>NC_139018.1:117233553-122233553 GCF_964374135.1 Grampus griseus | reverse complement strand
TCTCTGGATTCCGCGCTTTCATCCGCGGCTCGCGCCCGTCTCTGGATTCCGCGCTTTCAGCCGCGGCTCGCGCCCGTCTCTGGATTCCGCGCTTTCAGCCGCGGCTCGCGCCCGTCTCTGGGGTTCGCGCTTTTAGCCGCGGCTCGCGCCCGTCTCTGGAGTTCCTTTAAGCAGCGTTCTTAAACCCCTCTCCTCACGCCCCAGGAAACAAAGAGGGAAGGAAAAGTCTCCTGCCTCTTCTGCTGGTGCAGGCTTTTCCCCGGACTCCCTCCCGGCTAGCTGTGGTGCACTAACCCCTTCAGGCTATGTTCAAGCCGCCAACCCCAGTCCTCTCCCTGCGCTCCGGCCTCAGCTCTCAGCCCCGCCCGCCCCGGCGGGTGAGCAGACAAGCCTCTCGGGCTGGTGAGTGCCGGTCGGCACCGATCCTCTGTGCGGGAATCTCCCCGCTTTGCCCTCCGCACCCGTTGCTGTGCACTCCGCAGCTTCGAAGCTCCCCCCTCCGCCTCCCGCAGTCTCCGCCCGCGAAGGGGCTTCCTAGAGTGTGGAAACTTTTCCTCCTTCACAGCTCCCTCCCACTGGTGCAGGTGCCGTCCCTATTCTTTTGTCTCTGTTTTTTCTTTTGCCCTACCCAGGTACGTGGGGAGTTTCTTGCCTTTTGGGAGGTCTGAGGTCTTCTGCCAGCCTTCAGTAGGTGTTCTGTAGGAGTTGTTCCACGTGTAGATGTATTTCTGGTGTATCTGTGGGGAGGAAGGTGATCTCCGCGTCTTACTCTTCCGCCATCTTCCGCCTTCCTGTACCTGTGCCTTCATTCTTTTCCCAAGATTTTGGATCATATTTTTCAGGTAAATTGTCTATCTGTTCTTCACTTTGATGTTCCTGTGGGTTTTTATCTTCCTCCTTCATCTGTCACACATTTCTTCGCTGTTCATTTTTTCTAACTTACTTTTTTTTTTCCTTTTTTTGTGGTACACGGGCCTCTCATTGTTGTGGTCTCTCCTGTTGTGGAGCACACGCTCTGGACGCGCAGGCTCAGCGGCCATGGCTCACAGGCCCAGCCGCTCCATGGCATGTGGGATCTTCCTGGACCGGGGCACAAACCCGTGTCCCCTGCATTGGCAGGTGGACTCTCAACTACTGCGCCACCAGGGAAGCCCTCTAACTTACTTTTTTGTGGTCTCCTTTCTGTAGGCTGTAAGATTGTAGCTCCTCTTGCTTATGGTGTCTGCCTCTTGGTGGATGAGGTTGTTCCAGGGGCTTGTCCAGGCATCCTTGTGGTAGAGACTGGTGCCTGCCCTATGGTGGGTGGAGCTGGATCTTGTCCCTCTGGTGGGCAGGGTGGTGTCATAGTGTGTGTTTTTTAGTTGCCTGTGAGCTTACTATGATTTTAGGCGGCCTGTCTACTGATGGGTGGGGCTCTGTTCCTTTCTTGCTGGTTGTTTGGCCTGAGGCATTCCAACACTGGAGCCTTCAGGTTGTTGGGTGGGGCTGGGTCTTGGTGCCAAAATGGGGACTTCCAGGGGAGCTCACATAATTAATATTCCCTGGGCCCTCTGCTACCAGTGCTCTTGCCCCCACAGTGAGCAATAGCTAACCCTCTCCTCAAGATACCCTCCAGGACCTCTAGGTAGGTCT
This sequence comes from Grampus griseus, assembly GCF_964374135.1. Classification (NCBI taxonomy): domain Eukaryota; kingdom Metazoa; phylum Chordata; class Mammalia; order Artiodactyla; family Delphinidae; genus Grampus; species Grampus griseus. The sequence continues at coordinate 122,231,921 of NC_139018.1, read as the reverse complement.
AGCCCAGGTTCCTATGGAGGTACTGCTTTCTGCTGGGTCCCAGTGCATGTAAGACCTTGTGTGTGCCCTCCAAGAGTGGAGTCCTGCAGCCCTGTGAAGCTCCTGCACTCAAGCCCTGCTGGCCTTCAAGACTAAATGTTCTCAGGGTGGTGGGTAGTTCTTCCTGTGCATCCCATAGATTTTTCTATGGTTGTGTTTTCCTTGTGATTTGTTTCATGGTATTTTAAAATTTCTACTTTGATTTCATTTTTGACCAACTGGTTTTTTAGTAGCATGTTGTTTAGTTTCTATGTAATCATTTTTTTCTCTCTCATATCTTTTTCTGTGGTTTATTTCTAGTTTCATGCTGTTGTAGTCAGAGAAGATGCTTGAAATAATTTCAGTACTCTTAAATTTGTTGAGGTTTGCTTTGTGCCCTAGTATGTGATCAGCCCCCTGGAATGTTCCAGGTGCACTTGAAAAGAATATGTATTCTATTTTTTTTTTTTGTCCTGAAAGTATCAATTAAGTCTAACTGTTGTATTGTATCATTTAGGATCTCTGTTGCCTTATTTATTTTCTGTCTAGAAGATCTGTCCATTGATGTGAGTGAGGTGTTAAAGTCTCTTACTATTATTGTATTCCCATCAGTTTCTACCTTTATGTCTGTTAGTATTTGTTTTATGTATTTGGGGGCTCCTATATTATGTGCATATATTTTGACAAGAGTAAAATCTTCTTCTTGTATTGATCTTTTTGTCACTATACAGTGTCCTTCTTTGTCTTACTTTGTCCTTTTTTTAAAAGTCTATTTTGTCTGATATAAGTATTTAGACCCCCACTTTCTTGTCATTTCCATCTGCACTAAATACCTTTTTCCATCCATTCACTTTCAGTCTATGTGGATCATTTACCCTAAAGTGTGTCTCTTGTAGGCAGCATATTGTAGACTCTTGTTCTTTATCCAGTCCACCACTCTACATCTTTTGATCAGAGAATTTAGCCCATTGACATTTAAGGTAATTTTTGATAGGCATGTGTTTATTGCCATTCTAAACCTTGTTTTCCAGTTGATTCTATGTTTCTTCTTTGTTCCTTTCTTTTTGTTTTTCTTTCCAAGGTTTGATGATTTCCTTTTATTTTATGCTTGTGTTCTCTTCGTGGTTTTTGTGACTACTGTATGTTTTTGATTTGTGGTTACCCTGTTTTTCAAGTATGTTATACCCTTCCTATATCTGCTTGCTTTAGACTGAGAGTCATATAGGCTCAAATATTTAAAAAAAAGAATATACTTTTTCTTACTTTCCCACATTTTATGATTTTAATGTCCTCTTTTACATCTTCATGTTCATCCTTTTTCTGTTCATTGTTTTTATCATCACATTCACAAATAGATTTTTTGACCCATATACTGGCCTTTTTAAGTGAATCTGAGGTCTTCTGCTAACATTCAGTAGATGTTCTGTGAGAGTCGTTCCACATATAGATGTATTTTTGATTTATGTGTGGGAGGAGGTCAGCCCCATGTTCTATTCCTCCACCATCATGATCACTCTCCGTTTGTACTCTGTTGTTCAATTCCACATATAAGTGATATCATATAATATTTTACTTTCTCTGTCTGACTTACTTCACCTAGTATGATAATCTCTAGGTCCATCCATGTTGCTGCAGATTGAATTATTTTATTTATTTTATGGCTGTGTAACATTCTAATGTGTGCATGGATATATGTGTGTGTGTATATATATATACATATATATGCATACGTGTGTGTGTGTGTGTATATATATATATATATATATATATATATATATATATATATCACATCTTCTTTATCCATTCATCAACCAAGTGTTGATGGACACTTAGGTTTCTTCCATGTTTTGGCTATTGCAAATAGTACTGTTATGAACATTGAGGTTCATAACTTTTGTCTCTTCTGGATATATACCCAGGGGTAGGATTACTGGATCACATGGTAGCTCATTTTAGTTTTTTTTGCTGTTGTTGTTAACCAAATGACAGACTTTATTTACATTTCACCAATTTTTTCCACTAACATTTTTTTTCTAAGATCCTATCCAGGACCCATATTGTATTCCTACTTACTCTCCAAATGTGATAGTTTTTCCTTGCCGACACAAACTTAACCAAATGATCAAAGTAAATATAACTAGTCATAAGACATATCAACAATATAAGTTCCTTGATATGATACACTAAAAAGGACATAACAACATTTGGTTGTTTTCTTGCCAAAAATGCATAACCTCATTCTAATTATGAGAAAACATAAGTTAAGCCAAAATTGGGGCACATTCTACAAAATAACTGATCAGTACTCTTCAAAAGTATCACTATCATTTTTTAACTTTTTAAAAATTAAGAGTAAATTATATTTTTAATGAATATCTGTAAACCATGATAACATCTCAAAATTTGGCTCACTTTAATTCTAATTTACAGGTAGTTCCCCACTTATCAATGGAACCTAATTCAAAAGTTCATTGAAGAACCATTATTTTCCACCAAGATGATTTTTTTCACGACAGAGCCTATATTTCAAGTTCATTATGAGGTAACTCTATCTTAGCAGGCTAGCCTAGAAATCAAACTAACCTAATATATATTATTTTTCTTTTTTTTCTTTTATTTTTTACATCTTTATTGGAGTATAGTAGCTTTACAATGGTGTGTTAGTTTCTGCTTTACAACAAAATGAATCAGTTATATATATGCATATGTTCCCATATCTCTTCCCTCTTGCAACTCCCTCCCTCCCACCCTCCCTATCACACCCCTCCAGGGGGTCACAAAGCAGTGAGCTGATCTCCCTGTGCTATGCAGCTGCTTCCCACTAGCTATCTACCTTAAGTTTGGTAGTGTACATATGTCCATGTCTCTCTCTCGCTTTGTCAAAGCTTACCCTTCCGCTTCCCCATATCCTCAAGTCCATTGTCTAGTAGGTCTGTGTCTTTATTCCTGTTTTTTTTTTTACTTTTATTTTTTTTTATTTTTTATTTTTTTAACATCTTTATTGGGGTATAATTACTTTACAATGGTGTGTTAGTTTCTGCTTTATAACAAAGTGAATCAGTTATACATATACATATGTTCCCATATCTCTTCCCTCTTGCGTCTCCCTCCCTCCCACCCTCCCTATCCCACCCCTCCAGGCTGTCACAAAGCACCGAGCCAATATCCCTGTGCCATGCGGCTGCTTCCCACTAGCTATCTACCTTACTACGTTTGTTAGTGTGTATATGTCCATGACTCTCTCTCGCTCCGTCACAGCTCACCCTTCCCCCTCCCCATAACCTCAAGTCCGTTCTCTAGGAGGTCTACGTCTTTATTCCTGCCTTACCCCTAGGTTCTTCATGACATTTTTTTTTCTTAAATTCCATATATATGTGTTAGCATACTGTATTTGTCTTTTTCTTTCTGACTTACTTCACTGTGTATGACAGACTCTAGGTCTATCCACCTCATTACAAATAGCTCAATTTCATTTCTTTTTATGGCTGAGTAATATTCCATTGTATATATGTGCCACATCTTCTTTATCCATTCATCCGATGATGGGCACTTAGGTTGTTTCCATCTCCGGGCTATTGTAAATAGAGCTGCGATGAACATTTTGGTACATGACTCTTTTTGAATTTCGGTTTTCTCAGGGTATATGCCCAGTAGTGGAATTGCTGGGTCATATGGTAGTTCTATTTGTAGTTTTTTAAGGAACCTCCATACTGTTCTCCATAGTGGCTGAACCAATTCACATTCCCACCAGCAGTGCAAGAGGGTTCCCTTTTCTCCACACCCTCTCCAGCATTTATTGTTTCTAGATTTTTTGATGATGGCCATTCTGACTGGTGTGAGATGATATCTCATTGTAGTTTTGATTTGCATTTCTCTAATGATTAATGATGTTGAGCATTCTTTCATGTGTTTGTTGGCAGTCTGTATATCTTCTTTGGAGAAATGTCTATTTAGGTCTTCTGCCCATTTTTGGATTGGGTTGTTTGTTTTTTTGTTGTTGAGCTGCATGAGCTGCTTGTAAATTTTGGAGATTAATCCTTTGTCGGTTGCTTCATTTGCAAATATTTTCTCCCATTCTGAGGGTTGTCTTTTGGTCTTGTTTATGGTTTCCTTTGCTGTGCAAAAGCTTTGAAGTTTCATTAGGTCCCATTTGTTTATTTTTGTTTTTATTTCCATTACTCTAGGGGGTGGGTCAGAAAGAATCTTGCTGTGATTTATGTCATAGAGTGTTCTGCCTATGTTTTCCTCTAATAGTTTGATAGTTTCTGGCCTTATATTTAGGTCTTTAATCCATTTTGAGCTTATTTTTGTGTATGGTGTTAGGGAGTGTTCTAATTTCATTCTTTTACATGTACCTGTCCAGTTTTCCCAGCACCACTTATTGAAGAGGCTGTCCTTTTTCCACTGTACATTCCTGCCACCTTTATCAAAGATAAGGTGTCCATATGTGCATGGGTTTATCTCTGGGCTTTCTATCCTGTTCCATTGATCTATCTTTCTGTTTTTGTGCCAGTACCATACCGTCTTGATAACTGTAGCTTTGTAGTATAGTCTGAAGTCAGGGAGCCTGATTCCTCCAGTTCCCTTTTTTGTTCTCAAGATTGCTTTGGCTATTCGGGGTCTTTTGTGTTTCCATACAAATTGCGAAATTTTTTGTTCTAGTTCTGTGAAAAATGCCAGTGGTAGTTTGATAGGGATTGCATTGAATCTATAGATTGCTTTGGGTAGTAGAGTCATTTTCACAATATTGATTCTTCCAATCCAAGAACATGGTATATGTCTCCATCTATTTGTATCATTTTTAATTTCTTTCATCAGTGTCTTATAGTTTTCTGCATACAGGTCTTTTATCTCCTTAGGTAGGTTTATTCCTAGATATTTTATTCTTTTTGTTGCAATGGTAAATGGGAGTGTTTTCTTGATTTCATTTTCAGATTTTTCATCATTAGTATATAGGAATGCCAGAGATTTCTGTGCATTAATTTTGTATCCTGCTACTTTACCAAATTCATTGATTAGCTCTAGTAGTTTTCTGGTAGCGTCTTTAGGATTCTCTATGTATAGGATCATGTCATCTGCAAACAGTGACAGCTTTACTTCTTCTTTTCCGATTTGGATTCCTTTTATTTCCTTCTCTTCTCTGATTGCTGTGGCTAAAACTTCCAAAACTATGTTGAATAAGAGTGGTGAGAGTGGGCACCCTTGTCTTGTTCCTGATCTTAGTGGAAATGCTTTCAGTTTTTCACCATTGAGGATGATGTTTGCTGTGGGCTTGTCGTATATGGCCTTTATTATGTTGAGGAAAGTTCCCTCTATGCCTACTTTCTGCAGGGTTTTTATCATAAATGGGTGTTGAATTTTGTCAAAAGCTTTCTCTGCATCTATTGAGATGATCATATGGTTTTTCTCCTTCAATTTGTTAATATGGTTTATCACATTGATAGATTTGCGTATATTGAAGAATCCTTGCATTCCTGGAATAAACCCCACTTGATCATGGTGTATGATCCTTTTAATGTGCTGTTGGATTCTGTTTGCTAGTATTTTGTTGAGGATTTTTGCATCTATGTTCATCAGTGATATTGGCCTGTAGTTTTCTTTCTTTGTGACATCCTTGCCTGGTTTTGGTATCAAAGTGATGGTGGCCTCGTAGAAGGAGTTTGGGAGTGTTCCTCCCTCTGCTATATTTTGGAAGAGTTTGAGAAGGATAGGTGTTAGCTCTTCTCTAAATGTTTGATAGAATTCGCCTGTGAAGCCATCTGGTCCTGGGCTTTTGTTTGTTGGAAGATTTTTAATCACAGTTTCAATTTCAGTGCTTGTGATTGGTCTGTTCATATTTTCTATTTCTTCCTGATTCAGTCTTGGCAGGTTGTGCCTTTCTAAGAATTTGTCCATTTCTTCCAGATTGTCCATTTTATTGGCATAGAGTTGCTTGTAGTAATCTCTCATGATCTCTTTTATTTCTGCAGTGTCAGTTGTTACCTCTCCTTTTTCATTTCTAATTCTATTGAGTTGAGTCTTCTCCCTTTTTTTCTTGATGAGTCTGGCTAGTGGTTTATCTATTTTGTTTATCTTCTCAAAGAACCAGCTTTTAGTTTTATTGATCTTTGCTATTGTTTCCTTCATTTGTTTTTCATTTATTTCTGATCTGATTTTTATGATTTCTTTCCTTCTGCTAGCTTTGGGGTTTTTTTGTTCTTCTTTCTCTAATTGCTTGAGGTGCAAGGTTAGGTTGTTTATTCTAGATGTTTCCTGCTTCTTAAGGTGGGCTTGTATTGCTATAAACTTCCCCCTTAGAACTGCTTTTGCTGCATCCCACAGGTTTTGGGTCGTTGTGTCTCCATTGTCATTTGTTTCTAGGTATTTTTTGATTTCCTCTTTGATTTCTTCAGTGATCACTTCATTATTAAGTAGTGTATTGTTTAGCCTCCATGTGTTTGTATTTTTTACAGATCTTTTCCTGTAATTGATATCTAGTCTCATGGCGTTGTGGTCAGAAAAGATACTTGATACAATTTCAATTTTCTTAAATTTGCCAAGGCTTGATTTGTGACCCAAGATATGATCTATCCTGGAGAATGTTCCATGAGCACTTGAGAAAAATGTGTATTCTGTTGTTTTTGGATGGAGTGTCCTATAAATATCAATTAAGTCCATCTTGTTTAATGTATCATTTAAAGCTTGTGTTTCCTTATTTATTTTCATTTTGGATGATCTGTCCTTGGGTGAAAGTGGGGTGTTTAAGTCCCCTACTATGACTGTGTTACTGTCGATTTCCCCTTTTATGGCTGTTAGTATTTGCCTTATGTATTGAGGTGCTCCTATGTTGGGTGCATAAATATTTACAATTGTTATATCTTCTTCTTGGATCGATCCCTTGATCATTATGTAGTGTCCTTCTTTGTCTCTTTTAATAGTCCTTATTTTAAAGTCTATTTTGTCTGATATGAGAATTGCTACTCCAGCTTTCTTTTGGTTTCCATTTGCATGGAATATCTTTTTCCATCCCCTTACTTTTAGTCTGTATGTGTCTCTAGGTCTGAAGTGGGTCTCTTGTAGACAGCATATGTAAGGGTCTTGTTTTTGTATCCATTCAGCTAATCTGTGTCTTTTGGTGGGAGCATTTAGTCCATTTACATTTAAGGTAATTATCGATATGTATGTTCCTATTCCCATTTTCTATATTGTTTTGGGTTCGTTATTATAGGTCTTTTCCTTCTCTTGTGTTTCTTGCCTAGAGAAGATCCTTTAGCATTTGTTGTAAAGCTGGTTTGGTGGTGCTGAACTCTCTCAGCTTTTGCTTGTCTGTAAAGGTTTTAATTTCTCCATCAAATCTGAATGAGATCCTTGCTGGGTAGAGTAGTCTTGGTTGCAGGTTTTTCTTCTTCATCACTTTCAGTATGTCCTGCCACTCCCTTCTGGCTTGTAGGGTTTCTGCTGAGAGATCAGCTGTTAACCTTATGGGGATTCCCTTATGTGTTATTTGTTGTTTTTCCCTTGCTGCTTTTAATATGCTTTCTTTGTATTTAATTTTTGACAGTTTGATTAATATGTGTCTTGGCGTATTTCTCCTTGTATTTATCCTGTATGGGACTCTCTGTGCTTCCTGGACTTGATTAACTATTTCCTTTCCCATATTAGGGAAGTTTTCAACTATAATCTCTTCAAATATTTTCTCAGTCCCTTTCTTTTTCTCTTCTTCTTCTGGAACCCCTATAATTCGAATGTTGGTGCGTTTAATGTTGTCCCAGAGGTCTCTGAGACTGTCCTCAGTTCTTTTCATTCTTTTTTCTTTATTCTGCTCTGCAGTAGTTATTTCCACTATTTTATCTTCCAGGTCACTTATCCGTTCTTCTGCCTCAGTTATTCTGCTATTGATCCCATCTAGAGTACTTTTAATTTCATTTATTGTGTTGTTCATCGTTGCTTGTTTCATCTTTAGTTCTTCTAGGTCCTTGTTAACTGATTCTTGCATTTTGTCCATTCTATTGTCCATTCTATCTCCAAGATTTTGGATCAACCTTACTATCATTATTCTGAATTCTTTTTCAGGTAGACTGCCTATTTCCTCTTCATTTGTTAGGTCTGGTGCATTTTTATCTTGCTCCTTTATCTGCTGTGTGTTTTTCTGTTTTCTCATTTTGCTTATCTTACTGTGTTTGGGGTCTCCTTTTTGCAGGCTGCAGGTTCGTAATTCCTCTTGTTTTTGATGTCTGTCTCCAGTGGCTAAGGTTGGTTCAGTGGGTTGTGTAGGCTTCCTGGTGGAGGGGACTAGTGCCTGTGTTGTGGTGGATGAGGCTGGATCTTGTCTCTCTAGTGGGCAGGTTCACGTCTGGTGGTGTGTTTTGGGGTGTCTGTGGCCTTATTATGATTTTAGGCAGCCTCTCTGCTAATGGGTGGGGTTGTGTTCCTGTTTTGCTAGTTGTTTGGCACAGGTTGTCCAGCACTGTGGCTTGCTGGTCGTTGAGTGAAGCTGGGTGCTGGTGTTAAGATGGAGGTCTCTGGGAGATTTTCACCGTTTGATATTATGTGGAGCTGGGAGGTCTCTTGTGGACCAGTGTCCTGAAGTTGGCTCTCCTACCTCAGAGGCAGAGCCCTGACTCCTGGCTGGAGCACCAAGAGCCTTTCATCCACACGGCTCAGAATAAAAGGGAGAAAAAGTAGAGGGAATTAGTAGAAGTATGAGGAAAGAAAGAAGGAAAGGAGGGAAGGAAGGAGGGAAGGAAGGAAGGAAGGAAGGAAGAAAGAAAGAAAGAAGCAAAGAAGGAAAGAAGGCAAGAAGGAACGAAAGGAGGGAGGGAGGGAGGGAGGAAGGAAGGAAGGAGGGAAAGAAGGAAAAACAGAAAGAAAGAAGATACAGTAAAAATAAAATAAAGTATAATAAAGTTATTGAATTAAAAAATTCTTAATTAGAAAAAAAAAAAAGGGACGGATAGAACCTTAGGACAAATGTTGGAAGCAAAGCTATACAGACAAAGTCTTACACAGAAGCGTACACATACACCCTCACAAAAAGAGGTAAAGGGGGAAAAATCATAAATCTTGCTGTCAGAGACCACCTCCTCAATTTGGGATGATTCGTTGTCTAAAGGAGGGAAGGAAGGAGGGAAGGAAGGAAGGAAGGAAGGAAGAAAGAAGGAAAGAAGGCAAGAAGGAACAAAAGGAGGGAGGGAGGGAGGAAGGAAGGAAGGAGGGAAAGAAGGAAAAACAGAAAGAAAAGATACAGTAAAAATAAAATAAAGTATAATAAAGTTATTGAATTAAAAAATTCTTAATTAGAAAAAAAAAAAAAAAGGGACGGATAGAACCTTAGGACAAATGTTGGAAGCAAAGCTATACAAAGTCTTACACAGAAGCGTACACATACACCCTCACAAAAAGAGGTAAAGGGGGAAAAATCATAAATCTTGCTGTCAGAGACCACCTCCTCAATTTGGGATGATTCGTTGTCTAAAGGAGGGAAGGAAGGAAGGAAAGAAAGAAAGAAAGGATGAAGGTAAAGTATAATAATGTTCTTAAAATTAAAATTGATTATTAAGAAAAAAATTTTAAGAAAAAACCATGGACGGATAGAACCCTAGGACAAATGGTGGAAGCAAGACTATACAGACAAGATCTCACACAGAAGCATACACGTACACATTCACAAAAAGAGGAATAGGGAGAAAAATCATAGATCTTGCTCCCAAAGTCCACCTCCTTAATTTGGGATGATTGGCTGTCTATTCATGTATTCCACAGATGCAGGGTACATCAAGTTGATTGTGGAGCTTTAATCCGCTGCTTCTGAGGCTGCTGGGAGAGATTTCCCTTTCTCTTCTTTGTTCTCACAGCTCACAGGGGCTCAGCTTTGGATTTGGCCCTGCCTCTGCGTGAAGGTCGCTGGAGGGCGTCTGTTTTTTGCTCAGACAGGACGGGGTTAAAGGAGCCGCTGATTCGGGGGCTCTGGCGTACTGAGGCCAGCGGGGAGGGAGGGGCACGGAATGCGGGGCGGGCCTGCGGCGGCAAAGTCCGGCGTGACCCTGCACCAGCCCGAGGCCCGCCGTGCGCTCTCCCGGGGAAGTCGTCCCCGGATCCCGGGAACCCGGCAGTGGCGGGCTGCACAGGCTCCGCGGAAGAAGGGAGTGGAGAGCGACCTGCGCTCGCACACAGGCCCCTTGGTGGCGGCAGCAGCAGCCCCAACGTCTCCCGCCCGCCTCTGGGGTCCGCGCCTCCAGCCGCGGCTTGCTCCCGTCTCTGGAGTCAGCGCCCTCAGCCGCTGCTCGCGCCTGTCTCTGGGGTCCGCGCCCTCAGCCGCGGCTTGCGCCCGTCTCTGGGGTCCGCGCTTTCAGCCGCGGCTCGCGCCCGTCTCTGGGGTTCGCGCTTTTAGCCGCGGCTCGCGCCCGTCTCTGGAGTTCCTTTAAGCAGCGTTCTTAAACCCCTCTCCTCACGCACCAGGAAACAAAGAGGGAAGAAAAAGTCTCTTGCCTCTTCGGCAGGTCCAGACTTTTCCCCGGACTCCCTCCCGGCCAGCCGTGGCGCACTAACCCCTTCAGGCTATGTTCAAGCCGCCAACCCCAGTCCTCTCCCTGCGCTCCGTCCGAAACCGAAACCCGAGCCTCAGAGCCTCAGCTCGCAGCCCCGCCCGTCCCGGCGGGTGTGCAGACAAGCCTCTCGGGCTGGTGAGTGCCGGTCGGCACCGATCCTCTGTGCGGGAATCTCCCCGCTTTGCCCTCCGCACCCGTTGCTGTGCACTCCTCCGCGGCTTCGAAGCTCCCCCCTCCGCCTCCCGCAGTCTCCGCCCGCGAAGGGGCTTCCTAGTGTGTGGAAACTTTTCCTCCTTCACAGCTCCCTCCCACTGGTGCAGGTGCCATCCCTATTCTTTTGTCTCTGTTTATTCTTTTTTCCTTTTGCCCTACCCAGGTACGTGGGGAGTTTCTTGCCTTTTGGGAGTTCTGAGGTCTTCTGCCAGCCTTCAGTAGGTGTTCTGTAGGAGTTGTTCCACGTGTAGATGTATTTCTGGTGTATCTGTGGAGAGGAAGGTGATCTCCGCGTCTTACTCTTCCGCCATCTTCCTCTGTCCTATTCCTGTTTTACCCCTAGGTTCTTCATGATATTTTTTTCTTAAATTCCATATATATGTGTTAGCATATGGTATTTGTCTCTCTCTTTCTGACTTACTTCACACTGTATGACAGACTATATCTATCCAACTCATTACAAATAGCTCAATTTCGTTTCTTTTTATGGCTGAGTAATATTCCATTATATATATGTGCCACATCTTCTTTATCCATTCATCCGATGATGGAGACTTAGGTTGTTTCCATCTCTGGGCTATTGTAAATAGAGCTGCAATGAACATTTTGGTACATGACTCTTTTTGAATTATGGTTTTCTCAGGATATATGCCCAGTAGTGGGATTGCTGGGTCATATGGTAGTTCTATTTGTAGTTTTTTAAGGAACCTCCATACTGTTCTCCACAGTGGCTGTATCAGTTTACATTCCCACCAACAGTGCAAGAGGGTGCTCTTTTCTCCACACCCTCTCCAGCATTTATTTTCTAGATTTCTAGATTTTTTGATGATGGCCATTCTGACTGGTGTGAGATGATATCTCATTGTAGTTTTGATTTGCATTTCTCTAATGATTAGTGATGTTGAACATTCTTTCATGTGTTTGTTGGCAGTCTGTATATCTTCTTTGGAGAAATGTCTATTTAGGTCTTCTGCCCATTTTTGGATTGGGTTGTTTGTTTTTATGTTATTAAGCTGCATATAAATTTTGGAGATTAATCCTTTGTCAGTTGCTTCATTTGAAAATAGTTTCTCCCATTCTGAGGCTTCTCTTTTCATCTTGTTTATCATTTCCTGTGCTGTGCAAAAGCTTTTCAGTTTCATTAGGTCCCATTTGTTTATTTTTCTTTTTATTTCCATTTCTCTAGGAGGTGGGTCAAAAAGGATCTTGCTGTGATTTATGTCATAGTGTCTTGCCTATGTTTTCCTCTAAGAGTTTGATAGTTTCTGGCCTTACATTTAGTTCTTTAATCCATTTTGAGCTTATTTTTGTGTATTGTATTAGGGAGTGATCTAATCTCATACTATTACATGTACCTGTCCAGTTTTCCCAGCACCAATTATTGAAGAGGCTCTCCTTTCTCCACTGTACATTCCTGCCTCCTTTATCAAAGATAAGGTGACCTTATGTGTGTGGGTTTATCTCTGGGCTTTCTATCCTGTTCCATTGATCTATCTTTCTGTTTTTGTGCCAGTACCATGCTGTCTTGATTACTGTAGATTTGTAGTATAGTCTGAAATCAGGGAGCCTGATTCCTCCAGCTCCATTTTTTTTCTCAACATTGCTTTGCCTATTCGAGGTCTCTTGTGTTTCCATACAAATTGTGAATTTTTTTGTTCTAGTTCTGTGGAAAATGCCAGTGGTAATTTGATAGGGATTGCATTGAATCTGTAGATTGCTTTGGGTAGTAGAGTAATTTTCACAATATTGATTCTTCCAATCCAAGAACATTGTATATCTCTCTATCTGTTTGTATCATCTTTAATTTCTTTCATCAGTGTCTTATAATTTTCTGCATACAGGTCTTTTGTCTGCTTAGGTAGGTTTATTCCTAGATATTTTATTCTTTTTGTTGTAATGGTAAATGGGAGTGTTTTCTTGATTTCACTTTCAGATTTTTCATCATTAGTGTATAGGAATGCCAGAGATTTCTTTGCATTAATTTTGTATCTTGCCAGTTTACCAAATTCATTGATTAGCTCTAGTAGTTTTCTGGTAGCATCTTTAGGATTTCCTATGTATAGTATCATGTCATCTGCAAATAGTGACAGCTTTACTTCTTTTCCGATTTGGATTCCTTTTATTTCCTTTTCCTCTCTGATTCCTGTTGCTAAAACTTCCAAAACTTTGTTGAATAAGAATGGTGAGAGTGGGCAACCTTGTCTTGTTCCTGGTCTTAGTGGACATGCTTTCAGTTTTTCACCATTGAGGACGATGTTGGCTGTGGGTTTGTCATATATGGCCTTTATTATGTTGAGGAAAGTTCCCTCCATGCCTACTTTCTGCAGGGTTTTTTTCATAAATGGGTGTTGAATTTTGTCGAAAGCTTTCTCTGCATCTATTGAGATGATCATATGGTTTTTCTCCTTCAATTCGTTAATAGTTTTAATTTTTAGGGGAACCTATATTGTGTTTTCCATAGTTGCTGAATCAATTTACCTTCCCACCAACAGTGTAGGAGGGTACTCTTTTCTCCACACCCTCTCCAACATTCATTATTTATAGATTTTTTTTTGATGACCACTCTGACAAGTTTGAGGTTGCACCTCATTGTAATTTTGATTTGCATTCCTCTAATAATTAGTAGTGTTAAGCATCTTTTCATGGGACTTTTTGCCATCTGTGTGTCTTCTTTGGACAAATGTCTATTTAGGTCTTCTGCTCATTTTTTTGATTGGATTTTTTTGTTTTTTGATATGTTTTATGAGCTGTTTTTATATTCTAGTAATTACTACCTTAACAGTCGCATTATTTGCAAACATTTCTTTCCATTCTGTAGATTGTCTTTTCACTTGCTTATGGTTTCCTTTGCTATGCAAAAGCATATAAGTTTGATTTGGTTCTTTTTGTTCATTTTTGCTTTTTTAAATTTAGCCTTGGGAGACTTACCTAAGAAAACATTGCTGTGATTTATGTCAGAGAATGTTTTGCCTGTGTTCACTTCTAGATATTTATGACCTCATATCTTATATTTAAGTCTTTAAGCCATTTTGGGTTTACTTTTATGCATGATGTGAGAGAGTTTTCTAACTTCATTGATTTACATGCAGTGGTCCAGCTTTCTCAGCACCACTTGCTAAAGAGATTATTTTTTCTCCATTGTACATTCTTGCTTCCTTTCTCAAAGACTAATTGACCATAAATGTGTGGGTTTATCTCTGTTTTTTCTATTTTATTCCATTGATCCATATGACTCTTTTTGTGCCAATACAATGCTGTTTAGATTACTGCAGCTTCGTAGAGTAGTCTGAGGTCTGGAAAGGTTATACCACCAGTTTTGTTCTTTTTATTTGGCAATTCTGGGTCTTTTGTGGATGCATACAAATTTTAGTATTATTTGTTCTAGTTCTGTGAAAAATGTCATGGGTAATTTGATAGGGATTGCATCAAATCTGTGAATTGTCTGGGGTAGTATGGCCATTTTAACAATATTCATTCTTTTAATACAAAAGCATGGGATATTTTTTCCATTACCTTGAATCATCTTTGATTCTCTTTATCAGTGTTTTATAGTTCTTAGCATATGAGTCTTTCATCTAGTTGATTAGGCGTATTCCTAGGTATTTTTTATATGATATTTAAATGGGGTTGTTTTTTTAATTTTCTCTTTCTGATATTTCATTGTTGTGTAAAGAAATACAAGAGATCTCTATATATTTATCTTGTATCCTGTTACCTTGCCAAATTTATCAGTTCTAATAGTTTTTGTGTGGAGTCCTTAGGGTTTTCTATATAGAGTATCATGTCATCTGTATTAGTGACAATTTTTACCTCTTCCCTTCCAATTTGGGTACTTTTATTTCTTTCTTGTGTGACTGTTGTGGCTAGGTCTTCCAATACTATGTTGGAGAGAAGTGGTGAGAGTGGACATTCTTGTCTTATTCCAGAATTTTGTGAGAAGTCTTTCATCTTTTCACCATTTAATATTATGTTGGCTGTGGGATTGCCATACATAGCTTTTATTATGTTGAGTTATGTTTCCTCTATACTCACTTTGGCAAGTTATTTTTTTTTATCATGAGCAGATATTTAATTTTATCAAATACTACTTCTGCATCTATTGAGGTGATCACATTTTTTTCTTTTCTCTTTTTGAAGTCGTGTATTGCATTGTTTGATTTGCATATGTTGAACCATACTTGTGACACTTGAATGAATCCCAGTTGATCACGGTGTATGATTCTCTTTATGTGTTGTTGGTTTCAGTTGGGTAATATTTTGTTGAGGATTTTTGAGTATATATTTATGCAATTTATTGGACTGTAATTTTCTTTTTTGGTAGTGTCTTTGTCTGGTTTTGGTATCAGGGTGATTGTGGCTTCATAGAAAGTCTTTGGGAGTGTTCCCTCCTCTTCTGTTTTTGGAAGATTTTGAAAAGTACTGGCAGAACTTCTTTGTATGAATTTCTTCTTTTTGTAGAATTCCCTAGTGAAGTCATCCAGCCAAAATCTGTGGATTTTGTTTGCAGTAGTTTTGTTTGTTTGTTTTTCTACAGATTCCATTTCACATCTAGTGATCAGTTTGTTCAAATCATGTTTCTTCTTGATTTAGATTCAGCAGGCTGTTTCTAGAATCTTGTCCATTTCTTGTAGGTTGTCCGTTTTGTTTGCATTTAACGCTTCATAAGATTTTCCTATGATGTTTTGTAGTTCTGCAATATCGATTTTTATTTCTTCTCTTTATTTTCTTATTTTGTTTATTTTGGTCCTCTCTTTTCTTCTTGGTGAACCTGCCCAGAAGTTTGTCAATTTTGATTATTCTTTCAATAAACAGCTCTTAGTTTTTTCTTTAAACATCTTTATTGGAGTATAATTGCTTTGAGACTGTCATACAGAGTGAAGTAAGTCAGAAAGAGAAAAACAAATACTAGCTCTTAGTTTGATTGATTTTTTCTATTGTTTTTAATGTCTGTTTCTCTTATTTCCAATCTTTATTATTTTCTCTCTTCTTCTGATTTTGGGTTTTGATTGTTGTTCTTTTTCTAATTCTTTTAGATGGTAGGTTAAATTTTTTATTTGAGATTTTTCTTGTTTCTTGAGGAAGACCTATATTGCTATGAACTTCACTCTTAGAAATGCTTTCTCTGCATCCCATAGATTTTCTATGGTTGTGTTTTCCTTTTCATTTGCCTTTAGGTATTTTTTAACTTGTCTCTTTGATTTCATCATTGACACATTGTCTTTTAGTAGCATGTTTTTTGGTTTCCATGTAATTGTTTTTTTCCTCTTTTCTCTTTCTGTGGTTGATTTCTAGTTTAATGTCATTGTGGTCAGAAAAAAATGCTTGAAATAATTTCTATCCTCTTATATTTGTTGAGGTTTGTTTTTTGAACTAGTATGTGGTTTATCACAGAGAATGTTCCATGTGTGCTTGAAAAGAATATGTATTCTGTTTGTTTTCATTTTTCGGATGTAGTGCACTATAGATATAAATTAAGTTCAACTGTTTTATTGTGTCATCTAGTATCTCTGTTGTCTAATTAACTTTCTGTTTTGATGATCTATCCACTGATGTCAGTGGGTTGATAGAATTTGTTACTATTATTGTATTCACATCAATTTCTCCCTTTATGTCTGTTAGTATTTGTTATATATATTTAGGTGCTCCTATATTGGGTGTATATATGTTAACAAGGGTGACATCCTCTTCTTCTACTGACCCTTTTATTGTGATATAGCATCCTTCTTTAGCCTTTGTTTTAAAGTCTATTTTGTCTGAATGAGTATTGCTATCCCCACTTTTTTGTAATTTCCATTTGCATGAAATATCTTTTTTCAAACACTTACTTTCAATCTGTAAGTGTCTTTTACCCTAAAGTGAATCTCCTGTAGGCAGCATATTGTAGATTCTCTTTTTATTATCCAATCTGCCACACTATGTCTTTTGATCTGAGTATTTAGTACACTGACAGTTAAAGTAATTATTGATAAGTAGGCATTTATTGCCATTTTAAACCTTGTCTTCCAGTTGATTCTTTATTTTTTCTTTGTTCCTTTCTTCTCTTTGTGTTTCCTTTTGTGGTGTGATGATTTTCTTTTTCATCATTCTAGGTTTCTTTTCTTTTTGGTTTTTGTGAATCTATTGTATATTTTTGATTTGTAGTTTCCCTGGTTTTCAAGTATGTTAACCTGTATCTATATCTACTTGCTTTAGTCTGGAAGTCATATAAGTTCAAACACATTCTAAAGATCCACATTTTCTTATTCCTCTCCTCCACATTTTGTAATTTTGATATCCTGTTTTACATCTTCATGTTTGCCTTTTTGCTGTTGATTGTAGTTATAATTGCTTTCACATAATTTTTGATTATTTTTTTAAATCAATGTACTGGCTTGTTTAATTGATTATATATAATTACATTCCTCTTTCCTGTAGATTTTTGCTTCTTTTCTATTTAGAGAAAACCATTCAATATTTCTTTTAAGATAGGTTTAGTATTAATGTATTATTTTAGTTTTTGCTTCTCTGAGAAATTCTTCATGCCTCCTTCTATTCTAAATGGTAATCTTGCTGGGTAGACTATCCTAGGTTACAGGTTTTTCTCTTTCAGGGCTTTGAATATATCTTGCTACTCTCTTCTGGCCAGTAGAGTTTATAGAGAGAAATCAGCTGTAGCCTTAACAGAGTTCTTTTTTTTTTTTTTTTTTTTTTTGCAGTACGCGGGCCTCTCACTGTTGTGGCCTCTCCCGCTGCAGAGCACAGGCTCCGGACGCACAGGCTCAGCGGCCATGGCTCACGGGCCCAGCAGCTCCGCGGCACGTGGGATCTTCCCGGACCGGGGCACGAACCCATGTCCCCTGCATCGGCAGGCAGACTCTCAACCACTGCGCCACCAGGGAAGCCCAACAGAGTTCTTTTGTAACTGACTTTTTTTGGGTTTTTTTCTTGATGCCTTTAGAATCCTCTCTTTAATTTTGCCATTTTAATTCTGTATATCTTGGAGTAGGTTTGTTTGGATTTATCCTGTTTGGAACCCTCTGTATTTTCTGTGCCTGGATATCTGTTTCCTTCTTTAGATTTGGGAAGTTTTCAGTCATAATTTCTTCAAATGATTTTTTGATACCCTTTTCTCTTTCTTCTCCTTCTGGGATTCCTATTGTGTGTAGATTGGCACACTTTATATTATCTTATAGGTCTCGTATATTGCTTTCATTTTTTAAAATTTGTCTTTGTGTGTGATGTTCTGATTGGGTGATTTCTCTTATTCTATCTTCCAGGTCACTATTCATTCCTCTGTGTTATTTAGTTTGCTACTTATTGCCTTTAGCTCAGTTTTCTTCTTGGAAACTGAGTTGTCTAATTTTGATTGGCTCTTCTTTATTGTTCCTAATTCCTTGCTACAGTGATCCACATTTCTATTTATAGCTTTTCTTAATTCCTTCAGCATTTTTATTACCTCCTGTTTGAACTTGGGTTTTGGTAGGTTGAAGAGGTCCATCTGTTTTTTCTTTTAGCTGATTTCTCTTGTTCTTTTAATTGGGAGTAGTTCCTCTGCTTTTTCATTTTTCTTTTATTTCTCTGACTCTATGAGTTTAGGAAAAACAGTTATCTACTGTGGTCTTGAAGGGCTGTTTTTATGTGAGAGTGCCCCTGTGTAGCCTGCTTGAGTCTGATACTTTTGGTAAGATGGCTCTTTTTTGTATGGATGTTTGCCATGTCTTTCCTTGGGGTGTACTTCCCTTGTCCCCTTGATAATGGGTGTATTTGGTGTTGTGGTGACCAATGTCTACACTGGATGTTGGGTGGGACTGCTTCTTTTTTCTGTGATTGTCACAGCCTTGTGTGGAGCAGGGTCTACTCCCCAGTTGTTGAAGTAGAAGCCCCAAAATCTGTTTCTAAGCTGCAGTGTGAGGTAAGCAGGACTGCACCACTCCCACTGGGTATGGAGCTGTGCTTGTTCTTCCCCAGGAGTTGTCCACGGGGATGTGTAATGTTATGATGCCATCTGTCACCTGGAGTGCATACCCACAAACGTCACTGTTGCTGGCACTGCCCTTGGTGGCTGCCTCTGCCTGTGGGCTCTGATTATTGGCTCAGAGGTCCCTTAGATGGACATGCATGCTTGCAAAACTTCCAATGTGTAAATTCATGGGAGTTGTGTCTCCTGAACCTGCATATAATCTGCTCAGTTTTCCCTGAGGCACTCATGCTTGTTCCTGGTCCCAAAATTCACCAGAGGGAGAATCTGCCTGAGCTGCAGCCCAGCACCACAGTGGGGTTGCTGGAGATTGGCTCAGATTTCAGCCCCACCTGTACGTGTGTGCACCCATGAAGTTCACAGAACACTTGGTGGCTGGATCCATGCCCCACTGTGAGCACACTGACAAGTCTGCTATGGTGGACCCACACCTCTCCTTTCCTATCTTGCCCACTCCTATGTTAAGCATCTTCTCCCTCCTGTGCAGGCCCCCAGTTGCAGCTGGAGCCATACTCCAGGCCCTTTGGGTTGTCTCCACATGGTGAAACAAAGTCTTCACCCCAGGTCTGCTCACTGAAGCCTGAGTTTCAGCACCTAGTCACTGCACACCCCAGCAGGCACACATCTCAGGCTGGGAAGTGTGGTGATGTGGTCAGGACTAGCTGGTTTCTTTCTACCCTGTGGGGCCACAGGCTGATCCCACGCTCTCCTCTCCAGCCTCTGAAGCTCCCTATCTGTCCCAGCAGACCTCCTAGCCAGTGAAGGAGGTTCCCATGGTGAATGAAACTTTCCTCTTTCACAGCTCCCTCCCAAGGAAACAGGTCCCATCCTGATTGTTCTTCTTCTCCTTTTTCCCTTTGTCCTACCAGGTTATGTGGGAATCTTTCTTGCAGCATTGGTTGTGTGAGATCTTCTGCAAGCTTTCAGTAGATATTCTGTGAGAATTGTTCCATATATAGATGTATTTTTGAAGTATTTGTGGGAGGAAGTGAGCTCCATGTCCCTCTACTCTGCCATCTTGATTTCCTGTTATAATCAGATTTTTTTTAATGATATGCTAAGACTTGGTAGTAGAAGGTATGATTTATGGTGCTAGCCATTTGACATTTAATGAGGGGGGTTTCTATGAAAATAAAAGAAAACAAAGATTAATGTTAAAAACCTAGTTTATGATTTGAGAAATCAGGATACCTTAATAAGGGTTTAAAGCATTTTTATATATTGGTTGTGGACAGCAGTGATAATCCATTGGTTTTCCTAGTTCAAATGTCTGTGGTGTTGATATTGGGTTTTCCAGTGAACTATTTGAGGGACACATGCAGCAGCAGATACAAAGTTTGCTCATATATAATTTGTTGTGCTGAATTCCTTTGTGTTTATATTATATCAGCTTCTGCTTGCAGATTTTATTAAAAGAGCAATTTTAGTTCTCTAGGCAAAAGACAGAAAACATAGAAATACTACTTTGAAGAGTTATAGCCAGGTTTTGGAAGAAAGAAGAAAAAAGCAGGCTTTGGTACAGATGGGAAAATTTTGCAATGTGAAATCCAAAAGGGTAAATTACAATTTTCCATTGAAACATAATTTTTCTCTCTACACTCAGCACCATTTAATCAGAGGTAATCAAAGTAAAACTAATTTGTATACAAAATAAATCTAGACCCATTAAACTAGGTGTGATTTTTTACATAAGCACAGCAAGAATGACTGACCACATAGATCTCTTGAATTTGCTTTGCTGGAACTATTCATAAGGAATCTGGGATTGGACTTTTCAAAGCATCTCCCTGCTAGAAAACCAAACAAAAAAACTTAATGCTAGATTTTGTTTGTAAAACCTATATATTTGGTTTCCTCTCTTCTAGGGATCCCCAAAATATTCTGAGATTCCTGGGCATGCCAGAAAAATGTGAACTTCCTTTCTGCCTGTAAGGTGGGAAGCCCTAAAAGATAGGTTTTTCCATAGGGGGATTTATGCATATTAGCTTCTTAAAGTTGACTTAAGTTTTTGTAAGGCTGTCTGGTCATATCTGATTAAATGCACATTAATATCATAGTGACATTAAAGCCTTGGCAATATAATCAATGTTTCCAATCATGTCCTGTTACAAAGAGAACACATTCTTATTTATCTTATGTAAATAATTTTCTTTACATAAAAGTAAGAATACACACTAAGTGTTTTAAAATTCTGGAAGATCAAGTAGGAAGAAAAAGTAATTATGACATTTTTGTTCACAAAAGTACATTTAACCAAATTGCTGTAAGGTACACATAGCTTAAAAGAAAATGATTTCCTTTAATCTTGAAAACAAATATTAAAACCCAGCAATGTTTCCAACAAATTCATCAAAAATTACAGCGGTTCTCATCAGTTCTTTCAGATCCAGGTAATTATTTCTTATTTTGTTAGATCTTGGGTTAGCAGTTTTATGAATTCATCAGCTTATTCATTTATTTTGTAAAATTTTACTCAGTCTAGAAGCAAGGTCTCAAACTTATTACCATAATGCCAGCATGGAGCATTCTTGACTATAGCTGATTGTAATTACTTTCAGAAAAATATCAAAGTCAAACAATCTCTGTGTGAATGACAAATAACTTAAAATGTCCATTGCTATAATTCTAATGACAGTTGATTTGATAAATAAAATTATTTCTGTGGCATGTAACATTTTTGTATCTGTGAAACCTAGGACTCTAACCCAATCTCTGTTTGTCTAGGACATTAATTCATGTTCAAGAGCATTTCCAAAATCTTAAGAATCACAGTATGCTCCTACCAGCTTCAAAGAACATTTCTAGAGCAATGGTTTAGTAGTTGGACTCACCAATAAATCCTTGATCAGTTAGTAGTGATTAGAGAGGGTTTATTCCATACACAATTAAAATTCAGGACTTTTACCTTGGTAAAATTTCGACAGGTCCACTGGTGTGGGGATTGTCCAGGTATCCCTTTTAAGGTGAAGGATAAGATTTTGCACCTGGCAACCAGGTAAAAGGAGCAATGTTCTGCAGGCCTCTTTGGATTTTCAAGGAGACATATTCTGCATTTGGATGTGTGATTTACATCCATTTATGTAGTGACTTGAAAAGCTGTTAGATTTAAGTGGGAGCCAGAGAAAGAGAAGGGTCTGCAAGAGGTCCAGACTTTTGTGCAAGCTGCTTTTTACTTGTGCCATATATTCCAACAAACAATGATTCTAAAAATTTAATTGGCAGGTAAAATTTTTTGCAGCTTTTGTCAGCCCTGATAGGTGAATCACAGGTCAGGTGGTTAGAAATTTGGAACAAAGTCCTGCTATTATCTGCATATATCTACTATGCTTTTGAGAAAAAAATTCTCAGTTGCATGTGAGCCTACCAGAGACTGATTACTTGACCATGGGCCACAAAGTTACTATGTGACAAGAACTGACCAGTATGAACTGGGTGTAACTGACCCAATAAATCATATAGTTGAGAGGGCACTGAAGTACTGCATCTGGAAATAAAAGTGGTATATACGTGACAGGACTTGGGCACACTTTAAAGGTATAACCGGTAGTTGGGAGAGAGAACTTATGGAGAAAACCCTTTGATCTGTTGACAAAGGAAGAAGAAATGCAGGTCTGGCTTAATTATGGGTCTTTATGACATAGTTTCACCACTCAAGAGTAGAGAGCTGGAGTACCACAGTGCTTCTATGGACATTTTGTAAGACAGGGGTAAAGGGCAGTCATCTCAGTGGGCAGAAATTTGAGCAGTTCACATGGCTGTATACTTTGTTTTGAGGGAAAAATGGACAGAAGTGGCTTATATACTAATTCATGGGTTGTGGCCAATACTTTGGGTTGATGGTCAAGGACTTGAAAGAAACATGATTGGAAAATTGATGACAATAAAATTGTGGAGAGGTATTTGAATGGACTTTTCTCAATGGACAAAAAAAATTAAAAAAAAAAAAGAAGATATGTGTTTCCTGAGTGAATGCTTATCAAAGGGGACCCTCAGCAGTGGAAGCAATGAGCATATTGACAAACTTCTATGAACTTCATGTAATTTCTGCAATACATATATTAGTAAAATATATCCACACACACACAGTCAACAAAGGTTTATCATCACTTCTTATTTGACAGTACTGCATATTTTATATGAAAATAAATTTAATTAGTTTAGCATCTCCCTTTTATAATGGAGAGACAAATCCTTTGAGATTTTTCAGGGACTCTCTGGGAAATCTCAATGTTACTTTGAGCTCAAAAAAATGGCATTTTCATTTTTTTTGGGGGGAGGGAGTTGCCGAAAATCAAACACTTAAATAAGATCACTGTAAAAAAATTCTTAGTTATCTATTTAAGCAAAGTTATATTTAAAAGATTTCAAAGGCAAATACAAAAGTTACATAGTTATAAAAGACTAGCTCTTTTAATGTTGACAATACTGTTTTCTTAAGCAATCAAAGCCTTGATAAAGAAAACATGAAGCATAGGACAATATTTACAGAAACAAAGTCTCAGTTTCCTAAGCGGAATATTTAAATGTAAAGGAAAGCGTTTTTACTCTTTCTTATTAATAGTAGACTATTCATCTAAGAAACGTTTGTAGTTTAGTAGAGAGAGAACCAAGTTCTAGATTTGAATTAGTACACTATTTACCCTAAGGCTATTAAAAAAAACCCTTATAAATAAATTAATCCAATCTTTGCCAAATCTGACCAAACAAGATAACATTTCTGTTTCAAGAGTTCTTCCCCAAAAATGTTCTAAAACTTATTTTTTTATTTTTAAATATCCGTTTAGTTTTTTATTTATTACTGTTTTTCCTTTTTCTCATTCAGGAACAACTAATCATTCGGAATAAGTGCAAATTTACTCTATTCTACTTTTAACAAAAACACATCCTTTCTATCTTTCCTTATCAAAAATGTATGTTTCTTAGCATACTGAGGTTTTATTTTTATCTTACCAGAGGTACCATCCATTTTCCTTTACCATTCTTACCATACTCATCTACAAATACTGATTAAAATTTTTTTATATCTTTATTAGAGTATAATTGCTTTACAATGGTGTGTTAGTTTCTGCTTTATAACAAAGTGAATCAGTTATACATATACATATGTTCCCATATCTCTTCCCTCTTGCATCTCCCTCCCTCCCACCCTCCCTATCCCACCACTCTAGGAGGCCACAAAGCACTGAGCTGATCTACCTGTGCTATGAAGCTGCTTCCCACTAGTTATCTATTTTACGTTTGGTACTGCATATATGTCCATGCCACTCTCTCGCTTTGTCACAGCTTACCCTTCCCCCCCACCTATCCTCAACTCCATTCTCTAGTAAGTCTGGGTCTTTATTCCTGTCTTACACCTAGGTCCTTCATGACATTTTTTCCCCTGAAATTCCATATATATGTGTTAGCATATGGTATCTGTCTTTCTCTTTATGACTTACGTAACTCTGTATGACAGACTCTAGGTCCATCCACCTCATTACAAATAGCTCAATTTCATTTCTTTTTATGGCTGAGTACTACTACATTGTATATATGTGCTATATCTTCTTTATCCATTCATCCAATGACGGACACATAGGTTGTTTCCATCTCTGGGCTATTGTAAATAGAGCTGCAATGAATATTTTGGTACATGACTCTTTTTGAATTATGGTTTTCTCAGGGTATATGCCCAGTAGTGGGATTGCTGGGTCATATGGTAGTTCTATTTGTAGTTTTTTAAGGAACCTCCATACTGTTCTCCATAGTAGCTGTACCAATTCACATTCCCACCAGCAGTGCAGGAGTGTTCCTTTTCTCCACACCCTCTCCAGCATTTATTGTTTCTAGATTTTTTGATGATGGCCATTCTGACTGGTGTGAGATGATATCTCATTGTAGTTTTGATTTGCATTTCTTGAATGATTAATGATGTTGAGCATTCTTTCATGTGTTTGTTGGCAGTCTGTATATCTTCTTTGGAGAAATGTCTATTGAGGTCTTCTGCCCATTTTTGGATTGGGCTGTTTGTTTTTTTGTTATTGAGCTGCATGAGCTGCTTATTAATTTTTGGAGATTAATCCTTTCTCAGTTGCTTCATTTGCAAATATTTTCTCCCATTCTGAGGGTTGTCTTTTCGTATTGTTTATGGTTTCTTTTGATATGCAAAAGCTTTTAAGTTTCATTAGGTCCCATTTGTTTATTTTTGTTTTTATTTCCATTTCTCTAGGAGGTGGGTCAAAAAGGATCTTGCTGTGATTTATGTCATACAGTGTTATGCCTATGTTTTCCTCGAAGAGTTTGATAGTTTCTAGCCTTACATTTAGGTCTTTAATCCATTTTGAGCTTATTTTTGTGTTTGGTGTTATGGAGAGATCTAATCTCATACTATTACATGTACCTGTCCAGTTTTCCCAGCACCACTTATTGAAGAGGGTGTCTTTTCTTCACTGTATATTCTTGCCTTCTTTATCAAAGATAAGGTGACCATATGTGTGTGGGTTTATCTCTGGGCTTTCTATCCTGTTCCATTGATTTATATTTCTGTTTTTGTGCCAGTACCATACTGTCTAGATTACTGAAGCTTTGTAGTATAGTCTGAAGGCAGGAAACCTGATTCCTCCAGCTCCGTTTTTCGTTCTCAAGATTGCTTTGACTAATTGGAGTCTTTTGTGTTTCCATACAAATTGTGAAATTTTTTGTTCTAGTTCTGTGAAAAATGCCAGTGGTAGTTTGATAGGGATTGCATTGAATCTGTAGATTGCTTTGGGTAGTAAAGTCATTTTCACACTGTTGATTCTTCCAATCCAAGAACATGGTATATCTCTCCATCTATTTGTATCATCTTAAATTTCTTTCATCAGCGTCTTATAATTTTCTGCATACAGGTATTTTGTCTCCTTAGGTAGGTTTATTCTTGGATGTTTTATTCTTTTTGTTGCAATGGTAAAATGGGAGTGTTTTCTTGATTTCACTTTCAGATATTTCATCATTAGTGTATAGGAATGCCAGAGATTTCTGTGCATTGATTTTGTATCCTGCCACTTTACCAAATTTATTGATTAGCTCTAGTAGTTTTCTGGTAGCATCTTTAGGATTCTCTATGTATAGTATCATGTCATCTGCAAACAGTGACACATTTACTTCTTTTCCATTTTGGATTCCTTTTATTTCCTTCTCTTCTCTGATTGCTGTGGCTGAAACTTCAAAACTATGTTGAATACGAGTGGTGAGGGTGGGCAACCTTGTCTTGTTCCTGATCTTAGTGGAAATGTTTTCAGTTTTTCACCATTGAGGACGATGTTGGCTGTGGGTTTGTCATATATGGCCTTTATTATGTTGAGGAAAGTTCTCTCTATGCCTACTTTCTGCAGGGTTTTTATCATAAATGGGTGTTGAATTTTGTCAAAAGTTTTCTGTGCATCTATGGAGATGATCATATGATTTTTCTCCTTCAATTTGTTAATATGGTGTATCACATTGATTGATTTGCATATATTGAAGAATCCTTGCATTCCTGGAATAAACCCCACTTGATCATGTTGTATGATCCTTTTAATGTGCTGTGGGATTCTGTTTGCTAGTATTTTGTTGAGGATGTTTGCATCTATGTTCATCAGTGATATAGACCTATAGTTTTCTTTCTTTGTGACATCTTTGTCTAGTTTTGGTATCAGCGTGATGGTGGCCTCATAGAATGAGTTTTTGAGTGTTCCTCCCTCTGTTATATTTTGGAAGAGTTTGAGAAGGATAGGTGTTAGCTCTTCTCTAAATGTTTGATAGAATTTGCCTGTGAAGCCATCTGGTCCTGGGCTTTTGTTCGTTGGAAGATTTTTAATCACAGTTTCAATTTCAGTGCTTGTGATTGGTCTGTTCATATTTTCTATTTCTTCCTGATTCAGTCTTGGCAGGTTGTGCATTTCTAAGAATTTGTCCATTTCTTCCAGGTTGTCAATTTTATTAGCATAGAGTTGCTTGTAGTAATCTCTCATGATCTTTTGTATTTCTGCAGTGTCAGTTGTTACTTCTCCTTTTTCAATTCTAATTCTATTGATTTGAGTCTTCTCCCTTTTTTTCTTGATGACTCTGGCTAATGGTTTATCTATTTCGTTTATCTTCTCAAATAACCAGCATTTAGTTTTATTGATCTTTGCCATCGTTTCCTTCATTTCTTATTCTTTTATGTCTGATCTGAAATTTTTGATTTATTTCCTTGTATTACCTTTGGGGTTTTTTGGTTCTTCTTGCTCTAATTGCATTAGGTGCAAGGTTAGGTTGTTTATTCGAGATGTTTCCTGTTTCTTAAGGTAAGATTGTATTGCTATAATCTTCCCTCTTAGAACTGCTTTTGCTGCATCCCATAGCTTTTGGGTCATCTGGTCTCCATTGTCATTTGTTTCTAGGTATTTTTTGATTTCCTCTTTGATTTCTTCAGTGATCACTTCGTTATTAAGTAGTGTATTGTTTAGCCTCCACGTGTTTGTAGTTTTTACAGATATTTTCCTTTAATTGATATCTAGTCTCATGGCGTTGTGGTCGGAAAAGATACTTGATACAATTTCAATTTTCTTAAATATACCAAGGCTCGATTTGTGACCCAAGATATGATCTATCCTGGAGAATGTTCCATGAGTACTTGAGAAAAATGTGTATTCTGTTGTTTTTGGACGGAATATCCTAGAAATATCAATTAAGTCCATCTTGTTTAATGCATCATTTAAACCTTGCATTTCCTTATTTATTTTCATTTTGGACGATCTGTCCATGGGTGAAAGTGGGATGTTAAGGTCCCCTACTATGAATGTTTTACTGTCGATTTCCCCTTGTATGGCTTTTAGTATTTGCCTTATGTAATGAATTGCTCCTATTTTGGGTGCATAAATATTTACAATTGTTACATCTTCCCCTTGGATTGATCCCTTGATCATTATGTAGTTTTCTTCTGTGTCTCTTCTAATAGTCTTTATTTTAAAGTCTATTTTGTCTGATTTGAGAATTGCTACTCCAGCTTTCTTTTGGTTTCCATTTGCATGGAATATCTTTTTTTCCATTCCCTCACTTTCAGTCTGTATGTGTCTCTAGGTCTGAAGTGGGTCTCTTGCAGACAGCATATATATGGGTCTTGTTTTTATATCCATTCAGCTAGTCTGTGTCTTTTGGTGGGAGCATTTAATCCATTTACTTTTAAGGTAATTATCGATATGTATGTTCCTATTCCCATTTTCTTAATTGTTATGGATTTGTTATTATAGGTGTTTTCCTACTCTTGTGTTTCTTGCCCAGAGAAGTTCCTTTTGCATTTGTTGTAAAGCTGGTTAGGTGGTGCTGAACTCTCTCAGCTTTTGCTTGTCTGTAAAGGTTTTAATTTCTCCATCAAATCTGAATGAGATCCTTGCTGGGTAGAGTAATCTTGGTTGCAGGTTTTTCTCCTTCATCACTTTCAATATGTCCTGCCACTCCCTTCTGGCCTGCAGAGTTCCTGCTGAAAGATCAGCTGTTAACCTTATAGGGATTCCCTTGTGGGTTATTTGTTGTTTTTCCCTTGCTGCTTTTAGTATGCTTTCTTTATATTTAATTTTTGACAGTTTGATTAATATGTGTCTTGCTGTATTTCTCCTTGGATTTACCCTGTATGGGCCTCTCTGTGCTTCCTGGACTTGATTAACTATTTCCTTTCCCATATTAGGGAAGTTTTCAACTATAATCTCTTCAAATATTTTCTGTCCCTTTCTTTTTCTCTTCTTCTTCTGGAACTGCTATAATTCGAATGTTGGTGCATTTCATGTTGTCCCAGAGGTCTCTGAGACTGTCCTCAGTTCTTTTCATTCTTTTTTCTTTATTCTTCTCTGCAGTAGTTACTTCCACTATTTTATCTTCCAGGTCACTTATCTGTTCTTCTGCCTCAGTTATTCTGCTATTGATCCCTTCTAGAGTATTTTTAATTTCATTTATTGTGTTGTTCATCCTTGCTTTTTTCCTCTTTAGTTTTTCTAGGTCCTTGTTAAATGTTTCTTGCATTTTGTCTATTCTATTTTCAAGAATTTGGATCATCTTTACTATCATTATTCTGAATTCTTTTTCAGGTAAACTGCTTATTTATTCTTTATTTGTTAGGTCTGGTGGGTTTTTATCTTGCTCCTTCATCTGCTGTGTGTTTTTCTGTCTTCTCATTTTGCTTATCTTACTGTGTTTGGGGTCTCCTTTTTGCAAGCTGCAAGTTCGTAGTTCCTGTTGTTTTTGATGTCTGTCCCCAGTGGCTAATGTTTGTTCAGTAGGTTGTGTAGGCTTCCTGGTGGAGAGGACTAGTGCCTGTGTTCTGGTGGATGAGGCAGGATCTTATATTTCTGGTTGGCAGGTCCACGTCTAGTGATGTGTTTTGGGGTGTCTGTGGACTTCTTATGATTTTAGGCAGCCTCTCTTCTAATGAGTGGTGTTGTGTTCCTCTCTTTCTAGTTGTTTGGCATAGGGTGTCCAGCACTGTAGCTTGCTGGTCATTGAGTGAAGCTGGGTTCTTGTGTTGAGATGGAGATATCTGGGAGATTTTCACCATTTGATATTATGTGGAGCTGGGAGGTCTCTTGTGGACTAGTGTCCTCAAGTTGGCTCTCCCACCTCTGAGGCACAGCACTGACTCCTGGCTGCCGCACCAAGAACGTTTCATCCACACGGCTCAGAATAAAAGGGAGAAAAAGTAGAAAGAAAGAAAGAAAGAAAGAAAGAAAGAAAGAAAGAAAGAAAGAAAGAAAGAAAGAAAGAAAGAAAGAAAGAGGAAAGAAAGAAAGAAAGTAAGAAAGAAAGGAAGGAAGGTAGATAGAAAGAAAGAGAGAGAGAAAGAGAGAAAGAAAGAAGGGAGGAGGGAGGGGGGCGAGGGAGGAAGGAAGGAAGGAAGGAGGGAAGGAAGGAAAGAAAGAAAGAAAGAAGATAAAATAAAGTAAAATAAGATAAAATATAATAAAGTTATTAAAATAAAAAGTAATTATTAAGGATAAGAATTGTTTTAAAAACAACAGCAACAACAACAACAAAAAACGGATGGATAGAACCCTAGGACAAATGGTGGAAGCAAAGGTATACAGACTAAACCTCACACAGAAGCATACACATACACACTCACAAAAAAGAGGAAAAGGGGAAAAATTCATAAATCTTGCTCTCAAAGTCCACCTCCTCAATTTGGGATGATTCTTTGTCTATTCAGGTATTCCACAGATGCAGAGTGCATCAAGTTGATTGTGTAGATTTAATCCGCTGCTTCTGAGGCTGCTGGGAGAGATTTCCCTTTCTCTTCTTTGTTCTCACAGCTCCCGGGGCTCAGCTTTGGATTTGGCCCTGCCTCTGTGTGTAGGTCGCCGGAGGGCATCTGTTCTTCTCTCAGACAGGACGGGGTTAAAGGAGCAGCTGCTTTGGGGACTCTGGCTCACTCAGGCCGGGGGGAGGGAGGGGTACGGAATGCAGGGCGAGTCTCTGGTGGCAGAGGCCGGCGTGACATTGCACCAGCCTGAGGCGCGCCATGCTGCGTTCTCCTGGGGAAGTTGTCCCTGGATCCCGGGACCCTGGCAGTGGCGGGCTGCACAGGCTCCCCAGAAGGGAGGTGTGGATAGTGACTTGTGCTCGCACACAGGTTTCTTGATGGTGGCAGCAGCAGCCTTAGCGTGTCATGCCCATCTCTGGGGTTCACACTGTTAGCCGTGGCTCATGCCCGTCTCTGGAGCTCCTTTAAGCAGCGCTCTTAATCCCCTCTCCACGCGCACCAGGAAACAAAGAGGGAAGAAAAAGTCTCGTGCTTCTTTGGGAGGTCCAGACTTTTCCATGGACTCCCTCCTGGCTAGCCATGGTACACTAACCCCCTGAAGACTGTGTTCATGCCGCCAACCCCAGTCCTCTCCCTGTGCTCCAACCAAAGCCAGAGCCTCAGCTCCCAGTCCCACCCGCCCTGGTGGTTGAGCAGACAAGCCTCTCAGGCTGGTGAGTGCTGGTCGGCACCTCTGTGCACAGTCCTCTGTGCGGGAATCTCTCCGCTTTGCCCTCCGCACCCCTGTTGCTGTGTTCTCCTCCCCGACTCCGACGCTTTCCTCCTCCGCCACCCGCAGTCTCTGCCCGTGAAGGGGCTTCCCAGTGTGTGGAAACCTTTCCTCCTCCACAGCTCCCTCCCACTGGTGCAGGTCCTGTCCCTATCCTTTTGTCTCTGTTTATTCTTTTGCCCTACCCAGGTACATGCCTTTTGGGAGGTCTGAGGTCTTCTGCCAGTGTTCAGTAGGTCTTCTGTAGGAGTTGTTCCACGTGTAGATGTATTTCTGGTGCATCTGTGGGGAGGAAGGTGATCTCCGCATCTTACTCTTCCACCATCTTCCTGTCCAACCTATTGATTAAAATTTTAACCATTATCCATCTTTCTTTTTACAGAAAAAAAAACTAGGAATTCAGCATGTTTTCATTGACTACCACACACTCTCATTCTACTGCAAATTTATATAATTTCATAATTTTATAGATTTACTTGACATTTCATAGATAGTTTATTGTCTTAAACATCTAGTAGAGACAACATAAGCTTGCATGACTACTAAACTTAGGTTTAAAAAATTATGCTTGTATTATATTTAATTCTGACAACTCTGAAGGCATGTCTGTTTCTAGATAACAACCATTTTTATTTTATTCTTTTTTTGCATTTTTAAAAGTTAATTTTATTGGAGTATAGTCACTTTACAATGTAGAGTTAGTTTCTGCTGTGCAGCAAAGTAAATCAGTTATACATATACATATATCCTCTCTTTTTAAAATTTCCTTCTGATTTAGGTCACCACAGAGCACTGAGTAGAGTGCTATACAGTAGGTTTTCATTAGTTATCTATTTTATATGTAATAGTGTACATATTTCAATCCCAATCTCCCAATTAATCCCAACCCCCTACCCCCTTCATAACCATAAGTTTGTTTTCTACATCTGTGACTCTATTTCTTCTTTGCAAATAAGTTCACCTGTGACATTTTTCTAGATTGTACATATAAGCAATATTATATGACATTTGTTTTTCTTTTTCTGACTTACTTCACTCTGTATGACAATCTCCAGGCCCATCCATTTCTCTGCACATGACACTGTTTTTTTCCTTTTTATGACTGAGTAATATTCCATTGTATTGATATATATGTACCACATCTTTTTTTTAAAACATCTTTATTGCAGTATAATTGCTTTACAATGGTTTGTTAGTTTCTGCTTTATAACAAAATGAATCAGTTATACATATACATATGTTCCCATATCTCTTCCCTCTTGCATCTCCCTCCCTCCCACCCTCCCTATCCCACCCCTCCAGGCGGTCACAAAGCACCGAGCTGATCTCCCTGTGCTATGCGGCTGCTTCCCACTAGCTATCTATTTTACGTTTGGTAGTGTATATATGTCCATGCCACTCTCTCACTTTATCACAGCTTACCCTTCCCCCTCCCCATATCCTCAAGTCCATTCTCTAGTAGGTCTGTGTCTTTATTCCCGTCTTACCCCTACATTCTTCATGATCTTTTTTTTTTCTTTCTTAGATTCCATATACATGTGTTAGCATACAGTATTTGTTTTTCTCTTTCTGACTTACTTCATTCTGTATGACAGACTCTAAGTCCATCCACCTCACTACAAATATCTCAATTTCATTTCTTTTTATGGCTGAGTAATATTCCATTGTATATATGTGCCACATCTTCTTTATCCATTCATCAGATGACAGACACTTAGGTTGCTTCCATGTCCTGGCTATTATAAATAGAGCTGCAATGAACATTTTGGTACATGACTCTTTTTGAATTATGGTTTTCTTAGGATATATGCCCAGTAATGTACCACATCTTCTTTATACGTTCCTCTGTCAATGGACATTTAGTTTGCTTCCATATCCTGGCTATTGTAAATAGTGCTGCAATGAACATTTGGGTGCATGTATCCTGTTGAACTCTGGTTTCCTCCAGATATATGCCTAGGAGTGGAATTGCTGCATCATATGGTAGCTCTATTTTTAATTTTTAAAGGAACCACCATACTGTTCTCCATAGTGGCTGTACCAATTTACATTCTCACCAACAGTGTAGGAGTGTTCCCTTTTCTCCACACCCTCTCCAGCATTTAATGTTTGTAGGTTTTTTGATGATGGCCATTCTGGCTAGTGTGAGGTGATACCTAATTATAGGTTTGATTTACATTTCTCTACTAATTAGTGATACTGAGCATCTTTTCATGTGTTTGTTGGCCACCTGTATGTCTTCTTTGGAGAAATGTCTATTTAGGTCTTCCCCCCATTTTATGATTGGGTAGTTTGTTCTTTTGATATTGAGCTGCATGAGTTGTTTGTATATTTTGGAGATTAATCCCTTATCAGTTGCTTCATTTGCAAATATTTTCTCCCATTCTGAGGGTTTTCTATTCGTTTTGTTTATGGTTTCCTTTGCTGTGCAAAAGCTTTTAAGTTTATTTAGGTCCCATTTGTTTATTTTTGCTTTTATTTTCATTACTCTAGGAGATAGGTCAAAAAAAGATCTTGCTATGATTTATGTCAAATAGTGTTCTGCCTATATTTTCCTCTAAGTGTTTTATAGTAATCAACCTTACCTTTAGGTCTTTAATCCATTTTGAGTTTATTTTTGTGTATGGTAAAATGACAACAATTTTTAAAATTGGCTTTATTTTTTAAATGCTACCCTAGTTAAGCAGACTTAAAATTGTTAATTTTTATATTTCTGAGGGTTTTTGGAATACCTAATTTATAGGATCAGTTTTTTATCTTTCATTTGAAGATAACTCTCTTGAGATTTTATGAATTAATTCAGTATTATCCAGAGGTAGAAAATGTCACATATATATAACATACATGCATACATACACACTTAGAGTAACATACATAAACTTATATATAGGTGCAAATAAATATCTTAGCGCTTTCATTCTAAAATTTTGGCCCTGACTCAGTAAGACATAGTAATACAATTTCACTTGTTTGTAACCACTTTACATTTTTATCTGTATTGTGTTTCTGGAAGTGGACAAGTTAAAATTACCTGTTTACAAATGTTTGTAAACATGACTGTTAAGATTTTTTTTGTCCCAATATGTAATTTGATGGAAGCTGTTAACTAAATTTTAGGACAGTCACTGATGAAACACCTAGCAGCTCTCTGGATATCTTTGAACACATATGAGGGATTAAAAACAAGTTCTGTTTCCAAATAGTCATTTTTTCTATTTTAGCCATAAGTGTTTACTTTGGGGATCCATTAATCCCTTGGGAGTCCTCAATTCATATTAGGAGGCCTACAGGTCAAGTCACTGGGAGTTGAATAGCTTAAGTGGGAAGGAAAAAGTTTCTGGACAGAAAAATGCAGAGTGCAGAGGTATGAAGGGAGACATGTAAAAGAAATCAAAGGAACTGGAGGGACAATCCAAAGCAGTAATTGAAGGAAGAATAAACACCTGTATTGAGAAAGAAGAGATTTTAGAGGAGCCAATTTGGGAATTATGTTTCCACAAAAGGCCATTGATGTTCCGAATTATTATTAGTAATATTATGCCAACAGGAAAGTAAGCAGACACAGTTAGAGCACATTTCAGCAGGAGTTTAAGAAGGTTTTTTTATTTTAGCCAGCTGAGAAGTCTCATGTTTATAAACAATCTTTACACTTATTGCTGGTTTGCAACCTTAGGAGATTCCCAGGTGAAATTTAAAATTGATCTGTACATGGAAGGTAAGGGGAGACTGAAGAAAGGATCCGATCACTTCATACAACAAGCACTCTAAGCCAGTCTCTCATTGTCTGGGACTCTAATATACCTTCTACATTATACCTCAAATCTTAACATTCAAACTCTTTCCCTACAAGCTACCATAGATATTTGTCTGGGTCAATGGTGTAGCAGATGGACTAACCAATGGATACATGATCAATCAGTCAGAAGTGAAGACAAAGTTTTCAAAATTGTACACTTAGGGTTCCGGATGTGGGGTCCAGAGTCTCAATAATCAGTATGATTCTATCCAATTCACATCATAACTATCAAAGATAAACCAGAAGTGGGCATAATTAAAGCAGAAAAAAATAGCTTTTATTCAGAAATGTTGTAATACAGGAAAATAGACCTCAGTATAAATCTGGGCTCAAATTTGAATAGAGCATGGACAATTAGGTATTTACAGCTAAGGATTCTGGTGGGGTTCAGTGGATGGAAAGTCACTAAAAGGAAACATCAAGGGTAATGTGGATTCTGGCTAAACTGACTTAGCTGAATATTGCTGAAGACAAGCCTGGTTAATCAGACTCACCTGGTGGATGGTGGAGGATGAGAAATCTGGTTGGGTATTGATGATTATCAGACATGGAGAATGAGAGACTCTTGCTATACTGTTTTAGTAAGGTTTTTTTCCAAGTATTTTGTAAGGAAGTGCACAGATTCCTTGGAAAAGACTCAGGAGCCTGGCTAATGTTGGAAAAAACAAGGATTTTGTCACTACCAAAGGGAAATTGGACAACTACCACAATGAAGATAATGAAGAGTTTGTCTGGAATACAAAATAAGGATTTCTTTAGTATTAGCATACTCTTTCACTGAGGTCAGTTGGAAACTACAATAACCCAATGCAAGCAACACTGGTAATGATACCAGACCCTTTAAGAGTAAAGGTTTACCAATCAGATAAATTCTCCAACCAGATGAAGTTGTTGCTGAGGCAAAAGGAATACAGAATGGGATTAGAATAGGGTAGTATAATACCAGGTTCAACTTCGTGACTAGTTACAGAAATAAGGACTGTAATTGGCATGAATATTTTCTCCTTATTTTGTTATGAATGTTTGTGTGTATGCACACATATATCTTTTTTTTTTTTTTTTCGATATGCGGACCTCTCACTGTTGTGGCCGCTCCCGTTGCAGAGCACAGGCTCTGGACACGCAGGCTCAGCAGCCATTGCTCACGGGCCTAGCCACTCCGTGGCATGTGGGATCTTCCCGGAACGGGGCATGAACCCGTGTCCCCTGCTTCGGCAGGCGGACTCTCAACCACTGAACCACCAAGGAAGCCCTAAACATATATCTTTGTTTTCTATTCTCTATCATTCCCTTAATTTATAATATGAGATGTATTAACTTAATATCATATATTTAAGTATCATTTAATTTATATCATAGAGTTGTTAGAGATATAAAGAAGAAAAGTAAACCTAAATAAGGACTGTCTTTCCTCTTCTGGGGTAGGAGTTTGTTTTCAGTTGTATTTAACATAGATGTATCATGTTAGACAGAATTAAAACCTCAGTATTGTCTTTATTTGGAGATTAACATTATTTGATACAACATATATATATATGTCACAAGGGGGTGGACTTGTGATGGTTAATTTTATGTGTCAATTTAACTGGGCTAAGAGAAGTCCAGCTAGCTGGTAAAATATTTTTTTCTGGCTGTATTTGTGAAGATATCTGGACGGGATTAGCATCTGATTCAGTAGACTGAGTAAAGAGATCATCTGTCATTAATGTGGGCAGGCATCATCCAGTCTGAACAGAGAGCCTGAATAAAATGCAAAAGCAAAGAAAGTGCAAATTTCTGTCTCTTTTACTGAGCTGGATGTCTATATGCTCATTAATACATCAGTTATTCTGGTTCTTAAAGATTTGGACCCTGGGATTTAAACCATTCACCCCTTGTTCTCAGGCCTTATTCCTGGGACTAGAAGTACACCACCAATTTCCCTATTCTCTGGCCTTCAGCTTTTAACTGTTTTATACCCCCAGCTTACCTGGTTCTCCAGTTTTCTGATAGCAAATAGTGGGATTTAGGGGCCTCAATGACTGCTTAAGCCAGTACTTACAATAAATCTTTTTTTCATATGTATGTATGCATGTATGTGTGTCTATGTATATATGCATGTATGCATGTATCTTTCTATCTATGTATCTATATATCTATTTATCTATCTATGATATTAGTTAGTCTCTTCAGGAGAACAATGACTAACATAGTTTTGTGTACCCAGAGTGGTTCAAAAGGAACAGAAGTTTAAGGATGAGTTTTCTGAATGGTTTCTATGTGTTTGGAATTTTCTCTCTAATCTGATTATATTAAAAAATAGACACTAATGACTCTAATTCTAGTAGTAAACAGAGCAGTATAGTCCAGAGTATGAAATGTTTATAGAGATAAGCAAAATATGTGTATTAGATACTACTAAATAACCACTTATAATAAGAAAGAAATTAAGTGACTCTGTATATAATAGTTTGAAATACTTTTGGAAAACTAAAGCATATAATGATGTTGTTTGGCTTCTCCTAATGTCCCTGAAAAAGTGGTAAAAAGAAAAGAATGAGCTTAGGGATTCAAATTATCAGCTCAGGCTTGCATCAATGACCTAAGAGTTTGTAAGTATGCATGAGGGAGAGCCTATTCTCCCGTCTGGGCTGAAATGGCTGAAAATCAAGCAGTAATTGGTTAAATTTTGAGGAAAGTTGAACTTCCAGATTCCTAGGGTGTCTACTGTTAAAGTGAGAAAATTATTGGGGAAAATGGGATCCTGTGTTGTGGGATAGAAACATGTAGGATGACCTTGAAAAATCTGGGGTTATAAAGCTCCTAAATATTGATGAGTCTTCTTTGCCAGTGGAAGTGGTCTACTCATCCTGAGCAAAAGTGGCCTCCTCAACTCCAGTAGCACTCGTACTCCAACACCAAGTGGTAGCAGCCTCTAAATCCACAATGGTAACATCCTTCCCAACTCCATCTGTGATATTATCTTTGCATTTGCTTAGAAAACAATAATGACTTCCCCTGAGACAGTTGCCACCTATGACTAGACACAAGTCCCAGCAGACCCCTAAAGGAGAGGTACAAAATGTGACTGATGAGGTTATGTGCTACCTCTCAAAGGAACCACTTGAGTTTTCTAACTTCTACAAGAAGAATTCTGGGAAATATGTTTGAGAATGAATATTAAGGGTATAGAATAATTGTGGAAGGAATATAAAGTTGGATCAGGTCAAATTTTAAAATATAGAAGTATAGTTGATTTACAATGTTGTGTTAGTTTCAGGTGTACAGCAAAGTGATGATTCAGGTATGTATATATATATGTGTGTATATATATACATATATATATATATATATTTCAGATTATTTTTCTTATAGGTTACTATAAAATATTGAGTATAGTTCCCTGCGCTATACAGTAGGTCCTTGTTTGCTAACTACTTAATATAATAGTGTGTATGTATATTTTAATCCCAAACTCTTAATTTACACTTTCCCGACCCCCTTTCTATTTTGGTAACCATAAATTTATTTTCTATGTCTTTGGGTCTGTTTCTGTTTTGTGTATAAGTTTATTTGCATCATTTATTTTTAGATTCCAGATATAAGTGATATCATACATTTGTCTTTCTCTGTTTTACTTACTTCACTTAGTATGATAATCTCTAGGTCCATCCATGTTGCTGCAAGTGGCATTATTCCATCATTTTTTATGGCTAAGTAATATTCTATTGTGTATCTATATCTATATATCTCAGATCTTCTTTATCCATTCATCCATAGATGGACATTTTAGGTTGCTTCCACATCTTAGCTACTGTAAATAGTGTTGCAAGGAACACTGGGGTACATGTATATTTTTGAATTACGGATTACAGGATCATATGGTAGCTCTATTTTTAGTTTTTAAAGGAAATTCCATACTGCCCTCCATAGTAGCTGTACCAATTTATATTTCCACCAGTGGTACAGGAGGCTTCCTTTATCTCCACAACCCCTCCAGCATCCATTATTTGTAAACATTTTGATAATGGCCATTCTGACCGGTGTGAGGTGATACCTCATTGAAGTTTTGATTTGCATTTCTCTAATAATTAGCAGTGTTGAACATCTTTTCATATGTCTTTTGTCCATCTGCATGTCTACTTTGGAGAAGTGTCTACTTAGAACTTCTGCCCATTTTTTAATTGAGTTTTTTTTTATATATTGAGCTGTATGAGCTATTTGTATATTTTGGAGATTAAACCTTTCTCGGGTGCATTGTTTGCAAGTTTTTTCTCCCAGTCTGTAGGTTGTCTTTTTGTTTTGTTTATGGTTTCCTTTGTTGTGAAAAATATTTTAAGTTTAATTAGGTTTGAATCCTTTGTTTTTGTTTTTATTTCCATTACTATAGGAGATGATTCCAAAATATATTGCTGTGATTTATGTCAAGTGTTCTGCATATGTTTTCCTCTAAGAGTTTTATAGTATCTGGTCTTACATTTAGATCTTTAATTCATTTGGTGTTTATTTTGTGTATGGTGTTAGAGAATGTTCTAAATTCATTCTTTCACATGTAGCTCTCCAGTTTGCCCAGCACCACTTATTGAAGTGACTGTCTTTTCTCCATATTTTCCTCCTTTGTCGTAGATTAATTGATCATAGGTGCACAGGTTTACTTCTGGGTTTTCTATCTTGCTCCATTGATCTATATTTCTGTTTTAGTTCCAGTGCCATACTGTTTTGTTTTTTGTTTTTTGGTTTTTTTTGGTATGCGGGTCTCTCACTGTTGTGGCCTCTCCTGTCCGTTGTGGAGCACAGGCTCCAGACGCTCAGGCTCAGCAGCCATGGCTCATGGGTCTAGCCACTCCGCGACATGTGGGATCTTCCCAGACCAGGGCACAAACCCGTGTCCCCTGCATTGGCAGGCAGACTCTCAACCTCTGCACCACCCCATACTGTTTTAATTACTGTAACTTTGTAGTATAGTCTGAAGTCAGGGAACTCGATTCCTCTAGCTCCATTTTTCTTTCTCAAGATGACTTTAGCTATTGTGGCTCTTTTGTTTTCCTTACAAGTTAAAAATTATTTTGTTCCAGTTCTTCGAAAAATGCCATTGGTAATTTGATAGAGAATGCATTGAACCTGTAGACTGCCTTGGTATGATCGTTTTAAAAATATTGATTTTTCCAAACCAAAACATGGTATATTTTCTGTCTGTGTCATCTATTTCATCAGCATTTTATAGTTTTGGAGTGTAGGTCTTTTGCCTCCTTGGGTAGCTTTATTTCTAGATATCATATTCTTTTTGATGTGATGATAAATGGGATTGTTTTTTTTAAATTTCTCTTTCCGATCTTTCATTGCTAGTGTATATAAATGCAACAGATTTCTGTGTATTAATTTGGTATCCTGCAACTTTACCAAATTCATTGATGAGCTCTAGGAGTTTTCTGGTAGCATCTTTAATAATATTTTTTTTACATCTTTATTGGAGTATAATTGCTTTACATTGTTGTGTTAGTTGCTACTGTATAGCAAAGTGAATCAGCTATATGTATATCTCCTCCCTCTTGCATCACCCTCCCACTGTCACTATGTATAGTATCATGTCATCTTCAGTGACAGTTTTACTTCTTCTTTTCCAATTTGGATTCTCGTGGCTAGGAGTTCCAAAACTATGTTTAATAAAAGTGGCAAGGGTAGACATCCTTGTCTTGTTCCTGATCTTAGAGGAAATTCTTACATTTTTCACCATTCAGTATGATGTGAGCTGTGGGCTTGTCATATATGGCCTTTATTATGTTGAGATATGTTCCCTCTATGCCCACTTTCTGGAGGTTATTCTTTTTTTAATCATGAATAGATATTGAATTTTATCGAAAACATTTTCTGCATCTATTGAGATGATCATATGGTTTTTATTCTTCACTTTGTTAACATGCTGTATCATATTGATTAGCAGATATTGAAAAATCTTTGCATCCCTAAGATAAATTCCACTTGATCATGGTGCACAGTCCTTTTAATGTATTGATGGATTCAGTTTGCTAGTATTTTGTTGAGGATTTTTGCATCTATGTTCATCAGTGATATTGGCCTGTAATTTTCTTTTTCATAATATGTTTGTCTGGTTTTGGTATCAGGGTAATTGTGGCCTCTTAGAGTCAGTTTGGAAGTGTTCCTCCATCTGAAATTTTTTGAAATAGTTTCCAAAGGATAGGTGTTAACTCTTCTCTAAATGTTTAGTAGAATTCACCTGTGAAGCCATTTGGTTCCAGACCTTTGTTAGTTGGGAGTTTTTAAATCACAGATTAAATTTCAGTACTTGTGATCGGTCTGTTCATTTTTCTATTTCTTCCTGGTTCAGTCTCAGAAGATTTTACCTTTGTAAAAATTTGACCATTTCCTCTAGCTTGTCCATTTTGGTGACATATAATTGCTTGTCGTAGACTTTTATGGCCCGTTCCATTTCTCTGGTGTCAGTAACTTCTCCTTTTTCATTTCTAATTTTATCAATTTTGACCCTCTCCCTTTTTTTTTTAATGAGTCTGGCTAAAGTTTTGTCAATTTTGTTTATCTCTTCAAAGAACCAGCTTTCAGTTTAGTTGATATTTTCTGTTGTTTTCTTGGTCTACTCGATTTATTTCTGCTCTGATCTTATGATTTCTTTCCTTCTACTAACTGAGTTTTGTTTGTTCTTTCTCTAGTTGCTTTACGTGTAAGGTTAGGTTGTTTATTTGAGATTTTTGTTGTTTCCTGAGGTAAGTTTTTATTGCTATAAACTTCCCTCTTAGAACTGCTTTTGAGGTATCCCATAGGTTTTGGATTGTCATGTTTTGATTTTCATTTGTCTCTAGGTATGTTTTTAACACCTTTATTGGAGTATAATTGCTGTACAATGTTGTGTTAGTTTCTGCTGTATAACAAAGTGAATCAGCTAAATGTATTACATATATCCCTGTATCCCTTCCCTCTTGCATCTCCCTCCCACCTTCCCTATCCCACCACTTTAGGTGGTCACAAAGCACTGAGCTGATCTCCCCATGTGATGCAGCTGCTCCCACTAGTTATCTATTTTATGTTTAGTAGTGTATATATGTCAATGCTACTCTCGCACTTCATCTCAGCTTACACTTACCCCTGCCCTTCCCTTCAAGTCCATTCTCAGCATCTGTGTCTTTATTACTGTCCTTCCCCTAGGTTCATCAGAACTATAATAATAATTATTTTTTTAATTCCATATATATGTGTTAGCATACGGTATTTATTTTTCTTTTTCTGACTTACTTTACTCTGTATGACAGACTCTAGGTCCATCCATCTCAACACAAATAACTCAATTTCGTTTCTTTTTATGGCTGAGTAATATTACATTGTATATATGTGCCACATCTTCTTTATCCATTCATCTGTTGATGGACACTTAGGTTGCTTCCATAGCCTGGCTATTGTAAATAGTGCTGCAATGAATATTGTGGTACATGACCCTTTTTGAATTATGGTTTTCTCAGGGTATATGCCCAGTAGTGGGATTGCTGGGTCGTATGGTAGTTCTGTTTTTAGTTTCTTAAGGAACCTCCATACTGTTCTCCATCGTAGCTGTATCAAGTTACATTCCCACCAACAATGCAAAAGGGTTCCCTTTTCTCCACACCCACTCCAGCATTTATTGTTTGTAGATTTTTTGATGATGACCATTCTGCCTTGTGTGAGGTGATACCTCATTGTAGTTTTGATTTGCATTTCTCTAATTATTAGTGATATTGAGCATCCTTTTATGTGTTTATTGGAAATCTGTATATCTTCTTAGGAGAAATGTCTATTTAGGTCTTCTGCCCATTTTTGGATTGGGTTGTTTGTTTTTTTATATTGATCTGCATGAGCTGCTTGTATATTTTGGAGATTAATCCTGTGTCAGTTGCTTCATTTGAAAATAGTTTCTCCCATTCTGAGGCTTGTCTTTTCATCTTGTTTATCATTTCCTGTGCTGTGCAAAAGCTTTTCAGTTTCATTAGGTCCCATTTGTTCATTTTTGTTTTTATTTCCAATTCTTCAGGAGGTGCATCAAAAAGGGTCTTGCTGTGATTTATGTCAAAGAGTGTTCTTCCTGTGTTTTCCTCTAAGAGATTTATAGTGTCTGGCCTTATATTTAGGTCTTTAATCCATTTTGAGTTTCTTTTTGTGTATTGTGTTAAGAAGTGTTCTAATTTCATTCTTTTACTTGTAGCTTTCCAGTTTTCTCAAAACCACTTATTACAGTACTCAAGACAGTATGGTACTGGCACAAAAACAGAAACATAGATCAATGGGGCAGGATAGAAAGCCCAGAGATAAACCCATGCACATAAAGTCACCTTATATTTGATAAAGGAGGCAAAATATACAATGGAGAAAAGAGAGCCTCAAGTTAGTTTTTGATTCCCTGTTTGACTCCTTCAGTGATCCATTGAGTATTTAGTAGCATATTATGTAGCCTTCTCGAGTTGGTGTTTTCTACAGTTTTTTTTCTTGCAGTTCATTTCTAATCTCATAGTGTTGTCTTTGGAAAAGACGCTTGATATGATTTCCATTTTCTTAATCTTACCAAGGCTTGCTTTGTGGCCCAACATGTGATCTATCATGGAGAATGTCCTTGTGCACATGAAAAAATGTGTATTCTGCTGCTTTTGGATGGAATGCTCTATAAATATTAATTAAGTACATCTGGTCTAATGTGTCATTGATGTCGTTTTTTTCTTTATTGATTTCATGTCTTGATGATCTGTCCATTTATGTAAGTGTTGTGTTAAAGTCCCCCACTATTTTTTTGTTACTATCAATTTCTCCTTTTATGTCTTTTAGCATTTGCTTTATATATAGATTTGTTCCTATCTTGGGTGCATAAATATTTACAATGGTTATATCTTCTTCTTGGATTGACCCCATGATCATTTTTTTTTTTTTTACGGTTCAAAAAATTATGCTCATTTATTACCACAAACTTTCTCCTTTAAATTTGTCTAAATTACTAGAACCATTGTTTATATGCACAAAGACTGAGGAAATAAGTTTCCTAAAAACTGTGACTCAGTGAAAATGGAAAACATAGGAAGGAAAAATAATGATTACCAGTTCAGGAAAACTTTCTCATTTTTTGGAGGGAATTTTTCCTTCTTCTTATTTAAAAATGCTTGT
Source organism: Grampus griseus (assembly GCF_964374135.1). NCBI lineage: Eukaryota > Metazoa > Chordata > Mammalia > Artiodactyla > Delphinidae > Grampus > Grampus griseus. The sequence continues at coordinate 122,188,280 of NC_139018.1, read as the reverse complement.
TATTTTACTACAAATACATAAGTGTTAAATAGAACACAGAGTTAATACAGTGCAACAGCTGTTTCTAGTTATGAATCAGTTGAACACTCTAATTTCCTCCTTGTTTCTACTCTACTTTCAAATTTAAAGACAAACATTACTCATTTTAATTTCTTTGCTTGCATTCATGGAAAATGACACTTCAAAAATTGTTTTAAGTGAATTTGTAAACATTAAAACTTTACTGTCTAATTTTTAATTTATGAGCTCTCACAGCCATTCAGTATTGATTTCTTTTGTTTTGTATTTTAGTTGAGCAAGGTAATGTACTTTGTTTTAAGCAATGATCTGTCTCTGTCACAAGTTTACTTGGAATAGTTACCCCCTTCCCTCCCTTGTGCAAGTGTGTGTGTGTGTGTGTAAATTAATGAAGAATACTGCAGATAAGTTTTCTGACATACCTTGGCATTTAAAATATTTTTATGAATTACATTCTCACTAACATTAAAAATGGGCATGTTTATTTGATGTTTATAACAAAAGTTCAATATTTCACGTGGCAAGAAATATGTATAATCTCTTTCTTTAAATAATTATACAGAATAGATTATGAATTTTAACTCCTGCCACAGTAAGTAGCAAGCACTGAAGTGGTTAAAAAACTTACCAGTAAAATATATATGAACAGGATCAACAGCATTTTGAATAAAAGCTAAAAGTACATGAAACTTTTCAGTAGAATTTATTTTTTCTCTCCATAACCCATTCTTTTTTTTTTTTTTTTTTTTTATAGGTATACCTGGATTTAATTCTCACTTCTACCGCTTGGTAGCTGGATAGCCTTAGGCAAGTTTCATACCTCCCTGAAATTCACTTAATTCAGTCTGTAAAATGGCATAATAACTTATTATAGCATCCTTTTAGGAATTTTAAATCAGTTCTTGAAATAAAAGTACACAATATATAGACAAGTATGGATTCCTCAATAGGTGTTTGACCTTTCATTTCTCCAGTATCCCACCCGCATCAAATAAAGAAAAATACTTTTTAAAATTTACGAATATTTCATTGTTGTAAAGTTAAAGCCATAAAAATAATCAAATGGCCTACTATCATACCGTTAGAAGAAAAAAAAAAAGGTGTTCATGAGAGTTCCATATTAGAATACAAGTTTTCCTTAGGCACCTGTTTATGTATGCTATTCTGCTCTTTACAATAAATAATTAAATTTAAAAGACTTAATTCCTCACTTTTAAGACCTTATTAGTTTACAAATTACATATTGACCTATGCTAAATTTTATACCGACCCATGCTAATGAATTCAGTACAGAAAACAAAAAACACTGCACTCAAGCAAACTATATATATATATATATATATATATATATATATATATATATATATATATATAACTTATATGAGAATTGCTACTCCAGCTTTCTTTTGGTTTCCATTTGCATGAAATACCTTTTTCCATCCCCTTACTTTCAGTCTGTATGTGTCTCTAGGTCTGAAGTGGGTCTCTTGTAGACAGCAAATATATGGGTCTTGTTTTTGTATCCATTCAGCCAATCTGTGTCTTTTGGTGGGAGCATTTAGTCCATTTACATTTAAGGTAATTATCGATATGTGTGTTCCCATTCCCATTTTCTTAATTGTTTTGGGTTTGTTATTGTAGGTCTTTTCCTTCTTTTGTGTTTCTTGCCTAGAGAAGTTCCTTTAGCAGTTGTTGTAGAGCTGGTTTGGTGGTGCTGAACTCTCTCAGCTTTTGCTTGTCTGTAAAGGTTTTAATTTCTCCATCAAATCTGAATGAGATCCTTGCTGGGTAGAGTAATCTTGGTTGCAGGTTTTTCTCCTTCAACACTTTCAATATGTCCTGCCACTCCCTTCTGGCTTGCAGAGTTTCTGCTGAAAGATCAGCTGTTAACCTTATGGGGATTCCCTTGTGTGTTATTTGTTGTTTTTCCCTTGCTGCTTTTAATATGTTTTCTTTGTATTTAATTTTTGACAGTTTGATTAATATGTGTCTTGGCGTATTTCTCCTTGGATTTATCCTGTATGGGACTCTCTGTGCTTCCTGGACTTGATTAACTATTTCCTTTCCCATATTAGGGAAGTTTTCAACTATAATCTCTTCAAATATTTTCTCAGTCCCTTTCTTTTTCTCTTCTTCTTCTGGAACCCCTATAATTCGAATGTTGGTGCGTTTAATGTTGTCCCAGAGGTCTCTGAGACTGTCCTCAGTTCTTTTCATTCTTTTTTCTTTATTCTGCTCTGCAGTAGTTATTTCCACTATTTTATCTTCCAGGTCACTTATCCGTTCTTCTGCCTCAGTTATTCTGCTATTGATCCCATCTAGAGTACTTTTAATTTCATTTATTGTGTTGTTCATCGTTGCTTTTTTCATCTTTAGTTCTTCTAGGTCCTTGTTAACTGATTCTTGCATTTTGTCCATTCTATTGTCCATTCTATCTCCAAGATTTCGGATCAACCTTACTATCATTATTCTGAATTCTTTTTCCGGTAGACTGCCTATTTCCTCTTCATTTGTTAGGTCTGGTGGGTTTTTATCTTGCTCCTTCATCTGCTGTGTGTTTTTCTGTCTTTTCATTTTGCTTATCTTACTGTGTTTGTGGTCTCCTTTTTTGCAGGCTGAAGGTTCGTAGTTCCTGTTTTTTGTGTCTGTCCCCAGTGGCTAAGGTTGGTTCAGTGGGTTGTGTCGGCTTCCTGGTGGAGGGTACTAGTGCCTGTGTTCTGGTGGATGAGGCTGGATCTTGTCTTTCTGGTGGGCAGGTCCACGTCTGGTGGTGCGTTTTGGGGTGTCTGTAGACTTATTATGATTTTGGGCAGCCTCTCTGCTAATGGGTGGGGTTGTGTTCCTGTCTTGCTAGTTGTTTGGCATAGGATGTCCAGCACTGTAGCTTGCTGGTCGTTGAGTGAAGCTGGGTGCTGGCGTTGAGATGGAGATCTCTCGGAGATTTTTGCTGTTTGATATTATGTGCAGCTGGGAGGCCTCTTGTGGACCAGTGTCCTGAAGTTGGCTCTCCCACCTCAGAGGCACAGCACTGACTCCTGGCTGCAGCACCAAGAGCCTTTCATCCACAGGGCTCCTTAATTTGGGATGATTCGTTGACTATTCAGGTATTCCACAGATGCAGGGTATATCAAGTTGATTGTGGAGCTTTAATCCGCTGCTTCTGAGGCTGCTGGGAGAGATTTCCCTTTCTCTTCTTTGTTCTCACAGCTCCCAGGGGCTCAGCTTTGGATTTGGCCCCGCCTGTGCGTGTAGGTCGCCGGAGGGCGTCTGTTCTTTGCTCAGACAGGACGGGGTTAAAGGAGCCACTGATTCGGAGGCTCTGGCTCACTCAGGCCGGGGGGTAGGGAGGGTCACGGAGTGTGGGGCGGGCCTGCAGCGGCAGAGGCCGGGGTGACGTTGCAGCCTGAGGCGCGCCGTGCGTTCTCCCAGGGGAGTTGTCCCTGGATCCCGGGACCCTGGCAGTGGCGGGCTGCACAGGCTCCCCGGAAGGGCGTGTGGCTAGTGACCTGTGTTCGCACACAGGCCTCCTGGTGGCGGCAGCAGCGGCCTTAGCGTCTCATGTCTGTCTCTGGGCTCCGCACTTTTAGCCGCGGCTCGCGCCCATCCCTGGAGCTCTCTCAAGCAGCGTTCTTAATCCCCTCTCCTCGTGCACCAGGAAACAAAGAGGGACGTAAAAGTCTCTTGCCTCTTCGGCAGGTCCAGACTTTTCCCCGGACTCTCTCCCGGCTAGCCGCGGTGCACTAACGCCCTGCAGGCTGTGTTCACGCCGCCAACCTCAGTCCTCTCCCGGCGCTCCGACAAAAGCCGGAGCCTCAGCTCCCAGTCCCGCCCGCCCCGGCGGGCGAGCAGACAAGCCTCTCGGCTGGTGAGTTCCGGTCGGCCCGATCCTCTGCGCTGGAATCTGTCCGCTTTGCCCTCCGCACCCCTGTTGCTGTGCTCTCCTCCGCGGCTCCCAAGCTCCCCCACTCCGCCTCCCGAAGTCTCCACCCGCGAAGGGGCTTCCTAGTGTGTGGACACTTTTCCTCCTTCACAGCTCTCTCCCGCTGGTGCAGGACCCGTCCCTATCCTTTTGTCTCTGTTTAGTTTTTTCTTTTGCCCTAACCAGGTACGTGGGGGGTTCCTTGCCTTTTGGGAGGTCTGAGGTCTTCTGCCAGCGTTCAGTAGGTGCTCCGTAGGAGTTGTTCCAAGCGTAGATGTATTTCTGGTATATCTGTGGGGAGGAAGGTGATCTCCGCGTCTTACTCTTCCGCCATCTTCCCGGAAGTCCTCGACCCCATGATCATTACGTAATATCCTTCTCTGTCCCATAGTCTTTATTTTTTTATTATTATTCCTTTTTGCGGTACGTGGGCCTCTCACTGTTGTGGCCTCTCCCGTTGTGGAGCACAGGCTCCAGACACACAGGCTCAGAGGCCATGGCTTATGGGCCTAGCCGCCCCGTGGCATGTGGGATCTTCCCAGACCAGGGCACGAACCTGTGTCCCCTGCATCGGCAGGCAGACTCTCAATCACTGCACCACCAAGGAAGCCCTCATAGTCTTTATTTTAAAGTGTATATTTTCTTCCTTGAATATTGCAACTCCAGCTTTATTCTGATTTCCAGTTGCATGGAATATATTTTTCCATCCCCTCACTTTCAGTCTGTATGTTTCTCTAGATCTGAAGTGTGCCTGTTGTAGACAGCATATATATGGGTCTTGTTTCTTTATCCATTCAGCCATTCTGTTTGTTTTGGTTGGAGCATTTAATCAGTTTACATTTAAGGTAATTATTGATATATATTTCCTTATTGTAATTTTGTTTATTGTTTTTCCATTTTTGTTTTTAAATTTCGACTGTATTTTCTTAGTATAATTTGCTTGAAATATCAAAGAGAACAATTGCTGAAAATGTTCATTGTGTACTTTTCTAAGTAGAATATAACAGCCAGCCAGGTCTTTGGCGTTAAGCTACCATGATAATAGATATCCTAGCCCTACATATATAGAGAACAAAACAATTTACATTTCTCTTTGTAGTCTACATAAAATACCCATTACATAAAGGATAAAGTGTTTACCACATCTAAATGTACAGCTTTTGCAACAGTATTTCTCAAACTTTGTTCACAGGGATAATGATACTCTCTCTAGTATGCTAGCTTCACAGTAGCTTGAGGACCCAATATAAGGTAAAAGCTGATGGGCAGCCTTGTTGGAACATGGTTTTGTTTTAAGCACATCTAATGGATTGTACTTTTATGATGCTTTTTATTTTCTGTTTGGATATAAAACATCATTATAAAAATGAAATACTTTTTTTTTTTTTAGTTTCATAGGTGGATGAGATATGCATAGTTACTTGTGTGAAGAGTTCTTTTCCTCTCAATTTTTCTGTTCAAATTAGAAATGTATCTCTAGTCAGTGAAGCCTCTGTATGTAATTTGTATTTAAAGTGCCTAAGAAGTGACACTTTCTTAAGAGGAAATGTATTTCACCAATACTTTTTGCTATTTGCTGTTCTAGGTTACTAAATAAATGTGCAGAATGACAAGAAATTTAATTGCCTCCTGAGTGCGGAGGATAACATTAGAGATTATGTGGAAATAAAGATGTTAAAAAAAAGCTATAACAGAAACACATACTTTTAAGACTTAATAAGGTGTCTAATTTAGAAAATTTTGTTTGTACAATTTACAGTTTGGTCCCACTGATTCTTTCTTTTTCCTCTAGATCATTCCTTTTTTTTTTCTTTTCCAGTTCTTTTTTTTTTAACATCTTTATTGGAGTATTACTGCTTTACAATGTTGTGTTAGTTTCTGCTGTATAACAAAGTTAATCAGCTATACATATATATATATATATTCCCATATCCCCTCCCTCTTGCATCTCCCTCCCACCCTTCCACCCCTTTAGGTGGTCACAAAGCACCGAGCTGATCTCCCTGTGCAACACAGCTGCTTCCCACTAGCTATCTATTTTACATTTGGTAGTGTATATATGTCCATGCCACTCTCTCACTTCATCCCATAAATAGCTGATCTCTTAACTACAAATGAATTTTAAATATTCTGCATGTGTACTCTCCTCTCACAATTACTGTTTTAGATATCATATTTGTGTGTAGATGATTTCCTACCTTTACTGTGTGTTTGCCTTTATCAGTGAGCTTTCCCAGTTTGTAATTTTCTTCTTTCTAGTTGTGACCTTTTCTTTTCTGCCTAGAGAAGTTCCTTTAGCATTTGTTGTAAAGCTGGTTTGATGGTGCTGAATTATTTTAGCTTTTGCTTTTCTGTAAATGTTTTCATTTCTCCATTAAATCTGAATGAGAGTCTTGCTAGGTAGAGTATTCTTGGTTGTAGGTTTTTTCCTTCCATGTTTTAAAATACATCATGTCACTTCCTTCTGACCTGCAGAGTTTCTGCTGAAAAATCAGCTGATAACCTTATGGGGATTCCCTTGTATGTTATTTATTGCTTTTCCATTGTTGTTTTTAATATTTTCTATTTATCTTTAGTTTTTGCCAATTTAATTACTATGTTTCTCAGCATGTTCCTCCTTGGCTTAATCCTGTATAGGACTCTCTGTGCTTCCTTGACTTGGGTGATTGTTTTCTTTCCCATGGTAGGAAAAATTTTAGCTATTATCTCTTCAAATATTTTCTCAGGCCCTTTCTCTCTCTCTTCTCCTTTCGCAACCCCTATAATTAGAATATTTGTGCATTTGATGTTGTCCCAGAAGTCTCATAAACTGTCCTCATTTCTTTTCATTCTTTTTTCTTTTTTCTGTTCTTTGGCAGTGATTTCCACCATTCTGTATTCCCACTCACTTATCCATTCTACTGCCTCATTTATTCTGGTACTGATTCCTTCGAGTGTGGTTTTCATTTAAGTTATTGTATTCTTCTACTGTGTTTGTTCTTTATATTTTCTAACTCTTTGTTAAAGACATCTTATAACTTCTCTGTGCATTCATTCTTTTCCCAAATGCTTGGGTCATCTTTATGAGTATTACTCTGATCTCTTTCTCAGTAGATTGCCTATCTTCACTTCTCTAAGTTGTCCTGCTCGGGTTTTATCTTGTTCCACTGTCTGGTACATAGTCCTTTCTGGCCTCATTTTGTCTAAATTTCTATTTGTATTTTTATGCATGTGTAAGGTTATTTATGTGTCTAGACCTTGGAGAAGTAGTCCTCTGTAGGGGATGTTGTAAGTGTCCCAGCAGTACACTTGCATGTCATCACCCAAGGGCCAGGGACCAGATGGTCTTAGGATAGTTTCTATGTTTGTGGACTCAGTTTTGCAGGCTGCAGTATTGTATTTTTACTGCTTCTGGTGTCTGCGCCCTGGTGTGTGAGGCTGTCTAGAGGCTTGTGTAGGCTTCCTGGTGGGAGGGTCAGTGCATTCACACTGGTGGGTGGAGCTGGGTCTTGGCTTTCTGCTAGGCAGAACACTTTCAAGGGGTATATCCAGAGACTGCTGTGGGCTCAGGAAGTGTTTAAGCACCCTAGTGTTGGATAGGTGGGGCTCTGTTCCCACCATGTTGGTTGTTTGGCCTGAAGCACACCAGCACTGGAGCCTGCATGTTGTTGTGTGGGGCCAGGTTGGTAACAAAATGACAACATCCAGGAGATCTCATCCTAATAAATACTCCCAGATACCTCTGCCACGAGTGTCCCTGTCCCCAGGGTTAACAACATCCACCCCCTGCCTCCCCTAGAAGACCCTCCAAGACTTTCAGGTAGGTCTGACTCCAGCTCCTGTGAAGTCACTGTTTTTGCTCTGGATTCTGGTGTGCACAAGACCTTGTGTGTGCCCTCAAAGAATGGTGTCTCCCTTTCCCCCATTCCTGTGGAGCTCCTGCAATCAAGCCCCACTGGCCTTCAGAGTCAAATGCTCTGTGGCTTTTCCTCCTGATGCCAGATCCCCAGGCTGGGGAGCCTGATGTGAGGCTCAGAACTCTCATTTCTGTGTGAGAACATCTGCAATATAGTCTCCAGTTTGTTGGCCACCCACCTAGGGGGAATAGAATTTGATAATATCACGAGTGTGTCCCTCTACCATCTCCTTGTGGTTTTTTCTTTATGTTTTTGGATGTACCATATCTTTTTTTGTAGGTTTCAGTCTTTTTACTGATGGGTTTTCAGCAGTTAGTTGTGATTTGGGTGTGCTCATTAGAGGAGGTGAGCTCAAGGCCCTCCTACTCTGCTATCTTGTCTCTTTCCTCTACATCAACCATTTCTTAAGGATATCTATTACTTGAGTAAGATATTTATTCATGTGCCATGTGCTGCAGGTAAAAATAAACAGGCCAGCCTCATTTACAACCTAGTGGGGAAGAGAAATCTAAGAGGCAGAGCAGAGAAATTGAAGCATTGTGAAGTATAATTCTTCATCCCCTGGGCCTTGGGGACTCACAAGTGCTGTGCACCCACACCTGCAACTCAGTCTTTGGTCTTTCTGAGAATACAGGCAGGAGGTGACTGAAACACTCTCAGGCCAAATTTATTTATTAGGGGAGAGCAAAGCAGAAATTCTCCAGTTATTATTGCAGCACAGGGAGATAGTAAATCTCTAACAGTTTGTTGGGTTGGTTGGCTGAAATATAGATCAATAGATAGCCCACAATAAGTGAAATGGACATGACTGATCCCTCTTCATTTAATGTAGAAAAGGGGATTCAAAGCTTGGGGGGACTGGAATCTAAGAGTGAATTTGTCATTTAAGACCTACCCCCTCAAACTTGTAGGGTCCAAAAGACACAACTTTCACCAATGTTTTGACAAAGAAATTTGTACCTGCAGCCCTAAAATACTTGAAGAGCTCTGGGAATGCTCTCCTTTGCATGGCAGACTATACATTGAGAACTATAGCTACTCAATTGGAAAAACAATACAGAGTGAGTAAGTGGACTCAGGACTGCAGGTGCCAAGTGGTTTATCTCATCTGAGAAAGCCAAAGTAGGTGTAGTTATTGTAATAGACAGGAGAGTCAAAGAAGCATTCTTTTCTTTTTTTAACATCTTTATAGGAGTATAATTGCTTTACAATGGTGTGTTATTATCTGCTGTATAACAAAGTGAATCAGCTATACATATACAAATATCCCCATAGCTCCTCCCTCTTGAACCTCCCTCCTGCCCTCCATATCCCATCATTCTAGGTGGTCAAAAAGCATGGAGGTGATCTCTCTGTGCTATGCAGCTGCTTCCCACTAGCTATCTACTTTACATTCAGTAGAGTATATATGTCCATACCACTCTCTCACTTCATCCCAGCTTTCCACCCACACTCCCCTTGTCCTCAAGGCCATCCTCTATGTCTGCATCTTTATTCCTGTCCTGCCCCTAAGTTCTTCAGAATTTTTTAAAATTTTTAGATTCCATATATATGTGTTAGCATACGGTATTTCTTTTTCTCTTTCTGACTTACTTCACTCTACATGACAGACTCCAGGTCCATCCACCTCAACACAAATAACTCAATTTCATTCCCTTTTATGGCTGAATAATATTCCATTTTATACATGTGCCACATCTTCTTTATCCATTCATCTGTCAATGGACATTTAGGTGGCTTCTATGTCCTAGCTATTGTACATAGAGCTGCAATGAACATTGTGGTCCATGTCTCTTTTTTTTTTTTTTTTCATGTCTCTTTTTGAACTACGGTTTTCTCAGGATATATGCCCAGTAGTGAGATTGCTGGGTCATATGGTAGTTCTATTTTTAGTTTTTTAAGGAACCTCCATACTGTTCTCCATAGTGGCTGTATCAATTTACATTCCCTCCAACAGTGCAAGACGGTTCCCTTTTCTCTACACCCTCTCCAGCATTTATTGTTTGTAGATTTTTTGATGATGGTCATTCTGACTGGTGTGAGGTGATACCTCACTGTAGTTTTGATTTGCATTTCTCTAATGATTAGGGATGATGAGCATTTTTTCATGTGTTTTTTGGCAATCTTCTTTGGAGAAATGTCTATTTAGGTTTTCTGCCCATTTCTGAAATGGGTTGTTTGCTTTTTTTGATACTGAGCTGCATTAGCTGCTTATATATTTTGGAGATTAATCCTTTGTCAGTTGCTTCATTTGCAAATATTTTCTCCCTTTATAAGGTTTGTATTTTCATCTCATTTATGGTTTCCTTTGCTGTGCAAAAGTTTTTAAGTTTCATTAGGTCTCATTTGTTTAGTTTTGTTTTTATGTCCATTTCTCTAGGAGGTGGGTCAAAAAGAATTTGCTGTGACTTATGTCATAGAGTGTTATGCCTGGGCTTTCCTCTAAGAGTTTTATAGTGTCTGGCCTTACATTTAGGTCTTTAATCCATTTTGAGTTTATTTTTGTGTATGGTATTAGGGAGTGTTCTAATTTCATTCTTTTACATGTAGCTGTCCAGTCTTCCCAGCACCACTTATTGAAGAGGATGTCTTTTCTCCACTGTATATTCTTGCCTCCTTTATCACAGACAAGATGACCATATGTGTGTGGGTATATCTCTGGGCTTTCTATCCTGTTCCATTGATCTATATTTCTGTTTTTGTGCCAGTACCATATGGTCTTGATTACTGTAGCTTTGTAGTATAGTCTGAAGTCAGGGAGCCTGATTCCTCCAGCTCTGTTTTTGTTTCTCAAGATTTCTTTGGCTATTTGGAGTCTTTTGTTTTTCCATCCAAATTGTGAATTTTTTTGTTCTAGTTCTGTGAAAAATGACATTAGTAATTTGATATGGACTGCATTGAATTTGTAAATTGCTTTGGGTAGTATATTCATTTTCACAATGTTGATGCTTCTAATCCAAGAACATGATATATCTCTCCATCTGTTGGTATCAGCTTTAATTTCTTTCATCAGTGTCTTATAGTTTTCTGCATACAGGTCTTTTGTCTCCTTAGGTAGGTTTATTCCTAGGTATTTTATTCTTTTTGTTGCAATGATAAATGGTAGTGTTTCTTTAATTTCTCTTTCAGACTTTTCATCATTAGTGTATAGGAATGCAAGCGATTTCTGTGCACTAGTTTTGTATCTTGCTACTTTACCAAATTCATTGTTTAGCTCTAGTAATTTTCTGGTAGCATCTTTAGGATTCTCTATGTATAGAATCATGCCATCAGCAAGCTGTCACACTTTTACTTGTTCTTTTCCAATTTGGATTCATTTTATTCTTTTTCTTCTCTGATTGCTGTGGCTAAAACTTCCAAAACTACATTGAATAATAGTAGTAAGAGTGGGCAATCTAGTATTGTTCCTGTTCCTAGAGGACATGTTTTCACTTTTTCAACATTGAGAATAATCTTGGCTGTGCATTGGTCAGATACGGCCCTTATTATGTTGAGATAAGTTCCCTCTATGCCTACTTTCCCTAGCTTTTTTTTTTTTTTTATCATAAATGGGTGTTGAATTTTGTCGACAGCTTTTTCTGCATGTATTGAGATGATCATATGGTTTTTATACTTCAGTTGGTTAATATGGTGTATCACATGGAAGGATTTGAGTATACTGAAAAATCGTTCCATTCCTGGGATAAACACCACTTGATCATAGTGTATGATCCTTTTAATGTGCTCTTGGATTTGTTTGCTAGTATTTTGTTGAAGATTTTTGCATCTATGTTCATCAGTGATATTGGGCTGTAGTTTTCTTTCTTTGTGACATCTTTGTCTGATTTTGGTATCAGGGTGATGGTGGCCTCATAGAATGAGTTTGAGAGTGTTCCTCCCTCTGCTGTATTTTGGAAGAGTTTGAGAAGGAAAATGTTAGCTCTTCTCTAAATGTTTGATAGAATTCGCCTGTGAAGCCATCTGGTCCTGGGCTTTTGTTTGTTGGAAGATTTTTAATCACAGTTTCAATTTCAGTGCTTGTGATTGGTCTGTTCGTATTTTCTATTTCTTCCTGATTCTGTCTCAGCAGGTTGTGCATTTCTAAGAATTTGTCCATTTCTTCCAGATTGTCCATTTTATTGGCATAGAGTTGCTTGTAGTAATCTTTCATGATCTTCTGTAATTCTGCAGTGTCTGTTGTTACTTTTCCTTTTTCATTTCTAATTTTATTGATTTGAGTCTTCTCCCTTTTTTTCTTGATGAGCCTGGCTAATGGTTTATCAATTTTGTTTATCTTCTCAAAGAACCAGCTTTTAGTTTTATTGACCTTTGCTATTGTTTCCTTCATTTCTTTTTCATTTCTTTCTGATCTGATCTTTACGATTTCTTTCCTTTGGCTAACTTAGGGTTTTTTTTTTTCTTCTTTCTCTAATTGCTTTAGCTGTAAGGTTAAATTGTTTATTTGAGATGTTTGTATTTGTTGAGGTATGATTATATTGTTATAAAGTTCCTTCTTAGAACTGCTTTTGCTGCATCCCATAGGGTTTGGGTCACCGTGTTTTCATTGTCATTTGCTTCTACGTTTGTTCTGATTTCCTCTTTGATTTCTTAGTGATCTCTTCCTTTTTATTTAGCAAATTGTTTAGCCTCCATGTGCTTGTAGTTTTTACATTTTTTTTCCCTGTAATTGATATCTAGTCTCATAGCATTGTGGTTGGAAAAGATACTTGATACGGTTTCAGTTTTTAAAATTTTACCATGCCTTCATTTGTGACCCAAGATATGATGTATCATGGAGAATGTTCTATGAGCACTTGAGAAGAAAATGTATTGTGCTGTTTTTGGATGGAATGTCCTATAAATATCAATTAATTCCATCCTGTTTAATATATCTTTTAAAGCTTGTGTTTCTGTCTTTATTTTCATTTTGGATTATCTGTCCTTTGGAGAAAGAGGGGTGTTAAAGTCCACTATGATTGTGTTACTGTCAGTTTCCCCTTTTATGGCTGTTAACATTTTCCTTATGTATTGAGATACTCCTGTGTTTGTGTATAAATATTTACAATTGTTATATCTTCTTAGATTCATCTCTTGATCATTATCTATTTCCTTTTTTGTCTGTTGTAATCATCTTTATTTTAAAGTCTATTTTGTCTGATATGAGAATTGCTACTCCAGCTTTCTTTTGATTTCCATTTGCATGGAATATCTCTTTCGATCTCCTCATTTTCAGTCATATGGGTCTTGCTTTTGTATCCATTCAGCCAGTCTATGTCTTTTGGTTGAGCATTTAATCCATTTACATTTAAGGTAGTTATCAATATGTATGCTCCTATTACCATTTTCTTAATTGTTTTGAGTTTGTTATTGTAGGTCTTTTCCTTCGTTTGTGTTTTCTACCTACAGAAGTTCCTTTAGCATTTGTTGTAAAGCTGGTTTGTTAGTCTGAATTCTCTTAGCTTTTGCTTGTCTGTTAAGCTTTAAATTCTCTGTTGAATCTGAATGGGATCCTTGCTGGGTAGAGTAATTTTGGTTGTAGGTTATTCTCTTTCATCACTTTAAATATGTCCTGCCACTCCCTTCTGGCTTACAGTGTTTCTGCTGAAAGATCAGCTGTTAACCTTATGGGGATTCCCTTGTATATTACTTATTGTTCTTCCCTTGGTGTTTTTAATATTTTTTCTTTGTATTTAATTTTTGATTGTTTGATTAGTATGTGTCTTGACCAGTTTCTCCTTGGATTTATCCTGTTTGGGACTCTCTGTGCCTCCTTGACCTGTTGTTTATTTCCTTTTCCATGTTAGGGACGTTTTCAACTATAATCTCTTCAAATATTTTCTCAGTCCCTTTCTCTTTCTCTTCTTCTTCCTGGATCCCTATAATTCGAATGTTGGTGCATTTAAGTTGTCCCAGAGGTCTCTAAGACTGTCAATTCTTTTCATTCTTTTTCTATTTTTTGCTCTGCAGTAGTTATTTCCAATATTTTATCTTCCAGGTCACTTATCCATTCTTTGCCTCAGTTATTCTGCTATTGATTTGTTCTAGAGAATTTTTAATTCCATTTATTTTGTAGTTCATCATTGTTTATTTGCTTTTTAGTTCTTCTAGGTCCTTGTTAAACGTCTCTTGTATTTTCTCCATTCTATTTCCAAGATTTTGGATCATCTTTACTATCATTATTCTGAATTCTTTTTCAGGTAGACTGCCTATTTCCTCTTCATTTGTTTGGTCTGGTGGGGTTTTACCTTGCTCCTTCATCTGATGTGTGTTTCTCTGGATTCTTATTTTGTTTAACTTACTGTTTTGGGGGTCTCCTTTTTGCAGGCTGCACGTTCATAGTTCCCGTAGTTTTTGGTGTCTGCCCCCAGTGGCTAAGGTTGGTTCAGTGGGGTGTGTATGCTTTCTGGTGGAGGGAACTGGTGCCTGTATTCTGGTGTATGAAGCTGATCTTGTCTTTATGGTGGACAGGACCACATACAGTGGTGTGTTTTTGGGTGTCTGTGACCTTATTATGATTTTAGGGAGCGTCTCTTCTAGTGTGTGGGGTTGTGTTCCTGTGTTGCTAGTTGTTTGGCTTAGGGTGTCCAGCACTGTAGCTTGTTGGTCATTGAGTGGAGATGGGTCTCAGCATTGAGATGGAGATCTGTGGGAGAGCTTTTGCCATTTGATATTACAGGGAGCCGGGAGGTCTCTGGTGGAACAATGTCCTGAATTCGGCCCTCCCACCTCATAGGCACAGGTCTGACACCTGGCTGGAGCACCAAGACCCTGTCAGTCACATGGCTCAGGAGAAAAGGGAGAAAAATAAAGGAAAGAAAGAAAGAAATAAAGGAAAGAAAGTTATTAAAATAAAAAAATAAATTATTAAAGAAAAGAAAAAGTTTAAAGTAATAAATAAAGAAAGAAAAAAAAGAAGAAAGAAAGAAGAGGTCAACCAAACCAAAAAACAAATCCGCTAATGAGAACAGGTGCTAAAAACTATACTAAAAAAAAAGATAACAACACAAAAAAACATAAACAAAAACAAAAAAATGGACAGAGAGAACCTTAGGAGTAATGGTAAAAGCAGAACTATACAGAAAAAAATCACACAACGCAGCATACACATACAGATTCACAAAAGAAAAAAAGGAAAAAAAATCTATATGTATAAAAAAATGAAGAGAGCAACCAAATCAATAAACAAATCTACCAATGATAATAAACTCTAAATACTAAACTATGATAAACATAAACCAGAAACAAATTAGACGCAAAAAGCAAACCCGAAGTCTACAGTTTCTCCCAAAGTCCACCACCTCATTTTTTGGATGATTCATTGTCTATTCAGGTATTCCAAAGATGAAGGACACATCAAGTTTATTGTGGAGATTTAATTCTCTTCTCCTGAGGCTGTTGGAAGAGAAATTTCCCTTTATCTTCTTTGTTTTCACAGCTCCTGGGGTTCAGCTTTGGATTTGGCCCCACCTCTGCCTGGAGGTCATCTGAGGATAACTGTTGTTTGCTCAGACAGGATGGGGTTAAAGTACTGATTAGGGGGCTCTTGCTCATTCAGGCCATGGGGAGGGAGGGGTACAGAATGCATGGTGAACCTGTGGCGACAGAGTCCAGCATGATGTTGCAACAGCCTGCGGTGCTCTGTGTGTTCTCCCAGGGAAGTTGTTCCTGGATCATGGCACCCAGGCAGTGGTGGGCTGCACAGACTCTTGGGAGGGGTGGTGTGGATAGTGACCTGTGCTTGTACATCAGGCTTCTTGGTGACTTCAGCAGCAGCCTTAGCATTTCATGCCTGTCTCTGGTGTCCGCTCTGATAACCACAGCTCATGCCCATCTCAGGAGCACTTTTAATCGGTGCTCTGAATCCCCTCTCCTCACTTACCCCAAAACAATGGTCTCTTGCCTCTTAGGCAGTTCCAGACCTTTTCCCAGACTCCCTCTGGGATAGCTGTGGTGCACTAGCCCCCTTCAGGCTGTGTTGATGCAGCCAACCCCAGTCGTCTCCCTGGGATCTGACCTTTGAAGCCCCAGCTTCGGCTCCCAGCCCCCACCTGCCCTGGCGGTGGGTGAGCACACAAGCCTCTCAGGCTGGTGAGTGCTGGTTGGCACTGATCTGCTGTGTGGGAATCTCTTTGCTTTTCCCTCTGCACCCCTATTGCTGCACTCTCTTCTGTGGCTCCAAAACTTCCCCCATGCCAACTCGCATCTCCGCCAGTGAAGTTGCTTCCTAGTGTGTGGAAACTTTTCCTCCTTCACAGCTCCCTCCTGGAGGTTCAGGTCCTGTCCCTATTCTTTTGCTTCTGTTTTTTCTTTCTTTCTTTTTTTTTTTGACCTACCCAGGGACGTGGGGATAGTCTTTCCTTTTGGGAAGTCTGAGGTCTTCTGCCAACATTCAGTAGGTGTTCTGTAGGAGTTGTTTCACATGTAGATGTATTTCTGATGTGTTTGTGTGGAGGAAGGTGATCTCCACATCTTACTACTCCCCCATCTTGAAGGTCTCCTCCAAAGAAGCATTCTTATTAGTCTGACCAACACAGACCTATGGCTTAGGCTAGTTAATAACAGTGTCCCTAGAAGTGAAAGAGATAGGAAATCTACTAAATTCATACTTGATAAGTATAAGAGGTAAATTACAAGGACTATTGAGCAAAAGTCTAACTTCAGTTATACAAATAGAAATCCACAGTCCTTTAATCAACTCCTGGAGATGAGACAATTTACAGACCTATAACTCTTTAAATGAAGGGAGACCATGGTCTCTTGTGGAATAATTCCCCACATGAATAAAAGTTTATATTGTTAATCATTCTCCCTGCCTTCCACAAAAGGAACTTTTAACACCTTTTAACACTGTGAATTGAAAGAAGGGAAACAATCAGAATTTTCAGGAAATACTGAACTCACACTTTTTCGAGGATAGCCTTAACTGCATACCTCCAACCAGAATAGGGGTCATGTGGTCTGTGGTTTTTAGCCCAGGTCAGTCTCACTGTTGTTCCCAGTAGTTCGTGGACCCATCCTGTGGTATTTCTCTAGTTCTAGAATGCATAATTGGAAGAGAGATACTTAGCAGCTGACAGAATTCCCTCAGCTGCTATTGGTCCCTTGACCTGCAGACTGGGGCTACTGTGGTAGGAAAGGCCAAATGAAAGCCATTAAAACCCCCTCTACCTATGAAAATAGTAATTCAATAGCAATGCCTCATTCCTGGTGGACTGCATACATTTGCGCCACCATCAAGAACTTGAAAGATACAATTCTCCCCTCCCAAGAGCCTGTGAAGCCTGCCACTGCCAGGGTGCCATAATCCAGGGACACCATACAATATATGGTGATTCCCATCCCATCGCAATCAGCTCTTCTATTTTGTCTGTGCAGAAGAGAGTCATATCTTAGGGAATGACAGGGGATTATCTCAAGCTTAACCTAGTGGTGACTCTGACTGCATTGCTTGTGCAAATTTACATATCCCCTGGTACTCAGTAGGTAACGATTGATTTAGCAAATGACTTTTCTCAATACCTGTCCATAGTGCCCAACATAAGTGTTTTTTCTCGGGTGACAAGGCCAAAAATACAAGTTTATTTTCCTATCTCAGGGGTATATCAACTACCAAGTCCTATGTCACAATTTGGTTTTCAGTGATCTTGATTTCCTTCTCTTCTACAAGATATCACACTGACTCATTACATTTATGACACTATGCTGAGTGACCTGGTGAGCAGGAGTAGCAACTACTCTAGACTCATTTACAACACATTGCACAGCAGAGAGTGGGGAATCAATCCAGCTAAAATTTAGGTGTCTGCGCCCCAGTGAAATTTCTAGGAGCCAGAGTTATAGAACTTGATCAGATATCCCATTTAAGGTGAAGCATAAATTGTTGTATTTGGGCCCTCCTAATATCAAGAAAGAGGCAGAATGTCTGGTGGGCCTTTGGATTTTGGAGGAAAAATAATCCTCATTTGAATATATAACTCTGGTCTTTTTATTGAGTAACCCAAAAAGTTGCTAGTTTTTAATTGGGCCTAAATGAAGAGAAGACTCTGCAACATTTCCATGATGCTGTGCAAACTGCTCTACTACTTGAGGCACATATCCCAGTATACCTGATGGTTCTTAAAGTTTTATGGCAAAATGTGATGCTATTTGGAGCCTTTCACAGGTCCTATATTTGAATGGTAGTTCAGGATTTTAGGATTTTTTAAAAGGTCCTTCTGTCTTCCAAAGATAACTACTCTCCTTTTGAGAAACATCTCTAGGCCTTCTGCTGTGTTTAGAGAGTGGAAGCTTGACAATGGACCACACTGTTACCATGTGATCTGAACTTCCATTATGAGCTGAGTGTTATCTCATACACTAAGTCATCAAATTGGACCTGCATAACAAATCTCCATCAAATGTATGTGATATATATGTGATTAGGCCCAAGCAGGCCATACAGGCAAAGTAAGTTACATGAATTAGTGACCCAAATTCCTATGGTCCCTACTGCCACACTGCCTTGTCTCTCCAAGTCTAAACTTATCTGTAATGGAGAATTCCCTACTATCAGTTGACAGAGGAAGAAAAGATGCAGACTTGGTTTATAGATGATTCCTCATGATATGCAAGCACCACACAATAGTGGATAGCTGCAGCACTACAGCTCTGCTCTGCAACATCCCTGGACAGAGGAAGATGGAAATCTATTCAGTGGGCAGGATTATGGACAATGGACCTCCATGTTCACTTAAATGACCAGAGTTTGATTGTATACTGATTCATATACCATGGCGAATAGTATGGACTGATGGTAGGGACTTGAGAGAAACAGGATTGGAAAATTGATAACAATGGCAATAGGGGAAGATTATATAAAGAGTTATTTCCTAATGGGTAAAAATAAATAAATAAAATAAAGATATTTTTCATGTGAATGCTTACCAAAATTTTATCTAAGCAGAGGAGGATTTTAATACTCAAGTGGCTAAGATGACATGTCTGTTGATACCAGTCAGCCTTTTTCCCCAGCCAACTTTTTCATCACCTAATGAGCTCATAATGAAGTGGCCATGAAGGTAGGAATGTAGTTATGCATGGTTTCAGCATCATGGGTTTCTGGTCAGCAATTCCCAGTGGCAAATTGGCCAGCAGCAGACAGCAACAATGACTCTGCTGTTATGACACCATTCCTGAAGTTTTCAGGCAGCTAGTTGGTAGCAGGTTGATTACTTTGGACCACTTCCATCATGAGAGAGCATTTTGTCACTAGTGGAATAGACACTTACTCTGGATAATGATATGCCTTCTTTGAAAGCAGTGCTTCTGAAAAACTGACATTTCTGGACTTAATGCCTTATTCACTGTCATATTATCCCACACAGAATCGCTTGTGATTAAGGAACTCACTTTACAGCAAAATAAGTGTGGCAATGGACCCATGCTCATGAAATCCACCAGTTTCACCATGTTCCTGTCCATCCTAAACTTGCTGGCTTGATAGAATGGTGGGAGGGCCTTTTGAAGACTCAGTTACAGTACCAGCTAGGTGGTAATATGTTGCAGGACTGGGGCAAGGTTCACCAAGATACTGTTAGTGCTTTGAATCAATAACTAATATATGGTGCATTTTTGCTAATAACCTATATACATGGGTCCAAAAATCAAAGAGTAGAATTTGGAGTGATATCACTCAGTATTAGCCTCTGTTGAAACAATAGCCACTTTTTTGTCTCCTATTCCTCCAAGTTTATGCTGGGATGACCTATAGGTCTTAGTTTCAAATGAAAGAATGCCTTCACCAGGAGACAAAGCAATGATCCTGTGAATGAGAAGCTGAGATTGCAAAATGGACACTTTTGGCTTCTCATGACTCTGAATCAAAAGATAAGGAAGAGTGTACTGAACTGGATGGGTTTTTTGATTTTGACAACTGCCAAAGAAAAAGCATAGCAAGACATAAGTTTAAGCAAAGCAAAAACAAAAACAAAAAACAAACAAAAAACCCCAATTTTTTCCAGTACTATTGCAATGGGGAGAGATAGCTCAGTGCAGAACAAGTGTCAATGCTGAATACAGCATGGACTAGTGAAATTTATAGCCAAGGAGCCTGGTGGAGGTCACTGGATGGAAAAGTACTTAGAGAGTATATCATGTGTAAAGGGATTTTGGCTAGACAAATTTAGATGTATTCTTGCTTAAGAAAGGCCAGGATGATAAACTTGGTTAGATATTGAGAATAATCAGATATAGATGATGAGGGACACTTGATAAATTTACTTAGCTGAGTTCTTGCAAAGGATTTTACAAAGAAATGCACAAGTGAGTCAAGGAGAAGGTTTAGGAGTCTTACTAAAGTTTTGTCAAGCATAGAATCTTTGTCAGTACTCCCTCTTGTTCAAAGGAAAAATGAGACATTCTTCTTTCCTTAGAACAATAATAGTCCTTTTCTTCTTTGGTTATCTTGTGTTTATTAAGAGCCAGCCAAATTATATGCTGAAACTTGGTAGTAAAGAGTATGCTATTTGGTACTAGCTGTCAAGCATTTATTGGGGGAATGTTCTATGAAAATAAAAGAAAAACAAGTAATATAATTAAAAACCAGTTTCTGAGATAGGGTTGAAAGGGTCTTATTATGAAAAATTAAAGATCCTCCTGTCATGCCTACCACTCAGAAAATTCCAAGGGTTTTAGAAGCTCTGTGCCAAGAACCTGGGAAGAAAACCAAACATATATTTCTTATTATATCACAGTAGTATATA
The DNA here is from genome assembly GCF_964374135.1 of Grampus griseus. Classification (NCBI taxonomy): domain Eukaryota; kingdom Metazoa; phylum Chordata; class Mammalia; order Artiodactyla; family Delphinidae; genus Grampus; species Grampus griseus. The sequence goes on along the minus strand of NC_139018.1, from coordinate 122,167,728 downwards.
AACTTTTTCATACCCTTTTGGTGGGTATGAAACATTATTGGCCTTTATACTGGAAAGAAATTTGTGGTGGGGGATCCATTGCATGTCTGTGTGGTAACCACAACAAATGAGTATGAATTCCTAATGAGTTTTCTAATAACCTGTATACATGGGCCTAGGAATAAAGGAGTACAAATTCAAGTACAACTCACTATTATACCCTGTTGACCCAATAGCCACTTTGGGTCTAGAAGCTCATTTTACACCTGGATTTATTTCCTCATTGAATAATACTTACCTGAGGCATATGCTGAGGACACAGGAATGTGACAGATAGAATTTCTGACCTACTGTACTCCCAGTGGGTTCCATATGTGGGTTCCTGGGGGAAAGCACAGGTATTTGACCAAACTTGATGAGGTAGGAAAGCCTCCCTAGAGGACATGACACTTCAGAACTTCTTTTTAAAAGATAAGATAAAGATTCTTTACACAAAGAGACAATCCAGACAAGGTAAGTATGAGAAAAGGCATAGCAGGGGGGAAAGGGCATAGTGGGATCTGAGATCTATAAGTAATTTGGGATTTCTGGAGCCTGAAAGGCCAGGTCAGGAACAGAGACCCCAAGTGAGAGCTGAAGCCAGATTGTGTAATACCTTGAAGGCCAGGATGAAGGGCTGTGTTTTACCCTGGGTTACTAGGGAGTCACAGGAGGGATATGAGCTGGAGAGGAGCAGGGTCAGCTCTGGATGTGGAAATACCCATCTGGGATGTATGGAAAGTGAAATGGAGGCCAAGAATCTAGATAGGAGACTAGGGTGAGGCACCACAGAGGAGCGGAAGAGGCCTGAGATGAAACCAAGCTGGGGGTAGGGAGGAAAGGCTGGGGCAGAGAGAGTTGGGAACAGGAAGAACAGGGTTGAGGATGGGTAAGGAGGAAGATAGTGCTGGGTTCAGCCTAGTGAATTGTCAGATGTTAGGGCCACTCCTGAAATGGAGAATCAGGAGAAAGTTGCTGAGTCCACTGGGGACACAGAGGGCAGGATGGGCTGAGGGGGCATACAGGAGGCCAGTGGCTGCAGAAGACCAGAACTCAAGAGATAGATTCAGAGAGAGGGAATGTTTAGTGGTTGAAGCAGTCTTGGGAGTGGACAGAATGTCTCTGAAGAAAGAGTGGAAACTGGGTCCTTGAGTGAAATTGGTCTCCCTAGGCTGTGTACCAGGGGACTGGGTAGATTGTGGGATCACCACACAGATAGAGAATGTGGGGTCTGAAAATATGTTTGTGGGGAAAGATGGTGAGCTTGGTTTGGGTTATCCAGGAGGCTGTTGGATGCCCAGGCCTGAAGCTTGGGAAAGACATTTGGGCAGGGGAAAGACCCTAACAACCATCGTGTCCCAAGTGACAGGTAAAACAGTCAATATATGCAGTCAGTGCAGAGGACATGGTTTAGAAGGGGCCATAGGAATGCCCTTATTTTGAAAGGCAACAGTGGAGGGAACAAAAGAACAACTCATGTTGGAGGATGGGAAGGTCAGCCAGAAAATTTAAAAGGAAACCAGAAATGCATGGTGTCCCGTAAACCAGGAGAGGGGTGAGTTTCAAGAAGGAGGGAGTGGCCAACTGTGTTGAATGCTAATGAAAGATTAAGTATTGATATAATTAAGACAGAGGGATAACTACTGGATTGCTCAACATGGAAGTCTCTGGAAGCCCAAAAAGATTATGGCTCTGTGGTCGAAGCAGTGAGTAGATCTCCATGGAGAAGTTTTGCTGAGAAGATATTAGAGAAATAGGGCCGTAATTTAGAGGTATTGTGGGAATGGTTCTGATTAAACTTTGTGGTCCCAGAACCACCCAGTATAGGGTCAGGCCATCTCAAAGTCTTTGTTGAATGAATGAACAAATAAATGAATAAGTGATACAGAGAAATTGAGAGAGAGAGAGAAAGTTTAGAGATAGAGACAGAAAACAAATAATAGCAACAAATTGTATCTGTTATTTCTTCACATCTAAAAATAAAAGTTTTGTCATCTAAGTCAGCTTTGAAAATTTCTTCTGTATAAAGAAATAAACTGATAAAGGCAATTTTGATAGTGTGTACACTTAACATACCTGATATTCGCACCCATTTTTTGTTGCCTTGCTTGATGATCACAAGAGGAAGCTGTAAGTAAACATTTAACTTCTTCTCAGCCACATTTTTCAGATGAGCAAACTGAGGTCAGGACAAGAGAGTGGCTCAACAGCTCCCAGTATGTCATAGGATGAGCTGAGGTTTCAACACAAGTCTGTATGATTCCAAAAGCTATCCTTCTTTTAAACCTGTAAGAACATCCATACATTCATCTCTTCACATATACTAATTCAATTAGTCATTCATTTGTTCTTTCATGTATTTGAATAATAATTAAGAATAATGATTAAGGAGCCAGCCTGCTTGGGTTCACACTCTGGTTCTGGCCACTTATCAGCTGCGTGACTTTGGGCAAGTGACTTTATCTAGTTGTGCCTTGGTTCTCACCTCTATAATGGTCTCCATGCTCTAGACCTTCACCCCATATATTGGAATGGCTGAGTTATCTCTAGGGAATGGGCTTAATATTGAGCTTATGATGATGCCCAAGAGTAAAACATGAGGCACGGGGACTTGAGAGCTCTGGGGACTCCCTGTGAGAGGTGGCAAAATGTGCTCAGAGCTTTCTCTGAAAAACAGGAGGTATGTGACTGCAAGCCAGTCTCTTTCCTCTTTGAGCCTCTAGCTATGTAGAGAATGAATTGCCTTTATCCAGAAGCCACAAACTGAAAGCTTGTATGTCAGAAGAGCCATAGTAGTAGTCATTCCCTATTCCCCATTACCTATTACCCCATTAGCCCCAGGTAACCAATAATCTGCTTCTTGTCTTTATGTATGTGACTATTATGGACAATTCATATAAATGGAATCATACAATATGTAGCCTTTTGTGAATGACTTCTTTCATTGAGCATGAGGTTTTCAGGATTCATCTCTTATAGCATTATCAATACTCCATTTATTTTATGGATAAATAATATTTCAAAGTATGGATACATGACATTTTTAAAATCTGTTCATCAGTTGAACAGATCCATAAACAATGGATACAGGGTTTCTTCTTGGGGTGATGAAATGTTCTGGAATTAGATTGTGGTGATGACTGCACATTGTAAGTGTAGTGGAATTCACTGACTTGTAGACTTTAAACTGGTTCAAATACTAAATTTTTTTAATGTTAATTTTACTTCAACCAAAGATAAAGGCAGAGACAGAGAGAGACAGACAGAGAGAGAGAGAGAGAGAGAAAGGAGAGAGGGAGAGAGGAAGAGAGACAGAGATCTGTGTTGGGCCTAGTGTTTTGTTTATGTTTTTTTTCCAATATTTTAAAATTAGGAAACATCTCACTATAAATCTGAATTGCCAGTTTTTCTTGAAAACTCAGAAAATCTGGCAATGCTAAGCCCACATTCCAGCAGGGCAGCTCCACACTGAAGCAAAAGGATGAACTTTATTACATATATACATCCATTTATATGTAAACTAAATGCAGAAAAAAATCCACAAAAAAGGAGAGGATGAGTTAGGTGGTAGCCAAGAACAGTTCAAAAGGTGAAGGTTTGTGATTCTAAATTCAGAGAGGGTGGGGAGACCTTCAAGATGGCAGAAGAGTAAGATGCAGAGATCACCTTCCTCCCCATAGATACATCAGAAATACAACTACATGTGGAACAACTCCTACAGAACACCTACTGAACACTGGCAGAAGACCTCAGACTTCCTAAAAGGCAAGAAACTCCCCACGTACCTGGGTAAGGCAAAAGATAAAAGAAAAAACAGAGACAAAAGAATAGGGATGGGACCTGCACATCCAGGAGAGAGCTGTGAAGGAGGAAAAGTTTCCACACACTAGGAATCCCCTTCACTGGCAGAGACGTGGGCTGGTGGTGGGGGGAAGCTTCAGAGCCTAGGAGGAGAGGGCAGCAACAGGGGTGCAGAGGGCAAAGCAGAGAGATTGCTGTAGAGAGGATCAGTGCCTACCAGCACTCACCAGCCCGAGAGGTTTCTCTGCTCACCTGCCAGGGTGGGGTGGAGCTGGGGGCTGAGGTTTGGGCTTCGGAGGTCAGATCTCAGGGAAATAACTGGGGTTGGCTGCATGTAGACAGCCTGAAGGAGATCTGTGCACCACAGCTAGCCTGGAGAGAGTCCAGAAAACAGTCTGGACCTGCTTAAGAGGCAAGAGATAGTTGTTTCGAGGTGCACGAGGAAAGGGGATTCAGAGCATTGTTTAAACGAGTTTCAGAGATGGGCGTGAGCTGCGGCTATCAGCGAGGACATCAGACCCAGGCATGAAAGGCTAAGGCTGCTGCTGCAGTCACCAAGAAACCTGTATGCAAGCACATGTCACTATCCCACCTCCCCTCCTGGGAGCCTGTGTAGCCCACCACTGCCAGGGTCCCAGGATCCAGGGACAACTTCCCCAGGGGCGCACACGGCATGCCTCAGGCTGTTGTAACGTCATGCTGGCCTCTGCCACTGTAGGCTCACCCCACGTTCCATACCCCTCCCTCTCCCATGCCTGAGTGAGCCAGAGTTCCCGAATCAGTGGTTATTTTAATTCCATCCTGTCAGGGTGGGGAACAGATGCCCTCAGGCAACCTACATGCAGAGGTGGGGCCAAATCCAAAGCTGAACCCCAAATCCAAAGCTGAAGAGATGTGCAAACAAAGAAGAGAGAGGGAAATTTCTCCCAGCAGCCTCAAGATCAGCAGATTAAATCTCCCCAATCCACTTGATGATCCCTGCATCTGTAGAATACCTGAAAAGACAATGAATCACCAAAAAATTGAGGCAGTGGACTTTGGGAGCAACTGTAGACTTGGGGGTTTCTTTCTGCATCTAATTTGTTTAGGTTTTATATTTATCTTAGTTTATTATTTAAAGTTTATTATCTTTGGTAGATTTGTTTACTGATTTGGTAGCTCTCTTCCTCCTTTGTTTTTAATATATAGATATATATATATATATTCTTTTTTCTCTTTTTGTGAGTGTGTATGTGTATGCTTCTTTGTGTGATTTTGAAAGTATAGCTTTGCTTTTATCATTTGTCCTAAGGTTCTGTCTGTCTGTTTTTATTGTTTGTTTTTTGGGGGTTTATTTGTGTTGGTTTTTTTTAGTATAATTTTTAGTGTTTGTTATCATTGGTGGATTTGTTATTTGGTTTGGTTAATCTCTTCTTTCTTTCTTTTTTAAATTAATTTAAAAAATTTAATTTTTAATAATTATTTTTTATTTCAAAACCTTTATTTTATTTTTTCTTTCCTTCTTTCTTTTTATCTCTCTTTTCTTCTGAGCCGTGTGGATGACAAAGTCTTTGTGCTCTGGCCAGGTGTCAGGCCTGTGCCTCTGAGGTGGGAGAGCTGAGTTCAGGACATTGGTCCACAAGAGACCACCTGGTTCCATGTAATATCAAACAGTGAAAGATTTCCATCTCAATGCTAAGACCCAGCTCCACTCAATGACCAGCAAGCTACAGTTCTGGACACCCTATGCCAATCAACTAGGAAGACAGGAACACAATCTCAAACATTAGCAGAGAGGCTGCCTAAAATCATAATAAGGTCACAGACACAGCAAAACACACCACCAGACGCGGTTCTGCCCACCAGAAAGACAAGATCCAGCCCCATCCACCAGACACAGGAATGAGTCCCTTCCACCAGGAAGCCTACACAACCCACTGCACCAACCTTAGCAACAGGGGGCAGACACCAAAAACAATGGGAAATATGAATTTGCAGTCTTCAAAAGGGAGACCACAAACACAGTAAGTTAAGCAAAATAAGAATACAGAGAAACACATAACAGAGGAAGGAGCAAGGTAAAAATGCAGCAGACCAAACAAATGAAGAGGAAATAGGCAGCCTACCTGAGAAAGAATTCAGAGTAATGATAGTAAAGGTGATCCAAAATCTTGGAAATAGAATGGAGAAACTACAATAAATGTTTAACAAGGAGCTAGAAGAAATATAGAGCAAATAAACAGTGATGAACAACATAATAAATGAAATTAAAAATTCTCTAGAAGGAATCAAAAACAGAATAACTGAGGCAGAAGAACAGATAAGTGACCTGGATATAAAATAGTGGAAATAAATACCACAGAGCAGAATAAAGAAAAAAGAATGAAAATAATTTAGGACAGTCTTAGAGACCTCTGGGACAACATTAAAAGCACCAACATTAGAATTATAAGCGTCCCAGAAGAAGAAGAGAAAAAGAGAGAGACTCAGAAAATATTTGAAGAGATTATAGTTGAAAACCTCCCTAATATAGGAAAAGAAATAGTTAATCAAGACCAGGAAGCACAGAGTGTCCCATACAGGATAAATCCAAGAAGAACATGCACAGACACATATTAATCAAACTATCAAAAATTAAATACAAGGAAAACATATTAAAAGCAGCAAGGGAAAAACAACAAATAAAATACAAGGGAATCCCCAGAAAGTTAACAGCTGATCTTTCAGAAGAAACTCTGCAAACCAGAAGGGAGTGGCATGGCATATGCAAAGTGATGAAAGGGAAAAACCTACAACCAAGATTACTCTATGTAGCAAGGATCTCATTCAGATTCGATGGAGAAATTAAAACCTTTATAGACAAGCAAAAGCTAAGAGAATTCAGACTAACAAACCAGCTTTACAACAAATGCTAAAGGAACTTCTATAGGTAGAAAACACAAGCGAAGGAAAAGACCTACAATAACAAACCCAAAACAGTTAAGAAAATGGTAATAGGAACATACATATTGATAATTACTTTAAATGTAAATGGATGAAATGCTCCAACCAAAAGACATAAAGTGGCTGAATGGATACAAAAACAAGACCCATATATATGCTGTCTACAAGAGACCCACTTCAGACCTAGAAACACATACAGACTGAAAGTGAGGGGATGGAAAAAGATATTCTATGCAAATGGAAATCAAAAGAAAGCTGGAGTACCAATTGTCACATCAGACAATATAGACTTTAAAATATAGAATATTACAAGAGACAAATAAAGACACTACATAAGGATCAATCAAGAAGATATAGAAATTGTAAATATTTATGCACCCAACATAGGAGCACCTCAATAAATAAGGCAAATTCTAACAGCCATAAAAGGGGAAATCAATGGTAACACAATCATAGGAGGGGACTTTAACACCCCACTTTCACTAATGGACAGATCACCCAAAATGAAAATAAATAAGGAAACACAAGCTTTAAATGATACATTAAACCTGATGGACTTAATTGCTATTTATAGAACATTCCATCCAAAAACAACAGAATACACTTTCTTCACATATGCTCATGGAACATTCTCCAGGATAGCTCATATCTTGGGTCACAAATCAACACTTGGTAAAGTTAAGAAAATTGAAGCCATATCAAGTATCTTTTCGGAGCACAATGCTATTAGATATCAATTACAGGAAAAAACTGTAAAAAATCCAAACACATGGAGGCTAAACAATACACTACTTAACAACCAAGTGATCACTGAAGAAATCAAAGAGAAAGTCAAAAAATACCTAGAAACAAATGACAATGAAAACATCATGACCCAAAACCTTTTGGATGCAGCAAAAGCAGTTCTTAGAGGGAAGTTTATAGCAGTACAATCCTACCTCAAGAAACAGGAAACATCTCAAACAAACAACTTAACCTTCCAGCTAAAGCAATTAGAGAAAGAAGAACAAAACCCCCCTAAAGTTAGCATATAGAAAGAAATCATAAAAGTCAGATCATAAATAAATGAAAAAGAAGTGAAAGAAGCAACAGCAAAGATCAATAAAACTAAACCTCTTTCTTTGAGAAGATAAACACAATTGATAAACTATTAGCCAGACTCATCAAGAAAAAAAGGGAAAAGTCTCAAATCAACAGAATTAGAAATGAAAAAGGAGAAGTAACAACTGACACTGCAGAAATACAAAGGACAATGAGAGATTGCTACAAGCAACTATTTGCCAATAAAATAGACAACCACAAAGAAATGGACAAGTTCTTAGAAAAGCACAAACTTCTGAGGCTGAGCCAGGAAGAAATAGGTAATTGAAACAGACCAATCATAAGCACTGAAAGTGAGACTGTGATTGAAAATCTTCCAACAAACAAAAGCTCAGGATCAGATGGCTTCACAAGTGAATTCTATCAAACATTTAGGGAAGAGCTAACACCTATCCTTCCCAAACTCTTCCAAAATATAGCAGAAGGAGGAACACTCCTAAGCACATTCTAGGAGGCCACCATCAGCCAGATACCAAAACCAGACAAAGATGTCACACGGAAACAAAACTACAGGCCAATATCACTGATGAACACAGAGGCAAAAATCCTCAACACAATACTAGCAAACAGGATCCAACAACACATTAAAAGGATCATACAACATGATCAAGAGGGGTTTATCCCAGGAATTTAAGGATTCTTCAATATACAGAAATCAATTAATGTGATAAACCATATTAACAAATTGAAGGAGAAAAACCATATGATCATCTCAATAGATGCAGAAAAAGCTGTCGACAAAATTCAACACCCATTTATGATAAAAAATCTCCAGAAAGTAGGCATGGAGGGAACTTACCTCAACTTAATAAAGGCCATATCTGATAAACTCACAGGCAACATTGTTCTCAATGCTGAAAAACTGAAACCATTTCCACTGATATCAGGAACAAGCCAAGGTTCTCAACTCTCACCACTCTTATTCAACATAGTTTTGGAAGTTTTAGCCACAGCAATCAGGACGAAAAAGAAATAAAAGGATTCCAAATCAGAAAAGAGGTAAAGCCTTCAATGTTTGCAGATGACAGGATACTATACATAGAGAATCCTAACGAGGGTACCAGAAGACTCCCAGAGCTAATCAGTAATTTTGGTAAATTACAGGATACAAAATTAATGCCCAGAAATCTCTTGAATTTCTATACACTAATGATGAAAAATATGAAAGAGAAATTAAGGAAACACTCCCAATTACCATTGCAACAAAAAGAATAAAATACCTAGGAATAAACCTACCTATGGAGACAAAAGACCTGTATGCAGAAAACTATAAGACACTGATGAAAGAAATTAAAGCTGATACCAACAGATGGAGAGATATACCATGTTCTTGGATTAGAAGAATCAACATTGTTAAGATGAGTATACTACACAAAGCAATCTACAGATTCAATGCAACCTCTATCAAACTACCAATGGCATTTTTCACAGAACTAGAACAAAAATTTTGTATAGAAACACAAAAGACTCCGAATAGCCAAATCAATCATGAGAATGAAAAATGGAGCTGGAGGAATCAGGCTCCCTGACTTCAGACTATACTAAAAAGCTACAGTAATCGAGATAGTATGGTACTGACACAAAAAGAGAAATATAGATCAATTGGACAGGATAGAAAGGCCAGAGATAAGCTCACACACATATGGTCAACTTATTCTTTTTATATATATAAAAATTTATTTATTTTTGGCTGTGTTGGGTCTTTGTTGCTGCATGTGGGAGCTTTCTGTAGTTACAGCGAGTGGGGGCCACTCTCCGTTGTGGTGAGTGGGCTTCTCATTGCAGTGGCTTCTCTTGCTGTGGAGCACAGGCTCTAGGCACACAGGCTTCAGTAGTTGTGGCATGTGGGCTCTGTAGTTGTGGCTCATGGGGTCTAGAGCAAAGGCTCAGTAGTTGTGGTGTATGGGCTTAGTGGCTACGTGGTATGTGGGATCCTCCTGGACCAGGGCTTGAACAAATTTCCCCTGCATTGGCAGGTGGGCTCTTAACCACTATGCCACCAGGGAAGACTGGTCAGATTATTCTTGATAAAGGAGGCAAGAATATACAATGGAGAAAAGACAGTCTCTTCAGTAAGTGGTGCTGGGAAAACTGGACAGCTATAAGTAAAAGAATGAAATTAGAACACTCCCTAACACCATACACAAAAATAAACTAAAAATGGATTAAAGTCCTAAATGTGAGGCCAGACACTATAAAACTCTTAGAGGAAAACATAAGCAGAACACGCTATGACATAAATAACAGCAAGATCCTTTTTGAGCCCCCCCCAGAGAAGTGTATATAAAAATAAAACTAAACAAATGGGACTTAATGATACTGAAAAGATTTTGCAGAGCAAAGGAAAACATAAACAAGATGAAAAGACAACCCTCAGAATGTGAGAAAATATTTGCAAATGAAGCAACTGATAAAGGATTAATCTCCAAAATTTACACACAGCTCATGCAGCTCAGTATCAAAACAAACAAACAACTCAATCCAAAAATGGGCCGAAGACCTAAATAGAGACTTCTCCAAAGAAGATATACAGATTGCCAACAAACACATAAAAGAATTCTCAGCATCACTAATCATTAGAGAAATGCTACAAGGAGGTATCACCACACACCTATCAGAATGGCCATAATCAAAAAATCTACAAACAATACATGCTGGAGAGGGTGTGGAGAAAATGGAACACTCTTGCACTTTTGGTGGGAATGTAAATTGATACAGCCACTATGGAGAACAGTATGGAGATTCCTTAAAAAACTAAGAAAAATACTACCATGCGACCCAGCAATCCCACTACTGGGCATATACCCTGAGAAAACTACAATTCAAAAAGAGTCATGTACCACAGTGTTCATTGTGGCACTATTTCCAATAGCCAGGACATGGAAGCAACCTAAATGTCCATTGACAGATGAATGGATAAAGAAGTTGTGGCACATATATACAATGGAATATTACTTAACCATAAAAAGAAATGAAATTGAGTTATTTGTAGTGAGGTGGATAGGCCTAGAGTCTGTCATAGAGAGTGAAGTAAATCAGAAAGAGGAAAACAAATACTGTATGCTAACACATATATATGAAATCTAATAATAATAAAATAAAATGTTCTGAAGAACCTAGGGGCAGGACAGTAATAAAGACGCAGATGTAGAGAATGGACTTTAGGATGTGGGGAAGGGGAGGTGTAGGCTGCGTTGAGGTGAGTGTGGCATGGACTTATATATACTCCCCAATGTGAAATGGATAGCTAGTGGGAAGCAGCCGCATAACACAGGGAGATCAGTTCGGTGATTTCTGATCACCTAGATGGGTGGGCTTGGGAGGGTGTGAGGGAGATGCAAGAGGGAGGAGATATGGGGATATATGTATATGTATAGCTGATTCAGTTTGTTATAAAGCAGAAACTAACACGGTATTGTAAATCAATTATACTCCAATAAAGATGTTAAAAAAATAAATAAATTCAGAGAGGAAATGATATCCAATACCAAGAAACAAAGTGAAGACCTCAAAGAAAGGACTGGAGTTGCAGAGGCATGAGAGTGGTGTATTCCTTTGTCTCTGTCTCTGTCTCTCTCTCTTTTCTTTTTTTCTTTTTCGTACTCTCTGTCTCTGACCACATATTTTTTGTTGCCTCTCAATCTCCTTCTCTTGGAGTCTCATTTCTCACTTAGTCTTTGCCTTCTCTCTCTGCCTTCCCATTTCTTCATCTCTCCCTCTCTGAAAAAAACCCCATAAAAAAAGTACAAAACAGTTTATGATTCCAAAGAGCAGCCAGTCCAAAAGATTTCTTCATGTTGGGCTCAAAGCATTATTAGATGGTAAAGTTAGGACAGCAGTGGCAATACATGGTATTACTGGTTTGCAGTTTGAATGAGTGTGAGATGGCATCCAGGTGTTCCAGAACTTTCTGAGTGGCCCACACAACAGCAGCCATAAAGTTTACCCATACATGATCTGCTGTGGTGATTTCCTTAAAGTTATATCATGTTGTCTAGCTTCAGCTTGCAGGACTTCAGGAAAAGGACAGTTTAGTTCTCAAAGGTTCCAAGTCAGAGGGGAAAAATATTGGAAACTTTAATTTGGAGAGGTGTAGCCAGACACTGCCGGACACTAGAAGAATTCAGTATTTTTTCTAGACTTACAATGTACACGACTGATTTCACAAGGGTACCTTGTAATTTTCCATTGAAACATAATATTTTTTCTTTCTATTGTCATCACCTCTTCTATGAGAGAGGATCAATGTCAGACTAATTTGTTTGCAAAATAAGCAGTCTCGTGAAATTTGGTCCGTTTACTTACATAAGTGCAGCAAGTTTATTGATAGACCACTAGGTCTCTTGAGTTTGGTTTGCTGGAACTTTTCAGGAATTTCAGATTGGACTTTTCAATATCAACATCAACTCTTGAGGCTAGAAATCTAAACCAAGATCTTGTCACCAGATTTTGCCTGCAATACCTATAGATTTTGGTACAAAACTCTCTACCAGTTTCCCCCACTGAGGTTCATGGGCCTTCCAAAAAGTACCTTCCTTAATGCCTTGTAAGGCGGGGAACAGCTTTATTTTTCAATGATTATCCCAGATAAATGTAATTTCTTTTCATTTTTAAAAATTTTATTGAAGTATAGTTGATTTACAATGTTGTATTAATTTCTGCTGTACAGCAAAGTGACTCAGTTATACATATATATATATTATTTTTCATATTCTTTTCCTTTCCTTTATGTATAACTGAGTCACAGCAAAGTGACTCAGTTATACATATATATATATATATATATATTATTTTTCTATTCTTTTCCTTTATCACAGGATACTGAATATAGTTCCCTGTGCTATATAGGGAACTATAACTGTAACTATAACAATGTAGGAAAAAAAAAAACAATGTAGGACATTGTTTTTCATCCATCCTATATATCACAGCTTGCATCTGATAATCCCAAATTCCCAATCCATCCTTCCCTTAACCTCTTCTCCCCATTGGCAAACACAAGTCTGTTCTCTATATCTGTGAGTCTTTTTCTGTTTCATAGATAAGTTCATTTGTGTTATATTTTAGATTCCACATATAAGTGATGTCATAAAAATTCAAATTGTTTCTATATTTCTGAGAGTTTTAAAAATAGTTTACAGATATTATCTTTTTCTCTAAGCCAATTTGAATAGAACTCCTTTAAGTGGTTTTATAAATTAACTTAGTTGTATCACCCAGAAGTAGAATATGTCATATATACATAAAATGCATGCACACATATAGAAACATGCATAAACTTACAGATAGATGCAGAGATCTTATAGCTTTCATTCTAAAATGTTAGTGCTGACTCAATAAGAAATAGTAGTGCAAACTCACTTGTTTATCATCACTTTATATATATATTTTAAAGTTTTTATTAGAGTATAGTTGATTTACAATGTTGTGTTAGTTTCAAGTGTATAACAAAGTGAATCAGTTGTACATATATCCACTCTTTTCTTTTTTTTTTTTTTTAGATTCTTTTCCCATATAGACCATTACAGAGTATTGAGTAGAGTTCCCTGTGATATACGGCAGGTTCTTATTAGTTATCTATTTTGTATATAGTAGTGTGTATTTGAATTATGATCCTGGCAAACAGAACAAGTTAAGTTTACCTAATTGCAAATATTTGTGGAAGAGACAGTTAAGATTTCTTTTGCTTTTTAATGTAATCTGATTAATGCTGTGGACTAAATTATAGGTCAGTAATTTAGGAGATATCTAGCAGCTGTTTTGATGTCTCTAAATTCATGTGAGTTGATAATCTTCCAGTTTTGTTTCCAACTAGCATCTTTTCTATTGTCAGACTGAGGTGGTTAATTTTAGGGGTACATTTGTCCCTTGAGAAACCTCAGTGGAAAGTAAGGAGCCTAAAATTTTAGTGACATAGAGAGCTGAGGGGCTGAAATGAAATGGGAAATGTCTGGCAGGGTGGACACAGGGATGGAGGGGGTAGGGGTCTGAAGGCGGTCATGTAAAATGATTCAGTAAAAAGAGGAAAGAGAAGAACAATTGTGAGAAGAAAAAAATTATAGTAATAAATTTGAGAATGTCATGTTTTCCGAAAAGACCACTGATATTCTAAATTATCTTTAAAAAAAATCATGCCAATATGAGAAATAGCACACAGAGTTTATAGAGCATAGAGTCAGCAAGGGTTCAAGAAAAGTGTTTTAAGTCCACTGATAAGCTCCTAAATTCTCCCTCTCTCTCTTTTTTTGAATTCTGAAGGATATTTTTCTTTAATTTTTATTGGAGTATAGTTGATTTACAATGTTGTCTTAGTCTCAGGTGTACAGCAAAATGAATCAGTTGTATATATATACATAAATCCACTCTTTTTTAGATTATTTCCCCAGATAGGCCATTATGGAATATTGAGTAGAGTTCCCTTGCTATATAGTAGGTCCTTATTAGTTATCTATTTTATATAGTAGTGTGTATATATCAATCCCAATCTTTCAATTTATCCTTCCCCCACTTAGCCCCTGGTAACCATAAGTTTTTTTGTTACTTCTGTAACTCTATTTCTGTCTTGTAGCTAAGTTCCTTTGTAACATTTTTAGGATTCCAGATATAAATGATATCATATTATATTTGACTATCTCTCTCTGACTTACATCACTCAGTATGACAGTCTCTAGGTGCATCCATATTGCTGCAAATGGCATTATTTCATCATTTTTATGGCTAAGTAATATTCCATTGTATGTATATACCACATCTTCTTATCCATTCATCCATAGATGGACATTTCAGGTTGCTTCCACATCTTGGCTACTGTAAATAATGTTGCAAGGAACATTGGAGTGCATGTATCTTTCCAAATTATAGTTTTCTCTGTATATATGTACAGGAGTGGGATTGCTAGATCATCTGGTAACCCTCTTTTCAGTTTTCTCAAGGAACCTCCATACTGTTTTCCAAGTGGCTGTACCAGTTTACATTCTCACCAACAGTGTAGGAGGATTCCCTTTTCTCCACACCCTCTCTAGCATTTATTGTTTATAGATTTTTTTGATAATGGCCATTCTGACCAGAGTGAGGTTATACATCATTGTAGTTTTGATTTGCATTTCTCTAATAGTGATGTTGAGCATCTTTCTATGTGCTTTTTAACCATCTGTATGTCTCCTTTGGAGAAATGTCTATTTAGATCTTCTGCCCATTTTTTGATTGGGTTGTTTGTTTTTTTGATATTGAGCTGCATGAGCTCTGTATATTTTGGAGATTAACCCCTTGTCATTTGCTTCATTTGCAAATATTTTCTACTATTCTAAGGGTTGTCTTTTTGTTCTGTTTATGGTTTCCTTTGTTGTGCAAAAGCTTTTAAGTTTAATGAGTCCCCAATTGTTTATTTTTGTTTTTACTTTCCTTACTCTGGGAGGTGGATCAAAAAAGATCTTGCTGCAATTTATTTATGTCAAAGAGTGTTCTGCCTATGCTGTCCTTTAAGAGTTTGATGGAAACCGGTCTTACATTTAGGTCTTTAAACCATTTTGAGTTTATTTTTGTGTATGGTGTTAGAGAATATTCTAATTTCATTCATATAGCTCTCCAATTTTCCCAGCACCACTTATTGAAGAGACTGTCTTTCCTCTATTGTGTATTCTTGTTTCCTTTGTCATAGATTAGGTGACCATAGGTGCCTGGGTTTATCTCTGGATTTTGAATCCTATTCTATTGATCTATATTTCTGTTTCTGTGCCAGTACCATACTATTTTGATTACTGTAGCTTTGTAGTGTAGTCTGAAGTCAAAGAGCCAGATGCCTGCAGCTCAGTTTTTCTTTCTCAAGATTTCTTTGGCTATTTGGGTTTTTTTTGTGTTTCCATACAAATTGTAAAATTTTTTTGTCTAATTCTGTGAAAAATACCATTGGTAATTTGAAAGGGATTGCATTGAATCCGTTGATTGCCTTGGGTAGTATAGGCATTTTCATTTTATTGATTCTTCTAATCCCAAAACATGATATAATTCCCCATCTGTTTGTGTCATCTATTATTTCTTTCATCAGTATCTTATAGTTTTCTGAGTACAGGCCTTTTGCCTCCTTATGTAGGTTTCTTCCTAGGTATTTTACATTTTTTGATGAGATGGTAAATGGAATTGTTTCCTTGATTTCTCTTTCTGATCTTTCATTGCTAGTGTACAGGAAGGGAAGAAATTTCTGTGTATTGATTTTGTATCCTGCAACAATACCAAGTTTATGAATGAGCTCCAGTAGTTCTCTGTTGGCATGTTTAGGATTTTCTCTGTATAGTGTCATGTCATCTACAAACAGTGACAGTTTTACTTCTTCTTTTCCAATTTGGATTTATTTTATTTTTTTGTCTCCTCTGATGGCCATGGCTAGAGCTTCCAAAACTATGTTTAATAATAGTGGTGAGAGTGGACATCCTTGTCTTCTTCCTGATCTCAGAGGAAGTGCTTTCAGTTTTTCACCATTGAGAATGATGTTTGCTCTGGGTTTGGCATTTTATTATGTTGTGATAGGTTTCCTCTATGACTACTTTCTGGAGAGTTTTATCATAAATGGGTGTTGAATTTTGTCAAATTATTTTTCTGCAACTATTGAGATGGTCATATAGTTTTCATTCTTCAATTTGTTACTGTGCTGTATCACATTGATTTACGTATTTTTAAAAATCCTTGCATCCCTCGGATAAATCCCACTTGATCATGGTGTATGATCCTCTTAATGTGTTGTTGGATTTGGATGGCTAGTATTTTGTTGAGGATTTTTGTGTCTATGTTCAACAGTGATATTGGCCTGTAATTTTCTTTTTTGTAATATCTTTGTCTGGTTGTCTGGTTTTGTTATCAGGGTGATGGTGGCCTCGTAGAATGACGTTGGGATTGTTCCTTCCTCTTCAATTTTTTTAGAAGAATTTAAGAGGGGTAGGTGTAAACTCTTCTTAAATTTTTTGAGAGAATTCACCTGCAATGCCATCTGGTCCTAGACTTTGTTTTGTTGGAAGATTTTTGATCACAGTTTCAACTTCAGTACTTGTGATTGGTCTGTTAATAGTTTGTATGTCTTCCTGGTTCACTCTTGGAAGGTTGTACCTTTCTAAAATTTGTCCATTTCTTCTAGGTTTTCCATTTCATTGATGTATAGTTGCTTGTAGTAGTCTCTTATGATCCTTTGTATTTTGTGGTGCCCATTGTAACTTCTCCTTTTTCATTCTAAGTTTATTGATATTAGTCCTCTCCCTTTTTTTCTTAATGAGTCTGGCTAAAGGTTTATCAGTTTTTTTAATCTTCCCAAAGAACCAGCGTTTAGTTTCATTGAGCTTTGCTCTTGTTTTCTTTGTCTCTATTTCATTTATTTCTCCCCTGATCTTTATGACTTCTTTCCTCTACTAACTTTGGATTTTTTGTTCTTCTTTCTCTAGTAGCTTTAGGTATAAGGCCAGCTTGTTTATTTGAGACTTTTCTTGTTTCTTGAGGTAGGATTGTATTGCTATAAACTTACCTCTTAGAACTACTTTTGCTGCATTCCATAGGGTTCAGATTATTGTGTTTTCATTGTCATTTCTCTCTAGGTATTTTTTTATTTCCTCTTTGATTTCTTCAGTGACCTCTGGTTATTTAGTAGCATATTGTTTATCCTCCATGTGTTTGGGATTTTACAGTTTTTCTCTCCTGTAATTGATTTTTAATCTCATAGTGTTGTAGTCAGAAATGATGCTTGGTACAACTGCACTTTTCTTAATTTTACTGAGGGTTGATTTGTGACACAAGATGTGATCTATCCTGGAGAACGTTCTGTTTGCACTTGAAAAGAAAGTATATTTTTATGCTATCGTATGGAATATCTTATTAATATCAATTAAGTCCATCTGGTCTAATGTGTCATTTAATGCTTGTGTTTCTTTATTAATTTTCTGTCTGGATGACTTGTCCATTGGTGTAAGTGGAGTGTTAAAGTCTCCCACTATTATTGTATTATTGTTGATTTCCCTTTTAATTTAACTTACATATTGAGGTGCTCCTATATTGGATGCATATATATTTACACATTTATATCTTGGAATGATCCCTTGATTATTATGTAGTGTCCTTCCTTGTCTCTTGTATCTGTCTTTATTTTGAGTTCTATTTTCTCTGATATCAGAATTGCTACTCCAGCTTTACTTTGATTTCCATTCTCATGGAATATCTTTTTCCATCTGCTCACTTTCTGTCTGTATGTGTTCCTAGGTCTGAAGTGGGTCTCTTGTAGACAGCATATACATTGCCCTTGTTTTGTATCCATTCAGCCTGTCTATGTCTTTTGGTTGGAGCATTTAATTCATTTACATTTAAGGTAATTATCAATATGTGTGTTCCTATTGCCATTTTCTTAATTGTTTTGGTTTTGTTTTGTAGATATTTTTTTCTTCCTTTCCTCACTTGTTTTCTTCTCTTGTGTTTCCTGCCTAGGGAAGTTCCTTCAGCATTTGTTGTAAGGCTGGTTTGGTGATGCTGAATTCTCTTAGCTTTTGCTTATCTGTTAAGCTTTTAATTCCTCCATCAAATCTGAATGAGAGCCTTGCTGGGTAGAGTATTCTTGGTTGTAGGTTTTCCCCTTTCATCCCTTTTAATATATAGTTCCACTCCCTTCTGTCCTGCAGAGTTTCTGCTGAAAAATCAGCTGATAACCTTATGGAGCTTCCCTTGTTATTTGTTGCTTTTAATATATTTTCTTTGTACTTAATTTTTGTTGGTTTGATTAATATGTGTTTTTGCATGTCCCTCCTTGGGTTTATGCTGTATGGGGTTCTTTGCACTTCCTTGACTTGGATGAGTATTTATTTTCCCATGTTAGGGAAGTTTTCAGCTATAATCTCTTCAAATATTTTCTCAATCACTTTCTATTTCTTTTCTTCTTCTGGGACCCCTATAGTTTGAATGTGGGTGCATTTAATGTTGTCCCAGAGATCTCTGAGACTGTCCTCATTTCTTTTCATTCTTTTTAATTTATTCTGTTCCATGGCAGAGATTTCCACCATTCTGTCTCCAGGTCACTTATCCATTCTTCTGCCTCAGTATTCTGCTTTTGATCCCTTCTAGTATATTTTTTATTTCAGTTGTTGTATTGTTCATCTCTGTTTGTTTGTTCTTTTTTTCTTCTATGTCTTTGCTAAACTTTTCTTGTATCTCTCAATCCATGCCTCCATTCTTTTTCGAGATCTTGGATCACCTTTACTATCATTACTCTGAATTCTTTTTCAGGTAGATTGCTTATCTCCTCTTCATTCAGTTTTTCTTGTAAGCTTTTATCTTGCTCCTTCATCTGCAAGATATTTCTTTGTCTTTTCATTTTGTCAAATGTACTGTGCTTGCGGTCTCCTTTCCACAGGCTGCAGGATCGTATTTCCTCTTGCTTCTGGTGTCTGGTCCCTGGTAGTTGAGGTTGGTCCAGAGGTTTGTACCATTTTCCCTCTGATTGGGGGTTTAGTTGTTGTTGTAGTAACCAGAGCCTTCCCTGGATATTGTTCCGGGCCTCCCCTTTGCTCTGTGGTTTTCACTGCATTATCAGGAGTTGGAGTTGGAGTAGATGTCCTCAGATCTGCTTCTTTTTTTTCTCTTTTTTTTTAACATTTTAATTGGCGTATAATTGCTTTACAATGGTGTGTTAGTTTCTGCTTTATAACAAAGTGAATCAGTTATACATATACATATATCTCCATATCTCTTCTCTCTTGCGTCTCCCTCCCTCCCCTCACCCTCCCTATCCCACCTTTCTAGCTGCTTACAAAGCAATGAGCTGATCTCCCTGTGCTATGCAACTGCTTCCCACTAGCTATCTATTTTACATATGGTAATGTATATATGTCCATATATACACTACCACTCACTTTGTCCCAGCTTACACTCCCCCCAACCCGTGTCCTCAAGTCCATTCTCTAGTAGGTCTGCATATTTATTCCTGACCCCCAATAGCCAAAGCAATCTTGAGAAAGAAAAACGGAGCTGGAGGAATCAGGCTCCCAGACTTCAGACTATACTACAAAGCTACAGTAATCAAGACAGTATGGTACTGGCCCAGATCTGTTTCTTAGCAGTGTTTCTGACCTGCTGTGTGAGGTAGGTGGAATTGGAGCACTCCCACTGGGAGAGAAACCACTGACTATTCCTCCTCTGAAGCTGTTCATCTGTGAATGTGCTCCATTTTGTCCTCTTTTGCCTGTTGTGTGGGCTTACAAAATACACTGCTGTTGGCACTGCTCTCAGTCCCACCTTAACTATAGGTATGCTGGAAATTGGCCCTGGTGGTTCTCAGGTGTTTTTTTCACTAGATCACTAGTGCAGATCCACTGAGGTCAGGTCCCACTGCAGTGTTGTGCACCTGAACCCACTGTGGGCACTATAGGGGCAGCTCAGACTCTGTCCTGGCCCCCCCACCATGTGTATAGCCCACAAAGCCCACAGCTGCTAAAGCGAGACCCATCCAAGCTGCAGGAGCACTTGTCCTTTCAGATGTTTTGCAGTTGCTGAATTTAGGGAGCTGTCAATGGAGATGTAAGTCTGCATTTTGTGCAGCTGCTGGGAGAGACTTAAACTCTTCTTCCTTAGTCACATGACCTCTGGGGCTCAGCTGTGGTTTCAGCCCCAAATCTGCATGTGTTCCTTCCACTGGAATCTTCTCCAGAGTTTGCCAGAACACAGGAGCCCATCAGGCAGGAAGGAGCCAGGGTGGTGAGCAGGGCAAGCAACCATCCAGGTGGGAGTGTGCTGGGGTAACAATTGGAATGCATGAGCCTGTCATGAGGTGACTGGAGGATCGGGGTGAACAGGTTGCCCAGGTGGGGAAGGGGGAGTGTGGAAGAGATGCTGGCAGCGGTGTGTGATCTGGCTGTGGTGGGAGACTTCCCTAGTGCCCATGGAGGCAGGGGCCAGTGCGTGAGGAGAGAGGCTGCAATGGCAGCCCTCCCCTTTGAATGTCACTCAACAATGGCACTTTGCCTCTGTGGTGGTCTGCGCTTCCTCCACAAGCATTCTCAGTTGCAGAGGTCCTCATTACCATCCTTTCAGGCTGTCTCCTCACAGCCAATAGCAGTCCCCTTCCTGGGTCTGCTCTCAAAACCCCTCTTTTGAGCACCCAGCCCCTGTCCACACCGGTGGACACCTGTCTTAAGCTGGGGCACACAGGGCTGTAGCATGGACCATCTGTGTATGTCTCACTCTGTCCTCCCTGCCACAGATCAGTTTCTGGGCTCTCCTCCAAGCCCCTGAGGTTCCCCTTCTGTCCCAGCTGATCTCCCCACCAGTGAGGAGGCTTCCCCAGATGTGGGAACTTCTCCTCACCTTTAGCTCCCCACCAGGATTGCAGGCCCCATTCTACGTCCTCTTCTCTTCCTTTTCCCTTTTTTCTTTCATCCTACCTAGTTATGTGGGGATCTTTCTTGTTCGTTTAGGTGTCCGAGGTCCTCTGCTAGTGTTCAGCAGGTGATCTGTGAGAACTTTTCCATTTGTAGATGTATTCTTGATGTGTTTGTGGGGAGAGATGAACTCCACATCCTCCTACTCCTCTGCCATCTTGAAAGAAACAGCATCTATGCTCTTAATTAGTGGTATTATACACTTATGAACAGAGAAACATGGAATTCTAACACATCTTATTCTTGTCTAAGACTGTAATCCAGCTTCTTAGAGAGGAACACTGGACTACAACCTGTCTCTTGTTGTCTGAAACTCCAACCTATCTTCTAGAGTATACTCAAAAATCTTATAAATTAAAATCTGACCATACCAGCTTCAGGGACCATTTGACTGGAACAATATTAGGAGTTGGACTCATCAAAGGATTCCTGATCCATCAGGAGTGAAAACAACAGCTTCAAAGGTACACACTTTGAAGTTCTGAGTTCACAGTGAGGACTCTTAGGTTAAAAGAAGAATCTGATATATCCAATTTGTGGCATTATAACTGTCAAAAAAAAAAAAGAAAACAAAAATTTAAAGGTGGGGGGGAAACAGATTTGCTTCACAAATATTGCAATGACAGAAAAGAGATTTCAATATAGAAATAGGTTTAAATCCAAATACAGCATGAGCATATGGTAATTTATACCCAAGGATCCTGATGGTACTCACTAGTTTGAAGGGTACTAAAACAAACATGAGAGCTGAGGGGTATTCTGGCTAAACTGACCTGACAGAGTTACCAGTGGATCAGAGATCACTTGATTAAAGGTGGAGGGTGAAAAATCTAATTAGATATCAAGGGTGATCAGACGAGGAGGATGAGAAACCATTGATAAACTGACTAATCTTGGTTCTTGTTAAGGATTTTACAAGGAAATGCACAGATAGGCATTGGAGAATGTTCAGGAGCCTGACAAATATTTGGAGAAACAAAGAATCTGTGTCACTGCCAAAGGGAAATTGCACAAATAATCAACAATAAAACCAAGGAAAAGTATACCTGAATTACAGGATATCCCCTAGGATTTTTCTTTTTATTATTATCTCCTGTGATTAAGGTCAATGGAAAGTTACACAAACCAATCCATGCAAGACTAGTAATGGTGCAGACTGTTCGGGAATGAATTTTGGGGTTACATTGCAAGATAAAGAACCAAGACATGCTGAGATGCTTGCTCAAGCAAAGATAATATCTTAGGGTAATAACAGAATGTAGTTATAAATATCACCTAATACCATGTAACCAGTTATAAAAGAGGGCTGGAATTGTCATAAGTGCTTCCTCCTTATTTTGAATGCATTTGAATGCATATATACATATATTAACAAATACATTTTTTAACATCTTTATTGGAGTATAATTGTTTACACTGTTGTGTTAGTTGCTGCTGTATAACAAAATGAATCAGCTAGACATATACATATATCCCCATATCCCCTCCCTCTTGTGTCTCCCTCCCATCCTCCATATCCCACCCCTCTAGGTGGTCACAAAGCACGGAGCTGATCTCCCTGTGCTATGTGGCTGCTTCTCACTATCTATCTATTTTACACTTGAACACCTCTGTTTTTTATCCTCTCTTTTTTCCCTTATAATGTAATGTAAGACATACTGACTTTATATCATGGTATTTAATTATTGTTAAATTTTCATCATACTATTTCTTACGAGGTATCAAGGAGACTAGTAAACATCATTCAAGGATTTTACATTCTCTTCTGGGAAAGAGGTTAGTGTGTTTTTGGTGGTATGCAGTATTCTTCAATCAAGGTTAGTCACAATTAAGACCTCATTATTTGAAGATTAAGTATAGTTGAAGGTGATACATGTAGGATCAATGTGACAAGGGGTAGATTTTGATGGTTAGTTTTATGTGTCAACTTGAGTGGGTTATGTGAAGTTCAGATAGTTGGTCAAATATTGTAGCTTTTTATTTTTTTATTAAAGTATAATTGACTTAAATATTATATTAATTTCAGGTGTACATCTGAATAATTTGATATTTTTATAGATTATACTTCATGTAAATTTATTATAAAATATTGGTTATATTGCCTTTGTTGTATATTATATCCCTTTAATTTTTCTATAAAACCTAGTAGTTTGTTAGTCTTAATCCCCTTTACTCCTTTATCCATTTTGGCCCTCCACACACCCCTCTCTCCCCTGACAACCACCAGTCCATTCTCTGAGTCTGTTGTCTTGCTATGTTTGTTCATCTGTTTTATTATTTTAGATTTCCAATGTAAGTCAAAAATATAATATTTGTCTTTTTCTCTTTCTTTTTGAATTTTATTTTATTTATTTATTTTTATACAGCAGGTTCTTATTACTCATCCATTTTACACACATCAGTGTATACATGTCAATCCCAATCTCCCAATTCATCACACCATCACCCCCACCCCCTGCTGCTTTCCCCCCTTGGTGTCCATACATTTGTTCTCTACATCTGTGTCTCAATTTCTGCCCTGCAAACCAGTTCATCTGTACCATTTTTCTAGGTTCCACATACATACGTTAATATGTGATATTTGTTTTTCTCTTTATGACTTACTTCACTCTGTATGACAGTCTCTAGATTCATCCACATCTCTACAAATGACCCAATTTCGTTCCTTTTTATGGCTGAGTAATATTCCATTGTATATAGGTACCATAACTTCTTTATCCATTTGTCTGTTGATGGGCATCTAGGTTGCTTTCATGACTTGGCTATTGTAACTAGTGCTGCAATGAACATTGGGTTGCATGTGTCTTTTTGAATTATGGTTTTCTCTGGGTATATACCCAATAGTGGGATTGCTGTGTCATATGGTAATTCTATTTTTAGGTTTTTAAGGAACCTCCATACTGTTCTCCATAGTGCCTGTAACAATTTACATTCTTACCAACAGTGCAAGAGAGCTCCCTTTTCTCCACACCCTCTCCAGCATTTGTTGTTGGTAGATTTTCTGATGATGCCCATTCTAACTGGTGTGAGGTGATACCTCTTTGTAGTTTTGATTTGCATTTCTCTAATAATTAGTGATGTTGAGCAGCTTTTCATGTGCTTCTTGGCCATCTGTATGTCTTCTTTGGAGAAATGTCTATTTAGGTCTTCTGCCCATTTTTGGAATGAGTTGTTTGCTTTCTTAATATTGAGCTGCATGAGCTGTTTATATATTTTGGGGATTAATCCTTTGTCCATTGATTCGTTTGCAAATATTTTTTTTCCAATTCTGAAGGTTGTCTTTTCATCCTGTTTGTAGTTTCCTTTGCTTTGCAAAAGCTTTTCAGTTTCATTAGGTCCCATTTGTTTACTTTTGTTTTTATTTCCATTACTCTAGGAGGTGGATCAAAAAAGATCTTGCTGTGATTTATGTCAAAGAGTGTTCTTCCTATGTTTTTCTCTAGGAGTTTTATGATTGTCCGGTCTTACATTTGGGTTTCTAATCCATTTTGAGTTTATTTTTAAGTATGACATTAAGGAGTGTTCTAATTTCATTCTTTTACATGTAGCTGTCCAGTTTTCCCAGCACCACTTATTGAAGAGACTGTCTTTTCTCCATTGTATATCCTTGCCTCCTTTGTCATAGATTAGTTGACCATAGGTGTATGGGTTTATCTCTGGAATTTCTATCCTGTTTCATTGATCTATATTTCTGATTTTGTGCCAGTACCATATGGTCTTGATTACTGTAGATTTGTAGTATACTCTGAGGTCAGGGAGTCTGATTTCTCCAGCTCCTTTTTTTTCCCTGAAGACTGCTTTGGCAATTTGGGGTCTTTTGTGTCTCCATAAATATTTTAAGATTTTTTATTCTAGTTCTTTAAAAAATGCCATTGGTAATTTGATAGGGATTGCATTGAATCTGTAGATTGCTTTAGGTAGTATAGTCATATTCACAATATTGATCCTTCCATTCCAAGAACATGGTATATCTCTCCATCTGTTGGTATCATGTTTAGTTTCTTTCAACAGCATCTTATAGTTTTCTGCATACAGGTCTTTTTTCTCTCTTATTCCTAGGTATTTTATTCTTTTTGTTGCAATGGTAAATGGGAGTATTTCCTTAATTTCACTTTCAGAGTTTTCATCATTAGTGTATAGGAATGCAAGGGATTTCTGTGCATCAATTTTGTATCCAGCAAATTTATCAAATTCATTGATTAGCTCTAGTAGTTTTCTGGTGGCATGTTTAGGATTCTCTATGTATAGTATCATGTCATCTGCAAACAGTGACAATTTTACTTCTTCTTTTAAAATTTGTACTCATTTTATTTCTTTTTCTTCTCTGATTGCCATGGCTAGGACTTCCAAAATTATATTGAGTAATAGTGGTGAGAGTGGACATCCTTGTCTTGTTCCTGATGTTAGAGGAAATGCATTCAGTTTTTCACCATTGAGAATGATGTTTGCTGTGGGTTTGTCATATATGGCCTTTATTATGTTGAGGTAGGTTCCCTCTATGTCCACACCCTGGAGAGTAGTTATCATAAATCAGTGTTGAATTTCATCAAAAGCTTTTTCTGCATCTATTGAGATGATCATATGGTTTTTATTCTTCAGTTTGTTAATATGGTGCATCACCTTGGTTGATATGCGTATATTGAAGAATCCTTTCATCCCTTGGATAAATCCCACTTGATCATGGTGTATGATCCTTTTAATGTGCTGTTGGAATGTATATTAAGAGTGTGGGATAATGGTGGAAGAAACATAAAATTGGATCAGCTAAGTTTATTGATTTGGGCCCATGAGGCAAAAATTCAGTATTTAATGTTGCAACTCAGTTCCTTGAAAAGGGCTGTAACAGTTTGCTGAGGTGGTTAATTAAAATAAACATAAAAATTTGGCTAACAATTATTAAATGGACACATCCAATCTCTTGGTTTAATGTGGAGGAAGATACTCAAAAGCTTAAGGACACTGGAATGTTGGAGTGTATTTGTCATTTAAGACTTACTTATTCACACTGGGAGGGTCCAGAAAACAATCTTTCACCAATACATCAATAAATACATTTGAAAGAACAGCCTTGTTTCTTTGATAAGCTTTATTATTTCTCTTCTCTGTAGACCAGAACTTACAGTGGGAATCACGGACACTTAATTGGAAATCAAATGCAGTTGAAGTAATTGGATCCCAGGTGGTGTAGCTCAAACACTAAAGGCAATGTAGGTGTAGTTACTGTAATGGATAACAGATATGAAGCAACACTCAGAATATTGTGACAGGCAGAGACTCATGCCATTTTTTTCCTAGAAAGAGTTAGAAAATCTAACATCTTACTATATATGTATAGGAGGAAAAGTTCTAGGTCAAGTGAAAAAAAGTCTAGTTTGAATTATAAAACTACAGAGCCACAGGCCCTTAATCAATTCCCTGACTTGAGCAAGCTTACAGACCCAGAACCCCTTGAATGAAGGGTTGACCATGTCCTCTTGAAGGAAGGCCCCATGTCACTGACAAAAATTATAGTGTTAATCTTTTTGTTAGCTTTATCAAATGAGACCTATGGGCTTTTACCAGGGTAATAGTGCATTGGGGTAAAGGATATAATCACATATTTCAGGGATTACTTAGGCACTGGCTCTGATATGACATTGTTTCCAGGAGACTCAAAACAAACACCATGACCTTCCTGTCAGAGGAGGGGACTTGGGGAGCTCAGACAATCAATTAAGTTTAAGCAATGTCCATATACAATGAACCCGGAGGTTCTCCTAGCCCATCCTGTGGTTATTTCCCAGATATGGAATTCATTAGAGCAAAAGTGATATGTAGAAGCTGGCAGAATCCCTTAATTTTGTCCCTAATCTGTGGAATGATGGCTGTTATGATGCAAAGTGCCATATAGAAACAATTTTAACTGATTTTATCTACTAACGTTAATCAAAGCCAATACTGCATTCCTGGAGAAATCACAAAATTTGGACCACCATCAATGACTTGAAAGATGATTCCCCCTTTATCTCCCCAAACTCTTCTATTTGACCTGTGCAGATATATATGTATATTGCAGAATAGCAGTGGATTAAGAAAATCTTAACCAGTAGACATACTTTAGTTGTTATACTAGATGTGATTTCAGTGTTTGTGAAAATTCACACATCCTCTACTATTCAGTAAGAAGCTATTGATCTGAGACATGCCTTTTTATCCATACCTGCATGTAGGCCCACCAGAAGCAGTTTTCTTTCAGGTGGCGAGACTAGCAATACACCTTTACTGCCCTACATTCAGGGTGTATCAACTCTCCAGCCCTATGTCAAAATTTAGTTTTCAGAGAGTTTGATCACCTTTTCCTTTCATGAGATATTATACTGGTCCATTATATGGTTGACATCATGCTGAATGAACCTAGTGAGTGAGAATAGCAACTATCCTGGACTTTTAAGTAAGACATTTGCATGTGAGGGTGAGAAACAAATTAAACTGAAGTTCAATGCTGTTCTACCTAAGAGAAATTTCTAGGGTCCTAGGTGTGGGGTATTTCCATATATCCCTTTCAAAGTGAACAATTAATTGTTACATCTGGCCCCTTGTGCAGACAGAGAGAGACACAACACCTGTTGTACTTCTTTGGATTTTGGAAGCAACATATTCCTCATCTGTGTGCATTATCCTGGCTTTTTTATGGAGTAACTTGAAAATTTGCTAGGTTTGAGTGAGGCCCAGAAAGAGAGAAGGCTCTACAACAAGTCCAGGCTGTGGTTCAAGCTGCTCTGTCACCTGGGCTGTGTATTTCAAACCCCTATGATTTCTGAAATTTTATTGACAGGTAGAAGTGCTGTTTGGAACCTTGGCAGACCCTATAGTTGAATCACAAATTTAGGATTTTGGAGCAAGGCTTGCTATTATTTGCAGATAACTACTCTCTCTTTGAAAACAAATCTTAGTCAGCCACTGGGTCTTAGCAGATATTGAATGCTTGACCATGGGTTACCAAGTTATCATGTTACATGAGCTGCTAATCATGAGCTGCATATTTTCTGACCTACCAAGCCTTAAAGATGGGAGTGCACATTAATACTCCATTATAAATCAGAAGTGATGTATACATGATTGCATATGGTCAGGCCCTAAAGGCACAAATAGGTTACATAAAAAATGTCAGAAATGCCTACAGTTTATTCCTGCTACATTGCCTTCTCACTCCAAGCCCGTATCTATAGTCTTAAGGGGAGCTCTTTAAGATCAATTGAAAGAGGAAGAAAAAAGTTAGCCGGCTGTACAAATGGTTCTGGATTATATGCAGTCACCACTGAGGGTAGAGAGCTGAAGCACTATACCCCTTAAGGGACTGTAATGAAGGGAAATCATGTCAGTGAACTGAAATTTATAAAATGCACCTGATTTTTTTAATTGCTTGGAAGAATAAATGACCAGCATGGAATTATATGTTTATTCATGGAATGTGGTCAATGCTTTGGATTGATGGCAAGGGACTTGAGGGGAACATGGTTGGAGAATTGGTGACAATTCACTTTGGGGAAGAGGCAAGTCGATATACCTACCCCTCTCATTGGGTTAAAAAAATCATGAATATATTTGTGCCCATGTGAATGCTCAATAAAGGGTGATGACAGAGAGGGGGATTTCAATAATCAAGTGCATAGAATCATATGTTCTGCGGATATGTCAGCCTCTTTCTGACTGTCACTGCCTAAAGGCCTTATGAAAAAGATAGCCATTGTGCAGTAATGGAGATTTTGCATGGGCTCAGAAATATGGACTTTCACTCAACAAGGTGAAGTGTTCAATCTGCCAGCAGTGAAGAGTAGCAGTTTCTGATATGGCACCTTTACCCAGGGTGTTTAACCAGCTACCTGGTGACAGGTTGATTACACTGGGCTACTTCCATAATGAAAGTAATAGCATTTTGTCCTTTCTGGGATACACATTTACTCTGCATACTGATTTGTCTTACATGCAAGCAATGCTTCTACCAAAACTAATACCCATGGTGTTTTAGAATGCTTTATCCACTGTCATGGTATTCCACACAGCATTCCTTGGGGCTAAGGACCTCATTTCACAGCAAAAGAAGTACAGTTGTCCCATGCTCAAGTAATTTACTGGTCTCACCATGTTTCCTACCATCTTGAAACATCTGGCTTGATAGAATGGTGGAAGGACATATTGAAAACTGAGTTATGGTGCCAGCTAGGTGGCAATATGTTACAGAGCTTTGGGAATTTTCTCCAGGAGGCTGTATATTTTCTGAATCAACATCCAATATATCCGGTTGTTTTGTTTTTTAATTGCCAGGATTCACAGCTTCTGACATCAAGGAGTGGAGCTACAAGGGGCACCACTCAAAATATTCCCTAGTACCTGCTAGCAATAGTTTTGCTTCCTGTTTCTGTGACTTTATGCTCTGATGACCTATAGGTCTTTGATTCAGAGGAAGAAATGCTTCCACCAGGAGACAAAACAATTATTTGCATGAACTATTGGTTAAGACTGCCACTTTGCCACAGTGGTATCCTCATACATTTGAATCAAAAGGCAAAGTAAAGAGTTATTTTATTGTCTGGGGTGATATGTTATATGTACTGTCAAAGAGAAACCATAGTTAAAATGAAGTTGAAAACCAAATTTATTTAAGACTACTGTTATAGGGAAAAGAGACCTCAGTATAGAATCTTGCTCAAGTACAAACACATCATTGATAAGTGGGAATTTATAATCAAGAAGCCTGGTGGGGATCAGTAATGTTACAATACTAAGTAGAAACATGAAGGGTAACAGGAATTCTGGCTATATAAATTTCACAGTATTGCTGAAGACAGGCCAGGTTGATCAGATATTACCTCATGAATTGTGGAGTATGAGAAACTCTATTATATAGAGAGGGTGATCAGAATGGAGGATGAGGGACTCTTGCTAACTTGACTTAACAGAGTTCTTGATAAGGATTTTACAAGAAAATTCACAAATGGGCCTGAAAGAATTATCAGGAGACTGACTAAGACTTGATCAGGCAGAGACTCTTGGTCAGGTCCCATTTAATTCAACAAAAAGAAGAGACATGGAGAGAAGGCGGAAGATGGCGGAAGAGTAAGACGCGGAGATCACCTTCCTCCCCACAGATACACCAGAAATACATCTACACGTGGAACAACTCCTACAGAACACCTACTGAAGGCTGGCAGAAGACCTCAGACCTCCCAAAAGGCAAGAAACTCCCCACGAACCTGGGTAGGGCAAAAGAAAAAACAGAGACAAAAGAATAGGGACGGCACCTGCACCAGTGGGAGGGAGCTGTGAAAGAGGAAAAGTTTCCACACTCTAGGAAGCCCCTTCGCGGGCGGAGACTGCGGGAGACGGAGGGGGGAGCTTCGAAGCTGCGGAGTGCACAGCAACGGGTGCGGAGGGCAAAGCGGGGAGATTCCCGCACAGAGGATCGGTGCCGACCGGCACTCACCAGCCCGAGAGGCTTGTCTGCTCACCCGCCGGGGCGGGCGGGGCTGAGAGCTGAGGCCGGAGCGCAGGGAGAGGACTGGGGTTGGCGGCTTGAACATAGCCTGAAGGGGTTAGTGCACCACAGCTAGCCGGGAGGGAGTCCGGGGAAAAGCCTGCACCAGCAGAAGAGGCAGGAGACTTTTCCTTCCCTCTTTGTTTCCTGGGGCGTGAGGAGAGGGGTTTAAGAACGCTGCTTAAAGGAACTCCAGAGACGGGCGCGAGCCGCGGCTGAAAGCGCGGACCCCAGAGACGGGCGCGAGCCGCGGCTGAAAGCGCGGAATCCAGAGACGGGCGCGAGCCGCGGCTGAAAGCGCGGAATCCAGAGACGGGCGCGAGCCGCGGCTGAAAGCGCGGAATCCAGAGACGGGCGCGAGCCGCGGCTGAGGGCGCGGACTCCAGAGACGGGCGCAAGCCGCGGCTAAAAGCGCGGACCCCAGAGGCGGGCGGGAGACGTTAAGGCTGCTGCTGCCGCCACCAAGGGGCCTGTGTGCGAGCACAGGTCACTCTCCACACCCCTCTTCCGCGGAGCCTGTGCAGCCCGCCACTGCCGGGTTCCCGGGATCCAGGGACAACTTCCCCGGGAGAGCGCACAGCGCGCCTCAGGCTGGTGCAAAGTCACGCCGGCCTTTGCCACCGCAAGCCCGCCCCGCACTCTGTGCCCCTCCGTCCCCGCCGGCCTGAGTGCGCCAGAGCCCCCAGTCAGCGGCTCTTTTAACCCCATCCTGTCTGAGCAAAAAACAGACGCCCTCCAGCGATCTACACGCAGTGGCAGGGCCAAATCCAAAGCTTAGCCCTGGGAGCTGTGAGAACAAAGAAGAGAAAGGGAAATCCCTCCCAGCAGCCTCAGAAGCAGCGGATTAAAGCTCCACAATCAACTTGATGTACCCTGCATCTGTGGAATACCTGAATAGACAACCAATCATCTCCAATTAAGGAAGTGGACTTTAGGAGCAAGATCTATGATTTTTTCCCCTTTCCTCTTTTTGTGAATGTGTATGTGTATGCTTCTGTGTGAGATCTTGTCTGTATAGTCTTGCTTCCACCATTTGTCCTAGGGTTCTATCCGTCCATGTTTTTTTTTTAAATTTTTTTTCTTAATAATTAATTTTAATAACCTTATTATACTTTACCTTCGTTCTTTCTTTCTTTCTTTCCGTCCTTCCTTCCCTCCTTTAGACAACGAATCATCCCAAATTGAGGAGGTGGTCTCTGACAGCAAGATTTAGGATTTTTCCCCATTTACCTCTTTTAGTGAGGGTGTATGTGTATGCTTCTGTGTAAGATTTTGTCTGTATAGCTTTGCTTCCAACATTTGTCCTAGGTTCTTTCCGTCCCTTTTTTTTTTTTTCTAAATAAGAAGTTTTTAATTCAATAACTTTATTATACTGTATTTTATTTTTACTGTATCTTCTTTCTTTCTGTCTTTTTTCCTTCTTTCCCTCCTTCCTTCCTCCCTCCCTCCCTCCCTCCCTCCTTTCTTTCCTTCTTGCCTTCTTTCCTTCTTTGCTTCTTTCTTTCTTTCTTCCTTCCTTCCTACCCTCCTTTCCTTCTTTCTTTCCTCATACTTCTACTAATTCCCTCTACTTTTTCTCCCTTTTATCCTGAGCCTGTGGATGAAAAGCTTTTGGTGCTCCAGCCAGGAGGCAGGGCTCTGCCTCTGAGGTAGGACAGCCAACTTCAGGACACTGATCAACAAGAGACCTCCCAGCTCCACATAATATCAAACGGCGAAAATCTCCCAGAGACCTCCATCTTAACACCAGCACCCAGCTTCACTCAACGACCAGCAAGCCACAGTGCTGGAAAACCTATGCCAAACAACTAGCAAAACAGGAACACAACCCCACCCATTAGCAGAGAGGCTGCCTAAAATCATAATAAGGCCACAGACACCCCCAAACACACCACCAGACGTGAACCTGCCCACTAGAGAGACAAGATCCAGCCTCATCCACCACAACACAGGCACTAGCCCCTTCCACCAGGAAGCCTACACAACCCACTGAACCAACCTTAGCCACTAGAGACAGACATCAAAAACAGGAGGAACCACAAACCTGCAGCCTGCAAAAAGGAGACCCCAAACACAGTAAGATAAGCAAAATGAGAAGACAGAAAAACACACAGCAGACAAAGGAGCAAGATAAAAATGCACCAGACCTAACAAATGAAGAGGAAATAGGCAGTCTACCTGAAAGAGAATTCAGAATAATGATAGTAAGGTTGATCCGAAATCTTGGAGATAGAATGGACAATAGATTGGACAAAATGCAAGAATCAGTTAACAAGGACCTAGAAGAACTAAAGATGAAACAAGCAACGATGAACAACACAATAAATGAAATTACAAGTACTCTAGATGGGATCAATAGCAGAATAACTGAGGCAGAAGAACGGATAAGTGACCTGGAAGATAAAATAGTGGAAATAACTACTGCAGAGCAGAATAAAGAAAAAAGAATGAAAAGAACTGAGGACAGTCTCAGAGACCTCTGGGACAACATTAAACGCACCAACATTCGAATTATAGGGGTTCCAGAAGAAGAAGAGAAAAAGAAAGGGACTGAGAAAATATTTGAAGAGATTATAGTTGAAAACTTCCCTAATATGGGAAAGGAAATAGTTAATCAAGTCCAGGAAGCACAGAGAGTCCCATACAAGATAAATACAAGGACAAATATGCCAAGACACATATTAATCAAACTGTCAAAAATTAAATACAAAGAAAGCATATTAAAAGCAGCAAGGGAAAAACAACAAATAACACATAAGGGAATCCCCATAAGGTTAACAGCTGATCTCTCAGCAGAAACCCTACAAGCCAGAAGGGAGTGGCAGGACATACTGAAAGTGATGAAGGAGAAAAACATGCAGCCAAGACTACTCTACCCAGCAAGGATCTCATTCAGATTTGATGGAGAAATTAAAACCTTTACAGACAAGCAAAAGCTGAGAGAGTTCAGCACCACCAAACCAGCTTTACAACAAATGCTAAAGGATCTTCTCTAGGCAAGAAACACAAGAGAAGGAAAAGACCTATAATAACGAACCCAAAACAATTTAGAAAATGGGAATAGGAACATACATATCGATAATTACCTTAAATGTAAATGGACTAAATGCTCCCACCAAAAGACACAGATTGGCTGAATGGATACAAAAACAAGACCCTTATATATGCTGTCTACAAGAGACCCACTTCAGACCTAGAGACACATACAGACTGAAAGTAAGGGGATGGAAAAAGATATTCCATGCAAATGGAAGCCAAAAGAAAGCTGGAGTAGCAATTCTCATATCAGACAAAATAGACTTTAAAATAAGGACTATTAAAAGAGACAAAGAAGGACACTACATAATGATCAAGGGATCGATCCAAGAAGAAGATATAACAATTGTAAATATTTATGCACCCAACATAGGAGCACCTCAATACATAAGGCAAATACTAACAGCCATAAAAGGGGAAATCGACAGTAACACATTCATAGTAGGGGACTTAAACACCCCACTTTCACCCATGGACAGATCATCCAAAATGAAAATAAATAAGGAAACACAAGCTTTAAATGATACATTAAACAAGATGGACTTAATTGATATTTATAGGACACTCCATCCAAAAACAACAGAATACACATTTTTCTCAAGTGCTCATGGAACATTCTCCAGGATAGATCATATCTTAGGTCACAAATCAAGCCTTGGGAAATTTAAGAAAATTGAAATTGTATCAAGTATCTTTTCTGACCACAACGCCATGAGACTAGATATCAATTACAGGAAAAGATCTGTAAAAAATACAAACACATGGAGGCTAAACAATACACTACTTAATAATGAAGAGATCACTGAAGAAATCAAAGAGGAAATCAAAAAATACCTAGAAACAAATGACAATGGAGACACAATGACCCAAAACCTGTGGGATGCAGCAAAAGCAGTTCTAAGAGGGAAGTTTATAGCAATACAAGCCCACCTTAAGAAGCAGGAAACATCTCGAATAAACAACCTAACCTTGCACCTCAAGCAATTAGAGAAAGAAGAACAAAAAAACCCCAAAGCTAGCAGAAGGAAAGAAATCATAAAAATCAGATCAGAAATAAATGAAAAAGAAATGAAGGAAACAATAGCAAAGATCAATAAAACTAAAAGCTGGTTCTTTGAGAAGATAAACAAAATAGATAAACCACTAGCCAGACTCATCAAGAAAAAAAGGGAGAAGACTCAAATCAATAGAATTAGAAATGAAAAAGGAGAGGTAACAACTGACACTGCAGAGATAAAAGAGATCATGAGAGATTACTACAAGCAACTCTATGCCAATAAAATGGACAATCTGGAAGAAATGGACAAATTCTTAGAAATGCACAACCTGCCAAGACTGAATCAGGAAGAAATAGAAAATATGAACAGACCAATCACAAGCACTGAAATTGAAACTGTGATTAAAAATCTTCCAACAAAGAAAAGCCCAGGACCAGATGGCTTCACAGGCGAATTCTATCAAACATTTAGAGAAGAGCTAACACCTATCCTTCTCAAACTCTTCCAAAATATAGCAGAGGGAGGACCACTCCCTAACTCCTTCTACGAGGCCACCATCACCTTGATACCAAAACCAGACAAGGATGTCACAAAGAAAGAAAACTACAGGCCAATATCACTGATGAACATAGATGCAAAAATCCTCAACAAAATACTAGCAAACAGAATCCAACAGCACATTAAAAGGATCATACACCATGATCAAGTGGGGTTTATTCCAGGAATGCAAGGATTCTTCAATATACGCAAATCTATCAACGTGATAAACCATATTAACAAATTGAAGGAGAAAAACCATATGATCATCTCAATAGATGCAGAGAAAGCTTTTGACAAAATTCAACACCCATTTATGATAAAAACCCTGCAGAAAGTAGGCATAGAGGGAACTTTCCTCAACATAATAAAGGCCATATATAACAAGCCCACAGCAAACATCATCCTCAATGGTGAAAAACTGAAAGCATTTCCACTAAGATCAGGAACAAGACAAGGTTGCCCACTCTCACCACTATTATTCAACATTGTTTTGGAAGTTTTAGCCACAGCAATCAGAGAAGAAAAGGAAATAAAAGGAATCCAAATTGGAAAAGAAGAAGTAAAGCTGTCACTGTTTGCAGATGACATGATCCTATACATAGAGAACCCTAAACATGCTACCAGAAAACTACTAGAGCTAATCAATGAATTTGGTAAAGTGGCAGGATACAAAATTAATGCACAGAAATCTCTGGCATTCCTATATACTAATGATGAAAAATCTGAAAGTGAAATCAAGAAAACACTCCCATTTACCATTGCAACAAAAAGAATAAAATATCTAGGAATAAACCTACCTAAGGAGACAAAAGACCTGTATGCAGAAAATTATAAGACACTGATGAAAGAAATTAAAGATGATATAAATAGATGGAGAGATATACCATGTTCTTGGATTGGAAGAATCAACATTGTGAAAATGACTCTACTACCCAAAGCAATCTATAGATTCAATGCAATCCCTATCAAACTACCACTGGCATTTTTCACAGAACTAGAACAAAAACTTTCACAATTTGTATGGAAACACAAAAGACCCCGAATAGCCAAAGCACTCTTGAGAACAAAAGAAGGAACTGGAGGAATCAGGCTCCCTGACTTCAGACTATACTACAAAGCTACAGTCATCAAGACAGTATGGTACTGGCACAAAAACAGAAAGATAGATCAATGGAACAGGATAGAAAGCCCAGAGATAAACCCATGCACATATGGACACCTTATCTTTGATAAAGGTGGCAGTAATGTACAATGGAGAAAGGACACCCTCTTCAATAAGTGGTGCTGGGAAAACTGGACAGGTACATGTAAAAGTATGAGATTAGATCACTCCCTAATACCATACACAAAAATAAGCTCAAAATGGATTAAAGACCTAAATGTAAGGCCAGAAACTATCAAACTCTTAGAGGAAAACATAGGCAGAACACTCTATGACATAAATCAAAGCAAGATCCTTTCTGACCCACCTCCTAGAGTAATGGAAATAAAAACAAAAATAAACAAATGGAACCTAATGAAACTTCAAAGCTTTTGCACAGCAAAGGAAACCGTAAACAAGACCAAAAGACAACCCTCAGAATGGGAGAAAATATTTGCAAATGAAGCAACTGACAAAGGATTAATCTCCAAAATTTACAAGCAGCTCATGCAGCTCAATAACAAGAAAACAAACAACCCAATCCAAAAATGGGCAGAAGACCTAAATAAACATTTCTCCAAAGAAGATATACAGACTGCCAACAAACACATGAAAGAATGCTCAACATCGTTAATCATTAGAGAAATGCAAATCAAAACTACAATGAGATATCATCTCACACCAGTCAGAATGGCCATCATCAAAAAATCTAGAAACAATAAATGCTGGAGAGGGTGTGGAGAAAAGGGAACACTCTTGCACTGCTGGTGGGAATGTGAATTGGTTCAGCCACTATGGAGAACAGTATGGAGGTTCCTTAAAAAACTACAAATAGAACTACCATATGACCCAGCAATCCCACTACTGGGCATATACCCTGAGAAAACCAAAATTCAAAAAGAGTCATGTACCAAAATGTTCATTGCAGCTCTATTTACAATAGCCCGGAGATGGAAACAACCTAAGTGCCCGTCATCGGATGAATGGATAAAGAAGATGTGGCACATATATACAATGGAATATTACTCAGCCATAAAAAGAAACGAAATTGAGCTATTTGTAATGAGGTGGATAGACCTAGAGTCTGTCATACAGAGTGAAGTAAGTCAGAAAGAAAAAGACAAATACCGTATGCTAACACATATATATGGAATTTAAGAAAAAAATGTCATGAAGAACCTAGGGGTAAAGCAGGAATAAAGATGCAGACCTCCTAGAGAACGGACTTGAGGTTATGGGGAGGGGGAAGGGTGAGCTGTGACAGGGCGAGAGAGAGTCATGGGCATATACACACTAACAAACGCAGTAAGGTAGATAGCTAGTGGGAAGCAGCCGCATGGCACAGGGATATTAGCTCGGTGCTTTGTGACAGCCTGGAGGGGTGGGATGGGGAGGGTGGGAGGGAGGGAGACGCAACAGGGAAGACATATGGGAACATATGTTTATGTATGACTGATTCACTTTGTTATAAAGCAGAAACTAACACACCATTGTAAAGCAATTATACCCCAATAAAGATGTTAAAAAAAAAAAAAAAAGAAGAGACATTCTCCTTTCCTTTGAAAATTTAATTCAAATTTGTTTCAGTTACTTTTTAAAAAATTAACATGTTTGTTTCTTATAGCAACAAAATATATTTATTTAGGAAGATCCTTTACACAAATATTTATTAATGATTTATTACACATCTATCATATGTAGCTTTGTGCATTCAGAGTTAAACAATACAAAGATCCAGACATGAGGGAGCATGTGGTCTCCAAAGAGATTGTTACAACAACACATTAAGTGGATTAGAAAGTTAGGAAGTTGGGATACAGGATACCTGGCACATTTTCTCTTTCATATGTGAGGCCAGACAATGTTTATAATAAGGATACACATCATGTGAGTTTTATACTGAAATACCACTAAATAGATATAGGTGTATTAATTTAAGACATCCTAATGACCACTGAAATGATCCATAACAAATAAATGGACTCCCCATATAGTTTAACCATCACATTCTATACATCAAAGAATGGTTATGAAAGAATAAATAAGAACAAATATTTCCTGTTATTATCTGATTACCAATACATGGCATGCCTTACTTAGAATATACA
Source organism: Grampus griseus (assembly GCF_964374135.1). Lineage (NCBI taxonomy): Eukaryota > Metazoa > Chordata > Mammalia > Artiodactyla > Delphinidae > Grampus > Grampus griseus. The sequence continues at coordinate 122,129,152 of NC_139018.1, read as the reverse complement.
TTTAAAGAATCCAAGGACATTCTAAGGAAGCTTTACTGCATTGAATACAGAGTTCAATCTGTATTTTTTTTTTTATCGGAGTATAGCTGCTTTACGCTGCTGTGTCAGTTTCTGCTGTACAGCAAAGTGAATCAGCCATATATATATGGGATATAAGGTATATATATATATATATATATCCCTTCTTTTTTGGATTTCCTTCACATTTAGGTCACCACAGAGCACCAAGTAGTTCCCTGTGCTATACAGTAGGTTCTCATTAGTAATCTATTTTATACATAGTAGTGTATATATGTCAATCCCAATCTCCCAATTCAACCCACACATGCACCCTTTCCCTCTTGATATCCATACGTTTGTTCTCTATATTTATGTCTCCATTTCTGCTTTGCATGTAAGGTCATCTATACCATTATCTAGATTCCACACACATGCGTTAATATACAATATTTTCCTCTTTCTGACTTACTTCATTTCACTCTGTACGACAGTCTCTAGGTACATCCATGTCTCTGAAAATGACATGAGTTTTTTTCATTCTTATGGCTGAGCAATATTCCACTGAATATATGTACCACATTTTCTTTATCCATTCCTCTTTTGATGGACACGTAGGTTGCTTCCAGGTACTGGCTATTGTAAATAGTGCTGCAATGAATATTGGGGTGCATGTGTCTTTCTGAATTATGGTTTTCTCTGGGTATATGTCCAGGAGTGGGATTGCTGGGTCATGTGGTAATACAATTTTTAGTTTTTAAAGGAAACTCCATACTTTTCTCCATAGTGGTTGTATCAATTTACATTCCCACTAACAGTGTAAGAGGGTTCCATTTTCTCCACACCATCTCCAGCATTTATTGTTTGTAGATTTTTTGATGATGGCCATTCTAACTGGTGTGAGGTGACACCTCATTGTAGTTTTGTTTTGCATTTCTCTGATGATTAGTGATGTTGAGCATCTTTTCATGTTTATGTTGGCCATCTGTATGTCTTCCTTGGAGAAATATCTATTTAGACTTTCTGCTTATTTTTGGATTAGGTTTTTGTTTTCTTTGATATTGAGCTTCATGAGCTGTTTGTATATTTTGGGTATTAATCTCTTGTCAGTTTCTTCATTGGCAAATATTTTCTCCCATTCTGAGGGTTGTCTTTTCATCTTGTTTATTGTTTCCTTTACTGTGCAAAAGCTTTTAAGTTTAATTAAGTCTCATTTGTTTATTTTTGTTTTTATTTTCATTATTTTAGGAGGTAGATCACAAAAGATCTTGCTGTCATTTAGGTCAAAGTGTGTTTTGCCTGTTTTCCTCTAAGAATTTTATAGTGTCTGGCCTTACATTTAGGTTTTTAATCCATTTTGACTTTAATTTTGTGTATGATGTTACAGAGTGTTCTAATTTCATTCTTTTACATGTAGCTGTCTAGTTTTCCATACAACAATTATTGAAGAGATTGTCTTTTCTCCATTGTGTATTCTTGCCTCCTTTGTCATAGATTAAGTGACCATAGGTGTGTGGGTTTATCTCTGGGCTTTCTATCCTCTTCCATTGATTTATATTTTTGTTTTTGTGCTGGTACCATACCTTCTTGATTACTGTAGCTTTGTAGTATAGTCTGAAGTTAGGGAGCCTGATTCCTCCACCTCTTTTTTTCCCCCCAAGATTGCTTTGGCTATTTGAGAGCTTTTGTGTTTCCAAATAAATTGTAAAAATATTTTTTCTAATTCTGTGGATAATGCCATTGGTAATTTGATAGAGATTGTGTTGAATCTGTAGATTACGTTGGGGAGTATAGTCATTTCCACAATATTGATTCTTCCAATTCAAGAATATGGTATATCTCTCCGTCTGTTTGTGTCATCTTTGATTTCTTTCATCAATATCTTATACTTTTCTGTGTACAGTTCTTTTGCTTCCTTAGGTAGCTTTATTCCTGGGTATTTTATTCTTTTTGTTGCAATGGTAAATGGGACTTTTTCCTTATTTTTCTTTCTGATATTTTGTTGTCAGTATATACAAATGCGAGAGATTTTCATGTATTAATTTTGTATCCTGCAACTTTACTGAGTTCATAGATGAGCTCTAGTAGTTTTCTGGTAGTATCTTTAGGGTTTTCTATGTATAGTATCATGTTATGTGCAGATAGTGACAGTTTTACTTCTTCTATTCCAAGTTGGATTCCTTTTACTTCTTTTTCTTCTCTGATTGCCATGGCTAGGACTTCCAAAACTATGTTGAATAATAGTGGCAAGAGTGGACACCCTTGTCTTCTTCCTGATCTTAGAGGAAATGCTTTCAGTTTTTCACCACTGAGAATGATGTTTGCTGTGGTTTGTCATATATGGCCTTTATTATGTTGATGTAGTTTCCCTCTATGCCCACTTTCTGGAGAGTTTTTTTTTTTTTTATCATAAATTGGTGTTGAATTTTGTCAGAAGAATTTTCTGCATCTATTGAGATGATCATATGGTTTTTATTCTTCCATTTGTTAACGTGGTGTATCACACTGATTGATTTGTGTATATTGAAGATTCCTTTCATCCCTGGGATAAATCCCACTTGATCATGTTGTATGATCCTTTTAATGTATTGTTGGATTTGGTTTGCTAGTATTGTGTTGAGGATTTTTGCATCTATATTCATCAGTGATACTGTCTTGTAATTTTCTTTTTTGTGTGGTTTCTTAGTCTGGTTTTGGTATCAGGGTGATGGTGGCCTCATTGAATGAGTTTGGGAGTTTTCCATCCTCTGCAAATTTTTGCAAGAGTTTGAGAAGGATAGGTGTTAGCTCTTCTCTAAATATTTGATAGAATTCACCTGTGAAGCCATCTGGTCCTGGACTTTTGTTTGTTCAAAGATTTTTAATCAGTTTCAATTTCAGTACTTGTGATTGGTCTGTTCATAGTTTCTATTTCTTCCTGGTTCATTCTTGGAAGGTTGTACTTTTCTAAGAATTTGTCCATTTCTTCCAGGTTGTGCCTTTTATTGGCATATAGTTGCTTTTAGTAGTCTCTTATGATCCTTTGTATTTCTGTTGTGTCTGTTGTAACTTCTCCTTTATTTCTAATTTTAGTTAATTTGAGTACTCTCACTCTTTTTTTGATGACTGTGTCTAAAGGTTGATCAATTTTGTTTATCTTCTCAAAGAACCAGCTTTTAGTTTCATTGATCTTTGCTATTGTTTCCTTCATTTCTATTTCATTTATTTCTGCTCTGCTGTTTATGATTTCTTTCCTTTTACTAACTTTGGGGTTTTTTTTGTTTTTGTTGTTGCTCTTCTTTCTCTAGCAGCTTTAGGTGTAAGACTAGGTTGTTTATTTCAGATGTTTCTTGTTTCTTGAGGTAGGATTGTATTGCTATAAACTTCTTTCTTAAAACTGCTTTTGCTGCATCCCATAGAGTTTGGATCATCATGTTTTCATTGTCATTTTTCTCTAGGTATTTGTTAATTTCCTTTTTTATTTCTTCAGTGACATCCTGATTATTTAATAGCATATTTTTCAGCCTCCATATGTTTGTGATTTTTACAGTTTTTTTTCCTGTAATTGATCTCTAATCTCATAGTGTTGCAGTTGGAAAAGATGCTTGATCTGATTTCAATTTTCTTAAATTTACTGAGGATTGATTTTTGACCCAAGATGTGATCTATCCTGGAGAATTTCCATGTGCGCTTGAGAAGAAAGTGTATTTTTCTGCTTTTGGATGGAATGTCCTATTAATGCCAATTAGGTGTATCTGGTCTAATGTGTCATTTAAGGCTTGTGTTTCCTTATTAATTTTCGGTCTGATGATCTGCCAATTGGTGTAAGTGGATGTTAATGAAGTGCTCCTATGTTGGGTACATATATATTTACAATTTTATATCTTCTTCTCAGATTGATCCCTTGATCATTATGTAGTGTCCTTCCTTGTCTCTTTTAATTGTCTTTATTTTAAAGTGTATATTGCCTGATATGAGTATTACTTCTCCAGCTTTCTTTTTTTAATTAATTAATTTATTAAAAAAATTTTGGCTGTGTTGGGTCTTTGTTGATGTATGAGAGCTTTCTCCAGTTGTGGCGAGTGGGGGCTACTCTTTGTTGCAGTGTGCAGGTTTCTCATTGTGGTGGCTTCTCTTCTTGCAGTGCACAGGCTCTAAATGCACAGTCTTCAGTAGTTGTGGCTCACAGGCTCTAGAGTGTAGCCTCAGTAGTTGTGGTGCACACGCATAGTTGCTCTGTGGCATGTGGTATCTTCCTGGACCAGGGCTCCAACCCATGTGCCCTGCATTGGCAGGCAGATTCTTAACCACTGTGTCACCAGGGAAATCCCCCCAGCTTTCTTTTGATTTCAACTTGCATGGAATATCTTTTTCCATCCCCTCACTTTCAGTCAGTATATGTCCCTAGTTTTGAAGTGGGTCTCTTGTAGACAGTTTATATATGGGTCTTTTGTTTTGTTTTGTTTTGTTTTAATCCATTCAGCAAGTCTGTTTCATTTGGCTGGAGCATTTAATCCATTTAATTTATGGTAATTATTGATTTATATGTTCCTATTACCATTTTATTAATCGTTTTAGGTTTGTGTTTGCAGGTGTTTTTCTTCCCTTGTGTTTTCCACCTAGAGAAGTTCCTTTAGCATTTGTTGCAAAGCTGGTTTGGTGGTGCTGAATTCTCTTAGCTTTTTCTTGTCTGTAAAGCTTTTGATTTCTCTGTTGATTCTGAATGAGATCCTTGCTGAGTAGAGTTATCTTGGTTGTAGGTTTTTCCATTTCATCACTTTTAATATATCTTGCTACTCCCTTCTGACCTGCAGGGTTTCTGCTGAAAATCCACTGATAACCTTATGGGGACTCCCTTGTATGTTATTTGTTGCTTTTCCCTTGCTGCTTTTAATATTTTTTCTTTTACCTTAATTCTTTTTTAGTTTGATTAATATGTGTTGTGGCATGTTTCTCCTTGGGGTTATCCTGTATGGGACTCTCTGCACTTCCTGGACTTGGGTGACTATTTCCTTTCCCATGTTAAAGATATCTTTGACTATAATCTCTTCAAATATTTTTTCAGGCACTTTCTCTTTTTATTCTTCTTCTGGGACCCATTTCAGTCAAATGTTGGTGCTTTTAATGTTGTCCCAGAGGTCTCTGAGACTTTTCTCTCTTCTTTTCATTCTTTTATCTTTATTCTTCACTGTGGCATTTATTTCCACCATTCTATCTTCCATCTTACTTGTCTGTTCTTCTTCCTCAGTTATCCTGCTATTGATTCCTTCTAGTGTATTTTTCATTTCAATTTTTGTGCTGTTCATCACTGATTGTTTGTTCTTTAGTTCTTCTAGTTCCTTGCTTAACATTTCTTGTATCTTCTTGATCCATGCCTTCATTCTATTTCTGAGAACTTAGATCATCTTTACTATGATTACTCTGAATTCTTTTTCAGGTAGATTGCCTATTTCCTCTTCATTTATTTGCTTTTATGGGTTTTTATCTTGCTCCTTTGTCTGGAACATATATCTCTGTCATCTCATTTTGTCTAACTTACTGTGTTTGGGGTCTCCTTTCTGCTTGCTGCAGGTTTGTAATTCCCTTGCTTCTGTTGCCTGCTCCCTGGTGCGTGAGGTTGGTCCAGGGGCTTGTGTAGGTTTCCTGGTGGGAGGGACTGGCCCCTGTGCTCTGGTTGGTGGAGCTGAATCTTTTCACTCTGATGGGCAGGGCCATGTCAAATGGTGTGCTTTGCAGTGTCTGTGAGCTTAGTACAACTTTAGTCAGCCTGTCTGCTGATGGATGAGGCTGTGTTCCTGTCTTGCTTGTTGTTTGGCATGTGGTGTCTAGCACTGGAGCCTGCTGGCAGTTGGGTGGAGCCAGGTCTTGGTGTCGAGATGGATACTTGACTCCAAGTGGACACTCAGGCCAGGGAAGGGTACAGCAGCCCCAACTGTTGTTTGCAAGAAATGCCTGTGGTGGTGGAGACTGGCAGGCAGTAGCAGCAGAGTGGGGTGTGCTCACTCTGGTCAGAGTCCCTTCCATTGCCCATGGAGACAGGGGATGGTGTTTGGGGGCAGTGGTGACCCCAACCCTTGTGTGCTTCTCAACAATGGCACCTCATTTCCTAGACAGACCATGCTTCCTCTGGGGCATTCCTGGCTGTGGAGCCCCTCACTCCCATACCCTCTCTTGTATCCATGCAGGCAACAGTGGTCCTCCACTCTCTTAACTCCATCAGTATTCACAGATTCCAAATTTCTTTTTCAGTTATCTTTTAATCATTAAGGATCTGCTGAATTATCTCTTAATATTTGATAATAGAGAGAATAGTTGCTAGATGGTACTCAACATCAGGCATTTAATGAGGGGGCATTTTCTATAAAAGTAAGAAACAAATAGATTAATGTTGAAAACACATTTTTTGGAGCACAGCCAGGAAAACTGTCTAGTTGCTTAAAGAATTCTTAGATAATGGAGTGAGGACATCAGTGACATTCAATTGATTTCCTGGTTTGAAATTTGAATGTCTGTGGTGACAGCATTGGGGGTGTAATGAACTTCTGAGTAGCCAGTTGGGCAGAAGAGCTGAAAGTTACTGACACATGGTCTGTTGTGGTGATTTCCTTAATTTTATTTTTATCATATCATCTAGGTTTATCTTGCAGAACTTTGGGATTAGTGACATTTATTTCTCAATGATTCCACGTCAGAAAGGAGAAAAATTTAAAATGTTAGTTTAGAGAGTTGTAGCCAGACACTGGAAAAAGCTAGAAGAATTGAGGATTTTCCAGTGACTGGCAAAATGTGCAAGATGGAACCCACAGAAGTGTATTTTTGTTTTTCTCTGACCCATAGTTTTGCCTCTGTACTGTACCAACATTTCCAACAGAGATAATTTAAATAAGACTAATTTGTTTACAAAATACATCTAGTCTCATAAAACATGGCTTTATTATTTTCACTAGTGCCACAAAATTTGTCACTAACCACATAGTTCTTTTGAGTTTGCTTTGCTGAACTTTTTATCAGAAATCTCAGATTGGACTTTCCAAAATGTCTTGAGGTTGGAGTTCAACTCAAGAATTTGCCACCAGATTTTTTTCCAGCAATAACTATAGGTTTGGGTGAATTCCACTTTTTTTGAGGTTTCCAAAATATCCTGACATTCTAGGGCCTGCCACAAAGTGAAATTTCTTACATTGAGCTGGGGAACCCAATAAGCCAGCTACAGGCCAATTTTTCCTGGGGAATTTTATAACCATTGATTCCTTAACGTCAACCCTATTTCCTTAAATGTCTGGTCAAATTTGATTTCATGTACATCAGTCTCAAGTATTATACTCCAATCAAAGCCTTGGTTATATATACAATGCTTTCAATTGTGTCATGTTAAAAATAGAACAGATTATTTTTGAACTTATATTAATAACTATGTTTTCATAAATATGAGAATGCTCACTAACATTTTAAAAATGAGCGATGAGTTTGGGAGAAAAATGAATTATTGCATCTCTGTTTAGAAATATATCCTTTACCAAATTGCTAAAAGTTACACCTATGTATAAGAGAAAAAGATTTCTTTAAATCTAGAAAACAAAACATTTAAGAAAATGTTTCAAACCAAAAATCATTTGAAAATTATTCTCATCAGTTCATTACATCAATTACAATTAATTCTCGTTCTGCTTAACTTTGGCTTAACAGCTTTATAATTCATTACATTCTAGTTCATTATGGAAATTCTTAGTCATGCCAGAAACAAGATCTCAAAGTTATTGAAGTGAAGCAATCATGGAGTTCTCCTGCTTGTTGCTGATTGTCAATACTTTCAGAATATAATCAAAGCAAAACAGTAACTGTCTGAAAATGACAAGTGACTTAAAATGATCATGATTTGAGTTCTGATGAGAGTTCATTGAATAAAGAAAATTAATCCTTTCCATGACATATAACATTTTAACATAACAACTAGACAATGAGGATATTGAAAAATTTCTATGAACAATGTAATGGTTAATTTTGTGTTAACTTAGGCTAAAGAAACTTTAGATAGCTGATAAACATATCTGAGTTTGTATGTGAGGGTGTTTCAGGAAGAGAGCGGCATTCGATTAAAGAGATTTATCCTCACCAATGTGGGCAGGCATCGTCCAACCCAAATAGATGTCACCAATAGAACAAAAACAACAGCAACGACAAAAAGGACAATTTTTTCTCCTCTCCTAGAGCTAGGATGTGCATCTTTCCTGCCATTGGATGTTAATGCTCCTGGTTCTTGGTCCTTTGTACTCTGGGTCTACATAAGTAGCCCCCTGGTTCTCGAGCTTTTGGACTTAGATGGAATGGTTCCTCCAGCTTTCCTAGTTCTCCAGATTGCAAATGGCAGATTGTAGGATTTCTGAGCTTCCCTAAATGCTTGAGCCAATTCCAATAATAAATCTCCTCTTAAATCTATCTAATTCCCTATCTATCTTACTATCTATATTTATATATACATATATACACACATACATAAATATATCTTAATGGTTAAGAATTTTGTGGATATGTTTCTTGAAATTCTTCTGGGTTTCCAGGAATTTGCTTTCTAATCTTATTAGATTAAAGGATGCTTGATGACTCTATTTTTAATATTAAACAGGGCACTGATAGTCCATGTTGAAATCTGTATTTAGAGATACACAATATATTTTGTTGTATATTCCTAATCAACCTCTTATAAGAAGCAAGAAGCTAAGTAACTTTGTTTATGATACTCTCAAACAGTTTTAGAAAACTAAGAAATATAATAACATTGTTTGATCCCACTTTGCATTGCTGAATGAAGCAGTGAAAGAAAAGGATAAGATCAGAGATTGGAAATATCAGCTCAAGAGTTGCATGTATTACCTAAGAGCTTCTACGTGTGCCCTGAGAGACAGACTCATCTCCTGTGAAGATGAAGTTGCACAAAATCAACTGCGATTAGCTGAATTTCAATGCAAGTTAAACTTAAAGTCTCATGGGGTGTCTACTGTTAAAGTTAGGACATTCATTGAGAAAGGAATTCTGTACTGTGCAATAGGGATGTGTGGGATGATCTGGTGAAGTTGAAGACATCAAGCCTGTAAATTCTAATGAGTCTTCTAGGTCAGTGGAACTGGTCTCCTTAATCCCATTGTCAGTGACATCTCTATCTCAAGTAGTAGCAGCACCCCAATCCACAGTGGTATCAGTCTTTACACATCTATCTGAAAATATTAACCCTGGTTGCCTGAGAAGGTAATGGTCTTCCCCGAGGCAGTTGTCACTAGACTCAAGTCCCATCAGGCCACTAAAAGTGATGTATAAACTGTGACCCAAGAGAGGTGCACAATACTCCAAAAAAACTACTTGAATTTTCTAAATTATACAAGCAGAATTATGAAGAATATGTGTGTGTATGGATATTTAGGGTGTGGAATAATGGTGGAATGAACATAATGATGGATCAACCTGAATTATTGATATAGACACAGTAAGCAGCTTATACATTTAGTGCTGCAGGATGGATAGTTAAAAAGGGCTATAACAGTTTATCTGTTTGACTAAACTGTGGATCAGAAGATAACTCACTGTGAGTGAAGAGAAATCCCCAATATACCTTGGTTTAATGTATAAGGAAACATTCAAAAGCCAAGGGAGATTGGAATGTTAGAAGGAATTTGTTATTAAAGCCCTACTCACCCACACTGAGAGTGAAAAAAAGAGAAAACTTTCACCATACTTTGACAGATAAATTTGTGAGTGGACCTCCATCATCCTTGAAGAACTCCATGATTGCTCTTCTCTTTAGGCCAGACCTTACAGTGGGAACCATAGTCACTCAATTGGAAAATCTAAAGCAGTGGGAATAATTTGATCGCAGGGTAGCAGGGCCCATGTGGATCCACGAAACCACTAAAGTGGTTACTGTGCTGGACTTCAGAGTCAAGGCAGCAATCAGAATAGTCTGACTCACATGGACCTATGGGGTTGACTAATTAATTATCATGTTCCTAGAAGTAAAAGAAATAGAAAGACAACTAAATTTTTATTTGACCTTTATAAGCTAAATTCTTCTAGGTCAAATAAACAAAAGTCTATCTTGAATCCTGAAAATAGATAAGCTCAGCTCTTCAGTTAAGTCCCAGACATGATCCAGTTTAGAGACCAAGAACCATTTTAATGAAGGGATGACCAGATTCCCTGGATAAAGGGCTCTGGTATACTACAATAAATTTATACTGTCTTTCTCTTAGCCTTCCCCAAAAGGATACTACAGTCTTTACTAGGATAACTAAGAATTGGGGAAAAGGAAATAATAAGACAATTCTGGTACTGCTAGATTCTGGCTCTGAACTGACATGGTTTCCAGGAGATAAAAACCTCACTATGGCCCTCCAGTTTGAGTAAAGACTTTTGAGATTCAGCTGCTTAATGGAGTTTTAGCTCATTTTTATGTCATAGTAGGTCCAGAAGGTATCAAGAACCATGCTATGGTTATTTCTCCAATTCTGGAATGCATAATTGGAATATATATATTTAGCAAGTGACAGAATCCTCACATTGTTTTCCTGACCTGAGGAGTGAGGACTATTATGATGGGAAAGAAAATGGAATCCACTAGAACTGTCTATAATTAGGAATATAGGGGACTTCCCTGGTGGTCCAGTGAGTAGGACTCTGTGCTCCCAATGCAGGGTGCCTGGGTTCAATCCCTGGTCAGGGAACTGGATCCCATATGCATGCTGCAATTAAGAGTCCACAATCCACAACTAAGAAGTCCGCATGCTGCAACTGAAAAAAAAAGATCCCCCATTATGCAATGAATATCCCACTTGCCACAACTAAGAGTTGGCACAGCCAAAAAAAAGAAAAAGGAATATAGTAAATAAAAAACAATGTCACACTCCTAGTGGGGATGCAGAGATTCATCACATCCTCAAGGATTCGAAAGATGCAGTTGTGCTGACTTCCATTAATCCACATTCAAGTCTTCTATCTTTCCTGTGTAGAAAACATATGGGTCTTTATCACAAACTTAGCCAAGTTGTGACTCCAATTGCAGCTGCTGTATAAGCTCATTGCTTGAGCAAATTCACACATCACCTGGTACCTGCTATGCAGCTATTTATCTAGCTAATGCATTTTTCCCTATACCTATTGATAACACCCACAGAAGCATGTTTTCTTTCAGCTGTTAAAGCCAACAATACATCATCACCAAACTACCAGAAGCATATATCAACTCTCCAGGCTAATATCACAATTTAATTTGCAATGTTCTTGTTCTCCTTTTTCTACAAGATATCACACTGGTTTATTACATTAATGCCATTATGTTGATAGCATCTACTGAGCAAAAATAGCAAATACTCTAGACTTATTCATAAATTTTCATGGGAGATGATAGGGAAAAAAGTACAACTAAATTTCAGAGGAATTTTACCTAAGAGGAATTTCTAGAGACCCAGTATGATAGGTCATGAACAGACCCCCCTTTTCAAAATGAAGATTAAGTTGATCCATCTGGTCATCCTACAATCAAGAAAGAAGCCTATCACTTGGTTGGCCTTTTGAATTTTGAGGGCAATATATTCCTCTTTGCATTGTTACTCCATCACATATATCAGGTGATCTAAAAAGCTGTTAGCTTCGAGTGGGTCCTAAAACAAGAGAAGGTTCTTCAACAGGTCCAGGCCTCTCTGCAAACGGCTCTGCCATTTGGAAAATATGTTCTAGCAGTCAAACTTGTTCTTGAAGTTTCGCTGGCAGATAGGGATGTTATTTGGAGCTCTGGAAACCCCTAAAGGTGAAAGCCAGTGTAGGTGTTAAGGATTATGGTGAAAGGACCTCTGTCATCTGAAGATAACCACTCTTTTTTTTCTTATGTTCACACATTTAAAATTTATATTTTTTCTATGTTACCACTTTTCATTTTCGTTCTTTCTAAACATTCTTATTGGAATATAATTACTTTGCAATGTTGTGTTAGTTTCTGCTGTATAACAAAGTGAATCAGCTATATGTATGCACATACCCCTATAACCCCTCCCTCTTGTGCCTCCCTCCCACCCTCTGTATCCTACCCCTTAGGTGGTCACAAAGCACCGAGCTGAACTCCCTGTGCTATGTAGCTGCTTCCTACTAACTATCTATTTTATATTTTGTAGTGTATATATGTCAATGCTACTCTCTCACTTCATCCCAGCTTACCCTTCCCCCTCCCTGTGTCCTCAAGTCCATTCTCTACATCTGAGTATTTATTCCTGTCCTGCCCCTATGCTCATCAGAACCATTTATTTTCTTTAGATTCCATATATATGTGTTAGCATATTGTATGTGTTTTTCTCTTTCTGACTTACTTCACTCTGTATGACAGACTCTAAGTCCATCCACGGCACTACAAATAACTCAATTTCGTTTCTTTCTATGGATGAGTAATATTCCACTGTATATATGTGTTACATTTTCCTTATTCATTCATCTGTCGATGGACACTTAAGTTAATTCCATGTCCTGGCTATTGGAAACAGTACTGCAATGAACATTGTGGTGCATGTCTCTTTTTGAATTATGGTTTCCTCAGGGTAAATGCCCAGTAGTGGGATTGCTGGGTCATATGGTAGTTCTACTTTAGTTTTTTAAGGAACCTCCATACTGTTCTCCATAGTGGCTGTATCAATGTACATTCCCACCAACAGTGCAGGAGGGTTCCCTTTCCTCCACACCCTATCTAACATTTAATGTTTGTAGATTTTTTGATGATGGCCATTCTGACCAGTGTGAGGTGATACCTCATTGTGGTTTTTATTTTAATTTCTCTAATAATTAATGATGTTGAGCATCCTTTCATGTGTTTGTTGACAATCTGTATATCTTCTTTGGAGAAATGTCTACTTAGGTCTTCTGCCATTTTTGGGTTGGGTTTTTTTTTTTTTAATTGAGCTGCATGAGCTGCTTGTATATTTTGGAGATTAATCCTTTGTCAGTTGCTTCATTTGCAAATATTTTCTCCCATTCTGAGGGTTGTCTTTTCATTTTGTTTATGGTTTCCTTTGTTATGCAAAAGGTTTTAAGCTTCATTAGGTCCCATTTGCTTATTTTTGTTTCTACTTCCATTTCTTTAGGAGGTGCATCAAAAAGGATCTTGCTGTGATTTCTGTCATAGAATGTTCTGCCTATGTTTTCCTCTAAGAGTTTTATAGTACCTGGTCTTACATTTAGGTCTTTAATCCATTTTGAGTTTATTTTTGTGTATGGTGTTAGGAAGTGTTCTTTTACATGTAGCTGTAGACTTCCCAGCATCACTTATTGAAGAGGCTTTTTCTCCATTGTATATTCTTGTCTCCTTTATCAATGATAAGGTGATTAAATGTGTGTGGGTTTATCTCTGGGATTTCTATCCTGTTCCACTGATCTATATTTCTGTTTTTGTACCAGTACCATAATGTTTTCATGACTGTAGCTTTGTAGTATAGTCTGAAGTCAGGGTGCCTGATTCCTCCAGCTCCATTTTTCTTTCTCAAGATTGCTTTGGCTATTCAGGGTCTTTTGTGTTTCCATACAAACTGTGAAATTTTTTGTTCTAGTTCTGTGATAAAATGCCATTGTTAGTTTGATAAGGATTGCTTTGAATCTGTAGATTGCTTTGGGTAGTATAGTCATTATAACAGTGTTGATTCTTCCAATCCAAGAATGTCTCTCCATCTGTTTGTACCATCTTTAAATTATTCATTTGTATCTTATAGTTTTCTGCATACAGGTCTGTCTCATTAGATAGGTTTATTCTAAGGTATTTTATTCTCTTTGTTGCAGTGGTAAATGGAAGTTATTTCCTTAATTTCTTTTTCGGATTTTTCATCATTTGTGTAGAAGAATGCAAGAAATTTATCTGCATTTTGTATCCTGCTATTTTACCAAATTCATTGATAAGCTCTAGTGTTTTCTGATAGCATCTTTAGGATTCTCTATGTATGGTATCATGTCACCTGCAAACAGTGACAGTTTTGCTTTTTCTTTTCTGATTTAGATTCTTTCTCTTTCTTTTACTTCTCTGATCTGTCTATTGGTGAAAGAGGGGTGTTAAACTCCCCTACTATGATTGTGTTACTGTTCACTTCCCCTTTTATGGCTGTTCGCACTTGCCTTATATATTGTGGTGCTTCTACGTTGGGTGCATACATATTTACAATTGTTATATCTTCTTCTTGGATTGATCCCTTGATCATTATGTAGTGTCCTTCATTGTCTCTTGTAATAGTCTTTATTTTAAAGTCTATTTTGTATGATATGAGAATTGCTATTCCATCTTTCTTTTGATTTCCATTTGCATGGAATATCTTTGTCCATCCCCTCACTTTCAGTGTGTATGTGTCCCTAGGTCTGAAGTGGGTCTCTATTAGACAGCATATGTACAGGTCGTGTTTTTGTAACCTTTCAGGCAGTCTACATCTTTTTGTGGGAGCATTTAATCTATTTACATTTAAGGTAGTTATTGATATGTGTATTCCTATTACCATTTTCTTAATTGTTTTGGGTTTGTTATTGTAGGTCTTTTCCTTCTCTTGTGTTTCATGCCTAGAGAAGTTCCTTTAGCATTTGTTGTAAAGCTGGTTTGGTGGTGCTGAATTCTATTAGCATTTGCTTGTCTGTAAAGCTTTTAATTTCTCCGTCAAATCTGAATGAGATCCTTGCTGGGTAGAGTAATATTGGTCGTAGGTTATTCTCTTTCATCACTTTAAATATGTCCTGCCAGTCCCTTCTGGCTTGCAGAATTTCTGCTGAAAGATCAGCTGTTAACCTTATGGGGATTCACTTATGTGGTAGTTGTTGTTTTTCCCTTGTTATTTTAATATGTTTTCTTTTTATTTAATTTTTGATAGTTTGATTAATATGTGTCTTTGTGTGTTTCTCCTTGGATTTATCCTGTATGGGACTCTCTGTGCTTCCTGGACTTCATTAACTATTTCCTTTCCCATATTAGGGAAGTTTGCAACTAAAATCTCTTCAAATATTTTCTCAGTCTCTTTCTTTTTCTCTTCTTCTTCTGGGACCCCTATAATTCGAATGTTGTTGCATTTACTGTTGCCCCAGAGGTCTCTGAAACTGTCCTCAATTCTTTTCATTCTTTTTTCTTTATTCTGCTCTGTGGTAGTTTTTTCCACTGTTTTCACTTTCAGGTCTCTTATCCATTCTTCTGCCTCAGTTATTCTGTTACTGATTCCTTCTAGAGAATTTTTAATTTCATTTATTGTGCTGTTCATCATTGTTTGTTTGCTCTTTAGTTCTTCTAGGTCTTGTTAATGTTTCTTGTATTTTCTCTATTCTGTTTCCAAGAGTTTGGATCATCTTTACTATCATTACTCTGAATTCTTCTTCAGGTAGATTGACTATTTCCTCTTCATTTTTTTGGTTTGGTGGTTTTTGCCTTGCTCCTTCATCTTCTGTGTGTTTCTCTGTCTTCTCATTTTGCTTAACTTACTGTGTTTGGGGTATCCTTTATGCAGGCTGCAGGTCCGTCATTCCCATTGTTTTTGTTGTCTGCCTCCAGTGGCTAAGATTGGTTCAGTGGGTTGTGTAGTCTTCCTGGTGGAGGGGTCTAGTGCCTGTGTTCTGGTGGGTGAGTCTGGATATTGTCTTTCTGGTGGGCAGGACCATGTCTGGTAGTGTGTCTGTGACCTTATTTTGTTTTTAGGCAGCCTCTCTCCTAATGGGTGGGGTTGTGTTCCTGTCTTTCTAGTTGTTTGACATAGGGTGTCCAGCACTGTAGCTTGCTGGTCGTTGAGTAGAGCTGGGTCTTAGCATTGAGATGGAGATCTCTGGGAGAGCTTTTGCTGTTTGATATTACATGAATCCAGATAGTCTCTGGTAGACCAATGTCTTGAACTCAGCTCTCCCACCTCAGTGGCACAGCCTGACACCCGGCTGGAGCACCAAGACCCTGTCAGCCACAGGACTCAGAAGAAGAGGGAGAAAATAGAAAGACAAAAAGAAAAAATAATAAAATAAAGTTATTAAAATTAATTATTAAAACTAAAAAATTAATAAGTAATAAAAAAGGAGAAAAAAAAAGAAAAAAAGAAAGAAGAGAGCAACCAAACCAGAAAACAAATCCACCGATGATAACAAGTGCTAAAAACTATACTTAACAACAACAACAAAAAATGGACAGGTATAACCCTAAGACAAATGGTAAAAGCAAAGCTATACAGACAAAATCACACAAAGAAGCATACACATACACACTCACAAAAAGAGAAAAGAGAAAACAATATATATATTGTTGTTCCCAAAGACCTCTGCCTCAATTTTGGGATGATTCATTGTCTATCCAGGTATTCCACAGACGCAGGGTATATCAAGTTGATTGTGGAGATTTAATCCGCTGCTCCTGAGGCTGCTGGGAGAGATTTCCCTTTCTCTTCTTTGTTTGCACAGCTCCTGGGATTCAGACTTGGATTTGGTCCCACCTCTGCCTGTAGGTCGCTTGAGGGCATCTGTTCTTCACTCTGACAGGATGGGGTTAAAGTAGCAGCTAATTAGGGGGCTCTGGCTCACTCAAGCCAGGGGGAAGGAGGAGTATGGAATGTGGGGTGAGCCTGCAGCAGCAGAGGCTGGCATGACGTTGCAACAGCCTGAGGTGCACCATGTGTTCTCCCGAGGAAGTTGTCCCTGGATCATGGGACCCTGGCAGTGGCGGGCTGCACAGGCTCCTGGGAGGGAAGCTGTGGATAGTGACCTTTGCTTGCACACCAGGCTTCCTGGTGGCTGCAGTAACAGCCTTAGCATTTCATGCCCGTCTCTGGCGTCTGCTCTGATAGCTATGGCTCGTGCTCCTCCCTGGAGCTCGTTTAGGCGGTGCTCTGAATCCCCTCTCCTTGCGCAGCCTGAAACAATGGTCTCTTTCCTCTTAGGCAGGTCCAGACATTTTCCCGGACTCCCTCCTGGCTAGCTGTGGCACACTAGCCCCCTTCAGGCTGTGTTCACGCAGCCAACCCCTGTCCTCTTCCTGGGATCTGACCTCCGAAGCCCCAGCCTCAGCTCCCAGCCCCCACCCGTTTTGGCGGCTGAGCAGACAAGCCTCTCAGGCTGGTGAGTGCTGCTCAGCACCGATCCTCTGTGCAAGAATCTCTCTGCTCTGCCCCCTGCCCCCCTCCCTGTTGCTGCACTCTCCTCTGTGGCTCTGAAGCTTCCCGCTTGCCACCCCATGTCTCTACCAATGAAGGCACTTCCTAGTGTGTGGAAACTTTTCCTCCTTCACAGCTCCTTCCCGGTGGTGCAGCTCCCGTCCCTATTCTTTTGTCTCTGTTTTTTCTTTTTTCCTTTGCCCTACCCAGATACATGGGGAGTTTCTTGCATTTTTGGGAAGTCTGAGGTCTTCTGCCAGCATTCAGTAGGTGTTCTGTAGGAGTTGTTCCACATGTAGATGTATTTCTGATGTATTTGTGGGGAGGAAGGTGATCGCCACCTCTTACTCTTCCGCCATCTTGAAGGTCTCAAACTCTGCAAATATATTTTCTACCCTCTCTTATTCCCTTATCATGCACATGGGATATGTAATATTATATTATTTTTTAAAATACATTTATTTTATTTTTGGCTGTGTTGGGTCTTCTTTGCTGCACAGAGGCTTTCTCTAGTCACAGCGAGCTGGGGTTACTCTTCGTTGTGGTATGTGTGTTTCTTATTATGGTGGCTTCTCTTGTGGAGCATGGGCTCTAGGCACACAGGCTTCAGTAGTTGTGGCATGAGGGATCAGTAGTTGTGGTTCATGGGCTCTAGAGTGCAGGCTCAGTAGTTATGGAGAATGGGTTTTGTTGCTCTGCAGGATGTGGGATCTTTCTGGACCAGGGACCGAACCTGTGTCCCCTGCATTGGTAGGCAGATTCTTAACCACTGTGCCACCAGGAAAGTCCCTATATTATGTTATTTAAGTTTTGTCAATTTTACATCATACTATATGTTTGGGAATTTCTATGACAGGGATATACATTATTCAAGGAAATTATTGCCTCTTCTGGGGAAGGAGTTTGTGTGATTTTGGTTGTTATCAACATAGCTGTATCATGTTAGGCAGAATTATGGCTTTATTATTGTCTCTATGTGGAGATTAACTGTGATTTAAGGTGATGTGTGTGGGTATCAAGTTGACAAGGTATGGACTCATGCTGGTTAACTCTATGTGTCAACATGACTCAGCTAAACAACATCCAGATAACTAATGAGACATTATTTTGGGGTGTGTCTGTGTGGAAGGGTATTCCTAGAAGCTTTGATCAGTACACTCTGTAAAGAAATGTGCCCTCACCAATGGGGGCAGGCAACATCTAATCAACTGAGAGCCTGAAGAGAAGAAAAAGATGAAGAAAGGCCAATCCCCTCTTCTTTCTTTTTCGTTTTTTTTTTTGGGGGGGCTGGTATGCGGGCCTCTCACTGTTGCGGCCCCTCCTGTTGTGGAGAACAGGCTCTGGACGTGCAAACTCAGTGGCCATGGCTCACGGGCCCAGCCACTCCGCGGCATGTGGGATCTTCCCGGACTGGGGCACAAATCCGTGTCCCCTGCATCAGCAGGCGGACCCTCAACCACTGCATCACCAGGGAAGCCCCCCCCCTCTTCTTTCTTGATCTGGGATATCCATCTTTTCTTGTTCTCTCACAACAGAATTTCTGGTCTGTCGACCTGGGGACAATACAACTTAACCAGCAGCCTCCTGGTTCTCAGGCCTTTGTACTGTGACTATGATTTACACCATGGGTGCCCTGCTTCTCAGTCTTTAAGACTTAGACTAAATTACTCAACAGGATTTTCTTGTTCTCTAGCTTACAGATGTCAGATTGTGGGACTTCTTGACTTCTATAAATGCCTGATCCAATTCCTATAATAAATATCTTCATATGCCTATCTATCTGTCTATCATCTATCTATCTATCTATCTATCTATCTATCTATCTATCTATCATTTGTCTATCTACTTCTTTTATTTGTTCAGTTTTTTTGGAGAGCTTTTATAGAATTTGACACTGAGAGAGGTTGTAGTTGAACAGAATTTTAAGGATGTGTTTTCTAAATTACTTCTGGGGTTTCTCAAATTGTCTATGTAATTCTACTAGATTAAAGGATGTTGTTTACTCTATTTCCAGTAATAAGTACAGCACTGATACTTTATGGTAAAAGCTTTTCTTAAAGATACACAAAATATATGCATTGGATATTTGTAATTAACCACTTATAAGAAGCGGGGAGCAAAGTAACACTGCTTATGACACATTCAAATATTTTTTTAAAAAAACTAAGGAGCTTAATGATGTTGGTTGGGTCTTCCATATGTTGCTGGAAAAGTTGCAAAAGAAAAGGATGCGCTCTGGCTTTTAAATTGTCAGCTAAAGGGTTGCATAAGTGACCTAAGAGCTTCTAAGAGTGCGCTGAGGGAGAGCTTTATCTCCTGTCAGAGCTGACACTTTTGAAAATCAAACTGTGATTTTCTAAATTTTAATGCAAGTTGAACTCCAAAGTTCCTAGAATTCCTACTTTCAAAGTGATGGGATTGATTGAGAAAGAACTGTAACCTGTAATGTGGAATGGGGATGTGTGGGAAGACCCTGATGAAACAGGGGGCATCAGACCTCTAACATCTTTTGAGTCTTTGTAAGTGGAAGTGGTCTCCCCAACCCCTATAACAATGAATTCCCCATCCAAGTGGTAGCAGCCACCCAATCCGCAGGGGTATCAACCTTTACACCTCCATCTCAGGGTACTAACCCTTCATTGTTTTAGGAAACAATAATGGACTCCCCTGAGGCAGTTACTACGTGTGACTCAATTCCTATCAGAACCCTAAATGTGAGGTACAAAGTGTGACCCATGAGAAGGTGCCCTATACTCCTAAATAACTGCTTGAATTTTTAAGTTATACAAGCAGAAACCTGGGAATATGTATGGGTATGGATATTAAGGGTGTGGGCTTATGGTATGCAAAATATAAAGTTGGAACATGACAATTTTTAAAATATTGGCACACTAAGCAGAAACTGTACATTTAATGTGCAGCATGGGAAGTTAGAAAGGGCTCTAAAGTTTGTTGGGTTGATTGACTGAAACATTGATCAAAGGGTGGTTCATCATGAGTGGTGGAAATGCTAGATCTCCCTTGGTTTAATGTAAGGAAAAGGATTCAAAAGCACAGGGACAGTGGAATGGTAGAGTGGATTTATCACTTAAGATCTATTCAACCGAACTGGAAGTGTCCAATATACACTTGCTATACTGCTTTCTCCCTCCCAACCTGAACTTATGACTTCATGGATAACTCTCTTAAATGAATTGAAAAGGGAAGAAAAAAAGATAGCTTGGCTTACAGATAGTTTTGTATGATATGCAATTGCTACCCAAAATTGGAGAGCTGCAGCACTACAGTCCCTCTACAAAGGAGAGTGGTGAAGAGCAATCTTCTTAGTAGGCAGAACTTTGGGCATTGCACTTGGTTGTTCACTTTGGAAGGAGAAATGGACAGATGTTGTTTATATACTGATTCATAGGCTGTGGCCAATGCTTTGGCTTGATGACCAGGGACTTGAAAGGAACATGATTGGAAAATTGGTGACAATGAAATTTGGGGAATAGATATGTATATGAATATTCATGTATATGAATAAAAGAGGATACACCTATTTTAAAAGGCATAAAAACAAGAATATATATGTATCCCATGTAAATGCTCATCACAGGGGACCTCTGGGGGGAATGAGTGTATTGACAAATTTCTGTGAACTTCTTATGATTTATGTAAAATCTATATTAGTAAATATATCCACATACATACAGCCTATGAAGTTTTGTCATCATTTCCTGTTTGAAAATTCTCTTATGTATTTTAACATATCAAATGAATATAATTAGTTTATCATCTCCCTTTTACAAGGTAAAAGACAAATCCTTTGAGACTTTCTAGAAACCCTTTGGGAAATCTTGATGTTAATTGGAGTTCAAAAGATTCCTGTTCCAATTTGTTTGGGAAAATTGACAAAAATGTCAAAAGGGTTAGACATATGACTAAATAGGATTATTGTGAAAACAACCCTTGGTTATCCATTTTACCAAAGTGACAAATTATTTTAAGGACAAATACATAAAATTACACAGTTGTAAAAAAAAATTTGGCTTATTGAGAAGACTCAGTTTTTAAGCAACCAAAGACCTCTGAATCACAGGACATTATTTACAGTGCAATATCTTGGTTTCCTAGGCAGAATATTTAAAAGGGAAAGAAGATTTTTTAAATAGTTTCTTCTTAATAGCAGTATATTAACCTAAGAAAACTTTGTTGTTTTAGTAGAGAGAAAATCAAATTCTGAATATGCATCAGTGAACTGTTTATTCTAAGGCTATTTTTTTTACAGCCTTATAAATAAATTCATCTACTCTCCACTAGCTTGAGCACACAAAATAATATTCCCTTTCCAAGATCCTTTCCTGAACATTCTAAAACTTCTTTTTAAATATCTGTTTAGTTTTTGTCTTACTGTTTTCCACTTTATCATTCTAGAACAACCAATTGTTCTGGTTTAGGACAAAGTTAAAATCTTGGGCCCTTAACAAAAACACATCCTTTATATCTTTCTTTATTAAAAATACATCTTATTTCCTTGCATACTGAGTTTTTTCTTTACTCTTGTTAGTCACAGTGGTGTTATTTGCAAAATTGATACAAAATTTTAACCATTATTTCTGTCTATTACAGAAAATAAAAACAGAACTGAGCAATTTTTAACTGACTACCACACAGTATCATTCTGTAGCAAATTATGAATACATCATTTTATAACTTTATAGAGGCATATGGCTTTTTATAGAACAAATATCATGTTATTGACAGGCACAAATATATTTACTTTCTCTATGCTGTGTTTATAAAAATAAGATGCCTAAAATCGATTAACTTGGGGTTTCCCTGGTGGCACAGAGGTTGAGAGTCCGCCTGCTGATGCAGGGGACATGGGTTCGTGCCCTGGTCCGGGAAGATCCCACATGCTGCGGAGCGGCTAGGCTCGTGAGCCATGGCCGCTGAGCCTGCGCGTCCGAAGCCTGTGTTCCACAATGGGAGAGGCCACAACAGTGAGAGGCCCGCGTACTGGAAAAAAAAAAAATTCGATAAACTTATATTCAGCAATTAATATTTCAATATTTTACCTTATTTGGAAATTCAACAAATATCTATTATTTATCCTAACTTAGCATAGCTTTAAGTTTTCAAGTTAGAAAAAATACTTGTGGAATAATTATTAAGTTCACATTTGGTAAAACATAATAATTGTTAGCAAATTTATAAAAATTTTATCCCACTTACAGTCACTTGTTCTTAACAATTACAATTATATTTGGGTTGATCATGAACATTTCATGAGTCTAAAAAATCAAATCTAGACATTATCCTAGGATATTTTTCTAGTTAAAAATTGATCAAGTTTTTTTTTTTTAAGTCTAAGAGCAAAGCACATAAAAAAGGTTAAACACATGGGTCTTCCTTTTCTCCTCCCCTCTTCCTCCTCCTCTTCCTCCTCCTCTCCCTCCTCCTCCTCCTCTTCTTCCTCCTCCTCCTCCTCCTCTTCTTCCTCCTCCTCCTCCTCCCCTCCTCCTCCTCCTCCTCCTCCTCTTCCTCCTCCTCCTCCTCCTCTTCCTCCTTCTTCTTCTTCTTCTTCTTCTTCTTCTTCTTCTTCTTCTTCTTCTTCTTCTTCTTCTTCTTCTTCTTCTTCTTCTTCTTCTTCTTCTTCTTCTTCTTCTCCTTCTTCTCCTTCTCCTTCTTCTTAATTTACTGAAGTACTTGACCTGCGTCATGCAACCCAATTTTTAAAAAATATTTATATATTTATTTATTTGGTTGCACTGGGTCTTTGCTGTGGCAGGCAAGATCCTTAGTTGCAGCTTGAGGGTTCCTTAGTTGCGGCTCACCAGCTCCTTAGTTGCAGCATGTGGGCTCCTTAGTTGTGGCATGTAAACTCTTAGTTGTGTCATGCATGTGGGATCTAGTTCCCTGACCAGGGATCAAACCCAGGCCCCCTGCATTGGGAGCACATAGTCTTAACCACTGCACCACCAGTGCAGTCCCGCAACTCACTTTTAAATTAAATTTTACCACCTATTGTATTTTTAGTTTGTTATCTTAAACATCCATTAAAGATACCATAAGCTTGCTTGATTACTAAATCTAGGTAAAATATACATATACATATATATATATGCATTATATTTAATGCTGACAACTCTGAAGACATGTCAGTTTCCATGTACTAACAGTTTTTAAAACTAGCTTTATTTAACAAATGTAATCCCAGTTAAATTTTTTAAAATTAGATTTATATCTATATTTCTAAAGTTTTAGGAATGCTTAATTTTAGGGACACATTTATCTCTAAGCCAATTTGGATAGATTTCCTTTAAGAGACTTAAAAATTAATTTAGTAATATTATCCAGAGGTATAAAATGTCTTATATACGTAACATACATGCATTTTTACATACATAAAGACACACAAAAACTTACAGAGGCATATAGATGTTTTAGAGATTTTATTTAAAAATTTCAGCTGTAAATCCGAGAAGCATAGTAATAAATTTTCACTTGTTTACCACCACCTTATATTTATAACTAAATTGTGTTTCTGGCAAATGGACAAGTCAAAGTTAACTGTTTACCAATATTTGTGGAGGTGACTTAAGCTTTTCTTTTGCCCTAATATGTAATTTGATGGAAGCTGTGGACTAAATTTTAGGTCAGTGACCAATGAAACACATAGCAGCTCTCTGGATGTATCCTAACTCATACGAGTATACAAGGCATAAAGTTATGTTTCCAAATAGCTTTTTTTTCCTAATTTCAACTATAGGTATTTGCTTTTGGGGATCTATTAGTCCCTGGATAGGACTTGATTTAGATTAGGAGAGCTATAGTTAAATAGACTATGGAGCTGTGGGGCTGAAGTAAAATGGGAAAAGTGTGGCAGGGTGAACAGAGAGATGGAGGAATCATGGTTATGAAGTGGGACATATGAAAGGGCTCAAGGAAACTGGAGGGGATATCTAAGCAGTAAATGGAGCATCTCTGATGGGAAGAGGAAGAGGTTTTAGAGGAACCCATTTGGGAACCATAAATTTCCCAAAGAGGCCACTGAAGTGCCAAATTATTCCTAGTAAAATCACACCAGCAAGGAAGAAAGCAGACAGAGTTAAGCATATAGTCAACAGGGGTTCAAGAGGTCGGTTTTCAGTTCACTGAGATGCTCCAATGTTTGGAACTAGTGGTACTATATATATATATATACCTATGAATAGAGAAATTTGGGACTCTAACACAGCTTGTGCTTGCCTGGGCCTCTAACCAAACTTCTTAGACAGAAACCTAAGAATCTAACCTGACTTTGTTTTTGTTTGTTTTCTGGTACTATAACCAAAATTCTAGAGTGTACTCAAAATCTTATGAATAAAAATCTGTCTCTACAAGATTCAAATGACATTTGTCTGGACCAATGGTTTAGTAATCAGACTCACCCAAGGATCTCCAATCAAACAGTTAAGAAAGAAGATGAAGTCTCCATTGGTATATGCTTTGGTTCCTGAGTGAGTTGCCAAGGGCTCCAAAATTAAATCTTATCTATCCAAGTTGCAGATTATTACTGTCAAAGAAGAACCAGAGTTTTGAAAGGATAAAAACTAATTTTACTCAGGACTATTGAAATATGGAAATAGAGAGCTCAGTGTAGAAATAGAATAAAATTCTAATTCAGCATGGACAAGTGTGAATTTATAGCAAGAGAACCTGGCTGGGTTCAGTGGATGGAAAATTACTAAGAGGACATATGAAGGGTATGGGGGATTTTGGCTAAATCAACCTAACAGGATCCTTGCTGAAGACAGGCCAGGTTGTGGTGGATGGGGGAGGACAAAAAATCAGGTTAGATATTGAGGGTAATCCCTACTGAAGTATAAGAGACCCTTGGAAAACTGTCTTAGCAACATCATTATGATAAGGCTATCACAAGGATGTGCACAGATGGTCCTAGGGGAAGGTTCAAAGTGTTTGACTAAAGTTTGGTGAAGAAAATAATCTGTGTCACTGTGAAAGGAAAATTGGAAAAATATTGTATAAGGAAGGTAAAGAACAGTGTGTCTTATATATAGAACAACCTTAGGGTGTCTCTTAGTACAATGATGCTCTGTGATTAACATTAAGATAAATCTACAACAACCCAATCCAAGCAGGACTAGTAATGTCCCAGACCCTTTAGGATTGAAAGCTTTTAATTCACCAAGTAAATAGCCACCACCTGTTGAGGTGTTAGCTGATGAAAAAAGAATACAGAATGAATAGTAGAAAAACATAGTTATATATACCTCCTTTATAACATTGCTGACCAACTACAGCAATAAGGACAATAATTGCCATGAGTATTTTCTCCTTTGTTATGAATATATTAGTGTGTATATATACACGTATTAAGCAAATATATTCTTTTCTATCCTCTCTTATTTCCCTATCATGTATTTAGGAGATATACTGTCTTCATATCATGGTATTTAGGTATTGTTAATTTTACATTGTACAATTTTTATGGGATATCTAGAAGAGTAAACAAAACACGAGGATTTTACCTCTTTTGTGGAGAAGGAGTTAGTGTGTTTTGGTAGTATGCAGGATACTTCCATCATGTTAGGCAGAATTTAACTGATTATTTTCTTTATTTGAAATTTAAGTATTGTTGAAGATGATGGGTATAAGTGTTAAGTTGACAAGGGGTGAATTTATGATGGTTAATTTTAGAGTTAACTTTATTGGGCTAAGTCCAGATAGTGGATAAAACATTATTTCTGGGTGTGACTGTGAGGGCTTTACTTTCTTTTTTTTTTTTCTGCGGTACGCGGGCCTCTCACTGTTGTGGCCTCTCCCGTTGCGGAGCACAGGCTCCGGACGCACAGGCTCAGCGGCCATGGCTCACAGGCCTAGCCACTCCGCAGCATGTGGGATCTTTCCGGACCGGGCCACGAACCCTTGTTCCCTGCATCAGCAGGTGAACTCTCAACCACTGTGCCACCAGGGAAGCCCCCTGTGAAGGCTTTTCTGCAAAGGATTAGCATTTGATTCAATCAGTATACTGAGTAAAGAGATCCAGCCCCAGCAATTTTTTGACAGCATTATCTAATCACAATAGAGACCCACAATAGAAAAAAAATGGCAAAGGAAGACAAATACCTTCTCCTCTCCTAGAGCTGGAGCATTTATTTTTCCAACTCTCTGACATCAGAACTCTTGGTTCTCAATCTTTGGACTCTGATATTTACACCAGTGGCCCTTCATTCTTACATCTTTAGCATAGGGCTAGAAGTTATTCCATGGGCTCCTCTGCTTTTAGGACTCTGAACCTAGACACAATTTACCACATAATTTTCTGATCATTAAGCTAGTAGATGACAAAGAGTGAGACTTCTGTCCTCTATAACTACCTGAAACAATTGCTATAATAAATATCCTCTTTTGTCTACTTATTGATTATCTATTATCTATCATCTAGTTATCTATCATCTATCTTTATTTATCTCATCATCATCCTCTGTCTTTTCTCTAGCTATATATTATCTACCTATCTAACCCATATATTCTGTTTTTTTCTGGATAACCCTTATTAATATACACTTGGAATGGATGGAGAGTGATTCTAGAGAACATAATTTTATTTTTTTATTGAGGGACATTTTTTGGTCTGTTGAAGGATTTTCAATCAAAAGGGGAAATGATGGAAAAATCTGCACATATTTTGAAGTATGGGGAAGTCATTCTGTCTTATATGTGGTTTAACAAACTTTACTGACCAGAGCAGCCTATACTGTGATCTTTTGGACATGCATTGTAATTGTACATCCACTTTGGCCATTGAGGAGGGGAATGCATTTGAAAGTCAAAATGGAATAGCTGTGGTCCAGACATCCAGGGTAAAACTAGATGGCCATGATGGACATGATTTTAGACGTTTCTGTATTGCTGAGAAGTTGAGTTTTCTGAGCTGTATTAGATATGGGACACCACTAGCCATTGTCAAAGTAGTGTCTGCTGGCAGATGGTAGCTACAACTTTATGACCTCAAGGTCTCCTCTTATAACTATTAAATTTTTAGACAATAAAAGTGCTCTAGATCATATGTTAGCAGAAAAAAATGGGAGACATATAGTGGCCAATAGCTTCTGTTATGTATATGTTAATACCATATGTCAGTTGAGTTTTACCTAAGGTCATCTTAAAGTGGTATTCCCTTAACTCATCTGTAGTTATTTCCCCAGATCTATATTGCATGATTGGAATAGAGATACTAATAGCTGGCAGAATCTCCTCACAGGTTTCTGTCTGCAAAATGATGGATATTAACATGCAAAAAGTCATATGAAAGTCATTTGAACTGCCTCCACCTTGTAAAATAGTAAACCAAAAGCAATACCACACTCCTGGTAGAAGTGCAGAGATGCGTGCCACAATCAAGATGCAACAATGTAGATTCCCACCACATCTCCAAAAATTATTTTATTAGGCCTTGTAGAAGATATGACTATTAGAGAATAACAGCAGATTAAGGAAATCTTAATCATTGGTGATACTAACTTCAGCTGTTGTACCAGATGTGGTTTTATTGCTTGAGCAAATTTACATATCTCCTGGAATTCATTTACCAGCTATTACCCTGGCACAACATTTTCCTCCATACATGTTCATAAGGCCCACTAGAAGCAGTTTCCATCCAGGCAAGAACAAAAATACACCTTTACTTTCTCCCTCAGGAGTACATCAATTCTCCAGCTCTACGTCACAATTTAATTTGCAGAGAACTTGATTGTCATTTCCTTCCACAAGATATCTTACTGGCCCTTTATATTGATAACATTATGCTTTATGGACCTATTGAGTGGGAATATCAAATTATTTAGAGTTACTTTTGTCATTTATATGTAAAATGGTGTGGAATACATCCGAATAAATCAAGGACCTTCTACCTCTATGAAATTTCTATGAGTCCAGTGGCTTAGGGCATATCCAGATATCCCTTTTAAGATAAACAATTAGTTGTTGCATCTGACCCCTCCTACCACCGAGAGAGAGGCACAGCCACTTTTATATAACAAAGTACTGGCAGCATTAGCCAGTCAGGCAATAAAAATCATTAGTTATTGTGGAAACACAAATAAAAATTACAATGATATATCACCTCACAACTGTCAGTATGGCTATCATCAAAAAGTCAAAAAATAAAGTGCTAATGTATATATATATATAATATAAAATATATAATAATCATATATAATATATATACATACATATATATAAGTATATATATTATATATATATTTAATCACACACACAAATAAGTAGATAAGTTTTTGCATCTAGTTCCTCTTACAACCAAGAAAAAAGGACAATGAACATCTTTGGATTTCTGAGGCTATATATTTCTAATTTGAGTGTGTTACTCTTGGCCCATTTATCCAGTGACATGGAAAACTGCTCGTTTTGAGTGGGGCTCACAAAAAGAGAAGGCTTTGCAACAAGTCTAGCCTGCTATGCAAGATGCTCTGCAACTTGGGCCATGTATTCCAGCAGACCCAATGCTCTAGAAGTTTCAGGGGCAGAAAAAGATCTTGCTTGGGTCCTTTGGCAACCCCTATAAGTGAAGCACAAGGCTGATTTTTAGGATTTTGGAACAAGGTCATGATATCATCCACAGATACTTACTCTACTTTTGAGAAACAGCTCTTGGCCTGCTACTGGACCTACAAGAGACTGAATGCTTGACCATGGGCTGCCAAGTTACCATGTGACCAGCACTGCTCCTCCTGAATTGAGTGTTATCTGACCAGGTAAGGCATAGCATTTGGAATGCACTGAAGTACCACACCTTGAAAAAAAAGTGATATATGCATGATAGAGTCAGGGCAAACTCTGAAGGCAAAAACAATTAGATAAAAAGCCCTAAGCCCATGGAACCTACTCCTGAAGCACTGCCTTCTCTCTCCTAACCTCCACTTATGACCTTATGAGGAACACTCTTAGTAGTTGACAAAGGAAAGAGAAATGCAGGCCTGGTTTAATAATGTTTCTGCACAATATGTAGTCATTACCCAAAAGAGGAGAGTTGCAGCCATAAAGTCCCTTTCTGGAAAGGGAATCATCCCAGTGGCACGATATCAGGCAGTTTACCCAGTTGTTCACTTTGTTTGCAAGAAGAAATGTCCAGAAGTGCTGCTATGTATCATTATGTAACATTTTTGAACTGGGGACAATGCTTTGGATTGATAGTCAGAACCTTGAAAGGAACATGGTTGGAAAATTAATGACAATGAGATTTTGGTAAAGGTCTCAATGGGTAAGAAAACCCATGAAGATATTTCTCCTTTCATGGAACGTTTGCAAAAGGTAGACTTCAGCAGAAAAGGATTTCAATGATTAAGTGGATAGGATGATGCATTCTATGGGTACTAGTTAGCCTCTTTGCCCAGCTGTCACTGCCATAGCCCAAAGGGCTCATGAACAAATTCATGAACAAAGTATCTATGGTTGCATGAATGGAAGTTATGCAAGAGTTAGCAACATTAACTTTCACTCACCAAGGCTGAGTGCTCAATAAACCAGGAGCTGAGAGCAACACTGATCCTCTCATATGGAACCACTTCATAGGGTGATCAGCCAGCTACCTAGTTACAGGTTGATTACAGTAGATCCTTTATATAATGGAAGGAGATGGACTTTTCATTACTGGAATAGACACAACTTTAGCACACTTTGCTTTGCCTCTATGCAATGATACTGCCAAAACTATCACCTGTGGACTTAAAGAATGCCTTATCCACTCTTCTGGTATTTTACTCAGGATTGCTTCAGATTAAGAAACTTACTTTACACAGAAGATTTGTGGTAATAGGACCATGTTCATTCAATTTACTGTCTTACCATGTGACCCACAATCCTGAAGCAGATGATTTGATATCATGGTGGAAGGACATTTTGGTGGCTCATTTACAATGCCAAGAGGTAACAACATAAGTGTTCTAACAAGGTTCTCCAAGGAGCTGTATATGCTTTGAATAAGGGTACTCTTTCTTTGATATCCAGTATTCATGGGTTCAGGAATCAGGGGTGAAAGTGGGAGGGACACCACTCATTATTTCTCCTAGTGCCCACTAGCAACATTTTTTAAAAAATCATTAACGAATAATTTAATAATGAATATTATCTTTCTTCTCCATTGGGAGATGAAGGGAAGGAAATTCTCTAGTGAAATTTGTTACAAAAATCAGAGATGCACTCACTGCAGAAGAATTGTTTCCAGTTAGTACTAACTACAAGGCCCAGATTCAACAAAAGCAAGTCACTTTTGGAATTCAACTATAAAAGTCTAAAGTGGATATGATGAAAGCACTACGTTTGTTTTTGTTTTTTTTTTGCGGTACGCGGGCCTCTCACTGTTGTGGCCTCTCCCGTTGTGGAGCACAGGCTCCGGATGCGCAGGCTCAGCGGCCATGGCTTACGGGCCCAGCCGCTCCGTGGCATGCGGGATCTTCCCGGACTGGGGCACGAACCTGCGTCCCCTGCATCGGCAGGCGGACTCTCAACCACTGCGCCACCAGGGAAGCCCCAAAGCACTACGTTTATTAAAACCTCATTGTTTTGGAGTATCTTTAACTTTTTTTTTCCACACACACTGTATTTTATTTTTATAAGAGATAAATAAACTGACACCAAGCATTGTAAATGGATGATCACAACAAAAGCAACAATGATTTCAATTACCAAACAAGAAACACACTCATACTATGTCATAATATTGACATTCAGTCCAGCAATCTTCCACTATAACAGCTCCTTTACTTTGCAGTGAAAATTGATTTGTATATTTTTGGCCTCTGAGTACTTGTGGGATTTATTTTTTATTCAAACAGGAAGTGACAAAAATTATAATCATCCTCATCAGTTCACTCAGTCCCATGTAATTAATTTTTTTTTTACCATCTCCCCTTTTCAATTTATTAGGCTAATTTCACAACCTCATTGAAATGCCAGAGCACATCAGATAACTTTTGAAGAAGCCATAAAGTGTAATACTGTATTGATTAACCATTTCTTCTTTTACCTGTTTTTGGAGGGGGTTGTTTAATTTGTGCTTGAAATAAATAGTACATGTTGCAAAATATGCGGCATCTGGGATCCTCCCAGACCGGGGCACGAACCCGTGTCCCCTGCATCGGCAGGCGGACTCCCAACCACTGTGCCACCAGGGAAGCCCTAGTATCTTTTTAAGAGTAAAGAAGTGTTATCTTTCCCTAAAAGGATAGTAGAGTATTAAGTTGTTTATTGAATAATTTTCAAAACCATCTAAGAAAACGTTTTGTTTGTTTTTAGGACACAAGATGATGAAACAGCCCAGCCCAAAGAAGTCCAGCAGAAGCAGGGCTCAGCCCACCAGGAATGGTTTACCAAATATTTTTCTTTCTAAACTTATCCTTAAACTGATCATAAAGTGGACATTTGAAACACATTTCTTTTGAAGCATCTGATTGAAGGAATGAACTAAAAAGCCAACCAACCAAATAACTTGCTTGTAATATGATTTACATACATAGCTAAAACAAATTCTTGCATTAACATTTCATACTGTTTCATTGTGACATTAAGATAAAACAAGCCAGTGTTATCAGAAAGTGCCCATAGGGAAATATTATTAATGTTACTGATGACCTACCCATGGTATTTCTAGTGTCCATAAGACTGCAATCCGCATTGTGGAATATCAGACTTTGTGATTTCCATGGTCTACTTTTAAAGCGGTTTCATTTTCCTAGGACACTGGTCATCTTCACTTGAAAAGTGTTTCTATGTAAATGATATAATTCCAAAATACACATGTAACCTCAATAGGTAGAGAAATAAAACAAAGCTCAAAATAACCAGGAAAGCCAATTTTAAAAAACCAAAGAAAACAAAACTGCTAGGAATGGACTATAGCAGACCTTGGCATACTTGGATCAAATATTTTGACTTCCTAGGTCCAGGACATGAAGATTATAGAGGGAATAACAGCTACCTCTAAGGGGCTTTTTGAAGTTTAAGCAAAATATGGGTAATAATACTAATCGTGAATTGGAATTAAGCCTTGCCAGGATTTTTCTGTGAATAACTGAGCCTCACCCCATCATACATCTCAACTTCAATGACTGTAGCATCAACTTGGTCATTTGTGATGGTTTCTAGATTATGCTTTGAAGTGAAAGATCTACTGAACCTCTAGTCTTGCCTCATGGTGCATTGCTTCCCCATTGCATGGATGCTCAGGAGATTAAAGGGAACTGGGAATGGCCATTCACAATGCTGACCTCGCTGTCAGTCCACGCTGAGCTGTCTGACCCTCTGATGGAGCAGTGCAATTTGACAAGAGCCAGTACAACTTTTAGTGGTCAAAATATGTTCTCAATCCTTTGGTGCTGGCCCAGTAAGTGACCTATAAACAGTTGTCTCTTCTATGCACCATCAAATCTTTGATCTTTGAATAAAACTTTATAAACAACTGGGCAATAAAAATAGTTGTGATTTTTACTGATTTTCCAAAGAAAGGTGAAATTAGATGAAGGCTGAACTTGGAAATAGGAAGCTCACATTAACCTCAGTCAGATCATCAATAAAACGTAGCTGCGGTGCTTTGTGACCACCTAGAGGAGTGGGACAGGGAGGGTGGGAGAAGCAAGAGGGAAGAGACATGGGGACACATGCACATGCACAGCTGACTCACCCTGCTACAAAGCAGAAACCAACACACCACTGCAAAGCAACCACACTCCAATACAGATGTCAAAAATAATTAATTAGAATAAAATAAAAAAATAAAACGTAGCTGCTCATGCACTTATGTCATTTTGAGAGAAATGCAATTACAACTCAGACTCACAATTTAAAACTAAATTTACTACCTAATCAAAACATATGGCCTAATAACATAAATTTTTAAATATCACTTCTCCTACCCTCCCCCAAAAGTAAATGAATACTACACAAAATATAAACTCACCCCAAATAAAAGTCAACATTAAGGGGGCTTCCCTGGTGGTGCAGTGGTCGAGAGTCCGCCTGCCGATGTAGGGGACACGGGCCTGCGCCCCAGTCTGGGAAGATTCCACACGCCGCAGAGCGGCTGGGTCCGTGGCCTATGGCCGCTAAGCCTGCGCGTCCGGAGCCCGCGTTCCACAGCAGGAGAGGCCACAGCAGTGAGAGGGCCACGTACCACACACACACAAAAAAAGTCAACATTAAGGATACTGCTGGATTCCTATAGCACTAGTTACTGCAGTACAGTAACAGCTACTACACTAACCTATGAAATTATAATCCTCTTCCAACCTATTTACAAAATATCCTCATTCTGAGGTTCTGGAAGTGTTACATCGTTGCATTAGACTCCTCTTCTTTAGGTAGTTCAGTCTTGAAAAACAGCAAATTTACATATTTTTATATACTGCCACTGATGTGTAAATTATCATAAAAGGCCTTACAACCAAAATCCTCATCCTTTGATATGCAGATCAGATCATACAAGCTTTTCCCCTCAGATCATACAAAATAATCCAAAACTGGAAACAGAGAGACAAACACTCATACAAAAATAAAAATAATAAAAACAAGAAGCAAAAAACAAAAACATAAAAAGGAATCTGTAAACGGCATGATATTAACAGTCTTAAATTTTGCTAAAGACAATATACTTGGTTTACCAAAGCAATAAGCATTTTATAAAGTATTCCAGAAATAATGCTTATAAAAATAGGGGGAAATTTTTAGATGAGAGCGCAAAACTAAATCATCTCACTCTCTGGCAAAGAGTTCTCCCAAAATGTCATGTCTACAAGAAGTGATGTTTGGCAAAACTGTGTCTGGGCTGACTCAGCCACCAGCTCATGTTCAGGTGGCTTTTCCTCAGGTTTGCTTCATCGGTGCAGGGATATTTGCAGATGCCTGCTCGAGGTAGGCCAGGGAACCCTGAAGGATGTCGGCTGGCTTTTTGTGCTGCATGTTGATGTCCTCCAGCTGCCAATGTCTCAGTTTTGTTAAGTGCTTCTGGACCAGAGCATCCTTTCTCTGTAATTCGTTCCTCAGTTCCGAGACGTCCAGTTCGAATTTCTTCCTGATCTGTACCATTGACATAATCCTGACTCACCAGAGAAGCAAAACAAGCCTCGAACGATGACTCCAACTCGTCCACCAAGGTACTGTTAGAAGTCCTCGGAACGCCTGGTGTGGCCTGAAGAAGCGAAGCCTGGGCCAAGAGGCCCGGCGGGAGTGGCGGCGGTCCCGGTGGCTGCCCGGAGAACATGCCTCCTAGCGAAGCCGCCATTTCTAAAAAATCTAACTTTTTTATCTTGATCTTTTGTTAGCACTTTTATGAATTCATCAGTTTTCCATTAGAGTTCTGAAAATGCTTATTCATTCAGTTCAGCAGTATAGTCAGTTACCAGAAACCTGTACTTGTCAGAGTCTTTTCCATGAATTCCTTGAAGATGAAACAGTTTTGCAAAAGCATCAGAGTACACCCAGAACTGTCTGTAAATGACAAAAGACTTAAAAATGACCACGGTTAAAGATTTGATGAAAGTTCATAATAATGCAATTGACAAGGAAATTTAGTTATTTCTGAGATATACATTTTAAAGTAATAACTAGAATTATGACTTATAACATTATACCAGAACATATAAGATTTTTAGAAATTTCATGTAATGTCTGAAACATTTATATTAACATATTTCCATACAAATAACCCACAGAAAGTTGAGTGTTAGTTGTTTTCTATTCCCACTAGCAACATTTTTGCTTACTGTTTCCATGACATTATGCTCTCTGACCTAGAGAACCTAATTTATGAGGATGGAATGCTTCCACGAGGAGAAAAAACAGTGATATTCCCCTGAACTAGAAGTTAAGACTGCCACCTGGACACATTGGTCTCTTCATGACTCTTAATTAGGCAAGGAAGGGATTTGCTGTTCTGAATAGAGTGATTGATTTTAAGGTCAGAGAACTCATAGCTGAACATTAGTTAAAGCAGTAAAAACAGATTTATTCAATAATATTCTTATAAGGGAAAAGAGACCTCACTATAAAGCCTTGTTCAATCTCAAAAACAGCATGAGCAAGTGGGAATTTATATCCAAGGAGCCTGGTAGGGGTCGCTGTCTGGAAAATTACTAATAGGAAACATAAAACATAAAGGGGTATCTGGGTAAATCAAATGAACAGGATTCTTTCTGAAGACAGGCCACACTTATTGGTCATCACTTGGTAGATAATAGAAAATTAGAGAGCAAATTTGGTATCAAGACTGATTATACAAAGACAATGAGTGACTATTGTCAAACTGAATTAGCATAGTTCTTGCTAAGAATTTATAAGAGAATGCACAGATGAACCAAGGAGAGAGTTTAGGATGACTAGTTTTATCAAATAAAGAATTGTCAGTCCCCCACATTTTCAAGAAAATAAGAGACATTCTTTTTTCCTTTGGATAATACAAGTTCATTTCTTTCAGTCTTCTTTTGTTTGTTAAGGAACAGCTGAATCATCTGTTGAGACCAGGTGGTAGAAGATATGTGCTTGGTGGTGTTACCTATCAGGCATTTAATGAAGGAAAGTTTCTATGAAAGTAAAGAAAACAAAATATTAATGTTACAAACCAAGTTTTTGATTCCAGAGTGCAGAAAGTCAAGAATATTTCTAAATGATTGGCTCAAAACAACTTTGGATAGTGGAGTGGAGAAAGCAGTGGCAATCCAATGGATTTCCTTGTTTGCAGTTTAAATGTCAGTGGTGATGGCAGCAGCTGTTATGGTGAAATTTCTGAGTGGCCCACACAAGTGTGGAAAAAGTAGTTGCCCGTACATAATCTGTTGTGATTATGTTCTTGATGTTCGTATCAAGTCATCTAGTGTCTACCTGCAGGGATTTAGGAAAAGTAAAAATTCAGTTGCAATAATTTCACGTCAGACAGGGGAAAAATTGGGAATATCAATTTGGAAAACTTTAGCCAGATATTGGAGGATCTGGAAAAAATTCAGAATTTGTGAAAAACTGGCAAAGCATGAAAGGAGGAACACACAAGTGGATACCACAGTCTCATATTGAAACAATTTTTCTCTCTAGATTCCACCATTTCTATCAAAAATAATCAAATGAGACAAATTTGTTTGCAAAATAGTCATGTCATTAAATTTGACTTCATTATTTACATGATGCAACAAGTTTAGTGACAGGCCTCATAATTCCTTGAAATCTTTTTGCTGAAACTTTTGATAAGTAATCTCAGATTGGTCTTTTCAAAGCCTCTTGAAGTTAAAAGGCACACCAAGCCCTTGTCACCGAATTTTTATTGCAATGCCTATGGATTTGGGTGATTTCCCGTTATTAAGGTCCCCAAAATATCCTGAGGTTCCTGGGTGTGCCAATAAGTTACCTTTCTTAGTGCATTGGAAGACAGGTGAAGGAGATCAGAATACATGACCCCAAAATATGCTGCATTGGCTAATGGATTATTCTGAGCTAAAGACGATCAAGGCCCAGGAGACTCAAGAAAAACTTTTACTTCTCCCTTAACTGTCTAAAAGAATTTAGATACGGGACCTGACTCGGAGAACTATTACCAGAGATAACTTTTATTTGAATGACCTATCTGTATGGCATGGAAAACATCTGATTATCAAACATCTGCTCTTACTGTCCAGTGAATTACCCTCCTCTACATTGAGTCTCCAGGTTCCTATCTCATTCCTTAGCTCACCATAGCATATAAGCCTCAATTTCCCAACTTATCCCTGGGTCTCATATTTTTATGAGGCTCTCATTGGTACAAAATTAAATTTGTTTTTCGGAGAGGAAGTCAAGATGGCAGAGGAGTAGGAGGTCATCTCCCCCCATAAACGCATCAAGAATACATCTAAAAATGGATACTTACCTGGTGACACAGTGGTTAAGACTCCACACTCCTTATGCACAGGTCCCAGCTTTGATCCCTGGTCAGGGAACTAGATCCCACATGCATGCCACAACTAACAGTTTGTATGCCACAACTAAGGAGCCCACGTGCCACAACTAAGACCTGGTGCAACCAAATGAATAAATAAATAAAAATTGAAAAATAATACATCTAAAAATGGAATAATTATCACAGAACCCTGGTTGAACACTAGCTGAGGACCTCAGAAATCTGAAAGGACAAGAAAGATTCCTGCATAACAAGGTAGGATAAAAGAAAGAAGAAGGGAAAAGGAAGAGGAGAGGAGCAGGACAGGACCCTGGGGGGCAAGCGGGGAGCTGAAAGGGAAGAGAGGTTCCCGCATCCGGGGAAACCCCCTCACCAGTGAGGAGATCAGTTGGGACAGAAGGGGAGCTTGGAAGGCTATTGGCAGAGAGTTCAGTAACCAGTCTGTGGTAGGCAGGACAGAGTGAGACCTACACAGATGGTCCATGCTACAGCCCTGTGTGCCCCAGCCTGAGATATGTGTCCCCTGGTGTGGACGGGGGTGGGTGCTGGAAAGTGGGGTTTAGAAAGCAAACCCAAGGAGGGGACTGTTATTTGTGGGACTGCTATTGCACAGAGACAGCATAAGGGGATGGGAGTGAGGAAATCCACAGCTGGGAATGCTTGTGGAGAAAACCTGGACAGCCATAGAAAGGAAGCACCATTGTTGAGTGATGTACGAGGGGCAGGGCCATCATTGCAGCCTCTCACCCCACATGTTGTCCTCTGCCTCCCTGGGCACTAGGAAGGCTCCTGCTGGGGCCAGCTCTCTGGCGCAGCTGGCCGCCAGTTTCCCCCCATGAACCATCCCCACCAGGGCTCCCACAACACTGGCAGCTGCTGCCTTCTCCTCTGCACCCTGTCCTGGACTTGGTGGGCACTCTCGTGACCCAGTCTGCTGCCACCTTCACACGACCTCCTCACCAAGGCAGACTCCAGTGCTCCAGGACAGCCTTGGGAGCAGACCCTTGTGGGTGGCCCACACCCAGATGTGGGGCTGAAACTACTGCTGAGCCCCAGGGGCCGTGCAACTAAGGAAGAAAATCTGAAATCTATCCTTTCAGCTGTGCAAACTGCAAATTGACACCCTCATGATTGGCTTTGTAAACTCAGCTCCTACAGAACATCTGAATGGACAGTGAGTGCTCCTGTAGCCAAGACAAGACATCTTCAGTGGTTGAAGACTCTGTGGACACATACACGTGGGGTTGGGCCAGGCCAGAGTCTGGGCTGGCCCCATAGCACCCACAGTGGGTCCAGATCCATGATTACTGCAATTCTGGGACCTGGCTTCAGTGGATCTATGCTGGTGGCCTGGTGAACACAACATCGGAGAGACACCAGGGCCAATTGTCAACATACCCACAGTTAAGGTGGGGCCAAGAGCAGTGCCAACAGCAGTGGAATCTGAGAGCTCACACAATGGGTGAAAGATGACACAACAGAGCACATTCACAGGTGAACAACTCCAGAGGAAGAATACTCAGTGGCTTCCCTCCCAGTGGGAGTACTACAATCCTGCTTACCTCACACTGCAGATCAGAAACATAGCTAAGAAACAGATCTGAGGGCCTGTATTACAACAACTAGGGGACTCCACCTCTGATAGGGTGGTGACAACCACAGAGCAAAGGGGAGGCCCTGCTCAATATCCAGTGCAAGCTCTTGTGGCCACAACATCAGTCATACCTCCTATCAAGAGGATAATGGCCAGTATACACTGAGGAAAGAGGTGGCAAACATCTATACTAAACACAGCCCTATGCTAAAAAATATTAAACCCATGCAGGCTACACAAGAATGTTCCCACATAAAAGTAGCCCTCCAAGACAGTCTGAGGGTGTGGCATCAGGAGGAAGGACCTGCAGAGCATTTAGCCTTGAAGATCAGTGGTGCTTGAGTGCAGGAGCTCCACAGGACTGGGGAAAACAGAGACTCCACTTGTGGAGGGTGCACATAAGGTCACATGTGCACTGGGACACAGCACAAAGCAGTACATCCATAGGAACCTGTGCTACATGTACCAAGGGGTCTACATCTATGAAGGGAAGGTGAAGGTGGATTATAGTTAACTGTGGGGGCAAGGACACTGGTAGCAAAAGCCCCAGGGAATATTGATTGGAGTGAGCTCTCCTGGAGGTACACATTTTGGAACCAAGGCTTAGTCCCACACAACACCTGCAGGCTCCAGGACTGGAAAGCCACAGACCAAACAACCAACAAGATAGGAACACAACCCCATCCATCAGAACATAGGCTGTCTAAAGTTGTACTGAGCTCACAGCCACCTCAAAACACACACCTTGACATGACTCTGCCCATCAGAGGGACAAGACACAACTCCACCCACTAGCGGGCAGGCACCAGTCTCTTCCACCAGGAAGTCTGCATAAGACCTTGGACCTAGCTCACCCACCAGAGGGCAGACACCAGAAGCAAGATAAACTACTATCCTGCAGCCTGTGGAAAGTAGACCACAAACACAGAAAGTTAGAAAAAAATGAGACAACGAGAAATATGTTGTAAATGAAGGAACAAGATAAAAATCACAAGAACAAATAAATGAAGAGGAGATAGGCAATATCTCTAAAAAAGAATTCAGAGTAATGATAGTAAAGATGATCCAAAATCTCAGGAAAAGAATGGAGGTACAGACAGAGAAGGTAAAAGAAATGTTTAATAAGGAGCTAGAAATTTCAAAGAACAAACAGAGATAAACAATATAATAACTGAAATGGAAAATACACTAGAAGGAATCAGTAGCAGAATAACTGAGGCAGAAGAAGGAACTTGTGAGCTGGAAGACGGAGTAGTGGAAATCACTGCCACAAAATAGAATAAAGAAAAAAGAATGAAAAGAAATGAGGACAGGGCTTCCCTGGTGGCGCAGTGGTTGAGAGTCCACCTGCTGATGCAGGGGACACGGGTTCGTACCCCGGTCTGGGAAGATCCCACATGCCGCGGAGCGGCTGGGCCCGTGAGCCATGGCCGCTGAGCCTGCACGTCCAGAGCCTGTGCTCCGCAACGGCAGAGGCCACAACGGTGAGAGGCCTGTGTACAGCAAAAAGAAAAAAAAAAGAAAGAAATGAGGACAGTCTCAGAGACCACTGGGACAGCTTTAAATGCACCAACATTCACATTTTAGGGGTCCCAGAAAGAGAAGAGAAAGAGAAAGGGCCTGAAAAAAATATTTGTAGATATAGCTGAAAACTTCCCCTAACATGAGAAAGGAAACACTCACAAGTCCAGGAAACACAGAGAGTCCCATATAGGATGAACCCATGGAGGAACACACTGAGACAAATATTAATCAAACTAACAAAAATCAAAGATAAAAAATATATAAAACAACAAGGGAAAAACAACAAATAAAATTCAAGGGAATCCCCATAAAGTTATCAGCAGATTTTTCAGGAGAAACTCTGCAGTCCAGATGGCAGTGGCATGATATATTTAAAGTGATGAAAAGGAAGAACCTACAACCAAGAACACTCTACCTAGCAAGGCTCTCATTCAGATTCTACAGAGAAATCAAAAGATTTACAGACAAGCAAAAGCTAAGAGAATTGAGCACCACCAAACCAACTTTACTACAAATGCTAAAGGAACTTCTCTAGGCAGGAAGTAGACCAGCAAATTGAAACAGCCTTGTGCATACATAGATTACTAAATCAATACCTCATGGGAGAAGCAAAACCAAAAACTACAATAGATACCCACCCAAAATGGAAAAGCAACCCAAACACAACACTAAAGATGGTAATCTAACGTCAGAAGAGAAAAAAAGAGAAAGGGAAGAACAAAGACCTACAAAAACAAAGCCAAAACAATTAAGAAAATTGAAATAAGAAAATGCATATTGATAATTACCTTAAATGTAAATGAATTAAATATTCCAACCAAAAGACAAACTGGCTGAATGGATGAAAAAACAAGACCAATATATATGCTGTCTACAAGTGACCCATTTCAAATCTAGGGACACATACAGACTAAAACTAAGGGGATGGAAAAATATATTCCATGCAAATGGAAAATTAAAAGAAAGCTGGAGTAGCAATACTCATATCAGACAAAATAGACTTTAAAATAAAGACTATGACAAGAGACAAGGAAGGACACTGCATAATGATCAAAGGATCATTCCAAAAAAGAAGATATAACCATTATAAATATATATGCACCCAATATAGGAGCCCCTTAATATATAAGGCAAATGCTAACAGACAAAAAAGGGGAAATAGACAGTAACACAATAAGAATGAGGGACGTTAGCACCACACTTACACCAATGGAAAGATAGATCATCAATATGGAAGAATTAATAAGGAAAAAAATCCCTAAATGACACATTAGACCAGACAGACTTAATTGATATCTAGAGGATATTCCATCTGAAAGCAACAAAATATGCTTCTTCTCAAGTGCATGTGGAATATTCTCCAGGATATATCACATCTTGGGTCACAAATCAAGCCTCAGTAAATTTAAGAAAATTGAAATCATATCAAGCATCTTTTCAGACTACATTGCTATGAGATTAGAAATCAATTACAAAAAAAACCTGTAAAAAACAAAAGCACAGGGAGGCTAAATGATATATTATTAAATGACCAATGGATCATGGAAGAAATCAAAGAGGAAATTTTAAAATACCTAGAGAAAAGTGACAACAAAAACATGATGATCCAAAACCTATGGGATGCAGCAAAAGCACTTCTAAGAAGGAAGTTTATAGCAATACAATTTTACCTCAGGAAACAAGAGAAATCTCAAATAAACAACTTAACCTTACACCTAAAGCAACTGGAAAAAGAAGAGCAAACAAAACCTAAAGTTAGTAGAAGGAAAGAAATCATAAATATCAGAGAAGAAATAAATTAAATAGACTAAGAAAATAACAGAATAGATCAATGAAACTAAAAGCTGGTTCTTTGAGAAGATAAACAAAATTGACAAACCTTTAGCCAGATGCATCAAGAAAAAAAGGGAGAGGACTCAAATCAATAAAATTAGTAATGAAAAAGGAAAAGTTACAATGGAAACCACAGAAATACAAATGACCACACAGACTACTATAAGCCATTATATGCCAATAAAATGGACAACCTAGAAAAAATAGACAAATTCTTAGAAAGGTACAACCTTCCAAGACTGAACCAGGAAGAAAGAGAAAATATGAACAGATCAATCATAAGTACTGAAATTAAAATTGTAATTAAACTATTTCCAACAAACTGAAGTCCAGGACCAGATGGATTCACAGGCGAATTCTACCAAACATTTAGAGAAGAGTTTACACCTATACTTCTCAAACTATTCCAAAAAACTGCAGAGGAAGGAACATTCCCCAGCTAATTCTATGAGGCCACCATTGCCCTGATACCAAAACCAAAGATATCACAAAAAAAGAAAATTAGAGGCCAATATCACTGATAAACATAGATGCAAAATTTCTCAACAAAATACAGGCAAACCAAATCCAACAACACATTAAAAGGATCATACCCTATGATCAACTGGAATTTATCCGAGGGATTCAAGGATTATTCAACATATGCAAATCAATCAATGTGATGCATCACATTAACAAACTGAAGGATACAAACCATATGATCATCTCAATAAATGCAGAAAATAATTTTACAATATTCAACAACACTTTTGACAGAAACTCTCCAGAAAGTGGGCATCAAGGGAACATACCTCAAGATAATAAAGGCCATATATGACAAAGCCACAGCAAACATCATTCTCAAAGGTGAAAAACTGAAAGCATTTCCTTTAAGATCAGGAACAAGACAAGGATGTTCACTATTGCCACGTTTATTCAACATAGTTTTGGAAGTCCTAGCCATGGCAATCAGAGAAGAAAAAGAAGTAAAAGGAATTCAACTTGGAATAGAAGAAGGAAAACTGTCACTATCTGCACATAACATGATACTATACATAGAAAACCCTAAAGATACTACCAGAAAACTACTAGAGCTCATCTATGAACTCAGTAAAGTTGCAGGATACAAAATGAATGCACAGAAATCTCTTGCATTTCTATACACTGACAATGAAAGTTCAGAAAGAGTAATTGAGGAAACAATCCTATTTACCACTGCAAAAAAAGAATAAAATACCTAGGAATAAACCTACTTAAGGGAGCAGAAAACTTATACACAGAAAACTATAAAATGCTGATGAAAGAAATCAAAGATAACACAAATAGATGGAGAGATATACCATGCATTGGATTGGAAGAATCAATATTGTCAAAATGACTGTACTATCCCAGGTAATCTACAGATGCAATGCATTCCCTGTCAAATTACCAATGGCATTTTTCAGAGAATTAGAACAAAACTTTTACAATTTGTATGGAAACACAAAAGACCACAAATAGCCAAAGCAATCTTGAGAAAGAAAAATGGAGTTGGAGGAATCAGGCTCCCTGACTTCAGGGTATACTACAACCAATATGATACCATCACAGAAACAGAAATATAAGTCAATAGAACAGTATAGAAAATCCAGAAATAAACCCACACTTCTATGGTCACCTAATCTATGACAAAGGAGACAAGAATACACAATGGAGAAAAGACAGTCTCTTCAATAAGTGGTGCTGGGAAAGCTGGAGAGCTACATGAATGAAATTAGAATATTCTCTAACACCATACACAAAATAATAAACTCAAAATGGGTTAAAGACCTAAATGTAACACCAGTTTCCATAAAACTCTTAAAGGAAAACATAGACAGAACACTCTTTGGCATAAATTGCAGCAAGATATTTTTTGATTCAACTCTTAGACTAATGAAAATAAAAAGAAAAATAAACAAATGAGACCTAATTAAAGTTAAAAGCTTTTGCACAGAAAAGGAAACCATAAGCAAAATGAAAAGACAACCATCAGAACGGGAGAAAATATTTGCCAATGAAGTAATCTACAAGGGATTAATTTCCAAAATGTACAAACAGCTCATGCAGCTCAATATCAAAAAAACAAACAACCCAATCAAAAAATGGGCAGAAGACCTAAACAGACATTTCTCCAAAGAAGACATGCAGGTGGTCAAAAAGCAAGTGAAAAAATGCTCAACATCACTACTGATTAGTGAAATACAAATCAAAACTTCAGTGAGGTATCACCTCACATTTTTCAAAATGCCCATCATCGAAAATCTACAAACAATAAATGATAGAGAGGATGTGGAGAAAAGGGAACCCTCCTACACTGTTGGTGGGAATGTAAATTGGTAGAGCCACTATGGAGAACAGTGTTTAGGTTCCTTAAAAAACTAAAAATAGAGCTACCATACGATCCAGCAATTCCATTCCTGGGCATATATCCCAGGATACCTATATGTATAACTAATTTGCTTTGTTATACAGCAGAAACTCACAGAACATTGTAAATCAACTGTACTCCAATAAAAATTAATTTAAAAAACAAATAAATAAATTAGTTTTTCACCTGTTACACTGCCTTACATCAATTTAATTATTAGGCCAGCCAAAGAACCTAAAAAGGCAGAAGGAAAATTTTCCTCCCCAACACAGAGAACCATATTAGATAGTTATAGGCCAGTTGTTTCATGAG
Organism: Grampus griseus; assembly: GCF_964374135.1. NCBI lineage: Eukaryota > Metazoa > Chordata > Mammalia > Artiodactyla > Delphinidae > Grampus > Grampus griseus. Next base: position 122,084,513 of record NC_139018.1, on the reverse strand, counting down.
GGCCTTTATAAGCATTGGCTTCCTAAAGTCATTACTTTCTTAAAGCTGTCTGATCATACATGATTTGAGCAGCACATTATTTTCAAATACAACATTCACAATATGCCATAATGAAAGCTTTGATAATACAACCAGTGTTTCAATAGTGTCCTGTTACAAGGTGAACAGATTCTTATTGAACTTATAAAAATAACTATATTGTCCCTGTACCATACTGTTTTGATTACTGTAGTTTTGCAGTATAGTGTGAAATCAGGGAGTCTGATGCCTCCAACTCCATTTTTCTTTCTCAAGAATGCTTCAGTTATTTGGGGTCTTTTGTGTTTCCCTATACATTTAAAAATTTTTTGTTCTATGAAAAATTACATTGCTAATTTGATAGGGATTGCATTGAATCTGTAGGTTGCCTTTGATACTATGTTCATTTTGACAATATTGATTCTTTCAATCCAAGAAGATGGTATTTCTTTCCATTTGTCTGTGTTATCTTTGATTTCTTTCATCAGCATCATATAGTTTTCTGAGTACAGAAGTTTTTCCTCCATAGGTAGGTTATTCCTAGGTAAAAAGAAATATAGATCAACGGAACAGGATAGAAAGCCCAGAAATAAACCCATACCTCTATGGTCAATTAATCTACAACAAAGGAAGCAAGAATATACAGTGGAGAAAAGGCAGTCTCTTAAGTAAGTGGTACTGGGAAAATTGGACAGCTACACATAAAAGAATGAAATTAGAACATTTTCTAATACCATAAACAAAAATAAACTCAAAATGGATTAAAGACCTAAGTAAACTGGATACTATAAAACTAGAGGAAAACGTAGGCATTATACACTTTGACATAAATTGCAGCAATATATTTTTGGATCCATCTCCTAGAGTAACAGAAATACAAACAAAAATAAACAAACGGAACCTGATTAAATTTAAAAGCTTTTGCACAGGAAAGAAAACCATAAACAAAATGAAATGACAACTTACAGAATTGGAGAAAATATTTGTAAACAATGTGACAAACAAGGGATTAATCTTTAAAATATACGAAGAGCTCATACAGCTCATATAAAAAAATAAAATAAACAACCCAGTCAAAAATAGGCAAAAGATCTGAATAGACATTTCTCCAAAGATATACAGATGGCCAAAAGGCACATCCCACTCCTGGCCATATATCTGGAGAAAACCTTAATTAAAAAAAATAATGAACCCCAGTGTTCATTGCAGCACTGCTTACAACAGGCAAGACATGAAAGCAACCTAAATATCCATTGGCAGATGAATGGATAAAGAAGATGTATATATATACACACTGGAATATTACTCAACCATAAGAAAGAATGAAATAATGCCGTTTGCAGCAACGTGGATGGACCTAGAAATTATTATACTAAGTGAAGTAAGCCAGACAGAGAAAGACAAATATCATATGATATCACTTATATGTAGAATCTAAAAAAACTGATACAAATGAACTTACAGAAAAAGCAGAAATAGGCCCACAGTCATAGAAAACAAACTTATGGTACCAAAGGGGAAAGGGGTGGGATAAATTAGGAGTTTGGGATTAACATATACACATTACTATATTAAAATAGATAACCAAGAAGGACTTCCTGTATAGCACAGGGAACTAGACTCAATATTTTGTAATAACTTATATGGGAAAAGAATCTGAAAAAATATATATATTCAGAATATATATATATATAGATATATAACTGAATATATATATAATCTGAATATGTATGTATAATCTGAATATATATATATATGAACCACTTTGCTGTACACTTGAAACTAACACAACATTGTAAATCAACTATACTTCAATAAAAAATTTTAAAGAATTTAAAAAATAACTATAACTGTAAGTTACATGGAGTTCAAGATATAAAGATTACCTTAATTATGAAACACTAATTTTAAAAACAGTAATGTTTCAAACAGAAAGTCACAAAAACCATAATCAACCTTATCAGTTTATTCATCCCCATGGATTTAATTCTTATTCTGCTTGATCTTGGGTTATCAGTTTTATAAATCCATCAGTTTTTTCATTTCTTCTGGAAACTCTTTTTCAGGTCAGAGTCACATTTAAATTTCAAGTGATGTGGCATTTATCTTTCGAGCTTTTAGCTGATTGTAAACACTTTCAGACAAGTATCAAAGTCTAATGATAACTATCAATGAATGACAAATGACTTAAAGCTGCCATGGTTAAAGTCTGGTGAGAGTTTATTTGAAAAGAATAATTAGTTATTTTTGCAGCATGCAACATCTTACTATAATAATCAGACAATGGAGGTATAGATGAATTTCTATGAATTTCATACTATTTCTGCAATACCAATATTAGTAACATATACTCCCACACATATAACCTACAAAGTTTGATCTCAGAGTGGGACAAAATGGCAAAGTAGGAATATCCTGGGCTTACCTCTTCTCATAGATATACCAAAACTATAACTACCCATAGAGGAACTATTTTTGAGAATGATCTGAAAACTAACAGAACTAAGGATAAAAAGGGAAAAACACATTGAGATTGGTAACAGCGGCTGAGATTCAATATGGTCAGGACTCACTCCCCCAGTGTGGTGACCCACAGGCAGGAAAGGATATCACAGCTTCAGTGATCCTCCCTGAGGAGCAAGGGAGTCTAATCTCACACTGGGCTCAGCCCAGAGGACTTCACCCCTATAATGTTTAGCTTTGAAAAACAACAGGACTTATGTCCAGGAGAGCCGGAGTGCTGCAGGAAATTGAGACTCTGCTCTTTAAAGGGCACAGGCAAAAACTCACTCACTGTGAGTCCCAGAAAAGAAGTTTAAATACTGCCAGGGTTGGGCTTCCCTGGTGGCGCAGTGGTTGAGAGTCCGCCTGCCGATGCAGGGGACACGGGTTCCTGCCCCGGTCCGGGAAGATCCCACATGCCGCGGAGCGGCTGAGCCTGTGAGCCATGGCTGCTGAGCCTGCGCGTCCGGAGCCTGTGCTCCGCAATGGGAGAGGCCACAACAGTGAGAGGCCCGTATACAGCAAAAAAAAAAAAAAAAAAAAAAAAAAAATACTGCCAGGGTCATACATGAAGGAGATTCATTGACTAATTTTAAGGTGTGTGTCAAAGAAGCAGATATTTTTGGGGACTATTTCTGACTCTGTTCATCTACCTTACTAACACCTATCTCCTTGCCCAGGGTTCATCTGCAGACCTGCCCAGCCAGAGTCCCTGCAAAGTCCCACCCCACCAGTCCCTTGACCAGAACTAGAGGTGCTCCAAAGAATGCCCTGCCATGCCATACCTGAGTGGTGCCCATGGATGGCACCAGAGTCCCTCCAAAGCAACTCCTACTATAGCAGTAGGCTGTGCACACAAGAGAGCTGAAAATGGTCTTGACCAGGCCTTAAAGAAATCTGCACTGGAGATGAAGCCTACACACTAGCAAACCTGCATCAATTGTGGACCAGCCACAATAGGAAGGTAAATGCAGCTGACACAGGGGATAATAATGAAACATTTGGTTCTGGTGACCAGAGGAGACTGTGCTACTAGGCGTCATGGGATGTCTTCTATATAAAGCCACTCTTTCAAGACCAGTAGATGTACCTGATACATCTAATACTAGAAAGAAAAAACAAAATTAAGCAAAATGAGGAGACAAAGAGAGATGTTCCAAATGAAAGAACAAGAAAAACATCAGAAAAAGAACTAAACTGAACATAAGCAATCTAACAGTTAAAGAGCTCAAAGTAATTGTCATATAGATACTCACTGAACTCAGGAGAAGAATGGGGAAGCACATTGAGAAATTCAGAAAGAAATAAAAAATGTATATTTTAAAAAAAGCAGGAGAGAGGGGGAAGATGGTGGAAGAGTAAGATGTGGAGATCACCTTCCTCCCCACAGATACATCAGAAATACATCTACAGGTGGAACTGCTCCTATAGAACACCCACTGAACGCTGGCAAAAGACCTAAGACCTCCCAAAAGGCAAGAAGCTCCCCACGTACCTGGATAGGGCAAAAGAAAAAAGAATAAACAGAGACAAAAGAATAGGGATGGGAACTGCACCCTATTCCCAGTGGGTGCTGAGAAGGAAGAAAGTGGGAGGGAGCTGAGAAGGAAGAAAGCTTCCACACGCTAGGAAGCCCTTTTGTGGAAGAGACTGCGGGTGGCGGAGGTGGGTGGAGCTTCGGAGCCATGGAGGAGAGCGCAGCAACAGGGGTGTGGAGGGCAAAGCAGAGAGATTCCCGCACAGAGGATCAGTGGCGACCGGCACTCACCAGCCCGAGAGGCTTCTCTGCTCACTCGCCGGGGTGGGTGGGCGCTGGGAGCTGAGGCTCGGGCTTCAGAGGTCAGATCCCAGGTAAAGGACTGGTGGCGTGAACACAGCCTGAAGGGGGCTAGTGCACCACGGCTAGCTGGGAGGGAGTCTGGGGAAAAGTCTGGACCTGCCTAAGAGGCAAGTGACTTTTTCTTCCCTCTTTGTTTTCTGGTGCGCAAGGAGAGGAGATTAAGAGCGCTGTTTAAAGGAGCTGCAGAGACAGGCGCGAGCCGCGGCTATCACCGCGGACCACAGAGATGGGCATGACATGCTAAGGCTGCTGCTGCCGCCAGCAAGAAGCCTGAGTGCAAGCACAGGTCACTATCCACACCTCCCCTACCGGGAGCCTGTGCAGCCCGCCACTACCAGGGTCCCGGGATGCAGGATCAACTTCCCCGGGAAAACGCATGGCATGCATCAGGCTGGTGCAATGTCTCTCCAGCCTCTTCCACCGCAGGATTGCCCTGCACTCTGTGCCCCTCACCCCCCGAGCCTCAGTGAGCCACAGCCCCCAAAACAGTGGCTCCTTTAACCCCATCCTGTCTGAGCGAAGAACAGACGCCCTCTGACGACCGACGAGCAGAAGCAGGGCCAAATCCAAAGCTGAGCACCAGGAGCTGTTCGAACAAAGAAGAGAAAGGGAAATTTCTCCCAGAAGCCTCAGAAGCAGCAGATTAAATCTCCACAATCAACTTGATGTACCCTGCATTGGTAGAATACCTGAATAGACAAGGAATCATCTCAAATTGAGGACGTGGACTTTGAGAGCAAGATTTATTATTTTTCCCCTTTTCCTCCTTTTGTGAGTGTGTATCTGCATGCTTCTGTGGGAGATTTTGTCTGTATAGCTTTGCTTTCACCATTTGTTCTAGGGTTCTGTCCATCTGTTTTGTTTCGTTGTTTTGTTTTGCTTTTTAAAAGTTTATTTTCTTACTAATTATTTTGTACTGTTTATTTTAATAAATTTATATTTTATCTTACTTTATTTTATTTTATCTTCTTCCTTTCTTTCTTTCTTTCTTTCTTTCTTTCTTTCTTTCTTTCTTTCTTTCTTTCTTTCTTTCTTTCTTTCTGTCTTTCTTTCCTTCTTTCTATTTTTTCTCCCTTTTATTCTGAGCCATGTGGAGGACAGGCTCTTAGTGCTCCAGTCCAGGAGTCAGTGCTGTGCCTCTGAGGTGGGAGAGCCAACTTCAGGACACTGGACCACAAGAGACCTCCCAGCTCCACATAATATCAAATGGTGAAAATCTCCCAGAGATCGCCATCTCAACAAAAACACCCAGCTTCACTAAACGACCAGCAAGCTACAGTGCTGGACACCCTATGCCAAACTAGCAAAACAGGAACAAAATTCTACCCATTAATGGAGAGCCTGCCTAAAATAATAATAAGGCCACAGACACCCCAAAAACACCAATAGACGTGGACCTGCCCACCAGAAAGACAAGATCCAGCCTCATACACCAGAACACAGGCACTAGTCCCCTCCACCAGAAAGCATACACAACCCACTGAACAACCTTAGGCACTGGGGACACACACCAGAAACAAGGGAACTATGAACCTGCAGCCTGCAAAAAGAAGACCTCAAACACAGTAAGAAAAGCAAAATGAGAAGACAGACAAACACACAGTAGATGAGTGAGCAAGATAAACACCCACCAGACTGAACAAATGAAGAGGAAAGAGGCAGTCTACCTGAAAAAGAATTCAGAATAATGACAGTAAAGATGATACAAAATCTTGGAAATAGAATAGACAAAATGCAAGAAACATTTAACAAGGACCTGAAAGAACTAAAGAGAAAAAAAGTAACAATGAACAACACAATAAATGAAATTAAAAATACTCTAGAAGGGATCAACAGCAGAAGAACTGAGGCAGAAGAATGATAAGTGACCTGGAAGATAAAATGGTGGAAATAAAAACTGCAGAGAAGAATAAAGAAAAAAGAATGAAAAGAACTGATGACAGTCTCAGAGATCTCTGGGACAACATTAAACTCACCATCATTTGAAATATAGGGGTCCCAGAAGAAGAAGAGAAAAAGAAAAGGACTGAGAAAATATTTCAATATATTATAATTGAAAACTTCACTAATAAGGGAAAGGAAATAGCTAATCAAGTTCAGGAAGCACACAGAGTCCCATACAGTATAAATCCAAGGAGAAACATGCCAAGACACATATTAATCAAACGATCAAAAATTAAATACAAAAAAAACATATTAAAGCGGCAAGGGAAAAACAACAAGTAACACACAAGGGAATCCCCATAAGGATAACAGCTGATCTTTCAGCAAAAACTCTACAAGCCAGAAGGGACTGGCAGGACATATTTAAACTGATGAAAGAGAAAAAGCTGCAACCAAGATTACTCTACCCAGGAAGGATCTCATTCAGATTTGATGGAGAAATTAAAACCTTTACAGACAAGCAAAATCTGAGAGAGTTCAGCACCACCAAACCAGCTTTACAACAAATGCTAAAGGAACTTCTCTAGGCAAGAAACACAATAGAAGGAAAAGACTTACAATAACGAACCCAAAACAATTAAGAAAATGGAAATAGGAACATACATATCGATAATTACCTTAAATGTAAATGGACTAAATGCTCCCAACAAAACACACAGACTGGCTGAATGGATACAAAACCAAGACCCATATATTTGCTGTCTACAAGAGACCGCTTCAGACCTACGGACACATACAGACTGAAAGAAAGGAGATGGAAAAAGATATTTCATGCAAATGGAAACCAAAAGAAAGCTGGAGTAGCAATTCTCATGTCAGAAAAAATTGACTTTAAAACAAAGACTATTAGAAGGGACAAAGAAGGACACTACATAAAGATCAAGCGATCGGTCCAAGAAGAACATATAGCAATTGTAAATATTTATGCACCCAGCATAGGAGCACCTCAATACATAAGGCAAATACTAATAGCCATAAAACGGGTAATTGACAGTAACACATTCAGAGTAGGGGACTTTAACACCCCACTTTCACCAATGGACAGATCATTCAAAATGAAAATAAATAAGGAAACACAAGCTTTAAATGATACATTAAACAAGATGGACTTAATTGATATTTATAGGACATTCCATCCAAAAACAACAGAATACACATTTTTCTCAAGAGCTCATGGAACATTCTCCAGGATACATCATATCTTGGGTCACAAATCAACCCTTGGTAAATTTAAGAGAATTGAAACTTTATCAAGTATCATTTTGACCACAGCGCTATGAGACTAGATATCAATTACAGGAAAAAATCTGTAAAAAAATACAAACATATGGAGGCTAAACAATACACTACTTAATAACGAAGTGATCACTGAAGGAATCAAAGAGGAAATCAAAAAATACCTAGAAACAAATGACAATGGAGACACGACGACCCAAAATCTGTGTGATGCAGCAAAAGCAGTTCTAAGAGGAAAGTTTATAGCAATACAATCCTACCTTAAGAAACAGGAAACATCTCGAGAAAACAACCTAACCTTGCACCTAAAGCAATTAGAGCAAGAAGAACTAAAAATCCCCAAAGTTAGCAGAGAGATAGAAATCCTAAAAATCAGATCAGAAATAAATGAAAAAGAAATGAAGGAAACGATAGCAAAGATCAATAAAACTAAAAGCTGGTTCTTTGAGAAGATAAACAAAATTGATAAACCATTAGCCAGACCCATCAAGAAAAATAAGGGAGAAGACTCAATAGAATTAGAAATGAAAAAGGAGAAGTAACAACTGACACTGCAGAAATACAAAAGATCATGAGAGATTACTACAAGCAACTCTATGCCAATAAAATGGACAACCTGGAAGAAATGGACAACTTCTTAGAAATGCACAACCTGCCAAGACTGAATCAGGAAGAAATAGAAAATATGAACAGACCAATCACAAGCACTGAAATTGAAACTGTGATTAAAAATCTTCCAACAAACAAAAGCCCAGGACCAGATGGCTTCACAGTCTAATCCTATCAAACATTTAGAGAAGAGATAATACCTATCCTTCTCAATCTCTTCCAAAATATAGCAGACGGAGGAACACTCCCAAACTCATTCTACGAAGCCACCAACACCCTGATACCAAAACCAGACAAGGATGTCACAAAGAAACAAAACTACAGGCCAGTATCACTGATGAACATAGATGCAAAAGTCCTCAACAAAATACTAGCAAACAGAATCCAACAGCACATTAAAAGGATCATACACCATGATCAAGTGTGGTTTATACCAGGAATGCAAGGATTCTTCAATATATGCAAATCAATCAACGTGATACAGCATATTAACAAATTGAAGGAGAAAAACCATTTGACCACCTCAATATATTCAGAGAAACCTTTCAAAAAAATTCAACATCATTTACTAAAAAAAATTCTCCAGAAAGTAGGCACAGAGGGAAAGTTCCTCAACATAATAAAGGACATATATTAAAATCCCACTGCCAACATCATCCTAAATGGTGTAAATATGAAACCATTTCCACTAAGATCAGGAGCAAGACAAGGTTGCCCACTCTCACCACTCTGATTCAACACAGTTTTGGAAGTTTTAGCCACAGCAATCAGAGCAGATAAGGAAATAAAAGGAATCCAAATCAGAAAAGAAGAAGTAAAGCTGTCACTGTTTGCAGATGACATGATACTATACATAGAGAATCCTAAAGATGCTACCAGAATACTACTAGAGCTAATCAATGAATTTGGTAACGTAGCAGGATACAAAATTAATGCACAGAAATCTCTGGCAATTCTATACACTAATGATGAAAAATCTGAAAGTGAAATTAAGAAAACACTCCCATTTACCATTGCAACAATAGATGGAGAGATATACCATGTTCTTGCATTGGAAGAATCAACATTGTGAAAATGACTCTACTACCCAAAGCACTCTATAGATTCAATGCAATCCCTATCAAACTACCACTGGCATTTTTCCCATAACTAGAACAAAAAAATTCACAACTTGTATGGAGACACAAAAGACCCTGAATAGCCAAAGCAATCAATCTTGAGAACGAAAAGTGGAGCTGGAGGAATCAGGCTCCCTGACTTCAGACTATACTACAAAGCTACAGTAATCAAGACAGTATGGTACTGGCACAAAAACAGAAAGATAGATCAATGGAACAGGATAGAAAGCCCAGAGATAAACCCACACACATAGGGTCACCTTACCTTTGATAAAGGAGGCAGGAATGTACAGTGAAGAAAGGACAGCCTCTTCAATAAGTGGTGCTGGGAAAACTGTAGAGGTACATGTAAAAGTATGAGATTAGATCACTCCCTAACACCATACCCAAAAAGAAGCTCAAAATGGATTAAAGACCTAAATGTAAGGCCAGAAACTATCAAACTCTTAGAAGAAAACATAGGCACAACACACTGTGACATAATCACAGCAAGATCCTTTTTGACCCACCTCCTAGAGAAATGGAAATAAAACAAAAATAAAGTAATGGGACCTAATGAAACTTCAAAGCTTTTGCACAGCATAGGAAACCGTAAACAAGACCAAAAGACAACCCTCAGAATGGGAGAAAATATTTGCAAATGAAGCAACTGACAAAAGATTAATCTCCAAACTTTACAAGCAGCTCATGCAGCTCAATAACAAAAAAACAAAAAACCCAATCCAAAAATGGGTAGAAGACCTAAATAGACATTTCTCCAAAGAAGATATACATATTGCCAACAAACACATGAAAGAATGCTCCACATCATTAATCATTCAAGAAATGCAAATCAAAACTACAATGAGATATCATCTCACACCAGTCAGAATGGCCATCATCAAAAAATCTAGAAACAATAAATGCTGGAGAGGGTGTGGAGAAAAGGGAACACTCTTGCACTGCTGGTGGGAATGTGAATTGGTACAGCCTCTATGGAGAACAGTACGGAGGTTCCTTAAAAAACTACAGATAGAACTACCATATGACCCAGCAATTGCACTACTGGGCATATATCCTTAGGAAACCATAATTCAAAAAGAGTCATGTACCAAAAATGTTCATTGCAGCTCTATTTACTATAGCCAGGAGATGGAAGCAACCTAAGTGTCCATCATCGGATGAATGGGTAAAGAAGATGTGACACATATATACAATGGAATATTACTCAGCCATAAAAAGAAACAAAATTAAGTTATTTGTAGTGAGGTGGATGGACCTAGAGTCTGGCATACAGAGTGAAGTAAGTCAGAAAGAGAAAGACAAATACCATATCCTAACACATATATATGGAATCTAAGGGGGAAAAGTGTCTTTAAGAACCTAGGTGTAAGATGGGAATAAAGACACAGACCTACTAGAGAATGGACTTGAGCATATGAGGAGGGGGAAGGGTAAGCTGTGACAAAGTGAGAGAGTGGCATGGACATATATACAGTACCAAATGTAAAATAGATAGCTAGTGGGAAGCAGCCTCATAGCACAGGGAGATCAGCTCGTTGCTTTGTGACCACCTAGAGGGGTGGGATAGGGAGGGTGGGAGAGAGGAAGATGCAAGAGGGAAGAGATATGGGAACATATGTATATGTATAACTGATTCACTTTGTTATAAAGCAGAAACTAACATACCATTGTAAAGCAATTATACTCCAATAAAGATGAGAAGAAAAAAGCTGAAGAATACAATGATTGAAGTGAAAACTACACTAGAAGGAATTAACTGCAGATTAGAGGATGCAGACCAGATCAGCAATATGAATCTAGAATAACAGAAATCACCCAATAAAAACAAAAAGAAAAGAAAAAAATAACCAAAAATGAGGATTGTTTAAGAAACTTCTGGGGCAACATCATGCATACTAACCTTCGCATTACCGGGGTCCTGGAAGAAGAAGAGAGAAGGGGAGAGAAAATCTATTTGAAGAAATAATGGCTGAAAACGTTTTTAACTTGGCAAAGGAAACATCAAAGTTCAGAAATCACAGAGTCCCAAACAATAGGAAACCAAAGAAACCCACACTAAGAGACATTATAAATAAAATGTCAAAAGTTAAAGACAAAGAGAGGATCTTAAAAGTAGCCACACAGAGGAAAGTTACATTTTGGGAAGCCTCCTTAACACTATCAGCTGACTTTACAGGGAAAATTTTATAGGCCTGAGGGGATTGGCATGATATATTCAAAGGGCTGAAAAGAACACATTAGCAACCAAGAATACTCTGTCTGGCAAGATTGTCATTCAGAATTGAAAGAGAGGGTTTCCTGAATAAGCAAAAGCAAGAGTAATGAACCACCAGTAAAGTGACTTACAAGAAATATGAAAGATTTCTTTAAAGGGAAAAGAAATGGTTATAGCTATAGAAAAAAGAATTATGAAAGAAAAACATCTCACTAATAAAGGAAACATGAAGTAAAAGTAGTAAATAACCACCTATATAGCTAGTATGAAGGTTAAAAAACAGAACACTAGTGATAAAATCTTCTATGTCTAAAACAGTTAAGTGGCACACAAAACTTTTAAATACAAAATATGATGTCAAAGTCATAAAATGTGGAGGGGGGAAGAAAAATGTAGTGGTTTTAGAACACAAACCTAAGTGACCATCAACCTAAAATAGATTACTATATACGTAGCTTGTTATATAAGAAATTTATGGTAACCACAACCAAAAACCGACAATTGATACACACACACAAGAAAACAAAACAGAGTGTGAGGGAGAAAAGAATACAAATTAAGATTTTTAAATCTATTGAATCATAAGGATAGAGAGCAAAAAAAGAAGGAAAGAAAGAGCAACAACAACAAAACAGAAAACAATTAGCAAAATGGCAATGTGTCACTAACCACTTTAAACATAATTGGACCAAAAATGTTCCAAGTAAAGAACATAAGGTGGCTGAATGGATATATATATAGCTTTAAGAGACTCACTTCTGATCTAAAGACACACACAGACTGAAAGTTAGATGATGGAATATATATTCTATGCACATGGAAATGAAAAGAAAGCTGGGGTAGCAATAGTTATATCAGACAAAAATGATTTTAAAACAAAGGCTGTGACAAGAGACAAAGAAAAGCATTAAATAATAATTTTTAAAGAAAACCTTCAACAAGAAGATGTAAAACTTGTAAGTATATATGCAGCCAACATAGAGTCACCTATATACTTAAAGCAAATATTAACAGGCAATAAGGGAGAAATCAACAGTAATGATATTAGGGAAACTTAACATTCCACTGACATCAATAGATAGATAATCTACACAGAAAATCAATAATAAAGCACTGGCCTTAAACGACACTTTAGATCAGATAGCTTTAGCAGCTATATATTGGGTTGGCCAAAAAGTTCATTCAGTTTTAAGTAAAAATAAAAGATACATTTTTCATTTTCACCAAGAATTTAATTGAACAATGTATTCAGTAACACAATGAACATTTTGGCCAATCCATTACAAAACATTTGATCCAAAAACAGCAAAATATAAGTGTTTTTTTTTTCCAAATGCACATAGAATATGCTCCAGGATAGGTCACATATTAAGCCACAAAACAAGTTTTGATAAGACTAAGAAAATTGAAATTATATCAAACATTTTTGTTTTTGTCACAATAGTACAAGACTTGAAATCAACTTCAAAAAGACAAAAAACCCACAAACGTGGAGTCTAAACAATATGCTAACCAAAAACCAATGATTCATTGAAGAAATCAAAGAGGAAATCAAAAAATACGCTGATACAAGTAACATGGAAACACAGCATTCCAAAATCTATGGGACACAGCAAAAGCATTTCTAAGAGGAACGTTATAGCAATACAGGCCTACCTCAAGAGACAAAAAAATAATAATAATACAAAACAAACAAACAAAGAAACCCCACAATCTAACCTGAGACCTAAAGGAACTAAAGTAAGAAGAAGAAACAAAATGCAAAGTTAGTAGAAGGAAGGAAAAAGAAAATTAGAGGCCGATATCCCCAATAAATATAGATGCAAAAATCCTTAACAAAATATTTACAAATAATACTTTAAAACAGTCATACAACATGATCAAATGTGATTTGTTCCAGGAGTTCAAGAATAGTTTAATATCTGTAAACAAATCAACAAGATACACTATATTTTTTTAAAAAATGGATAAAATCATCACAATAACTGCAGAAAAGTTTAGACACAAACATTCATTTATAATAAAATACTCTCAACAAAGAGGGCATAGAAGGAACATACTTCACAAAATAAAGACATTATATTACAAACCCACAGTTAACATCACTGTGGTTAAAAGTTGAAAGCATTTACTCTAAGGACATGAACAAGACTAGAATACCCACTCTCACCCCTTCTATTCAATGTAGTACTGGATGTCCTAGTCAAATTAATCAGACAAGAAAAAAAAAGATAAAATAAAATGCAAATTTGGAAGAAACAAGTAAAATTATCACTCTTTGTGAACTTTGCAGACATGATACTATATACAGAAAACACTAAAGACTCCACCTAAAAACTATTACAACTAATAAATGAAGTCACTAAAGTTGTAAGATACAAAATTAATATACAGAAATCTGTTGCATTTCTACACACTAATAACAATCAACCAGAAAAAGATTTTAAGAAAGCAATCCTACTTACAATGACATCAAAAGGAAGTAAATACCTAGGAATATACAAGTTGGTGAAAGACCTGTACTCTAAAAAGTATAAGACTTTGATTAAAATAAAAAGAAGAAGAAGACAAAGTGAAGATAACCCAAATCAATGGAAAGATATTAAATTCTCATGAAATGGAAGAATTAATATCAATAAAATGTTGATACTATCCAAAGCAATTTCCATATTCAATGCAATCCTTATCAAATATCAATGGTATTTTTCACAGAACTAGAACAAGTAATTATAAACTTAGTATAGATTCACAAAAGACCCAGAATAGCCACAGCAATCTTAAGAAAGCAGGAGGGGGGGCTTCCGTGGTGGCACAGTGGTTGAGAGTCCGCCTGCCGATGCAGGGAATACGGGTTCGTGCCCCGGTCCGGGAGGATCCCACGTGCCATGGAGCAGCTGGGCCTGTGGGCCGCGGCCACTGTGCCTGCACGTCCGGAGCCTGTGCTCCACAGCGGGAGAGGCCACAGCAGTGAGAGGCCCGCGTACAGAAAAAAAAAAAAAAAAAAAAAAGAAAGCAGGAGATATCACGTTCCCTGTTTTCAGAGTATACTAGTAAGCTATAGTAATCAGAAGTGTATTGTACTGGCACAAAAACAGATGTATAGATCAATGGAGAGAGCTCAAGAATAAACCCATACATATATGGTCAATTAGCCTACAACAAAGGAGGTCCCATTAAGCAAGAGCAACAGCAGCAAAAACAAACAACTCGGATTACACTAAACTAAAAAGATTTTGCACAGCAGAGGAAACTATCAACAAAATAAAAAGGCAAATGGGAGAATATATTTGCAAATGAAATATCCAATAAGGGGTTAATATCCAAAATTTATAAAGAACTCATACAACTCAATATCAAGAAAAAACAAATAATGTGATTAAAAATTGGACAGAAAACCTGAATAAACTTTTTGCCAAAGAAGATGTATAGATGACCAACAAATCAATGAAAAGATATACGTCACTAATCATCAGGGAAATGCAAATAAAAACCACAACAAGATGGCACTTCACACCTGTCAGAAAGACTATCATTAAAAAGTGTTCATAACAAGTGTAGGTGAAGATGTAGAGATAAGGTAACACTTGTGCATTGTTGGTGGGAGTGTATATTTGTGCAGCCATGATGGAAAATGATATGGAGGTTCCTCAAGAAATTAAAAATAGAACTAGAGTACAACCCAGGAATTCCACGTCTGGTTATTTATCCAAAGAAAACAAAAACACTAATTTGAAAAGATATATGCATGCTTATGCTCATTGCAGCATTATTTGCAATGGCCAAGATATGGAAACAACCTAAGTGTTTATCAATAGATGAATGGATGAAGAAGTGAAATAAGTCAGACAGAGAGAGACAAGTATCGTATGATTTCATATATATGTAGAATTTTTGAAAAACAACCATCAAAATAAAACAGGAAGATACTCATACATACAGAAAACTGGTGGTAGCCAGAGGGGAGGGGTTTGGGGGACTTGGCAAAATAAATAAAATGGATTTAAATGTACAACACTTCAGTTATAAAATAAATAAATCACAGGGAGATAATAACAACATAAGGAATATAGTCAGTAATACTGTAATAACTGTACAATGATGGTTGCTTACTAGATTTATTGTGGTGACCATTTTGTCATGTATTTAAATGTCACATCACTATATCGTACACCTGAAGCTAACAATATTGTACATCCACTATGCTTCAATAAAATAAAAGAAAATCAGAAATTCCCTGGTGGTCCAGTGGAAAGGGCTCCATGGTTCCACTGCAGGGGGCACAAATTTGATCCCTGATTGGGGAACTAAGATCCCACAAGCTGCCCTGCATGGCCAAAATACTCAACCCAGCCTATATGGGAACACTTGCAAAATAATAAAACAAAAATAAAAGAAAATCTTAAAAATTAAAAAAGTAACTTACAGAAGTTTATTATCACTTCTTAGTTGCCAGTGCTCACACATTATTTAACATGCTGAATAAATCTAATTATCTCCCTTTTACAAAGTGAGAGACAAATCCTTGTGATTTCTTAGGGACCCTCTGGGAAATCTCAATATTAACTTGAGGTCAAAAAGACTTCAGTCACTGTTTGACTTAGGGAAATTGTCAAAAATGTCAAAGGGTTTGAACACAAGTAAATAAGATCACTGTGGAACAACACTAAGTTATCCATTTAACCAAGGACACAATTAAGATTTCAAAGGCAGGCTTCTGGGGAGATGGCGGAAGAGTAAGATGAGAAGATCACCTTCCTCCCCACAGATACACCAGAAATACATCTACACGTGGAACAACTCCTACAGAACACCTACTGAATGCTGGCAGAAGACCTCAGACCTCCCAAAAGGCAAGAAAGTCCCCACGTACCTGAGTAGGGCAAAAGAAAAAAGAATAAACAGAGACAAAAGGATAAGGACGGGACCTGCACCAGTGAGAGGGAGCTGTGAAGGAGGAAAGGTTTCCACACACTAGGAAGCCCCTTCGTGGGCAGAGACTGTGGGTGGCGGAGCGGGGGAGCTTCGGAGCCATGGAGGAGAGCACAGCAACAGGGGTGCAGACGGCAAAGTGAAGAGATTCCCGCACAGAGGATCAGGGTCGACCGGCACTCACCAGCCCGAGAGGCTTTTCTGCTCACCCGCCGGGGAGGGCAGGGCTCAGAGTTGAGGCTCGGGCTTCAGACGCAGCGCCGGGAGAGGACTGGGGTTGGCAGCATGAACACTGCCTGCAGGGGGTTAGTGCACCACAGCTAGCCGGGAGGGAGTCCAGGGAAATGTCTGGACCTGCCGAAGAGGCAAGGGACTTTTTCTTCTTTGTTTCCTGGTGGGCGAGGACAGGGGATTAAGACTGCTGCTTAAAGGAGCTCCAGAGACGGGCGCGAGCCATGGCTAAAAGCGCGGACCCCAGAGACGGGCATGAGATGCTAAGGCTGCTGCTGCCACCACCAAGAAGCCTGTGTGTGAGCACAGGTCACTATCCACACCCCCCTTCCGGGCAACCTGTGCAGCCCGCCTCTGCCAGGGTCCCGGGATCCAGGGACAACTCCCCAGGGAGAATGCACGGCGCGTCCCAGGCTGGTACAACGTCATGTTGGCCACTGACGCCACAGGCTCGCCCCGCACTCCTTTCCCCTCCCTCCCCCCGGCCTGAGTGAACCAGAGCCCCCGAATCATCAGCTCCTTAAACCCCGTCCTGTCTGAGCGAAGAACATATGCCCTCTGGCGACCTACACGCAGAGGCGGGGCCAAATCCAAAGCTGAGCCCCTGGGAGCTGTGAGAACAAAGAAGAGAAAGGGAAATCTCTCCCAGCAGCCTCAGAAGCAGGGGATTAAAGCTCCACAATCAACTTGATGTACTCTGCATCTGTGGAATACATTAATAGACAACAAATCACCCCAAATTAAGGGGGTGGATTTTGAGAGCAAGATTCATGATTTTTTTTGCCTTTTCCTCTTTTTGTCAGTGTGTATGTATATGCTTCTGTGTGAGAGTTTGTCTGTATAGCTTTGCTTCCGCCATTTGTCCTAGGGTTGTATCAGTCCGTTTTTTAAAAATTTTTTTTTCTCTTAGTAATTATTTTTTATTTTAATAACTTTATTATATTTTATCTTACTTTATTTTATTTTACTTTATCTTCTTTCTCTCTTTTTTCCTTCTTTCCCTCCTTCCTTCCTTCCACGATCCCTCCCTACCTCCCTCCCTCCTTTCTTTCTTTCTTTCTTTCTTTCCTTCTTTCTTTCTATTTCTACTAATTCTTTCTTACTACCTTTTCCCACTATTATTCTGAGCTGTGTGGATGAAAGACTCTTGGTGCTGCAGCCAGCAGTCAGTGCTGTGCCTCTGAGATGGGAGAGCCAACTTCAGGACACTGGTCCACAAGAGACCTCCCAGCTCCACATAATATCAAATGGTGAAACTCTCCCAGATATCTCCATCTCAACACCAGCACCCAGTTTCACTCAACGACCAGCAAGCTACAGTGCTGGACATCCTATGCCAAACAACTAGCAAGAGAGGAACACAACCCCACCCATTAGCAGAGAGGCTGCCTAAAATCATAAGAAGTCCACAGACACCCCAAAACACACCACCAGACGTGGACTTGCCCACCAGAAAGACAAGATCCAGCCTCATCCACCAGAACACAGGCACTAGTCCCTTCCACCAGGAAGCCTACACAACCCACTGAACCAACTTTAGCCACTGGGGACAGACACCAAAAACCACGGGAGCTACAAACCTGCAGCCTGCAAAAAGAAGACCCCAAACACAGTAAGATAAGCAAAATTAGAAGACAGAAAAACACACAGCAAATGAAGGAGCAAGATAAAAACGCACCAGACCTAACAAATGAAGAGAAAAGAGGCAGTCTACCTGAAAAAATTCAGAATAATGATAGTAAAGATGATACAAAATCTTGGAAAGAGAATAAACAAAATGCAAGAAACATTTAACAAGGACCTAGAAGAACTAAAGATGAAACAAACAATGATGAACAACACAGTAAATGAAATGAAAAATACTCTAGATGGGATCAATAGCAGAAAAACTGAGGCAGAGGAACGGATAAGTGACCTGGAAGATAAAATAGTGGAAATGACTACTGAAGAGCAGAATAAAGAAAAAAGAATGAAAACAACTGAGGACAGTCTCAGAGACCTCTGGGACAACATTAAATGCACCAGCATTCGGATTATAGGGCTTCCAGAAGAAGAAGAGAAAAAGAAAGTGACTGAGAAAATATTTGAAGAGATTATAGTTGAAAACTTCCCTAATAGGGGAAAGGAAATAGTTAATTAAGTCCAGGAAGCACAGAGAGTCCCATACAGGATAAACCCAAGGAGAAATACACCAAGACACATATTAATCAAACTGTCACAAATTAAATAAAAAGAAAACATATTAAAAGCAGCAAGAAAAAAACAACAAATAACACACAAGGGAATCCCCATAAGGTTAACAGCTGAACTTTCAGCAGAAACTCTGCAAGCCAGAAGGGACTGGCAGGACATATTTAAAGTGATGAAGGAGAAAAAGCTGCAACCAAGATTACTCTACCCAGGAAGGATCTCATTCAGATTTGATGGAGAAATTAAAACCTTTACAGACAAGCAAAATCTGAGAGAGTTCAGCACCACCAAACCAGCTTTACAACAAATGCTAAAGGAACTTCTCTAGGAAAGAAACACAATAGAAGGGAAAGACTTACAATAACGAACCCAAAACAATTAAGAAAATGGAAATAGGAACATACATATCGATAATTACCTTAAATGTAAATGGACTAAATGCTCCCAACAAAACACACAGACTGGCTGAATGGATACAAAAACAAGACCCATATATTTGCTGTCTACAAGAGACCCACTTCAGACCTAGAGACACATACAGACTGAAAGAAAGGAGATGGAAAAAGATATTTCATGCAAATGGAAACCAAAAGAAAGCTGGAGTAGCAATTCTCATGTCAGAAAAAATTGACTTTAAAACAAAGACTATTAGAAGGGACAAAGAAGGACACTACATAAAGATCAAGGGATCGATCCAAGAAGAACATGTAACAATTGTAAATATTTATGCACCCAGCATAGGAGCACCTCAATACATAAGGCAAATACTAACAGCCACAAAAGGGGTAATTGACAGTAACACATTCTGAGTAGGAGAATTTAACACCCCACTTTCACCAATGGACAGATCATCCAAAATGAAAATAAATAAGGAAACACAAGCTTTAAATGATACATTAAACAAGGTGGACTTAATTGATATTTATAGGACACTCCATCCAAAAACTACAGAATACACATTTTTCTCAAGAGCTCATGGAGGAGAAGGCGGAAGATGGTGGAAGAGTAAGACGCGGAGATCACCTTCCTCCCCACAGATACACCAGAAATACATCTACACGTGGAACAACTCCTACAGAACACCTACTGAAGGCTGGCAGAAGACCTCAGACCTCCCAAAAGGCAAGAAACTCCCCACGTACCTGGGTAGGGCAAAAGAAAAAACAGAGACAAAAGAATAGGGACGGCACCTGCACCAGTGGGAGGGAGCTGTGAAGGAGGAAAAGTTTCCACACTCTAGGAAGCCCCTTCGCGGGCGGAGACTGCGGGAGGCGGAGGGGGGAGCTTCGAAGCTGCGGAGTGCACAGCAACGGGTGCGGAGGGCAAAGCGGGGAGATTCCCGCACAGAGGATCGGTGCCGACCGGCACTCACCAGCCCGAGAGGCTTGTCTGCTCACCCGCCGGGGCGGGCGGGGCTGAGAGCTGAGGCCGGAGCGCAGGGAGAGGACTGGGGTTGGCGGCTTGAACATAGCCTGAAGGGGTTAGTGCACCACAGCTAGCCGGGAGGGAGTCCGGGGAAAAGCCTGCACCAGCAGAAGAGGCAGGAGACTTTTCCTTCCCTCTTTGTTTCCTGGGGCGTGAGGAGAGGGGTTTAAGAACGCTGCTTAAAGGAACTCCAGAGACGGGCGCGAGCCGCGGCTGAAAGCGCGGAATCCAGAGACGGGCGCGAGCCGCGGCTGAAAGCGCGGACCCCAGAGACGGGCGCGAGCCGCGGCTGAAAGCGCGGAATCCAGAGACGGGCGCGAGCCGCGGCTGAGGGCGCGGACTCCAGAGACGGGCGCAAGCCGCGGCTAAAAGCGCGGACCCCAGAGGCGGGCGGGATACGTTAAGGCTGCTGCTGCCGCCACCAAGGGGCCTGTGTGCGAGCACAGGTCACTCTCCACACCCCTCGTCCGCGGAGCCTGTGCAGCCCGCCACTGCCGGGTTCCCGGGATCCAGGGACAACTTCCCCAGGAGAGCGCACAGCGCGCCTCAGGCTGGTGCAAAGTCACGCCGGCCTTTGCCACCGCAGGCCCGCCCCGCACTCTGTGCCCCTCCGTCCCCGCCGGCCTGAGTGCGCCAGAGCCCCCAGTCAGCGGCTCTTTTAACCCCATCCTGTCTGAGCAAAAAACAGACGCCCTCCAGCGATCTACACGCAGTGGCAGGGCCAAATCCAAAGCTTAGCCCTGGGAGCTGTGAGAACAAAGAAGAGAAAGGGAAATCCCTCCCAGCAGCCTCAGAAGCAGCGGATTAAAGCTCCACAATCAACTTGATGTACCCTGCATCTGTGGAATACCTGAATAGACAACCAATCATCCCCAATTAAGGAAGTGGACTTTAGGAGCAAGATCTATGATTTTTTCCCCTTTCCTCTTTTTGTGAATGTGTATGTGTATGCTTCTGTGTGAGATCTTGTCTGTATAGTCTTGCTTCCACCATTTGTCCTAGGGTTCTATCCGTCCATGTTTTTTTTTTAATTTTTTTTCTTAATAATTAATTTTAATAACCTTATTATACTTTACCTTCGTTCTTTCTTTCTTTCTTTCCGTCCTTCCTTCCCTCCTTTAGACAACGAATCATCCCAAATTGAGGAGGTGGTCTCTGACAGCAAGATTTAGGATTTTTCCCCATTTACCTCTTTTAGTGAGGGTGTATGTGTATGCTTCTGTGTAAGATTTTGTCTGTATAGCTTTGCTTCCAACATTTGTCCTAGGTTCTTTCCGTCCCTTTTTTTTTTTTTTCTAAATAAGAAGTTTTTAATTCAATAACTTTATTATACTGTATTTTATTTTTACTGTATCTTCTTTCTTTCTGTCTTTTTTCCTTCTTTCCCTCCTTCCTTCCTCTCTCCCTCCCTCCCTCCTTTCTTTCCTTCTTGCCTTCTTTCCTTCTTTGCTTCTTTCTTTCTTTCTTCCTTCCTTCCTACCCTCCTTTCCTTCTTTCTTTTCTCATACTTCTACTAATTCCCTCTACTTTTTATCCCTTTTATCCTGAGCCTGTGGATGAAAAGCTTTTGGTGCTCCAGCCAGGAGGCAGGGCTCTGCCTCTGAGGTAGGACAGCCAACTTCAGGACACTGATCAACAAGAGACCTCCCAGCTCCACATAATATCAAACGGCGAAAATCTCCCAGAGACCTCCATCTTAACACCAGCACCCAGCTTCACTCAACGACCAGCAAGCCACAGTGCTGGAAAACCTATGCCAAACAACTAGCAAAACAGGAACACAACCCCACCCATTAGCAGAGAGGCTGCCTAAAATCATAATAAGGCCACAGACACCCCCAAACACACCACCAGACGTGAACCTGCCCACTAGAGAGACAAGATCCAGCCTCATCCACCACAACACAGGCACTAGCCCCCTCCACCAGGAAGCCTACACAACCCACTGAACCAACCTTAGCCACTAGAGACAGACATCAAAAACAGGAGGAACCACAAACCTGCAGCCTGCAAAAAGGAGACCCCAAACACAGTAAGATAAGCAAAATGAGAAGACAGAAAAACACACAGCAGATAAAGGAGCAAGATAAAAATGCACCAGACCTAACAAATGAAGAGGAAATAGGCAGTCTACCTGAAAGAGAATTCAGAATAATGATAGTAAGGTTGATCCGAAATCTTGGAGATAGAATGGACAATAGATTGGACAAAATGCAAGAATCAGTTAACAAGGACCTAGAAGAACTAAAGATGAAACAAGCAACGATGAACAACACAATAAATGAAATTAAAAGTACTCTAGATGGGATCAATAGCAGAATAACTGAGGCAGAAGAACGGATAAGTGACCTGGAAGATAAAATAGTGGAAATAACTACTGCAGAGCAGAATAAAGAAAAAAGAATGAAAAGAACTGAGGACAGTCTCAGAGACCTCTGGGACAACATTAAACGCACCAACATTCGAATTATAGGGGTTCCAGAAGAAGAAGAGAAAAAGAAAGGGACTGAGAAAATATTTGAAGAGATTATAGTTGAAAACTTCCCTAATATGGGAAAGGAAATAGTTAATCAAGTCCAGGAAGCACAGAGAGTTCCATACAAGATAAATACAAGGAGAAATACGCCAAGACACATATTAATCAAACTGTCAAAAATTAAATACAAAGAAAGCATATTAAAAGCAGCAAGGGAAAAACAACAAATAACACATAAGGGAATCCCCATAAGGTTAACAGCTGATCTCTCAGCAGAAACCCTACAAGCCAGAAGGGAGTGGCAGGACATACTGAAAGTGATGAAGGAGAAAAACATGCAGCCAAGACTACTCTACCCAGCAAGGATCTCATTCAGATTTGATGGAGAAATTAAAACCTTTACAGACAAGCAAAAGCTGAGAGAGTTCAGCACCACCAAACCAGCTTTACAACAAATGCTAAAGGATCTTCTCTAGGCAAGAAACACAAGAGAAGGAAAAGACCTATAATAACGAACCCAAAACAATTTAGAAAATGGGAATAGGAACATACATATCGATAATTACCTTAAATGTAAATGGACTAAATGCTCCCACCAAAAGACACAGATTGGCTGAATGGATACAAAAACAAGACCCTTATATATGCTGTCTACAAGAGACCCACTTCAGACCTAGAGACACATACAGACTAAAAGTAAGGGGATGGAAAAAGATATTCCATGCAAATGAAAACCAGAAGAAAGCTGGAGTAGCAATTCTCATATCAGACAAAATAGACTTTAAAATAAGGACTATTAAAAGAGACAAAGAAGGACACTACATAATGATCAAGGGATCGATCCAAGAAGAAGATATAACAATTGTAAATATTTATGCACCCAACATAGGAGCACCTCAATACATAAGGCAAATACTAACAGCCATAAAAGGGGAAATCGACAGTAACACATTCATAGTAGGGGACTTAAACACCCCACTTTCACCCATGGACAGATCATCCAAAATGAAAATAAATAAGGAAACACAAGCTTTAAATGATACATTAAACAAGATGGACTTAATTGATATTTATAGGACACTCCATCCAAAAACAACAGAATACACATTTTTCTCAAGTGCTCATGGAACATTCTCCAGGATAGATCATATCTTAGGTCACAAATCAAGCCTTGGTAAATTTAAGAAAATTGAAATTGTATCAAGTATCTTTTCTGACCACAACGCCATGAGACTAGATATCAATTACAGGAAAAGATCTGTAAAAAATACAAACACATGGAGGCTAAACAATACACTACTTAATAATGAAGAGATCACTGAAGAAATCAAAGAGGAAATCAAAAAATACCTAGAAACAAATGACAATGGAGACACAACGACCCAAAACCTGTGGGATGCAGCAAAAGCAGTTCTAAGGGGGAAGTTTATAGCAATACAAGCCCACCTTAAGAAGCAGGAAACATCTCGAATAAACAACCTAACCTTGCACCTCAAGCAATTAGAGAAAGAAGAACAAAAAAACCCCAAAGCTAGCAGAAGGAAAGAAATCATAAAAATCAGATCAGAAATAAATGAAAAAGAAATGAAGGAAACAATAGCAAAGATCAATAAAACTAAAAGCTGGTTCTTTGAGAAGATAAACAAAATAGATAAACCACTAGCCAGACTCATCAAGAAAAAAAGGGAGAAGACTCAAATCAATAGAATTAGAAATGAAAAAGGAGAGGTAACAACTGACACTGCAGAGATAAAAGAGATCATGAGAGATTACTACAAGCAACTCTATGCCAATAAAATGGACAATCTGGAAGAAATGGACAAATTCTTAGAAATGCACAACCTGCCAAGACTGAATCAGGAAGAAATAGAAAATATGAACAGACCAATCACAAGCACTGAAATTGAAACTGTGATTAAAAATCTTCCAACAAAGAAAAGCCCAGGACCAGATGGCTTCACAGGCGAATTCTTTCAAACATTTAGAGAAGAGCTAACACCTATCCTTCTCAAACTCTTCCAAAATATAGCAGAGGGGGGACCACTCCCTAACTCCTTCTACGAGGCCACCATCACCTTGATACCAAAACCAGACAAGGATGTCACAAAGAAAGAAAACTACAGGCCAATATCACTGATGAACATAGATGCAAAAATCCTCAACAAAATACTAGCAAACAGAATCCAACAGCACATTAAAAGGATCATACACCATGATCAAGTGGGGTTTATTCCAGGAATGCAAGGATTCTTCAATATACGCAAATCTATCAATGTGATAAACCATATTAACAAATTGAAGGAGAAAAACCATATGATCATCTCAATAGATGCAGAGAAAGCTTTTGACAAAATTCAACACCCATTTATGATAAAAACCCTTCAGAAAGTAGGCATAGAGGGAACTTTCCTCAACATAATAAAGGCCATATATGACAAGCCCACAGCAAACATCATCCTCAATGGTGAAAAACTGAAAGCATTTCCACTAAGATCAGGAACAAGACAAGGTTGCCCACTCTCACCACTATTATTCAACATTGTTTTGGAAGTTTTAGCCACAGCAATCAGAGAAGAAAAGGAAATAAAAGGAATCCAAATTGGAAAAGAAGAAGTAAAGCTGTCACTGTTTGCAGATGACATGATCCTATACATAGAGAACCCTAAAGATGCTACCAGAAAACTACTAGAGCTAATCAATGAATTTGGTAAAGTGGCAGGATACAAAATTAATGCACAGAAATCTCTGGCATTCCTATATACTAATGATGAAAAATCTGAAAGTGAAATCAAGAAAACACTCCCATTTACCATTGCAACAAAAAGAATAAAATATCTAGGAATAAACCTACCTAAGGAGACAAAAGACCTGTATGCAGAAAATTATAAGACACTGATGAAAGAAATTAAAGATGATATAAATAGATGGAGAGATATACCATGTTCTTGGATTGGAAGAATCAACATTGTGAAAATGACTCTACTATCCAAAGCAATCTATAGATTCAATGCAATCCCTATCAAACTACCACTGGCATTTTTCACAGAACTAGAACAAAAACTTTCACAATTTGTATGGAAACACAAAAGACCCCGAATAGCCAAAGCAATCTTGAGAACGAAAGAAGGAACTGGAGGAATCAGGCTCCCTGACTTCAGACTATACTACAAAGCTACAGTCATCAAGACAGTATGGTACTGGCACAAAAACAGAAAGATAGATCAATGGAACAGGATAGAAAGCCCAGAGATAAACCCATGCACATATGGACACCTTATCTTTGATAAAGGTGGCAGTAATGTACAATGGAGAAAGGACACCCTCTTCAATAAGTGGTGCTGGGAAAACTGGACAGGTACATGTAAAAGTATGAGATTAGATCACTCCCTAACACCATACACAAAAATAAGCTCAAAATGGATTAAAGACCTAAATGTAAGGCCAGAAACTATCAAACTCTTAGAGGAAAACATAGGCAGAACACTCTATGACATAAATCAAAGCAAGATCCTTTCTGACCCACCTCCTAGAGTAATGGAAATAAAAACAAAAATAAACAAATGGGACCTAATGAAACTTCAAAGCTTTTGCACAGCAAAGGAAACCGTAAACAAGACCAAAAGACAACCCTCAGAATGGGAGAAAATATTTGCAAATGAAGCAACCGACAAAGGATTAATCTCCAAAATTTACAAGCAGCTCATGCAGCTCAATAACAAGAAAACAAACAACCCAATCCAAAAATGGGCAGAAGACCTAAATAGACATTTCTCCAAAGAAGATATACAGACTGCCAACAAACACATGAAAGAATGCTCAACATCGTTAATCATTAGAGAAATGCAAATCAAAACTACAATGAGATATCATCTCACACCAGTCAGAATGGCCATCATCAAAAAATCTAGAAACAATAAATGCTGGAGAGGGTGTGGAGAAAAGGGAACACTCTTGCACTGCTGGTGGGAATGTGAATTGGTTCAGCCACTATGGAGAACAGTATGGAGGTTCCTTAAAAAACTACAAATAGAACTACCATATGACCCAGCAATCCCACTACTGGGCATATACCCTGAGAAAACCAAAATTCAAAAAGAGTCATGTACCAAAATGTTCATTGCAGCTCTATTTACAATAGCCCGGAGATGGAAACAACCTAAGTGCCCGTCACCGGATGAATGGATAAAGAAGATGTGGCACATATATACAATGGAATATTACTCAGCCATAAAAAGAAACGAAATTGAGCTATTTGTAATGAGGTGGATAGACCTAGAGTCTGTCATACAGAGTGAAGTAAGTCAGAAAGAAAAAGACAAATACCGTATGCTAACACATATATATGGAATTTAAGAAAAAAATGTCATGAAGAACCTAGGGGTAAAGCAGGAATAAAGATGCAGACCTCCTAGAGAACGGACTTGAGGTTATGGGGAGGGGGAAGGGTGAGCTATGACAGGGCGAGAGAGAGTCATGGGCATATACACACTAACAAACGCAGTAAGGTAGATAGCTAGTGGGAAGCAGCCGCATGGCACAGGGATATTGGCTCGGTGCTTTGTGACAGCCTGGAGGGGTGGGATGGGGAGGGTGGGAGGGAGGGAGACGCAACAGGGAAGACATATGGGAACATATGTTTATGTATGACTGATTCACTTTGTTATAAAGCAGAAACTAACACACCATTGTAAAGCAATTATACCCCAATAAAGATGTTAAAAAAAAAAAAAATCTAAAATGTGAATAATGTCTTAAAGGACATCTCTACTCACCAGATTTGTGATGCTTGAATCTCTCCTTCTGATTCTTGGCAAGTGGTTATCTGTTTATTGTTGGATACATGGCCAGAGAACTTTCTGGATTAGTTCTATATTTATTTAAGCCTTACTAGAATATATTCGTGTATTATTAAATATTTGTATTTGGTACAACTTTAAAAAAAAAAAAAAAAAAAGAGCTCATGGAACATTCTCCAGGATACATCATATCTTGGGTCACAAATCAACCCTTGGTAAATTTAAGAGAATTGAAACTTTATCAAGTATCATTTCGACCACAGTGCTATGAGACTAGATATCAATTACAGGAAAAGATCTGTAAAAAAATACAAACACATGGAGGCTAAACAATACACTACTTAATAACGAAGTGATCACTGAAGGAATCAAAAAATACCTAGAAACAAATGACAATGGAGACACGACGACCCAAAATCTGTGTGATGCAGCAAAAGCAGTTCTAAGAGGGAAGTTTATAGCAATACAATCCTACCTTAAGAAACAGGAAACATCTCGAAAAAACAACCTAACCTTGCACCTAAAGCAATTAGAGAAAGAAGAACAAAAAATCCCCAAAGTTAGCAGAGGGAAAGAAATCCTAAAAATCAGATCAGAAATAAATGAAAAAGAAATGAAGGAAACGATAGCAAAGATCAATAAAACTAAAAGCTGGTTCTTTGAGAAGATAAACAAAATTGATAAACCATTAGCCAGACCCATCAAGAAAAATCAGGGAGAAGACTCAATAGAATTAGAAATGAAAAAGGAGAAGTAACAACTGACACTGCAGAAATACAAAAGATCATGAGAGATTACTACAAGCAACTCTATGCCAATAAAATGCACAACCTGGAAGAAATGGACAACTTCTTAGAAATGCACAACCTGCCAAGACTGAATCAGGAAGAAATAGAAAATATGAACAGACCAATCACAGGCACTGAAATTGAAACTGTGATTAAAAATCTTCCAACAAACAAAAGCCCAGGACCAGATGGCTTCACAGATGAATTCTATCAAACATTTAGGAAGAGCTAACACTTACCCTTCTCAAACTGTTCCAAAATATAGCCGAAGCAGGAACACTCCCAAACTCATTCTACGAGGCCACCATCACCCTGATACCAAAACCAGACAAGGATGTCTCAAATAAGAAAACTACAGGCCAATATCACTGATGAACATAGATGCAAAAATCCTCAACAAAATACTAGCAAACAGAATCTAACAGCACATTAAAAGGATCATACACCATGATCAAGTGGGGTTTATTCCAGGAATGCAAGGATTCTTCAATATACGCAAATCAATCAGTGTAATAAACCATATTAATAAATTGAAGGAGAAAAACCATATGATCACCTCAATAGATGCAGAGAAAGCTTTCGACATAATTCAACACACATTTATGATAAAGAACCCTTCAGAAAGTAGCTATAGAGGTAACTTTTGTCAGCATAATAAAGGCCATATATTACAATCCCACAGCCAACATCATTCTCAATGGTTAAAAACTGAAAGCATTTCCACTAAGATCAGGAACAAGACAAGGTTGCCCACTCTCACCACTCTTATTCAAGATGGTTTTGGAAGTTTTATTCCCAGCAATCAGAGAAGAAAAGTAAATAAAAGGAATCAAAATCGGAAAAGAAGAAGTAAAGCTGTCACTGTTTGCAGATGACATGATACTACACATCGAAAATCCTAAAGATGCTACCAGAAAACTACTAGAGCCAATCAATGAATTTGGTAAAGTAGCCAGATACAAAATTAATGCACAGAAACCTCTGGCATTCCTATACACTACTGATGAAAAATCTGAAAGGGAAATCAAGAGAACACTCCCATTTACCATTGCAACAGAAAGAATAAAATATCTAGGAATAAACCAACCTAAGGAGACAAAAGACCTGTATGCAGAAAATTATAAAACACTGATGAAAGAAAGTAAAGATGATACAAATAGACGGAGAGATATACCATGTTCTTGGATTGGAAGAATCAAGATTGTGAACATGACTCTACCACCCAAAGCCTCTACAGATTCAATGCAATGCCTATCAAACTACCACTGACATTTTTCATGTAACTAGAACAAAAAATTTCACAATTTCTATGGAAACACAAAAGACCCTGAATAGCCAAAGCAATCTTGAGAACGAAAAACGCAGCTGGAGCAGTCAGGCTCCCTGACTTCAGACTATACTACAAAGCTACAGTAATCAAGACAGTATTGTATTGGCACAAAAACAGAAAAATAGATCAATGGAACAGGATAGAAAGCCCAGAGATTAAGCCACGCCCATATGGTCACCTTATCTTTGATAAAGGAGGCAGGAATGTACAGTGGAGAAAGGACAGCCTCTTCAGTAAGTGGTGCTGGGAAAACTGGGCAGGTACATGTAAAAGTATGAGATTAGAGCACTCCCTAACACCATTTACAAAAATAAGCTCAAAATGGATTAAAGACCTAAATGTAAGGCCAGAAACTATCAAACTCATAGAGGAAAACATAGGCAGAACAATCTATGACATAAATCACAGCAAGATCCTTTTTGACCCACCTCCTAGAGAAATGGAAATAAAAATAAATGGGACCTAACGAAACCTCAAAGCTTTTGCACAGCAAAGGAAACCATAAACAAGACGAAAAGACAACCCTCAGTATGGGAAAAAATGTTTGCAAATGAAGCAACTGACAAAGGATTAATGTCCAAAATTTATAAGCAGCTCATACAGCTCAATAACAAAAAAATCAAACAACCCATTCCAAAAATGGGCAGAAGTCTTAAATAGACATTTCTCCAAAGAGGATATATAGACTGTCAACAAACACATGAAAGAATGCTCCACATCATTAATCATTAGAGAAATGCAAATCAAAACTACAATGAGATATCATCTCACACCAGTCAGAATGGCCACCATCAAAAAATCTAGAAACAATAAATGCTGGAGAGGGTGTGGATAAAAGGAACACTCTTGCACTGCTGGTGGGAATGTGAATTGGTACAGCCACTATGGGGAACAGTATGGAGATTCCTTAAAAAACTATAAATAAAAGTACCATATAACCCATCAATCCCACTACTGGGCATATACCCTGAGAAAACTATAATTCAAAAAGAGTCATGTACCAAAATGTTCACTGCTGCTCTATTTACTATAGCCAGTACATGGAAGCAATCTAAGTGTCCAACATCAGATGAATGGATAAAGAAGATGTTGCACATATATACAATGGAATATTACTCAGCCATAAAAAGAAACAAAATTGAGCTATTTGTAAAGTGGTGGATTGACCTAGAGTCTGTCATACAGAGTGAAGTAAGTCAAAAAGAGTAAGACAAATACCATATGCTAACACCTATATATGGAATTTAAGATAAAAAAATGTCATGAAGAAACTACTTGTAAGACAAGAGTAAAGACACAGACCTACTAGAGGATGGACTTGATGATATGGGGAGGGGGAAGGGTAAGCTATGACAAAGTAAGAGAGCGGCATGGACATATATACACTACCAAACGTAAAATAGATAGCTAGTGGGAAGCAGCCGCATAGCACAGGGAGATCAGCTCGGTGCCTTGTGACCACCTAGAGGGGTGGGATAGGGAGGGTTGGAGGGAGGGAGGGAGACGCAAGAGGGAAGAGATATGGGAACACATGTATATGTATAACTGATTCACTTTGTTATAAAGCAGAAACTAACACAGCATTGTAAAGCAATTATACTCCAATAAAGATTTTAAAAAAATGATTGAAGCTTCAGCGAAGATTATTAGATGTACATCCTTGGAAAGAAAACACTTCATTTCTCTAATGTTTACCTGACAAATAAGACAAACCCCTTTACTGAACTTGCTTATAATAAAGTGATGGAAATATCAAAGAAAAGAAAAAAAAAGAAAAAACAAGGAAGATTTTGACTGGTGCATGCTAACACATATATATGGAATCTAAAAAAAAAATGATTCTGAGTTACCCAGGGGCAGGACAGGAATAAAGATACAGATGTAGAGAATTGACTTGAGGGCATGGGGCGGGGGAATGGTAAGCTGGGATTAAATGAGAAAGTGGCATGGACATATATACGCTACCAAATATAAAATAGATAGCTAGTGGGAAGCAGCTGCATAACACAAGGAGATCAACTAGGTGCTTTGTGACTACCTTGAGGGGTGGGATAGGGAGGGTGGGAGGGAGGTGCAAGAGGGAGGCGATATGGGGAGATATGTATATGTATAGCTGATTCACTTTGTTATACAGCAGAAAGTAACGCAACATTGTAAAGCAATTATACTCCAATGAAGATATTAAAAAAAAAAGAAAAAGGGAAACAGGAACAACCATATATTTACCCTTTTTGGTTCTTTGTGAGATTTTTTTGATAAGTTACATAATGTGTGAATTAAGAAAATCATTTAGAATTATGGGTACATTTGTTTATCTCATAAAAATGTTGTGATCAATTAGAACATAAATATTAAGAACAAGGAAATTAAATAGATATAAGTGGGATAAAAGTTTGTAAATTAACTTTTCAAAAATTATTATGTTTTATAGTATGTGTCTTTAAAAAAGGTCCACAAACCTTTTTAGTAGCTTGAAACCTTAAATCTATACTAAGTTAAAGTAAATAAGGAAGATTCGTTGTATAGCTAGATTATTTCCAAATAAAATAAAATAATTAAATAGTAATTGCTGAACATAAGGTTATGTACTTTGGCATCTTGTTTTTGTACAGCATAAATATATTTGGATCTGTTAAAAAAATATGAGCTTTATACTATTAAATGCATATGCCTCTAGAAAATTATGAACCGATGTATTCAGAAATCTGATACAGAATGATATATGAGGCAGTCAGTTAAAATTGCTTGTTCCCTAGTTTTCTCTGTCAAAGACAGGTGATTAATGGTTAAAAATTGTAATCAATATTTGTAAATGACACACTACCATGATTAACAAGGGTAAAGAAAAAATAAAACCTCTGTGTGAAGGCAAAGTAAGATGTATTTTTGATAAGGAGCTGTTAAGGATTAAGAAGAATATCTTTGTCCTAAGGCAGAATGATTGATTTTTCCAGCGTGAGAAAGAGAAAATGAGTTATACAACAACAAAATGAATATATATATATATAATATATATAACATATATATAACATATATATATAACATATATATATACACATATATATTTTTTAAGTTGGAGAATATTTGTGGGAGAGGATATTGTATGAAATTCATACAAATTGGTCCATAAACTTGTCTGTTTTTTATGTTAAAATGTGTGTGCCACAGAAATAAATAATTGTCCTTCTCAAACAAACTCTCATCAGACATAAACATAGCGAATTTAATTTCTGCATTCACAGCCAGTGTCATTGTTTGACACTGATTGTTCTCTTGAGGGTGTTTATAATCAGCAATAGACAGAAATGCCTAGGCACTTATGTAAATAATCAGACAAAGTACAATGAAACAAGATTATTTTGCAAACAAATTTGTCTTACTTTGTTTCTGGTTTAATGTTGGTGTCCTGAGAGAGAAAAAAAATCCTTTCAGTGGAAAACTACAACCTATCCTTTTGGATTCCATCTTGCACATTTTGCCACTCAGTGCAAAAGCCTGAGTTCTTCTAGTTTCCTCCAGTATCTGCCTACAACTGTCCAAATTAATGTTTCCAATTTTTCTCCCATCTGACTTGGAATCATGGAAAACTAAAACTTTCCTTTTCCTGAATCTGTACAAGTTGAAGCTGCAGGATTAGATATACACCTCAAGTAAATCACCTCAAATGATCATGTGTGGGCAGGCTTCATGTCTACTGCTGTGTGTGCCATTCAGAAAGTTGAACAAAAAAACCCAATGCCATCACTAAAGACATTCAAACTGCAAACCAAGAAATCCACTGGATTATCACTGCTGTCTGTATTCACCATCTAAAGATGTTGAGTGCAATGTCAAGAAATTTCTCAACAGGCTTCCCTCTTGGGATCAGAAACTGGGGTTTTTATATTAATATTTGTTTTTCTGTTATTTTCATAGAAACTCCACTTCATTAAATGCCTGGTGGCTAGCACCAAAAAGCATACCTTCTACTACCAAATGTCAACAGATAATTTAGCAGGTCTTTAATGAATAAAAGGTGACTGACAAGAAACGGACTATATTGTTCTCAGGAAAGAAGAATGTCTCTTCATTCCTTTGAACAATAGGGTGGACTGACTTCAGAATTGACCCTGGTTCAATACTGGGGGCTCTTTTACCCTACTCCAGTAGTCCTGAATAAATTTGCTTTTATCATTTTAACTATTGTGCAACTATGGGTTTTCTCCAACAGTAGTCAGAATCAATCACCCTAGCCAGCACCCAAACTCCCTGCCTTGCATGTTGATTCACAGGCACTAGGAGCCCAGTGTGGCCAGGTCTAGGTGTTAACTTCCATTTGGGGGAATCAATGTTTTGTCTCCTAGGAGAAGAAGTCCTTCCTCTGTATCTAAGACTTATAGGTCAACAGAGCATAAAGTTAGGGGAAGAGGAAGCAAAAATGGTGCCATTCCCTTTTCCACCCCTTGATTCTTGGATCCATGAATCCTGGATAGAAGAAAATAGCACCATAGTGGATGCTGATTCAGAGCATACATAGCCTACTGGAAAATATTGTTATAGCCCTGTAACAAATATCTTTCCAACTGGCTTCGTAAATGAGTCTTGTAAAGGCTCTTCTACCATTCTATCAAACTAGCTGCTTCAGGTGGTGGGAGATGTGGTATGACCAGTGAATATCATGTGCATGGGCCCATTGCTGAACTTCTTTTGCTATGAAGTGAGTTCACTGATCTGAAACAATGTTGTGTAAGATACCATAATAGTGGACAAGACATTCTTTAAGTCCATGAATGATTGTTTTGGCAGTAGTTTTGCATGCAGGTAAGGCAAATCTGTACCAAGTTTAGTGTCTATTCCAGTGAAGAGAAAAACGTTGCAGTTTCCATGATAGAGGGATCCAGTGTAATCACCCTGGCACAAGGAAACTGCTTTATCTCCATACTCAACACACAACTTTGTCTACCAGTGCTTACTCTACATACTACTGGAAATAGAGTCATTATCATCTTTAAATCTAATAAGATTAGAACGCAGATTCCAGAAAACCCAGAAACAATCAAAATAATCATCCTTAAAATTCTTTTCCTCAAGAACCATTCTTGGAACCAAAATCTATATTAGCCAGAGTTCTGCAGCAAACCAAATCCAATAGGAGATGATGATAATGATAGATAGATAGATACAAGAGGATATTTATTAAAAGAATTATCTCAGATGTTTATAAAGGCTGAGTAGCCCCACAGTCTACCATCTGCTATCTGGAGAATGAGGAATGATTATGGAATAATTTAGCGAAGTATATAGGCCTAAGAAGGAAGGAAGTTGATAGTGTATCAAAGGACTCAGAACAAGTTAGCAGCTGGTGTAAATCTCAGAATCCAAAGGCACAGACCAGGAACACATGTCCAAAGGCAGGAAAGGTTGGATGCCTCAGCTCTAATAGAGGAGAGGAAATTCATCCTTCCTTTTTTTTTTTTTCCATTGGTCACCTCTATCTGGATTGGGTGATGCCTGCCCTCATTGAAGAGGGTGAATCTCTTTATAAAGAATATTGAAATAAATGCTACTACCCTCAGAAACACTCTCACAGACACACTCAGAAATAATGTTCTACCACATACCCAACTCCCTTAGCCCAATCAAGTTGACAGAACATTAACCATCACAAGTCCACCCTTCTCAACTTGACACCTATACCCAATGTCTTCAACCATACTTAATCATCAAATAAAGACAATGAGGTCCTGATTCTGCCTAACATGATAAGACATCCTGTGTACAACCAAAAACAGTCACTCTTCCCCAGAAGAGGAAGTATGTCCTTGAATGAGGTTTACTATTCTCCTAGATATCCCATAAAAATTAGTATGTTGTTAAATTAACAACACTTAAATACTATGATATAAAGTTAAAACATCTCGTGTTGAATGATAAGAAAATAAATGAGGATAGAAAACAAATATATATATATTTAATATATGCATATATACATACAAAAGTGTCTTAACACAATAAGGAAGAAATACCTATGACAATTACAGTCCTCCTTTCAGTAACAAGTCACAAGTTCAAAGCCAGTATTTATAATTACTTCTTCTACTGCAAATTCTGTATTCCCTTTGCCTCTGTAAGCACCTGAGGAATGAAAAGTTTTGGGTCACTAATAGTACTGTTTGGATTGAGTTCTTATCATTTTTCTATTGACCTTAATCACAGGGTATGGTAACACTAAGAGAAACCCTAAGGGACACCCTGAATTCCAGACGTATTACTTCTAACCTCCATTGTTGAGTAGTTGTCCACTTTTTATTTGGTAGTGACACAGATTCTTCCTTCACCAGACTTTATTCTGGCCCTTCACACAGGCCTCACTTTTTTCCTTCTAATGTAAACATTTAAAAAACACTATGAAGGAGAGATGTGGATTCAAAAAACACAGATCATATAAAAAAATAAAACCTATGAGGAAAAAAAAAAACAGAAGGGAGAATAGAGGAAAACTATTACATATCATTTGTAAAACATCAAGTCTATAAAAGAGTGTAATACCAATATATAAAGGCAAGATACAATGGTACATCATGTGAACAAAAAGAAGAGACCAGTACCTCACAGAGACAGGCAGTCAAAGGAACCTGGGTGAAGTTTGTTGGCCTTCGTCTCCAAGTCAGCTGGCCATGTTCTAACACTTCCCTTGGTCTGAGTAACACAGCAGTCGGTGGGGGTGGGGGTGGGGAGCAAAGAGTAGATGAGTTGTGAAAACAGCATAAGTTGATCCAGAGGAAACAATCTGTACCAGGGAAATACAATACAAATTGAGGTGATTAGTGTAAAAATAGGGCCTGCATGAGAAATCGTGGGGAATGGGAAGGTGATTTTCTCTTGGTTCTTCCAAGTGTTGTTCCTGAGCTTGCATCAGGCCCAGGCAGTTGCCTGCTTACTCTTTTGTACCTTCTCTAGGTCAAGGTCAAGGAGAAGTTCCCCTGCCCCATAAGTCTCTGCACCTTGGCCTGGTCTTGGGCAGCCCAGGTAAGAATACACCAAGGCCTTCTCTCTTTTTTTAATTTGAATTTTATTTTATTTATTTCTTTTTATACACCAGGTTCTTATTAGTTATCTATTTTATATGTATTAGTGAAGGCCTTCTCTTTGAAACAGTTTCTGAGCTCATTTGTTTGTGGTTTTCTCAATCACTGATGACCCCAACAGAAACATTAGGGTAGTGTTGCTCATGGTAATTAAACACCTTTACCCATCAGGGCTGCAGACAACACTGGTTAGGGCTTTGGTGCCAAGAGTCCTTTCCTCCTGTTTGTGTCCTGGTGTCCAAAGGCAGCTCCATTCTTCATGGGAGGTGGCTGTGCTGAGGGAAGAACACTGAAATGCTTCAAGAACTCCAAAAACTGAACACTGGCTTGTAACAAAGGAGTTGGGTGTTTCCTTAGGCCCATCTGTGCACTTCCTTGCAAAATCCTGAGCAAGAACCCTGCTAAGTCAGTTAAGCAAGAGTCTCTCAATCATCCATGTCTGATCACCCTTCATACTCATCAGGTTTCTCATCCTCTACCATCTGCCAAGTGATTTCTGATCACACTGCCCTGTCTTCAGCAAAAATCCTGTTAGTTAATTAGCCAGAAATTCCTATACCCACTAATGTTTCCTCTTAGTAATTTTCCATCCACTGACTCCCACAAGGCCCCTTGGCTATAAATTCCCACTTGCCCCTGCTGTATTTGGAATAGAACCAGTTCTATACTGAGGTCTATTTTCCCCTATTTCAACAGTCCTGAATAAAATCTGTTTTGACCACTTTAATATCCAGCTATACTTTTTCTTTGACAGAGACAGTACTGTAACTCGGATAGGATCAGTTACATCATTGGAGCCCAGATAACTCACCCAGCACCCTAAGTGCATATCTTTGAAGACTTGGTCTTCACTCCTGACTGAATGATCAGGGATCCATCGGTGAGTTTGACTTCTAAACCAGAAAAATGTTCCCTGTAGCTTGTAGGCGCAGATGTTGGTTCTTAAGAATGAAGTGTACTTTCGAAGGTAGGTTAGAGTCCCAGGCAAAGAGAGGCTGGGATAGAGAGCTGGGCTTCTTTGCTTCTAGAAGGCAGGTAGGTGCAAATTGGGTTGGAGTTCCAAGCTCTCTGTTCATAAGTATCAAGGTAGCATTAGTTAAGAACATGGGACCTTCTCCTTGGACTGAAAACTCCCTACTGGGACTCCTGCTGAAATTGTGTTGTGCCAGTTCTGTTCTTCCTTTCTTGTTGGCATGATTTTACTAAGGATAACTTGAAACTCCAGTGGTGTCTTTGGGAAATTTAAGGTCTTCCCACACTGGCTTCTCTAAAACCTGTCCCTTCCCATCACAGCTGCTCCTGCTTCCTCCTTTTACTGCTTTGGATCTTCCCTCCAGTTCCCTTGATCCTTTGAAATGTCTCCTTCAAATCCCTACCTCCTCCAACCCTCTCTCCACGCTGACAGACTTTTCCCATCTCAGCCCCTCTGTTCCCTGGACTCACTTGAACTTTAGCCCCGCGGCCCTCCATGGAGAGCTCTCAAGGGACAATGGGACTCCCTTAAGGAACCACCTGAGGTTGACTAGAGAGAAAAAGGCTATTTGAAAACAGAACTAAATGTTTTACCCCTTTCAGATGGGGTCTGGAAACATCCAGAGAGCTGCCAGATGTCTCCTCAGTCACTGACCTTAATTGAATCCATTCTGCCATCAGACTATATGTCAGGGCAAAAGAACATCTTAAAAGTCTCCTCCAAGAGCTCCCATGGTTGCACAGTGGTTAAGAATCAGCCTGCAAATGTAGGGGATACAATTTCAAGCCCTGGTCTGGGAAGATTCCACATGTTGCAGAGCAACTAAGCCCATGCACCACAACTACTGAGCCTGTGCTCTAGAGCTTGCAAGTCACAACTACTGAGCCCATGTGCCACAACTACTTAAGCCCATGCATCCTAGAGCCCATGCTCCACAACAAGAGAAGCCACCGCAATGAGAAGCCTGTGCACCACAATGAAGAGTAGCCCCAGCTCACCACAACTAGAGAAAGCCTGTACACAGCAATGAAGACCCAATGCAGCCAAAAATAAATAAATTAAATAAATAATTTAAAAAAAGTTTTTAAAAGTCTCCTCTATGACAATTCAGATGAAAATAATAAGTAGAGATAAACCAGCTTGATTATATCACCATGTTTTCCTGACCCATGGCTAAGATTTATAATGAAAACTGTAAGGTTTCTGTTGGCATGTCTGTATGTTGATCTATGTTTATGTACGTATGCATATATGCATGTCAATATATAGTTGATATTTTTCTACCTATCGATGCTATTACTAAATTAATTTATAAAGTCCCATAAAGGAATTCTACTTAAATAAACTCAGAGATAAATGAGAACTTCTATAAATTAGGCATTTCTAAAACTATATGAAATATATGAACATATTCAATTTTTAAAAGTTTTCATGGCCTGGGATAATCTTTGGTAGATAAAGCTAGATTTAAAAATTGTTGGTAAAATAAAACAGGCATAACTTCCAAGTTGTCAGTGTTAAATATAATGCAGACATGTTATTTTTTCTACCTACTTTTACTAGTCAAACTTAAGCCTAAATTGTCTTCACTAGATGTTTAGGATTATAGAACTATAAAGCCATCCTAAAAAAAACATGTAAAATAAAAATGAATTGTTTGAAGCATGTCAAAAACAGTAGATACAAAAAAAGATACAAAAAGAAGAAAAGACAATGTGTTTAAATATTTACATTGATTGCCTCTGATATTTGGTTACTTGCCTAATATGTCACCCCAAACAATTTAGGATAATGGCTAGATATGTTGTTTAGCTCATGAAATTTTCATGATTAAATCAAACATAATTGTTAACCAGAAGAGAATTAAATAGATGCAAATCATATAAAATGTATAACTGAAAATTTTAGTGTGTTTTATGTTTCATATGATTTATAACATGTTGTATAATAATGTTTTTCATACTTAGTTTTATAATAATTATGGTCATAAATGTCCACATGAAAATAGTTTCACAAACTAATTTGGTAACTTGAACTTTAAAGCTCTATGACCTTTGGTAAAAAACGGATATTCATTGAATACCTATATTTCCCAAATCAGATAAAATATGGAAGTTTACCTGCTGAACATAAGTTTATCTCTTTGGCATCTTGTTTCTATAAGGGTTAGAAAATCTAAATATATTTGGGTCTGTTAATAACATCAGAAATGGTACTTTGAAAAGATACATGCACCCCAATGTTCATTGCAGCACTATTTACAATAGCCAGGACATGGAAGCAACTTAACATCCATCAACAGAGGACTGGATAAAGAAGATTCGGTACATATAAAAAATGGAATATTATTCAGCCATAAAAGAGGACAAAATAATGCCATTTGTAGCAACATGGATGGACCTAGAGATTGCCATACCGAGTGAAGTAAAGTCAGGCACAGAAAAACAAATATCATATGATATTGCTTATATGTGGAATCTAAAAAAAAGGGCACAAATGAACTTATTTATGAAACAGAAGTAGAGTCATGTATGTAGAAAACAAACATGGTTACCGGGAGATGGGGGGGATAAATGGGGAGATTGGGATTGACATATATACACTACTATATATAAAATAGATAACTAATAAGAATCTGCTGTATAGCACAGGGAACTCTACTCAATATTCTGTAATGGCCTATATGGGAAAAGAATCTAAACAAAAAGAATAGTGGATATATATATATATATATATATATATATATATATATATATATATATCTGACTCACTTTGCTGTTCACCTGAAATTAACACAACATTGTAAATCAACTCTACTCCAATAAAAATTTTTTAAAAATCTTAAAAAAACCCACTGATATGGAAAGCATATCAGTCGTTGCCTGGGGATGAGATGTCAGAGAAGGGCAAAGAGTAGGGACTGCCAAGGGTCATGATGAAACTTTGGGAGGGGCTTAGCATGGTCACTGTCTTGAGAGCAGGGATGGTTTCCTGAGTATGTAAGTCAAACCTTTAAAATTAAGAATTAATTACATGCAAAAAGGGTATATGCCTCTAGAAAATTATGAAATGATATATTCATAAATTGCTACAGAATGATATTATTTGGCCAAAGTTAACAACTGCTTATTTCCTAGTTTTCTCTGGAAAAGAAAGTTGATCAATATTGAGAAAGTATCATCATATACGTACATGAAACTATAGGACTAAGAGGGTAAAGAAAAACTAAAACTCTGTAGGCAAGGAAAGTAAGATGTATTTTTTACAAGGAGAGGGATGAAAGATGTGTTTTTGTGAAGGGTAACAATGAGTAATTTTATCGTAAAGCAAAATAACTACTTAATATTCCAGAATATGAAAGAGGAAAACATAAGACAAAAATGGAATGGATATTAACAAAAAAAAAGTTGTAGAAAGTTTTGGGGAAAAGAATCCTGAAAAGGAATCTTATAATGTATGATCAAATCCAGCTAATTTAAATGGATCTATTTATAAGGATATTTAAAAAAAATTAGCCTTAAGAGAGGACCTTCAAGATTCAGGAGGAGTAAGATGTGGAGATCACCTTCCTCCCCATAAATACATAAAAGATATATCTACATGTGGAAAACTCCTATAGAACACCTACTGAATGCTGGCAGAAGACCTCAGGCTTCCCAAAATGCAAGAAAATCCCCACGTACCTGGGTAGGACAAAAGAAAAAAGAATAAACAGAGACAAAAGAATAGGGATGGGACCTGCACCTCTGGGAGGGAGCTGTGAAGGAGGAAAACTTTGCACACACTAGGAAGCCCCTTCACTGGTGGAGACGGTGGGGTGGCCAGGGGGAAGCTTCAGAGCCACGGAGGAGAGTGCAGCTACAGCGGTGCAGATGGCAAAGCAGAGACATTCCCACACAGAGGATCAGTGCCGACCAGCGACAAGCACTCATCAGCCTGAGAGGCTTGTCGCTTACCGGCTGGGGTGGGTGGGGGCTGGGAGCTGAGACTTGGGCTTCAGAGGTCAAATCCCAGGGAAAGGACTGGGGTTGGCCATGTGAACACAACCTGAAGGGGGCTAGTGTGCCACAGCTA
Source organism: Grampus griseus (assembly GCF_964374135.1). Taxonomy (NCBI): domain Eukaryota; kingdom Metazoa; phylum Chordata; class Mammalia; order Artiodactyla; family Delphinidae; genus Grampus; species Grampus griseus. The sequence continues at coordinate 122,042,749 of NC_139018.1, read as the reverse complement.
GCTGGGAGGGAGTCCAGCCAATAAAATGGACAACGTGGAAGAAACAGACAATTTCTTAGAAAAGCACAACCTTCCAAGATTGAACCAGAAGAAATAGAAAATATAAACAAACCAATCACAAGCACTAAAATTGAAACTGTGATTAAAAATCTTCCAACAAACAAAAGCCCAGGACCAAAAGGATGCACAGGCGAATTCTATCAAACATTTAGAGAAGAGCTAGCACCAATCCTTCTCAGACTCTTCCAAAATATAGCAGAGGGAAGAACATTGCTAAACTCATTCTACAAGGCCACCATCACTCTGATATCAAAATCAGACAAAGATGTCACAAAAAAAGAAAACTACAAAGCCAATATCACTGATGAACATAGATGGAAATATCCTCAACAAAATACTAGCAAACAGAATCCAACAGCACATTAAAAGGATCATATATCATGATCAGGTGGAGTTTGTCCCAGGAATGCAAGGATTTTTCAATATATGCAAATCAATCAATGTGATAAACCATATCAACAAACTGAAATATATAAACCATATGATAATCTCAATAGATGCAATAAAAGCTTTTGACAAAATTCAACACCCATTTATGAAAGAAACTCTTCAGAAAGTAGGCATAGAGGAAACTTACCTTAACATAATAAAGGTCATATATGACAAACACACAGCCAACATTGTTCTCAATGGTGAAAAACTGAAACCCTTTCCACTAAGATCAAGAACAAGACAAGGTTGTCCACTCTCACCACTATTACTCAAAATAGTTTTGGAAGTTTTAGTCACAGCAATCAGAGAAGAAAAAGAAATGAAAGAATAAAAATCAGAAAAGAAGAAGTAAAGCTGTCACTGCTTGCAGATGACATGAAACTATACATAGAGAATCCTAAAGATGCTACCAGAAAACTACTAGAGCTAATCAATGAATTTGGTAAAGTAGCAGGATACAAAATTAATGAACAGAAATCACTTGCACTCCTATACACTAATGATGAAAAATCTGAAAGATAAATAAGGAAACACTCCCATTTACCATTGCAAAAATACCTAGGAATAAAACTACTTAAGGAGACAAAAGACCTGTATGCAGAAAACTATAAGACACTGATGAAAGAAATCAAAGCTGATACAAACAGATGGAGAGATATACCATGTTCTTGCATTGGAAGAATCAACATTGTGAAAATGACTATAGTACCCAAAGCAATCTACAGATTCAATGCAATCCCTATCAAACTACCAATGGCATTTTTCACAGAACTAGAACAAAAAATTTCACAATTTGTTTGGAAACACAAAAGACCCTGAAGAGTCAAAGAAATCTTGAGAAAGAGAAACAGAGGTGGAGGAATCAGGCTCCTGGACTTCAGACTATACTACAAAGCTACAGTAATCAAGACAGTATGGTAGTGGCACAAAAACAGAAATATAGATCAATGGAACAGGATAGAAAGCCAGAGATAAACCCGTGCACATATGGTCACCTTATCTTTGATAAAGCAGGCAAGAACATACAATGGAGAAAAGACAGACTTTTCAATAAGTGGTGCTGGGAAAACTGAACAGCTACATGTAAAAGAATGAAATTAGAACACTCCCTAACACCATACACAAAAATAAACTCAAAATGGATTAATGACCTAAATGTAAGGCCAGACACTATAAAACTTAGAGGAAAACACAGGCAAAACACTCTATGACATAAGTCACAGCAAGATCCTTTTTGACCCACCTCCTACAGAAAAGGAAATAAAAACAAATATAAACAAATGGGACCTCATGAAACCTAAAAGCTTTTGCACAGCAAAGGATATGATAAACAAGATGAAAAGACAACCCTCAGAATGGGAGAAAATATTTACAGATGAAGCAACTGACAAAGAATTAATCTCCAAAATATACAAGCAGCTCGTGCAGCTCAATATCAAAAACACAAACAACCCAATCCAAAAACGGGCAGAAGACCTAAATAGACATTTCTCCAAAGAAGATATACAGATTGCCAACAAACCCATGAAAGGATGCTCAACAGTGCTAATCATTAGAGAAATGCAAATGAAAACTACAATGAGGTATCACCTCACACCAGTCAGAGTAGTCATCACCAAAAAATCTACAAACCATAAATGCTGGAGAGGGTGGGGAGAAAAGGGAACCCTCTTGCACTGTTGGTGGGAATATAAATTGATACAGCCACTATGGAGAACAGTATGGAGGTTCCTAAAAAACTAAAAACAGAACTACCATATGACCCAGCAATCCTACTACTGGGCATATACCCTGAGAAAACCATAATTCAAAGAGAGTTATGTACCACAATATTCATTGCAGCACTATTTACAATAGCCAAGACATGGAAGCAACCTAAGTGTCCATCGACAGATGAATTGATGAAGAAGATGAGGCACATATATACAATGGAATATTACTCAGCCATAAATAGAAATGAAATTGAGTTATTTTTATTGAGGTGCATGGACTTAGAGGCTGTCATAGAGTATGAAGTAAGTCAGAAGGAGAAAAACCATATACTAGCATATATATATGGAATCTAAAAAAAAAAAAAGGTTCTGAAGAGCCTAGGGGCATGACAGGAATAAAGATGCAGATGTAGAGAATGTACTTGAGGACACAGGGAGGGGGAAGGGTAAGTTGAGACGAAGTGAGAGAGTGGCATTGACATATATACACTATCAAATGTAAAATAGATAGCTAGTTGGAAGCAGCCACATAGCACAGAGAGATCAGGTCCTGCTTTGTGACCACCTAGAGGGTTGGGATAGGGAGGGTGGGAGGGAGACAAAAGAAGGAGGGGATATGGCGATATATGTATATGTATAGCTGATTCACTTTGTTATACAGCAGCAACCCTCACAACAATATAAAGCAATTATACTCCAATAAAGATGTTAAAAAAAAAGAAGCCTGCACAAAAAGAAAAAAAAAAGAATGTGTTTCAATAACCTAAGTACAATTTCAATTCAAACAACAACAAAAAATTAGCCTTAAAATAATATTACCCTGATGCAAAATCAGAATTCAATTCTGCTACAGAAATGAAGTTTTCTTAGATTGTAGGTCTGAATTAAGGAGAAATTGAAAAATGTTTTTCCTTTACCTTTTAAGTAGTCAGCCTGGGAAACCAAGATTTTTGTGTCTTAAAATTACTTCTTCTCCTTCATATTGTCTTTATCATTCCTTTGATTGCTTAAGAAAATAGTTTTCTCAATATTAAAAGAGATACATTTTTTTACTAGATCATTTTCTGCATTTCCTTTTGGTTATTTGTCACTTTGGTTAAATACATAACTAATTGTGGTTTCATAGTTACTTGTGATCTTATTTATTGAAGTGTTCAAAACTTTTGAAATTATTGACAACATCTCAAAATCAATATTTAACTGGACTCTTTACCTCAAACTGATATGAGATTTCCCAGAGTGCCCATGGCAAGTCTGAAAGAATTTGTCTCTCACCTTGTAAAAGGGAGATGTTAAAATAATTTGGTTATTTGGTATGTTAAATTATGTGGGAAACGCTGTTAAATAATAGTGATGATAAAGCTTCTTAGGTTATATGAGGTGGATAAATGTCATCGATACAGGTATTCCAAAACTTGTATGAAGTTCATAGAAATCTGCCAATACCCTCATTGTCCAGTTATGTTAAAATGTTGCATGCCACATAAATAACTAGTTTTCTTTATACAATGAGCTATCAAAAGAACTTTACCCATGATAATTTTAAGTTTTATACCAGTCACAGACAGTTAATGTTTTGCTTTGATTCTTTTGTGAAAGTTTTTACAGTTAGCTACAGGCTAGAATGCTCCATGTTGGCCTACTGTGAATAAATCTGAATCCATGTCACTGGACTGAGTAAGAATACCCAGAAGGAATGAAGAAGTTGATGAGTTATTAAAACTGCAAGCCACCGATCATGAGAATAAGAGTTAATTCCATGTGAATGAATGAACTGATGAGGCAAATTATTGTGTTTTGGACATTTTTTGGGGAAACTTCTCTAGTTTTTTTTTAAAGTATTCCTTTCCAGATTGAAAAAATTGTTTTCTCTTAAGCTAGGTGTAACTTACTGCAATTTGGTAAATTATAGCTTTGCATACAAAGATAGAACGCTTACTTTTTATCCCTACCTGAACCTCCAGAATTCTAAAATCTCAATGAGTATTCTTATATTTATGGTAATATAGTTATTTGCATAAGTTCAACGACAATTTCTTCTCCTTGCAATAGGACACAATTGGAAACACAGGTTATAACACCAAGGCTTTGACTGGAATGTGTATCCAAATCAGATATCACCTGAGAGCTTTAAGGAACTAAGGTTGACTTTAAGGACCGAATTTTGACAAAGTCCCCCTTGGAAAAACTGCTCTGTGCTTGGTTTATGGGGTTCTCCAACTTAGAAATCAGTAAAAAGGGTCAATTTCCAGCAGGCCTGGGAACATCAGAATATTTGGGGAATGTATAGAAGAAAGGAATTCACCTAAATCTATAGGTATTACAGGCAAAAATCTAGTGGCAAATTCTTGGCTTGGCTTCATAGTCTCCAAAGGCTTTTAAAAGTCTAGTCTGAGATTCCTTTATCAAAAGTTCCAGCAAACTCAAGAGACCTTGTGGTCAAGCACTATTCTTGCTGTACTTATATAAATAATCAGACCAAGTTTAATGAGGCTGGATTTATTTTGCAAACAAATTAGTCTATGATTCTCTCTAATAGAAGAGGTGGTGACTAGTGGTAAAAATTATGTTTCAATGGAAAACTATAATATACACTTGTGGGTTCCACCTTGCACATTTTGGCAGTCCTTGACAAATCCCAAATTATTCTAGTTTCCTCCAATATCTGACTAAAACGCTCCAAATTAGCGTTCCCAATTTTTCTCCCTTATGACTTGGAATCATTGTGAAGTAAAATTGCCCTTTGCCCAAAGACTTGCAAGATGAAGCTACACAATGTATTATTAAGTTCAAAGAAGTGAATTCCTGTGAAAACAGACCATGAATAGGCAGTCTTTGTGCCTGCTGCTATGTGAGCCACTGAGAGAGCTCACTTGAATCAGCACAGACATCCAAACTGAAACCTGGGAAATCCATTAAATTGTTACTTCTGCCTTCACTCCACTGTCTAAAGATGCTTTGTTCATGGCCACCTTGTTCTAAAGTCACAGAACAAGAGTTATTTCTCAAAAAGAGAGTATTAATCTGAGGATGATAGCAGGACCTTGCTCTAAAATCCTAAAGACCTGTGCTGTGATTCACCTGTGGGGGCTGTCAAAGCCTTCAAATAGCATCGCTGTGAACCAATGAAACTTCAAGAACCATTGGATCTGCTGGATTATGTGGTCCAACTGGCAGAGTGGCTTGCACAGGATCCTTGACCTATTACAGTGCCTTCCCTTGTCTAAGCCTCAGTCAAAACTAGTATCTTTCTGGTCACTTGATGCATGGGACAGACTAACACACACAAACGAGGCGTATTTTGCCTCTAAAATCCAAAATAACAACTAGGTGTTGTGCCTCTTAGTTTAGGATGGACTAGATACAACAATTTACCGTTCACCTTTAAAAAAGGATTTCTGGACATGCCCCACACCCTTCAACCCCTAGAAATGTCACTGAAATAGAAGATCCCTGAATTTTATTTGAATTTATTCTCCACCCTCTGACATGCAAATGTCTTACCATCAAGTCTAATTGCTATTCCCCCTCTCTAGGTCCAGTCAGCATAATGTCATAACATAATTCATTGATGGAATGGGCCACTGTGATATATTGTGGAAGGGAGAGGTGATGAACATCTCTGTGAACTGTGACACAGGAATGGAGAGTTGATATATCCCTGAGTTAGGACAGTGAAGGTGTATTGCTGGCCTTGCCACCTGCAAGGAAACTGCTCCTAGTGGGCTCTATGGTTAGGTAGGCATTTGCCAGATCAACAGCTGTATGCTGGATATCAGGGTATGTGTGAATTTACTATATCAATAAAACCACATCTGGTATAGCAGCCGCATCACTATCTTAATCTCACAATCATCAACTGTCATTCTTAAAATATATTTGTCTTTTGCCCAAGCCAAATAGAAGGGCTGAAAGGGGGACTTTTAAATATTGGGTCATTAAAGTCAATCTTAGTTCCTTAAAGCTCTCAGGCCATATCTGATTCGATGCACATCATTCTCAAATATAAACTTCCACCCAAAGCCTTTGTAATATAGCCAGTGTTTCCAATTCCTGTTGCAATTAGAAGATATTTTTATTGAACTTATGCAAATTACTATAGTGCCATAAATATAAGAATTCAAATTCTGGAGGGATCAAGTAGGGAGAAAAAGCAATTGCTGCATATTTGTTCACAAAGGGATACTTTACTAAATTGCTGTACCTTACAGATAGCATAAGAGAAGTTTCCTTAAGTCCAGAAAACACAACATTATAAAAGCAGTTTCAAATAATACGGCCATGGTTAAAGTTCTGATATAGTTTATTTAATAAGGGATATTAGTTATTTCTGTGGCATGAAACATTTTAACATAGTATACTGACAACAGGGTATTGACAAATTTATCATTTCTGATTTGACAGTGCAGCCCATGGAATTTAACATATAAAAACAAACCAAATTAGTTTAGCATCTGTCTTTTACAAGATAAAATATAAGTACTTTAAGATTTTCCAGGGGCCATCTGGAAATTCTCATTAGTTTGAGGTCAAAAAGACTCCATTTAAAATTTGATTTGGGGAAATTGTCAAATGTTGAAAACTTCACTAAATAGGATCACCAGTCATTATGAAACAATAAGCAGTTATTCATTTAACCCAATTCACAATTAAAATTCTTCATAGGAAAATATATAAAGTTCTATAGTTGTAAAAAATCTAGCTCTTTTAATAATGAGAATTCAGTTTTCTTAAGTAATCAAAGATCTGATAAAGACAATCTGAAGCACAGGAAATTATTATACGATACAAAATATTGGTTTCCCAGGCAAATACTTAAAAGGTAAGACACAGACTTTTCTTACAATTTCTTATCAAGAACAGACTACAAATCTAAGTAAATTTTATTGTTTTAGCAGAGAAAGAGAACCAAATTCTAGTTTTGCAACATTGTATTATTAATTCTAAGACAGAGTTTTATAAGCCATGTAAATAATTCTTCCAATCTTAACCAGCTCTGACCACACAAGATGATTCATTTTCCAAAATTCCTTCCCCATAAACCTTCTACAACTTAAAAAAAAATCATTTAGTTTTGTCTTACCCTTCTTACATCTCATTCTAAAACAACTAATCATACTCCTTCCAGAAAAAAATTTACTCTCCTTTAACCTCAATAAAACATCTTTCCTATTTTTCACTATCAAAATCATGTCTTACATAGAAAACAAACTTACAGTTACCAAAGGGGAAGGGGGGAAGGGATAAATTAGGAGTATGGGATTAACAGATACACACAACCATATATAAAATAGATAAACAACAAGGATCTACTGTATATCAGAGGGAACTATATTCAGTATCTTGTAATAACCTATAATGAAAAAAATTGAAAAAACAGATTATATAAATACACACACACACACACACACACACACACAAATCACTTTGCTGTACATCTGAAACTAATACAGTATTGTAAATCAACTATACTTCAATTTAAAAAAGGCATGTCTTACTTTTCCTGATTTTTTTTTACCTTATTAGTCATGGTAGTGTCGTTTACAAACATTGAATGACATTTTTAACCATCAGTCACCTTACTCTTACAGAGAAAATTAGAAAGTAAGCAATTGTTAACTGTCTGGCACATGCTATCATTCTGTAGCAAATTTATGAATAAATAATTTTATAATTTTCTAGATGCATGTGCTTTTACATAGTACAATTTATCACATTTGAAAATGGACCACAAATATATTTAGCTTCTCTATACTATATTTAAAAATATGCCAAAAGTTGACAAACTTTTGTTCAGCAATTAATGTTTCTATATTTTATTCTATCTGTAAATGATCTAGATGTTAATTAATCTGCATCATTTACTTAACTTACTATTAGCTTTAAGGTTTCAAGTTACCAAAAAAGGTTTGTAAAACTGCTTTAAGTAGATATAAAACATAATTGTTGAAAAGTTCATTTATATATTTTATCACACCTGCATCTATTTAATCCAATTGTGCTTAACAATAATGTATGAATTGATTATGAAAATTTCATGAGGTAAACAAACAAATTTAGCTATCATCCTAAGTTATTTTTCTTGCTGACAAATTAGGCAACAATATATTTTTAAAAAATTTTCTACTGTGCTTGATATGCATCATATAATTCATTTTTACTGTACATTTCATTCTTAGGTTGGATTTATAGTTTTACAATCTTAAGCATCTAGTATAGATATTATAAGCTTATTTGACTACTAAACCTAGGAAGAAAAAAACCTGTATGTCTGCATTATATTTATTTCTGACAACTCTGAAAACATACTAGTTTTTATTTTACCAACAATTTTTTAAACTAGATTTAACAAAGGTTATCTCAGATCATGTGACCTTAAAAAACTAGATTGCCTTCTATATTTCCGACAATTTCAAGAATATTTAATATATGGATGCAGTCATTTATCTCTAAGCCAATTTGAATAAAACTTCTTTAAAGGATTTTATAAATTAACTTAGAAATAGTTTTGGAAGATGGAAAATGTCACATATACATTACATACATGCATAGATACATAACCATACAGACAGATGAAAACAGAGTTCTTTTATCTTTCTTTTTAAATTTTACCATGACTCAGTGAAACACAGTGATACAATCTAATTGATTTATATCTATTTTACATATTTATCTGAACCATGTTTCTGGCAAATGGGACAAATAAAGGTTACCTGTTTACCAATATTTGTGGTGACTTCTAAGATTTTGTTTTGCCCAGACATGTAATCTAATGGAGGCTGTGGATAAAATTTTAGGCCAGTGACTGTGGAGACATCTAGCAACTATCTGGATGTCTCTAAAATCCAACCCAGTGGATAACATACTGAGTATGTTCCCAAACAGCTTGTTGTTCTCTTTTCAGCCCCAGGTAGTTACTTACTGCCAACTAAAAATTGTCAGTTACCACTGCAGCTGCTGACTTTCAACACATCCTGAAAGGAGATCAGGAATGAGACACTCTGTGCTCTGTGAAAAACTGGCAGAACGGGCCTTAAGGCAGTTAGATATTTTCAGGAGAAGATTTTATGAGCCCAAATTGTTGCATCTTCTCATATCTAGAAAAGCACTAAAATCATTAACGGAACTATCTGCTCCTCCTGACTAGCAGCAACCTTCTGGTGACTAGAAGTAACCTTCTGCCAAAATGTGTGCTTGATTGCACGTATCCCCCTTCATCAAAATCACATATATACTGGTCTCCCTACATTGCCACTTTGGAGAAGTTCCTCAGAGCTATCTGACAGGCTGTCTCCTATGCTATAGTCCTCATCTTGCTCCCCCGAAAACTTAACTCACAGCTCTCATGTTGTGCATTTTTTTTCAGTCAACAGTTTTGCAACCAATGAAGGGACCCAGAGCAGACTTCTCTCCTCCCCCTGAACCTTACAAGGAACCAGAGCTTGGTACTAGCAGAGGCTTCTTGTGCCCAACTGCCTCCTCACAGAGTCCAGAAGAATTTGGTTAAGTCTCTCCTGGTTCTCAGATCTCCTGTATTTGTTGATGATCCTAAGTTTTATTTGGCAGTATATAACGGGTACCTGGCCTCCCAGTTAAAAAATAGTAGGGTGTGCTCACCCAGTTGAAACGTACTGGGAGGGCTGGTTGAAAGAAACTGGGATTTGCTCAGTTGAAAGATACTGAGCAGTGTGGGCTGGGTGGTTAGGTAGGGAGGATGATCTGATGTCTTTCCTCAATTAAGCTGCCTTATTAGAATTTGTCAGAATAAAAGTGAAGATATTATATGTGAGTTTGTTCTGAAGAAGACGGACAAGACTCATCTCAGTCAGTTATGGCTTAGCCAGGAAACTGATAAATTTATGGGAGTGGTGGAGACAGAGTCCTCATACCGTGCAGTGGTCCACTCATTAATTAAAGACTTTCTCATCCAGAGGTCATGCATAAGAAATGGCCATTCAGTGATCGAAGCGTCCATGGTGGTCTTAGAAGGGAGAAACTGAGCAATGTAAGGGGCTGAAAGGACCCTAGGGTGATGCCTAGAGGAGTCAAGCTCAAAATCAGCACACTGGCCCACCACACAATTTCATTAGTAAATTTTATCCCCAACAATTTCAACTTTAAAATGGGAAATAGAGCCTCTCAAGCACAGAAACAAGGGGTGTCAGAAAGTCAGCCTCCAACTAACACTCCAGCCAGGTTTACATACATACAAAACTTATACTTACAAGTACATACTTAATTGGGGGTCAAAGAACAATCTTGCCATGACAATGGCCAGTATGGGCTCTTTTATTGCATACACAGTTGTTAGAGAAAGCTGGCTTGATAAAAGCTCTTTTCAGAATTCTGACCCTGAGAGAACAAGTCCTTCTAGGAGAACTTGCTTTACTCTACCTGTGCCTTGAGATGCAAATATTCTACCAGGGCTCTCAGGAACATTTAATTTAACTAGACAATCTCTAGATCCTGAGACTGAGGGGAAAAAGGGGCAGGGGTAAGAGGCCTTTTAAATTAAACTTATTTCAACTGTTACTTATAAACTAATGAGTTTTACATTGTAGTACCTGATTCATGACTAAGTTTTAAAATGAAGCTATGAGACCTCTGGTTGCATCTTGTCTACATGTCTATGTGTGCAAAAATGTCTTTGGCTTTGGATGGTATTATAAAAATTAATTTGCAAATGAGCTCTACTTAATTGGCTTAAAGGAAGTTAAGCACTTATATAAATTATCAGAAGTATAAAAGAAAATTGGCCAGAATGAATTTCAAGTTTATATGAACTGGAAAATATTAAATATTAAGTTAATACCTGGTATTAAAGTTAAACTTGTTACCCACCACCAGTCCCTCCCATTAAGCCTCTTAGATAGCCTCATCCAACAGAGGGCATAGAGCAGAATCAAGGGTTTCACAACCCTGCAGCCTGTGAAACAAAAACCACATTCACAGAAAGATAGACAAGATGAAAAGGCAGAGGGCTATGTACAAGATGAAGGAACAAGATAAAACCCCAGAAAAACAACTAAATGAAGTGGAGATAGGCAACCTTCCAGAAAAAGAATTCAGAATAATGATAGTTAAGATGATCCAGGACCTCAGAAAAGCAATGGAGGCAAAGATGGAGAAGATGCAAGAAATGTTTAACAAAGACCTAGAAGAATTAAAGAACAAACAAACAGAGATGAACAATACAATAACTGAAATGAAAATTACACTAGAAGGAATCAATAGCAGAATAACTGAGGCAGAAGAACAGATAAGTGACCTGGAATTCAGAATGGTGGAATTCACTGCTGCAGAACAGAATAAAGAAAAAGAATGAAAAGAAATGAGGACAGCCTAAGAGACCTCTGGGACAACATTAAACACAACATTCACATTATAGGGGTTCCAGAAGGAGAAGAGAGAAAGAAAGACTAGAGAAAATATTTGAAGAGATTATAGTCAAAAACTTCCCTAACCTGGGAAAGGAAATAGCCACCCAAGTCCAGGAAGTGCAGCGAGTCCCATACAGGATAAACCCAGGGAGAAACACGCTGAGACATATATTAATCATTAGGCAAAAATTAAAGATAAAGAAAAATTATTGAAAGTATCAAGGTAAAAATGACAAATAACATACAATGGAACTCCCATAAGGTTAACAGCTGATTTCTCAGCAGAAACTCTACAAGCCAGAGGGAAGTGGCCTGATATACTTAAAGTGATGAAAGGGAAGAACCTACAACCAAGATTACTCTACCTGGCAAGGATCTCATTCAGATTCGATGAAGAAACTAAAAGCTTTACAGACAAGCAAAAGCTAAGAGAATTCAGCACCACCAAACCAGCTCTACAACAAATACTAAAGGAACTTCTCTAAGTGGGAAACACAAAAGAAGAAAAGTATCTACAAAAACAAACCCAAAACAAATAAGAAAATGGTCATAGGAATATACATATTGATAATTACCTTAAACGTGAATGCATTAAAGGCTCCAACCAAAAGACACAGGAGTGCTGAATGGATACGAAAACAAGACCCATCTATATGCTGTCTACAAGAGACCCACTTCAGACCTAGGGACACATACAGACTGAAAGTGAGGGGATGGAAAAAGATATTCCATGCAAATGGAAATCAAAAGAAAGCTGGAGTAGCTATACTCATATCGGATAAAATAGACTTTAAAATAAAGAATGTTACAAGAGACAAGGAAGGACACTACATAACAATCAAGGGATCAATCCAAGAAGAAGATATAACAATTATAAATATATACGCACCCAACATAGGAGCACCTCAATACATAAGGCAACAGCTAACAGCTATAAAAGAGGAAATCGACAGTAACACAATAATAGTGCGGGACTTTAACACCTCACTTACACCAATAGACAGATCATCCAAAATGAAAATACATAAGGAAACAGAAGCTTTAAATGACAAAATAGACCAGATAGATTTAATTGATATTTATAGGACATTCTATCCAAAAACAGCAGATTACACTTTCTTCTCAAGTGCGCATGGAACATTCTCCAGGATAGATCACATCTTGGGTCACAAATCAAACCTCAGTAAATTTAAGAAAATTGAACTCATATCAAGCATCTTTTCTGACCACAACGCTATGAGATTAGAAATCAATCACAGGGAAAAAACGTTACAAAACACAAACACTTGGAGGCTAAACAATACGTTATAAAATAACAAAGAAATCACTGAAAAAATCAAAGAGGAAATCAAAAAATACCTAGAGAAAAATGACAATGAAAACACGATGATCCAAAACCTATGGGATGCAGCAAAAGCAGTTCTAAGAGGAAAGTTTATAGCTGTAAAAGCCTACCTCAAGAAACAAGAAAAATCTCAAGTAAACAATCTAACCTTACACCTAAAGGAACTAGAGAAAGAAGAACAAACAAAACCCAAACATAGCAGAAGGAAAGAAATCATAAAGATCAGAGTAGAAATAAATGAAATAGAAACAAAGAAAACAATAGCAAAGGTCAATGAAACTAAAAGCTGGTTCTTTGAGAAGGTATACAAAATTGATAAACCATTAGTCAGACTCATCAAGAAAAAGAGGGAGAAAACTCAAATCAATAAAATTAGAAATGAAAAAGGAGAAGTTACAACAGACATCGCAGAAACACAAAGCATCCTAAAGAGACTACTACAAGCAACTCTATGCCAATAAAGTGAACAACCTGGAAGAAATGGACAAATTCTTAGAAAGGTATAACCTTCCAAGACTGAACCAGGAAGAAACAGAAAATATGAACAGGCCAATGAAAAGTAATGAAATTGAAACTGTGATTAAAAATCGTCCAGCAAACAAAAGTCCAGGAAAAGATGGCTCACAGGTGAATTCTATCAAAACATTTAGAGAACAGCTAACACCCATCCTTCTCAAACTCTTCCAAAAATTTCAGAGGAACTGAAACTCCCAAACTCATTCTATGAGGCCACCATCACTCTGATACCAAAACCAGACAAAGATACTACAAAAAAAAAAAAAAAAGAAAATTACAGACCAATATCACTGATGAATATAGATGCAAAAATCCTCAACAAAATACTAGCAAGCACAATATAACAACACATTAAAAGAATCATACACCATGATCAAGTGGGATTTATCCCAGGAATTCAAGGATTCTTCAATATAAGCAAATCAATCAATGTGATATACCATATTAACAAATTGAAGAATAAAAACCATATGATCATCTCAAGAGATGCAGAAAAAGCTTTTGACAAAATTCAACACCCTTTATGATAAAAACTCTCCAGAAAGTGGGCAAAGAAAGAACCTATGTCAACAAAATAAAGGCCATATACAACAAGCCCACAGCAAACATCATTCTCAATTGTGAAAAACGGAAATCATTTCCTCTAAGGTCAGGAAAGAGAAAAGGATGTCCACTCTCACCACTCTTATTCAACATAGTTTTGGAAGTCCTAGCACAAAAATCAGAGAAGAAAAAGAAATAAAAGGAATACAGATTGGAAAAGAAGAAGTAAAACTCTCACTGTTTGCATGTGACATGATACTATACATAGAGAATCCTAAAAATGCCACCAGAAAACTACTAGAGCTAATCAATGAATTTGGTAAAGTTGAAGGATACAAAATTAATGCACAGAAATCTCTTGCATTTCTATACACTAATGATGAAAAATCTGAAAGAGAAGTTATGGAAACACTCCCATTTACCATTGCAACAAACAGAATAAAATACCTAGGAATAAACCTACCTAAGGAAACAAAAGACCTGTATGCAGAAAACTATAAGACACTGATGAAAGAAATTAAAGATGATACCAACAGATGGAGAGATATACCATGTTCTTGGATTGGAAGAATCAATATTGTGAAAATGACTATAATACCCAAAGCAATCTACAGATTTAATGCCATCCCTATCAAATTACCAATGGCATTTTTTACAGAACTAGGTCAAACCATCTTAAAATTTGTATGGAGACACAAAAGACCCCGAATAGCCAAAGCAGTCTTGAGGGAAAAAAACGGAGCTGGAGGAATCAGACTCCCTGACTTCAGACTATACTACAAAGCTACAGTAATCAAGACAATATGGTACTGGCACAAAAACAGAAAGATAGATCAATGGAACAGATAGAAAGCCCAGAGATAAACCCATGCACCTATGGTCAACTAATCTATGACAAAGGAGGCAAAGATATACAATGGAGAAAAGACAGTCCCTTCAATAAGTGATGCTGGGAAAACTGGACAGCTACATATAAGAGAATGAAATTAGAACACTCTCTAACACCATACACAAAAATAAACTCAAAATGGATTCCAGACCTAAATTTAAGAGCAGACACTGTAAAACTCTCAGAGGAAAACAGGAAAAACACTCTTTGACAGAAATCACAGCAAGATCTTTTTTGATCCACCTCTAGAGTAATGGAAATAAAAACAAAAATAAACAAATGGGACCTCATGAAACTTCAAAGCTTTTGCACAGCAAAGGAAACTATAAACAACATGAAAAGACAACCCTCAGAATGGGAGATAATATTTGCAAATGAATCAAAGGACAAAGGATTAATCTCCAAAACATATAAACAGCTCATGCAGCTCAATATTTAAAGAAACAAACAATCCAATCCAAAAATTGGCAGAAGGCCTAAATAGGCATTTCTCCAAAGAAGACCTACAGATGGCCAAGAAGCACATGAAAAGCTGCTTAACATCACTAATTATTAGAGAAATGCAAATCAAAACTACAGTGAGGTATCACCTCACACCAATTAGAATGGGCCTCATCAGAAAATCTACAAACAACAAATTCTGGAGAGGGTGTGGAGAAAAGGAAACCCTCCTGCACTGTTGGTGGGAATGTAACTTGATACAGCCACTATGGCGAACAGTATGGAGGTTCTTTAAAAAACTAAAAATAGAATTACCATATGATCCAGCAATTCCACTACTGGGCATATACCCAGAGAAAATCATAATTCAAAAAGACACATGCACCCCAATGTTCATTGCAGCACTATTTACAATAGCCAGGTCATGGAAGCAACCTAAATGCCCATCGACTGATGAATGGATAAAGAAGTTGTGGTACATATATACAATAGAATATTACTCAGCCATATAAAGAATGAAATTGAGTCATTTGTTGAGACATGGATGGATCTAGAGTCCGTCATACAGAGTGAAGTAAGTCAGAAAGAGTAAAACATATATCGTATATTAACGCATGTATGTGGCACCTAGAAAAATGGTACAGATGAACCAGTTTGCGGGGCAGAATATGAGACACAGAGGTAGAGAAGAAACATATGGACACCAACGGAGGACAACCGCGGTGTCGTGGGGATGGTGGTGTGCTGAATTGGGCGGTTGGTATGGACATGTATACACTGATGTGTATAAAATTGATGACTAATAAGAACCTGTAGTATAAAAAAAGAAACAAACAAACAAAAACAACTAATACTAAACTTTCTTTGGGTTACTTGTATGGAAATATGTTAATATAAATGTTTCAGACATTACATGAAATTTCTAAAAATCTTATATGTTCTGGTATTATGTTATAAGTCATAATTCTAGTTATTACTTTAAAATGTATATCTCAGAAATAACTAAATCTCCTTGGCAATTTTATTATTATGAACTTTCATCAAATCTTTTACCGTGATCATTTTTAAGTCTGTTTTCACTTACAGACAGTTCTGGGTATACTCTGATGTTTTTGCAAAAATGTTCCTATAAAAGCGTTTCATCTTCAAGGAATTCATGGAAAAGACCCTGACAAGTACAGGTTTCTGGTAACTGACTATACTGCTGAACTGAATGAATAAGCATTTTCAGAACTCTAATGGTAAACTGATGAACTCATAAAAGTGGTAATAAAAGATCAAGATGAAAAAAACCTAATTACATGGGACTAAGTGAACTGATGAGGATGATTATAATTTTTGTGACTTTGTGTTTGAATAAAAAAAAATCCCACAAGGACTCAGAGGCAAAAAATATACAAGTCAATTTTCACTGCAAGGTAAAGGAGCTGTTATAGTGGAGGATTACTGGACTGAATGTCAATATTATGACATAGTATGAGTGTATTTCGTGTTTGGTAATTGCAATCGTTGTTGCTTTTGTTGTAGTCATCCGTTTACAATGCTTGGTGTCAGTTTATTTATCTCTTGTAAAAATAAAATACAGTGTGTGTGTGAAAAAAATGTTAAGCTTGTTGATATAATTAATATAGGCATGTCTTTAGAGTCATCAACATTAAGTATAACACTTTTAATGTACCCTTGGTTTAACAGAAATCAAATTAGATCTTATTATATCTGTTGCAAATTTGTCCACAGGAAAAATAACTTGGTATGATGGAATTTTTTGTAAATAAGTTAAATGTAAATGAGATAAGAGCTTTTGGGTGAGCTCTTTTGGGATAATTATGTTTTAGGAATGTCTACCTAAAATAATCTCTCCAGATATTTGGTAACTTTAAATTTTAGAGTTGTGCTAAATTAAATTAAATGATAGAAGTTTATTGAATAGTTAGGTCATTGTCAAACAAAATAAGATACTTAATCATTAATTACTGAATATTGGCTTCCTTTTATAGAGAAACTAAAGGTACTTAGGACTATTAATAAATATGTTTGGTGTCACAATGAAATATTTTCTATAAGAAAGCACATGTTTTTTTAGAAATTATTATTGGTATTTATGTTTGCCAATCTAAAAAAATGCTCATGTAAAAGAGAGCTCATAATTGCTTACTTACTGGTTTTCACTAGAAATTAAGGTTTTTAAGAGTTGAGGATTCTAACTTAAATATGTAATTAAAGATACTAGATATAATAAGGGAACTATTTCAGTACACAGTAGCAAAGTAGGATGTATGCTTTCAATAAAAGAAGTTATGAGGACTGGAATTGCATTTTTTTAAAGGAAAAGAAAAATAATGTTTTCCTAGAGCTGGTTGTTTCTGGAGGGGACAGATAAGGGACAAACTAATATGGATACCAAAAGTTATGGAAGGTTTGTGGAAAAGGAACCCTGAGAAGAGTTTTGTGCATGGTCAGGATTGGCTAAATTTAGATTGAATTAACTTAAGTAAATGAATTTTGTTAGTAAAAGTAAGCTGATGCAAGACTGGAGTTTGGTTTTCTGTTTTTGTTAAGAAAACAAACTTTTCTTGGACTATGAAGCTACTTTTGATAACAGATTTTGGTTGGGTGTGTTTTTTGTTTGTTTGTTTTGCCTTTCAAATGATGTATTCTGTATTTGCCTTTGAAATCTTTTATTGTCACTTTGGTTAAATGAAAAAGTATTGTACTACCTTTTTGATATTTTTTGAGAAACTTCCCAAATTATAATGAATTTCCTTTGACCTCTAGCTAACTTTGGGATGCTTCAAAGGGCTCCTGAAACATACCAAAGAGAGCTATTAAACTGATTAGGTTCATCTGTTACGGTAAATTACATGGGAAGCATTGTCCAATGAATAACAAATCTTCTTCGGTTATATTATATGGGTAAATATTATTAATCTAGATAGTGTAGAAATTATATGGAGTTTCTAAAAATCTGGCATGGCCTGGTAAAAAATTGTCAATCATAATTCTAGCTATTATCTTAAGATGTTCTATGTCACAACAGTAACCAGTCTCTTTTTCAATTGCATTGTAATCAGGTCTTTAACCATGCCTTCTTAAATGTTTTGTCATTCATAGACAGTTATTGTTTTACTCTGATACCTTTGCAAAAATGCTTCCTCTTCAAGAAGTTTCTTAGCAAGGATTTTGCAAGTACAGCTTTATGATAACTTTCAGATCATACGACTGAAATGGGTAAGAAATTACAGAATTCTAATGGAAAACCTTACTGATCCATAAAAATGTTAACAAAAAGGATTAGTTTCATAAGCCTGAGTGAACTGGTGAATACAGTTATAATTGTTATGGCTTCTGCCTGAAATATTACTAGCTTTTAATCTGTGTTTTCCAGATATAAGGATACCCTTCCCCTGAAGCTAATTATGACTTATAGCAATTTAGTAAATTATAACTTTATAAGCAAAATTGAAACATTTATCTTTTCTTTCCATCTGATCCCTCCAGATATTGGAATCTCTTCGGTTCCCAGCAGCTTTATCAGATAAATTAGGAAGGGCACCTCCTAACAGGTGCAAGAATCTCAAGGTATTTTGGGGACTGTGGAAAGGGAGGAATTCATCCAAATCTACAGATACTGCAGATGAAATCTGTGACAAGTTCTTGGAATGGTTTTCCTGGCCTTGAGGGGCCTTTTAAAAATTTAATCTGAGATTCCTTATAAGAAGTTCCAGCAAAGCCAATTTTAAAACAGCCTGTATGATCAATTACACTTATGTAAATCATCAGGTCAAGTTCATTGAAACCAGACTTATTTTGCAAACAGATTACTCTTAATTTGGCTATATTTGGTAGAAATGAGGGTAGTTTTAGAGAGAAAAAGATTATGTTTCAGTAGATATTAAATTTTAGTTTTGTTAATTAAGGTCAAAATTTACTAAGACAGCTCCTAGTTGTTATATTATTGTAAAGTTTAATTGAATTGTTAAAAGGACACTCTAATTTTCTTTCTGAAGCTTATCTCAGTAATCTGTCTTTGGATGAAGATCAGATGCCTCATGATGTGCAACCAGAGGATTATGCATACTGGAAAATACATAAATTAAAGGACTGTTAACAACCTAGGTGGAAGGACACTTATCAGGTACTCTTAACTAGCTCATGCACAGCAAAACTGAAGGGAATTCACTCTTGGATTAATGTTTCCACTCAGAAAGGGCCTCTGCACTAGACTGGCCTATTCAGGACTGCTGACCTCAAAATCACCTTAAAACAGTGCTCAAGAAGGAGAACCTCCCAGATAAGGATGAGAAGAAGACAACATTGTAAATGGACAGCTGACCAAGATGACAGACCAGGCCTGTATACCAATTACATTGATAATTGACCACAACTTTGCTTACAAACCAAATGTATTTCTTTCTTTGGTACAGTCTTATACATAAGAGTTTAAAATTAATCCAATTGTTACATTTATGGTGAATTACCTATGTTCAATACTTCTGGGTTACCTTGGTAGATTTCTTCACTCCAAGGCTCTTATTGTATGCCCTTAGGAAATTATTCTAGCAGAAAGAAATTATAGTTCAGTTTGGGCCACTATTGACATTACTGGATGGCACTCCCTCACTTGGCCAATAAATCATACTTGTTCTGACCATCACCATAAATGTAAATTTTCTTTTAAAGTTACCCAAGCTTAATCAGAGCAACAAGCAAAATTTCAGCCAAAGAATATAATTTCTCTGTTGTGGGATGGATTAACATGGCTAATAACAGACTATGATTGTTTAAGGCCCCGCTTATGTTGAGAAAAGTTAAACCATACCAAGGATAACAAGCTTGATAACACTAGGAAATTGGACTGGGTGCTTTATGAACAATGCTGTATGTCACTTTCCTTGCTGTACAGAATTGGTATAGAACAGACTAACCTAGAGATATACTGGTCCATACCTAATGGAGGTCCTTGGATTATATTCTTTCTTATGACCTTAGTGATACTATTGGCTATATTACTTGTATTCTGCCTATTTTACAAGATTGTTGTTTCTTGCATTACCAAATGTGTGACTGTGCTTTGATGAAATGATGACTAAGCAACTTGAAGCAGTTGACCAGCTATATAGTTCTACATGAGATCTGTGACTGTAATAGTGTAACTCTAGACATGGAAAGAAGAAACAAGATGGAAACATTTCCTGGACCATAATAGACTACTAATACAGGTGGTCCAGAGACTTTTGACTACTGTTAATAAGGCCTAGTCTATCAATAGCACATTGAGTGACCTATCAACAAAATCCTTGCCTGAACTAGGAATGAACATTCCTAGCATCAAGAGACAAAATGGTAACAAATTTATGACTAAAAATTGTCACTTGCCTTCTGTTTCTACAAGAATGAAGTCAGTAGCCACTATAGTCACTGATCATCAACACTCCCTGAAAGGAGTTCAGGGTGGAGATCAGGAATGAGGCACTCTGTGTTCTGGGAAAAACTGGCAAAACAGGCCTTCAGATAGATATTTTCTGGAGAAGTTTTATGATCCAAATTCTTTCATCTTCTCATGTCTAGAAAAGTGCTAAAATCATTAAAGGAGACAGACATCTGCTCCTCATGACTAAAAGCAAACTTCTTGTGACTAACAACAACCTTCTGCCAAAATGTGTGCTTGATTTTATGTATCCCCCTTCACCAAAATCACATATGTACTGACCTGCCCCTTACCTCTTGGGAGCAGTTCCTCAGAGCTATCTGAGAGGCTGTCTCCCAGACTATAGTCCCAAATAAAATTTAACTCACAATTCTCACCTTGTGCATTTTTTCAGTGGACATTATTTGGGGGTCCCTTAATCCCTTGCGAGCTCTCCATGGAGGGCAGGGTGGGGGCTAAAGTTCAAGGGACTACAGGGAGAAGAGGGGCTGAGGTGGGAAAAGTCTTTCAGCATGGAAAGAGGGTTGGAGGAGGTAGGGGGTTGAAGGGGAACATGTCAAAGAATCAAGGGAACTGGAGGGAAGATCCAAAGCAGTAAAAGGAGGAAGCAGGAGCAGCTGTGATGGGAAGGGACAGGTTTTAGAGAAGCCAGTGTGGGAAGACCTTAAATTTCCCAAGGACACCGCTGAAGTTTCAAGTTATCCTTAGTAAAATCATGCCAACAAGAAAGGAAGAACAGAACTGGCACAACACAATTTCAGCAGGAGTCCCAGTAGGGGGTTTTCAGTCCAAGGAGAAGGTCCCATGTTCTTAACTAATGCTACCTTGATACTTATGAGCAGAGAGCTTGGAACTCCAACCCAATTCGCACCTTCCTGCCTTCTAGAAACAGAGAAGCCCAGCTCTCTATCCCAGCCTCTCTTTGCCTGGGACTCTAACCTACCTTCGAAAGTACACTTCATTCTTAAGAACCAACATCTGTACCTACAAGCTACAGGGAACATTTTTCTGGTTTAGAAGTCAAACTCACTGATGGATCCCTGATCATTCAGTCAGGAGTGAAGACCAAATCTTCAAAGGTATGCACTTAGGGTGCTGGGTGAGTTATCTGGGCTCCAATGATGTAACTGATCCTGAGTTACAGTACTGTCTCTGTCAAAGAAAAAGTATAGCTGGATATTAAAGTGGTCAAAACAGATTTTATTCAGGACTGTTGAAATAGGGGAAAATAGACCTCAGTATAGAACTGGTTCTATTCCAAATACAGCAGGGGCAAGTGGGAATTTATAGCCAAGGGGCCTTGTGGGAGTCAGTGGATGGAAAATTACTAAGATGAAACACTAGAAGGTATAGAGGTTTCTGGCTAATTGATCTAACAGGATTCTTGCTGAAGATCAGATATCACCTGGTAAATGAAGGAAGATGAGAAACCCGATAGATATCAAGAGTGATCCGACAAGAATCGGAGACTCTTGCTAAACTGACACAGCACGATTCTTGTTGAGGTTGTTTTTACAAGCAAGTGTCCATATGGGCCTAGAGAAGTTTCAGGAACCCGATTAAAGTTTGGTCAAACAAAGAATCTTTGTCAGTATCAAAGGGAAATTGGAAAATTCCTGCACAATGGAGGTAAGGAAGAGTATGTCTGGAATACAGAATATCCCTAAGAGTTTCTCTTGCTATCACCCTGCGCTGTGATTAAGATCAATGGAAAACTGCAACAATGCAATCCAAGTAACACTAGCAATGGCCCAGACCCTTCAGAAATGAACTTATGTCCCCCCACCAGGTAAAGATCAATAAGCAGTTAAGAGCCTGCTGAAGCAAAAGGAATATAGAATTTTAGTAGAAAAATGTAGTCATAAATACCAGCTACTACTAAATAACCAGATATAGAAACAAGGAGTATAACTTTCATGAGCAGTTTCTCCTTATACTGTTATGAGTACAGCCGTGTGCATATATACATATCTTTGTTTCCTATCCTCTTATTTACTTATCATGTAACATAAAATATACTAAACTTACATCATTAGTATTTAAGTATTGTTAATTTTACATCATACTATTTGTTCCCAGATATCAAGGAGAATAGTCATTTTTACTCAAGCACAATACCTCCTCTTCTGAGGAAGGGGTAGGTGTGTTTTTGATTGTATGCAGGGTAGTTTTATCATGTCAGGCAGAATTATGACCTTGTTCTTGTCTCTATTTGGAGATTAAGTATGCTTTAAGGTGTCACCTATAGATGTAAAGTTGGCAAGGGGAGATCTGGGATGACGAATTTTATGTGTCAATTTGACTGAGCTAAGGGAAGTGCAGACAGTTCATACATCTTTAATTCTGGGTGTGTCTGTGAGGACGTTTCTGGAAGGGATTGGCATTTGATCCAGTAGACTGAGCAACAAAACCCATCTAATCGAATAGAGGGCCTGAATAGAACAAAAAGGCAAAGAAAGGGCAAATTCCCTCTTTCTCTTCTTGAGCTGGGTGTCCATCTTTCCTTAACCTGAGACATCACAGTTATCAGCCTTCAGACATTGGACTTTCATGAGTGGTCCCCTGGTTCTCAGGTCTTTCATGAGTGGTCCCCTGGTTCTCAGGTCTTTGGTCTTGGACAAAATTATACGACCCCCTTTCCTGGTTCTGTAGCTGACAGATTGCAGATTGTGGAACTTCTGGACCTCCGTAACTGCATGAGCAAATTCCTAAAAGTAATATCCTGTCATACACACACGTGCGTGCACGTGCACAAACACACACACGCACACACACACACACACACACATACTATTGGTCCTGTGGTCCTGTTTCTTGGAGAAATCTAACATTGTATTTCATTGTGATATTTAGTTGTCCATTTAACAAAAGTGACAATATATCTTTGATAAAGGAGGCAGGAATGTACAGTGGAGAAAGGACAGCCTCTTTAATAAGTGGTGCTGGGAAAACTGGACAGCTACATGTAAAAGTATGAGAATAGATCACTCCCTAACACCATACAGAAAAATAAGCTCAAAATGGATTAAAGATCTAAATGTAAGGGCAGAAACTATCAAACTCTTAGAGGAAAACATAGGCAGAACACTCTATGACATAAATCACAAGATCCTTTTTGACCCACCTCCTAGAGAAATGGAAATAAAAATAAACAAATGGGACCTAATGAAACTTCAAAGCTTTTGCACAGCAAAGGAAACCATAAACAAGACCAAAAGACAACCCTCAGAATGGGAGAAAATATTTGCAAATGCAGCAACTGACAAAGGATTAATTTCCAAAATTTACAAGCAGCTCATGCAGCTCAATAACAAAAAAACAAACAACCGAATCCAAAAATGGGCAGAAGACCTAAATAAACATTTCTCCAAAGAAGATATACAGGCTGTCAACAAACACATGAAAGAATGCTCAACATTATTAATCATTAGGGAAATGCAAATCAAAACTACAATGAGATATCATCTCACACCAGTCAGAATGGCCATCATCAAAAAATCTAGAAACAATAAATGCTGGAGAGGGTGTGGAGAAAAGGGAACACTCCTGCACTGCTGGTGGGAATGTGAATTGGTACAGCCACTATGGAGAACAGTATGTAGGTTCCTTAAAAAACTACAAATAAAACTACCATATGACCCAGCAATCCCACTACTAGGCATATACCCTGAGAAAACCATAATTCAAAAAGAGTCATGTACCAAAATATTCATTGCAGCTCTATTTACAATAGCCCGGAGATGGAAACAACCTAAGTGCCCATCATCGGATGAATGGATAAAGATGTGGCACATATATACAATGGAATATTACTCAGCCGTAAAAAGAAATGAAATTGAGCTATTTGTAATGAGGTGGATAGACCTAGAGTCTGTCATACAGAGTGAAGTAAGTCAGAAAGAGGACAAATACCGTATGCTAACACATATATATGGAATTTATGAAAAAAAATGTTATGAAGAACCTAGGGGTAAGACAGGAATAAAGACACAGACCTACTGGAGAATGGACTTGAGGATATGGGGAGGGGGACGGGTGAGCTTTGATAAAGCAAGAGAGAGGCATGGACATATATACACTACAAAACGTAAGGCAAATAGCTAGTGGGAAGCAGCCGCATAGCACAGGGAGATCAGCTCGGTGCTTTGTGGTCGCCTGGAGGGGTGGGATAGGGAGGGTGGGAGGGAGGAAGATGCAAGAGGGAAGAGATATGGGAACATATGTATATGTATAACTGATTCACTTTGTTATAAAGCAGAAACTAACACACCATTGTAAAGCAATTATACCCCAATAAAGATGTTAAAAAAAAAGTGACAATAAAAGATTTCAAATGTAAATATAAATCTGGATAAAATTTATCTCTTTTAACAATAGTACTCTATTCTCTTAAGAAATCAAGGGTGTGATAAAGGCAACCTGAAACATGGGATATTATTTTGAATAAGCCACATAATCTTTGTTTAAGATTACTCAAAAAGTAATGAAAAAATTTTTACAATCTCCTATTAAAAACAGACCTGTAGTCTAAGAAACTTTGTCACTTTAACAGAGAGAAAATCAAACTCTCAATTTGTATCAATACATTATTGGGCTCATTTAAAAATGAGGCTTATAAACATACACATTTAATTTTAGCTAGCTTTGATCTCACAACATAATATTCCTTTCAAGAACTGTTTGTTAACAGATCCAATTATTTTTAGCCTCTCTGCACCATATAAAATTAAGAAGCCAAAATTATATAAAATTAAGCATATGCTTAATGAATGTTTCAATACCTTATCTTATTTTGAAATTATTTAGATATTAAATGGATATATATTACTTAACTTTGCATAAATGTAAATTTACAAGTTTCCAAATATATTTTGGAAAGTATTTTCAGGAAGACATATTACAAAACACAATTATTATTGAAATAAAGTTTGTCCAAACAATGACTCAATTTTATTTAATTTAAATTTATCATTTGTGTAATCTTAAACATCTACTGCATATAATATTAACTTATTTGACTAGTAAACCCAAGTAGAATAGAAATGTATGCTTGCATTATATTTAATGTTTCCAACTCTGAAGATATATCTGCATTATTAAGTCAACAATATCAAAATAGTCTTATTTACCAAAAACTTAGCCATCCCATGTAAATTTGGACAACCTTTGAGTTGGCTCTTATATTTCTGGGAATTTAGGAGGATTTAATATATAAATGCCTATTTCTTTCTAAACCAATTAGGATAGAATTCCTTTAAGGGATTTTTAGATTAATGAGTTAATACCATCAGGAGATAGGGGAAAAATACACACACACACACACACACACACACACACACACACACTCACAAAGACACAAGTCGAGACCTTATGGTTTTATTTTTAAAACTTTAGTCATGAGTCAGGCATAAATATAATCATAAAAAACTCGCGAATTTATAGAATTGGTTTCTTTTTTATTCTCCATTTTATATCTTTTATTGGCAATGAACTTACGGCAAATGGTTTAAAGTTAAACTGTTCAATATGAGGGCTAAAGCTTTTTTACCAATATTTATCTAGGGAATTTTGAGATTTTCTTTGCTTTGATGTGTAATCTTATAGAGGCTGTGTACTACATTTTAGGTAAGAGACTGTGGTGACATCAAGTAGTTCTCTGGATATCTCCAAAGCCTCATCTAAGTGGATAAAATATCTAGTCCGTTTCCAATTAGTCTTTTTGTTTTCTTTTCAGCCCCAGGAAGTTGCTTTTGGGGGTCTCTGAATCATTGAGAGCCCCCAGTGGAGCGGGGGCCTAAAGTTCCAGTGAATATAGAGAATTGAGGAGCTGGAGTTAGAAAGGTCTGGACAGAGTAAACGGAAGTGTGGCAGAGGTAAGTCTTGAAGGAAGATGTGGCAGGATACCAAGGAGCTGAAGGGAAAGTGGAAGATGGTAAAAGGGGGTCATGGGAAGCCAGGCCTTTGAGAAGTCAAAGAAACCATTAAGGTTCCGAATTATCATTAGTAAGTTAATGACACCAGGAGAAGTAGTAGAGAGAGTTAGTGATGTGGTGGCATATTGCCAGCTGGAGTCTGAGACAGGAGATTTGTCAACCAAGAAGTTCCCATTGGATTAAGAGATACACAACACACTATTATATAAAAAATAGATAAACAACAAGGACCTACTACTACTATATAGCATAGAGCACAGGGAACTATATTCAATATCTTGTAATAACCTATGATGGAAAACACTCTGAAAAAGAATATATGTGTACATTCATTGTAACAACATTGTAAATGTTGTTTGTAAACATTGTAAATTAACTATACTTCAATTTTTAAAAAGTTCCCATTAGAGGACCAGGATCAAATAGAGAGAAAAAAGATGCCTTAAAAAGAGCCAGAATTAAATAGCCAATGGCCATTATCAAAAAGACAAGAAATGACAAATGCTGGAGGGGGTGTGGAGAAAAGGGTGCCCTTGTGCACTGTTGGTGGCAATGTAAATTGGCTATGGAGAACATATGGAGTTTTCCACTATGGAGAACTGTATGGCAGCTCCTCAAAGAAACTAAAAATCTGACTGCCATATGATCTGGCAATTACACTTCTGGGTATTTATCTGAAGAAAATGAAATGAGTATCTCAAAAAAAAAAAAACTCTGCACCCCCATATTCACCACAGCATTATTTACGATGTCCAAGACACAGAAACAACCTAAGTATCCACTGTCAGATAAACAGATAAGGAAAGTGTGAGATATAGATATACATACACACAAAGGAATATTATTCAGCCATAAAAATGAGGAAATCCTACCATTTGTGACAACATGGATTGACCTTGAGGACATTATGCTAAGTTAAGTAAGTCAGAGAAAGACAAATAATGTATGATGTCACTTTTGGAATACAAAACAAAAGCAAAGGAACTCATAGATCAGAGAAAAAAATGGTGGTTGTCAGAAGTGGGTGGTGGGAATGGGTGAAATGAGTGAAAGTAGTCAAAAGGTACAAACTTCCAGTTATAAGATAAATAAGTCCTGGGGATGTAACATACAGCATGATGACTATAGTTAACAATAACTGTCTTGAATATCTGAAAGTGGCTAAGAGAGTAAACCTTAAAAGTTCTCATCACAATAAAAAAATAATTGTAACTACTTGTGGTGATGGATGTTAACAAAGCATGTGATGGTATATATATCTTATTATGCTGTACATATAAGACTAATACAATATTATATGTCAATTATATCTCAGTTTTAAAAAGAGCCAGGGAAATCTTTTTTTTCCTATCACAGGATTCTGGGAATGACCCCTACTCAAAACAAGGAGCCAGCAAGGACTTCCATTCCAGCACACACAGTAAGTCTGATACTCTAACCTCACCCCAGAGAGTGTGAGTGTACTCAGAATTGTCAGAATCAAAACCATGATTCAACAGACATCTGTCTGGAGCACTGGGTCAGGAGCTGGACTCACCACCAGATACCGAAACAGGCAAGAGGAATGGAGATCAAAGGTTTCTACAGAGATAAGAGGTCTGTCATGTTGGACCATCTAGTGGTGCCTCTGATCCAGATTCCAGCCATGGAGCCAGATTAGCTGTCAAAGATAAACAAACCTGACTCCAGTTAAAGGGGTAAGCACAGATTTTCGTCAGAAGCATACTGTTGTCACAGGGAAAAGGCGCAGTGTGAACTGAACTCCACTTCTGTTTGCTCGGAGGTGACTGAGCATTTTCAAGGGAGAACAAGGGAAAAGGGAGAGTGGGTGCAGGGAGGGGGCACTCAGTAGAGTCAGGAAAATGGAGAGTTACAGAAAGTGGGGAAGGAGTGCTGTTCCCTGTAACCCATCTGAGTTTTTTAACCAGCACTTATCAAACTTAGGCTCCCACAGAGATAGGGGCCTATCTCCAGGAGTGGGATGCAACAAACAGTAAATTTCTTTAGCTGAGTTTTCTCAGACCAGCACTTTAATGGGAGTGGGAAGGGTCCAGGGTTAACCTAGAGAGGCAGCCTGGGCTGTTAGAAACCGTTTTTTTTCAAGTCTTTATAGGCCTAGGCTGAGGCTTAGTCTAGAGGAGAGCTCAGAGGGGCCTGGCTAGAGTTCTGTCAGAGAGAATCTTTGTTAGCAATATGCCAACAAAGAAGGGTGTGGGGGGAGGGACTGAGGAAGGGCGGGAGGAAGGAAGAAAAAAACCTGAAACTGAGAATGATTAAACAAAGCTAAAGTAAATACTGTTTACCCTTGATAGACAAAGTATTAATAATCTACCAGTATTAGATTTCGCGAACTATTGCTACATCGCCCCATCAAAGAGCTGATGAAAAGAACGCAGCCGGGAAACGCTCTGCAAGAAAATCACAAGGCTTGTGTCTGGAAATCAAAGAGCCTCTAAGAGAACAGACGCACAGCGCGATCCAGGAGCCAGTGAGAAGGGGCCTGTAAAAGCCCGTCCACCGCCAGACTGGGGCACCTGCGCGTCCCCTGCCAACCTCACCTGTCTCGGTCCCAGTTAGGTCCCTCCAGTGCGCGGCTGTGGACCAGCTTCGGCCTCAGTTTCCTGTCAAGGCTGCTCTCGGGTCCCGCGTGTGGACGCCAGATGGCGCTGTGAGCAGTCAGCTCCGAACCTTAGAACCAATGCATCCATCCCGCTTACACGCAAAATGACCTAGGGGACAGCAGCCTGCACTCGGGTGGGTCGGGGAGGGCGTGAGGGTGGAGACAGACAGGTGAACAGGGCACTCAAGGTCCCTGCCGGTCCGTGAAACTGAGAACTCACTCTCTCCCCTCCACTCTTGCTCCTCTTCAGGCTCAGAACCCCTCCTGGTAACATCCAGGGGTCTCCCCAGGGGACAGGGACCATCCACATTTCTTATGATTGCCTTTCCTACAGGCAGACTTCATGGGCTGGGGTAACTGTAAAGGAACAAGATCCAGACCTTCAAAATTCCTCAACACGCAGGTGTTCCTCAGTGGGCTGCGCCTGCCTCACTTCCTGACCTTCCTCCCTCTCTCACCTGCCTGGTCCCACCAAGCTATGCCTTTCCTGCCCCTGACATCTTCACAAGTAACTGTGCCCAGCGTGCCCTCAGATGCATTGGCCTCCTTACCTGCCCTTGCCTGTGGCAAAGACACAGTTTTTTTCTCTCTCCTCCCTGCCCCCAGTGTGCCTCACTGCTCCTCACAAGAGCACTTCCTCAGATGTGCTCTCCTAGACGCCTTCCTGTGCATCCCATTCCAGGTCTGATTCCTGGCCTCGGATTTCCCAAGCACAGCTCACTACCCACAGTTTAGTTTTCTGAATCCCCACTGGAATGAAATCTCAGAGAACAGGGAATTTATCTGTTAATCCCCCAAGACCCCCTCACATGTAGTGGACACAAAGTGACAGAGAAGAGTCTCATTTCATTGAAATTCAAAACCAAATAAGCCTATTTCAGTCTCACATCTCTCACCTCTAGTCTTGCTGCATTCTCTATAACATAGCCCCAGTTTCTGCAAGTATGAACAGGATTTGAATCTGAGTATGCTCCCTGGGGAGTCAGCACTGCAGGGTGAGATTCCTGCTCCTTCCCAAGCCACCACCCTATTAATAAATCACTGTGACACACAGGGCTCCGTTTCACCCCCTTTACACCCATTCTTTCTTTCTGGGTGGAGAATCTCACCTTGCTGAATCCAAGTTAACTATACATTCTCCAAGAACCAGATCAGAAATTGGTGCTCCTTTTATAAACCATTACAAACATCAATTTTGTTTCATTCATTTTGATATGCACATCTTCTTACATTTTCCATCCTAGAGGGAAAAAAAACTATATAATTAATGGTATCTGACAGAGCATACTGTCATTTCATATACACACATAAACTTGTCTGAAAACCTTCTGTTGACATTTTCTGGTAAGATCACCAGCATAACGTTTAGCAGAGCTGGTTCCAGTGTCTTGGAGGGAAGTCTTACAGAGAAAGAAGGCATGTTTTTCATTAAGAAATGTCACATTACCATCTCAGGTAACAATATTACATGGAACATCATGGATATTGATAGTTCTGAGTTTAAACTTGATTCTGAAGATTTGGATGCAGACTGTGAAGATACTTATGGGACCCTAACTAATTAGTTTCTTTTGTATATATAAATAAGTATAATAGGATATTTATATATCTTATATATAGATAAGTATTAGGACTCATTTCTGTATAATTTGCAAAGGATTCTTTCAACAAGTACAAGCTAAGGATTATAAGCATTAAGCTATAATGCAATTCGGCACTTTTCTTTCATTAAGCTGCATCTTAAATTGATGATTCTTTGATTTGATGACATATGCTAAGTCCCATCCTTTTGCACTCAAAGGGAAACAGTGAAAATTCTAACTTTGACATTCCTCTTTGTATTACAACTGCCTCTTTGTATTACAACTTTGTATTACAACAACAACTCTTTGTATTACAACTGTCTGTCTTATTTTGTGGATTTTATTTGAATTATTTTTTACCTAAATACTATCAATAACAAACCTAAAGTTTGGTGTACAAAAATCTTTCAGTCAAGGTTTGCAGAAGAATCATAAAATTTGGGGGAAATTAATTTTAAAAAGATGGAAAATTCTAAGGAGCTTCTACCTGAAATCTTGGAATATGTTAGCATGTTGTGGGTGACTGTGCTCCTGAGTACTCAACACAATGGAAAGAACATGGCCACTTAAGCACTCCATGAAGGAAAATAACAAAGGGTAATGGCTCCTAAAACTTCCAAGTACTGGAAAATGTTAAATTAGAATCCCAGGGAAAACTGTTTAATATATCAATACCAATTTTGACTAGATCAGGTGAAGCAGGAACACATTATCATTCTTGGTGATAACAAAATTTCATAAATTTCAATAATTCATATTAAGAAAATTACATAAAAGTAGGAAAATGATTATAATCTTTTAGTCTTTTATGAAGGAGTGAAATAGATAATTATTCTAGTAATGCTTCAAACACCAAAAGCCTATTCTTGTGCCACAAACTTGGTGATAAATGTGATTTAAATCTTGAATTCATAGATTGTTGAATCTGAGCTACCGCATCAGCTCTACCCACATTAAAACAATTGTTTCGGGCTTCCCTGGTGGCACAGTGGTTGAGAGTCTGCCTGCCCATGCAGGGGACACGGGTTCATGCCCTGGTCCGGGAAGATCCCACATGCCGTGGAGCGGCTGGGCCTGTGAGCCATGGCCGCTGAGCCTGCGCGTCTGGAGCCTGTGCTCCGCAATGGGAGAAGCCACAACAGTGAGAGGCCCACGTACCACAAAAAACAAAACAAAACAAAAAACCCCGAAAAAAACCCACAATTTTTCTATAATCATTATATGTATGCATATATATATGCATATGTATATATGTATATTTTAAAATAGTTCCCGACTCTGCTGTAGGACATAGCGACAAAGTTGTGACCAAAAAAGAATTACCTGTAGTCGAATCTGTTCTAATACATATTCAGTGTCTACTGTTTTTCCAGGTGCTTGTGCATAGCTGTGTAAATCCTCTACTCTTGGTGTTTCTGTCGAAAAATGTGTCCACTCAGAGATAAGTCAGACAGAGAATGACAAATACTGATGATACCACTTGTATGTGGAATCTTAAAAAAAAGCCAGAACTCATAGAAACAGAGAGTAGAGTAGTGCTTCCCAGGTGCTGGAGGGTGGGGGGAATAGGGAGGTGTTGGTCAAAGGACACAAACTTTAAGAAGATGAATAAGTTCTGAGGATATAATATGCAACACAGTGATTAACAATACTGTATTGTATACTTAAAAGTTGCTACGAAACTAGATCTTAAATGTTCTCACAACGAAAAAGAAATGATAATTATGTGATGTGATGGAGGTGTTAACTAAAACTATGATTATAATCATACTGCAGTCTATAAATATATTAAGTCAACAGTTGTACACCTTAAGCTTATGCAGTGTGATATTTCGATTATATCTCAATTAAAAATTAAGATTAATTTTACACCCCCCTCTACAAACTGTTTGGAAGTAAGTTTGAAAGAGATGCTCCTGTGCCTCTTAAATCCACAGTCAGCCAAAGTCAGGCACCAAGTTGCAGGCACATCCTCTGTGCTTCCTGGCACCAAACAGGACTCTAAGCAGACCTGCAGGAGTTTCTGTAATTGCTTCTTTGCCCTCTTCCAATTTTATTAAGGATGCACCCAGAGTTCTGTGGGCCATTAAAACCTACCTAGACCATTCCTCCTCCCAATGGAATGGAGCATGGCCTTTATGAGGTACAAATTTCCTCGATTCAAGGTCAGGGTGAAAACACTGTTTTTGCTGCCAACATCTTGACTTTTTGTCCTCGATAAGCTGAGGTCTCGTTTTTATCTTAGAGGATTCTGGCCTCCCAGTAAGCACCATATGGGACATTCTTTTCTGTGTTTAGAGTCTACCAAAGGAGATTCTTGCCTATGGTTCAATGCAAGCCCTAACTACAGGACCTATTATAGTATGTGGACTGACCCTCAGGGTCAGAGCCAAAGTTAGAGTTAACATAAAACCTCAGTATGTGCCCATGGAATGCATCCAGGGATCAAAGGAGAAGGTAAACCAGAGAAAAGACTTTTAAAGGGCCAGTAGCCATCTCAAGTGCTTTGGGATGGCAATGATACTTAACGCTTAAAAGTGGGTTTGGGGGCTTCCCTGGTGGCACAGTTGTTGAGAGTCCGCCTGCCAATTCAGGGGACACGGGTTCGTGCCCCGGTCCGGGAAAATCCCACATGCGGTGGAGTGGCTAGGCCTGTGAGCCCTGGCCACTGAGCCTGCACGTCAGGAGCCTGTGCCCCACAACGGGAGAGGCCACAACAGTGAGAGGCCCACGTACCACAAAAAAAAAAAAAAAAAAAAAAAAAGTGGGTTTGATGATTTGATTGCGTCACTTCATATTTCTGTCCTGCAAGTTAGGGCAGGGTCCCCAGCAAGAGATGTGGCCACATGTGGTCTCAGTTTAATCGTCTCTAACATGTAGAAAATAATTGTACTGTAGGGATATTTTGAGATCGAAAACAATAAATGCGTGTGAGAAATAACTAAAATTATTGCTAACATTCACAGAGCTTTTAGGTATCCAATCTGTTCAAAGCTGTTCTTATAAACTCTGTCAGGGTACAGTTAATGTGTGCCATGGCTTTGACTGAACATCACTGGCTCTCTCTTGAAGAAAACACTAAACCCCTTTATGGAAGCCACAATTCAACTTTCAGGAATGAGAGTGGGGCAGGGCCAATTCTTACCTTGATAAGTTGCCCCACATGACTGACACCCATGTGTGCATTTGACTGGAATCCCAATTCCCTTCATCAAAGCACCCTCCAGAATTGGAGTAAGAGGATAAACGCTAGCCACCGAGGAGGCAGAAATGGAAATCAGATGGATGCAGGGTCCATGAAGACATTCTTAAGCTTCCTGAGAGTCCTGGCCTGCTTGCCCTGGGATTTTACCATGCATATGAAAAATAAACTCATTGCTTCTGTATGCACCTGTAGTAAGGTATTATTTATATCTTGATACTTAAAGCATAACCATGTAATACCTGGGCAACACTCTTAAAGCAATAATCCACAAGAAGTATCCTCAAAGTATTTCCCCATCATTGTCTCCTCTCCTCAGCCTCCGCTCTCTCCTCTGGTTACTTGTCCACCTGTGGATGAGGTGGGGAACTGACCCAATGTTACAGACAGGTGAAAGAGGCTCAGGTAAGAAAAACAGAGGGTAAAAAAATAGCTAATAAAAGCAAAATGGTTAAATTATTCAAAAGTTATAAATCAGGTAATACATGTTTTATAATTATGAAAATGTTTCTGAGTCTATCTAGTAAAATGAGTCAAAGATAATTATGCCATATTGTGCTATTAGAAGATTTAAAAAGCAATTTGGCAGTATCTAGTAATATTTTAAAAGAACATCTCTGACCCTCTACCCTCTATTAATTTGCTCTACAAAAATATAAACCCATATATATATGGGTTTAGTTATATGTCTAGGGTTGTTTATTTCAACATTGTTTTTTACAGCAAAATACAATAACAACAACAACAATAAACAAACAAAAACATAAATATTGAAATATCAAGGAAAAAATAGTAAACTGGAAAGTCATTGTGGTCCACCGATAAAATGAAATATATGGAAACATTTATGAGAACAAAATTTAAAAGCATCCAAAAGTTGTCTACACAATTAGGGGCTACAGAACCTCATGGAACGTATATCCCAGCACAGTGGTGAGGAAGGATGGGCTTTGTGTCATGACCTTAGCACTCTTGTTTCTGTGAATTTGCACCCAACCCTTCCTTTCCTCTTTGTACACGTTGTATACTATGTAATGCATACATTTACCATGAATATTAATTAAATAATGAAAGACAGTTATAATCAGTACCTGGAATACACAAAGTTCTTGACAAATACTAGCAGTAATTAATGTTATTACAATTGTTCAGTATATATCTGTACAATATACCTGTGGTGTATATCTATACAGTCATGAGAAAGAAGGAAATCCTGCCACTTGCAACAACATGGATAAAACTTGAAGGAATATATATGTATATGTATATAGGTACATATGCTTATATTTATACACCATATATATATGTATATATATATCGGAGATAGATAGATGTCTTCCTCTTCATATAAAGACACCAATACTAATTCCATCATGAAGGTCTCATCCTCAAGACCTAATCTAAACCTAGTTACCTCCCAAATGTCCCACCTTCAAGTACCATTACATTGGGCGATAGGGCTTCAATGTATGTTTTGGGGGGCGGACACAACCATTCAGTGCATAACAATATACTTTACCATGACTTTTTATACACCATGACTTTTTATACTTTTCAAGGCAATGGAAAGCACTTCTTGACTGCTGTATCTGAGGCAGCAGGATCTTCTTCTGCTCAGAACATCTGTGTATCCTCCACACAGAGAAGAACAGATACCATGTGGGTGGCTCAATATTTCAGTTTGCAAAAGCGAGTGAATTGCTGCATCAACCTTCCTTTCCTTATTCAAATCAGAGACACAAGTATACAAAACATGGTTTGGTCTTTTTGCAGATTAAAGTTCTTTAGTAGCACCCTGATTTAATGAATCCTGCCTATTGATTTATCCCAATCTCTTTGCTTATTCTATTCACAAATCCATAAATATGACATACAACTTCTTTGCAATTCACCAACATATGTGATCCCTTGTTAGCTTAGGTATGTGTGCCTTTGTGTGGGTGGTCAAGGAGTTTTAAGGAAATCCCAATTTCCTTGCCTATAATGAACATCCAAAATTAAGTGTTTAGTGATAACTAGTAGTCTGATGAACAATAATGCATATTGTTCTCTGTGTGTGTGGCTTTTTTTATTCTTAGCCCACTCATCACTCTAGATAGAAAAATAAGAGGTCAGGGAAAAGTAACCAATATTTATTTAGCCTGTAGTTTGCTTCATTAACATGAAGAAGAAATTAAACACTGTCTCTCTAACCGTTTCCTAAAGCAGACCTTCTACATCATTGATGTTTTAAAACATTTCAGGGCTCAATATTTATGAATTTCAGAGGTTTATGGTATTTTGTTTTGTTTTGTTTTAGCATGAGGGAAAGACAATTACAAAGTATCACTTAAATTGACTAACTTTGTGCAATATCCCGAATCCAGGAGAGGGAATACATACTGGGTGAATCCTAGGAAATCCAGGTCTTCCCGGGAAGCAAGGACTCTGGGTTGCAGATGTGGAGAAGACCCTCTGTCTAAACCCTGGTCTCTATATCATGTTTAATAACCATGCAGTACACCAGGATAAAACACTCAGATAAATAACAAACAACAGACCTAAAGGTCTTCCCTCCACCATATCTCTTGGGGCCTCAGGTTCATGAAGCTGTGTTCTGAATAGGTACCTGTTTCTAGGCTTTTCCATGAAGGAGAGAGAGTGAGACAGGAGGACAGCTTTGTCAACTACAACAAATATCCACAATGGACCCATCATGCTAATGGGTCTGAGAAAACTGTGCAGATTTAAGGAGTTTATCCATCAACATGATGCAGAGCATTGTCTCTGCATTTAGAAAGATGGGTTTCAGTGTTCTGACTATACCTCTTAAGGTCTTTATGAGCCTGCGCCAGTTATTCTAAGAAGTATATGCTTAATGACCTCACTTCTTTAATGGGTAAAATAATAGTACATGATGTAAATTAAAGAAAAGCCTTAAAAGCAGAGTTCTGAAACACACTATCACAACAGAGTTTGGGCTACAATCATTGTCTGTACCATTATTATTATCACATGTGTATTTACATAAACATAAACACGTGCATACATGCACACACACACATGCTCATGCATAGTTATACCCTCAGACAAAGACTCCACATACTTTTTTAAAAGCAGAGTACATTTTTATAAAAGAAACACACTACAATTTTTATAGTGGTCACCATGGAAAAGTGAAATCTGAAGAGAATTGGGATATATGCAGATTTTCACTGTCTACACTTGAGACTTCTACAATTCATAACATGAAATGAAAATCAACGAAACAAAATATATATTCGTGCATCTATGAGTAAGTTGTTAAAATTTTAAGTATTATAGAAGTAAATCAGAAAATATTTCTAAATTTGATTCCTGATATTCTATGTCTTTTTGATTATATTCTGCTTGTTCCTTCTTTTCTACACTTTTCCTACACATTTATAAAAATTCAAGGAATTCCAGCTACCTTCCAAAAACAATGAAAGAAAACATATATTATGTCCTGTGTGATTTGGAGAACTGATTAGAGAGAAGAAAAATTACATTTTTGAAGACCATATAGTAATCACAATAATAGTCAAATTTATAGGGTATTGATGAATAGGCTTCAGGAGTACCTTAGTGAGACTACTAGCCTGATCAGTGACAACACTGCCAGGACGCTGGGGTAGGAACAACTCCAAAGGCATGTGGAGGAATAGAACACCTAACTGTCACTGTCAGTCTGGGGGAAGAGACGGAAAAAAAGGGCAAGGAGCACATATAAGGGGCTCAATGAGAAGATGTTACACTTTGCTAATCAACTGACTAGTGTGGAATAGCCCAGTCAGGCACAAATATATGCTCAGGAAGTTCTGAATTTTAAATTTAGCTCCATAAAAACTGACCTTGCAGTGCAAAGGGTCTGTTTTACAACTGGTTTAAACACATCCATTATATTTATTTCAAAATTTTGCTGGATCAAACAACACATTTTAAGTTTAGAATAAAGAAAGCCATATCATGTAAAATTCATGGAAATTTAAAACATAACATGAGACTCAGAGCAAGGTTCCCTGCCCATCTTGATACCCTCTAGGTGTACTGCAGTGGAAAATTATAGAAATCCTAAAACAGGAAACACTTACTAAAATCTGTATTTCATATTAAAAGTGGCACTCTAACTAAAAAGTGATACTCAACATTATTTAATTGATAACTATTTGAAAATTCGCTAAGAATACAAATAGATTTAAACAAAATTGAAAGGCATAAATACTAAAATGACGAACTTGGGTTTCACATAATGTTTTATGAGAAGTATGAATCTGTAAACGTAAGTTAAATGTTCTTTTGGCCAAAATTAAAAATGTGGAACAAGTCTCCTTCAGGGTTGCTTTCGCAGGTAGATGGGGTAAACACACTTCACCCTGTCTCTCCCACTGAATGTGGCTATAAAAATTTAGTAAACTGTATGGAACAGCTCTTTGAAGATGCTGAAAGTAAATAGTAATGGGGGATCAAGGAAGAACACTGTATTGTGAAGTATTTCTAAATTGATGATGAGTTTTCTTTTTTTTTCCCTTTTGTGTTATCTCCTGGCATGAACTTAACACATCTAGAAACCTAGAACTGAGCACTGCAGTGAAGATAGAGAGCTGCAGGAGAAGCTCTCTATTTCTAGTCTGAGGATTGAAAAGGGAACTCCTAATATTCAGAGAGTGCTCCCCTCCCTCTTTTTTTCTCCAATCTCTCCTTCCCAAACCCTGAGGCTGCCCTGTTGTCATGGTGACAGTGGCAGCTAAGGGAGCTCATAACAAAAAAAAAACTAAGATTAGGGGGGCATTCCTCTCCTTGGGAATAGCTGCAGTTCCAAGACTGTGGAGCCAACCATCACTATATTTATTCTCTCTCTCTCTGGCCTCTGACCACTTCTATTCAAACATGGTCAAAATCATGGCCAGAGGACTGAAAAGGGAGTCAACAGGAGGCAAATAGTACTGGAAGTTTGTGGAGAGGGAGGAGCTTGGGAAGGGGACTCCCTGAAGTCCTTTAAGAATTCACAGGCTCAAACACATGGAGGCTAAACAATACACTACTTAATAACGAAGTGATCACTGAAGAAATCAAAGAGGAAATAAAAAAATACCTAGAAAAAAATGACAATGGAGGGGCTTCCCTGGTGGCACAGTGGTTGAGAGTCCGCCTGCCGATGCAGGGGACACGGGTTCGTGTCCTGGTCCAGGAAGATCCCACATGCCGTGGAGCAGCTGGGCCCGTGAGCCATGGCCGCTGAGCCTGCACGTCCGGAGCCTGTGCTCCACAACGGGAGAGGCCACAACATTGAGAGGCCTGCGTACCGCAAAAAAAAAAAAAAAAATGACAATGGAGACACGACGACCCAAAACCTATGGGATGCAGCAAAAGCAGTTCTAAGAGGGAATTTTATAGCAATACAATCCTACCTTAAGAAACAGGAAACATCTTGAATAAAAACTAAACCTTGCACCTAAAGCAATTAGAGAAAGAAGAACAAAACAACCCCAAAGTTAGCAGAAGGAAAGAAATCATAAAAATCAGATCAGAAATAAATGAAAAAGAAATGAAGGAAATGATAGCAAAGATCAATAAAACTAAAAGCTGGTTCTTTGAGAAGATAAACAAAATTGATAAACCATTAGCCACACTCATCAAGAAAAAAAGGGAGAAGAATCAAATAAATAGAATTAGAAAAAAAGAAGGAGAAGTAACAACTGACACGGCAGAAATACAAAAGATCATGAGAGATTACTACAAGGAACTCTATGCCAATAAAATGGACAACCTGGAAGAAATGGACAAATTCTTAGAAATGCACAACCTGCCACAACTGAATCAGGAAGAAATAGAAAATATGAACACACCAATCACAAGCACTGAATTTGAAACTGTGATTAAAAATCTTCCAACAAAAAAAAGCCCAGCACCAGATGGCTTCACAGATGAATTCTATCAAACATTTAGAGAAGAGTTAACACCTATCCTTCTCAAACTCTTCCAAAAAATAGCAGAGGGAGGAAAAATCCCAAACTCATTCTACGAGGCCACCATCACCTTGATACCAAAACCAGACAAGGATGTCACAAAGAAAGAAAACTACAGGCTAATATCACTGATGAATATAGATGGAAATATCCTCAACAAAATACTAGCAAACAGAATCCAACAGCACATTAAAAGGATCATACACCATGATCAACTGGGGTTTATTCCAGGAATGCAAGGATTCTTCAATATATGCAAATCAATCAACGTGATACACCATATTAACAAATTGAAGGAGAAAAACCATATGATCATCTCAATAGATGCAGAGAAAGCTTTCGACAAAATTCAACTCCCATTTATGATAAAAGCCCTGCAGAAAGTAGGCATAGAGGGAACTTTCCTCAACATAATAAAGGCCTTATACGACAAACTCACAGCCAACATCGTCCTCAATGGTGAAAAACGGAAAACATTTCCACTAAGATCAGGAACAAGACAAGGTTGCCCACTCTCAACACTCTTATTCAACATAGTTTTGGAAGATTTAGACACAGCAATCAGATAAGAAAAGAAAATAAAAGGAATCCAAATCGGAAAAGAAGAAGTAAAGCTGTCACTGTTTGCAGATGACATGATACAATACATAGAGAATCCTAAAGATGCTACCAGAAAACTACTGCAACAAAAAGAATAAAATATCTAGGAATAAAGCTACCTAAGGAGACAAAAGACCTGTACTCAGAAAATTATAAGACACTGATGAAAGAAATTAAAGATGATACAAATAGATGGAGAGATATACAATGTTCTTGGATTGGAAGAATCCACATTGTGAACATGACTCTATTACCCAAAGCAATCTACAGATTCAATGCAATCCCTATCAAACTTCCACTGGCATTTCTGACAGAACTAGAACAAAAAATTTCACAATTTGAATGGAAACACAAAAGACCCCGAATAGCCAAAGCAACCTTGAGAACAAAAAATGCAGCTGGAGGAATCAGGCTCCCTGACTTCAGACTATACTATAAAGCTACAGTAATCAAGACAGTATGGTATTGGCACAAAAACAGAAAGATAGATCAATGGAACAGGATAGAATGCCCAGAGATAAACCCACGCACATATGGTCACCTTATCTTTGATAAAGGAGGCCTGAATATACAGTGGAGAAAGGACAGCCTCTTCAATAAGTGGTGCTGGGAAAACTGGACAGCTACATGTAAAAGTATGAGATTAGATCACTCCCTAACACCATACACAAAAATAAGCTCAAAATGGATTAAAGACCT
This sequence comes from Grampus griseus, assembly GCF_964374135.1. NCBI lineage: Eukaryota > Metazoa > Chordata > Mammalia > Artiodactyla > Delphinidae > Grampus > Grampus griseus. The sequence continues at coordinate 122,001,400 of NC_139018.1, read as the reverse complement.
AAATGTAAGGCCAGAAACTATCAAACTCTTAGAGGAAAACATAGGCAGAACACACTATGACATAAATCACAGCAAGATCCTTTTTGACCCACCTCCTAGAGAAATGGAAATAAAAACAAAAATAAACAAATGGGACCTCATGAAACTCCAAAGCTTTTGCACAGCAAAGGAAACCATAAACAAGACCAAAAGACAACCCTCAGAATGGGAGAAAATATTTGCAAATGCAGCAACTGACAAAGGATTAACCTCCAAAATTTATAAGCAGCTTAATAACAAAAAAACAAACAACCCAATCCAAAAATGGGCAGAAGACCTAAATAGACATTTCTCCAAAGAAGATATACAGACTGCTAACAAACACATGAAAGAATGCTCAACATCATTAATCATTAGAGAAATGCAAATCAAAACTACAATGAGATATCATCTCACACCAGTCAGAATGGCCATCATCAAAAAATCTAGAAACAATAAATGCTGGAGAGGGTGAAAGGGAACACTCTTGCACTGCTGGTGGGAATGTGTATTGGTACAGCCACTATGGAGAACAGTATGGAGGTTCCTTAAAAAACTACAAATAGAACTACCATATGACCCAGCAATCCCACTACTGGGCATATACCCTGAGAAAACCATAATTCCAAAAGAGTCATGTACCAAAATTTTCATTGCACCTCTATTTACAATAGCCCTAGATGGAAACAACCTAAGTGTCCATCATCGGATGAATGGATAAAGAAGATGTGGCACATACATACAATGGAATATTACTCAGCCATAAAAAGAAATGAAATTGAGCTATTTGTAATGAGGTGGATGGACCTAGAGTCTGTCATACAGAGTGAAGTAAGTCAGAAAGAGAAAGACAAATACCATATGCTAACACATGTATATGGAATTTAAGAAAAAAAATGTCATGAAGAAACTAGGGGTAAGACAGGAATAAAGACACAGACCTACTAGATAATGGACTTGAGGATATGGGGAGGGGGAAGTGTAAGCTGTGACAAAGCGAGAGAGTAGCATGGACATACGTACACTACCAAACGTAAAATAGATAGCTAGTGGGAAGCAGACGCATAGCACAGGGAGATCAGCTCGGTGCTTTGTGGTCGCCTGGAGGGGTGGGATAGGGAGGGTGGGAGGGAGGAAGATGCAAGAGGGAAGAGATATGGGAACATATGTATATGTATAACTGATTCATTTTGTTATAAAGCATAATCTAACACACCATTGTAAAGGAATTATACTCCAATAAAGATGTAAAAAAAAACCAAAAATGAATTAACAGACTCCGTGGCCCCCTCTAACTGCTCTAGTGTTGGTCTCATTCTAATTAGCATGCCGAGTAACTGAACTGCCCAGCTCAGGGCTGAACTGTGGGTAATGTAAAGGCCAGATAGTAAATATTTTTGTCTTCATGGGCTATACTTTTTCTCTCAAAAATGACTGAAATTTGCCATTGAAGAATGAAGGCAGCCATAAACAATTAAATTAATGGGCATAGCTGTTCCAATAAAATTTTATCTACAAAAACAAGTTTTAGTTCTTAGGCCATAAGTCAACAGAAATATGTGACAGTGTTCACCCCAATCAAGGGTGAATAACATGGTGTCTGCAGACAGAAGAATGGTTTGGTATTCTCACTCCCCCAATAATTGTTTCTTTTAAATTGAAAATGCATTCTACCTTTGTTTTCTCATCTATACAAAGGTTAAATAATGGAACAAACTCCACCTATATTTTCTGTGCATTAATTTCAGAACAGTGTGTGACACAATAGCACTTCTGAATAGGTATTAGCTTATAATAATATTATCTTTATATATTGTGTATAATATATTTAAACACAGAGAAACATAGTTTAATGTATTTTATAAACATATGTTTTAAAAAGGACACTGAAGTCTTAATAGTGGTAGTGCACTGCAATGATCAATTTCTGGAATCAGGGGTATAAGGCGGAATTTCCTTAATTGTAAAAAAAATTACATTTTCTTCCTTTACACTTTATTTTTTGTTACTGACAAAGATTCTTTGTTTGCCCAAACCCAGGCTCCTGAATCTTTTCCTAGGCCCATTTGTGCACTTGCTCATAAAATCTAGTTTTAGCAAGAGGCCTGCTAAGTTACTTTAGCCAGAACCTCTCACCCTGGATATCCAATCATCCTCAATGTCTAATCAGGTTCTGCATCCTTCACCATCCCCTAGTTTGTGTCTAATGAGCCTGGCTTATCTTCAGAAAGAATCCTTTTAGTTAGGTTGATTTAGCCAGAACCCCTCTTATCCCTAATACTTCCCCTTAGTAATTTTTTATCCATTGATCTCCCACTCTACTCCTTGGCTATAAATTCCCACTTGCCTATGATAGTTTCAGAGTTGAGCCTAACCTCTCTCCCCTACCGTAAAATCCCATTGCAGTGGCCCCTATACTTATGATAATGAAACTCTGTCTTACCATCTTTAACAAGCATCACTGAATATGTTTTCTTTTACATTACCATTAGCACATATTCCTCTTTCAAAACAAACAATAGAATTATCAACAGTTTTCTCTAACATTACCATCAGCGTGTATTTCTCTTTCAAAAAATCAATAGGATAGTCAACACAGCAAAAACCAATAAAGATTACAGAACAATAATAGAATCAACTAATAAAATATAGCAGACCATAGGGTCGTTATGTTGGGATCCCCTCCCTTTCCCTAATCGTCTCTAATATTACTTAAACATTCCATCATAAATCACAAAATGGAGGCGAATCAAAATAATTAACAACAAAAATAAATTATACATGACTTCTAAGGTTGTATAAACTACAGTGTTGTTTACCATGAGCAAGGTGCTAATTAAGCTGTAAGGTCAGAAATTAGGTTCCTTGGTCAAATCATACATTTGTAAGTAAACCTTTGCTGGAATACAACCATGATCATTCATTTATGTTGGTCTATGGCTGCTTTCATGCTACAACTACAGAGGTAAATAACTGTCAGAGAGACCATTTGGTCCTCCAAGCTTAGAATACTTAATATATGGACCTTTACAGAAAAAAAATAATAAATGCTGACCTCTGAATTACAGAGTTTGAGGAATATTTTCTAAGAAAAAAGAAAAAAAAAGTCACATCTGGGAGAATAACATAGGTGAACCAGAGGCAGTGTCAACTGAAAAAACAATCTGGGAAATGAATGATTAGTTATTAGGTGATAACTAGAGTAATGGAATAAGTCAGGATACACAGAAAAGCAAAGTTCAGTAGCTATTTTAAAAGTTGTGAAACTTTTTCCAACTTTGCACAGAAATGTTTTAAATAATTTTAAAAGGATTTTATAATATTAATATTGAGACTTTCGGGGAAAACATTGAGGCTTTGAAGCCCTTAAATATTCTCTCATATTAAAGGTATTTTGTTGGAAAATTAGGAAAAACATTAGTGAGACAATAGAGAATCTTAAGGACAATATCGAAATTATTAAAGTAGTATACTATTTTAAAAAAAAAGATTATCACGTTCAGTATTATTGAAAAATATTTAAAATTTCACATGAATACAATAAGCAAAACAAAAAGGTTAATATTTTAAAAGGAAGGGTATAAAAGTATGCTTTTAGGCAATGTTTATATGACGAAAGAAAAGGGAAGAGCTGGCTGGGGAAACATCACAGTACATATTTTTCTTGGAAAAAATAAAAAGAGGTTGATACAAAGTTACAGAGTAAAACCCATAATAATGATACGAAGCCTAGAGAGGAGAACTTTTACGGGAAGCTTACTCCCACGCTTTGTTCATCTTTGCGGCGCAAACGACCAACGGGAAATTCCCAGAGGGCGCCTTAAAGCTGACGGACCCGGAGGAGAGCGCGGAAAGGGAAGCCCGGAGGGGAAGCGGCGCTGCACCAGCTTCCGCCCCGCCCACGCCGTGCAGCCGCGTAAAATATCCGCTCCCTGGGTCGCGCGCTAGCGGACGAGCCATGTGACCTGCCCACAAAGCACTGCGAACGAGCCGGTGGCGCCGTACAATGGCGCATTTCCGGCTAGCTGTCGTGCTGGGCCGGAAGCGGGGATAGCGGTCGGTGCCGCTTGGGTCGGACCGGCGGGGAAGCAAGTGTGTGGCTCTACCGGCGGCCTCGAATAAATACATCAGGCCTCTCTGTGAGATTGGGAAACGTTTTAAAGAATAATGACCTATTAAGCATTTAGCCTATGAAAATTACACTCATGAACTATGAAAACTGAACCGGAAAAGGATGTGTTTGTAAACACACAGATACACAGTTCCGCAGGCATGACCGTGATGCAATGCAACGTCAACTGAATTGGTTTTATAACCAAATGTGAACTATATATGTGTCCACGGCAACAAGTCCCTGTACATCCATATTTGTAAATGAAATCAGTCTAATAGGATTCACACCAACCTTTACCCCATAGGTTACACGTAGAAGAGGTGATGCGGATATTGGCCAGGCTTCCCTATTTCTTTACCGGGAATAATAATGAATCACCTCCCCACCCCGAAATTATACATTATGTTACACTTCTGCAATATATATATTTTAAAAATACTGCTCAAAAGAACACAGGCATTTCTGGTGCCTGTATCCTTTTTTTTATTATTATTTTTTATCTTTTCATTCAGCTTGCCATTGGCCTCCCATTTTTGTTGATGCTAGATGGCGCTGTGAGCCCAGGGGGTCCCTGATTCCCGCCAAACAGGCCAGCTCGTACTCCTGAAACATGAGAAGGCGAGTTTAAGGCTTGAAAGTAACCTGTGTTTGGAGCTGAGTTGCCTCCAGAGGAGCGGTCCTGACCTGACTCTGCGTCTTTCATGTGGAAGTCTGTAACTCATTTGAAAGAAGGTTGTACCCTGAAAAATACTTTTTCTGTGCCCATTTTTCTTGGACCTTAGGCTCTGTCTCATTTTTCCTACCCCATACTTTTCCCTTGCCTATTACAGAGTCTGAATCTAAAACCCATATTTTTTCTTCAAGTTTAAAGGACTCCCAAATTCTCATTTTACATTTAAACCAGATGCATTCCTGGTAAGCAGACCCAGAGTAGCCTGATGAAACACAAAAAACTACAAAATCAGAACACATTAACATGGAATAAAATCCCTCAAATATCTAGCCCAGGCATATTATTCCAGCGTTTCTCAATTGTACTGAAATTGCTACTTTCCATAAGATATCTCAAATCTTGACTTCTAGACATGCCCTCGTTTCTACCAGAATACAATCCCTTTTTTGTCTTCCCTAGTTCTAATTTACAAGGCTTTCTGCTACTTATTCCTTATGTATTCAATCATAAATTGTTTCTTCTAGGAAATCTCCAATGATGATTTAAATTCAAGTTGCATGCTAAAACATCTTGTGGATTGCAACAGAAAAATGCACATTCCCCACTACAGCACATCTAATCTGAAGTTACATTGCCTATTCAAATCTCTGCTTGACTGATGTCTCAGGTAAAGGAGAAACTTTATCTTTGTTGTTCATTTGTCCATTCCTCACAAATAGCAAAGTACACATCACGTGGTTGCTTCTCAATTTTCTTAGTTTTCAAAAATGAATGGGTCAAAATCAGTTTCCTATATACCAATAAGATATAATTGGATATTGAAGTTAGATATATTTTACAGTAGCATCCAAAACATGGTATACTAAAGAGAAATGTCTGGCAAAATACGTGCAAAATTTGTACTCTGAATATTATAGAGTACTGATGAGGTTAATTAAAGGATATTTAAATAGATGTAGAGATACACCAATTCTATGGACTGGAAGGCTCAATATTTTTAACATTTCAATTCTCACAAATTTATCTAAAACTTTTAGCACAGTCTCCTATCAACATCCCATTATGAATTTTTGCAGAAGTTGACAAGAGGATTCTAAAATTTATGTAGGAAAATAAAGGACTTAGAATAGTCATCCAAATCAGAAGATGAGGAGCAACGTTGGAAGACTCTCACAACTTATTTCAAAGCTTTAATATAAAGCAACATTAACCAACATAGTGTGGTATTGGTGTAAAGATAGACATTTAGATAAATGGAACAGCATAGCATTCAGAAATAAATCTACACATATATGGTCAGTGGATTTTTGACTAATGTGCTAAGGAAATTCAATGGAGAAAGGATAGTATTTGCAACAAATGAGACTAGGACAATTGGGCAGCCATATACCACCACCACCACCATCACCACCACCACCACCAACAACAACAAAAAACCCAAACAGTCCATCCTTGTTTTGCACTACGTACAAAAATTAACTCAGAATTTATCATAGATATAAATATAAAATCTTAACATATAAAACCTCTAAAGAAAACATAGCAAGTAATCTTTGTGAATTTGAGATAAGCAAAGATTTCATATACAGAAAATAAATATTATAAACCACAAAATGGAAAACTGGATAAATTTTTCTTAACCAATATTAAAAATAAATTTTGCTCTTTGAAAGACACTGTTATGAAAATGACGAGATGCCATAGACTTAGAGAAAATATTTTCATTACATAAACTAAAACAAATCTTATATCAAGAATTATATATATATATAATTTTAATAATAATAAAACAAGAAACACAATTTTTTAAGTATAAAAAGTGATACTTAACCAAAGAAGAGTTGGCAGGTAAGCCCATGAAATATGCTCAATACCATTGTCATTAGAAAGATGTGAACTGAAATCACCATGAGATACCACTACATATCTACTGGAATAATTTTTAAAAAGTTAAAAATATACTGCCAATATAAAATGCTAGGGAAGCTGTGGAGCAATGGGAATTCTCATAGTTTGCTTTGAAAATGTGAAATGGTATAACCACTTTGGAAAACAGTTTGGCAGTTTCTTGTGAAGCAAACCACACATTTATTATATGATCCAGCAACCTTGCAATTAGGTGTTTTCCCTAGAAAAATGAAGCTATATGTCCACAAAAATGCTGTATCTAAGTGCTTATAGAAACTGTATTTATAATAGCCCAAACCTGCAAACAACCCAAATATCCATCAAGTGGTAAAAAGATGAACAAATTCTAGTACATTTATTCAAGAACATATGATTCAGAATTTAAAAGGAACAAATTACTGACACATGCAAAAATACGAATGACTCTCAAAAGCATTATTCTAAATGGGAAAAACTAGACAGAGAAAAGACTGCATACAGAATGATTTCATTTATATGACCTGGAAAAGTCTAAACAATCCAGATAGATATAATTAATAATTTCCAATGCTGGGTGTAGGATTACTACAAAGGTGCACAACAGAAATTTGAGGGATGGGTGATGAAAAATATTCTTAATTATAACCTTAATTATGCTGGTGGTTACACAGCTATATGTAATTTTTGAAATACATTTAACTGTCTACTGGAAAAGGATGGATTTCAACTTAATAAACCCAACTTAAAAATAAGTGGATTATTGCATCAATCTCCTTATTTTCAATCTTTCCTTCATTAAATTTGTAGCCCCCCCTCAAATGTTAAAATACAATTATCCATTTTTCATAGTAGATTTTTCAATTTACATCTCCTGCATAGAGATGAAATTGTAAGAGTCCTGCCTGCAGGATCAGACTTATCTCTTGTCCCAATGCCCACTGACAGTTCTATGAACAGGTCACTCTTCTTGCCTTTGAACATCTTTACCTCTGGGTAGTAATTTTCTTACTTCTGTAGCCTTAAAATCTATATTTGTACTTGTTATGGACTGAACTGTGTCTCCCCCAAAATCATATGTTGAAGATCTAACCCCCCCACCTCAGAATGTGAATGTGCTTGGGGAAAAGGCCTTTAAAGAGGTGATTATGTTAAAATAAGACCACTAGGTATACCCTAATCCAATTTTACTGGTCCTTATAAGTAAAGAAAATTTGTACACACAAAGAGACATCAGGGATGCTAACACAAAGTGGAAAGAGGACATGCAAACACACAAAGAAAAAAGACCATGTGAGGACACAGCAAGAATGCAAGTCAAAGGAGAGACCTCAGAAGAAACCAAACCTCCCAACAACTTGATCCTGGCCTTCTAGCCTCCAGAACTGTGAGAAAATAAATTTCTGTTGTTTAGCCACCCAATCTATGGCATTCTATTATGACATCCTTAGCAAACTAATATAACACTCTAATAATTAACTTAGTCAACATCTCACATAAGGAACTTGCCCCCTGAGAACTCAGGTCGTTCTTAAATACTTTTCCCTTGGATTAATAAAATTCTCTGAGCTTAGGTTCTGCTTTTCTCTTCCCCATTATAATTTTTTAATTGTAAATCTTTCTCAGTGGTTCTGCCCCCATTTAATAGTCTTCATTTTAAAAGAGTCAATGATTAGCAAATAGGCAGGAAGAGTATAAACAGTCATTATAGGTATGACACAAATTTGTGATGGAGAAACGAAGAATAGTCAACGCTGATGGGCTGTGATTTTAAATCTTTGGTAATTCCTAAGCACATCAGAATGCTCCTACGGAGACAAATTCTAGTGGAGGGCAACTTAGCCTCAGGAAGGCCAGAAACAACAGTAACAAGGATAAATATTCAACTTGTAAGTAAGTAAAACATTTAAAATAACAAGCTCCATTTTGCTTCTATGAAAATAAGATAATTTAAAATTTTTATTACTCATTTTATTAAAGGTTTGAGTGAAACATGAAAATGCTGGAACCAGTAATGCTATTTTGGAAAGCCTAAATTAATATATTCATATATAAGAAGAAGAATAGCATACTTGTACGTGTTACTTGTGACTTTTACACAGAAACTGAAACAGAGTTTTAATTGATGCTTTCAATATAAATAACCTATTTTCACACTGCATATGTGGCAACATATGAAAATGAAAATTGTAGTTATTAATGATGGATTTTCTGTCTGAGCTATAAGCTCTATTATTTATACTCAAATCAATGTATTTCATCTATGTATTAATTCAACATCTAGGTATTTTCACCAGTGAGGTCAGAGGAAATACCTAGGCTCTGCGGATATATAAGTAAAAGGTCAAGTAGAATTCAATATCTCCAAATGGCTTGTATTCTAGTTTTTTTTTAAATTTATTTTTTATTTTTTTGATGTGGACTATTTTTAAAGTCTTTATTGAATTTGTTACAATATTGCTTCTGTTTTATGTCTTGGATTTTTGGCCACAAGTCATGCCAGATCTTAGCTGCCCAACCAAGGATCAAATCTGCACTCTCTGCATTGGAAGGTGAAGTCTTAACCACTGGACCGCCAAGGAAATCCCTACATTCTAGTTCTTGTTTTCTAGGTGCTACAAGTACAAAACTCATGAACATGGTGCTCAGAGTCCAACTGGCATCTACTGATAACAGGATATATGGAAATAAAATTTCAAGAATCTGCTCTGCGACCACTTAACACCATGGTGGAGTCAACAGTCAGGAATCATCCCCATCATATCTGCTTTTGTTTTTGGTACATTTTGAGTTTTTCTTGTTACTCATCTGTAGCAAAAGTCTGCAACGTTCTATGTGGTTTTTTTTCACCTAACTACCTGCTTGCTCCACCAAGTTTGACTACTGAACCTAGACTCTTAGTAGCTGAGACTTATCTATCATCTATTGATCAATCTATCTCAATAGGTGGCAATATTATGATAATTCTATATTTAATTTTTGAGGAAATACCTACTTTATTTTCATAGCAGCTGCCCCATTTTATGTTCCCACTAATAGTACACAAGGATTCTCATTTCCCCACATCTCACCAACACTTGTCATTTTCTGTTTGTTTGTTTGTTTATAGTAGTCTTTCTAATAGATATGAGGTGGTATCTCTAACCGTGTTTTGATTTGCATTTCCCTAATGATTACTGATGTGCACATCTTTTCATGTACTTGTTGGCCATTTGCATATTTTCTTGGGATAAATATTCATTCAAGTCCTTTGCACATTTCTTAATTAGGTTGTTTGTTTTGTTGTTGTTGAATTGCAGGAGTTCTTTGTACTCTGGATTAATGCCTTATCAGATATAATTTGCACATATGTGATCCCATTTCATAAGTCTCCTTTTCAGTCTCTCAGCTGTGTTCATTAATGCACAGAGTTTTAAATTTTGGTGTACTCCAATTTATCTATTTTTATTTTTGTTGCCTGTGCTTCTGGGGATCATATCCAATAACTAACTGCCAAATCAAACATCATTAAGCTTTCCCCCTACATTTTCTTCAAGGAGTTTTATAGTTTTAGACATTACATTTAGGTCTTCGATCCATTTGGAATTGCTTTTGTATATGGCATAAGATCAGGGTCCAACTTTGTACTTTTGCATGTGGATAACCAGTTTTTCCAACAACTTTTTTTTGTATTTTAAATTTTTTATTAATTTTTATTGGAGTATAGTTGCTTTACAATGTTGTATTAGTTTCTGCTGTGACACCATTTTTTGGAAAAGGCTGCCTTTCCCCCATTAGAAATGATTTTGGAACCCTTGTCAAAAATCATTTGACCATATATGCAAGGGTTTATTTCTGAGCACTCTATTCTATTCCATTGGTCCATACAGCTGTCTTTATGCTAGTACCACACTCTTTTAAGTACTGTAGATTTGGAATAAGTTTTGAAATCAGGAAGTATAAGACTTTCAACTTTGTCCTTTTTGAGATCATTTTAACTATTTAGGATCTGTTGAGATTCCATATGAATTCTAGAATGTAATGTTATCTGTTATACTGATAAAAGTTCTTTGACCAAACTTTAGCCAGGTTCCTCTGAGCCTTCTCAACTAGACCTCATCTTGGCCTATGAAAACTACAGAGCTTCAGTACAAATGATTTTTTTCCATTTTCTACCCCACTGTATTAAAAGACTTAAACAAATATTGTCATAGTTTCTAATAGCTGAATCCCTAGGATGACTCAAGGCTGCCAAGAAATTTACTGTACGTTCTAGCCAACACCTGATCCCTTTTTCTTAGAGTACTTAATAAAATGAGCTTACAATTTTGAATCCTTTCTCTGTCCCTTTGAGATGTGTATGTATCTCTTTCGACTCAGGGGAGTCTTTCTTAAGGACTGAAAGCCATTCCTTTGAAATGAAATTAGGAAGGATAGGGCCTCCATCTCCAAGTCTCTGTGAGAAGATAACATCTCAGCTTCTATAACTGTCAGCTAGCAGACACAGCTGACCTAATCAGATTTACAGGAACCAAACCTTTGATTTTCCCATCCCAATTCTACTGAGCCCCTACTCACCACCCTCCCTTTCCCCTCATTCTCTCTTTCCAATGCCTATTCACCTCTGCGCAAATAGAAGTTGAGTTCAGTTTACAGTGGATCCCCTTCCTTATTGCAATAGTATATTATTGATTAAAATCTCTTTACCACTGCTTTGTATTTTTTGATGGGAGGGATACTTGGATCTCATATTTTACTTTTAAAATCTTGGCATTTCAGGGCTTCCCTAGTGGCGCGGTGGTTGAGAGTCCGCCTGCCGATGCAGGGGACACGGGTTTGTGTCCCAGTCTGGAAAGATCCTACATGCTGCGGAGCGGCTGGGCCCGTGAGCCATGGCCGCTGAGCCTGCGCATCAGGAGCCTGTGCTCCACAACGGGAGAGGCCACAACAGTGAGAGGCCTGCGTACAGCAAAAAAAAAAAAAAAAAAAAAAAAAACTTGGCATTTCAATAAATAGCATATAGTAGTAGGTTATTTGACTTTGCAGGCTGCCTCTTATTATTATGGGTCACAGCTTGAGGCCATCTTCTGTATAGAGGTTATTTTGAGAGCTGTATTGTCACCAGGCCAAAGGTAAGATATCAGGGCAGTTTTCACTGTGGTGTTCAAATAATGTGCTGCTGAAGGACAGGAGAATGAAACCAAGAGCCTTAGAGAAAGATAGGCATATAAAAACCATTTAAAACTCCAAATTATTTTTCTTTTTTTTCCACTTACATGCTCTCGTCAGTGGGTTTTCATACTGAGGAATAAGACTTGTGAAGTACGGCTGCCTGGGATGATTTCCCAATCTTGCCATTTTCTGTGTGGCTTTGGGCAAGTTTCTTAACCTGGCTGTACCTCCAATTTCTGATCTGTAAAATAGTAATGAGAATCCTGATATGATATTTTGAAATTCAGAGGTGATAGTCCATTGGGCTATTAATTCTATGGTTAATATATACTGGTATCTGTATTGCCAGGCATGTTTCTAGGAACTCTCTGTGAATGTTCTCACTGCAGGGCTGCTGAGTGTGGGAACGAGGTCTTAGCACAGGTTCTGTCTCCCAGTGGTACTCCACAACCACACCTTGTCACACCAGTTTTCTGTGTGGGCAGTCACAAACCGAATTCCCATGCCTGTCTGTCCAGATGACTATTCAAAATTCCCTCTTGACTCTACATCCAGAATCAAGCAGTAAGTTTTAGCCAGTTGGGAGATGCATAAAGAAGGTACATTGTTTGTTCTGTATGGCTTTTTCTTTCTGCACTGATGCTGAACAACTTAAGAAACATCTCCACTCAGAAAATAACAATAGGTATTCATTGAGCATAATTGAGTACTAGCTACTGTTATTAACATATTTAATTCCCGCAAATCTCTATGAGGTGGTTATTGCTGTTATGGCAATGGGACATATAATGACATCAGATATTTAATAACTGACTGGCAGTCTTTTATCTAACACGTGGTAGAATTGTCTCACAGTCAATTCCCCACGTTTCTCTTACCAGTTTTTTACTACTGGCCACATTTTAGGCTCATGTAAAGATGAAAAACACACGTGAGATGTGGCACTGCCTTCTGCCTATGGTAGCCCAGAACAATCCTCATCAAACTGTCCTCCAAGTCCAGTGATAAGAAGAATAGGGGGTAATCATGCCACTTCCATGCAGACAGGGTTGCTATGTGCATAATTGTTCCACTGAGCTGTGGATCACAGAACTACAGAAGCAGTGCAGAAGAAAAAGGTAAAGACACAGGAAAAGTCATTCAAACTTTGCCCTCAACCCTTTCATCTTTCTGACTGCAAAAAAAAGAGGTCTCTACATGTCACAGCCATCTTGCAACAAGCCCAAGGATAAAAGAACTACCCATTAGAGATGAAGGAAACGATATGCTTAAATGGGTTGAACCTCTCGTAGGGACCCTAATCTGCCTTTTAATGATTTCTTACCAGCCACATATATTACCAGTTATATGTAGCTGGTAAACTTACAACATTACAAACTAATTCAAGAAGGGTTTTCTATTTATAAAAGCAAAATAAAATGATCATCTTTTTTCTCTTTTAAAGAGAAACCAGTAAGGTTTATTGCCTTTGTTTCCAAAAACTCTTCAGTTTACTTTAAATTGGGGAAACATCTCTGCCCTTTGCTACATAATAATGTCACATTCTATGTAGTTTGCATGGGGCACAGGGTTGCTATTCACATGCAGGAAAATTAAGGTTAATGGTGACAGTCTTTAATAGTGTGACAATGAAGGTAATTTTTTTGCCTAAGATCTATTTAAATTCTCTCTTTAGAGTATTGACCCTCAGAGCCCCTGAATGAAACCATACAATTTGTAGTAAAAAATGTCCATAAAGCATCAATCCTTTTGCTCTGTTGGTTGCTCACAACTCATAAACTGAAATCAAATGTTCCCCCCAGAATAATTTTTAGAACATTAGGTCAAGGTTTTCATTACTTGCATAGCAGACATATGCTACTGAGTCTCAGAGATGCACCCTGTGAGGACGCTTCCTTCAAAAGAGAATGTGCTCCTTTCAACACAGTCCTGCTGTCATTCATGCCCTCCACACTGTTGGAGCCTTGGATTTTTTTTCTACCCTCTTCTTGCTTTTGCGTCTTTTGGTGGTTTCGGGTGAGGAAATCCCTGTTCAGCCTAGGCTGAGGAATCCTATCTTCACTCTCAAGGACACTCAGCAGCCTATTCACAAACAAACTATGTCATACTGGTGTCAAGGGTTCAGCCTGAAATAATGGACATTGATGAATCAGTTAAATCATAGAAAGGTGGACAAATAACTGACTAAGTCAACAAAAATGATAATCTTAAAACGTCACAAGCATGAAAGTCTTTTAAACATTATGGTAACTGACAAAGAGAAATAAATAAAAGATTAAAATTCCATTTCTACATGACCAGATTACAAAAGTATGTTTTGCCTGGGACAGATGTATGAACACATGTTCTGAGCAGCATTTTTTATTTCACTGTAAACAATTTTGCTATCCACTTGACAAAGAGTAAGAAAATAATAAATATATATACTATGCACCATCTGTACAAGGAAAATCACACATATATTTTAAAAATGAGGTGGAAATAATCAGAGGCTCCAACCAATGTCTACAGCCCTTGGGTGAGGATAAACACAAACAGTATAACAAAATTTATACTAGCAAAATAAAGTGTCTGGTCTCTGCATTCAGAGTGGGAATCTTAGTGCTCTGTTTACACAAATGAATGTCTTTGTGAGTCTTTCACAATTAAAACAAATTAAGCCATATAATACCATATTCACAGCACTTTTAAAGCATGAGTCTCTGAGTACATTTTACTTTGTTGCTCTTGGAAAGGTCTCTGTCCCTCTCTTTTCCCACCAGAAATATGTCAGAGGAAACTTCTGGAAAACACTAAAAGAGGGAAAGCACAACATCTGCCTTTCCTAAACAAATTTCCATTCAATTTAGTAACAAGTGATGCTTGAATAGATTAAAATAATTGAAAAGACTCTTTGAAAAATGATTATGAATGCATTTTTAAAAACAGTAATGAAAGGTTTATACACAATATAAAATATGAATCTGGTTGTAGATGATGTTTATGTGACTTAAATGAGAATGTATGCACATGTTAAATACATTTGCATGCCAAAACAAAAAGCAAGAACAAATACTACACAAGGCAAATCCTGAAGCAGTAACACAGAGCAAGCAGTATGATTTCTGAACAAACTTGTTCTTTATACAAACTCTCCAGCCGGCCCCAGATGGAGAGCAGGGAGCAGCTGGCCTCGCCTCTGCATCCAACGCCGCAAAAAGGCACTCAGCTCCGTGGCTCCTGATGAGTCCCTTGGAGCTCGAGCTCCGGACAGTGTCCGGAGGGTCGGCTGCGCATGCGCAGGGGGCGCTTTGGGCAGGCTTCTCGGGCTGCTACTGGCTGTTGCTGGCGCGAAGAGTGGAAATTCCCGAAGGTTCGAGAAAGCAGGGAAGGAAAAAGGGGAGGCGTGCCATGGAATAAAAGTCACTGAGAACGTACTAAAACAAAATTAAAGGGGAGACTGGTGTTGAGAGATTGCTTAAATTCCCAAGGACTTTAGAGACAGAAACATCAACAGCGATGAGGAATCTTCTGTCACACCCTGGTTGGGGGCAGGGGTCAGCTGTAAAGGTTTTGGGGGAAATTTTAACACGGAACAGGAATCATGAGCTTAGGGAAATATCCCCCTCATTTTGTTTAAAGTGGTCTAGGTGTATGGTTATAGAAGAATATCTTTATCTTGTGAAAATGAAGGCAGAGATGTTTCTATTTACTCCACAGTCGTCTACTTCACATATATGTATATAGATGAGTTACTATAGCAATATGTAGCAATTTTAAATCTAGGTGCGTGGATATACCTGTTCGTTTTACTATTCTTTTTGCTTTTCTAAAGAAAATTTCCATTTTCATTATAAAAATTAAATTCAATAGAGAAGTTATCTGTCAAATTATACACGAAAATGGTGAAGGTACGAGAACACCACATATAGTAATGACTACGTAATTCCCCTACATATTTTCCAAATTTATGTAAAATAAATCATTTTGTAACAGGTCCCTCCTGTGCGCGGCTGTGGACGAACTTGGTCCGCGGTTTCCTGTCAAGGCTGCTCTTGGGTCCCGCGTGTGGACGCCAGATGGCGCTGTGAGCGGTCAGCTCCGAACCTTAGGACCAATGCATCCATCCCGCTTACACGCAAAATGACCTAGGGGACAGCAGCCTGCACTCGGGTGGGTCGGGGAGGGCGTGAGGGTGGAGACAGACAGGTGAACAGGGCACTCAAGGTCCCTGCCGGTCCGTGAAACTGAGAACTCACTCTCTCCCCTCCACTCTTGCTCCTCTTCAGGCTCAGAACCCCTCCTGGTAACATCCAGGGGTCTCCCCAGGGGACAGGGACCATCCACATTTCTTATGATTGCCTTTCCTACAGGCAGACTTCATGGGCCTGGGGTAACTGTCGAGGAACAAGACCCAGACCTTCAAAATTCCTCAACACTCAGGCGTTCCTCTGTGGGCTGCACTGGCCTCACTTCCTGACCTTCCTCCCTCTCTCACCTGCCTGGTCCCACCAAGCTATGCCTTTTCTGCCCCTGACATCTTCACAAGTAACTGTGCCCAGCGTGCCCTCAGATGCATTGGCCTCCTTACCTGCCCTTGCCTGTGGCAAAGACACAGTTTTTTTCTCTCTCCTCCCTGCCCCCAGTGTGCCTCACTGCTCCTCACAAGAGCACTTCCTCAGATGTGCTCTCCTAGACTCCTTCTTGTGCATCCCATTCCAGGTCTGATTCCTGGCCTCGGAGTTCCCAAGCACAGCTCTCTACCCTCAGTTTAGTTTTCTGAATCCCCACTGGACTGAAATTTCAGAGAATGTGGAAACTTTTCTGTATGAATCCTCCAGGACCCCCCTCAGATGTAGTGGACACAGTGACAGAGAAGAGTCTCTTTTCATTGAAATTCAAAACCAAATAAGGCTATTTCAGTCTCTCACATCTCTCACCTCTAGTCTTGCTACCTTCCCTACAATCCCGTGATTTCTGCAAATATGAACAGGATTTGAATCTGAATACTCTTCCCTAGGGAATCAGCACTGCAGGGTGAGAGTCCTGTTCCTTCTCAAACCACCACCCTACTAAAAAATCACTGTGACACACTGGGCTCCTTCCTATACCTTTGTATTCCATCACACAAATGAATGGATCTCTCAGATATCCTCACCTACATTCTTGCCTACTTCACAATAAACCTCAACTTTCATTTAATTTGAAGAAGATTTGAACTTGAAGATTAATGTGTTTCAGTTGTTCCCTTCTGTTCTCATGGCAGGCTATGAGCCCTGATTTCCACCTCAGCCTCTTTTATAGCCTCCCCATTCACACACCACTATTTAAGACCCCCTAATGTACCATGCTGCTTCATACCTCGTCTGCACCTCTTTTTTCCTTTTGGGCAGTTTTGCCCTCTTAGACCAAGTAAAATCTTAGTCATAAGAGGCAGTTCTATTATGGTAGCTCCTCTGATAAATATTTCCAACTCCTTATTAGTTACTATAATTTACCAATTTTAGTTTGTGGGGTTTTTTCTCTTCGAAATTTTCCAAAATCTCTGTTAGTCTGGGGGCATTCATGACATGGTTTTCATTGTCTGCACGTGGATGAACTTGGCGAGAAATTTTTTATTGTCACTTTCTGGTACAATCACCTGAGTAAAAACGCGCAGAATGGGTGTGCAGAGGAAAGGTGGAAATCTCGCATACAATATTGCAGCCCCTTTTACTAATACATGTTTCATGGTCATCACTCTTAATGCTACAGAGGGTGATGATAAATATTCATGACTCTGGATCAAAATCTTATTCAGAACAATCAGAAACAGAATGTCAAGATATTTGTAAATTCATTTAAGAATTAATTTCAATTTTGTCTTCATTTTTGTGAACAAAATTTATGCCTTTATAATTCTTGAAGACCTTTTAACATAAGTATAAAATAAGGTGATTAGGTGTATAATAGTTTAGTTGACAGAGATGTTATCTTTTCTTTTGATCCATTTTAAACCTTTGTTTCATTAGCATAAGGTGGATGCTCCCCATTGAGATGCCTATAGACTGTACATATACCATTTCTGACTTCCCTTCACTGTTGCAAATGAGAGTTCACTTATCTTTTTTTATTTCGCTCACATTTTTTTCTTATTCACCATAACATTGCCAGGTAGAAGCATACACCCAGGGGTTCAGTCATCATTGATTAATTACAGGAGGAATAGACCAATATGTTGTGTAAAAACTAACAGGAATTAGATATGCCTTACCACATGTAAAAACAAACCAACAAAAAAGGGACAAAATATATGAAGGAATGGTTTTCAAGTTACTGTATATCAGACAATGAAGACAGTGATCCCTGAGAGATGTGAAATAACGCCATTAGCCTACTATTTCCCCAGCTTATTATTTCAAGACATTTCCCAGGTTGTAGCATGGCAAGGATCTCAGTAGGATTTCTGAATTGAGAATATGGAACTAGGTGTCTGGAAAAGCAAAGTGGCCTGATTTCCCAGACCCAAGTTCTGAGGAGAAGAGAGAAGAGAACTAAACACAGAGAAAATCCTGGAGAATGGCAAAAGATCCAGCAGTGCCTGTGAGTTAGGAAATTTGCACACAGCCAGGAAAAAAAAAACAACCTGAAAGCATCAGAGGTGCCTCTTGCTTACAAAAGGTTGAGAATAACAGATGTTTCCATCAGCCAGACTGGTGAACATCAGGATTCATGGGACATTAGAAAGAGGACACAGAAGTGAAGAATAATTTGTCTTAGATTAAATACAGCTCTGGATCCAACAAATATTACAGGCAAGATGTGGAACAATGAAGCTGTTCCCAAGTAATGGCCCAAAACAAAGCTCCAGAATATTTATCAGAATACAAAAATATAAAGCACCCAATAAAGTATAATTCATAATATACTGACATCTAAAAAATGTTAACAGGCATGCAAAGAAACATAAAAATATGACCCATAATGGGGATATAAATTAATCAATTGAAAATGATCCTGAAGTGGCACAGATGTTAAAATTAACGTTAAAATGGTTACTATAATTGTATCCATACATTGAAACAGTTTTTATAACTGTATTCTCTAATACAAATGTTAGTTAGAGGTGTCATAAATATAAAAGGCCAAAATAAAATTCCTAGAGAGGAAAGCTCAACAAACATTTGAGTTATGTTTTAAAAATATACCAAATTGAATTAACAGGAGATTAGACTTTGCAGAAGAAATAAGACATGACAATAGAAACCACCCAAAGTAAAAGAGAGAAAGAATTAACAGAAATGAAAAGGACATCAGTAAGCTGTGGGACCATGTCAAGTAGCATAATTTATAAGCGATGGAGTAGAACGTTGACAAAAATGTATAAACCCTCAGATTCAGAAGCTCAGTAAACTTCAAGCACAAGAAAAATGAAGGAATCTATAAAGGAACGTCAAAATCAAGTTACTCTAAGTTAGTAATAAAGAAAGTAACTATAGAACAAAGTACAAGTTAGTACAGAGACATAGAGATAAGGAAAACAGCAGGTTTCTTATCAGAAACAACACAAGCAAGATGAGGATGTTGTGATACTGTTAAAATACTAAAAGAAAAGAATGTCAATCTGGTATTCTGTATAAAGCAAAAATGTCTTTCAAAAACAAAGGAAAGGGCTTTCCTGGTGGCGCAGTGGTTGAGAGTCCTCCTGCCAATGCAGGGGACACGGGTTCATGCCCCGGTCTGGGAAGATCTCACATGACGCGGAGCGGCTGGGCCCATGAGCCATGGCCGCTGAACCTGCACATCCGGAGCCTGTGCTCCACAACGGGACAGGCCACAACAGTAAGAGGCCTGCATACCGCAAAAAAAAAAGAAAAAAAAGAAAAAGAAAAAAGAGGAAAAATAAAAACCTTTTAATGTATACATAAGCTGAAAGAATTAATCACTAACAGACCCTCACTACAATAATTGTTAAATTTCAGGCAGAAGGAACACAATACTGTATGGATATTTAAAAAAATAGATAGGTACTTTATTTTACTATATATATATTTTTTTCTCTCCTGTCTTTTATTTATTTATTTACTTACTTACTTATTTTGGCTACGCTGGGTTTTAGTTGTGGCATGCAGGATCTTTAGTTGCGACATGCGGACTTCTTAATTGCAGCATGCGAACTCTTAGTTGTGGCATGCATGTGGGATCTACTTCCAGGGATTGAACCCAGGCCCCCTGCATTGGGAGCACAGAGTCTTACCCACTGAACTACCAGAGAAGTCCCTGTATGGATATTTGGATCTACACCGAGGAATGAAGAGCACAGGGATTGCAAGAGTAAACTGCATGAGTAAATATATAAGGTATATTTTATTATTATTTAAATGTCATTAGATATAATTTACTTTTTATACAAAATAATTATAACATAGTGTGTATTACTCATGTAAAAGTAAAAAGGTACTATGACAATTTCACAAAGGTTGGAAAGGGAGAAATGGGATTATACTATTTAATGGATTTTCCACATTATATGAAGTGGTAGAATATCACTTGAAGCTTAACCTTGGTAGGTTAAACATGTACATAATAAACCCTAAATCAACCACAACAGTAATTTAAAAGAGTTATAGACAATAAGCCAATAAAGGACACAAAATGGAATCATTAGACATACTATATTATTCCAAACAAGGCAGATAAAGAAGAGAAAGGGATCAAAGTATATATGTGCCAAATAGAAAAAAAAAGATTTAAACTTAATCATATTAATAATAATTTTAAATGTAAAGCATCTAAATATAAAACTCAAAGACAGATTATCAGGTTGGACATAAAAGCAAGAGCCAACTATATGTTTCCTGAACAAATGTATTTTAAATATAAAAGTATAAATAGGGCAAAAGTAAGAGGATAGACAAGTATATGTAATTCTAAAAAAAATCAGAAGAAAGCTTTAAAGGAAATATTAATATCATTTAAAGTAAATGTTATACTGAAATAGTATCAGGGATAAGGAAGGTTATTTCATAATGATATATGTCAATTTATCAAGAGGACCTAATAATCCTAATCCTTTATACACCAAATAACAGCTCTTCAAAATGTATGCCAACTGGAAAAAAACTGTTAGAATCTTAAAGAGAAATAGACAAACCCAAAATTATAGTTGAAAATTCCAATACCCCACAATATTTAGTAGAACAAGTAGAGAAAAAAGTATTAGTAAATACAGAGAATATTTGGACAACACTGTCAACTAAATTGATGTAATTGACATTTACGGATTTATATGCTCCACCTGTCAGTGGCAGAATACACACCTTTTCAAGCGCACATGGAACATTTAGCATGATAGACCATATTCTGGGATTTAAAAAGGCCTAAATAAATTTAGAGAGATTAAAGGCATACAAACTCTAACATCCATTATGGATCAAATCTATCAGAAGAGTAGGAGTAGCCCAAAGTCCAAAGTAGGGATTTTCCTAAAACTGATAAAGAACATTTAGAAAACCTACAGCTGACATTATACATAATGGCAAAAGACTGCTGTTTTATTTTTAGGATTGAAACAAGGTAAAGATGTCCACCCTCACCACTTCTTTAACGTAGTACTAGATGATTTAGCTAATGCAATAAGAGAAAAAGAAACTAAATAATAGTCATACAGGAAGAAAAAGAATAATAAATAAAAATGATGTGATATCGCAAGGAATCTACCAAAGAGCTCCTAGAACCAATAAGTAAATTTAGCTAGGCTACAAGTATAATGTCATCACAGTGTATGCATGTGCACATACACAGTGAACAGAACTACTGTAAATTCAAATTTAAAACACAACACTAGATAAGACTCCACGCTTCTGGTGCAAGGGGCACAGGTTCGATCCCTGGTTGGAGAACTAAGATCCCACATGCTGCGTGACACAGCAAAAAACCAAACCAAAACAAAACATAAAACAACACATACACACACACCACAACAAAACCACAACACCATAAACAATAACCAAAAATAGCTATACTCTAATAAAACATATGCCAGATCTTTATGCTGAAAATTACAGAATGCTAATTAAAAAAAATCAAACAAGGCCAAAATAAGTGGGAAAACATATCTTGTTCATAGAATGGAAGACTCAATATAGCAAAGACCAGTTCTTTCCAAAACTATTTATAGGTATAAAGAAATTCCTATGAAAATACAAGCAAACCTTTTGGTAGACATTAACAAGCATATTCTAAAATTTACACAGAAAGGAAAATTAACTAAGGTAGCTAAAACAATTTTGAAAAAGAATGAAAAAATTGGAGGAATCACACTACTTGATTTTGTGTAGCTACAGTAATCAAGACACTGTAAATTTTGGTGGAAGGATAGAGACATATATCAATGGAACAGAACAGAGTTTACAAGTAGACCCACAAAATAATAGCCAAAACATAAAGTACAAAAGGAGTTCAGTAGAGAAATATTTTTTCAGACAGATGGTGTTGGTTGTATATCTAACACACACACACACAAAATGAACCTCAACTCATACCTTACACCTTAAGAAAAATAAACTCAAATAGACCATTTAAATTTAAAATGTTAAACTGCATAACTTTTACAGGAAAAATAGGAGAAAATTCGTTGACTTATGGTTAGGAGAAGAGACATTAGATTCGACTCCAGAAGCATGATCTAAAAGAAAAAAAGTCAGAAAATGGGACTTCTAAATTAATAACTTTTGTTCTGTGAAAGATATGGTTAAGAGACTGAAAAGTCAATGTGCAGAATAGGTGACAATATTTGCAAATTGTATGTCTGACAAAGGGCTCATATTCAGAATACATAAAGAACTCTCTAAAGTAAATAGTAAAAAAAAATCTAATTATATAATGGGAAAGTCTTGAGCAGACTTTTCATCAAGGAGAAGATATGTACAGCATAAAAGGATGTGAAAGATACTCAACATCCTTAGCTATTAAGGAAATTTAAGCCACTATGAGATAATACTGTACATGCTAAAATGGCTAAAATATTAATAAAATGACAAAAAACAAGTGATGAGGGAATATACAATGGTACAGCCACTCTGGAAAGCAGTTTTGCAGTTTCTTATAAGGTTAAAAATACACTTACCATATGACTCAGAAATGTCAGCAATGGGAATGTATCCTAGAGAAATGAAAACTATGTTCACACAAAAACCTGTACAAGAACAATCATAACAGCCTTCTCTGTAATTTCCCCAAACAGGAAATAACCCAACTGTCTTTCACTGGGTGAAGGGAAAATCCAACAATGGTATATCTATGCAATGGAATACTTCTCAGCAATATAAAGGAGTACACTATTGATACATGCATAGACTGGATGTATTTCAAAACATTAGCGTGAGTGAAAGAAGTTAATCTCAAAAAGTTACTTTCCATAGGATTTAATTTGAATAAATTTGAATTTATAAAATTGTAGTTACAGAAAACAGATCAGTGGAGGAGAGGGGTTAGCAGTAGGAGAGGATGTTATTATCACAGAGTAGCAAGTGAGAGATTTTTCAGGGAGGTGGTGATGGAAAAATTCTGTATCCTGAATGTGATGGTTGTTACACAAATCTATACATGTGATAAAATTTTATAGAATTATAAACAAAAAAGTGTGCATATTAAAATGGGTGAAATTCAAAGAAGCTATGTAGTTTTGTTAATAGTATTGTACCAAGGGCAATTTTTTGGTTTTGATAACTGTACTCTAGTTATATAAGATGTTATTGGAGGACACAGATGAAGGGGCCATGTAAACTCTGTTTCTTCGTGATCTCTCAGGTATGTCATATTAAAGACACTTTACAGTTCTGTTTTGTTAAGCAGGTTCTCAGCAAGAACCAACCTGTTCTTCGTGTGCTCTTTAATTCCCTGGTACCTTCTCTCAAGTGAACTAAAAATATACATTGAACAGGATAGAGTTTTTCACTTTAAGATTTCAATTGGCAAAATGGCCTTTAATACAACATTTTGCATCTTTGGTTTGGCAAAACTGAGGTTTCTTGTTTTACTCTTGAGAACTTTGCATCCCCGCAGACGTGATATTATGAGTTAACTAATTTTGTAGGCTTCCTCTCCCCATTTATGAACATGCTTAAGGATTTTCCCAGACAGCGGCTATTGAGATGTGTCTGTTCACCCAGGGCCAGGGCCGAAGTCAGAGGTAAAGGCAATGCATCATAGAAGGAAGGGAAATGTTGCAATAAGAAATAGAGCATAGCAAGGCACATAAAGAGTTTACATCAAATGCTTCACAATGACACTCTTTTTTTTTAACATCTTTATTGGAGTATAATTGCTTTACAATGGTGTGTTAGTTTCTGCTTTATAACAAAGTGAATCAGTTATACATATACATATGTTCCCATATCTCTTCCCTCTTGCACACAATGACACTCTTTTTTTTTTTTTTACGGTACACGGGCCTCTCACTGTTGTTGCCTCTCCCGTTGCTGAGCACAGGCTCCGGACGCGCAGGCTCAGCGGCCATGGCTCACGGGCCTAGCCGCTCTGCGGCATGTGGGATCTTCCCGGAACGGGGCAAGAACCCGTGTCCCCTGCATCAGCAGGCAGACTCCCAACCACTGCGCCACCAGGGAAGCTCACAATGACACTCTTTAAAGCACAAAATTTGAGTTTGGCTGGACTATATTCTTTATGCTAATATCATAGTCCTATTGCCAAAAAAAAAGTGTGACCTTAAGAACTATGCTCTCGGTCTTAGTCTTGCATCTCTCTTTTTTTTTTTTCATTTTTTCCCAAGAATATTTTTTGAGAAGTTTTAGGTTCACAGCAAAATTGAGAGGGAGGTACAGAGATTTCCTACATATTCCCTGCCCCACACATGTACAGCCTCCCCCATCATCATCATCACTCCCCAGAGTGGTACATTTGTTACAACTGATGAACCTATATTGAAACATAATCATCTGAAGTGCACAGTTTACATTAGGGTTCACTTGATACTGTTCATTCAATGGGTTTGGACAATATAATGACATGTATCCATCATTATAATATCATACAGAGTATTTTCACTGCCCTAGAAATCCTCTGTGCTCCACATATTGGACTCTTCTCCCCTCCCTCAACTCCTGGCAACCACTGGTCTTCTTACTTTTTAGTTTTACCTTTTCTAGAATGTCATATATTTGGAGTTGTATAGTATGTAGCTTTTTCAGATTCTCATCTTTCACTTAACTATATGCATTTATGTTTCTTCCACATGTTTTTTCATGGTTTGATAGCTCATTTCTTTTTAGTGCTAGATAATATTCCATTGCCTGAAGTAACAGAGTTTGTTTGTCCATTCACCTACTAACCAAAGGACATCTAAGTTGCTTCTGAGTTTTTGCAACTATAAACAAAGTTGCTATGTCATCTTTGTGCAGGTGGTTGTGTGAATCTAAGTTTCCAATTCCTTTGTATAAATACCAAGAGGCATAGCACCAGCAATCTATGAGAGTTCCTGTTGCTTTACATCCTTACCAGCATTTAGTGTTGTCAGGATTCCAGATTTGGCCATTCTAATATGTTTGTAGCTGTTTCTCATTGTTGTCTTAATTTGCACTTCTCTGATTGCATCTCTTAAAGTGGTCTCCTGGAATGCTTATATATTTTCTGTTTTTTTCTTTAAGACAAGAGGTATAATTATATGTGACTATTAAGATAATGGTTAAATAATAATTAAATTAGTTCTGTGTTTCAAAAACTGTTCAAAGCCTTTTCCATGAATTATGTCATGCCACAACTAGCAATTGTTACAGCTCTAATTCAACATAAAATGATTCTCTCCACAAGAAAACCCTAAGCCCCACAACTCAACTAGCAAGCGTGCAAGTGAAGCAAGCACGTTTCACAACTGCACAAGTGACCACGTACATGCCATCTGGCAAGAGATGCAACGGTAATCCCCATTGCCTTCCTCATTTCTTTCTCCAGAATTGGAGGAATATGAAGGTCTACATATTGAGGATAATGGGAAAAAAACAGGAGGTTGAGATTACCAGGACATTCCTGAGCTTCCATAATAGTCCAAGTTTGTTTACCATTACTTGAATTTTTGATGCAATAAAAATAAATCCTCACTGCATCTCTAAGAAACTAGTTTTTTTCCCCCTAAAACAAGCTCATTTAGCTTGTTTTACCCGTGGGCAGCACTTACACCAAAAACCCACACAAAAGTCTCTCAGAACGCCTTGCCCAGTGGTTCTCCCTAAACAGCACCTTTGTGCTTTGCTTTCTGCTTTCTTTTCTGGTTTATTGTCCCTCTGTGATCAGCCCACCAATCATATCATTCTCACACAAACTTTATCCAAGCAGTGTGAAAGGTTAGCTAGAGGCAACAGACAGTATTGAAATAGCTGTTAAAGCAAAATGAAAGAATTACGTACTCTGATTTGTGAATGAGATACTTTTTCAATATAAAAAATATTTCCCATATTACATCATATATAACATAGCTCTACAAGATGCTGTATACTATAGTTGGAAATAATGCAACTTGGGGAATGAGTTGCTATTATGCAGTAAGATTGCAGAGATGCACACTTTGTTGCCTTGGAAGTTATAATTCTACAAATATATTCTATATGTATAATAGGTCTCTAGCACAGATAAATGTACAGAGTATGCATACTCCAAAACTGTTTCTTTTGGCAAAAAACAAAAATACAAATGAAAAAATGGAAAACAAACTAAATACTGTATATAGCCATCAAAAACTAATGGGATGATTGGGTGAGCAAATTATGGCACATCTTCATAAGATTACCATTACTGATTTACTAACTGGAGGTAAATCAGTAATTACTAAATGTTAACACACCCACAGTAAGGGACAACAGGACAATGAGAAGAGTTTATGCTTACACAGCTGTAAAGAGGATGATGGTGTAGAGAACAAAGGTGACTGTGTTCTGATTACATCACTTAATACCTATATAACCTTTCACCACTTACACTACCTACCCCATCCTTAGTGTACTCACATAGGCAGTGGGTGTAACGCATACCTGTATTTTTAATGAGCAATAATGTTCTTATCAAATAAAATACTAATTATGATTTGTGGTAACACTATGACATGGTATATAGAGCCAAAAAGAAAACAATTATCATTGTGTGGTCTCTACGTAAGTCTACGTGTGAAAACATACAGAGAAATACATATGTATGTATTTTACAAGCATATGTCAGAAAAAAAGAGATATCAAAGTATGGATGTTGGTGGTTACAAACTGGAGGAGTCATAAGGTAGATAATGGCCTTTCATTATGCAACTTTTGTCCAGGTATAATTTGAACTTTTATCAACAAAATTTCTTCCTTCAAAACTTGGAACGTTAACACAGCAAAATAAGTATGCATACAGTTCTGAATATTCCATATAGGAAAAGTATAGGGCTATCAAAACAAGAGTTGAACATCAGTACCAAATGTCATATTAAGAGTTTCATGTTATTGCATTTTTCCCTGTTTTGCTTCTCCTTTATCTTTTTATGTCATTATGTAATAAGTTTTAGACTACAGAAGGCCAGAGAGGTGAATTCCAAATAATTTACAACACACAGGAAGGAAGAGACCTAGACTTCTTTTGTGTGGTGCACTATAGAAGAGATTTCTGCAACAGACACAGAAGCTCGAGCTAGGATACAGCACAGGAGGAACAAGGGTGGGGTATATGTGAAACAAAATTCCCCTACCAAGGATCAAACCTGTGCCCTCACAGTGAAAGGGCAGAGTACCAACCACTGGACCGCCATGGAATTCCCCAAATTCTTAAATCCAGCAGGTTCAAGTTGAGATTAAAGGGTACTGGGTAAGAGAGGAGGAGTTGTATAGAGAAGAGGGTCAAAAGGAAAGTCCATCAGCTGTTTTGAAATTAATACAACAAAAAACTTTAAATTGTTATAATTTAAATTAAAATTGAATTTAAAAGACAGGATAAAATCACAAAAGTTTAAAAATCGAAGCGTAGTTTTAAATTGGCAATAATCACAGAATTCTTAAGATGTGTGAAACTCTGTAAATTCCTCCTCCCCCTTCCCCCAGCTATTGGGGTGGATGAAAAAGTCTGCAAAACACTAAAATAAATAATCAGTATCCAAATCTAAAATGATCTTAAGTAATATTGGCTTCCCATTAAACAAAAAAACACTTCAACATCCATCTAAACTAAAACATTTGAACAAATCCTGACCAATGGAATTAAGCTAAAGTAAAAACAGAAAGCACAAATATTAAAAAGGAATACTGTAAATTTTATTTATGGACTTTTATATAAATATAAAAAGCAATGGATATTACAAACACACTTGCACACTTTCTAGAAAAATCCAACTCCTGTATATGCTGAAAATCAGATATCAAAATCTGGGGGTCCCAACTCCCCAGAAGAAACCAGTTGCACAGGTAACTAGCCACATCTAGCGTCTCCAACTCCATCTCCGCGGTGCAAAAGACCCATGGGAAATTCCCAGCGAGCGCCTAAAGCCTGGACGGACTGGCAGAGGTCCAAGAGATGGAACCCCGGAGGGGTAAAAATACTTCAACTAGTTCCACCGGCCAATGCAGAACAGACATTAATAGAATTGGCCCTTACGGGCCGCCGTCCTTCCCGCCAGTCACGTGACCTTCACTCGGCCCTCAGCTAGTGAGCCGACCTGCGGACCCAGTCATCTCTCCGGTGGCCGGGCCTTGCGGGGCGCGCTGACACTGGGTATCCCGGCACGGAGGGGGCCAGTGTCCGGAGACCAGAGGCTTATGTAGTGTTCACTCTGGGATACGTATAAGTCAAGAAAAAGCAGTTTCCGGAAGGCTCTGTCCCGCCATGATCAATTCCCACAACCTCGCTGTTTTTCAGCATAGTATACGATACTTGTAAAATATACTCCCTTTGGCAGGTCACTTTGTCAAGAAGAAATTACAGTTTGTAGATTCTGTAGCTGCATTCTTACAGGTTAAATATGAAATGCTGAATTTAAAACGTTGAGAGAACAGGATACAAAGTAGCACATGCCTTACGATACTTAGGCAAATGTACCGGAATCAACAAAAGGACAGTAAGAAGTCCTTCAAAATGGTAAAAAAAAAAAAAAAAAAAAAAAAAAAAAAGCACTGTTCCACATCTTTCAGGTTCCCGTCTTTCACTGAATATAGTTTCTATAAAATAAAGAAATTGGCTTAATAAAAATGAATTTATGTATATATATATATTTATTGAAGTTGATTTACAATGTGGTGTTAGTTTCAGATGTACAGCAAAGTGATTCAGTTATACACACACTATAATTTTCCATTATAGATTATTACAAGATATTGAATATAGTTCAATAGGTGTGCAGTAGGTCCTTGTTTTTTATCTATTATCTGTTGCTCATCTAAAAATGAACTTTTAATTAAAATTCACAATCTAGAGCGGATGGATAATTCAAAGACTTTTAACATTAGCATTCATTCATTAAATAACCTTAGATTCTTTTGCCGTACATATACATAATCCAAGATGTAGAAAAACATGTTTAAGATGAAAAAACTAAAAATATTTTCCTAATGTTTTTCGTAATAGTAATGTTCACATGAAATCCAAGAATAATAAAAAAGATTTACATTTTTTCTTTAAAACTAGTAATAATGTTTATATATATTAAGGTGAATAAGATTACAAACAAATAGACAAACATTTGGAAAACATTTGCTATATGTGTAGGGTAGTATTCAGTGTAATACTCAGAATACAAATTGGCCTAAAATTAATGAGGAAAAACAAAAGCAACTACTTTAACATGTATTAAGTCATATGAACAGGTTGTTTTTAGAAGAGAACACAAATAAAACAATACAAAACTGTATCCCCCACAAAACTAAAGTAACCTAACAAGAGAAGCCTTGTTAACCCGATTGGAGACAAAAGTGAATTGCTAATATTCAGGTTTGAGAACTGAATATTTGTTACTTACACATTTTAAGGTAGCTTTTTTGACCCATCAATTCTATTTTTACCAAAGTGTGAAATTTACAAGAATGTTCTCTGCAGAATTTTCTGCAAAAGTGAAAAATAAGAAAGTAAATCTTTATCATTGAGGCATAGACAAATGATATAGATAGAAGATTCTGTCGAATATATTGTAAATGTCCCCAAAAATCTGAATGTATACACAAGTTTAAAAGGTAGTATGGAATGAAAGAGAAAAGATATACTGTGTATAATTAAAGTTTTTTTTTAACTTGTAAGCTTCTGTAATTTTTTTAATGTTTACAGTGATATTCTATAATTTAAAAGGTATTCTAATCCTCTATTCATTGAAGTCCTTCACCAGTGGTTCCTTGGACTCTGCCCTTTACGGGACTCTGATCTCTCTCCTCACAATAATCATTAACATCTTCAGCAGCTGCTGGGAGCTTGGGTTCTCGGCAATTTAATTTTATCCTGTCCCCGTACTTCCATTTCTGGATGACAGATGGCGCTACAACATGGGTCTTTGATAATTGTAACACTGACAACACATATGAATGAGGCGAATTTTAACTAGGAAAATGGAGTTGTTCTTGGGCCTCACACATTTCGTTTGAGGATAGTATACTGATGTAAATTTTCACAGGCAGATTTCAAGGGTTTTAGCGACAGAGTAGTATATGGCACTCTCTACGTGCTGAGAAAAGGCTGCAAAATAAACTCTCCAGAGGGTGGTTCTTCTTGTAAGACAACAATTTTTCTGGGCTCAGGAGTTCTCAAAAACCCCGAAGCCCCAGGAACATTAATTTAATAAACAGTGAGTCTTGGAGGAAAAAGTTTTTGTGGCACATCTTTGTCGGAATATGCAGGAAAAGGCCAGACAAGTCATTAGAAGATGTACTAGAAAATTGTGAGTAGTAATAAAACAAAAACTTAGATTTTAAAGTGAAAGACTTGAAATGAAAAGATCAATCACTAACGAAATACAATTTTTTTGGAGTCCAAGAAAATTTTCTTAGCCTTGCAATTTTTAAGCAATGAAAAAAATCTTCCATAAGCCACTGTATTTTAGGATCCTTGCAAGGGCTTATGGGTTTACAGAAGCCCCTGCCGCATGATTTTACTAATGCATTTCTCACTTCTGGATGGCCCAAAGTGCTGGTGAAAAGGGATGATAAAAAAATGTCATAAAACTGAATCTGACCCATGTATATATGAAAAATTAATACATTATAAATAGGATATTTCAAATCAAAGAAGCAAGAACTGAAGAATTTATTTTTGAAGAAAAATAATGTTGGAGTAAGGAAGTGCTTGAAAAACAAACAAACATGGGAACATGTCAAAGGGTACAGAAGCCAGCCTGAAGGGGGCAGGTTTGGGAAAACATGTGCATTAAAATAAATAAAGCAGTGTTCAATTATATCCCTAAACATAACATAAAAATCTGTGAGTCCAGTGTCATGCAGTGTGGTCAAAAAAAAAAATCCATTAGTCCAGACTTACGTACATAAATAATTTAATAAATTAACAAATGGGGAAATAAGACAATATTTCATGCAGAATAACCCTGAATAATTTATGTAGATACTCTCCCCACAAGCCAGTAGAACATAACTCCTCACTTCTTAAGTGTGGGCAGCTCATAGAGACTTACTTTCAAAGAGTGTAGTATGGAAAGGGGAAAAAAAAATAACTTTACCATGGAAAAATCCGACAAATATTACCTCAGCCAGGTGTTCAAGTGCTAAGTCAGACGGATAGAATGTATCATTGATGTGATGGAAATGATGCTTTTCCTCTGTGATTCTTCTTCCCCAAATCTACAAATCCTGTCTAATCATGAGGAAAACATCAAATAAAGCCCAGCTGAGGGACACTGTACAAAATACTTGCCTGGTAGTCCTCAAAAAGTGTCAAAGTCATCAAAAACAAGAACATGTTGAGAAAGTTTCACAGTCCAGAGGAGCCTAAGGAGACATGATAAGTAAATGTAATGTGGTATCCTGGGCAGGATCCTGGAACAGATAATGCACATTAGGTAAACACTAAGGAAATCGAGTATAGTATGATTTTTATTACTGATAATGTATCAATATTGGTATATTAATTGTAATAAATATAGCATACTTATGCAAAACATTAAAAGTAGCAGAACTGGGTATCAGACTGTAGGAACTCTGAATAAGAACATAGGGGCTGTACTATCTTCTCAGTTTTTCAGTAAATTTAGAACTATTTTTTTTAAAGAAATAAAGGTAGTAATGGATTTGAGCCCAATGAGTAAAAGGAAAATCCATGAGTCCACACCGATAAAAACAATGAATGACTGAGTGAGGATGAAATGAAAACTCTTCCTGACATTAGGTTACCGACTAATAACTAAAGAAGGAATGATAAGAAGGAATTAGAAAATCATCAGTTTGTGCTAAAACAGTGAGTGAAAGTACCATTAGGAACAGACTATTTACATAGTCTCAAAGTATCTCCCCACAAGTTATTTTTATTAATTAAAAAGAGGAGAAACAGAACTATCGATCTGAACTATATTAATCAAAGTTACCATCACCAATATTGTTAAGTACCAATATTACATGTCTCCTGAAACGATGCTTTGAGAAGGATCCAGCATCCATTCAATACCATTCTTGCTAAAAATGCATAATATAAATCTGACCACAGGGCAACATCATCCTAACACAAGTTAAATGATATTTTACAAAACAGTTGACCTGTACACTTCAAAGCCATAAAAGTCAAGAATCTCAAAGAAACACCAAGGAATTACTCTAAATAAAATGATACTAAAAAGACATGAAAATGAAATGCAGATGCTCATTTTGTATATCAATTATACTTGAATAAGAAGAATAGATTGTAGACTAGATAATGACATTTAACCAATCCTAACTTTCCTGAACTGTAGTTGTGTAAGAAAATATCAGTGTTATTGGAAATGCACACCGAAGTATTAAGGTTTGCTTTATCTAACTTATTTTCAAATGGTTTTGAAATATTGTGTGTGTCTGTGCATGTGTGTGTGGTACATGGGTATGTCTACATCTATCCATGTCTATACAGAGAATGATGAGAACAATAAATGAAATAGCAGCAAAATGTGAACAAACATATGATGAATCTGGTTAGAGAACATAGGAGTCACTTGTCCTATTCTTGCAACTTTCTTTAAGTATATATCATAATAAAAAGTTACCAAAATAGTTTTGGTACAATTTATTATATCATCCTCTCTCACAGTGTTTACAAAAGTGATTTTAAATTAACATAGAATGACTGCCTAAAAATAGTTGAGGATATCTATCAACTGGGAAGAAATATTTGTAGCATGTGTGACTGACAAAAATTTGGTCTCTAGAACATACAAATGTCTTCCAAAATGATGAAGATTAACCAATATCCACCCAGTGGGGGAAAATGAGCAATTTATATCTGACAGGAAATTCACAGAAGATAATTAAAACAAATTACCAAGAAACATGACAAAATGCTTAATCTTATGTAGAAATCAGGAAAATTAAAATATACTATTTTTCACTTATTGAAATGGAAATTTACAAAATGTTACTTTATATGGTGTGGTCAAAGGAGTGAAGAAACAGGATTTCTTTATATTGGTACTAGGAGTGCAAATGCCTTAAGTTCTGGTGTTGCACATGATGGCTATGATAACTATTCAGAGAAGGAAGGACTACCTGAAATTCTGGAATAAATAAAAAGGAAGGAAGGGGAAATATCCATCTATCTATATAATGAGTACTTTCATTTTTCTAATTATTTTATATACATTTTAAGATAGTTTCTGCATTATAAAATCATAAATATTTGAAGGGAATACTCAAGAAGTTGGAAATAATGCCAACATGGATGATAGATTAAGTTACCACTGTCATTAAATGGTATGGCTGACTAATTCTCATTATGTCTGATGAAATTTTTATTTTTATTTTTCTCTTTGCTTCAATATCTCAATGTTGAACAAAATTAAAAGAAAATACTTTGAAGAGTCATTATATTATTCACGCTTTCCCATTCTAAACATAGATATCTACTTCAGGTGCTTGATGTTGGAGCTTACAGCTGGACCCATCCATCTACCAACTGTATCACCAGTGTTCTGGCCAGGACAGGAATAGAGCCTGGCATGTTTTTTAAAGCCATAGAAATTCATTGGAGATTATCATGTGCCCTCTGACTGCCATGAATCACGAATAGATACTGTGACTATTTTCCATGTGGTTGGTAATATTTAGAGCGATTTTGAGTTAGAAAATTTAAAATTATCTATCCTACATAGGAAAGGCTATAGCATAATGAGCAGTAATGGGTCATTTCACAGACACTAACTATTCACATCTGAACCTTCATCCTACCCTGGGTGGGTTTTCTCCCTCGTTCCATCAAAACAAATCTTTCAAAAAACGTTGTGGTATTTCATGCTGTTAAACCTGGTGGATAGTTCCCACTGCTCATCTTATCTAACCACTCATTGATTAAACTGTTCAATGGACTCCTCCTTTCTAAATAGCCTCCTCTCTCTTTTTGGGCTTCCATTTTCCTTCTTGTCCACTGAACTCTCTGACTAGTCTAATTTTGTCTCATTTATTGGCTCCCTCTCCTCTGTTCCTGATGCCCAAATGCTGGAGTACTTAAGCCATGGTGGTAACCCCACCATATTATCCATTTCTACGTGTGCAAAATGGCTGCAATAATTCCACTCCCTACATCCAAATCACTGGGTAGCCCCCAGCCACACTGACTCTGGGCTGGGCTCCGTATATTGCTTTTGCCAACAGGACAATTGCAAATGTGACACAACCAGAGATGCAGAAAAAGTACTTGCACGCAGGGCTTGCCTTCTCCTGCATTCTTAAGAGTGCCATAACTATATGAAGGAGCCTGCTCAACGATGAGAGACATATCACTAACTCATCCCTGTCACCTAACCTGCCACCAAACCAACCTTTGCATATGTAAGTGAGGCCACCCTAGACCATCCAGGCCCAGTTGAGCTGACTCAGATCAGAAGAACCATGAAGCTCATCCACAGAATCATTATAAATAATAAATACTATTGTTTTAAGCCTCAAATTTTGGGGGATAGTTTGATACAAACCAAAGTTAATGATACATACATAGGTACTTACAAGCGTGGTGGTGCTGTAACAAAAACGTAAAGAATCTGGCCAAAAAACCAAACAACCTGATTAAAAGTTGGGTGAGGAGGGCTTCCCTGGTGGCACAGTGGTTAAGAATCCGCCTGCCAATGCAGGTGACATGGGTTCGAGCCCTGGTCTGGGAAGGTCCCACATGCCGTGGAGCAACTAAGCCTGTGTGCCACAACTACTGAGCCCTTGTGCAATAACTATGGAAGCCCGTGTGCCTAGAGCCTGTGCTCTGCAATGAGAGAAGCCACCACAATGAGAAGCCCGTTCACCACAATGAAGAGTGGCCCCTGCTCACCGCAACTAGAGAAAGCCCACGCACGGCAATGAAGACCCAATGCAGTCAATAAATAAATAAATAGGTAGATAAATAAATAGAAAAATAAAAGATAAGTGAGGAGCTGAATAGACATTTTTCCAAAGAAGGCATATAGATGGCCAACAGGCAAGTGAAAAGATGCTCAACATCACTAATTATTAGGGAAGTGCAAATCAAAACTAAACGAAATACCACCTCTCACCTGTCAGAATGGCTATTATCAAAAAGGCAAGAAATAACAAGTATTGGGGAGGATGTAAAAAAAAGAGAACACTTGTGCACTGTTGGTGGGATGTAAATTGGTGTAGCCACTATGGAAAACACTATGGATATTCCTCAAAAAATTCAGAATAGAACTATCATATGATTCAACAATTCCACTTCTGGGTGGAAATCCAAAGAATATGAAAACACTAATTTGAAAAGACATACGCACACCTGTGTTCATCACAGCATTATTTATAACAGCCAAGATATGGAAATATAGAAATAACCTAAGTACTCATCAACAGACGAATGGATAAAGAAGATGTGATAGATGTCACACACACACACACACGCGCGCACACACACACACACACACACATATGCGCAATGGAATACTACTCAGTCATAAAAAAGATGAAACCTCTCCATTTGTGACTACATGGATGGACCTTGAGGGTATTGTGTTAAGTGAAATAAGTCAGATGGAGAAAGACAAATACCGTATGATTTCACTCATGTGGAATACAAAGAAATCAAACAAACAAACAAAAAACAAAATAAATGAACAAACCAAAGATGAATGGGAGAGGAAAACACCACTGCACCTGGAAAGCAGAGGGGACATGGGCTCATTGTTCTGTCTGTTCACCAGAGAGAGGACAACACCTTATGGAGAAAGACTAGTGATTGGAGGTGAGAACCTCAGGGCAGAGTGCTGTCAGATCCAAGGTCCATGCAAGCCAGGATCATGTCTTCATCATGATGACCCTTTGTGTTGACGTGTGCCCTAATGGGCAAACAAGAGGCTATCCCCAAATCATGTTAGCATGGAAATGGGCAAAGGCATGGAAACAAAACAAAGCAGTGCAACAGCACAAAAACAATCCCTATGCTTGGGAAGATCCCTCTGAGCACTTACGACTGCTGCATTTCTTCTCACCTATTTATGCCCATTGGCACCAGCTTGCATAGACCACAGCTCTGGACAAGAGAGTTCCCAGGATAACATAAGTAACTGTTGTACTCTCCAGGGAAGAAAAATCTCTAGTTCTCATTCTTGCCTGTATGCAAGAACAGGGTACAAAAGATTTGAGGCCAAGTTTGAGAAATGTGTCTGACTTTTTACAACACTTTCACCCAAATTTAGTGTGCATGGAGTCTTTACAGTCCCTCAAGCTCATCACTCACTCCTTGTCACATCATTGCTTATTTCTCAGTGCAACTTTAACCAAAGACTCCCCTGCAACCCAACATAAGGTTTGGACAGTCATCTGGTGGGCAAATTCAAACGAAATGTTTGGAACTGGATTTAAGCCCGTTTCTCAGATATATGACCAGAAAATGGGTTTTCACCATTAGTAGCTTGGAGGGCAGAATCAGTAGTCTGTGACAGGCCTTAAAAAAATCATCATTGTCCTTAAAAGCTTCCCCCCAAATTCTCACCTATGACACAGCCATGAGGGACACAGGGTGCAGTGTCGATGCCATATTGCACCCATAACACAGGCTTCAGGAAGACCCATTTCAGTTCAGAATTTGGCAGCCTGTCTCTCTCTTCTCTCCCACCATTATGTCCCAGAAACGGCAGACACCAGCTTAGTTCAAGCAGGCAGGAAATGGAGGCTTTTCCAGTAGGTCCTGGAAACCAGTTTTGGATGCAATGAAAAGTTCCTGGATTTCCTTGGACTGTTTCTACCACAAGCTCTCAGCACCCTGACACAGATTCTACCTTAGGGCATGTATTAAAGTCGGCAGGAGGGCTTTTTAAACATCTGTGTGCCCACTCCCAGAGTTTCAGCTTGATAGACTGAGGTGGCCTGAGAATCTGTGGTTCTAACAAGTTTGCAGCGATGGTGCTGCTGTTCTTGAGAACACACTTTGAGAACCGCTGTGCAATCACTCATGGCCAAAGTGAGAGAGTGGCTCGTAGGAAGCGGGGCTCTGATGCTGAGGTGATATTTACTTGGGGCCAGTTCACCTCCAGGTTGTCAATCTGCCCAGATATCCTTCATGCAGCTGCTCTCTTTCCAAAATTAGGGTTTGTTATTTGACTCTAATCCTACTCTGGTGGCCCACACAGCTAATTTCCCAGTCCCAACACCGCAGTTAGATGTTGTCAGACAAAAAACCAAAAGGGGTTATGCTTGTGCAGTTAGGCTGCGGTCTACTGATGCGGTACAATGTCACAAAACGAACACTTGGGGGCTGTGAGCTCCAGCGGCGGGAGGAGCAAGAAGAGAGAATGACGACCAACTTTCCCCCACTATCCCTCCGCCCAGCCCTCGAGCTTTCTGGAAGGTGCCAAACTGGCGCAGCCGCAAAGCAGGCTCCGCAATGCTGTAAGAAGAGTGCGCAAGCGCCAGGAAGCCCCCTCCCTGCGCGAAACCTTCCCTGCAGTGCATCTAGACTGCGCATGCGCCACGGAACCCCCTTCCTGCGTGAAGTCGACCCCTGCAGTGCAGTGAAGAGTGCGCAGGCGGTGGGAGGACCCCTCCCTTGCAGGGCTGTGAGCTGGTCTCCACCCCTCCCCTCCCATCACCCCTTCCAGGTGATTGACGCTAAATGTGGCCTAAGGGATGAAGTGCTGCAGAATGGTGGTCCTAGGAGACTGTTTTCTAGATACAAATGCTCCACAAACGTTCTCTGTTACTGCAGCATAACCTAAACACCTACCCCTGTCCCGGAGCGGACAGTTTGGAATGGGGAAGTGAGCTAACAGAGGGCTGAGGTTAGATTTCTGAAATCAGAGCGCTCTTAGACTGCAATGCTCAATTCACTCTGATCTCTTCAAAATTCTTCACCCTTGCAGCTTTCAGATGGCATGTTAGGAGCCTGCACCTGGCCTTCTTGCTTCTTCTGCTTAAGTCATGGGTTATCATTATCAGTTTTTTAACCTCTACACACCTACACCAATGAGGCGCAGAGCTTCTTCCAAATTCCACTATCTCACAGGTACAGGAAGTCAGGATAGTAACAGAGCAGAGCACCTAGCTACTCTGTGGTCCTGTCGAGGGGAGAAGAGTCATTTTGGAACCAGAGATTTGGGGCAGGCAAAGGAGAGGTAGAGAGAGCCCCTCCCCCATGTCTGCCCTCCAGTTTTCACCTTGCCCTTCACTATGCCATTGTTTTCGGGCTAAGAACCACATTTCCCCAGCAGGCATATGTTTAAACATTCTGGTTTCATTCTGGCCACATTACAAACCATCTGCATCCTGCCCCAGAGTCCCAACTGAACAAGATTTCTTTGGGGAGCAGAGATAACAGGATAGCACAGCAAAGACGTTACTCACATTAGTTCAACACTTCCTAAGGCACAGCGTTTTTTCTTACTCAAGTATTGCAGAAGCCCTCCATAGATTACCCCTTCACACTCTACCAGGGCCTCACATAACCTCACAGTTACATCAAACAGAAGAGCAGGTGGACAGAACCTGACCCATAGGTTAAACCTGGTCAGAGTCCATTCATCTCTCACTTATGTGACTGTCATAGTCTCTGAACATGTTTTCCTGTTTCTTTCCTTGTCCCTCTCCCAGCCCGTAATCATCAGTACTGCAAAATGAGTCAGACTGTGTCCAGCCTCTGTTCAAACCCCTGCAATGGCTGTTTATTGCAGTCTTTGGAAGCAGAGTCCTCACCATGCCCTGAATGCTGTGAATGTCTGTGACGACCCCTGACTTCAGCTGCACATCAGTCACACTGCCCCCCTTGCCATTTAACTGACAAATGAGCTCTCCTGTAGGGCCTTTGCTCTCTGCCTTGAACAACCCTCATTCTGCTCCTGCTTGATTAACTGTTTCCCTTCCTTCAGCTCTTTGCTTAAAATTCAAAACTGAGTCCTTTCCCAACCACCCTATTCACTTTTGAAAGCTGCCCTCCCCCAACCAGCCCTTTTCTAGTCACCTTACCATGACACATTTGTCTTTTTGCCCACTGTCCTCTTCTCCTTACCCACTAGAAATTTTTTTAAAAATAGTTATAAATATGTAACATACATTATGATTGTAAGCTTATGAGAACAGGGAGTTTTGTACACTAATGTATTTCAAGACCCTAGGAGAGCGCTCAATATACAGTAGGTATTCAATAAATATTTATTAAATAAATAAATATTTAGGTCTCAGGAGTAAGAGACAAAATGAAATGACAGTTTAGGAACAATGAGTTGAGTGGGAGAAATGAGTAGCAAGGGAAAAAAAGAGGCATAGCAAAACTTGTAGGCTCATAAACAGACTTCCCAAACCCTCTTCTGAGTTGTGAGCAAAGAGGATAATGCCAGCCCAGTGAAGACTTATAAGGAAGCAAGAAGCACATTCAGGCACCGAAAGACAGCTCCAGAACAGGGAGGTGTACTCTTATTGCTGCTCTCTTCCTCCTGCCTCAGTAAACCATCCCACACGATTCTCACCATGCATGCTTCCCTGGAACAAAATGTGTACACATTTTGGCATGAAACTTTCTTTCCCTGGAAGGCCTCAATTTCACAACTAGTGGCCTCAGTTTGAATATTTTGGTCCCTGAAGATCTGAATCACATAGTCTGTCCTCAGAAGTTCACCCTTGTCCCACAGCCAGGGAGGACTTCGAGGGATTAGCTGCTGAGAATGAGCTAGGAGACTGGCAGCAGTCACCGTTCCCTGTTTGAGATCAGGGCACGGCTACCCTGGAGCCTCTGTTCCATCCATGTGACCTCAGGGAAGCCTCTTCTGGGGCAGATATTTTTAAATATCTTGAAAAATGTGAAATGTGCCTACATTTAGACCTAACTATCTTATTTTTCCATAAATAGATTAAAAAACAAAAAAGAATAAAAGTCCACTGCAGCATTGTTTGTGGTAGTGGAAAAAACTAGCAGTGATCTAATTAACTATAAATAGATGGTTGACAACAAAATAAGGTGCATATGATACTGGATATCATACAACTGATAAAAAAAAATGAAAGAGCTATATATGGAAAAATGATCTGATAGTTGTAAAACAAGAACAATTTCAAAAATAAGTTAAAAGCAGCATTTGTATTTATGTAGGCACTTTTTAGTATATTTTTATAGGCATTGACTGCATTGTAGATGCTAGTCAACCTGTAACAGTGATTACATTTATTAAGTTAAATGAGGCAGGGGAATTGGGCATTGGACTCAATACATTTATACAATCCTAGATTGTTTGAATGCTTGCAGCAACCATTAATTTTTTTGTTATTTAAAAATCCCTGTCCCATTGACCTCCTTCATCATTGTCTCCTCAGTCCCTTTCTCAGCACCTTTTCTGAGTCTGTTCTGAACCCCTCTCATCAAGGGAGCACTGTTTTTTTCTGCAGTTCCTGTGGATTTGTTTTTAAAGCAGTTTGCCTCTTAGGCAGCTTTGAATGCCAGATGGCGCTGTAACCTGTTTGGTAAAGACTATCCCAAGCAAAGATACCTCAAATGGGAATGAAGATCATTTTACAGCAGCAAATTTGGACATGTTTGGTATTCACCCCTCTCCTTCATGGGAAGAATGCTGGTGCCTTTGTTCACAGGCAGACATTTGAAGATTCTGGTGGCGGGGAGGATTGGTACCCTCTTGGGGGATGAAAAGTCTGCCAGACCTAGGATCTTACCCATCAAACACACACTTGGCAACACGTTAGGTTGGAATCTACAGAATAGCCCCAAAGGGGAAGCCCATGAGGGGTTTGCTGACAAATTTTCCATCCAAAAACAAATGCACAACGCCCCCCCAAAAAAACAACAAATAACAAACCAAAAAGCATTTGAAATAATAGATTTTAAATGACAAGAAAGATCAATTAGAAAAATGTTCTCTCCGATTTTAATTATCCTGAATTTAACTATTTCTAAACTAAGGGGAAAATCTGCCATAAGTGGTTTTTGGGGAGAACTTTTGACTGCTCGTCCCTGCGAAGGCTTCAATTTAGAGTTTTTCTAGTTGATAACTTCTGGAGAAACTATAGATATGAATGATGAATTAAGAGGAAAACAGTTTAAATCCGTGTTTAATCTAAGTGTACAGAGAAACATATTCAAACTAATTAGAACATTCCAAATTGTATAACACTGAAATGTTAAAAATATTGTTTTGGAACATTTGGAAGAAAGTGAAGCTAAATCTCTATCTTAAATCATTTATAAAAATAAATCCCAGTGGTCTAAAACTAGCAAAAGGTAGAGTAAAAAAAAAAAAAGTGAAAAGAGAAGCCATAGCCTTGATGGAGATATTTACAACTTTCCTAACTAGATAATAAAAAAGACCTCTACAAACTAGTAAGGGAAAAGGCTAAGAAGACAATGGGAAGGAGGGCTAATTACATGAAAATTCAAATCACAGCAACATGGAATAGAATTAAACATATTTATTGGCGATTTTTATTCCGATGTTGCTGTTCTAAGATAATGTAAAAGCATACATTTCTGCCCTGAAGTCACCAGTGAACATTTGTCAGAGGTCAGGGTCACAGGTAAGTTGAAATTCTGGAAGCAAATAATGTTAATGGAGAATAAGCAAATCATTTTATTTTCTAAACTTTTTATTTTTGTGGTTGTGAAGAAGTTTTATGTTTAAAAATCCCTTGGAAAGCACTGTGGGGAAATTAAGAATAACAAATTAAGTGACAAATATTTTATTCCCTCTACCTGCAGGAAGTTCAAATGGGTCACAAACAAGTTATCAGTATTGGAACATTTATAAAGGGAATATTTCTAAGCAATTAAAATGTCACAGGATCTTCAAAACATATGATACATTCCTCCTATTCAACAATAGAGATGGAAATGCATTTGTTTTCTAATATAGAACAGTTTTATGGACACCCTCACCAATTAACTCTTGACCAAATATTTTACAAATATGAGTTTGAGGTTCATGGTATCATTAGCTGCCCATGGTTCTCTCACGCCTCCAGGCCACCCAAACATAGAGTAATCTACCTCAGGGCTTTGTTGCTATTTAGGCTCCCAGCTGGACCTATCCATCCACGAAGCCCGCTTTGGTCCCCCGGCCAAGGCAGGAATAGAGACTGAGATGGTATGTCGTTTAAAGCCACCGGAGTATGTCAGAAGTTACCCATGTGCTCTCTCAGGATCACTGGGAGTTAGCACGAAGATGTTTGCTTGGGGATCATAAATTTCATCGAGGAGTTTGAGTTGGAAATGATGTTCTTGGGTCCCCTCAGGAGAGAGAGAGGGTACCGAGAGGAAAGAGAAAGTGTCTCTCTATATGGTAATGGATTGTTCACTTTCCAGTTTGTTTCTAAGGGATTTCTGTTCTTATCCCTCCACCCAAAGACTCTTACAGAGGTCTCTGTTACCTTTGTGTTTTTTTTTTAATTTACGGGGCTTGTGTCACAGCTCACAGAACTTGACAGTGCAGCAGCCCTGCCCACCCAGAAGCCTAATCCTCTCCTACCCACACCCCTGCAGTCTCCTGGTCTTCCAGACCTTTCTGGCTATGCCTTGTTCAGCCTCTTCTTCCTGCACTTTTCACAGCTCTGCTCTTTTAAAAAAAATCTTTCCTGTATGAAGTCATATTGCCCTCTGGGCTCATCATCCACCCGTTGGCAGACCCCTGCTTCTTTTCCTTTTCTCACTGGTAAACCTTCAGCTGAGTCCCCTCTGAGCCCATGTGAAAACCCTAATTCAGTTAAATCCAGGCAGGCTTCTCATGAGCATACTGGGGGTAATTAGCAGGAGCCGCATTTTGTCTGCTGACAGCAAGAACCAGAAAATGAATTAGCCACCATGAGCTCAAAGGAGGGGTAGAAGGCAGGCAGGGGAGAAAACAGCAGACACAACACTCCACCTCTGGACGTCCACTGCTCCCTCCCCACCAGGCCTGGAGCAGGCGAAGAGGATACCCCTGCATTGCACCATGGCAACTGCGCAGGCTCCAGTGGGACAGTTCCCTGCACTGAGGGCGGGGGCCTGGTACCCTTTGCTCCCCTTGGCAACACATTTTCTAGAAGCCTTATATGAGCTTTACTGAAGGGGCAAGGAGACTGCAAGAAAATGGCTCTGAAAGCCAGAGTTCCTCAGACAGATGCAATTAGAACCTCCTGGATTATACCAGACCGAGTTTGACACCGGACTGCCCTCCATCCCACCCCCAGCCCTGTCCATGGCCCAGCTAATTGGGGCCTCTGGTCAGAGAAAAATGGAGATAGCCAAGTGCAGATATCAGTTTATTTTCTGTTGTTCAGTTAATTCAGCCTCCCAGCACCTTCTCATCATGCATTCATTTTATGAAAGAGACAGCTTCCCTTGCTTTCCATGATTATAGGGGTCCACTTTTTACCCTCTGTGACTACAGTATCCTTTCTGGATGGGATGGTCACTGTGTCCACTGAATGATGACAGGGAAGCTCCTCTCCAGCTATGACAAGGTCTGTCTTTGCTGGTGGCTCGTTAAAAACACTTTATGGCAGGACAGTGGCCTGACAGGGAGGGACCACAAGGAGCTTCCAAGAGGTGCTAGTTTTTCTGACCTGGGTGCTTTTTTTTTCTGGACACACAGGTGTGTTTTTCACCTTGTGAAAAAATTTTGAACTTACACTTGGAGTGTGCAATTTTCTATGGCTTTCTTAAAACCAAAAGCAAATGCGCCAACAAAATACAAACTAAAAGAAGAGACAGACAAAAACTTACTTGGGAGCCATGAGTTTAAGCAGAGGGATGGCCCAGCAAACACACACACACACACACACACACACACACACACACTCCATCACCCTATACTGCTCTGCCCCGAGATATCAGGATGGA
The DNA here is from genome assembly GCF_964374135.1 of Grampus griseus. Classification (NCBI taxonomy): domain Eukaryota; kingdom Metazoa; phylum Chordata; class Mammalia; order Artiodactyla; family Delphinidae; genus Grampus; species Grampus griseus. The sequence continues at coordinate 121,957,148 of NC_139018.1, read as the reverse complement.
GCCCAGGCAAGGGTACAAGTAATATCCTCAGTGCTGTATCAAGAAAATACATGCTTGACTAAGACCCCTCCCAGCATAGAGAGATGCCTTCTCTCTTTCCCTCAGCCCACACACTGACCACACACCCGGCTTCCACTTAATCACCAGGTAGAGGACTGGACACTAATTTTTTCAGACAGCCTCAGTTTCAAACGTTTTGGTTTCTATCTGGCTGCTTTTTGCAGCATTATGTCTTATTTATCCCATCAGATCCCCGACCTAGGCTAGGCTTCTGGAGATCAATAGCCCTGAATGGGAAGTGGGGCTTACAGCAGCAAAGCTCACACTTCTGCACCCAAAACATCCATACCGGAGGTGATGCTTTGTCTTTCAGGTTACCTGAAGCCAACCTTTATGTCTTTTGGTTATTACTGTGACTATCAGCCTCCTGGTCATTTCAGAAATCATAACCTCAACCAGGGTTTGTTGGGTCTCTGTTTATTGTCTTTGCTTTTGAACATGCATCACATTTTCCTGTTCCTTCATATGTTGAAAAATTTTGGATGCCCTAGACATTTTGAATGATACATTATAAACAATCTTGATTGTGATGTTTTTCTGAATAAATTTTTCAAATCAGGCAGTTAATTTGTTGGAACAACAACTACAAACTCTGTCTCCTCTGTTGCTGGTGGGAACTGAAGTCTCACCAGCTGGGCTGTTTGGAGTCTGCCATCTGTGCCTATGTCAGGGGTCATCCAGGAGTTGGACAGAGTGTATAAGCAGAATTCAGCCCCCATCCTTCTAAGTCTTTTCTTTGTGAGACCTCCTCCTCATATTCTAGCTCATGTGATTGCTGCAAACTCTATCCTCTGGTTTTTCATGCCAGTAAAACTGCTGGTTTTGTTATTTCACTGGAAATTTAGGTGCCCTTCATGAACAAGGACTTGGGACTGCCCTCAGGCTTAAAGTCCTAAAACAATGGGAATCTCACCCAGCACCATATCTCCATAACTAAGAGTCGAATCCTCTTCAGTACCTGCCTGCTCTGATTACTCTCCAGTGATTTCAGAGAGTTAATTTATATTTCATCTTATATTTCTATTTAAATTATTTATTTTATAAATTTTAAATAATATATTTAAAGTATATTATTACAATGCAATATTAGTATTATATTAATAATATACATTATATTATTAGTATAATATATTTGCACTAATATATGTTAATATATAATTAATACAAGTTTTAAAAATATTTGTGTATATATTTATATCTAAATATTTAAAACTAAATATGTTTATTTACTTTTTGTTGACTGCTGGAGACTTGGTCCAATTGGAGATACTTGGCCATGTCCTGAAGCAGAATGCCAAGTTGGTGTACTTGGCACATGCTAGAAGAAGCTCATGAACTGCTCCAAAACTCCGGAGTTATGTATGTTCAGGGCAGTCAGACAGAAGCATTTCTATGAATACATGTCAGGGCATCCTACATAGAGATCCCAGAAAATTGCATGAATTTTGGTGTGGTATATGGGGACAAGGGAGAGAAAGGCTGGTAGGGAGGCAAAAATGCTAATAAAACCAAAATAGTACCTCCCAGTGCAGCCATCTAGAAGAACATAGGATAAATGAATAACCTGGAGAGGACCACGAAGAAGGTGTGGATACAGAGAGTCCTCCCATACAGAGGGAGCCTACTTGCCTTCCCCACTCATACCTTTTCTTTCATCCCTGTGGTCTGAGGAATGAAACCTCAGATTCACATGACTGTCCACACTTGTCAAGAGCAAACTGTATCTTCCTTTGTTTTAATATAGAGGATGATACAGCACATCCTCCAAACTGTATTCCCAGCTTTAGACAGGACCCCTTTCAGGGAGCTGGGGACCTGGAATGAGGAAAGCTACAGACAGGAAATATGGTTCTGTTCTCTTTTGTTTTATTCTGTTTTTTTTCCCCCTTTAGAGATTGCTGTTCATTCCATTTAGCCTTCATAAAGCATCTAGACTCTCCAAGTGCTGACCTCACCCCTCAGGAAAATGCAACATCAGTTCTATTCAAGGCTAAATTGTGGAAAACTTTGTTTTTTTATTTCATTTAGTATGAATTTTGTTTCCACAATATCTTAGCTCTTGTGATGTCTCATTTCCCTTTTCATTAAACATCTTTCATCATAATGTGCAAAGTGTTTTCCATTCAACTGGCACCTTCCCTAAGGATGCCATCCATATGGGTGCCCTCTCTGGCCAGTTATCACATAAGAACAGGTAAGGGGAAAGAGCTTGATGTGAAGCCATGCTCATATTTGATAAAGTAGTGATTAGACAGGTGGAGACTGAGGATCAGTGAGCCAATTGGGTTCTATGTCCTGAGGGGACAGGAGGGGTCCCACAGTTGTCACCATAAAGGTTCTAGAACAACAGGCCTTGTGTGCAAACTCTAGAAGCATCCTGGGAACATAAAGGACCCTCTTATGTCCAACATCTTTTTAAGAAGCCACATTGTAATAATTTCCCCAAAATCACAACTTAAAATCTACTCTATTTTTTACATCAAATCATGAATTAATATTTGATGATCAAATCACAAATTAATATTACAATTAATATTAATAATTAGTAAGCAATAGTCTGTCATTAATATTGCAATTAATATTAATAATTAGTAAGCAATAGTCTAAGTCTAAAATTATGAATAGAGAAGGATAGATGGCAGGACACCCAACTTATAGAAATGTAATATTTTCCTGCCTCCAAAATCATCCTAAAAATCATGTGAAACTTGAGGTGTCATCTCAGCCCAAATCTTATATCATGAGTTGGTCACTCAGTACCTACCCCAGGATCCCCCAACACCTGTGTCCAACCCTAACACCCCAGAGTTTCATGTAGCCAGAGCTGCTGGTTGTTGTGCAAGATAGTTTCTATAGAGCCCTATTAATTCAGTCCCTACAGTGTCAGGACATAAACCAGGAGAAAACCAGCTGACAGGGAGCACTACTCATATTTCTCAGATCTGGGCAAAGCTTCCTAAGATACATCTGTTTTCTTAATTTTGTCTTTATGAAGCCATTATTCACATCCAAGGTCTTAACTCACTCCTAGCCAAATTCCAGACTTCCCCCAACACTTTTTAAGCCATACAAATACTGAGGTCATCTCAAGAACCAAATCACGGAAATCTGCACCCCAATAAAATAAAATAACAATACCCAATAACCCAATAAAATAGCACTGCCACATAATTAAATCTGTAGAGATAATTAGTTGCACAGTGGGCCACATAAATGAAGCTCTAATAAATCTAATCTTGTACTTTTACATAAGAAAAATAGCTTATCAGTCATAATCAATTTGGATGGAGGAATAGGCAGGTTAGTAGGACTCTTCCATACCTCTCAATCCATCTCTCTCCATACTTCCAATGCAACTTCTATCAATAGAGAGATGCAGGTGCTGACAATGCACCCTGATTACTCTGTGAAGATGCACTTGATCCTGGTAGATCCTTCCCAAGTCGTCTATTGCCTCTCTTCTTGTCCCCACCCTGTAAATACCTGGTAACAGTTTTATCCCCAGGAATAAAGCACATACTTGCAGGCATGAGTAACACATTTCTGCTGAAAGCCCCAATATCAAAAGTTCTGTATATTATATGATCAAATCCTATTCTTGTATTCAGCACCCCAACCCTGGCCCTAGACCAGCAAAGCTATTCTGGATCACAGACTTAGATACGGGAATGAAACTAGAAAGGCACACAGCGTATACAGCTGATGACTAAAGGGTACCAGCAGAACCAGGCCTTGCTACTTTCTTCATACTTTCCTGGTGAAGTCTCCTTGTTCCTCCCACCACAGTCTCAGCTCAATTATCTTTACTTTACATCCCTAAATTAAGGATTGCCATATTCCAGTCTAAAATGTCATGTTTTTATATAGATATGGTAACAAGTAGGCAGAGTGGAGGAGTTTACTTTTGTGAAGATATTTCTAAACCAGGGAGAAAACAAACAAAAATGCTGTCTAAGAACTGTAGGCACATAGGGAGACAGTAGTCATCAACTTCTTTTAAAAGATCAACTTTATTTTTATAATTTACATACAATAAAATTAATCCATTTAAAATGTACAGTTCAATGAGCTTTAAAAAATTATGACACCTGTGTAACCACCATAGCAATGAACGTATAGAAATATTCATCACCTCAGAAAGTTCCTTCTTCTCCCTTGCATTCAGTCCTCTCCCATGCCTGAGCCCAAGGCTAATACTGATATTTTTATCACAAAAGAGTAGTTTCAGAACTTCATATGAATTGATCAGACAGTATATAGTCTTGTGCTAGGCATACTATGTTTTAGATTCATTCATATGGTTGTGTTTATCAGTTTATCAATAGTTTGTCACTTTTTTTTTTTAGTTTGTCACTTTTTATAGATGAGTGGTATTCCCTTTTATGGATATAACATGATTTGTTTACCCACCCAATTGTTGATAGAAATTTCGGTTGTTTCCTCTTTTCAGCCGTTGTGAATAAAGCCACTATGTACATTTCTGTAAACTTCATTGTGTAGACAGATGTTTTTATTCCTTTTTGGTAAATATCTAGGATTAGGATTGCTGGGTCATATGCTAACTATCTGTTTGCCCTTATAAGAAATTACCAAACTCTATTCCAAACTGCCTTACCATTTTACTCCACAGCAATATATAAGAATTTCAATTGTTCCACATCTATGTCAACACTTGGTATTGCCAGTCTTTTAGATTTTAGCCATTCTAGTAGGTGTGTGGTGGTATTTCACTGTGGTTTTACTTTGGATTTCCCTCATGATTAGTGATGTTAAGCATCTTTGTAGGGTCAGTTGACCATTCATATATCTTCTTAGGTAAGGAATTTGGTCAAATCTTTTTCTTATTCTTATTGAGTTGTTTATCTTATTACTGAATTTTAAGAGTTCATTATATAATCTAGACACAAAACTGTTGCTATATAGGCTAAATGTAAATACTTTCACAGAGTCTGTGGCTTGTCTTTTCATTTCATCAAAGATGTATTTCAAAGAGCACAAGTTTTTTTTTTTTTTTTTTTACACGGGCCTCTCACTGCCGTGGCCTCTCCCGTTGCAGAGCACAGGCTCTGGACGCGCAGACTCAGTGGCCATGGCTCATGGGCCCAGCCGCTCTGCGGCATGTGGGATCTTCCCGGACCGGGACACGAACCCGCGTCTCCTGCATCGGCAGGCAGACTCTCAACCACTGCGCCACCAGGGAAGCCCCAAAGAGCACAAGTTTTAAATGTAGTTAAACTTACTAATTTTTTAAACCATGAATCTTTGCATAACCCTAAAGGTCATAGATATTTTCACCAACGTTTTCTTCTAGATGCTTTATAATTTTAGCTTTTATGTTTATGGTCCATATCATTAATTTTCGTGTGTGATGTGATGTGATGTAAATATCTAGGTTCACTTTTTCCCCATATGGATAACCAGTTGTTCCAGCACACGTTGAGAAGATTCTGTTCCTAACTGAATTACCTTGGAAACTTTGTTGAAAACCAATTGGCCATTTATGTATGAATCTATTTTTTGACCCTCCAAACTATTCAACTGAGTTATATGCCTATCCTTATACTAATAACATGCTTTCTTGATTAGTGTAGCTTTATAGTAACTTGAAGTCAGACGGTGTAAATCCTCCAAATTTGACTTTTTTTTTTCAAAATCATTGTGGTTGCCCTAGGTACTTTGCATTTCCAAACATCTTTTAAAATCAGGCTGTGATTTTCTTCAAAAATCCTGCTCTGATTTTGACTGGGTTTGTGTTTTACCTATACGTCCTCTTGAAGAGAACTTGATATTTTAACAATATTGAGTTTTTCTGTCCATGAGCATCCTATAGGTTTCCATTTATTTAGATTCTTCTTTAAATTTTCATGGCAAAGCTTTGTAGTTTTCAGTGCAGATATCTTGCAAATATTTTGTTAAAATATATCCTGATTTCATAGGTGTCTTCGCTATTATAAGTGGTATTGTTTCTAAAGTTTTATTTTCAAATTGCTTGCTGGTGCTAAATAGAGATACAATTAAATTTTGTATTTTGAACTTGTGCCCTGCAACCTTGCTAAATTCACTGATTAATTCTAATGGATATTTTGTAGATTCCTTAGGAATTTATATATACATTATCATGTCATCTGTGAATAAAAGTTATTAACAGCACTTATAACATTACTTTTAAAATTCTGATCTGCTAATCCCATCGTGTCTGAGTCTGTTTCGACTGGCACATTTTTTCTCCCAGTTATGGGTCATATTTTCCTGCTTCTTAGCATATTTAGTAATTTTTGAGTGAATGGTGAATATTGTAAGTATTTCAGTGTTGATTGCCTGGATTCTGTTGGCCTTTGTTCTGAAAGGCTATTAAGTAACTTGCAAATCAGCTCAATCATTCTGAGGCTTGTTTTGAGACATTTTTAGGACAAGTCTAGAATTACTTTTACTTTAGGGAGTGTTTGGCCTTATTACTAATGAGTGGCCTTTTTTGGTTCACCACTGAATGTTTTGTCATTAAATGAAGTTACTCCACCCTGCCTGTCTGTACTGGAATATTCTCCAGCTCTGCCTGATGTCTAGGAATTGTTCAGTTTACAGTTCTGTGGTTGTTTGTTGTCTACATATCCATGGAATAGTAACAGACTCAATGGGACCACTATGCAGATTTTGGGAGCTTTTTTCTTCATATTTTTCCTTTCTTGGTTACTGTATCCCATAAATCCGATCCACCTCATCCTCTGAGTGCTGATATCTGCCTCTTCTTACCAGAGTGACTGCACTGTTGGTTGGGGTGCCCCTACCTCCATTGCAGTGGGAAAACACTTCCAGGCAGAAAGCGGAACAACCATCTTTTTTTCTTCTATCTGGGATCATGTTTTATGCTGCCTGCTTCCATTGTTTGAAAATAACTGTTTCACAGTTTTTCCAGTTTTCTAGGTATTTTTTTTTTTGTTTTTTTATTACAGGAAAGTGAGTCCAGCCCAAGCTCTGGTTTAATGGCTAGAATTGGAGATCTTATCATCCTCCTAATTCCCTTCAATCTACCTGAGTAATAATGAGGGCACCTGCTGTACACTATAAACATAACACAGAATCTGGAATCTGGGAAGACCCCTATAAGCTAAGAGAGTGTTACTATTTCTTGCAACCCCTCCATCTCATGGCTTTACCAATTCAAGAACAGCATCTCTTATTGAGCCCTAATTTTAATATTCTGCCTTCTCTCTTGTTGTATCACCCAGCATGTTCTGAGCAATCTTTTTAATTTTATAACCTCTTACTGGCCTAGAATGAGAAGTGTGGGGAGCACGGAGTACAGGTCATATTTATGTGCTTTGGGTAGTGATAGTTGAGGCATAGTTCCCTTTGGTATTCTTGTTCTTCAAAGCCCTCAATAAAGCCCATGCAAACTGAAGAATCCTGTCATTCAAAAATAACATGATGAGATCAACAAAATGTGGTATAGTCATACAAGATAATATTATTTGGTTATAAAAATGAATGAAGTGATACATGCTATAACAGGGCTGACCTTCAGAAACATCATGCTAAGAGAAAGAAGTCAGTCACAAAACACCCTGTATTACATGATTCCATTCATATGAATTGTCCAGAATAGGCAAATCTAGAGGTAATGAAAGTAGATTAGTGGTTGCTTAGGGTTGGGGGTGATAGCTAAAGCATACAATGATTTTGTGGTGATGAAAATGTTTTAAAATTGACTGCAGTTATGTCTGCCCATATCTGTGACTATACTGAAAACCATGGCATTGTACCTTTTAAATGGGTGAATTATATGTCATGTGATCTCAGTGAAGATGTTTAAAAAATATATAACACAATGGGCCATCAAGGGTCAATACCATAGTACCGAACTGAAACTTTAATTCCCCAGATGTAACATGAGCATTGAGCATAGGCAGGCTTTGTGAGACAACTTTCACAGATGTGTGTGCGTGTGTGTGTGTAAAATCCACAAAATTATCCCTTTAGAAACAAGTGCTTTCAGGGTTGTGTGCATATGGAATTTGTGGTGTGTAATGAGGCAAATATATATGGGGGAAATATGGCAATTGGCAGTTTAGAGGAGCTCATAGGAAAAGAAAGATGAAACTTTAAGCCTTCCCATGCAGTGATTTCAGAGGAGGAGTAAATATCCTGTAGAGAAGCATGAAGAGACACCCTCCTTGAAGGGGCCGGGTCCCCTTGTTCCATTCACTTCTGCCTTTTTCTTTCCCTAGCCCATCTGAAACTTTATATAAGAATGGGACTTTCTCAGATATTTCACTGGACTCCGTGGCTCCCTGCACAGTATTTCTAGCACTAGTCTGATTTTTTCTTTTCTAGTTTTACACAAGTACAATCACAGTATATAATCTTCTATTCTAGCCTCTTTTATTGAGCACATATCATAGATGACTTTAATAGTCATCTATGCTGTGGCAGATATCAGGCGCATTTCCTTTTTATTGTGGAGCAATACTCTGTTGTATGAACATGTCGCCATGTGTTTATTATTTTCCTGTTGAAGGATATTGGAGTTCTGCCTGGATTGGGGCTATTACAAATAAAACTGCTATGAGTATTTGTGAACAAGTCTTTCTGCAGATATATTTTCATCTCTATTAGATAAATGACTGGGAATGGGATTGCAAATTCCTATTGTAAGTATACATTTAACTTTATAAGAAACTGACAATTTTCCAAAATTATTGTACTAGGTGGTTGTTTTAATTCTTAAAGAGAGATATTCTTAACTATCTTAAAAACTCCATAGACTTCCCATGAATGTGCTTCTTATCAGGTCTTTGTACAAGTATCCATACCCACAATTACTTTTGAGAACTTGTCAATTAGCCATTTCCTTGTGTTTTCATCCCCATGACTTTCTCTTCCAACATAAAGGTAGAGTAAAGGGTATCTTTAACCTATAAGGAACACAAAGGAGGAAGATTACAACCTTTGGATATTTCTGATGAGGTATATTAGCACATTGATGTATTTTACTGGCCATTTTTTAAATAAAAAAAAATATCATTCCTATCCCCACGTTTTCTTCCTGCTTTCAAACTGGTCTGTTCTTTTCTTAGCTTATGATATTTCACTCACTGTAGGCAATAACTGCCAACTTCAGAAGTAAGATTTTATTTCCCAAAGACTTCCCCACAAGCTGCTGGTTCAGGAAGCATGTGGTTCACCTCCCAACTTAGTGAAGGCAGCAGAGTAACCCTATATTTTGCCACTGCCAGAGACAGATGATTATCTTACTAGGCTCAGATATCTGTTTCTATAGTGCTTGCTACTAACTGCTAAATTAAAACTGCAAATTTTGGTTTTCATGTTATTTTTTTAACATCTTTATTGGAGTATAATTGCTTTACACTGGTGTGTTAGTTTCTGCTTTATAACAAAGTGAATCAATTATACATATACATATGTTCCCATATCTCTTCCTTCTTGCATCTTCCTCTCTCCCACCCTCCCTATCCCACCCCTCTAGGTGGTCACAAAGCAACGAGCTGATCTCCCTGTGCTATTCGGCTGCTTCCCACTAGCTATCTATTTTACGTTTGGTAGTGTATATATGTCCATGCCACTCTCTCACTTTGTCACAGCTTACCCTTCCCCCTCCCCATATCCTCAAGTCCATTCTCTAGTAGGCCTGGGTCTTTATTCCCATCTTACCCCTAGGTTCTTCATGACCATTTTAGATTAGGCTAGGCTATATTGTGGTAACAAACTTAACCCAAAGTATCTGTGGCTGAACACATTAGTTTGTTACATACTACATAGATGGGTAGGTGTATCTCCTCCACAGTGTCTCTCAGGGACACAGACTGCTAAAACTATCACCTTCACGTAGCCTTTTTGTTGTTCCTTTGGGCTCTTACTTCACATATTGTCAATATAGTTCCTCATATGGGAGGATATATTCCCCCACCCCACTTCATCCTACTTGAAGTTCTGGTCAACAAATAGGCTACCTTTTATTTTTTTCAAATCAAATTCAGTCCAAAATTTATTTCAGACCATGTGGACAGGTAAGCAGTAAAGATGAATGGGTATGTGTTTTATAACCATCATTTGTAGAAATTACAAAACAAAAATTGGAGAATGAGGTCAATGAGCTTGGGATTCTTCATGTCAAGAGATAATAAGCTGTCCCAGTAAAGTGATGACAATTGAGGACCAATCACAAAAGTCATACAGTACACAATGCGTGCAGTATAGACTATAGGGCTACCCTGCTGAGCATGCATTACCAACTTTAATCTGCTCACAGAGAGACTGGCCTGAACTACAGTATTCTCAAAAGAAACAACAAACAAATCCTAAAATTGTAAACACCCCTACAGTTTTTAGACCAAAACATGAAGCAATAATCCTAGCTCTTGTCTCTATCTCCCAAAAGAAATGTCTTGTTGTGATTAAATGATAAAATAAATTGCAGCCGATACTACCAAAATCAGGAAAAAGCACCAAAATATTCATTTTAGTTTCCTTGAATCTGCACCCTTATTCCAAGAACTTATTTAAAGAACTTGAAAATCTTTGCACAGAGATAATATTTTTATTTATTTATTTTTTCTGTACGTGGGTCTCTCACTGTTGTGGCCTCTCCCATTGTGGAGCACAGACTCTGGACGCGCAGGCTCAGCTGTCATGGCTCACGGGCCTAGCCGCTCCGCGGCATGTGGTATTTTCCCGGACCGGGGCATGAACCTGCATCCCCTGCATCGGCAGGCGGACTCTCAACCACTACGCCACCAGGGAAGCCCGGTAATATTTTAAGCTGTGAATCATCAAGGTTTCCCCTTCATTTAGTGTTTCCACTAGAGAAACATTCAGCTTTTCCCAAACTTTTGGTGTTTGTAAAATTTCCCTAATAAATGCTGGAGAGGATGTGGAGAAAAGGGAACCCTCTTACACTGTTGATGGAAATGTAAATTGGTACAGCCACTATGGAGACAGTATGGAGGTTCCTTAAAAAACTAAAAATAGAGCTACCGTATGATCCAACAATTCTACTCCTGGGCATATGCCTGGTGAAAACTGTAATTCAAAAAGATAAATTCACCCCAATATTCATAGCAGCACTATTTACAATAGTCAAGCCATGGAAGAAACCTAAGTAACCATCAACAGATGAATGGATAAAGAAGATGTGGCATGTGTGTATATATATATATATATATGTATGTATATATATACACACACACAGGTATACACACACACACTGTGGAATATTACTCAGCCATAGAAAAGAATGAAATAATGCCATTTGCAGCAACATGAATGGACATAGAGATTATCATATTAAGTGAATTAAGACAGAGAAAGACAAATGTAATATAATATTGCTTATATGTGGAGTTTAAAAAAATTATACAAGTAAACTTATTTACAAAGCAGAAATAGATCCCCACAGACATAGAAAACAAACTTATGGTCACCAAAGGGGAAAGAGCAAGGAGGGATAAATTAGGATTTTGGGATTAACACATACACACTACTATATATAAAATAGGCAAACAACAAGGACCTACTGAATAGCACAGGGGACTATACCTAATATTTTATAAGGGAAAAGAACCTGAAAAAGAATATATACACACACACACACACACACACACACACACACACACACATATACATATATACATTTTGCTGTACACATGAAACTAACACAACATTGGAAATCAACTACACTTCAATTAAAAAAAGAAAGATAATCCTAAATATCTCTGGGAGGGCTTCCCTAGTGGCGCAGTGGTTGAGAGTCCGCCTGCCGATGCAGGGGACACAGGTTCGTGTCCCGGTCCGGGAAGATCCCACATGCCGCGGAGAGGCTGGGCCCGTGAGCCATGACCGCTGGCCCTGCGCGTCCAGAGCCTGTGCCCTGCAATGGGAGAGGCCACAACAGTGAGAGGCCCGCGTACCACGAAAAACCCCAAAAAACAAAACTTGCCTCTAAATATCTCTGGGAAAATAATTTCACTACAAATACTTGGACATTACTCCATCAAAAGGCAGAGATTATTCTCTCTCCCCTTGAAACTGGGTGGATTTGGGAGTGCTTTCACTAACATAGGATGGCATGCACGTTCTGTGACTTCTGAGTCAGGATCGCAAAATGAATGCTGCTCTGTCTTGCACACTGGAAAACTGACCCTTTAAATCTAAGCCGCTATGTACGATGCCCAAATAGGTTTCCAGGCTGTGAAGAGTTGAAGCCACATGGAGAGCCCCTGTTGATACTCCTCGCTGAGCACAGCATTTGGGTTGTCTCTGCCCCACATCACACATGTGAGTGAAGAAGCCTCTAGACTATTCCAGCCCCCAATAGTTTGAATCACTCTCCAGCCATTTATGTTATGCCATTTGAGGCCCCAGACATTATGAAGCAAAGAAAAGTCTTCATTACTATGCCACAGAATCCATGAGCATAACAAAATAGTTGTTCTTTAATGCTAATAATTCTGGGATGGTTTGTTACACAGCAGTAGACAATGGTAACACATCTCATGCTTCAGTGTTACATGTGGCCAAGGTGTCATGAGGACGAGCAAGATATTTTATTCATCAGAGACCCCTCTGCAAATGGCCTAGGAAGATAAAGAGAAAAACTTTAATCTAATATGGAATATAGGGAAAATTGCTCATTTTTCTCAGGCCATGGAAGATCTTCCTAAGATGCAACTTTTTCTCATTGTGTTTTTTAGGATGCTTATACCCTCTAGACTTTTAATTCACATCTTAAAAATTCAGGCTTCCTATTTACCCTATTTCTTTAATAAAAGAATATGAAATTTTTCCCGCCTCATTTAAGTTAAGTTAGCCCAACAGAAACCCAAGGCCACCCACTTATTTCTGACACACAGCTGGTGGATGGAGCAATGTTTACATTGGCCACTACATCAATAAGTCAGGTAATGGCTGGTGTAGTTTAGATGGAGGAAGGGGTCGGCAGGAAGAAGATGGTAAGGGAAAATTTCCCCTTACTCTCTAAACCTGACACTGTACCCCCCATACCCCAACTCCCTAAGGGAGATCTGGGTCATGGAGAGACAGACCCTGGAACAAGAACTGCAGTGCTCAGGGAACACTGTCCAGACTTTGCATAGGCATTCCAAACAGAAAGGCTGGTCTGAGGTGTCTCAGAGTCTGCACCTCTCTGTATTTGCTGGCTGTCAGCTTTAATCTGGTGTGGGGCTGACATGCACAAATAGGAGCCTGGAGAGAGATTTCCAACCAAACACATACCTAAAGATTCTAGCTTTGAGCATTCAACTGTACTGAACAGACTTAGTTCCCATCTTTTCCTCCAAATATCTGTAAAATAAGAAAGTGCCTGTCAGATAGCAAAGCTCAAATTTCTGTGGTCATGACTACCACACGTTATTTTACTCTTGATTGAGATTTCCTCATAACTACCATACTTTTATATGTCTCTTGATTGAAATTTCCTCACATCTTCTCATCTCCTTAGATCTTTAATCACCCACTTAATATCTCAGCTGCAACAGATCACCCACATTGATTTATACATTTCGAGTACCTTCTCCTTTCCACTGTATCTACACTATGGATTTCTGCCCATTCTATCTGAGGTGGCCCATAGTTACAGGTGGAAATGTTAGGAGTAGAGACACTTCTTTGAAGCTTTGTGAAAAATTATCTGCAATGAGAGTTATGTGAACAATCCTTTAAGAGTCCTGAGACCAAAAAAAAAAAAAACCAAAAAAAACCCAAAACATTATAAGTGAAGAATTTGAATAGACATTTCTTTAAAGAAAATATGCAAATGGCCAAAAAACACAACTGAACATCACGAATCACTAGGGAAAGGCAAATCAAAACTGTAATGAGATACCACTTCATATCTATTACAGAAAATAACAAGTGTTGGTAAGGATATGAAGAAATTGGAACTCTTGCACACTGATGGTAAAAATGTGAAATGGTATAGCCACTATGGAAAACAGTGTGGTGATTCCTGAAGGAACTAAAAATAGAATTACTATATGGTGCTTCACTATCACTTCTACATATATACTCAAAATAATTGAAAGCAGAATCCTGAGCAGATATTTGTATACCCATGTCCATAGCAGCATTATTCACAATAGCCAAAAGATGGCAGCAATGCAAGTGTCCATTGATGGATGAATGGATAAGCAAAATGTACTATTTACATACAATGGAATATTATCCAGTCTTAAGAAGGATGGAACATTTGAAACATGCTCCAATATGGATGAACCTTAAGGACATTATGCTAAGTGAAATAAACCAGTTACAAAAAGACAAATACTGTTGACTCCACTTATATGAGGCATCTAGAGTATTCAAACTCATAGAGACAGAAAGCAAAATGGTGGTTTCTAGGGACCGGGGAAGGGGGAAATGGGAAGTTATTGTTTAATGGGTCTAGAGTTTCAATTTTGTGGGAAGAAAAGAATTCTGGAAGTGAATGTTGATGATGATTACACAAGAATGTGAATGTACTTAATGTTACTGAACTATGCAACTCAAAATGGTTAATGACATTTACGTTAAGTGTGTTTTACCACAATTTTAAAAATCCATTTTAAAAAATACAGTGGGAATGGCATGAGCAAAAATATCAAGTTAGGAATAAACACAGTATGTTATGGGAACAATAAAAAGACCAACTTCTCAAAAACTGTAGATGTGCTGAGAAAAGAGGCAGTAGAGTAATTAGGTAAAGAGAAGCCAAGGCAAAAGAGGATAGATCTCATATAGAAAGGTGTGGGATCAGATACTAATAGCTGTTGAGGAAAATGTGAAGAAGACAGAATTCTCATACATCGCTGGTGGGGGTGTAAAATGGTGCAGCCCCTTTGGAAAACAGTTTGAAAGTTCCTCAAAGAGTTAAACGTGGAGTTATCATTTGACCCATCAATTCCACTCTTATATATATACCCAAGAGAAATGAAAACATGGGCCACAGAAAAACTTATACACAAATGTCCACACCATTATTATTCATAATAGCCAAAAGGTGGAAACAACCTAAAGGTCCACCAATTAGATGAGTGGATAAAATGTGGTATATACATGCAATGGAATGTTATTTAGCCATAAAAAGGAGTGAAGTACTGATACATGCTACATGAATGAACTTTGAAAACATTTTTGTAAGTGGAAGAAGCTAGTCACAAAAGCTCATATACTTTATGATCCCATTTATATGAAATGTCCAGAATAGGAAATCCCTAGAGATGGGAATTAAATTAATGGTTGTTTAGGGCTGAGGAGGATGGGGGCTAGGGGGTGAAAGCCAAAGGGTACAGTGCTTTTTGGGTTGTAAATGTTCTATATTTGCTTTGAATTTGATTCCAAATTGATTATTGTGATGATTGCACAATTCTGTGAATATACTAAAACACAGTGAAGTATGTGGTAAGTGCGTAAATTGCATGGTATGTGAATTATCTATCAATAAAGATGTTACAGAAATAATGAAGAAGAAAAAAAGAGGGCCAAGGGCTAAGGTAGATGGAAGGGCAAGCAGAGGAAGAAAGCTAGGTCACAGCTCTCCTCCTGCTACTCCCTGCTTTCTGTAGGCACAAAGAGGACTGATTGATTATCCCCAAGATACATGCAGCCTCCATTCAGACCTTTACCAGTTCAGACAGCAGTTTTCTTCTCTTCCTCTCCTCACCTCTGACATGCTATTGTCTACAAACTATCCCATTACCAAGCTTTATTCTCAGCAAGCAAAGTATGTACAAAAATCCAGTTTTTACCAGAGGCACTCATTTCTTTGACTACTACTCCTATCTTAAAATTTCTGCTGTCTAGTATGAGAAATCATATAGCATGTCTTCAGTAGCCTGCCTTCTCCCTTCATATGAAGAGGCTTCTAGCAAAGAGTAGCCTATCATGGAATGTGAAGCTCAGACCCTTGGGTCCAGAACAGCTCTTTTTGTGCTCCAGATTTCCTGTTCATGACATCCTCAGGTCCTGTTGCTCCTCCAGTACTCATATCAGGGCACAGGTGAGGTCATTTATTATCAGAGTGTGTTTGCTCATACCACTGTCACTTCTATAGAGAATCTCAGAGCCCTGAAGCCAAAAAGAACATATGGAAACAGGAGCATTGTTAGTACTGGAGTGTCACTGCTTGTAGGCTTTTTCAACAAACAGAGAGCTAAGAATATATGTATGTACTCATGTACACCCATACATGAGTGTACATGATTTTGTGCCAGGCTATATTTGGTTCTTTCTCAATACAGTAAGGTGAAAACACTACAAGGAAGCATGAGTTTTGTGGGAGAGCAAGTGGGAAAACTTGGGGAGTCAGTTCTCTCCATGAGAAAATTGAGGGTATGCATACCATGAGGGTATTCAGGTTCCACAACATCTTTCCAAGGGTTCAGACCCTTGAATCAGTCAAGGGTTTAGTCTGTTTTCAGTTTTGTCCTTAGAAGGTAAATCTACACAGTTTGTGGAAATAAGACCACAGTTTACCAGAAATCAGTTTTAACATCTTATGAAATAGGTGTCCCAATAATGTGTACGTACTGGCATCTACCTCTGAGTCCTACACCAAAAGTATTTCTGGGAGACAGAGGGTCAACCCATGGAGGTCACCACAAGCATATCTTAGAACGGACCAAATTGCCTGAATTCTGTTCCTTACATATTTGAGGGTTCATGTAATGTATTCATTTCACTAAGCTATTGGCCCACTCTTTGCCAAATTCCAATCTGCTTTTAATTTCACATCTATAAACATAGATGATCAAGTCCAATGTTTCCTATCACTTTTTCCAGAAACCAAGTATCCCAACCCAAATCACTGTGGCTGAGATTTAGATACCGGCACAAGATAAATAAAGATGGATTTAAATCAGCCTGTGTATGTATAAAGAAAAATATAATAATTGAAAATCTGAGACTCAGGGAAGTTTTGTCCCTGTCAAAGAAAGAAGTTATGATCCAAAATTTCCATTCCTGGGTATATATCCAAAGAAAATAAAAACACTTATTAGAAAACATACATGCACCCTGATGTTCATAGCAGTGCTATTTATAATAGCCAAAATATGGTACCAATCTAAGTATTCATCAACAGATGAATAGATAAGGAAGATGTGACATATACATGCATTGAAACATTACTCAGACATAAAAAAGAAAGAAATTATGCATTTGTGAAAACGTGGATGGACCTGGAGGGTATTATGCTTAGTGAAATAAGTCAGACAGAGAAAGACAAGTACTGTATGTTTTCACTTATATGTAGAATCTGAAAACTAAAACAAATAACCGAATATAATAAAACAGAAACAGACTCACAGATACAGAAAACAAACTAATTGTTACCAGTGGGGAGAGGAATGGGGGGTGGGGCAAGATAGGGGAAGGGGATTAAGAGGTATAAACTACTAGGTATAAAATAAATAAGATACAAGAATGTAATGTACAGCACAGGGAATATAACTGATATTTTATAATAACTATATATGTAGTATAATCTATAACAATATTAAATCAGTCTGTTGTACATGTGAAACTAATATAATATTGTAAGTCAACAATACTTCAATTAAATAAGGAAGAAAATAAATAAATAGGTTATGAATAACCAAGAGGGAAGTTAAGAATGAATCCCACAGTTCTGGACTAGAGTTGTAGATATCAGCAGTAACTCATGTTAATAACTCATTTTAATATATCTATATATTCAAAAAGATTTAGAAAAATAAATATAGAAATGTGGGTGTACATGAGTACATACATATATTCTTAGCTCTCTGTTTGCTGAAAAAGCTTACAAGCAGTGACACTCCAGTATTAACAAGCACAACTAATTTTGAAATACAATTCTCCAACAAGAACAATGAAAACAAAGCAGAGTTTCTTGAAGAAATGTTTGAGTTTAGGGTTAAGACAGAAAAAATACAAGATGAGTCTGTAGCAAGTACTTTAAAAAATTACGGTATTATATACTTGAAAGTTGCTAAGAAAGTATATTCCAAATATTCTCAGCACAAAAAAGAAATATTAAGTAAGTGATTTGAGGCAGGTTGTAGTTAATGCTATTGTAATATCCATTTTGCAATATATAAGTGTATCGATCAACATATTGTACAATTTAAACTTACACAACATTATATGCCAATTATATTTCAATAAATCTAGAAAAATCAATACACCAATATTGGTATAAATAAATAAATAGTTTATAGAATAATTTGAAATAATAAATACAAAATGAATAAAGAAAATGGACCATCATCTTACAGCATCACAATAATAATTACTTCAAACAAGATCCACTGATGAGTGCTAAAATTAGTTTGTGTAACATTAAGAAGAAACAAAATATTTGCAAGACTCAAAGTATCTTTCCCAAAACATTTTTAATTATTGTGGTGGTTTTAACATAAATCTATTAATTTCCTTGATAATTCACTCCTCCTATTGGTTATGGGATAGACTCAGAGAATTGCTTCCAATGCATAAAAGATGGAAAAGAAAAATCAGTAACTTTATAGGGAAAAAAATCTGGCAGCCAGCATCTTAACCAAGTGATCAAGTTCAACATCATCAGTAAAAATTTTGTGGCCATGACGTACTCCTGATATGATGCAATGAGAAGGGTGTTTCACCTCTGTGTTACTCTTCCTAAATATCCACATCCCATACTCCTGGCATATAAACAACTTGAAGGTTGTCACCCCTATTTTTAACAAGAAAAGGTGGACAAACTGAAAATCAATTACTTACCTTAGATGACCCACAGAGAACTGAGGCCACAGAGCAAGTCTTCACTCTAAACTATGGAGAGACAGACACAGTCAGAGACATATGTCAACCAAGGTCTTCTTACCAGGAGCAGAAGGTGATGGAATCATAAATTAGTAGAAATGTTTAATGATGATTTGATGAATTGATAAAGGCTGAGTGTGGACTAAGGTGAGGGTGGGAGCCTCCTGGGTGCCACAGTCTTAGGAAGGCCTTGTACTTTCATGGACTTTCCCTCCAGGAACCCTCCCAGTTTCTCATGGTTAGCCTGCACCCTGGTGGCCCTGGCAGGAGAAAAAAAGAGTAGCCATTGTAAAAATATGTCCAGTGCCTTCTCTCCATATATATATATATATATATATATATATATATATACACACACACACACACACACACACGTATATATATATATATACACACACACACACACATATATATATATCCCTTTTGGGAGGTAAATTCTGCCAGAGGACAATTTGGAAACCTTGCCCCAGGTAGTTGGAAGAGATTTTTCCCCAACGCTGCAGCCACTAGCTTTTCTGTCTCACCTATGGTGGGAAAACTCAGAGTAAACTGAAGACAGGGATTTAAGGTAAAGTGTTTGGAATGCTGTACGAACTTAAAGGAATAGGAAGCCAGCAGGGGGGAAAAGAGTGGGAGTGTCTCACTCTCACAACTGAAAGAGGGACAAAAATATTTGTAAAGATCACAGCCTCAAAACCCAGGCAAATTAAAAGATTGAGATTAACTTGGAATATTGTATAATACTCCATACCCTTCATACCTATCAACACATCAAAATGGTTTCAGTATAATAGAGTAGATTAGAGCTGAAACCACAGCAAGACACAAACTATTTCTAAGTTGCAGCTCATAAAGAATCCCCAAAGCTAAGAGGAGAGGTGGAAAAATGCCACTAAGAAAATTTGAAGCCTCTGGTACGTATAGCTACCACAAATAACAAAGACAACCCAACTCCTAGCCAGATTAACATAAATCCTCACACCAAAGTTCTGTTTACCTCAGTTCCTATTGGCAGGTGTAATGTGTCTAGCTTTCAAAAAGAACAACACAATTCCATGAAAAACAGCAAGAAAAAACAGACTAGAGAGACAAAACAATCTTTGGAAGACTCAGATATGACACTGATGTTGGAATTATCAGAGAGGGAATATAAAATAATATGTTACAGGATGAATGAAGAAAAGTAGAAAACATGCAAGAACAGGTTGGTAAGACAGAGAGATGAAAGCTCATATAATAGTCAAATGAAATATGACAAATTAGAAAAACACGGAGGAACAGAATGAAGAGTGTATTAAGTTAGTCAATTGACTTGATATGGTTGAGGGAAAAATCAGAGGACTCAAGTTAGGTCAATAGAAACTTCTGAAATGGAAAGAGGAAAAAGTGAAATAAAAAAGAAGAGAACATTCAAGAACTGTGTGACAATATCATTGTTGGAAGAGCAGAAGAAAGAAAGAATGAGGCAGAGTAAAGATTTTGAGGTAATAATGACCAAGAATGTCCAAAATCACTGAGAAACACCAAACCAAGATAAACAGCAAAAGAAATGGAAGAACATAGAAAACCAAACAAGATAAAGAGCAAAAAAAGAAAAAAGAAAAAAGAAAAGAACACTTATACGTTTCACAGTCAAGCTGCAGGAAACCAAAGACAAAGAGATAACTCTAATGGAAACCTGAGAAAACAAAACTTTACTTATAGAAGAATAAAGATAATTTTATAGTGTACTTGTCTTCAGAAACAATTCAAGCAAGAAATGAAGATCTTTGAAGTGTTAAAAGAAAAAAAACACGGGTCTATAATTCCATATGCAGCTGAATCATCCATCAAAAGTGAAGGAGAGGAAAAATATTCTGTAATCACAGACTAATGACCTCTGAAAAATTGTCCCTTCATAATAGCAATAAGAGCATGGTAAAAAGTATCAAAATGATCCTTTTCAGAACTCTGGAAATTAAACAAAGACTTGCAAAAATTGAAGGACCATTTATTTTTATAAATGATTAATTTCAGTAATAACAGTAATTTTGTGTCATTTTAATTTTCCCTATTCACATTCGCCCCTCCTGATTTCCACAGTAATTTCGAAATCTATCATCTCTGCAACCACTTTATCTGTGAAAACCAGTGTCCTAGCAGTCATTGGAGGGGGAAAAGTGGGTATCAAACTTCCTCCCAAACTCTATTCCTAGGCAATTATCACTATTTTAGTGGACAGCTCCCTGAAAATACCCATCCATAAGGCTTGTCTTTACTGGATGTGACTAAGAGCTTGCTCAGTCAGAATACCCTATTCCCAGGGTTTTTATCAGAAACAGTAAGCAGCATTTGTTTAACATTGCAAGTAGCTGAGGTGGTAATGCCAGTTGAGGTAAATAAGAGGGTGGCAAAATCTTAAAAAGAAAACTGGGGAGGTGAGATATCCATAAGACACTTTTGAAAGGTCTGACATATTCTTAGTGATCTAGAAATACATGTACATGTGATGGCTGTATGCAGGCTCAGAAAAGACTTTAAAATCCTTGCTCTCTCACCTGTGGATATAACTTCTCTTACCTGAGGCTCTGCACAGGCAGGAATTGAAGGGCTAAGGTGGAGTTGTAAATAGTTGAAGAATTAAACTGTCTCCCAACCCTACATAAAGCTCCTTGGCAAAGGCTGAGAAACTTACTGGTTCAAGTCATTTAAGAAAATTTCTGTCCAGTCATTAACTGGACACTTAGTTAAATGAAAGAGAACACAGTAGCCACAATGACAAATAATACATACTTTATGGAGTTAGTTCAGGAAAGTCACTAAATTTAAAAAACAGCAGCAATGGCAACCTGTATTAACAACAATAAACACTGAAAAGGGTTTCCAGAGTTGTCGCAGGTTATTTAAAATGTCTAGTTTCAACAACCAAAATTATGATACACACAAATATAAAGAAAAATATTCCCTGTGCATGGAACAAAAAAGCAGTCAATAAAGACTGTCTCTCCTACAGGAAGCTTAGACCTTGGTCAGATAAAATCCAAATAGGGTAAACATAGAGATCCACACCAAGATATAGCATAGTCAAATTATCAAAAGCTATAGATAGAGAATGTTTAAAGCTAGGGAAAAGTGACGTGGATACGGATATGGTTACAAGGGATCCTTTAATTATTAAGAGTTGATTTATAGTCAGAAATCATGAGTCCAGAGGGCAGTGGATTTCAAAATGCTGAAAGAAAAAAAATGTCAAATGAGAATTTTATACCCACAAAGCTACCCTTCAAAAGTGAGGAAGAAATTGACACTCTCAGATAAACAAAAACAGAGGAAATTTGTCATTAATAGTCATGATGTATAAGAAATACTAAAGTGAGTTCTTTGGTGAGGAATGATAAGAAACTGAACAGTAACTTGAATTCACACAAAGAAATAAAAAGTACAAGTTAAGATAATTACATAGGTAAATATAAAAGAGAATGTATTATATTTTGTGTGTAACTCTTCCCTTCTTGTAATTCATTAAGATATAATTCATATAGTGATAATAGCACAAAGGAAGGGGAAGGAATGGTAACATTGGAGTAATTTTTTTAACTTATAGTAATGAAATTAAGTTAGTATTAATGTGAATTAGACTGCTTCAAGTTAAAATGTTAATTGTGATAACCAGGACAACCAATGAGAAAATAATTCCAAAAATATAGCTAAAGAAACAACAAAGGGATTAAAAGAGTACACTAGAAAATACACAAGAAGACAGTGGTGGTTAAGTGTGGAACAAAAATGAGTTAAGACATATCAGAGGTCAGAGTCAAAATGACAGAGTAGGAGGATGTGGACTTCGAATCTTCTCACTGGTGCAGCAGGGGGGAATTGGAGCAGTTCTTGTGGAGCCCCTACTGGGTGCTACTGGGGGACCTTGGACACCTAAGGGGACAGGAGAAGTTCCCGTGCAACTGGGTGGGGCATGGTAAGGAAGGGGGGGAAGAGGGGTGGAAACAGGATGAGACTGGCACCCCTGGTGGGGGCTGGAGGAGAGGAGAGTTTCTCGCACTCAGGGTGGCTCACCCACAGCAGGGGGATCAGTGGAAACAGATGGGGACCTTCGGGGGTTTGGGAGCCAGAGGGGAGCAGAGACTGGTTTGTGGGGGTTGGGACAGAGTGGGGCCTGTGTGAATGGTACCTGCCATGGCCCTGCGCACCCTGGCCTGGGTTGCATGTCTCCTGGTGTGGAGGAGGGCTAGGTGCTGGAGAGTGGGGTTTGGAGGGTGGATCCTGGGAGGGGATGGCTGATGGGGGTAAGGAGGCAGCCTGAGGTGAAAGGAGGAAGGGCTCTGTAGCAGGGAAAGCTGGCAGAGGAGGCCTGGGCCACCAAGGAAGCAGAAAACTATTGTTGAGTGGCATGCAAAGGGTGGGGCCACCATTGTGGCACCCTTCCCCGCCTGCTGGACTGGGCTCCTTGGGCAGTGGTGGGGGCATACACCTGAGCAGGCTTGCCCATCCCTCAAACCATGGCAAGCCTGCTAGGGGGGCAGGCCTGAGCTCCACCTCACCAGGGCCTCCTCAGCCCTCGTGGGTCCCCTGCCTGGGCCCTGCCCCCACCAAAGCTTCTGGGGGCCACATGGATCCCAGGCCTGAGACCCGCCCCTGTCAAGGCCTCCTCTGGTCCTGGTGAACCAAAGCACCATCACCCCTAAAGCCTCCACAGGCCGACTGGGTCCTGGTGGGCTGAGCACCACCCCCCTCCAAAGCCTCCTCCAGCTGCACTGGCCCCTGCAGACACACCCATATAAGCCTGGGTCCCAGCTAGCCTGCATGGGCAAGTGTGCTCTGGGCCAGCTTCAGGAGCAGATGCTGGTGAAATGAATACATGCAGATGTGGAGCTGACACAGTGGGTCCAGAGACCTACCTAGAGGTCTCGGAGGCCCTCCTTCAAGAGGTAGGAGTCAGATGTAGCTCACCATGGGGCAAGGACACTGATAGCAGAAGCACCAGGGATTTTTTTTCAATTTTTTTTCCTGTTGTGCTTTGTTTTGTGGTTGTTGTTTCATTTTCATT
Source organism: Grampus griseus (assembly GCF_964374135.1). Taxonomy (NCBI): domain Eukaryota; kingdom Metazoa; phylum Chordata; class Mammalia; order Artiodactyla; family Delphinidae; genus Grampus; species Grampus griseus. The sequence goes on along the minus strand of NC_139018.1, from coordinate 121,933,255 downwards.
TTTATTTTTTCTAATATAATTTGTAGTTTTCTAATTTTATTTTATTTTTTATTCTTTGTTATTGTTCTTCCATTGTTTGTTGTCTGTCTTTTGGTTTAGTTTTTAGTTTTTTTGGTTTTCTTTTTTGCCACACTGTGTGGCTTGCAGGGTCTTGGTTCCCAGGGTGCGGATAGGGCCTGAGCCCCTGAGGTGGGAACACTGAATCTAAACGGCTGGACTAACAGAGAATTTCAAGCCTCAGGGAATATTAATCAGTGTGAGCTCTCCTGGAGGTCCTCATCTTGGCACCAAGACCTGGATCCACCCAACTACCTGCAAACTACAGTACTGGACACCTCAGGTCAAACAAGAAAGACAGGAACACAGCCCAAACCATCAGCAAACATGAAATGACAGAGGGATATGTTACAGACAAAATAGCAAGGTAAAAACCTACAAGACCAACTAAATGAAGAGGAAACAGGCAATCTACCCAAAAAAGAATTCAGAGTAATGATAGTAAGGATGATCCAAATCTTGGAAATAGAATGGAGTCACGGACTGAGAAAATACAAGAAATGTTTAATAAGAACCTAGAAGAACTAAAGAACAAACAAACAGTGATGAACAACACAAAAACTGAAATGAAAAATACACTAGAAGGAATCAATAGCAGAATAAATGAGACAGAACAATGGATAAGTGAGCTGGAAGATAGAATGTGGAGAAGAATAAAGAAAAAAAGAATGAAAAGAAATGAGGACAGTCTCAGAGACCTCTGGATAACATTAAATGCACCAACAATTGAGTTATAGGAGTCCCAAAAGAAAAAGAGAAAGAGAAGGGGTCTAAGAAAATATTTGAAGAGATTATAGTCAAAAACTTCAATAGCATGGGAAAAAAAATAGCCACTCAAGTCCAGGAAGCACAGAGAGTCCCATACAAGATAAACCCAAAGAGAAATATGCCAAAACACATATTAATCAAACTAACAAAAATTAAATTCAAAAAATTTTAAATATTAAAAGCAGTAAGGGAAATGCAACAAATAATATACAAGGGATTCCCCATAAGGATATCAGCTGATTTTTCAGTAGAAGCCCTGCAGGCCAGAGGAGAGTGGCCGGATATATTTAAAGTGATGAAACGGAAAAACCTAAAATGAAGATCACTCTAACCAGCAAGAATATCATTCAGATTTGATGGAGATATCAAAAGGTTTACAGACAAGCAAAAGCTAAGAGAATTCAGCACCACCAAACCAGCTTTACAACAAATGCTAAAGGAACTTCTTTAGGTGGAAAACACAAGAGAAGAAAAGACCTACAAAAACAAACCCAAAACAATTAAGAAAATGGTAATAGGAACATACATATCAATAATTGCCTTAAATGTGAATGGATTAAATGCTCCAACCAAAAGACACAGGCTTGCTGAAGGGATACAAAACCAATACCCATATATATGCTGTCTCCAATAGACCCACTACAGACCTAGGGACACATACAGGCTGAACGTGAGGGGATGGAAAAAGATATTCCATGCAAATGGAAGTCAAAAGAAAGCTGGACTCATAGCAATACTCATATCATACAAAATAGACTTTAAAATGAAGACTTTTACAAGAGACAAGGAAGGACACTACATAATGATCAAAGGATCAATCCAAGAAGAAGATACAACAATTATAAATATTTATGTACCTAACGTAAGAGCACCTCAATACATAAGGCAAGAAAAAGGGGAAATCGACAGTAAAACAATAATAATGGGAGACTTTAAAACTCCACTTACACCAATGGACTCATCATCCAGACAGAAAATTAATAAGCAAACACAAGCTTTAAATGACACATTAGACCAGATATACTTAGTTGATATTTATAGGACATTCCAACTGAAAGCAGCAGAATACACTTTCTTCTCAATGGCACAAAACACATTCTCCAGGATAGATCATATCTTGGGTCAAAAATCAAGCCTTGGTAAATTTAAGAAAATTGAAATTGTACCAAGCATCTTTTCTGACCACAACACTATGAGATTATAAATCAATTAGAGGAAAAAAACTGTAAAAAACACAAGCACACAGAGGTTAAACAACATGCTACTAAATAACTAAGAGATCAATGAAGAAATCAAAGAGGAAATCAAAAAATACATAGAAACAAATGACAACAAAAACACAGTGATCAAAAACCTATGGGATACAGCAAAAGCAGTTCTAAGAGGGAAGTTTATAGCAACACAATCCTGTTTCAAGAAACAAGAAAAATCTCAAATAAACAACCTAACCTTACACCTAAAGCAACTAGAGAAAGAAGAACAAACAAAAAGTAAAGTTAGTAGAGGGAAAGAAATCATTAAATCAGAACAGAAATAAATGAAATAGAAATGAAGAAAACAATAGCAAAGATCAATGAAACCAAAAGCTGATTCTTTGAGAAGATAAATAAAACTAGTAAATATTTAGCCAGACTCATCAAGAAAAAAAGGAGAGGATTCAAATCAATAAAATTAGAAATGGAAAAGGAGAGATTACAATTGATACTGTGGAAATACAAAGTATCATAAGAAACTACTACAAGCAACTATATGCCAATAAAATGGAAAACTTTGAAGAACTGGACAAACTCTTAGAAAGGTACAACCTTCCAAGACAGAGCCAGGAAGGAATAGAAAATATAAACAGACCAATCACAAGTAATGAAATTGAAACTGTGATTAAAAATCTTCCAAAAAACAGAAGTCCAGGACCAGATGGCTTCACAGGCAAATTCTATCAAACATTTAGAGAAGAGCTAACACCTATCCTTCTCAAACTCTTCCGAAAAATTGCAGAGTGGGGAACACTCCCAAGCTCATTCTATGAGGCCAACATCACTCTGATACCAAAACCAGACAAAGATATCACATAAAAAAGAAAATTACAGACGAATATCACTGATGAACATAGATGCAAAAATTCTCAACAAAATACTCGCAAAAAGAATCCAACAACACATTAAAAGGATCATACACCATGATAAAATGGGATTTATCTCACGGATGCAAGGATTTTTCAATATACTCAAGTCAATCAATGTGATACACCATATGAACAAATTGAAGGAGAATAACCATATGATCATCTCAATAGATGCAGAAAAATCTTTTGACAAAATTCAACACCAATTTATGATAAAAACTCTCCAGAGAGTGGTCATAGAGGCAACCTACCTCAACATAATAAACACCATATACGACAAGCCCACAGCAAACATCATTCTCAATGGTGAAAAAATGAAAGCGTTTCCTCTAAGATCAGGAACAAGACAAGGATGTCCACTCCCACCATTATTATTCAACAGAGTTTTGGAAGCCTTAGCCATGGCAATCAGAGGGAAAAAAAGAAATAAGAGGAATCCAAATTAGAAAAGAAGAAGTAAAACTGTCACTGTTTGCAGATGACATGATACTATACATAGAAAATCCTAAATATGCCACCAGAAAATGATTAGAGCTAATCAATGACTTTGGTAAAGTTGCAGGATGCAAAATTAATGCACAGTAATCTCTTGCATTCCTATACACTAACAACAAATGGTCAGAAAGAGAAATTAAGGAAACAATTCCACTTACCACTGCAATGAAAAGAATAAAATGTCTAGAAATAACCCTACCTAAGGAGGCAAGAACCTATATGCAGAAGACTGTAAGATACTGGTGAAAGAAATCAAATATGACACAAAAAAATGGAGAGATGTGCCATGTTATTGGATTGTAAGAATCAACATTGTGAAAATGACTCTACTACCCAAAGCAATCTACAGATTCAGTGCAATCTCTATCAAACTAACAATGGCATTTTTCACAGAATTAGGCCAAAAAAGTTTTACAATTTGTATGGAAACACAAAAGACCCCAAATATCCAAAGCAATCCTGAGAAAGAAAAACAGAGCTGGAAGCATCAGGCTACCTGACTTCAGACTATACTACAAAACTACAGTAATCAAGACAATATGGGACGGGCACAAAAACAGAAGTATAGATCCTTGGAGTAGGATAAGAAGCCCAGAGATAAACACATGCACCTATGGTCAATTAATCTATGACAAAGGAGGCAAGAATATACAATGGAGAAAAGACAGTCTCATCAATAAGTGGTGCTGGGGAAACTGGACAGCTATATGTAAAAGAATGAAATTAGAACACTCCCTAACACCATACACAAAAATAAACTCAAAATGGATTAAAGACCTAAATGTAAAGCTGGACACTATAAAACTCTTAGAGGAAAACATTGGAAAAACACTCTTTGACATAAATCACAGCAAGATCTTTTTGATGCACCTCCTAGAATAATGAAAATAAAAACAAAAATAAACAAATGAGACCTAATTAAACTGAAAAGTTTTGCACAGCAAAGGAAACCATAAACAAGATGAAAAGAAAACACTCAGAATGGAAGAAAATCTTTTCAAATGAAGCAACTGACAAGGGGTTAACCTCCTAAATATACAAGCAGCTCAACATCAGAAAAACAAACAACTCAATCGGAAAATGGGCAGAAGACCTAAATAGACTTTTCTCCAGAGAAGACATAGAGATGGCCAACTGACACATGAAAAGATGCTCAACATCACTAATTATTAGAGAAATGCAAATCAAAACTAAAATTATGTACCACCTCACACCATTCAGAATGGCCTTCATCAAACAATCTACAAACAATAAATGCTTGAGAGGGTGTGGAGAAAAGGGAACCCTTTTACATTGTTGGTGGAAATGTAAATTGATACAGCCACTATGGAGAACAGTATGGAAGTTCGTTAAAAAACTAAAAATACAACTACTATATAATACAGTAATCCCACTCTTGGGCATGTACCTGGAGAAAACCATAATTCCAAAAAATACATGCACCACAATGTTCATTGTAGCACTATTTACAGTAGCCAGGGCAACCTACATGTCCATCAACAGATAAATGGATAAAAAAGATGTGGTACATATATACAATAGAATATTATTCAGTCATGAAAAGGAATGAAATTGTGCCATTTGCAGAGATGTGCCTGGACCTATAGACTGTCATACAGAGTGAGGTAAGTCAGAAAGAGAAAATAAATATTGTATATAATGCATATATGTGGAATTTAGAAAAATGATACAGATGAACTTATTTGCAAATCAGATATACAGACACAGAGGTAGAGAACAAACGTACGGGCACCAAGGAGGGTGGTGGAATGGATTGGGAGATTGGGATTGAGGTATATGTACACTATTATGTAGGAAGTTAATGGCTGGTGAGTGCCTACTGTATAGCACAGGGGAATAAAAAGAGGGTACAATCTGTTTGCAGGACATATATTAAGTTAATCTTAAAAAGGCATTCCAATATACATTAGATGCAGTCAAATACTGCTTGATTCCAGTTATATGAGGTACCTAGAATAGTCAAATTCATAGAGTCAGAAAGTACATTTGTAGATGCCAGGGTCTGGGGTGTGGGAAGGGTGGAGAGGGGGAATGAGTAATTAGTGTTTGAAGGGGACAGAGTTTCAGTTTAGGAAGGTGAAAAATTCAGGAGATGGTGAGAGCTGCACAACAATGTGAATATATTTAGTGCCACTGAACTGTACAGTTAAATATGGTTAAAATAGTATGTTTTATATCATGTGACTTACCACAATAAAAAAATTTTTTAAAGACATATCAAAAACAAATAGTAAAATGGAAGACATAAATCCATCAGTAACAGTAATTACATTAAAAGTAAATGGATTAAAAATCATATCAAAAGGCATACATTTTCAAAATTGATGAGAAATATTATCTAAATACGTTTCTAAAAGGGAAACACTTTAGAAACAAAGATATCAATAGATTAAAAGTAAAATGATGAAAAATATATACTAAAAAAACATTATCCAAAGGAGAACTAAGGAGCTATCAGACAAAAATAGATTTTAAGAAAAAAACTGCTACTAAAAAGAAAGACTTTTTATAATGAAATGGCCAATCTATCAAGAAGACATAATTTTAAACTTATATACATCTAACGATAGAACTCAAACCACACAGAGCAAAACTGACATAATTTATGGGACAAATAGACAATAAAACAGTAATAGTTGGAGACTTTAATGCCCCACTTTTAATAATGGATAGAACAACTAGGAAGAAGATCAACAAGGAAATAGAAGACTTGAACAACACAATAATTCAAGTAATCTAACAGACATCTATAGATCATTCCACCTAATAACAGGAGAATGCAGATCCTGCTCAAACACACATGGAACTTTGTTCAGGATAGACCATATTTTAGGCTATAATACATGTCTCAGTAAATGTATAAGAACTGAAATCAAGCATAGGATATAATCTGACCATAATGGAATAAAATTAGAAATCAGCTACACATAAAAATTTATAAATGTGTGGCAGTTAAACCACACACTCCTAGATAATCAATGGGTCAAGGAAGAAATAACAAGGAAATCTAAACTTATTGTGGTAATTATTTTGTAATATATGGTATAAAATCATTGTGTTGCACAACTTAAACTTACACAATGTTATATGTCAATTATATTTCAGTAAAACTGGAAGAAGTTTTAAATTTTCAGAAATAGACAATAACTTGAGATGAATGAAAACAAAAATCACAGCATACCAAGTTTTAAGAGATATAGTTAAAATGGTACTTAGAGGAAAATTAATATATTTAAACATCCATATTAAAATAGAAAATATTTCAACTTAAAAAACCTAAACTTATACTTAAAGAAACTAGAGAAAAGATAAATTATACCCACATCAACCAAAGGAAGGGAGTATTAAAGATTAGAGTGGAAATAAATGAAATAGAAAATGGAAAAACAGTAGAGAAAATCAACACAGCTAAGAGATGGTTCTTTGAAATAGCAACTAAATTGATAAAATATGAGAGAGAGAGAGAGAGAAGAAAGAAGACAGAAAAGAGACTCAATTTATGAAAATCAAATTACTGAAAGAGGGCATTATTACCAACCTTCCATGAATAGATCAGGATTATCAGTGAGTACTAAAAATACTATGAAGAATATGCTAACAAAATAGATGACCTGGATGAAATGGGTAAATACCTACAAAGGAAAAAACTGGTAAGAAAATAAAAAGAAAACCTTAATAGATCTACACAAGTAGCAAAAATAAGTTAGTAATTTAAAAAAATATATCATTAAAAATCTAATCTATGAAGGCTTCACTGTTAATTTATACCAAATGTTTAAGTAAGTAATATAAATCTTTCATAAACTCCTCCAAACAAACAGAAGATAAGAAAATATTTACCAACTCATTCTACAAGGCCAGTTTACCCTAATACCACAGCTAGACATTACAAGAAAATAAAATTACTGACCAATATTCTTCATGAATCTAGATACAAAAATCATCAACAAAATATTAGCAAGCCAAATACAGCAACATATACAAAAGTTAAATGCCATGACCAACTGAGATTTATCTCAGGAATTCAAGTTTGGTTCAAAACACAAAAACAATATAATACGCTATAGCAGTAGAATAAAGGACAAAAACAAAATAATCATCTCAAAAACATGCACAAAAAGCATTTGACAAAACCCAACATTCATTTATGATAAAACACTAAACAAATTAAGCATAGAAGGGAACTTTATGAATCTAATAAAGGGCATCCATGAAAAAACAAAATGACCTAATATGTAATTGTGAAAGCTCAGTACTTTGCCCAAGATGAGAAACAAGACAAGAATGGCCACTCTTGTCACTTCTCTTCAACACTGGAGGTTGTAACCAGCTCAATTATTCAGAAAAACAAATGTAAGGCAACCTGATTGGAAAGAAGTCAAACTATCTCTATTTGCAAATGACATGGTTTTGTATATAAAAATCCTAAGCAATCTACTAAAATACTATTAGAACTAAAACATGAGTTCAGCAAGTTGCAGTGTACAAGGTCAATAAACAAAAATCAATTGTATTTCTATACACTAGCAATGGACAAAATGACAATGAAACCAAGAAAACTTTTCAATTCAAAATAACATCAAAAAGGATAAAATATTTAGGCATGACCTTAACAAAATAAGTGTGAGACATGTACATGGAAAACTACAAAATATTGTTGAAAGAAAATAAAGAAGACATAAATAAATGGAAAAAAACACCCCAGGTTCATTGATCAGAAGGCCTAATATTGTTAAGGTAACTATACTTTTCAAATGGAGCAACAGATTCAATGCACTCTGTGTCGAAATTCCAATTGCCTCTTTTTTTCAGTAATTGACAATCTGATACTAAAATTAACTGAAAATGCAAGGAATCCAGGATAATCAAAATAACCTTAAAAAGGAACAAAATTTGGAGTACTCAACTTACCCTTCTTGAGTTCAAAACTCACATACAGCTATGATAATCAAGACATTGTGGCACTGGCATAAGGCTAAACATATAGATCCATGGAATAGAATTTAGTTACCAGATATGAATCCTTACATTTTGGTCAGTTGATTTTACAGGTTTGCCAAGACAACTCAACGTGGATTTTTTCTAACAAATGTTGCTAGGACAAGTGAATATCCACACGCAAGTTGGACTCCAACCTCTCACCATATACCAATTGACTCAGAGTGGAACATAGACTTAAATATAAAAGCTAAAACTTTAGAATAAAACATAGGAGTAAATCTTCATGACCTTCAGTTAAACAATGGTTTCTAGCTTATGACAACAAAAGGACAAGTGACAGAAGAAATAAATTGAACTTCATCAGCATTTAAAACTTTTGTGATCCAAAGCATACTGTCAAGAAAGTGAATAGACAACCCAAAGAATGGGATAAAATATTTGTAAATTATAAAGCTGATAAGAGCATCTTATCCAGAATATATGAAGGACTCCTACAACTCAAAAATTAAAAAATCAAATATTCCAATTAAAAATAGTTAAATAATTTGAATAGATATTTCTCTAAAGAAGATATATACATATAGTAAGCACATAAAAAGATGCTCAAAACCTTTGACCATTAGGGAAATGCAAACTTATGCACAGTGAGGTAAACTTCACAAATCTTAAAGGCATTCAGCTAAAGGAAAGAAGTTTGAAAAGACCATATATTGTGTGATTCCATTTATATGACACTTTGGAAAAGGGGAAACTACAGAGATAGTAAGCAGATTAGTGTTTACCAGGGGCTTGAGAAAGAGGATGGTTAAATAGGAGAAGTGAAAATGTGTGTGGGGTGTATGTATATTTCTGAAATATATCTCTGTACTGTCTTCACAACTGTTTTGTAAATCTAAAACTGTTCTAAATTTTAAAAGTTTATTTTTGAAAAGTCATTTCTGAGCTTAATATAAAGAACATTAGCAATATTGTAATATTCCCTGCATGCATATCCCCAACTTCATCCTCTTCCCTACCCACTGAAGGTGTTATTTAGTATTATTTTGAAGTCTCTATTCATCATTCCTTTATTTCTCCTTATTATTTTTCTCTCTACATTTCTATTGCCAAATAACATACTGTGCAGCTTTGCTCATCTTCAAACTCAGATAAATATGTGTATAAATTAATCCATATCACTAGCATAATCATGAGAAAACATGGGACAAATCCACATTTTGGAACATTCTACAAAATATTTGACAAGTACTTTTCAAAAGGGTAAAGCTCATGAAAAATAAGTGAAGACTGGGAAAGTGTTGCAGATTGGGAGAATACCTGATGTGGCGGGTAGACCCTAAGATGGTACCCGATGATCCCCACCTCTTGGTATACAATTTTGTATTCTAATCCCTGCTCGTGTGTGTGGACAGGAACTGTGACTTGCCCACATGGCAAGGAACTGAATGCAACCTATAGACAATGGCCAGTAAGGAACGGAGGCCCTTGGTCCAACAGACTGCAGGTAATTGAATTCTAACAATCATGTAAGTTTGGAAGGGAATTCTTCCTTGGCTGAGCCTTCTGTTGAAACTTTACCCTTGGACATTATCTACATCTGGATTCTTCACCCACACAAATTTTGAGATACTATGTGTGTAATTTTAAGATGCTAAATTATGTGGTAATTTATTATTAGCAAAAAAAATTATGTGATACATATGGCAAATAAATGTAATGTTGTGTCCTGGAATATTGGAAAAGAAAAATGACCTTAGTTGGCAAACCTACTGATTAAATATCAAGAAAGTCCAGACTTCCTTTAATAGTTTTATACCACTGTTAATGTCTCAGTTTTTATAAATAAACTATGGTGATATAAGATGTTAATATTACAGCAACCTGAAGGGTATATGAAACTCTCTGTATTATCTATGCTACTTTCTGCAAATCTAAAATTGTTTCAAAACATTTTTGAAAAAGTATTATTCTTATACAAAAAACTCTCAAAAACATAAACAAAAATACTTGGACTCAGAGGGTAAAAGGACCTGTAGAGAGAAAAGGGCAAAGCAGTTTCCCTAATCTATCCTCCATTCCAAACACAGATGCACTTGCTTCAGGAGAGCCTCTCAAGCTCCAGGGACTCTCCACCTCTTTCTTTTTTTTTTTCTTCATACTTCCCATTACTCTGTCACCAGTTTTTGTCTCAGCAAACACTTCTTTAAAAATAGGTATCTGTGCCTCACATATCCCATTTTCCTTTTTTCCCACAATTTTTATTTTTTTCATGGAAACCCATTTTATTTTAAATATAGCACTGTATATGTCAATCTCAAACTCCCAATATCCCTCCCCCCAACAATACCCCCCTGGTAACCATAAGTTTGTTTTCTAAGTCTGTGAGTCTGTTTCTGTTTTGTAAATAAGTTCATTTTATCATTTTTTTAGATTCCACATATAAGTGGTATCATGTGATATTTGTTTTCCTCTGCCTGACTTACTCCACTTTGTATGACATTCTCTAGATCCATCCAAGTCTCTACAAATGGCACAATTTTGCTGTTTTTTATGGCTGAGTAATATGCCATTGTATATATGTACCACATCTTCTTTATCCATTCATCTGTCAATGGACATTTATGTTTATTCCATGTCTTAGCTATTGTAAACGGTACTGCAATGAATATTGAGGGGCATGTATCCTTTTGAACCATGTTTTTCTCCAGATATATGCCCAGGAGTGGGATTGCTGGATAATAGGGTAGGTCTACGTCTTTTGGCAGTGTATCTGCAGGATACCACTAAATCTTTTTTGAAAGACATGGCTTCTGGATATTAGAAGCCAAGATTGATACATGCAAGTGATAGGGAACATTAATCACATTTCTGCATTCAGGAGATTTTGTTTTGTTTGTTTTGTTTGTTTGTTTGTTTTGGTACAGGGTTTCCTTCTTCAAACTTTCAAAAGATTTTCAAGCCCTTGAGGGAATCTGTGACTAAATTCTTCCCATTCGACAGACTCCATCACCAATTCACTGGGTCCATTTATTCTCTTGACACTCACATTGTGAAATTATATAACCCATTGCCAAGCCTGAAAGCCACAGAATAGATATGGTCATAGCAGCAGGTGAGCTGGGTGTAAACTTTTTTTATGTGTTTCAGGCCAGTCCCTGATTATACATACTTGGATGTGAACCTTTATGTACCAAATTTTTGGCAGATGAAGACAAGTGAATTATTCAGGATGTGTTTTACTTGGGTGGAGAAAGCCTGGCAGAAAAAAGGAAAGAACAAGCACAATACAATATATCTCAACTCTCCATGCTGTGTCTGAGGGATGGACACAGTTGAATGATGACTGCATCTGTGCTGGTTAAACAAATATCCTCCCAGAGAGAGGACCACATGCTCCTCCCTCGCACAGCTCCCTATTCACAGCCACAGCAGTCCTGCCAGCTGGCACCAGGGAATTTTCTAGGAGCTCTGTCTACAAAGCCATAGAACTACATATTATACTCCCATGGATATCTGCAGAAGCAAGGCTCTTGCTTTTATGTTCCATAATCACAGGGTATATTCTCCATATCACATTCATGCCTTCAATGAGAAAACTAACTCCTGGGGCCTGGAGACCTAGAGTAAGAGATACAGCTGACCTGGACCATATTTCTCACTTCTGGAATCAGGATAGCATTTATTTAGGTGCTAGTATTTTGGGCATTTGTTATTCAAGAAACATTCTCACTCCTCCAAGATCAAAGTTCACACCTTAAGAAAGGACAGTCTCATTTAAATTCCACATCTTAAAACATAGAGGTTTATTCTATTCATTTCATTTTATCTGGAGTTCTTATAACAGCTAAATGACTTGTCAAATCTCCCCTTCATCTTCATTTCAATGCACACATTATAATATATTATGATGTATACTATGAATGTCATCCATCACTAAGCTCTTTACCAAACAAAACCAAAAACCACAATGAAAAAAAAACAAAAGCTAGAGTGGCAGGCCTTAAACAAGTCACCGTTAGGTCTGGATAAGGAGTGACCTAAACTCAAAAGTGGCAAATAAAATAACAAACCAAAGGGCCCTGAGTGCTTAGAGTTAAGAGAAGACAGTAGATAGACACAATATGACATAATGTCACAGGCACAGAGGACACAGTGCTAAGCTCTGAGTCCTCAAACACTGCTCTCTGATAGCATGGACGATATGATTTCCCACAACCTTCTAAACCACCTGTACCTAGATTTCACAGAAGCTGGCCTGGCCACCAGAATTCTCAGAAAGATGTTCCTACAAACATCCCTAAGTCTTAGACTACACCATGAGACAAGAACCTATCACCCTGTCTTCGTACTCGAGGCTGAATAGAGGATGGAGTCCAGCGGATGAATGACTCGTATATTTGAGATCAAAATTGGCTGTTCACTTAATTCAGCCTTCTTGGAGCTTGAAACTCTAGGTACAATTTCAGCCAACATCCTAAATTATGAATTATATGAGTTTCTTATTCCCTTAATACATTCATCAGGGAACACCAAAGCTTGTTCCAATTTTAAAAGTGGAATAGGTCAGAGTAGCAAGTAGGCAGAGGAAAACAATTTATGTAGATCATAACACAACTGCTATGCACTGAAAAATTGTAAAGTGATTGTATTATCACCATCCATCTGATTGGAAGAAAGAAAGGGGAAGGAAAAATGATAGATATACAACTGTTATAGACTGAAATATTGAATTTAAAATGACGCAGAGGACATTGCTCATATTTCTACGATTAGGGCAGAAATTTGCAAGATACAGCTTCTTTCTAAGTCTTTAGAAAGCTACTGCTCCAATGCAAACTTTCCACTAACTCAGCCATGTCTATCTTTCGTCTCAGTGGATATCTTGAGGTAATAAAATTACCTCTACATATATAATCTAGGAATTCCAGTCGCTCCCTATAACCTCTAATATCTCCAATGGTCAAATAGAAGGCAAATGGAGTTGGTAAACTTATGTTAAACTACATTTAAGTATGTTTCCTCAATAATGGAACAGAATACAACAGATGGGCCACTATGATTTTACACTAAGAAGTGGGCAGTCACAGAGAAAAATAGTGAATTCACTGATGCTAGAGTGTACATTTCCACATCTTTCAAATAGAGGTTCATCTTAGAATTGATAGTGTACAAGCACTATTATTCAGAAGGCAATAACAAGAGGTTCTTGTGTTTACATGCATGAACTGATCAAAAAATCTTCTGTTGACACCTTCTGGTAATATCGGTATCAAAACTTGTATGGGGGTGTCAGTAAGTTGGAAGATAATTTCACAGAGAGAAGTATAGAGCTCTCTCAAGAAATGTGACATTCCTAAAGCTCCTGATTAGCACAGATGATGATAATGTGGGGAAAATTATGGTCAAGATAAGTTGAAAAGCTATTCAGAGGAGTTTGACTCTCAATGGGAAAAATGTTAGGAATAACTTTATCAGTACATATTGCTTATATTTTCCATCTTGTGATCATAATTGTGATAGAAGACAAATATATACATTTATACACATTTTAAAGTGTTTTTAATAAACTCTTTCAATAAATAAGATAAAATTCTAAGTGGCAAGAAATAACTGTGCCGTAGTTTTCAGTGATTTTATTCCTTCCTGGTGATATATACACAATAACGATGAATTCTTCAGTTGATATAGTTTTGCAATTACTTAGAAAAAGCTGTCAATATTAGCCCATACTGACTTAGTGGCTACTATAGATCCAATATTAGCCACACACTTTATATATCATGAGTTTGTTCAATCCTTCCATCTCAAAAAGGTAGACACTAATATCATTCCAAGTTTCAGTTCTGAATCTGAGCTATATTACTACCAGAAATGAATGGAAGAATCTTGAGCATGACTCATTCTGTCTCAAGTTTTTCATCAACTATGCTAGAAGATCTTTTCTCTTTTATGGTAAATATTGATACTTTCTGAGTCTAGTTTCTCAGTCTCCCCCAATGTCATGAAATTATTTTCCTAAAGTAGGTTCTAGATACTGTATTAAATTGTTTTCATTTTCCTAACGTACATTCTAGATACTGTATTAAATTGTTTTCATTTTTGTTTTTTATTTTACTTTTAAAAAATTTTATTGGAGTATAGTTGATTTACAATGTTGTGTTAGTTTCAGGTGTTACAGCAAAGTGAATCTGTTATGCATATATCCACTCTTTTTTAGATTCTTTTCCCATATAGGCCATTACAGAGTATTGAGTAGACGTCCCTGTGCTATACAGAATGTCCTTATTAGTTTAAATTGTTTTTATATTTTACGTCTATATTGTACATGGAATTCATTTTGTGTGAAATATAAGGTTAAAGATCAGATTTTATTTCCCTCTGTGGCTATTCAATCTATTAGAAAGTTTACTGAAAAATCCATCTTCCACATCAATCTTTCTTATAAATGATTTGCTGTTATATGCATGTGTTCATTTTTGAGCTCTCTTTTCTTTTATTCATTGATTTATTTTTCTATCTTTGTGCAAATACCACATTGAGAAAGTCAGACCATATTCTGATTCTTTTCTACTCCCCTTCGTGGAGGAGGCCCAGCTCAGCTATGGCACCAAGGATTCCTCCTAGAGTGAGAAATCCACAGTCCCTCCTGTTATTTCTCCTGCTGCCTGCTACTGAGCCCTGTTCTCAGCAATGAAATCTGTACAGACAGACTCAAAAATCAGTTTTCATCAGAGGCACCAATCTAAAAATTCCTGGTGTGTATTTGAAAGTATTGGTTTGTATCAGACTAAATCACACAGTGTTGCTTTAGCAGTCTGTCCCCTTCCCCATTACTGGAAAAGGTTTCTAGGAAACCACAATCCAGAGCTAGAAATTACATTGGCAGGGAATATGACTCATGTCTCTGAAATCTGAATTATTCTTTATAAGCTGCAACCAGTATGGTCGTGGGCCATATGGAAGTCCCTTTATACTCCCAGACCCTTAATTCACCCCTTATCAAGAATTATTACTCATTTCCTGGTAAACTGAAGGATTTCACCACCAGATATTTTTATGAGGGTCCCAAATTCCAATGCTGTGACCTACACATAGAGGGAGAATCTAGGGTCTGAGTACACACGCATTTACGTTGGGCCTTGTTTGATATAATTCCACAGAGGAAGGATAGAAAACAGCCCCCAAGACCCATGAGCTTACTGAAGGGGGAAGGGATCAGCAAGGGCAAGAGAACTAGAGGTTCTGCCTCCTAGACACAGTCATCCAATCTTCTCCTTACACAGTGGAAGTTTGTGCACAAGTGCACAGCTCCCTACATTGTGCTTATGCTACATAAATACTTATGTACCTATAGAAGTACTTATGCTCCATGAAGCCCCCTCTAAGTTCTAAAATCAGAAGTGGGCCCCAAGTGCCACCTCCTAGTTTGCATTCAGCACCTCCATCCCAGGAAGAGAATCTACACAGTTAAGAGCCCAGATACCTCATGCTCTAAGAAAACTCAATTTCACATGGCTGGGACAAGGTGTGGTCACATCTCATGCCTATCCAAGCTTTAATCCTGAGCTTTGCCACAGGATCTCTGGGGACTAGAGATGTGGAGGGAAGGCACCAATTCTGTCTCTAAGCAGAGTGGACTGCCAAAGTCACTGTCAGTGTCACCTCATTTTCATAAGGGCATGGGTACCACCAAGCTTTTATTTAGAATGTGTTGTTTCCCTCCACATCACAACCATGGACCCTTATATTACACCCCACACCCCAAATCATCACAAATATGTATTTCATTAAATCTAAGAGGTCATTGACTTCAAATGCACCATTATTTGATGCAACATTAAGAAAAAACATAGCCAATTAAAAAATAGCCAATTAAATAAAGACTCAATTCCAAGATGCTATGGATTCAAAGATGTTAAAATGTGAAAATGTGCATATTAAAAATAATAAGTATTTCTGAATAAGGCCAGAGTTTGGTGAAGTGGGAAAACAAAATTAGAAAGATGTTTATGTGAGTAACACTGATAAGAGAGTTAACATTGCTGATTAGAAACCAGATGAGATGAATGAATTAATATATATAGGAATAAGATGGCAAATCACCTCCCTGAGACCCTAGTCTTCTCTCTGGCCCTGGAAATCCCTTGGTTCACCAGAAGTGTGTGTAGGCGTCAGGAACACTCTTCCCAGCCAGCAGTAACACAGGGTCAGAAGTGAGCTGTGGGGTGCTTTTCAGTTCTGGACCAGAAACCACAAATCACATAATGGAGGAGGGGAAGGGCCTGTATGTCCACAGATCAGAGCATCACTGGACTGCATGCCACTGAAGGGGGGATTCATATGGCCCTTTCTCCCAAGCTCCCAAGTTACAAGCTTCCTCCTTTCCTTTGAGAAATGTTGTGGGTGTAGGTGCCATGGAGAGTCACAGGAGGCCCCGTGAACATCAAGCAGACACCAGAAAGAGCCTTCTCATCAGAAAGGACTGCAGACTTTTCTCCACATTCTCCTATGCCCCTTCCACTTGCCTTATACCAGCTCTTTTTTCCCCATGGGAAAATGTATCAACAAGATTATGAATCTAACAGTTTTCCCTGGTAGAGGCCATTCCACAGCGTATTCAGCCTAGGTCCCCACAGCAGCCTCCTAGACAGAGAGGGATTATGAACATCAGAGCCTGAACATGAAGAGCTGGGCTGGCAGGAGAAGGTCTGAGCTGTGCCTCAGGTTTCCTCAGGCACAGTTGTTCTCTTCAGAAATCCTCTGGTCTCCCCTCTGTCCTTGGAAGTCTTTAGCACACACCTATGGCTGATGTTTCTCTTTCACTTATAAATTCATGAGTTATTAGAGAATTTTCTTTAACTTTAAGGCACTGAGGCAACTCTGGAGCCCTTTCCTAATAGCTCCAAGTTACAATGTGGAAGGGTCATAGATGGCAGAAAAGGGAAATTTCCAAGAAGTTATCCTGATGATTGTTACCACGATAAAAGGTCAAAACACAGATCTTGAGAAACTGTGGACTCGGAAAAAAAGGAGGGGCAGGTAGGGGGAGAAAATTAAACATACCACATTCAACATCCATTACTCTTTTCTGCAGGGAGCCAAGGCCAGGGAGCAGGCATCAAGAACGTGTCACAAAGAGCCAAGAAAAAAACCCTCCATATGGTCTGTCCCAGCTTAGAGAAGTTCAAGAGTGTTACAGAGACACAGTTTGCACTGAGACACCTGCACACCAGCCATACCAAAGGTCTCAATTAAAAACAATCTTGGCTCTGGTTTTGAACATTATTCTCCATATGAGGCTCAACATCCACACCATCTTGTCCATACCCCACAACTAAAATGTGCTTCAAGGAAAAAGAAGCCTGGAATCAGGAATTAAGATAGATGGGAAACCAGCTCATATTTGAAGTCAAAAGAGCTCCAGAACAGAAAAAC
This sequence comes from Grampus griseus, assembly GCF_964374135.1. Lineage (NCBI taxonomy): Eukaryota > Metazoa > Chordata > Mammalia > Artiodactyla > Delphinidae > Grampus > Grampus griseus. Next base: position 121,915,416 of record NC_139018.1, on the reverse strand, counting down.
TATCCACACAACCTTCTGGAAACTTCCTTATACTCAAAGACATTTGTTCCCCTACAACCTTATTTCAATACACATGTATCCAAATTTAGTTTTTCACTCATTATACACTATCAGTGTGGATCCTCCAGGCCTTCCCCAGACAATATCTGACAAGGACATGTGAGCAAGCAGGGGACCACTGATCTGAGGGTAGAGCCCTAGCCAGCCCTACTTGTTTTCTCTCCCTGGTAATGGTAAAGAAACAGAAGGGGTGAACTTAGGGAGGAGAGGAAGGCAAGGTGGCACATTCTCTACCTTTCTGCTCCTCAAGTCAGCCCCAGAGAGTACAAATGGGAAACACAGAAGCAAAGTGGGTTCTCAGTTAAGATTGCAACAAAACCTTGGCCAGCACAGAAGACTACCAGCTGTCTCTTTCACCTCTCAACTGCCTGCCACTGGTTCAGGAAATGAGTCTGTAGAATTATAAAGCTACAGAATTAGTCTATAAATGAATCAAATTAGAATAGCAATTTCAAAGGATCTAAATACTCTGGGATCAAATTACAAATATGTCTCAGCACCACCTACCACCTCACAGATGAAGCTTCTAGGGGTCCGAGACCCAGAATTAGAAATGCACAAAGCACGGGCACCAGGTAGTAGCCACAAAGAGAGATGTGCCAGTGAGGTCCTATTCTTTCTCATTCAGTGCTTAGGAAATGTGTTGGCTACACCAGACTCTTAATTAAACCTCTTTACTTTTTAAGCTATGTCTATCATCTATATTGATTGAGAGAGATGAATGGTCAAATAGGGAGAAAATAGCAAAGTGAAAAAAAGAATCTAGCTTCTTTCCATTTTCCTAAACTTCCCACATATGCTATGAGCACAAGCACAGTCACCATGGAAACCAGCATGGGGAAAGATGCAGCTTTGCACTGAAAACAGAGAGCAGAAAGACCCCTTGCCCTCACTGAGTAAGAGGACATCATGACTGAGCCTTAGAGAGCTGTATTTTTCATTTGCTTCTCTCTCAAGTTTGGATCCATCCACAGCCCATCTCATGCACTGGACAATGCATCCAAACCAGCTGGTGAGCCTGGGGAAACAGATTTCTGAGCCCCACCTCCATATTTTCTAATTCAGTAGGTCTGGGTTACAGTAACCTGTTTTAACTCCAGGCTTAACTACTGGTCAAATCCTATTCTCCTTTTCTCTCTAGTTTCTAACTAGTTCTTCAGTGCCCACACTGGGGATGTCATATCTCCAAGGGATCTAGAAAGACTTTCTGAATCATAGTCACAATGGAAGAGGTAGGAGTTGGAGGAAGGGGTTTGGAGGAAGGGATGATGGGTGGTAAAGCCACACTGAAATTTGACCAAGGAGGGACTCTGTACAGAAGGGCAAAGTAGCACAGAATGAGATCAGGGGACTGTGCTTAAAGGAGAAGGAGGTTCTCTGAGCAGTGTTCCAATACAAGGTCACAAACCTCCCAAGTTTCACTGTGCACCAAGCTCCAAACAGGGTGAACAGACGCCATGGGGATTCTAGAGGAAGGAGAGCCCAATTACCCATATCTCCCTAATCCACTTGTTGCCAGAGTATGGCAATATTGGCCTAGACAACACAATTCTCAGAAGACAGCCATTTAAAGCATGCACACATGCATTAGACCAACATCTGAAGCCAGATTTCAAGGTCACATTCCCACCCTGTGGCAAGAAAAGGATTCTGGGGATTAGAAGCCTGAAAGGAGGAATGTAGCTGACCAGGCACACAGCTCATATTTCTGTATCCGGGACTGTTAGTTCTCCCTATTCAGACTTCACGAAGCCCCCTTCCACCCTGGGCAGTCCCATGTGAAACTCCTCGCACAGGTTCACCCAAAATATTAAATAGGAATAATTCAAATAACTCCACATTTCTTCTTTATTCAGTATTTTCAATGTGTACCCCATAGCTCATTCTGAACTGTAACACCGCAGAATTGGGTATAGCCAGCACTTTTAGCACTGAGTGAGAGTATTGCTGAAGTGACAGGTCATGAAATAACTATGCGCAATCTGGGGAGCCCAAAGGAATATTCTGCAGGGAGATGCAGATAATACAGTTCTGTGGATGGAAACAAGGGGATAAGAAATGGATCTGACAAATTCCTAGAGTCATAAACCTACCAAGACTGAATCATGAATAGAAAATCTGAACAGACCGATAATAAATAAGGTAATTCAATCAGTAACCAAAACCTCCCAACAAAGAAAAGTTCAGACCAGATGACTTCATGGGTGAATTCTACCAAACATTTAGAGAATTAACACCAATCCATCTCAAACTCTTCCAAAAAACTGAAGTGGAAGAGATACTCCCAAACTCATTTCATGAGGCCAGCATTATCTTGATATCAAAGTCAGATAAGAGCACTTCAAGGAAAGAAAATTACAGGCAATGTTCCTGAGGAATGTAGCTACAAAAATTCTCTACAAAATACAGTTGACCCTTGAGCAATGCATGGGTCAGGGCACCAACTCCCCATACAATTGAAAATCCACATATAACTTTGCAGTCGGCCTTCCATATCTGTGGTTCTGCATACATGGATTCAACCAACTGTAGATCGTGTAGTACTATTGCAGTATTTATTGAAAAAAAACATGTATAAGTGGACTCACACAGTTCAAAATCATGTTATTCAAGGGTCAACTGTACTAGCAAACTGAATTCAACAGCACATTAAAATTTTACTATGGTCAGGTGGGATTTATCCCTGACACACAAGGATGGCTCAACATATGCAAGTCAATAAATGTGATACACCACATTAATAGAGTAAAATATTAAAATTATATGATCATCTCAATAAATTCAGAAAAAAGCATTCAACAAAACTCAAATCCTTTCATGATACAAGCTCTCAAAAAATTTAGTATAGAGTAAAACTACCTCAACTTAATAAGACTGTATATGACAAACCCACAGCTAACATCATGTTCAGTGGTGACAGGTTGAAAGCTTTTCCTCTAAGATAAGGACAAACACAAAGATGCCCACTCTCACCATTCCTATTCAGCATAGTACTGTAAGCCCTAGCCAGAGTGATTAGGTAAGAAAAAGAAATAACAGCAATTCAAATCAGAAAGGAAGAAGTAAAATGGTCTCTGTTTGAAGATCACATGTTTTTGTGTATAGAAAACCCTAAAGACTCCATCCAAAAACTGTTAGAACTAAAATTTTTACACTTAGTAAAGTTTCAGGATAAAAAACCAACATGCAAAAATCAGTTGTGTTTGTATACACTAACAATGACCTATCTGGAAAAGAAGTAAGGAAAAAAATTCCATTTATAATAGCATCAAAAACAATACAATACTCAGGAATAAATGTACTCAAAGAGGTGAAAGATCTATACATTGACAATTTTAGAACATTGATAAGAGACACCGACAAAGAAACAAATATATGGAAAGATATTCTGTGCCCCTGGATCAAAAAATTTAATATCGTCAAAATGTCCATACTACCCAAAACCATGGATAGATTCAGTCCAATCCCTAACAAAATTCCAATGGCATTTTTCACAGATATAGGAAAAAATATCCTAAAATCAGTATGGAAACACAAAAGATCTTAAATAACCAAATCAATCTTGAGAAAAAAACAAAGCCAGAGACACCATAGTTCCTGATTTTAAACTATATTACAAAGTTATAGTAATCAAAACGGTACAGTACTGGCATAAAAACAGCCACATAGACCAATGGAATCCAGAAATAAATTCACACATATCAGGTCAACTAATGTTTGATGCGGGAGCCAATAATACGCTATGCTCAAAGAATAGTCTCTTCAATAATGAAAATGGTGCTGGAAAAACTGGATATTCACATGCAAAATAATGAAAATGAACCCCTAGCTTACACCACTCACAAAAATTACCTTGAAATAGATTAAAGACTTAACATGTAAAACCTGAAACTGCAAAACTCCTAGAAGAATACATTGAGAAAAAGCCCCATGACATCAGTCTTGGCAGTATTATGGATATGCTACCTAAAGCACATGCAACAAAAGCAAAAATCAAGTGGGACTATATCAAACTAAAAAGAGTCTTCACAGCAAAAAAAAGAAAAATCAACAACAACAAATCGTACAAAATGGGGAAAATACTTGCAACCAATCTACCTGAGAAGGGGTTAATATGCCAAATATGGGAGCTCCCTGACAGTCCAGTGGTTAGGACTCAGCGCTTCGGTGCTTTCACTGTCATGGCCCATGTTCAATCCCTGGTTGGGGAACTAGATCCTCCAAGCTGTGCAGTGCAGCCAGAAAAAAAGGAGGGATTGATACACAAAATATATGAGACTCATACAAATCAATAGCAAAAAAACACACGAACAAACAAATAATCTAATTTAAAAATGGGCAGATGATCTAAGTTAACATTTTTCTAAAGAAGACATACATATGGGGCTTCCCTGGTGGCGCAGTGGTTGAGAGTCCGCCTACCGATGCAGGGGACACGGGTTCATGTCCCAGTCCAGGAAGATCCCACATGCCGCGGAGCGGCTGGGCCTGTGAGCCATGGCTGCTGAGCCTGCGCGTCCAGGGTCTCTGCTCCGCAATGTGAGAGGCCACAACAGTGAGAGGCCCGCATACCGCAAAAAAAAAAAAAAAAAAAAAAAGAAGACATACATATGACCACCAGGTATATGAAAAGGTGCTCAACATCACTAATCATTAGGTAAATGCAGATCAAAACCACAATGAGATACCACCATACACCTATTAGAAAGGCTAGTATAAAAATTTTAAAAAGACAAGAGATAAGTGATTATGAGAATGTGGAGAAAACAGAACTTCTAGTACACTGTTGTTGGGAATGTAAATTGGTAGAGCCATCATAGAAATCAGTATGGAGGTTCCTCTAAAAATTAAAAATAGGACTAGGATATGATCTAACAATCCCACCCCTGGGTATATAGCTAAAGGAAATGAAATCAGTATCTTGAATATATATCTTCACTCCCATGTTCACTGCAGCATTAGTCATGATAGCAATGACAAGGGAAAAAAACTTGTGTCCACCAACAAATGAATGAACAAAAAAATAAGGAGATCCTGCCATTTGCAACAATATGGATGACACTTGAGAGGATTATGTTAAGTGAAATGACTCAGAAAGAAAAATATAAATACAGTATTAGCTCACTTATACTTGGAATCTAAAAAAGCAAAACTCATAGAAACAGAGAGTAGGTTGGTGGTTGCTATGGTTGAGTAGTTTGGGGAAATGGGGAGATGTTGGTTAAAGGGTACAAACATCCATTTATAAGATGAACAAGTTCTGGGAGCAGTAACTACAGTTAACATTACTGCTCCATATACTTGAAAGTTGCTAAGAGAGTCAACCTTAAGTGTTCTTACCACACACAAAAATATTGTAATTATGTGTGGTGATGGAAGTGTTAACTAAACGTATTGTTGTAATCATTTCACAATCTATATGTGTATCAAATAATCACATGGTACATCTTAAACTTACACAATGTTTTATGTCAATTATATCTCAATAAAGCTGGAAAAAATGCATCTCAGTGAGAACATTGCTCATATTTCTCAGATCTGGGAAGAAGTTCCTAAGATTCAGCTTCCTCTATTTGCATAACTAGAAAACCAGCACCTCCCTCAATGCTCAATTCATTCAAGCTCTTTAGCTACTGACTCTTAGGGTAGCACCCACGTCAAAAAACAGGGACCCCCTCTAGAAACCTCAGAAATCTATCTTATGTCTCAGCAAAGAGTTTGTGGAGACCCCCAAATGGTGGACAAGCCAGCATGGAGTTATTTACAGGAATAGGCAGACAGAAGAAAGGCAAAAAGCTTCTATTTCCTGCTGTCTCACACCTGCAAATCCCCCATGTTTTCCTTGCACTGGGAAGGGCTACAGACCTGAGGAAGACTCTGTAAGCTCTTCATATGCCACAAGACTCTTAGAAAATTCCTGTCCAAATATGGGTTGCTTCCCAGGACACCCTATGTACCTTTCTCCACCCTCTTGCCCAAACCCCTTGAGGATGCTTTATTGTCAGCACTTAAAAACATGTGTATTCTCAGGGGCCCTTCCCATGTTAAAGAAAACGTCAATGATCTTGGTGAAGCCCCCCACCCCCAGCACAGACTTGTCTGCTCTACCCTTTCCAAAGGGTTTGTTGTTATGACCTGTTCTTAGGGACCAAATTTGCATCTATGAATCTCAAAATGTTTCCGCCCAGGGGTCTCAGTGATAAATACCTGAACGTGCTTGGTTGGACAAGGCTGTGTCACCTCACAGCATGTCGTCAGTAGCATAGCATGATGCTCCCAACCCCCTGCCTGGAAAACATTTCCAAGATTTAGCAGCCTGCCCTGGGTAATGAGGCTGACAACAACTCTGTTCTCATAAATTCCCTAACGACGCTTCACCGCCCCCACCATGGGCTCACGACAGCCACCTAGTTAATCACCCGCCTTCATACAGCCGCATTCAGTAGGCAGAGACGCAGCAGGTATGGGGACAAGGCATCAGCGAGCAAAGTGCGTAAATCTGAGCAGAGTCACGTTTTAGTCCCGACTCCATGGCAACAGAAAGTAGAAAACAGGCAATCAAGGATAATAAGCCCCGTGGGCGGGCAAACCTGTGAGAAAGAGTTAAGCCTCCATCCTTCCTTTCCTCCTTTCTCCGCCCCCATCCCTCTCTGGAATATAAACAAGCCTTAAGCCCCAGTAGAGAGGGCTCCATGACGACTGCCCTCCCTACATCCTGCCTTCCCCTACCAGGGCTAGATACACCACCTTTTTGCAAAACGCCTACATTTCAAACAATCTGGTGACAATATGGCCACTTCACAACACCCTATCCTGACCAGAAGGGGCTTCTGAGGGTCAGCGACCTGGACAATGAGAATGTACCAAGACGATGAGAATGCACAAGAGCATAAGCTGGGCAGCTGAAAACAGAACAATGCTGTTCTTTCTTTATGCTATTTCCCCACTTTTCCCCCAATTATATATTTTGAAAAAATGTTAAACCCACAGGAAACTGAAAGGATAGTAAAGTAAGCCTCTGTATTAACCTCACCTAACTTCATTAATTGTTAACAGCTTGGCACATTAATAGTCTACCTGTCTATTCATCTATCTATCTATCTATCCATCTATTTATGTGTTTATGTATCTATGGGTTTGTGTATCTATCTACCTATCTGACATATAGATACATAATTATGATATCACATCTAAGAAAATTAAAATCAATTCAATAATATTTAATATGTAGTCCATGTTTAAACTCTCTCAGTGTTCCCAAAATATCTTTTACAGCATTTTTTTTTTTTTTTGCGGTATGTGGGCCTCTCACTGCTGTGGCCTCTCCCGTTGCGGAGCACAGGCCCCGGACGCGCAGGCTCAGCGGCCATGGCTCACGGGCCCAGCCGCTCTGCAGCATGTGGGATCCTCCCGGACCGGGGCAGGAACCCATGTCCCCTGCATCGGCAGGCAGACTCTCAACCACTGTGCCACCAGGGAAGGCCTTCAGCATTTAAAAATAAAAAAAAATTGGCTTCAGCATGCAAGCAAAGTCCATGCACTGTATTTGGTTGTTCTGTCTCTTTTAAGTTAGCATGATCTCCTCCCTTCCACTAACGCACACACATTCATGACTTTTCATTTATTTTTTAATGACATTGTTTTTCAAGAGTCCAGGGCAGTTGTCTTGTAGAGTGATCTACATTATGGATTTGTTTGATTTTTTTTCCCTCAAGATTAAATTTGGGTTGGGTTGCCACACCATCAGGGACACTGGATTTGATTACTGCACATTGTACGGGAACATTTTTCCCCTTTGGGCTGGATAAGTTATCTGTGGAGTAATGCTTTGAGACTACATGACTACGCTGACACTTAAGAGCCTTTCACATGATGATTGTAGCCTTGATAAATTATCCTGCCTGACTCAGTTATTACATTGGGGATTAGCAAATGCTTATTTTCTACTTCTACCACTCCTTCTGTAGTTATTAACAAAAGAAAGAAGAGCTCCTCCCTAATAACTCTTTTTGTCTATCTATCTGTCCATCTATCCAACTATCTATCATTTACCTATCTCTTTCTCCATTACTCTAAATATTTATTGAGGTAAAATCTAAAAGCTGCATATATTTAAAATGTATAATTTGGTGAGTATTCACATGTGTATACACTCATAAAACCATCACCATAATCAAGATAACATTTTACCACCCTCCAAAATATCTGTGACCCTTTGTAATCTCACCTTCCTCACTCTAACCTCTTCAATAAGCAACCACTGATATGCTTTCTTTCTTGTAGATTAGATTTCACTTTTTGGAGTTTTGTATACATAAAATAATTCTCTTTAAAATGTGCTCATTTTTGTCTGTCTTTTTAACTTAGCATAATGACTTTGAGATTCTTCTATAATGTATATATCAACAAATTATTCCTTTTGGTCCTTTTTATTGCTGTATAGTATTCCATTGTCTCCTAAATTTTTAAAATTCAAAATGATCTTAGATTCATGGAACAATTGTAAAGATAGTACAAACAACTTCTGTATATACTTTATCCAGCTTCCCCTAATGTTAACATCGTATTTATCATAAACCATTTATCAAAACTAAGGTATTAGATCCTTTGCCCATTATTTAATCTTTTTTTTTTTGCTATTGTATTGAGTTCTTTATATGTTTTCAGTATTACCCCTTATCAGACATACGGTTTGCAAATATTTTCTCCCACTCCATAGGTTGTTTATTTACTTTGTTAATTGTTTCCTCAAAGAAACATACAGGGGCCAACAGGTATATGCTCAACATTACTAATCATCAGATAAATGCAGATCCAAACCAAAATGACATATCACCCCATACCTGTTAGAATGACTATTATCAAAAAGACAAGAAACAACAAGTGTTTTTGAGAACATGGATAACTGCACTGTTGGTGGGGATATAAATTTGTACAGCCATTATGGAACTCAGTATGGACATTAAAAATTTAAAAATTGGAACTACTCTATGATCCAACAATCCCACTTCTGGGTGTATATGCAAACAAAATGAAATCAGTATCTGGAAGAGGTATCTGCACTCCCATCTTCATTGCAGTGTTAGTCACAATAGCCAACATATGGTAATCATTTAGACACTTAGATTGATTATCTTAGACACCCAGCTTGATTGACAGATGCACTGATTGACACAGACACTTAGATTCGTTCATCCATGTTGTCACAAATGCCAGGATTTTCTTCTTTTTTAAGGCTGAATAGAATTCCATAGTGTGTGTATGTGGTTGTGTATACAATGGAATACTACTATTCAGCCTTAAAAAAGAAAGACATCTGTTGTATGTGACAACACGGAGAAACCTAGAAGACATTAAGCTAAGTGGAATAAGCCAGAGACAAAAAGACACATGCTGTTTGATCTCACTTACATGTAGAATCTTAAAAAGTCAAACTCATAAATGCAAGGAGTAGAATGGTTATTGCCAGGGACTGGGGCATGGGGGAAATGGGAAATACTGATCAAAGAGTATAAAGTTTCAGTTAAGCAGGATAAGTTCTTCAGATGTAATGAACAGCATGGCAACTATGGTTAATAATACTTAATTGCACACTTGAAATTTACTGAGAGTATACCTTAAGTGTCATCAACACACACAGAACATTAGTAACTGTGTGAGGAGACGGATATGCTAATTAGCTTGATTGTGGTCATCATTTCACAATGGATATTATATTAAAACATCACATTGTACACCTTAAAATATATACTTTTTACTTGTCAATTATAGCTCAATAAAGCTGGGAAAGACTCAAGACATTTGCATTGGTACAGAATATTAACTAAACTAGTCCTAATCAAGATGAGACAAGTTTTTGCTTTAATGACATTTTTCCTGTTCCAGTATTCTGTTCCTGTATACCATGTTGTGTTTGGCCATAATGTCTCCTCCAACCAGTGAGTGTTTCTCAGTTTTTCTTTGTTTTTCATGACCTTGGCACTTTTGAAGAGTACAGTATGTGTCAGGTGTTTTGTAGACTGTCCTTCAGTTTGAGTCTATCTGATGTTTTCTTATTACTAAGCTATGGTTGCAGGTTTTGGAGGTAAATACCACAGAAGTGAAGTTCCTTTTGCATCAAATCACATCTGGGGATACATGATTTCAACATGACCTATTTCTGGTGACATTAACCTTAATAACTTGGTAAAGGTGGTATCCGTTATTTTTCTCCACTGTAAAGTTACTATTTTTCACTTTCCATAATCCTCAGAAGCAAGTTACTAAGCCCACACTCAAGGGAGGGGAATTAAGCTATACCTCCTGGAGGAGTGAATATCTACATCTATACTTTGGAATTCTTTTGTAGAGAACTCCTCTACTGTTTGTTTGTGCAATCATTTATTTTAAAGTATAGGTAAGGACTCATAGGTATTTATTTTATTATTTTCCAAAACTATTCTTATTTTGTTGTTCAAATTGTTCCAGCTTTGTTTAGCTATTGGGAGCTTTTTCAGTCTATTTCTGTGTCCTTGTGGCATGTCCCATGTTGGGCTTTGTTTTTCATTTCCTCATTGTCTGGCATTGTGAGATGTTTTAGGTTCACACTATATTTTTGCTGTCCCGGGCTTAGAGTCACCCAAAGACCTCGTTCTTTTACTGGAGAGTAGTATCTAGAAACTAACATCAGGGCATTCTATGCACTCATTGCTACTAGGGTGTTGCTGCTTCTAGGTCCTATTAGTAGTCAGAAAGAAAATACAATGTATGCCTATGCTTCACTCAGTTTTATACCAGAAAATGTTAGTCCCACCAAGCTCTTAGCTTTCCTTCACAAAACTCCATTCATTTGGTTATTCCATATCTTAAGCTAACAGAGATTTCCCTTCACACCATAACCAGAGATAGCAATATTATACCTTAAAATGAATTTCTCATGGTTACATACAGGCAGACTAAGAAGGGGAATTGTGTAACTTACACGCAGCCAAATGCGAGAGCCTGTGTTGTGAAAAAAATACAACATGGCTGATGCAAGAGGGATGAATGGTCAGGCAGGTCCCCCAGCTTCTCCAGCCCGCCCCCCAAAAAAACTTCTCCATATATGCTGTGAAAACAGCATGGCTGTAATTAAGACCCATCACACAGGGCATGGAGTACAGTGTGGGTGCTCTGGGAAAATCCTGGCTTGTCATGTTTTTCTCTCACCTCATAATCCCAGAGGAGATCATGATTACCCCCTGTGATTCTCAGGAACAAAATATGAAAAACTGGGGATGCGAATCCCAAATGTCTCTAAACAGAAAATATTTGGGCCTTTCCACATACATGGCACACAGTGTGTCCTCACCATTTCATTCATGCTTTTTAGTTCCCAAGTTTCATGCAACTTGAAGGCCAAGAGGGAGGGATGCTGATAGCATAGGAGACAGGGTACTTTCTGGGATTTATCAGGCAATGATATTTTCTTTGCTCAGTCATCCTGATGTACAAATCTAACACCTTCAATATGCACCTCTGAAACTACAATTGCTATCCATTCCAGAGCTCACATTCTAAAATATCATGGAGTCTGTACACTTTGAACTTACATCTGGGATATGCAGAACCCCACCCAAAGTCCTAGACCAAGAAGCTGTATGTCACTAGGAAAGCAGGTACAAGACAGTTATTATGGATAGGTGGACCAACCTCAGCAAGCATATGCACAATGGGAAAAAAAATCCAGAAACCATGAGTTTTGGGTATGCATGGGGGGGGTGCTAACTGATGTGGGGAAGAAAATAGCAAGACAAACAACCTTACTCACCGCCCCTCCCATACTCTGATCTGTGAGAAAGGCACAGGTTTAATGAAGAAGCTGGAAGGACAGAAAAGAACCTGCTGGTGGAAGAAGTTGTCATCTAGCAGAAAGGACTGCTTCTCCCACCACGTGCCCTTACCTTGTTGGAAATCTCCACCTCTATTCTCTGAGAGGCCCAACCTGCTTAACTTTACAATGGGCAGCACCACATCTCCCCAGACACCAGCTCAAACACAACCACTTCCGTCAGCATGGCTTCTCCCCACTTCAGTCCAAACAGGCCGGACTGAACCTGGGGTGAGGGGAGCAGCTGGCAAGGGCACAGCTCATGGTTCTGAGATCAGGAAGGCCATTCCTTAGGTGCTGCTGTTTGGGCCATTTGGCCACCAGGAACCCTTCTGGCTCTCTTAGCTCTTACCTCAACCCCGGTCAACTTTCACAGGATTTTCCATTCCTTGTCTTAAATAGATCACGGGCAGCTGTTCTTGTCATTTTATCCTCCATGTTGCTTAACCCCTTGCCAAGCCTTATTCTCATTGTTGCTTTAGACACTCTGGGGAATGGCAGAGCAAGCTGGGTGAGAACAGAGCCAGCCTCAAACCCTGATTCTGACTCTTATTACCTGCGTGACTCTGTGTAAATCATTTAACCTTTCTGTGCTGTTATCTCAGTGTAAAGTGGGAAAGTAATAATAGCACTGATGCCATAGTGTTCTAATGATGTTTAAATGAATTAATTGTACAAAGTCCTGAGAACAGTACCATGTACCTCAGAACTCTTATGGAAGTGTTGGGCACCTACTAAAACCTGTCATTGCTCACCAGTCTCTCTGAAATCCCAGTGCTACCCAGTACAGGACAGGGAGGAGGTCTGATACTGCAGATTAATGTGTTCAGGCCGAGGAGGGGCTAATCACAAAACCAGAAGATACCATCCAAAAGAAACAGAATATTTCCCCAGGGTTGTGCAAATACATATTTTGAAGACCCTGCCTCTCCTGTAAGTTCTCACAAATAATCATGTGAAACTGCAGGCCAACACCTAAGTGATAAATTGTTAGGGCTCGGTTAATAATTTCTTCAAGCAACAACCCCAAATTTGGTTCCAAATCTTAGCTCTCAAGAACACCTTTAGTTGCAAAGAGCATGATCAGAAAGAGGAAGAGATGGAGATAAAGATTTTTGTGAATGAAGCTGACAGGGGACACTTTCAGCCCCCTATTCATGGTTCCATAATGCCTTCACCTACAAAACTCCTATATGGCAATGAGTACACCTGAGGTCACAAATATAGTAAAGACTGCTGTGCTGACCCATAAACATTGTTCCATTTCCAGTAAGACCTCTCATGTCCCAGAGCGTTGCCTACCCCAACCTCTACACTGCTACTTGTTATTGTCTGACACTCACCTTTGTCCTTAACTAACTAACTAACTAAACAAAAAGAACAAAACGGTAAGTATATTTTCAATTACATTTCTTGTGTTGAAATGTTAAATATTTTAGTCTCACTATGTTAATATTTTGGTCCCTTTGGTCAAAGGTACTATCTTTTGTGCCTCACAGTAACTTTCACACACACACACACACACACACACACGCACACACACACATTACTTTTAAGGGAACAATCTTAACAAATAAGTTGTCTTTATTCATGATTGTTTTGACTGTATAACCAAACATAGGTGTGGTAAAATCATGAGATTTCTCAATTTTATTCCATGGCAGTAGAGAGTATAAACTTATCCAGCAAAGCAGGATAAACAAAAAAAGAATATTTCCACATGTTGTAATGGTCCAAACAACAAGTTAAGGATTGAAGAATTAAATTGTAAACACCATTTGAGGCCTGAATATTTAGTTTTTTAGTCCTTCCTTGCTTTTTCCCATTTAATTATGGAAAATTTCAAACAAAAATGTTGAAAGAATTATGTACCCACCACCTAGATTCTACAATTAATATTTATTATATTTGTTCTAGCAAATATCTCTCCATATATCCATTCCTACATTCAACCCATCTTATTTTTAGGCACTTCAAGGTAAATTGCCGAAGTCAGTACATATCACCCTTATACATATTAATAAGATGACAATATTTACTTTCTAAGATACAACCTAAATATAGTGAAATGCACAACTCCTAAGTGATGAATTTTGACAAATGGGTGAACAAAAGGACCTCAAAACCCTATCAAGGCTTCCCTGGTGGCACGGTGTTTAAGAATCCACCTGCCAATGTAGGGGACACGGGTTCAATCCCTGGGCCAGGAAGATCCCACGTGCTGTGGAGCAATTCTTCCCAGTCAATTCAAAGCAACAAATCATCTGATTTTTCGGAACAACATGATTTTGCCTGTTCTTGAAAATCATATAAATGTAATCAAACTGCATGCACTATGTTATGATAGATTACTGTTCATCAGCATAATGTTTTTGAGGTTTTCCCACATTGTTGCATATATCAGTGATTCATTCCTTTTTGTTGTTGAGTAGTATTTCATTGTATACCAAAGTTTGGGCATTGTGGCTGTTTCCAGGTGTTTGCTGTCATGCATAAGAGGCATGAAGATTCACAGACCTAAAGTCAGAAAGGGGTGTGGGGTTTTGTCACCAAAGTTCCTAATTATGACATCTCTAATTTTGTTGATTTTGACAAGATGGGTGGTGAGAAAACCCTGTGTAATTTGGACACAGAGAGACAGGTTATCTGAAAAGTGGATTATATGTGGAAGCGAAGTGTTAAGGATACATTTTCTCAGATTTTGCTCCTGATAACAAAGCTGGTGACACCCCCCAAGGAAACGGAATATATGTCAGGTTCCTGTTTAAGAAATATTTGCTGACTGCAAAATCATGACGTTATTCTCATGTTTTATTTTGTAAAGGTTTTTATACTTCACCACTCATGTGTAGATCTGAAAGCCTTCAATAGTTGATCATTTTGTATGGTATAAGGTAGGGACCAAGATGCAACTCTCTCTCTCTCTCTCTTTCTCTGCATATCTGTCTATCTATCTGTCTATCTATCTATCTATCTACCTATTTTCTCCATACTGATCTAGGAAAATTTTTGAAAAGACTATTTCATACTGCTTTACAGTATAATTGTGTCATAGCTCAGGTGGCCATATATAGGTGGACCTGTGTCTGTATTCTCTATTTTGTGCCATTGATCTGTTAATTTGGTACCATTAATGCACTGTACTTTGTGTTGTATCCAGCCTTGTATCTGGTAGTGTAATTCCTCCAACTTTGTGTTTTTTCTTCAAATTCCTTTTTCTTTTCTTTGATCTTCATATTTCTATATAAATTTTGGAAGAAGCTTGTCACTTTCTGAAACAAATGCTAGAATTTTTATTAGGTTTGCACTGAAAGTATAGACAATTCAAGGTGAACTGGCATATTTACAATATTGATTCTTCCAATGTATGACTATGGCATTGTCTTCCATTATTTATGTTTATAATTTGCATATAAGAATCCTAAGTATTTGGTTTTTATGCTATTGTAAATTTTCAGCTATTCTAAGTGAATTATTATTTCTAGTGTCTGGTTACATTTACTCTAGGTGAGTGTGTGTTTGTGTCTTGTTAATCCTGGTAGGAAGAGATTCTTCTTAGATTTTTGGCTAGCTTGTTTTCCAACCTCACATTCCAGTGAATTCCCCAAAAAAATCATGATGCTGATTTAATCAGGCTCTTTTGGACTTTAAGTGTGGGAGTTATATAAGTTCAATGCAATCTTTGTATTTTCATTTGAGTAATTAGTCCATTTATATTTTATAAACTACTGTTATATTTGGGTTTCACTTGGTTTATATTTCTTGTCCCCTCTCTTGAATATTTAATTTAAAATCAATAAAATAGTTTAGTCATTCATTTTTAATCTCTAGAATTATTATTTATGTATTATTTTATTATCATTATTGACCATCTAATGGGTTACAGTATGCTCTTTTAGCTTAATAAATACTAATGTGAATTGCTAATTTTGTCACCTTTCCGGTGATGATAGAAACATGGAATACTTTAGTTTTCTCTCCTTTGCATTATCAGTGACTTGCATTTTATTTCTACTTATATTTTGAACCCTATAAGATCTTAATATCATTGTTTTCACACCAATATCCACTTATATTTAACGATCTATTTAGCCTGTCTTTTGTCCTTCTTACCTTCCTCTATTTCTAATGTTTCTCTTAGGGATTATTCTACCAGAAGAAGTTCTTTTGATTGTTCTTTTAGGGCAGGTATGTTGGCAAAATTTATCTGAAAACATATTAATTTTCCCTTAATTTTAAAGGATATTTTCATGGAATATAGAATTCTTGGTCAGCAGTTATTTCCTTTTTACTTATGAGAAGATATTCCATTGTTTTCTGGCTTCAGTTATTTCTGTTTGGAAATGTTTTATTGTTACTTCTTTAGACATAATGTATCTGTTTTTCTCTGGCTTCTTTCAAAATTTTCCTCATTAAATTGGTATTCACTGCTTTTACTAAGTGTGCCATAAGCACGGTTTGCTTTGTATTTATCCTGCTTGATTTTCACTGGAATTTTTAAATTTGTTGATTGATATTTTCATTAATTTTGGAAAATTCTCAGGCATTATCTCTTCAAGTATTACTTTGGCCCCCATTTCTCTCTTTTCTACTTTGTAGATTCTGATTACAAATGAGTTAGATATTTTTACTCTGTTCTTAATGTCTTAAATATAATTTTTCAATTATTTATTCTCTGTAACTATCTGTGTATATTTGCTACTGGTCCATCTTCCTATTTCTTATTCAATCACTCAAGCTGTTCTACTATATATGGAGTTCTTAATTTTAGCTATTGTACCTTTTTTTCTCTAATTTTATTTGAGTATTTTATGTATCCTTTACCTTTGAAAACTTCTCATATTTTCAACTCATTTTACATGTTCTCCATTTTCATAAACATATTAATGAAAATTAGAACTGAAAATATCAATTTACCATGTTCTGCAACACCTGTGGAAAAATTTTTCACCAGTTTAAAATATATGTCCATTTAAGGTGTCAATTATTTCAAAACTACAGCTATAAGTACATTTCACAAAGTACAGCCATAGTAAGATAGGCTCAAGGATGTATTATACAACACAGGGAATATAGAAACTATTTTGTAAAAACTGTACATGGAAGAAAAGATCCAGCCTCATCCACCAGAACACAGGCACTAGTCCCCTCCACCAGGAAGCCTTACACAACCCACTTAACCAACCTTAGCCACTGGGGACAGACACCAAAAACAACAAGAACTACAAACCTGCAGCCTGTGAAAAGGAGACCCCAAACACAGTAAGATAAGCAAAATGAGAAGACAGAAAAACACACAGTGGATGAAGAAGCAAGGTAAAAACCCACCAGACCCAACAAATGAAGAGGAACTAGGCAGTTTACCTGAAAAAGAATTCAGGATAATGATAGTAAAGATGATACAAAATCTTGGAAAACTGTACATGGAAAATAACCTTTAAAAATTGTATATCCATAAATAAATAAATAAACTACAGCTATAATAATGTTTGACATAATATTATGGAATAATGACATAAGTAGCATTTTCCATATATATATATTTCCAAAATACCAGAGAATGGTGTTTGAGACAGATATGGCTAAGAAATAGACTATATTGTTTGAATGCATATCAAGAGTAATATGCTAGTGTAATTTTTTCAGTGTTCAGAAAAATAATTTTAAAAGGATACCAGAATGGGTTAATTCAAGATATTGTTTCTCCAAATTGGCAAGTTAAAATAACCTTTATGAGACTGTGATCTCAGCTAACACCTTCCTGGAGACAACCCCACTTGTTTTTCAGGAGACAGGCAAGGCTGTCTGTGGGCAGAAAGAATGTTCACAGTGCAAACAAAAAGCTGTGTGGAATCCAGACAGACTCAGGAGCTCTCCTTTGACCCTTACCCCTACATGCCCACCATGTACCTGTTTCAAAACTTTGTTCTCTTTAGCCAAATATGAACAAATAGACCTGAACATTGCTTTGCATGAAGGATCACTTTTAAAAAGAAACCCTGACCCCAGTTTTACATGTTTTGGCTTGTAAAAGTGTGAATCACATAACATGTCCTCAGCAGCTGCCCCATCCTGAAGCCAGAAAAATGCTTCTAGGAATGAATACATGGGATGAAGACACAGCTTGTATTGTGAGGCCTGTGCTCTTCATAAGGCATAAGCGTTTCCTTCATGAGAATTTGCTAATGTTTCCTTATTTTTCACAACTGTTAGCTTACTCTATATACAATTCCATATTTCATGAATTACTTAAATCACTGATTTTCAGAGTACTTTTGTGAGAAACATAGGCACCTTCGTCAGAAATCAGTTTAATCCGTTTCAAAGCCTGGTGACTACAATGCATGTCGACAGGAAAACAGGTGGTAAACGTTGAGCCATATTTTGCTCTATCTCCATAGCAACAGTATAGAAAAAGGTCTATTAGGGTACATCAATTCCAGAAAGGAGGGAAAGGCAATGAGATGCTCCTTCTTTTTCTCCATGCATCCCCAGTCTCATTCCTCCCCTTTTCCTTTAGAAAAATAAAATAAAATAAAGAAGTGGGGAATACAGGTGCAAAGAAATCTATTTATTACACAAATAATATCATGTAGGTTCTGTGGAGATATATCATGAACAGGCACTTCCTCCTTGTCTCCCTATCCCATGGCAGCAGACTGTATTATTGGTACCACTTAGACGCCCACTTTCCTATCAGAATATTTTATTGCCCCATCCAATGTGTAGGCATGTGACTTACTCTTGGAATGTGAGCAGAAGTGAGGGATGTCACACCCAAGCATCAGCCTGGGAGCCATCATGGGCTCCTGTGATTGCTTTTGTTCCTCTTGCCATCAGAAAGGCAAGTCCTTCATCCTGGGTCCCAGAATAAAGAAGACATGCAGGGAACTGCACTATTCATGTGAACCAGAAAATAATGTTTGTCAGGGAAGAAAGCAGGGTGGGGAGGAGGGATAAATTAGGAGATTGGGATTGACATATACACACTACCATATATAAAATAGATAACTAATAAGGGCCTACTGTATAGCACAGGGGACTCTTCTCAATAGTCTGTAATGACCTATATGGAAAAAGAATCTAAAAAAGAGTGGATAAAACTTTTAGAGGAAAACATAGGCAGAATGCTCTATGACATAAATCACAGCAAGGTCCTTTTGGACCCACCTCCTAGAGAAATGGAAATAAAAACAAAAATAAACAAATGGGACCTAATGAAACTTCAAAGCTTTTGCAAAGCAAAGGAAACCATAAACAAGACGAAAAGACAATCCTCAGAATGGGAAAAAAATATTTGTAAATGAAGCAACTGACAAAGAATTAATCTCCAAAATTTACAAGCAGCTCATGCAGCACAATAACAAAAAAAACCAACCCAATCCAAAAATGGGCAGAAGACGTAAACAGACATTTCTCCAAAGAAGATATACAGATTGCCAACGAACACATGAAAGAATGCTCAATATCATTAATCATTAGAGAAATGTAAATCAAAACTACAATGAGATATCATCTCACACAGTCAGAATGGCCATCATAAAAAAATCTAGAAACAATAAATGCTGGAGAGGGTGTGGAGAAAAGGGAACACTCTTGCACTGTTGGTGGGAATGTAAATTGTTACAGCCACTATGGAGAACAGTATGGAGGTTCTTTAAAAAACTACAAATAGAACTACCATACAACCCAGCAATCCCACTACTGGGCATATACCCTGAGAAAACCATAATTCAAAAAGAGTCATGTACCAAAATGTTCATTGCAGCTCTATTTACAATGGCCAGGACATGGAAGCAACATAATTGTCCATCAACAGATGAATGGATAAAGAAGACGTGGCACATATGTACAATGGAATATTACTCAGCCATAAAAAGAAATGAAATTGAGTTATTTGTAGTGAGGTGGATGGACCTAGACTCTGTCATACAGAGTGAAGAAAGTTAGAAAGAGAAAAACAAATACCATATGCTAACACACATATATGGAATCTAAGAAAAAAAAAAAGGTCATGAAGTACCTAGGGGTAAGATGGGAAAAAAGCCACAGACCTACTAGAACATGGACTTGAGGGTATGGAGAGGGGGAAGGGTAAGCTTTGACAAAGTGAGAGAGTGGCATGGACATATATACACTACCAAACGTAAAATAGATAGCTAGTGCGAAGCAGCCACATAGCACAGGGAGATCAGCTAGGTGGTTTGTGACCACCTAGAGGGGTGGGATAAGGAGGGTGGGAGGGAGGGAGATGCAAGAGGGAAGAGATATGGGAACATATGTATATGTATAACTGATTCACTTTGTTATAAAGCAGAAACTAACACACCAGTGTAAAGCAATTATACTCCAATAAAGATGTTAAAAAAAGAGTGGATATATGTATATGTATAACTGATTCACTTTGCTGTACAGCAGAAACTAACATAACATTGTAAATCAACTATATTCCAATAAAAATTTTAAAAATAAAAAAAAATTAATAAAATATTTGTAATTATGAGTACCAGAGATGTTTAGCTCATTTCTTACCATAACAATACTTAGTGAAAACTAAATGAACAAATGACTCCACCGGTTATGAGGTGCCACCAGAACAAAAAACTAAAATATTTATAACAGTTCCTGAGAAGAGTTAGTATAAAGTGGTTATTGATGCCTAGCAAATACAGTGACCCATGTTTTTATTGAAAAAACATTTGTTAAAATTGGTGTGTGTGATAACTTGGGATAAGCATATGGGATTAGGCAATCAGATTGGGAATGTGAAGGTAACTGGCATGACTTGGCTGTTATCAGTTACTAGAAAAGGTATTATAAGAAAAAGATATTTCAGAAAATAACCTGTTGATTTGATAGCAAGGTTGAAAGATGGGATTGTTTATCTTTCCAAACAATGAAAGGTGAAGTTAGAAAAAAAATCAAAACTCAACATTGTAGTAAAGACCAAATCAAGGGCTTGTCTTCACACTCTTTTTTACAACCTCTGAATTGATTAAAGGGCCATTCAGTCAACCATTTTAGTTGTTCAAAATGTCCCAGGGAACAAAAAATACTAAAAGTGTGACTCTTTCTCAGAAGCCCAATTGCCTCAACTTACATCAATTTACCTCAGATTACTCTAAGCTACAAGTGGAGCATGTCTTGGAAAGAATTGTGGGTGTGGCTATAGGCACATTGGAATCATACAAAATAAAAGCTAACTATGTTTTGAGAGAGTTGTACTGTCAAAGAGGCACCAGCCTATATTAAAATAGCCTGTGGATGTTTGAGACTTAAAATGACCTTTGGGTCCCCAATATTCTGTTCACTCCCAAAGACGGAATATTCTTTAACACCCTATTCCAATGTGGCCAAAGAGGTTGATGGAGAATTATGGACTCTCAGAGGGTAGGGCCAAGAACCACAGAGACTGGATACCTGCTCCAGGAGAACAGACACTGGGACTAGTGAAAGAAGATTGTCTACGGATTAGCTGGAGGTGAGGGGACACCTAATGTCCATCAAGAAGGATTTCAGAATTCCTGCAATTTAAGCTGAGTGCATCCCAATTTACCCCTTTCTGAAGGAGAATATTTACTGAGATGACCCTGCATCAATATAGTTGATTGTGTGAGGAACAGACAAATGATCTTTTCCTATCTCTGGATGATGAAGAATTAACACAGTGTAAAGTGCTGTCCTGAGATTTGGGACTTTTGAAATCTGAGAGTATGATGAGATGTCACTTTGGAGATTTCACTTAGAAGAAGGAGTGAATTCTGCATACTTGAGGGAAGGAAGTAATTTTTGTAACAAGGGTTGGATTGTGGCAGATTCCATTGTAGTTCCCAATTGTTCCTTTCCCACCTCCCTGCAAAACAGGATATATTCTATGTGCCATAGACATTGGGTTTTGCCATTGTACTGCCTTTGGAATGTGAGCTGAAGTGGTAAATGCCATATCCAACCAGACACTTGAAGACCCATCCAAGGATGTAGGGTTTCTCTTCTTTCTGCTATAAGAATGTGATGTGTTAAATCAACTATACTTCAATAAATTTTTTTAAAAAAAGAATGCGATGTGTTTTCTGCCTGGGTCTCAGAAGATACATAACGCAAAACTTGACCTCTGCTGGTGTATACATTAGCAAGAAATAAATGTTTTGATTGTAAGTCAGTGAAATTTCAGGAGTCTTTGATACTGTGGTATAACATAATGAAAGCTGACATATAAATGTCATATACTTCATTTGTTCGGCTTTGTTTTCAGGAAAAAGTCTGAGAAAAGAGGTCCTTAGTATCTCATTTTGTCATACAGCTCAAGGGTCAGACATACTGGCCTCTCTCTGTATTTTTTTAATCTCAGGAGAAAAAATGGGTGGTGAGAAATCCTGAGTGACTTTCCATATGAGAGGGGCAGCACTGCATGGGGTATCTGAGCTTGAGAGGATTAGAAAGGCATGTGTATGTTGTAGTCTGGCAGAGTATGGGGTCTGAGACAGGGGAGAAGGTACATAGAGAGGACAGCAACCACCGTGGGAGACTAGTTACATCCTGTAGACGCATTAAGTACATGTGCATTTTAAAGATAATGGAAACCAAGGTTTTGCTATGAAAGAACGGATTTTCACACAACCAAACCCTGTACTGGACACTGTCCTTGGATATTTTCCTTACTTCATTAGGGTCTCAGCACCTTGACCATCACAACTCCCTTCAAAGTCTTCTTACCCCCAGACCCAAATACCTGTCCACCTTCCCCTTCACAACCTTCCTCACTCTCTTCAACATTTTGAGGAGAAGATTAAGGCACTCAAGATAACCCAACTGTGCCCACGGTTAGTTCTCCAAACACTCTTCCAGATACCTGCTACCAATCTCTCCCTCAGGAATTAAAGCATATCTATTTTAACTAATATAAGACTGGATACCAGGTTATACAAGAGACTTACAATTAAACATCATGATTTTTATTAGCTAACACTTGATAGCCTGTATCTCTCAGGGTATAGATTTAAAATGAGAGCTGTGTGCAAAAGAATTTCAGATAATTTATATAGTTGTTCCACCCTCAAGGAGAGGACGTATAACTCCCTATCCCTTATGTGGGCTGCCCAAAGTGACTTCTTTCCAAAGATTATAGTATCCAAGGAGGTTGAAAGAGTAACAGAGTGGAGAAGTTTGACAAACACTACCTAGGCCAGGTGATCAAGGTCAACGTCAATAATGATAAATCACATGTGCCCTTAGCAGATTCCCTCTGTGGTCTTCTTCCCCAAACCCATAAACTCCACCTAATCATGAGGAAAAGAGCAGTTAAATTCCAGTAGAGGGACTTTCTGCAAAATACCTGATCAGTACTACTCAAAACCGTCAAGGTCACCAAAAGTTGAGAAAATACCAGTCAAGAGGAGCCGAAGATACGTGATGACTAACTGTTGTGTAGTGTCCTGGATGGTATCCTGGAACAAGAAAAGGACAACAGGTAAAAACTAAGGTAATATCTTCAAGATGATGTCTTACATGTACTGGCTTCTCTGTGAAATGAATTTACCTTTTCATGATTATTTATTGAGTGAGTCAATATTTCATTTGTATGGATTTTATCCAGCAATTAGGGGAGAAAAACAGAAAATTTAATAAAAAGATAAAGCTGATGTACAATAAAAAATAACTAAGGTAACATCAATAAACTTTAGTCATCAGTAATGTACTAGTATTGGTGCATTAGCTGTGACAAAGGTTCCAAACTAATTCAATATGTTAGCAATAGGTGAAAGTGGGGGTGCAGTATATGGGAAATCTCAGTACTATCTTTGCAACTTTTCTCTTCTAAAACAAACTAATAGTCACTTTACCTCTTTTCCCCTTCAATGAATCAAAGCAGGCACAGTACAGCAAAGAGGCGTGCTCCTGGGAAACGCTACGACATGAAAAGGCACCTCTTTTTACCTCACCCCACTGTAAGGGAGCAAAGGCAGGAAAAAGGCTCTATAGTGCAACAGAAAAGTGGCCAAGCATAAGGGAGACCCCTCCCAGCCCAGGGCAAAACCCACTTGTCTTGTCTCTTCAAAACTCATTTGTTTCCACATACAAGTTGTCAATCAAAGGTTTTCAGAATCATAACTCCACATAGTTTTACCTGAAAATAATGTTTTTATAAAAGGACACCAATTTAAAAGTGTCTCAGGGGAGCTTCAAGATGGCGGAAGAGTAAGACACGGAGATCACCTTCCTCTCAACAAATACATAAGAAATACATCTACATGTGGAACAACTCCTACAGAACACCTACTGAATGCTGGCAGAAGACCTCAGACCTCCCAAAAGGCAAGAAACTCCCCACGTAACAGGGTAGTGAAAAAAAAAAGAAAAAACAGAGACAAAAGAATAAGGATGGGACCTGCACCAGTGGGAGGGAGCTGTGAAGGAGGAAAGGTTTCCACAAACTAGGAAGCCCCTTCGTGGGTGGAGAGTGCAGGTGGTGGAGCGGGGGGGAGCATCAGAGCCACAGAGGGCAGCACAGCAACATGGGTGCAGAGAGCAAAGCGGAGAGATACCCGCACAGAGGATCGATGCCGACTAGCACTCACCAGCCTGAGAAGCTTGTCTGCTCACTCGCTGGGGCGGGTGGGGGCTGGGAGCTGAGGCTCGGGCTTCGGAGGTCAGATGCCAGGGATAGGACTGGTGTTGGCTATGTGAACACAGCCTGAAGGGGGCTAGTGTGCCACGGCTAGCTGGGAGGGAGTCCGGGAGAAAGTCTGGAGCTGCCGAAGAGGCAAGAGACTTTTTCTTGCCTCTTTGTTTCCTGGTAAGCGAGGAGACGAGACTGACAGTGCCACTTAAAGGAGCTCCAGAGACGGGCGCAGGCCGCGGCTATCAGCGTGGACCCCAGAGAATGACATGGGACGCTAAGGCTGCTGCTGCAGCCACCAAGAAGCCTGTGTGCAAGCATGGGTCACTATCCACACCTCCTCTCCCAGGAGCCTGTGCAGCCCGCCACTGCCAGGGTCCCGTGATGCAGGGACAACTTCCCCGGAAGAACACACGGTGCACCTCAGACTGGTGCAATGCCATGACGGCCTCTGCCACCACAGGCTTGCCCCACATCCGTACCCCTCCCTCCTCCCAGCCTGAGTGAGCCAGAGCTCCAGAATCAGCTGCTCCTTTAACCCCGACCTGTGTGAGCGAAGAATAGACGCCCTCAGGTGACCTGCATGCAGAGGCAGAGCCAAATCCAAAGCTGAACCCCGGGAGCTGTGTGAACAAAGAAGAGAAAAGGAAATTTCTCCCAGCAGCTTCAGGAGCAGAGGATTAAATCTCCACAATCAACTTTATGTACCCTGCATCTGCAGAATACCTGAATAGACAACGAATCATCCCATATTGAGGAGGTGGACTTTGGAAGCAAAGATATATATTTTTTTCCCCTTTTTCTCTCTTTGTGAGTGTGTATATCTTAGCTTCTGTGTGTGATTTTGTCTGTATAGCTTTGCTTTTATCATTTGTCATAGGGTTCTGCCTGGTGTTTTTTTGTTTTTCTTTTTAACTTAAAAATTGTTTTTTCTTAATAATTATTTTTTAGTTAAATAACTTTATTTTATTTTATCTTCTTTCTTTCTTTCTATTTTTTCTCCCTTTATTTTGAGCCATGTGGATGAAAGTTTCTTGGTGCTCCAGCCAGGTGTCAGGGCTGTGCCTCTGATGTGGGAGAGCCAAGTTCAGGACACTGGTCCACAAGAGACCTCTCAGGTCCACATAGTATAAAACGGCAAAATCTCCCAGATATCTCCATCTCAACTCCAAGACCCAGTTCCACTCAATGTCCAGCAAGCTACAGTACCGGACACCCTATGGTAAACAACTAGCAAGACAGGAACAAAACCCTATCCATTAGCAGAGAGGCTGCCTAAAATCATAATAAGGCACAGTCACACCAAAACACACCACTAGACGTGGACCTGCCCACCACAAAGGCAAGATCCAGCCTCATCCACCAGAACACAGGCACTAGTCCCCTCCACCAGGAAGCCTACACAACCCACTGAACCAACCTTAGCCACTAGGGAAAGACACCAAAAACAATGGGAAATACGAACCTGCAGCCTGCGAAAAGGAGACCCCAAATACAGGAAGTTAAGCAAAAAGAGAAGACAGAAACATACAGCAGATGAAGGAGCAAGGCCAAAACCCACTGGATCTAACAAATGAGAAAATAGGCAATCTACCTGAAAAAAATTCAGAATAATGGTTGTAAAGATGATCTAAAATCTTGGAAAAGGAATGGAGAAAATACAAGAAATGCTTAACAATGAACTAGAAGAACTAAAGAGCAAACAAGCAGTGATGAACAAAACAATAAATGAAATAAAAAATTCTCTAGAAGGGATCAAGAGCAGAATAACTGAGTCAGAAGAATGGATAACTGACCTGGAAGTTAAAATGGAAATAAAAACTGCAGAGCAGAATAAAGAAAAAAGAATGAAAAGAATTGAGGACAGTCTCAGAGACCTCTGGGACAACATTAAATGCACCAACATTCGAATTATAGGGGTCCCAGAAGAAGAAGAAGAGAAAAAGAAAGAGACTGAGAAAATATTTGAAGAAACTATAGTTGAACACTTCCTTAATATGGGAAAGGAAATAGTTAATCAAGTCCAGGAAGCACAGAGAGTCCCATACAGGATAAATCCAAGGAGAAACACACCAAGACACATATTAATCAAACTATCAAAAATTAAATACAAAGAACAAATATTAAAAGCAGCAAGGGAAAAACAACAAATAATACACAAGGGAATCCCCATAAGGTTAACAGCTGATCTTTCAGCAGAAACTCTGCAAACCAGAAGGGAGTGGCAGGACATATTTAAAGTGATGAAAGGGAAAATCCTACAACCAAGATTACTCTACCTAGAAAGGAACTCTTTCAGATTTGATGGAGAAATTAAAACTTTTACAGACAAGCAAAAACTAGGAGAATTCAGAACAACTGAACCAGCTTTACAACAAATGCTAAAGGAACTTCTCTAGGCAAGAAACACAAGAGAAGGAAAATACGTACAATAACAAACACAAAACAATTAAGAAAATGGTAATAGGAACGTACATATGGATAATTACCTTAAATGTAAATAGATTGAATGCTCCAACCAAAAGACATAGACTGGCTGAATGGAAATAGAAACAAGACAAGTATATATGTTGTCCAGAAGAGACCCACTTCAGACCTAGGGACACATACAGACTGAAAGGGAGGGGATGGAAAAAGATATTCCATGCAATGGAAATCAAAAAAAAAAAAAGCTGGAGTAGCAATTCTTATATCAGACAAAATAGACTTTAAAATAAAGACTATTGCAAGTGACAAAGAAGGGCACTACATAATGATGAAGGGATTGATCCAAGAAGATATAGCAATTGTAAATATTTATGCACCAAACATAGGAGCACCTCAGTACACAACGCAAATACTAACAGCCATAAAAGGGGAAATTGACAGTAACACAATCATAGTTGGGGACTTTAACACCCCACTTTCACCAATGGACAGATCATCCAAAATAAAAATAAATAGGAAACACAGCTTTAAATGATACAGTAAACAAGATGGACGTAATTGATATTTATAGGACATTCCATCCAAAAACAACAGAATACATATTCTTCTCAAGTGCTCATGCAACATTCTCCAGGATAGATCATACCTTGGGTCACAAATCAAGCCTTTGTAAATTTAAGAAAATTAAAATCATATCAAGTATCTTTTCTGACCACAATGTTATAAAACTAGACATCAATTACAGGATAAAAGCAGTAAAAAATACTAACACATGGAGACTAAACAATACACTACTTAATAACCAGAGATCACTGAAGAAATCAAAGAAGAAATCAAAAAATACCTAGAAATAAATGATAATGGAGACATGGCGACCCAAAACCTATGGGATGCAGCAAAAGCAGTTCTAAGAAGGAAGTTTATAGCAATACAATCCTACCTTAAGAAACAAAAAACATCTCAAATAAACAACCTATTCTTACACCTAAAGCAATTAGAGAAAGAAGAACAAAAAAACACCAAATTAGCAGAAGGGAAGAAATCATAAAGATCAGATCAGAAATAAATGAAAAAGAAATGAAGGAAACGATAGCAAAGATCAATAAAACTAAAACCTGGTACTTTGAGAAGTTAAACAAAATTGATAAACCATTACCCAGACTCATCAAGAAAAAAAGGGAGATGACTCAAGACAATAAATTAGAAATGAAAAAGGAGAAGTAACTGACACTGCAGAAATACAAAGGATCATGAGAGATTACTACAAGCAACTCTATGCCAATAAAATGGACAACCTGGAAGAAATGGACAAATTCTTAGAAATGTGCAACCTTCCGAGACTGAACCAGGAAGAAATAGAAAATATGAACAGACCAATAACAAGTGCTCATATTGAAACTGTGTTTAAAATTCTTCCCACAGGGCTTCCATGGTGGCACAGTGGTTGGGAGTCCACCTGCTGACGCAGGGGATGTGGGTTCATGCCCCGGTCCAGGGGATCCCGTGCGCTGCAGAGCGGCTGGGCCCATGAGCTATGGCTTCTGGGCATGCACGTCGGGAACCTATGCTCCGCAATGGGAGAGGCCATGGCAGTGAGAGGCCCGCATACTGAAAAAAAAAAAAAAAATCTTCCCACAAACAAAAGCCCAGGACCAGATGGCTTTACAGGCGAATTCTATCAAACATTTAGAGAAGAGCTAACACCTACCCTTCTCAAACTCTTCCAAAATATAGCAGAGGGAGGAACACTCCCAAACTCATTCTATGAGGCCACCATCATGCTGATACCAAAACCAGACAAAGATGTCACAAAGAAAGAAAACTACAGGCCAATATCACTGATGAACATCGATGCAAAAATCCTCAACAAAGTGCTAGCAAAAAGAATCCAACATAACATTTAAAGGATCATACCCCATGATCAAGTGGGGTTTATCCCAGGAATGCACGGATTCTTCAATATATGCAAATCAATCAATGTGATACACCATATGAACCAATTGAAGGAGAATAACAATATGATCATCTCAATAGATGCAGAGAAAGCTTTTGACAAAATTCAACACCAATTTATGATAAAAACCCTACAGAACATAGGCATAAAGAGAACTTTCCTCAACATAATAAAGGCCATATATGAGAAATCCACAGCCAACATCATCCTCAATGGTGAAAAACTGAAATCATTTCTACTAAGATCAGGAACAAGACAAGGTTGCCCACTCTCACCACTATTATTCAACAGAGTTTTGGAAGTTTTAGCCACAGCAATCAGAGAAGAAAAAGAAATAAAAGGAATCCAAATTGGAAAAGAAGAAGTAAAGCTGTCACTGTTTGCAGATGACATGATACCATACATAGAGAGTCCTAAAGATCCTACCAGAAAACTACTAGAGCTAATCAATGAATTTGGAAAAGTTGCAGGATACAAGTTAATGCACAGAAATCTGTAACATTCCTATACATTGTTGATGAAAATTCTGAAAGTGAAATTAAGAAAACACGTCCATTTACCACTGCAACAAAAAGAATAAAATATCTGGTAATAAACCTACCTAAGGAGATGAAATACCTGTATGCAGAAAATTACAAGACATTGATGAAAGAAATTAAAGATGATACAAACAGAAGGAGAGTTATACCATATTCTTGGATTGGAAGAATCAACATTGTGAAAATGACTCTACTACCCAAAGCAATCTACAGATTCAATGCAATCCCTGTCAAACTACCACTGGCATTTTTCACAGAACTACAACAAAAAATTTCACAATTTGTATGGAAACACAAAAGACCCCAAATAGCCAAATCAATCTTGAGAACAAAAAACAGAGCTGGAGGAATCAGGCTCCTGGACTTCAGGCTGTACTACAAAGCTACAGTAATCAAGACAGTATGGTACTGGCACAAAAACAGAAATATAGATCAATGGAACAGGATAGAAAGTGCAGAGATAAACCCACACACATATGGCCACCTTATGTTTCCTAAAGGAGAAAAGAATATACAGTGCAGAAAAGACAGCCTCTTCAATAATTGGTGCTGGGAAAACTGGACAGGTACATGTAAAAGTATGAAATTAGAACACGCCCTAACACCATACACAAAAATACACTCAAAGTGGATTAAAGACCTAAATGGAAGGCCAGACACTATAAAACTCTTAGAGGAAAACATAGGCAGAACACACTATGACATAAATCACAGCAAGATCCTTTTTGACCCACCTCCTAGAGAAATGGAAATAAAAACAAAAATAAACAAATGGGACCTCATGAAACTTAAAAGCTTTTGCACAGCAAAGGATATGATAAATAAGACGAAAAGACAACCCTCAGAATGGGAGAAAATATTTGCAAATGAAGCAACTGCAAAGGATTAATCTCTAAAATTTACAAGCAGCTAATGTAGCTCAATATCAGAAAACAAACAACCCAATCCCAAGATGGGCTGAAGACCTGAATAGACATTTCTCCAAAGAAAATATACAGATTGCCAACAAACACATGAAAGAATGTTCAACATCATTAATCATTAGAGAAATGCAAGTCAAAATTACAATGAGATATCATCTCACACGGGTCAGTATGACCATCACCAAAAAATCTACAAACAATAAATGCTGGAGAGGATTTGTAGAAAAGGGAACTCTCTTGCACTTTTGATGGGAATGTAAGTTGATACAGCCACTATGGAGAACAGTGTGGAGGTTCCCGAGAAAACTACAAATAGAACTACCATACGACCCAGCAATCCCACTACTGGGCATATACCCTGAGAAAACCATAATTCAAAAAGAGTCATGTACCAAAATGTTCATTGCAGCTCTATTTACAATAGCCAGGAGATGGAAACAACCTAATTGTCCATCAACAGATGAATGGATAAAGAAGACGTGGCACATATAAACAATGGAATATTACTCAGCCATAAAAAGAAACGAAATTGAGATATTTGTAGTGAGGTGGATGGACCTAAACTCTGTCATACAGAGTGAAGAAAGTTAGAAAGAGAAAAACAAATACTATATGCTAACACATATATATGGAATCTAAGGGGAAAAAAATGGTCATGAAGAACCTAGGGGCAAGACAAGAATAAAGACACAGACCTAATAGAGAATGGACTTGAGGATATGGGGAGGGGGAAGGGTAGGCTGTGACAGGGTGATAGAGTGACATGGACCCTTGCCATACACCCATACACAGGGTGAGAGAGTGGCATACACTACCAAGTGTAGACTAGATAGCTGGTGGGAAGCAGCCGCATAGCACAGGGAGATCAGCTTGGTGCTTTGTGACCACCTGGAAGGGTGGGATAGGGAGGGTGGGAGGGAGGGAGATGCAAGAGGGAAGAGATATGGGGATGTATGTATATGTATAGCTGATTCACTTTGTTTTAAGGCAGAAACTAACACACCATTGTAAAGCAATTATAGTCCAATAAAGATGTTAAAAAATAAAAATAAATAAAAATTAAAAAATAAATGGAGGGATGGTTAAAAAAAATGTGTCTCTGTTGCAGCCTGACTTACACAGCTGGTTTTCAGCACTGTATCCCCTCCTCTCTGCCAGGTAGTGATTTTGGAACCGGCAGTAGGAACAGAGAGTTGGATCAT
The DNA here is from genome assembly GCF_964374135.1 of Grampus griseus. Lineage (NCBI taxonomy): Eukaryota > Metazoa > Chordata > Mammalia > Artiodactyla > Delphinidae > Grampus > Grampus griseus. The sequence goes on along the minus strand of NC_139018.1, from coordinate 121,883,847 downwards.
AACCCTGCCTCATAGGTTGATAGCTGTACTTCCTTAACCCAGGCTGCAGAATGACTTCCTGATGCCACCAAAAACACGCATTTAGGGCTTCTCTGGTGGCGCAGTGGTTGAGAGTCCGCCTGCCGATGCAGGGGACACAGGTTCGTGCCCCGGTCTGGGAAGATCCCACATGCCGCGGAGCAGCTGGGCCCGTGAGCCATGGCCGCTGAGCCTGCACGTCCGGAGCCTGTGCTCCGCAACGGGAGAGGCCACAGCAGTGAAAGGCCCACGTACCGCAAAAAAAAAAAAAAAAAAAAACACGCATTTACCTTGTCAGGGAGGGCTGTGAAGACCAGGTATTGTCAATAACAATTTACAACATTGTGAATACAATTTCAGACACATTGCCTTGGGCTAGGATGGGTCACACACACCGTCTCCTCAACCCCTCTTCTGTGTCTCTGCTTAGAGAAAATGTCTGGACAGCAGCAGGCCAGGATGCAGAGAAGGACCATGGGGGAGCAGAGCACACATATTTTAAGTGGGCTTTATATTTCCATTCAGTCCTCCTGAAATTTTAGTCACATGGACCTTCAACCAATCCTTATGAAAGTGTAGCTGTCTCACCACTGAACATCTTTTTCCATAGATTGTCGAGGTGAATAATCTTATCCTATGCCTATGCAGTAGCCCAAGACAAACTTGGACACCTGCAGTCATGTTCCACGTGGAAATGGAAATGTGAAGGACGACTGAGGGAATTAGTCTGAAGTCACATTTGTAACACTTAGGACTCTGTCTGTAAGGACTAGTTTTTAAAAAAAGTCCCACTGGTCCACTGGTAAATATGAGCTCAAAACAGGAGGGGTCAGCCCTATATTCATAGCAGCATTATTTACAATAGCCAAGACATGGAAGGAACCTAAATGTCCATTGACAGATGAATGGATAAAGAAGATGTGGTACATATACACAATGGAATATTACTCAGCCATAAAAAGAATGAAATAATGCCATTTACAGCAACATGGATGGACCTAGAGATTATCATACTAAGTGAAGTAAGTCAGAAAGAGAAAGACAAATACCATATGATATCATTTATATATGGAATCTAAAATATGACATAAATAAACTTATCTATGAAACAAACAGACTCACAGACATAGGGAACAGACTTGTGGTTGTGAGAGGGAAAGTGGGTGGGGAGGGATGGATTGGGAGTTTGGGATTAGCAGATGCAAACTATTATATAGAGAATGGATAAACAAGAAGGTCTACTGTATAGCACAGGGAACTATATTCAATATCCTGTGATAAACCATAATGGAAAAGAATATGAAAAATAATGTGTACATACATATATATGTATAACTGAATCACTTTACTGTACAGCAGAAATTAACACAACACTAAATAACTATACATCAATATATTTTTTTAAAAGGAGGGGTTAGGCAGAGAAAGGAGACAAGGAAACAGGCATTGTCTCTTTCATTTTTGCCCCCAGGAGTCACAGGGAGAGACCTCATGTACCCACACCAAACCCTCCTCTCTCCTTGCATCACTCCCAAACCCTCAAGCAACTCTCTGGACTTTTATCTCAGAAACACAGTTGGGCCCTTGACAGTTCTGGTGCCAACCTTTGTTAATAATCTGCTTAATCCAGTTAAAATATTGTAGCGCATTAGATAACTCATATCTACTCTCTCCATCTTAAGTCTCTGCCCTGTACACAGAGAAACCATCTGGGACCCAGCCATGTTCAATGAAAAATGTGCCGGACATGCGTACCCTTCCCATTTTGGGGATTAAAGCCACTCTTCTTCAGTTATGCTCCTCAAATGTATTACTTACCCACTTAACAAACAAAACAAACACCCATCACATTTCACTACATGTCATTATCACATATTACCTGGGTTTGCTCAGTCACTTGATTGCTCCTTGTGTGAGATGTTCCCATGTTTCATCCACAGGACAGGGCAGAAGGTGGACAGACTGGGGATATATACAGGGAGCCTTGCTTGGTCTACATCTACAGTGACAGTTTACCAGGATCAAGAACCAAGCAAAAGAAGGCAGTGCTAGAAAGCCTCTATCTGCTCTTTAACAATAGCCATCATTTTTCTACTTCTCCTCCAACCCTACTCTCCACACCTTCCATTAAGCCTGTGTGCAGAGTTAAGAGGAGAATACAGTACCAAGAAAGCCCTCCAGCACATGAAGAGTCATCATGCTTCCAAAGGTCACCTCCCAGTATAGAGTTGTCACATCCCACAGCAGAGCATGACTCTCATTCCTAAGACAAGCTCAAAGCAAACATTCTGGTATATATTCAATGAGTTCATAAATGATATCCTGAGTACCACATTTAAAAAGGGGTTTCAGAGGATGAAAATGAGGAATGGGGTCAACAGTGAGCAAGCAGAGCTTAGATTTCTGACCATGTTTTTTTTTTTTCTTTCTGTTTTTCTCTTTAATCAATTTTCCCTCCTACCCCAACAGATCTTAAGTTGCCATTTATTAAATTTCAGTAACTACCATTCATTCTTAGTTAGGTTATCAAAACAGCAGGACTTAAAAATGTTTATTCTATCCCCAAATTAGAGCACCCGCAGCTCATACCAAACTATACTATCCCAGGGTTACACTTTTTTTTTTTTTTCTGGCAGGAGAAGACTTTGTGGGGAGTAACACTTATGATCATCCCTTTGGTGTCACCATGAAACTAACACCCATGAAATCAGAGACAGAGAGCAGATAGGGCTTGGCAAGAAACTGGCTCCACCATGTTCAATGAATGTGAAGAGATGGGGAAAGAGAAAAACCCTCAGTGCAGAAAGATTAGAGGACAGACTTCCACCAAGACTCCTAGACCAAAGGGTCTACTGGTTGCCTTTCCTCCACATACTAATACACATCTTCATTTTCACAGAGCTGGGCTTGCAACCTCACGAACCCCAATCTAAAAAGTTAATTTTTATTAATTTTTAAACAGAAGTATATATTTATCCAGTAGATACACAGATATTAAATATACACCTTAATGAAGTTACAATCATAGTATAACCATCACCTAGACCAAGATATAAAGCATTTCCCATGGCCCTGGAAGGTCCCTGTGTGTCTAGCTAGTGTCCTTCTCAAGCCAAGCATTATTCTAACCTCTGACATTATAGGTTTGCTTTTAATGATTTTGAGCTTTCCATGAATGGAATCATGCAATATGTGGTCCTTTTCATTCAACATTTTTGTTCCTGAGATTAGTCCTGTTATTACAGGTCTCTATGGTTTCATATTAATTTTTCATTGTTGTGCATTATTCCATTGTGTGACTATGCATGGTTTATTGCCCCATGGTACTGCTGTTGGATAGTAGGATTGTTTCCAGTTTTTGGCTAACATAAATGAAGTTGTTATCAATATTGTTGTAAATGTCTTTTGATGAACATAAGCAATCATTTCTCTTGAGTACGTAGTCAGGATGGAATTTGCCAGGTTATAGAGTATATGTATATTTAGTTTTACTAAATACTGCCAAACATTTTCTCAAAGGGGTTGAATCACTTTTTACTCCCACTAGCAGTATACGAGAGTTCAATTTCCTCCATAATTGGCATGGAGGACTTTACTACTTCATTTCTGCTCACTTGTCAGACAAAGTTTCTTGAATTAGAAGCAGAAATAAGACTTAAAGTAAACCCACATCTTTCCCTCCCCAAGAGAGTATCTCTGAAATACCCAACTCAGCCCTTTCTGGGGGAGAGGGATGCAACCATTATGAAACACACCCAGAGCCTTCTCCATAAGGTAGCCATTCTCCAGGGGAAAAGACTTCACTGGGACACAGTTCTGAAACCTTATCCCAGCTCGGGACAGGGGACTATTCTCCTCCATCAACCCCCTCCAGCCTTACTGTCCCACCTAAGGAAAAATCAAAACAAAACAAAAACCATAGTCAACACTGATTCAAGGAAATACATTCAGAATATGTAAGCAGTGAAGAGAGTAGGCATCAAGCCATAGGGTGGAAGGAAGCTTTCCTAAGAGAAGAAGAACATAAACACTTCATGAAGCCCACAGCCCTAAGACACAAGCAAACAAAAAGGCTGATATTTACTCAGAAGATTATGGAATCCCCCCACTTCCAGACCTTATGATCACACTAAAGCAGCCCCAGTATAAATAAATATATTACAGCTGAAACAGCTGCAAGGTACAGACTCGTTCTAAATGGTAAAATATAGGGATTCCCTGAGTTAAAAGAGGAGACAAAAACAAGGTCACTAAAGGAGGTTTTAAGCCTTTGATACCTATAGCTACAACAAACAACACAGGCTTTTGGCATGGTGGAGGAAAGAATCAGTGAACTCAAAGATAAGTCAATGGAAACTTTCTGACTGAAATGCAAAGAGAAAAAAAGAATGAATAACAATAACAAAAGAATGGAACATACAAGAACTGTATGACAATATTAAAAGGAATAATGTACTCATAACTGGAATACCAGAATGATAAAAATGAGAGAATAGAGAAACTAAATATTTGAAGTAAAATATATTACCTATAAAAGAACAAGGATAAGAACTACAGTGGAAAACCACAAGTATGGTACCTTGAAAACCTCTAACTAGGGCAGTTAGAAGATACAAACAAACAATATTAGAGGACTTCCCTGGCGGTGCTGTGGTTAAGAATCCGCCTGCCAATCCGCCTGCAGGGGACATAGGTTCTAACCCTGATCTGGGAAGATCCCACATGCCACAACAAAGCACTTGAGCCACAACTAATGAACCCACGTGCAACAACTACTGAATCCCATGTGCCTAGAGCCTGTGCTCTGCAACAAGAGAAGCCACCACAATGAGAAGCCTGTGCACCACAACAAAGAGTAACCCCCACTCGCCACAACTAGAGAAAGCTCATGTGCAACAATGAAGACCCAACACAACCAAAAATAAAATTAATTAATTAATTAATTAATTTTTTAAAAAGCAATATCAGAAATGAAAGAGAGAAAGTCACTTCTGATCCTATGGACATTAAAAAGTTAATAAGGACATACTATGGAGAATTCTATACATGCAGATTTGATAACTTAGGTGAAATGGATGAATTACTTGAAAGAGACAACTACCAAAACTCAGTCAAGGAGAAATAGATAACCTGAGTAGTCCTATGTCTATATTAAATCTTCCCCAAAATAGAAGCAGTGGGAGCATTTCCCAGCTCATTTTATGAGGCCAGCATTTCACTAATACCAAAACCATGCAAATGCATTGCAAAAAAGAAAACTAAAGGCCAATATCTCTCATGAACATAGATGCAAATATCCTTAACAAAATGTTATCCAACAATACGTATATATGATTATATAGTGGAACCAGGGGAGAATAATTTCAGGAAGGCAAGACAGGTTCAACATGTGTAAATCAATCAATGTTATTGATCATATTAACAGACTATTCAATCTGTATCAGAAAAAAATATGATCATATTAATAGAAGCATTAAAAGTATTTGACAAAATTCAATACCTATCATAATAAAAACTCTTAAAAATCTAGCAATAGAAGGGAATTTCCTAACCTAATAAAGCATATATGTAAAAAAATCTACATCTAAAATATAAATCATACATCATAATGGTGAGAGACTAAATGGTTTCCTTTTATGATCAGGTACAGGGCAAGAATGTCCTCTCATCACTCTTATTCAAAACTGTTCTGGACATCCTAGTAAGTGTAATAAGACAAAAATAAGTAAAAATAAGACATAAGTAAATAAAAATAAAAATTGGAAAGGAAGAAATAGAGAAGTCTTTATTAACAGATGACAAGATTATGTAGAAATTGTCAAAGAATTTACAAGAATGCTTCTGGAACTAATAAACAAGCATACAAAGGTTGCAAGATATAATTGCTTTCCTATAAATAAAAAATTCACTATTAAAACTTCAAAATTAAAAAGAATACTATCTACAATTGTGCCCCAAAATGAAGTACTTAGGTATAAATAGGTATAGGATACCTATGACTAGAGTCATGAAAAAAATCAAGCAAACAAAATAAATGGGGAGGTATCCACTATTCATGGTTTGGAAGGTTCAGTATTTCTAAAATGTCGATTCTTCTCAACTTGCTTTATAGATTAAATGAAATACCAGTTAAAATCCCAGGAAACCACTTTGTGGGTACCAACCAACTTATTCTAAATGCCTATAAAAACATATAGAACCACCTAGGAGAGCCAACACAAAAGTGAAGAGGAAACCTGAATTTGGAGGACTCACACTACCAGATTAAAAGCTTAATACAGAGCTACAGAAATCAAGACATTGTAGTACTGGCAAAAAAAAAAAAAAAAGGCCTAGATCAATGGAACAGAATAGAAAGCCCAGAAGGAGACCCACACAAACACTGTCCAATAATTTTTGAAAAAGGCAAGAAACAGTCCAATAGACAAAATATAATCTTTTAATAAATGGTGCTGGAACAATTGGACATCCTAGACCTATGCCTTACACTTTACACAAAAATCAATTTAAAATGGATCATAGACCTATTGCAAAACTAAAAAGTCTAGAATAATACATAGGAGAAAATCCATGTGACAGTTTAGTGATGAGTTTTTAAATATACAACAGCAAAGGCATGCTCAATGAAATAAAAATTGATAAATTGGACTTTTTCATAATTAACACTATTAAAAGAATGACAAGTCAAGCCACATACTGATAGAAAATATGAAAAACACATATCCTATAAAGTACTTATATCCCAAATATGCAAATATAACTTAAAATTCAACAAGAAGAAATCAACCCAATTTTTTAAAAGGTAAAGATTAATAAGACACCTCATCAAAGAAGATATGCAGATGGAAAATTAGCATATGAACAAAATACTCAGCATCATTTGTCATTAGGAAAATGCAAATTAAAACATCAATGACATCCTATTACATCAATTAGAATGGCTAAATTCCAAAGAACTGGTAACATTTTGGTTGAAGATTCAGAGCAACAGAAACTCTCATTCATTTTGGTCAAGGAAGCAAAATGGCACAAACACTGTGGAAGATAGTTTGGCATCTCAAAAAGCTAGTAATAGTATTACATACAATCCATCATTACCATACAAAGCTAGCCATAATGTTAACATACAGTACAAAACTAGCCATAGTATTACTATATAGTTGCCATACCTACATATTTATTCAATTGATTTCAATATGAAAACTCATATTCATACAAATCCTGCACATCTGTTTGCATAACCTTTTCTCAAAATCAGTAAAAATTGGAAGTAATTAAGATGTCCTTGGGTGAATGGATAAATGAACTGTGGTATATCCATATAGTGGAATACTATTCAGAAATAAAAAGAAATTAACCATCAAGCTCTGCAAAAACATGGAGAAAACTTAAATGCTGTCCAGTGAAAGAAGCCAGTCTGAAAAGGCTACATACTGTATAATTTCATTTATATAACATTCTCTGTAGAGACAGTAAATAGATCAGTGGTGCCAGGGGTTCAGGAAGGTGGAGGATTGACTAGGTGAAGCAGTGGGGATTTTTAGGGCAGTGAAACTATTCTGCATAACACTGAAAGAGCAGATATATGGCATTTTGCATTTATCAAACCCCATAGAATGTACCACACAACCTTCCCAATACTTCACATTCATAGTCAAAAGCAGTAAGTGCCGGGAACACGCTGTTCCCTTGTTCACTTTTTTTTTTTTTTAGCGGTACATGGGCTTCTCACTGTTGTGGCCTCTCCTGTTGTGGGGCACAGGCTCTGGACGTGCAGGCTCAGTGGCCATGGCTTACAGGAGCAGCTGCTCTGCTGCATGTGGGATCTTCCCAGACCGGGGCATGAACCCGTGTTCCCTGCATCAGCAGGCGGACTCTCAACCACTGTGCCACCAGGGAAGCCCCCCATGTTCATTTTTGATTTGAGGAAGATTACTCCCCAAACATTTCACATTCATATGTCCATACTCTCAACCCCAAACCCCTCCATTGAGCTGCCACTGCCTTTATCTCTCAAATAAAAACTTGCACAGATTCTCCTTAAGGAGGCTTCATGTAAACAGTCAGATCTCTATAGGCTGAAAGAGCCACTGTGGATAACAGGGTTAAACTGAGGAGGGGGTCAACAGGAAGTAGTGCTCAAACTCCTCCTCACCCCCTCAAGGCTTTAATTACTTTTTATGTGAAACGTCAGTCGTCCTTTTATTCCACAACATAATTCCAGACGATCAGGGTATTTTTAACTTATTTTACATCTAAATATGAGGTACTCATAGCTAATTCCAAACCCCAGCACAAAAATTACGTGAATCGGACAGCACACGCAAGAGCTGCGCAATTCTGGTGAAGTGTTTACATCTGCAGAGATAAGTGAGAAATGGTTTATTAATAATCATGACGCCACTAAGATGGAGGGAGGAAAAGGAGGGAGAGCAGGGAGGCAATGACACATGCACAGCCTCCTCCCTACTTCCACCCAAGCCACCCCCAACAGGAGCCCAGCGCCAGCGCAGGAGCAGATAACACCATGCAATGCAGTGGAGCTGTGCACAAGCTTCCAGAAGACCCCTCCCTGAACCAAGACACACAGGCTCCCTCCCCTCCCCCTCAGCTGTTGCAAACACAAGTGGTTCCTCAGAAGGTTTGTTTACAGAAACACAGATTTTTACTGATGGACCTGAAATCAGCTTTTACTCAAGAGTCCCAATTTCAAATATTCAAGCTTTACTACATTGAAGAAGTTAACAAAGGTGTTTTAAAAAATTGTCCCTTCCAACAAACTAATCACTTTTGTCATCAAAAGGACAGAAAAGAAAAACCTGCACAGATATGACACTGGGCTAACCCAAACTACACTTACTGTGACCTCTCCTTGGATAATCATGTAGAATTTCTACAGCATCCTCTACCAGTCCTGAGCTAGGCATGCTTCTGGGCATCAGAGAGGTAAAGTGAGGGAAAGGCATTCATTGAGCTCAATTTACATTTCTGATATTAGGGTCTTCTAAAATTATGGACTTTTTTCTCTTTTATTTATTTATTTATCTATCTATTTATTTATTTATTGAGTTGTTCTTGAACTCGCCCTTTGCTCTATGAAGTTCTTAACTCACCTCTTGTCGAATTCCATCTGCCTTTTAATTCCACATCTTAAACCATAAGTGATCAGGACTTCTCCATCCTTCCACACCTGAATTGAAGACCCCCAATATTCCATCCCAAATGTCCACATTCCCAGTTGCATTTGGATGGAGAGCAGATGGGCAGAAAGGCAATTTATTTGTAGCCACTGAAGGCTGTCTTCAGAGTAATAGAATAGAAAATGGCTGATGAACGGCTGTCAGCCGAAAGGAAGGAATGGCAGGGTAGAAAGGTAGACAGAGAATTAGCCCTCTGTATCTCCCTACGATTACCACCTTTGCTTCTGCTGTGACCCTAAAGGAGACGCAAGCACGATGAAGAACTTGCCAGGCATCAAAGAAGAGAGTGCAAAGCTGGAAACCCCCTCCTCTCAACGGGAGGGATCATCGCTTGCCCCTCCTCCCACACCCGCCCCCTCCCAGCTGTCTGTCCCCACATTTGTTCTCAGAAACAAAGTTCTCGCAGACACAGACCCACATACCAGCTTTCCCGAGAATACCCCCAACCTCAAACATTGCTCAGAGTCTTGTCAAATAGTGGGGGATCCCACGTGTGAAGTATATCCCTGCCTGTTAGTGGCCACAGGATGTTGGGTTTGGGAGATGTGGGATGATGAAGGTGGCAGTCAGTATTTCAGAAATCTTGGTGGAGTTACCTGAAGCTTTCCTGATTTATTCACTCAGTCTTCACTGAGACTCCTTTATCCTTCACACTCTTAGTTCACATTGTCCAGCCCCAGCGTTAATTGATTCACTGCCTGAAGCCAGGGACATTCCAGGCTTTTGTAACCTTTCATCCCACATAGGAACCAGACATCCCTTTAGACCTTACTGTGGCTGATCATCAAATTAAAGGCAACTTAAGTGGAGGCAATTTAAATAGGAACCTTACAGAATGTATAATAGATGACTAGGGTCCTCGAGCTCAGGGAGAAGAATAGGCAGTGAGGGTTAGAATGGAGAAACAGCAGGGCCAGCATCTCCCAGCCCCCCAAAACCCTCCCCCAGCAGTTTTTCTCTCCTGTGAAAGAAGAAAAGAGCACAGGCACAAAGAGGACTCCTTGGAATACAAAACTCGGTGTGGAGACCCCTGATGCACAAAGAGGATGTCCCCTTGTCTCCTTTCCCTAGGCTGTACCCCATGCGTGCCAGCAGCTGGCTCTCACACACAACCTCTCCACAATACAGCCTGGACACTACGTTGTCTGAAGTGCCTTAATCTCAAGCACTCTTCAGTAGGTTTATTCACGTGGGGTGTCTTCCCAATCCCATGCAATCATTTTATCTAGGACTGAAGTGTGAAGTGAAGCTAAAAGGGACACAGTGGATATTTCTGAAAGGGAAACAACTTTTCCAAAACTGCAGCTATTCTGTTCTGATACTGTTTCATCTCTCTGAGACATTAACTACACAGTTTGCTCAATTAAAATCTCCTTTCCATTTCCAGTTTTACATGATCTCTAACATGTCTACCCATGTAGACATGGAACCATGGAATCCACCTTGGAACTCAGCAGCTACAAGTATCTGAATATATCAACCAGAGAAACCAAGTGGTTCAATCATGAGAGTCCAGAATCATGCTGCTCTGTAGGGACACACCACACAACTTGTTTGTCAAAAACCCAAACTCAGAGGGGAGGAGAAAGAGGTAGATGAGGGAGGGAGTACAGAAAACATGTCCCCAACTCTTTGTGTCCCAGTCCCACTTCTACAGGGTGTGATAAGAGACAAAGGAGGGAAGGTGCTCTAGGAAGGCTCTCCTGAGTGCAGGAGACCCCCTTTTGTCCCTCTTCTCTCCCTTAGATTACCCTAAGCTCTCTTACACTAGTGGCTTTGTCTTCAGAAATAGTACAAAATGTGCTATTATACTGGACTTCCCTCAAATAGCCCCAATTTCAAACATTTTTCCTTGCATTTGACCCCATGATTGATTGCAAGTTCTGCATCATTTATCTGAAACCTGGGAATAATGAATGCAGCCAGGAGACCAAAACACGACTTTAGGAGGGTAAGGCAATGCGACCTCTTTTCTTCTTTCAGTCTTTGTGATGCCTTCTTACTCTGTCAAGCTCTTAACCCACTCCTTGTCAAACTCCTACAGCCTTTTCATTCTGTGTCAAACATGTACACATACCCAACCCCATACACACCCCACACACACAGAATTTGAGGGCTTCCTCTTTCCCTCTACACATACATCAGGGATCCTGGAGGATTGTTTCAAATCCCAAGGACCTGCAACTACACATAGGAAAATTAGTGAGATGTCAGAATGAGCTAATTATTTAGGAGTAAAGCTTAGGCTGATCTCTTCAGTAAGACATGGAAAAGTGGCTCATCAGATACAGGGAGTTCAGAGAAAGGGAGTGACAGGCAGACAGAAGAGGGCAAGATCCATCAGCTGTCTTTGCTGATCCAACCCCAGACTCTGGTGAATACAACCCGAAGGGGACAAGTGTGGGGGGAGGCACGTGGAGATACCAGGAACCCCACTTCATCACACAGAGGCAACAAGTGGGCAGCTGCTTCTCTTTCAGGGTCAACCAAGCCCACCAACAGTTGCACCACGCAGTTACCTGTGGACAGACAAGCCATTAAGCACAATGGGGCCATTAATGTGAAGCCATGTTTATGTTTGATTCCCAAGAAATAACCATATATCTCCAAATATATCTCCAAACCATATATCTCTCAAGTTCAAATATTCCAATATATAACCTCCACTTTCACTTCATGGTCCCTAGAAAATCCGTGTAAGCAGTCCTTTTAGTTTCATGAAATTCCGAGTCTTGAACCTGTTATGTTTTACTGTCTTTTTACTTCTCCCCAGGCTTACCTCTCCTACCCATTCACATACTTCAGCCCAATACCTCCGTACACCACCTCATTCCTCCTCCCTGTTCAATTCCTATCCACCCCAACAACCAGACATGTCTGCAGAAAAATATTAAACTGTGGTTTTGTTTTTTCATTTGCATAAATTTAAAAAAAATTGGTAAAATATATATAACATGAAATTCACCATCATAACAATTTTAAGTGTACAGCTCAGTGGCATTAAGTACATTTACATTGTTGCACAACCGTTCGCATCATCCATCCTGACACTTTGTAAAACTGAAACGTCCCCACTAACGATAACTTCCCATTACCCACTTCTCCCAGTTACTGGCAACCAACATTCTCCTTTGTGTCTCTATAACTTTGACTACTTTAGGGACCTCATATAAGTTAAATCAGTATTTATCATTTTGTAACTGGCTTATTTCACTTAACATAAAGTCCGGTTCATCTATGTTGTAACATATGTCAGCATACCCTTCTTAAAAAAGCTGAATAATATTCCATTGTATGGATAGACCACATTTTGTTTACCATTCATCCATCAATGCACACATGGGCTACTTCCATGTTTTAGCTATTGTGAATAATGCTGATACGAACATGGATGTAGAAATATCTTTTCAAGATTCTGCTTTAAAATTCTTTCGGTTATATGCCCAGAAGTGGAATTGCTGGATCATAAGGTAATTCTATTTTTAATTTGTTGAGGAATCACCATACCTTTTGCCACAGTGACTGCACCATTAATTTTATATTCCCACCGGTAGTACACAAAGGTTCCATTTCTCCACATCCTCACCAACACTTATTTTCTGTTCTTTTTTGATAATAGCCATTCTAACGGACCTGAAGTGGTATCTCATTACAGTCTTGATTTGCATTTTCCCAATGATTAGTGCTGTTTAACTATGTTTTTTTTTTACTTCACTTATAAATTATAATCACAGATTTCTCCAGGGTCCAGGATAGAGTAAATGATTCTGGAAAAGTTCTCTCACTGTAAAAACTAGAAAATTGATCAAAATATATGAAACTGGTTCACAGACATTGAAAAATAGGCAGCCTAGAATTGCACACAGGAAACCGTAGAGGTGAGCCCCACTCTCATGTAGGTTTTTTTGCTTGCAGACACATTCAGAACAGTAGCCCCAGTAGGGGAAGCTCAAAGCTCATGTGGAACCCTCAGTAGAGGAAAGGAAGATGAAAGTTCAGGAAGGCAAAGACATTTGGAATGTGTGGGGAAGAGAACCAGAGAGAAGTGAGCTACGCAAAGACATAGACCTAGATACCACTGTTGCTGAATGCTAAGGTGCATTTGCACAGGGTGAGACTCTATAAGGAAGCACAAATGAAAGATACAGGGCTGTATCCTGATCAATTCCCTGAGTTGAGAGAGAGCTGAGAGACATTTGAGTTAGGACCAGGCAGAGTAAAGAGTCTTTGTTAAGCCTCTAGGGCATTGAGTAAAATCACCAGAAGGGACATACCTTAAGTAGAGTAATAAAATATCCATAGAGTAAAAGCTACTCTAGATCTGCCACAGCAAAGCTTAAAAAAGCCTCAAAATGATGATACTGATTCACACTTGTTTATTGTTTTATTGCTTTCCCAAACAACTTCAATCCTCTTTAAAAGAAGACAAAAAAAAATCCAGGTGATCAACAATATAAAATCACAATGTATAATATCTGAAAGAACTCCAGATAAGCAAAGAAGCAGAAATATGAGACCCATAACCAGGAGAAAAGTCAGTTAAAATAAACAGACTCAGAAATGACAGGGGTGGTGGAATTAGCAAATAACAAATTAAAACACATCATGTACATATGGGCAAGGATTTAAAGCAAACTTGAACGTAATAAAAAAAACATAGAAGATATAAAAAGAAAAAAATGGAACTTGTAGAGCTGGAAATAACAATAAATGAAGTAAAATTTTCACTGGGCAGTCTGCAGATTAAATACTGCAGAAAAATGACTTGAGACATTGAGGAAAATTCAATAAAAACTATCAAAACACAGGAATAGAGATTAAAAGAAAAGTGAAAAGAACAGACATTCATGAGACTGTTATTGAAAAGGTAACATTCAGAGTGGGAGAAAACATTTGTAAACCATCTATTTGATAAAGGATTAATATCCAAAATATATAATATATTCATACAACTTAATAGTTAAAAATAATCTAATTAAAAATGGGCAAAGATCTGAATAGACATTTTTCCAAGGCAGATTCAAATGGTACATGAAAAGTGTACTGGTACATGAAAAGAGCCCAACCTCACTGATAGTCAGGGAAATGCAAATTAAAGCCACAATGAGATATCTGGTATTACAATGCTAGATACAATTGCAATACTAGATAGAGTAAGTTTTCCCCAGTCAAACATAATATTAATTCTAATAATACATTTAGGTAAAAAAGAACCATTTCACATAGAGTCTATGCAAACATTCCAATTTTCATTTATTTATCTAATCCATCATGTGTTGCATTCCCCATATCCTCCCATTTAATTTTAGCCTCTCTTAAAACTTTACCAACACATTTTGGAATCACAGTGCCTTAGGCTCCAATGTCAAAGAGTCCCAGAAAAATTTTCTCTCTGCCTCCCGGTCATTTTATCCACACTGTGTATATGACCTTGGGTCCCAAGCTGGGGGTTGGGTCAAGAGACGCTGAGTCTTTTGTGAATCCTCATCCTGATTAATTTGTTGGACTAGAATCCTTGGATATTTGAAATCAGGTTTCTCATTGTCATGTTTGCCTTCCAGCTTTAAAAATTCCTACAAACTAGAGTAAACAGAATGGGTATGTTTAGAGCCCTTCAGTATTGAGTCCAATAGGTCAACCCATTTGTCCACTTAACCTTGATAGTACTGTGGTAAGACCTTTGTGTTGCCTCCATTGATGTCTGCTTTATTCATTCCATTCCTTAACAACATTTAAAGCCTTCCACCCCAGTGGGACAAGTCCCTAGACTATTGCCTTTATATTCTTCCATTCTCTTGTGGATCACTCTAATTTTCTTAGCATCTGTAAGAAAAGAGGAAGCTGAGACAACAAATTTGATACAGCGTCTTGGACTATTGCTTGATTTCTCAGCATTAAGTTTGCATGGGGTGCCCATGTGAAAGAATTCTACTTGCTTATAACATCTACCATGACCTGAATAAGGGGCTTATTAAATGAATGAACATACCCATCATCATAAAGCCAATCCAGTATGGCTTTATATACATCATATCAGCCACTTAATCTGGAAAATTCTACTTGGCATTTAAAGGAGAGAAAAGAAAATTCCCTTTCTCAGGGTAAACAAACCTTACAGTGGCTCATATCAGTCTACCAGACTAGCTGTCCCCTTGATATTAGCCTGTTCTGTGTTTATATGATGCATGGCCATCTGTGGTTGTTCAATAGTAATCTGTGGGTTCTGCATCAACCCCAAAATGCACCTGTATCTTGCAGCATTAAAAATCAAGGAAACTACGTTTGTTAGTGTGTATATGCCCATGACTCTCTCTCGCCCTGTCACAGCTCACCCTTCCCCCTCCCCATAACCTCAAGTCCGTTCTCTAGGAGGTCTGCGTCTTTATTCCTGCTTTACCCCTAGGTTCTTCATGACATTTTTTTCCCTTAAATTCCATATATATGTGTTAGCATACGGTATTTGTCTTTTTCTTTCTGACTTACTTCACTCTGTATGACAGACTCTAGGTCTATCCACCTCATTACAAATAGCTCAATTTCGTTTCTTTTTATGGCTGAGTAATATTCCATTGTATATATGTGCCACATCTTCTTTATCCATTCATCTGATGACGGGCACTTAGGTTGTTTCCATCTCTGGGCTATTGTAAATAGAGCTGCAATGAACATTTTGGTACATGACTCTTTTTGAATTTTGGTTTTCTCAGGGTATATGCCCAGTAGTGGGATTGCTGGGTCATATGGTAGCGTAGTAAGGTAGAGAGCTAGTGGGAAGCAGCCGCATGGCACAGGGATATTGGCTCGGTGCTTTGTGACAGCCTGGAGGGGTGGGATAGGGAGGGTGGGAGGGAGGGAGACGCAACAGGGAGGACATATGAGAACATATGTTTATGTATGACTGATTCACTTTCTGTTTTGCAGAAACTACCACACCATTGTAAAGCAATTGTACCCCAATAAAGATGTTAAAAAAAAAAAAAGAAAACCCCATGGGAAATAAAATATCAAGCAGACTTGAGAATGACATGTTGGTCCTTTCTACAACTATATAAAGTGAAATGTTTTTATAATGTTTATAGCTATTGTGAAATTTGGTTGAGAATATTTTGCTTTCCTAAAGGGTTACATTTGGAATAATTATGTATACAAAAGTTGATCCTTACTAAGAAGATATCTATTTCTCCTGAACTTGAAGTGAAAGTGATGGGTGTGTTAATTATATATAATAAAAATATGTTGAAAATGTATTAAAAAAAATCAAGGAAACTGCTCCTGAGTTACACTAACCCTTTAGTTATTTATTCATTTTAATAAATGTTCTTCAGGAAGCTGATGATATCAATTCACAAATGAGACAACGCCTCCCTCTGTTTTGGTAGCTTCTTAGTTTTGCCACCAGGATTATCTTCTTGGTGATGATAGATTATAGAAGTGTTACTTGTTGTTCTAGAATAATTTTCCTTTTGTTGGCAGCCTTGAGGCTAGTGGCTATACCTAAGACTGGCCAAAATTCAAACTTAGTGCAGATCCAGATTCTGCTTCAACAATTTCCTCTACTTAGTTTTAGCTATTACAGATAAAAACAAGCAAGGGATTATATACTTAACTTTTTTCCCTCATTATTTTGCATTTCCTTAGCAAACTCTTAGTTTTAGTTTTTGAGCGAGCTCTTAAGGAGTTGGATCTATCATTTCTAAACCCCAGTGGTATATTTTACCTTCAGTAACTGGTCACAGTATAGTTGCTATCTCTTACCATGGGTGACTTAGTAACCATCCGTGCATCTAAGGTTTGTAATCACCTGCTCTGTTGTCCATTCTTTTCCCAAACAATGCTTTCCCAATATTTCAGTGAGTCAGAGTCATTTGTGTGAATGAGTAACTAACACCAACTAGAGAACTGGGTTCCCAAGACAACCCTTGGATTCTGAGATTCACTAGAAGGACTCACAGGACTCAGAAAAGATGCTATATTCATAGCGTAATGTATCACAGTGAAAGGAAATATTAAAATCAGAAAAAGGAAAAGGTGCATAGGGCAAAGTCCAGGAAGAAAACAGGTGCAAGTGTTTAATTGTCTTCTCACATTTGAGTCACATGGATGTGCCTGATTATCCCAGCTACAATGTGTGATAACGTATGTGGAGTGTTTTTAACCAGAAAAGCTTGTCTGAACCTTGGTGTCCAGGATTTTTCTTGAGGGTCACAGCACCTGCATGACTTACTTGACTACAAAAATTCCAGTCCCTCAAGGCAAAATAAGGTATTCACCATAATTCACACTGTTAACAAAAATTATCTAATCAAACTGGTACTATGGAATCCAAGGTCTCCATGCAAAAACCTTTATCAGGCAGAACATTCCAAGTGCTTAGAGAAATCATCTCCCAGGATCAGACCAAGGGCCAATCATGAAGACAGGTCTTTCTGTGAAATACTCTGGCTTGCTGGATTAGCCCTTTCTTGCACACTCTCTAACTTATTTTACAAATCCCTTATTATCTTCATACAGAAACCAGAACTTGCAGAAATACAAAATCAAAGAAAATTACAGATCAACTTTCCTCATAACCCTAGAAGTAAAAATATTTAATAAAATATTAGTAAATTGAATCCAGAAATATTAAAATATCTAATTCATAAGGTCCAAGTAGGATTCATCCCTGGAATGTAAGCTTGATTGTACATGTAAACATCAATCAGTGTAATTTATTATATTAATATAATAAATGAGGAAAATAATAAAATAATCTCAGTTGATGCAGAAAATTCATATGACAAATCAAAGTCATTTATGATAAAACTTGTCAATAATGTAGGAATAGACTAGGACTTCCTTGACCTGATAAAAAATCTCTATGAAAAACCTACAGATAACATTACACTTAATATAGAAAAAAGCTGAATACTTTCCACTTAAGATGAGGAATATAGCAAGAATGTCCTCTCTTACCACTTCTAGGTCTTAGTCACTGTAATCAAGAAAGAAAAATAAATAAAATCTGCACACATTGGAATGTAAAAGGTAAAATTGTCTTGATATGTAGATGAAATATGTATCTCCATGGAGAGTCTTTCTCTAAGGAAACCACAAAACTACTGAAATTAGTAAGTGAGTTTGCAAGACCAAAAAAGTATACAAAAATCAAATTTATACCAAAATACTATGTTTGAAAAATTGGAACATATATTCGAAATAACATTTAGATCGGCATTAAAACATTTTTTTCAGAAATCTTAGTAATAAACTTAATAAGATATGTGAAAGAGCTCTGCATTGAAACCTACAACTCATCACTAGGATCAATTGAAGATAACCTAAATAAGTTCATGGCATGGAAGACTCAGTTTTACCAAGACGTCAGTTCTCTGAAACAGATTTATAGGTAATCCAAAATAAAACCCAGTAGGGTTTTTTTTAGTAGAAATAATCAAGTTCTTTCTAAAATTTACATGGAAATACTAACTTATGTGGAATAGCCAAACATTTTTGAAAAAGATACACTATAAAACTATAGTGATTGAGAGATTTTGTTACTTGTCTAAGGATAGACATATAGATTAACAGATCAGAAGACTAAATCTGGCATTACACCCACACATGTGTGATCAATTTATTTTTGACATATGTGCCAAGTTAACTAAAAAAGCTAAGGATCAACTTTTCAACAAGTGATTCTGGAAAAGCAGCAACAAATAAATCTCAAACATTTTTTCACACCATCCACAAATGACTTAAAATGAATCTTAGCCCTAAATGTAAGAAAAAAAACTATAAAAACTGAAAAGTCAAAAAATAAATCAACAGGCATGAAAAGAATACTACAAAACAGTACCTTACTCCCAATGTCCACCAGAAAATCAAATTCAGAAGGGGTTGCACAGCTTGAAGGCTATGCATACATAGAGTTTACAGATTTCCTGCACAGAGTGCTGCTGCTTCTCACATTCCATCAGCTTGAGCCTATTTTAGCCCCAGAAATAAAGTCTTCACAGATGGGCTTGGATACCAGATTTCCTGGGAGAACCTCAGTTTTAAATTGAATAGTGTCTCCCAAAAGATATGTCCAAGTCTTGACCCCCAAGTACCTGTGAATGTGACCTTATTTCAAGATATGATTTTTGAATTAAAGATTAAAGATCTTGGTATGAAATAATCCTAGATTTAGGGTAGGTGCCGAATCCAAATGCAGGCACACCTAATTTTTTTTTGCTTCATTATTATTATATTTGTTATGGTGATCTGTGATCAGTGATTTTTGATGTTACTCTTGTAGTTGTTCTGGGGCAACTTAATCAATATAAGATGGAAAACTTAATCAATTGTTGAAATGACAACAAAAGACTTGGAATATTACATATTCTAAGCAGCAGCAGTGTTTGATTCCAAGGTTGAAAGAAGTTCTACTGTGGGTAAAATATTATCAAAAAGCATTGCATCTATGACATAAATCACAGCAAAATGCTTTTTGATCTACCTCTTAAAAAATGGAAATAAAAATGAAAATAAACAAATAAGACCTAATGAAACTTAAAAGCTTTTGCACAGCAAAGGAAACCATAAACAATACCAAAAGACAGCCCTCAGAATGGGAGAAAATATTTGCAAATGAAGCAACTGACAAAGGATTAATCTCCAAAATTTACAAGCAGCTCATGCAGCTCAATATCAAAAAAAAAAAAAAAAACCCAGTCCAAAAATGGGCAGAAGGCCTAAATAGACATTTCTCCAAAGAAGATATACAGATTACCAACAAACACATGAAAGAATGCTCAACATCATTAATCATTAGAGAAATGCAAATCAAAACTACAATAAGATATCATCTCACACCAGTCAGAATGGCCATCATCAAAAAATCTAGAAACAATAAATGCTGGAGAGGGTGTGGAGAAAAGAGAACCCTCTTGCACTGTTGGTGGGAATGTAAATTGATACAGCCACTATGGAGAACAGTATGGAGGTTCCTTTAAAAACTACAAATAGAACTACCTTACGACCCAGCAATCCCATTACTGGACATATAACCTGAGAAAACCATAGTTCAAAAAGAGTCATGTACCAAAATGTTCATTGCAACTCTATTTACAATAGCCAGTACTTGGAAGCAACCTAAGTGTCCATCAACAGATGAATGGATAAAGAAGATGTGGCACATATATACAATGGAATATTACTCAGCCATAAAAAGAAATGAAATTGAGTTATTTGTAGTGAGGTGGATAGACCTAGAGTCTGTCATACAGAGTGAAGGAAGTCAGAAAGAGGAAAACAAATACTGTATGCTAACACGTATATATGGAATCTAAGGGGAAAAAAAAAGGTCATGAAGTACCTAGGGGCAATATGGGAGTAAAGACACAGACCTACTAGAGAATGGACTTGAGGATATGGGGAGGGAGAAGGGTAAGCCGTGACAAAGTGAGAGAGTGGCATGGACATATTTACACTACCAAACGTAAAATAGATAGCTAGTGGGAAGCAGCCGCATAGCACAGGGAGATCAGCTCTGTGCTTTGTGGCCACATAGAGGGGTGGTATAGGGAGGGTGGGAGGGAGGGAGACACAAGAGGGAAGAGATATGGGAACATATGTATACGTGTAACTGATTCACTTTGTTATAAGGCAGAAACTAACACACCATTGTAAAGCAATTATACTCCAATAAAGATGTTAAAAAAAAGAAAACAAAACAGATAAAAAACAAGGACCTACTGTATAGCACAGGGAACTATACTCAAAAAATTAAAGCATTGCATGCTAGAAAAATATCATTCATGAAAGGAAGAGTCAATCTATGCAGCAAGCTGTGTGTCTTATTTTAAAATATTGCCACAGTCACCCCAGTGTTTAGCCACAACCACCCTGTTAAATCAGCAGCCATCTACACTGAGGCAAGACCCTCCACCAGATAAAAGATTATAACTCACTGAAGGCTCAGATGATGATTAGCATTTTTAACCATCCTTTTCATTCTATGTCTCAAATCATGTCAAACAGGATGGCGTTGGATGACAAATACGATTTTTCTTTTCCTCCATTTTTCAGGAATCTTTTATTATTAACTTCCCTACACCCAGGGAACTGAGAAACATGAGTTCCTACCACTCCAATATGCCCATCTTCCTGTCAGTATGAGAGTCAGAGAGGGAGAGAGGAAGTGCCTCTTCAGAGGAAGTGGTTGTCTATAAACCAAGGCTGTTCTGTACCATCACCTCTCTACAAGAAAGGCCAGGGAGTAGACTTCTTTCCAGAAAGAATGCCCTAAGAAAGGCAGTAGTGACGTGGGACTGTGTTTACAAGAAGGGAATTTTGGCATTTTGCCCCTGATTAGATAAGTTGATAAACTACTGAACTTGTTAGCTGCACTATTTCCCTACTGATGGTGATACATCAAGGACTTTGTCCATTTCATGTAAGTTGTCAAATTTATTGCCCTAAAGCTTTTCAAAATATTCCAGTATTATCCTTTTTTGTTGTCTGTGGGATGTTTGGTGATATACCGTCTTTTCATTTCTGAAGTAGGCAACTTTTGTATCTTCTATTTATGGATGTGCTTAGATGTTAATTTATTAATTTATAGGTATTTCTAAATGATTCATATTTAAAATTTTTCCCATTAAGAAAAAGGAACGGCCCCACCCAGATAGCTTCATTGGTAAATTTTATAGAATTTATAGAAGACATTATATCAATTCTACCAAAAATATCATTAAAAGGAAAGAGGGAATTTTTTCCAACTTATTTTTTCATATCAGGGTTGCATGATAACAAAATCAAGTAAATACATTATAAGAAACTCACAGATGAACTTCCTCATGAGTACAGATGTAAAAATTCTTAATAAAATATTAGCATATTAAATCCAACAATATGTAAATATATATATATATTTATATTTATTTATATATATAATGGGTCATGACCTAGTGGTGATTATGCAAGTTTGACTTAATGTTAAAAAGTCAATCAATGTAATTCACTATATTTATAGAATAAATGAAAAAAAATTATACAATCATCTCAAGAGATGTAGAAAGATCATTTGGTAACATTCAACGTCCATAAGAGGCAGGCCCTGAACCCAGACACAGCAAGGTCTCCCTTCTGTCTCTGAGTGCTACTTTGTGAATTTGTAGCAGCAGCAGTGGAAGTACTGTTTTACATTCATGTCACTGGGCACCTGATACTCCCATGAAGAGGGGCCCTGGGACTACACACCATCCCTGGGGACTGGCCTAGAAAATGTATGTGACAGAGCCTTAAACTAAATGTTTTCTGAAGAAATAAATAAAGCTCCTTCATGCCTGTTTAAAAAAAATTCAACATCCATGTATAGTAAAAATTCTCATCAAACTAGGAGTAGAAAAGAATGTCCTCAAACTGATAGAAGGAATCTAAGAAAAAGCTACAGCTAAAATCATACTTAATGGTAAAGGATTGAGTGCTTTCTTCCTAATATCAGAAGTAAGACAATGATGTCCACTTTTACTCTTTCTATTCAATATTATACTGGAGATTCTAGCTAGTGCAATATGGTCAGACAAAGAAAAATCTATACAAATTAGAAAGCAAGAAATAAAGCCATATTTATTCACAGACAACATGATTATGTACATAGAAAATCTTATTGAAGCTACCAAAAAATTCTTATAACTAATAAATTAATTTAACAAAGTTGTAGAACACAAGAGTCACAGAATGAGTTCAACAGAAGAATTAAGGGAATAGAGAAAAGAATCAGTGAACATAATGACAAAACAAAATAAATTACCTAATCTTAAGAACAGAGAGCAAATAGACAGGAAAAATTAGAGCCCCAGGGACCTGTGGTACTATAATATATGATCTACACTTTATATCATAGGAGTCCAGAAAGAGAGGAG
This sequence comes from Grampus griseus, assembly GCF_964374135.1. Classification (NCBI taxonomy): domain Eukaryota; kingdom Metazoa; phylum Chordata; class Mammalia; order Artiodactyla; family Delphinidae; genus Grampus; species Grampus griseus. Next base: position 121,860,743 of record NC_139018.1, on the reverse strand, counting down.
AAAAAGGGCAAGACTGAAGAAAGAAATAATGACTGAAAAGTCCCAAGTTTGGCAAAAGACATTAATATACATATTCAACATGCTGAATTAACCTCAAACAGGATAAATATAGGAAAATGAACACATGATGCATCATAGTCTAACTTCAGAAAACTTCAACAACAAAAATCTTGAAAGCAGTCTGTGAGAAAAGCCACCTTGCCTATTGCTTTAAATAAAGAGGAATTCTCATCAGAAACTATGGAGAACAAAGGAAGTAGAACAGCATTTGTCAAGTTCTGAATTAAAAAGACTGCCAATCTAGAATCTTCTATCTACTAAAAATATATCTCAGCAATGGAGGGGAAATCCAGTCATTCTCAGAAGGAGAAACAAGATAATTTGTCACCACCAGGTGTACGTAAATGAATGCCTAAAGGAAGTTTTCTAAACAGAAAAAGAAGGATTAAAGGAGGAATTTTGGAACATCAAGAAGAAAGAAACTACACAATAAACAAAAATATGAGTAAATAAAATAAACTGTCCTTCTCCTACTGAGTCTCTTCAATTGTGTTTAATGGTTGAAGCAAAAGTTATAACATTCTTTGATGGTGTTCTAAATGTAGATAGAGGGAATATTGAATACAATTGTATTGTAAATGAGGGAGTACAAAGGGATGTGAAAAGAGGAAAATTTCTAAACTTTATTTGAATTGGTAAGATGAAAACACCATTAGATTGTGTTGTGGTAGGTTACATATATAAAGTTAAATACCTAATGCCACCACTCAAAAAGCCGTACAGAGAGATATATATTGAAACCACTATAGATAATTCAAAATTAAATTATAAATAATGTCACATAACCCATAGGAAAACACATAAAGAAAAAAAACAGACAACAGAGAACAAACAGAAAAAAATAATAGAATAGAATAACTGACTGAAACCCTAATACAACAGCTAGATTAAATATAAATGGTTTAAATACACCAACAAAAACACAGGGATTGGCAGAGTAGATTAAATACATGAAAAAACTATGTGTGTCTACAAGAAATCCACTTCAAGTATAACAATGTAAGCAGGTGGAAAATAAAAGAAGGAAAAAGATGTATTATGCAACGTTAATAAAAAGAAAGCTGGAGTGGATAACCAACAACAGCAGAATATACATTCTCTTCAAAATAGATAATACCAATAAAGAGATTAAAAGTAATCAACAAGAACTAGATAGATTCTGGAGCTGAGAAGTACAATAACTTAAATTAAAAATATGCTAGAGGGTCTCAACAACACATTTAAACTGGTAGAAGAAAGAATCAACAAATTTGAGTATAGCACAATTGGAATTACTATGTATGAAGAACAGAAAGAAAAGACATTCAGAAAAATGAGCAGAACTTCTGGGACACCAGTAAACATAACAACATATGCATATTGTGAGCACCAGAGGGTGGGGAAGAAGGGACAGAGACTATTTTGAAAGAATAATGACTCCAAACTTCCCAAATTTGATAAAACCATTAATGTATCTATCCAAACTCAGTGAACTCCAAACAAGACAAACTCAGAGATCCACATCTATTCCCATCATAGTAAAACTGTCAAAGCCAATGACAAAGAAAGAATCTTGAAAGCATCAAAAGAAAGTAATCAACATATAAAAGAGATCATCAGTAAGATTAACAGCTGCTTACAAAAAACCATGGAGGACAGAAAGCAGTAGGATGACATATTCAAAATTTCAAAATAAAAAGACTATCAACCAAGAATTCTATATTCAACATAATTACACTTCAAAATATGAAGAATAAATTAGACCTTCCAAGATAAAAAAAAACCTAAGAGAAATATTTTTTAATAAAATACTGAAGGAAGTCCTTGAAGTTAAAACGACACTAGATAAAAACTCAAGTCCATATGAAGAAATAAGAAGCCCCATTAAAGGTATTGCACAGATAAAGATAGAAGATACATAAATGTGTTTGTTTTCTCTAACTTTTTTTCTCTTATCTAATTTAAATGGCAACTGCATAACATTATAAATCTATGTTGAAGGAATTAAAATGTATAAAGATACAATTTGTAAAACAATTCCAGCAGAAATTTGGGAGAGGGAACAGAGCTTTAAGGGAACAAAATTCTTGTATGCTATTGAAATTAAATTGATATTAATCCACACTATATTGTTATAAATTAAGCTGTTAATTGCAATCCTAAAGCAACCATTAAGAAAATAACTTAAGGGCCTTCCCTGGTGGCACAGTGGTTGAGAGTCCGCCTGCTGATGCAGGGGACATGGGTTCGTACACTGGTCCAGGAAGATCCCACATGCTTTGGAGTGACTGCACCCGTGAGCCATGGCTGCTGAGCCTGCGTTTCTGGAGCCTGTGCTCTGCAACGGGAGAGGCCACAACAGTGAGAGGTCCACGTACAGCAAAAAAAAAAAAAAAAAAAGAAAAGAAAAGAAAAAAAAAGAAAATAACTTAAAATACATAGTAAAGAAAAGGTAAGGGAATTAAAAATGGTACACTGTAAAATATCTGCTTAACACAAATAAGTTTTACAACTTCACAGGAGGATAAGAGGAAGAAAAAAGACATAAAGAAAACAATGAATTAGCAGTTGTAAATCCTACATCATCAGTAATTCCATGAAACATGTCAACTAAAAACTCGAATTAAAGGGCAGATTTTGTAGGAATGAATACAAAAATAACTATATGTTCTCTACAAGGCACATGGTTTATATTCAAAGACATAAATAGTTTGGGTTGAAAATAAAAAGACATAAATAGATATACCACACAAAGAGTATCCAACAACTGAGCTAGAGTGTCTATGTAAAGTTACACAAAATAATATTTCAGATAAAACTTGTTACTAGAGAAGAAGGATACCTTATAATAAATAGCCAACCCATCACAAACATTGAACAATTATAAACATATGTTCATCTAACAACAGAACACCAAAATACGTGGATAAAAAAATGGTAGAATTGAAGGAGGATTAGACAATTCAACAATAATAATTAGAGATGCCAATACCCCTGAAAAGGATACAAAACTATACAGACAATAAAGGGATAGAGCACTGAACAACACTATAAACGAACTAAACCTAACAGACACATACAGAACACTCCACCCAACAACAGCAGAATACGCATTCTTCTCAAGTGCACATGGAACATTCAACAATAGAGACCACATCTGGAACCATAAAATATACCTTAATGAATCTAAGAGAATAGGAATTATAAAAATATGTACTCCGGTAAAAATGGAATCAAATTATAAATCAAGGAAAGACTATATGTTAGGCCAGAAAACAATTTTCAATATATTTAAAATAATTGAAATTATACAAAATATGTTCTGCACTCAAAATGGAATGAAATTAGAAATTAATTACATAAGGAAATTTGGCGAAGTCACAACACATAGAAGTTAAGTAAAACACTTCTGAACAACTTACATGCCAAGGAAGGAAAAAATGGAATTTAGAAAGTACTTTGAGATGATTGACAATGAAAGCACACAATACCAAAACTTGGGCGATATAACAGAAGAGTGTTTAGAAGAAAATAAAAGCCTTTAAATGAATATATGAAAAAAGAACTCAAATGAATAACTTTTGGTTTGTTTAATTTTCTCTATTATTTTTCCATCTTATGTTTTACTTATTTCCACTCTAATCTTTATTATTTCCTTCCTTCTGCATATTTTATCTTTTCTTTGCTCTTTATTTCTGGTTTCTGACAAGAATTCCAAAACAATTCAATGAGGAAAGAATAGTCTTTTCAACAACTGGTCCCAGGACAAAAGAATATCCAGATGCAAAAGAATGAAGTTGGATCATACCTTACCCTATAAACAAAAATCAACTGAAAATTGATCAAAAATTAAATGTAAGAGCTAAAACAAAAGCAAAGAACCCTTAGAAGAAAACATAGGTGTAATTTTTCTTGATCTTAAATTAGGCTAGGTCATATGTGCTCATAGGTCATAGATATGACAATAAAGGAATAAGCAGCAAATAAAGATAAATTGAACTCATCAAAATTAAAAACTTCTGTGATTCAAATTACACCATGAAAAAGTGAAACAAAAAAACCCAAAGAATGGGAATAAATAATTGTGGGTAATATATTGTCTATTAAGCAAAATAAAAAAAAATTACAACTCAAAGATAAAAAGACAGCTAACCCTGTTAAAAATTGTCAAAGGATTTGAGTAGACAAAGAAAATGTACAGGAACATATGTGTATGTATAACTGATTCCCTTTGTTATAAAGCAGAAACTAACACACCATTGTAAAGCAATTATACTCCAATAAAGATAAAAAAAAGAAAATCAGAACAACAACAAAGAAAGGCTAATATGTACATGAAAACATGTTCAACATCATTAGTCATCAGGGAGATATACATCAAAACCATAATGAAATACCCCTTCACACTCATTAGGATGGCTGCAGTAAAAAAACAAAACAACAACAACAAAAAACAATAACAAGTGTTCACAATATGGTGAAGTTGGAATCCTCATAAATGGTTGATGGGAATGGAAAATGGTGCTACCACTTTGGAAAGCAATTTGACAATACATGAAAATATTAAGCCTAAATTTACCATACAAACTAGAAATTCCACTTCTAGGTATACTCCCCCTAAAATTTAAAACAGATACTGAAACAAATACTTGTATGCAAATGTTCATAGTGCCACTATTTACAATAGCCAAAAGGTGGAAACAACACAATGTACACCAACTGAGGAATGTGTTGTGATGTGGTAGGGTACAACCATGCACTGGAATATCTTTCAGCAGGAGAAAAGGGAGAATTAAGTACAGATATATGCTACAACATGACTGAATCTTGAAAATGTTGTGTGAAGTAAAAAGAAATGGACACAGAACACACAGAAGTCCACACATTTGTAAGGCTCAGTTTATATGAAATGAACAGAAGAGACAAATTCCCAGAGATAGAAAGTATATCAGTGATTGTCAGGGTTCTTGGTGGAGGAGAGAATAAGCAGTGACTGAATAGACATGCAGTTTATTTGGGGGGTAATGAAAATGTGTTGGAATTAGATACTTGTGTTGGTTGCAAAATTTTGTGAATCAAGTTGATCCTTGAACAACATGGCTTTGAAGTGTGCAGGTCCACTTAGACTCAGACATTTTTCAATGGTAAATACAGTACAACTGCACAATTCCCAGATGGTTGAATCCAAAGGTGTGGAACCTGCAGGTATGGAGGACCGACTATAAAGTTGTAGGCAGATTTTTGGCAGCAGGGTGGGTTGGCACCTCTAAACGTCTCCCTGACCCCTGCACGTTCTTCAAGGGTCAACTGTATAATAAAAATCACTGCACTGTGAACTTCTAAATGGTAAATTTTATGACCTGTGTGTTACATCTCAATAAACAAGAGTGATTGATACAGCAGAGGGATAGGCATATTGACTGATGGCACAGAATATAGAACATAGAAACACTCCTCACAAGTATGGCCCCTTGATTTTTGGCAAAGGAGCAAAAGCAATTCAATGGTGAAATGAAAGTCTTTTCAACAAATAGTCTAGAGCAATTGAACATTCATAGACAAAACAATGAACCTTGACCTAATTCTCACACCTAATTAAAAATTATCTAAATTGGGTCACTGACCTAAATGTAAAATGTAAAGAACATATTAGGAGCACAAAAAGACAACCTACAGACTGAGCAAAAATATTTACAAACCATGTATCTGATAAGGAACTCATATCTAGAATATATAAATAATTGTCAAAAGGCAATAGTTAAAAAAAATAAGAATGGGCAAAATACATGAAGAGACATTTCACTGAAGAGCATATACAGACAGCAAATAAGTACATGAAAAGATGATCAACGTCATTAGCTATTAGGAAGATGCAAGTTAAAATCACAATGAAATACTATTACACACCAGTTAAAACTGCTAAAAAAAAAAGGACAATACTAAATGCTGGATAGTATGCAGAGAAACTGGACTATTCACATTGCTGATGGAAATTCAAATTGGTACAGCCACTCTGGAAAACAGGTAGTTCCTTTAAGTTTCAAACACACAAATAATAAATAACCCAGAAATTGAACTCTTGGGCATTTATTCCAGAGAAACAAAAATTATGTTTACATAAAAACTATTTATAAATATTTATAACATTTATTCATAATTAGCCCCAAACTGGAAACAATCCAAAAGCCCTTCAATGGGTGCCTGATTAAACAATGGTACATCCATTCCATAGAATATTACTCAGCAATGAAAAGGAGTGAATTATTTTTTTTTAACAGTGTTAAAATGCTTTTACTCTTTGATCATTTTGATACCAAAAATCTAGGTTCAGTTTGCCAGATAGTCAAAAATTATAAGTGTATACTATGGGGATAATTTTAGATATTTTGATGTTACTGGAAACTGTCAAGTTCTTAGATATAAGCTACCAATTTTTCTCTCTTTTTTAAAAAATCTGTTTTACACAGCAACAATCTGTTGATAAATTCTTTTTTTTTTTTTGCATTCTTTTTTCTCTTTATTTTTTTAATTGAAGTATAGTTGATTTACAATGTTGTGTTAGTTTCAGATTTATAGCAAAGTGATTCAGTTATTTTACTCTTTAATTTCAGTTAATTCAGTTATATATTTTGTATATATATATATATATATATATACACACACACATGTATTCTTTTTCAGATTCTTTTCGCTTATAGTGTGTTACAAAATATTGAGTATAGTTTCCTGTGCTATACATATTCGATATATAGTAGTGTGTATATGTTAATCCCAAACTCCTATTTTATCCCTCTTCACTTTCCCCTTTGGTAACCACAAGTTTGTTTTCTATGTCTGTGGGTCTATTTCTGTTTTGTATATAAGTTCATTTGCATTATTATTTTTTAGATACCATATATAAGTGATGTCATATGATATTTGTCTTTCTCTGTCTGGCTTACTTCATTTAGTATGGTAATCTCTAGGTTGATCCATGTTGCTGTAAATGGCATTATTTCATATTTTTTAGGCTGAGAATCATTCCATTGAATATCACATCTTCTTTATCCATTCATCTGTCAATGGACATTTAGATGGCTTCCATGTCTTGGCTATTGTAAACAGTGCTGCTATGAACACTGAATATTGGGGTGCATGTATCTTTTCAAATTGTTTTTCTCTGGATATATGACCAGGAATGGGACAGTAGGATCATATGGAAGCTCTATTTATAGTTTTTTAAGGAACCTCCATACTGTTTTTAGTGACTGCACCAATTTACATTCCCACCAATAGTGTAGGAGGGTACCCTTTTCTCCCCACCTTCTCCAGCATTTATTATTTATAGAATTCTTGATGATGGCCATTCTGATTGGTGTAAGGTGATACCTCATTGTAGTTTTGTTTGGCATTTCTCTGATAATTAGCGATATTAAGCATGTTTTCATGTGCCTTTTGGCCACCTGTGTGTCTTCTCTGGAGAAGTATCTATTTAGATCTTCTGACAATTTTTTGATTGGATTTTTTTTTTACATGGAGCTGTGTGAGCAGTTTGTATATTTTGGAAATTAATCCCTTGTCAGTCATCGTTTGCAAATATTTTTCCCATTATGTAGGTTGTATTTTCATTTTGTTTATTATTCCCTTTGCTGCGCAAAAGCTTTTAAATTTAATTAGGTCCCATTTGTTTATTTTTGTTTTTATTTCCATTACTCTAGGAAATTGATCTGAAAAGATATTGCTGCAATTTATGTCAAAGAGTGTTCTGCCCTATGTTTCTCTCTAGGAGTTTTATAGTATCCTGTCTTACATTTAGATCTTTTTTTTTCTTTTTTTTTTTTTTTGTGGTACGCGAGGCTCTCACTGTTGTGGCCTCTCCTGTTGCGGAGCACAGGCTCCGGACGCGCAGGCTCAGCAGCCATGGCTCACAGGCCCAGCCACTCTGTGGCATGTGGGATCTTCCCGGACCGGGGCACGAACAGGGCAGGCGGACTCTCAACCACTGTGCCACCAGGGAAGCACACATTTAGGTCTTTAATCCATTTTGTGTTTATTTTTGAGTATAGTGTTAGAGAATGTTCTAATTTCATTCTTTTACGTGTAACTGTCTAGTTTCCCCAGCACCACTTATTGGAGAGGCTGTCTTCTCCATTGTCATAGATTAATTGACCATAGATGTGGGGGTTTATGTCTGGGCTTTCTATCCTTTTCCATTCATCTTTATGTCTGTTTTTGAGCCAGTACTATATTGTTTTGATTACTGTAGCTTTGTAGTATGTCTAAAGTCTGGGAGCTTGATTCCTCCAGCTCCACTTTTCTTTCTTAAGATTGCTCTGGCTATTCTGGGGTCTTTTGTGTTTCCATAAATTAAAAAAAAATTTTCTCCAGTTCTGTGAAAAATGCCATTGGTAATTTGATAGAGATTGCATTGAATCTGTAGATTACCTTGTGTAGTATGGTCATTTTAACAATATTGATTCTTCCAATCCAAGAACACACTATATCTTTCCATCTGTTTGTGTCATCTTCAATTTCTTTCATCAGTGTCTTACTGTTTTCAGGTACAGGTCTTTTGCCTAAAAAAAGAGCGAACTATTGATACACACAGCAACCTGGATGAATCACCAGAGGATTACACTTAGTGAAAAAAAGTAAAGCTCAAAAGTTAAGAATTCTATGATTCTCTCTATTAAAATTCTTGAAATTCAAAATTATAGAAATGGAGAACAGATTAGTGGTTAAGAATGGAGGTGTACAGGTCAGGAGGTGGAGGCTATTAAAGGGCAGTATGAGAGATCCTTTTGTGATGGACATGTTCTGTATCTTGACTGTATCAACGTGAATATCCTGGTCGTGTTATTGTTGTATAACTGTGTAAGATGGTGTCAGGATAAATTTAGTAAAGCATACGAAAGAACTCTACAGATTATTTCTTGTAACTGTTTGTAAATATACAATTATCTCTACAAGTTTAATTTAAAAATCATTTGTATTTCTATATACTAGTAATGAAAAGTTGGAAAATAAAACTAAAAATATACTATTTACAATAGCATCCCCAAATATGAAAATCTTAAGGATAAATTTAACAAAACATAGGAAAGGCTAACACACTGACAATTTAAACTCTTTCTGGCCCAAACAGAGGTAGATCTTTGTCAGCCTGTCATTCTTCTAGATGTCAGAAGAAGAAAGCCGAGTTAATATATCTGAGATCAGGATGATGCTTCTGTAGGGACTATCTTTTTGAAGCTTTTTCCTTGTAACTTATTCTCTTTCATGCATTTCTAGGCTCCTTTTCAACTGACATTGCATCTTTCTCTCACTAGCATCCCACTCTGAGGAACTTAAAGCACATTCTAAGACATGAAACCCTGCCTTTATTTGGAAATACCATTCCTGCTGGCATTTATGTTCTAAAATCATCATACATCTGAGCATGATGTTCTGTCCTTTCATTCAACATAAAGTTTATATATCCTTCTCTGAGCAATGAATGATAGGAAAACAAAAAACAAATAAAATATATTCTCTATCCTCTAGTTATCCACACTATTAAGGATGTATTAATTCATTTAAGAAGACCAAAAATCACAACATGCCTGATATATACCTGTCCCAGAAAATTTATGTGGAATTCAGGCAGGAAAGAAAAAATAAAACCTAGAGGTAGTGCCTATTGCCCACTGGAAGCTGTGCCTAGCTTGTGCATTCCATTTCTTCGAGGAATCTCAGAGCAACTTTATTAGTTCAGTGATATTATTTCACTTGTCATAGGAAGACACAGGGACTTGGTCTCTCTTAGGGCACCTCACTGTGTGGTGTAGGTTCAATACAAAGGAGGCATATCTGACCCAGAGTCCATGATCCTGCTCTTCTTCTCCTTTATTGCTTTTGTTGTTGTTTGTTTCACAATAGAAAAATAAGATGCTACAGAATAACCTCCACACAGTTTTCCCTAGTGGAATGTACCATTCTACATTCCCAACAACAGTGTATGAGTCCGAATTTTTCTACATCCTCATCAACACTTGTTATCTTTGTGTTTTTGTTAATAATAACCATCCTAACAGGTGTGAGGTGATATCCAGTTGCGGTTTTGATCTGCATTTCCCTGATGATTAGTGATGTTGATCATCTTTTCATATACCTGGTGGCCTTCTTTGTCTTTTATGTTTGTTTGTTTATTTGAGAAATGTCTATTTAAGTCCTTTACCCTTTTTAAATTAGGTATTTTTTATATTTATTTTTTAATTTTAATTTTTGCTACTGAGTTGTAGTAAATTCTTCTATATTTTGGACATTATCTGCTTATCAGATAGATGGTTTGCAAATATTTTCTCTCATTCCATAGTTTTATTACTCTTGTTGATGACTTCCTTTGTTGTACAAGAGATTTTTAGTTTGGTGTACTCTCACTTGTCTATTTTTGAATTTATTTCATGTGCATTCGGTGTCAAATCCAAGAAATAATTGCCAAGACCAATGTTAAGAAGATTTTCTCCTACTTTTTATTTGAGGAAGTTTTACATCTTCAGGTCTTAACGTTTAAGTTTTTAATCCATTTTGAGTTGATTTACGTGTATGGTGTATTTCATTCTGTTGCATGCACATATCCAGTTTTCCCAACATAATTTTTTGAGAGGGTATCATTTCCCCATTGTGTGTTCTTGATGCCCTTATTGAAAATCAGTATGTGTGGGATTTTCCTGGTCTCTCTATTGCTTTCCGTTGGTTCATCTCTCTTTCTTTATGCCAGTACCATGCTGGGTTTTTGTTGTTGTTGTTGGTTTTTACATTTATTTATTCTTTTTTTTTTTGGCTGTGTTGGGTCTTTGTTGTTGCGCATGGGCTTTCTCTAGTTGCAGTCAGTGGGGGCTACTCTTCATTGCAGTGCACAGGCTTCTCATTGTGGTGGCTTCTCTTGTTGCAGAGCATGGGCTCTAGGTGTGTGGGCTTCAGTAGTTGCAGCATGCAGGTTCAGTGGTTGCGGCATACTGGCTCAGTAGTTGTGGCTCACAGGATCTAAAGCACAGGCTCAGTAGTTGTGACACACGGACTTAGTTGTTCCACGGCATGTGGGATCTTTCTGGACCAGGGCTCAAACCTGTGTCCCCTGCATTGGCAGGCAGATTCTTAACAACTGTGCCACCAGGGAAGTCCCCATGCTGTTTTAATTACTGTAACTTTGTAACAAATTTTAAAATTAGAAAGTGTGATATCGCCGGCATTGTTCTGTTTTCTCGAGATTGTTTTGTCTATTTGGGGTCTTTTGTGGTTCTATATGAATTTTATGGGTTTTTTGTTTGTTTCTGTAAAAAATGTCATTGGAATTTTGATAGAGATTGCAGACTGCATTGAATTTGTAGTATGGTATTGGGTAGTATGTCTTTCAGTAAAACGTATATTTTAACAATATTAATTCTTCCAACCCATGAATATAGGATGTCTTTCCATGTATTTTTCTTTACTTTAGTTCAGCAGTGTCTTATAGTTTTCAGTGTACAAGTCTTTTGCTCTCTTGGTTAAGCTTATTCCTAAATATTTTATTATTTTAGATGCTATTGTAAATGGTATCGCTTTCTTACTTTCCTTTTCAGATAGTTCATTGTTAGTGCATATAATTACTACATGACCCAACAATCTCACTTCTGGATTTATATCCAAAATAATTGAAATCAGTACCTGGAAGAGATGTCTGCATTCCCATATTCATTGTAGCATTATTCACAATAGCCAAGATATGGAAACAACCAAAATGTCCATTGACAGATGAATGAATAAAGAAAATGTGGTATATGCACACAATGGAATATTATTCATCCCTAAAAAAGTAAATCTTGCCATTTGTGCCAGTATGGATGAAGCTGAAAGAAATGATTCTACATGAAATAAGCTAGTTACAGAAGGACAAATATTACATGATTCCACTTACATGAACTTTCTAAAATAGTAAAACTCATAGAAGCAGAGAACAGAGTGGTGTTTGCCAGGGGCAAAGGGGTTGGAGAAATAGGGAAGTTGTTGTTCAATGAGTATAAATTTTCAGTCATGCAAGATGAATAGGTACCTATAATTAACAATTCAGCATTGTGCACTTTAAAGTATGTTAAGAGGATAGATCTTATGTTAAGTATTCTTAAACATAGACAGGCACACACATACAAAACCTAAGAAAGAACACATGGAAAATTTTGAAGGTGACGGCTATGTTTAATGTCTTGATTGTGCTGATATTATGGGTGTACGCACATGTCCAAAATCATCAAGTATATACTCAATGTGTGTATTTGTAATATCAATTATACCTCAATAAACCTTACAAAAGATGATAGGGAATTTTTAACAAGGAAAAGAATACCAGTTTCTGAGATCACTAAATTACATCAAAGTTACCTTGGGGGAAAAGAAAGAACTGCCTCTACCACCACCAAAAATAAAAGAACAAAAACAAAAAGAATCATTGAAAGAAAGATTAAAGAGACATTATTACTTTATCCATTAATCAATTGTTCCTAGTGACTATAACAATAAATAATTAATGAATAATCATATTATATGAATAATTAAGTCTCAAATTACATACACATGTGCACACACATGCATGCACACACACATAAAATGTGGATAAATGAACCTTGCTAATTATTAAACTAAAGCAAAGATTCCAATTTATAAGCCTTAAGTTAATAAAAATGTTCATTCTTTCAATGCAAAATTAGTTTAAATGATAATGTGTGATTCTTATGTCTTGTGATGCAATAATATACAACACAGGTCAGTGGAGACTGAGCCATTGCATTTGAAAAGCAACTGGCATCAAAATAAAAGGTAAAACAAATCTTTTCACTCTTTTCCCCACTGACGCTAACCTGTAGAATTTATCTCAGAATGAAATCAGTCAAAAGTGAGGAAAATACCAATGCATACCCAGATTTTCAGTGTAACATCTTTTAAAACAAACCTGAAGAGTTGGAAGCAACCTGCATTTCTAGCAACAAAGTACAATAATTAATTGAATAATGTTCTTTTTTACCCCATGGATCCATATGTTTTCTAAAAAAATAAGTTTCAGGGCACTTTAAGCAGTTGGGAAAGGGCTTGTTAAATCATTGCTAGGTGAAAATCAGAATATAAATTATATAGAGTTATCATTTCAACTACTCAAGAAACATTTATTCATATGCAGAAAGGACTAGCCAGGCACTCAAATGATATTATAACATGTATTATGAGTGTGGCATTGAAATTCACTTGATGGGGAAGGTAGAATAATGGGAGAGATTGGGAAGAGAGGAAAGAAAATCAGTCTTTAGGCAATAAGTAGACTGGAAACTGTTGCCAGGGAGACCGGTTACTAGGCTCCTGAAATAGCTTAAATGAGAGTTGATGAAATTCTAAACCAAGGCAAAGTCTGAGGGGATAAATGGAAAGGAAATATTGAGGTTACTATTTTTTTTAAAAGAAAAACCATATCAGAAAGGAAAAGGGATTCTTTTTCTTCCAAAAATAAATGTCACATGGGCCTTCTATTAAAATATATTGAAATTATAATATTAGATATCATTCATTAATTACTTAATCAATGCCAGGCAGCTACCTCTTGTCCTATGCAGTCTATGAGGTTGTTTCCATCAGTATCCTCATTTTAAAGAGGAGATGACTAAAGTGGAGAAGATTGTCTAACATCACATGGCCAGTGAGTGAGAGTTCTAAACTCCTACCACATATCAGACCCCAGCTTAGACCCTGAACTCCATGCCTAGTGCTGAACAATGGGTAGTGGGATATACAGACCTGGATGAATCCTGAAAGTCACCCCCCCCGATTCCTTTTCTTTCTTTCTCTCTTTCTTTCTCTCTTTCTTTCTCTCTTTCTTTCTCTCTTTCTTTCTTTCTTTCTTTCTTTCTTTCTTTCTTTCTTTCTTTCTTTCTTTCTTTCTTTCTTTCTTTCTTTCTTTCTTTCTTTCTTTCTTTCTTTCTTTCTTTCTTTCTTTCTTTCTTTCTTTCTTTCTTTCTTTCTTTCTTTCTTTCTTTCTTTCTTTCTTTCTTTCTTTCTTTCTTTCTTTCTCTTTTGTGTAATCGTATTTCCATAATCCTTGACCTTCTTCATGCTTGTTATTCTTGAGATTGGGGTTTGCAGCATTTGCCTTTCTGTGGAAGGTGAACAGTTAACAGGCATACAAAGATGAAGGCTTGTGAGTTGTCTGCCAATTAAATTGAAAAAGAGTAGGGAGGCCAGGTTTTCACCTTTCAAGTTGGGGATGCATAAGGAGAGTTGAGAAGTAGGGGGAGGTAGTGATGGATCTAAAATAATGTGCAGAGGTGGTCCAGGTCACTTTTCTGTGGGCAAAGAGGAAGCACAGGTCCCTGGGTCATTCTGCAGTCTATAAATGGGTAGAGACTGGTGGGAGGGAAAACAGTCCAGGGGAATGGGCTACAAGACCAATAAGAGAAGAACACAGGAAGCAGGAGATGCATTGCAGTGAGAAATGTGTGAGCAGTCAGTGAAAAAGAGACAGAAAGAAGCAATGCAGACCACAAAAGAGTCATGGCAAAGATGATTACATGAGAATTCTCCAAAATCCAAAGTGGTTGCGTTAGAGCCATGGGGTTATAAGAATGTTTTGTCTTCTTTTCTGTATTATTCAGAGTTAATAAAAATATATACTATTTGTATAAAAATGAATTAACACCCAGTGAACTGATTTGCTCCATTTTGTGGTCTTTCCCTGAGACTCATTCAATAGCACTGCCTTGGTCCCCACATGCACCTAGGACCTCACCTCTTTCCTAGAACTGATAATCTTGTCACTGTTTCTCCTGCAGGTGTTTGTTCTTTTAATCTTTTGAGTATATACCCTCATGTGACACTAACCAGTGTCCTTTCCTGTGACAATGACGCTTAAGATTGACATACTGTTCAAAGTGTATATAACTGCCTTAACTCTGTATCCAAGTTGACAATGTAGCCTAGAGAAGGGTGATTATATATGAGCAGTAGAATAAATCAAAAGAGGCTGACTTTATTTATAAATACTGCTCTACATAAGAAATAATAATAAGATTAACAGGCAAAAATTTTAAATGAAGGATTATTAACCCTATCTATGATCAATAGGTGGTTACTATATCGACCCTATCAATAAGTAAAAGAGAAGCAAAGGATAGGAACACCCTTTTTAAAGGTAATGTAGAGAGACAAAGATAATTCAGAGAGATTTTATGCATTATATGATGGTCAGCCTCACTAGTTATAAAATACATTTATTCAGAAATATGTGAAAAGTGTAATACAATATTATTCTTTACACAGCAATTCCATTTCTAGAAATATGTAGATTAAGCATTCTAAAATACGGATGTATATTTGTGGCAATTAATAGTAGAAAAATTCAAAAACTCCTAAATGGCCATCCATAAGAACTGTTTTAAATACATGATACCTAGTTAATATAAAACAATATTGAGCATTCCTTAAAGTGCATGAGATATTAACTTTTGATATAAAAAGTGATATAAGATACATAAATATATTATCCCGGTAACTTTTCCAGTATACACATGTACAACACTTTTGGAAATATATAAACTAAATTGTGGTTATAAAAACAGAAATGGAATTACGGCAGTATTTCCTATTTACATATATCGGTGTTGTCTTAATCATGTAACCTTTAAATTAATACTTTTAAATTTATAAATATAATACAATATTTTAGTTTGAATAAATAAAAACTAAACATTTTAAAATGAGCAAAGACAGAAAAAATTCACAGCAAAAATATAAATAACAAATATAAGAAAAATGTTCACCTTCCAAATAATTAAGCAAATTCAGAATCTCAGAGTGACAATTTCCATATGTCCAACAGTCAAGATTTTAAGAAATGTACTGAACTATGTGGCTGCTTCCCACTAGCTATCTATTTTACATTTAGTAGTATATATAAGTTCATGTCATTCACTCACTTCATCCCAGCTTACACTTCCCCTCCCCGTGTCCTCAAGTCCATTCACTACATCTGCATCTTTATTCTGGTCCTGCCCCTAGGTTCTTCAGAACAATTTTTTTTTTTTAGATGCCATGTATATGTGTTAGCATATGGTATTTACTTTTCTCCTTCTGACTTACTTCACTCTGTATGACAGACTCTAGGTCCATCCACCTCACTAGAAAAGACTCAATTTCATTTATTTTTATGACTGAGTAATATTCCATTGTATATATGTGCCACAGCTTCTTTATCCATTCATCTGTCAACGGACACTTAGGTTGCTTCCATGTCCTGGTTATTGTAAATAGTGCTGCAATGAATATTGTGGTACATGACCCTTTTTGAATTACGGTTTTCTCAGTGTATATGCCCAGTAGTGGGATTGCTGGGTCATATGGTAGTTCTATTTTTAGTTTTTTAAGGAAGCTCCATACAATTCTCCATAGTGGATGTATCAGTTTACATTCCCACCAACAGTACAAGAGGGTATCCTTTTCTCCACACCCTCTCCAGCACTTATTATTTGTGGGTGTTTTGATGATGTCCATTCTGACTGGTGTGAGGTGATACCTCATTGTAGTTTTGATTTGCATTTCTCGAATGATTAGTAATGTTAGGCATCCTTTCACATGTTTGTTGGCAATCTGTATATCTTCTTTGGAGAAATGTCTATTTAGGCCTTCAACCCATTTTTGGATTGGGTTGTTTTTTTGATATTGAGCTGCATGAGCTGCTTGTATATTTTGGAGATTAATCCTTTGTCAGTTGCTTCATTTGTAAATATTTTCTCCCATTCTGAGGGTTGTCTTTTACTCTTGTTTATGGTTTCCTTTGCTGTGCAAAAGCTTTTAAGTTTCATTAGGTCCCATTTGTTTATTTTTGTTTTCATTTCCATTTCTCTAGGAGATGGGTCATAAAGGATCTTGCTCTGATTTATGTCATAGAGTGTTCTGCCTATGTTTTCGTCTAAGATTTTGATAGTGTCTGGCCTTAAATTTAGGTCTTTAATCCATTTTGAGTTTATTTTTGTGTATGATGTTGAGTGTTCTAATTTCACTCTTACATGTAGCTGTCCTATTTTCCCAGCATCGCTTATTGAAGAGCCTGTCTTTTCACCATTGTATACTCTTGCTTACTTTATCAAATATAAGGTGACCATATGTGTGTGGGTTTATCTCTGGGCTTTGTATCCTCTTCCATTGAGCTATATTTATGTTTTCGTGCCAGTACCATACTGTCTTGATTACTGTAGCTTTGTAGTATAGTCTGAAGTCTGGGAGCCTGATTCCTCCAGCTCGGTTTTTCTTTCTCAAGATTGCTTTGGCAATTCGGGGTCTTTTGTGTTTCCACACAAATGTGAATTTTTTCGTTCTAGTTCTGTGAAAAATGCCAGTGGTAGTTTGATAGGGATTGCACTGAATCTATAGATTGCTTTGGGTAATATAGTCATTTTTACAATGTTGATTCTTCCAATCCAA
Organism: Grampus griseus; assembly: GCF_964374135.1. Classification (NCBI taxonomy): domain Eukaryota; kingdom Metazoa; phylum Chordata; class Mammalia; order Artiodactyla; family Delphinidae; genus Grampus; species Grampus griseus. The sequence continues at coordinate 121,843,250 of NC_139018.1, read as the reverse complement.
GAATATGGTATATCTCTCCATCTGTTTTTTATCATCTATTTTCTTTTATCTTTTATTTTATAGTTTTCTGCATACAGGTCTTTTGTCTCCTTAGTTAGGTTTATTCCTAGGCATTTTATTATTTTGTTACAATGGTAAATAAGATTGCTTCTTTAATTTCTCTTTCAGGTTTTCATCATTAGTGTATAGGAATGCAAGTGATTTTTGTCCATTAACTTTGTATCCTGCTACTTAACCAAATTCATTGATTAGCTCTAGTAGTTTTCTGGTAACCCCTTTAGGATTCTCTATGTATAGTATCATGTCATCTGCAAACAGTGACAGTTTTACTTCTTCTTTTCGCATTTGGATTCCTTTTATTTTTTTTCATCTCTGAGTGCTGTGCTTAAAACTCCCAAAACTATGCTGAATAATAGTGGTGAGAGTGGGCAACTTGTCTTGTTCCTGATCTTAGTGGAAATGGTGTCAGTTTTTCCCCATTGAGAAAGATGTTGGCTGAGGGTTTGTCATATATGGCCTTTATTATGTTGGTGAAAGTTCCCTCTATACCTACTTTCTGGAGAGTTTTTTTCATAAATGGGTATTGAGTTTTGTTGAAAGATTTGTCTGCATCTATTGAGATGATCATATGATTTTTATCCTTCAATTTTTAATATGGTGTATCACATTTATTGATTTGCATATATTGAGGAATCCTTGCATTCCTGGGATAAACCCAACTTCATCATGGTTATGATCCTTTTAATGTGCTGATGGATTCTGTTTGCTAGTATTTTGTTGAAGATATTTGCATCTATGTTCATCAGAGATATTGGCCTGTAGTTTTCTTTTTTTTTTTTAACATCTTTGTCTGGTTTTGTAACACCGTTAAGGTGATGGTGGCCTCATAAAATGAGTTTGGGAGTGTTCCTCCCTCTGCTATATTTTGGAAGAGTTTGAGAAGGATAGGTGTTAGCTTTTCTCTAACTGTTAATTCTTAGGTAGAATTCGCCTGTGAATCCATCTGGTCCTGGACTTTTGTTTGTTGGAAGATTTTTAATACCAGTTTCAATGTCAGTGCTTGTGATTGGTCCATTTATATTTTCTATTTCTTCCTGGTTCAGTCTCAGAAGGTTGTTCTTTTCTAAGAATTTGTCCATTTTTTCCAGGTTGTCCAATTTATTGGCATATAGTTGCTTGTACTAATCTCTGATGGATTTCTTCAGTATCCATTGTTACTTCTCCTTTTTCATTTCTAATTTTATTGATTTGATTCCTCTCTCGCTTTTTCTTGATGAGTCTGGCTAATGGTTTATCAATATTGTTCACCTTCTCAAAGATGCAGCTTTTAATTTTATTGATCTTTGTTATCATTTCCATCATTTCTTTTTCATTTATTTCTGACCTGATCTTTATGATTTCTTTCCTTCTGCTAACTTTGGGGTTTTTTTTTGTTGTTGTTCTCTTGTCTATAATTGCTTTAGGTGTAAGATTAGGTTGTTTATTTGAGATTTTTCTTGTTTGTTGAGGTAGGATTGTATTGCTATAAACTTCCCTATTTGAACTGTTTTTGCTGCATCCCATAGGTTTCGGGTCATTGTGTTTTCATTGTCATTTGTTTCTAGGTATTTTTTTATTTCTTCTTTGATATCTTCATTGATCTCTTGATTATTTAGTAGCGTACTGTTTAGCTTCCATGTGTTTGTATTTTTTACAGTTTCTTTTCCCCCTGTATCTGATATCTAGGCTCATAGCATTGTGGTTGGAAAAGATACTTGATACGATTTCAAATTTTCTTAAATTTACCAAGGCCTGATTTGTGACCCAAGATATGATCTATCCTGGAGAATGTTCCATGAGCTTTTGAGAAGAATGTGTATTATCTTGGTTTTGGATGGAATGTCCTATAAATATCAATTAAGTCCATGTGTTTAATGTATTATTTAAAGCTTGTTTTTCCTTATTTATTTTCATTTTGGATGATCTGTCCATTGGTGAAATGAGGTTTTAAAGTCCCCTACTATGATTGTGTTACTATTGATTTCCCCTTTTATGGCTGTTAATATTTTCTTTATGTATTGAGGTGCTCCTATGTTGGGAGCATAAATATTTACAATTGTTATATCTTCTTCTTCGATATATCCCTTGATATTTATGTAGTGTCCTTCTTTGTCTCTTGTGATTGTCTTTAATTTAAAGTCTATTGTGTCTGATATGAGCATTGCTACTCCAGCTTTCTTTGATTGCCATTTGCATGGAATATCATTTTCCATCCCCTCACTTTCAATCTGTATGTGTCGCTAGGTCTGCAGTTGGTGTCTTCTAGACAGCATATATACAGGTCTTGTTTTTGTTCATTCATCCAGTCTATATGTTTTGGTTGGAGGATTTAATCTATTTACATTTAAGGTAATTATCAATATGTATGTTCTGATTACCATTTTCTTAATTGTTTTGAATTTGTTATTGTAGGTCTTTTCCTTCTCTTGTGTTTCTTGCCTAGAGAAGTTCCTTTAGCATTTGTTGTAAAGCTGGTAAGGTGGTGCTGAATTCTCTTAGTTTTTCCTTGTCTGTAAAGGTTTTAATTTCTCCATTGAATCTGAATGAGATCCTTAGTGGGTAGAGTAATCTTGGTTGTAGGTTTTTCCCTTTCATCACTTTAATATGTCCTGCCACACCCTTCTGGCCTACAGAGTTTCTGCTACAAGATCAGCTGTTAACCTTATGGGGATTCTCTTGTGTGTTATTTGTTGCTTTTCCCTTGTTGCTTTTCATATTTTTTCTTTGTATTTAATTTTTGATAGTTTGATTAATATGTGTCTTGGCATGTTTCTCCTTGGATTTATCCTGTATGGGACTCTCTGTGCTACCTGGACTTCATTTGACTATTTCCTTTCCCATATTATGGAAGTTTTCAAATATAATCTCTTCATATATTTTCTCTTCTTCTTCTGGACGCCTATAATTTGAATGTTGGTGCGTTTAACATTGTCCCAGAGATCTCTGAGGCTGTTCTCAATTCTTTTCATTCTTTTTTCTTTATTCTGCTCTGTGGTAGTTATTTCCACTATTTTGTCTTCCAGGTCACTTATCCATCCTTCTACCTTAGTTATTCTGCTATTGATCCCTTCTAGAGAATTTTAAATTTCATTTATTGTGTTTTTCATCATTGTTTGTTTGTTCTTTAGTTCTTCTAGGTCCTTATTAAGCGTTTCTTGTATTTTCTCCTTTCTATTTCCAAGATTTTGGATCATCTTTACAATCATTACTCTGAATTGTTTTTTTAGGTAGACTGCCTATTTCCTCTTCATTTGTTTCTTCTGGTGGGTTTTTACCTTGCTCCTTCATCTGCTGTGTGTTTCTTTGTCTTCTCATTTTGCTTAACTTATTGTGTTTGGGGTCTCCTTTTTGCAGTCTGCTTGTTCGTAATTCCCATTGTTTTTGGTGTCTGCCCCCAGTTGGTAAGGTTTGTTCAGTGGGTTTCATCAGCTTCCTGGTGGAGGGGACTTGTTCCTGTGTTCTGGTGGATGAAGCTGAATCTCGTCTTTCTGGTAGGCAGGACCATGTCTGGTGGTGTGTTTCAGGGTGTCTGTGACCTTATTATGGTTTTAGGCAGCCTCTTTGCTAATGCGTGGGGTTGTGCTCCTGTCTTTCTAGTTGTTTGGCATGAGGTGTATGGCACTGCAGCTTGATGGTCATTGAGTGGAGCTGGGTCTTAGCATTGAGACGGGGATCTCTGGGAGATCTCTCACCATGGATTGATATTACGTGGGTCAGGAGGTCTCTGGTTGTCCAATGTCCTGAACTTGGCTCTCCTACATCATAGGCTCAGGCATGACACCCGGTTGGAACACCAAGGCCCTGTCAGCCACATGGCTCAGAAAAAAAGGGAGAAAAGAAAGAAAGAAAGAAAAGAAAAGAAAAGAAATAAAGTTGTTAAAATAAAAAGATAAAAAATATTATTAAAATAAAAATATTAAAACGTACTTAAAAAAAAAATGAGGAGAGCAACCAAACCAGTAAACAAATCCACGAATGATAACAAGCACTAAAAACTAAACTAAGATAAACGTATACATCAGAAATTAGTCACTCACATAAAGCAAATCCCTCATCTACAGTTGCTCCCAAAGTTTACTGCCTCTATTTTGGGATGACTCATTGTCTGTTCAGGTATTCCACAGATGCAGGGTACATCAATTTGATTGTGGAGATTTAGTCCACTGTTTCTGAGGCTGCATGGAGAAATTTTCCTTTCTCTTCCTTGTTTGCACAGCTCCTGGGGTTCAGCTTTGGATCTGGCACTGCCTCTGCATGTAGGTCACCCTCTGTTTTTCACCCAGACAAGAGGGGTTAAAGTAGCAGCTGTTTAGGGGGTTGAGGCTCACTCAGACCAGTGGGAAGGAGGGGTAGGGAATGCGGGTCGAGCCTGTGGTGTCAGAGGCCAGCATGACGTTGCAACAGCCTGAGGCATGTCATTTGTTCTCCCAGGGAAGTTGTCCCTGGATCATTGGACCCCGGGAGTGGTGGGCTGCACAGTCTCCCGGGATGGGAGTTGTGGATAGTGACCTGTGCTTGCACACAGGCTTCTTGCTGGCTGCAGCAACAGCCTTAGCATTTCACGCCCGTCTCTGTTGTCCATGCTGATAGCCATGGCTCACATCTATCTCTGGAGTTCTTTTAGGCAGTGTTCTGAATCCTCTCTCCTCACGCACCCCGATACAATGGTCTTTTGCCTCTTAGGCAGTTCCAGATTTTTTCCAGACTCCCTCCCAGCTAGCTGTGGCACACTAGCCTCCTCTAGGCTGTGTTCATGCAGCCAACCCCAGTCCTGTCCCTGGGATCTGACTTCTGACGCCTAAGCCTCAGCTCCTAGACCCCACCCGTCCCAGTGGGTGAGAAGACAATCCTCTCAGGCTGGTGAGTGCCAGTTTGCACTGATCCTCTGTGCGGGAATCTCTCTGCTTTGCTCTCTGCACCCTGTTGCTGCACTCTCCTCCATGGCTCCAAAACTTCCCCCTCCGCCCACCGTCCATCTCCACCAGTGAAGGGGATTCATAGTGTGTGGAAACTTTTCCTCCTTCACAGCTCCTTCCCATAAGTGTAGGTACTGTCCTTATTATTTTGTCTCTGTTTTTTTTTCTTTTGCCCTACCCTGATATGTGGGGAGTTTCTTGCCTTTTGGGAAGTCTAAGGTCTTCTGCCAGCATTCAGTAGGTGTTCTGTAGGAGTTGTTCCACATGTAGATGTGTTTTTGATGTATTTGTGGGGAGGAAGGTGATCTCCATGTCTTACTCCTCCGCCATCTTGAAGGTCCTCCCATACTTTATTTTCCTGAGAAATTTCACATTCAGTAATCAGTGTGAATAAAGCAATGAATTTAGACAACTATTTTTTACAAAGATGTTTATCATTGTGTTGCTTTAAATCAAAAAAAATTAAAAATGAGTCAGTAGTGTTGTACAATAATTTTAAATGATGTTCCTGTAGAATGTTCTGAGTCACCAAAGTCTAATGGTCTAGACAGCATCAGAATGCGGGGTATTAATTATGGCACAAGAGTAAACACCTGCTGGAATTGCACAGAGAAGGCAAGATAGAAACAATCAACTCTGTTATTGCTATGTTACAGTTTACAGGGGCAAAGATTCTTTACTAACGTAAACAACTTACTCAAGAATCCCTTGCTCTATGACCCACAAAGCTAGGTTAATCTGTGTCTCTTCCATTCACATAACACTTAACCTAGTCACTAGTACTACATACAAAAGAATACATTTCAGATAAATAAGAGGAAATAAATTAAATGGCATTTGGAAACCTCAGTTCAGAAAGAGGAGGAGTATCAAACTACTGCCCACTAATAGGAACTATTTCAGACCTAAAATGTTTAAAGTAAAATCATATATAATTACTGTTTATCCATAAAATTACTGTAATTATATATTGAAAATATAATATAAAAATATTATAATATAAAAATTATATAAATATATATATAAATATAAAAAATAATATAAAGAAAACCTCACTATTCTCCAAACAAAGTTATCTCTGAGGTCTTCATTCATCATTTTGTTTTAGAGTGACAGTAATCAATAGGAAGCAAGTTACATGGAGAGAGTGGAATTTCCAAACTTTATTTGATTAATTCTGACTTAATGTCCATATAATGATTTACACTAAGCAGAACCAAATGTAGAAAAGATTGTTGAAAAATCCAGTTTCTCTGAATAAGAACATTTAGTGAGAGGGAGCATCACTGATGAGTGAATGGTGCAATTCTTTGATTGGCTTTTAGTTCTAAAACATACCGTGATCTAAAGCCCCTAGATTTGCATTCCAGCTGGAAAAAAAAAAAACCTGAATTGAAAACAATAGAGCACTTGTCTTTTCAGAAGCCCTCAAGGGTTTTAAAGAATCCAAAATGAGAGTAAAAGTTTATTAACATTGTTTCTTCATTTTGACAAAATAGTGGGGTAGAAGTAGAAAAACACATAGGTTTTTCTATGGGGTTTCAGCTTGGAAATGAGCTGAAATGACTTAACAGAAACAAAAAAGCAAAAGGTTTATGTCTCAAGCTGCAAATCCATTTGAGGAAACTACTCAGGGAACATCATCTGAAAAGATTAGAATAAACATAGCATAGATTGAGAATAATATTTCTCCCCACTGACCACAATTCATGGAGCATTGGGCAGAGTACACAGAAGGGTTTTCTTCACTTGTGGGAGACAATTATATCTAGACTGGGAACTGATCTGATCTACCCTAAAAAAATCTTTAAAATCTAAGTAGAGATAGTCCCTGACTTACAATGATTAGACTTAAATATTTTCGAACTTATGATGGTGCAAAGGCAACACACATTCAGTAGAAAAAATACTTCAAATTTTCAATGATCTTTTCCTGGGCTAGTAATATGGGGTACAATATTCCCTCATGATGCTGGGCAGTCATGTGCTTACAAAGGTAAATAATTGACAAAATTACACCATTCTCTACCCACACAACCATTCTATTTTTCACTTTAAGTATGATATTCAGTAAATTGCATGAGATTTTCAATATTTTATTTTAACATAGGCTTTGTATTAGATTATTTTGCACAACTGTAGGCTAATTTAAGTGACTGAACACTTTTAAGGTAGGCTGGGCCAAGCTATGATGTTTGGTAGGTTGAGTGTATTGAATGAATTTTCAATGTATGGTACTTTCAACTTATGATGAGTTTATCAGGACACAACCCCAATCTAAGTGGAGGATGATCTGTAATTCAACTGAATCCAAAAATATCTCAATCAAGAATAAAAAGACTGAATATTTAGTAGTTCTGACAAGATAATATTCAAAATGTCTGTCATCCAATACCAGACAAACAAGAAAATGCAACACACAATGAGGAGAAAATCAATCAATTGAAAATGATTTGCAGGAAATTTCCTGGATGTCTAGTGCTTAGGACCCAGTGCTCTCACTGCCTGGGCCTGGGTTTTTTCCCTGGTTGGGGAACTAAAATCCAGCAAGTCATGAAGCAGCCAAGAAAGAAAGAAATTGATCCAGAACTGACACCAATACTAGAATTATCAGGAAAAAATGGTAGAACAGTTATTATAACTGTATTCCATGTATTGAAAACTTAGGGAGAGACATTGAAGGTATACAAAAAGATGAAAATTAAGCTTCTAGGGCTGGAACCTATAACGTGACATTTGTTTTTCCCCACCTTGGACTACAGTGGCTAGAAAGTGAAAAAAAAATAAAATCTTGGAGAAAATATTTTCTTTTTTAATTAATTATTATTGGAGCATAGTTGCTTTACAATGTTGCAATAGTTTCTGCTTTACACCAAGGTTAATCAGCTATATGTATAGATATATTCCCTCTTTTTTGGATTTCCTTCCCATTTAGGTCGCCACAGAGCATTGAGTAGAGTTCCCTGTGCTATACAGTAGATTCTCTTTAGTTATCTATTTTATACATAGTAGTGTATATATGTAAATCTCTACCTCCCATTTCATCCCGCCTTACGTTACCACTGTGATATCCATGTTTGTTCCCTACATCTGTGTCTCTATTTCTGCTTTGCAAATGACTTCATCTGTACCATTTTTCTGGATAACACATATAAGCAATATTATACAATATTTGATTTTCTCTTTCTGACTTACTTCACTTTGTATGACATTCTCTAGAGCCATCCAAGTCTCTACAAATGGCACAATTTTGCAGCTTTTTAAGGCTGAGTAATATGCCATTGTATATATATACCACATCTTCTTTATCCGTTCTTCTGTTGATGGATATTTAGGTTACTTCTCTGTCCTGGCTATTGTAAATAGTGCTGCAATGAAAAATGGAGTGCACGTATATTTTGGAATTGTGCCTTTCTCCAGGTATATGGCCAGGAGTGGGATTGATGGGTCATATGGTAGTTCTATTTTTAGTTTATTAATGAACCTCCATACTGTTCTCCATAATGGCTGTACCAATTTACATTCCCACCAACAAGTATAAGAGGGATCCCTTTTCTCTTCACCCTCTCCAGCATTTATTGTTTGCAGATTTTTTTGATGATGGTCATTCTGGCCATTTTCCAATGATGAGAGGGATACCTCATCGTAGTTTGGACTTGCATTGCTCTAATAATTAGTGAGGTTGAGTATTTTCTCATGTGTTTGTTAGCCATCTTCTATGTCCTCTTTGGAGAAATGTCTATTTAGCTCTTCTGCCCAGTTTTTGATTGGATGGTTTGTTTGTTTCTTTATTTGTATGTTTTGATATTGAGCTCCACGGGCTATTTTTATATTTTGGAAATTAATCCCTTGTCAGTTTCTTCATTTGCAAATATTTTCTCCCATGCTGAGTGTTGTCTTTTCATCTTGTTTATGGTTTCCTTTGCTCTGCAAAATATTTTAAGTTTAATAATGTCCCATTTGCATGCTTCACTGGTGGCACAGTGGTTAAGAATCTGCCTGCCAATGCAGGGGACATGGGTTCAAGCCCTGATCCGGGAAGATCCCACATGCTGCAGAGCAGCTAAGCCTGTGTGCCACAACTACTGAGACTGTGCTCTAGAGCCTGCATACCACAACTACTGAAGTCCACATGCTTAGAGCCTGTGCTCTACAACAAGAGAAGCCACTGCAATGAGAAACCCGTGCACCACAACAAGGAGCAGCCCCCACTCGATGCAACAAAAGAAAGCCCATGTGCAGCATTGAAGAACCAATGCAGCCAAAAGTAAATAAATTTATTTTAAAAAATAATGTCCCATTTGTTTTTGTTATTTTTAAAATTTTCATTATACAAGAGAGGGGTCAAAAAGATCTTGCTGTGGTTTATGTCAAAGAGGTTTCTGGGGCTTCCCTGGTGGTGCAGTGGTTGAGAGTCCGCCTGCCAATGCAGGGGACGCGGGTTCGTGCCCCGGTCCAGGAAGATTCCACATGCCGCGGAGCAGCTAGGCCCGTGAGCCATGGCCGCTGAGCCTGCGCGTCCGGAGTCTGTGCTCTGCAATGGGAGAGGTCACAACAGTGAGAGGCCCACGTACCGCAAAAAAAAAAAAAAAAAAAAAAAAAAAAAAAAGAGGTTTCTGCATATGTTCTCCTCTAAGAGTTTTATAGTGTCCGGGCTTACCTTTAGGTCTTTAATCCATTTTGAATTTATTTGTGTGTATGGTGTTAGGGAGTGTTCTAATTCCATTCTTTTATATTTAGCTGCCCAGTTTTCCCAGTACCACTTATTGAAGTGACTGTCTTTTCTCCATTGTATATTCTTGCCTCCTTTGTCATAGATTAGGTGACCATAGGTGCGTGGGTTTAACTCTGGGCTTTCTATCCTGTTCCATTGATCTATATTTCTGTTGTTGTGCCAGTACCATACTGTCTTGATACTGTACCTTTGTGTTATAGTCTGAAGTCTGGAAGCCTGATTACTCCAGCTCTGTTTTTGTTTCTCAGGATTGATTTGATTATTTGAGATCTATTGTTTTTCCATACAAATTGTGAATTTGGTGTCTAACGCTGTGACAAATGCCATTGGTAATTTGACAGGAATTGCATAGAATCTGTAGATTGCTTTGGGTAATATAGTCATTTTCACAATATTGATTCTTACAATCCAAGGACATGGTATAACTCTCCATCTGTTTGTGTTACCTTTGAATTTGTTCATCAGTGTTTTATAGTTTTCTGAGTACATGTCTTTTCCCTTCTTAGCTAGATTTATTCATAGGTATGTTATTATTTTTGTTGCAGTGGCAAACGGGATTGTTTCCTTAATTTCTCTTTATCTTTCATTGTTAGTGTATAGGAATACAAGAGATTTCTGTGCATTAATTTTGTATCCTGAAATATTACCAGATTCATTGATTAGCTGTAAACATTTTCTGGTGGGACATTTAGGAATTTTTAGGCATAGTATCATGTCATCTATAAACAGTGATAGTTTTACTTCTTTTCCAATTTCGATTCCTTTTATTTCTTTTCCTTCTCTGATGGCTGTGGCTAGGATTTCCAAAACTATGTTTAATAACAGTGGTGAGAGTGGACATCCTTGTCTTGCTCCTGATCTTAGAGGAAATGCTTTCAGTTTTTCACCATTGAGAATGATGTTTGCTGTGGCTTTCTTGTATATGACCTTTATAATGTTGACATAGGTTCCCTCTATGCCCACTTTCTGGAGAGTTTTTATCATAAATGAGTGTTGAATTTTGTCAAAAGCTTTTTCTGCATCTATTGAGATGATTGTATGATTTTTATTCTTCAATTTGTTAATATGGTGTATCACATTGATTGATTTGCATATATTGAGGAATCCTTGCATCCCTGGGATAAATCCCACTTGATCATGGTATATGACCCTTTTAATATGTTGTTGGATTCTGTTTGCTAGTATTTTGTTGAGGATTTTTGCATCTATATTCATCAGTGATATTGGTCTGTAATTTCCTTTTTATGTGATATTTTTGTCTGGTTTTGGTATCAGGGTGATGATGGCCTCATAGAAGGAGTTTGGGAGTATTCCTCCCATTGCAATTTTTTGGAAGAATTTGAAAAGAATAGTTGTTAGCTTTTCTCTAAATGTTTGATAGAATGCAGCTTTGAAGGCATCTGGTCCTGGACTTTTGTTTGTTGGAAGATTTTTAATTACAGTTTCAATTCATTACCTGTGATTGCTCTGTTTATATTTAATATTTCTTCCTGCTTCAACCTTAGAAATGTGTACCTTTGTAAAAATTTGTCCGTTTTTTCCAGGTTGTCCATATTATTGGAATAGAGTTGCTTGTAGTACTCTCTTATGATCCTTTGTATTTCTGTGGTGTAACTTGTAATTTCTCCTTTTTATTGTAACTCTATTGATTTGAGTCCTCTCCTTTCTTTTCACAATAAGTCTGGCTAAAGGTTTATCAATTTTGTTTATCTTTTCAAGTAACCAACTTTTAGTTTTATTGATCTTGGCTATTGTTTCCTTAATTTCTATTTTATTTATTTCTGCTCTGATCTTTATAATTTCTTTCCTTCTACTAACTTTGGTTTTGTTTGTTCTTCTTTCTCTAGTTGTTTTAGTTACAAAGCTACATTCTTTATTTGAGATTTTTCTTGTTTCTTGAGGTAGGAGTGTACTGCTATAAACTTTGCTCTTAGAACTGCTTTTACTGCAACATCGTGTTTTCATTCTTATTGTCTCTAGGGATTTTTTAAATTTCCTCTTTGATTTCTTCAGCGATTTCTTGATTATTTAGTAGCATATGGTTTACCCTCCGTGTGTTTCTGTTTTCTACAGTATCTTTCTTGTAATTGATTGTGTTTTTACATCTTTATTGGAGTATAATTGATTTACAATGGTGTGTTAGTTTCTGATTTATAACAAAGTGAATCAGTTATACATATACATATGTTCCCATATCTCCTCCCTCTTGAGTCTACCTCCCTCCAACCCTCCCTATCCCACTCAACAAGGTGGTCACAAAGCACCGAACTGATCTCCCTGTGCTATGCGGCTGCTTCCCACTAGCTATCTATATTATGTTTAGTAGTGTACATATGTCCATACCACTCTCTCACTTTGTCAAAGCTTACCCTTCACTCTCCCCACATCCAAACTCCATTCTCCAGTAGGTCTGTGTCTTTATTCCCTTCTTACCCCTAGGTTCTTCATGACATTTTTTTTCTTAGATTCCATATATATGTGTTAGCATACGGTGTTTTTCTTTCTCCTTCTGACTTACTGCACTCTGTATGACAGACTTTACGTCAATCCACCTCACTTCAAATAACTCGATTTCATTTCTATTTATGGCTGAGTAATATTCCATTGAATATATGTGCCACATCTTCTTTATCCATTCATCCGATGATGGACACTTAGGTTGTTTCCATCTCCTGGCTATTGTAAATAGACCTGCAATGAATATTTTGGTACATGACTCTTTTTGAATTATTGCTCTCTCAGGGTACATGCGCACTAGTGGGATTGCTGGGTCATATGGTATTTTTATTTGTAGTTTCTTAAGGAACCTACATACTGTTCTCCATCGTGGCTGTATCAATTCACATTACCACCAACAGTGCAAGAGTGTTCCCTTTTCTCCACACCCTCTCCAGCATTTATTTTTTCTAGAATTATTGCTGAAGGCAATTCTGACAGGTGTGAGATGATATCTTACTGTAGCTTTGATTTGCAGTTCTATAATGATTAATGATGTTGAGCTTTCTTTCATGTGTTTGTTGGCAATCTGTATATCTTCTTTGTAGAAATGTCTATTTAGGTCTTCTCCCCATTTATGGATTGGGTTTTTTGTTTTATGGTTGTTGAGCTGCATGAGCTGCTTATAAATTTTGGAGATAAATCCTTTGTCCGTTGCTTCATTTGCAAATATTTTCTCCCATTCTAAGTGTTGTCTATAGGTCTTGTTTATGGTTTCCTTTGCTGTACAAAAGCTTTGAAGTTTCATTAGGTCCCATTTGTTCATTCTTGTTTTTATTTCCATTGTCTAGGAGGTGGGTCAAAAAGGATCTTGCTATGATTTATGTCATAGAGTGTTCTGCTTATGTTTTTCTCAAAGAGTTTGATAGTTTCTGGTCTTACATTTAGGTCTTTAATCCATTTTGAGCTTATTATTGTATATGGTGTTAGGGAGTGTTCTAATATCATACTTTTACATGTACCTGTCCAGTTTTCCCAGCACCACTTATTGAACAGGCTGTCCTTTCACACTGTACAGTCCTGCCTCCTTTATCAAAGATAAGGTGACAATATGTGTGTGGGTTTATCTCTGGTCTTTCTATCCTGTTCCATTGATCTATCTTTCTGTTTTTGTGTCTGTATCATATTGTCTTGATAACTGTAGCTTTGTAGTATAGTCTGAAGTCAGGGAGCCTGATTCCTCCAGCTCCGTTTTCCGTTCTCAAGATTGCTTTGGCTATTTGGGGTCTTTTGTGTTTCCATACAAATTCGGAAATTTTTTGTTCTAGTTCTGTGAAAATTGCCAGTGGTAGTTTGATAGGGATTGCTTGGAATCTGTAGATTACTTTAGGTAGTAGAGTCATTTTCACAATGTTGATTCTTCCAATCCAAGAACATGGCATATCTCTCAATCTATTTGTATCATCTTTAATTTCTTTCATCAGCGTCTTATAATTTTCTGCATACAGGTCTTTTGTCTCCTTAGGTAGGTTTATTCCTAGATATTTTATTCTTTTTGTTGCAATGGTAAATGGGAGTGTTTTCTAATTTCCTTTTCAGATTTTTAATCATTAGTGTATAGGAATGCCAGAGATTTCTGTGCATTTATTTTGTATCCTGATACTTAACCAAATTCATTGATTAGTTCTAGTAGTTTTCTGGTGGCATATTTAGGATTCTATATGTATAGCATCATGTCATCTGCAAACAGTGACAGCTTTACTTCTTCTTTTCCGATTTGGATTCCTTTTATTTCCTTTTCTTCTCAAACTGCTCTGGCTAAAACTTCCAAAACTATGTTGAATAAGAGTGGTGAGAGTGAGCAACCTTGTCTTGTTCCTGATCTTAGTGGAAATGCTTTCACTTTTCACCATTTTGGACGATGTTGGCTTTGGGTTTGTCATATATGGCGTTTATTATGTTGAGGAAAGTTCCCTCTATGCTTACTTTCTGCAGGGTTTTTATCATAAATGGGTGTTGAATTTTGTTAAAAGCTTTCTCTGCATCTATTGAGATGATCATGTGGCTTTTCTCCTTCAATTAGTTAATATGGTGTATCACATTGACTGATTTGCGTATATTGAAGAATCCTTGCTTTTCCTGGAATAAACCCCAGTTGATCATGGTGTATGATCCTTTTAATGTGCTGTTGGATTCTGTTTGCTAGTATTTTGTTGAGGATTTTTGCATCTATGTTGATCAGTGATATTGGCCCGTAATTTTCTTTCTTTTTGAAATCCTTGTCGGGTTTTGGTAACAAGGTGATGATGGTGGCCTCATAGAATGAGTTTGGGAGTGCTCCTCCCTCTGATATATTTTGGAAGAGTTTGAGAAGGATAGGTGTTAGTTCTTCTCTAAATGTTTCATAGAATTCACCTGTGAAGCCATCTTGTCCTGGGCTTTTGTTTGTTGGATGATTTTTAATTTCAGTTTCAATTTCAGTGCTTGTGATTGGTCTGTTGATATTTTCTATTTCTTGCTGATTCAGTCTTGGCAGGTTGTGCATTTCTAACAATTTGTCCATTTCTTCCAGGTTATCCATTTTATTGGCATAGAGTTTTTTGTAGTAATCTCTCATGATCTTTTGTATTTCTGCAGTGTCACTTTTTACTTCTCCTTTTTCATTTGTAATTCTATTTATTTGAGTGTTCTCCCTTTTTTTTTTTTTTTTTGATGAGTCTGGCTAATGGTTTAGCAATTTTGCTTATCTTCTCAAGGAACCAGCTTTTAGTTTTATTGATCTTTGCTATTGTTTCCATCATTTCTTTCTTATTTATTTCTGATCTGATCTTTATGATTTCTTTCCTTCTACTAACTTTGGGGTTGTTTTGTTCTTCTTTCTCTAATTGCTTTAGGTGCAAGGTTAGGTTATTTATTCGAGATGTTTCCTATTTCTTCAGGTAGCATTGTTTTGCTATAAACTTCCCTCTTAGAACTGCTTTTGCTGCATCCCATAGGTTTTGGGTCATCGTGTCTCCATTGTCATTTGTTTCTAGGTATTTTTCATTTCCTCTTTGATTTCTTCAGTGATCACTTCGTTATTAAGTAGTGTATTATTTAGCCTCCATGTGTTTATATTTTTTACAGATCGTTTCCTATAATTGATAGCTAATCTCACAGCACTGTGGTTGGAAAAGATACTTGATACAATTTCAATTTTCTTAAATTTACCAAGGCTTGATTTGTGACCCAAGATATGATCTATCCTGGGGAATGTTCCATGAGAAGTTGAGAAAAATGTGTATTCTGCTGTTTTTTTGGGGAAAGTCCTATAAATATCAATTAAGTCCATCTTGTTTAATGTATCATTTGAAGCTTGTGTTTCCTTATTTATTTTCATTTTGCATGATCTGTCCATTGATGAAAGTGGGTGGTTAAAGTTCCCTAATATGAATGTGTTACTGTTGATTGCCCCTTTTATGGCTGTTAGTATTTGCCTTATGTAATGAGGTGCTCCTATGTTGGGTGCATAAATATTTACAATTGTTATATCTTCTTCTTGGCTTGATCCCTTGATCATTATGTAGTGTCCTTCTTTGTCTCTTCTAATAGTCTTTATTTTAACTTCTATTTTGTCTGATATAAAATTGCTACTTTAGCTTTCTTTTGGTTTCTATTTGCATGGAATATTTTCTCCATCCCCTTACATTCAGTCTGTATGGGTCTCTAGGTCTGAAGTGGGTCTCTTGTAGAGAGCATATATATGGGTCTTGTTTTTGTATCCTTTCAGCCAATCTGTGTCTTTTTTGTTGGAGCATTTAATCCATTAACATTTAAGGTAATTATCCATATGTATGTTCCTATTCTCATATTCTTAATTGTTTTGGGTTTGTTACTGTAGACTTTTTCCTTCTCTTGTGTTTCTAGCCTAGAGAAATTCTTTTGATATTGTTTGTAAAGCCGGTTTGGTGGTGCTGATCTCTCTCAGCTTTTGCTTGTCTGTAAAGGTTTTAATTTCTCCATAGAATCTGAATGAGATCCTTGCTGGATAGAGTAATCTTGGTTGTAGGTTCTTCTCCTTCATCACTTTCAATATGTCCTGCCACTCCCTTCTGGCTTGCAGAGTTTCTGTTGAAAGATCAGCTGTTAACCTTTGGGGATTCCTTGTGTGTTATTTGTTGTTTTTCCCTTGCTGCTTTTAATATGTTTTCTTTGTATTTAATTTTTGACAGTTTGATTAATATGTGTCTTGGCGTGTTTCTCCTTGGATTTATCCTGTATGGGACTCTCTGTGCTTCCTGGACTTGATTAACTATTTCCTTTCCCATGTTAGGGAGTTTTCAACTATAATTTCTTCAAATATTTTCTCAGTCCCTTTCTTTTTCTCCTCTTCTTCTGGAAGCCCTGTAATTCGAATGTTGGTGTGTTTAATGTTGTCCCAGAGGTCTCTGAGACAGTCCTCAGTTCTTTTCATTCTTTTTTCTTTATTTTGCTCTGCAGTAGTTTTTTCCACTATTTTATCTTCCAGGTCACTTATCTGTTCTTCTGCCTCAGTTATTCTGCTATTGATCCCATCTAGAGTGTTTTTAATTTCATTTATTGTGTTGTTCACCATTGCTTGTCTCATCTTTAGTTCTTCTAGGTCATTGTTAAAGGTTTCTTGCATTTTGTCTATTTCATTTCCAAGATTTTGGATCATCTTTCCTATCATTACTCTGAATTCTTTTTCAGGTAGACTTCCTATTTCCTCTTCATTTGTTAGGTCTGATGGGTTGTTATCATTCTCCTTCATCTGCTGTGTGCTTTTCTGTCTTCTCATTTTGTTTATCTTAATGTGTTTGGGGTCTCCTTTTTTGCAGGCTGTAGTTTCAAAATTCTCGTTGTTTTTGGTGTCTGTCCCCAGTGGCTAAAGTTGGTTCAGTGGGTTGTGTAGGCTTCCTGGTGGTGGGGACTAGTACCTGTGTTCTGGTGGATGAGGCTGGATCTTATCTTTCTGGTGGGCAGATTCACGTCTGGTGGTGTGTTTTGGGGTGTCTGTGGTCTTAGTGTGATCTTAGGTAGGCTCTCTCCTAATGGGTGGGGTTGTGTTCCTGTCTTGCTAGGTGTTTGGCATACGGTGTCCACCACTGTAGCTTGCTGGTCATTGAGTGAAGCTGGGTGCTGGTGTTGAGATGGAGGTCTCTGGGAGATTTTCCCTGTTTGATATTATGTGGTGTTGGGAGGTCTCTTGTGGACCAGTGTCCTGAAGTTGGCACTCCCACCTCAGAGGCACAGTACTGACTCCTGGCTGCAGCACCAAAAGACTTTCATCCACATGGCTCAGAATAAAATGGGGAAAAAGTAGAAAGAAAGGAAGAAAGAAAGAAAGAGGATAAAATAAAATAAAGATAAAATAAAATATAGTTATTAAAATAAAAAATAATTATTAAGAAAAATTTTTTTAAAAGAAAAAAAAAAACGGATGGATAGAGCCCTAGGACAAATGGTGGAAGCAAAGCTATACAGACAAAATCTCACACAGAAGCATACACGTACACACTCACAAAAAGAGGAAAATGTGAATAAATAATATATCTTGCTCCCAAAGTCCACCTCCTCAATTTGGTATGATTCGTTGTCTATTCATGTATTCCACAGATGCAGAGTACATCAAGTTGATTATGGAGATTTAATCCACTGCTTCTGAGGTTGCTGGGAGAGATTTCCCTTTCTCTCCTTTGTTCGCATAGCTCCTGGGGCTCAGCTTAGGATTTGGCCCTGCCCCTGTGTGTAGGTCGCCAGAGGGCCTCTGTTTTTTGCTCAGACAGGACAGGGTTATAGGAGCAGCTGACTCGGGGGCTCTGGCTCACTCAGGCCATGGGGAGGGATGGGTGTGGATGTGGGGCAAGCCTGCAGTGGCAGAGGCTCTCAGGACATTGGACCAGCCTGAGGCCCTCCTTGCATTCTCCCGGGGAAGTTGTCCCTGGATCCCGGGACCCTGGCAGTGGCGGGCTACACAGGCTCCCCGGAAGGGGGGTGTGGATAGTGACCTGTGCTGGCACACAGGCTTCTTGGTGGTGGCTGCAGCAGCCTTAGCATCTCATGCCCGTCTATGGTCTCTGCACTGTTATTCGCGGCTCGCGCCCATCTCTGGAGCTCATTTAAGCAGCGCTCTTAATCCCGTCTCCTCACGCACCAGGAAACAAAGAGGGAAGAAAAAGTCTCTTGCCTCTTCAGGAGGTCCAGACTTTCCCTGGACTCCCTCCCAGCTAGCCGTGGTGCACTAACCCCTTCAGGCTGTGTTCACGCCACCAGTCCTCTCCCTGCACTCTGACCAAAGCCCGAGCCTCAGCTGCCAGCACCCTCCCGCCCCAGTGGGTGAGCAGACAAGCCAGTATGGTGAATGCTGGTCAGCACCGAACCTCTGTGCAGGAATCTCTCTGCTTTACCCTCTGCACCCCTGTTGCTGTGCTCTCCTCCGCGGCTCCGATGCTTCCCCCCTTTGCCACTCACAGTCTCCGCCCGCGAAGGGGATTCCTAGTGTGTGGAAACCTTTCCTCCTTCACAGCTCCCTCCCACTGGTGCAGGTCCCATCCCTATTCTTTTGTCTCTGTTTATTCTTTTTTCTTTTGCCCTACCCAGGTACATGGGGAGTTTCTTGCCTTTTGTGAGGTCTGAGGTCTTCTGCCAGCGTTCAGTAGGTGTTCTGTAGGAGTTGTTCCACGTGTAGATGTATTTCTGGTGTATCTGTGGGGAGGAAGGTGATCTCCGTGTCTTACTCTTCCGCCATCTTCCCCCTCTCTCTCCTGTAATTGATTTTTAATCTCATAGTTTTGTGGTCACAAAATATGCTTGATATGATTTCAATTTTTTAAAATCTACTGAAGCTTGATTTGTGACCCAAGATGTGATCTATACTGGAGAATGTTTCATGTGCACTTGAGAAGAAAGTGTATTATGCTGTTTTCAGATGCAATGTCCTATAAATAGCAGTTAAATATATCTGGTCTAATGTGTCATTTAAGGCTTGGGTTTCTTTATTAATTTTCTGTCTAGATGATCTGTCCATTTGTGTAAGTGTGGTGTTAAAATCCTCCATTATTTTTGTGTCACTGTTGATTTCCCATTTTATGGCTCGTAACATTTGCCTTATGTATTGAGGTGTTCCTATGTTGGGTGCAGAAATAATTACAATTGTTATATATTCTTCTTGGATCAATCCCTTGATCATTAGGTAGTGTCCTTCCTTGTCTCTTTTAACAGTCTTCATTTTAAAGTCTATTTTGTCTGATGTGAGTATTGCTTCTCCAGTTTTCTTTTGATTTCTACTTGTATGGAAAATCTTTTTCCACCCCCTCACTTTCAGTCTGTATGTGTCACTAGGTCTGAAGTGGGTCTCTTGTAGACAGCATATATACAGGTCTTGTTTTTGTATCCATTCAGGCAGTCTGTGTCTTTTGGTTGGAGCATTTAGTCCATTTACATTTAAGGTAATTATTGATATGTATATTCTCATTGCCATTTTCTTAATTGTTTTGGGTTTTGTAGTTGTTGTTCTGGGTGGATGGAATGATGAGTAATTTTTATTTTCTTCTTCATACCTTTTTTTTAACATTTTTATTGGAGTATAATTGCTTTACAATGGTGTTAGTTTCTGCTTTATAACAAAGTGAATCAGCTATACATATACTTATATCCCCATAACTCCTGCCTCTTGCACGTCCCTCCCACCCTTGCTACCCCACCCCTCTAGGTGGTCACAAAGCACTGAGCTGATCTCCATGTGCTCTGTGGCTTCTTCTCACTAGCTGTCTATTTTACATTTGGTAGTGTATATATGTCCATGCCACTCTCTCACTTCATCTCAGCTTACCTGTCCCCTGCCTCATGTCCTCAAGTCCATTCTGTCTCTTTATTCCTGTCCTGCCACAAGTTTTTTAGGTATTTTTCTTCTCTTGTGTTTCCTGCCTAGAGAAGTTCCTTTAGCATTTGTTGTAAAGCTGGTTTGGTGGTGCTGAATTATCTTAGCTTTTGCTTGTCTGTAAAGGTTTTAATTTCTCCATAGAATCTGAATGATATCCTTGCTGGTAGAGTAATCTTGGTTGTAGGTTATTTCCTTTCATCACTTTAAATATGTCCTGCCACTCCCTTCTGGCTTGCAGAGTTTCTGCTGAAAGATCAGCTGTTAACCTTGTGGGGATTCCCTTGTATGTTATTTTTTGATTTTCCCTTGTTGCTCTTAATATTTTTTCATTGAATTTAATTTTTGATACTCTGATTAATATGTATCTTAGTGTTTCTCCTTGTCTTTATCCTGTATGGAACTCTCTGCATTTCCTGGACTTGAGTGGCTATTTTTTTTTCCCATGTTAGGGAAGCTTTTGACTATAATCTCTTCAAATATTTTCTCAGACCCTTTTTCTTTCTCTTCTTCTGCCACCCCTATAATTCGTATGTTGGTGCATTTAACGTTGTCCCGAAGTGTTTGAGACTGTTTTCATTTCTTTTCATTCTTTTTTCTTTTGGGGCTCCACAGCAGTTTTTCCACCATTCTATCTCTGTGCTTACTTATCCATTTTATGTCTCAGTTATTCTGCTATTGATTCCTTCTAGCATATTTTTCATTTCAGTTATTGGGTTTTTCATCACTGTTCTTTAGTTCTTCTAGGTCTTCTGTAACAATTCTTGTATCTTCTCAATCTGTGCCTCCATTCTATTTCCACCTTTCCTACTATTATTCTAAATTCTTTTTCAGGTAATTGCCTACTTCCTTTTCATTTGTTTTAGTCTTGTGGGTTTTTACCTTGCTCCTTCATCTGCAACATATTTCTCTGTTGTCTCATGTTGTCTAACTTACTGTGTTTGTGGTCTCCTTTCTGCAGGTTGCAGAGTCGTAGTTCCTCTTGCTTCTTGTGTCTGCCCCCTGGTGGGTGGGATTAGTCCAGTGGCTTGTGTACGCTTCCTGCTAGGAGGGACTGGTGTCTGCACTCTGGTGGTTGGAGCTGAGTCCTGCTCCTCTGATGTATAGGGCGGCATCAGGGTGTGTGTTTTGGGGTATGTGAGCTTAGTACAACTTTAGGCAGCCTTTATGCTTATGTGTGGGTCTGTGTTCCTGTCTTTCCGGTTGTTTGGCTTGAGGCCTCCATCACTGGAGACTGCAGGCAGCTGGGTGGAGTCTGGTCTTGGTGTCAAGATGGAGACCTCTGGGAAAGCTCTTGCTGATTAATATTCCCTGAGGTCAGGAATTTTCTGGCAGTCCAGCATCCTGGACATGCAACTCCCTCCCCAAGGGATCAAGCCTGACCCCTGATCAGGGAACCAAGACCCCATAAGCCATGTGGTGTAGCCAAAAAAAAGGAAAAGAAAACAAATAGACAAACAAAACCTAAGACAAAGAGCAAAAACAAGCAAACAATAACACCAAAAAATAGAAACCAGGCAAACAAACTCAAGACAAATGATAAAAACAAAACCAACCAAACAAAAACAAAAAACAAGTAAACAACCAAAAACAGAACCCAAAAATGAAAACAAACAATAAAAACAAAACTAACAGAAAGGAAAAGGAAAACAAAAACTGAAAACAAAAAAAGAAAAGAAAGAAAAAATTAAAAAGAACAAAACAAAACAACCCACAAAACAACAAATATGTGAAATAATAGAAAAATTAAAAATATATTTAAAAATTAATAAAAATAATTTAAAATGAAATGTAAAACAACAGAACTAAACCATATATATATATATATATATATATATATATATATATATATATAAATATACATACATATTTTTTCCTTTGGGGTCTCCACTCTCAGAGTCCTTGCCCCTATAGTGAGCCACAGCCAACCTCCGCCTCTCTAGGAAGCCCTCCAATACCTCTCCATAAGTCTTTGGTCACGCTATGGGCACTGAGGGGGAAGCTCAGACTCTGACGTGGCACAACTCCCTCATGTACTTGCCCCCAAAGTCCACAGATGCTAAACTAGACCAGTCTCAGTTGGGAGCTCTTGTTGTCTATTCAGATATTCTACAGATGCAGGGTTTAGCAAGCTGATCTTGGGGATTTAATCTGTGGCTTGTGCAGCTACAGGTAGAGATTTCCATTCCTCTTCCTTAGTCATACAGCCTCTGGGGCTCAGCTTTGGATTTGGCTCCACCTCTACACGTGTGTCACCCTCAGGCATCTTTTCCACACCCAGGTGAGATGGGGCAAAAGCAGCAGCTGATTGGAGCACACTTGCTTGCTTAGGCCAGGGAGAAATAAGGTGGCCACAACTGGAGTGCGTACCTTCACTCCGATGGGATCTCCCTCTAGTGCTTGCGGTGGCAGAGACCAGAAGGAAGTTTCAACAGACTGGAGTGTGCTCACTCTAGTGGGAGTTCCTCCCAGTGCCCATGGAGGAAGGGGCTGGGGTGTAGGGAGAGTGTCTTCAATGGCAGTCCCACCCCTTGCACGCCACTCAACAATGGCACCTTGTTTCCAAGCTGGAACCCACTTCCTCCAGGAGCATTCCCAGCCATGGAACCCCAACCTCCTGTTCCCTCAGGTTGTCTGTGCAGCTGAGCTCCACACTCCCGTCCCTTCAGGCCATCTCTGCAGAGCCAACAGCAGTCCTCTCTCTAGTCTGCTCTCCTAAGCCCACATTTTAGCACTCAGCCTCCCCCAGCACTAGTGGATTCCCATCTCCTGCTGGGGAATCCAGGGCTGATTCCCAAAGAAGCTTTGGCAGGGGTGGTGCTCAGGACCCTGGAGCCTGTGCAGGCAGATGAGACCTTGGTTTAAGGGGTGGGAAAGCCTGCTCAGATTGGTGCACTGTCCAGGGAGGCAGGGCCCAGAGAATGGGGAAGTTCAGGTGTCCCCAATCCCTGGTCCATGTACTGCTACCAGTCCTTGGCCTGTTAGGAACCCAGCCACAGAGCAGTTGGCGAGTGGCAGGTGAGTTAGCAAAGTTTCATCTCCCACTCCCCATCGCTCTCCATCATTGCATTACCACCTGAACCACACCCTCCACCCACCCATCCCCGCCCCATGTGTGGAAAAACTGTCTTCCATGAAACTGGTCCCTGGTGCCAAAAAAGGATGGGGACCTCTGGGGAAGGGGATTGCAATGGCAGCTCCACCCCTTGTGCACCACTCAACAATGGCGCCTTGCTTCTACAGTGGCTCAGGCATTTCCTGCAAATTTTCCCCATTGTGGAGCTACTTACTCCCATCCCTTCAGACTGTCTCTTCACAGCCAACATCTGTCCCCTCCCTGGTCCGCTCTCCAAATCCCACTTTCCAGCACCAAACCCCCCTCTTCACCTGGAGACACACAAGTCAGCCTGAGGAACGCAGGCCTGCAGCACAGAATATGTGTGCAAATCTTACTCTGGCTTGCCTTCCACAGACTGGTTGCTGCATTCCCCTCTGATCCGCTGAAGTTCCTTCTCTGTCCCAGCTGATTTCTCTGCCATGAGGGGGTTTATCTGAATATGGGAACCTCTCCTCACCTTCAGCTCCTCGCCAGGGGTGCTGGTAACTTCCTGTTTCCTCTTTTTTTCTTTCTTTCACCTTACCAGATTGTATGGGGATTATTCTTGTTCTTTTAGGTGTCTGAGGTCTTCCACTAGAATTCAGCATGTTTTATGTAAGAATTCTTTCATTTGTAGATGTATTCTTGATGTACTTGTGAGGAGAGGCGAATTTCACGCCTTCCTATTCTTCTGTCTTGACTTCCCCCCCACTTGGAGAAGGTATGTTCAAATAGTATGTTAGATAAGGGTATAGAATACACAGCATATCATGAATCCCTTCAACTCTAAAAAAAAAATAAAGTGGCTAAAATGGATAAAGGAGGAAACTGGCTCCCTGACTTCAGACTATAATACAAACCTACAGTCATCAAAAGAGTATGGTCAAAAGCAACAGCTAGTTCTACCCACCACCAGTCCCACCCATCAGGAAACTTACACAAGCCTCTTAGATAGCTTAATCCGCCAGAGGGCAGACAGCAGAATCAAGAAGAACTAAAATCCTGCAGCCTGTGGAACTAAAACCACATTCACAGAAAGACAGACAAGATGAAAAGGCATAGGGCTATGTACCACATGAAGGAACAAGATAAAAGCCCAGAAAAACAACTAAATGAAGTGGAGATATGAAAGCTTCCAGGAAAAGAATTCGGAATAATGATACTGAAGATGATCCAGTACCTCACAAAAAGAATGGAGGCAAAGATTAAGAAGATGCAAGAAACGTTTAATAAAGACCTAGAAGAATTAAAGAATAAACAGCTGGAAGAATTAAAGAACAAACACACAGACATGAATGATACAATGACTGAAATGAAAAATATACTAGAAGGAATCAAGAGCAGAATAACTGAGGCAGAAGAATGGATAAGTGACCTGGAGGACAGAAAGGTGGAATTCACTGCTGCAGAACAGAATTTTTTTAAAAAATGAAAAGAAATGAAGACAGCCTAAGAGACCTCTGGGACAACATTAAATGCAACAACATTCGCATTATAGGGGTCCCAGAAGGAGAAGAGAGAAAGGACCTGAGAAAATATCTGAAGAGACTATAGTCTAAAGCTTCCCTAACATGGGAAAGGAAATCGCCACCAAAGTCCAGGAAGTGTAGAGAGTCCCATACAGGATAAACCCAAGGAGAAACATGCCAAGACACATAATAATCAAATCGGGAAAAATTAAAGACAAAGAAAAATTATTGAAAGCAGCAAGGGAAAAATGACAAATAATATACAAGGGAACTTCCATAAGGTTAATAATAGATTTCTCAGCAGAAACTCTACAAGCCAGAAGGGAGTAGCATGATATACTTAAAGCGAAGAAAGGGAAGAACCTACAACCAAGATTACTCTACATGGCAAGGATCTCATTCAGGTTTGATGGAGAAATCAAAAGATTTACAGACAAGCAAAAGCTAAGAGAATTCAGCACCACCAAAGAAGCTCTACAACAAATGCTAAAGGAACATCTCTAAGTGGGAATCACAAGAAAAGAAAATGACCTACAAACACAAACCCAGAATAATTAAGAAAATGGCAATAGGAGTATACATATCAATAATTACCTTAAAAGTGAATTGATTAAATGCTCCAACCAAAAGACACAGGCTTGCTGAATGGATACAAAAACAAGACCCATATATATTCTATCTGCAAGAGACCAACTTCAGACCTAAGGACACATTCAGACTGAAAGTGAGGGGATGGATAAAGATATTCCATGCAAATGGAAATCAAAAGAAAGATGGAGTAGCAATACTCACATCAGATAAAATAGACTTTAAATTAAGAATGTTACAAGAGACAAGGAAGGACACTACATAATGATCAAGGGATCAATCCAAGAAGAAGATATAACAATTATAAGTATATATGCACCCAACATAAGAGCACCTCAATACATAAGGCAACTGCTAACAGCTATAAAAGAGGAAATCAACACTAACACAGTAATAGTGGAGGAATTTAACACCTCACTTATACCAATGGACAGATCATCCAAACAGAACATTAATAAGGAAACACAATCTTTAAATGACAAAATAGACCAGATACATTTAATTGATATTTATAGGACATTCCATCCAAAAACAGCAGATTACACTTTATTCTCAAGTGTGCACGGGACAGTCTCCAGGATAGATCACAACTTGGGACACAAATCAAGCTTCAGTAAATTTAAGGAAATTGAAATAATATCAAGCATCTTTTCTGACCACAACTCTATTAGATTAGACACAAATTACAGAGAAAAAATGTAAAAAAACACAAACACATGGAGGCTAACCACTACATTACTAAGTAACCAAGAGATCACTGAAGAAATCAAAGAGGAAATCAAAAAATACCTAGAGACAAATGACAATGACAACACGTTGATCCAATACCTATGAGATGCAGCAAAAGCAGTTCAAAGAGGGAAGTTTATAGCAATACAATCATACCACACGAAACAAGAAAAATCTAAAATAAACAATCTAACCTTACACCAAAAGGAACCAGAGAAAGACGAAGAAACAAGACCCAAATTTAGCAGAAGGAAAGAAATCTTAAAGGTCAGAGCAGAAATAAATGAAATAGAAACAAAGAAACCAATAGCAAAGATCAACAAAACTAAAAGCTGGTTCCTTGAGAAGATAAAACAAAATTGATAAACCATTAGCCAGACTCATCAAGAAAAAGAGGGAGAGGACTCAAATCAATAAAATTAAAAGTGAAAAAGAAGTTACAACAGGGGGACCCGGCCTGAGGAGCAGGGGCGAGAACTTTGAGGCTAGGGCGGCGCGAAAGAGAATTTACTACTGAATATCCTCTTTACAGAAGAGAAACTGAGGCATAGGAAGTGAAGTGACTGAGTGAGAGGTAGGACTCAGACAATTGGTGTTAGTAAATTAACCCTGCAAGGAGACTGTTAGACCATGTTGGCTCTAGTGATGCGGCTGCCTACTTAAACCAACCAAAATCTAAGTCTGTCAGCGCCTCAGGGTGATGAAAACTGCTGAGGACAACCAGTCACAAACCACCAACTAGGCTTTAAAGCCATAGCAAATCAGTCATTTCCTTGCTTTGCTTCTGCCCTTTTAAAATAAACATCTCTGCAGCTCCTGTGGCTGGAGTGCTCCTCACAACTTCCGTTTTGTGGTGCCTGAACTGAATATATTTTGGCTCACATAAAGTCTTAAAATTTTAAATATGCCTCAGTTTGTCTTTTAAGATTGCCCGTAGTAGTTGGATTTGTGTCCAGTTTCTAGAACAGTGGTCATCCTCTGGTCAGGCCTTAGGCATTAAGTGTACAACGTTCCTCTTCTACCACCACCTTCTGGATGCCCCCACACACTACAAGCTCCCACACATCAGATTCCTTAGATGTGGTCAGCAATGGCTTTTACATGCAGCGTGCTCACATTATAACATCGCAGACACTCCTCTGTCCTCCAGCCAGCGTGTGAAGTGAAACATTACCATTCCTGTTGAAGTCTCTGGTGTGACCACTTTCCCAAACACAACCACTCAACAGCTGACCCTGGGTGCCTGCTCAGGACCACTTGCCATGGACCAGCCGGAAAAAGAGGATCTCACCGCCCAGGGTCAGAAGGGAAGGGGTGGGGTCAGAATCCTCCTCAGTTAGACGAGGGGAAAATGGCGGAAGAGTAAGACGCGGAGATCACCTTCCTCCCCACAGATACACCAGAAATACATATACATGTGGAACAACTGCTACAGAACACCTACTGAACGCTAGCAGAAGACCTCAGACCTCCCAAAAGGCAAGAAAGTCCCCATGTACCTGGGTAGGGCAAAGGAAAAAAGAATAAACAGAGACAAAAGAATAGGGATGGGACCTGCACCAGTGGGAGGGAGCTGTGAAAGAGGAAAGGTTTGCACACACTAGGAAGCCCCTTTGCACGCGGAGACTGCAGATGGCTGAGGGAGAAAGCTTCGGAGCCGCAGAGGAGAGCACAGACACAGGGGTGTGGAGGGCAAAGCAGAGAGATTCCCGCACAGAGGATCGGTGCCGACCAGCACTCACCAGCCCTAGAGGCTTGCCTGCTTACCCGCCGGAGCAGGCGGGGCTGGGAGCTGAGCCTCGGGCTTCGGTCGGAGCGCAGGGAGAGGACTGGGGTTGGCGGCGTGAACACAGCCTTCAGGGGGTTAGAGAACCACGGCTAGCCGGGAGGGAGTCCGGGGAAATGTCTGGACCTGCCAAGGAGGCAAGAGACTTTTTCTTCCCTCTTTGTTTCCTGGTGCGTGAGGAGAGGGGATTAAGAGCGCTGCTTAAAGGAGCTCCAGAGACGGGCGCGAGCCGCGGCTAACACTGTGGACCCCAGAGACGGGCATGAGACACTAAGGCTGCTGCTGCCACCACCAAGAAGCCTGTGTGCAAGCACAGGTCACTATCCACACCTGCCTTCCGTGGAGCCTGTGCAGCCCACCACTGCCAGGGTCCAGGATCCAGAGATAACTTCCCCAGGAGAACGCACGGTGCGCCTCAGGCTGATGCAATGTCACGCCGGCCTCTGCCGCCACAGGCTCGCCACGCACGCCATACCCCTCCCTCCCCCCAGCCTGAGTGAGCCAGAGCCCCAGAGTCAGCTGCTCCTTTAACCCTGTCCTGTCTGAGTGAAGAAGAGACATGCTCTGGCGACCTACACGCAGAGGCGGGGCCAAATACAAAGCTGAGCCCCTGGGAGCTGTGAGAACAAAGAAGAGAAAGGGAAATCTTTCCCAGCAGCCTCAGAAGCAGCGGATTAAAGCTCCACAATGAACTTGTTGTACCCTGCATAGGTGTAATACCTGAATAGACAATGAATCATCCCAAATTGAGGACGTGGACTTTGAGAACAAGATTTATGATTTTTTTCCCCTTTTCCTCTTTTTCTGCATGTGTATGTGTATGCTTCTGCGTGAGATTTTGTCTGTATGGCTTTGTTTCCACCATTTGTCCTAGGGTTCTATCCGTCCATTTTATTTTGTATTTGTTTGTTTGTTTTTGTTTGTTTGTTTTTGGTCTTTTTTTCTTTTAAAAAAATTTATTTTCATAATAATTATTTTTCATTTTCATAACTTTATTTTATTTTATCTTACTTTATTTTTTTATCTTCTTTCTTTCCTTCCTTCCCTCCTTTCTTCCTTCCTTTTTCCCACCCTCCTTCTCTCCCTCCCTCCCTTCTTTCTTTCTTCCTGTATATCTTTCTTTCTTTCTTTCTACATTTTCTCCCTTTTATTCAGAGCTGTGTGGATGAAAGGCTCTTGGTGCTGCAGCCAAGAGTCAGAGCTGTGCCTCTGAGGTGGGAGTGCCAACTTCAGGACACTGGTCCACAAGAGACGTCCCAACTCCACATATTATCAAACGGAGAAAATCTCCCAGAGACCTCCATCTCAACACCAGCACCCAGCTTCACTCAACGACCAGCAAGTTACAGTGCTGGACATCCTATGACAAACAACTAGCAAGACAGGAACACAACCCCACTCATTATCAGAGAGGCTTCCTAAAATCATAATAAGTCTATAGACACCCCAAAACACACCACCAGACTGGAACCTGCCAACCAGAAAGACAAGATCCAGCCTCATCCACCAGAACACAGGTACTAATCCGCTCCACCAGGAAGCTTACACAACCCACTGAACCAACTTTAGCCACTGTGGACAGACGCCAAAAACAATGGGAATTACGAACCTGCAGCCTGCAAAAAAGGAGACCACAAACACAGTAATATAAGCAAAAATGAGAAGACAGAAAAACACACAGCAGATGAAGGAACAAGATTAAAACCCACCAGACCTAACAAATGAAGAGGAAATAGACAGTCTACCTGAAAAAGAATTCAGAATAATGATAGGAAAGATGATCCAAAATCTTGGAAATAGAATAGGCAAAATGCCAGAAACATTTAACAAGGACCTAGAAGAACTAAAGATGAAACAAGCAATGATGAACAACAAAATAAATGAAATTAAAAACACTCTAGATGGAAACAATAGCAGAATAACTGAGGCAGAAGAACAGATAAGTGACCTGGAAGATAAAATAGTAGAAATAACTACTGCAGGGCAGAATAAAGAGAAAAGAATGAAGAGAACTGAGGACAGTCTCAGAGACCTCTGGAACAACATTAAACGCACCAACATTCAAATTATAGGGGTTCCAGAAGAAGAAGAAAAAAAGAAGGGGACTGAGAAAATATTTGAAGAGATTATAGGTGAAAACTTCCCTAATATGGGAAAGGAAATAGTTAATGAAATCCAGGATGCACAGAGAGTCCCATCCAGGATAAATCCAAGAAGAAACATGCCAAGACACATATTAATCAAACTATCAAAAATTAAATACAAAGAAAACATATTAAAAGCAGCAAGGGAAAAACAACAAATAACACACAAGGGAATCCCCATAAGTTTAAGAGCTGATCTTTCAGCAGAAACTCTGCAAGCCAGAAGGGACTGGCAGGACATATTTAAAGTGATGAAGGAGAAAAACCTGCAACCAAGATTACTCTACCCAGTAAGGATCTCATTCAGATTTGATGGAGAAATTAAAACCTTTACAGACAAGCAAAAGCTGAGAGAGCTCAGCACCACCTTACCAGCTTTACAACAAATGCTAAAGGAACTTCTCTAGGCAAGAAACACAAGAGAAGGAAAAGAACTACAGTAAAAAACCCAAAACAATTAAGAAAATGGGAATAAGAACAGACATATCGATAATTACCTTAAATGTAAATGGACTAAATGCTCCCACCAAAAGACACAGATTGGCTGAATGGATACAAAAACAAGACCCATATATATGCTGTCTACAAGAGACCCACTTCAGACCTAGAGACACATATGGACTGAAAGTAAGGGGATAGAAAAAGATATTCCAGGCAAATGGAAACCAATTTTATCTATCAGACAAAATAGACTTTAAAATAAAGAATATTAGAAGAGACAAAGAAGGACACTACATAATGATGAAGGGATAGATCCAATAAGACGATATAACACTTGTAAATATTTATGCATCCAACATAGGAGCACCTCAATACATAAGGCAAATACTTACAGCCAAAAAATGGGAAATTGACAGTAACACATTCATAGTAGGGGACTTGAACACCCCACTTTCACCAGTGGACAGATCATCCAAAATGAAAATAAATAAGGAAACACAAGCTTTAAATGATACATTAAACAAGATGGACTTAATTAATATTTATAGGACATCCCATCCGAAAACAACAGAATACACATTCTTCTTAAGTGCTCATGGAACATTTTCCAGGGTAGATCATATCTTGGGTCACAAATGAAGCCTTGATAAATTTAAGAGAATTGAAATTGTATCAAGTATCTTTTCCAACCACAATGCTATGAGACTAGATATCAATTACGGGAAAAGATCTGTAAAAAATACAAATACATGGATGCTAAACAATACACTACTTAATAACGAAATGAACACTGAAGAAATCAAAGAGGAAATGAAAAATACCTGGAAAAAAATGACAGTGGATACACCATGATGGAAAACCTATGGGATGCAGCAAAAGCAGTTCTAAGTGGGAAGTTTATAGCAATACAATCCTACCTGAAGAAACAGAAAACATCTTGAATAAATAACCTAACCTTGCACCTAAAGCAATTAGAGAAAGAAGAACAAAAAACCCACAAAGTTAGCAGAGGGAAAGAAATCATAAAAGTCAGATCAGAAATAAATGAAAAAGAAATGAAGGAAATGATAGCAAAGATCAATAAAACTAAAAGCTGGTTCTTTGAGAAGATAAACAAAGTTGATAAACCATTAGCCAGACTCATCAAGAAAAAAGGGAGAAGACTCAAATCAATAAATTAGAAATGAAAAAGGAGAAGTAAAAACTGACACTGCAGAAATATGAAAGATCATGAGAGATTACTACAAGCAACTCTATGCCAATAAAATGGACAACCTGGAAGAAATGGACAAAATCTTAGAAATGCGCAACCTGCCAAGACTGAATCAGGAAGAAATAGAAAATATGAACAGACGAATCACAGCACTGAAATTGAAACTGTGATTAAATATCTTCCAACAAACAAAAGTCCAAGACCAGATGGCTTCACAGGCATATTCTATCAAACATTTAGAGAAGAGCTAACACCTATCCTTCTCAAACTCTTCCAAAATATAGCAGAGGGAGGAACACTCCCAAACTCATTCTACGAGGCCACCATCACCCTGATACCAAAACCAGACAAGGATGTCACAAAGAAAGAAAACTACAGGCCAATATCACTGATGAACGTAAATGCAAAAATCCTCAACAAACTACTAGCAAACAGAATCCAACAGCACATTAAAAGGATCATAAACCATGATCAAGTGGGGTTTATTCCAGGAATGCAAGAATTCTTCAATATATGCAAATCAACCAATGTAATACACGATATTAACAAATTGAAGAAAAAAACATATGATCATCTCAATAGATGCAGAGAAAGCTTTCGACAAAATTCAACACCTATTTATGATAAAAACCCTCCAGAAAGTAGGCATAGAGGGAACTTTCCTCAACATAATAAAGGCCATATATGACAAAGCCACAGCCA
The DNA here is from genome assembly GCF_964374135.1 of Grampus griseus. Lineage (NCBI taxonomy): Eukaryota > Metazoa > Chordata > Mammalia > Artiodactyla > Delphinidae > Grampus > Grampus griseus. The sequence continues at coordinate 121,811,076 of NC_139018.1, read as the reverse complement.
ACATTGTCCTCAATGGTGAAAAACTGAAAGCATTTCCACTAAGATCAGGAACAACACAAGGTTGCCCACTCTCACAACTCTTATTCAACATAGTTTTGGAAGTTTTAGCCACAGCAATCAAAGAAGAAAAGGAAATAAAAGAATCAAAATCGGAAAAGAAGAAGCAAGCTGTCACTGTTTTGCAGATGACATGATACTATACATACAGAACCCTAAAGATGCTACCAGAAAACTTCTACAAGAAAAAGAATAAAATATCTAGGAATAAACCTACCTAAGGAGAAAAAAGACCTGCATGCAGAAAATTATAAGATACTGATGAAAGAAACTAAAGATTATACAAATAGCTGGAGAGATATACCATGTTCTTGGATTGGAAGAATCAACATTGTGAAAATGACTCTACTACCCAAAGCAATCTACAGATTCAATGAAATCCCTATCAAACTACCACTGGCATTTTTCACAGAACAAGAACAAAAATTTTCCGAATTTGTATGGAAACACAAAAGACCCTGAATAGCCAAAGCACTCTTGAGAACGGAAAACAGAGCTGGAGGAATCAGGCTCCCTGACTTCAGACTATACTACAAAGCTACAGTAATCAAGACAATATGGTACTGGCACAAAAAAAGAAAGATAGATCAATGCAACAGGATAGAAAGCCCAGAGATAAACCACGCACCTATGGTCACCTTATCTTTGATAAAGGAGGCAGGAATGTACAGTGGAGGAAGGACAGCCTCTTCAGTAAGTGGTGCTGGGAAAACTGGACAGGTACATGTAAAAGTATGAGATTAGATCACTCCCTAACACCATACACAAAAATAAGCTCAAAATGGATTAAAGACCTAAATGTAGGGCCAGAAACTATCAAACTCTTAGAGGAAAACATAGGCAGAACACTCTATAGCACAAATCACAGCAAGATCCTTTTTGACCCACCTCCTAGAGAAATCGAAATAAAAACAAAAATAAACAAATGGGACCTAATGAAACTTAAAAGCTTTTGTACAGCAAAGGAAACCATAAACAAGACCAAAAGACAACCCTCAGAATGGGAGAAAATATTTGTAAATGAAGCAACTGACAAAGGATTAATCTCCAAAATTTATAAGCAGCTCATGCAGCTCAATAACAGAAAAACAAACAACCAAATCCAAAAATGGGCAGAAGACCTAAATAGACATTTCTCCAAATAAGGTATATAGACTGCCAACAAAAACATGAAAGAATGCTCAACATCATTAATCATTAGAGAAATGCAAATCAAAACTACAATGAGATACATTCTCACACCAGTCAGAATGGCCATCATCAAAAAATGTAGAAACAATAAATGATGGAGAGGGTGTGGAGAAAAAGGAAGACTCTTGCACTGCTGGTAGGAATGTGAATTGGTACAGCCACTACGGTGAACAGTATGGAGGTTCCTTAAAAAACTACAAATAGAACTACCCTATGACCCAGCAATCCCACTACTGGGCATATACCCTGAGAAAACCATAATTGAAAAAGTCATGTACCAAAATGTTCATTGCACCTCTATTTACAATAGTCAAGACATGGAAACAACCTAAGCATCCATCATTGGATGAATGGATAAAGAAGATGTGGCACATATATACAATGGAATATTAATCAGACATAAAAATGAAACGAAATTGAGCTCTTTGTAATTAAGTAGATGGACCTAGAATATGTCATACAGAATGAAGTAAGTCAGAAAGAGAAAGACAAATACTGTATGCTAACACATATACATGGAATTTAAGAAAAAAATGTCATGAAGAACCTAGTGGTAAGACAGGAATAAAGACACAGACCTACTAGAGAATGGACTTGAGGACATGGGGAGGAGGAAGTGTAAGTTGTGACAAAGTGAGAGAGTAGCATGGACATATATACACTACCAAAGTTAAAATAGATAGCTAGTGGGAAGCAGCCACATAGCACAGGGAGATCAGCTCGGTGCTTTGTGACCACCTAGAGGGGTGGGATACGGAGGGTTGGAGGGAGGGCGATGCAAGAGGGAAGAGATATGGGAACATATGTATATGTATAACTGATTCACTTTGTTATAAAGCAGAAACTAGCACACCATTGTAAAGCAATTATACTCCAATAAAGATGTAAAAAAAAAAAAGAATACTCAAAGGAAAAAAAAAGTTACAACAGATACCACAGAAATACAAAGCATCCTAAGAGACTACTACAAGCAACTCTATGCCAATAAAGTGGACAATCTGGAAGAAATGGGCAAATTTTTAAAAAGGTATAACCTTCCAAGACTGATCCAGGAAAATATAGTTAAAACGAACAGACCAATCATAAGTAATGAAATAGAAACTGTGATTTAAAATCTTCCAACAAAAAACAGTCAAGGACCAAATGGTTTCACAGGTGAATTCTATCAAACATTTAGAGAAGAGCTAACACCCATCCTTCTCAAACTATTCCAAAATATTACAGGGGAAGGAACAATCCCAAACTCATTCTATGATGCCACTATTACCCTGATACCAAAACCAGACAAAGATACTACATAAAAAGAAAATTACAGACCAATATCAGTGATGAATATAGATGCAAATATTCTCAGCAAAATACTAGCAAACAGAGTCCAACAACCCATTAAAATGATCATACACCATGATCAAGCGGGTTTTATCCCAGGGATTCAAGAATTCTTCAATATACGCAAATCCACCAAGGTGATACACCATATTAACAAACTGAGAAATAAAAACCATATGATCATCTCAATAGATGCAGAAAAAGCATTTGACAAAATACAGCACAGTTTATGATAAAAACTCTCCAGGAAGTGGGCATAGAGGGAACCTACGTCAGCATAATAAAAGCCATATATGACAAACCCACAGCAAACACCATTCTCTATAGTGAAAAACTGAAAGCATTTCCTTTAAGATCTGGATTAAGACAAGTATGTCCACTGTCACCACTATTATTTAACATAGTTTTGGAAGTCCTAGACACAGCAATCAGAGAAGAAAAAAGATAAAAGATTACAAATTGGAAAAGAAGAAGTAAAACTATCACTGTTTGCAGATAACATGATACTATACACAGATAATCCTAAAAATACCACCAGAAAACTATTAGAGCTGTTCAATGAATTTAGTAAAGTTGCAGAATACAAAGTTAATGCACAGAAATCTCTTGCATTCCTATACACTAATCATGAAATCTGAAAGAGAAATTAAGGAAACACTCTCATTTACCATTGCAACAAAAAGAATAAAATATCTAGGAATAAAACTACCTAGGGAGACAAAAGACCTGTATGCAGAAAACCTTAAGACACTGTTGAAAGAAATTTAAGACGATGCCAACAGATGGAAATACATACAATGTTCTTGGATTGGAAGAATCAATATTGTAAAAATGACTATATTACCCAAAGCAATCTACAGATTCAATGCAAATCCTACCAAATTACCAATGTCATATTTTTATAGAGCAAGAACAAACAATCTTTAAATTTGTATGGAGACAAAAAAGACACGGAATAGCCAAAGCAGTCTTGAGGGGAAAAAATGGATCTCGGGGAATCAGACACCTTGACATTGGACTATACTAGAAAGCTACAGTAATCAGGACAATATGGTACTGGCACAAAAACAGAAAGATAGATCAATGGAACAGGATAGAAAGCCCAGAGATAAACACATGCACATATGGTCACCTTTTCTTTGATAAAGGAGGCAAGAATATACAGTGGAGAAAAGACAGCCTCTTCAATAAGTGGTGCTGGAAAAACTGGACAGGTACATGTAAAAGTATGAAATTAGAACACTCCCTAACTCCATACACAAACATAAACTCAAAATGGATTAAAGACCTAAATGTAAGCCCAGAGACTATCAAACTCTTAGAGGAAAACATAGGCAGAACACTCTATGATATAAATCACAGCAAGATCCTTTTTGACCCACCTCCTAGACAAATGGAAATAAAAACAAAAAATAAACAAATGGGACCTAATGAAACTTAGAAGCTTTTGCAAAGCAAAAGAAACTACAAACAAGAAACATTCTCAGAATGGGAAATAAATATTTGCAAATGAATCAACACCCAAAGGATTAATCTCCAAAATATTTAAACAGTTCATGCAGTGCAATATTAAAAAAACAAACAACTGAATCCAAAAATGAGCAGAAGATCTACATAGACATTTCTCCAAAGAGGACATACAGATTGCTGCGAAGCACATGAAAAGCTGCTGAACATCACTAATTATTAGAGAAATGCAAATCAAAACTACAATGAGGTATCACCTCAGAACTTTTAGAATGGGCATCATCAGAAAATCTAAAAACAACAAATGCTGGAGAGGGTGTGGAGAAAAGGGAACTCTCTTGAACTGTTTGTGGGAATGTAAATTGATACAGCCACTGTGGAGAACAGTACGAAAGTTCCTTAAAAAACTGAAAATAGTGCTTCCCTGGTGGCACAGTGATTGGGAGTCCACCTGCCGATGCGCAGAACGCGGGTTCATGCCCCAGTCTGGGAGGATTCCGCATGCTGTGAAGCGGGTGGGCCAATGGACCATGGCCGCTGGGCCTGCGCGTATGGAGCCTGTGCTTCGTGACAGGAGAGGCCACAGCAGTAAGAGGCCCGCGTACCGCAAAAAAAAAAAAAAAAAAAAAAAAATAGAAAAAACTAAAAATAGAATTACCATATATCCCAGCATTCCCACTACTGGGCATATACCCAGAGGAAACCATAATTCAAAAAGACACATGCACCCCGATGTTCATTGCAGCACTATTTACAATAGCCAAGTCATGGAAGCAACCTAAATGCCCATCAACAGACAAATGGATAAAGAAGATGTGGAATATTGGAATGGAATATTACTCAGACATAAAAAGGAACGAAACTGGGTCATTTGTAGAGACATGGATGAATCTAGAGTCTGTCATACAGAGTGAAGTACGTTAGAAAGAGAAAAACAAATATCACATATTAATGCATATATGTTATACTTAGAAAAACGGTACAGATGAACCAGTTTTTATGGCAGAAATTCAGACACAGATGCAGAGAACAAACGTATGGATACTAAGGGGGGAAAGCGGTGGTGGGGGGGTGCTGGTGGTGTGATGAATTGGGAGATAAGGATTGACATGTATACACCAATGTGTATAAAATGGATGACTAATAAGAACCTGCTGTTTAAAAACATAAATAAAATAAAATTTAAAAAAAAAGCCAGTATGGTACTGGTACAAAATCAGACATATAGATCAATGGAACAGGATAGAAAGCCCAATGTTTACACATTGTAAATTAACTATTCTTCAATTTTTTAAATGATTAAAATGTTTTCTAAAAAGTGGCTAAAGGATTTGAACAGACTTTTCTCCAAGAAGCTATACAAATGGCCCATAAGCACATAAAACTATCCTCAACATCTTCAGTCATTAGAAAATGTAAATTAAAATGAGATACCTCTTCACATCCACTAGGGTGGTAACAATAAAAGCAAATAGAGAAAGACAAATGTCATATGATAACATATTTGTAGAATGTAATAAAAATTGATACAAATGAACTTATTTACAAAACAGAAACAGACTTACAGATCTTGAAATTAAATTTATGGTTACAAAAGGGGAAATGTAGGGTGAAGTGATAAACTAGGAGACTGAGATTAACATATACAAAATACTATATATAAAATAGATAACTAATAAGGACCTACCATATAGCACAGGGAATCCTACTCAATATTCTGTAATAACCTATGTGGGAAAAGAATCTGCAAAACAATGGATATATGTATATGTATAACTGATTCATTCTGCTGTACACCTGAAATTAACACAACATTGTAAATCAACTATGCCCAAATATGTTTTTTTTTAATAAAAAGTAGATAAAAGGAAAGGAAGAACAAAGAAAGTGTTGACAAGTATGTGGAGAAAGTGGAACCTTTATAAACTGATGGTGGGAACACAACAGACTTGGTTGGCAGTTCCTCATACATGTAATTGTTAATTAACATGATCATATATATCAAACCATCATGTTTTACACTTTAAATATATACATTTTGTCAATTATACCTCCATAAAACGTGACAGAAAAAAAGTTTTAAAAAAGGTAAGCATAGAAAGGCTCATGGAATATGACCCAGCAATTCCAATCCTTGGTATATACTGACCCAAATTGAAAACAGATACTCAACTACTTCTTCTTGAATAATTCTATATCCTATAAAATTTATATCGAGCAAAATTATCCTTCAAAAGTGAAGGAGAGAGGAGCTTCAAGATGGCGGAAGCATAAGATGTGGAGATCACCTTCCTTTTCACAAATACATCAGAAATACATCTACATGTGGAACAGCTCCTACGGAACACGCTGGCCGAAGACTTCAAACCTCCCAAAAGGCAAGAAACTCCCCACGTACCTGGGTAGGACAAAAGAAAAAAGAAAAAACAGCAACAAAAGAATAGGGACGGGACTTGCACCAGTGGGAGGGAGCTGTGAAGCAGGAAAGGTTTCCACACACTAGAAGCCCCTTCGTGGGCGGAGACTTCGGGTAGCAGAGGGGGGAAGCTTCGGAGCCACAGAGGAGAGCACAGCCACAGGGGTGCAGAGGGCAAAGCGGAGAGATTCCCGCACAGAGGATTAGCGCCAACCAGCACTCACCAGCCTGAAAGGATTGTCTGCTCACCCGCCGGGACAGGTGTGGGCTGGGAGCTGAGACTCTGGTTTGGGAGGTCGGATCCCAGGGAGAGGACTGGGGTTGGCTGCATGAACACAGCCTGAAGGGGGATAGTGCACCGGCTAGCTGGGAGGGAGTCCGGGGAAAAGTCTGGAGCTGCCGAAGAGGCAAGAGACTTTTTCTTACCTCTTTGTTTCCTGGTGCGCGAGGAGAGGAGATTAACAGCGCTACTTAAAGGAGCTCCAGAGACGGGCGCGAGCCGTGGTTATCAGCCCGGACCCCAGAACGGGCATGGGACACTAAGGTTGCTGTTGCAGCCACCAAGAAGCCTGGGTGCAAGCACAGGTCGCTATCCACACCTCCCCTCCTCGGAGCCTGTGCAGGCCACCACTGCCAGGGTCCCGTGCTCCCGGGACAACTTCCCTGAGAGAACACAGGGCACGCCTCAGGCTGTTGCAACGTCATGTCGGCCTCTGCCGCTGCAGGCTCACCCCACATCCATACCCCTCCCTCCCGCCAGCCTGAGTGAGCCAGAGCCTCCGTATCAGCTGCTCCTTTAACCCCATCCTGTCTGAGCGAAGAAAAGATGCCCTCAGGTGACCTAAATGCAGAGGCGGGTCCAAATCCAAAGCTGAACCACGAAAGTTGGTGAACAAAGAAGAGAAACGGAAATTTCTCCCAGCAGCCTCAGGAGCAGAGGATTAAATCTCCACAATCAACTTAATGTACCTTGCATCTGTGGAACACCTGAATAGAAAACTGGATCATCCCAAATTGAGGAGGTGGACTTTGGGAGTAAATATATATATATGTATATATATTTTTTCTTTCCCCCTTTTTCTCTTTTTGTGAGTGTGTATGTGTATGCTTCTGTGTGTGATTTTGTCTATATAGCTACGCTTTTACCATTTGTCCTATGGGTCTGTCTGTCCATTTTTTATTTTTATTTTTTAAATTTTTTATAAATTTTTACATAATAATAATTTTTTATTTTAATAAATTTTATTTTATCTTCTTTCTTTTGTTCTTTCTTTCTATTTTTTCTCCCTTTTATTCTGAGCCATGTGGATGAAAGGCTCTTGGTGCTCCAGCCAGGCATCAGGGCTGTGTCTTTGACATGGGAGAGCCAAGTTCAGGACACTGGTCCACAAGAGACCTCCCAGCTCCACGTAATATCAAACGATGAAAATCTCTCAGATATCTCCATCTCAATGACAAGACCCAGATTCACTCAACAACCAGCAAGCAACAGTGCAGGACACCCCATGCCAAACAACTAGCAAGACAGGAAAACAACCCCATCCATTAGTACAGAGGCTGCCTAAAATCATAATAAGGCCACAGACATCCCAAAACACAACACCAGATGTGTACCTGCCCACCGGAAAGATGAGATCCAGCCTCATCCACCAGAACACAGGCACTAGTCCCCTCCACCAGGAAGCCTACACAACCCACTGAACCAACCTTAGACACTGGGGACAGACACCAAAAACTGGGAACTATGAACATGCAGCCTGCAAAAAGGAGACCCCAAACACAGTAAGTTAACCAAAATGAGAAGACAGAAAAACACACAGCAGATGAAGGAGCAAGGCAAACACCCAACAGACCTAACAAATGAAGAGGAACTAGGTAGTCTTCCTGAAAAAGAATTCAGAATAATGATAGTAAACGTGATCAAAATCTTGGAAACAGAATAGAGAAAATACAAGAAACATTTAACAAGGACCTAGAAGAACTAAAGAGCCAATAAACAGTGATGAACAACAAAATAAATGAAATTAAAAATTCTCTAGAAGGGATCAATAGCAGAATAACTAAGTCAGAAGAACGGATAAGTGAACTGGAAGATAAAATAGTGGAAATAACTACTGCAGAGCAGAATAAAGAATGAAAACAATTGAGGACAGTTTCAGAGACCTCTGAGACAAAATTAAATTCACCAACATTCAAATTACAGGGTCCCAGAAGAAGAAGAGAAAATGAAAGGGACTGAGAAAATATTTGAAGAGATTATAATTGAAAACTTCCCTATTATGGGAAAGGAAATAGTTAATCAGGAAGCACAGAGAATCCCATACAGGATAAATCCAAGGAGAAACATGCCAAGACAAATATTAATCAAACGATCAAAAATTCAATACAAAGAAAAAACATTAAAAGCAGCAAGGGAAAACAACAAGTAACACACAAGGGAATCCCCATACAGTTAACAGCTGATCTTTCAGCACAAACTCTGTGAGCCAGAAGTGAGTGGCAGGACATATTTAAAGTGATGAAAGGGAAAAACCTACAACCAAGATTACTCTACCAGCAAGGATCTTATTCATATTTGATGGAGAAATTAAAACCTTTAGAGACAAGAAAAACTAAGAGAATTCAGCACCACCAAACCAGCTTTACAACGAATGCTAAAGGAACTTTTCTAAGCAGGAAACAACAAGCAAAGGAAAAGACCTACAATAACAAACCCAAAACAATTAACAAAATGGTAATAGGAACATACATATTGATAATTACCTTAAATGTAAATGAATTAAATACTCCAACAAAAGACATAGACTGGCTGAATGGATACAAAAACAAGACCCGTATATATGCTGTCTACAAGAGACCCACTTTAGACCTAGGGACACATACAGACTGAAAGTGAAGGGATGGAAAAAAATATTCCATGCAAATGGACATCAAAGGAAAGTTGGAGTAGCAATTCTCATATCAGACAAAATAGACTTTAAAATAAGGACTATTAAAAGAGACAAAGAAGGACACTACATAATGATCAAGGGATCGATCCAAGAAGAAGATATAACAATTGTAAATATTTATGCACCCAACATAGGAGCACCTCAATACATAAGGCAAATACTGACAGTCATAAAAGGGGAAATCGACAGTAACACATTCATAGTAAGGGACTTAAACACCCCACTTTCACCCATGGACAGATCATCCAAAATGAAAATAAATAAGGAAACACAAGCTTTAAATGATACATTAAACAAGATGGACTTAATTGATATTTATAGGACACTCCATCCAAAAACAACAGAATACACATTTTTCTCAAGTGCTCATGGAACATTCTCCAGGATAGATCATATCTTAGGTCACAAATCAAGCCTTGGTAAATTTAAGAAAATTGAAATTGTATCAAGTATCTTTTCTGACCACAACGCCATGAGACTAGATATCAATTACAGGAAAAGATCTGTAAAAAGTACAAACACATGGAGGCTAAACAATACACTACTTAATAATGAAGTGATCACTGAAGAAATCAAAGAGGAAATCAAAAAATACCTAGAAACAAATGACAATGGAGACACAACGACCCAAAACCTGTGGGATGCAGCAAAAGCAGTTCTAAGGGGGAAGTTTATAGCAATACAAGCCCACCTTAAGAAGCAGGAAACATCTCGAATAAACAACCTAACCTTGCACCTCAAGCAATTAGAGAAAGAAGAACAAAAAAACCCCAAAGCTAGCAGAAGGAAAGAAATCATAAAAATCAGATCAGAAATAAATGAAAAAGAAATGAAGGAAACAATAGCAAAGATCAATAAAACTAAAAGCTGGTTCTTTGAGAAGATAAACAAAATAGATAAACCACTAGCCAGACTCATCAAGAAAAAAAGGGAGAAGACTCAAATCAATAGAATTAGAAATGAAAAAGGAGAGGTAACAACTGACACTGCAGAAATAAAAGAGATCATGAGAGATTACTACAAGCAACTCTATGCCAATAAAATGGACAATCTGGAAGAAATGGACAAATTCTTAGAAATGCACAACCTGCCAAGACTGAATCAGGAAGAAATAGAAAATATCAACAGACCAATCACAAGCACTGAAATTGAAACTGTGATTAAAAATCTTCCAACAAACAAAAGCCCAGGACCAGATGGCTTCACAGGTGAATTCTATCAAACATTTAGAGAAGAGCTAACACCTATCCTTCTCAAACTCTTTCAAAATATAGCAGAGGGAGGAACACTCCCAAACTCCTTCTACGAGGCCACCATCACCTTGATACCAAAACCAGACAAGGATGTCACAAAGAAAGAAAACTACAGGCCAATATCACTGATGAACATAGATGCAAAAATCCTCAACAAAATACTAGCAAACAGAATCCAACAGCACATTAAAAGGATCATACACCATGATCAAGTGGGGTTTATTCCAGGAATGCAAGAATTCTTCAATATACGCAAATCTATCAATGTGATAAACCATATTAACAAACTGAAGGAGAAAAACCATATGATCATCTCAATAGATGCAGAGAAAGCTTTTGACAAAATTCAACACCGATTTATGATAAAATCCCTGCATAAAGTAGGCATAGAGGGAACTTTCCTCAACATAATAAAGGTCATATATGACAAGCCCACAGCAAACATCATCCTCAATGGTGAAAAACTGAAAGCATTTCCACTAAGATCAGGAACAAGACAAGGTTGCCCACTCTCACCACTCTTATTCAACATAGTTTTGGAAGTTTTAGCCACAGCAATCAGAGAAGAAAAGGAAATAAAAGGAATCCAAATCGGAAAATAAGAAGTAAAGCTGTCACTGTTTGCAGATGACATGATCCTATACATAGAGAACCCTAAAGATGCTACCAGAAAACTACTAGAGCTAATCAATGAATTTGGTAAAGTGGCAGGATACAAAATTAATGCACAGAAATCTCTGGCATTCCTATATACTAATGATGAAAAATCTGAAAGTGAAATCAAGAAAACACTCCCATTTACCATTGCAACAAAAAGAATAAAATATCTAGGAATAAACCTACCTAAGGAGACAAAAGACCTGTATGCAGAAAATTATAAGACACTGATGAAAGAAATTAAAGATGATACAAATAGATGGAGAGATATACCATGTTCTTGGATTGGAAGAATCAACATTGTGAATATGACTCTACTACCCAAAGCAATCTATAGATTCAATGAAATCCCTATCAAACTACCACTGGCATTTTTCACAGAACTAGAACAAAAAATTTTGCAATTTGTATGCAAACACAAAAGACCCCGAATAGCCAAAGCAATCTTGAGAACGAAAGAAGGAACTGGAGGAATCAGGCTCCCTGACTTCAGACTATACTACAAAGCTACAGTTATCAAGACGGTATGGTACTGGTACAAAAACAGAAAGATAGATCAATGGAACAGGATAGAAAGCCCAGAGATAAACCCATGCACATATGGACACCTTATCTTTGATAAAGGTGGCAGGAATGTACAGTGGAGAAAGGACAGCCTCTTCAATAAGTGGTGCTGGGAAAACTGGACAGGTACATGTAAAAGTATGAGATTAGATCACTCCCTAACACCATACACAAAAATAAGCTCAAAATGGATTAAAGACCTAAATGTAAGGCCAGAAACTATCAAACTCTTAGAGGAAAACATAGGCAGAACACTCTATGACATAAATCACAGCAAGATCCTTTCTGACCCACCTCCTAGAGTAATGGAAATAAAAACAAAAATAAAGTAATGGGACCTAATGAAACTTAAAAGCTTTTGCATAGCAAAGGAAACCATAAACAAGACCAAAAGACAACCCTCAGAATGGGAGAAAATATTTGCAAATGAAGCAAGCGACAAAGGATTAATCTCCAAAATTTACAAGCAGCTCATGCAGCTCAATAACAAGAAAACAAACAACCCAATCCAAAAATGGGCAGAAGACCTAAATAGACATTTCTCCAAAGAAGATATACAGACTGCCAACAAACACATGAAAGAATGCTCAACATCATTAATCATTCAAGAAATGCAAATCAAAACTACAATGAGATATCATCTCACACCAGTCAGAATGGCCATCATCAAAAAATGTAGAAACAATAAATGCTGGAGAGGGTGTGGAGAAAAGGGAACACTCTTGCACTGCTGGTGGGAATGTGAATTGGTTCAGCCACTATGGAGAAGAGTATGGAGGTTCCTTATAAAACTACAAATAGAACTACCATATGACCCAGCAATCCCACTACTGGGCATATACCCTGAGAAAACCGAAATTCAAAAAGAGTCATGTACCAAAATGTTCATTGCAGCTCTATTTACAATAGCCCGGAGATGGAAACAACCTAAGTGCCCATCATCGGATGAATGGATAAAGAAGATGTGGCACATATATACAATGGAATATTACTCAGCCATAAAAAGAAACGAAATTGAGCTATTTGTAATGAGGTGGATAGACCTAGAGTCAGTCATACAGAGTGAAGTAAGTCAGAAAGAAAAAGACAAATACTGTATGCTAACACATATATATGGAATTTAAGAAAAAAAATGTCATGAAGAGCCTAGGGGTAAGGCAGGAATAAAGACGCAGACCTCCTAGAGAACGGACTTGAGGTTATGGGGAGGGGGAATGGTGAGCTGTGACAGGGCAAGAGAGAGTCATGGACATATACACACTAACAAACGTAGTAGGGTAGATAGCTATTGGGAAGCAGCCGCATGGCACAGGGATATTGGCTCGGTGCTTTGTGACAGCCTGGAGGGGTGGGATAGGGAGGGTGGGAGGGAGGGAGACGCAAGAGGGAAGAGATATGGGAACATATGTATATGTATAACGGATTCACTTTGTTATAAAGCAGAAACCAATACACCATTGTAAAGCAATTGTACCCCAATAAAGATGTTATAAAAAAATGTAAAAAAAAAAAAAAAACTCTTAGAGGAAAACATAGGCAGAACACTCTATGACATAAATCACAGCAAGATCCTTTTTGACCCACCTCCTAGACAAATGGAAATAAAACCAAAAATAAACAAATGGGACCTAATGAAACTTAAAAGCTTTTTCATAGCAAAGGAAACCATAAAGAAGACAAAAAGACAACCCTCAGAATGGGAGAAAATATTTGCAAATGAATCAACTGAAAAAGGATTAATCTCCAAAATTTACAAGCAGCTCATGCAGATCAATATCGAAAACAACAACCCAGTCCAGAAATGGGCAGAAGACCTAAATAGACATTTCTCCAAAGAAGATATACAGATTGACAACAAACACATGAAAGAATGCTCAACATCATTAAGCGTTAGAGAAATCCAAATCAAAACTACAATCAGATATCATCTCACACCAGTCAGAATGGCCATCATCAAAAACTCTACAAACAAATGCTGGAGAGGGTGTGGAGAAAAGGGAACCCTTTTGCACTGTTGGTGGGAATGTAAATTGATGCAGACACCATGGAGAATAGTATGGAGGTTCCTTAAAAAACTAAAAATAGAACTACCCTACGACCCAGGAATCCCACTACTGGGCATATACCCTGAGAAAACCATAATTCAAAAAGTGTCATGTAGCACAATGTTCATTGAAGCTCTATTTACAATAGCCAGGACGTTTAAGAAATTTAGGTTTTCATTGAAAGATGAATGGATAAAAATGATGTGGTTCATATATACAATGGAATATTACTCAGCCATAAAAAGAAGCAAAATTGAGTTATTTGTAGTGAGGTGGATGGACCTAGAGTCTCTCATACAGAGTGAAGTAAGTCAGAAAGAGAAAAACAAATACTGTATGCTAACACATATATATAGAATCTAAGGGAAAAAAATGGTCATGAAGAACCTAGAGGCAGGACGGGAATAAAGACACAGACCTACTAGAGAATGGACTTGGGGATATGGGGAGGGGGAAGGGTAAGCTGTGACAAAGTGAGAGAGTGGCATGGACTTATGTACACTACCAATTGTAAAATAGATAGCTAGTGGGAAGCAGTCGCATAGAACATGGAGATCAGCTTTGTTCTTTGTGACCACCTAGAGGGGTGGGATAGGGAGGGTTGGAGGGAGGGAGATGCAAGAGGGAAGAGATATGGGAACATATGTATATGTATAACTGATTCACTTTGTTATAAAGCAGAAACTAACACACCAGTGTAAAGCAATTATACTCCAATAAAGATGTTAAGAAAAGAAAAAGTGAAGGAGAAATAAAGAATTTCTCAAAGAAAAACTGAGGAAATTAGTCACCAGCAAACCTGCTTTGTATAATTTATTAAAATAATTCTTCAGGGAGAAAAAAAATTGCTTATTTATCAATATAAACTCTGATCTGTGTAAAAGGGAGAGTGTTAAAGAAGGAATAAATGTAGGTAAAATAAAATCTTCTTTAGGGTCTTCCCTGGTGGCACAGTGGTTAAGAATCCACCTGCCAATGCAGGGGACACGGGTTTGAGTCCTGGTCTGGGAAGATCCCTCATGCCACGGAGCAACTAAGCCCGTGAGCCACAACTACTGAAGCCTGCACAGCTAGAGCCTGTGCTTTGCAACAAGAGAAGCCACCACCGCAATGGGAAGCCTGTGCACTGCAACGAAGAGCAGCCCCTAGTCGTCACAACTAGAGAAAGCCCACATGCAGCAACAAAGACCCAACGCAGAGAAAAATAAATATTTTTTAAATCCTGTATATTTATTAACTTAAAGATAATTATTTACAGTAATAATAGGAACAATATATTGGATGATCCTATGAATTTTCCTTTGTCTGTTGACACAGTGCATGACATTAATTCATTAATTTTCAAATGTTGAACAACAGTTTCACACTTGGAAACAGTCTCACTAAGCTGTTTATAGTTCTCCTTATATGTATAAGGATTTGATGGGATTTGATGTTCTTATGTTTTGGATATTTTAGAATTGTTAATATAACTATTGATTTTTTAAAAATACTAGATGATCTCATGAACAGAATAGCAATGTCAAGGAAAAATCAGTGAACTTGACTATATGTCAATAGAAAGTATTCAATCTAGATGACAGAAATTTGATAGAAACAAAAAGAACAGAGGCTCAGGGACTGATGGGAAAATAACCATGTCTTTAAATCTGCCATTGGAGTATCAGAAGAAGAGGAGAATAGGTGTAGGGCTGAAAAGTATGCATTATGTCTGTCCCCCTTCTAAATTTGACAAAAGGCATAAATGTACAGATTCAAGGATCTGAGCAAAATACCAAAAGTTTCAGGAAAGTCATGCCCAGTTACATCACAATCAAATTTTTGAAAACTAAATAGAAAAAAGGTCTTAAAAACACATTTTTGTGTTTTTAAACCTCAGAGGCCAGAAGGAAGGGGAATGGCAGTGAAATATCTTTCAGGAATAAAGGTGAAATAAGTACATTTCCCTGATGAAAGAAAACTTTCTCCAGTTGTTTTAAAAGAAGTGGTAAGGGAATTTCCACAGACAGAAAAGAAATAAAAACAGAAGAAAATTTAAAACATCAGAAGTTAAGAAAAAGAAATGTAAATGTTTAAAATATACACACATACACAGATAAACACACAGAAAAACCCACACATGCCCATAACATTGGAGCCAACCTAAAAGAGCTGGCAAGAGCTAATGCTGGAATAATTTGAACAACAAAGTTAATTACACTAGTACAGTTTATAAAGCAAAACACAAAATAAGTATTCATAAGTTCATCTTGACATTAAAAACTTAATTCAGGGACTTCCCTGGTGGTCCAGTGGTAAAGAATATGCCTTCCAAAGCAGGGGACACAGGTCTGATTCCTGGTTGGGGAACTAAGATCCCACAGGCCAAGGGGTAACAAAGTCCACACACCACAACTACTGAGCCCATGTGCCTCAACTAGAGAGCCCGTGTACCACAAACAACAGAACCCATGTACCCTGGAGCCCACGCACCACAACTGGCGAGAAATACCCTCATGCCACAGCTAGAGAGAAGCCTGTGCACCACAACAAAGAGCCCACACCACAACGAAAGTTCCCACATGCCACAACTAAGACCCGATACAGCCAAAAAATATTTCTTTAATAAATAAATGAAAGCTTAATTCAATAAACAAATTAATGAAAGTGAAATGGCAAAACTTACTCAAAGAAGCATTTTAATTAATGAGTATAAAAAATTGAGTACAACATAAAATCACCAACAGAACATCACAGTAAGTAATGCTGTAGGCAAGATTATGATAAATACAAAAATCACTGGGTAAAACTTTAAAGAGAAACAGGATAGCAGACTATTCACATGGCCTCAAGTAATTTCTCTCAAAATATTTACCACACTTAAAATTTCAGGCTGTACTATAAAACACTAATCATCAAATCAATGTAGTACTGACATAAAAAAGACAATAGAACAATGAATCTGAATCAAAAACCCAGAAATAAACCCCAAGTATATATGATCACCTAATATTTGGCAAGGGAGCCAAGAATACTCATTGGGAAAGACAGTCTCTTCAAAAAACGGTACTGGGATAACTGAATATTCACATGTGAAAGAATGAAATTGGATCCATATCTTACACCACTCACAAAAATTAACTCAAAATAGATAAAAGACTTAAATATAATACCAGAAACCAAGACACTCCTAGAAGAAAACATAGGGACAAAGCTCCTTGACATGGGCCTTAGTAATATGTTTTTTGGATATGGCACCTAAAGCACAGGTGACAAAATAAAAAATAAACAAGTGGAACTACTTCAAACTAAAAAGCTTCTGCACAGCAAAAGAAATCATCACCAAAGTGAAAAGTCAATCTAAGAATGGGGAAAATATTTGCAAACCTTATATCTGATAAGAGGTTAATATCTGAAACATAAAGAACTCATAGCAATCTATAAACAACTCAATAATGGAAAATGATAACCCAATTGAAAAATGGGCATAGGACCTGAATAGACATTTCTCCAAAGAAGATACACAAAAAGCCAACAGGTATCTGAAAAGATGCTCAAAATCACTAGTCAGTAGGGAAATGCAAATTAGATATCACCTCACACCTGTTAGAATGGCCATAATAATAATGAAAAAAAGACAAGAGATAACAAATGTTGGCATGAATGTGGAGAAAAGGGAAACCTTATGCACTATTGGTGAGAATACATTGAATAAATTGTATTCAATTCATTACACTGTGGTGGAAAACAGAATGGAGGATCTTCAAAAATTTAAAAATAGAGCTATCATATGATCTAGAAATTTCACTTCTGAGATTATATTCAAAGGAAATGAAAACAATAACTTGAAAAGAACCCCATGTTCATAGTTCATAGCAGCATTATTTACAATAGCCAAGACATGGAAAGAACATAAATGATCATCGATGAATGAATGGATGAAGAAGTTGTGATCTCACACAGACACACACAGACACACACACACACATACATAATTGAATGTTATTTATCCATAAAAAAGAAGAAAAACCTGTTATTTGTGAAAACATGGATGTGCATTTAGGATATTATGCTAAGTGAAATGTCAGACATAGAAAGAATATTGTATGAGCTCACTTACATATGAATCTAAAACAAACAAAAAAACCAAACTCATAGGAAAAAAGATCAGATTTGTGGTTACAGGAAGTGTGGAGGGTGGGGGGAGGGAAATTGGAGAAAGGTGATCAAAAGGTACAAACTTCGAGTTATAAGGTAAATAAGTACTAGGGATGTAAGGTACAACATGATGACACTATAGTTTACTCTGATGTAAGACATATAGGAAAGATGTTAAGAGAGTATATCCTAAGAGTTCTCACCATAAGGAAATTTTTTCCTTATTTCTTTTTTTCTTTCATTTTATTGTATCTATATGAGAAGATGGATGTTAGCTGAACATATTGTGGTAACCATTTCACTTTATATGTAAATCAAACTATCATGCTGTCTGCTTTAATACATACAGTGACATATAAACAATGGTGAATGTCAAGTATTTCTCAATAAAAAATATTTTATATTTTCCAGGTTTATTGAGATATTATTGACATATAACAATCTGTAAGTTTAAGTGGCCATTATATATATACACACACATATGTATATATTTCATATACATACATATATGTATATATATTTTAATTTTTAAATTTATATTTATTATATTTTATATATGATATATATATAACCTATTTGTATGTTTCATATACTATATTTTATATTTTTATTATATATATAAATATATATGTATAGTAAAATGATTACCACAATAAGATATTTCATTGTGGTTTTGGTTTGCATTTCTCTGGTATTTAGTGATGCTGAGCACCTTTTCATGTACCTGTTGGCCATTTGTATGGCTTTGGAGAACTGTCTATTTAGGTCCTTTGCCCATTTTTTAATTAGACCATTTTTTTTTTTTTTGCTGTTGAGTGTGTAACAATATGATTAGTTAACATATACATTGCATGATATGATTAAAATATTTTTTGTGTGTGGTGAGAACATTTAGGATCTACTTTCTTAGCAATGTTCAGGTATATAATACAGAATTATTCATTATAGTCACTATGTTATATATCAGATGCCCAAGAATTATTTACCTTATAACTAGAAGTTTGTACCTTTTGAGAAACATCCCCTTATTTCTCCTCCACACTAGCCTCTGGTTACCACCATTCTACTCTCAGTTTCTATGAGTTCAGTGCTCTCTTTCTCTCTCATATAAATATATCACATTTTCTTAACTCTTCCATTCACTTTCATTCATTTTATAGAAACTTAGGTTATTTCCATATATTGGCTATTGTAAATAATGCTGCAATGAAAATGGGGGTGCAGATATTTTTGGAGGTAGTGACTTCCTTTCCTTCAATTATATACCCAGAACTGAGATTGCTGGGTTATTTAGTAGCCCCATTTAAAATTTTTGAGTAACCTTCATACTGTTTTCCACAGTGGCTTCACAAAATTGCATTTCTATCAACAGTGTACAAGAGTTGCCTTTTTCCCACATCCTCACTAGCACATGTTATGTCTCGTCTTTTTGCTAATACCCATTCTAACAGGTGTGTGGTGATATCTCCTTGTGGTTTTGATGTGCATTTCCCTGATATTTAGTGATGTTGACCACCTTTTCTTGTATCTGTTGGCCATTTGTATGTCTCTTTGGAGAAATGTCTATTTAAGTTCCTTGTATACTTTGGATATTAGCACCTTATCAGACAGATGGTTTGCAAATATTTTCTCCCATTTTGTAGGTATGCCTTCATTTTATTGATTGTTTCTTTTACTGTGCAGAAGCTTTTTAGTTTAATCCAGTCCCACTTACTGAATTTTTACGTTTGATGCTTGTGTTTTGGTTTCATATTGAAAAAATAATCACCAAGACTGATATCAAGGAGTTTTTTTTGTTTGTTTGTTTTTGTTTTGTTTTGTTTTTGTGTGTGTGTGGTACACAGGCCTCTCACTGTTGTGGCCTCTCTCGTTGCGGAGCACAGGCTCCGGACGCGCAGGCTCAGCGGCCATGGCTCACGGGCCTAGCCACTCCGCGGCATGTGGGATCTTCCAGGACCGGGGCATGAACCCGTGTCCCCTGCATCAGCAGGCGGACTCTCAACCACTGTGCCACCAGGGAAGCCCCAAGGAGTTTTTCTCTATGTTTTCATCAAGGAGTTTCATGGTTTCAGGTCTTACATTTAAGTATTTAATCATTTTGAGTTAATTTTTGAGAGTGGTGTAAGATAGGGGTGCAATTTCATTATTTTTCATGTGAATATCCAGTTTTCCCACCACCATTTATTGAAAAGACTGTCTTCATCCCATTGAGTATTCTCGGCATCCTTGTCAAATATTAGTTAAATGCATATGTATAGGTTTATTTCTGAGTTCTTGATTCTGTTCCATGGATCAGTGCATCTGTTTTTAAGCCAGTACCATACTGTCTTGATTATTATAGATTTGTTGTAGAATTTAAAATCAATGGGTGATGCCTCCAGCTTTTTTTCTTTCTCAAGATTGCTTTAGCTATTCAGAGTCTTTGTGGCTTCATACGAACTTTTGGATTTTTTTTTCTATTCCTGTGAAAAACGCCATTGGAATTTTGATAGAGATTTCATTTAATCTATAGATGGCTTTGGGTAGTATGGCCATTTTGGATATCTTTTATTCATTTTTCTTGTTTAATTGCTCTAAATAAAACACTGGTTTATTAAAATATGGTTATTTTAATATATGTTCACATTTTTCTTTGATGTTATTCCCTCCAGTAAGTGGTGGAACATAACTCCTCTCTCCTTGAGGGCAGTCTGGAATTAGCAATTTTCTTCTTACAAATAGAAAGGGAAGAATACTAAATTGACAGTGTAGAAACCTGACAGATACCACTCTAAGTGATCCAGGCTAATATCAACAATAAATAATGTTGATATCATCCATACTCTGTTATTAATGTCGTGAAAAAGCCATCTCATGTCTGTGTTATTTTTTCCCCCAAATCCACAACTCAGGTATCATCATAAGAAAATGTCAGACAAATATAAATGGATGGATATCCTTCAAAATGCCTCAGTAGTTTCATTCAAAAGTGTTAAGGTCATTAAGAACATAGACAGAAACTGTTGCTGATTGGATGAAATTAATATATGATGACTAATCTAGATATTCTAGATTAGATTCTGGAAAAAAAAGAACATTAGCTGAAATAAAGGTAAAGTACAAATAAAGTCTGCAGTTTTATTAATAATATTGCATCAATTTTAATTTCTTAGTTTTGATAAATATGTCATGCTTATTTAAGATATTAACTTTAACAGAAATGGTATGAAACACATACACAAACTTTCTGTACTATCTTTGCCTCTCTTCTGTAAATCAAAAATTATTTCAAAATAAATATGCAAAACCAAAAATGTAACCATTATTAATTGGATATAATAGCAAGATTGACCTATATTTTAGCCTACAAAAATCACTTTTAATATAAAGATAACCATAAGTTACAAGTAGAAGGGTGGAAAAATGTATACCATGCTAACATGAAGTAAACAAAATCTGTAGTGGCTACAGCAATATTGGACAAAGTATATTTCAGAGCAAAGAATGTTTCCAGGAGATCATTTCATAAATACTCATCAAGAAGATGTACGAGCACTAAACATTTGTACACCTAAATACAGAGCTTAAAAATAATTAAATTAAAAACAGATAGATCTAAAACAGGAAGTAAATATAATTATAGCTGGCAATTTCAATATTTCCCTCTCAAAAATTGTTACAACAAGTAGACAGAAAATTAACAGGAATATAGGAGAGCTGAGTGAGAGTGTAAACCAAATTAACCTAATTGACAGTTACATAACATGCTACCAAATGCTAGAGAATGCTAAAGAATACTCATTCTTTTCAAATGTACATGTAACATTTGCAAAGATAGACCATATTCTGGGCCACAAAAAAAAAGTCTCGACATATTCAAAAAGGTTGAAAAAACACAAAGTATGTTATTCTCTTTCCACAAAGAAATTCAATTAAGAATCAATAATGGAATGATTTCTGCAATATCCCAAATATTTAAAAACAAAATAACATACTTGCAAATAACTCATTGACCCAAGGGGAAAAATAGTCAAAGGGAAAATCACATCAAAATGTGTGGGGTGTTGTTGAAGAAATTCTTAGGAGGAAATTTATAAGATTAAATGTGTATGTTATAAATAAGAAAGATCTCAAATCAGTGACCTCAGCTTCCACCTTACAAGAATTTTTTAAAAAAAAGAGCAAATCATACCATGAGTCAGCAGAAGAAAGGAAATAATAAGTATTAAGAAGCAGAAAATAGGGAGATGATAGTAGAGAATATCAAAGAAACAAACAAAAAAACATGATTATTTGAAAAAAATCAAGAAAATTGACAATTCTCTAGCCAAACTGCTCAGGATCAAAAGACAAGAGATGCAAATCACCAATATCAAGAATAAAGAAGGCGACAACACTACAGTTTTGAAATGTATTGAAGGGACACTAATGGAATATAATGAACAACTTTACAGTCATTTATTCTACATATTAGAGATGGACAAATTCCTTGAATGGCACAAACTGCCAAACCTCATCCAATAAAAATATATAATCTGAATATTTCCCTTATATATTAAATAAATGGAATTTGACTAAAAATCCTTCTAAGAAAACCCTTAGAAACTGAGAGGACCTTTAAACAGAAAGATCTTAAGATTTGTCTAATATTTGAAAATTGATTAATGTAACTCACAATAGTACAAAATATAAGGATAAAACATATTATCTCAATCGAGTAGAAAAATATACTTGATGAAACAATGCATCATATCCTTGTAAGATTAAGAATAAGACAAGAATGTCCCATGTTACTAATGGATGTTCTACTCAGTGCAACAAATCAAGAAAAAGAAATAAAAGACATGTGGACTAGACATGAAGAGATAAATAATTTTCATTCTCAAATTACAGCATCATCAATGTAGAATAGCTGAGGGAATCTACACACACACTCACACACAAAAACCCTATTACATATTATACTTAATATGTTGTATTAGTAAGGTGCTAGGATACAAAATCAATATGAAAAAATCAATTATATATATACATATATATGCATTAGCAAAATAATTAGACTTTTTAAATTAAAAATATTTATAATGGCATCAAAATCATGAAATAAATAAAGATAAATCTGACCAAAATCATAAAATACCTGTACACTGAAAATTATGAAATATTGATGGAAGAAATTAAGGAATACCTTAGTAAATGGAGAGATTTACCAGATCCATAGGTCAGAAGATTAAAGAATGTAATTGCTTTCAAAATTGTTTATATAGTCTATATGATCCCAATCAAAATCCTAGCAGATATTTTGGTAGAAATTGACAAATTAATTCTAAAAATCCTATTGAAATTCAAAAACCTAGAATAGCTAAAATAACCTTGAAAAAGAATAAAGATGAAATCCTAATAGTGTCTGATTTTTAGAATTATGATAAAGCAATATTAATCAAGACAGTGTGCTATTTGTTTCAGATAGATAGATCAATGGAACAGAATAGAAATCACAGAAATAGAATTGCACATGTATGGAAAACTGAATTTTGACAAAGTTGCAAAGGCACTTTAGTGTTGTAAGAATAGTCTCCTTGATAGAATGAACTTCAATCCATAACTTATTCCATATACAAAATTTGAGTCAAAATTGATAACTATAAAATATGCCATTTAAATTGTAAGTGTACCCCCAAATTAAACCTAAAACCATAACACTTCTATAAGAAAATTTTGGAGAAATTGTTTGATACCTTGGTCTAGGAAAATATTCCTTAGCTATGGCATTAACAAGCACAATCCCTTAAAGAACTGATATCCCTGATATTTATCAGTCCCTGATAAAATGTGACTTTATCAAAATAAAAAGACATCTGCTCTCAAAAAATTCTGTTAAGATAATAAAAAAGGCTAACTTTAACTGGGATAAAATATTTGCAAAGCACACTTCACCAAAGATGACATGTGGTTGATGATAAGCACATGACAAGATGGTCAATATTAGTCATTAGGTAAATGCAATTAAAACTACAATGTGATACCACTGCACACCTATTAGAATGGCCAAAATTAAAAATGACTGTACCACGGGTTTGTGAGAATGTGGAGGAACTGGTACCCTCATGTACTGTTAGTGGGAATGTGAAAGTTTACAACTTTGGAAAAATATTTTGGCAATTTCTTGAAAAGTTAAACATTAACCTCCATATGATCTAGCCATGTCATTTCCAGGGAGAGAAATGAAGGCATATGTCCATACAAAGTATTTTACATAAATGTTCAGAGCAATTTTATTTGCAACAGCTCTAAGCTGGAAATGGTCAAAATGTTATCAATAGAGTTAAACAGAGTGATTAAATGGTTAAACAAACACATTTGTGGTATATTCATACAATAGAATACTACTCAGGAAAAAAATGCATAAACTCTTGGTATATGCTATAATATGGATGAATCTTAAAATAACAATGTTGAGTTAAAGAAGCCAAATAGAAAAAATTATATACTGTGTGATTCATTTATAAAAGATGCTAAAAAATGCAGACTATTGTGACAGAAAGCAGATCATTTGTTACCTGAAAGTAAAAGTGGGTTGGGGTACAATTACAAAGGGACATGAGAAAACATTTGAGGGTCATAAATATTACCTTGACTGGGGTAACGATTTCATGAATATTTATTTATTTGTCAAGGTATACCCTTTAAATATATGCAGTTTATCATATATCAATTATACCTCAATAAAGCTGTTAAAAATATAAGGCTTCACCTGTGGAATTAATGGTGAATAATTGAGAAACAGCAGAGCTAAGATTTTCAAAGGCACATATTAAACAGTATCTATGTCTATTTGTCCCCTGCCCCATAATGTATGGGCAGAATCCCACTGACCTGGAGGAAAACTTACAGTTCTGCACCCCTGTCTTCTATGGGAAAAAAAAAAAAAAAGCCTTCTCTCACCTTTCCCAGGAGAGTAGAGAGTTCAGTCCAATGAGGGCTGCAGTAGGCATGGGGTGAGAATGCATTCAAGTTGTCATCACAGGCTGTGGTATAATTAAGAATTTGTCTGGTCTTTGTTCGAGGTTCCTGGCTCAGAACTTCGAAAACCTTTGTAATTTCATGAGTGACAAGAGTGTCCTCGCTATGCTAATGAGGTGCGTCATGGGGGGCCAGTGAATTACTTCCAAGTGGGGGCTGGTTACCAGAAATATCAATCATGACTAGAAGGTTGGGGCTTTCATCTTCCAGACCACAAGTGTGGAGAGGGTGGCTGGAGACTGAGTTTGATTACATGGCCAGTGATTTAAACACTCATGCCTACACAAAAAGAAACCAGTAAAAACTCTGGAACTGAAGCTCGGTAGTGAACACGTTAATGTCCTGAGAGGGTGACACACCCTGACCCCACAGGGTGAGGACATGGAAAATCTATGCTGGGAAACCTCCCAGACCTTGCCCTATGTATATCCTTCATAATAAAACCATAATCTTATATGTAGTATTCTTAGTGAGTTCTGTAAGTCATTCTAGTGAATTGCGGAAACTGAAAGGGTCATGGGACCTTCCAAAGTTATAGATAGTTGGTCAAAAGTGTGGGTAGCCTGGGAACCCCTGAATTGCAGTTTGTGTCAAAGTAAGGACAGTATTGTTTAAGACCTTACCCTTTAACCTGTGGGGTCTGCACTAACCCTGAGTGGTAATTTCCAGAACTGAATTGCAGTACCTGCAGTTGGGGTTGAAAGAGTACAAGCAATACAATAAATGTAAAGCAAAATGGGGATCATTTATCTCTTTCATTGATACATTAATGGAAAGGGAGACATATAAGGCCAGCATTATAAGATTTATTTTATCTAATTTTATATCATTATGTAATTATAAAAATTAATCCCTGGCCATCAATGTGAGCAGGTAGAAGCAGCCATTCTAATAACTAAGGACTCAGATGTAATGAGGATGATGGGGTCCCATTTTCATGAAATGAAGAGCCTTTCTTATTCCAAAAGTTAGTACCTGAATGTAAGATCCTAATTTATCAGTGGTTAAGTGGGATTTGAGGCTATTTCCCATGGGGCTCCCAAATACAGCCAATAGGACCTAATGATATTGAGACAGTGAACTCCCCTCCTCCTGAGGCCAGCCTTCTGTAGGTCACTATGACTGTACTGTACCAGACACCAAGGAGTTATGAGAAATACTAGACTTGGACTATATCTAACATCTCAGTTCATTGTCTCTGAACATGAAAGAATCCATGTGGTTCCTCGTAAACCCCAAGTTACTCTATGTAATTTTGAAATCACCTTTTTATTCATCCCTCCAAAGGGCTCACCTTTTGGAGAAAAAGGATTTTGCTAAGATTCTTTCTTCCATTGATTGTTTTCAAGCACCCAGGCTGTGTCTCCACTTCTTATACTAATGAAATACCTGGAATCTCAATTTTCGTAACAGATTATTAGCCCCTGTGGTAGGTTGGAAAATAGCCGCCACTCACCCCCACCCCCCACAAAGATATCCATGTCCTAATCTCTGAGACACGTGAATGCTACTTCAAATGGCAAAAAAACCCAAAAATAAAACAGAGTGTCCTTGCAGACAAAGATTAGGATCTCAAGACGAGATGACCCTGGACTTCAGTTGGGCCCTAAATCTAATGACTAGAAGACAGGAGAAGGAGATCAAAGATGGAGCGATATATGTGGGAGACAACTCTGTGAAGACCCACGTTAAGGTGGAGGGAGAAACTGGAGTTATTCTACCACAAACCAAAGAATGCCAGGAGCCACCAGATGCTTGGAGGAGTGAGGAAGGATTCTCGCCTAGAACTCCAGTGGGATTGTGGCCATGCCAATATCTTGATTTCAGATTTCTGCTGCCAGAACTAACAGGGAATAGAGTTGTGTTGTTTTATCCAACCCAGTTTATGGCAATTTGTCACAGCAGTCCTAGGAGACTGTTACTGGGGAAGATTTTAATTTCAGAAGATGTACTGGTTTCAGTGTAGGTGATAAACTGTAAGTAAATAAATAAACAGTGAGAAGATGCAGCAGAAGTTGACTGTGGTAATCTAGGTGAGAAAGATCAGTGGGAAATTGTATCAGCATGCTGAGAGAATGGTAGCAGTGGAACTTAGGAGGTGAGTATTGTGTGATTCATTGGATGTGAGGATAATCAGTGGCATTCTCATTTCTTTCTGGGAAACTGGATGGACAGTCATGATATGTACTGTGAGGCAAGGAACATACAGGCAACAGAAAGATTGAGAGCAGCCACTGATGAAGTACAGTACATAGAATGTTGAATTTAAAGTTCAAAGTCATAATGTTCAGATGTCTCTTAAGCAGTTCAATATCCAGTTATAGACCACAGAAGAGACATCTAAGCTGAAGAAATAAATCTGGGGCTCATCAGTGTATAGACATCAACTTCAAGGTCTGGGAGATGGCACTGATCAAGGAGAACATAGGGTGAGGAGATAAGGGGACATAGAGCAGGACCACGAAAAACCTCAACTTTTAGGAGACACTTAAAATATTTGAGAAGGTGTAGACAGAGGGTTCTCAGCTGTCCCAGGAGTTGTGCATATGGAGAACTTGGGACTCTCTGGAAGAATACCTATGGCCTGGGTGGGGTGTGGACCTGTGTTGCCAGTATAAGTGAGGAAGCCAAGAGTGGGCTTAGTAGATAACTTGATCATTAAAAGGATAATAGGAAATACTACAAACACCAGTACACACACAAAATTAGCAACTTAGATGAAATACACCAACTCCTTAAAAACCACAAAGCACCAAAATTCACCCAGAATGAAAAAGATAAGCTGATAGGTCTACAATCAAGTTGAATTGGTAGTTACAAACCATTTGAAAAAGAAATTTCTAGGTACTGGTGGTTCCATTGAAAAAATTCTACCAAATATTTTAAAAAGGAATAAAAACAATTCTATACATTTTCTTCCATAAAATTGAAGAGTGGGGAACATTCTCCAAGTTATTTTAAGAGGCTCTTATATCAAAACCAGATAAAGGCCATGCAAAAAGTGAAAATTATAGACCAATATCTATGGTGAATACTCACATAAGCATCCTTAACAAAATATCAGCAGATTAATGCAGCAACATGTAAAAAGAATTACGCACCACCAACTTGTACCCCGGGTCTGACTGAACAGGATTTATCTTCACGAAGATGTTGAAGATGAAGCAATCTATTTTAACAGGTCCTAGAACAGGTCCAGTGAGCAAAGTCATATGATAGTCTGGAAACAGGCTTACATGACCTGGGCTTCTTGGTCAGCTCTGTCTTTCCTCACTCCTGCTTGTAATTTTCAGTGGTTCTCAACTAGAGACCAGACTGCCCATAAAAGGGTTTTTGGCTGTGTAGGGGGAAGGTATCTTCTTTTTCTTTTCCTACACTTCTTTTTTGCTTTTCCCATGTCCAGAAGGCATTCATATGTGTGTTGATAGGGACAGAGGTGTTCAGATGTTGGTACTTGTGTGGTGTGCATTATGGTCTCACACAATGAAAAATTGTCCCACTCTCATGCCAGGACTGTTCTTTTTGAAGAACCTTGCTCTAGACAGTCTCTCAAGGTGGTGCTATTTACCATGTTTATCTCCCAAACTTCTACTGTCAGTCCAGGCGTCTTTCCTGAGACATACATACCCAGATACCTGCTGGGCATGACCCCTCCCTCTTCCCAGGTACATCTCTCTGAATAGTCTCAGGAAGTGGTGCCTCCATATCCTGGATCCACAATATTGCTCAATCCCAGCCACCCTGAGACAGGATTCCAGTGGTCCCTGGTATTCACCATCTCCCTTCACCTTTCCTTACTATTTACATCCCTACTGAGCATCCATTGCCTCTGTTCTATTCTCTGCAACAACATTGTGCCTCAAGAGATATGCATGGCAACATAATGCATGATGATTATTTAATTACTAACTTGTTTATTTGCTTATGGCCCTTTTTCTCCACCATTTCTCCTCACTGTGGATTGCAGAGACCACTTCTCTCCTTCTCATTTATTTCCTCAGGCAAAATAACTGAGATGTAGTGTTTCATAAATAGTTGCATAATGAAGATGAAATGCAAGCAATCATCCATTTTTAAGTGGATTCCTGTGAAAACTCTCCTAATTGGTCTCTCTGCCTCTGCTTCTCTACCTGCCCCCAACTCCAGACTTAACTCTGATTCCACTTGACTTTTCTAAAAGACACTCCTGACCCTGTTAGTCCTTGAGTGCTGGCAGGCTGCACTGTGGGTCTGGACAGGACTAGAAGGTCTCCGGTTGCAGAGGTGTCTTTAGGCCTCAGTTGGACAGGCATGCACAGTGTCCCCTAGGGAGACTGAAGGGGTGAAGGGCCAGGGTTGTGTCCTCTCCCTCACCCTCCCAACTGCGGACAGCAGCACTGCCTGTCCTCACTTCTTATTCTTTTCTAATTAAAAGGGGTCAGCCTGTCAAACAGTCCCAATGTGATTGGTTTCTCCCCTGACTGAGCTACTTTTCTAAAATGCAAATCTTTCAGGCACATGATAGACATTGCTCAATATTTGCTGAATGCATTAATGTAAGTTCTCTGTCTCAATTCCTTGGCCTGCAAGGCATTTGGGGCCCCTCTGGGGGCTCCAAGGTGGGGTTGCTGCCTATGTGGACAGGAAAGAGCCAGAAGGATTCACATTTCATTCGGGGCCTCTGGGCCTCTGCACTGTGAGCATGTACGCTGTCCACGGGAGGCTCTGGGGTGACCCCCCCTCCCTCTGTTCGCTATGGAAACCAGTGCCAGGACAGGCCTCTCCTCCTATTCCTGAGTCTGCCAAGAACAGCCTATTCCACAGTTGTGTAATCTTTTCCACATTACAGAGTTTGAAGCAACCCACCAGCAAAACTGTCCACACTAGAATATTTTATGTTAAAAGTTCTCCATATAGTTCTTGCATCCATGGAACTTCTATTTAAAGAATCTTGATTTAAAGAGTGGCCCTTCATGAGTTCTATGGGGAGAGATATTTTGCAACCTTCAGGCCTTTGCGTCTAAGCTGCTGGCCCTAAGAGGACTTATTGCCCACATCGAATAGCGCCAACTCTGAAGATAACCAGTGAGCCTAAATTAGACAGTATTTGGCAAGGCAAGGCATCACTGGAGCTCCAGACCCAAATCTTGACCCTTGAATTAAAGAAGTTTTGGATGCCTCATGAGTACTGACTTCCTCTTCCATCCACAGTTGTCATCTGCCTTTTTATCTTATCTCTCTGAAGGTCTGCATCTCTGGGTTACGGAGTGACACATTATTAGGTGTTACTATCAAGCCACCAAGCTACTGTCCTCTCCCATGACACATCTGCAGGTGCACTTTCTCTATTTAAGGGATATCCCAAGCTTTACTTTTTTCCACCCCCTCTCCATGGATTTTCTTTTTGTTGAGAAATGCACCCTCTTCAGCCAATCTTTTCCTGGAAGAAAATGATATCACATTAGCAGGTGTACAGTTGGGCTCCAATGGTGAGCAGCACTAGGGGTTTACTCTGTACTTGGTTTCAAACTTGGCATCAATTCTAAAGTTTTAAACCCTCTGAGTATAATCCATCATAGTGGTTCCAGTCCACAGGCTCTGGGATAGTATTAAACAACCCTCCCAATAGAAGAAAGGTGTGGAGTGAGCTGTGGCAGAGGTAGGAGTTTACTGTTGGCCATGGGAAACTTCACCAAAATGAGGACAAGTCCAGCTCAGGCAGCAGCTGAAACACAAGCAATTCTCTGGCCAGAGCTCTGTTATCTCACAGCATCAGGAGCTCCTATAATTTTTAAATTGTTGTTTGTAAAATTGCTTTCCTACTTTTTCTATATAAGTGTTAATTGTTGTGCTCAAGCTTGTGATCATTAATTCATTAAATCTAGGAAGGTGAAATAGGAGGATTTAATTTTCATAGTCTCACAATGGCAAAATTATGGTCCATGGCTAAAGTTGAGCTGAGATTTAAATTATAGGCTCAAACATTTTCATTATTGAAAAAATCTTAAACGAACACAATCATTAACCCAAACAGTTAGAAAAAGAATAAATATCCAGGGCTTCCCTGGTGGCGCAGTTGTTGAGAGTCCGCCTGCCGATGCAGGGGACACGGGTTCATACCGAGCCTGTGCTCCACAATGGGAGAGGCCACAACAGTGAGAGGTCTGCGTACTGAAAAAAAAAAAAAAAAAAAAGAAGAAAATTAGAGGAGATAAAATGCAAGAAATGAGGATGAGTTTAAGAAGAATGGGGGCAATCAATCTATTTGAGTCATTCTTACATACTTAAAAAAAACTAATATAACTGACACCACCCTGTAAGATATTTTTAAAAAATAGAAATCTATAAATTAAAGAAGAAAATGATGAACAGGAAAAAAATCCCACTGAGACATATCTGAATGATCTGTAGGAATTATCCTCGTGAAGTAAGAGGTTAAGGGGTGCTATTGGACTGGTGTGGGAATGGTCCTGCTAAAGGTGATACAAGCATGAAAATCCAAAGATAGAAAAACAGCATGGAAGACCGTTTGAAGTCAATCTACCTGAGAAAAAATAAAGTGAAAAATGAGAAAGGGGATATAAGCAAATAAAGAGAGGATTCTAGAAATGTCAAGACAATATTGTAAATATGCTTTGGGTTTCAACTGACAATAACCAGACTCAGGAGGGCATACTTAAGAAGCTGTCGGCTGGAGGAAACCCAGGAAGGGTTGAAAGACCACATTGGCTCAGACCAGGGTTGCTGGTCATCCTCAGGAACCTTGGATCCAGAGGTTCCTGCACCTATTCCTTTATTCAAGGATGCTTCTCTGGGAGTGTCAGCTTTGTCTTTGCCCACTGCAGATTTGTTTTCTAAAATTGAAAAAAAACACCAATATGTTACATCTCATGTCGTTGGTCATCTGAGAAAGTCTGACATATACGATGGAGGGGACCTATGTTAATTTAAAAAAAAAAAAGTCTTGGGAGGGATTTGGGTGTGGTTGCCAACATGGGACCAGTCAGTCTCTGTGAAAGGTGGGGTTGGGGTCCTGTGAGAAGGTGAAGTTTCCACAGGAACAAATGTGGAGGTTGCAGCAGTCATAAGGGGAAGGAAGATCCTGGACAAACAGGATGAAAGCCATCATACAAGTCTGTGCTAATAAATACGGCAATCTGTGTGATGGGATCCTAATGAAACAAATTAAAAATTACATCAAAATCACCCAAGGGAAGTGGAAAACCAAAATCAATGACCATTAAAACACTAAGAACGTCATTAGTATATTACCTTCAAGAAAGTTTCCACTGCACACAGATTGACTACCTTCTGCATTTTTCATTTATAACCCTTGATTTGGTAGGGAATCAATTTTTATTACTATTCCTCAGAATTCCAATCTCCCACATCTTTTTCAGAGTTTACACATTTTCTTGAGCAATCCTGACTGTTCTCTGTTTACATTCTCACACTTGTCCGAAAGCCAAATTGACACACCAGCCTAGGTCTTGCTCTGGGACTCATCTCTTAACTTGATTCTGGATATACCCAATTGGACATCTCCTAAGCTTAAGTTACCATCTTTCCCCTTAAACTTGCTCCTTGTCCAGTGCTCATCCATCTCCGCCCCCTCCTCTCCAAGACCTTAGCCCCAACAGGACGCCTGGGGTGGCGGTGGTGATCCTTGATGCCATATTCTAGCGGAGCCTCTACCCTCCTCGGGGCCTCACTACCCCCCACCCCCAGCTCCCTCCCGCCAGGCGCCCCGCCCGCCCGCCTGCCTGCCAGGCCCGCGGACGCGCAGGCGCACTGGCCCGTCCCGCCGCTGCCCCGCCCTGCCCAGCCGCTGCGGAAGGCGCCGCGCGTAGCAACGCGCACTTCCTCTCTAGGAGTCCGAGGAGGGATCGCTGACTCGAAGAGCTCCTGGACTCGGCGGCCGTGCCCTTGCCAGACGGAGCAGACATGTCCGAACAAAGTAAGGATGTGTGCGACCCCAACTTTGCAGCCGAGGCCTCCAACTCCGAGGTGCACAGCAGCCCCGGGGTTCCCGGAGGACCCTCTTTGCCCGCGTCTCAGGCCGCGATCTTCCCAGGGCCGGAGAGCCCTCCCGTAGGCCCGCCCGACGCCCCTTTGGCCTCGCCGGCGCCCCAGGCCCCAAGCGAAGAGGGAGACCCGAAGGCCCTGCAGCAGGCCGCGGAGGAAGGCCGCGCCCACCAGGCCCCGAGCGCAGCGCAGCCCGGCCCGGCGCCGCCGGCCCCGGCCCAGCTGGTGCAGAAGGCGCACGAGCTCATGTGGTACGTTCTGGTCAAGGACCAGAAGAGGATGATCATCTGGTTCCCAGACATGGTGAAAGATGTCATCGGCAGTTACAAGAAGTGGTGCAGAAGCATCCTCCGGCGCACCAGCCTCATCCTCGCCCGGGTGTTCGGGCTGCACCTGAGGCTGACCAGCCTACACACCATGGAGTTCTCGCTGGTCAAAGCTCTGGAGCCCGAGGAGCTGGACAGGGTCGCTTTGAGCAACAGCATGCCAATGACAGGCCTCCTGCTGATGATCCTGAGCCTCATCTACGTGAAGGGTCGCGGCGCCCGAGAGAGTGCCGTCTGGAACGTGCTGCGCATCCTAGGGCTGAGGCCTTGGAAGAAGCACTCCACCTTCGGAGACGTGAGAAAGCTCATCACCGAGGAGTTCGTCCAGCAGAACTACCTGAAGTACCAGCGCGTCCCCCACGTCGAGCCCCCTGAGTACGAGTTCTTCTGGGGCTCCCGTGCCAGCCGTGAAATCACCAAGATGCAGATCATGGAGTTCCTGGCCAGGGTCTTTAAGAAAGACCCCCAGGCCTGGCCTTCCCGCTACAGGGAAGCACTGGAAGAGGCCAGAGCCCTGCGGGAGGCCAACCCCACTGCCCACTGCCCCCGCAACAGTGTCTCCGAGGACTAGCAAGGTCTGAAGGCAGATGGATGGTTTCTGCCCCTCACCAGGGCGGTGGAGGGGTGGGGGTGGGACATTAGAGTATTCAGGATTTACAGTGCAGTATTTCACGTGTAACTTTTAAGTTTTCAGTACAGTGCTTTTATACCTCTTAATGCAATGATGTATTAATTTCAGTAATATTAGGTAGAGTGTAGGATTCATGCATGTTTGTTTATAAGTAAGCTCAGTTGGTGCTTTTGCTTTTGTGCTACCTTTCTTGAATTTTTTGTACCAGAGACGTGCTAAACTTATGAAATACATTGAGACATTTTCCATCTTATTCTTTTACATGGAACGGAGGATGTGTATTGGGTAGACTGGTCCTGGAGAGTTTGGAAGAACTCCCCAGAAAAGCTGGCCTAACCAAGAGAAAAGTCAAGACCCCTGTCTTTGTGATCTCCCTGGGCACAGGAAACATCCTTGTGGAGTGTGGTGATGTGGACTGAAACGGGCGCAACATGGGCACACTTTACTAAACACAGATACAACCCCACCATGAGTAAACTTTAAAGTAAACATTAAAGATTCTTGTGATACAATCATTCATGGAAAAGTGTACTTTATCTTTTTAACAAAATATTATGGGTTGGGAATGGGAATTACAAAATGTACAGATACCACTATTTCATCTAATAGGGCGGGGACATCACTCTGCATCATGACTCATAAATGTGTGAAGTGTATAGTTTTATTTTCAAAATGGACCTCACAAGTTCAATTCAGAACTTTGACAACTAGAGAAAAGTTTAAAAACCAAAAAAGAGTCCTAATCACATCACATAGAAATAATAAATGTTAATATTTAGAGTAATTTCCTCTCTTGCATTTCTATATTTTATGAAAAATAATAGCTGTTTTTGTGGGCACTAAAAGAGTGAGGCATTGTACTAAGTCCTTTATGTGTATTTTCTCTTTTTATTTAATCCTCACAACAGCCTTGTGAGGCAGGCACTTATTACATCTGCACTGTGGAGGAAATACAGGGACAAAGCAGGTAATTAACTTTCCCTAGATCGTAAAGTCTTCCTGTGAGGAGAGGCTAGGGTTTGGACTCAGATTGAATGAGTCCATAGCCTATACTTTTACCCGCCTGCCTCCAGCTGCTCCCCTACCTCCTGCCTTTTAGTTTATGCCTTTTAAAAAATTCCTTGTTAGAGTCTGTACTTTTAGCTCCCTACCCCGCAATCCATTCACACAAGGCTAGGGGTTTTATTTTTCTAATGAATCCTCACATTAATCTTCTAGAGGAAGCAGTCATATTATGACTGTACAAATCAAGAAACTTCATTTCGGAGAGACTAATGGACCTAACCAAGTCATGTTCCTGCTTAGCAGTGAAACCAAGATTTGAAACATGGTCTTCCCTGAAGGACTGGGATGATGGAGCAGTCTCTAATCAGTGGTGCTGGAGGAATACACATGGGACACCTGGGAGAGGGAGGTGGGGTTGGGGTGGGAAGGTTGCCTATTGGGGTGTCTCCAACCCAGCAACTCTGGAATTGCAATGGGCCACTAAGCAATCCCTCGGAGAGTGAGATGGGGTGAGGAAGGGGGTGAGGGGCAGTGCCTGGGGGTAAATCTCATTATAAAACTCTCAGTCCTGCAAGGGGGAGAGAGAGAAATGGGCTTTTAATAAGACTGAAAATCCTTCAAACTTCAGGACATTGGGAAAGACCATTTGGTTAAAGCCAGATCCATTTCTGGGGAAGCTGGAAAATGAGGCAAACACATAGGTCACATCACCCCGAAAAGAAGTAACCTGGGAGTTATATTTGGGTGAGGGAATTACAACCTGAATTGGGAACTAGGATTCTCATCACTTAAATGACAGTACTTAACAGGCAGGTGCAGGTGCTAAGTGCTGAAGAAGCCTCACATGTCCTTAGACGAAATCCATCCCTTTTAGTAGACGTCCTGTGAAGTCTGTGGCAGGTAGGGGGCATTTCTGCAATAACTCAGGCAGCTGTGCCCTGGCTTCGATGCCACTTCTTACCCTGAGCCAAAGTGAACTCAGACATTTTAGAACTGTTAAAAAATTACCTCCCTCTCACCCCAGAACTTCCTGCAGAATCAAAACAAATCTGTCCCTTTAAATGTAAAATTATGTCTGGGATGTCTCAGTTCTGGAGCAGGGCCACAGCTGTCTCCCCTGCCAAGGCGGGGTACTGGACACTTTCTCTAATGCCCTAATTCTGTTTGCAGCAACTGTAACTCCTGAACACTTTTTTCATCAAACCCAGAAGTCACCGGGCAGGCAGTCCCCTCACCTCTCAGTGTTTTTATTTACTTTCCTCTCTGCCAGGAGAGACTGGGAGAACCACTCCAGAGCTTCCCCAAGCTCACTGACACAGGCACATCACCTGTGCTATAGAGGACCAAATCTTGAGAGAAGGACAGGGTCATGAGAAAAGAGAAGCTGACCCCAGCAAGCCATGCGGGCAGGGCTGCTCACCTCCCATGCAGGCTTGGAGGCAGCCAGACCCAGAGGAAAAGGCATACCAGATGTGGAACAGGGCTAATTCATGGCACCTGGTCCTGCAGGGACAGCAGCTTGGGGCACATGGAAGGAACATCCAATATCGCTCTTGGATTTTCATGCTGGGCTCAATTGAAAGGTTGGGGGGGGGTGGTCAAATATTTTCCAAAAGGTTCATCTACAAGGTGCTGGATAATTATGTGATATGCTGGAGTAGTTAGCTAACATTTTGTTGGTGATCATTTTGCAATCTATAAATGTATCAAATCAACACATCATACACCTTAAACTTACACAATGCTGGTCAATTATATCTCAGTAAATCTGGGGAAAAAAAGAAATACAGAGATAAGTAGGTGGCTATTGATAATTGTTCAGTGGTTTGTAGATGTCAAGCTCAACATCTCTGTGATTTGCCTCTTTTCATTCTTGTCATCACATGATGTGCAATAGCTCCTGATATTCCTTCTATGTTCGTAGAAGGAGTAAAAGGTCATGGGAAGGAAAAGCTTAGGTATTTCTTCTCTGTCTTAACTGGAACATCTCTGACAGGCTGAGATATCACATACTCAGCTTGTGCTGCCTATGGTTTTATAGATGCCAAGGGAAAGAGAAGATGAGAGTAGTGTTAAATTTAGTTGAGCTGTGAAGTACTAAAATAATGTGCACTGAAGTTACTAATAAATAGATCATTTTCCTCTAATTAAGAGTAATTTCAATGGAATAAATTTTAACAGAAGACAAACTTCAGTGACTTAAGAATTGAGCATGTCAGTGGAGGGGGTGTGGAGAAAAGGGAACTCTCGTACACTGTTGGTGGGAATGTAAGTTGGCGCAGCCACTGTGGAAAACAGTATGGAAGTTCCTCAGAAAACTAAAAATAGAATTACCATATGATCCAGCAATACCACTCCTGGGCATATATCCAGACAAAACTATAATTCAAAAAGATACATGCACCCCCATGTTCACAGCAGCACTATTTACAATACCCAAGACATGGAAACAGCCTAAATGGATAAAGAAGATGTAAGATATATATATATATATATATATAATTTTATATATATATATAATTATATATATATAAAATAAATAAAGCCATTTGCAGCAACATGGATGCAACTAGAGGTTATAATACTAAGTGAAGTAAGCAGAAGGAGAAAGACAAATTTCATATGATATCACTTATATGTGGAATGTAAAATATGACACAAAGGAACCTATCTATGAAACAGAAACAGAATCATGGACATATAGAAACAGACTTGTAGTTGCTAAGGGGGAGGGTTTGGGGAAGGGATGGAGTGAAAGGTGGGGGTTAGCAGATGTAAGCTTTTATATATAGAATGGATGAACAACAAGGTCCTACTGTATAGCACAGAGAACTATATTCAACATCCTATGATAAACCATAATGAAAAAGAATATTTTTAAAAGAATGTGTGTATATATATACACATACACACACACACGCACACACATATATATAACTGAATCACTTTGCTGTATAGCAGAAATTAACACATTGTAAATCAACTATACTTCAATTTTTTAAAATTGATTTAAAAAGAAAAAGAATTGAGCATGTCAGGGTCAACAACTCGAACATATTCCACTACCATTGGAAAGAAACCAGTGTTGAGATCGAGCCTTAAACAAAGTCAGTTATGCATTCTCTATATGGACAAGACAGAAGGGTAAAATGACTGATTAGATGTATGCACGTTTGTGTATGTGACAGGAAGTTTGTGGTGCTCTATTTTCTCAAAGGAGTGGCAAGGGAAGTAAAAATTTAAGACAGAAAGGAAGTGAAAAGAGAGAAAGTTAGTCCTGGAAGTGTCCTAGAGAATGGAGAAGACTGAGTTTTTCCAGGAGTGGCTGTCATGTCTGATTCCGGCAGATATTAGCAAATTTAATGTATCAATATGAAAGAAGAATAATATTCTACTACCAAGTTTATTTATTCTAGGAATGCAAAGTTGCTTCATTATTAAAAAATCAATCATCTTAATACACCATATTCATAGTCTTTATAATAAAAATCACATTTTCGTATCAATTCATGCAGAAAAAGTATTTGACAATATTCAACTCCCGTTCATGATAAAAAATTCTTAGCAAACTAGGTATAGAAGAGAAATCATCAACCTGATAAGGACCATAAACAAACAAACAAACAAAAAAAAACAGGCTACAGTTAACATTACATAACGTTTAATGGTGGAAGACTGAATGCTTCCCTTGAAGATTGGGAAGAGTAGGCTCTTTTACCACTCCTTTTCACATTGGGAGTTAACTTCCTGACCAGTTCAATAGGATGAGGAAAGAAAACACATGTTTACATAATGACAATGAAGAAATAAAGCTGCCTCTATTTGCAGGTTACATGATTGACTACCTAGGAAAAAAAATACAAAAAAAACCCAAAAACCTTCCAGAACTAATAAGTGAGTTTAGTAAAGCCACAAGATAAAAGGTCAACACACACAACCAATTATATTTCTGAATATTAGTAATTAACAATTAGAAACTGAAATGTAAAATCCAGTGCATTTATATCAAAGGT
Source organism: Grampus griseus (assembly GCF_964374135.1). Classification (NCBI taxonomy): domain Eukaryota; kingdom Metazoa; phylum Chordata; class Mammalia; order Artiodactyla; family Delphinidae; genus Grampus; species Grampus griseus. The sequence continues at coordinate 121,772,028 of NC_139018.1, read as the reverse complement.
AGGTGTAAACCTAACAAAACACATATAGACTATGTATGTTGAAAAGTATAAAACAATGATAAAAAAAATCAAAGACCTAAATATCAATAAATGGGGAGAAGCATCATGTTTATAAGACCAGAAGACATTACATAGTAATTAGATCCAATTCATCTGTAGGTTAAACACAATTCCTATCAAAATCCCAGCAGTTTGCCTAGGATTGCCCTGGTTTGAGCACTGATAGTTCCACTTCCTAAGAAGTCCCTATGTGGAATGTGATATATCCCAGGTTTGGGATATGAGTGAAAAAAAATTGGAGAAAAACTGTAGAGTCATTTGGCAGCCACAAAATAGAGGCTGGATGCATTTTAGTGTCAAATAGATACAGTATATATTATCTGCTTTTCATCATTCCTGTCACTAATTTTTTTCTTTTGTTTTATTCACTGATCAGTTATATTGGCAACTATGATTTACAGTCCACAGTAATGGACCATCTATTATTGCAACACTTGAAATGTTGTGATCTAAATATGCTTCTTAGGCATGCTGGAATCGTGAGTGTTAGTTCATATTTTACTTTGCCTGTGGATTAATGGTTCTGCTTCATATCCATTTAGTGCTAGTACAGTTTTTACCTATACAAATATTGTGACCATGTTTTCCAGGAATTCAGATAGCAAAAATGAGAACAATTGCAATACCCTAGCTAGTATGTCCCAGCCTTCACTGAAAAGAAGGTTAAATGACTGTGTTATTTTAATGACATATGAAGGGCACATACCAAGGGGTTAGAAAAGTAAATGAACAAAACAGCAGATTGCACAATATGCAGAAAATAATTTGGGGTTGGATATAGTAGAGAAGGTGATATGATCTACATTAATTTTCTGGGACTGCTGTAACAAAGTACTATAGAATGAGTGGCTTAAATATCAGAAATCTCTTTTCTTACAGTTCTGGACGCTAGAAATCTGAGACCAAGATGTCAGCAGAGTTGGTTCCTTCTGAGGACTGGGAAAGAAGAATCTGTTCCAGGCTTTTTGATGGCTGTCTTTTCCCTGAGTCTTCACATTGCCTTCCCTTTGTATGGAGACTGAATCTCACAAGTTGGGGCAAACAAACAAATACCCTTAAAAAGACAAAAGCTTCTCTCTTTTTTTGTCTCCTAAAAAGACTCCAATGCTCAGCTGAAAATAGCAGCCACTGAATTGGTGTAGGCATACCACACAAACATACTTCATCATTTCATTTCCTTTCCATCATGTCTGTTGTCCTCTGAAACTAAAGTTTGTGAGCTGCAACTAAAATGTCCTTTGGGCAAACAAAAGGGGATATTCTGATTAGGAATGTAACAGCCACTTACCACGGAGAGCTGATTACATCAGGTCTAACCACCATCAATCTTTCTACAGCATTTTAAGTTATTTGTCAAATCAAAGCAACAACAGAAAATGCATCCCCAGCCCTTAAGCATTTTGACTTGAAAAATGGAGCTTGAAATTATCTTTTTGGTTTCTATGAAAATTTAACTGAACCACAGAAAACATAAAACAGAAGATTATTGATATCTCATCCAAATCCAAACTAGACTTTGCTCATATATCAGCATATTTGGCAGATGGTACAAATGTAAATTTGGCAAATTTCATTCAGTCTATGAACTCCTTGCCAAAAAAATGAAATGAAAAGATATTACTTCCTAAATGTCCCACACATCTTTTATGTAGCAGTGTTAAAATGGGGCTTCATATGCTTACCTGTGGTTTTGAGGCTTTCATAAAGTTTTTGGTCACTTTTCAGTTTTCTGAAAACGTGGAGAAACACTAATGATAGTCGTAGCTTTATAGAAACGGAAGGAGACAGCCTCCATGGACACATGACTACAAGATGGCTGTCATTGTTTACACTCATAAAAGGACTATCAAAATGTTGGCTTACATTTAAATTATATTTTCAATGTGTGTGGGAGGAAGAATGCCCTGTCTAATTTGGAAATACATTGAGGATGAGAATAAAGGTAAGAGAACAATAAAACCAAAATGTATATGGTTTTTATTCTACAATCATAAAAAATTCTAGTAAAAGACAAACTGACTGCACCTGCGTTGCCTGATGCTATGTATGGTTGCAACAAAAATTAACAGAGCAAAAAAAGAAAACAAAACAAAAAAACAATTTTGGGGGGCAACATGGGGAAAAGACTGTTTCAGAACTAAAAAAGAATTATCAGAAAAGGACAGCCAAGTTAAACAAGACTTTCTCAATTTTTTACAATTTTTAAAAATTGTAACTTATTTGGAATAAAAATTTTATTTCACATGTTAAAATTACCTCTGTGCTTTGAAGCCAATTTCCCTGAGAAAAAGTATTAACTCATGATGACATCCAGTGCACTTCAGAGTGTTTATAAATCATGGATATTTCAGATGTTATAAACCTATATGATGAATTTATAGAAGCAAAAATATGGGTGACCATTCAGCCAGTCTGTGTCTTTCAGTTGTAACATTTTCAAGACCCATACATATGCTGCCTACAAGAGACCCACGTCAGACTTAGGGACACATACTGACTGAACATGAGGGAATGGAAAAAGATATTCCATGCAAATGGAAATCAAAAGAAAGCTGAAGTAGCAATACTCCTCATATCAGATAAAATAGACTTTAAAATAAAGACTGTTACAAGAGACAAGGGAGGACACTACATAATGATCAAGGGATCAATCCAAGAAGAAGATATAACAATTATAAATATTTATGAAACCAACATAGGAGCACCTCAATATATAGGCAAATGCTAACAGCTATAAAAAGGGAAATCAACAGTAACACAATAATACTGGGTACTTTAACACCCTACTACCACCAATAGACAGGTCACCCAGACAGAAAATAAGGAAATACAGGCTTTAAATGACATGATAGAACAGGTAGACTTAATTGATTTTTATAGGACATTCCACCTGAAAGTGGCAGAATACACTTTCTTCTCAAGTGCACATGGAACATTCTCTAGGATAGTTCATATCTTGGGTCACAGATCAAGCCTTGGTAAATTTAAGAAAGTTGAAGTCATATCAGACATCTTTTCTAACCACAATGCTATGAGACTAGAAATCAATTACAGGAAAAAAAACCCGTGAAAATCACAAACACATGGAGGGTAAACAATTCACTACTAAATAACCAAGAGATCACTGAGGAAATCGAAAAATACATAGAAACAAATGACAATGAAAACATGATGACCCAAAACCTATGGGATGCAGAAAAGCAGTTCTAAGAGGAAAGTTTATAGCAATTCAATCTCACTTCAAGAAACAAGAAAAGTCTCAAGTAAAAAACCTAAACTTACACTTAAAGCAACTAGAGAAAGAAGAACAAGAAAACCCAAAGTTAGTAGAAGAAAAGAAATCATAAAGATCAGAGCAGAAATAAATAAAATAAAAACTAAGAAAACAATAGCAAAGATCAATAAAACTAAATGTTGGATCTTTGAGAAGATAAACAAAACTGATAAACCTTTAGCTGACTCATCAAGAAAAACAGGGAGAAATCAAATCAATAAAATTAAAATATAAAAGGAGAAATTACAACTGACACCACAGAAATACAAAGGATCATAAGAGATGATTACAAGCAACTATATGCCAATAAAATGGATAAGCTGGAAGAAATGGACAAATTCTTTAAAAGGTACAAATTTGCAAAACTGAACAAGGGAGAAATAGAAAATATAAGCACACCAATCACAGGTAATGAAATTGAAGCTGTTATTGAAAATCTTCCAACAAAGTCCAAGACCAGATGGTTTCCCAGGTGAATTCTATCGAACATTTAGAGAAAAGCTAACACCTATTATTTTCAAATTCTTCCAAAAAATTGCAGAGGATGGAACACTCCCAAACTCTTTCTACAAAGCCACCATCACCCTGATACCAAAAGCAGACAAAGATATCACAAAAAAAGGAAATTACAGACCAATATCACTGATGAACATAGATGCAAAAATCCTCAACGAAATACTAGCCAACAAAATCCAACAGTACATTAAAAGGGTCATATACCATGATCAAGTGGGATTTACCCCAGGGATGCAAGGATTCTTCAATATATGCAAATCAATCAATGTGATACACCATATTAATAAATTGAAGAATAAAAACCATATGATATTCTCAATAGATTCGGAAAAAGCTTTTGACAAAATTCAACCCCCATTTATGATAAAATCTCTCCAGAAAGTTGGCATTGAGGGAACCCATCTCAACATAATAAAGGTCATGTATGACAAAGCCACAGCAAACATCATTCTCAATGTTCAAAAATGGAAAGCATTTCCTCTAAGATCAGGAAGAAGACAAGGATATCCACCCTTGCCACTATTATTCAACATAGTTTTGGAAGTCCTAGCCATGGCGATAAGAGAAGAGAAACAAATAAAAGGAATACAAATTGGAAAAGAAGTACAACTGTCACTGTTTGCAGATGACATGATGCTATGCATAGAGAATCCTAAAGATGCCACCAGAAAACGAATAGAGCTAATCAGTGAATCCAGTAAAATTACAGGATACAAAATTATTGCACAGAAATCATTTGCATTCCTATACACTAACAATGAAAGATCAGAAAGAGAAATTAAGGAAACAATTCTATTCACCATTGCAACAAAAAAGAATAAAATGTCTAGGAATAAATCTACCTAAGGAGGTAAAAAGACCTGTACTCAGAAAACTATAAGACACTGATGAAAAAAATCAAAGATGACACAAACAGATGGAGAGATATACCATGTTCTTGGATTGGAAGAATCAATATTGTGGAAATGACTACACTACCCAAAGAAATCTACAGATTCAATGCAATCCTGGTCAAACTACCAATGGCATTTTTCACAGAATTAGATCAAAAAAAATTTACAATTTTTATGGAAACACAAAATACCCCAAATAATGAAAGAAATCTTGAGAAAGAAAAATGGAGCTGGAGGAGTCAGGCTCCCCAACTTCTGACTATACTACAAAGCTACAGTAATCAAGACAGTATGGTACTAGAACAAAAACAGAAATATACATCAATGAAAAAAGATAGAAAGCCAAGAGATAAACCCATGCACCTATGGTCACCTAATGTATGACAAAGAAGACAAGAATATACAATGAACAGACAGTCTCTTCAATAACTGGTGCTGGGAAAACTCTACAGCTACATGTAAAAGAATGAAATTAAAACACTCCCTAACACCATACACAAAAATAAACTCACAATGGATTAAAGACCTAAATGGAAGGCCAGACACTATAAAACTCTTAGAGGAAAGCATAGACAGAACACTCTTTTACATAAATCACAACAAGATCTTTTACGACCCACATCCTAGAGTAATGAAAATAAAAACAAAAATAAGTGGGGCCTAATTAGACTTAAAAAGCTTTTGCACAGCAAAGGAAACCATAAACAAGATGAAAAGACAACCCTCAGAATGGGAGAAAATATTTGCAAATGAAGCAACTGACAAAGGATTAATCTCCAAAATATACAAACAACTCATGCAGCTCAATATTTAAAAAAAAAACAATAACAACCAAATCAAAAACGGGGGGAAGACCTAAATAAACCTTTCTGCAAAGAAGACATACAGATGGCCGAAAATCACATGAAAAGATGCTCAACATCAGTAATGATTAGAGAAATGCAAATCAAAGCTACAGTGAGGTATCAGTTCACACCAGTTAGAATGGGCATCATCAGAAAATGTACACCAGTTAGAATGGGCATCATCAGAAAATGTACACCAGTTAGAATGGGCATCATCAGAAAATGTACACCAGTTAGAATGGGCATCATCAGAAAATGTACACCAGTTAGAATGGGCATCATCAGAAAATGTACACCAGTTAGAATGGGCATCATCAGAAAATGTACAAACAACAAATGCTGGAGAAGGTGTGGAGAAAAGGGAACCCTTTTGCACTGTTGGTGGGAATGTAAATTGATACAGCCACTATGGAGAACAGTATGGAGGTTCCTTAAAAAACTAAAAATAGAACTACCATATGACACAGCAATCCCACTACTGGGCATATATCCAGAGAAAACCATAATTCCAAAAGATACATGTACCCCATGTTCATTGCAGCACTATTTACAATAGCCAGGACATGGAAGCAACCTAAATGTCCCTCAACAGAGGAGTGGATAAAGAAGATGTGGCATATATATACAGTGGAATATTACTCCGCCACAAAAAGGAATGAAATTGGGTCATTTGTATAGATGTGGATGGATCTAGAGACTGTCATACAGAGTGAAGTAAGTCAGAAAGAGAAAAAAAAACATTGTATATTAATGCATATATGTGGAATCTAGAAAACGTTATAGATGATCCTATTTGCAAAGCAGAAATAGAGACACAGATGTAGAGAACAAACATATGGACACCAAGGGGGGGAAAGAGGGGGTGGGTTGAATTGGGAGACTGGGATTGACATATATACACTATTGATACTATGTATTAAACAAATAACTAATGAGAACCTACTGTATAGCTCAGGGAACTCTACTCAGTGCTCTGTGGTGAACTAAATGGGAAGGAAATCCAAAAAGAAAGAGGGGATATATATATATATATATAAAGCTGATTCACCTTACTGTACAGTAGAAACTAACATTGTAAAGCAACTATACTCCAATAAAAAATAATTGTAAAAAATGTTGAAGACGAAAGGTACTCTGGTGTGAGATCATCCAGATACATCACAGCAGAGCACTGGCTTGGCCAGGAAGGCCCAGTTTCCCTCCGGCTGGCGGCCTCTTAAGGATTCCTGATCTTTGCTGAGCTTCAGTTTCCTCATCTGTGGTCTGGGGTTGACCATTCCTGCCGCCCCCCTTAAAGGGTAGTTTTAGAGGTCAAGGCAGTGCTGATGAGTATCCGCATTTCCCTTTTTAAAGGGTCCACCAGGAATGTAATTTGGTGTATCCACTATAGAAAACAATATGCAGTTCCCTCAAAAAACTAAAAATAGAGTTACCATATGATTCAGCAATCTCACTCCTGAACATATATCCAGACAAAACTACAATTCAAAACGATACATGCAACCCTAAGTTCAGAGCAGCACTATTCACAATAGCCAAGACATGGAAACAATGTAAAAGTCCATAAACAGATAAAGAAGATGTGGTATATATATATACAATGGGATACTACATACCATAAAAAAAGAATGAAATAATGTCATTTGTAGCAACATGGATGAACCTAGAGATTATCAGACTAAGTGAAGTAAGTCAGAAAGAGAAAGACAAACACCATAGCATATTGCTTATATGTGGAATCTAAAATATGACACAAATGAACTTATCTGTGAGGCAGAAACAGACTCACAGACGTAGAGAACACATTTGTGGTTGTCAGTGAGGAAGAGGAGTAGGAGGGATGGATTGGGAGTTCGGGATTGGAAGATGCAAACTATTTTGTATAAGATGGATAAACAATGGGCTCCTACTGTATAGCATGATAAACTGTGATAAACCATAATAGAGAAGAGTATGAAAAAGAATGTATGTGTATGCATGGCTGAGTTGATTTGCTCTGCAGCAGAGATTAACACAGCATTGTAAATCAACTATAGTTCAATAAAATACTTTTAAAAAACCCATAAAACTACAATGAGGTATCACACTGGTCAGAATTGCTATCATCAAAAAATCTATAAACAATAAATGCTGGAGAGGGTATGCAGAAAAGGGAACCCTCTTGCACTGTTGGTGGGAATGTAAATTGATACCGCCACTATGGAGAACAGTATCGAGGTTCCTTAAAAATCTAAAAATCGAATTACCATATGATCCAGCAATCCCACTACTGGGCATATACCATGAGAAAACCATAATTCAAAAAGACACATGTACCCCAATGTTCACTGCAGCACTGTTCACAATAGCCAGGACATGGAAGCAACCTAAGTGTCCATCAGCAGATGAATGGATAAAGAAGATGTGGTACATACATACAGTGGAATATTAGCCATGAAAAGGAACAAAATTGGTCATTTGTAGTGATGTGGGTGGACGTAGAGTCTGTCATAAAGACTGTCATAAAGACTGAAGTAAGTTAGAAAGGGAAAAACAAATACCATATATTAACACATACGTGTGGAATCTAGAAAAATGGTACAGATGAACCTATTTGCAGGGCAGGAATAGAGATGCAGATGTAGAGAACAGAAGAGTAGACATGGTAAGGGGGAAGGGGAGAGTGGGAGGAAATGGGAGATTAGGATTGACATAGACACACTACCATGTGTAAAATAGATAGCTAGTGGGAACCTGACATATAGCACAGGGAGCTCAGCTCGGTGCTCTGTGATGACCCAGATGGGTGGGATGAGGGGTTGTGTTGGAGGGAGTTCCAAGAGGGAGGAGATATATGTATACATATAGCTGATTCACTTCATTGTACAGCAGAAACTAACACAACATTGTAAAGCAATTATACTCCAATAAAAATTTAAAAATAAGATTTAAAAAATGGGTGACACACAGCTAGTCTATCAAAATAAGGCTGTAGATTCAAAGTACATTGTGTTTCAAACATTTGTTTTGAAAATGGACATTTTGGAAAGCTGGAAACTAATTCCTATAAATCTAAAAATCTACTGTTGCTGATAAGTAAAATCCTAAGTACCCTAGGCTAAGAAGTGTTTGCTGAGAAAACATTTAGTTTCATGTCATCACATTGGACTTATGCAAGGAATCAGTGTAGGTGGATTGGCTGAGGGCAGAGCTGCAAGTCAAAGGAAACCATATGTTTGTGCTCCTCTTATCACTGCATGAAAAACACGACTTATCACAAACGCTACAGGCTTTGTGGAGAAATGTTATTGGAAAAGGAAACAGAAGGAGAAAAAATAGCCCATGTATCATGGGACAGAAAGAATTATGTCATTGTTATTTTAAAGTTAAATGTATTAATATCCTATACCCTTTTGAATTTATATTCCTCTAAATTTCTTACATGTATGCATCTTAAGAAAAACTAAATTATAGCCTACAATATTCAAATATGAAATCAAGAGTTAAAATAAATTGCTGTATCAGAGGGCAGAAACATAAAATCTTGTTATATTTTCTCACAAGTATTACTTATTAGTTCAACAATTAGTTACTACTAACTTCCACTATTAAGTAGTCCTATTTTTTATTTTGTTTAAAAAATGTCAGTTAGGTAATATAAAAGTAAATGAAGCAAATAATTACAATTCCAAAATAATAAAAAATAGTATACAATTTTAATATACATATAAACCCGATTTTATATATTATATTAAAGTAAAAAACTGCTTGTGTATAATTATTTATTACATATTATGTTATTATAATTTATTTTGTCTAGTATGACAATTCCCAGGTTGACTCTCTAAAAGACTTGTCACCTAAGATATAGACAAACTGATTCTAAAATTCATATTGAGAGTGCCTGGGTAGCTCAATTGGTAGAGCATCAGAGTTTTAATCTGAGCGCCCAGGGTTCAAGTCCCTGTCCAGGTGCCAAAAGAAAAAAAATAATAATAAAATTTATATTGATAAGTAAAGGGACTAGAATAACTAAAGCAATTTTGTGAAAGGTGAATAAAATTGGAGAAATTGCTCTAGCCAATTTCAAGACTTAGTGTACAACTCTGCCATCAGTGTGGTATTTGGCAGAGAGATAGACACATGGATCACTGGAGCAGAATAGAGAACTCAGAAATAGACTCACCACCAGTACAGCCAACTGATTTCTCACAAGGTGCAAAAGCAATTCAGTGGAAGAAGGATTCGTTGCCTTTTCAACAAATAACGTTGGAGTACTTAGGCACCACATGAAAAAACAAACAAAAAAACCCCATGAACCTTAACATAAACCTCACACCTTATACAAAGATTAACTCAAAAAATGAATTAAAGATCTAAATGTAAAATGTAAATCTCTAAAACTTTTAGAAGAAAACACAGGCAGGAAATCTTCATGACCCTTGTTAGAGAGGAGGGCACTGAAAGCATGATCCACAAAAGAAAGGACTGATAAACTAGAGCTCATAAAGATCAAAAACTACTGTTCTTTGAAAGACACTGTTAAAAGAATGAAAACAAAAAGCCACAGACTGGGAAAAATTATTTGTGAACCACATAACCAAAAAAGGATTCGTATCCAGGAAATATAGAGAACTCTCTAAACTCAACATTATGAAAACAAACAATCTGATTAGAAAATCGTCAGAGATAGAAACAGACACTTAAACAAAATGGATATCTGGATGGCAAATTAGCACATAAGGAGATGGTCAATACCATTAACCATTAGGGAAATGTAAATTAAAGCCACAATGAGATACCACTGCACAAAAATTAGAATGACTGAAGGAAAATATACTGTCAGTATCCAAGGGAGGCTGTTGAAAACACCGACTTCTCACATGGCTGGTGGAAATGTAAATTTATACAGCCATTCTGCAAAATGTTTTGGCAGTTTCTTATGAAATTAAACACACACTCACCATAAGACCTAATTTTCCCACTCCTGGTTAATTACTCTACAGAAATGACTGCATAGATGCTTAAAAAGCTGGTACACTAATGCTTATACCAGCTTGATTTTGCAATAGTGCACAACTGGAAACAATCCACATGCCCTTCAACAGTGAATACATAAATCGTGGTATATGTATACAAATAAACACTACTCAACAATAAAAAGGAACTGAATATTGTTACACACACCAACTTGGATGGACCCTAAGGGTGTTATACTAAGTGCAAAAAGCCAATCTCAAAAGGTTACATACTGTATGACTCCAATTTTATAACATTTTAAAAATGACAAAATTATAGTGATGAATAACAGATAGATGGTCATCAGGGTTAGTGGAAAGGTGTGACTATAAAGGGCTAACATGAGAGAATTTTTTTGTGGTGATAAAAGAGTTCTGTATCCTGATTATGTTGATGGCTACACAAATCCATATCTGTAATAAAATTTCACAGAACTATACATACACACTCTCAAAAAATGAATGTATTCCCAAACTGATGAAACTCAAATAAGGTTTGTAGTTTATTTAATAGTATTGTACCAATGTTAATCTCCTAGTTTTGATCATTCTACCTTGGTTGTATAAGTTGATATCATTGGGAGAAGATGGATGAAAGGGATACTATAATTTTCCATACTATTTTTGCAACTTCTATATGAGCCTAAAATTATTTAAAAATGAAGAGTTAAAATAAATGAATGTTAATAGTAGTACAGAGACAGAACAGTTTTTAGAACTGCTTAAGTGTGGTATCCATCCTTTTGACTACCCAGTGTGCCTCATAATGTGAGAAAACGAAAACCCAACATTTTTACAAAAATCAGATTAGAAGGATAAAAGGATAAAGTATGACATTTCTAAAAAGACTGTACAATTATCAAAGTTCACATGGTATGGTAACATAGTAATGACGATGTTAACATAATGACTAGTATTTACAAAGCACTTAATATACAATTCTTAGAACAAGCTGAGAGTATGTATTTCTTTACCACCATTTTACAGATGAGGAAACTGAGACACATAGATATTAATTCATATACCCTTGACCACAGAGCTAGTTAAAGACCACAGTGGGACTTTCACGCAAGGTGGTCTGGTCTTAGAATCTGTACAGAATATAGAAAAATGTGTAATATATTCTGAAATTCTGAAAGATAAAAAGAACATAATCTCAATAGATAAAAATACCTACTGTCAACATTTTGATGTATTCTCTTTTTGATATTCCTCCTTTAACTTATTCATTTTTTGATTCATCAATAATTAAAATATTAGCTGAACATGTAAGATGTGTCAATCCTTGTTCTGGGAACATGGACTACAGAAAAGAAACTAACAACATCCCTGCCTACATGGACCACCTAGTCTAATGCGGGGACAGACAATACAAATGAAAAAAGTATAAGAAAATTTCAGGTGATAAGTCCTAAAGTAGAATAAAGGATTAAGACAGCAGGGAGTTTTCAGGGAAATGAGGGAGTGAGCCACAGGAACTTCTTGGAGAAGCAGTAGAACATTCTGGGCAGAGGGCATGGCACTTGCAAAGGCCTGGGTGCTGGGACTGGATCCAAGGTCTCCAGGGAGGCCCATGTGGATGGAATTGGGCAAGGGAGATGGAATGTGGGAGAGATCTGGCCAGGATCCTGTCCCACTGCCCAGATTGCACAGCTTATTCTGAAAATCTCTTTACACAGCCACCACTTTACATTTTCATTTCCTTTTATTGCTTGTTTGTTTTGTTTTGTTTTTAATAAGAAGATTATTTATTATAAATTCTTCTCAAAAACAGCAGTTTTTAATACCATGAGTTTACCATTAAATAATTGGTTTTAAAATATTTTTCCATCCACATAAACAGAAAGTAGGTAGTATTTACTAATCCAAACAGAAGACGATGTGGAAGTGAAATGCTCTGTTCCCTCCTTTCCCAACTTTCAATGGGAAGTTCCCTCAGACGTGTGTGAAAGATGTGTCCTCATAGACACCTCCACTGGGCCTTCCTCTGAGCCTGGCCTTGAGGGGTTCAGTGGAGCTGGGGTCATTCCTGAGGTCCCATTCTCAGAAGTCCCAGAAGATCAGATAGAACTTCAACCCTCCCACAAGTTCAAGAGGAAATAGAGGCCTCTCAAGATGCTTCATAAAGGGTGGGGCTGAACTCTTCTGCCACCTTGTGACTGATTCCATTTCTTCCTTCTCATTAGATGGATGCTTCTCTAGAAACTCCATGAGTAGAACTTCAATTTTCAGGAGAAGCTCTTGACAGGATCAAAGGACATGGGGACCAGAATCCACAAAGGATTTTTCAACACAGAGCTAAGCCTAAATCAAAGATTATACTTGGTAATGAAATGGACAGTAGACTGTGAAAGAAAAGGCCATGGAAATCATGTATTTTATGGATGCATGTGAAGTAGGAAAAGCAGAGAACCAAGGTTAGATGTGGGAAAGAAGAACAAAGGGATTGAATGGCAGGTAGCTCTTGTGAAATTCTCTTCCTTGGAACTCAATTTAATTCTCTATCTCTTCTGTATGACATACTCAAGCTCCAGTGAATCCAATATCTCCTTTCTCTACATGCTCACCTGATACTGAATCTCCTGCTGTCAGGAGGTGTACTTGCCTGTCCATAGGCAACTCCCCCTCCCTTTCCCAATAAGGAGACCCTACCACCTAGCTTCACTCTGCTCAAGCCCACTCTGTCCTCCTAGTGGTGAAGAAATCTAGGCTGTAGTTCAAGAGCTCCTTCAATACTTGGCCCTTGTCCTGTTCAAGATGGATGCCTAGATCCAGTCTCTCTTTTAGTAATTATAAATATGACTTTCCTACCACCGCATCCCTTCTCCTATGAGATAGCAATTCTCCTTCAGCTTACCGTGGTGTATTTTCAAGCTCTCCCTCTCTGTTTCACAGACACGTCCCGAATATCCTTAGTACATCCTTGTGTTGGCAGTGTTATTTATCAAAAACTTCCCATTCTGTGCTGTGCTAAGTGTGTCACAACTTAGGGCACAAATATTAATTCTAGGGCTGATTGCAAAGCATGGTAAAGTTATTCAAAGTGCCATTTTAGACTGAAACAAACATGGAATTTTAATGACTTTTTGTCAAGTCATTGGCACCTTTATTCTTTGATCCTGTCATAATATGAAGATGAATGTACACTTTGGGTGAAATTTTTAATATAAATCATGAAATTTCAAATAAATTTCAGGTTCAAGCAGTGCCATAATAATAGCATCTTCAGTTCCATCACACAATGATGAATCTTAAATGCTTTATAGATATGCTTTGGCTAAAAGTTTTGAAAAGCACTTCCACTTCTGGGTTGGAAACAGAAAGTTCCACCCTAGTCATGAGAGCAACATGGATAAATTATAAAACACATCAGGACACTGAAAACACAGAGACACCCGAATGAATTAAATTCCAGAAATGGCAAGGGATCATTTGGTGCTTTCATCTCTGTAGGTAATGCAGAAGTAGGAACAACTCCCCAAGGATGGCTGAGAAGAGAAACCAAACTATTAACAAATTAGTATTGACTACATATGTCTGATGTGACAGATTCAAATTCTGAGGAGTCTAAAAGCACTCTACATCCACCTGCCAAATCTCCTTCAATGCTCTGGCTGGCTGTGTGTGAGTATCACACGAATGGCTGAGAGCAGGGCAGGGGAGATGAGACAGACTCGTGAACCCTTCCCTGAGTGCAAGATAATGACCAGGAGGAGGATGCTGAAGTGGAACAGGAGAACTAAGGCCTTCCAAGGTGCACAAATCTTTCATGAGCACAAGGCAGTAGCCTGCAGGAGGCTATGGGCAGAGAAAGAGAACTGACAGCTCTTACTCCCAAGGTGCACACAAAATCTTCATTGAGTACACTACAGTGGCCTAATAAAGACTGAGGCAGGGAATTAAGGATTAGAAGGATCTCCTGAGGCTTGAAGATGCAGGATCAGAACTAGAGTGTAAAGAAAACTCCTTAGTGAACCAAAAAGTTGTAAGAGAGTCAGAAGAAGAGGGAGACTTGGGTGCAGCCAGTGGGAGAGGGAGATGGCAGGGGGGTGGTTAGAAAGTGAAAGAGAGATTTATTTCCTATATTCTTACAATAAGCAACTAGGTGTAATACATAGATATTTGAAGTCTCACTGGTCTTAGATTTGAATCTCTGCTAAAAGGAATATCTTAATCTAACCCTCAAAATATATGAAGCCATTATCGGGGAACTGAATCTAAGTATAGTTGCAAAAAACACCCATATTCAATTCAACTGCATATTTAAATATTTAAATCTCACATACTAGTGGTCAGACAGAGGAATGATTATGCTTTCTCTGGGAGAAAGCATATTTACTTCAGTCTTTAATTTTCTTACACAATGTTGTTTCACATACGATAAAAAATTAAGAAACATGAGAAGAAACAGAGAACTGTGACCCATGGACAAGAAAGGAAACAAAAACAAGAGAAGAGACTCAGATAATCTACATGTTTGACTTGGTAAAGAAAGACTTTAAATAACTATGAAAAAACATGTTAAATTATATAATAAAAAAGGTAGATAACATACATGAACAAACAAGAGATTAACAAATGAGAGATTTCAGCAAGAAGATAAACTATTTGAAAAAGTGGAAATGTTATGAGAAAAATACAATATCAAAACAAGTAATTCATTCAATGGGTTTAATATCAGACTGAATACAGCAGCAGAAGAAAGGGTCAGTGGACATGAAGGTAAACTAATGACAAGTATCCAAACTGAAGTAGAGAAAGAGAAATATCATTCAAGAACCACAGACTAATGTAAAAATAAATTTAACCTATGTGTAATTGGAATCCCAGAATGACAGGAGAGAGAATAAGATAGAGCATTATTTAAAAACATAATGGCATTGACATATATACAATACCAAATGTAAAATAGATAGCTAGTGAGAAGAAGCTGCATAGCAGAGGGAGATCAGCTCAGTGCTTTGTGACCACCTAGAGGGGTGGGATAGGGAAGGTGGAAGGGAGGCTCAAGAGGGAGGGGATATGCACATATATGTATACATATAGATGATTAACTTTGTCATACAGCAGAAACTAACACAACATTGTAAAGCAATTATACTCTAATAAAGATGTAAAAATAAATAAATAAATAAAATGAGGAGTAGAAGGAAGCAAAAAAAAAAAGACATAATGGCTGAGAATTTTCTAAAAATGATGAAATCTATTAACCTACATGTACAGTAAGCTCAGTGAAACCCGAATCAGGATAAACAAAAGAAATCCACAGTTATGCCTATTATCATGAAACTGCGGAAGACTAAAGATAGAGAGAAAATCTTAAAAGTGCTTAGTTGGCAAGAATATTACTTGCAGGAAAACAATGATAAGAATGCCTTATTGCCAAAAGACAGAGGAATAACATCTTTAAAGTGCTGAAAGGAAAAAGAGAATTGTCTGTCTATAATTCTCTATTCAGCAAAAAAATTTTTCAAGAATGAATTTGAGAGAGAAGAATATACAATGAAGAAAAGATAATCTTTTCAATAAATGGTGTCAGGAAAACTGGACAGCTCATGCAAAACAATTAAACAGTTTTACACCATACACAAAAATCAACTAAAAAAATATTAAAGAATTGAATGTAAGACCTGAAACCATAAAAATACTAGAAGTAAACAGAGAAATAAAGCACCTTGACATTGATCTTGGCAATTTTTTTGGCGGCGGGGGGGGGGGGGTAGATTTGACACCAAAAGCAAAGGAAGCAAAAGCAAAAATAAACAAGTGGAACTACATGAAACTAAAAAGCTTCTGCACAGCTAAGGAAACCATCAACATAATAAAAAGGATACCTGTGGAATGGGAGAAAATATTTGCAAATTGTATATCTAATAAAGGGTTAGCATCCAGAATATATAGAGAATGCATACAACTCAATAGCAAAACAAAAAATCCAATTAAAAATGGTCACTACAAATAACTAAATTTCATTTCTTTTTATGGCTGAGTAATATTCCATTGTGTATATGTGCCACAGACCTAGAGTCTGTCATACAGAGTGAAGTAAGTCAGAAAGAGAAAAACAAATACCATATGCTAACACATACATATGGAATCTAAGGAAAAAAAAAATGGTCATGAAGTACCTAGGGGTAAGATGGGAATAAAGACACAGACCTACTAGAGCATGGACTTGAGGATATGGGGAGGGGGAAGGGTAAGCTGTGACAAAGTGAGAGAGTGGCATGGACATATATACACTACCAAATGTAAAATAGATAGCTAGTGGGAAGCAGCCACATAGCACAGGGAGATCAGCTAGGTGGTGTCTGACCACCTAGATGGGTGGGATAGGGAGGGTGGGAGGGAGGGAGATGCAAGAGGGAAGAGATATGGGAACGTATGTATATGTATAACTGATTCACTTCGTTGTAAAGCAGAAACTAACACACCATTGTAAAGCAATTATACTCCAATAAAGATGTTAAAAAAAATGGTCAGAGGAACTAAATGGACATTTTTCCAAAGAAGACATACAAATGGCCAGCAGGTACATGAAAAGGTGATCAACATCACTAATCATCAAGGAAATGCAAGTCAAAACCACAATGAGATATCACCTCACACCTGTTAGAATGGCCATCATTAAAAGTACAAGAGAGGGGCTTCCCTGGTGGGAACCCCCATTAAAAGTACAAGAGAGGGGCTTCCCACAACCAAATTTAGACATACTAACTTTCTAACACTTTCTTCATTAATTGATAGAACAGATTTAAAAAAAAGTAAGAATACAGAAGATGTGAACATAATCTAATTGACCTAAGTGACAATTACATATATCAAAGAATGGCAGAACACACTTTCTTCTCAAGGGTACATCGAATATTTTTCAAAATATACCCTATGTTCAGGCTTCCCAGGTGGTGCAGTGGTTGAGAGTCCGCCTGCCGATGCAGGGGACATGGGTTTGTGCCCAGTCCGGGAAGATCCCACATGCCGCAGAGCGGCTGGGCCAGTGAGCCATGGCCGCTGAGCCTGCGCGTCTGGAGCCTGCGCTCCACAACGGGAGAGACCACAACAGTGAGAGGCCCGCGTACCGAAAAAAAAAAAATACAAGAGATAAGAAGTGTTGGCAATAATGTGGAGGAAAAAAGAACCCTTTATGAACTATTAGTAAGAATGTAAATTTATTCAGCCACTATGGAAAACAGTATGAAGTTTCCTAAAAAAATTAAAAATAGAATTACTATATGATCCAGAAATTCCGTTTCTGGGTAAATATTCAAAGAAGACGCAATCACTTTCTGGAAAATATATATGTGCCTCCATGTTCATTGCAGCATTGTTTACAGTAGACAAGACATGAAACAAACTAAGTATTCATGGACAGATGAATGTATAGAGAAAACGAGGTGTGCGTGCGTGTGTGTGTGTGTGTGTGTGTGTGTGTGTGTGTGTGTGTGAACAATGGAATATTATTCAGCCAGGGGCAAAAAAAAAAGAAAATCCTGCCATTTGTCGCAACACAGATGGACCTTGAGGGCATTATGCTAAATGAGGTAAGTTGGACAGAGAAAGACAAATATTGTATGATCTCTCTTATATGTGGAATCTAAAAGAAACCAAGCTCATAGATACAGAAAACAGACTGGTGTTGCCAGAGGTTGGGTAAGAGGTGGACAAAAATAAATAAAGGTAATGAAGGTAAAATAAAGTCATTTTCAGATAGACAACAGCTGAGAAAATCTGTTTCTTGCAAATATTTACTATAAGTAATAATAAGGAAACTTTCTCAGGCTGAAAGGAATTAATACTAGAAAAAAATCTTGATATGCAGGAAAGAATAAAGGGAACTAGAATGTATATATATATATATACATATATATGTGTGTATATATATATACACATATATATATGTGTGTATATATATGCGTGTATATATATATGCATATACATATACCCACATAATGTACAACATAAAAGGACTTTGAAAACTATTGTAATATACATTATATGTACAATAATGTTTACAATAGTTTAATATATAGCATTTAATATAATATATAATAATAATATAATACACACAAATATTCATATATTTAAAATTATACACACAGATATATAGTATAGGCAGTCCTCAATTTGCACAGTACTGCCTTGACTGAAACTTGTGTGTATCAGAACAATGTTCCCAGTTTGCACAGAACTTCAGTTACCAGACACCTGTGTAAAGTGAGTACACTTTTCCAATGTGCACAGGATTCAGATAATATGGTTTTATGCATAGTAAGAACTGTAATATATATAAAATATATAATATATGTATTTTTTGACCACCTTCATCCATTTTGTCCATCCCTCACCCCGACCTCTGGCAACCACCAACCTGTTTTCTGTATATATCATATATTATTTTAAAAAGACAACCGGCCATTAAAAGCAAAATAAACAGTCACATGTTGTAGGGTTTGTAGTATATAGAGAGGTAAAATAAATGGCAACAATAGCACAGACAGTGTGAGGAGTCTAAATGGAATTACATTGTTGAAAAGCTCTTATATTATTCATGAAGTAGGTAGGATATTCGACGTAAATGTTGCTAAATTAAAGATGCATATTGTAATCTGTAGAGCAGCCATAATAAAATTAAGGAGGTATAAATTAAAAACCATACAGAAGGGCTTCCCTGGTGGCGCAGTTGTTGAGAGTCCACCTGCCGATGCAGGGGACATGGGTTTGTGCCCTGGTCCGGGAAGATCCCACATGCCACAGAGTGGCTAGGCCCGTGAGCCACAGCCGCTGAGCCTGCATGTCCGGAGCCTGTGCTCTGCAACGGGAGATGCCACAACAGTGAGAGTCTCATGTACAGCAAAAAAAAAAAAAAAAAAAAAAAAAAAAAAATACAGAAGATAAAATTTAATACTAAAATATTTGATTAATCCTAACTGGAAAACAAAAAAATAGGTGGCATACATAGAAAACAAATATCAATACAGTCAACTTATATCCTAGTCTATCATTAATTACATTAAATGTTAACTATTTCATGAAAAAGGAAGAAATTAGCAGAAATGATTAATAAATCACCACTTAACTGTGATTGTTAATTTTATGTGTGAACTTGACTGGGGCACATGGTGGCCAGACTTGGTCAAACATTATTCTGGGTGTTTCTGTGAAGCTGTTTTAGATAAGATTAGCATTTAAATTAGTAGACTAAGGCATATTATCATCCATAATGTGGATGGGCCTCACCTAATCAGTTGAATGACTGAATAGAGCAAAAAGACTGATCCTCCCCCCAAGTAAAAGTGAATTATTTCTGCCTAATGGCCTTTGAACTGGGGCATTCGTTTTTTGCCTCCCTTTGGACTTGAACTGAAACAACAGCTCTGACTAGGTTTCAAGCCTGCTGGCTTTCAGATTGGAATTACACCATTAGCTCTGCTGGTTCTCAGCCCTTCAAACTCATACTGGAATTAAACCATTTGCTCTTTTGGGTCTCCTGCCTGACGACTGACCCTGCAGATCTTGGGACTTGCCAGCCTCCATAATCACATGAGACAATTCTTTATAATTAATCTATAAATTAAATAAAACATATGGACTTCCCTGGTGGTCCAGTGGTTAAGACTGTTTCTCTGGAGAACCCTGACTAATATACTTAGTATATCTTATTTATCAAAACACACCTTAAATATGATGAACTGGGTTAAAAGTTTAAAAGATGCATATAAATAGGATTTCCAATTTACTAAGCATAAAAGCTAATGTGACTCTGTTAATATCAGACAGAGTAGACTTCAAGAGAAGGGGTATTTATAGAGCTAAGGGGGACATTTCACAAGGATAAAAGTGCCAGTTTATCAAAAATACATAATCATACACATAATGTGTGTTCCAATAAAAGTTCTTATAATATATTAGATTAAATTCCTTAACTAAGGGGAGAAATAGACAAATCCACAACCAAATTTAGACATACTAACTTTCTAACACTTTCTTGATTAATTGATAGAACATATTAAAAACAAAGTAAGAATACAGAAGATGTGAACATAATCTAATTGACCTAAGTGACAATTACATATATCAAAGAAGGGCAGAACACACTTTCTTCTCAAGGGTATATCGAATATTTTTCAAAATATACCCTATGTTCAGGCTTCCCAGGTGGTGCAGTGGTTGAGAGTTCACCTGCCAATGCAGGGGACACGAGTTCATGCACCGAACCGGGAAGATCCCACATGCCATGGAGCAGCTAGGCCCATGAGCCATGGCTGCTGAGCCTGTGTGTCCGGAGTCTGTGATCTGCAATGGGAGAGGCCACAACGGTGAGAGAGGCCCGTGTACCACACACACACACACACACACACAAAATATATATATATATATATATATATACCCTATGTTGGAAACTACATGCAAGTCTTAATACATTTAAAATAACTGAAATAATATTGGCCATATTCTTTGATCACAGATAACAGTGGAATTAAATTAATAATTAATCCTATGAAAATATGTATAAGATATCCAAATGTTTGGAAATTAAACATCATATTTCCAAATAACCCATGAATCGAACAAAAAATTCAAAGAAAAGTATAAAATATTTTGAAATGAATGATAAAAATTATAATAAAAACATTGTTTCTACAGTAAGGCTGAAAGATAAATTTGTAGATTTAATTACCTATACTACAAAAGAGGAAATATTTAAAATAAATTACCTAAACTTGCATGTTAACAATATAGAAAAAGAATAAATCAAAATTAAAGTAGAAGAATGAATAGAATAGAAATAAGACCTGAAATAAATGAAATAGAAAACAGACCAACAATGGTGACAATTACACAAGTCAATCGTTTATTGTTTGAAAAGAGTATAAAAATGGGTAACCCCTAGAAATACTAATTAAAGAAGAAAGAAAACAAAAGAGAAAGAACAAATTGCTCATGTCAGGTATAAAAGAGAGACAATACTACATATTATACAGACATGAAAAGGATATTAAAGGAATATTTTGTTAATCTCCATTTAATAAAAAGAAATCGTTAACTTAAAACCATTTAACAAATAGCAGATTGTTAACTGTTAACAAAGGTAGATTGATAACTGTAAGTTGACAACTTAGATGAAATGGAAAAATCCTTAAAAACAAAAATTACCCAAACTGGCAAATGAGAAAACAGAAAATCTGAACAATGTGATTTCTATTAAAATCAACAAGAAAAATACAACCCAGTTGGAGATTGGTTCAAGATGGCAGAGTAGAAGGACGTGTGCTCACTCCCTCTTGCAAGAGCACGGAATTGCAACTAACTGCTGAACAATCATCAACAGGAAGACACTGGAACTCACTAAAATAAATACCCCACATCCAAATAAAAAGGAGAAGCCACAAGGAGACAGTAGGAGGGGTGCAATCACAATAAAATCAAATTCCATAACTGCTGGGGGGGTGACACAAGATGGCGAACAACTTATACCACAGAAACCCCAACTGGAGTGAAGGTTCTGAGCCCCATGTCAGGCTACCCAACCTGGGGGTCTGGCAACCGGAGGGGGAATTCCTAGAGAATCAGACTTTGAAGGCTAGTGGGACATGATTGTAGGACTTTGACAGGACTGGGGGAAACAGAAACTCCACTCTTGGAGGGCACACACAAAATAGTGTGTGCATCGGGACCCAGGGGAATGAGCAGTGACCCCATAGGAGACTGAACCTGACCTACCTGCTAGTGTTGAAGGGTCTCCTGCAGAGGTGGGAGGTGGCTGTGGCTCACCATGAGGACAAGGACACTGGCAGCAGAAGTTCTGGGAAGTATTCCTTGGCGTGAGCCCTCCCAGAGTCTGCCATTAGCCCCAACAAAGAGCCAGGTAGTCTCCAGTGTTTGGTCGCCTCAGGCCAATCAACCAACAAGGAGGGAACCCAGCCCCACCCATCATCAGAAAAGTGGACTAAAGTTTTACTGAGCTCTGCTCAACAAAGCAACAACCAGCTCTACTCATCACCAGTTCTTCCCATCAGGAAACTTGCACAAGCCTCTTAGATAGCCTCATCCACAAGAGGGCAGACAGCAGAAGCTGCAGTTCTGCAGCCTATGGAACAAAAACCACATTCACAGAAAGATAGACAAGATGAAAAGGCAAAGGGCTATGTACCAGATGAAGGAACAAGATAAAACCTCAGAAAAACAACTAAATGAAGTGGAGATATGAAAACTTCCAGGAAAAGAATTCAGAATAATGATAGTGAAGATGATCCAGGACTTCGGGAAAAGAATGGAGGCAAAGATCAACAAGATGCAAGAAATGTTTAACAAAGACCTAGAAGAATTAAAGAACAAACAAACAGAGATGAACAATAAAATAACTGAAATGAAAAATACAGTAGAAGCAATCAACAGCAGAATAACTGAGACAGAAAAAACGGGTAAATGACCTGGAAGACAGAATAGTGGAATTCACAGTTGCAAAACAGAATAAAGAAAAAAGAATGAAAAGAAATGAAGACAGTCTAAGAGACTTCTGGGACAACATTAAACT
The DNA here is from genome assembly GCF_964374135.1 of Grampus griseus. Classification (NCBI taxonomy): domain Eukaryota; kingdom Metazoa; phylum Chordata; class Mammalia; order Artiodactyla; family Delphinidae; genus Grampus; species Grampus griseus. The sequence goes on along the minus strand of NC_139018.1, from coordinate 121,748,908 downwards.
CAACAAGATTTGCATTATATGGTTACCAGAAGAAGAAGAAGAGAGAGAAAGGATCTGAGAAAATATGTCAAGAGATTATAGTCAAAAACTTCCCTAACACAGGAAAGGACAGCCACCCAAGTCCAGGAAATGCAGAGAGTCCCAGGCAGGATAAACCCAAGGAGAAAAATGCTGAGAAACATAGTAATCAAATTGACAAAAATTAAAGACAAAGAAAAATTATTGAAAGCAACAAGAGAAAAGCGATAAATAACATACAAGGGAAATTCCATAAGGTTAACAGCTGACTCCTCAGCAGAAACTCTCCAAGCCAGAAGGGAGTGGCATGATATACTTAAAGTGATGAAATGGAAGAACCTACAACCAAGATTACTCTACCCAGCAAGGAGCTCATTCAGATTCGACAGAGGAATCAAAAGTTTTACTGACAAGGAAAGCTAAGAGAACTTAGCACCATCAAACCAGCTTTAAAATAAATGCTAAAGGAACTTCTCTAAATGGGAAACACAAGACAAGAAAAGAACCTACAAAAACAAACCCAAACAATTAAGAAAATGGTAATAGGAACATACATAATGATAATTACCTTAAACATGAATGGATTAAAAGCTCCAACCAAAAGACACAGGCTTGCTGAATGAATACAAAAACAAGACTCATATATATGCTGTCTACAAGAGACCCACTTCAGACCTAGGGACATGTACAGACTGAAAGTGAGGGGATGGAAAAGGTATTCCATGCAAATGGAAATCAAAAGAAAGTTGGAGTAGCAATACTCATAGCAGATAAAATAGACTTTAAAATAAAGAATGTTACAAGAGACACTGAAGGACACGACATAATGATCAAGGGATCAATCCAAGAAGAAGAGATAACAATTATAAATATATATGCACCCAACATAGGAGCACCTCAATACATAAGGCAACTGCTAACAGCTATAAAAGAAGAAATTGACAGTAACACAATAATAGTGAGGGACTTTAACTCCTCACTTACACCAATGGACAGATCATCCAAATAGAAAAGTAATAAGGAAAAACAAGCTTTATTTTTTTAACATCTTTATTGGAGTATAATTGCTTTACAATGGTGTGTTAGTTTCTGCTTTACAACAAAATGAATCAGTTATATATATACATATGTTCCCATATCTCTTTCTTCTTGTGTCTCCCTCCCTCCCACCCTCCCTATCCCACCCCTCCAGGCAATCACAAAGCACAGAGCTGATCTCCCTGTGCTATGCGGCTGCTTCCCACTAGCTATCTACCTTACGTTTGGTAGTGTATATATGTCCATGCCTCTCTCTCGCTTTGTCACAGCTTACCCTTCCCCCTCCCCATATCTTCAAGTCCAATTTCTAGTAGGTCTGTGTCTTTATTCCTGTCTTACGCCTAGATTCTTCATGACATTTTTTTCTTAAATTCCGTATATATGCGTTAGTATACGGTATTTGTCTCTCTCTTTCTGACTTACTTCACTCTGTATGACAGACTCTAGGTCTATCCACCTCATTACAAATAGCTCAATTTTGTTTCTTTTTATGGCTGAGTAATATTCCCTTGTATATATGTACCACAATTTCTTTATCCATTCATCCGATGATGGACACTTAGGTTGTTTCCATCTCTGGGCTATTGTAAAGAGAGCTGCAATGAACATTTTGGTACATGACTCTTTTTGAATTATGGTTTTCTCAGGGTATATGCCCAGTAGTGGGATTGCTGGGTCATATGGTAGTTCTATTTGTAGTTTTTTAAGGAACCTCCATACTGTTCTACACAGTGGCTGTATCAATTTACATTCCCACCAACAGTGCAAGAGGGTACCCTTTTCTCCACACCCTCTCCAGCATTTATTGTTTCCAGATTTTTTGATGATGCCCATTCTGATGGGTGTGAGATGATGTCTCATTGTAGTTTTGATTTTCATTTCTCTAATGATTAGTGATGTTGAGCATTCTTTCATGTGTTTGTTGGCAGTCTGTATATCTTCTTTGGAGAAATATCTATTTAGGTCTTCTGCCCATTTTTGGATTGGGTTGTTTGTTTTCTGGTTATTAAGCTGCATGAGCTGCTTATAAATTTTGGAGATTAGCTTTAAATGACACAATAGACCAGATAGATTTAATTGATATTTATAGGACATTTCATCCAAAAACAGCAGATTACACTTTCTTCTCAAATGGATCATGGAACATGCACATGGAACATTCTCCAGGATAGATCACATCTTGGGTCACAAATCAAGCCTCAGTAAGTTTAAGAAAATTGAAATAATATCAAGCATCTTTTCTGACCACAACACTATGAGAGTAAAAATCAGTTACAAGCACAAAAACAGAATTATAGATCAATGGAACAGGATAGAAAGCCCAGAGATAAACCCACGCACCTAGGGTCAACTAATCTTTGACAAAGGAGACAAGGATATAAAATGGAGAAGAGACTCTCTTCAATAACTGGTGTTCAGAAAACTGGACAGCTACATGTAAAAGAATGAAATTAGAACACTTCCTAACACCATACACAAAAATAAACTCAAAATGGATTAATGACCTAAATGTAACACCGGACACTATAAAACTCTTAGAAGAAAACATTGAAAGAACACTCTTTGACATAAATCACAGCAAGATCTTTTTTGATCCACCTCCTAGAGTAATGGAAATAAAAACAAAAGTAAACAAATTGGACATAATGAAACTTAAAAGCTTTTGCACAGCAAAGGAAACTACAAACAAGACATAAAGACAACCCTCAGAATGGAAGAAAATATTTGCAAATGAATCAACGGACAAAGGATTAATCTCCAAAATAAAAAAAACAACTCCTGCTACTCAATATTAAATAAACAAACAACCGAATCCAAAAATGGGCAGAAGACCTAAATAGACATTTCTCCAAAGAAGATATACAGATGGCCAAGAAGCACATGAAAAGCTGCTCAACATCACTAATTATTAGAGAAATGCAAATCAAAACTAGAATGAGGTATCACCTCACAACTGTTAGAATGGGCATCATCAGAAAAATCTAAAAACAACAAATGCTGGAGAGGGTGTGGAGAAAAGGGAACTCTCTTGCACTGTTGGTGGGAATGTAAATTGATACAGCCACTATGGAGAACAATATGGAGTTTCCCTAAAAAACTAAAAATAGAATTACCATATGTTCCAGCAATTCCACTACTGGGCATATACCCAGAGAAATCCGTAATTCAAAAAGACACATGCCCGCCGATCTTCACTGCAGCACTATTTACCATAGCCAGGTCATGGAAGCAACCTAAATGCCCATCGACAGACAAATGAATAAAGAAGTAGTACATATATACAATGGAATATTACTCAGCTATAAAAAGGAACGAAATTGGATCATTTGTATAGATGTGGATGGATCTAGAGACTGTCATACAGAATGAAGTAAGTCAGAAAGAGAAAAACAAATATCGTATATTAACACATATATGTGGAACCTAGAAAAGTACAAATGAACCGGTTTGCAGGGCAGAAATTGAGACAGAGATGTAGAGAACAAACGTATGGACACCAAGGGGGGAAGTGGTGGGGGAGTGGTACTGTGATGAATTGGGAGATTGGGATTGACATATATACACTAATATGTGTAAAATGGATAACTACTAAGAACCTGCTGAATAAAAAAATAAACAAAAATCTTAAATTAAAAAAAAAGACAGGGCTTCCCTGGTGGCACAGTGGTTGAGAGCCTGCCTGCTGATGCAGGGGACACGGGTTCGTGCCCCGGTCCGGGCAGATCCCACATGCCGCGGAGCGGCTGGGCTCGTGAGCCATGACTGCTGAGCCTGTGCATCTGGAGCCTGTGCTCCGCAACGGGAGAGGCCACAACAGTGAGAGGCCCGTGTACCCCCCCCAAAAAAAGGCAACCCAATTAATAAATGGGAAAGAGAATGAAATGCACAAAGATGATATACAAATGGTCTCAAAATACAGCCACTTTGGAAGTCAGTTTTGGTAGCTTCTTACAAAACTAAATATACTCTTATCATACAATCCAGCAATTTTGCTCCCTGGTATTCATGCAAATGAGTTGAAAATGTATGTCGGCAAAGAAGTCTTCATGCAAATGTTTATAACAGCTTTATTCATATGTGTCCAAACTTGGATGCTACCAACATGTCCTACAATAGGTGAGTGCTAATAAACTATGGCACCTCCACACAGTAGAATGTTGTGCCAAGATAAAAAGAAATGAATCACCTACCCACGGATGTTTATGGAAGCTCTATTCATATTTGCCAAAATTTGGAAGCAACAGAGGTGTCCTTTCGTAGGTGAATGGATAAACTGTGGTACATCCAGACAATGGAATATTATTCAGTGCTAAAAATGAAGTAAGCTATCAAGCCATGATAGCTTGGAGAAATCTTAATTGCATATTAGTAGGGGAAAAAAAGCCAATCTGAAAAGTTTACATATTGTGTGATTCCAAGTATATGACATTCTGGAAAAGCCAAAACTATGGAGATCTTAAAAAGGGGGTTTGGGGGGAGGTAGGGTTTGCCTGGGCATTTGCTGGGGGTTAGGGTGGAGGTAGGGTGAGTAGCAGAGCACAGAGGATTTTTAGGGTATTGAAATTATTCTGTATGTCATGAAGGTGGATACATGTCATTATACATTTGTCAAAACCCACAGAATGTATAACCCCAAGAGGGAAACTTAATATAAACTACAGACTTTGTATGATAATGATGTGTCTGTAGGTTCATGGATTATAACTCATGACCCTCTGGTGCAGGATGTTGATATTGTGTATGAGTGTGGGACGGGCAAAGATTATATGAGAATTCTCAATTTTGCCCTCAATTTTTTGGAAGCCTACAGCTGCTCAAAACTTATCTATTAATAGGGCTTCCCTGGTGGCACAGTGGTTGAGAGTCCGCCTGCCGATGCAGGGGACCCGGGTTCGTGCCCCGTTCCGGGATGATTCCACATGCCACAGAGCGGCTGGGCCCGTGAGCCATAGCCGCTGAGCCTGCGCGTCCGGAGCCTGTGCTCCGCAACGGGAGAGGCCACAGCAGTGAGAGGCCCGCGTATCACAAAAAAAGAAAAAAAAATTATATTAATAAACAAGCATACAGACAAACAAAAATACGATACAACCATTTCTCACCCACTAGAAAGCTTAAAATCAAAATGGCCAATTACATCAATTTTGGCAAGGATTTGGAGCAAATAGAACTCTCATACATTGCTAAGAGGAGTACAAAATGGTACAATCACAATTTCACATCTGCTAGGATGACCAAAATAAAAATGACTGACAATACAAAATCTTGTAAGGCTGTCAAGCACCTGGAATTCTCATAAGTTCTGGAAGAGTGTATGTAAAACATTCTAACCCAATGGTGGAGAACTGTTGCAGTTCCTTATAAATACACACGTATCTACTTTATGAACCAGTCATCCAGTCTGACATTTACACAAGATACATGAACATGTACTTTCAAAAGAAGAAATTTAGAAGAATTTTCAAAGCAGTCTTTTTTTATACTAGCCCCAAATTGTAAATGTCTCAATGTCAACAGGTAATAGATAAACAAACTGTGCAGTATATAAAGTTGGAGTTCTAGTTGGCATCAGTAAGTAGCAAACTTCTGATACATGCAATATGTTTAAATCTAAAAAAAAAAAGTTGAATCCAGACACAAAAAGAGTATACACTATACTGATCAGATTTATATGAAATTCAAGAACAGGTAAAACTGATATATGGTGAAAGAAATCAGAAAGCAGCTCCCTTTGCACATGAAAAGATGCTCAACATCTCTAATTATTAGAGAAATGCAAATCAAAATTACAATGAGGTCTCACCTCACACCAGTCAGAATAACCATCATCAAAAAGTCTACAAATAACAAATGCTGGAGAGGGTGTGGAGAAAAGGGAACCCTCCTACACTGTCGTTGGGTTGGTGCAGACACTATGGAAAACAGTATGGAGGTTTCTTAAAAAACTAAAAATAGAGTTTCCATTTGATCCAGCAATCCCACTCCTGGGCATCTATCTGGAGAAAACTCTAATTCGAAAAGATACATGCACCCCAATGTTCACAGCAGCACTATTTACAAGAGCCAGGACATGGAAACAACCCTTGTGCCCATCGACAGATGAACGGATAAAGAAGTTTGGGTGTGTGTGTATGTGTGTGTGCATATATATATATATATATATATATATATATATACACACACACATATATACACATACAGATACACACACAATGGAATATTACTCAGCCATAAAAAATAATCAAATTTGCAGCAACATGGATGGACCTAGAGATTATCATATGAAGTGAAGTAAATCAAAGATAAATATCATATGATATCACTTATATGTGGAATCTAAAAAAGTAATACAAATGAATCTATATACAAAACAGAAACGGACTCACAGACATAAAAATCAAACTTACAGCTACCAAAGGGGAGAGGGTGGTGGGGAAGGGATAAATCAGGAGTATGGGGTTAACAGATACAAACTACTCTATATAAAATAGATAAGCAACAAAGATTTATTGTTTAGCACAGGGAACTATATTCAATATCTTATAATAACTGATAATGGAAAATAATATTAAAAAATAGCAGTTGCCTTTGGAGGTGAAGGAATTGACTGGAAAAGGGCACATGGACATTTATTTGGTAAAGAAAGTGCTCTTCATCTTGTTTTGACAGATGGTTACTTGGTGACAAAGTTCATTTAACAGAATGCTGTATATCTATGCATTTAACTGTATGTTAATTATGTCTTAAATTTTTTTTAAGTTTTGGCAACGCTGGTGTAATGGCCAAGAAAGCTCCCTTTGGCAACAAATAGATTTGGCTTCAATTCCAGAATCTGCTATAGATTTCCAGATTTGTGACAAGTTAATTACCATCCTGAGCCTCAATTTCTTGATGTGTAAAATGGGGCCAAACACTTGTGGATTTTGTGAGGAATATACAGTGTTTGACAGCTTTTAGGGTGGTATTTGGTCAAATAATCACCATTCAATAAATAGTAGTTACACAATTTTAATGAATCTCTCACAATTCTTCTTTCAAATGCCTTGTACTTCTGACATACCCTGTTTTTGTTTTTCTTTTTTCTTTTAGTGCTCTATTTGTTCACTCATGAATCTCCCACACCTTTGGATTTGTTTTTCTTTTCATTGCTGTTGCCAACATCACACCCCTACCCCCACACTCCAAGCAGAAGTAAGTACTCAGTTATTTGCATCAACTATGACCAATATGAATTTTAAACAATGCAAACAACAATACTTTATTGCACTAAAAAATAGCATATTCGTATCCCTCTGTGTCTATAAGATCCAATGTCAGATTTTTCTCTGTACATAGCACCATGTCAGGCACATACTAAATCCTTAATAAAAGGCATTTCATAAGTAAATAATTTTAGACTTTGTGAAAATCGTAACTATTTTACTCACTTATCAATATTTACACCAAGTCTAACAGCTATCGAGGAGTGAAAGATGGGCGCTTCTAGTGCTAATCTTACACTTTCATTCACTAGCTCCTTACTGAACACTCAGAATGATCTGGGGATAGAAGAGTAAGTAAAACAAGGCTCCAGTCTCTATTCTTTCCATGTTGCAGACAATAAAGAAATGGACAAATTCTTCATACATCTGGCTCAGTGATTTTCCTATTCCTGTTTGTCTCGCCTCATTTCTCCTTCCCCCAATCTTTTCCATTACTTGTGTTATCCTTTTGTTATATACTTATGCAAATACTGAAAACTCCTTTCTAATTAGAAGACAGACACCTACATTCCATGGATGTTTTGTATATACATATATATATATGTGTGTGTGTGTGTGTGTCTTTTATTTTCTATGCACCTTGGATTTTTAAGCTGTTTCATGGAGAAGGAAGGAAAGGGAATTTGACAACACTTGGATCAGAGGTATGGAGATGGGAGAGCATATGCACAAAAGGGTGGTGGGAGCCTCAGGAAGCTAGAACATTCCACAAGGAGAAGAGGGGTTTTTGGAGACCTATTTAAAGCTTGTAGTTCAAACCCACTAGACTCAGGACATTATTGGGTTTTCCTTTTATCAATATTACAACAGTCGACCTTCACAAAGGGGCTATATGTCACTCGATTCCTCAGGTGTTACTGACATTGGGAATAGGAAATTTGTGGGTAGCTAGATCATCAAGTGGCCTGGGTCTGAGAGCACTGATTGTCCAAAACAGGCAGATGTAGTTTCCAGGGAAGAATAAACCCGATTCACCCACCATTACTGTACCCAGCAGAACCACTGGATTCTCATACCCCAATTTTTCTCAGATAGTTCAATAACATTAACCAAAGAGTTGCAAAGGTGCTACCTTGACTACCTTCCATTTACAATGACACCTACATTGCCCACCCCTTCATAATTCCTGATAATTTGCTTTTGGCTTCTGTATCATCCGTGGGCATAAACTGGGCCTCCTTTGACATAATGGATTTGGTGGGGGTTGACGTGAGGCAGTGCTATTCATTAAGCTCCAACCTCCGTGAGAACAATTGGGCCCTGCTGGTAACCATTTACTGTGTGGGATGATCCACAGCATGGTGGACCAAAAGCTAAATCCGCCATAATCCTGAAAAAAAAAATGGTTAGTGGGAGAACTTGATCTCTGATGAATTTATATATTGGAATTAGAGGAGGAAAAAGTGCTTTATTGAGGGTAGAAATGTCATAGGCTGAAAAATAAACTGATTTTTCCCAAAGCCATCCACAGCCAGCAACTGTTATGTGACAAGGTTGGTAATAGGGGAACATGAGGGTTATGGGTCCAGAGTTGGCACCCATGAAGTCGTTAGCTCTAAACCCCATCAAACTGAGAACTCTTATATGGATTGACTATTATTAACCTACAGGAGGGATCTGAAACCATGAGACATGGAATATCCATTCTGTATAAGCATCTTTCTGGGGTTATATAGGCATGGAACATCAACAGCCACCAGGGAAGAGCTGCTGGCCTCTGAAAAGAAGATGTTCCTGGGGGATAACAACATTTCTCATCCCTTCAATTGCCAGAAAAACTACTGAAACCTCACTCCCAAATTATTATTTCATTATTTAAGGCAATAGTAAACTTGGGAGTGTGTATATGCCTTCACTGGGATTCATAAATTATCAAATTTGAGGAGGAGTGGGGTGTAGCCTTCATCATTCTCGTCTGCCCCCTTGTGGCATCTTTCATGGTTTTTTTTTGGTCACTCCAGACTCTTGCCCTAGGCTGCAAATAGCCTCTTCTAAACTAAACATCTTTGATATTTAGTATTTTGTACATTTCCAGAAAACTACCCAACTAGAGCTGAGACTGTCATTTCCTTTCATCATGAAGTAGTATAGTGTTACTCAATACATTTGATGTCTTCTGCTTTATCTGTTAATACATTGTTTGTCTAATTTTTAAACTGATTTGGCTGAGTAGATGTCCCCCCAATTCTGTGTGTTACTCTTCATCTGTTTTTCCTGTATATGAACCATGGATCTATTCATTCACCCATTTTATTACTTTCTAGTGCATTTTTTTTGGTTGTCGCTGTTACCATTTCTTTCTTGCTCTGCAACTGATAAACAAGTAACAGGAAACATACCTGGTCCTTTCATCCCAGTTATTCCATGGGAATTATCCACCATACTAAAAATGCTTCCTCTCATGGATGTCTGGAACATCTCAATTTCCAGGATCTCTTTCCTTCTCTATTCTTTGCCATCTTTTTTCTCTTCTTGGGTCTGAAAATGCCTGTATCCTCCAAGAAAGACCTTTCATAGGAGTTTCACCCTAAACACTCTTCTTCTGCATCCACAATCCCTGCAACAGCTCTATTTCCATGAAGAGTATCTGGACTCCCAGCTCACTTATCTTCTGAATCTCAAGCCATTATACAGGAGTGTCTGCAGGGTATCTCTCTTTGGCAGGTCCACAGCACTGTAAATGCCCGTGTCCCATCCAATACCCATCAATCTCTCTTCCTACCAGCTTCCACTGTGTCCCTAAGAGAATCATCTACACCAGCAATTTCCCACTTTCCCAGGACACACGTCTCTTTCACACTTACATTAAATTATAATAGCTGCCTACTATCACTCTTGAAATATATATATGTATATATATATATATAGTGTGTGTGTGTGTGTGTATATATATATATATATGTATATATATACATATATATATATATATATTTCCCTTCCTCCGGCTCCAGTTTTACTGTATCTGAGCTCAGACCACACCATCTCCCCCTTCATGGATACCTTCCATGTTCCCAGTGGTCTGTTCCCAACTCTATAATGCAGTAGAGTGATTTCTAAAACATAAATCTGTTCCTGTCACTCCCCTGTGAAAACTCATCCATGGGGAGTCTGACGAGGCTGCATTTGGGGACTGGACGGAGTGAGGAGGGATCTTGTGTCAGCCAGGATTTCTGGTAGACGCCCCTATGCACTATCCACTTGTGGTGGTCGGGGGCGGAGAAGGGGCGGGATTGAGCCCCCTTCCCCCCTCCTCCTTACTGCGGAAAGCTGCAGAGCTAAGGGCACTCACTTCCTATTCACCAGTCAGCAGGGAGGAATCCTCTCAGCAGCCACGTAGGCATTCTCTTCTCTCTGGAGGAAAAGGCCCAGCAGCTGTCGGAGGAAAAGGCTCACCAGCTGTCAGAGCAAAAGGACATGTCGCAGCTAAGTAAGAATTTGGGTGATTCGAGTCCCCCGGCGGAGGCCCCTAAGCCTCCGGTCTATAGCCGCCCTACGGTTCTGATGCGGGCTCCGCCCGCCTCCTCTCGGGCTCCACCAGTCCCTTGGGATCCACCTCCGATTGATTTGCAGGCTTCATTGGCCGCTTGGCAGGCACCTCAGCCTGCTTGGGAGGCCCCGCAGGGCCAGCCGCCTGCCCCAGTGGCTCCCATGGCCCAACCTCCGGCCCTAGGGGGCCCGATGGTCCAGGCTCCCCCTCTGGGAGGCCCGATGGGCAAGCCTCCAACTCCGGGAGTCCTGATGATCCATCCTCCCCCTCCGGGAGCCCCGATGGCCCAGCCTCCAACTCCGGGAGTCCTGATGATGCATCCTTCAGCTCCCGGAGCCCCAATGGCGCATCCTCCCCCTCCGGGGACCCCAATGGCTCATCCTCCCCCTCCGGGGACCCCGATGGCGCATCCTCCCCCTCCTGGGACCCCGATGGTGCATCCTCCCCCTCCGGGGACCCCCATGGCGCATCCTCCCCCTCCGGGGACCCCCATGGCGCATCCTCCCCCTCCGGGGACACCGATGGCTCACCCTCCCCCTCCGGGGACACCGATGGCCCATCCTCCCCCTCCGGGGACCCCTATGGCTCAGCCTCCAGCTCCAGGAGTCCTGATTCCCCAGCCTCTGACTCCGGGAGTCCTGATGGTCCAGCCTCCTGCTCCAGGAGCCCCGATAGCCCAGCCTCCACCCCCGGCACCCTTGATGGCCCAGCCTCCGCCTCCAGGAACCCCGATGGCCAAGCCTCCAGGTCCTGGAGTCCTGATGATCCATCCTGCAGGCTCAAGAGCTCCGATCACCCAGCCTCCAGCTACAGGAGCCCCGATGGTGCAGCCGCCTGCGCCGGCCCCACCTGCGCAGCCTATGGCTTCCTGGGCCCCACAGGCTCAGCCTCTGATCCTGCAGATCCAGTCACAGGTTATAAGGGCTCCTCCGCAGGTTCCCCAGGGTCCGCAGGCCCCGCCAGCGCAGCTGGCCACACCCCCGGGCTGGCAGACCACTTCGCCGGGATGGCAGGCCCCACCGCAAGGCTGGCCAGCCACGCCCCTGGGCTGGCAGACCACACAGGTCACCTGGCCTGCTCCAACGATTGCCTGGCAGGCACCTCTACCTGTGCGCCCGGGGCCACCACCCATCCGACCGGGCCCACCGCCCATCCGCCCGGGCCCCCCGCCGGTGCGCCAGGCCCCACCCCCAATCCGCCAGGCACCTCCACTGATCCGCCAGGCACCGCCACCCATCCGACCTGCCCCGCAGGTCCTGGCCACCCCGCCGCCTCTCTGGCAGGCTCTGCCGCCTCCACCACCTCTGCGGCAGGCCCCACAAGCTCGGCTGCCCACCCCGCAGTTGAGGGCGGCTCCACCAATTCGGGCGGCCCCGCAGGTGCCGACGGCCCCTCCAGCACTGCAGATGCCCACCGCACCTCCCGCTGTTCCGCAGGCGCCCCCGGCCGTGATGCCAGCCCCTCTGCCGGCCGCGCTGTCAGCCCCGCAGGCTGTGCACTGCCCACCCATCATCTGGCAGGCCCCGAAAGGCCAAGCTCCGGTGCCACACGAGATGCCAACCTCAATGGAGTTCCAGGAAGTTCAGCAAGCCCAGGCCAGCCTGGCCTGGCAGGCTCCAAAGGCCCCCGGGCAATTCTGGCAGGCCCTGCCCACCCAGGAGGCCCAGAGGCAGGGCCCACCACTGGTTCAACTGGACCAGCCCTTTCACGGGGCCTCCGCCTCCCAAAAGGCCCTGCAAATCCAGCTACCCACCCAGCAGGCCCAGCCCTCGGGCTCGCAGGCAGAGCTGCCAGCCATGCAACTCCAGCCCTCCTGGCAGGGCCCCCCCTCAGCCTTGCAGGGCCAGCCCGGAGCCCCCTTAGTGGGGGCAAATTTTCCCATGGGCTCTGCTAAATCATTGATGACTCCATCAGGAGAATCCAGGGCCTCCTCTATAGACCGTAGGACCTCTTCAAAAGAACGTAGGACCTCTTCAAAGGAACGCAAGGCTCCTTCAAAGGACCGGATGATCTTCGGTGGCACTTTTTGTGCTCCCAGGGTAATGCCAACTGCTGGAGCACACCTGCCAACTCCCTGGAAAAACTTGCCTGCCGCATCTGAGACCTTTACTGCCACCCCAAGGGTCTTTCCATCTACCTCCCAGTTCCAGCCTGCCTCTTCTAATGCCTTCAAGGGCCCGTCTGCCACCTCAGAGACCCCAAAATCACTGCCACTTGCTCTGCAGGATCCATTTGCCTGCATTGAGGCCTTGCCTGCAGTCCCATGGGTTCCACAGCCCAATGTGAATGCCTCGAAGGCGTCCAAGGCAGGGCCCAGCATCCTGATGGCAACGGCAGCTGCCCCCAAGGCAATGGCCACCACTCAAGAGGCCTCGAAGACCTCCGCTGAGCCTCCGCGTCGTTCGGGCAAGGCTACCCGGAAGAAGAAGCATCTGAATACCGAAGAGGAGGATGGCAGGGGCCAGATGCTGAGCATGCGCACCTGGCAGGCCCCCAGGCCCTGGGAAAGTGTGGACTTCAATGACTGGGAGGTTCAAACCCCTATCCAGGTCCTGTGTGACTGGGAGGGCCTGAGCACCTCCCATGGCCTGAGTGGCTGGGAGGGCCCGAGTACCTCCCGGATCCTGAGTGGCTGGGAAGGACCCAGCACTTCTTGGGCCCTGAGTGCCTGGGAGGGCCCGAGCACCTCAAGGGCCCTGGGTCTCTGGGAAAGCCCAGTTAGCCCTCCGTCCTTGATCATCTCTGAGCTCCCTAATCTTGCTCAGGGATTTGGTGCAACCCAAGATGGCCCCAAGATGGAGACTCAGCCACTGTCTCCCTTGGATGAGAGAGCAAACGCACTGGTGCAGTTCCTCTTGGTCAAGGACCAAGCCAAGGTGCCCATCAAGCGCTCAGAGATGGTGAAATTCATCATCCGTGAATATAAAGATGAGTGCTTAGAAATCATCAGCCGTGCCAGCCACAAGCTGGAGTGTGTCTTTGGTTATCAATTGAAGGAAATTGATCCCAAAAACCACTCTTATATTCTCATCAACAAGGGTCGGAAGGGTGAAGCAGCGTCATCCTATTTAGACAGGCCCAAGGTAGGACTCCTGATGGTGGTTCTGAGCCTCATCTTTATGAAAGGCAATTGTGTCAGGGAGGACCTGATCTTTACTTTTCTGTACAAGTTAGGGCTGGATGTCCGGGAGACACATGGTCTCTTCGGAAATACAAAGAAGCTCATCACCGAAGTGTTTGTAAGAGAGAAGTACCTAGAGTACAGGAGAATCCCTTTTACTGAGCCAGCAGAATATGAGTTCCTCTGGGGCCCCCGAGCATTCCTCGAAACCAGCAAGATGCTTGTCCTGAAGTTTTTGGCCAAGCTCTATAAGAAAGATCCACGGTGCTGGCCATACCAGTACTATGAAGCGCTGGCAGAGTGTGAGTCTGAAGATTTGGATGAGGATGAGCCTGGCCCCGATGATAAAGCTGATGACCCCACCAGCAGCCCCCCTCCCCGCTAATGTGGTTTAGCCGATATCTCATTGTTCCTTTGGGTCCCCGGCCTGAGGCCACTGACAGGGTGGGGTGGGGGGGACGTTTTGTTTCTGGTGTTTATGTTCCAGTTCTCTGTGTGTAAGTTTGAATTTCAATTTGCTTTCATATCTGCCAAAGCTTTGTACATTTTCATGTGGTGTTGATTTCAACTGGCTACTGTTCTATTTGGTATTTTGGCATCTGTATTTTTAAGTGAGATCTGTGATTCTCTGTTTTGTGTTATAATTGTTACGTTTTGCTATCAGAGTTGTGCTGGCTTTGTGAAATGAATTTGAGAAGCTATCCATCTCATTCTGGTACAGATTATGTAGCATCAAAATAGGCTGTTCTTCGAACGTTAAAATGACTCATCAGTAAAAGCTGTCTGCAGAAAAGTAAATATCTATATCTATATCTATATATAAATATAATTTCAGCATAACATGGAAGTGTTTGTCTTTATTCTAATTTTTATTCTAGATAGTGCGAGCCAAGTTTTACCGTACTCTCCAAATACAGCTGAACATCAAGACAACTACCAGTGATAGTAGAAACCACGGTGACGAAACTGCTTTTCAAAGACAGTGCTACATGCATTGTAATTAGGCAGCGATTGCAATGGGTGGTGAAACGTAAGATTAAAGCAAAAGTAAAACTTCAAGACTAGATCAAGAGGAGGTTTTTAATCCTCTTGACTCCTCACAATAATCCTTCAAAGTAGGCATTATTCCCATTTTGTAGGTGAGTGTCTAAGGCTCAAGTAGAATAATTAAATGGGACATGTCTGTGCCAAGGCAATAATGTTGTAATTTGGAGCAGAAAATATTCTTAAGGTTATGTGAGAAGTGAGGACCATCTGCCTGCAGGACCACAGCTACCAAGTTTGTTAGCCACAGGGATGAATTGGCCAAAGGGGCATTGGTCAGTCATGTGGTGGGTGGTCGGTGTCCAGCAGCTCAGGAAATGTGGGTTTCATCAACACATTGACACGGGCATTGAAACACACTCCCTGCAAAACATCCAGGTTTAGAACAGGGAAAAGGAAATACCAGGCTTCACTGAACTGGGGATCCTGCAGATTGCAGGCAGTAGGGGGGAAGGAGGCGGACAACACAGAGGTCTAGCTGAAGCTCCTGGGAGGGGCCATCAGTTGTAACATACAGGGGACTTCAGCTGGCAACGTCTGATGTGCTAAATAGCCTTAGTCAGCCTTTGGGTGCAGGGCCTGGTGTGGGAGGGAGTGGATGTGGACAGGAGAGTTTCGGAGAAAGATATTCATGCACACCTGACCAGGCTGGTGTGTGCAAAAGGACTTTCCTGAAGGTACCACTGTCTTCACGTGGATTGGGACCATCAGCGCTTCTGCCATCTCTACTGTCCTAGAAGGATCCAGAACCCCACCCCTAAACCCCCCTTCTCTTGGTGAAGATGAAGTTCCAGAGAGGAGGTAAATGGCAAAAGTGGTATTCGTCTGCCCCCTAGTGGCCTGCCACAGTTCTGTTGCTCCTGCAGTGGCTCAGTGCAGCCCCTGCCGCAGTGAAGAAACACCCCAAATACCCTGGGTTTAGGCTAGTACTTGCTTCATAACCCTTGCCCATAATTCTACTTGCATTTGGGCCCAAACGTTTCTTCTTTTCTCTTATGTCATAGGGCAAGGTGAAACCTCCTCTCCACGTCCAATCCAGTTGCATTTAGGAAGCTGAGTTTCTAGAAGAGGAGATGAACTCATAAGATGCAGAGTCCATTCCCCGACTGCCCCCACCCTGGGACCTGCCTGGCTACAGGGGATCTTTGGTAAGTTGTCCAAGTGACCAGGTTTTCCAGAAATTCTGAAGAAGTTTGTTGTAAGCTCTGTGGTTCAGAGAGTATTGGGCTACTGCCCCAATCAGTCTTTAGTTATTTTGACGACAACAGCAAATGCCCATTGAAGGCAACAGCCCTGTCCCAACTGAGAAGTATCCCCCAAAGAGGCTTTGCTGGGCCAGAAAAGTGACACATAGGTCTAGTATTTCTTATTTGGTTTTAGTTTATTTATTATGTTTTTTATAGTTTTCTCCAAATCATTCACTCATGGGGGACTTGAGCAAGTGGCTTTTTGTGGAGCAAAATTTGGAAAGTAGCATCATATGACTTTGGTGCCATGCTTAAGGTGTGGCTTTACTTCAGGGCAGAAAGGCTCACTTCCCATTGACAATCCTTAATCTCATTTATCCCATCATCGGATATAAAGCAAATACCTAATTTAAGCAATGTCAAGGGCTTAAGACCTGACTAGAGTTAAAATGTAATTAAAGATAAGTTACAATAATAATACAATTGTAACTACAAACAAACAAACTTGACCAAATATTCCACTGAAAGGTTTAAGAAAGAACAGCTGACATTATGAAATCAGAAGGCAGAAAACAAAAATCCAGGAAAATGGGAAACTACAGGGTAAGAAGCAATGAGAGAAAATTCAAGACCCATTATTTCAAAGTTCTAAAATATAGATAAATTTAGTATGAAGATTTTTATTGTAAAATGAAGAAACCTAAAACCTCTATAAACTAAATGGGCAAAAGATAACAGGTGACAAAAAACAAAAGAAATACAAATGGAAAATGACATTGTAAACTGTTTCACCTCACTAATACGTGAGGACAATATTACCTATTATAAATATTAGACCAGTATTCCAGCTTTCATTTATTAAATTAGCATAGAATGAAATAAAAGCCCATGGAATATCCAATGCAAATAAAGTTATCATGAAACTGGCACCCAGTTTATATGGCTGATGAAACTATAAATTACTACAAATTACCCTGAAATAAATTCAGTCAACTGCATCTCCAAGAGATTTAAAAATATTAACACTACCTTACCTACAAATTCTTCATATAGGAATATATTGAATGGAAATAATCTGTAGTGGGGGCAGAAGCTTTTTCACAAGGAAAACTACTCAGGAAAGTGGAGGAGACATTATGATATGCACAGCTGCCCTCCACCCCCATACAAACATACTAGCATCAAGGTGGTCCAGTGAGCTTTCTGCTGAAAAGACCAAAGGCTTCCTCAGAAAACCACGTGCAGTTTTCTCCAGCACAAAATTGTGTGCAGCAAAGCAGAGACATGAAATCTGTGCCTGAAAAATTTGAAAGTGGGTGCTAGCAGGTTCCCATCAAAGCTGTGGAATGATCTCAGCCATTTCCGATTAAGCTGTAGACTCTTCAAGAAGAGAAATTTAAAATGTTTCCCAAAGTGGTGGAATCCAGGCACTGTTGTACAGGATGTTAAGTTATAAGCAAGGTAATATCTTAGGATGCTTACCTAGAAATGATGATCTGAATTTTAGAATAATACAGGGAATGGTAAAGCAGGGAATGGTAACTAATCCCATGGGTGCACCACAAATTCAAGTGAGTGGGCACATTTTTTGGTACCAATAAATAAGTACATTGGTATATCAAAATAAAAAAGAGAGAGAGAGAGAGAGAGAGAGAGAGAGAGAGGGAGAGAGAGAGAAGCCCTACTGTATAGCACAGGGGACTCTGCTCAATATTCTGTAACAACCTAAATGGGAATAGAGTTTGAAAAAGAATATATACATGTATATGTATAACTGAATCACTTTGCTGTACACCTGTAACTAACAACATTGTTAATCAACTATATGCCAACATAAAATATTTTTTGAAAAAAAAACAGAAAGAAGCCTCTGACATTTAGATCACAAACTTCCTGTTTTCTTTTGTTTCCAATCCAGAAAGTCCTGTGTGTACAAGAAAGACATGCAGGATAGTAGATCTGGCTTCTCTGGAGGGAATCTCTGGGAAAGGAAGCCTAGCAATCCATCTTTAGAGCACAAGCTATAGTGCAAGCAATGTCATTCTTCCAAATTGTTCAAAGGGTCCTATTGTGAATCCCATGGAGAGATTTATAACACTACTAGGCCACTGGTCTGATCCCCTAATCCTTTAGGATTCTGAAAGTTACTCTGGCTCCTTTTTGTTTTAAGAGATGAAGCCTACATGGGGAGCCTCCTTCATTCTAAGTTTTCTCCTATTTTGCTTGGTGGCACCGCAGGAATCCTCCTGGGGTCTCAGAGAGATGCCTTCTCAGTACAAATGACTTCACTCTGCAAACTGCCCATCCATTTCCCAGCAAGACTGGCTTTCTTTGCCCTCACTTGTTCAGAGTAACTTCAGCTTGAGGTTCTCAGAGGGTTAATAGAGGGATTGAGGTTGTCCAATCAACCAGCAATAACGACAGAAGCATTTCCTATCTAGTAGCCTTCCTGGGGTGTGCTTTCTAGTGACTCAGACTCTTCCCTGAAACAGAGCCAGCTGGGGCCACAAAGCTGTGGGATTTGAGTGCTGGTTTTCTTGGTTTCTACAAGACATACTTAAAAACATTTTGTTTTGAAATAATTATTGATTCATAGAAAGTTGCAAAGATTGTACAGGACAGTCTTCTGCATCTTTCATCTAATTTTCCCCAATGTTTACATCTTATATAACAGTAGTACAATATCAAAGACATTGACATTGGTACTATGTATATTTCAATGATATTTTATCACAAAAAACTGTGGACTCTGTAAACATCACCTCAATCAACATACAGAACTGTTCCACCACTACAAAGATTTCTCTCATGCTGCTCTTTATAGTCATGTGCATCACTTCCCCAACATCCCCCTGGCGATCATTGCCCTGTTCTTCTTCTCTGTAATTTTGTCAGTTTGAGAATGTTATATAAATGGAGTCTACCTTTGAGTGGCATTTTTTCCACTCACTATAAAGCCTTTGTTATCCATCCAAGTTGTTGTGTGTATCAGTACATAGTTCATTCGTTTGCAGTGCTGCAAAAACATTTACCTGTGAAGGACATTTTGGTTGTTTCCAGCTTTGATCTCCTACAAAGCTGCTATGAACATCCCTGTGCATGGGATGGACATAAATATTGTATGGACATAAATTTTCATTTATCTGCGATAAATGCCCCTGGGTGTAATCGCTGGGTGGTATGGTAAATGAATGGTTATTGTTTTAAAGAAACTACCAAACTACTTTCCAGAGTGGTTGTAACATTTTACATTCCCACCAGCAGTGTACGAGAGATCCATTTATTTCATATCCTCACCAACAGTTGGTGTAGTCAGT
The DNA here is from genome assembly GCF_964374135.1 of Grampus griseus. Taxonomy (NCBI): domain Eukaryota; kingdom Metazoa; phylum Chordata; class Mammalia; order Artiodactyla; family Delphinidae; genus Grampus; species Grampus griseus. The sequence goes on along the minus strand of NC_139018.1, from coordinate 121,729,436 downwards.
TAAAAAAACTGTAGCTGTCGGGCTTCCCTGGTGGTGCAGTGGTTGAGAGTCTGCCTGCCGATGCAGGAGATGCGGGTTCGTGCCCCAGTCCAGGAGGATCCTACATGCCGCGGAGTGGCTGGGGCCGTGAGCCATGGCCGCTGAGCCTGTGCTTCCAGAGCCTGTGCTCCGCAACAGGAGAGTCCACAACAGTGAGAGGCCCACGTACCGCAAAAAAAAAAAAAATGTAGCTGTCCTAGTAGGTGTGTCCTAACACCACAAAAATTTCTAAATAAATTTTTGTTTGTTTTATAATATGGGATTTGGGGTGTTCTTTAGGTAATCTAGATCTGAGTCATTTATTATATATGCAATTTGAAAGTGTTTTTTTCCCAGTCCGTAGTTTTGCTTTTTATCCTTGTAACAGGGCCTTTCACACAGCAAAAGTTTTAAATTTTGATGAAGTTCAATTTACTGATTTTTTTCTTCTATGTATCATGATTTCATATCTAAGTACTTTTTATCAGACTGTAGGTCCTAAAGATTTTCTTCTGTTTTCTTCTATAAGTTTAATAGTTTTATATCTTATATTTAAATCTATGATCCATTTTGAATTTATTGTGTATGAAGTATGACATTTAGGCCGAGATCCTTTTTCTTTTCCATGTTCTTTTTCCTTTTTTTGGGGGGGGGGCTATGGATGTCCAGTTGTTACAGTAACATTTATTGAAAAGACTATGCTTTCAACATCTAATTGCTTTAGCACATTTGTCAAAAAATAGTTTAGCTCTGCTTGTGTGGGCTAGTTCTGTCTCATTGATTTGTGAATCTATCCCTCCAGTGATAACTACACCACCTTGATTACTGTGGCTATTATAAGACTTGAAATCAAGTACAGTGATTTTTCCCACATTATTCTTCTCTTTCAAAATTATTTTTAGCTATTCTAGATTCTTCGACTTTCAATATCAATTTTAAAATAAGATTGCCAATTTTAAAATAAGATTGTCTATAAAAAATTTGCTGGGATTTTTAAAAGAAATTTAGTTAAACTTATATATGAAGTTGGGGAGAATTGACATTTTTTACTATGTTGAGTCTTCCAATCCATAAAGACAGTATATCTCTCCATTTATTTGGATCTTCTTTGATGTCTTTCATCAGCATTTTGTATTTTTCAGTGTACAAGTACTGGATATGTTTGTTAGATTTATACCTAAGCATCTCATTCTTCACGAGTGATTACAAATTATATTACATTTACATTTCAGTTTCCATGTGTTCAATGCTAGTGTATAGAGATTTGTACGTTGGTCTTGTAGCCTGCAGCTTGCTGAACTCCCATGTTAGTTCTGAGAGTTTGATTCCTTAGGATTTCCTATGTAGTCCATTGCATCATCTGCAAATAGGGACAATTTTATTTCTTCCTTTCTATCTGTATACCTTTTTTTTCCTTTTACTGTCTTGTGCTGAGCTTCACATAATATATTGGACTGGAGGGGTGAAAGCAGATATCCTTGCCTTATTTTGATGGTGGGGGAAAAAAGTCTTTCACCATTTAAGTATAATGTCACCTGTAGGTTACCTGATGTGCTTTATCAAGTTGAAGAAGTTCCCTTCTATTCTTATTTTTCTTAGGGATTTTATCATAAAAGAGTGTTAAACATTTTATTAAATGTTTTTTCTGCATTGATTTCTTTGATCATGTGATTTTTGCTATTTAACCTATTAACAGGATAGATAACATTAATTTATTTTTGAAAATTAAAGCAGCCTTGCATTCTTGGAATAAACCCCACTTTTGCTGAATTTTATTTACCAATATTTTGTTAGGATTTTTACAACCATGTTCACGAGGGATGTTGGTCTGTAGTTTTTCATTCTTTCTTTCTTTTTTTGGGAGGTATGGGGGAGGGGGTACTGTGTTTGTCTGATTTTGGTACCAGAGCATTACCAATTTCATAAAACATTCTTTCCTCTTTGGCTTTTTGGAAGAGATTGTATAAAATTTGTGTTAAATCTTCTTTAAACAGAATTCTCTAATGAAACCATCGATTTTACAAGAAATTAGTTTCTAATATAGTCTTGCTTCAGGATGGAGGGAATTCTGCTGCACATAAGTATAACATCCAGTGGAGTTTCCAAAGAGAAGATACCAGCCTATACCTGAAGATGATCCAAGAATGGGTGTCATTGTTTCTCCTTTGGGAGAACCTAGGGTCAGCACCAGCCCCTACCTCAGAGTCAAGGCCAAAGTCCAGCCTGGACTGCAGCATATGACTGATGTCTGAAATTCCAAGTATATCACAGGTTTCCCCATTTCTGCCTTCCATTGCCAAGCAGGGCGTTTGGCCCTGGTCTCTGAGCTCTCGCTCTCTTTTACCCAGTGTGTGGCTCATTTTCACTCTCTTATGAATTTCTACAATTTAAAAGAAGATATTAGCATATTTACCCAGAAGAGTTGAAATTGTTAAGGATAAAATAAGAATTGAAACAGAACCAGAACAAAAAAATTCACAATTTTTATGGAAACACGAAAGACCCCAAATAGCCAAAGCAATCTTGAGAAAGAAAAACAGAGCTGGAGGAATCATGCTCCCTGACTTCAGACTATATTACAAAGCTACAGTAATCAAGATAGTGTAGTACTGGTACAAAAACAGAAATAGAGATCAATGGAACAGGATAGAAAGCCCAGAGATAAACCCATGCACATATGGTCACCTTATCTTTGATAAAGGAGGCAGGAATGTACAGTGGATAAAGGACAGCCTCTTCAATAAGTGGTTCTGGGAAAACTGGACAGGTACATGTAAAAGTATGAGATTAGATCACTCCCTAACACCATACAAAAAACTAAGCTCAAAATGGATTAAAGACCTAAATGTAAGGCCAGAAACTATCAAACTGTAAGAGGAAAACATAGGCAGAACACTATGACATAAATCACAGCAAGATCCTTTTTGACCTACCTCCTAGAGAAATGGAAATAAAAACAAAAATAAAGAAATGGGACCTAATGAAACTTAAAAGCTTTTGCATAGCAAAGGAAACTATAAACAAGATGAAAGGACAACCCTCAGAATGGGAGAAAATATTTGCAAATGAAGCAACTGACAAAGGATTAATCTCCAAAATCTACAAGCAGCTCATGCAGCTCAATAACAAAAAAACAAACAACCCAATCCAAAATTGGGTAGAAGGGCTTCCCTGGTGGCACAGTGGTTGAGAGTCCGCCTGCCGATGCAGGGGACATGGGTTCGTGCCCCGGTCTGGGAAGATGTCACATGCCACGGAGCGGCTGGGCCCATGAGCCATGGCCGCTGAGCCTGTGCATCCTGAGCCTGTGCTCTGCAACGGGAGAGGCCACAACAGTGAGAGGCCCGCGTACCGGAAAAAAAAAAAAATTGGGCAGAAGACCTAAACAGACATTTCTCCAAAGATATACAGATTGCCAACAAATACATGAAAGGATGGGCAACATCATTAATCATTAGAGAAATGCAAATCAAAACTACAATGAGGTATCACCTCATACCAGTCAGAATGGCCATCATCAAAAAATCTACAAACAATAAATGCTGGAGAGGGTGTGGAGGAAAGGGAGCCCTCTTGTTGTTGGTGGGAATGTAAATTGATACAGCCACTATGGAGAACAGTATGGAGGTTCCTTAGAAACTAAAAATAGAACTACCCTACGATCCAGCAATCCCACTACTGGGCATATATCCTGAGAAAACCATAATTCAAAAAGAGTCATGTACCACAATGTTCATTGCAGCTCTATTTACAATAGCCAGTACATGGAAGAAACCTAAGTGTCCATCAAAGGACTAATGGATAAAAATGATGTTGCCCATATATACAATGGAATATTACTGAGCCATAAAAAGAAACAAAATTGAGTTATTTGTAGTGAGGTGGATTGGCCTAGAGTCTGTCATACAGAGTGAAGGAAGTCAGAAAGAGAAAAACAAATACTGTATGCTAACACATATATATGGAATATAAAAAAAAATTTTCTGAAGAACCTAAGGGCAGGACAGGAGTAAAGATGCAGACATACAGAATGGACTTAAGGACATGGCGAGGGGGAAGGGTAAGCTGGGACAAAGTGAGAGAGTGGCTTGGACATGTATACACTACCAAATTAAAATAGATAGCTAGTGGGAAGCAGCCACATAGCACAGGGAGATCAGCTCCGCACTTTGTGACCACCTAAAGGGTGGGATAGGGAAGGTGGAAGGGAGATGCAAGAGGGAGGAGATATGGGGATATATGTATATATACATAGTTGATTCACTTTGTTATAAAACAGAAACTAACACACCGTTGTAAAGTAATTATACTCCATTAAAGATATTAAAAAAACAAGAATTGAAAATATACTCAAAATATACTCAAATATAGTGGTGGTAAAGGCAGTGAGTTCTATAGTCTGGGACTTAGGTACTATCATTACACTTGCTACAGTACATTTTTGAGGTTTCTCTGCAATGAGTAGGCTGATAGCATACATTTGCAACTTCATGCCATCATCCTGTTACCCAGCTCCATGTTTAGGCAGAAGTGTTCAGCAAGAGGAAAATCAACATTTCAGTTAATTTATTTCTATATTAACCAGTAAGTTTACAGAGATAGCCAAAGGCAATAGTGGTTAAAGAAAGCTTATATTCAGATGAGGTGCCATTCAAGATTCTTTTGTTTCTGCTTCATGGGTTGACCACTTACCCTTAGATAAGGGGAACATCTACTATTAGGGTTCACATGGTTCTGGAAAAGCAACAAAAGAGTGAAGACACAGATAAAAGTCCCCATTATCATGGTGCTTACATTATAGTGAAGAGAGGTGAGTCACAAACAAATGAGGAAATGTCAGTAGTGACAATACTGTGTAGAAATTAAAACAAGACGAATTATAGGGAGATAAAGGGGCTCTGTAGATAGTGTGATCATAAAAGGACTCTGAGAAATTCATATTTACATTGATATTTTAAAGACAGAATGGAGTCAGACCACATAAAAGGCTGGGACAATAGCATTCTAAGAAGAGGAATTGCCTAGTGCCAAGGTCATCAGGAGGAGGTATTCATGGACTGGGTACAGAACATATTTCAGTGTGCCTGGAGCAGACTGAGTGGTCAAGGTTGGTGTGAGTGCTTGCCCTTTTTTTTGGCGATGGACACCCATAAATGAGGAGGGTAACTTGGGAACATTGATTTGCCTTGCTCTCTCATTAGCTGATTAGGGGTTGGTGCACAATATCCTTGTCTACAGATTGCACACAGGATCCCTTAAGAAGTCCATCTGTGGAAATGAGTGGGCTGAGGATATATGAATCAGGTTTGTGCAGCTGGCCAGGGCTACTGGGGCCAGCTGGCCTTAGGATCACATTTGTCACTTCTTCCATGACTTCGATAAGATGGATGTAACCTCACTTGTCTCTAATGTGATGCGTACTTCCTAGTCGTTTGGGTACATTGTAAAAAGGATATACCTAAAGGAATTCCCTGGTGGTCCAGTGGTTAGGACTATGCACTCTTACTGCTTAGGGCCCAGGTTTGATCCCTGGTGGGGAAACTAAGATCCCACATGCTGCACAGCCAGAAAAAAAAATAAGAGAGAGAGACAGAGAGAGAGAGAGAGAGAGAAAGAGAGACATCGACGGGTGTGCCTGAGAAATTTTTTTTAAAATAATAAAACACCTAAAAAATGACCCAAAAAATGGATATACCTAAGGGAAGTTTTTCTTGAAGTCTTTGAGAGGAGGCATTATTCAAAAATTAATACTAGTTTCAGAGAAAGCTACCTCAGTTTGAGGAAAGGGCCAGCTGTGTTCAAATAATTCTAGAAAAATAGATGAGCCATCTCCTTTTAAGGCTGTCTGAGTTTCATCTGTGTGGTTTAGGTACCAAAATGAGTCCAGGTCTGTGTTGCAGAATTCCCTGAAGAGTTTATATGGTATTCATGGAGAGGCAGACAGTGCTAGTGACTTCCTCGTCCAGGGAAGCATGTAGGGAGCATGGTACTGATCAAAGTGAATTCCTATGCTCTTGGAAACCAGGAGCCACCAGAGACTTAGATGCCCTTCCTAGGGGCATGCTGTGTGCTGATGCCTAGAAGATAAAGCTAGGAGTTCCAGTCCATCATCACTGGTCATTCTGAACCCTGGGTTAACACCTCTGGGGCCCCACAGCCATGTTAAAGTCTACACTTTGGTTATGATTCCTGATCTCTGGAGGGTGGGGGAAAGAAATACATTTTAAAGGGAACCCAGAGTCTGCAGGAATGAAAGGGAAGCAGGTTGCACTGAGGGAGAGAATCACATAATAAAGTCACTAATTCCTGATTGTTTCAGGAGACAATGAGATGAAATACACTGTCTGAAATCAAGGTCTTGTGAAAGCACACGAAAGGCTTCCTACCAATTCATACAAGTTTTGATTTTTTTTAATGCATCCCCATCAAGGTAATAAAAAAATCAACTTTTTGTTTCAGCTCTAACATGCAAAGTTCTTTCTGTACTTAAATGAAGAACAACCTCGACAAACAGACAATCAATGAGTTTTCTTGGACACTTCAGAGAACTGAGGCTGCAAAGCAATACAAGCACCCAGAAATGTAGAGAGAAGGAAACTCCAGTGAGTTGCAAGATGTGAAATTCTGGGGCAGAAGCTCTGGAAGCCAGAGGCTGGAGGAAAGCCTTCACAGAGAGCAGTGCTGAAACCTCATCCCATCTGGGGGAAGGATGTCTACCCACTCCAGCCTCACTCCAGTATTCCTGTGTCATCTAAGGAATAAGAAAATTGAAGCCAACAGGTGAGAGAGCTCCAGGGAAATAGGCTGGGGGCATCACAGTCAAGAAAGAAGGTAGGAGATGGGAAAAACTCTAGGGAGGGACAGAGACATCTGTAAAGATCCCCACGACAGAAGCACACTGTACCCCCGAAAGACTGAGACTTAATCAGAAGCTTAAAGAAAACTCCTGCCCCACGCTCCACCTCCTCACTAACAAACCTCCAACAAGAGCAATGGATTAGTGCAAGAGTTGCAAGTTGCAGAATCTCTCTGAAGATCAGTACAAAGGGCCCTGAAATTCAACACCCATTCATGACAAATACTCCTGAAAAACTAGAAATAGAAGTGATCTTCCTAACTTAATAAAATGTTTATATGAAAAATGTGCTGCTAACATCATACTTAATGATTAGAGACTCAACACTTTGCCTCTAAGATCAGGACAGCATGGCAGTGGTGACAGTATAGACACACAGATCAATGAAACAAAAGAGAAAACCCAGAATAGACTGTCACAAATATAGTCAACTACTTTTTGACAAAGATGCAAAGGCAAGTCAATGAAGAAAGAATATTCTTTTCAAAAAATGATGGTGGAAATATTGTAAGTCCATATGCAAAAAGTAAATTTTGATGCTGATCCCACATCTTACACGAAAAGTAACTCAAAATGTATCATAGAACTAAATATAAAATGTTAAACAATATAACTTTTAGAATAAAACAGAGAAGAAAGCTTGCATGCCTTTGGATTTGTTGATGGGTTCCTAGATACAACAAAAAAGCATAATCCACGGTATTAAAAATTGATGAATTGGACTTTATTAAAGATAAAATCTTTTTCTCTGCCAAAGTCACTGTTGAAGGAAAGAAAAGACAAGTCCCAGCCTTGGATAATATATTTGTACATCGCATATCTAATAAAGAAATTGTATTCAGAACATACAAAGAACTCTGAAAAGACAATAAAGAGAAAATGAATAGCCCAATGAATAAATTGGCAAAAGAACATCTCACAAAAAATTTTCAACACACTTGTAGATAGTCAGCAGCAAGCCTTAGTTTTACACTTTTTTTCTTCATTGTACCCTTTACTATCTATAGAGTTTCTAAATAGGAGTGTCCAGAAGCTATCCTAGAAGAGGGCAATGAGGTCTAGACAACTTTCTAGCTGACTCCCCAGAGTGAGGTTACATGTTTTTAACACATGCACATGACTATTCTTCATCCTAAAGTGAATACTTTCCCACCTCAGGAAGATCTCATTTAATTCCAGTTTTGTAGCATCCTATAACACAGCATCTTAGGCTGTGAACAAGTTTATTTTTAGAATGTCTTTGAGGATTATTTTCCATTCTCAGTAAACAACAGCAAACGTGTTTTATACCGCAGAGTGTTCTGTGAGATCTGGGTCTGTCCAAGTACAGAGTTCCTTCTGTCTGTGATCCATGGTCTGCGAAATAGATCCCATTAGGGCCATCTGGTGGCCACTGGGTAAACCAGCAGGTTTTTGTATTTTCTGTTTCTCTGGAGAACTTTAGCTTCACTAAAGCTCTACTAAGAAGTCTAAAAATTCTAAAATGATGGCTTGCTACAGACTATCTGTAAGCTTCCTGAACATTTAGCAGAATTCAGTAGCCATATGCTTTGTTAATGTATTTATCGCTCCATATATTTTACATATAATTATTATATAAATGGGGCTTCCCTGGTGGCGCAGTGGTTGGGAGTCGGCGTGCCGATGCAGGGGACACGGGTTCGTGCCCCGGTCCGGGAAGATCCCACATACCGCGGAGAGGCTGGGCCCGTGAGCCATGGCTGCTGAGCCTGCGCGTCTGGAGCCTGTGCTCCGCAACGGAAGAGGCCACAGCAGTGAGAGGCCCGCGTACCGCAAAAAAAAAAAAAAAAAAAATTACATAAACGTATAATCCATATGATTTCTCTGGACTCGGTTCATTAAATGACTCCATGCAATATATCCATTCTCCCCTTTCTACTACGTTTGCCTTATGTTAAGTCCCTAGCATCTCTTGCCTGGAACATTTCTCCTATGTAGTGTCTCTGCTTCCCCTCTTGAGCCATTTCCCAGAGTAGCCCAAATTAACTTTTAGAAACATATGTATCATAATAGGGTCATGTTTTTTCCCTGCTTAAAATCTTCCAGTGATGTTCCATCACAATTGTTGTGGATAATTGTGTAGGCTCTTCACAATCACCCACAGAGTCCTACATGATCTGGTCTCCACCTATGCTGTCAACCTCATCCCCTACCTCTCTCTTCTTCATTCACTAGAAACCAGATGGACTAGTTTCTTTCTGTTTCTTAAACACAGCCTCCCAGACTTTGGGTTTTGTGTGTTGTTCCCCCTACCTAGAATGACTGGTTCCCAGGTATTTGAATGGATTGCTTTTCTCTAAAACCATGGGGTGGTCTCAGATCAAATACCAGGTCCTCAGAGATGTATCCCCTCTCTGATTACTTCTGGGTTGCTCAGATAAATTAACACTAAGCCGCAACGACAAAGAAACCCCCAAATCTCAGACATTTGGTTATATTATGTCATGTCATGTTACATTATGGTATGTTAGGTGAGATGTCATGTCTTGTCATGTTATATGATATCACATTATTCTTGATTATGCAAATGTCAGTATGGGTTAAAGAGAGTGGAGATTGAGAAGCTCTGCTCCATGTAATTATTCAGGGACTGAGGCACCTGCTCACTTACGACTCTGCTTGGCACCTGGTTATTAGAATCTATGCCATTCACCTGTCAGAGGAAGTAAGAGAGTGTGGAGGATTCTGTCAGAGGGTTTTATGGACCAGATATGGTAGTGGAGTGCTTTATTTCTGCCTACATCCCATCAGTTGGAATTCAACCACATGGTGTCAACTAACTATGACTGTGGACTGGAATGTAGGCCAGCTGTGAGTCCCGGGGAAAATAAGATTGGATGAAGATATAGCATTTTCTCTGCCAAGGTGGCCATTTTGTTCGTCGAATATTCACTTCACTGTCTCCTTACATGTTGAGCAAACCCCTTTCCTAAGGGAGACAACCCAAAGTTCATCTACGTATTGAAGCCAGTTCAAAGTTCAGGATTTCTGAATGATACTGAAGTCCTGATGTGGTTTTTCATGGTCAAGGACTTGGATATGTTATTTTCTCTCAACATCAAATAGTCAATCAGAGAAAGGGAAAGGCTGGCCGTAATGAAAATTCTCATTTGGAAAAGCAAAGGAGACGCACAATTACCAGGGACCCGTAGGAATTATGGGATCCAACTGACACCGGTGATGCCTGTGATGCAAGTGAGAAGTAATATTGTAGAAGGACATAGTTGTGGGATGAAATCCTAGTTCCTACCTTTTGAGTAAAGTGGGTAAAAATGGAAGATCTGAAATAATTACTACATTTCTTTACATTTAAATGCTGAGCAGAGAAAGGAGTTGTGGCTTGATTCCATGTTGAATTCTTTGTCTGAGTGTTTCACATGTGTTTCATACCCCACTCTCCCATTTGTACCTGGAAGGTCAGACCACTTGTAGGCATGAGGCACTTACTTTGAAGGAGCAACCAAAACTCTGACTCCAAAGAATGAAACTCAAAGACTGAAAAGAATGTAAAAAGACATATGCAACCACATGTCTAATTTTTCAGTTCTTGATAGTTCAAAGAGGACTTAAGGAATAGAAAATGTGGATGGAAGATAGATAGAAATGGGTAATATGTGATCTTGAGCAGTGAGGTGAGGGTTGAAGTTGATGGTTCAGTAAAAAGGAATGTTCATTCAGAACAGGGATCCTTTTATAGCAGCTGTCCCAACCTTTTTGGCACAAGGGACTGGTTTCATGGAAGACAATTTTTCCACAGACCGGGGTGGGGCAGGGAGGGAATGGTTTCTGGATGATTCAAGTGAATTACATTTATTGTGCACTTTATTTCTATTATTATTACATTGTAATATATAATGAAATAATTATACAACTCATGATAATGCAGAATCAGTGAGAGCCCTGAGCTTGTTTTCACTTGCCACTCACTGATAGGGTTTTGATATGAGTCTGCAAGCAATTAATTTATTATGGTCTCTGTGCAGTCAAACCTCTCTGCTAATTATAATCTGTATTTGCAGCCACTCCCCAGCGCTAGCATCACTGCCTCAGCTCCACCTGCGATCATCAGACGTTAGATTCTCATAAGGAGTGCACAACATAGATCCCTTGCATGCACAGTTCACAGTAGGGTTTGCGCTCCTATGAGAATCTAATGCCGCCACTGATCAGGCAGTAATGCGAGTGATGGGGAGCATCTGTAAATACAGATGGAGCTTCACTTGCTCACCCGCTTCTCACCTCCTGCTGTGTGACCTGGTTCCTAACAGGCCACAGATCAGTACTAGTCCATGGCCCGGGGGTTGGGGACCCCTATTTTATAGCATGGGTCCCAACTCAATGCTTAATCTTTCCCGTTTCTCCTGGGACCCTCTCTAGGGAGAGATCAGCCCTTTAGCCATTGAGTATCTAGTCTGAGATAATGCTTCTATCTAATTTGTTGTTTGTGTCCAAAGATTCTAGAAACTTGTAATTCTAGGAGAGAGGGTAGGTTGTTTGGACATACTGGGGAAGGCAGAGCAATAAGAAAGCCTAAACACCCAATCATAATCAGCTCAGAAAAATCCACATAGAAAGTATCCTCTGATTTAGAAAAGGACCCTTGCTCTGTAGGATACCCCATAGTTGTTGGTGATCTATGATGATTGTTTGTCTTCCTTACCAGGCTGCAAGCTTTACGATGGCAAGAGTGGTGTCTCCTTTTCTCACTATCGATTTCTCAGCTCTTCTCACAGTGCCTGACTTACAGTAAATTTTCAGTAAATATGAGTTGAATAAATGAATAAATTTCCTGTAGCCATCGTTGTTAAACTGAATGAGAGTCAGGCAGTGAAGCCTGTATGTTCTCTGTGTATGTACACATTGCAGCTCAGAGTCAAATGCCTATGGCACATATTTGAGCTCCTTGTACCTTGTTTAGAAAGAATTGGCTGTGTTGAATGTTGTCTGCTTAAAATCTTTAGGGTTGGCCATATGGGAGCCACTGTGTCTAACAACAAACTCAATTTCATTATCTAGAAGAAATCCCTGGGTTGGAGGATGGTTGTTTTTTCTTGGAAAGAAAAGCCTAAGACATGTATCACAACTGAGCTCTGGGGGAACAAACTATATGGCCTAGACTTATGTGCTGTGACCACCTTTTTGTATTGGTAGCAATTATTAGATGGGAGATGGTTTCTGAGTAGAGAGACCACCTAAGACATGCATAGTTTAGGGTATAAATTGAACAAAAGAGACACAAACCATGTTTTCTGGAGCTCCCAGACTAGTGGAGGACTATAAGTTCAATGATAGCAAAATTACAGTGGATCATGCATCACAAGTCAGGAACGTCTAAAAATTTAAGGAGATTAGGGAAGGCCATCAGCAGAAGTGTCACAAAAACTGAAACTTGAAGGCTGAGTAAATGGTAAAACACTCAGGGATTAGATGTTCCAGACAGAGAGAAAGCATGAATGAAAGCCTGGGAAAGGGATCATGGTGCATTTGAGAGACAGGAGGGGAGGGAGAAGATGATGTATTCTGGAAAAGGTATTCTGCATTCAAAGAACTGACAGCAGATCACTGTTGCTAAAATTTCAAGTGTATGTGTGTGTATGTGAAGGAGCTGGGAATGGAGAATGTTGAATCTGGAAACATAAGAAGAAGGAATACAATGAAAGATCTTGTACATTATAATAATAGGTTTGGCCTTTAATAGTAATAGGAGACCTCTGAAGGCACTTAATCAGGAGAATGGTGTAATCAGATTTACTTTTTGAGAGAGATGAAATGAGTCTTACCATACTCCCTGGTTCCCCCACCTCCTAGAGCTCCTTTTATCTGGCTGAAAATCCTGGGGCTTAAAGATAACTGATTTGGGCAAGTCATGAATCACTGTCAACATTGTAGGGAGGCTTTAAAAGTAACCAAGGGCTCAGAAGGTGTGAAAGCACCTTTTGCATAATGAGACCATTACACTAAGCCGGGTTGGCTTTGATGCTTTTGTGTAGACTCAGATTCTCATGGAGAAAACCAGCTCTGCCTCAGAAAAGAGACCCTTTTCTCTAACACCCCTGGAATGAGAATACATCTTCCCCTTCCCCTATGGAGCCATTAGGCAGTGGGAAAAAAAAAAACAAACAAAAAATCTTAACCATTCTCCTCTCCACCAACTACTGGCTCAATATAAACTGAGCTGAAGCAAAAATGACTAAGAGGCAGTGGGCATCTGAAGTGGCGTAAAAAGTATCTTGGTGGCCAGGATACCATTATGTGACAAGGAGAGGAAGTGGCAGAGGAGGAGAGGGCAGACCCCTGGATGGGGCAGAGTTTCAAGGGAGATGACTGTGGCAAACGACACAGAGAAAACAGGAGTTAAGATATGATAGAATCTTCTTCACATGAGACCTCCTTTCAGGTCTGGTACGTGAGACATTGCACAGGAGATTGATGAGTCAAGGCACAACCAGATTCAAAAGTCTCTGTCTCAGACTGAAAATTCCAGATCAGCTTAAGGTATTGGCAGAACTCTGCACGAAAGAAAAGTTTGAACATTCTTTGTGAATTAGCAGCTATTTGGTTTGAAGAAGGAAGGTGAAAAACCACCTGCGTCCCTAATTGGGAGGGTAGATCCCTCTCCGAGACTGTCACGTGGTACTAGGTTGCACCCAACTATGCCCTTTTAGACAGTAAGAAGTATCAACTGGTTAATTTCCCAACTGGAAAATTGTAAGGTTACCCTCAGCCCCTCTATCCCCAGAGTCAAATTTGTGACATACACTGAGGGGAAGAACAGAGGGTCTTTCCTCTAAGGTTAGAAAAATCATCCTGACTAGGGTGAAGAGAATGGATTGAGTGGGAATAATTAAGGAGACAGGGGAACCAGATGGAAGCTAGTCCAATAATCCAGTAAAGAGTAAAAGCTTGCTAAGGTAAGATAGTGGCAGTGAGATGGAGAGAAGCAATAGATTTGGAGATTAAGTGGAGCCATCCCTTGCCAACTACCTTGCACTCAAAGACAAGAGAGATATGGAAAGCTATCAAAGTTAAATACAGCTCTAAGTTTTCTGGCTTGAGTGACTGGATGTATACAGGTGTGCTTATTTGGGTAAAGGAACACAGAAAGGTAGCTACTGACGTGGGTATTCAGTTTCTGATATTTGTATCACATATCTAGGAAATAATTCACATAGGCAGATGCATTCATTTGTTTGTTGGTTTGTTTATTGCTTTATTCTGGAAAGCACTTGGGGTGATCTAGAAGGCGTTCATATATTCAATTGTGGGTTTAGTTCCATATGTGCTTGGAGATAAAAATATGGGAGTCAGCATAGAGACAGTGGTTGAAACCCTGGATGGAATTTAGATGGTGACTGATTATACAAAATGAGTAGAGAGTCAGGGATGGGAAGTTCAGAAAGCAGATATGGAATATGCAAGCAGTGGAAGAAGTGTCCACAACAGAAAAATAAGAAAAATAATGATCCAAAAGATTGACAGAGGCACTAGGAAAATGTGATGTTAAATGAACCAAGAGAGGAGAGAATCAGGCACCGCTCACAGATTTAGATGGTGATAGAACATCATTCATTGGGTTTAGCAGTAATAAGGTAATAGGAAGGGAAACTCTGATAACAATGGTTTAAGAATAAGAAAAAATGAATAAGTAGAAGGAGTGAGGTTCTAGAAATGAATTCTAAATGGAAGTAATGGTAGAAGAAAATATCTGGAAGTAGATGGAGGGCAAGGGGAAGTAAATCTGTGTGTGTGTGTGTGTGTGTGTGTGTGTGTGTGTGCACGCATAAATAAATAAATGTAAAGAGGTCATATAACAGAATCTTGTCTTGACACTCCTCAGTGACATCACAGCATTAGTAATTTCACTTAAAATCTCTTATTTGCAGCATTGTCATAAATAAAATTAATATAATAATAGTTAGCTTACTATGTTGATCTTAATAGTTTTAGCCTAGATTTTTCAAATCATGCAGCCTCTTGGATTCTTCCAGACCTGTTAAAATTAGGGATTACCTGCCATTTCTGGGTCAGACTTTGTAAAGATTCTTTTAAATCACTGAACAAAATTTTCAGGAAAACAAGGGTTAGACTCCACACAAAAGTACTTTATTCTCCTTGATTCTCTTCAAAGTGAAGCACCAAGCAACTCATTCATTGAACTCTTTATTCAATAAAAATTTATTAATTTTCAACTGTGTTCTGGGACCCCTGAAGTCCATGAACCCTTTCTTCTAACCAGCTTGTTGATTATTTAGTTATAAATAATCCTGTATAAATTTCCTGAAAGTTATTTATTGAGCTATGGGATCCCTTTCTGTTCTCTTATTTGTTCTGTCTCTATATTATACGTATATTTATATTTAAGCCTTAGTCTGTCTCTTGCAAAGGCTTCATTTCACTAGGAGACACCCATTATGAGGATTATCCTTATTCTTCATTTTTATGGGCTTGTTTTGCACCTCGATTACCTTACACCCTGTTTTGTGTTGGTCTCATTCTGTAGTAATGCTATCATCTAGGAATGACTGTGGTGCTCACCTGGGCCCATCCTGCTTATAGCAGCCCTTAGAGGCATCTCCCCTTGCTGAGCCAATGTGGCTGGACCAGCGCCTGTGGTTCTTATGATTGCAAGGTGTATCTCAGCAACAACTATCAGGGGACTTGGAAAAAACAAGATTTATTACTCACAGATCCTGGAGGTTACACAGCACAGCTGTGGCCACCCAGCAAGGCCACAGATAGAGAGAGAGTTCGGCCTGGGACTCTGCATTTATTGTGGTCAAGGGTGGGGTACCTAGGGTTTTGTGGGTTCCCTATTGGTGAATGCAAAACATAAGAGCAGGAACTGAAGCATGGGAAGGGAAAAACAGGGTCATCAAGCAGTCAGTTATGTAGGTCAACCAGAGCTTTCCAAAAAGGGGAACTTCATGAGTGGGGTGGCCTGGCTCTTTATCTGGTTGTGTAGCTGGCAATAAATTTATTCAAGATGAATGTCTTTGAAATGGATGCCTTGACAATCAAAATCTTAATGTCAGGCACTTATATTACAATCCAAAAATTTAATTGTCAGGCAGATACACCACAATCCACCCTGTGATGCCCAGGCATCAGAGTAAATGGTGAGGACATTACCAGCCCAGGTAGCAGATATGTTAACAGTTGAGGGCAGGGCACATTATAACTAAGAGAGTACACATCTAATTAGGGTTATAGTAACAAATCTCAAAATAATTACACAGGTGATGGTCTGAAATCTAGTTCATAGCCATTGTCCCAAACTTGAAGGGTGCAGCCATCAAAATATATCAGTGAACTTAGTGCCCTGGGAATCTGTTCAAAGCTTTGGGTAATATTGTGGAATATTTTAATAGCTGGGACCATCTGGTATAAGAAGATTTGAACCTGTCCCGAGTCGTTGAGGTATAGGCAGTAAGTGGTCCGGGGGAGGGCACCAGCCCCTCCTTCCTTGGCCAGGGGATTGTCTAAGACCATTTGGACAAGAAATTGTCTAAAACCCTTGCACAAGGCACAGGGTTTCATCAAGTCATTGTACATGTTAGGATAAGATGGCTGATAATTGCTGATTGACCTCAATGACCTGATTGCGGTGGCAGGGGCCCTTGCATCAGTGCCAATCCGATCAACCCTAGTAGGATTGCAATGTCCAGGACTAAGGGAATGAAAATGGCTCTTTTGGGTTGGTGGTAGTCAGCCAGAGTAGGTTACACAGAGGTTTGTGACCGAGCAATAAACCTCCAGTGGCAGGCCAAGGAGACAATCATGCATTGTAATGTGTGGCCCAGGGAGAAGGATCAGAGGGCTGGAGGAGAGAATGGCGCACGAGGTGAGAGCTTGCAAAGTGGGCCCACAATGCAATCTGAAGGCAGAAGTTCCCAGTGTAGAGTTCATTGAAGACTCCACTCTGAAACTTGGGAAATCACACCATTCATTGGTTATCCCGGCTACGTGAGTCCTGGTGGAGCGGTTAAACATCTGTGGTCCAAGAGCTGCTTGTGCCTAGGCACAGAACCACCGAAGTGGCCTGCAAGGCTGCTCCCACATGGGTCTGTGAGGAGCAGTTGGGGTGGGAAATGGGGGGGAAAGTCATCTAATGGAAGGGAAGCCAGGGCAAAGATGTTGTTAGTTAGAGTTGGCTGAAGTGGAAACATCAGCAGAGTAAGCACTTAAGGTGGAGTGCAGGTAACTGGGGGCCAGGTGACAGACTTGTAATTTCTGATTCCCACTGAGTGGGTAGCCTTCCTAGTTCATGGGGTAAAAATATGGGTGGTATTTGTGAAGCACCTGACACGTGGTCTGGGGAAAGCATGGGGGAAATGTGGTGGAAGATATCCTAATAGCGTCAGGGGTAACCATGATGGGGGCTCGCGGTGGCCAGCAGGGGTTGGGAATTCCCAAGTGAGCACACAACACACAGACACAGAAGGTAAAGGTGACCAGGTCCAAATGGGCAGTGTTTGCAGGCCGGGGAGCTATCTGGTTCAGAATGCACAATTTGGCTTGACTCGGTGGGGAAATAGGATACAGTGCTGCCCTGTGGTCAGCAGGGGAAATACTCATAGTCTGACAGGACTCTTGGTACAGAGTAGGGTCAGCAGGCAAACAATGGGAAAATTCAGCAAAATAATATTTCACTGAATCCCACAATTCCATCAGGGCAGTACATTTAGTCCCTTGTTCCCAGAAAGTCTTAGTCCCCACTATGGGGATTCACTGAGTTCACTATAAACTGGGCAAGGAGTGAGGTCTGTGGCATGGTGCTGTGTCCCTGAGGAGTCATCTCTGCTAGAGGAGGTGTAGGCTCCTCCAATGGTGAACTCGGGCTGGGTGAGGTGCTCTGGAGTGGTGGCTGGGAAGGGTGTGGGTGACCTTCCCATGGGCTATGCATTTGGGGTCACGGTCATGGGCTGGGAGCAGTGTAGCCTGATATACCTTGGAGGCTTCCCTGAGGACTGAGCTAACATATCTGGGCCTGCTGCGAGTGCAAGACATTCTTAAGAGACTCCCTGGGGACATCAAGGGCACAATTAGAACAGGAATGGGTGGCTACCCTTTTATTCCCTGACGAGCTCATCCACAGTACGTAAAGATTGTGGACACAGTTATATCCCTGCTAAGGAGGATTTTATGGATGCTATTTAGGCATTCCTGGGACTGGCCTGTGAGGGCAATTGGCAAATCATGGGACCACAGTTCCCATAACCAGGTGGGTTTTATGTATGGGCACTTAAAGGTCCAGCTAGCTTGAAGCAGTATTTGATGTACAGAAATCAGGAGGAAGGGAAAGTGTCATTTAGACATCATTTCCAGAAGGCCAATCTCTGCAAAGGAGTCAATCCCTTCACTGCCCAGACTTGGTGGCATGCTGGCCTGAGCCCTTCCAATGGGGCTCTCCAACATTCCCTGCTATTACATCCTATAACCAGATGGGTTTTACGTATGATCATCATTGGTCTGGTTAGCTTGTAACAATATTTGATGTACAGAAATAGGGAGAAGAGCATCATTTAGACATCACTTCCAGAGGGTCCATCATCTGTAAAGGAATTCAATCTCTTTGCCAGGAGACCTGGTGGCCTGCTGGCCTCAGCCCTTCCAATAGGACTCTCCAACACTCTCCACTTTTCCACCCTGTGGTGCAATTGCAGTCTGGAGCAGGACTGGTCCAGCATTGTATCTGTGTGATGGTTAGCCCTGAGGGGTCTACCAGTAGCTGTGTCACCCAGGCAATACAAAGCAGTAAGAATAGCCATAGTTATACAGAGCACTGGCATTTCATGAGCAATTGTCAGGTTGCTTCTGGCTGAACTATTTATGTATTGATTAACGGCTCAGTGTAATTGCTCTTCGGGAGAAAGTCATGGGTTACCTCCTCAGGCGTGAAGTACGGCTGTGACTTGTAGCTTTCATCTCCAAATATGGCTTGCACCTACCGAGCAGAGTTTCTTTCCCTCTTTCAGACACCCAAACTTGTGCCCCTGGTTGGTCCTGTAGCAATGATTTCCACTCCCTTAAATTACTAGGGAATTAAGTTTAAATTGGCCAGCCTTTGTATCTTCTATATTTGGGAAGAGCAGCCAGTACGGAGAGGCTCTTTTCGAAGAGTCCTCACCATTGTCAGGGTTTCCAAAGAAACAATTTTGCACCAACTTGGTGGGCTTTGGGACAGGATGGCATTCAGTGAGGAGGGGGTCAATTGGATGATCTGCCCTTGATCAGGTCACCAGAGTGAAGCAGATGGCGAGATGACTGCAAAATTATTGAAAGAGGGAAGTGGAGTCAGAGGATAAAAGGAGAAGGATATCGTCTTGGAGGGCAAACGCTTGAGGCTTGCCAGAGAGGAGCAAAAGTGACATTTGGGGGGGGGAGGGAGGAATGGATAATAACTGATATGTTGGATATAAAGGCCCAGGGGTGAGAGTTAAGTAATATGAGGGCCTGTGATAAGAATTCAACCCATTTCAAGGACCACATGCCTGGAAGTAATTTAAGGAGTGTCTCTTTAAGGAGGCCCTTAAGATGCTCAGTGAGGCCAGCTGCCTGGGGGCAGTAACCTAGATGGACTTTCCAAAACTGCTATGTTGGAGAGCTCACTGTTGAGTCTCCCAAGAGGTAAAGTGGGTACGTAGGTCAGAGTTAATGTCTGGTGATCCGAAAAGAACAAGAATAAATTTGGTAAGGAAGGAGATTACACTGTTTTCAAGAGGAATGCCAGGTGGGGGTCACCAAGAGCAGTCCCATATCAGTGATTGTGACAGCATATGTAGAAGCCCCAGTAGAAGGACAGTGACCAGTGAAACCACATCTTGACAGATGAGGCTGGACATGGGATCTTGTGAGGGACGATTGCCCAGGTGTATTGGTGTAGGTGGTGTGTGAGGCTGTGCACATTTGCCCTTCCAACTTCCTCATAGGGACCCTCAGCATCAATATGATGCCAAAAATGACACTTTTCCAATTGTAAGGCATTTAAATCCTGGCAGCAGAGTTATGTGCAATTGCAGAGCTGTTTAAATATCCCATAAGGAGCTGTGTAAATGTGTATCGAACCCTGTCAAAAGTGAAAGCAAAGTAGGCCTGGAATTTCCCCATGATGGGAACAGAACATGTTAGCTAGGTCAAGGTCACTCCTTGCACCAGTGTTATGTCCTCAATCAATGCTGCAGTATCAGGAATTGGAGTCTTAATCGGGGGAACTGGAGTATTGAAGTTTCGATAGTCAATAGCCAGGTGCCATACATTAGCGGTTGGCTTAGGTTTTAGCCAAAAGGGGCTATTGAAAGGGAAGATTATGGCTTAATGTCCCCAGTCTCAAGCACATTGATAATGACAGGGTGTAGACGTTCAGTGCCTTATTTAAGTCGGTACTGGGGGCGTTTGCCACCTTGATTGACGAGGAAGAGTCACTGGTGCCCACCAGGAAGGCTAAGAACTTGTTCCATGTGGCATGGGGCCATGTTAACGCATCCATGCCTGTTACGGGGAAAGAATAAGCCCAGGGGCAATCAGGAGAGGAAGCAGTTTGAGGTAAATGTCTCATTGGTTACATCCAAATGGGTCTGTACACCTTTGATTGTTTTACTGGCATGCCCTTTTGTGGGCTCCCCTTTTGTAAATTCAGAGGCACTGTCTGTAATGACAGTGACTTGGGCCCCACTGTCTAATAGGTCCTAAAAGACTGTACTTTAAGTGGAAGACAACTTTCCATTATTATTTTTATTAAGTTAAAATTCATGAAAATTGAAGTGTCCAGACTTTTAAGACCATATAAATGTAATTACTTTTGGCAAATGTATAAATCTGTGCAGTGCTGTGGTGGTGAACTAGCTCTCTGAACAATCACTGATGTGCTGTTTGTCAATGTCTATGGTGTAAATACTCTCACCACGTCCAGTTTCGAGCCACTGAGTATTGCTGAGTATGAAATTGGGAGGGGATGTGCACTTGGCTCTTTTTAGCCATTAGTCCAACTCCAGCATGTGATTGGACGTGTGCAGCCAACACCCACACGAGATACAGAACATTTCCATCAGTTAAGCATGTTCCCTTATGGCCCCTTCGAGATAATCTCTATCTCCATAGATCACCCAGGTTCTGATTTCCATCACAATAAATTAGGTTTTCCTTTTCTTTAACTTTTTATAAATAAATTCATATGGTATGTTCTCTTAACTATCTGGATGTTTTTGTTAAAAATATTACTTTGTCATCTCTTAATTTTGCTGTTTTCTTAAATAGTTATGTGCCCCCAAAACCATACTTAGGTTTTTTTGTTTTTTAGAAAATGAAAAGTAATTTTTGTAAGACTTTCAATATCACAGTTTTAACATTTATGCTCTTAGTTGAAATACATTACATAATAATCCCCTATCATTAAAATTTGAGGGAGGGGCACTGGGTTAATATGTCTCCTGTCTAAATCATTATTCATGTGGGAATAATAAACTCCATAGATCTTGCCTCAAAAACATTGGTGGAGTCCAGATCCTTGAGTGCAAACATCATGCTCATCTTTGGTCTACAGACACTCATGAGTTCCTCATTTATACTGTATCTAGATTCCATTTGATTCCCTTCATCCAGATTTCATATAAACAACACCAAAAATGAGGTGCTGTTATTCCCATTTTCTCTCAGATGAGTAAACTGAGCTGTAGGACACTTCAGTAACTTGCCCAGGTTACTAAGACACAGAGATGGTGTTAGCTTCCAATCCTCCACCGTACCCTGTCCCCAAATAACTTCCCTTTCTCTAAGCATAGTCTAATGTTTCTTCTGCCTCTTATGTAACAGTCTGGATAAATGGTACCATTATATAAAATATATATGTAAAAATATCTATCTATCTGGAGAGATGGGTGGGGGAGAGAGAGACAGAGAGTTAGTAAAAGAAAATATGACAACTCCAGTGATGAGGAATGTAGCTTAGGAGAAAATTTTCAAACTGCCCAGGACCAGCCTCAATGCCTCTTCTTTAGATCTGCCCCAACTGCCCTAGCCTGCTACTCTGCCTTTATTTTTTGTAGCATCTGCTTTCATTATTACAGAGTCTCAGAGCACATGATATCTGGCCAGATTCTCTCATTGTTTGGTTCTTTGGCTGACTGAAGCCCTAAAAAAGAAACTCTATTAAGAATAAGTGTCTCTCACAGACATAGAAAACAAACTTATGGTTACCAAAAGGGATAGTGGGGGCAGGGGGGAGATAAATTAGGAGTTTGGGATTAACATATACACACTACTATATATAAAATAAACAACTAAGACCTACTGTATAGCACAGGGAACCACACTCAATATCTTATAATAACTTATAATGGAAAAGAATATGAAAAAGAATATATAACTGAATCATTTTGCTGTATACCTGAAACTGACACAACATTGTAAATCAACTACACTTCAATTAAAAAAATTTGTCGATATAACAACAACAAAAACAAATGAGTGTCTCAAAGGAAGGGTCATGGTAAGATCTCACTGTATGCCCATCACCAGGTATTGCAGCACAGGTGGGACAGTTAAGAGCTTCTGGCTCCTTCAACAGATATCTGGAAATCTTCCAACTACGGGGAGTTTAACTGACCAAGGACCCCAACTGCTGTGCTCTGAAATCCATGATTGTGTTTATGTCAAAGCCATGCTTCCCATGGGCTGCTCCCAGCTAGTGACTGAATGTGACAAGGTCTACTTCTGAGAGATTAGGGGACTCCAGTGATGGCCAGCTGTGGCTTGAGGACTCCTGGATGGCCTTGCTGAGACTCCACTAGACTACACAGCAGGCCAGGATGATTCCATCCTACCTTCCGCCTCTCTCTCTGTCACCTTCAGTCAGACTTGGTCTGAAGTATCTCCCTGCCTTCCTGGACCTCTCTCCAACTTCTCTCATGGGAACTTACCCAAATAACATCCGTGCACACTTAATTCTGTTTTGGTGTCTGCTTCTCAGAGGACCCAGACTACTACCCCCTGTTAACCATTTGGATGGTATGTTTTTGGAAGGGTTGATGTTGGAAGAAATAAGGAAAGCCACAATGAATGAGTCTGAACCATTGCACCAGGAAGCAAAGAAGCATAGCAAAGAGAACACAAAATCTGAGGAACTGGGCAGAGTCCTGGCAGCAGAACAACTAACCCCTTGTTCAGAGGCAGATGAGATGGAAAGATAAGATCTGGAGTGTCTTTTATTCCCAGCAGTTCAGTGATACTTGTCCTTACCTTTGTGACTTGCCCATCTACAGTGAACATGTGTGTGCTTTTCCCCAAGCAGCTTTTTTGTAGGAGACACCCCCACCCCGACACTGGTACACTCACTCCAGATCAAAGGGTAGGCAGAATGGGAGGGGCCAGTCAACTCAAGTGTTTGGGAATCAGACAAGCCAGATTCAAATCTTGGCTCCACAACTTTCTGGATGTGGTCCTGAGGTGGGCAAATTACTTAACTTCCCCATCATTAGCATTATATTCCATAGATATCAGGAAGAGTACTAGTACACTGGGTGTTATGAAAATCAGATCATGCTTATAGACTCCATTTGCACTTTGCCTACTACATGGTAAAAACTTATTCGTGGTATATATTTTTATAAGAAAGACAGGTCATGCAAAGGTTTCTGGGTCAAGGCTTCTGGCCGGGCATCTTCCTTTTTTATCTGCCATCCATACCATGAGAAATTAATTTTTTAATTTTATGACTATAGGATCCTAAATGTGACAATTAAGTCCATAGTGTTCATTGCTATTTAAATCTAGTTTATCCTTATTTCTTTTTAAATAAGTGACTGATTAAGATGTGTTAAAAATATCTACTAAGCTTGTGGATTCCTGTATTTCCCCTATTGGTTCTTTTGTCTTTGTATTTTCGGAGGCTATGTAATCACATGAATACAAATTTAATTTGCTTTTAACTTCCCGAAGCATTGAAATTTTCTCACCTTTTCTACTAACACCTTTGCCTTAAAATTAACTTTGATATAAATCTAGGAAATCTTTCCTCTGCATTACTTGTGTTTAATTTCCAATATTACAGTTTACTTTCTATTTTTCTTGCTTGTTCTATGTCAATTTTCTCTTCTTTCTTACCTTTTTATAAATTTATTATTTGTATTCTCCTTTTTTCACCTTTTAGCTACTATTTCATTATTTTTTTAAAAAAACATCTCATTGAGAATCAGGAGAATACAGAATATTGAGTATAAAGACCTGTGCATGAGTCACAGACTGAATTATCACATGGCAATAGTAGACAGTACCAAGCCTTATTAGTGAATGTGTGTCTACATCTGTGGGATCCCTGAGAGTCAGCTCTGTTGCCATAGTGACTAGTGATAATAGTCATTGCTGGGTCCTTACAATGAGAGTGTGCTGTATTTGGCTGAAACCGTTTAAACAATTTTTCTCGTGGAGTCTAATCAATCATATCTTTGCATCTTTTCTCCACACAACCCACACTCATAAAGGAACCAAATGTACTAACCACTGACATTCAATTTTCAGGTCTACATTTATTTTATTTTACATACATACCTATATATGTATACATTTTCTCCTGTGTTCATATTTAATTATATATATTTTACACAATGTATGTATATGTATGTATATCTATAGATACATTATTTTTTTTAAAAAAAACTTATATTCTTTCATAAACAAATGATTTCTCAGGAGACTTTTATGTACATATAATCAAACACACCAAATATAACTATATATATAAGCAAAGACACTATATAGAATTATTGCTGCCTTTACATACAAGTGATATAATTTCGTAAACTTCTGCACATTTAATTCCTGCTTACCACTATACATTTACAGGTCAGCCCATGCAAATTTCCTTCTGCTTTTTTGTTTGTTCACTTTTTAAATGTGACTTCATAATATTCCACTGTTTGTCTCTGCTATTTTTTAACCAGTTGCCTACTGTTGGATTTTTTAGGCATTTCCAATCTTATACTGTTATAACAAAGGCTGCAATTAACATCCTGGTATTTTAATTATTTCATACATGTAGAATATACATATAAGTCACATTTAAATAAATAGAATGACTGGTCAAGAAGTATGCATATGTAAATTTATGATTTGATAGTATCAAGTTTTCCTCTATGGAAAGTGTACCAATTACACTCCTACAAGCAATATATGAAGGTAACTATTTCCCCAACTGTCACCAGTGTGCTTTCAAATGTTTGTGTATTTGATAAATTGAAAGGAGAAAACTTAAACATTATTATTGGTGATGTTTAACAACTTTTCCTATCTTTAAATCTATTTGCAGTTTGTTTTCTGTGCAAGGTCTCATCATACTTTTATTAATTTCTTCATTATATTGTCTTTTGTTTTATTGGATCACTTTATAATGTATGGAAATAAGCATCTGCCCTGTTTTATGATTTCCTTTTTTTGGTAGGTTGATACTTTCTTCTGGTCTAGCTCATGTGAAATTTGTTAGGCTCAATTCAAGGTGGTCACATTTGTGAGGTAGTGCAGTGGTGAGAGGATGGGCCTTGGAATCACTTCATCATGGGCATATCTCTTAACCTCCTTACAAGGGGATAACACTATGACTTATCTTAGGATGGCTGGAAGGATTAAATGAGATAATGTATCTTAGAAAAGAAACTGGAACATAGTAAGCTCTGCACAGTTGCTACAGTTATTGTCAAAATTTCCTTTAAGACTTCTGTCAGTCATGTC
The DNA here is from genome assembly GCF_964374135.1 of Grampus griseus. NCBI lineage: Eukaryota > Metazoa > Chordata > Mammalia > Artiodactyla > Delphinidae > Grampus > Grampus griseus. The sequence continues at coordinate 121,703,824 of NC_139018.1, read as the reverse complement.
ATAGAAAGGCATTTTTGACTCTAGGACTTTAAAAGAAAAAAATCCTATGTCGTTTCTGTACATTTTTGGTTTCATATTTACATTTGAAACTTTGATGTAAGTAGAATTTACACTGTATATAACGTATGATATTTGGAGCCAATGCATTAGTTTTAAAGGTGACTCCAGAGCTTATCCAACGATTTTTATTTAATAATTCAAGTTATTTTTGTTTTAATATTTTTTCATAAATTCAATTCCTATATGAGTCTGTGTCCATTTCTGGACCTTTTTTATATACGTCTTTGATCTCACAATTAAAGTGCCAATACCTCACTTTTCACACTGCTGGCATATGATACTATGTTTTAGTATCTGGTAGGGTTTAATGGTTACTTATATTTCAATTCTAAAATATTCAAGCTGTACTGTTTTTTTTCCTTCATATGAACTTTCACAGACTTACCTACGTATGTACGCATGTATGTGCTTATTTATTTAAGCTACATATGATCTATTTTTACTTGTCTTAGTCTGTTTGGGCCTGTTGAAATTGAAGAGGTGGCCCTGATTTCTGAATAGGCTTTGGGGTCATCTTCCCCTGTCTTGAAGAACAGAGCATGTTCAGAGCCAAACAGTTCTTATGGTCCTGCCTGTCAAATCCAGGAAGTCTGACAGGCTTCATTCTGTCTCATCTCTGCCCCCTTAGGTTCAAACTGGCATTGTTCCTGCTGGGGCAGCAGGTTAGGCTGGCGATTCACACCCACACTAACCTCATCAACTGGTTGGTTTGCCACACCCCAAGTTTGCTCTTCTGAAGGAGCTTCCTTGTTTTTTGTAATATGAACAGGCTGAGAATTTCCAAAATCTGTATATTGTTTCCCTTTTCCCTATCAATGCTGTCTTCATTTCTCTCTGCTCATATTTTACTATGAACAGTCAGGGGGAACCAAGCTACTCCTTCAACACTTTGGTAACAAATATCTTTGGCTAAATGTCCATTTCACTGCTCACAGGTTTTATTTGCCACTTTATAACAAGGGCTACATTTTCTGTTGTCAGTAACATATTCCTTATTTCTGCCTGAGATCTCATCAGAATGGCTATTACCATCCTTATTTCTACCAATATTCTGTATATGACTTTTTGTGTGTATTCCCTGTATATCTCTGCCTTCCTTTCTGAGCCCTCACCAGTTACTTTTAAAAGCCTCCACAGCAGTATCAATTTTTCTAGCAGGCACCTCAAGACTCTTCCAACCTCTACCTATTACCAGTTCCAAAACGACTTCCACATTTTTAGGTATTTGTTACAGAAGCACCCACTTCTCACTACCCCCCCCTTTCTGTCTTTCTCAGTAGAGCCTACTATAGAATACCACGGACTGGGTGGCTTAAACAAGCAGCCTTTATTTCTCACAGTTCTGGAGGTTGAAGTCGAGGTACCAGCATGGTTGGGTTCTTGGTGAGGCTCTTTTCCTGGTTTGCGGACGGCCACGTTCTAGCTGTATCTTCATGTTGTGGTGAGAGAGTAACCATCTCTCTTATGTCTCTTCTTATTAAGGCACTAATCCCATTCTCGAGGAATGACCAAATTACCTCATGGTAATCAACCAAATTACCTCCAAATACCACCACATTGGGGATTAGGGGTTCAACATATGAATGGGGGGGCACAAACATTCAATCCAAAGGAGTAATTTATTAGGATTTTGTCAAGTACATAAATGAACTTAAAGAACTGACACATTAATGTGATGATTTTTCCTATCAAATTCCATGGTATACATTTTCACTTCAAGTATTCTTTAAGAATAATTGCTTATCTTGTTAAAGTGTTTCTTTTCATAGCTTTTTCAGATTTATTGTTACTTATTTCTATAGACTTTAAAGTACTGTTTCCATAGAAAATGTGTCCATTAAATTTTCTATATCTTTATATGTGAAACACATTAATTTTTGTTAGCATCTTACTGAATTTTTTTTAAGTTTTCCAGATAGTTTTGGATTTTCAACACAAAATATTATATTACCTCAGAGAGATAAATTTACATCCTTCTTTGAAAGTTTTGTATGCCTCATTTGTTTTATTTTGCATGCAACTGCACTGGTTATCAAAATAACACTAACTGGCAGTGCAGGGGTGGGGTCTACTTGTTTTTGCCTGATCACAGGAGCTAATTTTATGATTATATTCCTTTGCCTTATTAAAAGAATAAAAATGCTGAAATACTTTTTTTATTCTGGTTTTTACTAATTTTAAATTTTGTATTTTTCATGATAAATCATATTTCATATTATGAAATGATTTTCATAAATAAACCATATTTCAATAAATCACTTAATCATTTGTGTGTAAATGTGCATGTGTACTACACAGTACCATGAAATAATAATTTGGTATAAATTATGCATCATACAATGGAATATCATACAGCCATAAACAGGAAGGAAATCCTGCCATTTGCAACACCATGGATGATCCCTGAGGCATTATGCTATGTGAAATAAATTAGACAGAGAAAGACAAATGCTATATGATCTCATTCATAGGTGGAATCTGAAAAAAAACAAACTCATAGAAAGAGGGAGGAGACTGGTGGCTGCCAAGATAGAGGAGTGGAAGGTGGGGGAAATGGATGACGGTCGTCAAAGGGTACAAATTTCCAGTTATAAGATAAATAGGTTCCGGGGATGTAATGTACAGCATAGTGACTATAGTTAATACTACTGTATTGTATATTTTAAAGTGACTAAAACAGTTGATTTTAAAAGTTCTCACCACACACACACAAAATTGTAACTATGTGAGGTGATGGATATTAACTAAACTTATTGTGGCAATCATTTTGCAATATATACATATATCAAATCATACATTTTACAACTTAAACTTACACAATTTTATGTCAATTATATCTCAGTAAAGCTGAAAAAAATAACAAAACAAAATAAAACCACATAAGTTGTCCTACTTTCCATTTTCCATTTGATAATAATTTCCAAATTGTGTAAAATGGCACTGAAATTATTTGTTCTTTAAAGGTTTATGAAAATCCCTGTTTTTAGGGGAAACTGTATTCTGTGAAATAATTTATTCATGTTAAATGGTAGGTTATATTTTGTGAAGCTACTGTTTAATTAATTACATGTGCCTAGAAAATTATCAATTTCTTTCAAGTTTTGCAATTAATTGGCATCTGATTGAGTAATGTTCTTTCTTATGTTTCTTTAATAGAATCTCTCTTTGTGGTGAACCCCTATTAGGTGAACGTGTGTGCAACTGTGTATGGGCACTTTGTTTCTCTTTTTTCATTTTCTTAAGTTGGATAATGGTTTATCTATTTTATAATTTTTTAAAAAATCAAATCAGTCTTAATATTTAAATTTTCTCTATTATTTATTGTTTTCATCTCCTTTGCTTTCTTTAGTTATATGCTTTTGTGACTGTGCATTTAAAAAATTATAGATGTATACTATATACATGTACACATATACATATATAGTTAACATACCTCATACACCTGTATTGTACATAAAATTATATACATCATGAATTTAGTGTTTTTTCAGATATACAAAGATGCTAAAATCATTATTTCTTTCGATGTATTAAGATAAAAATATTTTCTCATGTTCTACCATCCTGTTACCTGGAATATAACCTACTCTTTCCTGATGTACTCTTCTTCTACTGTGCTTTTTGTTAATTCTTCATTTGAGATTTTTTGACATCAATATTCACAAATGAGATTGGGCTCTAATTAACTTTGTATTGTACTGTATTGGAAACATTTTGATACCAATGTTAGGTGTCATTCATACGTTTTGTAAGTGTCCCCTTTCTTCTCTTCTCTGGAATGGTTTATATATATATCATTGCAATCTATTTCAAGCTTTTAGTAAATTTCTGGGACAAATGTCTTCTGCTCTTCTCTTTTTTGGGCAGTCAGGAACATAAGTACATTCCTGATAACTTTCTTTAATTTTTCATTAGCAATTGGTTTGGTTTGATTTACTTTGTATTTTAGATTGTTGTTTGGAAAATTACTTTGAAAAATTTAAATTCCTATCACATTTCCAAGTGCACTTGCCTCAGTGTAACAAGGGTTTATCTCCCATTTCTTTGGTGTCTTCTTTTCTCTGATTACTTCCTACTCATTGTTTCCTATTTTGTTTAATTGCACTTCTACCTTTATTTGTGATTACATTAGTGGTTTATCTGTATATCGATTTTTTTTAAAAAGCAGCTTTTTACATCTGCATTTTATGATCCACTAATTTTTGCTTTAATCTTTCTTAATTCCTTCTGCTTCCCAGTGTGTGTGTGTGTGTGTGTGTGTGTGTGTGTGTGTGTGTGTGTGTGTGTGTGTGTGTGTGTGTGTGTGTGTCTGAATGTTGTAGTTTCTTTAAAATTTACAGATTTGGATATCTATTTAATTATGTAATTTGTCTTTCTAGATACTATATATTAAGATTAGTTTTACTCTGAGCACAGATTCAGCACTATCCTATAGATTATGGTATATATAAATTTTCATTACCTTATTCTATCCTTCTGGAAGATTTTGAATTCACTCTTTCATCAAAATTTTTTTGAGAGAGATATTTAAAAGAAGTTTCATGTGGTAGTGGTTTATTTTCTTGTATTGACATCAGAGAATGTTACCTGTACTACTAATTTCTCAATTTGAAAGTTTCACTGTGATCTAATACATAGTCAATTATTTTTTGTTAGTGATCAACACTGGAAAATGTGATATGCTATAATTTTTAATGGCAAAATTCTGACATGTATTAATTTATTTCTTTGCACTAGTGTTGGGTTATTTTCCAAACATCCCTTTTCCATCCCCACCCAAACTTCATTCCACACTTAGGCTGTAGTTTAGCATTTGCTGTGGAAACAGAAACCACACCCCCGTGATGTTCACAAAAGTGAAAAATGGAACACCATATAGACATAATTATGAACTGGAAATCTCTGCCTTTAAGTCACTGATATTCAGTAAACGGATTTAGTGAAGGAGTACTAGGTAAATTTTTAGCATATTTATAAGTCTTTACATCCACCGAATTTAGATACATGAAGAATAAGAAAATCAGATTTGCTTCACCCAGGCATTCTTTGTCTGGTTAGAATGACACTCTATATACGGCACGAGCCCCAGGGTCTGAATACATGAGTCTCCTGGAGGAGGGGCAGCATACATTCTGAATCACTCACAGAGCAAAGCTTTGTATGGCAAGGGCTCCTTTGTTCCTGACTGCAGCGGGGGTGGCTCAGCTGTCCTTATGGGCAGGCCCTTCGGACACTTCACCCAGCTTTGGATGTACTGACATCCCTGCTATTCGATCTCTCTCTGAATGAGCTGATGAGGGAAAAGGGAATCCCATTTTTAAAAAATATCATCTTACTTATTTTCCTCATGTAGGCATCTGTCACAAATAATATGATTTGTTTTTTTCTTGTTTGTTATATTTTCAGGAATTGAATAGCACATTTTTAGTTTTAACTGACTTTTGCCAAAAAAAATTGCTTGGTCTTTTTGAAATTATGAACATAAAGGTAATGTTCCTACTTCCTAAGAAAATAATCATAAAATAATAATGTTACCTTAACACAAGTTCCAAAGTTTCCCAAAGAGAAAAACATGGTGGGGTTTTAATTCTTGTGCAAGCTTTTCTCAGTTTTACAAACACACATAAATACCACTTTTATACATGCTGTTTTAAAAATACCACCTATGTTTCAAGCTTTGTCCAGGTTATATTTGATCCTCACAACAACCCTGCAAAATAGGTGGTGTTATACCCATTTCTCATATAAAGAAACTGAGGTATAGGAAACTTAAATAACTTGCTCCTGACTGCAGGGCTGGTAAGAAGCAGAGTTGGGATTCTAGTCATCCTTTGTCTGTCTCCCAAACCATTTTATCTTCTATACACCCTTGTCACACACTATCTCCCGATCTTTATTATGATTGTTTGGTTCAAGATACTATTTGAATAGAAATGTGATATTTCACAACATTAGGTAGTGCATATTAGGACAAACTTTTCAAAGCTTTCTGTGCTTGGTTTAAAATGCCGTCCTTGACAGCATCGCCACCACTCAGTGCTCATGTTTTGAGCCTCTGGTGTCAGTGTGGTCTTTGCGAGTGCCCCATCTGGTCCTATTCTTTGGTTGTTTGGTTATCTAAGCCCCCTTTCCCCTGCATGACTAGGGAAGCCTGGGGGTAGAAATATGTTTGGATTTCATTTGGATTCACTCACCCTACATGCCAGCAACAGCCAGACATCCAGGGCCTCTTGACTGATGAATTATTTGGATATCAAGAATCTAGAGGGGAAGGACCCCAGTGAAACAGGCTGATACTTACCCACAGAATCAGGAATCATGTAAGAAGGGAGAGGCAGTGTACCAATATGGGCAGCTGAGGCACATTCTGAGCAGTGGACTAAGAAATACTGAGTCTGGCAGGCCACAGATAAAGTGCCAGGGCTCCCACATTCTGTAGCTTATTTATGCCCATCTCTGTCCCACCCAGCTGAACCTCCATATGTAAATATTGCACATGTGTTTCCAGTACCTATATTCAGTGGGTCCACCTGCTCTCAGTTATACACGTGGGGCAAGGGGCAGCATGCTGCCTATGCTCTGGAAATATACTACCTGAGGTCCATTCGCTGTTCCACTAGTTCATGCCTACGGGTCAGGGCTATATGGGCAAGTCATTTAACCCCTCTATCTTATTTATCTCATCATGACGGTGCTAAAAATTATAGCAAGTACCTCATAAGGTGGTCTTGAGAATTAAATCAGTGTTTTGAAGAGTATAAATGCTGTAAATGCACCCTGTCTTTGTTGCACAGTCAGGGAAGTCTGTATCTCCTGTGACTTATGCCCCTAGGATACTTTCAGCTATCTTAGCCAGGAGGAGAGCTTTCTGCAGTTGATATACAGCATTTTATACAGGTCAATTAGGTAAACTATTAAAATTGTGCTATTCAACTCACATTCTTTCTTTCTTTGCTTGTTCAGTTACTGAGAAGAGGTATTCAAATTGTCTACCAAGATTCTGTAGTTTTCTTATCAATTATTTATTTGTATATCTAATCTTATGGTACCAAACTTAAAATTGGAATAGTTTTATCTTCCTGGTAAATTATAACTTCATGTTTATATATCGTCTTTATTTATCTCCAGCCATGTATTTATCCTTAATGTGAACTCCATCTGTGCTCAAAAGTCACAGCACCTCTGATTAATTTTTCATCCTTTACTTATAATGTTTCTGTATTCTTCTATTGTAGGTGTGTATTTTAAACAGCATATAGTTTCATTTTAATTTTAATCAAGTCTGCTAATCTTTGAGTTTTAGTTTTTAAACCAATTCCATTTAATATAATTACGGTGTATTTGTGTTTTAAACTTTCCAAATCACTATTGCATTTAGCTTTTGTCACTTTCTATATTTCATTTATTATCTTTCTATTCTTGCATTCTGACTGATTTCAAAAGGTTTATTGTTCTTTATCTTTTAAAATCTTGTCACTTTTATGTTGAAAACTTTTGTCAAAAGCCCCTTCTTTGGAATGTCTAGAGATGACACAAAATATTGAACACAAAGAACTGTGTATCTGAGTCCAGGACTGTGCTGTTATAAAGATCAATGAGATGGTGGCTGAACTGCACGGGAATTCACATTTCTGTACTAATAACACCAATGAGCTATTAATGCCATCACAGGAATTACGAATGTCGTATTTTGTAAATGTCTACCACATTTGGATAGAGCCACTCAAATAGCTGTTTTCATTAGATGCTAATCACTGAAGCTGTGAAAGGGACAGAATGATTATTCATGTACCTCACACTCACACAACACCAAATCCTATCAGCCTTTGACCTTCAGCTTCCAGCTCTGTATTTATTTTATTAAATAAACATTATATTATGGTATACACCTTTTAAATATATTTTCAAATACATAACTTTCATACACATTAATATGCATATGTATGTATATATAGAATTCTTAAATATATACTTCCAAATATAAATAATTTCACATCAAGCTAAACAGGATAAAAACATGTAAACATATTCACCTGGTTCTGGTCAAGTAAAACACAAAACCACAAGGTAACCACAAGTTAAAGAGTGCACTTGAAGGGGAACAGGGGAAGGAACAGACGTGTAAACAACAGAGATGCTGAAGCTGCACCACAAAGCCCCACGAGGGTCCATTTCTTAAGACTGAAGTAGCAAAAAGCTCCTTGTTCAGTTAAGACTTCTCCTTTCACCCTGTCACATTTATTCTTGAGGGGCTTCAAAATGAGTGTGGAAATTCTGTAAACACTAGACTAGAACTGAGTCAATCCTGTTGAAAACAGAGATGACAAAGTAAACCATAAACTGACAGTCATATTAATTTCTCCAAACAGTAACTTTAAGGACGTTTTGTTACTTTTTAACACAGTGAAACACCATAATCCTGGGGAGCAAGAAATGGGAATGGGCAAGGAAACAGTGATGGATGCTCTATACAAATGGTTTCAGCAGCCCCTGTAAGTGACAGATGTGTCTATAAACAAAACACAGGCAAGAGCAGATGACAGAGCTTCAGCACACCAGACAACATGCCACAGCATAATGCCACAGATTCAAATTGAAATATTCTTCCAGCTCACAATGACGCAAGTCCCATAGGGCCTCTGTGAAGGGGAGCTCACTAGCTCCCAGTGAAAGAAAACACTTACACAACAGATTGGCCAGCCAAAGCATGACAAGCTCTTTTTTACTGCTTTTAAAGGGCATGCTGCCCTCTCCCACCTGCAGAGGCTCGAAACGTTGACCGCGGCAAGTACCGGACGCCTCAGCACCCTGCCTCTGAGGCTCCTCTCCCTGGCCCTCAGGGAACGCATGTCTGTAAAAACAGTTCTCTCCAAATGGGCAGACCCTGCCTCGAGCAAAATACCTGCAGGTCTTGTGGCTCATTGCCTCCAAGTACTGCTGAATAAGTTTCTGCTTCTCTTCCTCCTCCTCCACCCAGAATTCACTGGGAATGACAAAGGTGGAGATGACCCTGCACTGCGGGCAGGACTTGACGACCCTGCTCCCAAACTGTCTGGCACTCCTCCACCTGCGGATACACTTAAGACAGTAGGTGTGGTTGCAGCTGGAGAGAATGCCAAAGCGGCAATCATTCAGGTTGGCTTTCTCATAGACAACCTCCATGCAGATGCCACACACTTTGTCCGCACTGCGCTGCACAGCAAACGAGAGCTCCATATTCTTCTCGTGTGCTTCAATGCAGGCCTTTACATGGTCTGCCCTCTGGGCACCGTCCACAGGGTGCAAGACCTGCAGCCCACACATATCACATATATCTCCGTGGAGATAGATACAACTCTGCCCACGAAAGCACTGCCCCACGATAGCATCGCGGCAAAGCTGCTTCCCCATGCCCAAGGCAATCTGCTCCCTCTCAGTCACCGAGCTCTGCAGAGGAGCCTCGGAGACAGAAGGGGCCAGGCGGCCCCGGTAGGGTTGCCCCGGAACAAACTCAAAGGCACCCTCCCAGCCTTCTGCACCTGCTCCTCCGGCAGCTTCAAGGCCTGCATTGTCTGTCTTAGCTTCAAAGAAACCCCTTTCAGCAGCCGAGCCAATCAGAGGCAAGGAGCGTGAGGACGCAGCAGGGGGGGCTTCCGCCACTTCCTGAGGCAGGGGCTCCATTTGCGCAGCCGTGCTGGGGCCACTGTCTGCAGAGGCCTGGGGCAACAAACCGTGGCCTTCGCTGGCCACCTGCCGGCCCGAGAGGTCGTGGGAGTATCGGCAGTTCTCCCCCTCCTTGCACAGCCCATGCAGATAATACCTGCAGACGACTTGCTTTGTCCAGCTGCCGCTGCTCCGGCCTTGCAGCCATCTGGGCCTAGCCCCTCCCCATGAGGCCTGGGCGGGCCTCAGACGTGACGGGCGGAAGGGGGCCGGGCCTGGAGCCGAAGACCACCGGGAGGCTGGGCGCACCGGGACGGTGGGCCGGGGGACGCCCTCCCCCGCTGCCTCGGCACCCCCAGAGGCCCCAGCTGCCTCGTGGGGCCCTGTGGGAGCTGCAGGCTCTTCCATGGCAGATTCTTGTCCCCCAGATGGTGCCGGAACTTCCCTGGTATCTCTTCCTTTCGGGCTTGAGGCCCGGAGGCCGCCAGCCAGCTCCTGGGCTCCTCCCTAGAAGATGTGCATCTTTTTTCCCTCTCCCCCGCTCCCTGCTTCCTGTGCCTGTGTTCCTACTTCCTTCTCTGGGCAGGCGCGGCGGACACTTCCTGTGCGGGCAACGTCAGTCGTCCACCGGGTCGGCGCGCGGTCGGTCCGGCAGGAATGGTGACCGGCTTCCTCCTGTGTTCGCAGCCGGCATCGCGGCCCGCTCTCCGCTCCGGCGCTGTCCCTGCTCTGCTGCGCTAGGCCCCTCGCCGTTCCGCGGCTCTTCTGAGCGAAGGAAGCACAGCCGTTTGAGGTTTTTAATGTAATCTGTTCCAGTGTTCTTTCATACGCATTGATTTCGTTGCTTTTTCATAATGTCTATTGAAAGCATCATAATCCTCGCGTTTTTTTATTGCTCCCGTGTAAAATTCATCTTATTTCTGAACCATCTCACACATTTTATAAAGGCTTTGTCTGTTCACGCCGTTTTATGTCTGTGGGTCTTATTTTTTAAATTATTTTTATTTCTGGGTTTCTTGACTGTCACTGCTGGAAGCCTTATTTATTTAGTTGTGTTGACAAGACCTGATTCCTTCTGCTCTTTGTTTTCTGGAAATTCTTACGGGCTTAGGTTGGAAAGGCTTTTCGCCAGTGAGGCATGAGCAGGGTTCTGATCTGAGGCCACTTTAGCGCCTTTCAGCTCTTAGGTTATTGTGGATTGCAGGGCTCCCCTCCCACTGTGCAGAAGCTGCAGACTTCATTGGTCCTGATGCTGGCCTAATAAGCCACTGTCCCCTTTGTGTCCCCTTTGGCTTTTATTTTCTCTTTCTGGTTAACTCACAGTGGGTCTTTGTTTCCCTTTCTTTCTTTCACCCAGTTTTGTACGGTATTGTGCTGGGCCAGCCTTTCATAGTATATTCTCTACCCTTCTGCCCATGAGTGGTGCTTTTTAATTTCCACGCCTGAGCTGTCATTTTGCAGATATATGTTAATAGATTAGTAAAAAAAAATTATTTTCCTAAATATAAGAGTACTTATGGATGTATACTGAATTTTGTCATGTAGTTTTCTGCATTTCTTAAGAGCTGATCACGTTATTTTCTCTTTATTGTGTTATTGCGGTTATTTGCACTGACAGATTTTTCAAATGTTTAACTTACCGTTTTTTTCCAAGAATAAAGCTTTCTGGTATGATTTATTATCATTTTATATATTATTGGATTCTGTTTGCTTAAACAAGTTTCGTAGAGGGAATTTTATGGGCCAAATTTATATTTTAAAATGGAAGAAAGTATGAATATAGCAGAGAAATTACATTGAAGTAAATAATAGAGATAAGAAATTAAAGAAAAACAAACATGAAGTAGGGGGAATTAATCAAAATCCTTTGAAAGGATTATTGAACCTGATAAATTTCTCGTGAAATTTATCAAGAAAAAATGAAGAAGGCTCAAATAACCAAGATCAGAAATTTAAAAAGTAGTATCACTACATTAATAACAGATATTAAAAATCATGTGAGGATATCAGATACAAGGTTAGGCCATTAAATTTGAAAATCTGTGTGAAATGGTCATATTTCTAGAAACATATTTATTAATAAAAATGACAGGACCAGAAATAAAGAACGTAAGTATTGATCTGTTAGATAAATTAAATCTGTAATTAAAAATAATTCCATAAATGAAAGCTTTTAAGGTTTTCCATCTGAAATAAATAGAAAGACAAAACGGTCTATATGTGTTATTGCAAGTTCTAGCCAGTACAATAGGCAAACAAAGAAATAGAAGATGTTAGAATTGCAAAGGAATTATTAATGGAAGACAGCAGAAAATTAAGAATAATTTACTGATAAACTATTAGACTTAAACACATTTAGCAAGGACAATGAATGGTATTGCAATACACAATCATTTGTATTTATATTTATATGTATATATTCATGTATACAATCAATGATACATAGACATTTAGAATTCATAACATTTATAACATTAAAAGTTAACTATCCTGGGAATTAAAGTTCTAAAACATTAAAATCATTTTATTTCTGAAAACCTAAAGAAATTGAGGTTTATTCTGATCATGCAGTAGAAGGCTCAGTATTTTCAGAAGGTAAACTTTTCCTCATTAGATAAATCATGCGAGAATGTTGCTGTTTTCCACTGCGAATCTAGGAAATCTTGGTGATGTTATGTTTTCCTCCTTTATATTGAGTTTTGTATTTTGGATGCCAACTCTTTCAAAGTTTGGCTCACTTGCATTCTTTTTTCTCCTCTAAATTCATTGGTTAATGAATATTCCTTTGACAGCCCCCCAAATTTTTACAGAAAATGGCTTGAAACAGATATTGGGCTTATATACCAGGCTCTCCACAAATTCACAAACATAAAAATCCTGAATATAAATCTATTATTTGTTTAATGGTAGTATGTTCTCAGCACCATGTCTAAATTAATTTGATTGACGTTTTACAGACCAGCACCACCAGATAGGATGTTCCATGATGATTTTTTATGTGTTGTTCTGCACAGTAGTCATTAGCTCACATGGCTCTTGAGCACTTGAAATGTGGCTGAGTAGTAGCTACTGTTGGACAGCAAAATTCCAGATAGTATCTGACCATCTTTCTCCTCAAACATGAAGAAATGGAGAAAAATAATATTTTCTAACCTACCCAGCTATGCAGCTGGCGTGGGACAGTATTTGCTTTCAGATCCCCGCCTGTGTGGCTCCCAATCATGTTTGTGTCCTGCCATCTCACAGTGAAGCACATCTCGTTTTACAATGACATATTCCGTGCTCACTATTAGAAACTAAAATTGTACCCCATGATTTTAAATATCATCTGAGATTGAATAACTGGAAATATTAGGCAATGCATCTTGAGAGAAATAATCAAATATTTTCCATCCCAGTCAAATCTCTATCCTCAGAGAATTTTCTCTGACCATCATACTTCAAAATCTTATCCTGATTTTTTTAAAATGTGAGCACTGATGTTGCTTTCACACAGTCTCTGAGAATACACATCTGATCCTGTCTCCAGTTATTTGGCTCAGCTGAGCCCTCTTTTCCCAAAAAACCACTGAGGGCCTCCAGGTCTGGGACCCGGCTGAGACCAATTTGTGTACACAGTGGTGTGCAGGGCAGCAGGAGATCTCCTGGATGGTCAGCATTGGGGTGTCCAAGTGGAACAAAGGGAAGTAGTGTTCCACCTGAGCAGGCTGGGCTGAGAACCTGGTTACCAGGGAACAGATGACAAGGGGGAGGTGGCTGACAGAGCTGAGACACAGTCCAGGCAGTGTAACAGAAGCCTGACAGGCAGGAGACTAGTTATGAGGTGGACTATGGCCATGGGTGGAAAAGAACCAGAGATGCCCACAGTCTTTTATTCTAAACATCTCAGGCCTGCTGGGCCCAGCCCCAAGTGGCTCATGTGTCCATATTTAAAGGAGACACATTTGTCTCCAAGCAGTTTCCTCCAGCACACACACCTACTTCAGGTCTGACATTTAGACATTACTGGGGGGGATGGAGGGCGAATTAAAAGCAATTGTCTAGAATAAGGCATCAGGGGTTCAAATCCAGGATGCACTGCTCTCTGAGGAATTCATCTTGGGCAAATTAATCACTCTTTTATCTCATCTGGCAAACAACAAGAGCCACCACCAATAATAAGAGCAATCAACTCACAGGTTTGTTGCAATAAATGAAATAATTATTATAAAATTATTGGAACAGTGCCTGTTACAAGGACAATATTTGAGATAAAATTCTTTTGTATTTTAGAATCACTGTGACTAGAGTGACCGTGTCAAGCTCCATTTTCTGCTGTCTGGATACAGCAGTAATATGTCTATAGGATCCCTGCAAGTTCCTGGCACATAAGAGATAGGGAATAAGTACGTATTTTCTTATACTGATGGACAAACTGATTTTTATTTGAAATTTACAGAGGCATTTTTCTCCAACTCCAGTTCAGAAGTCCAAACTCACCAAATTCCATACATTAATTATGTGCAGTTTTTTGTATATCAATTATACCTCAAGAAAGCTGTAAATAACTTAAAACCAGGCACAATTAAATATATTATCACAAAAAGAAGTTCAGTTTTAGGTACCTTTGTGCAGCACTTTTTGTCCCCACATCATTTGTAATTGCATGGGTGTCTGCATGGGACAGGAGTCCTCTAGGCTTATCCTAGGAGAGGGTAGACTGTTTTGAAAAATCTAGTCACCATGAGTGAACAACTTGATAAAAAGAAATATACTCAAAGATGTCTTTCTAATTCCATATTTTAATATGGACATAAAAAGGTATAAATTATCTTAAAGCCATTCAAATACAGTATCACAAAACTCTGATTATGAAAATTACACTGAGCTATCTATATTGTAATCAAACACAGAAAATTTCAAGAAATATTCTGAAAGCTTTTCTATAAGTGCCAAGAATTAAGCTATGTGTATACTGTAGTGTGGTTAACAGAATTTATTCATATTCATTTATTTTACAGACCTAAAACATACTTAAATTTTAATTTCTAGCCATAACCCAGATTAAATAGTTTTTATAAGGCTGATAGCTCCATGCAGAACCATGATAGAAACTGGATAAATATGAAAAGTAAATGCTTGAAAGACTTAGAAAATAGCTAATATGGTGAGAGTTCAAGAGGCATTAAATAACCTAAATCACCTATGAGTTATAGAAGAAATCACAAAGAAAATGAAAAATACTTCAACTGACAACGAAAATATGACTTATGAAAACACTTAGGATACACCTACAGCCAAGCATAGAGGCACAATGTATAGCCTTAAATATATTCATAAGGAAGGAAAAAACTTTGCTTCCAGGTGGTAGGAAAAGAAAGATGAACAGAGATGGGAGGGGAATGTCATGTGATGACGCTGGAGTCCTACTGCCTCTTCCCCTTTAGAAGAGGACATAGATGCTATGCCAGGTGTACACTCAGACCTGAATGCTGTGGCCACAGGGAAAAAAGGACAGAATCTGAATCTTCGTTCCTTGAAGAAGGAGTGATTTTTATATTTTAAAACATAAAATTACTCATAGTTTTCCATGTTATTTGCCCTGTTTCTTTCCTCCTCCAAAACATTTAGGCAATTATTAAAGAGAATTGTGAACAATCACGCACGACTGACCAGACAAATGTTGGTTTCCCACAAGAACATTATAAAGTGCATTATTATTTATGGCTACTAGAGGACGTGGATGTAATTGATTGAATAAGCAAAGGGGGGGGAAAACCCAGTAAAGTGATAGATTGTGATACGCTATTAATACTGCTGATCTAACTGTGTATAAAAACACTACATTCACCAAATATAGTCCGTGAAAATTGCACACCAGACATTTATTACAATTTACATATTGGGCCTATAGATGTCTAATAAATTTCAAAGGATTGAAATAATTCAGAGTATATTCTCCGACCCCAGATTGAAATTGAGCCAGAAATCAATAAAAAAAATTAGAAAAATAATTTTTAGGTCGGGATATTAATAATTATATTTCTAAATCACCCACAGGTCAAGGAAAAAAATCACAAAAGCAATCAGAAAATATTATGCTTTGTTTAATAATGAGTTTGCTTATATAAAAGTTTGTGCGCTGGGTGGAAAGCAATGCTTGCAGAAAATTTTGTAGCTTGAAATGAATATATTAGAAAGTGAGAAAGTAATATTATTTCTGATACAATCACTAAATTCGGGTAATTACAAATGTACATTACATTACAAAATTGACAACAAATTTAGCCAAAAGAATATATGTGGAAGGAAATAACAAAAACAAGAACAGAAATTAATAAAAGAAAGCAAATATATAACAAGTAGAATAGGCAGAGGCTCGTTCTTTAATAGGATTAAAAATTCAGATAAACCTCTAGTATGTTTCACTGAAAAAATAAAATGGAGATTTCTCAACTAACCAATATCAAGAATGAAAAATGTACCATGAACAGCATTAGGCCATTCAATATAAAAATGTAGTTGAAATGTTTAACTTCCTAGAAAATACAAATTATCATAAATAAAATGGAAGTAAATGGGAAATATAAATAGCCTTCTAGCTTTTAAAAGAAATTCATTATAAATAAACACCTTCTTAAAAAGAAAACTCCAGGCGCAGATAGATTCACAATAAATTCTATGAAGTATGTAAGAAGGATCATTACAGACACACGGTGCTCATAAACGTTGATGCAAATTTCAGGAAAATTGAAAAATGAAGTCCAATGATCTATAAAAGGGTTATACATAACAAAACCAAAAAGGGTTTGTTCTCATAATGTAAGGTAATATCAATATTTGAAAATCAATTGAAAAACAACAAGCTTATGCATGTAGAAAACAGATTAGTGGTTGCCAGAGGCAGGGATGGGGCTGAATGAAATGGGTGAAAGTGGCCAAAAGGTACAAACTTCCAGTTCTAAAATAAATAAGTCCTGGGGATGTAATGTACAGCGTGGTGACTATAGCTAATAATACTGTATTGTGTATTGAAAGTCACTTAGAGAGTAGATCTTAAAAGTTCTCATCACAAGAAAAACATTGTAACTGTGTGGTGATGGATGTTGTAACTAGACTCATAGTGGTGATCATTTCACAACATATACAAATATCAAATCATTTGATTGTACACCTGTAACTAATATAATGGTTTAAGTTGTGCATATATCAATAAAAAATAAATAAAATGAAAGAGCTGATTTATACGCACACACAACACACACACACACACACACGGGTGTTTCTCAGAACGCTAATTGTAAGCTGCATTCAAAAGTGTTTTATGAGTGAAATAAATTTATACCCATTCTGTTAAGCACATAGAGAAGTTTTTAAGAACACTTGTAATAAAGATGTTTCTAAGATGCTGCTTGCAAGCTGCACTGAGAACAGTGTTATATCAGTGAATGGAAGTTACAACCATTCTGAAATTCATTCAGAGAAGTGTTTGAGAATACTTGTAGTTAAGACATTTCTAAGATTCCTCTTGGGAGATGCGTTGAGAACAGCGCCATACCAGTGAGTGGAAGTTATATCCGTCTGTAATACATGCAAAGAAGTGTTTAAGAGCACTTGAAATAAAGATATTTCTAGGAATGATGAAAACAACCAAAATCAGTCAGTGTAAACAACAACATTAAAATATTAAAGGAGAAAAATAAAGTAATAAACTCTCAAAAACCCAGACTTTTATGTTTAAACAATATGCATTTATGATAAAGCTCTTGGGACACTAGGAATAGAAAAGAATTTCCCTGACTGATTAAAGAGATCCTCTTTAAGAACTCTAGATAAAAGTCATATTGATTTATATAAATGTTGAAATGTACAAAGATTTCCCTCTGACACCAAGAATGAGGCCACAATGCCATCAACCAACATTTATATTTAAATTTTTACTTAAGGTCTTAGCTACTGTAATAAGGCAAGTAAAGAAATACAAGTTATTATAATTGGAAATGAGTTATTAACAGAAGGACAGTGGAAAATCCAGAAGAATCTACAGTTGAACTACTTGAAGTAATAAATTTAGCAAAGCCATTGAGAAGAAATCAGTATATAAAAACCAATTGTTGGGCTTTCCTGGTGGCGCAGTGGTTGAGAGTACACCTGCCGTTGCAGGGGACACGGGTTCGTGCCCCGGCCCTGGAGGATCCCACGTGCCATGGAGTGGCTGGGCCCGTGAGTCATGGCCACTGGTCCTGCGCCTCTGGAGCCTGTGCTCCGCAGCAGGAGAGACCACAACAGTGAGAGGCCCGCATACTGCAAAAAAAAAAAAAAAAAATGAGTCTGTGTGTATAACTTGAAAGGGTCAGAGGAAATGCATATGCAAATGCTAATAACCAAATATAATTAGGCAACCTTGAAGGAGAAAAAAAAGAAGAATTGCTTTTACCAGACATCAAAATGCATTTCAAGGCTAACTGTGATTAAAAGAGTGGATACTGGTACAATCATAGAAGGAAAACTGAATAAAACAGAGAGTTCAGAAATAGACCCCCACACAAGGACGTTTAATTCTTAACAAGTGTGGAACTTCAAAGTATTGAAGACAGTTTTTTCCATAAATGGTATTGAGTCAACTGAATAAATAACTTAAAAAAAGAAACTTGATCCCTGTCTCATAATATGCATACAACATTATCTCAAGAGAAATATAGATATGAACCTGAAATATAAAACAATAAAGATTTTAGGAGAAAGCTAACATTATCCCAAGAAATAACAACAAGAGTCTTGGTTTCTTGTTTTAAACACGAACATGAGATTCTCATATGCAGGGTTGAACTACTGTAGTATTATTAATATATCTTCACATACTAGGTAGAGATGAGCTATTATTTTTCTACTGTAGTATTCTGCTTGCGCTGCTGCAGAAAAATACTGCAGATTGCTTAAACAGCAGACACTGTCTCACAGTTCTGGAAGCTGGGAACTCGAAGCAAAGATGCTGATTGCTTTGGTTTCTGGTGAAACCCTCACCCTGGCTTGCAGACAGCTGTTTTGGTGCTGTCTTCACATGGCAAACAGAGAGACAGTGAGCTGTCTTGTGTCTTCTCTTAAAGGACATTAATCCTATTGGATCAGGACCCGCCCTATGACTTCATTTAACCCTAATTACCTCCTTACAGATCCTATCTTCAAATATAGTTACACTGCATCTATACTCATTAAAGATATTATCCTGTAATTTTCTTATTTTGGGTAGTATCTTTGTCTGGTTTTGGTATCAGGGTGATGGTGGCTTCATAGAGTGACTTTGGGAATATTCCCTCCTCTTCAATCTTTTGGAGTAGTTTGAGAAAGATAGATATAAGCTCTTTTTGTATGTTTTGTAGAAATCCCCAGTCAAGCCATAGGGTTCTGGACTTTTGTTTGCAGGGAGGTGGTTGTTGTTTTTTCCTGCGGTGTTTGCATAAGCTGTTAGATACATTTATTTTCAATATGCATCTTTTGTTATATGACTTTGTAGTTATTTCTTTAGACATGAGTAATGCATAACACTAAATAGATAATAAACTATAATATAGTTGGTATCTGTGTTTCATTCCAGTTTACCTGGTATAGTCTATACATAGTCAGAGTTCAATAAACATTTTTTTAACATAGATGCAAGGAGAGCATCAATCAAAAGTCCATCAGAGAACAGAGAGACATGCTAAATCACCCTTTGTGAGAAGAATAACCACTGGGAATTGGAATATCAGCTTTACCTCTAAGCAGGTTTAGGCTGTAAAGAAGCACTTTCTTATATATGAGACACTCAAGGGTACTCTCATTGAGGGATTATGTGTGGGAAAATCTGCCTTCCTGCAAAGGTCTCAAATGAGGAAATCTGTTTCTTTACCTGCTCATTGAAAACAATAATGGAATCCTCTGAGAATTTATAATCATTGGACTGATTATTCTTGCTGATTCTGCTGGTGTATTTTCTTGGAAGAAAAAATTCCCAGCCCCCAAAATTACTGTGATTAAAGGTTGGTATTGTCCTTTGGTGCCTGGAAGATACAAATAAAAATTTGTTCCAGATTCATTGTCCTTTATCCATTCCCCTCAGCATTACCAGAGGTTTAATTTAGCCAAATATGAGCCAGCACTCAGGTCATCAGAAACATAGAGATAAGGCAGATTTTCTGTAATGACTTTAATAAAATTTTTTTTTGAATTTTTTTATTGAGGTATAGTTGCTTTACAATGATGTGTTAGTTTCTACTGTACAGAGAAGTGGAGCTCCCTGTGCTACACAGTAGGATCTTATTAGTTACCCACTTTATACATATTAGTATATATATGTCTATTCCAATCTCCCCATTCATCACACACACCCCCACAACTTTTCCCCCTTGGTGTCCATACGTTTGTTCTCTACATTTGTGTCTCTATTTCTGCCTTGCAAACTGGTTCATCTGTACCATTTTTCTAGATTCCACATATATGCGTTAATATACGATATTTGTTTTTCTCTTTCTGACTTACTTCACTCTGTATGACAGTCTCTAGGTCCATCCATGTCTCTACAAATGACCCAATTTAGTTCCTTTTTATGGCTGAGTAATATTCCATTGCATATATGTGCCACATCTTCTTTATTCATTTGTCTGTCGATGGGCATTTAGGTTGCTTCCATGACCTGGCTATTGTAAATAGTGCTGCAAAGAACATTGGTGTGCATGTGTCTTTTTTTTTCTAAAGAAAAAGTTTATTCTCTCTTCCTCTCTGCAGGTGTCTTTTTGAATTATGGTTTTCTCTGGGTATATGCCCAGTAGTGGGATTGTTGGGTCATATGGTAGTCCTATTTTTGTTTTTTCAGGACCCATACTGTTCTCCATAGTGGCTGTACAATTTACATTCTCACCAACAGGGCAAGCTGGTTCCCTTTTCTCCACACCCTCTCCAGAATTTATTGTTTGTAGATTTTCTGATGATGCCCATTCTAACCGGTGTGAGGGGATAACTCATGGTAGTTTTGATTAGCATTTCACCAATAATTAGTGATGTTGAGCATCTTTTCATCTGCCTCTTGGCCATCTGTATGACTTCTTTGGAGAAATGTCTAGTTAGGTCTTCTGCCCATTTTTGGATTAGGCTGTTTTTGTTTTTGATATTGAGCTGTATGAGCTGTTTGTATATTTTGGAGATTAATCCTTGTCAGTTACTTTGTTTGCAAATATTTTCTCCCATTCTGAGTGTTGTCTTTTCGTCTTTTTTCTAGTTTCCTTTCTTTGCTGTGAGAAAGCTTTTAAGTTTCATTAAGTCCCATTTGTTTATTTTTGTTTTTATTTCCATTACTCTAGGAGGTGAGTCAAAAAGGATCTTGCTGTGATTTATGTCAAAGAGTGTTTTGCCTATGTTTTCTTCTAAGAGTTTTATACTGTCCGGTCTTGCATTTAGGTCTTTAATCCATTTTGAGGTTATTTTTGTGTATGGTGTTAGGGAGTGCTCTAATTTCATTCCTTTAAATGTAGCTGTCCAGTTTTACCAGCACCGTTTATTGAAGAGGCTGTCTTTTCTCCATTGTATATCCTTGTCTCCTTTGTCATAGATTAGTTGACCATACGTATGTGGGTTTATCTCTGGGTTTTCTATACTGTTCTACTGATCTATATTTCTGGGGTTTTTGCCAGTACCATATTGTCTTGATTACTGTAGCTTTGTAGTATAGTGTGAAGTCAGGTAGCCTGATTCCTCCAGCTCCATTTTTCTTTCTCAAGATTGCTTTGGGTATTCAGGGGCTTTTCTGTTTCCATACAAATTGTAAAAATATTTTGTTCCAATTCTGTGGAAAATGCCATTGGTAATTTGATAGGGATTGCAATGAATCTGTAGATTGCTTTGGGTAGTATAGTCATTTTCACAATATTGATTCTTCCAGTCTGAGAACAAGGTATATCTCTCCATCTGTTTGTGTCATCTTTGATTTCTTTCATCAGTGCCTTATAGTTTTCTGTATACAGGACTTTTGCCTCCTTAGGTAGGTTTATTCCTAGGTATTTTATTCTTTCTGTTGCCATGGTAAGTCAGAGTGTTTCCTTAATTTTTCTTTCAGATTTTTCGTTGTTAGTGTATAGGAATGCAAGAGATTTCTGTGCATTAATTTTGTATCCTGCTACTTTACCAAATTCATTGATTAGCTCTAGTAGTTTTCTGGTGGCATCTTTAGGATTCTCTATGTATAGTATCATGTCATCTACAAACAGTGACAGTTTTACTTCTTCTTTTCTAATTTGTATTCCTTTTATTTATTTCTCTTTTCTAAGTGCCGTGGCTAGGAGTTCCAAAACTATGTTGAAAACTAGTGGCAAGAAAAGACATCCTTGTCTTCTTCCTGATGTTAGATAGAGGAAATACTTTCAGTGTTTGACCACTGAGAATGATGTTTGATGTGTGTTTGTTGTACATGGCCTTTATTATGTTGGGGTAGGTTCCCTCAATGCCCACTATCTGGAGAGTATTTTATCATAAATTTGTCTTGAATTTTGCCAAAAGCTTTCTCTGGATCTACTGAGAATATCATATGGTTTTTATTCTTCAATTTGTTAACATGGTGTATCACATTGATTGATTTGTATTTAATGAAGAAGCCTTGCATAGCTGGGATAAGTTCCACTTGATCATGGTGTATGATCCTTTTAAGGTACTGTTGAATTCTGTGTGGACACTTAGGTTGCTTCCATGTCCTGGCTATTGTAAATAGAGCTGCAATGAACATTGGCTTACATGTGTCTTTTTGAATTATGATTTTCACAGGGTATATGCCCAGTAGTGGGATTCCTGGGCCATATGGTAGTTCTATTTTTACTTTTTTAAGGAACCGTCATACTCTTCTCCATAGTGGCTGTATCAATTTACATTCCCACCAACAGTACAAGAGGGTTCCCTTTTCTCTACACCCTCTCCAGCATTTTTTGTTTGTACAATTTTTTATGATGGCCATTCTGACTGGTGTGAGGTGATACCTCATTGTGGTTTTGATTTGCATTTCTCTAATGATTAGTGATGTTAAACATCCTTTCATGTGTTTGTTGGTAGTCTGTATATCTTCTTTGGAGAAATGTCTATTTAGGTTTTCCACCCATTTTTGGACTGGTTTGTTTGGGTTTTTTTTTTTTTTGCTATTGAGGTGCATGTGTTGCTTGTATATTTTGGATATTAATCCTTTGTCAGTTGCTTCAATTGCAAATATTTTATCTCATTCTGAGTGTTGTCTTTTCATCTTGTTTGGTTTCATTTGCTGTGCAAAAGGTTTTAAGTTTCATTAGGTCCCATTTGTTTATTTTTGTTTTTCTTCCCATTTCTCTAAGAGGTGGGTCAAAAAGGGTCTTGCTGTGATTTATGTCAGAGTGTTTTGCGTATGTTTTCCTCTAAGTGTTTTATAGTGTCTGGCCTTACATTTAGTCTTTAATCCATTTTGAGTTTATTTTTGTGTATGGTGTTCACAAGTGTTCTAATTTCATTCTTTTACATGTATCAGTAGAGTTTTCCCGGCACCAATTATTGAAGAGGCTGCCTTTTCTCCATTGTATATTCTTGCCTCCTTTATCAAAGATAAGGTGACCATATGTGCATGGTTTTTTCTCTGGGCTTCCTCTCCTATTCCATTGATCTATATTTCTGTTTTTGTGCCAGTACCATATTGTCTTGATTACTGTAGATTTGCAGTATAGTCTGAAGTCAGACAGCCTGATTCCTCCAGGTCCATTTTTCTTTCTCAGTATTATGTTGGCTCTTCCGGGTCTTTTCTGTTTCCATACAAATTGTGAACGTTTTTGTTCTAGTTGTGTGAAAAATGCCATTGGTAGTTTGATAGGGATTGCACTGAATCTATAGATTGCTTTGGGTATTATAGTCATTTTCACAATGTTGATTCCTCCAATCCAAAAACATGGTATATCTCTCCATCTGTTTGTATAGTCTTTGATTTCTTTCATCTGTGTCTTATAGTTTTCTGCATAGAGGTCTTTTATCTCCTTAGGTAGGTTTATTCCTAGGTATTTTATTCTTTCTGTTGCAATGGTAAATGGGAGAGTTTCCTTAATTTCTCTTTTAGATATTTTGTCGTTAGTGTATAGGAATGCCAGAGATTTCTGTGCCTAAATTTTGTATCCTGCTATTTTACCAAATTCATTGATTAGCACTAGTACTTTTCTGGTAGCATCTTTAAGATTCTCTATGTATATAGTATTATGTCATCTGCAAACAGTGACAGTTTTACTTCTTCTTTTCTGATTTGAATTTCTTTTATTTCTTTTTCTCCCCTTCTTGCCACGCCTAGGACTTCCAAATCTATGTTGAATAATAGTGTTGCAGAGTGGGCAACCTTGTCTTATTCCTGATTGCAAACTGATGGTTTCAGTTTGTCAGCATTGAGAATGATGTTGCCTGTGGGTTTGTCATAATTGGCCTTTATTATGTTGAGGTAGTTTCCCCCTATGCCCACTTTCTGGAGAGTTTTTCTCCTAAATGGGTGTTGAATGTTGTCAAAACATTTCTGCATCTATTGAGATTATCATGTGTTTTCATCCTTCAATTTGTTATTATGGATTATCACACAGATTGATTTGCATACATTGAAGAATCCTTGAATTCCTAGGATCAACCCTACTTGATGATTGTGAGTGATCCTTTCAATGTGCTGTTGGATTCTGTGTGCTAGTATTTTGTTGAGTATTTTTGCATCTATGTTCATCAGTGATATTGGCCTGTACTTTTCTTTCTTTGTGATGTCCTTGTCTGATTTTGGTATCAGGGTGATGATTGCCTCACAGAATGAGTTTGGGAGTGTTCCTTCCTCTGCTATACTTTGGAAGAGTTTGATAAGGATAGGTGTTAGCTCTTCTCTAAATGTTTCATAGAATTCACCTGTGAAGCCATCTGCTCCTGGGCTTTTGATTGTTGGAAGATTTTTATACACAGCTGCAATTTCAGTGCTTGTGATTGGTCTGTTCATATTTTCTATTTCTTCCTGGTTCAGTTTGGAAGGTTGTACTTTGCTAAGAATTTGTCCATTTCTTCCAGTTTGTCCATTTTATTAGCATATAGTTGCCTGTAGTAGTCTCTTATGATCCTTTGTATTTCTCTGGTGTCCATTGTAAGTTCTTCATTTTCATTTCTAATTCTATTGATTTGAGTCTTCTCCCTTTTTCCCTTGGTGAGTCTGGCTAATGGTTTATCAATTTTGTTTATCTTCTCAAAGAACCAGCTTTTGCTTGTATTGATTTTTGCTTTTGTTTACTTCATTTCTCTTTTATTTATATCTGATCTGATCTTTATGATTTCTTTCCTTCTGCTAACTTTGGACTTTTTTGTCCTCCTTTCTCTAATTGCTTTAGGTGTAAGGTATTTTTGTTTATATGAGATTTTTCTTCTTTCTTGATGTAGGATTGTATTGCTATAAACTTCCCTCTTAAGACTGCTTTTGCTGCATCCCATAGGTTTTGGGTCGTTGTGTTTTCACCATTATTTGTTTCTAGGTATTTTTTTATTTCCTCTTTGATTTCTTCAGTGATCTCTAAGTTATTTACTAGCATAGTGTTTAGCATCCATGTTTTTTATATTTTTTACAGTTTCTTTCCTGTAATTGATATCTTTTTTTCATAGTATTGTGGTCAGAAAAGATATTTGAAATGACTTCAATTTTCTTAAATTTACTAAGTCTTGATTTGTGACCCAAGATATGATGTATCCTGGAGAATGTTCCATGAGCACTTGAGAAGAAAATGTATTCTGTTGTGTTTGGATGGAATATCCTATAAATATCAGTTAAGCCCATCTAATCTAATGTGTCATTTAAAGCTTGTGTTTCCTTATTTATTTTCATTTTGGTTGATCTGTCCATTGGTGAAAGTGGGTTGTTAAAGTACCCTAAAATGACTGTGTTACTGTCAATTTCCCCTTTTATGGCTGTTAGCATTTGCCTTATGTATTGAGGTGCTCCTATGGTGGGTGCATAAATATTTACAATTCTTATATCTTCTTCTTGGATTGATCCCTTGATCGTTATGTCATGTCCTTCTTTGTCTTTTGTAATAGTCTTTATTTAAAAGTGTATTTTTTCTGATATGAGAATTGCTACTCCAGCTTTCTTTTGATTTCCATTTGCATGGAATATCTTTCTCCATCCTCTCGCTTTCAGTATGTATGTGTCTTTAGGTCTGAAGTGGGTCTCTTGTAGACAGCATATATATGAGTCTTGTTTTTGTATCCATTCAACCAGTCTGTGTCTTTTGGTTGGAGCACATAATCCATTTACATGTAAGGTAATTATCGATATGTTTATTCCTATTACCATTTTCTTAAATGTTTGGGTTTCTTATTGTAGGTCTTTTCCTTCTTTTGTGTTTCCTCCCCAGAGAAGTTCCTTTAGCATTTGTTGTAAAGCTTTTATGGTGGTGCTGAATTCTGTTAGCTTTTGCTTGTCTGTAAAGGTTTTAAGTTCTCCATCAAATCTGAATGAGATCCATGCAGAGTAGAGTAATCTTGGTTGTAGGTTTCTCCCTTTCATCACTTTAAATATGTCCTGCCACTCCCTTCTGGCTTGCAGAGCGTATGCTGAAAGATCAGCTGTTAAACTTATGGGAACTCCCTGTATGTTATTTGTTGCTTTTCCCTTACTGCTTTTAATATTTTTTCTTTGTATTTAACTTTTGATAGTTTGATTAATATGTGTCTTGGTGTGTTTCTCCTCAGATTTATCCTGTATGGGACTCACTGCACTTTCTGGACTTGATTGACCATTTCCTTTCCCATATTAGGGATGTTTTCAATGTTAATCTCTTTAAATATTTTCTCAGACCCTTTCTTCTTCTCTTCCTCTGGGACCACTATAATTCTAATGTTGGTGCATTTAATATTGTCACAGTGGTCACTGAGACTGTCCTCAATTCTTTTCATTCTTTTTTCTTTATTCTGCTCTGTGGCAAATATTTCCACTCTTTTATCTTCCAGGGCACTTATCTGTTCTTCTGCCTCAGTTATTAGGCTATTGATTCCTTCTAGAGAATTTTTAATTTCATTTATTGTGTTGTTCATCATTGTTTGCTTGGTCTTTAGTTCTTCTATGTCCTTGTTAAATATTTCTTGTATTTTCACCATTCCATTTCCAAGATTTTGGATCATCTCTAGTATCATTACTCTGAATTCTTTTTCAGACTGTCTGCCTATTTCCTCTACATTTGTTTGGTCTGGTCGGTTTTTACCTTGCTCCTTCATCTGCTGCATATTTCTCTGTCTTCTCATTTTGTTTAACTTACTGTGTTTGTGGTCTCTTTTTCACAGGCTGCAGGTTCGTAGTTCCCATTAATTTTGGTGTCTGCCCCCAGTGGCTGAGATTGGTTCAGTGGCTTGTGTAGGCTTCCTGGTGGAGGGGACTGGTGCCTGTGTTCTGGTGGGTGGGTGTGGATCTTGTCCTTCTAGTGGGCTGGGCCGTGTCCAGTGGTGTGTTTTGGAGTGTCTGTCAACTTTGTATGACCTTAGGCGACCTCCTGCTAATGGGTGGGATTCTGTTCATATCTTGCTGTTTGTTTGGCATGCGGTGGCCAGCACTGGAGTTTGCTGGCTGTTGGGTGGAGCTGGGTCTTCGTGTTGAGACGTAGATATCTGAGAGAGCTCTTGCTGATTGATATTTCATGGGGCCGGGAGGTGTCTCATGGTCCAATGTCCTGTACTCAGCCCTCCCACCTTGGAGACTGAGGCCCCTCACCTGGCCGGATCACCGAGACACTACAGCCACTTGGCTTGAAAAAAAAGGAAGAAAAAAATAAAATAGAACAATGAATCGATAGAACCCCAGACCCAAATGGTAAAAGCAAAACTAAACATAAAAAATGACACAAAGAAACATACACACACACACTCATAAAAAGAGAACAAACAAACAACAACACATACAACAGACCGAACCATAGGACAAATGGTAAAAGCAAACTTAAACTGACAAAATCACAAAAGAAACATACACATATACACTCACAAAAAGAGAAAAAAAGGAAAAAAATTAGAAATAATAATAAAGTTTTAAAAATAAAAGTACATAAAAAGGAAGAAAGAGAACATCCAAAGCAATAAACAAATCCACCAATGATAACAAGCACTGAAAATTAAACTAAGATAAACATAAAACCAAAACCAAATCAGAGCCAGAAAGCAAACCCCAATTCTACAGTTGACCCTAATGTCCACCGCCTCGATTTTGGGACATTTGTTTTCTATTCTATTACACAGATGCTCTGTTTATTAAGTTGATTGTGGGGATTTTATCTGCTGCTCTTGAGGCTGCACGGAGAAATTTCCTTTTCTCTTCTTTGTTCACATAGCTCCTGGGGTTCAGCTTTCATTTTGGCCCTGCCTCTGCATGTAGGCCACCCTCAGGTCTCTGTTCCCCACCCAGACAGGAGGGGGTTAAAGCAACAGCTGATTAGGTCTCTTTTTCTCACTCAGGCCGGGGAGAGGGAGGGGTATGGTAATCATAATTGGCATGTAGGGCAAGCCTGTTGTGGTAGAGGCCAGCATGACATTACAACAGCCTGATGCATGCAGTGTGTCCTCCCTGGGAAGTTGTCCCTGGATCATGGGACCCTGGCAGTGGCATGCTGCATGGAGTGGGTGGGTGGGTGTTGGTAGTGACCTGTGCTTGCACACAGGATTCTTGGTGTCAGCAGCAGCAGCATTAGCAGTTCATGCCCGTCTCTGGGCTGTCAGCTGATATCCTTGGCTCGTGCCCATCTCTGGAGCTCACTTAGTTGGTGCTCTGCTTTCTGTGGGCACAGGGAGTGGGAATCACTTCTTCTTACGCATCTCATAACAATAGTCTCTTGCCTCTCCGGCAGGTCCAGTCTTTTTTCTGGACTCCCTCTTGGCTAGCCGTGGTGCACTAGGCCCCTTCAGGCTGTCTTCA
Source organism: Grampus griseus (assembly GCF_964374135.1). Classification (NCBI taxonomy): domain Eukaryota; kingdom Metazoa; phylum Chordata; class Mammalia; order Artiodactyla; family Delphinidae; genus Grampus; species Grampus griseus. The sequence goes on along the minus strand of NC_139018.1, from coordinate 121,675,209 downwards.
CACAGCCAACCCCAGTCCTCTCCCTGCGGTCTCACCTCTGAAGCCCAAGCCTCAGATCCCAGCCTCCACCTGCCCCAGTGAGTGAGCAGACAAGCCTCTCAGGTTGGTGAGTGCTGGTCAGCACCTATCCTTTGTATGGAAATCTCCCCTATTTGCCCTCTGCTACTTTTACCCCTGTTGCTGTGCTCTCCTCCATGGCTCCAAAGCTTCCCCACACCACCCCCCATCCCCACCAGTGAAGGGACTCCCTAGTGTGTGAAAACTTTTCATCCTTCACAGCTCCCTCCCACAGGTGCAGGCCCCATCCCTATTCCTTTGTCTCTTTTTTCTTTTGCCCTACCCAGGTACATGGTGGGTTTCCTGCCTTTTAGGAAGTCTGAGGTCTTCTGTCAGCATTCAGTAGGTGTTCTGTAGGAATTGTTCCACATGTAGATGTATTTTTGATGTATATGTGGGGAGGACAGTGATCTCCACATCTTACTCCTTTGCTATCTTGAAGGTCTCTATGCCTCCATTCTTTTCCCAAGATCCTCGATCATCTTCACTATCATTATTCTGAATTCTTTTTCTGGAAGATTGCCGATCTCCACTTCATTTAATTGTTTTTCTGGGGTTTTATGTTGTTCCTTCATCTGGGACATAGTCCTCTGCCTTTTCGTTTTGTCTCTCTTTCTGTGACTGTGGTTTTCATTCTGCACGCTGCAGGATTGTAGTTCTTCTTGCTTTCTGCCGTCTTCCCTCTGGCCGTTGTTGTTGTTTTTAATTACAGATTTTATTTCACTTCTAGTGACAAGACTGTTCAAATTATCTGTTTTCTCTTGACTCAACTGTTGCAGGCTGTAAGTTTCTAGAAACTTGTCCATTTCTTCTAAGTGGCCCAATTCGTTGGCATATAAGTGTTCTTAGTATTCTCTTACAATTTTTTGCATTTCTGTGGTATCAGTTGTTACTTCTCCTCTTTCTTTCTTATTTTGTTTATTTGGGTCCTCTCTCTTTTCTTCTTGGTGAGCCTGGCTAGAGGTCTGTCAATTTTGTTTATCTTTTCAAAAAACCAGCTCTTGGTTTCATTGATCTTTTCTATTGTTTTTTAAATCTCTATTTATTTCCTCTGTGATCTTTATTAGTTCCTTCTGCTGACTTTGGATTTTATTTGTTCTTTTTCTAATTCTTTAAGATAGTAGTTTAGGTTATTTATTTGAGATTTTTCTTGTTTCTTGAGTAGGGCCTGTATCACAATGAACTTCCCTCTTAGAACTACATAACATAGATTTTGCAAGGTTGTGTTTTCATTGTCATTTGTCTCGAGGTATTTTCCAATTTCCCCTTTGATTTCATAATTGATCCACTTATTTTTAGTAGCATGTTTAGGTTTAGTATTTCTATACTCTTTGTTTGTGCTTGTCTGAGAAATTCTTTATCTGTTTTTCTCTTTTAAATGACAATCTTGCTGGGTAGAGTATCCTAGGTTGCAGGTTTTTCCTTTTCAGGACTTTGAATATATCATGCCACCTCTTTCTGTTCTGCAAAATACCTGAAGAAAAATCAGCTTTATGGGGGTTCCCTTGTAACTGACTCTTTGTTTTTCTCTTGCCTCCTTTAGAATCCTCTCTTTATCTTTAACTTTTGCCATTTTAATTATGATGTCTTGGTATGGGTCTGTTTGGGTTCATCTAGTTTGGGACCCTCTGTGCTTCCTGTACCCGAATATCTGTTTTTTTCTTTAGGTTTAGGAAAATTTTCAGCCATAATTTCTTTTTTTTTTTTTTTGTAATACATTTATTTATTTATTTTTGGCTGTGTTGGGTCTTCATTGCTGTGAACAGGCTTTCTCCCTAGTTGTGGTGAGTGGGGGCTACTCTTCATTGTGGTGCACACACTTCTCATTGTGGTGGCTTCTCTTGTTGTGGAGCTCGGGCTCTAGGTGCACGGGCTTCAGTAGTTGTGGTATGCAGGCTTAGTAGTTGTGGCTCGTGGGCTCTAGAGCACAGGCTCAGTAGTTGTGACGCATGGTCTTAGTTGCTCCATGGCATGTGGGATCTTCCTGGACCAGGGCTTGAACCCATGTCCCCTGCACTGGCAGGCAGATTCTTAACTACTGCGCCACCAGGGAAGTCCCACATAATTTCTTTAAATACATTTTTATCTCCTTCTCTCTCTCTTCTTCTGGAACCCCTATTGTATGTCGGTTGGCATGCTTTATATTATCCCATAGATCTCTTATGCAGCTTTCATTTTTTAAAAAATTTTCCTTTCTGTCTGCTGTTCTGATAGAGTGATTCCCATTATTCTATCTTCCAGACCACTTATTCATTCTTTTGCATTCTTCGGTCTGCTATTCATTGCTTCTAGGTTGGTTTTGTATCTTGGCAATTAAGTTGTCTAATTTTGATTGGTTCCGTTTTATAGTTTCTAGTTCCTTGTTACAAGGATCTGTATTTCTGTTGATAATCTTTTTTCATTCCTTTAGCATTTTTATTACTTCCTTTTTCAACTTAGTGTCTAGTAGACTGGTGAGGTCTATTTCATTATTTGTTCTTTCAGGGGATTTCTCTTCCTCTTTTAATTGGGAGCCCTTCCTTTGCTTTCTCATTTTACTTAAGTTTTTCTGTCTCTATGAATTTAGGAGAAACAGTTATCTACTGTGGTCTTGAAGAGGTGCTTTTATGTGGGAGCATCCCTGTGTAGACTGTGTGCATCCAGTATTTTTGGTGTGAGAGCTGTTTTTGGTATGGATGCCAGCCACATCTTTTCTCAGTGTTCTGTCCATTATCCCCTTGATAGGGGGTTAGTGTTGTGCTTCCCGGAGCCTGCAGTGGTTATTGAGCAGGGCCTCCTATTTGCTCCATGGCTGTCACAGCCCTGTTGGGGGGAGGTTCTGTTCCCCAGTTGTTAGAGTAGATGCCCTGAGGGTCAGGTTTCATAAGGCTCCATTGCCCTTAAGTGTGTGCTCTGTCCCCAAGGAGGTGATTGCTGAAGCAAGTGAGGACCAAGTGGTCAAGAGGACCTAAGTGCCACCTGTGCAGGCATCCATGGTTCTGCCTAGAAAAAGGCCAAGATCATGACCCTTTCTCTGTTGTGTTTGTCCCAGACCTGGTGCTAGGCTGGTGCTTGGGGCTGTGGTACTGTGGCTGCAGAAATTGAGGTGGCTGTGCTGATACAGCCTGGGACCTGGGCTGCCTATGTGGCAGGGCTTTCCCAGGACCTGTCCACCCTAGGTCTAACTTCAAGCTGTGGTGTGGGTCGGCTGGAATGGGAGAGCTCCCACTGGGAAATGAACCACTGCATACTCCTCCCCAGGGGCTGTCTTCCCAAGGCATGCATTTCTGTGGTGCCACCTGGTGTGCACACCAACAAAGTCCACCCCTGCTGGACCCGATCCCACTATGCACATACTGACAGTGGGCTCTAAGTTTCAGCCAAGACCACACCCAAGGCCCTCCAGGCTGTCTATGTGGAGCTAGATCAAGTCTTCTCCAGGGCCTGTCTGCTCAATATTCAGCTCCTAGCTGCTGCTAGCAGCCCCACTTGGTGTGGATTTGGGGCTGGGAAGTGTGGTGAGGTGGCAGCCATCAGCATAGGTCTCCTTCCAACCTGATTGCTAGCAAGCCTGCACACGTGCCCTCCTTGACAGCAGAGTCCAGGCCCCTCCAGCCCCTCTGTCTGTCCCAGTGAATCTCCCATCAGGCAAGTGAGCTCCTCAGGTTGAAGTCCTGCACCTGTGGACCTTCCCTCCTTCACAGATCCCTCCCAGGGGCACCCGACCCATCCTGATGCTTTTTTCCCCCATCCTACCTGGTTACGTGGGGATCTTTCTTGCACCTTTGTTTATATAAGAGACCTTCTGCCAGGTTCCCGTTGGTTTTCTGTGAGAGTTGTTCCATAGGTAGATGAATGTTGATGTGTTTGTGCGGGGAGGTGAGTTCCATATCCTCCTAGTCTGCCACCTGGGTCCTCTCCGAGGCATGATAAGATTTATATCTTTAAGGACAATAAATAAAAATGTAAGTTTTCTCCTGGGAGTTTTAGAGTATATTTGTCTATTATAAGTCTTAGGATAATTATTAGTAAAATAGTTTTGAAGCACAGGGCAACTTTACTCCAATATCCTGATCTTTAAGACTATCTAACAAGCAATTTTGAGAGGAATAGTTGAGGTCTTAGGATGGTAAAGATAGTTGGGCCTTGACTTGTTTCTAGAGTTGTACTTGTAGTTTTGTAGGAATTTGCAAGACAAAGAGAGTTGTTCCCTTAAGCCCTTAAATATTGTACTCCAGCTGATTTATTTCCTGATTATTTGTAAGAGGACCTGGGGAATTGCTGAGAAGAAAGATCAATTTTTGAAAAGGAGAATTGATGTTGGATTTTGCTTTAAGACTAATTTCTATTCTTTCCTCGTCATAAGAAGTTCCTTAAGGCTGGTCATTATAATTGTTTTCTTTTCAATTTGATCCTCCCATAGGTACCAGTATGACAGCTGCTTATGATGAGAGCTCTCAATTTTTTTTCCCTTTTAAATACAGCCAATTGTAAGTATCTATTGCCTGGCCATTGATAAGTAGGATCTTATATTAATTTTAAAAGGTTACTCAAACCAATAAGCATTTTTTGGTTTACCCAAAGATGTTAGAGGCATCTCACAAGAGAGTATATAGCCCTCACAAGATCAAGAAATTTTACTCCCAGATATGGTCTAAGAAGGTGAAAGCTCTTCCTTGCTACAGGCAGTAAGAATGGTGTAGTGAAAAAGGTGTCTCCAGCGTCCCACAAATAATGTGGGGCACCTCTTGATGTAAATATGCTAATCAATGCACTGGGCAGATGCTACTGGAATGGAATTTGTACAGCATTAACAAGCAACAGAGGTTGATATGAAAAAGGCCCCTTGTGGACTGGTACCCCTTAAGAAAAACTCCCCTGGGAGCTGGCACAGCCAGACAAAGAGAGTGCTGCTTGTGACTTTGTGTCTCAGAATCCCAGTCTATACAACTGGCCACCAGATGCACCTTTCAGATGTCAGAGACCACAGAGAATATTCCCACTGGACAGAAGGCCAAGCTCTAGGCACATAGAAAAATATGGAAGACAAAAACCTTCTCCCGTTTTACATAGAAAACCCACAGCTGAGTTTGACTGAAGAAACACTGGTCTGGTGAGAATGGTTAACTCACCAGCCTGTGAGCCTGGCTCAGAGAGCAGGCTGATAGGGACTCTGCCTGCATTCTTCCCTATTTCTTCCTCCTTATGACAAACAACGCAATAGACAGACAAACACACACACACACACACACACACACACACACACACACATACACACACACAACAGTGACCATCTTTGAGAGAAGAATCCACAAGTGTTGCTAAGTCCAAGGAACTTAGTTCCACAATTATTTTCTCCTGCTAATCTAAACTGAGTGAGAGAGAGAGAGAAAAAAGGCACTCTCACCACTTCCCTTTGAAAGAGACCTTGAGTCAGAGATCAGGAGGCTGACATGTAAGAAATCTTACCTTCTGCTGGCCTTTGTCACATGTCCCAGGATCTCTCAGCTGCAGCAGCCTCAGAGTGGGAAACAGGTCCAGCCAGCCCCTGGCTGACTCACCAACCACTGGGGAGGGGGAAAATTTCCCCCCCTTTCCCACTTGAGTTGTTGTGGCTGGACTAATCAAATTGACACAAGACAGATTAACAGGAGAAAAAGAAACAAATTTAAATTCATGCACATGGAGGTCCCATAGAAATGGAAACCTAAGAAGTGGCCAAATCAGGCAGCTTTTATACTTTCTCTGCAGGTTTTGGCTGCTAGATCCTAGGGTTCTTTTAAAAGGTTATGAATTTTCAGGTCTTTGGTAATACCAACTAGTTGTCTTATTTCTGTGATGGTAAGTAGTAGGTCACAGAAATTTAAATACTCTTAACAGTCAGTTGGTCCCTTTTTACTCCTCCTGTTGTACAAAATCTTTAAAAATCTTTTGAATCCCGAGATGCATGAAATTTCAAGTTTCAGTTTCAAATCCCCCACTGCTCTGACCTTATGGGTTATTACTGGGAAGATGGATGTCCTCAGAAGCTGAATTCATAGGTATCTGCTTTCCTCTGCAGGGTGTCACAATCAGCCTCACAGGGATAGGGTTGGCCCTCACGCCCTCATGTATGATGGTGGCAGGATCACTGGGACTGGACCCTACACTCTGAGGGCATAGAAACAATGCTTTGGCATACTAGTTCACCAGGGCACTGAGCTATGTCCAGCCTGATTCTATGGGCATTTTATAGTTAGTGAGGAGCTTGCTAACTTCCTGGGTATTTTACGCAGGGAAGGCACTAGGTGTTCAGGCTGTTTATGTAGGACCATTGTATCTTTTGCCACCATGTGTTGCCGTGGCCCACAATATCCCACAGGATTGGGGGAGGAGGTGCAACAGCAGCAATGTTTGTAGCAAGAGAGGGACCAGAGGCCTTGGGTGTACCTGCCTTCCTGAGGCTCCATGCTTTCCTGAGCCAGGGTGCCCTAATTGTACTCATTACTACTGGAGTCCTGAAAATACAGAGGAAGGGAGTCTCCTTTTTGTAAGGGAGTCCCCTCCTTTATCTGGTAGTGCACACTTGGACAGGGGTTGTCACCTGTATGTCCCAGCCTTTAACTAATGAAAATCTTAGCCAGTTTTCCTAACAGTTATACCTGAAGTCTAACACCCTCCGGGGGAATTCACCATCTGTGGGGCACTGATGGGTAGAAGACATGTCCACAGAAACTCAAATCAGCTCGGATGAGCATTGCTCTGAGGTTTGTGAAAACTCTGGTTGTCCCCTTCAGAGTTAGCACTATAGGATAGGAAGCATCTTTGTAGGTGGTACACTGCAGCACAAATGCCAGCAAGTGGTGGGCCTCCCCCAGGGAGAATTACCCAGGAGAGCTAAGGGGCAACTCCACGTTCCTGCTCATGATGCCTGTTGTTATGACTTTGTTAAATTAACATTTGTTAAGTGGGGCAGGGTGCCAGATGGCTGGTGAGTTGCAGTTCAACAACAGACCACAAGAGAAATTGAAATAGTGAAGTAATTACTCAGAGGCTCTGGAGGAAGGACACAGTACACCTGGAGGGCCCACTGGGGACATCAAGGTGAATGCAGAGAGAGAGAGACAGGACCTGGAGCGCATGCCTTTATTAGGGTCATGGGTGTAGTGCTTTGGGGTTCCTGGACCAAGGCTGGATTGGTCAATTCAAGCCAGAAGAGTGGCGTCTGGTGAGTTTCTTTGGGGTCTTATCTAAGGGGAATGAAAAGGGAAGGCCCTGGGAGGCCACGGGGGCTGTTGATCAGAAGGGCTGTTGGGGGAGTCATATTAGGAACTTATTCACTTGTGACTCTGTGGGCAGCTGTCTAGGACATGTGCTTGCATGAGGGGCTAATGTCACCTAAGGTCCCTGCAGGTCAGTTTGCCAAACAAAATGGATTCAAGGCAGCAATACTGTGAAGTGTGTTGACCTAAGACGAATAGACTGCACATATTTCTCCAGCAAAGATGGGATTATTCAGGGTCAGCAGAGAATTGCAATTTGAGGTCTGCATACTTGGGGAGGTACCTGAAAGCTCCTGCATAGCAAGGGAAGTATAACTCCTTTATGAGGGGAAAAGGATGTTGGGACGAACTGTTGTAAACAAAGAGGCCATGGCTTCTTATTGGCTGGGTCCTCATCAGGAAGGAAGAGGATCTTTCTTCCTCCTGTAGGGCTCTGCTACTGTTGGAGGGTGTGCGAGCTCCCCCTGCTGGTCTCCTGGCTCTATTTAATGCAGGTGTCTGTTTCTTAATTTTTTACAAGCTCAACTCTTGACAAGGACAAAACAGTAATAATCAAAGCTGTAAAAATATAATATTTATTCTGGACAACATTAAGTTTGCCTAAGTGTAGTGACAAATGCAATTTCAAAAGTGCATTAAGCCTTTAAAATCTTATCCTCCTGAAAGCCCTGCTTCCCGTTGTAGAATCCCTATGTCTTCTCGATCTCTCAACTAGTTTGGGGGGGTGGAGGAAACAGGTGAAAAATTGGTAGAAGGCTATGATACTTAGCTGTAGTTGTTATAGGTCTGAAATACCTTAAAAGAGAGATAATTATTTAACTTTGGACTAAAAGTAGATGTATATACTCCAACATACTCGAGCCAAATTCTGTGGTTCAAGCTATGTGTCTATAAAACACTATTTGTTTTGGTATTTGGCTTTTGACAGCTTTTAATCCAACTTCTCCTTCTTCTATTTCTGCCTCACAACTGGGAAAGATGGTAAGAAAGTCTAGGTGCTCCTTACTTTAGAGCAGGTGGAAAGTTCAATCCATGCATGGGAATCCTCGTCTCAGCCCCACCCCTAACCATCATACAAACCCCAAGCCAGTCTCCTTCCCTTTTTCTTCAAGCTGTGTTGGACCTGCCTGGGAGCTGCTCTGCCCTCCCCAGAAAGCCTCCATTATGTGAGTAATAAACATGTTTGTACCCTCTTTGAATGTGTGTGTCATTATCAGTCTGGACATCCAAACAAAATTTTGAATGAAAGTTCCTCCTCTATCTTCCAGTTGGCTACAACAGAATGTTGCCCTCATATCCTTTTTTTAAATGCTGTCGACTGAAATTTGAGGTCCTGGCTGGAGGCTGGTAGTTCCCCTTCCTGAACAGCTTATTATGTCCACACATCAATCACTTCCCTTGGTATCTCACACTCAAAGCACTATGCAGCAGTTAAAATTGCCCCAGGTTCAGGTATCAGACAACTAGGGATACTCTTATGCCTTTATGTCTGATAACTTATTTAAATTAGCCAACCCACAGGGAGCCCACAACACCTAGCTAAGGACAGCCCACTTGCCGTGTACAAGCTGCCCCCTAGAGCTTCAACTTGCTGTTACCCTGTCCCAGGTGCAACCTCTCATTTAACCCTGCCTGGCAGCCTTCTCTTGTTTGGGACTGCAAGTTTAAAAAGTTCTGTCTTTTATCTATCATAGTGTCATTGTGTTGTGTCCCACCATTAAAATAATCTTTAAAACTTATCAAACAATTGGCATTACAGACAGCATGTCTAGGCCATTATGGCTGAGATATGGGCAGCTTTGTAGGAGGATATGCTCTTGGGTTATTATGGGTTCCAGACCACTGAAAAAATGGCTTGGGGCAAAACTTCCACTTGTTGGTGAGCTTTACCCTTGATGCTGTGTCTGCTGGTAGTAGCTGCATCTCTCCTTTCCTAAATTTTCTGGGTGTCAGAATATTCTAAATGAATACTGCTGATTGGCTAAACTCTGGGGGCCATATGCAGTTCAGGTAGGGGCTCACCTTAGGGCAATCTGAGTGACAGGCCACTTAGCCGCACTTTCTAGGTCTGGGCATTCTGGTTGTTACCGAACCAAACTTGGGTCAGCTCACCAGTGCACAGCAATGCCAATCTACTGACTTCAGGTTGTGGTGAAGGAAAGTGCAGGGTTTATTGCAGGAGCCAAGGAAGGAGTGTGGGTGGCTCATGCTCAAAAGACCCAAACTCCCTGATGAGTTTCAGGGGAGGGTTTTTAAAGATAGAGTGAGGGAGAGAGCTGCAGGGTCTGTGATCAGCTCATGCACAATTCTCTGTCTGATGGTGAGGTAAAAGTGTGGTGTCACAGGGGTTAACATCATCAATACTCAGGCTCCAGCTGGTCTGGGGGCTACATGCTCATGGTCATGATGCAGTTAGCTTCTTCCTTCTGGTGCAGGTTTTAGTATCTGCAAAACAGCTAAGGACTGTGCATCAGACACTGTTATCCATGTCCTTCATGGAGGAACTAAAGTTTATGTGACTCTGCTATGTGGGTGATCTATTGTTTAAATTGTTACCAGTTCTCCTGACCCAACTGCTATCTTTTGTTACTACATGTTCACGTTCTTGCAGTCATTAAATCTTGAGACAGGTTTTTATGACTCAAGGGAGGCCTGGAAGACTAAAGCTTTTCTACAAACAAGAGGCAAGTGGGGGCGGTCCACACCCAGAAGGCCTCATAAGGTTGTGCTCAGTTATATGGTATATTTCTAGTTGCAGCCTGTATTTGGCAGAGGTTTATCCCAAGGGCCTATCACCTCTTGGGTGTCAGTACTTCTGTAATATTATTTTGGGCAGAACTTTAGTTTATCCATGTATTCTAGGTAACCCCTGTGGAGAAAGGTGTTGGCTGGACCTGCCCACCATATAGAAGTGGCACCTGGGTCTCCTTGGCAATGTTATGCAGCTGGAGGTGTTACTGACCAGGGTTCTTGGGCTCCTTAATCAATAGAAAGTGATCAGAGGCCAGAGAAGAAATTTAGGCAAGGCTTTACTGGGGCCCCTGCTGCATCATGGAGGAGAGAGAACAAACAACAGATTTCCTTGCTTGCTCCCTCCCTGAGGGGGTGTGAGCTGGCTTCTTATAAGGAGTGAAGGTAGGGGTGTGATCAGGAGTGGTGCCGGAGGGGTGGCTCAGGTGGTGTGCCCACCCCTTTTTGGTGGTGTGTGCAGGGGACATGTGCAGTACCCTGCTGTTGCTCCTGACCCCCTACTTTTGCTCCAGGCTCTTTAAAAGTGACAATTGAGATTTTTGGTCTCTTTGTATCTTTTGTCTAGAATTTGCCCTAACTGCACAAGCATGCAGTTGTATTTTATCCCATATAGTTTCCTTGTATTTTGTTGCTTGAGGAGAGGTGTATCCAGGTGCAAGCATTGCAGCACAGTAGCAAAGGGTCCCAGGTCGCAGCCTGTCTCATTGCCCCCTGAGAGACTAGATGCCCTATTCTTAAGGGGTAATGGGCCAAAGCTCTCTTCTTCTGAAACTTCTTCCTGCTGGACAGGGTTTGCAGACCGTAGCCTACCCTAGAGGTATGGAAGTCCCTCTCTGACTGTTCCAAGGACCTATAGGGACCTGGGCCACTTTCTGCTGGAATGGGCTGAATTCCTTGAGTCATCATAAGCCTTACTTCAAACTGTTGGAGCCTAAAGACACAAACTTAACCAAAAGGTTAAACAACAAGGGCAGGGACTTCTTTGGTGGTGTAGTGGTTAAAAATCCGCCTGCCAATGCAGGGGTCAGGGGTTCAAGCCCTGGTCCGGGAAGACCCCACATGCTGCGGAGCAACTAAGCCCATGCACCACAACTACTGAGCCTGCATTCTAGAGCCTGTGAGCCACAACTACTGAGCCCACACACCACAACTATTGAAGCCCAGGGGACTAGAGACCATGCTATGCAACAAGAGAAGCCACCACAATGAGAAGCATGTGCACTGCAACTAAGAGTAGCCACTGCTCACCACAACTAGAGAAAGCCCGCATGCAGCAGCAAAGACCCAACACAGCCAAAAAATAAATATAATTTTAAAAAACATGTAAACAAACAAGGGCTACAAATGAGAAGAACAGTAGCCACTAAAGGCCCTGGAAAGGGAAGGAACAAGGTTAACTTTGGGCTTCCTTAACTGTTGACCAGACAAGGGAGGCGACATCGCCCCTGCCAAACTTATGAAACCACTCTGCCTGGGTGTATGTTTCCTTAATATTAATTTTACATGTCCTGTTGCATTGATCCAAGTGCAGCAGTAAGTATTACTTGTCGCACAGACACTACCTTGTTCTGCCGGAAGGTAATCAACAGTCAGACAGTTGTCAAGAACCACATCAAACAAGGAAACAAGAGAGGTGCCAAGTCCCATTAAGGCTTCAAATAAGAGCCAACCCACTACATCATTTTACTCATTTGTTGATGATGTCTGTCTTTTGAATAGATATCTCAGATCTTCCACTGGCTCACAGGTGTATTGTTCTTCTGTTGTGACCTGTGGGGCTTCTGGAGGTAAAAGCTTTAGTGTGGACAAATGTACCCAACAAGATGTCCCTTGAGTTTGACAGCAGTGGAGGTGGTTAAAATTACTTTATAGGGGACCTTCCATTTTGGCAATAGTTGGTCTTCAGGGATCCAACTTTCCAGGTTTTAAGAACTTGGTCCCTGGGGTTTATTTGTGAAGGGACTGCTCCTTCGTCTGTATTTTTAGTGGGAGCTGACAGTGTTTTGTGGGCATAGTCCTGATTGCCTTCTGAACTTGTCCTAGATTAGTAATATATCTCAGGCCCTGGTTCACCTCCATCCAGTACAATGTAGTAGTAAGAAAAGGCCTCCCATATCATTTCAAATGGGCTAAGTCTCAGACCACTCCTGGGGGCGACACAGACCCTAGGAGTACAAGTTGGTCCAGGGTTCATGAGTTTTTTGGCAGAGCTTTGCTAAGGTTTTCTCTAAAGTATGGTTCATTTTCTCCACCTTCCCTGAAGACTGGGGGTGTCAAGGGGTGTGTAGCTTGTAGCCTATCCCTAGGGCTGTTGTGAGCTGCTGTGTGATTTTGGCTATAAAGGGTCCGTTATCACTCTGGAGGGACTTTGGAAGTCCACACTGAATAATTATTTCTTTAAAAAGGGACTTACAGGCTCCCATAGCCTTTGTAGATCAGGTGTGGAAGGCTTCAACTCATCCTATGAAAGTATCGACAAACACCAGAAGATATTTATATCCTGATCATGGGGGCATTTGGGTGAAATCTAACTGCCAGTCTTCCCCTGGGATATGTCCCTTGGCATTGAATTGCCCTGAGTAACAAAGGAGGGATTGGATGGGTCTGTGGGTTATTACAGCCACACAGATCACAGGCAAGTGTTACTTGTTTTTACTGTTCTTTTAAGCTCCTTCCCTGAAAAAGCCTTTTGCATCAAGTCCCATAGTACATCCCTCCCATAGTAGGTGGCATCATGTAAACTCTTAGTGAGTTTCCACTGTCGGGCCAGTAGGATTAGAACTTTATCCTCCTTTTTATACACCCTGTGCTTCCGTTCTCATACCCCATTTTTTTGCATTTTCTTGTTCCTGTGGGGAATACTGGGGAAGGCTAGGGAGTTCAGGGGGGGCAATTACTAGAGCCATAACTTGTTCATGTTCCTGCAATCATGATACCTGTTTTGCAATTTGATCAGCTTTGCTGTTCCCTTGGCTCACTCACAAAAGATCCATCCCTCTGATGGCTTCTACAGTATATTACTGCTACCTGGGTTGAAAGCTGCACTGCTTCTAAAAGAGCCAGAATCACATCTTTATGTTTTATGGGGAATTTCTAGTGGTTAACATTCCTCTTTCTTTCCAAATGGCAGCCTAGGCCTGTAGCACATGGAACCTATAATTACAGTCAGTAAAAATATTTAATTTCTTCCCCTTTCCTAACTGCAAAACTCTCATTAATGCAATTAGTTCAGACTTCTGGGCTGACATCTGGGGTGGTAGGGCCTTGGCTTCTATAACTTCATCTAGACTAACTATGGCAAACCCCGCCTTTCGGGTTCCCATTTCTACAAAACTGCTCCCATCAGTAAACCATTCGACCTCAGGGCTGTCAAGAGGCTCATCTAGAAGATCAGACCTGCTGGAGTAAGTTTGCTCTATGGTCTCAATACATGGATGCACTGAGTTTCCACTCTCGACTGCTGGAAACAGAGTTGCCAGGTTCAGGGTTTGGCATACCTTTAAGGGAATGTCAGGGGTACCCATTAGGAGGGCCTGATATCTTGTTAACCTTGCTCCAGTCAACCAGTGATGTCCTTTGACTTCCGGCACAGATTATACCTGATGAGGGGTTAACACATCTAAGTGTTGTCCCAGGGTGAGCTTGGAAGCCTCACTAACCAACAGGGCTGTGGCTGCTACTGCCCGCAGGCAGCTTGGCCATCCCAGGGCCAATGAGTCAGAAGACGATGGAGTAGAAGGACACAGAGTTTGCATCTTATCACAACTAGGGCACCTACCAGGCATTGGTGGGGGACCTCGGACACCTAAAGGGATGGAAGGAATTCCAGCACGACTGGCTAGGATGTGGAGGGGAAGAAGGGGGGCAGGAAAGGTTGAGGCATGATGGGACCAGGCACCCCTCCCTGTGGGGCAGCGGTGGGGAGGAGAGGGGTTCCCACACGTGGAGGGGCCCAACCACGATGTGGGGATCGGTGGGGATGGAGAGAGAATTTTGGGGGATCGGGAGATCAGAAGGGAACACAGCTAGCATCTCCCCAACCGGCTTGGGCCTTGGCAAACCTGCTGGGGTCCTGGGCCTGAACCTCAGCCCTCTGGGGCCCCCTCCAGCCATGAGAGTCCTGAGCCTGAGCCCTGCCCACCACCCACCCCCCCCGCAACACCACCAAGGCCTTTTATGACCTTTTTTTCTAATTTTATTTAATTTTTATTCTTTTAAAATTTTATTTTATTGTCTTATTCTTTGTTATTGTTCTGCTCCTTTTTGTTAGTTGTTTTGAAAAGTAAGCCCCTGGTCTCTGATCTGGTCCCAACTTTTGGGTCAGATTCCTAGTGCTGTCCCTGATGTCTCACGAACATATAGGGTAAAGGGCTTGTCCAAATTTGGAAGCCCCAGTGCTAGAACTCTATTCAACTCAGTCTTTAGAGTCTCAGAGGTCTGACGGTGGTTCTCATTCTATTGAAGGGGTTCCCTTTCTCCTCCCTTTAGAGCCTCATATAGGGTTTTTTCTATAAGGCCATAAGTTGGAATCCAGATACAACAGAACCCAGCCATCCCAAGGAAGCCTCTGAGTTGTCTCTTTGTGGTTGGAGATGGTAATGCACAAATTGCTGTTTTTGGATCTATGGCCAGGGCTTGTGCCCCTGGGCTCAAAACAAATCCTAAATATTGAACCTGTTGCTGTAAGATCTGAGCCTTGGTTGGAGAGATTTTATATCCCCTTTTTGCCAGAAAATTTAGGACCCTAAGAGTATTGTGATCTGAATCTTGTTTGGTCTCACTACTTACCAATAAGTCATCAACATACTGTAACAGGGTTCCCTTCTCAAGGCTCAGTTCCCTCAGTTCTCTTGCTAACATGTTTCCAAAAAGATGGAGGCTGTCCTGAAAACCCTGTGGAAGCACTGTCCAGGTATACTGGGTAGCCTCCAGGGTGTCAGCGTCCATCCAGTTCAAAGGAAAAAAGATATTGAAAGTCTGGATGTAGGGGAATACAGAAAAAATGTATCTGTGAGGTCCAAAACAGAGAAATGCTGAGCAATCCCTGGCACTTGGGTGAGGCAGCCTTATTCACTGCTCGTAAGTCTTGCACAAACCAACACTCTCTGTTAGACTTCTGAGTGGGGAAGATTGAGTGTTGCATGGGGATTGGCAGGGCCTAATGAGTCCGTGTTTTAGGAATTTGCTGAGCAGTGGTTGGATTCCCCTCAGGTCCTCAGGTTTTAAAGGATATTTTCTCTTCCAGGCGTATTTTTCCCCAGGCCTTAACCTTATTTTTATCAGGGGAACACAGTTTGCTTTTCCTGGCACCAAGGTATTCCAAACTGCAGGATCTACTTGTTCTCTAATTTCTTGGGGGAGGTCTTGGGGAATATTTTGATGCCCAACAGGTGGGTCATCTGGGGCTCATAATAGATGGCATTCTCTGTTTGGATTCTTTACCTCCTTGGACTTCACCCTGTCCTAAGAATAGACTAGGTCCTAACTCATTTAGCAAATCTCTCCCGAGGAGAGGGACAGGACATTCTGACATATATAGAAAGGAGTAATGACAATGGACTCCACTCTGCAGGCAAGGGGAGACATAAATCGCCTTACTTTTGGCTGTCCATCAACTCCCATCACAGTAGAGTCATGGAGAGAGGGCCAGCCGGCCAAGTCAGAACAGAGCAGACAGCTCCACTGTCTTCAAGAAATTCAGTTCTCCTACCTGACACATAGAGGGTGACCCAAGGCTCTGTGGGAGTAATGAGGATGGATTGAGTGGGATCCAGAGCAGGGCAGTTGCTCGGGGCCAGTCATTCGGTGTGTGGGAATCTTGCATCTGAGAGATTCACAAGGAACTGGGGCAGGTCAGTGTTGCCCCTCGGGCATCCCACTAGAGGGCGCTCAGGACATTCCCCCTCCCAGTGCCCCCCTTTCCGACAAAAAGCACACTGGTTTGGGCCCAGGCAGCTTCTTGGTGGTCTGTCCAGCCTTCTCAGCCCTCCAGGGTCCCCTCGAGGTGGTGCGTGGATCAGAGCAGCCTAAAGCTGCATTTTCTTTATTAGCCTCTTACCGTTATTGGCCTCCTCCATTAAGTCTCGGTTGTTATAGGCCTTGAAGGCCTCCTTTACCAAGGTTTACAATGGGGTTTGGGGCCCAGCCTCAAGCTTTTGTAATTTTCTCTGGCATCAGGAGTAGCCTGGGTGACAAAATGTATGACCAAGAATGTCCTTCCTTCTGAGAACTCAGGGTCTGTATTGGTATACTTCCTGAATGCCTCTTTCACCAGGCTCAGGAAGACTAAAGGGTTTTCATCTTTTTTCCTGTGTAACCTCTCAGACCTTATCATAATTTACAGCCTTCATCTTACACCTTTTCATTCCTTCTGATAGACAAGTAATACAATGTTTCATCCTAACCTGGCCTACACGATCTTCATAGTCCCAGTGTGGATCATGTTCTGGGATTGTATCCCCATCCACCTGATAAATTTGGTGGTGTGGATTGGTGGCCAGTAGGCCATCTGTGTGTTCTCTGTCCTTTCTTAGTATATGTTCCTTTTCATCCAGGGTGCAACAGTGGGCCAGAATAACCATGACGGCCTAACAGGTGAGAATGTCAAGCCCAGCCTGATAAATTCATCCCTAAACTTGTCAGCGTTTAGAGACAACCTGACAAGCCTCTCCTCACAGATTAACCCAGTTAGTTTAGGATCTCTCTTTGGGATGTTCCAGGGGCCCTTTGAAGCACCCCAAAGTTAACTGGAAGTCAAGAGAATTTCAATTGGAATTTGATATTTGTGAAGTCTGTCAAAAAGTTTAAAAATTTTAAAACACCCAGTCAGTTAGGATCATAGTTTGCTGTGAAACAATATTTATTCCTTGAGATAAGGTGGGGGGAAAAATCAAAAGTAAATATAGATCACTTAAAGGCACAAGAACTCACACGATCTGTTATCAAAAGCAGCATTCCAGGACAACTTTGTTCTCTTATGAGAGAGAGAACCCAAATCCAGTCTTGCATCAGCCTACGCTTAATAAAATCCATTTACCTAATTAAATTTAATCCAACCTTAGAAAATCCTGACCACATACAAAATTCTTTTCTCAATGTTCCTCTTCCACAAGCATTCTGCAACTTTCTGTAGCCATACTTTGTCCTTTATTCTTTCCCCATTCAGAAATAGCCAGCTCTAGGACAAAATCACACTTTTCCCTTTAACAAAGTATATTTCCATTCCTCATACCTTCTTTTCTGAAAACACACATCCTACTTTGCTTAAGCAACCATGAACTGTCTTTTACAGTAGCATTCTGTAGATTGGTAGAGAACATCTCAAGGCGGCACCAAACAGCTTTAGTTTCTCTCTCACAAGAAGACAAGAGTAGATAAATTTAGACCTGTTTAGCAATTAAGGTTCCAATATTTTATCTTATTTGAAATGGCCTGGATATTTAATTAATTCCTACCATTTAACTTACCTTAGTTTCAGATTTACCAAAATTTGGAAAGACTGTTTTAGATGGAAGTTTCCAAAACATAGTTATTCCTATAGAGTTTACCAGAAAGTTCATATCCCAGTTACATTTACTTAAAAATTTAATCATATCAGGTTATTTTCCCTGTTGACAGATTTTATAACAGAAACAATATGCACTTATTGACTTCTAGTAACCCTAGATACAGTGAAAGTATTGCACTTAGCGTTGATGACTCTAAAGACAGGTCTGTGTTAATTAAACTCACAAGTTTAAACCAGACAAACCAATTTCTACAGAACCAGAGATCTCATAGTTTTCCTGCTTGAATTTAAAATGGCCCTTTTTTTCCCTCAGTCTGGGGGACTACAGATGAGTCAGGTAGTTCCTGAGAGCCCCGGCAGAATAGTGTATTGCAAGAGCAGAGGAAGGAAAATAGCAAGCTCTTGTCTTTTCTTTCTGTTCTTTAAAATCCCACTAAGTAACCCAAGGCTGGAGTCTCAGGCAATGTGGGCTGGGTTTGTATTTCAAGGCTCAAGTGCTCCACCATGCCCACAATGTCAGTAGAGACTTGCAGGAGCAGTTGGACGGACAAAACTACATCACGAACAAAGATACAAATCACAGACACAAACAAGAAGTTTTCAACATAAAGGGGACGGGAATGCAGGTGTCAGGATCAAGGGAGAGGTAAAGGGAGGGGAGAGAGGAAAGACTGAAAAAGAGAAAGAGACAGAAAGAGGGAGATTTCAGTTTCAACCCACCCCCTGCAGGTGTCTATTCAGACACCAACCTGTGCTCTTCCACAAAGGGCCAGTGAAGGAGGGAACACCCTATCCACTGGCCACCGGGGCAGTCAAGCCTGGAAAGCATCCAGTTGTATGTCATCTGTGGGTCCCCAACCCACAGGTGGGACTCTCACCCATACATACACTAGTACATAGAAATCTGCCACTTCAGTCCATTCCCAGTGGGAGTTCTCTTTGTGGCAGGAAAATAAAGGTGAGAATATTGGGACGATCAGACTTCCAGCCACTACACGATATGAGGTTTGAACCTCTATCACTCTCAAAAATCTCCGATCAGGGAGAAACCACTGGACCAAGGTGTGAGCTGTGAGGCGAGCCTCTCCCACCTTTGCTTGTCACCCGTCAAGGTGAGGCATTGTCAGCCAGAGGGAGGAGGTCTCACAAGCTGAGAGGAATGATGCTGTAGCTGTCTGACGTCCACTCTCTTGGAAGGAAAGGACAGAAGTAAGAGAGGACAGAGAGAAGAGAGGACAGAGAGAGAAGTAGAGAGATTTCAGGAGAGGGAAAGGAACAAAGGGGAAAGGGAAATTGGTGAGGGAAAAGGGACAAGGGGAGGGGGAAAGCATTGCCTGAATGAGGGTACTGAGGCCCCCAGGGGCCAGGAAGGCAGACTTACCAAACTTGCTGACTCTGAAACAAGAGGTTCAGGTGGCCGCTTGTCACGCACTGGGAAGCAGCATTCAGTGGTCCTGGAGGTGCCCAGATCCTCTCCTGGGAAGGGGACGATAGTCCCTTCGTGGTGTTGCCACAAAGTATGTCACCAATCAGTGTTCTTGACCTGCTTAACCAATAGAAATTGATTAGAGGCCAGGCGAGAAATTCAGGCAAGTTTTACTGGGACTTCTGCTGCAGCAGGGGGAAGCAAGAACAACATGTTCCCTTGCTTGCTCACTCCGAGGGGCGTGAGCTGGCTCCTTATAAGGAGTGAGGGTGGGGGTGTGTCCAGGGGTCGGGCAGGAGGGGTGGCTTAGGAGTTGTGTCCACCCCTTAGGTGGTGTTGTGTGCAGGGGGCATGTGCAGTACCCTGCTTTTGCTCCCAACCCTCTGCTTTTGCTCCAGGCTCTTCAAAAGTGGCAGCTGGGTTTTTTAGTCTCTTTGTATCTTTTGTCTAGAATTTGCCCTAACTGCACATGCATGCAGTTGTTTTTTGTCCCCTATAGTTTCCTTGTATTTTGTTGCTTGAGGAGAAGTGTGTCCAGGTGCAAGCATTGCAGGACTGTTACCAAGTCCAAGCTTGCTCTGCTCGCCACATGACAGGCCAATAAATCAGAGATGAGGTATTGAGGCAAGGAATACGACTTTATTTGGAAAGTGGGCCGACTGAGAAGATGGCGGACTAGTGTCTCCAAAAACCATCTTATCAGGATCTGGATGCCAGTTTCTTTTATAGAATCAGAGAGGTAAGTAAAGTAAAAAAAGGCAAACTAGAAAGAGAGTGGCAGTGAGGAAGTAAAGTTAAAAGGGCCATCAGTCTTGCAAAACATCTCCTTGGAATGACCAGCCTTGATGAGAGGATGTGTTAATTTCAGCCATTTACATGTGGGCAGGGTCAGATTGTCTCCCTGAGAGCTAAACAGAGGCACTTTAGTTCAGCATTCAGGCAGAGGGGCTGGGTTCCCTGAGTCAAGGCATTATGCATAATTACAATAATAAAAACAACAAAAAGCAAAGGTTAAAGTCAAAGAAACAGATCCAACATAGAGTCCGATTTACTTCTTCCCTGTTACGATTCCCCACTGTCAATGTCCATTCCACAATCTTGTGGAAAAAGGAGTGACAACTGTTCTAACTGCTCCATCAGATAGATCTTTCTGGGAGCATCCGCCATCAGTGCCAGTGTTCCGAATGTTGAGATTTGTCTTTTGCTCCTCTTTGGAAGTGTCTACTTTACACCTGTTGACTTAAAAAAAATTCACACCCTGAAAGTTGAGAGTTATTGGGAATTTTGAGGGTTTCAAGCCCATGAGGCCACATCTGCAGTTAAGGAAATTAGCATTTTTCTATGTATGGGAAGATGCAAGGCTCTGGGCTCACTGAAATCATTCCTTTGATATGCACCACAGCTATCTGGGGCCTGGATCCTGTATTTTCATATCCTGAGTGTCCTCAGGGATCATCATAAGGAGTGGCTCCAGTCTGATGGCTGCTAGATGGCAGGTATTCTCCTTCCTGAGTTTCATCAGGGTTCACTGGCTCACATTGGAGGGATGCAATCGCTGGTGACTGGTCCTCTCCTCTTGGTCAGGAATTTGACTAATATTTGGGAGACATTTTGTGATCAAATTTTCTCCCACAGTGCTGGGATGCTCATCCCAGGTCAGGTGAAAATTCTTTTTTTGTTTGTTTGCTTTTGTTTTTGTTTAAGTATTTTACAACTTTATTGGAGGATAATTCCTTGACAATGGTGTGTTGGTTTCTGCTTTATAACAAAGTGAATCAGTTATACATATACATATGTTCCCATATCTCTTTCTTCTTGCGTCTCCCTCCCTCCCACCTCCCTATCGCACCCCTCCAGGCGGTCACAAAGAACC
The DNA here is from genome assembly GCF_964374135.1 of Grampus griseus. Lineage (NCBI taxonomy): Eukaryota > Metazoa > Chordata > Mammalia > Artiodactyla > Delphinidae > Grampus > Grampus griseus. Next base: position 121,654,354 of record NC_139018.1, on the reverse strand, counting down.
GAGCTGATCTCCATGTGCTATGCGGCTGCTTCCCACTAGCTATCTACCTTACGTTTGGTAGTGTATATATGTCCATGCCTCTCTCTCGCTTTGTCACAGCTTACCCTACCCCTCCCCATATCCTCAAGTCCATTCTCTAGTAGGTCTGTGTCTTTATTCCTGTCTTACCCCAAGGTTTTTCATGATATTTTTCCCTTAAATTCCATATATATGTGTTAGCATACAGTATATGTCTTTCTCTTTCTGACATACTTCACTCTGTATGACAGACTCTAGGTCTATCCACCTCATTACAAATAGCTCAATTTCGTTTCTTTTTATGGCTGAGTAATATTCCATTGTATATATGTGCCACATCTTCTTTATCCATTCATCCGATGATGGACACTTAGGTTGCTTCCATCTCCTGGCTATTGTAAATAAAGCTGCAATGAATATTTTGGTACATGACTCTTTTGGAATTATGGTTTTCTCAGGGTATATGCCCAGTAGTGGGATTGCTGGGTCATATGGTAGTTCTATTTGTAGTTTTTTAAGGAACCTCCATACTGTTCTCCATAGTGGCTGAACCAATTCACATTCCCACCAGCAGTGCAAGAGTGTTCCCTTTTCTCCACACCCTCTCCAGCATTTATTGTTTCTAGATTTTTTGATGATGGCCATTCTGACTGGTGTGAGATGATATCTTATTGTAGCTTTGATTTGCATTTCTCTAATGATTAATGATGCTGAGCATTCGTTCATGTGTTTGTTGGCAGTCTGTATATCTTCTTTGGAGAAATGTCTATTTAGGTCTTCTGCCCATTTTTGGATTGGGTTGTTTGGTTTTTTTCTATTGAGCTGCATGAGCTGCTTCGAAATTTTGCAGATTAATCCTTTGTCAGTTGCTTCATTCGCAAACATTTTCTCCAATTCTGAGGGTTGTCTTTTGGTCTTATTTATGGTCCCCTTTACGGCGCAAAAGCTTTGAAGTTTCATTAGGTACCATTTGTCTATATTTGTTTTTAATTCCATTTCTCTAGGAGGTGGGTCCAAAAGGATCTTGCGGTGATTTATGTCATAGAGTGTTCTGCCTATGTTTCCTGTAAGAAACGGCACCAAAGACAGAGGAGAGCTTAAGCAAGCTTTACTTGGGGACGTTCCCGGGCGAGGTTCACTGGTCCGAGACAAAGGGGCCAGAGAAGTCGCGACCGGGTGTGGGCGCGAACAAAATTTATAGGGGTGGACGCAGGGGAGGTGCTTGCCGTGAGAAGCAGCCCCTTTTTGGTAATCTCTCCGGTGTTGTGGCAATGTCAGGTGTCAGTTGCATCAGCCTCAGAGCCGTTAGTTCTGCCCCTCGGGGAGCGGGAAGACTTGTGGCAATGTCGGGTGTCGGTTGCATCAGCCTCCTTGGCGGGGGTTCCGACTAGCTCCCTGGGCCGTTTCCCGGACCTGCTGGCCTTACATCCCGACTTCTTTGGTGTAATGGGTTGACGTTTGGTCTCTGGCTACTTCCTGCTGTACGGGGGCGCTGGAAGGGAGTTGTGCGGCCAACGGTCCGTAGGTTAGGGGAGGGCAGCAGCGGGGGTGTTCTGTGGGTAATAAGGTATATGGGTGGAGGAGCATCTGATTCACCGCCACCCGAGAGACTTCTTGTATGCAACTGAGGAGAAACCTGAGGAAACAGGGGCAAGCATGAATAGGATGCAGATAAGGATTAAGGGGCCTAGGATTGGCGTCAGCCAGGTATAGAGGGTGGACCGCCACCAGTCGGGGATGGGGGAGGTGGATAGCCACTGCCTGCATTGGAGTCCTTCTTTTAAGCGTCGGAGAGCATCCACATTGTCCTCAATGACCCCTGTCTCGTTGATGTAGTAGCAGCATTCTTCCTGTAGGAAGAGGCAGGTACCTCCTTTGTCGGCTGTCAGAAGGTCGAGGGTGTGTCGACTTTGGAGGGCAACTCAGGCCTCAGAGGTGATCTGGGGATGGAGGGAGGTGATAGAGGCAGCAGAGGCCTCGATGTCTAGCTGGAGTTTCTGTTCTAGGTCGCGGGATGTTGAGACTCTGTGTGTTAGGGCTCGTCCCCCGATGCCCGCAGCGATGAGAGAGAGGAGGCGAGGGAAGTGCCTGCAACCATAGGGAGAAAGATGGCCCTTTTCTGTCGGCTAGAGAGGTGTGTGGTGAGTGAGAGAAATTCGGCTTGGCCATATAATGTGAGTTGTGGAACAAGGGTGACGGCGATACATGGGAAGGGGAAGGAAGAGTTGACCTCTTTTGTAAGGGAGCCATTACACCAAAAGATCAGGCCTGGTGGGGCCCCCATTGGCGTAGTTACAGGGGGGGATGAGTTGCAAGGGAGTGCATCATTAGTTAAATTTGGGTGGCTGCCATTGCAAATTGTGAGGTTCTGTTTTTCTAAATCAAGAAATATGGGGACTCTTAAAGGGGCAAAAGGTAAGTTCTGGGAGGGAGAGGTAAGGGGTCCTTGGGGGTTTCCTTTAGCAGCCAAATATAGGGGTTTAGCAAGAAGAGCAAAGTTAGGGATCCAGTGCCGGAAAAATCCTGTCAGGCCCAGAAAGGAGAGAATCTGGTCAGCTGTCTCTGGAGGTTGGAGGTCGTGGATGGCCTGGGTGCGGTCGGCTGTCAGGCTCTTTGTTGTGGGGGTAAGGTGGATTCCCAGGTAGGTTACTGAGGGTGTAGACAGTTGGGCCTTGGCCGGAGAGACCCGATAGCCGCGAGAGCCGTGATAATCGAGGAGGTCAGCAGTATGCTGTTTTGAGAGGCTGAGAGATGGGCTACAGAGGAGGAGTTCATCCACGTATTGGAGGACTATACTGGGGGTGAGAGGGAAGGAAGCGTGGTCCCGCGCCAGAGCCTGTCCAAAGAGGTGGGCCAATTATTAAAGAGAATCGTGAGCAATCACGCACGACTGACCGGACAAATGTTAGTTTCCCTCAAGAACGTTATAAAGTGCATTACTATTTATGGCCACTAGAGGGCGAGGATGTAATTGATTGAGTAAGCAAAGGGGGGGAAAATCCCAGCAAAGTGATAGATTGTGATACGCTATTAATACTGCTGATCTAACTGTGTATAAAAACACTACATTCACCAAATATAGTCCGTGAAAATTGCACACCAGACATTTGTTACAATTTACATATTGGGCCTATAGATGTCTAATAATTTCAAAGAATTGAAATAATTCAGAGTATATTCTCCGACCCCAGATTGAAATTGAGCCAGAAATCAATAAAAAAAATTAGAAAAATAATTTATAGGTCGGGATATTAATAATTATATTTCTAAATCACCCACATGTCAATGAAAAAAATCACAAAAGCAATCATAAAATATTATGCTTTGATTAATAATGAGTTCGCTTATATAAAAGTTTGTGCGCTGGGTGGAAAGCAATGCTTGCAGAAAATTTTGTAGCTTGAAATGAATATATTAGAAAGTGAGAAAGTAATATTATTTCTGATACAATCACTAAATTCGGGTAATTACAAATGTACATTACATTACAAAATTGACAACAAGTTTAGCCAAAAGAATATATGTGGAAGGAAATAACAAAAACAAGAACAGAAATTAATAAAAGAAAGCAAACATATAACAAGTAGAATAGGCAGAGGCTCGTTCTTTAATAGGATTAATAATTCAGATAAACCTCTAGTATGTTTCACTGAAAAAATAAAATGGAGATTTCTCAACTAACCAATATCAAGAATGAAAAATGTACCATGAACAGCATTAGGCCATTCAATATAAAAATGTAGTTGAAATGTTTAACTTCCTAGAAAATACAAATTATCATAAATAAAATGGAAGTAAATGGGAAATATAAATAGCCTTCTAGCTTTTAAAAGAAATTCATTATAAATAAACACCTTCTTAAAAAGAAAACTCCAGGCGCAGATAGATTCACAATAAATTCTATGAAGTATGTAAGAAGGATCATTACAGACACATGGTGCTCATAAACGTTGATGCAAATTTCAGGAAAATTGAAAAATGAAGTCCAATGATCTATAAAAGGGTTATACATAACAAAACCAAAAAGGGTTTGTTCTCATAATGTCAGGTAGTATCAATAGTTGAAAATCAATTGAAAAACAGCAAACTTATGCATGTAGAAAACAGATTAGTGGTTGCCAGAGGCAGGGATGGGGCTGAGTGAAATGGGTGAAAGTGGCCAAAAGGTACAAACATCCAGTTCTAAAATAAATAAGTCCTGGGGATGTAATGTACAGCGTGGTGACTATAGCTAATAATACTGTATTGTGTATTGAAAGTCACTTAGAGAGTAGATCTTAAAAGTTCTCATCACAAGAAAAAACATTGTAACTGTGTGGTGATGGATGTTGTAACTAGACTCATAGTGGTGATCATTTCACAACATATACAAATATCAAATCATTTGATTGTACACCTGTAACTAATATAATGGTTTAAATGGTGCATATATCAATAAAAATAAATAAAATGAAAGAGCTGATTTATACGCACACACACAACACACACACACACACACACACAAGGGTGTTTCTCAGAACACTAATTGTAAGCTGCATTCAAAAGTGTTTTATGAGTGAAATAAATTTATACCCATTCTGTTAAGCACATAGAGAAGTTTTTAAGAACACTTGTAATAAAGATGTTTCTAAGATGCTGCTTGCAAGCTGCACTGAGAACAGTGTTATATCAGTGAATGGAAGTTACAACCATTCTGAAATTCATTCAGAGAAGTGTTTGAGAATACTTGTAGTTAAGACATTTCTAAGATGCCTCTTGTGAGATGCGTTGAGAACAGTGCCATACCAGTGAGTGGAAGTTATATCCGTCTGTAATACATGCATAGAAGTGCTTAAGAGCACTTGAAATAAAGATATTTCTAGGAATGATGAAAACAAACAAAATCAGTCAGTTTAAATAACAACATTAAAATATTAAAGGAGAAAAATAAAATAATAAACTCTCAAAAACCCAGATTTTTATGTTTAAACAATATGCATTTATGATAAAGCTCTTGGGACACTAGGAATAGAAAAGAATTTCCCTGACTGATTAAAGAGATCCTCTTTAAGAACTCTAGATAAAAGTCATATTGATTTATATAAATGTTGAAATGTACAAAGATTTCCCTCTGACACCAAGAATGAGGCCACAATGCCATCAACCAACATTTATATTTAAATTTTTACTTAAGGTCTTAGCTACTGTAATAAGGCAAAGTTATTATAATTGGAAATGAGTTATTAACAGAAGGACAGTGGAAAATCCAGAAAAATCTACAGTTGAACTACTTGAAGTAATAAAATTAGCAAAGCCATTGAGAAGAAATCAGTATATAAAAACCAATTGTTGGGCTTCCCTGGTGGCGCAGTGGTTGAGAGTCCGCCTGCCGATGCAGGGGACACAGGTTCGTGCCCCAGCCCTGGAGGATCCCACGTGCCGTGGAGTGGCTGGGCCCATGAGTCATGGCCACTGGGCGTGCGCGTCTGGAGCCTGTGCTCCGCAGCAGGAGAGACCACAACAGTGAGAGGCCCACATACCGCAAAAAAAAAAAAAACAACAAAAAAGAACAAAAAAACCAAAAAACTGAATCTGTGTGTATAACTTGAAAGGGTCAGAGGAAATGCATATGCAAATGCTAATAACCAAATATAATTAGGCAACCTTGAAGGAGAAAAAAAAGAAGAATTGCTTTTACCAGACATCAAAATGCATTTCAAGGCTAACTGTAATTAAAACAGTGGATACTGGTACAATCATAGAGGGAAAACGGAATAAAACAGAGAGTTCAGAAATAGACCCCCACACAAGGACGTTTAATTCTTAACAAGTGTGGAACTTCAGAGTATTGAAGACAGTTTTTTCCATAAATGGTATTGAGTCAACTGAATAAATAACTTAAAAAAAGAAACTTGATCCCTGTCTCATAATAGGCATACAACATTATCTCAAGAGAAATATAGATATGAACCTGAAATATAAAACAATAAAGATTTTAGGAGAAAGCTAACATTATCCCCAAAATAACAACAAGAGTCTTGATTTCTTGTTTTAAACACGAACATGAGATTCTCATATGCAGGGTTGAACTACAGTAGTATTATTAATATATCCTCACATACTAGGTAGAGATGAGCTATTATTTTTCTACTGTAGTATTCTGCTTGCGCTGCTGCAGAAAAATACTGCAGATTGCTTAAACAGCAGACACTGTCTCACAATTCTGGAAGCTGGGAATTCAAAGAAAAGATGCTGATTGCTTTGGTTTCTGGTGAAACCCTCATCCTGGCTTGCAGACAGCTGTTTTGGTGCTGTCTTCACATGGCAAACAGAGAGACAGTGAGCTGTCTTGTGTCTTCTCTTAAAGGACATTAATCCTATTGGATCAGGACCTGCCCTATGACTTCATTTAACCCTAATTACCTCCTTACAGATCCTATCTTCAAATATAGTTACACTGCATCTATACTCATTAAAGATATTATCCTGTAATTTTCTTATTTTGGGTAGTATCTTTGTCTGGTTTTGGTATCAGGGTGATGGTGGCTTCATAGAGTGACTTTGGGAATATTCCCTCCTCTGCAATCTTTTGGAGTAGTTTGAGAAAGATAGATATAAGCTCTTTTTGTATGTTTTGTAGAAATCCCCAGTCAAGCCATAGGGTTCTGGACTTTTGTTTGCAGGGAGGTGGTTGTTGTTTTTTCCTGTGGTGTTTGCATAAGCTGTTAGATACATTTATTTTCAATATGCATCTTTTGTTATATGACTTTGTAGTTATTTCTTTAGACATGAGTAATGCATAACACTAAATAGATAATAAGCTATAATATAGTTGGTATCTGTGTTTCATTCCAGTTTACCTGGTATAGTCTATACATAGTCAGAGTTCAATAAACATTTTTTTTAACATAGATGCAAGGAGAGCATCAATCAAAAGTCCATCAGAGAACAGAGAGACATGCTAAATTACCCATTGTGAGAAGAATAACCACTGGGAATTGGAATATCAGCTTTACCTCTAAGCAGGTTTAGGCTGTAAAGAAGCCATATATTTTCTTATATATGAGACACTCAAGGGTACTCTCATTGAGGGATTATGTGTGGGAAAATCTGCCTTCCTGCAAAGGTCTCAAATGAGGAAATCTGTTTCTTTACCTGCTCATTGAAAACAATAATAGAATCCTCTGAGAATTTATAATCATTGGACTGATTATTCTTGCTGATTCTGCTGGTGTATTTTCTTGGAAGAAAAAATTCCCAGCCCCCAAAATTACTGTGATTAAAAGTTGGTATTGTCCTTTGGTGCCTGGAAGATACAAATAAAAATTTGTTCCAGATTCATTGTCCTTTATCCATTCCCCTCAGCATTACCAGAGGTTTAATTTAGCCAAATATGAGCCAGCACTCACGTCATCAGAAACATAGAGATAAGGCAGATCTTCTGTAATGACTTTAATAAAGTTTTTTTTGAATTTTTTATTGAGGTATAGTTGCTTTACAATGATGTGTTAGTTTCTACTGTACAGAGAAGTGGAGCTCCCTGTGCTACACAGTAGGATCTTATTAGTTATCCACTTTATACATATTAGTGTATATATGTCTATTCTAATCTCCCCATTCATCACACACACACCCACCACTTTTCCCCCTTGGTGTCCATACGTTTGTTCTCTACATCTGTGTCTCTATTTCTGCCTTGCAAACTGGTTCATCTGTACCATTTTTCTAGATTCCACATATATGCGTTAATATACGATATTTGTTTTTCTCTTTCTGACTTACTTCACTCTGTATGACAGTCTCTAGATCCATCCATGTCTCTACAAATGGCCCAATTTCGTTCCTTTTTATGGCTGAGTAATATTCCATTGTATATATGTGCCACATCTTCTTTATCCATTTGTCTGTCGATGGGCATTTAGGTTGCTTCCATGACCTGGCTATTGTAAATAGTGCTGTAAAGAACATTGGTGTGCATGTGTCTTTTTTTTTTTCTAAAGAAAAAGTTTATTCTCTCTTCTTCTCTGCAGGTGTCTTTTTGAATTATGGTTTTCTCTGGGTATATGCCCAGTAGTGGGATTGTTGGGTCATATGGTAGTCCTATTTTTAGTTTTTTCAGAACCCATACTGTTCTCCATAGTGGCTGTACAATTTACATTCTCACCAACAGGGCAAGCTGGTTCCCTTTTCTCCACACCCTCTCCAGAATTTATTGTTTGTAGATTTTCTGATGATGCCCATTCTAACCGGTGTGAGGGGATAACTCATGGTAGTTTTGATTAGCATTTCACCAATAATTAGTGATGTTGAGCATCTTTTCATCTGCCTCTTGGCCATCTGTATGACTTCTTTGGAGAAATGTCTAGTTAGGTCTTCTGCCCATGTTTGGATTAGGCTGTTTTTGTTTTTGATATTGAGCTGTATGAGCTGTTTGTATATTTTGGAGATTAATCCTTTGTCAGTTACTTTGTTTGCAAATATTTTCTCCCATTCTGAGTGTTGTCTTTTCGTCTTTTTTATAGTTTCCTTTCTTTGCTGTGAGAAAGCTTTTAAGTTTCATTAAGTCCCATTTGTTTATTTTTGTTTTTATTTCCATTACTCTAGGAGGTGAGTCAAAAAGGATCTTGCTGTGATTTATGTCAAAGAGTGTTTTGCTATGTTTTCTTCTAAGAGTTTTATGCTGTCCGGACTTGCATTTACGTCTTTAATCCATTTTTAGTTTATTTTTGTGTATGGTATTAGGGGGTGCTCTAATTTCATTCCTTTAAATGTAGCTGTCCAGTTTTACCAGCACCGTTTATTGAAGAGGCTGTCTTTTCTCCATTGTATATCTTTGTGTCCTTTGTCATAGATTAGTTGACCATACGTATGTGGGTTTATCTCTGGGTTTTCTATACTGTTCTACTGATCTATATTTCTGGGTTTTTTGCCAGTACCATATTGTCTTGGTTACTGTAGCTTTGTAGTATAGTGTGAAGTCAGGTAGCCTGATTCCTCCAGCTCCATTTTTCTTTCTCAAGATTGCTTTGGGTATTCGGAGGCTTTTCTGTTTCCATACAAATTGTAAAAATATTTTGTTCCAATTCTGTGAAAAATGCCATTGGTAATTTGATAGGGATTGCAATGAATCTGTAGATTGCTTTGGGTAGTATAGTCATTTTCACAATATTGATTCTTCCGGTCCAAGAACAAGGTATATCTCTCCATCTGTTTGTGTCATCTTTGATTTCTTTCATCAGTGCCTTATAGTTTTCTGTATACAGGACGTTTGCGTCCTTAGGTAGGTTTATTCCTGGGTATTTTATTCTTTTTGTTGCCATGGTAAGTCAGAGAGTTTCCTTAATTTTTCTTTCAGATTTTTCATTGTTAGTGTATAGGAATGCAAGAGATTTCTGTGCATTAATTTTGTATCCTGCTACTTTACCAAATTCATTGATTAGCTCTAGTAGATTTCTGGTGGCATCATTAGGATTCTCTATGTATAGTATCATGTCATCTGCAAACAGTGACAGTTTTACTTCTTCTTTTCTAATTTGTATTCCTTTTATTTATTTCTCTTTTCTAAGTGCCGTGGCTAGGAGTTCCAAAACTATGTTGAAAACTAGTGGCAAGAAAAGACATCCTTGTCTTCTTCCTGATGTTAGATAGAGGAAATACTTTCAGTGTTTGACCACTGAGAATGATGTTTGATGTGTGTTTGTTGTACATGGCCTTTATTATGTTGGGGTAGGTTCCCTCAATGCCCACTATCTGGAGAGTTTTTTATCATAAATTTGTCTTGAATTTTGCCAAAAGCTTTCTCTGGATCTACTGAGAATATCATATGGTTTTTATTCTTCAATTTGTTAACATGGTGTATCACATTGATTGATTTGTATTTAATGAAGAAGCCTTGCATAGCTGGGGTAAGTTCCACTTGATCATGGTGTATGATCCTTTTAATGTACTGTTGAATTCTGTGTGGACACTTAGGTTGCTTCCATGTCCTGGCTATTGTAAATAGAGCTGCAATGAACATTGGCTTACATGTGTCTTTTTGAATTATGGTTTTCACAGGGTATATGCCCAGTAGTGGGATTCCTGGGCCATATAGTAGTTCTATTTTTACTTTTTTAAGGAACCGTCATACTCTTCTCCATAGTGGCTGTATCAATTTACATTCCCACCAACAGTACAAGAGGGTTCCCTTTTCTCTACGCCCTCTCCAGCATTTTTTGTTTGTACATTTTTTCATTATGGCCATTCTGACTGGTGTGAGGTGATACCTCATTGTGGTTTTGATTTGCATTTCTCTAATGATTAGTGATGTTAAACATCCTTTCATGTGTTTGTTGGCAGTCTGTATATCTTCTTTGGAGAAATGTCTATTTAGGTTTTCCACCCATTTTTGGACTGGGTTGTTTGGTTATTTTTTTGATATTGAGCTGCATGTGTTGCTTGTATATTTTGGATATTAATCCTTTGTCAGTTGCTTCAATTGAAAATATTTTATCTCATTCTGAGTGTTGTCTTTTCATCTTGTTTGGTTTCATTTGCTGTGCAAAAGGTTTTAAGTTTCATTAGGTCCCATTTGTTTGTTTTTGTTTTTATTCCCATTTCTCTAAGAGATGAGTCAAAAAGGGTCTTGCTGTGATTTATGTCAGAGTGTTTTGCGTATGTTTTCCTCTAAGTGTTTTATAGTGTCTGGCCTTACATTTAGTCTTTAATCCATTTTGAGTTTATTTTTGTGTATGGTGTTCACAAGTGTTCTAATTTCATTCTTTTACATGTATCAGTAGAGTTTTCCCGGCACCAATTATTGAAGAGGCTGCCTTTTCTCCATTGTATATTCTTGCCTCCTTTATCAAAGAAAAGATGACCATATGTGCATGGTTTTTTCTCTGGGCTTCCTCTCCTGTTCCATTGATCTATATTTCTGTTTTTGTGCCAGTACCATATTGTCTTGATTACTGTAGATTTGCAGTATAGTCTGAAGTCAGACAGCCTGATTCCTCCAGGTCCATTTTTCTTTCTCAGTATTATGTTGGCTCTTCCGGGTCTTTTCTGTTTCCATACAAATTGTGAAAGTTTTTGTTCTAGTTGTGTGAAAAATGCCATTGGTAGTTTGATAGGGATTGCACTGAATCTGTAGATTGCTTTGGGTATTATAGTCATTTTCACAATGTTGATTCCTCCAATCCAAAAACATGGTATATCTCTCCATCTGTTTGTATAGTCTTTGATTTCTTTCATCTGTGTCTTATAGTTTTCTGCATAGAGGTCTTTTGTCTCCTTAGGTAGGTTTATTCCTAGGTATTTTATTCTTTTTGTTGCAATGGTAAATGGGAGAGTTTCCTTAATTTCTCTTTTAGATATTTTGTCGTTAGCGTATAGGAATGCAAGAGATTTCTGTGCCTAAATTTTGTATCCTGCTACTTTTCCAAATACATTGATTAGCTCTAGTAGTTTTCTGGTAGCATCTTTAGGATTCTCTATGTATATAGTATTATGTCATCTGCAAACAGTGACAGTTTTACTTCTTCTTTTCTGATTTGGATTTCTTTTATTTCTTTTTCTCCCCTTATTACCACGGCTAGGACTTCCAAATCTATGTTGAATAATAGTGTTGCAGAGTGGGCAAGCTTGTCTTATTCCTGATTGCAAACTGATGGTTTCAGTTTGTCAGCATTGAGAACGATGTTGCCTGTGGGTTTGTCATAATTGGCCTTTATTATGTTGAGGTAGTTTCCCCCTATGCCTACTTTCTGGAGAGTTTTTCTCCTAAATGGGTGTTGAATGTTGTCAAAAGCTTTTTCTGCATCTATTGAGATTATCGTATGGTTTTTATCCTTCAATTTGTTAACATGGATTATGTCACAGATTGATTTGCATACATTGAAGAATCCTTGAATTCCTAGGATAAACCCTACTTGATGATTGTGTGTGATCCTTTTAATATGCTGTTGGATTCTGTGTGCTAGTATTTTGTTGAGTATTTTTGCATCTATGTTCATCAGTGATATTGGCCTGTAGTTTTCTTTCTTTGTGATGTCCTTGTCTGATTTTGGTATCAGGATGATGATTGCCTCACAGAATGAGTTTGGGAGTGTTCCTTCCTCTGCTATACTTTGGAAGAGTTTGATAAGGATAGGTGTTAGCTCTTCTCTAAATGTTTCATAGAATTCACCTGTGAAGCCATCTGCTCCTGGGCTTTTGTTTGTTGGAAGATTTTTATACACAGTTTCAATTTTAGTGCTTGTGATTGGTCTGTTCATATTTTCTATTTCTTCCTGGTTCAGTTTGGAAGGTTGTACTTTTCTAAGAATTTGTCCATTTCTTCCAGTTTGTCCATTTTATTAGCATATAGTTGCCTGTGGTAGTCTCTTATGATCCTTTGTATTTTTGTGGTGTCCATTGTAAGTTCTTCTTTTTCATTTCTAATTCTGTTGATTTGAGTCTTCTCCCTTTTTTCCTTGGTGAGTCTGGCTAATGGTTTATCAATTTTGTTTATCTTCTCAAAGAACCAGCTTTTGCTTGTATTGATTTTTGCTTTTGTTTACTTCATTTCTCTTTTATTTATATCTGATCTGAACTTTATGATGTCTTTCCTTCTGCTAACTTTGGACATTTTTGTCCTTCTTTCTCTAATTGCTTTAGGTGTAAGGTATTTTTGTTTATATGAGATTTTTCTTCTTTCTTGATGTAGGATTGTATTGCTATAAACTTCCCTCTTAAGACTGCTTTTGCTGTGTCCCATAGGTTTTGGGTCGTTGTGTTTTCACAATTATTTGTTTCTAGGTATTTTTTAATTTCCTCTTTGATTTCTTCATGATCTCTCAGTTATTTACTAGCACAGTGTTTAGCCTCCATGTTTTTTATATCTTTTACAGTTTCTTTCCTGTAATTGATATCTTTTTTTCATAGTATTGTGGTCGGAAAAGATATTTGAAATGACTTCAATTTTCTTAAATTTACTAAGTCTTGATTTGTGACCCAAGATATGATGTATCCTGGAGAATGTTCCATGAGCACTTGATAAGAAAGTGTATTCTGTAGTGTTTGGATGGAATATCCTATAAATATCAGTTAAGCCCATCTGATCTAATGTGTCATTTAAAGCTTGTGTTTCCTTATTTATTTTCATTTTGGTTGATCTGTCCGTTGGTGAAAGTGGGTTGTTAAAGTACCCTAATATGACTGTGTTACTGTCAATTTCCCCTTTTATGGGTGTTAGCATTTGCCTTATGTATTGAGATGCTCCTATGGTGAGTCCATAAATATTTACAATTGTTATATCTGCTTCTTCGATTGATCCCTTGATCGTTATGTCATGTCCTTCTTTGTCTTTTGTAATAGTCTTTATTTAAAAGTGTATTTTTTCTGATATGAGAATTGCTACTCCAGCTTTCTTTTGATTTCCATTTGCATGGAATATCTTTCTCCATCCCCTCATTTTCAGTATATATGTTTCTCTAGGTCTGAAGTGGGTCTCTTGTAGACAGCATATATACGAGTCTTGTTTTTGTATCCATGAACCAGTCTTTGTCTTTTGGTTGGAGCACTTAATCCATTTACATGTAAGGTAATTATCGATATGTTTGTTCCTATTACTATTTTCTTAAATGTTTGGGTTTCTTATTGTAGGTCTTTTCCTTCTTTTGTGTTTCCTCCCCAGAGAAGTTCCTTTAGCATTTGTTGTAAAGCTGGTTTGGTGGTGCTGAATTCTGTTAGCTTTTGCTTGTCTGTAAAGGTTTTAAGTTCTCCATCAAATCTGAATGAGATCCATGCAGAGCAGAGTAATCTTGGTTGTAGGTTCTTCCCTTTCATCACTTTAAATATGTCCTGCCACTCCCTTCTGGCTTGCAGAGCTTATGCTGAATGATCAGCTGTTAAACTTATGGGAACTCCCTGTATGTTATTTGTTGCTTTTCCCTTGCTGCTTTTAATATTTTTTCTTTGTATTTCACTTTTGATAGTTTGATTAATATGTGCCTTGGTGTGTTTCTCCTCGGATTTATCCTGTATGGGACTCGCTGCACTTTCTGGACTTGATTGACCATTTCCTTTCCCATATTAGGGATGTTTTCAATGTTAATCTCTTTAAATATTTTCTCAGACCCTTTCTTCTTCTCTTCTTCTGGGACCACTATAATTCTAATGTTGGTGTATTTAATTTTGTCACAGTGATCACTGAGACTGTCCTCAATTCTTTTCATTCTTTTTTCTTTATTCTGCTCTGTGGCAATTATTTCCACTCTTTTATCTTCCAGGTCCCTTATCCGTTCATCTGCCTCAGTTATTCTGCTATTGATTCCTTCTAGAGAATTTTTAATTTCATTTATTGTGTTGTTCATCATTGTTTGCCTGGTCTTTAGTTCTTCTATGTCCTTGTTAAATATTTCTTGTATTTTCACCATTCTATTTCCAAGATTTTGGATCATCTCTAGTATCATTACTCTGAATTCTTTTTCAGACTGTCTGCCTATTTCCTCTACATTTGTTTGGTCTGGTCGGTTTTTACCTTACTCCTTCATCTGCTGCATATTTCTCTGTCTTCTCATTTTGTTTAACTTACTGTGTTTGTGGTCTCTTTTTCACAGGCTGCAGGTTCGTAGTTCCCATTAATTTTGGTGTCTGCCCCCAGTGGCTGAGATTGGTTCAGTGGCTTGTGTAGGCTTCCTGGTGGAGGGGACTGGTGCCTGTGTTCTGGTGGGTGGGTGTGGATCTTGTCCTTCTAGTGGGCTGGGCCGTGTCCAGTGGTGTGTTTTGGAGGGTCTGTCAACTTTGTATGACCTTAGGCGACCTCCTGCTAATGGGTGGGATTCTGTTCATATCTTGCTGTTTGTTTGGCATGCGGTGGCCAGCACTGGAGTTTGCTGGCTGTTGGGTGGAGCTGGGTCTTCGTGTTGAGACGTAGATATCTGAGAGAGCTCTTGCTGATTGATATTTCATAGGGCTGGGAGGTCTCTCGTGGTCCAATGTCCTGTACTCAGCTCTCCCACCTTGGACACTGAGGCCCCTCACCTGGCTGGATCACCGAGACACTGCCAGCCTCTCGGCTTGAAAAAAAAGGAAGAAAAAAATAAAATAGAACAATGAATCGATAGAACCCCAGACCCAAATGGTAAAAGCAAAACTAAACATAAAAAATGACACAAAGAAACATACACACACACACTCAAAAAAAGAGAACAAACAAACAACAACACATACAACAGACCGAACCATAGGACAAATGGTAAAAGCAAACTTAAACTGACAAAATCACAAAAGAAACATACACATACACACTCACAAAAAGAGAAAAAAAGGAAAAAAATTAGAAATAATAATAAAGTTTTAAAAATAAAAGTACATAAAAAGGAAGAAAGAGAACATCCAAAGCAATAAACAAATCCACCGATGATAACAAGCACTGAAAATTAAACTAAGATAAACATAAAACCAAAACCAAATCAGAGCCAGAAAGCAAACCCCAAGTCTACAGTTGACCCTAATGTCCACTGCCTCGATATTGGGACATTTGTTTTCTATTCTATTACACAGATGCTCTGTTTATTAAGTTGATTGTGGGGATTTTATCTGCTGCTCTTGAGGCTGCACTGAGAAATTTCCCTTTCTCTTCTTTGTTCACATAGCTCCTGGGGTTCAGCTTTCATTTTGGCCCTGCCTCTGCATGTAGGCCACCCTCAGGTCTCTGTTCCCCACCCAGACAGGAGGGGGTTAAAGCAACAGCTGATTAGGTCTCTCTTTCTCACTCAGGCCGGGGAGAGGGAGGGGTATGTTAATCATAATTGGCATGTAGGCAAGCCTGTTATGGCAGAGGCCAGCATGACATTACAACAGCCTGATGCATGCAGTGTGTCCTCCCTGGGAAGTTGTCCCTGGATCATGGGACCCTGGCAGTGGTATGCTGCATGGGATGGGTGGGTGGGTGTTGGTAGTGACCTGTGCTTGCACACAGGATTCTTGGTGTCAGCAGCGGCAGCATTAGCAGTTCATGCCCGTCTCTGGGCTGTCAGCTGATATCCTTGGCTCGTGCCCATCTCTGGAGCTCACTTAGTTGGTGCTCTGCTTTCTGTGGGCACATGGAGTGGGAATCACCTCTTCTTACACATCTCAAAACAATAGTCTCTTGCCACTATGGCAGGTCCAGACTTTTTTCCGGACTCCCTCCTGGCTAGCCATGGTGCAGTAGCCCCCTTCAGGCTGTCTTCACATAGCCAACCCCAGTCCTCTCCCTGCGGTCTCACCTCTGAAGCCCAAGCCTCAGATCCCAGCCTCCACCTGCCCCAGTGAGTGAGCAGACAAGCCTCTCAGGTTGGTGAGTGCTGGTCAGCACCTATCCTTTGTGTGGAAATCTCCCCACTTTGCCCTCTGCTACTTTTACCCCTGTTGCTGTGCTCTCCTCCGTGGCTCCAAAGCTTCCCCACACCAGCCTCCATCCCCACCAGTGAAGGGACTCCCTAGTGTGTGAAAACTTTTCGTCCTTCACAGCTCCCTCCCAGAGGTGCAGGCCCCATCCCTATTCCTTTGTCTCTTTTTTCTTTTGCCCTACCCAAGTACATGGTGAGTTTCCTGCCTTTTAGGAAGTCTGAGGTCTTCTGTCAGCATTCAGTAGGTGTTCTGTAGGAGTTGTTCCACATGTAGATGTATTTTTGATGTATATGTGGGGAGGACGGTGATCTCCACATCTTACTCCTTCACTATCTTGAAGGTCTCTATGCCTCCATTCTTTTCCCAAGATCCTCGATCATCTTCACTATCATTATTCTGAATTCTTTTTCTGGAAGATTGCCGATCTCCACTTCATTTAATTGTTTTTCTGGGGTTTTATGTTGTTCCTTCATCTGGGACATAGTCCTCTGCCTTTTCGTTTTGTCTCTCTTTCTGTGACTGTGGTTTTCATTCTGCATGCTGCAGGATTGTAGTTCTTCTTGCTTTCTGCCGTCTTCCCTCTGGCCGTTGTTGTTGTTTTTAATTACAGATTTTATTTCACTTCTAGTGACAAGACTGTTCAAATTATCTGTTTTCTCTTGACTCAACTGTTGCAGGCTGTAAGTTTCTAGAAACTTGTCCATTTCTTCTAAGTGGCCCAATTCGTTGGCATATAAGTGTTCTTAGTATTCTCTTACAATTTTTTGCATTTCTGTGGTATCAGTTGTTACTTCTCCTCTTTCTTTCTTATTTTGTTTATTTGGGTCCTCTCTCTTTTCTTCTTGGTGAGCCTGGCTAGAGGTCTGTCAATTTTGTTTATCTTTTCAAAAAACCAGCTCTTGGTTTCATTGATCTTTTCTATTGTTTTTTAAATCTCTATTTATTTCCTCTGTGATCTTTATTAGTTCCTTCTGCTGACTTTGGATTTTATTTGTTCTTTTTCTAATTCTTTAAGATAGTAGTTTAGGTTATTTATTTGAGATTTTTCTAGTTTCTTGAGGAGGGCCTGTATCACAATGAACTTCCCTCTTAGAACTACATCACATAGATTTTGCAAGGTTGTGTTTTCATTGTCATTTGTCTCGAGGTATTTTCCAATTTCCCCTTTGATTTCATAATTGATCCACTTATTTTTAGTAGCATGTTTAGGTTTAGTATTTCTATACTCTTTGTTTGTGCTTGTCTGAGAAATTCTTTATCTGTTTTTCTCTTTTAAATGACAATCTTGCTGGGTAGAGTATCCTAGGTTGCTGGGTTTTCCTTTTCAGGACTTTGAATATATCATGCCACCTCTTTCTGTTCTGCAAAATACCTGAAGAGAAATCAGCTTTATGGGGGTCCCCTTGTAACTGATTCTTTGTTTTTCTCTTGCCTCCTTTAGAATCCTCTCTTTAACTTTAACTTTTGCCATTTTAATTATGATGTCTTGGTATGGGTCTGTTTGGGTTCATCTAGTTTGGGACCCTCTGTGCTTCCTGTACCCGAATATCTGTTTTTTTCTTTAGATTTAGGAAATTTTTCAGCCATAATTTCTTTTTTTTTTGGTAATACATTTATTTATTTATTTTTGGCTGTGTTGGGTCTTCATTGCTCTGAACAGGCTTTCTCTCTAGTTGTAGTGAGTGGGGGCTACTCTTCATTGTGGTGCACAGTCTTCTCATTGTGGTGGCTTCTCTTGTTGTGGAGCTCACACTCTAGGTGCACGGGCTTCAGTAGTTGTGGTATGCAGGCTTAGTAGTTGTGGCTCGTGGGCTCTAGAGCACAGGCTCAGTAGTTGTGACGCATGGTCTTAGTTGCTCCGTGGCATGTGGGATCTTCCTGGACCAGGGCTTGAACCCACGTCCTCTGCACTGGCAGGCAGATTCTTAACTACTGCGCCACCAGGGAAGTCCCACATAATTTCTTTAAATACATTTTTATCTCCTTCTTTCTCTCTTCTTCTGGAACCCCTATTGTATGTAGGTTGGCATGCTTTATATTATCCCATAGATCTCTTATGCAGCTTTCATTTTTTAAAAAATTTTTCTTTCTGTCTGCTGTTCTGATAGAGTGATTCCCATTATTCTATCTTCCAGGTCACTTATTCATTCTTTTGCATTCTTCAGTCTGCTATTCATTGCTTCTAGGTTGGTTTTGTATCTTGGCAATTAAGTTGTCTAATTTTGATTGGTTCTGTTTTATAGTTTCTAGTTCCTTGTTACAAGGATCTGTATTTCTGTTGATAATCTTTTTTCATTCCTTTAGCATTTTTATTACTTCCTTTTTCAACTTAGTGTCTAGTAGACTGGTGAGGTCTATTTCATTATTTGTTCTTTCAGGGGATTTCTCTTGCTCTTTTAATTGGGAGCCCTTCCTTTGCTTTCTCATTTTACTTAAGTTTTTCTGTCTCTATGAATTTAGGAGAAACAGTTATCTACTGTGGTCTTGAAGAGGTGCTTTTATGTGGGAGCATCCCTGTGCAGACTGTGTGCATCCAGTATTTTTGGTGTGAGAGCTGTTTTTGGTATGGATGCCAGCCACATCTTTTCTCAGTGTTCTGTCCATTATCCCCTTGATAGGGGGTTAGTGTTGTGCTTCCCGGAGCCTGCAGTGGTTATTGAGCAGGGCCTCCTATTTGCTCCATGGCTGTCACAGCCCTGTTGGGGGGAGGTTCTGTTCCCCAGTTGTTAGAGTAGATGCCCTGAGGGTCAGGTTTCATAAGGCTCCATTGCCCTTAAGTGTGTGCTCTGTCCCCAAGGAGGTGATTGCTGAAGCAAGTGAGGACCAAGTGGTCAAGAGGACCTAAGTGCCACCTGTGCAGGCATCCATGGTTCTGCCTAGAAAAAGGCCAAGGTCATGTCCCTTTCTCTGTTGTGTTTGTCCCAGACCTGGTGCTAGGCTGGTGCTTGGGGCTGTGGTACTGTGGCTGCAGAAATTGAGGTGGCTGTGCTGATACAGCCTGGGACCTGGGCTGCCTATGTGGCAGGGCTTTCCCAGGACCTGTCCACCCTAGGTCTAGCTTCAAGCTGTGGTGTGGGTCGGCTGGAATGGGAGAGCTCCCACTGGGAAATGAACCACTGCATACTCCTCCCCAGGGGCTGTCTTCCCAAGGCATGCATTTCTGTGGTGCCACCTGGTGTGCACACCAACAAAGTCCACCCCTGCTGGACCCGCTCCCACTATGCACATACTGACAGTGGGCTCTAAGTTTCAGCCAAGAGCACACCCAAGGCCCTCCAGGCTGTCTCTGTGGAGCTAGATCAAGTCTTCTCCAGGGCCTATCTGCTCAATATTCAGCTCCTAGCTGCTGCTAGCAGCCCCACTGGGTGTGGATTTGGGGCTGGGAAGTGTGGTGAGGTGGCATTCATCAGCATAGGTCTCCTTCCAACCTGATTGCTAGCAAGCATGCACACGTGCCCTCCTTAACAGCAGAGTCCAGGCCCCTCCAGCCCCTCTGTCTGTCCCAGTGAATCTCCCATCAGGCAAGTGAGCTCCTCAGGTTGAAGTCCTGCACCTGTGGACCTTCCCTCCTTCACAGATCCCTCCCAGGGGCACCGGACCCATCCTGACGCTTTTTTCCCCCATCCTACCTGGTTACGCGGGGATCTTTCTTGCACCTTTGTTTATATAAGAGACCTTCTGCCAGGTTCCCGTTGGTTTTCTGTGAGAGTTGTTCCATAGGTAGATGAATGTTGATGTGTTTGTGCGGGGAGGTGAGTTCCAGATCCTCCTAGTCTGCCACCTGGGTCCTCTCCGAGGCATGATAAGATTTATATCTTAAAGGACAATAAATAAAAATGTAAGTTTTCTCCTGGGAGTTTTAGAGTATATTTGTCTATTATAAGTCTTAGGATAATTATTAGTAAAATAGTTTTGAAGCACAGGGCAACTTTGCTCCAATATCCTGATCTTTAAGACTATCTACAAGCAATTTTGAGAGGAATAGGTGAGGTCTTAGGGTGGTAAAGATAGTTGGGCCTTGACTTGTTTCTAGAGTTGTACTTGTAGTTTTGTAGGAATTTGCAAGACAAAGAGAGTTGTTCCTTTAAGCCCTTAAATATTGTACTCCAGCTGATTTATTTCCTGATTATTTGTAAGAGGACCTGGGGAATTGCTGAGAAGAAAGATCAATTTTTGAAAAGGAGAATTGATGTTGGATTTTGCTTTAAGACTAATTTCTATTCTTTCATCTTCATAAGGAGTTCCTTAAGGCTGGTCATTATAATTGTTTTCTTTTCAATTTGATCCTCCCATAGGTACCAGTATGACAGCTGCTTATGATGAGAGCTCTCAATTTTTTTCCCTTTTAAATACAGCCAATTGTAAGTATCTATTGCCTGGCCATTGACAAGTAGGATCTTATATTAATTTAAAAAGGTTACTCAAACCAATAAGCTTTTTTGGTTTACCTAAAGATGTTAGAGGCATCTCACAAGAGAGTATATAGCCCTCACAAGATCAAGAAATTTTACTCCCAGATATAGTCTAAGAAGGTGAAAGCTCTTCCTTGCTACTGGCAGTAAGAATGGTATAGTGAAAAAGCTGTCTCCAGCGTTCCACAAATAATGTGGGGCACCTCTTGATGTAAATATGCTAATCAATGCACTGGGCAGATGCTACTGGAATGGAATTTGTACAGCATTAACAAGCAACAGAGGTTGATATGAAAAAGGCCCCTTGTGGACTGGTACCCCTTAAGAAAATCTCCCCTGGGAGCTGGCACAGCCAGACAAAGAGAGTGCTGCTTGTGACTTTGTGTCTCAGAATCCCAGTCTATTCAGCTGGCCACCAGATGCACCTTTCAGATGTCAGAGACCACAGAAAATATTCCCACTGGATACAAGGCCAAGCTCTAGGGACATAGAAAAATATGGAAGACAAAAACCTTCTCCCGTTTTACATAGAAAACCCACAGCTGAGTTTGACTGAAGAAACACTGGTCTGGTGAGAATGGTTAACTCACCAGCCTGTGAGGCTGGCTCAGAGAGCAGGCTGATAGGGACTCTGTCTGCATTCTTCCCTATTTCTTCCTCCTTATGACAAACAACGCAATAGACAGGCAAACAGACACACACACACACACACACACACACACACACACACACACACACATACGCACACGCAACAGTGACCATCTTTGAGAGAAGAATCCACAAGTGTTGCTAAGTCCAAGGAACTTAGTTCCACAATTATTTTCTCCTGCTAATCTAAACTGAGTGAGAGAGAGAGAGAAAAAAGGCACTCTCACCACTTCCCTTTGAAAGAGACCTTGGGGTCAGAGATCAGGAGGCTGACATGTAAGAAATCTTACCTTCTGCTGGCCTTTGTCACATGTTCCAGGATCTCTCAGCTGCAGCAGCCTCAGAGTGGGAAACAGGTCCAGCCAGCCCCCTGGCTGACTCACCAACCACTGGGGAGGGGGAAAATTTCCCCCTCTTTCCCACTTGAGTTGTTGTGGCTGGACTAATCAAATTGACACAAGACAGATTAACAGGAGAAAAAGAAACAAATTTAAATTCATGCACATGGAGGTCCCATAGAAATGGAAACCTAAGAAGTGGCCAAATCAGGCAGCTTTTATACTTTCTCTGCAAGTTTTGGCTGCTAGATCCTAGGGTTCTTTTAAAAGGTTATGAATTTTCAGGTCTTTGGTAATACCAACTAGTTGTCTTATTTCTGTGATGGTAAGTAGTAGGTCACAGAAATTTAAATACTCTTAACAGTCAGTTGGTCCCTTTTTACTCCTCCTGTTGTACAAAATCTTTAAAAATCTTTTGAATCCCGAGATGCATGAAATTTCAAGTTTCAGTTTCAAATCCCCCACTGCTCTGACCTTATGGGTTATTACTGGGAAGATGGATGTCCTCAGAAGCTGAATTCATAGGTATCTGCTTTCCTCTGCAGGGTGTCACAATCAGCCTCACAGGGATAGGGTTGGCCCTCACGCCCTCATGTATGATGGTGGCAGGATCACTGGGACTGGACCCTACACTCTGAGGGCATAGAAACAATGCTTTGGCATACTAGTTCACCAGGGCACTGAGCTATGTCCAGCCTGATTCTATGGGCATTTTATAGTTAGTGAGGAGCTTGCTAACTTCCTGGGTATTTTACGCAGGGAAGGCACTAGGTGTTCAGGCTGTTTATGTAGGACCATTGTATCTTTTGCCACCATGTGTTGCCGTGGCCCACAATATCCCACAGGATTGGGGGAGGAGGTGCAACAGCAGCAATGTTTGTAGCAAGAGAGGGACCAGAGGCCTTGGGTGTACCTGCCTTCCTGAGGCTCCATGCTTTCCTGAGCCAGGGTGCCCTAATTGTACTCATTACTACTGGAGTCCTGAAAATACAGAGGAAGGGAGTCTCCTTTTTGTAAGGGAGTCCCCTCCTTTATCTGGTAGTGCACGCTTGGACAGGGGTTGTCACCTGTATGTCCCAGCCTTTAACTAATGAAAATCTTAGCCAGTTTTCCTAACAGTTATACCTGAAGTCTAACACCCTCCGGGGGAATTCACCATCTGTGGGGCACTGATGGGTACAAGACATGTCCACAGAAACTCAAATCAGCTCGGATGAGCATTGCTCTGAGGTTTGTGAAAACTCTGGTTGTCCCCTTCAGAGTTAGCACTATAGGATAGGAAGCATCTTTGTAGGTGGTACACTGCAGCACAAATGCCAGCAAGTGGTGGGCCTCCCCCAGGGAGAATTACCCACGAGAGCTAAGGGGCAACTCCACGTTCCTGCTCATGATGCCTGTTGTTATGACTTTGTTAAATTAACATGTGTTAAGTGGGGCAGGGTGCCAGATGGCTGGTGAGTTGCAGTTCAACAACAGACCACAAGAGAAATTGAAATAGTGGAGTAATTACTCAGAGGCTCTGGAGGAAGGACACAGTACACCTGGAGGGCCCACTGGGGACATCAAGGTGAATGCAGAGAGAGAGAGACAGGACCTGGAGCACATGCCTTTATTAGGGTCATGGGTGTAGTGCTTTGGGGTTCCTGGACCAAGGCTGGATTGGTCAATTCAAGCCAGAAGAGCAGGGTCTGGTGAATTTCTTTGGGGTCTTATCTAAGGGGAACGAAAAGGGAAGGCCCTGGGAGGCCACAGGGGTTGTTGATCAGAAGGGCTGTTGGAGGAGTCATATTAGGAACTTATTCACTTGTGACTCTGTGGGCAGCTGTCTAGGACATGTGCTTGCATGAGGGGCTAATGTCAGCTAAGGTCCCTGCAGGTCAGTTTGCCAAACAAAATGGATTCTAAGCAGCAATACTGTGAAGTGTGTTGACCTAAGACAAATAGACTGCATATATTTCTCCAGCAAAGATGGAATTATTCAGGGTCAGCAGAGAATTGCAATTTGAGGTCCGCATACTTGGGGAGGTACCTGAAAGCTCCTGCATAGCAAGGGAAGTAGAACTCCTTTATGAGGGGAAAAGGATGTTGGGACGAACTGTTGTAAACAAAGAGGCCATGGCTTCTTATTGGCTGGGTCCTCATCAGGAAGGAAGAGGATCTTTCTTCCTCCTGTAGGGCTCTGCTACTGTTGCAGGGTGTGCGAGCGCCCCCTGCTGGTTTCCTGGCTCTATTTAATGCAGGTGTCTTTATTAATTTTTTACAAGCTCAACCCTTGACAAGGACAAAACAGCAATAATCAAAGCTGTAAAATATAATATTTATTCTGGACAACATTAAGTTTGCCTAAGTGTAGTGACAAATGCAATTTCAAAAGTGCATTAAGCCTTTAAAAACTTATCCTCCTGAAAGCCCTGCTTCCCGTTGTACAATCCCTATGTCTTCTCGATCTCTCAACTATTTTGGGGGGGTGGAGGAAACAGGTGAAAAATTGGTAGAAGGTTATGATACTTAGCTGTAGTTGCTATAGGTCTGAAATACCTTAAAAGAGAGATAACTATTTAACTTTGGACTAAAAGTAGATGTATATACTCCAACATACTCGAGCCAAATTCTGTGGTTCAAGCTATGTGTCTATAAAACACTATTTGTTTTGGTATTTGGCTTTTGACAGCTTTTAATCCAACTTCTCCTTCTTCTATTTCTGCCTCACAACTGGGCAAGATGGTAAGAAAGCCTAGGTGCTCCTTACTTTAGAGCAGGTGGAAAGTTCAATCCATGCATGGGAATCCTCGTCTCAGCCCCACCCCTAACCATCATACAAACCCCAAGCCAGTCTCCTTTCCTTTTTCTTCAAGCTGTGTAGGACCTGCCTGGGAGCTGCTCTGCCCTCCCCAGAAAGCCTCCATTATGTGAGTAATAAACATGTTTGTACCCTCTTTGAATGTGTGTGTCATTATCAGTCTGGACATCCAAACAAAATTTTGAATGAAAGTTCCTCCTCTATCTTCAAGTTGGCTACAACAGAATGTTGCATCTCATATCCTTTTTTGAAATGCTGTCGACTGAAATTTGAGGTCCTGGCTGGAGGCTGGTAGTTCCCCTTCCTGAACAGCTTATTATGTCCACACATCAATCACTTCCCTTGGTATCTCACACTCAAAGCACTATGCAGCAGTTAAAATTGCCCCAGGTTCAGGTATCAGACAACTAGGGATACTCTTATGCCTTTATGTCTGATAACTTATTTAAATTAGCCAACCCACAGGGAGCCCACAACACCTAGCTAAGGACAGCCCACTTGCCGTGTACAAGCTGCCCCCTAGAGCTTCAACTTGCTGTTACCCTGTCCCAGGTGCAACCTCTCATTTAACCCTGCCTGGCAACCTTCTCTTGTTTGGGACTGCAAGTTATTAAAAAGTTCTGTCTTTTATCTATCATAGTGTCATTGTGTTGTGTCCCACCATTAAAATAATCTTTAAAACTTATCAAACAATTGGCATTACAGACAGCATGTCTAGGCCATTATGGCTGAAATATGGGCAGCTTTGTAGGAAGATGTGCTCTTGGGTTATTATGGGTTCCAGACCACTGAAAAAATGGCTTGGGGCAAAACTTCCACTTGTTGGTGAGCTTTACCCTTGATGCTGTGTCTGCTGGTAGTAGCTGCATCTCTCCTTTCCTAAATTTTCTGGGTGTCAGAATATTCAAAATGAACACTGCTGATTGGCTAAACTCTGGGGGCCATATGCAGTTCAGGTAGGGGCTCACCTTAGGGCAATCTGAGTGACAGGCCACTTAGCCGCACTTTCTAGGTCTGGGCATTCTGGTTGTTACTGACCAAACTTGGGTCAGCTCACCAGTGCACAGCAATGCCAATCTACTGACTTCAGGTTGTGGTGAAGGAAAGTGCAGGGTTTATTGCAGGAGCCAAGGAAGGAGTGTGGGTGGCTCATGCTCAAAAGACCCAAACTCCCTGATGAGTTTCAGGGGAGGGTTTTTAAAGATAGAGTGAGGGAGAGAGCTGCAGGGTCTGTGATCAGCTCATGCACAATTCTCTGTCTGATGGTGAGGTAAAAGTGTGGTGTCACAGGGGTTAACATCATCAATACTCAGGCTCCAGCTGGTCTGGGGGCTACATGCTCATGGTCATGATGCAGTTAGCTTCTTCCTTCTGGTGCAGGTTTTAGTATCTGCAAAACAGCTAAGGACTGTGCATCAGACACTGTTATCCATGTCCTTCATGGAGGAACTAAAGTTTATGTGACTCTGCTATGTGGGTGATCTATTGTTTAAATTGTTACCAGTTCTCCTGACCCAACTGCTATCTTTTGTTACTACATGTTTACGTTCTTGCAGTCATTAAATCTTGAGACAGGTTTTTATGACTCAAGGGAGGCCTGGAAGACTAAAGCTTTTCTACAAACAAGAGGCAAGTGGGGGCGGTCCACACCCAGAAGGCCTCATAAGGTTGTGCTCAGTTATATGGTATATTTCTAGTTGCAGCCTGTATTTGGCAGAGGTTTATCCCAAGGGCCTATCACCTCTTGGGTGTCAGTACTTCTGTAATATTATTTTGGGCAGAACTTTAGTTTATCCATGTATTCTAGGTAACCCCTGTGGAGAAAGGTGTTGGCTGGACCTGCCCACCATATAGAAGTGGCACCTGGGTCTCCTTGGCAATGTTATGCAGCTGGAGGTGTTACTGACCAGGGTTCTTGGGCTCCTTAATCAATAGAAAGTGATCAGAGGCCAGAGAAGAAATTTAGGCAAGGCTTTACTGGGGCCCCTGCTGCATCATGGAGGAGAGAGAACAAACAACAGATTTCCTTGCTTGCTCCCTCCCTGAGGGGGTGTGAGCTGGCTCCTTATAAGGAGTGAAGGTAGGGGTGTGACCAGGAGTGGTGCCGGAGGGGTGGCTCAGGTGGTGTGCCCACCCCTTTTTGGTGGTGTGTGCAGGGGGCATGTGCAGTACCCTGCTGTTGCTCCTGACCTCCTACTTTTGCTCCAGGCCCTTTAAAAGTGGCAATTGGGATTTTTGGTCTCTTTGTATCTTTTGTCTAGAATTTGCCCTAACTGCATAAGCATGCAGTTGATTTTTGTCCCATATAGTTTCCTTGTATTTTGTTGCTTGAGGAGAGGTGTATCCAGGTGCAAGCATTGCAGCACAGTAGCAAAGGGTCCCAGGTCGCAGCCTGTCTCATTGCCCCCTGAGAGACTAGATGCCCTATTCTTAAGGGGTAATGGGCCGAAGCTCTCTTCTTCTGAAACTTCTTCCTGCTGGACAAGGGTTGCAGACCCTAGCCTACCCTAGAGGTATAGAAGTCCCTCTCTGATTGTTCCAAGGACCTATAGGGACCTGGGCCACTTTCTGCTGGAATGAGCTGAATTCCTTGAGTCATCATAAGCCTTACTTCAAACTGTTGGAGCCTCAAGACACAAAATTAACCAAAAGGTTAAACAACAAGGGCAGGGACTTCTTTGGTGGTGTAGTGGTTAAAAATCCGCCTGCCAATGCAGGGGTCAGGGGTTCAAGCCCTGGTCCGGGAAGACCCCACATGCTGCGGAGCAACTAAGCCCATGCACCACAACTACTGAGCCTGCATTCTAGAGCCTGTGAGCCACAACTACTGAGCCCACACACCACAACTATTGAAGCCCAGGGGACTAGAGCCCATGCTATGCAACAAGAGAAGCCACCACAATGAGAAGCATGTGCACTGCAATGAAGAGTAGCCACTGCTCATCGCAACTAGAGAAAGCCCGCATGCAGCAGCAAAGACTCAACACAGCCAAAAAATAAATATAATTTAAAAAAACACGTAAACAAACAAGGGCTACAAATGAGAAGAACAGTAGCCACTAAAGGCCCTGGAAAGGGAAGGAACAAGTTTAACTTTGGGCTTCCTTAACTGTTGACCAGACAAGGGAGGCGACATCGCCCCTGCCAAACTTATGAAGCCACTCTGCCTGGGTGTATGTTTCCTTAATATTAATTTTACATGTCCTGTTGCATTGATCCAAGTGCAGCAGTAAGTATTACTTGTCGCACAGACTCTACCTTGTTCTGCCGGAAGGTAATCAACAGCCAGACAGTTGTCAAGAACCACATCAACCAAGGAAACAAGAGAGGTGCCAAGTCCCATTAAGGCTTCAAATAAGAGCCAACCCACTACATCATTTTACTTATTTGTTGATGGTGCCTGTCTTTTGAATAGATATCTCAGATCTTCCACTGGCTCACAGGTGTATTGTTCTTCTGTTGTGACCTGTGGGGCTTCTGGAGGTAAAAGCTTTAGTGGACAAAGGTACCCAACAAGATATCCCTTGAGTTTGACAGCAGTGGAGGTGGTTAAAATTACTTTATAGGGGACCTTCCATTTTGGCAATAGTTGGTCTTCGGGGATCCAACTTTCCAGGTTTTAAGAACTTGGTCCATGGGGTTTATTTGTGAAGGGACTGCTCCTTCCTCTGTATTTTTAGTGGGAGCTGGCAGTGTTTTGTGGGCATAGTCCTGATTGCCTTCTGAACTTGTCCTAGATTAGTAATATATCTCAGGCCCTGGTTCACCTCCATCCAGTACAATGTAGTAGTAAGAAAAGGCCTCCCATATCATTTCAAATGGGCTAAGTCTCAGACCACTCCTGGGGACTACACAGACCCTAGGAGTACAAGTTGGTCCAGGGTTCATGAGTTTTTTGGCAGAGCTTTGCTAAGGTTTTCTCTAAAGTATGGTTCATTTTCTCCACCTTCCCTGAAGACTGGGGGTGTCAAGGGGTGTGTAGCTTGTAGCCTATCCCTAGGGCTGTTGTGAGCTGCTGTGTGATTTTGGCTATAAAGCGTCCGTTATCGCTCTGGAGGGACTTTGGAAGTCCACACTGAATAATTATTTCTTTAAAAAGGGACTTACAGACTTCCATAGCCTTTGTAGATCAGGTGTGGAAGGCTTCAACTCATCCTATGAAAGTATCGACAAACACCAGAAGATATTTATATCCTGATCATGGGGGCATTTGGGTGAAATCTAACTGCCAGTCTTCCCCTGGGATATGTCCCTTGGCATTGAATCGCCCTGAGTAACAAAGGAGGGATTGGATGGGTCTGTGGGTTATTACAGCCACACAGATCACAGGCAAGTGTTACTTGTTTTTACTGTTCTTTTAAGCCCCTTCCCTGAAAAAGCCTTTTGCATCAAGTCCCATAGTACATCCCTCCCATAGTAGGCGGCATCATGTAAACTCTTAGTGAGTTTCCACTGTCGGGCCAGTAGGATTAGAACTTTATCCTCCTTTTTATACACCCTGTGCTTCCCTTCTCATACCCCATGTTTTTGCATTTTCTTGTTCCTGTGGGGAATACTGGGGAAGGCTAGGGAGTTCAGGGGGGGCAATTACTAGAGCCATAACTTGTTCATGTTCCTGCAATCATGATACCTGTTTTGCAATTTGATCAGCTTTGCTGTTCCCTTGGCTCACTCACAAAAGATCCATCCCTCTGATGGCTTCTACAGTATATTACTGCTACCTGGGTTGAAAGCTGCACTGCTTCTAAAAGAGCCAGAATCACATCTTTATGTTTTATGGGGGAATTTCTAGTGGTTAACATTCCTCTTTCTTTCCAAATGACAGCCTGAGCCTGTAGCACATGCAACCCATGATTAGAGTCAGTAAAAATATTTAATTTCTTATCCTTCCCTAATTGCAAAGCTCTCATCAACGCAATTAGTTCAGACTTCTGGGCTGACATCTGGGGTGGCAGGGCCTTGGCTTCTATAACTTCATCTAGACTAACTATGGCATACCCCACCTTTCGGGTTCCCATTTCTACAAAACTGCTCCCATCAGTAAACCATTCGACCTCAGGGCTGTCAAGAGGCTCATCTAGAAGATCAGACCTGCTGGAGTAAGTTTACTCTATGGTCTCAATACACGGATGCACTGAGTCTCCACTCTCGACTGCTGGAAACTAGTTGCCGGGTTCAGGGTTTTGCAAACCTTTTTTTTTTTTTTTTTTCTGTACGTGGGCCTCTCACTGTTGTGGCCTCCCCCATTGTGGAGCATAGGCTCCGGACGCGCAAGCTCAGCGGCCATGGCTCACGGGCCCAGCCGCTCCGCGGCTTGTGGGATCTTCCCGGACCGGGGCACGAACCTTCGTCCCCTGCATCGGCAGGCGGACTCTCACCACTGCGCCACCAGGGAAGCCCGGTTTTGCATACCTTTAAGGGAATGTCAGGGGTACCCTTTAGGAGGGCCTGATATCTTGTTAACCTTGCTCAAGTCAACCAGTGATGTTCTTTGACTTCCGGCACAGATTATACCTGATGAGGGGTTAACATCTAAGTGTTGTCCCAGGGTGAGCTTGGAAGCCTCACTAATCAACAGGGCTGTGGCTGCTACTGCCCGCAGGCAGCTTGGCCATCCCAGGGCCAATGAGTCAGAAGACGGTGGAGTAGAAGGACACAGAGTTTGCATCTTATCACAACTAGGGCACCTACCAGGCATTGGTGGGGTACCTCGGACACCTAAAGGGATGGAAGGAATTCCAGCATGACTGGCTAGGATGTGGAGGGGAAGAAGGGGGGCAGGAAAGGTTGAGGCGTGATGGGACCAGGCACCCCTCCCTGTGGGGCAGCGGTGCGGAGGAGAGGGGTTCCCACACGCGGAGGGGCCCAACCACGTTGTGGGGATTGGTGGGGATGGAGAGAGACCTTTGGGGGATCGGGAGATCAGAGGGGAACACAGCTAGCATCTCCCCAACCGGCTTGGGCCTCGGCAAACCTGCTGGGGTCCTGGGCCTGAACCTCAGCCCTCTGGGGCCCCCTCCAGCCATGAGAGTCCTGAGCCTGAGCCCTGCCCACCACCCCCCCGCAACACCACCAAGGCCTTTTATGAACTTTTATTTCTAATTTTATTTAATTTTTATTCTTTTAAAATTTTATTTTATTGTCTTATTCTTTGTTATTGTTCTGCTCCTTTTTGTTAGTTGTTTTGAAAAGTAAGCCACTGGTCTCTGATCTGGTCCCAACTTTTGGGTCAGATTCTTAGTGCTGTCCCTGATGTCTCACGAACATATAGGGTAAAGGGCTTGTCCAAATTTGGAAGCCCCAGTGCTAGAACTCTATTCAACTCAGTCTTTAGAGTCTCAAAGGCCTGACGGTGGTTCTCATTCCATTGAAGGGGTTCCCTTTCTCCTCCCTTTAGAGCCTCATATAAGGTTTTTTCTATAAGGCCATAAGTTGGAATCCAGATACAACAGAACCCAGCCATCCCAAGGAAGCCTCTGAGTTGTCTCTTTGTGGTTGGAGATGGTAATGCACAAATTGCTGTTTTCGGATCTATGGCCAGGGCTTGTGCCCCTGGGCTCAAAACAAATCCTAAATATTGAACCTGTTGCTGTAAGATCTGAGCCTTGGTTGGAGAGATTTTATATCCCCTTTTTGCCAGAAAATTTAGGACCCTAAGAGTATTGTGATCTGAATCTTGTTTGGTCTCACTACTTACCAATAAGTCATCAACATATTGTAACAGGGTTCCCTTCTCAAGGCTCAGTTCCCTCAGTTCTCTTGCTAACATGTTTCCAAAAAGATGGGGGCTGTCCTGAAAACCCTGTGGAAGCACTGTCCAGGTATACTGGGTAGCCTCTAGGGTGTCAGTGTCCATCCAATTCAAAGGAAAAAAGATATTGAAAGTCTGGATGTAGGGGAATACAGAAAAAATGTATCTGTGAGGTCCAAAACAGAGAAATGCTGAGCAATCTCTGGCACTTGGGTGAGGCAGCCTTATTCACTGCTCGTAAGTCTTGCACAAACCAACACTCTCTGTTAGGCTTCTGAGTGGGGAAGATTGAGTGTTGCATGGGGATTGGCAGGGCCTAATGAGTCCGTGTTTTAGGAATTTGCTGAGCAGTGGTTGGATTCCCCTCAGGTCCTCAGGTTTTAAAGGATATTTTCTCTTCCAGGTGTATTTTTCCCCAGGCCTTAACCTTATTTTTATCAGGGGAACACAGTTTGCTTTTCCTGGCACCAAGGTATTCCAAACTGCAGGATCTACTTGTTCTCTAATTTCTTGGGGGAGGTCTTGGGGAATATTTTGATGCCCAACAGGTGGGTCATCTGGGGCTCATAATAGATGGCATTCTCTGTTTGGATTCTTTACCTCCTTGGACTTCACCCTGTCCTAAGAATAGACTAGGTCCTAACTCATTTAGCAAATCTCTCCCGAGGAGAGGGACAGGACATTCTGACATATATAGAAAGGAGTAATAACAATGGACTCCACTCTGCAGGCAAGGGGAGACATAAATCGCCTTACTTTTGGCTGTCCATCAACTCCCATCACAGTAGAGTCATGGAGAGAGGGCCAGCCGGCCAAGCCAGAACAGAGCAGACAGCTCCACTGTCTTCAAGAAATTCAGTTCTCCTACCTGCCACATAGAGGGTGACCCAAGGCTCTGTGGGAGTAATGAGGATGGATTGAGTGGGATCCAGAGCAGGGCAGTTGCTCGGGGCCAGTCATTCGGTGTGTGGGAATCTTGCATCTGAGAGATTCACAAGGAACTGGGGCCGGTCAGTGTTGCCCTTCAGGCATCCCACTGGAGGGCGCTCAGGACATTCTCCCTCCCAGTGCCCCCTTTCCGACAAAAAGCACACTGGTTCGGGGCCCAGGCAGCTTCTTGGTGGTCTGTCCAGCCTTCTCAGCCCTCCAGGGTCCCCTCGAGGTGGTGCGTGGATCAGAGCAGCCTAAAGCTGCATTTTCTTTATTAGCCTCTTACCGTTATTGGCCTCCTGCATTAAGTCTCGGTTGTTATAGACCTTGAAGGCCTCCTCTACCAAGGTTTACAATGGGGTTTGGGGCCCAGCCTCAAGCTTTTGTAATTTTCTCCGGCATCAGGAGTAGCCTGGGTGACAAAATGTATGGCCAAGAATGTCCTTCCTTCTGAGAACTCAGGGTCTGTATTGGTGTACCTCCTGAATGCCTCTTTCACCAGGCTCAGGAAGACTGATGGGTTTTCATCTTTTTTCCTGTGTAACCTCTCAGACTTTATCATAATGTACAGCCTTCACCTTACACCTTTTCATTCCTTCTGATAGACAAGTAGTACAGTGTTTCATCCTAACCTGGCCTACACGATCTTCACAGTCCCAGTGTGGATCATGTTCTGGGATTGTATCCCCATCCACCTGATGAATTTGGTGGTGTGGATTGGTGGCCAGTAGGCCATCTGTGTGTTCTCTGTCCTTTCTTAGTATATGTTCCTTTTCATCCAGGGTGCAACAGTGGGCCAGAATAACCATGACGGCCTAACAGGTGAGAATGTCAAGCCCAGCCTGATAAATTCATCCCTAAACTTGTCAACGTTTAGAGACAACCTGACAAACCTCTCCTCACAGATTAACCCAGTTAGTTTAGGATCTCTCTTTGGGATGTTCCAGAGGCCCTTTGAAGCCCCCCAAAGTTAACTGGAAGTCAAGAGAATTTCAATTAGAATTTGATATTTGTGAAGTCTGTCAAAAAGTTTAAAAATTTTAAAACACCCAGTCAGTTAGGATCATAGTTTGCTGTGAAACAATATTTATTCCTTGAGATAAGGTGGGGGGAAAAATCAAAAGTAAATATAGATCACTTAAAGGCACAAGAACTCACACGATCTGTTATCAAAAGCAGCATTCCAGGACAACTTTGTTCTCTTATGAGAGAGAGAACCCAAATCCAGTCTTGCATCAGCCTACGCTTAATAAAATCCATTTACCTAATTAAATTTAATCCAACCTTAGAAAATCCTGACCACATACAAAATTCTTTTCTCAATGTTCCTCTTCCACAAGCATTCTGCAACTTTCTGTAGCCATACTTTGTCCTTTATTCTTTCCCCATTCAGAAATAGCCAGCTCTAGGACAAAATCACACTTTTCCCTTTAACAAAATATATTTCCATTCCTCATACCTTCTTTTCTGAAAACACACATCCTACTTTGCTTAAGCAACCATGAACTGTCTTTTACAGTAGCATTCTGTAGATTGGTAGAGAACATCTCAAGGCGGCACCAAACAGCTTTAGTTTCTCTCTCACAAGAAGACAAGAGTAGATAACTTTAGACCTGTTTAGCAATTAAGGTTCCAATATTTTATCTTATTTGAAATCGCCTGGATATTAATTAATTCCTACCATTTAGCTTAGTTTCAGATTTACCAAAACTTGTAGAGACTGTTTTAGATGGAAGTTTCCAAAACATAATTATTCCTATAGAGTTTACCAGAAAGTTCTTATCCCAGTTACATTTACTTAAAAATTTAATCATATCAGGTTATTTTCCCTGTTGACAGATTTTATAACAGAAACAATATGCACTTATTGACTTCTAGTAACCCTAGATACTGTGAAAGTATTGCACTTAGCGTTGATGACTCTAAAGACAGGTCTGTATTAATTAAACCCACAAGTTTAAACCAGACAAACCAATTTCTACAGAACCAGAGATCTCATAGCTTTCCTGCTTGAATTTAAAATGGCCTTTTTTTCCCTCAGTTTCGGGGACTGCAGATGAGTCAGGTAGTCCCTGAGAGCCCTGGCAGAATAGTGCATTGCAAGAGCAGAGGAAGGAAAAATGCAAGCTCTTGTCTTTTCTTTCTGTTCTTTAAAATCCCACTAAGTAACCCAAGGCTGGAGTCTCAGGCAATGTGGGCTGGGTTTGTATTTCAAGGCTCAAGTGCTCCACTATGCCCACAATATCAGTAGAGACTTGCAGGAGCAGTTGGACGGACAAAACTACATCACGAACAAAGATACAAATCACAGACACAAACAAGAAGTTTTCAACATAAAGGGGACGGGAATGCAGGTGTCAGGATCAAGGGAGAGGTAAAGGGAGGGGAGAGAGGAAAGACTGAAAAAGAGAAAGAGACAGAAAGAGGGAGATTTCAGTTTCAACCCACCCCCTGCAGGTGTCTATTCAGGCACCAACCTGTGCTCTTCCACAAAGGGCCAGTGAAGGAGGGAACACCCTATCCACTGGCCACCAGGGCAGTCAAGCCTGGACATACAGCCGGTTGTATGTCGTCTGTGGGTCCCCAACCCACAGGTGGGACTCTCACCCATACATACACTAGTATATAGAAATCTGCCACTTCAGTCCATTCCCAGTGGGAGTTCTCTTGGTGGCAGGAAAAGAAAGGTGAGAATATTGGGACGATCAGACTTCCAGCCACTACACGATATGAGGTTTGAACCTCTATCACTCTCAAAAATCTCCGATCAGGGAGAAACCACTGGACCAAGGTGTGAGCTGTGAGGCGAGCCTCTCCCACCTTTGCTTGTCACCCGTCAAGGTGAACCATTGTCAGCCAGAGGGAGGAGGTCTCACAAGCTGAGAGGAATGATGCTGTAGCTGCCTGACGTCCACTCTCTTGGAAGGAAAGGACAGAAGTAAGAGAGGACAGAAGAGAGGACAGAGAGAGAAGTAGAGAGATTTCAGGAGAGGGAAAGGAACAAAGGGGAAAGGGAAAGTGGTGCGGGAAAAGGGACAAGGGGAGGGGGAAAGCATTGCCTGAATGAGGGTACTGAGGCCCCCAGGGGCCAGGAAGGCAGACTTACCAAACTTGCTGACTCTGAAACAAGAGGTTCAGGTGGCCGCTTGTCATGCACTGGGAAGCAGCATTCAGTGGTCCTGGAGGTGCCCAGATCCTCTCCTGGGAAGGGGACGATAGACCCTTCGTGGTGTTGCCACAAAGTATGTCACCAATCAGTGTTCTTGACCTCCTTAACCAATAGAAATTGATCAGAGGCCAGGTGAGAAATTCAGGCAAGTCTTTATTGGGACTCCTGCTGCAGCAGGGGGAAGCGAGAACAACATGTTCCCTTGCTTGCTCACTCCGAGGGGCGTGAGCTGGCTCCTTATAAGGAGTGAGGGTGGGGGTGTGTCCAGGGGTCGGGCAGGAGGGGTGGCTTAGGAGGTGTACCCACCCCTTAGGTTGTGTTGTGTGCAAGGGGCATGCGCAGTACCCTGCTTTTGCTCCCAACCCTCTGCTTTTGCTCCAGGCTCTTCAAAAGTGGCAGCTGGGTTTTTGGTCTCTTTTGTCTAGAATTTGCCCTAACTGCACATGCATGCAGTTGTTTTTTGTCCCCTATAGTTTCCTTGTATTTTGTTGCTTGAGGAGAAGCATGTCCAGGTGCAAGCATTGCAGGACTGTTACCAAGTCCAAGCTTGCTCTGCTCGCCACATGACAGGCCAATAAATCAGAGATGAGGCACTTTAGTTCAGCATTCAGGCAGAGGGGCTGGGTTCCCTGAGTCAAGGCATTATGCATAATTACAATAATAAAAACAACAAAAAGCAAAGGTTAAAGTCAAAGAAACAGATCCAACATAGAGTCCGATTTACTTCTTCCCTGTTACGATTCCCCACTGTCAATGTCCATTCCACAATCTTGTGGAAAAAGGAGTGACAACTGTTCTAACTGCTCCATCAGATAGATCTTTCTGGGAGCATCCGCCATCAGTGCCAGTGTTCCGAATGTTGAGATTTGTCTTTTGCTCCTCTTTGGAAGTGTCTACTTTACACCTGTTGACTTAAAAAAAAATTCACACCCTGAAAGTTGAGAGTTATTGAGAATTTTGAGGGTTTCAAGCCCATGAGGCCACATCTGCAGTTAAGGAAATTAGCATTTTTCTATGTATGGGAAGATGCAAGGCTCTGGGCTCACTGAAATCATTCCTTTGATATGCACCACAGCTATCTGGGGCCTGGATCCTGTATTTTCATATCCTGAGTGTCCTCAGGGATCATCATAAGGAGTGGCTCCAGTCTGATGGCTGCTAGATGGCAGGTATTCTCCTTCCTGAGTTTCATCAGGGTTCACTGGCTCACATTGGAGGGATGCAATCGCTGGTGACTGGTCCTCTCCTCTTGGTCAGGAATTTGACTAATATTTGGGAGACATTTTGTGATCAAATTTTCTCCCACAGTGCTGGGATGCTCATCCCAGGTCAGGTGAAAATTCTTTTTTTGTTTGTTTGCTTTTGTTTTTGTTTAAGTATTTTACAACTTTATTGGAGGATAATTCCTTGACAATGGTGTGTTGGTTTCTGCTTTATAACAAAGTGAATCAGTTATACATATACATATGTTCCCATATCTCTTTCTTCTTGCGTCTCCCTCCCTCCCACCTCCCTATCGCACCCCTCCAGGCGGTCACAAAGAACCGAGCTGATCTCCATGTGCTATGCGGCTGCTTCCCACTAGCGATCTACCTTACGTTTGGTAGTGTATATATGTCCATGCCTCTCTCTCGCTTTGTCACAGCTTACCCTACCCCTCCCCATATCCTCAAGTCCATTCTCTAGTAGGTCTGTGTCTTTATTCCTGTCTTACCCCAAGGTTTTTCATGACATTTTTTTCCTTAAATTCCATATATATGTGTTAGCATACAGTATATGTCTTTCTCTTTCTGACATACTTCACTCTGTATGACAGACTCTAGGTCTATCCACCTCATTACAAATAGCTCAATTTCGTTTCTTTTTATGGCTGAGTAATATTCCATTGTATATATGTGCCACATCTTCTTTATCCATTCATCCGATGATGGACACTTAGGTTGCTTCCATCTCCTGGCTATTGTAAATAAAGCTGCAATGAATATTTTGGTACATGACTCTTTTGGAATTATGGTTTTCTCAGGGTATATGCCCAGTAGTGGGATTGCTGGGTCATATGGTA
Organism: Grampus griseus; assembly: GCF_964374135.1. Taxonomy (NCBI): domain Eukaryota; kingdom Metazoa; phylum Chordata; class Mammalia; order Artiodactyla; family Delphinidae; genus Grampus; species Grampus griseus. Next base: position 121,616,891 of record NC_139018.1, on the reverse strand, counting down.
GTTCTATTTGTAGTTTTTTAAGGAACCTCCATACTGTTCTCCATAGTGGCTGAACCAATTCACATTCCCACCAGCAGTGCAAGAGTGTTCCCTTTTCTCCACACCCTCTCCAGCATTTATTGTTTCTAGATTTTTTGATGATGGCCATTCTGACTGGTGTGAGATGATATCTTATTGTAGCTTTGATTTGCATTTCTCTAATGATTAATGATGCTGAGCATTCTTTCATGTGTTTGTTGGCAGTCTGTATATCTTCTTTGGAGAAATGTCTATTTAGGTCTTCTGCCCAGTTTTGGATTGGGTTGTTTGGTTTTTTTCTATTGAGCTGCATGAGCTGCTTCGAAATTTTGCAGATTAATCCTTTGTCAGTTGCTTCATTCGCAAACATTTTCTCCAATTCTGAGGGTTGTCTTTTGGTCTTATTTATGGTCCCCTTTACTGCGCAAAAGCTTTGAAGTTTCATTAGGTACCATTTGTCTATATTTGTTTTTAATTCCATTTCTCTAGGAGGTGGGTCCAAAAGGATCTTGCGGTGATTTATGTCATAGAGTGTTCTGCCTATGTTTCCTGTAAGAAACGGCACCAAAGACGGAGGAGAGCTTAAGCAAGCTTTACTTGGGGACGTTCCCGGGCGAGGTTCACTGGTCCGAGACAAAGGGGCCAGAGAAGTCGCGACCGGGTGTGGGCGCGAACAAAATTTATAGGGGTGGACGCAGGGGAGGTGCTTGCCGTGAGAAGCAGCCCCTTTTTGGTAATCTCTCCGGTGTTGTGGCAATGTCAGGTGTCAGTTGCATCAGCCTCAGAGCCGTTAGTTCTGCCCCTCGGGGAGCGGGAAGACTTGTGGCAATGTCGGGTGTCGGTTGCATCAGCCTCCTTGGCGGGGGTTCCGACTAGCTCCCTGGGCCGTTCCCCGGACCTGCTGGCCTTACATCCCGACTTCTTTGGTGTAATGGGTTGACGTTTGGTCTCTGGCTACTTCCTGCTGTACGGGGGCGCTGGAAGGGAGTTGTGCGGCCAACGGTCCGTAGGTTAGGGGAGGGCAGCAGCGGGGGTGTTCTGTGGGTAATAAGGTATATGGGTGGAGGAGCATCTGATTCACTGCCACCCGAGAGACTTCTTGTATGCAACTGAGGAGAAACCTGAGGAAACAGGGGCAAGCATGAATAGGATGCAGATAAGGATTAAGGGGCCTAGGATTGGCGTCAGCCAGGTATAGAGGGTGGACCGCCACCAGTCGGGGATGGGGGAGGTGGATAGCCACTGCCTGCATTGGAGTCCTTCTTTTAAGCGTCGGAGAGCATCCACATTGTCCTCAATGACCCCTGTCTCGTTGATGTAGTAGCAGCATTCTTCCTGTAGGAAGAGGCAGGTACCTCCTTTGTCGGCTGTCAGAAGGTCGAGGGTGTGTCGACTTTGGAGGGCAACTCAGGCCTCAGAGGTGATCTGGGGATGGAGGGAGGTGATAGAGGCAGCAGAGGCCTCGATGTCTAGCTGGAGTTTCTGTTCTAGGTCGCGGGATGTTGAGACTCTGTGTGTTAGGGCTCGTCCCCCGATGCCCGCAGCGATGAGAGAGAGGAGGCGAGGGAAGTGCCTGCAACCATAGGGAGAAAGATGGCCCTTTTCTGTCGGCTAGAGAGGTGTGTGGTGAGTGAGAGAAATTCGGCTTGGCCATATAATGTGAGTTGTGGAACAAGGGTGACGGCGATACATGGGAAGGGGAAGGAAGAGTTGACCTCTTTTGTAAGGGAGCCATTACACCAAAAGATCAGGCCTGGTGGGGCCCCCATTGGCGTAGTTACAGGGGGGGATGAGTTGCAAGGGAGTGCATCATTAGTTAAATTTGGGTGGCTGCCATTGCAAATTGTGAGGTTCTGTTTTTCTAAATCAAGAAATATGGGGACTCTTAAAGGGGCAAAAGGTAAGTTCTGGGAGGGAGAGGTAAGGGGTCCTTGGGGGTTTCCTTTAGCAGCCAAATATAGGGGTTTAGCAAGAAGAGCAAAGTTAGGGATCCAGTGCCGGAAAAATCCTGTCAGGCCCAGAAAGGAGAGAATCTGGTCAGCTGTCTCTGGAGGTTGGAGGTCGTGGATGGCCTGGGTGCGGTCGGCTGTCAGGCTCTTTGTTGTGGGGGTAAGGTGGATTCCCAGGTAGGTTACTGAGGGTGTAGACAGTTGGGCCTTGGCCGGAGAGACCCGATAGCCGCGAGAGCCGTGATAATCGAGGAGGTCAGCAGTATGCTGTTTTGAGAGGCTGAGAGATGGGCTACAGAGGAGGAGTTCATCCACGTATTGGAGGACTATACTGGGGGTGAGAGGGAAGGAAGCGTGGTCCCGCGCCAGAGCCTGTCCAAAGAGGTGGGCCAATTATTAAAGAGAATCGTGAGCAATCACGCACGACTGACCGGACAAATGTTGGTTTCCCTCAAGAACGTTATAAAGTGCATTACTATTTATGGCCACTAGAGGGCGAGGATGTAATTGATTGAGTAAGCAAAGGGGGGGAAAATCCCAGCAAAGTGATAGATTGTGATACGCTATTAATACTGCTGATCTAACTGTGTATAAAAACACTACATTCACCAAATATAGTCCGTGAAAATTGCACACCAGACATTTGTTACAATTTACATATTGGGCCTATAGATGTCTAATAATTTCAAAGAATTGAAATAATTCAGAGTATATTCTCCGACCCCAGATTGAAATTGAGCCAGAAATCAATAAAAAAAATTAGAAAAATAATTTATAGGTCGGGATATTAATAATTATATTTCTAAATCACCCACATGTCAATGAAAAAAATCACAAAAGCAATCATAAAATATTATGCTTTGATTAATAATGAGTTCGCTTATATAAAAGTTTGTGTGCTGGGTGGAAAGCAATGCTTGCAGAAAATTTTGTAGCTTGAAATGAATATATTAGAAAGTGAGAAAGTAATATTATTTCTGATACAATCACTAAATTCGGGTAATTACAAATGTACATTACATTACAAAATTGACAACAAGTTTAGCCAAAAGAATATATGTGGAAGGAAATAACAAAAACAAGAACAGAAATTAATAAAAGAAAGCAAACATATAACAAGTAGAATAGGCAGAGGCTCGTTCTTTAATAGGATTAATAATTCAGATAAACCTCTAGTATGTTTCACTGAAAAAATAAAATGGAGATTTCTCAACTAACCAATATCAAGAATGAAAAATGTACCATGAACAGCATTAGGCCATTCAATATAAAAATGTAGTTGAAATGTTTAACTTCCTAGAAAATACAAATTATCATAAATAAAATGGAAGTAAATGGGAAATATAAATAGCCTTCTAGCTTTTAAAAGAAATTCATTATAAATAAACACCTTCTTAAAAAGAAAACTCCAGGCGCAGATAGATTCACAATAAATTCTATGAAGTATGTAAGAAGGATCATTACAGACACATGGTGCTCATAAACGTTGATGCAAATTTCAGGAAAATTGAAAAATGAAGTCCAATGATCTATAAAAGGGTTATACATAACAAAACCAAAAAGGGTTTGTTCTCATAATGTCAGGTAGTATCAATAGTTGAAAATCAATTGAAAAACAGCAAACTTATGCATGTAGAAAACAGATTAGTGGTTGCCAGAGGCAGGGATGGGGCTGAGTGAAATGGGTGAAAGTGGCCAAAAGGTACAAACATCCAGTTCTAAAATAAATAAGTCCTGGGGATGTAATGTACAGCGTGGTGACTATAGCTAATAATACTGTATTGTGTATTGAAAGTCACTTAGAGAGTAGATCTTAAAAGTTCTCATCACAAGAAAAACATTGTAACTGTGTGGTGATGGATGTTGTAACTAGACTCATAGTGGTGATCATTTCACAACATATACAAATATCAAATCATTTGATTGTACACCTGTAACTAATATAATGGTTTAAATGGTGCATATATCAATAAAAATAAATAAAACGAAAGAGCTGATTTATACGCACACACACAACACACACACACACACACACACAAGGGTGTTTCTCAGAACACTAATTGTAAGCTGCATTCAAAAGTGTTTTATGAGTGAAATAAATTTATACCCATTCTGTTAAGCACATAGAGAAGTTTTTAAGAACACTTGTAATAAAGATGTTTCTAAGATGCTGCTTGCAAGCTGCACTGAGAACAGTGTTATATCAGTGAATGGAAGTTACAACCATTCTGAAATTCATTCAGAGAAGTGTTTGAGAATACTTGTAGTTAAGACATTTCTAAGATGCCTCTTGTGAGATGCGTTGAGAACAGAGCCATACCAGTGAGTGGAAGTTATATCCGTCTGTAATACATGCATAGAAGTGCTTAAGAGCACTTGAAATAAAGATATTTCTAGGAATGATGAAAACAAACAAAATCAGTCAGTTTAAATAACAACATTAAAATATTAAAGGAGAAAAATAAAATAATAAACTCAAAAACCCAGATTTTTATGTTTAAACAATATGCATTTATGATAAAGCTCTTGGGACACTAGGAATAGAAAAGAATTTCCCTGACTGATTAAAGAGATCCTCTTTAAGAACTCTAGATAAAAGTCATATTGATTTATATAAATGTTGAAATGTACAAAGATTTCCCTCTGACACCAAGAATGAGGCCACAATGCCATCAACCAACATTTATATTTAAATTTTTACTTAAGGTCTTAGCTACTGTATGAAGGCAAAGTTATTATAATTGGAAATGAGTTATTAACAGAAGGACAGTGGAAAATCCAGAAGAATCTACAGTTGAACTACTTGAAGTAATAAAATTAGCAAAGCCATTGAGAAGAAATCAGTATATAAAAACCAATTGTTGGGCTTCCCTGGTGGCGCAGTGGTTGAGAGTCCGCCTGCCGATGCAGGGGACACGGGTTCGTGCCCCGGTCCGGGAGGATCCCACATGCCGCGGAGTGGCTGGGCCTGTGAGCCATGGCCGCTGAGCCAGCGCGTCCGGGGCCTGTGCTCCGCAACAGGAGAGGCCACAACAGTGAGAGGCCTGCGTAACGCAAAAAAACAAAAAAAAATTGTCTATTTACATTTCTATAATGAACAGTTAGAAATGAAATTTAAGAACCCACAGAACTAAAGATGCATGGGGGCATTTTTAATATTTTAGGAATAAATCTAAAGATATGTACATAGAAATCTATAAACTATCATTGAGAGAAATTGAGGAAGTCCTAAATAAATTGAGAATTATTCCATGAAAAAGGAGTAGAAGATGTAGTATTTTAAGGAGGTTAATATATGGAAATTTGATCTATGGATTAATTAGAAGCTCAATCAAAATGAGTATGTGGGGCTTCCCTGGTTGAGAGTCCGCCTGCCAATGCAGGGGACACGGGTTCATGCCCCAGCCCTGGAGGATCCCACGTGCCGTGGAGTGGCTGGGCCCGTGAGTCATGGCCACTGGGCCTGCGCGTCTGGAGCCTGTGCTCCGCAGCAGGAGAGACCACAACAGTGAGAGGCCCACATACCGCAAAAAAAAAAAAACAACAAAAAAGAACAAAAAAACCAAAAAACTGAATCTGTGTGTATAACTTGAAAGGGTCAGAGGAAATGCATATGCAAATGCTAATAACCAAATATAATTAGGCAACCTTGAAGGAGAAAAAAAAGAAGAATTGCTTTTACCAGACATCAAAATGCATTTCAAGGCTAACTGTAATTAAAACAGTGGATACTGGTACAATCATAGAGGGAAAACTGAATAAAACAGAGAGTTCAGAAATAGACCCCCACACAAGGACGTTTAATTCTTAACAAGTGTGGAACTTCAGAGTATTGAAGACAGTTTTTTCCATAAATGGTATTGAGTCAACTGAATAAATAACTTAAAAAAAGAAACTTGATCCCTGTCTCATAATAGGCATACAACATTATCTCAAGAGAAATATAGATATGAACCTGAAATATAAAACAATAAAGATTTTAGGAGAAAGCTAACATTATCCCCAAAATAACAACAAGAGTCTTGATTTCTTGTTTTAAACACGAACATGAGATTCTCATATGCAGGGTTGAACTACAGTAGTATTATTAATATATCCTCACATACTAGGTAGAGATGAGCTATTATTTTTCTACTGTAGTATTCTGCTTGCGCTGCTGCAGAAAAATACTGCAGATTGCTTAAACAGCAGACACTGTCTCACAATTCTGGAAGCTGGGAATTCAAAGAAAAGATGCTGATTGCTTTGGTTTCTGGTGAAACCCTCATCCTGGCTTGCAGACAGCTGTTTTGGTGCTGTCTTCACATGGCAAACAGAGAGACAGTGAGCTGTCTTGTGTCTTCTCTTAAAGGACATTAATCCTATTGGATCAGGACCTGCCCTATGACTTCATTTAACCCTAATTACCTCCTTACAGATCCTATCTTCAAATATAGTTACACTGCATCTATACTCATTAAAGATATTATCCTGTAATTTTCTTATTTTGGGTAGTATCTTTGTCTGGTTTTGGTATCAGGGTGATGGTGGCTTCATAGAGTGACTTTGGGAATATTCCCTCCTCTGCAATCTTTTGGAGTAGTTTGAGAAAGATAGATATAAGCTCTTTTTATATGTTTTGTAGAAATCCCCAGTCAAGCCATAGGGTTCTGGACTTTTGTTTGCAGGGAGGTGGTTGTTGTTTTTTCCTGTGGTGTTTGCATAAGCTGTTAGATACATTTATTTTCAATATGCATCTTTTGTTATATGATTTGTAGTTATTTCTTTAGACATGAGTAATGCGTAACACTAAATAGATAATAAACTATCGTATAGTTGGTATCTGTGTTTCATTCCAGTTTACCTGGTATAGTCTATACATAGTCAGAGTTCAATAAACATTTTTTTTAACATAGATGCAAGGAGAGCATCAATCAAAAGTCCATCAGAGAACAGAGAGACATGCTAAATTACCCATTGTGAGAAGAATAACCACTGGGAATTGGAATATCAGCTTTACCTCTAAGCAGGTTTAGGCTGTAAAGAAGCACTTTCTTATATATGAGACACTCAAGGGTACTCTCATTGAGGGATTATGTGTGGGAAAATCTGCCTTCCTGCAAAGGTCTCAAATGAGGAAATCTGTTTCTTTACCTGCTCATTGAAAACAATAATAGAATCCTCTGAGAATTTATAATCATTGGACTGATTATTCTTGCTGATTCTGCTGGTGTATTTTCTTGGAAGAAAAAATTCCCAGCCCCCAAAATTACTGTGATTAAAGGTTGGTATTGTCCTTTGGTGCCTGGAAGATACAAATAAAAATTTGTTCCAGATTCATTGTCCTTTATCCATTCCCCTCAGCATTACCAGAGGTTTAATTTAGCCAAATATGAGCCAGCACTCAGGTCATCAGAAAGAGAGAGATAAGGCAGATCTTCTGTAATGACTTTAATAAAGTTTGTTTTTTGAATTTTTTTATTGAGGTATAGTTGCATTACAATGATGTGTTAGTTTCTACTGTACAGAGAAGTGGAGCTCCCTGTGCTACACAGTAGGATCTTATTAGTTACCCACTTTATACATATTAGTGTATATATGTCTATTCCAATCTCCCCATTCATCACACACACCTCCACCACTTTTCTCCCTTGGTGTCCATACGTTTGTTCTCTACATCTGTGTCTCTATTTCTGCCTTGCAAACTGGTTCATCTGTACCATTTTTCTAGATTCCACATATATGCATTAATATACGATATTTGTTTTTCTCTTTCTGACTTACTTCACTCTGTATGACAGTCTCTAGGTCCATCCATGTCTCTACAAATGGCCCAATTTCGTTCCTTTTTATGGCTGAGTAATATTCCATTGTATATATGTGCCACATCTTCTTTATCCATTTGTCTGTCGATGGGCATTTAGGTTGCTTCCATGACCTGGCTATTGTAAATAGTGCTGCAAAGAACATTGGTGTGCATGTGTCTTTTTTTCCTAAAGAAAAAGTTTATTCTCTCTTCCTCTCTGCAGGTGTCTTTTTGAATTATGGTTTTCTCTGGGTATACACCCAGTAGTGGGATTGTTGGGTCATATGGTAGTCCTATTTTTAGTTTTTTCAGGACCCATACTGTTCTCCATAGTGGCTGTACAATTTACATTCTCACCAACAGGGCAAGCTGGTTCCCTTTTCTCCACACCCTCTCCAGAATTTATTGTTTGTAGATTTTCTGATGATGCCCATTCTAACCGGTGTGAGGGGATAACTCATGGTAGTTTTGATTAGCATTTCGCTAATAATTAGTGATGTTGAGCATCTTTTCATCTGCCTCTTGGCCATCTGTATGACTTCTTTGGAGAAATGTCTAGTTAGGTCTTCTGCCCATTTTTGGATTAGGCTGTTTTTGTTTTTGATATTGAGCTGTATGAGCTGTTTGTATATTTTGGAGATTAATCCTTTGTCAGTTACTTTGTTTGCAAATATTTTCTCCCATTCTGAGTGTTGTCTTTTCGTCTTTTTTATAGTTTCCTTTCTTTGCTGTGAGAAAGCTTTTAAGTTTCATTAAGTCCCATTTGTTTATTTTTGTTTTTATTTCCATTACTCTAGGAGGTGAGTCAAAAAGGATCTTGCTGTGATCTATGTCAAAGAGTGTTTTGCCTATGTTTTCTTCTAAGAGTTTTATGCTGTCCGGACTTGCATTTACGTCTTTAATCCATTTTGAGGTTATTTTGGTGTATGGTGTTAGGGAGTGCTCTAATTTCATTCCTTTAAATGTAGCTGTCCAGTTTTACCAGCACCATTTACTGAAGAGGCTGTCTTTTCTCCATTGTATATCCTTGTCTCCTTTGTCATAGATTAGCTGACCATACGTATGTGGGTTTATCTCTGGGTTTTCTATACTGTTCTACTGATCTATATTTCTGGGTTTTTTGCCAGTACCATATTGTCTTGGTTACTGTAGCTTTGTAGTATAGTGTGAAGTCAGGTAGCCTGATTCCTCCAGCTCCGTTTTTCTTTCTCAAGATTGCTTTGGGTATTCAGGGGCTTTTCTGTTTCCATACAAATTGTAAAACTATTTTGTTCCAATTCTGTGGAAAATGCCATTGGTAATTTGATAGGGATTGCAATGAATCTGTAGATTGCTTTGGGTAGTATAGTCATTTTCACAATATTGATTCTTCCAGTCTGAGAACAAGGTATATCTCTCCATCTGTTTGTGTCATCTTTGATTTCTTTCATCAGTGCCTTATAGTTTTCTGTATACAGGACTTTTGCCTCCTTAGGTAGGTTTATTCCTAGGTATTTTATTCTTTCTGTTGCCATGGTAAGTCAGAGTGTTTCCTTAATTTTTCTTTCAGATTTTTCGTTGTTAGTGTATAGGAATGCAAGAGATTTCTGTGCATTAATTTTGTATCCTGCTACTTTACCAAATTCATTGATTAGCTCTAGTAGTTTTCTGGTGGCATCTTTAGGATTCTCTATGTATAGTATCATGTCATCTACAAACAGTGACAGTTTTACTTCTTCTTTTCTAATTTGTATTCCTTTTATTTATTTCTCTTTTCTAAGTGCCGTGGCTAGGAGTTCCAAAACTATGTTGAAAACTAGTGGCAAGAAAAGACATCCTTGTCTTCTTCCTGATGTTAGATAGAGGAAATGCTTTCAGTGTTTGACCACTGAGAATGATGTTTGATGTGTGTTTGTCGTACATGGCCTTTATTATGTTGGGGTAGGTTCCCTCAATGCCCACTATCTGGAGAGTTTTTTTATCATAAATTTGTCTTGAATTTTGCCAAAAGCTTTCTCTGGATCTACTGAGAATATCATGTGGTTTTTATTCTTCAATTTGTTAACATGGTGTATCACATTGATTGATTTGTATTTAATGAAGAAGCCTTGCATAGCTGGGATAAGTTCCACTTGATCATGGTGTATGATCCTTTTAATGTACTGTTGAATTCTGTGTGGACACTTAGGTTGCTTCCATGTCCTGGCTATTGTAAATAGAGCTGCAATGAACATTGGCTTACATGTGTCTTTTTGAATTATGATTTTCACAGGGTATATGCCCAGTAGTGGGATTCCTGGGCCATATGGTAGTTCTATTTTTACTTTTTTAAGGAACCGTCATACTCTTCTCCATAGTGGCTGTATCAATTTACATTCCCACCAACAGTACAAGAGGGTTCCCTTTTCTCTACACCCTCTCCAGCATTTTTTGTTTGTACAATTTTTCATGATGGCCATTCTGACTGGTGTGAGGTGATACCTCATTGTGGTTTTGATTTGCATTTCTCTAATGATTAGTGATGTTAAACATCCTTTCATGTGTTTGTTGGTAGTCTGTATATCTTCTTTGGAGAAATGTCTATTTAGGTTTTCCACCCATTATGGGACTGGGTTGTTTGGGGTTTTTTTTGATATTGAGCTGCATGAGCTGCTTGTATATTTTGGATATTAATCCTTTGTCAGTTGCTTCAATTTCAAATATTTTATCCCATTCTGAGTGTTGTCTTTTCATCTTGTTTGGTTTCATTTGCTGTGCAAAAGGTTTTAAGTTTCATTAGGTCCCATTTGTTTATTTTTGTTTTTCTTCCCATTTCTCTAAAAGGTGGGTCAAAAAGGGTCTTGCTGTGATTTATGTCAGAGTGTTTTGTGTATGTTTTCCTCTAAGTGTTTTATAGTGTCTGGCCTTACATTTAGTCTTTAATCCATTTTGAGTTTATTTTTGTGTATGGTGTTCACAAGTGTTCTAATTTCATTCTTTTACATGTATCAGTAGAGTTTTCCCGGCACCAATTATTGAAGAGGCTGCCTTTTCTCCATTGTATATTCTTGCCTCCTTTATCAAAGAAAAGGTGACCATATGTGCATGGTTTTTTCTCTGGGCTTCCTCTCCTGTTCCATTGATCTATATTTCTGTTTTTGTGCCAGTACCATATTGTCTTGATTACTGTAGATTTGCAGTATAGTCTGAAGTCAGACAGCCTGATTCCTCCAGGTCCATTTTTCTTTCTCAGTATTATGTTGGCTCTTCCGGGTCTTTTCTGTTTCCATACAAATTGTGAAAGTTTTTGTTCTAGTTGTGTGAAAAATGCCATTGGTAGTTTGATAGGGATTGCACTGAATCTGTAGATTGCTTTGGGTATTATAGTCATTTTCACAATGTTGATTCCTCCAATCCAAAAACATGGTATATCTCTCCATCTGTTTGTATAGTCTTTGATTTCTTTCATCTGTGTCTTATAGTTTTCTGCATAGAGGTCTTTTGTCTCCTTAGGTAGGTTTATTCCTAGGTATTTTATTCTTTTTGTTGCAATGGTAAATGGGAGAGTTTCCTTAATTTCTCTTTTAGATATTTTGTCGTTAGCGTATAGGAATGCAAGAGATTTCTGTGCCTAATTTTTGTATCCTGCTATTTTACCAAATTCATTGATTAGCTCTAGTAATTTTCTGGTAGCATCTTTAGGATTCTCTATGTATATAGTATTATGTCATCTGCAAACAGTGACAGTTTTACTTCTTCTTTTCTGATTTGGATTTCTTTTATTTCTTTTTCTCCCCTTATTGCCATGGCTAGGACTTCCAAATCTATGTTGAATAATAGTGTTGCAGAGTGGGCAAGCTTGTCTTATTCCTGATTGCAAACTGATGGTTTCAGTTTGTCAGCATTGAGAACGATGTTGCCTGTGGGTTTGTCATAATTGGCCTTTATTATGTTGAGGTAGTTTCCCCCTATGCCTACTTTCTGGAGAGTTTTTCTCCTAAATGGGTGTTGAATGTTGTCAAAAGCTCTTTCTGCATCTATTGAGATTATCATGTGTTTTCATCCTTCAATTTGTTAATATGGATTATCACACAGATTGATTTGCATACATTGAAGAATCCTTGAATTCCTAGGATAAACCCTACTTGATGATTGTGTGTGATCCTTTTAATGTGCTGTTGGATTCTGTGTGCTAGTATTTTGTTGAGTATTTTTGCATCTATGTTCATCAGTGATATTGGTCTGTAGTTTTCTTTCTTTGTGATGTCCTTGTCTGATTTTGGTATCAGGGTGATGATTGCCTCACAGAATGAGTTTGGGAGTGTTCCTTCCTCTGCTATACTTTGGAAGAGTTTGATAAGGATAGGTGTTAGCTCTTCTCTAAATGTTTCATAGAATTCACCTGTGAAGCCATCTGCTCCTGGGCTTTTGTTTGTTGGAAGATTTTTATACACAGTTTCAATTTCAGTGCTTGTGATTGGTCTGTTCATATTTTCTATTTCTTCCTGGTTCAGTTTGGAAGGTTGTACTTTGCTAAGAATTTGTCCATTTCTTCCAGTTTGTCCATTTTATTAGCATATAGTTGCCTGTAGTAGTCTCTTATGATCCTTTGTATTTCTCTGGTGTCCGTTGTAAGTTCTTCTTTTTCATTTCTAATTCTGTTGATTTGAGTCTTCTCCCTTTTATCCTTGGTGAGTCTGGCTAATGGTTTATCAATTTTGTTTATCTTCTCAAAGAACCAGCTTTTGCTTGTATTGATTTTTGCTTTTGTTTACTTCATTTCTCTTTTATTTATATCTGATCTGATCTTCATGATTTCTTTCCGTCTGCTAACTTTGGACTTTTTTGTCCTTCTTTCTCTAATTGCTCTAGGTGTAAGGTATTTTTGTTTATATGAGATTTTTCTTCTTTCTTGATGTAGGATTGTATTGCTATAAACTTCCCTCTTAAGACTGCTTTTGCTGCATCCCTTAGGTTTTGGGTCGTTGTGTTTTCACCATTATTTGTTTCTAGGTATTTTGTAATTTCCTCTTTGATTTCTTCAGTGATCTCTCAGTTATTTACTAGCATAGTGTTTAGCCTCCATGTTTTTTATATTTTTTACAGTTTCTTTCCTGTAATTGATATCTTTTTTTCATAGTATTGTGGTCAGAAAAGATATTTGAAATGACTTCAATTTTGTTAAATTTACTAAGTCTTGATTTGTGACCCAAGATATGATGTATCCTGGAGAATGTTCCATGAGCACTTGATAAGAAAGTGTATTCTGTAGTGTTTGGATGGAATATCCTATAAATATCAGTTAAGCCCATCTGATCTAATGTGTCATTTAAAGCTTGTGTTTCCTTATTTATTTTCATTTTGGTTGATCTGTCCGTTGGTGAAAGTGGGTTGTTAAAGTACCCTAATATGACTGTGTTACTGTCAATTTCCCCTTTTATGGCTGTTAGCATTTGCCTTATGTATTGAGGTGCTCCTATGGTGGGTGCATAAATATTTACAATTGTTATATCTTCTTCTTGGATTGATCCCTTGATCGTTATGTCATGTCCTTCTTTGTCTTTTGTAATAGTCTTTATTTTAAAGTGTATTTTTTCTGATATGAGAATTGTTACTCCAGCTTTCTTTTGATTTCCTTTTGCATGGAATATCTTTTTCCATCCCCTCACTTTCAGTATGTATGTGTCTGTAGGTCTGAAGTGGGTCTCTTGTAGAGAGCATATATACGAGTCTAGTTTTTGTATCCATTCAACCAGTCTGTGTCTTTTGGTTGGAGCACTTAATCCATTTACATGTAAGGTAATTATCGATATGTTTGTTCCTATTACCATTTTCTTAAATGTTTGAGTTTCTTATTGTAGGTCTTTTCCTTCTTTTGTGTTTCCTCCCCAGAGAAGTTCCTTTAGCATTTGTTGTAAAGCTTGTTTGGTGGTGCTGAATTCTCTTAGCTTTTGTTTGTCTGTAAAGGTTTTAAGTTCTCCATCAAATCTGAATGAGATCCATGCAGAGTAGAGTAATCTTGGTTGTAGGTTTCTCCCTTTCATCACATTAAATATGTCCTGCCACTTCCTTCTGGCTTGCAGAGCTTATGCTGAAAGATCAGCTGTTAAACTTATGGGAACTCCCTGTATGTTATTTGTTGCTTTTCCCTTGCTGCTTTTAATATTTTTTCTTTGTATTTCACTTTTGATAGTTTGATTAATATGTGCCTTGGTGTGTTTCTCCTCGGATTTATCCTGTATGGGACTCACTGCACTTTCTGGACTTGATTGACCATTTCCTTTCCCATATTAGGGATGTTTTCAATGTTAATCCCTTTAAATATTTTCTCAGTCCCTTTCTTCTTCTCTTCTTCTGGGACCACTATAATTCTAATGTTGGTGCATTTAATTTTGTCACAGTGGTCACTGAGACTGTCCTCAATTCTTTTCATTCTTTTTTCTTTATTCTGCTCTGTGGCAAATATTTCCACTCTTTTATCTTCCAGGTCACTTATCCGTTCATCTGCCTCAGTTATTCTGCTATTGATTCCTTCTAGAGAATTTTTAATTTCATTTATTGTGTTGTTCATCATTGTTTGCCTGGTCTTTAGTTCTTCTATGTCCTTGTTAAATATTTCTTGTATTTTCACCATTCTATTTCCAAGATTTTGGATCATCTCTAGTATCATTACTCTGAATTCTTTTTCAGACTGTCTGCCTATTTCCTCTACATTTGTTTGGTCTGGTCGGTTTTTACCTTACTCCTTCATCTGCTGCATATTTCTCTGTCTTCTCATTTTGTTTAACTTACTGTGTTTGTGGTCTCTTTTTCACAGGCTGCAGGTTCGTAGTTCCCATTAATTTTGGTGTCTGCCCCCAGTGGCTGAGATTGGTTCAGTGGCTTGTGTAGGCTTCCTGGTGGAGGGGACTGGTGCCTGTGTTCTGGTGGGTGGGTGTGGATCTTGTCCTTCTAGTGGGCTGGGCCGTGTCCAGTGGTGTGTTTTGGAGTGTCTGTCAACTTTGTATGACCTTAGGCGACCTCCTGCTAATGGGTGGGATTCTGTTCATATCTTGCTGTTTGTTTGGCATGCGGTGGCCAGCACTGGAGTTTGCTGGCTGTTGGGTGGAGCTGGGTCTTCGTGTTGAGATGTAGATATCTGAGAGAGCTCTTGCTGATTGATATTTCATAGGGCTGGGAGGTCTCTCGTGGTCCAATGTCCTGTACTCAGCCCTCCCACCTTGGAGACTGAGGCTCCTCACCTGGCTGGATCACCGAGACACTGCCAGCCTCTTGGCTTGAAAAAAAAGGAAGAAAAAATAAAATAGAACAATGAATCGATAGAACCCCAGACCCAAATGGTAAAAGCAAAACTAAACATAAAAAATGACACAAAGAAACATACACACACACACTCATAAAAAGAGAACGAACAAACAGCAACACATACAACAGACTGAACCATAGGACAAATGATAAAAGCAAACTTAAACTGACAAAATCACAAAAGAAACATACACATACACACTCACAAAAGGAGAAAAAAAGGAAAAAAATTTAGAAATAATAATAAAGTTTTAAAAATAAAAGTACATAAAAAGGAAGAAAGAGAACATCCAAAGCAATAAACAAATCCACCAATGATAACAAGCACTAAAAACTAAACTAAGATAAACATAAAACCAAAACCAAATCAGAGCCAGAAAGCAAACCCCGTCTACAGTTGACCCTAATGTCCACTCTCTCGATTTTGGGACATTTGTCTTCTATTCTATTACACAGATGCTCTGTTTATTAAGTTGATTGTGGGGATTTTATCTGCTGCTCTTGAGGCTGCACGGAGAAATTTCCTTTTCTCTTCTTTGTTCACATAGCTCCTGGGGTTCAGCTTTCATTTTGGCCCTGGCTCTGCATGTAGGCCACCCTCAGGTCTCTGTTCCCCACCCAGACAGGAGGGGGTTAAAGCAACAGCTGATTAGGTCTCTCTTTCTCACTCAGGCTGGGGAGAGGGAGGGGTATGGTAATCATAATTGGCATGTAGGGCAAGCCTGTTGTGGTAGAGGCCAGCATGACATTACAACAGCCTGATGCATGCAGTGTGTCCTCCCTGGGAAGTTGTCCCTGGATCATGGGACCCTGGCAGTGGCATGCTGCACGGGGTGGGTGGGTGGGTGTTGGTAGTGACCTGTGCTTGCACACAGGATTCTTGGTGTCAGCAGCAGCAGCATTAGCAGTTCATGCCCGTCTCTGGGCTGTCAGCTGATATCCTTGGCTCGTGCCCATCTCTGGAGCTCACTTAGTTGGTGCTCTGCTTTCTGTGGGCACAGGGAGTGGGAATCACTTCTTCTTACGCATCTCATAACAATAGTCTCTTGCCTCTCCGGCAGGTCCAGTCTTTCTTCTGGACTCCCTCTTGGCTAGCTGTGGTGCACTAGGCCCCTTCAGGCTGTCTTCACACAGCCAACCCCAGTCCTCTCCCTGCGGTCTCACCTCTGAAGCCCAAGCCTCAGATCCCAGCCTCCACCTGCCCCAGTGAGTGAGCAGACAAGCCTCTCAGGTTGGTGAGTGCTGGTCAGCACCTATCCTTTGTATGGAAATCTCCCCTATTTGCCCTCTGCTACTTTTACCCCTGTTGCTGTGCTCTCCTCCATGGCTCCAAAGCTTCCCCACACCACCCCCCATCCCCACCAGTGAAGGGACTCCCTAGTGTGTGAAAACTTTTCATCCTTCACAGCTCCCTCCCACAGGTGCAGGCCCCATCCCTATTCCTTTGTCTCTTTTTTCTTTTGCCCTACCTAGGTACATGGTGGGTTTCCTGCCTTTTAGGAAGTCTGAGGTCTTCTGTCAGCATTCAGTAGGTGTTCTGTAGGAATTGTTCCACATGTAGATGTATTTTTGATGTATATGTGGGGAGGACAGTGATCTCCACATCTTACTCCTTTGCTATCTTGAAGGTCTCTATGCCTCCATTCTTTTCCCAAGATCCTCGATCATCTTCACTATCATTATTCTGAATTCTTTTTCTGGAAGATTGCCGATCTCCACTTCATTTAATTGTTTTTCTGGGGTTTTATGTTGTTCCTTCATCTGGGACATAGTCTTCTGCCTTTTCGTTTTGTCTCTCTTTCTGTGACTGTGGTTTTCATTCTGCACGCTGCAGGATTGTAGTTCTTCTTGCTTTCTGCCGTCTTCCCTCTGGCCGTTGTTGTTGTTTTTAATTACAGATTTTATTTCACTTCTAGTGACAAGACTGTTCAAATTATCTGTTTTCTCTTGACTCAACTGTTGCAGGCTGTAAGTTTCTAGAAACTTGTCCATTTCTTCTAAGTGGCCCAATTCGTTGGCATATAAGTGTTCTTAGTATTCTCTTACAATTTTTTGCATTTCTGTGGTATCAGTTGTTACTTCTCCTCTTTCATTCTTATTTTGTTTATTTGGGTCCTCTCTCTTTTCTTCTTGGTGAGCCTGGCTAGAGGTCTGTCAATTTTGTTTATCTTTTCAAAAAACCAGCTCTTGGTTTCATTGATCTTTTCTATTGTTTTTTAAATCTCTATTTATTTCCTCTGTGATCTTTATTAGTTCCTTCTGCTGACTTTGGATTTTATTTGTTCTTTTTCTAATTCTTTAAGATAGTAGTTTAGGTTATTTATTTGAGATTTTTCTTGTTTCTTGAGGAGGGCCTGTATCACAACGAACTTTCCTCTTAGAACTACATCACATAGATTTTGCAAGGTTGTGTTTTCATTGTCATTTGTCTCGAGGTATTTTCCAATTTCCCCTTTGATTTCATAATTGATCCACTTATTTTTAGTAGCATGTTTAGGTTTAGTATTTCTATACTCTTTGTTTGTGCTTGTCTGAGAAATTCTTTATCTGTTTTTCTCTTTTAAATGACAATCTTGCTGGGTAGAGTATCCTAGGTTGCAGGTTTTTCCTTTTCAGGACTTTGAATATATCATGCCACCTCTTTCTGTTCTGCAAAATACCTGAAGAAAAATCAGCTTTATGGGGGTTCCCTTGTAACTGACTCTTTGTTTTTCTCTTGCCTCCTTTAGAATCCTCTCTTTATCTTTAACTTTTGCCATTTTAATTATGATGTCTTGGTATGGGTCTGTTTGGGTTCATCTAGTTTGGGACCCTCTGTGCTTCCTGTACCCGAATATCTGTTTTTTTCTTTAGGTTTAGGAAAATTTTCAGCCATAATTTCTTTTTTTTTTTTTTGTAATACATTTATTTATTTATTTTTGGCTGTGTTGGGTCTTCATTGCTGTGAACAGGCTTTCTCCCTAGTTGTGGTGAGTGGGGGCTACTCTTCATTGTGGTGCACAGACTTCTCATTGTGGTGGCTTCTCTTGTTGTGGAGCTCGGGCTCTAGGTGCACGGGCTTCAGTAGTTCTGGTATGCAGGCTTAGTAGTTGTGGCTCGTGGGCTCTAGAGCACAGGCTCGGTAGTTGTGACGCATGGTCTTAGTTGCTCCGTGGCATGTGATATCTTCCTGGACCAGGGCTTGAACCCATGTCCCTTGCACTGGCAGGCAGATTCTTAACTACTGCACCACCAGGGAAGTCCCACATAATTTCTTTAAATACATTTTTATCTCCTTCTCTCTCTCTTCTTCTGGAACCCCTATTGTATGTAGGTTGGCATGCTTTATATTATTCCATAGATCTCTTATGCAGCTTTCATTTTTTAAAAAATTTTTCTTTCTGTCTGCTGTTCTGATAGAGTGATTCCCATTATTCTATCCTCCAGACCACTTATTCATTCTTTTGCATTCTTCGGTCTGCTATTCATTGCTTCTAGGTTGGTTTTGTAGCAATTAAGTTGTCTAATTTTGATTGGTTCCGTTTTATAGTTTCTAGTTCCTTGTTACAAGGATCTGTATTTCTGTTGATAATCTTTTTTCATTCCTTTAGCATTTTTATTACTTCCTTTTTCAACTTAGTGTCTAGTAGACTGGTGAGGTCTATTTCATTATTTGTTCTTTCAGGGGATTTCTCTTCCTCTTTTAATTGGGAGCCCTTCCTTTGCTTTCTCATTTTACTTAAGTTTTTCTGTCTCTATGAATTTAGGAGAAACAGTTATCTACTGTGGTCTTGAAGAGGTGCTTTTATGTGGGAGCATCCCTGTGCAGACTGTGTGCATCCAGTATTTTTGGTGTGAGAGCTGTTTTTGGTATGGATGCCAGCCACATCTTTTCTCAGTGTTCTGTCCATTATCCCCTTGATAGGGGGTTAGTGTTGTGCTTCCCAGAGCCTGCACTGGTTATTGAGCAGTGCCTCCTATTTGCTCCATGGCTGTCACAGCCCTGTTGGGGGGAGGTTCTGTTCCCCAGTTGTTAGAGTAGATGCCCTGAGGGTCAGGTTTCATAAGGCTCCATTGCCCTTAAGTGTGTGCTCTGTCCCCAAGGAGGTGATTGCTGAAGCAAGTTACGACCAAGTGGTCAAAAGGACCTAAGTGCCACCTGTGCAGGTGTCCATGGTTCTGCCTAGAGAAAGGCCAAGATCATGTCCCTTTCTCTGTTGTGTTTGTCCCAGACCTGGTGCTAGGCTGCTGCTTGGAGCTGTGGTACTGTGGCTGCAGAAATTGAGGTGGCTGTGCTGATACAGCCTGGGACCTGGGCTGCCTATGTGGCAGGGCTTTCCCAGGACCTGTCCACCCTAGGTCTAGCTTCAAGCTGTGGTGTGGGTCGGCTGGAATGGGAGAGCTCCCACTGGGAAATGAACCACTGCATACTCCTCCCCAGGGGCTGTCTTCCCAAGGCATGCATTTCTGTGGTGCCACCTGGTGTGCACACCAACAAAGTCCACCCCTGCTGGACCCACTCCCACTATGCACATACTGACAGTGGGCTCTAAGTTTCAGCCAAGAGCACACCCAAGGCCCTCCAGGCTGTCTCTGTGGAGCTAGATCAAGTCTTCTCCAGGGCCTATCTGCTCAATATTCAGCTCCTGGCTGCTGCTAGCAGCCCCACTTGGTGTGGATTTGGGGCTGGGAAGTGTGGTGAGGTGGCAGCCATCAGCATAGGTCTCCTTCCAACCTGATTGCTAGCAAGCCTGCACACGTGCCCTCCTTGACAGCAGAGTCCAGGCCCCTCCAGCCCCTCTGACTGTCCCAGTGAATCTCCCATCAGGCAAGTGAGCTCCTCAGGTTGAAGTCCTGCACCTGTGGACCTTCCCTCCTTCACAGATCCCTCCCAGGGGCACCGGACCCATCCTGATCCTTTTTTCCCCCATCCTACCTGGTTACGCGGGTATCTTTCTTGCACCTTTGTTTATATAAGAGACCTTCTGCCAGGTTCCCGTTGGTTTTCTGTGAGAGTTGTTCCATAGGTAGATGAATGTTGATGTGTTTGTGCGGGGAGGTGAGTTCCAGATCCTCCTAGTCTGCCACCTGGGTCCTCTCCGAGGCATGATAAGATTTATATCTTAAAGGACAATAAATAAAAATGTAAGTTTTCTCCTGGGAGTTTTAGAGTATATTTGTCTATTATAAGTCTTAGGATAATTATTAGTAAAATAGTTTTGAAGCACAGGGCAACTTTGCTCCAATATCCTGATCTTTAAGACTATCTACAAGCAATTTTGAGAGGAATAGGTGAGGTCTTAGGGTGGTAAAGATAGTTGGGCCTTGACTTGTTTCTAGAGTTGTACTTGTAGTTTTGTAGGAATTTGCAAGACAAAGAGAGTTGTTCCTTTAAGCCCTTAAATATTGTACTCCAGCTGATTTATTTCCTGATTATTTGTAAGAGGACCTGGGGAATTGCTGAGAAGAAAGATCAATTTTTGAAAAGGAGAATTGATGTTGGATTTTGCTTTAAGACTAATTTCTATTCTTTCATCTTCATAAGGAGTTCCTTAAGGCTGGTCATTATAATTGTTTTCTTTTCAATTTGATCCTCCCATAGGTACCAGTATGACAGCTGCTTATGATGAGAGCTCTCAATTTTTTTCCCTTTTAAATACAGCCAATTGTAAGTATCTATTGCCTGGCCATTGACAAGTAGGATCTTATATTAATTTAAAAAGGTTACTCAAACCAATAAGCTTTTTTGGTTTACCTAAAGATGTTAGAGGCATCTCACAAGAGAGTATATAGCCCTCACAAGATCAAGAAATTTTACTCCCAGATATAGTCTAAGAAGGTGAAAGCTCTTCCTTGCTACTGGCAGTAAGAATGGTATAGTGAAAAAGCTGTCTCCAGCGTTCCACAAATAATGTGGGGCACCTCTTGATGTAAATATGCTAATCAATGCACTGGGCAGATGCTACTGGAATGGAATTTGTACAGCATTAACAAGCAACAGAGGTTGATATGAAAAAGGCCCCTTGTGGACTGGTACCCCTTAAGAAAATCTCCCCTGGGAGCTGGCACAGCCAGACAAAGAGAGTGCTGCTTGTGACTTTGTGTCTCAGAATCCCAGTCTATTCAGCTGGCCACCAGATGCACCTTTCAGATGTCAGAGACCACAGAAAATATTCCCACTGGATACAAGGCCAAGCTCTAGGGACATAGAAAAATATGGAAGACAAAAACCTTCTCCCGTTTTACATAGAAAACCCACAGCTGAGTTTGACTGAAGAAACACTGGTCTGGTGAGAATGGTTAACTCACCAGCCTGTGAGGCTGGCTCAGAGAGCAGGCTGATAGGGACTCTGTCTGCATTCTTCCCTATTTCTTCCTCCTTATGACAAACAACGCAATAGACAGGCAAACAGACACACACACACACACACACACACACACACACACACACACACATACGCACACGCAACAGTGACCATCTTTGAGAGAAGAATCCACAAGTGTTGCTAAGTCCAAGGAACTTAGTTCCACAATTATTTTCTCCTGCTAATCTAAACTGAGTGAGAGAGAGAGAGAAAAAAGGCACTCTCACCACTTCCCTTTGAAAGAGACCTTGGGGTCAGAGATCAGGAGGCTGACATGTAAGAAATCTTACCTTCTGCTGGCCTTTGTCACATGTTCCAGGATCTCTCAGCTGCAGCAGCCTCAGAGTGGGAAACAGGTCCAGCCAGCCCCCTGGCTGACTCACCAACCACTGGGGAGGGGGAAAATTTCCCCCTCTTTCCCACTTGAGTTGTTGTGGCTGGACTAATCAAATTGACACAAGACAGATTAACAGGAGAAAAAGAAACAAATTTAAATTCATGCACATGGAGGTCCCATAGAAATGGAAACCTAAGAAGTGGCCAAATCAGGCAGCTTTTATACTTTCTCTGCAAGTTTTGGCTGCTAGATCCTAGGGTTCTTTTAAAAGGTTATGAATTTTCAGGTCTTTGGTAATACCAACTAGTTGTCTTATTTCTGTGATGGTAAGTAGTAGGTCACAGAAATTTAAATACTCTTAACAGTCAGTTGGTCCCTTTTTACTCCTCCTGTTGTACAAAATCTTTAAAAATCTTTTGAATCCCGAGATGCATGAAATTTCAAGTTTCAGTTTCAAATCCCCCACTGCTCTGACCTTATGGG
This sequence comes from Grampus griseus, assembly GCF_964374135.1. Taxonomy (NCBI): domain Eukaryota; kingdom Metazoa; phylum Chordata; class Mammalia; order Artiodactyla; family Delphinidae; genus Grampus; species Grampus griseus. The sequence goes on along the minus strand of NC_139018.1, from coordinate 121,594,712 downwards.
TTATTACTGGGAAGATGGATGTCCTCAGAAGCTGAATTCATAGGTATCTGCTTTCCTCTGCAGGGTGTCACAATCAGCCTCACAGGGATAGGGTTGGCCCTCACGCCCTCATGTATGATGGTGGCAGGATCACTGGGACTGGACCCTACACTCTGAGGGCATAGAAACAATGCTTTGGCATACTAGTTCACCAGGGCACTGAGCTATGTCCAGCCTGATTCTATGGGCATTTTATAGTTAGTGAGGAGCTTGCTAACTTCCTGGGTATTTTAGGCAGGGAAGGCACTAGGTGTTCAGGCTGTTTATGTAGGACCATTGTATCTTTTGCCACCATGTGTTGCCGTGGCCCACAATATCCCACAGGATTGGGGGAGGAGGTGCAACAGCAGCAATGTTTGTAGCAAGAGAGGGACCAGAGGCCTTGGGTGTACCTGCCTTCCTGAGGCTCCATGCTTTCCTGAGCCAGGGTGCCCTAATTGTACTCATTACTACTGGAGTCCTGAAAATACAGAGGAAGGGAGTCTCCTTTTTGTAAGGGAGTCCCCTCCTTTATCTGGTAGTGCACGCTTGGACAGGGGTTGTCACCTGTATGTCCCAGCCTTTAACTAATGAAAATCTTAGCCAGTTTTCCTAACAGTTATACCTGAAGTCTAACACCCTCCGGGGGAATTCACCATCTGTGGGGCACTGATGGGTACAAGACATGTCCACAGAAACTCAAATCAGCTCGGATGAGCATTGCTCTGAGGTTTGTGAAAACTCTGGTTGTCCCCTTCAGAGTTAGCACTATAGGATAGGAAGCATCTTTGTAGGTGGTACACTGCAGCACAAATGCCAGCAAGTGGTGGGCCTCCCCCAGGGAGAATTACCCACGAGAGCTAAGGGGCAACTCCACGTTCCTGCTCATGATGCCTGTTGTTATGACTTTGTTAAATTAACATGTGTTAAGTGGGGCAGGGTGCCAGATGGCTGGTGAGTTGCAGTTCAACAACAGACCACAAGAGAAATTGAAATAGTGGAGTAATTACTCAGAGGCTCTGGAGGAAGGACACAGTACACCTGGAGGGCCCACTGGGGACATCAAGGTGAATGCAGAGAGAGAGAGACAGGACCTGGAGCACATGCCTTTATTAGGGTCATGGGTGTAGTGCTTTGGGGTTCCTGGACCAAGGCTGGATTGGTCAATTCAAGCCAGAAGAGCAGGGTCTGGTGAATTTCTTTGGGGTCTTATCTAAGGGGAACGAAAAGGGAAGGCCCTGGGAGGCCACAGGGGTTGTTGATCAGAAGGGCTGTTGGAGGAGTCATATTAGGAACTTATTCACTTGTGACTCTGTGGGCAGCTGTCTAGGACATGTGCTTGCATGAGGGGCTAATGTCAGCTAAGGTCCCTGCAGGTCAGTTTGCCAAACAAAATGGATTCTAAGCAGCAATACTGTGAAGTGTGTTGACCTAAGACAAATAGACTGCATATATTTCTCCAGCAAAGATGGAATTATTCAGGGTCAGCAGAGAATTGCAATTTGAGGTCCGCATACTTGGGGAGGTACCTGAAAGCTCCTGCATAGCAAGGGAAGTAGAACTCCTTTATGAGGGGAAAAGGATGTTGGGACGAACTGTTGTAAACAAAGAGGCCATGGCTTCTTATTGGCTGGGTCCTCATCAGGAAGGAAGAGGATCTTTCTTCCTCCTGTAGGGCTCTGCTACTGTTGCAGGGTGTGCGAGCGCCCCCTGCTGGTTTCCTGGCTCTATTTAATGCAGGTGTCTTTATTAATTTTTTACAAGCTCAACCCTTGACAAGGACAAAACAGCAATAATCAAAGCTGTAAAATATAATATTTATTCTGGACAACATTAAGTTTGCCTAAGTGTAGTGACAAATGCAATTTCAAAAGTGCATTAAGCCTTTAAAAACTTATCCTCCTGAAAGCCCTGCTTCCCGTTGTACAATCCCTATGTCTTCTCGATCTCTCAACTATTTTGGGGGGGTGGAGGAAACAGGTGAAAAATTGGTAGAAGGTTATGATACTTAGCTGTAGTTGTTATAGGTCTGAAATACCTTAAAAGAGAGATAACTATTTAACTTTGGACTAAAAGTAGATGTATATACTCCAACATACTCGAGCCAAATTCTGTGGTTCAAGCTATGTGTCTATAAAACACTATTTGTTTTGGTATTTGGCTTTTGACAGCTTTTAATCCAACTTCTCCTTCTTCTATTTCTGCCTCACAACTGGGCAAGATGGTAAGAAAGCCTAGGTGCTCCTTACTTTAGAGCAGGTGGAAAGTTCAATCCATGCATGGGAATCCTCGTCTCAGCCCCACCCCTAACCATCATACAAACCCCAAGCCAGTCTCCTTTCCTTTTTCTTCAAGCTGTGTAGGACCTGCCTGGGAGCTGCTCTGCCCTCCCCAGAAAGCCTCCATTATGTGAGTAATAAACATGTTTGTACCCTCTTTGAATGTGTGTGTCATTATCAGTCTGGACATCCAAACAAAATTTTGAATGAAAGTTCCTCCTCTATCTTCAAGTTGGCTACAACAGAATGTTGCATCTCATATCCTTTTTTGAAATGCTGTCGACTGAAATTTGAGGTCCTGGCTGGAGGCTGGTAGTTCCCCTTCCTGAACAGCTTATTATGTCCACACATCAATCACTTCCCTTGGTATCTCACACTCAAAGCACTATGCAGCAGTTAAAATTGCCCCAGGTTCAGGTATCAGACAACTAGGGATACTCTTATGCCTTTATGTCTGATAACTTATTTAAATTAGCCAACCCACAGGGAGCCCACAACACCTAGCTAAGGACAGCCCACTTGCCGTGTACAAGCTGCCCCCTAGAGCTTCAACTTGCTGTTACCCTGTCCCAGGTGCAACCTCTCATTTAACCCTGCCTGGCAACCTTCTCTTGTTTGGGACTGCAAGTTATTAAAAAGTTCTGTCTTTTATCTATCATAGTGTCATTGTGTTGTGTCCCACCATTAAAATAATCTTTAAAACTTATCAAACAATTGGCATTACAGACAGCATGTCTAGGCCATTATGGCTGAAATATGGGCAGCTTTGTAGGAAGATGTGCTCTTGGGTTATTATGGGTTCCAGACCACTGAAAAAATGGCTTGGGGCAAAACTTCCACTTGTTGGTGAGCTTTACCCTTGATGCTGTGTCTGCTGGTAGTAGCTGCATCTCTCCTTTCCTAAATTTTCTGGGTGTCAGAATATTCAAAATGAACACTGCTGATTGGCTAAACTCTGGGGGCCATATGCAGTTCAGGTAGGGGCTCACCTTAGGGCAATCTGAGTGACAGGCCACTTAGCCGCACTTTCTAGGTCTGGGCATTCTGGTTGTTACTGACCAAACTTGGGTCAGCTCACCAGTGCACAGCAATGCCAATCTACTGACTTCAGGTTGTGGTGAAGGAAAGTGCAGGGTTTATTGCAGGAGCCAAGGAAGGAGTGTGGGTGGCTCATGCTCAAAAGACCCAAACTCCCTGATGAGTTTCAGGGGAGGGTTTTTAAAGATAGAGTGAGGGAGAGAGCTGCAGGGTCTGTGATCAGCTCATGCACAATTCTCTGTCTGATGGTGAGGTAAAAGTGTGGTGTCACAGGGGTTAACATCATCAATACTCAGGCTCCAGCTGGTCTGGGGGCTACATGCTCATGGTCATGATGCAGTTAGCTTCTTCCTTCTGGTGCAGGTTTTAGTATCTGCAAAACAGCTAAGGACTGTGCATCAGACACTGTTATCCATGTCCTTCATGGAGGAACTAAAGTTTATGTGACTCTGCTATGTGGGTGATCTATTGTTTAAATTGTTACCAGTTCTCCTGACCCAACTGCTATCTTTTGTTACTACATGTTTACGTTCTTGCAGTCATTAAATCTTGAGACAGGTTTTTATGACTCAAGGGAGGCCTGGAAGACTAAAGCTTTTCTACAAACAAGAGGCAAGTGGGGGCGGTCCACACCCAGAAGGCCTCATAAGGTTGTGCTCAGTTATATGGTATATTTCTAGTTGCAGCCTGTATTTGGCAGAGGTTTATCCCAAGGGCCTATCACCTCTTGGGTGTCAGTACTTCTGTAATATTATTTTGGGCAGAACTTTAGTTTATCCATGTATTCTAGGTAACCCCTGTGGAGAAAGGTGTTGGCTGGAACTGCCCACCATATAGAAGTGGCACCTGGGTCTCCTTGGCAATGTTATGCAGCTGGAGGTGTTACTGACCAGGGTTCTTGGGCTCCTTAATCAATAGAAAGTGATCAGAGGCCAGAGAAGAAATTTAGGCAAGGCTTTACTGGGGCCCCTGCTGCATCATGGAGGAGAGAGAACAAACAACAGATTTCCTTGCTTGCTCCCTCCCTGAGGGGGTGTGAGCTGGCTCCTTATAAGGAGTGAAGGTAGGGGTGTGACCAGGAGTGGTGCCGGAGGGGTGGCTCAGGTGGTGTGCCCACCCCTTTTTGGTGGTGTGTGCAGGGGGCATGTGCAGTACCCTGCTGTTGCTCCTGACCTCCTACTTTTGCTCCAGGCCCTTTAAAAGTGGCAATTGGGATTTTTGGTCTCTTTGTATCTTTTGTCTAGAATTTGCCCTAACTGCACAAGCATGCAGTTGATTTTTGTCCCATATAGTTTCCTTGTATTTTGTTGCTTGAGGAGAGGTGTATCCAGGTGCAAGCATTGCAGCACAGTAGCAAAGGGTCCCAGGTCGCAGCCTGTCTCATTGCCCCCTGAGAGACTAGATGCCCTATTCTTAAGGGGTAATGGGCCGAAGCTCTCTTCTTCTGAAACTTCTTCCTGCTGGACAAGGGTTGCAGACCCTAGCCTACCCTAGAGGTATAGAAGTCCCTCTCTGATTGTTCCAAGGACCTATAGGGACCTGGGCCACTTTCTGCTGGAATGAGCTGAATTCCTTGAGTCATCATAAGCCTTACTTCAAACTGTTGGAGCCTCAAGACACAAAATTAACCAAAAGGTTAAACAACAAGGGCAGGGACTTCTTTGGTGGTGTAGTGGTTAAAAATCCGCCTGCCAATGCAGGGGTCAGGGGTTCAAGCCCTGGTCCGGGAAGACCCCACATGCTGCGGAGCAACTAAGCCCATGCACCACAACTACTGAGCCTGCATTCTAGAGCCTGTGAGCCACAACTACTGAGCCCACACACCACAACTATTGAAGCCCAGGGGACTAGAGCCCATGCTATGCAACAAGAGAAGCCACCACAATGAGAAGCATGTGCACTGCAATGAAGAGTAGCCACTGCTCATCGCAACTAGAGAAAGCCCGCATGCAGCAGCAAAGACCCAACACAGCCAAAAAATAAATATAATTTAAAAAAACACGTAAACAAACAAGGGCTACAAATGAGAAGAACAGTAGCCACTAAAGGCCCTGGAAAGGGAAGGAACAAGTTTAACTTTGGGCTTCCTTAACTGTTGACCAGACAAGGGAGGCGACATCGCCCCTGCCAAACTTATGAAGCCACTCTGCCTGGGTGTATGTTTCCTTAATATTAATTTTACATGTCCTGTTGCATTGATCCAAGTGCAGCAGTAAGTATTACTTGTCGCACAGACTCTACCTTGTTCTGCCGGAAGGTAATCAACAGCCAGACAGTTGTCAAGAACCACATCAACCAAGGAAACAAGAGAGGTGCCAAGTCCCATTAAGGCTTCATATAAGAGCCAACCCACTACATCATTTTACTTATTTGTTGATGGTGCCTGTCTTTTGAATAGATATCTCAGATCTTCCACTGGCTCACAGGTGTATTGTTCTTCTGTTGTGACCTGTGGGGCTTCTGGAGGTAAAAGCTTTAGTGTGGACGAAGGTACCCAACAAGATATCCCTTGAGTTTGACAGCAGTGGAGGTGGTTAAAATTACTTTATAGGGGACCTTCCATTTTGGCAATAGTTGGTCTTCGGGGATCCAACTTTCCAGGTTTTAAGAACTTGGTCCATGGGGTTTATTTGTGAAGGGACTGCTCCTTCGTCTGTATTTTTAGTGGGAGCTGGCAGTGTTTTGTGGGCATAGTCCTGATTGCCTTCTGAACTTGTCCTAGATTAGTAATATATCTCAGGCCCTGGTTCACCTCCATCCAGTACAATGTAGTAGTAAGAAAAGGCCTCCCATATCATTTCAAATGGGCTAAGTCTCAGACCACTCCTGGGGACTACACAGACCCTAGGAGTACAAGTTGGTCCAGGGTTCATGAGTTTTTTGGCAGAGCTTTGCTAAGGTTTTCTCTAAAGTATGGTTCATTTTCTCCACCTTCCCTGAAGACTGGGGGTGTCAAGGGGTGTGTAGCTTGTAGCCTATCCCTAGGGCTGTTGTGAGCTGCTGTGTGATTTTGGCTATAAAGCGTCCGTTATCGCTCTGGAGGGACTTTGGAAGTCCACACTGAATAATTATTTCTTTAAAAAGGGACTTACAGACTTCCATAGCCTTTGTAGATCAGGTGTGGAAGGCTTCAACTCATCCTATGAAAGTATCGACAAACACCAGAAGATATTTATATCCTGATCATGGGGGCATTTGGGTGAAATCTAACTGCCAGTCTTCCCCTGGGATATGTCCCTTGGCATTGAATCGCCCTGAGTAACAAAGGAGGGATTGGATGGGTCTGTGGGTTATTACAGCCACACAGATCACAGGCAAGTGTTACTTGTTTTTACTGTTCTTTTAAGCCCCTTCCCTGAAAAAGCCTTTTGCATCAAGTCCCATAGTACATCCCTCCCATAGTAGGCGGCATCATGTAAACTCTTAGTGAGTTTCCACTGTCGGGCCAGTAGGATTAGAACTTTATCCTCCTTTTTATACACCCTGTGCTTCCCTTCTCATACCCCATGTTTTTGCATTTTCTTGTTCCTGTGGGGAATACTGGGGAAGGCTAGGGAGTTCAGGGGGGGCAATTACTAGAGCCATAACTTGTTCATGTTCCTGCAATCATGATACCTGTTTTGCAATTTGATCAGCTTTGCTGTTCCCTTGGCTCACTCACAAAAGATCCATCCCTCTGATGGCTTCTACAGTATATTACTGCTACCTGGGTTGAAAGCTGCACTGCTTCTAAAAGAGCCAGAATCACATCTTTATGTTTTATGGGGGAATTTCTAGTGGTTAACATTCCTCTTTCTTTCCAAATGACAGCCTGAGCCTGTAGCACATGCAACCCATGATTAGAGTCAGTAAAAATATTTAATTTCTTATCCTTCCCTAATTGCAAAGCTCTCATCAACGCAATTAGTTCAGACTTCTGGGCTGACATCTGGGGTGGCAGGGCCTTGGCTTCTATAACTTCATCTAGACTAACTATGGCATACCCCACCTTTCGGGTTCCCATTTCTACAAAACTGCTCCCATCAGTAAACCATTCGACCTCAGGGCTGTCAAGAGGCTCATCTAGAAGATCAGACCTGCTGGAGTAAGTTTACTCTATGGTCTCAATACACGGATGCACTGAGTCTCCACTCTCGACTGCTGGAAACTAGTTGCCGGGTTCAGGGTTTTGCAAACCTTTTTTTTTTTTTTTTTTCTGTACGTGGGCCTCTCACTGTTGTGGCCTCCCCCATTGTGGAGCATAGGCTCCGGACGCGCAAGCTCAGCGGCCATGGCTCACGGGCCCAGCCGCTCCGCGGCTTGTGGGATCTTCCCGGACCGGGGCACGAACCTTCGTCCCCTGCATCGGCAGGCGGACTCTCACCACTGCGCCACCAGGGAAGCCCGGTTTTGCATACCTTTAAGGGAATGTCAGGGGTACCCTTTAGGAGGGCCTGATATCTTGTTAACCTTGCTCAAGTCAACCAGTGATGTTCTTTGACTTCCGGCACAGATTATACCTGATGAGGGGTTAACATCTAAGTGTTGTCCCAGGGTGAGCTTGGAAGCCTCACTAATCAACAGGGCTGTGGCTGCTACTGCCCGCAGGCAGCTTGGCCATCCCAGGGCCAATGAGTCAGAAGACGGTGGAGTAGAAGGACACAGAGTTTGCATCTTATCACAACTAGGGCACCTACCAGGCATTGGTGGGGTACCTCGGACACCTAAAGGGATGGAAGGAATTCCAGCATGACTGGCTAGGATGTGGAGGGGAAGAAGGGGGGCAGGAAAGGTTGAGGCGTGATGGGACCAGGCACCCCTCCCTGTGGGGCAGCGGTGCGGAGGAGAGGGGTTCCCACACGCGGAGGGGCCCAACCACGTTGTGGGGATTGGTGGGGATGGAGAGAGACCTTTGGGGGATCGGGAGATCAGAGGGGAACACAGCTAGCATCTCCCCAACCGGCTTGGGCCTCGGCAAACCTGCTGGGGTCCTGGGCCTGAACCTCAGCCCTCTGGGGCCCCCTCCAGCCATGAGAGTCCTGAGCCTGAGCCCTGCCCACCACCCCCCCGCAACACCACCAAGGCCTTTTATGAACTTTTATTTCTAATTTTATTTAATTTTTATTCTTTTAAAATTTTATTTTATTGTCTTATTCTTTGTTATTGTTCTGCTCCTTTTTGTTAGTTGTTTGGAAAAGTAAGCCACTGGTCTCTGATCTGGTCCCAACTTTTGGGTCAGATTCTTAGTGCTGTCCCTGATGTCTCACGAACATATAGGGTAAAGGGCTTGTCCAAATTTGGAAGCCCCAGTGCTAGAACTCTATTCAACTCAGTCTTTAGAGTCTCAAAGGCCTGACGGTGGTTCTCATTCCATTGAAGGGGTTCCCTTTCTCCTCCCTTTAGAGCCTCATATAAGGTTTTTTCTGTAAGGCCATAAGTTGGAATCCAGATACAACAGAACCCAGCCATCCCAAGGAAGCCTCTGAGTTGTCTCTTTGTGGTTGGAGATGGTAATGCACAAATTGCTGTTTTTGGATCTATGGCCAGGGCTTGTGCCCCTGGGCTCAAAACAAATCCTAAATATTGAACCTGTTGCTGTAAGATCTGAGCCTTGGTTGGAGAGATTTTATATCCCCTTTTTGCCAGAAAATTTAGGACCCTAAGAGTATTGTGATCTGAATCTTGTTTGGTCTCACTACTTACCAATAAGTCATCAACATATTGTAACAGGGTTCCCTTCTCAAGGCTCAGTTCCCTCAGTTCTCTTGCTAACATGTTTCCAAAAAGATGGAGGCTGTCCTGAAAACCCTGTGGAAGCACTGTCCAGGTATACTGGGTAGCCTCTAGGGTGTCAGTGTCCATCCAATTCAAAGGAAAAAAGATATTGAAAGTCTGGATGTAGGGGAATACAGAAAAAATGTATCTGTGAGGTCCAAAACAGAGAAATGCTGAGCAATCTCTGGCACTTGGGTGAGGCAGCCTTATTCACTGCTCGTAAGTCTTGCACAAACCAACACTCTCTGTTAGGCTTCTGAGTGGGGAAGATTGAGTGTTGCATGGGGATTGGCAGGGCCTAATGAGTCCGTGTTTTAGGAATTTGCTGAGCAGTGGTTGGATTCCCCTCAGGTCCTCAGGTTTTAAAGGATATTTTCTCTTCCAGGTGTATTTTTCCCCAGGCCTTAACCTTATTTTTATCAGGGGAACACAGTTTGCTTTTCCTGGCACCAAGGTATTCCAAACTGCAGGATCTACTTGTTCTCTAATTTCTTGGGGGAGGTCTTGGGGAATATTTTGATGCCCAACAGGTGGGTCATCTGGGGCTCATAATAGATGGCATTCTCTGTTTGGATTCTTTACCTCCTTGGACTTCACCCTGTCCTAAGAATAGACTAGGTCCTAACTCATTTAGCAAATCTCTCCCGAGGAGAGGGACAGGACATTCTGACATATATAGAAAGGAGTAATAACAATGGACTCCACTCTGCAGGCAAGGGGAGACATAAATCGCCTTACTTTTGGCTGTCCATCAACTCCCATCACAGTAGAGTCATGGAGAGAGGGCCAGCCGGCCAAGCCAGAACAGAGCAGACAGCTCCACTGTCTTCAAGAAATTCAGTTCTCCTACCTGCCACATAGAGGGTGACCCAAGGCTCTGTGGGAGTAATGAGGATGGATTGAGTGGGATCCAGAGCAGGGCAGTTGCTCGGGGCCAGTCATTCGGTGTGTGGGAATCTTGCATCTGAGAGATTCACAAGGAACTGGGGCCGGTCAGTGTTGCCCTTCAGGCATCCCACTGGAGGGCGCTCAGGACATTCTCCCTCCCAGTGCCCCCTTTCCGACAAAAAGCACACTGGTTCGGGGCCCAGGCAGCTTCTTGGTGGTCTGTCCAGCCTTCTCAGCCCTCCAGGGTCCCCTCGAGGTGGTGCGTGGATCAGAGCAGCCTAAAGCTGCATTTTCTTTATTAGCCTCTTACCGTTATTGGCCTCCTGCATTAAGTCTCGGTTGTTATAGACCTTGAAGGCCTCCTCTACCAAGGTTTACAATGGGGTTTGGGGCCCAGCCTCAAGCTTTTGTAATTTTCTCCGGCATCAGGAGTAGCCTGGGTGACAAAATGTATGGCCAAGAATGTCCTTCCTTCTGAGAACTCAGGGTCTGTATTGGTGTACCTCCTGAATGCCTCTTTCACCAGGCTCAGGAAGACTGATGGGTTTTCATCTTTTTTCCTGTGTAACCTCTCAGACTTTATCATAATGTACAGCCTTCACCTTACACCTTTTCATTCCTTCTGATAGACAAGTAGTACAGTGTTTCATCCTAACCTGGCCTACACGATCTTCACAGTCCCAGTGTGGATCATGTTCTGGGATTGTATCCCCATCCACCTGATGAATTTGGTGGTGTGGATTGGTGGCCAGTAGGCCATCTGTGTGTTCTCTGTCCTTTCTTAGTATATGTTCCTTTTCATCCAGGGTGCAACAGTGGGCCAGAATAACCATGACGGCCTAACAGGTGAGAATGTCAAGCCCAGCCTGATAAATTCATCCCTAAACTTGTCAACGTTTAGAGACAACCTGACAAACCTCTCCTCACAGATTAACCCAGTTAGTTTAGGATCTCTCTTTGGGATGTTCCAGAGGCCCTTTGAAGCCCCCCAAAGTTAACTGGAAGTCAAGAGAATTTCAATTAGAATTTGATATTTGTGAAGTCTGTCAAAAAGTTTAAAAATTTTAAAACACCCAGTCAGTTAGGATCATAGTTTGCTGTGAAACAATATTTATTCCTTGAGATAAGGTGGGGGGAAAAATCAAAAGTAAATATAGATCACTTAAAGGCACAAGAACTCACACGATCTGTTATCAAAAGCAGCATTCCAGGACAACTTCGTTCTCTTATGAGAGAGAGAAACCAAATCCAGTCTTGCATCAGCCTACGCTTAATAAAATCCATTTACCTAATTAAATTTAATCCAACCTTAGAAAATCCTGACCACATACAAAATTCTTTTCTCAATGTTCCTCTTCCACAAGCATTCTGCAACTTTCTGTAGCCATACTTTGTCCTTTATTCTTTCCCCATTCAGAAATAGCCAGCTCTAGGACAAAATCACACTTTTCCCTTTAACAAAATATATTTCCATTCCTCATACCTTCTTTTCTGAAAACACACATCCTACTTTGCTTAAGCAACCATGAACTGTCTTTTACAGTAGCATTCTGTAGATTGGTAGAGAACATCTCAAGGCGGCACCAAACAGCTTTAGTTTCTCTCTCACAAGAAGACAAGAGTAGATAACTTTAGACCTGTTTAGCAATTAAGGTTCCAATATTTTATCTTATTTGAAATCGCCTGGATATTAATTAATTCCTACCATTTAGCTTAGTTTCAGATTTACCAAAACTTGTAGAGACTGTTTTAGATGGAAGTTTCCAAAACATAATTATTCCTATAGAGTTTACCAGAAAGTTCTTATCCCAGTTACATTTACTTAAAAATTTAATCATATCAGGTTATTTTCCCTGTTGACAGATTTTATAACAGAAACAATATGCACTTATTGACTTCTAGTAACCCTAGATACTGTGAAAGTATTGCACTTAGCGTTGATGACTCTAAAGACAGGTCTGTATTAATTAAACCCACAAGTTTAAACCAGACAAACCAATTTCTACAGAACCAGAGATCTCATAGTTTTCCTGCTTGAATTTAAAATGGCCTTTTTTTCCCTCAGTTTCGGGGACTGCAGATGAGTCAGGTAGTCCCTGAGAGCCCTGGCAGAATAGTGCATTGCAAGAGCAGAGGAAGGAAAAATGCAAGCTCTTGTCTTTTCTTTCTGTTCTTTAAAATCCCACTAAGTAACCCAAGGCTGGAGTCTCAGGCAATGTGGGCTGGGTTTGTATTTCAAGGCTCAAGTGCTCCACTATGCCCACAATATCAGTAGAGACTTGCAGGAGCAGTTGGACGGACAAAACTACATCACGAACAAAGATACAAATCACAGACACAAACAAGAAGTTTTCAACATAAAGGGGACGGGAATGCAGGTGTCAGGATCAAGGGAGAGGTAAAGGGAGGGGAGAGAGGAAAGACTGAAAAAGAGAAAGAGACAGAAAGAGGGAGATTTCAGTTTCAACCCACCCCCTGCAGGTGTCTATTCAGGCACCAACCTGTGCTCTTCCACAAAGGGCCAGTGAAGGAGGGAACACCCTATCCACTGGCCACCAGGGCAGTCAAGCCTGGACATACAGCCGGTTGTATGTCGTCTGTGGGTCCCCAACCCACAGGTGGGACTCTCACCCATACATACACTAGTATATAGAAATCTGCCACTTCAGTCCATTCCCAGTGGGAGTTCTCTTGGTGGCAGGAAAAGAAAGGTGAGAATATTGGGACGATCAGACTTCCAGCCACTACACGATATGAGGTTTGAACCTCTATCACTCTCAAAAATCTCCGATCAGGGAGAAACCACTGGACCAAGGTGTGAGCTGTGAGGCGAGCCTCTCCCACCTTTGCTTGTCACCCGTCAAGGTGAACCATTGTCAGCCAGAGGGAGGAGGTCTCACAAGCTGAGAGGAATGATGCTGTAGCTGCCTGACGTCCACTCTCTTGGAAGGAAAGGACAGAAGTAAGAGAGGACAGAAGAGAGGACAGAGAGAGAAGTAGAGAGATTTCAGGAGAGGGAAAGGAACAAAGGGGAAAGGGAAAGTGGTGCGGGAAAAGGGACAAGGGGAGGGGGAAAGCATTGCCTGAATGAGGGTACTGAGGCCCCCAGGGGCCAGGAAGGCAGACTTACCAAACTTGCTGACTCTGAAACAAGAGGTTCAGGTGGCCGCTTGTCATGCACTGGGAAGCAGCATTCAGTGGTCCTGGAGGTGCCCAGATCCTCTCCTGGGAAGGGGACGATAGACCCTTCGTGGTGTTGCCACAAAGTATGTCACCAATCAGTGTTCTTGACCTCCTTAACCAATAGAAATTGATCAGAGGCCAGGTGAGAAATTCAGGCAAGTCTTTATTGGGACTCCTGCTGCAGCAGGGGGAAGCGAGAACAACATGTTCCCTTGCTTGCTCACTCCGAGGGGCGTGAGCTGGCTCCTTATAAGGAGTGAGGGTGGGGGTGTGTCCAGGGGTCGGGCAGGAGGGGTGGCTTAGGAGGTGTACCCACCCCTTAGGTTGTGTTGTGTGCAAGGGGCATGCGCAGTACCCTGCTTTTGCTCCCAACCCTCTGCTTTTGCTCCAGGCTCTTCAAAAGTGGCAGCTGGGTTTTTGGTCTCTTTTCTCTAGAATTTGCCCTAACTGCACATGCATGCAGTTGTTTTTTGTCCCCTATAGTTTCCTTGTATTTTGTTGCTTGAGGAGAAGCATGTCCAGGTGCAAGCATTGCAGGACTGTTACCAAGTCCAAGCTTGCTCTGCTCGCCACATGACAGGCCAATAAATCAGAGATGAGGCACTTTAGTTCAGCATTCAGGCAGAGGGGCTGGGTTCCCTGAGTCAAGGCATTATGCATAATTACAATAATAAAAACAACAAAAAGCAAAGGTTAAAGTCAAAGAAACAGATCCAACATAGAGTCCGATTTACTTCTTCCCTGTTACGATTCCCCACTGTCAATGTCCATTCCACAATCTTGTGGAAAAAGGAGTGACAACTGTTCTAACTGCTCCATCAGATAGATCTTTCTGGGAGCATCCGCCATCAGTGCCAGTGTTCCGAATGTTGAGATTTGTCTTTTGCTCCTCTTTGGAAGTGTCTACTTTACACCTGTTGACTTAAAAAAAAATTCACACCCTGAAAGTTGAGAGTTATTGAGAATTTTGAGGGTTTCAAGCCCATGAGGCCACATCTGCAGTTAAGGAAATTAGCATTTTTCTATGTATGGGAAGATGCAAGGCTCTGGGCTCACTGAAATCATTCCTTTGATATGCACCACAGCTATCTGGGGCCTGGATCCTGTATTTTCATATCCTGAGTGTCCTCAGGGATCATCATAAGGAGTGGCTCCAGTCTGATGGCTGCTAGATGGCAGGTATTCTCCTTCCTGAGTTTCATCAGGGTTCACTGGCTCACATTGGAGGGATGCAATCGCTGGTGACTGGTCCTCTCCTCTTGGTCAGGAATTTGACTAATATTTGGGAGACATTTTGTGATCAAATTTTCTCCCACAGTGCTGGGATGCTCATCCCAGGTCAGGTGAAAATTCTTTTTTTGTTTGTTTGCTTTTGTTTTTGTTTAAGTATTTTACAACTTTATTGGAGGATAATTCCTTGACAATGGTGTGTTGGTTTCTGCTTTATAACAAAGTGAATCAGTTATACATATACATATGTTCCCATATCTCTTTCTTCTTGCGTCTCCCTCCCTCCCACCTCCCTATCGCACCCCTCCAGGCGGTCACAAAGAACCGAGCTGATCTCCATGTGCTATGCGGCTGCTTCCCACTAGCGATCTACCTTACGTTTGGTAGTGTATATATGTCCATGCCTCTCTCTCGCTTTGTCACAGCTTACCCTACCCCTCCCCATATCCTCAAGTCCATTCTCTAGTAGGTCTGTGTCTTTATTCCTGTCTTACCCCAAGGTTTTTCATGACATTTTTTCCCTTAAATTCCATATATATGTGTTAGCATACAGTATATGTCTTTCTCTTTCTGACATACTTCACTCTGTATGACAGACTCTAGGTCTATCCACCTCATTACAAATAGCTCAATTTCGTTTCTTTTTATGGCTGAGTAATATTCCATTGTATATATGTGCCACATCTTCTTTATCCATTCATCCGATGATGGACACTTAGGTTGCTTCCATCTCCTGGCTATTGTAAATAAAGCTGCAATGAATATTTTGGTACATGACTCTTTTGGAATTATGGTTTTCTCAGGGTATATGCCCAGTAGTGGGATTGCTGGGTCATATGGTAGTTCTATTTGTAGTTTTTTAAGGAACCTCCATACTGTTCTCCATAGTGGCTGAACCAATTCACATTCCCACCAGCAGTGCAAGAGTGTTCCCTTTTCTCCACACCCTCTCCAGCATTTATTGTTTCTAGATTGTTTGATGATGGCCATTCTGACTGGTGTGAGATGATATCTTATTGTAGCTTTGATTTGCATTTCTCTAATGATTAATGATGCTGAGCATTCTTTCATGTGTTTGTTGGCAGTCTGTATATCTTCTTTGGAGAAATGTCTATTTAGGTCTTCTGCCCAGTTTTGGATTGGGTTGTTTGGTTTTTTTCTATTGAGCTGCATGAGCTGCTTCGAAATTTTGCAGATTAATCCTTTGTCAGTTGCTTCATTCGCAAACATTTTCTCCAATTCTGAGGGTTGTCTTTTGGTCTTATTTATGGTCCCCTTTACTGCGCAAAAGCTTTGAAGTTTCATTAGGTACCATTTGTCTATATTTGTTTTTAATTCCATTTCTCTAGGAGGTGGGTCCAAAAGGATCTTGCGGTGATTTATGTCATAGAGTGTTCTGCCTATGTTTCCTGTAAGAAACGGCACCAAAGACGGAGGAGAGCTTAAGCAAGCTTTACTTGGGGACGTTCCCGGGCGAGGTTCACTGGTCCGAGACAAAGGGGCCAGAGAAGTCGCGACCGGGTGTGGGCGCGAACAAAATTTATAGGGGTGGACGCAGGGGAGGTGCTTGCCGTGAGAAGCAGCCCCTTTTTGGTAATCTCTCCGGTGTTGTGGCAATGTCAGGTGTCAGTTGCATCAGCCTCAGAGCCGTTAGTTCTGCCCCTCGGGGAGCGGGAAGACTTGTGGCAATGTCGGGTGTCGGTTGCATCAGCCTCCTTGGCGGGGGTTCCGACTAGCTCCCTGGGCCGTTTCCCGGACCTGCTGGCCTTACATCCCGACTTCTTTGGTGTAATGGGTTGACGTTTGGTCTCTGGCTACTTCCTGCTGTACGGGGGCGCTGGAAGGGAGTTGTGCGGCCAACGGTCCGTAGGTTAGGGGAGGGCAGCAGCGGGGGTGTTCTGTGGGTAATAAGGTATATGGGTGGAGGAGCATCTGATTCACCGCCACCCGAGAGACTTCTTGTATGCAACTGAGGAGAAACCTGAGGAAACAGGGGCAAGCATGAATAGGATGCAGATAAGGATTAAGGGGCCTAGGATTGGCGTCAGCCAGGTATAGAGGGTGGACCGCCACCAGTCGGGGATGGGGGAGGTGGATAGCCACTGCCTGCATTGGAGTCCTTCTTTTAAGCGTCGGAGAGCATCCACATTGTCCTCAATGACCCCTGTCTCGTTGATGTAGTAGCAGCATTCTTCCTGTAGGAAGAGGCAGGTACCTCCTTTGTCGGCTGTCAGAAGGTCGAGGGTGTGTCGACTTTGGAGGGCAACTCAGGCCTCAGAGGTGATCTGGGGATGGAGGGAGGTGATAGAGGCAGCAGAGGCCTCGATGTCTAGCTGGAGTTTCTGTTCTAGGTCGCGGGATGTTGAGACTCTGTGTGTTAGGGCTCGTCCCCCGATGCCCGCAGCGATGAGAGAGAGGAGGCGAGGGAAGTGCCTGCAACCATAGGGAGAAAGATGGCCCTTTTCTGTCGGCTAGAGAGGTGTGTGGTGAGTGAGAGAAATTCGGCTTGGCCATATAATGTGAGTTGTGGAACAAGGGTGACGGCGATACATGGGAAGGGGAAGGAAGAGTTGACCTCTTTTGTAAGGGAGCCATTACACCAAAAGATCAGGCCTGGTGGGGCCCCCATTGGCGTAGTTACAGGGGGGGATGAGTTGCAAGGGAGTGCATCATTAGTTAAATTTGGGTGGCTGCCATTGCAAATTGTGAGGTTCTGTTTTTCTAAATCAAGAAATATGGGGACTCTTAAAGGGGGAAAAGGTAAGTTCTGGGAGGGAGAGGTAAGGGGTCCTTGGGGGTTTCCTTTAGCAGCCAAATATAGGGGTTTAGCAAGAAGAGCAAAGTTAGGGATCCAGTGCCGGAAAAATCCTGTCAGGCCCAGAAAGGAGAGAATCTGGTCAGCTGTCTCTGGAGGTTGGAGGTCGTGGATGGCCTGGGTGCGGTCGGCTGTCAGGCTCTTTGTTGTGGGGGTAAGGTGGATTCCCAGGTAGGTTACTGAGGGTGTAGACAGTTGGGCCTTGGCCGGAGAGACCCGATAGCCGCGAGAGCCGTGATAATCGAGGAGGTCAGCAGTATGCTGTTTTGAGAGGCTGAGAGATGGGCTACAGAGGAGGAGTTCATCCACGTATTGGAGGACTATACTGGGGGTGAGAGGGAAGGAAGCGTGGTCCCGCGCCAGAGCCTGTCCAAAGAGGTGGGCCAATTATTAAAGAGAATCGTGAGCAATCACGCACGACTGACCGGACAAATGTTAGTTTCCCTCAAGAACGTTATAAAGTGCATTACTATTTATGGCCACTAGAGGGCGAGGATGTAATTGATTGAATAAGCAAAGGGGGGGAAAATCCCAGCAAAGTGATAGATTGTGATACGCTATTAATACTGCTGATCTAACTGTGTATAAAAACACTACATTCACCAAATATAGTCCGTGAAAATTGCACACCAGACATTTGTTACAATTTACATATTGGGCCTATAGATGTCTAATAATTTCAAAGAATTGAAATAATTCAGAGTATATTCTCCGACCCCAGATTGAAATTGAGCCAGAAATCAATAAAAAAAATTAGAAAAATAATTTATAGGTCGGGATATTAATAATTATATTTCTAAATCACCCACATGTCAATGAAAAAAATCACAAAAGCAATCATAAAATATTATGCTTTGATTAATAATGAGTTCGCTTATATAAAAGTTTGTGCGCTGGGTGGAAAGCAATGCTTGCAGAAAATTTTGTAGCTTGAAATGAATATATTAGAAAGTGAGAAAGTAATATTATTTCTGATACAATCACTAAATTCGGGTAATTACAAATGTACATTACATTACAAAATTGACAACAAGTTTAGCCAAAAGAATATATGTGGAAGGAAATAACAAAAACAAGAACAGAAATTAATAAAAGAAAGCAAACATATAACAAGTAGAATAGGCAGAGGCTCGTTCTTTAATAGGATTAATAATTCAGATAAACCTCTAGTATGTTTCACTGAAAAAATAAAATGGAGATTTCTCAACTAACCAATATCAAGAATGAAAAATGTACCATGAACAGCATTAGGCCATTCAATATAAAAATGTAGTTGAAATGTTTAACTTCCTAGAAAATACAAATTATCATAAATAAAATGGAAGTAAATGGGAAATATAAATAGCCTTCTAGCTTTTAAAAGAAATTCATTATAAATAAACACCTTCTTAAAAAGAAAACTCCAGGCGCAGATAGATTCACAATAAATTCTATGAAGTATGTAAGAAGGATCATTACAGACACATGGTGCTCATAAACGTTGATGCAAATTTCAGGAAAATTGAAAAATGAAGTCCAATGATCTATAAAAGGGTTATACATAACAAAACCAAAAAGGGTTTGTTCTCATAATGTCAGGTAGTATCAATAGTTGAAAATCAATTGAAAAACAGCAAACTTATGCATGTAGAAAACAGATTAGTGGTTGCCAGAGGCAGGGATGGGGCTGAGTGAAATGGGTGAAAGTGGCCAAAAGGTACAAACATCCAGTTCTAAAATAAATAAGTCCTGGGGATGTAATGTACAGCGTGGTGACTATAGCTAATAATACTGTATTGTGTATTGAAAGTCACTTAGAGAGTAGATCTTAAAAGTTCTCATCACAAGAAAAACATTGTAACTGTGTGGTGATGGATGTTGTAACTAGACTCATAGTGGTGATCATTTCACAACATATACAAATATCAAATCATTTGATTGTACACCTGTAACTAATATAATGGTTTAAATGGTGCATATATCAATAAAAATAAATAAAACGAAAGAGCTGATTTATACGCACACACACAACACACACACACACACACACACAAGGGTGTTTCTCAGAACACTAATTGTAAGCTGCATTCAAAAGTGTTTTATGAGTGAAATAAATTTATACCCATTCTGTTAAGCACATAGAGAAGTTTTTAAGAACACTTGTAATAAAGATGTTTCTAAGATGCTGCTTGCAAGCTGCACTGAGAACAGTGTTATATCAGTGAATGGAAGTTACAACCATTCTGAAATTCATTCAGAGAAGTGTTTGAGAATACTTGTAGTTAAGACATTTCTAAGATGCCTCTTGTGAGATGCGTTGAGAACAGTGCCATACCAGTGAGTGGAAGTTATATCCGTCTGTAATACATGCATAGAAGTGCTTAAGAGCACTTGAAATAAAGATATTTCTAGGAATGATGAAAACAAACAAAATCAGTCAGTTTAAATAACAACATTAAAATATTAAAGGAGCAAAATAAAATAATAAACTCTCAAAAACCCAGATTTTTATGTTTAAACAATATGCATTTATGATAAAGCTCTTGGGACACTAGGAATAGGAAAGAATTTCCCTGACTGATTAAAGAGATCCTCTTTAAGAACTCTAGATAAAAGTCATATTGATTTATATAAATGTTGAAATGTACAAAGATTTCCCTCTGACACCAAGAATGAGGCCACAATGCCATCAACCAACATTTATATTTAAATTTTTACTTAAGGTCTTAGCTACTGTAATAAGGCAAAGTTATTATAATTGGAAATGAGTTATTAACAGAAGGACAGTGGAAAATCCAGAAAAATCTACAGTTGAACTACTTGAAGTAATAAAATTAGCAAAGCCATTGAGAAGAAATCAGTATATAAAAACCAATTGTTGGGCTTCCCTGGTGGCGCAGTGGTTGAGAGTCCGCCTGCCGATGCAGGGGACACAGGTTCGTGCCCCAGCCCTGGAGGATCCCACGTGCCGTGGAGTGGCTGGGCCCATGAGTCATGGCCACTGGGCGTGCGCGTCTGGAGCCTGTGCTCCGCAGCAGGAGAGACCACAACAGTGAGAGGCCCACATACCGCAAAAAAAAAAAAAAACAACAAAAAAGAACAAAAAAACCAAAAAACTGAATCTGTGTGTATAACTTGAAAGGGTCAGAGGAAATGCATATGCAAATGCTAATAACCAAATATAATTAGGCAACCTTGAAGGAGAAAAAAAAGAAGAATTGCTTTTACCAGACATCAAAATGCATTTCAAGGCTAACTGTAATTAAAACAGTGGATACTGGTACAATCATAGAGGGAAAACTGAATAAAACAGAGAGTTCAGAAATAGACCCCCACACAAGGACGTTTAATTCTTAACAAGTGTGGAACTTCAGAGTATTGAAGACAGTTTTTTCCATAAATGGTATTGAGTCAACTGAATAAATAACTTAAAAAAAGAAGCTTGATCCCTGTCTCATAATAGGCATACAACATTATCTCAAGAGAAATATAGATATGAACCTGAAATATAAAACAATAAAGATTTTAGGAGAAAGCTAACATTATCCCCAAAATAACAACAAGAGTCTTGATTTCTTGTTTTAAACACGAACATGAGATTCTCATATGCAGGGTTGAACTACAGTAGTATTATTAATATATCCTCACATACTAGGTAGAGATGAGCTATTATTTTTCTACTGTAGTATTCTGCTTGCGCTGCTGCAGAAAAATACTGCAGATTGCTTAAACAGCAGACACTGTCTCACAATTCTGGAAGCTGGGAATTCAAAGAAAAGATGCTGATTGCTTTGGTTTCTGGTGAAACCCTCATCCTGGCTTGCAGACAGCTGTTTTGGTGCTGTCTTCACATGGCAAACAGAGAGACAGTGAGCTGTCTTGTGTCTTCTCTTAAAGGACATTAATCCTATTGGATCAGGACCTGCCCTATGACTTCATTTAACCCTAATTACCTCCTTACAGATCCTATCTTCAAATATAGTTACACTGCATCTATACTCATTAAAGATATTATCCTGTAATTTTCTTATTTTGGGTAGTATCTTTGTCTGGTTTTGGTATCAGGGTGATGGTGGCTTCATAGAGTGACTTCGGGAATATTCCCTCCTCTGCAATCTTTTGGAGTAGTTTGAGAAAGATAGATATAAGCTCTTTTTGTATGTTTTGTAGAAATCCCCAGTCAAGCCATAGGGTTCTGGACTTTTGTTTGCAGGGAGGTGGTTGTTGTTTTTTCCTGTGGTGTTTGCATAAGCTGTTAGATACATTTATTTTCAATATGCATCTTTTGTTATATGACTTTGTAGTTATTTCTTTAGACATGAGTAATGCATAACACTAAATAGATAATAAGCTATAATATAGTTGGTATCTGTGTTTCATTCCAGTTTACCTGGTATAGTCTATACATAGTCAGAGTTCAATAAACATTTTTTTTAACATAGATGCAAGGAGAGCATCAATCAAAAGTCCATCAGAGAACAGAGAGACATGCTAAATTACCCATTGTGAGAAGAATAACCACTGGGAATTGGAATATCAGCTTTACCTCTAAGCAGGTTTAGGCTGTAAAGAAGCCATATATTTTCTTATATATGAGACACTCAAGGGTACTCTCATTGAGGGATTATGTGTGGGAAAATCTGCCTTCCTGCAAAGGTCTCAAATGAGGAAATCTGTTTCTTTACCTGCTCATTGAAAACAATAATAGAATCCTCTGAGAATTTATAATCATTGGACTGATTATTCTTGCTGATTCTGCTGGTGTATTTTCTTGGAAGAAAAAATTCCCAGCCCCCAAAATTACTGTGATTAAAAGTTGGTATTGTCCTTTGGTGCCTGGAAGATACAAATAAAAATTTGTTCCAGATTCATTGTCCTTTATCCATTCCCCTCAGCATTACCAGAGGTTTAATTTAGCCAAATATGAGCCAGCACTCACGTCATCAGAAACATAGAGATAAGGCAGATCTTCTGTAATGACTTTAATAAAGTTTTTTTTTGAATTTTTTATTGAGGTATAGTTGCTTTACAATGATGTGTTAGTTTCTACTGTACAGAGAAGTGGAGCTCCCTGTGCTACACAGTAGGATCTTATTAGTTATCCACTTTATACATATTAGTGTATATATGTCTATTCTAATCTCCCCATTCATCACACACACACCCACCACTTTTCCCCCTTGGTGTCCATACGTTTGTTCTCTACATCTGTGTCTCTATTTCTGCCTTGCAAACTGGTTCATCTGTACCATTTTTCTAGATTCCACATATATGCGTTAATATACGATATTTGTTTTTCTCTTTCTGACTTACTTCACTCTGTATGACAGTCTCTAGATCCATCCATGTCTCTACAAATGGCCCAATTTCGTTCCTTTTTATGGCTGAGTAATATTCCATTGTATATATGTGCCACATCTTCTTTATCCATTTGTCTGTCGATGGGCATTTAGGTTGCTTCCATGACCTGGCTATTGTAAATAGTGCTGTAAAGAACATTGGTGTGCATGTGTCTTTTTTTTTTCTAAAGAAAAAGTTTATTCTCTCTTCTTCTCTGCAGGTGTCTTTTTGAATTATGGTTTTCTCTGGGTATATGCCCAGTAGTGGGATTGTTGGGTCATATGGTAGTCCTATTTTTAGTTTTTTCAGAACCCATACTGTTCTCCATAGTGGCTGTACAATTTACATTCTCACCAACAGGGCAAGCTGGTTCCCTTTTCTCCACACCCTCTCCAGAATTTATTGTTTGTAGATTTTCTGATGATGCCCATTCTAACCGGTGTGAGGGGATAACTCATGGTAGTTTTGATTAGCATTTCACCAATAATTAGTGATGTTGAGCATCTTTTCATCTGCCTCTTGGCCATCTGTATGACTTCTTTGGAGAAATGTCTAGTTAGGTCTTCTGCCCATGTTTGGATTAGGCTGTTTTTGTTTTTGATATTGAGCTGTATGAGCTGTTTGTATATTTTGGAGATTAATCCTTTGTCAGTTACTTTGTTTGCAAATATTTTCTCCCATTCTGAGTGTTGTCTTTTCGTCTTTTTTATAGTTTCCTTTCTTTGCTGTGAGAAAGCTTTTAAGTTTCATTAAGTCCCATTTGTTTATTTTTGTTTTTATTTCCATTACTCTAGGAGGTGAGTCAAAAAGGATCTTGCTGTGATTTATGTCAAAGAGTGTTTTGCTATGTTTTCTTCTAAGAGTTTTATGCTGTCCGGACTTGCATTTACGTCTTTAATCCATTTTTAGTTTATTTTTGTGTATGGTATTAGGGGGTGCTCTAATTTCATTCCTTTAAATGTAGCTGTCCAGTTTTACCAGCACCGTTTATTGAAGAGGCTGTCTTTTCTCCATTGTATATCTTTGTGTCCTTTGTCATAGATTAGTTGACCATACGTATGTGGGTTTATCTCTGGGTTTTCTATACTGTTCTACTGATCTATATTTCTGGGTTTTTTGCCAGTACCATATTGTCTTGGTTACTGTAGCTTTGTAGTATAGTGTGAAGTCAGGTAGCCTGATTCCTCCAGCTCCATTTTTCTTTCTCAAGATTGCTTTGGGTATTCGGAGGCTTTTCTGTTTCCATACAAATTGTAAAAATATTTTGTTCCAATTCTGTGAAAAATGCCATTGGTAATTTGATAGGGATTGCAATGAATCTGTAGATTGCTTTGGGTAGTATAGTCATTTTCACAATATTGATTCTTCCGGTCCAAGAACAAGGTATATCTCTCCATCTGTTTGTGTCATCTTTGATTTCTTTCATCAGTGCCTTATAGTTTTCTGTATACAGGACGTTTGCGTCCTTAGGTAGGTTTATTCCTGGGTATTTTATTCTTTTTGTTGCCATGGTAAGTCAGAGAGTTTCCTTAATTTTTCTTTCAGATTTTTCATTGTTAGTGTATAGGAATGCAAGAGATTTCTGTGCATTAATTTTGTATCCTGCTACTTTACCAAATTCATTGATTAGCTCTAGTAGATTTCTGGTGGCATCATTAGGATTCTCTATGTATAGTATCATGTCATCTGCAAACAGTGACAGTTTTACTTCTTCTTTTCTAATTTGTATTCCTTTTATTTATTTCTCTTTTCTAAGTGCCGTGGCTAGGAGTTCCAAAACTATGTTGAAAACTAGTGGCAAGAAAAGACATCCTTGTCTTCTTCCTGATGTTAGATAGAGGAAATACTTTCAGTGTTTGACCACTGAGAATGATGTTTGATGTGTGTTTGTTGTACATGGCCTTTATTATGTTGGGGTAGGTTCCCTCAATGCCCACTATCTGGAGAGTTTTTTTATCATAAATTTGTCTTGAATTTTGCCAAAAGCTTTCTCTGGATCTACTGAGAATATCATATGGTTTTTATTCTTCAATTTGTTAACATGGTGTATCACATTGATTGATTTGTATTTAATGAAGAAGCCTTGCATAGCTGGGGTAAGTTCCACTTGATCATGGTGTATGATCCTTTTAATGTACTGTTGAATTCTGTGTGGACACTTAGGTTGCTTCCATGTCCTGGCTATTGTAAATAGAGCTGCAATGAACATTGGCTTACATGTGTCTTTTTGAATTATGGTTTTCACAGGGTATATGCCCAGTAGTGGGATTCCTGGGCCATATAGTAGTTCTATTTTTACTTTTTTAAGGAACCGTCATACTCTTCTCCATAGTGGCTGTATCAATTTACATTCCCACCAACAGTACAAGAGGGTTCCCTTTTCTCTACGCCCTCTCCAGCATTTTTTGTTTGTACATTTTTTCATTATGGCCATTCTGACTGGTGTGAGGTGATACCTCATTGTGGTTTTGATTTGCATTTCTCTAATGATTAGTGATGTTAAACATCCTTTCATGTGTTTGTTGGCAGTCTGTATATCTTCTTTGGAGAAATGTCTATTTAGGTTTTCCACCCATTTTTGGACTGGGTTGTTTGGTTATTTTTTTGATATTGAGCTGCATGTGTTGCTTGTATATTTTGGATATTAATCCTTTGTCAGTTGCTTCAATTGAAAATATTTTATCTCATTCTGAGTGTTGTCTTTTCATCTTGTTTGGTTTCATTTGCTGTGCAAAAGGTTTTAAGTTTCATTAGGTCCCATTTGTTTGTTTTTGTTTTTATTCCCATTTCTCTAAGAGATGGGTCAAAAAGGGTCTTGCTGTGATTTATGTCAGAGTGTTTTGCGTATGTTTTCCTCTAAGTGTTTTATAGTGTCTGGCCTTACATTTAGTCTTTAATCCATTTTGAGTTTATTTTTGTGTATGGTGTTCACAAGTGTTCTAATTTCATTCTTTTACATGTATCAGTAGAGTTTTCCCGGCACCAATTATTGAAGAGGCTGCCTTTTCTCCATTGTATATTCTTGCCTCCTTTATCAAAGAAAAGATGACCATATGTGCATGGTTTTTTCTCTGGGCTTCCTCTCCTGTTCCATTGATCTATATTTCTGTTTTTGTGCCAGTACCATATTGTCTTGATTACTGTAGATTTGCAGTATAGTCTGAAGTCAGACAGCCTGATTCCTCCAGGTCCATTTTTCTTTCTCAGTATTATGTTGGCTCTTCCGGGTCTTTTCTGTTTCCATACAAATTGTGAAAGTTTTTGTTCTAGTTGTGTGAAAAATGCCATTGGTAGTTTGATAGGGATTGCACTGAATCTGTAGATTGCTTTGGGTATTATAGTCATTTTCACAATGTTGATTCCTCCAATCCAAAAACATGGTATATCTCTCCATCTGTTTGTATAGTCTTTGATTTCTTTCATCTGTGTCTTATAGTTTTCTGCATAGAGGTCTTTTGTCTCCTTAGGTAGGTTTATTCCTAGGTATTTTATTCTTTTTGTTGCAATGGTAAATGGGAGAGTTTCCTTAATTTCTCTTTTAGATATTTTGTCGTTAGCGTATAGGAATGCAAGAGATTTCTGTGCCTAAATTTTGTATCCTGCTACTTTTCCAAATACATTGATTAGCTCTAGTAGTTTTCTGGTAGCATCTTTAGGATTCTCTATGTATATAGTATTATGTCATCTGCAAACAGTGACAGTTTTACTTCTTCTTTTCTGATTTGGATTTCTTTTATTTCTTTTTCTCCCCTTATTACCACGGCTAGGACTTCCAAATCTATGTTGAATAATAGTGTTGCAGAGTGGGCAAGCTTGTCTTATTCCTGATTGCAAACTGATGGTTTCAGTTTGTCAGCATTGAGAACGATGTTGCCTGTGGGTTTGTCATAATTGGCCTTTATTATGTTGAGGTAGTTTCCCCCTATGCCTACTTTCTGGAGAGTTTTTCTCCTAAATGGGTGTTGAATGTTGTCAAAAGCTTTTTCTGCATCTATTGAGATTATCGTATGGTTTTTATCCTTCAATTTGTTAACATGGATTATGTCACAGATTGATTTGCATACATTGAAGAATCCTTGAATTCCTAGGATAAACCCTACTTGATGATTGTGTGTGATCCTTTTAATATGCTGTTGGATTCTGTGTGCTAGTATTTTGTTGAGTATTTTTGCATCTATGTTCATCAGTGATATTGGCCTGTAGTTTTCTTTCTTTGTGATGTCCTTGTCTGATTTTGGTATCAGGATGATGATTGCCTCACAGAATGAGTTTGGGAGTGTTCCTTCCTCTGCTATACTTTGGAAGAGTTTGATAAGGATAGGTGTTAGCTCTTCTCTAAATGTTTCATAGAATTCACCTGTGAAGCCATCTGCTCCTGGGCTTTTGTTTGTTGGAAGATTTTTATACACAGTTTCAATTTTAGTGCTTGTGATTGGTCTGTTCATATTTTCTATTTCTTCCTGGTTCAGTTTGGAAGGTTGTACTTTTCTAAGAATTTGTCCATTTCTTCCAGTTTGTCCATTTTATTAGCATATAGTTGCCTGTGGTAGTCTCTTATGATCCTTTGTATTTTTGTGGTGTCCATTGTAAGTTCTTCTTTTTCATTTCTAATTCTGTTGATTTGAGTCTTCTCCCTTTTTTCCTTGGTGAGTCTGGCTAATGGTTTATCAATTTTGTTTATCTTCTCAAAGAACCAGCTTTTGCTTGTATTGATTTTTGCTTTTGTTTACTTCATTTCTCTTTTATTTATATCTGATCTGAACTTTATGATGTCTTTCCTTCTGCTAACTTTGGACATTTTTGTCCTTCTTTCTCTAATTGCTTTAGGTGTAAGGTATTTTTGTTTATATGAGATTTTTCTTCTTTCTTGATGTAGGATTGTATTGCTATAAACTTCCCTCTTAAGACTGCTTTTGCTGTGTCCCATAGGTTTTGGGTCGTTGTGTTTTCACCATTATTTGTTTCTAGGTATTTTTTAATTTCCTCTTTGATTTCTTCATGATCTCTCAGTTATTTACTAGCACAGTGTTTAGCCTCCATGTTTTTTATATCTTTTACAGTTTCTTTCCTGTAATTGATATCTTTTTTTCATAGTATTGTGGTCGGAAAAGATATTTGAAATGACTTCAATTTTCTTAAATTTACTAAGTCTTGATTTGTGACCCAAGATATGATGTATCCTGGAGAATGTTCCATGAGCACTTGATAAGAAAGTGTATTCTGTAGTGTTTGGATGGAATATCCTATAAATATCAGTTAAGCCCATCTGATCTAATGTGTCATTTAAAGCTTGTGTTTCCTTATTTATTTTCATTTTGGTTGATCTGTCCGTTGGTGAAAGTGGGTTGTTAAAGTACCCTAATATGACTGTGTTACTGTCAATTTCCCCTTTTATGGGTGTTAGCATTTGCCTTATGTATTGAGATGCTCCTATGGTGAGTCCATAAATATTTACAATTGTTATATCTGCTTCTTCGATTGATCCCTTGATCGTTATGTCATGTCCTTCTTTGTCTTTTGTAATAGTCTTTATTTAAAAGTGTATTTTTTCTGATATGAGAATTGCTACTCCAGCTTTCTTTTGATTTCCATTTGCATGGAATATCTTTCTCCATCCCCTCATTTTCAGTATATATGTTTCTCTAGGTCTGAAGTGGGTCTCTTGTAGACAGCATATATACGAGTCTTGTTTTTGTATCCATGAACCAGTCTTTGTCTTTTGGTTGGAGCACTTAATCCATTTACATGTAAGGTAATTATCGATATGTTTGTTCCTATTACTATTTTCTTAAATGTTTGGGTTTCTTATTGTAGGTCTTTTCCTTCTTTTGTGTTTCCTCCCCAGAGAAGTTCCTTTAGCATTTGTTGTAAAGCTGGTTTGGTGGTGCTGAATTCTGTTAGCTTTTGCTTGTCTGTAAAGGTTTTAAGTTCTCCATCAAATCTGAATGAGATCCATGCAGAGCAGAGTAATCTTGGTTGTAGGTTCTTCCCTTTCCTCACTTTAAATATGTCCTGCCACTCCCTTCTGGCTTGCAGAGCTTATGCTGAATGATCAGCTGTTAAACTTATGGGAACTCCCTGTATGTTATTTGTTGCTTTTCCCTTGCTGCTTTTAATATTTTTTCTTTGTATTTCACTTTTGATAGTTTGATTAATATGTGCCTTGGTGTGTTTCTCCTCGGATTTATCCTGTATGGGACTCGCTGCACTTTCTGGACTTGATTGACCATTTCCTTTCCCATATTAGGGATGTTTTCAATGTTAATCTCTTTAAATATTTTCTCAGACCCTTTCTTCTTCTCTTCTTCTGGGACCACTATAATTCTAATGTTGGTGTATTTAATTTTGTCACAGTGATCACTAAGACTGTCCTCAATTCTTTTCATTCTTTTTTCTTTATTCTGCTCTGTGGCAATTATTTCCACTCTTTTATCTTCCAGGTCCCTTATCCGTTCATCTGCCTCAGTTATTCTGCTATTGATTCCTTCTAGAGAATTTTTAATTTCATTTATTGTGTTGTTCATCATTGTTTGCCTGGTCTTTAGTTCTTCTATGTCCTTGTTAAATATTTCTTGTATTTTCACCATTCTATTTCCAAGATTTTGGATCATCTTTAGTATCATTACTCTGAATTCTTTTTCAGACTGTCTGCCTATTTCCTCTACATTTGTTTGGTCTGGTCGGTTTTTACCTTACTCCTTCATCTGCTGCATATTTCTCTGTCTTCTCATTTTGTTTAACTTACTGTGTTTGTGGTCTCTTTTTCACAGGCTGCAGGTTCGTAGTTCCCATTAATTTTGGTGTCTGCCCCCAGTGGCTGAGATTGGTTCAGTGGCTTGTGTAGGCTTCCTGGTGGAGGGGACTGGTGCCTGTGTTCTGGTGGGTGGGTGTGGATCTTGTCCTTCTAGTGGGCTGGGCCGTGTCCAGTGGTGTGTTTTGGAGGGTCTGTCAACTTTGTATGACCTTAGGCGACCTCCTGCTAATGGGTGGGATTCTGTTCATATCTTGCTGTTTGTTTGGCATGCGGTGGCCAGCACTGGAGTTTGCTGGCTGTTGGGTGGAGCTGGGTCTTCGTGTTGAGACGTAGATATCTGAGAGAGCTCTTGCTGATTGATATTTCATAGGGCTGGGAGGTCTCTCGTGGTCCAATGTCCTGTACTCAGCTCTCCCACCTTGGACACTGAGGCCCCTCACCTGGCTGGATCACCGAGACACTGCCAGCCTCTCGGCTTGAAAAAAAAGGAAGAAAAAAATAAAATAGAACAATGAATCGATAGAACCCCAGACCCAAATGGTAAAAGCAAAACTAAACATAAAAAATGACACAAAGAAACATACACACACACACTCAAAAAAAGAGAACAAACAAACAACAACACATACAACAGACCGAACCATAGGACAAATGGTAAAAGCAAACTTAAACTGACAAAATCACAAAAGAAACATACACATACACACTCACAAAAAGAGAAAAAAAGGAAAAAAATTAGAAATAATAATAAAGTTTTAAAAATAAAAGTACATAAAAAGGAAGAAAGAGAACATCCAAAGCAATAAACAAATCCACCGATGATAACAAGCACTGAAAATTAAACTAAGATAAACATAAAACCAAAACCAAATCAGAGCCAGAAAGCAAACCCCAAGTCTACAGTTGACCCTAATGTCCACCGCCTCAATATTGGGACATTTGTTTTCTATTCTATTACACAGATGCTCTGTTTATTAAGTTGATTGTGGGGATTTTATCTGCTGCTCTTGAGGCTGCACTGAGAAATTTCCCTTTCTCTTCTTTGTTCACATAGCTCCTGGGGTTCAGCTTTCATTTTGGCCCTGCCTCTGCATGTAGGCCACCCTCAGGTCTCTGTTCCCCACCCAGACAGGAGGGGGTTAAAGCAACAGCTGATTAGGTCTCTCTTTCTCACTCAGGCCGGGGAGAGGGAGGGGTATGTTAATCATAATTGGCATGTAGGCAAGCCTGTTATGGCAGAGGCCAGCATGACATTACAACAGCCTGATGCATGCAGTGTGTCCTCCCTGGGAAGTTGTCCCTGGATCATGGGACCCTGGCAGTGGTATGCTGCATGGGATGGGTGGGTGGGTGTTGGTAGTGACCTGTGCTTGCACACAGGATTCTTGGTGTCAGCAGCGGCAGCATTAGCAGTTCATGCCCGTCTCTGGGCTGTCAGCTGATATCCTTGGCTCGTGCCCATCTCTGGAGCTCACTTAGTTGGTGCTCTGCTTTCTGTGGGCACATGGAGTGGGAATCACCTCTTCTTACACATCTCAAAACAATAGTCTCTTGCCACTACGGCAGGTCCAGACTTTTTTCCGGACTCCCTCCTGGCTAGCCATGGTGCAGTAGCCCCCTTCAGGCTGTCTTCACATAGCCAACCCCAGTCCTCTCCCTGCGGTCTCACCTCTGAAGCCCAAGCCTCAGATCCCAGCCTCCACCTGCCCCAGTGAGTGAGCAGACAAGCCTCTCAGGTTGGTGAGTGCTGGTCAGCACCTATCCTTTGTGTGGAAATCTCCCCACTTTGCCCTCTGCTACTTTTACCCCTGTTGCTGTGCTCTCCTCCGTGGCTCCAAAGCTTCCCCACACCAGCCTCCATCCCCACCAGTGAAGGGACTCCCTAGTGTGTGAAAACTTTTCGTCCTTCACAGCTCCCTCCCAGAGGTGCAGGCCCCATCCCTATTCCTTTGTCTCTTTTTTCTTTTGCCCTACCCAAGTACATGGTGAGTTTCCTGCCTTTTAGGAAGTCTGAGGTCTTCTGTCAGCATTCAGTAGGTGTTCTGTAGGAGTTGTTCCACATGTAGATGTATTTTTGATGTATATGTGGGGAGGACGGTGATCTCCACATCTTACTCCTTCACTATCTTGAAGGTCTCTATGCCTCCATTCTTTTCCCAAGATCCTCCATCATCTTCACTATCATTATTCTGAATTCTTTTTCTGGAAGATTGCCGATCTCCACTTCATTTAATTGTTTTTCTGGGGTTTTATGTTGTTCCTTCATCTGGGACATAGTCCTCTGCCTTTTCGTTTTGTCTCTCTTTCTGTGACTGTGGTTTTCATTCTGCATGCTGCAGGATTGTAGTTCTTCTTGCTTTCTGCCGTCTTCCCTCTGGCCGTTGTTGTTGTTTTTAATTACAGATTTTATTTCACTTCTAGTGACAAGACTGTTCAAATTATCTGTTTTCTCTTGACTCAACTGTTGCAGGCTGTAAGTTTCTAGAAACTTGTCCATTTCTTCTAAGTGGCCCAATTCGTTGGCATATAAGTGTTCTTAGTATTCTCTTACAATTTTTTGCATTTCTGTGGTATCAGTTGTTACTTCTCCTCTTTCTTTCTTATTTTGTTTATTTGGGTCCTCTCTCTTTTCTTCTTGGTGAGCCTGGCTAGAGGTCTGTCAATTTTGTTTATCTTTTCAAAAAACCAGCTCTTGG
The DNA here is from genome assembly GCF_964374135.1 of Grampus griseus. Lineage (NCBI taxonomy): Eukaryota > Metazoa > Chordata > Mammalia > Artiodactyla > Delphinidae > Grampus > Grampus griseus. The sequence continues at coordinate 121,562,738 of NC_139018.1, read as the reverse complement.
TTTCATTGATCTTTTCTATTGTTTTTTAAATCTCTATTTATTTCCTCTGTGATCTTTATTAGTTCCTTCTGCTGACTTTGGATTTTATTTGTTCTTTTTCTAATTCTTTAAGATAGTAGTTTAGGTTATTTATTTGAGATTTTTCTAGTTTCTTGAGGAGGGCCTGTATCACAATGAACTTCCCTCTTAGAACTACATCACATAGATTTTGCAAGGTTGTGTTTTCATTGTCATTTGTCTCGAGGTATTTTCCAATTTCCCCTTTGATTTCATAATTGATCCACTTATTTTTAGTAGCATGTTTAGGTTTAGTATTTCTATACTCTTTGTTTGTGCTTGTCTGAGAAATTCTTTATCTGTTTTTCTCTTTTAAATGACAATCTTGCTGGGTAGAGTATCCTAGGTTGCTGGGTTTTCCTTTTCAGGACTTTGAATATATCATGCCACCTCTTTCTGTTCTGCAAAATACCTGAAGAGAAATCAGCTTTATGGGGGTCCCCTTGTAACTGATTCTTTGTTTTTCTCTTGCCTCCTTTAGAATCCTCTCTTTAACTTTAACTTTTGCCATTTTAATTATGATGTCTTGGTATGGGTCTGTTTGGGTTCATCTAGTTTGGGACCCTCTGTGCTTCCTGTACCCGAATATCTGTTTTTTTCTTTAGATTTAGGAAATTTTTCAGCCATAATTTCTTTTTTTTTTGGTAATACATTTATTTATTTATTTTTGGCTGTGTTGGGTCTTCATTGCTCTGAACAGGCTTTCTCTCTAGTTGTAGTGAGTGGGGGCTACTCTTCATTGTGGTGCACAGTCTTCTCATTGTGGTGGCTTCTCTTGTTGTGGAGCTCACACTCTAGGTGCACGGGCTTCAGTAGTTGTGGTATGCAGGCTTAGTAGTTGTGGCTCGTGGGCTCTAGAGCACAGGCTCAGTAGTTGTGACGCATGGTCTTAGTTGCTCCGTGGCATGTGGGATCTTCCTGGACCAGGGCTTGAACCCACGTCCTCTGCACTGGCAGGCAGATTCTTAACTACTGCGCCACCAGGGAAGTCCCACATAATTTCTTTAAATACATTTTTATCTCCTTCTTTCTCTCTTCTTCTGGAACCCCTATTGTATGTAGGTTGGCATGCTTTATATTATCCCATAGATCTCTTATGCAGCTTTCATTTTTTAAAAAATTTTTCTTTCTGTCTGCTGTTCTGATAGAGTGATTCCCATTATTCTATCTTCCAGGTCACTTATTCATTCTTTTGCATTCTTCAGTCTGCTATTCATTGCTTCTAGGTTGGTTTTGTATCTTGGCAATTAAGTTGTCTAATTTTGATTGGTTCTGTTTTATAGTTTCTAGTTCCTTGTTACAAGGATCTGTATTTCTGTTGATAATCTTTTTTCATTCCTTTAGCATTTTTATTACTTCCTTTTTCAACTTAGTGTCTAGTAGACTGGTGAGGTCTATTTCATTATTTGTTCTTTCAGGGGATTTCTCTTGCTCTTTTAATTGGGAGCCCTTCCTTTGCTTTCTCATTTTACTTAAGTTTTTCTGTCTCTATGAATTTAGGAGAAACAGTTATCTACTGTGGTCTTGAAGAGGTGCTTTTATGTGGGAGCATCCCTGTGCAGACTGTGTGCATCCAGTATTTTTGGTGTGAGAGCTGTTTTTGGTATGGATGCCAGCCACATCTTTTCTCAGTGTTCTGTCCATTATCCCCTTGATAGGGGGTTAGTGTTGTGCTTCCCGGAGCCTGCAGTGGTTATTGAGCAGGGCCTCCTATTTGCTCCATGGCTGTCACAGCCCTGTTGGGGGGAGGTTCTGTTCCCCAGTTGTTAGAGTAGATGCCCTGAGGGTCAGGTTTCATAAGGCTCCATTGCCCTTAAGTGTGTGCTCTGTCCCCAAGGAGGTGATTGCTGAAGCAAGTGAGGACCAAGTGGTCAAGAGGACCTAAGTGCCACCTGTGCAGGCATCCATGGTTCTGCCTAGAAAAAGGCCAAGGTCATGTCCCTTTCTCTGTTGTGTTTGTCCCAGACCTGGTGCTAGGCTGGTGCTTGGGGCTGTGGTACTGTGGCTGCAGAAATTGAGGTGGCTGTGCTGATACAGCCTGGGACCTGGGCTGCCTATGTGGCAGGGCTTTCCCAGGACCTGTCCACCCTAGGTCTAGCTTCAAGCTGTGGTGTGGGTCGGCTGGAATGGGAGAGCTCCCACTGGGAAATGAACCACTGCATACTCCTCCCCAGGGGCTGTCTTCCCAAGGCATGCATTTCTGTGGTGCCACCTGGTGTGCACACCAACAAAGTCCACCCCTGCTGGACCCGCTCCCACTATGCACATACTGACAGTGGGCTCTAAGTTTCAGCCAAGACCACACCCAAGGCCCTCCAGGCTGTCTCTGTGGAGCTAGATCAAGTCTTCTCCAGGGCCTATCTGCTCAATATTCAGCTCCTAGCTGCTGCTAGCAGCCCCACTGGGTGTGGATTTGGGGCTGGGAAGTGTGGTGAGGTGGCATTCATCAGCATAGGTCTCCTTCCAACCTGATTGCTTGCAAGCCTGCACACGTGCCCTCCTTGACAGCAGAGTCCAGGCCCCTCCAGCCCCTCTGACTGTCCCAGTGAATCTCCCATCAGGCAAGTGAGCTCCTCAGGTTGAAGTCCTGCACCTGTGGACCTTCCCTCCTTCACAGATCCCTCCCAGGGGCACCGGACCCATCCTGATCCTTTTTTCCCCCATCCTACCTGGTTACGCGGGTATCTTTCTTGCACCTTTGTTTATATAAGAGACCTTCTGCCAGGTTCCCGTTGGTTTTCTGTGAGAGTTGTTCCATAGGTAGATGAATGTTGATGTGTTTGTGCGGGGAGGTGAGTTCCAGATCCTCCTAGTCTGCCACCTGGGTCCTCTCCGAGGCATGATAAGATTTATATCTTAAAGGACAATAAATAAAAATGTAAGTTTTCTCCTGGGAGTTTTAGAGTATATTTGTCTATTATAAGTCTTAGGATAATTATTAGTAAAATAGTTTTGAAGCACAGGGCAACTTTGCTCCAATATCCTGATCTTTAAGACTATCTACAAGCAATTTTGAGAGGAATAGGTGAGGTCTTAGGGTGGTAAAGATAGTTGGGCCTTGACTTGTTTCTAGAGTTGTACTTGTAGTTTTGTAGGAATTTGCAAGACAAAGAGAGTTGTTCCTTTAAGCCCTTAAATATTGTACTCCAGCTGATTTATTTCCTGATTATTTGTAAGAGGACCTGGGGAATTGCTGAGAAGAAAGATCAATTTTTGAAAAGGAGAATTGATGTTGGATTTTGCTTTAAGACTAATTTCTATTCTTTCATCTTCATAAGGAGTTCCTTAAGGCTGGTCATTATAATTGTTTTCTTTTCAATTTGATCCTCCCATAGGTACCAGTATGACAGCTGCTTATGATGAGAGCTCTCAATTTTTTTCCCTTTTAAATACAGCCAATTGTAAGTATCTATTGCCTGGCCATTGACAAGTAGGATCTTATATTAATTTAAAAAGGTTACTCAAACCAATAAGCTTTTTTGGTTTACCTAAAGATGTTAGAGGCATCTCACAAGAGAGTATATAGCCCTCACAAGATCAAGAAATTTTACTCCCAGATATAGTCTAAGAAGGTGAAAGCTCTTCCTTGCTACTGGCAGTAAGAATGGTATAGTGAAAAAGCTGTCTCCAGCGTTCCACAAATAATGTGGGGCACCTCTTGATGTAAATATGCTAATCAATGCACTGGGCAGATGCTACTGGAATGGAATTTGTACAGCATTAACAAGCAACAGAGGTTGATATGAAAAAGGCCCCTTGTGGACTGGTACCCCTTAAGAAAATCTCCCCTGGGAGCTGGCACAGCCAGACAAAGAGAGTGCTGCTTGTGACTTTGTGTCTCAGAATCCCAGTCTATTCAGCTGGCCACCAGATGCACCTTTCAGATGTCAGAGACCACAGAAAATATTCCCACTGGATACAAGGCCAAGCTCTAGGGACATAGAAAAATATGGAAGACAAAAACCTTCTCCCGTTTTACATAGAAAACCCACAGCTGAGTTTGACTGAAGAAACACTGGTCTGGTGAGAATGGTTAACTCACCAGCCTGTGAGGCTGGCTCAGAGAGCAGGCTGATAGGGACTCTGTCTGCATTCTTCCCTATTTCTTCCTCCTTATGACAAACAACGCAATAGACAGGCAAACAGACACACACACACACACACACACACACACACACACACACACACATACGCACACGCAACAGTGACCATCTTTGAGAGAAGAATCCACAAGTGTTGCTAAGTCCAAGGAACTTAGTTCCACAATTATTTTCTCCTGCTAATCTAAACTGAGTGAGAGAGAGAGAGAAAAAAGGCACTCTCACCACTTCCCTTTGAAAGAGACCTTGGGGTCAGAGATCAGGAGGCTGACATGTAAGAAATCTTACCTTCTGCTGGCCTTTGTCACATGTTCCAGGATCTCTCAGCTGCAGCAGCCTCAGAGTGGGAAACAGGTCCAGCCAGCCCCCTGGCTGACTCACCAACCACTGGGGAGGGGGAAAATTTCCCCCTCTTTCCCACTTGAGTTGTTGTGGCTGGACTAATCAAATTGACACAAGACAGATTAACAGGAGAAAAAGAAACAAATTTAAATTCATGCACATGGAGGTCCCATAGAAATGGAAACCTAAGAAGTGGCCAAATCAGGCAGCTTTTATACTTTCTCTGCAAGTTTTGGCTGCTAGATCCTAGGGTTCTTTTAAAAGGTTATGAATTTTCAGGTCTTTGGTAATACCAACTAGTTGTCTTATTTCTGTGATGGTAAGTAGTAGGTCACAGAAATTTAAATACTCTTAACAGTCAGTTGGTCCCTTTTTACTCCTCCTGTTGTACAAAATCTTTAAAAATCTTTTGAATCCCGAGATGCATGAAATTTCAAGTTTCAGTTTCAAATCCCCCACTGCTCTGACCTTATGGGTTATTACTGGGAAGATGGATGTCCTCAGAAGCTGAATTCATAGGTATCTGCTTTCCTCTGCAGGGTGTCACAATCAGCCTCACAGGGATAGGGTTGGCCCTCACGCCCTCATGTATGATGGTGGCAGGATCACTGGGACTGGACCCTACACTCTGAGGGCATAGAAACAATGCTTTGGCATACTAGTTCACCAGGGCACTGAGCTATGTCCAGCCTGATTCTATGGGCATTTTATAGTTAGTGAGGAGCTTGCTAACTTCCTGGGTATTTTACGCAGGGAAGGCACTAGGTGTTCAGGCTGTTTATGTAGGACCATTGTATCTTTTGCCACCATGTGTTGCCGTGGCCCACAATATCCCACAGGATTGGGGGAGGAGGTGCAACAGCAGCAATGTTTGTAGCAAGAGAGGGACCAGAGGCCTTGGGTGTACCTGCCTTCCTGAGGCTCCATGCTTTCCTGAGCCAGGGTGCCCTAATTGTACTCATTACTACTGGAGTCCTGAAAATACAGAGGAAGGGAGTCTCCTTTTTGTAAGGGAGTCCCCTCCTTTATCTGGTAGTGCACGCTTGGACAGGGGTTGTCACCTGTATGTCCCAGCCTTTAACTAATGAAAATCTTAGCCAGTTTTCCTAACAGTTATACCTGAAGTCTAACACCCTCCGGGGGAATTCACCATCTGTGGGGCACTGATGGGTACAAGACATGTCCACAGAAACTCAAATCAGCTCGGATGAGCATTGCTCTGAGGTTTGTGAAAACTCTGGTTGTCCCCTTCAGAGTTAGCACTATAGGATAGGAAGCATCTTTGTAGGTGGTACACTGCAGCACAAATGCCAGCAAGTGGTGGGCCTCCCCCAGGGAGAATTACCCACGAGAGCTAAGGGGCAACTCCACGTTCCTGCTCATGATGCCTGTTGTTATGACTTTGTTAAATTAACATGTGTTAAGTGGGGCAGGGTGCCAGATGGCTGGTGAGTTGCAGTTCAACAACAGACCACAAGAGAAATTGAAATAGTGGAGTAATTACTCAGAGGCTCTGGAGGAAGGACACAGTACACCTGGAGGGCCCACTGGGGACATCAAGGTGAATGCAGAGAGAGAGAGACAGGACCTGGAGCACATGCCTTTATTAGGGTCATGGGTGTAGTGCTTTGGGGTTCCTGGACCAAGGCTGGATTGGTCAATTCAAGCCAGAAGAGCAGGGTCTGGTGAATTTCTTTGGGGTCTTATCTAAGGGGAACGAAAAGGGAAGGCCCTGGGAGGCCACAGGGGTTGTTGATCAGAAGGGCTGTTGGAGGAGTCATATTAGGAACTTATTCACTTGTGACTCTGTGGGCAGCTGTCTAGGACATGTGCTTGCATGAGGGGCTAATGTCAGCTAAGGTCCCTGCAGGTCAGTTTGCCAAACAAAATGGATTCTAAGCAGCAATACTGTGAAGTGTGTTGACCTAAGACAAATAGACTGCATATATTTCTCCAGCAAAGATGGAATTATTCAGGGTCAGCAGAGAATTGCAATTTGAGGTCCGCATACTTGGGGAGGTACCTGAAAGCTCCTGCATAGCAAGGGAAGTAGAACTCCTTTATGAGGGGAAAAGGATGTTGGGACGAACTGTTGTAAACAAAGAGGCCATGGCTTCTTATTGGCTGGGTCCTCATCAGGAAGGAAGAGGATCTTTCTTCCTCCTGTAGGGCTCTGCTACTGTTGCAGGGTGTGCGAGCGCCCCCTGCTGGTTTCCTGGCTCTATTTAATGCAGGTGTCTTTATTAATTTTTTACAAGCTCAACCCTTGACAAGGACAAAACAGCAATAATCAAAGCTGTAAAATATAATATTTATTCTGGACAACATTAAGTTTGCCTAAGTGTAGTGACAAATGCAATTTCAAAAGTGCATTAAGCCTTTAAAAACTTATCCTCCTGAAAGCCCTGCTTCCCGTTGTACAATCCCTATGTCTTCTCGATCTCTCAACTATTTTGGGGGGGTGGAGGAAACAGGTGAAAAATTGGTAGAAGGTTATGATACTTAGCTGTAGTTGCTATAGGTCTGAAATACCTTAAAAGAGAGATAACTATTTAACTTTGGACTAAAAGTAAATGTATATACTCCAACATACTCGAGCCAAATTCTGTGGTTCAAGCTATGTGTCTATAAAACACTATTTGTTTTGGTATTTGGCTTTTGACAGCTTTTAATCCAACTTCTCCTTCTTCTATTTCTGCCTCACAACTGGGCAAGATGGTAAGAAAGCCTAGGTGCTCCTTACTTTAGAGCAGGTGGAAAGTTCAATCCATGCATGGGAATCCTCGTCTCAGCCCCACCCCTAACCATCATACAAACCCCAAGCCAGTCTCCTTTCCTTTTTCTTCAAGCTGTGTAGGACCTGCCTGGGAGCTGCTCTGCCCTCCCCAGAAAGCCTCCATTATGTGAGTAATAAACATGTTTGTACCCTCTTTGAATGTGTGTGTCATTATCAGTCTGGACATCCAAACAAAATTTTGAATGAAAGTTCCTCCTCTATCTTCAAGTTGGCTACAACAGAATGTTGCATCTCATATCCTTTTTTGAAATGCTGTCGACTGAAATTTGAGGTCCTGGCTGGAGGCTGGTAGTTCCCCTTCCTGAACAGCTTATTATGTCCACACATCAATCACTTCCCTTGGTATCTCACACTCAAAGCACTATGCAGCAGTTAAAATTGCCCCAGGTTCAGGTATCAGACAACTAGGGATACTCTTATGCCTTTATGTCTGATAACTTATTTAAATTAGCCAACCCACAGGGAGCCCACAACACCTAGCTAAGGACAGCCCACTTGCCGTGTACAAGCTGCCCCCTAGAGCTTCAACTTGCTGTTACCCTGTCCCAGGTGCAACCTCTCATTTAACCCTGCCTGGCAACCTTCTCTTGTTTGGGACTGCAAGTTATTAAAAAGTTCTGTCTTTTATCTATCATAGTGTCATTGTGTTGTGTCCCACCATTAAAATAATCTTTAAAACTTATCAAACAATTGGCATTACAGACAGCATGTCTAGGCCATTATGGCTGAAATATGGGCAGCTTTGTAGGAAGATGTGCTCTTGGGTTATTATGGGTTCCAGACCACTGAAAAAATGGCTTGGGGCAAAACTTCCACTTGTTGGTGAGCTTTACCCTTGATGCTGTGTCTGCTGGTAGTAGCTGCATCTCTCCTTTCCTAAATTTTCTGGGTGTCAGAATATTCAAAATGAACACTGCTGATTGGCTAAACTCTGGGGGCCATATGCAGTTCAGGTAGGGGCTCACCTTAGGGCAATCTGAGTGACAGGCCACTTAGCCGCACTTTCTAGGTCTGGGCATTCTGGTTGTTACTGACCAAACTTGGGTCAGCTCACCAGTGCACAGCAATGCCAATCTACTGACTTCAGGTTGTGGTGAAGGAAAGTGCAGGGTTTATTGCAGGAGCCAAGGAAGGAGTGTGGGTGGCTCATGCTCAAAAGACCCAAACTCCCTGATGAGTTTCAGGGGAGGGTTTTTAAAGATAGAGTGAGGGAGAGAGCTGCAGGGTCTGTGATCAGCTCATGCACAATTCTCTGTCTGATGGTGAGGTAAAAGTGTGGTGTCACAGGGGTTAACATCATCAATACTCAGGCTCCAGCTGGTCTGGGGGCTACATGCTCATGGTCATGATGCAGTTAGCTTCTTCCTTCTGGTGCAGGTTTTAGTATCTGCAAAACAGCTAAGGACTGTGCATCAGACACTGTTATCCATGTCCTTCATGGAGGAACTAAAGTTTATGTGACTCTGCTATGTGGGTGATCTATTGTTTAAATTGTTACCAGTTCTCCTGACCCAACTGCTATCTTTTGTTACTACATGTTTACGTTCTTGCAGTCATTAAATCTTCAGACAGGTTTTTATGACTCAAGGGAGGCCTGGAAGACTAAAGCTTTTCTACAAACAAGAGGCAAGTGGGGGCGGTCCACACCCAGAAGGCCTCATAAGGTTGTGCTCAGTTATATGGTATATTTCTAGTTGCAGCCTGTATTTGGCAGAGGTTTATCCCAAGGGCCTATCACCTCTTGGGTGTCAGTACTTCTGTAATATTATTTTGGGCAGAACTTTAGTTTATCCATGTATTCTAGGTAACCCCTGTGGAGAAAGGTGTTGGCTGGAACTGCCCACCATATAGAAGTGGCACCTGGGTCTCCTTGGCAATGTTATGCAGCTGGAGGTGTTACTGACCAGGGTTCTTGGGCTCCTTAATCAATAGAAAGTGATCAGAGGCCAGAGAAGAAATTTAGGCAAGGCTTTACTGGGGCCCCTGCTGCATCATGGAGGAGAGAGAACAAACAACAGATTTCCTTGCTTGCTCCCTCCCTGAGGGGGTGTGAGCTGGCTCCTTATAAGGAGTGAAGGTAGGGGTGTGACCAGGAGTGGTGCCGGAGGGGTGGCTCAGGTGGTGTGCCCACCCCTTTTTGGTGGTGTGTGCAGGGGGCATGTGCAGTACCCTGCTGTTGCTCCTGACCTCCTACTTTTGCTCCAGGCCCTTTAAAAGTGGCAATTGGGATTTTTGGTCTCTTTGTATCTTTTGTCTAGAATTTGCCCTAACTGCACAAGCATGCAGTTGATTTTTGTCCCATATAGTTTCCTTGTATTTTGTTGCTTGAGGAGAGGTGTATCCAGGTGCAAGCATTGCAGCACAGTAGCAAAGGGTCCCAGGTCGCAGCCTGTCTCATTGCCCCCTGAGAGACTAGATGCCCTATTCTTAAGGGGTAATGGGCCGAAGCTCTCTTCTTCTGAAACTTCTTCCTGCTGGACAAGGGTTGCAGACCCTAGCCTACCCTAGAGGTATAGAAGTCCCTCTCTGATTGTTCCAAGGACCTATAGGGACCTGGGCCACTTTCTGCTGGAATGAGCTGAATTCCTTGAGTCATCATAAGCCTTACTTCAAACTGTTGGAGCCTCAAGACACAAAATTAACCAAAAGGTTAAACAACAAGGGCAGGGACTTCTTTGGTGGTGTAGTGGTTAAAAATCCGCCTGCCAATGCAGGGGTCAGGGGTTCAAGCCCTGGTCCGGGAAGACCCCACATGCTGCGGAGCAACTAAGCCCATGCACCACAACTACTGAGCCTGCATTCTAGAGCCTGTGAGCCACAACTACTGAGCCCACACACCACAACTATTGAAGCCCAGGGGACTAGAGCCCATGCTATGCAACAAGAGAAGCCACCACAATGAGAAGCATGTGCACTGCAATGAAGAGTAGCCACTGCTCATCGCAACTAGAGAAAGCCCGCATGCAGCAGCAAAGACTCAACACAGCCAAAAAATAAATATAATTTAAAAAAACACGTAAACAAACAAGGGCTACAAATGAGAAGAACAGTAGCCACTAAAGGCCCTGGAAAGGGAAGGAACAAGTTTAACTTTGGGCTTCCTTAACTGTTGACCAGACAAGGGAGGCGACATCGCCCCTGCCAAACTTATGAAGCCACTCTGCCTGGGTGTATGTTTCCTTAATATTAATTTTACATGTCCTGTTGCATTGATCCAAGTGCAGCAGTAAGTATTACTTGTCGCACAGACTCTACCTTGTTCTGCCGGAAGGTAATCAACAGCCAGACAGTTGTCAAGAACCACATCAACCAAGGAAACAAGAGAGGTGCCAAGTCCCATTAAGGCTTCAAATAAGAGCCAACCCACTACATCATTTTACTTATTTGTTGATGGTGCCTGTCTTTTGAATAGATATCTCAGATCTTCCACTGGCTCACAGGTGTATTGTTCTTCTGTTGTGACCTGTGGGGCTTCTGGAGGTAAAAGCTTTAGTGTGGACAAAGGTACCCAACAAGATATCCCTTGAGTTTGACAGCAGTGGAGGTGGTTAAAATTACTTTATAGGGGACCTTCCATTTTGGCAATAGTTGGTCTTCGGGGATCCAACTTTCCAGGTTTTAAGAACTTGGTCCATGGGGTTTATTTGTGAAGGGACTGCTCCTTCCTCTGTATTTTTAGTGGGAGCTGGCAGTGTTTTGTGGGCATAGTCCTGATTGCCTTCTGAACTTGTCCTAGATTAGTAATATATCTCAGGCCCTGGTTCACCTCCATCCAGTACAATGTAGTAGTAAGAAAAGGCCTCCCATATCATTTCAAATGGGCTAAGTCTCAGACCACTCCTGGGGACTACACAGACCCTAGGAGTACAAGTTGGTCCAGGGTTCATGAGTTTTTTGGCAGAGCTTTGCTAAGGTTTTCTCTAAAGTATGGTTCATTTTCTCCACCTTCCCTGAAGACTGGGGGTGTCAAGGGGTGTGTAGCTTGTAGCCTATCCCTAGGGCTGTTGTGAGCTGCTGTGTGATTTTGGCTATAAAGGGTCCGTTATCGCTCTGGAGGGACTTTGGAAGTCCACACTGAATAATTATTTCTTTAAAAAGGGACTTACAGACTTCCATAGCCTTTGTAGATCAGGTGTGGAAGGCTTCAACTCATCCTATGAAAGTATCGACAAACACCAGAAGATATTTATATCCTGATCATGGGGGCATTTGGGTGAAATCTAACTGCCAGTCTTCCCCTGGGATATGTCCCTTGGCATTGAATCGCCCTGAGTAACAAAGGAGGGATTGGATGGGTCTGTGGGTTATTACAGCCACACAGATCACAGGCAAGTGTTACTTGTTTTTACTGTTCTTTTAAGCCCCTTCCCTGAAAAAGCCTTTTGCATCAAGTCCCATAGTACATCCCTCCCATAGTAGGCGGCATCATGTAAACTCTTAGTGAGTTTCCACTGTCGGGCCAGTAGGATTAGAACTTTATCCTCCTTTTTATACACCCTGTGCTTCCCTTCTCATACCCCATGTTTTTGCATTTTCTTGTTCCTGTGGGGAATACTGGGGAAGGCTAGGGAGTTCAGGGGGGGCAATTACTAGAGCCATAACTTGTTCATGTTCCTGCAATCATGATACCTGTTTTGCAATTTGATCAGCTTTGCTGTTCCCTTGGCTCACTCACAAAAGATCCATCCCTCTGATGGCTTCTACAGTATATTACTGCTACCTGGGTTGAAAGCTGCACTGCTTCTAAAAGAGCCAGAATCACATCTTTATGTTTTATGGGGGAATTTCTAGTGGTTAACATTCCTCTTTCTTTCCAAATGACAGCCTGAGCCTGTAGCACATGCAACCCATGATTAGAGTCAGTAAAAATATTTAATTTCTTATCCTTCCCTAATTGCAAAGCTCTCATCAACGCAATTAGTTCAGACTTCTGGGCTGACATCTGGGGTGGCAGGGCCTTGGCTTCTATAACTTCATTTAGACTAACTATGGCATACCCCACCTTTCGGGTTCCCATTTCTACAAAACTGCTCCCATCAGTAAACCATTCGACCTCAGGGCTGTCAAGAGGCTCATCTAGAAGATCAGACCTGCTGGAGTAAGTTTACTCTATGGTCTCAATACACGGATGCACTGAGTCTCCACTCTCGACTGCTGGAAACTAGTTGCCGGGTTCAGGGTTTTGCAAACCTTTTTTTTTTTTTTTTTTCTGTACGTGGGCCTCTCACTGTTGTGGCCTCCCCCATTGTGGAGCATAGGCTCCGGACGCGCAAGCTCAGCGGCCATGGCTCACGGGCCCAGCCGCTCCGCGGCTTGTGGGATCTTCCCGGACCGGGGCACGAACCTTCGTCCCCTGCATCGGCAGGCGGACTCTCACCACTGCGCCACCAGGGAAGCCCGGTTTTGCATACCTTTAAGGGAATGTCAGGGGTACCCTTTAGGAGGGCCTGATATCTTGTTAACCTTGCTCAAGTCAACCAGTGATGTTCTTTGACTTCCGGCACAGATTATACCTGATGAGGGGTTAACATCTAAGTGTTGTCCCAGGGTGAGCTTGGAAGCCTCACTAATCAACAGGGCTGTGGCTGCTACTGCCCGCAGGCAGCTTGGCCATCCCAGGGCCAATGAGTCAGAAGACGGTGGAGTAGAAGGACACAGAGTTTGCATCTTATCACAACTAGGGCACCTACCAGGCATTGGTGGGGTACCTCGGACACCTAAAGGGATGGAAGGAATTCCAGCATGACTGGCTAGGATGTGGAGGGGAAGAAGGGGGGCAGGAAAGGTTGAGGCGTGATGGGACCAGGCACCCCTCCCTGTGGGGCAGCGGTGCGGAGGAGAGGGGTTCCCACACGCGGAGGGGCCCAACCACGTTGTGGGGATTGGTGGGGATGGAGAGAGACCTTTGGGGGATCGGGAGATCAGAGGGGAACACAGCTAGCATCTCCCCAACCGGCTTGGGCCTCGGCAAACCTGCTGGGGTCCTGGGCCTGAACCTCAGCCCTCTGGGGCCCCCTCCAGCCATGAGAGTCCTGAGCCTGAGCCCTGCCCACCACCCCCCCGCAACACCACCAAGGCCTTTTATGAACTTTTATTTCTAATTTTATTTAATTTTTATTCTTTTAAAATTTTATTTTATTGTCTTATTCTTTGTTATTGTTCTGCTCCTTTTTGTTAGTTGTTTGGAAAAGTAAGCCACTGGTCTCTGATCTGGTCCCAACTTTTGGGTCAGATTCTTAGTGCTGTCCCTGATGTCTCACGAACATATAGGGTAAAGGGCTTGTCCAAATTTGGAAGCCCCAGTGCTAGAACTCTATTCAACTCAGTCTTTAGAGTCTCAAAGGCCTGACGGTGGTTCTCATTCCATTGAAGGGGTTCCCTTTCTCCTCCCTTTAGAGCCTCATATAAGGTTTTTTCTGTAAGGCCATAAGTTGGAATCCAGATACAACAGAACCCAGCCATCCCAAGGAAGCCTCTGAGTTGTCTCTTTGTGGTTGGAGATGGTAATGCACAAATTGCTGTTTTTGGATCTATGGCCAGGGCTTGTGCCCCTGGGCTCAAAACAAATCCTAAATATTGAACCTGTTGCTGTAAGATCTGAGCCTTGGTTGGAGAGATTTTATATCCCCTTTTTGCCAGAAAATTTAGGACCCTAAGAGTATTGTGATCTGAATCTTGTTTGGTCTCACTACTTACCAATAAGTCATCAACATATTGTAACAGGGTTCCCTTCTCAAGGCTCAGTTCCCTCAGTTCTCTTGCTAACATGTTTCCAAAAAGATGGAGGCTGTCCTGAAAACCCTGTGGAAGCACTGTCCAGGTATACTGGGTAGCCTCTAGGGTGTCAGTGTCCATCCAATTCAAAGGAAAAAAGATATTGAAAGTCTGGATGTAGGGGAATACAGAAAAAATGTATCTGTGAGGTCCAAAACAGAGAAATGCTGAGCAATCTCTGGCACTTGGGTGAGGCAGCCTTATTCACTGCTCGTAAGTCTTGCACAAACCAACACTCTCTGTTAGGCTTCTGAGTGGGGAAGATTGAGTGTTGCATGGGGATTGGCAGGGCCTAATGAGTCCGTGTTTTAGGAATTTGCTGAGCAGTGGTTGGATTCCCCTCAGGTCCTCAGGTTTTAAAGGATATTTTCTCTTCCAGGTGTATTTTTCCCCAGGCCTTAACCTTATTTTTATCAGGGGAACACAGTTTGCTTTTCCTGGCACCAAGGTATTCCAAACTGCAGGATCTACTTGTTCTCTAATTTCTTGGGGGAGGTCTTGGGGAATATTTTGATGCCCAACAGGTGGGTCATCTGGGGCTCATAATAGATGGCATTCTCTGTTTGGATTCTTTACCTCCTTGGACTTCACCCTGTCCTAAGAATAGACTAGGTCCTAACTCATTTAGCAAATCTCTCCCGAGGAGAGGGACAGGACATTCTGACATATATAGAAAGGAGTAATAACAATGGACTCCACTCTGCAGGCAAGGGGAGACATAAATCGCCTTACTTTTGGCTGTCCATCAACTCCCATCACAGTAGAGTCATGGAGAGAGGGCCAGCCGGCCAAGCCAGAACAGAGCAGACAGCTCCACTGTCTTCAAGAAATTCAGTTCTCCTACCTGCCACATAGAGGGTGACCCAAGGCTCTGTGGGAGTAATGAGGATGGATTGAGTGGGATCCAGAGCAGGGCAGTTGCTCGGGGCCAGTCATTCGGTGTGTGGGAATCTTGCATCTGAGAGATTCACAAGGAACTGGGGCCGGTCAGTGTTGCCCTTCAGGCATCCCACTGGAGGGCGCTCAGGACATTCTCCCTCCCAGTGCCCCCTTTCCGACAAAAAGCACACTGGTTCGGGGCCCAGGCAGCTTCTTGGTGGTCTGTCCAGCCTTCTCAGCCCTCCAGGGTCCCCTCGAGGTGGTGCGTGGATCAGAGCAGCCTAAAGCTGCATTTTCTTTATTAGCCTCTTACCGTTATTGGCCTCCTGCATTAAGTCTCGGTTGTTATAGACCTTGAAGGCCTCCTCTACCAAGGTTTACAATGGGGTTTGGGGCCCAGCCTCAAGCTTTTGTAATTTTCTCCGGCATCAGGAGTAGCCTGGGTGACAAAATGTATGGCCAAGAATGTCCTTCCTTCTGAGAACTCAGGGTCTGTATTGGTGTACCTCCTGAATGCCTCTTTCACCAGGCTCAGGAAGACTGATGGGTTTTCATCTTTTTTCCTGTGTAACCTCTCAGACTTTATCATAATGTACAGCCTTCACCTTACACCTTTTCATTCCTTCTGATAGACAAGTAGTACAGTGTTTCATCCTAACCTGGCCTACACGATCTTCACAGTCCCAGTGTGGATCATGTTCTGGGATTGTATCCCCATCCACCTGATGAATTTGGTGGTGTGGATTGGTGGCCAGTAGGCCATCTGTGTGTTCTCTGTCCTTTCTTAGTATATGTTCCTTTTCATCCAGGGTGCAACAGTGGGCCAGAATAACCATGACGGCCTAACAGGTGAGAATGTCAAGCCCAGCCTGATAAATTCATCCCTAAACTTGTCAACGTTTAGAGACAACCTGACAAACCTCTCCTCACAGATTAACCCAGTTAGTTTAGGATCTCTCTTTGGGATGTTCCAGAGGCCCTTTGAAGCCCCCCAAAGTTAACTGGAAGTCAAGAGAATTTCAATTAGAATTTGATATTTGTGAAGTCTGTCAAAAAGTTTAAAAATTTTAAAACACCCAGTCAGTTAGGATCATAGTTTGCTGTGAAACAATATTTATTCCTTGAGATAAGGTGGGGGGAAAAATCAAAAGTAAATATAGATCACTTAAAGGCACAAGAACTCACACGATCTGTTATCAAAAGCAGCATTCCAGGACAACTTCGTTCTCTTATGAGAGAGAGAAACCAAATCCAGTCTTGCATCAGCCTACGCTTAATAAAATCCATTTACCTAATTAAATTTAATCCAACCTTAGAAAATCCTGACCACATACAAAATTCTTTTCTCAATGTTCCTCTTCCACAAGCATTCTGCAACTTTCTGTAGCCATACTTTGTCCTTTATTCTTTCCCCATTCAGAAATAGCCAGCTCTAGGACAAAATCACACTTTTCCCTTTAACAAAATATATTTCCATTCCTCATACCTTCTTTTCTGAAAACACACATCCTACTTTGCTTAAGCAACCATGAACTGTCTTTTACAGTAGCATTCTGTAGATTGGTAGAGAACATCTCAAGGCGGCACCAAACAGCTTTAGTTTCTCTCTCACAAGAAGACAAGAGTAGATAACTTTAGACCTGTTTAGCAATTAAGGTTCCAATATTTTATCTTATTTGAAATCGCCTGGATATTAATTAATTCCTACCATTTAGCTTAGTTTCAGATTTACCAAAACTTGTAGAGACTGTTTTAGATGGAAGTTTCCAAAACATAATTATTCCTATAGAGTTTACCAGAAAGTTCTTATCCCAGTTACATTTACTTAAAAATTTAATCATATCAGGTTATTTTCCCTGTTGACAGATTTTATAACAGAAACAATATGCACTTATTGACTTCTAGTAACCCTAGATACTGTGAAAGTATTGCACTTAGCGTTGATGACTCTAAAGACAGGTCTGTATTAATTAAACCCACAAGTTTAAACCAGACAAACCAATTTCTACAGAACCAGAGATCTCATAGTTTTCCTGCTTGAATTTAAAATGGCCTTTTTTTCCCTCAGTTTCGGGGACTGCAGATGAGTCAGGTAGTCCCTGAGAGCCCTGGCAGAATAGTGCATTGCAAGAGCAGAGGAAGGAAAAATGCAAGCTCTTGTCTTTTCTTTCTGTTCTTTAAAATCCCACTAAGTAACCCAAGGCTGGAGTCTCAGGCAATGTGGGCTGGGTTTGTATTTCAAGGCTCAAGTGCTCCACTATGCCCACAATATCAGTAGAGACTTGCAGGAGCAGTTGGACGGACAAAACTACATCACGAACAAAGATACAAATCACAGACACAAACAAGAAGTTTTCAACATAAAGGGGACGGGAATGCAGGTGTCAGGATCAAGGGAGAGGTAAAGGGAGGGGAGAGAGGAAAGACTGAAAAAGAGAAAGAGACAGAAAGAGGGAGATTTCAGTTTCAACCCACCCCCTGCAGGTGTCTATTCAGGCACCAACCTGTGCTCTTCCACAAAGGGCCAGTGAAGGAGGGAACACCCTATCCACTGGCCACCAGGGCAGTCAAGCCTGGACATACAGCCGGTTGTATGTCGTCTGTGGGTCCCCAACCCACAGGTGGGACTCTCACCCATACATACACTAGTATATAGAAATCTGCCACTTCAGTCCATTCCCAGTGGGAGTTCTCTTGGTGGCAGGAAAAGAAAGGTGAGAATATTGGGACGATCAGACTTCCAGCCACTACACGATATGAGGTTTGAACCTCTATCACTCTCAAAAATCTCCGATCAGGGAGAAACCACTGGACCAAGGTGTGAGCTGTGAGGCGAGCCTCTCCCACCTTTGCTTGTCACCCGTCAAGGTGAACCATTGTCAGCCAGAGGGAGGAGGTCTCACAAGCTGAGAGGAATGATGCTGTAGCTGCCTGACGTCCACTCTCTTGGAAGGAAAGGACAGAAGTAAGAGAGGACAGAAGAGAGGACAGAGAGAGAAGTAGAGAGATTTCAGGAGAGGGAAAGGAACAAAGGGGAAAGGGAAAGTGGTGCGGGAAAAGGGACAAGGGGAGGGGGAAAGCATTGCCTGAATGAGGGTACTGAGGCCCCCAGGGGCCAGGAAGGCAGACTTACCAAACTTGCTGACTCTGAAACAAGAGGTTCAGGTGGCCGCTTGTCATGCACTGGGAAGCAGCATTCAGTGGTCCTGGAGGTGCCCAGATCCTCTCCTGGGAAGGGGACGATAGACCCTTCGTGGTGTTGCCACAAAGTATGTCACCAATCAGTGTTCTTGACCTCCTTAACCAATAGAAATTGATCAGAGGCCAGGTGAGAAATTCAGGCAAGTCTTTATTGGGACTCCTGCTGCAGCAGGGGGAAGCGAGAACAACATGTTCCCTTGCTTGCTCACTCCGAGGGGCGTGAGCTGGCTCCTTATAAGGAGTGAGGGTGGGGGTGTGTCCAGGGGTCGGGCAGGAGGGGTGGCTTAGGAGGTGTACCCACCCCTTAGGTTGTGTTGTGTGCAAGGGGCATGCGCAGTACCCTGCTTTTGCTCCCAACCCTCTGCTTTTGCTCCAGGCTCTTCAAAAGTGGCAGCTGGGTTTTTGGTCTCTTTTGTCTAGAATTTGCCCTAACTGCACATGCATGCAGTTGTTTTTTGTCCCCTATAGTTTCCTTGTATTTTGTTGCTTGAGGAGAAGCATGTCCAGGTGCAAGCATTGCAGGACTGTTACCAAGTCCAAGCTTGCTCTGCTCGCCACATGACAGGCCAATAAATCAGAGATGAGGCACTTTAGTTCAGCATTCAGGCAGAGGGGCTGGGTTCCCTGAGTCAAGGCATTATGCATAATTACAATAATAAAAACAACAAAAAGCAAAGGTTAAAGTCAAAGAAACAGATCCAACATAGAGTCCGATTTACTTCTTCCCTGTTACGATTCCCCACTGTCAATGTCCATTCCACAATCTTGTGGAAAAAGGAGTGACAACTGTTCTAACTGCTCCATCAGATAGATCTTTCTGGGAGCATCCGCCATCAGTGCCAGTGTTCCGAATGTTGAGATTTGTCTTTTGCTCCTCTTTGGAAGTGTCTACTTTACACCTGTTGACTTAAAAAAAAATTCACACCCTGAAAGTTGAGAGTTATTGAGAATTTTGAGGGTTTCAAGCCCATGAGGCCACATCTGCAGTTAAGGAAATTAGCATTTTTCTATGTATGGGAAGATGCAAGGCTCTGGGCTCACTGAAATCATTCCTTTGATATGCACCACAGCTATCTGGGGCCTGGATCCTGTATTTTCATATCCTGAGTGTCCTCAGGGATCATCATAAGGAGTGGCTCCAGTCTGATGGCTGCTAGATGGCAGGTATTCTCCTTCCTGAGTTTCATCAGGGTTCACTGGCTCACATTGGAGGGATGCAATCGCTGGTGACTGGTCCTCTCCTCTTGGTCAGGAATTTGACTAATATTTGGGAGACATTTTGTGATCAAATTTTCTCCCACAGTGCTGGGATGCTCATCCCAGGTCAGGTGAAAATTCTTTTTTTGTTTGTTTGCTTTTGTTTTTGTTTAAGTATTTTACAACTTTATTGGAGGATAATTCCTTGACAATGGTGTGTTGGTTTCTGCTTTATAACAAAGTGAATCAGTTATACATATACATATGTTCCCATATCTCTTTCTTCTTGCGTCTCCCTCCCTCCCACCTCCCTATCGCACCCCTCCAGGCGGTCACAAAGAACCGAGCTGATCTCCATGTGCTATGCGGCTGCTTCCCACTAGCGATCTACCTTACGTTTGGTAGTGTATATATGTCCATGCCTCTCTCTCGCTTTGTCACAGCTTACCCTACCCCTCCCCATATCCTCAAGTCCATTCTCTAGTAGGTCTGTGTCTTTATTCCTGTCTTACCCCAAGGTTTTTCATGACATTTTTTTCCTTAAATTCCATATATATGTGTTAGCATACAGTATATGTCTTTCTCTTTCTGACATACTTCACTCTGTATGACAGACTCTAGGTCTATCCACCTCATTACAAATAGCTCAATTTCGTTTCTTTTTATGGCTGAGTAATATTCCATTGTATATATGTGCCACATCTTCTTTATCCATTCATCCGATGATGGACACTTAGGTTGCTTCCATCTCCTGGCTATTGTAAATAAAGCTGCAATGAATATTTTGGTACATGACTCTTTTGGAATTATGGTTTTCTCAGGGTATATGCCCAGTAGTGGGATTGCTGGGTCATATGGTAGTTCTATTTGTAGTTTTTTAAGGAACCTCCATACTGTTCTCCATAGTGGCTGAACCAATTCACATTCCCACCAGCAGTGCAAGAGTGTTCCCTTTTCTCCACACCCTCTCCAGCATTTATTGTTTCTAGATTTTTTGATGATGGCCATTCTGACTGGTGTGAGATGATATCTTATTGTAGCTTTGATTTGCATTTCTCTAATGATTAATGATGCTGAGCATTCTTTCATGTGTTTGTTGGCAGTCTGTATATCTTCTTTGGAGAAATGTCTATTTAGGTCTTCTGCCCAGTTTTGGATTGGGTTGTTTGGTTTTTTTCTATTGAGCTGCATGAGCTGCTTCGAAATTTTGCAGATTAATCCTTTGTCAGTTGCTTCATTCGCAAACATTTTCTCCAATTCTGAGGGTTGTCTTTTGGTCTTATTTATGGTCCCCTTTACTGCGCAAAAGCTTTGAAGTTTCATTAGGTACCATTTGTCTATATTTGTTTTTAATTCCATTTCTCTAGGAGGTGGGTCCAAAAGGATCTTGCGGTGATTTATGTCATAGAGTGTTCTGCCTATGTTTCCTGTAAGAAACGGCACCAAAGACGGAGGAGAGCTTAAGCAAGCTTTACTTGGGGACGTTCCCGGGCGAGGTTCACTGGTCCGAGACAAAGGGGCCAGAGAAGTCGCGACCGGGTGTGGGCGCGAACAAAATTTATAGGGGTGGACGCAGGGGAGGTGCTTGCCGTGAGAAGCAGCCCCTTTTTGGTAATCTCTCCGGTGTTGTGGCAATGTCAGGTGTCAGTTGCATCAGCCTCAGAGCCGTTAGTTCTGCCCCTCGGGGAGCGGGAAGACTTGTGGCAATGTCGGGTGTCGGTTGCATCAGCCTCCTTGGCGGGGGTTCCGACTAGCTCCCTGGGCCGTTTCCCGGACCTGCTGGCCTTACATCCCGACTTCTTTGGTGTAATGGGTTGACGTTTGGTCTCTGGCTACTTCCTGCTGTACGGGGGCGCTGGAAGGGAGTTGTGCGGCCAACGGTCCGTAGGTTAGGGGAGGGCAGCAGCGGGGGTGTTCTGTGGGTAATAAGGTATATGGGTGGAGGAGCATCTGATTCACCGCCACCCGAGAGACTTCTTGTATGCAACTGAGGAGAAACCTGAGGAAACAGGGGCAAGCATGAATAGGATGCAGATAAGGATTAAGGGGCCTAGGATTGGCGTCAGCCAGGTATAGAGGGTGGACCGCCACCAGTCGGGGATGGGGGAGGTGGATAGCCACTGCCTGCATTGGAGTCCTTCTTTTAAGCGTCGGAGAGCATCCACATTGTCCTCAATGACCCCTGTCTCGTTGATGTAGTAGCAGCATTCTTCCTGTAGGAAGAGGCAGGTACCTCCTTTGTCGGCTGTCAGAAGGTCGAGGGTGTGTCGACTTTGGAGGGCAACTCAGGCCTCAGAGGTGATCTGGGGATGGAGGGAGGTGATAGAGGCAGCAGAGGCCTCGATGTCTAGCTGGAGTTTCTGTTCTAGGTCGCGGGATGTTGAGACTCTGTGTGTTAGGGCTCGTCCCCCGATGCCCGCAGCGATGAGAGAGAGGAGGCGAGGGAAGTGCCTGCAACCATAGGGAGAAAGATGGCCCTTTTCTGTCGGCTAGAGAGGTGTGTGGTGAGTGAGAGAAATTCGGCTTGGCCATATAATGTGAGTTGTGGAACAAGGGTGACGGCGATACATGGGAAGGGGAAGGAAGAGTTGACCTCTTTTGTAAGGGAGCCATTACACCAAAAGATCAGGCCTGGTGGGGCCCCCATTGGCGTAGTTACAGGGGGGGATGAGTTGCAAGGGAGTGCATCATTAGTTAAATTTGGGTGGCTGCCATTGCAAATTGTGAGGTTCTGTTTTTCTAAATCAAGAAATATGGGGACTCTTAAAGGGGGAAAAGGTAAGTTCTGGGAGGGAGAGGTAAGGGGTCCTTGGGGGTTTCCTTTAGCAGCCAAATATAGGGGTTTAGCAAGAAGAGCAAAGTTAGGGATCCAGTGCCGGAAAAATCCTGTCAGGCCCAGAAAGGAGAGAATCTGGTCAGCTGTCTCTGGAGGTTGGAGGTCGTGGATGGCCTGGGTGCGGTCGGCTGTCAGGCTCTTTGTTGTGGGGGTAAGGTGGATTCCCAGGTAGGTTACTGAGGGTGTAGACAGTTGGGCCTTGGCCGGAGAGACCCGATAGCCGCGAGAGCCGTGATAATCGAGGAGGTCAGCAGTATGCTGTTTTGAGAGGCTGAGAGATGGGCTACAGAGGAGGAGTTCATCCACGTATTGGAGGACTATACTGGGGGTGAGAGGGAAGGAAGCGTGGTCCCGCGCCAGAGCCTGTCCAAAGAGGTGGGCCAATTATTAAAGAGAATCGTGAGCAATCACGCACGACTGACCGGACAAATGTTAGTTTCCCTCAAGAACGTTATAAAGTGCATTACTATTTATGGCCACTAGAGGGCGAGGATGTAATTGATTGAGTAAGCAAAGGGGGGGAAAATCCCAGCAAAGTGATAGATTGTGATACGCTATTAATACTGCTGATCTAACTGTGTATAAAAACACTACATTCACCAAATATAGTCCGTGAAAATTGCACACCAGACATTTGTTACAATTTACATATTGGGCCTATAGATGTCTAATAATTTCAAAGAATTGAAATAATTCAGAGTATATTCTCCGACCCCAGATTGAAATTGAGCCAGAAATCAATAAAAAAAATTAGAAAAATAATTTATAGGTCGGGATATTAATAATTATATTTCTAAATCACCCACATGTCAATGAAAAAAATCACAAAAGCAATCATAAAATATTATGCTTTGATTAATAATGAGTTCGCTTATATAAAAGTTTGTGTGCTGGGTGGAAAGCAATGCTTGCAGAAAATTTTGTAGCTTGAAATGAATATATTAGAAAGTGAGAAAGTAATATTATTTCTGATACAATCACTAAATTCGGGTAATTACAAATGTACATTACATTACAAAATTGACAACAAGTTTAGCCAAAAGAATATATGTGGAAGGAAATAACAAAAACAAGAACAGAAATTAATAAAAGAAAGCAAACATATAACAAGTAGAATAGGCAGAGGCTCGTTCTTTAATAGGATTAATAATTCAGATAAACCTCTAGTATGTTTCACTGAAAAAATAAAATGGAGATTTCTCAACTAACCAATATCAAGAATGAAAAATGTACCATGAACAGCATTAGGCCATTCAATATAAAAATGTAGTTGAAATGTTTAACTTCCTAGAAAATACAAATTATCATAAATAAAATGGAAGTAAATGGGAAATATAAATAGCCTTCTAGCTTTTAAAAGAAATTCATTATAAATAAACACCTTCTTAAAAAGAAAACTCCAGGCGCAGATAGATTCACAATAAATTCTATGAAGTATGTAAGAAGGATCATTACAGACACATGGTGCTCATAAACGTTGATGCAAATTTCAGGAAAATTGAAAAATGAAGTCCAATGATCTATAAAAGGGTTATACATAACAAAACCAAAAAGGGTTTGTTCTCATAATGTCAGGTAGTATCAATAGTTGAAAATCAATTGAAAAACAGCAAACTTATGCATGTAGAAAACAGATTAGTGGTTGCCAGAGGCAGGGATGGGGCTGAGTGAAATGGGTGAAAGTGGCCAAAAGGTACAAACATCCAGTTCTAAAATAAATAAGTCCTGGGGATGTAATGTACAGCGTGGTGACTATAGCTAATAATACTGTATTGTGTATTGAAAGTCACTTAGAGAGTAGATCTTAAAAGTTCTCATCACAAGAAAAACATTGTAACTGTGTGGTGATGGATGTTGTAACTAGACTCATAGTGGTGATCATTTCACAACATATACAAATATCAAATCATTTGATTGTACACCTGTAACTAATATAATGGTTTAAATGGTGCATATATCAATAAAAATAAATAAAACGAAAGAGCTGATTTATACGCACACACACAACACACACACACACACACACACAAGGGTGTTTCTCAGAACACTAATTGTAAGCTGCATTCAAAAGTGTTTTATGAGTGAAATAAATTTATACCCATTCTGTTAAGCACATAGAGAAGTTTTTAAGAACACTTGTAATAAAGATGTTTCTAAGATGCTGCTTGCAAGCTGCACTGAGAACAGTGTTATATCAGTGAATGGAAGTTACAACCATTCTGAAATTCATTCAGAGAAGTGTTTGAGAATACTTGTAGTTAAGACATTTCTAAGATGCCTCTTGTGAGATGCGTTGAGAACAGAGCCATACCAGTGAGTGGAAGTTATATCCGTCTGTAATACATGCATAGAAGTGCTTAAGAGCACTTGAAATAAAGATATTTCTAGGAATGATGAAAACAAACAAAATCAGTCAGTTTAAATAACAACATTAAAATATTAAAGGAGAAAAATAAAATAATAAACTCAAAAACCCAGATTTTTATGTTTAAACAATATGCATTTATGATAAAGCTCTTGGGACACTAGGAATAGAAAAGAATTTCCCTGACTGATTAAAGAGATCCTCTTTAAGAACTCTAGATAAAAGTCATATTGATTTATATAAATGTTGAAATGTACAAAGATTTCCCTCTGACACCAAGAATGAGGCCACAATGCCATCAACCAACATTTATATTTAAATTTTTACTTAAGGTCTTAGCTACTGTATGAAGGCAAAGTTATTATAATTGGAAATGAGTTATTAACAGAAGGACAGTGGAAAATCCAGAAGAATCTACAGTTGAACTACTTGAAGTAATAAAATTAGCAAAGCCATTGAGAAGAAATCAGTATATAAAAACCAATTGTTGGGCTTCCCTGGTGGCGCAGTGGTTGAGAGTCCGCCTGCCGATGCAGGGGACACGGGTTCGTGCCCCGGTCCGGGAGGATCCCACATGCCGCGGAGTGGCTGGGCCTGTGAGCCATGGCCGCTGAGCCAGCGCGTCCGGGGCCTGTGCTCCGCAACAGGAGAGGCCACAACAGTGAGAGGCCTGCGTAACGCAAAAAAACAAAAAAAAATTGTCTATTTACATTTCTATAATGAACAGTTAGAAATGAAATTTAAGAACCCACAGAACTAAAGATGCATGGGGGCATTTTTAATATTTTAGGAATAAATCTAAAGATATGTACATAGAAATCTATAAACTATCATTGAGAGAAATTGAGGAAGTCCTAAATAAATTGAGAATTATTCCATGAAAAAGGAGTAGAAGATGTAGTATTTTAAGGAGGTTAATATATGGAAATTTGATCTATGGATTAATTAGAAGCTCAATCAAAATGAGTCTGTGGGGCTTCCCTGGTTGAGAGTCCGCCTGCCAATGCAGGGGACACGGGTTCATGCCCCAGCCCTGGAGGATCCCACGTGCCGTGGAGTGGCTGGGCCCGTGAGTCATGGCCACTGGGCCTGCGCGTCTGGAGCCTGTGCTCCGCAGCAGGAGAGACCACAACAGTGAGAGGCCCACATACCGCAAAAAAAAAAAAAACAACAAAAAAGAACAAAAAAACCAAAAAACTGAATCTGTGTGTATAACTTGAAAGGGTCAGAGGAAATGCATATGCAAATGCTAATAACCAAATATAATTAGGCAACCTTGAAGGAGAAAAAAAAGAAGAATTGCTTTTACCAGACATCAAAATGCATTTCAAGGCTAACTGTAATTAAAACAGTGGATACTGGTACAATCATAGAGGGAAAACGGAATAAAACAGAGAGTTCAGAAATAGACCCCCACACAAGGACGTTTAATTCTTAACAAGTGTGGAACTTCAGAGTATTGAAGACAGTTTTTTCCATAAATGGTATTGAGTCAACTGAATAAATAACTTAAAAAAAGAAACTTGATCCCTGTCTCATAATAGGCATACAACATTATCTCAAGAGAAATATAGATATGAACCTGAAATATAAAACAATAAAGATTTTAGGAGAAAGCTAACATTATCCCCAAAATAACAACAAGAGTCTTGATTTCTTGTTTTAAACACGAACATGAGATTCTCATATGCAGGGTTGAACTACAGTAGTATTATTAATATATCCTCACATACTAGGTAGAGATGAGCTATTATTTTTCTACTGTAGTATTCTGCTTGCGCTGCTGCAGAAAAATACTGCAGATTGCTTAAACAGCAGACACTGTCTCACAATTCTGGAAGCTGGGAATTCAAAGAAAAGATGCTGATTGCTTTGGTTTCTGGTGAAACCCTCATCCTGGCTTGCAGACAGCTGTTTTGGTGCTGTCTTCACATGGCAAACAGAGAGACAGTGAGCTGTCTTGTGTCTTCTCTTAAAGGACATTAATCCTATTGGATCAGGACCTGCCCTATGACTTCATTTAACCCTAATTACCTCCTTACAGATCCTATCTTCAAATATAGTTACACTGCATCTATACTCATTAAAGATATTATCCTGTAATTTTCTTATTTTGGGTAGTATCTTTGTCTGGTTTTGGTATCAGGGTGATGGTGGCTTCATAGAGTGACTTTGGGAATATTCCCTCCTCTGCAATCTTTTGGAGTAGTTTGAGAAAGATAGATATAAGCTCTTTTTATATGTTTTGTAGAAATCCCCAGTCAAGCCATAGGGTTCTGGACTTTTGTTTGCAGGGAGGTGGTTGTTGTTTTTCCCTGTGGTGTTTGCATAAGCTGTTAGATACATTTATTTTCAATATGCATCTTTTGTTATATGATTTGTAGTTATTTCTTTAGACATGAGTAATGCGTAACACTAAATAGATAATAAACTATCGTATAGTTGGTATCTGTGTTTCATTCCAGTTTACCTGGTATAGTCTATACATAGTCAGAGTTCAATAAACATTTTTTTTAACATAGATGCAAGGAGAGCATCAATCAAAAGTCCATCAGAGAACAGAGAGACATGCTAAATTACCCATTGTGAGAAGAATAACCACTGGGAATTGGAATATCAGCTTTACCTCTAAGCAGGTTTAGGCTGTAAAGAAGCACTTTCTTATATATGAGACACTCAAGGGTACTCTCATTGAGGGATTATGTGTGGGAAAATCTGCCTTCCTGCAAAGGTCTCAAATGAGGAAATCTGTTTCTTTACCTGCTCATTGAAAACAATAATAGAATCCTCTGAGAATTTATAATCATTGGACTGATTATTCTTGCTGATTCTGCTGGTGTATTTTCTTGGAAGAAAAAATTCCCAGCCCCCAAAATTACTGTGATTAAAGGTTGGTATTGTCCTTTGGTGCCTGGAAGATACAAATAAAAATTTGTTCCAGATTCATTGTCCTTTATCCATTCCCCTCAGCATTACCAGAGGTTTAATTTAGCCAAATATGAGCCAGCACTCAGGTCATCAGAAACAGAGAGATAAGGCAGATCTTCTGTAATGACTTTAATAAAGTTTGTTTTTTGAATTTTTTTATTGAGGTATAGTTGCATTACAATGATGTGTTAGTTTCTACTGTACAGAGAAGTGGAGCTCCCTGTGCTACACAGTAGGATCTTATTAGTTACCCACTTTATACATATTAGTGTATATATGTCTATTCCAATCTCCCCATTCATCACACACACCTCCACCACTTTTCTCCCTTGGTGTCCATACGTTTGTTCTCTACATCTGTGTCTCTATTTCTGCCTTGCAAACTGGTTCATCTGTACCATTTTTCTAGATTCCACATATATGCATTAATATACGATATTTGTTTTTCTCTTTCTGACTTACTTCACTCTGTATGACAGTCTCTAGGTCCATCCATGTCTCTACAAATGGCCCAATTTCGTTCCTTTTTATGGCTGAGTAATATTCCATTGTATATATGTGCCACATCTTCTTTATCCATTTGTCTGTCGATGGGCATTTAGGTTGCTTCCATGACCTGGCTATTGTAAATAGTGCTGCAAAGAACATTGGTGTGCATGTGTCTTTTTTTCCTAAAGAAAAAGTTTATTCTCTCTTCCTCTCTGCAGGTGTCTTTTTGAATTATGGTTTTCTCTGGGTATACACCCAGTAGTGGGATTGTTGGGTCATATGGTAGTCCTATTTTTAGTTTTTTCAGGACCCATACTGTTCTCCATAGTGGCTGTACAATTTACATTCTCACCAACAGGGCAAGCTGGTTCCCTTTTCTCCACACCCTCTCCAGAATTTATTGTTTGTAGATTTTCTGATGATGCCCATTCTAACCGGTGTGAGGGGATAACTCATGGTAGTTTTGATTAGCATTTCGCTAATAATTAGTGATGTTGAGCATCTTTTCATCTGCCTCTTGGCCATCTGTATGACTTCTTTGGAGAAATGTCTAGTTAGGTCTTCTGCCCATTTTTGGATTAGGCTGTTTTTGTTTTTGATATTGAGCTGTATGAGCTGTTTGTATATTTTGGAGATTAATCCTTTGTCAGTTACTTTGTTTGCAAATATTTTCTCCCATTCTGAGTGTTGTCTTTTCGTCTTTTTTATAGTTTCCTTTCTTTGCTGTGAGAAAGCTTTTAAGTTTCATTAAGTCCCATTTGTTTATTTTTGTTTTTATTTCCATTACTCTAGGAGGTGAGTCAAAAAGGATCTTGCTGTGATCTATGTCAAAGAGTGTTTTGCCTATGTTTTCTTCTAAGAGTTTTATGCTGTCCGGACTTGCATTTACGTCTTTAATCCATTTTGAGGTTATTTTGGTGTATGGTGTTAGGGAGTGCTCTAATTTCATTCCTTTAAATGTAGCTGTCCAGTTTTACCAGCACCATTTACTGAAGAGGCTGTCTTTTCTCCATTGTATATCCTTGTCTCCTTTGTCATAGATTAGCTGACCATACGTATGTGGGTTTATCTCTGGGTTTTCTATACTGTTCTACTGATCTATATTTCTGGGTTTTTTGCCAGTACCATATTGTCTTGGTTACTGTAGCTTTGTAGTATAGTGTGAAGTCAGGTAGCCTGATTCCTCCAGCTCCGTTTTTCTTTCTCAAGATTGCTTTGGGTATTCAGGGGCTTTTCTGTTTCCATACAAATTGTAAAACTATTTTGTTCCAATTCTGTGGAAAATGCCATTGGTAATTTGATAGGGATTGCAATGAATCTGTAGATTGCTTTGGGTAGTATAGTCATTTTCACAATATTGATTCTTCCAGTCTGAGAACAAGGTATATCTCTCCATCTGTTTGTGTCATCTTTGATTTCTTTCATCAGTGCCTTATAGTTTTCTGTATACAGGACTTTTGCCTCCTTAGGTAGGTTTATTCCTAGGTATTTTATTCTTTCTGTTGCCATGGTAAGTCAGAGTGTTTCCTTAATTTTTCTTTCAGATTTTTCGTTGTTAGTGTATAGGAATGCAAGAGATTTCTGTGCATTAATTTTGTATCCTGCTACTTTACCAAATTCATTGATTAGCTCTAGTAGTTTTCTGGTGGCATCTTTAGGATTCTCTATGTATAGTATCATGTCATCTACAAACAGTGACAGTTTTACTTCTTCTTTTCTAATTTGTATTCCTTTTATTTATTTCTCTTTTCTAAGTGCCGTGGCTAGGAGTTCCAAAACTATGTTGAAAACTAGTGGCAAGAAAAGACATCCTTGTCTTCTTCCTGATGTTAGATAGAGGAAATGCTTTCAGTGTTTGACCACTGAGAATGATGTTTGATGTGTGTTTGTCGTACATGGCCTTTATTATGTTGGGGTAGGTTCCCTCAATGCCCACTATCTGGAGAGTTTTTTTATCATAAATTTGTCTTGAATTTTGCCAAAAGCTTTCTCTGGATCTACTGAGAATATCATGTGGTTTTTATTCTTCAATTTGTTAACATGGTGTATCACATTGATTGATTTGTATTTAATGAAGAAGCCTTGCATAGCTGGGATAAGTTCCACTTGATCATGGTGTATGATCCTTTTAATGTACTGTTGAATTCTGTGTGGACACTTAGGTTGCTTCCATGTCCTGGCTATTGTAAATAGAGCTGCAATGAACATTGGCTTACATGTGTCTTTTTGAATTATGATTTTCACAGGGTATATGCCCAGTAGTGGGATTCCTGGGCCATATGGTAGTTCTATTTTTACTTTTTTAAGGAACCGTCATACTCTTCTCCATAGTGGCTGTATCAATTTACATTCCCACCAACAGTACAAGAGGGTTCCCTTTTCTCTACACCCTCTCCAGCATTTTTTGTTTGTACAATTTTTCATGATGGCCATTCTGACTGGTGTGAGGTGATACCTCATTGTGGTTTTGATTTGCATTTCTCTAATGATTAGTGATGTTAAACATCCTTTCATGTGTTTGTTGGTAGTCTGTATATCTTCTTTGGAGAAATGTCTATTTAGGTTTTCCACCCATTATGGGACTGGGTTGTTTGGGGTTTTTTTTGATATTGAGCTGCATGAGCTGCTTGTATATTTTGGATATTAATCCTTTGTCAGTTGCTTCAATTTCAAATATTTTATCCCATTCTGAGTGTTGTCTTTTCATCTTGTTTGGTTTCATTTGCTGTGCAAAAGGTTTTAAGTTTCATTAGGTCCCATTTGTTTATTTTTGTTTTTCTTCCCATTTCTCTAAAAGGTGGGTCAAAAAGGGTCTTGCTGTGATTTATGTCAGAGTGTTTTGTGTATGTTTTCCTCTAAGTGTTTTATAGTGTCTGGCCTTACATTTAGTCTTTAATCCATTTTGAGTTTATTTTTGTGTATGGTGTTCACAAGTGTTCTAATTTCATTCTTTTACATGTATCAGTAGAGTTTTCCCGGCACCAATTATTGAAGAGGCTGCCTTTTCTCCATTGTATATTCTTGCCTCCTTTATCAAAGAAAAGGTGACCATATGTGCATGGTTTTTTCTCTGGGCTTCCTCTCCTGTTCCATTGATCTATATTTCTGTTTTTGTGCCAGTACCATATTGTCTTGATTACTGTAGATTTGCAGTATAGTCTGAAGTCAGACAGCCTGATTCCTCCAGGTCCATTTTTCTTTCTCAGTATTATGTTGGCTCTTCCGGGTCTTTTCTGTTTCCATACAAATTGTGAAAGTTTTTGTTCTAGTTGTGTGAAAAATGCCATTGGTAGTTTGATAGGGATTGCACTGAATCTGTAGATTGCTTTGGGTATTATAGTCATTTTCACAATGTTGATTCCTCCAATCCAAAAACATGGTATATCTCTCCATCTGTTTGTATAGTCTTTGATTTCTTTCATCTGTGTCTTATAGTTTTCTGCATAGAGGTCTTTTGTCTCCTTAGGTAGGTTTATTCCTAGGTATTTTATTCTTTTTGTTGCAATGGTAAATGGGAGAGTTTCCTTAATTTCTCTTTTAGATATTTTGTCGTTAGCGTATAGGAATGCAAGAGATTTCTGTGCCTAATTTTTGTATCCTGCTATTTTACCAAATTCATTGATTAGCTCTAGTAATTTTCTGGTAGCATCTTTAGGATTCTCTATGTATATAGTATTATGTCATCTGCAAACAGTGACAGTTTTACTTCTTCTTTTCTGATTTGGATTTCTTTTATTTCTTTTTCTCCCCTTATTGCCATGGCTAGGACTTCCAAATCTATGTTGAATAATAGTGTTGCAGAGTGGGCAAGCTTGTCTTATTCCTGATTGCAAACTGATGGTTTCAGTTTGTCAGCATTGAGAACGATGTTGCCTGTGGGTTTGTCATAATTGGCCTTTATTATGTTGAGGTAGTTTCCCCCTATGCCTACTTTCTGGAGAGTTTTTCTCCTAAATGGGTGTTGAATGTTGTCAAAAGCTCTTTCTGCATCTATTGAGATTATCATGTGTTTTCATCCTTCAATTTGTTAATATGGATTATCACACAGATTGATTTGCATACATTGAAGAATCCTTGAATTCCTAGGATAAACCCTACTTGATGATTGTGTGTGATCCTTTTAATGTGCTGTTGGATTCTGTGTGCTAGTATTTTGTTGAGTATTTTTGCATCTATGTTCATCAGTGATATTGGTCTGTAGTTTTCTTTCTTTGTGATGTCCTTGTCTGATTTTGGTATCAGGGTGATGATTGCCTCGCAGAATGAGTTTGGGAGTGTTCCTTCCTCTGCTATACTTTGGAAGAGTTTGATAAGGATAGGTGTTAGCTCTTCTCTAAATGTTTCATAGAATTCACCTGTGAAGCCATCTGCTCCTGGGCTTTTGTTTGTTGGAAGATTTTTATACACAGTTTCAATTTCAGTGCTTGTGATTGGTCTGTTCATATTTTCTATTTCTTCCTGGTTCAGTTTGGAAGGTTGTACTTTGCTAAGAATTTGTCCATTTCTTCCAGTTTGTCCATTTTATTAGCATATAGTTGCCTGTAGTAGTCTCTTATGATCCTTTGTATTTCTCTGGTGTCCGTTGTAAGTTCTTCTTTTTCATTTCTAATTCTGTTGATTTGAGTCTTCTCCCTTTTATCCTTGGTGAGTCTGGCTAATGGTTTATCAATTTTGTTTATCTTCTCAAAGAACCAGCTTTTGCTTGTATTGATTTTTGCTTTTGTTTACTTCATTTCTCTTTTATTTATATCTGATCTGATCTTCATGATTTCTTTCCGTCTGCTAACTTTGGACTTTTTTGTCCTTCTTTCTCTAATTGCTCTAGGTGTAAGGTATTTTTGTTTATATGAGATTTTTCTTCTTTCTTGATGTAGGATTGTATTGCTATAAACTTCCCTCTTAAGACTGCTTTTGCTGCATCCCTTAGGTTTTGGGTCGTTGTGTTTTCACCATTATTTGTTTCTAGGTATTTTGTAATTTCCTCTTTGATTTCTTCAGTGATCTCTCAGTTATTTACTAGCATAGTGTTTAGCCTCCATGTTTTTTATATTTTTTACAGTTTCTTTCCTGTAATTGATATCTTTTTTTCATAGTATTGTGGTCAGAAAAGATATTTCAAATGACTTCAATTTTGTTAAATTTACTAAGTCTTGATTTGTGACCCAAGATATGATGTATCCTGGAGAATGTTCCATGAGCACTTGATAAGAAAGTGTATTCTGTAGTGTTTGGATGGAATATCCTATAAATATCAGTTAAGCCCATCTGATCTAATGTGTCATTTAAAGCTTGTGTTTCCTTATTTATTTTCATTTTGGTTGATCTGTCCGTTGGTGAAAGTGGGTTGTTAAAGTACCCTAATATGACTGTGTTACTGTCAATTTCCCCTTTTATGGCTGTTAGCATTTGCCTTATGTATTGAGGTGCTCCTATGGTGGGTGCATAAATATTTACAATTGTTATATCTTCTTCTTGGATTGATCCCTTGATCGTTATGTCATGTCCTTCTTTGTCTTTTGTAATAGTCTTTATTTTAAAGTGTATTTTTTCTGATATGAGAATTGTTACTCCAGCTTTCTTTTGATTTCCTTTTGCATGGAATATCTTTTTCCATCCCCTCACTTTCAGTATGTATGTGTCTGTAGGTCTGAAGTGGGTCTCTTGTAGAGAGCATATATACGAGTCTAGTTTTTGTATCCATTCAACCAGTCTGTGTCTTTTGGTTGGAGCACTTAATCCATTTACATGTAAGGTAATTATCGATATGTTTGTTCCTATTACCATTTTCTTAAATGTTTGAGTTTCTTATTGTAGGTCTTTTCCTTCTTTTGTGTTTCCTCCCCAGAGAAGTTCCTTTAGCATTTGTTGTAAAGCTTGTTTGGTGGTGCTGAATTCTCTTAGCTTTTGTTTGTCTGTAAAGGTTTTAAGTTCTCCATCAAATCTGAATGAGATCCATGCAGAGTAGAGTAATCTTGGTTGTAGGTTTCTCCCTTTCATCACATTAAATATGTCCTGCCACTTCCTTCTGGCTTGCAGAGCTTATGCTGAAAGATCAGCTGTTAAACTTATGGGAACTCCCTGTATGTTATTTGTTGCTTTTCCCTTGCTGCTTTTAATATTTTTTCTTTGTATTTCACTTTTGATAGTTTGATTAATATGTGCCTTGGTGTGTTTCTCCTCGGATTTATCCTGTATGGGACTCGCTGCACTTTCTGGACTTGATTGACCATTTCCTTTCCCATATTAGGGATGTTTTCAATGTTAATCCCTTTAAATATTTTCTCAGTCCCTTTCTTCTTCTCTTCTTCTGGGACCACTATAATTCTAATGTTGGTGCATTTAATTTTGTCACAGTGGTCACTGAGACTGTCCTCAATTCTTTTCATTCTTTTTTCTTTATTCTGCTCTGTGGCAAATATTTCCACTCTTTTATCTTCCAGGTCACTTATCCGTTCATCTGCCTCAGTTATTCTGCTATTGATTCCTTCTAGAGAATTTTTAATTTCATTTATTGTGTTGTTCATCATTGTTTGCCTGGTCTTTAGTTCTTCTATGTCCTTGTTAAATATTTCTTGTATTTTCACCATTCTATTTCCAAGATTTTGGATCATCTCTAGTATCATTACTCTGAATTCTTTTTCAGACTGTCTGCCTATTTCCTCTACATTTGTTTGGTCTGGTCGGTTTTTACCTTACTCCTTCATCTGCTGCATATTTCTCTGTCTTCTCATTTTGTTTAACTTACTGTGTTTGTGGTCTCTTTTTCACAGGCTGCAGGTTCGTAGTTCCCATTAATTTTGGTGTCTGCCCCCAGTGGCTGAGATTGGTTCAGTGGCTTGTGTAGGCTTCCTGGTGGAGGGGACTGGTGCCTGTGTTCTGGTGGGTGGGTGTGGATCTTGTCCTTCTAGTGGGCTGGGCCGTGTCCAGTGGTGTGTTTTGGAGTGTCTGTCAACTTTGTATGACCTTAGGCGACCTCCTGCTAATGGGTGGGATTCTGTTCATATCTTGCTGTTTGTTTGGCATGCGGTGGCCAGCACTGGAGTTTGCTGGCTGTTGGGTGGAGCTGGGTCTTCATGTTGAGATGTAGATATCTGAGAGAGCTCTTGCTGATTGATATTTCATAGGGCTGGGAGGTCTCTCGTGGTCCAATGTCCTGTACTCAGCCCTCCCACCTTGGAGACTGAGGCTCCTCACCTGGCTGGATCACCGAGACACTGCCAGCCTCTTGGCTTGAAAAAAAAGGAAGAAAAAATAAAATAGAACAATGAATCGATAGAACCCCAGACCCAAATGGTAAAAGCAAAACTAAACATAAAAAATGACACAAAGAAACATACACACACACACTCATAAAAAGAGAACGAACAAACAGCAACACATACAACAGACTGAACCATAGGACAAATGATAAAAGCAAACTTAAACTGACAAAATCACAAAAGAAACATACACATACACACTCACAAAAGGAGAAAAAAAGGAAAAAAATTTAGAAATAATAATAAAGTTTTAAAAATAAAAGTACATAAAAAGGAAGAAAGAGAACATCCAAAGCAATAAACAAATCCACCAATGATAACAAGCACTAAAAACTAAACTAAGATAAACATAAAACCAAAACCAAATCAGAGCCAGAAAGCAAACCCCGTCTACAGTTGACCCTAATGTCCACTCTCTCGATTTTGGGACATTTGTCTTCTATTCTATTACACAGATGCTCTGTTTATTAAGTTGATTGTGGGGATTTTATCTGCTGCTCTTGAGGCTGCACGGAGAAATTTCCTTTTCTCTTCTTTGTTCACATAGCTCCTGGGGTTCAGCTTTCATTTTGGCCCTGGCTCTGCATGTAGGCCACCCTCAGGTCTCTGTTCCCCACCCAGACAGGAGGGGGTTAAAGCAACAGCTGATTAGGTCTCTCTTTCTCACTCAGGCTGGGGAGAGGGAGGGGTATGGTAATCATAATTGGCATGTAGGGCAAGCCTGTTGTGGTAGAGGCCAGCATGACATTACAACAGCCTGATGCATGCAGTGTGTCCTCCCTGGGAAGTTGTCCCTGGATCATGGGACCCTGGCAGTGGCATGCTGCACGGGGTGGGTGGGTGGGTGTTGGTAGTGACCTGTGCTTGCACACAGGATTCTTGGTGTCAGCAGCAGCAGCATTAGCAGTTCATGCCCGTCTCTGGGCTGTCAGCTGATATCCTTGGCTCGTGCCCATCTCTGGAGCTCACTTAGTTGGTGCTCTGCTTTCTGTGGGCACAGGGAGTGGGAATCACTTCTTCTTACGCATCTCATAACAATAGTCTCTTGCCTCTCCGGCAGGTCCAGTCTTTCTTCTGGACTCCCTCTTGGCTAGCTGTGGTGCACTAGGCCCCTTCAGGCTGTCTTCACACAGCCAACCCCAGTCCTCTCCCTGCGGTCTCACCTCTGAAGCCCAAGCCTCAGATCCCAGCCTCCACCTGCC
This sequence comes from Grampus griseus, assembly GCF_964374135.1. NCBI lineage: Eukaryota > Metazoa > Chordata > Mammalia > Artiodactyla > Delphinidae > Grampus > Grampus griseus. Next base: position 121,526,312 of record NC_139018.1, on the reverse strand, counting down.
CCAGTGAGTGAGCAGACAAGCCTCTCAGGTTGGTGAGTGCTGGTCAGCACCTATCCTTTGTATGGAAATCTCCCCTATTTGCCCTCTGCTACTTTTACCCCTGTTGCTGTGCTCTCCTCCATGGCTCCAAAGCTTCCCCACACCACCCCCCATCCCCACCAGTGAAGGGACTCCCTAGTGTGTGAAAACTTTTCATCCTTCACAGCTCCCTCCCACAGGTGCAGGCCCCATCCCTATTCCTTTGTCTCTTTTTTCTTTTGCCCTACCTAGGTACATGGTGGGTTTCCTGCCTTTTAGGAAGTCTGAGGTCTTCTGTCAGCATTCAGTAGGTGTTCTGTAGGAATTGTTCCACATGTAGATGTATTTTTGATGTATATGTGGGGAGGACAGTGATCTCCACATCTTACTCCTTTGCTATCTTGAAGGTCTCTATGCCTCCATTCTTTTCCCAAGATCCTCGATCATCTTCACTATCATTATTCTGAATTCTTTTTCTGGAAGATTGCCGATCTCCACTTCATTTAATTGTTTTTCTGGGGTTTTATGTTGTTCCTTCATCTGGGACATAGTCTTCTGCCTTTTCGTTTTGTCTCTCTTTCTGTGACTGTGGTTTTCATTCTGCACGCTGCAGGATTGTAGTTCTTCTTGCTTTCTGCCGTCTTCCCTCTGGCCGTTGTTGTTGTTTTTAATTACAGATTTTATTTCACTTCTAGTGACAAGACTGTTCAAATTATCTGTTTTCTCTTGACTCAACTGTTGCAGGCTGTAAGTTTCTAGAAACTTGTCCATTTCTTCTAAGTGGCCCAATTCGTTGGCATATAAGTGTTCTTAGTATTCTCTTACAATTTTTTGCATTTCTGTGGTATCAGTTGTTACTTCTCCTCTTTCATTCTTATTTTGTTTATTTGGGTCCTCTCTCTTTTCTTCTTGGTGAGCCTGGCTAGAGGTCTGTCAATTTTGTTTATCTTTTCAAAAAACCAGCTCTTGGTTTCATTGATCTTTTCTATTGTTTTTTAAATCTCTATTTATTTCCTCTGTGATCTTTATTAGTTCCTTCTGCTGACTTTGGATTTTATTTGTTCTTTTTCTAATTCTTTAAGATAGTAGTTTAGGTTATTTATTTGAGATTTTTCTTGTTTCTTGAGGAGGGCCTGTATCACAACGAACTTTCCTCTTAGAACTACATCACATAGATTTTGCAAGGTTGTGTTTTCATTGTCATTTGTCTCGAGGTATTTTCCAATTTCCCCTTTGATTTCATAATTGATCCACTTATTTTTAGTAGCATGTTTAGGTTTAGTATTTCTATACTCTTTGTTTGTGCTTGTCTGAGAAATTCTTTATCTGTTTTTCTCTTTTAAATGACAATCTTGCTGGGTAGAGTATCCTAGGTTGCAGGTTTTTCCTTTTCAGGACTTTGAATATATCATGCCACCTCTTTCTGTTCTGCAAAATACCTGAAGAAAAATCAGCTTTATGGGGGTTCCCTTGTAACTGACTCTTTGTTTTTCTCTTGCCTCCTTTAGAATCCTCTCTTTATCTTTAACTTTTGCCATTTTAATTATGATGTCTTGGTATGGGTCTGTTTGGGTTCATCTAGTTTGGGACCCTCTGTGCTTCCTGTACCCGAATATCTGTTTTTTTCTTTAGGTTTAGGAAAATTTTCAGCCATAATTTCTTTTTTTTTTTTTGGTAATACATTTATTTATTTATTTTTGGCTGTGTTGGGTCTTCATTGCTGTGAACAGGCTTTCTCCCTAGTTGTGGTGAGTGGGGGCTACTCTTCATTGTGGTGCACAGACTTCTCATTGTGGTGGCTTCTCTTGTTGTGGAGCTCGGGCTCTAGGTGCACGGGCTTCAGTAGTTGTGGTATGCAGGCTTAGTAGTTGTGGCTCGTGGGCTCTAGAGCACAGGCTCGGTAGTTGTGACGCATGGTCTTAGTTGCTCCGTGGCATGTGATATCTTCCTGGACCAGGGCTTGAACCCATGTCCCTTGCACTGGCAGGCAGATTCTTAACTACTGCACCACCAGGGAAGTCCCACATAATTTCTTTAAATACATTTTTATCTCCTTCTCTCTCTCTTCTTCTGGAACCCCTATTGTATGTAGGTTGGCATGCTTTATATTATTCCATAGATCTCTTATGCAGCTTTCATTTTTTAAAAAATTTTTCTTTCTGTCTGCTGTTCTGATAGAGTGATTCCCATTATTCTATCCTCCAGACCACTTATTCATTCTTTTGCATTCTTCGGTCTGCTATTCATTGCTTCTAGGTTGGTTTTGTAGCAATTAAGTTGTCTAATTTTGATTGGTTCCGTTTTATAGTTTCTAGTTCCTTGTTACAAGGATCTGTATTTCTGTTGATAATCTTTTTTCATTCCTTTAGCATTTTTATTACTTCCTTTTTCAACTTAGTGTCTAGTAGACTGGTGAGGTCTATTTCATTATTTGTTCTTTCAGGGGATTTCTCTTCCTCTTTTAATTGGGAGCCCTTCCTTTGCTTTCTCATTTTACTTAAGTTTTTCTGTCTCTATGAATTTAGGAGAAACAGTTATCTACTGTGGTCTTGAAGAGGTGCTTTTATGTGGGAGCATCCCTGTGCAGACTGTGTGCATCCAGTATTTTTGGTGTGAGAGCTGTTTTTGGTATGGATGCCAGCCACATCTTTTCTCAGTGTTCTGTCCATTATCCCCTTGATAGGGGGTTAGTGTTGTGCTTCCCAGAGCCTGCAGTGGTTATTGAGCAGTGCCTCCTATTTGCTCCATGGCTGTCACAGCCCTGTTGGGGGAAGGTTCTGTTCCCCAGTTGTTAGAGTAGATGCCCTGAGGGTCAGGTTTCATAAGGCTCCATTGCCCTTAAGTGTGTGCTCTGTCCCCAAGGAGGTGATTGCTGAAGCAAGTTACGACCAAGTGGTCAAAAGGACCTAAGTGCCACCTGTGCAGGTGTCCATGGTTCTGCCTAGAGAAAGGCCAAGATCATGTCCCTTTCTCTGTTGTGTGTGTCCCAGACCTGGTGCTAGGCTGCTGCTTGGAGCTGTGGTACTGTGGCTGCAGAAATTGAGGTGGCTGTGCTGATACAGCCTGGGACCTGGGCTGCCTATGTGGCAGGGCTTTCCCAGGACCTGTCCACCCTAGGTCTAGCTTCAAGCTGTGGTGTGGGTCGGCTGGAATGGGAGAGCTCCCACTGGGAAATGAACCACTGCATACTCCTCCCCAGGGGCTGTCTTCCCAAGGCATGCATTTCTGTGGTGCCACCTGGTGTGCACACCAACAAAGTCCACCCCTGCTGGACCCACTCCCACTATGCACATACTGACAGTGGGCTCTAAGTTTTAGCCAAGAGCACACCCAAGGCCCTCCAGGCTGTCTCTGTGGAGCTAGATCAAGTCTTCTCCAGGGCCTATCTGCTCAATATTCAGCTCCTGGCTGCTGCTAGCAGCCCCACTTGGTGTGGATTTGGGGCTGGGAAGTGTGGTGAGGTGGCAGCCATCAGCATAGGTCTCCTTCCAACCTGATTGCTTGCAAGCCTGCACACGTGCCCTCCTTGACAGCAGAGTCCAGGCCCCTCCAGCCCCTCTGTCTGTCCCAGTGAATCTCCTATCAGGCAAGTGAGCTCCTCAGGTTGAAGTCCTGCACCTGTGGACTTTCCCTCCTTCACAGATCCCTCCCAGGGGCACCGGACCCATCCTGACGCTTTTTTCCCCCATCCTACCTTGTTACGTGGGGATCTTTCTTGCACCTTTGTTTATATAAGAGACCTTCTGCCAGGTTCCCGTTGGTTTTCTGTGAGAGTTGTTCCATAGGTAGATGAATGTTGATGTGTTTGTGCGGGGAGGTGAGTTCCAGATCCTCCTAGTCTGCCACCTGGGTCCTCTCCGAGGCATGATAAGATTTATATCTTTAAGGACAATAAATAAAAATGTAAGTTTTCTCCTGGGAGTTTTAGAGTATATTTGTCTATTATAAGTCTTAGGATAATTATTAGTAAAATAGTTTTGAAGCACAGGGCAACTTTGCTCCAATATCCTGATCTTTAAGACTATCTACAAGCAATTTTGAGAGGAATAGGTGAGGTCTTAGGATGGTAAAGATACATGGGCCTTGACTTGTTTCTAGAGTTGTACTTGTAGTTTTGCAGGAATTTGCAAGACAAAGAGAGTTGTTCCTTTAAGCCCTTAAATATTGTACTCCAGCTGATTTATTTCCTGATTATTTGTAAGAGGACCTGGGGAATTGCTGAGAAGAAAGATCAATTTTTGAAAAGGAGAATTGATGTTGGATTTTGCTTTAAGACTAATTTCTATTCTTTCATCTTCATAAGGAGTTCCTTAAGGCTGGTCATTATAATTGTTTTCTTTTCAATTTGATCCTCCCATAGGTACCAGTATGACAGCTGCTTATGATGAGAGCTCTCAATTTTTTTCCCTTTTAAATACAGCCAATTGTAAGTATCTATTGCCTGGCCATTGACAAGTAGGATCTTATATTAATTTAAAAAGGTTACTCAAACCAATAAGCTTTTTTAGTTTACCTAAAGATGTTAGAGGCATCTCACAAGAGAGTATATAGCCCTCACAAGATCAAGAAATTTTACTCCCAGATATAGTCTAAGAAGGTGAAAGCTCTTCCTTGCTACTGGCAGTAAGAATGGTATAGTGAAAAAGGTGTCTCCAGCGTTCCACAAATAATGTGGGGCACCTCTTGACGTAAATATGCTAATCAATGCACTGGGCAGATGCTACTGGAATGGAATTTGTACAGCATTAACAAGCAACAGAGGTTGATATGAAAAAGGCCCCTTGTGGACTGGTACCCCTTAAGAAAAACTCCCCTGGGAGCTGGCACAGTCAGACAAAGAGAGTGCTGCTTGTGACTTTGTGTCTCAGAATCCCAGTCTATTCAGCTGGCCACCAGATGCACCTTTCAGATGTCAGAGACCACAGAAAATATTCCCACTGGATACAAGGCCAAGCTCTAGGGACATAGAAAAATATGGAAGACAAAAACCTTCTCCCGTTTTACATAGAGAACCCACAGCTGAGTTTGACTGAAGAAACACTGGTCTGGTGAGAATGGTTAACTCACCAGCCTGTGAGGCTGGCTCAGAGAGCAGGCTGATAGGGACTCTGTCTGCATTCTTCCCTATTTCTTCCTCCTTATGACAAACAACGCAATAGAGAGGCAAACAGACACACACACACACACACACACACACACACACATACACATACGCACACGCAACAGTGACCATCTTTGAGAGAAGAATCCACAAGTGTTGCTAAGTCCAAGGAACTTAGTTCCACAATTATTTTCTCCTGCTAATCTAAACTGAGTGAGAGAGAGAGAGAGAAAAGGCACTCTCACCATTTCCCTTTGAAAGAGACCTTGGGGTCAGAGATCAGGAGGCTGACATGTAAGAAATCTTACCTTCTGCTGGCCTTTGTCACATGTCCCAGGATCTCTCAGCTGCAGCAGCCTCAGAGTGGGAAACAGGTCCAGCCAGCCCCCTGGCTGACTCACCAACCACTGGGGGGGGGAAATTTCCCCCTCTTTCCCACTTGAGTTGTTGTGGCTGGACTAATCAAATTGACACAAGACAGATTAACAGGAGAAAAGGAAACAAATTTAAATTCATGCACATGGAGGTCCCATAGAAATGGAAACCTAAGAAGTGGCCAAATCAGGCAGCTTTTATACTTTCTCTGCAGGTTTTGGCTGCTAGATCCTAGGGTTCTTTTAAAAGGTTATGAATTTTCAGGTCTTTGGTAATACCAGCTAGTTGTCTTATTTCTGTGATGGTAAGTAGTAGGTCACAGAAATTTAAATACTCTTAACAGTCAGTTGGTCCCTTTTTATTCCTCCTGTTGTACAAAATCTTTAAAAATCTTTTGAATCCCGAGATGCATGAAATTTCAAGTTTCAGTTTCAAATCCCCCACTGCTCTGACCTTATGGGTTATTACTGGGAAGATGGATGTCCTCAGAAGCTGAATTCATAGGTATCTGCTTTCCTCTGCAGGGTGTCACAATCAGCCTCACAGGGATAGGGTTGGCCCTCACGCCCTCATGTATGATGGTGGCAGGATCACTGGGACTGGACCCTACACTCTGAGGGCATAGAAACAATGCTTTGGCATACTAGTTCACCAGGGCACTGAGCTATGTCCAGCCTGATTCTATGGGCATTTTATAGTTAGTGAGGAGCTTGCTAACTTCCTGGGTATTTTAGGCAGGGAAGGCACTAGGTGTTCAGGCTGTTTATGTAGGACCATTGTATCTTTTGCCACCATGTGTTGCCGTGGCCCACAATATCCCACAGGATTGGGGGAGGAGGTGCAACAGCAGCAATGTTTGTAGCAAGAGAGGGACCAGAGGCCTTGGGTGTACCTGCCTTCCTGAGGCTCCATGCTTTCCTGAGCCAGGGTGCCCTAATTGTACTCATTACTACTGGAGTCCTGAAAATACAGAGGAAGGGAGTCTCCTTTTTCTAAGGGAGTCCCCTCCTTTATCTGGTAGTGCACGCTTGGACAGGGTTGTCACCTGTATGTCCCAGCCTTTAACTAATGAAAATCTTAGCCAGTTTTCCTAACAGTTATACCTGAAGTCTAACACCCTCCGGGGGAATTCACCATCTGTGGGGCACTGATGGGTACAAGACATGTCCACAGAAACTCAAATCAGCTCAGATGAGCATTGCTCTGAGGTTTGTGAAAACTCTGGTTGTCCCCTTCAGAGTTAGCACTATAGGATAGGAAGCATCTTTGTAGGTGGTACACTGCAGCACAAATGCCAGCAAGTGGTGGGCCTCCCCCAGGGAGAATTACCCACGAGAGCTAAGGGGCAACTCCACGTTCCTGCTCATGATGCCTGTTGTTATGACTTTGTTAAATTAACATGTGTTAAGTGGGGCAGGGTGCCAGATGGCTGGTGAGTTGCAGTTCAACAACAGACCACAAGAGAAATTGAAATAGTGAAGTAATTACTCAGAGGCTCTGGAGGAAGGACACAGTACACCTGGAGGGCCCACTGGGGACATCAAGGTGAATGCAGAGAGAGAGAGACAGGACCTGGAGCGCATGCCTTTATTAGGGTCATGGGTGTAGTGCTTTGGGGTTCCTGGACCAGGCTGGATTGGTCAATTCAAGCCAGAAGAGTGGCGTCTGGTGAGTTTCTTTGGGGTCTTATCTAAGGGGAACGAAAAGGGAAGGCCCTGGGAGGCCACAGGGGTTGTTGATCAGAAGGGCTGTTGGGGGAGTCATATTAGGAACTTATTCACTTGTGACTCTGTGGGCAGCTGTCTAGGACATGTGCTTGCATGAGGGACTAATGTCAGCTAAGGTCCCTGCAGGTCAGTTTGCCAAACAAAATGGATTCAAGGCAGCAATACTGTGAAGTGTGTTGACCTAAGACAAATAGACTGCACATATTTCTCCAGCAAAGATGGGATTATTCAGGGTCAGCAGAGAATTGCAATTTGAGGTCTGCATACTTGGGGAGGTACCTGAAAGCTCCTGCATAGCAAGGGAAGTAGAACTCCTTTATGAGGGGAAAAGGATGTTGGGACGAACTGTTGTAAACAAAGAGGCCATGGCTTCTTATTGGTTGGGTCCTCGTCAGGAAGGAAGAGGATCTTTCTTCCTCCTGTAGGGCTCTGCTACTGTTGGAGGGTGTGCGAGCGCCCCCTGCTGGTTTCCTGGTTCTATTTAATGCAGGTGTCTGTTTCTTAATTTTTTACAAGCTCAACTCTTGACAAGGACAAAACAGTAATAATCAAAGCTGTAAAAATATAATATTTATTCTGGACAACATTAAGTTTGCCTAAGTGTAGTGACAAATGCAATTTCAAAAGTGCATTAAGCCTTTAAAAACATCCTCCTGAAAGCCCTGCTTCCCGTTGTAGAATTCTTATGTCTTCTCGATCTCTCAACTACTTTGGGGGGGTGGAGGAAACAGGTGAAAAATTGGTAGAAGGTTATGATACTTAGCTGTAGTTGCTATAGGTCTGAAATACCTTAAAAGAGAGATAATTATTTAACTTTGGACTAAAAGTAGATGTATATACTCCAACATACTCGAGCCAAATTCTGTGGTTCAAGCTATGTGTCTATAAAACACTATTTGTTTTGGTATTTGGCTTTTGACAGCTTTTAATCCAACTTCTCCTTCTTCTATTTCTGCCTCACAACTGGGCAAGATGGTAAGAAAGCCTAGGTGCTCCTTACTTTAGAGCAGGTGGAAAGTTCAATCCATGCATGGGAATCCTCGTCTCAGCCCCACCCCTAACCATCATACAAACCCCAAGCCAGTCTCCTTTCCTTTTTCTTCAAGCTGTGTTGGACCTGCCTGGGAGCTGCTCTGCCCTCCCCGAGAGCCTCCATTATGTGAGTAATAAACGTGTTTGTACCCTCTTTGAATGTGTGTGTCATTATCAGTCTGGACATCCAAACAAAATTTTGAATGAAAGTTCCTCCTCTATCTTCAAGTTGGCTACAACAGAATGTTGCATCTCATATCCTTTTTTGAAATGCTGTCGACTGAAATTTGAGGTCCTGGCTGGAGGCTGGTAGTTCCCCTTCCTGAACAGCTTATTATGTCCACACATCAATCACTTCCCTTTGTATCTCACACTCAAAGCACTATGCAGCAGTTAAAATTGCCCCAGGTTCAGGTATCAGACAACTAGGGATACTCTTATGCCTTTATGTCTGATAACTTATTTAAATTAGCCAACCCACAGGGAGCCCACAACACCTAGCTAAGGACAGCCCACTTGCCGTGTACAAGCTGCCCCCTAGAGCTTCAACTTGCTGTTACCCTGTCCCAGGTGCAACCTCTCATTTAACCCTGCCTGGCAGCCTTCTCTTGTTTGGGACTGCAAGTTATTAAAAAGTTCTGTCTTTTATCTGTCATAGTGTCATTGTGTTGTGTCCCACCATTAAAATAATCTTTAAAACTTATCAAACAATTGGCATTACAGACAGCATGTCTAGGCCATTATGGCTGATATATGGGCAGCTTTGTAGGAGGATGTGCTCTTGGGTTATTATGGGTTCCAGACCACTGAAAAAATGGCTTGGGGCAAAACTTCCACTTGTTGGTGAGCTTTAGCCTTGATGCTGTGTCTGCTGGTAGTAGCTGCATCTCTCCTTTCCTAAATTTTCTGGGTGTCAGAATATTCTAAATGAATACTGCTGATTGGCTAAACTCTGGGGGCCATATGCAGCTCAGGTAGGGGCTCACCTTAGGGCAATCTGAGTGACAGGCCACTTAGCCGCACTTTCTAGGTCTGGGCATTCTGGTTGTTACTGACCAAACTTGGGTCAGCTCACCAGTGCACAGCAATGCCAATCTACTGACTTCAGGTTGTGGTGAAGGAAAGTGCAGGGTTTATTGCAGGAGCCAAGGAAGGAGTGTGGGTGGCTCATGCTCAAAAGACCCAAACTCCCTGATGAGTTTCAGGGGAGGGTTTTTAAAGGTAGAGTGAGGGAGAGAGCTGCAGGGTCTGTGATCAGCTCATGCACAATTCTCTGTCTGATGGTGAGGTAAAAGTGTGGTGTCACAGGGGTTAACATCATCAATACTCAGGCTCCAGCTGGTCTGGGGGCTACATGCTCATGGTCATGATGCAGTTAGCTTCTTCCTTCTGGTGCAGGTTTTAGTATCTGCAAAACAGCTAAGGACTGTGCATCAGACACTGTTATCCATGTCCTTCATGGAGGAACTAAAGTTTATGTGACTCTGCTATGTGGGTGATCTATTGTTTAAATTGTTACCAGTTCTCCTGACCCAACTGCTATCTTTTGTTACTACATGTTCACGTTCTTGCAGTCATTAAATCTTGAGACAGGTTTTTATGACTCAAGGGAGGCCTGGAAGACTAAAGCTTTTCTACAAACAAGAGGCAAGTGGGGGCGGTCCACACCCAGAAGGCCTCATGAGGTTGTGCTCAGTTATATGGTATATTTCTAGTTGCAGCCTGTATTTGGCAGAGGTTTATCCCAAGGGCCTATCACCTCTTGGGTGTCAGTACTTCTGTAATATTATTTTGGGCAGAACTTTAGTTTATCCATGTATTCTAGGTAACCCCTGTGGAGAAAGGTGTTGGCTGGACCTGCCCACCATATAGAAGTGGCACCTGGGTCTCCTTGGCAATGTTATGCAGCTGGAGGTGTTACTGACCAGGGTTCTTGGGCTCCTTAATCAATAGAAAGTGATCAGAGGCCAGACAAGAAATTTAGGCAAGGCTTTACTGGGGCCCCTGCTGCATCATGGAGGAGAGAGAACAAACAACAGATTTCCTTGCTTGCTCCCTCCCTGAGGGGGTGTGAGCTGGCTCCTTATAAGGAGTGAAGGTAGGGGTGTGACCAGGAGTCGTGCCGGAGGGGTGGCTCAGGTGGTGTGCCCACCCCTTTTTGGTGGTGTGTGCAGGGGGCATGTGCAGTACCCTGCTGTTGCTCCTGACCCCCTGCTTTTGCTCCAGGCCCTTTAGAGTGGCAATTGGGATTTTTGGTCTCTTTGTATCTTTTGTCTAGAATTTGCCCTAACTGCACAAGCATGCAGTTGTTTTTTGTCCCATATAGTTTCCTTGTATTTTGTTGCTTGAGGAGAGGTGTATCCAGGTGCAAGCATTGCAGCACAGTAGCAAAGGGTCCCAGGTCGCAGCCTGTCTCATTGCCCCCTGAGAGACTAGATGCCCTATTCTTAAGGGGTAATGGGCCGAAGCTCTCTTCTTCTGAAACTTCTTCCTGCTGGACAAGGGTTGCAGACCCTAGCCTACCCTAGAGGTATAGAAGTCCCTCTCTGACTGTTCCAAGGACCTATAGGGACCTGGGCCACTTTCTGCTGGAATGGGCTGAATTCCTTGAGTCATCATAAGCCTTACTTCAAACTTTTGGAGCCTCAAGACACAAACTTAACCAAAAGGTTAAACAACAAGGGCAGGGACTTTGGTGGTGCCGTGGTTAAGAATCCATCTGGCAATACAGGGGTCATGGGTTCAAGCCCTGGTCCGGGAAGACCCCACATGCTGCGGAGCAACTAAGCTCATGCACCACAACTACTGAGCCTGCATTCTACAGCCTGTGAGCCACAACTACTGAGCCCACACACCACAACTATTGAGCCCAGGGGACTAGAGCCCATGCTATGCAACAAGAGAAGCCACCACAATGAGAAGCATATGCACTACAATGAAGAGTAGCCACTGCTCACCGCAACTAGACAAAGCCCGCATGCAGCAGCAAAGACCCAACACAGCCAAAAAATAAATATAATTTAAAAAAACATGTAAGCAAACAAGGGCTACAAATGAGAAGAACAGTAGCCACTAAAGGCCCTGGAAAGGGAAGGAACAAGGTTAACTTTGGGCTTCCTTAACTGTTGACCAGACAAGGGAGGCGACATCGCCCCTGCCAAACTTATGAAGCCACTCTGCCTGGGTGTATGTTTCCTTAATATTAATTTTACATGTCCTGTTGCATTGATCCAAGTGCAGCAGTAAGTATTACTTGTCGCACAGACTCTACCTTGTTCTGCCGGAAGGTAATCAACAGCCAGACAGTTGTCAAGAACCACATCAACCAAGGAAACAAGAGAGGTGCCAAGTCCCATTAAGGCTTCAAATAAGAGCCAACCCACTACATCATTTTACTTATTTGTTGATGGTGCCTGTCTTTTGAATAGATATCTCAGATCTTCCACTGGCTCACAGGTGTATTGTTCTTCTGTTGTGACCTGTGGGGCTTCTGGAGGTAAAAGCTTTAGTGTGGACAAATGTACCCAACAAGATGTCCCTTGAGTTTGACAGCAGTGGAGGTGGTTAAAATTACTTTATAGGGGACCTTCCATTTTGGCAATAGTTGGTCTTCAGGGATCCAACTTTCCAGGTTTTAAGAACTTGGTCCCTGGGGTTTATTTGTGAAGGGACTGCTCCTTCGTCTGTATTTTTAGTGGGAGCTGGCAGTGTTTTGTGGGCATAGTCCTGATTGCCTTCTGAACTTGTCCTAGATTAGTAATATATCTCAGGCCCTGGTTCACCTCCATCCAGTACAATGTAGTAGTAAGAAAAGGCCTCCCATATCATTTCAAATGGGCTAAGTCTCAGACCACTCCTGGGGGCTACACAGACCCTGAGGAGTACAAGTTGGTCCAGGGTTCATGAGTTTTTTGGCAGAGTTTTGCTAAGGTTTTCTCTAAAGTATGGTTCATTTTCTCCACCTTCCCTGAAGACTGGGGGTGTCAAGAGGTGTGTAGCTTGTAGCCTATCCCTAGGGCTGTTGTGAGCTGCTGTGTGATTTTGGCTATAAAGGGTCCGTTATCGCTCTGGAGGGACTTTGGAAGTCCACACTGAATAATTATTTCTTTAAAAAGGGACTTACAGGCTTCCATAGCCTTTGTAGATCAGGTGTGGAAGGCTTCAACTCATCCTATGAAAGTATCGACAAACACCAGAAGATATTTATATCCTGATCATGGGGGCATTTGGGTGAAATCTAACTGCCAGTCTTCCCCTGGGATATGTCCCTTGGCATTGAATTGCCCTGAGTAACAAAGGAGGGATTGGATGGGTCTGTGGGTTATTACAGCCACACAGATCACAGGCAAGTGTTACTTGTTTTTACTGTTCTTTTAAGCCCCTTCCCTGAAAAAGCCTTTTGCATCAAGTCCCATAGTACATCCCTCCCATAGTAGGTGGCATCATGTAAACTCTTAGTGAGTTTCCACTGTCGGGCCAGTAGGATTAGAACTTTATCCTCCTTTTTATACACCCTGTGCTTCCCTTCTCACACCCCATTTTTTTGCATTTTCTTGTTCCTGTGGGGAATACTGGGGAAGGCTAGGGAGTTCAGGGGGGGCAATTACTAGAGCCATAACTTGTTCATGTTCCTGCAATCATGATACCTGTTTTGCAATTTGATCAGCTTTGCTGTTCCCTTGGCTCACTCACAAAAGATCCATCCCTCTGATGGCTTCTACAGTATATTACTGCTACCTGGGTTGAAAGCTGCACTGCTTCTAAAAGAGCCAGAATCACATCTTTATGTTTTATGGGGGAATTTCTAGTGGTTAACATTCCTCTTTCTTTCCAAATGGCAGCCTGAGCCTGTAGCACATGCAACCCATAATTAGAGTCAGTAAAAATATTTAATTTCTTATCCTTCCCTAATTGCAAAGCTCTCATTAACGCAATTAGTTCAGACTTCTGGGCTGACATCTGGGGTGGTAGGGCCTTGGCTTCTATAACTTCATCTAGACTAACTATGGCAAACCCCGCCTTTCGGGTTCCCATTTCTACAAAACTGCTCCCATCAGTAAACCATTCGACCTCAGGGCTGTCAAGAGGCTCATCTAGAAGATCAGACCTGCTGGAGTAACTTTGTTCTATGGTCTCAATACATGGATGCACTGAGTCTCCACTCTCGACGGCTGGAAACAGAGTTGCCGGGTTCATACCTTTAAGGGAATGTCAGGGGTACCCTTTAGGAGGGCCTGATATCTTGTTAACCTTGCTCCAGTCAACCAGTGATGTCCTTTGACTTCCGGCACAGATTATACCTGATGAGGGGTTAACATCTAATTGTTGTCCCAGGGTGAGCTTGGAAGCCTCACTAACCAACAGGGCTGTGGCTGCTACTGCCCGCAGGCAGCTTGGCCATCCCAGGGCCAATGAGTCAGAAGATGGTGGAGTAGAAGGACACAGAGTTTGCATCTTATCACAACTAGGGCACCTACCAGTCATTGGTGGGGGACCTCGGACACCTAAAGGGATGGAAGGAATTCCAGCACGACTGGCTAAGATGTGGAGGGGAAGAAGGGGGGCAGGAAAGGTTGAGGCGTGATGGGACCAGGCACCCCTCCCTGTGGGGCAGTGGTGCGGAGGAGAGGGGTTCCCACACGCGGAGGGGCCCAACCACGATGTAGGGATCGGTGGGGAAGGAGAGAGATCTTTGGGAGATCGGGAGATCAGAAGGGAACACAGCTAGCATCTCCCCAACCGGCTTGGGCCTTGGCAAACCTGCTGGGGTACTGGGCCTGAACCTCAGCCCTCTGGGGCCCCCTCCAGCCATGAGAGTCCTGAGCCTGAGCCCTGCCCACCACCCCCCCCGCAACACCACCAAGGCCTTTTATGACCTTTTTCTCCTAATTTTATTTTTTATTCTTTTAAAATTTTATTTTATTGTCTTATTCTTTGTTATTGTTCTGCTCCTTTTTGTTAGTTGTTTTGAAAAGTAAGCCACTGGTCTCTGATCTGGTCCCAACTCTTGGGTCAGATTCCTAGTGCTGTCCCTGATGTCTCACGAACATATAGGGTAAAGGGCTTGTCCAAATTTGGAAGCCCCAGTCCTGGAACTCTATTCAACTCAGTCTTTAGAGTCTCAAAGGCCTGACGGTGGTTCTCATTCCATTGAAGGGTTTCCCTTTCTCCTCCCTTTAGAGCCTCTATGGGGTTTTTTCTATAAGGCCATAAGTTGGAATCCAGATACAACAGAACCCAGCCATCCCAAGGAAGCCTCTGAGTTGTCTCTTTGTGGTTGGAGATGGTAATGCACAAATTGCTGTTTTCGGATCTATGGCCAGGGCTTGTGCCCCTGGGCTCAAAACAAATCCTAAATATTGAACCTGTTGCTGTAAGATCTGAGCCTTGGTTGGAGAGATTTTATATCCCCTTTTTGCCAGAAAATTTAGGACCCTAAGAGTATTGTGATCTGAATCTTGTTTGGTCTCACTACTTACCAATAAGTCATCAACATATTGTAACAGGGTTCCCTTCTCAAGGCTCAGTTCCCTCAGTTCTCTTGCTAACATGTTTCCAAAAAGATGGGGGCTGTCCTGAAAACCCTGTGGAAGCACTGTCCAGGTATACTGGGTAGCCTCTAGGGTGTCAGTGTCCATCCAATTCAAAGGAAAAAAGGTATTGAAAGTCTGGATGTAGGGGAATACAGAAAAAATGTATCGGTGAGGTCCAAAACAGAGAAATGCTGAGCAATCCCTGGCACTTGGGTGAGGCAGCCTTATTCACTGCTCGTAAGTCTTGCACAAACCAACACTCTCTGTTAGGCTTCTGAGTGGGGAAGATTGAGTGTTGCATGGGGATTGGCAGGGCCTAATGAGTCCGTGTTTTAGGAATTTGCTGAGCAGTGGTTGGATTCCCCTCAGGTCCTCAGGTTTTAAAGGATATTTTCTCTTCCAGGTGTATTTTTCCCCAGGCCTTCACCTTATTTTTATCAGGGGAACACAGTTTGCTTTTCCTGGCACCAAGGTATTCCAAACTGCAGGATCTACTTGTTCTCTAATTTCTTGGGGGAGGTCTTGGGGAATATTTTGATGCCCAACAGGTGGGTCATCTGGGGCTCATAATAGATGGCATTCTCTGTTTGGATTCTTTACCTCCTTGGACTTCACCCTGTCCTAAGAATAGACTAGGTCCTAACTCATTTAGCAAATCTCTCCCGAGGAGAGGGACAGGACATTCTGACATATATAGAAAGGAGTAATAACAATGGACTCCACTCTGCAGGCAAGGGGAGACATAAATCGCCTTACTTTTGGCTATCCATCAACTCCCATCACAGTAGAGTTATGGAGAGAGGGCCAGCCGGCCAAGCCAGAACAGAGCAGACAGCTCCACTGTCTTCAAGAAATTCAGTTCTCCTACCTGCCACACAGAGGGTGACCCAAGGCTCTGTGGGAGTAATGAGGATGGATTGAGTGGGACCCAGAGCAGGGCAGTTGCTCAAGGCCAGTCATTCGGTGTGTGGGAATCTTGCATCTGAGAGATTCACAAGGAACTGGGGCAGGTCAGTGTTGCCCCTCGGGCATCCCACTAGAGGGCGCTCAGGACATTCCCCCTCCCAGTGCCCCCCTTTCCGACAAAAAGCACACTGGTTTGGGCCCAGGCAGCTTCTTGGTGGTCTGTCCAGCCTTCTCAGCCCTCCAGGGTCCCCTCGAGGTGGTGCGTGGATCAGAGCAGCCTAAAGCTGCATTTTCTTTATTAGCCTCTTACCGTTATTGGCCTCCTCCATTAAGTCTCTGTTGTTATAGACCTTGAAGGCCTCCTCTACCAAGGTTTACAATGGGGTTTGGGGCCCAGCCTCAAGCTTTTGTAATTTTCTCTGGCATCAGGAGTAGCCTGGGTAACAAAATGTATGGCCAAGAATGTCCTTCCTTCTGAGGACTCAGGGTCTGTATTGGTATACTTCCTGAATGCCTCTTTCACCAGGCTCAGGAAGACTGAAGGGTTTTCATCTTTTTTCCTGTGTAACCTCTCAGACCTTATCATAACTTACAGCCTTCACCTTACACCTTTTCATTCCTTCTGATAGACAAGTAATACAATGTTTCATCCTAACCTGGCCTACACGATCTTCATAGTCCCAGTGTGGATCATGTTCTGGGATTGTATCCCCATCCACCTGATAAATTTGGTGGTGTGGATTGGTGGCCAGTAGGCCAACTGTGTGTTCTCTGTCCTTTCTTAGTATATGTTCCTTTTCATCCAGGGTGCAACAGTGGGCCAGAATAACCATGACGGCCTGACAGGTGAGAATGTCAACCCCAGCCTGATAAATTCATCCCTAAACTTGTCAGCGTTTAGAGACAACCTGACAAGCCTCTCCTCACAGATTAACCCAGTTAGTTTAGGATCTCTCTTTGGGATGTTCCAGGGGCCCTTTGAAGCACCCCAAAGTTAACTGGAAGTCAAGAGAATTTCAATTGGAATTTGATATTTGTGAAGTCTGTCAAAAAGTTTAAAAATTTTAAAACACCCAGTCAGTTAGGATCATAGTTTGCTGTGAAACAATATTTATTCCTTGAGATAAGGTGGGGGAAAAAATCAAATGTAAATATAGATCACTTAAAGGCACAAGGAATCACAGGATCTGTTATCAAAAGCAGCATTCCAGGACAACTTTGTTCTCTTATGAGAGAGAGAAACCAAACCCAGTCTTGTATCAGCCTACTCTTAATAAAATCCATTTACCTAATTAAATTTAATCCAACCTTAGAAAATCCTGACCACATACAAAATTCTTTTCTCAATGTTCCTCTTCCACAAGCATTCTGCAACTTTCTGTAGCCATACTTTGTCCTTTATTCTTTCCCCATTCAGAAATAGCCAGCTCTAGGACAAAATCACACTTTTCCCTTTAACAAAGTATATTTCCATTCCTCATACCTTCTTTTCTGAACACACACATCCTACTCTTCTTAAGCAACCATGAACTGTCTTTTACAGTAGCATTCTGTAGATTGGTAGAGAACATCTCAAGGCGGCACCAAACAGCTTTAGTTTCTCTCTCACAAGAAGACAAGAGTAGATAAATTTAGACCTGTTTAGCAATTAATGTTCCAACATTTTATCTTATTTGAAATGGCCTGGATATTTAATTAATTCCTACCATTTAACTTAGTTTCAGATTTACCAAAACTTGGAGAGACTGTTTTAGATGGAAGTTTCCAAAACATAATTATTCCTATAGAGTTTATCAGAAAGTTCTTATCCCAGTTACATTACTTAAAAATTTAACCATATCAGGTTATTTTCCCTGTTGACAGATTTTATAACCGAAACAGTATGCACTTATTGACTTCTAGTAACCCTAGATACAGTGAAAGTATTGCACTTAGCGTTGATGACTCTAAAGACAAGTCTGTATTAATTAAACCCACAAGTTTAAGCCAGACAAACCAATTTCTACAGAACCAGAGATCTCATAGTTTTCCTGCTTGAATTTAAAATGGCCCTTTTTTTCCCTCAGTCTGGGGGACTACAGATGAGTCAGGTAGTTCCTGAGAGCCCTGGCAGAATAGTGCATTGCAAGAGCAGAGGAAGGAAAAATGCAAGCTCTTCTCTTTTCTTTTTGTTCTTTAAAATCCCACTAAGTAACCCAAGGCTGGAGTCTCAGGCAATGTGGGCTGGGTTTGTATTTCAAGGCTCAAGTGCTCCACCATGCCCTCAATATCAGTGGAGACTTGCAGGAGCAGTTGGACAGACAAAACTACATCACGAACAAAGATACAAATCACAAAATTTAAAGACACAAACAAGAAGTTTTCAACATAAAGGGGACAGGAATGCAGGTGTAAGGATCAAGGGAGAGGTAAAGGGAGGGGAGAGAGGAAAGACTGAAAAAGAGAAAGAGACAGAAAGAGGGAGATTTCAACCCACCCCGTTCAGGTGTCTATTCAGGCACCAACCTGTGCGCTTCCACAAAGGGCCAGTGAAGGAGGGAACACCATATCCACTGCACAACGGGGCAGTCAAGCCTGGACATACAGCCAGTTGTATGTCGTCTGTGGGTCCCCAACCCACAGGTGTGACTCTCACCCATACATACACTAGTACATAGAAATCTGCCGCTTCAGTCCATTCCCAGTGGGAGTTCTCTTGGTGGCAGGAAAATAAAGTGAGAATATTGGGACGATCAGACTTCCAGCCACTACACGTTATGGGGTTTGAACCTCTATCACTCTCAAAAATCTCCAGTCAGGAAGAAACCGCTGGACCAAGGTGTGAGCTGTGAGGTGAGCCTCTCCCACCTTTGCTTGTCACCCGTCAAGGTGAGTCATTGTCAGCCAAAGGGAAGAGGTCTCACAAGCTGAGAGGAATGATGCTGTAGCTGTCTGACGTCCACTCTCTTGGAAGGAAAGGACAGAAGTAAGAGAGGACAGAGAGCGAAGTAAAGAGAGTTCAGGAGAGGGAAAGGAACAAAGGGGAAAGGGAAAGTGGTGAGGGAAAAGGGACAAGGGGAGGGGGAAATCATTACCTGAATGAGGGTACTGAGGCCCCCAGGGGCCAGGAAGGCAGACTTACCAAACTTGCTGACTCTGAAACAAGAGGTTCAGGTGGCCGCTTGTCACACACTGGGAAGCAGCATTCAGTGGTCCTGGAGGTGCCCAGATCCTCTCCTGGGAAGGGGGCGATAGTCCCTTCGTGGTGTCACCACAAAGTATGTCACCAATCAGTGTTCTTGACCTCCTTAACCAATAGAAATTGATCAGAGGCCAGGTGAGAAATTCAGGCAAGTTTTACTGGGACTCCTGCTGCAGCAGGGGGAAGTGAGAACAACATGTTCCCTTGCTTGCTCACTCCGAGGGGCGTGAGCTGGCTCATTTTAAGGAGTGAGGGTTGGGGTGTGTCCAGGGGTCAGGCCGGAGGGGTGGCTTAGGAGGTGTACCCACCCCTTAGGTTGTGTTGTGTGCAGGGGGCATGTGCAGTATCCTGCTTTTGCTCCCAACCCTCTGCTTTTGCTCCAGGCCCTTCAAAAGTGGCAGCTGGGATTTTTAGTCTCTTTGTATCTTTTGTCTAGAATTTGCCCTAACTGCACATGCATGCAGTTGTTTCTTGTCCCCTATAGTTTCCTTGTATTTTGTTGCTTGAGGAGAAGCATGTCCAGGTGCAAGCATTGCAGGACTGTTACCAAGTCCAAGCTTGCTCTGCTCGCCACATGACAGGCCAATAAATCAGAGATGAGGTATTGAGGCAAGGAATACGACTTTATTTGGAAAGTGGGCCGACTGAGAAGATGGAGGACTAGTGTCTCCACAAACCATCTTATCAGGATCTGGATGCCAGTTTCTTTTATAGAATCAGAGAGGTAAGTAAAGTAAAAAAGGCAAACTAGAAAGAGAGTGGCAGTGAGGAAGTAAAGTTAAAAGGGCCATCAGTCTTGCAAAACATCTCCTTGGAATGACCAGCCTTGATGAGAGGATGTGTTAATTTCAGCCATTTACATGTGGGCAGGGTCAGATGGTCTCCCTGAGAGCTAAACAGAGGCACTTTAGTTCAGCATTCAGGCAGAGGGGCTGGGTTCCCTGAGTCAAGGCATTATGCATAATTACAATAATAAAAACAACAAAAAGCAAAGGTTAAAGTCAAAGAAACAGATCCAACATAGAGTCCGATTTACTTCTTCCCTGTTACGATTCCCCACTGTCAATGTCCATTCCACAATCTTGTGGAAAAAGGAGTGACAACTGTTCTAACTGCTCCATCAGATAGATCTTTCTGGGAGCATCCGCCATCAGTGCCAGTGTTCCGAATGTTGAGATTTGTCTTTTGCTCCTCTTTGGAAGTGTCTACTTTACACCTGTTGACTTAAAAAAAAATTCACACCCTGAAAGTTGAGAGTTATTGGGAATTTTGAGGGTTTCAAGCCCATGAGGCCACATCTGCAGTTAAGGAAATTAGCATTTTTCTATGTATGGGAAGATGCAAGGCTCTGGGCTCACTGAAATCATTCCTTTGATATGCACCACAGCTATCTGGGGCCTGGATCCTGTATTTTCATATCCTGAGTGTCCTCAGGGATCATCATAAGGAGTGGCTCCAGTCTGATGGCTGCTACATGGCAGGTATTCTCCTTCCTGAGTTTCATCAGGGTTCACTGGCTCACATTGGAGGGATGCAATCGCTGGTGACTGGTCCTCTCCTCTTGGTCAGGAATTTGACTAATATTTGGGAGACATTTTGTGATCAAATTTTCTCCCACAGTGCTGGGATGCTCATCCCAGGTCAGGTGAAAATTCTTTTTTTGTTTGTTTGCTTTTGTTTTTGTTTAAGTATTTTACAACTTTATTGGAGGATAATTCCTTGACAATGGTGTGTTGGTTTCTGCTTTATAACAAAGTGAATCAGTTATACATATACATATGTTCCCATATCTCTTTCTTCTTGTGTCTCCCTCCCTCCCACCTCCCTATCGCACCCCTCCAGGCGGTCACAAAGAACCGAGCTGATCTCCATGTGCTATGCGGCTGCTTCCCACTAGCGATCTACCTTACGTTTGGTAGTGTATATATGTCCATGCCTCTCTCTCGCTTTGTCACAGCTTACCCTACCCCTCCCCATATCCTCAAGTCCATTCTCTAGTAGGTCTGTGTCTTTATTCCTGTCTTACCCCAAGGTTTTTCATGACATTTTTTCCCTTAAATTCCATATATATGTGTTAGCATACAGTATATGTCTTTCTCTTTCTGACATACTTCACTCTGTATGACAGACTCTAGGTCTATCCACCTCATTACAAATAGCTCAATTTCGTTTCTTTTTATGGCTGAGTAATATTCCATTGTATATATGTGCCACATCTTCTTTATCCATTCATCCGATGATGGACACTTAGGTTGCTTCCATCTCCTGGCTATTGTAAATAAAGCTGCAATGAATATTTTGGTACATGACTCTTTTGGAATTATGGTTTTCTCAGGGTATATGCCCAGTAGTGGGATTGCTGGGTCATATGGTAGTTCTATTTGTAGTTTTTTAAGGAACCTCCATACTGTTCTCCATAGTGGCTGAACCAATTCACATTCCCACCAGCAGTGCAAGAGTGTTCCCTTTTCTCCACACCCTCTCCAGCATTTATTGTTTCTAGATTTTTTGATGATGGCCATTCTGACTGGTGTGAGATGATATCTTATTGTAGCTTTGATTTGCATTTCTCTAATGATTAATGATGCTGAGCATTCTTTCATGTGTTTGTTGGCAGTCTGTATATCTTCTTTGGAGAAATGTCTATTTAGGTCTTCTGCCCAGTTTTGGATTGGGTTGTTTGGTTTTTTTCTATTGAGCTGCATGAGCTGCTTCGAAATTTTGCAGATTAATCCTTTGTCAGTTGCTTCATTCGCAAACATTTTCTCCAATTCTGAGGGTTCTCTTTTGGTCTTATTTATGGTCTCCTTTACTGCACAAAAGCTTTGAAGTTTCATTAGGTACCATTTGTCTATATTTGTTTTTAATTCCATTTCTCTAGGAGGTGGGTCCAAAAGGATCTTGCGGTGATTTATGTCATAGAGTGTTCTGCCTATGTTTCCTGTAAGAAACGGCACCAAAGACGGAGGAGAGCTTAAGCAAGCTTTACTTGGGGACGTTCCCGGGCGAGGTTCACTGGTCCGAGACAAAGGGGCCAGAGAAGTCGCGACCGGGTGTGGGCGCGAACAAAATTTATAGGGGTGGACGCAGGGGAGGTGCTTGCCGTGTGAAGCAGCCCCTTTTTGGTAATCTCTCTGGTGTTGTGGCAATGTCAGGTGTCAGTTGCATCAGCCTCAGAGCCGTTAGTTCTGCCCCTCGGGGAGCGGGAAGACTTGTGGCAATGTCGGGTGTCGGTTGCATCAGCCTCCTTGGCGGGGGTTCCGACTAGCTCCCTGGGCCGTTCCCCGGACCTGCTGGCCTTACATCCTGACTTCTTTGGTGTAATGGGTTGACGTTTGGTCTCTGGCTACTTCCTGCTGTACGAGGGCGCTGGAAGGGAGTTGTGCGGCCAACGGTCCGTAGGTTAGGGGAGGGCAGCAGCGGGGGTGTTCTGTGGGTAATAAGGTATATGGGTGGAGGAGCATCTGATTCACCGCCACCCGAGAGACTTCTTGTATGCAACTGAGGAGAAACCTGAGGAAACAGGGGCAAGCATGAATAGGATGAAGATAAGGATTAAGGGGCCTAGGATTGGCGTCAGCCAGGTATAGAGGGTGGACCGCCACCAGTCGGGGATGGGGGAGGTGGATAGTCACTGCCTGCATTGGAGTCCTTCTTTTAAGCGTCGGAGAGCATCCACATTGTCTTCAATGACCCCTGTCTCGTTGATGTAGTAGCAGCATTCTTCCTGTAGGAAGAGGCAGGTACCTCCTTTGTCGGCTGTCAGAAGGTCGAGGGTGTGTCGACTCTGGAGGGCAACTCAGGCCTCAGAGGTGATCTGGGGATGGAGGGAGGTGATAGAGGCAGCAGAGGCCTCGATGTCTAGCTGGAGTTTCTGTTCTAGGTCGCGGGATGCTGAGACTCTGTGTGTTAGGGCTCGTCCCCCGATGCCCGCAGCGATGAGAGAGAGGAGGCGAGGGAAGTGCCTGCAACCATAGGGAGAAAGATGGCCCTTTTCTGTCGGCTAGAGAGGTGTGTGGTGAGTGAGAGAAATTCGGCTTGGCCATATAATGTGAGTTGTGGAACAAGGGTGACGGCGATACATGGGAAGGGGAAGGAAGAGTTGACCTCTTTTGTAAGGGAGCCATTACACCAAAAGATCAGGCCTGGTGGGGCCCCCATTGGCGTAGTTACAGGGGGGGATGAGTTGCAAGGGAGTGCATCATTAGTTAAATTTGGGTGGCTGCCATTGCAAATTGTGAGGTTCTGTTTTTCTAAATCAAGAAATATGGGGACTCTTAAAGGGGGAAAAGGTAAGTTCTGGGAGGGAGAGGTAAGGGGTCCTTGGGGGTTTCCTTTAGCAGCCAAATATAGGGGTTTAGCAAGAAGAGCAAAGTTAGGGATCCAGTGCCGGAAAAATCCTATCAGGCCCAGAAAGGAGAGAATCTGGTCAGCTGTCTCTGGAGGTTGGAGGTCGTGGATGGCCTGGGTGCGGTCGGCTGTCAGGCTCTTTGTTGTGGGGGTAAGGTGGATTCCCAGCTAGGTTACTGAGGGTGTAGACAGTTGGGCCTTGGCCGGAGAGACCCGATAGCCGCGAGAGCCGTGATAATTGAGGAGGTCAGCAGTATGCTGTTTTGAGAGGCTGAGAGATGGGCTACAGAGGAGGAGTTCATCCACGTATTGGAGGACTATACTGGGGGTGAGAGGGAAGGAAGCGTGGTCCCGCGCCAGAGCCTGTCCAAAGAGGTGGGCCAATTATTAAAGAGAATCGTGAGCAATCACGCACGACTGACCGGACAAATGTTGGTTTCCCTCAAGAACGTTATAAAGTGCATTACTATTTATGGCCACTAGAGGGCGAGGATGTATTTGATTGAGTAAGCAAAGGGGGGGAAAATCCCAGCAAGGTGATAGATTGTGATACGCTATTAATACTGCTGATCTAACTGTGTATAAAAACACTACATTCACCAAATATAGTCCGTGAAAATTGCACACCAGACATTTGTTACAATTTACATATTGGGCCTATAGATGTCTAATAATTTCAAAGAATTGAAATAATTCAGAGTATATTCTCCGACCCCAGATTGAAATTGAGCCAGAAATCAATAAAAAAAATTAGAAAAATAATTTATAGGTCGGGATATTAATAATTATATTTCTAAATCACCCACAGGTCAATGAATAAATCACAAAAGCAATCATAAAATATTATGCTTTGATTAATAATGAGTTTGCTTATATAAAAGTTTGTGCGCTGGGTGGAAAGCAATGCTTGCAGAAAATTTTGTAGCTTGAAATGAATATATTAGAAAGTGAGAAAGTAATATTATTTCTGATACAATCACTAAATTCGGGTAATTACAAATGTACATTACATTACAAAATTGACAACAAATTTAGCCAAAAGAATATATGTGGAAGGAACTAACAAAAACAAGAACAGAAATTAATAAAAGAAAGCAAACGTATAACAAGTAGAATAGGCAGAGGCTCGTTCTTTAATAGGATTAATAATTCAGATAAACCTCTAGTATGTTTCACTGAAAAAATAAAATGGAGATTTCTCAACTAACCAATATCAAGAATGAAAAATGTACCATGAACAGCATTAGGCCATTCAATATAAAAATGTAGTTGAAATGTTTAACTTCCTAGAAAATACAAATTATCATAAATAAAATGGAAGTAAATGGGAAATATAAATAGCCTTCTAGCTTTTAAAAGAAATTAATTATAAATAAACACCTTCTTAAAAAGAAAACTCCAGGTGCAGATAGATTCACAATAAATTCTATTAAGTATGTAAGAAGGATCATTACAGATACATGGTGCTCATAAACGTTGATGCAAGTTTCAGGAAAATTGAAAAATGAAGTCCAATGATCTATAAAAGGGTTATACATAACAAAACCAAAAAGGGTTTGTTCTCATAATGTAAGGTAATATCAATATTTGAAAATCAATTGAAAAACAACAAACTTATGCATGTAGAAAACAGATTAGTGGTTGCCAGAGGCAGGGATGGGGCTGAGTGAAATGGGTGAAAGTGGCCAAAAGGTACAAACTTCCAGTTCTAAAATAAATAAGTCCTGGGGATGTAATGTACAGCGTGGTGACTATAGCTAATAATACTGTATTGTGTATTGAAAGTCACTTAGAGAGTAGATCTTAAAAGTTCTCATCACAAGAAAAACATTGTAACTGTGTGGTGATGGATGTTGTAACTAGACTCATAGTGGTGATCATTTCACAACATATACAAATATCAAATCATTTGATTGTACACCTGTAACTAATATAATGGTTTAAATGGTGCATATATCAATAAAAATAAATAAAACGAAAGAGCTGATTTATACGCACACACACAACACACACACACACACACACACAAGGGTGTTTCTCAGAACGCTAATTGTAAGCTGCATTCAAAAGTGTTTTATGAGTGAAATAAATTTATACCCATTCTGTTAAGCACATAGAGAAGTTTTTAAGAACACTTGTAATAAAGATGTTTCTAAGATGCTGCTTGCAAGTTGCACTGAGAACAGTGTTATATCAGTGAATGGAAGTTACAACCATTCTGAAATTCATTCAGAGAAGTGTTTGAGAATACTTGTAGTTAAGACATTTCTAAGATGCCTCTTGTGAGATGCGTTGAGAACAGCGCCATACCAGTGAGTGGAAGTTATATCCGTCTGTAATACATGCAAAGAAGTGTTTAAGAGCACTTGAAATAAAGATATTTCTAGGAATGATGAAAACAAACAAAATCAGTCAGTGTAAATAACAACATTAAAATATTAAAGGAGAAAAATAAAAAAATAAACTCTCAAAAACCCAGATTTTTATGTTTAAACAATATGCATTTATGATAAAGCTCTTGGGACACTAGGAATAGAAAAGAATTTCCCTGACTGATTAAAGAGATCCTCTTTAAGAACTCTAGATAAAAGTCATATTGATTTATATAAATGTTGAAATGTACAAAGATTTCCCTCTGACACCAAGAATGAGGCCACAATGCCATCAACCAACATTTATATTTAAATTTTTACTTAAGGTCTTAGCTACTGTAATAAGGCAAGTAAAGAAATACAAGTTATTATAATTGGAAATGAGTTATTAACAGAAGGACAGTGGAAAATCCAGAAGAATCTACAGTTGAACTACTTGAAGTAATAAATTTAGCAAAGCCATTGAGAAGAAATCAGTATATACAAACCAATTGTTGGGCTTCCCTGGTGGCGCAGTGGTTGAGAGTCTGCCTGCCAATGCAGGGGACACGGGTTCGTGCCCCGGTCCGGGAGGATCCCACATGCCGCGGAGTGGTTGGACCCGTGAGCCATGGCCGCTGAGCCAGTGCGTCCGGGGCCTGTGCTCCGCAACGGGAGAGGCCACAACAGTGAGAGGTCTGCGTAACGCAAAAAAACAAAAAACAAACAAAAAACAATTGTCTATTTACATTTCTATAATGAACAGTTAGAAATGAAATTTAAGAACCCACAGAACTAAAGATGCATGGGGGCATTTTTAATATTTTAGGAATAAATCTAAAGATATGTACGTAGAAATCTATAAACTATCATTGAGAGAAATTGAGGAAGTCCTAAATAAATTGAGAATTATTCCATGATAAAGGAGTAGAAGATGTAGTATTTTAAGGAGGTTAATATATGGAAATTTGATCTATGGATTAATTAGAAGCTCAATCAAAATGAGTCTGTGGGGCTTCCCTGGTTGAGAGTCCGCCTGCCAATGCAGGGGACACGGGTTCATGCCCCGGCCCTAGAGGATCCCACGTGCCGTGGAGTGGCTGGGCCCGTGAGTCATGGCCACTGGGCCTGCGCGTCTGGAGCCTGTGCTCCGCAGCAGGAGAGACCACAACAGTGAGAGGCCCGCATACCACAAAAAAAAAAAAAAAAAAAAAGATGAGTCTGTGTGTATAACTTGAAAGGGTCAGAGGAAATGCATATGCAAATGCTAATAACCAAATATAATTAGGCAACCTTGAAGGAAAAAAAAAAGAATTGGTTTTACCAGACATCAAAATGCATTTCAAGGCTAACTGTAATTAAAACAGTGGATACTGGTACAATCATAGAGGGAAAACTGAATAAAACAGAGAGTTCAGAAATAGACCCCCACACAAGGACGTTTAATTCTTAACAAGTGTGGAACTTCAGAGTATTGAAGACAGTTTTTTCCATAAATGGTATTGAGTCAACTGAATAAATAACTTTAAAAAAGAAACTTGATCCCTGTCTCATAATACGCATACAACATTATCTCAAGAGAAATATAGATATGAACCTGAAATATAAAACAATAAAGATTTTAGGAGAAAACTAACATTATCCCAAGAAATAACAACAAGAGTCTTGATTTCTTGTTTTAAACACGAACATGAGATTCTCATATGCAGGGTTGAACTACTGTAGTATTATTAATATATCCTCACATACTAGGTAGAGATGAGCTATTATTTTTCTACTGTAGTATTCTGCTTGCGCTGCTGCAGAAAAATACTGCAGATTGCTTAAACAGCAGACACTGTCTCACAGTTCTGGAAGCTGGGAACTCGAAGAAAAGATGCTGATTGCTTTGGTTTCTGGTGAAACCCTCATCCTGGCTTGCAGACAGCTGTTTTGGTGCTGTCTTCACATGGCAAACAGAGAGACAGTGAGCTGTCTTGTGTCTTCTCTTAAAGGACATTAATCCTATTGGATCAGGACCTGCCCTATGACTTCATTTAACCCTAATTACCTCCTTACAGATCCTATCTTCAAATATAGTGACACTACATCTATACTCATTAAAGATATTATCCTGTAATTTTCTTATTTTGGGTAGAATCTTTGTCTGGTTTTGGTATCAGGGTGATGGTGGCTTCATAGAGTGACTTTGGGAATATTCCCTCCTCTTCAATCTTTTGGAGTAGTTTGAGAAAGATAGATATAAGCTCTTTTTGTATGTTTTGTAGAAATCCCCAGTCAAGCCATAGGGTTCTGGACTTTTGTTTGCAGGGAGGTGGTTGTTGTTTTTTCCTGTGGTGTTTGCATAAGCTGTTAGATACATTTATTTTCAATATGCATCTTTTGTTATATGACTTTGTAGTTATTTCTTTAGACATGAGTAATGCATAACACTAAATAGATAATAAGCTATAATATAGTTGGTATCTGTGTTTCATTCCAGTTTACCTGGTATAGTCTATACATAGTCAGAGTTCAATAAACATTTTTTTTAACATAGATGCAAGGAGAGCATCAATCAAAAGTCCATCAGAGAACAGAGAGACATGCTAAATCACCCTTTGTGAGAAGAATAACCACTGGGAATTGGAATATCAGCTTTACCTCTAAGCAGATTTAGGCTGTAAAGAAGCCATATATTTTCTTATATATGAGACACTCAAGGGTACTCTCATTGAGGGATTATGTGTGGGAAAATCTGCCTTCCTGCAAAGGTCTCAAATGAGGAAATCTGTTTCTTTACCTGCTCATTGAAAACAATAATAGAATCCTCTGAGAATTTATAATCATTGGACTGATTATTCTTGCTGATTCTGCTGGTGTATTTTCTTGGAAGAAAAAATTCCCAGCCCCCAAAATTACTGTGATTAAAGGTTGGTATTGTCCTTTGGTGCCTGGAAGATACAAATAAAAATTTGTTCCAGATTCATTGTCCTTCATCCATTCCCCTCAGCATTACCAGAGGTTTAATTTAGCCAAATATGAGCCAGCACTCAGGTCATCAGAAACAGAGAGATAAGGCAGATCTTCTGTAATGACTTTAATAAAGTTTGTTTTTTTGAAGTTTTTTATTGAGGTATAGTTGCATTACAATGATGTGTTAGTTTCTACTGTACAGAGAAGTGGAGCTCCCTGTGCTACACAGTAGGATCTTATTAGTTACCCACTTTATACATATTAGTGTATATATGTCTATTCCAATCTCCCCATTCATCACACACACCTCCACCACTTTTCTCCCTTGGTGTCCATACGTTTGTTCTCTACATCTGTGTCTCTATTTCTGCCTTGCGAACTGGTTCATCTGTACCATTTTTCTAGATTCCACATATATGCATTAATATACGATATTTGTTTTTCTCTTTCTGACTTACTTCACTCTGTATGACAGTCTCTAGGTCCATCCATGTCTCTACAAATGGCCCAATTTCGTTCCTTTTTATGGCTGAGTAATATTCCATTGTATATATGTGCCACATCTTCTTTATCCATTTGTCTGTCGATGGGCATTTAGGTTGCTTCCATGACCTGGCTATTGTAAATAGTGCTGCAAAGAACATTGGTGTGCATGTGTCTTTTTTTCCTAAAGAAAAAGTTTATTCTCTCTTCCTCTCTGCAGGTGTCTTTTTGAATTATGGTTTTCTCTGGGTATACACCCAGTAGTGGGATTGTTGGGTCATATGGTAGTCCTATTTTTAGTTTTTTCAGGACCCATACTGTTCTCCATAGTGGCTGTACAATTTACATTCTCACCAACAGGGCAAGCTGGTTCCCTTTTCTCCACACCCTCTCCAGAATTTATTGTTTGTAGATTTTCTGATGATGCCCATTCTAACCGGTGTGAGGGGATAACTCATGGTAGTTTTGATTAGCATTTCGCTAATAATTAGTGATGTTGAGCATCTTTTCATCTGCCTCTTGGCCATCTGTATGACTTCTTTGGAGAAATGTCTAGTTAGGTCTTCTGCCCATTTTTGGATTAGGCTGTTTTTGTTTTTGATATTGAGCTGTATGAGCTGTTTGTATATTTTGGAGATTAATCCTTTGTCAGTTACTTTGTTTGCAAATATTTTCTCCCATTCTGAGTGTTGTCTTTTCGTCTTTTTTCTAGTTTCCTTTCTTTGCTGTGAGAAAGCTTTTAAGTTTCATTAAGTCCCATTTGTTTATTTTTGTTTTTATTTCCATTACTCTAGGAGGTGAGTCAAAAAGGATCTTGCTGTGATCTATGTCAAAGAGTGTTTTGCCTATGTTTTCTTCTAAGAGTTTTATGCTGTCCGGACTTGCATTTACGTCTTTAATCCATTTTGAGGTTATTTTTGTGTATGGTGTTAGGGAGTGCTCTAATTTCATTCCTTTAAATGTAGCTGTCCAGTTTTACCAGCACCATTTACTGAAGAGGCTGTCTTTTCTCCATTGTATATCCTTGTCTCCTTTGTCATAGATTAGTTGACCATACGTATGTGGGTTTATCTCTGGGTTTTCTATACTGTTCTACTGATCTATATTTCTGGGGTTTTTGCCAGTACCATATTGTCTTGATTACTGTAGCTTTGTAGTATAGTGTGAAGTCAGGTAGCCTGATTCCTCCAGCTCCATTTTTCTTTCTCAAGATTGCTTTGGGTATTCAGGGGCTTTTCTGTTTCCATACAAATTGTAAAAATATTTTGTTCCAATTCTGTGGAAAATGCCATTGGTAATTTGATAGGGATTGCAATGAATCTGTAGATTGCTTTGGGTAGTATAGTCATTTTCACAATATTGATTCTTCTAGTCTGAGAACAAGGTATATCTCTCCATCTGTTTGTGTCATCTTTGATTTCTTTCATCAGTGCCTTATAGTTTTCTGTATACAGGACTTTTGCCTCCTTAGGTAGGTTTATTCCTAGGTATTTTATTCTTTCTGTTGCCATGGTAAGTCAGAGTGTTTCCTTAATTTTTCTTTCAGATTTTTCGTTGTTAGTGTATAGGAATGCAAGAGATTTCTGTGCATTAATTTTGTATCCTGCTATTTTACCAAATTCATTGATTAGCTCTAGTAGTTTTCTGGTGGCATCTTTAGGATTCTCTATGTATAGTATCATGTCATCTACAAACAGTGACAGTTTTACTTCTTCTTTTCTAATTTGTATTCCTTTTATTTATTTCTCTTTTCTAAGTGCCGTGGCTAGGAGTTCCAAAACTATGTTGAAAACTAGTGGCAAGAAAAGACATCCTTGTCTTCTTCCTGATGTTAGATAGAGGAAATGCTTTCAGTGTTTGACCACTGAGAATGATGTTTGATGTGTGTTTGTCGTACATGGCCTTTATTATGTTGGGGTAGGTTCCCTCAATGCCCACTATCTGGAGAGTTTTTTTTATCATAAATTTGTCTTGAATTTTGCCAAAAGCTTTCTCTGGATCTACTGAGAATATCATATGGTTTTTATTCTTCAATTTGTTAACATGGTGTATCACATTGATTGATTTGTATTTAATGAAGAAGCCTTGCATAGCTGGGATAAGTTCCACTTGATCATGGTGTATGATCCTTTTAATGTACTGTTGAATTCTGTGTGGACACTTAGGTTGCTTCCATGTCCTGGCTATTGTAAATAGAGCTGCAATGAACATTGGCTTACATGTGTCTTTTTGAATTATGATTTTCACAGGGTATATGCCCAGTAGTGGGATTCCTGGGCCATATGGTAGTTCTATTTTTACTTTTTTAAGGAACCGTCATACTCTTCTCCATAGTGGCTGTATCAATTTACATTCCCACCAACAGTACAAGAGGGTTCCCTTTTCTCTACACCCTCTCCAGCATTTTTTGTTTGTACAATTTTTCATGATGGCCATACTGACTGGTGTGAGGTGATACCTCATTGTGGTTTTGATTTGCATTTCTCTAATGATTAGTGATGTTAAACATCCTTTCATGTGTTTGTTGGTAGTCTGTATATCTTCTTTGGAGAAATGTCTATTTAGGTTTTCCACCCATTATGGGACTGGGTTGTTTGGGGGTTTTTTTGATATTGAGCTGCCTGAGCTGCTTGTATATTTTGGATATTAATCCTTTGTCAGTTGCTTCAATTGCAAATATTTTATCTCATTCTGAGTGTTGTCTTTTCATCTTGTTTGGTTTCATTTGCTGTGCAAAAGGTTTTAAGTTTCATTAGGTCCCATTTGTTTATTTTTGTTTTTATTCCCATTTCTCTAAAAGGTGGGTCAAAAAGGGTCTTGCTGTGATTTATGTCAGAGTGTTTTGCGTATGTTTTCCTCTAAGTGTTTTATAGTGTCTGGCCTTACATTTAGTCTTTAATCCATTTTGAGTTTATTTTTGTGTATGGTGTTCACAAGTGTTCTAATTTCATTCTTTTACATGTATCAGTAGAGTTTTCCCGGCACCAATTATTGAAGAGGCTGCCTTTTCTCCATTGTATATTCTTGCCTCCTTTATCAAAGAAAAGGTGACCATATGTGCATGGTTTTTTCTCTGGGCTTCCTCTCCTGTTCCATTGATCTATATTTCTGTTTTTGTGCCAGTACCATATTGTCTTGATTACTGTAGATTTGCAGTATAGTCTGAAGTCAGACAGCCTGATTCCTCCAGGTCCATTTTTCTTTCTCAGTATTATGTTGGCTCTTCCGGGTCTTTTCTGTTTCCATACAAATTGTGAAAGTTTTTGTTCTAGTTGTGTGAAAAATGCCATGGGTAGTTTGATAGGGATTGCACTGAATCTGTAGATTGCTTTGGGTATTATAGTCATTTTCACAATGTTGATTCCTCCAATCCAAAAACATGGTATATCTCTCCATCTGTTTGTATAGTCTTTGATTTCTTTCATCTGTGTCTTATAGTTTTCTGCATAGAGGTCTTTTGTCTCCTTAGGTAGGTTTATTCCTAGGTATTTTATTCTTTTTGTTGCAATGGTAAATGGGAGAGTTTCCTTAATTTCTCTTTTAGATATTTTGTCATTAGCGTATAGGAATGCAAGAGATTTCTGTGCCTAATTTTTGTATCCTGCTATTTTACCAAATTCATTGATTAGCTCTAGTAATTTTCTGGTAGCATCTTTAGGATTCTCTATGTATATAGTATTATGTCATCTGCAAACAGTGACAGTTTTACTTCTTCTTTTCTGATTTGGATTTCTTTTATTTCTTTTTCTCCCCTTATTGCCATGGCTAGGACTTCCAAATCTATGTTGAATAATAGTGTTGCAGAGTGGGCAACCTTGTCTTATTCCTGATTGCAAACTGATGGTTTCAGTTTGTCAGCATTGAGAACGATGTTACCTGTGGGTTTGTCATAATTGGCCTTTATTATGTTGAGGTAGTTTCCCCCTATGCCTACTTTCTGGAGAGTTTTTCTCCTTAATGGGTGTTGAATGTTGTCAAAAGCTCTTTCTGCATCTATTGAGATTATCATGTGTTTTCATCCTTCAATTTGTTAATATGGATTATCACACAGATTGATTTGCATACATTGAAGAATCCTTGAATTCCTAGGATAAACCCTACTTGATGATTGTGTGTGATCCTTTTAATGTGCTGTTGGATTCTGTGTGCTAGTATTTTGTTGAGTATTTTTGCATCTATGTTCATCAGTGATATTGGTCTGTAGTTTTCTTTCTTTGTGATGTCCTTGTCTGATTTTGGTATCAGGGTGATGATTGCCTCGCAGAATGAGTTTGGGAGTGTTCCTTCCTCTGCTATACTTTGGAAGAGTTTGATAAGGATAGGTGTTAGCTCTTCTCTAAATGTTTCATAGAATTCACCTGTGAAGCCATCTGCTCCTGGGCTTTTGTTTGTTGGAAGATTTTTATACACAGTTTCCATTTCAGTGCTTGTGATTGGTCTGTTCATATTTTCTATTTCTTCCTGGTTCAGTTTGGAAGGTTGTACTTTTCTAAGAATTTGTCCATTTCTTCCAGTTTGTCCATTTTATTAGCATATAGTTGCCTGTAGTAGTCTCTTATGATCCTTTGTATTTTTGTGGTGTCCATTGTAAGTTCTTCTTTTTCATTTCTAATTCTGTTGATTTGAGTCTTCTCCCTTTTATCCTTGGTGAGTCTGGCTAATGGTTTATCAATTTTGTTTATCTTCTCAAAGAACCAGCTTTTGCTTGTATTGATTTTTGCTTTTGTTTACTTCATTTCTCTTTTATTTATATCTGATCTGATCTTCATGATTTCTTTCCGTCTGCTAACTTTGGACTTTTTTGTCCTTCTTTCTCTAATTGCTTTAGGTGTAAGGTATTTTTGTTTATATGAGATTTTTCTTCTTTCTTCATGTAGGATTGTATTGCTATAAACTTCCCTCTTAAGACTGCTTTTGCTGCATCCCTTAGGTTTTGGGTCATTGTGTTTTCACCATTATTTGTTTCTAGGTATTTTTTAATTTCCTCTTTGATTTCTTCAGTGATCTCTCAGTTATTTACTAGCATAGTGTTTAGCCTCCATGTTTTTTATATTTTTTACAGTTTCTTTCCTGTAATTGATATCTTTTTTTCATAGTATTGTGGTCAGAAAAGATATTTCAAATGATTTCAATTTTGTTAAATTTACTAAGTCTTGATTTGTGACCCAAGATATGATGTATCCTGGAGAATGTTCCATGAGCACTTGATAAGAAAGTGTATTCTGTAGTGTTTGGATGGAATATCCTATAAATATCAGTTAAGCCCATCTGATCTAATGTATCATTTAAAGCTTGTGTTTCCTTATTTATTTTCATCTTGGTTGATCTGTCCGTTGGTGAAAGTGGGTTGTTAAAGTACCCTAATATGACTGTGTTACTGTCAATTTCCCCTTTTATGGCTGTTAGCATTTGCCTTATGTATTGAGGTGCTCCTATGGTGGGTGCATAAATATTTACAATTGTTATATCTTCTTCTTGGATTGATCCCTTGATCGTTATGTCATGTCCTTCTTTGTCTTTTGTAATAGTCTTTATTTTAAAGTGTATTTTTTCTGATATGAGAATTGTTACTCCAGCTTTCTTTTGATTTCCTTTTGCATGGAATATCTTTTTCCATCCCCTCATTTTGAGTATGTATGTGTCTCTAGGTCTGAAGTGGGTCTCTTGTAGACAGCATATATACGAGTCTAGTTTTTGTATCCATTCAACCAGTCTGTGTCTTTTGGTTGGAGCACTTAATCCATTTACATGTAAGGTAATTATCGATATGTTTGTTCCTATTACCATTTTCTTAAATGTTTGGGTTTCTTATTGTAGGTCTTTTCCTTCTTTTGTGTTTCCTCCCCAGAGAAGTTCCTTTAGCATTTGTTGTAAAGCTGGTTTGGTGGTGCTGAATTCTCTTAGCTTTTGTTTGTCTGTAAAGGTTTTAAGTTCTCCATCAAATCTGAATGAGATCCATGCAGAGTAGAGTAATCTTGGTTGTAGGTTTCTCCCTTTCATCACTTTAAATATGTCCTGCCACTTCCTTCTGGCTTGCAGAGCTTATGCTGAAAGATCAGCTGTTAAACTTATGGGAACTCCCTGTATGTTATTTGTTGCTTTTCCCTTGCTGCTTTTAATATTTTTTCTTTGTATTTCACTTTTGATAGTTTGATTAATATGTGTCTTGGTGTGTTTCTCCTCGGATTTATCCTGTATGGGACTCGCTGCACTTTCTGGACTTGATTGACCATTTCCTTTCTCATATTAGGGATGTTTTCAATGTTAATCTCTTTAAATATTTTCTCAGACCCTTTCTTCTTCTCTTTTTCTGGGACCACTATAATTCTAATGTTGGTGCATTTAATATTGTCACAGTGGTCACTGAGACTGTCCTCAATTCTTTTCATTCTTTTTTCTTTATTCTGCTCTGTGGCAATTATTTCCACTCTTTTATCTTCCAGATCCCTTATCCGTTCATCTGCCTCAGTTATTCTGCTATTGATTCCTTCTAGAGAATTTTTAATTTCATTTATTGTGTTGTTCATCATTGTTTGCTTGGTCTTTAGTTCTTCTATGTCCTTGTTAAATATTTCTTGTATTTTCACCATTCTATTTCCAAGATTTTGGATCATCTTTAGTATCATTACTCTGAATTCTTTTTCAGACTGTCTGCCTATTTCCTCTACATTTGTTTGGTCTGGTTGGTTTTTACCTTGCT
Source organism: Grampus griseus (assembly GCF_964374135.1). NCBI lineage: Eukaryota > Metazoa > Chordata > Mammalia > Artiodactyla > Delphinidae > Grampus > Grampus griseus. Next base: position 121,490,600 of record NC_139018.1, on the reverse strand, counting down.
CCTTCCTCTGCTGCATATTTCTCTGTCTTCTCATTTTGTTTAACTTACTGTGTTTGTGGTCTCTTTTTCACAGGCTGCAGGTTCGTAGTTCCCATTAATTTTGGTGTCTGCCCCCAGTGGCTGAGATTGGTTCAGTGGCTTGTGTAGGCTTCCTGGTGGAGGGGACTGGTGCCTGTGTTCTGGTGGGTGGGTGTGGATCTTGTCCTTCTAGTGGGCTGGGCCGTGTCCAGTGGTGTGTTTTGGAGTGTCTGTCAACTTTGTATGACCTTAGGCGACCTCCTGCTAATGGGTGGGATTCTGTTCATATCTTGCTGTTTGTTTGGCATGCGGTGGCCAGCACTGGAGTTTGCTGGCTGTTGGGTGGAGCTGGGTCTTCGTGTTGAGACGTAGATATCTGAGAGAGCTCTTGCTGATTGATATTTCATAGGGCTGGGAGGTCTCTCTTGGTCCAATGTCCTGTACTCAGCCCTCCCACCTTGAAGACTGAGGCTCCTCACCTGGCTGGATCACCGAGACACTGCCAGCCTCTTGGCTTGAAAAAAAAGGAAGAAAAAAATAAAATAGAACAATGAATCGATAGAACCCCAGACCCAAATGGTAAAAGCAAAACTAAACATAAAAAATGACACAAAGAAACATACACACACACACTCATAAAAAGAGAACAAACAAACAGCAACACATACAACAGATTGAACCATAGGACAAATGATAAAAGCAAACTTAAACTGACAAAATCACAAAAGAAACATACACATACACACTCACAAAAGGAGAAAAAAAGGAAAAAAATTTAGAAATAATAGTAAAGTTTTAAAAATAAAAGTACATAAAAAGGAAGAAAGAGAACATCCAAAGCAATAAACAAATCAACCAATGATAACAAGCACTAAAAAGTAAACTAAGATAAACATAAAACCAAAACCAAATCAGAGCCAGAAAGCAAACCCCGTCTACAGTTGACCCTAATGTCCACTCTCTCGATTTTGGGACATTTGTCTTCTATTCTATTACACAGATGCTCTGTTTATTAAGTTGATTGTGGGGATTTTATCTGCTGCTCTTGAGGCTGCACGGAGAAATTTCCTTTTCTCTTCTTTGTTCACATAGCTCCTGGGGTTCAGCTTTCATTTTGGCCCTGGCTCTGCATGTAGGCCACCCTCAGGTCTCTGTTCCCCACCCAGACAGGAGGGGTTAAAGCAACAGCTGATTAGGTCTCTCTTTCTCACTCAGGCTGGGGAGAGGGAGGGGTATGGTAATCATAATTGGCATGTAGGGCAAGCCTGTTGTGGTAGAGGCCAGCATGACATTACAACAGCCTGATGCATGCAGTGTGTCCTCCCTGGGAAGTTGTCCCTGGATCATGGGACCCTGGCAGTGGCATGCTGCACGGGGTGGGTGGGTGGGTGTTGGTAGTGACCTGTGCTTGCACACAGGATTCTTGGTGTCAGCAGCAGCAGCATTAGCAGTTCATGCCCGTCTCTGGGCTGTCAGCTGATATCCTTGGCTCGTGCCCATCTCTGGAGCTCACTTAGTTGGTGCTCTGCTTTCTGTGGGCACAGGGAGTGGGAATCACTTCTTCTTACGCATCTCATAACAATAGTCTCTTGCCTCTCCGGCAGGTCCAGTCTTTCTTCTGGACTCCCTCTTGGCTAGCTGTGGTGCACTAGGCCCCTTCAGGCTGTCTTCACACAGCCAACCCCAGTCCTCTCCCTGCGGTCTCACCTCTGAAGCCCAAGCCTCAGATCCCAGCCTCCACCTGCCCCAGTGAGTGAGCAGACAAGCCTCTCAGGTTGGTGAGTGCTGGTCAGCACCTATCCTTTGTATGGAAATCTCCCCTATTTGCCCTCTGCTACTTTTACCCCTGTTGCTGTGCTCTCCTCCATGGCTCCAAAGCTTCCCCACACCACCCCCCATCCCCACCAGTGAAGGGATTCCCTAGTGTGTGAAAACTTTTCATGCTTCACAGCTCCCTCCCACAGGTGCAGGCCCCATCCCTATTCCTTTGTCTCTTTTTTCTTTTGCCCTACCTAGGTACATGGTGGGTTTCCTGCCTTTTAGGAAGTCTGAGGTCTTCTGTCAGCATTCAGTAGGTGTTCTGTAGGAATTGTTCCACATGTAGATGTATTTTTGATGTATATGTGGGGAGGACGGTGATCTCCACATCTTACTCCTTTGCTATCTTGAAGGTCTCTATGCCTCCATTCTTTTCCCAAGATCCTCGATCATCTTCACTATCATTATTCTGAATTCTTTTTCTGGAAGATTGCCGATCTCCACTTCATTTAATTGTTTTTCTGGGGTTTTATGTTGTTCCTTCATCTGGGACATAGTCTTCTGCCTTTTCGTTTTGTCTCTCTTTCTGTGACTGTGGTTTTCATTCTGCACGCTGCAGGATTGTAGTTCTTCTTGCTTTCTGCCGTCTTCCCTCTGGCCGTTGTTGTTGTTTTTAATTACAGATTTTATTTCACTTCTAGTGACAAGACTGTTCAAATTATCTGTTTTCTCTTGACTCAACTGTTGCAGGCTGTAAGTTTCTAGAAACTTGTCCATTTCTTCTAAGTGGCCCAATTTGTTGGCATATAACTCTTCTTAGTATTCTCTTACAATTTTTTGCATTTCTGTGGTATCAGTTGTTACTTCTCCTCTTTCTTTCTTATTTTGTTTATTTGGGTCCTCTCTCTTTTCTTCTTGGTGAGCCTGGCTAGAGGTCTGTCAATTTTGTTTATCTTTTCAAAAAACCAGCTCTTGGTTTCATTGATCTTTTCTATTGTTTTTTAAATCTCTATTTATTTCCTCTGTGATCTTTATTAGTTCCTTCTGCTGACTTTGGATTTTATTTGTTCTTTTTCTAATTCTTTAAGATAGTAGTTTAGGTTATTTATTTGAGATTTTTCTTGTTTCTTGAGGAGGGCCTGTATCACAATGAACTTTCCTCTTAGAACTACATCACATAGATTTTGCAAGGTTGTGTTTTCATTGTCATTTGTCTCGAGGTATTTTCCAATTTCCCCTTTGATTTCATAATTGATCCACTTATTTTTAGTAGCATGTTTAGGTTTAGTATTTCTATACTCTTTGTTTGTGCTTGTCTGAGAAATTCTTTATCTGTTTTTCTCTTTTAAATGACAATCTTGCTGGGTAGAGTATCCTAGGTTGCAGGTTTTTCCTTTTCAGGACTTTGAATATATCATGCCACCTCTTTCTGTTCTGCAAAATACCTGAAGAAAAATCAGCTTTATGGGGGTTCCCTTGTAACTGACTCTTTGTTTTTCTCTTGCCTCCTTTAGAATCCTCTCTTTATCTTTAACTTTTGCCATTTTAATTATGATGTCTTGGTATGGGTCTGTTTGGGTTCATCTAGTTTGGGACCCTCTGTGCTTCCTGTACCCGAATATCTGTTTTTTTCTTTAGGTTTAGGAAAATTTTCAGCCATAATTTCTTTTTTTTTTGTAATACATTTATTTATTTATTTTTGGCTGTGTTGGGTCTTCATTGCTGTGAACAGGCTTTCTCCCTAGTTGTGGTGAGTGGGGGCTACTCTTCATTGTGGTGCACAGATTTCTCATTGTGGTGGCTTCTCTTGTTGTGGAGCTCGGGCTCTAGGTGCACGGGCTTCAGTAGTTGTGGTATGCAGGCTTAGTAGTTGTGGCTCGTGGGCTCTAGAGCACAGGCTCAGTAGTTGTGACGCATGGTCTTAGTTGCTCCGTGGCATGTGGGATCTTCCTGGACCAGGGCTTGAACCCATGTCCCCTGCACTGGCAGGCAGATTCTTAACTACTGCACCACCAGGGAAGTCCCACATAATTTCTTTAAATACATTTTTATCTCCTTCTCTCTCTCTTCTTCTGGAACCCCTATTGTATGTCGGTTGGCATGCTTTATATTATTCCATAGATCTCTTATGCAGCTTTCATTTTCAAAAAAATTTTTCTTTCTGTCTGCTGTTCTGATAGAGTGATTTCCATTATTCTCTCTTCCAGACCACTTATTCATTCTTTTGCATTCTTCGGTCTGCTATTCATTGCTTCTAGGTTGGTTTTGTATCTTGGCAATTAAGTTGTCTAATTTTGATTGGTTCCGTTTTATAGTTTCTAGTTCCTTGTTACAAGGATCTGTATTTCTGTTGATAATCTTTTTTCATTCCTTTAGCATTTTTATTACTTCCTTTTTCAACTTAGTGTCTAGTAGACTGGTGAGGTCTATTTCATTATTTGTTCTTTCAGGGGATTTCTCTTCCTCTTTTAATTGGGAGCCCTTCCTTTGCTTTCTCATTTTACTTAAGTTTTTCTGTCTCTATGAATTTAGGAGAAACAGTTATCTACTGTGGTCTTGAAGAGGTGCTTTTATGTGGGAACATCCCTGTGCAGACTGTGTGCATCCAGTATTTTTGGTGTGAGAGCTGTTTTTGGTATGGATGCCAGCCACATCTTTTCTCAGTGTTCTGTCCATTATCCCCTTGATAGGGGGTTAGTGTTGTGCTTCCCAGAGCCTGCACTGGTTATTGAGCAGTGCCTCCTATTTGCTCCATGGCTGTCACAGCCCTGTTGGGGGGAGGTTCTGTTCCCCAGTTGTTAGAGTAGATGCCCTGAGGGTCAGGTTTCATAAGGCTCCATTGCCCTTAAGTGTGTGCTCTGTCCCCAAGGAGGTGATTGCTGAAGCAAGTTACGACCAAGTGGTCAAAAGGACCTAAGTGCCACCTGTGCAGGCATCCATGGTTCTGCCTAGAGAAAGGCCAAGATCATGTCCCTTTCTCTGTTGTGTTTGTCCCAGACCTGGTGCTAGGCTGCTGCTTGGAGCTGTGGTACTGTGGCTGCAGAAATTGAGGTGGCTGTGCTGATACAGCCTGGGACCTGGGCTGCCTATGTGGCAGGGCTTTCCCAGGACCTGTCCACCCTAGGTCTAGCTTCAAGCTGTGGTGTGGGTCGGCTGGAATGGGAGAGCTCCCACTGGGAAATGAACCACTGCATACTCCTCCCCAGGGGCTGTCTTCCCAAGGCATGCATTTCTGTGGTGCCACCTGGTGTGCACACCAACAAAGTCCACCCCTGCTGGACTCACTCCCACTATGCACATACTGACAGTGGGCTCTAAGTTTCAGCCAAGACCACACCCAAGGCCCTCCAGGCTGTCTCTGTGGAGCTAGATCAAGTCTTCTCCAGGGCCTATCTGCTCAATATTCAGCTCCTGGCTGCTGCTAGCAGCCCCACTTGGTGTGGATTTGGGGCTGGGAAGTGTGGTGAGGTGGCAGCCATCAGCATAGGTCTCCTTCCAACCTGATTGCTAGCAAGCCTGCACACGTGCCCTCCTTGACAGCAGAGTCCAGGCCCCTCCAGCCCCTCTGACTGTCCCAGTGAATCTCCCATCAGGCAAGTGAGCTCCTCAGGTTGAAGTCCTGCACCTGTGGACCTTCCCTCCTTCACAGATCCCTCCCAGGGGCACCGGACCCATCCTGATCCTTTTTTCCCCCATCCTACCTGGTTACGCGGGTATCTTTCTTGCACCTTTGTTTATATAAGAGACCTTCTGCCAGGTTCCCGTTGGTTTTCTGTGAGAGTTGTTCCATAGGTAGATGAATGTTGATGTGTTTGTGCGGGGAGGTGAGTTCCAGATCCTCCTAGTCTGCCACCTGGGTCCTCTCCGAGGCATGATAAGATTTATATCTTAAAGGACAATAAATAAAAATGTAAGTTTTCTCCTGGGAGTTTTAGAGTATATTTGTCTATTATAAGTCTTAGGATAATTATTAGTAAAATAGTTTTGAAGCACAGGGCAACTTTGCTCCAATATCCTGATCTTTAAGACTATCTACAAGCAATTTTGAGAGGAATAGGTGAGGTCTTAGGATGGTAAAGATAGATGGGCCTTGACTTATTTCTAGAGTTGTACTTGTAGTTTTGCAGGAATTTGCAAGACAAAGAGAGTTGTTCCTTTAAGCCCTTAAATATTATACTCCAGCTGATTTATTTCCTGATTATTTGTAAGAGGACCTGGGGAATTGCTGAGAAGAAAGATCAATTTTTGAAAAGGAGAATTGATGTTGGATTTTGCTTTAAGACTAATTTCTATTCTTTCATCTTCATAAGGAGTTCCTTAAGGCTGGTCATTATAATTGTTTTCTTTTCAATTTGATCCTCCCATAGGTACCAGTATGACAGCTGCTTATGATGAGAGCTCTCAATTTTTTTCCCTTTTAAATACAGCCAATTGTAAGTATCTATTGCCTGGCCATTGATAAGTAGGATCTTATATTAATTTAAAAAGGTTACTCAAACCAATAAGCATTTTTTGGTTTACCCAAAGATGTTAGAGGCATCTCACAAGAGAGTATATAGCCCTCACAAGATCAAGAAATTTTACTCCCAGATATAGTCTGAGAAGGTGAAAGCTCTTCCTTGCTACTGGCAGTAAGAATGGTGTAGTGAAAAAGGTGTCTCCAGCGTCCCACAAATAATGTGGGGCACCTCCTGCTGTAAATATGCTAATCAATGCACTGGGCAGATGCTACTGGAATGGAATTTGTCCAGCATTAACAAGCAACAGAGGTTGATATGAAAAAGGCCCCTTGTGGACTGGTACCCCTTAAGAAAAACTCCCCTGGGAGCTGGCACAGCCAGACAAAGAGAGTGCTGCTTGTGACTTTGTGTCTCAGAATCCCAGTCTATTCAACTGGCCACCTGATGCACCTTTCAGATGTCAGAGACCACAGAGAATATTCCCACTGGACACAAGGCCAAGCTCTAGGGACATAGAAAAGTATGGAAGACAAAAACCTTCTCCCGTTTTACATAGAGAACCCACAGCTGAGTTTGACTGAAGAAACACTGGTCTGGTGAGAATGGTTAACTCACCAGCCTGTGAGGCTGGCTCAGAGAGCAGGCTGATAGGGACTCTGCCTGCATTCTTCCCTATTTCTTCCTCCTTATGACAAACAGCGCAATAGACAGGCAAACAGACACACACACACACACACACACACACACACACACACACACACACACACACACACATACACACACGCAACAGTGACCATCTTTGAGAGAAGAATCCACAAGTGTTGCTAAGTCCAAGGAACTTAGTTCCACAATTATTTTCTCCTGCTAATCTAAACTGAGTGAGAGAGAGAGAGAAAAAAGGCACTCTCACCACTTCCCTTTGAAAGAGACCTTGGGGTCAGAGATCAGGAGGCTGACATGTAAGAAATCTTACCTTCTGCTGGCCTTTGTCACATGTTCCAGGATCTCTCAGCTGCAGCAGCCTCAGAGTGGGAAACAGGTCCAGCCAGCCCCCTGGCTGACTCACCAACCACTGGGGAGGGGGAAAATTTCCCCCTCTTTCCCACTTGAGTTGTTGTGGCTGGACTAATCAAATTGACACAAGACAGATTAACAGGAGAAAAAGAAACAAATTTAAATTCATGCACATGGAGGTCCCATAGAAATGGAAACCTAAGAAGTGGCCAAATCAGGCAGCTTTTATACTTTCTCTGCAGGTTTTGGCTGCTAGATCCTAGGGTTCTTTTAAAAGGTTATGAATTTTCAGGTCTTTGGTAATACCAACTAGTTGTCTTATTTCTGTGATGGTAAGTAGTAGGTCACAGAAATTTAAATACTCTTAACAGTCAGTTGGTCCCTTTTTATTCCTCCTGTTGTACAAAATCTTTAAAAATCTTTTGAATCCCGAGATGCATGAAATTTCAAGTTTCAGTTTCAAATCCCCCACTGCTCTGACCTTATGGGTTATTACTGGGAAGATGGATGTCCTCAGAAGCTGAATTCATAGGTATCTGCTTTCCTCTCCAGGGTGTCACAGTCAGCCTCACAGGGATAGGGTTGGCCCTCACGCCCTCATGTATGATGGTGGCAGGATCACTGGGACTGGACCCTACACTCTGAGGGCATAGAAACAATGCTTTGGCATACTAGTTCACCAGGGCACTGAGCTATGTCCAGCCTGATTCTATGGGCATTTTATAGTTAGTGAGGAGCTTGCTAACTTCCTGGGTATTTTAGGCAGGGAAGGCACTAGGTGTTCAGGCTGTTTATGTAGGACCATTGTATCTTTTGCCACCATGTGTTGCCGTGGCCCACAATATCCCACAGGATTGGGGGAGGAGGTGCAACAGCAGCAATGTTTGTAGCAAGAGAGGGACCAGAGGCCTTGGGTGTACCTGCCTTCCTGAGGCTCCATGCTTTCCTGAGCCAGGGTGCCCTAATTGTACTCATTACTACGGAAGTCCTGAAAATACAGAGGAAGGGAGTCTCCTTTTTGTAAGGGAGTCCCCTCCTTTATCTGGTAGTGCACGCTTGGACAGGGGTTGTCACCTGTATGTCCCAGCCTTTAACTAATGAAAATCTTAGCCAGTTTTCCTAACAGTTATACCTGAAGTCTAACACCCTCCGGGGGAATTCACCATCTGTGGGGCACTGATGGGTACAAGACATGTCCACAGAAACTCAGATCAGCTCGGATGAGCATTGCTCTGAGGTTTGTGAAAACTCTGGTTGTCCCCTTCAGAGTTAGCACTATAGGATAGGAAGCATCTTTGTAGGTGGTACACTGCAGCACAAATGCCAGCAAGTGGTGGGCCTCCCCCAGGGAGAATTACCCAGGAGAGCTAAGGGGCAACTCCACGTTCCTGCTCATAATGCCTGTTGTTATGACTTTGTTAAATTAACATGTGTTAAGTGCGGCAGGGTGCCAGATGGCTGGTGAGTTGCAGTTCAACAACAGACCACAAGAGAAATTGAAATAGTGAAGTAATTACTCAGAGGCTCTGGAGGAAGGACACAGTACACCTGGAGGGCCCACTGGGGACATCAAGGTGAATGCAGAGAGAGAGAGACAGGACCTGGAGCGCATGCCTTTATTAGGGTCATGGGTGTAGTGCTTTGGGGTTCCTGGACCAAGGCTGGATTGATCAATTCAAGCCAGAAGAGCAGGGTCTGGTGAATTTCTTTGGGGTCTTATCTAAGGGGAACGAAAAGGGAAGGCCCTGGGAGGCCACAGGGGTTGTTGATCAGAAGGGCTGTTGGGGGAGTCATATTAGGAACTTATTCACTTGTGACTCTGTGGGCAGCTGTCTAGGACATGTGCTTGCATGAGGGGCTAATGTCAGCTAAGGTCCCTGCAGGTCAGTTTGCCAAACAAAATGGATTCAAGGCAGCAATACTGTGAAGTGTGTTGACCTAAGACAAATAGACTGCATATATTTCTCCAGCAAAGATGGGATTATTCAGGGTCAGCAGAGAATTGCAATTTGAGGTCTGCATACTTGGGGAGGTACCTGAAAGCTCCTGCATAGCAAGGGAAGTAGAACTCCTTTATGAGGGGAAAAGGATGTTGGGACGAACTGTTGTAAACAAAGAGGCCATGGCTTCTTATTGGTTGGGTCCTCGTCAGGAAGGAAGAGGATCTTTCTTCCTCCTGTAGGGCTCTGCTACTGTTGCAGGGTGTGCGAGCGCCCCCTGCTGGTTTCCTGGCTCTATTTAATGCAGGTGTCTTTATTAATTTTTTACAAGCTCAACTCTTGACAAGGACAAAACAGCAATAATCAAAGCTGTAAAAATATAATATTTATTCTGGACAACATTAAGTTTGCCTAAGTGTAGTGACAAATGCAATTTCAAAAGTGCATTAAGTCTTTAAAAACTTATCCTCCTGAAAGCCCTGCTTCCCGTTGTACAATCCCTATGTCTTCTCGATCTCTCAACTATTTTGGGGGGGTGGAGGAAACAGGTGAAAAATTGGTAGAAGGCTATGATACTTAGCTGTAGTTGCTATAGGTCTGAAATACCTTAAAAGAGAGATAACTATTTAACTTTGGACTAAAAGTAGATGTATATACTCCAACATACTCGAGCCAAATTCTGTGGTTCAAGCTATGTGTCTATAAAACACTATTTGTTTTGGTATTTGGCTTTTGACAGCTTTTAATCCAACTTCTCCTTCTTCTATTTCTGCCTCACAACTGGGCAAGATGGTAAGAAAGCCTAGGTGCTCCTTACTTTAGAGCAGGTGGAAAGTTCAATCCATGCATGGGAATCCTCGTCTCAGCCCCACCCCTAACCATCATACAAACCCCAAGCCAGTCTCCTTTCCTTTTTTTCAAGCTGTGTAGGACCTGCCTGGGAGCTGCTCTGCCCTCCCCAGAAAGCCTCCATTATGTGAGTAATAAACATGTTTGTACCCTCTTTGAATGTGTGTGTCATTATCAGTCTGGACATCCAAACAAAATTTTGAATGAAAGTTCCTCCTCTATCTTCAAGTTGGCTACAACAGAATGTTGCTCTCATATCCTTTTTTGAAATGCTGTCGACTGAAATTTGAGGTCCTGGCTGGAGGCTGGTAGTTCCCCTTCCTGAACAGCTTATTATGTCCACACATCAATCACTTCCCTTGGTATCTCACACTCAAAGCACTATGCAGCAGTTAAAATTGCCCCAGGTTCAGGTATCAGACAACTAGGGATACTCTTATGCCTTTATGTCTGATAACTTATTTAAATTAGCCAACCCACAGGGAGCCCACAACACCTAGCTAAGGACAGCCCACTTGCCGTGTACAAGCTGCCCCCTAGAGCTTCAACTTGCTGTTACCCTGTCCCAGGTGCAACCTCTCATTTAACCCTGCCTGGCAGCCTTCTCTTGTTTGGGACTGCAAGTTATTAAAAAGTTCTGTCTTTTATCTATCATAGTGTCATTGTGTTGTGTCCCACCATTAAAATAATCTTTAAAACTTATCAAACAATTGGCATTACAGACAGCATGTCTAGGCCATTATGGCTGATATATGGGCAGCTTTGTAGGAGGATATGCTCTTGGGTTATTATGGGTTCCAGACCACTGAAAAAAATGGCTTGGGGCAAAACTTCCACTTGTTGGTGAGCTTTACCCTTGATGCTGTGTCTGCTGGTAGTAGCTGCATCTCTCCTTTCCTAAATTTTCTGGGTGTCAGAATATTCAAAATGAACACTGCTGATTGGCTAAACTCTGGGGGCCATATGCAGTTCAGGTAGGGGCTCACCTTAGGGCAATCTGAGTGACAGGCCACTTAGCCGCACTTTCTAGGTCTGGGCATTCTGGTTGTTACTGACCAAACTTGGGTCAGCTCACCAGTGCACAGCAATGCCAATCTACTGACATCAGGTTGTGGTGAAGGAAAGTGCAGGGTTTATTGCAGGAGCCAAGGAAGGAGTGTGGGTGGCTCATGCTCAAAAGACCCAAACTCCCTGATGAGTTTCAGGGGAGGGTTTTTAAAGATAGAGTGAGGGAGAGAGCTGCAGGGTCTGTGATCAGCTCATGCACAATTCTCTGTCTGATGGTGAGGTAAAAGTGTGGTGTCACGGGGGTTAACATCATCAATACTCAGGCTCCAGCTGGTCTGGGGGCTACATGCTCATGGTCATGATGCAGTTAGCTTCTTCCTTCTGGTGCAGGTTTTAGTATCTGCAAAACAGCTAAGGGCTGTGCATCAGACACTGTTATCCATGTCCTTCATGGAGGAACTAAAGTTTATGTGACTCTGCTATGTGGGTGATCTATTGTTTAAATTGTTACCAGTTCTCCTGACCCAACTGCTATCTTTTGTTACTACATGTTCACGTTCTTGCAGTCATTAAATCTTGAGACAGGTTTTTATGACTCAAGGGAGGCCTGGAAGACTAAAGCTTTTCTACAAACAAGAGGCAAGTGGGGGCGGTCCACACCCAGAAGGCCTCATAAGGTTGTGCTCAGTTATATGGTATATTTCTAGTTGCAGCCTGTATTTGGCAGGGGTTTATCCCAAGGGCCTATCACCTCTTGGGTGTCAGTACTTCTGTAATATTATTTTGGGCAGAACTTTAGTTTATCCATGTATTCTAGGTAACCCCTGTAGAGAAAGGTGTTGGCTGGACCTGCCCACCATATAGAAGTGGCACCTGGGTCTCCTTGCCAATGTTATGCAGCTGGAGGTGTTACTGACCAGGGTTCTTGGGCTCCTTAATCAATAGAAAGTGATCAGAGGCCAGACAAGAAATTTAGGCAAGACTTTACTGGGGCCCCTGCTGCATCATGGAGGAGAGAGAACAAACAACAGATTTCCTTGCTTGCTCCCTCCCTGAGGGGGTGTGAGCTGGCTCCTTATAAGGAGTGAAGGTAGGGGTGTGACCAGGAGTCGTGCCGGAGGGGTGGCTCAGGTGGTGTGCCCACCCCTTTTTGGTGGTGTGTGCAGGGGGCATGTGCAGTACCCTGCTGTTGCTCCTGACCCCCTGCTTTTGCTCCTGGCTCTTTAAAAGTGGCAATTGGGATTTTTGGTCTCTTTGTATCTTTTGTTTAGAATTTGCCCTAACTGCACAAACATGCAGTTGTTTTTTGTCCCATATAGTTTCCTTGTATTTTGTTGCTTGAGGAGAGGTGTATCCAGGTGCAAGCATTGCAGCACAGTAGCAAAGGGTCCCAGGTCGCAGCCTGTCTCATTGCCCCCTGAGGGACTAGATGCCCTATTCTTAAGGGGTAATGGGCCGAAGCTCTCTTCTTCTGAAACTTCTTCCTGCTGGACAAGGGTTGCAGACCCTAGCCTACCCTAGAGGTATAGAAGTCCCTCTCTGACTGTTCCAAGGACCTATAGGGACCTGGGCCACTTTCTGCTGGAATGGGCTGAATTCCTTGAGTCATCATAAGCCTTACTTCAAACTGTTGGAGCCTAAAGACACAAACTTAACCAAAAGGTTAAACAACAAGGGCAGGGACTTCTTTGGTGGTGCCGTGGTTAAAAATCCACCTGCCAATGCAGGGGTCATGGGTTCAAGCCCTGATCCGGGAAGACCCCACATGCTGCGGAGCAACTAAGCCCATGCACCACAACTACTGAGCCTGCATTCTACAGCCTGTGAGCCACAACTACTGAGCCCACACACCACAACTATTGAAGCCCAGGGGACTAGAGACCATGCTATGCAACAAGAGAAGCCACCACAATGAGAAGCATGTGCACTGCAATGAAGAGTAGCCACTGCTCACCACAACTAGAGAAAGCCCGCATGCAGCAGCAAAGACCCAACACAGCCAAAAAATAAATATAATTTAAAAAAACATGTAAGCAAACAAGGGCTACAAATGAGAAGAACAGTAGCCACTAAAGGCCCTGGAAAGGGAAGGAACAAGGTTAACTTTGGGCTTCCTTAACTGTTGACCAGACAAGGGAGGCGACATCGCCCCTGCCAAACTTATGAAGCCACTCTGCCTGGGTGTATGTTTCCTTAATATTGATTTTACATGTCCTGTTGCATTGATCCAAGTGCAGCAGTAAGTATTACTTGTCGCACAGACTCTACCTTGTTCTGCCGGAAGGTAATCAACAGCCAGACAGTTGTCAAGAACCACATCAACCAAGGAAACAAGAGAGGTGCCAAGTCCCATTAAGGCTTCAAATAAGAGCCAACCCACTACATCATTTTACTTATTTGTTGATGGTGCCTGTCTTTTGAATAGATATCTCAGATCTTCCACTGGCTCACAGGTGTATTGTTCTTCTGTTGTGACCTGTGGGGCTTCTGGAGGTAAAAGCTTTAGCGTGGACAAATGTAGCCAACAAGATGTCCCTTGAGTTTGACAGCAGTGGAGGTGGTTAAAATTACTTTATAGGGGACCTTCCATTTTGGCAATAGTTGGTCTTCAGGGATCCAACTTTCCAGGTTTTAAGAACTTGGTCCCTGGTGTTTATTTGTGAAGGGACTGCTCCTTCGTCTGTATTTTTAGTGGGAGCTGGCAGTGTTTTGTGGGCATAGTCCTGATTGCCTTCTGAACTTGTCCTAGATTAGTAATATATCTCAGGCCCTGGTTCACCTCCATCCAGTACAATGTAGTAGTAAGAAAAGGCCTCCCATATCATTTCAAATGGGCTAAGTCTCAGACCACTCCTGGGGGCTACACAGACCCTGAGGAGTACAAGTTGGTCCAGGGTTCATGAGTTTTTTGGCAGAGTTTTGCTAAGGTTTTCTCTAAAGTATGGTTCATTTTCTCCACCTTCCCTGAAGACTGGGGGTGTCAAGAGGTGTGTAGCTTGTAGCCTATCCCTAGGGCTGTTGTGAGCTGCTGTGTGATTTTGGCTATAAAGGGTCCGTTATCGCTCTGGAGGGACTTTGGAAGTCCACACTGAATAATTATTTCTTTAAAAAGGGACTTACAGGCTTCCATAGCCTTTGTAGATCAGGTGTGGAAGGCTTCAACTCATCCTATGAAAGTATCGACAAACACCAGAAGATATTTATATCCTGATCATGGGGGCATTTGGGTGAAATCTAACTGCCAGTCTTCCCCTGGGATATGTCCCTTGGCATTGAATTGCCCTGAGTAACAAAGGAGGGATTGGATGGGTCTGTGGGTTATTACAGCCACACAGATCACAGGCAAGTGTTACTTGTTTTTACTGTTCTTTTAAGCCCCTTCCCTGAAAAAGCCTTTTGCATCAAGTCCCATAGTACATCCCTCCCATAGTAGGCGGCATCATGTAAACTCTTAGTGAGTTTCCACTGTCGGGCCAGTAGGATTAGAACTTTATCCTCCTTTTTATACACCCTGTGCTTCCCTTCTCACACCCCATTTTTTTGCATTTTCTTGTTCCTGTGGGGAATACTGGGGAAGGCTAGGGAGTTCAGGGGGGGCAATTACTAGAGCCATAACTTGTTCATGTTCCTGCAATCATGATACCTGTTTTGCAATTTGATCAGCTTTGCTGTTCCCTTGGCTCACTCACAAAAGATCCATCCCTCTGATGGCTTCTACAGTATATTACTGCTACCTGGGTTGAAAGCTGCACTGCTTCTAAAAGAGCCAGAATCACATCTTTATGTTTTATGGGGGAATTTCTAGTGGTTAACATTCCTCTTTCTTTCCAAATGGCAGCCTGAGCCTGTAGCACATGCAACCCATAATTAGAGTCAGTAAAAATATTTAATTTCTTATCCTTCCCTAATTGCAAAGCTCTCATTAACGCAATTAGTTCAGACTTCTGGGCTGACATCTGGGGTGGTAGGGCCTTGGCTTCTATAACTTCATCTAGACTAACTATGGCAAACCCCGCCTTTCGGGTTCCCATTTCTACAAAACTGCTCCCATCAGTAAACCATTCGACCTCAGGGCTGTCAAGAGGCTCATCTAGAAGATCAGACCTGCTGGAGTAACTTTGTTCTATGGTCTCAATACATGGATGCACTGAGTCTCCACTCTCGACGGCTGGAAACAGAGTTGCCGGGTTCATACCTTTAAGGGAATGTCAGGGGTACCCATTAGGAGGGCCTGATATCTTGTTAACCTTGCTCCAGTCAACCAGTGATGGCCTTTGACTTCTGGCACAGATTATACCTGATGAGGGGTTAATATCTAAGTGTTGTCCCAGGGTGAGCTTGGAAGCCTCACTAACCAACAGGGCTGTGGCTGCTACTGCCCGCAGGCAGCTTGGCCATCCCAGGGCCAATGAGTCAGAAGACGGTGGAGTAGAAGGACACAGAGTTTGCATCTTATCACAACTAGGGCACCTACCAGGCATTGGTGGGGGACCTCGGACACCTAAAGGGATGGAAGGAATTCCAGCACGACTGGCTAGGATGTGGAGGGGAAGAAGGGGTCAGGAAAGGTTGCGGCGTGATGGGACCAGGCACCCCTCCCTGTGGGGCAGCGGTGGGGAGGAGAGGGGTTCCCACATGCGGAGGGGCCCAACCACGATGTGGGGATCGGTGGGGATGGAGAGAGACATTTGGGGGATCGGGAGTTAAGAAGGGAACACAGCTAGCATCTCCCCAACCGGCTTGGGCCTCAGCAAACCTGCTGGGGTCCTGGGCCTGAACCTCAGCCCTCTGGGGCCCCCTCCAGCCATGAGAGTCCTGAGCCTGAGCCCTGCCCACCACGCCCCCGCAACAGCACCAAGGACTTTTATGACCTTTTTTTTCTAATTTTATTTAATTTTTATTCTTTTAAAATTTTATTTTATTGTCTTATTCTTTGTTATTGTTCTGCTCCTTTTTGTTAGTTGTTTTGAAAAGTAAGCCACTGGTCTCTGATCTGGTCCCAACTTTTGGGTCAGATTCCTAGTGCTGTCCCTGATGTCTCATGAACATATAGGGTAAAGAGCTTGTCCAAATTTGGAAGCCCCAGTCCTGGAACTCTATTCAACTCAGTCTTTAGAGTCTCAAAGGCCTGACGGTGGTTCTCATTCCATTGATGGGGTTCCCTTTCTCCTCCCTTTAGAGCCTCTATGGGGTTTTTTCTATAAGGCCATAAGTTGGAATCCAGATACAACAGAACCCAGCCATCCCAGGGAAGCCTCTGAGTTGTCTCTTTGTGGTTGGAGATGGTAATGCACAAATTGCTGTTTTCGGATCTATGGCCAGGGCTCATGCCCCTGGGCTCAAAACAAATCCTAAATATTGAACCTGTTGCTGTAAGATCTGAGCCTTGGTTGGAGAGATTTTATATCCCCTTTTTGCCAGAAAATTTAGGACCCTAAGAGTATTGTGATCTGAATCTTGTTTGGTCTCACTACTTACCAATAAGTCATCAACATATTGTAACAGGGTTCCCTTCTCAAGGCTCAGTTCCCTCAGTTCTCTTGCTAACATGTTTCCAAAAAGATGGGGGCTGTCCTGAAAACCCTGTGGAAGCACTGTCCAGGTATACTGGGTAGCCTCTAGGGTATCAGTGTCCATCCAATTCAAAGGAAAAACGATATTGAAAGTCTGGATGTAGGGGAATACAGAAAAAAGGTATCTGTGAGGTCCAAAACAGAGAAATGCTGAGCAATCCCTGGCACTTGGGTGAGGCAGCCTTATTCACTGCTCATAAGTCTTGCACAAACCAACACTCTCTGTTAGGCTTCTGAGTGGGGAAGATTGAGTGTTGCATGGGGATTGGCAGGGCCTAATGAGTCCGTGTTTTAGGAATTTGCTGAGCAGTGGTTGGATTCCCCTCAGGTCCTCAGGTTTTAAAGGATATTTTCTCTTCCAGCTGTATTTTTCCCCAGGCCTTAACCTTATTTTTATCAGGGGAACACAGTTTGCTTTTCCTGGCACCAAGGTATTCCAAACTGCAGGATCTACTTGTTCTCTAATTTCTTGGGGGAGGTCTTGGGGAATATTTTGATGCCCAACAGGTGGGTCATCTGGGGCTCATAATAGATGGCATTCTCTGTTTGGATTCTTTACCTCCTTGGACTTCACCCTGTCCTAAGAATAGACTAGGTCCTAACTCATTTAGCAAATCTCTCCCGAGGAGAGGGACAGGACATTCTGACATATATAAAAAGGAGTAATAATAATGAACTCCACTCTGCAGGCAAGGGGAGACATAAATCGCCTTACTTTTGCCTGTCCATCAACTCCCATCACAGTAGAGTCATGGAGAGAGGGCCAGCCGGCCAAGTCAGAACAGAGCAGACAGCTCCACCGTCTTCAAGAAATTCAGTTCTCCTACCTGCCACACAGAGGGTGACCCAAGGCTCTGTGGGAGTAATGAGGATGGATTGAGTGGGATCCAGAGCAGGGCAGTTGCTCGGGGCCAGTCATTCGGTGTGTGGGAATCTTGCATCTGAGAGATTCACAAGGAACTGGGGCCGGTCAGTGTTGCCCCTCGGGCATCCCACTAGAGGGCGCTCAGGACATTCCCCCTCCCAGTGCCCCCCTTTCCGACAAAAAGCACACTGGTTCGGGCCCAGGCAGCTTCTTGGTGGTCTGTCCAGCCTTCTCAGCCCTCCAGGGTCCCCTCGAGGTGGTGTGTGGATCAGAGCAGCCTAAAGCTGCATTTTCTTTATTAGCCTCTTACCGTTATTGGCCTCCTCCATTAAGTCTCGGTTGTTATAGGCCTTGAAGACCTCCTCTACCAAGGTTTACAATGGGGTTTGGGGCCCAGCCTCAAGCTTTGGTAATTTTCTCCGGCATCAGGAGTAGCATGGGTGACAAAATGTATGGCCAAGAATGTCCTTCCTTCTGAGAACTCAGGGTCTGTATTGGTGTACCTCCTGAATGCCTCTTTCACCAGGCTCAGGAAGACTGATGGGTTTCATCTTTTTTCCTGTGTAACCTTTCATACCTTATCATAATTTACAGCCTTCACCTTACACCTTTTCATTCCTTCTGATAGACAAGTAATACAATGTTTCATCCTAACCTGGCCTACACGATCTTCATAGATCCAGTGTGGATCATGTTCTGGGATTGTATCCCCATCCACCTGATAAATTTGGTGGTGTGGATTGGTGGCCAGTAGGCCATCTGTGTGTTCTCTGTCCTTTCTTAGTATATGTTCCTTTTCATCCAGGGTGCAACAGTGGGCCAGAATAACCATGACGGCCTGACAGGTGAGAATGTCAACCCCAGCCTGATAAATTCATCCCTAAACGTGTCAGCGTTTAGAGACAACCTGACAAGCCTCTCCTCACAGATTAACCCAGTTAGTTTAGGATCTCTCTTTGGGATGTTCCAGGGGCCCTTTGAAGCACCCCAAAGTTAACTGGAAGTCAAGAGAAATTCAATTGGAATTTGATATTTGTGAAGTCTGTCAAAAGTTTAAAAATTTTAAAACACCCAGTCAGATAGGATCATAGTTTGCTGTGAAACAATATTTATTCCTTGAGATAAGATGGGGGGAAAAATCAAATGTAAATATAGATCTCTTAAAGGCACAAGAAATCACAGGATCTGTTATCAAAAGCAGCATTCCAGGACAACTTTGTTCTCTTATGAGAGAGAGAAACCAAATCCAGTCTTGCATCAGCCTACGCTTAATAAAATCCATTTACCTACTTAAATTTAATTCAACCTTAGAAAATCCTGACCACATACAAAATTCTTTTCTCAATGTTCCTCTTCCACAAGCATTCTGCAACTTTCTGTAGCCATACTTTGTCCTTTATTCTTTCCCCATTCAGAAATAGCCAGCTCTAGGACAAAATCACTCTTTTCCCTTTAACAAAATACCTTCTTTCTGAAAACACACATCCTACTTTCCTTAAGCAACCATGAACTGTCTTTTACAGTAGCATTCTGTAGATTGGTAGAGAACATGTCAAGGCGGCACCAAACAGCTTTAGTTTCTCTCTTACAAGAAGACAAGAGTAGATAAATTTAGACCTGTTTAGCAATTAAGGATCCAATATTTTATCTTATTTGAAATGGCCTGTATATTTAATTAATTCCTACCATTTAACTTAGTTTCAGATTTACCAAAACTTGGAGAGACTGTTTTAGATGGATGTTTCCAAAACATAATTATTCCTATAGAGTTTACCAGAAAGTTCTTATCCCAGTTACATTTACTTAAAAATTTAATCATATCAGGTTATTTTCCCTGTTGACAGATTTTATAACAGAAACAATATGCACTTATTGACTTCTAGTAACCCTAGATACAGTGAAAGTATTGCACTTAGCGTTGATGACTCTAAAGACAGGTCTGTATTAATAAAACCCAAAAGTTTAAACCAGACAAACCAATTTCTACAGAACCAGAGATCTCATAGTTTTCCTGCTTGAATTTAAAATGGCCCTTTTTTCCCTCAGTCTGGGGGACTACAGATGAGTCAGGTAGTTCCTGAGAGCCCTGGCAGAATAGTGCATTGCAAGAGCAGAGGAAGGAAAAACGCAAGCTCTTGTCTTTTCTTTCTGTTCTTTAAAATCCCACTAAGTAACCCAAGGCTGGAGTCTCAGGCAATGTGGGCTGGGTTTGTATTTCAAGGGTCAAGTGTTCCACCATGCCCACAATATCAGTAGAGACTTGCAGGAGCAGTTGGACGGACAAAACTACATCACGAACAAAGATACAAATCACAAAATTTAAGACACAAACAAGAAGTTTTCAACATAAAGGGGACGGGAATGCAGGTGTCAGGATCAAGGGAGAGGTAAAGGGAGGGGAGAGAGGAAAGACTGAAAAAGAGAAAGAGACAGAAAGAGGGAGATTTCAGTTTCAACCCACCCCCTGCAGGTGTCTATTCAGGCACCAACCTGTGCTCTTCCACAAAGGGCCAGTGAAGGAGGGAACACCCTATCCACTGGCCACCGGGGCAGTCAAGCCTGGACATACAGCCAGTTGTATGTCGTCTGTGGGTCCCCAACCCACAGGTGTGACTCTCACCCATACATACACTAGTATATAGAAATCTGCCGCTTCAGTCCATTCCCAGTGGGAGTTCTCTTGGTGGCAGGAAAATAAAGGTGAGAATATTGGGACGATCAGACTTCCAGCCACTACACGTTATGAGGTTTGAACCTCTATCACTCTCAAAAATCTCCGGTCAGGAAGAAAACGCTGGACCAAGGTGTGAGCTGTGAGGCGAGCCTCTCCCACCTTTGCTTGTCACCCGTCAAGGTGAGCCATTGTCAGCCAGAGGGAGGAGGTCTCACAAGCTGAGAGGAATGATGCTGTAGCTGCCTGACGTCCACTCTCTTGGAAGGAAAGGACAGAAGTAAGAGAGGACAGAAGAGAGGACAGAGAGAGAAGTAGAGAGATTTCAGGAGAGGGAAAGGAACAAAGGGGAAAGGGAAAGTGGTGAGGGAAAAGGGACAAGGGGAGGGGGAAATCATTACCTGAATGAGGGTACTGAGGCCCCCAGGGGCCAGGAAGGCAGACTTACCAAACTTGCTGACTCTGAAACAAGAGGTTCAGGTGGCCGCTTGTCACGCACTGGGAAGCAGCATTCAGTGGTCCTGGAGGTGCCCAGATCCTCTCCTGGGAAGGGGACGATAGTCCCTTCGTGGTGTCGCCACAAAGTATGTCACCAATCAGTGTTCTTGACCTCCTTAACCAATAGAAATTGATCAGAGGCCAGGTGAGAAATTCAGGCAAGTTTTATTGGGACTCCTGCTGCAGCAGGGGGAAGCAAGAACAACATGTTCCCTTGCTTGCTCACTCCGAGGGGCGTGAGCTGGCTCCTTATAAGGAGTGAGGGTGGGGGTGTGTCCAGGGGTGGGGCAGGAGGGGTGGCTTAGGAGGTGTGCCCACCCCTTAGGTGGTGTTGTGTGCAGGGGGCATGCGCAGTACCCTGCTTTTGCTCCCAACCCTCTGCTTTTGCTCCAGGCTCTTCAAAAGTGGCAGCTGGGTTTTTTAGTCTCTTTGTATCTTTTGTCTAGAATTTGCCCTAACTGCACATGCATGCAGTTGTTTCTTGTCCCCTATAGTTTCCTTGTATTTTGTTGCTTGAGGAGAAGCGTGTCCAGGTGCAAGCATTGCAGGACTGTTACCAAGTCCAAGCTTGCTCTGCTCGCCACATGACAGGCCAATAAATCAGAGATGAGGTATTGAGGCAAGGAATACGACTTTATTTGGAAAGTGGGCCGACTGAGAAGATGGCGGACTAGTGTCTCCACAAACCATCTTATCAGGATCTGGATGCCAGTTTCTTTTATAGAATCAGAGAGGTAAGTAAAGTAAAAAAGGCAAACTAGAAAGAGAGTGGCAGTGAGGAAGTAAAGTTAAAAGGGCCATCAGTCTTGCAAAACATCTCCTTGGAATGACCAGCCTTGATGAGAGGATGTGTTAATTTCAGCCATTTACATGTGGGCAGGGTCAGATGGTCTCCCTGAGAGCTAAACAGAGGCACTTTAGTTCAGCATTCAGGCAGAGGGGCTGGGTTCCCTGAGTCAAGGCATTATGCATAATTACAATAATAAAAACAACAAAAAGCAAAGGTTAAAGTCAAAGAAACAGATCCAACATAGAGTCCGATTTACTTCTTCCCTGTTACGATTCCCCACTGTCAATGTCCATTCCACAATCTTGTGGAAAAAGGAGTGACAACTGATCTAACTGCTCCATCAGATAGATCTTTCTGGGAGCATCCGCCATCTCTGCCAGTGTTCCAAATGTTGAGATTTGTCTTTTGTTCCTCTTTGGAAGTGTCTACTTTACACCTGTTGACTTAAAAAAAAATTCACACCCTGAAAGTTGAGAGTTATTGGGAATTTTGAGGGTTTCAAGCCCATGAGGCCACATCTGCAGTTAAGGAAATTAGCGTTTTTCTATGTATGGGAAGATGCAAGGCTCTGGGCTCACTGAAATCATTCCTTTGATATGCACCACAGCTATCTGGGGCCTGGATCCTGTATTTTCATATCCTGAGTGTCCTCAGGGATCATCATAAGGAGTGGCTCCAGTCTGATGGCTGCTAGATGGCAGGTATTCTCCTTCCTGAGTTTCATCAGGGTTCACTGGCTCACATTGGAGGGATGCAATCGCTGGTGACTGGTCCTCTCCTCTTGGTCAGGAATTTGACTAATATTTGGGAGACATTTTGTGATCAAATTTTCTCCCACAGTGCTGGGATGCTCATCCCAGGTCAGGTGAAAATTCTTTTTTTGTTTGTTTGCTTTTGTTTTTGTTTAAGTATTTTACAACTTTATTGGAGGATAATTGCTTTACAATAGTGTGTTGGTTTCTGCTTTATAACAAAGTGAATTAGTTACACATATACATATGTTCTCATATCTCTTTCTTCTTGCGTCCCCCTCCCTCCCACCCTCTCTATTGCACCCCTCCAGGCAGTCACAAAGAACCGAGCTGATCTCCATGTGCTATGCGGCTGCTTCCCACTAGCGATCTACCTTACGTTTGGTAGTGTATATATGTCCATGCCTCTCTCTTGCTTTGTCACAGCTTACCCTACCCCTCCCCATATCCTCAAGTCCATTCTCTAGTAGGTCTGTGTCTTTATTCCTGTCTTACCCCAAGGTCCTTCATGCCAATTTTTCCTTAAATTCCATATATATGTGGTAGCATACAGTATATGTCTTTCTCTTTCTGACATACTTCACTCTGTATGACAGACTCTAGGTCTATCCACCTCATTACAAATAGCTCAATTTCGTTTCTTTTTATGGCTGAGTAATATTCCATTGTATATATGTGCCACATCTTCTTTACCCATTCATCCAATGATGGACACTTAGGTTGTTTCCATCTCCAGGCTATTGTAAATAGAGCTGCAATGAATATTTTGGTACATGACTCTTTTGGAATTATGGTTTTCTCAGGGTATATGCCCAGTAGTGGGATTGCTGGGTCATATGGTAGTTCTATTTGTAGTTTTTTAAGGAACCTCCATACTGTTCTCCATAGTGACTGAACCAATTCACATTCCCTCCAGCAGTGCAAGAGAGTTCCCTTTTCTCCACACCCTCTCCAGCATTTATTGTTTCTACAATTTTTGATGATGGCCATTCTGACTGGTGTGAGATGATATCTTATTGTAGCTTTGATTTGCATTTCTCTAATGATTAATGATGCTGAGCATTCTTTCATGTGTTTGTTGCCAGTCTGTATATCTTCTTTGGAGAAACGTCTATTTAGGTCTTCTGCCCATTTTTGGATTGGGTTGTTTGTTTTTTTGTTATTGAGCTTCATGAGCTGCTTCGAAATTTTGGAGATTAATCCTTTGTCAGTTGCTTCATTTGCAAGCAATTTCTCCGATTCTGAGGGTTGTCTTTTGGTCTCATTTATGGTTTCCTTTGCTGTGCAAAAGCTTTGAAGTTTCATTAGGTACCATTTGTCTATATTTGTTTTTAATTCCATTTCTCTAGGAGGTGGGTCAAAAAGGATCTTGCTGTGATTTATGTCATAGAGTGTTCTGCCTAGGTTTTCTGTAAGAAACGGCACCAAAGACGGAGGAGAGCTTAAGCAAGCTTTATTTGGGGACGTTCCCGGGCGAGGTTCACTGGTCCGAGACAAAGGGGCCAGAGAAGTCGCGCCCGGGTGTGGGCGCGAACAAAATTTATAGGGGTGGACGCAGGGGAGGTGTTTGCCGTATGAAGCAGCCCTTTTTTGGTAACCTCTCGGGTGTTGTGGCAATGTCAGTTGTTGGTTGCATCAGCCTCAGAGCCATTAGTTCCGCCCATCGGGGAGCGGAAAGACTGCTGTGGCAATGTTGGGTGTCGGTTGCATAAGCCTCCTTGGCGGAGGTTCCGACTAGCTCCCTGGGCCTTTCCCCGGACCTGCTGGCCTTACATCCCGACTTCTTTGGTGTAATGGGGTGACATTTGGTCTCTGGCTACTTCCTGCTGTACGGGGGCACCAGAAGGGAGTTGTGTAGCCAATGGTCCGTACGTTAGGGGAGTGTGGCAGCGGGGGTTTCTGTGGATAGTAAGGTATATGGGTGGAGGAGCATTTGATTCACTGTCACCCGAGAGACTTCTTGTATGCAACTGAGGAGAAACCTGAGGAAACAGGGGGCAAGCATGAATAGGATGCAGATAAATTTTAAGTGGCCTTGGATTGGTGTCAGCCAGGTATAGAGGGTGGACCACCACCAGTCGGGGACGGGGGAGGTGGATTGTCACTGCCTGCGTTGGAGTCCTTCTCTTAAGCGTCGGAGAACATCCACATTGTCCTCAATGAACCCTGTCTCGTTGATGTAGTAGCAGCATTCTTCCTGTAGGAAGAGGCAGGTACCTCCTCTGTCGGCTGTCATAAGGTCCAGGGTGCGTCGACTTTGGAGGGCAGCTCGGGCTACAGAGGTGATCTGGGGATGGAGGGAGGTGATAGAGGCAGCTGAGGCCTCGATGTCTAGCTGGAGTTTCTGTTCTAGGTCACGGGATGTTTAGACACTGTGTGTTAGGTCTCCTCCCCGATGCCCACAGCGAGGAAAGAGAGGAGGCGAGGGAAATGCCTGCAACCATAGGGAGAAAGGTGGCCCTTTTCTGTTGGCTAGAGAGTTTGTGGTAAATGAGAGAAATTCGGCTTGGCCATAAAATGTGAGTTGTGGAACAAGGGTGATGGGGATACATGGGAAGGGGGAGGAAGAGTTGACCTCTTTTGTAAGGGAGCCATTACACCAAAAGAACAGGCTTGGTGGGGCCCCCATTGGCGTAGTTACAGGGAGGGATGAGTTTCAAGGGAGTGCATCATTAGTTAAATTTGGGTGGCTGCCATAGCAAATTGTGAGGTTCTTTTTTTCTAAATCAAGAAATATGGAGACTCTTAAAGGGGCAAAAGGTAAGATTTGGGAGGGAGAAGTAAGGGGACCTTGGGGGGTTTCTTTAGCAGCCAAATATAGGGGTTTAGCAAGAAGAGCAAAGTTAGGGATCCAGTGTCGGAAAAATCCTATCAGGCCCAGAAAGGAGAGAATCTGGTCAGCTGTCTCTGGAGGTTGGAGGTCGTGGATGGCCTGGGTGCGGTCGGCTGTCAGGCTCTTTGTTGTGGGGGTAAGGTGGATTCCCAGCTAGGTTACTGAGGGTGTAGACAGTTGGGCCTTGGCTGGAGAGACCCGATAGCCACGAGGGCCGAGATAATTGAGGAAGTCATCAGTATGCTGTTTTGAGAGGCTGAGAGATGGGCTACAGAGGAGGAGGTCATCCCCATATTGGAAGACTATACTGGGATGAGAGGAAGGAAGCGAGGTCCCGCGCCAGAGCCTGTCCAAAGAGGTGGGGTCTCTCACAGAAGCCCTGGGGAAGAACCGTCCAGGTGAGGTGGCGGGAAGCCTGAGAATCTGGATCTGTCCAGGTGAAAGCAAAATGGAAGTAGGAATCAGGGTGTAGGGGAATAATAAAGAAGGCGGTTTTGAGATCGAGGACTGTACAATGGGTGTTGAACGGGGGCATATGGGAGAGCAAAGTGTACGGGTTTGGCACAACTGGGTGGAGGGGAATTATCGCCTCATTGATCAGTCGGAAGTCCTGGACCAGGTGGTAATCTCCTGAGGCCTTGTGGACAGGCAGGATGGGGGCATTGCAGGGAGAGTCCGTGGGGACGAGGAGCCCCTGGTCAAAGAGTCCGGTGATAATAGCTCGTAAGCCCCTTAGATGAGTTTCAGAAATGGGGAATTGGGGCCTGCCTGGAAACTTGGAGGGGTCTTTAAGACGGATTAGGGTAGGGGGGTGGTGTGTCACTATTACGGGTTTTGACGTATCACAGACATGGGGATCTATCCGGTTGGGGGAGATGGGAGGAGGAAGAGAGGAGGGAGAGGGCTGCGCTGCCAGACCGAGGAGGGGAAGCAGGAGTTGAGAGGAAGAGGCCTTAAGATGAAGTCTGGCCAGTTGGAGAGAAGCTCCTAATTGGAAGAGAACATCACGACCTAGCAGAGGAACTGGGTAGGATGGTATGACTCAGAAAGAATGAGTGAAAGGGAGCCTCTCGATGTAACATGAGAGAGGGCCGGTCTGGAGCTGGAAGGATGGCTTACTGTCGATGCCCATAACCGAGATCTGGGAAGGAAAAACTGGCCCGGAATATGTAGGGAAGACCGAATAGGTAGCCCCCGTGTCCACCAGGAATGAGATGGACTTACCCGCTACCTGTAGCGTTACCCTGGGCTCTGCGAGGGTGATGAGGGTCTTCGAGTCCGGGTGATGTCAGTCGTCAGCCATTCCCAGGAGTTTGAGTGGTAGAGCCATCGGGTTGGTTCGCTCTCCGCGTGGAGGCGCTGAGGGAGGGCCGGTCGTAGGGCAGTCTCTCTTCCAATGGACTTTGAGCCTGCAGCCAGGACAGGGCTTGGAAAGAGGCCAGGGATTGCATAATTGGTGAGCCCAGTGACCCTCTTTTCCGCACTTGAAGCAGGCTCCTGGTGGGGTTGCCTTCGGCGAGTCCCATGGATGTTGTCCATGGGAGATGGCCAGCCACAAGCTGCCTACGGGGGCTTGGGTTTGGAGGGCCACCTTTCGGTGCATCCGAGCCTGTCGGCTGGATTCTGCCAAATCCTCACGGGCATTATAGGCTTTAAAGGGCATTTTCACCAGGTCTCAGATGGGAGTCTGGGGGCTGTCCTCTCCCGCTTAAGTTTTATTTCTGATATCAGGAGCTGATGGTGTGATAAAGTGGGTGGCCAAGGCCGCTGTGCCTGCGGGGCTGTCAGGGTCCAAGAGGGTGTACAGAGTTAGGGCCTCTGTAAGGCGGTTGAGATAAATGGCTGGAGTTTCATTGGGCTATTGGGTTATCTCTTTTAGCTTTTTGAAGTTGACAATCTTGTGGGAGGCAGCCTGCATACCAGCCAAGAGGCATTGGATCATTAGATCCCATTTGCGGTGACCGTCTTGACCGTCCTGAAAACTCCAGCGTGGATCGGTGCCAGGAACGGCGGTGTCTCCGACGGGCATAGAGATATCAGTGAGGTTAACTGATCTGCATGGTTTTGGGCAGCAGTTTGAATTTGTTCCCTCTCATCGGGGGTCAGAGTAGAAGCTAGGATCACAAAGATGTCGTGCCAGGTTAGATGGTAAGCTTGAGAGAGGTAGCGAAATTCTTTGAGGTCGTGGGAGGAGTCGGCAGAAAAGGATCCTAATTGCTTTTCTATTTGAGAGAGATCCTGGAGGGCAAAGGAAACATGAACCCTAACTAATCCTTCCGCTCCGGCCACCTCTCTTAAGGGACAGAGAAGGTTTGGGTCTTGAGAGTCCTGGTGGTGAGAGCGGGTGTGTGAGCTGATTGGCGAGCAGAGGGGCAAGGAGAGAGGGGTGGAGGGGGAGGAAGTGGGGGAAGGGGAAGCCAAAGAGGAGGCTGCTGGGGGAAGAGGGGGAGAGGTGGGGGGGCTCTGGGCTGGGCTGAGGAGGGAGAGGGGACAGTCCAGGGTAGGGTGGGGATTGGAGAGGAGCTCTGGAGTGGGGAGAGGCGAGAGTTCGGGTGGGTCGGTTAGTGGAGAGGGGTCATCGTCAAAGGAAATTAGGGGCTTGGATGTAGGAGATGTCTGTTGGGAAAGAAGCATCTAGGAAGTGGAACAATCGATGCAGAGGGAAGGGCGGGAGCGTAAATACCAGAAGGCCTGGACGTAGGGGACCTCGGACCATTTACCCGTCCTGAGGCAGTAGTTATCTAAATCGTGGAGAATGTTGAAATCGAAAGTCCCTTCAGCAGGCCATTTAGATTGATTGTCTAGAGGGTACTGTGGCCAGGCCTCCGTGGAATAAAATATGAGCCGCCTGCGGCGGAGATCTTGAGAAATACCGAGTTTTGAAAAGTTGGCCAGGAGACACCCCAGGGTTGTCTTAGGATCTGGTTTGTATTCTGAAGTCCCCATGACATCCGGCCTGTCGCTGGGTGAACAGAGAAAGAGAGATACGTCTCTGGTCACGGTGAATCGGAGAGCAGTCAGTCGGTTGGGAAGTCTCCACAATTGCCCGAGGCTCGGAGGGAGGATGGAGGAGGCCCTGAAGCGGCTGCAGTTAAGGACAGAGAGTCTGGTGGGTAGGGACCCCAAGGGTCAAGGGGAACGAAGGAGGGAATTACCCCACTTCTGCCAGGTTGGGTGGGTGAGCAGAGGTCCCCGGTCTGGATTGGTGGCCCCGTGGTAATTTGTGGGGCTGTGTACCCCTCCCAGGATTTGGCACAAAATGTAAGGAACGGCACCAAAGATGGAGGAGAGCTTAAGCAAGCTTTATTTGGGAATGCTCCCAGGCGAGGTGCACTGGTCCGAGAGAAAGGGGCCAGAGAATTCGCGCCTGGGTGTGGGCCGAACAAAATTTATAGGGGTGGACGCAGGGGAGGTGCTTGCTGTGTGAAGCAGCCCTTTATTGGTAACCTCTCGGGTGTTGTGGCAATGTCAGGTGTCGGTTGCATCAGCCTCAGAACCGTTAGTTCCACCCCTCAGGGAGTGGGAAGACTGTTGTGGCAATGTCGGGTGTCGGTTGCATCAGCCTCCTTGGCAGGGGTTCTGACTAGCTCCCTGCGCCCTTCCCCGGACCTGCTGGCCTTATATCCCAACTTCTTTGGTGTAAAGGGGCGACGTTTGGTCTCTGGCTACTTCCTGCTGTACGTGGGCACCAAAAGGGAGTCGGGCAACCAAACTTCCGTAGGTTAGGCGAGGGCAGCAGCGGGGTTTCTGTGGGTAGTAAGGTATATGGGTGGAGGAGCATCTGATTCACCGCCACCCGAGAGACTTCTTGTATACAACTGAGGAGAAACCTGAGGAAAGAGGGGGCAAGCATGAATAGGATGGAGATAAGGATTAAGGGGCCTGGGATTGGTGTCAGCCAGGTATAGAGGGTGGTCCGCCACCAGTCGGGGATGGAGGAGGTGGATTGTCACTGCCTGCGTTGGAGTTCTTATTTTAAGTGTCAAAGAGCATCCACATTGTCCTCAATGAGCCCTGTCTCGTTGATGTGGTAGCAGCATTCTTCCTGTAGGAAGAGGCAGGTACCTCCTCTGTCGGCTGTCATAAGGTCCAGGGTGCATCGACTTTGGAGGACAACTCGGGCTACAGAGGTGATCTGTCGCTGGAGGGAGGCGATAGAGGCAGCAGAGCCGTCGATGTCTAGCTGGAGTTTCTGTTCTAGGTCGCAGGATGTTGAGACACTGTGTGTTAGGGCTCATCACACGATGCCTGTCTCAAAAAGAGAGAGGAGGCGAGGGAAATGCCTGCAACGATAGGGAGAAAGGTGGCCATTTTCTGTCGGCTAGAGAGTTGTGTGGTAAGTGAGAGAAATTCGGCTTGGCCATATAATGTGTGTTGTGGAACAAGGGTGACGGGGATACATGGGAAGGGGGAGGAAGAGTTGACCTCTTTTGTAAGGGAGCCATTACACCAAAAGAACAGGCCTGGTGGGACCCCCATTGGCATAGTTACAGGGAGGGATGGGTTGCAAGGGAGTGCATCATTAGTTAAATTTGGGTGGCTGCCATTGCAAATTGTGAGGTTCTGTTTTTCTAAATGAAGAAATGCGGGGACTCTTAAAGGGGGAAAAGGTAAGTTCTGGGAGGGAGAGGTTAGGGGTCCTTGGGGAGTTTCTTTAGCAGCCAAATATAGGGGTTTAGCAAGAAGAGCAAAGTTAGGGATCCAGTGTCGGAAAAATCCTATCAGGCCCAGAAAGGAGAGAATCTGGTCATCTGTCTCTGGAGGTTGGAGTTTGTGGATGGCCTGGGTGCGGTCGGCTGTCAGGCTCTTTGTTGTGAGGGTAAGGTGGATTCCCAGGTTGGTTACTGGGGGTGTAGACAGTTGGGCCTTGGCTGTAGAGACCCGATAGCCACAAGAGCTGAGATAATTGAGGAGGTCAGCTGTATGCTGTTTTGAGAGGCTGAGAGACGGGCTACAGAGGAGGAGGTCATCCCCGTATTAGAGGACTATACTGGGGGTGAGAGGGCAGGAAGCGAGGTCCCGCGCCAGAGCCTTTCCAAAGAGGTGCGGGCTGTCCCGGAAGCCCTGGGGAAGAACCGTCCAGGTGTGCTGGCGGGAAGCCTGGGTATCCGGATCTGTCCAGGTGAAAGCAAAATGGAAGTAGGAATCAGGGTGTAGGGGAATAATAAAGAAGGCGGTTTTGAGATCGAGGACTGTAAAATGGGTGTTGGACGGGGGCATATGGGAGAGCAAAGTGTACGGGTTTGGCACAACTGGGTGGAGGGGAATTATCGCCTCATCGATCAGTCGGAAGTCCTGGACCAGGTGGTAATCTCCTGAGGCCTTGTGGGCAGGCAGGATGGGGGCATTGCAGGGAGAGTCCGTGGGGACGAGGAGCCCCTGATCTAAGAGTCTGGTGATAATAGGTGGTAAGCCCCTTAGATGAGTTTCAGAAATGGGGAATTGGAGCCTGGCTGGAAACTTTGAGGGGTCTTTAAGACAGATTAGGGCAGGGGTGTTGTGTGTGACTATTATGGGTTTTGATGTATCACAGACCTGGGGGTCTATCCAGTTGGGGGAGATGGGAGGAGGAAGAGAGGAGGGAGAGGGCTGCGCTGCCAGACCGAGGAGGGGAAGCAGGAGTTGAGAGGAGGAGATCTTAGGATGAAGTCTGGCCAGTTGGAGAGAGGCCCCTAATTGGAAGAGAACATCACGACCTAGCAGAGGAACCGGGTAGGACGGTATGACTCAGAAAGAATGAGTGAAAGGGAGCCTCTCGATGTAACATGAGAGAGGGCTGGCCTGGAGCTGGAAGGACGGCTTACTGTCAATGCCCATAACCGAGATCTGGGAAGGAAAAACTGCCCCCAGAATATGTAGGGAAGACCGAATAGGTAGCCCGGTGTCCATCAGGAATGAGATGGACTTACCCGCTACCTGTAGCATTACCTTGGGCTCTGCGAGGGTGATGGGGATCATCGAGTCTGGGTGACGTCAGTTGTCACCCAATCCCAGGAGTTTGAGTGGTAGAGCCATCGGGTCGGTTCGCTCTCTGCGTGGAGGCACTGAGGGAGGGCCGGTCGTAGGGCAGTCACTCTTCCAATGGCCTGTTAGCCCGCAGCCAAGGCTGGGCTTGGAAGGAGGCCGGGGATTGGGACATTGGCGAGCCCAGTGCCCCTCTTTTCCGCACTTGAAGCAGGCTCCTGGTGGGCTTGCCTTCGGCGGTTCCCGTGAATGTTGTCCATGGGAGATGGCCGGCCACAGGGTGCCTACGGGGCCTTGGGTTTGGAGGGCCACCTTTCGGTGCATCCGAGCCTGTCGGCTGGATTCTGCCAAATCCTCACGGGCATTGTAGACTTTACAGGGCATTTTTACCAGGTCTCAGATGGGAGTCTGGGGGCCGTCCTCTGCCCACTTAAATTTTATTTCTGATATCAGGAGCTGATTGTGTGATAAAGTGGGTGGCCAATGCTGCTGCGCCTGCGGGGCTGTCAGGGTCCAAGTGGGTGCACAGAGTTATGGCCTCTGTAAGGCAGTTGAGATAAATGGCTGGACATTCATTGGGCTCTTGGGTTATCTCTTTTAGCTTTTCGAAGTTGACAATCTTGTGGGAGGCAGCCTGCATACCTGTCAAGAGGCATTGGATCATAAGATCACAGTTGCAGCAACCGTCTTGGCCGTCCTGATAACTCCAGCCCAGATCGGTGCCAGGAACGACAGTGGCTCTGACGAGCATAGAGTTATCAGTGAGGTGGACCTGATCGGCGTGGTTTCGGGCAGCAGTTTGAATTCGTTCCCTCTCATCGGGGGTCAGAGTAGAAGCTAGGATCACAAAGATGTCGAGCCAGGTTAGATGGTAAGCTTGAGAGAGGTAGCGAAATTCTTTGAGGTTGTGGGAGGAGTCGGCAGAAAAGGATCCTAATTGCTTTTCTATTTGAGAGAGATCCTGGAGGGCAAAGTAAACAAGAACCCTAACTAATCCTTCCGCTCCGGCCACCTCTCTTAAGGGACAGAGAAGATTTGGGTCTTGAGAGTCGTGGTGGTAAGAGCGGGTGTGTGAGCTGATTGGCTAGCAGAGGGGCGAGGAGAGAGAGGTGGAGGGGGAGGAAGCGGGGGAAGGGGAAGCCAAGGGGGAGGCTGCTGGGGGAAGCGGGGGAGCGTTGTGGGTTGCTGGCGTGGGCTCAGGAGGGAGAGGGGCCAGTCCAGGGTAGGGTGGGGATTGGAGAGGAGGTCTGGAGTGGGGAGAGGCGAGAGTTCGGGTGGGTTGGTTAGTGGAGAGGGGTCATCGTCAAAGGAAATTAGGGGCTTGGATGTAGGAGATGTCTGTTTGGAAAGAAGCACCTAGGAAGTGGAACAATTGAAGCAGAGGGAAGGGCGGGAGCGTAAATACTAGAAGGCCTGGACGTAGGAGACCTCGGACCATTTAATAATCCTGAGGCATTAGTTATCTAAATCGTGGAGGATGTTGAAATCAAAAGTCCCTTCAGCAGGCCATTTAGATTGATTGTCTAGAGGGTACTGTAGCCAGGCCTCGGTGGAATAAAATATGAGCCGCTTGCGGCGGAGATCTTGAGAAAAGCCGAGTTTTGTAAAGTTGGCCAGGAGACACCCAAGGGGTGTCTTAGGATCTGGTTTGGATTCTGAAGTCCCCATGACATCCGGCCTGTCCCCAGGAGAACAGAGATAGAGAGATACGTCTTTGGTCACGGCGGATCGGAGAGCAGTCAGTCTGTTGGGACGTCTCCACAATTGCCCAAGGCTCGGAGGGTGGATGGAGGAGGCCCTGACGCAGCCACAGTTAAGGACAGGGAGTCTGGTGGGTAGGGACCCCAGGGGTCAAAGGGAACGAAGGAGGGAATTACCCCACTTCTGCCGGGTTGGGTGTGTGAGCAGAGGTCCCCGGTCTGGAGGGGTGGCCCCATGGTAATTTGTGGGGTTGTGTACCCCACCCGGGTTTTGGCACAAAATGTTAGGAACGGCACCAAAGACGGAGGAGAGCTTAAGCAAGCTTTATTTGGGAATGCTCCGGGGTGAGGTTCACTGGTCCGAGAGAAAGGGGCCAGAGAATTCGCGCCCGGGTGTGGGCGGGAACAATATATATAGGGGTGGACACAGGGGAGGTGCTTGCTCTGTGAAGCAGCACTTTATTGGTAATCTCTCGGGTGTTGCGGCAATGTCAGGTGTCGGTTGCATCAGCCTCAGAGCCGTTAGTTCCACCCCTCGGAAAGGGGGAGAGTGTTGTGGCAATGTCGGGTGTCGTTTGCATCAGCCTCCTTGGCAGGGGTTCCGACTTGTTCTCTGGGCCCTTCCCGGACCTGCTGGCCTTACATCTCAACTTATTTGGTGTAATGGGCGACGTTTGGTCTCTGGCTACTTCCTGCTGTACGTGGGCACCGGAAGGGAGTCGTGCAGCCAACGGACCGTAGGTTATGGCAGGGCGGCACAGGGGGGTTCTGTGGGTAGTAAGGTATATGGGTGGAGGAGCAACTGATTCACCGCCACCCGAGAGACTTCTTGTATGCAACTGAGGAGAAACCTGAGGAAACAGGGACAAGCATGAATAGGATGCAGATAAGGATTAAGGGGTCTGGGATTGGTGTCAGCCAGGTATAGAGGGTGGTCCTCCAGCAGTCAGGGATGGGGTAGGTGGATTGTCGCTGCCTGCATTGGAGTTCTTCTTTTAAGCGTCGGAGAGCATCCACATTGCCCTGTCTCGTTGATGTGGTAGCAGCATTCTTCCTGTAGGAAGAGGCAGGTACCTCCTTAGTTGGCTGTCAGGAGGTCCAGGGTGCATCGACTTTGGAGGGCAACTCAGGCTACAGAGGTGATCTGGCGTTGGAGGGAGGTGATAGAGCCAGCAGAGGCCTCGATGTCTGGCTGGAGTTTCTGTTCTAGGTCGTGGGACGTTGAGACACTGTGTGTTAGGGATACTCACCCGATGCCCGCCTCGACAAGAGAGAGGAGGCGAGGGAAATGCCTGCAACCATAGGGAGAAAGGTGGCCCTTTTCTGTCGGCTAGATGGTTGTGTAGTAAGAGAGAGAAATTCGGCTTGGCCATATAATGTGAGTTGTGGGACAAGGGTGACGGGGATACATGGGAAGGGGGAGGAAGAGTTGACCTCTTTTGTAAGGGAGTCATTACACCAAAAGAACAGGCCTGATGGGGCCCCTATTTACGTAGTTACAGGGAGGGATGAGTTGCAAGGGAGTGCATCATTAGTTAAATTTGGGTGGCTGCCATAGCAAATTGTGAGGTTCTTTTTTCGTAAATCAAGAAATATGGGGACTCTTAAAGGGGGAAAAGGTAAGTTCTTGGAGGGAGAGGTAAGGGGTCCTTGGGGGTTTCTTTAGCAGCCAAACATAGGGGTTTAGCAAGAAGAGCAAAGTTAGGGACCCAGTGTCGGAAAAATCCTATCAGGCCCAGAAAGGAGAGAATCTGGTCAGCTGTCTCTGGAGATTGGAGGTCGTGGATGGCCTGGGTGCAGTCGGCTGTCAGGCTCTTTGTTGTGGGGGTAAGGTGGATTCCCAGATAGGTTACTGAGGGTGTAGACAGTTGGGCCTTGGCTGGAGAGACCCGATAGCCACAGAGCCGAGATAATTGAGGAGGTCAGCAGTATACTGTTTTGAGAGGCTGAGAGATGGGCTACAGAGGAGGAGGTCATCCCCGTATTGGAGGACTATACTGGGAGTGAGAGGGCAGGAAGCGAGGTCCCGCACCAGAGCCTGTCCAAAGAGGTGGGTGCTGTCACGGAAGCCCTGGGGAAGAACCGTCCAGGTGAGCTGGCGGGAAGCCTGGGTATCCGGATCTATCCAGGTGAAAGCAAAATGGAAATAGGAATCAGGGTGTAGGGGAATAATAAAGAAGGGGGTTTTGAGATCGAGGACCGTAAAATGGGTGTTGGACGGGGGCATATGGGAGACCAAAATGTACGGGTTTGGCACAACCGGGTGGAGGGGAATTATCGCCTCATTGATCAGTCAGAAGTCCTGGACCAGGTGGTAATCTCCTGAGGCCTTGTGGACAGGCAGGATGGGGGTGTTGCAGGGAGAGTCTGTGGGGACGAGGAGCCCCTGGTCTAAGAGTCTGGTGATAATAGGTCATAAGCCCCTTAGAAGAGTTTCAGAAATGGGGAATTGGAGCCTGGTTGGAAACTTGGAGGGGTCTTTAAGACGGATTAGGGAAGGGGGGGTGGTGTGTCGCTATTATGGGTTTTGATGTATCACAGACCTGGGGGTCTATCCAGTTGGGGGAGATGGGAGGAGGAAGTGAGGAGGGAGAGGGCTCTGCTGCCAGACCGAGGAGGGGAAGCAGGATTTGAGAGGAAGGGACCTTAGGATCAAGTCTGGCCAGTTGGAGAGAGGCCCCTAATTGGAAGAGAACATCACGACCTAGCAGAGGAACCGGGTAGAACGGTATGACTAAGAAAGAATGAGTGAAAGGGAGCCTCTCGATGTAACATGAGAGAGGACCGGTCCGGAGCAGGAAGGACGGCTTACCGTCGATGCCCATAACCGAGATCTGGGAAGGAAAACTGGCCTGGAATATGTAGGGAAGACCGAATAGGTAGCCCCCGTGTCCACCAGGAATGAGATGGACTTACCCTCTACCTGTAACGTTACCCTGGGCTCGGCGAGGGTGATGGGAGTCTTCTAGTCTGGGTGATGTCAGTTGTCAGCCAATCCCAAGAGTTCAAGTGGTAGACACATCAGGTCAGTTCGCTCTCCGCGTGGAGGTGCTGAGGGAGGGCTGGTCGTAGGGGAGTCACTCTTCCAATGGCCTGTTAGCCTGCAGCCAAGGCTGGGCTTGGAAGGAGGCCGGGAATTGGGACATTGGCGAGCCCAGTGCCCCTCTTTTCCGCACTTGAAGCAGGCGCCTGGTGGGGTTGCCTTCAACGGGTCCCGTGGATGTTGTCCATGGGAGATGGCCGGCCGCAGGGTGCCTACGGGGGCTTGGGTTTGGAGGGCCACCTTTCGGTGCATCCGAGCCTTTCGGCTCTATTCTGCCAAATCCTCATGGGCGTTATAGACTTTAAAGGACATTTTTACCAGGTCTCAGATGGGAGTCTGGGGGCCGTCCTCTGCCCGCTTAAGTTTTTTTTCTGATATCAGGAGCTGATTGTGTGATAAAGTGTGTGGCCAAGGCTGCTGCGCCTGTGGGGCTGTCAGGGTCCAAGCAGGTGTACAGAGTTAGGGCCTCTGTAAGGCGGTTGAGTTAAACGACTGGAGTTTCATTGGGCTCTTGGGTTATCTCTTTTAGCTTTTCGAAGTTGACAATCTTGTGGGAGGCAGCCTGCATACCGGCCAACAGACATTGGATCATTAGATCACATTTGCGGCGACCGTCTTGGCCGTCCTTGTAACTCCAGCCCGGATCGGTGCCAGGAACGGCAGTGGCTCCGACCGGAATAGAGTTATCAGTGAGGTGGACTTGATCTGCATGGTTTCGGGCAGCAGTTTGAATTCCTTCCCTCTCATCGGGGGTCAGAGTAGAA
Organism: Grampus griseus; assembly: GCF_964374135.1. Taxonomy (NCBI): domain Eukaryota; kingdom Metazoa; phylum Chordata; class Mammalia; order Artiodactyla; family Delphinidae; genus Grampus; species Grampus griseus. Next base: position 121,454,100 of record NC_139018.1, on the reverse strand, counting down.
GCTAGGATCACAAAGATGTGCCAGGTTAGATCGTAAGTTTGAGAGAGGTAGCGAAATTCTTTGATGTACTGAGAGGAGTCGGCAGAAAAGGAGCCTAATCGCATTTCTATTTGAGAGATATCTTGGAGGGAAAAGGGAACATGATCACTAACTAATCCTTCTGCTCTGCTACCTCTCTTAAGGGAAAGAGAAGGTTTGGGTCTTGGGAGTCAGGGTGATGAGAGCGGGTGTGTGAGCTGATTGGCGAGCAGATGGGCGAGGAGAGAGAGGTGCAGGGGAAGGAAGTGGGGGAAGGGGAAGCCAAGGGGGAGGCTGCTGCGGGAAGCGGGGCAGCGTTGCGGGGTTCTGGGTTGGGCTCAGGAGGGCGAGGGGCCAGTCCAGGGTAGGGTGGGGGTTGGAGAGGAGCTCTGGAGTGGGGAGTGAGAGATTCGGGTGTGTCGGTTAGTGGAGAGGGGTCATCGTCAAAGGAAATTAGGGGCTTGGATGTAGGAGATGTCTGTTTGGAAAGAAGGATCTGGGAAGTGGAACAATCGATGCAGAGGGAAGGGCGGGAGCATAAATACCAGAAGGCCTGGACGTAGGGGACCTCGGACCATTTACCCATCCTGAGGCAGTAGATATCTAAATCGTGGAGGATGTTGAAATCAAAAGTCCCTTCAGCAGGCCATTTAGATTGAATGTCTAGAGGGTACAGTGGCCAGGCCTCGGTGGAATAAACTATGAGCCGCCTACTGCGGAGATCTTGAGAAAAGCCGAGTTTTGTAAAGTTGGCCAGGAGACACCCCAGGGGTGTCTTAGGATCTAGTTTGGATTCTGAAGTCCCCATGACATCCGGCCTGTCCCCGGGTGAACAGAGAAAGAGAGATACGTCTCTGATCACGGCGGATCGGAGAGCAGTCAGCCGGTTGGGACGTCTCCACAATCGCCCGAGGCTCGGAGGGAGGATGGAGGTGACTCTGACGTGGCCGTGGTTAAGGACAGGGATTCCAATGGGTAAGGACCCCGGGGGTCAAGGGGAACGAAGGAGGGACTTACCCCACTTCTGCCGGGTCGGGTGGGTGAGCAGAGGTCCCCGGTCAGGAGGGCTAGCCCCGTGGTAATATGTGGGGCTGGGCGCCCCTCCCGGGTTTCGGCACAAAATGTAAGGAATGGCACCAAAGATCGAGGAGACCTGAAGAAAGCTTTATTTGGGAATGCTCCCGGGCGAGGTTCACTGGTCCGAGAGAAAGGGGCCAGAGAAGTTGTGCCCGGGTGTGGGCGCGAAAAAAATTTATGGGGGTGGACGCAGGGGAGGTGCTTGCTGTGTGAAGCAGCCCTTTATTGGTAATCTCTCGGGTGTTGTGGCAATGTCAGGTGTCGGTTGCATCAGCCTCAGAGCCGTTAGTTCCGCCCCTCGGGGAGCAGGAAGACTGTTTGTGGCAATGTTGGGTGTCGGTTGCATCAGCCTCCTTAGCAGGGGTTCCGACTAGCTCCCTGGACCCTTCCCCAGACCTGCTGGCCTTACATCCCAACTTCTTTGGTGTAATGGGGTGACGTTTGGTCTCTGGCTACTTCCTGCTGTACGTGGGTGCTGGAAGGAAGTCGGGCGGCCAACGGTCCGTAGTTTAGGGGACGGCGGCTGCGGGAGTTTCTGTGGTTAATAAGGTATATAGGTGGAGGAGCATCTGATTCACCGCCACACGAGAGACTTCTTGTATGCAACTGAGGAGAAACCTGAGGAAACAGGGGACAAGCATGAATAGGATGCAGATAAGGATTAAGGGACCTAGGATTGGTGTCAGCCAGGTATAGAGGGTGGTCCGCCACCAGGCGGGGATGGGAGAGGTGGATTGTCGCTGCCTGCATTGGAGTTTTTCTTTAAGCTTCGCAGAGCATCCACATTGTCCTCAATGACCCCTGTCTCGTTGATGTGGTAGCAGCATTCTTCCTGTGGGAAGAGGCAGGTACCTCCTTTATCGGCTGTCAGAAGGTCCAGGGTGCGTCGACTTTGGAGGGCAACTCGGGCTACAGAGCTGATCTGGCGCTGGAGGGAGGCGATAGAGGCAGCAGAGGCCTCGATGGCTAGCTGGAGTTTCTGTTCTAGGTCGTGGGACGTTGAGACACTGTGTGTTAGGGATACTCACCCGATGGCCTCCTCAATGAGAGAGAGGAGGCGAGGGAAATGCCTGCAACCATAGGGAGAAAGGTGGCCCTTTTCTGTCGGCTAGATGGTTGTGTAGTAAGAGAGAGAAATTCGGCTTGGCCATATAATGTGAGTTGTGGGCAAGGGTGACGGGGATACATGGGAAGGGGGAGGAAGAGTTGACCTCTTTTGTAAGGGAGCCATTACACCAAAAGAACAGGCCTGATGGGGCCCCTATTTACGTAGTTACAGGGAGGGATGAGTTGCAAGGGAGTGTACCATTAGTTAAATTTGGGTGGCTGCCATAGCAAATTGTGAGGTTCTTTTTTTGTAAATCAAGAAATATTGGGACTCTTAAGGGGGAAATGGTAAGTTCTGGGAGGGAGAGATAAGGGGTCCTTGGGGGTTTTTTTTAGCAGCCAAATATAGAGGTTTAGCAAGAAGAGCAAAGTTAGGGATCCAGTGTCGGAAAAATCCTATCAGGCCCAGAAAGGAGAGAATCTGGTCAGCTGTCTCTGGAGATTGGAGGTCGTGGATGGCCTGGGTGCGGTCGGCTGTCAGGCTCTTTGTTGTGGGGGTCAGGTGGATTCCCAGATAGGTTACTGAGGGTGTAGACAGTTGGGCCTTGGCTGGACAGACCCGATAGCCACGAGAGCCGAGATAATTGAGGAGGTCAGCAGTATGCTGTTTTGAGAGGCTGAGAGATGGGCTACAGAGAAAGAGGTCATCCCCGTATTGGAGGACTATACTGGGGGTGAGAGGGCAGGAAGCGAGCCGTGCCAGAGCCTGGCCAAAGAGGTGGGTGCTGTCACGGAAGCCCTGTGGAAGAACCGTCCAGGTGAGCTGGCGGGAAGCCTGGGTATCCGGATCTGTCCAGGTGAAAGCAAAATGGAAATAGGATTCAGGGTGTAGGGGAATAATAAATAAGGGGGTTTTGAGATCGAGGACCATAAAATGGGTGTTGGACGGGGGCATATGGGAGACCAAAATGTACGGGTTTGGCACAACCGGGTGAAGGGGAATTATCGCCTCATTGATCAGTCAGAAGTCCTGGACCAGGTGGTAATCTCCTGAGGCCTTGTGGACAGGCAGGATGGGGGCATTGCAGGGAGAGTCCGTGGGGATGAGGAGCCCCTGGTCTAAGAGTCTGGTGATAATAGGTGGTAAGCCCCTTAGAAGAGTTTCAGAAATGGGGAATTGGGGCCTGGCTGGAAACTTGGAGGGATCTTTAAGACAGATTAGGGCAGGGGGGTGGTGTGTCGCTATTATGGGTTTTGATGTATCACAGACCTGGGGGTCTATCCAGTTGGGGGAGATGGGAGGAGGAAGTGAGGAGGGAGAGGGCTCTGCTGCCAGACCGAGGAGGGGAAGCAGGATTTGAGAGGAAGGGACCTTAGGATCAAGTCTGGCCAGTTGGAGAGAGGCACCTAATTGGAAGAGAACATCATGACCTAGCAGAGGAACCGGGTAGGACGGTATGACTAAGAAAGAATGAGTGAAAGGGAGCCTCTCGATGTAACATGAGAGAGGACCGGTCCGGAGCAGGAAGGACGGCTTACCGTCGATGCCCATAACCGAGATCTGGGAAGGAAAAACTGGCCCGGAATATGTAGGGAAGACCGAATAGGTAGCCCCCGTGTCCACCAGGAATGAGATGGACTTACCCGCTACCTGTAGCGTTACCCTGGGCTCTGCGAGTGTGATGGGGGTCATCGAGTCCGGGTGACGTCAGTCGTCAGCCAATCCCAGGAGTTTGAGTGGTAGAGACATCGGGTCGGTTCGCTCTCCACGTGGAGGCGCTGAGGGAGGGCCGGTCGTAGGGCAGTAACTCTTCCAATGGCCTGTTAGCCCGCAGCCAAGGCTGGGTTTGGAAGGCGGCCGGGGATTGGGACATTGGCGAGCCCAGTCCCCCTCTTTTCTGCACTTGAGGCAGACCCCTGGTGGGGTTCCCTTCAGCGGTCTCGTGGATGTTGTCCATGGGAGATGGCCGGCCACAGGGCGGCTACGAGGGCTTGGGTTTGGAGGGCCACCTGTCAGTGCATCCGAGCCTGTCCACTGGATTCTGCCAAATCCTCACGGGCATTATAGACTTTAAAGGGCATTTTTACCAGGTCTCAGATGGCAGTCTGGGGGCCGTCCTCTGCCCACTTAAGTTTTATTTCTGATATCAGGAGCTGATTGTGTGATAAAGTTGGTGGCCAAGGCCACTGCGCCTGTAGGGCTGTCAGGGTCCAAGTGGGTGCACAGAGTTATGGCCTCTGTAAGGCGGTTGAGATAAACGGCTGGAGTTTCATTGGGCTCTTGGGTTATCTCTTTTAGCTTTTCAAAGTTGACAGTCTTGTGGGAGGCAGCCTGCATACCAGCCAAGAGGCATTGGATCATAAGATCACAGTTGCAGCAACCGTCTTGGCCGTCCTGATAACTCCAGCCCAGATCGGTGCCAGGAACGACAGTGGCTCTGACGAGCATAGAGTTATCAGTGAGGTGGACCTGATCGGCGTGGTTTCGGGCAGCAGTTTGAATTCGTTCCCTCTCATCGGGGGTCAGAGTAGAAGCTAGGATCACAAAGATGTCGTGCCAGGTTAGATGGTAAGCTTGAGAGAGGTAGCAAAATTCTTTGATGTAGTGGGAGGAGTCGGCAGAAAAGGAGCCTAATCGCTTTTCTATTTGAGAGAGATCTTGGAGGGCAAAGGGAACATGAAGCCTAACTAATCCTTCCGCTCCGGCCACCTCTCTTAAGGGACAGAAAAGTTTTGGGTCTTGGGAGTCGTGGTGGTGAGAGCGGGTGTCTGAGCTGATTGGGGAGCATAGGGGCAAGGAGAGAGGGGTGGAGGGGGAGGAAGCGGGGGAAGGGGAAGCCAAGGGGGAGGCTGCTGGGGGAAGCGGGGGAGCGTTGTGGGTCGCTGGCGTGGGCTCAGGAGGGAGAGGGGCCAGTCCAGGGTAGGGTGGGGATTGGAGAGGAGGTCTGGAGTGGGGAGAGGCGAGAGTTCGGGTGGGTTGGTTAGTGGAGAGGGGTCATCGTCAAAGAAAATTAGGGGCTTGGATGTAGGAGATGTCTGTTTGGAAAGAAGCACCTAGGAAGTGGAACAATCGAAGCAGAGGGAAGGGCGGGAGCGTAAATACTAGAAGGCCTGGACGTAGGAGACCTCGGACCATTTAATCATCCTGAGGCATTAGTTATCTAAATCGTGGAGGATGTTGAAATCAAAAGTCCCTTCAGCAGGCCATTTAGATTGATTGTCTAGAGGGTACTGTGGCCAGGCCTCGGTGGAATAAAATATGAGCCGCTTGCGGCGGAGATCTTGAGAAAAGCCGAGTTTTGTAAAGTTGGCCAGGAGACACCCAAGGGGTGTCTTAGGATCTGGTTTGGATTCTGAACTCCCCATGACATCCGGCCTGTCCCCAGGAGAACATAGATAGAGTGATACGTCTCTGGTCACGGCGTATCGGAGAGCAGTCAGTCTGTTGGGACGTCTCCACAATTGCCCAAGGCTCGGAGGGTGGATGGTGGAGGCCCTGACGCAGCCGCGGTTAAGGACAGGGAGTCTGGTGGGTAGGGACCCCGGGGGTCAAGGGGAACGAAGGAGGGAATTACCCCACTTCTGCCGGGTTGGGTGGGTGAGCAGAGGTCCCCGGTCTGGAGGGGTGGCCCCGTGGTAATTTGTGGGGCTGTGTACCCCACCTGGGTTTGGCACATAATGTTAGGAACGGCACCAAAGACGGAAGAGAGCTTAAGCAAGCTTTATTTGGGATGCTCCCGGGCGAGGTTCACTGGTCCGAAAGGAAGGGACCAGAGAATTCGTGCCCGGGTGTGGGTGTGAACAAAATTTATAGCGGTGGACGCAGGGGAGGTGCTTGCTCTGTGAAGCAGCACTTTATTGGTAATCTCTCGTGTGTTGCGACAATGTCAGGTCTCGGTTGCATCAGCCTCAGAGCCGTTAGTTCCGCCCCTCGGGAAGGGGAACAGTGTTGTGGCAATGTCGGCTGTCAGTTGCATCAGCCTCCTTGGCGGGGGTTCCGACTTGTTCTCTGGGCCCTTTCCCGGACCTGCTGGCCTTACATCCCAACTTCTTTGGTGTAATGGGCGACGTTTGGTCTCTGGCTATTTCCTGCTGTACGTGGGCACCGGAAGGGAGTCGTGCAGCCAATGGACCGTAGGTTAGGACAGGGCGACAGCGGGGAGTTCTGTGGGTAGTAAGATATATGGGTGGAGGAGCAACTGATTCACCGCCACCAGGGAGACTTCTTGTATGCAACTGAGGAGAAACCTGATGAAACAGGGGCAAGCATGAATAGGACGCAGATAAGGATTAAGGGGCCTAGGATTGGTGTCAGCCAGGTATAGAGGGTGGTCCTCCACCAGTCGGGGATGGGGTAGGTGGATTGTCACTGCCTGCGTTGGAGTTCTTCTTTTAAGTGTCGGAGAGCATCCACATTGTCCTCAATGACCCCTGACTGGTTGATGTGGTAGCAACATTCTTCCTGTAGGAAAAGGCAGGTACCTCCATAGTTGGCTGTCAAAAGGTCCAGGGTGCATCGACTTTGGAGGACAACTTGGGCTACAGAGGTGATCTGGCACTGGAGGGAGGCGATAGAGGCAGCAGATTCCTCGATGTCTGGCTGGAATTTCTGTTCTTGGTCGCGGGATGTTGAGACACTGTGTGTTAGGGCTCATACCCCGATGCCCGCCTCGACAAGAGAGAGGAGGCGAGGGAAATGCCTGCAACCATAGGGAGAAAGGTGGCCCTTTTCTGTCGGCTAGATGGTTGTGTAGTAAGAGAGAAAAATTCGGCTTGGCCATATAATGTGAGTTGTGGGACAAGGGTGATGGGGATACATGGGAAGGGGGAGGAAGAGTTGACCTCTTTTGTAAGGGAGTCATTACACCAAAAGAACAGGCCTGATGGGGCCCCTATTTACGTAGTTACAGGGAGGGATGAGTTGCAAGGGAGTGCATCATTAGTTAAATTTGTGTGGCTGCCATTGCAAATTGTGAGGTTCTTTTTTCCTAAATCAAGAAATATGGGGACTCGTAAAGAGGGAAAAGGTAAGTTCTGGGAGGGAGAGGTAAGGGGTCCTTGGGGGGTTTCTTTAGCAGCTAAGTATAGGGGTTTAGCAAGAAGAGCAGAGTTAGGGATCCAGTGTCAGAAAAGTCCTATCAGGCCCAGAAAGGAGAGAATCTGGTCAGCTGTCTCTGGAGGTTGGAGGTCGTGTATGCCCTGGGTGCGGTCGGCTGTCAGGCTCTTTGTTGTGGGGGTAAGGTGGATTCCCAGCTAGGTTACTGAGGGTGTAGACAGTTGGGCCTTGGCTGGAGAGACCCGTTAGCCGCGAGAGCCAAGGTAATTGAGGAGGTCAGCTGTATGCTGTTTTGAGAGGCTGAGAGATGGACTACAGAGGAGGAGGTCATTTCCGTATTGGAGGACTATACTGGGGGTGAGAGGGCAGGAAGTGAGGTCCCGCGCCAGAGCCTGTCCAAAGAGGTGGGGGCTGTCGCAGAAGCCCTGTGGAAGAACCGTCAAGGTGAGCTGGCAGGAAGCCTGGGTATCCGGATCTGTCCAGGTGAAAGCAAAAGGAAGTAGGAATCAGGGTGTAGGGGAATAATAAAGAAGGCGGTTTTGAGATCGAGGACCGTAAAATGGGTGTTGGACGGGGGCATATGGGAGAGCAAAGTGTACGGGTTTGGCACAACTGGGTGGAGGGGAATTATCGCCTCATCGATCAGTCGGAAGTCCTGGACCAGGTGGTAATCTCCTGAGGCCTTGTGGACAGGCAGGATGGGGGCATTGCAGGGAGAGTCCGTGGGGACGAGGAGCCCCTGGTCTAAGAGTCTGGTGATAATAGGTCGTAAGCCCCTTAGATGAGTTTCAGAAATGGAGAATTGGAGCCTGGCTGGAAACTTGGAGGGGTCTTTAAGACGGATTAGGGCAGGGGGGTGGTGTGTTGCTATTATGGGTTTTGATGTATCACAGACCTGGGGGTGTATCCGGTTGGGGGAGATGGGAGGAGGAAGAGAGGAGGGAGAGGGCTGTGCTGCCAGACTGGGGAGGGGAAGCAGGAGTTGAGAGGAAGAGGCCTTAGGATGAAGTCTGGCCAGTTAGAGAGAGGCCCCTAATTGGAAGAGAGCATCACGACCTAGCAGAGGAATCGGGTAGGACGGTATGACTAAGAAAGGATCAGTGAAAGGGAGCCTCTCGGTGTAACATGAGAGAGGGCCGGTCTGGAGCGGGAAGGACGGCTTACCGTCGATGCCCATAACCGAGATCTGGGAAGGAAAAACTCGCCCGGAATATGTAGGGAAGACCGAATAGGTAGCTCCCGTGTCCACCAGGAATGAGATGGACTTACCCGCTACCTGTAGCATTACCCTGGGCTCTCCGAGGGTGATGGGGGTCTTCTAGTCCGGGTGATGTCAGTCGTCAGCCAATCCCAGGAGTTTGAGTGGTAGAGCCATCAGGTTGGTTCGCTCTCTGCATGGAGGCGCTGAGGGAGGGCTGGTCGTACGGCAGTCACTCTTCCAATGGCCTTTGTGCCCGCAGCCCGGGCAGGGCTTGAAAGGAGGCTGGTGATTGGGACATTGGCAAGCCCAGTCCCCCTCTTTTCCGCACTTGAGGCAGGCCCCTGGTGGGGTTGCCTTCGGCGGGTCCTGTGAATGTTGTCCATGGCAGATGGCCGGCCACAGGGCGGCTATGAGGGCTTGGGTTTGGAGGGCCACCTTTCGGTGCATCCGAGCCTGTCCACTGGATTCTGCCAATCCTCACGGGCATGATGACTTTAAAGGGCATTTTTACCAGGTCTCAGATGGGAGTCTGGGGGCCGTCCTCTGCCCACTTAAGTTTTATTTCTGATATCAGGAAGTGATTGTGTGATAAAGTAGGTGGCCAAGGCCACTGCGCCTGTAGGGCTGTCAGGGTCCAAGTGGATGCACAGAGTTATGGCCTCTGTAAGGCAGTTGAGATAAACGGCTGGAGTTTCATTGGGCTCTTGGGTTATCTCTTTTAGCTTTTCGAAGTTGACAATCTTGTGGGAGGCAGCCTGCATACCTGTCAAGAGGCATTGGATCATAAGATCACAATTGCAGCAACCGTCTTGGCCGTCCTGATAACTCCAGCCCAGATCGGTGCCAGGAACGACAGTGGCTCTGACGAGCATAGAGTTATCAGTGAGGTGGACCCGATCGGCATGGTTTCGGGCAGCAGTTTGCATTCGTTCCCTCTCATCGGGGGTCAGAGTAGAACCTAGGATCACAAAGATGTCGTGCCAGGTTAGATGGTAAGCTTGAGAGAGGTAGCAAAATTCTTTGAGGTAGTGGGAGGAGTCGGCAGAAAAGGAGTCTAATCGCTTTTCTATTTGAGAGAGATCTTGGAGGGCAAAGGGAACATGAACCCTAACTAATCCTTCCGCTCCGGCCACCTCTCTTAAGGGACAGAGGTTTGGGTCTTGGGAGTCCTGTTGGTGAGAGCGGGTGTGTGAGCTGATTGGCTAGCAGAGGGGCGAGGAGAGAGAGGTGGAGGGGGAGGAAGCGGGGGAAGGGGAAGCCAAGGGGGAGGCTGCTGGGGGAAGTGTGGGAGCGTTGTGGGTCGCTGGCGTGGGCTCAGGAGGGAGAGGGGCCAGTCCAGGGTAGGGTGGGGATTGGAGAGGAGGTCTGGAGTAGGGAGAGGCGAGAGTTCGGGTGGGTCAGTTAGTGGAGAGGGGTCATCGTCAAAGCAAATTAGGGGCTTGGATGTAGGAGATGTCTGTTTGGAAAGAAGAACCTAGGAAGTGGAACAATTGAAGCAGAGGGAAGGGTGGGAGCGTAAATACTAGAAGGCCTGGACGTAGGAGAACTCGGACCATTTAATCATCCTGAGGCATTAGTTATCTAAATCGTGGAGGATGTTGAAATCGAAAGTCGCTTCAGCAGGCCATTTAGATTGATTGTCTAGAGGGTACTGTGGCCAGGCCTCGGTGGAATAAAATATGAGCCGCCTGCGGCGGAGATCTTGAAAAATGCCGAGTGTTGAAAAGTTGGCCAGGAGACACTCCAGGGGTGTCTTAGGATCTGGTTTGGATTCTGAAGTTCCCATGACATCCGGCCTGTCCCCGGGTGAACAGAGATAGAGAGATACATCTCTGGTCACGGCGGATCGGAGAGCACTCAGCTGGTTGGGACGTCTCCACAATCGCCCGAGGTCGGAGGGAGGATGGAGGAGGCCCTGAAGCGGCCGCAGTTAAGGACAGGGAGTCCAGTGGGTAGGGATCCCGGGGGTCAAGGGGAAAGAAGGAGAGACTTACCCCACTTCTGCCAGGTTGGGTGTGTGAGCAGAGGTCCCTGGTCTGGAGGGGTGGCCCCGTGGTAATTTGTGGGGCTGTGTACCCCTCCCGGGATTTGGCACAAAATGTAAGGAATGGCACCAAAGATGGAGGAGAGCTTAAGCAAGCTTTATTTGGGAATGCTCCCAGGCGAGGTGCACTGGTCCGAGAGAAAGGGGCCAGAGAATTCGTGCCCAGGTGTGGGCACGAACAAAATTTATAGGGTGGACGCAGGGGTGGTGCTTGCTGTGGGAAGCAGCCCTTTATTGGTAACCTCTCGGGTGTTGTGGCAATGTCAGGTGTCGGTTGCATCAGCCTCAGAGCCGTTAGTTCCGCCCCTCGGGGAGCAGGAAGACTGTTTGTGGCAATGTCGGGTGTCGGTTGCATCAGCCTCCTTGGCGGGGGTTCTGACTAGCTCCCTGGACCCTTCCCCGGACCTGCTGGCCTTACATCCCAACTTCTTTGGTGTAATGGGGCGACGTTTGGCCTCTGGCTACTTCCTGCTGTACATGGGTGCCGGAAGGAAGTCGGGCGGCCAACGGTCCGTAGGTTAGGGGACGGCGGCTGCGGGAGTTTCTGTGGTTAATAAGGTATATGGGTGGAGGAGCATCTGATTCACCGCCACCCGAGAGACTTCTTGTATGCAACTGAGGAGAAACCTGAGGAAACAGGGGACAAGCATGAATAGGATGCAGATAAGGATTAAGGGACCTAGGATTGGTGTCAGCCAGGTATAGAGGGTGGTCCGCCACCAGTCGGGGATGGGGGAGGTGGATTGTCACTGCCTGCGCTGGAGTTCTTCTTTTAAGTGTCGGAGAGCATCCACATTGTCCTCAATGACCCCTGTCTCGTTGATGTAATAGCAGCATTCTTCCTGTAGGAAAAGGCAGGTACCTCCTCTGTCGGCTGTCAGAAGGTCCAGGGTGCGTCGACTTTGGAGGACAACTCGGGCTACAGAGGTGATCTGGTGCTGGAGGGAGGCGATAGAGGCAGCAGATTCCTCGATTTCTAGCTGGAGTTTCTGTTCCAGGTCGCGGGATGTTGAGACACTGTGTGTTAGGGCTCCTCCCCCGAAGCCTGCAGCGACGAGAGAGAGGAGGCTAGGGAAATGCCTGCAACCATATGGAGAAAGGTGGCCCTTTTCTGTTCGCTAGAGAGTTGTGTGGTAAATGAGAGAAATTCGGCTTGGCAATATAATGTGAGTTGTGGAACAATGGTGACAGGGATACATGGGAAGGGGGAGGAATAGTTGACCTCTTTTGTAAGGGAGCCAGTACACCAAAAGAACAGGCTTGGTGGGGCCACCATTGGCGTATTTACAGGGAGGGATGAGTTGCAAGGGAGTGCATCATTAGTTAAATTTGGGTGGCTGCCATAGCAAATTGTGAGGTTCTTTTTTTGTAAATCAAGAAATATGGAGACACTTAAAGGGGGAAAAGGTACGTTCTGGGATGGAGAGATAAGGGGTCCTTGGGGGGTTTCTTTAGCAGCCAAATATAGGGGTTTAGCAAGAAGAGCAAAGTTAGGGATTCAGTGTCGGAAAAATCCTATCAGGCCCAGAAAGGAGAGAATCTGGTCAGCTGTCTCTGGAGATTGGAGGTCGTGGATGGCCTGGGTGCGGTCGGCTGTCAGGCTTTTTGTTGTGGGGGTAAGGTGGATTCCCAGCTAGGTTACTGAGGGTGTAGACAGTTGGGCCTTGGTTGGAGAGACCCGATAGCCACGAGAGCCGAGATAATTGAGGAGGTCAGCAGTATGCTGTTTTGAGAGGCTGAGAGATGGGCTACAGAGGAGGAGGTCATCCCCGTATTGGAGGACTATACTGGGGGTGAGAGGGCAGGAAGCGAGGTCCCACGCCAGAGCCTGTCCAAAGAGGTGGGGGCTGTCACGGAAGCCTTGGGGAAGAACCGTCCAGGTGAGGTGGCGGGAAGCCTGGTTATCCAAATCTGTCCATGTGAAAGCAAAATGGAAGTAGGAATCAGGGTGTAGGGGAATAATAAAGAAGGCGGTTTTGAGATCGAGGACTGTACAATGGGTGTTGGACGGGGGCATATGGGAGTGCAAAGTGTATGGGTTTGGCACAACTGGGTGGAGGGGAATTATCGCCTCATTGATCAGTCGGAAGTCCTGGACCAGGTGGTAATCTCCTGAGGCCTTGTGGACAGGCAGGATGGGGGCATTGCAGGGAGAGTCCGTGGGGACGAGGAGCCCCTGGTCTAAGTGTCTGGTGATAATAGGTCGTAAGCACCTTAGATGAGTTTCAGAAATGGGGAATTGGGGCCTGCTGGAAACTTGGAGGGGTCTTTAAGACAGATTAGGGCAGGGGGGTGGTGTGTCGCTACTATGGGTTTTGATGTATCACAGACCTGGGGGTGTATCCGGTTGGGGGAGATGGGAGGAGGAAGAGAGGAGGGAGAGGGCTGCACTGCCAGACAGAGGAGGGGAAGCAGGAGTTGAGAGGAAGAGGCCTTAGGATGAAGTGCAGCCAGTTGGAGAGAGGCCCGTAATTGGAAGAGAACATCACGTCCTAGCAGAGTAATCGGGTAGGACGATATGACTCAGAAAGAATGAGTGAAACGAAGCCTCTCTATGTAACATGAGAGAGGGCCGGTCTGGAGCGGGAAGGACGGCTTACCGTCGATGCCCATAACCGAGACCTGGGAAGGAAAAACTGGCCCGGAATATATAGGCAAGACTGAATAGGTAGCCCCCATGTCCACAAGGAATGAGATGGACTTACCCGCTACCTGTAGCGTTACCCTGGGCTCGGCGAGGGTGATGGAGGTCTTCGAGTCCGGGTGATGTCAGTCGTCAGCCAATCCCAGGAGTTTTAGTGGTAGAGCCATCGGGTCGTTTCGCTCTCCGCGTGGAGGTGCTGAGGGAAGGCCGGTCGTAGGGCAGTCACTCTTCCAATGGACTTTGTGCCCGCAGCCAGGGCAGGGCTTGGAAGGAGGCTGGTGATTGGGACATTGGCAAGCCGAGTCCCCCTCTTTTCCGCACTTGAAGCAGGCGCCTGGTCGGTTTGCCTTCGGCGGATCCCGTGGATGTTGTACATGGGACATGGCCGGCCACAGAGTGCCTACGAGGGCTTGGGTTTGGAGGGCCACCTTTCGGTGCATCCGAGCCTGTCGGCTGGATTCTGCCAAATCCTCACGGGCATTATAGACTTTAAAGGGCATTTTTACCAGGTCTCAGATGGGAGCCTGGGGGCCGTCCTCTGCCGTCTTAAGTTTTATTTCTGATATCAGGAGCTGATTGTGTGATAAAGTGGGTGGCCAAGGCTGCTGCAGCTGCGGGCTGTCAGGGTCCAAGGGGGTGTAAAGAGTTAGGGCCTCTGTAAGGCGGTTGAGATAAATGGCTGGAGTTTCACTGGGCTCTTCGGTTATCTCTTTTAGCTTTTCAAAGTTGACAATCTTGTGGGAGGCAGCCTGCATACCAGCCAAGAGGCATTGGATAATAAGATCACAGTTGCAGCAACCGTCTTGGCCGTCCTGATAACTCCAGCCCAGATCGGTGCCAGGAACGACAGTGGCTCTGACGAGCGTAGAGTTATCAGTGAGGTGGACCCGATCGGCGTGCTTTCGGGCAGCAATTTGAATTCGTTCCCTCTCATCGGGGGTCAGAGTAGAAGCTAGAATCACAAAGATGTCGAGCCAGGTTAGATGGTAAGCTTGAGAGAGGTAGCGAAATTCTTTGATGTGGTGGGAGGAGTCGGCAGAAAAGGACCCTATCGCTTTTCTATTTGAAAGAGATCTTGGAGGGAAAAGGGAACATGAACCCTAACTAATCTTTCTGCTCCAGCCACCTCTCTTAAGGGACATAGAAGGTTTGGGTCTTGGGTGTCCTGGTGGTGAGAGCAGGTGTGTGAGCTGATTGGCGAGGAGAGGGGCGAGGAGAGAGGGGTGGAGGGGGAGGAAGCGGGGGAAGGGGAAGACAAGGGGGAGGCTGCTTGGGGAAGAGGGGGAGCAGTGGGGGGGGGCGCTGGTGTGGGCTCAGGAGGGAGAGGGGCCAGTCCAGGGTAGGGTGGGGGTTGGAGAGGAGCTCTGGAGTGGGGAGAGGCGAGAGTTCGGGTGGGTCAGTTAGTGGAGAGGGATCATCGTCAAAGGAAATTAACGGCTTGGCTGTAGGAGATGTCGTTGTGAAAGAAGCATCTAGGAAGTGGAACAATCGATGCAGAGGGAAGGGCGGGAGCGTAAATACCAGAAGGCCTGGACGTAGGGGACCTCGTACCATTTACCCGTCATGGGGCAGTAGTTATCTAAATCGTGGAGGATGTTGAAATCGAAAGTCGCTTCAGCAGACCATTTAGATTGATACCCTAGAAGGTACTGTGGCCAGGCCTCGGTGGAATAAAATATGAGCCGCCTGCGGCGGAGATCTTGAGAAAAGCCGAGTTTTGTAACTTGGCCAGGAGACACCCAAGGGGTGTCTTAGGATCTGGTTTGGATTCTGAAGTCCCCATGACATCTGACCTATCCCCAGGAGAACAGAGATAGAGAGATACGTCTCTGCTCACGGCAGATCGGGGAGCAGTCAGTCGGTTGGGACGTCTCCACAATTGCCCAATGCTCGGAGGGAGGATGGAGGAGGCCCTGACGCAGCTGCTGATAAGGACAGGGAGTCTGGTGGGTAGGGACCCTGTGGGTCAAGGGGAACAAAGGAGGGAATTACCCCAATTCTGCCGGGTTGGGTGGGTGAGCAGAGGTCCCCGGTCTGGAGGGGTGGCCCCATGGTAATTTGTGGGGCTGTGTACCCCACCCGGGTTTTGGCACAGAATGTTAGGAATGGCACCAAAGACGGAGGAGAGCTTAAGCAAGCTTTATTTGGGAATGCTCCCAGGCGAGGTTCACTGGTCTGAGAGAAAACGGCCAGAGAAGTCGCGCCCAGGTGTGGGCGCGAACAAAATTTATGGGGGTGGGCGCAGGGGAGGTGCTTGCTCTGTGAAGCAGCCCTTCATTGGTAATCTCTCGGGTGTTGTGGCAATGTCAGGTTTCGGTTGCATCAGCCTCAGAGCCGTTAGTTCCGCCCCTCGGGGAGCGGGGTGACTGTTGTGGCAATGTCGGGTGTCGGTTGCATCAGCCTCCTTGGCGGGGCTTCTGACTTGTTCTCTGGGCCCTTCCCCGGACCTGCTGGCCTTACATCTCAACTTCTTTGGTGTAATGGACGACGATTGGTCTCTGGCTACTTCCTGCTGTACGTGGGCACCGGAAGGGAGTCGTGCAGCCAATGGACAGTAGGTTAGGGCAGGGCGGCAGCGGGGGGTTCTGTGGGTAGTAAGGTATATGCCTGGAGGAGCATCTGATTCACCACCACCCGAGAGACTTCTTGTATGCAACTGAGGAGAAACCTGAGGAAACAGGGGCAAGCATGAATAGGATGCAGATAAGGATTAAGGGGCCTAGGATTGGTGTCAGCCAGGTATAGAGGGTGGTCCTCCACCAGTCGGGGATGGGGTAGATGGATTGTCGCTGCCTGCGTTGGAGTTCTTCTTTTAAGCGTCGGAGAGCATCCACATTGTCCTCAATGACCCCTGTCTCGTTGATGTGGTAGCAGCATTCTTCCTGTAGGAAGAGGCAGGTACCTCCTCTGTCGGCTTTCAGAAGGTCGAGGGTGCGTCGACTTTGGAGGACAACTCGGGCTACAGAGGTGATCTGGTGCTGGAGGCAGGTGATAGAGGCAGCAGAGGCCTCGATGTCTAGCTGGAGTTTCTCTTCTAGTTCGCAGGATGTTGAGACACTGTGTGTTAGGGCTCATCCCCTGATGCCCGCCTCGACAAGAGAGAGGAGGCGAGGGAAATGCCTGCAACCATAGGGAGAAAGGTGGCCCCTTTCTTTCGGCTAGAATGTTGAGAGAAATTAGGCTTGGCCATATAATGTGAGTTGTGGAACAAGGGTGACGGGGATACATGGGAAGGGGAGGAAGAGTTGACCTCTTTTGTAAGGGAGCCATTACACCAAAAGAACAGGCCTGGTGGGACCGCCATTGGCGTATTTACAGCGAGGGATGAGTTGC
Source organism: Grampus griseus (assembly GCF_964374135.1). Lineage (NCBI taxonomy): Eukaryota > Metazoa > Chordata > Mammalia > Artiodactyla > Delphinidae > Grampus > Grampus griseus. Next base: position 121,437,680 of record NC_139018.1, on the reverse strand, counting down.
AAGGGAGTGCAACATTAGTTAAATTTGGCTGGCTGCCATTGCAAATTGTGAGGTTCTTTTTTTCTAAATCAAGAAATGCGGGGACTCTTACAGGGGGAAAAGGTAAGTTCTGGGAGGGAGAGGTAAGGGGTCCTTGGGGGGTTTCTTTAGCAGCCAAATATAGGGGTTTAGCAAGAAGAGCAAAGTTAGGGATCCAGTGTCGGAAAAATCCTATCAGGCCCAGAAAGGAGAGAATCTGGTCAGCTGTCTCTGGAGGTTGGAGGTCGTGGATGGCCTGGGTGTGGTCGGCTGTCAGGCTTTTTGTTGTGGGGGTAAGGTGGATTCCCAGCTAGGTTACTGAGGGTGTAGACAGTTGGGCCTTGGTTGGAGAGACCCGATAGCCACAAGAGCCGAGATAATTGAGGAGGTCAGCAGTATGCTGTTTTGAGAGGCTGAGAGATGGGCTACAGAGGAGGAGGTCATCCCCGTATTGGAGGACTATACTGGGGGTGAGAGGGCAGGAAGCGAGGTCCCGCACCAGAGCCTGTCCAAAGAGGTGGGGGCTGTCACGGAAGCCCTGGGATAGAACCGTCCAGGTGAGGTGGCGGGAAGCCTGGGTATCCGGATCTGTCCAGGTGAAAGCAAAATGGAAGTAGGAATCAGGGTGTAGGGGAATAATAAAGAAGGCGGTTTTGAGATCGAGGACCGTAAAATGGGTGTTGGACGGGGGCATATGGGAGAGCAAAGTGTACGGGTTTGGCACAACTGGGTGGAGGGGAATTATCGCCTCATCGATCAGTCAGAAGTCCTGGACCAGGTGGTAATCTCCTGAGGCCTTATGGACAGGCAGGATGGGGACATTGCAGGGAGAGTCCGTGGACACGAGGAGCCCCTGGTCTAAGAGTCTGGTGATAATAGGTCGTAAGACCCTTAGATGAGTTTCAGAAATTGGGAATTGGGGCCTGCTGGAAACTTGGAGGGGTCTTTAAGATGCATTAGAGCAGGGGGGTGGTGTGTTGCTATTATGGGTTTTGATGTATCACAGACCTGGGGGTGTATCCGGTTGGGGGAGATGGGAGGAGGAAGAGAGGAGGGAGAGGGCTACGCTGCCAGACTAAGGAGGGATAGCAGGAGTTGAGAGGAGGAGACCTTAGGATCAAGTCTGGCCAGTTGCAGAGAGGCCCCTAATTGGACGAGAACATCACGTCCTAGCAGAGGAACCGGGTAGGACGATATGACTTAGAAAGAATGAGTGAAAGGGAGCCTCTCGATGTAACATGAGAGAGGGCCGGTCTGGAGCGGGAAGGACGGCTTACTGTCGATGCCCATAACTGAGATCTGGGAAGGAAAATCTGCCCCAGAATATGTAGGGAAGACCGAATAGGTAGCCCCCATGTCCACAAGGAATGAGATGGACTTACCCGCTACCAGTAGCATTACCCTGGACTCTGCGAGGGTGATGGTGGTCATCGAGTTCGGGTGACGTCAGTCGTCAGCCAATCCCAGGAGTTTGAGTGGTAGAGCCATCGGGTCGGTTCGCTCCCTGCGTGGAGGCGCTGACGGAGGGCCGGTCATAGGGCAGTCACTCTTCCAATGGCCTGTTAGCCCGCAGCTAAGGCTGGGCTTGGAAGGAGGCCGGGGATTGGGACATTGGCGAGCCCAGTGCCCCTCTTTTCCGCACTTGAAGCAGGCCCCTGGTGGGTTTGCCTTCGGCGGGTCCCATGGATGTTGTCCATGGGAGATGGCCGGCCACAGGGTGCCTATGAGGGCTTGGATTTGGAGGGCCACCTTTCGGTGCATCCGAGCCTGTCGGCTGGATTCTGCCAAATCCTCACGGGCATTATAGACTTTAAAGGGCATTTTTACCAGGTCTCAGATGGGAGTCTGGGGGCCGTCCTCTGCCGTCTTAAGTTTTATTTCTGATATCAGGAGCTGATTGTGTGATAAAGTGGGTGGCCAAGGCCACTGCGCCTGTGGGGCTCTCAGGGTCCAAGTGGGTTCACAGAGTTATGGCCTCTGTAAGGCGGTTGAGATAAATGGCTGGAGTTTCATTGGGCTCTTGGGTTATCTCTTTTAGCTTTTCGAAGTTGACAATCTTGTGGGAGGCAGCCTGCATACCAGCCAAGAGGTATTGGATCATCAGATCGCATTTGTGGCGACCGTCTTGGCCGTACTGATAACTCCAGCCCGGATCAGTGCCAGGAACGGCGGTGGCTCTGACGGGCATAGAGTTATCATTGAGGTTACCTGATCTGCATGTTTTCGGGCAGCAGTTTGAATTCGTTCCCTCTCATCGGGGGTCAGAGTAGAAGCTAGGATCACAAAGATGTCGTGCCAGGTTAGATGGTAAGCTTGAGAGTGGTAGCAAAATTCTTTGATGTAGTGGGAGGAGTCGGCAGAAAAGGAGCCTAATTGCTTTTCTATTTGAGAGAGATCTTGGAGGGCAAAGGGAACATGAAGCCTAACTAATCCTTCCGGTCCGGCCACCTCTCTTAAGGGACAGAAAAGTTTTGGGTCTTGGGAGTCATGGTGGTGAGAGCGGGTGTGTGAGCTGATTGGGGAGCATAGGGGCAAGGAGAGAGGGGTGGAGGGGGAGGAAGCGGGGGAAGGGGAAGCAAAGGGGGAGGCTGCTGGGGGAAGAGGGGGAGCGGTCGGGGGAGCACTGGGGTGGGCTCAGGAAGGAGCCTGACCAGTCCAGGGTAGGGTGGGGGTTGGAGAGGAGCTCTGGAGTGGGGAGAGGTGAGAGTTCGGGTGGGTCGGTTAGTACAGAGGGATCATCGTCAAAGGAAATTAGCGGCTTGGATGTAGGAGATGTCTGTTGGGAAAGAAGCATCTAGGAAGTGGAACAATCGATGCAGAGGGAAAGGCGGGAGTGTACATACCAGAAGTCCTGGACGTAGGGGACCTCGCACTATTTACCCGTCCTGAGGCAGTAGTTATCTAAATCGTGGAGGATGTTGAAATCAAAAGTCCCTTCAGCAGGCCATTTAGATTGATTGTCTAGAGGGAACTGTGGCCAGGCCTCGGTGGAGTAAAATACGAGCCGCCTACGGCGGAGATCTTGAGAAATGTGGAGTGTTGAAAAGTTGGCCAGGAGACACCCCAGGGGTGTCTTAGGATCTGGTTTGGATTCTGAAGTCCCCATGACATCTGGCCTGTCCCCGGGTGAACAGAGAAAGAGAGATACATCTCTGGTCACGGCAGATCAGAGAGTAGTCAGGAGGTTGGGAAGTCTCCACAATCGCCCGAGGCTCAGAGGGAGGATGGAGGAGGCCCTGAAGCGGCCGCAGTTAAGGACAGGGAGTCCGGTGGGTAGGGACCCCAGGGGTCAAGGGGAACAAAGGAGGGACTTACCCCACTTCGGCCAGGTTGGGTGGGTGAGCAGAGGTCCCCGGTCTGGAGGGGTGGTCTCGTGGTAATTTGTGGGGCTGTGTACCCCACCCGGGTTTTGGCACAAAATGTTAGGAATGGTACCAAAGATGGAGGAGAGCTTAAGCAAGCTTTATTTGGGAATGCTCCCGGGCGAGGTTCACTGGTCCGAGAGAAAGGGGCCAGAGAATTCACGCCCGGGTGTGAGTGCGAACAAAATTTATAGGGGTGGACGCAAGGGAGGTGCGTGCTCTGTGAAGCAGCATTTTATTGGTAATCTCTCGGGTGTTGTGACAATGTCAGGTGTCGGTTGCATCAGCCTCAGAGCCGTTAGTTCCGCCCCTCGGGGAGCGGGGTGACTGTTGTGGCAATGTTGGGTGTCGGTTGCATCAGCCTCCTTGGTGGGGTTCCGACTAGCTCTCTGGGCCCTTCCCCGGAACTGCTGGCCTTACATCCCAACTTCTTTGGTGTAATGGGGTGACGTTTGGTCTCTGGCTACTTCCTGCTGTACGTGGGTGCCAGAAGGGAGTCGGGCAGCCAACGGTCCGTAGGTTAGGGGAGGGCGGCAGCGGGGGGTTCTGTGGGTAGTAAGGTATATGGGTGGAGGAGCATCTGATTCACCGCCACCCGAGAGACTTCTTGTATGCAACTGAGGAGGAACCTGAGGAAACAGGGGCAAGCATGAATAGGATGCAGATAAGGATTAAGGGGCCTAGGATTGGTGTCAGCCAGGTATAGAGGGTGGTCCGCCACCAGTAGGGGATGGGGGAGGTGGATTGTCACTCCCTGCGTTGGAGTTCTTCTTTTAAGTGTCAGAGAGCATCCACATTATCCTCAATGACCCCTGTCTCGTTGATGTGGTAACAGCATTCTTCCTGAAGGAAGAGGCAGGTACCTTCTTTGTCGGATGTCAGAAGGTCGAGGGTGTGTCGACTTTGGAGGACAACTCGGGCTACAGAGGTGATTTGGTGCTGGAGGGAGGCGATAGAGGCAGCAGATTCCTCGATTTCTAGCTGGAGTTTCTGTTCTAGGTCGCAGGATGTTGAGACACTGTGTGTTAGGGCTCCTCCCCCGAAGCCTGCAGTGACGAGAGAGAGGAGGCTAGGGAAATGCCTGCAACCATATGGAGAAAGATGGCCCTTTTCTGTTCGCTAGAGAGTTGTGTGGTAAATGAGAGAAATTCGGCTTGGCAATATAATGTGAGTTGTGGAACAAGGGTGACGGGGATACATGGGAAGGGGGAGGAAGAGTTGACCTCTTTTGTAAGGGAGCCAGTACACCAAAAGAACAGTCTTGGTGGGGCCCCCATTGGCATATTTACAGGGAGGGATGAGTTGCAAGGGAGTGCATCATTAGTTAAATTTGGGTGGCTGCCATAGCAAATTGTGAGGTTCTTTTTTTGTAAATCAAGAAATATGGAGACACTTAAAGGGGGAAAAGGTAAGTTCTGGGAGGGAGAGATAAGGGGTCCTTGGGGGGTTTCTTTAGCAGCCAAATATAGGGGTTTAGCAAGAAGAGCAAAGTTAGGGATCCAGTGTCGGAAAAATCCTATCAGGCCCAGAAAGGAGAGAATCTGGTCAGCTGTCTCTGGAGGTTGGAGGTCGTGGATGGCCTGGGTGCGGTCGGCTGTCAGGCTCTTTGTTGTGGGGGTCAGGTGGATTCCCAGATAGGTTACTGGGGGTGTAGACAGTTGGGCCTTGGCTGGAGAGACCCGTTAGCCATGAGAGCCGAGATAATTGAGGAGGTCAGCAGTATGCTGTTTTGAGAGGCTGAGAGATGGGCTACAGAGGAGGAGGTCATCCCCGTATTAGAGGACTATACTGGGGGTGAGAGGGCAGGAAGCGAGGTCCCGCGCCAGAGCCTGTCCAAAGAGGTGGGTGCTGTCACGGAAGCCCTGGGGAAGAACCGTCCAGGTGAGGTGGCGGGAAGCCTGGGTATCCGGATCTGTCCAGGTGAAAGCAAAATGGAAGTAGGTATCAGGGTGTAGGGGAATAATAAAGAAGGCGGTTTTGAGATCGAGGACCATAAAATGGGTGTTGGACGGGGGCATATGGGAGAGCAAAGTGTACGGGTTTGGCACAACCGGGTGGAGGGGAATTATCGCCTCATTGATCAGTCGGAAGTCCTGGACCAGGTGGTAATCTCCTGAGGCCTTGTGGACAGGCAGGATGGGGGCATTGCAGGGAGAGTCCATGGGGATGAGGAGCCCCTGGTCTAAGAGTCTGGTGCTGATAGGTGGTAAGCCCCTTAGATGAGTTTCAGAAATGGGGAATTGGGGCCTGCTGGAAACTTGAAGGGGTCTTTAAGATGCATTAGAGCAGGGGGGTGGTGTGTCGCTATTATGGGTTTTGATGTATCACAGACCTGGGGGTGTATCCGGTTGGGGGAGATAGGAGGAGGAAGAGAGGAGGGAGAGGGCTGCGCTGCCAGAATGAGGAGGGATAGCAGGAGTTGAGAGGAGGAGACCTTTGGATCAAGTTTGGCCAGTTGCAGAGAGGCCCCTAACTGGACGAGAACATCACGACCTAGCAGAGGAACCGGGTAGGACGGTATGACTCAGAAAGAATGAATGAAAGGGAGCCTCTCGATGTAACATGAGAGAGGGCCGGTCTGGAGCTGGAAGGACGGCTTACTGTCGATGCCCATAACTGAGATCTGGGAAGGAAAAACTGCCCCCAGAATATGTAGGGAAGACCGAATAGGTAGCCCGGTGTCCACAAGGAATGAGATGGACTTACCCACTACCTGTAGCGTTACCTTGGGCTCTGCGAGGGTGAGGGGGGTCATCGAGTCTGGGTGACGTCAGTCATCAGCCAATCCCAGGAGTTTGAGTGATAGAGCCATCGGGTCGGTTCGCTCTCCACGTGGAGGCACTGAGGGAGGGCCGGTCGTAGGGCAGTCACTCTTCCAATACCTGTTAGCCCGCAGCCAAGGCTGGGCTTGGAAGGAGGCCGCGGATTGGGACATTGGCCAGCCCAGTGCCCCTCTTTTCCGCACTTGAAGCAGGCCCCTGGTGGGGTTGCCTTCGGCGGGTCCTGTGGCATTGTCCATGGGAGATGGCCGGCCACAGGGTGCCTATGAGGGTTTGGGTTTGGAAGGCCAACTTTCATTGCATCCGAGCCTGTCGGCTAGATTCTGCCAAATCCTCACGGGCATTATAGACTTTAAAGGGCATTTTTACCAGGTCTCAGATGGGAGTCTTGGGGCCGTCCTCTGCCCACTTAAGTTTTATTTCTGATATCAGGAGCTGATTGTGTGATAAAGTGGGTGGCCAAGGCTGCTGCGCCTGCGGGGCTGTCAGGGTCCAAGTGGGTGCACAGAGTTATGGCCTCTGTAAGGCAGTTGAAAAAATGGCTGGAGTTTCATTGGGCTCTTGGGTTATCTCTTTTAGCTTTTTGAAGTTGACAATCTTGTGGGAGGCAGCCTGCATACCTGTCAAGAGGCATTGGATCATAAGATCACAGTTGCAGCAACCGTCTTGGCCGTCCTGATAACTCCAGCCCAGATCGGTGCCAGGAACGACAGTGGCTCTGACGAGCATAGAGTTATCAGTGAGGTGGACCCGATCGGCGTGGTTTCGGGCAGCAGTTTGAATTCGTTCCCTCTCATCGGGGGTCAGAGTAGAAGCTAGAATCACAAAGATGTCGTGCCAGGTTAGATGGTAAGCTTGAGAGAGGTAGCGAAATTCTTTGAGGTCGTGGGAGGAGTCAGCAGAAAAGGAGCCTAATCGCTTTTCTATTTGAGAGAGATCCTGGAGGGCAAAGGGAACATGAACCCTAACTAATCCTTCCGCTCCGGCCACCTCTCTTAAGGGACAGAGAAGATTTGGGTCTTGAGAGTCCTGGTGGTGAGAGCGGGTGTGTGAGCTGATTGGCTAGCAGAGGGGCGAGGAGAGAGAGGTGGAGGGGGAGGAAGCGGGGGAAGGGGAAGCCAAGGGGGAGGCTGCTGGGGGAGGCGTGGGAGCATTGTGGGTCGCTGGCGTGGGCTCAGGAGGGAGAGGGGCCAGTCCAGGGTAGGGTGGGGATTGGAGAGGGGGTCTGGAGTGGGGAGAGGCGAGAGTTCGGGTGGGTCGGTTAGTGGAGAGGGGTCATCGTCAAAGAAAATTAGGGGCTTGGATGTAGGAGATGTCTCTTTGGAAAGAAGCACCTAGGAAGTGGAACAATCGAAGCAGAGGGAAGGGCGGGAGCATAAATACTAGAAGGCCTGGACGTAGGAGAACTTGGACCATTTAATCATCCTGAGGCATTAGTTATCTAAATCGTGGAAGATGTTGAAATCGAAAGTCCCTTCAGCAGGCCATTTAGATTGATTGTCTAGAGGGAACTGTGGCCAGGCCTCGGTGGAATAAAATATGAGCCGCCTGCGGCGGAGATCTTGAAAAAAGCCGAGTTTTGTAAAGTTGGCCAGGAGACACCCAAGGGGTGTCTTAGGATCTGGTTTGGATTCTGAAGTCCCCATGACATCCGGCCTGTCCCCAGGAGAACAGAGATAGAGAGATACGTCTCTGGTCACGGCGTATCGGAGAGCAGTCAGTCTGTTGGGATGTCTCCACAATTGCCCAAGGCTCGGAGGGTGGATGGAGGAGGCCCTGACGCAGCCGCGGTTAAGGACAGGGAGTCTGGTGGGTAGGGACCCCAAGGGTCAAAGGGAACGAAGGAGGGAATTACTCCAATTCTGCCGAGTTGGGTGCGTGAGCAGAGGTCCCTGGTCTGGAGGGGTGGCCCCATGGTAATTTGTGGGGCTGTGTACCCCACCTGGGTTTGGCACATAATGTTAGGAACGGCACCAATGACGGAGGAGAGCTTAAGCAAGCTTTATTTGGGAATGCTCCCGGGCGAGGTTCACTGGTCCGAGAGAAAGGGGCCAGAGAATTCGCGCCCGGGTGTGGGCGCGAACAATATATATAGGGGTGGACACAGGGGAGGTGCTTGCTCTGTGAAGCAGCACTTTATTGGTAATCTCTCGGGTGTTGTGGCAATGTCGGGTGTCGGTTGCATCAGCCTCCTTGGCAGGGGTCCGACTTGTTCTCTGGGCCCTTCCCTGGACCTGCTGGCCTTACATCTCAACTTCTTTGGTGTAATGGGCGACGTTTGGTCTCTGGCTACTTCCTGCTGTACGTGGGCACCAAAAGGGAGTCGTGCAGCCAACGGACCGTAGGTTAGGGCAGGGTGGCTGCGGGGGGTTCTGTGGGTAGTAAGGTATATGGGTGGAGGAGCAACTGATTCACCGCCACCCGAGAGACTTCTTGTATGCAACTGAGGAGAAACCTGAGGAAACAGGGACAAGCATGAATAGGATGCAGATAAGGATTAAGGGGCCTGAGATTGGTGTCAGCCAGGTATAGAGGGTGGTCCTCCAGCAGTCGGGGATGGGGTAGGTGGATTGTCGCTGCCTGCGTTGGAGTTCTTCTTTTAAGCGTCGGAGAGCATCCACATTGCCCTCAATGACCCCTGTCTCGTTGATGTGGTAGCAGCATTCTTCCTGTAGGAAGAGGCAGGTACCTCCTTTGTTGGCTGTCAGAAGGTCCAGGGTGTGTCGACTTTGGAGGGCAACTCAGACTACAGAGGTGATCTGGCGTTGGAGGGAGGTGATAGAGGCAGCAGAGGCCTCGATGGCTAGCTGGAGTTTCTGTTCTAGGTCGTGGGACGTTGAGACACTGTGTGTTAGGGATACTCACCCGATGCCCGCCTCGACAAGAGAGAGGAGGCGAGGGAAATGCCTGCAACCATAGGGAGAAAGGTGGCCCTTTTCTGTCGGCTAGATGGTTGTGTAGTAAGAGAGAGAAATTCGGCTTGGCCATATAATGTGAGTTGTGGGACAAGGGTGATGGGGATACATGGGAAGGGGGAGGAAGAGTTGACCTCTTTTGTAAGGGAGTCATTACACCAAAAGAACAGGCCTGATGGGGCCCCTATTTACGTAGTTACAGGGAGGGATGAGTTGCAAGGGAGTGCATCATTAGTTAAATTTGGGTGGCTGCCATAGCAAATTGTGAGGTTCTTTTTTTGTAAATCAAGAAATATGGGGACTCTTAAAGGGGGAAAAGGTAAGTTCTTGGACGGAGAAGTAAGGGTCCTTGGGGGTTTCTTTAGCAGCCAAATATAGGGGTTTAGCAAGAAGAGCAAAGTTAGGGATCCAGTGTCGGAAAAATCCTATCAGGCCCAGAAAGGAGAGAATCTGGTCAGCTGTCTCTGGAGATTGGACGTCGTGGATGGCCTGGGTGCGGTCAGCTGTCAGGCTCTTTGTTGTGGGGGTAAGATGGATTCCCAGATAGGTTCCTGAGGGTGTAGACAGTTGGGCCTTGGCTGGAGAGACCCGATAGCCACAGAGCCGAGATAATTGAGGAGGTCAGCAGTATACTGTTTTGAGAGGCTGAGAAATGGGCTACAGAGGAGGAGGTCATCCCCGTATTGGAGGACTATACTGGGGGTGAGAGGGCAGGAAGCGAGGTCCCGCGCCAGAGCCTGTCCAAAGAGGGGGGTGCTGTCAAGGAAGCCCTGGGGAAGAACCGTCCAGGTGAGCTGGCGGGAAGCCTGGGTATCCGGATCTGTCCAGGTGAAAGCAAAATGGAAATAGGAATCAGGGTGTAGGGGAATAATAAAGAAGGCAGTTTTGAGATCGAGGACCGTAAAATGGGTGTTGGACGGGGGCATATGGGATACCAAAATGTACGGGTTTGGCACAACCGGGTGGAGGGGAATTATCGCCTCATTGATCAGTCGGAAGTCCTGGACCAGGTGGTAATCTCCTGAGGCCTTGTGGACAGAGGATGGGGGTGTTGCAGGGAGAGTCTGTGGGGATGAGGAGCCCCTGGTCTAAGAGTCTGGTGATAATAGGTTGTAAGCCCCTTAGAAGAGTTTCAGAAATGGGGAATTGGAGCCTGGCTGGAAACTTGGAGGGGTCTTTAAGATGGATTAGGGCAGGGGGGTGGTGTGTCGCTATTATGGGTTTTGATGTATCACAGACCTGGGGGTGTATCCAGTTGAGGGAGTTGGGAGGAGGAAGTGAGGAGGGAGAGGGCTCTGCTGCCAGACCGAGTAGGGGAAGCAGGATTTGAGAGGAAGGGACCTTAGGATCAAGTCTGGCCAGTTGGAGAGAGGCCCCTAATTGGAAGAGAACATCACGACCTAGCAGAGGAACCGGGTAGGACGGTATGACTAATAAAGAATGAGTGAAAGGGAGCCTCTCGAAGTAATATGAGAGAGGACCGGTCTGGAGCGGGAAGCACGGCTTACCGTCGATGCCCATAACCGAGATCTGGGAAGGAAAAACTGGCCTGGAATATGTAGGGAAGACCGAATAGGTAGCCCCCATGTCCACAAGGAATGAGATGGACTTACCCGCTACCTGTAACGTTATCCTGGGCTCGGCGAGGTTGATGGGGGTCTTCTAGTCCGGGTGATGTCAGTCGTCAGCCAATCCCAGGAGTTCAAGTGGTAGACACATCGGGTCGGTTCGCTCTCCACGTGGAGGTGCTGAGGGAGGGCCGGTCGTAGTGCAGTCACTCTTCCAATGGCCTGTTAGCCTGCAGCCAAGGCTGGGCTTGGAAGGAGGCCGGGAATTGGGACATTGGCGAGCCCAGTGTCCCTCTTTTCTGCACTTGAAGCAGGCGCCTGGTAGGGTTGCCTTCAACGGGTCCCGTGGATGTTGTCCATGGGAGATGGCCGGCCGCAGGGCGGTACGAGGGTTTGGGTTTGGAGGGCCACCTTTCGGTGCATCCGAGCCTGTCGGCTGGATTCTGCCAAATCCTCACAGGCATTATAAACTTTAAAGGACATTTTTACCAGATCTCAGATGGGAGTCTGGGGGCCGTCCTCTGCCCGCTTAAGTTTTTTTTCTGATATCAGGAGCTGATTGTGTGATAAAGTGTGTGGCCAAGGCTGCTGCGCCTGTGGGGCTGTCAGGGTCCAAGCAGGTGTACAGAGTTAGGGCCTCTGTAAGGTGGTTGAGTTAAACGACTGGAGTTTCATTGGGCTCTTGGGTTATCTCTTTTAGCTTTTCGAAGTTGACAGTCTTGTGGGAGGCAGCCTGCATACCGGCCAAGAGGCATTGGATCATTAGATCACATTTGCGGCGACCGTCTTGGCCGTCCTGAAAACTCCAGCCCGGATCGTTGACAGGAATGGCAGTGGCTCCGACGGGAATAGAGTTATCAGTGAGGTGGACCCGATCGGCGTGCTTTCGGGCAGCAGTTTGAATTCGTTCCCTCTCATCGGGGGTCAGAGTAGAAGCTAGAATCACAAAGATGTCGAGCCAGGTTAGATGGTAAGCTTGAGAGAGGTAGCGAAATTCTTTGATGTAGTGGGAGGAGTCGGCAGAAAAGGACCCTATCGCTTTTCTATTTGAGAGAGATCTTGGAGGGAAAAGGGAACATGAACCCTAACTAATCTTTCTGCTCCAGCCACCTCTCTTAAGGGACAGAGAAGGATTGGGTCTTGGGTGTCCTGGTGGTGAGAGCAGGTGTGTGAGCTGATTGGCGAGGAGAGGGGCGAGGAGAGAGGGGTGGAGGGGGAGGAAGCGGGGGAAGGGGAAGACAAGGGGGAGGCTGCTTGGGGAAGAGGGGGAGCGGTGGGGGGGCGCTGGTGTGGGCTCAGGAGGGAGAGGGGCCAGTCCAGGGTAGGGTGGGGGTTGGAGAGGAGCTCTGGAGTGGGGAGAGGCGAGAGTTCGGGTGGGTCGGTTAGTGGAGAGGGGTCATCGTCAAAGGAAATTAGCGGCTTGGATGTAGGAGATGTCGTTGGGAAAGAAGCATCTAGGAAGTGGAACAATCGATGCAGAGGGAAGGGCGGGAGCGTAAATACCAGAAGGCCTGGACGTAGGGGACCTCGTACCATTTACCCGTCATGGGGCATTAGTTATCTAAATCGTGGAGGATGTTGAAATCGAAAGTCGCTTCAGCAGACCATTTAGATTGATACCCTAGAAGGTACTGTGGCCAGGCCTCGGTGGAATAAAATATGAGCCGCCTGCGGCGGAGATCTTGAGAAAAGCCGAGTTTTGTAAACTTGGCCAGGAGACACCCAAGGGGTGTCTTAGGATCTGGTTTGGATTCTGAAGTCCCCATGACATCTGGCCTATCCCCAGGAGAACAGAGATAGAGAGATACGTCTCTGCTCACGGCAGATCGGGGAGCAGTCAGTCGGTTGGGATGTCTCCACAATTGCCCAATGCTCGGAGGGAGGATGGAGGAGGCCCTGACGCAGCTGCTGATAAGGACAGGGAGTCTGGTGGGTAGGGACCCCGTGGGTCAAGGGGAACAAAGGAGGGAATTACCCCAATTCTGCCGGGTTGGGTGGGTGAGCAGAGGTCCCCGGTCTGGAGGGGTGGCCCCGTGGTAATTTGTGGGGCTGTGTACCCCACCCGGGTTTTGGCACAGAATGTTAGGAATGGCACCAAAGACGGAGGAGAGCTTAAGCAAGCTTTATTTGGGAATGCTCCCAGGCGAGGTTCACTGGTCTGAGAGAAAACGGCCAGAGAAGTCGCGCCCAGGTGTGGGCGCGAACAAAATTTATGGGGGTGGGCGCAGGGGAGGTGCTTGCTCTGTGAAGCAGCCCTTCATTGGTAATCTCTCGGGTGTTGTGGCAATGTCAGGTTTCGGTTGCATCAGCCTCAGAGCCGTTAGTTCCGCCCCTCGGGGAGCGGGGTGACTGTTGTGGCAATGTCGGGTGTCGGTTGCATCAGCCTCCTTGGCGGGGCTTCCGACTTGTTCTCTGGGCCCTTCCCCGGACCTGCTGGCCTTACATCTCAACTTCTTTGGTGTAATGGATGACGATTGGTCTCTGGCTACTTCCTGCTGTACGTGGGCACCGGAAGGGAGTCGTGCAGCCAACGGACAATAGGTTAGGGCAGGGCGGCAGCGGGGGGTTCTGTGGGTAGTAAGGTATATGCCTGGAGGAGCATCTGATTCACCACCACCCGAGAGACTTCTTGTATGCAACTGAGGAGAAACCTGAGGAAACAGGGGCAAGCATGAATAGGATGCAGATAAGGATTAAGGGGCCTGGGATTGGTGTCAGCCAGGTATAGAGGGTGGTCCGCCACCAGTCGGGGATGGGGGAGGTGGATAGTCACTGCCTGCATTGGAGTCCTTCTTTTAAGTGTCGGAGAGCATCCACATTGCCCTCAATGACCCCTGTCTCGTTGATGTGGTAGCAGCATTCTTCCTGTAGGAAGTGGCAGGTACCTTCTTTGTCGGATGTCAGAAGGTCGAGGGTGCGTCGACTTTGGAGGACAACTCGGGCTACAGAGGTGATCTGGGGCTGGAGGGAGGCGATAGAGGCAGCAGAGGTCTCGATTTCTAGCTGGAGTTTCTGTTCTAGGTCGCAGGATGTTGAGACACTGTGTGTTAGGGCTCCTCCCTCGAAGCCTGCAGCGACGAGAGAGAGGAGGCTAGGGAAATGCCTGCAACCATATGGAGAAAGGTGGCCCTTTTCTGTTGGCTAGAGAGTTGTGTGGTAAATGAGAGAAATTCGGCTTGGCCATATAATGTGAGTTGTGGAACAAGGGTGACGGGGATACATGGGAAGGGGTAGGAAGAGTTGACCTCTTTTGCAAGGGAGCCAGTACACCAAAAGAACAGTCTTGGTGGGGCCACCATTGGCGTATTTACAGGGAGGGATGAGTTGCAAGGGAGTGCATCATTAGTTAAATTTGGGTGGCTGCCATAGCAAATTGTGAGGTTCTTTTTTTCTAAATCAAGAAATATGGAGACACTTAAAGGGGGAAAAGGTAAGTTCTGGGAGGGAGAGATAAGGGGTCCTTGGGGGGTTTCTTTAGCAGCCAAATATAGGGGTTTAGCAAGAAGAGCAAAGTTAGGGATCCAGTGTCGGAAAAATCCTATCAGGCCCAGAAAGGAGAGAATCTGGTCAGCTGTCTCTGGAGGTTGGAAGTCGTGGATGGCCTGGGTGTGGTCGGCTGTCAGGCTCTTTTTTGTGGGGGTAAGGTGGATTCCCAGATAGGTTACTGGGGGTGTAGACAGTTGAGCCTTGGCTGGAGAGACCCGTTAGCCACGAGAGCCGAGATAATTGAGGAGGTCAGCAGTATGCTGTTTTGAGAGGCTGAGAGATGGGCTACCGAGGAGGAGGTCATCCCCGTATTGGAGGACTATACTGGGGGTGAGAGGGCAGGAAGTGAGGTCCCACGCCAGAGCCTGTCCAAAGAGGTGGGGGCTGTCGCAGAAGCCCTGTGGAAGAACCGTCAAGGTGAGCTGGCAGGAAGCCTGGGTATCCGGATCTGTCCAGGTGAAAGCAAAAGGAAGTAGGAATCAGGGTGTAGGGGAATAATAAAGAAGGCGGTTTTGAGATCGAGGACCGTAAAATGGGTGTTGGATGGGGGCATATGGGAGATCAAAGTGTACGGGTTTGGCACAACTGGGTGGAGGGGAATTATCGCCTCATCGATCAGTCGGAAGTCCTGGACCAGGTGGTAATCTCCTGATGCCTTGTGGACAGGCAGGATGGGGGCATTGCAGGGAGAGTCCGTGGGGACGAGGAGCCCCTGTTCTAAGAGTCTGGTGATAATAGGTCGTAAGCACCTTAGATGAGTTTCAGAAATGGGGAATTGGGGCCTGCTGGAAACTTGGAGGGGTCTTTAAGACAGATTAGGGCAGGGAGGTGGTGTGTCGCTACTATGGGTTTTGATGTATCACAGACCTGGGGGTGTATTCCGTTGGGGGAGATGGGAGGAGGAAGAGAGGAGGGAGAGGGCTCCACTGCCAGACTGAGGAGGAGAAGCAGGAGTTGAGAGGAGGAGACCTTAGGATCAAGTCTGGCCAGTTGGAGAGAAGGCCCTAATTGGAAGAGAACATCACGACGTAGCGCAGGATCCGGGTAGGACGGTATGACTCAGAAAGAATGAGTGAAACGAAGCCTCTCTATGTAACATGAGAAAGGGCCGGTCTGGAGCGGGAAGGACGGCTTACCGTCGATGCCCATAACCGAGATCTGGGAAGGAAAAACTGGCCCGGAATATATAGGCAAGACTGAATAGGTAGCCCCCGTGTCCACAAGGAATGAGATGGACTTACCCGCTACTTGTAATGTTACCCTGGGCTCGGCGAGTGTGATGGGGGTCTTCGAGTCCGGGTGATGTCAGTCGTCAGCCAATCCCAGGAGTTCGAATTGTAGAGCCATCGGGTCGTTTCGCTCTCCGCGTGGAGGTGCTGAGGGAGGGCCGGTCGTAGGGCAGTCACTCTTCCAATGGACTTTGTGCCCGCAGCCAGGGCAGGGCTTGGAAGGAGGCTGGTGATTGGGACATTGGCGAGCCGAGTCCCCCTCTTTTCCACCCTTGAAGCAGGCACCTGGTGGGTTTGCCTTCGGCGGATCCCGTGGATGTTGTACATGGGACATGGCCGGCCACAGGGTGCCTACGAGGGCTTGGGTTTGGAGGGCCACCTTTCGGTGCATCCGAGCCTGTCGGCTGGATTCTGCCAAATCCTCACGGGCATTATAGACTTTAAAGGGCATTTTTACCAGGTCTCAGATGGGAGTCTGGGGGCCGTCCTCTGCCCACTTACGTGTTTTTTTCTGATATCAGGAGCTGATTGTGTGATAAAGTGCATGGCCAATGCTGCTGCAGCTGCTGGCTGTCAGGATCCAAGGGGGTGTAAAGAGTTAGGGCCTCTGTAAGGCGGTTGAGATAAATGGCTGGAGTTTCACTGGGCTCTTTGGTTATCTCTTTTAGCTTTTCGAAGTTGACAACCTTGTGGGAGGCAGCCTGCATACCAGCCAAGAGGCATTGGATCATTAGATCGCATTTGCGGTGACCGTCTTGGCCGTCCTGATAACTCCAGCCGGGATCAGTGCCAGGAATGGCGGTGGCTCTGACGGGCATAGAGTTGTCATTGAGGTTACCTGATCTGTATGGTTTCGGGCAGCAGTTTGAATTCGTTCCCTCTCATCGGGGGTCAGAGTAGAAGCTAGGATCACAAAGATGTCGTGCCAGGTTAGATTGTAAGCTTGAGAGAGGTAGCGAAATTCTTTGATGTACTGAGAGGAGTCGGCAGAAAAGGAGCCTAATCGCTTTTCTATTTGAGAGAGATCTTGGAGGGAAAAGGGAACATGAAGCCTAACTAATCCTTCCGCCCCAACCACCTCTCTTCAGGAACATTGAAAGTTTGGGTCTTGGGAGTCGTGGTGGTGAGAGCGGGTGTGTGAGCTGATTGAGGAACCGAGAGGCTAGGAGAGAGAGGTGGAGGGGGAGGAAGCGGGGGAAGGAGAAGCCAAGGGGGAGGCTGCTGGAGGAAGCGGGGGAGCGGTAGGGGGTGCTTTGGTGGGCTCAGGAGGGAGAGGGGCCAGTCCAGGGTAGGGTGGGGGTTGGAGAGGAGGTCTGGAACAGGGAGAGGTGAGAGATTTGTGTGGGTCGGTTAGTACAGAGGGGTCATCGTCAAAGGAAATTAGGGGCTTGTATGTAGGATGTGTGTTGGGAAAGAAGCATCTAGGAAGTGGAACAATCGATGCAGAGGGAAGGGCGGGAGTGTAAATATCAGAAGGCCTGGACGTAGGGGATCTCGCACCATTTACCCGTCCTGAGGCAGTAGTTATCTAAATCGTGGAGGATGTTGAAATCGAAAGTCCCTCAGCAGGTCATTTAGATTGATTGTCTAGAGGGAACTGTGGCCAGGCCTAGGTGGAATAAAATATGAGCCGCCTGCGTTGGAGATCCTGAGAAAAGCCGAGTTTTGTAAAGTTGGCCAGGAGACACACCAGGGGTGTCTTAGGATCTGGTTTGGATTCTGAAGTCCCCATGACATCCGGGCTGTCCCCAGGTGAATAGAGAAAGAGAGATACGTCTCTGGTCACGTCGGATCGGAGAGCAGTCAGCCTGTTTTAGAAGTCTACACAGTCGCCTGAGGCTCAGAGGGAGGATGGAGGAGGCCCTGAAGCGGCCGCAGTTAAGGACAGGGAGTCCGGTGGGTAGGGACCCCGGGGGTCAAGGGGAACGAAGAGGGACTTACCCTGCTTCTGCCGGGTTGGGTGGGTGAGCAGAGGTCCCCGGTCTGGAGGGGTGGTCCCGTGGTAATTTGTGGGGCTGTGTACCCCTTCCGGGTTTCGGCACAAAATGTTAGGAATGGCACCAAAGACGGAGGAGAGCTTAAGCAAGCTTTATTTGGGAATGCTCCCAGGCGAGGTTCACTGGTCCAAGAGAAATGGGCCAGAGACGTCGCGCCCGGGTGTGGGTGCGAACAAAATTTATAGGAGTGGACGCAGGGGAGGTGCTTGTTCTGTGAAGCAGCCCTTTATTGGTAACCTCTCGGGTGTTGTGGCAATGTCAGGTGTCAGTTGCATCAGCCTCAGAGTCGTTAGTTCCACCCCTCGTGTAGCGGGGAGACTGTTGTGGCAATGTTGGGTGTCGGTTGCATCAGCCTCCTTGACGGGGGTTCCGACTAGCTCTCTGGGCCCTTCCCCGGAACTGCTGGCCTTACATCCCAACTTCTTTGGTGTAATCGGGCGACGTTTGGTCTCTGGCTACTTCCTGCTGTACGTGGGCACCGGAAGGGAGTCTTGCGGCCAACGGTCCATAGGTTAGGGGAGGTCGGCAGCGGGGGGTTCTGTGGGTAGTAAGGTATATGGGTGGAGGAGCATCTGATTCACCGCCACCCGAGAGACTTCTTGTATGCAACTGAGGAGAAACCTGAGGAAACAGGGGGCAAGCATGAATAGGATGCAGATAAGGATTAAGGGACCTAGGATTGGTGTCAGGCAGGTATAGAGGGTGGTCCGCCACCAATCGGGGATGGGGAAGGTGGATTGTCGCTGCCTGCATTGGACTTCTTCTTTTAAGTGTCGGAGAGCATCCACATTGTCCTCAATGACCCCTGTCTCGTTGATGTGGTAGCAGCATTCTTCCTGTAGGAAGAGGCAGGTACCTCCTCTGTCGACTGTCAGAAGGTCGAGGGTGTGTCGACTTTGGAGGACAACTCGGTCTAGAGAGGTGATCTGGTGCTGGAGGGAGGCGATAGAGGCAGCAGAGCCCTCAATGTCTAGCTAGAGCTTCTGTTCTAAGTCGCAGGATGTTGAGACACTGTGTGTTATGGCTCGTCACCTGATGCTCGCCTCGACAAGAGAGAGCAGGCGAGGGAAATGCCTGCAACCATAGGGACAAAGGTGGCCCTTTTCTGTCGGCTAGAGAGTTGTGTGGTAAATGAGAGAAATTCGGCTCAGCCATATAATGTGAGTTGTGGAACAAGGGTGACGGGGATACATGGGAAGGGGGAGGAAGAGTTGACCTCTTTTGTAAGGGAGCCATTACACCAAAAGAACAGGCATGGGGGGACCCCCATTGGGGTAGTTACAGGGAGGGATGAGTTGCAAGGGAGTGCATCATTACTTAAATTTGGGTGGCTGCCATAGCAAATTGTGAGGTTCTTTTTTTGTAAATCAAGAAATATGGGGACTCTTAAAGGGGGAAAAGGTAAGTTCTGGGAGGGAGAGGTAAGGGATCCTACGGGGTTTTCTTTAGCATCCAAATATAGGGGTTTAGCAAGAAGAGCAAAGTTAGGGACCCAGTGTCGGAAAAATCCTATCAGGCCCAGAAAGGAGAGAATCTGGTCAGCTGTCTCTGGAGGTTGGAGGTCATGGATGGCCTGGGTGCGGTCGGCTGTCAGGCTCTTTGTTGTGGGGGTAAGGTGGATTCCCAGCTAGGTTACTGAGGGTGTAGACAGTTGGGCCTTGGCTGGAGAGACCCGATAGCCATGAGAGCCGAGATAATTGAGGAGGTCAGCAGTATGCTCTTTTGAGTGGTTGAGAGATGGGCTACAGAGGAGGAGGTCATCCCCGTATTGGAGGACTATACTGGGGGTGAGAGGGCGGGAAGCGAGGTCCCGCGCCAGAGCCTGTCCAAAGAGGTGCAGGCTGTTGTGGAAGCCCTGGGGAAGAACCATCCAGGTGAGGTGGCAGGAAGCCTGGGTATCCAGATCTGTCCAGGTGAAAACAAAATGGAAGTAGGAATCAGGGTGTAGGGGAATAATAAAGAAAGCGGTTTTCAGAATGAGGACCGTAAAATGGGTGTTGGATGGGGGCATATGGGAGAGCTAAGTGTACGGGTATGGCACAACTGGGTGGAGGGGAATTATCGCCTCATTGATCAGTCGGAAGTCCTGGACCAGGTGGTAATCTCCTGAGGCCTTGCCGACAGGCAGAATGGGGGCATTGCAGGGAGAGTCCGTGGGGACGAGGAGCCCCTGGTCTAAGAGTCTGGTGATAATAGGTCGTAAGCCCCTTAGATGATTTTCAGAAATGGGGAATTGGGTCCTCGCTGGAAATTTGGAGGGGTCTTTAAGACGGATTAGAGCAGGGTGTTGGTGTGTCGCTACTATGGGTTTTGATGTATCACAGACCTTGGGGTGTATCCAGTTGGGGGAGATGGGAGGAGGAAGAGAGGAGGGAGAGGGCTCTACTGCCAGACCGAGGAGGGGAAGCAGGATTTGAGAGGAGGAGACCTTAGGAGCAAGTCTGGGCAGTTGGAGAGAGGCCCCTAATTGGAGGAGAACATCACGACGTAGCAGAGGAACTGGGTAGGACGGTATGACTAAGAATGGGTGAAAGGGAGCCTCTCAATGTAACATGAGAGAGGGCAGGTCTGGAGCGGGAAGGACGGCTTACTGTCGATGCCCATAACCGAGATCTGGGAAGGAAAAACTGCCCCAGAATATGTAGGGAAGACCGAATAGGTAGCCCCCGTGTCCACAAGGAATGAGATGGACTTACCCGCTACCTGTAGCGTTACCCTGGGCTCGGCAAGGGTGATGGGGGTCCTCGTGTCCGGGTGATGTCAGTCGTCAGCCAATCCCTGGTGTCTGAGTGGTAGAGCCATCGGGTCGGTTTGCTGTCCGCGTGGAGGCGCTGAGGGAGGGCTGGTCGTAGGCTAGTCCCTCTTCCAATGGCCTTTGAGCCCGCAGCCAGGGCAGGGCTTGGAAGGAGGCTGGGGATTGGGACATTAGCGAGCCCAGTGCCCGTCTTTTCCGCACTTGAAGCAGGCCCCTGGAGCGGATGCCTTCGGCGGGTCCCGTGGACGTTGTCCATGGGATTTGGCTGGATACAGGGCGGCTATGTGGGACTGGGTTTGCAGGGCCACCTTTTGGTGCATCCAAACCTGTCGGCTGGATTCTGCCAAATCCTCACGGCCATTATAGACTTTAAAGGGCATTTTTACCAGTTCTCAGTTGGGAGTCTGGGGGCTGTCCTGTGCCCGCTTAAGTTTTTTTTCTGATATCAGGAGCTGATTGTGTGATAAAGTGGGTGGCCAAGGCCTCTGCACCTGCGGGGCTGTCAGGGTCCAAGCGGGTGTACAGAGTGAGGTCCTGTGTAAGACGGTTGAGATAAATGGCTGGAGTTTCATTGGGCTCTTGTGTTATCTTTTAGCTTTTCGAAGTTGACAGTCTTGTGGGAGACAGCCTGCATACCAGCCAAGAGGCATTGGATCATTAGATCACATTTGCGGCGACCATCTTGGCCGTCCTGATAACTCCAGCCCGCACCCGTGCCAGGAACGGCAGTGGCTCCGACGAGCATAGAGTTATCAGTGAGGTGGACCTGATCTGCGTGGTTTCGGGCAGCAGTTTGAATTCGTTCCCTCTCATCGGGGGTCAGAGTAGAAGCTAGGATCACAAAGATGTCGTGCCAGGTTAGATGGTAAGCTTGAGAGAGGTAGCGAAATTCTTTGAGGTCATGGGAGGAGTCGGCAGAAAAGGAGCCTAATCGCTTTTCCATTTGAGAGAGATCTTGGAGGGCAAAGGGAACATGAACCCTAACTAATCCTTCCGCCCCAGCCACCTCTCTTAAGGGACATAGAAGGTTTGGGTCTTGGGAGTCGTGGTGGTGAGAGCGGGTGTGTGAGCTGATTGGCGAGCAGAGGGGCGAGGAGAGAGGGGTGGAGGGGGAGGAAGCGGGGGAAGGGGAAGCCAAGGGGGAGGCTGCTGGGGGAAGAGGGAGAGAAGTGGGGGGGCACTGGGGTGGGTTCAGAAAGGAGAGGGGCCAGTCCAGGGTAGGGTGGTGGTTGGAGAGGAGCTCTGGTGCGGGGAGAGTTGAGAGATTCGGGTAGGTCGGTTAGTGGAGAGTGGTCATCGTCAAAGGAAATTAGGGGCTTGGATGTAGGAGATGTCTCTTTGGAAAGAAGCATCTGGGAAGTGGAACAATCGATGCAGATGGAAGGGCAGGAGTGTAAATACCAGAAGGCCTGGACGTAGGGGACCTCGCACCATTTACCCATCCTGAGGCAGTAGTTATCTAAATCGTGGAGGATGTTGAAATCGAAAGTCCCTTCAGCAGGCCATTTAGATTGATTGTCTAGAGGGTACTGTGGCCAGTCCTCGGTGGAATAAAATATGAGCCGCCTGCGGCGGAGATCTTGAGAAATGCGGAGTGTTGAAAAGTTGGCCAGGAGACACCCCAGGGTTGTCTTAGGATCTGGTTTGTATTCTGAAGTCCCCATGACATCCGGCCTGTCCCCGGGTGAACAGAGAAAGAGAAATATGTCTCTGGTCTCAATCTCTGTTCACGGCAGATCAGAGAGTAGTCAGGAGGTTGGGAAGTCTCCACAATCGCCCGAGGCTCGGAGGGATGATGGAGGAGTCCCTGACGAGGCCGCGGTTAAGGACAGGGAGTCTGGTGGGTAGGGACCCCGGGGGTCAAGGGGAATGAAGGAGGAACTTACCCCGCTTCTGCCAGATCTGGTGGGTGAGCAGAGGTCCCTCGTCGGGAGGGGTGGCCCCGCGGTAATTTGTGGGGCTGGGTACCCCTCCTGGGTTTCGGCACCAAATGTAAGGAACGGCACCAAAGACGGAGGAGAGCTTAAGCAAGCTTTATTTGGGAATGCTCCCAGGCGAGGTTCACTGGTCCAAGAGAATGGGGCCAGAGAATTCGTGCCCGGGTGTGGGCACGAACAAAATTTATAGGGGTGGACGCAGGGCAGGTGGTTGCTGTGTGAAGCAGCCCTTTATTGGTAATCTCTCGGGTGTTGTGGCAATGTCAGGTTTTGGTTGCATCAGCCTCAGGGCCGTTTGTTCCGCCCCTCAGGGAGCGGGAAGATTTTTGTGGCAATGTCGGGTGTTGGTTGCATCAGCCTACTTGGCGGGGGTTCCGACTAGCTCCCTCGGCCCTTCCCCGGACCTGCTGTCCTTACACTTTCCTCTAAGAGTTTCATAGTTTCTGCCCTTACAATTAGGTCTTTAATCCATTTTGACCTTATTTTTGTGTATGGTTTTAGGGAGTGATCTAATCTCATACTTTTACATGCACATGTCCAGTTTTCCCAGCACCATTTATTGAAGAGGCTGTCCTTTCTCCACTGTACATTCCTGCCTCCTTTATCAAAGATAAGTTGACCATATGTGCGTGGGTTTACTCTGGGCTTTCTATCCTCTTCCATTGATCTTTCTGTTTTTGTGCCAGTACCATACTGTCTTGATTACTGTAGCTTTGTTGTATAGTTTGAAGTCAGGGAGCCTGATTCCTCCAGCTCCGTTTTTCGTTCTGAAGATTGCTTTAGCTATTTGGGGTCTTTTGTTTTTCCATACAATTTGTGAAATTTTTTTGTTGTAGTTCTGTGAAAAATGCCAGTGGTCGTTTGATAGGGATTGCATTGAATCTGTAGATTGCTTTGGGTAGTAGAGTCATTTTCACAGTGTTGATTCTTCCAATCCAAGAACATGGTATATCTCTCCATCTATTTGTATCATCTTTAATTTCTTTCACGGGTGTCTTATTATTTTCTGCATACAGGTCTTTTTTCTCCTTAGGTAGGTCTATTCCTAGATATTTTTTTCTTTTTGTTGCAATGGTAAATGGGAGTGTTTTCTTGATTTCACTTTCAGATTTTTCATCATTAATGTATAGGAATGCCAGGATTTCTGTGCATTAATTTTGTATCCTGCTACTTTACCAAATTCATTGATTAGCTCTAGTAGTTTTCCGGTAGCATGTTTAGGATTCTCTATGTATAATATCATGTCATCTGCAAACAGTGAGAGCTTTACTTCTTTTCTGATTTGGATTCCTTTTATTTCCTTTTCTTCTCTGATTACTGTGGTTAAAACTTCCAAAACTATGTTGAATAAGAGTGGTGAGAGTGGGAAACCTTGTCTTGTTCCTGATCTTAGTGGAAATGCTTTCAATTTTTCACCATTGAGGACGATGTTGGCTGTGGGTTTGTCATATATGGCCTTTATTATCTTGAGGGAAGTTCCCTCTTTGCCTACTTTCTGCAGGGTGTTTATCATAAATGGGTATTGAATTTTGTTGAAAGCTTTCTCTGCATCTATTGAGATGATCATATGTTTTTTTCCTTCAATTTGTTAATATGGTTTATCACATTGATTGATTTGTGTATATTGAAGAATCCTTGCATTCCTGGAATAAATCCCACTTGATCATGGTGTATGATCCTTTTAATGTGCTGTTGGATTCTATTTGCTAGTAGACTGTTGAGGATTTTTGCATCTATGTTGATCAGTGATATTGGCCTGTAGTTTTCTTTCTTTGTGACATCCTTGTCTGGTTTTGGTATGAAGGTGATGGTGGTCTCGTAGAATGAGTTATGGAGTGTTCCTCCCTCTGCTATGTTTTGGAAGAGTTTGAGAAGGATAGATGTTAGCTCTTCTTTGAATGTTTGATAGAAGTTGCCTGTGAAGCCACCTGGTCCTGGTTTTTTTTGTTGTTGGAAGATTTTTAATCACAGTTTCAATCTCAGTGCTTGTGATTGGTCTGTTAATATTTTCTATTTCTTCCTGATTCAGTCTTGGCAGGTTGTGCATTTCTAAGAATTTGTCCATTTCTTCCAGGTTGTCTATTTTATTGGCATAGAGCTGCTTGTAGTAATCTCTCATGATGTTTTGTATTTCTGCAGTGTCAGTTGTTACTTCTCCTTTTTCATTTCTAATTCTATTGATTTGAGTCTTCTTCCTTTTTTTCTTCATGAGTCTGTCTAGTGGTTTATCAATTTTGTTTATCTTCTCAAAGAACCAGCTTTTAGTTTTATTGATCTTTGCTATCGTTTCCTTCATTTCTTTTTCATTTATTTCTGATCTGATTTTTATGATTCCTTTCCTTCTGCTAACTTTGGGGGTTTTTTTTTTGTTGTTGTTCTTCTTTCTCTAATTGCTTTAAGTGCAAGGTTAGGTTGTTTATTCAAGATGTTTCTTGTTTCTTAAGGTAGGACTGTATTGCTATAAGCATCCCTCTTAGAACTGCTTTTGCTGCATCCCATAGGTTTTGGGTCATTGTGTCTCCATTGTCATTTGTTTCTAGGTAATTTTTGATTTCCTCTTTGATTTCTTCAGTGATCACTTCGTTATTAAGTAGTGTATTGTTTAGCCTCCATGTGTTTGTATTTTTTACAGATCTTTTCCTGTAATTGATATCTAGTCTCAGAGCATTGTGGTCGGAAAAGATACTTGATACAATTTCAATTTTCTTAATTTTACCAAGGCTTGATTTGTGACCCAAGATATGATCTATCCTGGAGAATGTTCCATGAGCACTTGTGAAAAATGTGTATTCTATTGTTTTTGGATGGAATGTCCTATAAATATCAATTAAGTCCATCTTGTTTAATGTATCATTTAAAGCCTGTGTTTCTTTATTTATTTTCATTTTGGAGGATCTGTCCATTGGTGAAAGTGGGGTGTTAAAGTCCCCTACTATGAATGTGTTACTGTCGATTTCCCCTTTTATGGCTGTTAGTATTTGCCTTATGTATTGAGGTGCTCCTATGGTGGGTGCATAAATATTTACAATTGTTATATCTTCTTCTTGGATCTATCCCTTGATCATCATGTAGTGTCCTTCTTTGTCTCTTCTAATTGTCTTTATTTTAAAGTCTATTTTGTCTGATATGAGAATTGCTACTCCAGCTTTCTTTTGGTTTCCTTTTGCATGGAATATGTTTTTCCATCCCCTTGCTTTCAGTCTGTATGTGACTCTAGGTCTGAAGTGGGTCTCTTGTAGACAGCATATATATGGGTCTTGTTTTTGTATCCATTCAGCCAATCTGTGTCTTTTGTTGGGAGCATTTAGTCCATTTACATTTAAGGGAATTATCTATATGTATGTTCCTGTTCCCATTTTCTTTTTTTTTTTCTTTTGCGATATGCAGGCCTCTCACTGCTTTGCCCTCTCCCCTGCAGACCACAGGCTCTGGACGCGCAGGCTTAGTGGCCATGGCTCATGGGCCCAGCTGCTCTGCGGCGTGTGGGATCTTCCCAGACTGAGGCATGAACCCATGAACCCTGCATTGGGTTGAGAACCCTGCAGACTCTCAACTACTGCGCCACCAGGGAATCCCCTATTTTCTTAATTGTTTTGTATTTGTTATTATAGGTCTTTTCCTTCTCTTGTGTTTCTTGCCTAGAGAAGTTCCTTTAGCATTTGTTGTAAAGCTGCTTTGGTGGTGCTGAACTCTCTCAGCCTTTGCTTGTCTGTAAAGGTTTTAATTTCTCCATCAAATCTGAATGAGATCATTGCTGGGTAGAGTAATCTTGGTTGCAGGTTTTTCTCCTTCATCACTTTAAATATGTCATGCCAGTCCTTTCTGGCTTGCAGAGTTTCTGCTGAATGATCAGCAGTTAGCCTTATGGGGATTCCCTTGTGTGTTATTTGTTGTCTTTCCCTTGCTGCTTTTAATATGTTTTCTTTGTATTTAATTTTTGACAGTTTGATTAATATGTGTTTTGGCATATTTCTCCTTGGATTTATCCTGTATGGGACTCTCTGTGCTTCCTGGACTTGATTAACTATTTCCTTTCACATATTATGGAAGTTTTCAACTATAATCTCTTCAAATATTTTCTCAGTCCCTTTCTTTTTCTCTTCTTCTTCTGGAACCACTATAATTCGAATGTTGGTGAGTTTAATGTTGTCCCAGTGGTCTCTGAGACTGTCCTCAGTTCTTTTCATTCATTTTTCTTTATTCTGCTCTGCAGTAGTTATTTCCACTATTTTATCTGCCAGGTCACTTATCCGTTCTTCTGCCTCAGTTATTCTGCTATTGATCACTTCTTGAGTGTTTTTAATTTCATTTATTGTGTTGTTCATCATTGTTTGTTTCATCTTTAGTTCTTCTAGGTCCTTGTTAAATGTTTCTTGCATTTTGTCTATTCTATTCCCAAGATTTTGGATCATCTTTCCTATCATTATTCTGAATTCTTTTTCAGGTAGGCTGCCTATTTCCTCCTCTTTTGTTAGGTCTGGTGGGTTTTTATCTTGATCCTTCATCTGCTGTGTGTTTTTCTATCTTCTCATTTTGCTTATCTTACTGTGTTTGGGGTCTCCTCTTTGCAGGCTGCAGGTTCGTAGTTCCCACTGTTCTTGGTGTCTGTCCCCAGTGGTTTAGTGGGCTGTGTAGTCTTCCTGGTGGAGGGGACTAGTGCCTGTGTTCTGGTGGATGAGGCTGGATCTTGTTTTTCTGGTGAGCAGGTCCACATCTGGTGGTGTGTTTTGGGGTGTCTGTGGACTTATTATGATTTTAGGCAGGCTCTCTGCTCATGGGTGGGGTTGTGTTCCTGTCTTGCTAGTTGTTTGGCATAGGGTGTACAGCACTGTAACTTGCTGGTCGTTGAGCGAAGCTGGGTGCTGGGTTTGAGATGGAGATCTCTGGGAGATTTTCACCGTTTGGTATTATGTGGAGCTGGGAGGCCTCTTGTGGACCAGTGTCCTGAAGTGGGCTCTCCCACCTCAGAGGCACAGCAGTGACTCCTGGCTGCAGCACCAAGAGCCTTTCATCCACATGTCTCAGAATAAAAGGGAAAAAAAGTATAAAGAAGGAATTAGTAGAAGTAGAAAGAAAGAAAGGAGGGAGGGAGGGAGGAAGGAAGGAGGGAAGGAAGGAAAGAAAGACAGAAAGAAGATAAAGTAAAACAAAATAAAGTAAGATAAAATATAATAAAGTTATTAAAATAAAAAATATTAAGAAAAAAATTAAAAAAAACAAAAAATGGACGGATAGAACCCTAGGACAAATGATGGAATCAAAGCTATACAGACAAAGTCTTATACAGAAGCATACACATACACATTCACAGAAAGAGGAAAAGGGGGGAAATCATAAATCTTCCTCTCAAAGTCCGGCTCCTCAATTTGGGATGAATCGTTGTCTATTTATGTATTCCACAGATGCAGAGTACATCAAGTTGATTCTGGAGCTTTAATCCGCTGCTTCTGAGGCTGCTGGGAGAGATTTCCCTTTCACTTCTTTGATCTCACAGCTCCCAGGGGCTCAGCTTTGGATTTGGCCCCGCCAGTGCATGTAGGTCACCGGAGGGCATCTGCTCTTCGCTCAGAGAGGATGGGGTTAAAGGAGCAGCTGCTTCGGGTGTTCTGGCTCACTCAGGCCGGGGGGAGGGTGGGGCATGGAGTGCGCGGCGAGCCTGCGGCGGCAGAGGCCAGAGTGACGTTGCACCAGCCTGAGGCGCACCATGTGTTCTCCTGGGGAAGTTGTCCCTGAATCCCGGGACCCTGGCTGTGGTGGGCTGCCCAGCCTCCCCGGAAGTGGGGTGTGGATAGTGACCTGTGCTCGCACACAGGCTTCTTGGTGGTGGCAGCAGCAGCCTTAGCGTCTCATGCCCGGTTCTGGGGTCCGTGCTTTTAGCCGCGGCTCACGCCCGTCTCTGGAGCTCCTTTAAGCAGCGTTCTTTTTTATTTATTTATTTATTTATTTTAACATCTTTATTGGGGTATAATTGCTTTACAATGGTGTGTTAGTTTCTGCCCCATAACAAATTGAATCAGTTATACATATACATATGTCCCCATATCTCTTCCCTCTTGCATCTCCCTCCCTCCCACCCTCCCTATCCCACCCCTCCAGGCTGTCACAAAGCACCGAGCCGATATCCCTGTGCCATGCGGCTGCTTCCCACTAGCTATCTACCTTACGTTTGTTAGTGTGTATATGTCCATGACTCTCTCTTGCCCTGTCACAGCTCACCCTTTCCCCTCCCCATATCCTCAAGTCCGTTCTCCAGTAGGTCTGTCTTTATTCCTGTCTTACCCCTAGGTTCTTCATGACATTTTTTTCTTCTTAAATTCCATATATATGTGTTAGCATACGGTATTTGTCTTTTTCTCTCTGACTTACTTCACTCTGTATGACAGACTCTAGGTCTATCCACTTCATTACAAATAGCTCAATTTCGTTTCTTTTTATGGCTGAGTAATATTCCATTGTATATATGTCCCACATCTTCTTTATCCATTCATCCAATGATGGGCACTTAGGTTGTTTCCATCTCTGGGCTATTGTAAATAGAGCTAAGCAGCGTTCTTAATCCCCTCTCCTCGCTCACCAGGAAACAAAGAGGGAAGAAAAAGTCTCTTGCCTCTTCGGCATGTCCAGACTTTTCCCCGTATTCCCTCCCTGCTAGCCGTGGTGCACTAACCCCTTGCAGGCTGTGTTCACGCTGCCAACCCCAGTCCTCTCTCTGTGCTCCAACTGAAGCCCAAGCCTCAGCTCCCAGCCCCTGCCTGACCCGGTGGGTGAGCAGACAAGCCTTGGGCTGGTACGTGCCAGTTGGCACCGATCCTCTGTGTGGGAATCTCTCTGCTTTGCCCTCTGCACCCCTGTTGCTGGGCTCTCCTCTGTGGTTCCGAAGCTTCCCCCCCCACCACCCGCAGTCTCCGCCCACGAGGGGACTTCCTACTGTGTGGAAACCTTTCTTCCTTCATGGCTCCCTCCCACTGGTGCAGGTCCCGTCCCTATCCTTTTGTCTCTGTTTATTCTTTTTTTCTTTTTCCCTACATAGGTACGTGGGGAGTTTCTTGCCTTTTGGGGGTCTGAGGTCTTCTGCCAGCATTCAGTAGATGTTCTGTAGGAGTTGTTCCATGTGTAGATGTATTTCTGGTGTATCTGTGGTGAGGAAGGTGATCTCTGAGACTTACTCTTCTGCCATCTTCCCTCAGTCCCCAGGTGAAAATTCTTGATATACCACTCTAGGTGCTAATTTTAGGATCAGGCCCTACTGATAATTAAACATTCTTTAGATCCTCTGTCTAATTATGATCCAGGAGACATTTTTCATTATTGCTTCTTCCCATACCTAGAATCACACTATTACAATTATTTTATGTTAGAAATGTGATCTATTTCCTTAACATGTTTAGCCATAGAAGTTTTGTTGGAGGCCTGGTTACACACTGGGTACTGTAAGAGACAACAACCTTATAAAATAGATGGGATATAAATAATGCATCTAGTAACATTGACAAAGACATAATGCAGCAGGGATACACAAAGCACAAACAATTTGGAAACAAAGAACAAATTAAAACAATGATTAGCATAATATCAAGTCCACAGGAGAGCCAGCTAGAGATGCCAAATTCTGTCAGAATCAGGTAGAGAGAAAAAGACAAGTGTTTCATCTTTTTTCACAAAGACATACTTTATCAACTTCTTGTAGGTCATAGCATAATAGAAAAGCTTTTTTTCTGAAAAACAAAGGTTAGAGCTAGTATATTTCACAAATTTGTAAAGGTATAAACCACATTCATCTGTTCTTTCAGCCCCATGATAATTAATTCCTGTAGACCTGGATGAAGTAATCAGGTTTTCCATTAGTTTTGTCATTTGTCACCTAGTCCAGTGACATTATCTAAAGGCTATCAGAAACTTATATTTGTTAAAAAGTTCCTTTTATGAGTCTTCCTGAATATCTTCATTTTGTAAATGCACCAGGACAAAACTTAAAATAGCATGGTTAAAGATTTGAGTACAATACAATTAGCAGGAAACTTGGATATTTCTATGACATATAACATTTTAGAATAACTAGAATTATGATTGATAATATGTCAGGATGTTAGTGATTCCATATAAATTTTGGAATATCTATATTAATAACATTTATCCATACACTATAACCTGAGGTTCATCTCCAATCACCTGACAATGTTTTTGAAGTAATTTAACATACCAAATAAACTTAGTTTGACATTCCTCTCTGAGATGTCTCAGAGATGTTCTTTTGAAGTATCCCAGAGTCAGCTGGAGGCTAAAAAGCTTTAGTCAGATTTTGATATTTGGGAAGTTTGTTAAAAGTATCAAAAATGTTTTAAAACACAACAGGAACATAGGTCACTGTGAAACAATACTTATTCATTTAACCAAAGTCACAAAACGATTGAAAGAAAACAAATATGGATCACCTAAGGGCACAGAAACTCATACAATCTGTTATCAAAAATGAACACTTCTGGGACTTCCCTGGTGGCGCAGTGGTTGAGAGTCCACCTGCCGATGCCGGGGACACAGGTTCGTGTCCCGGTCCAGGAAGATCCCGCATGCCGCGGAGCAGCTGGGCCTGTGAGCCATGGCCGCTGAGCCTGCGCGTCTGTAGCCTGTGCTCCACAATGGGAGAGGCCACAACAGTGAGAGGCCCGCATACCACCAAAAAAAAAAAAAAGGGACACTTTTGAAACAGCCGTGTGGTGGTTTGAGTCCCTATCAGGGTTTTGACAGGGTTTGAGTCCCAGCCATGTGGGTTTAGGTCCCGTTCTGGGTTTAGGCTGAGTTTGAGTCCCAGCACATGGATTCAAGTTGAAATCTGAGGTGCACGGTTTCAGCAGGTGACCATGAAGGTCACGGTGATAAACGAAGAAAATTTTGAGAGTTAGGTCTTGGTCCTTAAGAGACTCATGGGACGCCATGAGCCAGGTAACTAGGGAGGACGCTCTGCTGATGTCTGCTCATTTTTGACCAGTGGGTCAACCCCATATGCTTATGCACATCCAGCAGCAGTTCCAGGACAGAACTGTTAATCTCTATATACTCTTCTCCTTGACTCTGAGGTTTTTCTCCTACATTCTTACATTCTTGTTCATTCCTACTCTATTTCTTTCTTTCTTTCTTTCTGCTGTTAACCCTAGATGTCATGTGTGACTACCAAGGTGTACTTTTCATTGCTTTTACTCTCCTCCCTCTGACGGTTACAAATGCTGACCCTTTATTCCCAACTTACAGCTAAACGAACTCCCACTCATTGTCAGCACTACTGGGGATGTCTCCTGTGCCATTTCTTTGTGACAACTTTTGGGGCACTAACACCTCATTGGGAGACTACCATGGAAGGGATACCATCTAAAATCGTTAAGTGCAAATCTTGACCAAACTGTGCGGTGGATTTTGAATTAACAATGGAATTTCGGATAGCTCGGGAGTTAGAGGGACTTCACCTCCATCACCTCAGGCTTGTCTGAAATGGGTCAGGCTGTATCAATCCCAACCAATACCCCTCTGGGCCATATACTCTGGGATTGGGAATGATTTCGACAACAGGAATTAATAGGAAAAAACTTAGTAGGTTATGTAATCAGGTTTGGCCACAATATGAGTTAAGAAATTTAAAAAGGAGAGAAGTACCCTATGTTCAAATTTTCATGGCCTGTATCTAGGCAATGGAACACAAAAGGAATTTAAGGTGTGTGTAGCTTGGAGGGATAACTCTAGGAAGGACACAGAGGACATTTTAACTGACCCACCCTACAGGGCCATGGACCCCTAGTGAAAGTGGATCCCTCCTCCCCAGAAGTACAGGCCCTTTTTGCTATGCATTTCATAGCCCAGTCTGCTCCAGAAATCAGGTGCAAAATTCAGAAAACAACTGCTCGTCCTCAGACTCCAATGAATGATTTGTTCCAATTGGCTCATTTGGTTTTCAGTAATAGGGATATGACCAAAAAGGCTGAATGCACCCAGAGAAATATGCAAAAGGCCCAAATGATTTCGGTGACTTTGTCCACTCAGAGACCACCAAAGGGGGAGCTGGCTTTTCTGGGCCAATCTGGCCATGGCTGGCAACAAGGCCCACGTGTACACATACAAGGCCAATGTACCCGGTGTGGACAAAAGGGACACTGGAGGGAGGACTGTGATCGATGTGCCCTTTTCAAACAGCCATCACATTGGAAGAGGGAATGCCCCAGGTGCCAGAGAGTGATGGGGACCCCTCGGCCACTGATGGTTTGGCAATCAGAAAAATGAGGTGGTCCAAGGCCGAAAGTAGCTCTGCCTAGAGATACTATCTGTATAAATAATGTCAAGCCTCGGGTGATCATTAATGTGGTGGGCCACTTGGTAGAATTTCTTATAGACACTGGTGCAACCTTCTTGGTCTTAACCCAAAGGATTGGAAACCTTAGCAATCATAAGAAATACGTAATGGGGTTGTTAGGGAAGAGACAGGGGCACACTTTCCTAGAACCCCTTTTGTGCAAGATCATTGGACAGCTGTTTTTATATTCCTTTCTGTTTGTGCCTGATTGTCCCATCCCTTTAATAGGAAGAGATTTATTAACTACGTGAGGGGCCACTCTGGTTCTCGAAGGGCAAGGGAAACACCCTCATCACCAATTGGTTCTAACAAAAAGCAAAAAGGAACAGATAAAATCTGAAGCTAAAATAGAAGCCTTAGTAGACCCTGGAATGTGGAATATTGAGGTTCCAGTCTTGGCCAAAGCTATCCAGCCAGAGATTATTAAGTAAAAAGAGTTATATGGTATCTAAATATAAGGTACACATTTCTTAAACCTAGGGAAGATCCTCAAAAATGTTTGTAAGTATAGTACCAAAATAGGAGGCCACCAGTCTGACTAAACTGACCATAGCTGATATTCAGAGCCTGATAGGAATTTTGAAAGAGGCCTTCTCCCCTAAGCTAAATGAGGAAAAGTAAAACTTTCCAACATAGTTAAATGGGTATGTCAGTCCTTCAATATCATTGAGATAACAACACAATTCTTTGAAAAACAAAACAAAACTGTCCTTCTTTTACAAAGGTAGTCTTTACAGGACCAGAGGTTTGGCTCCAAAAATAATTCAAAGCCCACCAATCCTTTTACCACTCCCCAAACCCCTATTTATCTTAAGAGACTTGTAAGTATTAAACAAAGGGGAAACAAAGTCATCCTAGGAGGAACTTGCCTGTACCTTTGAGATACAAATGTCCTATCTGGTCTTCTAAGAAACCCTTATCTCTGCCATCTTTTTAAATGCAAATTTTAAAAAAGAGGGTAAAGTAATTTAGCACTTGACTTGTCAAGGATAAATAGAAATCCTAAGTGTGTTTTCTATAAGCACTAGTAAAAAGGGTTTAGCCATCTAGATTGGTGACCTTGATTTGTTCCATCTGCCAGAAGCCCAATTTGAATCCAACCCCTTGTAACTGATGGATTTTATATTGTACCTGACTCAGGACTGAAATTTTGGAATGGAACAATGAGACCTCTGTGTTTGTATTTTCATATGTATCTATATGTGTGTTGTAGGTGTATGGTATTGCCAAAAATTAATTCATAGAAGAGCTCTACTTAATTGGCTTTTAAAAAATCAAACACTTACATAAATACTCAGAAGTAAAAAATAATCTGGCCAGAATGAATTTCAGGTTCATGTCATCTGGAAAATATTCAGTACTAAACTGATATCTGGTATTGAAGGTGGCTTAAACTTGTTGGTTTAATATAGACATGTCTTTAGAGTCATCAATGTTGAGTATAATACTTCTGTTGTACCTAGGTTTACTAGAGGTCAAATAAAACTTTATTTGATCTGTTATAAATCTGTCAACAAGAAAAGTAACTCAATGTGAAAAAAAACTTTTAAGGAAGGTAAGATGTATGTTTTCAGTAAAAGAAGGTGGGATGAATGAGAATGAAAAATACTGTAAACAGTAATACATGATCAGGATTTTCTAAGATTGGACTGAATTTAGTTGGGTAAATGGATTTTATTAGGAATGGGCTAGAACAAGACTGGATTTGGTTTCTTCCTCCAAAGTATTCTTGAAATGCTGCTTTTGACAACAGACTGTGTGAGTTTCTTTGCATTTAAGTGATCTGTATTTGCTTTTGAGATCTTTTGTAACTTTGGTTAAGGAATAAGTATTGTCTCACAGTGACCTATGATCTTATTTGACCAACTGTTTTAAAACTTTTTGACAAACTTCCAAATATCAAATTTTAATTGTTTCTTTTGATTTCCAGTTAACTTTGTGATACTTTAGAGGTCCCCTGATGTATCTTAAAGAAAAATATTTAACTAAGATTACTTGGTATGTTAAACATAATCATTCATAATTCTGGTTATTGTAACCAAGTTTCTTTATTGATTACACTGTAATCAAATGTTTAACCATGCCTTTTAAGTCTTTTGTCATTTATAGATATTTTTGTACTCTGATGCTCCTACAAAAAGTGCTTCCTCATCAAGGAAATTCATAGAAAGGCTATGGAAACAGTTACAACTGTTCCATACCAAGATGATGGCTATGCAAGAATTCCAGTCCATACTGATTTATAACAAGGAGGTGTCCTGCCCCGGGAACCCCTAGATCAGGCACCCAGAGATTTTTACTCCCTGACAGGCAGGGTTGACACCCCTACTCAGTCTTGAAGCAGTTACAGAAGACCATCGCCCTTCTGCTTCCCATAAGAATATGGGAGTAAAATCTCTGAGGGGGGAATGAAACAGGAGGGAAGGAGACAGGGCGCAACCTTTGAAAGAATGACATAGCCTGAGGACGTGACATAAACTGATTAGAACCAAATGGGTCCAACATGGCAAACAAGCCAACTTCCACTAGGCCTTGAGCCTCAGTATACGCTCACTGTAACACATCAGCAAGCTAAATGACACACCCACAGGCCCCATGACAGTTCCAATACTGACCAAAAAGATCAAAAAGTAGGCAGTGGCCCATTCCTGGAAATCCCTACCCCTTCCTGAAATAGCTGGAATACTCCTCCCACTCATTAGCCTATGAAATTACCCACCCCTATAAAAATTGACAACCCCATACCCTGGTACATTTCTCACCTTCTGAGATGGCCCACACTCTGTCTGTGGAGTGTGTTTCTTTCTACATAAATCCACTTCTTACCTATCACTTTGTCTCTCACTGAATTCTTTCTGCAATCAAGAACCTGAGCTTCATTAAGTCCTGAAATCAGGTGTGTGATCTCAGTTGGAAGACTGTGGGTTTCGGCCAGGTTCAAGTCCCAGCCATGTGGGTTCAAGTCCCAGTCAGGGTTTAGGCGGGGTTTGTGTCCCAGCACATGGGCTCAAGTCCCAATCTGAGGTGCACAGTTTCACTTCTAACAGAGAGAGATCAAATTCTAGTCTTGTATTAGAATCAATTTACTCAGTTAAATTCAATCTAAATTTAGTTAATCCTGACCATGTACAAAACTTTCTCAGTAAACTGTAATTCCATTCCTTATACCTTCTTAACTGAAAACACACATTCTACCATACTGAAATATTTTATTATTTTCATTAACTTTAATTACATATTTAAATTAGAACCTCTGACTCTTAAAAACCTTAATTTCTAATGAAAACCAAGAGGCAAGTAATAGTTACCAAAATCTAGAGAAACTATTTTAGATGATTTTTAGAATATAATCATTCTTATAGTGTTTACCTAAAACCTCTTATTGTTGCCAAAATATTGACTCTCTGTGCATCAATGCCAAACAGAAATATGGAGACAGATTTACGGAGGAGAAATTAAGAGTAGCTTTATTTCTTTGCCAGCCAGAGAGAGAACACAGCAGGCTAGCGCCTCAAGAACTGTGTACCCCTCACTGGAGAATAGGGATAGGTTATATAGTCAGTGGTAGTGCTCAGAGGTATGTGATAAGGATCAAGGCAGTAATAGTCTTTCATTCTTCTTTCTTCTGCAAAGTTTCAAAAGGGTGGGGTTGCTGACAAGATTAGGGTGTGTGCAGGGTCTCTGGTGGTCTTGGGTATCCTAATCTTGATGAGCTTCTCTGGTCCTTTTAATCTTGCCTCAGGTGTTTTCATGGCTGCTCCTCCCTTGATTAGTAACTGTTTGAATCTGCCCTTTGGAACTCGGGGAAGGTCATGGAAGCTGGAGTCTTGCCTACAAGAAACTGGAGACAAAAAGGCCACCCTGTCCGGGAGCCCCACAGGGCCCTGCTTGACATCATTATCTTGCTTACATTGACTTTATTTTCTTTTAATTTATTTATTTTATTTATTTGTTTTTGGCTGTGTTGGGTCTTTGTTGCTGTGCACGGGCTTTTCTCTAGTTGCGGTGAGCAGGGGTTACTCTTCATTGTGGTGCACAGGCTTCTCATTGCAGTGGCTTCTCTTGTTGAGGAGAATGGACTTTAGGTGTATGGACTTCAATAGTTGTGGCACGTGGGTTCAGTAGTTGTGGCATGTGGGCTCTAGAGTGTAGGCTCAGTGGTTGTGGCACACAGACTTAGTCACTCTGTGGCATGTGAGATCTTCCCAGACCAGGTCTCGAACCCGTGTTCCCTGCATTGACAGGTGGATTCTTAACCACTGTGCCACCAGGGAAGCCCTACATTGACTTTAAAGTTTCATCAGATCAAGTTATTTTCTTGCTGACAAATTTTCAATGGATATAACAAGATTTCTTTTAACTTCTATTAAACCTAGGTGCAGTGAAAGTACTATACTTAATGTTGATGGCTCTAAAGACATGTCTATATTAATTAGATCAACAAACTTAAACATTAATGCCAGGCATTAACTTAATACTAAATATGTCCCAGTTCATGTGAACCTGAAACTCATTTAGCTTAAATTCTCTTGTATTTAGAAATGTTTGGTTTGTAAGCACTTACTTTTCTTTTCTTTTTTTTTTTACTCAGTATGATTTTTTTAACATCTTTATTGGAGTATAATTGCTTTACAATGATGTGTTAGTTTCTGCTTTATAACAAAGTGAATCAGTTATACATATACATATGTTCCCATATCTCTTCCCTCTTGCATCTCCCTCCCTCCCACCCTCCCTATCCCACCCCTCTAGGTGGTCACAAAACACCGAGCTGATCTCCTGGTGCTATGTGGATGCTTCCCACTAGCTATCTATTTTGCGTTTGGTAGTGTATATATGTCCATGCCACTCTTTCACTTTGTCACAGCTTACCCTTCCCCCTCCCCATATCCTCAAGTCCATTCTCTAGTAGGTCTGTGTCTTTATTCCTGTCTTGCCCCTATGTTCTTCATGACCTTTTTTTCCCCTTAGATTCCATATATATGTGTTAGCATATGGTATTTGTTTTCCTCTTTCTGACTTCACTCTGTATGACAGACTCTAGGTCCATCCACTTCACTACAAATAACTGAATTTCTACCATTGCACCAAAAAGAATAAAATATCTAGGAATAAACCTACCTAAGGAGACAAAAGACCTGTATGCAGAAAATTATTACACTGATGAAAGAAATTAAAGATGATACAAATAGATGGAGAGATATACCATGTTCTTGGATTGGAAGAATCAACATTGTGAAAATGACCCTACTACACAAAGCAATCTACATATTTAATGCAATCCCTATCAAACTACCACTGGCATTTTTCACAGAACTAGAACAAAAAATTTCACAATTTGTATGGAAACACAAAAGACCCCGAATAGCCAAAGCAATCTTGAGAACAAAAGAAGGAACTGGAGGAATTAGGCTCCCTGACTTCAGACTATACTACAAAGCTACAGTAATCAAGACAGTATGG
Source organism: Grampus griseus (assembly GCF_964374135.1). Taxonomy (NCBI): domain Eukaryota; kingdom Metazoa; phylum Chordata; class Mammalia; order Artiodactyla; family Delphinidae; genus Grampus; species Grampus griseus. Next base: position 121,399,834 of record NC_139018.1, on the reverse strand, counting down.
TACTGACACAAAAATAGAAATATAGATCAATGGAACAGGTTAGAAACCCCAGAGATAAACCCATGCATATATGGTCACCTTATCTTTGATAAAGGAGGCAAGAATATACAGTGGAGAAAAGACAGCCTCTTCAAAAAGTGGTGCTGGGAAAACTGGACAGGTACATGTAAAAGTATGAAATTAGAACACTTAGTTTTCTTTAAGCCAATTAAATAGAGCTCATTTAGAGATTAACCTCAACAATGTTATCCAAAGACGAAGATACATACAAACACACTAAAAGAGAGACATCATAGTTCTCATTTCAAGATTTCAGCCCTGAATCAGGTACAGCAATATAAAACCCATCAGTTTACAAAAGAGGTTGGATTAAAGTTGGCTTTCTGGCAGATGGAAAAAATCAAGCTCACTTGTCTAGATAGCTAAACCCTTTTTACTAATATTTATGGAAAACAAGTCAAGTTCTAAATTACTGTACCCTCTTTTTCAAAATTTGCATTTTAAAAAGATGGTAGAGAAAGGGTTCCTGAGAGGACCAGATAGGACATTTGCATCTCAAAAATACAGGCAAGTTTCTCCTAGGATGACTTTATTTCCCCTTTGTTTAATATTTAGAAGCCTCATAGGGAAGGTTTTGGGAGTGGTAAAAGGATATGTGGGCTTTAGATTATTTTTGCAGCCACACTTCTGGTCCTGTAAAGACTATATTTGTAAAACAAGTGACAGTTTTGTTTTTCTGATTCCCCAGGCCTTTAATTATAGGAGAAAGTCCTAGACATAAGGGAACCTCAGTCCATTTCCCCAATCTGTGGCAATAAATATCTCACTGTAAGAGAATAATTTTTAGGCCAGTTTTCTTTGGCACCGGATCACATCTGTAGGTCGACCAGTCATTTAAAATTTCCCAAGGGGCTCGCAGTTGGGGGTGGAACTTTAGAGGAAATGCTTCCCATTTTAGTTCGAGCAGTTAGTACCAGATATCTGTGCACTCAAACCAAAGTAACCAAACCAAACCAAAACCTCACCAGCCGGAAGTCACACTCAAAGTAAAACAGATGGCAAAGAGATGCCCAGAAATCAAAAGCCAAATGGCAAACATACCCCAAAAGTGACTTCCCAGTCCCAATAGAACTGTGACCTTTATCCAAAGTGGCACCTTGCAAATGCAATTGAAGTTCCCCAAATGGACAAGATCAAAAAGGCGCCTGTGGGACCCTGATGTCAAGCTGTTCTGGCAAAAAAGTTACTTGAGCATTTAATTACAAAGAAGATATTGTCCCCCAAAGGGGGATTGGACACTATGGCATATATAAAAAGCTATGTTTCAGAGTGAGGTCCCCTCGTTGACATTCTAGAGGTTGTAAGAATGAACGGTTTTGTGCGTCTCCACAGACTCCCATGACCAGGATAGACTGAGATGTTTTCTTTGTCACCTTGGTGTTTACCACAGAATATGTGGCACCCATATCTATTAGAAGGTCAATCAACTTGTTCCCCACTGTTGAAGTTATCAGGGGCTCCTGAGGCAAAAACAGAATTGGACACCTCAAGTCGAAGGGAGTCCCCTGGCATCTTATAGGATATAGGCCCAAGGGAAATTGCCCTGCTGTGGAAGTGGTTCTTGCTCCCAATTGGGTGCACTGTTGGGTCTTAGATGGTGATGCTAAACCAGATCCCTGTGCCCCGGGGGTTACCATAGAAACTTCTATTTGATCCCTCTGGGCAGGGGAAACAGGAGGCAGTGAATATGTTGGTGGCATGGGGGGTGGGGCAGTTGCAACAACTGCCAGTGCAGCCTGCTCAGCCACTGGGGTGCTGGATAGGCTGGGGAGGTGGGTTTTAAGTCTTGAAATAACATGTCTCCACTCTCATTTCTCCCTCTTTACCTTGTAGAATGGGTTTCCCCTTGGGTTTCCTTTCAGACCATTGCACCATAAGGTGGCAGTCCTCTGACTGGTTTTCCTCTTGATGAGATAGCATAAATGCTTCTACATATGGAATCTCATCTCTTTTCTCTTCTCTTTTGCAATACACTTCTAGCTGTGAGATCGTATAATAACTGAGGGAGCCATTCAGGGGCCATTGCTCTTCTGATCCTAAAACATATTGGGTCCACACCCTATTAAAATAGTATATCATGTCTTTGTTAGTCATAGGCTCATGGCTATGTTTTGCCCATTTATCTAATATATGCCCCAAAGAGCTCTCCTTCGGGATAGATGTAGTATTTCCCATTTTTACAAGTTTGATAACACCAAAACAAAGAAAATGCAAACAAATTCCAACACAAAAGGCACAAATTCTACCACCGATGCATACAAAACCAAGACCAAAACCAACGAACTAGTTCCCAAATCAGTTGACTTACCCTACAGAACGAGCGAACTAGCTCCCAATGAACTGGTTCCAAAAATCAGGTAGAGTCCAACAACAATTTCCTTCTCCAACAGAGCACCCCAACCAAATTGGCTTGTCCCATAAAGGAAAAGCCCAAATTGAGGGGATATGTTCCCAGTGTGCATGCCAGAGAGACTTGCCCTCCAAAATCAAATTGAGTCTGACTCGTAGAAGTTTGTTGGTTCCTTGCTTCAACTGCCATGTGATGGGGTAGCTGGTGCCACTTCAGGGAATTTTGAAGGGAAGATCCTCAGGACAAATTGTCCTGGCAGCTGCTAGGGTCTTGCCCCAATATTCCCAGACTGGGGCCGGCTAGCCACAAGCATCAAGGTTCCTGGCTGGCTAAGCCATATTTGTTACTGAGTCCAAGTTCACTCTGCTCACCTCATGACAGGCCAATAAATCAGAGATGAGATGTTGAGGCAAGGAATATGACTTTATTCGGAAAACCAGCAGACTGAGAAGATGGCAGACTAATGTCTCAAAATAGCCATCTTATCAGGGTCTGGATGCCAGTTTGTTTTATAGAATCAGAGAGGAAAGTAAAGTAAAAAGGCAAAATAGTGAGAGGCAGTGAGGAAGTAGAGTAAAAATGGCCATCAATCTTGCAAGACATCTCCTTTGAATTGCCAGCCTTGGTGAGGGGATGTGTTAATTTCAGCCATTTACAGGTGGGCAGGGTCAGATTGTCTCCTTGGGAGCTGAACAGAAGAACTTTAGTTTAACGTTTAAGCAGAGGGTCTGTGTTCCTTGAGTCAGGCCATTATGTATGATTATAATAAAAAAAAAGCAATGAAAAGCAAAGGTTAAATTTAAAGAAACAGGTCCAATGTGGAGTCTGATTTAGCTCTTCCCTGTTACAGCATTGCAGCAAAGGGTACCAGGTCCCAGCCTGTCTCCAGAGGTAGCAAGCCACAGTCCTCTTTCCTACTGCATACCTTTGCTCTCATTCTGGGAGTTATCTTCATGCTCCTAGAATCTGAGAGATATTGTGGTCCACAACGTGGAGACCAATAGCCCAGTGTTAATTCAGAGGGACAAGGAAAGAAATATCTCACCCCTGCACCACTCCATCATGATGTCTGCCAAAGTTAACCTATTGTTAAATATTGAAAGAATCAAGAAATACCAGATATAATTGTCATAAAAATATAATTTATAAATTTAACACATTTTTACAACTACACTGAGATATTGTTGGAGACTCCAGAAATTTCAGATCTTTTCTTCTTAATGGCATATAAATAAAGAACTTGGTTATGGGCCAGTCTACAAGAACTCCTTATTGTCTTGCTTGTTTTCTTCTTTTTTATTCTTATGATAAAATGTTTCTACAGTTTTGGGGCAACCTATACTGTACTCTATAAAAGTATCACTATTATTCAGGCCACTCAAATATTCCAACTAATTTAGTTCAAATTTGATGTCAAGATAGCAACGCTTCCAATATATACCTCAATTAAATCAAAATGATATCAAAGGGTGAATTGTAATACAGTGGGATTTTTTCCAGCTTTACTGTAACATAATTGACACTTAACATTGTGTAAGTTTAAAATATACAATGTGATGATTTGGTATATGTATATATTGTGAAATGGTGACAACAATAAGATTAGCAAACACGTAACATTGCCTAAATACTTATAATTTTTGTGTATGTGTTGACCAAACCAAGCAGGATCCTGTGGGGCATTCCCAAGTACAAAAGACTTTCTGTGTCCTCCATTTTCTGTTTTTAGGAAAAAGGTTTCAGCATCCTAGACCTTCCCTGAGTTCCAAAGGACAGAATCAAACAGTTACTAATGTTTATCAATATAATTAATACTCTCAAAGAACCAACTAGTTGCTGATATTTTATTATAACTTTGCTTTATGACTTTTTATTCAATATTGTATTTATCTGACTTTATTTACTTATTGCTTTTCTGTTGGTTTTTAATTCTTGAACACTTAGATCACTGATTTCAGGCTTTCTGCCTTTCTAATATTTAATTTTAATGATATGAATTTCTCTGAAAGCTAGACATTAGCTTTTTTTAAAACTTTATTGCAGTATAATTGCTTTACATTGTTGTGTTAGTTTCTGCTGTATAACAAAGTGGATCACCCATATGTATACTTATATCCCCATATACCCTACCTCTTCCATCTCCCTCCCACCCTCCATATCCCACCCTCTAGGTGGTCAGAAAGCACCAAGCTGATCTCCCTGTGCTATGCAGCTGCTTCCCACTAGCTATCTGTTTTACATTTGGTAGTGAATATATGTCAATGCCACTCTCTCACTTCATCCCAGCTTATCCATCCCCCTCCCCATGTCCATAGTCTGTTCTGTATGTCTGCATCTTTATTCGTGCCCTGCCCATAGTTCTTCAGAACAATTTTTCTTTTAAATTCCATATATATGTGTTAGCATATGGTATTTATTTTTCTCTTTCTGACTTACCTCACTCTGTATGACAGATTGTAGGTCCAATTCACTACAAATAACTGAATTTCATTTCTTTGTATGGCTGAGTAATATTTCATTGTATATATGTGCCACATCTTTATCTATTCATCTGTTGATGGACACTTAGGTTGTGTCCATGTCCTGGCTATGGTAAATAGTGCTGAAGTGAACATTGTGGTACATGACTCCTTTTGAATTATGGTTTTCTTAGGGTATATGCCCAGTAATGTATTGCTGAGTCATATGGTAGTACTATTTTTAGTCCATACTCTTCTCCATAGTGGCTGTAACAATTTACATTCCCACCAACAGTGTAGGAGGGTTCCATTTTCTACACACCCTCTCCAGCATTAATTGTTTGTAGATTTTTTGTTGATGGCCATTCTGACTGGTGTGAGGTGATACCTCAGTGTAGTTTTAATTTGCATTTCTCTAATGATTAGTGATGTTGAGCATCCTTTCATGTGTTTGTTGGCAATCTGTATATCTTCTTTGGAGAAATGTCTGTTGAGGACTTCTGCCCAATTTAGGATTGGGTTGTTTGTTATTTTGATATTGAGCTGCTTGTATATTTTGGAGATTAATTCTTTGTCAGTTGCTTTGTTAGCAAATATTTTCTTCCATTTTGAGGGTTGTCTTTTCATCTTGTTTATGGTTTCCTTTGCTGTGCAACAGCTTTTAAGTTTCAATAGGTCCCATTTGTTATTTTTGTTTTTATTTCCATTTCTCTAGGAGGTGGGTCAAAAAGGATCTTGCTGTGATTTATGTCAGAGAGTGTTCTGCCTAAGTTTTTTTCTAAGAGTTTTATAGTGTCTGGTCTTACATTTAGGGCTTTAATGCATTTTGAGTTTATTTTTGTGTATGATGTTAGGGAGTGTTCTAATTTCATTCTTTTACATATAGCTGTCAAGTTTTCCCAGAACCACTTTTTGAAGAGGCTGTCCTTTCTCAATTGTATATTCTTGCCTCCTTTATCAAAGATAAGGTGATCATACATTTGTGGGTTTATCAGGGCTTTCTATCCTGTTCCATTGATCTTTTTTTTTTTTGGTGTGTGACAGTACCATACTGTCTTGATTACTGTAGCTTTGTAGTATAGTCTGAAGTCAGGAAGCCTAATTCCTCCAGCTCCATTTTTCATTCTTAAGATTGCTTTGGCTATTCAGGGTCTTTTGTGTTTCCATACAAATTGTGAAATTTTTTGTTCTAGTTCTGTGAAAAATGCCAGTGGTAGTTTGATAGGGATTGCATTAAATATGTAGATTGCTTTGTGTAGTAGGGTCATTTTCACAATGTTGATTCTTCCAATCCAAGAACATGGTATATCTCTCCATCTATTTGTATCATCTTTAATTTCTTTCATCAGTGTAATAATTTTCTGCATACAGGTCTTTTGTCTCCTTAGGTAGGATTATTTCTAGGTATTTTATTCTTTTTATTGCAATGGAAAATGGGAGGTTTTCCTTAATGTCTCTTTCAGATTTTTCATCATTAGTGTATAGGAGTGCAAGAGATTTCTGTGCATTAATTTTGTATCCTGCTACTTTACCAAATTCAGTGATTAGCTCTAGTAGTTTTCTGGTAGCTTTTTAGGATTATCTAGGTATAGTATCATGTCATCTGCAAACAGTGACAGTTTGACTCCTTTTCCGATTTGGATTCCTTTTATTTCTTTTTCTTCTCTGATTGCTGTGGCTAAAACATCCTAAACTATGTTGAATAAGAGTGGTGAGAGTGGGCAACCTTGTCTTGTTCCTGATCTTTTTAGAAATGGTTTCAGTTTCTCACCATTGAGGATGATGTTGGCTGTGGGTTTGTCATATATGGCCCTTATTATGTTGAGGAAAGTTCCCTCTATGCCTACTATCTGGAGGGTTTTTGTCATAAATATGTGTTGAATTTTGTCAAAAGCTTTCTCTGCATCTATTGAGATGATCATATGGATTTTCTCCTTCAATTTATTAATTGAAGTATTAATTGAAGTATCACGTTGATTGATTTGTGTATATTGAAGAATCCTTGCATTTCTGGGATAAACCTAACTTGATCACAGTGTATGATCCTTTTAATGTGCTGTTGGATTCTGTTTGCTAGTATGTTGTTGAGGATTTTTGCATCTATGTTGATCAGTGATATTGGCCTGTAGTTTTCTTTCTTTGTGACATCTTTGTCTGGCTTTGGTATCAGAGTGATGGTGGCCTCATAGAATGAGCTTGGGAGTGTTCCTCCCTCTGCTATATTTTGGAAGAGTTTGAGAAGGATAGGTGTTAGCTCTTCTTTGAATGTTTGATAGAATTTTCCTGTGAAGCCACCTGGTCATGGAATTTTGTTTGTTGCACGATTTTTAATCTCAAAGTCAATTTAAGTGCCTGTGATTGGTCTGTTCATATTTTCTATTTCTTCCTGGTTCAGTATCAGAATGTTGTGTATTTCTAGGAATTTGTCCAGTTCTTCTAGGTTGTCTATTTTATTGGCATAGAGTTGCTTGTAGTAATCTCTCATGATGCTTTGTATTTCTGCAGTGTCAGTTGGTACTTCTCCTTTTTCATTTCTAATTCTATTGATTAAAGTCTTCCCCCTTATTTTCTTGATATGTCTGTCTAATGGTTTATCAATTTTGTTTATCTTCTCAAAGAACCAGCTTTTAGTTTTATTGATCTTTGCTATCATTTCCTTTATTTCTTTTTCATTTATTTCTGATCTGATCTTTATGATTTCTTTCCTTCTGCTAACTTTGGGGGTTTTTTGTTCTTCTTTCTCTAATTGTTTTAAGTGTAAGGTTAGGTTGTTTATTTGAGATGTTTTGTGTTTCCTAAGGTAGGATTGTATTGCTATAAACTTCCCTCTTAGAACTGCTTTTGCTGCATCCCATAGGTTTTGGGTCATCGTGTTTTCACTGTCATTTGTTTCTAGGTATTTTTTGGTTTCCTCTTTGATTTCTTCAGTGATCTCTTGGTTATTATTTAGTGTGTTGCTTAGCTTCCATGTGTTTGTATTTCTTACATATTTTTTCCTGCAATTGATATCTAGTCTCATAGCGTTGTGGTCGGCAAAGGTACTTGAAAGAATTTCAATTATCTTAAATTTACTAAGGCTTGATTTGTGACCCAAGATATGATCTATCCTGGAGAATGTCCCATGAGCACTTGAGAAGAATGTGTATTCTGTTGTTTTCGGATGGAATGTCCTATAAATATCAATTAAGTCCATCTTGTTTAATGTATCATTTAAAGCTTGTGTTTCCTTATTTATTTTCATTTTGGAGGATCTGTCCATTGGTGAAAGTGGGGTGTTAAAGTCGCCTACTATGATTGTGTTACTGTTGATTTCCCCTTTTATAGCTGTTAGTATTTGCCTTATGTATTGAGGTGCTTTTATGTTGAGTGCATAAATATTTACCATCACTATATCTTCTTCTTGGATTGATCCCTTGATCATTATATAGTGTCCTTCTTTTTCTCTTGTAATAGTCTTTGTCTTAAAGTCTATTTTGTCTGACATAGGAATTTCTACTCCAGCTTTCTTTTTATTTCCATTTGCATGGAATAGCTTTTTCCATCCCCTCACTTTCAGTCTGTATGTGTCCCTAGGTTTGAAGTGGATCTCTTGTAGACAGCATGTATACGGGTCTTGTTTTTTTATCCATTCAGCCAATCTATGTCTTTTGGTTGGAGCATTTGATCCATTTACATTTAAGGTAATTATCAATATGTATGTTCCTATTACCATTTTCCTAACTGTTTTGGGTTTATTATTGTAGGTCTTTTCCTTCTCTTGTGTTTCCTGCCCAGAAAAGTTCCTTTAGCATTTGTTGTAAAGGTAGTTTGGTGGTGCTGAATTCTCTTAGCTTTTGCTTGTTTGTTAAGATTTTAATTTCTCCATCGAAGCTGAATGAGACCCTTACAGGGTAGAGTAATCTTGGTTGTAGGTTTTTCCCTTTCATCACTTTACATATGTCCTGCCACACCCTTCTGGTTTGCAGAATTTCTGCTGAGAAATCAGCTGTTCACCTTATGGGGATTCCTTTGTATGTTATTTGTTGCTTTTCCCTTGCTGTTTTCAATATTTTTTCTTTGTTTTTAATTTTTAACAGTTCGATTAATATGTGTCTTGGAATTTTTCTCCCTGCATTTATCCTGTAGGATACTCTCTGTGGTTCCTGGACTTCACTGACTACATCCGTTTCCATGTTAGGGAAGTTTTCAACTATAATCTCTTCAAATATTTTCTCAGTCTCTTTCTTTTACTCTTCTTCTTCTTGGACCCCTATAATTTGAATGTTGGTGCATTTGATATTGTCCCAGAAGTCTCTGAGACTGTCCTCAATTCTTTTCATTCTTTTTTCTTTCTTCTGAACTGAGGTAGTTATTTCCACTCTTTTATCTTCCAGGTCACTTATCCATTCTTCTGCCTCAGGTATTCTGCTATTGATTCCTTCTAGAGAATTTTTAATTTCACTTATTGTGTTGTTCATCATTGTTTGTTTTGTCTTTAGTTTTTCTAGGTCCCTGTTAAACATTTCGTATATTTTCTCCATTCTATTTCTGAGATTTTGGATCATCTTTTTTCTTTTTTCTTATTAACCCAGGAATTTTATTTTTTGGCAGTTATATAAATAGAAGTTCATACTTCAAGCTATAAGGATTACCATTGCAATCATATTAACAGTGTTGAAAACTATAAACAATCAAAAGGTTGGTATGATAAATTATGGCAAATTAATATGATACAGTACTAGGCAGCAATTAAAAATAATAATATAGAAGAATATTTAATGCCATGAAAAACATTCACTATAAATTGTTACATGAAAAAAAGCAAGTTACTTATAAATATAAATATAATTACATATATGTATGCATGTATATATGAATCATCTTTACTATCATTACTCTGAATTCTTTTTCAGGTAGACTGCCTATTTCCTTTTTTTTTTTTTTTTTGTTTCGTGTGGTGGGTTTTTACCTTGCTCCTTCATCTGCTGCATATTTCTCTCTCTTCTCATTTTGTTTAACTTTCTGTGTTTGGGGTCTCCTTTTCGTACGCTGCAGGTTCGTACTTCCCATTGTTTTTATGCCTTCCCCCGTTGGGTGAGGTTGGTTCAGTGGGTTGTGTAGGCTTCCTGGTGGAAGGGACTGGTGCCTGTGTCCTGGTGGATGAGGCTGTATCTTGTCTTTCTGGTGGGCAGGACCATGTCCGGTGGTGTGTTTTGGGGTATCTGTGGACTTATTATGATTTTAGGCTGCCTCTCTGCTAATGGTTGGGGTTGTGTTCCTGGCTTGCTAGTTGTTTGGCATGGGGTGTCCAGCACTGTAGCTTGCTGGTCTCTGAGTGGAGCTGGGTCTTTGCTTTGAGGTGGAGGTCTCTGGGAGGGCTCTCAGCAATTGATATTACATGGGACTGGAAGGTGTGCAGTGGTCCAATGTCCTGAACTTGGCTCTCCCACCTCAGAGGCTCAGGCCTGACACCTGGCTGGAGCACCAAGATCCTGTCAGCCACACGGCTCAGAAGAAGAGGGAGAAAAAAACATAAGAAATAAATAAAATAAAGTTATTAAAATAAAAAATGTTTTTAAAATACAAAAAAAATTAAAGTAATTTAAAAAACAGAAGAGCACAACTAAACCAATTAACAAATCCACTAATGATAAGAAGCACTAAAAACTAAACTAAGATAAATATAAAAATCAGAAACTGGTCAGTTGCATACAGCATGCCCCAAGTCTACTGTTTCTCCCAAAGTCCACTGCCTCAGTTTTGGGATGATTCATTGAGTATTTAGGTATTCCACAGATACAGAGTACATCAAGTAGATTGTGGAGATTTAATCCACTGCTCCTGAGGTTGCATGGAAAAATTTCCCTTTCTCTTCTTTGTTCTCACAGCTTCTGGGGTTCAGCTTAGGATTTGTCCTGGCCTCTGTATGTAGGTCGCCCTCTGGCATCTGTTCTTCACCTTGAAAGGAGAGAGTTAAAGGAGTGGCTGATTAGGGGGTTCTAGTTCACTCAGTCTGGGGGGAAGGAGGTGTACGTAATACAGGGCAAGCCTGTGGCCACAGAGGCCAGCATGACATTGCAACAGCCTGAGGCATGCCATGTGTTCTCCCAGGAAAGTTGTCCCTGGATCACGGGAACCTGACAGTGGTGGGCTGCACAGGCTCCTGGGAGGGGAGGTGTGGATAAGTGACCTGTGCCTGCACACAGGATTCTTGGTGGCTGCAGCAGCAGTGTTAGCATTTCATGCCCGTCTCTGGTGTCCATGCTGATAGTTGCAGCTTGTGCCTGTTTCTGCAGCTAGGCGGTGCTCTGAATCTCCTCTCTTCACGCACCCCAAACCAATGGTCTCTTGACTCTTAGGCAGTTCCAGAGTTTTTCCAGGATTCCCTCTTGGTTAACTGTTGTGCACTAGCCCCCTTCAGGCTCTGTTCACGCAGTCAACCTCAGTCCTCTCCCTGGGATCTGACCTCCGAAGCTCAAGCCTCAGCTCCCAGCCCCCACCCGCCCCAGCAGGTGAGCAGACAAGCCTCTTAGGCTGGTGAGTGCTGGTCAGCACCGATCCTCTGTGTGGGAATCTTTCCACTTTTCCCTCTGCACCCCTGTTGCTGTGCTCTCCTCCATGGCTCCAAAGCTTCCTTCCCCACCCAGCCCCTGTCTCCACCAGTGAAGGGGTTCCCTAGTGTGTGCAAACTTTTCTTCTTTCACAGCTCCATCCCAGTGGTGCAGGTCCTGTCCCTATTCTTTTGTTTCTGTTTTTTTCTTTTTCTTTTACCCTACCCAGGTACATGGGGGGTTTCTTGCCCTTTGGGAAGTCTGAGGTCTTCTGCCAGCGTTCAGTAGGTGTTCTGTAGGAGTTGTTCCACATGTAGATGTATTTTTCATGTAATTGTTGGGAGGAAGGTGATCTCCATTTCTCACTCCTCCACCATCTTCAAGGTGCTCTCTGCATTAGCTTTTTAACCAAGATTTCTACAACATACTTTCCTTATTGTTCTGTTCAGAGCATTTTAAAATTTCTGTGTAATTTTTTCTCTTAGCCATGTTTAATTTCTAAGAACCTAGGATACTCACATTATCATTTTCTAATTGTTTTCTTGCCTAATTCTGACTGATTAAATTCATTCAGGTGAAATATGATGAGTCTTGCTTGAGGCTGATCATCTTATGGTCATGTTTATTAAATATTTCTTGTTATTGGAAAATAACATTAATTTTCATTATTAAGCCCATTATTTTACCTATAACTATTGGTTCAACATTTGTAACTATCTTTTTAAGCTTTAAAATATTAACTTTAATCTTTAAATTTAGAGTTTGAGGCTTTGAAAACTTTTTTCATTGCAGTAAGAACACAATATGAGATCTACACTAAAAAAGTTTTTATGTGTACAATATAATATAGTTAATTATAGGTGAAATATTGTACAGCATATCTGTAGAATATAATCATCTTGCATAAGTGAAATTTCATCCCTGCTGAATTGCAACTACCAATTTTCCCCTCCCCAATCCTCTGGCAACCACTAATTTACTTTGTGCTTCTATTTGTTTGAATATTTTATATACTTCATAATAAATGGCATCATGCAGTATTTGTTTTACTGTGACTGACTTATTTCACTTAGCATAATGTTCTAGACATTCTTCCATGTTGTCACACATGGCATGATTTATTTCCTTTTTAACATTAAAAAATATCCCACAGTATATTTACCACATTTTCTGTATGCATTAATTCTTTGATGGACATGCAGTTTTTTTCCACGTCTTGGCTATTGTGAATAGTACAGCAGTGAACATGAGTCCAAATATCTCATAGAGACCCTGATTTCAATTATTTTTGATAAATACCCAGAAGTGAGTTTGTTGGATCATATGGTAGTGCTATCTTTATCCTGTTTAATGAACCTCCATACCATTTTACATTCCCCTCCAAAGTGTAAAATGATTCCAGTTTTTCCACTTCTTCATAAACTTGTTATCTCTTTTTTGTTGTTGTTGTTTGGTACTTGCCATTCTGATATGTGTAAGGTGATATCTCATTGTGGTTTTGATTTGCATTACCTGATAATTAGTGATGTTAAGTACTTTTTAATACACCCATTGGTCATTTGTATGTCTTCTCTGGAGAAATGTCTATTCAATTCCTTTGTCCATTTTTTAACCAGGTTATTAATTGAGTTGTAGTTCCTTATATATCTGGGGTTTAACCCCTTATCAAATATATGGTTTGCAAATATTTTCTCCCATTTGGGAAGTTGCTTTTTCTTTTCCATTACTAGTTTCATTTCCTATACAAAAGTTTTTTTGTTGTTGTTTTATTCTTTTTGTGTCTTTGTTTTTACTTTGATATAGTCCCATTTGTCTATTTTTATTTTTGTTGTCTGCACATTTGGTTCCATATCCTAGAAATCATTGCCAAGTCTAATGCCACAAAGCTTTTCCCTTACATTTTATTCTAGAAATTTTAGTTTCAGATCTTATGTTTAAGTCTTTGATGCATTTTGTGTTATTTTTGTGTATGGTGTAAAATAAGGGTACTGTTTTATTCTTTTGCATGTGAATATGCAATTCCCCCAACATCATTTGTTAAAAAGACTGTCTTTTTCTCATTGAGTATTGTTGGCACTCTTGTTGAAGATCAGTTGACTGTATACACATAGGTATATTTCCTGGCTCTCTATTCTTCCCTTTGTCTTTTTATCTGTCTTTCTGCAAATACCATGCTGTTTTAATTACCATAATTTTGTAATATAGCTTGAAATCAGGAAGAGTGTTGCCTCTAGCTTTGTTCTTTCCCAGAAATTTTTGGTTATTCAGACTCGTTTGAGGTATCATAAGAATTTTAGACTTTTTTTTCTATTTCTGTAAAAAAAAATGCCATTGGCATTTTAATAGGAATTGCATAGAATTTGTACATCACTTTGGGTAGAATGGACATTTTACAATATTAAGTCTTCCATTCAATGAACACAGGATGTCTCTCTATGTACTTATATTTTCTTTGTTTTATTTATGTTTTATATTTTTCAGTGTAAAGGCTTTCACTTCCTTAGTTAAGTTGATGTCTAAACATTTTACTGTTTTTGTTGCTACTGTAAATGGTATTACTCTTTAAAATTTCCTTTCCAGAGAGCTTGTTTTTAGCATATGGAAATGTAATTGATTTTTGTATGTTGATTTTATATCCTGCAACTGTACCAAGTATGTTTATGAGCTCTACAGTGTTTTGGTGGATTCTTTAGGGTTTTCTACATATAAGATCATGTCATTTGTAAAAAGGAGAAGTTTATATTTTCCTTTCCAATTTAGATATATTTTATTTCTATTTCTTTCCTAATTGCTCTGGTTACAACTTCCCATACATTGTGGAAAAAGTGACAATAGTGGAAACCCTTGCCTTATTCCTCTTCTAGGAAAATCTTTCAGTTTTTCATCTTTGAGTATGATGTTAACTGTGAGCTTTTCCCCTGTAGCCTTTATCATATTGAGATCATTTCCTTTTTTAAACTTTGCTCTAGTGTACAACTTTTATTATTTGACCATTAGAGTCACTTAAACTATAAAGTAAATGTAGAGAAATAAAATGTAAGATAGTTTAATAACCACTATCCACCCTATTATCTCCTCTCTCAAACATACAAAATACTACTTCTATAATTAGAAGTGTGTATATGCTTTTAGATTTTCTCCCAACCCAAACAGAGTTCAGCAAACTTTATTAATTTTATAGATTTTATTTTCATTTTCTTATACAATAAATATTACCTTTTCTGAATTTTTATTATTTTTCCAGTTTTATTGAGATGTAATTGACACACAATGTTTAAGATGTACAATGTGATGATTTGATACACTTATATACTGCAAATGATTACCACCATAGAATTAACTAAAACCTCCATTCCACCATATAATTACCAATTTTTTTCCTGAAAACATTTAAGATCTACTCTCTCAGCAACTTTAAAGTATATAATACAGTATTATTCATAATCACCATGCTGTACATTAGATCTGAGGATCTGTTCATCTTATTACTGGAAATTTTACCCTTTAACCAATATCTCCCTATTTCCTCCACCCCTAGCCCCTGATAACCATCACTCTACCTTCTGCTTTTGAGTTGTTTTTTCTTTTTTTTTAGATTTCATATTTTTAAAAAGTGACATCATACAGTGTTTTTATCTGTCTGACTTACTTCACTTAGCATAATGTCTCAAGGCTCATCCATAATGTCACAATAGGCAGTATTTGCTTCTTTCTCATGGCTGAATAATAATCCATTGTACATATATACACCACATCTTCTTTATTCATTCATTTGTCGATGGGCACTTCAGTTGTTTCCATATGTTGGTTATTGTAAATAATGCTGCAATGAACATAGAGGTGCATGTATCTCTTTAAGATCCTGCTTTCATTTCTTTTAGATATATACCCAGAAATGGGATTGCTGGATCATATGGTAGCTCTAGTTTAATTTTTTGAGGAGTCTCAATGCTGTTTTTCATAGTGGCTGAACCAATTTACATACCCATCAAGAGAGCACAAGTGTTGCCATTTATCTACATTCTTGCCAACAGTAGTTATCGCTTGTATTTTTGGTGATGGCCATTCTAACAGGGGTAAGGTGATATTTCATTATGGTTTTGATTGCTTTTCCCTAATTATTAGTGATGTTGAGCACTTTCTCATATACTTGTTGGATATTTGTACATCTTCTTTGGAGAAATGTTTATTCAGTTCCTCTGCCCATTTTTCCATTGGGCTGTTTTTTTATGCTATTGAATTTTATGAGTTCTTTGTGTATTTTGGGTATTAATCCCTTATCATATATATTATTTACAAATATTTTCTCCCATTCCATAAGTTGCCTTTTCATATTGTTGTTTCTTTTGTTGTGCAGAAATTTTTAGTTTGATGTGGTCCTACTTATTTATTTTTATTTTTTTTCTTGTGCTCTTGGTGTCATATTCAGAAAATATTTGCCAAGACCAACGTCAAGGAACTTTTTCCTATGTTTTCTTCTAGGAGTTTCATGTCTAACATTTAAATCTTTAATTCATTACAAGTTCATTTTTGTGAGTGGTGTAACATATGTGCCAAATTTCATTTATTTGCATATGGTTACTTTTTCCCAATACCATTTACTAAAGAGACTATCCTTTCAGATTGAGTATTCTTGCCTCCCTTCAAATATTAGTTGACTGTATATGTTAGGTTTTATTTCTGGGAAATTGTTTATTTCTCTTTCACTATTTTTTTCAGGGGTTTTCTCTTGATCTTTCCATTGAAAGTAGTTCTTCTGCCTTCTTATTTACTTAACTTTCTCTGCCTCTATGAATTTAGGTGAAATAGTTACCTATTATGGTCTTAAAGGGGTGTTCTTATGTGGGAGTGTCCCTATGCCAACTGTATGTGCCCAGTGTCTTTGGTGGGAGGGCTGGATTTGATGTGGACACCAGTCTCATCTGGACTTGTTTGCTGGAAGTTTTTTATATTATTATTATTCTAAATTCAATTTTACTTCTAGTGATCAGTCTGTTCAAATGGTCAATTTCTTCTTGTTTCAGTCTTGACAGGTTGTACATTCCTAGAAATTAGTCTATTTCTTCTACATTGTCCAATTTGTTGGCATATATGTGTGTGTGTGTATATATATATATATATATATATATATTCTTCATTTTAATTGCATTCAAAATGTTTTCTAATTTTTCTTATAATTTGTTATTGACCAAATTAATTGTCATAAATGGTCAAATATTTGATAATTTCTCAAATAAATTCAAATCACCAATTTTAATGTAATTATGCTGTAAGAGAACATACTTTGGTCTTCATGAGAGAAAACACATTGCATGATTTATCCCTTTAAGTATATGGAGAGTTGTTTTATGGCTTACTATATGTTTTTTTTTTCCCCCCTGAGAATGTTCCATATGATTCTAAAAAGAATGTGCTAAATGTCACATCAAGTTGGTTGATTGTTCACATCTATATGCTTACTGATCTTATGTTTATTCTTCTATCAATTCCTGGGGTATCATATTAAAATCTTCAACTATGTGATCAACTGTACATTTCCCCTTTCAGTGATGCCAGTTTTGCTACATGAATTTGGGAGCTCTGTTATTTAGGTATGTGTAATAATTATTATATCGTTCTGATCTGTAATCATTTATCATTATGAAATGTTTCTCTTTGTCTCCAGCAATATATAGTGTCTTAAATATACTTTGTCTGATATTAATATAGTTATCCCAGTTCTTTCATGGTTACTGTTTGCATGGAATATATTTTCCACCCATCCATGTTATTTGTTGCTTTTCCCTTGTTGTTTTACTATTTTTCTTTGTTTTTAATTTTTCTCAATTTGATTATTATGTGTCTCGGCATCTTCTTCCTTGGGTTTATCCTGCCTGGGACGTTTTGTGCTTCCTGGACTTGGGTGACTGTTTCCTTTCCCATGTTATGGAAGTTTTCAGCTATTATCTCATCAAATATTTACTTAGGTCCTTTCTCTCTCTCTTCTTTTCCTGGGACCCCTATAATCCAAATGTTGGTGCATTTAATGTTGTCCCAGAGACCTCTTAGACTATCTTCATTTGTTTTCATTCTTTTTTCTTTATTCTGTCCTGAGGCAGCGAATTCCACCATTCTCTCTTCCAGCTCATTTATCCCTTCTTCTGCCTCAGTCACTCTGCTATTGATTCCTACTAGTGTAGTTTTTATTTCAGTTATTGCATTGTTCATCTCCATCTTTTCTTCAGTTCTTCTAGGTCTTTGTTAAACATGTCTTGTATCTTCTTAATCTGTACCTCCATTCTTTTTCCGAGGTCTTGGATCATCTTCACTATCATTTCTCTGAATTATTTTCTGGTAGATTGCCTATCTCCACTTCACTTAGTAGTTCTTCTGGGGTTTTATTTTGTTTCTTCATCTGGGATATATTCCTCTGCTGTATCATCTTGTCTACAAATGATTGTAGACATGATGATACAGCAGAGGAATATGACCTTTCAGTGATTGCAGTTTCCATTCTGTAGGCTGCAGAGTTGTATTTCTTCTTGCTTCTGCTGTCTGCCTGCTGGTGGATGAGGCTGTCTAAGAGGATTTTGCAGGTTTCCTGTTGATAGGGTCTAGTTCCTGTCCACTGGTGGTTGGAGCTGGGTCTTGTCCCTCTCTTGGGAAGGGCCGTGCTCAGGAAGACTTTAAGCAGCCTGTCTGATGATGAGTGGGACTGTGTTCCAACGCTGTTGGTTGTATGGCCTGAGGTGTCCGAGCACTAGAGCCTACAGGATGTTGGGTGGCTCTAGGTCTTGTGGTGGTAGTGGAATTAGTGGCCTCCGAGAGGGCTCATGCCAATGAGTACTTACCAGAACTGCTTCTTCCAGTGTTCTTGTCCCTGCAGTGAGCTACTTCCACCCACTTCCTCTGCAGGAGACCTTCCAATACTAGCAGGTAGGTCTGGCCCAGTCTGTTATGAAGTCAATGCTGTTTTCCCTGTATCCTGGTGTGCACTGGACCTTTTGTGCACCATCCAAGAGTAGAGTTTCTCTTTCTCTCAGTCCTGTGGAATTCCTATCAAACTCTGCTGGCCTTTAAAGCCAGATTGTCTGGGAGCTCCTCCTTCCATTGCCAGACCCTCAGCCTGCAAAGCCTGATGTGAGGCTCAGGACTTTTACTCCTCTGGGAGAACTTCTGTGGTATAATTATTTTCCAGATTGTGGGTCACCCACCCAGCGGGTATGGGATTTGATTTTATTGTGATTGCACCCCTCCTACCATGTCTTTGTGGCTTCTTATTTGTCTTTGGGTGTAGGGTACTTTTGGGTAGATTCCAGCATTTTTTTTTTTGTCAATGGTTGTTCAGAAGGTAGTTATGATTTTGGTGTTTTTCTAAGAAGGGATGAGCTCATGTCCTACTCTGTCATCTTGCCAGCAATTCCTGACAGCATATATTTCAGACTTGCTTTTTTATCTAAGGTAACCATTTATGCCTTTTGATTTAATGTAATTATTGATACTCTTGGATTTATACCTGCAATTTTACTGTTTTCTACGTTTTTATATCTTTTTTGTTGTTGTTGTTTCTTTCTCCTCCTTTACTTCTTATTTTGTGTTAAACAGATATTCTACTGAGTTCTATTAAATCTTATGTTGATTTTTAACTCTATTTCAAAAGACATTTTACCAGAGGCAGTTCTAGGTATTATTAGATATAGCCTTAATTATCCCAAACTTCTTTAGGTTTGTATCAACCTAATTGTGGTAAAACACAGCATACTCTACTTCATCTCCCTTTGTGCTTTACTGTCATATATATTACAAGTATATATCTTTCATACTCCAAAAGAAAACTTCGGGAAATATCTTCATGGCATTGGGATTTTTCAAACATTTATTTACAAGAGCACAAAACACTTACTATCAAGACAAAATATTGATACATTGTATTACATTAAAATTAATAACTCCTGGTCATTGAAAACATTAAGAAAGTGAAAAATCAAGACATACTGTGACAGACTATAATTATTATACATATACCAAAAAATGTGCAGACTATTTCAAATACTCTTAAAAATCAATAAGAAAAATGTAGATTGCCCAGTAAAAACATCAGAGAAATGGATATTGGAATGGTGGTAAACATATAAGAAAGGGTCAATGTAAATTGTTCCACCATGTAATCACACATTTTCCAAATGGTTAAAATTAAAAAGTCAGAGCTGCTGAGGGTTGGAGTAGAAATGAGGCAACTGACAGATCCATAAACATCTGGTGAGTATTTAAATTGATATACTTACTTTGGAACCTTGTTTAATTACTGAAGATATTTTTACCTTATGGTGCAGCAACCCCAGCATATAACCAAAAGAACCAAAATGTTCTGCTAGGTAATATTTCCACTGTGTATTAGAATGTTCATAGAGCACTAGTTTAACTGCCTAAACTGGAGAAAAATTAAATGTTCTTCAATAGTAGAATGATTTAAAAATTTGGTATATCCATAAAAAGGCATGGTACATAACAATGAGATTGAATAAACTACAACTCCATGCAATGACATGTATATATCTCACAAATATAAAGGTGAGTGAAAGGAGCTAGATACAAACACATAATTTGCAATTCCATAATTGCAAAGTTAAAAAATAGTCAAATTCAATCTCTGGTGTTAGAAAACAGGATAGAAATTGATGAGAATTTTAGTGACTGGAAGAGGGCATGATGGGGCTGATAATTCTCTTTAATTATCTAATTGCATTAAAGTAATTTGACAATTTATCAAGTTATATATTTATTATTTATGCAGTTTTTGATATATGTTATACTTCAATAGAATATTTGCATTAAACACTTGTTGAGGGAATATTGGTTGATAATGTTTCTGCAAAAAGAAGCAAGTAAAATTTTTATAACTTTTCTTACAAAATTACTTTCCGTTTTCTTTAATAAATCATACAATCTAAACACATTGTTTGAACTCAGTATCTGCTGAGATACATGCACACACACACACACACACACACACACACACAGTGTTTGAGCCACAACACTTCCTTTATAGGATCAGAAAAGAGGAAATTCTCAGTCATAAAGGTGGGACGTGTTAAATGCATGCAAGCATGTAAAGGCCACAGAGCAAGAATCAAAGGAATTAATCGATATTTTGCATCCAGGGAGAAGGGGTTTTTAAAATTTAATAGGAGTAAATACTTGTAAAATATGTCCTAGTGCATTTTGTGGCCCTCTTCCCCACCAGAATGTTTTGGCTATTTTTAAAGAAATGGTGAAATGTCATTAGTAAGTAATTGAACTGTCTAACTGATCTCCCTTCAACATCCAGTGTTAACAATCTGAGTCCATGCACTAATATTTTGGAACACTAGATGTCGCTGTATGTAAAGAAAGAAAAGTCAGCAAGAATTGGAAAGTTTTGACCAACATAATAAAGTTGAGCTAGTTGGCATATATAGAAAGCCAAGACCGTCTGAACTAGATGGCACATTCTTTTCAAGTACTTGTTGATTGATGACACACTGAACCCAAATCTTATCTCAATAATTTCAAAGACTTAAAATCATTTAGAATAATATTTTTTGATGATACTCTGAGATTTCCAGAAATGAATAACAAATGTTAGGTAGAAAGTTACTGATATATTGAAATTTCAATTAGCACATTTCTATATTACTAATGGTTCAAAGAAAAAATGAAGCCCACTGAAAAATTTTCAAATTTTATTTTATTATTTGGCTGCATCAAGCCTTAGTTGCGGCACGTGGGGTCTTCACTGCAGCATGTGACATCTTTCGTTGTGGTGTGTGGGCTCTTCGTTACAGCACAAGGGCTTCTCTTTAGTTGTGGAGCACAGGTTCCAGAGCACATGGGTTCAGTAGTTGTGGCACACAGGCTTAGTTTCCCTGCAGCATGTGGAATCATAGTTCACTGACCAGGGATCAAACCCATGTTCCCTGCATTGGAAGGCAGAATCTTAACCAGTGGACCACCAGGGATCATTTTCACAATTGGTCAAAATAATAAAAATTATTTTGATTTGATTGTTAATAAAAATGTCCTCTTCAAAAGACATTGTATGATGCAGCTAAGGCAATGTTTCTCAATGGGAATTTTATAACTTTAAACGTATACATGAGAAAATGGTAAAGGGAAAATATCTCTTATAAAAATCACCCAATTCAAGAGGTTACCTTAAATAAGACACTAACTGAAAAAGAATCAGAGAGAAAGACATTAATGAAAGAAAAAGAAACCTTCAATAAAGATTTTTCATTTTTAAAAGTCAGTTGTTATAAAAGGATTAGTATAGATGCCAAATCTCATAAATCTTATCAAGAAAAAGTAAAAAACTCTTAAATGCTTACAATGAGAAATGAATAGAGAGGGCAGACAGCAAAAGCAAGAAGAACTACAATCTTGCAGTCTGTGGATCAAAAACCACATTCACAGAAAGATAGACAAGATGAAAAGGCAGAGAGCTATGTACAAGATGAAGGGACAAGATAAAACCCCAGAAAAACAAATAAATAAAGTGGAGATAGGCAACCTTCCAGAAAATGAATTTAGAATAATAATAGTGAAGATGATCCAGGACCACAGAACAAGAATGGAGGTAAAGATCGAGAAGATGCAAGAAATGTTTAACAAAGACCTAGAAGAATTAAAGAACAAACAAACAGAGATGAACAACACAATAACTGAAATGAAAACTACACTAGAAGAAATCAATGGCAGAATAACTGAAGCAGAAAAACAGATAAGTGACCTGGCAGACAGAAAGGTAGAATTCACTGCTGTGGAACAGAATAAAGAAAAAACAATGAAAAGCAATGAAGAGAGCCTAAGAGACCTCATAGACAACATTAAACGCAACAACATTCACATTATAGGAGTCCCAGAAGGAGAAGAGAGAGAAAAAGGACTAGAGAAAATATTTGAAGAGATTATAGTCAAAAACTTCCGGAAAAGGAAATAGCCACCCACGTTCAGGAAGAGGAGTGAATCCCATACATGAAAAACCCAAGGAGAAACACACCAGGACACATAGTAATCAAATTAGCAAAAATTAAAGACAAAGAAAATTTATTGAAAGCAGCAAGGGAAAAATGACAAATAATGTACAAGGGATCTCCCATAAGTTTAACATCTGATTTCTCAGCAGAAACTCTACAAGCCAGAAGTGAGTGGCATGATATTCTTTTTTTTTACATCTTTATTAGCGTATAATTGCTTTACAATGGTGTGTTAGTTTCTGCCTTATAACAAAGTGAATCAGTTATGCATACACATATGTTCCCATATCTCTTCCCTCTTGTGTCTCCCTCCCTCTCACCCTCCCTATCTCACCCCTCCAGGCAGTCACAAAGCACCGAGCTGATCTCCCTGTGCTATGCAGCTGCTTCCCACCAGCTATCTACCTTACATTTGGTAGTGTATATATGTCCATGCCACTCTCTCACTTTGTCACAGCTTACCCTTCCCCCTCCCCATATCCTCAAGTCCATGCTCTAGTAGGCATGATATTCTTAACGTGATGAAAGGGAAGAACATACAGCCCAGGTTACTCTACCCAGCAAGGATCTCATTCAGATTCAGTGGAGAAATCAAAAGCTTTACAGACAAGCAAAAGCTAAGAGAATTCAGCACCACCAAACCAGCTCTACAACAAATGCTAAAGGAACTTCTCTAAGTGGGAAACACAAGAGAAGAAAAGGACCTACAAAAACAACCCCCAAACAATAAAGAAAATGGTCATAAGAACATACATATCGATAATTACCTTAAATGTTAATGGGTTAAATGCTCTAACCAAAAGACATTGGCTTGCTGAATGGATACAAAAACAAGACCCATATATATGCTGTGTACAAGAGACCCACTTCAGACTTAGGGACACATACAGACTGAAAGTCACAGGATGGAAAAAGATATTCCATGAAAATGGAAATCAAAACAAAGCTGGAGTAGCAATACTCATATCAGAAAAAATAGACTTTAAAATAAAGAATGGTTCAAGAGAAAAGGAAGGAAACTACATAATGATCAAGGAATCAATCCAAGAAGAAGATAAAACAGTTATAAATATATATGCACCCAACATAGGAGCACCTCAATACATAAGGCAACTGCTAACAGCTATAAAAAAGGAAATCGACAGTAACACAATAATAGTGGGGGACTTTATCACCTCACTTACACCAATGGACATATCATCCAAACAGAACATTAATAAGGAAACACAAGCTTTAAATGACACAATAGACCAGATAAATTTAATTGATATTTATAGGGCATTCCATTCAAAAACAGCAGATTACACTTTCTTCTCAAGTGCACATGGAACATTCTCCAGGATAGATCACATCTTGGGTCACAAATCAAGCCTCAGTAAATTTAAGAAAATTGAAATCATATCAAGCATCTCTTCCGACCACAATGCTATGAGATTAGACGTGAATGACAGGGAGAAAAAACGTAGAAAACACAAACACAAGGAGGCTAAAAAATATGTTACTAAATATCCAAGAGATCACTGAAGAAATCAGAGGAAAACAAAAAATACCTAGAGGCAAATGACAACAAAAACACGATGATCCAAAACATATGGGATGCAGCAAAAGCACTTCTAAGAGGGAAGTTTGCAGTAATACAAGCCTACCTCATGAAACAAGAAAAATCTCAAACAAACAATCTAACCTTACAGCAAAAGGAACTAGAGAAAGAAGAACAAACAAAACCCAAAGTTAGCAGAAGCAAAGAAATCATAAAGATCAGGTCAGAAATAAATGAAATAGAAACAAGGAAAACAATAGCAAAGATCAATAAAACTTAAAGCTGGTTCTTTGAGAAGCTGAACAAAATTGATAAACAATTAGCCAGACTCATCAAGAAAAAGAGGGAGAAGACTCAAATAAATAAAATTAGAAATGAAAAGGAGAAGTTACAACAGACACCACAGAAATACAAAGCATCCTAAGAGACTACTACAAGCAACTCTATGCCAATAAAATGGACAACCTGGAAGAAATGTACAAATTCTTAGAAAGATGTAACCTCCAAGACTGAACCAGGAAGAAATAGAAAATATGAACAGACCAATCACCAGTAATGAAACTGCAGCTGTGATTAAAAATCTTCCAACAAACAAAAGTCCAGGACTAGATGGCTTCACAGGTGAATTCTATCAAACATTTAGAGAAACACTAACATCCATCCTTCTCAAACTCTTCCAAAAAATTACAGAGGAAGGAACACTCCCAAACTCATTCTATGAGGGCACCATAACCCTGATACTAAAACCAGACAAAGATACTGCAAACAAACAAAATTACAGACCAATATTACTGATGAATATAGATGCAAAAATCCTCAACAAAATAGTAGCAAACAGAATCCAACAACACATTAAAAGGATCATACACCATGATCAAGTGGGATTTACCCCAGGGATACAAGGATTCTTCAATATACACAAATCAATCAATGTGATACACCATATTAACAAATTGAAGAATAATAACCATATGATCATCTCAATAGATGCAGAAAAAGCTTTTGACAAAATTCAACACCCATTATGATAAAAACTCTCCCGAAAGTGGGCATAGAGGGAACTTACCTCAACATAATAAAGGCCATATATGACAAACTCACAGCAAACATCATTCTCAATGGTGAAAACCTGAAAGCATTTCCCCTAAGATCAGGAACAAGACACGGATGTCCACTCTCACCACTCTTATTCAACATAGTTTTGGAACTTTTCGACACAGCAATCAGAGAAGAAAAAGAAATAAAAGGAATACAAATTGGAAAAGAAGAAGTAAAACTGTTACTGTTTGAAGATAACATGATACTATACATAGAGAATCCTAAAAATTCCACCAAAAAACTACTACAGGTAATCAATGAATTTGGTAAAGCTGAAGGATAGAAAATTAATGCACAGAAATCTCCTCCATTCCTATACACTAATGATGAAAAATCTGAAAAAGAATTTAAGGAAACCTCCCCATTTAACATCGCAACAAAAAGAATAAAATACCTAGGAATAAACCTACCTATGGAGAAAAAAGACCTGTATGCAGAAAACTATGACACTGATGAAAGAAATTAAAGATAATACCAATATGACAGTCCGCCTGCCAATGCAGGAGATGTGGGTTCATGCCCCAGTCCGGGAAGATCCCACATGCCACAGTGCAGCTGGTCCCGTGAGCCATTGCCGCTGAGTCTGGGTGTCTGGAGCCTGTGCTCCACAACGGGAGAGGCCACAAAAGAGAGAGGCTCGCGTACCGAAAAAAAAAAAAGATAATACCAACAGATGGAGAGATATACCATGTTCTTGGATTGGAAGAATCAATATTGTGAAAATGACTATACTACCCAAAGCAATCTACAGATTCAATGCAATCCCAATCAAATTACCATGGCATTTTTTACAGAAGTAGAACAAAAAAATCTTAAAATTTTCTGGAGACACAAAAGACCCCTAATAGCCGAAGCAGTCTTGAGGGAAAAAAATGGAGCTGGAGGAATCAGACTCCCTGACTTCAGATTATAGTACAAAGCTACAGTAATTAAGACAATACGGTACTGGCACAAAAACAGAAACATAGATCAATGGAACAAGATAGAAAGCCCAGAGACAAACCCACGCACCTGTGGTCAACTAATCTATGACAAAAGAGCCAAGGATATACAATGGAGAAAAGACAGTCTCTTCAATAAGTGGTGCTAGGAAAACTGGACAGCTACATGTAAAAGAATGAAATTAGAACACTCCCTAACACCATACACAAAAATAAACTCAAAATGGATTCAAGACATAAATGTGAGACCAGACACTATAAAACTCTTAGAGGAAAACATAGGAAGAACACTCTTTGACATAAATCATAGTAAGGTCTTTTTTGATCCACCTCCTAGAGTAATGGAAATAAAAACAAAAATAAACAAATGGAACCTAATGAAGCTTCAAAGCTTTTGTACAGCAAAGGAAACCATAAAGAAGACGAAAAGACAACCCTCAGAATGATAGAAAATATTTGCAAATGAATCAATGGACAAAGGATTAATCTCCAAAATATATAAAGAGCACATTGCAGGTCAATATTAAAGAAACAAATAACCCAATCCAAAAATAGGCCAAAGATCTAAATACACATTTCTCCATAGAAGGCATACAGATGGCCAAGAAGCACATGAAAAGCTGCTCAACATCGCTAATTATTAGAGAAATGCCAATCAAAACTACAATGAGGTATCACCTCACACCAGTTAGAATGGGCATCATCACAAATTCTACAAACAATGAATGCTGGAGGGGGTGTGGAGAAAAGGGAACCCTCTTGCACTGTTGGTGGGAATGTAAATTGATACAGCCACTATGGAGAACACTATAGAGGTACCTTAAAAAAACTAAAAATAGAATTACCATATGATCCAGCAATCCCACTACTGGGCATATACCTGAAGAAAACCATAATTCAAAAAGACACATGCACCCTAATGTCCATTGAAACACTATTTACAATAGTCAGGTCATGGAAGCAACCTAAATGCCCATTGACAGATGAATGGATAAAGAAATTGTGGTATATATATACAATGGAATATTACTCAGCCATAAATAGGAACGAAATTGGGTCATTTGTTGAGACATTGATGGATCTAGAGACTCTCATACAGAGTGAAGTAAGTCAGAAAGAGAAAAACAAATATTGTATATTAACGGATGTATGTGGAACCTAGAAAAATGGTACAGTTGAACCGGTTTGCAGGGCAGAATTTGAGACACAGATGTAGAGAACAAATATATGGACACCAAGGGGGGAAAGCCATGGGGGTTGGGGATAGTGGTGTGATGAATTGGGCAATTGGGATTGACATGTATACACTGATGTGTATAAAATTGATGACTAATAAGAACCTGCTGTATAAAATATAAAATTCAAAAATTAAAAATAGAAATAAATGAATAGCTAGTACCACTAGAGTTCATACAATCATTGAAAAGTCATGATGGCTGAAAGAGATGGCAGAGTCGGAGATAACAGTTTTTTCCCCTACAAAAAGCAACAGTTAACTGCCCATGAATAAACATAGCCCTGGGATGGCTCAAGAGTTCAGTTAAGAGCCTTAAGTAACATGGTGGAGCAAAAAAGGGAGAATAAACACATATAAAGTGTTGGTGGGAGATTTATACAGATGAGACATCTGGAGATAGCTAGGAACAAGGAAGGGTTGGGTTATCAGGATCAGCCACACAGAGGGTGCCCAGTGGTCTGCTCTGTGGAGTCTCTTGCAACTGTGATACACAGTACCTCAGCCCCCCAGCCCCCATGACAGCCACTGACCCTGCAGATTTTACAAAGGACTCCATAGTTTTCATCTGTGCAGACCCCAGTGCCTCACTCCACAGAGGAAACAGGCAGCTCCCACCACTGAGGTAAGTAAAATCCTTCACTGCCACAGAGCATCTAGGGACAAGAAGCTGTGTGCAGCTCTCCAAACACACATAAGAAGGAGCTTCTCTGATGTCACCCAAGGACCAGCACCACCAACCCTCCAACCCCATGCACACCCTGAGCCCCCAAACCGTGGCTGCTCCATGTACTCTTGAATTCCAGACCCTGGCTCTTTGGTCATTCTAGACATGCCCACACTCCAGATCCTAGCTCCATGGCTGCTCCATGAGCACCTACACCACAACCAAAGAAGCCACCACTCTAGTGAGAGCATACATGCCCCAAACCCTAGAGTCACAGTCATTCTGCACAAGTCCATATCCTAGACCCTGGCTCCATGGCTCTGTGAGTGCTGACACTTAGGGCATTGGAGCTACCATGGCAGCAAGTGCACCCATGCCCTGGACCCTGGAACTACTCTACATCTGTGTGTGCCTGCCTCACAAGTACCTGAAACTCTCACACAATTACCAACACAGCAGCTGAGGCACAGGTGCCACTGTTTCCCCAAACTGTAGAGTGGTGGTGTCTCTATGCGCACCTGAGCTTTGGATATTGGTTTTGTGGCCACTCCATGGGCACTTGGACATCAGATAGCAGTACCACCATGAGCACACCTGCAAGTCAGACCTGACATCAAGAGGGTTCAGTTTGGTTACAACTTCCCCTTTGGGGAAAAAAAAGAGAGATCAGGAGTACAACCACAGCCTTCACCACTGCAGACACCCACAGCCTTGGTTGTTGAGCACCCTTTAATTCTTTGTCCACATTGACCTTAGCTGATGGAGCTGCATGGAGACTATGCCTCTGCACTCTCCCTGGAGCCAGAGCCACACACCCAGCCTGGGTCCTTACACCCACCTGTAGGTGAAGGTCTCTTCCCACTGAAATCAATCTATAAAGTCTAGAAAAGATGACTCCTCCAACAAATGTGCAAACATCAGTACAATGTACGAGAACCATGAAAGATCAATGAAGCATAACACCACCCAAGAACACAGTAGTTTTCTAGTAACTAACCAGAAAGAAATGAAGATCGATGGGATTAGTGGGAAACAATTCAGGGGGCCAATATATTCACTATGGGCATACCAGAAGGAACAGAAATCTTATTTAAAGAAATAATAGCTGAAAACTTCCCAAATCTGGGGAGAGTTATGGACATCCAGGTCCTTGAAGCTTAAAGGTCCTCAAACAGTTTCAAAGCCAATGAGGTCTTCACAAGGGACACATTATAATCAAACTATCAAAACTCAAAGACATAGAGAGAATTTTGAAAGCAGCAAGAGACTTGTCACATACATACATACCTCATTTTATTGTGCTTTGCTTTATTGAGCTTTGTAAATATTGAGTTATTTATAAATTGAAGGTTTGTGACAACCCTGTGTCAATCAAGTCTATTGGCATCATTTTTCCAACATTTGCTCACTTCATGTCTCTGTGTCACATTTTGGCATTTCTTGCAATAGTTCAAACTTTTTCATTATTGTTATATTTGTTATGGCGATCCATGATCAGCAAACTTTTAAAAAAAATTTATTGAAGTATATTTGATTTACAATGTTGTGTTAATTTCTGCTTTACAGAACAGTGACTCCATTATATATATATTATTTTTCATATTCTTTTCCATTATGGTTTATCACAGAATATTGAATATAGTTCCCTGTGCTATACAGTAAGACCTTGTTGTTTATCCATCCTACATATAATAATTTGCATGTGTTAATCCCAAACTCTCAATCCATAATCACCCTCCCCCTTGACAACCACAAGTATGTTCTCTATGTCTGTGAGTCTGTTTCACAGATAGGTTCATTTGTGTCATATTTTAGATTCCACATATAAGTGATATCATGTGATATTTGCCTTTCTCTGTCTGACTTACTTCGCTTAGTGTCATAATCTCTAGGTCCCTCCAGTTTGCCACAAATGGCATTATTTCATTCTTTTTTATGGTTAATATTCCATTGTATATATACCACATCTTCTTTATGTGATCAGTGATCTTTGATGTTACTACTGTGACTCGCTGAAGGCTAAGATGATAGTTAGCACTTTTTAGTAATAAATTTTAATTAAAGTATGTACTTTTGTTTAGAAATAATGCTATTGTGCACTTAATAGACTACAGTATAGTTCAAACATAACTTTTATATGTACTAGGAAACCAAAAAAATTGTGTGACTCACTTTATTACAATATCCACTTTATTGAGGTAGTCCAGAACCAAATCTGTAATATCTCCAAGGTATGCCTGTCCAAGAGAACTCCCATAAGGTTGTCAGTAGATTTCTCAGCAGAAACCTTGCAGGTCAGGAGAAAATGAGATTATATATTCAAAGCGTTGAAAGAAAAAAACCTCAAACCAAGAATACTTCACCCCACAAACTGTCCTTCAGAAAAGAAGGTGAAATAAAGACACTTCCAGGCAACCAAAAGCTGAGAGTTTATCACCTTTAGATCTGCATTACAAGAAATACTAAAGGGAGTTCTTAAGGATGAAATGAAAGACGCTAATAAGTAACATCAAAACTAATGAAAATAAAAACTCACTGGTAAACTTTAGTATATAGACAAATTCACAATACTCTAATATTGTAATTGTGGTCGGTAAAATCACATTTAACTCTAGTACAGAAGCTAAAAGACAAAAGTATTAAAAATAACTATGGCTATAATAATTTGTTAATAGACATACAATATAAAAATGTAAATTGTGATATCAAAAACATAAGATGGGGGGATTAAAAGGATAAAGTTTTTTGGTATGCATTTGAAATTATGTTGTAATCAAATTAAAACCAGGGCTAGAAAAACATTAAAGTGGTAAAGATAAATTTTAATAATAATAATAAATTAAATTAAAAAAAACCTGTTGCCCTAGGACTAGAGAGAGACTCCAGTACATAACTGGGGTCAATTCTGAATACAACCAAAACAAGTGGGGACTATAGCCAAGAAACAAGTTGAGGGGACATTGGTGGATGTAAAATCACAAACAGGAGACATCAAGTCTGGGGAGATTCTGGCTGAGCTGACTTAACAGGATCCTTATTAGAAAAACACCAGCGTGATCAGATATCATGTAGGGGAATAGGGGAATGAGGAATTTGATCAGATATCAAGGGTAGGGAATTCTCCTTAAAATGACTTAACTGGACTCTTGCTGAAACTGGATGGGACTTGTTGGGAAGAGGGTTCAGGGGAGGCTGACTAAACTGGTCAAGAAAAAACTCTTTGTCATTCTTCCCTCTTATTCAAAAGAAGAGGCATTCTTCTTTCTTCTGAACAACGTAAGTCCATTTCTCATTTGGTTGCTTTTGTTCTTACAGAACCAGATGAAACATCTATTGAGACTTGGTGATGGTTACCATTTTCTGTACTGTGTGACTCACAAGACATTTAATGAGTGGGATAGCCATTTAATGAGTGGGATAGAAATAAAGATTAGAGGCTGAATCAATCTGTATTCCCACATTTGTAGAGCTTCAGGGATACGTCAGAAGAAGTCCCCGGACACTTTGACCTTTCTGGTTGTGTCAGTACAAGGGCAGTGATGCCATGGATTTCTTCATTTGCCTCTCAAAACTTCCTGGTTATGGCAAAGATGTCAGACAAGTTGCCTGGGTCAAAGGTGCCTCCTTCTGTAGCCAAAACAACATGCTGGACATCTTGTACTTGATGATCATAGATTCAAGCCACTGGTGATGCTGTCCAAGGAAAAGGTAATTTGCTTCAGCAATGAGTAAATGATTTTGTGCAAGCCAGTTAGGAGATGGATTTCTAGGGATGGTACCCAAAAGGTGGCAAAACTTTCCCCAAGAGCAGTGAATCCCGTTCTTTAGCTGTTTTCCCCCACATACGTTGCCTCCCCAGTAATCAAGACCATCTACAGGGGACCTGTGATATACTTGATACTTCTTTTGCTCCTACAGTGAGAGTAAGGTGAACCAGAAGGAGAGGGTGATTGTTTTAGAGATAGTCCAAGAAGGGAGGAAAATTGTGGGGAGCTGAGTGGAGAAAGGGATTAGTAAGATTGGCAAAGTAGTATGATCCAGTCCAGTTGACCCATAACAGCCAATAAGCTTGGGTTCCACAGACAAAATTAAAATCATTGGGAGTTAGCCAAGCATCATAGATATAGTTATCTGATAGCTAAGGGTGACCACACAATGCAGATTGTGAGGGTGGAGAAAGGATTTGTCAGAGATGGTCTACATGTGGTTGGGTTGTGTCCAAGAGACTTGGCTGGGAGGGGCAGTGGGGACATGTCCATTCATATGAGGGATATCCAGGGAACACATAGCAGCTTGGGGATTTTATGCTGGAATTAGTGAAAGCTAGGTAAGTGTCAAGACAAATGTCCTTCTGCAGAAAGGGGCTGGTGGTAAAATTACTATGGAAACAGATATGACCCTTGCAAGGATAGACTGGTGTAAGTACAGTAGTTTTCTAAAGATGGGTAATTGTCTGGTTTAAGACAGTGGAGAAAAAAGGAGGAAGGGTTATAGCAAAATAGGTGTCCTGATTGATCAAGGGGATCTGGGAAATTCTGGAGGAAAGGAAAGGGAAGAAAAGGCACACAGCACTGACAGTATGTGGTGTTACAGGAAATGGTGATCAGTTTGACCCTCGCTTATCAAGGATCTGTGGGTGAAATGGCCTTACTGAGAATAGGGGGAAAAGGGGGAGTAGGAACTCATAAAGTTAGGAATGAAAAATGAAGGTGAAAACTAATATCAGGTGAGGAAAATCATA
This sequence comes from Grampus griseus, assembly GCF_964374135.1. NCBI lineage: Eukaryota > Metazoa > Chordata > Mammalia > Artiodactyla > Delphinidae > Grampus > Grampus griseus. The sequence goes on along the minus strand of NC_139018.1, from coordinate 121,367,220 downwards.
GTGAAGGTGAGGAGTTATTGTGGCAAGGTTCTCTAGGCAGATGCTAAGGATAAAAATTCAGGGGATAAAAATCATTAAGGGAATCAGATGGGTCTTTTTGCATCATCCTGGGTGGACACTGAGTACCTTGTGACATCATTGACTTGTTCAGATATTCTTGGGGCAGCTGCCGGCTTCTGGAGGCTCTTGACAGAACTCCAGAGTTTGAGGTCTTCAGTTGGAATACTCCAGTTTGAACAGCTCTTCTATTTCTTTACTTGTGAAACATGAACCCAGGGTTGAGCACCCTGTAATTTGACAGCAGTGTCCACAATGAATAAAACTGTATAAGATCTGGGTTCAAGATAAGTTGTGATGGTAGTGTTTCCAGAAAACCAGACTGCCTACTTGTAAATCATGTAAGCGTTGTTCAGGAACTTCTAAAGGGAAGGCAGGGTTGGCTTGGTGATTATAGGGTTGAGTATATTTTATTAACCCTTGGCAGTATCTAAGGATGTCAGATTAAATTAAGTTAGAATGTTCCACTAGCCAGTATGAATAAGGTATCCTCATGAGGCAAGAAGGTCAGGGTGGGTCCGAAGGACAGCCTCTTCATGCATAGACATTAGGCAGAAGGCAAAGCCACCTCTTTGTTTTGCACTTAATGAGGCCATGACACATGGAGGAATGGCATCTAAAACAAATTTTATAGCACCTGAGCAAAATACTCTACATGAAAACCGTCGAACATGCATAAATAAAAATGCAGAGGTTTCTGATGATTGTGTGAAAGAGAAAGCAACCCACCACAGCCTCCTCATTCTTGTTGGTGGGAGGATTTCCCAGCCTGACACGTGGACAGAGGGGGTCTCAAGTCGTCCTCTAGTAACCTTGGCTACATTGTAATACCATAATATCATTAGCATTGCAGTTTTACCTTCCACCCCTGTGAGTTTCACTTAGGTATTCACAGGAAAGATTTAAAAAGGTGCCTGATGGAAGCCCACCTAAGGAACTTCAACCGGCATAATCATAGGAGAGGGAAAAGGAGAGTCACCCTCATCTACACCCTGGAAGATTAGCCCCATATTAACAACCTAAACTGCCCCTATAGTGTGCTCCTCACTCGCAAGGATCTCACACTCTTCTTCTCCGAGCGTGTAAATTTGCTTCTGCCCTAAATAAACTGCTTCTTTGTGTGCTCTCCCACACGAACTGTGCATCTTATAAACTCTGCCTGCTTTACAATCTTGCTCTCTTTGTGGAATTCATTCTTCAAAGAAGACAAAGACTGAGGTCATCTCATCTGCAGAAATCACTCATTGTCTTTCCATGATAATATAAGAGGGTAGCTCATGTGGAGATAGGGAAGCAGTTCTGAGATTCGTAAGAGCAACAGGCAGCTCTCATGACCAACTCTCAAGTAGTTTATCTGCTTTGGTCTTGAGGATGCCATTGACTTTCTATGGTGCCTGATGACTGAGGATGGTAAGAGCAGTGGACTCTTCAATTTCCTGGATGATTTTATCCTCTGTCACTAAAGATGGTACAGTGAATACCTCAAGTGGGGAAGATTCATTCCAGGAAAATGTTGGCAACAGATGTTGCTGAGACATTTTGTCAGGAGAAAGCCTTCAACCATTTAGAAAGCATGCAGTTTAGAGTGAGGACCTATTGGTAGCCTTGTGCTATTGGTAAGTGGATAAAATCTCTTTGCCAATAAGGAAGGATCCTGGGGAGCAGCTTCCCCTCACTGCCCCACCTTTACAGCCTTTCCATGGTTATGTTTCTGGCAGATGAGACAAGTGGCAACTGCTTGGTCCAAATAAAAGCTTAAAAAAAGTCCAAACTTTTGTTTGTCTGATTTCCATGGTGAGTCATGTTGTGTAAATCATATACAATGATTCAAGATATAGACTTAGGAGCTACCAAGTAGCTGTCTCTGTGAGACCAGAGTTCATCTAAGTGGATTGAACATCCAGCTTTTTCCCACCCAATTACTTCTGAGTCAGATGCTGCTATTTGGGCCCCATGGATCTCTTTTATGATTTCCTTAGGAGTCATCCTAAAGAAGTTATCTCTCTCAGTGGAGGGTGAACAATCCTACCAGGATCTAGGGCCTTGAAGTGGGACCTAGTGGTATAGTCCCAAGGGTTGGGTATCTCTGGGATTTCTTGGGTGATTAGGGAAGAGGCTACTAATTTAACATATTTATCAGCCAATCTATTTGCCCAGGACTTGTTTGAATTTTCTGTGCTGTGTCCCTCAGTTTATCAATAGTGATTTCCTAGGGTAATAGCAATACCTCTAGAAGATCTGCTCTTTGGGATCCATTATTTTTAAAAATATTATTTAATGGAAGTATAGTTGATTTACAATGTTGTGTTAATTTCTGCTGTGCAGCAAAGTGACTCAGTTTTATATATATATATATATATATATATATATATATATATATATCCATTCTTTTTCATATTCTTTTCCATTATGGTTTATCACAGGGTATTGAATATAGTTCCCTGTGCTATACAGTAGGACCTTGTTGTTTATTCATTTCTATATATAATAGTTTGCATCTGATAGTCCCAAACTCCCAATCCATCCTTCCCCCACCACCTCTCTCCACTGGCAACAACAAGTCTGTTCTCTATATCTGTGAATCTGTTTATGTTTTGTAGATAAGTTCGTTTGTGTCATATTTTAGATTCCACATATTAGTGATATCATATGGTATCTGTCTTTCTCTTTCTGACTTACTTCACTTGGTATGATAATCTCTAGTTGCATACATGTTGCTGAAAATGGCATTATTTCATTCTTTTTTATTCCATTGTGTATATGTACCACGTCTTCTTTATCCATTCATCTGTCAATGGACATTTAGATTGTTTCCATGTCTTGGCTATCGTGACTAGTTCTGCTATGAACAAAGGGGTGCATGTAACTTTTTGAATTATAGCTTTGTCCAGATACATGTCCAGGAGTGGGATTGCAGGATCATATGGAAACTCTATTTTTAGTTTTCTGAGGAACTTCCATACTGTTTTCCACAGTGGCTGCACCAATTTACTTTTTTGGGAGTCCATTTTTAACTGGAGTATCAGCCACTGCCATGAATCCTCTGTTTCTATAACATAAAATCATGTGATACCTCAAAGGCATGGTAGTTGTCAGTATAAATGTTAACCTTCAATCTCTCTCCTCTTATGCTAGCCCAAATACTCAGCTATGTAGGCTGATTTAACATTTGGTAGAGGTTTATATTGATCAGTGATGACATATCTATCATGGAAGGCCCCATCCGCCTTCCAGAAGTAGGAGCCATCAAAATAGAATGAGGTCAATTTGGGGGAGGGAGTTTCATGACAAACCTCATCTAGGACAAGATAATAATCTAGTGTTAATGAAACAATCATGGGGCATCCGATTAGTAGGTAAAGGAAACAAGCGGTCAGTATAAAGATTTGACAGCAATTATGTGGTGAAGTGAGGGAGAATAGTGAGATCTCATAAGATGTAAGTCGAGACACAGAAAAGTGCTGTGTGTTTTCCATAAGTTATAGGATTGCCCAGCATAGGAAACATGCATGTCAAGTAGATGACCTAATACTAAATCAGAGGTAACCTGGAAAAATTTGGTGGTTGCAGCCACAGCTTGAAGACAAGAAGTGTGTGCTCTAGCTATTGCATCTAACTGATGAAATAAAATTTATATTTTAAGGCAGGACAAGAAAAAATTAAACATAAAATTATCTCTCTGTGTTTGTTTGGGCTTCCTCTGAACATCCCTAATGTGCAGTGTGCATCTGAATTACCCATTAACCAGAACTTCTCAAAGATGGGAGTGCCTGCTTAACCATAAAGATCAATATTTTTTCTTCTGACATTAGCAATGTAACCTCTTAAAAGAATAGTGTTCTTTCCCAGCTATTTAGGGGGTCATGGTGACTTGCTACTTCCTTTGTATGTGCTTACTTGGACTATGTATCCTTGGTGACCTTTATATAAAATATCAGTATGTCATTTTGATGTACGATTCTTTGTCTCAAAAATGTATATGACTGTTCCTTCGACTTTTAACAGGCAGAACAGTTCTTAGAGCTTTCTGAGAATCTGCTTCCTGAGAATAATCTTCAGTTTGGCTCAAATAAAATTCTTTTTTTTTCTTCTTAACATGATTGTTGATTGAATTTTCATTGGCATAACCAATCTGTAATGTCCAAGAGGACTTTTGTGTCTATTATGTTACTGGGATAACACTCCATGGGCACTCCTTGTTCACAAACAAGGAAAAAGGAGGGAGTAACTGAGGAGTCCAAGAATTGGAAGTGAAAGTAAACAGTCCTTATGACTCTCAAAAGTATCTTTGGATCAGGAGTCTGAGACTTCTGGATCTTGGAATGACTCCCTAGTCATGGCATAGAGGAGTGAGGCAATCATATATAAATCAGATACTCACATTCTATAATATCCTGCAATACCAACAAAATCCTCCCTAAGTGGATGGTTGTTTTGTTTCAGGAAGAGGAACATAGTGAATAGTAGAGGCTCAGTCATGGAGTTAGTTTTACCTGCAGCTGAAATATGACTCAGATATTGGGCACAAAGAGAGCATAGTTGAATTTCATCTCTAGCTACCACGTGGCCCTTTCTTGCTAATTCCATAAGAAGATATTTGGTGTGCAAAATGGAGTTGTCATCACTGTCAGAATATAGAAGAAGGTCATCTGCATATTATTTTAAAATGGAGTCTCCTGGGACTTTTATGTCCTTCAAATTGGCATTTAGGCTGCTCAAAAAGTAGGTAGGAGACTCAATAAATCCTTGGGGTATAAGAGTTCAGGAACATATTATTGGTTATCCCAGGTAAGGCAAACAATTATTGAGATTTCCTTTTTTTTTTTCACGTGTAGTAAAAAGACTTTATTAAGAAGGCTTTGAAGTCAAAAAATAAAACTCTTGATACAAGTTTCTGAACCCTTAGGTCAGCTCAGCAAATATATAATCAGTAATTTAGCTGTGTAAGACTAAAGGTCCATTACTTTATTTAAAATAAAGTATATTTTAGTTTTCTTAAAATTTATTCCATAAAGTACATATTTCCCTATAAATTCCCTACATATACACAAGAGGTAAAAGTTTAAAAAAATAAAAAAATTAAAAAACGGTCAACAGAAACCACAGCAGAAAGGGATTAATAATTTAAAAAAAAAAGAAAGAAAGAAAGTTCTGGACGCCCCCTCCCGCCGCCCCCCTCCAGCCTGCGCGCGGCTTACATACTAAAGGGTAACCAGTTAGCCCCAAAAAGGGAGTCGTCCTCCTGGAAGTTTCTGCAGAGGTTGAGGCCCTGGGAAAACAAACACTGTCAAATCGATATCAGCTACGTACAAAAGGACAACCAGGAGAGTTGTAAAAATCGTGTTGGTTTTTTTTTTTCCTTAAAAAGATCACCCTGGGGAGGGGGGGTGTCTTAAATAAAAAGTGCAAGCCCGCCTTTTCTCTCTGGTTTACTTTAACCTGTCGACTCAATACTGTCATTTGTTAAGAACTGAGGTGTCGCTGGGCCGCCGGGTCGCCGTCTCCACGCTTGGGACCGGAGTTAAAGCTTGTCTGTAAACACTGGCCAGCCCACCGCTCCCCCCGCCCGCCCTCTCCGCTTCCTCCCCACCCGGCCCTGAGCACCCACCCCGCATCCGTGGACTGCCCTGGGGGCCACGGGCGCGGCGAGGTGACCGGCTAGGAAAATATATGAATGGCCTGGGTGGCAGGTGTGCGGCAGGCCGGGCACTCGGGCTCGCTCTTGCCGCAGATGCGGACGGCCCAGTCCACGCAGAAGAGGTTGTGGCCGCAGGGCACCAGCGCGGCCATCACCTCCCCCTCAGCACACACAACGCACTCCCGCGCCAGGGCCGCGGAGGCGGGGGCGTTGGGGGCCGGGGCCGCCTGGGGCTTGCGGCCGCTCTCCGAGGCGCTGGAGTCCAGCGTGGAGCACGAGGAGGCTGAGGAGCTGCTGGACAGCGAGGTGGCCGTGGAGAAGCTGGTGCTGCTCGAGAAGGATGCCAGGAAGCCCTGCGGGGGCCGCCAGGGCAGGGCGCCCACCGGGTCGGGCGCAGCGCGGCGGGCCAGCGGGAGTCCAGGCTCAGGCAAGGTGGTACACAAATCAATGACTGTGAAATACTGGATAAAGGAATGGTAGACAGGAAAGTGTTAGGATTAAACACCAAGGGAAATCTGAGTTTGAATATTTTTGTTGATAGATCTTAGTATCTAAATATCCTTTCCTGTTTGGCTTTTTGACAGCAAAAATGAGAGTATTGCATGGTCTAGAAGTGGAGACTAGACGTTTTTGTCTAATAAAGTTTGGATGGTTGGGCAGAACACTTCAAGTACTTCTGGCTTTAAATGATATTGGGGAATTTTGAGAAGGAACATGAAAGGATCTATTTCTACCTCGTGGGGTTCTGCATTCTGTCTGTGCCCAACACCAGTAGAGTTTTTTCCCATAAAGAAGAGGGAATTTGGTCTAATATAGCTTTGCATGTTCAATGAAATAAGTGTTAAGTTGAAGCAGGGAAAGGAACTCGGCAAAGTCAGACAAAGCTGTTAGGGGACATAGGCTTGAAGGGGGGAGGAGTCAGGGACCTGTAGGAGTCCTTTGGGGCACAATGAATTTTTTAACCAAATTCATGCAAAGACCTCTTGCTAAACAGTTTTACTGGGATGGCAGAACCAAGAAGGAAGTGTTGTTGAGCTTTAAGAGGTGCCATAGAAATAGTTAAGGGTTGAGATAGAGGCAAATCATGAGGTAAATTACAAAACCCACTACTGGTAAGGTTTGGTGACTCAGAGGAAAGGGGACAGGAAAGGAGGTGGTGTTAAGGGTCGAATGTGTTGCCCCTGTATCAGTGAATAATGTGGTGGGGCGCCCTTCAACTTGTACGCTTATCTCCTGTTGTGAATTCAGTGACAGTTGAGGACATTCAACATCTATTTCCCTGGAGGAGAGTCAATAATTTTGCGATGAAGAGGAGTCTCAGGCTTTTCCCCTCCTCTTGAGGTCTGAGCCAGTGTCCTTTTTTTCTGACAATTTCTGCAAGTGTCCTGATCAATGAAAGACCATGAACTTGGGGTTTGCTGTAGATTAGATTTTCAGGTCTTTCTGTTTTAATTGCAATGTTATAACCTTGCACTGTGTATTTTCCAAATTTTTTGGAAATAATGGTGAACTTCATATTGGTGGGCTAATGAAGGGAGTTCAGACATGTTTGCATTTTGCCAATTAATATTATTTCTCTGTGACAGAGCTCCAGTCTGAGACTATTTGCAAAGCTGTGGCCAGAGCAGAGGCTGTTTAGGAAGTGATTCCCGTGTCCAAATGCTCTTTCCTTGTTTTCTCTAATCAGCGGTAATGGCCAGTTTCACCTATTTGTTGTTTACAATTTTGGATACAAGACCAATCAGTTTTGGTGGGACCGACTTGAGAGATGGCACCTAGTAATTTTTTATCTTTCTTCCCTCAGCTTCCATTGGGAATCAGGGGTAGTCTGAGACCTTTGAAGGTCTCCAGAAATGTTCCATTTGACCTTTTCGAACCAAAAGAAGGCATCTCCAGGGCCAACTGATAGGTGACCCAACAACCCCGAATTGTCTAATAAACCTTTGCCTTTCCTTTTGGGGGTCAGAAGAGTCCTTGGTGATGGCATGCAATTCAAACTGATAGTAAGGTTTGAATGTTATCTCTTCTGTTGGCCTTGTTTGAGGATGAGTACCGGCCATTCCCTGGGCTTCATCTGTAAGAAATGGTCTGTTGAACCTTTCATTCTGGGAGAAAATAATATAAAGAAGAGCTTGGAGGGGAATATAGCGGTGCAGCAGAAAGTTCTAGGGGGCTTACTAGTTCAGAAAACTTTAAGAAACTTTTTAATGTGGTTTGAATTATTCAGCTGCCTTTTGGTTTCTTCATATCAAGCAAAATAAGTGGACCATTGTGCATCTGATATCTTTGTTTCTTTTTGTTCTAGGACACCCCTTAGGTGGATTAGCCTGGTATATCCCTGGAGCCTCAGAGTGGTCACGGAAGCTCAAGAGAGTTTTTAATTAATTAGTTTATTTACTTATTGTTGGCTGTGTTGGGTCTTTGTTGCTGAACGCAGGCTTTCTCTAGTTGCAGCCAGCAGGGGCTACTCTTTGTTGCGGTGCTTGCGCTTCTCACTGTAGTGGCTTCTCTTGTTGCAGAGCACGGACTCTAGGTGTGCGGATTTCAATAGTTGTGGCTCACAGGCTCTAGGGCGCAGGCTCAGTAGTTGTGGCGCATGGGCTTAGTTGCTCTGCGGCATATGGGATCTTCCCGGACCAGGGATCAAACCCTTGTCCCCTGCATTGGCAGGTGGCTTCTTAACCACTGTGCCACCAGGGAAGTCCAAGCTCAAGAGAGTTTTTAATTAGGAGGTTTAATGAGGGGGTTTGGAAGTGTGGTGAAAGGAGCACTTGAAGGTTGATGCTTAGTCTTCCATATTTTCGTGATGCCATATCCTTCCCTGGACCTTAGTCTCATTTATAACATGGGGACCATAATACCCACCTACAAGGACTGAGTTCACCTCTAGAACTTAACTACCTGCCACTCCAATAGGAAGCAACAGGTCTCCAGAAAGGGATTTTTACCCATATATTCTCCAACTGAGATCACCTGTGCAGATATGGTCACACCTATGATGGTGGGGATTGTCAGGTGGGTCCATGAGTTCAAGTAGGACATCTGTGCAGCACTAGTTACTTGTCCTGAGTGAGAATAGGGATGTGGGCACTTCTGTAGCAGGTTCTAAGTAAAAATGGGAGAGGGGACCATAAAGGATAGCAATGCCTCTCTCTCAGCACTGTCAGTTATCTCTTCCAGGGGTCTCTGGCTTCCTCCTTTGGATAGTGGTTTTTAATTCCAATTTAAAGTCTGTTCATTGAGTTCCTATTATGTGGTATGCCCTGTGCAAGTGAAATGGAGCAGAACCCTATGGTCCTTCCCCCCTATATGCTCTGCTTGCCTTTTGTCTGTAGAAAAACTTTAGCCAAAGAATAAGTTTAATCAGAGAAGTGAGAAAATGAGGAAGCAAAGGAAAACAAACAGGACAAAATAATGAGAGTTTAGTCATTAAGTAAAGTCAAGGACATTTAATTCCTCCTGAAGGGCTACAGATGATATTCTGACCCATAGACTTTGAGCTGTCTTGTAGATCCTGAAACCTCCACCAAGTAGAAGAAGTTAACTATGTGATGACCAGATCATAGCCATGACATAAGCTGCCACAATTCCAAGAACTGGTCTCAAAGAAATTGGAACAAATCGACCCTGGAACTAAAGATTAACTGTACTCAAAACAATCAAGATGATGCTGATCAGACCACTTCATGACCAGTTTCAAGATGACTGTCAGAGCTGACTGTGCTGTTTCTACATGTAACCCCCTCCCTCAGCCTACACACCCCTGGAACTCCCCTTTAAAAGCTCTTGCCCACTGATTGTCAGGGGAAGTCAGCCTTTTGATATGAGTCTGCCCTTTCTCCCAGTTACCAGCCTTTGAAATAAAGCAAACTTTCCTTTCCACAAAGCTTGCCTTTTTATTGGCTTTTAAGCAGTGAGCAGCCAGACCTCACTTTTGGTAACACAAGGATTTCTCACATACAATTCATAAAGAACCCTGATGGATGGGGGATATTACTCTGAGAGGATGTGCCAGAGTCTGGTAAGAGTTTTCCCACTGATGTGTACAGTGGGCATATAGGTTGTCTACTGTAGATTTAGATGTGCTTGTGCCACCTTGTGGGCTGGGGCCAGGAATGTCCTGACTCGAGGCTGAGTGAGGAATATAGATGCTGTCCTGTGTGGCAAGCTCCAGTGTCTAAGTGATTCAGGGGTGACCAAAGTTGCTGGATGTTGTGACGGTGACAGGTTATCAAGAAAACAAACGTGCATAATTTCAGAGATACCTTGGGAGTCTGATAGAGGCTGGAAAAAGGTAAAAGGAAGGGGATTTCAGGGAAAGAGGACCAGCCTCAATCTCAGCCTTGCTCAATGGCATCAGAGTGCATGTGCTAGGGGTTTCAGATGAGAAAACAGGAGAGGAGGTTGTGATGTCCCAGATGTCCTAAGGGACTCCCAAACACTCCAGGGTTCCTCATTCTCAGCCAGCACTTTTTCCACCATAAAATCTCCCTGCATTACTCCCAGAGGTCAGCAACAGTTGCCCTGATGACACTCTCTGGCCCCCATTTCCCCTCAGAGTTCCCTGAGCGTGGATTCCAGTATCTCTCAACTTTACAAAGGTTTCACCAAACAAGACCATCATCTTCCCCATCATTGAGCCCATTCCCTGCTGCCAAGGGGGCCTGAGGGACACTGGTTTTCTGCTGACCCCTCCTTCCCTAAATGTTCCAGTGGAGTGAGAACAGAGTAGTGGCAGTGGCTGGACTCTGGCTCCAAGGATGTTGGGGAATTCTAAGGGTCAGACATGAGCAAGGTCTCAGGAGGACCAGAAGGGTAAGCAGCAACACTGAGGTCCCTCCATTTAGGGGACCCTGGATTAGACACGGACCTGTGTCCAGGTTCACTCTGGGGTAATTCCATGCACAGTTTCCTGGGCATATGCCAGGCTGCCCAGCAACCCCACCCGTATGTCAATTTTCAGAGGCTCCCAATCCACTGGTGATCAATTGTGGGTTGTCCTCAACTCTCTGAAAAGCCTCAGTCAGGAGCCAGAAGCCTGAAGAGAGGACACAGAAGAGCCAGGCTACCTGTTACTCTTCTAACTCCCAGCCTCCCCCCATCCCCCACAGCCCCAATCCTTGGAGGAGGTCTAGAGCCCTGGATGGGTGCTTCGGAATGCCCAGGCCTGGGCTTTTCACTTTAAGGGAACTGAGCCCCCATGAGATGAAGTCACTTGCCACAGTCTCCCAGCTGCATTATGATGGACAGCCAGGAAACCGCCCACTGATTGTCAAGCCCACTGACCACTGTGCAACAGTGCCTGTGCCCTGGCTGTGTAACCTTGTACTCTTGCCCTGTTTCCTGATCTATAGCTTCATCTCATATGCTGGAGGATGGGAGGCACCAACCTGGAGAAGGAGTTCTGGTCCCATAGTACCACCTCCTATGAAGAAACTTTCACACTGCACATATGAAGGAGCAAACTATGCTTCTTGGGGGCACTCCTGTGTAGCACATACTTGCCTTGTTTGTAATATCTCTAGATACTATTCTCACAGACACATGATCCACTGGAGGAATAGATTCTACAAATATTTGAAAGTTTCTAGCATAGAGAAAAATGTAGAAAAAGAACCAGAGCTAGAATGTGTGGGATAATATCAGGTGGTCCCATAAATGTGTAATTGGCTTTCAGAAAGAAAAAAGAGAGAGGTGAATAAAGAGAAACTTGTCCAAATTTGATTTAAACTAGAAACACAGTGATCCAGTGAACACAATACACTCAAACAGGATAAACCAAAGAAAACCATTTGCAAACAATGTCACAGACCTGACCAGTGATAAAAGGGACATCTTAAAAACACCTAGGGAAAAAAAGACACATTACTAACAGAAGAAAAGTGATAAGAAAGACCACAGATACCTCATCAGAAACAATATAAACTATAAAACAAAGAAATAACATCTTTAAAATTTTGAAAGTAAAAGAAAATAATATAAAATTCTATACCATCTAAAATATATTGAAATATTAACATGAAATAAAAAAAAATTGTGGACACCCAAAAGCTAAATTGCCAGCAGGTGTGCACATAAGAAATATTGAAGGCGTTCCTCACACTGGAGGAAAAATGATAATTGATGGAAGCTTGAATATATGAAAATGGATAGAGTGATGGAAAAGGTAAATAGGTGGCTAAATATAATTTTTTCTTGATTAAAAAATTTAAACATTAATCACATGCTTAAAGTAAAAATAATAACAATGAATTATAAATGTTATAATAATGAAGTAAAAAATATAAAAACAATAACAATGGGAGGGGATAAATGCATATACATTGTAATAAAGTTTCCATGTTGTACAATAAATTATATATTATTTGAAGGTATCCTGATAAATTAAAGATGCATTTTTCCAACAAGTAGAGCAACCCTGGAAAAGAAAACAGAGGTAATAGATGATAGGCCAATAGAAGAGATAAAAAAGTTAAAGTAATCACTCTATTCATTCAAAGGAAGGCAGGATAAATGAAAAAAAGAATATGTGGGAAACTAGAAAACAGAAAGAAATGGTAGCCTTGAACCAACAATATTGATAATCACATTAAAATGAAGATATTTAAGCACTTTGATTACAAGGCAGAAACAGACTGGATATAAAAGTGAGATCCAAATATATGTGGTTTACAAGGAATTCACTTGCAATATAAATACAAAAATAGCTTAAAATTGAAAGAATGGATAAAGATATGTGCTAATCACTTAAAATTTGTTTTGGTTTTATTACTAATAGAGAAAGTAGTCTTTGGGACAAGGAACATTGCCATAGATGAAAAAAGGATACTTAAAAATGATAAAAGAGTTGATTTATAAAGATGTCATATCTCAATCCTAGGTGTATATGCAATTACTTACAGACTTCAACATATGGAATAAAATTCACAGGACTGAAAACAAGAAATTGAGAGAAATAAATTGATAGATTCACTTCACAATTGTCATTGGAGAGTTTAATAATCTTCTCTAATTATTAAAAACAGTAGAGAAAAAATTAAATCTTTATAGGATTTAGATAACTTTACCTAGTAATTTTAGCTAAGCAACATGGAAGAGTCACCCAGTAGTAGTATAATTCACCCAATTCACATTCGTTCAAGCACAATGAAATATTCACCAAAATAGACCATAGAACCATAAAACAAGTCTCAGATTTGACAGATTTAAATCATATAGAGTGGATTTGTTGCTCATAATAGAATTAAAGTAGAAATCAATAACAAACATATCTGGCAAATCTCCAACCATTTGGAATTAAACAACACATTTCTAAATGCCTCTGGGTCAAATAAAAAATTACAAGGGGGGTTAAAATATATTTTAAACTGAATTATTATGAAAATGCATCATGTCAAAATTTATATGGGTGGTTGAAGTGTTTACAGGGAAATTTATACCTTTAAATACTTGTCTTAAAAAGGAAGAAAGTTCTAAAATCAGTTGTCTAAGGTTCTGCCTTAGAAATCAAGAAAATAAAAGGGAAAATTAAAGTAAAAGTAAGCAGAAGGAGGGAAATAATATTGAAATTACTGAAATAGAAAACCAACCAAAATAGTGAAAATCAATGACACCAAAAATTGATTCTGCAGAGATCAGTAGAATTGATAATTTTCTAGCTAGAATGAAGATGATAAAGACAAATTTTAAATTCAGAATTAAAACAGGAAACCTCATTAGAGATTACACAGAGATTAAATAGACTATAAGGGAATATTATGAACAATTTTAGTCAGTATTTTTGACAACTTTGAGGTAATGGTCATGTTCTTTGAAAAACACAAATTTTATACTTTACAAAAATAAAATAGGAATTAGAAATAGAAACAGTTTTTAACTATTAAAGGAATTGAAATCATGATTGAAACTTTCCACCTCCCTACACACACACACACACACACACACACACACACACACACACACACACACACACACACACACACACACACGCTCCAGGCCTAGATAGCTTTTTATTGGTAAATTCTATCAAAAATGTAAAGAAGCAATATAAATCTTATAGAAAAATTTTGGGGAAATAGAATTTGGAACATGACACAAATGACTTTATAAAGCCAATATTATTATGATACTAAAACTAAGCAAATATATTATAAAAAGCAGAACACCATGATTCAATTTAATTGGTGAACACAGATAAAAAAAATTCTCTAACAAAATAACAGCAAATCTAAACCATTAATATAAAAATAGTATAATACATCGTGACTAAGCAGGTTTTAACCAGGTGGTTCATGGGTGTTTTAACATTTGACAATCAATCCATGTTTTAACAAGATTAAAGGGGAAAATTATATGGTCATCCTTAATAGATGCAGAAAATATATCTGAGAAAATTCAACACCTATTTAAATATTAATCTCATCAAGCTAAGAATTAAAAAAAACTACCTCAAACTGATAAAGGATAATACATATTTCCTATAGCTAATATATTTGGTAATGAAAGAATGAGCTCTTTACCCCTAAGACTGGATCAAGGCAAGGATATCCACTATCATCACTTTTATTCAACAGTGTAGAGGAGGCCAATGTAGTAAAGTCAGGAATGAAAAAACATACATTTTATTTGCAGTTAACATGACTGGACTGTGTATATAAATGTTTCTAAATCTTCTAAATAGATTCTAATCAAATCTATTAAGAAGCTACTATATTTTTAGTTTTTTAAGGAACTTCCATACTGTTCTCCATAGTGGTTGTATCAATTTACATTCCCACTAACAGTGCAGGAGGGTGCCCTTTTCACCACACACTTTCCAGCATTTATTGTTTCTAGATTTTTTGATAATGGCCATTCTTACCAGTGTGAGATGATACCTCACTGTAATGTTTTTTTTTTTTTTTCTGGTTCTTTCTTTCTTTTCTTTCTCTTTCTTCATTTTTCTTTTTCTTTCTTTCTTTCTTTCTTTCTTTCTTTCTTTCTTTCTTTCTTTCTTTCTTTCTTTTCCTACTTTCTCTCTTTCTCTTTATTTTAACATCTTTATTGGAGTGTAATTGCTTTACAATGTTGTGTTAGTTTCTGCTGTATAACAAAGTTAATCACCTATATGTATACATATATCCCCATATCCCCTCCTTCTTGTGCCTCCCTCCCAACCTACCTATCCCACCCCTCTAGGTGGTCACAAAGCACCGAGCTGATCTCCCTGTGCTATGCAGCTGCTTCCCACTAGCTACTTATTTTACATTTGGTAGTGTATATATGTCATTTCTACTCTCTGACTTTGTCCCAGCTTACCCTTCCCCCTCCCCGTGTCCTCGAGTCCATTCTGTATGTCAGTGTCTTTGTTCCTGTCCTGCCCCTAGGTTCATCAGAATCATTTTTGTTTTTAGATTCCATATATATGTGTTAGCATATGATATTTGTTTTTCTCTTTCTGACTTACTTCACTCTGTGTGACAGACTGTAGGTCCATCCACCTCACTACAAATAACTCAATTTCCTTTCATTTTATGGCTGAGTGATATTCCATTGTATATATGTGCCACATCTTCTTTACCGATTCATCTGTCAATGGACACTTAGGTTGCTTCCATGTCATGGCTATTGTAAATAGAGCTGCAATGAACATTGTGGTACATGACTCTTTTTGAATTATGGTTTTCTCAGGGTATATGCCCTGTAGTGGGATTGCTGTTATGGTAGTTCTATTTTTAGTTTATTAAGGAACTTCCATAACGTTCTCCATAGTGGCTGTGTCAATTTACATTTCTACCAACAGTGCAAGAGGGTTCGATTTTCTCCACACCCTCTCCAGTATTTATTGTTAGTAGATATTTTGATGATGGCCATTCTGACTGGTGTTAGGTGATACCTCATTGTAGTTTGGATTTGGATTTCTCTAATGGTTAGTGATGTTGAACATCCTTTCATGTGTTTGTTGGCAATCTGTATATCTTCTTTGGAGAAATGTCTATTTAGGTCTTCCGCCCAGTTTTGGAGCTGGAGGAATCAGGCTCCCTGACTTCAGACTATACTACAAAGCTACAGTAATCAAGACAGTATGGTACTGGCACAAAATCAGAAATATAGATTAATGGAAGAGGATAGAAAGTCCAGAGATAAACCCACACACATATGGTCACCTTATCTTTGATAAAGGAGGCAAGAATATACAATGGAGAAAGACAGCCTCTTCAATAAGTGGTGCTGAGAAAACTGGACAGCTACATGTAAATGAATGAAATTAGAACACTACCTAACATGATACACCAAAATAAACTCAAAATGGTTTAAAGACCTAAATGTAAAGCCAGACACTATAAAACTCTTAGAGGAGAACATAGGCAGAATCAATCTGACATAAATCACAGCAAGATCCTTTTTGACCCACCTCTTAGAGAAATGGAAATAAAAACAAAAATAAAAAAATGGGACCTAATGAAACTTAAAAGCTTTTGCACAGCAAAGGACACCATAAACGAAACAAAAAGACAACCCTCAGAATGGGAGAAAATATTTGCAAATGAAGCAACTAACAAAGGATTAATCTCCAAAATATATAAGCAGGTCATGCAGCTCAACATCATTGTAGTTTGCATTTGTCAATAACTAGTGATGTTGAGCATCTTTTCATGTGCCTCTTGGCCATCTGTACTGAACCTAGTGGCAAGGCAGGAATAAAGATGTAGGCATAGAGAACCGACTTGAGGACATGGGATCGAGGTGTGAAGCTGGGGTGAAGTGAGAGTAGCATCGACATATATACAGTATCAAATGTAAAATAGTTAGCTAGTGAGAAGCAGCAGCATAGCACAGGGAGATCAGCTTGGTGCTTTGTGACGACCTAGAGTGGTGAGATAGGGAGGGTGGGAGGGAGGCTCAAGAGGGAGGGAATATGGGGATATATGTACGCATATGGCTGAATCACTCTGTTGTACAACAGAAACTAACACAGTATTATGAAGCAATTATACTCTAATAAAGATGTATTAAAAAAAAGCTACTATAGCTTGCTTGTAAATTGAGCAAAGTTGAAGGATACAAGGTAAACATGTAAAAATTAATTGCATTTCTATATAATATATCAAATAGATATATTTATTCGATTATAATGATAGTCTTCAGTTATTTGTGCTGGAACAACTGTAAATTAATATGGAAAAAATAAACCTTGAATCTTGCTTCACCTCATACACGAAAATTCATGCAAAATGGATCATAGACTAGATCAAAACATCATATTTAAAACTTTAAAACATGTGAAAGCAACAGGAAAATGAATAGCATCTTTCAAATCTTCAATCTCCATAAATATGACACAGAGACAGACATAAACACACATAACACAATTTTAAAAATTAATAAATTAGAGTTCATCACATTTAAAATGAACTTCAGATCATTGGAAAACAATGTTGGAATGGCAAACAAGTCACTGACAGAAAATATCTGCAACACTATCTCTTATAAAGGAATTATGTTCAGAATATAACCAATCATTCTAACAATGTAATAACTGAAAGAAAGAAAAAATAATGGAAGAAATGGCAAAAGATTTGACCAGACACATTTCTAAAGAAGAATGGCCAATAACCACATGAAAATGTGCTCAGTGAAAATAATCATTAGAGAAATAAAAAGTAAACCCAGAATTAAATACCCTATGCCACCAGAGTGGGTAAAGTTAAAAACAGTGACAATAAATAATGTGGTGAGTATATGTAACAGTGGGAACTCATACATTTCTTAGGGGATGCAGAAATGAGATAACTCCAGACACTTTGGAAAACAGCTTGTCTGTTTTTTTATAAAATTAAACTTACATTCTTCAAATAACACAGTAATTTCATTCTAAATTATTTACCCAAAAGAAATAAAAATGTGTCCACAAAATAATTTGTACAGAAATTTTCACAACAGATTTATTAATAATAGCTAAAAGTTATAAGTAACCCAAATATCAACTGGTAACCAAGTACTCATCAACTGGTAAACAAATTGTGGTACATCCATACAATGGACGACTATTCAGTGATGAAAAAAACTGAACTGTGGATACGCACAATAGCCTGCATAAATCTCAAGACAAGAAACAAAGATTATGCTGAATTAAATCAGACATGAAAGTACATAATGTATTTTTTTCATTTATATGAGATTTTAGGACACAAAAATTATTTTTTAATATCTTTGAGTATAATTGTTTTACAATGTTGTGTTAGTTTCTGCTGTATAACAAAATGAATCAGCTATATGTATACATATATCCCCATATCCCCTTCTTCTTGCATCTCCCTCCCACCCTCTCTACCCCAACGCTCTAGGTGATCACAAAGAACCAAGCTCATCTCCCTGTGCTATGCTGCTGCTTCCCACTAGCTAACTATTTTACATTTGATACTATTTATTTTACATTTAGTAGTAGAACACACAAATTATTATATATTTTTTTATTAAAGTATAGTTTATTTACAGTGTTTCAGGTATAAAGCAAAGTGATTCAGCTTATGTATATATATTCAGTTTATATATATATACATATATAATATATATATATACATACACACATACATATATATTTTTTTCAGATTATTTTCCTTCATAGATTATTACAAGATATTGAGTATTCTTCCCTGCCTGTACCATTGATCTATATTTCTGTTTTTGTTCCAATACCATACTGTCTTGATTACTGTAGCTTTGTAATATAGTCTGAAGTCAGGTAGCCTGATTCCTCCAGCTCCATTTTTCTTTCTCAAGATTATTTGGGTATTCAGGGTCTTTTGTGTTTCCATACAAACTAAAATTTTTTATTCTAATTCTGTGAAAAATGCCATTAGTAATTTGATAGGGATTGCATTGAATCTGTAGATTGCTTTGGTTAGTGTAATCATTTTAACAATATTCATTCTTCCAATCCAAAAATATGGTATATCTCTCCATCTGTTTGTGTTTTCTTTGATTTCCTTCATCAGTATCTTATAGTTTTCTGCATACAGGTCTTTTGCCTCCTTAGGTAGGTTTATTCCTAGGCAATTTATTCTTTGTGTTGCAATGGTAAATGGGATTATTTCCTTAATTTCTCTTTCTAAACTTTCTTTGTTAGTGTGTAGAAATGCAAGAGAGTTCTGTGTATTAATTTTGTATCCTGCAACTTTACTAAATTCATTGATGAGCTCCTGTAGTTTTCTGATGGCATCTTTAAGATTTTCTATGTATAATATCATGTCATCTGCAAACAGTCACAGTTTTACTTGTTCTTTTCCAATTTGGACTCCTTTTATTTCTTTTTCTTCTCTGATTGCCACGGCTAGGACTTCCAAAACTATTTTGATTAATAGTGGCAAGATTGGGCACCCTTGTCCTGTTCCTGATCTTAGAGGAAATGTTTTCTGTTTTTCACCATGGAGAATGATGTTTGCTGTGGGTTTACCATATATGACCTTTATAATGTTGAGGTAGTTAGGTTCCCTCTATGCCCACTTTCTGGAAAGTTTCTATTATAATTTTGTGTTGAAATTTGTCAAAAGCTTTTTCTGCATCTATTGGGAATATCATATAGTTTTTATACTTCAACTTGTTAATATGATATATCACATTGATTTTTGTATATTGAATAATCTTTGAAACCCTGGGATAAAATCCACTTGATCATAGTGTATGATCATTTTAATGTGTTGTTGGATTCTCTTTGCTATTATTTTGTTGAGGATTTTTGCATCTATGTTCATCAGAGATATTGACCTGTAAGTTTCTCTTTTTCTGATATCCTTGTCTGGTTTTGGTATCAGGGTGATGGCGACCTCATAGAATGAGTTTGTGAGTGTTCTTCCCTCTGCAACTTTTTGGAAGAGTTTGAGAAGGATAGGTGTTAGCTCTTCTCTAAACGTTTGATAGAATTTATCTGTGAGGCCATCTGTTCCTTGACTTTTGCTTGTTGGAAGATTTTTAATCACAGTTTCAACTTCAGTGCTTGTGATTGGTCTGTTCATATTTTCTATTTCTTCCTGGTTCAGTCTCGGAAGGTTGTGATTTTCTAAGAATTTGTCCATTTATTCCTGGTTGTCCATTTTATTGGCATATAGTTGCTTGTAGTAGTCTCTTATGATCCTTTGTATTTTTGTGGTGTCATTTGTGACTTCTCCTTTTTCACTTCTAATTTTATTGATTTGAGTCCTCACCCTTGATGAGGCTGGCTAAAGTTTTATCAATTTGTTTAACTTCTCAAAGAACCAGCCAGCTTTTAGTTCCATTGATCTTTGCTATTGTTTTCTTCATTTCTAATTCATTTAGTTCTGCCCTGATTGTTATGATTTCTTTCTTTCTACTAACTTTGAATGGGTTTTGTTGTTGTTGTTCTTCTTCTTTCTTTAGTTTCTTTAGGTGGAAATTTATGTTGTTTATTTGAGATTTTTCTTTTTTCTTGAGGTAGGATTTTATTGCTATAAACATCCTTCTTTGAACTGCTTTTACTGCATCCCATAGGTTTTGGATCATTGTGTTTTCATTGTCATTTGTTTCTAGGTATTTTTTTATTTCCTCTTTGATTCCTTCAGTGATCTCTTTGTTATTTACTAGTGTATTGTTTAGCCTCCATGTGTTTGTGATTTTTACAGTTTTTTCCCCCTGTAATTGATTTCTAATCTCATAGCACTGTGGTAGGAAAAGATGTTTGATATAATTTCAATTTTCTTAAATTTACTGGGGCTTGGTTTGTGACCCAAGATGTTATCTATCCTGGAGAATGTTCCATGTGCATTGAGAAGAAAGTGTATTCTGCTGCTTTTGGGTGGAATGTCCTACAAATATCAATTAAGTCTATCTGGTCTAATGTGTCATTTGAAGCTTGTATTTCCTTATTTATGTTCTGTCTGGATGATCTGTCCATTGGTGTAGGTGGGGTGTTGAAGTTCCCCACTATTATTTTGTTACTTTCAATTTCCCCTTTCAGGGATATTAGCATTTGCCTTATGTATTGAGGTGTTTCTATGTTGGGTGCATAAATATTTACAATTCTTATATCTTTTCTTGGATTAATCCCTTGATCATTATATAGTGTTCTTCCTTGTCTCTTATAACAGTCTTTATTTTAAAGTCTATTTTGTCTGATATGAGAACTGCTACTCTAGCTTACTTTTGATTTCCATTTGCATGGAATATCTTTTTCCATCCCCTCACTTTCAGTCTGTATGTGTTCCTAGGTCTAAAGTGGGTCTCTTGTAGACAGCATGTTTATGGGTCTTGTTTTTGTATCCATTCAGCCAGTATGTGTCTTTTGGTTGGAACATTTAATCAATTTTTATCTAAGGTAATTATAGATATGTAGGTTCCTATTACCATTTTGTTAATTGTTTTTGGTTTGTTTTTGTAGATCTTTTTCTTCTCTTGTTCCTTGCCTAGAGATGTTCCTTTAGTAATTGTTGTAAAGCTGGTTTGTGTTTGCTGAATTCTCTTAGTTTTTCTTGTCTGTAAACTTTTGATTTCTCCATCCAATCTGAATGAGATCCTTGCTGCATAGAATAATTTTGGTTGTAGGTTTTTCTCTTTCATCACTTTAAATATATCAATCCACTCCCTCTGCCTGCAGAGTTTCTGTGGAAAAATCAGCTGATAACCTTATGGGAATTCCCTTATATATTATTCATTGCTTTTCCCTTGCTGTTTTTAATATTTTTCTTTGTATTTAATTTTCCTAGTTTGGTTAACACGTGTCTCAGTGTGTTTCTCCTTGGGTTTATCCTGTATGGGTCTCTCTGCACTTCCTGGACTTGGGTGACTATTTCCTTTCCCATATTAGGGAAGTTTTTGACTATAATCTCTTCAAATATCTTCTCAGACTTTTTCTCTTCCCCTTGTTTTCTGGGACCCATAGAATTTGAATGATGTGCATTTACTGTTTTCCCAAAGGTCTCTCAGATTGTTCTCATTTAATTTTATTATTTTTCTTTCTTCTGCTCCTTGGCAGTTATTTCCACCATTCTATCTTCTAACTCACTTATCTGTTTTTCTGCCTCAGTTATTCTGCTATTTATTCCTTCTAGTATATTTTTCATTTCAGTTATTGTGTTGTCCATCACTGATTGTTTGTTCTTTAGTTCTTCTAGGTCTGTGTTAAACATTTCTTGCATCTTCTTGATCCATGCCTCCATTCTGTTTCTGAGATCTTGGATCATCTTTACTATTATTACTCCTAATTCTTTTTCCAGTAGATTGCCTATTTCCTCTCATCTATTTGGTCTTGTGGGTTTTTACCTTGCTCCTTTGTCTGCAACATATTTCTCTGTCTTCTTAGTTTCTATAACTTATTGTGTTTATGGTCTCCTTTCCGCAGGCTGCAGGGTTGTAGTTCCTCTTGCTTCTGTTTTCTGCCCCCTGGTGGGTAAGTTTGGTCCAGGGGCTTGTGTAGGCTTCCTGGTGCCTGTACTCTGGTGGGTGGAACTGAGTCTTGGACTGATGGTCACATAAGTTGTTGTGTTTTGGGGTGTCTGTGAGCTTAGTACGACTTTAGGCAGCCTGTCTGCTGATGGCTGGGGCTGTGTTCCTGTCTTGCTGGTTGTTTGGCATGATGTGTCCAGCACTGACTGCAGCCTGCAGGCAGTTGGGTGGTGCAGGGTCTTGGTATTGAGGTGGATATCTCCAGGAGATGCATACTGATTAATATTCCCTGGTCCTGGGGATTCTCTGGCAGTCCAGCATCCTGGACTCTGCTTGCACCCTGGCGGTCCAGTGCCAACCCCTTGCTGGGGAACCAAGAGCCCACAAGCTGTGCAGCACAGCCAGAGAAAAAAGAAAGGAAAAAAAAATGAAAAGAAAGCAAACAGATAAACAAAACCCAAGACAAATATCAAAAACAAAACAAAACCCAGCAACAACAACAGCACACATGGGGAAAAAATGAAGAAGAAAGAAAACAGACAAACCAAACCAAAGACAAATGATAAAAACAAAACCAAACAGAAACAAAGATACAGAAAAGAAAACAAAAAACAAGGGAACTAACAACAAAACAAACAAAAGAACTCAAAGTGAAAACAATCAATAAAGACTAAACTAACAAAAATGAAAAGAAAAACGAAAACAGAAAGCATACAAAAAAACCCATGAAACAAATACATAAAATGATCAAAAAAAGAACAAAAAGAAGAAAAAATAAAACAACAAAAGTGTAAAGTAAAAATAGAAAATAAAAATTACATTAAAAATAAAATTAAAATAATAAAACAACAACAACTTAACAAAATGAAACAAATAAAGAATAATAGTAATATGAATATTTTCCTGGGGCTTTTTTCAGCGTCCTCACTCCCACATTGAGCCACAGCCAATCTTCCCTCCACAGGAGGCTCTCTAATACCTCTAGGTAAGTCTCTGGACCTGCTGTGGGCATTGTGGGGCCAGCTTAGACTCTGACCTGGCCCAACTCCCATATGTACTTGCCTGCAAAGTCCACTGCTGCTAAAGCTAGACAAGTTTCAGTTGTGAGAACAATCATTGTCTATTCAGATATTCCACAGATGCAGGATTTGTCAAGCCAATCATGGGGATTTAATCTGTGGCTTGTGCAGCTGCATGGAGAGATTTCTCTTTCTCTTCCTTAGTCACACCACCTCTGGGGCTCAGTTTTGGCTTTGGCTTCAGCTGTGTGTGTGCCACCCTCAGGCATCTGTTCCCCACCCAGGCGAGAAGGAGTGAACACAGCAGCTGATTGGGCCACACTTACTCAGGCCAGGGAGGGGTACAGCGACCACAACTGGGGTGTGCGTGAAGTGCCTGTGGTGGTGGAGACCAGCAGACAGCTGCAACAGACTGGGACATGCCTGCTCTGGTGGGAGTCCCTCCCACTGCCTGCAGAGGTAGGGGCTGGCATGTGGGGGCAGTGGCAGCCCTGCTCCTTGTGGAGCAGGTACCACTTAACAATGGTACCTCATTTCCTAGGCAGACCACGTTTCCTCTAGGGGCATTCCCAGCCAAGGAGCCCCTCACTCCCGTCCCCTCTGTTGCATCCATGCAGGCAACAGCAGTCCTTTCCCTGGATCCACTCTCTTAACCACATGCTTTAACACTCAGCCCCTGCCAGCATTGGCAGATTCCTGTCTCAGGCAGGGGTGCCCAAGGCTGAGTCCAAAGGAGGCTTTGGGATGGGCAGCACTCAGGACCCCAGAGTTTATGCAGGTGGAGGAGGCCTTAGCTTGAGGGGTGGGTGAGCCTGCTCAGATGGGTCTCCCTCCCAGTACCCACAGAGGCTGGAGCCATCAGTTGGGGAGGGGATTGCAATGGCAGCCCCACCCCTTGTGCACCACTGAACAATGATGCCTTGCTTCTATGGTGGCCTGGGCTTTTTCCACAAACATTCCTGGTTGTGGAGCTCCTTACTCTTGTCCCTTCAGGCTGTCTTTTCACAGCCAACAGCTGTCCCCTCCCTGGGTCCATGCTCGAAACTCCACTTTCTAGCACCAGCCCCTCTCTGCAACAGGAGACACATGACTCAGACTGGTGTGCACAGTGCTGCGGCAGAGACCATGCACAGTTCTTAATTTGTCCTGCCTGCCACAGACTGTCTGTTGTGTTCAATTCCCCGAAGGTCCCTTCCTGTCCCAGCTAATTTCCCCACCATGAGGGGTTTTTCTGAGTGTGGGAACCTCTCCTCACCTTCAGCTTCCCACCAGTGTTGCTGGTCCCTTTCTGATTCCCCTTTTTTTTCATTCTTTCATCCTACCTGGTTGTGAGCGGATTTTTCTTGGTTTTTTTAGATGTCAGAAGTCTTCTGCTAATGTTCAGCAGGTGCTCTGTGAGAACTTTTCCATCTGTAGATATATTCTAGATGAACTTATGGGGAGAGACATATTCCGTGTCCTCCTTTTCTGCCATTTTGACACCTCTCTCTATTAATATTCATTTAGATTCACCCACTTTTTTTACAATGTTCTTTGCTTTTAATTCCTTCCTGCATCTCTGAGTGACAATGGGAATAATTTAGCTACTGCCCAAATAACATACTTCAGTTTTAAGGAAAATACCTCACTGTGTTCTGGCATCCACTGTCTCTCCAGAAAGACTGAGTTCCCATCTTATTGTTGCCTCTTGAAAGGTACTGTTTCCCCCATCTCTGGCTGCTTCTCAGGTATTATTTTCATTGTTTTTGGTTTACCATATGGCAGTCTTTGTTCTTATCATGCTTCGTATTCTTAGGGCTTCTCAAATGTGTGCTTGTTGGATATTTTTGTTTTGTGTTTTAAGTTTTGGAAAATTCTCAGCCATCACTTTTTCAAATACAGCTTCTATCCTATTCTCTGTCTTTTGCATACATCTTTCCAGAATTCCCGTTACACATATGTTAGACCTTTTCACTGTGCCCCATATGTCTCTTACACTATTTGTATTTTCCTCTTTTACCTTTATTCATCAGGCTGGTATTTCTTCTGGCCAATCTTCCAAATCACTAATTGTCTCTTAAGCTATATCTAAATGTGAAAAACTAATATTATGTTCTGAATTTCACTCTACTTTTTAGTTGTAGATTTTCCTAAATTTAGGATTTTTAAAAGTTTCTAGTTCTTTAATAAAATTATCACTTTAAAACATTTCTTGAAACCAGTGTTATTTAAAGTTCATGTCTGATAAGATCATTATCTGGATCACCTATGGTACAGTGTATTGTCTCACTTCTCTTGGTTTTTATTCATGTTGGTTTCCTTCCCTTTTTGTTATATATATATATATATATATATATATATATATATATATCTCACATCTTCTTTATCCACAAAGAAGCTGCTTTAGAGGGACAGAAAGCACATTAGAGTTGTAGATAAAGGATGGACCGCAGAGTCATGAGAAAATAATATCAGGTGATGCAATGATCTATATGTTGATTATGGTATGGTTATTGGAGTGCATGAGTTTGACAATAATCATTAATCTGTACAATTAAAATGAATGCATTTTTGTTTTGTGTAATTATAGTAAAATAAGTAGGTTTTTTTTTTAAGATAAAAAGAGTCCCTAAATAATTCCTTCGGTATCAGACATAGTCCTTTCTCATTCCACTTTGTAGCATCAAGCAAATATTTTATTGGTAATCAGGATCAATCACTTTCAGTAAATGAATAAATCCTTTATTAGCCTATTAGTTATGTGGTATAAGATCCCCCCGCCAGCTTCTACTTCAATATTATTGTTATTGTCTTTCCTGGTGGAGACAGCCCTCCTTTGAGAACAAAGATCTTCAAATCAGAAGACTCCAAAACTGAAGGGACAAGAAACAAAACTTCTGAAAATAGGTTATTTGGTATACCAGTGAGAGAAGTCTCTATTCCCACTCTTTCTCAGGCTTGTCTATTCTGGCTGTGGGAGAAATAACACCACATACTGGTTACTGATTAAAAGCATTTACCAAATCCTTTAAGATGGAGTCACTGAGCAGTTTGTTCTGACGTACAATGAGGCTTTTTCTTGAATTCCAAAAGAAGCTAAAGACTGGAAATCAGTCTTGATGCAATGGTGAAGTACCACTGAAGGGGAAAAGCAAGCAAGCTGAAAGAAGGAATTTCCTCTTCCCCTCTTCTTGCCTTCCAAGCTCCCCTTTTAAAAAAAATGAAGTATAGTTGATTTACAATATTGTGTTAGTTTCAGGTGTATAGCAAAGTGATTCAGTTATATATATATTTTTTCAGATTATTTTCCATTATAGGTTATTACAACATATTGAATATAGTTCCCTGTGTTATACAGTAAATAACACTTGTTGATTGTCTATTTTGTATATAGTAGTTCGTATCTGTTAATCCCAAACTCCCAATTTATCCTTCCTTCCTCCCTTTCCCCTTTGGTAACCGTGTTTGTTTTCTAGATCTGTGAGTCTGTTTCTGTTTTGTATATTGATTCATTTGTATTATTTTTTAGATTCCACATATAAGTGACATCATATGGTATTTGTCTTTCTTTTTCTGACTTACTCCACTTAGTATGATAAGCTCTAGGTCCTTCCATGTTACTGCAAATGGAAATATTTCATTCTTATTTATTGCTGAGTAATATAATAGTCCATGATATATATATATATATATGACTATATATTCATGACATGTGAATGAAAAATCTCTTAAACCACACCACTATTGAATGAAAATATTGAAATTATATCTGTAAGAAACATTTAAAGAGAATAATATATTAGTTTTTAATTGGTATTTTAATTTTTATATATTCAGGAAAGAACAGAAATGATTGAATATTGTTAATTATACCACTGTGTGTTTAGAAAAGTAAGAATCAGTCAGTTTCATATCAGTGACAGCACTTAGAGGTATCGTTATGGCATATAAAACTTATGTCCTAGAATTATTTTAGTAGATTTCAGTAGTTTTAAATGTATTTTCCCATTTGTTCAGATTATTTCTGGTGAATCTTTGTCAACAGTTACTTTTAAATGCATGTCAACAAGTTCCAAAAACCTATCACTTTTTGAATTCTTCGATGTAAAAATCCTTAAGATAAAGTCTGCCTCTTTAAAAGAAAAAAAAAAAAAGGAGCACAAGCAGAAGCCTATGACAAAGGAAAATTCTAGCTGGTCTGCCTTCTCTTACCTTTCAGAGCCTTCTTATGTTGTTTTACAAATCAGAGCCAGGACTTTCAGCTGTACTTAGTGGTAGGAAAGGAAAAAGTTCATCTATCTCATCTTCTTCTGAAGACAGAATTCTCCTAATAGTGTTTTAATACTCTGAAAAACCCATATGAAATGATTATTTGATTTTATTAAGTTCATCTGGGACTTCAGAAATGCCCAGGGTTTATTATCATGAACTAAAACAAATATTTAATCATCTAACATTATATAATTATCTAATCAACACAATTGGGTAATGGTGGAGAGGGCTTTAGTGCTTGCTCTATCTATCCTAGTGATGATGCGTGGAGACCTAGTAATCTCTGAGACAGCTGTGTCTCCTTTGAGACTAGCCTGCTTACCTAACCACTCTGTGATGTCTTGTAGAAATTTTCCCCATCTCATTTTCATCCCACTTTAGACGATTTCAGAAGAAATATACTTTTTTAGAGCAGAAAGGAATAAGCTAAGAATAAAGAAAAGCATTGATGACTCACAGGAAAGAAAAAAAGGAAGCAAGAAAAATAGAGGGTATTTTATTCATCATTTGCACCTTTTTTCACTTCATACCCAATTTGTAGTTCAACTCTATATGAATCCCTGTGATAAAAGTTTGGCTCAAAGTTCCATTTACTCCAGATAATATATGTAATTAAAAGGCATTTGAGCCATAAAAAAACAAATGCTTTACAAGAGGAGGCATCCTGAAACATACTGTTACTAAGTATAAGCTCATACTGCTCACTGCACTGCAGGCCAATAATCAAGAGATGAGTTGTTGGGTCAAGGAATAATGACTTTATTCAGAAAGCCAACTAACCAAGAAGATGGTGGGCTCATGCCCTAAAGAACCACCTTGACTGAGTTAGAATGCAGGCTCCTTTTATACTAAAAGGGGAGGGAGTAAAATCAAACACTTCCTGGTTCCCATCAGCCTCTGGAGGGGATGAGTTAATTTCTTCCTCCCTGCAGTCATTCACAGGTGGGCCTGGTCAGGATGTTTCCTGTGAGCTAAACAAAGGTAATGCTCATTACCTGGGAAGCAGGGTTCCCAGAGATGGGCCATCATGTATATTTTAAGCTTATAGGCACCATCCCTTTAGTGATTAACTTGTAATAAATACAAAAGGACCTTCCCTATTATTATTCCCTATACAATACAAGCACTTTTGAAGCAGGCATCATACGACTGTGCCCCCTACTTCCTTTCTACACCACAGTCATCTGTTGAGCTGGTCACTCCCCTTCATTCAGTGAATATTTTGCTACTGGGTCATTGTCTACCACTCCCCCTGGCATCAGTATTGGTGACTCTGTTTCTTACTTGCCTTTACAATGACTTTTCTTCACCTCAACAATCTATGCCCACAGCCATCCCAAGCCTTATCACACCAATAAAGGGCACTATGTCATTACTTCTGACCACTACCACTTATCTTTGCAGCTAACCTTACTTTTGTACCCCAACTACGAACACTTTTACTCCCATTGAAGTCCTCAATTCATTGACCCTACTAATTTTTATCACCATCACTACCCTCATATCCCCATCCCTCTCCTTACATAGTTTGGATTCCTGGGTCTTTCACAATATTCACAAACCAGCATGCATCCTGTCTGACCTCGTCTCTCCATGGGACTCAGTGATGAAACTACAATTCTAGTTAAGAGCATGAGCTCTCATATCCAGACCGATGTGACCAAGTTCAAAACTAGGGTCTACCATTGACTAGCTATGTCATTTTTGGTCAGTTGCATAATGTCTCTGGGCCTCAGTCTCCTAATTCATAAAATGAGGATTATGGAGTCATTGTGAGAATTATATAAACTAACACCTAGAAAGAATTTAGAACATTTCCGGGCCATAACTAGGTTAAAAATATTGCTGTGATTAAACCCGACTCTTTCTTCTGTAAGCTCTTCCTCAGCAAGTGATGTGGCTTAGCTGAACACACCTCACTGTTCTGACCACACTTGGCCTCAATAAGGCCCTCAGCACCACTCAATCATTCTACATTTCCCTTGTAAATTTGCCTTTCTATGCTGAGATGATCCTTCACACTTTCTACTCAAAATTGTAAAACTACTTCCTATTCTTTATTCCCAGTTGTTGATTTTATTTCACTGAAAAAGCAGAGAATGTAGAAACAATGAATATGAACCCCTCTTCCCATCAACAAAAATTCTATTAATCTCTTACACTGGGCCCATATTCTTTGTTATCCTTGCTGCTACAATGAGTGAAGATCAATCCTGATCTTCACTTGTGCACTGGATCTCATTCCCTTCCACTCACTCAAATATCTGGTTCCTAAAATAGTTTCCTTTTTTTCCTGGCATCATCAATTTTTCTCTTAATGGCTCATTCCAATCATCTGACAAGCATGTCATAATATCTCCATTAAAAGTCCCCCTCCCCCCATGCTAATCCCAAATTATCACTCTTTTCCTCCTACTTTCCTTTATTGAGAAAATTATGTTACTATCCTCACCTCTCAGTTATCTTTAATCCATTCTAATCAGATTTTTGTCCCCACAACTCACCTGGAACCACTTTTCCCAAAGGTGCCAGTGACCTCTGAATTGAGAAACCTAACGGACAATTCCTTTCCTACTAAATTTATTGGCAGTATTTGACACAGTGGATTACTTCCGCTTTCTTTATCCTTCACTTGAAGGGAAGAGGACAGAGGAACTGGAGAGGATGCAGCACTCTTCCAGTTTTACTTCTACCTCCCTTCTCAGTCTCCTTTGCTGGCTCTATCACTCCTCTTTCACCTGACCTCTTCACGAGAGAAAACACAAATTCTCAGCTCCTGTTAATCTTTCTGTTATCCACATTCACGGTATAAGTAATCTTGCCCAGTCATGAGGCTCTAGATAGCATGCACAGGAGCAGAACACGTCCTAAATTTATCTTTCCTTCCCTGAGTTCCTTTGTTGAATTTCCCACTGGGGTGAAAGATTTCCACTTAGATGACTAAGTGGAATTTTATACTTAACATGTCTGAAAACAGATTCTTGATTCCCTCAATTTATTTCCACTAACCTGCCTCTCTTACCTATCTAAATTTATTTCAGAATCCAGTTGATGGTACAGAAACACTTCAACATTGCCCATCTTTTCACTTTCCCTTACCCCACCATGCCAAACCATGAGCAAATCCTATTTGTTCCAACTTCAATATACATCCAAAATCTCACCAATTTTCAATGTCTCTAGCACCCACATCTTAACCCAAGACATAATTACCATCATAATTGCATGGAATAATTAGAGAAGCTTCTGAACTGTTCTTATTACTTCTGCCCTTGCCTCCTCACAGTCTATTCTTCATATGGCCCTTAAAGTGATCAATGGCTGTAAATCTCAGATCGTATGACAATTCCCTAAAAGCCCCCATGGTCTCCATGAAATAAAATACAAAATACCTGCCAGGAATGGATTTGATCTGGTGTTTGTGCACTTTGACACTCATTTCCTCCTGCTCTGCTCACTCTGATT
The DNA here is from genome assembly GCF_964374135.1 of Grampus griseus. NCBI lineage: Eukaryota > Metazoa > Chordata > Mammalia > Artiodactyla > Delphinidae > Grampus > Grampus griseus. The sequence goes on along the minus strand of NC_139018.1, from coordinate 121,336,413 downwards.
TAGATACTCTGGCCTTCTATTGGCTCCATCAGTACACACACTGTTTCTGCCTTAAGCCTTTGTGTTTACTGTTCTAACTCCCAACATGTTCTTGTCCTAGATCTTCCCTTAGTTCCTTCACTTGCTTAATTGAGGTCTGTGCTCAATTACCTCCTGAAAAAGCACTTTCCAGGCCACTCTATCAAAGAGAACTCCTCTGTTATGCTCCATCTAGTTAGTGACTTTACCTGTCTAGTTTCATCACTGTATTTCTTGAAGGGTTTCTGGTATATAAAAGGCAGTAAACTATTTACAGAATGAATAAATGAATACATCAAAGAAGGGTAGGGAGATGGGAGTGTTCCCATTCTCTAGGATTGTTGAAACGTGATTGCATTACTTGTAAAATGATACCTCAAAAATATAGTTACAAAGTGTGTAGATATTGGTGAACAATCATTGTTAGATAATTAGGGTTTTTAAGAGAAATGTGATGAACTGTGAGAGACGGGAAAGTATCATGTCAGTGAACATGGACAAAATGGAAGCACAATATCTATAAAAGTTTTTATTAAAATTACTAAATCCTAAAGTACTCAAAAATACTATGGAGTCTAACTCAACCTTGGATGAAACATATTTAGAAAGGCATTTCTTTTTTAAAATTTTTATTTTATATTGGAGTATAGTTGATTTACAATGTTTTGTTAGTTGCAGGTGTAGAAAGGCATTTCTAATCCTTTAATAATACACCCATGAGATGGAGTGACGTTTTAAAACAGTGTAGAATTTCTAAATAAGTAAAACAGAATATTTGCTACATGTGTATTCACATACATTTTTAAAGATAGTTAACTAAAATTTGGGGATACCATGGGCAGGCCCACAAGTTATTCAAAAGCAGAATATTACAGTGGTAAAGTTATCAAGCTTTGGAATGCAATAATAATTTTTTTTAAAAAATTTCAAAGAAGAATTAGAATTTTTAGTTGTATTTCACAGACATTATATCAGCCCATGAGAAATATTTTTAATAAATTCAAGATTCATGAGAAGGCATGACAAAAGGGAAATTAAGGTGATAACTATTTCATCTAGTCCAGGGGTGGCAGTGTTGCTTTACTTGTTATCAAGCTATATTTTCTATATTGCTCTTTATCAAGAACTCTATTCAAGTTCTTTGAAATCTGATAGAATTCTCCGCTTAGGAGGTCTCAGCTTCCTTATCATTTCTCCTCCCAATACATATGAACCAAAGCAAAGGAACATATAAAAAATGGTTAAGAAATTGATGCAATAATCTAGTACAATTGAGCATAATATTTCTAATATTCAGAGGCTGGAGACAGTGTCTATTTTAAATACATGTAATAAAGAGATTTTAAGTGAGCAATGTTGTACTGAAAAGAGAAATGAAAAACTTTAAGATAAAAGAGACACAGATACCCACAATCAACATACACTTGATGGTTTCATAAAGGACACTTGAAAAAAGGGTTTCTATAGTTATTGATTAAACCACTTATATTTGATTTTTAAATAGTTTTATTGAAATATAATAGAAATACAATAAACTACACATAAAGTATACAATTTGATAATGGCATATATATATGTGTGTGTATATATATATGAAATCATCACCACAATCATTGTAATAAGTATTTCAATCACTCCAAAAAATTATCTTGTGCATCTTAATAATCCCTTCCTTTTACTCATGCTTGTCCCATTCCTTAACTCCAGTTAATCACTGATCTGCTTTCTGTTATTATTTATAAATTTATATAAACGGTATGGTATAAGAGTGTTACAAATTATGTAATTTTGACAAATACAAAACTTAAAATCTAAGTCCTCACTCTAGATCTCTCACACACATGGATGTCTGCGTGTGTACACGGATACATATGTGTGGATATGTATACATATATTTCATTTAGAGTATTTTCAGAATTTATTTCCTAGATACAACTAACCCTGTGTGTTAAGTTTTGAACTCTGCCCAAAATATTTCTTACAGTTTTCTCACTAATTCGGATTTTAATTCCATGGTTCTTCTCATATTTGAAACATGCACTCTAATGTCGTCATTGCATTGATTACAGTTTTCCTTCTGGATCAATGTGTACTCTGATATACCTAAGATTTCTCTTCTGACTTAAGTTAAAATTAGACTCATATTCTGTGTAGTTTTTCTTTCCTGTGGATTCTCTGATGAATATTAAGTTTTGAGATCTGAGTGAAACCCTCCCCATATTTATTATGTTTGTAGGCTCTCCCCACAGTGTGACTCTCTGATGGACTCTGAGATATATGCTAAGGCTAAAAGCCTTTACCACACTATTCAGATTTAAATGGTCTCTCTGTGGTGTGGACTCTGATGAGCACAAAGGTCTGTGTTGAGACTGAAGCCTTTATCACACTCCCCTCATGTGGACTCTCTGGTGAATATGAAATTTGGGGTGCTCCTACTGAAATCTTTACCATGCTGTTTACATTTATAGGGCTTCTCTCCCATACAGATTCTCTGATGAATGTGGAGTTCAGAACCCCTACTAAAGTCCTTTCCACAAGCGCTGCATTAGTAAGGTCTCTGTCCTGTGTGCTCTTTTTGATGGATACACAGATCTGAGCCTACACAGATATGACCCTCCAGGGAAGCTCTTACCACACTGTTGACATTTATATGGTTTCTGTCCTGCATGGACTCTCAGGTGAATGAGGGGTTTTGAATTTGCAATGAAGCCTTTGCCACACTCATCACACTATATGGCCTCTCTCCTGTGTGCCTAGATCTGAACTTGTAGTGAAGTCCTCACCACACTCATTACATTTATAGGGCTTTCCTCCTGTATGTATTCTCTGATGAACGTGAAGATGTGTACAATCACTGCATCCCTTACCACACACATAATATAAGTTTTCTCTCCTGTGTGGGTCATGTTATGTAGATTTAGTTTTGATCTTCCACTGAAGTCTTTTCCACAGTCATTACATCTATGAGATTTCTCTCTCATGTTTTCTATGTGATCATTCTGTTGATATAAACTCAAACCGAAGGCGTTACCACACTGAATACTTTAACACTGTGCATCAACTATGTGGGTTTTCTCATTTCTTTCAAAATCTGAACTTTTCTTAAGGAAGTGTTTGGTACCCCTTTTCACTTTTGCAAGGGTCTTCTTATATGTACAAATGACAAACTGTGTTTTCCAAGGGTAAGTGGTCTTACACTCACCACACACAGGGGTGTTGGTCCAAAGGCTCACCCACATGGCTACTTGGGCCTATTATGTCAAACAATGGAGAGGTTTGTTCTATGTTAGATGCAAGATGAACCTTGAACTTCTTTGAATCAAGTACCATGGAAGGGTTTTTCCTTCATGGTACTTTATCCCTGAGGTTTTCTTGGGTCAGAAAATGACCTCTGCTTCCTTTAGAATTTTGGCTGTCACTCACAAAAGAACCATGGTAATGTACTTGCCTTGTGATTTTCCAAGGTAAAAGTTCTTGATTTTCTAAGTTTGAGGCAACACCCTGTTGGCAAGTCCCCACAGAGTTCCCACTTTTGGATACCTTAGTTGACATTCCTTTAAGAATAAAAAGGATTAAGTGATGAGAATAAGCAAATACTTTGTTTGAAGTTTATAAGATTTCTGCAAAAAAAAAAAAAATGTTCATCCTCAAGTGTTTCTGGCCACAGGTGGTTCCCTTTCTTAACTTTTAGGTCCTCTGGCTCTATATATCTCAAGAAATTAAGTTACAAATACTAGAATCCTTGTTGAAAGAACTGAGAATGAAGTGCAAACATAGCACAATTAAAAATATTAAGTCCAATCAGTGAGATACGAATTAAGAGCTAAGGTCAAAATAATCACAGAAAGATTTTTCACAAGAGATAATGTGCTTCTGTACCTATCAGTCTTCAATCTCTTCTTGCTGAACAAATTATTAATCCATTAAACTGCTTCCAATTGATTTCCTCAGTTTATTAAGGTCAATTTTCCCTTAATTTTATTTACATACCTACCGTTTGCCAAACAGCATGCTAAGTAGGTATCCAGGATACAAAGATGAAAGGGGTGAGGTCCTCTGTCGAAAGATCTTACAATGGAAGGAAAGAGACAAAATAAGCATGACACTGTAGTCTAATAAAATGTAAACCTAAAACAATGTTTAGTTCTGCAAAAGGACATCATACCTAGAATAAGCAGCTCAGAGGAAAAGATTCTAGGAGATATTGTCTGAAATAAACTTGGGAACATGAACAAGAGTTAGCAAGTCAAAGGGTAGAAAAACCACTCTTGCACACACTTTGGCATAGAAGGCAGAGAGTATGGCCTGTTTCATAAGCTTCAGAAACTTCCTAAATTACTGGATTATAGAATTTTAAAAAGGTAGTGATAATGGGGAGAAATGGAAACTGGGAGTATAGACATAAAGAGATGAGATCTAAAAGGTAAAAGGATTAGTGTTATAAGGATAATAAAAAATCATGCTAGTTATATGTGAGGAAAAAACAGAATAACTTTAGATGTTAAGAGTTTAAAAGCTGGGAGGTGGGGAGTGGCAATGATGGAGGAGTAGGAAGACCCTGAGCTCACCTCCTCCCACAGGCACTTCAAAATTACAACTATTTACCAAGCAACTGTCTAAGAGAACAACCTGAAGACCAGCAGAAAAGATTTTCCAGAACTAAAGATATAAAGAAAGAGCCACAGTGAGCCAGATACAAGGTGTGGAGCTGCAGTGTAGTCAAGACCCACATCCCCAGGTGAACCACAATGGGAGGATAATTACAATTGCAGAGGTTCTTCCTGAGGAGTGAGGGGTCTGAGTCCCACAGTGGGCTCCCCAGTTCAGGGGTCCTGCATGGGAAGATGAGGCCCTGGAATGTCTGTCTTTGAAGGCCAATGGGACTTGAGTACAAGAGACCCAGAGGGCTGTAGGAAATAGAGACTCCACTCTTAAAGGGTAAAAACAATTCTCACACACTCCAGGTCCCAACACAGTAACACTAATTTGAAAGGATCCTGTGTCTGACCCATGTGCTGATCTTGGAGAGCCTCCCAGAGAAACAGAAGGAAACTGGAACTCACCCTGGAAACACAGACACTGGTGACAGCTGTTTTGGGGAGTTCATGCTACCACGAGGACTCTGGTGCTGGCAAGTGTCACTTTGGAGTCTGCCCTCTAGCCTATTCGTGCCTGAAGCACACCCATCTACTAGCTGTTTGGTATTAGTCCTGGGAACCCCGAGGCAAAGCAGCCAGCTGCATGGGGAACCAACCCCACATGCCAATGGGCTAGCACCAGTCCATGCTTCCCCAACACTCCCTACCCGGACAAGCCACCCTGTGATACGGCACCACCCACGAGCAGGTTGGAATCAGCCCCAGGAACCCCCAGGCTTTCAGCCAGCTGCAATGGGACATGGCCCACTTTAATTAAGCTTAGAAGACAATGGTAGTAAAATCATCTATATCCACAATAAGTAGTAAAGGTATACACAAAACAAAAAGATGTAAAAGATGATGTCAAAAACAAAATATGTAAATATGGAGGAGAATAAAAATGTCAGAATGGATTCAAACTTAAGAGATCATCAACATATAAATAAATTATATATTATTATATTATATATTATATAAGATATTATATGTAATTATATATAATTACATCTAATGCAAAAATATATAATTTATGTATAAATATATATTACATATTTATATTAATATATAAATTATTCAATATAGTAATATATAAATTAATATATTGTTAATGTATTAAAATTATTAATATACCATATATTATCCATTAAAATAAATATATTTATATAAATATTAAATATATGAATATAATATTAAAATATTTAAATATATTTCTAATTTATATTTAAAATATTTACTTATAAATTATTTATTATAATTGAATATGTAGCAATAATCAACTATTTATAATAATTAATTATAAATTATAATATTTAATATTATTAAAATTATATTTTATTTATGTTTATTTATTGAATTTTATTATATTTATAATTTAAATATAAATTTATATTTAATTTTTAAATGTTTATATATTTTTTATTTATATAAATATATAAAATATTTAATATATAACATATTTATATAAATATATAATTTATATATTTTTATATATAATATATAAAATATACTTATATATTATTTATATTTCTATAAATATATAATTTATATATAATAATATATATAAACATATTTAATATTTATATTTACTATACTCTATTATTATATATTATATATTTATTATTATATATGTTTAGTTATAAATATATTTAATTTTATAATATATAATATGTAATTATATGATTATATATTTTAAAATTATAATTATATAAGTGTAATATAATTATATATAATTATACTATAAATAATCATATGTAATATATTAATTATATTATATAAATTATATTTATAAATATATGTTATATTTAATCATATATGATAAGCATTTTTAATTATATGTAATTATGTTTAATTACATATTATATTTAATATATTTATAATATACATAAATATTTATAAAGATATAATATATATTATATATAACTTATATACTTATAATTATATATTATATAAATATATATTTATATGCATTATATAAATATATATAAATATACATTATATAACTATATATTTAAATTAAGTATATAAATATATATTCATATATATTTATGTATATAAATATATTTATATAAATATATAATTTATATATTTTGTATATAAAGTATATGTGTATTAAATATAAACATATAGCTATAAATATATATATCAATTATATATAATTAAATATTTTCTAGAAAGCTATAAATAAACCTCATGGTAACCAAACCAAATGTCTATAAAGGATACACACACACACAAATACAAACATAACACTAAAGATAGTAGTCAAATCATAAGGAAAGATAGCAAAAGAAGAAGAAATGTACAAAAATGAACTACAAAAGCAAGCTGAAAACAATTAACAATATGAGAATAAGTACATACCTGTCAATAACTAGTTTAAATGTGAATGGACCAAATGCTCCAATCGAAAACACACTGAGTGTGGTTCCTAGGAGAAATGGCTGATCATAGGGCTTGTCAGGGAAAATACAACAGGAACCTTGAACATCTTGTAGGGCCAGAAATTAAGAAAGCACTCCCTGAAAATAAAAGTGGGGTGGAAAGAGCTGGGTGATGCCAAAAGGACACAAGACCCAACCTGAAAGAGATCTCTGTGGTCAAACTGGGACAATTTGGGTAAGAAAACAAGTACTGTATTATAATCCAATATTACTCACAAATTGAGTTAGAAAATAAGTTTATTGAATTATAACTTTGTAAAATGAGAGTTTTGAGCATGAGTTCACTCCCCTTGAATGTAGGAGGGACTTGGACTCATGCCCAAAGAATAACGTATGGAAGGAGACAAAACAGTAACATTACAGTGGGGAAACCTGACAGACACCCTCTGATATCATGTGATGGGAAGGGTACTTCACCTCTGCTATCTTTTCTGCATTAACCCAGACCCTCTGTCTAATCATGAGAAAAGAGCAGACAAACCAAACTGAGGGGAATTCTACAAAATACTTGAACAGTGCTCTTTAAAACTGTCAAGATCATGATAAACAAGAAAAAGCTGAGAAACTAGGAAATGAAGAAGACATGATGATTAAATGCAATGTACTTTCCTGTGTTGGATCCTGGAACAGAAAAAGGACATTAGTAGAAAAACTGGTAAAATCTGAATATAGTCTGTCATTTAGTTAATAGTTATATACCAATGTTCATTTTTTAAAATTTTGACAAATATTCCATGGATATCTGGGATGGCAACATTAGGGGAGACTGGATAAAAGATGTTCAGGAGCTCTGTACTATTTTTGCAACTTATCTAAATTTACCCAAAATAAAACATTAATTAGTAAAAAACCCACACTGAGTGGCTGAATAGATAGAAAACCAAGACCCATATATACGCTGCCTACAAGAGACTCACTTCATATCTAGGGACACACACAGATGGAAAATGAGGGTATAGAAGAAGGTATTCCATGTAAATGAAAATGAAAAGAAAACTGGAGTAGCAATACTTAAATCAGACAAAAGAGACTTTAAACAAGGACTATAAAAAGAGACAGAGAAGGACATTAGATTATGATAAATTGATCAATCCAACAATACATAACAGTTGTAAATATATATGCACCCAACATAAGAGCACTGAAATACATAAAGCAAATATTAACAAACATAAATGGAAAAATTGACAGAAACCTAATAGTAATAGGGGACTTTTAACACCCCACTTACATCAATAGACATATGATCCAGACAGAAAATCAATAAGGAAACAATGGCCTTAAATAACACATTAGACCAGATGGACCTATATATATATATATAGAGAGAGAGAGAGAGAGAGACGGAACACTCTACCCCAAACAGCAGAATACACATTCTTTTTAAGTGCATACAGAACATTCTCCAGGATAGATCTTATGCTAGGCCACAAAACAAGTCTCAGTAAATTTAATATTGAAATAATATCAAGCTCTTTTCTGACCATAACACTATGAGACTAGAAATCAACTATAAGAAAAAAAAACTGCATGAAACACAAACAAGTGGAGGCTAAACAATATGCTACTAAGCAACCAGTGGGTCACTGAGGAAAATCAAAGAGGAGATTAAAAAATACCTGGAGACTAATGAAAATTGAAACATGAAACAGTATGGTACTTTCACAAAAACAGACACATATATCAATGGAATAGAATAGGCAGCCCAGAAATAAACCCACAGACATATAGTCAATTAATCTACAACAAAGGAAACAAGAACATAAAATGGGGAAAAGACAGCATCTTTAATAAATGGTAATGGGAAAACCAGAAAGCTACATGGCAAAAGAATAAAACTGGACTGCTTTCTCACACCATATACAAAAATAAACTCAAAATGAATTAAAGACCGAAATGTAAGTCATGAACCATGAAACTCCTAGAATACAATATGGGCAACACACTCTTTGACATCAGTCATAGCAATATGTAATTTTTTGATCTGTCTCTTCATTCAAGGGGAACAAAAGCAAAAATAAACAAATGGGACTCATCAAACTATAAGTCTTTTGCACAGCAAAGGAAACTATTAACAAAACAATAAAGTCACCTACTGAATAAGAGGTGCAAATGATATATCTGATATGGGGTTAGTATCCAAAATATAAAAAGAACTCATACAACTAAGTATCAAGAACAAACAAACAAAAAAAGGGCTTCCCTGGTGGCGCAGTGGTTGGGAGTCCGCCTGCCGATGCAGGGGACAGGGGTTTGTGCCCCGGCCTGGGAGGATCCCACATGCCACAGAGCAGCTGGGCCTGTGAGCCACGGCCACTGAGCCTGAGCATCCAGAGCCTGTGCTCTGCAATGGGAGAGGCCACAACAGTGAGAGGCCCGCGTACCGGAAAAAAAAAAAATCCAATTTAAAGTGGGCAGAGGACCTTAATAGACATTTTTTCCAAAGAAGACATATAGATGACCAACAGACACATGAAAAAATGCTCAACATTACTAATCATCAGGGAAATGCAAATCAAAACCACAATGAGATATCAACTCACACTTGTTAGAATGGCTACTATAGAAACAATAAACAAGTGTTAGTGAGGATGGGAAGAAAAGAGAACCCTCATGCACCGTTGGTGAAAATATAAACTGGTGCAGCCACTGTGTAAAACAGTATGGAGGCTCCTCAAAAAATTAAAAAAAGAACTATCATATGGTCCAACAAGTTTATTTCTGGGTACTTACCTAAAAAAACCCTAAAAATGCTAATTTGAAAGCTAAACGGACCCCTGTTTTCATTGCACAACATGATGAATATAATTAACAGTTTTATGTTACATATGAAAGCTGTTGAGAGTAAATCCTATGAGTTCTCATCACAAGGAAAAATATTTTAAAAAAATTTTCTTTTACTTTGTATTTACATTAGATGACGCATGCTCAATAAACTTATTGTAATAATCATTTCATGAAGTATGTAAGTCAAATCATCATGCTGTACACCTTAAATTTACACTGTGCTGTATGTCAATGATATCTCAATAAAACTGGAAGAAAGAAAGTTTAAGAGATAAGAAAAAGTAAGAAATTAAGAGATTTCCCATCTGAGGACATGTGTTTACTCTGTGAAATATCAGGTAAGACAATCTGCTGAAAGTGAGGTTTCAGAATTAAGAGATAGTCCCCTTTCAAATGTCTTGCATACACAGCCTATATATATCTTGCTACCACAGCAATAGTAGCAAGTCTTTTTAAATCCTTATGATTTGAGTCTTCTGGATATGCTGATGCATAGCACAGTATTTATGAATGCAGCCCCCATAGCCAGACTGCCTAGGTTAGAATCCTGGTTCTACCACTTACTGGCCATTTACATTAAATATCTTAACTTCTCTAATCTACTAATAACCTCACAAAGTACATGGATTTAAAATAAAGCATATTTATTATGATCAGTGAAAATTAAAAAAAATAATGTGTGGTTAAGTAAGACTGTAACTGCAATAATAAAGATATGAGTGGTTAGTCTAGACTGAAGAAGTCAAATATTTCATGGGGAAAATAGAATCTGAATTCAACTTTAATATGATAAAGACCAGGACAGGTAACAACAGGCTGAAACATAAGTAAGTGTGTCTACAGAAGACATCACATAAATAAGTGTGGCTGGTGAAAATGGAAAAGGGCTAGATTATGAAAGACCAGGTTATGAAGAGTCCTGAAACTACAAGGAGTGTTTAGGTGCCATGCCAAGCTCCTGTAGGTTTTTATCAGATGAAAGATAAAAATTGCAACATCTATATATGATGGACCAAAAGAAAGATTAATGTTAGGAAACTTATCTAGCAATTATAGTTAATTCAGGATCAACTGGGATGCAGACAGGAGGTCCATGAGGGATGGGTAACCTGCAGCTCTGTCCTGAGACACCTCTTCTCTTCTTATCTCACCCAGTCAGTACCCTGGCTATAAATGCCATCTATATGATAAGGACTTACACATTTATCCCCAGGTCTGCTCCCTTCCTCAACTCTTGATTCTTATCCTTGACTGTCTGCCTGACATATCCATTTGGATGCACAATAGACATCTCAAACTTAATATGACCTGGACAGAATTTTTGACTTTCAGCCCATCCCCCCAAATATGTTCTTATGTTCTTCCTCATTTCTGTAAATGTCACTACCATTTTCTCAAGAAATTACTCAAGCCAAAACCTTAGAGGTTCTTCTCCCTAGCTTACCTCTCACATTTACGTATTCAAGGATTCTGATCAACTTGACTAATCCCTTGCAGCTCACATCTATTTCTCTCGCATCTTCATTTATATTGCTGTTACCCTGGCCACCATCATCTTTCACCTAGACTACTGCAAAAAAAAGAGCTTCCCTATAATCCAGATGTTTCCTTCCTATATAAATCCTCAAATGGACTCCCATAGCTCTACACAATCTTCTCCCTGTCTCTCTGACCTCCTTTCTTACCACTCTCCCTGTCACTCATTATATTTCAGCCATACCTGTCTTCCCAGGACACCCACGTTTGTTCCTGCCTTAGGACATGAAATGTTCTTAAACCAGTTTTTGAAAGGCTGGCCCTGTCATTCATGTTTCAGTTTGAGAGGCACCATCTGAAAAGGCCCTCCCTGTCCACTCAATCTAGTCACCCACCCTGGACATTTTCTCACAGGACCCTGGTTTGTTTTTACCAAAGCAGTCTTACTATGTCATGTTCTGTTTGCTTGTCTCCTGCTTCCCCTCAGGCCCCACGTCCCTGCCTCAGAAGTCAGCTCCATGAGACAAGGCACTTTTTAAGTCTAATTCTCTGTTGCATTTCTAGGTCCAGAAAGCAGTGCCTGATACATGGTAGGCACTCGACATTTATTTGAAAAAATGAATGGAGATAGTATTTGATAAAGATAGGATATCAAATTGGGGAAGAAAAGATGGATTGGATGATAATCGAGATAAGTTGTAAAGGATACAATAAGAAAAATCTGAAGACTACTAGGGAAACTCTTCCTAGATGAACCCTTACCAGATCGCTACAAATTCCCTGTATCCTCAGATAACCTGTGATTTCTCCTGACCAAGAAGAGGCAAATCTACATTCTAAAACCATTTTTCTGAAAAACGGTTATAAGATGGTTTCAGCGAGTGATCAATTAGGGAAGTTCCTCATATCAATTCTTAAAAGATAAAGACAATTTATCTGGGGGGAAAAGAGATTAGAAACATCCTATGTCTTGGGGGCCAAATGGACTTGAAACCTTTGATCTCTGAGACAAAAGCCAGCTGAGTGAAACACCATGAAGGCCTATGATTTTGATAATTGAGGAAGCAAAGACCCTTCAATAATAAGACTTCCGGTGACAAAAGAAGGCTGTCCTCTCCCACTAAGACCAGATTCCTATAGTTCTCCACATCACTTCTCTGTACAGGATCCTCTGTGGAAAGCCCAGTTGGTACCACTGCTCCTTGGGGAAATCCACAGCAACATTCCCAAATGTCACTGGCTCCTAAAATACAAGCATATATATTCTTTACTAACTATCCAGAACAGTGTCTCTGAGATAAAGGGTGAAGAATATGGTCACAGGAAAAATGGGGAAGATGTACAGAAAATATTTTTGACAATGTTCAGACTTTGGAGTTATCCAAAACAGAAACCATCAAAGAGAAATTCCAATTCTTTATAAATTCACAATTTCACCCATATGTCTTTCTTCCTATATTAAAAGAAAAGTTGTCTTTCCCTTTATCCTCTCATCCTATGTTCTTAGAGGTTTTCTCCTCTGATATTCTCTAGGCATTTACTTTCGCCATTATCACCCCCCCTCTTTTTTTATTTTTGGTCAGTCTTCAAACTACTCCTTTTTGAAAATTCATCCTCAGCTTATAAACAAAAACATTTGAACCTTTCTATTCTTAACGGTTTCTATTTTGTTGTTAGAAAAAAAATAGAGCTCTTTGGAAAACAATTTAGGAATATAATGACACAAACAATGTTGATGGGCCATTATTTAATAGGCACTATAAAAAGATTGAGAGATGCAGATAAATGGTGAATAGGGAGTTTGAGAGGGAAAATCAAGGAAATATACCATTAAGAGCAGAAGCCCTTATATTCTTCTGCAGAAGCAGAGAGGGATGTCAGGGACTTGCCAGTTTTTGATGTGATACATGCAGTTGGAAGAATGAGCCAAAGTCCCCAGGACTCTTTTTCCCAAGTTGAGAAGGGAAAGGGCAGATCCCAGGCCTCTAACAAAGAGCTCAAGGCTGTCCTGGGTAGGTTCTCCCCATCTCCTAGGCCAGGGTCTCCACTATTAAAAGGGTACAGAGAACGTCACACTAAATGCTTTACTGCAGCTTTGAAGTGAAGATAAATGCCCCAAATAATTTTGGAATAGTATCCATGAGAGTCTTTCTGTACTAATTGCAACAGATAGGAGGTCTGGATATAACTAGCAATGTTGAGATGTTTATAAACAAGATTTTTTTTAAAGCAAGTACTTGATGATTATGCACAGAAATGACAGTGATAAAGGAAAAAGGTAAAGCATGAAAAAATAATCAAAGGAAGAACCTATTCTGGGAGAAACACAATCCAAGGAACATGAGAAATCTTCCATAAATGCTTGTGCTACAGAAGAATTCAAAAAGGGCATGAACAAACAAATGACAAGATGATAAAAAAAATGAGATGAAAAAGCTCTGAAACAGTCTAAGAATTAAAATCCACCATAGAGTTAATAAATGTATTAGAAAAAACAGGATAGAGCAGCAATGGCTGAAAATATTAGAATTAAAGAAAACTCTAAAATAATCATAGTTAATGCAAATAAGAAAGAGAGAGATCAACACAATAGAGTTAACTAGTGTCCTTGAAGTAGAGAATTCAACAAATGGAACAGAAAAAAAAATTAGAAATGTGATGGAGGAACGTTTCCTCTAGCTGAAGGACAAATGGTATCTGCTGAGTTTTTGTGATTAGATAGACTCCACAACAAAATGGAAAGGACAGAGGAAAGAACCAGTGAACTCAAAAACAGAACAACACTGAACAACAGAGAGAACATACACTGAAAAAAAGAATAAACAGGGACCTTTGGGACCATATCCTGAGACATAAACCAAACCTCAACAAACTTAAAATAATTAAAATCACGGGGCTTCCCTGGTGGTGCAGTGGTTGAGAGTCCGCCTGCTGATGCAGGGGACACGGGTTCATGCCCCGGTCCGGGAAGATCCCACATGCCACGGAGCGGCTGGGCCCATGAGCCATGGCCGCTGAGCCTGCGCGTCTGGAGCCTGTGCCCTGCAACGGGAGAGGCCACAACAGTGAGAGGCCTGCGTACCACAAAAATATATAATAATAATAATAATAATAAATAATAATTAAAATCACACAGAGGATGTTTCCTAACTTCAATGGATTCAAACTAGAAATCAATAGGAAAAAGATCACGGAAACATTTCCAAACACTTGGAAATTAAACAACTCTCATCTAGATAATCCATGAGTCAAAGAGGAAGTGTCACAGGAAACAAACAAAACAAAACAAAAATAAATAAATGAAACACATAAAAGTAAATGAAAATACAGCATATAAAAATGTGTGGAATACAACTAAATCAGTGCTGAGAGGGAAATTTATAGCACTAAAGATGAAGTCTCATATAAAAAGAAATCTAAGCTTTGCACTCAGGAAAAAAAAAAAAGAGCAAAATAAACCGAAAGCAAGCAGAAAATAATAAAGATAAAAGTGGAATTTAATGGAATTGTAAATAGAAAAACAATAGAGAAAAATCAATGAAACATCAGGACTTCCCTGGTGGTGCAGTGGTTAAGAAACCACCTGCTAATGCAGGGTCAATGCAGGGTTCGAGCCCTGGTTGGGAAGATTCCACGTGCCGCAGAGCAACTAAGCCCATGTGCCACAACTACTGAAGCCCGTGCACCTAGACCCGTGCTCCACAACAAGAGAAGCCACCACAATGAGAAGTTTGTGCACTGCAACAAAGAGTAGCCCCTGCTCACCACAACTAGAGAAAGCCTGTGCACAGCAACAAAGACCTAATGCAGCCAAAAATTAATTAATTAATTAAAAAAAAAATCAGTGAAACAAAAAGCTGGTTCTCTGAAAAGACCAGCAAAAGTTGTGACTAATGAAAATAAAAAGAGAGAAGACACAAGTCACCAATATCAGGAAACCACCAGGGAATATTATCACAGACCCAGGGAATATAAAAATTATATTAAGGGGATATAATGAATGATTCTATAAACATATAAATATGAAAACTAAAATGAAATAGACTAATTCCTCAAAAAACACAGGCTTCCACAACTCATCTATTGTGAAACAGACTATTTAAATCATACTGTTGAAATAATCATTAAGAAAACTGAATTCATAATTTTAAAACTCCTGCAAAAGACATGCCCAGGCTCAGAAGAACACATTGTCAAATTCTACCAAATGTTTAAAGACAAATTAACTCCAATTCCACACAATATCTTGTAGGAAATAGAAAAAGTGATTGCTTCTCAATTCATTTTATAAGACCAGTAATCCTGAAACCAAAATCAGAAAAAGACAGTACCAAAAAGAAAACTACAGACCAACAACCCCTGTATAATAGATGCAAAATCCCTTAGCAAAATATAAGCAAATAGAATTCAACAATATAATAGAAAATTGTGTGGTGTGATCAAGTGAGATTTCTTCCGCTGATGCAAAGCTTGCTCAATATTCAAAAATTAATCAATGTAATGTACCATATTAACATTTCAAAGAAGAAAAGTCCTAGGGTCATACTCATTAATGAAGAAAAAGCATTTGACAAAATTCTACATTTCTTCATGATTAAAAAGAACTCTCAGAAAATTAGGAACAGGGGGAGCTTCCACAACCTGATAAAGAACATCTACCCCAAACCCATAAGGTAACATGATATTTAATGATTAAAGACTGTATGTGCTCCCCCTAAGATTAGGGAAAGACAAGGACACCTACTTCTCACCATCCTTATTCAATATAGTACTGGAATTTCTAGCAAGCACATTAAGTCAAAGAAAAAAAAGACATGTAGATTGTAAAGGAAGAACTAAAACTGTCCTTATTTGGAAATAATATGACAGACTATGGTGAAAATCTCAAGGGATCTTCAAAATAATTCAACTAATAAGTGAGTTCATCAATAAATCATACAAGATTAACATAAAAATCAGCTGTATTTTTATATACTGTACTTGCAATAAAAACATGAAAAAATAACACCATTAAGAAGGTAAAAGAAAAACCCACAGAATGGGAGAAAATTTATTTGATAAGGGACTGGTGTCCTGAATACACAAAACACTCTTATACCTCAACAATAAAGAGACAAATAACACAATTTAAAATTGGGAAAAATAGTTGAATAAATATTTATCCAAATAAGATATACAAATGACAAGATATACAAATGACCAATAAGACAAGTGAAAAGGTGGTCAACATCAGAAGTCACTAGAGAAATCAAAATCACAACAAGATATCACTTTACACCCAAGAGGATGGCTATAACAACAACAAAAAAGATGGACAATATCAAGTATTGGTGACAATGTAGAGAAATTGAAACGTTCATTGACTTCTGGTAGGAATATAAAATGAGCGCAGCTGCCTTGGAAAACAGTTCTTGGATAACAAGATAACAAGCTTGGATATCCAAGCTGCCTTGGATAACAGTAGTTCTTCAAAAAGTTAAACATAGAGTTACAATATAGCAATTACACTCCTAGTTATACACCCAAGAGGAATGAAAATGTATGTCCACACAGAAAATTATACATGAATGTTCATAACAGAATTATTTATGACAGCCAAAAAGTGGAATGAATCCAAATGCCCATTAACTGATGAATGGATAAACATTTGTCATAACCTTAGGTGGAATATTATTTGGTAATAAAATAGAAGTACTGATTCATGTCCCAACATGAAAACATTATGCTAAGTAAAATTAGCCAGTTTTAACTCTTCCTTTCTAATATGGAATCTTTTATTTCTTTTTCATGCATATTATATTGCCTAAAGACTCAGATTTGAATAATTGTGCAGAATAAAATTTTCCACATTTTTATACATGTAATAACAATTCAATTAAAAATTTCAATGTGTATCAAAAACAACCAAAACACCAAGAGAAAAAAACTTAAAAAGCAAACCATGGAAAATTCAGATAAGAAAATAATCAAATATGGCTGTAAAATAGTAATAATAAATATAACCAAGAAAATAGATTACATATTTTAGCACAGAATGGGAATCAAATGGAAATTCTGAAGTGAAAAACATAACTGTAAGTAAGAACAGATGGGTTAAGTAGCATATTGGATGCAGCTAAGGCAAGAAATAGGTCAGTAGAAAATATTCCAATTTGCTCTGAAAGACAAAGAATATTTAAAAAATGGATTCAAGCTCACCTTAACAGCAACATTTTAACTTAATCACATATTTAAAGAACATATCTCCAATCCCAGTCACATTCTGAGGTGCTGGAGGTTAGGGCTTCCACATGTGAATTTGAGGCTGAGGGAGACACAGTCCAGCCCATAACAGGAATACAAACAAAACCAAATGAACATAACTGTATGCCAAATAAATAATATATCCACACTGAAGGGGGAAGAAATATAACTTATCCAAGTACTTTCCGAACCAGTATTGAGACTATATCTTCAGTCTTAAGGTAATAAAAACTGTAAACAAATACCTAACAAATATTGAATTATAGTTAGTATGTTTGTTCTTCACAGCCATATGGGCTGGAAAACCTACTTTCTGTGTATTCTAGGATTGAGCAAATGAGTAAAATATATTTAGGATAATGAGAGCCAGGTTTCTCACTTTGTAAAATAGAGTTACAAATAGGGCAAGAATGAAGACTGCATGGTGTTGAACTGGTATCAGTTGGAATTAATGGTTTTGAATATATAGATGGATATAGATATGTATGTGTGCATGTATGTGAATGTACATATACGTATGCATGTATGCATTTCTGTATATAAATTTTTCCATTGGGAGGGCCTATAAGCAATGACACCCCAGAAGCAGTGTGTACAGAGAGCACCCAGATTTGGTTTCTACAATCGATTGTTCCCTTAAAGAACCAAGCCTCCTTGGAGAAATGGCTGATTCCAGGTCTGAGACAAGGAAAGAACTGGATGAGCCTAAAACATCCTGTTATGCTAAAAAAAAAAAATGAGGAAACACTAAAAAAAAAAGATAGGTATAGGTCAAAACGATACAGAAGCTGGTTTGAATGGACTCCCAAAGCACATATGGATAATTTCAGCACCAAAATCAATAATGATAGAAACAGATTCTAACCCATTGAATAAAATAAAGATCCATGAGTTCATTCTGATATAACTAACTGTATAATTGAAGTAGAAGGGGAAACTCTTCCTTATAGAGAAAACAATAATAAATGTAGGAAGAATAATCTAGTCATAAAGTCTCTATGATGCAGCCATAATATTTACCATTGGTTTATGCAGGAATCATCAATGAATGCTATAAGTATTATAAAAATTTTGATAAATAAGAGATTTACATAGCCTCAAAATATTTCCCATAAAATAATTACTAGCTGCAACTGAACACCTTGTGACCACGAAACTTTTATTGTCTCTGAAGATTTCCTCACCCTCAAAATGGAAATAATCATCTACTTTTTGCAGTTCCTCTAGGACATATATACAGGAATTGGTAAAGTGTCTAAAAGTACCTTACAGGCATTATGCTAATGCTAATCATTTTCTCTTTTCTAAAAAGGAGCAAAGATCAGCTAACTCTGAGTAATTACACAGTGTTTCAGGAGAAAAAATCAACTCACCTGTAACTGGGTCAGGGTCTCCTTCTCTGGAGAAAATGCAGAGAAGATAGAGCTGGTGGAGAAGAAAAAAGGCATGACTGAGCAGATTAGCCCATTTCAGCCACTCTGGGCTTCGGGAATGAAGTGAACATTTTACTCCACTGAGACCATTAACACTGCTTGCTACCTGAGCCATTGTTTTCCTCGCTTACCCACCCTAAAAGTTCTTTCGTTCCTCTCCCACCCAGGTCTTCTGTAACTGTCACCTCAGGCTTTTGGGTTAAGCTCTCTCCATTGCCTCTCTCTTTCTCCCTCTTCGTGGTTGTGGTACCTCCTCTCAAGCCACCTTTTTTTCTGGGCCAAAAGTTGAGCAAGAGAGCAGACCCAGGAGTTCCAAAGTCTTTCTCTTTTCAAACCCTCTAGGTTCTCCCTTCGATTTGTTGCAAGAGGTCTCAGGCAGAAGGGTTTCCTCTCAGAATGTAGGCTTGATGCTTAGGGTGCGTCCTCCTTTTCCGCTCTCTGGAATCTGTATTTTCCCTTTGTGCAGGGGCTGTGTGTGCAGACACAACACGGCTTTGGGTGTGCATTTACTCTGAGGACCAATATTAACTTTCTTTCACTCGCCAAATGACGAGAGTTTAGTTTACAAAATAAAGGATCACAGCTCTGGTGAATCTTGGAAACTAATGGTCTGGCCTGATCCACTAGGGCTTGGGCAAATCACCTTGGCAGGAGGGTCCTACCAGGCTCTGCCCGCTGCCAGACCCAACGGAGGCCTTACAGAAGGGCTGGATACTCCTGAGGACAATGCCTATTGTGCTCAAGAAGAGATTCGAGGAATGAAAGTGCCTGGAAAAGGCTTTGCTGGGGACACACAAATTAGTCGGACACATCCTGGCTTCTGGGAGCTTAAGATTAATGAGTCAGATCACAGGACAGTGCAATTCGCCATGTGTTGGGAGTAAAGCTCTTATCACGTTGTTTTGAAATTAGTCCTTTTATTTGTCTTCCCTGTGAGACTTTTAAGACCTACTGAACGACGCCAACCCACCGAGATCTCAGGACCAAGGACATGTCCCAGGTGGGCCAGAGCTCCGAGAACAGTTAGCTCCGAGAACAGTTAGCTCCGCGATTGCCCCAGTGAGCATGCGCAGTGCGCTCGCCTGCGTCACGGAAGATGCGCGCTTCCCTGCGGACGTGCGCTTGAGGGCCCAGTTTTTCGCGTCTTACTGCTCCACCCCGCACCCCCCTCCTTCTAGCCCGACGCCCACAGAGCCTCCTTCTCCTAGGACCCCGGCGGCTCCGAGCGCCCGCGCGTCCCCGACCACGTTGTGAGCGAAGTCAGCTGACCTCCTAGAACTTTGACAGGGCGACCGGAAACAGAGAGGCCTGCGCGGAGGCTTGTGGACCACGATCCCCACAATGCCCTGGGCGTTATTCCGCTTCCGCTGCCTCTCAGCCACGAGTCCAGCCTTGGGTCTGGGAGTGGGGGTGGTGCTGCGACCTCAGGGGCGGGCTGGCGCTGCCCCTTTCATCTCAGTAGTCCTCTTTTATCCTTTGCCAACCTCGGAAGGGAGAAAATTGGTGTCTGTTGTTGTTTAAGTATATTGCGTATGCGTTTGTGTTCATACTGTTTATATTTTTTCATATGATTTGTTTTACTATCGGGCTCTTGCTTGCTGTGTTTAAGTGCAGACTGACTTTATATTTATTATATAAGTTACAGATGTATAACATTATAATCCGACATCTATATGCACTACAAAGTGATCACCACATGTCTAGTTACTATCCATCACTGTATAGTTGACCCCTTTCACCCATTGCACCCACCTGCCAACTCCCTTCCCATCTGGTGACCACTCACTTTATATATTTAAGTCTATTTATATCTTTATTTCTTTTTATTTTATGGCTTCAATAACAAGAAATCCTTTAATTTTACCTGATTAAAATGGTAAAAATTCAATTCTGTTCTTTGTACTGTTGCTGTTGATTTAAAATACCTCTTTGATGTAACTATTATTAATTAATTTTTGATAGTTTTATTTGTTTTAAATATTTTAAAATATTTTTCGCATAAGTCCTGTGCTCTTTTTTGTATATTTTGTATAATATATGCTGCTAATGTACAGCTATAGAAAAATTGAGAATATTCTTAGACAAAACAAAATTCATCATCAACTGTAACAGAGTTGCCTCGTTGACATCTCTTCCCAGTTTTACTTCTCCTGTGATGGAATCTTTTGTCTTGATTACTGATCTGAGAATTCTACATTTTTGCATTATTTGTCTTCTGAGTACAGAGAGTACTCTGGCATGCCCTGCCAAGAAACTGAGGAACTGAGCAGTAATAATTTCAAAACTCTAGCACATATTGAGGAAAAGCACCTTCCCTCAACCCAGTGGTTTCTTCTACCCACTGTTTTCAACTAAAAATACTGTATAATTTTTTTAATGTTACCAAAAATCTTGGCTCTCTGTGCACTGATGCTGAACAGAAATATGGAGACAGATTTTGGAGGAAAAGAGAGATGGCTTTATTTCTTTGCCAGGCAAAAGGGAAGACAGCAGACTACTGCCTCAAGAACTGTGCCCCACTCTCCTGGGGAATAACGGGGTCTTATAGGTGGAACTCGCAGTCTGGGGGTAAGTGATAAGGATCGAAGTGGTAAAGGTCCTCCATTCTTCTTCTTGCATTATTTCAAAACAGTCACTACTGGCATCAGGCAGCCCAGTAATTGGGTCAAGCAGCCCAGTAATTGGGTCTGTTTGTCTCTGGGTTATTGGCCTGCGACCTTCTTTCTGAAATGCAAACAGCTACAAGGGGTGATTTGCTATGAGAGAGCTGGGAGAGTAAATACCAGGTGCAGGATGTAAAGTACACAGAACTAAGGGGTGATAGGTGCAGGATGTAATTTACACGGAGTTAGGGGGTGACAGGTTACCTTTGTGAAGGAAAGACCTAGTTAGAGACAGTACAGATTAGTAACAGTTAAAATAAAACTAGGATTGATTAACGTTTTCAGGCCAGTTTTCAGGCCAGTTTATGTTTCTTCTCTAGCCTGTTCACTGTTCCCTTTATTTTCCTTGTCATCAGGAGAGGAAAAAACCTCATTTCTATTTCTGTTGTAACAATAAAAGCAACTAAGAATTGACAAGATAGTTAGAATTACCAAACCAAGATCTCAGAGAAAGCTATGACCCCAGAGACGTAAAAGTGTTACTGGAGCTACTTTTACCATGAAGGTACGCTCATCCTGAGGCAACAGGGATGGAAGTAAAAACCCAAGGACAGTCAGAGATAAGAAGTCTGATAGGGGAATTACTCTATATTATGTTGAAATTCCAAAAGACCAAAATTACATAATGTACATAAGTCTAGGTTAGAAGCTATTTTCTTTTTGTGCTTGGATCCTATTCTACTGTTTGCTGGCTTCCTATGTTACTGAGAAACCAGCTGACAATCTAATTGCCAATCCTATTAGAGTAGAATGTCCTCTTAAGATTTTGCTCTCTGTCTTTGGTTTTCTGATTTAACACTATTAGGGTGTGTTCTGTGTTCTTTTATGTGGTGGTCAGTCAGGTCTGGACACAAGAGGAGACACAGGACCGGCTCAGAAAAATAAAATATACCCACAGGTCCTAGAAATAGGAGGCACAGTACATCATGAAGGGGCACAGAGGGAAGCACCAGCATTGGCCAGGAGGCAGCAGAGGCCCAAGAAAGGGAAGAACCAAGGCCATGGCCTTTAAGGAGTTTCTGTAGGAAAGGCTCAGCAGGTCAGGGTAAACAGTTTAGGATGGCTAGTATGAATAATTTTAGTGGGCTTTAAGCTATAGGGGTGGTCCCTAGTTGCCTGGTACTTAGCACTGGCATGATTAAGGCAGAGGAATATTGCCTCCCGTATTGTAAGGGCTATACAGAGGAGGCATTACTCTGGACTGGATGGTTTGTATGTCAAAGGCTTTCTCCAGGCTGGGCTCCTTGCCATCTCTAAGAGTTGGCTAACCCTGGAAGGGGTACTCTCTGCCCAGCCATGAAGGTTTTTAAGATATCAAAACATCATAATATACAGAAAAATCTTTTAAATATACACAACACAAATGGCTAAGTGTTGATTTATTTCTATTTATCCTGCTTAAGATTTCCTGGGCTTCTTGAATCTGTAGATTTAAGTATCTTGTTAGTCTGGAATGTTCTTACTGCCATCTTTGCAGATGTTGTCTATTGAATCTACCCTCTTCTCTCTTAATAGAACTCTGAGTAAAGATATTTAGAACTTTGCATCCCATCCTCCATATCTTTTAAAATTATATTCTCTATTTTTTAATCATTTTTATTCCTTACATTGTGTTCTGGATAATTTACCATGATCTATGTAATATTCTAATTCACTAATTTTCTGATGTGCTGTGTTCAATTTCCAGCCAGATCTATCCAGTATGTTTTTAATTTGGGTGATTATATTTTTCACATGTAGAGAATGTATCTCCCTTTCAAAGCTTCTATATCTTTATTCAGGTTCCTAGTACTTCAGATTTATTCAAGTTTGCCTTTTAATTCTTTTTTTTTAAAGGTTGGAGGCTGCTGTTTTATACATTTATTTATTTATTTTTGCTGCATTGGGTCTTCATTGCTGTGCACAGGCTTTCTGTAGATGCGGCGAGTGGGGGCTACTCTTTGTTGTGGTGGCTTCACTTGTTGCAGAGCACGGGCTCTAGGCACGCAGGCTTCAGCAGCAGCGGCATGCAGACTCAGTCGTTGTGTCATGTGGGCTCAGTAGTTGTGGCTTGTGGGCTCTAGAGCGCAGGCTCAGTAGTTGTGGTGCACAAGCTTAGTTGCTCCACGGCATGTGGGTTCTTCCTGGACCAGGGCTCGTACCTGTGTCCCCTGCATTGGCAGGCAGATTCTTTTTTTTTTTTTTTTGCGGTACGCAGACCTCTTACTGTTGTGGTCTCTCCCGTTGCTGAGCACAGGCTCCGGACGCTCAGGCTCAGCGGCCATGGCTCACGGGCCTAGCCGCTCTGCGGCATGTGGGATCTTCCCGGACCGGGGCACGAACCCGTGTCCCCTGCATTGGCAGGCGGACTCTCAACCACTGTGCCACCAGGGAAGCCTTATCTTTTAATTCTTTACAGTTTTATTATCTGAGACTAATAATTCCCATACCAAATTCTTTGGAAGCCTGTTTCTACAGATTCTCACTCATAGTACTGCATATCTTAGTCTGTTTAATTATCTTTGTGTATTCCTCATTGACTGAAAAGGTATATCTAGGAATTCTCCAAGGTTTAGGATTAAGTTACTTTCCTCAAGTGGGGAGCTACACTGTTTCTGCCAACCCCCTTAGGGTACCATCAGTGCAAGATCACATTACACAGAAAACACAGATGGAGCTTTCCTATGTCACCCACATGATCTAATTTGGGGCAAATCCTGAGTGAGGTCTTATATATACTTGTCATACCTAAGCCATGGTTTTTCTTCTCTAGTAATTATCACTTTCTATTCTCTCAGTGAAAGGCAACTCTCTCAGAGTCACTTAGGTGTGGAGGATGAGAATGAATTTAATTTTGGATTTCTTTACCTTAAAGGTGTATTTTTACCTTGAATTAGTTAAAAAACAGTCTGATAAAACATACGGTGGCAGAAAATAGCACATTATATCTTGAGATGACTGAAAAAAGAACTATAAAAATACTACCCTCAACAAAAATTTTGAAAGGAATGAGGACAAAATAAAGGCATTTTCAGACAAAAACCAACCAAACAAACAAACACACAAACTGAGCAAGCCCCTGTTGTGGCAATCCTGTGGAGCAAATGAACTCTCACCTAAAATTTGGTTCAGGTGTCAAGACTAATTATACCTTCCACATTCCAATAGAATATAAAAAAGATGTATAACTCACAACATGAGGTCTTCTGGAAAGAGCACAGCCAGCCTCCAAAGCTGGTCCGAAAATGCCTTCAGAGAGCAAGGGAAGAAGACTGGCTTGAGGTTTCTGTGGTGTTTCGGGGGTAGGGCTGGGGTAAAGGTTCCCGGGCACTGTTTGAACATCACACCTGTCAAAGGAGGGGGCACTGGGCTTTCTTATCAGCCTTTCTAGATGTGAGACAGGAGGGAGAAAGTGGGCCCCAGGCAAACATAAAAAGAAAAATTGCAGTCAGAACCTTTATGACAGTACATCACCCACCAACTTTAACTGAAGAAAATTCCAGAACAGCAATAAAAATATCTGATGGGGTTAAAGAAAAGATAGATCTTTAAAAAACAGACAACAGTAACATGTGAGAGGTGTGTAATAGATTTCAGTCATTCCAAGTTCCTTCTATCATCTAGGAAGAAATTAAACACTAATTTGATTGACTTAGAGTTTTGAAAAATTTAGTAACTTCTTATATAAACATTACAGATAAAAATTAATAATGTATAATATTCAAACCAGAAGAGGAAAAATTGATGATTAAACAAAGATCAATCTAAAAAACAAAGGTCGTATAGTAAAGAAAAATAAATGGAAACATGGTAGTTTAAAAATAAAATATTAGTTATTAGTTAACAAAATATAAATTGACTAAATGCTCCATGTTTAATGTTCCAAAATGTTTGTCATATTCTATTTTTTAAAAATTACAAGCTGTCCATAACAGACACATCTAAATATAAAGTCTCAGAAGAATTAACTGTAAAAGGATGATATAAAAATATACCCAAATGTAGCCAAGAGAAAAATGGCATCAAGAAGAGGCTTTACTAAATAGACTTGAAAGCAAAAGCAAATTACAAAAAATAGACTTTAAGGCAGAAAGTATGATAAAAAGTTTATTTCATTATGATAAAGTATTCAATTCACCCAGAATATGTAAGTATGTATGCAACTATTAATAATCTAACTAATAGAAATATAAGGAAAAATAGAAAAATCCCAAATAATAGTGGAATGTTTCAGACATGTCCACTTCAACTGATAGAACAAACGAAAATTAGTAGACAAAATATCGGTAAAAATGTTAAGCAAGTGAAAACCATTATTACCAAAATTGATTTAATACAATTATAGGAAACACTGCAGCCATGAATTCTAGGATACATGTTTATCAACACATATGGACTATTTAGAAAATGTGACTCTATCCTTGGCCGTAAACATCTGAATAAATTATAAAAGTCTGAAATCACAGACAACATGGAATTAAAGCTGGAAATCAGTTACATAAAGTTGAAATAAATAATAGAAATTGAAATAAAGCAACATTTCAGTGTTACCCTGAGTCAAAGAGGAACTAAGGTTTGAAAGTATTTCAGTACTTGAAAGTATTTTGAACTGAGTAATGCTGATTATACTGAACACCAAAACTTGCCGTAATTAAAAGAAAATATACCAACATAACTATGCATATGTTAGGGAAGAAAGCCTGATTGGTAATGAGATAACCAAGTGTCATGTCTGAATCCAACAAAGAGCAACATAAACTTCCAAAAATATAAGAGAAAATAAATATAAAAACTGGCAATGGGCCAAAACTCCATGTAAGACCACTGCCAGAAATAGTAAGTCCACAGTAATTAGGAACATACTAAGTAAGAAAGATATTAGTAGATTAGAGCATGAAACACAGGGAAGCAACTTAAAAGTACACACAATTTGAAATATCTGTATTTGAAAAGTCGCTCCTGGGAAAGAAAAGCCTAAAATTGAGGAAGAGGCATCCTTTGGCAATCATGTGGTGAGGGGCACATGAAGTAAAAGAGGACATTTTACCAAAAACTAAAACCTAACAACTGGGGGACACACAAACATCACCCATAAACCAGCAAAACAAATCCATAGAACTGAAATTTGCTACACTGACAGAAGAGGGCACCATTGAACTAGGAATCTGTGAGCTAGCAAAAATCCACTAAAATGAGAAGAAAATTCATTGTCTTAAGGGGTTATTATAAAACATTGGATTCAATACACTTCAACTAATTGGGAATTCCCCACAATAAAATAATTATGAATCAGAGTAAGACTCTAAAGCAGCAGTACAAATGGAATAAAATATATTCAAACAGGCATTTCTGAAGATGAAAAACCACCTTGAATCAGACATCTAAAAAAAGGAATAAAAATGGACAGAGATTTGATGAAATGAAAATATAGTTAATTAAACTTACAAAATAAAGAAAAAGGTGAAAAAATAATAAGAAGACAAAAAGAATAGACACAAATGAAAATGTAATGGCAGGCATTGAAGAAAGGAGAACAGAATGAAAATGAGATAACTAAAAAAAACAAGTTCAGAAAAGAGGGGTGGAAATGGAAGTTCAGCAAAGGATGCTATTCATATAAATGAAGTTTCTGGAAAAGAAAGACAAAACAACAGGATAAACTAGTAAGATCTAATATTTAAAAGTATATTGCAAGAAATGTATGCAGTAATCAACCTGAGTTTACTGGTTCTGCTTCTCCTGAGGTTGCTCTCCTTGGCTTACAGGTGGCCACCTCCTAGCCGTGTCTTCATATGGCCTTTCTCTGTGCACACACATCACTAGTGTCACTTATAAGAACACCAGACATATTAGATTAATGGCCACCCCCTCCCCTCGACCAAATTTAACCTTAATTAACTCCTTAAATGCCTTACCTCCAAACACTTTCAAATTGGGGTTTAGGGCTTCAGCATATACATTTTTTTCCTGAGAGACACAATTCATTAAGTTACAGACATTTTAGTTGTTCCCTGTGTCTTAATTTAATTTCAGTTTAGCAGTAAGAAATTCAGTAATTTCAGCTTCCCCCATCTCTCATAGCTGGGTAACTAGGATTCCACAGGGACTTATTGCCAGTGAGGGTAAGAGTTAGATCACCTTTGTGACCAGTAGCCTTAATTTAGTGTCCATTTAGTAATGACCTATACTGGCTCTACTTTTATTATTACTTCTTTATGGTAAAAGAGATATACAAACATGGTAAAAATTTTTAAATGCAACATGATACTAAATGAGAAGACTCATCCTTCCTGCTCCACTCTCTATCACAATCCTTTTAACTTTTTCTATTTTTAGTTTTTTTTTAAATTAATTATTTATTTTTGGCTGTGCTGGGTCTTCGTTTCTGTGCGAGGGCCTTCTCCAGTTGCAGCGAGCGGGGGCCACTCTTCACAGTGCACGGGCCTCTCACTGTCACGGCCTCTCTTGTTGTGGAGCACAAGCTCCAGACATGCAGGCTCAGTAGTTGTGGCTCATGGGCCCAGTTGCTCTGTGGCATGTGGGATCTTCCCAGACCAGGGCTTGAACCCATGTCCCCTGCATTAGCAGGCAGATTCTCAACCACTGCACCACCAGGGAAGCTAAAAGGATTGTTTTCTATATATAGTAGTGTGTATATGTTAATCTCAATCTCCTAATTTATCACTTCCCCCCATGTTTTCCCTTTGGTAACCATAAATTTGATTTTGAGAACTGTGAGTCTGTTTCTGTTTTGTAAATAAGTTCATTTTTATTAGATCCTACATATAAGTGATATGATCTGTTATTTGTATTTCTCTGTCTGACTTACTTCACTTAGTAATAGATAACTAATAAGGACCTATTGTATAGCACAGGGAACTCTACTCAATATTCAGTAATAATCTATGTGGGAAAAGAATCTAAAAAAGAATGGAGATATATATATATATATATATATATATATATATATATATATAAAACTGATTCACTTTGTTGTACACCTGAAACTAAACAACACTGTAAGTCAACAATACTCCAATAAAAATTTTTTTAAAAAGGACTGTTTATGCTGTATGTTACTGAAAATAGTTCAAACTGGCTTTAAAAGAAAAAGAAAGTATGGTCTTTGATAAATGAAAAATTGGGGGTTAGTCTGGATCCAGGTTTCAAATCAGATGATCAGGCTTCTCCATGTCTTTGACATTCTCTCTCTCCTGTGGGATGAACTACTCTGAGTCACATGATTACTTCTACTGCATGGACTTGGGATAGATAATGAGTTTTCTGTAAAGGGAGAAGGAGCTGTAACAGAAGGGAAAAGGGAGATAGGTAAGCAAAGCACTATATTGGTGGTCAATAACACTTTAATGGATTTAACAATTTAGAGAATGTTTAACTCCTTACTGTGAGATTATTACTAATCTCACCATTACTTCTGCTCCATAACTTTCAAATTCCATACAGTTAATTCCCAGTATCTGTGGTAGTGACATACTACAAAGTCACCACAATCACTGAATTAGCCAATACTGAACCATTCCTCCCTGGGAAAATACAGAGTTAGGTTCATGTGAGCCTCTGGTCACAACACTTTCATCAACTGATCAATGCCTAGCCTTGTTTTGTGTGTGTTTCTGTTTAAAGACACCTTATTTAATATATATTGTTGATTCACTAACATTGAACTCATGGCCAATGGGACTGAACAAAGCTTATCTAACACATGTGAAGGTGCATTTCACCCTTCTTGTACTTAGGAACAATAGACCCTCTTCATCACTATGCTGGGGCTGTTTTGAACGTGAAATCACCAACAAAAAGCACAAAAATGTAAAACACATGGCACTAAGTAGACTGCAAAGAGAACACTTATTTAGAGTAGGAGACCTGAACTGAGAAAGCAGAGCTTGCCTGGTCCACCTCGGCTGGGAACCTGCATGGTAGGCGACTCAAATTTCCACTGCTCTGCACATGTCTGCAAATGATTGCAGAAGCATCATGAGTATTGATTCAGGGGCTACAAATTACTCGGGGGTTATAAATACCAATTGAGCAAGTCAGCAAATTGGCAAATACAGAATCTGAATAAGGAAAGTATAGCATAGGAATGAGGTCGATTCCTATTTTATTAATTCTGTACTGCTTGAGGGAGAATGATCCAAGGCTAGCATCAAATATGCTCTCTTTTATTTTTTTATTTTTTATTTATTTTTTGGGGGAGTAAGCGGGCCTCTCACTGTTGTGGCCTCTCCCTTTGCGGAGCACAGGCTCCGGACGCACAGGCTCAGCGGCCATCGCTCACGGGCCTAGCTGCTCTGCGGCATGTGGGATCTTCCCAGACCGGGGCACAAACCCGTGTCCCCTGCATTGGCAGGCGGACTCTCAACCACTGCGCCTCCAGGGAAGCCCACATATGCTCTCTTTTAAATGTCACAAAAGTATTTAGTGTTTATTTTGTGCACGTTTTATTTGTTTTCCTTACCGTTTCTAATTTCCTTTCTCTTATCTTATTGAAAAATGACCATTGGCCTTTTTCATTCCATCCTTAAGTTCTGCTAACTAATCCTCCTATTTGTTCAGTGATCTAGTTTGAACGGAGAGTTTTCTAAGCCTTCTGCACAGTTATATTCATGGGCTTTCCTTTCATGACAGGCTGGCAGAACTGCTGGCAATCTCAGTACAGTTCTCAAAGTTACCGCCTCTGACTTTTCTCCAGTCAGGGTTTCTTATTATGTAATGAAGCTAAGACAGGGAAGGCAGAGTGGATTCAAAGACAATTAAAACAATAAAGGGGTATGAAACAACAGACTAGACTTCCTAACATTTATGCACAAGTTTTCCTCATATTCTCTCCATCATTATTCACTGCACAAATGCCACCCCATTTCCACTCTTTCCCAGTGACTAGAATGTAAAAACTAAACAATCACTTTCTCTCGTCCATGCCTATGTTTCCAATCATCTTGTTAACCTAGATCTGTTTTGCTGACCAAGTCATATTCACTTCCTTATGATTTAGCACAATGATTTCTATGGACACGATTCATTTAACAAAGCATATTCAAGCACATTCGACCTTTACAAAATATAATACCTTATATATTTTTCTATTTAACATAATAAAATACCTTATGTTATAATGACAGATTTTCTTCCAGATCAAAATTACCCAGTTAGACTCTTTGGTATTCAGAAGAAACTGACTTCATCCCTCCCAGCCCAGGGGATTTACAGCTAACAAATTCTAGGAATATTTCAGTCCAATGTAATAGATGGCTCTGTGAAGTGGATTTCTAATCCGAGATCAGGGAACAAACAGATGACCTTAAAGATAATTCTTTTTTAAAAAATTTTATTGAAGTATAGTCAATTTACAGTGTGGTGTTAATTTCTGCTGTACAGCAAAGTGATTCAGTTACACATATATATATTCTTTTCCATTATGGTTTATTACAGAGTATTGAATATAATTCCCTGTGCTATACAGTAGGACCTTGTTGTTTATCTATCCTATAAAGATGATTCTTTCCAGTAATTATATGAAGGATTGAAGGTGTTAGCTAATGTTATGGTGGTAATCAATTTGCAATATATGAGTGTCAAATCAACATGTACACCTTAAAATTACAAAATGTTATATATCAATTATATCTCAATAAAGTTAGGAGATATAAAAAGATAGATTCTTATTCTAAGACCAGTTTATGTATTTATCATATGTCTCCCTTCACCAGAATGTTATCTCTATGAGAAGGGTTTCTTTATTCACCATTGATTCACCTGTGCCTTGCCCCTTGTAGGCTCTTAGTAAACATTTTTGGAATGGATGGATGTTACCTATAGCTGCACAAAAAATCACCCCCAAACTTAGTGGCTTAAGAGAAAGCAATACCTATCATTTTATCATGATCTCTTATGGTTCTAGAAGTCGGCTGGGTTCAGCTGTAGAAGTGTTTGTTTGTTTGTTTTTCTTACTTTAACCTATCTAGGCTTTTACAAAAATTTGGAGTATAGTTGATTTACAATGTTGTGTTAGTTTCGGGTGTACAGCAAAGGGATTCAGATATATATATATATTCTTTTTCAGATTATTTTCCACTTTAGGTTATTACAAAATATTGAGTAGAGTTCCCTGTGCTATACAGGAGGTTCTTGTTGGTTATCTATTTTATATATAGTGGTGTGTAATCCCAAACTCCTAATTTATCCCTCTTCCCCACAGTGGTTCTTGATCAAGGTCTCTCATGTGTCTGTGGTTAGATAGGTGGCTGCAGCTGAAATTAGCTTGTCTGGAAGTTGCTGCTGGCTGTCAGGAGGCACTGTCAGCCAGAACACCTACACAAAGCCTTTCTGAGCTTCCCCATAGTGTGGTGGTTAGGTTCCAAGGGCAGATTTTTCAAGGAAATGATGAGGAAGCATGTGCATTTTCATGAACTAGCCTTGGAAGTCACACATCATCCCTCCTATCATGAAGTTCCATTTACATTGAAGGGGAGAAATATAGCCCCCATCACTAGATGGAAGGTGTGTCCATGCTGTATTTCATGAGAATGTGGGATGAAATATACTGTGGTGGTTACCTTTGAAAAGCTCAGTCTTCCATGAAGGCTGACCAACAACAAATTACACTTGTTCATTAGCACATAGGAGACACCCCCAAGTTGCATGAAAAATAAGGTAGAGAAACCTTGAACGGGGATGAAGAGTCTCTGGTAGCACATAGGTCATATGGTGAAGATGCAGAACTGCAGTGTGAATGTTTCATAAATCTTGTCATGGTTGTAGTACTTAGAGAGACCATCCAGGGGCATGCAGGCAACGAGGACATGGAGCAAGCGGAGGTCAGCCTCCCCCTCCTCTACTTCAATTAGAACATCTCCATCTTTAATTTGCCTGTTGATATAAACACAGAACTTTGGTTCTGCGTGACGATTCACTTGAAGCATTCTGCTGCTTCAAAGGTTGGTAAACTGCAGAAGTGTGTAAGATTAAACACATGCAAAATGCTTGATTTGTGTCAAGCCAGCTGCTGCCAATGTTTTTTTTTTTTTATTTGTCATTTTCAGAGAAATTGATGGTAAATATTGAGAGGGAATTCCAAGGAAATGAATGGAATTACATGACATTCATGCCAATACTTAATCTTTCAGGTATCAGATGTTGCTTGTTCCCTCGGATCCTTCTGGCTACTACTGTGAGTTGGATTTGGTACTTTTTTATAAAAAAGTAACTGTTTACGTGAATGTCCTTACTTGTTAGGGTGCCCATCTTCCAGAAAGACCACCATTCACCTTAAGCATCACATGCCACATTCCTGTTAGTCTCTTATTCAGAAAAAAAAGGAGGCAAAGGGAATACATTCATTTTCCTTATTGGACACTCCTTTAGCAAAAGTTTATGGATATTTTCTTCATTATTTACCATCTAAGTATGAATAACAAAGAGTTATGTTGTAAATTAGAAGAGCAAAACCATGCTAAGGAAAGCTCTTGTATTTGGCAGGACAGACTAAACTTGCAGCATGGTAATACACAACATGTAAATATCAGTGACTGAACGCAGTAGTTACTTTTGTTCCTGCAATGTTGGTGTAGCTCAGACTAATCTCCTTTGCTGCCTTCCACTTGAGAACTCAAACATACAGGCTTCTTTGCTCTTGTGAGTCCACCATCTCAGTGTAGCCATAACAGGGAGAAAAAATACTAAAAGTGGAAGAAGAGCTTTTTGCTACCTCAGCCCAGAAGTGATCTTTCAGATCACTATCCACTGATTAGGACTAGTTCTGTGATCCTAGGTGAGTGCAAAGCAGCTAGAAGCTGTGATCTTTGTGCCCAGGAAGGAGAGGAGACTCTATAAGTGCCTGCTGTATCATCAAATGTTGTCATGATTTTCGCAATCTTTTTGGAATGTAATGAGGATACTCTTTAACCCTGTAATTCTATCCTTGGAGACCTAGAAAATTATTCTAAAGAAACAACCTCCACCCAAACAACAAAAGGTATCTCTTTGACCTCCCATAACAATCTAGGCATTGATCTGCCATCGTTCACACTGCATTATTTTATTATTATGCATTTCTGTGTCTGAACTTCACACTAACCTGTGGAATCTTTAAGTCATGATCAGGATCTAATTTAGTTTTGAATCTCAAGCCGTAGAGATGCATAAAGTTAACCAACAGTGTAAGCTGGAAAATAGATATCTATAGTGAGAGGCATTTATAAGAACAAAATGCCCATCTACATTTGTCACGTCTTAGCTATGTACAGCTGGTAGAGAGGTCTCTGAGATGTCATGTAGGAAAATATTTCATGCCAGAGTTTAGTCTTCAGTTGGGCTTGAAAGACTAATAAAGGATATGGATGGAAAGTAAAGACGATATTGGATGCAGCCTTTACCTAGATATGGTAATTCACAAACGCTGGCTGGTTCAGGGAGCCAACACTGACTGATACATATCTGCAGATTCAGGTCAACCAGCAATGGGGTCTAAAATTACCCTTGTAGTCCTTTTTCTTTTTCTAGTGGATCCTGGGAGGAAATGGGGTGGGAGTACATATAGGTATTTATAAATGGCATCCTTTATCCTTTTCACCACCCTCACCTCTGGTTCTGATTTGCCTGTCAACTTACCCACTCATCTTGAACACCCAAGGGCTCTTCAATTTGTGTAGTCACTTCTGACTCCTAGGGCTGTGGTCTTTCCTTGCAATAGGTTGGATCTCACACTAACCCAGTCAGACCATTGGGAACCAGGATGATGCCTCTGGTCTGACTTGGGGTATTATTATTATTTGAAGACACCTGCTTTCTTCCCTTGTCTTAGACAGCAGTAGGTGCCTCCTTATGTATAGACATTGATCCAGAATCCTCCTGGGAGACAGAGAAAACCAAACAGTCTAGAACTTTAGGGTATGCAAGATTGAGTAAGTTGGCAGGCAGAGTCTAATCCATTCCATACCCACATTGGTTTCTTTGCCCAGCCCCTAAATGTCCCCCTCTTCACCACCAGTCTAGCATTGAGGTCCTAACATGTGTCTAAAGGAACATACCTGAAATATAGGTAGTATGATTTCAGGAACAGCACAGAATTTAAGAAACAGAGATGAGAGTGCATATAGTATATACAGAAGTGGTCATAGAAATCAGAGAGTGAAGCAAATGATTTCCACTGGAGATGGTATGAGTTCAGTCTTGAAAGGAAGGAGGGAACTATGTTAAGGGGCACCTTGCATGCTCAGTGAACAGAGTGTGAATTTACCATGTAGAGAAGAAGTTAGTCTGGTGTAATTCACAGAACCTGACATTGTTAGTAAGCCTGGCTTGGGTCTTTTAATCTCAGCTCTGTCATTCATTTCTTCTGTGGCTGTCCAAACAACTAATTTTCTAAGTCTACTTTTCCCCCTGCAAATTGAGCATTCCCTTTCTGCTGAGTTGTTGTGACAGTTAGAGTCAATGAATCTAAAAAAAATGAGCACAGTGCCTGACAAAGAGCAAGTATTTACAGTGAGCTAAATTATCATTGAGAATTAGGGAGAATATGTGGGAAAGAGTGGTATTTTAGGAAGGATGACTTGACTGCTTCCTGGATGGGATTGTAGCTGTGGCATACTACAAAGGCAAGGAGAATCAATCAGTATACTATATAAAAATAAAGAACCAAGTTTGGACTAAGACATAGCCTATAGGAAGTAAAAAAATGGAGAAAAAGCAGTGATCTTTGTGTGTGTCCCCACATGTCAAACTTACGTAAATGGGAAGATGTTGGGGCTGAGTAAGCAGGTTTGTGGTGATGATGAAACTTAACTTTAGAAAGTGGACTTTGACATCAAAGTGGTGAGTCCAAGGGGATATGTGTGTCTGAAGCACAAGAGGAGGTTAATGTTTGGAATTGGGAATTTTCTGTGTGGAAGTCATACTGGAAACAATGAGAGTGGTTATGATCTGTTCCAAGCACTAAACACATGCTTCTAAAGGTCAGGAGGAAAATACCAATGAATATGGTATTTCAGATATGCATATCTCAGTACTGAAGTGGTAGACACAGATGCACACATCTTGAGGATGGAATGGTACTCTGGTGTCTAAAGAAGCAGTATCAGGACCATCCTTAAAGAAACCCCTGTTCCTGGATCCATACTTGCTGTTCCCATGCCACCACAAGGGGGCGCCAACACTTCACTCCTCTCTGCAGCTTTTGGAGATCAATTAAGTTCAAGAAGAAATTCAGGGCCATTTACTGTCTACTTGACTGAACGGATTTTGCATGATAATTTACATAGGCAGAATTTGTAAAATGAACCGAAAGCAGGACTATGTATTTCCCTAGAACATGGGCCAATTATCACAGAGAGCTATTAGCCGCTCTCTTGGAGTAATTAATCAGAGTAAATTAATAACTAATTTCTGCTTTTTAAGATCTCCTTTGTTTAGATCTGCTTGTTGTGCAGAAACGTCTTCACCTTTTCCCAATGACAAATTCATATATTAATTACCATTTTAATGCTAAACATCATGACTTTCAGGAAAATTAGCTTTTAGAATTTTTTTCAGCAAAATTAAATCATCTGCTCTGAATATTCTAATTTCACAGAAGAAAGGAGAGGGACAAGAGGGGAGGAGAAGGGAGGGGAGGGAGAGAATGATGCTGGTAATGAAGTCCCAGGGTCTCCTAATTGGTGATGTCCCTTGGGATTTTCTCAGGGTCCTTAGTGTCTGAGCTATTTACTGAAGTAAAATAAACATACAGAAAAGTGTATGTATTATAAATGTATGGCTCTATAAAATTAACAGCACCCCAGAAGCTTCCCTTAATAGAAATTTGTATCATACAGAATATACTTGTGTTTGGCTTCCTTTGATCAAGATTAAGTTTGTGAGGCTCATCCTTATTTTGGTGAATGGTGGTCATTTCCTTCACTCTCACAGCTGTGTAGTATTCCACTGTGTCAGGATATCATAATTTTTTATGCATTCAACTGTAAATGGATATTTGGGTAGTTTCAAGTGTTGTACCAGTGCTGCTATGACCAGTCTTGTACACCTTTTTGTGAATGTGTGCATGCATTTATGTCAGGAATGTAAACAAGGATAGAATTGCTGGATCCTGCATATGTTCAACTTTGGACCAGACTGCTAAATAGTTTTCCAAAATGATTATGTCAACTTACAATCCCATCAACAGTATATAACAGTTCCAGTTGCTCTAAATCCTTGCTAACACTTGGTATTTTTGCTCCTTTTCATTACAGCCATTCTGGTGAATATATTTTGCAGTTTTACTACACATTTCCTTACTAACCAATGGAGTAGTATGAAAAGATAACATCTTTTCACATGTATATTAACCATTTTGAAACTTTGTTTTTGAACACTGTTCAATTATTTTGAACATTTAAAAAGAATTGGATACCTTGCCTCTTATTGCTTTATAATATAGTATATCTTTATATATTGTAGATATAAATCATCTGTCAGAAATTACCTACTCCAAATAATTTCTCTCAATCTATAGATCTTATTTTCACTGTCCTAGTGGGGCCTTTTGATAAGCTGAACTTCTTGATTTTAAGATAGTCTATATATTATTTACCCTTTGTAATTATTCCATTTTGTGTGCTATTTAAGAAGTCTTTGTCTAAGCCAAGGCTGCAGTGATGTTTTCCTGTGTTTTCTTAAGAATGCTTTATTGTGTACCATTCACATTTAAGTCTGCAATCCATCTTCACAAGGTTTTTGAGTGTGGTGTGAGTTGGGATTCAACTTCACCTTTCAGTATGGCAACCAGATGATTCAGCAACATTTATTGATGAGACTTTTCCTTCCCAGTGAACTGTAGTGACTTCCTCGTCATAAATCAGGTGACCACCTACATTTGTACCTGTTTCTGGACTCTTCTAGTGCACTAGTTTGTTGTCTATTCTTCTGTCACTACCACATCGCATCCATTACTCTAGTTTTATAATAGATTATGATAGTTGATTTTGTCAACTCACTCATGGCGTGCCCCTCAAGATTTCCCCTGGCTTTTCTTATCCTTTTGCATTTCCTTGCAAATTCTGGAAACAGTTTTTCAAAATCTCCCCCAAAATCTTGATGGAATTTACTGTAATTAGGTAGAATCTATAGATTAATTGGGAAGAAACTGATATCTCTACAATATTAAGACTTCCAGTCAATGAACATGGCATATCCCTCCATTTATTTGAGACTCTTTAAGCAACATTTTGTAGTTTTCAGTGTAGCGGTCTCACGTATAAATTGATAGATTTTCCCCTTGGTATTTGATGTGTTTTAATGCCATTGTAAATGGTACCATTTTAAAAATCTGTTTTCCATTGGTTTGTCATTGGTGTGTAGAAATATAATTTTTTTTTGTTTTTATTTACCTTGTCTCCAACAGCCCTGCTAATTTCTTTGAAGTTTTGTTAACATACCCATTCTGCAAATAGGGACAGTTTTACCTCTTCTTTTGTAGTTGTTAGTATACATTGAATATTTATATCTTTTCATACCTTACTGAACTTTCTAGAATATTATTACAATACTGAATAGAAGCCATGGCTTTAGGCACCCATGTCACATTATTGTTCTTGAAGGAAAGCTTTCAATAAGTCATCATTAAGTGTGGTATTTACTGTATGACGTTTGTAGATTTTAAAAATAAAATTAAGTTACCTTCGATTTCCAGTTTGTTAAGCATTTTTATCTTGTATGATTGTTGAATTTTGGGAAAAACTTAATCATGTGATTTTTCTTCATTTTTCTTGTTTATGTGGTGAATTACACCAATTGATTTTTTACTGTTATAACAACCTTGCATCCCTAGACTTAATGACACTTGATCATAGCACATTATTCCTTTATTGCTTATTCTCATTTCTAATATTTTTTAGGATTATTGAATCTATGTACATGAAAGAAGTTATTTTATAATTTTCTTCTTGGTTATGTTCTTGTCTTGGTTTGGTATCATATTGTCTTGGTTTTGTATTATATCCTAGCTCATTAAAAAAGTGGGAAGCCTTTCCTGTTTTTCTATGTCCCATAAAAACTTTGTCAAAGATTGGGAATGTATTTTTTGAAATATTTGAATTACTTAGTTATAAATCCAACTGATCTGAAAGTTTACTTGTGGGAGGGTTTTAAAGTAATAGTTCAGGGCTTCCCTGGTGGCACAGTGGTTGAGAGTCCGCCTGCCGATGCAGGGGACACGGGTTCGTGCCCCGGTCTGGGAAGATCCCACATGCCGCGGAGCGGCTGGGGCCGTGAGCCATAGCTGCTGAGCTTGTGCGTCCGGAGCCTGTGCTCCGCAACAGGAGAGGCCACAACAGTGAGAGGCCCGCATACCGCAATAGTTCAATTTCTTTAATATATTTTCAGCTTATTCAAATTTTCGTTTTCTTCTATCAGTTTTGATAAAACTCCGTTTTTGGGGAATTTGTCCATTTCATCCAAAAGGTCATTTTTAATTGTCACAAAAGTTTTACAATATCTTATTATCATTTTTGATGTTGGGAGCAACTGTAATGATTTTCTCTTTTTCATTCCTGATACTGCTAATTTGTGTCTTTATTTATCAATTTTACTATTTTTCAAAAGACCAACTTTTGGCTTTGTTTACATTTTAATATATACACTAAGAGTGGTGTGTGTGCATGTGTGTGTGTGTGTGTGTGTATGTATTGAATTCCTATATTTGTTAAATGTTCCATTTAATGAAATGTTCAATTTTCTCTTCTACTTTCCCTATGCTTGATTTGGTTTTGTAACTATTTGATATGGAAATTTAAATCACTTATATTCAGCCTCTCTTCAATACTTTTATATGGATTTAAGACACAAGTAGCTCTTTAAGCACTCCCTTTTCTACATTAAAAATTGCTACTGATTTCTTTTTTATCCCACAGCAGCAATTTTCTGCCATGGTATGAAGGGCCCAAGTCTTGTTTCTTTGTCTCTGATTTGCCTAAAATTGATAAATATCCTGAGGTGAAAGGGGCTTTTTACCATTGCCAGTTTATCTCTCACTCAGGGCTTTAACTCTTGCCTGTTTTTATCATCTGTAAATAGCTATAGACCCTAGTTACATCACACTGTCAGTCCTGGTATTGGCAAGTTGTGTCTGCTCTTTGTTACTCCTGATCAGTCTGCCTAGAGTGTTTTTAATTTTATTCATATTCTTAAAGGGGAAGTCTTTCATTTCATTGTACTTCGGATTTTTTTTTCTGTTTTGTATTTCATTGATCTCTGCTCTGATCTTCATTATTTCCTCTCTTTTGCTACTTTGGGTTTGATTTGCCTTTCTTTTGCTAGACTCTTCAGTTGGAAGCTGAGATCTTTGAATTGAGACTTTTTTCTCACATAAGGGATTAGTGCTACAATTTTGCCCTAGTACTGCTTTAGCAGCATCCCACAAATATTAATGGTATGTTTTAGTTTTCATCTAGCTAAAAATACACTCTAATTCTCCTTTGGTTACTCTTATGACCCACAGAGTATATAGAAATATATTAGTTAGTTTCCAGTTATTTGGAGATTGTCCAGCTATCTCTGTGTCATTAATTTCTAATTTAATTCCACTGTGGTCAGAAAATATACTTTGTATGATTTGAACCCTTGTAATTTCATGTTTTGTTTTCTGGCCTCAAATATGGCCTTTCTTGGTAAATTTTTCCTATTCGCTTAAAAAGAATATGTATTTTTCTGTTTTTTGGTTTTTTGTGGGTTTTTTGTGGGGTTTTTTTGCGGGACTGGTTTATAAATGCTAACTGATTTTCTTTCTACATGTTCTATCATTTTTTGAGAGAGGGATATAAAAATATCTGACTACAGTTTTGAATTTGTCTATTTCTCCTTGCAATTCTATCAGTATTTTGATTTATATATTTTGAAACTCTGTTAAGTGTTTAGGATTTTTTTATAGCCTCCTAATGAATTGACTCCTTCCTTTATCATTATGAAATGCCTTTTATGCTTCATAATATTATATGCCCTGAAATATATTTTGCTTTATATTAATATAATCTCCACAACTTTTTTGTAATAGTGTTACATTTTACTTATTTGTGTTTTGTAGGCAGCATATAGTTGAATCTTGCTTTTTTATCCAGTTTGACAATCTCTTCCTTTTACTTTGGGTATTTTGACCATTTATATGTAATATGATTATTGTTAGAGTTTGATTTAAATCTACTAACTTACTCTTTGTGTTCTACTCATCTCATCTGTTTACTGTTCTCTTTTTTTGCTATATTATTTGAAATGTTTAAAATAATTTATTGAGATGAAATGCATATGACATAAAATTACCTACTTTAAAGCC
The DNA here is from genome assembly GCF_964374135.1 of Grampus griseus. Taxonomy (NCBI): domain Eukaryota; kingdom Metazoa; phylum Chordata; class Mammalia; order Artiodactyla; family Delphinidae; genus Grampus; species Grampus griseus. The sequence continues at coordinate 121,295,412 of NC_139018.1, read as the reverse complement.
AATAATTCAGTGGAATCTACTACACTCAAAATGTTGTACCACCATCACCTCTATCTAGTTCCAACACATTTTAATTACTGCCAAATAAACCCCTTACCCATTAAGCAATTACTCCTTCTTCCTCTGGCAGCCACAAATATGCTTTCTGTTTCTATTGATTTACCTATTCTGGAACTATAGAATATGTGACCATTGTGTCTGACTTCTTTCACTTAGCATGCTTTTGAGGTTCATCCACATTGTAGCATGTAACAGTACACCATTCCATTGCATGGCTGAATAATGTTCCATGTGTGGATGTAACAAACTTGTTTATCTATTCATCTGTTAATGGGCATTTTGACTGTTTCCACCTTATGCCTATTGTGAATAGTGCTGCTATGAAAATTTGTATATAGGTAATTGTTTAAATACCTGTTTTCAGTACTTTTGGTATATACTTAGCTGTGCAATTTCTGGGTCATAAGGCAATTCTATGTTTACTTTGAGAAACTGGCAAACTATTTCCACAGTGGCTTTACCATTTTGCATTCCCACCAGCAATAACTGGTTTCTTCACATTCTCACCAACACTTTCCATTTTCTAGATTATCACCAACTTAGTGGGTATGAAGTGAAATGTTGTGGTTTTAAATAAATTTCCCTAATGACTAATTATGCAGAGTATGTTTTCATGTGCTTATTGATCATTTGCATAGATTTATTTTTGAGAGATATCTGTTCAAATCCTTTATCCATTTATGAATTAGGTTGTTTGTCTTGTTGAGTTGTAAAAGTTCTTTCCATATTCTGGATATTAGAGAATACAATTCACAAATATTTTTTCTCATTATACAAGTTGTCTTTTCACTCTCTTGATTGTGTCCTTTGATGCACAAAATGCTTAAATTTCATGAAGCCCATTTTATCTAATTTTTCACTTGTTGCTCATGCTTTTGGTGTCATATCTAACAATCCATTGCTAAATCTAAAGTCATGAAAATTTACCCATAGATTATCTTCTTAGAGTTTTATAATTTTAGCTCTTACATTTAGGTTACCAATAAATTTTGAGTTAATTTTTGTTTGTGGTGAGAATTATGGGTCCAATTTCATTCTTTGGCATGTGGATATCCAGCTGTCCCAGCACCATTTGTTGAATAGGCTACCATTTCCTCATTGAGTGGTCTTGGAACGCTTGTCAAAAATCAGTTGATCATACATATGGGTTTATTTCTGGACTCTCAATTTTATTCCATTGGTCCATATGCCAGTACCACACCTTATAATTCTTTTTATTTCTGTAATGTCAGTGATGCTGGCCCCTCTTCCATTCCTGCTTTTAGTAATTTGAGTCTTTTTATCTTCTTCATTCTAGTTAAACATTCATACATTTTGTTCATCTTTTCAAAGAACCAACTTTTAGTTTCTCTAATTTTTTGTTTTCTATTTTATGTAATTTTTTTCTGCTCTAATCTTTATTATTTCCTTCTTTTCACTTACTTTGATTTAATTTGCTCTTTTTTTAAAAAAAAATTTATTGGAGTATACTTGATTTACAATGTAGTGTTAGTTTCTGCTGTACAACAAAGTGAGTCAGTTATACATATACATATATCCACTCTTTATTAGATTCTATTCCCATATAGGTCATTACAGACTACTGAGTAGAGTTCCCTGTGCTATAGAGTAGGTTTTTTTAATCAGTTATCTATTTTATATAAAGTAGTGTGTATATCTCAATACCAATCTCCCAATTTATCCCTCTCAACTCCCACATTCATAACCATAAGTTTGTTTTCTACAATCTGTGACTCAATTTCTGTTTTGTAAATAGGTTCATTTGTACCATTTTTTTAGAATCCACATATAAGAAATATCATATGATATTTGTCTTTCTCTCTTTGACTTACTTCACTCAGTATGACAATCACTAGGTCCATCACTGTCACTGTAAATGGCATTATTTCATTATTTTTTATGGCTGAATAATATTCCATTGTATATATGTACCATGTCTGCTTTATCCGTTCCTCTGTCAATGGACATTTAGCTTGCTTCCATGTCCTGGCTATTGTAAATAGTGCTGCAATGGACATTATGGTGCATGTATCCTTTCATATTATGGTTTTCTCCAGATATGTACCCAAGAATTGCTGAACCATATGGTAGCTCTCTATTTAGTTTTTTAAGAAATCTCCATACTGTTCCCCATAGTAGCTGTACCAATTTACATTCCCACCAACAGTGTAGGAGGGTTCCCTTTTCTCCACATGCTCTGCAGCATTTATTGTTTGCAGATTTTTTGATGCTGGCCATTCTAACCAGTGTGAGATGATACCTCATTGTAGTTTTGATTTGAATTTCTCTAATAATTAGTGAACTTGACTGAGCATGTTTCATGTGACTCTTGGCCATCTGTATTTCTTCTTTGGAGAAATGTCTATTTAGATCTTCTGCCCATTTTTTCATTGGGTTGTTAGTTTTTTTTGATATTGAGCTGCATGAGATGCTTGTATATTTTGGAGATTAATCCTTTGTCAGTTGCTTCATTTGCAAATATTTTATCCCATTCTGAGGGTTGTATTTTCATCTTGTTTATGGTTTCTGTTGCTGTGAAAAAGCTTCTAAGTTTTATCAGGTCCCATTTGTTTATTTTTGTTTTTGTTTCCATTACTCTAGGAGGTGGGTCAAAAAGAATCTTGCTGTGATTTATGTCTTAAAGTGTTTTGCCTATGTTTCCCTCTAAGAGTTTTATAGTATCTGGCTTTACATTTAGGATTTAAATCCATTTTAAGTTTATTTTTGTGTATGGTGTTAGGGAGTGTTTTAATTTCATCCTTTTACATGTAGCTGTCCAGTTTTCTCAGCACCACTTATTGAAGAGGCTGTCTTTTCTCCATTGTATATTGTTGCTTCCTTTGTCAAATATAAGGTAACCATATGTGCATGGGTTTATCTCTGGGCTTTATATCCTGTTCCATTGATCTATATTTCTGTTTTTGTACAAGTACCATACTGTCTTGATTACTGTAACTTTGTAATATAGTCTGAATTCCAGGAGCCTGATTCCTCCAGCTCCGTTTTTCTTTTTCAAGATTGATTTGGTTATTCTGGATCTTTTGTGTTTCCATATAAATTGTAAAAATTTTTGTTCTTGTTCTTTGAAATATGCCATTGGCAGCTTGATAGGGATTTCACTGAATCTGTAGATTGCTTTGGGTAACATAGTCATTTTCACAATGTTGATTCTTCCAATCCAAGAACATGGTATATCTCTCCATCTGTTTGTATCATTCTTGATTAATTTCATCTGTGTCTTATAGTTTTCTGCATACAGGTGTTTTGCCTCCATAAGTAGCGTTATTCCTAGGCATTTTATTCTTTTTTTTTGCAATGGTAAATCCGAGTTTTTCCTTAATTTCTCTTTCAGATTTTTTGTTGTTAGTGTATAGGAATGCAAGAGATTTCTGTGCATTAATTTTGTATCCTGATACTTTACAAAATTCAATGATTAGGTCTAGTAGTTTTCTGGTAACATGTTTAGGATTCTCTCTGTATAGTATCATGTCATCTGCAAACAGTGACAATTTTACTTCTTCTTTTCTGATTTGGATTCCTTTTATTTCCTTTTCTTCTCTGATTGCTGTGGCTAGGACTTCGAAAACTATGTTGAATAATAGTGGCAAGAGTGGACACCCTTGTCTTAGATGTTCCTGATCTTAGAGGAAATGGTTTCAGTTTTTCACCATTGAGAATTATGTTGGCTGTGAGTTTGTCATATATGGCCTTTATCATGTTCAGGTGGCTTCCCTCTATGTCAACTTTCTGGAGAGTTTTTATAATAAATAGGTGTTGAATTTTGTGAAAAGCTTTTTCTGAATCTCTTGAGATTATCATATAGTTTTTATACTTCAGTTTTTTAATATGGTGTATCACATTGATTGTTTTGTGTATATTGAAGAATTCTTGCATTCCTGGGATAAACATCACTTGATCATGGTGTATGATCCTTTAATGTGCTGTTGGATTCTGTTTGCTAGTATTTTGTTAAGGGTTTTTGCATCTATGTTCAGCATTGATATTGGCCTGTAGTTTTCTCTTTTTTTGTGACATCTTTGTGTGATTTTTGTATCAAGGTGATGGTGGGCTCATGTCCCACCCTCTGCTATATTTTGGAAGAATTTGAGAAGGATATGTGTCAGCTCTTCTGTAAATGTTTTATAGAGTTCACCTGTGAAGCCATCTGGTCCTGGGCTTTTGTTTGTTGGAAGATTTTTAATCACAGTTTCAATTTCAGTGCTTGTAATTTATCTGTTCATATTTTCTGTTTCTTCCTGGTTCCATCTTTGAAGATTGTACTTTTCTAAGAATTTGTTCATTTCTTCCAGGTTGTCCATTTTATTGGCATATAGTTGCTTGTAGTAGTCTCTCATGATTCTTTTATTTCTGCAGTGTCAGTTGTTACTTCTCCTTTCTCATTTCTAATTCTGTTGATTTGAGTCTTCTCCCTTTTTTTCTTGATGAGTCTGGCTTATCAAGATTGGCTGGTTTATCAAATTTTCTTATCTTCTCAAAGAACCAGGCTTTAGTTTTATTGATCTTTTCTCTTGTTTCCTTTATTTCTTTTTCACTTATTTTTGATCTGATCTTTATGATTTCTTTCCTTCTGCTTTCGGTTTTTTTTTGTTCTGTTTGTTTTGATTTCATTTTCTAATTGCTTTAGGTGTAAGGTTAGGTTGTTTATTTGAGATTTTTCTTGTTTCTTGAGGTAAGATTGTATTGATATAAACTTCCCTCTTAGAACTGCTCTGCTGCACCCCATAGTTTTTGGGTCATCGTGTTTTCATTGTCATTTTTTTGTAGGATTCTTTTTTAGTTCCTCTTTGATTTATTCAGTGATCTCTTGGTTATTTACTACTGTATTGTTTAGCCTTCCTGTATTTGTATTTTTTACAGTTTTTTTCCTGTAATTGATATCTAGTCTCATAGCATTGTGTTCAGAAAAAATATTTCATATGGTTTCAATTTTCTTAAATTTCCCAAGGCTTGATTTGTGACCCAAGATATGATCTATCCTGGAGAATGTTCCATGTGTACTTGAGAAGTAAATGTATTCTATTGTTTTTGAATAGAATGCACAGGCTCCCGGAGGGTATGGGTAGTGACCTGTGTCTGCACACAGGATCCTTGGTGGCAGCAGTGGCAGGTGTAGCAGGCCGTTCCCACCTCTGCGGTCTGTGAGATGACAGCTGTGGCTCATACCCATCTCTGGAGCTCGCTTAGGCAGTGCTCTGCCATCTGTGGGCACACAGAACAGGACACCTCTCTCTTCATGCCCACTGAAACAATGGTCTCTTGCCTCTCCAGACCTTTTTCCAGGACTCCCTCCCAGCTAGCTGTGGCACACTAGCCCCCTTCAGGCTGTCTTCACATAGCCAACCCCAGTCCTCTCCCTGGGGTCTGACTCCCAAAGCTTGAGCCTTAGCTCCCAGGCCTCACCCACCCCAGTGGGTAAACAGACAAGCATCTCAGGCTGGTGAGTGCTGGTTGGCACCAATCCTCTGTGCAGGAATCTCTCCGCTTTGCCTTCAGCACCCCTGTTGATGCTCTGTCCTCTGTGGCTCTGAAGCTCCCACTCTCATCCCACCAGTGAAGGGGTTTCCTAGTGTGTGGAAACTTCCTCCTTCACAGCTCCCTCCAGAGGCCCAGGACCCATCCCTATCCCTTTGTCTCTTCTTTGTTTTCTTTTTTCTTTTGCCCTACCCAAGTATGTGTGGATTTTCTTGCCTTTTTGAGAAGTCTGAGGTCTTCTGCCTGTATTCAGTAGGTGTTCTGTAGGAGTTGTTCCACATGTAGATGTATTTTTGATGTATTTGTGGGGAGGAAGGTGATCTCCACCTCTTACTCCTCTGCCATCTTGAAAGTCTCCTAGTTGTTTTACCCTTACTGAAGCTTTATCTTTTTATTCCTCAAGCTGAATAACCTCAACTGACCTGTATGCTGTTGAATTAGTGAATTTTTCACTTTAGTGATCGCACTTATTATATCCAGAGTTTCTTTTATTTTGAAATAATATTAATTAATTAATTTATTTATTCTATTTTTTTGGAGACATCCTCCTCATAGTTACCTTGTGTCCTTTAGGAATGATTTTTTTTTAAACTTCTCTGAACATAGCTAATTTAAAGTCTTTGTCTATGAAGTCTAATGTCTGAGATTTCTCAGGGTCAGTTTCCATTGCCTGCATGTTTTCCTGTGTACAAGACATACTTTTCTATTTCTTTGTATGTATTGTTACTTTTTGTTAAAAATAAAAAAATTTTAATCACGTAATCAGGGAACTCTGAAAATCAGATTCCACCCCCAGCGTTTATGTTTATTGCTGTTTGTTAAGTGACTTTCCTCAATGAATTCTTTAAAATCTGTGTCCTTTCTTTTATGCAACCACTGACATCTCTTCCTGATTAACTTATTGGCCAGATAATGGTTGGATGGAGATTTCCTTAAATGCCTTGGGACAATGTGGCTCCCAGTCTTTGTTAAGGAGATCTCTGTGTGTTGGGGTCTATCTTCAAGGCTCTGACAGGCAGTTTACAACTTTGCCTTAGCCTTCAATCCTTGCCTGTATTGGGGGAGTGAGAGCTTAGGGCCTTCACAGGTCCTTCTTGAGATGAGACTGTGCATAACCCTGTCCATGCACCTGCCTTACACATGAACATGGCCCTCTAAATTCCCAAGGTAATGTCACGGACTTTCAACAGTCCATAGAGATGGACATCTTATTTGTCAATTTTTCCTTTTAAGTTTTTGGTCAGCCTCTATTTTATCCCAACCAGTGTCACTACATCAGGCAGCTACAACATGAAACAGTATCTCCTATTCTTTTTTTAACAGAGAAAATGTCATTTACATTAGGAGGGCTCAGGTCAAACAAAGCAAAGCCTGTGTTATGGAGCTTTTGAGGAAGTTTCCACACAAGGTAAAACAGTGGCAACTCTCTGAGATGGGGCTTGTAGGCTCCTCCAATCACATTCTGCTCCTTCCAGTGACTGCTAGGCTGCTGGATTTTTTTTTTTTTTTTTTTTACAGATACCATCCATTGTGTGGCTATTGATTTTCTTTTTTTTCTATTTTATAAATTATATATTTATTTATTTTTATTTTTGGATGTGTTGGGTCTTTGTTGCTGTGAGCGGGCTTTCTCTGGTTGTGGCAAGTGGGGCCTACTCTTCATTGCGGTGCATGGGCTTCTCATTGCAGTGGGTTCTCTTGTTGCGGAGCATGGGCTCTAGGTGCATGGGCTTCAGTAGTTGTGGCACATGGGCTCAGTAGCTGTGGCATGGGAGCTCTAGAGCGCAGGCTCAGTAGTTGTGATGCACGGGCTTAGTTGCTCTGCGGCATGTGGGATCTTCCTGGGCAGGGCTTGAACCCGTGTCCCCTGCATTGGCAGGTGGATTATTAACCACTGTGCCACAAGGGAAGCCCGTGGCTTTTGCTTTGTAAAGTTACTGTGAAGGTGATGAGTGAGGGAAGGAATTAGGCAAGTGGAATTGTTGAAACATTTACTGCTCTTACTAGCATTCAATTGTTTTTCTTTTTTTTTTAACATCTTTATTGGAATATAATTGCTTTACAATGGTGTGCTCGTTTCTGCTTTATAGCAAAGTGAATCAATTATACACATACATATGGCCCCATATCTCTTCCCTCTTGCGTCTTCCTCCTACCCTCCCTATCCCACCCCTCTAGGTGGTCACAAAGCACCGAGCTGATCTCCCTGTGCTATGCAGCTGCTTCCCACTAGCTATCTATTTTACGTTTGGTAGTGTATATATGTCCATGCCACTCTCTCACTTTGTCCCAGCTTACCCTTTTCCCTCTACATATCCTCAAGTCCATTCGCTAGTAGGTCTGCATCTTTATTCCTGTCTTGCCCTTAGAACCTAATTCTGACCATATGACAAGCCTTTAGTTCATTTTCAGTGTTCTGAAAACTTTTATAATTTTTTGCCAGTTTTTGTTTGTTTGTTTGTTTGTTTTCTGTGTATCTACATCACGGGTTTGTGAGTATTGAATGAGGAAAGTCTTATAGTACCTAGCTCATAGCAAGTGCTCATTCAATGGTTACTATATTCATTTTGTTTGTTTATTTGTTGTTAATTCTTTTATTAATTTTAAAATTTTATTTTATTTATTTTTTTATACAGCAGGTTCTTATTAGCCATCAATTTTATACACATCGGTGTGTACATGTCAATCCCAATCACCCAATTCATCACAACCCCACCCTCACCCCCACCACTTTTGCCAGTGTTTTTATTACTTTGGTAAAAGAGAAGATTTTCAGAGGTCTCTACTCCATCATTCTGCTCTATGGTTTTCAGTTAATTTCTCTGTGATTTCTTCCTCTCTGGAATTCTCTCTCTCAACTCCAAGCTATTTGGGCAGCCAGGGGCTTTGATCACTTTCTCATCTGTTTCTAGAAATATGACTGTGATTTCTACTTAGCCTCTATTCCCTTGTACTCTGATATAGAAAATCCATCCAGGGTATAATATGGAGTTAACTTTGTGTGTTTCCATTTTCCCAGTGATTATAGACCCTCAATTATTAATTAATCACTTGCTTCACAATAATTCTCAGACAATAATTTTATATACCTTACCTAAATTTATAGCTGTTTTTTGACAGGAACATTAGATTAGTACCATATGAGCTAATCTGCCATAACTAGAGCCATAAATATAGCTGCCCTTATAATTTCTTCTTTCATTTCCTTTACAGGGGACTGGTTAAATAAATGTGGCAAATCCACATAAAAGAGTATTTTGCAGCCTAAATAAAAGAGAAGGATTTAACTTCTACAAAGTGATCTCCAGAATGAATTATTTTTTTTCATGGTTTGGAGTATTTTATTTTATTTTAAACATCTTTATTGGAGTATAATGGCTTTACAATGGTGTGTTAGTTTCTGCTTTATAACAAAGTGAATAAGTTATACATATATCCCCATATCTCTTCCCTCTTGCATCTCCCTCCCTCCCACACTCCCTATCCCACCCCTCTGGGGGATCACAAAGCACTGAGCTGATCTCCCTGTGCTATGCAACTGTTCCCCACTAGCTATCTATTTTATATTTGGTAGCGTATATATGTCCATGCCACTGTCTCACTTTGTCCCAGCTTACACTTAGCTCTCCCCGTGTCCTCAAGTCCATTCTCTAGTAGGTCTGTGACTTTATTTCTGTCTTGCCTCTATGTTCTTAATGACCTTTTTCTTTTTCTTTTAGATTCCATATATATGTGTTAGCATACGGTATTTGTTTTTCTCTTTCTGACTTACTTCACTCTGTATGACAGACTCTAGGTCCATCCACCTCACTATAAATAACTCAATTTCGTTTCTTTTTATGGCTGAGTAATAGTCCATTGTATATATGGACCACATCTTCTTTATTCATTCATCTGTCGATGGACACTTGGGTTGTTTCCATGTTCTGGCTATTGTAAGTAGAGCTGCAATGAATATTGAGGTACATGACTCTTTTTGACTTATGGTTTTCTCAGGGTATATGCCCAGTAGTGGGATTGCTGGGTCGTATGGTAGTTCTAATTGTAGTTTTTTAAGCAATCTCCATATTGTTCTCCATAGTGGCTGTATCAATTTACATTCCCTCCAACAGTGCAAGAGGGTTCCCTTTTCTCCACACCCTCTCCAGCATTCATTGTTTGTAGATTTTTTGATGATGGCCATTCTGACTGGTGTGAGATGATATCTCATTGTAGCTTTGATTTGCATTCCTCTAATGATTAATGATGTTGACCATTCTGTCATGTGTTTGTTGGAAATTTGTACATATTCTTTGGAGAAATGTCTATTTACGTCTTCTGCCCATTTTGGGAGTGGCTTGTTCATTTTTTTGATATTGAGCTGCATGAGCTGCTTGTAAATTTTGGAGATTAATCCTTTGTCAGTTTCTACATTAGCAAATATTTTCTCCAATTCTGAGGGATGTCTTTTCATCTTGTTTATGGTTACCTTTGCTGTGAAAAAGCTTTTACATTTCATTAGGTCCCATTTGTTTATATCTGTTTTCATTCCATTTCTCCAGGAGGTGGGTCAAATAGGATCTTGTTGTGATTTATGTCGTAGAGTGTTCTGCCTATGTTTTCCTCTAAGAGTTTTATAGTGTTTGGCCTTACGTTTAGTTCTTTAATGCATTTTGAGTTTATTTTTGTGTATGGTATTAGGGAGTGTTCTAATTTCATTCTTTTACATGTAGCTGTCCAGTTTTCCCAGCACTACTTATTGAAGAGGCTGTCTTTTCTCCATTGTATATTCTTGCTCCCTGTATCAAAGATAAGGTGACGAGGTGTGCATGCGTTTATCTCTGGGCTTTCTATCCTGTTCCATTGATCTATATTTCTGTTTTTGTGCCAGTACCGTACTGTCTTGACTACTGTAGCTTTGTAATATAGTCTGAAGTCCGGGAGCCTGATTCTTCCAGATTCATACTTCTTTCTCAAGATTGCTTTGGCTATTCGGAGTCTTTAGTGTTTTCATAAAAATTGTGAAATTTTTTGTTGTAGTTCTGTGAAAACATGCCAGTGGTAGTTTGATAGGGATTGCATTGAATCTGTAGATTGCTTTGAGTAGTATAGTCATTTTCACAAAGTTGATTCTTCCAATCCAAGAATATGGTATATCTCTCTGTTTATTTGTATCATCTTTAATTGTTTCATCAGTGTCTTATAATTTTCTGCATAGAGGTCTTTGGTCCCCTTACATAGGTTTATTCCTAGGTATTTTATTCTTTTTGTTGCAATGGTAAATGGGAGTGTTTTCTTAATTTCACTTTCAGATATTTCATCATTAATGTATAGGAATTCAAGAGATTTCTGTGCATTAATTTTGTATCCTGCTACTTTACCAAATTCATTGATTAGCTCTAGGGGTTTTCTGATACCATTTTTAGGATTCTCTGTGTATAGTATCTGGTCACCTGAAAAGAGTGACAACGTTACATCTTCTTTTCCAATTTGGATTCTTTTTATTTCTTTTTCTTCTCTGTGGTTAAAACTTCCAAAACTATGTTGAATAATAGTGGTGAGGGTGGGCACCCTTGTCTTGTTCTTGATCTTAGTGGAAATGCTTTCAGTTTTTCACCATTGAGGTCGATGTTGGCTGTGGGTTTGTCATATATGGCCTGTATCATGTTGAGTTAAATTCCCCCTATGCCTAATTTCTGGAGGGTCTTTATCATAAATCGGTGTTGAATTTTGTTGAAAGCTTACTCTGCATCTCTTGAGATGATCATATGTTTTTTTTCCTTCAATTTTTTAACATGGTGTATTACATTGTTTGATTTGCATATATTGAAGAATCCTTGCATTCCTGGGATAAACCCCACTTGATCATACTGTATGATCCTTTAATGTGCCATTGGATTCTTTTTGGTAGTATTTGGTTGAGGATTTTTGCATCTATGTTCATCAGTGACAATGGCCTGTAGTTTTCTTTCTTTGTGACATCTTTGGTTTTAGAATCAGGGTGATGGTGACCTCGTAGAATAAGGTCACCCTCTGATATATTTTGGAAGAGTTTTAGAAGGATAGGTGTTAGCTCTTCTCTAAATGTTTGATAGAATTCGCTTGTGTAGCCATCTGTTCCTGGGCTTTTGTTTGTTGGAAGATTTTTAATCACAGTTTCAATTTCAGTGCTTGTGATTGTTCTGTTCATATATTCTATTTCTTCCTGTTTCAGTCTTGGAAGGTTTTGCTTTTCTTAGAATTTGTCCATTTCTTCCAGGTTGTCCATTTTATTGGCATATAGTTGCATGTAGTAATCTCTCATGATCCTTTGTATTTCTGCAGTGCCGGTTGTTACTTCTTTTTCATTTCTAATTCTATTGATCTGAGTGTTCTCCATTTTCTTCTTGAGGCTAATGGTTTATCAATTTTGTTTATCTTCTCAAACAACCAGCTTTTAATTTTATTGATCTTTGCTATCGTTTCCTTCATTTCTTTTCCATTTATTTCTTTTCTGGTGTTTGTGATTTCTTTCCTTCTGCTAACTTTGGGGGATTTTTGTTCTTCTTTCTCTAATTGCTTTAGGTGTAAGGTTAGGTTGTTTATTTGAGATGTTTCTTGTTCCTTATGGTAGGATTGTATTGCTATACACTTCCCTCTTAGAACTGCCTTTGCTGCATCCCATAGGTTTTGGGTCATCATGTTTTCATTGTCATTTGTTTCTAGGTATTTTTTGATTTCTTCTTTGAGTTCTTCAGTGCTCTCTTGGTTATTAAGTAGTGTATTGTTTAGGCTCCATGTGTTTGTATTTTTTACAAAATTTTTCCTCTAATTGATATCTAGTCTCATAGCATTGTGGTTTGAAAAGATACTTTATATGATTTCAATTTTCTTAAATTTACCAAGGCTTGATTTGTGACCCAAGATATGATCTATGCTGGAGAATGTTCCATGAGCACTTGAGAAGAAATTGTATTCTGTTGTTTTTGGATAGAATGTCCTATAAATATCAATTAAGTCCATCTTTTTTAAGGTATCATTTAAAGCTTTTGTTTCCTTATCGTTTTGCATTTTGGATCATCTGTCCATTGGTGAAAGTGGGGTGTTAAAATCCACTACTATGATTGTGTTACTGTTGATTTTCCCTTTTATGGCCTTAGTATTTGCCTTATGTATTTAGGTGCTCCTATGTTGGGTGCATAAATATTTACAATTCTTATGTCTTCTTCTTGGATTGATCCCTTGATCATTATGGAGTGTCCTTCTTTGTCTCTTGTAATAGTCTTTGTTTAAAGTCTATTTTGTCTGATATGAGAATTGCTACTCCAGCTTTCTTTTGATTTCCATTTGCATGGAGTATCTTTTTCCATCCCCTCACTTTCAGTCTGTATGTGTCTCTAGGTCTGAAGTGGGTCGCTTGTAGATAGCATATATTATGTGTCGTTTTTTTGTGTCCATTCAGCCAGTCTATGTTTTTTGGTTGGAGCGTTTAATCCATTCACATTTAAAGTAATTATCGATATGTATGTTCCTATTACCATTTTCTTAACTGTTTTGGGTTTGTTATTGTAGGTCTTTTCCTTCTCTTGTGTTTCTCACTTAGAGAAATTCCTTTAGCATTTGTTGTAAAGCTGGTTTGGTGGTGCTGAACTCTCTCAGCTTTTGCTTGTCTGTAAATGTTTTAATTTCTCTGTCAAATCTGAATCTGATCCCTGCTGGGTAGAGTCATCTTGGTTGTAGGTTTTTCCCATTCATCACTTTAAATATGTCCTGCCACTCCCTTCTTGCAGAGTTTCTGCTGAAAGATCAGCTGTTAACCTTATGGGGATTCCCTTGTGTGTTATTTGTTGTTTTTTCCTTGCTGCTTTTAATATGTTTTCTTTGTATTTCTTTTTTGATAATTTGATTAATATGTGTCTTGGAGTGTTTCTCATTGTATTTATCCTGTATGGGACTCTCTGTGCTTCTTGGACTTGGTTAACTATTTCCTTTCCCATATTAGGGCTGTCAACTATAATCTCTTCAAATATTTTCTCAGTCCCATTCTTTTTCTCTTCTTCTTCTGAGACCCCAGTAATTCAAATGTTGATGTGTTTAATGTTGTCCCAGAGGTCTCTGAGGCTCTCCTCAATTTTTTCATTCTTGTTTCTGTATTCTTCTCTGCAGTAGTTATTTCCAGTCTTTTATATTCCAGGTCACTTATCCATTCTTCTGCCTCAGTTATTTTGCTATTGATCCCATCTACAGAATTTTTAATTTCATTTATTTTGCCGTTCATCATTGTTTGTTTGTTCTTTAGTTCTTCTAGGTCTTGTTAAATGTCTCTTGCATTTTCTCTATTCTATTTCCAAGATTTTGGATCATCTTTACTATCATTATTCTTAATTCTTTTCAGGTAGACTGCCTATTTTGTGTTCATTTGTTTGGTCTGGTGGCTTTTTACCTTGCTCCTTCATCTGCTGTGTGTTTCTCTGTCTTCTCAGTTTTCCTAAGTTACTGTGTTTTGTGTCTCCTTTTGCAGGCTGCATGTTTGTAGTTACCATTTTTTTGGTGTCTGTCCCCAGTGGCTAAGGTTGGTTCAGTGCATTGTCTTGGCTTCCTGGTTTAGGGGAGTAGTGCCTGTGTTTTGGTGGATGACGCTGGATCTTGTCTTTCTGGTGGGTTGGCCCACGTATGGTGGTGTGTTTTGGGTGTCCGTGACCTTATTATGATTTTAGGCAGCCTCTCTGCTAATGGGTGGGGTTGTGTTCCTGTCTTGCTTGTTGTCTGGCATAGGGTGTCCAGCACTGTAGCTTGCTGGTTGTTGAGTGGAGCTGGGTCTTGGTGTTGAGATGGAGATCTCTGGGAGCTTTTTGCCATGTGATATTACGTGGAGCTGGGAGGTCTCTGGTGGACCAACGTCCTGAACTTGGCTTTCCTGCTTCAGAGGCACAGCCCTGACGCCTGGCTGGTGCACAAAAGCCTGTTATCCACACGGCTCAGAATAAAAGGGAGAATGAAAAAAAGAGGTAAAATAAAATAAAATAATTACTAAAAAATATTTTTAAAGTAATAAAAAAAGAAAGAAAGAAAGAAGAGAGCAACAAAACCAAAAATGCAAATCCACCAATAATAACAAGTGCTAAAATCTATACTAAAGAAAACAAAAAATCAAAACAGAACAAAAAACGGAAAGGGTGAACCCTAGGACAAATGGTAAAAGCAAAGCTATACGGACAAAATCACACACAGAAGCATACACATGCACACTCAGAAAAAGAGAAAAAGGGAAAAAATATATATATATATCATTGTTCCCAAAGTCCACCACCTCAATTTGTGGTGATTCATTGTCAACTCATGTATTCCACAGGTGCAGGGTACATCAAGTTGATTGTGGAAAATTAATCCACTGCTCCTGAGGCTGCTGGGAGAGATTTCCCTTTCTCTTCTTTGTTTGCAGAGCACCTGGGGTTCAGTTTTGGATTTGGCCCCGCCTCTGTGTATAGGTGTACTCAGGGCATCTGATCTTCGTTCAGAGAGGATGGGCTTGAAGGAGCCACTGATTCAGGGGCACTGGCTCACTCAGGCCTGGGGAAGGGAGAGGTATGGAATGCAGGGTGAGCCTGTGGCGGCAGAGGCTGGCATGACGTTGCCCCACCCTGAGGCATGCCGTGTGTTCTCCCTGGGAAGTTGTCCCTGGATCACGGGACCCTGGCAGTGGCAGGCTCCTGGAAGGGGAGGTGTGGATAGTGACCTGTGCTTGCACACAGGCTTCTTGGTGGCTGCAGCAGCAGCCTTAGTGTCTCATGCCCATCTCTGTGGTCTGCACTGATAGCCGCAGCTCATGCCTGTCTCTGGAGCTTCTTTAAGTGGCGCTCTTAATCCTCTCTCCTCGTGCACCAGGATACAAAGAGGGAAGAAAATGTCTCTTGCCTCTTCAGCAGCTCCAGACTTTTTCCCGACTCCCTCCTTGGTAGCTGTGGTTCACTAGCCCCCTTCAGGCTGTGTTCTCACAGCCAACCCCAGTCCTCTCCCTGGGATCCAAACTCTGAAGCCTGAGCCTCAGCCCTGGCCCACCCTGGCAGGGGAGCAGACAAGTCTCTTGGCCTGGTGAGTGTTGGTCGGCACTGATCCTCTGTGTGGGAATCTCTCTGCTTGCCCTGCACACCCCTGTGGCTGCACTCTCCTCTGTGTCTCCAAAGCTTCCCCCCTCTGCCACCCACAGTACTGCCCGTGAAGGGGGTTCCTAGTGTGTAGAAACGTTTTCTCCTTCACAGCTCCTTCCCACTGGTGCAGGTCCCATCCCTACTATTTTGTCTCTGTTTTTTCTTTTTTCTTTTGCCTTACCCAGGTACATGGGGAGTTTCTTGCCTTTTGGGAAATCTGAGGTCTTCTGCCAGCATTCAGTAGCTGTTCTGTAGGAGTTGTTCCATATGTAGATGTATTTCTCATGTATTTGTGGGGAGGAAGGTGGTCTCCACGTCTTACTCTTCCATCATCTTGAATCTCCACCCACATTTTCTTTATCCATTCATCTGTTGATGGCCATCTAGGTTGCTTCCATGACCTGGCTACCATAAATAGTGCTGCAATGAACATTGGGTGCATTTGTCATTTGGAATTATGGTTTTCTCCATGTATATGCCCAGTAATGGGATTGCTGGGTCATATGGTAGCTCTTTTTTGTTTTTTCAGGAACCTCCATACTGTTCTCCATAGTGGTTGTGTCAAGTTATATTCCCACCAACAGTGCAAGAGGGTTTCCTTTTCTCCACAACCTCTCTGACACTTATTATTTGTAGATTATTTTTTTATGTTGAATATTTAACAAATATTTATCCTCCATCTCACCTGTATCAGGCAATGTTCTAGGAACCAGATAGAACAATGAACAAAACAGACCAAAAGACCTGCTCTCATGGACTCAGTCAAAGAAAAGTGATTTGGAGAAAGAACAAATTGGGCTTAGCCTGGAAACTCTGTAGCATCTAAATATAGTAAGGAGAAAGCAGGAATCCGTTAGCAAACTGTTGGTAGATTTTTTGATAACCATTCTGATTAGTGTGAGGTGATACCTCATTGTGGTTTTGATTTGCATTTCTCTAATGATTAGTGATGTTGAGCATCCTTTCTTGTGTTTGTTGGCAATCTGTATATCTTCTCTGGAGAAATGTCTATTTAGGCCTTCCTCCCATTTTTGGATTGGGTTATTTGCTTTTTTTGATATTGAGCTGCATTAGCTACTTGTATATTTTGGAGATTAATCCTTTATCAGTTGCTTCATTTGCAAATATTTTCTCCCATTCTGAGGGTTGTATTTTCATCTTGCTTATGGTTTCTGCTGCTGTGGAAAAGCTTCTAAGTTTTATTAGGTCCCATTTGTTTATTTTTGTTTTTGTTTCCATTACTCTAGGAGGTGGGTCAAAAAGGATCTTGCTGTGATTTATGTCATAGAGTGTTCTTCTTATGTTTTCCTCTAAGAGTTTGATAGTGTCTGGCCTTACATTTAGGTCTTTAATCCATTTTGAGTTTATTTTTGTGTATGGTGTTAGCAAGTGTTCTCATTTCATTCTTTTACATGTAGCTGTCCAGTTTTCCCAGCACCACTTATTGAAGAGGCTGTCTTTCTCCATTGTATATTCTTGCCTCCTTTGTCAAAGATAGGGTGACCATATATCATGGGTTTATCTCTGGGCTTTCTATCCTGTTCCATTGATCTATATTTCTGTTTCTGTGCCAGTACCATACTGTCTTGATTACTGTAGCTTTGTAGTATAGTGTGAAGTCAGGGAGCCTCATTGCTCCAGCTCTGATTTTCTTTCTGAAGATTTCCTTGGCTATTCGGGGCCTTTTGTGTTTCCATACAAATTGTAAAATTTTTGTTCTAGTTCTTTGAAAAATGCCATAGGTAGTTTGATAGGGATTTCATTGAATCTGTAGATTGCTTTGAGTAGTATAGTCATTTTCACAATGTTGATTCTTCCAATCCAAGAACATGGTATATCTCTCCCTCTGTATCATCTTTGATTTCTTTCTTCAGTGTCTTATAGTTTTCTGCATACAGGTCTTTTGCCTCCTTAGGTAAGGTTATTCCTAGACATTTTATTCTTTTTTCATTGCAATGGTAAATCTGAGTTTTTCCTTAATTTCTCTTTCAGATTTTTTGTTGTTACTGTATAGGAATGCAAAAGATTTCTGTGCATTAATTTTGTATCCTGCTACTTTACCAAATTCATTGATTAGGTCTAGTAGTTTTCTGGTAACATGTTTAGGATTCTCAATGTATAGTATCATGTCATCTGCAAACAGTGACAATTTTACTTCTTCTTTTCTGATTTGGATTTCTTCTATTTCTTTTTCTTCTCTGATTGCCGTGGCTAGAACTTCAAAAACTATGTTGAATAATAGTGGCAAGAGTGGACACCCTTGTCTTTTTTCTAATCTTAGAGGAAATTTTTGCACTTTTTCACCATTGAGAACAATGTTGGCCATGGATTTGTTATATATGGCCTTTATTATGTTGAGGTACTTTCCCTCTATGACCACTTTTTGGAGAGTTTTATTCATAAATGGGTTTTGAATTTTGTTAACTTTTTCTGTTTCTATTGAGATTGTCATATGGTGTTTTTTCCTTAATTTTTTAATATGGTATGTCACATTGATTAATTTGTGTATAGTGAAGAATCATTGCATTCCTGTGATAAACTCCACTTGATCATGTTGTATTATCCTTCTAATGTGCTGTTGGATTCTTTTGGCTAGTATTTTGTTAAGGTTTTTTGCATCTATGTTCATCAGTGATAGTGGCTGTAGTTTTCTTTTTTTGTAGTAGCTTTGTCTGATTTTGGTATCAGTGTGATGGTTGCCTCATAGAAGGAGTTGGGGAGTGTTGCTCCCTCTGCTATATTTTGGAAGAGATTGAGAAAGGTAGGTGTTAGGTCTTCTCTAAATGTTTCATAGAATTCACCTGTGAAGCCTTCTGGTCCTGGGCTTTTGTTTGTTGGAAGATTTTTATTCACAGTTTCTATTTCAGGGCTTGTGATTGGTCTGTTCATATTTTCTATTTCTTCTTGGTCCAGTCTTGGAAGGTTGTACTTTTCTAAGAATTTTTCCATTTCTTCCAGGTTGTCCATTTTATTGGCATATAGTTGCTTGTAGTAGTCTCTCATGATCATTTGTATTTCTGCAGTGTCAGTTTTTACTTGTCCATTTTTGTTTCTTATTCTCTTGATTTGAGTCTTCTGTCTTTTTTCTTTCTTGATGATTTTGGCTAGTGGTTTGTCGATTTTGCTTATCTTCTCAACAACCAGCTTTTAGTTTTATTGATCTTTTCTGTTGTTTCCTTCAATTTTTTTTCATTTATTTCTGATCTGATCTTTATGATTTCTTTTCTTCTGCTAACTTTGGGTATTTTGCTTTGTTTTGTTTTGTTTTCATTTTCTAGTTGCTTCAGGTGTAAGGTCAGGTTGTTTATTTGAGATTTTTCTTGTTTCTTGAGGTAGGATTGGATTGCTATAAACTGCCCTCTTAGATATACTTTTGCTACATTCCATAGTTTTTGGGTCATCTGTTTTCATTGTCATTTGTTTCTAGGTATTTTTTCTATTTCCTCTTTCATCACTTCAGTGATCTCTCAGTTATTTAGTAGTGTATTGTTTAAATTCCATGTGTTTGTATTTTTTACAGTTTTTTTCCTGTAATTGATATCTAGTCTCATTGTATTGTTGTCCGAAAAGATACTTGTTATGATTTCAATATTCTTAACTGTCCTGAGGGTTGATTTATGAATCAACCTTTAATCTATCCTGGAGAATTTTCCATGAGCACTTGAGAAGAAAGTGTATTCTGTTGTTTTGGGGTAGAATGTCCTATAAATATCAATTAAGTCCATCTGGTCTAATGTGTCATCTAAAGTTTTGTTTCCTTATTTATTTTCATTTTGGATGATATGTTCATTTTGAAAGTGGGTTGTTAAAGTCCCCTACTATTATTGTGTTATTCTAAATTTCCCCTTTTATGGCTGTTAGCATTTGCCTTATGTATTGAGCTGCTCCTATGTTGGGTGCATAAATATTGACAATTGTTATATCTTTTCCTTGGATTGATCCATTGATCATTATTCAGTGTCCTTCTTTGTCTCTTGTAATAGTCCTTATTTTAAAGTCTATTTTGCCTGATCTGAGTATTGCTACTCCAGCTTTCTTGTGCTTTCCATTTGCATGGAATATCTTTTTCCATCCCCTCACTTTCAGTCTGTATGTGTCCCTAGGTCTGAAGTGGGTCTCTTGTAGACAGCATCTATACAGGTCTTGTTTTTGTATCTATTCAACCAGTCTACATCTTTTGGCTGGAGCATTTAATCCTTTTATATTTAATGTAATTATCAATATGTATGTTCCTATTACAATTTTCTTAATTGTCTTGGTTTGTTTGTGTAGGTCTCTTCCTTCTCTTGTGTTTCCTGGCTAGAGAAGTTCCTTTAGCATTTGTTGTAAAGCTGGTTTGGTGGTGCTGCATTCTCTTAACTTTTTCTTGTCTGTAAAAGTTTTAATTTCTCCATCAAATCTGAATGAGATCCTTGCTGGGTAGAGTCATTCTGGTTGTAGATTTTCCCCTTTCATCACTTTAAATATGTCCTCTCACTCCTTTCTGGCTTGCAGAGTTTCTGCTGAAAGTTCAGCTGTTAACCTTATGGGGATTCCCTTGTATGTTATGTGTTGCTTTTCTCTTGTTGTTTTTAATATTTTTATCTGTATTTAATTTTTGATAATTTGATTAATATGTGTCTTGGCATGTTTCTCCTTGGATTTATACTGTATGTGACTCCCTGTGCTTCCTGGATTGATTGACTATTTGTTTTCCTTTTCCTTTCCTTTCCTGAAGTTTTCAATTATAATCTCTTCAAATATTTTCTCAGACCCTTTCTTTTTCTTTTCTTCTTCTGGGAACCCTATAATTTGAATGTTGGTGCATTTAATGCTGTCCCAGAGTTCTCTGAGACTGTCCTTAATTTTTTTCATTCCTTTTTCTTTATTCTGCTCTGTGGCAGTTAATTCCACTATTTTATCTTCCAGATCACTTATCCATTCTTCTGCCTCAGTTATTCTGCTGTTGATTCCTTCTAGAGTATTTTTAATTTCATTTATTGTATTGTTCCTCATTGTTCGCTCTTTAGTTCCTCTAGGTCCTTTTTCAACGTTTCTTGTATTTTCTCCATTCTATTTCTCAGATTTTGGATCATTTTTACTGTCATTACTCTGAATTCTTTTCAGGTAGACTGCCTATTTCCTCTTCTATTTGTTTGGTCTGGTGCGTTTTTACCTTGCTCCTTCATCGGCTGCATACTTCTCTGTCTCCTCATTTTCTTGAGCATACTGTGTTTGATGTCTCCTTTTCACAGGCTGCAGGTTTTAGTTCCCATTACTTTTGCTGTCTGCTCCCAGTGGGTGAGGTTGGTTCAGTGGCTTGTGTAGGCTTCCTGGTGGAGTGGAGTGGTGCCTGTGCTCTGTTGGGTGGGGCTAGATCTTTTCCTTCTGGTGGGCAGGGCCACACCCCATGGTGTATTTTGGGGAGTCTGTGAACTTATTATGATCTAAGGCAGCCTTTTAGCTAATGGGTAGGGTTGTGTTCCTGTACTGGTAGTTGTTTGGCCTGGGGCATCCAGCACTGGAGCTTGCTGGCCATTCCATGGAGCTTGGTCTTCATGTTGAGATGGAGATCTCTGGGAGAGCTCTTGCCAACTGATATTGCTTGGGAATGGGAGGTCTCTGGCGGTGCAATGTTCTGGACTCAGCTCTCCCACCTTGGAGGCTCAGGCCCAACACCCAGCCGGAACACCAAAACCCTGCCAGCCACACAGCTTGGAAGAAAAGGAAGAAAAAACCCCCCATAAGATATAATCCCAAACCAAATGGTAAAATCAAAACCAAATAGACAAAATCACACAAAGAAACATGCACATTCACAGTCTCAAAAAGAGAAAAAAGGGGAAAAATAATAAAATAAAAAATATATATAAAGAAATTTAAAATGGAAGAGAGCAACCAAACCAGTAATCAAATCCACCAATGACAACAAGCACTAAAAACTAAACTAAAACTAGCATAAAACCAAAAACATATCAGTTACAGAAAGCAAACCTCAAGTCTACAGTTGCTCTCAAAGCCCACTATCTCAATTTTGCAAACATTCATTGACTATTCAGGTATTCCACAAATGCAGGGATTATCAAGTTGATTGTGGGGATTTATTCTGCTTCTCCTGTGGCTGTATGGAGAAATTTCCCTTTCTCTTCTTTGTTCACACAGCTCTTGGGGTTCAGCTTTAGTTTTGGCCCTGCCTCTTTGTAGGCTGCCCTCAGGCAACCGTTTCCCACCCAGACAGGAGGGGGTTAAAGCTGCAAATGATTAGGGTTCTCTTGCTCACTCAGGCCAGGGAGAGGGAAGGGTACGGTAGTCATAAGTGGAATGCAAGGGGAGCCTGTGGCAGCAGAGGCCAGCATGACTTTGCAACATCCTGAGGTGCACTGTGTGCTCTCCATGGGAAGTTGTCCCTGGATCATGGAACCGTGGCAGAGGCGTGCTGCACAGGCTTCCAGGGTGGGGCTGGGTGGGGTGGTGGTGCGTTAGGTAGTGTCCTGTATTTGAACACAGGATTCTTGGTGGCAGCAGTCACAGCGTTAGCAGTTCATGCCCGTCTCTGGGGTTAAATCTGATAACCATGGCTCATGCCCATCTCTGGCAGCCACCAACACTCAACAAGTGGTAGTTATTTTTAAATGTGGCTATGAGAACTTGAAATGTAGGTAGTGAGATTAAAGAACTAAATATTTAATTTTATTTCACCTCAATTAAGATTTAAATTTAAATAGCCACATGCAACCAGTGGATACCATATTGGACAGCACAGTTTTGTAACATCATACTTTAGTCGTTTGGGAAATGTTTGTTCCCTGAGTCATGCACCTCTTTCAAATGTTGATATATTTTATTGTGAATTATCAAAAGCTCACTTTTGTTAACATCACCACCATTCTCATCAGAAAAATCTTTAAGTATGTATATATATTTTGGGGGGCTGCTTTGAATCTTTGTTGCTATGTGAGGGCTTTCTCTAGCTGTGGTGAGTGGGGGCTACTCTTTGTTGCAGTGTGTGGGTTCTCATTGTGGTGGCTTCTCTTGTGGCAGAGCATGGGCTCTAGGCACACAGGCTTCAGTAGTTTTGGTGCACAGGCTCAGTAGTTGTGGCTCGAGGGCCCTAGAGCACAGGCTCAGTAGTGTGGCACATGGGCTTAGTTGCTCTGCGGCATGTGAGATCTTCCTGGACCAGGGATTGAACCCATATCCCCTGCATTTGCAGGCAGATTCTTGACCACTTTGCCACCAGGGAAGTCCAAGAAAAGTCCTTAAGTATTAAAAAGCTATCCAAAATTCTAATTTTTTCTTGAAAGGCCTCATTTTACCATTGGAAACAGATACTATCAGTAGTTTTTTTCTTTTTTTTGAAGGTTCTTGCTCTCTTTGTCATTTTTGGGAAAAAAATGGATAAATATGCAAACATGTCTGAATAACTGCAGTTTACCTGTCACTCAGTTTAAAATGGTGTCTGATGAAGAAAAGCAGTGTAGTTTACAATTCAACCAGTCATACTAGTGCTTTTCTACTAGACAACCATCCTTGAAAATGTAGCAGAACCTCTTCACGTACATTTCCAACTTCTTCACATAAAGTAGTTAAAGGATATGCATGGAAAGGCTAAAATTTAATATGATTAATAATTTTTACTGCTTTATCAATGGAATTCCTAAGTGACTTCAATTTTTTTTCCTACAAATGCATGATGGTGCATTTGGTGCCACAGTATTAATTCATGTTTAGGCATCAGCAGTTTTTACCCACCATACTTTTGCCCAATCAGTACAAATGTCAAACAGTTTAAAAGGCAAATAATATCTTGTTAATATTATGGAATTATTTTGACCTCACCCCCCACTAAAATGCTCTCAAGGACCCCCAAGAATACACAATCAACCTTTTAACAACTGTTAGTCTAGAGTATGCTAAGATATGTCCTGAAAGGTAAAGGACAAATTATTGTATGCATTAATGGTGCAACGGTAAACATGTCATTAAGAAAGAGGCACAAACCATAGCTTGACTTTGGGTATAAGAATTTGCCAAAAGTCTGCAAAAGCATTCTATGGAGAATCAATTGGCTATATGGTATTTACAAGAAGGAATGTTGTTTATATCTTTATTATTTGTAAATTATGTTTTGCATATCCTTTATACCAGTAAAACTGATGATTACATTTAAAAAGAAAGAAAGAAAGAAGGAAAGAGGCACATCCCTTGGTGAATGTCTTTGGATTTTGGAAGTGTACACTTGGAAATTCTGCTGTCACTCATATGTTGGGTAACTTGTAAGGCTGAGAGGTTTGGGTTGGACTCAGAACAAGAGAGAACTTTGCAGCAGATCCAGGCTGTGGTGCAAGTTTCCCTGATGTGAAATCCACATGACCTGACAAATTTAATGGTAAGTTACTGCATTGATTTTTAAAATCCTAATTAAACGAATATAGAGTAAATGAATACTGCATAGTGGTAGGCTTTCAGGAGACACTCAGGACACAGAGGTGATCTAGAACCAAGCACATGGGGAGACTGGTACATGGCAAATAACCACTTAAAGAAGAGAACTCAACAGTACAGACTCAGCTACATTTCCTTTGGTCACACCTGCCTAATCATTTTACCAACTGCCTAGTCTGTAGGATTGACATTGAGCAGTAAAAGGTTTAACTGAAGGGCATAAAATAATGTTCAAATCTGAAATACTTATAATGCCTTGAATGATGTCAGATTAACACTCTGATAAGAAAGACAATATCCAGAAGGGTTCCATAACAAAATGGAAATGGTTTGTACATTAACATGCTAATAGGGAAATTCAAGGAGGTACTCATTATATCCACATACAGATAGCCTCTGTTCCCCTGAGCTGACTTTGAAACACCTGACAAGCTGCCAGATTGCAGCTCCCTGTACACTGCTCCCAACTGTCCAAAAAGATATTTAGTTTGCGGTTAACAGTTCCAATAAGGATGGACAGCATCCTTTATAGAGAGCCACCTCAAAATGACTGATGGAAGTCTTCTGATTGAAGAAGATAAGACATATCAGCCCAGGGATGAATTGCACACTGTTTTTTTCTTGCAGTGCTGGAAGAATTGAGCCATAATAAGCACCTCTATGTTTGTGTTTCTACAGACTCATGGGCAGTGGCCCATGGCCTGACCAAATGGTTATTATGGGCACCGGAAAACTGGAACATAAAAAGATGGTCATATGGGATATGTTAAGAAAAAAATCAATGACACTGGTTAAAGATGGTAAGAAGACTATTTAGAACCTTCACACCAGGAATAGGGACCACTGCAATGGGAATTTACAGTGAGGGAGAGAGATGGGGATCAACTCTGAATACAGCCAGTGCCAGTGGGTATTTATAGCCAAGGAGCAGGATGGGGATCTGGCTAAACTGACCTAACAGGATTCTTTACTGAAGACAGGCCAGGGGTGAAGGTGGAGGCTCAGGACCCCATCAGATATCTAGAGGGGGTAATTCTGGCTAAATTCAACTTACCGAGGTTCTTGTTAAAACTGGCTTTTACAAGGACGTGCACAATGGGCTTAGGAGAAAGTCTAGGAGCCTGACTACTGTTCGAATCTTGGCCAGGCCCCCTCTTGTTCCAGGAGAGGAGACATTCTTCTTTCCTTTGAACAAGGTAAGGCAACTTCTTGTCAGTTGCCTTCTGTTATTAAGGACCAGCTGGATCACCTGTTGAGACTTGATAGTAAAGGGTGTATGTTGAATGGTGCTAGTCATCATGCATTTAATGAGGGATGTTTCTATGAAAATAAAAGAAGAACAAAGATTAATTAGTGAGAAACCCAGTTTCTAACTATTCTGGTGAACTTTCTTTTTGGCCCACACAGAAGAAGGCATAAAGTTTGCCCATACATGAGCCGTTGTGATTTCCTTGAAATTTATGTCAAGTCATCCAGATTCAGCTTTCAGGACTTCAGGACAAGGAAAGGTTTAGTTCTCAATAATTTTAAGTCAGAAGTGAAAAAATGCAAACATTAGTTTGGAGAATTACAGCCACACATTGGAAGAAATTACAAGAATTCAGAACTCAGTCCAGTTACAGGTAGGTAATGAAACTTTAAAGACAATGAATGAGACTAGAATTTAATACCAACAAAGGTGTGCTGCAGTTTTCCATTGAAATAGAATTTTCCCCTCTACACTCACTCCCATTTATATCAAAGATAGTCAAAATAAGACTAATTTGTTTGCAAAAAGTCTCATTATACTTGGCCTGGATATTTATATAAGCACAGAAAGAATAGTGAGTCATCCCAAAGGTCTCTTGAATTTGCTTTGCTGGAAATTTTCATAAGGAATGTCAGTTTAGACTTTTCAGATCCTCTTGAAACTGGGAAGTCAAGTCAAGAACTTGGCAATAGACTAAACCTGTATTTTTTTAAAATAGATTTGGGTGAATTCCTCTCATTTTGAGGTCGAAAATCATATCCTGATGTTCCTGAGCCTGCCAGGAATTATCTTCTTTACTTACCTGGTAAAGCTGCTGGGAACCCTGTAAGGAAGATACCGAGTGGGTTTTTCCAAAACATTTTTATTAACATTGGCTTCATAAAGTCAACTTTAGTTCCTTAAAGCTCTCAGGTCATATCTGATTCCATGCACATCATTCTCAAATATGACATTCCAGTCAAAGCCTTGATAATACAACCACCAATGTTTCCAATTGTGTCCTGTTACAAGGGGAACAGATTCTTATTGAGCTTATTCAAATAACTATATTGCCATGGAAATAAGAATACTCATGGAGAGTTTCTGTATTCTAGAAAGGTCAAGCAGGGAGAAAGAATAATTGTTTCATCTTTGTTCACAAAGGTATAGTTTACCAAATTGCTGTAAATTATAAATAACTTTATAGAAAAGAGAAAAAATTTCCTTAAATCTGGGAAACAAAACATTAAAGAACCAGCAGTGTTTAAACAAAGAATCATAAAAAAAATTACAATCATCCTCATTTCATTCTCGTCCCTGTGATTAATTTTTGTTCTGCCTGACCTTGAGTTGGCAGTTTTATAAATCCATCAGCTTCTTCTTTAGTTCTGAAAATTCTTAATGAATCTAGAATCATGGTCTCCAAGTTATTTAAGTGAGGCCACCATGAAGCATTTCTGTGGTAGCTAATTGTAAATGCTTTAAGAAAAGAACCAGAGTGAGATAACAAAATAACTGTTAATGGTAAAAGACTTAAAATGGTCAAGGTTAAACATCTGAAGAGAATTCATTTAACACAAATTAGTTATTTACATGGTGTACAACTTTAACATAATAACCACACAACAAGTGTGTTTACAAATTTCTATGAACTTTATAGATCTTCTGGAACAACTATATTAGTAACATATATCTATGCACTTACAACCGAAGAAGGCTTATCATCACTGCTTATTTGACAGTGCTCCCCACATAATTTAACATACCAAATAAACCCAATTAGTTTAAAGTCTCTTTTTTATAAAGTGAGAGACAAATAATTTGAGATTTTCCAGGGGATTTCTGGGAGATTTCAAAGTTCGTTCTAGGTCAATATGACTACATTTAGAATTTGGTTTGGGGAAGTTTTCACAAATGTCAAAAAATTGAACATTTGATTAAATAGGGTCTTGATTACCATTTAACTAAAGTGACAATAAAATATTTCAAAGACAAATACAGAAGGCTACATAATTGTTTTAAAAAAAACTATCTCTTTTACAATTGGGAATACTCGGTTTTCTTAAGTGGTCAAAGACCTGATGAAGGCACATGGAGCACAGGAAGTTATTCTAAGGCACAAAATCTTCGTTTCCTAGGCAGATTACTTAAAAGGCAAAGAAATACCCTTTTTATGATTTCTTATTAAGAGCAGCGAATAATCTAAGAAAACAATTATTTTTACAGAGATAGAAAACCATTCTTAGTAGGTCTGAGTCTTTATTCCCGTCTTGCCCCTAGATTCTTCATGACCTTTTTTTTTCCTCTGAGACTCCATATATATGTGTTAGCATACGGTATTTGTTTTTCTCTTTCTGACTTACTTCACTCTGTATGACAGACTCTAGGTCCATGTGTGTGTTAAATCACATTTGGTCATTTGTTCAGTTAATGAAGGTTTTCTGTTTTCTCTGTCGATGTATAAATTTGCGTGTAAGGGTTAGTTTGATGTTTCATTGTTCAGAGGAATGAGGGGTCAGTAAAATAACTGATAATCATGGGAGGAGTTTCCAACATTAGGATTTCTTTGATGTGATTTTAATAAATAAAAAGTTGCTTCTCAAAAAAAAGAAAAAGAAAGAAAACCAAATTCTAGTTTTGTACCAGTATACTTGTTATATTAAGGTTCATTAAAATACATATATATTTAATCTTTATAGCTTTGACCACACAAGATAACAGTCTTTCCCCAAGATTTCTCTACAATTTTTTTCCTCAGTTTTTTTTAACGTCTTTATTGGAGTATAATTGCTTTACAATGTTGTGTTAGTTTCTGCTGTATAACAGAGTGAATCAGTTATACATATACATACATCCCCATATCCCCTCCCTCTTGCGTCTCCTTCCCACCCTCCCTATCCCACCCCTCTAGGTGGACATAAAGCACTGAGTTTATCTCCCTGTACTATGTGGCTGCTTCCCACTAGCTAGCTATTTTACATTTGGTAGTGTATATATGTCCATGCCACTCTCTCACTTTGTCCCAGCTTACCCTTTCACCTCCCCATGTCCTCAAGTTCATTCTCTATGTCTGTGTCTTTATTCCTGTCCTGCCCCTACATTCTTCAGAACCTTTTTTTTTTTTTTTTTTAGATTCCATATATATGGGTTTCTCAGTTTTTGTTCCAATCCCATTCTGGAACAACCAATCACTCTAGTATAGGACACAATTATTCTCTTTTATGAAAAGTAGCAAATTTGTGAATACATAATTTCATCATTTTCTACCGTCATGTTTTCCATAGTACAATTTTCCTGTTTATTAACAGATCTAAATATATCAAGCTTTTTGTACCATATAAAACAATATGCCAAAAGTAAATAAACTTATGTTCTAATGAGAACATGCTATATAAAAAATACATAAATAAAATAAAATTCAAAACAAAAGCAAATAAACTTATTTTCAGCGGGCATGTTTCAATATTTAATCTTATTTGTTTTTTAATTTTTAATGGAGTATATTTGCTTTACAGTGTTGTGTTAGTTTCTGCTGTACAGTAAAAGGAATCAGTTATATGTATGCATATATTCACTCTTCTTTAGATTTCCTCCTCATTTAGGTCACCACAGAATACTGAGTAGATTTCCCTGTGCTAAACCGTAGATTTGCATTAGTTATCTATTTTATGCATAGTGGTACATATATATCAATCCCAATCTCCCAATTTGTCCCATGCCCCTGTTCCCCCTTGGAAACCATAAGTTTTCTCTCTACATCTGTGTCTCTATTTCTGCTTTACAAATAAGATCATCTATACCATTTTTCTAGATTCCACATGTATGCATTAATATACGATATTCCTTTTTCTCTTTCTGACTTACTTCACTTTGTATGACAGTCTCTTCGTCCATCCATGTCTCTACAAATGACCCAATTTCGTTCCTTTTTATGGCTGAGTAATATTCCATTGTATATATGTACCACATCTTTCTTATCCTTTCCTCTGTTGATGGACATTTAGGTTGCTTCCATATCCTGGCTATTGTAAATAGTGCTGCAATGAACATTGGGGTGCATGTGTCTTTTTGAATTATGGTTTTCTTCAGGTATATGCCCAGTAGTGGGATTGATGGGTCATATGGTAGTTCTATTTTTAGTTTTATAAGGAACCTCCATACTGTTCTCTATAGTGGCTGTACCAATTCACATTCCCATCAGCAGTGCAAGAGTGTTCCCTTTTCTCCACACCCTCTCCAGCCTTTATTGTCTGTAGATTTTTTGATGATGGCCATTCTGACCTGTGTGAGGTGGTAGTTGTAGTTTTGATTAGCATTTCTCTAATAATTAGTGATGTAGAGCATCTTTTCATGTGTTTGTTGGCCATCTGTATATCTTCTTTGGATAAATGTCTATTTAGGTCTTCTGGCCATTTTTTGATTGGGTTGTATGTTTCCTTGATATTGAGCTGCATGAGCTGTTTGTATATTTTCAAGATTAATCCTTTGTCCATTGTCTCATTTGCAAATATTTTCTCCCATTCTAAAGGTTGTCTTTTTGTCTTGTTAATGGTTTTCTTTGCTGTGCAAAAGTTTTAAGTTTAATTAAGTTCCAGTTGTTTATTTTTGTCTTTATTTTCATTACTCTAGGAGATGGGTCAAAAAAGATCTTGCTGTGGTTTAGGTCAAAGAGTGTTTTTCCTATGTTTTACTCTAAGAGTTTTATAGTGTCTGGCCTTACATTTAGGTCTTTAATCCATTTTGAGTTTATTTTTGTTTATGGTGTTAGGGAGTGTTCTAATTTCATTCTTTTACATGTACCTGTCCAGTTTTCCCAGCACCACTTATTGAAGAGGCTGTCCTTTCTCCACTGTATATTTCTGCCTCCTTTATCAAAGTTAAGGTGACCATATGTATGTGGGTTTATCTCTGGGTTTTCCATCCTGTTCCATTGATCTATATTTTTGTTTTTGTGCCAGTACCATACTGTCTTGATTACTGTAGCTTTGTAGTATAGTCTGAAGTTAGGGAGTCTGATTCCAGCTCCATTTTTCTTTCTCAAGAGTGCTTTGTATATTCGTGGTCTTTTGTGTTTCCATACAAACTGTAAATTTTTTTTTCTAATTCTGTGAAAAATACCATTGGTAATTTGATAGGGATTGCATTGAATCTGTAGATTGCTTTGGGTAGTATAGTCATTTTCACATTATTGATTTTTCCAATCCAAGAACATTGTATATTTCTCCATCTGTTTGTGTCATCTTTGATTACTTTCATCAATACCTTATGTTTTTCTGCGTACAGGTCTTTTGCCTCTCTAGGTAGGTTTATTCCTAGGTATTTTATTCTTTTATTGCAGTGATAAATAAGACTGTTTCCTTAATTTCTATTTCTGATATTTTGTTGTTAGTGTACAGAAATGCAAGAGATTTCTGTGCATTAATTTTGTATCCTGTGACTTTACTAAATTCATTGATTAGCTCTAGTAATTTTCTGGTAGCATTCTTAGGATTTTCTATATATAACATCATGTCATCTGCAAATAGTGACAGTTTTACTTCTTTTCCAATTTGGATTCCTTTTAGTTTTTTTTCTTCTCTGATTGCCGTGGCTAGGACTTCCAAAACTATGTTGAATAATAGTGGTGAGAGTGGACATCCTTGTCTTGTTCCTGATCTTAGTGGAAATAGTTTCAGTTTTACAGCATTAAGAATGATGTTTGCTGGGGTTTTGTCATATATGGCCTTTATTATGTTGAGGTAGGTTCCCTCTATGCCCATTTTCTGGAGAGTTTTTATCATAAATGGTGTTGAATTTTGTCAAAAGCTTTTTCGGCATCTATTGAGATGATCATATGGGTTTTATTCCTTAATTTGTTAATATGGTGTGTCACATTGATTTGTGTATATTGAATAATCCTTGCATTCCTGGGATAAACCCCACTTGATCGTGATGTATGATCCTTTTAATGTGTTGTTGGATTCTGTTTGCTAGTATTTTGTTCAGGATTTTTGCGTCTGTGTTCATCGGTAATATTGGCCTGTAATTTTCTGTTTTTGTGGTATCTTTTTCTGGTTTTAGTGTCAGGATGATGGTGGCTTCATAGAATGAGCTTGTGAGTGTTCCTCCCTCTGCAATTTTTTGGAAGAGTTTGCGAAGGACAGGAGTTAGTTCTTCTCTAACCTTCTCTAAACCTTTGATAGAATTTGCCTGTGAGTCCATCTGTTCCTTGACTTTTGTTTGTTGGAAGATTTTAAATCACGGTTTCAATTTCAGTGTTTGTGATTTGTCTGGTCATATTTTCTATTTATTCCTGGTTCAGTCTTGGAAGGCTGTACTTTTCTAAGAATTTTTCCATTTCTTCCAGGTTGTCCATTGTATTGGCATATAGTTGTTTCTAGTCATCTCTCATGATACTTTATTTCTGTGGTGTCAGTTTTAACTTCTTTTTCATTTCTAATTTTATTGATTTGAGTCCTCTCCCTTTTTTTCTTGATGAGTCTGACTAAAGTTTTATCAACTTTATTTATCTTCTCAAAGAACCAACTTTTAGTTTCATTGATCTTTGCTATTATTTTCTTTGTTTCTATTTCATGTATTTCTGCTCTGATCTTTATGATTTGTTTCCTTCTACTAACTTTGGTTTTGTTTGTTTTTCTTTCTTTAGTTGCTTTATGTGTAAGATTATGTTGTTTATTCGAAATTTTTCTTTTTCTTGAGGTAAGATTGTATTGCTATAAACTTCCCTCTTAGAACTGTTTTTGCTGCATCCATAAGTTTTGAGTCATCATATATTGTTATTTGTTTCTAGGTAGTTTTTGATTCCTCTTTGATTTCTTCAGTGATCTTTTTGTTATTTAGCAGCATATTGTTTAGCCTCCATGTGTTTGTGTTTTTTACAGTCTTTTTTTCTTCCTGTAATTGATTTCTAATCTCATAGCATTGTGGTCAGGAAAGATGGTTTATTGATTTCAATTTTTTTTAATTTACTGAGGCTGTATTTGTGACCCAAGAAATGGTCTATCCTGATGATTTTTCCATTGCACTTGAGAAGTAAGTGTATTCTGCCGCTTTCAGATGGGAAGTCCTATAAATATCAATTTATTTGATCTGGCCTAATGTGTCAATTAAGGCTTGTGTTTCCTTAATATTTTTCTGCCTGGTTGATCTGTCCATTGGTGTAAGTGGGGTGTTAACATCCCCTACTATTATTGTGTTACTGTTGATTTCCCCTTTTATAGCTGTTAGAATTTGCCTTATGTATTGCAGTGCTACTATGTTGGGTGCATATATATTTATGATTGCTATGTCTTCTTCATGAATGCATCCCTTGATCATTATGTAGTGTCCTCCCTTGTCTCTTGTAACAGTCTTTATTTTAAAATCTGTTTTGTCTGATATGAGTATTGCTACTCCAGCTTTCTTTTGACTTCCATTTGCATGGAATATCTTTTTCCATTCTCTCACTTTCAGCATGTATGTTTCCCTTGTTCTGAAGTGCATCTCTTGTAGACGATGTATAGATGGGTCTTATTTTTGTATCCATTCAGCCTGTCTCTGTCTTTTGGTTGGAGCATTTCATCCATTTACATTTAATGTAATTATGGATTGCCATTTTCTTAATTGTTTTGGATTTGTTTTTGTAGGCCTTTTTTCTTCCCTTCCTCTTTTGTTCTCTTCTCTTGTGTTTCTTGCCTAGAGATGTTTCTTGCCTAGAGATATTCCTTTAGTATTTGTTATAAAGCTGGTTTACTTTTGCTGAATTCTCTTAATTTTTCTTGTCTGTAAGCTTTTGATTTCTCCATCCAATCTGAATGAGATCCTTGTTGGGTGCATAATCTTGGTTATAGGTTTTTCCCTTACATCATTTTAAATATATCTTGCTACTCCTTTCTGGCCTGCAGAGTTCCTGCTGAAAAATCAGCTGATAACATTATGGGGATTCCCTTGTATATTATTTGTTGCTTTTCCCTTGTTGCTTTTAATATTTCCTTTGTATTTAAATTTTTTAATTCAATCAATATGTGTCTTGGTGTGTTCCTCCTTGGTTTTATCCTATATGGGATTCTCTGCGCTTCCTGGACTTGGGTCACTATTTCCTTTCCCATGTTAGGGAAATTTTTGACTATGGTCTCTTCAAATATTTTGTCAGGCTCTTTCTTTTATTCTTCTTTTTCTGGGACCCATATAATTTGAATGTTTGTGTATTTAATGTTGTCCCAGAGGTCTGTGAAACTGTCCTCATTTCTTTTCATTCTTTTTTCTTTAGTCTGCTCCATGGCACAGATTTCCACCATTCTGTCTTTCTGGTCACTTATTCATTCTTCTGCCTCAGTTACTCTGCTGTTGATTCCTTCTAGTGTATTTTTCATTTCAGTTACTCTCTTGTACATCTCTGTTTGTTTGTTTGTTCTTTAGTTCTTCTAGGTCTTTGTTAAACTTTTCATGTATCTTCATGTATCTTTCATGGATCTTGTACATCCATTCTGTTTCTGAGATCTTGGATCATCTTTACTATCATTACTCTGAATTCTTTTTCAGATAGATTGCTTATCTCCTCTTCATTTTGTTGCTCTTATAGGTTTTTATCTTTCTCCTTCGTCAGCAACATATTCTTTTTTTGTTTCCTTTTCTCAGACTTACTGTGTTTGTGGTTTCCTTTCTGCAGGCTGCAGGATCACAGTTCCTCTTGCTAGTGGTGTCTGCCCCACTGGTGGGTGAGTTTGGTCCAGAAGCTTGTGCCATTATCCCCTTGATACTGGGTTTGATTGGTGTTGTGGTGACCAGAGCCTCCCCTGGATATTGAGCAGGGCCTCCTTTTTGTTCTGTGGTTGTCACTGCCCTGTCAGGGGCAGGGTCTGCTCTCTAATTGTTGGAGTAGAGGCTCCCAGATCTGTTTCTTAGCTGTGATTCTGATCTGTGGTGGGAGGTGGGATTGGAGCACTCCCACTGGGAGAGAAGCCACTGAGTTTTCCTCCTTTCAAGCTGTTCACCTGTGAATATACTCTGTTATGTCCCCTTCTGCTTGTTGTGTGGGCTTACCATGTATACTGTTTTTGACACTGCTTTCAGTCCTGCCTTAACTGTGGGTATGCTGACAACTGGCCCTTCTGACTCTCAGGCATTGTTTTCTCACAGCCACTGGTGCAGGTCCACTGAGGCTAGGTCCCAGTACTGCAGTAGTCTTGTACCTGGGCCCACTGTGGTAGCTATAGAGGCAGTTCAAACTCTGGTATGGCCCAACCCCCACAGGTATGTGCCCACAGAGTCCATAGCTGCTAAAGCAGGACCCATCCCAGATGCAAGAGCACTTCTTGTCCTTTCAGATGTTTCACAGGCACTGAATTTAGGAAGTCATCAGCAGAAGTGTAACTCCACAGTTCATGCAGCTGTGAGGAGAGATTTCAGCTCTTCTTCATTAGTTACACAGCCCCTGGGGCTCAGCTGTGGTTTCAACCCCTCCTGTGGGAGAAGTTCCTAGTGGGAGTTATGTGCACCTCCCAGGACAGTGGGGCAGGTCCAGGCACCCACTGGCAGATTTCCTAGTAGTGAGAGGTTTCTTCACACTCCAGGGACAGTGGGGGAGCTCCTGGCATCTGCTGATGGATTTCCTAGTGGGGAAAGTTATCCATGTACTCCTGGGACAGCAGGGCAGGTTCCAGCACCCACTGATGGATTTCCTAGTCATGGAAACTTTCTGTGCCCTCCTGAGACATGGAGCAGGTCCTGGCACCCACTGGTGGGCTTCTCAATAGCAAGAGCTGTCCTCACACTCCCAGGACAGCATAGGCAGGTCCTGGAGCCTGCTAGTGGAATTCCCAGAGGCTGGATCCATCCACACTCCTCCAGGACAGCAGGGGCATGTCCTGTGGCCCACCAGCAGAAAGCTGTCTGCGCCCTTCCAGGTCAGCTTGGACAGATCCTGGGGCCCGCTAGCGAAATTTCTAGTGGCTGGATCTGTCTGCACCCTTCTAGTTCAGCAGCAGCAGGGTCTAGCATCTGCCCACGGCCCTGGAAGAGTCGGCCAGTGCCTACTTCTGGAGCCCAAGATGGTGGCAGTGATTAACGTCTGCCCGCAGAGCTTCTGTAGGCGGTGTCCTGTTGCCTGGGAGCACTCACAGGGAAAGAGACTTTTATGGTGTTCCCACCCCTCTCCTCGCACACCTCCCAATAATGGTAACTTTCTGCTCTGGTGGGCCCAGACTTGTTCCTAGTACATCTTCATTTGCCACAGCCCAACCTCTTCAGGCTGTTTCCACACCTAACCCTGGTCCTCTCCCTTGGAATGAGGCTTGGAGTCTGAGCTTCAGCACCCAAACCCACCCTCACTGACAGAGGAGTGTCTCAGCTTGGGGAACACAGGGTGGTGGTGCCGACCCTCTGTGCAGGTTACTCTCTGTTTTGTCTTTCACAAACTTGTTGCTGCTCTCCCCCTTTTTAGGCTCCAAAACTCCCCTCTCCATCCACTCTAATTTCTCCAATGGTGAGAAGCCTTCCCAAGGTGCGGGAAACTTTCCTCCTTCACAGCTCCCTCCCCAGGAGTGCAGGCCCCATCTTGATACCTTCCTTTTCTTTTTCCTTTTGTCCTACCCAGTTACATGGAGGGTTTTGTGTGTGTGTGTCTTTTTGGATGTCTGAGTGCTGATCTTCTGACAGCACTCAGTAGCTGTTCTATGTGAACTGTTCCACTTGTAGATCTATTTTCAGTGTTTCTGTAGAGGGAGGTGAACTCTGCTTCCTACTGCTCCGCCATCTTGATCCCAATCAAAACATGCCTATCCTCTCCTAGAGAAGAGCTTCAACAGGGGCTGCTCTCAAAACACCACACAGACCCATCTGGATGTCTTTGCTGAATCTGCCTCAGGGCCCAGGACAGAAGCAGTCCAGCAAGAGGTTCCCAGACTATGTTTGAAAGAGGCTCATTTGCTTGTCTCGGATTATCAGCCTGAGACACAAGCATCTACTCTGACCACTGAGGTGCCCTTTGGGATGGAAACTGGCTGATGCCATCCTCACCCCTCTTATCTTATTTTTAAGTGATCTAAATATTCAATGAGTATCCATCATTTAACTTAACTTAGTTTAGCTTTAAGATTTCAAGTTATCAAAAAAGAGTTTTGAATCTATTTTTAAGTAAACATGTTATAAAACATAATTATTGTTTAAAAGGTCATTTATGAAATTTTATCCCACTTACTTCTATTTAATCCACTTCCTCTGAACAATTATGCTTGAATTAATAATGAATATTTATGGTACATTAAATGAAAGCCATCATGTTAAGTTATTTTTCTTGACAAATCAGGGGAAAAAAAAGAAAAACACAGAGGCAAAGAACCTAAAAAGTTCTTCCCCCTCCCCAAAGCCCTTTTTTGCACTAACATGCTTGACATGCATCAAACAATTCATTTTTATTGTACATTTTGTCCTTAGGTTGGATTTATAGTTTTATAATCTTAAACATCTAATAAGAGATAGCATGAGCTTGTTTCACTAGTAAACATAGGTAGCATAAATTGTATGCCAGAATTATATGTAATGCTGACAATTCTGAAGACATACCTATTTTTATTTTATGAACAGCTTTAAAACTAGCTTATTTACCAAAGATTATCCTAGATCACAGGAACTTAATAAACATTTGAGTTAGAGTCTATATTTCCGAAAGTTTTGGGAATACTTAATTATTATGAGTACTCATTTATGTCTAAGGCAATTTGAATAGAATTTCTTTAAGGTATTTTATAAATTAATTTGGTAATACTATCCAGAGGTAGAAAATATCACACATATATAGCATACATACATACATACATACGTACAAGTTGAGGTTACTTAATAAGGGCTAAATTTTTTTACGAATATTTTTGGAGGAAATTTAAAAATTTTTCTTTTGTCCTGACATCTCATCTGATGGAGGCTGTGGAGTAGATTTTAGGCCAGTGACTGAGGAGACAGCAACTCTTTGGATGTCTGCAAAACTCAACTGAATGGTCAAAACATCCAGTTCTGTTTCCAAATAGCTTTTTCCTCTTTTCATCCTGACATGGTTCCTTTTGGGAGTTTAGTCCCTTGAGAGCCTTCAATGGAGGGCAGGGTGCCTAAAGTTCAAGTGACTGCAGGGAGCTGAGGGGCTGTGGTGGGAAGTGTCTGTCTGGTGGACAGAAGGATGAAGGAGGTAGGGGTTTGAAGCGGAACATATCAAATGACTCAAAGGAACTAGAGGGAAGAACCAAAACAATAAAAGGAGGAAGAAGGAGCAGCTGTGAAAGGTAGGAAGTGGTTTTAGAGAAGCCAGATGGGGAAGGTTATAAGTTTCCCAAAGAGACTGTTGAAGTTTCCAGTTATCCTTAGTAAATGAATGCCAACAAGAAAGGAAGCACAAAGTTGATGGAGCATATATTCATCAAGGTTAGAGAAGGGGGTTTTCAAACCACCAAGAAGCTCCCACGTTCTTAATTAATGGTCCCTTTATACTTATGAACAGAGAAATTGAGACTCCAACACAGCTTCAGTTTCTTACAGAGACTAGTCAGCCCCTTACAAACAGAGAAACTTGGGACTCTAACTCAGCTGATTTTACACAGAGAAACCTATGATTCTAACCTGGTTTCTAGAGCATTCTCAAAATCTTAGGAATCAAAGTCTATCCTTACCAGCTTCAGTGGATATTTGTCCAGAGCAATGGTTTAGGAATCAGACTCACCAATCAGTCAGTCAGGAATGAACACAAAGATTTCAAAGGTGCACACAAAGGATCTTGGTGAGAGATACAGGGTTCCTATGATGAATTTTATTCTAGCCATACATGTTGAAAAAAAATATTCAGTGATACTTGTTAAAGATGGTAAGGCAGGCTTTATCCAGAACCATTGTGATAGATATAAGGACCACTGCAATGGAATTTTACAATGAGGGAGAGAGATGGGGCTCAATCCAGAATACAGCACTGGGCAAGTTGGAATTTATAGCCAAGGAGCAGGATGGAGGTCAGTGGACAGAAAATTACTAAGAGGAAACATCAGGGGTTAGGGCGATTCTGACTAAACTGACCTCACAGGATTCTTTGCTGAAGATAGGCCAGGGTGATCAGACATCACCTGGGGGATGGTGGAGGCTCAGGACCCCATCAGATATCTAGAGTGTGTGTGTGGGATTATGGCTAAACTGACTTATTGAGGTTCTTGCTAAAACTAGTATTTACAAGGACATACACACTTGGCTTAGGAGAAGGTCCAGGAGCCTGACTACAGTTTAAATCCTTGTTAGGCACAGCCTGGAAATCTCTTTGGAAATGTAATTGGTTCATTAAGGTTGGACATGTCAGTGTCCATCAGAAGAACCCTCTTTCAGGATTGGAAGGTTATTAGAACTCTCAAGTGCATATCCTGATGTGCCTCCTTGACGTGGCCACCTGGCTTCCATGGGATGAGAGGATGTGGAGAGCTACAACAATGTAGAGAAGGGGTGACCATTAACACATCCCTCTCACATTCTACGGGGCTTAAAACGTCAAGATCTACAATTCTGTGTCCCAGAAGAAGAGACAGAAACTGCAGATGACTATGGAAGATTCCCCAGGGGGGAAGGCCCCTCACATAGTTGGCAAATAGACTGCATTGGACTGCACATCACCCCTGAATTTACACAAGTATCCTCATGACTCTTACTCTAGAATGTGCTTTGCTTACCTACTGGTAAATGCAAATACTCAAAATACTACAAAATGACTGGAACAGAAGATAATGTATTAATTTGGACTGCTGAGTTACATTTTTTCAAATGAAGGAAACAAATTTAGTGCCTATAGTATCTAACAATGAACAAAGAGACAGCACATCCAATGGACATATCATGTTGGAGACAATCCTCAGAATAATGGTTTAAAAGAGAATTGGAATAAGAAACAGAAACTCTTGTCATTTAAGATGGGGAAAGATACAAATACATATATCAACTCTTTTTTAGATTCTTTTTCCATATAGGCCATTACAGAGTATTGAGTAGAGTTCCCTGTGCTACACAGTAGGTCCTTATTAGTTATCTATTTTATATATAGTAGTATGTATGTGTCGATCCCAATCTTCCAATTTATCCCTCCCCATCTCCACCCATCAGTAACTGTAAGTTTATTTTCTACATCTGTAGCTCTATTTTGGTTTTGTAAATAAGTTCATTTCTACACTTTGTTTTAGATTACAAATATAAGTGATATCATATGATATTTGCTTTCTCTGTCTGACTTACTTTACTCAGTATGAGAATCTCTAGGTCCATCCATATTGCTGCAAATGACATTATTTTGTTCTTTTTTATGCCTGAGTAATATTCCAGTATATATATGTACCACATCCTCTTTGCCCATTTCTCTGTTTATGGACATTTATGTTGCTTCTATGCCCTGACTATTGTGAATAGTGCTGTAATGAACATTGGAGTGCATGTATCTTTTCAAATTATTGTTTACTCTGTATATATGCTCAGGAGTGGGATTACTGGATGATATGGTAGCTCTATTTTCAGTTTTTTAAGGAACCTCCATACTGTTTTCCACAGTGGCTGTACCCTGAAACTAACACAACACTATAAATCAATTATACCCCCAATAAATTTTTTTTAAATGTCTGAAACTGCAGCAGCTACATTGAGATCATGAATAAAGAAGTTTAAGTGCTGAGGATGGTAAAGCAGAAAAGATGTAACTTTTATCTTATTTTTAAACAGTTCATTTACCAATGTTGCAAGCACTCTACCTCTAGATATTGTCATGTGAGCTAATAAATATTCTTATTGTTAAACCCCCCCAAAAAATATAGGGAAAGATAAAGGAATAGAGGACTGGCTGACATGCCTTCATGAATGTGCGCTTATAACTTCACTAGATAGAGTCCTCCACTTTTCTGGGGGATGTGGGGGAAGGGGGGCCAATGCTGGTAAAACTATACGATTCTTTCCCACATCAAATCAACTTTCTTTTTTTCCCATTTGATGCAGTGGTCCTGGGATTAGAGCTATAACAGTGGGTGCTAGAAGCAGGGGTGATTCTTAAGGAAGAAACAGTAACCATACCTTTAAATCTTTGTGCCAGAATTTCTAAGAACCTCATGGAGTGGATTGCACCTTCAGCTCACCTGGAAGAGTTGGAGTTGACAATGAATATATCTTCATTGCTAATAGCCAAGAAAACCTAATAGTTCTGTCCCTCTGTAACCCTCCCCTGCGTGACTGGGAATGGACTGAGAGGGATGCACTTGCTAAACTGGTGTTATGGAAAGCAATCTGAACCAGCAGAGTGGCAAACATGTCTCCTAAAGATGGAAAAGTTTGACTTAAAATAAATGACAAATATAAAGAAGGAGATACAGTAACTGTGGGGAAAAGAATAAATAAATGGTTTATGCAATGAGGGAAATACAATATTACCTTGGTGCCTCAAGAGAGGGTTGTAGCCAATGATACATGAGAAGTATATGAGAAGTCATACAATCAAGAAAGTCTCTGAATTCCATGCATGTTAAAAAAAACAGTACACCAAATCACATCATAGTAAAACTGCTGAAAACTAAAGACAAGAACAAATCCATAAAAGCTGCCAGAAGAAAAGATGCTCCATCATCTTCAATGGAGCAACAATCATACAAGGAAGACACACATAAACAAGTACACTTAAAAAAAAATTAATCGGTGTTATCTGTTACATGTACAGAATAAAGGAGAAGAGACAAATGGTCATGTAAAACAGCAGTCCCCAACTTTTTGGCACAAGGAACCGGTTTTGTGGAAGATGATTTTTCCATGGACGAGGGGTGGCATTGTTCAGGCAGTAATGCGAGCGATGGGGAGTGATGGGGAGTGGCAGATCAAGCTTCACTCACTAGCCCATCACTCACTTCCTGCTGTGTGGCCTGGTTCCTAACAGGCCGTAAACTACCAGTCTGTGGCCTGGGGGGTTGGGGACCCCTGATGTAAAAGGTAAAGAATAAAACGTTTGATAAAAGTCAACAATTGTTTATAATAAAGATTCCTAGTTAACTAGTATCCTAGTCTCTTCAGGTTGCCATAACAAAATACCAGAGACTGAGTGGCTTATAAACATCAGAACTTTGTTTCTCACAGTTCTGGGGGTTGAAAGGCCAAGAACAGGGTGCCAGCATGGCCAGCTTCTGGTGAGGGCCCTCTTCCAGGTGGAAGACTGCTGACATGTTTCAGTGTCCTCACATGGTGGAAGGGGCTAGGGAAGGCTGTGAGAGCTCTTTTATAAAAGCAGGAATCTTATTCATGAGGCCTCCACTTTCATGACCTAATCACCTCCCAAAGACCTCACCTCCTAAAATCATCACACTGGGCATTAGGATTTCAACAAAAGAATTTGGGGGTGTCACCAACATTCGGGTCATAGCTACTAGAAATAGAAATAAGTTTCTAGTATCTTTAAGGGTATCTATGAAAAAATCCACAGTTCACAGTAAAATAATGATGATATTGGATGTTTCTCCTTGAGGTGAGGGACAAGACAAAGATGTCCACTACACCACCTATATTCAGTATTGTGCTGGAGGTTGTATGCTGTGTAAAAAGGCAAGAAAGGTAAGACTAGTAGAAATTAGGAAGGTGAATATTCACTATTGGAAGATTGTTTACATAGAAAACCCAAAAGAATCTATAAACAAATGATTTTGATTTTAGAAAGCCTGCTAATATCAAGGCCAATATAACAAGTTAGCTTCATTTCTATTGTTTTTATAAACACTATCAGCAAACAATTAGAAAACAATTTAAAAAGCAACAACAGTATTTACAATAGTATCAAGAATATAAAGTCACCTATGAATAAATCTAATCAAAGTCAAAACATTGCTGAGGGAAATTTAAGAGACTTAAATAAATGGAGCTAAATACTCTTAAATAGATTGCTAAGATGTCAATCTCCTCTGTCTCCAAAGTGATCTATAGATTTGATGCAATCCAGTCAAAATCTAAATAGATTTATAAATCAGGACTCTAAAATTTATATGAAATGGAAAGAATGTAAATAGCCAGAGCAATCAATTAAAAAAACACACACAGTAGCACAAAGCTGGAGGATTTATACTACTACATATCAATAACTATTATAAATCATTAGTAAATAATTAAGCATGGATACTGGCACAAGGAAAACATAAAACATTGAAATAGAGTAACAAACAAGAAATACACCCATAAATTTGTAGTCACTTGATTTACAACAAAGGAATGACTGCAATTGAGTAAAAAAATGATGATCATCATTTCAATAAATAATGCTGTGTCAACTGGCTAGGCATATGTAATAAAAAAATAAATCCTGGGCTTCCCTGGTGGTGCAGTGGCTGAGAGTCTGCCTGCCAATGCAGGGGACACGGGTTCATGCCCCGGTCCGGGAAGATCCCACATGCCACGGAGCGGCTGGGTCCGTGAGCCATGGCCGCTGAGCCTGCGCATCTGGAACCTGTGCTCCACAACGGGAGAGACCACAACAGCGGGAGGCCTGCGTAACACAAAATAAATAAATAAATAAATAAAAATAAAATAAAATAAAATAAGTCTTGACGTCTACCTAA
Source organism: Grampus griseus (assembly GCF_964374135.1). Lineage (NCBI taxonomy): Eukaryota > Metazoa > Chordata > Mammalia > Artiodactyla > Delphinidae > Grampus > Grampus griseus. The sequence continues at coordinate 121,252,540 of NC_139018.1, read as the reverse complement.
CACTCTACATAAAATTTCATTTGGAGTGGATCATAGATGTAAAAGTTAAAGATAAAAACAATATTTCTCAAAGAAAGCATGGGAAAATATCTTTGCAAGTTTAGAACAAGAACAGGACACACCACCAACAACTATAAAAAATAACTAATAAATTTGACTTTATAAAAATCAAGAATTTCCATTTAGCAAAGTAAAATATTATGAGAATAAAAAAGGCAAGCCACATACAGGAAGAAGATACTTACCATACAATAAATTAAACAATCACTCTTATCTAAATTGTAACAAGAAATTTTACAAATGATTATGAAAATGTTAATGATCCAGTATAAAATGAGGACAATATAAAATGAGTCAAATATACTTGAACAGACACTTCAATATCTATTTACCATAATGGCTAGAATTCATATATTGCTGGGGGAGGTGTAAGTGGGTGCACCAGTTTGGTAATAAGTGCAGAGTACCAACAAACTATATATACCAACCATGTATACACACTATAGTAGGGAGTACCAGATAGATAGATGGCAGACAGATAGATAGATGATAGATAGATAGATAGATAGCCTATCTGATCCAGCAATTTGGGGATATATGACTAAGAGTTGAAAGTGCTATGCTTACCAAAAAACATGTACAATAATGTTTACAGCAGCATAATAATCCCAAACAGAAATAACACAAATGTTTTTTAATAGAATGAGTAAATAGATATGTTAACAATGTGAAATGCAACACAATAAAAATAAATATTAAACCCTACAACACACAGTATTGTGCATGAATATCACAGATATAAATCTGATTTAAAAAGGCCATGGAAACCATAAACAAGACCAAAAGACAACCCTCAGAATGGGAGAAAATACTTGCAAATGAAGCAATTAACAAAGGAATAATCTCCAAAATTTACAAGCAGCTCATGCAGCTCAATAACAAAAAAACAAAAAACCCAATCCAAAAATGGGCAGAAGACCTAAATAGGCATTTCTCCAAAGAAGATATACAGATTGCCAACAAACACATGAAAGAATGTTCAACATCATTAACGATTAGAGAAATTCAAATCAAAACTACAATGAGATATCATCTCACACCAGTCAGAATGGCCATCATCAAAAAATCCAGAAACAATAAATGCTGGAGAGGGTGAGGAGAAAAGGGAACACTCCTGCACTGCTGGTGGGAATGTGAGTTGGTACAGCCATTATGGAGAACAGTATGTAGGTTCCTTAAAAAAACTACAAATAGAACTACCATATGACCTAGCAATACCACTACCGGGCATATATCCTGAGAAAACCATAATTCAAAAAGAGTAATGTACCAAAATGTTCATTACAGCTCTATTTACAATAGCCAGGAGGTGGAAGAAACCTAAGTGTCCATCATCGGATGAATGGATAAAGAAGATGTGGCACATATATACAATGGAATATTAGCCATAAAAAGAAACGAAATTGAGTTATTTGTAGTGAGGTGGATGGACCTAGAGTCTGTCATACAGAGTAAAGTAAGTCAGAAAGAGAAAGACAAATACCGTATGCTAACACATATATATGGAATCTAAGAAAAAAAAATGTCATGAAGAACCTAGATGTAAGACAGGAGTAAAGACACAGACCTACTATAGAATGGACTTGAGGTTATGGGGAGGGAGAAGGGTAAGCTGTGACAAAGTGAGAGAGTGGCATGGACATATATACACTACCAAACGTAAAATAGATAGCTAGTGGGAAGCAGCCCCATAGCACAGGGAGATCAGCTCGGTGCTTTGTGACCACCTAGAGAGGTGGGATAGGGAGGGTGGGAGGGAGGGAGATGCAAGAGGAAAGAGATATGGGAACATATGTATATGTATAACTGATTCACTTTGTAATAAAGCAGAAACTAACACACCATTGTAAAGCAATTATATTCCAATTAAGATGTTAAAAAAAAAGGCCATACTCAAAAAGATATATCCTGTCAATCCCAAACTCCCAATCTATCCCAGTGCTATGTTTAAAATAGATAAACAACAAGGACCTAGTATTATAAATAAATAAATAAATAATTTTTTTAAAGGCATATCCTGTGTGTTTCCAAATGTGAAATTCAAACCTAATGTTGTTTCTGCTGGTAGAGGTCAGAATAGCTTTTACCTTTGGGTGAGGGGTATCAATTAGGAAAGAGCACAGAGATTCTGCTGAGGTGCTGAAAATGTCTTACAGCCTGTTATAAATGATGATTACATATGTACCTGTATATCTAAAAACTAATCTGGTTGAACACTTCAGGGCTGTTAACTCTACTCTGTTAATAAGACAGAAAAAAGAAAGAAAGGAAAGATGTGCAAGAAAACTACACAGAAGGCTCAATAATGTTACTGAAAAATATTAAAGAAGACCTAAATCATTAGAGAAATATACCATGGTCAAAAATTGGATGACACAATGTTGTAAAGACATGAGTTCTCTCTGTGTTGATCTATAGATTCAATTAAATTGTCGAAATCCTAGCAGGCAATTTATGGAAATTTATAAGCTGAATCTTGTAAAGGCATAAGAAAAACCAAAAACATCTTCAACAAAGTTGGAGGGCTTATCCACTGGATATAGAGCCTTATTTAAAAGCTACTATAATTAACAAAATATGATTTTGGCACAAAAAGGGACAAAGGACTGAAGTAACAAAAGAGAATTTTTTAAAAAGACACACAGGGGCTTCCCTGGTGGTGCAGTGGTTGAGAGTCCACCTGCTGAAGCAGGGGACACGGGTTTGTGCCCCGGGCCGGGAAGATCCCACATGCCACGGAGTGACTGAGCCCATGAGCCATGGCTGCTGAGCCTGCGCGTCCGGAGCCTGTGCTCCACAACGGGAGAGGCCACAACATGAGAGGCTCACGTACCGCAAAAAAAAAATAAACAAACAAATAAATAAATAAAAAGACACACAGATCTATCTATTTATCTATTATCTATCTATCTATCTTCTATCATCTTTGCTACCATAGAATAACGGGGGAAAGATGGTTCTTGCAATAAATTTCACTGGATTCGTTGAATATCCAAATAGGTAAAAAAAGGAATCTTCAACCTAACCACAAACTCTACACAGAAATCAATTCCAGATGGTTTATAGAGCTAAACATAAAAAATAAAAATAGTTTCTAGAAGTTAACATCTTCACACACAAAAAACAGTAAACCAAAAGGAAAGGATTGATAATTTTAAATTCATGAAATTTAAGAGTTTCTGTAGCAGAAGACACCATTGAAAGAATGAAAAGAGCAAGCCACAGATTGGTGGAAAATATTTGAGATCAAAATATCCAACCAAATCTAAAGAAGTCTTCATTTTTCTTAGTCACATAGTAACAATTATAAAAATAATTACAGTAATGATAATATGAGTAAAGGAACTAATAACTGACATTTCTTAAAAATATATTTCAGAGGGCTTCCCTGGTGGCGCAGTGGTTGAGAGTCCTCCTGCCGATGCAGGGGACACGGTTTCGTGCCCGGGTCCGGGAAGATCCCACATGTCACGGAGCAGCTAGGCCCATAAGCCATGGCCAGATCAGGGAACTAAGGTCCCACATGCCACCGGGCATGACTATATATATATATATATATATATATATATATATATATGTATATATTTCAGACTTTAAGTATTTTCCATAGGTTGTTTCTTATAACTCTCCAAAGCCTTGTGAAGTGGTATTATTTTTATTTCCAGTTTACCAGTGAGCAAACCAAAGCAGGAGAGATTAACATATTTGTCCAAGATCACACAAAATGGTGGCTTTGGGACCTGAATGCAGTCATCCTCTGGCTCTCACTGGAGAATTCTCTTCTGCTCTGAGACCCACCCGTGCCTGGATATCTGCAGACTGTTGGGATCAGCACAATACATACAATAGTGTTTTATGTTTCCTCCAAAATTCAAAGATGCCCACAAGTGAGGTGCACATTTCTTAGAAGTCAGGAATTTAAAACGGAAATTGTTTTCCATTTTAGGAGGTTTGTCCTAATGTGCCCACACTATTGGACACCCAGAACTTCCAAGATTTCAGGCGCTTGAATTTTATTGAATTTATCTTAATTTTATTAGCACGTATACTACATACTTACAGGGCATAACATGAGGAAAATTAAAGTCAAAATTGTATTTATCACCTGGATCCCAAGAGTATTCACTCTGACTAGTGGAGACAAATGGTATTTGGAGACCCCAGGAAGTAGCATTAACTCCAAGTCAATATCTAATTATTGCAAGATATCTTGGATATTCCCAACCACAGTACAGGACTTCTTTGGAGATTGACAGAAGGAATATTCAGAGGAAGAACTTGGGCTTCCTCATTATACTTGCATTCCTCAAATATACTTGCATTTCTCCTTCATTATATAATATCTGGGTCTGTAGGACTGAACCTCATCTAGAAAATTGGAGAGATGCTATCAATATCAGATATCTATTTGCAAGATCCAGAGACTTTATTCTTATTTTTAAAATTGAAATAGAGAACTCAGGACTTTGAGATAAGATGGCACTGACATCTCTCTCTGATCCTTTCCACTGAGAACAATTATAAACACTGGAAATAATACGAGGAACAATTAAAGGAGAATGCTGAAAGATGGTAAAAGGAAGGTGAACTGGTTAGGGGCCCCTGGTATTGAGGAATAAAGTATCAGGAGAGGTGATACAGACCCAGAATCTCCCAATCCCCTTGTAGCAACATAAGGTAGCCCAAGTAGGTACATTCCTCCCCAGGAACAAATGGGAGTCCTACCACTAACACTAGGTGAGCCCATGGGAACTAACCAGGGGAGTCAATTGATGAGAAGCTTTGCTAACAGTAAGCACCTAGGGTAACAGCTCTCCTTTTCCAGCAAGGCTTAGGCCCCCTTCCCACCTCTTTACCCCTCACTTCTCTACCACAACACATGGTCCAGAGGCACTAGGAAGGGGAATTGCCACAACAAGCAGCCCAGCCTGGAAAATGACTCCTTCCCATCAAGGTCTGACACTCCCCTCCCCCACCCAGACAAACCACTCAGCCAAGGACACAGGGAAGGGGGTTCAGACCACCACCAGCACTTTGTCCCTGCAGACCAGTGTTTCCCTCACCCATTAAGAGACACCAGCAATGCAGTTTGGAGAAGTTCCTTCCTCACTCTCAAGCATCACCAGCAGGAACCAGTACAGCTCCAGTGGAATGAGATACACCAAACAAACAAAGATAGTACTGCAAAGATGGAAAATTAGATTGTCCTTGGAACAAACCCCCCTTATTGGGGCAGAACTGGCATGATAAGCTAAAATGGTGAATACCTACTAAGTTTTTTAAAAAGAAAGAATCCAGATCTTCTAAATTAATATTGAAAAATGTACAAGAAACAAAAAGGAACTGAAATGACCAAAAATTAACTGATGCCAACACTGAAATGAATCAAATGTTAGTATTTTCTGACAATTATTTCAAAGAAACAAGCATAAAATGATTCAACAAGCAATAAAAAAAAATCTTGAATCAAATGCAAAAATAAAAAATCCAAGCAAAGGAATAGAAGTTAGCACAGGGAGATCAGCTCAGTGCTTTGTGACCACCTAGAGGGGTGGGATAGGAAGGGTGTGGGGGAGGGGCAAGAGGGAGGGGATTTGCAGATATATGCATGTGCATAACTGATTCACTTGGTTATACAGCAGAAACTAACACACCATTGTAAAGCAATCATACTCCAATAAAGATGTTAAAAAAAAACAATGTATGTGGCCATGCCAAAGACCTCCATTCCTTTGGACAGGGTGACCCAAGCACTGACTCTATCTGGACCAGGATCACAGTTGCTACCAAACGTACCTAGTTCTTACTCCTAATGGGGCCCCTGATTACAATAATTCTTTTACTGATATTTGGCCCCTGCCTTCTTAATTTACTTGTCTAGTTTGTTCTTTCTAAGGACACAACATTTTCCCAGACAAGTTGACAGTGATGCAGAGATTTAGTTTAGTATTAGTTGTTTTTTTGTTTGTTTATACTGCAGGTTCTTATTAGTCATCAATTTTATACACATCAGTGTATACATGTCCATCCCAATCGGTGAATTCAGCACACCACCATCCCCATCCCATCGCAGTTTTCCCCCCTTGGTGTCTATACGTTTGTTCTCTACATCTGTGTCTCAACTTCTGCCCTGCAAACCGGTTCATGAGAATTTTTTTAAACATCTTTATTGGAGTATAATTGCTTCACACTGGTGTGTTAGTTTCTGCTTTATAACAAAATTAATAAGTTATTCACATACATATGTTCCCATATCTCTTCCCTCTTACATCTCCCTCCCTCCCACACTCCCTATCCCACTCCTCTAGGTGGTCACAAAGCACCGAGCTGATCTCCCTGTGCTATGCGGCTGCTTCCCGCTAGCTATCTATTTTACGTTTCGTAGTGTATATATGTCCATGCCACTCTCTCACTTTGTCACAGCTTACCCTTCCCCCTCCCCATATCCTCAAGTCCATTCTCTAGTAAGTCTGTGTCTTTATTCCCATCTTACACCTAGGCTCTTCATGACTTTTTTTTTCCTTAGATTCCTTATATATGTGCTAGCATACTCTTGCACTGCTGGTAGGAATGTAAATTGACACAGCCACTATGGAGAACAGTATGGAGGTTCCTTAAAAAACTACAAGTAGAACTACCATATGGCCCAGCAATCCCACTATTGGGCATATACCCTGAGAAAACCATAATTCAAAAAGTCATGTACCAAAGTGTTCATTGCAGCTCTATTTACAATAGCCAGGAGATGGAAGCAACCTAAGTGTCCATCATTGGATGAATAGATAAAGATGTGGCACATATATATAATGGAATATTACTCAGCCATAAAAAGAAACAAAATTGAATTATTTGTAGTGAGGTGGATGGACCTAGAGTGTCATACAGTGTGAAGTAAGTCAGAAGGAGAAAAAAAGTACCGCATTCATGAGCTTTTTAAATATTTTGGAGATTAATCCTTTGTCCGTTGATTCGTTTCCAAATATTTTCTCTCATTCTGAGGGTTGTCTTCTCATCTTCTTTATGGTTTCCTTTTCTGTGCAAAAGCTTTTAAGTTTCATTAGGTCCCATTTGTTTATTTTTGTTTTTATTTTCATTACTCTAGGAAGTGGATCAAAAAAGATCTTGCTGTGATTTTTGTCAGAGTGTTCTCCCTATATTTTCCTCTAAGTTTTATAGTGTCCAGTCTGACATTTAAATCTTGAATCCATTTTGAGTTTATTTTTGTGTATGGTGTTAGGGAGTGTTCTAATTTCCTTCTTTTACATGTAGCTGTCCAGTTTTCCTAGCACCACTTATTGAAGAGGCTGTCTTTTCTCCATTGTATATCCTTGCCTCCTTTGTCATAGATTAGTTGACCATAGGTGTGTGCATTTATCTCTGGGCTTTCTATCTTTTTCCATTGATCTATGTTTCTGTTTTTGTGCCAGTACCATATTGTCTTGATTACTGTAGCTTTGTAGTATAGTCTGAAATCAAGGACTCTGATTCCTCCAGCTCCGTTTTTTTCCTTCAAGACTGCTTTGGCTATTCGGGGTCTTTTGTGTCTCCATACAAATTTTAAGATGATTTGTTCTACTTCCATAAAAAATGCCATTGGTAATTTGATAGGGATTGCATTGAATCTGTAGATTGCTTTGGGCAGTATAGTCATTTTCACAATATTGATTCTTCCAATCAAAAACCATGGCATATCTCTTTATCTGTTGGTATCACCTTTAATTTCTTTCATCAGTGTCTTATAGTTTTCTGCATACAGGTCTTTGGTCTCCTTAGGTAGGTATATTCTTAGGTATATTTTTCTTTTTGTTGTAATGGTAAATGGGAGTGTTTCCATAATTTGTCTTCCGGATTTTTCATCATTAGTGTATAGGAATGCAAGAGATTTCTGTGCACTAATTGTGTATCCTGCAACTTTACCAAATTCATTGATTAGCTCTAGTAGTTTTTTGGTGGCATTTTTAGGATTCTCTATGTATAGTATCATGTCATCTGCAAACAGTGACAGTTTTACTTTTTCTTTTCCAAATTGTATTTCTTTTATTTCTTTTTCTTCTCTGATTACCATGGTTAGGACTTTCAAAACTATGTTGAATAATAGTGGTGAGAGTGGACATCCTTGTCTCGTTCCTGATCTTAGAGGAAATGCTTTCAATTTTTCACCGTTGAGAATGATGTTTGCTGTGGGTTTGTCATATACGGCCTTTATTTTGTTGAGGTAGGTTCTGTCTGTGCCCACATTCTGCAGAGTTTTTATCATAAACTGGTGTTGAATTTTGTCAAAAAGTTTCCTGCATCTATTGTGATAATCATATGTTTTTTATTCTTCAATTTGTTAATAAGGTGTATCACATTGATTGATTTGCATATATTGAAGAATCCTTGTATCCCTAGGATAAATCCCACTTGATTATGGTGTATGATCCTTTTCATGTGTTGTTGGATTCTGTTTGCTAGTATTTTGTTGAGGATTTTTGCATCTATATTCTTCAGTGATATTGGTCTGTAATTTTCTTTTTTTGTAGTATCTTTGTCTGATTTTGGTATCAGGGTGATGGTGACCTCAAAGAATGAGTTTTGGAGTGTTCCTTCCTCTGCAATTTTTTGGAAGAGTTTGAGAAGGATGGGTGTTAGCTCTTCTCTAAATGTTTGATAGAATTCACCTGTGAAGCCATCTGGTCCCGGACTTTTGTTGGAAGATTATTAATCACAGTTTCAATTTCATTACTTGTGATTGGTTTGTTCATATTTTCTGTTTCTTCCTGGTTCAGTCTTGGAAGCTTATACCTTTCTAAGAATTTGTCCATTTCTTCCAAGCTGTCCATTTTATTGGCATAGTGTTGCTTGTAGTTGTCTCTTAGGATGCTTTGTATTTCTGCAGTGTCTGTTGTAACTTCTCCTTTTTCATTTCTAAGTTTATTGATTTGAGTCCTCTCCCTCTTTTTCTTGATGAGTCTGGCTAATGGTTTATCAATTTTGTTTATCCTTTCAAAGAACCAGCTTTTAGTTTTATTGATCTTTGCTGTTGTTTTCTTTGTTTCTACTTCATTTATTTCTGCTCTGAGCTTTATGATTTCTTTCCTTCTGCCAACTTTTGGTTTTGTTTATTCTTCTTTCTCTATTCCTTTAGGTGTAAGGTTAAATTGTTTACTTGAGATTTTTCTTTTTTCTTGAGGTAGGCTTGTTTAGCTATAAACTTCTCTCTTAGAACTGCTTTTTCTGCATCTCATAGGTTTTGGATCATTGTGTTTTCATTGTCAATTATCTCTAGGTATTTTTTGATTTCCTCTTTATTTTCTTCAGTGATGTCTTGGTTATTTAGTAACATATTGTTTAGCCTCCATGTGTTTGTGTTTTTTAATTATTTTCCCCTGTAATTTATTTCTAATCTCATAGTGTTTTGGTCAGCAAAGATGCTTGATATGAGTTCAATTTTCTTAAATTTACTGTGTCTTGATTTTTGACCCAAGATGTTATCTATCCTGGAGACTGTTCTGTGCTCACTTGAGAAGAAAGTGTAATCTGCTGTTTTTGGATGGAATGTCCTATAAATATCATTTAAATCTATCTGGTCTATTGTGTCATTTAAAGCTTCTGTTTCCTTATTTATTTTCATTTTGGATGATCTCTCCACTGATGTAAGTGAGGTGTTAAAGTCTCCCACTATTACTGTGTTACTCTCGATTTCCTCTTTTATACCTGTTAGCAGTTGCCTTATGTATTGAGGTGCTCCAATGTTGGGTGCATGTATATTTATAATTGTTATATCTTCTTCTTAGATTGATCCCTTGATCATTATGTAGTTTCCTTCCTTGTCTCTTGTAACATTCTTTATTTTAAAGTCTATTTTATCTGATATGAGTATAGCTACTCCAGCTTTCTTTTGATTTCCATTTGTATGGAATATCTTTTTCCATCCCCTCACTTGCAGTCTGTATGTGTCCCTAGGTCTGAAGTGGGTCTCTTGTAGACAGCATATATATGGGTCTTGATTTTGTATCCATTCATCAAGCCTGTGTCTTTTGGTTGGAGCATTTAATCCATTCACATTTAAGGTAATTATCAATATGTATGTTCCTATTACCATTTTCTTAATTGTTTTGGGTTTGTTTTTGTAGGTCCTTTTTTCTCTTGTGTTTCCCACTTAGAGAATTTCCTTTAGCATTTGTTGTGGAGCTGGTTTGGTGTTGCTGAATTCTCTTAGCTTTTGCTTGTCTTTAAAGCTTTTGACTTCTCCGTCGAATCTGAATGAGATCCTTGCTGGGTAGAGTGATCTTGGTTGTAGGTTCTTCTCTTTCATCACTTTAAGTATATCATGCCACTCCCTTCTGGCTTGTAGAGCTTCTGCTGAGAAATCAACTGTTAACCTTATGGGACTTCCCATGTATATTATCTGTCATTTTCACCTTGCTGCTTTCAATAATTTTTCTTTGTGTTTAATTTTTGCCAGTTTTATTACTATGTGTCTCAGCGTGTTTCTCCTTGGGTTTATCCTGTATGGGACTCACTGCACTTCCTGGACTTCGGTGGCTATTTCCTTTCCCATGTTAGGGAAGTTTTCGACTATAATGTCTTCAAATATTCTCTCTGGTCCTTTCTCTTTCTCTCTTCTCCTCAGGTACCCCATAATGCGAATGTTATTGCATTTAATGTTGTCCCAGAGGTCTCTTAGGCTGTCTTCATTTCTTTTCATTCTTTTTTCTTTATTCTGTTCTACAACAGTGAATTCCACCATTCTGTCTTCCAGGTCACTTATCCGTTCTTCTGCCTCAGTTATTCTGCTATTGATTCCTTCTAGTGTAGTTTTCATTTCAGTTATTGTATTGTTCATCTCCATTTGTTTGTTCTTTAATTCTTCTAGGTCTTTTTAAACATTTCTTGCATCTTCTCGATCTTTGCCTCCATTCTTTTCCCAAAGTCCTGGATCATCCTCACTATCATTTTTCTGAATTCTTTTCCTGGAAGGTTACCTATCTCCACTTCATTTAATTATTTTTCTGGGATTTTATCCTGTTTCTTCATCTAGTACATAGCCCTCTGCCTTTTAATCTTGTCTATCTTTCTTTGAATGTGTTTTTTTTTCCATAGGCTGCTGGATTGTAGTTCTTCTTGCTTCTGCTGTCTTCCCTCTCTGCTTTGTCTTCTTTAGAAAAAAAAAAAAGGGGGACGGATAGAACCTTAGGACAAATGTTGAAAGCAAAGCTATACAGACAAAATCTTACACAGAAGCGTACACATACACCCTCACTAAAAGAGGTAAAGGGGGAAAAATCATAAATCTTGCTGTCAGAGACCACCTCCTCAATTTGGGATGATTCGTTGTCTAAAGGAGGGAAGGAAGGAAGGAAAGAAAGAAAGAAAAAGAAAGAAAGAAAGGACGAAGGTAAAGTATAATAACGTTCTTAAAATTAAAATTGATTATTAAGAAAAAAATTTTAAGAAAAAACCATGGACGGATAGAACCCTAGGACAAATGGTGGAAGCAAGACTATACAGACAAGATCTCACACAGAAGCATACACATACACATTCACAAAAAGAGGAATAGGGAAAAAAATCATAGATCTTGCTCCCAAAGTCCACCTCCTTAATTTGGGATGATTGGCTGTCTATTCATGTATTCCACAGATGCAGGGTACATCAAGTTGATTGTGGAGCTTTAATCCGCTGCTCCTGAGGCTGCTGGGAGAGATTTCCCTTTCTCTTCTTTGTTCTCACAGCTCCCAGGGGCTCAGCTTTGGATTTGGCCCTGCCTCTGCGTGTAGGTCGCTGGAGGGCGTCTGTTTTTTGCTCAGACAGGACGGGGTTAAAGGAGCCGCTGATTCGGGGGTTCTGGCGTACTGAGGCCGGTGGGGAGGGAGGGGCACGGAATGCGGGGCGGGCCTGCGGCGGCAAAGTCCGGCGTGACCCTGCACCAGCCCGAGGCCCGCCGTGCGCTCTCCCGGGGAAGTCGTCCCCGGATCCCGGGAACCCGGCAATGGCGGGCTGCACAGGCTCCGCGGAAGAGGGGCGTGGAGAGCAACCTGCGCTCGCACACAGGCCCCTTGGTGGCGGCAGCAGCAGCCCCAACGTCTCCCGCCCGCCTCTGGGGTCCGCGCCTCCAGCCGCGGCTCGCGCCCGTCTCTGGGGTCCGCGCTTTCAGCCGCGGCTCGCGCCCGTCTCTGGATTCCACGCTTTCAGCCGCGGCTCGCGCCCGTCTCTGGAGTTCCTTTAAGCAGCGTTCTTAAACCCCTCTCCTCACGCACCAGGAAACAAAGTCTCTTGCCTCTTCGGCAGGTGCAGACTTTTCCCCAGGCTCCCTCCCGGCTAGCTGTGGTGCACTAACCCCTTCAGGCTATGTTCAAGCCGCCAACCCCAGTCCTCTCCCTGCGCTCCGTCCGAAACCAAAACCCAAGCCTCAGAGCCTCAGCTCGCAGCCCCGCCCGCCCCGGCGGGTGAGCAGACAAGCCTCTCGGGCTGGTGAGTGCCGGTCGGCACCGATCCTCTGTGCGGGAATCTCCCCGCTTTGCCCTCCGCACCCGCTGCTGTGCACTCCTCCGCGGCTTCGAAGCTCCCCCCTCCGCCTCCCGCAGTCTCCGCCCGCGAAGGGGCTTCCTAGTGTGTGGAAACTTTTCCTCCTTCACAGCTCCCTCCCACTGGTACAGGTGCCGTCCCTATCCTTTTGTCTCTGTTTTTTCTTTTTTTTCTTTTGCCCTACCCAGGTACGTGGGGAGTTTCTTGCCTTTTGGGAGGTCTGAGGTCTTCTGCCAGCCTTCAGTAGGTGTTCTGTAGGAGTTGTTCCACGTGTAGATGTATTTCTGGTGTATCTGTGGGGAGGAAGGTGATCTCCGCGTCTTACTCTTCCACCATCTTCCTGCTCTCCTCTGAAGTCTTTTTCTGCTTTGTCTTCTTTGTTGTTGTTTTTTTTTTGTCGTATGCGGGCCTTTCACTGTTGTGGCCTCTCTGGTTGTGGAGCACAGGCTCCTGACACTCAGGCTCAGTGGCCATGGCTCATGGGCCTAGCCACTCCATGGCATGTGGGATCTTCCTGGACTGGGGCATGAACCCGTGTCCCCTGCATCAGCAGGCAGACTCTCAACCACTGCACCACCAGGGAATCCCTGCTTTGTCTTTTAATTATGTTTTTTATCCCCGTTGCCTTTGTCATGTCCTAATTTGTGGTTGAAAGCCAGGTATTTTTATTAGGCACTAGGAGCTGACATAAATAGGCCTAAATGTGAGAATTGATGTTAATATGGCTAGGTGTCAGGCTGTGTTTCATGACTGTTGTAGGTATAAGCATCAGAGGTTTCCTAGTCTTTTAGTTAAGTCTTTGTTTTTGTCATCTCTCAGCTTTTGTGGCTTTTCCTTATACTGTGTCTTTCAAATTTTCAGCTGTAATAAATTTTGGGGTTTCTTTATTTTTAAAAATTTTTATTGGAGTATTGTTGATTTACAATGTTCTGTTAGTTTTTGTTGTACAGCAAAGTAAATCAGTTATATATATATACATATATCCACTCTTTTCCATATGGGTCAATACAGAGTATTGAGTAGAGTTCCATATGCTACACAATAGATCCTTATTAGTTATCTATTTTATATATAGTAGTGTGTATATGTCAATCCCAATCTCCTATAATCACTTTTTAAATGTGAGTCTTTGTTCGTTGACAGGATGTGAGGAAGAAGACACGTTCTATAATCTTCTGATTGTGTCAGTCTTTCCATGGAGTAGTATCTCAAGGCTGTGTCTGTCCCAAGTGTTTCCTTCCCTCTCCCAGTTATATGCTTCGTCCCTGACCCCTACTCTCTTCCCTGGCTCCAGAGTTCCCAATATATTTACATGAAGCCGTCTCCCCTGCTATGATTTTTTCCTCCTTAGGTGAAACAAGAGGGCTTACAGGGGCTGAAGGGAGGAGGGATTCCTTTCCCCAAGCTTGGATTAGGTTTCAGAATAGTGCTTTGCTAAAGCCCTTCCCCCTGGAGAGCAGGGCTTCTGGAGAAGGCTCTGGATGTGTTTCTCAATGGCTACTCTTCTCCTCGCTCTGCCAGGGCTTTAAGGGGATCCTTTTGTACTTTTCACCAGTAGAACATGGTGAGGTTCCTGGAGGGAATCCCCCAAAGACACCCAGTAACAAATAATTTGTTACAATTGCTGCTGTTGTGTTCTTACCACTATATGACTCCAGAGGCCTCTGCTACAGGAATCATATCTGAGTGGCAGTGTCTGGTTATGATTTTCTCTCTGGAATTCAGGGATGGCAATTTGTCCTGTGCAATGCAATTAAAATGTCAACTACAGAGTTAGGTCAAACCCCACTGGTGAAAGGCAAAATTCTCCACAAGATTCTCATCACTTCAGACCCAGCCATAAGCTCAGGGTCCCTAGGACACCCACAATTCTGGCCAACTGGCTGCCCTATCTCCCTGAAGTTTGATAATTCACAAGGATGAATCACAGAACTCAGGAAAGTGTTGTATTTATGATTACAGTTTTAAAATACAGGCTCTGATGAAAGAAATTAAAGATGATACAAATAGATGGAGAGACATACCATGTTCTTGAATTGGAAGAATCAACACTGTGAAAATGACTCTACTACCCAAAGCAATCTACAGATTCAATGCAATCCCTATCACACTACCACTGGAATTTTTCACAGAACTAGAACAAAAATTTTCACAATTTGTATGGAAACATAAAAGACCCCAAATAGCCAAAGCAATCTTGAGAACGAAAAATGAAGCTGGAGGAATCAGGCTCCCTGACTTCAGACTACACTACAAAGCTACAGTAATCAAGACAGTATGGTACTGGCACAAAAACAGAAATATAGATCAACAGAACAGGATAGAAAGCCCAGAGGTAAACCCACGCACATATGGTCACCTTATCTTTGATAAAGGAGGCAGAAATGTACAGTGGAGAAAGGAAAGCCTCTTCAATAAGTGGTGCTGGGAAAACTGGACAGGTACATGTAAAAGTATGAGATTAAAACACTCTCTAACACCATACACAAAAATAAGCTCAAAATGGATTAAAGACCTCAATGTAAGGCCAGAAACTATCAAGCTCTTAGAGGAAAACATAGGAAGAACACTCTATGACATAAATCACAGCAAGATCCTTTTTGACCCACCTCCCAGAGAAATGGAAATAAAAACAAAAATAAACAAATGAGACCTAATGAAACTTAAAAGCTTTTGCACAACAAAGGAAACCATAAACAAGACCAAAAGGCAACCCTCAGAATGGGAGAAAATATCTGCAAATGAAGCAACTGACAAAGGATCAATCTCCAAAATTTACAAGCAGCTCATGCAGCTCAATAACAAAAAAACCAAACAAACCAATCCAAAAATGAGCAGGAGACCTAAATAGACATTTCTCCAAAGATGATATACAGACTGCCAACAAACACATGAAAGAATGCCCAACATCATTAATCATTAGAGAAATGCAAATCAAAGCTACAATGAGATATCATCTCACACCAGTCAGAATGGCCATCATCAAAAAATCTAGAAACAATAAATGCTGGAGAGGGTGTGGAGAAAAGGGAACATTCTTGCACTGCTGGTGGGAATGTGAATTGGCTCAGCCACTATGGAGAACAGTATGGAGGTTCCTTAAAAAACTACAAATAGAACTACCATATGACCCAGCAATCCCACTACTGGGCATATACCCTGAGAAAGCCAAAATTCAAAAACAGTCATGTACCAAAATATTCATTGCAGCTCTATTTACAATAGCCCGGAGATGGAAACAACCTAAGTGCCCATTATTGGATGAATGGATAAAGAAGATGTGGCATATATACACAACGGAATATTACTCAGCCATAAAAATAAACGAAACTGAGCTATTTGTAATGAGGTGGATAGACCTAGAGTCTGTCATACAGAGTGAAGTAAGTCAGAAAGAGAAAGACAAATACCGTATGCTAACACATATATATGGAATTTAAGGGAAAAAAGCTGTCCTGAAGAACCTAGGGGTAAGACAGGAATAAAGATACAGACCTACTGGAGAACGGACTTGAGGATATGAGGAAGGGGAAGGGTGAGCTGTGACAGGGCGAGAGAGAGGCATGGACATATATACACTAACAAACGTAAGGTAGATAGCTAGTGGGAAGCAGCCGCATGGCACAGGGATATCGGCTCGGTGCTTTGTGACCTCCTGGCGGGGTGGGATAAGGAGGGTGGGAGGGAGGGAGATGCAAGAGGGAAGAGGTATGGGAACATATGTATATGTATAACTGATTCACTTTGTTATAAAGCAGAAACTAACACACCATTGTAAAGCAATTATACCGCAATAAAGATGTTAAAAAATAAATAAATAAATAAAGTCTATTTTATCTGAAAAAAAGGAAAAAAACTACAAATAGAACTACCATATGACCCAGCTATCCCACTACTGGGCATATACCCTGAGAAAACCATAATTCAAAAAGAGTCATGTACCAAAGTGTTCATTGCAGCTCTATTTACAATAGCCCGGAGATGGAAACAACCTAAGAGTCCATCATCGGATGAATGCATAAAGATGATGTGGCACATATATACAGTGGACTATTACTCTGCCATAAAAAGAAATGAAATTGAGCTCTTTATAATAAGGTGGATGGACCTAGAGTCTGTCATAAAGAATGAAGTCAGTCAGAGAGAGAAAGACAAATACCGTATGCTAACACATATATATGGAATTTAAGAAAAAAAATGTCAGAAGAACCTAGGGGTAAGACAGGAATAAAGACACAGACCTACTGGAGAACGGACTTGAGGATATGGGGAGGGGGAAGGGTAAGCTGTGACAAAGCGAGAGAGAGGCATGGGCATATACACTAAAAAACGTAAGGTAGATAGCTAGTGGGAAGCAGCCGCATAGCACAGATCAGCTCGGTGCTTTGTGACCAACTATAGGGGTGGGATAGGGAGGGTGGGAGGGAGGGAGACGCAAGAAGGAAGAGATATGGGAACATATGTATATGTATAACTGATTCACTATTATAAAGCAGAAACTAGCACACCGTTGTAAAGCAATTATGCTCCAATAAAGATGTAAAAAACAAAAATACAGGCTATGAATTAGAACCAGATAAAAGAAGTAATCCAAAGGGTAATGCCTGGGAGGGATCCAAATGCCAAACTTCCAGTTCCTTAGGACATGTTATCTTTCTAGCATATCGATGGGTATTTCCATCTGGGATAACTCACCTGAGCTTCAGTACCCTGAGTTTTTATTGGAGTTTCTCTGCATGACTGATTGAATCTTTGATCATGTTATTGAGCTCAGCTTCCACCTTCTTTATCTCCCCTCCCAGAAGGTCAGGCTGATGGCACACACATCAAAGTTCCAGGCTTCTAATCACATGGTTGTTCTTTCTGGCATGACCACGACCACATGTGAGTTCATAGCATTGTGTGGTGGCCTTGTTAGGAATACTGGTCACTTTGCAATGTCATTTTTTGTCTCTTTTTCTATCTTTCTCACAGTTCTGTGGCTTATTCATCTTTGCCTCCCTAGTGCCTGACCCCACAGGTGTTAGCTAGCCACTTCCTAGAATAAAATATTATTATATTCAGAGTTTCTTATTCAAAACTACCTCTTAGTGGAAGTTGTACCAGTCAGGCTCTGCTTTGATTGCCAGTAAAAGAAATGACTGTGCTGAGGTGAAGGTTCCAAAGGGCAAGGGTTTTGTCATGCACTGATCTTGTACAGCGTTGACATCTGCTATTTTGAATCCTAGTCATTGCATATGGAAATCGTAAAGACCCATATGATATATCTCTTTCAGGGTAAATCATCATTCTTTGAGGAAGGCCTTGTCAGTTATGGAATAACCATGAGGAATAATATATTTGCTGTCCTTCCTGAACCCAAATGAGGGAGTCATATCAACCCTGTGGCCTATTACTATGGAAATCTTTGTAGATAGGATGGACAATACGAAATGAACAACAAGAAGATAAATATCCAAATTAGTGGTTGTGACATCAAGTGGGAACATGACCTTTTTTGAAATAGAAAATATAAATAAAGCTTATCTAAAGCAGTCAAACTTTCTAAATTGGAAATCACAGAGGGGATTATTTATTAACAAACATAAATATGTCTTTTGCCTTTGAAGGGTTTGGTAACCAATTTTACTCATATGGAATTCTATGTATCTTATCAATTGCTTCACCATTCTTGGAATTAAATAATTGGGTGTATTGGGACTATCTTAGAACTGCATAGTTTAGCATAGCACATAATAGAATAGAAAGATCCTTTTACATCAGAAAGCCAAAATATATCTTTATGTAAATACACATATATCAATTAATATGTCTAAATAATGATATGGATAAAGAAGAACAAGCTAACTTATTTTTCCCATCTTGTGGAAGAGCAAAATCAACTTTGGCAACACTTGACAATTAGTGAATGAAGTATGTAAGTTTTATTGAGTAATTATATTTATCTTAATTATATTAATATTGTGGAGCTTATATTGACATCTTTTTGTCTGCCATTTACTAGTTTGGTGACCTGGAGCAAGTTATCTAATTTTTCTGTGCTTTGATTTGCTTCTTTGAAATCTGGACATACATCACCTATTCAAAAGGTTACTGCAAGGATTAAAAATGAAAAGCACTTAGCATAGTTCTTGGCACTTACTACTCATGTACTAAGTGGTAGCTTTAAAAAGTGCTTTTAAAAAGGGTATTTTGTTTCTGAGTGTCAGAAAAGTCACCTTACTCTATAAAATTGGAGCTTCCAAAGCATAGCTGAAGAAGAGTTATACATTAGATATCAAAATGTTTTAACATATGAATTTTTAGCTGTTGTTAACTGAATTCTCCTGAAGACCCTGTTTTTAGTGTGTGTGGTGTGTGCACATGTGTTTTATTGCCAAAGAAAGAAGTCTGATGTGGTGTAAAGCAAGAAGGCCTCCCAGATTCTAGGTGCTAGATGTATCAGTCATCTGGCCTCTATATACGTAGTGTTTTGGCTTTTTTTTTTTTTTTTTGCCAAGGGACCCAAAGGGGTATGCTGGCTTACATCCTACTTGGAAAAGGTGAAAATAGAGTTGACTCCAGAAACAAATGGATCCAGAGATAGAAAAAAAAACCAACAACATAGGCTCATTAGCTACCTCTCCCCTCCTCCACCTTTTTAAAAATTCTGGAATATTAAAGGAAGAAAACATCCTTTTAGTTACTTTTTTTTAGTTTTTGGGGTCCATGCTCTGCAGCATGCAGGATTTTATTTCCCCAGCCAGGGATCAAACCTGTGCCCCCTGCATTGAGAGCACAGAGTCTTAACCACGGGATCACCAGGGAAGTCCCTCCCGTCTCTCTTATTTCTGCTTTTCTCTGTATGTTAGGCCCATTTTTTTTTCCCCTGGAGCTTGTGAAGGAATTGAAGACACCAGAGGGATCCGTCTTATTGTAGATAAGATGGTTGTGGAGTCTGATATCTCTTCCTAAAGATTCTGAAGTAGACTTTCAATCTGTCAGCTGATGACCTCATTTAGGGCCATGGTGTACAACAGGACAAGATGTGTAGTGCAGGACCCCAGGAAGTGCTCATCACACAGGCCTCCTCTGTAGTTGTGCAGTGCACAACCGGAACACACACACACACACACACACACACACACACACACACCCCTACTACTTCAGTGAGACACAGCAGTAACCTTTCTTATCTTCCCTCCAGTACCTACCACCCTCCCTATACTCACTTCTATTGAAGGCCTTGCCCTCCACATGTTTTCTGAATCTCATCTGCTGGTGCATTTCAAGGCCTCCCCTCTCATTTATCCACCTATCTTTTGCATTTTTTATAAGAAACAAGCAGTAAACCTCAAAATGACAAGACCTCTACCATCCATCTCTCTCCAGCTACTACCCCATTTTCTTGCTTCCCATGTGTTCATCCACTTGTTGCCCATGAAGAGTGGTTGTCATTTTCTTGCCTTCCATTCACTCTCTGATCACTGCAATTTGACTCCCACATCACCACACCTCTGCATCTTCTCCAGTCTAGGGCATCGATGACCTCCATCCACATGGTCAGATGTAAAGGACCGTCTGCCCTTACTCTACTCCATAACACAGTGGTATGTGATACAGTCAGCTGATCTAAGTGTTGAAACACTTCTCTTCCTTGTCTTCCATCACCTAGCCCTCTTCCATTTTTCTCCCACCTCACAGGCTCTTCTTTCTTGGTTTTCTTGGCTGATACCTCCTCCATCTCTGCCTGACCATAAATGTGGGGATTTGTCAGGACTTAATCCTGTGCCCTCTTATATTTCTTTCTTCTTAGATCATCATGGAGTTTTTAACATTGTTTAAGGTTGACATCCATCACTTTATATTTCTGAACATATCTCTCTCCTAAACTCCAGTCAAGCATAGCTAATGCCACATTAATTGTTTACAGAGTTTTCAAACTTGATGGATGCAAAAATTGATCTCTTGGTTTCTCCTCTTTAATGGGTCTTCCCCATCTCAGTAAATGATATGAGCATCCACCTATTGTTCAAGTCAGAATTATGGACAACATCTTTGATTCCTATTCAATTTTACCCATCAGTAAAGACTACCAATGTGATCTCCATCAATTTTGTCACCACCTCAACCCAGGCCAGCAGCATCTCTGCCAAGATTACAACAGTCTTCCAACTGTCCTCTTTCCATAGATGCCACAAAATCCATTCTTTCATATTATAACCATGGTAATCTTCCTAAATATAAATCTGTTGTTACTTATGTTATGCTTCAAATCCTCCAATAGTTTTTGTTACATTTTTTTAATCCCTAGTTTATTATTGTTTTTGAGAAGGTCTTGAATGATCTGCCCTATACTCATACCTTTGACTTCCTTTTGTGCAACTCACTCTTGTAATTATTGTGCTTGCCATGAAGTTTAGTGACTTTTCTTTTAAAAGAGGCTTGTAAACAGAATAATTTATTTTTTGAGGGAGTGGAAGAATGTATTTACAAATTAATGCATTTTATGTAATATGTGATTTTTATACATACTTATCTGTGGAAAATTAATAAAATCATTATTATATTTAGAAATTTAGTCATTTCATCGGGTAGGGAAAATTTCCTTTCCCTTAATTATTTTCAAAGTTATATTATGAATATTTGTACATTTTCAACTCCACATGAATTGAGAATCCCTTATCAATTTGACCGTGCTTGCAACTGAAGCTACAAGTAAACTTGTGGATAGCTTACTTTAGACAGATGAATCTTTCCAGCTAGGAATTGGGCTTTTGTCTCAAATACCAGGCTTTTAATCATTTTTGCAGATTCCCTTCTTGTTTTTTCCTTGGAAGAATTTTGGAATTGATTTTTTGTTATGAAATCATGTGTAGATAACCCTCAAAGTGAATCTTTTTAAAAAAATTCTTCTAGTTTGGTGGGACCTCTCCTGAAGACTGTTGTATTCCTTTACCACTGAGACAGATTTGTCCCTCATTTTAGGCAATTTATTCTTCTGCATTTTCTTTGTTCTCTTTTTTGGGAACTCCTTTCAGTCAAGCTTTAGATTTCCTCTTTAGATCTTTAGTCCTTGTTCTTGTGTTTTCAAGGTCTGAAGTACATTTTAAGGTTCTCTATCTGGATGTGGAGGACAAATTGCTTTATGATCACATGGTCATAGGACAGAATCAGCGTTACCCCAACCAGTCAAGCCGTGTCTTCTGTGATGGGAACACCAATTTTTCACCTGGAAAACTCTTGTATACCAAGGGGCAAGAGGAGTAGTCTGGGTGACATACTTTCTGCTCCTTCAGTTCTACACTTCACCCTTCTTCATTTGGATCTGTCTTTCAGGAAGCTGACCACATGATAGGCTCCCTGACCTTCTGGCTTCCTGGGAAACCCAGGTAGGAGAGGAGCCTGGAGCTGCAATATTGATTCCTTTTACTCTCTCCCCATGTGAGCAGCCCAGGCCAAATGCATCCTTGACTAAAGGACCAAGTTCCACTCAGTCATCCTTCACTATCAGACCTGTGACCTTGGCTTCCTACAGAATCTCCCTCTCTTGCTCTTTCAGGCCCAGAGGTAGCAACCTACACTCAACATCACCTCCCATGATATCACACTATCTGCCCCTTGTGGTCTTCTCACTTCAACCCACACTTGGGTAAATGTCCCTTTATTAAGTATTCTCAAATTATTCTAATGTGCATGTTTCGTCTGTTTCCTGCTGGTACTCTGAGAGATACAAACAGAAATTTTAAAAACATAAAAAACAAACAAGCACACAACAGAGAATTACAATAAGGCCAAAAGTGGGTTTCTTTCCAATTAAAAAAAATTTTATTGAAATATAGTTGCTTTACAATGTTGTATTAGCCTAAAAATTTTAATGCAACATCCCAATGCTGAAAAAGAAGAAATAAAACATTTAATAATCCAATGATTACTAAGAAAATACACAAAATAACTAAAATTATTACTTTATCAAAATCTGAAGCCCCAGATGACTTCACCAGAAAATTCCACCAAATATGTAAGGAAGAAGAATACCAATCTTATTATTAATAAGATTGATAAATCCCCTGTAAGCATAATTGAGAGAAAAGGGACAAGGACTCAAATAACAATACAGATATAAAAAATGAGGATTTCAGTAGTTTTTAAAAACATTAAAAAATTGAAAGATTATATACACTTTATACCTTACATTTGAAAATGTAGATGAAAAAGATAAATTCCTAGAAAAATGAATCCTACCAAAACTCACACAGAAAGAATATCTATGTAAGTCAATAAATAGTAATCAGATTGTGTATAAATACTCAGGAATAAATATACCCCAAAATGTGCAAGACCTCTGTGAGACATCACTGAGAGAGATTAGAGAAGATGTAAATAAATGGAGGCATACACTCTGTTTTATATTGTAAAAATATCCATTTTCCCCAGACTAACCTACAGATTTAGTGCAATCTCAACAGTTTTTTAGTAGAACTTGAGAAGATGGTCCTAAATTCACCTGGAAATGAAAAAGAGCAAGACTAGACAAGACAGTTTTGAAAAAAGGTCAACAATGTGGCAAGATTTGTTAAATGGTATATTGACACTTTTTAAAGCTATAGCAGTTGACAAGGATTGACACATTGATGAACAGGATCGAGTAGGGGGCCCAGAACAGACCTGCCCATAGATGGACAAAGGTCTGTGAGAGGCTGTGTCAGGGCAGTGGGGAATGCCACTTTTTCAATAAATGGTGCTTTCCAGTTGGACATATACATGGGAAAAGAGTACTTAACCTGTGCCTTACTCCATACACAAAATCTGTTGTAGGTTGATTTTGACGTAAATGTAAAACAAAACAATAAATTTTCCAGAAGAGAATTCAGAAGAATATGTTCATGATATCCAGGGTCTTCTCAAAGATGACCCTAAGCACATTAATTACAAGAAGAAGAAGTCTTTTTTTTAATACTTTTTCATTATAGGAAGTGCCTAACATATCCCAAAGAAGAACAAAATAACAAAATTAATTTTCAAATACCCAAGACCCAGCTTCAACAGAGATCAATTCATGGATAGTTGTGTTTAACCTACACCCCTTTCTCTTCTTTCCAGCCTCCTTTGATTATTGTGAAGCTTGTCCTAGATACTACATAATTTCTCTTGTAGATATTTTATGATGAATCTCTAGAAGACATTTGGGGATATAGGTATACATATAGCTGATTCACTTTGTTATATAGCAGAAACTAACACAACATTGTAAAGCAATTATACTCCAATAAAGATGTTTTTAAAAAAGGATTCTTTTCTTAAAAAGCATATGTCTAAAATAGTCAATAACTCCCAAATGTCAACAGATATCTAGTCTGTGTTTACATTCCCATAACTCTCATAATACTCTTTATTACATAGTTTGTTTGAATCCGGATCCAAATATGGTCTTTGCATTGTCATTGGTTTTAATTTATGGGTTCCTCCTCTCCCTCCCTCTCCCTCCCTCTCTCTTTCTCCCTCCCTCTCTCTCTCTCTCTTTGATAGCACTCGTAATCTTCTTATGCTTTATTTTAGGTTTATTGGCTCTGTTCTGACTACCCACCACCCCCACATTCAGCTAGAATGCCAGTTGCACAAGGGCAGGGCCCTATAATGGAGACTGAGCTGAACCAGGTCTGGCCAAGTGGCTGGTTCTCCATAATCATTTACTCAGTGAAGGAGTATAGATGATAATTACCTTAAATGTGAATGGATTAAATGCTCCAACCAAAAGACACAGGCTCACTGAATGGATACAAAAACAAGACCCATATATATGCTGTCTACAAGAGACCCACTTCAGACCTAGGGACACATAAAGACTGAAAGTGAGGGGATGGAAAAAGATATTCCATGCAAATGGAAATCAAAAGAAAGCTGGAGTAGCAATATTCATATCAGATAAAATAGACTTTAAAATAAAGAAGCAATTTGCATTCTGAAAAAAAAAAGAAGACAGAAGAAAAGGAGGAGGAGGAGTTATCATTTACTTAAACTGCCAACAGTGTAAGTAAATAATGACTATAATTTATTCACATATAATCTTTTGAAAAACAAATTGAGGGTGATTTATGAGCAAGACCTCTTCCAGTGGGCTGTCAATGGTGTGTGTGTGTTTGTGTGTGTGTGTGTATGTGTGTTAAGAATTAATGCCCTTATTTCCACTTCTTTTCAGCCTGTAGCACCAGGAAGCCATTGTCTGGGGGAAGGGAGGGTCTAGCCATGAAATTCACCAACACTTTTCTCAGTTCACAATGAAAGTAATTATGAGCGAAATGGTAGTGTGTGATGCTCAAAATCAAAAGAATCAAGTTGACAAGAGAAACAAATATTTTAATAAATATAAATTAGGTCAAGTGTTTATTTTAATTGAGAGGAAGTCCGAACATTACTTAGGCCTGGGGGAAAACTTTGGGGCATGGCCAGCCTTGGAGTGGGGTCTGGTCTTCCCTCTTCTGCTGGACCTGCTCTCTCTCCTGGATCCCAGCACCCAGTGTGCACATGGCCCCTCATCTCAGAAGTGATGGCTGCAGGGTATCCACCTGGTGCTCTTGCCCCAAGATGAGTCAGGCTACTGCAGGGAATTGGATGGGAATGAGAAAAGAAGAGAGGAGAGAGAGAGAAATCAGCAATGCATCTAGGTCACCTTTCACTCACTAGGTAACCTGAGTGGCTGGTCTGCAGGGCAGGGGAACATATGCTACCCTGAGGGAGAAGATGAGCAGAGAGGCAGGGCCAGAGACGATGTCACTTGTTTCCCTGTGGTTTTCCCCACCCAGAGCCCAGTCTCTCCTGTCTTTGGGAAAAAGAAGGAAGAAGGAAGAAACTGTATTAGTCAGGAATCTACAGAGAAAAAGAAGCAATAGGATGTGTCTATACATATACAGTTGACCCTTGAACAACACGGGTCCACTTATACGTGGATTTGTTACAATAAATAATACAGAAGTACTACACAATTCATGATTGGTCGGATTCACAGATGTGGAGCCACAGATACAGATGGCTGACTATAAAATTATAAGCAAAATTTGACTGTGCAGGGGTCAGCGTCCCTAGCCCCCTTGTTGTTCAAGGGTCAACTGGTGGCTTACACAGTTGTATAGGCTGACAGGTCCAAAGTCTGCAGGGTAGGCCAACAGGATGGAGACCAAGGGAATGTAGAGATGGTTTAGTTCTCATACCCTCTGGTCCCCAAATGCAAAA
This sequence comes from Grampus griseus, assembly GCF_964374135.1. Lineage (NCBI taxonomy): Eukaryota > Metazoa > Chordata > Mammalia > Artiodactyla > Delphinidae > Grampus > Grampus griseus. Next base: position 121,226,761 of record NC_139018.1, on the reverse strand, counting down.
TGCTAGTGTGATGAATGGGACTTTTCTTATTGTGAAAGAGTGGAAATCAGTGTTCTCTGGTTTCACATGGTAGTTCTAGAATCAGACTGCAGTTCTAGGTTATCTTAGCATTGTGACTGGACAGAGGGCAGGGGGCACGAGGTTGGGTAGGAGAAATGTCAGTGAGCAGACTGACTTTTCAGGATGTATATATTTGAGCAATAGATGGTGAGAGGAGGTGCTGGTGCAGGGGAGCTGAAGTGGCAAGGGCTCAGCTGGGCATCGCCCCCATGTGGCTGCAGGCCACAGCACTGCTGTGAAAGGTGCATTTCCTGAAAATGTACCTGTATCTCGTCACAAGATACTACCTTTGGAGGACATTTCTCAAAGCCAATAAATAAATATATGTTAGTTAACTTGCAAAGGATAATCATATGTGAAAAATGATATCCTAAATTAGAAAATAAATAATTAACTAAGAAAGCTCTCACCAGAATTCATATATGTTGACTTAAAGGAAAGAAGATTTTGATTCTCACCAAATTTAAGCAGCAATTTAGCTCAATAAAATTGAGAGGTTGCTTTTAAATGTAAACATTACTTTATAGTACATGTTTATCTCAACAAGGATTTGAAATTTGGAAAAAAAAATTGTCAGAAAAACAATGGGATTTTGATCGGGATTACTTTAGAATCTATCGATGGCATTGGGTAGTATGGACATTTTAATAATATTAACTCTTCCAATACATGAACAAAAAATGACTTTCCATTTACTTCTGTCTTCCTTAATTTTTAAAAATTTTATTTTATTGAAGTATAGTTGATTTACAATGTTGTGTTAGTTTCAGGGGTACAGTACAGATGTGTATGTGTATATATATATATATAAAATATACATATTCTTTTTTAACTTTTTATTTTATATTATAGTTGATTAGCAATGTTGCATTAGTTTCAGGTGTACAGCAAAGTGATTCAGTTACATATATATACATATACCTATTCTTTTTCAAATTCTTTTCCCATTTAGGTTGTTACATAATATTGAGCAGATTCCCTGTGCTATACAATAGGTCCTTGTTGGTTATCCATTTTAAATATAGCAGTGTGTACATGTCAATCCCAAACTCTCTAACTATCCTTCCCTCCAACCCTTCACCTCTGGTAACCATAAGTTCGTTCTCTAAGTCTGTGAGTCTGTTTCTGTTTTGCAAATAAGTTCATTTGTATCATTTTTCTTTTTTTAGATTTTGCATATAAGCAATATCATACACTATTTCTCTTTCTCTGTCTGACTTACGGAAAACAGTATGGAGGTTCCTTAAGAAACTAAAAAATTGTGTAGATATGTTTATATATATTCTTTTTCAGATTCTTTTCCCTTACAGGCATTATAAACTATTGAGTATATTTCATAATGCTATGTAGTGTGCTATACAGTAGGTCCTTGTTGGTTATCTATTTTATATATAGTAGTGTGCATATGTTATTCCCAACCTCCTAATTTATCCACCCCCACTTTGGTAACCATAAGTTTGTTTTCTATGTCTGTGGGTCTTTTCTTGTTTTGTAAATAAGTTCATTTGTACTTTTTTTTAGGTTCCATGTATCACAAATCAATCAACCCAACCAAAAAAGACCTAAATAGACATGTCTCCTAGGAGGACATACAGATGGCCAAGGGGCACATGAAAGGATGCTTAATATCACTAATTATTAGAGAAATGCAAATCAAAGCTACAATGAGGTTTCACCTCACATCAGTCAGAATGGCCATCATCAAAAATTCTACACACAATAAATGCTGGAGAGGGTGTGAAGAAAAGGGAACCCTCCTTCTTTAATTTCTTTAATCAATGTCTTATAGCTTTTGGTATATAGATCTTTCACTTCCTTGGTTAAATTTATTTCTAAATATTTTATTGCTTTTTATGTTATTGTAAATGGGATTGTTCTCACCATAACCACCACAAAAAACAAACAAACAAAATAAAAGGTAATTGTGTGAGGTGAATGATGTGCTAACTAACCTTATTGGGGTAATAATTTTGGTATATATATATGTGTATCAAGTCATCACATTGTATACCTTAAACTTACACAATGTTATATGTCATTTATATTTCAATAAACCTGGAAAAAAAGAAAAATCACAAGAAAGGGGAAAGTAAGCATAGGAAAATTAAGCTAAAGCCAGATAGTGTTAAAATAGCACCAACAAATATCATATTCAGGCCTCAGACACTCTGCTAGAGCAGAGAACACAAATCCTATCCAGAGCTTCCTAGTAGTTTGTGTAAGAGGAAGACATTGTAGAAAGATATATCGAGGAACATATCTGTACAAAGGTGCACAGATGCCTAACTCTGAGTATAAACAAATTATGTCTCAGGCTTGGCTGAAGTTACATTTGTTCAGTCATTTAATCCAACAAGAAAAGCAAAGTCATCACAAGAGACCATAAAAAACAAGTGTTGGGGGGCTTCCCTGGTGGCGCAGTGGTTGAGAGTCTGCCTGCCGATGCAGGGGACACAGGTTCGTGCCCTGGTCCGGGAAGATCCCACATGCCGTGGAGCGGGTAGGCCCGTGAGCCATGGTTGCTGAGCCTGCATGTCCGGAGTCTGTGCTCCACAACGGGAGAGGCCACAACAGTGAGAGGCCCGCGTACCGCAAAACAAACAAACAAACAAAAAAGACAAGTGTTGGAGAGGATGAGGAAAAAGGGGAACACTTGTGCACTGTTGGTGGGAATGCAAAAGGATGCAGCCTCTGTGGAAAACAGTATAGAGGTTCCTCAAAAAAATTAAGCATAGAGCTACCATGTAATACAGCAATTCCACTTCTGGTTCTTTATTCAAAAGAATTGAAATTAGGATCTCAAAGAGATATTACCACTTCTAGGTTCATTGCAGCATTATTCACAATAGCCAAGATATGGAAACAACATAAACATTCATCAACAGATGAGTGGATAAGGAAAATACAGTGTATACATACAATGGAGTATTATTCAGCCTTTAAAAAGAAGGAAATTCTGCCATATCTGACAATTTGGATGAACCTGGAGGATATTATGCTAAGTGAAATAAGCTAGTAGCAGAAGGAAAATACTGCAGGACTTCACCAATACAAGGAATCTAAAATAGTTAAACTCATAGAAGAAGAGTAGAATGGTGGTTGGCAGGGGTTGTGGGGGAGGGAAAAATGGGGTCTTGCTAATAACTGGGCATAAAGTTTCAATTTTGCAAAATGAATAAGTTCTGGAGATCTGCTACATGACATCGAGCTTATCATTAACAGATTATATCTCATAATTAAAAATTTGAGGGTAGATCTCTCATTAACTGCCCTTACCACACTAATTTAAAAAAAAAAGAGACCACAGGTGAATGATGATGACATGGCACACCTACATCCAGAGGGCTCAGCAGCCCAGAGGGAGTGAGAAATCACCAGGGCGGAGGTTCCTGGTACCACAGGCCTGCAGGGTTGTGGGGGAAGACCATGCCACTGGGGGCTGAGCAACTGGGTTTATACTCAGAGGCTGTACCAAAGACCATATCCTACTTTCTTTAGTGCCTATTTCTTGCTTTGCCTTTGGGCCTTCGAACTGACTAGGCCAAGGCCCTTATATACCGGTCTACAAACATTCAGAAAAGAAGCCTTAATGCCTTGTAAGCTGTTTCTACTTTATTCTCAGCAGAATTAATGTCCCTCATTAAATCCCCATCTCCTCAAAGCTTAGCAAAATTGGAATTGATTGAGGGGAACCAGAAATACTTCAGTCTACATTTCAAATCCTTATATAACCTGAGTAAAGGAATTGCATGCTTTTCTCATTGAAAGTTCAAATAGCTTAGTAATGGTTTGGAATAGTCTCTTACTGTTTTCTTGATTTAGCACCTTAAATGCTCTTTGAGATCATTGTTCATTTTTAGACTCAGGGAGTCATAGTAATACATGTTCTGTTTCCTGGGGTTGAGCTATTACGATAGCTTCCTAATGACTCATCTCTATCCCCTTTTCATACATTCTGTATGATGTACTTTGTCTGATTATTTCTTCTGATGTTTGGATCAATTCCATTCATCTCACAATGCTGCTCCAAACACTGTAATGTCTTACTGTCCCTTGGTATATTTTTAAATCCCTATCCTTATTCTAATCCTCTCTTTCCCAACACAGTGTCACTATGCACACTGCTGTCAAAAGTCTGTCCCATCTGCTGTGACTTCCCATGTTCTTTTGTCCTAAAACTCCCTGATAATAGGTAAAAGAATGGTCTTGGAAGAGTTTTTTAACCACAAGATGTCCCAAATTTCTCCTGGGAGTCAAATATACCCCTCTGTCAGTTTAACTGAAAGAAACAGCAATTACAATGAATTTAATGATCCTCTAATTACAATATCTTCTGCAGTCTTATAATTCCACAGCCCTTTCTGATTCCACGACAACCTACATTACAAAGGAGTGAATTTACTTAGAGGTCAAGAGGGAAAATTCAGGTATTTTTCTCATCTTTTCTTGCCCCCTACATTATAGGCCATAGTAAGACCCCTCTTTGCTTTATAGCATGCATCAAATTCCTAAGTTTTGTAGATTTTGTATAAAAAGCCAGTGAAAACATGCATTCTTCAATTACCCCTGATGTTTCCCCTAAATTATAAAGAATAAAATTAGTAATAGAGGTAAATTCCTTTAGACCTTCTCCTAGAGACAAATATTATCCATTATAAAAAGCTCCAATCACAAGGACAATTGAGTAAACCAAACTATTTGGACCTGCAAGTTTTAAGCTGTATACCTGACATATATACTCCTGTGTTGTTGAGCACCTCCCTTTATACTGCCTCCCACCATGTCCATTATGCTTCAAGGCCCATCACAAATGTCACCTCTGTCTGAACTGCCTTCCTGAATAAACACACAACCCAAGACTGGGAAACCAGCTGAGGCTGGTTTGGCAAGTGCGGACTGCAGGTCCCACCGTGACTGAGCACAACACCTTATGTGGGGAATGGAATATGACCAGGTCCCAAAGGACTAGGGAACTAGAGCTTCATGCCCATGTGAGGATTTTGGCCAGACAGGTGAAAGGGAACCCTGAGGCCAACTGGCTGTAATGGGAGTCAGCCAGAAAGAAGACATGGCCCCAGGAGAATCCTTCTCTGATCCTCTTGACCAGCTCTGAAGTCTCTCTGGTTTCACATCTCATGTCACTTCATTGGTATCTCTCGGTGGCATTTGACATCTTCTTCTTTGTGTTAGATGTGTTTGTCTAGTGTCTCATCCCTGATTTGTGGCCACTTACCCAAGCCACAAAGGGAGGGACCCCTCCGCCTGTGCCTCTATAAACACCAGTTGTGCTGCCTTGTACTCGACAGGTGCTCAAGGATTTTTTTTTTGGACTTGAGTTCAGGTGATGAGGGTCTAGTGATAACTATCATTAAGAAAAACAAATTCCAATAACTGCTTAGAAAAATCTTGATGAATTTATTCAATTAGATGTTTGAAAAGAATGATGGGGGAGGATCCATGCCAAGCTCCAAATTTCAAGGTTGAGACCTAAGAGAATGGTGATGGCTGCCACAATGTTGATATTTCCTAACACTGCATTTGCAAGCTCGACATTCAATGTTTCTTCATTTAGAGTCTGCAGCAATCACTGGGCAGTGCCGGGTTTTGGCATGAATGCAGAATACTATTGTAAAGATATTTTGCTTCATATAAAGACAAGCACAGCTGTTGTTAAGCATCAAAAGTAAGTACAAATTAACTAGGACCTGCTGTATAGCACAGGGAACTATACTCAATATTTTGTAATAACCTATATGAGAAAAGAATCTGAAAAAGAATATATATATATATTCATATATATATTAATCACTTTGCTGTACACCTGAAACTAACACAACATTGTAAATCAACTATACTTCAATAAAAAATAAAAAAAATTAAAAATGCAGAAGGCAGCTAAAAATTTCTTTTAAAAAAATAAATAGAGAGGTAAAGAATTAGGGCTACTGATGCAATTAATCTGTTGTAAAGGTACATCTAGATTCCTATTGCACTCAACTAATGTCTTTTTCAGCAAGAAGCTTACATCAAGGCCACAGTGACTCACAATTGCCCCAGAGGTGATTAGTGTCTTGAGAAACCACCAGAGAGGATGATTACCACAATCCACTCTCAGGTGCCTGGGATTTGTGTCCCTCCTTCATGAACAATAATACTGACCTCTTCCCAAAGTCCCCCAGAGTCTCACCCTATTACAGAATAGGCTCAAAGCCCAGGATCTCATTTTCTAAACCTATCCCAAGTGTGGATGAAGGTCCTTGGGTGTAATTTCTCAAATACAGTTTTTCTTGATCTGCAGATCAAGAAAGTAAAGAAACAAGGTATCCCACCCACATACACTCAACATACAGTTATGGGACAGAATAAAAATAACTTCAACAGCCTACAGACACTCCTTCTCAAAAAGGGAGATATTGGAAGGCACAAAGAACCACTGGTCTGTAGCAATTCTGAATACTTGTTCTATAGATGAGAAATATGAGACCAAGGTCAAGCAACCTGCCTAAGAGTAGATGTTTAGTATATGGTAAAATTGTGATTCTCATCAATAACTTATTGCATCAAAGTAACAATAAAAATCCAAAATTTGTACCAGAATAATAGGATTTAACTAAAAATGTTAATTTAAAAATTGTTTTAGGAGAATAATATTAAAATGTATGAAGAGAATGTTAAGAGGAAATAATTTTAGGGACAGCTTTGTTGTGGACATGTAGACTTAGAAGTGAGGACAGGATGAATGACAAAATGTCAGAAGCCAGACTCAAACGTGGATGAAAATTTGTGGCTAGAGAACAAGATTAAAATGTGTCATCCTGTGACTCCTACTGGAAACCAGTAGGAGGAGGGGGGAACACAGAAGGTCCCATGTCAGGAGGATGCTTCAGAGAAGGAAGGATTGGAGGAATCCTCTTTTATCCAGTGGGAGGTGAAAGGGTAGTCTGAAAATGTAAAAAAGGTAAACTTTTTTCAGAAGTAGAGGATGTGCCAGGATAACAGAGTGAGGAGAGGGTCTCCAGAGGGAATCAGGTTAAATAGGGGTCACTGTGTAGCTTGGTTTTTCTGGAAGAAATAATAGTGACCATTGCATTAGAGATATCTGTGAAATCCAGGTTCCAAGAACTAAGGGGGAAAATTGAAACAGGTACTTAAATGACATGTGAGGGAGCTAGACAAGACAAAGAGAGCGGGGCCATGTATATGAAGGCTGAGAGGGACCAGCCTCAGGACCAGAAGCAGGAGGGGACAGAACAAAGGAACAGGTTCTTACGCTATGCTATCACCCAAGGGAGACATGGAGGAGGAAAGAAAAGAAGAGGGACAGAGTGCAGATGTGTCAAGGTGACAGCATAGACCCCCAATGGCACTGGCCCCTCCAATTTCATGGTAATTTATGGTTTGTGTTTTCATTTTGCATTTATATAATCCCTCTCCTAAAATTTGGTAGATTTTGCCAGAGAAAAAGCCTTGATCCAGCCAGTTTTCTAGAATCCTATAATAAAAAGCAAGTCAATCTGATAAATTCAAGGTAATTTCATAATTTATAAATAACAGCATTATTTCTAAAATTACCGACATTGCCAAGATCAGATTTTTAAATGCTCATTTAGGCTGTTTGTGTTCAATACAAATGACTTTGTGCTCATTAGCGATGCTCACTCTCCAAACAAAGATTGAGGGAGATTCAAATAACTGGTGGGTGACATGAAACAAAGACCTTCCAGGATATCAGCCATGGGGTAATCCATCTATGGTCCACATTGGGACTTACAGGTAGACTGACCTTAGGAGCATTGAAAAGAACATAAAACCAAAGCATCTGCTTCCATCCTATGGACACATTGTCCCCCAAATTCTCTATTTCCAATTAGTTTATTTTTGATAGAAGATTATATGTCCAGATATCACTTGAACATTCTTCAGGGAAGTGGTATCATATCAAGGCATTATCAGCCATTAACAATTTAGAACAAAGCACTATGTCACCTGGTAAAGAACTGAGAAAATGCAGCACAGGACAGGTCAGGAATATCTTGTTGGCAGGAAGAAAAGAGAGAATTATTGATGGTAGAGTTGGGCCAAGGACAAAGACAAGTTTGAGGGATGGCCCTGGTTTCAGATAATCCATGTCTTCCTCCTCCAAGGCTCATTCTTTCCCATCTATTATAATGCCACTATTCCTATAAAGTTGGAGTTTCCCTTCAATGACCTTAAAGGATTATTCCAGCTTGAAGAGATGTACTATTCGCCTGCTAATCTTCTTTGAAGAACAGATGGAGAGGACTATGCATCACTCCTTAAAAGAAAGTGGAAGTTTTATTTTTAAAATATGAGCCTCTTATCTTAAAGTCAGCACATCTCCATCTAGGCTAAGCATTTACATTCACTCCAATATGATTCCTCAGTGCAAAATAATCTGTGAGGGCAAAATGAAATCCTTTAGTGCAAAGACATTCTTTAGCTAGTGGAGAAAGGCATTAATTGTGCAGTGCAGTAATTCCAGAGAAATGATTTCCGAGCCTTTGTAAAATTAAAGAAAAATGTTCTAGGGTTTATTTGAGAAATGTCACTCAGAGATTCTGTGCTGCCCCAAGACTCTGACAGAAGCAGGTCTGAGTTGTGGTGCTCTCCTGTTTGCAAGGGTTGAAATTCCTCCACTGATAACAGTAAAGCCTGTCAGCTGTAACACCCTGATGCTGGCTGTGGTGCTCCTACTCTTTTATATGGTGGAAAAACTGTATCTATCATAGTCATTATTCCAATAAATGCAGTAATGTCATTTTCTCTTCACTCTTTGGAAGACATTACAGAATCAGAAAAATCACTTTTTAAAATTCATCAAAAATATATGTTCACAATCTCTAGGTCTATCCATGTCACTGCAAATGGCATTATTTCATTCTTTTGTATGGCTGAGTAATATTCCATTGTATATATGTACCACATCTTAGATTGGCATATTGAGTGAAGTAAGTCAGACAGAGAAATACAAATATCATATGATATCACTTATATGTAGAATCTCAGAAAAATGGTACAAATGAACCTCTTTACAAAATAGAAATAGACTCACAGATGTAGAAAACAAAGTTACGGTTACCAAGGGGGAAGGGGGGAGGGATAAATGGGGAGATTGGGATTGAAATATTCACACTACTATATATAAAATAGATAACTAATAAGAGCCTACTATATAGTACAGGGAACTCTACTCAATACTCTGTAATGATCTATATGGGTATAGAAACTAAAAAAGAATGAATATATGTATATGTATAACTGAATCACTTTGCTGTGCAGCAGAAACTAACACAACATTGTAAATCAACTATACTCCAATAAAAATGAATTTTTTAAAATATATAAAATATATATGTATATATATACATATATATACATATTATATATATGTATATATATATGCTGAGCCCTCAGGGGCTCCAGGCCTTGAGCCAGGTTCTAGAATTAAAGAGGGTAAAAAAAAGATGTAAATGTACAGTCTACAAGGACTTCCTTAATCAAATGGACCCAAGGACTTGAGTTCTTTAGTAGATAATGTGTTCAGTTAAACAGATATTTTTATGATGTGCATATTAGCTGCTCAGGCACTATCAACAATGGTGTCTCTGTATTTGGAGAAGTTTCCATGGCTACAGGGCCTGAGGTTCCATGCTTTTCAGGTATGGACCCTCATTGCAAAAGTTCATAAAAAGCTAGACCTCTGAAAGGATGATTCTTGCAAACTAAACTCAGAAGACAACAATATCTAAACAAAAGTTCATATTATTTAGTATCTCACTAGTGTAAAATATTTAGAAGTGCTGGTTACTGCAGCAAACATACTTCCACTCTGTTCTGGAGTGCAGCCATCAGGAGTTTGGCCATTTCCATAACAAGGGCAGGAATCTCTCCCTCACTGATGAAGGAAGAGAAAGTGCATGAAACAGAGATAATAAAAAGACAGAGCTATTTAGACTCGAATATTTTATGGCAGAACAAAATCTTGTCAAGAGTAAACGTGCATATAATATAAAGAAACAAAAATATTAAGGTCACAAAAGTGGGAAATATACAGCAGATATTTTCAAACCAAAAGAAAGCCCCTGCATTGATGTTAACATTCAGCAAAATAAATCATAAGGTAAAAAGCATTATTAGGAATAAATAAATTCACTACATGAGGGGCAAGTATACAACTCATCAGAAGTAGGCAATATTGAGGAGACCTTCAAGATGGAGGAGGAGTAAGACGAGGAGATCACCTTCCTCCCCACAAATACATTAGAAATACATCTACATGTGGAAAAACTCCTACAAAACACCTACTGAATTCTGGCAGAAGACATCAGAAAAGGCAAGAAACTCCCCATGTACTTGAGTAGGGCAAAAGAAAAAACAGAGGCAAAAGAATAGGGACAGGACCTGCACCTCTGGGAGGGAGCTGTGAAGGAGGATAAGTTTCCACACACTAGGAAACCCCTTCACTGGCGGAGATGGGGGATGGTGGGGGGAAGCTTCAGAGCCACAGATGAGAGCTCAGAAATAGGAGTGCAGAGGGCAATGCAGAGAGATTCCTGCACAGAGGATCAGTGCTCACCAGCACTCACCAGCCTGAGAGGCTTCTCTGCTCACCTGCAAGGCCAGGTGGGGTCTGGGAGCTGAGGCTCTGGCTTTGCAGGTCAGATCCCAGAGAGAGGACTGGGGCTGGCTGCGTGAACACAGCCTGAAGGGGGCTAGTGCACCACAGCTAGCCTGGAGGGAGTCCTGGAAAAAGTCTGGAACTGGCTAAGAAGCAAGAGACCATTGTTTCAGAGTGCACGAGGAGAGGGGATTCAGAGCACAGCTTAAACGAGCTCCAGAGATGGGCACGAGCCGCGGCTATCAGTGTGGACCACAGAGACAGGCATGAAATGCTAAGGCTGCTACTGCAGCCACCAAGAAGCCTGTGTGCAGCACAGGTCACTATCCACACCGCCCCACCCAGGAGCCCTTGCAGCCTGACACTGCCAGGGTCCCGTGACCCACGGACAACTTCCCTGGGAGAACACATGGCGTGCCTCAGGCTGTTGCAACGTCATGCTGGCCTGTGCTGCACAGGCTCACCCCGCATTCTGTACCCCTCCCTTCTCCTGGCCTGAGTGAACCAGAGCACCCTAATCAGCTGCTAACTTAACCCTGTCCTGTCTGAGCAAAGAACAGATGACCTCAGGCGACCTATATGCAGAGGCGTGGCCAAATCCAAAGCTGAAACCCAGGAGCTGTGCTAACAAAGAAAAGAAAAGGAAATTTCTCCATGCAGCCTCAGGAGCAGCGAATTAAATCTCCACAGTCAACTTGATGTACCCTGCATCTGAGGAATACCTGAATAGACAACAAATCATCTCAAATTGAGGCAGTGGACTTTGGGAACAACTATAGACTTGGGGGTTTGCTTTCTGCATCTAATTTTTTTCTGGTTTTATGTTTATCTTAGTTTAGTATTTAGAGTTTATTATCATTGGTAGATTTGTTTACTGATTTGGTTGCTCGCTTCCTTTTTTCATATATATATATATATATATATATATATATATATATATATATATATATATATATAACTATTTGTGTTTGTGTGTGCTTCTTTGTATGACTTTGTCTGTATAGCTTTGCTTTTACCATTTGTCCTAGGGTTCTCTCTGTCTGTTGTTGTTGTTTTGGGGGGTTTTTTTGTATAATTTTTAGTGATTGGTATCATTGGTGGATTTGTTTTTTGGTTTGGTTGATCTCTTCTCTCCTTTTTTTTTCTTACTTTAAAAATGTGTTTATTTTTAATATTTGTTATTTTAATAACTTTATTTTATTGTCTTTCTTTCTTTCTTCTTTTCTCCCTTTCCATCAGAGCTGTGTGGCTGATAGGGTCTTGGTCCTCCGGCCGCATGTCAGGCCTGTGCCTCTGAGGAGTGAAAGCCAAGTTCAGACCATTGGTCCACGCAGAGACCTCCTGGCTCCACATAATATCAAATGGCTAAAGCTCTCCTAGAGATCTCCATCTCAACACTAAGACCCAGCTCCACTAGGTGACCAGCAAGCTACAGTACTGGACACCCTGTTCCAAACAACTAGCATGACAGGTACACAACTGAATCCATTAGCAGAGAGGCTGCCTAAAATCATAATAAGTTCACAGACACCCCAAAACACACCAATGGATGCAGTCCTGCCCACCAGTAAAACAATATCCAGCCTCATTAATCAGAGCACAGGTACCAGTCCCCTCCACCTGGAAGCCTACAAAACCACTGAACCAACCTTAGCCATTGGGAGCAGACACCAAAAACAACGGGAATTACGAGTGCACACCCTGTGAAAAGGCGACCCCAAACACAGTAAGTTAAGCAAAATGAGAAGACAGAGAAACACACAGCAGTTGAAGGAGCAAGTTAAAATCTCACCAGACCAAACAAATGAAGAGGAAATAGGCAGTCTACCTGAAAAAGAATTCAGAGTAATGATAGTAAAGATGATATAAAATGTTGAAAGTGGAATGGAGAAAAAATAAATAAATGTTTATCAAGTACCTAGAAGAACTAAAGAGCAAAGAAACAATGATGAACAACACAATAAATGAAATTTAAAATTCTCCAGAGGGAATCAAGAGGAGAGTAACTGAGTCAGAAGAATGGATAAGTAACCGGGAAGATAAAATAGTGGAAATAACTACTGCAGAGCAGAATAAAGAAAAAAGAATGAAAAGAATTGGGGACTTTCTCAGAGACATCTGGGACAACATTAAATGCACCAACATTCGAATTATAGGGGTCCCAGAAAACACCCATCCTTCTCAAACTCTTCCAAAAAACTGCAGAGGAAGGATCACTCTCAAAACTCATTCCATGAGGCCACCATTAACCTGATACCAAAACCAGAAAAAGATACTACAAAACAAGAAAATTATAGACCAATATCATTGATGAATATAGATGCAAAAATCCTCAATAAAATACTAGCAAACAGAATCCAACAACATATTAAAAGGATCGCATATCATGATAAATTGGGATTTATCCCAAGAATGCAAGGATTCTTCACTATAAACAAAACAATGAATGTGATACACCTTATTAACAAATTGAAGAATAAAAACCATATGATCATCTCAATAGATGCAGAAAAAGCTTTTGACAAAATTCAACACCATTTATGATAAAAACTCTGCAGAATGTGGGCACAGAGGGAACCTACCTCAACAAAATAAAGGCCATATATGACAAACCCACAGCAAACATCATTCTCAATGGTGAAAAACTGAAAGCATTTCCTCTAAGATCAGGAAGGAGACAAGGATGTTCACTCTCACCACTATTATTCAACAGAATTTTGGAAGTCCTAGCCATGGGAATCAGAGAAGAAAAAGAAATAAAAGGAATACAAACTGGAAAAGAAGAAGTAAAACTGTCACTGTTTGCAGATGACATGATACTATAAATAGAGAATCCTAAAAATGCCTCCAGAAATCTACTAGAGCTAATCAATGAACTTGGTAAAGTTGCAGGATACAAAATTAATACACAGAAATCTCTTGCATTTCTATACACTAATGATGAAAAATTGGAAAGAGAAATTATGGAAACACTCCCTTTTACCATTTCAACAAAAAGAAAAAAAAATACCTAGGAATAAACCTACCTAAGGAGACAAAAGACCTGTATGCAGAAAACTATATGACGCTGATGAAAGAAATTAAAGATGATAACAACTGATAGAGAGATATACCATGTTCTTGGATTGGAAGAATCAATATTGTGAAAATGACTATACTACCCAAAGCAATCTACACATTCAATGCAATCCCTGTCAAGTTACCAATGGCATTTTTTACAGAACTAGAACAAACCATCTTAAAATCTGTATGTAGATACAAAAGACCCTGAATACCTAAAGCAGTCTTGAGGGAGAAAAAGGGAGCTGGAGCAATCAGACTCCCTGACTTCAGACTATACTACAAAGCTACAGTAACCAAGACAATATGGTACTGGCACAAACACAGAAATATAGATCAATGGAACAAGGTTGAAAGCCCAGAAACACACACATGTATGGTCAACTAAATGATGACAAAGGAGGCAAAGATATACAATGGAGAAAAGACAGTCTCTTTAATAAGTGGTGCTGGGAAAACTGGAGAGCTACATGCAAAAGAATGAAATTAAAACACTCCCTAACACCATACACAAAAATAAACTCAAAATGGATTCGAGACCTAAATTTAAGACCAGATACGACAAAACTCTTAGAGGAAAACATAGGAAGAAGACCCTTTGATGTAAATCACAGCAAGATCTTTTTTGATCCACCTCCTAGAGTAATGGAAATAAAAATAAACAAATGGGACATAATGAAACTGAAAAGTTTTTCCACAGCAAAGGAAACCAAAAACAAGATGAAAAGACAACCCTCAGAATGGGATTATATATTTGCAAATGAATCAACGGACCAAGGATTAGTCTCCAAAACTATACACAGCTCAGGCAGCTCAATATTAAAGAAACATCATCAAAATATCTAGAAACAATAAATGCTGGAGAGGGTGTGGAGAAAAGGGAACACTCTTGCACTGCTGGTTGGAATGAAAATTGATGCAGCTACTATGGACAACAGTATGGAGGTTCCTTAAAAAACTACAAATAGAACTACCATACGACCCAGCAATCCAACTACTGGGCATACAGCCTGAGAAAACCATAATTCAAAAAGAGTCATGTACCAAAATGTTCATTGCAGCTCTATTTACAATAGCCAGGAGATGGAAGCAACCTAAGTGTCCATCACCAGATGAATGGATAAAGAAGATGTGGCACATATATACAATGGAATATTACTCAGCCATAAAAAGAAAAGAAATTGAGTTATTTGTAGTGAGATGGATGGACGTAGAGTCTGTCATACAGAGTGAAGTAAGTCAGAAAGAGAAAAACAAATACCGTATGCTAACACATATATATGGAATTTAAGAAGAAAAAAGTCATGAAGAACATAGGGGTAAGATGGGAATAAAGACACAGACCTACTAGACAATGGACTTGAGGATATGGGGAGGGGGAATGGTAAGCTGTGACAAAGTGAGAGAGTGGCATGGACATATATACACTACGAAACGTAAAATAGATAGCTAGTGGGAAGCAGCCCCATAGCACAGGGAGATCAGCTCAGTGCTTTGTGACCACCTAGAGGGGTGGGATAGGGAGGGTTGGAGGGAGGGAGATGCAAGCGGGAAGAGATATGGGAACATACATATATGTATAATTGATTCACTTTGTTATAAAGCAGAAACTAAGACACCATTATAAAGCAATTATACTCCAATAAATATATTAAAAAAATAAAGTAAAGAAACAAACAACCCAATCCAAAAATGGACAGAAGACCTAAATACACATGTCTCTAAAGAAGACAAAAATATGGCCAAGAAGCACACGAAAAGCTGCTCAACATCACTAATTATTAGAGAAATGCGAATCAAAACTACAGTGAGGTATCACCTCACACCAGTTAGAATGGGCATTAGAAAATCTACAAACAACAAATGCTGGAGAGGGTGTGGAGAAAAGGGAACCCTCTTGCACTGTTGGTGGGAATGTAAATTGATACCCCCACTATGGAGAACAGTATGAAGATTCCTTAAAAAACTAAAAATAGAATTACCATATGACCCAGCAATCCCACTACTGCGCATCGACACAAAGAATACCATAATTCAAAAAGGCACATGCACCCCAATGTTCATGGCAGTACTCTTTACAATAGCCAGGTCAGGAAAGCAAGCTAAATGCCCATCGACAGACGAATGGATAAAGAAGTTGTGGTACATATATAGCAATGGAATATTACTCAGCCATAAAGAAAAATGAAATTGTGTCATTTGTTGAGACCTGGATGGATCTAGAGACTGTCATAGAGAGTGAAGTAAGTCAGAAAGAGAAAAACAAATATCGTATATTAATGCATGTATGTGGAACCTTGAAAAATGGTACAGATGAACCAGTTTGCTGGGCAGAAGTTGAGACACAGATGTAGAGATCAAACTTATGGACACCAAGGTGGGAAAACCACGGTGGGGTGGGGATGGTGGTGTGCTGAATTGGGCGATTGGAATGTACATGTATACACTGATGTGTATAAAATTGATGACTAATAAGAACCTGCAGTATAAACAAACAAACAAACAAGTAATACTAAACTTTCTTTGGGTTATTTGTATGGAAATATGTTAATATAAATGTTTCAGGCATTACAAGAAATTTCTAAAAACCTTATATGTTCTGGTATAATGTTATAAGTCATAATTCTAGTTATTACTTTAAAATATATATCTCAGAGGGCTTCCCTGGTGGCGCAGTGGTTGGGAGTCCGCCTGCTGATACAGGGGACACGGGTTCGTGTCCCAGTCCCGGAAGATCCCACATGACACAGAGTGGCTGGGCCTGTGAGCCATGGCCACTGAGCCTGCACGTCCAGAGCCTGTGCTCCACAACGGAAGAGGCCACAACATTTAGAGGCCCATGTTCGGCAAAAAGAAAAATAATGTATATCTCAGAAATAACTAAATTTCCTTGTCTATTGTATTATTATGAACTTTCATCAAATATTTAACCGTGGTCATTTTTAAGTCTTTTGTCATTTACAGACAGTTCTGGGTGTACTCTGATGCTTTTGCAAAAATGTCCCTATAAAAGGGTTTCACCTTCAAGGAATTCATGGAACAGACTCTAACAAGCACAGGTTTCTAGTAACTGACTATACTGCTGAACTGAATGAATAAGCATTTTCAGAACTCTAATGGAAAACTGATGAATTCATAAAAGTGCTAACAAAAGATCAAGATGAAAAAAATATTAATGACATGGGACTGAGTGAACGGATGAGGATGATTATAATTTGTGTGACTTTCTGTTTGAATAAAAAAAAAGTCCCTCAAGGACTCAGAGGCAAAAAATATACAAATCAATTTTCACTGCAAAGTAAAGGATCTGTTACAGTGGAGGATTACTGGACTGAATGTCAATATTATGACATAGTATGAGTGTGTTTCATGTTTCATAATTGCAATCATTGTTGCTTTTGTTGTGGTCATCCATTTACAATGTTTGGTGTCAGTTTATTTATCTCTTGTAAAAATAAAATACAGTGTGTGTTTGTTAAAAAAAAAAAGGGAGAAGACTCAAATCAATAGAATTAGAAATGAGAAAGGAGAAGTAACAACTGACACTACAGAAATACAAAGGATCATGGGAGATTACTGCAAGTAACCATATGCCAATGAAATGCACAACCTGGAAGAAATGAACAAATTCTTAGAAAAGCACAACCTTCCAAGACTGAACCAGGAAGAAATAGAAAATATAAACAAATGAATCACAAGCACTGAAATTGAGACTGTGATTAAAAATCCTCCAACAAACAAAAGCCCAGAAGCAGATAGATTCACAGGCAAATTCTACGAAACATTTAGAGAAGAGCTAACAGCTTTCCTTCTCAAACGCTTCCAAAATATAACAGTGGGAGGAACTCTCCCCAACTCATTTTATGAGGCCACCATAACCCTGATATCAAAACCAGACAAAGATGTCACAAAGAAAGAAAACTACAGACCAATATCGCTGATGAACATAGATGTAAAAATCCCCAACAAAATACTAGCGAGCAGAATCTAACAGCACATTAAAAGGATCATACACCATGATCATGTGGGGTTTATCCCAGGAATGTGAGGATTCTTCAATATACACAAATCAATCAATGTGATAAACCATATTAACAAATTGAAGGAGAAATACCATATGATCATATCAGTACAGACAGAAAAAGCTTTTGACAAATTCAACAGCCATGAATGATGAAAACCCTCTAGTATGTAGACATAGAGGGAACTTACCTCTACATAATAAAGGCCATATATGACAAACCCACAGACAACATCGTCCTCAATGGTGAAAAACTGAAACCATTTACTCTAAGATCAGGAACAAGACAAGGTTGCCCACTCTCACCACTATTATTTAACAGAGTTTTGGAAGTTTTAGCCACAGCAATCAGAGAAGAAAAAGAAATAAAAGGACTCCAAATCAGAAAAGAAGAATAAAAGCTCTCACTCTTTGCAGATGACATGATACTATACATAGAGAATTCTAAAGATGCTACCAGAAAACTATTAGAGCTAAGCAATGAATTTGGTAAAGTAGCAGGATACAAAATTAATACACAGAAATCTCTTGCATTCCTATACACTAATGGTGAAAAATCTGAAAGTGAAATTAGGAAACACTCCCATTTACCACTGCAACAAAAAGAATAAAATACCTAGGAATAAACTTACCTAAGGAGGCAAAAGACCTGTATGAAAACTATAACACAGTGATGAAATAAAGATGGTACAAACAGATGGAGAGATATACCATGTTCTTGGATGAAAGAATCAACATTGTGCAAATGACTATACTACACAAAGCAATCTACAGATTCAATGCAATCCATATCAAACTACCACTGGCATTTTTCACAGAAGTAGAACAAAAAAATTCACAATTTGTATGGAAACACAAAAGACCCCCAATAGCCAAAGCAATCTTGAGAATTATAAAGGGAGCTGGAGAGGCTTCCCTGGCGGCTCAGTGGTTGACAATCTGCCTGCTAATGCAGGGGACACGAGTTCGAGCCCTGGTCTGGGAAGATCTCACATACCATGGAGAAACTAGGCCCGTGAGCCACAACTACTAAGCCTGTGCGTCTGGATCCTGTGCTCCACAGCAAGAGAGACCATGACAGCAAGAGGCCCACACACCACGATGAAGAGTGGCCCGCACTTGCCACAACTAGAGAAAGCCCTTGCAGAGAAACGAAGATGCAACACAGCCAAAAGTAAATTAATTAATTAAAGTAGCCTTAATTTAAAAAAAAACAAAAAACGGAGCTAGAGGAATCAGGCTCCCGGACTTCAGATTAAACTACAAAGCTACCTTAATCAAGGCACTGTGGTTCTGACACAGAACAGAAATATAGATCAATGGAACAGGATAGAAAGCCCAGAGATAAACCCATGCACATATGGTCACCCTATCTTTGATAAAGGAGACAACAATATACAATGGAGAAAAGACATCCTCTTCAATAAGTGCTGCCTGAAAAACAGGACAGCTATATGTAGAAGAATGAAATTAGAACACTCCCTAACACCATACATGAAAATAAACTCAAAATGGATTAAAGACCTAAGTGTAAGACCAGACACTATAAAACTCTTAGAGGGAATGATAAGCAGAACACTGTATGACATAAATCACAGCAAGATCCTGTTTGACACAACTCCTAGAGAAATAGAAATAATATCAAAAATAAACAAATGGGACCTAATGAAATTTAAAAGCTTTTGCACAGCAAAGGAAAACATAAAGAAGACAAAAAGACAACCCTCAGAATGGGAGAAAATAGTTGCAATTGAAGAAACTGACAAAGGATTGATCTCCAAAATTTACAAGCAGCTCATGCAGCTCAATATCAAAAAAACAAACAACCCAATCCTAAAATGGGCAGAAGACCTAAATAGACATTTATCCAAAGAAGATATACAGATTGCCAACAAACACATGAAAGGATGCTAAACATCAGTAATCATTAGAGAAATGCAAATCAAAACTACAATGAGGTATCACCTCACATCAGTCAGAATGGTCACCATCAAAAAATTAACAAAAAATAAATGCTGGAGAGGGTGTGGAGAAAATAGAACCCTACTGCACTGTTGGAAATGTAAATTGATACAGCCACTGTGGAGAACAGTATGGAGGTTCCTTAAAAAACTAAAACTAGAACTATCATATGACCCAGCAATCCCACTACTGGGCATATACCCTGAGAAAATCATAATTCAAAAAGAGTCATGGGAGAGGGGGAAGATGGCGGAAGAGATGGAAGAGGCAGAGATCACCTTCCTCCCCACAGATACATCAGAAATACATCTACACGTGGAACAACTCCTACAGAACACCTACTGAACGCTGGCAGAAGACCTCAGACCTCCCAAAAGGCAAGAAACTCCCCACGTACCTGGGTAGGGCAAAAGAAAGAAGAATAAACAGAGGCAAAAGAATAGGGATGGGACCTGCAACAGTGGGAGGGAGCCGTGAAGGAGGAAAGGTTTCCACACACTAGAAGCCTCTTCGTGGGTGGGGACTCTGGGAGGTGGACAGGGGGAGCTTCGGAGCCACGGAGGAGAGTGCAGGCACAGGAGTGTGGAGGGCAAAGCGGAGAGATTCGCACAGAGGATAGGTGCCGACCAGCACTCACCAGCCCGAGAGGCTTGTCTGCTCACCCACCGGGGCGGGCGGGGCTGGGAGCTAAGGCTCGGCTTCGGTTGGAGCGCAGGGAGAGGACTGGCGGCATGAACACAGCCTGAAGGGGTTAGTGCAACACGGCTAGCCAGGAGGCAGTCTGGGGAAAAGTCTGGACCTGCCGAAGAGGCAAGAGACTTTTTCGTCCCGCTTTGTTTCCTGGTGCGTGAGGAGAGGGAATTAAGAGCACTGCTTTTAGGAGCTGCAGAGACGGCTAACAGCACGGACCCCAGAGACAGGCATGAGACGCTAAGGCTGCTGCTGCCACCACCAAGAAGCCTGTGTGCGAGCACAGGTCACTCTCTCCACACCTCCCTTCCGGGAGCCTGTGCAGCCCACCACTGCCAGGGTCCCGGGATCCAGGGACAACTTCCCGGGAGAACACACGGCACGCCTCAGGCTGGTGCAACGTCCCGCCAGCCTCTGCTGCTGCAGGTTCACCCCGCACTCCATAACCCTCCCTCTCCCCGGCCTGAGTGAGCCGGAGGCCCTGAATAAGCGACTCCTTTAACCCCCTCCTGTCTGAGCGAAGAACAAACACCCTCCAGCGACCTACACACAGAGCCGGGGCCAAATCCAAAGATGAACCCCAGGAGCTGTGCAAACAAAGAATAGAAAGGGAAATCTCTCCCAGCAGCCTCAGGAGCAGTGGATTAAATATCCACAATCAACTTGATGTACCCTGCATCTGTGGAATACATGAATAGACAACGAATCATCCCAAAATGAGGAGGTGGACTTTGAGAGCAAGATTTATTATTTTTTCCCCTTTTCCTCTTTTTGTGAGTGTGTATGTGTATGCTGCTGTGAGAGATTTTGTCTGTATAGCTTTGCTTTCACCATTTGTCCTAGGGAAATATCCGTCCTTTTTTTTTTACTTTAAAAAAATTTTTTTTTCTTAATAATTATTTTTTATTTTAATAACTTTATTTTACCTTACTTTATTTATTTTCTTTTACCCTCTTTCTTTCTTTCTACTTTTTCTCCCTTTTATTCTGAGCCATGTGGATGAAACACTCTTGATGCTGCAGCCAGCAGTCAGTGCTGTGCCTCTGAGTTGGGAGAGCCAACTTCAGGACATGGGTCCACAAGAGACCTCCCAGCTCCACATAATATCAAATGGCAAAAATCTCCCAGAGATCTCCATCTCAACACCAACACCCAGCTTCACTCAATGACCAGCAAGCTACAGTGCTGGACACCCTATGCCAAACAACTAGCAACACAGGAACACAACCCCAACCATTAGCAGAGAGGCTGCCTAAAATTATAATAAGTCCACACACCCCAAAACACAGCACAAGACGTGGACCTGCCCACCAAAAAGACAAGATCCAGCCTCATTCACCAGAACACAGGCACTAGTCCCCTCCACCAGAAAGCCTACAAAACCCACTGAACCAATTTTACCACTGGGGACAGACACCAAAAACAACAGGCACTACGAACCTGCAGCCTGCAAAAAGGAGACCCCAAACACAGTAAGATAAGCAAAATGAGAAGACAGAAAAACACACAGCAGCTGAAGGAGCAAGACAAAAACCCACCAGACCTAACAAGTGAAGAGGAAATAGGCAGCCTACCTGAAAAATAATTCAGAATAATGATAGGAAAGATGATCCAAAATCTTGGAAATAGAATAGACAAAATGCAAGAAACATTTAACAAGGATCTAGAAGAACTAAACATGAAACAAGCAATGATCAACAACACAATAAATAAAATTAAAAATACTCTAGAAGGGATCAATAGCAGAATAACTGAGGCAGAAGAACGGATAAGTGACCTGGAAGATAAAGTAGTGGAAATAACTATTGCAGAGCAGAATAAAGAAAAAAAAGAATGAAAAGAATTGAGGATAGTCTCAGAGAACTCTGGGACAACATTAAATGCACCAACATTCGAATTACAGGGATTCCAGAAGAAAAAGAGAAAAGGAAAGGGACTGAGAAAATATTTGAAGAGATTATAGTTGAAAACTTCCCTAATATGGGAAAGGAAATAGTTAATCAAGTCCAGGAAGCACAGAGAGTCACATACAGGATAAATCCAAGGAGAAACACGCCAAGACACAGATTAATCAACCTGTCAAAAATTAAATACAAAGAAAACATATTAAAAGCAGCAAGGAAAAAACAACAAATAACACACAAGGGAATCCCCATAAGGTTAACAGCTGATCTTTCAGCAGAAACTCTGCAAGCCAGAAGGGACTGGCAGGACATATTTAAAGTGAAGAAGGAGAAAAACCTACAACCAAAATTACTCTATACAGCAAGGATCTCATTCAGATTTAATGGAGAAATTAAAATCTTTACAGACAAGCAAAAGCTGAGAGAGTTCAGCAGCACCAAAACAGCTTTACAACAAATGCTAAAGGATCTTCTCTAGGCAAGAAACACAAGAGAAGGAAAATACGTATAATATCAAACCAGAACAATTAAGAAAATGGGAATAGGAACATACAATAATACAATACAATAATTACCTTAATGTAAATGGATTAAATGCTTCCACCAAAAGACACAGAATGGCTGAATGGATACCAAAACAAGACCCATATATATGCTGTCTACAAGAGACCCACTTCACACCTAGAGACACCTACAGACTGAAAGTAAGGGGATGGAAAAAGATATTTCTTGCAAATGGAAACCAAAAGAAAGCTGGAGTAACAATTCTCGTAACAGACAAAAGAGACTTTAAAACAAAGACTATTAGAAGAGACAAAGAAGGACACTACATAATGATCAAGGGATCGATCCAAGAAGAAGATATAACTATTGTAAATATTTATGCACCTACATAGGAGCACCTCAATACATAAGTCAAATACTCACAGCCATAAAAGGGGAAATTGACAGTAACACATTCATAGTATAGGGGACTTTAACACCCCACTTTCACCAATGGACATATCATCCAAAATGATAATAAATAAGGAAACACAGGCTTTAAATGATACATTAAACAAGATGGATTAATTGATGTTTATAGGACATTCCATCCAAAAATAACAGAATACAAATTTTTCTCAAGTGCTCATGGAACATTCTCCAGGATAGATCATATCTTGGGTCACAAATCAAGCCTTAGTAAATTTAAGAAAATTGAAATTGTATCAAGTATCTTTTCTGACCACAATGCTAGGAGACTAGATATCAATTACAGGAAAAGATCTGTAAAAAATACAAACACATGGAGGCTAAACAATACACTACTTAATAACGAAGTGATAACTGAAGAAATCAAAGGGGATATAAAAAAAATACCTAGAAACAAATGACAATGGAGACACAACGACCCAAAACCTATGGAATGCAGCAAAAGCAGTTCTAAGAGGGAAGTTTATAGCAATACTATCCTACCTTAAGAAATAGGAAACATCTTGAATAAACAAGCTTGCACCTAAAGCAATTAGAGAAAGAAGAACAAAAAAACCCAAAGTTAGCAGAAGGAAAGAAATCATAAAGATCAGATCAGAAATAAATGAAAAAGAAATGAAGGAAATGATAGCAAAGGTCAATAACACTAAAACCTGGTTCTTTGAGAAGATAAACAAAATTGATAAACTATTAGCCAGACTCATCAAGAAAAAAAAGGAGAAGACTCAAATCACTAGAATTAGAAATGAAAAAGGAGAAGTAACAACTGACACTGCAGAAATACAAAAGATCATGAGAGATTACTACAAGCAACTCTATGCCAATAAAATGGACAACCTGGAAGAAATGGAGAAATTCTTAGAAATGTACAACTGCCAAGACTGAATCAGGAAGAAATAGAAAATATGAACAGACCAATCACAAGCACTGAAATTGAAACTGTGATTAAAAATCTTCCAACAAGCAAAAGCCCAGGACCAGATGGCTTCACGGGCGAATTCCATCAAACTTTTAGAGGAGAGCTAACACCTATCCTTCTCAAACTCTTCCAAAATATAGCAGAGGGAGGAACACTCCCAAACTCATTCTACAAGGCCACCATCACCCTGATACCAAAACCAGACAAGGATTTTACAAAGAAAGAAAACTACAGGCCAATAACACTGATGAACATAGATGCAAAAATCCTCAACAAAATACTAGCAAACAGAATCCAAGAGCACATGAAAAGGATCATATACCATGATCAAGTGGGGTTTATTCCAGGAATGCATGGATTCTTCAATATACGCAAATCAATCAATGTGATACACCATATTAAGAAATTGAAGGAGGAAAACCTTATGGTCATCTCAATAGATGCAGAGAAAACTTTTGACAAAATTCAACACCCATTTATAATAAAAACTCTGCAGAAAGTAGGCCTAGAGGGAACTTTCCTCAGTATAATAAAGGCCATATATGACAAACCCACAGCCAACATCATCCTCAATGGTGAAAAACTGAAAGCATTTCCACTAAGATCAGGAACAAGACAAGGTTGCCCACTCTCATAACTCTTATTCAACATAGTTTTGGAAGTTTTAGCCCCAGCAATCAGAGAAGAAAAGGAAATAAAAGGAATCCAAATCAGAAAAGAAGAAGTAAAGCTGTCACTGTTTGCAGATGACATGATCCTATACATAGAGAAACCTAAAGATGCTACCAGAAAACTACTAGAGCTAATCAATGAATTTGGTAAAGTAGCAGGATACAAAATTAATGCACATTAATCTTTTGCATTCCTATACACTAATGATGAAAAATCTGGAAGTGAAATCAAGAAAACACTCCCATTTACCATTGCAACAAAAAGAATAAAATATCTAGGAATAAAACTACCTAAGGAGACAAAAGACCTGTGTGCAGAAAATTATAAGGCACTGATGAAAGAAATTAAGGATGATACAAATAGGTGGAGAGATATACCATGTTCTTGGATATGAAGACTCAACATTGTGAAAATGAATCTACTACCCAAAGCAATCTACAGATTCAGTGCAATCCCTATCAAACTACCACTGGCATTTTTCACAGAACTAGAACAAAATATTTCACAATTTGTATGAAACACAAAAGACTCCAAGTAGCCAAAGCAATCTTGAGAACGAAAAACGAAGCTGGAGGAATCAGGCTCCCTGACTTCAGACTATACTACAAAGTTACAGTAATCAAGACAGTATGGTACTGGCACAAAAACAGAAATATAGATCAATGGAACAGGATAGAAAGCCCAGAGATAAACCCACGCACATATGGTCACCTTATCTTTGATAAAGGAGGCAGGAATGTACAGTGGAGAAAGGACAGCCTCTTCAATAAGTGGTGCTGGGAAAACTGGACAGCTACATATAAAAGTATGAGATTAGATCACTCCCTAACACCATACACAAAAATAAGCTCAAAATGGATTAAAGACCTAAATGTAAGGCCCGAATCTATCAAACTCTTAGAGGAAAACATAGGCAGAACACTCTATGACATACATCACAGCACCTCCTAGAGGTGCCTTTTGACCCACCTCCTAGAGAAATGAAAATAAAAACAAAAATAAATTAATGGGACCTAATGAAACTTAAAAGCTTTTGCACGGTAAAGGAAACCATAAACAAGATGAAAAGACAACCCTCAGAATGGGAGAAAATATTTGCAAATGAAGCTACTGACAAAGGATTAATCTCCCAATATGTACAAGCAGCTCTTGAAGCTCAATATCAAAAAGCAAACAACCCAATCCAAAAATGGGCAGAAGACCTAAATAGACATTTCTCCAAAGAAGATATACAGATTGTCAACAAACACATGAAAGGATGCTCAGCATCACAAGTCATTAGAGAAATGCCAATCAAAACTCCAATGAAGTATCACTTCACACCAGTCAGAATGGTGATCATCAAAAAATTTACAAACAATAAATGCTGGAGAGGGTGTGGAGAAAAGGGAGCCCTCTTGCACTTCTGGTGGGAATGTAAATTGATATGGCCACTATGGAGAACAGTATGGAGGTTCCTTAAAGAACTAAAAATAGAACTACCATATTACCCAGCCATCCCACTACTGGGCATATACACTGAGCAAACCATATTTCAAAAAGTGTCATGTACCACAATGTTCATTGCAGCTCTAGTTACAATAACCAGGACATAGAAGCAACCTATGTGTCCATCAACAGATGAATGGATAAAGAAGGTGTGGCACATATGTACAATGGAATATTACTCTTCCATAAAAACAAAGGAAACTGAGTTATTTGTAGTGAGGTGGTTGGACCTAAAGTCTGTCATACAGAGTGAAGTAAGTCAGAAAGAGAAAAATAAATACCGTAGGCTAACACATATACTTGGAATCTAAAAAAAGAAAAAAAATGATTCTCTAGGACCTAGGGGCAGGACAGGAATAAAAACACAGATGTAGAGAATGGACTTGAGGATATGGGGGGGGGGAGTGTAAGCTGGGATGAAGTGAGAGAGTGGCATGGATATATATACACTATCAAATGTAAAATGGATAGCTAGTGGGAAGCAGCCACATAGCAGAGGGAGATCAGCTTAGTGCTTTGTGTCCACCTCGAGGGGTGGGATAGGGAGGGTGGGAGGGAGACGCAAGAGGGAGGTGATATGGGGATATATGTTTATGTATAGCTGATTCACTCTGTTATACAGCAGAAATTAACATACAATTGTAAAGCAATTATACTCCAATAAAGTGGTTAAAAAATAAATTCTCTGAGAATATGGAGAGAGAAGAGATTAGGTGATTCTCCAAAAGTTTTAGAAAGGGATTAAATATGTACTAGGAAAATGGCCAACATGAGAAAAATGGCACCAATGGGAGGAGTACAAAGGAATTACAAGAAAAACAATTGACACTAGACCAAAATTCATATTGAGGATATTGGTGTCAGGGTACCTCCTTGCAGTTTGTGCTGGGAAGTATATGGAGAAGAATTAGAGGCAAGGACCGCATCTCAGGGTGTTGGTCTTACTGTATAGTAATAAATTTTAAATTTTTTATTGTTAAGATTCACATGGTTAATTGTGAAATAGAATATACATGCTTTTTGTTTTTGGAGCTGCAGTCTATGTTCCTCCACTTTTGAGATGACCCAATCTGCTAACCTCTTGATGTCTCACTTTCCTGGACATTAATATGAAGATAATAACAACTAATCATAATTAAGCTTACTCCCTAAGGTGGTAGTGAAGGTAAAATGAAAGAATACACATGGAAGTGCTTTGCACGTTGCCAAATCCTATGCATGTGATTGTTGCTGTGAAGACAGTATAATTACATCCAATTAATTTTGTAATACTAGCTTAGTCATTCCAAGCAGCCTGAAATTATACTTTTGTATTCCTCCAACTTTTATTGGAAAAGCATAGGGACTCCCATACACACAGATGCATTATAAATAAATTGTACATGAAACAAACCACCCTCCTTTTTCTCCCTGCCCCATCCCTTCCTGTCTAGCTCTGTCCTCCAATTCAAAACGAGTTGGGTTTCATTCCACTGGATGCTAAAGATCAGGAAATACTATCCAACCATTGGTGTGCCTTTCCAGTGGGGCTCTTTTGAAAACATGGCAGTTAGCAAACTTGTAGGTAGGTCTGTTGGGGATCATCTTTGGGTCCCAGTCATTGTTGCTGCTTTTGTCCAGGAAATATGATGTCCTTTACACCCACTAATATCTTATTCCTCTTCATGCACAAGACAGTCAGAGCTCTCAGACCAAACAGGCTCACACCACCTTTTAGGACTCTACTAAAAGAGAGCTGATGGGGTGTTCTGAGATTCTTCAAAAAGTGATTCCTTTTTCATTGGTTCCATCTTTGATAAAGAAAATATGTTTCAAACATAGAATCTCAGTATGACTGAGGATTTAAAAGTCCCCTAGAGCTAATTCCTGGCTGAAGTGTGAAGAATTTTAATAGTATCCCTGACAAGTGGTTGTTTTGTTTCAGTTGAATCCCTATTGTGACAGGAAATTTACTCTCTTATAATTTTAGTGCTCAATAAATATTCGATGTATACAGGCATTTTTAAGAAAATTAGACTTCCACTAGAACCATATCCCACATAAGTAGACAGTCCTGCATTCTGAACCGACACAGGATGACTACCTGCTAAAATGAAAGATATACACAGGACCCAGAAACTCCTAGCATAACAGACAAAATATAAAGGACATGATAAAATTTACCCATCAGCCAAAACCAAGAAATATACAAAATGAAAAAAAAATGTATTAACTGACACCAGTAAGGATTTTCAAGGCATCTCATAAATTAAGCTTCAACAATAATTACAGATTCCCTGAAAACAAATAAAAGAAATAGAAGTTATTTTAAAAGTGTATATTATAAAACTAAAATATAAAAAGAAAGAAAACTTGTCAAATGGGCCCAATAGTTGAATGGAGATGACGGAGTGAACTTGAGGATGGATCAATAACATTCACTGAAAGTAAACAACAGAGAGAAAAAATTTTCTTTCTAAGAACACTGAAAAATATCTAACAGAGCTTCATGAACTTGCAGTAAGTGCAAAAGATTCAAAATTCATATAATTAGATCCCCAAAGTGAGAGGAGAGAGTAAGGTAGAAAGAATAGAGTTAAAATCATGGCTGAGAGCTTTTTAAATTTGGCAAAAGATACAAGTATATCAAAATATACAAGTCATTAAGTCCAAGAAACTTAATGAAATTCAAATAGAATAAACCCAAAGAAATCCACACCAAGACACATTATAGTTAAACTTTTGAAAAATAAAGAAAATTAAAAATTGTGAAAGCCACCAGTTTACCTATAGTAAAACACAAATTTATATAACAGCAGGTTTATCATATGAAACCATGAAGGAAGTAGCACAATATTTTTCAAGTGCTCAAAGAAAAACTATCAAACATATATTCTATATATGGCAAAATTATTCTTCAGAAATAAAGGAGAAATAAAGATACCCTCAGTAAAGGAACCTAAAGGAGGTTGTTACTTGCAAACTTACCTTAAAGTTTGGCTAAGGATGCTTGTCAAACAGGAACTGATGAAGGAAGAAACCTCAGAGCATCAAGAAGGGAGGAAAAAAGAACACAAAAAGGAAGAAATATGAGTATATACAAAAGACTATTTCCTCATGAGTTTTAAAATTATGTTTGATGATTGAAGAGTAAATTATAAAATCATCTGATACTCAAGACAATAACATTTAAAAGTGGGAGGTAAAGAGCCTTAAATGGAAGTGGATTTCTATACTTCCCTGGAAATGGTCAGAGTTAATACCATAGGCTGTAAAAAGTCACATTTCTATACTGTAATGCTCAGATCAATAATTTTAAAAAATATCAACTGTATACAAAGAGATACATTCAAACATACTATAAATACATCAAGATAAAAATCCTAATGAGATTTCAAATAACTCACAGGAAGAAGAGAGAAACAGGGAATAATAAGAAGAGAAAAAAACAGAAAACAAAGAGTAAAATGGAAAACTTAAGACTTAATATATCAATATTTACCTTAAATATTAAGTGTTTAATTGACCAACCAAAGGGTAGAAGTTAGAGTGACAGTAATAAAAATAATGGAATAGGACTTCTGAAAATTCTCTCCTTTATAAAAATAAGAGAAAACAGATTAAACTTGTCAGAGTCATCTTTTTCAGGACTCTGGAAATTAGTCAAATGCTTGAACCAATTAGGGGAGTGTTTATTCAAGAAAATTAGATGAATATTAGTAAGAAAAGTGAGTTTTGTGGTATTTTAACTTGTACTATTCCCATTCTGACCTTATCTAGCTTTGTGGTAGCCTTGACAATAAATGGCCCACAATCACAATGAAAAGCAGCAGCTTGGCAGCACTGCTGTAAGAATAAAAGGTGGGAGACTTCCAGGAAGATGGCGGAAGAGTAAGACGCGGAGATCACCTTCCTCCCCACAGATACACCAGAAATACATCTACACGTGGAACAACTCCTACGGAGCACCTACTGAACGCTGGCAGAAGACCTCAGACCTCCCAAAAGGCAAGGAACCCCCCACGTACCTGGTTAGGGCAAAAGAAAAAACTAAACAGAGACAAAAGGATAGGGACGGGTCCTGCACCAGCGGGAGAGAGCTGTGAAGGAGGAAAAGTGTCCACACACTAGGAAGCACCTTCGCGGGTGGAGACTTCGGGAGGCGGAGTGGGGGAGCTTGGGAGCCGCGGAAGAGAGCACAGCAACAGGGGTGCGGAGGGCAAAGCGGACAGATTCCAGCGCAGAGGATCGGGCCGACCGGAACTCACCAGCCGAGAGGCATGTCTGCTCGCCCGCCGGGGCGGGCGGGACTGGGAGCTGAGGCTCCGGCTTTTGTCGGAGCGCTGGGAGAGGACCGAGGTTGGCAGCGTGAACACAGCCTGCAGGGCGTTAGTGCACTGCGGTTAGCCGGGAGAGAGTCCGGGGAAAAGTCTGGACCTGCCGAAGAGGCAAGAGACTTTTACGTCCCTCTTTGTTTCCTGGTGCACGAGGAGAGGGGATTAAGAACGCTGCTTGAGAGAGCTCCAGGGACGGGCGCAAGCCGCGGCTAAAAGTGCGGAGCCCAGAGACAGACATGAGACGCTAAGGCCGCTGCTGCCGCCACCAGGAGGCCTGTGTGCGAACACAGGTCACTAGCCACACGCCCTTCCGGGGAGCCTGTGCAGCCCGCCACTGCCAGGGTCCCGGGATCCGGGGACAACTCCCCCGGGAGAACGCACGGCGCGCCTCAGGCTGCAACGTCACGCCGGCCTCTACCACCGCAGGCCCACCCCACACTCCGTGACCCTCCCTACCCCCCGGCCTGAGTGAGCCAGAGCCTCCGAATCAGCGGCTCCTTTAACCCCGTCCTGTCTGAGCAAAGAACAGACGCCCTCCGGCGACCTACACGCACAGGCAGGGCCAAATCCAAAGCTGAGCCCCTGGGAACTG
The DNA here is from genome assembly GCF_964374135.1 of Grampus griseus. Classification (NCBI taxonomy): domain Eukaryota; kingdom Metazoa; phylum Chordata; class Mammalia; order Artiodactyla; family Delphinidae; genus Grampus; species Grampus griseus. The sequence goes on along the minus strand of NC_139018.1, from coordinate 121,195,466 downwards.
TGAGAACAAAGAAGAGAAAGGGAAATCTCTCCCAGCAGCCTCAGAAGCAGCGGATTAAAGCTCCACAATCAACTTGATATACCCTGCATCTGTGGAATACCTGAATAGACAACGAATCATCCCAAATTAAGGAGCCCTGTGGATGAAAGGCTCTTGGTGCTGCAGCCAGGAGTCAGTGCTGTGCCTCTGAGGTGGGAGAGCCAACTTCAGGACACTGGTCCACAAGAGGCCTCCCAGCTGCACATAATATCAAACAGCAAAAATCTCCCAGAGATCTCCATCTCAACGCCAGCACACAGCTTCACTCAACGACCAGCAAGCTACAGTGCTGGACATCCTATGCCAAACAACTAGCAAGACAGGAACACAACCCCACCCATTAGCAGAGAGGCTGCCCAAAATCATAATAAGTCTACAGACACCCCAAAACACACCACCAGACGTGGACCTGTCCACCAGAAAGACAAGATCCAGCCTCATCCACCAGAACACAGGCACCAGTACCCTCCACCAGGAAGCCTACACAACCCACTGAACCAACCTTAGCCACTGGGGACAGACACAAAAAACAACAGGAACTACGAACCTTCAGCCTGCAAAAAAGGAGACCCCAAACACAGTAAGATAAGCAAAATGAAAAGACAGAAAAACACACAGCAGATAAAGGAGCAAGATAAAAATGCACCAGACCTAACAAATGAAGAGGAAATAGGCAGTCTACCTGAAAAAGAATTCAGAATAATGATAGTAAGGTTGATCCGAAATCTTGGAGATAGAATGGACAATAGAATGGACAAAATGCAAGAATCAGTTAACAAGGACCTAGAAGAACTAAAGATGAAACAAGCAATGATGAACAACACAATAAATGAAATTAAAAGTACTCTAGATGGGATCAATAGCAGAATAACTGAGGCAGAAGAACGGATAAGTGACCTGGAAGATAAAATAGTGGAAATAACTACTGCAGAGCAGAATGAAGAAAAAAGAATGAAAAGAACTGAGGACAGTCTCAGAGACCTCTGGGACAACATTAAATGCACCAACATTCGAATTATAGGGGTTCCAGAAGAAGAAGAGAAAAAGAAAGGGACTGAGAAAATATTTGAAGAGATTATAGTTGAAAACTTCCCTAATATGGGAAAGGAAATAGTTAATCAAGTCCAGGAAGCACAGAGAGTCCCATACAGGATAAATCCAAGGAGAAATACGCCAAGACACATATTAATCAAACTGTCAAAAATTAAATACAAAGAAAACATATTAAAAGCAGCAAGGGAAAAACAACAAATAACACACAAGGGAATGCCCATAAGGTTAACAGCTGATCTTTCAGCAGAAACTCTGCAAGCCAGAAGGGAGTGGCAGGACATATTGAGAGTGTTGAAGGAGAAGAACCTGCAACCAAGATTACTCTACCCAGCAAGGATCTCATTCAGATTTGATGGAGAAATTAAAACCCATACAGACAAACAAAAGCTGAGAGAGTTCAGCACCACCAAACCAGCTCTACAACAACTGCTAAAGGAACTTCTCTAGGCAAGAAACACAAAAGAAGGAAAAGACCTACAATAACAAACCCAAAACAATTAAGAAAAAGGGAATGGGAACACACATACCAATAATTACCTTAAATGTAAATGGACTAAATGCTCCCACCAAAAGACACAGATTGGCTGAATGGATACAAAAACAAGACCCATATATTTGCTGTCTACAAGAGACCCACTTCAGACCTAGAGACACATACAGACTGAAAGTAAGGGGATGGAAAAAGGTATTTCATGCAAATGGAAACCAAAAGAAACTTGGGAGTAGCAATTCTCATATCAGACAAAATAGACTTTAAAACAAAGACTATTAGAAGAGACAAAGAAGGACACTACATAATGATCAAGGGATCGATCCAAGAGGAAGATATAACAATTGTAAATATTTATGCACCCAACATAGGTGCACCTCAATACATAAGGCAAATACTGACAACCATAAAAGGGGCAATCGACAGTAACACATTCATAGTAGGGGACTTTAACAGCCCATTTTCACCAATGGACAGATCATCCAAAATGAAAATAAATAAGGAAACACAAGCTTTAAATGATACATTAAACGAGATGGAGTTAATTGATATTTATAGGACATTCCATCCAAAAACAACAGAATACACATTTTTCTCAAGTGCTCATGGAACATTCTCCAGGATAGATCATATCTTGGGTCACAAATCAAGCCTTGGTAAATTTAAGAAAATTGAAATTGTATCAAGTATCTTTTCCGACCACAACGCTATGAGACTCGATATCAATTACAGGAGAAGATCTGTAAAAAATACAAACACATGGAGGCTAAACAATACACTACTTAATAACGAAGTCATCACTGAAGAAATCAAAGAGGAAATCAAAAAATACCTAGAAACAAATGACAATGGAGACACGATGACTCAAAATCTATGGGATGCAGCAAAAGCAGTTCTAAGAGGGAAGTTTATAACAATACAATCTTACCTTAAGAAACAGGAAACATCTCGAATAAACAACCTAACCTTGCACCTCAAGCAATTAGAGAAAGAAGAACAAAAAAACCCCAAAGTTAGCAGGAGGAAAGAAATCATAAAAATCAGATCAGAAATAAATGAAAAAGAAATGAAGGAAACAATAGCAAAGATCAATAAAACTAAAAGCTGGTTCTTTGAAAGGATAAACAAAATTGATAAACCATTAGCCAGACTCATCAAGAAAAAAAGGGAGAAGACTCAAATCAATAGAATTAGAAATGAAAAAGGAGAAGTAACGACTGACACTGCAGAAATACAAAAGATCATGAGAGATTACTACAAGCAACTCTATGCCAATAAAATGGACAACCTGGAAGAAATGGACAAATTCTTAGAAAGGCACAACCTGCCAAGACTGAATCAGGAAGAAATAGAAAATATGAACAGACCAATCACAAGCACTGAAATTGAAACTGTGATTAAAAATCTTCCAACAAGCAAAAGCCCAGGACCAGATGGCTTCACAGGCGAATTCTATCAAACATTTAGAGAAGAGCTATCACCTATCCTTCTCAGACTCTTCCATAATATAGCAAGGGAGGAACACTCCCCAACTCATTCTACGAGGCCACCATCACCCTGATACCAAAACCAGACAAGGATGTCACAAAGAAAGAAAACTACAGGCCAATATCACTGATGAACATAGATGCAAAGATACTCAACAAAATACTAGCAAACAGAATCCAACAGCACATTAAACGGATCATACACCATGATTCAGTGGGGTTTATTCCAGGAATGCAAGGATTCTTCAATATACGCAAATCAATCAACGTGATACACCATATTAACAAATTGAAGGAGAAAAACCATATGATCATCTCAATAGATGCAGAGAAAGCTTTTGACAAAATTCAACACCCATTTATGATAAAAACCCTGCAGAAAGTAGGCATAGAGGGAACTTTCCTCAACATAATAAAGGCCATATATGACAAACCCACAGCCAACATTGTCCTCAATGGTGAAAAACTGAAAGCATTTCCACTAAGATCAGGAACAAGACAAGGTTGCCCACTCTCACCACTCTTATTCAACATAGTTTTGGAAGTTTTAGCCCCAGCAATCAGAGAAGAGAAGGAAATAAAAGGAATCCAAATCGTAAAAGAAGAAGTAAAGCTGTCACTGTTTGCAGATGACATGATACTATACATAGAGAATCCTAAAGATGCTACCAGAAAACTACTAGAGCTAATCAATGAATTTGGTAAAGTAGCAGGATACAAAATTAATGCACAGAAATCTCTGGCATTCCTATACACTAAGGATGAAAAATCTGGAAGTGAAATCAAGAAAACACTCCCATTTACCATTGCAACAAAAAGAATAAAATACCTAGGAATAAACCTACCTAAGGAGACAAAAGACCTGTATGCATAAAATTATAAGACACTCATGAAAGAAATTAAAGATGATACAAATAGATGGAGAGATATACCATGTTCTTGGATTGGAAGAATCAACATTGTGAAAATGACTCTACTACCCAAAGCAATCTACAGATTCAATGCAATCCCTATGAAACTACCACTGGCATTTTTCACAGAACTAGAACAAAAAATTTCACAGTTTGTATGGAAACACAAAAGACCCCGAATAGCCAAAGCAATCTTGAGAACGAAAAATGAAGCTGGAGGAATCAGGCTTCCTGACTTCAGACTATACTACAAAGTTACAGTAATCAAGACAGTATGGTACTGGCACAAAAACAGAAATATGGATCAATGGAACAGGATAGAAAGCCCAGAGATAAACCCACGCACATATGGTCACCTTATCTTTGACAAAGGAGGCAGAAATGTACAGTGGAGAAAGGACAGCCATTCAATAAGTGGTGCTGGGAAAACTGGACAGCTACATGTAAAAGTATGAGATTAGATCACTCCCTAACACCATACACAAAAATAAGCTCAAAATGGATTAAAAACCTAAATGTAAGGCCAGAAACTATCAAACTCTTAGAGGAAAACATAGGCAGAACACTCTATGACATAAATCACAGCAAGGTCCTTTTTGACCCACCTCCTAGAGAAATGGAAATAAAAACAAAAGTAAACAAATGGGACCTAATGAAACTTAAAAGCTTTTGCGCAGCAAAAGAAACCATAAAGAAGACCAAAAGACAACCCACAGAATGGGAGAAAATATTTGCAAATGAAGCAACTGACAAAGGATTAATCTCCAAAGTTTATAAGCAGCTCATGCAGCTTAATAACAAAAAAACAAACAACCCAATCCAAAAATGGGCAGAAGACCTAAATAGACATTTCTCCAAAGAAGATATACTGAGTGCCTACAAACACATGAAAGAATGCTCAATATCACTAATCATTAGAGAAATGCAAATCAAAACTACAATGAGATATCACCTCACACCGGTCAGAATGGCCATCATCAAAAAATCTAGAAACAATAAATGCTGGAGAAGGTGTGGAGAAAAGGGAACCCTCTTACACTGTTGGTGGGAATGTAAATTGATACAGCCACTGTGGAGAACAGTATGGAGGTTCCTTAAAAAACTACAAATAGAACTACCATATGACCCAGCAATCCCACTACTGGGCATATACCCTGAGAAAACCATCATTCAAAAAGAGTCATGTACCAAAATGTTCATTGCAGCTCTATTTACAATAGCCCAGAGATGGAAACAACCTAAGTGTCCATCATCAGATGAATGGATAAAGAAGATGTGGCACATATATACAATGGAATATTACTCAGCCATAAAAAGAAACGAAATTGAGCTATTTGTAATGAGGTGGATAGACCTAGAGTCTGTCATACAGAGTGAAGTAAGTCAGAAAGAGAGAGACAAATACCGTATGCTAACACATATATATGGAATTTAAGAAAAAAAAATGTCATGAAAAACCTAGGGGTGAAACAGGAATAAAGACACAGACTTACTAGAGAATGGACTTGAGGCTATGGGGAGGGGGAAGGGTAAACAGTGACAAAGCGATAAAGAGGCATGGACAAAAAAAAAAAAAAAGAATAAAAGGTGGATGGAGTGCCTTCAAAGCCCTGTTCTCAGAGAATTTGTCCTTATGTGACCTGTCCAGTGGTTCCCCAGAAGACTGTATTCACAAGGATGTTTCTATTTGACTTAACCTGGAGTTCACAAAGTGGGAAAAACATTTTCCCAGGGGTTATTGTTGAAAATAATTAGAGAAAATAGTTTAACTTCTTGAATGCCTGAGGCAGAGGATAACATTTGGGGAAAACAATAGTCTAACTAAAATACCTAAAAGGAAAAACTAAGTAGTGAGATTTCTCTACTGACTTTGAATCTCTGACATATACCTAGGAATCTAGATGACCATATGCATGTATAGAACTCTGTGCATGCCCAGGGTTATGTACATGCTCAGGAAAGTCCTGCAAATGTTCTAAACTTTCATCTCTGACTGGCCTTGAGGATGTCTGCAAGTAGGAAGTGAAAGCTAAAGCAGAGTTGTCAACTGCCTGGCTAAGTGTTTAAGATATGTCCCAATCTTTACAGAGTCTCTTTGTAAAGACTAAGAGATGTATTGGTTCCAGGCATCTAAGGAAATCTCCATTCAATTATTAGCAGACCACTAAGCTAACTGAGCAGCAACTTCAGTGAACAAATATTACAGAATGAGGTCATAAAAATAAATCCAACAAACAAAAATAACAAACAGCAAAAACAACAAACCTTGGGGAGGGTGAAGAATATGATTTTCAGGATTGCCACATTATATTATTTTAAACGCCGAATTTTCAACAACAACAAAAAAAAATGAGACATACAAAAAAAGAAGCCTTGCCCATACACAGGAAAAAAAATGTGATTAATGGAAACTGCCCGGAGGAAGCCCAGAAGTTAGACTTATTAGACAAAGAATTTAAATCAGCTATTTTAAAACATGTTAAAAGAATGAAAGGAAACCATGTCTTAAGACCTAAGGAAAGTATGAGAATGACATCTCACAAAATACACAATATCAGTAAAGAGCCAGATATTATTTTTTTTAAAAAAAACCAAACAGAGGGCTTCCCTGGTGATGCAGTGGTTGAGAATCTGCCTGATAATGCAGGGGACATGGGTTCGAGCCCTGGTCTGGGAGGATCCCACATGCCATGGAGCAACTAGGTCCGTGAACCACAACTACTGAGCCTGTGCGTCTGGAGCCTGTGCTCTGCAACAAGAGAGGCCATGATAGTGAGAGGCCTGCGCACTGCGATGAAGAGTGGCCCCTGCTTGCCACAACTAGAGAAAGCCCTTGCACAGAAACGAAGACCCAACACAGCAAAAATTAATTAATTAATTAATAAAAACTCCTACCCCCAACATCTTAAAAAAACCAAACAGAAATTTTAGAGTTTGAAAGTACAAAAATGGAACTAAAAAATTCTCTGGGGTGGCTTGACAGAAGATTTGAACAGTCACAAAAAAGAATCAGTAAATGTAAAGATAGGTCAATTGATACCATCCAGTTGATGAACTGAGAAGAAAAAAAAGGAAGAAAACATAACTGAGATCAAAGACTTGTAGAACATTACCAAGCAAGCATACCAATATACACATATTGAGAGCCCTAGAAGAGGAAAGAGAGAAAGAGGGAGAAAGAATATTTGAAGAACTACTCAGTGAAGAAATAATCTATACATCCAAGAAACTCAACAAACTCCTAGGAGTATAAACCCAGAGATCCTCACATGAACACATTAAAATCAAATTGTAAAAAGCAACAAGAGAGAAGTGGCTGTCACACACAAGAGAATATCAATAAGGTTTACAGCTGATTTCTCTCCCAAACAATGGAGGCCAGATGACATATTCAAATATCTCACAGAAAATAATTATTAACCAAGAATTTGATATCCAACAGAATTACACTTCAATAAATGAGGGGGAAATATATCTCCAAATGAAGAAAAACTAAGAGAATGTATCACAAGCAGACCTATCCTACAAGCAATACTAGAAGTTTGAAATGAAAGGACACTAGGCAGTAAGTTTAATTAACATGAAAATTAAAGAACACTGGTAAAGGTAAGTGCATGATAAAATATTAGTAATGTAAATTAAGTTTTGTTTGTAACCCATTTATTCTCATATATAATTTAAAAGACAATTGCACAAAACAATGAATAATATCTATGTTGATGGATACACGATGTACAAAAATGTAATTTTTATGACAGTAACAGCAAAAAAAAAATAGGGGAGAAGGAATGGGACTATATAGAAAGAATGTTTTAGATTACTATTGAAATTAAGTTGGTACTGTTCAAACTAAATTTTTTTTTGAGCTGTATTTATTTTATTTAATTTTTACATCTTTATTGGAGTATAATTGCTTTACAATTGTGTGTTAGTTTCTGCTTTATAAAAAAGTGAATCAGTTATACATATACATATGTTCCCATATCTCTTCCCTCTTGCATCTCCCTCCTTCCCACCCTTCCTATCCCACCCCTCCAGGTGGTCACAAAGCACTGAGCTAATCTCCCTGTGCTATGCAGCTGCTTCCCACTAGCTATCTACCTTACGTTTGGTAGTGTATATATGTCCATGCCTCTCTCTTGCTTTGTCACAGCTTACCCTTCCCCCTCCCCGTATCCTCAAGTCCATTCTCTAGTAGGTCTGTGTCTTTATTCCTGTTTTACCCCTAGGTTCTTCATGACATTTTGAGCAGAAGACCTAAATAGACATTTCTCCAAAGAAGATATACAGACTGCCAACAAACACATGAAAGAATGCTCAACATCATTAATCATTAGAGAAATGCAAATCAAAACTACAATGAGATATCATCTCACACAAGTCAGAATGGCCATCATCTAAAAATCTAGAAACAATAAATGCTGGAGAAGGTGTGGAGAAAAGGGAACACTCTTGCACTGCTGGTGGGAATGTGAATTGGTACAGCCACTATGGAGAACAGTATGGAGGTTCCTTAAGAAACTACAAATAGAACTACCATATGACCCAGCAATCCCACTACTGGGCACATACCCTGAGAAAACCATAATTCAAAAAGAGTCATGTACCAAAATATTCATTTCAGCTCTATTTACAATAGCCTGGAGATGGAAACAACCTAAGTGTCCATCACCAGATGAATGGATAAAGAAGATGTGGCACATATATACAATGAAATATTACTCAGCCATAAAAAGAAATGAAACTGAGCTATTTGTAATGAGGTGGATAGACCTAGAGTCTGTCATACAGAGTGAAGTAAGTCAGAAAGAGAAAGACAAATACCATATGCTAACACATATATATGGAATTTAAGAAAAAAAACCAAACTAGATGTTTTTAAGTTAAGATGTTAATTGCAATCCTCAGGATAACCACTATGACTATAGCTCAAAAAGTGTAGTAAAATGAACAACAGTAATGGGGGAATAGAGGAACAAAAACCACTTAAGACATAAGAGAAACATGTAGAGAAATCAACAGAATGACAGATGTCAAACCTATCTTAACAGTAATTACATTAAGGATTAAGAATTCCAGTTAAAAAGCAGAAATTGGTAAAATAGATTTTATAAAAACAGGAGCCAATGAAATTTTGTGTAGAAGAAACACACTTTCATATCAAAAAACAAATAAGTTGAAAATAAAAGGATATCTATATCTATCTATCTATATCTATATCTATCTATCTATCTATATCTATATTAGGTAAACAGTACCTGAAAAAGAGTTGGAGCAGCTATATATCTATCTATCTATATCTATATCTATATATCTATATATCTATATATATCTACATATATGTATATTAGGTAAACAGTACCTGAAAAAGAGTTGGAGCAGGTAACTAATATAAGAAAAGAAAATAGACTCTAATACAAAAATTGTGAATAGAGACATAGAAGGACATCTTACAATGAACAAAGGCCACACATTGTCTGATTCCTTTTATATGTCCATAAGCTATGTACATGACAAGTCCATAATAGTCAAATCCATAGAGACAGAAAATAGATTAGTAATTGTCAGGGTCTGGGAGAGGGGCTGTTGACTGCTTAAGGGATGTGATGCTTCTTTTGGGGATTAGAAACCCCAAAATAGGGTGTTCCAGAATTATACAGTGGTGATGGATGCAAAACCTCCTGGATTTATTTTTTTAAAGTACATTTTAATAGGGTGAATTTTATGATATATGAATTATATCTCAATTTTTAAAGTCAGAGGTTGGCAGAGAGAACTAAAACACACACACACAATCCAACCATGTACTTCTTACAAGAAACTCCAAAGTCAACAACATAGACAATTAAAAGTAAAGCTTGGCAAAATATGTGCCAGGAAAATTTTAATCAATAAAAGTATGAGTAGAAATATTAATATATGACTTCAGAACAAATAAACTTGAGTCAAAAGAGGGATATTATATAATGATAAAAGAATCAATCCACCAGGAAGACATAGTGAGCTTAAATATGTGTGCAAAAAGCAACAGAACCTCAAAACAAAGAAAGAAGAATTGGTATAGATTAAAATATATGAATAGATAATTTCATTATTATTATTGGAGACATTAACAACTCTGTCTCAGAAGCTCAGAACTACTAGACATAAAATCAACAAGGACACTGAAAATCAAAACAACACAATCAGGGTTTCCCTGGTGGCACAGTGGTTGCGAGTCCACCTGCCAATGCAGGGGACATGGGTTCGTGCCCCGATCTGGGAAGATCCCATATGCCACGGAGTGGCTGGGCCTGTGAGCCATGGCCGCTGAGCCTGCGCATCCGGAGCCTGTGCTCCACAATGGGAGAAGCCACAACAGTGAGAGACCCATGTACCGCAAAACAAACAAACAAATAAACAAACAAAAACAATCAGTAAGATCTAACTGAAATATATAAAACACTTCACCAAATAAGAGAAGAATACATTTTTTTCCCAAGTGATCATGGAACATTCACAAGGTAAACCATATCCTGGGCCATAAAACACACCTGAAAAAATGTAAATGAATTGAAATCAGATAGAATATAATTCTCTACATACCATTATAGAGTGTCCTTTGACCATAATGAAATCGAATAAAGTCAATAGCAGAAAGACAGTAGCCTATCTAAACATGTGGAAATTAAATAATATGCTTCCATAGAATCCATGAGTTAAAGAGGAAGTATAAAAGGAAATTAAAAATTACATATAAATGAATGGAAATGAAAATACAACATATCAAATTATGTGGGATTCAGTTAAAGAATTGCTGAAGGGACGTTTATAGCACTAAATGCTTATACTAGAAAAGAGTGAAGGTCTCAAATCATTAATCTGTCTTTCTTCCTCAATAAATTTTTAAAAAGAAAAACAAAATACATCAGAAGAAATCATAAGGAAAAATAATAGATAAATAAATAAAATTTAAAATGAGAAAACAATAGAAAAATAAATAAAGCAAAAAGTTGGTCCTTCAAAAAATTTTTAAATGATAAAACCCTAGAAAGACTGACAAAAGTAAAAAAGGAAAGTCACAGCACTGATATCAGAAATGCAATAGGAATGTTACCATAGATCCTGAAGCCATCAAAAGGATAATAAATGAATACTAAGGAAATTCTACTAATGATTTTACTCTCTTAAATTCAACAACTTCAAAGAAATGGACTAATTCCTAAAGAGCCAAAATGAGATCAAAAATCTTAATAACCCTAATGATCATACAGAAATGATTTCATAACTTAAAAGCTCATAAGTAGGAAATGTCTAAGCCCGGATATTTTCACTGATGAATTCTACCAAACAATTGAAAAAGAATTAACACCAATTTTCTACAACCTCTTTCAGGAAATAGGAAAGGCGGGACTACTTCCTGAAACCCTTTATGTGACCTGTATTACCCTGATACTACAACCAAACAAAGACAGGACAAAAACAGAAAACTCCAACACCAATATCTCTCATGAAATTAGAGATAAAAGTTCTTAACAAAATATTAGCAATCTGAATCCAACAATGAGTAAAATGGATTATATACTATCATCATGTAGGATTAGTTCCAGGTGTGCAAGACTGTTCCAACATTTGAAAATCAAATTAATATAATCCACCATATCACCAAGCTAAAAAAGAAAAATCGTATGATTGTTTCCATTGATGCAGAAAAAGCTTTTGACAAGATGTAACACCCATTCATGATAAAAAGTTTCAGTAGGTTAAGAGTAGAGGAGAATCACCTCAAGTTGATAAAAATCATTAATCAGGAGACCTTTGTAAGTGAGTATGCAGTATGCATATTCCATATCCTAGGAGCACTGGGTGGTAAATGAAGCACACTTAGCTTTTATATTATTTACTTAGGGCTTTTGCAAGCATAATCTTAATTGAGCTTATAATAACATTGTAAATTAAGCTGTTTGAACCCCATGTTATGAGAAACCCAGAGTGAATGTAGCAAAATGTCCTGCAATTGCCTCCCAGATGGTGAACAATAGGCAGTCAAATGCAGCTCTTGGTTCCTGCACACCCACTACTGCCTTGGCCCTATTATTAACCAGACTCTATTTCCCAGTCTTGAAGTATTCGTGTCAGCCTTCTTCTGTTGAAAAAAAAAATACCATTTACAATATTGGTGAAAGTGCAGAAAATTTCTTTTCCACCACCCCAACACTAAACCTTACCATCAGCTTTTGTTGTTGATGGTGTGAACACGAAACTCAGGCCATAGACTTGTGCATCCTCTAAGTGACACCCTTCCTGAGATGGGGCTCATCAGTTACAGAGACCTCCTTGTCCAGGACTGGAAAATTCCAAGAATCAAAGCTGTGCCTGTGTGGAGCTAAAGATTTCCTCCCTGTGATTTCGACCCGTGGCTCCTAGCCCCAGCCTCTGGAGTTGCCAGAATAAACAGTTGCCTTCCCCATGATGGCTCTTCTAACATTTTCAGACAGCATCCTGGGAGAAGTGGCTAGTACTCCAGGGGCAACTGTGGCCTCTGCTAGCAGCTGTCACATGCTGGTCTTCAACCTGACAGGGAGGAGAGAGTTATGTTTGGGGAAGGGTAGTAGAATCACAGAAATGACATTCCAGGAATCCAGAGATTTTTATATATTTGGGAAAATCTACGTTGGAAATAATAATAAGCAATTTGTTTGCAAGAACTGTTTTTCTACGTCTCCTGTGATTCTGCCCACAGCCATGTGACAGGAGCAAGGCAAGATTCTAGTCAGAGGCAGAGGTGAACATGAGCTCCCCTCAAACCTCACCTCCCTATCCAGTGCTTTTTCCCAGCACTTGCTTCTGCTCCCTCACTTAATTTCTTCTGTCAAAATGCTGGCTGTCTTTCCTGTGTCCCAGATACAGACAGATTTAGGGCTGTCTACCTGATGGACAGTTTAACATGTGGTTAAAATCACCATTCTAGTTTTAAAGTTTCTCTCTCCCACCTCCCCACCCCACCTGCATTTCTACATCATGCCCCTTCCTTCCTTAGCCTCCTTAGCACTTGTTCTCATCCCTATTCCAGAAGGCCATGCCTCAGGTCCCTCTGTCTAGAATCTGTTTTCTTTTTCTGTCATTGCCTTTTCTCCTCATTCCTCTTCCCCTCCTAGCAGCTTTCTCCTCATTGTGGGAGACAGAGGCCTATGGACACAGACATTGACAGGTTTACCCAACACAACCCAGTAGAGAGAACCTTTCCTGTGCATCTATGTGTTTTCAGGTTATTTCCACACTTGCACTGTCTTGTGCTGTTCAGGCAGGGTCTCCCTATCTCCCTGGGGAGCTATCTTGAAGGAGGCTCATATTCCTTCCTACAGATGGTTTCATGAGAACCTGCTGTGCATACAGTAACTTGGAGACATTTAGATATATATATCCAGCCTCAAATGTAAATTGGTGCAGCCACTATGGAAAACAGTATAGAAGTTCCTTAAAAAGCTAAAAATAGAGTTGCCATATGATCCAACAATCCATTTCCTGGGCATATACCCATACAAAACCATAATTTGAAAAGATACATGCACCCCTATGTTCATAGCAGCATTTTACAATAGCCAAGACACAGAAGGAACCTAAATATCCATTGACAGAGGAATGGATAAAGAAGATATGGTACATATATACAACGGAATATTACTCAGCTATAAAAAAGAATGAAATAATGCCATTTTCAGCAACATGAATGGACCTAGAGATTATCATACTAAGTGAAGTAAGTCAAAGATAAAAATCGTATGATATCACTTATATGTGGAATCTGAACTATGACACAAATGAACTTATTTCTGAAACAGAAATAGTCTCACAGACATAGAACACAAACTTATGGTTACCAGAGGAGAAAGAGGGTGGGGGAGGAATAAATTAGGTGGTTTGGACTACTATATGTAAAATAGATAAACAATAAGGTTCTACTGTATAGCACAGGGAACTATATTCAATATCCTGTAATAAAACATAATGGAGGGCTTCTCTGGTAGCACAGTGGTTAAGAATCTGCCTGCCAATGCAGGAGACACGGGTTCAATCCCTGGTCTGAGAAGATCCCACATGCCGCGGAGCAACTAAGCCCATGCACCACAGCTACAGAGCCCTAGAGCCACAACTACTGAAGCCCATGCACCACAATGAAGAGTAGCCCCCACTCGCTACAATTAGAGAAAGCCCACACATGGCAACAAAGACCCAACATGGCCAAAAATAAATAAATAAAATAAATAAATTTATTTTTAAAAAATCATTATGGAAAAGAACAAGAAAAAGAATATATCTATATATCTGAATCAATTTGCTGTACACCAGAAACTAACAGAATATTGTAAATCAACTATACTTCAATTTAAAAAGAAATAGATATACCCCACCCCAATGTGGGCTATACCATAGACAAGTGGGATAGATGGATGTTTTCTGGAGAATGACAAAACAAGTTTCTCCTCTGCTGGCCTCACCATCCTTGGCTGCAAGCACAAGCTGGCACCAAAGACTGAGTCCAGGTCTCAAACGACTCAACCTACAGAGCTCTCAACTCATTTACTTTTCTATTCCATCCCTTTCTACTTGTTAATGCTTCTGTCCTCCCTTCCTTACCTCCTCCTCTTCAGTTTATCTGAACACCAGCTCCCCAACAGACTAGCTCCCCAAGTCCTTAACCATATGGAACATGCACCAATCTCAACATCAAAAAGGGCACCAACCAGGTCCCAGGGACCCCTTCTGGACCACTGGGGTGGGGTCTAGTCAGGAGGGGTCTTGAAGCAAGCCAGGTAGACCAGAGGGTCCCAGGGAATCTCAGTCTTTTAATAAGTAGGCAGTGGTAGTGCTTACTAAGTGTCAGATCCGATTATCAGTGCTATTGTGATGCGTCTTTTACTTTTGTCTTGAAAAGATGAGGTGGAAGGAAGAAGTTTCTAGGCTTCTTTGATCAATTTCCCCTGTTCACTCAACCTCAGAACCATCAGTGGCTGCTACCAGAGAGCACTCCCCACTGCCACTCCTGTCTGCAAAACTTAACCCCAACCAAGCTCTTTATTCCTAAAACCTCTGTTCCTGTCTGGTCCAGAGGAGGCTCTCAGAACTGCTGAAAGGGCAAAACATCAGAAAGGGAATAGATTTCACAGTGAGGGTGAGGTTGCTGTGGTTTCACTGTATTGGTTTGTCTGTTTATTTTACCCAAACAGTACCATCTGTTGGAGAAAACAACCTAAAATATTTAATTTTGTTTACTTCAATTGTTTTAAAGGATTGTTTATGCTTAAGGGCTAACTTGGACAGAGGTGCTTCCTTCTCCAACCTCCTCCCTTTGGTGGCTAAGGAGGTTAGCTCTAGTCACCATGGGATCATGCTTGCTATTTTTCAATCAGGGCATTCTACAATGACAATATATTTGGTAATCAAAATATCCTCCAAATGGCATTCCTTTAAAATCCCATAAGAATCTTAGTTTTCTTGTCACCATAGGGACAGTAAACTTATCAGAAATCCATCAAAGGCACAGGATTTGCCAAAAATGTGAGATCAGACTTGTAAAAATCAAGTGGCATTAGGTCAGTTGGTGTTGAAAGACCTGTGGCTGACAGAAGTGAGAAAGAACATTTGAAGTTCTCTACGAATTTTTTAAAAGTCACATTTAAAATCTGCATCTATGAGTCATGTGGGAGAACCTCTTTCTCATTTTTCCATTTTGAATTCAGTTAATTTGCTATGAGGTTGACTGAGCAGATTTAGAAAGTCGCTCACAAATTCTCACTTTTTTGTTCCTATCTTTGCTGGATTGAGTGCAAGATTTGGAGGTTTGTAAAGGCTGAAGAAATTTTGGGTTTTTTTTAGCTTTACGACCTCTTTCAGTCAAATTGTGAGGCCCAAAGGATGAGCTAAGTCCTACCTGGGATCATCAATCATTACATTTCAGAAGCGGGAAGGTGGAGTGTGCTCTTCTGTCTAAGGAAATGTGGACCCTCAACCTCGCAGTCACTGTGATTTGAGAAAAACTGTCATTTCCTTGTTCCGGGGTTTGTGTTCAGCAGTCTGGGACATGTGGTGAGCTGCTGTTCTCCAGGATCACAGGTGGAGTTTTCAAGGTTCTGTCTCCCCTTTCTCTCTGAGAGTTTTTCTTCTCTCCTGGCTTAAATCTCGCCTCCCTCTGCATGTGACCCTCAAATCAATTTTTCTGCTTGATACTGGTCTTTCCTAAGCCATTTCAGCAACCTTGTTTGAACTCTCTGTGTGCAGAAAGCTCTGCATGAGAACAGTAACCAATGCTGCATAGAGTTGGAAGGTCTGTTTGCGTATGCTGTTTGCATAATGAAAGTCTATGCAGCTTCCCAGCTCATTCCCTTCATAATTTTACCCAAGTAGATCTCTAAAATGAGGCTAAGGTGTTGTTTACTAGGACCACCCAGCATTCACACTGCACAGCAGGGGGCTGGTGTGGCCCATCCCAGCTACTTCTTCTTTTAAGGCTCCAGGGATCCATCTAACTTGTCATTGAAGCACTGACACATTGGTCCTCATTGATATTTGTCAAATTATTTCTCAACTCAGCATTGGAGCTCAGAGATAATTTTCACTAAATTACAAAACAGCACCTCTGGCATGTCCCTGGAAACTACAGTTTCCCCAGCCCATGTGGAGGGTGTGACAGGAGGCATCTGCAGATGTTACTAGGAAGGCAGACAGACCCAGCCTTGTTAGGCCAGCCGGCAGCCCCCCTTTCCTCAGCCATAGTTATTAGCAATCCTGACAAGCTAATCCTGACATTCAAAGATCATCTTCCCCCAAACACTCTGACCACCTCTCTCCCTGAGCTTCCGTGCAGGTACTGAGCCTGCAGCAGAGGAGAAGGGCAGGGGCTTTGTGGATACCTGCCATCAGGTTTCACTCATTCCTGTAACAAGTTTTGATTGATCATTCACTTGATGACAGGCATTGGACAAGCATGGCAGGTACAGGGGCTCAGAGCCAGACCCAGGTCCTAGTCTTCAGTCTCGCTACATTAGAGACCACTCAGTACATAACTGCATAAGTCATTAATAGCTACACTTGTGATAAGTACCAGGAAAGAGAAGTGTGTGTTATAATAAAATAGATTCCAGGATATTTTCCTGGACTGGGGTGGAAGTGGGGTATCCAGAAAGGGTATCTAAGGGAAGTGAGATTTTAGATGGTACTGGGAGAGATGGACCTGAGCCAGCCAGAGAGCACAGCCCTGGGCACTGGTCCCTGCTGTGGGGCAAACTTGTAACTGGAAAATGGAAAGCTGGGTGGCAGGAGCAGAGGCCCTGTGGAATGGGCAGGTAGCTGTGCAGCCGTGGGTAAGGCTTTGGAGTAGGCACACATGGTTTTATTTTGTTTTCTTACTACAGTGAAATTGAGAACAGTAGATGATGGGGAAATTAAGAGGGAACCTTTGGGGACAGTGTGGGCTTCGTGGGAGCCATAGCTACAAAGACAGCCTCGGAATGTGTGGATCGTGCCGGGCATGGGGTGGATGAGATGCAGGGCAGCAGAGTGTCCACACACAGAATCACAGTGCCAGCTGAGCCCTGGGGTCAGGAAAAAACTACACCTGGGCAGACAATAAGGGGAAAGGCCCACAGGAGGAAGCTCACCCAAAGGGGCCTTGTGAGGAAGGTGGGCAGGATGGTGAGGACCAAGGTTCCCCTAATTCTGTGGGCCACATTCTCCCAAATGCTTTTTCCTCAACTTTATATATATATATATATATATATATATATATATATATATATATATATATATATATATATATATATAATTTCTGAAGTAAAATGTACATTTACACCAAAAATTAAATACAGCAGAAAGGAATGAAGTGAAAGTAAAAGTCTGCCCCACATCTATCCAACTTCCGGGACACCTGCCCAAAGGCAGCTATTATTTACTCCTTATTTTATTCCTCTGAAGGATCTGATTATCCCACATTTCTTGATTTAAGCACTTCCTATGACTCCTCACCTATTCTCTCCTTCCACTTTCTCCCTATTCTTCATAGTAATGGTATGGTTTTTAGTTCTCCTGCTGGTTACCTTTATAACTTTGTAAGTTATGTGAGCCTATTTTTCTGATCACATCAATTGGTCTCCCTTTCATCTGAGATGAAGAAATATTTATCCCTGCACTTCCCTCCCACCTCTAACTTCTGCTGCTGTACATGACTTTCACGTTTACAACACTTTCACACTTATACTTCTGTTTCTTAGTCCTGAATCTGTGTTTGCTCTAGACGTTGACAAAAAACTCAGAAGCAGCTTTCACAATATCAGAGGGACCTTAATGGCTGTCAGTGCAAACATGAGCAGTGCAGCTAGATGCAGAGAAAAGGAACTAGGATTCCTGAATTTATAAATCTGGGAAGTACATACCAAAAAGCAAGGTCAAATGAAGTCTCAAAAAAATGTGTAGCTTATTCAATGCTCTAAAGCAAAGTTTAGCAAATGTTTTTCTGTAAAGAGCCAAACAATAACTATTTAGGCTTTGCAAGCTATGTAGTCTCTGTCAGAGCTGCTACCCTCTGCTGTTGCAGCACAGAAGGTGTCATAGAAACTACACGATAAAATGTGGGTGGCTGTGTCCAAAATACTGAAAACAAAAAATGTCATCTAAAACTAGCCACAGCCAATCCCTGGTTTAAAGCAGTGGTCCTCTAATTTTAATGAGCTTCAGAATCCCCTGGGAGGTTTGCCACCCCCATAGTTTCTGATTCAGCAGTTCTGGGGTGGGTCTGAGGATCTGGATTTCTAACAAGTTCCCAGGTGGCACTCCTTGATGATGTTGGTCCAAGCCACATGGTTGCTGCTTTGCACTAGAGCATCACCCTCTTGTATATATTTGGGATTTTCTTGGAGTTACTGAACGTCTTTCTCATTTTGCATTTGGAACCTGACTACAACTTATCACCGACATTTTCCATCAATATCATCATGCTTTTTATTTCAGGAATCTGCTTTCTTCTTAAAATATTTCTCCCCAGCACTCCCAGCCTTGCTCTTTGGTAGACCAGTTGCTCTCCAAGCCTGCTGTTCAGCTGTCATCTAAGACCATCCTTCTTTGTCTCCAGGATGGGGCTCCCCTCTCTCAAGTTCTATGCCTTCTTCTATCCTGGGTTTATATTAGTCTTACTGTAGTACATCATCAGGAGTAATTTTTTCACAAAAGATGCATGAGATGGCTTTAGAAATCAACCTTGCCAACACCTAGCCTTGGACTTCTAGCCTCCAGAACCATGAGAAAATAAATTTCTGTTCTTTAAGCCACCCAGTCCGTGGTATTTTATTATGGCAGCCCGAGCCGACTAATACACAGGAGGAGCAGAGCAGATGAGATTAAAAATACTATCTAGGAGCTAAATAAAGCAGGTACAATAAAAAGACATGATTAGAATCTATGACACTCAGTTTAAATCTAACCTTAACACAACTGGCTAAAGGGACATAGCTGGACCACCAATGCAAGGACTGGGCAGGAACTGGATATTCCACTAGAACTGAAAGACAGGGCAAGGACTCAGCCTTCATCAGACAGGGAATAATCTGAGAGTTATAGCCACAGGAGTTCTTCAAGACTCATTCTGCAGCTGCAGTCAATCTCAAGATATGAATCCAAGTGGGAAGAGGTGAGACACTTAACAAGCTGATCAGAAAGTTATTCTGACAGGGCTTAGAGCACATGATACCAGTGACATGAGGACAGCCTGACCATTTTAGATATTTTAAATCTATTGTTATTAAACATACCTCCATTCCCATCAAAGAATTTGGACATCATAGCCCTGATGAGGAAATTACCACCACTTGGCCAAGTCGTTAGCACCTCTACTCTTCTACTTTCTGCTTTTCATTTTGTGCCATTAGTTCTTCCAGATTATAAAAGCAAAAATGAACACAGAGAGAAAATGTATTATCATGTGATTTTTTTAGCATACCTGAAGCAAGTATAAGTAAAAATAAAAGAAAGGCAGCCCAGAGTTTTGCAAGTTTAATTAATTACACTCTTAAGGAATGAGTATGCAAAGTTACACTAAAGGAAAAGACCAGTTCCAGGCAAGAACAAGACACCACTGCATTCCAGTCAATAGTATCAATCCACTGAAGGAATAATGTGTCACTCAGGAGAGAGTCCAGCATGGATTTTCCATTTTCACCATAAAACTTTTAGATATCGTTTGACTTTCCTTCAGTCAATCTAAATGTGCAGTTCTGTTTATGTTTACAATAGCCAAGATGTGGAAGCAACCTAAGTGTCCATTGACAGAGGAATGGATAAAGATGTGTACACATATACAATGGAATATTCCTTAGCCATAAAAAAGAATGCAATAATGCCATTTGTAGCAACGTGGATGGACCTAGAGATTATCATGCTAAATGAAGTAAGTCAGACAGAGAAAGACAATATCATATGATATCACTTACATGTGGAATCTTAAAAAAATGATACAAATGAACTTATCTGCAAGACAGAAATTGACTCACAGACAGACATAGAAAACAAACTTATGGTTACCAAAGGGGAAAAGGGGGAGGGATAAATTAGGAGTTTGGGATTAACAGATACACACTACTAAATATAAAATAGATAAACAGAGACCTTCTGTATAGCACAGAGAACTATATTCAATATGCTGTAATAACCTATAGTGAAAAAGAATCTGGAAAAGAATATATGTGTGCATATATGTGTGTGTGTATATATATATATATATATATATATATATCTGAATCACTTTGATGTACACCTGAAACTAACACGACATTGTAAATTTACTATGCTGCAATAAAAATGAATAAACATGCAATTCTGTGGTAGTTAGTGTGTTGTTATTATAAAATGAATAATTATTTTCTTTTGTTTATTCATTTCCTGTCTGTGTGTTTTTGTGGGTTTTCTTCAGTTATGAGACTGATTTTGGAGAAAATCAAGTTTTGATGTGGCAAGAGAGGTAGCAGCCCCTGAAATGCTTGGCACAACTCAGGGCTTCTGTGGACAGTGCCAGTCTGGGATGGGCACCCACATTTCCCTCTGGTAGCATCCTTTCACCTGGACTTGGCCTGCAATAAGCAGCAAAAAGTTTGGGGGCGGGGAATTAATGTCTTGGGGACTTGGGAAGTTGTTTTGGTTTCTAATTGTGTCTGTTCCTTGATTATTTTTAGCAAGTAAAATTGAGTTGACCATATATTTTGTTGTTGGAAGTTTCCTGGGAAAAGAAATGATTGGGCATATTTAAAGATGATATAAAACAATGAGATTATTGTTTGTTTTACAAAGTGATTTCCTTAGGCAAGTATCTCAGCTGAATAATATTTTCAAGTGAGCTTTTAATTTCTTGTAGTTATAGCCTTTAAGGTAGTTTTAAAGAGAAATAACTAAGAGAGAGTGGAACAATGGACTTGCTATTTCCTGATGAAATAGTATTTTTTTCAAAAAAGTATTTAAGAAAAACCAGTCTTCTCTAAAATGATTAGTTGTTCAAACTTTCCATAAATCTGTATTTGAATATACATATTCATATATATATTCATATATAAATATATATATATATGTATTCAACTCAGGAACAGCTAAATGGAAGAGATGTGTAAGACAAGTTATGCAAGGGGGAAGGTTGGCATAAAGCTAACAGTCATGCCTGCTCTGGGTGCACCACCTTCCCAACACATTGATGTATTCACCAACCCAGAAGCTACCCAAATCTTGCTGTTCAAGAATTGTTATTGAAGTTTTGTTATGCAGGAATAATTGATGAAATAATTGGCCATTGGGAATTGAACTCAAGCTGAGTTCCTCTCCTCTCCATGAAGTCAAGAGATGGGGCTAATAGTTCTAACCCCTAAATCAAGTGTTTGGTTCCTCTGTCAACCAACCCCCACCCCAAAACTACCATCACCCCCCACTCTGACCAAGAATCACCTCATTAGTGTAAACTCAGGTCTCACGTATGGTTGAAAGAAGTTCATTGTGAAAAACAAAAGACACTCTATCATTCAGGAAATTGCAAGGATTTTAGGGGTCCTTTGCCAGGAAGTGGGGACAAATATCAAATATATATGCTTTTGTTATACCACACAATATGTTAGGAAATATTATATAGCGACATGATGGTATTGACAGAGGAATAGACACATACATCAATGGAACAGAATAGAGGTCCCAAAATAGACTCACACAAATAAGCCCGACTGAGTTTTGAAAAAGGTGCTGGATCAATTCAATGGAGGAAAGACAGTCTTTTCAACAAACGGTGTCGGAGCAATTGTACATCCATAGCCCCCCCGCAAAAAGAATTTGACTTAAACCTCACAGCTTATACAAAAACTAATTCAAAATGGATCACAGCCATAAATTCAATATATCTGCAATATATATACATTTGTATGTGTGAGTGTTTATATATATATAGTACATAAGAGAAAATCAGGATATATGTTTAGGCAAAGATTTCTAAGATTTGGTATCAAAAGCATGATTTATAAAAATAAAAATTGATAAGTTGGACATCATCAAAACTATTGCTTTGTGAAAGCCCATAAGAAGAGGATGAAAAGCTGGTAGAACATATACATAATCCACATATCCATCAAATGACTTGTGTTTATAATATATAAAGAATCCTCGAAACTCAAGAGCGACAAAAACAATCCAATGAGAAAAAGGGCAAAAGACATTTTACTAAAGAGGATATTCAGAAGACAAATAAGTGCCTGCAAAGATATTATTATCATTAACCATTAAGGAAATGTAAATACAAATCACAATGTAGTATAACTACATACTTATCAGAATGGTGTGAAAACAAAAACAAACAAATATGCAAACTAAAGCAGTGATAACACCAAATTCTGGCAAGAATGCAGAGTAATTGGATCACTCATACATTGCTGGTGGAAATGTAAAAATTTACAATGGCACAGTCACTCTGGAAAAGAGTATAGAAGCTTCTTAACAAAACATTTACAATATACTTATTATACAACCCAGCAATTACACTCTTGGACACTTATCCCAGAGAAATAAAAACATATGTTAGCAGAAAAACCTGTATATAAATATTCACAGTAGTTGTATTAATAATTACTAGCACTAGAAATCACTCACATATCCCTCGGGAGGTGAAAGGTTAAACTATAGTCCACCCATACCATGGAATACTTTTAGCAATAAAGAAGAAAAAACTATTCTTATACTAAAAACCTTGGTTGAATCTCAAGGAGATTGTGCTGAATGAAAAAAGAAAAGAAAAGAAGCAATCTCAAAAGGCTATATACTATATGATTCCACTAATACAGCATCCTTGAAATGACAAAATCACAGATAACAGATTAGTGGTTGCCATTGGCTAGGAAGAGAGGGAGAGGGCTGTGGCTACAAAGGCTAACAAACTTTGAACAAGATAGACCTGTTTTGTATCTTGGCCATGGTCACACAAATCTATAAATAAATAAGGTAAAATTATGTAGAACTAAATATCCACACATAGACAAGTAAGTGCATGTAAAATAGATAAAATCTGAACAAGTTTTCTGGATTGCATAAATGCCAATCTCCTGCTTGTGACATCATAAGTTAACAAGAAGTTATCACTGAGGAATTTGGTGAAGGATATACAGAATCCTTATTATTTCTTAGGCCTGCACATGAATCTATAAGTATCTCAAAGTAATAAGTTAAAAAATATATAAATTCATTATATTCTGGGTCCAAGACTGCCACTAAAATTGGGTGGTGACTTAGAAGTTGTCTCTGGAACCAAGGTTTAGAAGCATAGCCAGGCTTCTGTGTACAGAGCCATGCTCATGGACATGGATTATCCCATAAACTCACTGTTAGGGTGCAGGAAAGCAAACCTGGGGTGGAAAAGTTCAGGTTTAAAAGATTTTGATAGTTGACATTTTAATAGCTGCATTTCAGTAGCTGTCATAAGGAGGGAAAAAAGAGAGATGAAAAAAAAAGTAAGAAAAGAAAGAAAAAGCAAGCAAGCAAGAAAGAAAGAAAGAAGGAAAGAACATATTAGAAAAATCACCATTTTGTAAACTTTAGTAAACTAAGTGATTCAGACAAGGATCATTGAGGGAGGCTGAAAAGCACTAGAAGAAACATGAGGAAAGACACAGTCCTGCAGGTCCAAAACATCACCCCATAGAGTGCTTGCTAATTAGAAAGAGAAAAGCATACCTTTGTGTTGGAACACGCAGGTCATTACACTTAGCTATGTGATCAAATTAGCATCACTAACAGAGACTTCCTAACATTATATGCCTCCTGATATGATATGATATAAAATACACAGAAGCTGTATTCTTGCTAAAAATCTTTAGTCTAAGTCTAATTTCCAAATTGCATGAAATATGGAAAATAGAAGAATCAACCATACAAATCCAGAATATGGAATATTCCATAAGCTCAGTTTCTTCAATAGATCAATATCATAAAAAAAGAAAATAAATCACTATCATGAAAAAATCATATCAGGAAGAAAGAAAAAATCCCTACTGAGGGATTCTCAGGGAACAGAGGTCAGTGGACACAATCTTTGAGCTCTCTCTCTGACTCACTCCAGCTCACTGGTATTTACCAGAATGGAGCTTATACCCTTGTGTGCTTTTTTTTTGCAGCTACTATCAGGAGACACTGGTACGTTGTCCGGTTCTAGTGCCCAGTTGGGCTTACACCTGTAGGTCCCACAAAACTGTAACCAACAGAGAAGAGTTCTCAAACAGCTACCACTCTCAGGGCAGAGCAAGAGGATCTGTTGACCCAGGAAGTCAGTCTTTCTGGGAAAGAGGGCTATTAGCTCATCATTGTAGCTGCAGCCTGAGGGGCAGGGTTCTAGTTAAATACACATTTAAGGGCTTACTGTAAATTCTATCAGACACCTCAGAAGATGGGTGCTATATTCATGCTCTCCTTCTGTAGTGGTCCAGAGCACCAATATCTCTCAGGGGGTACCTTTTGCACATGTCTGGTGCCCTGGTTTTTATGCCTCGTGTCCGGGTTTTGGCAGCTGTCACCCAGGGGATGACCCTTGAATGCCTGGCTCTGGTGGCAGGCGGGGCTTGTGTTCCTGATTCCCACAGGACTCTAACAATCAGAGAGACAGTTCTCAGCAGGCTACCACACCGAGGGTACTGCACAGACACACCCCAAGACTCTCTGTAGAAGAGGCCTGTGTGCTTGTCCTGCAGCTTCAGCCTGAGGGGTAGGATTCAGGTCTGCACATACCTAGAGGCCTATAGAGATGCTCTCATGGAACATGGGCCAGGGGATGCCATCTTTGCTCTCTCCCTCTGCCTCACTACAGTTCACCCAGAAAGGAGATTACACACTCATCTGGAGCCTCAATATTTGTGATTGCCACCTAGGAGACAGCTCCAGATTGCCTGGTCTGGTGCCCAGCATGGCTTACATTTGCAGTCCCACAGGACTGTACATATTTGCATACTTTAAAAGCTGCTCTTTGAGGGTTTGGCTTCCAATGAATCTGAATCTAGGTGCTGACTGAGATCTGCCCCTTTGGGACACTGACAGGTCTCGGCACACCCTCAGCTATTGGGAGCCATTAAAAATAAAATAGGCTGCTTGGACAAGCACAAAGGTCTGAGAGACAACCAAAAGCTAGGACAGGGTTGAATTATAAGGATCATCTCCAACATGAGGCAACTCCTGCAAGACTAGGAGAGGTGGTATTTCATCTAATACATAGAATCAAATTCAGAGTCAAGCAAAGTGAAGAAACAGATTAATAAATACCAAATGAAAGAAGACGATAAACCTTGGGGAAAAGCCTTGAAACAGAGAGAAGTAATTCACCTGATAAAATGTTCAAAGTCATGGTTATAAAGATGCTCACCAACCTTGAAAGAATGGGTGAACACAGTGAGAACTTCAAGAAACAGAGAAAATACAAGAAAGTACCAAATAGAAGTCACAGGGGTGAACATTACAATTACTTAACTGAAAAATACACTACAGGCATTCAACAGACTAGATGAAGAGAAGAAAGGATTGGTGAACTCAAGGACAAAGTAGAGGAACTCACCAATCATAGCAGAGAAAGAAAGGATGAAAGAGAGAGAGAGAGAGAAAGGGAGGGAGAGGGAGGGAAGAAGGAAGGAAGGAAGAAGGAAAGAGAGATAAATTAAGGTACTTATGGGACAACATCAAGCTGATTAACATTTGCATTGTAGGGTTTCCAAAAGGAGAAGAGATAAAGAGGCAGAAAATTATTTGAAGAAATAATGGCTGAAAACATCCATAACCTAGAGAAGGAAACAAACATGTAGATTCAGAGAGTTTCAAATAAGATGAACTCAAAGAGACACACATCAGGACACATAATAATTAAAATGCTGAAAGTTAAAAACAAGGAGAGAATCTTAATAGCAGCAAAAGAAAAACAACTTGTTACTTACAAGGGAACCCCCATAAGAATATCAACAGATTTTTCAGCGGAAACTTTGCAGGCCAGAAGGGGGTGGCATGATATATTCAAAGTGTTGAAAGAAAAAGAAATCCAGCCAAGGATACTCTAGCCAGCAAGGTTGAAGAATTGAAGGAGCGGTAGAGTTTTCCTGATGAGCTAAAATTAAAAGAGTTAATCACCACTAAACTGGCTTTACAGGAAATGTTAAAGAGACTTCTTTAAGTGGAAAGGAAAGGGCAGTAATTAGTAGCAAGAAAACGTACAAAAAAATAAATCTCACTGGTAAAGGTAAATACATATTTTACAGGTAGAGGATTAATCACTTAAAAAGCTAGCATGAAGGTTAAGACAAAAGTAGTAAAATAAATATAACTACAGTAGTTAATCAAGAGATACACAAGATAAAAAAAGTAAAAATTGACATGAAAAACATAAAATGTATGGTGGGGGAGGGTAAAAATGTCGACCTTTAGAAAGTGTTAAAACTCAAGTTGTTATCGACATAAAATAGACTTTTATATATATAGGCTGTTATATGTGAGCCTCATGGTAACCACAAAATGAAAACCTAAAGTAGATGCACACATGATAATAAGAAAGGTATCTAAGCATAAAGAGAAAGTCTTCAAAACTTGAAAAAAGTTTAGAGCAGGAGAAGAAAGGACCAGAGGAATTACAAAACAGCCAGAAAACAATTAACAAAATGGCAACAAGTACATGCCTATCAATAATTACTTTGAATGTAAATGGACTAAATTCTCAAATCAAAAGACAGAGTGACTGAATGGATAAAAAACAAGAACATCTACATGTTACCTATAAAAGACTCACTCCAGATGTAAGGTCACACACTGACAGTAAAGAGATGGAAAAACATATTCCATGCAGACGGAAACCAAAAGAAAGCCGAGGTAGCTACACTTACATCAGACAAATAAACTCTAAAACTAAGACTGTAATAAGAGACAAAGAGGGGCATTACATAATGATAAAGGGGTCAATCACACTAAAGGGTATGACACTGGTAAATATTATTGTCTGGGAGTGCTTTCCCATGAGAAAGACTCTCTACCTCAATTCCAAATTTTTTTTTTATTTGCAAAGTTAATTCGGCTAACTATTGGAATATTTGGACAACTTCTGTGTTCCTTGCTATCAGTGCAACTTGTGGAATGTGTAAATGGCCTGAGGCTTCTAACAATGTTTTAGATTCTGCTTTCCTTAATTTGTATAGATAATTCTCAATTTTGGTAGCAATAGATGAATTTTGTGGTTGGTAAATGAAAAAAGAACAGTGTATCCAGTAATTAGTGTGTTTTTTCTTCCTATGACAAAATATATTTCCTATCAATTTGAGGGAAGTTGAGTTACCACAACTCCTTTACTTGTTTTTTTAAGGTTTGAACTACTCAGTTTTTGCAACTCATTTTTGTTTGGGCAAAAATAATTTTAATAAAAACCCTGGCAGTATCTCAAGAAACATACTTTATTTAGAGTCAGTTTCATGTTACAGGCTCAGAGAGCAATAGAATCCTGACAGTCAAACAGAACTTGTAAACAAGGTTGAGAGAATTTTCCCTCAAAAAATATTTTATAGGACCTATAAAATACAAACAAATAATTCTTAAATGATTACTACAGAAAGCTAAACATAATACCAGCTAAGAAGGGGCATAATAAAATGCATATACCCCTAAAAAGTTGATGGCATAAATCCCTATAACACAAGACCCTCAAGCAAGGAGGAAATTAGTAGCACTAGAACTCAAGGAGAGAGACTTTCTCCATCCAACCAGGGATACTGAAGGAGGTTTTATCAAAGATAATGACATTGGATCCGGTCCTTAAAGGATAGGAAGGATTTGGAATATAAAAATGGAATAAACCATCAGCATCGTTAGGTAATCTACACAAATACAAAGACGATATGAAACTAGAGGTCTCTCAAGTATATGAAAAGAGCCACCTCAGGAAAACATTACCAATATAAAAATCAACTGTGATATTAAGTTGCATTTGACACTTATTAAATAGAAATTGGGTAGTAAGATTTGCCAGTAGTCTTGTTCTCTGTACCCACATGGATCTGGGATAATTTTCCAGATTGTTATGATCCACTCGGAACGTGCTGAAAGCAGACAATTCCCCGGGACCTCGCTGTGTCCAGGGCCCCCCCCAACCCAGTCACCTGCCCTCCACCCTCTACCGTGTGCTCCAGGCTTCCCTGCACTTTCAGGGCAGTTCTGTTGGGGCAGTCCACCCACTCATGCAAGAATTCAGCGTTGTGTAGTCAGCTTTGCTGTGGGAACTGACAACCCTAAAATCTCAGTGGCTTCCACCAACAAACAGTAATTCCTGCTCATGTTATATGATGCCTACATGTTGGCTACAGGTCTGACCCACGTGTCTCCTGGGCTCCAGGATCCAGGCTGGAGGAGATGCCTCCTCATGGGAAATGCCATGCTGCTGGGAGAGGGAAAGCTTTATGTATACCTGGCACTCTGCCCCTGCTCTTCTCATTTTATCAGCAGGTAGGCGTTATGGGGCAGGCAACTGTTCCCACTTGTGGGGATGCTGACCTGAGCTGAGAATGGGGAGGAGAGCTGAGAATGATGACAAAGTCCACCACAGCTTGAGGCCACTTTCTCACTGAACGAATCCTCACCCAGTGGTCCCAATTTGAAAGATGTGGCAGAGTTTCTCTCTTGGAATCCTAATTCCTCTCTGGTAAATGTTGCTGTTCTCTTGCCAAGTTCCTGTCAAGAGTTCTGAACCTCTGACCCTAAGCTCAGAGACTCCAACCGCTCCTCCATAGCCTCTCTTCTGGCTGACATCCCCATGCAGACTTCTTGCCTGGAGTGCTGAGCCTTTCAACATCCTAATTGCTTATCCCAGGCTCCAACTGCTTTTGGAGAAACCCTATAAAGGGGTATCAGATCCTCTCCCCAACTCAGTACTCCATCACAGTGTTAGGCTACCACATATTGATTTCTCTCTGGATAAAGGATGTTCTGCTCAGTAGACTGGAATTCCTCCAGCAGTGACAGCTGGACCACTGCTCTTGTGCCCTCTTAGCTGCCCCCTCTCAGCTACTGGCTGACCGGCCTCATCCTCCAGAGGCAACTGATCCAAGACTGCTGAGGAATGAAAGATGACACACTGCTTTGCTTCTTGACTCACCAAGAAACGTTCTGACTACTAATTTTGTGTAGCAGGTTTGACTTTTAATCCACATCTTCAGGTGTGAATGAAATAAAACTTGTATATGGCTTTTGGTACCCATGACCTGGAGCTGAAATTGCCAGGTCGTAGGGATGTACTTTTGTTTAAACTCAGCATACTGCAAAATAGTTTTCCAAAATGGTGGTGCCAATTATACTTGCACCAGGAATAGAATGCAGTTCCTGACAGCCTTGAAGTTTTAGCCATCATGATGGGTATGTAGTGTTGTCTCTTGGTTGTTTAAATGTACATTTCCTGATGACCAATGATGTTGAGCAACTTTTTATATAAACATCAACCATTCGAAAACCTCCCTTTTGAGAAGTGCTTGCACAAATGTCTTCCCAATTTTTTTTTTTTTTTTGGTACGCGGACCTCTCACTGTTGTGGCCTCTCCCATTGCAGAGCACTGGCTCCGGACGCGCAGGCTCAGCGGCCATGGCCCACGGGCCCAGCCGTTCCGCGGCATGTGGGATCCTCCCGGACCAGGGCACGAACCCGTGTCCCCTGCATCGGCAGGTGGACTCTCAACCACTGTGCCACCAGGGAAGCCCATCTTCCCAATTTTTTAAATGAGTTTTTTTCTTATTGATTTGTAGAAGCACATTATATAATCTAGAGGGGGGGCCTTTCTCTGTTGTGTGTGCCTAACATACTTTCTCCCATATTGTGACTCACATTTTCATTATTTTAGTGCTATATTTCATTGAAGATATGTTCACAGCTTTAGTGTAATCTGATTCTTCAATCTTTTTTATGTTCAAAGCTTTTTGTATAGTATTTAAGAAATCGTTTTCTACACCTATGTCATTATATACTCCATTAGAATGTATTCTAAAATGTTTACTGTTTACCTTTCACACATAGATTTAAATTCCACATGGGGCATTATTAGTGTCTGCATGTGTGTGTTTCTATATAAGGCATGAAATAAGCATCAATTTTCATTTTTTTGCATGAATCTCCAATCGACTCATCACTATTATTAATGACTATTCTTTCTGCATTTCTATACACTAATAACAAAGAAAGAGAAATTAAGAAAATATCCCATTAACAACTGCATAAAAATAAAATTGGTAATGCCACTATGAAAAATGGTATGGAGGTTTATTAGAAAATTAAATATATAACTATCATGTGATCTAGCAAACCCACTTCTGGGTGTATAACTGAAGGAAATGAAATCGGTATCTCAAAGAGGTATCTTCACTCCCATATTTATTGCAGTATTATTTACAATAGCCAAGATATAGAAATAACCTAAGTGTTTGTGGACAGATGAATGGATAAAGAAAATGTTATATATATTTTATATATCATTATGTATATATGTGTGTGATTCATATAAGAATGCAATATTATTCAGCAATACAAAAGAAGAAAATCTGCCATTTGTGAAAACATGGGTGAACACTGAGTTCATTATGCTAAGCAAAATATGTCAAAGACAAATACTGCCTGTTATCAGTTACATGTGGAATCTAAAAAACAAAAAACCCTTCAAACTCATAGAAACAGAGTGTTGAATGTTGGTTGCCATGGATTGGATGGCGGGAGAAATAGTGGGATATTGGTCAAGGAGCACAGACTTTCAGAATTAGTTCTGAGGATCAAATATACAGCATGGTGACTACAATTAATAATGCTGTATTGTGTAGTCAAAATTTGCTAAGAGTAGATCTTAAGCATTCTCACCACGGGGTGGGGGGTGAAAGAAAGTAACTATGTGAGGTGATTGATGTGTTAATTTGATTGTGATTATCATTTCACTATGTATTCATATACCAAATAATGACAGTGTACCCTTTAAATATATACAATTTTATTTGTCATTTATACCTCAATAAAGCAAAAAAAAATTAAAAGGAAAACTGAAAAAGAGAAAAGGAAGCACACTCTATATTAAAGAGATGTAATAACAAAATGTAATACATGAACATATATTGTTTTCTGGTTTTTTTTTAACATCTTTATTGGAGTATAATTGCTTTACAATGGTGTGTTAGTTTCTGCTTTATAACAAAGTAAATCAGTTATACATATGCATATGTTCCCATATCTCTTCCCTCTTGCATCTCCCTCCCTCCCACCCTCCCTATCCCACCCCTCTAAGGTGGTCACAAACCACCTAGCTGATTTCCCTGTGCTATGCGGCTGCTTCCCACTAGCTATCTATTTTATATTTGGTAGTGTATATATGTCCATGCCATTCTCTCACTTTGTCACAGCTTACCCTTCCCCCTCCCCATATCCTCAAGTCCATGCTCTAGTAGGTCTGTGTCTTTATTCCCATCTTACCCCTAGGTACTTCATGACCTTTTTTTCCCTTAGATTCCATATATATGTGTTAGTATACGGTATTTGTTTTTCTCTTTCTGACTTACTTCACTCTGCATGACAGACTCTAGGTCCATCCACCTCACTACAAATAACTCAATTTCGTTTCTTTTTATGGCTGAGTAATATTCCATTGTATATATGTGCCACATCTTCTTTATTCATTCATCTGTTGATGGGCACTTTTAATAAAATTTGTAAAAGTCATTTTTAAAGCAACTGAAAAATTTGAGTATGGATTGTGTATTAGATGATATTAGTGAATTACTTTGAATTTTGTTTGGTTATGAGATTATGTGATTGAGATCATTGAATAGCTCAGCAAGATGAAAATACAAGAAAACATAAGAAAAACACAATTGTTGATTCTAATGATTAACTAATATAGAGTTTGTCAAGGTACTATTCTTCCAACTTTTCTCCATGTTTGAAAATTACATAATGTGAAAGTTGGAGAGTAGAAGAACCATGCAGAGGGGAAAGAAATACTTCAAGAGGTGGAGCTGTCTGTCACTGAGGTGGGAATTCCACTTCTGGGTGGAAACCTGCCAGAGAGGTCATGATGGAATTCCTCCACTGACTGTGAAAACTGAGGATGCTGCTAAGGTCCTGTCTGTCTCTAGGAGTCTATGATTCCAGGATATGGTATCCTGTTGCTACAAAACAGTTTTGCTTAAGGGAAGATTAAATGAGATCATGTCTGTGTCTGACACATGGTACTTTATTTATGGGAAAAAAGATTCCTTGTATATAGACCTGAGTGTTCCAGGTACAGAAAAATATTATGTTGTGTAACAGGAAGGATCGTAACATTTACAGATACCACTGTGGTCTCATTTAGCATGTTGAGGGCATCAATGTCAGAGAGAAGGTAGAATTTTATTATTTTCTGAATGTTTTCCCATAAAGGCACATCTGGCTAATGGTTACCATATTAGACATTGCTGTTTCAGAAGGTGGAAAGAGATATGATGCAGCACATTTAATTAAAAAGTCCTAATACCATTGGGTTGTAAAACAATATAAATCTATTTTCTTTCAGGTATGTCTTCAGTATGAAACATCATAAGAAAGAAAGGACACAGTGATCCTGTGATAAACCGCTATGGAAAATAATATTAAAAAAAGAATATATATGTATTACTGAATCACTTTGCTGTACAGCAGAAATTAACACAACATTGTAAATCAACTATACTTCAGTTAAAAGAAAAGATAAGTAAGGGAGAAGCATTTTAGGTTTTGGAAGTCAGAATGCCAAAGAGAAGGAAGAATCTTGGAGAAAGTCTTATTAGAAGACTGCAAACTCCAAGGAAGTCATCAAGCAGGTTTTGCTAGTGACGAGGAGGCAACCACCTCTAGTCTTTCTAAAACCTAGGATGAACAAGACGAAATCAGTCAGCTGGAGCTCTTCACCAGTCTCACAGACATTTTCTGACCTGGACCTGGATATAGAGCACCCGATGCTTTCTGAATATGATTTCATGGGGAACAGAGCTGGGTGCTTACTAAATGCCAGGCCTTGTGCACAGCATTTTTCCATGGATTATCTCATTTAATACTCACAACAATCCTCTGAGTTGAAAATGTAATGGAGTTTCTATTGGGATTGTTGGAAAGAAGAGTCTTCTCCAAGAGTTTAGGTGATTTTGAGAACCAAGAAATTGCATCAGAAGTGAAATAATGGAAAGTATCTTTCTTAAGAAGAGCATGAAGATTCAAAAATGGTTTCATTTTTGGACATGTAGCTAACTGAAAAATTGGAGTCCTTAATACAGAATGTCTTTAAGCAATCGAACTTTTCCAATGACCACATAAATTCATTTTTGCCTTTATGAATATTAATAATTTAAGTGACTCAAGCAAGCATGTATTATGACTCCCATTCTTTCTACAAAAAAATATGGATTAGAACAATGAAAATTTAGAAAGTTCTGCCTCTTCATTAAATTTAAATTTCTTAAGTTACATTCAGTTTTGACTGAATAATACTAATATGTGCACAGCCTACCTATGATGCAGACAGGGAAAACTCAGCAGGCAGAAACAAGAGCTGTAACTCCTGAAAAACCTGAATTAATAGCACATGTATTCCCTGATACTGCTGTAGATCTAGAATACAGGTGTAGGTAAAGAATACGAACAAACCACTTCCTAAAAGTTAGGCAGAACTTTCAGTTCTACATAGCATCAAGCAATCTTTCCTAGTTATCTGAAAGCTACAACAACAGCTAAAGACAAGTATGAAATAGAGAAAAAAATCTAGTAGCAATAGACACTGGAGTTGGTATATAATTTTCGAATTTGTCTGATGTTTGAAAACCCTGTATCAATTCCTACATATCTTGAACTAAATGAGACAATTAATTTTACTGACGCTTTTGAAATAAAGAAAAATCTTCCAAAGGATTATGTGAGATTTCAGATAAACACAGAATAATTTATGAATGAAGATGAACAAGAAATAGAGACTATTCTAATGGCCTGGAGTGCTTTGTCATCTGGAGTAAGCAAAAAAGATGAAGTGTGATGTTGACTGTCATGACAGGTATGGCCAGTCTCTCATCAGAGACTGTCTGGAATTGCCATTACCCGCTGAAATGGCTTTTCAGCATAATGAAGTATTTGGCTCTGTTGGCATTGATTCAGGGTCTTTAACAGTTGAGGAGAATGTGCTTCATATCGATCTGAGTTTGGAAAAAGTGATTCATAAAAAAATTAAAAGAATATGTGATGGTTAGCAGGCTTCTTTTTATGAAGAACTCCTTTTGTGTCTGTTTCGTCACCTTCCTTCTTGAACAAAATCTACCACATTATATACTATAATTCCATTGAATTTGATTTTGAGAGAGAATTAACTTTTACCGGTTAACAGGTTGCTGATTTTTCCTCCTCTTTTCAGCTGTTTTTAACTTATTTTTCTTCCAGTTACATTGAGATATAATTGGCATACAGCACTGTATAAGTGTAAGGTGTACAGCATACTGATTTGACTTACATACGTCATGAAATGATTATCACAATAAGTTTGGTGAACATCCATCATCTCATATAGATACACTAAAGAAATAAAAAATATTTTGTCCTTGGGATGAGAATTCTTAGGATTTACTCTCTTAACTACTTTCATAAATAACATAGAGCAGTGTTAATCACATTTATTATGTTGTACCTTATATCCCAAGTATTTATTTATCTTATAACTAAAAGTTACTTTTCAACTGGCTTCATCCATTTCCCCCTCTTCCAACCCCACCTCTGGTAAGCACAAACCCCATGTCTTTTTCTTTGAGTTTGTTTGTTTATTTGTTTGTTTTTGAAATATAATTTATGTATAAACTATAATAGTCCCTGTTAAAACTTTTTAGATTATTTCCAGATTGGCCGAATAATATAATTGGTGATAGAACCAAATGTGATTGTTGATATTTTTTGAGGCTAAAAAAAAAAAAGTTTTTTTGGTGAAAGTGTGGTGTTAAAGTCCCCTACTATGATTGTGTTACTGTTGATTTCCCCTTTTATGGCTGTTAGTATTTGCCTTATGTATTGAGTTGTTCCTATGTTGGATGCATAAATATTTACAATTGTTATATCTTCTTCTTGGATCAATCCCTTGATCATTATGTAGTGTCCTTCTTTGTCTCTTGTAATAGTCTTTGTTTTAACATCTACTTTGTCTGATATGAGAATTGCTACTCCAGCTTTCCTTTGTGTTCCATTTGCATGCAATATCTTTTTCCATCCCCTCACTTTCAGTCTGTATGTGTCCCTAGGTCTGAAGTTGGTCTCTTGTAGACAGCATATATTCGAGTCTTGTTTTTGTATCTATACAGCCAATCTATGTCTTTTGGTTGGAGCATTTAATCTGTTTACATTTAAGGTAATTATCGATATGTATGATCCTATTACTATTTACTTAATTGTTTGGGGTTTATTATTGTAGGTCTTTTCCTTCTCTGTGTTTCCTGTCTAGAGAAGTTCCCTTAGTATTTGTTGTAAAGCTGGTTTGGTGGTGCTGAATTCTCTTAGCTTTTGCTTGTCTGTAAAGCTTTTAATTTCTCTGTCAAATCTGAATGAGATACTTGCTGGGTAGAGTAATCTTGGTTGTAGGCTTTTCTCCTTCATCACTTTAAAAATGTCCTGCCACTCTCTTGTATCTTGCAGAGTTTCTTCTGAAGGATCAGCTCTTATCCTTATGGGGATTCCCTTAGTGTTATTTGTTGTTTTTCCCTTGCTGCTTTTAATATTTGTTCTTTGTATTTGATTTTTGATAGTTTGATTAATATGTGTCTTGGCCTGATTCTCCTTAGATTTATCCTGTATGGGTCTCCTGTGCTTCCTGAGCTTGATTAACTATTTTCTTTCCCATATTAGGAAAATTTTCAACTATAATCTCTTCAAATATTTTATCAGTCCCTTTCTTTTTCTCTTCTTCTTTTGGGACCCCTATAATTCGAATGTTGGTGTGTTTAATGTTGTCCCAGAGGTCTCTGAGACTGTCCTTAGTTCTTTTCTTTCTTTTTTCTTTATTCTGCTCTGCAGTAATTATTTCCACTATTTTATCTTCCAGGTCACTTATCCGTTCTTCTGCCTCAGTTATTCTGCTATTGATTCCTTCTAGAGAATTTTAAATTTCATTTATTGTGTTGTTCATCACAGTTTCTTTGCTCCTTAGTTCTTCTAGGTCCTTGTTAAACGTTTCTTGTATTTTCTCCATTCTATTTCCAAGATTTTGGATCATCTTTACTATCATTATTCTGAATTCTTCTTCAGGTAGACTGCCTATTTCCTCTTCATTTGTTTGGTCTGGTGGGTTTTGCCTTGCTCCTTCATCTTCTGTGTGTTTTTCTGTCTTCTCATTTTGCTTATCTTACTGTGTTTGGGGTTTCCTTTTTGCAGGCTGCAGGTTCATAGTTCCCGTTGTTTTTGGTGTTTTTCCCCAGTGGCTAAGGTTTGTTCAGTGGGTTGTGTAGGCTTCCTGGTGGAGGGGACTAGTGCCTGTGTTCTGGTGGATGAGGCTGGATATTCTTTTCTGGTGTGCAGGTGCACATCTTGTGGTGTGTTTTAGGGTTTCTGTGGCCTTATTATGAATTTAGGCAGCCTCTGTGCTATTAGATGTGGTTGTGTTCCTGTCTTGCTAGATGTTTGCCCTAGGGTGTCCAGCTTGCTGGTCATTGAGTGGACCTGGGTCTTGGGATTGAGATAGAGATCTCTGGGAGATTTTTGCCATTTGAAATTACGTGGAGCTGGGAGGTCTCCTGTGGACCAGTGTGCTGAACTTGGCTCTCTCACCTCAGTGGCACAGTCCTGATTCCTGGCTGGAGCACCAAGAGCCTGTCTTCCACAGAGCTTAGAATAAAAGGGATAAAAGAAAGAAAGAAAGAAGAAGATAAAATAAAATGAAGTTATTAAAATAAAATATAAAAAATAATTAAGAAAAAATTTTTGTTAAGTAATGAAAAAAAAAACGGACAGAGAGAGCTCTAAGACAAATTGTAAAAGCAAAGCTATACTGACAAAATCACACACAGAAGCATACACATACACACTCACAGAAAGAAAATAAGGGAAATATATATATAGTTTCTCCCAAAGTTCACCTCTTCAATTTGGGATGGTTCGTTGTCTATTCAGATATTCCATACATGCAGTTTACAGCAAGTTGATTGTGGAGATTAATCCGCTGCTCCTGAGGCCGCTGGGAGAATTTTCCCTTCTTCTTCTTTGTTCTCACAGCTCCTGCGGTTCACCTTTGGATTTGGCCCCGGCTCTGCCTGTAGGTTGCCTGAGGGCGCCTGTTCCTCGCTCAGACAGCATGGGGTTAAAGTAGCAGCTGATTGGGGGCTCTGGCTCACTCAGGCCGGGTGGAGGGAGGGGTATGGAATCCGGGGTGAGCCTGCGGCCGCAGACACCAAATTTACATTGCACCAGCCTGATGCGCAAGGTGCGTTCTCCCGGGGAAGTTGTCCTTTGATCACGGGACCCTGGCAGAGGTGTGCTGCACAGGCTCCAAGGAGGGACGGTGTGGATAGAGACCTGTTCTTGCACACAGGCTATGCGGTGGCGGCAGCAGCAGTCTTAGCGTCTCATGTCTGTCTCAGGGGTCTGCGCTGATAGCTGCGGCTCGCATCCATCTCTGGAGCTCTTTAAGTGGCACTCTTAATCCCCTCTCCTCGTGCACAAGGAAACAAAGAGGCAAGAAAAAGTCTCTTGTCTCTTCGGCAGCTCTAGACCTTTTCCCGGACTCTCTCCCATCTAGCTGTGGTGCACTAGCCCCCTTTAGGCTGTGTTCATGTAGCCAACCCCTGGCCTCTCCCTGGCATCCGACCTCCGAAGCCTGAGTCTCAGCTCCCCAGCCCCCACACGCCCCAGTGGTTGAGCAGACAAGCCTCTCGGGTTGGTGAGTGCTGGTTGGCACCAGTCCTCTGTGCAGGAATCTCTTGGCTTTGCCCTCCGCAACCCTGTTGCTGCACTTTCTTCCGTGGCTCCGAAGTTTCCCCCTCCGCCACCCGCAGTCTCCGCCCTAGAAGGAGATTCCTAGTGTGTGGAAACCTTTCCTCCTTCACAGCTCCCTCCCACTGGTGCAGGTCCCGTCCCTATTCTTTTGTCTCTGCTTTTTCTTTTTTCTTTTGCCCTACCCAGGTATGTGGGGAGTTTCTTGCCTTTTGGAGGGCTGAGGTCTTCTGTCAGCATTCAGTAGGTGTTCTGTAGGAGTTGTTCCACGTGTAGATGTATTTCTCATGGATTGGTGGGGAGGAAGGTGATCTCTGCGTCTTACTCTACTGCCATCTTGAAATTCCTCCTCCACTTGTTTTTTTGTTTGTTTGTTTTTATTTCCATTTCTCTATGAGGTGGGTCAAAAAGGATCTTGCTGTGATTTATGTCATAGAGTTCTGCTTATATTTTCCTCTAAGAGTTTGATAGTTTCTGAACTTACATTTAGTTCTTTAATCCATTTTGAGCATATTTCTCTGTATGGTGTTAGGGAGTGATCTAATATCATACTTTTACATGTACCTGTCCAGTTTTCCCAGTACCACTTATTGAAGAGTCTGTCCTTTCTCCACTGTACATTCCTGCCTCCTTTATCAAAGATAAGGTGACCATATGTGCGTGGGTTTATCTCTGGGCTTTCTATCCTGTTCCATTGATCTATATTTCTGTTTTTGTGCCAGTACCATACTGTCTTGATTACTGTAGCTTTGTAGTATAGTCTGAAGTCAGGGAGCCTGATTCATCCAGCTCCCTGAAGGAGAATATTTTGTTCTCAAGATTGCTTTGGTTATTCAGTGTCTATTGTGTTTCCATACAAACTGTGACATTTTTTGTTCTAGTTCTGTGAAAAATGCCAGTGGTAGTTTGATAGGGATTGCATTGAATCTGTAGATTGCTTTAGGTAGTAGAGTCATTTTCAAATTGTTGATTCTTCCAATACAAGAACATGGTATATCTCTCCACCTATTTGTATCATACTTAATTTCTTTCATCAGTGTCTTATAATTTTCTACATACAGGTCTTTTTTCTCCTTAGGTAGGTTTACTCCTGGATATTTTATTCTTTTTCTTGCAATGGTAAATGGGAGTGTTTTCTTGATTTCACTTTCAGATTTTTCATCATTAGTGTATAGGAATGCCAGAGATTTCTGTGCATTAATTTTATATCCTGCTACTTTACCAAATTCATTGAATAGCTCTAGTAGTTTTCTGGTAGCATCTTTAGGATTCTCTATTTATAGTATCATGTCATCTGCAAACAGTGACAGTTTTACTTCTTCTTTTCCGATTTGGATTCCTTTTATTTCCTTTCTTCTCTGATTGCAGTGGCTAAAACTTCCAAAACTCTGTTGAATAAGAGTGGTGTGAGTGGGCAACCTTGTCTTCTTCCTGATCTTAGTGGAAATGCTTTCAGTTTTTCACCATTGAGGACGATGTTGGCTGTGGGTTTGTCATATATGGCCTTTATTATGTTGAGGAAATTTCCCTCTATGCTTATTTTCTGCCGTGTATTTATCATAAATGGGTGTTGAATTTTGTCAAAAACTTTCTCTGCACCTATTGAGAAGACCATATGGTTTTTCTCCTTTAATTGTTAATAAGGTGTATCACATTGATTGATTTGCGTATATTGAGGAATCCTTGCATCCATGGAATAAACCCCACATGATCATGGTGTATGATCCTTTTAATGTGCTGTTGGATTCTGTTTGCTAGTATTTTGTTAAGGATTTTTGCATCTATGTTCATCAGTGATATTGGCCTGCAGTTTTCTTTCCTTGTGACATCCTTGTCTGGTTTTGGTATCAGGGTGATGGTGGCCTCATAGAATGAGTTTGGGAGTGTTCCTCTCTCTGCTATAGTCTGGAAGAGTTTGAGAAGGATAGCTGTTAGCTCTTTTCTAAATGTTTGATAGAGTTTGCCTGTGAAGCAATCTTGTCCTGGACTTTTGTTTGTTGGTAATTCTTAATCACCGTTTCAATTTCAGTGCTTGTGATTGGTCTGTTCATATTTTCTATTTCTTCCTGATTCAGTCTTGGCAGGTTGTGCATTTCTAAGAATTTGTCCATTTCTTCCAGGTTGTCCATTTTATTGGCATAGAGTTGCTTATAGTAATCTCTCATGATGTTTTGTATTTCTGCAGTGTCAGTTGTTACTTCTCCTTTTTCATTTCTAATTCTAGTGATTTGAGTCTTCTCCATTTTTTTCTTGATGAGTCTGGCTAATGGTTTATCAATTTTGTTTATCTTCTCAAAGAACCAGCTTTTAGTTTTATTGATCTTTGCTATCATTTTTTTAATTTCTTTTTCATTTATTTCTGATCTGATCTTTAAGATATCTTTCCGTCTGCTAACTTTGGGGTATTTTTGTTCTTTTTTCTCTAATTGCTTTAAGTGCAAGGTTAGGTTGTTTATTTGAGATGTTTCCTGTTTCTTAAGGTAGGATTGTATTGCTGTAAACTTCCCTCTAAGGACTGCTTTTGCTGCATCCCATAGGTTTTGGGTCGTCGTGTCTCCATTGTCATTTGTTTCTAGGTATTTTTTGATTTACACTTTGATTTCTTCAGGGATCACTTCATTATTAAATAGTGTATTGTTTAGACTCCATGTGTTTGTATTTTTTACAGATATTTTTCTGTAATTGATATCTAGTCTCATAGCATTGTGGTCGGAAAAGATACTTGATATGATTTCAATTTTCTTAAATTTTCCAATGCTTGATTTGTGACCCAAGATATGATCTATCCTGGAGAATGTTCCATGAGCACTTGAGAAAAATGTGTATTCTGTTGTTTTTGGATGGAATGTCCTATAAATATCAATTAAGTCCATCTTGTTTAATGTATCATTTAAAACTTGTGTTTCCTTATTTATTTTCATTTTGGATGATCTGTCCATTGGTGAAAGTGGGGTGTTAAAGTCTCCTACTCTGATTGTGTTACTGTCGATTTCCCCTTTTATGGCTGTTAGTATTTGCCTTATGTACTGAGGTGCTCCTATGTTAGGTGCATAAACATTTACAATTGTTATATCTTCTTCTTGGATCAATCCCTTGATCATTATGTAGTGTCCTTCTTTGTCTCTTCTAAGAGTCTTTATTTTCAAGTCTATTTTGTCTGATATGAGAATTCTACTCCAGCTTTCTTTTGGTTTCCATTTGCATGGAATATCATTTTCCATCCCATCACTTTCAGTCTGTATGTGTCTCTAGGTCTGAAGTGTGTCTCTTGTAGACAGCATATATATGGGTCTTGTTTTTGTATCCATTCAGCCAGTCTGTGTCTTTTGGTGGGAGCATTTAATCCATTTACATTTAAGGTAATTATCGATATGTATGTCCCTATTCCCATTGTCTTAATTGTTTTGGGTTTGTTATTATAGGTCTTTTCCTTCTCTTGTGTTTCTTGCCTAGAGAAGATCCTTTAGCATTTGTTGTAAAGCTGGTTTGGTGGTGCTGAACTCTCTCAGCTTTTGTTTGTCTGTATGGGTTTTAATTTCTCCATCAAATCTGAATGAGATCCCTACTGGGTAGAAAAATCTTGGTTGTAGGTTTTTCTCCTTCATCACTTTATATATATCCTGCCAGTCCCTTCTGGCTTGCAGAGTTTCTGCTGAAAGATCAGCTGTTAACCTTATGGGGATTCCCTTGTGTGTTATTTTACCCTTGTTGCTTTTAATATGTTTTCTTTGTATTTAATTTTTGACAGTTTGATTAATATGTGTCTTGGCATGTTTCTCCTTGGATATATCCTTTATGGGACTCTCTGTGCTTTCTGGACTTAATTAACTATTTCCCTTCCCATATTAGAGAAGTTTTTAACTATAATCACTTCCAATATTTTCTCAGTCCCTTTCTTTTTCTCTTCTTCTTCTGGAACCCCTATAATTCGAATGTTGGTGCGTTTAATGTTGTCCCAGAGTTCTCTGAGCCTGTCCTCAGTTCTTTTCATTCTTTTTTCTTTAATCTGCTCTGCAGTAGTTATTTCTACTATTTTATCTTCCAAGTCACTTATCCGTTCCTCTGCCTCAGTCATTCTGCTATTGATCCCTTCTAGAGTATTTTTAATTTCATTTATTGTGTTGTTCATCGTTGCTTGTTTCATGTTTATTTCTTCTAGGTCCTTGTTAAATGTTTCTTGCATTTCCTCTACTCTATTTCCAAGATTTTGGATCATCTTTACTATCATTATTCTGAATTCTTCTTCAGGTAGACTGCCTATTTCCTCTTCAATTTTTAGGTCTGGTGGGTTTTTATTTTGCTCCTTCATCTGCTGTGTGTTTTTCTGTCTTCTCATTTTGCTTATCTTACTGTGTTTGGGGTCTCCTTTTTGCAGGCTGCAGGTTTGTAGTTCCCATTGTTGTTGGTGTCTGTCCCCAGTGGCTAAAGTTGGTTCAGTGGATTGTGTAGGCTTTCAGGTGGAGGGGAGTGGTGCCTGTGTTCTGGTGGATGAAGCTGGATCTTGTCTTTCTGGTGGGCAGGTCCACGTCTGGTGGTGTGTTTTGGGGTGTCTGTGGACTTATTATGATTTTAGGCAGCCTCTCTGCTAATGGGTGGGGTTTTGTTCCTCTCTTGCTAGTTGTTTGTCCTAGGGTGTCCAGCACTGTAGCTTGCTGGTCGTTGAGTGGAGCTGGGTTTGGTGTTGAGATGGAGATCTCTGGGAGATTTTTGCTGTTTGATATTATGTGGAGCTGGGAGGTCTCTTGTGGACCAATGTCCTGGACTTGGCTCTCCCACCTCTGAGGCACAGCCTTGACGCCTGCCTGGAGCAGCAAGAGCCTGTCATCCACACGGCTCTGAATAAAAGGCAGAAAATGAAAGAAAGAAAGAAAGAAGACGATGAAATAAAATAAAATTAAAAGTTATGAAAATAAAAAGTATTAAAAACATTTTTAAATAATATATAAAAAGAAGGAAGGAAGGAAAGAAGAGAGCAACCAAACCAGAAAACATATCCACCAATATAAGAAGTTCTAAAAAGTATAGTAAAAAAAAAAACCAGACAGACAGAACCCTTGGACAAATGGTAAAAGCAAAGCTATACAGACTAAATCACACACAGAAGCATACATATACACTCTCACAAAAGTGTAAAAGAGGGAAGAAAATATATATCGGTGGTCCCTAAGTCTACCTCCTCCATTTGGGATGATTAGTTGTCTATTCAGGTATTCCACAGATGCATGTCAACATCAAGTTGATTGTGGAGATTTAATCCGCTGCTCCTGAGGTTGCTGGGAGAAATTTTCCTTTCTCTTTTTTGTTCGCATAGCTCCTGGGGTTCAGCCTTGGATTTGGCCCTGCCTCTGTGTGTAGCTTGCCTGAGGGTGTCTGCGGCTGATTTGGGGGCTCTGGCTCACTTGGGTGGGGGCGAGCGAGGGGCACGGAGTGCGGGGTGAGCCTGTGGCAGCAGAGGCCAGCGTGACGTTGCACCAGCCTGAGGCGCACAGTGCGTTCTCCCAGGGAAGTTGTCCCTGGATCGCGGGACTCTAACTGTGGTGGGCTGCACAGGCTCCCAGGTGGGGAGGTGTGGATGGTGACCTATGCTTGCACACAGGCTTCTTGGTGGCGGCAGCAGAAGCCTTAGCATCCCATGCCCATCTCTG
Source organism: Grampus griseus (assembly GCF_964374135.1). NCBI lineage: Eukaryota > Metazoa > Chordata > Mammalia > Artiodactyla > Delphinidae > Grampus > Grampus griseus. Next base: position 121,151,364 of record NC_139018.1, on the reverse strand, counting down.
GGGTCCGCGCTGATAGCCACAGCTCGTGCCCATCTCTGGAGGTCCTATAAGCATCACTCTTAATCCCCTCTCCTTGCACACCAGGAAACAAAGGGGTAAGAAAAAGTCTCTTGCCTCTTCAGTAGCTCCAGACTCTTTCCCGGACTCCCTCCCAGCTAGCTGTGGTGCACTAGCCCCCGTCAGGCTGTGTTCATGCAGCCAACCCCAGTCCTCTCCCTGGGGTCTGACCTCTGAAGCCCCAGCCTCATTTCCCAGCCCCCGCCCGCCGCGGAGGGTGAGCAGACAAGCCTCTTGGGCTGGTGAGTGCTGGTCGGCACCGATCTTCTCTGCGGGAATCTCTCCACATTGCCCTCTGCACCCCTGTTGCTGCACTCTCCTCTGTGGCTCCAAAGCTTCCCCCCTCTGCCACCCACAGCCTCCACCCGTGAAGGGGCTTCCTAGTGTGTGGAAACCTTTCCTCCTTCACAGCTCCCTCCCACTGGTGCAGGTCCCATCCCTATTCTTTTGTCTCTGTTTTTTTCTTTTTTCCTTTTTTTGCCCTACCCAGGTACGTGGGGAGTTTATTGCCTTTTGGGGGGTCTGAGGTCTTCTGCCTGCGTTCAGTAGGTGTTCTGTAGGAGTTGTTCCACATGTAGATGTATTTCTGATGTACTTGTGGTGAGGAAGGTGATCTCCACGTCTTACTCTTCCACCATCTTCACCAGTTAAGTTTTAAAATCAGTTTTTAAAAGATGCAGCAGAAGAGCTCTGTAAGTGGAGAAATTATATGGATGCAGCCATACTTTATAATTTTTTTATATAGCTTTATTTATTTATTTAGATTAACTACAAATAATTTGACTACAATTATACAAGGCAAAATCATTTCTGGACAAAAGTAATATAAATGCATTTACCAATGCACCCCTGCTTTGCCAATTTCTTGCCCATGATTTGTGTTTAAAAGCATCAAGGACAGGAAGTGTCCTGTAAAATGCTAATTTGAGACCCTCCCCTTGTTGGGGATATTGATCCTGATAATCCTGAACAAACATCATCTCAGAGAACAGAAAACCAAAAATTATTGAAGAATTTAGCAGCCCCTGATGTGCTACTCTTATTGGATCTTTGGAATACTCAAACTTTTTTTTGAAGTATAGTTGATTTACAATGTTGTGTTAGTTTCCAGTGTACAGTACAGTGATTCAGTTATATATATATATATATATATATATATATATATATATATATATATATATATATATATACACACACACACACACATATATACCACACATATATATAAAACTGAATCACTGTGCTAAATATATATATATATATATATATTCTTTTTCAGATTCTTTTCCCTTATAGGCTACTACAAAATACTGAGTAGAGTTCCCTGTGCTGTACAGTAGTAGGTCCTTGTTGGTTATCTATTTTATATATAGTAGTGTATATATGTTAATCCCAAACTCCTTATATATCCTTCCCCCCCATTTCCCCTTTGCTAACCATGTGTTTGTTTTCTATATCTGTGCTCTATTTTTGTTTTATAAATAAGTTCATTTGTATCTTTTTTTTTAGATTTCACATATAGGTGATATCATATGACATTTGTCTTTCTCTGTCTGGCTTACTTCACATAGTATGATAATCACTAAGTCCATCCATGTTGCTGAAATTGGCATTATTTCATTCTTTTTTATGGCTGAGTAATATTCCATTGTATATATATATGTACCACACCTTCTTTATCCATTCATCCATCAATGGACTCTTAGGTTGTTTCCATGTCTTGGCCATTGTAAATATTTCTGCTATAAACATAGGGATGCATGTATCTTTTTGAATTAGAGTTTTGTCTGGATATATGCCCAGGAGTAGGATTGCTGGATCATATGGTAACTCTAGTATTTTAAGGAACCTCCATACTGTTTTCCATAGTGGCTGCACCAATTTACATTCCCACCAACAGTGTAGGAAGGTTCCCTTTTCACCACACCCTCTCCAGCATTTATTATCTGTAGACTTTTTGATGATGGTCATTCTGACCAGAGTGAGGTGATATTTTATTGTAGTTTGGATTTGAATTTCTCTAATAATTAGTGATGTTGAGCATTTTTCATGTGCCTGTTGGTCATCTGTAGGGAATACTCAAACTTAAAAAGTATCACTCAGAGAAATAATGTCGGAAGAAATTGCCTCACAGGAAGAACATGATTTGAAAAGGGAGCCACATAATGTTTGTAAAAGATTGTGTCACTGAATTAAAGAAGCTTCAGCTCTCCAAGATATTCCCAAAATTCTCTCGTGGAGATTTTCAAGGACCACAGCCATCTCTTGGGACACACATTTAAACTGTGTTCTTAAAGGAGACCCACAAAAAACTGTTGTTGCACAAGAGTTCTTCACTAAAAAGTGAGCATCACTTCTACTGCGTAGAAGTCTAAAGAGAAACAAAGGAAAGACTGGAGATAAACAAAGTGGTCCATTCCCCTGAGTAGGATGGCTGCAAGCAGAAGAGGATGCAAGGTTTCAACAAGGCAAAGAAGCCCATCCAATGGGGGGTGGGAGTGTTGCCATGTTTTGTGCCCCACAGGGAAGTGTCCATGAGCAGACGAATGAAGCCAGCTGCATTGCCAATGCAGAGATTTTTCAGAAGACGTTCCTCCCAGCTGACACAGAATGTTCCAGACCTCCATGGGCTGCATGGCGACAAAGCTAGAGAACACTGGATGACAGAATTACAGCACACACTGAAGAATTTAAGAGAATGTTCGTATGTCTTGCCTCTCTGTGATTATGGACCAAGGAAAACAGCCAGGGCATAGTTGATGGCAGGAAGCCAGCCGCTGTTAAACATCTACAACCACAGCTTCAGGCTCTCTGAAATTAGACCAGGCTGCTGGAAAGTCCTGCTAAAGTAAAGAAACATCCTTGACTTAGAAGCATGAAGAATTTAGTAAAGAAACAGGGCCAGAATGCATCTGCATGCAGAAGAGCCCTTTATGACTTCACGTTATATATGACAAATTTTTTTATCTTTCTTTTTATACTGAGTGATTCTTCTGGTTCAAATGGTGAACCCATTTTTAATAATGATTGAATTAACTGTGAGGCTACTCATTAAAATGCAATATTGCAGGTATCTTGTGGAGAATATATTACAAAACTTTCAGCCAGCATATGAGAAACAAAATGTTTTTATTTGTACAATAAAGACAAAGTAATTTTGCTGTCAGGTCTGTACAGTTTTATTGAGAACTTTTTATAACTCTGCTTTTAAAATTTCTTATAAAACCATTTGCAAATCACATACTTAGTTTAATAAAATGCTTTTTCCCCCTCCCCCAAAATTTCATATTTACTTGTATGTCAAACAAGCGTTAAGCTGTCCTTGATATCAGTCAATTTGCCTCCTTAGTTCTGCTGACTTCGATGTTTCTTTCAGCAGAGTTTTCCTTGTTGTTCCTGAAAGGATTTTGGGGTATGTATTGGTTTCCTAGGACTGTTGTACCACAGACTGGGTGGCTTAACCAACAAAAATTTATTGTCTCACAGTTATGGAGGCTGGAAGTCTGAGATCAAGGTGCAGCAGGTTTGGTTTCTTTCTGAGGACTGTGATTCTCTTGCCTGGTAGATGGTAGATGCCCATCTTCTCTCTGCATCTCTGCACATTGCTTTCTCTCTTTGTGTGTATTTCTGTGTCCAAATTGTCCCTTTTTCTAAGGACAACAGCCATTTGTATTAGGTCCTTCCTAATGTTCTCATTTTCCACTCCCATCTCCAAATAAGGTCACATTCTGAGGTACAGGGAGTTAAGACTTTAACACAAGAAGTTGGAGTGGGGGTACGTATAAAGTCAACCTATAACAGAGTGGATTCCCTTCTGGGGGCTGAGCTACCCATAACCATCCCAGGAAGGGTACCAGGGCTAAGGAAGCTGAGGAATCATGGACTTTTTTGCCAAGCTTGGGATTTCTCTCTTGCTATACATACCCCCTATAAATTTTGCAATTCATCAGGGACCCCCAGCACCCAGTGATAAAGGCTAGTCTTTCTGCATGAGGATCTATAAGCATGCACCGGCCCTTACAGTATCTCTGACTCTGGTCATGTGTCCCTGGCCTTTCCCCCTGCCCCACATGTACGAGTTCTGCCTTGCCTTCTGCCTCTAACTGCAAGGAAGGAAGTACCAGCCTCCGTGTGCTGGGCACTCACTATGTAACAGGCTGTGTGGTAAGCTCTCCACAGATATTGTCTCCTTTTATCCTCCCATAAACCTAGGAAGTAGGTGATGGCATTTCTGTTTTATAGATGAGAAGACTATACTGTAAATAAATTAAGTGTTTTGCTCAAGGTTTGTGTTTATCATTTCATTAAATGAAATATATCCAATATTCTTTCTTATTTAGCAGAGACAAAATACCACTCCTGGTAAGGACAGAGAAAGGGACAGGTGCTAGAAAAACATAAGGAAGACGGATTTCATGAGTCTCCAGGATGAGGACCAACACCCGTGTTTGAAAAGGAAGGGTAATCCTCCTTCATACCAGCACTGTTTACAACAGCCAAAAGAAGGAAGCAACCCACGTGTCCATCCATGAATGAATGGATAAGCCAAGTGTGGAAGTGCGGTCTGTCCATACAATATTGATCAGTCTTTAAAAGGGAGGACATTCTGACACAAACTACAACATTGATAACCTTGAGGACATCATGCTAAGTGAATAAGCCATTCACCAAAGGACAAATACCGTATGACTCCACTTATATGAGTTCTTGAGTAACTCAATTCATTGTGACAGAAAGTAGAATGGTGGTCCCCTGGGGTAAGGGGTGGGGGGATTACTGTTTAATGAGGACAGAGTTTCAATGTGCTAGGATGACAGGGTTTTAAAGATGGATGGTAGGAATGGGATCAACAATGTGAATGTACTTAATGCTGCAGAACTTTGCAGGACACTTACAGATGGTTATGATGGTAAATTTTATGTTATGTGTATTCTACCACAATTAAAAATAATTTTAAAAAAGAAAGGACATTGATGCCAACCCATACACTTAAAATAATCTTGAACTCAGATTTCCCCACAGTATTATAAAATGATCTTTTGATCAATCACTCAGAAAGGTCTAGAGGAAACTGAATTTTTATAGAGAAAAACAGTCTTGAGACAGAAGTAGGATTTACGTGCATGAGTGTGTTTTCAGTAAATATTTGCATGATAAATTCCCATTTCACCTAAAGGAAGGTCTCCAGGACCCAGAGGTAGGTGTGAGGTTGGCGCCAGGGTGCATACCACTGAGGAGAGGCTTTAGGTGTGGACTCTGGGACTTCTCACTAAGGGTAAGTTTATCTTTTCACCAGTCTCTGCACAGGTGAGCCTAAGCAAGGCAGGAGGTGATGGGGAAGCTGATGGAAATGGCAAAGGAGCATTCCTGGGCTCAGCCCTGATTGCAGAATGAGAGGACACCTAGGTCAAGGAGATGGCTGGTCCTTAGAGGCTCACTGTTCCTGACCAAGGATGGGGGCAGAGCAATGACCTCAGCACACCTAGAGAAAGGCTCCCTAACAACGATCTCTCTCTCTCCCAGCCTCTCTGCTATGACCTCATAGACTTTTGTCTGGCTTATTCCTCCCAGGTCTTCTGCTTTCCATCTTAAAATATTTCAATCTTTCTGCTAATTGCAGTCAGGGTGATGATGATAAAATGTAAATCAAATTACATGATCCCACCACTAAAATTCCTCCCCATCTCTCCATTCCCTATGAGACACCATCAAAACCCAGAAATGTAGGCTGATGAATGTGCCTTGCCCACTTGTCTGACCTTGGGCCTTACCAGCTGTCACCCTGACACAGACTCACATAGGACATCTAGTCAGCAGCTGGCCCTCCAGCCTCAGTGCACGGAGCTCGGTGAGCCTGTTCCTGGCTCCTGCCCTCTCACCCACCCACCACTGTCAACTCAGCCTCAAATCTCTCCTCAGCCATAAGCCCCCAGGAGGGATTCCTGGAAGTTCCACTCCTTATCTTGGTCTTAGAAGTTCACTTGCTGCTTTTGACTTCCACTGCCCATCTCTGGAAGGGGAGGCCCTGGACAGTGGGTCAAAGTCTTTGTTTCTGAACTTCCCACCCCTGCAATTGTGCCTGTTCCTTCATGAGAGTCAGGAAACATTGCATGTGAAAAGCATTGTGTTTTTGCCCCTCATTTAACCCGGACAAAGCCCTGTTTGTTTTTGGATGCACACGTCCGCTGAAAGTGGACTCATTTTCCACAGTGAGGTTCAAGTCCATTCTTCCAGATGTCCATAGGAGGTGCCACTATGGTGCAGTGCCCAGACCTGCACCTGGGAACCTGGCATTGGTTCTAGGCTTCAGCTTCCTATTCTGTAAAGTGAACTGACTTCACCAAATGCAGTGAGGAAAAAACATAAATTCTATCTCACTTTTAGAATGAGTCTCAAAATATGAAAAAAAAATTCTCAAGGTTTGTAGACAATTATTTTGGCTCTCCACCCCTAGAATAACTGAATTCTTAAAAATCTAGCTCTGCACAGAGAAATAAAACCAAACTCAGGTTCATGTCAGTGAGACTGATAACACACAAAGGTTAGTTGGTGATTAATAGTTGAGAGTCTGGCCTTCAAGTTCCCAGGCCCATCCTTGTTGCAGAAGACCTTGAGAGCCCACAGAAGTGGGTGAGCACACACTATTAAAAACTTTTTTAGGCTGTCAGCCTTGTGTATCTCCTCCAAAAACATGTAGATCATAAAAACATACTCCAGTTCTCTTCAGCTGATTTGATGCAATTTCCTTCAGTGCCATTTGGTTATGTCTTTTTTATACTTATGTTCAAAAAGTAGGAAAAATAATGCAAAGCAGGCCATATTCTAAAATAGAAAGCAGTAAAGGGTAAAGTAATTGAGGCTTTGCTTCTCTCCCCACCTCCAAAAACAAAAGAGCAAAGTAGAGTGAATCTCATGTTATGCATCTGAAGCATTTTATTTCTAAACTTTACAAAGCAAAGCAATAGGAAACTTGTTAACTTTTATAGCCAGACAAAGAGATAATAGCATTTGTAGCTATGGAAATATAATTGGGCTTTTATTTAAATGTGGCAGAGAGTTTGTTCTCATTATAGGAAACAAATGAACAACAACAAATCATCCGTGGGCTTTATCATCCATGAGGTGCTGGAGCTGGTGGATCATATCTTGTAATTGAACTAGGGAGCCAGAGCTTGATATTGACTACCTAATGACTACGGAGTCATTATTCTGATAATCATCGTCATGACAAAATATTCCATCCCCATTGTTGTGGGATTTTTTGTTTTTTTGTTTTTAAAGAAGCTGTTGGGGGGGTAGGAGTTTATTAATTAATTTATTTATTTATGCTGCATTGGGTCTTCATTTCTATGTGAGGGCTTTCTCTAGTTGTGGCAAGCGGGGGCCACCCTTCATCACAGTGCACGGGTCTCTCACTATCGCGGCCTCTCTTGTTGCAGAGCACAGGCTGCAGACACGCAGGCTCAGTAGTTGTGTCTCATGGGCCTAGTTGCTCCGCAGCAGGTGGGATCCTCCCAGACCAGGGCTCAAACCTGTGTCCCCTACATTAGCAGGCAGATTCCCAACCACTGTGCCACCAAGGAAGCCCTTGTTGTGTTTAAGTAGAAAAAGTAAAGGAAGGTTGCAGGTCATAAATGCAATTCATAACTTTGCCAGTGGAAAACCATGAATTTGATCATCTTATTATCTCTACTTATACCTAAGCTCCTTTCCTGAACTCTGACCCCTGTTTCTCTCCCAATCTGGCAATTTCCTTCTATCCTTATCATCTCCCTGCCCAATGAGGTAGCCCCAGAGGGTAAAACCTATCTGAAAAGTCACTCAGATTTCTAATAGATCATGAATGTTGAGCTAAAGGTCCTTGACAGATCCTATATTCTTCCCAAAACAGGTAATGTCCTAAAAAATAAACTTTAAATTCTCCTTTAAAAGTGGGTAAAGATACTTGAGTGTCTCTGATTTCTTTCAATCTTATCCCCCTTCCATTTCATGGAAGGAAAATTCAGGGATGAGGATAAGAATTTACTCACTAAATGTTGGGGTTTTTTTGCTCTTATTTCTCTAGTTGCTTTAGGTGGAAGGTTAGGTTGTTTATTCGAGATGTTTCCGGTTTCTTAAGGTAGGATTGTATTGCTATAAACTTCCCTCTTAGAACTGCTTTTGCTGCATCCCATAGGTTTTGGTTCGTCGTGTCTCCATTGTCATTTGTTTCTAGGTATTTTTTTATTTCCTCTTTGATTTCTTCAGTGATCACTTCGTTATTAAGTAGTGTATTGTATAGCCTCCATGCGTTTGTATTTTATACAGATCTTTTCCTGTAATTGATATCTAGTCTCCTAGCATTGTGGTCAGAAAAGATACTTGATACAATTTCAATTTTCTTAAATTTACCAAGGCTTGATTTGTGATCCAAGATATGATCTATCCTGGAGAATGTTCCATGAGCACTTGAGAAAAATGTGTATTCTGTTGTTTTTGGATGGAATGTCCTATAAATATCAATTAAGTCCATCCTGTTTAATGTATAATTTAAAGCTTGTGTTTCCTTATTTATTTTCATTTTGGATGATCTGTCCATAGGTGAAAGTAGGGTGTTAAAGTCCCATACTATGAATGTGTTACTTTCGATTCCCCCTTTTATGGCTGTTAGCATTTGCCTTATGTATTGAGGTGCTCCTATGTTGGGTGCATAACTATTTACAATTGTTATATCTTCTTCTTGGATCGATCCCTTGATCATTATGTAGTGTCCCAAAGTTAGCAGTGGGAAACAAATCATAAAGATCATATTAGAAATAAATGAAAAAGAAATGAAGGAAACAATAGCAAAGATCAGTAAAACTAAAAGCTGGTTCTTTGAGAAGATAAACAAAATTGATAAGCCATTAGCCAGACTCATCAAGAAAAAAAGGGAGAAGACTCAAATCAATACATCTAGAAATGAAAAAGGAGAAGTAACAACTGACACTGCAGAAATAAAAAAGATCATGAGAGATTACTACAAGCAACTCTAGGACAATAAAATGGACAACCTGGAAGAAATGGACAAATTCTTAGAAATGCACAACCTGCCAAGACTGAATCAGGAAGAAATAGAAAATATGAACAGATGAATCACAAGCACTGAAATTGAAACTGTGATTAAAAATCTTCCAACAAACAAAAGCCCAGGACCAGATGGCTACACAGGCGAATTCTATCAAACATTTAGAGAAGAGCTAACACCTATCCTTCTCAAATTCTTCCAAAATATAGCAGAGAGAGGAACACTCCCAAACTCATTCTATGAGGCCACCATCACCGTGATACCAAAACCAGACAAGGATGTCACAAAGAAAGAAAAATACAGGCCAATATCACTGAAACATTGATGCATAAATCCTCAACAAAATACTAGCAAACAGAATCCAACAGCACATTAAAAGGATCATACATTGTGATCAAGTGGGGTTTATTCCAGGAATGCAAGGATTCTTCAATATATGCAAATCAATCAACATGATACACCATATTAAAAGTTGAAGGAGAATAACCATATGATCATCTTAATAGATGCAGAGAAAGCTTTAGACAAAATTCAACACCCATTTATGAAAAAAACCCTGCAGAATGTAGGCATAGAGGGAACTTTCCTCAACATAATAAAGGCCATATATGACAAACCCACAGCCAACATCGTCCTCAATGGTGAAACACTGAAAGCATTTCCACTAAGATCCAGAAAAAGACAAGGTTGCCCACTCTCACCACTCTTATTCAACATAGTTTTGGAAGTTTTAGCCACAGCAGTCAGAGAAGAAAAGGAAATAAAAGGAATCCAAATCGAAAAAGAAGAAGTAAAGCTGTCACTGTTTGCAGATGACATGATACTATACATAGAGAATCCTAAAGATGCTACCAGAAAACTACTAGAGTTAATCAATGAATTTGGAAAAGTAGCAGGATACAAAATTAATGCACAGAAATCTCTGGCATTCCTATATACTAATGATGAAAAATTTAAAAGTGAAATCAAGAAAACACTCCCATTTACCATTGCAACAAAAAGAAAAAAATATCTAGGAATAAGCCTACCTAAGGAGACAAAAGACCTGTATGCATAAAATTATAAGACACTCATGAAAGAAATTAAAGATGATGCAAATAGATGGAGAGATATACCATGTTCTTGTATTGGAAGAATCAAGAATTTGAAAATGACTCTACTACCCAAAGCAATCTACAGATTCAATGCCATCCCTATCAAACTACCAATGGCATTATTCACAGAACTAGAACAAAAACTTTCACAATTTGTATGGAAACACAAAAGACCCCGAATAGCCAAAGCAATCTTGAGAAAGAAAAATGGAGCTGGAGGAATCAGGCTCCCTGACTTCAGACTATATTACAAAGCTACAGTAATCAAGAAATTATTGTACTGGCACAAAAACAGAAATACAGATCAATGGAACAGGATAGAAAGCCCAGAGGTAAACCCATGCACATATGGTCACCTTATCTTTGATAAAGGAAGCAGGAATGTACAATGGAGAAAGGACAGCTTCTTCAATAAGTGGTGCTGGGAAAACTGGACAGGTACATGTAAAAGTATGAGATTAGAACACTACCTAACACCATACACAAAAATAATCTCAAAATGGATTAAAGAACTAAATGTAAGGTAGAAAACTATCGAACTCTTAGAGGAAAACATAGGCAGAACACTCTATGACATAAATCACAGCAAGATCCTTTTTGACCCACCTCCTAGACAAATGGAAATAAAAACAAAAATAAACAAATGGGACCTAATGAAACTTCAAAGCTTTTGCACAGCAAAGGAATCCATAAAAAAGACCAAAAGGCAACCCTCAGAATGGGAGAAAATATTTTCAAATGAAGCAACTGACAAAGGATTAATCTCCAAAATTTACAAGCGGCTCTTGCAGCTCAATAACAAAAAAACAAACAACCCAATTCAAAAATGGGCAGAAGACCTAAATAGACATTTCTCCAGAGAAGATATACAGATTGCCAACAAACACATGAAAGAATGTTCAACATCATTAATCATTAGAGAAATGCAAATCAAAACCACAATGAGATATCATCTCACACCAGTCAGTATGGCCATCATCAAAAAATCTAGAAACAATAAATGCTGGAGAGGGTGTGGAAAAAAGGGAACACTGTTGCACTGCTGGTGGGAATGTGAATTGGTACAGGCACTGCGGAGAACAGTATGGAGGTCCTTAAGAAACTACAAATAGAACTACCATATGACCCAGCAATCCCACTACTGGGCATATACCCTGAGAAAACCATAATTCAAAAAGAGTCAGGTACCAAAATGTTCATTGCAGCTCTATTTACAATAGCCAGGACATGGAAGCAACCTAAGTGTCCATGAACAGATGAATGGATAAAGAAGATGTGGCACATATATACAATGGAATATTACTCCGCCATAAAAAAGGAAATTGAGTTATTTGTAGTGAGGTGGATGGACCTAGAGTCTGTCATACAGAGTGAAGTCAGTCAGAAAGAGAAAAACAAATGCCATATGCTAACACATATATATGGAATTTAAGAGAAAAAAATTGTCATGAATAACATAGGGGCAAGACGGGAATAAAGACACAGACCTACTAGAGAATGGACTTGAGGATATGGGGAGGGGGAAGAATAAGCTGTGACAAAGTGAGAGAGTGGCATGGACATACATACACTACCAAACGTAAAATAGATAGCTAGTGGGAAGCAGCCGCGTAGCACAGGGAGATCAGCTCGGTGCTTTGTGACCACCTAGACGGGTGGGATAGGGAGGTTGGGAGGGAGGGAGACACAAGAGGGAGGAGGTGTGGGAACATATGTATATGTATAATTGATTCACCTTTTTATAAAGCAGAAACTAACATACCATTGTAAAGCAATTATACTCCAATAAAGATTTTTTTAAAAAAAGAATTTACTCATTAAAAAGCATAAATTGACTTCTGTTTACAGATGACTCTCCTTGCTCTCAGTCTCCCTCAAAGTCCACCCAAAAATATATAAACAACAACAACAATAAAAGAAAAATACAGAAAAAGATATATCCATTTTAAATAGGGAAAACGATCTATCCGTCATATAAAATAAGATTATGGCCACAATCTCAAAAGAAAAGTTGTGACATCTTGACAGGAGTTACAGATCACATAAAAAGTTAACCTCTGCCACCTGAACCTGAGGCCAGCTCAGAGGTGCTCCTAAAAGGGAGGGTCCATCGTCTATGGTCCATCTGCCTGTTCCTGCCCCAGCTGTTTTCACTACTGGAAGAGTGTCAGAAGTGTACAGGACACAAAGGCGGTGACAGCTATTGCCAGCATCAAGTGGACATCCTGTAAAGGGCTTGAAAGGATATGCCTGCAGGGAGGAAGATCCTCAGGGCAAAAAAAAAGCAGATTTTATTGGAGGACCTCGAAGGAAAAATGCATGTGGAAGTGGGAGACAGGATCCCTTACCCACTTCCTGCCACTTTCCCACTTCCACCCCATCCTCCCACTAACAGAATGGGGCTACTCACTGGCCCCTTCAAAAATGAGTCATGCAGAAATAAAGAGCCTGGCCCTAAGTGTAAACACTGCAAAAAGATACAAATTATTTACAAAACAAAAACAGACTTACAAACTTATGGTTACCACAGGGAAATGTGGTTGGGGGAAGGATAAATCAGGGTTATGGGATTAACATACACACACACTATATAAATATAGCAATATATAAGATATATAACCAACATGGACCTACTGTATACCACAGGGAACTCTACTCAATATTCTGTGATAACCTATATATAAGAAAAGAATCTGAAAAAGATGAATACATGTATGTGTATAACTGAATCACTTTGCTGTACACCTGAAACTAACACAAGGTTGTAAATCAACTATACTCCAATAAAATTTAAAAAAAACAAAAACCACTGCCATCAAGCAGTCAAGTGGAGGCAGGAAAGACAAGAAGACAAGTCAAGGGCATATGTCACAAGAGGCACTATTCAAGGGAACGGGAATTGTGACCAATCATTCTTCACTGCTGCCAAAAGATATATATAGCAGACAGCATTCCACCCCTGCAACAAGAGCTCACGTGAGAGTTAGGATTTTCAAAGAAGAGGCTATATGACAAAGGGGAAGGATGTGAGCAGAGCTGCCAGGGTCCAGGAGAAAATGGAAAAGAGGAAGCACACTGCAGAAATGAAAAATCTATATGAAGGGGGAAAAAGGCAGATGCTACAATTAAGTATTGACAGATATGGGGGAAATCTTTTAAGTATTAAGAAGAACTAGAGAATTTAAAAATATATGTTTATAAAAAAGGTGGCAGAGAGGCAGGCGTGCAAGGGTAACACAACTCTCACCCCGCTGCTTTTAACCCCTACCCCCAGCCTAACCGTTCACACCGCTGGCCTTGGCAGGGCAAGAAAATGCTGGCCCATCGCCATCACTTTGTACCTTTCCTTGGGTTAAGCTGTTTGACTGCAATCATCCTCCCTGCTCTCCCTGCCAGATATATAATATCCTTTGCTTTATCCAAATATTTTCTTGTGTAGTTCTCTCTGTGAAACCTCCCTCATGAATTCTGATTCACATGCCTTCAGCAGCTGCAGTGACAACAACTCATCTCTAAATTTCCTTCCCCTTTAAATCCCACAGTTCAGTGGTTATCGGCAAGTCCCCTTTGACCTCGCGCTTGCTCTCACTGACCACACAGCACACGGGATGGCATTCCCCAGGGGATCTCAGCGTTTTCACTCTGACACTTTCATGACATGCTTCACATCCACACTGATCAACGCCCTGGCTGCCGTGGCTCTGGTCTAAGAGAAAACAAGTTCACCTTAGACACAGAAGGCAGCAGTGTAGCATTTTCTCAGTAACACCAGGGTGGTTTAATATTGCAAAACCTATTTATCTAGTTCATTATATATTCACATGACACATTATATTAAGTAAAAAATGGAAAAAAAAGAATCACTTTTACAAATACAGAAAAGATATTTTAATAACCTTCAATATCCATTCTTGGTTTGAATAATAGACTTATTAAATCTGTGACTGAGAGAATATACATATCTTGACCCCAAATCCATTCTTATGCTTGATGGAAGAAAACCAGAAGCATTGCCATTAAAGGCAGGGACCAGACAAGTATCATTATTACCATTGAGCATTGCTATAGTGGTACTAGCTGAAAATTTTAGGAAGAAGTAAGACATATGGAAACTGGAAGTGAAGAGGTAAAGTTATATTTGATTGCAGTTAATATGATTGTATACCTGGATAAACCAGGAGAATCAACTGATATAAGACAAGTGAAAGAATTCAGTAAAGGGACTGTGTAAAGAATAATAATATATAAAAGCCATCAACTTGCACGCAACAATCAGAAGTGATAGCAACAGGAATGAAAAAAAAGAATTACCCTGGATTTAAGTAAGAAATCTGTAAGACCTTTAGGAAAACTATAAAATATTATTGAGAGACTTTTATCTAAAAAAGCCTTAAACAAATGGAAAACCATACAATACTCTTGGATTGAATGAGAGTAATTAGATGTCAATTACATTAACCTGTATTTGAGATCCAATAAAAGTGCCAATAGGATTTATCTTTTTTTTTTTCTTCCCCCTTTGGAACCAGATAAGTTGATTTTAGATTCTAAAGAGAAAAGCACAAAAGGAAAGTAGTTAGGAAAATTCTGCATGTGAAGAATAATGAGGGTGGGAAGCCCATTCAGATATTAAACTATACTATAAATGTACACTGAATACAAGATTGTGGTACTGGTACAAAATCAAGAAATCAACAAAACAGACTGAAAAGTCCATAAATAGAATACTATATATTCTATATAGTATATATATATATATACTTTTTATATATACACACAATATATATATATAAAGACATTGTTAAAAATAAAAATAACAGGTATGTTAAAAATTAAAACAAATGGAGACCAACTGTAAAAATTCCCTGAGCAGATGAAACCAGATTTATCTGCTTAATTTAGCTTATTTTGTAAAACTAACTTGACCTGGGTCATTTCTCATTTATGCTTCTGGAAAACATAAACAAAATTTAACCTGTTTCCCAAAATTGATATGACATAACCACTAACCAATTCCCTATCATTTAAGAAAATTCTAATATTGTAACCAACTACTGTGACGAATAAACAGTCACTGCTTTCTCACTATATAAGCTGCCTTGTAACAATATTCCCCTGAGCTTCATTCCATGTTTTGGTTTGAGGACTCCTTGTTTGTGAACTGCCTTTTTTTGGTGTGAACACAATAAACTTTTACTGCTTCAGTGATTCATTGGTTTTACTTCCATTATTTCTGAACTTTTGACAGTTAGTTATTGTGGTAACATTTTAGGTTATTCAAAATATGATGTTGACAATTTGTGTCCATCTGAAATGATTGTTGGAACGCTAGCTGAAATGGCACACAAAATAAATCCTAAACAATTGAAGTCTCAAATTCTAAGAGAAAACCATAAAAATATTAGAAAAGCAATGACATTTTTATTAGCAAGTGGAATGGGGAAGGCTTCATTTTAAACTATTACACAAAACCCAAAGCCATGAAAGTATTGAGAAATTAACTATATGAATATGATAAATTCTGCTTGAAAAAATAAAGTCAAAAGAGAAATGAAAAACAGAAATGAAATATTTGCAACTTATGTGATTTAAAAAAGTGATTATATATTCCCATACTATGTAAAGAGTATCTATAAATCAATGAGAAAAATGACCAAACCCCCAATAAAAACCTGCAAAAGATAAGAAAACATTTTAGTGCATAAGAAAAGCACACAAGAACAACTGTCATGCCCCTTTCTTCATTTAAAGATGCAGACTAAAACCAATAGTATAGTTTTTACTTATCAGATTTGATAAGTGATTGGAGAAGATATAGTTCATACATTGCTGGTGGAAGTGATCTTTGGTGCAACGACTATAAGAAACAGTAAGGTCCTGTCTTACCAGAAATTAAAAGTTCACATAATCTCACATAAAATTACACATCTACTTTTCACAAACTCACACCGGACTACATGAGGTGTGAACAAAATTACTTATAGCAACATTGTTTGTAACAGCAATATGTTGGAAATGCATAAATATCCATCATTAGAGAGATGTTGACTCGAATTGCAAAGGATCCATGAAATTTAATATTATACAGCAAAAGAAAAGAAGGAGAAAGCTCTACATACACCACAAAAGAATGAAACAAGTGAAAACCGCAAAGTGATGAGGTGGAAGACAATGTATCTGGTGTAAGCACGATGTAAGCCTGAAGAACCAAGAAACCAATCACAGAGGTTGCCCCCTGGAAAAAGAAATGCCTGGAACACAGGGAGGAAGGATGACTTTCTTTTCACTACAGATTCTCTATTCTTTTGAATTTTGTACCATGCATGTGTGTTTCCAGTTTAAAATTAATAAATTAAATGGCTATTTCAGAATTAAGTGGAGAAGAAAAGAAACATGGTAAAGTCCCACAATACTTGGGTTTACGACCATCTTAGCTCTACTGCAACTGCTACTCTTTCTTCTTCACTGTGTGTCCATGAGTCTTTCATGTCAATGCAGGAAGAGAAGAGAATCTCCAGCAAGGGGCCCCAAGGTGGAAGAATCCAATCTGTGAAGAGCAGAGGAAGCTGGTTGGAGCATGGGAAGAAGTAAAGACAGAAAGAGCATAAGCAACAGATAATAAGGGAGCTCACGCAGGATACACTACTACAGCACAAATTCTGGAATTTGCTTAAAAAGTCATTGAAGTGTTCTAACCAGCACAGTGACAATGTCAGATTTAAAAATTTTAAAGGACATTATTTACAATTCCCAAGACATAGAAACAACCTAAATATCCACTGACAGATGAATGGATAAAGAAGATGTGGTACATATATACAATAGAATATTACTCAGCCATAAAAAGAATGAAATAATTCCATTTGCAGCAACATAGATGGACCTAGAGATTATCATACGAAGTGAAGTCAGACAGAGAAAGATAAATACCATATGATTTCACTCATACATGGAATCTAGAAAAATGCTATAAACTTATTTACAAAAAGAGATAGACTCACAGACATAGAAAACAAACTTATGGTTACTAAAGGGGTGAGGGATAAATTAGGAGTTTGGGATTAACAGATACAAACTAATGTATATAAAATAGATAACCAACAAGAGCCTACTATATAGCACAGGGAACTATACTCAATATCTTGTAATAACCTATAATGGAAAGGAATGTAAAACAGAATATATATATATATATATATACACACATACATATATATTATTTATATATATATACATACATACATATATATTATATATATATATAACTGAATCACTGTGTTTTACACCTGAAACTAACACAACATTGTAAATTAACTGTATTTCAGTAAATTTTTTTTTAAAAAAAGAAAGGAAAAGAGAGAGCAGAAAAAATTTTAAGGGCATTCTTAATGAAAACAACAGCAGATGGGGCAAAAATACTGGTAATATGAGTATCACAAAAAACAGAACTGGTAAGCAGAAATTTTTTTAAAATCCTGAAAACAAAACAAATAAAATTGGTTAGAAAACATAAATAGGCAATTTAGAGGAAAAGGAGGTATAATTGACTGATAAACATTGAAAAGATGGTCAACATACTGTAAGCCTAAAATTGAATGTGCCATCTTGACATCTTCGAGCCTCACAGGCTCCTAGGTCTAAGCATGAGTTCTCCTGCCTTCCAGATATGCCCCCACCTAGTGGGAAAGTCTCCCCACTGCCTACTAGTCCCCTATCAGCAGGACCAGCTGCATTCCACCTGGTTCTCACCCTAAACGGCTTGATTTCCCTGCCAGCCCATGAAGTTATTCAAGCAAGCCAATCACATCCTCCAGTGGGGATGGGAGGCACCCCAACTCCTTGATACTGCAAAGCCTGCCTCCCACAGACCCTGTTTGTTCACTCTGTTCCCAAGCGCAATTCCGGTGTGGACCTGTGTGTGTGCCATGTCCTCCTCCCCGAGATTGTGAGCATTGGTGAGTAATAAACTTCTGCACATCTTGCCATCCCAGTGTCAGGTGTCACGTGTCTCATTGTATTTAGGGCAAGAGATCTCTCCCTCACCAACATAAGAGGTGATCGGAACCGTCACTTCATTGGCTATCAGAGAAACAGTAAGTGAAACAACAATAATATGGAATATTTTTACCCAACAGAGTCACAAAATTATGAATAACTAATAATAACCAGTGTTGGCAATAGTTTGGATGAAAATATAAATCGATGTTTTTTTGGATGATAACTATGCATAGCCTGTGACCTCTAATTGCCTTCTATTTACCTTCTAGAAACCTTTACTTAGATGCACTATTGATAAAAGAGAAAAACTGGATAAGGCTCAGAGGTCCACCAATAAGAGGATGGTTAATGAATGTTAATACAACCACCTGTAGGTCATTCCTGTGGACGGGCTCAGTCAGTATCATTTTCAACGTTCCTCTTGTATGTTTCCCTGTACTTCAGGGGCTGGAGATCTGGAAACTTTATTTTTCTAGGCTCCTTTGGTTACAAACATGACTTAGGTTCACCAATTAGAAGCTCTCATGTATGATTTGGCTTTGGATATCTGTTAAAGGAGATAGAGGCAGCATAAAACATCATTTTTTAAGTAAAATATTTTAACTTTTAGAACAGAATTCTGTTCTAAAAATTTTACATTACAGAAATATATTTACAGAAAAATTGAGAAGCTAATACAGAGAGCTCCCATAATACTTACATACTCAGTTTTCCCTATTTTTACCATCTTAACATTTAACATTTGTTAAAATGAATAAACCAATAAGATTTTTTACTATCATTATTGTTAACTAAAATCCTTAGTTTACTCAGATCTTCTTAGTTTTTACAGAATGTCTTTTTCTGCTCCAGGATCTCATCCAGGGTCCCATTATATTTACTTGTCATGTCTCCTAGGCTCCTCTTGGCTGTGACAGATTCTTTGTTTTTGACAATCTCGACATATCTAAGGGTAGAGGTCAAGTATTTTGTAGGATACATCCCAAATAGAATTTGTCTGAAATTTTTCTCATGATTGGAGTGGGGTTATAGGTTTTGGGGACAAGGACCACAGAGGTAAAGTGCCATTTTCACCTCATCATATCAAGGGTAATTTCTACCAACATCACTAATCACTGTCAATGTTGACTTTGACCACCTGGCTGGAGTAGTGTTTGTCAGGGTTCTTCACTATCAAGTTACTCTTTTTTTCCCCTGCTTTCCATACTTTAGTTTTAGTAATGTAGTCACTATGTTCAGCTCACACTTAAGTACTGGGGATTTAAGCACACCCAAAATTTCACCACTCTAAAATCCCCCTGTGCTTCACCTAGTCAACCTTCCCACAATCCTCAGCCCCTGGCAACCACTGATCTTTTTACCCACTCTGATTGTGCATTTTTGAGAATGCCATGCAATTAGAATCATACAATATTTAACCTTTTCAAATTGATTTCTTTCACATAGCAATATGCATTTGAAATTCATTCATGGCCTCTCTTGGCTTGATGGTTCATTTCTTTTATTGCCAAAATAATATTCCATTGTCTGGATGTTCTACAGTTTCTTTATCCATTCACCTATTGAAGGACATCTAAGTTGCTTCCAGGTTTTTGTGTTAATAAATAAAACTGCTAAAATCACTTGCATGTAGGCTTTTGTGTGAGCATAAATTTTCAAATCAGCTATTACTGAGGGATGTGATTGCTGGGTTTATGGTGAGACTATTTTTAGCTTCATAAGAAAATGTCAAACTGCCTTCCAAAGTGGCTGTACCATTTTTTACTCTCACCAGCAACGATGTGAGTTCCTGATTCCACATCTTCTCCAGCAACTGGTAGTATCACTTTTATAAATCTCAGCTATTCTAATATAGGTATAGTAGTATCTCATTGTTGTTTTAATTTGCAATTGACAAAATCATTTTTACATTATTTCATATTGCCATCAGTATATTTTCTTTGATGAAATTTATGTTCAGATCTTTTATCCAATTTTGTTTTATTTGGTTGATTGATTTCTTGCTGTTGCATTATAAAGTTAATTGTATATTTTGAATATAAGTCCTTTATCAGATATGTGTTTTGCAAATGTTTTCTCCCAGTCTGTGGTTTGTCTTCTCATTCTCTGAACAATGTATTTTGAAGAGCAGAGTGTTTAATTTTAATAAAGTCCAACTTATCAATTCTTCTTTCAAGGATTAAGTCTTAGAAGTTTGCCTTGATTCTAAGAATTTATTTGCTTCTAGGTTGTCCAATTTGTTGGTATATAGTTTTCATAGTATCAATATTTATTCTCTTATAATCCTTTGCATTTCTGTGGTGTCCATTATTATTTCTCCTCTTTCACTTATGATTTTATTTATCTGAGCCTTGTCTCTTTTTTTCTTAGTCTAGCTAAAGGTTTGTCAATTTTGTTTATCTTTTCAAACAACCAGCTGTTAGTTTTATTGACCTTTTCTATTGTCTTTTTAGTCTCTATTTTATTTATTTCATCTCTGATCTTTATAATTTCCTTCCTTCTACTGATTTGGACTTCATTTGTTATTCTTTTTCTAGTTCCTTTAGATGTAAGGTTAGACCGTTTATTTGATATTTTTCTTGTTCCTCAAGATAGGCCTGTGTATTGCTATAAACTTCCCTTTTAGTACTGCTTTTGCATATTACATGAAGTTTGTTGTTTCTTAGATGTTTATATTCATGTCTTTCATAAAATTTAGGAAGTTTTCAGTCATTATTTCTTCAAATAATCTCTCAGCCCCTTTAGCTCCCTCTTCTCCTTCTGGGACTCCCATAATGCATATGTTGATCTGCTTCATGATGTCCCACAGGTCCCTTAGGCTCTGTTCACTTTTCTTCAATTATTTTTTTTTCTTTCTGTCCATTAGACTGGACAATTCCCATAGTTCTGTCTTCTAAGGTACTGTTTCTTTCTTCTGCTTGCTCACATCTGCCTTTTAATTCCTCTAGTGTATTTTTCATTTCATTTATTGTACTTTGTGGCTCAGAAATTTTGTTTCTTTTTAGGTTTTCTGTCTCTTTATTGATATTTCCATTTTGTTCATACATCATTTTCTTGACTTTCTTCACATCTTTCTTTGGTACTCTGAGCATCTTGCATACAGTTGTTTTACATTCTTTGTCTAGTAGATTTGCCATCAGGTGTTTTTCAAGGATAGTTTTCATTGATTTATTTTTTTCCCTTTGGATGGGCTATAAATTCCTGTAACTTTGCATGCCTCATGATTTGTTGTGGTTGAGAAATGGACGTTTGAATCTAATAATGTGGTAACACTGAAAATGAGATTCTCCCCCTTTCCCAGGGTTCACTGGGTTTTATTATTGCTGTTGTTTATTTTTTTTAATTGTTGAAGTCTGTCTCTGTGTTAAAGATCAGCCTGAGGTGTAGACTTAAGGTCTTGTCAGATCTTTTCTAAGCCTGCATCTTTCCCTGAGCAGGTTCATCTACCTTTTAATTTTCTGTATTTATGAAGTTTTTGTTGTTGTTGTTGTTGTTTTATTGTTGTTGCTTTGTTGTTTGTTTTTTAATGTTCTAGTCTTTAATACTTGGGTCCCAAAAGGAGAAAAAAAATTAATAGGAAGGGGAAAGGGTGTCAGCTCTTTAAATCCCCTGAAAGTTATTTCAGCCAGAAGGGGAGGGGATTGCAACACATGGGGCAGGTGCAACAACAGTGGCCACCTGCCTCTTTGTCTGCACTTCTGTGATCAGAAGCAACAATCAGAACACAGATTCCTTATACTTGAAGAACAGTGTTATTTTCTTCCACTCTTGTTCCTGTAAATTATGTGCAGATATCTGGTGAAACATGTATACAGCTGCCTGCATGGGACAAGGGTTAGGAGATGGGTAGCTGCTAATCTGATGAAAGCTGAAATCATCTGAAGTTAACTGCAATTTACTGTTCAACTCTTCTCCTGGTTGTTGCAAACATTTAATAGACTCCCGGGGTCCAAAATAGTTATATTGGACAGATTCTGCCAGTGCAATTGTTGTCTAGTTGGGAAGACAGTTTCCTGATGCTTCCTTCTCTGTCATCTTCCTCCACCCATTTACTATTAATGTGTCTGTGTCTTTGTATTCAAAGTGAGTAAGTTGTAGACAACATACAGTTAGATCTTGTTTCTTTCATCCATTCTGACAATATATGCCCTTTAATTGGTATATTTAAAAGTTTTACATTTAATGCGATTATTGATATAGTTGGACTAATATTTACCACATTTGTAACAGTTTTTCTATTCATACACTTCCTTCTTTTTTCCCCTCTTTTTCTATCTTCTCTGGTTCTACTGTAGCACAAAATATAATTATATTTTTCTTCTTTCTTAGCATATCAATTATGCTTTAAAAATGTTTAGTGGTTGCTCTAGAGTTTTCTATATACATTTACAACTAATCTAAGTCTACTTTCAAATAATATGATACCACTTCATTGGTAGTACAGGTAGCTTGTAACAGAATATTCCCAATCTCTCCCTGCCTCCTCTTATAAAATTGCTGTGTTTTATTTCACTTGTCTATTTTATATAATTACATAATGCATTGTTACTATTATGGCTTTGAACAAATTTGTATCTATTGAATCAATAAGAACTTTTTAAAAGATTTTATTTTACCTTCATTTATTCCATCTCCAATGTTTCCCTTTTATTTTAAAAATATAGACCCAAGTTTCTGTTCTATCATTTTCCTTCCCTTGAAGAACTTCTTTTAACATTTCTTGTGGGGGGATGAATTCATTCAGTTTTTGTTCATCTGAAAAATTCTTTATATTCTCTTTTGAAAAATTTTTTTTGGATATAGAATTTTATATTTGTGGGTTTTTTTTCCTTTTTTTATTGGAGTAAAATTGCTTTACAATGTTGTGTTAGTTTCTGCTGTACAATGAAGTGAATCAGCTATATGTATACCTATATCCCCTCCATCTTGGACCTCCCTTCCCCCTTCCCCCCAATCTAGGTCATCACAGAACACCGAGCTGAGCTCCCTGTGTTATACAGTAGGTTCCCACTAGCTATCTTTTTACACATGGTAGTGTATTTATGTCAAACCTAATCTCCCAATTAGCCCCACCCTCCTCTTCCCCACCGTGTCCACATGTCTGTTCTCAATATCATTCTTGCCCTACAAATAGGTTCATTTTTTTGGATATAGAATTTTATATTTGTGGGGGGGGGGTTTGTTCAATAGTTTGAATATTATGGTATGCCTGGGTGCAGATTCTTTGTTATTTATCCTGCTTTGTGTTCTCTGAGCTTCTTAGATCTGTGGTTTGGTGGCCATCATCAACTCTGGAAGGCTTTTAGTGATGATTACTTCAAATATTTATTCTGCTCCATTCTTTCTTTTTTCTCTTACTGGTATTCCATTTTGCATACATGTGTTACACCTTTTGAAATTGTCCCAAAGTTCTCAAAGTTCTTTCTTGGATATACTGTTCTTTTTTCCCTTTTTTTTTTTTTTTTTTTTTTGCATTTCAATTTGGGAAGGTTCTGCTGACATAGTTTCAAGCTTACTGATTCTTTCCTTGGTTGTTTTCATCCAGTCTATTCATCAATCGATCAAAGGCATTTTTCATTTTGTTAACAGTTTGTGTGTATGTTTATTTCTATCATTTTCTTTTAATTTTCTTAGAGCTTTCACCTCTTAATTATCCATCTATTCTTTCATATTTTACTTCTTTTCATTAGATTTCCTAACAAATTAATCAAAATTATCTTAAATTTCCTCTCTAATAAGTCCAAAATATGTGACATATGTGAGTTTTGTTCCGATATTTGCTTTGCTTCACATTCTGTTTTATCCTGCCTTTAACATGCCTTATAATGTTATTTTTCTTGATATCTGAACATGATAGGTTAATAAAAACTGATATAAATTTGCCTTTACTCTGAGGTATTATAATAATCTGGCTAGAAGTGTTTAATGCTTATTGTAGGTGTAGGTGCCAGGGGCTTCAAATTCCTCTAGTTTTCTTGTTTTTGTCTCTGCTGTTGTCTGAGTTTCTCTAAGAACTTCTTAAGTAGAGTCTGAGTCTTGCAGCTCTTTTAGCTGTAATCCACTGTTAACTTATTGGAGCCCTGTTGACATAGTGGTCAGACAGGCAGGGAAGTGTTCTATAAGCTTATGATTCAATCTCAAGTGTTTTTTTTTTTTTTTTTTAGTGGTCCTCAGTCTCTTGGCAGTAACTTTAATGTAATTTATTTTAAGTGAGACAGGAAGGTTAGAGGGGGCTGGAATTGGATAATCGCCCTTCCACCTAAGTGAGATAAAGTCTTTTTCTGTGGAGAGTAGATCTTTGTTATAGAGAATATTCTGGGCATATTTCAAAATGGTTACTTTTCCCCTCTCCCTGCCTAGGCAATGAGGTGATTTTTCTTGGCTCCTTATGATAAGAACCTGATGAGGTACCTGGAGGTAAAATTCACAAAAGTGTAGAAACCCTCTAAGACTGTGGCCCCCAGAAGCTTCTTGCTCTCAAGCTACTGTATACTCATTCTCTAGAAATTAATCAAAATTACTATTTATGAGATTCTACCAGTTTATGCTTCCAGAAACTTTTGTTCCTCGCAAATTTATCTGCACTCTTTTTCTCTGTATTCACCTGTATTTCTAGATTTCAGGGAACAATTTTCCCCATGACTTCAATTCTCTCTTGGGTTCAAAAAAAGTCTTTGAATTTAAGTTTGTTCAGCTTTTTCCTTATTGTAAATTTTGTTGACTTCCAATCTCTTTACATGTTGAGGCTAAAACTAGAAGTCCCTGAAGCATCATTATTACATCATGTGCTCCTAGAGCTGGCAGCTGAAGTGGCAGCATCCTGACATGGTGACTCGGCAAGAGTGATGTGATGGTTAATTTTATGTACGAAACACACCGGGCCATAGGATGCCCAGATGTTTGGTCAAACATTGTACTAGGTGTTTCTGCAAAGTGTATTTGGATGAGATTATCATTTTAATCAGTAAAATAGGGTACAGTAGAGTGCAGCAGACTGCCCTCTGTAGTGTGGGTGGACCACATCCAGTCAGTTGAAGGCCTTAACATAAAAAGACCAATCTGCCCCAGAGTAAGAGAGAATTCTACAGTATATTGCCTTAAGACTTCAGTTGAGCCATCAGTTATCCTGGATCTCCAGTCTGCCAGCCTCAGGACCAGAACAGCAACATCAGCTCTGCTGGGTCTTGAGCCTACCAGCCCACACTGCAGATTTGGATTCTAATCACCACAATAATGAGAGCCAATTCCTTATAATAAAACTTTTTCAATCTATACACACGTTTATTGGTTGTGTTTCTCTGGATAACTCTAATATGGATTTTGGTACTGATAGCAGTTCTAGAGGAACAGACTTTTAAGTATGAATTTTCAATTCATCAAGATGATATGACAATTATAAGCATAATATGTGTCAAACAACAGCGTCCCAAAATGTATGAAACAAACATTTACAGAATTAAAGGAAGAAATAGACAATTGTACTAGTTTTCTATGGCTGCTGTAACAAATTACCACAAACTGGGTGGCTAAAAACAACATACATTTAATTTTTCACAGTTGTGGCACCCAGAAGTCTGAAATCAAGGTGTCAGCAGGGCAATGCTTCCTCTAAAGCCTCTAGAAAAGAATACTTTCTTGCCCCTTGTAGCTTCTGGTAGTTGTCAGCAATCCTTGGCATTCTTTGTTTTGTGACACTAGGACTCCATTCTCTGCCTCTGTCTTCACATATAATTTTTTCCTGTGTATGTGTGTGTCTTCAAATCTCTCTCCTAATAAGAATGCTAGTCATTGGAAGTAGGGTCTACCTTAATCCAGTTTGACCTAATCTTAGCTTGATTACATCAGCAAAGACCCTACTTCTAAATAAGGTCTAGTCATGGTACAGCATATCTTCTGGGGGAGACACAATTCAATCAACAACAACTTCAGTAATAGATATGTTAAAAATATGTTAGATGCATGCTACAGACAAGATGTGCACATATCAACAAGGATACTGTAAGGACACATATCGGAGGGAAAAAGTGAGAAGCTGAATGGGATATATAGCAACATCCCATTTATGTGATTTAAAATATATGCACACAAAATAGGTTTACATGTTTTACAATAGCACATACAAGGGAGTAATTAAAATGGGGCCTGCAGTAGGCAGATGGAATGGAGTAGGGGATGGGGATAAAGGGTATAAAACAAAAGAGATGCTGTTCTCTAAGGGTACTGATGTGAGCTATATGATATTTTTGCACTTGAGGTCCAAAAAAGAATTAATAAACACATGAACACAGGAAAATAATAACAAATACACATTTAACACTTACTGTGTTTCAGGCACAGTGTTAGCTCTGGCAGCCATATATATACATACATACATATATATGTTTAAATATGTATATGTATAAAAATGTTAACTAATTAAACAGAAAACCACTCTCACCACTCTTAACAACTTTACTTCTCACTTGATCGCTTAAATGGCATTTTAGAATGTTGTATTATTAATCAATATAAATTTATAGAAATGTTAACAGTTGAGGAGATTCAATGAAATATCTAAAGCACATCTCTAAAAGTCTCTTTAGGGAGAATATCTGATAGTGGTTTGTTCTGTATTTGTCACTTTCTTAAAGTAGTATGTAATGTAATATCGGAGGGAACAGTTCTGAATATTGAGTCTTCCTTTTGTTCTGAAAATTAATGAATTGTTCCTCATTTAAATCTCATGCTATAGATTGACTCCCTTCTCAGATTCCCTTGTACATGGATTGTGTTTGTTCTTGATGCTATATTCTCAATGCTGAAAGCTTTATATAATGCCTGATACCCTGGGGTCATTAAATGAATGATAACAGAAAGGACTCACTTAGATGCCAAAGGTACCTTAGGTGATAGAGATTGCAGCTTCCCCAGCCCTAATGGGTTCGAAGGCACAAAATAAAGAATCACAAGGTCATCAAGAGAGAAAAAGTAGGTGTGAATTTTCCTCACTCTCATTTGATTTCCTTGGAGAAGAGAAGGCTTATAGAAGACCTGACACTTTATATCTGTCCCCAGAGACATACAAGAGCTTCTGTTCTGTTCTCAAAGTGCACTGTGGATAATATGAAAGTGTGTTTCTGGGGAGATTTCCCAGTGGTTACAACTTTCTCAGATGACCTGGTGCCATATTAATAAAATGTTAAACCCACAAACTCCCCACAAGTCAATAAATAATGCAGGCTGAAATCATTAAATATTATGCTTCTGAAGGCCATTTCATTGAAATTCACTGATTCAACACTTTTCCAAGGAAGTTTTGCCTCATTCAGCATTCTTACTATGAAGTTGGCCAGCCTGAATATCAAGGTCCTTAAAGGCCCTTCCTGCTGCTGTCACCCTTTGGCTGCACACAAACGATGGGGATATAAAAATGGTTCTCAGAAAACTGCAATTACATCGCGTCTCCAAAGTCTGGTTCATTTCTTCTCAGTTTCCAAGTCTGTGGAAGGGAATCAGATATGCTCACTCTGCCTCTCTAGCAGATTGTGCTCCTTTCCACCACCAGCATAAAGTTCAAAGCACAAATTGAAAAGCCTTGAAAAGGGTGACTCAACGTCTTTCTCCTCTGTTAAAAATCTCTTAGAGTATTTTGTTTGGAAGACTTAGTTTCTTAATTGTATCTGTGCTCTTATTCTGGAATTTCCAGAGCCAATTCTTCAGAAATTATGTGCTATTAATACATCTACTAACAAAAAGAGTAAAAAGTCTGCAACCCTGTTGCTGAAATTCAGCCGCTGTTCAACAGTGCCAAATAGAAACGCAGAGACAGAGTTTTGAGTGAAGTAGAAAAGAATAGCTTTATTGCTTTGCCAGGCAAAGGGGGCTACAGGGGGCTAATGTCCTCAAGACTGTGTGACCCACCCTGGAGGGGGTAGTGAGGCATCTAACAGTGTTCAAGGAGCTGGGCGTGGTCAGCTTGTGGACATTCTTCTGATTGGTTGGTGGTGAGGTAATCCAGAGTCAGTATCATCAACCTTCTGGCTCCAGTTTGTCTGAGGTCTACATGCTTGTCAGCAGCATACGGTTTACTTCTTCCACCTGGTGGGGGCTTCAGTATCTGCAAAACAGCTCAAAGGACATGGCTCAGAATATTATCTGTAGTCCTTGAGGAGGAATTAAAGGTCCTTGACTTTGTTTAATGGCTAAAGTATTATTATTTTGTTTTGCTTGACTGTATTCCTTTCTTTCTGCATTTTCTCACTTCTCTGATTAAATTTATTCTTTGACTAAAGTTTTTCTACAGACAAAAGGCAGGAAGAGGTGGGGGTCTATTCTGGGAAGGCCTCATAGGGTCCTGCTCGGTTACAACCCTTTGCAAGTTCTTTTCCATAAGGAGGTAGGCGGGCGGCCGCAGATGGAGGGATTGCTGGGAGAGGAGAGAAGACAAACCCGATTGCACCCTCATGGCTATTGCTGATGGAAAACAAAGGAAGCTTTCACTTTCAAATTCCCACAACATCACGTGTCTTTCAGGTGCTGTGTGTCCATAGGCACAGAGATGCCTTGGCATCTGTCCTTGGCTCATGAGCAAAAAGAGAGTTCCGGGGCAGGTTTGTATATTCCAGGCAAGTTTGATTCCCCATAAATCTGTATGTTGGTCTTTGCACTCCTTTCTTTCCACTCCAGCAGTCAATGGTGATTTATAAGCATCCTTCTGAATGCACTTCTGGTGTCAAGGAAAGACCCAAGAACATCACAGTTAAAAGCCAAATGGGGGTCTAAGTAAAACCTGAACCTTTCTTTGTCATGAACTTTATGGCAGATCCCTTCACCTTCACCTTCTTAACTCTATACTTCCTCACCCCTAAAATGGGGCCAGTGATGCCTACCATACATGGATGCTGTCAAAGGAGAGAATGGGCATATGCAAATAATTGAAAACATCAGGGAAAAAGTAATCTACATCTACTATGCCTTCCACTCACCTTTCAGTATGTCATACATTTCTTATAACTTTAGTTAGGCATGCTACAAGGGATAAGACTTCCTGCAAGCCAATTCAAAGGCTGACTTTTGGTAAGAAATTTTATAGAAAATAATGGCTAAATGGTTGAAGGTGTGGATGCAAGGAACAGCACACCTGCTGAAAGCAGAGTGGAGTCTTTGTCCAGTCCTAGGAACACAGTCAGAGTTGTCAATCCCTCTCAAAGCTGATGGTCAGCAGAGCAGGTGTGCAGCTAATGTCTAGAAGAATTCTTTTTTTTTAATTTTATTGAAGCATAGTTGATTTACAATGTAGTGTTAATTTCTGCTGTATAGCCTAGTGATTCAGTTATACATATATAAGTTATTTTTCATACTCTTTTCCATTATGGTTTATCACAGGATATCGAATACAGTTCCCTGTGCTATACAGTAGGACCTTGTTGTTCATCCATTCTGTATATACCAGTTTGCATCCACTAATTCCAATCTCCCACTCCATCCCTCCCCCACCCTCCCTCCCCCTTGGAAACCACAAGTCTGTTCTCTATGTCTGTGAGTCTGTTTCTGTTTTTGTAGATAGGTTCATTTATGTCATATTTTGGAAGAATTCTTAGTCCATTAAAATCCTTTGTAAAAATGCTAATTTCTTCCTAGGATAAGATTTATGCATTATGTCACACAAAAAGTTCTGTTCCAGATCAGGACTAGAACAAGATTTTTTTTTTAAATAAATCTTTGCAAAGAACATAAGTCTCTGTTAGTAATCGGCTAAAAAGAAAGCTGCACTAGCCTTTTAATTTGTGTTTGCTCTTTTGAGTCTTGTTGACTGAAAAAACTGTACAACCGGAAAGTTGAGAATCATGTTTTATTCGAGGACAGTACTGAGGACAACAGCCCAGGAAGGCAGCCTCTCAGATAGCTCTGAGGAACTGTTACAGAGAGGTCAGGGAGGAGCCATAAAGAAGTTTTTGCTGAGGGCTTCCCTGGTGGCGCAGTGGTTGAGAGTCTGCCTGCCGATGCAGGGGACATGGGTTTGTGCCCCGGTCTGGGAAGATCCCACATGCCGCAGAGCAGCTGGGCCCATGAGCCATGGCCGCTGAGCCTGCACGTCTGGAGCCTATGCTCCACAACGGGAGAGGCCACAACAGTGATAGACCCGCGAACCACAAAAAAAAACAAAAAATGTTTTTGCTGAAAAAAAAAAAATCATGTAGTCTAATATCAAAAGATTACTGTTAATCACAAAAAACCTCAGACATCTCAAATTAATGATTTTAGTGCTTTTCTACATATGACAAGATGCAAGTTTCTGGGTTCATTGAAATTGTTCCTTTGATATGCATCTTAACTATCTAGGGCCAGTATCCTGTTTTTCTCCATCCTGAATTCTCAGGGTGCACCTTAGGGGGCAGCTGCAGTAGCTGATAACTCCATGGCCATAGTGCTATTTGTTTACTGACATTCTTTGTCCACAGTGTGAAGGAAGCCATATTGCCTGAGTGTCATTTTATGGACACCACTTGGCATGCTTCAATCTAGGAAGAATCAAGTGAATCCAGGAGCTCAGTGTGCTAATTTGTAGCATAGGGCAGAACCTCCCATAGTCCTGGATGGGATGGCAAGCCTTGGCAAGGTTCACCCACCTCCCTCCCCACATGAAGCCCCTGCCTTTTGGTTCTCTGAGCCTAAATGAAGATGGAACTGGCCATTTCTAGCTAAAGGTCAAATTATCCTAGGCATAATTTGAAGTCAGAGAATAATTTTCATTGCTGGGTGCATCTTTTCATATTTCTTTTTTTCTCTTCTCTTGGGGTCTGTGAGAGGTAAATTTTGGTGAGAGGAAAAAAACTAAACATTTACTAATTTGAAATAATGGCTTCTGTTATCCTTATGCTAGTTCTGTGGTACCTGTCCCTTAATAAGATCATCATTTAAGAGTAAAGTTGCAGACCATGGCTGGGTTCACAGGGGCCACTGAACTCACCCTATAAAGTAACAAGCAGGATCATAAAAATTATCCAGAGGATAAAAGGTACATCATACAATCAAGTCCCTAGACACTGTGATCCCCAGGCTAGCTGGAGATCAGCAACAAAAATAGTACAAGCCCCCACCTGCCCCAGTGAGGGGGTATGAAAAGTCACTGCATCAGGAAGCACTGCTCTGACCTTTTCCATGCCTTGTGGTCACTCCTCACTGGCTGATGAGTTCCGAGTTCTTGAGCCCCAGACTAAGAGCCACAGCCAGCCCCAGGCCTGAAGGGTGTCAATGACTCATCCTTATCCTCAAGGAGTTCCTACTCTTGGCCTTTGAGAGAGAAGACCCTAGGGAACAATCATCTGATCACAATGGGGAAACATTTTAGTAGTTGTCATTAAATATTCATGTTTCTTTTGCTATAGATTTAATCTCTCTGACCCTCAGTTCTTTGTTTTTTTATTGTCGTCTTCTGTTACAATGAGTAGGTAGTCCTAAAGCTGTGGATCTCAAACTATGTCTCTAAGGCATCTGAATGCTGTTTCCAGGTGAAAATTAACCCAGTATATACACACACATTTACGTATACACATGTATATTCATATAAATGCACACATACACGTGCATATCATGTACATTTCATATGTAAGTACATGTAGCCATATACACTATGTCATATACATATACATAGCCATATACATATACATAGGATATACATATCCTATGTGTATGCACATGTGCATATCATATCACATACACACATGTACATATACACAGACACATGCATATACATATACAAAAGTGCAGCTGTGGTTGTTGAAGCTCAGTCTCTACCCCCCTGCCTCCCAGTCTGGCCTTCATGGTGACACCTGGGCACCATCACAAAACTCTTGGGCACCACCCAGCTCTGCTTTAAAGCCACTAGGTTTTATGATTCCAAGTCAAAGGCCTGGGGACTTCCCTGGTGGTCCAGTGGTAAAGAATCTGCCTTACAGTGAAGAGGATGTGGGTTAGATCCCTGGTCATGGAACTAAGATCCCACACGCAGAGAGGTAACTAAGCCCTCACGCCACAACTACTGAGCTCTAATGTCTCCACTAGAGCCCATGTGCCACAAACTACAGAGCCCATGTGCTCTGGAACACGCTCGCCACAACTAAAGAGCACACGTGCCCTGGAACCTGCGTGCCACAACTACAGAGCCCACACGCCGCAATAAAGAGCCCTGTGCGCCACAACAAAAGATCCCGCGTGCTGCAACCAAGACCCAACACAGCCATAAATAAATAAATAAATAAATCTTAAAAAAACAAAGTCAAAGACCTGTTCCCACCAACCAGCTTGCTGGCAAATCTGAAAATGTGGACGTTTACATGAATCAGTGCTGCCTGAGGCCAAATTCTCTTGAAGGAAATGGGACACTACTTCAATTTGGTGGGATTAAATTTGTCAAAAAGCAAACTTCCTTTAAGAACCAGTGAGTGAATTCAATGAGTTCAGTGATTCTGGAGCTTGGACATCCTACACCCTTAGTTAGGACCCTTGGACCTCCCAAAATATCTTCGGTGTGGATGGTCTCTGTTTAAAGCTCTTTCTGTCACAAATGAATTAGAGTTTTCTGTGCTTTGTGACTTTGGGCAAATTGCTTAACCTCCAAAAGCCTCAGTTTCCTTATAAGTAAACTGAAAATAATGATAACACCTATTTCATGAGGTTAGGGTGAGGATTATGAGATGATCCAGGGAGAGTACTCCACACAGTGCTGGAGGACAGTGAACACTTACTGTATGTCATCATCTTTACAATTATTGCTCTTGTAATTGTAGAACTAGTGCTGACAACACCAGTAAGAGTAGAGCAGACAACAATAAAAAAAGAGTAAAGATAACTTAGTGACCTATCAACTTTAGCAGGCAAAGGAGACAATTGGAAGAATTTCAAGCCAGGTGGAAGAAATCTTAAGGAATTTGGGAGCATGAGGTAATGAAACTGTCGACTAAAAAAAAATGCGCAACCTAAAAGTTGAGAAATATGTTTTATTTTCCAGACAAAACTGAAGACTTAAGCCTGGGACACAGCCTCTCAGGTAACTCTGAGGGACTGCTCCAAAGAGGTAAGGGAGGAGCCAGGACATATAGGAGTTTTTGCAGCAAAGACCAGGTGGTCAAAAGATTACTGTTAATTAAAGAAAAGCAGACATCTCAAGTTAATGAATTTAGTGCTTTTCTATGTATGGGGAGATGCAAGAGTCTGGGCTCACTGAAATCATTCCTTTGATATGCACCTCAGCTTTCTGGGGCCAGTATCCTGTGCTTTCTCATCCTGAGTCTCCTCAGGGTGCACCATTGGGGGTGGCTGCAGTGTCTGATGGTTTGGTGGTGGGCGTCCTCTTCCATCCTGAGTTCCCTCAGGGCTCACCATTCATCTGAGTGGCTGTAATGTGATGGCTTGATGGCTGCAACATTCTTTGTTTACTGATATGGCAGGCAATATCTTTTCATTGACAAAACAAAAGCTCATAAACTGAATGGAGAGGAATTAAACACACATTACACAATACTAGTGAGTTAGAGCCATGTGAGGATGTCACAGGAGGTATGGTACATGAATAGAGCATTTTGGAAATTGGTGGGTTTCTAGGTAAGTGGAAGGTAGTATTGGGGGAGGAAAGATGTGGCTAGGATCAAAGCTGTGATGATCACAGAATTCATGGGACTGGAGGAGTTCATGCAATGGGAGGAAGACAGCTTGTAATTGAGATCAGTGAGAAGATGAAAGGAGCTCACGGGAGCTTCTTTATGGGGAATGTATGGAGGGCTGTGAAGAGGTGGGACTGGTTCTGTCCTTCTGAAAGAATGTGGACCCCATTCTGAGTGAGTTGAGAACTCTGCCACTGAGTTTGGGACTGAGTGAGTGGGGGCAGTGGTCTCACCCGGCATCTGCTATGAGAGGGCAAGCAAGTGACTCAATGGAAATGGCAGAGATTCTCTCTTTAGGTCCCTGTTGGGTGGGCACCTTCTGGTAAAATTGATGGTAATTCATGTCACCTTCACACTGAACATATGCCACATTCTCATACTAAACACTAACACACTTCCATCCAAAAGTTTAAATGGACACACAAACATACATGCCCCTAAGGAAGAGGTGACCCAAACTTTAATTCCTGAAGGGTCTGAGTCCTTAGCTGTCTTGCCTTTATGGAATTGCTATTGTCATTTCTTTTCATTTCCAAGGGCTGCTGGAACAAATTACCACAAACCAGGTGGCTTAAAAACAACAAAAAATTATTTTGTCACAGTTCTGGAGGCCAGAAGTCTGAAATCAATGCATCAGCAGGGTCGGTTTCTTCTGGAAGTTCTGAGGGAGAATCCATCTCATGCCACTTTCCTGGTGTTGCCAGGGCTGCTCCAGGTCTTTGCTCAACACCCTCCAACCTCTACCTTTAGCAAGAGTTAACATAATATTTTTTTTAAGTTTTTAATTTTATATTGGACTATAGTTGATTAACAATGTTGTGTTAGTTTCAAGTGTACAGCAAAGTGATTCAATTATACATATACATGTATCTATCCTTTTTCAAATTCTTTTCCCATTTAGGTTGTTACATAATATTGAGCAGAGTTCCCCGTGCTATACAATAGGCCCTTGCTGGTTATCCATTTTAAATAGAACAGTGTGTACATGTCAATCCCAAACTCCCTAACTATCCCTCCCTCCCCAGTAACCATAAGTTCGTTCTCTAAGTCTATGAGTCTGTTTCTGTTTTGTAAATAAGGTCATTTGTATCATTTTTTAGATTCCACATATAAGCAATATGATATCATAAGATATTTGTTTTTCTCTGTCTGACTTACTTCACTTAGTATGATAATCTCTAGGTCCATTCATGTTGCTGCAAATGGCATTATTTTGTGTTTTTTTATGGCTGAGTAATATTCCATTATATATACGTATCACATATTCTTTATCCATTCATCTGTAGATAGACATTTACGTTGCTTCCTTGTCTTGGCTATTGTCAATAGTGCTGCTATGAACGTTGTGGTGCATGTATCCTTTCAGACCATGTTTTTCTCCAGGTATATGTCCAGGAGAGGGATTGCAGGATCATATGGTAGCTCTATTTTTAGTTTTTTAAGGAACCTCCATATTGTTTCTCCACAGTGGCTGTACCAATTTGCATTCCCACCAACAGTGTAGGATAGCTCCCTTCTATCCACACCCTCTCCAGTATTTATTGTTTGTGGATTTTTTGATGATAACCATTCTGACTGGTGTGAAGTGATATCTCATTGTAGTTTTGATTTCCATTTCTCTAATAATTAGTGATGTTGGGATCTTTTCATGTGCATCTTGGCCATCTGTATGTCTTCTTTGGAGAAATGTCTATTTAGGCCTTCTGCCCATCTTTTGATTGGGTTATCTGTTTTTATGATATTAAGCCACATGAGCTTAGTTCTCTGGCCAGGCATCAAACCCATGCCCCTTGCAGTGGAAGCGCAGAGCTCTAACCACTGGACACCAAGGAATTCCATAAGAGTTAACATAATCTTTAAGTTAAAGGGTTCAGAGATAGAGGAGCTTCAAGATGGCCGAAGAGTAAGACATGGAGATCACCTTTCTCCCCACAAGTACATCAGAAATACATCTACACGTGGAAAAACTCCTACAGAACACGTACTGAAAGTTGGCAGAAGACTTCAGACCTCCCAAAAGGCAAGAAACTCCCCACATACCTGGGTAGGGCAAAAGAAAAAAGAGAGACAAAAGAATAGGGACGGGACCTGCACCTCTGGGAGGGAGCTGTGAAGGAGAAAAGGTTTCCACACACTAGGAAGCCCCTTCGTGGGCATAGACTGTGGGTGGTGGAGGGGGGCAGCTTCGGAGCCACGGAGGAGAGCACAGCAACAGAGGGCAAAGTGGACAGATTCCCGCACAGAGGATAGGTGCTGACCAGCACTCACCTGCCCGAGAGGCTTGTCTACTCACCCGCCGGGACGTGTCTGCTCACCTGCCGGGGCGGGTGGGGGTTGGGAGCTGAGGCTCGGGCTTCGGGCTTCGGAGGTCAGATCCCAGGGAGAGGACTGGGGTTAGCTGCATGAACACAGCCTGAAGGGCTGTGCACCACAGCTAGCCAGGAGGGAGTCCGGGAAAAGGTCTGGAACTGCCAAAGAGGCAAGAGACATTTTCTTGCCTCTGTTTCATAGTGCGTGAGGAGAGGGGATTAAGAGTGCTGCTTAAAGGAGCT
Organism: Grampus griseus; assembly: GCF_964374135.1. Taxonomy (NCBI): domain Eukaryota; kingdom Metazoa; phylum Chordata; class Mammalia; order Artiodactyla; family Delphinidae; genus Grampus; species Grampus griseus. The sequence continues at coordinate 121,114,976 of NC_139018.1, read as the reverse complement.
CCAGAGATGGGCACGAGCTGCGGCTATCAGCGTGAACCCCAGAGATGGGCATGAGACGCTAAGGCTGCTGCTGCAGCCACCAAGAAGTCTCTGTGCAAACACAGGTCCCTCTCCACACCTCCCCTCCTGGGAGCCTGTGCAGCCTGCCACTGCCAGGATCCCATGATGCAGGAACAACTTCCCCAGGAGAACGCACGGCGAGCCTCAAGCTGATGCAACGTCCCGCCGGCCTCTGCCGCCGCAGGCTCGCCCTGCATCCACCCCTCCCTCCCCCAGGCCTGAGTGAGCCAGAGCTCCCGAATCAGCTGCTCCTTTAACCCTGTCCTGTCTGAGGGAAGAACAGATGCCCTCAGGTGACCTACATGCAGAGGCAGGGCCAAATCCAAAGCTGAATCCCAGGAGCTGTGCGAACAAAGAAGAGAACAGGAAATCTCTCCCAGCGGCCTCAGTCAGGAGCAGCGGATTAAATCTCCACAATCAACTTGATGTACATGCATCTGTGGAATGCCTGAATGCACAACGAATCATCCCAAATTGAGGAGGTGGACTTTGGGAGCAATGATATATATATTTTTTTTTTTTCCCCTTTTTCTCTTTTTTGTGAGTGTGTATGCATATGCTTCTGTGTGTGATTTTGTCTGTATAGCTTTGCTTTTACCATTTGTCCTAGGGTTCTGTCTGTCCGTTTTCTCTGTTTTTTTTTTTTTTTCTTTAGTATAGTTTTCAGCTCTTGTTATCATTGGTGGATTTGTTTTTTTTGGTTTGGTTGCTCTCTATCTTCCTTATTTCATTTTTTTTTAAATTATTAAAAAAATTTTAACAATTATTTTCTGGATTTTATTTTAATAAGTTTAATTTAATTTAATTTTATCTTGTTTTCCTTTCTTTCTTTTTTTCTCCCTTTTATTCAGAGCCGTGTGGATGACAGGGTTTTGGTGCTCCAACCAGGTATCAGGGCTGTGCCTCTGAGATGGGAGAGCCAAGTCATAACACTGGTCCACCAGACACCTCCCAGCTCCACATAATATCAAATGGTGAAAATCTCCCAGAGATCTCCATCTCAACGCCAACACCCAGCTCCACTCAACGATCAGCAAGCTAAAGTACTGGACACCCTATGCTAAACAACTAGCAAGACAGGAACATAACCCACCTATTAGCAGAAAGGCTGCCTAAAATCATAATAAGTCCACAGAGACCCCAAACACACCACCAGACGTGGACCTGCCCACCAGAAAGACAAGATCCAGCTTCATCCACCAGAACACAAGCACTAGTCCCCTCCACCAGGAAGCCTACACAACCCACTGAACCAACTTTAGCCACTGGGGGCAGACACCAAAAACAACAGAAACTACGAACATGCAGGCTGTGAAAAGGAGACCCGTAACACAATAAGTTGAGCAAAATGAGAAGACAGAGAAAACACAGCAGATGAAGGAGCAAGGTAAAAACTCACCACACCTAACAAATGAGGAGGAAATAGGCAGTCTACCTGAAAAAGAATTGAGAATAATGATAGTAAAGATGATCCAAAATCGTGGAAATAGAATGGAGAAAATACAAGAAACGTTTCACAAAGACCTAGAAGAAATAAAGAGCAAAGAAACAGTGACAAATAACACAATAAATGAAATTTAAAATTTTCTAGAAGGGATCAGTAGCAGAATAACTGAGGCAGAAGAACGGATAAGTGACCTGCAAGATAAAATAGTGGAAATAACTATTGCACAGTAGAATAAAGAAACAAGAATGAAAAGAATTGAGAATAGTCTCAGAGACTTCTGGGACAACATTAAAAGCACCAACATTCAAATTATATGGGTCCCAGAAGAAGACAAGAAAAAGAAAAGGACTGAGAAAATATTTGAAGAGATTATAGTTGAAAACTTCCCTAATATGGGAAAGGAAATAGGTAATCAAGTCCAGGAAGAACAGAGAGTCCCATACAGGATAAATGGAAGGAGAAACATGCCAAGACACATATTAATCAAACTATCAAAAATTAAATACAAAGAACAAATATTAAAAGCAGCAAGGAAAAAACAACAAATAACACACAAGGGAATCCCCATAAGGTTAACAGCTGATCTATCAGCAGAAACTCTGCAAGCCAGAAGGGAGTGGCATGACATATTTAAAGTGATGAAGGAGAAAAACCTACAACAAAGATTACTGTACCCAGCAAGGATTTCATTCAGATTTGACAGAGAAATTAAAAGCTTTACAGACAAGCAAAATCTAAGAGAATTCAGCACCACCAAACCAGCTTTACAACAAATGCTAAAGGAACTTCTCTAGGCAAGAAACACAAGAGAAGGAAAAGACCTACAATAATAAGCCCAAAACAATTAAGAAAATGGAAATAGGAACATACATATCGATAATTACCTGAAATGTAAATGGACTAAATGCTCCCACCAAAAGACACAGAGTGGCTGAATGGATACAAAAACAAGACCCATATATATGCTGTCTACAAGAGACCCACTTCAGACCTAGGGACACATACAGACTGAAAGTGAGGGGATGGAAAAAGATATTCCATGCAAATGGAACACAAAGGAAAGCTGGAGTAGCAATTCTCAAATCAGGCAAAATAGACTTGAAAACAAAGACTATTAAAAGAGACAAAGAAGGACACTACATAATGATCAAGGGATCATTCCAAGAAGAACATATAAGAATTATAAATATTTATGCACCCAACATAGGAGCACCTCAATACATAAGGCAAATACTAACAGCCATAAAAGGGAAAATCAACTGTAACACAATCATAGTAGTGGACTTTAACACCCCACATTAACCAAAGGACAGATCATCCAAAATGAAAAATAAATAAGGAAACACGAGCATTAAATGATACATTAAGCAAGATGAAGTTAATTGATATTTATAGGACATTCCATCCAAAAACAACAGAATACACTTTCTTCTCAAGTGCTCATGGAACATTCTCCAGGATAGATCATAGCTTGGGTCACAAATCAAGCCTTCGTAAATTTAAGAAAATTGAAATCATATCAAGCATCTTTTCTGAACACAACGCTATGAGACTAGATATCAATTACAGGAAAAAAGTCTGTAAAAAATACAAACACATGGAGCCTAAACAATACACTACTTAATAACCAAGAGGTCAGTGAAGAAATCAAAAAGGACATCAAATAATACTTAGAAAAATATGATAATGAAAACGCTATGACCCGAAACCTATGGAGTGCAGCAAAACAGTTCTAAGATGGAAGTTTATAGCAATACAATCCTACCTTAAGAAACAAGAAACATCTTAAATAAACAAGCTAAACTTACACCTAAAGCAACTAGAGAAAGAAAAAAAAAACCCAAAGTTAGCAAAAGGAAAGAAATCATAAAGATCAGCTCAGAAATAAATGAAAGAGAAATGAAGGAAATGATAACAAAGATCAATAAAACGAAAAGCTGGTTCTTTGAGAAGATAAACAAAATTGATAAACCATTAGCCAGAATCAACAAGAAAAAAAGGAAGAAGACTGAAATCAATAGAATTAGAAATGAAAAAGGAGAAGTAACAACTGACACTGCAGAAATACAAAAGATCATGAGAGATTACTACAAGCAACTCTATGCCAATAAAATGGACAACCTGGAAGAAACGGACAAATTCTTAGAAAAGCACAACCTTCTGAGACTGAACCAGGAAGAAATAGAAAATATGAAAAGACCAATCACAAGCACTGAAATTGAAATTGTAATTAAAAATCTTCCAGAAAACAAAAGCCCAGGACCAGATGGTTTCCCAGGCGAATTCTATCAAACATTTAGAGAAGAGCTAACACCTATCATTCTCAAACTCTTCCAAAATATAGCAGAGGGAGGAACACTCCCAAATTCATTCTACGAGACCACCATTACCCTGATACCAAAACCAGACAAAGATGTCACAGAAAAAGAAAACTACAGGCCGATATCACTGATAAACATAGATGCAAAAATCCTGAACAAAATACTAGCAAAAAGAATCCAACAGCACATTAAAAGGATCATACACCATGATCAAGTGGGGTTTATTCCAGGAATGCAAGGATTCTTCAATATATGCAAATCAATGTGATACACCATATTAACAAATTGAAGGAGAATAACCATATGATCATCTCAATAGATGCAGAGAAAGCTTTTAACAAAATTCAACACCCATTTATGATAAAAACCCTGCAGAAAGTAGGCATAGCGGGAACTTTCCTCAACATAATAAAAGCCATATATGACAAACCCTCAGCCAACATTGTCCTCAATGGTGAAAAACTGAAAACATTTCCACTAAGATCAGGAACAAGACAAGGTTGCCCACTCTCACCACTCTTATTCAACATAGTTTTGGAAGTTTTAGCCACAGCAATCAGAGAAGAAAAAGAAATAAAAGGAATCCAAATCAGAAGAGAAGAAGTAAAGCTGTCATTGTTTGCAGATTACATGATACTATACATAGAGAATCCTAAAGATGCTACCAGAAAACTACTAGAGTTAAACAATGAATTTGGAAATGTAGCAGGATACAAAATTAATGCTCAGAAATCTCTTGCATTCTTATACACTAATGATGAAAAATCTGAAAGAGAAATTAAGAAAACACTCCCATTTACCATTGCAAAAAAAGAATAAAATATCCAGGTATAAACCTACCTAAGGAGAAAAAAGACCTGTATGCAGAAAATTATAAGACACTGATGAAAGAAATTAAAGATGATACAAATAGATGGAGAGATATACCATGTTCTTGTATTGGAAGAATCAACATTGTGATAATGACTCTACTACCCAAAGCAATCTACAGATTGAATGCCATCCCTATCAAACTACCACTGGCATTTTTCACAGAACTAGAACAAAAACTTTCACAATTTGTATGGAAACACAAAAGACCCCAAATAGCCAAAGCAATCTTGAGAAAGAAAATGGGAATTGGAGGAATCAGGCTCCTGGACTTCACACTATACTACAAAGCTACAGTAATCAAGACAGTATGGCACTGGCACAAGAACAGAAATATAGATCAATGGAACAGGATAGAAAGCCCAGAGATAAACCCACGCACATATGGTCACCTTATCTTTAACAAAGAATGCAAGAATATACAATGGAGAAAAGACAGCCTCTTCAATAACTGCTGCTGGGAAAATTGGACAGCTACATGTAAAAGAATGAAATTAGAATACTCCCTAACAGCATACACAAAAATAAACTCATAATGGATTAAAGATCTAAATGTAAGGCCAGGCACTATTAAACTCTTAGAGGAAAACATAGCCAGAACACACCTATGACATAAATCACAGTAAGATCCTTTTTGACCCAACTCCTAGGGAAATGGAAATAGAAACAAAAATAAACTAATGGGATGTAATGAAACTTAAAAGCTTTTGCACAAAAAAGGAAACCATAAACACGACGAAAAGACAACCCTCAGAATGGGAGAGAAAATTTGCAAATGAAGCAACTGACAAAGGATTAATCTCCAAAATTTACCAGCAGCTCATGCAGCTCAATATCCAAAAAACAAACAACCCAATCCAAAAATGGACAGAAGACCTAAATAGACATTTCTCCAGAGAAGATATACAGATTGCCAACAAACACATGAAAGAATGCTCAACATCATTAATCATTAGAGAAATGCAAATCAAAACTACAATGAGATATCACCTCACACCGGTCAGAATGGCCATCATCAAAAAATCTACAAACAATAAATGCTGGAGAGGGTGTGGAGAAAAGAGAACCCTCATACACTGTTGGTGGGAATGTAAATTGATACATCCACCGTGGAGAACAGTATGGAGCTTCCTTAAAAAATGAAAAATAGAACTGCCATACGACCCAGCAATCCCACTACTGGGCATATACCCTGAGAAAACCATAATTCAAAAAGAGTCAGGTACCACAATGTTCATTGCAGCTCTATTTACAATAGCCAGGACATGGAAGCAACCTAAGTGTCCATCAACAGATGAATGGATAAAGAAGATGTGGCACATATATACAATGGAATATTACTCAGCCATAAAAAGAAACAAAATTGAGTTATTTGTGGTAAGATGGATGGATCTAAGTCTGTCACACAGAGTGAAGTAAGTCAGAAAGAGAAAAACAAATACCGTATGTTAACACATATATATGGAATCTAAAAAAAAAAAAAAGGTCATGAAGAACCTAGGGGCAAGATGGGAAAAAAGATGCAGACCTACTAGAGAATGGACTTGAGGATATGGGGAGGGGGAAGGGTAAGCTGGGACAAAGTGAGAGAGTGGTAGTGGACATATATACACTACCAAATGTAAAATAGCTAGTGAGAAGCAGTCGCATAGCACAGAGAGATCACCCCAGTGCCATGTGACCAGCTAGAAGGGTGTGATAGGGAGGCTGAGAGGGAGGGAGGTGCAAGAGGCAAGAGATATGAGGATATACGTGCATGTATAACTGATTCATTTTGTTATAAAGCAGAAAGTAATGCACCATTGTACAGCAATTATACTCCAATAAAAATGTTAAAAAATAAAAAGACAATAGAACTTCTCTATCTAAAATAAATCCCATTTCTGAGAAAACTAAAAAAAGCGTCCAGAGATAAAAAAGGAAGCTACAAACAAACAAACAAAAACCCAGATGGCACCATCCTGGTCTAAGATGGCAACGGATTGGACCTCCAACAGACCCTGAGTCTCATTATACATTGATTTTGCCATATGAGTATATTAAATGACACACCAACCAATGGCTATGACTGAACATTAAGGACAAAAAGAGGATGAAAAGGGGGTGACCCTCCCACTCCCTCAAATGTTCCTTTCCCAGTAGACTAATGCATATGCTTTTCCATCATTAGCCTCACTCCTCCTCCGTTTGTCTCTACTGTTTAAAATTAGCTTCAGTTTTGTTATTCACCTATTCAAACCCAAATGGGAAAAGAGCCCTCCCCCACCAAGGTAGAGGGCCTCAGCCAAGCTAGGATCCATAGGTATTAATTCGGTAACACTATCTTCTGGTGGTGGCTGTAAACCTTGTCATTACTTGCTTTGTTCCTACATAACTCCAATCTCTGCCTCTGTCGTCAGGTGGCATTCTTCCTCTGTGTGTTTGTGTCTCTTCTCTACTTCTTATAAGGGCACCTGTCATATTGGAGGTCATATTGATCCCCCACCCTAATCCAATGTGACCTAATCTTAACTTGATTACAACTGCAAGGACCCTATTTCCAAATAAGATCACATTCACAAGTACTAGAGTTTAGGACTTAAACAGATCTTTTGGGGGGACACAATTTAACCCACAAGATTGTCCACTAACATTTCCTATTGGACATAGGAGAGGCATGTGAGAGGCACTCCAGTGCATCTTCCAGGTATGTCCTCCCTACCTCCTTTGTGTAGCAGAAACCCAGTTTCTCTGTAGTAATCAGAATCATTTGCCCCAGCCAGGACAGTAACTCTCCTCTTTACAGTGTAATAAAGAGTCCCACGTGACAGGATACAGCCTCGGCTTCCAATCCAATGGACACATCGTTGAGTTCTCTGGCAGAAGTATCCCTCCCCTTAGAACTAGGACCTCCAAACCAGCAAAGCACACAGTTCTAGGGATGGGAAGCAACAATTCTGCAGAAGAGATATTAGGCATACTAGTGAGAAAAAACGTTTCCAATTATGCTTCTTTGATTTCTAGACTCATGTATTCTGATGATTGCTTGCTGGTTCAAAGCATATACCACATATGGGGTGCTGCCTCCCAATGGGTACCGTAATGGAGTCTTCTCAGGCCATCCTACAAACATATAATGACCACTGCTTCTGGGTAACAGAGAATAGAGTAGGATGTGTGAATTTCATGAGCTTATTACCCTGTTCCTTTGATTGTGAAGTGAATGCCTTGATCAGAAGCAGTATTGTATGAAATAACACCATGGCAAATGTGGCATTCCAGACAAAGTGAAAAACTAAATGTCCTGCTCAAGGTTTTACCCACTTGGAGGATATCCCTTGACCTGTTCTTTAGGGACTCCCTTGAGTGAGGCTGTTGTGGTCCAGCAGTCCACTTAGAGTTAGTTGGTGCCAGCATCTCAGGCAGAACCATCTGTGAACCAGCCTGTCATAAGGAATTCCCCATGAGGTCATACATGTAAATCGTGGGGAAAGAAGATGGAGAAGCAGAAGATGTGATAGGGGGCTGAGCCACCTGCTCATGAAATATACTTGTGCTTCCCAGACTTGCAAACCTGTTCTCTTACAAACAACTTCTGCACTGTGGCTCTGTGTGTCAGAGCATAGCCAATTCATGGTGATCAGCTTCAGTCACAGGGTCACTGAATCCCCATTCTGCTACAAAGTTCAGTTGCATAGCAAGAGCTGATTCTTAAAATAATAACTTTGGGGCTCCCCTGGTGGCGCAGTGGTTGAGAGTCTGCCTGCCGATGCAGGGGACACGGGTTCGTGCCCCGGTCCGGGAAGATCCCACATGCAGCAGAGTGGCTGGGCCCGTGAGCCATGGCCGCTGAACCTGCGCGTCCGGAGCCTGTGCTCCACAACGGGAGAGGCCACAGCAGTGAGAGGCCCACGTACCGCAAAAAAATAATAATAATAAATAATAATAATAACGTTGCACCCCAAACCTAGATATTTTCATCGTTATATACAGTATCCCTGTGGGAAACAGACATTTCAATTACCGTGATGCACAAGGCCCAAGACACCTCATCCAGGCCCCACTCAAAATCTGGAGCTTTGAAGATTTTCAGTAAATGGATTGGGGCAGCCCTTTCAAATATGGCATACGTTGCCTCCAAAGAGACCCACCCAAAACTGTCTATTTTTGAGCAGTAGGCAATCGAAGAAATAGCAACTTTTCTTTCACTTTGGAAGGAATGTTCCAACATGCTTCAGACCACCTGGCCCTTGGAAACCTCCCCACCGTCTGGGCCCTGTAGTTTCATGGGGTTTCTTGCTCACCCTCTGCCACACACGTGTCTCAATACGACATTTAAAGCTCTTGCTGTTCCTGCTCACCAGGTTCAATCATCTTGATATCATGGGTGTAGTGGATGAGCATGGTCTTCTGTAGAATGCAAAGATTTCTGCAAACAGCCCATCACAGAGAGCAGAGACAGCCTTAACAGATATGGGCCAACGTCCAGTTTGGATTTCACCCCAGCAACCAAGCAAGCTGAGAGCTCCCCTAAGGAGCTCCATTAAGCCACTCGGCCTGAATCTCTTGTCAATGAAAATAATCACTAAACAATCAATAAGAAAAATAGAAAAGAGTTTTATTTGAGTCAAACTGAGGACTAGCCCAGAAACCCACTTCCCATATGACTCTGAGAAACTGCTCCTGAGAAGCAGGGTTTTCAGCACAGTTTTATATCTTGTCAGAACAAAGAACATTAAACAAGTCAGGATTACATTTCTTCAAGGTTTCAAAAAAAAAAAAGAACAGCCGAGCATGTAAACAGTGAGTCAGCATGGCCTTGGCACCTGGGAAGGGAGTCTTATCATCAAAGGAGGACCAACATTGATATCCCAGGAAGAGAGACATTTAATCTTTTTATTTCTAACGTGGATATTCTTCACTTCTGGCCAATGTGCCCTTTTCTTTCATAATTAAAGCAGGTGTACAATGTATGTTTGATAGGCTACAAAGAGTCTATTTTAGCTAGCATCAAATTCAAGTTAACTCACGTATAAGCCAGAATGACTTCCCTATATCTCAATTGTGAACATTTCTTTTATCACTCTGGAAGGGCCCTCGCCTGGGTAAATTCAGCCTTATCTAGTACTGAATTCTGCACTTCATGGTTTAACCTTCTTAAAATCCATGCCCATTTTACCTGTGTCTGATGGTTTGAATTAGCAAATCTTTCCCTTTTTATCTTTTCCCTTCCCCTTTCTCTCTCTCTCTCCCTCCCTCCCTCTCTCCCTCCCTCTCTCTCTCTCTCTCTCCCTCCCTCCCTCCCTCCCTCCCTCCCTCTCTCTCTCTCCCTCACCCTCACTAAGTGTAAAAATCTCTTCATGGATCAGATTTTGCATTCGTCCCTGTGAACCCTACTTGATAGTTGCGACCCTAATTATGAGTCTCAAGGCAGTATCAGTTGAGGGGGTGGGCTGGAGGATCATAAACATCACCTTGTGAGGGGACTCTCCCATAAAAGTTATTAACGGATCTTCAGATAAGGGAAGGTTCTTCACACAGGGTGCATGGGCCACTTCTTCCAGCAAGGGTTGAATTCTCTCATTTTGGAGAATTCTCTCATTTTGGAGAATTCAAAATTCCCAGCTTTTCCGGAATCCACACATGTCCCTATTCCAAATCTCAGGGTGCCCCTGCACCACAATCCAGCCTCACTTGTATACAAGGGCATTGGCAAGTTACATTGTAGTGATACCACCTACTCGGTTACATTCTGAGTCTGTGTTACAGCCATATCTGCCCTGTTGCTTTAAGAAAAGAAAATGTTTTATCTTATTTTGTCTTGAGTGTCACTGCAGAAGCTGTCTGATTCTCTGATCGTGACAGGAGCCAAGGGGTTAAAGTACTGAAAGCGTGTCAGTCAGTCATGCCGGCTTGTGACTGCCCTCCTGTGCAGTCACATGTGGCTTTCCCATGCCTCCCTGCCGGCCTTGTCATTGTTGTCACCACTGTGAATGTCAAGTACAGCACCCAAGGCACTCGCATCAATAGGCATTGCTTCCTTAGCAACCCCAGGTGGTAATTGAATCCTAATGCCACTGCACACTGTGGATTATTGGAACCCCATTTTCTACTCAGCATTGCATTCAAGGTGAAGGACATCATCAAATCAGTCCTGAAATCCCACATCAGACATTAGTAACAGGCTGTATTTTATACATATTTTTCACTCCTAAAAAAGTCAGGTGGCTGGGGGACATCTCTGGGGGAGGAGCCCCATTGCTAATGGGGTCCATGCTTATTTTTAAACTTCAAAAAATAGGTATTTAAATACTACTTCCTGGATACGGGTAGGGGTATGTTTTGGTCATTGTAGACTTCCTGACAATAACTACTAAGTACACAGCCATACAAACTCATCATTAATACCTATTAGTGCTCTTTTGACTTCATCCCCATCTCGTCTTTGAAGCATACATCCTGGAAGTAACCCAGAGGGCTGGCTACACCACAACCACATCACCTGTGGGCTCGTGGCTGTGTATTGGGAACCTGTCTACGTCTAATCTTCAGGGTCCTTACCTAATGATATTGGCTGGATGCAGCCTGTGGTCTGTGTGAGGTCCAAAATGGCAAACCTGATTAATGTGTTAGCTCAGAGAAGCAATCTTAATTTGTTACTGTGACTTGTAACATCGAGGTTATTAAAATTCAAGGACTTAATAGATTTCTCCATTTATTGCATCAATAGTAACTAAAGGAATTAGCTGAAATGCACTATCATTAATGCAATGGGAAAACATTTTGTCTTTTAGGGAACTTGTCCCCACTGACTCCCAATTCTTTGATACTTAAGAGAGTGAGAAAAAATATTTTACATTGGACCATGTGGTGTGTGTGTGTGTGTGTGTATGTGTGTGTGTGTGTGTGTGTGTGTGTGTGTGTGTAATTTTCTATATAATTTAATTTGTTTGAATTCTATAGCAAGAGAGCTTCATTTTTTTCCATGATATGTGCTTCACCAGTGGTTTTGGTTTTCTGGCTATTTCTGTGATATTGAAAATAACAGGTACCATTCTGTGCCCAATAGATTTAATGGTTCTTCTTATTTGGGTTCGATCCCTCTGTGTCCTCTGAAAGGGGCTTCCAAGGTCTAGAATTGGGAGCCATGGCTGGGGTACTTAAACTGTCTATCCATTTTATAATTAACTGGGCCTTTCAGGCATCATCTTGATCATAATTTTCCTGATCCTTGACCCATCCCCTTGCCAGTCATTGCATATTCCACAGAGCTCTTGATCTGTCTGTCATACTTTGGTTAACTGGAGAAGAGGCTGTTGGATGGGGCCAGGAACTGGGACAAGAGACCCACGGAACCCAGGAGATGGTTCTGAGGGGTCTCCTGTCATTGGAAGAAGTCCAACTCAGCCGGCATGAAAAAGTGCCAGAGCATAGGAACAGGAAGTGAGTTTCTGAAAATCCAAAGCAGGAAAGCAGGCAAGTACTCACTTGGTGTGGGTCTTGGGCTGGTGTCTGCAGTCCCTAGGGAGGCACCTGTCAGGGACATGACTGGGTTCTGTGGCCTCTCTGGAGAAAACCTTCTCCTCCTTCCCTTGTTCATTCTGCCCCAACCACTATGGTCCCTTCTGTTTTGAACTTGCTGGTCATGCTCCTGTCTCAGGGCTTTGCACTTGTTGTTTCTCCATCCCTTGGAAGGCCCTTCCCCAATAACCAGATGGCTCATTTCCTCACTTCCTTCAGAGTTTCACTTAAAAGTCATCTTCTCAGTTGGTGGATTTCCCTGACACGTGATCTGAATGTTTATATTCCCTCTCCCTACAGACCAAATGTATGTCTCCTTTCTCTGTTTTATTTTCTTCTTTAGCATTTTTCACTATCTAACACACTACATGTTTTCCTTATTTACCTCCTTTAAGGTGTCTCCTCTACTAGAATGTAAGGTCCATGCAGGAATGGTGTTTGTTGGGGTGGTGTCTTTTGTTTACTGCTCATGGTCCAGTGCCAAGAACAGAGCTTCGTAATTAGTAAAGGTTAGTCAATATTTAACAAATAAATGCATAAAATGATCATGCAAAATCTTCTCCTGAGGAATAACTATTCAGCCGTCCACTCCTTTGTGCATGGACTTTTGGCCGGAGTGTCTTGACTTTGGGCTGGGCTGTGGGACCTGCCTTGGCCAAGGGCAGAGAGCAGAAGCAATTGTGTTCCAGTCCCAAGACAGGCGTTAAGAAGTCTTACATGTTTCTGTTTAGGCTCTTGAGGGTCTGCCCCCAGCATGAGAACTGCATGTCCTGGCCAGCCTGCTGATCCAAGGAGGGTGAGAAGCATGCAGAAGAGACTAGAACACGGCTTACATGTTGAGGCAGAGCTGCTCCATGACCCAGAGAGTCATCACAATAAGAGATGGTTGTTCAGGTTCACTGAGTTTGTGACACAACAGAATTGTGGCAATATCTAACCAAGGCAGTATGCATCTTTCCCATGATTTTATCAGGCACCTACAGAATTGATTACGTGGGATGCATTGTTTTTGTTTTTTAATGATATGTCTTAGGGTTCCTCCAGTGTCAGTACCTATAAGCCAACAGTATTCTTTGTAAGGGCTACATAGTATTCCATGGTATGGATGTAATACAATTTATTTAGCCAAACCCTGTTGATGAATATTTAACTTCCGCTCTTTCCTCAAATCAACAATGCTGCAGTGAATACTTTTATATATGCATCCCTTTTCACATATGGGAATATTTAAGATAGATTCCTAGTGGAGAGTTCATGAGTAAAAATACATACACATTTACAATTTTGACAAATGCATCCAGTTTTTCTGAAAAACTAGAAAGAACATGCAATTCCCAAGAGTGATGAATGAGAACATCCACTATTCTGCAGCGTTTAAATTAATCCCAAACTAATAAATGAGGAAAAATAATTTCAGTATGGTTTTATTTTGCTACTTCTTGATTTTGAGTAAGAATTAACCTTGTTTCATATGTTTATTGGCTATGTTCCATTCTTCTGTGAGGGTCATGTTCATAGTTTAAATTTTTCTATTAAAATGTTTTCCTTTCTTATTAATTTTTAGATCTCTTTACATATTCTAGTTATTAACTCTTCATTGATTAAATATGTTGCAATATCTTCTACTAGTCACTTACTTGCCTTTTAACTTTATGGTGACTTTCTTTTTCTAAAGGTGATTTCAGATTATATGAAGGCAAACATTTCATTAGATTTATTTATGGATTCTGAGTTTTACAATTTGCTTAGAAATACTTTTACACCATTCCAATATAATGAGGCAACTCTATATTTTCTAAGTGTACAATTTTGATTTTTATTTGGCCTTTGCAACACCTCAATATTAGGAAAACACTCTAACATTTTTTCTAAGTTCACAGTCCTGCTTTTTATCAAAATTTTATTGTTTTTATAATGTAAGGAAACCTATTTTTTTCCAGAAGGAAATTATTTCTTGAATGCGCTATCCTTTACCGCTGACTTGAAACACTTGAAACTTGATTTTTTTTAATTTTAATAAGCTACTATCCTATTAATACAATAATATAAATATTTTTTAACTTAATAAATTTTCAATTGTGGTTAAAAAATAACATAAACCATTTTAAGTGTAGAGTCCAGTAGTGTTAAGTATATTCACATTGTTGTGGGAAAGATTTCCAAAACTTCTTCATCTTGAAAAACTGAAACTCTGTACCTCCTTAAACAACTCCCCATCCTCCTCCCAAAGCCCCTGGCAACCACCATCTACTTTCTGTCTCTATAAATTTGACTCCTCTAGGTACCTCATACAAGCAGTGTCATATGGTATTTGTGTGTGTGACTAGCTAATTTCACTTAATGTCCTCAAGATTCATCCATGCTGTAGCATGTGACAGGATTTCCTTTTTTTCTTAAGGGTGAATACTATGAAGAATATTTCCTGAATTCTCTAGTTTGTTTATCTCTTCTATTGATCTACTTTTGTACCAATACCACCATGTTTTAATTATAATTGATCTGTAGTGATAATCACACTATACTGTTCTCTTTAAAAAATTAGATATTCTCTACCACTTGAAATTTAAAATCATTTTATCAGCTTCCATGAAACATTCCGATTTTGACTAAGATTTTATGCAATTTTTAGATTAATATGGGGGAGAATTAACATTTTTACATGCCTATATCTTCCCATATCAGGACATAATATGTCTCTCCTTTTATTTAGTTTTTTTTTTTTAATGTCCTTTAACAAAGTTTGAAGTTTTATTCACATAAGGCTTGTACATTCTTTGTTAGGTCTGGGGCAGAATTTGCTAGCAGTTCTTCAAAATCTAGTTGACTTTTCTTCTTGGGCAAGCAGCTAAACTTAAAGCAATCTTTGTAGTTAGGTTGGGTCATATAACTCAGGTCTTAGCCACTGGAAGGTGAACAGAAGTAATGGGTGTTGCTTCCAAGCCAGACCCCTAAAACACACCCCCACTTTCCCCTAAGCTCTCTCCCTCTCCTGCCTGCCTGGAATAGTAATCCCCAGAGGGTCCTTAGAAGAAATTGATGAGGATGGCAAAACCCTGTCAGGGGATCCCTGGGGCCCGGAGTGATGGAATGGAGCACGTGGGTTGCTGCCTGGGGCTGTTAAATGTGTGAGAAATGAACTTCTCTTGGGTAGAACTGTTAGATGTTTAAGTCTGTTACCACAGCTAAATCTTGTATAATCAGTATAGAAATCTCCACCTTGAAGAGGGTCAGTGCCATAGACAAGGATTGAAATTCATGGCCTAACTTAGTGCTTGGGTGCTGGGCACAGGAAGATCCGGAAAGAGAGAGGCCCCAGCCAGCAGTGGTGGGCATTTGGTCCAACTCTTTCTGCTAACTTTAGGCTTTCCAGATTTACCAAATAAAAATATAGGACACCCTGTTAGATTTAAATTTCAGGTAAACAATGAATAAGACTTCATGGAAGTATGGATGTGGTTACTGGCATGTGAAATTGACTGACAGAAGATTAGAAGTCTACAAAATTTCTGAGGAAGTTATATTACCAAAGAAACCATGAGCTTAAAAAAAAATCAAACTTGGAAATGTAAAATAAATTTGGGCCCCCAATGGGCACCAGCAAGAAAACTGCTACAAAAACTGTACACACACCCCTACCCCAAGGGTGGCATATTTTCCAATGCCTACTTCAAATATAGTCATGAAAGAAAATGGAAGGAAAAAATAAACCTTGCCAAAGGGTAGAGCCAGGGGCAAAGGAGATTCTCCTGGAGCCCAAATCCAACGTCTAATCAAGGCCCTTCTTCCAAGATGCTGGCCCGGTAGGAGTCCACTCTTGCTGGGGATGGTGATTGCTGTACGTCTTCTGGTATCTCCCCCTGTACGTCCCCCTTTTAAGGGCAGTTGCATTGGGGTTACTCTCTGCCTGCTCCACCACAGCATTTAGTTTACAGGCAGCTGGATGATGGCGAGCCACATCCAGATGGATGGAGAAGAGAAGACTTCACCCAGATCCCAGACTGAGCTGGATGAAGCTTGGGGTTGGTCCCCTGGGGAAGGGCTTGAATGAGTTCTGTATGTGGAAAGAAGGGTGCAGACAGATTTTCATGACAAGATTAATGCAGAGGTTCCTAAAAATCTGTGCCTCCTCTTCCTTACCCAGGCTGCCTTGCACTCACACGTGGCTGTGTGGTTGAGCACTGGCTGCTGGAGAGTGAATGCCACTTTCAGCCCAGCTCATAAAGCACTTCAGTGCACACTCTTCTGTGCTCCTCTCCTCTTCCGGCCAGCTTGGAAGCCAGGTGTGGAAGACAGCAGAGTCACGGTTACCTGTGCACCAGGATGTCTGGTGCAGCAGAACCTCCGCACTTCCCTGGAACCACCTCACGTTTTCAAGTGAGACTTTAGGTATCTGGGCCTAGTTAAGGCTGCCCTGTGGCCCGCCCAGAAAATGTAGTTTATTTCATGGTGTTTTGTGTTAACTTAAACAACTGATAATGGAATCCATTTTTTTCCATTGCATTTTCTGATTGGTTATTATTGGTAAGTATGTTTTAAATGTTTACTGTACATCAGACTCTAACCAAAAGTGGGATCTGGCTGCTCGCCGCTCAAGAGCCAATAAAGAGGCCAGGTTGGTGGAATGGAAAGTTTGCTTTATTTTGGCTGCCGGCAACCAGCGGAGAGGGCAGATGCCTGTCCAAAGGCTGACTCCCCTCTAACAATCAGGGGGCAAGAGTTTTTATAGGCAGAGGGAGGGAGCTACATGCAGAAACAACACAGTCAGCTCTGACAGTCATCTTGAAATCTGTCATGCAGTGGTCTGACCAGCATCATCTTGATTGTTTTAGGTACAGTTAGTCTTCAGTTCCAGAGTCAGTTTGTTCCCATTTTCTTGAGGCCAGTTGTTGGAATTGTGGCAGTTTATGTCGTGGCTACAGTCTGGTCATCATGTAGTTAACTTCTTCTACCTGGTGGGGGTTTCAGTATCTATAAGACAGCTCACAGGACATGGCTCAGAATATTATCTATAGCCCCTGAGGAGGAACTAAAAGTCCTTGACTTTGCTTACTGACTAACCTATTATTGTTTTGTCCTGTTTGACTGCTTTTTTTTTTTTTGCTTCTGCATTTTCTCACTTCTCTGATTAAACTTATTCTTTGGCTAAAGTTTTTCCACAGACAAAAGGCAGGCAGAGGACATGGGGGGGAAGGACCATAGGGTCCTGCTTCATTTCAAGACGATCTTTTTAGTTAATATTTTTTATCAATTAATTCTCTGGAGTTTTGGGGTAGATTATCAGATAAAAGTTTTTTAAATGGCAGGTTTGTCTCTTTTATTCCATTATTTTATTTTTTTAACTTCTTTATTGGAGTATAATTGCTTTACAATGGTGTGTTAGTTTCTGCTTTATAACAAAGTGAATCAGTTATACATATACATATGTCCCCATATCTCTTCCCTCTTGCATCTCCCTCCCTCCCACCCTCCCTATCCCACCCCTCTAGGTGGTCACAAAGCACCGAGCTGATCTCCCTGTGCTATGGGGCTGCTTCCCACTAGCTATCTATTTTATGTTTGGTAGTGTATATATGTCCATGCCACTCTCTCACTTCGTCCCAGGTTACCCTTCCCCCTCCCCGTATCCTCAAGTCCATTCTCTAGTAGGTCTGTGTCTTTTTTCCCGTCTTGCCCCTAGGCTCTTCAGAACTTTTTTTTTTTTAATTCCATATATGTGTGTTAGCATACCGTATTTGTTTTTCTCTTTCTGACTAACTTCACTATGTATGACAGACTCTAGGTCCATCCACCTCACTACAAATAACTCAGTTTCGTTTCTTATACTTCTTTTTTCTTTTAATTTATTACTAAGATTTTCTATTCAAAACATTCAATAATGTAATAATGTAAGTAAAAATGACAATAGTCGGTGTCTTTTTCTTGTTAATGATTTTAATATGAGTACTTCTGATATTTCACCATTAGCTATTATGTTTGCTTCAGTTTTCTAGGAGATAGTTTTTATATCAAGTTAAACCTTTATTTCTAACTTTACTGTGTTATTTTATTTATATTTTTATTACAAATAGATGTTGAATTTTGGAAATATTTTCTTAATATTTATTGAGATTATCTTCTTTTCCTACTTTAATTTGTAGATACAGAGAATTAATAGATTTTGAAACTACTGAATCACATTTTCACTCTAAGTATTGTTTTGACCTGATATGTGAATCACAAAATTCATTACTGAGTAAAATCTGCTGAGATAGTTTGTATTTAATTTGTCCATATCTGTGTATTAGTGTGATTGGTTGATAGTTTTTAGATTTCTGTTGTCAGACTTGTATAGTATGGGAGTTAGTATTATATTAGCCTCATGGAATTCTCTTTTATTTATAGAAAAAAGGGCATATTTAGCAAAAGGCACACTGAAATAAGAGTCACTATGGGCCAGGAGACAAGGCAGGGAGGTGACAAGTGTTTGGAGGCCCTGTTAGGGGAGGAGAGGGCTGGGACAAAGTGAGAAGCAGTACCGAGTAAGAGCAGAGTCAGGGGGGGCACAGAGAGGAGAAAGGTCCAGATGGATCCACACTGATGTCAGGTCATGGGTGGGACTCACAGTCATCTCACTGCTAATTATTGCTTCGGGGGGTGGGGGTGTCAGTTAGTGCTGCAGACTGGAGTGAGAGTCGCCCCCTGGTTCCTGGAGGGACACAGGCCAGGAAGCCCAGGATGGGAAGTGTAACTTGGGGTGGTGGCCAGGGGAAGCAAGGGCTCTGCAGTGGCTGAGGCCTAGGTGCATCCTGTTGCAGGGGTGGGGAGGGCGTCTGCACCGTGTCTGCCAGGCACTCTCCACTCCAACCAGGGTCTGAGTGGTGATGATGCTTCCCTTCAGGGGCTCCCTGGCACCCTTACTGTCGGCACAAGGGGGCCGGATGTCTTTGCCCTTCTCCTCTATGACCAACAGCATGTGCGTGTAGCACTCTGGGGGACCTGGGCCCCGGTGGTTTCATTGCCTGTGCATGGCCCCTGGAGGGCAGTCCAAAGTGGTTAAACAATGGGGTTTTCTTGTTTGGTTTTGTTTTTTCACTGTTCAAGGTTTAGTTGGTATTTTATCTGGTAGGACACTTGGATAGTTGGCCACATTATTTATGTAGACTTTTCTTTTCACATTACATGGCAATGAACACTATTCTGATACATATAGTACATAAAATAAGATTCTTTAGAATAGTTATGCACGAGCCATGCAATGTTGGATTTATACATTGGATTAATTGAAGAAACAAAAGTTGGATTAAGCATCTTGACTAAAGGAACCAGAAGTTATATAGCCCACAGTAAACACACATTTGGTTGGAAGGGCAGCTACAGCATCTGTGACATTGTCAGTGGTGCCTCTTGAGGAGGGGCTGAGCCTAAGGACCATGGGCCATGTCCACCTGTAGTGCCCAGGGTGCTGGGCCCAGGGGTGCTGCTGGGGGTGAGGGCAATGGGTTGTATGTCATCCCAAAACCCTGGCACAGGGATGCTGGCCAGCAGTTCTCCTGGGTTGGTTGCCCATGTTCAGTCACGTTCAGAACCTGGTGACAGTAAGCCACAACCTTCTGTAGAGGTAACTATCTTATCACTCCTGCAGGACTCAGAAGCTGCATTGTTGGTTTCTGAGGGTAATCAAATGGTTTGGTATAAATATGGTTGTGTACAATCAAAACTGCGCAATGTAACACAGATGCCATTTGATATGCATTAGGCTTCTCGCACACTCTATGCTATGCAAGTGTGTCCATAATACAATGATCATCTATCAAATAAGGTTTAGTAAAATTCACTCAAGAAACTATCTGAACCTGGTGTCATTCTTATGGATAGATTTTTCTTTCTTTTTATTACCCTTTCAGTTTTGGTTTTGATACTTTGTTTGTTTGGATTTTGTCTCTTTGTGACTTAGAACTGATAATTCATAGATCGCATCTTCAAAAAATGTCCATTTTCCCTAGATATTTAAATGTGTTGGTATAATTTTATATAGTATCTTCTTATATTTTAAATATCTTCTCTCTTCCCCTCCCCCATCTCTAGATAGATAGATAGATGATAGACATATACATATATAGCATTTGACATTTTTTCACAGAACTAGAACAAATAATTCTAAAATTTTTATGGGAACACAAAACACCCTGAATAGCCAAAACAATCTTGAAAACAAAGGACAAAGTTGGAGTTATCAAGCTCCCTTATTTCAAACTACATCACCAAGCTATGGTACTGCAAACAGTATGGTACTGGCACAAAAACAGACACATAGCTCATGGAACAGGATAGACAGCCCAGAAATGAACCCACAGTTGTATGGTCAATTAATCGACGATAAAGGAGGCGAGAATATACAATGGGAAAAAGAAAGCCTCTTCAATAAATGCCACTGGTATTTTAATAAGGATTGCATTAAAGCTGTAGATTGCCAGGAAGAGGGAGATTTAAGGATCTTAAAACGAAGCTCAGTCCTGGCTCACCCTTGTCTCAGCTGCCCAGCTCCAGACACAAATTCTGGGCTGAGCCCCTGAGTTAAGAACTAGGACCTCACATGGCTTATTGGGCCACGGCTCTGGAGCAAGAGCTGGGGACCTACAGGAGCCCCACATCCATCTCCTTTCTATGTGCTTGTCTTCACGTTGTCATGAAGGCCAGAGCAATAATGCTACTTGTAGAAGCCAGCACTCCAGGGTGTGCAGAGAGGCTGGCATTCTGACAAGCCTGCCTTATATGAGGAAGTAGGACTGAGTACGGGGCAGGAGGGTCAAGCTCCAATTCTGGGGCATGCTGCACATTGAGGAAAGAGAGACTTGGGGAAGGACTTTTTAGAGCTAGAAGATACCATGAGTGTCTCAGAATCTTAGGGCAGGAGAACAACACATTATGGGAGAGAGAAAGGTATGAGAGCACCAAGGCAAAAGAGAGCTCTTTTTTTTATTGAAGTATAGTTGCTTTACAATATTGTATTAGTTTCAGGTGTACAGCAAAATGATTCAGTTATATTACATATATACACATATATATATTTCAGATTATTTTCCATTATAGGTTATTACAAGATATTGAATATTGTTCCCTGTGTTATACAGTACATCCTTGTTGTTTAGCTATTTTATATACAGTATGTGCTTCTATTAATCCCATACTCCTAATTTATCCTTCCCCTTGCTTCCCTTTCAGTAACCGTAAGTTTGTTTTCAATGCCTATGAGTCTGTTTCTACTATGTAAATAGATTCATTTGTATTATTTTTTAGATTCCACATATAAGTGATATCATATAATATTTGTCTTTCTCTGTCTGACTTACTTCACTTAGTATGATAATCTCCAGGTCCATCTGTGTTGCTGCAAATGGCATTATTTCATTTTTTTATGGCTGAGGAATATTCTATTGTATATATGTACCACATCTTCTTTATCCATTCATCTGTCAATGGACATTTATGTTACTTCCATGTCTTGGCTACTGTAAATAGTGCTATTATGAACATTGGGGTGCATGTATCTTTTCAAATTATCGTTTTCTCCAGAAACCATATGCCCAGGAGTAGGACTGCAGGATCATATGGTAGCTCCATTTTTTTTAGTTCTTCAAGGAAACTCCATTCTAAAGGCAAAAGAGAGTTCTTAACTGTGCCCAGGACTGGCTGTTCCCCGTCCCTTTCCTTAAGATATAACTTAATGCTAGTCACATTTCCTGGACTAAACACACAATATCTATTTTTCCTGTGGTTAAGCAGAGGTGTAAAAGACAAAACAAAGGCATTCTCTGGCCAGTGTCAGACAGCAAGCACAGTATGTTACTTTATGCTGGTAAAAGATACATGTGAATTCTTCCCACACTTAAGAGGAAGTAGAAAAGGAAGAGGTTCAGTAAAAGTGTAAGAAGCAGCAATCAGAGAGGCTGGGGGCAAATCTTGATATTCAGATTTGCCCTGGGCACCCCTGCCCCAATCATTTTAAATTACAAATTATCCATCAGAAACCTGGAAACAATTTTAACTTGCTATTTCAATTTTTGGTCATATTTTACCTTAGATAATTTTCTAAAGTTGGAAAACCTGGAGACTAATTTATTTATTTTTCACTTTCCCATTAGAAGGTTGAATTCATTTCTGTTTTCGTTACTGGTACACAGTGGCTTGTCCAAAATTGCCTTCACCCAAATCCCACATGGATGAACTTACAGCATTTTAATAAGATGGCTCTTTGCTTTGGGAAGAATCTATAATAAATCTCCTTATCTTTGAAGTAATACCTCACTTGTGCCAGCAGACACATAGAGTCACAAAGGTTGTAGGTTAGCTTGAATGTGAGACGAAAGTATGTCCTTTGTAACTTGTGCACACAATAATCCAGGATTCCTGTGACAAAGTGAGAGAGAGGCATGGACATGTATACACTACCAAACGTAAAATAGATAGCTAGTGGGAAGCAGCCGCATAGCACAGGGAGATCAGCTAGGTGCTTTGTGACCACCTAGAGGGGTGGGATAGGGAGGGTGGGAGGGAGGGAGACGCAAGAGGGAAGAGATATGGGAATATATGTATATGTATAACTGATTCACTTTGTTACAAAGCAGAAACTAACACACATTGTAAAGCAATTATACTCCAATAAATATATTAATAATAATTAATTAATTAATTAATTATTTTAGAGAAGTTCAATACTGAGGTTCTAATGCAGCATTTTATTAGATGGTAAAGAGCTCCCTTTCTTCATATACTATACTCCATAAACTGCTGAGTTGTCCGAATGCCCCATAAGTAATGCAAGTCCCCTGCCTATGATTAACAAAAGATATCACTAAGTGGACAGAAAATTCAATGATTCCCTTTTATGGAGATCACAGGACACACACTTAGCACAATTTGCTGACCATGCCATCAAAAAATACTGTCTGCAGAAAACAGGGCCTGGATCCTTTCACACTGAAAAATGGAGAGTGGGGGATTTTAAAGGGAGACACTGAACCCTGGTTAAAACTCTGACTTCACTTTATAGAAGTGACCCACTGAGAGAAATGTGTAATTATTGTTTCTCTTCCATTCAGAGCACACTCTTCTAGCAAAGGCATGCTGAGCCAGGAATCTGAGCTCTTTTAGGAAATCAGCTGGTAATAAGCCCAAGTGAACTGCAAAGTCCAGACCCCAGTGTGATAACACTTATATTATCTGTGATAAGCTGTGAATCATCACTCAGGCAGCATTTTGTTTGTAATGTGACAAATATGCCAGACAAGCAAATTCACCGTGCGTCTGTCCCTGGTAATTTGGCTTGGGAAATGTAACACAGCGTAACAGGCAACTTGCTAAGTTTATAAATCTGAAGAAAGCAGGGGCCTATGGGGTAAATGTGCCCGAGACCACCAGATGTCCAGGCACCTGGTCTGAATATGCTCTCCCCCAGCTGATGATACGTTCTGATGCTCCATTTCTCAATATTCTAAGCAATAACAAACCTCAGTTAAGTCTGCGTTAACGTCTCTGGTGAATGCATGCTGCCCATCTACTTCCGGATTTGGAATATTTCTTAGTAGTTAGTAGATCCCATATTCTGGAAAATCCAGTTAGACAGATTGTAACACAGACATAACAGGGACCACTCTGGATTTCTTTCTGGCAAATGCACAAGCTGAGACTGTAGGCATCTCCAAATGTTACATTTCACAGCATGGAATCCACCTTTCACTGTTTCTCTCACTCAAATCAGAGCCCAGAGTGAACCAAAATTCTTCACCTGACCAAATCTACTGAAAGAACCAGAAATCTGTTAAGAATCCTTTGGCATTTTCTAATGGTGTGGCCACCGTGATTGGCTTCCTAACGCACAAACCTACCCCCACCCCCCTGCCCCACCGAAAGAAAGGCTAATCCTACAATCCAGAGAAAATGTATTACCCTGCTCATCCAGGTATCTTTCTTTTCTGCCCAATTGCATCAGAATCAGCTTCTGTGTACATTAAAAGCTGGATTCCTGGTCTTCACCCCGGACCTGCTAATTAAAATCTCCCAGAATGAGGATCAGGAAATTTTACGTTTTAATAAAATTCCAGATAGTTCTGTACACACTGTATTATACTTTGAGAATCATTTGGGGTAGGTTTGCACTGAGACTCATCTCTGCCCTAATGTTCTGTGGCTTTGGAAACATCTAAAGATGTCAGTGTACACCACAAAGGAGCACCCATAGGGTCCCCTGCAGCCATCAGCCACCCCATCCTCAGACCATCACAGGACTGTGGTCAGGAGAACACACAGGGTGCAATAGGGCTGGGGAAGACATGAGGGCTGGAAATCACGGATCTGGGTTCAAGTTCAGTGCCTCCATTTCTGATTTTGCAGTCTTAGTTACTTAACCACTTAACCACTTAACCACTCTAATTTCAAGTTCTCTACCTGTAAAATGAGAGTAAACACAGAAAAAAAAAATTGCTTCCCAGATTGCAAGAGGATTAAATGAAGTGATGAAAGTACAGGATCTTGTATACGGTGATGCTCCATTGATATTGGATTTAACTCAGTACATGTTAGCTCCCTTCCCAATTTCCTACCTGCAAGATGATGACAGCACTCCCTGGCTTGTGGGTTGTTTTGAAGATCACGTTAGATGCACGTTAAAGATACTCTCTACAGATAGCATTGTGAAGAGCGGGGGGCCCTGAATTCCTTTCCCTGCCTTGAAAGAGGAACAGACAAGGCCACCAGTTCAGTCTGAGAGAAGAGTTGTGCGACTGGACAAATAATGGGCCCCTAGGATGTCCATGTCCTAATCCCTGGAACCTGTAAGTATGTTACCTCACACAGCAAAAGGGACTTTGCAGATGGGATTAAAAATTTTGAGATGGGGAGGTTATCTTGGATTATCCAGGTGGGCCCTAAATGTAATCATAAATGTCCTTGTAAGAGAGATGCAGAGGAGATTTGACTATGAAAGGACAGAGGCAATATGACAAGGAAGTAGGGGACGAAAAAGCCATGTGTGCAAGGAAGGGATCAGATCCAAACAATGTAGGCAGCTTCCAGAAGCCAGAAAAGGCAAGGAAACAGCTCCTCTCTTAGAGCCTCCAGAAGGAACAAATCCTGCTTATACCTTTTTTTTTTTTTAAAGTATAGTTGATTTACAATGTTTTGTTAGTTTCAGGTGTATGGCCAAGTGATATATATATTTTTTTCTTTTTCAGATTCTTTTCCTTTATAGATTATTACAAAATATTGAGTATATATCCCTGTGCTATACAGTAGGACCTTGTTGTTTATCTATTTTATGTATAGTAGTTTGTATCTGCTAATCCCAAACTCCTAATTCATCGCTACCCTTTTCCCTTTGGTAACCATAAGTTTGTGTTCTATGTCTGTGAGTCTATTTCTGTTTCATAAATAAGTCCATTTGTGTCATATTTTAGATTCCACATATAAGTGATATCATATGGCATTTGTCTTTCTCTTCTGACTTACTCCACTTAGTATGATCACCTCTAGGTCCATCCTTGTTGTTGTAAATGACATTATATCATTCTTTTTATGGCTGAATAATATTCAGTTATATATATATACCACAGCTTCTTTATCCATTCACCTGTCGATGGACATTTAGGTTGCTTCCATGTCTTGGCTATTGTGAATAGTGCTGCTATGAACATTGGGGTCCTACCTACACCTTGGTGTTGTCTCCATGAGACTCATTGCAGACTTCTGACCACTAGAACTATAAGGGAATAATGCATATTGTTTTAAGTCCCCACGTTGATGGTATTTTGTTATATCAGCCATAGAAAACTAATACAGGTGGGTTTTTAAATAAAAATATTTCTAAGAAAGTAAGGGAAATCCTTTAGTAATTTATACAGAAGTATCTGAAACTCTAATAAGGTGGTTTGGACTCGTATCCATTACTCCACCAGCACTGACAGGGCACACGCTAAGGGCCTGGCACAGAGCAGCTCAATATCAGTCTGACACAATCTAAGGTCGTGTGTGTCCCCATTTCCTTCACCCCTCACCCCGAAGCATCTCTGGGAAGAATCCCAAATGCAGATCTAGGATAGAGCCAGGCAGGCTCAGTCTCCTCCAGAGGTGGGTCGCAGTGTCTTCAGATACAGCTTCCTGTAATCCTTTTCTCGGGTCCATTCCTGTTCCTTAGGGGGTCTGCCCAGGTCAGAAGGCCCAGCAGGAAGGGTAGGGTTTTTTCCTCCCCACCCCTATCATTTTCTCTGCTAGCTCTCTCAATCTGTGTCCTTTTTGTTCCATTTTTCCTCATCCTCACTCTGTCTGCCAAAATCCTATTGCCAACCGACTGTAAAGCTGGGTTCTGTGGTTAAAACAAAGCAGATGAAGCCAGTTCAATGCACAGAGGCCCCTGGGCTAAGAATAGGATGATCATATAATTTATCAGCCACAGCAGGACACTCCTGCATTCAAAGCAGCATTGCTGACTTGAGACTGGGTATCTGTTGGAACAGGCAAGTTCCAACCAGACAGTGGCACTGTCACCCAGAGTGGGACAACAGTCAGGCAGGGAGAGTAAGGGCAGGTGGGGGCCCGCATCTTCTCTTGTTCACATGGAGTATGCAAGCCTGTGGCTGTCTTGGGTTTCCAGGAGAGCCTTCCAGAAGCCCTGAGGGCTGAGCAGAGAGACTTCTTGGGGAAGTGATGGGTAGAGAAACAGGACATGGGTTTCCTCATTCCCTTCCTCCTAGAACATCACTTGGACCAGAGCCAGCTCCTTTCCCAGGCAGGGAACTTGACTCAGTTGAGACCAGCATGTAGCCCAGCCTCCTGGGGCTGGTCTAGGCTCTGGTCTGTAACTAGACCTTCTGTAGTCAGCACTTCTCCACAACCCAACAGCATCAATCCTCTGCTACCCACACAGTCCCCAAGTCCTCTTTTGGCCATCCACTAAGTTCCCAGTCCCTAAGACAGATGCCCAAAGCCCCTAGGTCATTGGCAGAGCATGCCTTGAATCCCATCCCAGACCAAGCCTCTCTTAATTTAGAACTCCGCTTCAACCTACCCAGTCTTTAATTTTTGTGATGTCCTTCCCACTCTCCTTCCCCCTGGGGTGGTGAGATAAAACACAGGATGCCCAGTTAAATTTGAATTTCAGATAAACAACTTTTGGGGAGTAGAAGTAGGTCTCATGTAATATTTATTTCATTCTTTATTTTTATTTCATAAATATACTAGCCCTACCTTCCCCCACTCCCTTTCCCCAGAACCCAAGGAGCTACTGTCCAAAATCCTATCAAGATTGTATAGTATAAGTAAAACCTGATTAAAAGATTTTCATTTGTTGAAATTGACGTGGAAAGTGGAATAATGTGGCAACTATTTAGGGGGCCAGGCCACACCATGAATTCCATGAAGGCAGGGTCATCCAATGGTGTGAATTGCATGGGTTCAGATCATACGTCTCTGCCATGTCTTATACTCCTGAAAGGGGTGAAAAGAATTGCTATGCAGATCTCAGCAAGATGTCTCCTTGAAGCTTCCCAAACTCCATCGTCAACTCCAGACAAAGAGACGCGTAAGCCGCTCAGATGTATGGTCAAAGGCTCCATATTATATGCAAAGCCTCCCTGACTTTGAATATACTTTGAGTGCCATTTTGCTAAAAGTCTGTAACCAGAATCTTTAAGTAGATTGTAGTTATTTATTTTTTATGTCTTTACGTCACTGTGTGAGAAGTTAATTTTCATGCCATTCAATGAACTACACTGGTGCTAAACATCCATTATAATGTCTCTTTTGGTTTTCTGAAAGATGTTCTTTGAAAGCAGATACACAGTCATTGAAAACAAATAGAGTGTGCGTCTAAGGAACAGACAGCAGGGGAGCTGGGAAGAAGAGTTTAAAGGCCTGGGTGGTTCCCATTAGTCACTAGTAGACTCATTAGATGAATGAATGTAGAAAATATGATCTCCACTTTCATGAAGTTACTCCTGGTGTCATTTAGACACCACAAAAAAATGCAAGGATGTGCTCAGCTCAGACTTAATATCCTGTGTTCCAGAATCCTAGGGTTTAGTAAAAATTATACTATCATGGAGTTGGTGGCCAGTTGTGGGTGGAATATATAAGATGTTTTATGTGTTTCAAAAGCTCTCATGGAAATTAGCCCGTGAATGCCATTCTATGTGAAATGTCCTCCAACTGAAGACCCCTAGGAACAGCCCTGCAGTTGAGCGAGTTGGGCTTATTATTTGCCAGAGCAAGAGAGACTACACACAAGTCACCCGAGGGGGAGCCAGGGGCATCCCAGTAAAAGGGAGCCAGAAGGGACTCATTATAGGCTTGTGTTGGGTGATTCGGGGAGAGGGGTCCAGGAAGCTGGGCTTTGCTCTGGATTGGATGCTGTGATGCTGTCAGGAAGAGGGGAATCCTATGCTTGGACATCTTAATAAATCATGTCTAGAAGACGTGCAGATGAAAGCGAGGCGGCAGTCTTCACTGTATAGAAGCAGCCCCTCTCCCTTTACCTGCGGCAAGGTGGATGTTCGGCCCTTTGTGTGGCTTCCTGCTTCGTCTGTGTTCAGACGTGATGACATTGTGACCTTGCTCTCATTCTGACCTCTCACCTTCACTGGGTGGCCTTGCCTGATGATGTTCTGTGAAGTTGTTTAGGTTCATCAGGAGACACCAAGCTGTGAGCGCCAGGCCAGCTCGGCCGGTTGGTCGGGGCAGCTCTCCCCTTTCTCATTATGAAGCAATAATAACCACTGCAAAATAAGACCAAGTTTAGCACTCGCTTTGTCATTGTTTACTGCAGGGTTATAATGGAATAATGTTTCGTCATATTCCTTTCTTTAGAAACACTGGAATAGAGTCATTAATGGGGTAGATATGCTATTTCAAATCATGGGATGCAGAAAGGAAAAGTAACAGAAAGGCCTTGGGCTAAAGACAGCCGAATTGCCATATACAAAGATGCAATGGTCTTGTGGCAGCCACTAAACCAAACCCCAGGAGACAACGGAGGCCGAGTCTGTCCGCATCGGACCAGGCACCTCCCTCATTTTCCTCACAGCAGGCAGCCCCCTCACTTCTGCTGTCTCTCTGTCCACAGCCCCACACATATCTGTGCACCACGTAACCCTCCTTTACTCTGGAGTGTTTCTCAGCTGCCCCTGGCAGTGCATCCTCCCACCTCAAGGACAGTCTATGACAAAGATGAAAGCTGCCTCCATCTCACCATTGGTCCATCCCAGCAAGATAGGGGAACCCCTGCCTGCTGCTCTAAGCACAGCTGGACACCTCGAATAACACCAGCAGCAATCAGAGGACTCTGAAAGCTGGCTGGAGGACAGAGGGCTGGCTTGAGACCCTAGGGAGGAAGGAACAGTGGCAGGGAAACTGGCTGCTGCCCTTGCCCTTCCAAATCTTCCTGCTGGGTAACTTCTAATCAGTTCTCACTGTCTGCTGCACACATTGCCTGCAGGGGAAGCTGGCCTGAACCCATTCCCCTGCTCCCAGGTCTTCACCCCATCACTCATGCTGTCACATTCGTGTCCATGTCTGTTTATTAATTTACCACCCTCTCTACCAGACTCCAGCTCCATGTGGATAAGCGTCTCTCCCCATTTATCTTGGGAACATGCCAGGCATGTAGAAGGCATTCAATAGACAGTCATTCTGTGAAGGGTCTCTGCTGGTTTCCAAGTGTAATGGCCCCTCCCTAAGGACTCCACCAGATTCTCCCAGGACTCACTGCCAAAGCCCCTTTCTTCATTTTTGACTTGTGCTTTTCAGTTTGGGGTCCCAGAAAATATCCCTAGAAAGATACAGTTGACAGTGTCTCTCTAAGCTTTCCTTTTTCTCACCAGAGAACTTGCTGCTTGATGTCATTGGCAACAGTGGTAGGAAGAGTTTGCTAAACTTGAAAGGGACACTTGTGACAGGACCAGGCAGCCTGTTTGTCATAAAGCCTTTTAAGAGAAGAATAGTGTGTTCCCTGTGTGGGAAGGCTGAGGTTTGATCCTGATGGAAATTAACTTAACGACATTTTCTGAGTGTTTCCCGTGTTCCGGGCTGTTCCAGGCTCCTGCCTCAGTGGGTACTAGTATTAGTTGTTTGCTCTTAAAAGATGGGGAAACTGAGGTTTGGATAAGGTGAGGAGCATGCTGGAGGTCAGTAGGGGCAGAAATGGGTTTGCAGGTGTGGCAGCCAACCTGGGGCGGCCAGTTTTCATCTCTGCACTAGAGAAAGGAGGGAAGGTGTGTGGAGGGAACAGACTTGCCAACCTTAAAGAAAATCTTGGAGAGGTTTTCTTAATCACTGCCCACCCAAGCTTATTCTTTTCTTTTTAAATTTATTTTATTGAAGTGTCATTGATTTATAATGTTAATTTCTGCTGTACAGAAATTAACATTTATAATGTTAATTTATAACATTTATAAATTATGTTATATAATTTATAATGTTAATTTATAATGTTAATTTCTGCTGTACAGCAAAGTGATTCAGTTATACATATATATACATCCTTTCCAAGCTTATTCCTTTGTGATGTGTTCACAGGGCCCTGAAACGCTCAGGAAGTTCTCACTGCCTGGTCCTCAGGACATTCATTCTCACCTGCCCCCCCCACCCCCACCCCCCGCCCAGGCCCCAGCTAAAGGCAGTTTTAGGGACCATAAGTGTCTTCCACCATCATGGGATTGAAATATTAACTTTCAAAGAAAAATTGTTTTGGCCAAAAATTTCATTCACAGCTAATGAAGACAGCACATACCAGTGACAAAAACAATATTTTGCATGAAAGCAAAGCTGGGGTGAACAAGGCAGCCTCTCCAGTTTCCCTTTCATTCCTGATCATTTAAGGATTCCACGTGCAGTTCCCTGCCACTGCCACAGGGGTTTGGAGGGCAGACATGTTGGAAGTAAATGAGAGCACTGTCGGGACATTTTCTCATCCTCATTCAAAAACAGCCATGTGTGAGAGACGGAGCAAGCTGCTGGTGTGGGCCTCAATCCTGCTGTCTGGTTCTAGCTGAAGCACCACCATCTCTGGGAGGCTGGCCAGGATTTCTCAAGGCTGGGATTCCTCACTGGGTGGCCCTTGTCTATTTACGTATCTAAGCCTCTTACTGAGAAAGAGCTCATTGCAGCTGAGGAGTCATTCTTTTTCACGGGACTGTATCTGCACCCCACCCAGTGCCTGGTGGAGGGGATGCCCTGTTGTAGGCGGTGCATTAGTCTGCGAGGGCAGCCGATAAAGTCCCATAGGCTGGGTGATTTAAAAAACACACGTTTATTTGCTCACAGTTCTGGAGGCTGGAAATCTGAGATCAAGATGTCAGCAGGGTTAGTTTTTGACTGGGGCCACTTTCCTTGGTTTGCAAATAGCCATCTTCTCCCTGTGTCCTCACGGGGTCTTCCTTCTGTGCACATCTGTGTCCTAATCTCTTCTTGTAAGGACACCAGTCATATTGGATTAGGCCCCACCCATATGACCTCATTTAACTTAATCACTTCTTTAAAGGCCTCATCTTCAAATACAGTCACGTTCTGAGGTACTGGGGTGGTTAGGACGTCGACATATGGATTTGGTGGGGTGGAGGGACACAATTCAGCCTGTAACACGGCCCAACGTACTTTAAGTGAATGTATTAAATCTCAGCCTACGGTTCCCGTGGGGTCACGAAATCTGAATTTAAGTGGTAGGTTAGTCTCAGCCAGTGGCTTTGGCTCTCCTCTGCCCGTTTATTTCTAGGAGTCTGGAGGACCCTCAGGAGAGTTCAGGAAGCCTCCTTGAAGCAAAGCACCAAATGTTGGCTACCACCACTGCTCCATCCTGAGAGTGGGGTCCCCACCTCCCCCAAACACAGACGCAGTTGGAAGTGACCCCGTGACCCCTCACTGGTCCACCGCCTCCTGAGCCCACATTGCTTTGGCTGATGCCCCAATGTTTACTAAGACCCTTTTCAAAATGTTTCCTTCACAGCTTCTCTTTAGGGGCAAACCAGGCCCCCCAGACTCCCACTCTGGAACTGAGAGTCTGTTCTCTTCAGTTTGAAGAAATAGCCCTTTCCCTCTTCTTTTTTTTAAGTTTGGAAATGGATGGCAGAGATGAGCTCTAAGCTTTTGTCTATTTTGGAAATTATGAATCTAATTGAATATAGTGAACTTGCCCCTATCCATGAAGGGTTTGAGGCACTGCCTCCTCAAATGAGTCACCAGGCCTCCCTCTGTAAACAGCATTGTTACCGACCAGGATCCTTGGCCTCCTTAATCAATAGAAATTGATAAGAGACCAGACAAGAAATTCAGGCAAGGCTTTATTGGGACTACTGCTGCAGCAGGGGGGAGCTAAAACAAGTAAGAGATTCCCCTGTTTGCTCCCTGAGGGGAGGGGTGAGCTGATTCCTTATATGGGGTGAGGGTGGGGGTGTGTCCAGGGGTCAGGCCAGAGGGGTGGCTTAGGTGATCTGCCCACCCCCTTGGTGGTGGTGTGTGCAGGGGGCATGCGCAGCACCCTGCTGTTGCTCCCGACCCCCTGTTTTTGTTCCTGGCTCTTCAGAAGTGACAGTTGGATTTTTGGTCTTTTTGTACCTTGTTCATAATTTTCCCTAATTGCGCATGTGTGCAGTAATTTTTAGTCCATTATAGTTTCTTTGTATTCTGTTGCTCGAGGAGACCTTTGTCCAGGTGCAAGCACTGCAGCAAAGGGTCCCAGGTCCCAGCCTGTCTCAGTATGCAGGGCTCTGTAAATAAGGGTGCTAAAGGGAATATAATACTGTCACATAGGAGCCAGAGCCTGAGGATGACAGTATATAGGGAGCACACTGCAGTATGGATGGGACTAGCTCAGATTGTCATTTCAAGTGGGTGGCAATTTTCTGAGCCTTATCATGTTTGAAAAATGTAACAGCAGTTCCTAATGTATAGTAACTACCAAAATGCACAGGCAGAAACATAACACTCATTTTAACTCTAAAGTATTTATTTCTGCCAGACTATCCTTATCTTAAGTGATAGTTCAAAGCAACATGCTTTAGAAAACAGCTATGCAGAGAGTATTCATAAAAATATGTACTACAAAGAAATGGCTGATGCTTGGTTACTTTCACCTACCATAGAGACAAAAATGGACAAATATAGGTGGAGAAATCCTAAGCTCACAACTACAGAGGCTCCTTCAACATAAAGATCAACAGCTTCAACATAAAGTTGAAAACATCTGCCATGATACTCTCAAATTATTGATAATATAATTTACCACTAGCCTTGGTGCTTGAGTATATCACTGTCCACTGATACTCATCCTTTTTAACATAGGTCAAGGGCCTTAAAAATCATGGGTGGAGGAAATCAGGGCCAGAGATGCTCCAGCCCCGAACAACAAAACTACTAACCAGCAGCAGCGAAATAAGTGACTTGACAGAGCCACATGCCACACTCTTCAAAATGCTGCAGCCAAGAAAAGAGAGTCAATCGTGGTGGGGAAAACCCTGCCTCAGGGAGGCACCCCTACATACACATTCTACTGAAGGACCTGGTTGCGTTGTCCCCACCCCATCCCTGCCAATGTGGAGTGAGGTGACTGGGAAGGGAAGCTGTAATCTGGAGGGGAAAGTTTATAAAAATCTCACGAGTGCAGAATCCCCTATGGAGCCCTGAAGGGTCTCCACAGAAGCAGGAAACCCACCCAAGGTCTTCGTGCTTTCTTTCCCGGATGGGCAGAAAGAAATGGGGATATGACTGTAACCACTTTCAAGGCACAATCAGAGCAAAAGATAACGCTCCCCCATCCTACGAACTGCCAGCACAGTGCCCAATCCATGGTTACCTTCTTTCTGTCCTGACTGGAGGTGGGTTAAGGATAGGGGTTGGCAATGCTGCTGGGGAGATGAAGCTAAAATAACCAGCTGATGGGAGGCCCCAGGGTTTCATGCTAAATTAGAGAAATAAATGCCAATGCAGGTCTCCTCTACCTGAGTGTTAGGGGCACTTAACAGACAAACAACTGCAGCAAAAGAGTAAAAACATACAAACCCAAATCCTCCAACCTTCCTTCCAGAACCTCAGGGCAAAAGAGCAGAAAGAAGAGGGAGGTCTGAGCCTTCATCTCCAGCTTGAATGGGAGGATAGAGAATTTGGGAAGAGGTTCAGAGACCTTCTCTTAGAGGAAAAAGAAGGTCCGCACAGAGCTGCCCAATAAGCAGAAGCAAGATGAACATAAATGGGAAGGCATTCACTCAAACACACCACGGGAGAACAGAAGAGAAAGTGTGGACCCTGGCATGTGGCAGAGATGGGAAGTTCCCCTTCTGCAAAGGAAGAACCAAACAAACAGAAGAAAATTCTCCAAAATGTTGTATGAGAACGAGAACTTGATTTATATAAAATAAGTGCTAAAAGACAGGATGGACAAATAAAATAAGTGGTAAGTTGCAGAGCTTTGGAAACAAACAGTGGACCAAAAACTCACCATTTCAGAACATGTGGAAACACTGAGAACAGGTTCAGGTTGATTAATCATGAAATAAAGGTTTGATTATACTATGTAAAAGTATATAGGTGACCACTTGAAACACATACCTATAATGTCTTCCATTTTAACAAAAGGAATACATATACACCAAAGGAGGAAAAAGAAAGAAAACCGAAAACATAAGATGCAAAAGAAATATGAACTTCATACCCAGAAATTATTTAAGGAAAAATGATATTAGAACCAAACATAGCAGTTATATTAAAATGTAAATGCATATTCAAGACAAACTTATCACAAAGTGACTCAAAAAAGGTTAAAAATAAAATTATGGTTAAGGATATACTAGGCATAAGCTCAGAAAAAAAATCTGGGGCCCTGATTTTAAAGTGTGAATTCAAGGAAAATATAGAATCAACAAATGATATCAATTGTTAAATGTCATATAGTAAAAGGAAGGAAAACTAAAGGAGAAATACTGCTAGTAAGGAGTGTAGTCCCTCCTGCCTGGCTCCCACTGGTCAGTCTCAAAGGCCAGAACTCCAGGCCATACTCTGGGAAGTGCTCATTTGCACAAAATGATTATATTAAAAAACTCAAAATATACATCAATAAATTATAAATATTAGAAGTAGTACAGAATACATGGTGCTCAAAGCACAACGTAATACAATAGGAAATTAATTTTTAACTTTTAAAAATTTGGGAAATTTTCAAATATTCAAAAAATATCAGTTCAAAGAATATTTCAAAACTGAATTTATAGAATATTTAGAAGGTGAAGATAAAAACGCTACATATCAAAACATATAGGTTGCTGTTAAAGCTCTAATGAGAAGAAAATTCAGAGTCAAAAGTACTTATACGATTAAATCAGAATAAATGGAGATAAATGAACTAGGTATCAACTGCATAAGTTAGAACCACAACAACAATAAAGTAAACAGTAAAAGCAGAAGAGGAGCACCCACTTGGATGAAGCTTGAGGGCCTTATGCAAAGTGAAATAAGCCAATCACAGAATGATAAATCCTGCATGATTCCACTGATGTGAGGTACCTGGAGTAATCAAATTCATAGAGACAGAGTAGAATTGTGGTTGCCAGGGTCTGGGGGATGGAAAATGGGGAATTAGTGTTTAATGCATACAGAGTTCAATTTTGCAAGATGAAAAGAGTTCTGGTGATGGACGGTGGTGATGGTTGTACAAAAATGTGAATGCAATTAATGCCACCAAACTGTACACTTAAAGATGGTAAATTTTATGTTCTGTATATTTTACCACAATTCAAAAACATATATAACATATTTTTAAATAGGGGTTTGACTTCAAGACTTACTATAGATCTATAGTAATCATGACAATGTAGTATTAACAAAAGAATAGACAAATAGAGCAGAATAGAGAACCCAGATGGTACCCGATGGGAGACAATAAAGAGCCCGGAAATAGACTCACATAAATATAGTCAACTGATTCTTGAAAAGAAGCAAAGTCAGTTCAATGGAGAAAGGATAATTTATTCAACAAATAATGCTGGAGCAACTAAACATCCACATGCAAAAATAAATAAATAAATCTAGACACAGAGTATATACTGTCCAAAAAATTAACTCAAAGTGGATCACAGACCTAACTCTAAAACACAGAATTATGTAACTCCTGGGAGATAACAAGAGAAAGTCTAGATGACCTTGGGTATGGAGATGACTTTTTAGATACAACAGCAAAGGCATGTCCGTGAAAGAAAGAAATAATAGACTAGACTTTATTTAAAGGCAAAACTTCTGCTCTTTGAAAGACAATACCAAGAAAATGAAAAGACAAGTCACAGATTAGGAGAAAATATTTGAAAAAGACACATCTGATAAAGGATTGTTATCCAATATATACAAAGAACTCTTAAAACCCAACAATAAGAAAACAAACAACCTGATTTAAAAGATGGGCCAAAGACCTTAACAAACACCCTGTCAAAGAAGATATATAGATGGCAAGTAAGCATATGAAAAGATGCTCTACATCATATGCCATCAGGGAAATTAAAATTAAAACAACGAGATACTAGTACATACCTATTAGATGGCCAAAATCTGTTAGATGGACAACCCCAAATACTGGCAAGGAAGGGAAGAAACAGGAACTGTCTTTTATTACCAGTGGGAATGCAAAATGGTACAGCCACTTTGGAAGACAGTTACTTTAAAAACTAAACATAGTTTTACCATACAATCTAGTAATCACACCCCTTGGTATTTACTAAAAGGGGTTGAAAACTTATATCCAGACAAAAATCTGCATGCAGATGTTTATAGCAGATGTTTATGATAAGCTCTGATATTAAAAAGTCAAACCCACATGTAAATATAGTAAATAATAATTAGAAAAGGAGCAAAGATCCGTATCATGAAATAGATGATACAGATAATGAACTGTTACTCAGTGCTAAAAAAAAAAATGAGCTATCAAGCCATGAAAAGACACTGGGGAACCTTAAATGCATATTATTAAGTGAAAGAAGTCAATCTGAAAAGGCCATATACTTTGTGATTCCAACTATATGACTTTCCAGACAAGGCAAAACTATGGAGACAGTGACAAGATCCATCATTGCCAGGGGCTGGGGAATGAATAGATGGGAGCACAGATGATTTTTAGGGCAGTGAAACTACTCTGTATGATACTATAACGCTGGGTACACATCTTTATACATTTGTCCAAACTCACAGAATGCACAACATCAAGAGTGAACCCTTGTGTAAACTATGGACTTTGGTTGATAACTATGTGTAGGTTCATCACTTGTAACAAATGTCCATCATGAGGGAGGGTAGGCATGCGGGGGGCAGGGAGTACCTGGGAAATCTCCATACCTTCCTCAATTTTGCTGTGGATCTATAACTGCTCTAAAAAATAAAGCCTTAAAAATAAAAAATACAAAAATAAGAGTAGAGGAGGACTGAAATATTAAAAATCAAGGCAGAAATTTAAGAAATACAACAGCAGAATTTGTTGATGGGCAGTATTTGTCAGAAGGTACAATTACAGAAGTCTAACACAGCAGAGGAGAGACTGGCAATAAGGCTCTAGCAAGAAAAAAATTAGGAAAGAATGTAAATTTTTAAATGAGACATTGGAGAGACAGACTAGAAAGGGCAAACAACAGGGCAGAATGCTAGAATGTTTTGCATTCCTGTGATTCCCCAAGTGGGGTGTACTGCGGACTCAGCAAGATTTGACCACAAGAGTTCAGAAAGCCTGAAACTGCAGACAGTCCCCATCGCATGATAAGCTCTGATATTAAAAAGACAAACCCACATGCAAATGAAGTAAGTGATAATTTGAAAAGGAGCCAGGAGCAGTAAGGTCAGGTCTAAGAAGGATTGGGCTGGAAAGGAAGGTTTGGGCCAGAAAGAACAAAGTAACCAGGGAACAGAAATTATTATGTGAGAAAGGATTGCTTCCGGGAGTCCAGAGCCTCAAGACAGCTTCTGGTTAAAGCTTCGGTGGGTCTGTTCTCCAACTAACTGTGATCACAGGGGTGACATGACCAGCCTCGTCGGACACATCCCCACTGCCTGGCCTGGTTTGACCCTCTGGCTCTCACTGCCAAGGGAAGCTGCAGTCCTGGTGCCGGAGCCCTGCTGTGGCTCCCCCTGTACTGCTTGCCTGCTATCCCAGGAAGGGTTGCATCAGCCCAGGGGCAACAGGGTCTGCAGCCAGGTCCCCGAACTGATGAATAAGTCTAAGGTTTCAGTGTCTGAAAATATAGAAAAATAAAATCCTTGGTGAGTCAAATCAATAAAGACAAATGGAGAAATGCACACAATTAGAAATGAAAAATGGAGACATAATCATGAATATAGAGGAAATTTTAAAATCCTAAGTTCCCATATTGCAAAACTACATAAATATACTGAAAATTGGATTAAAATTAATTTTCTTAAAAAATATGTAACTAAAATTGACTCCAGAAGTGCCCTAGGACCTAATGTGCCCAGTGGGAGAAATTCAGAAGCACCCCAGTGTATTCCCAGACAGCCCCCAGCCCTGGTGAGACATTTGATACTTAAGTAGAAGATGATTCTAAAACCAAGTAAATGGTTGCAGAATATAGAGCGTTCTTTGGTTTCTTTTGGTTTTGCACACAAAGCAAGCTGCAGAATGATTCATCTCATATATGAAATTGATAGCAAAAATCGTAAGTAGAGATCATCTCAGGAACATAATAGTAGTTTGGTCTGAAGCAATCTATTAATATACAACATACTACTAGAGCAAAGCGGAAACCCTTCTGATTATCTCCATGGATACTGAGAAGGCTGTGACAAAAAACTAACATCTACATTTCCCCAGAAAGCCTTAATAGTTTGAGAATACACAGATACTTTTTATTATGACAAGGAAAATACATGTCTTCATACAAGTTAAACAGTGAGACATTAAACCATCCCATTGATGTCAGGAACAAGACAGGTATGCCACCTGAGTCACTATTATTTAACACTGTTCTCAAATGCAGTTGGCTAAGAGAAAGAAATAAGGGAAATTAGTGGAAAGGGGGAGGAAAAAGAAAATCTTAGAAACAGTAAGAAATCATAGTTAGGTGTTTGATTATAACACTGATGTGCAAAATCGACTACTTTCCTATATATTCAGTGAGAATACAAAATGTAAAAACTCATTGCATTAAAAATGGTAGCCAAATGACATGTAGAAATAGACAATAACAAATTCGTAGGACCTATCTGAAACCATAAAACTCTACAAGTGATATAAAATTAGATTTGAATACAAGCCTGGATTGCAGTATTCTTTGATAGGAGGACAATCTAGAAATTCATTGTGATCCCAATTCTTTAAAAAGTTGTGTGTGTGTTTATTAGAAAGAAAGAGTTACAGAAAAAAAAAGAGAGGGGAAGAGAGGGAGAGAGTGTAGAGAAGAGCCTTGATTGAAATGTTTACATTAATATGAATATTTTATATTAATTGGAATGAAGCCTCAGAAATTCAAGGAATTCATAGGGAGACAAATCAATAAAACAGAAGTAGACCCAAACACTTGGAGGAATTTAGTTTACAGATAAGGTGTCATTTTGAACAAATGGGGAAAAAAACAATTACATACCAGAATGCACTGTCATGTATTTTGCTGGCACAACTGACCAACCATTTCGAGGGAATAAAAACACATCTTTACCTCCATTTCCTGCAATAAATGAATTTCTGGGAGTTAGAAGATGTAAATATAAACAGATGAAACCATAAGAATTTAGAAGAAAATATGAGTACATTTATTTATAATCTCAGAATGAGAAAGGTCTTTTAGAACTGGAAACAAATTCTGGCATCTAACAAGGAAAATATGAGTAAGTTGACAACATAAAACTTTAAACTTTATATATATATATATATATATATATATATATATACATATATATATGACCATTAATAAGCAATCAATAGAGAACATCAAAAGACAAAAACATTTCAAGACA
Source organism: Grampus griseus (assembly GCF_964374135.1). Lineage (NCBI taxonomy): Eukaryota > Metazoa > Chordata > Mammalia > Artiodactyla > Delphinidae > Grampus > Grampus griseus. The sequence goes on along the minus strand of NC_139018.1, from coordinate 121,074,824 downwards.
TAAGACAGAAAAGTTTCAAAATACACAGCCAAATTAATTAAGAAAAAGCCAAAATTGTGTAAAGGACATAAATTTACCAAAAAATTACCAGGAAACATTTGAAAAGATGTTCAACTTCACTCCTAATAAAGTGAACTAAATCAGAATGATACTGTAATATCATTTTTCACCAGACTGGAAAAAAAAAGTTGTTCCAGAAAACTGAGAAATCGACCTTTTCATTATACTCTTAAGTGTAGCCACGGGTCAATTTTTGAAGAATAATCTGGCAATATTGACAAAAGTGTTAAATGCACATAACCTTAAATCCAGCAACTCCATTTTCAAGTTGGAATTGATATCAAGATACAGTCACAAAAGTATGCCATGATATAAGTACAAGGATGCTAATTTTAGATCTGTGTATAAAAATAAAGGCAGGAAATACTCTATAGGTTCACTAATAAAAGACTAATCAAAGAAATTATAGTGCACGGGGACAATGGAACACTAAGCAGCTATTAAGAATGAGGTAGATCTTTATATGTTGTTATGGAAAGATCTCTTAACACCAAGTGAAAAAAGCAAAGTGCAGGGCGCTAGAAACAGACAAAAAAGGAAGGTGTCTCTCCACATCCTCTTCGTCCCTGCTCAGCCTCTCTCCCTTCCTTTTTTTCTGGAAATGCCCATCCCTCCCCAGAAGCTCACTGATGGTCCCCTGTGAGGAGAGACGGCAGGGGCTGGGGTGGGTGGGGGCTTATTTTCAGCCTTTCACACTTGTCTTCCTATGTGTGCATCTTTTCCTTATTACTACTTTTTAAATCGCAGAGTAGTTATTTGGGCAGTCAAAATACAAACCCCTTTTGTTTGCCCTTTTACGTTTTTCTGTATAAAATACAAAACCAAAAAGGTTTTTTATTAAAGGAAAATGTAGTAGGGATCAACTTCGAATAGCAATAAGAAATGAAGCACTCTCTTTATATACCAAAACACTTCTAGTTGTTTCTAAAGACACTTTAATAGACAAAAAAAAAAAAAATGATTGTGCATTTTTTGTCCACTTCACATAGAATGAGTGTACTCTGAGGACGACCCTGCTCCAAATGGTATGTTGCTGGAATGCCCTTATTTATCAGCCTTCTTGCTGTAAACCAGGGGCCTTTTCTGAAGGTGCTCACACACACGTGTTCTCACACATACACACACACCATACACAAGCCTCCATCTTCTTCAGTGCACACAGATCCACCCAGAAATGAGCGAAATAAATGGCTGAAGAAGTGCATGCCATTTCTTTTGCTCTGAAAATCAAATCTTCCCTCATGATGTATCCATTTCAGGGGTTAGAAGCAAATTAAAGATCCCCAGGAGCTCAGACATCTTCTGCAGTTTTGAGCTTTGAGAGTTACTAGATGAAACAACAGAACAGGAGAGAGTGTCTTATGTCTTCCTCTGATCACATTAAACAGTAAGGATGGGAGAAGCAAAGGGATGATTGTCAGCTAGACAATCTCAGTGGAGAACTGCATCACCACCTGGATTTAAAATAAAAATTTCCCAAGCTTTCAAAGCACACATCTCCAATGAATCCACCCATTCAGCCAGCTCTCTGGGCTGAAGCTGTGTGTGTGAACTGTGGGAAAGCAGATCCCCCCAAACCAGAAACTGGAATTACTGGGTGTGCAGCCACTGTTAGTCTGTAAGCCCCTCCTGCTAACCACCACTGGCCTGCCATTCAGGAAAGCCATCAGCCATGCCACCCCCTCCCCAGTTCCTGCCACAGAGGGAGCCAGAAGAGGCCCAAACCCCTGCCCCTTGGCCCTGACACATGGAGAAAAGGCATAGAATACTTTGGTGACTTCATGTTGTGCATCTGTATGGATCCACAAATTTGTAAGGCTAATCAACTCCAATACATGTGAAGTGTCTAATGCATTATTTAAAAAAAAAAAAAACACATATGGTTTAATTTAGCTTCAGCTATTACTTACATTAAAAAAACAAACAAACACATAGATGGTTTAAATCAGCTTCAGCTACTATTACATTGGGTGGTAATTCTAATAGAATTCTACTTGTCCTTTGGGCTTTGTCAACTAGAACAGACCGACTCAACCTGCCAGTGTCTGGGGGCAGCACAGAAAGCTTGGGAGTGCCTGGGATCTACAGAAATCCCCTTAACTTGACTGGGTCTGGCCCTGGTTCAGAATCAACACACACCTGTGCCCCTCCTGGTTCCCCTCACAGGGTAGGCTGGCAAAAAGTGTTAATTTACAAGACGAACTATTACTGTCTCTTTTTTTAAATGTAGACACAGCATAAAACTGTTTCTCTCTACCAACTGTCTTTGGTAGAGAAAACTAAAGTCTGAATTGAAGAAAAACCAAGCAGTTGGGTTTTAAGTTTTAGTTTAGTTTTGTTTCGTCAGCCAATTATCTGATGGATTTACTGAGTGTGGTTTATTACGATGATTAGCTTCAATCTAGATTTGTACACAGGCAAAGCAGATATGAATTTTCATGTAAGCCCTCACAGCAAGTGACATGCAGGCATGCAGACCAGCTACCCAGGCCTCACCTGGCAGTCAGCCCTGAGCTACCCGAACCTCTTTGAAGGGCACACCAGGCAGTGGAGAATGGGCAAAACGACCTCTCCAGGGTCCTGCTGAGTGTAAGGATGCTCGGAGGATATCGAGTGGCCCATCAAAGAGGGTTAAACAGAAACGTGCTGAGATCCTATTACTGAAAGTAACAAGTAAACTGAAACCGACATGACAGCGATAGGGTACATCTGCGTCCTCGGGTTTAACGGTGCTGTGGAATCAGCACCCCAAAGTTCTCCCTAAGCCAACGTCATCGCCCATCTCTGCGTTTCCTACATGCTGGGAGCCAGGACGGAGTCAAGCGAAGTCTTTGGACACAGCCTCGACGAAGTTGGGTGCCGACATCAGGATGCCGATGGTGCAGAGGATGGTGAAGACCGAGAAGGCCATGAGGCACAGGCGGTCCACCACACAGGCCGCGAACTTCCACTCGCTGCACACGGCCTCGCTCTCGTCCTGGCAGCGGAAGCGGTGGGCGATGTAGCGTACCTCCTCCAGAATCTTGGCCAGGTCCGGGTCCCCCTCCGAGGGCTGGCCGCAGTGCAGCAGGTGCTCGTCGTGCGTGGGCGAGCAGGCCACGCGGCCGCACACGACCCCTGAGTCAGGGGTGGGCGCGCAGTGCACGCTGTCCAGGCCACGGAAGCCGATGTACAGCAGGTTGCCGTTGGTAGCCGGCGGCCCCGCCATGGCGCTCATCTCCACGCTGGCCAGGCTGCAGCGGCGCTGCTTGTGCTGGCAGGCCGGCCGCACCTTGTCCTCCCCCGGTCTCTTCATGCGCAGGAACCAGGCACACCAGTTCAGGAGGATGACTCTCGTCTGCAGAGACAGCACACCGTTAGGGTGGCCGGGAAGGGCGCACGGCTGATCCATCCAAGGGGATGCTGTGATACCAGCTAGACTTCGTGGGGGTGGACCCTAGGGGTGACAGGTCCCCAGGCCTTCCCAGGCGAGTTTACACAGGCAAGCAGTGCCAACGCGGTACAATGGTTGAATCGAATGTGAGACAATGACAAAGCAATACAGAAAATCACCCTGGGAAGGAACTATACGCACACTGCCATCTCAAGGAGGACAGCCTGTGTGGGAGGAGAGGGCTGTCTTCTAAAGAGAGCCCTGAGCTGGGGAACAGAGCAAGTCACCCTCTCCGGTCCTTCCTCATCTGGAACTAGGGACCACCAACTCTAACTCCCTGTGAGGTACGCCAGTGTGCGGTGACAAACTCACAAGGGCACCCCTGGAGATGTTAAAGTTTCAAGGGCAACCCTGTGGCATGTGTCAGACACCCCTAGCCTGAAGCAGTTCAGACTGTCACATTAGATCACTGCATTCCTTGCATGATGTCCTATCCTTGCAAAGTAGATTTTGGAACTTGTCCTGATAAAAGGCAAGTGCCAAGAAAGTCATCGTGGAACAGACAAGGAGGGTAGCAGCTCCCAAGATGAGAGAAGTTTGCTGTGCCAACAGGTGCTAAGCTGTCGGGGTATAAGTACTTAGTAAGTTGTTTTGACCTGTTTAAATAATAGAACCGTTAGGTATTCCTCTTGTCCTAGGTGCTCTGTGGGGGAAAAAAAACCCACCAAAACCCTGAGACATGAAAGGTGCTGTGAACCATGGGAGTTTAGGAACCTCTAACCTAACTCATTAGGCTGCAGTGAAGACTGAAGGAGATGATATGAGACAAAATGCTGTGAAAAGTCTGAAGCTGGGGTTGGCAGACTTTCTTTAAAGGGCCAGACAGTAAATATTTTAGCTTTGCTGATATAGTGCAAAATCAGCCATACATGCAAAAGAGCAAAGAGGCTTTTTTTCCTAATAAAATTTTATTTGCAAAAGCAGTTGGCAGGTTGGATTTGGCCACCAGGGCCATAGTTCGCCGACCTCTGGCCTAAAGTGTTTTATAAACATACATTACCTGCATGCATAGAAGATGCTGGAGAGATTTGTTTCTCCCTTCTAATAGAAAGAAGGGAGCCTTGTGAAACCTCAATCCAGCTTTTAAAAAATTCTTGCAAGCCTATTTAGACAAGTGCAAGAAAAGTGAGCCCTTTCCCTGAAATGATCCAGATACTGATTTGAATTTTGGTTTATGATTGTAGGCAAATTCCATCAGCAGTGTAGCAGGTATGCTTCCCATCTGTAAGTGCAGGCAGCAAGTTGTGAAATTCGTGTCTGCCACTCTTCTTTTGGTAACCATTTTTATGACACTTATCAAAGATAACTGCAGTTATCTGGTCTGGAGACAGCAATGAAAAGAACAAGAAGGCGTAAGAGCAGTTTTGCAGCAGCTGTAAAGATCACCCTCTGTCCATCATAGGCAGCAATTTTTATCCTGCCCACACCCTATGGACATACTTCCAGAGCCTGGAAGAGCCAGCCTGCAGACCCTGTTTTCCAGGATCAGTAAGGAGCAGAAACACACAGCCCCACGTGGACACGAGGCTCAAGACAAGCCATCTCACCTGGGCATCTCAGGGTTCAGTGAAGTGAGTATAATTCCCCCATTTTACAGATAAAGAAGCTGAGGCTCAGGGGGAGGCGGTGGGGAGTTTGGGGTGAGCAGATGCAAATCATTATACATAGAATGGTTAAACAACAAGGTCCTACTGTATAGCACAAGGAACTGTATTGAATATCCTGTAATAAACCATAATGGAAAAGAATCTGAAAAAGAATATATATGTATAACTGAATCACTTTGCTGTACACTAGAAACTAACACAACATTGTAAATCAACTATACTTGAATAAAATAAATTAAAAAAAAAGAATCTGAGGCTCAAAGAGGCAAATAAATTGGGTCAAGGTCACACAGTGAGTTTGAGTCACCTAATGTGTTCAGACTTCCGCAGCCTCATCTATAAAAGGGTCAGCTAGGTTCTCTGCAAGCCCCCTGTGACTTTAGCCAAACCCCCACTCAGAAGGCACCAGAAAGTTGGGGCCAGAGCTCAAGGGAGCACATGGGGCAGTGAGTGTGTCCAAACCCAGAGGCAGTCTGGAAGGGAGAGTTGAGCCTCAGCTCTAGGGCTGTGCCTGCCAAGCGGGGGTCTGCACATCCCCTGGGGCATAGCTCAAGCTAAATCTATTTTGAATTTCATGGCCTAAATCATTAGCTTTCAAGGCTAAAACATCTCAGAAGATGAGATTATCCTCTTGGCATGTCTCAGACTGTGCTTGTGACGTCTGCTGTTAGGTTATGGTTTGGTTTCTGGCTGTGTGAATGTCACATAATGCCACCGCACCGGCAGGGTCTTCTTCATGGCAACAGATCACAATGAAAGCCCCTCGGAGGCTGTTTATGTTTCATATACACTTGGAAAGAAAAAAAAATGCAGTGTGTTATATAAACTGAAAGAGAAATACAAGTTTCATATCTGCTTTGCACCATTGGCTTTAACATGCTCTTGCACTGAAAGGTGAAAAATCAGCATATGCTCTTAATTCAGATTTTTCTGGAACAGTAAAGTGCTACCAGGTCATTAAAAATGGTTTTGTATCTTACTGCCTTAATCCCCTTGTCTTTACATCAGTCAAAACAGAAGAAATAAGAATATGTGTTTATATTTTGGCATCTGCATAAACACTGGAAGGAAAAAGAAATTAATTGAAATGGTTATCAATTGGTGGTGGAAGTAGGGGGGAGGCAGGAATGGGAGCAGGAGTTCCTTATGTATAATTCTTTTTTTTTTTTTTTGCGGTACGCAGGCCTCTCACTCTCGTGGCCTCTCCTGTTGCGGAGCACAGGCTCCGGACACGCAGGCTCAGCGGCCATGGCTCACGGGCCCAGCCGCTCCGCGGCATGTGGGATCCTCCCGGACCGGGGCACGAACGTGTGTCCCCTACATCGGCAGGCGGACTCTCAACCACTGCGCCACCAGGGAAGCCCATGAATAATTCTTTGATTTTGACTTCTGAAACATGTAAATGTTATTTCAAACAAATGGGTGGATAGACAAGAAAGTATATTAGAGTTATAGAGAAGTCAGATGAGAATGTAGGTGAATGTGTGCAAACGTGTCTCAGCTTCTTTTTTTGAGGGGGGAGGGACTTCTCAAAACAAGCCCACAGACTGTGGTGATGTGACCCATGTGGGAGGTGGCACCATTTTGGGGAGCCCACTGCTGATGCCACGAGAGAATTATTATTACTATTATTTTTTTACATCTTTATTGCAGTATAATTGCTTTACAATGGTGTGTTAGTTTCTGCTTTATAACAAAGTGAATCAGTTATACATATACATATGTTCCCATATCTCTTCCCTCTTGCGTCTCCCTCCCACCCTCCCTATCCCACCTCTCTAGGTGGTCACAAACCACCTAGCTGATCTCCCTGTGCTACGCGGCTGCTTCCCAACTACCTATCCACTTTACGCTTGGGAGTGTATATAAGTCCATGCCTCTCTCTCGCTTTGTCACAGCTTACCCTTCCCCCTCCCCATATCCTCAAGTCCATTCTCTAGTAGGTCTGTGTCTTTATTCCTGTCTTACCCCTAGGTTCTTCATGACATTTTTTTTTCTTAAATTCCATATATACAGAGTGAAGTAAATCAGAAAGAGAAAGACCAATACTGTATGCTAACACGAGAGAATTATTAAGTGTAAGGATTTGCTGTGGAAAAGAATTCAAGGGCAGTCACTCTGTAAAGCCAATTTCTTAAAAAAAAAGTGGCCTTGCCTAACTTAATTTTTGGGTAACTGTAAATTATTGCACAATGGATATTTTCAGAAGGGCCAGGAACTCCCTGCTCCTGGAGATTAAGGGAATGCATCTTACATCTTGCAGTTACATTTAGTGCACTGGTGAGTCCTAAATTGACTCTGAACTTGGAGGCAAGATTTATGGGTCTGCAAAGACAGGCTTGTTTTGGCATGAGAGGGCTTCTTTAGCTCCCAACTGTCCCTAAGCCATGCTCTCTCGATGGGAAGACTGGAGGGTTTGTGGGGCCCAAGTAAGAAGTGGGGTGAGGGGTGGGGGGGCAGCTCTGCCCTGCCGGGGGTTTGGTCACACCAAGTGAGGCGGGGAAAGTCCAGGCCCTGCTTGTCCCCCAGGCAAGGTTTCCCAAGAGCCCGGCGAGGGTGGTGTAGAGCTTTGGACATTGGACTCCAGTGGAGCACGGCCCATGGCTGGGGAAGCATCAGCACACGTCACAACACATCAGTGCTGGGAGGCACTGGGACCATGTGGCCTGACCTGGGCTCAGATGACAAACATTTATTTACCATCCATTTCCTTTTTATTTTTTAATATTTATTTATTTATTTAGCTGCGCCAGGTCATAGTTGCGGCACTCAGGATATTCTTTGCCGTGTGCGGGATCTTGAGTTGTGGCATGCGAACTCTTAGTTGCGGCATGTGGGATCTAGTTCCCTGACCAGGGATCAAACCCGGGCCCCTGCACTGGGAGCACAGAGTCTTATCCATTGGACCACCAGGGAAGTCCCATCCATCCATTTCCTTTTATCGCATCCTCCTTCCCCACTGTTAACTACTTACACATTTATTTTATAGGCTTTTGGCTAAATCACTTTCCTATGTGTATTGTGATAAAAGAAAGTTTCACATACTGAGATATAGGGAAGTCATTCTGGCTTATACATGAGTTAACTTGAATTTGATGCTAACTAAAAGAGCTTGTTTGTGGCCTATCAAACAGACATCTGCTTTAATTATTAGAGAAAAGGGCACATTGACCAGAAGTAAAGAATGTCCATAATAAAAATAAAGATTAAATGCCTCTCTTCCTGGAACACCAATGCTGGTCCTCCAATGATAAGACTCCCTTCTCAGGCGCCAAGGCCATGCCGACTTGCCATGTACGTGCTAATCTGTGTTTTTGTTTTGTTTTGTTTTGTTTACCTTGAAGAAATGTAACCCCGACTCATTTCATGTTCTTTGTTCTGACAGGATATAAAACTGTGCTGAAAACCCTGCTTCTCCAGAGCAGCTTCTCAGATTAATCTGGGAAGCCGGCTTCCAGGCTAGTCCTCAGTTTGACTCAAATAAAACTCTTTTCTATTCTTCTTATTGATAGTTTATTGATTATTTTCATTGACAACTGATTGTATATATTTGTACACTGTTCACTCTATTTCTTACTCTTTTCCCTCCCCGTTCTGTTTTGAAGATCCAACCAGCAGCTGTGTGCTCATCTTGTGTGTTGCTTCTAACAGTGTACGTGCAAAAAGGAGGTTTAGAAACACTGTCCAGTGAAAGGTGCAGAGTGTTCGACCTGAGCCCTGCTCTGGGATATCAGATTGTAAGGACAGCCCCATGGGACCCTAAGAGCATTCACCATACTGCCCTGGAAGCAGAGATATGCAGACAGGTAAGAAATTGCAGCTTTTTGTTTAGGAATGCTAGCTGTTTGTGGGATTTTTAAAATAGATAAGTCATCCTCGGAGCCTCCTCTGGGGAGGGGCCCTGACCCCCCCTCTGGTGGAGGAGCTGGGGAGGAACTCACCCACTTGGGCATCTTGCCACCGTCGGGGTCGTGGTGGTGGTACTGTAGCACGATCACTGTGACGACCACGGAGAGGCCCACGATGATCATGGTGCTAGCGAAGTACTGGGCTGCAGAGAGAGCAGATGCAGGGGAGACCTGGGGCCTAGGTCACAGCGTGTCACCATGGCACAGTGCAGGGGACCCAGACTGTGTCTTGACCACCAGGGGCTGGGGAGCAATGCCCAAGAGCAGAGCAGGACCTCCTCCAGGCCTGTAGCCCACCACGCACATTCCTGGTGGGCAGATGCCAATCCAGAGCGCACAGACCTCCTCCTCCCACCCTGCTGAGCGGCCTCACCAGCTGACTGCACTGCTGGGAACCCTGCCTGCCTCATCCTTCAGTGAAAGCTAACTGCACCTCACAGGATGGTGATAAGGTTGTCCGATGAGAAAGCACCATTGTCAGAACTGAAACCACCTGGCACAGAGGGTGTGATCACCACTGTGATGACGGCAGGCCACGGACAGGCTTCGGGGATCTAGCAAGGGCAGACCCGGGTGCCACTGGCTGACTTATCAGACCTGGAAAATGACTCTACTAATGATAGAGTCTGCCCCCATCTACTTACTGAGAGCCACAGGGGTGGGGAGTGCCAGCTGTGCAGCCGGAAGAAGAGGTCAGCTGCAGTGTCTTTTCAGGCTGAGAACATCAGCTTCAGCTCTGATGGGCAAGGATGCATTTCTCCACCTTGGACCAGGTGAGAAGCAGCATGGAGTTTCCCCCCCAGTCCACTGGCGGCCGTCTGTGAGCCTGGACAGACCACTCAGCCTCTCTGGGCCTCAGCTTCTTCACCAGTATAACAGGGATGGAAATGCCTTCTCTGCAGGGTTTGCACAAGGATTAGCAATTTTATGGGCCAAGGGTATAGGAGAAAGCTGGCATGGGTGGGCATTCCTTAATTTCCAACTCTGATTAGTAAACCTTCAGTGTGGGGGAGGCATAAATTAGGAGGTTGGGATTAACATACACACGACTATATATAAAATAGATAACTAACAAGGACCTACCGTATTATACAGGGAACAATACTCAATATTTTGTAATAATTGTAGGTTATTTGTAAAAACCTATAAGGGAAAAGAATCAGGCTGTACACCTGAAACCAACACAACATTGTAAATCAATAAAATAAATAAAATAAAAAGGGATTAGAAGCAAAGATGGATTCAAGTATAAAAAGAGTATTAAAAAATAACAAAACAAAATATATATACACACAATGCCTCTCTAAGCCACAGAATAAATTATCCTAACATAAATGCAAACAAACGAACAAAGCCTCAGTGTGGCCAACCACCAAGGGGCTGGGCCCTTAAAGAAAGCATCTTGGTACGAGGCTAAGTGTGCAGCCACACACTTGGTTAAAAACACCTCCTGCCCTCCAGGCAGGCAGGAACTCATTGCTCTCCCAGGGAGACCAAGAGGAACCTACAAGGAGCTACCAGACTTATCATCAGCATCAGGGACCTCTGGGGAGGGAAGGGAGGGGGAACCAAACTGTGACTGTTATGGGCTGCATACTCTGTCCCCCTAAAATTTATATGTTGAAGCTGTAAACCCCAAGTACCTTAGAATGTGACTGTGTTTGAAGAGAGGGCATTTAAAGAGGGAATTAAGTTAAAATGAGATTGTTAGTGTGGCACCTGGTCCAATCTGACTGGTATCCTTATTATAAGAAGGGGAAATTTGGACACACAAGGAGGCACAGGGATGTGAAGATACAAAGGAAAGACCATGTGGGGACACAGCAGAGGGTGCCCATCTGCAAGAAAAAGAAAGAGACCTCAGAAGAAACCAACCCTGCCGGTTGGAGGTTCCAGCCTCCAAAACTGTGAGCACATAAATTTTTCCTGTGTAAGGCACCCAGTCTGTGGAATTTTATTGTGGTAGCCTTAGCAGACTAATACAATGACCTATGGAGGGATCCAGGCTGACTGGATCCCATAGCTGAAATCTCAACAACAGAGGTCAAAGGCCAACAGCATCCCATCCTTCTAGATGTGGGCTATGCACCAACCAAGCCTGTGGGTTCATCAGACACAACAGGGTCTGCCGACTGCCCCTTTAAGGGTGGTTTCTGCTGCAGGTCTCTATTGAAAGCATTGTGCTAGAAGGTAGAAAGGATGGGGTCAGAATGTCAGGTTGAAAGAAGGTTCCTTGCTTCCAGGATGGTACGGAGAGAAATATGACACCCTCAGAGGCTTTTTATACCAACAGTCTGTCTGGTCAAAATATTACACATCCAGAAACCTCCAATAAGAAGGGCCTTGGCTTCTTAATTCGTGAAGCCTGGCGATATCGTGTAAGGCACCCCACTCCTACTTACCCCTGGTTAACCACACAGGATTGCCACCCGTATACTGCTTTCCTGTTTCTGACCTCCACTGCCAAATGGGAGTGGGGACTCTCATTAAAACTAATATCTATTGGCAGAATGTTTGCTTCCTGTCCTCACAACTGGCTTGGAGGTCTGGTTCCCTGACCAGGAATAGAACCCTGGCTGCAGTGGCCAGGGTACTGGGTCCTAACCTCTGGGCCACTGAGCACCCCTCGGCACACTCCTGCTAATTCCAGTCCAGTCCAGGGAGGTTCACAGCAACAGGTGATGCTGCCTCCTGTCTCTGTCATCCTTCCTTGGGCAGAAGGTCATCCTTACATCTGCCTTTGTGTGTGGTTTGTGCATCCCCTGCTGGACCAGTCCCTGCTTCACCTACACCCTACTCACATGACTGACTTTCCCCCCTAATTGCAGAGCCTAAAGAGTAAATACCTACATCCTTGTCCCGCTGCCCCGAAGCTAGTGATTGTTTAATCTTTAGTTCAGAATGGCTCCCCTTTGATAGTTTAACAAAGGGAAGACCTCTGCCCCTTGAAGGTACTTAGCCCAAGGGGCTAAGAGGGCTGTGCCCCTCTGCTGGTTTCCCTGGTAACCGATGGGCCAATCTGACTTCAATTCCCCTAGATAACTGGTGGGGTGTCACTCCAGGACCCTTTTGCTTCAGATGTGTAAGATCTCCCATCTACCAAACAACTGATGTCCTGTCTCTGGACTCTTTCTTCAGTCTTGAGTCTGGGCAAGTATAGGGCTTGCAGGCCTGCGAGTTGCAGCCCAACATGTGGCCAAAACATATTTGTCCTGTTCACCTTCCCTCACAATCGTTAACTTTCTACAGAGACATCGCGTTATCTCAAGAAACAATGGCTGAGAGTTAACGTGTAACAAATAATTTGTGGAAAAACAGTGACTCAAGCTAAAACAATGCATCTTTAATGGTAAAAATCTCTGGCTCCATAACAAGTGTGAGGGGGGTATTGTGGGAGAAAAGGGGGCATTTCTGCATCTCAAGGCCAAACCACGAAGCCAGACTCCCCCTCCCCTTCTATGTGCCACGTAAGCAGAGGCCATGGGTCAACTCTGAGTAGTTACAGCAAGTCATCTCCTCACAGCAGAAAAGGGGGGTCATGCAGCTCTCCAGTCTCCTGCGGGACACGTTTCTGCTCCCTGCCTGTGCTGCAAAATCCCAGGCACTCTCTAAGCCCATGTCTTTAGAGGAGCTGGATGCTTGCTTACCTATCAAGGGCACTGAGTCAGAGGTCGCAGGCATGATCTCAGCCACCAGCAGCATGAAGACGGTAAGAGAGAGTAAAACTGTGATCCCTGGAACAGAGACATACAGTGGTCCCTGAGACAGAACAGATGGTAAGGCCTGAACTCCATCCAGCCCAAGAGTCAAAGGAGGTGTGGAGGGAGGGATGGTGGTGGCCATGACATTCCTGAAACCAAATGCACGGTTTTCTATATTGATGGGAATGGGCATCTTTCTGGGGACAGTCTGTGCCATTTACTGGAGTCCCAGAGGAGTCCCTGGGAAAACAAACTTAGGAGCCAGAACTTTAGAAAAACAACTCAAAATAAATCATTGACCTCAGCACATGTATCTCTCATTTTCTTTATTACATTAGTATCGAGAGGTAGTTTCATGTAGCAGGAAAAAGAAAACATACAGTTTGAAGACCTGGCTTTTGTTCTTGACTTTTCTACTTACTAGCTGTGTGACCTTGGATAGGTCATTTAATGTGCCTGAGGCTCTTGTATGAATGAAAAATATCACCTGCCATATCAGTAAACAAAGGATGTTGCAGCCATCAAGCCATCACATTACAGCCTCCCCAGTGGGGCACCCTGAGGGGACTCAGGATGAGAAAACACAGGATACTGGCCCCAGAGAGCTGAGGTGCATATCAAAGGAGTGATTTCAGTGAGCCCAGACTCTTGCATCTTCCCATACACAGAAAAGCACTAAATTCATTAACTTGAGGTGTTTGGTTTTCTTTTTTCTTTTTTTTTTTTTTTGCGGTACATGGACCTCTCACTGTTGTGGCCTCTCCCATCCCGGAGCACAGGCTCCAGACGTGCAGGCTCAGCAGCCGTGGCCCACTGGCCCAGCCGCTCCATGGCATGTGGGATCCTCCCAGACCAGGGCACGAACCCACGTCCCCTGCATCGGCAGGCGGACTCTCAATCACTGCGCCACCAGGGAAGCCCTTTGGTTTTCTTTAATCAACAGTAATCTTTTGATGTTTTGACTACCTGGTCTTTGTGGCAGAAACTCCCATATACCCTGGCTCCTCCCTTCCCTCTTCAGAGCCGTCCCTAGAACTATCTGAGATGCTATGTCTCAGGCTTGAAGTCCTCAGAAAGTCCACCAAATAAAACATAATTCTTAACTTTTCGGTTGAACATTTTTTTTCAGTTGACACTCACAGTCAGAAGTTCTAGGTTTGAGAATGATTTCTATGTGTACCAAATAGGATCTTTAGTAACTCTCTGAGATGCTGAGGAGCTCATTTCACCAATCTAAATCATAGTTTTCTTATCTTCCTATTGGAGGATAATCAGGAATTACACTGTGTGTGGCCATATATAGATGCAAGCTGATACTATATTAAACTAAACTGTGTCCTGTCCACAATGAATTCCAGCTGGTTGCCACCAAGGGGTGGGGTGGGGTGGCAGAAGCGGAGAAGGTACAGGCCCCTCAGGGAAGAATTGGTTCTTCCCTGGGCATCCCCATCCTCTTTTCAGGATCAGAGGAGCCTGTGGAATCTCAAGAGGGCCTGGCCATCCTGCACAGCGGGCTGTGGTATCAGGGAGCCACCCTGGGCTGGGATGCATGGAGTGGGCCCTGGACATCTCTGCACCTAGAGCCCAGACTGCCATCCTCAAGGCAGGGCCCTCCCATCCCAGCTCAGACCCGGTACTCACCCAGGGAGATTTTCTCCCCAGAGTCTGCAGGGAGCAAGAACACGAGGAGGGCCAGGGCAGAGATGAGCACACAGGGAATGAGAAGGTTGAGGCCATAGTAGAGGGTCCTGCGGCGGATGGTGACAGTGAAGGTCACATCCGGGTATGGCTCTTTGCAGCACTCATAGAACTTCTCACTCCGCTTGCCAGGGATCCCTTCGGTTCCAGGGGAAGAAAGGAACCACCGTTGAATAAAAGGATGCAGTTTATTTTAAGGGGTTATAACACACACACAGAGCCATGGAATTTGTTAAGTGCAAAACACTGGCTAATTGTTGTCTGAAAAAATGCTTTAGGTTTATTATAGATTTATTTAAGGGTATCTTAGTGATATTTGAACAAATTGGCAGGTTTTTTATGTATTCAAATTACATGTGCTCTAGACTGAATGTGTCCCCTGCAAGGTTCATATGTTGAAATCTTAACCTCCACAGTGATGGTTATTTGGAGGTGAGGCCTTTGGGAGGTGATTAGGTCATGAGGGGGAGCCCTTGGGAATGGAATTAGTGCCCTTATAAAAGGGACCCCAGAGAGCTCCCCTATTCCTGCTGCCATGTGAGGACACGGCCTGAAGACAGCTGTCTGTGAACCAGGAAGCAGGTCCTCACCAGACGCTGAGTCTGCCAGCACCTTGATCTTGGACTCCCAGCCTCCAAACTATGAGAAATAACTGTCTGTTGTTTATAAGCTACCCAGTCTATGGCATTCTGTTATAGCAGCCTGAACGGACTAAGACACCATGATTATAAATAATACACTGTAAACTCGACACCATTATAAATGTAATTATTGTTTTCTATTTAAAATCATCAAATATAGGTTCCCATCAACTGCAATTTGCTGTTCCACCTGATTTTAGGGATAAAGCAGATTTGAATAATGTAGAGATGCCCATACTAGCACTGACCTTACCATAACTGCAAGTTCCTTATGGAAAGCACTGAATTTTCTCATTGTTTTTTGTTTCTCATCCTAGAGCTCTCAGTAAATCATGGAGAATGCTGCAGGGTTCAATAACTGCTCATGCTGAAAAGCAGAGTGGAAAATCCCAAACTTTTTAAGCCAGCACAGTAATAAAGCAGCTTCCTTCTATGTTGCCAGTATCACGTCTTTGCTGGGCTTACCCACAAGGTCCCATTCTCCATTTGGGATATAGCCGCTGATGTCTGCCTCCTGCATCTGCAGATCCAAGGACCATCCTCCATAAGACCAGGACCCAAACTTCAGTTTGCACTGCTGCACATCAAAGGGGAACCATCGCACATCAATGTAGCAGGAGCTCTTGAAGATGCCTACATGGGCAATGAGACAAACCAAGATGAAAGCTGGCTGAGACCTGCTTTAAACACACGGCAGTCTCACACAGTTGGTAGGAATGTAAATTGGTGCAGCCACTATGGGAACAGTACGGGGGCTCCTCAAAAAATTACAAAAAGAACTAAAAATGATCCAGCGATCCCACTCCTGGGTATACATGGAAAGGAAACAAAATCAGTATCTCACAAAGATATTTGTACCCCACTGCAGCATTACTCACAATAGCCAAGACATGGAAACAACCTAAGTTTCTGTTGATGGATAAACAGATAAAATATTATATATATATATATATATATATGTGTGTGTGTGTGTGTGTGTGTGTGTATACATAAAATCAAATTTATGTGGATTATATGGAATATTATTCAGCCTTTAAAAAGATGAAAATCCTGCCATTTGCAACAACATGGATGAAACTGGAGGGCTTTATGCTAAGTGAAATAAGCCACACACAGAAAGACAGATCCTGTATAATATCACTTACATGAAGAATTTTTTTAAAAAAAGTTTAACTCATAGAAACATAGAAACAGAGTAGAATGGTGGTTGCCAAGGGCTGGAGGGTGGGGGAAATGGGAGAGAGGTTGATCAAAAAGGGAACAAACTTTCAGTTATAAGGTGATTCATTTTGAGGATCTAACGTACAGCATCGTGACTACAGTTAATAATATTTTATATTTGAAATTTACTATGTGAGGTGATGGGTGTGTTAATTAACCTGATTGTGGAAATAAATGATTTCACAATATATATGCATATGCATGTGTGTGTGTGTGTGCGTGTGTGTGTGTATATATATATCTACACATGCATATGCATATATATCACGTATATACATACATATATTATACATATATATGTGTATGTGTATATATATGTTACAATTTCATTTGTCAACTACACCTCAGTAATGCTGGAAAAAATATTAAAAATAAAAATAAATGCACAGCAATCCCTTGGTCTCCATCCCATACACTATTCGTAACACACAAAGCCTACTCTTCATGGAGTGAAAAGCTTGCTATCCTGATCAAGCATCGGCCGGTTAAACGATGCATCATTTCTGATGCTCTGCATGTCTCATGATCAATGCTGTGCACACATCCCCTGGACCATTTGAGATCCCTTCAGGAGGAGGCAGTGTGAGTACCGGGGCCTCTCA
Organism: Grampus griseus; assembly: GCF_964374135.1. Taxonomy (NCBI): domain Eukaryota; kingdom Metazoa; phylum Chordata; class Mammalia; order Artiodactyla; family Delphinidae; genus Grampus; species Grampus griseus. The sequence continues at coordinate 121,057,953 of NC_139018.1, read as the reverse complement.
CCTGGGTGTGACCAGAGAGGCTTCAGCCCATCCTGCCCGTCCAAACTAGACCTGTCCAGGACAAGCTGAGTCTTTCTGGAAAAATTTCTAGAAAAGAGTTCAGTTGAAGCTTTACTGTCTTTTACATTTCAAAGGCTACACCGACATTTTCTGTTCTGAGCAAAGAATTCAACATTCTGTAAACTTGCTCTTGCCATGCATGTGCATCTCCAAATTCTAAACAGTAAGAGAGATGTAAAGAATGTAAAAAAAATCCTATAGAAGCTGATAAAAATGATGAAGAGCTTAGAAACAGAATCTGAAAGGTCTGTGTGACTGTGTTTGGTGAGGAGCAGGAAAAACATTTTCTTTAGGTTAAAAATTGAGAACATACTTGGTTATCTAGAAATATAAATGGAAGATAATTTTAACTAGCCTGAATTCTAGATTATAAACAGAACAAAACCTAATAGGTATTAGTTGAAGAGGTAGTGTTTGGACAAAAGCTAGAGTTTCCACTGAAAAGAGGGACAGGACAAGTTGGGAGTAAATTTGCCAACAGGTCACTGAGATAATTCCACACCGGCCATTTATGCCCATGTGCTCCTTGCTGCCCAGAGAAAGACCAGAAGGCAGTGATGGCACAAATAGCTAAGGGTCCCAGTGCTCACAGGGACAAGGCAGACACTCTGTAAATTTCTGCTTCCAAATTTAAAAAAAATGAATGGAGGGACTCAACTTGCTAACAGGGACCCCCCACCCACCCACAGTCAAACTGGGAAAGGATAATAAACTTCCTGTCTCCTCAAGTCCCTTTAAACAGGATTTGCAGCATTACATCCAATGTCCACAGGAATCTGGAAGTCATTACAGACACTGCCCTCCCATTAATGGGCTGAATCCCCCAAAACTCTCACTGCTGGTAGAAAATGAAACTGTAACTGTATTATTCCATTTCTATCAAATGACCAGAAAAAGAGACTCTCTAGAGGCAGAAAGGAGGTCAGTGGTTGTTGCCGCGGGCCGGCAGTGAGGGTGGGGACTAACTGCAAACAGGCAAAAGGGATCTTTGGGGGGTGATGGAAAATGTTCTAGAACTAGATTGCAGTCGTGGTCGTACAACTCTGTGAATTTACTAAAAATCATTGAATTGTGCACTTAAGATGGGCCAATTGTATAATACGTAACTTACACTTCAATAATGCTGTTAAAAAATAAAAATATGACATGGGAAAGAAGTCATTTCCTAATAACCAAGTCTATTTCAAAGCTTGCATCTGAAGCACTTTTTGCCTGTTTAGTTGCTGGAGCAGAGCAGCTTCCCAGTTCAGGTCTACACGACCCCAGGCACAGTCTTGCTGCCCTGAACCAGACAACCCCACACTCTCTAGTCCAGAGTAGGGGAGACTCCCACAATCAAAGCTCCATGTGCCCTCCTGACAGACTCCGGGGGCCACGCAGGCTGGGATGTAGGAACTGGCCCCAAAGGGGCTGCTGCACAGAGGGCTTGGGGGTCAGGAGGACTGCTCCCGTGGCTGAAAATAGCCTCAGCCTTCAGAACAACCCGCAGCCCAGTATTCTTCTATGCTGATGACTGCTGGAGGTCATTTTCCAAAATAGTTCTCATGCTAGAAGCTGCAACTTCTAGGCCTGGTGTAAAAGAGTGTACCAGTGATAGAAGACCCATCCCTTTGTCTTTGTTAGGAGGAAGGCTTGCGTCCCTGGGGGAGGAGAGGAGGGGCTGAGGAAGAAGCAAGGAAGCACAAGGTTTAAGACAGAAAACCTGAAAGTCTGGAGTCCTTCCATCTCCTCAGACAATAATGGATGGTATCTGCCTGTGACAGGTTCAATCCCTGACGCGTTCGTTTACCTACATGTGGGCCAGGCCGCTGGTTGATGAGGGTGGTTCTAACGGGAATAAACACAGATCCTGCCCTTGGGACTCTTATCCTCTGCTAATGAGAAAGAGAATGTAAACCACCACCCAGGAGGCAAAGCCAGCTTTGCTGTGAGCTGTGAGATGGATCCAAGGGCACAAGATGGGGCTGACTGCTGGAGGGTGTGTGTGTGTGTGTGTGTCTGTGAGGGTGTGTGGTGTGTGTGAGCATAGTGTGTGGTATGTTTTTTGTGTGATGTGTCTATATGTGTGGTGTGTATGTATGGCATTAGTGGGTGACGTGTGCACGTGTGTGTGTGTGCACGTGTGTGTGTGTGTGTGTGTGTGTGTGTGGTGTAGGTGTTGGTGGTGAGGAGGGAGGTGGCTGCAGGCTGCCTGGGAACAGAAAGTTAAACAAACAGTTGCAATGGGGGAAATAACCCTGGAAAATAACATGTGAAAAATCATCTAGAAGATTTAAAGAAATCTGCTAATATCTTGAGGGCACGAAGCCTGGGTTTCCCATGGCATGGATCACTCACAAGCAGCCCAAGGCCCTGTGAACTGACAGGAATGATGGGAGGAGATTCAACCCCAGCAGTTACCCATCAGCTGCCTGAGAAGGAGAGACGCTCTTTCAGGAAGAAATCACTGATGAGTCCCTTGGAAACCACCTGTTCTCACCTCTAACAAGCAGGTGGGCTTTAATGCACGCACTCAAGAAGCCAGCCCAGCAAGGTCACCGTCTCACCCCGACACTGGAGGGCAGCACATACCCAGGTACCCAGTGCAGTGGGAAGGAAAACGCAGGCTGTGAGGAGGAAATGACCTGGAGGTTGGTTGCAGGCTATAAGGAGAACAGAAATGACCTGACAACGGAGACTTGTTTTAGTTGTGGATGAACTTTAAAGAACACAGGACAGACAATACGGACAGAGGACATGTGTTGGCAAAGACAGCTTAAGCCATGATCCCAAGAGGAAGACAGCATTGCCACGCTCAGGGAATACATGCAAGCACAGAGGAGAAGAAGTCAGGAGGGCTGGGCGTGCGTGGAGGCTAAGGATGCTCAGAGCTCAGAGCCAGCCGCTGCCCCTGCGGGCACCGTCGGGCACCCCAACCTCCTTCACGCTGTCTAACTGCAGGGGACAAAGGGAGCGGCACTTACCTGGAGGGAGGTACTGGCAGTGCCCAGAAGAATTCACTAACACGTTGGTGTGGAACGTGGCGTCAAACCGCTCATCAGCACTGGAAACAGGAGAAGGATCCGTGAGCCAGCCCAGCTGGGCAATGGGTTCCCCATGCCCTTAGGGCAGTTGTTCCTGCAGTCCGAGCAGCTCTGAGAGGGGCTGCTGCTTGCAGTTGGGACAGCCAGCAGCGGTCTGAGAGCCCCACCTGTGGTTGACCTGGAAGGTCTTCCCAGAGCACAGGGGGAAGAGACCAGTGCCCACCTCCATTTCAAAGGGATGCCTATTTTTTCCATATGTATATAAAACAAAGCTCTTAGCAAAAATGAAACCTGAAGACAACTTAGGAGGACATTGGCAGATGAGACATTTCAATCCATCTGCAGGAGATAAAGAGTGGGGGGAAGCAGAGCGCCCCTCTATCAGCCCTTAAGGGTGGGATTTGGACCCACTGTGTTCAAGGCCCTAGTTCCAGCCCCTTGAATGGGTCCAAAGCTCGGTTGGTGCTTGAGAAATCCAGTTTGAGTGACTGAGGCTGCAGGTGCATGGGGGAGCTGGGCAGCCCCAAGGAGTACGGGGCTCCAGGCTTAGTGATGACAGGAAGGAGCACCGGTGGAGACAGAAGAATTAGGTTCAAGTGTAGAAGAATGCACTCCAGCCCCACCCCCTGCCCATGGTCAGAACCTCCTACAGCCAGGAGTTACCAACCTGGTTAAAGGGGGCACACAAAACGGAAAGGAAAAACAATTAAGACCAACAGCCCTTATTATCCAGGTCTTTCATTTTCTGTGTTCTGACACTTTGACATCTGGGGCCTTGCTGATCCTGGAGGGACTGCTCCACCCCCACCCCCATCCCAGGTCAGCCAATTCCTAGAGATAGCAAACAACTCGCTCAAATGGAAAGGAACCAATCCAGAGCCCACACCCCCACCATCTCTTTTATGGAGATCTCACCCTCCTGGCCACCATCCACCTGCCCTAATCACCCCAGGACCAGGTACCAGACAAACAGGGACAGGCCATATGTACCCAAGCCTGCTGAAGGCATTCCGGGTCCTAGCCCTGCTTACCCTGCCTCACCAGTTCCATTCCATGGAAACCACAATAAAGGCTTTTGACCACATTTTCCCCTCACGCCCTCTGCCTCCTGACTGTCCCTAGTGCTTCCCTGTGTGGCCCTGTATGGCGAGCATGCCTCCTGTTTCCAGGGAACTGTAAGATAAACTTCCTTCCTTCCTGCCAGTCATTTCTGTGTCTGCATTTTACCATGCCTGATTAAAACATATCCTTAAAATGTCAGATGTAGTGAATGGACTTGAGGACACGGGGAGTGGGAAGGGTAAGCTGGGATGACATGAGAAGGTGGCATGGACATATATACTCTACCAAATGTAAAATAGCTAGCTAGTGGGAAGCGGCCACATAGCACAGGGAGATCAGCTCGGTGCTTTGTGACCACCTAGAGGGCTGGGATAGGGAGGGTGGGAGGGAGGGAGATGCAAGAGGGAAGAGATATGGGAACATATGTATATGTATAACTGATTCACTTTGTTATAAAGCAGAAACTAACACACTATTGTAAAGCAATTATACTCCAATAAAGATGTTAAAAAAAAAAAAGTCGCCCTACAGGTGAATAAAAAAGTAAACAGCCTCAAGAAAACGTAGCCAGCCAGTCAAGATGCCAGCACCTCGAGTTAAGTTTCCCTCATTTTAGCAACTGGAGAACCTCTGCTAAGGGTTGCCCACATCTACAGAGGCTCTGCAGCCTTTTCTGTTCCCAAAATCCTCTAAAGGGGAAACTCACCGTCATGAGATATCTGAGAACAGCCTTCACTGTGAGAGACAAGGACAGAAACAAGAAAGATCCAAGAAGAAACAGTCAACGAAAGGAATGAAAAATTACCTCTTATAAAAGTAATAGCCTCACAAAAATTCAAGAGGATATTGCATTTAGAAAAACAAATGGCAATATGGAAGTTAAAACATGATCTATGAAATACACCTTTATAAATAGGTGGGAGGTTTGGCTGATAAGAATCACTGAGATGAAATGTAAGACCGAAAGGATGAGGGCCTCAGAGTAAAGGCCAAGGAAGCGGAAGAGACATGGGGGCGGGGGTGGGTAGTGGGAGGGAGAGAAATCACACAGAGAAATTGTAGAGCTGAAAGAAACCCCTCCAACGTGAAGGCAAAGAAAGGTGTTTTTAAGAACATTAAGTTGCCAGAGAGCTTGTTTCTTATGTATATTTTCTTGGTCATGGACTTGAGCATCAGCTCCAGAAGAATGAGGGTGAATACTAAGGAAGAAGAAATAAACTTTCAGACCAAACCTAAAGATCTGGAAAAGGAATTTTCATGATGAGCTGTGTAGTGGGTCTAGAAAAAGGGGCGGGGTCCAAATTACAGCAAGATATAAGGGGTCTCTGAAGAGAGTAAAGTGGATTCAGAGTAATGAAGAGAAGAAACAACAAGGTGGAAAACACCGTGGATTTGACTAAGGGCACATTGTTTTCAAAAATCTTTAATTAAAAAAAGCCACCAGAAACTTCAGGAAAAAACTGTACAAGAAAGCCAAGGTTTGAATATGAAACAAAAATGTGATGAAGCTTAAAGAAAGAAGGAAGGGAGGAAGACTAAGCTACAATAAAAAGATAATCCTCTGAGATGAAAAAGGACACATCCACCCCCTGACTTCCAAACACACTCAGGGAGAGAGAGGAGGAGGAAGGCTCAAGATGTAAATATCCTTTGCTTCACTGCAGTCTGTACCTGACTGTCTTAATGACACACAAACAGTGACTGGGAACCAAATATCTGAGGATGTGGACCTTCACAAACTCACCCTGGATTTTACCCTGCTTTTTAAATTAGGTTCTCTGGAACCCCAAGATTCTGTGGAGGTGCTTCAGATTTCTGCAAATGTTTGATTCCAGTATTTTCTTTTCCTTGTGTTTCAAAATGCATCATCAGATGAATGGATAAAGAAGATGTGGCACACATATACAATGGAATATTACTCAGCCATAAAAAGAAACAAAATTGAACTATTTGTAGTGAGGTGGATAGACCTAGAGTCTGTCATACAGAGTGAAGTAAGTCAGAAAGAGAAAGACAAATACCATAGGCTAACACATATATATGGAATTTAAGAAAAAAAATATCATGAAGAACCTAGGGGTAAGACAGGAATAAAGACACAGACCTACTAGAGAATGGACTTGAGGATATGGGGAGGGGGAAGGGTAAGCTGTGACAAAGCGAGAGAGAGGCATGGACATGTATACACTACCAAACGTAAGGTAGCTAGCTAGTGGGAAGCAGCTGCATAGCACAGGGAGATCAGCTCGGTGCTTTGTGACCGCCTGGAGTGGTGGGATAGGGAGGGTGGGAGGAAGGAAGACGCAAGAGGGAAGAGATATGGCGACATATGTATATGTATAACTGATTCACTTTGTTATAAAGCAGAAACTAACACACCATTGTAAAGCAATTATACTCCAATAAAGATGTAAAAAACTGCGAATAAAAGTCCAAAAACACTCAAATAATTGTTTGCAAAATTTTAACTCTTCAGACACTACCAATGTATTAATTCATGTGGCCCGTTTAACTTCTTTTCTGGTGGACGTGAAACTAAAACTCCTCTTGCCATGAATACTGCATGTATTTGAAACTCTTGAAAATGAGTCACCCAGTAAGATTTCAGTTTTGCATGATTGTTCTTTAAAAAAAAATTCACATTTGAATCTACAATTCCAGCACAGAACCTGCATCTGCCTTGGCACCTCTTCCCCCACCCCCGACCCCGCAGCAGCAACAGCAGAAAGCACTGTGTGATGCTTCCATAGCTTTGCTTATTTTAAGCTTGGGTGTCATCCTGGCTGATTTTTATATTTATAATAAAGGCTGTGGGCATCTGTTAATGATTCAATTCCGAAAGAAAATAAAATTCATACAGCTCTTTCTCCATGGATTTGGAGCAATTTAATTGAAAAGACTCTTGAGATCACAAGGCAAATGGGTAAAAACAAGATAAAAATCTGTTGCTAATGGCTGTGTGACTCAGTGATTTCTGAATACCGTTCAACCAAAATAGAATATTGAGATAAATGTACCACTGTCATCATTATCAAAATCTTAATACTCACTGTGGAAGTTTTAGGGTTCTTCCCCAGGGGCAAATTGATTTTATACGTAAATGATATAAAAGTAAACTCTGGTCATAATTATGTGCTAATACCACTTCATCTGTTTTGACCATTAGGGCTGGAGATAAGGTTTGTTTGAAAAAGGGTTCTGTTGCTAAAATCTGAGTCTGAAAACACGGAGGGGATGAAGTCCCTGTGAAACATGAGTGACCAAAACCACTGCAAGGACCTGCCAGGCGACAATATCAGTGATGTCCATTGGGTGCCAGCTGACAGTGACCTTGAGGCCACATGGTATCACAGCCTTGCAGCCAGCAGATTCTGGTCACCCTGGAGGCTGGGTGGGTTCACAGAACTCAGCTCACTCTTCCCTCTGTGCTGGTGTGCACCTGAAACTTTCTGTATTAAACTGTTAGAAAACAGTCAAACATACATATTTTTTCTTGACTACTAGAGGACAGGATACACCCTCAGAACTTTTGATGACCCTGGCACGTGGCCCTTCACTCCCCTCAAAACCTCTTCCCTCCAGCAGCCTTGGTCCTCGTCCAGGTAGTAATGGACAGATGAGCCTGCACTTGGTGTGAGGGGAGCTCTGGGCACTCCCACTGAGAAGTGCCCATGGAGAGGAGGGATATTTAACCCCAATATTGAAGGGGCAGGTCCTACGTCATCTGTCAAGTAGTCAGGAGCAGAGGACATCTGGACAGGCTCTAAGGATGGGCAGAAGGCTCACAGGTTCTGTGAGCCTACCAGGAAAGGTGGGTGTGTCCCCAGAAGACAGCGTAGTCTGATCACACACCTGGAGGTAGGCTGGACTGAGGGAAGCTTCATGAAGGTGAGGTTTGCCTGGAGCAGGGGTGAATGAGATGTTGTCCCAAGCAGCAAGGCTAATACAGGGGCTTGAGGGCTAACCACTGGTGGCTATGCCTACAGGACCCAAGGGCCCATCCTTAGGGGAGGATTACAAACTGTGCTTCCAGACGTCAATGGCAGCACAGGCAGGCAGAGCCCAAGGGACACAGGTGAACCCTGGTGGTCTGGGTTAAGACTATTTCCTGCTCCCCATCCACAGGGTCTGACACAGTGCCTGATCCCAGCCCTGCAAAGGGCTCCTGGCCCTGGAAGCAGAGCCCTCTGATCCCAGCTTGGTGCAGCCCCTGCTCATCTTGCCCCGCAACACTGACCCCCATCTCTGAGCAAAAAACCCCAGGTACACTGCACTGCTGTCGAGAGCACACTGTGGGCTCATGAGGTGAGGACTGTAATGAATAGGGTCTCAGGCGCCATCAGACCCATTCCCTCTGAGCTCACATGGTCCTCAAAAGAGAGAGAGGGAAGAGCAGAAAAGGCGAAAATGATCTTAACTGCTCTACCACAAAAAAGAAATAATGATTATGTGATGAGGATAGGGGTGTCAGCTAATGCTACAATGGTAATCATATTGCAATATATATGTATTTCAAATCAACACAATGTACACGGTAAACATAAAATGTTGTATATATATATCTCAATTGTATCTCAATAAAAATAATAAAATAAAATTTAAAATATTGTAAGAAAAAAAGTAAATGAATAAGAAAGAGGAAACCCATCTATCTCAAAAGACTGTCAATCTAAGGTGCCATTTATCTTAAATCTTTTAAGGAATAAAAGCTGCCATGGATCAAAGATAAGATCAATAAAACTAAAAGCTGGTTCTTGGTGAAGATAAACAAAATTGATAAACCATTAGCCAGACTCATCAAGAAGAAAAGGGAGAAGACTCAAATCAATAGAATTAGAAATGAAAAAGGAGAAGTAACAACTGACACTGCAGAGATAAAAAGGACCACGAGAGATTACTACAAGCAACTATATGCCAATAAAATGGACAACCTGGAAGAAATGGACAAATTCTTAGAAAAGCACAACCTTCCAAGACTGAACCAGGAAGAAATAGAAAATGTAAACAGACTAATCAAAAGCACTGAAGTTGAGACTGTGATTAAAAATCTTCCAACAGGGCTTCCCTGGTAGCGCAGTGGTTGAGAGTCCGCCTGCCAATGCAGGGGACGTGGGTTCGTGCCCCGGTCGGGGAGGATCCCACATGTCACGGGGCGGCTGGACCCGTGAGCCATGGCCGCTGGGCCTGCGCGTCTGGAGACTGTGCTCTGCAACGGGAGAGGCCGCATCGGTGAGAGGCCCGCGTACAGAAAAAAAAAAAAAAAAAAAAAATCTTCCAACAAACAAAAGCCCAGGACCAGATGGCTTCATAGGCGAACTCTATCAAACATTTACAGAAGGGCTAACACCTATCCTTCTCAAACTCTTCCAAAATATAGCAGAGGGAAGAACACTCCCAAACTCATTCTACAAGGCCACCATCTCCCCGATACCAAAACCAGACAAAAATTTACCATTGCAACAAAAAGAATAAAATACCTAGGAATAAACCTACCTAAGGAGACAAAAGCATGGACTTATATATACTACCACATGTAAAATAGATAGTTAGTGGGAAGCAGCCGCATAGCACAGGGAGATCAGCTCGGTGCTTTGTGACCACCTAGAGGGGTAGGATAGGGAGTGTGGGAGGGAGACGCAAGAGGGAGGGGATATGGGGATATATGTATATGTATAGTTGGTTCACTTTGTTATAAAGCAGAAACTAACACACCATTGTAAAGCAATTATACTCCAATAAAGGTGTTAAAAAAATAAAAATAAAAACAATACATTGGTAACAGCAAAAAAAAAAAAAAAAAGCTGCCAATTACATGTTAAGATACCGCTGATGCCCAGATTTCAGAGGAAAAAAGTCTGTAGAGGATAGATTAATTTTATTTCAAAAGAGAGTAGTAAGTCCTTTCTCTGGATATTTTGATTTTGTTATGTATTTTATTCTAAAGTGTTAAGGACATGTTAAAATGATAGCAAGGTGGCTTGTCACAGACCATGACCAAAAAGTCTTGAGCAGAACTGAAATTTCATGGTCGTTTCTACCTTTCAGAGATCCCAGGAGGCAGACATCCAGGTATCAGCAGGAGGCTTCCAGAAGAATCTATTCAAGATCCTTTCTTTACCCACCAATTTATATGTTAAATGGCATATAACATGGATTATAACAATTGGATGTAACATTGGATGAATTATAACAATGTTATAAATAATATGGGATAATGTTATCAAAGCCTGTGTCAAGTTTCTGGGCTCCCAATATTGTTCCTTGATCAATAGGACTGTTCCTGATCCAGTACAACATCATCTTAATCACTACAACTTAGTGGAAATGTTGGTATTTGGCAGGGCAAGTCTCCGACAACTTTGTTCTTTTGTTTAAAAATTATCTTACCTACCCCTGGCCCTTTACTCATCATTAAGTTCTAGGATCTACTTGTCCAGTCCCATGAAGACCCAGCTGAGACTTTAGTTGGAATCACATTAAATTTACAGACTAGTTTGGGAAATTCTGACATCTTTATGATACTGAGTTTTCCCAGAAATAAATATATAACTCACCATTTATTTTGGTCTTAGATTTATTTATTGATACTTTTTAACACCTGCAAATACTGGAAAAAAGTCATATAGTTGATGAATGATGGTAATTTAGTTTATTCCTTTCTAATCTTTAATATTTCATTCTTTTACTTTTCTTGCTATTTAAGATTCTTATCATTCTTAAGATATTTTTTAAGTGATGACAATAGGTATCTTTATTTTGTTCCACATACAGAAACTTGTAATGTTTCAGCATTAAATGAACTTTTGGTAAACACCTTACATCAGGTTACACAAGTTTTCTTCTATTTCACAAATAGGTATTAAATACCATCAACTGATTTTTCCCCAGCTACCAAGATGATCGTGTGATTTTTCTCCTTCATTCTGTTAATATTGATAGAATGAATTATATAAATGAATTTTTCTAAAGTTAAACAAAACTTATTTTTCATTAGAAAACTAAATTTGTTATGATTTTTTTAAAATTATTGCTAGATTTAGTGAGTTAATACTCTAGTTAAGATGCATACATACATGCTCATAAGTGATACTGTATGCTAGATGGAACTTGCCTGCAAAACCCACTTTTTCGAATTTCTTTTTAAAAACATATCAATCAAGAGAATGAAAAGGCAAGCTTCAGACTGGTAGAAAATATTTGAAAAAAGATATACATGATAAAGACTGCTATCCAAAATATACAAATGACACTTAACAGTAAGAAAACAACCCAATCAAAAAAACCTTGAACAGACACCTCAACAAAGAAGTTATCAGGGAATTGCAAATTTAAACAACCAGATACCACCACATACCTAGTAAATGGTCAAAATGCAGAACAATGAGAACACCACATCTGGCAAGGATGTAGAGCAACAGGAGCTTTCATTCGTTACTGATGGGTACGCAAAATGGAACAGCCACTTTGAAAGACACTTTGGCAGCTTCTTACAAAACTAAACATCCTCTTACCATACAATCCACCAATCACACTCCTTGGTGTTTACTAAAAGGAGTTGAAAACTTATGTCCAGACAGCAATCTGCACATGGATGCTTAAAGCAGCTTTATTCATAATTGCCAAAACTTTGAAGCAATCAAGATGTTCTTGAGTAGGTGAATGAATAAATAAATAAACTGTGGTATATCCAGACAATGAAATGTTATTTAGTCTTAAAATGAAATGAGCTATTAAGCCATGAAAGACCTGGAGGAAGCTTAAATGCATACTACTAAGTGAAAGAAGCCAGTCCGAGGGCTACATACTGTATGATTCCAACTATATGACATTCTGGACCAGGCAAAACTATGGAGACAGTAAAGCTCAGTGGTTTCCAGGAGTTAGGGGGAGAGAGGGATAAATGGGAGGAGCACAGAGGATTTTTAGGGCAGTGAAGCTAGTATGTACTATAATGGTGGATACATGTCATTATACATTTGTCCACATCCATAGAATGTACAACATAAAAAGCAAACCCTTAGTGTAAACTATGGACTTTGGGTGATCGTTATTTGTCAATGTTGGCTCATCGATTGTAACAAACATACCACTCTGGTGAGGGTGTTCATAATCGGGGAGGCAGTGCATTGTGGGGGCAGGGCTATGTGGGAAATCTCTGAACCTTCTCAACTATGCTGGGGATCTAAAACTGCTCTAAAAAATAAAGCATATTTTAAAGATAGATAGATGATAGGTAGATAGGTAGAGAGATCCAATTATCTTGTGTATTTTTCTATTTTGTCTAGAACCAGCTTATATTTTTCTAGAAAAAATAATTTCTGGCTAAGTTTCCATATTCAGTGGCATAAAGTTGTCCATAACATTCTCTCTTCTTTACTTTCTTGATAATTATTCCCTAAGTTGTGTTCATTTTATTAGTTCTTTTTAAAAGCAACTTATTCCTTCTTGATTTCTATCTTATTTTTCTCATTTAATAAATTTCTACTCTTTTCTTTATTCTTCCTTCTCTTTACTTAATATTATTTTTTTCCTAACTTCTTGGGATTGGTAATTAATTCACAAATTTTAGTTTTAAAATCTTGCCTAATGTAAGCATTTAAGGCTATGGATTTCTCCCTACATATATACACACATGCACACACACATTCACACACACTAAAGTTTTTTTTTTTTAATTCACATTTGGGTACTTAGTTCTCCAGATATGTATTTTTAGTAGAACAAGGACACATCTGTTTTTCTATATGTGTCTATCTGTATCTATTTCTCTACATTAGATGAGGCTTGTTAATTATGAAGTTCTATATCCTGACACATTTTTTCCTTCTTGAACTATCAATTACTAAAAAAAACCAGTACATTAAAATCTTCTACCACAATTATGGATTTATCTGCCAATTTTTCTTCATTTGTTTCAAAGCTATTTTATTAGGTGCATACATGTGAAATTTGTTAAATATTCTCAGAAATTGTTTCTTTTTTATCATTATGACTTGATCTTTAACCTTAATTGCACCTTTTTTCTTATAGCGTGTGTGCGTGCACATGAGAGTGCGTGTGTGTGTACATTTTCCTGTTATAAACATAGCCATTCTAATTTTATCTTATTCTTGTTGGCCCAGTGTATCTTTTTCCTTTTTTTTTTTGTCTCTTGTGTACTTATGCTTTAGTTCAAATATATATCCAAATGGTGTGTGTGTGTGTGTATATACACACACACACATATATATGTGTGTGTATATATATATATACACACACAAATGGTGTACAGTTGGATTTTTTAAAAATATATAGTTGGGGGATCTCTGTCTTTTTAACTAGCTGCCTAATCCTTTATCTTGTCTGTTACAATGTTTGGTTTTATTCCTACTATTTAATTTTGTGCTTTTTATTTCACCGTCCTTTGATTGCATTTCCCTCATTTCTATAGGCTTCTCACATTTTCTTTATTCTTTCCCTACTCACTTCTTACCTGTCTGGAAGTTTAAAAAATTATTCTTATGCTTCTGATGGTTATTCTTACATTTTTTTAATCCCTTTAAAACAAACATTTATTGTTCTTTTCTAATTACAGAAATAAAACATATTCACAAAAAGGGAAATACAGAAAACACTTGGTAGGGACGCAATAATTATGAGGTGACTGAAGGAACAAAAATTAAAACTACCCACAATTCTGTAACTCAGAGGTAACCTCTTCAACATTTTTTTCTGACCTTTTTCTATGCATGTGGATACATCGGTTGTATATAATGCACATGCATACATACAGATATTTTAAACAAAATTTTAGATCTTACATACAATACTCTTTAGAATTTGCTTTTTTTCCCCACTTTAGCAATGCATCATAGACAGTTTCAATTTTTACATTTTTAACGTGTATACTTTACTCAGAGTTGACAGCTCCATGTTCTGCCAGAGCAACTTAAGTCCAACTAAGTGCTTTACCTACAAGTACCATCCAAATACTGCCTTTCATGTTACTATTTTCCATCATTTTAATCTCTCTTTGTTTTTCACCCTCAAGTTCATCATTATTATTATATATGTTCAAAACTATTTATATTTACCTGAATTTTTAACAATTGCGTTCCTTCTCATATCCTGTTCCTAAATGTATATTCTGGTAGTTTCTTTAATACGTGTATTTCTGGTATTTCATCATGGCAGTTTACCTCTTCATGGTAACTTTAGTCTTTGTTTTCCTGAAAATGTCCTGATTTTGCCCCTCATGTAAAGAAGGGTTTAGCCAGGACAGAATTCTACATTGATGATTATTTTCTCTCAAAATTTAAAGTTACTCTTATTTTTTTCTGTCTTCTACTGTTGCCTCTAAAAGGCCTGCAGTCAGTCTAATCATCATCCCTTTGTAGCAAACTATCTTTTTTTCTTTCATTTTTTCCAGTATCTTCTTAGCTTTGGGCGTTCTGCCGCTTTTAGCAAAGTTGTCTAGGTGCCCGTTTCTTATTATCTATCTTTTCTCAGACTTCTTGTATCTCCTGAAACTGAGGATTTATGTTTTTCATCAATATTATTAAATTCTCAGCCATTCTTTTGGAACATGGCTTCTGGAGGAAAAAGTCGTATTTCACCGGAAAACTGCATCCTCTAAAAGCATACAGCTCTGAGCAAGGCATGGGACTACGTCTGAGCTCTTTGGAAGCTCTTTGGAAGCTGCAAGCAGAGGATAGATGCATAAATTATGTGTTGTCTGGGAGTGATTTCACTGGTGGTGATTTGACTTCCTGCGCCCTGTAAATAAACACATTTTATGTCCACTTACAATTCATCTCAACATTCCTTTACTTCATATACATTTGTCCTGGTTTGACTTTTCCTTTAATTGGATCTAACATCTGCCTTGTTCCCTCATGTCTTGTGAGTAAAATAAATTCTTTAGCATGTGTTCGTTTTTTATATCTGTATATGGGTCACAATTTTACCTTTCCTCTGAAAAATCATCTCCTAACACTTCTCCCACGTTCTTTCTATTATTTCCTTCTACAATACCAACCACCACGTGTGGGAGCACCTACGCAAGAGAGGAACTCATATGCCCTGTCTCACAAGGTTACATGTGGGGTCAATCCAGGATGGGGTTCATGCATCCACATCTGTTTTCTGCATGACCTCAGACACACTGTGCTATTATTTTGATGACTCTTCCTATTTTTGACTTATTTGCAAAATAATAACAGTACCCTTCTCAAAAAGGTTGTAAATATATGTAAAACATTTGGACCAGGACCTGGTACATCGAAGCACCATTCACCAATGCATCCATTCACCATTCTTTCATATTTTCCACCTATTTAGCTGGCTATAGTTCATCTAGGAAATTACCTCTACTCCTTTGACCGTGTCTCACCTGACACCCAATGCTTCTACTGAGTTTTTAATTTTTTATTTCATTGAAATGCTGTGTTAGTTTTACAATGTTGTGTTAGTTTTACAATGTTTAGATTTACAATGTTGTGTTAGCTTCAGGTGTACAGCACACTGATTCAGTTATACATATATATATATATATATATATATATATATATATATTCTTTTTCAGATTCTTTTCCCTTTTAGGTTATCACAAAATATTGAGTATAGTTCCCTGTGCTATACAGTGGGTCCTTGTTTATCTATTTTATCTACTGTAGTGTGTATATGTTAATCCCAATCTCCTAATTTATCCCTCCCTCACCCTTCCCCTTTGGTAACCATAAGTTTGTTTTTTATGTCTGTGGATTTATTTCTGTTTTGTAGATAAGGTGAGTTTTTAATTTTGATGCCTATATTTCTCATCTCTATTAATTTTATGTCTTTTTTTCAAAGCTGTTTTTTAAAGAGTGCTTTGCGTTTTTCTTGCATTTTCAATTCTTAATTGTGTTTAATTATTTAAACATTATTTATTAGTTCCTATTATCTAAAGTTTAGATCGAGATCTGCAGTTTGTTATGTCTGATAATATTTTCTCCAAGGGAGGTGCTATTTATTTATGTATCTTTTGTAAGTTTAATTTTCAACTCATCTATTTGCATATGTTTGTTTGCCTTTAACAAACAGTCTTTGTAACGTTTGCTATAAAATCTAATGAAGGGTGATATAGAGCAAGAGCTCAGGGGACACAGATGCAGCCACGGTGTTGGTGGAAGCGAAATGACAAGGGGGAGGGGGTAGAAGAGCAGAGCCCTATGGCTGTCGCCTCACAGCTTTCCAGCCCCCACTCTTGGACACCAACCACTGTAGTTTGTGCTGTTTGTCAGGTGGCAGAAAACTCAGGGTTCAAACACTGATGCACCACCATGGAGCTTGGACAGGGCACACCTCAGCTTCCAGACACCAAAAATGGAATGAATCTTCAGCCTCCGAGCCCCCTGATTGTGACATGGAGCTTCCCCCACACAGCCAGAAACAGGCAAGCTTCATCTTCCTGCACTGAGAAGGAGATACTCCTCCAGCCCCCTTCTCAGATAGGGCAGTGTTTCCACAGCAGTCGGTTCCAGCCCACCTGGTCTGGGCAAGAGGGTAGGGCCCAGGTGTCACCCTTGCCTCCCTAGGCGAGTTGTTTGGTGACCCAGGACCCAGGATAACTGCCTGAGCTCCCAGGGCTCCATGTGGGGAAAGCACTGGCCTCCATCCTCCCGGGCTGCTCAGAGCCCCTGCAGTCCCTCCAACACAGAGGTCAGGCAGCCTACTTCATGGATGTGAATGAGTCCATGAAGTAAAAGTGAGTTTTCCATTTCTGAGCTGTGTAACCTGTGATGCCCTTTCTCTCCAGAGCCATGAAACAAAGAGGACAAAAGAAAGCTAGCCACCCCTGCTGGGGAGGGGAGAATTTCTGCCACTGGTGCCCTTAGTTACTTTTCACACAAGGACTGTGAATCAGGTGTGGAAATTCAAACGTGAGAGAAGGTGAGTAGAAAACACAGAGGGAAAGGTGCTGACTTTGCACTCTGCCCACCTGTGTTTCAGTGACCTCTGACCTGGCATGTATGCCACCATGGGAACTTCCCACATAAGTGGGGCCACCAAATCCATGCCTGAAGTTCCCCAGTAACTGGCTGAAAAGTGACCAGACTAATCTTCTGAAGGGGAGCTTTTCCCTTTACATTGAAGATAGTAAAGAAATTGATCAATATGAAATCTAAGTAAACTAAGCATATGCACTTGCTATGACAGTATAAATAAAATCTAAAAATGACAAAACAGAAATATTGTTTTTATCTTCAAGAAGTTAATCTAAATATTTCCTGCCTAAAATTATATTAAGTATTTCCACCAAAACACTGAAGCAAGAAGTGCTTCAAGTGAACCAAGCTGGTATAACGTGTTTGGAAAGAAATTTCACAAAATGTAATTAGAGGATTTAAGAAGCTTAAAAATTCCATGTTTCTTGGAATTAAGAAATTCTTGGAAAATAAGATTAAAATAATTATAGTCACAAATATGTTTATTACCAATTTCAATAAAACAAAAATTAGAGCTCAGACTTTCAGTTAGGGAGAGAATAGACACGTTTACCTATTTGCATGGACTGAACTGCACCTCCCCCAATTCATATGTTGAAGTCCTAACCCCCAATGTGAATATATTTGGAAACAGAACCTTTAAGGAGGTAATTAAGGTTACATGCAGCCATAAGGATGGGGCCGTAATCCAATAGGACTGGTAGCCTTATAAGAATAGGAAGAAATTAATATTCATATTCTCTCTCTCTCTTTTCCATAGAGGACACAGTGTGAAGGCAGGCATCTACGGGCCAGGATGGGATCGTTCACCAGGAACCGAATTGGCTGGCAGAAATAAACGTCTCCATTTTTATGTACCCATTACAGTCACTTTAAGAGTTTCTTGGGAATAACACAGTATATAAATAAATAAGAAATAAAATGTAATGGCCTGGGGATTCTTCCCCAAATAAATATTTACTTTAGTGGAAAAAAATGCCCAGAGTATGGTATTTTGTTATTAGTGTTTTGCAGCACTATTACTTCCATTAACTATGCCTAAAACTCTTAACATAAAATATAAATAAACATAGGACCACTGTGAAAATGAAGAGAAGGCAGAAGGACTGACACAGTCCCTGGGTTTTCCATTTGTCTCTTATATTCCAAACTGAGTACTGGAGAAGCATCAACAGGTGCAGAGAAAAACAACAACAACAAAAATGTCCTGAGAAAAGCAAAATGACCAGGAAAGGGCAGCCAGGGAGACAGAAAACTTTTAAGTAATAGTCCTAACGCAGCTAAACATCAAAGGAACCATCAGCAGAGAGGTGAGGCCTAGTAGGCTACCAACCAAATTACATATTCCAAGAAAATATTATCAAAACAAGCAAGATCAACTATATTATTACCAGATAAACTAGACTTTAGAGGAAAGAAAATTACAAAGGGCAGATATAAATTTACATACTGATAAAGACTCCACATACCAAGAAGACACAACAATCATACATTCTTTCCCAAACGAGCTGAAAAGCTGAAAAGTATGTGAATAAAATCAGAAGGAAGTAAAAAAAAAAGAAAAAGAAAGAAAGAAATATACAAATCTACATTCTTCAACACTCCTCTCTCAACACTTGATGAGAGGACAACTAGACGGAAAATCAGGAAAGTCACAGAACTTCACACACCATCAACCAATATGGCCTAACTGACATAAAACCCTTTCCCCAACACAGCAAAAACACATTGTTTTCAAGTCTCCATGGAGCATATACTAAGACAGACCACAAACTGTGCCATAAAAACCTCAACAATATTAAAAGAATTTAAACCATGTGGAGTGTGATTTTCCACAATGGAATCAAATTAAAAACAAGTAAAAAGAAGACAACATGAGAATTTCTAAACACTTGGAATCTAAACACTAAATTTCTAAATAATCTATGAGTCAAAGAGAAAGTCTATGGTTGGAAACTCAAAAGATAAAGTGAACTGAAAAAACTAAAAATACAGCTTATCAAAATTTGTGAGGTACAGGTAGAGTGCTGAGAAAGAGATGTATAGTAGTAAATGCTTACATTAGAAAAAAGTCTCAAGTCTGTAACTCTATGCTGACTCCTCATGTAACAAAAAAAAATGAAGAGAAAAATAAACTCATAACAGGTAGAGAGAGGGAAATAATAAATATAGGAAGAAAAATCAATGAAAGTGAGAAAAGAAAAACAATAGGGAAAATCAATGAAACAAAAATCTACTTCTTTGAAAAGATCAATTAAATTGACAAGCCGGGGCTTACCTGGTGGCACAGTGGTTGAGAGTCCGCCTGCCAATGCAGGGGACATGGGTTCGTGCCCCGGTCCGGGAAAATCCCACATGCCGCGGAGCGGCTGGGTCCGTGAGCCATGGCTGCTGAGCCTGTGCGTCCAGAGCCTGTGCTCCGCAACGAGAGAGGCCACAACAGTGAGAGGCCCACATACCACAAAAAAAAGAGGGGAAAAAAAAATTGACAAGCCAATATCAGGAATGAATTTGAATATATCACTACAAGCCCTGCACACATCAAAAGAATGACAAAAGGATGTCACAAACAACTCTTCACATATAAATTTGACAGTTTAGATGAAATACACCAATTCCTTGGTTCCTTGGAAAGCACAACCTACTAAAACTTAAACAAGAGGATATAAATAAGCTGAATAGTCACAGAATTATTAAACAAATTGAATTACTAATTTTAAAATTCCTGAAAAGAACCCTCTAGGTCCTGATGGTTTCACTAGAAAATTCTACCAACAATTAAGAAGAATTAATACCAATTCTATAACTCTCTCCCAGAAAATAGAGGATGAGAGAATATCTATCAACTCATTTTAAGAAGCTAATATTATTCTGAAACCAAAACCACAAGGATAGTACTGAAAAAAACAGAATAAGAAAAAAAATAGAAACGTATAGAGTACATTCCCTCATAGACACAAAAATCCTTAATAAAAAATTAGCAAATACAATTTGGCAGCATATATAAAGAATTATACACATAACCAAGTGGGGTTTATTCCATGAGTACAACATTGGTTGGAGTATTTCAAAACTGATCAATGAATCAACCATATTAAGAGGCTGAAGAATAAAAAGCAGATGCTTATACCAATTGGTGCAGAAAAAGACACTGATAATATTCAACACTCATGCAGAATAAAAACTTTCAGAATACTGGAATAGAGGGGAACTTCCTCAGCCTGATAAAGAACATCTACCAAAGAAACCACAGCTAGTATCATACATAATGGTAAAAAGACTGAATGCCTTCCCTCTAAGATCAGGAACAAGGCAGATCTTATTCCTGATCTTTCAACACCCTTATTCAACATAATACTGGAGTCCTCACCAGGAAAGCAGAAGAAATAAAGGCATAGAGATCAGAAGGAAAAAAAACTGTTTTATTTGCAGTTGACGTGATGATAGAAATCATTTGCATGACTATGTAGAAAACCCCAAGAAATCTCTAACAACAACAACAACAAAACCCCACAACAACTCCTAAAACTAATACATGAGTGGAGCAAGGTCAGAGGATACAAGGTTAACATTTAAAAAAAATTGTGAAGGAGGGTTCAAGATGGTGGCATAGGATGATCCTGAACTCACCTCCTTCCACAGACACAGCAGATCCACAACTACATATGGGATAATCCCCTCATAAAGAACCCGAAAGCTGGAGGAACAGAATCTCTACAACAAAGAGTAAAAGGACAACACTGAGACGGTGAGGAGAGGCAGAGAGATGTGTCACCAAGGAGGAAACCACACCCTGGCTGCGGTGATCCACAATCGGGAGGGATCACAAAGGCCCAGACCTCTTCTCTGAGGAGTGAGGGATTCAAGCTCCACACCGGGCACCCTGACCCCTAGATCCTGCACAGGAAAGACAAGCCCCCAAAACACCTGATTTTAAAAGCCAAAAGAGAGTGCTCACTTTGGCAGCACATATACTAAAATTGGAGCAATACAGAGAAGATTAGCAGGGCCCCTGCATGAGGATGATGCACAAACTTGTGAAGCATTCCATAGTTTTTGCACTTATTTACAAAACAGAAATATACTCACAGACACAGAAAACAGTTTTATGGCTACCAAAAGGGGAGGGAGGGGATAAATTAGAAGTTTGGGATTAACATATACACACTATTATATATAAAACAGATAAACAAGAACCTACTGTATAGCACAGGGAACTATACTGAATATCTTGTAATAACCTATAATGGAAAAGAATCTGAAAAATAAAATATATATATATTTTATATAACTGCATCACTTTGCTATACACCTGAAATTAACACAACATTGTAAATCAACTATACTTCAGTAATAAGAAAAACCAAAAGGGAATACATCCAGGGCAACCACAGAACTGAGAGAAGAGAAAATTCATTCTTAAAGGGCCCACATGCAGACTCACTCAACCCAAAAGCCAGCATAAAAATACCAGATTGAAAAGCATATAGACTGTAGGTCAAGGGGACCCACTTACTAACCTTGAAGCATCACCAGAGAGGCAAGAACCATTTCAGATGCTTCCTGGGGAATGCAAGACAGTGCCAAGAACCATTTTTTGCCATTTCAGACTACCTTGCTAATACTGGTGCTGGTGGGCACCACTTTGAAATTCTTGCTCTAACTTGTTAGCACCAGTGTGCCCCACTGAGAGCCCCACCCACTCCTGCCACATCAGCCCCACCTACCAGTCAGTGCAGCCATCACAGGTAGACCTCCAAGCCAGTCTGGGGGGCTGCCTCACTCATCAGCACACCACAGCAGCTGTAGCTATGCCCCTCAGCCATCCTGGAGGGAAGCCCAGCCCACCAGCATGCCACAGAAGCAGCTGTGGCCCCACCATAGAGGAGGGTGCATGCAGCCCCAATAGGGGACAACCCTTGAATGCCTGGCTCTAGTGTCCAGGCAGAATTGCACCTCTGAGCCCCACAAGACATTTCCTAAATAAGGCCACTCCTTCAAGACTGGGAAGGATAGCTGATTCACCTAATACATAGAATCAAAGAATTAAGAAAAATGAGGAGACAGAGGAATATGCTCCAATTGGAAGAACAAGTCAAAACCTCAGAAAAATAACTAAATGAAATGGAGATAAGCAATCTATCTGACAAAGAGTTAAAAGTAATGGTTATATAGATGCTCACCAAGCTCAGGAGAAGAATGGATGGACACAGTGAGAACTTCAACAAAGACAGAAAATATAAGAAAGTACCAAACAGAAGTTACAACTAAACTGAAAAATACACTAGAAGAGCTGAACATCAGACTGGATGAGATAGAAGAACAAATCAACAAGCTGGAAGACAAAATGGAACTCATCCAGACAGGGCAGTAAAATGAAAAAGAACTTAAAAAGCAAAGATACCTAAAGGGACCTTTGGGACAACATTACATTTGCATTATAGGGGTTCCAGAAGAAGAGGAGAAAGAAAAAGGGTCAGAAAAATTATTTGAAGAAACAGTGGCTGAAAACTTCCCTAGTCTGGGGAAGGAAACAGACTTCCAGGTCCAGGAAGTGCAGCAAGTTCCAAATAAGAGGAACCTATAGAGTCACACACCAAGACATATTATAATTAAAATAATAAAAGTTAAGGATAAAGAGAGAATCCTAAAAGCAGAAAGAGAAAAACAACTTGTTATGTACAAGGTAAACCCCTAAGGCTATCAGTAGATTTCTCAGCAGAAACTGTACAGCCCAGGGGCAGTGGCATGACATATTCAAAGTGCTGAAAGGAAAAAAAACCAAAAAATTTCCAGCCAATAATTCTCTACCCAGCAAGGTTATCATTCAGAATTGAAGAAGAGATCAAGATATTCCAAGATAAGTAAAAGCTAAAGGAGTTCATCACCACTAAACTGACCCAGTAAGAAATGTTAAAGGGACTTCTTTAAGCTGAAAAGAAATGGCACTAACTAATAATAAGAAAACATACAAAAGTAAAAATCTCACTGGAAAGGTGAATAATAAATATAGTAACTTAATCACATAAAACAAGCATGAAGGTTAAAAGATAAAAGCAATAAAATTAACTAAAATTATAATACTTAATTACTTAAGGGATGCATAAAATAAAGAGATAAAATGTGTCATCAAAAGTATAAAACATGGGTGGTATTAAAAAGATAAAGTTTTGGAATGTGTTCAAACCTAAGTTGCTACTAACTTAAAACAGGCTACTACTTACACAGGATGTGATATGTGAACCTCACAGTAGCCAAAAGGAAAAAAATTATAGTAAATACACAAAAGAAAATAAGAAAGGAACCTAAACGTAACACTAAAGAAAACCACAAAACACAAGGGAAGAGAAAAAGAGAAGAGGAATAAAACAGAGAGGAACTACAAAAATAGCTAGAAAACAATTAATAAAATGGCAATACATACCTATCAATACTTACTTTAAATGTAAATGGACTAAATTTGCCAATCAGAATACACAGAGTAGATGCATGGACAAAAAACCCAAGACTCGTAAGTAGGTTGCCTACAAGAGACTCACTTCAGAAGAAAGGACAGGCACAGACTAAAAGTGAAGAGATGGAAAAAGATATTCCATGCAAAGGGAAATGAAAAGAAAGCTGAAGTAGCCATACTCGTATGAGACAAAACAGAATTTAAATCTAACAGTGAAATAAAAAACAAAGACAGGTATTATATAATAATGGGGTCATTAGAAATTAATCACAAGAAAAAAATGGGGGAAAAACCCCACAACATGTGGATATTAAATAACATGCTACTGAAAACCAATGGGTCATCAACGAAATCAAAGGAGAAATCAAAAATTACCTAGAGAGGAATGAAACAGAAATATGACATACCAAAATCTATGGGATACAGTAAAGTGGCTTTAAGAGAAAAGTTCTTATCAATACAGGCCTACCTCATAAAACGTGAAAATTCCCCCCCAAAAAAATGTAACTTTACACCTAAAAGAACTAGAAAAAGAAGAATAAACAAAGCCCAAAATTAGTAGAAGAAAGGAAATAATAAAACTTAAGGCAGAAATAAATGAAATAGAGACAAAAAGCTATAGAAAAGAGCAACAAATCTAAGAGATGGCTCATTGAAAAGACAAAATTAACAAACCTTTAGCTAGACTAACCAGAAAAAAAAGAGAGGACTCAAATAAATAAAATCAGAAATGAAAGAGGAAAAGTTACACTAATACCACAGAAATACAAAGGATCATAAGAGATTATTACAAACAATTATGCACCAATAAATTGGATAACCTAGAAGAAATGGATAAATTCCTAGAAACATACAAACTTCTAAGACTGAATCATGAAGAAATAGAACATCTGAATAGACCAATCAATAGTAAAGAGACTAAAACAGTAATCAAAAATCTAACAAAATCCCAGGACCAGATGGCTTCACTGGTGAATTGCATATAATATTTAAAGAAAATTTAATACCCATCTTTCTCAAACTCTTCCAAAAACTGAAGAGAAGGGAAACTTTCCAAATATATTTTACAAAGTCAGCATTACCCTGATACCAAAACCAGATAAGGTCATGACAGAGAAAAAAATTTTTAAAAAGAAAAAGAAGGAAAAATACAGGTCAATATACTTGATGAAGACAGATGTAAATATCCTCAACAAAATATTAGCAAATTTAATCCAACAATACATTAAAAAGATCATATATCATGATCAAGCAGGATTTATTCCAGGGATGCAAGGATGGTTCAAATCCATGTATCAATCAATGTGATACATCATATTAATAAAATGAAGAATAAAAATCATATGATCACCTCAATAGATGCAGAAAAAAGCATCTGATATAATTCAACATCCATTTATGATAAAAATTCTCAAAAAAGTGCCTATAGAGAGAGTGTACCTCAACCTAATAAAGGCCACATATGACAAACCCACAAGTAACATCATACTCAATGGTGAAAAGCTGAAAGCTTTTCCCCTAAGATCAGTAATAAGACAAGGATGCCCACTCTTGCCACTTTTATTCAACATAGTATCAGATGTCCTAGCCTAGAGCAATTAGGCAAGAAAAAGAAATAAAAGGCATCCAAATCAGAATGGATGGCATCCAAATCAGAATGTCACTGTTTGAAGATGACATGATACTATATAGAGAGAATTCTAAAGTTCCCACCAAAATACTGTTAGAACTAATAAATGAATTTAGTAAAGTCACAGGATACAAAATCAATATACAGAAATCCATGATATTTCTATACACTAATAACAAACTACCAGAAAGAGAAATTAAGAACAACCCCATTTACAACTGCATCAAAAAGAATAATATACCTAGGAATAAATTTAACTAAGCAGATGAAAACCTGTACACTGAAAACTATAAGACACTGATGAAAGAAACTGAAGAAGACACAAATAAATGGAAAGTTATTCCATGTTCATGGATTGGAGAAATTAATATTGTTTAAATGTCCATATTACCTAAAGCAATGTACAGATTCAATACAATCTTTATCAAAATTCTAATATATTTCACAGAACTAGAAAAAAGAATTCTAAAATTTGTATGGAACCACAAAAGATGATGAATAACCAAAACAATCTTGAGAAAGAAGAAGAAAGCTGGAGATATCATGAGCCCTGATTTCAAACTATACTACAAAGCTATAGTAATCAAAACAGTATGGTACTGGTACATAAACAGACACACAAGTCAATGGAACTTGAATTGAGAGCCCCAAAATAAACTCACACATATATGGACCATTGATTTACAACAGAGGAGCAAAGAACATATAATGGAGAAATGATAGTCTCTTCAATAAATGGTGGAAAACCTGAGCAGCCACATGCAAAACAATAAAACTAGACCACTGTCTTACATCATAACAAAAATTAACTCAAATGGATTAAGGACTTCAATGTAGGACCTGAAACCATAAAATTACTAAAAACAAACAAAAAACATAGGTGGTAACCTCATTAACATTGGTCTTAGTGATGTTTCTGTGGATCTGACTCCAAAGACCAGAGGAACAAAAGTGAAAATAAACAAATGGGACTACATCAAACTAATAAGCTTCTGAAGAGCAAAGAAAAGCATCATCAAAATAAAAAAGGCAACCTCCTGAATGGGAAAAGATATTTGCAAATCATATATCTGATAAGGGGTTAATATCAAAAAATATATGAAGAACTCACACAAATCAACAACAACAAAACAGCCCAATTAAAAATAGGCAGTGGATCTGAATGGACATTTTTCCAAGGAAAACATAGGGATGGCCAACAGGCACATGGAAAAAATGTTCAACATCACTAATTATTAGGGAAATGCAAATCAAAACCACAGTGACATATCATCTCACACCTGCCAGAATGGCCATCATTGAAAAGACAAGAAATAACTAACGTTGGAGAGGATGTGGATGAAAGGCAATCTTTGTACACTGTTGGTGGGACTGTAAATTGGTACAACCACTATGGAAAACAGTAAGGAGACTCTTTAAAAACTTAAGACTAGAACCATCATATGGTCCAGCTATTCCACTTCTGGCTATTTATTCAAATAACACAAGAACACTAATCTGATTAGATACATGCACTTCTACGTTCATTGCAGCATAATTTACAATAGCCAAGATATCCTAACAACCTAAGTGTCCATCACTGGATGAATGGATAAAGAAGACACACACACACACACACACACACACAATGGAATACTACTCAGCCATTAAAAAAGAATGAAATCCTGCCATTTGCAACAACATGGATGGACCTTGAAGGTATTATGCTAAGTGAAATAAGTCAGACAAAGAAAGACAAATACTGTATGATTACACTCATGTGTGGAATCTAAAAAGTAAATAAATAAACAAACAAAATAAAGCAAAAACAAATTCAAAGGTACAGAGATCAGATTAGCGGTTACCAGAGGGAAAGGGGGCTTGGGGAATGGGCAAAATGAGTGAAGTGGGTCAACTGTATGGCGATGGATGGTAACTAGACTTGTAGTGGTGATCACTTTGAAGTGTATACAGATGTCAGATTATAATGTACACCCAAAATTTATATAATAAACACATATAGTATATAGTATGTCTATATACTAGTAACTATGGAAACTGAATGGAACTATGGAAACTGAATATTCAATACCATTTATAATTGCTAAAAAAATGAAACTCTTAAATATAAATCTAACAAAACATGAACAGGACCTGTATGCTGAAAATTACAAAATACCCATGAAAGAAATCATAGAAGATTTAAACAAGAGATAAACACAATCACACGTTGGGAGAGTCAACATAGTATGTCAATTCTCCCCAAAATAATCTGTAGGTTTAACAAAGTTCCTATCAAAATTCCAGTAAGATTTTTGTAGACATGGACAAGGTCATTCTCAATTTATAGAGACAGGCAAAGAAACTAAACGATCTAAAACAATTTTGTAAAAGAAGAATAAAGTAAGAGGAAAAACTCTATTTAATGTTAAGCCTTACTTAAAGCTAAAGCAAACAGGGCAGTATTGCATTGGTAGAGGGACAGACACAGATCGATAGAACAGAACAGAGAACCCAAGAGTAAACCCACACAGATCTGCGCAACTGACTTTATCAAGGATTTGAGGCAATTCAAAGGAGAAATATAGCCTTCTTAAAGAATGGAGTTGGAGCAATTGGAAAACCATAGGTGAAAAGAACTTTGACCTAAGCCTCACATATTATACAAGAATTCACAAAAGTTAACTCAGAATGAATCACAGACTTAAATGTAACTCTTAAAACTATAAAACTCAGAAGAAAACAGGAGAAAATCTTCAGGACATAGGTGTAGGCTAAGATTTCTTAGACTTGACACCTAAACACAATCCATCAAGTAGATTTCATGTATATAATTTTTTAAAAAATTTGCTTTGTGAAAAATCCAGTTAAGAATATGAAAAGATGCCATATAAAAAATAAATAAAATAAAATTCAAAAACAAAAATAATATGGAAAGACAAGCTATAGAAGGATAAAAAATATTTTCAACACATATCTGAAGAAAGACTCAGAATATATAAAGAACTCTCAAAACTAATAGTAAAAAATAAATAATAATAAAACCCAGCAACAATCAAATTAGAAAAAAGGCAAAAGAAATGATCAGATACTTGATTAAAGAGGATATGCATAAGTACATGGAAAATGTTCAACATCATTAGCCCTTGTGGAAATGCAAAACCACAATGCGATATTACTACATACCTAACAGAATGACCAAAGTAATAAATAATGGAAACATCAAATCCTTGTGAAGAGGCAGTGTAATTTGAGTCACGTATTTCTGAGGAGAACGTAAATGGTACAGGTGCTCTGAAAAAGGGTATGACAGTGTTTTTAGAAAACTAAACATCTATGTATTATACAACCCAGCAATTATACTCTTGTGTAATTTACACCAGAAAAATAAAAACTTATGTTCACCTAAAAACCTGTACATGCATCTTCATGGTAGATTTATAATACCTAAAAACTGTAAACTCCCCAAATGTCCTTCAATCGATAAATATTTAAACAAATGTTGTACATCTATACCATGGAATGTTATTCAGCCACTCTCAAGAGGTTACATACTGTATGGATCCATTTACATAATATTACTGAAATGCCATAATTCTAGAGATGGATATCCTATGAGTATGTGCCAGAGCTTAACTGTAGGAGGAGTTACACAAATCTACACATGTGATGAAATTGCTTAGAATTATGCACACACACAAATGCACATATGTAAAATGGGTGAAACCTGAATAAACTCTGTGGATTGTACCAATGTCAATTTCTCAGTTATGACATTTTACTGGACTTATTTAAAATGTTACCACTGGGGAAGACTGGGAAGGATAGGAAGATGTACCTCCCTGTACATTTTTCTCTGTTTTTTTGTGAATCTATAATTATTTCAAAATAAAAAGTAGAATTATTTTTTTGTTTTTTAATATTCTTAATAAGCACTTTATTTTTTTGAATTTTATTTTATTTACTTTTTTATACAGCAGGTTATTAGTCATCCATTTTAGAATTTTTTTTAAAAAAATTAAGACACCAAATATCCAATAATGGTCAATTAAAATATATCATCTCAATGGAATCTTATGTTACCATGAAAATTATAATTAGGAAGTGCCCATAGAAACATAGAAAATGTTTATAATTACTGAAAAATGCAGTCATTATAACCACATCAAAATGTATTAAATGGATGGACTGACAGATATATAAAATGACATTTAGCTGTTTAGGGAAGGGAGGATAGAAATGAAGCAATTTGACTTTGTAATGGCCAATGATACTGCTCTTTTGTTTTTTTTTTTTTTAAACATCTTTATTGGAGCATAATTGCTTTACAATGGTATGTTAGTTTCAGCTTCACAACAAAATGAATCAGTTATATATATACATATGTTCCCATATCTCTTCCCGCTTGCGTCACCCTCCCTCCCACCCTCCCTATCCCACCCCTCCAGGCGGTCACACAGCACCGAGCTGATCTCCCTGTGCTATGTGGCTGCTTCCCACTAGCTATCTACCTTACGTTTGGTAGTGTATACATGTCCATGCCTCTTTATTGCTTTCTCACCGTTTACCCTTCCCCCTCCTCATAGCCACAAGTACATTCTCTAGTAAGTCTGTGTCTTTATTCCTGTTTCACCCCTAGGTTTTTCATGACATTTTTTTTTTCTTAAATTCCATATATATGTGTTAGCATACGGTATTTGTCTCTCTCTTTCTGACTTACTTCACTCTGTATGACAGACTCTAGGTCTATCCACCTCATTACAAATAGCTCAATTTCGTCTCTTTGTATGGCTGAGTAATAGTCCATTGTATATATGTGCCACATCTTCTTTATCCATTCATCCGATGATGGACACTTAGGTTGTTTCCATCTCTGGGCTATTGTAAATAGCGCTGCAATGAACATTTTGGTACATGACTCTTTTTGAATTATGGTTTTCTCAGGGTATATGCCCAGTAGTGGGATTGCTGGGTCATATGGTAGTTCTATTTGTAGCTTTTTAAGGAACCTCCATACTGTTCTCCACAGTGGCTGTATCAATTTACATTCCCACCAACAGTGTAAGAGGGTTCCCTTTTCTCCACACCCTCTCCAGCATTTATTGTTTCTAGATTTTTTGATGATGGCCATTCTGACTGGTGTGAGATGATATCTCATTGTAGTTTTGATTTGCATTTCTCTAATGATTAGTGATGTTGAGCATTCTTTCATGTGTTTGTTGGCACTCTGTATATCTTCTTTGGAGAAATGTCTATTTAGGTCTTCTGCCCATTTTTGGATTGGGTTGTTTGTTCTTTTGTTATTAAGCTGCATGAGCTGCTTATAAATTTTGGAGATTAATCCTTTGTCAGTTGCTTCATTTGCAAATATTTTCTCCCATTCTGAGGGTTGTCTTTTGGTCTTCTTTATGGTTTCCTTTGCTGCGCAAAAGCTTTTAAGTTTCATTAGGTCCCATTTGTTTACTTTTGTTTTTATTTCCATTTCTCTAGGAGGTGGGTCAAAAAGGATCTTGCTGTGATTTATGTCATAGAGTGTTCTGCCTATGTTTTCCTCTAAGAGTTTGATAGTTTCTGGCCTTACATTTAGGTCTTTAATCCATTTTGAGCTTATTTTTGTGTATGGTGTTAGGGAGTGATCTAATCTCATACTTTTACATGTAGCTGTCCAGTTTTCCCAGCACCACTTATTGAATGGCTGTCCTTTCTCCACTGTACATTTCTGCCTCCTTTGTCAAAGATAAGGTGACCATATGTACGTGGGTTTATCTCTGGGCTTTCTATCCTGTTCCATTGATCTATATTTCTGTTTTTGTGCCAGTACCATACTGTCTTGATTACTGTAGCTTTGTAGTATAGTCTGAAGTCAGGAAGCCTGATTCCTCCAGCTCCATTTTTCGTTCTCAAAATTGCTTTGGCTATTCGGGGTCTTTTGTGTTTCCATACAAATTGTGAGATTTTTTGTTCTAGTTCTGTGAAAAATGCCAGTGGTAGTTTGATAGGGATTGCATTGAATCTGTAGATTGCTTTGGGTAGTAGAGTCATTTTCACAGTGTTGATTCTTCCAATACAAGAACATGGTATATCTCTCCATCTATTTGTATCATTTTTAATTTCTTTCATCAGTGTCTTATAATTTTCTGCATACAGGTCTTTTCTCTCCTTAGGTAGGTTTATTCCTAGGTATTTTATTCTTTTTGTTGCAATGGTAAATGGGAGTGTTTTCTTGATTTCACTTTCAGATTTTTCATCCTTAGTGTATAGGAATGCCAGAGATTTCTGTGCATTAATTTTGTATCCTGCTACTTTACCAAATTCATTGATTAGCTCTAGTAGTTTTCTGGTAGCATCTTTAGGGTTCTGTATGTATAGTATCATGTCATCTGCAAACAGTGACAGCTTTACTTCTTCTTTTCCGATTTGGATTCCTTTTATTTCCTTTTCTTCTCTGATTGCTGTGGCTAAAACTTCCAAAACTATGTTGAATAAGAGTGGTGAGAGTGGGCAACCTTGTCTTGTTCCTGATCTTAGTGGAAATGCTTTCAGTTTTTCACCATTGAGGACGATGTTGGCTGTGGGTTTGTCATATATGGCCTTTATTATGTTGAGGAAAGTTCCCTCTATGCCTACCTTCTGCAGGGTTTTTATCATAAATGGGTGTTGAATTTTGTCAAAAGCTTTCTCTGCATCTATTGAGATGATCATATGGTTTTTCTCCTTCAATTTGTTAATATGGTGTATCACGTTGATTGATTTGCGTATATTGAAGAATCCTTGCATTCCTGGAATAAACCCCACTTGATCATGGTGTATGATCCGTTTAATGTGCTGTTGGATTCTGTTTGCTAGTATTTTGTTGAGGATCTTTGCATCTATGTTCATCAGTGATATTGGCCTGTAGTTTTCTTTCTTTGTGACATCCTTGTCTGGTTTTGGTATCAGGGTGATGGTGGCCTCGTAGAATGAGTTGGGGAGTGTTCCTCCCTCTGCTATATTCTGGAAGAGTCTGAGAAGGATAGGTGATAGCTCTTCTCTAAATGTTTGATAGAATTCGCCTGTGAAGCCATCTGGTCCTGGGCTTTTGCTTGTTGGAAGATTTTTAATCACAGTTTCAATTTCAGTGCTTGTGATTGGTCTGTTCATATTTTCTATTTCTTCCTGATTCAGTCTTGGCAGGTTGTGCCTTTCTAAGAATTTGTCCATTTCTTCCAGGTTGTCCATTTTATTGGCATAGAGTTGCTTGTAGTAATCTCTCATGATCTTTTGTATTTCTGCAGTGTCAGTCGTTACTTCTCCTTTTTCATTTCTAATTCTATTGATTTGAGTCTTCTCCCTTTTTTTCTTGATGAGTCTGGCTAATGGTTTATCAATTTTGTTTATCCTTTCAAAGAACCAGCTTTTAGTTTTATTGATCTTTGCTATTGTTTCCTTCATTTCTTTTTCATTTATTTCTGATCTGATTTTTATGATTTCTTTCCTCCTGCTAACTTTGGGGTTTTTTTGTTCTTCTTTCTCTAATTGCTTTAGGTGCAAGGTTAGGTTGTTTATTCGAGATGTTTCCTGTTTCTTAAGGTAAGATTGTATTGCTATAAACTTCCCTCTTAGAACTGCTTTTGCTGCATCCCATAGATTTTGAGTCATCGTGTCTCCATTGTCATTTGTTTCTAGGTATTTTTTGATCTCCCCTTTGATTTCTTCAGTGATCACTTCGTTATTAAGTAGTGTATTGTTTAGCCTCCATGTGTTTGTATTTTTTACAGATCTTCTCCTGTAATTGATATCGAGTCTCATAGCGTTGTGGTCGGAAAAGATACTTGATACAATTTCAATTTTCTTAAATTTACCAAGGCTTGATTTGTGACCCAAGATATGATCTATCCTGGAGAATGTTCCATGAGCACTTGAGAAAAATGTGTATTCTGTTGTTTTTGGATGGAATGTCCTATAAATATCAATTAACTCCATCTCATTTAATGTATCATTTAAAGCTTGTGTTTCCTTATTTATTTTCATTTTGGATGATCTGTCCATTGGTGAAAGTGGGCTGTTAAAGTCCCCTACTATGAATGTGTTACTGTCGATTTCCCCTTTTATGGTTGTCAGTATTTGCCTTATGTATTGAGGTGCACCTATGTTGGGTGCATAAATATTTACAATTGTTATATCTTCCTCTTGGATCGATCCCTTGATCATTATGTAGTGTCCTTCTTTGTCTCTTCTAATAGTCTTTGTTTTAAAGTCTATTTTGTCTGATATGAGAATTGCTACTCCAGCTTTCTTTTGGTTTCCATTTGCATGAAATACCTTTTTCCATCCCCTTACTTTCAGTCTGTATGTGTCTCTAGGTCTGAAGTGGGTCTCTTGTAGACAGCAAATATATGGGTCTTGTTTTTGTATCCATTCAGCCAATCTGTGTCTTTTGGTGGGAGCATTTAGTCCATTTACATTTAAGGTAATTATTGGTATGTGTGTTCCCATTCCCTTTTTCTTAATTGTTTTGGGTTTGTTATTGTAGGTCTTTTCCTTCTTTTGTGTTTCTTGCCTAGAGAAGTTCCTTTAGCAGTTGTTGTAGAGCTGGTTTGGTGGTGCTGAACTCTCTCAGCTTTTGCTTGTCTCTAAAGGTTTTAATTTCTCCATCAAATCTGAATGAGATCCTTGCTGGGTAGAGTAATCTTGGTTGCAGGTTTTTCTCCTTCAACACTTTCAATATGTCCTGCCACTCCCTTCTGGCTTGCAGAGTTTCTGCTGAAAGATCAGCTGTTAACCTTATGGGGATTCCCTTGTGTGTTATTTGTTGTTTTTCCCTTGCTGCTTTTAATATGTTTTCTTTGTATTTAATTTTTGACAGTTTGATTAATATGTGTCTTGGCGTATTTCTCCTTGGATTTATCCTGTATGGGACTCTCTGTGCTTCCTGGACTTGATTAACTATTTCCTTTCCCATATTAGGGAAGTTTTCAACTATAATCTCTTCAAATATTTTCTCAGTCCCTTTCTTTTTCTCTTCTTCTTCTGGAACCCCTATAATTCGAATGTTGGTACGTTTAATGTTGTCCCAGAGGTCTCTGAGACTGTCCTCAGTTCTTTTCATTCTTTTTTCTTTATTCTGCTCTGCAGTAGTTATTTCCACTATTTTATCTTCCAGGTCACTTATCCGTTCTTCTGCCTCAGTTATTCTGCTATTGATCCCATCTACAGTACTTTTAATTTCATTTATTGTGTTGTTCATTGTTGCTTGTTTCATCTTTAGTTCTTCTAGGTCCTTGTTAACTGATTCTTGCATTTTGTCCATTCTATTGTCCATTCTATCTCCAAGATTTCGGATCAACCTTACTATCATTATTCTGAATTCTTTTTCAGGTAGACTGCCTATTTCCTCTTCATTTGTTAGGTCTGATGGGTTTTTATCTTGCTCCTTCATCTGCGGTGTGTTTTTCTGTCTTTTCATTTTGCTTATCTTACTGTGTTTGGGGTCTCCTTTTTTGCAGGCTGAAGGTTCGTAGTTCCTGTTGTTTTTTGTGTCTGTCCCCAGTGGCTAAGGTTGGTCCAGTGGGTTGTGTAGGCTTCCTGGTGGAGGGTACTAGTGCCTGTGTTCTGGTGGATGAGGCTAGATCTTGTCTTTCTGGTGGGCAGGTCCACGTCTGGTGGTGTGTTTTGGGGTGTCTGTAGACTTATTATGATTTTGGGCCGCCTCTCTGCTAATGGGTGGGGTTGTGTTCCTGTCTTGCTAGTTGTTTGGCACAGGATGTCCAGCACTGTAGCTTGCTGGTCGTTGAGTGAAGCTGGGTGCTGGCGTTGAGATGGAGATCTCTCGGAAATTTTTGCTGTTTGATATTATGTGCAGCTGGGAGGTCTCTTGTGGATCAGTGTCCTGAAGTTGGCTCTCCCACCTCAGAGGCACAGCACTGACTCCTGGCTGCAGCACCAAGAGCCTTTCATCCACAGGGCTCCTTAATTTGGGATGATTGGTTGTCTATTCAGGTATTCCACAGATGCAGGGTATATCAAGTTGATTGTGGAGCTTTAATCCGCTGCTTCTGAGGCTGCTGGGAGAGATTTCCCTTTCTCTTCTTTGTTCTCACAGTTCCCAGGGGCTCAGTTTTGGATTTGGCCCCGCCTGTGCGTGTAGGTCGCTGGAGGGCGTCTGTTCTTTGCTCAGACAGGACGGGGTTAAAGGAGCCGCTGATTCGGAGGCTCTGGCTCACTCAGGCCCGGGGGTAGGGAGGGGCACGGAGTGTGGGGTGGGCCTGCGGCGGCAGAGGCCGGCGTGACGTTGCAGCCTGAGGCGCGCCTGTGCGTTCTCCCGGGGGAGTTGTCCCTGGATCCCGGGACCCTGGCAGTGGCGGGCTGCACAGGCTCCCCGGAAGGGCGTGTGGCTAGTGACCTGTGTTCGCACACAGGCCTCCCGGTGGCGGCAGCAGCGGCCCTAGCGTCTCATGTCTGTCTCTGGGCTCCGCACTTTTAGCCGCGGCTCGCGCCCGTCCCTGGAGCTCTCTCAAGCAGCGTTCTTAATCCCCTCTCCTCGTGCACCAGGAAACAAAGAGGGACGTAAAAGTCTCTTGCCTCTTCGGCAGTTCCAGACTTCTCCCCGGACTCTCTCCCGGCCAGCCGCGGTGCACTAACGCCCTGCAGGCTGTGTTCACGCCGCCAACCTCAGTCCTCTCCCGGCGCTCCGACAAAAGCCGGAGCCTCAGCTCCCAGTCCCGCCCGCCCCGGCGGGCGAGCAGACAAGCCTCTCGGCTGGCGAGTTCCGGTCGGCCCGATCCTCTGCGCTGGAATCTGCCCGCTTTGCCCTCCGCACTCCTGTTGCTGTGCTCTCCTCCGCGGCTCCCAAGCTCCCCCACTCCGCCTCCCGAAGCCTCCACCCGCGAAGGGGCTTCCTAGTGTGTGGACACTTTTCCTCCTTCACAGCTCTCTCCCGCTGGTGCAGGACCCGTCCCTATCCTTTTGTCTCTGTTTAGTTTTTTCTTTTGCCCTACCCAGGTACGTGGGGGGTTTCTTGCCTTTTGGGAGGTCTGAGGTCTTCTGCCAGCGTTCAGTAGATGCTCTGTAGGAGTTGTTCCACGCGTAGATGTATTTCTGGTGTATCTGTGGGGAGGAACGTGATCTCCGCGTCTTACTCTTCCGCCATCTTCCCGGAAGTCCGATACTGCTCTTTTGAACCATGAAGACTTTTTTTTTTTTTGCTCTCAATCTGAAGTTGGCTTTCACAATAAATGAGGTTAAAGGGTCAACAAAGCCAAGATAAAAAGAATGTGACAATGTCCACTGGAAGGTCAGGAAGAACTATCACCTTCAAACCCAGATGCCACCTGCCACAAGCCTTTAGAGGCACCCACTGGAAGTCTATAAAATGGAACCCATCCTATGTTCTGCTTACTGAGAACATCAAAGGACCTATGTTACAGCCATAACATATCCTGCCTGTTGATTACAAAATGCATAAGGAATCCTGTAATAATTCCCTAAAGCATTAATGCACCCTGGGAAAATGAGAATACCTAGGTAAGTACCAGGGAGAAGCACTCAGATGGTTAGAATCAAGTTCCCATTTGTTCTTTTGCCATAGGCCACCAATGTCGTGAGCATCCTTCATCATTCAGTTGGTCTCTCTCTCTGGACAGCAAGAGGGAGACAAGAATTTAATTAAGGTTATTGTATGGGCTGAAATTCATGACATCAACCCCCCCCCCCAAATTCCTCCTAGTTTCCACCTAATTAAAGATATGTAAGTTGGTATTTGTGCCCAGCAGGTCAGAGTCTTTCAAAGTTTGGTCCATAGACCACTTGTAGCAGATTCCTCAGCTGTACTCCAAACCTGCTGTATCGCACCCTGAGGGAGGTAGAGATGAAGCCCCCATTGCTAACAAGTACTTGGGAGTTTCTTAAGCAGAGCAGAAGCCAGAAAATCAAATCAGAAAAGTCAAAATGAGCCGGAAGATTGAGAGTACCCACATGGTTTGCAAGGACTCAGAGGACCATACCAAAGAAACCTCTGAGCAGCCTGGGAGTTTTTAAAGCCCATTGAATGTCTCCTCATGAACACTCTGACCTGGTGCAGAAGGACTGCAGACATGGCTTACATGGGGGCAGAGCGGATCTAGACCCTGGTCCCGAAACCTGGTCCCCCACAGCAATGGTACTTCTGGTTGCACACTCTTTCAGATGCTTTGGTGAGTTTTTATCCTGGATAGGCAAAGGTGGATGAAACAGGTAGACTTACTAATGCAATTCACTACATATCCATGTTAGACAAGGAAGCAAAGACGTAATCTTAACAGAGACAGAATAATTGTTAAATTCAGCTCTCACGGGCTGGTGCATTTGTCCCAGATTTGTCCCTTAGTATTTCACGGTTATGCTCACTATTGTAAATGAGATCCTGTTTTCCATTTTGCTTCTCTGTTAGTCACTGATGTGTAGCTCAGCTATTATCTCGTCTTCCTTGCTCAACTCTATTTAGCTCCAAGTTTGTCAGCAGATTCTATTTTTAAGTCAATAATCAACTAGAAGTTACAGAAGTGTTGTGTCTTCCTGCTATATTTAGATCTCTTATTTTCAATTTTTTCTTGTCGTGCTCTGGCTACACCCTCCAGCAGACTGCTGACAGGAGGGATATCTGGCATCTTTGCCTTATGTCTGACTTGGATGTGGACCTAACTTCTCAACTATTAGTTTATGTTTACTGCAGTTTTCTTGTGGATTGTATTTATCCAATTATGAAAGTTTTCTTCTAGTCTTGGTTTATAATGTGTTAAATCAAGAATTAGAGCTGAATTTAATATTTTTTCTGTCCGTTAATTTGTTTCCTTCTTTAACATGGATACAAATTAACGTGACTTACATTAGTAATTCTACCAAGTTAATCCATCCTTGCCTACCTGGGATAAAAATTATTTGGTATTTTTCACTTAGTGCACTGCTGGAATTCATCTGTCGGTATTCTTTTAGGGTATCTGCATTCATATTTACACTTAAGATTTGTCAATAGTTCTATTCAGATGTCTTTGTCATGTTTAATATCTGTTAGCTTTATAAATCTTCTATCTTTTATCATGTTCTAGAACAATTTATGTAATGTATATTTATCTATTCTTTGAAGATGTAAAATTCAAATGTAAAAATGTAACTTTTAAATGTATATATTTGCCTACCTTTTCCATTTTTATGTATTTTTAAGTCTATTCTGATTTTCTACTTTTTAGGTATATTTAGTAATTTTTATTTCCCTCAAAAAGCACCCATTTCAACCAGATGTTCAATTTATACATATGTTCTTTCATTCATTCACTTTTTTGACGTTTTCAAAGAACTAGATTTTAGTTTTGAATTTTCTTTTTTTTAAATGTGTGTTTGTTTTATGCCTTTTAAAAATCATTTCTGGTATGTCTTTACTAATTCATCCTAGTTTCTTCCAGTTTCTTCTGATATGCATTTGCTAACTTTTTGAGGTATAGGATTAATTAATCAAATTTCAAACTTCCTTGTTTTTTTATCTTTAGACACGACTTTGGCATCTGTCTCTGGTCTTGACATGTTCATACTCATTGTTATTCATTCTTTAAAAGACACTTCTTAAAAGTTCCTATAGCCAAGATTAATTTAAGAGTGTTTTCTTAAAAAAATTAAGTGGACATTTTACATACATATATACATATTACTGTATTACTATTGCTTTGTTGATAAATTCCACTTTTAGAGCTTTGTGATGAGAGAACAGAAGCCATGTGATATCTACATTTTGGAATACACTAGATATTATTATTTGCCTTATGTATTGAGGTGCTCCTGTGCTGGGTGCATAACTGTTTAAGAGAATTCATCACCACCAAAGCAGCTTTATGACAAATGCTAAAGGAACTTCTCTAGGCAGGAAACACAAGAGAAGGAGAAGACCTACAATAACAAACCCAAAACAATTAAGAAAATGCTAATAGGAAAATACATATCGATAATTACCTTAAATGTAAATGGACTAAATGCTCCAACCAAAAGACATAGACTGTCTGAATGGATACAAAAACAGGAACCGTATATATGCTGTCTACAAGGGACCCACTTCAGACCCAGGGACACATACAGACTGAAAGTGAGGGGATGGAAAAACATATTCCATGCAAACGGAAATCAAAAGAAAGCTGGAGTAGCAATTCTCATATCAGACAAAATAAACTTTAAAATAAAGACTATTACAAGAGACAAAGAAGGACACTACATAATGATCAAGGGATCAATCCAAGAAGAAGATATAACAATTGTAAATATTTATGCACCCAACATAAGAGCACCTCAATACATAAGGCAAATGCTAACAGCCATAAAAGGGGAAATCGACAGTAACACATTCATAGTAGGGGACTTTAACACCCCACTTTCCCCAACGGACAGATCAACTAAAATGAAGATAAACAAGGAAACACAAGATTTAAATGATACATTGAACAAGATGAACTTAATTGATATTTATAGGACATTCCATCCAAAAACAATAGAATACACTTTCTTCTCAGTGTTCATGGAACATTCTCCAGAATAGATCATACCTAGGGTCACAAAACAAGCCTCAGTAAATTAAAAAAAATTGAAATCGTATCAAGTATCTTTTCCAACCACAACACTATGAAACTAGATATCAATTACAGGAAAAAAACTGTAAAAAATACAAACACATGGAGGCTAAACAATTCGCTACTTAATAAGCAAGCGATCACTGAAGAAATCAAAGAGGAAATCAAATAATACCTGGAAACAAATGACAATAAAAACACGACGGCCCAAAACCTATGTGATGCAGCACAAGCAGTTCTAAGAGAGGAGTTTACAGCAATACAATCCTACCTCAAGAAACAAGAAATATCTCAAATAAACAACCTAACCTTACACCTAAAGCACTTAAGAGAGAGAAGAACAAAAAACCCAAAGTTAGCAGAAGGAAAGAAATCATAAAGATCAGATCAGAAATAAATGAAAAAGAAATGAAGGAAACGATAGCAAAGATCAATAAAACTAAAAGCTGGTTCTTTGAGAAGATAAACAAAACTGATAAACCATTAGCCAGACTCATCAAGAAAGAAAGGGAGAAGACTCAAATCAATAGAATTAGAAATGAAAAAGGAGAAGTAACAACTGACACTGCAGAAATACAAAGGATCATGAGCGATTACTACAAGCAACTCTATGCCAATAAAATGGACAACCTGGAAGAAATGGACAAATTCTTAGAAAGGCACAACCTGCCAAGACTGAATCAGGAAGAAATAGAAAATATGAACAGACGAATCACAAGCACTGAAATTGAAACTGTGATTAAAAATCTTCCAACAAACAAAAGCCCAGGACCAGATGGCATCACAGGCGAATTCTATCAAACATTTAGAGAAGAGCTAACACCTATCCTTATCAAACTCTTCCAAAATATAGCAAAGGGAGGAATATTCCCAAACTCATTCTATGAGGCCACCATCACCCTGATACCAAAACCAGACAGAAATGTCACCAAAAAAGAAAACTACAGGCCAATATCACTGATAAACATAGATGCAAAAATCCTCAACAAAATACTAGCAAACAGATTCCAGCAGCACATTGAAAGGATCACACACCATGACCAACTGGGGTTTATCCCAGGAATGCAAGGATTCTTCAATATATGCAAAACAATCAATGTGATATATCATATTAACAAACTGAAGGAGAAAAACCATATGATAATCTCAATAGATGCAGAAAAAGCTTTTAACAAGTTCAACACCCATTTATGATAAAAACTCTCCAGAAAGTAGGCATAGAGGGAACTTAACTCAACATAATAAAGGCCATATATGACAAACCCACAGCCAACATCATTCTCAATGCTGAAAAACTGCAAACATTTCCACTAAGGTCAGGAACAAGACAATGTTGCCCACTCTCACCACTATTATTCAACATAGTTTTGGAAGTTTTAGCCACGGCAATCAGACGTGAAAAAGAAATACAAGGAATCCAAATCGGAAAAGAAGTAAAGCTGTCACTGTTTGCAGATGACATGATACTATACATAGAGAATCCTAAAGATGCTACCAGAAAGCTACTAGAGCTAATCAATGAATTTGGTAAAGTAGCAGGATACAAAATTAATGCACAGAAATTTCTTGCATTTCTGTACACTAATGATGATGAAAACTCTGAAAGAGAAATTAAGGAAAGACTCCCATTTACCACTGCAGCAAAAGGAATAAAATACCTAGGAATAAACCTACCTAAGGGGACAAAAGACCTGTATGCAGAAAACTATAAGACACTGATGAAAGAAATTAAAGATGATACAAACAGATGGAGAGATATACCATGTTCTTAGATTGGAAGAATGAACATCTTGAAAATGACTATACTAACCAAAGCAATCTACAGATTCAATGCCATCCCTATCAAACTACCAATGGCATTTTTCACAGAACTAGAACAAAAAATTTCACAATTTGTATGGAAACACGAAAGGCCCTGAATAGCCAAAGCAATCTTGAGAAAGAAAAATGGAGCTGGAGGAATTTGGCTCCCAGACTTCATACTATACTGCAAAGCTAAAGTAATCAAGACAGTATGGGGTTTCCCTGGTGGCACAGTGGTTGAGAATCTGTCTGCCAATGCAGGGGACACGGGTTCGAGCCCTGGTCTGGGAAGATCTCACAGGCCGCGGAGCTACTGGGTCCATGCACCACAACTACTGAGTCTGCGCGTCTGGAGCTTGTGCTCTGCAACAAGAGAGGTCGCTATAGTGAGAGGCCTGCACACCGCAATGAAGAGTGGTCCCTACTTGCCGCAACTAGAGAAAGCCCTCGCACAGAAACAAAGACTCAACACAGCCAAAAATAAATTAATTAATTAATTAAAAAAAAAAAAAAGACAGTATGGTACTGGCACAAGAACAGAAATATAGATCAATGGAACAGGATAGAAAGCCCAGAAATAAACCCACGCACATATGCTCACCTTATCTTTGATAAAGGAGACAAGAATATACAATGGAGAAAAGACAGCCTCTTCAATAAGTGGTGCTGGGAAAGCTGGACAGCTACATGTAAAAGAATGAAATTAGAACACTCCCTAACACCATTCACAAAAATAAACTCAAAATGGATTAAAGACCTAAATGTAAGGCCAGACACTATCAAAACTCTTAGAGGAAAACATAGGCAGAACACTCTATGATATAAATCACAGCAAGATCCTTTTTGACCCACCTCCTAAAGAAATGGAAATAAAAACAAAAATAAAACTAATGGGACCTAAGGAAACTTAAAAGCTTTTGCACAGCAAAGGAAACCATAAACAAGACGAAAGGACAACCCTCAGGATGGGAGAAAACATTTGCAAAGGAAGCAACTGACAAAGGATTAATCTCCAAAATATACAAACAGCTCATGCAGCTCAATATCCAAAAAACAAACAACCCAATCCAAAAATGGGCAGAAGACCTAAATGGACATTTCTCCAAAGAAGATATACAGATTGCCAACAAACACATGAAAGGATGCTCAATATCACTAACCATTAGAGAAATGCAAATCAAAACTACAATGAGGTATCACCTCACACTGGTCAGAATGGCCATCATCAAAAAATCTAGAAACAATAAATGCTGGAAAGGGTGTGGAGAAGAGGGAACCCTCTTGCACTGTTGGTGGGAATGTAAATTGATACAGCCACTATGGAGAACAGTATGGAGGTTCCTTAAAAAACTAAATACATAACTACCATATGACCCAGAAATCCCACTACTGGGCATATACCCTGAAAAAAACAAAATTCATAAAGAGACATATACCACAATGTTCATTGTAGCACTATTTACAATAGCCGGGACATGGAAGCAACCTAAGTGTCCATTGACAGATGAATGGATAAAGAAGGTGTGGCACATATATACAATAGAATATTATTCAGCCATAAAAAGAAACAAAATTGAGTTATTTTGTAGTGAGGTGGATGGATCTAGAGTCTGTCATACGAGTGAAGTAAGTCAGAAAGAGAAAAACAAATACCGTATGCTAACACATATATATGGAATCTAAAAAAAAAAAAAAATGGTTATGAAGAACCTAGGGGCAGGACAGGAATAAAGACGCAGAGGAAGAGAATGGACTTGAGGACATGGGGAGGGGGTAGGGGAAGCTGGGATGAAGTGAGAGAGTAGCATTGACATATATACACTATCAAATGTAAAACAGATAGCTAGTGGGA
This sequence comes from Grampus griseus, assembly GCF_964374135.1. Classification (NCBI taxonomy): domain Eukaryota; kingdom Metazoa; phylum Chordata; class Mammalia; order Artiodactyla; family Delphinidae; genus Grampus; species Grampus griseus. The sequence continues at coordinate 121,014,561 of NC_139018.1, read as the reverse complement.
AGCAACCGCACAGTACAAGGAGATCAGCTGGGTGCTTTGTTTCCACCTAGAAGGCTGGGATAGGGAGGGTGGGAGGGAGACGCAAGAGGCAGGGGATATGAGGATATATGTATACGTATAGTTGATTCACTTTGTTATACAGCAGCAACTAACACAACAATGTAAAGCAATTATACTCCAATAAAGATGTTAAAAAATAATAATAATTTCCCTCTAATATTTGAGGAAGACCTTATTAACTTAGCCCAAATTTGTTTCTTGTTACTGTAGTTTTTCACTTTGAGGGATTCTAAAGGTTTTCCCTGTATTTTGGATATTTTAATATTTCAGCATGATATTCAAAATATATGTCTCTTTTTGTTTCTCTCCTTAGCACTAAGTAGGCTACTGATACTGAATAGAGGAATACAAGTATCCCATTTCAATTCAGGAGGAAAAAGACAGAATGTTTAGGACATCATGTTAGAACCATTTTCTACCCTTTAAAGAAAAGTAAAGTTAGACCCTTACCTTGCACCATTAAAAAAATTTAAGTAAAAAAAAAAAACCCACAAAATGAAAAGCAAAAAGCATTAGAAAAGCAAAAAGCATTAGAAAAGCAAAAAGCATGAGAAAAAACTAGAATAGAATGCATGTGTAATCTTCCAGTATGGAACCCAAAGCCGCAGTGATACATAATGAGAGTAACAAAAAGATCTGATTAAGAAGGTATAGTCTATCTTCAATAAAACACCATAAATCATGCTAAAAGATAACTTGAGTAGTTTAAATTGGATAATCCTTCATGATAGATTGATAGGGAAAGTGAAGGAGATAAGAGAATGATAAACTCTAGATATTTGCATTTTATGACCCATACCCCTCACCCCTGCCCCAAACAACCAGAGTTCACTTATTTTTTGTTTATTGCTGTTGGGAATGGATCTCTTAATCCAGAGCTGCGAGTGCCAAACACTAAGGCCTCCAGTGATTCCCTACTGTACCAGGGTCACAGCCCCCAACACTGCATCCACTCGCTCTAATTTGATGCCTTCCATGTGCTGTTTGCCACATTTACTTTTAGGAATCAAAGATGTGAATAGTACGTGGTTCTTTTGACAGAGCTCTCTGGCCAGAGGGGAGGAACCTGAGTGTTAAACTGGATTTGCACGTGATGTAACGCTAAGAACCACCAAGTCCTCTGAGGCCCACAGCATCCCAGAGGCAACAACTGCACTGGACATCAAGGGCAGAGTCCTGGAGGAGAAGCCCAGCTGGACTGGTCTGAATGCCTTACTGTACTTCATCTTGGCCTATTATCCTGTTCTTTACCCCCTCCCTTGAATTAAATAAAAGCAATGTTTTGAGGGTCCTGCAACATTTGTTCCCTTTCAAGACTGTCACCCACGGTCCCCCGCTAAGAGCTCCATGCCATGGCCTCACCTAGTGTTTCCCCCTGAGGTGCCCTATCCTGTTGGCTTCCAGGTCTTCATTTAACTGTTGTCTCCCTGTAGCCACTTGTCCTAAGTGAGAGAACCACATACATTATTATCTAAGCTGGGCCACTCTTAGAAGTGAAAGAGGCACAGTTAACAGCTGCGCCAGGACTGCCCCTGGCAGACAGGTCCAGTCTGGCCCCCTTCCCAGGAACAACTTCTTCCCCCGCCACTGGATGAGGGTCTCTCTCCTCCAGATCTTGCCCGACCCCTGACTCACATCATCTGTTCTGTAAGATGATCTTCTGAGCCCCTGTCTTACACCCATGACAAGACTGTCAAGTGCCAGGAAAAGTCAAAGGTTTGGGAGTCAAGGCCTTGGTCCTGTGTCTCAGAAACAGTTTCCTTAATTGCGAGTGAGGGAGAGTAATTCCACATGGCTTCACTGCAATCAGGAATCAGATCAGATCAGCCCACCAGGATGAAGTAATGTGTAACTGATTACAAACGACTCAAGGGCAGTGAAGGTGTGTCCTCAGAAGATTCCCCTGAGCTGCACAGACAGCATCGGCTACACACCGCCCAGAGACCCTGCCCCACAGCCCAGTTCCTCCAGATTTTGACACACGCCATAGGCACACTCAGCTTGACCCAGCCCCTGCACAGCTGAAGTCCTGGGCTTCGGGGGAGGACCAGCACCCTGCCCCCATGTCTTGTCCCTGTCAGTCACCACTTCCTATGCTCTCCTTCCTCTGTACAGATGGCCCACAGCCTGGGTAGGCAGTGGAGATCCCACAGGGACCCCACAGCAGGCTGAGAGGGAGGCAGCGTGAGGGCTGACCTTGGCCTCTCCCTTCCCTCAGGAGGCTCCTGAGGATGACTGAACTCCCCATTGAATTCCTGTCTCACTTACTACACAGACCCTTACAGCTGAGTTGGCTCCATGTCTGATATCACGAAGATCAATAAGCTCAACTCCCAAAGCCAGGCTCTTGGGCTGGATGGGTCTTGCAGCCCTCAGGGTGCAGGGGGTGGGGGACTCCATGGGCTGGCCTGGCGCCACAGGTAGGAAGAGAGTCTTGCCGGGGCAGCCCTGGATACAAAGCTATCCCTAGAAAACCCAGCTGGCTGCAGCGCCCGGCTCTCTGTTTGAAATTCTACTCTAACTCTCACCCAGCAGTTTGCATTTTGTCATTCCACACTGGCTGGCAAGGGATTTGATCCAGGAAAATTCGGTTGTCGGATGCTGAGGAAAGATCAGCAAGAAGCGATGTATGAAAATCCCCCAGCGGCTCTGAAACTGGGAGGAGACAGGCTCACGCCTTCCAGAGTGCAAGAAAAAAAGGCTGAGACAGAGTGGCCAGAGAAGGTCTGAAAGTGGAGTTAATTCTCAGGAAGCGAGAGGAGTGATTCCACTTTGTCTAACTTGTAGAAAAATAAAACACAAGAGCTCTAAAAGCACAGCTAGAGGCAAGTACATCACACTCCAGAGTCAAGCATGCCCTGCTGGGTAACCTCGGGCAAGTGGCTGAACCTCTCCAGGCACCAGTTTCCTGCCCTGAGAAACGTGGATGCTAACACAGACTTTGAAGCCACCCAGCCCTTTGCAGAAAGAGTGGAGCAAAGCAGGGGCACTAAAGGTCGGCTAGTGACAGTCCATGCTGTGCAGAAAGGCTGGGCTCCAAGTCAGTATGAGGCAGCCGGGTCTCTGGGATCCCAGCAGCTGAATGAGGACGCACGTCCACGTGCCCTCCGTCCCCTGATTTTACCAAGATGCTGGAGGAAATGACAGAGGTCAAACACGTCCACTGCCGTAAGCTGGGAGGAGTGTGCAAGCAGAGAAGAACAGATAATAATTTCCAGACAAATAACCATGGGATGGGAATCAGCTGCTAGCAAGTCAAAAGGAGAATATGAATTAGGATTTTGACAGTTATTCAGAGCAAAAAAGGAAATGCAATTCTACCAAGAGGCTCAGAGGCTCTCCTGTCTCATTCAAAGTAAAAGCCAAGACCTGGGAGACTTGGGCGGCACCTCCAGTGTCTCTGAGCCTCTCCCCTGCCACTCCTGCCACCCTGGCCCCTTCTGCTCCGAGGACAGATCTAGATGACACGTTCCCGCCTCAGGTTGATCAAAAAAAGATACATTTTAAAAAGATAAAATCATGATACTTACACAAATATAAAATGAACATGTGTCAAAGATTTTTTTTTTTTCAGTCATTAGGTAATGAGGGCAACAGCACGGCATCAAAGACCAATTCTAAGGAGCAACCAAAGAGCAGACATGGACACTGGTGACCAGGAATGCTGATTCCGTCTATTCACAGAAGAGTCCACCAGACAGAATCCATTTGCTTCTCTATGGACTGGAATTATCTCCACCACTACAGGTTCTAGAACTTACAAAGGTGAAAGGTAAGTCAAAGACCATGACCTACTGAGTCTACTAGAGCATCTGCTAACCTAGAGGGTGCAGGTGACCTCACACGGAGATGTCATAGACTCCTACTCATCTTTCTCTCCTTCACCATTTTATTTATTTTATGATGAAGATGTTTTGCATTTCAAAGCCTTTCACAACCTTTCCTGACAGGCCTGTGCACCTGTTCTTTCTGCCAAGAGCATTTGCCTCCCTGATGCTCTGACTTCTTCCACAGCCTCCCTCTAGCCATTCTGCTGGTCTCACACCCCACCTCTGGCTCCAGCACATGTGAGGCTCTCTCCCCAATTATCAAAGCCCCAAAAACCTGGGGCTGATCATGAGAGCATGATGCATGCTCTCCCCTCCCTCTCTCCCTTCTCCTAGAGGGCTGTCCATCTTGATCGCTGCGATGTCCTCAGATCCTAGAACACTGGGTGATAACAGCATGTAAGCCTTCATTAAATATTGGTTGAGTGAAGAGACAAACGAAAAACAAACATCAACAGTGGCAGGGGTGAGAAGGGGGAGGTTTGGATGGACAAAGTTGGCAGGTTCCACTCACTTCCTAAAAACTGCTCCGCCCTCTTCTCACCTCACCTTATCTACAAACAGCCTCCCTCCAGGTTAGGTCAGAAGATCTGATAATGCAGATGCTATCACAGCACACCCTAAAGCCTCCTTCTCTAAGATCCAAAGCTGAAAATTACCTTTGCTCAACTGGAGTTTCCTGCCGTAACAAGAGCTGCCACTGACGTCCTTTCAGTGATGCCTCCTGCCCTGATCCCCACCCCCAGACCAGCCACGGCTGTGTGATGGGCCTGGGAGCATCAACCTGGGAACTTCCTTGTGAAGCCAATAGCAGCGACAGCACTGAGTCTAAGGGATTCACTCCCCAAGATCCCATCCCACATGTGGACCACTGTGATACCATGACAACGCATGCTGCCCAGGGGAGCAACTGCCACTCACAAGGATGCAGGTCCCAGCTGGTCTATGTTACCTTTGCCACCTGCCTGCCTCCTCCACTTTGCCTGAGTCCCAAGATGCTTTCCCATCACTCACATCACTGCTGCCCTTCCCCCAGGAGCTGGGACTGGACCTCCAATCAGGCCAAGGTGAAGACAACTAGAACTTCAGTGGGCCACTCACCTGCACTGAGCTGACGATGCTGACAGCTGTCCTGCCCGTGCCTGAGGCCCTGACAGCTGCCCATGCCAAGAATCGGCAGCCCTGACCGAGGCTCTGGTTTGTGCATGGGACAGGCAAACAGAATGATACCCCTGGAAGCAGCTGTCAATCTAGGACAGAAGGCAGTTGGCAGATAAACATCCCGGACGTCCCCGGTGGGAATGGGCCCTGTTGCCCACAGTAGTAGCTTTTTGACGCATCCTATATTGGTTTCCCTCCCTCCCTGGTCTCACGTCCTCTCTCAGACAATGTGCACTTGAATCCTTGTCTTGATTTCTAAGGGAATTTAAGACACTTGGGAAGAGAATAAATTCTATTTCACTGGTGACTCACTGATCAGCACAATTACAAGCCCTCTTGGGCTGGATCACACTGCATGCACTGCCCTCTCCCCAGGGTCTGCCATCAGCCACAGGGTCAGGGAACATGTGACAGAAAGAGGGCTGGAGCCAGAAGCCTGCAGCCTTAGAGCCAGACAGGTGCCTGCAGACGTGCAAATGTGGTTTTGCACAGCCTGTGAGAAAGAGATGGTTGACACCCCTCGCTGTCCTAAAAATACAGAGCCAACAAAAACATCAGCAAATTACCTTCATCAACAAAGATTCCATTATTGTCATGGGATTTTCTGAAGAAACAGCTCAAGAACTGAGAAGCCTGGAGAGGCTGAGGCAGCCGCCCATGGTTGCACAGTGCAGGGGTGGCCAAGACGTTGCTGGAGCTCAGGCTTTCCTCTGAAAAGCGATGCTGATACCAGTCAGGCCTTTCATTCCGCCCAAAGGCATTGTAGCTTTTCCCTTGGTCAGTCTCTTGCATGACTCATTCTGAGGGAAGCCAGCCACCACACCAGGAGGACATGCAGTCCATTAAGAAGCCCATGTGCATAAGAATTAAGGCTCCCAACTGAGGGCCAAAATCAATTTGCCAGCCATCTTGGTTGTTGGGATGCCCCAGTCAGGCTCCTCGCTGACTGCTGCCCCAGCCAGCACTGGGCTGATACTTCATGAGACCTGGAGTCAGAGTACCGGGCTGGACCCCTCCCCAGATCCCTGACCCACAGTGAGGGGGGGAAGTCACAAGGATTCTTATTTTAAATTTTGGAATGATTTGTTCTGCAAAGACAGGAACTGCAATAAACACCATTTGTCCCAGTTAGGATTGGTTGGGGTTCCTTTACCTGATGGTTCGTATTTTTTATAATTTCTGGAGAATTCCCAGCCATTATTTCTTTAAACACTGCTTTTCCCTCATTTTCTCTATTAGTTCTATCTTGGACTTCAATTAAACATTTTAAGGACATCTCACTCTATTCTCCAAGTCGCGACATTTCTCTTATTTTTCATCTTTTTGCATCCCTTTCCTACATTCTGTGTAAATGACTTAAATGTGCCTTCCAGTTCACTGATCTTCTCTTTATTTGTGAACCATCTGCTATTCAACCTATTACACGTTTCAAATTGATCTATAATTTACAAGAAGAAAGCACAGATTTTTGGTGTGTGGTTCATTGAATTTTATTTTTTGGTTTTTTTTTTTTGGCTGTATTGGGTCTTCGTTGCTGTGCGTGGGCTTTCCCTAGTTGTGACGAGTGGGGGCTACTCTTCGTTGCAGTGCACAGGCTTCTCATTGCGGTGGTTTCTCTTGTTGCAGAGCATGGGCTCTAGGCACGCAGGCTTCAGCAGTTGTGGCTCGCAGGCTCTAGAGTGCAGGCTCAGTAGTTGTGGCACACAGGCTTAGATGTTCTGCGGCATGTGGGACATTCCTGGCCCAGGGATCGAATCAATGTCCCCTGCACTGGCAGGCGGATTCTTAACCACTGCGCTGCCAGGGAGGTCCTGGTTCATTGAATTTTGATGCAGATTACATTCATGTGACCATAATCTCCATGAAGTCAAGATACAGACACTCCCATTATCTCAGAAAGTTCCCTCATGCCCCTTTCCAGTCAAATGTCCCTCCCAGAGGCAACCATTTTATTGATTTGTATCCCCTATTCTAGAACATCAATAAGCGTAATCATACAGAAGATAAAAACCAAAAAAGGGGAGGAAATCGTAACAAGCCATCCACAGTTGCTACTCACTTTGAGCAAGACTGTGTTCAGACAAATCCTTGAACTGCAAGCTTAAAGTAAAGCAGAACAAAGTAACCAAGAAACCACTGGGCTCAGCATCTAGCAGGGATGGTTTTATCAGTGCCCATCCTCTCCTCAGAGCCACCCAGCCAGCTGGACAGCAGTGGTAACTTGTTCACCATCCCTCAGGGAACTAAAGCAGTGCATCCCAGAAATGATGCAGAGATGGCTGTTTTGCAGTGACCCAGCCTCTTCAAAGCACAGGAAATGTATTCTATCTCAAGAACCACGTGGGGCTCGCACTTGGACTACAAAATTGAGCTGGAATAGAAGCAGAAATGTAACATACATGTTGGTGATGTTTCCCCCTGACCTGAATCAATGCTCCCTTCCAAATCACGGCTCACACAGAAGGACGGCACGTCCCCTCCTCAAGGAAGCACGCCCAGCCCCATCACACACACATAATGAACTATCACATGCACCCACTGAGGAAACGTACTATTCTGAGACCCTCTGGCTGGTGGAAAGCATCAAGTTCAACATCTCTCAAAATCCTCCATAACAGAATAGTATCGGAAGGTTAGGATCTTACTGAATTCAGGCCTGTTTTTGCTACTTCCTGTGTCAGTTTCTGGACTCAGTCACCCAGTCTCACATTTTCCAGGCTGCCAATATGATTTCTCTCCTTCCTTTCTTCCCTTTGCTGTCCTTAGCGGCACTGGCATCACAAGGATCATCCCCTTTGCTCCTCCTCACACCTGGGCCCTCCCTCCGTGCTTCCATCTCATCTGTGCACAAATATTAGTCAGGTGCTTTCCAGGTGCCCAGGAGAGGGGGCAGAACCTGCGTGCTACTGGGCACAGGAACGCCCTTCTAGGAGATCAGGTGACAGAGAGAGGTGTCTGGAGCCAAAGGGGTGTCGAGTTGAGGTCTGGGGGCAGAGAGAAGGGTGACTGTCCCATGCCGAGAGGGGGCACGTGTAAACAGTGGGAGTCGGGGCACATCCCTGAGCTGACGGACAGCAGGTGGAAGAGGAGGCTGCGGGGTGGGGGGTGGCGGGGGGCCCACACACAACTGCGGCAGGAGGAGTGGCAGCGGAGGGAGGCTAGCCCATGGAGGCAGGGATAACGGTGTCACCCTGCGTCTCCCCCTCCTCCTAGCCCCACAAGGCGCCCTGAGCTGAGTGCTCCTTCATTATGCGCATCTGTTTTGGTCCTTCCACTCCTCCCAGTCTTTACTCTGACCTTCCTGTGTCATCACTGTCCCCTCTCAGCCTGGACAGCTGGTCTCCCCAGGGCAGCCTCCCCGCCTCCCTCCCTGGTGCCCTGGATAAGGGGACAGCTGATTTCTCCTCCCTCCTCCAGGCTGCGCCCAGATCTACTCTGCCCAACAGGACCACCAGGTAAAGGGCTGACTGGTTTCTCACGCTCAGTCCCTAAGGGCCCTGGAGCCCCCACTTCCTGCCTCTCCTGTGTTGCCAGGCACGTGGAAGACCTTCGGGGAGGGAGGAGACAGCCGAGCTGGCACAGGTGCAGCCCCGGCTGAGCCCCCACCCACGGCACCATCACCACCACTGCCAGCCCTGGCAGTGCTTCCCCACATCCCAGCTCATCTGAGCCCCGGCCCGTTGCCTTCCGCCGCATCTCACGGAGCAGACAAGCAGCCACGCGGGCCCAGCCAGCCCACAGCATGGCGAGAAATTATCTGCGCTGTGTTTCTTCCTTAAGCCACTAAGCTCAGGGTCATGTGTTAATTTGTTAAGCAGCAAAAGATAACTGGCGCCGTGTCTACGACTGGCTTCAATAGCTTCCGTAACCTGCTTAGCCCTCGCTGCGCTCACGTGGACGCGCAGCCATATAGTTAGCAGTTACTTCAGGTAAAAAATCCTGTATCTCATTTCTCGGAAGAAAACTAACGCAGAAGAGGAGGCAGCCTCTACAGATCCCGTGGCAGAGGCTGGCAGACTCATTCAATAGGGATACGGGACTGAGAGGCAGGAGGAAGATGGCTATTTGGAGCTTCAGGGGATACAGGAGAGGAAGAAGGGGAAGCATTACTCCTGGGGGCCGGGTCCCAGGTGTCATCCATCAGACGGAGACCGCTGTATCTTTGCTCCTTGAAATTCAGGTATGTATAGAATACTCGGTAACTCTTCATTAGCCAAAATATTAGGAACTCCAAACATTTTTTTTTTTTTTTTGGTACGCGGGCCTCTCACTGCTGTGGCCTCTCCCATTGCGGAGCACAGGCTCTGGACACGCAGGCTCAGCGGCCATGGCTCACGGGCCCAGCCGCTCTGTGGCATGTGGGGTCTTCCCGGACCGGGGCATGAACCCGTGTCCCCTGCATCGGCAGGCGGACTCTCAACCACTGCGCCACCAGGGAAGCCCCAGAACTCCAAACATTTTATTTATTGGTGTTTAAGGTCTTACAGATAAGCCATAAGACCCATCTCTTAAAGCCTCATTCTTAAGATTCTACCATATTATAGTATTTATTCTTGATTTCAGATAAAAAAACTGAATTGAGAATAATGGAAAACATTATTGGTATTTCTTTTTAAATTGTCAAACCCGTCTTACTTGAAGCAGAAATCCTCATCATCAGGCCTGTGAGCACATGACTGCCATTAGTGAATGTTTACTCTTTGCCAAGTACCACCCAAGCATGCCATGTACATCTGCAGTCATCCTTCCAAACTCTGCGAGGCTGGCATTTCCCCCACCGGGCAAAGGAGGAATCTGAGACTTACAGACATAGTAAACATTATGGTTAAGATTTACACCCAGACTTGTTCAATCCTAACCCTTTGTCCTTAAGCAGTCAACGGCAATGCCCCTGTAATAGGCTGAATTGTGTTCCCCCAAAAGTCATCGGTTGAAGTCCTAATCCACATGCCCAAGTATCTCTGAGCGAAACTGTATTTGGAGATAGTCTTTAAAGAGGTAACTAAGTTAAAATGAGGTCACTAGAATAGGCCCTAATCCAACATGATTAATGTCTTTATAAGAAGAGATGAGGACACAGACACACACAGAGGGAAGACCTTGTGAGGACATAGGGAGAAGGTGGCCATCTGCAAGCCAAGGAGAGAGGCCTCAGGAGAAACCAACCCTGCAGACACCTGGATCTGGGACTTCCAGCCTCCAAGAGAAAATAAATTTCTCTGAGAAAATAAATTTCTGTTGTTTAAGTCAACCAGTCTGCGGTATTTTGTTCTAGCAGCCCTGGGCAACTAACATAGCCACCCCCAGGAAACAGATGAGCCAAGGAGAAGGCATGGGGACTCCTGTGCTTCTACTCAGTTGGGATCACTTACTCTGACCTGAGACATCTTTCAAAGCTCAGCTGCCTGAACTAATTTAAGAAACTGAAGAGTGGCAGCAAATCAGAAGAGGTGTAGTCTTCTAGAGACAGGCCCAAGGATTCAAATGAAATGTGATGTCAGTAAGAAAGAAAAACAATTAAAAGGGAAAACAAGACTCGGAATACCCAGCCTTCTGGAAGGAGCCAGTGCAGGACAAACACAACAGCTGGTCCCGGGGGGGTGACCGTGGGGCAGTGGCCGATGGCAGCACTGTTTCCTGAGTCAGAAGGGTACTTGGCTTCCTTCTTGTCCAGGTGGGACCAGAGGCAGCAGCCATCACTAGGAAATATCTTTCTTGTATATTAAGCTGGTTATCCCATCCTAAGCCTTATTAGAAAGAAAGGTGCTGGGTTCCCTTTTGTGACTATGCAGTTTAGCAAATAATTTAATGCTTCTAGAAATTTACCCTACCTGGATATCTGCCTTCTGGGCTTCCACTCTACAAATCAGACAGCTTTGGATGACTAATGAATCCTTCCTTTCCTGACCTCAGGAGAAGGACTACATTTATTAGAACATGACTGCTATCTGTCTGTCTTCTGTCAGGTACAAGCTTCTGAGTGTGGCTAGAGATGACAGTCTCCTGTGCTCAGCTGCCCCACAGGGCTCTCCCAATGCCCAAAGGACACTGCATCAAATGAGGACCTGGGTCCCAGAAAGTGGACTCCAGCCATGAGTCCCGTTGACCAGCAACTTCTCATGCTGTGACTGTAACTGCTGTCATTCAGGGGCAAAGGTATGGCCACAAGCAAAAATGTCTCAGTGCCAACATGCACACAAGTACCTACACACCTGTAATGCACAGCCCTGTGGACATGGCCGTCGGGGGCAGTGTGCTGGGTGCTGCAGGCCTGCGTGCCAGGACAGAGAACGCTGGACGTGGGACAGAGATGCTTCCTACAAAGCCTCGTGGGGATCCACAGTCCCAAGTTACAGATAATGTACTGGCATTGCTATAAAATACTCAAATATGTTTGATTGTTAAACACGTCCAAAAATAAACTCATTTTTCTGCTTTGTCCACCGTGCTTACCTGTTGTAGAGGAGAATGTCTGGCTTCCAAATCTGGCCATCTGGGAAACGAACCGTCTTCACGCCTGGATACTCTGACATATTCCACTGTAAATAGTGATCCATCCAAGACTGACAAACACAGAGGGCGGCATTAGCAGCACTTTGCTTCCTTGCCTGCTAATATATCTTATAAGAGATTATTAGATAAGTTCAAAACCAAAAAGAGTTCCAGACACTTATTTACATAATTGAGTTGCTATCTGTAAAATATATGGAAACTGGGAATTAAATAACCCCTTACAAAATGACCATGAATAGCAAAAAAATCACATTTAAGATCCTGCTGTCACCATGACCACAGTCAGAGGGTAGCATTAAAGTTAATTCCAGTTCACTGAATGCCCCCGAGCCTTCCCCTCCCATAGCAGATGGGTTCTTTCCTAGCCAAATGAAGAACTGTTTTGCCTTCAAAGTTTTCCATTGTAAAGACACTTTGGACAAATAAATTCATTATTGCAATTAGAACAAGAACCAAGCTGGAAAAATGAAGAATATTTATTTCCATGAAACAACTTCGTGCAGCTGCGGGGGTACCTCTCAGAAATTTCTAAGGCACTGTTTTTGGATTTGAATTATTATTTTCATGTAGGAATAGTGCTTCTGACACCACAACTCAAAAATGCAAACATGGGTGCTGGCAGTAAAACAATGAATCAGCACATGAGGGTACAGGAAATATTTATAAACACGTGAACACAGGTGCATCTCTTTGGGGCTAGGCCTGAAATTGGCTCTTGAGGGATCTTTGTGAGATGAAGGCCCATGTCTGGGGTCCTCCGCGCCAGGACTGTGCACCCCAGAGCTACCTGGGGTCCACTAGCTCTGTAAAGACTGCCCAGGTAGGACCCCACCTGCACTGCTGGACAACCAGCACCACCCAGCCAGGACCGCAGGGCTGCTGGGTTTGGACTCATCAGCTCCTACAGGTGTGCATAATCAGAGCAGACCCAGTAAAGGCCCCCATCCTGTATTCAGTCCCCCTGGGGCCACCTGCTCTGGAGCTCAAACTTTCTCAGATTAAAAAGGTATGTGATGCAACACCCCAAGCTGGTCCAGGGACAGCTCCCTATAATCAATCATTATTTCTGCAGCAAAACATGCATATTTTTACTGAGAAAATAAATGCATATCAATATCAGTTTGATGTAAAGTTATAAAAACAAAACCAAACCAAAAATCCTGTCACGTTCAGAGTTGCTGAGATTTGAGAATTGCAGCCAAGGGGCTGTGGGTCTAGAGCTACTGAAACTTGCAGCAGGGGTCAAAGGGCATGTCCCAGAGATCCCACCATCCTCTGGAAAGGGCAGGCAAGCATCCCAGTTCTGGGCCTACCTGAAGTCAGGCAAGAAGGAATATGCAGGCAAGTAACAGCATTTCACAGCCATGGACCATGGAAAGGAGGGTGTATTGCTACCTAACGTGCTGAAGTATCATCTGGGGCATTTAGGATAGAGATCCACCAGGCTGATGTTTCTAATTAGACATGTGCAGCTGGGGAGGGTCTCTCCCACCCTCACCCTGCTGTGACAGGACAGCGCAGCACCCAGAAAGAGCCAGACCTGTTCGAGCGGTTTTGCAGGAAGGCCTGGGTACCAGCCATGCTGTGTCCACTCCAGCAGCTCCAACTCTGCCCCATTTGCCCAGCGCTCCCTTCTTTCCTCTCCCTTGCTCTGGGCATAAGCCTTTATGTGCCCAACATCTGTGCTTTCCTGACCAAGTCCTCATATCCAGCCCTGGGATGCTTCTCTGGCAGCTGATTATCACAGAGCCTTACACTGTCACCTTCCCCACCATGCTGCTCAGGGCCCCAGTGCCCCAAGAACTGCCCAGGAAGGTAGGTGTGACAGGCAGACACCCATCTCCTCTGCCTGCTGAAATGATGGCCACAGGGCAAGGGGAAGCAGGGAAGAGGGAGCACTCTGTTGGTCAAACTCAAACCTCTCCTAAGGGTACCTGATCTGAGCTGCAGGAAGCCTCCCTGGCAATTCCTCACCCCTCCTGTCTCCCCAGCTCCCTGTGCCCCAGGGCATGTATCCCGGCCATCCTGCTCACTCAGTGTCTGCTATGTGTACCATGCTCACCAGGATGCCAGGATGCCAGCATTACTATCCCTATTTACAAGAGAAATCTGAGGCCCAGAGAAGTGATATATTTTTTGCTGGTCACTGGATCAGGATTCAGAACGGCATTATTTGACTTCAAGCTGGGTGACTCCTGGGCTCTACCGTGGTTGGTTCTTCCCATCCAATCTGTCTGCACAGGCAGATTCTGCACCCCAACAAGGTGGGCTGCTCATCATCCCTGAAGGCACTGCCCTTCTGGGGCTCTTCCTTAGTCCAAAGCCAAGCTGGGTCTCTCCCACCCTCACGGCAGAAAGGGGGGCTACCGGGAGCTTTGGAATCAGACAGGCGGGTTTGTACCAAGGTTCCGGCAGAGAAGAACTGAGCTCTAGCAGGTAAACCACCCTCTCTGTGCTGCAGTTTGCTCATATGTGTCACACCTCATCAGGCTCTGTAAGGATGCAATGAGATAGTGTCACAGCAGGTAAGTCACATGGCCCTGGGAGGCACGTGATACATGATGGCTTTAAAAGGAAGAGGGAACCCTCCCTTTCACAAAATCTCAGAGGACATGAGAACTGTAATAACTGAGCTGCAGCCAAAGGTGGAGAGAGCAAGGGCCAGCTCAGTGTCAGGAGGTGGATGGAGCAGGAACCTTGGTGCTGCGTTGTCCTGGATTTGCATGAAGATTTCTTAAGAATGGATGTGGAGGGGCTTCCCTGGTGGTGCAGTGGTTGAGGGTCCGCCTGCCGATGCAGGGAACACGGGTTCATGCCCCAGTCCGGGAAGATCCCACGTGCCGCGGAGCGGCTGGGCCTGTGAGCCATGGCCACTGGGCCTGTGTGTCTGGAGCCTGTGCTCCGCAACGGGAGAGGCCACAACAGTGAGAGGTCCGCATACCACAAAAGAAAAAAAAAAAAAAAAAAGAATGGATGTAGAAAGGGGCCCATAAACAAGTGGGGTGGGGGGGAGTTTCTATCCTCCAAAGTACTGACTGTCCACTCAGATTGCAAGCCCCGGCAAGGCAGAGGCACTGAGCAAACAGACAGCAGCTGGCACGGCTTCCACACATGGGCACCTGGAAACAGGCATGAACCTAGAAACGCCAACCCTCCCAGAGCTTCCCGTCAGAAGAGGCTGCACTTTGCATTCTCTCCCTATTTCTGTGTGATTCCTTCTCATTAAGTCATCAAGATACGATTACATGGGACGCTTAAGGGGAAACGCAGGGGAGGAAGGGGCCCTTGATCTAAGATGCACAGTAAGAATCCCACTCTTTCAGGGGTCTGAGAACTGGCCCTATTACAACCTGCCTTGGGCCCACAGGAAACTCTTTTTAAATGTGTGTGTGCACACTTGCATGGAAATATTTAATGCAAGAAAGAAAGAAAGCAGAGAGTGAGAGCAAGTGAATGAAAGAGAAGAAAGGGAAAGTTTACTTCATTAAAAAAAAATACAGTATGGTATAATAAGAAATATATTTGGTCTTTTTCCTTGGTTCCTGGCACAGAGCTCCTAAAACCCTGGGAACTTCCTGAGTGATCAGATGTCTTTTAAGCATATTTTTTATACTAATGAGTTGTCTTAGGGTGGGGCCCCTAGTCAGCCTCAGGCCAGCAGAATGCCTCTGGTCACCGGAAAGATCAACCCTGCATTAGAGGGTGGGAACCCTTATCCCCACCCCACCCCTATCTCTGGGAAGAGAAGAGAGGCTGGAGACTGGGTTATGAAACTCTGAACAATAAGGCTGACATTGTAAAGCAACTATACTCCAATAAAAATTAATAATAAATAAATAAACAAATGATGCTGTTGGAGCAGGAAAAAAAAAACAAAAAACAAGGCTGGTGACCACATCAAGGTGCAGGGACACAGTGGCTGGGGAGGGGAGACAGAAGTTCTACTTCTCGCCTCATACCTGCCCTGGCATCTCCTCCTTCAGCTGTGCATGAGCTGCATCCTTTATAATAAATTGGAAACATAGATGAAGGTTTCTCTTGAGTTCCAGGAGCTGTTCTAGGAAAATACTGTACCCAAGCGGGGTGTGGTGGGAACGTCCAATTTGAACTCAGCTGGACAGAAGTGTGGGTTGCCTGGCTCCCCCATCTGCAGTTTGTGTCTCAAGTGGGGACGGTTTGTGGGACTGAGCCCTTACCTCGAGGGACTGCACGCTAACTCAGAATAAAACTGAACTGCTGGACACCAAGGTCGAGTCCCGAGAATCACAGAACCAGCTATTGGATGGGCAGACGCCAAGTGCCTGGTGTCAGGAAACACCTCACACACACATGCTCTGAACATTCTTTCCGTCAACTGTTTTGATCAGAGGAAGAGAGTGGGCCTCCTCCTTCCTTCTGCCCTAAAACTTTCTTCTTTCAGTGGGACACAGTGATTGAAACACCACCCTTACCTGTGGGTTACTCTTATGGCCCTAAGCAAGCCACCGACATCTCATCTATGAGAATAACGTATGGCATTTCTATTTGTCAGAGAAAAGTGATAAAGAATGCAGAAATGAAGAAGTAAGCATTTTAGAAATAAATATGGTTTAGAATCTAATCCATCATTAGAATTAGGAGGTAAAAGATAAGCATAAGAAGGATGGGAAACCTGAAACCAGAAGAATGGTCAAAATTCCAAAATTAAAGACAACAGATTTTTTTTTAAAGCAACTACAAGTCTCTGGATGGCTCAAATGTCTCTTTAGAAACTGAAATGGCTTCTCGTAGATTAAATCAGATTATGTCTGACAGGCCTCCCCAAATGATAAAACTAATCTGCCGAGAAAATACACTAACTGCTTCCTCGTCCTGTGAAGATAGAGGTAAACAGAAAGATCAGACACGTTCTCTTCCTTCAGGTTATCTAAATAACTGGAAAGTCCTACAAATCAAGGGCAGGTAAGAGAAAGGAAAACACAATCAACAAACTGTAGGTCAAAGAGAATGTTTTCTCTGTTTCTCTTTTTGAATGTATAGAAAATCCATCATTTGTGTAATATTGACCTCAGAGTTGAAATACCTAGAGAAAAGATTATGTGGATTCAGGTTTTCAGAACAGGAATTCAGCAACATGAAATGAGAGGAGAGAAAAACCAGTTGCTGAGAGCAATTTCCTGGGTCCTCTGTCCCCTCCTGTCCACATTTCTGCCCTCCCTCCCTGGGGACTCTGGCCTTGACCGTCTTCAGCATGGAGCCTCACTTCTTGTCTGTCCCCATAGCTGGGGCAGGCGAGGCTGGTCACCAGTTGGGAGAACACAAAGAGCAGGAATCAAGGTGGTCGTCTTACACATGGCTCTGGGGCAGCTCCCAAGCCTTGTCGGGGTGACATCTGAGTTCCCCATTGGCCATGCTATGGCCACAATAGGAATGCCATGGCTTTCCAGATGGAAACACTGGGTAGGGCAGAGGTTAGATAACTTTTAAGGTCTGCTCTAAATCCAAGATACTTGTGATTCCTTAAAATTCAGCTGGGAGCTACTGTTACAACTGCTCCATGAGCTACAGGTGCCAGATAAATGTGCCACCCAGCTTTATAAGGACATGCGCTACGAAGGCACCCAACTTGTTTTCCACCTGGAAAAGAAGCACTAATTAGCAAGGTCACACCTAGAGACACTCGGGCTCCCTGATCATCACATTCAGAAGAGTTTGTGCCTTTCCTCCTCTCCCTCCCGTTTCTGTAAAGCAGAGATTTCTCCCACCTGCCAACTCCACGGTCTACACAGCTAGCCTGCCTCCTGCCAATTCTCTAGGGAGGTACTTGGTCTTGATATTTGAATCTTCTTTAGAGCGTAAATTACACAGCCGGATTGGAAATGGTTTGCAAGTAGAAACTGGGTCTCATCCTTTTCTGGGCCCCCCTTACATGGCCTAGTTCAATGCTTTCCACAAAGCAGGTGCTTGAAAAGATTAGTTGAATAGGTACATGAGATTAAAAAGTGAGTTTTAAAACAAATGAAGCTGCAGGTGCCTCTGCAAATGCAAGTCTTAATTAGAAATACACTGTGCTTGAAAGAAATTTAGAGGCCTCTGGTGACATCCTCCAAAGCAAGGATGTTTATTTATGGAGAACCTGAACTCAATGCAGTAAGTAATAATCCAGTTACATTTTTCCTGGAAACCAACACCCTTGTAAAAATCACCAAATAATATACATTGCTGAAGATCAATCACTTACTGAGGGCTAAGAAACAGAGACTCAGGGAAACATGACCTCACATGCCAGGGGCAAATTCAGTGTCTCTCTCTCTCCATGAGAAAATTGTCCACAGCAGCTCTGCACTTTAGAGGGCTTGGGAAACAAGCAGTTTTATGTAAAAAAGGAAACATTTGCATTATGCCCCAGGATTCCCAGAGCTATACCTTACATGACAGTCCTGAATGCAGGGGATGGGGGCGGGGGCTGCAGACCTGAAGGCATTACTGGCAATTTATTGACAGATACACTCTTAGAATCTGTGCATTGCATTGTATGCAAATACTTTACCTTGAAAGAAAGAAAAAAAACCCTCTGAACTCTTGAGATCTCCATGAAATATGTGGGTGAAAGGGCACCACTGTCCACTATTCTACTTTGAGCTGCATTTAAAAATAAACTAGATGAATAGATTCCCAGATATGGGATAAAGCAAGTATAGTAAAATGCTAATTATAGAATCCAGGAGGCAGGTATATGGGTGCGTGCTATAAATTCAACTTCTTGGTATAGTTGAAAATTCTCATCAAAATAAACTGGGTAAAAACATTACTCATAATATGTAGTAACCTGGGGGTTAGTGCTTTGCTTACACACAGCCAGATGAAGGTGAGTTTAAGTGAGAATGCAAGTGGAGAGATTGAGGACAGTAGGGCAGGGGTCACTGCTCAGGGGAGCCTTGCCATAAAGGTTAAGAGGAACCAGGAAGTCACCGGGCGGATTTATGGGGACAGACTGCATCATGTCTGTATGCTAATGAGTGGCTCACAGACACTATTATGATGCTCCAGGCGATAGGGGCAGTTGTGAAAGCCCAGCTCTCAGCAGGTGCCAGGAGACAGAGCCAAGCCCACTGAGGAAGGGCTGGCTTCCAGGGGAACACAGACCCTGTACCCCTGGCAAAAGGAGGGAAGCTGGAGTCGGCGGGCACAGGTGTGCAGGTGGGATCCACACACTGAAGAACGTTGCTTTAAATCCTGCAGGGGAGACTCTCAAAGGTTCCTACTTTATTCACTACAGGAAAGTTCTGCAAGGGGTCTGAGACGTAGCTAAGGGTACCCCTGGGACAAACAGCAGACAGTGTGAAGTAAATCCATTTTCTGTTTTCTATCCCTCAATATCCACTTGTAGCCAACTAAAACTCACCTGCCCAAGAATTGCCTGGGAGCATCCTTTGCCTCCATGTTGAAGTATCCCCCTCCCACTTCACAAATAAAGACCTATTTCCCTTTTCTCAACTCTTACCTAGGGACACTGACCCAAGAAGCAAGAAAAAGTCCATTCAAAATACCAGTGTCTATGTCAATTTTGTTAAAAATTTGGGTGACAAATACTTTCAAAGGTCAGATGCATTTTAATTCTTTAAATTCTTTGTTTTCAGCAAAATTGAAGGAGAAACTAATCAAGTTGTCCACTGATACACGTTGATGAAAACTCATTATTTTTGGCATGTAATCTGTAAGAAGTTCAAGGAACTGAATAAACCTGTTGTTACAAAGTACCTTTCATTCTGAACTATACGTTACTACATCTATTTTTAAAAGTTATAGAATTGATAGTGAAATCTGTATCGATGTCTCAGTTTTAGCAATAAAAATGTCATCTATGAATACATTAATGAATTTAAAATAAAGCCCCATCTTTTTTTCTTTTTTTTTCTTTTTTTATACAGCAGGCTCTTATTAGTCAACCATTTTATATGCATCAGTGTATACACGTCAATCCCAATCTCCCAATTCATCACATCACCACCACCACCACCACACCACTTTCCCCCGTTGGTGTCCATACGTTTGTTCTCTACATCTGTGTCTCAGTTTCTGCCCTGCAAACCAGTTCATCTGTACCATTTTTCTAGGTTCCACATATAT
This sequence comes from Grampus griseus, assembly GCF_964374135.1. Classification (NCBI taxonomy): domain Eukaryota; kingdom Metazoa; phylum Chordata; class Mammalia; order Artiodactyla; family Delphinidae; genus Grampus; species Grampus griseus. The sequence continues at coordinate 120,994,891 of NC_139018.1, read as the reverse complement.
GCATTAATATACGATATTTGTTTTTCTCTTTCTGACTTACTTCACTCTGTATGACAGTCTCTAGATCCATCCACGTCTCTACAAATGACCCAATTTCGTTCCCTTTTATGGCTGAGTAATACTCCATTGTACATATGTACCACTTCTCCTTTATCCATTCATCTGTCGATGGGCATTGAGGTTGCTTCCATGAACTGGCTATTGTAAATAGAGCTGCAATAAACATTGGGGGGCATGTGTCTCTTTGAATTATGGTTTTCTCTGGGTATATGCCCAGTAGTGGGATTGCTGGGTCATACGGTAATTCTATTTTTAGTTTTTTAAGGAACCTCAATACTATTCTGCATAGTGGCTGTATCAATTTACATTCCCACAAACAGTACAAAAGGGTTCCCTTTTCTCCACACCCTCTCCAGCATTTCTTGTCTGTAGATTTTCTGATGATGCCCATTCTAACTGCTGTGAGGTGATACCTCATTGTAGTTTTGATTTGCATTTCTCTAATAATTAGTGATGCTGAGCAGCTTTTCATGTGCTTTTTGGCCAACAGTTTGTATTCTTTGAAGAAAAGTCTATTTAGGTTTTCTGCCCATTTTTGGATTGGGTTGTTTATTTCTTTAACATTGAGCTGTATGAGTTGTTTATATATTTTGGAGATAAATCCTATCTCCGTTGATTCGTTTGCAAATATTTTCTCCCATTCTGAGGGTTGTCTTTTCATCTTGTTTATGGTTTCCTTTGCTGTGCAAAAGCTTTGAAGTTTCATTAGATACCATTTGTTTATTTTTGTTTTTATTTCCATTACTCTAAGAGGTGGATCAAAAAAGATCTTGCTGTGATTTATATCAAAGAGTGTTCTTCCTGTGTTTTCCTCTAAGAGTTTTATAGTGTCCAGTCTTACATTTAGGTCTCAAATTCATTTTGAGTTTATTTTGGTGTATGGTGTTAGGGAGTGTTCTAATTTCAGTCTTCCACATGTAGCTGTCCAGTTTTCCCTGCACCACTTATTGAAGAGACTGTCTTTTCGCCATTGTATATCTTTGCCTCCTTTGTCATAGATTAGTTGACCATAGGTGCCTGGGTTTATCTCTGGGCTTTCTATCTTGTTCCACTGATCTATATTTCTGTTTCTGTGCCAGTACCATATTGTCTTGATTACTGTAGCTTTGTGGTATAGTCTGAAGTCAGGGACTCTGATTCCTCCAGATCCGTTTTTTTCCCTCAAGAGTGCTTTGGCTATTCGGGGTCTTTTGTGTCTCCATACAAATTTAAAGATTTTTTGTTCTAGTTCAGTAAAAAAATGCCATTGGTAATTTGATAGGGATGGCATTGAATCTGCAGATTGCTTTGGGTAGTATAGTCATTATCACAATATTGATTCTTCCAATCCAAGAATATGGTATATCTCTCCAGCTGTTTGTATCATCTTTAATTTCTTTCATCAGCATCTTATAGTTTTCTGCGTACAGGTCTTTTGTCACCCTAGGTAGGTTTATTCCTAGGTATTTTATTTTTTTTGTTGCAGTGGTAAATGGGAGTGTTCCCTTAATTTCTCTTTCAGATTTTTCATCATTAGTGTATAGGAATACAAGAGACTTCTGTGCATTAATTTTGTATCCTGCTACTTTACCAAATTCATTGATTAGCTCTAGTAGTTTTCTGGTGGCATCTTTAGGACTCTCTATGTATAGTACCATGTCATCTGAAAACAGTGACAGTTTTACTCCTTTTCCAATTTGTATTCCTTTTATTTCTTTTTCTTCTCTGATTGCCATGGCTACGACTTCCAGAAACTATGTTGAATAATAGTGGTGAGAGTGGACACCCTTGTCTTGTTCCTGATCTTACAGGAAATGCTTTTAGTTTTTCACCATTGATAATGATGTTTGCTATGGATCTGTCATATATGGCCTTTATTATGTTGAAGTAGGTTCCCTCTATGCCCACTTTCTGGAGAGCTTTTATCATAAACAGGTGTTGAATTTTGTTAAAAGCTTTTTCTGTGTCTATTGAGATGATCATATGGTTTTTATTCTTCAATTTGTTAATATGGTGTATCACATTGATTGACTTGAGTATATTGAAAAATCCTTGCATCCCTGGGATAAATCCCACTTGACCATGGTGTATGATCCTTTTAATGTGTTGTTGGATTCTGTTAGTATTTTTTTGAGGATTTTTGCATCTATATTCATCAGTGATATTGGTCTGTAATTTTCTTTTTTTGTAGTATCTTTGCCTGGTTTTGGTATCAGGGTGATGCTGGCCTCATAAAATGAGTTTGGGAGTGCTCCTTCTTCTGCAATTTTTTGGAAGAGTTTGAGAAGGATGGGTGTTAGCTCTTCTCTAAATGTTTGATAGAATTCGCCTGTGAAGCCATCTGGTCCTGGACTTTTGTTTGTTGGAAGATTTTTAACCACAGTTTCAACTTCATTACTTGTGTTTGGTCTGTTCATATTTTCTATTTCTTCCTCGTTCAGTCTTGGAAGGATATACTTCTCTAAGAATTTATCCATTTCTTCCAGGTTGTCCATTTTATTGGCATAGGGTTGCTTGTAGTAGTCTCTTTGGATGCTTTGTATTTCTGCAGTGTCTGCTGTAACTTCTCCTTTTTCATTTCTAAGTTTATTGATTTGAGTCCTCTCCCTCTTTTTCTTAATGAGTCTGGCTAATGGTTTATCAATTTTGTTTATCTTCTCAAAGAACCAGCTTTTACTTTTATTGATCTTTGCTATTTTCTTTGTTTCTACTTCATTTATTTCTGCTCTGATCTTTATGATTTCTTTCCTTCTGCTAACTTTGAGTTTTGTTTGTTCTTCCTTCTCTAGTTCCTTTAGATGTAAAGTTAGAGTATTTGAAAATTTTGTTTCCTAAGGTAGGCTTGTATAGTTATAAACTTCCCTCTTTGAACTGCTTTTGCTGCATCCCATAGGTTTTTGATAGTCATGTTTTCATTGTCATTTGTCTCTAGGTATTTTTTGATTTCCTCTTTGATTTCTTCAGTGATCTCTTGGTTATTTAGTAATGTATTATTTAGCCTCTATGTGTTTGTGTTTTTTACGTTTTTTTCCCTGTAATTTATTTCTAATCTCATAGCGTAGTGGTCAGAAAAGATGCTTGACATGATTTCAATTTTCTTAAATTTACTGAGGCTGGATTTGTGACCCAAGATGTGATCTATCCTGGAGAATGTTCCATGCGCACTTGAGAAGAAAGTGTAGTCTGCCGTTTTTGGATGGAATGTCCTATAAATATCAATTAAATCTATCTGGTCTATTGTGTCACTTAAAGCTTCTGTTTCCTTATTAATTTTCTGTTTGGATGATCTGTCCATTGGTTTAAGTGAGGTTTTAAAGTCTCCCACTATTAGTGTGTTATTGTCGGTTCCCTCTTTTAGAGCTGTTAGCAGTTGTCTTATGTATTGAGGTGCTCTTATGTTGGGTGCATACACATTTATAAGTTCTATCTTCTTCTTGGATTGATCCCTTGATCATTATGTAGTGCCCTTCCTTGTCTCTTGTAACATTCTTTATTTTTAAGTCTATTTTATCTGATATGAGTATAGCTACTCCAGCTTTCTTTTGATTTCCACTTGCATGGAATATCTTTTTCCAACCCCTGACTTTCAGTCTGTATGTGTTCCTAGGTCTGAAGTGGATCTCTTGTAAACAGCATATATATGGGTCTTGTTTTTGTATCTATTTAGCAAGCCTGTGTCTTTTGGTTGGAGCATTTAATCCATTCACGTTTAAGGTAATTATCAATATGTATGTTCCTATTACCATTTTCTTAATTGTGTTGGGTTTGGCTTCTTAGGCCCTTTTCTTCTCTGTGTTTCCCACTTAGAGAAGTTCCTTTAGCATTTGTTGTAGAGCTGGTTTGGTGGTGAATTCTCTTAGCTTTTGCTTGTCTGTAAAGCTTTTGATTTCTCCATAGAATCTGAATGAGATCCTTGCCTGGTAGAGTAATCTTGGTTGTAGGTTCTTCTCTTTCATCACTTTAAGTAGATCATGCCACTCCCTTCTGGCTTGTAGAGTTTCTGCTGAGAAATCAGCTGTTAACCTTATGGGAGTTCCCATGTATGTTATTTGTTGTTTTTCCCTAGCTGCTTTCAATAATTTTTCTTTGCCTTTTATTTTTGCCAATCTGATTACTATGTGTCTCGCTGTGTTTCTCCTTCAGTTTATCCTGTATGGGACTCGCTGCGCTTCCTGGACTTGGGTGGCTATTTCCTTTCCCATGTTAGGGAAGTTTTCGACTATAATCTCTTCAAATATTTTCTCAGGTCCTTTCTCTCTCTCTCCTCCTTCTGCAACTGCTATAATGTGAATGTTGTTGCGTTTAATGTTGTCCCAGATGTCTCTTAGGCCGTCTTTATTTCTTTTCATTCTTTTTTCTTTATACTGTTCTGTAACAGTGAATTCCACCATTTTGTCTTCCAGGTCACTTATCCGTTCTTCTGCCTCAGTTATTTTGCTATTGATTCCTTCTAGTGTATTTTTCATTTCAGTTATTTAATTGTTCATCTCTGTTTGTTTGTTCTTTAATTCTTCTAGATCTTTGTTAAATATTTTTTGCATCTTCTCGATCTTTGCCTCCATTCTTTTTCCGAGGTCCTGGATCATATTCACTATCATTATTCTGTATTCTTTTTCTGGAAGGTTGCCTATCTCCACTTCATTTAGTTGTTTTCCTGGGGCTTTATCTTGTTCCTTCATCGGGTACATAGCCCTCTGCCTTTTTATCTTGTCTGTCTTTCTGTGAATGTGGTTTTTATTCCACAGGTTGCAGGACTGTAGTTCTTCTTGCTTCTGCTGTCTGCCCTCTGGTGGATGAGGCTACCTAAGAGGCCTGTGCAAGTTTCCTGATGGGAAGAACTGGTGGTGGGTAGAGCTGGCTGTTTCTCTGGTGGGAAGAGCTCAGTAGAACTTTAATCTACTTGTCTTCTGATGGGTGGGGCTGGGTTCCCTCCTTGCTGGTTGTTTGGCCTGAGGCGACCCAACACTGGAGCCTACCCGGGCTCTTTGGTGGGGCTAATGGCAGACTCTGGGAGGTTGCACACCAAGGAGTACTTCCCAGAACTTCTGCTGCCTGTGTCCTTGTCCTAATGGTGAGACAGAGCCACCCCCCTGCCTCTGCAGGAGACCCTCCAACACCAGCAGGTAGGTCTGGTTCAGTCTCCTACAGGGTCACTGCTCCTTTCCGTGGGTCCCGACGCACACACTACTTTGTGTGTGCCCCCCAAGGGTGGAGTCTCTGTTTCCCCCAGTCCTGTTGAAGTCCTGCAATCAAATCCTGCTAGCCTTCAAAGTCTGATTCTCTAGGAATTCCTCCTCCCTTGCCAGACGCCCAGGTTTGGAAGCCTGAAGTGAGGCTCAGAACCTTCACTCCAGTGGGTGGACTTCTGTGGTATAAGTGTTCTCCAGTTTGTGAGTCACCCAACCAGCAGTTATGGGATTTGATTTTATTGTGATTGTGTCCCTCCTACCATCTCACTGTGGCTTCTCCTTTGTCTTTGGATGTGGGGTATCTTTTTTTGTGAGTTCCAGTGTCTTCCTGTCGATGATTGTTCAGCAGTTAGTTGTGCTTTTGGTGTTCTCACAAGAAGGAGTGAGAGCACATCCTTCTACTCCGCCACCTTGAACCAATCTCTTCCAAAGCCTCATCTTTTGTAGAGAGGTAGATTTCCAATTTTTTATGTTTAATAATTATTTATTAAAATTTGTAATTAAGTGTCACCTTGAGGAATTATGTAGCATTAATCACTATAATCCTAAATCGATCCAGACGAAAAATTCTTAACACTTATTTTCTGAAGGAATAATTTTTATGTAAATATTTACATTTGAGAAAACCAAGGCAGAATGATTAATAATAGAGTTTCAAACATAAAGTTATATCACATTTGGATAAAATTCTGTGTGGAAAGTGGAATAGAAATATAAGTGCAGAGAGAAAATGGGACTATGTAAAATACCAACCAGTTAAAGAAGGGCTTGTGTGTATATTTTTTTTAATTAATGATATGGGTGTCAAATTATATGGCATTTAAATAGATTCAATTTAAAATAGAGACTGACAGTTTTATTTTTAAATGTCCATTTTACAATTGGATGGAAGTAACATAATTTGTAGTTAATTAATCTGAGGTTAGAACTTTAGATGTCAAGGTTAAAATACATGAATGAAAAAATACAGCTTCTCAAAATTCTTGCGGGTGTCACTGGAGCAGGAAGTGTGAAGGCCTCTGGCTTAGGTGTCACTCTGTCGCATTCAGACGTGCATGGCTGGAACCAGGGGGAGCAGGGCACACACTCCCTAGCCCTAGGGACCAGTTAGGGTACAGACTGTGGACATGCACATGCAGACCTGCATCTTATAACTTATGCATATTTCTGCCTTGCAGGGTGTAGTGCAGGACATGCAAAGGCGGGGTGGTCTGGTTCACTGCATACATGAAGGTGGGAGGACAGTCCTGGCTTGTCCTACGGGACCTTCACTGTGATTCCAGCACAGGCATCGTGGAAGCAAGAGCAGGAAGCCATGGTCGCAACTTACCATTTGCAGCCAAATGTTGGTGGTCAACACTTGGTTCTTCTCATCCTTTAAAGGAAAAAAAAAAAAAAGTCAAAAATATGGTTTATATGATTTACATAAGAAGAAATGATACCCTTATTCATATACCAATCTGATGGTTGGGACGGTTGGCATGTGTGGAAAATAGAATTCATGGAGCACTTCCAAATATACTCCAGCATTTCCCCAGAGCACAGCTTTTCTATTTATGCTGAAGTAATACACATTCATTACAGAGCTCTTACAAAAGATGGAAAAGTATAGAGAAGAAAATTAAAACCCTGCAACCCCACCATCCCAAGATGATACCTGCTAATCGTTTATCTTATTTTTCCTTACACATTATTTATCATTTGTATACTTAAAAAATAAGACTGGATGCAGATTCCAATCTTTTAAAGTCAAGTTTATTAGCAGAATAGAGTTTTAAGCAAATTGAAATAGGCTTCCCTCCCCCGGAGAAGGGAGTCCCCGCCCCACCCCGTGACAGCTGCGGCACCTGTGCTAACAGTGCTGCGTGGGCCCCATTTCTCCCTGAGCCCCAAGGGTCTGCCTGCCTTTCCTCCCATCCTCCATCAGCCTGGCAGCACCCAGGCCCTCGACACACACCTGCAGGGTACATCCTGTCTAGGTGAGCAAACTAAGGGTCAGAAAGGTGGTTCCTTTATGAAGGAACCATTCACACTTGGATCTGAGTCAACAGCCCCTCTTTCCACATTTCCAAACTGAGAGTGGGTTCCAAGCTGGGCGCCAAAGTCTGCATTTTTTTCAGGAAGCTCCAGAGAGCAGATTGACCGCGGCTTTGCCCCTGCACTGGACACCCAAAGAAGATGCTAGTCAACATGGGGCCTTTCCACCTGGGATGCAACCGGTTTTTTAGCATGGCTGGAAAAGCCCAAAAGGGCCTAGCAAAAGCCACGCTACACACGGAGACAAACAAGCCCATTTCATGCAATAGTTCTGCTGAGACTGCTGTTCACTATTTCGTGTTCAATTCCCACCTAAAAGACTCTGTAAATTAGCAATTTTCACCCTCTCCAGGAGAAAGTACTTATTAATGCTGAGATACCCAGAGGCTGAGGCCATAAGCCCCTCCAGCAGGAACTACCTGGCCTGGCTCCCTGATGGCAGTCACAAAAACAGACCCAGTGGCAGAAAGAACACCATCTACTGGGGCATGGTCTCAGGGCAGGGACACAAGTGAGAAATGGATGCTGCTTCTCCTTCAAATACCAATGTGCTGAATGCGTAAGAAGCTGGCAGAGATTCTTTGATGCATCAATGCCCCTGTCCCAGTAGCTCACCCTGGGTGCCTCTGAGAGGTGAGAGTTGGAGGCAGGAAGGTGGGTGTAAATCTCACAGAGGGGATCAGGCTGCCTAGGAAAAGACAGGGGACCAAGTCCCAAGGGTCCAAGGCTAGGGGCTGTGTCCAGAAGAAGCTGCCAATTTTGTACAAGAAAAATACATCCCCTTTTTCAAAATAACACATGCCAGGGGTTTTGGTAGAAAAAGCTGTGGAGCTAACCTCTCTCCATCCTCTGTGCAGAGATAACAGTCGCTGACAGAGACATGCATCTGAATTGCAAGAGGGCTCTAGTTCCAGTCCAGTCTCCAGTACTATTTGAAAGCACTGATAAACTCTTATAGGACATATGTCCCTTGCCTCAACTTATTAAGGAGTTGTTTTTAATCAACTTAAAATTAGCCAGTGTTCCATTCACGTGGCTTTCTTTTAATTGCATCCATGTCTTTATCTTCTGAGAGAAAGGCTTCTGTGGTTTGGGAGCTCAATTACGACCAATCTAATTAAAAGGCTTTCTTCTTTCCAACATGTTAGCTGAAACCTCATTAGAGGGAAATGAGATTTCTGTGGTGTGTGGCAGCATGGGACTGAGCAGGCATTTCAAACTGTAATCAACGCAAAGCAGCAGCCAGCCTCCAACGGAAGGAGCAGCAATGCGGGTGGGGGAGCCTCCACGGAGATGCGGGAAAACCCTGCAGGACCAGCAGAGCAGAGAGGCTACTGTCTGTGTTCCCAAGGTGGGCCCCTCACACCACCCCCATCCCAGGGCCACCCACTGGCTGAGTCTCAGCTCTCAGTCTGCATGGTGACAAGGTGTCCCACCTCCTTCCCACCCCCCTGTGAAGAATGTCCTTCCCCGCAAAGACTGAATGTCTGTGTTGCCCAAATTTCCTATGTTGAAACCTACCCTGCATGGGGATGGTATTAGGAGATGGGGCCTTTGGAAGGTGTTTAGGTCATGAGGGTGGGTTCACCCTCATGACCAGGATTATTGTCCTTAATAAAGGGACCCCAGAGGGCTCCCTCACGCCTTCTGCAATGTGAAGACCCAGTCAGAAAACAGCCATCTGTGAACCAGGAAGCAGGCTCTCACCAGACATCAAAGCTGCAGGTACCTTGATCCTGTACTCCCCAGCCTCCAGAATTGTGAGAAATAAATGTGTGTCATTAAGCCACTCAGTCTATGGTACTTTGGCTACAGCAGCTGAGCTGATGGAAGGCAGGGCCCTCACAGGGTCTGAACTCTGCTCAGTTCCAGACAGGCTCTCTGCCCTCCTCCAGCTGTACTGTTCAAACAATCCAGTCTCAAGTCCTTAGGGCAGCACACAGCCCTTTGTACAACCCACAGTCCAGCCAAGTGTTCATTTGCGTATTCATTCATTCACTCATTTGACAAATATTTCTGGAGCACTTCCTGTTTGGGGCATTATGCCAGCCTGACATGCACAGTGGGAACTGAACAGACACGGTCCCTGAGCTCATGGAATATAAAATATGGGTGGAGGGTGGGATAACATAATTCGACAATGACACACCTATAATTACAAATGGTGACAAGTCACAGAGGACAGGAACAGAGCCCCTTCAGAGGATGACAGGAAGAAGGACTTCACCAGAGTGATGGGGATGGGATCCTGAGGAAAAGACATCACCTTTACTTCCTATGACCCTGCAACACCAAAGCCACAACCCCTCACGCCCACTGTGTGCACCCCTACCCTTCTAGATCTTGCTCCCCACTCAACCCCCAAGTGCCTGCCCTGCCCCATGCCCTCCTCCTTCCTCCTGCACAAGCCCAGGGGCTCCGGGAGGGAGCCAGCAACCTGGGCAGACCTGTGGCCTCGGACAGGAGAGTGCAATTCAACCTAAGGAGGAACCTTCCTGCCAATTGTCCAGCTGCTTTAGAAGGGACCTAACATGTATCCACAAGGATAACAAGTTAGCTGAACATTATTTAATGCTTAATAAATCTATTTTCCATTTAAAAAAAGAGGGGACCTATCGACCAGTTCCTGAGTTGTAAGCACAGAGGATGGCCACCCTTCTGGTCCACCCCTGGGCTGGCCCCCTGAGGGCAAAGCCAGGTGACCAGGGCCTGCAAGGTCTGCAGAGCCAGATCCCACGCACCCAGTGCCCCTGCCACAGCTTCCCAGCCTCGTCCCCGCCACCCTGCCACCCACGGTGGCAGAAAAATAAATTGAGAGGCTGTGATTTTCCCTGAGTCAGCGAGATATTAGGGCTGAGAGAAGACTCATATCCAGCATAAGAAATAAATGCCTAAAAGTCAATAAGAAAAAGGCAGACAATCCAACAGAAAAATGGGCAAAAGGTGAACCAACCCATGATTTTCACTACAGAGGATAACAGTAAATGATATTTGAAAATAACACAGCTAAACCTTAAATAGAGTTTGCAGTCTTCTGAATGTGATACACACACACACACACACACACACTTTTTTTTCAAATTCATTACAGTCTTGTGACAACCACACAGCGAAGTCAGTACTATTATTATTCTCATCTCATAGCTCAACACCAGTGTTTCAGCTGCCAGGTGACTCTGCTCCCAATGTCCTAAGGAAACACTTTGGTGATGGTCACAGAAAATGATTCCCTTTGGCATCTGTACAGCACAGACATTCTCAAACTACAGGCTGGGAACCTCTGAGTTTCTGAGATGCTTCCAGAGGATCAGTGAAGCCACACCTTTTTCACAATCATGAGAAGTTATTAGCCTATTTCACCCTCATTTACTCATGAACGGTTGGTAGAGCTTTGCAGAGACCACGTGACATACGATGCAGCAGACTGACCGCAGAAGTGGATCAGAGAATCCAGCTGTCTTCTATGAAGCTGGGCATTAAGGAGATTTGCAAAAATATAAAACAGTGCTACTTTTCTCACTAAATGTGTTTTTCCTGGGAAAATATAGTTGTTTTTCTTAAAGTATTAGTTATGGTAACAAGGCACGGGGTTATTATTTCGAATGAATTCATGGACTTGAAAATGTTTTCTTAGTTTTTATTTCAAACATGGTAATAAATATTGATAGATGTAACCCATGTAAAAAAAACTTGGGGGGGGGACAGGGATCTGCAATAACTGTTATGAGAGTAGAGGGGTCCAGAAGCTTAGAAGTTTGAGAGCCACTGGTGCAGGCTTGGTGTTCCTAAGACAAGGCGTTCCTGGTTCTTGGACCCAGGGGCCCAGCCCCATCTCTGTTCTCATTTGGGGGTTGCTCAGAGTCTGTGTTTTGGAAGTACAGTGTGAAAAGTCTGCCCCAGCCTCCCCAGGGAGGGGCAAGGGGTTCGAGAGTGCACTTTTTACTAGGACTGAAAGGGCTTCTTTCCACTTCTGTTAGAGGAAGAGCCTCCCTGTCTCCCCCAAGAGGACCCAAATCTGGAAGAACGAAGCCTGGGGCATGGATCATGAGAGCAGAACCAGAGAAGAGACTCTATCTTGAGTCAGCAGCGCTGGAAAGTGGAGGAAGGGTGGAGGGGCCGGGGGATTATGGATGTAGGAGAGAGGGGGAAAGAGGTGGACTCCAGTCACACTGGTAAACCAACACTCAAGCTTCATCTGAACTCTCTCTGGACAGAAACAATAAATTTCCCTTTATTCTGAAGCCATCATCCTGACTGAATCAGTGTCTAAGCATCCCCTTCACAAACACAGCACACATAACAAGTTATCTCTGGCAGGACTCAAGGTAAGCAACTGCACGCAAGAGCTGGACTCTACAAATGCCTGGGTCATGGAAACCAGTGCTGGAGCTTCAGCACCAGGCTTCTCCAACAAACTCTCTTGGGAACCTGGCTGTGGGAAGTCCCATCAAAACGAGGTCCTCTGAAGACAGGAGCTAGCGATAGGGGATCTCAACACAACCCTCGGTGTGGAACTGGTGCCAAGGTGGGTTCAAAAGGTCGAAGGGAAGGGAAAGGGATGAGATACATGAAAGAAGGCAGGAGCTGGAAGTGAAAGCAGTAATGTTTTCTTTTTTTGTTATTTGACATTTATAATATTTCTACAAGCAATGTAGATTAATTGGTTTAATAAATTAAGCAAAAATAAAGATCACATAAAAGGAAAGAATATATATGAAAAAAATTATAGCACAGAAAATTAAAAACTATGAGTAGACACACCCTCATAAGGCATGGGCAAGATGAAAAAATTGGAATGACAGATTCACAAACATAGTTTGGCAATGAATGAATGAATGAATACATAAATAATTTAAAATGCAAGGAAGAAAGGAAGGCAAGCAGATAAACACAACTAAAATACAAAATATAATCTGGAAAAAAGCCCAATTAAGACAAGCATGCTTCCCATGAATTCTTTCTACTATATAACTCAATAAAGCCTTGGATCAAATTAAACATGATTTCAAATATGAGATTATAAAATACCGAATGAAATAAAAGGGAGACTGCAGAGCTAAACAAATGAACTGAGAACCAAAACAATACGGTTACATGGCTAATAACTTAGAGCCAGAAAGGAACAAAACAGACCCAGCTGAAAACTGAGTTACTGGCATGAAGGCAAGGCATGAGATAACCACAGTATGTAGAGGAAAAACACAAAGAGATTAAGTCAATTAGGGACGTGGACACAGAAGTGCCACAAGGAGGGCACAACTTGAGCTGAAATGGAGAACATGCACGTGGGAAACAGAAAGTGTCCTGGGACCATGCATAGGAGACACACTTCTGGTTCTAGCAAAACAGTAAAATCCATGACCTGAACACTGTCCTGCTACCAAACACCTAGAAATGCTGGAGAAAATCACAGAAATATCTTCTTAAATGCAAATGGAAGCTCACAAAAATGGAAGAGAAATCTTCAAAAACAAAATCTTCAAAAACAAAGAAACCAAAAAGAACACTGTCAGGGGCACTGGTGGTGCAGTGAATAAGAATCTGCCTGCCAGTGCAGGGGACATGGGTTCGATCCCTGGTCCAGGAAGATCCCACATGCCACAGAGCAACTAAGCCTATGAGCCACAACTACTGAGCCTGTGCTCTAGAGCCTGCAAGCTACAACTACTGAGCCCACGTGCCACAACTACTGAAGCCCACGTGCCTAGAGCCCATGCTCCACAACAAGAGAAGGCACTGCAATAAGCAGCCCCCTCACCACAGTGAAGAGTAGCCCCCACTCGCCGCAACTAGAGAAAGCCCACGGGCAGCAAAGAAGACCCAACACAGCCAAAAATAAATAAATAACCTTTAAAAAAATAAAATAAAAAAGCTTCAGAAGGAGAAAATTTAAAGAAATAATGACTGAAATTTCCAGAATTGCTGAACTAACCCTCAGTTTAAGGAAGCTCAACAAGTTACTCAAGAAGATAAATATGACTCAAAAACAAATCAAAGTTTAATCATTTTTTTCAGCTCCTATATGTAAAGAGCTTACAATTAAGCTCTTATAGCAAGAAAAAAAAAAACCTGAACATACTGAAAATCAGTGACTTTGGTTGGACCCATGAGAGCTTGATGTTGCAGTGTAAAGTGCCACACTGAAATCTGAAAACAGGCGAATTCACAGAGTCATAGACAAGATCTGCTTACCGGGGGCAGAGGCTACTAGAGCCATAAACTTGCAGTAACACCCACATGGTCATTTTGATGAGTCTCTGTTTGCTGAGGATAAACTTGAGTGAGAATAAGAAACCTCCAGGGAGCCACAACCTTGGGGACACCCTACACTCTCATGGATTTCATCTCCAGGAGCCCCACCAAGTTCTCAAGGTAAATATGCAAGAAAGATCCCCTTGTAACTCTGGCACAGGAATGGAAGGAGTAACACTTAGGAAACAGGCCACCCAAAGCCTTCTCCATAGCAAAGGGTACTCTCCAACCTTTCCAGAGCTTGATCTCCACCATTCCTCCCACACCAGTGCCCTGGAGCCTTTCTATCCCATGCGAAGGAGGGGACGAAAGCCATCATAGGAGGGAAACACTTGTAAAGGCCACAGCCCAGGAGCACAGACAGGCCCACTGAAAGGCTGAGGTTTAACCCTAACACTACAGAACCTATAGAACATTTCCCCTCCCCCACATCATCCCACCACACTAACACTCCAGAATAAGGGCAGTGGGAACCACTGAAAAAACTGCAGACTCTCTCTGAGGAGGGGTACTGAGCGAAGACCAAAATCAAGAGGGGAGACAAAAACAGACACTAGAAGAATCTGAAACCTCTGGCACAGAAAGCTACAGCAAACATTACAGCCCAACTACTAGCCAAAATAACATAAATTCTCACATTAAAGGTGTATTTATTTCAATTTCTATTACCTTATAGGATATTTCTGATTTATAACAGAACACTACAAGGCAACTAAAAGACAAGAAAAAAAGTATGAAGAGACAAAGCAAGCATCAGAAAAAGACTGTAATATGACACAGATGTTGAAATTATCAAACACTAAATTTAAGATAATATGATCAATATGTTAAAGGGCTCTAAAGGAGAAATAAACAACATGCAAGAACAGATGGGTAGGGGGAACCTTCAAGATGGCGGAGGAGTAAGAAGTGGAGATCATCTTCTTCCCCACAAATATATCAAAAATACATCTACATGTGGAACAACTCCTACAGAACACCTACTGAACGCTGGCAGAAGACCTCAGACTTCCCAAAAGGCAAGAAACTCCCTGTGTACCTGGGTAGGGCAAAAGAAAAAAGGAAAAACAGAGACAAAAGAATATGGACAGGACCTGCACCTCTAGGAGGGAGCTGTGAAGGAGGAAAAGTTTCCACACACTAGGAAGCCCCTTCACTGGCAGAAAATATGCTTGAAAATATGTCATAGAAACTTTTGAAACTGAAATGCAAAAAAGGAAAAAGAATGAAAAAAATAGACCATCTAATAACTCTGGGATGATTTCAAAATGTATAACTCTATATAGTTGTGTTACCAAAATAAAAAGGAGCAGAGCAGATGAATAATTGAAGTAATAATGGCTGAGAACTTTCCAAAATTAATGACAGACACAAATCACATATCCCGGAAAGTGAGGGAACACCAAGCAGGATAAATAGCTAGAAAAATAGACATGGACCTAATACCTATCACAGAAATAAAATCAAAATGGATCATAAGACTAAATGTAAAACTAGAAGAAAACATAGGATAACGTATGTGTGATCTGAGGCTTGGTGATGAGCTTTTGGATACAATGCCAAAGGGACGATGATCCACGCAAAAAATAAAGTCATTAAAATTGCTAGGTTGGATTTTATTAAACTTAAAAACTGCTCTGTGAAAGACAGTTACCAGAATGAAAAAACAAACCACAGACTGGGAGATGGTTTCTCAAAATAACATCTCTGATAAAGGACTTGGATCTGAAATATTGGAAGAAAAGTCAACATGAAGAAAACAAACAACCTAACTAAAAAATAGGCAAAAGATGTGAACAGACACCTGAACAACAAAGATACACAGATGGTAAAAAAGCATACAAAAAGATGCTCAACATGTCATTAAGGAATTACAAATTAAAACAGCGAGATACTGCCACACACCTATTAGAATGATTAATATCTAAAAAACTGACAATACCAATTGCTGAGAGGATGTGGAGCAGTAAGAACTCTCATTTACTGCTGGTGGGAATGCAAAATGGTGTGCCAGTCTGGAAGACGGTTTGGCAGTCTCTCATAAAACTAAACATAGTATCACCAGACTACCCGATAAATGCACTCCTAGATATTTACGCAAAGGTTTGAAAATTTTTATCCACACAAAAGCCTTCGTGTTAATGTTTATGGCCAGGTTATTCATAACTGGCAAAACCTGGAAGCAACCAAGATGTCCTACAGTAGATGAATGGATAAACTGCGTTACATTCCCTATGATGAACTACTACTATTCAGGGATAAAATGAAATAAGCTATCAAACCACGAAACATATAGATAAACCTTAAACATATACTGCTAAGTGAAAGAAGCCAGGCTGAAAAGGCAACATACCGTATGATTTCAATTATAAGACACTGCAGAACTAGGGATGGTAAACAGATGGATCAGTTGTGCTGTGTGTGAGGTTATAAGGATGAATAGATGGAGCACAGGGGATTTTTAGAGCAGGGAAACAATTTTGTATGATATTGCAATAGTGAACACAAGACATAAAGCATTTGTCAAAACCCATATAACTGTAGAGCACAAAGAGTAAACCTTAATGTATGCAAATTTAAAAGAAGATCATTTAGGAAGTCAGAGGCTCCAGGATGGAATGCAAAATGTGAGAAATGGATCTAAATACATCACAAAAGTATGAACCTCCCTGACGGAGTTGGAGGAAAAGGGTGCTGACCTAAGTAAATTCCAAAATAAGGGAGTCTGTAAGGCACCGTACACTAGCACTGCACTCTAGATGATGAAGCTGTTCTCCACAGAGGTCTGGCCTAACAATTCTAAAACCACTGCATGTATACTGGAATTGAACAATTACGTAAGTGGGTGGAAGATCGTGGGAGTCAGATTTCTCACCACTGGGGTGGGAGGAGGTTAGAATTACCTATATGGTAATGGATTAGAGTTGGAGACATAAGGCAAAATTCACATTTAGCTTAATATAGATTCCAGTGTTATATATAGAAATACCATAGATATGTGCATATACATGCATTCGTATACATACTGTATACATACACCTGTCCCTTACTCCGTCAATTTAGAGGGCCTAGAAACATGCCCCAGGAGCAATGAACACACACACCAAGCACCGAGATTTTGTTTCCTAATCATTCTCCAGTAAAAAGAATCAGGTGTCCTTCAGAAACAGCTGACTCCAGGTGTTGGGCAGGAAATAAACAGATGACCTGGAGCATCTTTGAGTGCCAGAAAGTAAGAAAGTGGTCAAAAAATAAATACATAAATTCACAACGATGAGGGTACATCAAAGGGTCACAGGAACAAACAGAACAAGTACCCAGGTGGCCAAAGCTGGAACAATTTGAGAAACAAAAATCCATAAAGTAGTATTGAAGTATAACCAGAGTATAAGATAAATATCCGTGAGTCCACACTGCCATAAATAAATAATTGAATAAATAAAAGGGAGAGAACAGACAAATCTCTCATGCAGAGGAACTCCAAATAATTTATGTAGATACTCCACTTTTTAAGGAGATGGAGCTTACCTCCCCACTACTTAAATGTGGGCTGCACAGAGTGACTTCCTTGCAAAAACTACAGTATAGACGGGTGGGGGGGAAAACGTAACTGTACAGTGGAGAGGCCTGACCTACCTAAAGTCATAAGATGAAGGTCAACATCAACAATGACAAATCATACTGACGATATATGCCCTTGATATGACAGGATGAGGATGGTACTTTTAGCTCTGTGGTCCTCCTCCCCGAAACATATTACCTCAGTCTAACTATGAGGAAAACATCCAACAAATTCCAACGGAGGGACATTCTACAAAATGCCTGACCAGCACTCTTCAAAACTGTCAAAGTCATCAAAAACAAGGAAAGTCTGAGAAACTGTCACAACCAAGAGGAGCCTAAAGAGATGACTAAATGGAATGTGGTACCCGGATGGGATCCTAGGACAGAAAAATGACAATAAGTAAAAAATCAAGAAAATCCTAATAAAGCATGGACTTGAGTTAAAATAATCAATATATGTTCATTAATTATAATAAAAGGTAGCATACAAATGTACGATGATAATAACCGGGGAAACTGGGTGTGGGGCAAATGAGTAAATCTTTGCAAATTTTCCCTAAATCTAAAACTGTCCTAAAATAAAATATGTATTTAAAAAACCAAATCTACTAAGTGAAGTCAGAAAGAGAAAGACAAATACCATATGATATCACTTATATCTGGAATCTAAAATAGGATACAAATGAACTTATTTACAAAGCAGAAACAGACTCACAGACAGAAAACAAACTTATGGTTATCAAAGGGGATAGCAGGGATGGGGGATAAATTGGGAAATTTGGGTTAACAGATACAAACTACTATATATAAAATAGATAACAAGGACCTACCATATAGCACAGGGAACTATATTCAATATCCTGTAATATGCCATAATGGAAAGGAATATGAAAAAGAAGTATATATTTATAACAATCACTTTGCTGTACAGGAGAAATTAACACAACACAACCCTGTAAATCAACTATACTTCAATAAAATAAAATTAAAAAAAAATAAAGTCCTCCCCTTGTCAAATCAGGACAGGGTCACCTTGGAAACCTGTTGGGCTAAGAGTACTGCCCAAACAATACACATCAACAAAGAGAAAGCACCTACCATGTCCTCTCTCAGATTCCTAGCTCACACCATTTATCACAAGGGCTCTAAGAGGTCCTGGAGAATCTGACTAAGCCTGTGCTTCCTAAATGGGTTTATAGAATCCTTTTTTTCTGTAAAATCTATAAATAACGAGTCCCCTAGGGATCATTAGACTCTATCTTTTAGAGACTTGTAGGAAGCTAATAAATTACTGGTGCCCAGAAATAATTTGGCAATTCACCAACAATTAATCACCATAGAGTTCTAACACTCAGAAAGGAAAATTCGACACCTCTACCTTCCCCAGCCCCAAAGTCCATTTCCCATCTAATCCAGAGCATATCCGGATTCCTGTTTTACAGGGAGCAATGAGGAGCTAAATAACCCAAATTCAGACTATTCACAGACCTCTTTGCTTCTGAGAAGTACAATGAAGTGACTCAGGCCATAAAGCACATGACAATTACCAAGAAAAATGTTCCTATCACCAAATCAGGAAGGGAATTACTTCGGGAACTTTTTCATAATTCAGGTGATTTAATAGTTTACATAAAGTTCTCAAGTCATTCCTTTGGTTAAGTGTGAGCCACTTAACATGTCAGGGACAATATTTCATTATAAACTCTGGGGGGGCTGGGAGACAGGAAGAAAGTATGCAATGTAGGGGATGCCTGCGCTTATATCTACACAACAGCTACAGCTGAATTTCTATCCCACAACCCCCCACCTCCTCACCCCAGACTACAGACGATCACAGTCTCACTTGTAGATCAAAATTAATCTGCACCTACTTTTATATTCATTATCATCTAGAACAACCACCAGTTTCTGTTCAGTTTAATGAAGTAATGCATTTGCCCTAACCTGGATTCCATAGATACAGGTTATTAGAGAGGCTTAGGTTATGAAATAAGGAGAGATTCCTGGGGAAGGAAGTACCCTCTTGACATCTTATAATCTAGTTCAAGAACTTTCATGGAGTACCAGAATGAGTCATTCTCTACCTCTTCTTACCTGCCCTTACCTTACCTTCCCTAACCTTCCCTGACTAACCTCATGCCATAAGTCTCACCTACCCCTCTGCCCTCAGGAGGAGTTTCCCAAGGTCCCACCTATTTAAACAGAGATTTTAAATAAGACCCAGAGTCTCATAACAAAATAAGTATGGTGTTTAGGTTCCTACTGAAAATCACTTACCAGAAAAAGAGCCAGGAAGATCTAAAACTGAATTAAAAAAAAAAAAGACAATCAATGGATGTCAACAAGATGACGACCAAGAGACGTTAGAATTATCGATAGAGATTTGAAAGCAGACATCAAAAAATGCTCCAAATAGCAACTGCAAACATAATAGAAATAAATGAAAAAATAGGAAGTCTCAGCAGAGAAATAGAAGATATACAGGAGAATCAAATGGAAATTTTAGAACTGAAAAACAAAATAACCTAAATAACTGAATGGAGGGACTCAACAGCAGAATGGTCAAAGAATGAGTGAACTGGGAGATAGAACAATAGAAATTACCCAATTTGAAAAACAGAGAAAAAAACTAAAAAATTAACATAGTTTCAGGGACCTATGGGACTAAAATATCTAATAATTGTATAATTGGAGTCTTAGATGAAAAAGAAGGTGAAACTAAAAAAGTACATGAAGAAATAATGGCTGACACTTCCCAAATTTGATAAGAGACACAATCTATAGATTCAAGAAGTGAGCAAACCCCAAAGAAGATAAATCTAAAGAAATCCCTACCAAAAAAAAAAAAAGAAATCCCTACCAAGATACATCAGAGTCAAACTTCCAGAAGCTAAAAACAATGAAAACATCTTTGAAACAGCAAGAGAAAGACAATACCTTATCTATAGGGCAAAAGAAATTCAAATGGTAGTGTATTTACATCTTGGAATCTAAAGAGTAACTCCTGTAGAGATATATAGTCAGATCGTTTTTTTTAACCCATTCTGTCAATCTCTGTCTTTCAATTGGAATGTTTATTTAAATTTAATGTAATTTCTGATAAAAGGAGGATTTATGTTCACATTTTGCTATTTGTTTCAATGTCTTATGTGGCTCCCTCTACCTGAATCCCTCTCTTGTTGCCTTCTGATGTGTTAAATCAAAACCTTCCAGGTCTTCCCCTGGTGGCGCAGTGGTTGAGAGTCCGCCTGACGACGCAGGGGACACGGGTTCATGCCCTGGTCCGGGAAGATCCCACATGCCGCGGAGCGGCTTGGCCCATGAGCCATGGCCGCTGAGCCTGCGCGTCCGGAGCCTGTGCTCCGCGACAGGAGAGGCCACAACATTGAGAGGCCCGTGTACTGCAAAAAAAAAAAAAAAAAAAAAACCTTCTAGACTACCGTTTTAATCTCGTCATTTCATTTACCATATATTTTTTGAGCTATTTTTCCTGGGGATTACAATTAACAATTTATTACAATCCTGTTTGGATTGACATTAACTTAAATAAATATTACACAAAAACTCTGCTCCTCTATAGTTCTGCTTTCTCTCCCCTCTTTCTTTATACCACACAAACTTTGTATATGGTATGCACATCAACACGTATTTATAGTTATTGCTTTACTCGGTTGCCTTTCAAGTCAAATAGGAAGAAAAAAAGTGATAAACAAAACAAAGATTTATATTGTCTTTTATATTTACCTAAGTAGTTACCTTACTGGTGCTCTTTATTATTCATGCGGATACAAGTTACTGTCTACTGACCTTTCATTTCACCTAAAGAACTCCCTTTAGTATTTCTTGTACAGTAAGTTTACTAGCAAGAGTTATCTCAGCTTTTTTTTACTTTATTTTTTAGAGCAGTTTTAGATTCACGGCAAAACTGAAGGGAAGGTACAGCGATTTACCTGCCCCCACACACATAGCCTCCCTCATTATCAACACCGCCCCCCCCCCCACCTAAGTGCTAGAATCATTACAACCGATGAACCTACATAGACACATCATTACCAACCAAAGTCCATAGTTTACATTACGGTTCACTCTTGGCGTTGTATATTCTATGAGTTTGGACAAATGTATAATGACACATATCTATCATTTAAGTATCATTCAGAGTAGTTTCACTGCCCTAAAAAGTCTCTGTGCTCTGCCTATTCATCACTCCCTCCCCTGACTCTTGGAAACCACTGATATTATTATCTCTACAGTTTTGCCTTTTCCAGAAAGTCATATGGTTGGAATCATTCAGTATGAAGACTTTTCAGATTGACGTTTCACTTAGTAATATGTATGTAAGGTTCCTATGCCTTTTCATGGCTTAATGGCTCATTTCTGTTTGGTGATGAATAACATTCCAGTGACTGGATGTACCACAGTTTATCTATTCATTGACTGAAGGACATTTTGGTTGTTTCCAAATTTTGTCAGTAATACTAAATGAGGCTGCTTTAAACACCTGTGTGCAAGTTTTTGTATGAACCTAAGTTTTCAATTCTTTTGAGTTAATGCCAAGGAGTGGGATTGCTGGATGTTATGGTAAGAGTATGTTTAGTTCCATAAGAAATCACCAAACTGTCTTCCAGAGTGGTTGTAGCATTTTGCATTCCCACCAGCAATGAATAAGAGTTCCTGTTGGCGCATCCTTGCCAGTATTTGGTGTTGTAGGTGTTCTGGATTTTGGCCATTTTCATAGGTGTTATTGGTATCTCACTGTTGTTTTAATTTGCATTTACCTGATGACATATGACGTGAATTCTCTCAGAGTTTTAAAATTTGAGAATGCAGTTGTCCTTTGATATCCAGGGGAACTGGTTCTAGGACCACCCTCAGATACCAAAATCCAAGGATGCTCAAGTCTCTTATAAAAAATGGTGTAGTATTTGCATATAACCTACATACATCTTCCCAGATACTTTAATTCATCGCTAGAATACTTATAATATCTAATATAACATAAACACTATGCAGATGTTTGTAAATACAATGTAAATGCTATATAAATAGTTGCCAGCATGTAGAAAATTCAAGTTTTGCTTTTTGGAACTCTCTGAAATTTTATTTCAGATTTTCAATCTCATTTTCAACCTGAGGTTTTCAATCTGAGGATGGTTGAATCTGCAGATGTGAAACCCACAGATACAGAGGGCTGACTGTGTATTAATTCATCCTTCATTTTTAAAAGGTAGTTTTGCTAGACATAGAATTCTTGGTTGAAAGTCTTTTCTTTCAGCATTTTGAATATGTCATCCCACTGCCTTCTATCCTTCATTGCTTCTGTTCACAGATCAGCTGTTAATCTGATTGAGGATTCTTTGAATGGGATGAGTCAGTTCTCCCCTACTATTTTCAAGATTCTCTCTGTACTTGTCTTCCAACAGTTTAATTATGAGCATCTGTATGTGGATCTCTTGGAGTTTATCCTACTTGTAGTTCACTGAGCACTCTGGATGTGTAGGTTAATGTTTTTCATCAAATTTGGTAGTTTCCAACCATTATATCTTCAAATATTCTTTCTTCACCTTTCTTTCCGCTCCGTCTAGAACTCCCATTTTGCATTTGTTGGTGTCTAACAGGTCCCTGAGATTTCTTTTTCTTCATTCTTTTTTTTTAAGTTCTTCAGACTGGATAATCCCATTGATTGATCAAGTTCCCAGTTTCATTCTTCCACCTACTCAAATCTGCTGTTGAAACACTCTAGTGAGTTTTCCTTTCAGTTTTTGGAATTTTCTATGCCAGAATATATATCTTTTTTATAATTTATATCTCATTATTGATATTCTGTATTTGATGAGACATCATTCTTGAACTTTCCTTTGGTTCTTTATAGATGATCTCCTTTAATTCATTGAAAAGATATAAAATAGCTGATTTAAAGTCTTTGTCTAATAAATCCAATGTGTGGGCTTCCTCAGGATAGTTTCTATTGTTTATTTCTGTGTATGGATCAAACTCTTCTTTCACTGCATGTGTTATATATTTTTGCTGAAAATGGACATTTATAATTCTATAACATGACAACTCTGGAAATCATATTCTCTCTCCACCTAGGTTTGATCTTGTTGTTGTTTATTTATGTAGTCATTTTTCTGAATTAATTCTGTAAAGAGTATTCTTTGTTGTGTGTGGCCACTGAAGTCTCTGTTTGATTAGCTTAGTTTTCAGATAATGATGGAATGAGCAGAAATTTCCTTAAATGCCTGGAACCAACAAGGCTCCCAGTCTTTGTCAATGGGATTTTCTGTGTGTGCTGGGGCACATCCTCAGCACTCAGCCAGGCAGTTGACTACATTGCTTTAGCATTTACTTCTTGCTTGTGTGCGGCCTCAAGGTCAATCAGAGGTGAGAAGTGAGGGTCTTCTCAGGTCTTTTCCTGAACATGTGCATAGCCTACACATGCTTTCTGGAGATTTTTTCAAAGTCGCTATGGGCATCTAATTCCCCAACTTTTCCTTTTAATCTTTTTTCCCCAAGTGTCATCCATTGCCTCAGGCAGCTCCAAGCTTAAGCAATTACTTTTCAAAATGGAAAAGTAAATTTTCAACACGAAAAACGTACAACACAATAGCAAATATATATACATCACCAATTAAAAAGTGGGCAGAGGTCTAAATACACATTTTTCCAAAGAAGACATAGAGATGGCCAACAGGTACATGAAAAGGTGCCATCACTAATCATCAGGGAAATGCAAATCAAAACCACAATAAGATATCACGTCATACCTGTTAGAATGGCTATCATCAAAAAAGCAAGAAATAGCAAGTAGTGGCAAGGATGAACAGAAGGGAGCTCTTGTACACAGTTGGTAAGAATGTAAATTGGTACAGCCACTATGGAAAACAGCATGGAGATTATTCAAAAAACTAAAAATAGAACTACCATTTGAAATTCCACTTCTGGGTATTTACCCAAAGAAAACAAAAACACTAACTCAAAGATATATGCATCCCCATGTTCACTGTAGCATTGTTTATAACAGCCAAGATATGGAAGCAATTGAACTATCCATTGATGGATGAATGAGTAAAGAAATTGTGATATGTATATTTCACTATATATATACATATATCAATCATAAAAAAGAATGAAATCTTACCATTTGTGACAATGTGGATGAACCTCAACGGCATTATGCTAAGTGAAATAAGTCAGATACAGAAAGACAAATACTGTGTATGATCTCTCTTACCTGTGGAATCTAAAAAAACAAAACAAAAACCTGATAGGGAGGGTGGGAGGTGGAAGAAATGGGTGAAGGGGGTCAAAAGTTAAAGAGAAAAAAGAGAAAACAGAAAAATTATGGTCACACAGAAGAAATATGGAAATGGGAGACAGAGTGGGGAAAAAATTCAACAGATGCTCCCAGGAAAAGCTTTATGGACTAGAAGAAGCTTTATGGACTGGATTAGGTCTGTTAAAGACAGCCTTGCAAGTGGGGTTTTCTAATGATGCATCATACAGATCAAAGAAAACTCTTCTCTGGCAATGAGTTCTTTTCCCTGTGGTGGCTGGTACCCTGGATGGAATAGAGGGCAAGTTACAAAGCTCACTGTTCTTACCAAAGGTCAGCTAATTTTCTTGAATTAATGTTCCCCTGGATTTCTGCATACGTTTGGTTAATTTCCAAAGTTTTGGAAAAGTTTGGGAAATTTTTGACAAAAGTTTTCTCCTTGATTTTGTGAAGGAGAGAATTTCTAGGGGTCCTTACCCCACCATTTTCACTTCCATCCCTCAAGCAGTCATATTTGACAAAGCTTTTCATGGGGTTCTGGTACAGAGTCCTGGTTAAGAATCACTATTCAGAGGATTCCTATTAAAAATGTGATTTGGGCATAAGCATACATCCTCTTCTTCCCAAAATTCAAAAAAACGTGCGTGACAAAGAAATGCGTTAAGGAATAATTTCAAACTTACCAAAACAAACATGAAAGGAGACAACATAAACAACTTGGAATCTGAAAAGTAAATGGACAAGAAATGATGACTGACGGAGTCTTCCAAGTACAGATCTAAGTCCACGCGGAGGAGACTGAGATGAAGCCCAGAACAGCTCACAAGTTGGAGGGAGCAGGTAACCATGAAAGCAGAAGTGCAGATGAGGTTAAAACAGGAGGGCTGACATCAAGTCTTTATAAGAATCATTCAAATGCCCCAATATACTCATATGCATGAGTGGCAGCTGCTCCTCCCTGCCTGGCAGGATATTAGAATCTTACTCTCTGGAGAAGACAGACCAGGGGATTCTGTACACCAGACACAGGCAGAGCTACAACGGAAGTAACACACTACAAATAGAGGTGGGGTTAAGAATACCCAACTCCTCCAGCCCCTGCCTCCTCTTGGCTCTCAGAACTCCAATTGCCAGGCTCAGGTTGCCCCGGTGGCAAACTAGAAAAATTTTCTCTGGGCAAACTGATCAGCCTAAAAGAAAAGATCTAATCATACTAAGGTCTCCAAAATAATACTGATACCTTCCCAGCCAGATCATGCTATAGTGAAGCCCACACTACCACTCTCTCTGAGACCCTCATGGACATGGACACACACACACACACAGCTCCAATCAAGGGATCACCTAGCATTATGAGAAAGCCTCTAACATAAAAAACAGGAAACAGACAACAGGGAGCAAATGAAAACTTCCAAAACTTAAAGAAAATACATAACTTCAGAAGTTATTTCCCAAATTTTGCCAGCTACAGTTTTTATTGAAATTCTCTTTTGTAAACACGGTTGATTAGATTATTGGCCACATTATTGGGCTCCATTTCCAGCACTGCCTCCTCTCACTGAAGGCTGAGTTGAAAGTTCCAGCCCTCTAACCTCCTCTAGGGTTTTTTTGATGAAAGCATCCATCCTGAAGCTATTCAGGAAAACCCATCATAAGTTACCTTATTAGCATAATGAAGACATTCCTATCAGGAAATTCCAAGCATTTCTGAAGCTTTGTGTTATGTCAGGAACTTGGGACAAAGGAAAAAATATATATATATAATATTTTACAGTTTTTTTTATATTTTATTATACCACAACTCAAGCAGAGAACTCCTGTTGCTTTTCTCCAGGTATATCCTTTTCAGGGACCCATGTGATTTCCTTTCAAGATGTATGTCCTCATTCTGGTGGATGGTGTCCATCAGGAGCAGTCTGAGAAAGGGAGCATAGAAGAATATGTTTTCCAGGTTTTATGTGGCTTTATCTTCGTCCCTTCTACTTGATGATTAGTTTGGTTGGGGATAAGCTAAAGAATTCTTTCCTTGGAATTTTGTTGTTTCTTTGTCTTCTACCTTCCAATGTTCCAATTTCCAAGAACTCTGTTTTGCACTCTGACTGCTCCTTTTTGGTAGTATCTGCGTCCTGATACACCTTGTTCTTTTCACATTGATGCAACTGCTTCTCTTACATTTCTGAAGTTATTTTTTTTAAGTTTTGGAAGTTTTCATCAGCTCCCTGTACTGTCTGTTTCTTCAAAGCCCTTTTATGCCTTGCTTATATTTTTGACTCTGTTTGTTTATATTAGCTCTTGGGAGAGCTTCCTGGCTGGAAGGGTGGCACCATATACCAGGAGGGTGGCACAAACCAGCTCCTGTTCTCCGAGACCTCCTCGACCTTGCCCTACATACTCTTCACCTGGCTGCTCATTTGCATCCTTCATAATAAAATGATCATTGTAAGCACAGCATTTTCCTGAGTTGTGTGAGTCAGTCTAGTGAATTATCAAAAACTGGGATTTAGGGAAGTCCCAAATTTGCAGTCAGCCAGACAGACGTGCAGACAGCCTGAAGACCCCACTTGCAGCTGGTGTCTGAAGCAAGAGCACCTCGTTGGGAATCATGCCCTTTACTTTGTGGGGTCTGATGCCAACAGAGTAGTCAGGGTCAGAATTGGACTGAACTGTAAGACACCAGTTGGTGTCTGAGATTTGTTGACAGAACCCGATAGTGAAGGAAAATACCAGTTCAACGTTTGCCAATTTAGTTACAAGCACGAAGACAAATGCTTCTAAAGATAAGGTCACTAAAAATGTGGATGATACAGAACCACATGTGTCTGAACCAAGGAGAGCAACTTACACTTCTACTTGAAAGTTTAGGGATGAAACAATGATTGTTATATGAAAAATTCAACAACTAGGAAAAGAAAATAGCATTAACCCTGAAGAAAAATAAAAAGTAATACGACAAGATAAATGCAATCATAGCCCACTACTTGGCTCGTGTGAACAGTGATTTCATAACAATTTTAATATATACACTGTAAATTAATTTAACCAAAAATGATAATATAACTTCATTGGGAGGATAAGGAATGAAAAAAGGAAGTATATTACTTATCTGGTGGTGGCGGGGGGGGGGTGAAAGGACAACTAAATCCTCACCTTCAGTATTGGGAAGTCCTTAGATATTGACCACAACTTTAAACCAAAAAGCAGTAGTTGTTATAAGCATTTTATTTAGAGACACAGATGCAAATCTCAAAGAAACACCCAGAACTGGAATCAGATGCTTCTGGAAAATGTAAACAGAAAGAGACGTATAAATAGGTCTTGTATAACTATTTCAGTGTTTAACCTATGTACAAGAATCATATTAACAAAAATACAACTTTTTAAAAAAGTATCACTACCCACAACAGCACTGTGATGTTATCACAGGAAGCAGTATAATTTAAGGGGCAGAACCCAAGAGATGTGGCGGGGTTCCTGAGCTCACACAATTACGGAGGGTTGGATCCAGTTTGAAACTCTGTTCTTATGATTCCAAATCTTGTGTTTCTCTCTCAATCTTCCTAGTAGCAACCTGTCAATAAGTAAAGTGTTTTGACATCACAGGAGTAAAAAAGATTAATTCTGATTGGCAGGGATTGGGAAATCTCTTTATAGAAAGTACCCTTTAAACTAGTCTTTGAGCCATCTCAGGCTGCTCCCTGCCGGCAGGGAAAGTGCCTGGACCATATTCCTCCCTCTTCTCCTGCCACTACCTGACTTCCTGTCTGGGGTGGGGGAAGGATGGAGCTCCTGCAGTCCACCCACCGCATGATCCTGATGTGGGGGTCTGGTGAGCTCTCAACAGTCTGTAAACCATCTACAATTTCTCAGCACCTGGTGGCCCCACTATTACAGCTCCCATAAACTGCACCAATGTGGGTGTGCAATCAACAGAATAAGGTGAATAACAGTACATTTGACAAGGCTCACTGCAGTGTTACCAAACTCACTGTCTGTGTGTATGTCTGTCTGTCTACGTATTTTTGCCTTTCTGAGTACTTTTAAGTCCTTCTCTTGAAAGTGGCACACATCTGGAACTTTTTAAAAGTGAACCTGGGGCTGCTGGTTTTAAATAAGTGTGTCTACCCATTTCACAATAGAGTGATTATGGATGAGACTGGGCTTGTTCTGTCATCATGTGCTGCTGTTTTCCCACAGTATTTCGTTGTACTTCTTAAAACCATTTCTAAATATTACTGGAATGTTCAAGTTTCTTTGTTCCAGTTTCCCCTCAAGATTTCAAAATGTTAGAACATCTTTCTGCTCATATAGTGGTTATTTAAAAATTCTGAAAACATATTTTCATTTATATATATACAGAGAGAGAGAGAGAAATACACATATTTGGGTTACAGATTGCTATTAACATTTCAGGGATGGTTGTTGTTTGACACAATTAAGCTTGATGGAATTTTTTTTCTGACCTCTGACTAGTTTTTCTTACACCCCACCTACTTTGTTTAGGGTTTGTTTTGGTTTTTGCATAACTGGAATACATTATCTAGCAATGCTTTCAGATAATCTGTGGGTGGTAAAATGTGGATGGATCCTTGCATATTTGAAAATTTTATTTTTCTACTTGGCTTTGTAGAAATTTGGGGATAATTATCAATTTCTGACATTCTAGCCTACTGTCTTCTCAAAACCCAGTTTGGCAATTATTCTTTGGCGAATGATTTCCCTCTGTTCTGGATGAATTTAAGATTTTTTTCCCTTATCCTTGGTGCGCTGAAATTGAAGTGCTCAGTGGGTCTTTTACATCAAGTTTTCATGTCTTCCTTGAACTCTAGAAGCTTCTTTAAAAAGATCATTTATTTATATTTTTACTTCCCATTTGCTCAGTTATCTCTTTCTGAGATACTTACTAGGCTCAGGTCAGAATTTATTCCAATGCCTGCTGTCAATCCGTGGTTTCCAACTAGTTTCCCATTGACAGGCTTCTTGATAAAATCAGATTCAGGTCTGGCGTGGGAGGTACAAGACAGCCTTGGGACACCTCATTTTATTTTGTTCTAGAAAGCAGAGCAGCTATCAAGGATCATAATGACCCTACCAAAAGGACAGGAGTCACCTTGATAATCTGAGCATCAGAAACAAAAATAACTGGAAGGAAATAAGACACATCAAATACCCCCCAAAATTATTCAAAATAATAATAAAATCTCATTGGTCATCTATTTGGCTATCTTGAATACTGTATAACATATTTAAAAATTAAAAAACAAACAAAAATATCCCCAAACAAAAAATATGAAGAATGCCTGGGTTCAAGTCCCAAAATCTTCTCTGCCTATACAAGAATGGTCCTAATAATATAACACCTCATTCATAGGATCAAAGAAGAGACAAAAATTAGGTGTGTGAAAGTGTCTGAAAACTTTAAATTTACACGCATAGAAATGATGCCATTTTAGGGCGCTTTTCAAATACAGACACTGATATACACCTAAAAATCTACCTATTAGCAGGGGAAACAGGCCCTGAACACCCCCCAGCCCAGGTCTGAGGCAGGAGATGGATGGGCTCCAGGCTAGGCATTTACAACTGGCCTCCTATTTACATTTCTTCTGGCCAGAAAAAAGTGGGCTTCAGGCCAGATACTTACAATTAGCCTCCTGTTTGCATTTCCTGAGACAGCAGATAGGTGGGCTCCAGGTTAGATATTTACAACCAGCCTCCTGTTTGCTCTCCGAAATGAAAGTAACAACAGAAACAGGGTAGCTAGCCAGGCTTTATCTCCTGCAGACACCTTAAGATAAGTCATGGCAGGAACAGACAGGGGCTAAACCTTGTTTGAGTAAAGGATCAATAGGTCATATATTTCCCTTCCTTGGAGCAAAGGAGACACTACACATGGGCAGAAAGGCTCCTTGGGGTCAAACAGGAAGGAGGCACCGCCCCATAATATGTGATGCTAAGGCAGCAGCGACACAGGCCTCTGGGCTGGAATCCATCTGGGAAAAAAGTTTCCCACGCATGTTGGGGAGGGCCCTAGGGCAGGTCAAGTGTGGAAAAAGAAACCAGATAATTGGCCAAAGGTAAACAAGGACCTGAAGAACTGCCCTATATGAATGATTTAACCACCTCTTCACTGTGCTCCTCCTCAGCTCCTCCTCATTAAGGAGGACGCCCACACCCTTTCTCTCTCTCTGCCTTGCTCCTATCTTCACTAAACAAACTGTTTCTCTGTGTGCTCTCCCATCGTGCTGTGTCTCTACTAATAAACTTTGTAGCTGCTTTTACAGTTTTTGCCTCCCTGAGAAATGCATTTTTCACTGGGGGCAAGAGCCAGGGGAAAAAAATAGCTTCTAACCTCTAGCCCTTGCTGGTCTGGTGGCTAGGATTCCTGGTTTTCATCCAGGCTACCCAGGTTCAATTCCTGGGCAGGGAACTAAGATCTCTCTTCACACCACCGCTCAATGCTGCCTCTCCGAGATCAGGTCGACACCCACCACCCTTTCCAGATTTCCTACAACGATGAAGATAAACTCAGAAAGAGTCTCATTTTCCTCCAAAAGAGCAGCCTTTCTGAAATAGGTGCAATCTTTCCAATCCAGAGAAAGCCACATCACATATCCCATCGTACTATTCCCTTCCTCTATTTGAGATTAAGTTTCAAGCTCTTTAAAAGTATTTCTGTCTAATTCTGTGTGCTTTTGTGTGTGTGTGTGGTACGTGGGCCTCTCACTGCTGTGGCCTCTCCCGTTGCGGAGCACAGGCTCCGGACGCACAGGCCCAGCAGCCATGGCTCATGGGCCCAGTCGCTCCGCCGCATGTGGGATCCTCCCAGACCCGGGCACGAACCCGTGTCCCCTGCATCGGCACGCGGACTCTCAACCACTGCGCCACCAGGGAAGCCCCTGTGTGCTTTTAAAGTGACATCTGAAAAAAAAATGGAGGGAGCCGGTGGAAAGCTGGTTTGTGATGACACATCAATGACCAGCTGCTCCCTGCAGATGCAAACCACCACTGGAAAGGAAACACATTTCCTGTCATGAGTATTCATTCCCTTTCAGTTTTTAATTTAATCCACTGCCTATAATTTTTCCTGTCATCGACAATGAAGGTGCCATCTGCACACTGTTGCTCTAATGCATGCCCAATTGTTATTGACAAAGAAGCGTCCTGGGCAATGGCCATCACATTAATTGTTCCATACATGGAACAGGAGGAGGGGTCCAACTGGCCTGACGCCCTCCAAGGGAAAGAAAGGAGGTAAGGGGGACCTTCCTGCAGCTGGGTATCAGTCCAACTCCTGGACAGAGAGCTGCCTTCAATGCCTCTCATTCCTGAGACCAGATGTCAGTACAGACTGCTCCCGGGTATAAAGACTTCCAGAGAAAAGCCTCTGGTGCAGTTTCCATTCACTCTGAAACTTAAAAACACAAGACCACTAATACAGAGGATAAGCCTGATTCGGAGATATTCTCCTATTTCTAAATATCTATGCTGCATGCAATTTTGTCTATAGAATGTGCCCCTGAAGACTAGCCAGAAGCACTTGAATGTCTGCAAATATCGGGATTCTCTGGGCTTTGTCTGTTTTTTTATCAACATGCCTGTTATTCTTTAGTTGCCATCAAGGAATTCTGTTGATCCTCAATCTCCAGATATTTTAGGCAAATATAAAATATTGTTCTAAACGATTCAGTCATAATTTGCTGAATAGCTACAACATTTAATGAAAAAAATCTAAGAGTAATGTTTTTGGATTAAAAAAAAAAACCTTGTAAAATAGTTTTTTAATGTTTTCTCAAGTTTTAAAGTTTTGGACCAACTGATTTTTAAGACCCATAAAATGTTTCATTTACTAATATATAAGCTATAATTTTTTCAAACTAACATACCAAAAAGTTCATTACCTCATTAAGGCTGTCTTTGAAAATAGTCAGTACAGAACTGTTTTAAGTTGCTTAGGACACGGGAATTTTTATTTTTCTCCAGTGTCAGATTATAAGCATCCAAAACAAAAATAAAAACAGAAAATCCATCTCCATCTCATTTGTGAGCCATCAACATCCATCATGAGACCCTGCTTTGAGGTACACCTGCCAGTCCTAATAAATAAACTCATTCTGAAAAGAAGAATATCTCTACCAAAAATTTTCAAATAATCGGGCTTTAATCCTAACAGGAGTCCGAAACTATTTGATATTTTAATAGCTTTCTTAGAATAACTGCATCTCCTTCTACAGGGGCTACATTGAAGGAAACATTCATTTACATTTAAATAAATCATAAATGTAAGAAGTATGTAAAATGCTCATTCTTGATTAAGTCAAAGGTGTAGCCATGGACTAGGACACTACAACTTCTAATTGTATTTTTTTTTAGATAATACCTTGTAGGCATATATTCAATTCACTAAAAACCATTTGAAGGACACGCTCATACACCTTTCCAAGGAACTGCACTGATTTAAGAAAATGACAGACACAATTTTGCCCAAGTCTTCTCCAAACTATCAGTTTGAAGGAACCCATTAAATATCAAAATGAGAGGGGGAGGAACCAAGATGGCAGAGTAGAAGGACGTGCTCTCACTCCCTCTTGCGAGAACACCAGAATCACAACTAGCTGCTGGACAATCATCGACAGGAAGACACTGGAACTCACCAAAAAAGATACCCCACATCCAAAGACAAAGGAGCAGGCACAATGAGACAGTAGGAGAGGCGCAATC
Organism: Grampus griseus; assembly: GCF_964374135.1. NCBI lineage: Eukaryota > Metazoa > Chordata > Mammalia > Artiodactyla > Delphinidae > Grampus > Grampus griseus. Next base: position 120,961,816 of record NC_139018.1, on the reverse strand, counting down.
ACAGCAAAATCAAATCCCATAACTGCTGGGTGGGTGACTCACACACTGGAGAACATTCATACCACAGAAGTCCACCCACTGAAGTGAAAGTTCAGAGCCACACGTCAGGCTTCCCAACCTGGGGGACCGGCAACGGGAGGAGGAATTCCTAGAGAATCAGACGTTGAGGCCTACTGGGAATTGATTGCAGGACTTCGACAGGACTGGGGGAAACAGAGACTCCACTCTTGGAGAGCACACACAAAGTAGTGTGCGCATCGGGACTCGGGAAGGAGCAGTGACCCCATAGGAGACTGAACCAGACCTACCTGCTAGTGTTGGAGGGTCTCCTGCAGAGGCAGGAGGGGGGTCATGGCTCACCATGGGGACAAGTCGGGGCAGCAGAAGTTCTGGGAAGTACTCCTTGGCGTGAGCCGTTCCAGAGTCTGTCATTAGCCCCACAAAAGCGGCCAGGTAGGCTCCAGTGTTGGCTTGCCTCAGTCCAAAAAACCAACAGGGAGGGAACCCAGCCCCACCCATCAACAGTCAAGTGGATTAAAGTTTTACTGAGCTCTGCCCACCAGAGCAACAGTCAGCTCTACCCACCACCAGTCCCTCCCATCAGGAAACTTACACAAGCCTCTTAGATAGCCTCATCCACCAGAGGGCAAACAGCAGAAGCAAGAAGAACTACAATCCTGCAGGCTGTGGAAAAAAAACCCCATCCACAGAAAAACAGACAAGATGAAAAGGCAGAGGGCTATGTACCAGATGAAGGAACAAGATAAAACCCCAGAAAAACAACTAAATGAAGTGGAGATAGGCAACCTTCCAGAAAAAGAATTCAGAATAATGATAGTGACTATATTCCAGGACCTCGGAAAAAGAATGGAAGCGAAGACCGAGAAGATGCAAGAAATGTTTAACAAAGACCTAGAAGAATTAAAGAACAAACAAACAGAGAGGAACAATACAATAACTGAAATGAAAAATACACTAGAAGGAATCAATAGCAGAATAACTGAGGCAGAAGAATGGATAAGTGACCTGGAAGACAATATGGTGGAATTCACTGCTGCAGAACAGAATAAAGAAAAAAGAATGAAAAGAAATGAAGACAGCCTAAGAGACCTCTGGGACAACATTAAACTTAAGAACATTCGCATTACAGGGGTCCCAGAAGGAGAATAGAGAGAGAAAGGACCAGAGAAAATATCTGAAGAGATTATAGTCCAAAACTTCCCTAACATGGGAAAAGAAATAGCCACCCAAGTCCAGAAAGCGCAGCGAGTCCCATAAGGATAAACCAAAGGAAAAACATGCCGAGACACATAGTAATCAAACTGGCAAAAATTAAAGGCAAAGAAAAAATATTGAATGCAGCTAGGGAAAAACAACAAATAACATACAAGGGAACTCACGTAAGGTTAACAACAGATTTCTCAGCAGAAACTCTACAAGCCAGAAGGGAGTGGCATGATCTACTTAAAGTGATGAAAGGGAAGAACCTACAACCAAGATTACTCTACCCAGAAAGGATCTCATCAGATTGGATAGAGAAATCAAAAGCTTTACAGACAAGCAAAAGCTAAGAGAATTCAGCACCACCAAACCAGCTCTACAACAAATGCTAAAGGAACTTCTCTAAGTGGGAAACACAAGAGAAGAAAAGGACCTACAAAAATAAACCCAAAACAATTAAGAAAATGGTAATAGAAACATACATATCGATAATCAGCTTAAACGTGAATGGATTAAATGATCCAACCAAAAGACACAGGCTTACTGAATGGATACAAAAACAAGACCCATATATATGCTGTCTACAAGAGACCCACTTCAGACCTAGGAACACATACAGACTGAAAGTCAGGGGATGGAAAAAGAAATTCCATGCAAGTGGAAATCAAAAGAAAGATGGACTAGCTATACCCATATCAGATAAAATAGACTTAAAAATAAAGAATGTTACAAGACACAAGAAGGACACTACATAATGATCAAGGGATCAATCCAAGAAGAAGATATAACTATTATAAATATATATGCACCCAACATAGGAACACCTCAATACATAAGGCAACTGCTAACACCTATAAAAGAGGAAACAAACAGTAACACAATAATATTGGGGGACTTTAACACCTCACTTACACCAATGGACAGATCATCCAAAATGAAAATAAATAAGGAAACAGAAGCTTTAAATGACACAATAGACCAGATAGATTTAATTGATATTTATAAGACATTCCATCCAAAAACAGCAGAGGATTCTTTCTTCTCAAATGCGCATGGAACATTCTCCAGGATAGATCACATCTTGGGTCACAAATCCAGCCTCAGTAAATTTAAGAAAATTGAAATCATATCAAGCATCTTTTCTGACCACAATGCTATGAGATTAGAAATAAATTACAGGGAAAAAAACGTAAAAAACACAAACACATAGAGGCTAAACAATACATTACTAAATAACCAAAAGATCACTGAAGAAATCAAAGAGGAAATCAAAAAATACCTAGATACAAATGACAATGAAATCATGACTATCCAAAACCTATGGGATGCAGCAAGGGCAGTTCTAAGAAGCAAGTTTGTGGCTATACAAGCCTACCTCAAGAAACAAGAAAAAACTCAAGTAAACAATCTAACCTTACACCTAAAGGACCTAGAGAAAGAAGAACAAACAAAACCGAAAGTTAGCAGAAGGAAAGAAATTATAAAGATCAGAGCAGAAATAAATGAAATAGAAACAAAGAACACAATAGCAAAGATCAATAAAACTAAAAGCCGGTTGTTTGAGAAGATAAACAAAATTGTTTATCATCAAGAAAAAGAGGGAAAGGACTCAAATCAATAAACTTAGAAATGAAAAAGGAGAAGTTACAACAGACACTGCAGAAATACAAGCATCCTAAGAGACTACTACAAGCAACTCTATGCCAATAAAATGGACAACCTGGAAGAAATGGACAAATTCTTAGAAAGGTATAACCTCCCAAGACTGAACCAGGAAGAAACAAATATGAACAGAACAATCACAAGTAATGAAATTGAAACTGGGTTTAAAAATCTTCCAACAAACAAAAGTCCAAGACTAGATGGCTTCATGGGTGAATTCTATCAAACATTTAGAGAAGAGCTAACACCCACCCTTCTCAAACTCCTCCAAAAAAATTGCAGAGGAAGGAACACCCCTAACTCATTTTATGAGGCCAGCATCACCCTGATACCAAAACCAGACAAAGATACTACAAAAAAAGAAAATTACAGACCAATATCACTGATGAATATACATGCAAAAATCCTCAACAAAATACTAGCAAACAGAATCCAACAACACATTAAAAGGATCATACACCATGATCAAGTGGGATTTATCCCAGGGATGCAAGGATTCTTCAATATACGCAAATCAATGTGATACACCATATTAACAAATTGAAGAATAAAAACCATATGATCATCTCAATAGATGCAGAAAAAGCTTTTGACAAAATTCAACACCCATTTATGATAAAAACTCTCCAGAAGGTGGGCATAGAGGGAACCTACCTCAACATAATAAAGGCCATATACGACAAACCCACAGCAAACATCATTCTCAAAGGTGAAAAACTAAAAGCATTTCCTCTAAGATGAGGAACAAGATAAGGATGTCCACTCTCACCACTATTATTCAACATAGTTTTGGAAGTCCTAGCCACGGCAATCAGAGAAGATAAAGAAATAAAAGGAATACAAATCGGAAAAGAAGAAGTAAAACTGTCACTGTTTGCAGATGACATGATACTATACATAGAGAATCCTAAAAATGCCACCAGAAAACTACTAGAGCTAATCAATGAATTTGGTAAAGTTGCAGGATACAAAATTAATGCACTGAAATCTCTTACATTCCTATTCACTAATGATGAAAAATGAAAGGGAAATTAAGGGAACACTCCCATTTACCATTGCAACAAAAAGAATAAAATACCTAGGAATAAACCTACCTAGGGTGACAAAAGACCTGTATGCAGAAAACTATAAGACGCTGATGAAAGAAATTAAAGATGATACAAACAGATGGAGAGATATACCATGTTCTTGGATTGGAAGAATCAATATTGTGAAAATGACTATACTACCCAAAGCAATCTGCAGATTCAATGCCATCCCTATCAAATTACCAATGGCATTTTTTACAGAACTACCACAAATCACCTTAAAATTTGTATGGAGACACAAAAGACCAGGAATAGCCAAAGCAGTCTTGAGGGAAAAAAACGGAGCTGGAGGAATCAGACTCCCCGACTGCAGACTATACTACAAAGCTACAGTAATCAAGACAATATGGTACTGGCACAAAAACAGAAACATAGATCAATGGAACAAGATAGAAAGCCCAGAGATAAACCCACACACCTATGGTCAACTAATCTATGACAAAGGAAACAAAGATATACAATGGCGAAAAGACAGTCTCTTCAATAAGTGGTGCTGGGAAAACTGGACAGCTACATGTAGAAGAATGAAATTAGAACACTCCCTAACACCATACACAAAAATGAACTCAAAATGGATTAGAGACCTAAATGTAAGACTGGACACTATAAAACTCTTAGAGGAAAACATAGGAAGAACACTCTTTGATATAAATCACAGCAAGATCTTTTTTGATCCAACTCCTAGAGTAATGGAAATAAAAATAAAAATAAACAAATGGGACCTAATGAAACTTCAAAGCTTTTACTCAGCAAAGGAAACCATAAACAAGATGAAAAGACAGCCCTCAGAATGGGAGAAAATATTTGCAAACAAATCAACGGACAAAGGATTAATCTCCAAAATATATAAACAGCTCATGCAGCTCAATATTAAAGAAACAACCCAATCCAAAAATGGGCAGAAGACCTAAATAGACATTTCTCCAAAGAAGACATACAGATGGCCAAGAAACACATGAAAAGCTGCTCAACATCACTAATTACTAGAGAAATGGAAATCAAAACTATAATGAGGTATCACCTCACACCAGTTAGAATGGGCATCATCAGAAAATCTACAAACAACAAATGCTGGAGAGGGTTGGTGGGAATGTAAATTGATACAGCCACTATGAAGAACAGACTGGAGGTTCCTTAAAAAACTAAAAATAGAATTACCATATGATCCAGCAATCCCACTACTGGGCATATACCCAGAGAAAGCCATAATTCAAAAACATACATGCACCCGGATCTTCACTGCAGCACTATTTACAATAGCGAGGTCACGGAAGCAACCTAAATGCCCATCAACAGATGAATGGATAAAGAAGATATGGTACATATATACAATGGAATATTACTCAGCCATAAAAAGGAACGAAATTGAGTCATTTGTTGAGACGTGGATGGATCTAGAGACTGTCATACAAAGTGAAGTAAGTGAGAAAGAGAAAAAACAAATATTGTATATTAACGCATGTGTGTGGAACCTAGAAAAATGATACAGATGAACCGGTTTGCAGGGCAGAAGTTGAGACACAGATGTAGAGAACACACATATGGACACCAAGGGGGGAAAACCGCGGTGGGGTGGGGATGGTAGTGTGCTGAATTGGGCAATTGGGATTGACATGTATACCCTGATGTGTATAAAACTGATGACTAATAAGAACCTGCAGTATAAAAAAGCAAACAAATAAAAAAACTAATACTAAACTTTCCTTGGGTAATTTGTATGGAAATATGTTAATATAAATGTTTCAAACATCACATGAATTCTCTAAAAATCTTATATGTTTTGGTATAATGTTATAAGTCATAATTCTAGTTATTACTTTAAAATGTATATCTCAGAAATTTAAAAAAATATATCAAAATGATATTGCAGAAATACTGACATGGATTTGTGAATCAAATAATAAATCAAAAAGAGAAAATAACATATATTTTGCCCATTTGCTTATTTGCTGATAAGAGTATCCTTTAAGTTTCTAGCTTAAGATGTCAGCTTATACTGATCTATTTCCCCTTTCCCCCCAAGACCACTCAAATTAAAATAAAGAAGGGAAACAGTATGTCAATGAAAACATGTTGCCTGCCAGATCAGGAAACAGAGGATGTTGCAGCCATCAAGCCATCATATTACAGCCTCCCTGGGTGGCGAGCCCTGAGGGAACGTGGGATGGAAACAGGATGCCCGCCATCAAGCAGTCGGTCACTGCAGCCACCCCCAAACATGCACCCTGAGGGGACTCAGGATGAGAAAGCACAGGATACTGGCCCCAGAGAGCTGAGGTGCATATCAAAGGAATGATTTCAGTGAGCCCAGACTCTCGCATCTTCCCATACATAGAAAAGCACTGAATTCCTTAACTTGAGATGTCTGGTTTTCTTTAATTAACAGTAATCTTCTGATGTTCTGACCACTTGGTCTTTGCTGCAAAAACTCCCATATACCCTGGCTCCTCCCTTCCCTCTTCAGAGACGAGACGTCGCTCAGAGCTACCTGAGAGGCTGCCTCCCAGGCCTAAGTCCTCAGTCCTGTCCACCAAATAAAACATAATTCTCAACTTTTAGCTTGTGCATTTTTTTCAGTCGACAGGTATGAACTTCCCAAAACAAAGAGAATGGGAATGGGGCCATAAAAAGACAAGGTATTTCAATACACTACAAGAAGAGAACACACACACAGACGGAGGTTTGGTAACTGCAAAAGCAGATGAAGGAAGTCCTGTGCTGAACACTGGGGAGGGGGCTTCAGGATGGAGGTAGCAGGTCTGCCATGTAGAAACCCATAGAGTTCAGAAGTGCCCTGAGTCTGGAGGAGGGCAGGGCGTATGGAGTGGAGCTGTCACAGGTGAATTCAGAGAAAGCTTTGTCAACTCCCTTCTGACAATAATGAGCAACCAGGTTTCTCCTCACTCCACGGAGTGAAAACTCAAACAAACTGATCTGATCAGTGAGCGCTGTACAGTACAATGTGGTAGCCACTCCAAAACGTGGCTCGAGTCGTGGATGTGTGGCCAGTGCTGTGAGCCTAACACACAGAATTTCCACAGCTTAGCTCTGCCCTCCCCTAAAAGCATTAACTATCTCATTAATATTTTTTATGTTTGCTACCCATTGCAACTTTAATAATTTAGGAATACTAGGCTAAGTAAGATACTTATTAAAATTAATGTTCCCTGCACCATTTTCCTTTTTAAATGTGACCACCAGAAAATCTAAAATCACATCTGGAGCTGATATTACATTTCTATTGGACAGCCCTGAATTAGGGAACAAAGAAGCTAACGAAGAAGAGAAACTAACACAGTAATATGAAGCAATTATACGCCAATAAAGATCTATTAAAAAAAAGAGGTGCCTTGAAGCAAAGCATTCAGTCCTTGAGCATTTAGGGTCCTCAAAAATGTAACAGCCCCCATCTGATATAGCACTTCTATCAATGTTTCTGTTCCCAATTTAAAAACAGGAAGAGAATACTAAGAATCAGAAGGCACTTTAGGAAGTCTTGCCAAACAAATAGTAAAAATAAACAGAAAGACAAATAAGCAAAATTAAAAGAAAGGAAGAAAAGTAACCCTACCCTAGAAGAAATAACATTGTTTGGTTTAAAACAAATGAACTACAAAAATAAAGAAGGAAAGGACAACCCTCCAAGCGGTATCCTCAGAGAAAGAGGGGCAAATGTACAAAGGACAGAGGGAACAGCAAAAGGAAGACACAGAGGACGGACAGCGTGACCAAAGACATCGGGAAAGGAAGGTACAATAAGGTTTGGTGAAGAAGATAAAAAGGGAGAGCGTCTCAGCTTGACCCCAGATCAGCTGACAACAGGAACACTCAACTGAATGGCATGGAAGCCACAGCACTAAACCCACACAGAAGGAAACAGGGGCTTAGAAAAATGGTTTTGCAGAGAACAGTGCTTACACTGTCACAGAATCGTGAGGGCTGCTTTTTTTTTTCTTTTTAAGTTGAATCAAGCCAACTTTAAATTACAAAGAAATTAAATATGGCTAAAGAATGGAATGTACATGTTACCAACATGGAGATGGAAGGACTTCGAGAGAAGTAGGGACAGAACGGGAGTGATTACAGAAAAGGAAAACTGAATTCCAGGTGACAGAAATAACAAGAAGCTTTAAGACTGTCTTTTTTTATTTTTCACCAAGTTAGTTTGTAGATATAGTTAAGATTACTCTTAATTTTTTATTGAGGTAACTTTTTAAAATTTATTTTATTGAAGTAGAGTTGATTTACAATGTTGTATTAGTTTCTGCTATACAACAAAGTGATTCAGTTATACATATACATTCTTTTTCATATTCTTTTCCATATGGTTTATCACAGGATATTGAATATAGCTCCCTGTGCTATACAGTAGGACCTTGTTATTTATCCATTCTATATGTAATAGTTTGCATCTGCTAATCCCAAATTCCCAATCTATCCCTCTGCCAACCCCTCTTCCCCTTAGCAACCTATGTCTGCGAGTCTGTTTCTCGTTCTAGATATGTTTGTGTCATATTTTAGATTTCACATATAATTGATATCACAATATTGGTTTATAACATCATATAAGTTTGACCTATACATTACATTTCAACTTCTGTACACACTGCAGCATGCTCACCACCAGAAGGTTAATTTCCATCTGTCACCATCCTGTTGATGCCCTTAACCCGTTTTGCCCTTCTGAAGATGCGAAAGTGAGCAGTGGAAGAAGTGAGAACAGAGGTTAAGAGAGGAGGTGCGGAGAGCTGTGAATGAGCCAAGTTCATATCTGTCATAACAGGAATTCACAGAAAATGGGTAAAGTTGATCAATCCAGGAAGAGGACTATAAACAGAGTATTAAAATAGGAGTCATAATCAGAAACAGAGGCAGCTGAAGGTCTTTGGGAAATGGTCAGCAATGGGAAATGTGGAGAGGGCCCAGGACTTTTCAGAAGTCCTTTACTGTTAGCTCTTTAAATGCTGTGTGTGCCCTGCTGACATTTATTTGTGTGTGTGTGTTCCAGTAAGACTTTATTTACAAAAACAGGCAGTGGGCAGATTTTTAATCTGTGGGCTATAGTTTGTAATCCCTGCTTTATTCATTTTTACTACTTTGCATCTGCTAACCCCAAACTCCCAATCCATCCCTCCCCTACCCCCTCCTTGGCAACCACAAGTCTGTTTTCTATGTCTGTGAGTCTCTTTCTGTTTTGTAGATAGGTTCATTTGTGTCATATTAAAAATGGCATAGCCCCTACATTTTCTCCGTATTATGCACACGCTAAATAACTGAAATGTCCGTTTGGGGGCAGACACAGTGGATAAGACAATGTCTAAATGTGAGAAAGTTCACCAATTGTGCAGTCATTACACTAACAACCCTTAAATTATCCTTGAAAAACAAAATAATCATCAGTCGAGATTTCCACGTGAAGGTAAAACAACAACAACAAAAAGCCTGTAAAAGCAAATATATAGGAAAGTATCTTCATGAGCTTGAGGAAGGGTAGGACTTTCTAAAGATAACATAAGCCCTAAACATAGAAGAAACGAATTACAAAATTAGGCAATTAAGAATTTCTGTTCATCAAAAGATACCATTTATCTGTAAGCATATTCTACTTCAATTAAAAGTTTACAAAAGAGGGAAAGAATATGAAGAGTGAAAAGACCAGCCAAAGAGTCAAAGAAAATACTTGCAAAAATATTTTACAAAGGGCTCATGTCCATAATACAGAAAAACTCATACAAATACCAATAAGGAAAAAACAAAACCACACACACACACACACACACACAACACACACAAAGATAAAAATAGGCAAGAGATATGAATAAACACTTTGTAACACTTTGTAAGAGAAGATGATATCCAAGTGGAAAATTAACAAATGAAAATGTCCTCGACTTTATTGGTAATCAGGAAACTGCTAATTAAAATCACAAGGAAGTATCACTCCCCACCCACCAGAATGGTAAATTTAAAAGACTAAAATCCAAAGTGTGGGTGATTATGTAGAACAAGAAGAATTTTTCAGACGCTGCTGGTGAGAATGTTAATTGGTATAATCATTTTGAAAAGGGTTTGGCTTCATCTGGAAAAGTTAAAGATATGGCATCCTATGGCCTGGCTAGTGCCCTCCTATATATATACATACGTGATAGAAATACAAATACATGTGCATCAAAAGACATGAGCAATTAGAATATTCATGGCAGTGTCCTTCATAAGACAAAAGCTAGAAACAACTTAAATCTCCATCAACAGAATAACAAATCATGTTATATCCACTTGATAAAAATGAATAAACTGCAGCAACAGGCAAGAACTTGGGTGACTCTCACAAAAATAAAAGTGAGTAAAAGAAAACAAAAGAATACATATTGTGTGCTGTGTGATTCCACTTGTATAAAGTTCTGGAGAAGGGCAAAACTAAACCCTTGCACTTGATTTCATGTTAATGGTTTTCCAGTGGGAAAAAAGGGGGGAAGAGACGTCCTGGGTGGTGGTTACCTGCGTGGGTTCACTGTGATAATTCACCAAGTTGGTTTTGATATTGTGCTACACGGTGGATACATATTACACTGCAATTCAAAGTTGAAGATGACTTCAAAAATGAAATCTGCCTAAGAGCTAGCCAGCATATTAAAGGTTACTGCAAATGTCAATAAAACATCTTAAGAAAAAACAGTGAATAAAAGAATGTTTCCAGAACAGTGATTTCAATTGTAAATGTTATCAATTTGAGTTTAATCAATCAGTGAGCAGCCTCGGATTAATTTGCTTAATCTGAGCCCCTCCATATGACACACTGTATGTGTGAGCTTCTAAAGACGGCTGCAGTAGAGTAGAAAACCATTTTACGATTCTGACGTTTCAAAACACCTGGAACTCAACCTGACCACTTGCCTTCTCTCCACAAAATAAAACAAACACATTTATTCTTGCTCAGACACACACACACAAGGGGGGATGGGTCAGCTCCTCCTTCTACTACCTGACTACCTGACTCAGAGCATGGAGTCAGCCCTGTGTCCAGGCCTCTCCCACAGCCTCCTCCCCTGCAGGATTTTAAACAATTCCTTACTTAATTTCATGTTAGTTTCAGCCAATTATTTGGCTCTCTGGGAGCTATGACTCCATGGCTTTTGCTGTAACTTCTAGCTTTTTCTCTTGGAAACTTAAGCATATTATGTGATGTCTTATGATATCCAAAAACATATTCAAAAAGGAGAGATAAGAGTCATAGGGGTGTGTGTGTGTGTGTGTGTGTGTGTGTGTTTATACACAAATAAATGTGCACATGCAAACTTTTTTACAATGGTTTTGGTTTTTACTTTGAGGGCTCTTTTTGCTAAAACAGTTTATAGCTAATGTAGAGTGGGAATAAGGAAATCACTGAAATAAAGAGCATGGGAATCAGAAAGTTCCAAATTACTTTCGTCTTCTCTAAGAAGTAAAACACTACCTAATCCTGATAAATCAATAAGGGAGCAGAGATTTTCACTGGCATCTCTCCATGACAAGACCACTTCTCTTCCTTTAACAGCATGTCAAGGATGAATCAGGAGCTCTGAGAGAACTGAGCCTCTGGGGAATATCTTCAGGGGTAGACTTGAAAGGCAACATTTACAAGAGAGCTTCCTTTATTAAAAGTGCCCATAATCCCCAGCCTATAAAGCTAAAAGAATTTTGTACGTTTATGTTCCAGAGCCATAAAGAGGTTTAAGAGGGATACAATTTCTACCTTAATAAATCTGGATCAATTACAAAGGTGCATGGTAAACAAGTTTTAATTTAGAATTTCAGTTCTGCTACCAGCAATGATGAACAAGGTAGTTCTCACCAGCCCTCCGGTGAGAATAATTAGAAAAATGCAATGATCATGTGCATGAAGGCACCAGATAACTAGCAGGGCAATGATGAACAGCAGGGCCAAGGTCCAGAAAAGGGAAGTTTAGGAAAATAACAGGATCTGGGGCCATTTTTCCAGAGCCATGTGATGATTTCTAAAGCAACGCCTACAATGCCAAAAGTTTAAACAGATCTTGGCAGACTCAACAGCTAGCAGGACAAATAGGGGTGCAGGGTCCACAGAAAAGAAGAAAGACCCTGCTAAATTCTCTATTTGCACACCCTAAAACATATATGCAAAATTCAGAAACTAACCAGCCCTCCCAGGAACGGAAGCCCAGGTCCTCCTCTACTCAGTCACTAACTGGATTAAGGTGATTTGTGCTTGCTGGTAGCTACAGCCTGTGTGTTGGTCAGAAGCAAACATAAAACTAGAGGGAGGCAGTGTCAAGATCTTCAAATTATCTCTGTGATTTTTCACATACAAAATCTGGGATAAAACTTAAAAGCATCCAGGTTTAGAAGTAACATCATGAATCATTTCAATAAATACTTTGTGAGAGATTTCTAAAATAAAAATAGGAACAGGGATTGAATATGCAGTGATAGTGAGAGTTATGTAATAGTGGGGAAAGAACACAATTTTGTTTTAAAACTCAGTTTATTACTTGGCCTATTTACGTCACTTTAAAAGTAATGCCTGCTAATATTGTTTAAGGCACCATAATGGTGTTATGCTATTTCAATTTTTAAATATTTCTCTAAACATCCCAAAACACAGAGAAAAGACAGCCTGAACTGCACCAGAAGGCCTTGAGTGATGGTGATTTGGGTGATTTTCCCCCCTGCAGTCCTTTTTTTGTTTAATTTGATTTCTTGCACAAAACACGTATCTGTAGCTGTAAGAAATACCATTTATAAAAACATTATTAGGATAATTACATAACTGCACCTTGGGTTTTCTTCATAAACTGTCTTCAAGGTGTGCAATTTTTACAGCAAATATTTGGTAATATTAAGTTAGAGTTGTAGCATTTTACATAGTGAACAGTAAATATAAAATCATAAGTCTGACAAACCAGAGCAGAGGCCAAGGGATTTCAGATAACACACAAGCCCTCAGACACTGGGCTCCACACCCATGCCTGCCCTCTGCAGTAGCAAACCCCAAATGCACAACCACTTTGTTCTGCTGTCTTGTGACTAAAGCTTCTAAAAAGTTGACTCTGCAATCCCAAATGTACAAAAGAACAAAAATCATCCATGCATCATTATATGTTATACATTTCCGTATAATATTGTGTTGATTCCTATTATTCATTTTAAATACCTTGCCTTCTGGCCATGCTTTCATAACTGTACACATTTATTTTATGCAAATCAACACTCGGAATGGCCTTCAGATATATGTGTACAGGTGAATGACTAAATGGCATGCACAAAGGAGAAATATTATGGAAACTGTTGGTAGTTTAAGAACCTTACACTTGCATCACTTCAAAATGATTTCTTAGGTATTATCTCATTCCCAGCCCAGATACAAGCCCATGAGGTAAATTAATAATCACCATAAGTCAGAGTATGCATTTAGGTACTTTCACTCAATAAATTTATCTATATACCTACATGAAGTTCACATACACAGTTATATATCATAGATAGTATACCCAAAATGCCTCTGGAATCTGTCCACGTCTCCACATTCCCACAGTGACCGTTCTAGTTTCGACCTCTTCATCCTTTGCCTACACTTTCTCTTCTCTTTAATCTGTCCCACACATACACTGCCCTTAGCATCCTCAATCTAAACACAGATCTAGTAACATCCCTCCTCTTGATTAAAAATCCACCACCCCTTCCCATGCTTCACCTCGTGCCTCACCAAGGGGGCCTGGTAAAACTATCCCTCTAAAAACACAGGCTTTGTCTTTAGAAATTTATGCACATTTTTTTCATTCTAGTCTATAATTCATACTTGTTGGATTGAATACAAATATAATGGTTTGGACTGTTTCCATTTCTAGGAAAATATGCAATGGCAAGCTGGTCTTGCAGCTTCACAAATCCTCTAGCACACCACCACCTCCGCCTCATGTCCTGGGAGATACCCAGGCGAGAGTCCAGGGCAAAATGTAAACTCTGCAGAGCCACTTGACACACCTCACATTCAACACCTCTTCTGTCTACAGTATGAACTCACCTCAGGCCTCCCACCAAAAGATAACCCCATCCTTGCAAGGTGTGTTTCTAGAACATCATTCTTACAAAAGGGTACCTAAGAGAAAGTTAGTAGTTTTGTTAGTATGATATCCCTCCTTTAAAACATTCTCAATACACATAGCACATTCAAGTTTCTGAAAAGTTTTTCAGCAAAACCCGCAGCGAAGATCAACTGGGAGCCAGTGTTCCACAGAACACACCTTGTTGAGGGTGTGCCGTCCTCACCCCACTCTCATTTTTCCTCACCCTGTTCGTCTCACCTGGAAAGCCTTTCTTATTTTCTCCAACTGGCAAACTTCTACTCCCCTTTAGAAATCTAATTCCTAGCCATCCTAGCTGGAAGTAAATATTTCCTACTATGTGTGTCTGTACCACTTTACAGACATTTGTGTTCAATTACACGTGATGTAATCTTGGATTTACACGTCAGTCTCCCTAGATAGACTGTGAATTCTAGAAGTAGAAATAATCCCTTAACCAGGTATAAGTTCCCAGAACCTAGCAACGTCCACAAGTCCTTCAATAAGTGTGTGTGGAATAAGTTGATAAACAGGTAAATGATCTTCCATGAAAATAAGATATGTAGAATCACACATTATCTCCCTATTACTCCCACCAGGAAATCTCTGCTGGCAGAAAGGGCAACAATAACAAGATTTGGGAGAAAAAATGTTCTCTAGAACAGCCCAGTCAGAATGGGCAAAGGACCCCTGGAACAAAATTTGTAAACAGAACCTGACAACAGTTAGGGCTCTGCCACATGAATCACTTATGAGTCACTGTATCTCTGTCCAGGGTCTCAAGAGTCTGGCTGGAAAGCCCTGGCTCTGCTTCAAAACCAGACAGAGCCGAGTCCTGCTGGAATACAAATGTTTGCATATTTCATTATTTCTAATAGAGAGACTTCCTTTTCACCCAGGATCTCAGGATAGTTACATTCAGTCAGTTACACTCAGGCAGTTTAAATAAATTAAGCTGACTTCTTTCTGCAAAAGAAGTTACAGATTCTAAAGGAGGCAGGAGATGCAAAGGGCTTGCAAGGCAAATGTGGATGTTCCACACAGCCTTGCCTCTAACCAATGAGCAACCCTGGGCAAGAGACCAACCTTGGGCAAGACCCTTCTAGGCACTGACATCCCAACCCTTGAGTTGAGTAGCTACATAATGAAGATCAAGCAAACCTTCGGTGAATCACCAGTGTGTGGCAAGCACTTTCTCTTATTTAATCCTCTCAAAACCCTGTGAAGTGAGTATTATTATTCTCATTTTACACATGAGGAAACAGGGCTTAGAAAGATAAAGTAATTTGCTCAAGGCCACTCCATGAGCTCACAGGATTGCTGGGCTGGGAAGTCAAATGCATTCCCGGCTAGATCCACAGTGAGAACAATGTATTAACTGGAAAATACAGACTCAGGATGTTTAAGAAACTTTCCTCAGAACAACCAGCCAGAAACGAGCAGAGCCAGAACCTACCAAAGGTCCCAAGCACAAATCCTGAGCTCTCTGAAGTAACAGAGAAGCTGCTCCATAAAGCACTTGCCTCCCCAAATGCCGCAGGCCTGTGCTGCTCCAAAGCCCCTGTAACTCCATTTCTCCACCACGGCTCCGCTTAACACCGGGGCAGTTTTCCCAGCCCCTCTTCCCCTAACCCCATATCTCCATCCTTTCCCCTTTCCTGAAGCCCAAGCTCTGTAAACAGGAATTTTTGCCCTGGTAACCCACGAGACAGCACTTGTCTGCCTTTACAGCTCTCCTCTGTGATAACCTGCCCACGTCATCGCACGCACGTTCAATATTTTGAAGCATAGGGTCTATCTGTAGAAGGAAGTACATATTTAACACAGGTGTCATGTGGGAAAGCAAGCCATTCATCACAGCAATTTAACTAGGTTAAGTGATGCAACATACATCAGTGTAAGAGAACGGGCACTCTTTATTTTCAGGACTATGAAATCTTACCTGTCTTTTTCCACCTCTAATCTGCACACCTCTGGAGGCTCTTAGCACTTTCTACCTATTGTAGCTATTCTCACACTCCCTTCCTACCACATTCTTCCCTCCCTGAAACAGCGTCACACCTGTACACTTCTCCAGAGCACAGTCCAATGAATGCCTTGTACAAGCTAGACACTGAAATCCATTTATAATGACTTAAACACTTTTGTAAAATATTTATATCGTATGAGGATGTGCCAACTGAATATCCAATATCCATATTTAATATGTGACAACCGAATATCCAAAGCAGTCTAGAAGAGCGAAAGAACAAACTTACCCAGATATTACACAGATCTGCCAATTGAAGTGCGCAAGCCCGTGGGGCTGAAAGCAGCTGCCTGAAGGAGCAGACGAGTGTATCCCGGCGGCGGAGTTTTGCTCATCCTCAAAGCAAGACGACCCGCACTACCCTCACCAGGAAGGCAAAGAATGCCCATTACTGGAATTGGGGAGGGGGTCTAAATGCTCAGAGTTGGCCCTTTGCCTGGACAGATGAACCAGCTGCAAAGCCCAGGGCCAGGCCTCTACCCAGAGAAGGTGCATACCACGGGCAGCAGAAAAGCCTAGAAATGTCTAAATTGACTCCAAATGTCGGACTGCATGCCAATACTTATACCATAAGGGGTACTAATACGTGATCATTCAGACCTGTTCTTGAGGATTCCCGGCTCGGGACGGAGACACTTTCGTCCTGAGTTTCTAAACCGAGGGCAAGGCGGGTCTGAAGTACCCGCGCACAGGTGGCCGGGGCGCGCGCCAGGCTCCTCCCAGGCGACCGGGGAAACCGAGGCACGCGGCGGCGGGCAGGGCCGGGCCGGGACTCACCACGTCCATGATCTGCAGAAGGCTCAGAGAAAAGTAGACGGTGAGCGGCTGCGAGTCGTTGGCCACGGGCCTCTCCAAAGGATTGTAGTTCTTGACCAGGTCCTTGTAGAGCTTCCTCTGGAACTCGCCTTGCAGGGACACTTCAGGAGAGGAGAGAAGAACCGGGCGGGCTGCTCAAGGAAGGCCAGAGGGGATGCGCTCCGCGCACCCTGCCCGCACCCCCGGCCGCCCAAGCAGCGCAGCCCAGACGCGCAAGGCTCGCCTTCCCCCGTCACCGCCGACAGTGACCCCCGCCGTCCCCGGCGGGAGCGAACCCCCAAACCCGGGCCCGGCGCGGGGCGCCCCAAGCCACCCGGGATGCGCCCGGGATTCCGCGGACGAAGAGTGGAGGGCGGGGAGACCAGCGGCTTTACCGTGCAGGAGCGACGCGGCCAGCACCAGGCACAGTAAGCGCCGCATTTTGGGGCTGGAGCTGCGCGTCTCGGAAGTCGGCCCGGGCCTGCGCCTGCGGCCGCAGAGCCGCTTCTCGCGGTTCGGCTCGCGCGCCTTTAAAGAGCCGAGCGCGCGCCCCCGCCCCGGCCACCCCCGCGCGCCTCTCCACGTGACGAGCCCCGCCCCCGCCCCCCCGCGCCCCTCCCACCCGTCCCTTCGGGCCCACCACCCCGCCCGCCGGCCCTCGGGCTCCTAGGCGGCCACAGTGGGGGACAGTAGCCCGAGCGCTCCCGGGGAGGTGCGCCCCGCCTCTGTCTCCACCAAGCGGTCCCCGCGCTCCAGAGGCTGTCCAAGGCTGGGCTCTGCCGGTCCCTTATGTCCTTTGTCCCCACTCCGCTCGCTGACGCTCTCAGAAGCTGCGCCGGGTCGGTGGGAGAACGCCGGGACCCTCAAGGGTCCGGTTCTCCAGGGCCCTTCCTACCCCCCGCCGGGGCGGGGTGCAGCGCCCGGGAACCGGGCTCCCACAGGTTCGCGACTCCCTCCAAGGAGACGAGACAGACCTGAGACAGGCCCCTCCTACCTCCCGCCGGTCGTGGATGTTCTTTCAGCATCCATTTGCTGGGCATCACCAGCCTGCTTCTCAGCCAGTTCTGGAGATGCCAAGAGGAGAGGCGAAGTCCGCCAGGGAGGCGTTCTACAGGGAGGAGACTCTGTAAAAGTGTGTGATGGAATTCCCAGTGTATATCCTCTTTATATCTCGTTCTCTTTTAAAGGCGATTGAAAATGTTGAAAAGTTAACTCCCCACGGCTTGCCAGAAGGACAGTCAAAACTTGGTGTGATCTAGGCATTGTTTTTTTTTCTGAGGCCGAGAGAATTAATTGCCAAGAGGAAGCTCAGAGCAGACACCAGTCAAAGGGGTCAGGGGCTTAGTTACATCCTAGATATTGAGGAGGGGCCATGGTTCTGGAAGAGGATGGGAGAGAGAATGCTGACGAGGGCCTTCAAAAGTGATGTGTAGACACTATCCCCTTTGCTCTCAGCAAGCATGTTGCAGAAGGCTGAGTGCAGAGGGGTTCCCTGTGCCCACTTAGGGGGTTCTGCAGCTCTCTTTCATCAGGCCCCAGAGAATCTGAGCTCCACCAGGATCTGAGATCACTGTGGACCAGCAGAGGCAATGCCCACATCTCTGAACTGCATAAGGCCCAGGATTCCTGGATGGCGCCAAAAACTAGGGAAAGGCTTACCAAAATGTGACTGCCCTTGAATTTACCCCAGCAGCAGTAAAGGGCAACCAAGGCAGTTATTTGATATGGAAAAACAAAGAATTATGTCAGCCTTGCAATGAAGTGTCCTGTAGCAAATTCACACCTGTTAACTGATGCACATATAAATAAATAATCCGTATAGGCTTTGATAACTGCAACAGGATCCTAGAAGAAGGAAGGATTCATTCTTTCTGGAGAAGGGTTCATAGAAGAGGTGACTGCTGACCTGGGCTTGCCTCAAAGGAGGGGTTTGCCGGGAGACGGGAACACCAGAGTAGGGATTCCTGGTGAGCAGACAGGCATGCTCATCACTTCATCTGGCTCCTGAGTTCCACACCATCTGGGGCCGTCTGGATACACACAGAGCTGGCATATGGTGAAGGAATGAACTACACAGTATTGGCCACTGGCAAAAAAGGAGTCAGACAAGGAAAATAAAACCCAACAACAGAATAGAGGAGACATAAGAAGCATCAGTCGGAAGATTCCCACTGGCACACCACCTCCACTGGTCCTGTGAATGCAGCACCCACTCTTCTACACATTTCCTGAAGGTACCTTCAAGCCGTGCCTTCCATCCTAGAGGTATATGAGCCCAGAGGGGCCAAGGGACTTCATATATGTGCATATGGTCATGGGGATCACGTTTCTGAAAGTATAACTACTTCCTTGCCTCCCTTGTACCCCATAATATCAGAAACCTCAAATTAAAGCATTTTCCAGTGGGACAACAGGTCAGTAAGTACAGATCTACCTTGACTTACAACAGGGTTACATCTTGATAAACCCATCATAAGTTGAAAATATTTTAAGTCGAAAATGCACTGAATACAACCTAACCTACCAAACATCAAAGCTTAACCTTGCCTACCTTGAATGTGCTCAGAAGCCGTGCATCAGCCTACAGTTGGGCAAAATCATCTAAGACAAAGCACTTTATAATGAAGTGTTGAATATCTCATGTAACTTATTGTGACACTGTACTGAAAGTAAAAAACAGAATGGTGGTATCAGTTGTTTATCCTTGTCGTGATCATGTGGCTGACTGGGGTCTGTGCTCACAGTTGCTGCCCAGCATCACGAGAGTATGGTACCACATATTGCTAGCTTGGGAAAAGATAAAAATGCCAACTTTGAAGTACAGTTTCTTCTGAATGCATATTGTTTTCACAGCATCATGATGTCAAAAAATCATAGGTTGAACCATCTTAAATTGGGGACCGTCTGTATTGGTTTATGCCCTGTTCTCTGCTAGGTGCCTGGAGCAGCAACAAGAATAATCCACTCACTCAGTTGACAATTTAGAGCCAATGTAAGTGTGGAAAATAAATTCCAGTCTGTGCTGTGCCGATAAGTAGGTCTGTGAGGTTGGCTATACGAGCAGACCTCGTTTTATTGCACTTCACAGATATGATGTTTTTTTACAAAGTGAAGGTTTGCAGCAACTCTGTAGTGAGCAAGTTTATTGACGTCATTTTTCCAATTTGCTCACTTCATGCCTCTGGGTCACATTTTGGTAGTTCTCATATTTCAAACTTTTCCATTAAAATTATGTTCTTTATGGTGATCAATGGCTGATCTTTGACGTTACTATTGTAGTTGTTCTGGGACACCACAGACCACACCCATATAAGATGGCAGACTTAATCAGTAAAGGTGTGTTCTGACTGCTCCACTGACTGGCTGTTCCCCTGTCTCTCTCCCTCTCCTAGGGCCTCCCTACTCACCGAGACACAACAGTATTGAAATTAGGCCAATTAATACCCTCCAGTGGCCTCTAAGTGCTCAAGTGAAAGGAAGAATTGTACGTATCTCATTTTAATCAAACGCTAAAAATGATTAAGCATAGTGAGGAAGACATGTTGAAAACCAAGATAGGCCGATAACTAGAACTCTTGCACCAAACAGTTAGCCAAGTTGTGAATTCAAAAGAAAAGTTCTTGAAGGAAATTGAAAGTGCTACTCCAGTCAACACATGGATGATAAGAACGTGAAACAGCCTTCTTATTGATATGGAGAAAGTTTTAGTGGTCTGGATAGAATATAAAACGAGCCACAACATTCCCTTAAGCCAAAGTCTAACCCAGAGGAAGACCCTAACTCTCTTCAATTTTGTGAAGGCTGAGAGAGATGAGGAAGCTGCAGAAGAAATGTCTGAAGCTAGCAGAAGTTGGTTCATGAGGTTTAAGGAAAGAAGCCATCTCCATAACAGAGGTGCAAGGTGAAGCAGCAAGTGCTGGTGTAGAAGCTGCAGCAAGTTATCCAGAAGATCTTGCTAAGACAATCAATGAAGGTGGCTACACTATACAGAAGATTTTCAATGTAGATGAAACAGCATTCTGTTGGAAGAAGATGCCATCCAGGACTTTCATAGCTAGAGAGGAGAACTCAATGCCTGGCTTCCAAGCTTCAAAGGACAGGCTGACTGTCTTGTTAGGGGCTAATGCAGCTGGTAACTTGAAGTTGAAGCCAATGCCATTTGCCATTCTGAAAATCCTAGGGCCCTAAGAATTATGCTAAATCTGCTCTTCCTATGCTCTCAATAAAACAACAAAGCCTGGATGACAACACATCTGTTTACAACATGGTTTACTGAATATTTTAAGCCCTCCGTTGAGACATACTGATCAGAAAAAAAAAAAAAAATCCCTTTCAAAATGTTACTGCTCATTGACAAGGCACCTAATCACCCAAGAGCTCTGATGGAGCTGGACAGTGAGATTAATGTTGTTTTCATGCCTGCTAACACAACATTCATTCTGTGGCCCATGAATCAAAGAGTACTTTCAACTTTAATGTCATTATTGAAGAAATACATTTTGCAAGGCTGCAGCTACCATAGATAGTGATTCCTCTGATGGATCTGGACAAAGTAAATTGAAACCTTCTAGAAAGGATTCACCATTCTAGATGCTATTAAGAACACTTGTGATTCATGGGAATAGGTCTAAATAACAACATTAACAAAAATTTGGCAGAAGTTGATTCCATCTCTGATGAATGACTTTGAGGGGTTCAAGTCTTCAGTGGGGGAAGTAACTGCAGATTACTTAGAAAGAGAACTAGACTTAGAAGTTGAGCCTGAAGATGTGACTGAATTGCTGCAATATCATGATAAAACTTTAATGGATGAGGAGTTGCTTCTTATGAATGAGCAAAGAAAGTGGTTTCTTGAGATGGAAGCTACTCCTGGTGAAGATGCTGTGAAGATTGTTGAAATGACAACAAAGGATTTAGAATGTTGCATAAACTTAGTTGATAAAGCAGTGGCAGGGTTGGAGAGGATTGACTCCAATTTTGAAAGAAGTTCTAATGTGGGTAAAATGCTATTAAACAGCATGGCATGCTACAGAGAATTTATCCCACGAAGGCAAAATACTCATCACCACATTAACAGGCTAATAAAAAATATCATGTCAACAAAATATAGTGACATAATAAAATTCAATGTGTTGTGTAAAATCCAATGCTCATTCAGGACTAAAAGATAAACAACAAACCTAGGTTTGAAGAAAACTATCTTAACCTTATCAAGTGTGCCTTATAAAAAGCCTACAGCAAGTGTCATGTTTTTGTTCTGAATAAATTTTTATTTTTAGAATAATTTTAGCTTTACCAAAAAAGCTGTGGAGATGTACAGAGAATTCTTATATACCCAATACCCAGGATCCACTATTGTTAACATCTAACATCAGTATGTTATATTTTTCCAACTAGAGAAAGAATATGAATACGTTATTATTAACTAAAGACCCCACTTTATTCAGATTTTCTTAGTTTTTGCCCACTATCTTTCTGTTCCAGGATCCCATCCAGGACACCACATCACATTAGATATCATGTCTCCTTGGGCTCCTCTTGGCTGTGATAGATTCTCAGCCATGCCGGTTTATTGATAATCTTGATAGTTTTGAGGAGTACCTGTCAGGTATTTTGTAGAAAGTCCTTCAGTTTGGGTTTATCAGATGTTTACTCAGTATTAGACTGAGGTTGTGGGTTTTGGGGAGGAAGACCACAGAGGTAAAGTGCCATTCTCATCACATCATCTCAAGGGTACATACTGTTAACATGACTTATCACTGCTCATGTTGACCTTGATCAATTGTGTTGATGTAGTGTTTGTCAGATTTCTCCTTTGTGAAGTTCCTCTTTTTTTTAAATTGTGAACTGATATATGTCAGAGATAGTATAGGTATCCTTTAATTTTATTTTATATTAATTTTGGGCCATGCCACGCAGCATGCAGCATCTTAGTTCCCTGACCAGAGATCAAACCCATGCCCCCTGCAGTGGAAGTGTGGAGTCTTAACCACTGGACCACCAGGGAAGTACCCTGAAGTTCCTCTTTTGTACCTCCCTCACTGTCCTGTGGTCTTTGGAAGGATGGCAAAATGTGCAGCTCACATTGAAGGAGTGGGGAGTTATACTCTATCTACTAAAATATTTACATACATTTTAAATACTCCTTAAAGTCTTTACATAAATTATCTCAAATTATTCTTCTTGGGAGATTCATGTCTCTTCCCACATTTATTTATGTATTCAGTCATTTATGTCAGTGTAGATTCATGGACATTTACTTTCTACTTTGGGTTCTAATCCCCTGACTTTATTTTATTGCCCATATTCTTCCAGCTTTGGTCATTGGGAGCTCTTTCAGTTGGCTCCTGTGTTGCTTTGATACCCTCCCTTGTGGGTTGTCTTTGAGCACCTGCATTCTTTCTAGCGCTACGAGATTCTCCAGACTTGTAATATTTCTGGCCCCAGTCCTAGAATCAGCCATTTCTCCAAGCATCCCTAGTTCCTTTTGTTTGAAAATGGTATTAGAAGTGAACATCTGAATCCTGGGTGTGCTTGTTGCTACTGGGAGAGGTTGCTTCTAGGACCTCTGGAGTTCTCAGAGGAAGGAGATATATGTTTATATAACCCATGTATATATGCACAAACCCATCTATATCCATACTAAACTCCATATAAGTCCACACTAAATTCTCCAACTGTAATGCAACGTGGATCATCTTAGCCCCCTCCCCCTTGCTTGTGGGTAACCCCCATCTCCTACAGTGAGAAACCTGTCTCGTACCATTACATCTATTTACTTACTGGTTGAACTTCAGTATGCATCTATAAAGGTTTCAGAATTCTTTTTTTTTTAACCTCTTTATTGGAGTATAATTGCTTTACAATGGTGTGTTAGTTCCTGCTTTATAACAAAGTGAGTCAGTTATATATATACATATGTTCCCATATCTCTTCCCTCTTGCATCTCCCTCCCTCCCACCCTCCCTATCCCACCCCTCTAGGTGGTCACAAAGCACGGAGCTGATCTCCCTGTTCTTAACCTGTACCCTTGGGGGATGTACATGTGCTTTGCTGAATGGAGTACAGTGCTTATGTAGTCTTTTTTGCCTTTAAGTCTCCATTCATTTCCAAAGTTACTTAGGTCAGTACATTTTCACTCAACCCTTTCACTGAGGTTAATTTAGATATTTCTGATACTGTTAGATATTTTTGTCACAGTCAACATTCCATCATGGGATTCCCCTGAATCCCAAAGTGATTTTTTAAAAATTTGCATCAAGTGAAGCTCATTCTTCTTGCTATAAAGTTCTGTGGATTTTTAAAAAGCATAATGTCATATTGATTTTGGAAGCACGCAGCAGTAAGCGGCAGCTGGAAGCAAGATCTTATTTCCCGGACCGGGAGTCCTAACTGCTAGACCACAGAGGCCAGCTGCTAGGGCCTAAACCCCCAGTTCTTGCTTGCCTTGTCAATAATGAATTCAGGTGAGGAGGCAGAAGGTAAAGAGAAAAGTAAACATTTATTGGAAAAGCAAAGTACATGTGGAAAGACGCACGGGCAAACTCAGAGAGAGAGCCGCACCTTTGGGAAGTTTAAATCCTTTATAAGGGGGCAGCCTTCTGGGTCTTTTTCTTCTTCTTGGCCAACCGTATTATTTTGACCCTATGGCTAATTTGTCTCTGGACTCTCCCCTGGGTGGTCACGCAACCCTCAGTCAAGATGGATTTCATCGCAAAGGCCTCTGGGAGGGACAATGGCAAGACTTATTATGGTCTGGCATCCCCTGCCTTTTTGACCCCGTGAAAACTTTTGTGCATGTGTAGTGTCTCTCTTGCCCCAAGGTTGGGAAATGTATGACCTCTTGATCTTTTAACAGAGTTTAGCTCCTCTCTGTCCCAGCCATAAAGTGTCAAATGTCCAGTTATCTACACTATTCCTGTTGTTGTTTCTTAATGGAAGTGCAGATCTCGAAATACAGACAGGATTCCGGTCATAAATATGTAGTCCGGACTCTGTTTGTCTCTTGCTTCAGGAAATGTAAACAGGGGGCTGATAATGAATGTCCAGCCTGGAGCCCATCTTCTTCTCACCCCAGGAAGTGTGAACAAGAGGCCAGTTGTAACTGTCTAGCCTGGAGCCCATCTATCTCCTGCCTCAATATCTCTACCATTAAAATATTATACAGGATAGTTTCTCTGTCCTATAAACTCCCCTGTGCTTCACCTATTTATCTCTCTCTTCCCAAATCCCTGGAAACCACGGATACATTTATCATCATTATAGTTTTGTCTTTTCCACAATGTCATATAAATGGAATCATGTAGTATGTAGCCTTTTAAGACTGGTTTCTTTCATGTAGCAATATACTTTTAAGATTCATCCATGTTTTTGCATGGCTTGATAACTTATTTCTTTTCATTGCTGAATACTATTCCATTCCAAATATGTAACATGGTTTATTTACCCATTCATCTATTGAAGGGCATTTTGATTACTTCCAGTTTGGGGTAATTTTTTTTTAACTTTTTGGGTTTTGTTTCTGTTTTTGTTTTTGTTTTGGCTGTGCTGGTTCTTAGTTGCGGGGCGTGGGCTCTTCGTTGGGGCACGCAGGCTTCTCTCTAATTGTGGTATGCGGGTTTTCTCTCTCTAGTGGTGCACGGTCTCCAGGGTGCGTGGGCTCTGTAGTTATGGTGCACGGGGTCCAGGGCGCATGGGCTCTGTAGTTTGCAGCACATGGGCTCTCTCGTTGAGGCATCCGAGCTCGGTAGCTGTGGTGCGCAGGCTTAGTTGCCCGGGCATGTGGGATCTTAGTTCCCCGACCAGGTATTGAAGCCACATCCCCTGCATTGGAAGGCAGATTCTTTAGCACTGGACTGCCAGGGAAGTCCCTTAGGGTAATTATTAATAAAGCTGTAATTAACATTCAAGTGCAGATTTGTGTGTGTGTGTGAGTGTACATAAAGTTTCAAATCATTGGATAAATACCTAGAAATGTGATTGACTATCATAGGATGATTGACTATCATAAGATCAGACTATGTTTAGTGTGTTAGTTTCCTAGGGCTGACATAACAAAAACCACAAACAGAATTGCTTAAACAATAAACATTTACTGTCTCACAATTCTGGAGACTAACAGCCTGATTATCAAAGTGTTGGCAAGAGTTGGTTCCTTCTGAGAGCTGTGAGGGAGAATCTATTCTATTTCTCTCCTATCTTCTGGTGGTTTGCTGGCAATCTTTGGCATTCCCTGGCATGTGGGAGCATGATCCTGATCTCTGCCTTCGTGCCTGCATGGTGGCCTGTCTCTGTGTACGTGTCTCTGAATTTCCTTTTCTCAAGAACACTAATCATATTGGATTAGGGGCCCATCATCCTCCAGTATAACTAATACTGGAGTATTATAGCTCCAGTATACAACTCCAGTATAACTATATATCTGCAATGACCCTATTTCCAAATAATGTCATATTCTGAGGTACTGGAGTTTAGGACTTCAGCATGAGATGGGGACTGGGGGAATTCAACCCATGACATTTAGTTTTTTAGTTTTTTTAAATGTTTTAAAAAACATTTTAGCTTTTTAAGAATTTGCCAAATTATCTTCCCAACTGGCTTTACCATTTTGCATTCTCATCCAGAAATTAGAAGAGTCCCTGTTGCATTATATCCTTGCCAGCAATCGGTATTAACCATTTTTTGTAAATTTGCCATTCTAAGAGTGGTACTTCATTGTTGTTTTAATTTGTCTTTTTCTAATGACAAATGATGTTAAGTCTCTTTTTATATGCCTGTTTACCATCTATATATCTTGTTTGGTGAGGTGTCCGTTTAGATCTTTTGCCCATTTTTAAATTCAGTTTTTTGTTTTCTTAATGTTAAGCTTTAAATATCAATAGTCTTTGTATATTTTGCCTAGATGTCCTTTATCAGACATGTGATTTGTAAATGTTTTCTCCCTATTGGTGGATTGTCTTTTCATTCACTTAACAATGTTCATTGCAGAACAAAAGGTTTAATTTTAATAAGATCCAGATTATTAATGTTTTTTTTCCATGGATTGAGCTTGTGGTGTGTATCTAAAAGAGACCAAACCTAAGGTCACATAGATTTTTTTCCTATAATTTTATAGTTTTCTCCTATAGCTTGCTGAGGTTTTATTTGGGATTACATTGAATCTATGGATCAATTTGGGAAGAATGGGTACCTTAAAAATATTGATCCTTCCAATTCATGAACATGGAATATTTCTCCATTTATTTAGACCTTCTTTGATTTCTCTCATTGATGTTCTATAGTTTTCTGCATAACATATTTTGTTAGATGTATACCAAAGCACATCATTTCTTTTGGTGCTGTTACAAATGGTTTTGCTTTTTGAAATTTAAATTCCAATTGCTATATATAGGGAAGCAGTTTACTTTGGTATATAGACTTTACATCCTGCACTCTTGCTGTACTCATTTAATTAGTTAACAAGTTTTGTGGGGGTGTTTTTTGTGTGTATGGATTCTTTGGTGTGTTCTACATAAACAATCATATTATCTGAGAATAAAGATAGTTTTATTTTATCCTTTCCAATCTGTATACCATTTATTTCTTCTTTTTGTATTCCAGGATGATAATAAATAGAAGTGATGAAAGCAGACATCCTTGTCTTCTTCCTGGAAAGAAGGAAAAGTGTTTAGTTCTCACCATTAAATATGATATTAGTTGTAGGTTTTTTATACATTCACTTGATTTGAGTATGAATGGGTATCTAATTTCATGAAACCCTTTTTCTGCATTGATTGATTTTTTCTTTTAATTTCTCTATTGCCTTATTAATTATACTATTTTGCATTTATTAAGTGTTTGTTCTAGGAATTACAATATGCTTCATTAACTTATGACTGTCTACTGTGGTAATTGTACTACCTCTGTAAAATGTAAAATCTTTTAACAGTAAAATTCTATTTAACCTCTCCTATTCTTTGTATAATTATTATCATATATTTTACAACTACATGGGTAATAAACCCCACCTCATAATGTTATTAATTTTGTATTTAAACAGAGAGTTGAATTTTTAAAAAAAATAAGATTAGTATCTATAAAAGTACTGAATCACTATGCTGTACACCTGAAACTAATATAATATTGTAAATCAACTATACTTCAATTAAAAAAATAAGATTAGGAAAAGGGTAATTTTTTAGAATTAACGTTTACTATTTGTGGAGCTCATTATATTTTCATATCCAAGTTTCCATCTCATATCCTGCACCCTGTAGAACTTCCTTTTAGAACTTCTTATAGAACAGATCTGCTGGCAACAAATGTGCTTATATATGTTAGTTTCCTTGCCATCATTCTACGTACCACTGAGGCTCTGCTTATTTTGTTTACAATCTGTTTTCTCTCTGTTCTTGAGGTGGGATTACTTCTATTCATCTGTCCTTAAATTCCATAATCCTTTCCTCTGAAGACTCCAATCTGGTGATTAAGCCTATCTGGTGAAATTTTTCATATACTTTTACTTCTAGATTTTATATTTATTAGTTTTTGTGGTTTTAATTTCACTCCTGATGTTCCCAGTTTGATCATTCCTTGTGAACATATTTTTATTATGTTTTTAAAAAACTCAAAATAGTTGCTTTAATGTCTATGTCTGTTAATTCCTACATCTGGGTCATTGTGGATTCTGTTTCTATTGACTGTCTTTTTTTTTTTTTCCTTAACTATGGGCCTCATTTTTTTCTGCTTTGTCATGTGTCTAGTCATTTTTTAATGTATGCTGAACATCACAGATGGTACATAGTAGGGAATGCTTTAAAAAGTACTGAGTCATGTTCTGGTAGGCAGTTATTAATAGGTACTGTTCTAGTCCTGCCCAACTTGGCTTTACACTTTTTTGGGTGTATTATTTTGGTTATAAACTTAGTCCAGGGCCTAGCCCTCACTCTAGGGCGTGATCTTTAATCCTAGGCCTTGGCTTTTCTGGGATCTTGAATGAATAACCATGGTGCTCAGCAAGATATCTCCACTCTGGTTGGTCTAAAACACCAACATCACTTAGCACAATATTTGGCATCTCTATTCAGGTTTTATCCCCATAACAGGCAATCTCTCTTAGGCCTTGTTGCGGGGGTGTGGCTTTTGCTTTTGCTTTTTTTATGCATGTGCAGCCCAGTTCTTGGCCAAAAGCTCATGGTTAATTCATAACTTTCTAAACCACCACCCTTTACATTACACCCTCCTCTTGGGTATCCTAACGCAAATTCCAGCCACTTTATTCAGCCTAGAAATCCCACCTTTGCCTCCTCAGCTCAGCAACACCAGTTTGCTCTGCTTGGGTGCCATCTCTCCACCCAAGGTCCCAAAATTTCCCTCAGGCAGAAAGCAAAGGGGAGGGCAGGGCTCCCTTTTTTCCTCTTTATTGTGGGATCACAGTCCTATACTGCCTGTTGTCAAACATCTAAAAAGAGTTGCCTGATATATGTCACCCAGTTTTATAGTTGTTTACGGTGGAAGGTACTCTTTCATGGTGTGAAGCAGATAACTTCCCTACCTATAACATTTAAAAGTATTTAATATTCTATACTTTTTTTTCTATCCTTTTTTTTTCTTTTTTATTGAAGTATAGTTGATTTACAATGTTGTGTTAGTTTCAGGGGTACAGCAAAGTGATTCAGTTATACATGCATATATATTTATTTTTTTCAGATTCTTTTCCCTTATAGGTTATTATAAAATATTAAGTATAGTTCCCTGTGATATACAGTAGGTCCTCGTTGTTTATCTATTTTATATATCTGCTAATCCCAAACTCCTAGTTTATCCCTCTCCTTTCCCATTTGGTAACCATAAGTTTGTTTTCTATGTCTGTAGGTCTATTTCTGTTTTTTTTTTTTTTAATTTTATTTATTTATTTATTTACTTATTTATTTATGGCTGTGTTGGGTCATCGTTTCTGTGCGTGGGCTTTCTCTAGTTGCGGCGAGCGGGGGCCACTCTTCATCGCGGTGCGCGGGCCTCTCACTGTCGCGGCCTCTCGTTGCGGAGCACAAGCTCCAGACGCGCAGGCTCAGTAGTTGTGGCTCACGGGCCTAGTTGCTCCACGGCATGTGGGATCTTCCCAGATCAGGGCTCGAACCCGTGTCCCCCGCATTGGCAGGCAGATTCTCAACCACTGCGCCACCAGGGAAGCCCCTATTTCTGTTTTTTATATAAATTCACTTGCATCATTTTCTTGTAGATTCCACATATAAGTGATATCATATGATGTTTATCTTTCTCCATCTGGCTTACTTCACTTAGTATGATAATCTCTAGGTCCATCTATGTTGCTGCAAATGGCATTATTTCATTCTTTTTATGGCTGAGCAATATTCCATTGCACATATGTATACATATTCTTTATCCATTCATCTGTCGATGGACACTTTGGTGGCTTCCATGTCCTGGCTATTGTAAAGAGTGCTACAATGAACATTGGGGTGCATGTATCTTTTTGAATTATCGTTTTCTCTGGATATAGTTCATACTTTAAGCATTATATGTGCCTTCCTTCAACATATACAAGGAGCTTTTGACACTTTAAATGTTTTGAACCCAATGAGTATTATATGTTATTATCATTGGAAATTTTGTTTCTTTCTTGCCATTTTACCCCTGAATTTAGGCATCGTTATTATTGTTTAGATATTATTTTATTGTTATAGTTATAATCCATAAATGTTTGTTTATGTTTCTCCCACGTTTACTTTTTTTTTAAACATGCCATTTCTTTTTGCATCTCAGGCTATCCTCTAGGATTATTTCACTTTTTTAGAAACCTTTCTGTGATGTTACCACACTTAAGATCAGATCATTTAAAAATTATTCCATCTCTTGTTCTCTAAATATACTTTATTGGAGCTCCATTTTTAAGATAAACTTTTTGGGGGGAAACATAAGAAAGAAAAGGTACAAATCAAAAATTACAGCTCAGTTAATATACAAAATTAAAACACTTTGAAATTAGATCAAGATACAAAATATTAACAGCAAGCAGAAAGATCCTCTCCAGTTTCTAGCCCCTCCCTACCAAAGTAATGATTAACCTGACTTCTAATATTAGAGATTAGGTTTGAATGTTTTTGTTCTCTTATGACTGGAATCTTACAGGATGTATTCTATTGGGTCTGGCTTCTTTCACTCAACATTATGTTTGAGACCCATCCATGTTGTTAGATGTTGTTTTAGTTTGTTCATTTTATTTGTCATAGCGTATCTGATTATAGTAGTATACCACAGTATCCACTATTGATGAAAATTGGGTTGTTTCCATTGTGAAGCTATTATGAATAATGCTGCCATGAATATTCTTGAACATATCTTTTGGGAGAAATGTGTACACATTTCCATTGGATATTGTGATAGTAAATTTTATGTGTCAACTTTACTGGGCCGCAAATGCCCAGATTCTTGATATATTTCAAATATTATTCTGGGTATTTCTATGAGGGTGTTTTTTGGATGAGATTAAGATTTAAATTGGTAAACTGAGTGACACAGATTGTCCTCCATAACGTGAGTGACACTCATGCAATTAGTTGAAGGTCTGAGTAGAATAAAAAGGCTGACCCCCACCCCCCCAGTAAGAGAGAATTCCTCTTGCCTGACTGCCTTCAAACTGGGACATTGGCTTTTTCCTGCCTTTGGATTGGAACTTACCTCTGGCTTTGCTAGTTCTTAGGCCCTTGGACTACAGCTATCTCATTGGCTGTCTGGGGGCTCCAGTTTGCTGGATCACCCTGCAGATCTTGGAACCTGTCAGCCTCCATAATCACGTGAGCCAATTCCTTATAATAGATCTCTTTATAGATACATATAAACTCAGTAGATAGATAGATAGATAGATAATAGAGATACATGATACATATATAGGCTCACATGATTAGATATGCATACAGATATTGATATAGATGTAGATATATGTATAAGATAGCTCCTATTCATTCTGTTTCTCATGTGAGTTCTGCTGGGTCCCAGAATTTGCAAACGTTCAGCTTTAGTAGATACTGTCAATTTCCCAAAGTTCTTATTCTAATTACACTCCCACCACACCACAATGTATGAGTGATCGATTTGCTTTACATACTCATCCACCTTCTTTGATAGAATTTCATACACTCTGGCTTATGGAAAATTGATCTCATTGCGGCGTTTAATTTGCATTTCCTTTATGACTAAGGCAGTTGAACAGCTTTTCATGTATTTATTGGTATTTTGAATACCCTTTTTTGTGAAGTGACTTCTCAGACTTTTGCCCATTTTTCTATTGGATTGTCTGCCTTTTTCTTAGTTACTTGTAGGAATTCATTCTTTGTTCAGGATATTAGTCCTTTGTCAGACATCTATATTGCAAACAGTTTTTTACAAGTCTGTGGCTTTGTTTTTACTTTCTTAAGGTTATCTTTTGAGGAACAGATGTTCTTAATCTTAGTGTGGTCCAATTTATTAATATTCCCAACTACAGTTTGCATTTTGGGTGCCCTCCTTTTGATTTCTTTGCCTATCCCAAGGTCATAAAGATACCGTCCTATGTTTTCTTTTAAGAGTTTTATGATTTAACATTGAGATTTTTTACCCATTTGGAATTAACTATGAGGTAAGATAGGAATAAAGATTCATTATTTTATATGGATATTCAGTTGACCTAATACCATTTAATGAAAAGGTAATTTTTTTCTCCCTGTATTGCCACGTCACCTTTGTGCATCAGATGATAGCATATACGTGTGGGTCTGATATTGTACCAATATCACACTTTCTCAACTACTCTAACATTGAACTAGGTTTATGTACTTGGTAGCATAAATTTTCTACACTTTTAAAAATTTCTTCAAATTGTCTTGGGTATTCTTTTTTTTTTTAACATCTTTATTGGGAGTATAATTGCTTTACAGTGGTGTGTTAGTTTCTGCTTTATAACAAAGTGAATCAGCTATCCATATACATATATCCCCATATCTCCTCCCTCTTGCGTCTCCCTCCCACCCTCCCTATCCCACCCTTCTAGGTGGTCACAAAGCACCGAGCTGATCTCCCTGTGCTATGTGGCTGCTTCCCACTAGGTATCTATTTTACACTTGGTAGTATATATATGTCCATGCCACTCTCTCACTTCGTCCCAACTTACCCTTCCCCCTCCCCGTGTCCTCAGGTCCATTCTCTACGTCTGCATCTTTATTCCTGTCCTGCCCCTAGGTTCTTCAGAACCTTTTTTTTTTAATAGATTCCATATATATGTGTTAGCATATGGTATTTGTTCTCCTCTTTCTGACTTACTTCACTCTGTATGACAGACTCTAGGTCCATCCAACTCACTACAAATAACTCAATTTCGTTTCGTTTTATGGTTGAGTAATATTCCATTGTATATATGTGCCACATCTTCTTTATCCATTCATCTGTTGATGGACACTTAGGTTGCTTCCATGTCCTGCCTATTGTAAATAGAGCTACAATGAACATTGTGGTACATGACTCTTTCTGAATGCAGCTCAATATCAAAAAAGCAAACAACTCAATCCAAAAATGGGCAGAAGACCTAAATAGACATTTCTCCAAAGAAGATATACAGATTGCCAACAAACACATGAAAGGATGCTCAACATCACTAATCATTAGAGAAATGCAAATCAAAACTACAATGAGGTATCACCTCACACCAGTCAGAACGGCCATCATCAAAAAATCTACAAACAATAAATGCTGGAGAGGGTGTGGGGAAATGGAACCTTCTTGCACTGTTGGTGGGAATGTAAATTGATACAGTCATCATGGGGAACAGTATGGAGGTTCCTTAAAAAACTAAAAATAGAACTACCATATGACCCAGGAATTCCACTGCTGGGCATATACCCTGAGAAAACCATAAGTCTTGGGTATTCCTGACCCTTTTTACCTTTATATAATTATGATTCATTTTATAATTTGGGGGGAATTCTATGGAATTTTTAGACCAAGCTGGTGCCTTATGATACTGTATTCTTTAATCTGTGAACATGGTGTTTTCTTCCATTTATTATAGATCTTCTCTAATTTTTCTCAATAATACAGGTGACCCTTGAACAACATGAGGGCTAGGGGTGCCAACCCTCCTCACAGTCAAAAACTGATACATAACTTTACAATCATTCCTCCATATCCACAGTTCCCCAACTGAGGATTCAACCAACCATGGATCGTGTAGGACTGTAGTCCGGACTGAAGAAAAAAAATTGTGTCTCAATGGACTGCACAGTTCAAACACATGTTATTTAAATGTCAACTGTATTTTATAATTCTCAGTGTAGAAATGTTGGGAAACTTTCCAAGAATCATTCATAGGGCTTCCCTGGTGGCGCAGTGGTTAAGAATCCACCTGCCAATGCAGGGAACATGGGTTCAAGCCCTAGTCTGGGAAGATCCCACATGCTGCAGAGCAACTAAACCCATGAGCCACAACCACTGAGCCTGCGTCTGGAGCCTGCGAGCCACAACTACTCTACCCGCACACCTAGAGCCCGTGCTCCTCAACAAGAGAAGCCACCACAACGAGAAGCCCACGCACCGTAATGAAGAGTAGCCCCTGCTCGTCACAGCTAGAGAAAGCCCACACTCAGCAATGAAGACCCAACACAGCCAAAAATAAATAAATTAAATAAATAAATTAAAAAAAAATAATCATTCATAGTAAACACTGATGTTTTTATTCTATTAAAACAATATGTTTTTAAATTTCATTTTATAACTGTTGCATGTTTAGAAATACATTTGATATCTGCATATTGGTCTCATATTCAGTGAAATATTCTAAGCTCCCTTATTGACTCTGATAGTTTTTCTGTAGATTATTTTTTCAAACAGACAGAGACATAACAACTGCCAAGTCAGTTTTAAACTTTTCTTTCCAATCCATACTCTTCTATGTCTTTTTCTTGACCTATTTCACTAGGTAGGGACATCCAATTCAATATTTAATGGAAGGGGCAGCACACTGTTTTGTCTCATTCCTGATCTCAGGCAGAAGGCCTTCAATAATTTACCACCACATTAGTTTTCCGGGATTTTCATAACACAATACCAAAAAGTGGGTGACTTTAAACACAGTTTATTGTCTCACAGTTCTGGAGGCTGGAATCCTGAAATTGAGGTGTTGGCACGTTCCCTTTGAAGTTCTGCACAGAATCCTCCCTGCATCTTCTTGGTGTTGGTGGTGGCTGGCCACCTTGATGTCCCTTGGCCCGCAGCTGCATCACTTCAATCTCTGCCCATATCATCACATGATGATCATCCTGTGTGTGTGTGTCCAAATTTCCCTTTTCTTATAAGGATACCAGTCATATTGGATTAGGCCCTACGGTAATGTTCTCATCTTAACTTTGTTACATCTGCAAAGACCCTATTTCCAAATAAGGCCACATTCACAGGTACAGGGGCAGTGGGCATAGAATTTCAACATATCTTTTTGAGGGACAGAATTCAACTTACAACAATCACTAAGGAAAATGCTAGCTGTATTTTTTTTGTGTTATTGTTTTTCTTTTTTTTTCACATATATATCATCTTTTACACAAGAAGAAAATTCCCTTCTATTCCTACTCAGATAAGATTTTTTTTAAAATTACAAGTGGGTATGGAATTATTTCTTTGTTTAGCATTTATTAAGATGATATAGTTTTCTCCTTTATTTCTAATATTTTGAAGTACACTGACTTTTTATTGTTAAATTAACCCTTGTGCCTAATACAAAGACCCACATTACTGATCAAACTTATATGAAATTGAAGTCTTGTCAAGCATCAAGTTTACTAATGAAGGTGCAAAGCAAGAACTATGATATATGCTGCAGCAATATCTGGAGGCCCTGACTCCTTCACACTCAGCCCTCTGAGCTCCTTTTTTTCCCATATAGCATGAATTCTGGCTTCAGAGTGATGAATAGGGACAAGTCAGCACAGGGAAACATCTGTGTATCACTCAGCTTTTATATCCTGCAACTCAGGTGACCCTGTTCTGGCTATGTGACTAATTTCTATTGTTCAATGCAGAGGCAGCCCATCAATTGCAGATTTATTTATAGTAAGCATGATAGACAAACTAGGCATAGCATGCTAAAAGTGCCCATAGATCAGTAATCAGGACCCCCTGTAGCACTCTGTTGAATCCTTATTCATCTTATGGTTGGTGCATTTCATCAGTTGTTCTTTGCTAAGAGTTTTGGACAGAATTAAAGCTGCCTCACAAGTAGGAGGGTATGTGTCTATAAAGTCTGTTCCTTCGTACCTTCTAGTCCAGAAAAATCATCTACTTGATCTTAGTTATTATTATTTTTTTAAATATTATTGAATTTGTTTAGTGGATATTCTCTTTAGAATTTTGCATCTATGTTTATTAAAGGAACGTACCTGAGATTTTCTTGTAAAGCTGCATGTTTTTGGCATGTAGATTATGTCGGCCTCATGAAATAAGTCAAGAATTATTCCCCATTTTCTGTATTGTGAAAGAGTTTTCTAAGCTTTGTGTTATTTTCTCCACAAATCATTAGAAAAATTAGCTGGTGAAGCCATCAAATTTTGTGTTTCCTTTCCTGGGAGAATTTCATTTTGTAATTTTTATGGAAGCACAAAATACAAACAGAAAAAGTCATGTTTGTGAAACTTGCATTGAGATCAAGAAAAAGAATATTGCCAGCACTCCAAAAGCACATTTTTTCTGCTGTATTCCAGTTTCTATCCCTCAGAGGGTAATATTATCTTGACTTCTAACTTCGTAGATAGTTTTGCCTATTATTGGACTTTGTATAAATGTGATAACACAGTGCACTCTTTTTGTCTGGCAATTTTTGCTCAATTTTATGTTTGTAATATTCATCCACATTTTTTGGCATGCACTTGTAGTTAATTGATTCTCTTGACTGTGTAGTATTTCATCGAGAGAATACCAAATACACTGCTACTGTTAATTGGGCAGGCATCTGAGTATTTTCCAGTTTGGAGCAATTAAAAATAATGCTTCTGTGAACATTCTTATAACTGATCTTTCAGTGAATGGGTTTATGTCTATTGAATATGGTTACTCCATCTCCTTGTGAGCACTTTATCCCTTTTTATTTGAAACATTTTGGATGGTATTAGTGGCATTAGTTATCAGCTTCTCTGCTAACTAATGAGGTTTAGGACCTTTTCATCTATTTATTGATCATTTAAATATCTTCTTTTGTGAAGCACCTGCTCAGAGCTTTTTGCCCATTTTTATTGAATAGGCACTTTTTCCTATTTATTTGAAGGAGTTTCCTATTTATTCTGGATATGAATCCTTTGTCCAAAAATGTACTACAATTATCTTCTCCCCCTCTGTGTCTTCCTTTTCACTCTCTGAAGACATATTTTGACAAATAAAATTTACTGACCTTCATAGAGTCCAATTTATGTATTTTTCATTTATGGTGTTTTTGATGTCCTATGAAATAAATCTTTTCCAACTCTAAATTCAGAAAGATATTCTCCTAAGCTTTCTTCTAAAAGGTTTGCCATGTTATCTTTAGTATTTAGAGCTGTAATCCATCTGTAATTATTTTTTGTGTAGGCTTTGAGAGAAGGCAGGGTTCAAGATTATTTTTTCTGTATTAATGTACAATTAATTATCTTAGCCCCATTTATGGAAAAGATCATTATTCTTTGTAGAATTACAATTTCACTTTGTCCTACATCATATGACAGTGCATGTGAGGGTATGTCTCTGTGGTCTTTTTGTTTTGTGTCTTGTTTTCTTAATTTGAGATATAAGTTACATATGATAAACTGTATACATATTAAATGGAAACTCTAAGAGAGGAATAATCTCCAGTCTACTGATATAAAGTAAATGTAAGTCAATAACCCTGTATCCAGTGAAGAAATAACTCTCTTTCAGGGTAAAAGGAAACCACTCTTTGTCATGCCTTGATATTTGAAAAATATTTCATTGGATATAGAATTCTAGGTTGATAGCTATTTCTTTAATTTACTTTAAAAACACTATGCCACCTCCTTGCCCCACCACCCGCCTTCATGGTTTCCTATGAGAAATCTTCTGTCACTCAAATCATTGTTTCTGTACAGGTGTGTGTCATTTTTCTGTGGCTGCTGTCAAGATTATTTTCTTCATGTTTAGTTTTCAGAAGTTTGATTATGACATGTCTGGGCATGGGTTGCTTTGAGTTTATACTTTTTAGGTTTGTTGAACTACTTGAATCTGTAGGTGTATGGGGTTTTGTTTTGCTTTGTTTTTGCCAAACTGAGGAAGTCTTCAGCCATTATTTCTTCACTATTTTTTTAGCATCACACTCTTTCTCCTCTCTTTCTTGGATTCTGATGACATAAATTTGGGCCTGTTGTTGTTCCCCTACTGGTCCCTCAGGCAGTGTTGTCTCTGTGTGTGTGTGTGTGTTTCTGTGTGTTGTTCAAGTTGGATAATTTCTATCGATTAATGTTCAAGTTCACAAATTCTTTCCTTTGTTATCTCCATTCTACTATTGAGTTATAACAGTAAATTTATCTCAGTTGCTGAATTTTTCCATTTAAAATTTCCATTTGACTCTTCTTATCTTATCTTCTTATCTTCTATTTATTTGCAGAAATTTTCTGTTTTAACTTGTTTCAAGAGAGCTTATGATTGATCATCTGAGCTTTTTTTTAAGATTTATTTTATCGAAGTATAGTTGATTTACAATGTTGTGTTAGTTTCAGGTGTACCACAAAAGTGATTCAGTTATAGATGTATATACATTCTTTATCATATTCTTTTCCATTATGGTTTAATCACAGGATATTGAATAACGTTCCCTGTACTATACAGTAGGACCTTGTTTTTTATCCACCTTAGGTATAATAGTTTGCATCTGCTAATCCCAAACTCCCAATCCACCCTTCTCCCACCCCACCCCCTGCTTGGCAACCACAAGTCTGTTCTCTATATCTGTGAGTCTGTTTCTCTTTCACAGATAAGTTCATTTGTGTCATATTTTAAATTCCACATATAAGTGATAGCATATGGCATTTGTCTTTCTCCTTCTGACTTACTTTGCTTAGTATGATAATCTCTAGGTCCATCCATGTTGCTGCAAATGGCATTATTTCATTCCTTTTATTGGCTAAGTGGTATTCCATTGTATATATGTACCACATCTTCTTTATCCATTCATCTGTCTCATCTGAGCATTTTTTTAATACTTGCTTTGAAGACTCATCAGATAATGCCAACATCTCATTATTGTTGTCTGTTGATTGTCTTTTCTAATGCAAGTTGAGTTTTTTTGTGTGTGTGGTTCTTCACATGCTGAATAATTATGGATTTTATCCTGCACACTTTGAATGTTTCATGAGACCCTAGGTCTTCTTTAAACCCTATGATGCATTTCTGTTTTCTGGTCTTTGAGCCCAACTAGAGGGTTTCTGCTGGACTCTCTCTGTCTGCACCATAGGGCTCAAACCTGGTTTTCCAACTGTATCCAATTCAGGCTGGGGAATATCCAAGGAAAAATGGTAAATTCACTGCCAGTTTATTAGTACTTCGAATTCTGGAGGCTTCCTTTGATCTGCCTGCTGTTTTTTACTTTTCAGAGTTCTCAGATTGCTGCCTCTTCATTCTGTTTCAGGTTTATAATTGGTATTCAGAGAGATGGGAAGATGAGACTGTGTTTACTCCATCTTGCCTGGAGCTGGATCTGGAAAATTTATTTTCACACCTACTATTTAGTTAAGGTTAACAATATAATTTATGTAAGCAATATTTAGTTAATGTTATCAACATATTGTTTCTTAGTTCAATTGCTTTCCCTCTATGTTTACTATTCTTATGGATATACATCTTTAGTATTTAATTTAGTGAGTGTCTTTGTATGATAAGCTCCTGTTGTTATGTATAAATGTCTCTGTTTTCCCACCAACTTTTGAATTTTTTTGATCAAACCACGAATACAGAAAACAGCTTAGAGAAAAGGTACCACTTAAAGAGTTTTTATAAGATGAATGTCTTTTTTTGTTTTGTTTTTTGCGGCACGCGGACCTCTCACTGTTGTGGCCTCTCCCATTGCGGAGCACAGGCTCCGGACGCATAGGCTCAGCGGCCACGGCTCACGGGCCCAGCTGCTCCACGTCATGTGGGATCTTCCCGGACCAGGGCACGAACCCGTGTCCCCTGCATCGGCAGGCAGACTTGCAACCACTGAGCCACCAGGGAAGCCCAGATGAATGTCTTTTTAATTCCACCCATAAATCAGACAGAAATTGGCAGCAACCCCAGAAGCCTCATGCCTCTTCCCCAAAGCAAGCACTGACTTCCCATGACAAAAGTAACTATCTCTCTAGATTTTATGGATGTCCTCTTATTACTTTTAATTGTAGTTTTATTACCTAACTGAGGAACACTAAACACTATAGATAGTATAGCTTAGCCTGATTTTCAAAAATATGTCTGTTACCCCTCTGTATATTTTTAACCTTGAACATTTTTTGCTGAAGAAGCCAATTCTGGGGAGCTAAGATTTTGCTGATTGCATTCCTATGGTTTAGTTTGATATTTTTATTTGTCCTCTAGGTTTTCTGCAAAGTAGTAATTGAGTATAAACTTAATCTGGCTCAGATTTTACTGTGGCAGGAAGATTACTTCATAGGTGTTGTTGAGTTCATTGTCAAGGGGCATATTGTGGTCTAGTTATCTAATTTTTTGTGGTTGGCAACCATAGATTCTTAGCTGGACATGCTTAGATCTTGAATGTGTTGCAAAATGGTGATGCTCTAATTCTATTGTTCCTTCTTTGTTTAAATATATTCCCACATCTGCCACTTAGTTTCTAGAGGTAGTTTGCATAGGAAAGCCAGGATAGATGTTAGAGTCTTTCCTATTTTTATGAGTTTGCAAAACAAAGAACTGGTTTTCTTAGTATTTTATAGAGTTTAATTAATTAGGTGAGAGAGAAAGAAATGGAGAGAGAGAGATTGAGAGAGATAGAGAGGGAGAGAGAGCATGCAGACCTCCAACATCAAGTAGCATAATTCACCAAGGGTTCCAGCTACAAGAGCTATGAACCCCAACTCCGTGTCTGTGCTGAGGACGTGTTCCTGATAGGCTGTTCCTCATTCCTGGGAGACCCTATCCTGGGAGACTGAACTCCTCTGACAACCACCTTTGGCTTGAGTTCTCTTAGTGGCCTTGCTGAACTTTCCTGAATGTTCATCTAGGACTCTGCCACACAACTTTCCTCCCTTCTCCCTGCACCTGGGATCAGACTTACAATGCAGTTTGATAGCTCTCCAAGATTCCTCTTTCATTCCATATTTTCTATCACTTAGCCATTTCCTCCAATAAAAGCCTTGCACATTTCATTCAACCTCAGCATCTGCTTCTTGGAGGACCTAGATGATGCAATGTATCATTATAAACTCACAGATGTACACCTCTTTGGTGTGTTTCCATCCATCTAAGGCATTATTACCCTTACTGATGCTCCAATTGTCCTATCTTTGCTGAGTGGGAGTTTCTCCAGCTTGACACCCAAGTCTTTTTTTTTTTTTTTGCAGTATGCGGGCCTCTCACTGTTGTGGTCCCTCCCGTTGCGGAGCACAGGCTCTGGACGCGCAGGCTCAGCGGCCATGGCTCACGGGCCCAGCTGCTCCGCGGCATGTGGGATCTTCCCGGACCGGGGCACGAACCCATGTTCCCTGCATCGGCAGGCAGACTCTCAACCACTGCGCCACCAGGGAAGCCCGACACCCAAGTCTTTTTAACACAACCTTACTAGTCTTTGATAATGTCCTTGCTCTCTGTTACAAAAAAATATTCTAAGCTCATCTGCTCATCTTTTCCTTTTCCTGTCCCACACCTGGAATCAGCAATGCAATTTCAACCATTTCTCTAAGAAACCCTGGTGTCTTTTAGTTGTAAATATTATTTTTAGGCTTCTTCAATGAACATATTTAGGGTATCTATTTATCTATCTATCTATGTATCTATCATCTATCTATCTATACTCTCTCTTCCTATCATCTATCAT
Source organism: Grampus griseus (assembly GCF_964374135.1). Lineage (NCBI taxonomy): Eukaryota > Metazoa > Chordata > Mammalia > Artiodactyla > Delphinidae > Grampus > Grampus griseus. The sequence continues at coordinate 120,919,915 of NC_139018.1, read as the reverse complement.
ATATCTATCATCTATCTACCTATCTGTCTATCATCTATCTATCATTTATCTATCTATCTATCATCTAGCTATCATCTAGCTATCTGTCTCTCTATCATCTAGCTACCTATACTCTATCTACCTATCATCTCTCTATCACTATCTATCTATCTACCTATCTATCTATATCTATGGTAAAATGCCTCAAGTTCAAATTCAAGATTATGGGGTGTTTACTTAAGATTTTCTATCTTTCATTTGCAGCTCCTAGGAAACCTGGTTCTCAAGAGCACTAGGGATAATCAAATTAGAATAACATATGTACACAAAAAATAATATTCAGAAGATACCAACACTTTATCCAACTGTCACCAACATGATTACTAAAAATATTTTAAAAATTGTTTTTTGTGTGTTTTTTCCATTTTCTCTTTCATTTTAAAAAGTTATACTGTATGTACATTGTCAAAGCCTATAGCTATTACATGCTATACTATCTCCCTTGAATCTCATATTTAATCTTAGTTCTACGTATAATAATAATAATTCATACCACCAGTATTTATGCCAGTCTCTCTGCAGTTTCAAAGGCAACAAGGTCTGCACGGGTTTCAGCCCATCTGACAAGGTTCCAGCTGGTTCTTTGTCTCCCAACAACACATTCGTCCTCCCTTCCTGACTGCCTGCCTTACAAACCTCAGACTCACGTGCAAGGTTGCTAGACTTACAAAGGCTGCTTAACCAGCTCCCAGTATTTGATCACACACACACACACACAGACACACACACACACACCCTAGAGGTTCTGCTTCTCTGGTTGAATCTTGGCTGCTGGTACAAGTAACCTCATTTGATTGTTTTTGAGACATGTTAGAAAATATAGCGTTGTGTTTTCTGAAAGATTCTAACTGTTCCCCTCCCCCATCTGTATCAGCACTCATTCTTCTTTGCCGCCATTGTCCCTATCCAGCTCAATTTGGACTCTTAACAGTTTCCTCTCAGTGGGGCTCTGTCCTGGAAGGGAGCCTTGCTCGTTATTCCTGAGAGTTTGGAGGACCTAGTCTGCACTGGCTTCTTTAGACCTTACTGACATCCTCTTTTGCTTACTTGCTTTAAAAGTGAGAATATCCTTCCAATTCAGCTGCTTTCAAAGTTGGCCTGCTGGAATTTCCAGAAAGTAACTGTTAGCAAGGCTTGCCACATGCTTTGAGGAGGCCCAGTGAAAAGTGAAGATGGAGGACGCTTTGTTGCAAAAAAACTTTGTTTTAAGGGTTTTTTTTCCTGTTTTCTGTAATCTCTTTCCCAATCTGTCATGATGTTTTTTTCTTTGACATTTAACATTGCACTTGCTTGAGCACAAGAATACTTGTAGAGGAGTGAGACCCTCACAGGTACCTGGGGCCCCATCCATGATTCACTTCACAGGGTACACACGCCCAACCCCAGTCCCTCCTGTGCCAAGTCCCTACCAGGGTTGACGTTGGCTGCAATCTTGGGGTGGACATGGAGAAAGCAGACTCCTGAGAACGCTTGCTCGGGAGGTGGGGAGGTGGTGGGAAGTAAGACTACATGGGAGCTTGAGACAGGCTGGAACCCAGGAACTGGGACCCTTTGCTGCAGTGCTTGCACCTGGACTAACACCTCCTCCAGCAACAAAATACAAAGAAACTATAAGGGACTAAAAATAACTGCATTCAAACGCAGTTGGGGCAAACAACAAGATACAAAAAGACCAAAACCACCCAGCTGCCACTTCTGAAGTGCTGGGAGCAAAACCACGCTGTAGGGAGCAAAAGCAGGGCATTGTGCATGCCCCCTGCACACACCACCACCTAAGGGGTGGGCAAACCACCTAAGCCACCCCTCCAGCCCAACACCTGGACCTGCCCCTACCCTCACCCCATATAAGGAACCAGACCACCCCCCCTCAGGGAGCGAGCAAGGGAAGTTGTTACTTGTTTTCACTCCCCTCTGCTGCAGCAGGGGACCCAATAAAGCTTTGCCTGAATTTCTTGTCTGGCTTCTTATCAATTTCTGTTGATTGGAGAAGGCCAAGAACCCTGGTCGGTATCAAGCTGAGTCTCCAAGCACCCAGTGCATGCTCCATTGTCCCAGGATAAAAATTCAAAACTTATTCAGTATTTCTAGATAGCCACTGCAGATCCTTAACCTCTCCAAGTGTGAGCCCCTTCTGAGTGTGGGGCCCTGTGTGAATATGCTGGTCACATACCCATGAGGTCAGCCCTGCCTGGTGGCTATACTGGAGGTCGCAGCCTTGCAGACACCCACTGTTGCCCTCTGCTGAAGTTATGGGTGTCTTTTGGAAGCCAGTGGTTCCCCCACCCCCTTGTATTCTGGAGTTCTTAAGAAACTGGGTTATCTAGCTTTATTGTAGATATTACCTATGGGATTTGGATTTTGCTATCCCCATCTCTTTGTGTTCACCAAGGATTTGGAGAGATTCAGAAAAAATACTGCTCCCTGCCCCGTCTTCCCAGAGTCCTTGAAAAGGTATTTTAACTGCATGTAAAATTTGATTTTAACAGTTGTTTACATTCAATCCTTTTGATGACATTATTCCAGAGGGTTCTGCTGGACTGAAGTGGAATACAGTTTCCACTAGGCTCCGTCCTGGTCTGGAGCAGGAGGAGCCTCTGGCACTGTGAGGTGGGGGATGCCCGCTACCACTGGGGAGGTGGTAGAGGTCCAGGACCCCACGTGGCCCTCACTGACACTGTGAAATGGGGAGTATCAGTACCAGAAGTACGGGTGAAAGTCCTAACTCCCTGCTTAACCTCTTATGTGATGGGGAGGGGGCAATGGACCCCAGCAGTGTCCACTCACAGTTGGAGAGCAGAACTCAGCCTTTGCTGATGAAGTGGGCACAGGGCAGTTCTCTAAAAGTTTTCTGTCTTGCTAGGTTGCTTCTTTCCTGGTCACTGGCTCAAGAGAGTGGGCTTTTTTGTCGACTTTTCTGTCTGCACCTGTTGGCAGATCTCAAACGCCGATTTCTCCAGTAACCAGTCTGGGATCTGTGAGGAAGAAAGAGAGCCCAGGGACATCACCGCTGTGCTCCTCCTCTGTCCCAAGGTCCCCAGCTGGTCTGTTGTCTCTTCCTTTCAGAACTTTGTTTGCTTTATACATAATGTTCAGAGCTTTAGCTGTGTTCAGCTGCAGGAGTAGGGAAGAGTGCCTCTATTCCATTTTGGTCCAGAACAAGTTGTCCCTCTTGCTTATCTTTATGATGCCATTATTTTAATTGTTTTCTTCAGTGAAAATATGTTCCACTTATTGATATTTTGTGAGAGGAGGGTTGACTTCCCTAGCTTTAGAATTCCTTATATGTTTTCACATTTTCTTTTGAAAACTTCCACCTCTCTCTCTCTGTCTCTGTCTCTCTCTCTCATCCTACTCTGCCTAGTGATTTTGCAATTGCCAATCCCTACCTCCTTGGAACTGTCAGTCCAAAACTGCATTTTACTTATTGAGTCCCATTTCACATTTCTAGGCAAAACTGGGGACTTTCATGTGTCATCCCAAGGTCAGCAAAAAGCTAGTCCTATCTCAGACTCCTCTGGCTGGATCTGTGCTTCGCAGCTGTCCCAGGCAGCATCTTCTTTCCACATGCTTCATAAGAAGGGAGGCTGTAGGCAGACTCTCATTTTAAACACTGGGATGTCTCATTTCCCACTTTCTCTGGGAGCCAGACACTTCTATTGGCTCTCTAGCTTCTGCTTTTCTAGGTTTCTCAGTCACAGGTGTTGTTTTCCTGTCTTGCAGCAGAGCTGCACATTTTTAGGGTTTTATTTCCATGTATACTTTACCTGTATGATTGGAGAAGAGGAAAACTTCAAAACATTATCTTCCAATGCTGACTTGAAGCTGAGATTCCATATTTAGCCTACTAAATCAGTGAAGACTAAGAATTCTGATGAAGTCCGAAGTCTGGGGGGCGGTGTTTTGGGAAAAGATGCACTCCAATATACTGCCTTTGGTAGTATAAATAGGTGCAACTGTTTAGGAGAGCAATTTGGGAATATATATCAAAGTTTTAATTAGCATCCTATTGAATACACTGATTTCCTAATTTATCCTACAGGATACAGTTGCCATGTATACATTTAAAAAAATTTTTAATTGAAGTACAGTTGATTTACAATGTTGTGTTAATTTCTGCTGTACAGCAAAGTGATTCAGTTATACATATATATACATTCCTTTTAAAATTCTTTTCCATTATGGTTTATCACAGGATATTGAATGTAGTTCCCTGTGCTATACAGTAGGGCCCTGTTGTTTATCCATTCTATATATAATGGTTGGGAGTTTGGGGTTAACAGATGCAAACCATATATACACTTAAAATTTGCTTTAAAAATATTTATTAGAGTATTGTTTATATTAGCACAAAGAACTGCAAATTCCCTAAAAGCCAATCATTAAGAGACAAGTTGAATAAAGGATGGCATATCCACAAACTAGAATACTTGGCAGCATTCAAAAGAATGGGATAGAGATATGCTTCCAGATTAGGAAATATACACAAGAAGCTACAGAGTAGAAAATTTACTGGTAGATATGCTCTGACCTCATTTGAGTAAGACTGTTCTGGAAGCCAGTCACATGACTGTAGGCAGGCATTAATTGTAATCATTAGAAATGAGGTGAGAAGGACTTTGACATTTGTATCCTTTCATACTTTTTGCAGTTTTATTGACATACCTTTAATTGTGTTTTTATTTTTAAGACTAGCCCTTATTTCTGGTGGGAATGTAGAATGGTACCGCGACTCTGGAAAATAGCTTGGCAGTTCCTTATAAAACTAAACATGTGATTACCATATGATCCAGCAATTGCCCTCTTGGGCATTTGTCCCAGGAAATAAAAACTCATGTTCACACAAAAAACCTCACAGGCACGTTCGTAGTAACTTTATTTTCAAAGCCCCAAACTGGAAACAACGCAGACATCCTTCAGTGGGTAAATGGTTAAATAAACTATGATAAATCCATTCCACAGACAACTACTCAGCAATAGAAAGAAACAACCAATTGGTAAACACCCAGCAACCTGAGGTGATCTTAAGGGAATTAGGCTGAGTCTTAAAAAGCCAGTCCCAAAAAGCTACATACTATATTGTTCCATTTATATCGCATCTTTAAAAGACAGAATTGTAGAAATGGAGAACTTATTAGTGGGTGCCAGGGGTCAGGGATGGGGGTATAGGGTAGAAGGCAGGTAGGTGGGGGTACAAAAGGGAAAGTTGAATGGCCATTGTGGCGAGGGATCTATTCTGTATCTTGACTATGGTGGTGGATGCATGAACCTACACATGCCATAAAGTTGCATAGAACTAAACATACACATACACATAAATAATTAAAACTGGGCAAGTCTGAATAAGGTAGGTGGACTACATCAAAGTCTGATTGTTATGATGTAATGCAGCATTTGTAGATGTTACTATTGCGGGAAATTGGGCAAAGAACACAGCCTCCAGAATCTCTCTGTATTATTTCCTACAATTGCATGTGAATATTTAATTATCTCAAATTAAAAAGTTTAACTAGGGCTTCCCTGGTGGCGCAGTGGTTGAGAGTCCGCCTGTCGATGCAGCGGATACGGATTCGTGCCCCGGTCCGGGAAGATCCCACATGCCACGGAGCGGCTAGGCCCGTGAGCCATGGCCGCTGAGCCTGCGCGTCCGGGGCCTGTGCTCCACAACGAGAGAGGTCACAACAGTGAGACGCCCGTGTACCGCAAAAAAAAAAAGTTTAACTAGAAAAAAAAAAAAGAAAACCATCCTCAGAGTGATTCTTTTTCTCTATAAAGATCTCAAGAATTTTTTTGTTAGGATATCCAAAATATATTACAGATTTTCTTCCTATTGTAAACTGAATCTTACTGTCTATTACATTTTCTTAATAGTTATTACTGATTTAGAGGCATGAAATTCATTTTTATATGTTGATCTACTATTTGGCAATTTTGCTGTATTCTCTCATTTATTCGGATAGACTATCTATTGAGTCTTTTTTTTTTCCTATGAGTTTTCAATGCAAACAGCATTGGACTTTTAAAAAAATATATCTTTATTGGAGTATAATTGCTTTACATTGCTGTGTTAGTTGCTGCTGTATAACAAAGTGAATCAGCTATATGTATACGTACATACCCATATCCCCTCCCTCTTGCATCTCCTTCGCACCCTCCCTATCCCAGCCCTCTCGGTGGCCACAAAGCACTGAGCTGATCTCCCTGTGCTATGCGGCTGCTTCCCACTAGCTATCTATTTTACATTTGGTAGTGTATATATGTCTATGCCAATCTCTTACTTCGTCTCAGCTTACTCTTCCTCTTCCCCCGGTCTCAAATCCATTCTCTACGTCTGTGTCTTTATCCCTGTCTAGGCCCTAGGTTCTTCAAAGCCACTTGTTTTTTTTAGATTCCATATATATGTGCTAGCATACAGTATTTGTTTTTCTCTTTCTGACTAACTTCACTCTGTATAACAGACGCTAGGCCCATCAACCTCACAACAAATAACTCAATTTCGTTTCTTTTTATGGCTGAGTAATATTCCATTGTATATATGTGCCACATCTTCTTTATCCATTCATCTGTCGAAGGACACTTAGGTTGCTTCCATGTCCTGGCTATTATAAAAAGAGCTGCAATGAACATTGTGGTACATGACTCTTTTTGAATTATGGTTTTCTCAGGGTATATGCCCAGGAGTGGGATTGCTGGGTCATATGGTAGCTCTATTTTTAGTTTTTTAAGGAACCTCTGTACTGTTCTCCATAGTGGCTGTAACAATTTACATTCCCACCAACAGTGAAAAAGGGTTCCCTTTTCTCCACACCCTCTCCAGCATTTATTGTTTGTCGATTTTTTCATGATGGCCATTCTGACCAGTGTGAGGTGATACCGCATTGCAGTTTTGATTTGCATTTCTCTAATGATTAGTTATGTTTAGCATCCTTTCATATGTTTCTTGCCTATCTGTATATCTTCTTTGGAGAAATGTCTATTTAGGTTTTCTGCCCATTTTTGGATTGGGTTCTTTGGTGTTTTGATATTGAGCTGCAGTAACTACTTGTATATTTTGGAGATTAATCGTTTGACAGTTGCTTCATTTGCAAATATTTTCTCCCATTTTGAGAGTTGTCTTTTCATCTTGTTTATGGTTTCCTTTGCTGTGCAAAAGCTTTGAAGTTTCATTAGGTCCCATTAGCTTATTTTTGTTTTTATTTCCGTTTATCTAGGAGGTGGGTCAAAAGGATCCTGCTGTGATTTATGTCATAGAGTGTTCTGCCTATGTTTTCCTCTAAGAGTTTTAAAGTGTCTGGCCTTACGTTTAGGTCTTTAATCCATTTTGAGTTTATTTTTGTGTATGGTGTTAGGGAGTGTTCTAATTTCTTTCTTTTACATGTAGCTGTCTAGTTTTCCCAGCACCACTTATTGAAGAGGCTGTCTTTTCTCCATTGTATATTCTTGCCTTCATTATCAAAAATAAGGTGACCATAGGTGTCTGGCTTTATCTCTGGGTTTTCTATCCTGTTTCATTGATCTATATTTCTGTTTTTGTGCCAGTACCATATTGTCTTGATTATTGTAGCTTTGTAGTATAGTCTGAAGACTGGGAGCCTGATTCCTCCAGCTCCATTTTTCTTTCTCAAGATTGCTTTGGCTATACGGGGTCTTTTGTGTTTCAATACAAATTGTGAAATATTTTGTTCTAGTTCTGTGAAAAATGCCAGTGGTAGTTTGATAGGGATTGCAATGAATCTGTAGATTGCTTTGTGTAGTAGAGTCATTTTCACAATGTTGATTCTTCCAATCCAAGAACATAGTATAGCTCTCCATCTGTTGGTATCATCTTTAATTTCGTTCATCAGTGTCTTATAGATTTCTGCATACAGGTCTTTTGTCTTCTTAAGTAGGTTTATTCCTAGGTATTTCATTCTTTTTGTTGCAGTGGTAAATGGGAGTGTTTCCTTAATTTCTCTTTCAGATTTTTCATCATTAGTGTATAGGAATGCAAGAGATTTCTGCGCATTAATTTTCTATCCTTCTACTTTACCAGATTCATTTATTAGCTCTAGCAGTTTTCTGGTAGCATCTTTAGGATTCTCTATGTATAGCATCATGTCATCTGCAAACAGTGACAGTTTTACTTCTTCTTTTCCAATTTGGATTCCTTGTACCTGTGATTGCTGTGGCTAAAACTTCCAAAACTATGTCAAATAATAGTGGTGAGAGTGGGCAACCTTGCCTTTTTCCTGATCTTAGAAGAAATGTTTTCATTTTTTCACCTTTGAGAATGATGGCTTTGGGTTTGTCATATATGGGCTTTATTATGTTGAGTTAAGTTCCCTCTCTGCCTACTTTCTGGAGGGTTTTTATCATAAATGGGTGTTGAATTTTGTCAGTAACTTTTTCTGCATCTGTTGAGATTATCATATGGTTTTTCTGCTTCAATTTGTTACTGTGATGTATCACATTTTTTTATTTGAATATATGGAGGAATCCTTGCATTTCTGGGATAAACCCCACTTGATCATGGTGTATGATCCTTTTAATGTGCTGTTGGATTCTGTTTGTTAGTATTTTGTTGAGGATTTTGGCATCTGTGTTGATCAGTGATATTGGTCTGTAGTTTTCTTTTTTGTGACACCTTTGGTTTTGGTATCAGGGTGATGGTGGCTTCATAGAATGAGTTTCGGAGTGTTCCTCCCTCTACTATATTTTAGAAGAGTTTGAGAAGGATAGGTGTTAGCTCTTCTCTAAATGTGTGATAGAATTCACCTGTGAAGTCATCTGGTCCTGAGCTTTTGTTTGTTGGAAGATTTTTAGTCACAGTTTCAATTTCAGTGCTTGTGATTGGTCTGTTCATATTTTTTATTTCTTCCTGGTTCAGTCTCGGCAGCTTGTGCTTTTCTAAGAATTTGCCCATTTCTTCCAGATTGTCCATTTTATTGGCATATAGTTGCCTGTAGTAATCTCTCATGATCCTTTGTATTTCTGCAGTGTCAGTTGTTACTTCTCCTTTTTCATTTCTAACTCTACTGATTTGAGTCTTCTTCCTTTTTTTCTGGATGAGTCTGGTTAATGGTTTATCAATTTTGTTTATCTTCTCAACGAACCAGGTTTTAGTTTTATTGATCTTTCCTATTGTTTCCTTCATTTCTTTTCCATTTGTTTCTGTTCTGATATTTATGATTTCTTTCCTTCTGCTAATTTTGGGGTTTTTCTGTTCTTCTTTCCCTAATTGCTTTAGGTGTAAGGTTAGGTTGTTTATTTGAGATGTTTCTTGAGGTAGGATTATATTGCTGTAAACTTCCCTCTTAAAACTGCTTTTGCTGCATCCCATAGCTTTTGTGTTGTCGTGTTTTCATTGTCATTTATTTCTAGGTATTTTTTTATTTCTTCAGTGATCTCTTGGTTATTTAGTAGTGTATTGTTTAGCCTCCATGTGTTTGTATTTTTTACAGTTTTTTTCCTGTAATTGATACCTAGTCTCATAGCATTGTTGTTGGAAAAGTTACTTGATACAATTTCAATTTTCTTAAATTTACCAAGACTTGATTTGTGACCCAAGATATAATTTATCCTGGAGAATGTTCCATGAACACTTGAGAAGAAAGTGTATTCTGTTGTTTTTGGATGGAATGTCCTATAAATATCAACTAGGTCCATCTTTTTTAATGTATCATTTAAAGCTTGTGTTTCCGTATTTATTTTCATTTTGGTTGATCTGTCCATTGGTGAAAGTGGGGTGTTAAAGTCCCCTACTATGAATGTGTTACTGTCGATTTCCCCTTTTATGGCTGTTAGCATTCACCTTATGTATTGTGGTCCTCCTATGTTGGGTGCATAAATATTTACAATTGTGATATCTTCTTCTTGGATTGATCCTTTGATCATTTTCTAGTGTCCTTCTTTCTCTCTTGAAATAGTCTTTATTATGAGATCCTTGCTGGGTAGAGTCATCTTGGTTGTAGGTTTTTCTCTTTCATGACTTTAAATATGTCCTGCCCACTCCCTTCTGGCTTGCAGAGTTTCTGCTGAAAGATCAGCTGTTAACTTTATGGAGATTCCCTTGTATGTTAATTGTTACTTTTCCCTTGCTGCTTTTAATATTTTTTCTTTGTATTTAATTTTTGATAGTTTGATTAATATGTGTCTTGGCATGTTTCTCCTTGGTTTTATCCTGTATTGGACTCTCTGCACTTCCTAGACTTGATTGACTATTTCCTTTCCTGTATTAGGGAAGTTTTCAACTATAATCTCTTCAAATATTTTCTCAGTCCCTTTCTTTTTCTCTTCTTCTTCTGAGACCCCTATAATTCAAATATTGGTGCATTTAATGTTGTCCCAGAAGTCTCTGAGACTGTCCTCAGTTCGTTTAATTCTTTTTTCTTTATTCTGCTCTGCAGTAGTTATTTCCACTATTATATCTTCCAGGTCACTTATCCATTCTTCTGCCTCAGGTATTCTGCTATTGAGTCCTTCTAGAGAATATTTAATCTCATTTATTGTATTGTTCATTGTTGTTTTCTCTTTAGTTCTTTTATGTCCTTGTTAAACGTTTCTTGTATTTCATCCATTCTATTTCCAAGATTTTGGATCATCTTTACTATCATTACTCTGAATTCTTTTTCAGGTAGACTGCCTATTTCCTCTTCATTTGTTTGGTCTGGTGGGCTTTTACCTTGCTCCTTCATCTGCTGCGTATTTCTCTGTCTTCTCATTTTGCTTATCTTACTGTGTTTGGGGTCTCCTTTTTGCAGGCTGCAGGTTCATAGTTCCCATTGTTTTTGGTGTCTGCCCCCACTGGATAAGTTTGGTTCAGGGTGTTGTGTAGGCTTCCTGGTGAAGGGGACTGGTGCCTGTGTTCTGGTGGATGAGGCTGGATCTTGTCTTTCTGGTGGGCTGGACTGCATCCGGTAATGTGTATTGTGGTGTCTGTGAACTTAGTATGATTTTAGGCAGCTTCTCTTCTAATGGGTGGGGTGTGTTCCTGTCTTGCTAGTTGTTTGGCATGGGATGTCCAACACTGGAGCTTGCTGGTCATTGAGTAGAGCTGGGTCTTAGCATTGAGATGGAGATCTCTGGGAGACCTCTCACTGATTGATATTACATGGGGCTGGGAGGTCTCTGGTGGTCCAATGTCCTGAACTCAGCTCTCCCACCTCAGAGGCTCAGGCCTGACAAATGGCCAGAGCAAGCACCAATATCCTGTCAGCCACATGGCTCAGAAGAAAAGAGAGGATAAAAAAGAAAGAAAGAAAGAAATTAAAGTTATTAGAATTACAAACTAGAAAAATTTTACTAAAATAAAAAAAAGTTTTTAATAACTAAAAACAAGAAGAGATCAACCACACCAATAAACAAATCCACCAATGATAACAAGTGCTAAAAACTAAACTAAGATAAACATATAAATCAGAAATTAGTCACATACAGCAAACCCCAAGTCTACAGTTGCTTCCAAAGTCCACCGCCTCAATTTTGGGATGGTTCTTAGTCTATTCAGGTATTCCACAGATGCAGGGTACATCAAGTTGTTTGTGGAGATTTAATCTGCTGCTTCTGAGGCTGCTGGGAGAAATTTCCCTTTCTCTTCCTTGTTCGCACAGCTCCTGGTGTTCAGCTTTGGATTTGGCCCTGAATGTAGGTCACCCTCTGGCATCTGTTCTTTGCCCAGACAGGAGGGAGTTAAAGGAGCAGCTGATTAGGGGGCTCTGGCTCACTCAGGCCGGGGTAAAGGAAGAGTACCGAATGCGGGCTTAGCCTGAGGTGGCAGTGGCCGGTGTGACGTTGCAACAGCCTGAGGCAGGCTATGTGTTCACCTGGGGAAGTTGTCCCTGGATCATGGGACCCTGACAGTGGGGGGCTGCACAGGCTCCCAGGAGGGGAAGTGTGGATAGTGACCTGTGCTTGCACACAGGATTCTTGGTGGCTGCAGTAGCAGCCTTAGTGTTTCATTCCTGTCTCTGGTGTCCACTCTGATAGCTGTGGCTTGCACCCGTCTCTGAAGCTTGTTTAGGCAGTGCCCTGAATCCCCTCTCCTTACTCACCCTGAAACAATGGTCTCTTGACACTTAGGCAGTTACAGACTTTTTCCCGGATTCCCTCCCAGTTAGCTGTGGCACACTAACCCCCTTCAGGCTGTGTTCACGCAGCCAACCCCAGTCCTCTCCCTGGGATCTGACCTCCAATGTCCGAGCCTCAGGTCCCAGCCCCCACTCGCCCCAGCGGGTGAGCAGACAAGCCTCTCAGGCTGGTGAGTGCTGCTCTGCACCGATCTCTGTGCAGGAATTTCTCCACTTTTCCCTCTGCTCCCCTGTGACTGTGCTCTCCTCCATGGCCCCGAAGCTTCCCACCACCACCACTCCCTTGTCTCCACCAGTGAAGGGGCTTCCTAGTGTGTGGAATCATTTCCTCCTTCACACCTCCCTCCCAGAGGAGCAGGTCCTGTCCCTATTCTTTTGTCTCTGTTTTTCCTTTTTTCTTTTGCCCTACCCATGTACGTGGGGAGTTTCTTGCCTTTTGAGAAGTCTGAGGTCTTCTGCCAACGTTCAGTAGATGTTCTGTAGGAGCTGTTCCACATGTAGATGTATTTTTGATGTATCTGTGGGGAGGAAGGTGATATCCACGTCTTACTCTCTGCCATCTTGAAGCAAGCCTCAGCACTGAACTTTTTAAAGGCTTTTTGCTAATGTATTCAGAAGACCATGTGATTTCCTTCTTTACTGCGTTCATATAGTAAATTGCACTGGTAGATTTTCTGATGATGAAATAATCTAATGTTGAATCTTTTCTGATGGCACACATGTTTCCTGGGATAAACTCTACATAATCATTTTGTTTTGTTAATTTAAAAATATGCTTTTGAGTTTAATCAGCTAACATTCCATTTCTCATTTCTGAGTTTATATAACCCGTGAAATCAGTCTGTCATTTTCCTTCCTTATAATTTGCTTGCTCTGTTTTGGTAACAAGGTTATTAACTGACTTCATATAATGAGTTTGAAAGCTTATCTTCAAGTTCTATTTTCTGCAACAGATTGTGTAAAATAGGGGTTACATATTCTTTGAGAGTTCAGTAGAATTTACCTATGTAAATTCTACAGTTTCAGTCTACAAGGAGAGCATTTGATCACCATTTCAATATTTTTATTTTTTTTATTGGTGTTCACATTCTTTTCTTACTTCTGGCACCAAATTTAGTATTATAATTTTTTTCAGAAAATTTCCCACTTCCTCTAGACCTTTATATTTAGTCCTCTATAGTTGTTCATAATATTCATGACAATAAATTTTAAATTAATTGCTTTTTAAATTTATATCAAGTAAATTCTTCATTCCCTAGTAAAGAAGGGTAAATCTTCCAATACTTCCTAATCACTAATAATTTCCCATTTTTCCCAGAGGCACTTTCCATGGAATCTTCAATCTTGTTTAGACATGCTCTTGTCCAGTTGTCATCTCTTGTCCAGTTGTCCAGAGTCTTATCATCATACCAACAATTCTTTCTGCTTGTTTTCTGAATTAGCTAAATTGTTTTTAGATCTCATACTTTCCTTCTTCTTTCATTACTGTCATATTTTAGAACAAATCCTTCTAAGATAGGGTACATGGCAATCACATTTTGAGATCTTACTTTCTGGAAGTATCCTCGCTATATCCTTATATAAGATTAATTGACTAGCTTGAATAGAAGTCTTGATTGGAAATCATTTTTCTTTAAGAAGGTGGAGGAATTATTTATCATCTGAGGTAATTTTAATGACTCATCTATTTATTCATCATTTTGTACCCATATTGTTGTCATCTTCCCACGATGCTCTGAAATAACAATGGCTAGTTTCTTGTGATTTCTTTTCCTACATTGTTTCAAGTGTTCAGTGGGACCTTTCAATCTGGAGACTCATGCCCTAAAATTCTGAGAATTCTAGTATTATTTCATTATTATTGTTCTTTCCTTTTTATCTCTTCTCATTTTTTGGAACTCCAATTATTTGCATGTTGGCCCTTACAGATTGATCTTTTTTTTTTCCTTATAGTTCATCTGTTTGTTTTTTGCTCTACATTCTTATAGAGTAACTCCACTTCATCTTCCAGCCTTTTTATTGTATATATTGTTTTTCCCATCATATTTCTGAGAATTTTTGTTTTCTGAATCTTCCTTAAAAGCATCCTGGTTTTATTCCATGGATGCAATATCTTCTGTTATAGTCACTGGCTTCACTCTTCATAGGCACTTAGCTTCCACTGAGCTGGTAACTCTGACACCATTAGTCCTTCTACTTTGCCACTTTTAAAGATTTCTAATATCTATTAATGGATGTCATCTTATTTGCTTTGTCCTTCTGCACCAATGCTATGTTTTTCCTCTTTATTCTGATTTCAGTGGAATTTTTAATGTAAGTTCAATTGCCATGTTTAAAAGAAAATTCCTTTAATTAAAAAAAACCTCTAGTATATTTATGTTAATTTCCTTTCATTTGATATTCTATTTATTTGCAAGTTTTTTGGAATAAACCAGGAATTAGACTATATAATCAGCTTCTTTCTAATAGTCAGGTTTTATTTTGTAATCATTTTCTTTAGGGAAAATCAATAAACTGATTTTAGAAGTGCATAACATACCAATCAAATTCTAAAAATGAAACACACAAGATGGGATAATTATCCTACCTTAAAATAACACACATTTTAAAATTCTTTAATAAAAATAATGTGTTACTAGCACAAGAGCAATGGAATAGCCTAGACAGTCCAAACAATGCCACATATGTATTTAGGGATGTGGTATATGATACTAACCATCAGTAAGGATGTTTTTTCACTTAGTAAATAGTGTTGGGTGAACTGGCTGACTACCTGTAGAGAGAAAGAAGCTGGATTCTTACCTTCCAACACACACACAAACATTTAATGGGTTAAACTTCTATTTAAAAAGTAAGTCTATTACACTAACAGGAGAGGATACAGAATGTCTTTGTAAACTCAGATGGAGAAGTCTTTCTTAACTAAGATCCAAAGTCACCAATGGACCCATTCAGAATTTGTGATTTCTGTTTAACAAAGATAAAGTTAACATATGAGGGACAGGCTGAATGCCACTCTTTCCAGTATCTAGAATATACAAAGGACTCCTGTTAATAGTCAAGGAAAAGACCAAAAATCCAATAGAAAAAAAATGGGCAAGACACATGAGGAAGATTTTCAGATGGAAAATCAGACAGAATAGCTGCTAACTGAATGAGTATGTGCTTAACCTCACTAAAATTCTGAAATAGTCAAATTTAAACATCATATTACAGCCTTGATGTCAGATTGGCGAAAAGTAGAAAATGTGTTCAATGTTATTGGATATTTGGGGGAAATGGAAAACTTTGTTTACTTTGGGAACTGAAAACTGGTGGAGTCATTCTGGAGGGCAATCAGGTAAAATTAGTATGTGTATACCTTCCCACCCAGAAATCCTTCTCCAGGGCATATACCCTGAAGAAAGTGTCAGTGGTGGACACAAAGGTACTGATACCAGGGCATTCAGCCTTAGTCATGAGAGCAAGCAGCTGGAGATGACCTGGGCAGCCTTTCTTATAGAAATGGATGAGGGTGTGTATGTACACAGTAGAGATCTCAGCAGCAGTTGAAATTAGATTTACATATATCAACATCTGTATGGTTAATGAAAAAAATTATTTGCATTAATCACATACACACAAAATATATCACATGTAGTTTTAAGTGAATACATGAAAATGGTTTGAATGGACTTTAGGTACAGTGTGTGTACATTGTGAAGGTCAGGGTAGGGAGTGGAATGGGAATGGGGATGATGAATGAAGGGGAAAATTAATAAATTAATAACTAAAATAAAGAAAGAATGAATGAAGTCACACAAAGGGGACTTTGCAGGGAAGACTGATGACGAGATTGCCTTAGACAGAAGAATATGGTCGGGAGAATTTTGTTTTTGTTTATCTGTGGTCTAAAAAGTAAAACTAATTAAAAATTAGATGCCAATAATTGAAAAGTCATCTCAGGAGAAACTCACAGCAGAATTGGAGAGTTGAGTAAAATAGCTACAAGATGACTGTTATTCTCGGGAGGACAGGAATCTCGCCACCCAACTGAACATTACTATATAATATGACAGAAAATCTATCAGGGGAAAACAAGACTGTGACCTTTTAGTAATCTTCCAGGGAAAAAGGTTTTTCTATATTCTATTAGCACTGAGATTGATGATTCAGGTTTAAAGTGTAAGATCTTTGATCATGTGTGTTGGTTACATAAGAGACTTGAGATTGATGGAGTGCTACTGGGTGCCCAATCCAACGAGCTTGTGTTCCATCTAAAGCAGAACTGATTGCTCATTGAAGAGTCCTTATTGTGCTGTGTCACATTGGCTGTGATGGCTGAGGACAAAGAGGCAGGAGGATGAAGTGCCTAAATCTATACTAGAAACTAGTATTATGTTGTACCAGGGGGTTAGGTAGGCTGTGTTAATCAATCTTCATGACAAACATAATAGGCAAGGATTCTTTTCTGTTTTACAGGTGAGATCAAGAGAGGTGATATAAATTGCACAAAGTCGACTGGTAAAAACCAGCTGAGGTTCAAACTCAGGCATTTCTGACTCTTTTCAATATATAGCACTTTACCTTCATCTATAAGACGCTAGAGTTGCATTTCATTATTCACATGGGGTCATCCAACACTAAGATTTTATCATTTTACTAGATATGCCAATCATAGGGTTTCTCATAGCTTCTACAATAAACTGCTATGACCATAGACCCTTCTGAGAGGACAGCCCTAGGCAGTCATACCATGACCCCCACTCCCAGCCCACAGCTGATGGACCAGGGACTTGCAATGACCTGAAGGTAACCACTGCAAAAGTCAGTGGCCCAAGATGAAAAAAGGTTAAGAAAAGATTTTCCCTGTCAGGTATTGGGTTGGCCAAAAAGTTCGTTCAGGTTTTTCCATAAGATGTTATGGAAAAAACAGAATGAACATTTTGGTCAACCCAATATTATGGATATAGATCAGGCAAGGTAGAGTCTTCTCTGGAGTTCAAAGTAGGAGACTTGGCAACCATGAGCTCCTTGGCAGGCCAAGGTAAGCTGATCCAGAGAGGAGGGCACACCAGCATCTAGCTGAGTGGTCCTGAAGTGGTCCCTGGATTCCTGCAGCTGAGTTTGGAGCTACCCTGATTCAGGAAGCCCTTCTGTTCAAGTCTTCCTGGTGGCTAACTTGGACTTCCTGACCTTGATGTGAGGCATTGTTGTTCAGTTTTCCCTAGGTTCTTGTGAAGAACCACTTCATTCTTTTCAATTTCTTAAATGGATTCTTAAGCTCTTCTCCCATTTACATGAGGTGGTGTGAGCAAATCTTTTCCATGAAGAAAAAGAGCCCAACTGAATCATGGTTTTGCTTTCTCAAGCTTCTAGAAGGTGGCCTTCAACTTTGACCAAGGAGATCCAAACACTCAAGTGTGAGAAAAAGTATCTAGGAAGTCTGCTTCATGCTTCAGTTTCCAATAGCTTCATGCTTCAGTTTCCAATAGCTTAAGCCACACATGGAAGGAGCCATGTGACCCTAATTTGATTTATGGAGGCAAAGTTAGGCAAAGTGTGGTTCTGCCTTAGAGGCTTCAGTGAATCAGGGTCCAGGAGTTGTGTTGGGTAAGGAACAGAAGTGAGAGGGCAGTTGTGAGACAAGATTGGGAGCCAGTGAAGGCTGGGATGACATCTCAGGATCTGTGCGGGGCATGTACTCGGAGATCCATGCGGTTGAGATAAATTATGATGGTGGTTCACTTATGAGCCCCAGTTCAGAGGATGAAGAGAGGTCATTCCAAGAAATCCAGCAGGAAATTAAATTAGCCAGAATGCTTTGATTGCAAGTGGAGTAACCAGCCATCCCGGTTTGCCTATGACTGCAGAGTTTCCTGGGAAGTGGAATTTTCAGTGCTAAAACCATGAGAGTCCTGGGCAAACTGGGATGCTTGGTCAACTCCAGAACTTGCAAAAGATAGAAAGTCACTAGTTAAACAAAAATGTATAATTTTTTGACTCACAAAATCAAACCATGGTGTGGAAAGATTTAAAACCAGGTTTGAAAAGTCCCAGGAAAGGATTTTGCAGTTCAGGGATCTCCTGCCTTAAGCTTTCAGGATTTCACCTCTATCAGCCTGAGAAGATTTCAAAAATCTATGCCCAGACTTCCCCCAGAGATTCTGTTCTCACTGGTCTGAGTTTGGATTTTGGCTTCAGTAATTTTTTAAAAGTCTCCCTTATTTGATTCTTATTTTAAACCACTGCTTTCTGTGAATAACAGAATAACCTCAAGGTTCCCAAACTTGTCTTTCCATTGTAATCGGCTGGTAAGTTTTTAAAATACCAATGTCTTCTCTCAGAGATGACGGTTTAACTTGTCTGGGTGTTGGCCAGGGCTTTGGGTGATTTTAAACATCAGCAGGTGTTTCTAATGAGCAGACAAATTTGGGATCCACTCCTGGATCTTCTCCCAGAATAGCGCTGGGATTTGAGCAGGGGAAGAGTAAGGATTTATGGGTACATGAGTCTTCAGAGAGGTCAACAAGGGACCATTTGCAAACTCTGTGGGTTAGATGATCATCTTCCAGGATAGAGCGAGGGTGAGAGGGTGCAGGAGATTAGGACCTAGGAGATTTTGCCTGCTTCTAGGATGGAACGCTGACCAGATAGAGGCTGGGTCCTCTGCAATCCTCACTCTCTCCCCATGCTGTCATGGCCATCTATCAAGGCTTCTGACAGATGAGCAGTTACTGTCCTGGATCTGGCATGTATCAGCTGACCTTTGACGTTAAATCATTCTTGGTTTTAATTTCCTTACCCCTCAAGTGAGGATAACACCATAGGCTTGGATGATCTATTCAAAGCAGCTGATGTGTGGTTAATGCAGAATAAAACATTAGTATTTCCCTCTTCCTCACTGCTTTGAATATCTGAGTCTCCACAGGGACTTCATTTAATAATGGGGCATTTCTGCTGTGGCAGACAAATGCTCTCAATCTGGTCATTCACAGCTTGCTCTAGCATTCCCACCTGCATCTTTAAGACATTATGATGCCATGACTCCTCATTTCTTGGAATTTGTGAGTTTGCAGTCACAGAATGTTTGAATTAAAGCTTAAGATTTCAGTGAGAATGACTGTGGGGATGACTGCAGTTGTGATTTTGATATGCTGCAAGTGTTACCAGATGCAAGTCCTTGTGCCCGACGCACAGTAAGGCCAAACAACACTGAAACATCGGAGTTTGGAGCAGAGAGAGGTTTATTGCAGGGCCAAGCAAGGAGACAGGTGACTTGTGCCAAAGAAAAACCCCGAACTCTCTGAAGAGTTTCAGCAAAGCATTTTTAAAGGCCAGGTGAGGGAGGGACGTGGTTAGTTGTTAAAAACTTCTTGGTGTCAAAATCCTTTGTTCTTGCAGCTGTCCACATAGGTCAGGTCACGCTGTTACTGTAAACCTCCAACAAAAAAAATGTTACTCTCTGTTTTGCAAATTTTTATCTCTATATGAATGGGCTCTTTAAGGTCAGAGCCCTGAGAATGGGCTATCACGTATATTTTAGGCTACAGGCAAAATTCTTTTACAAAAGGTGCAGAGCCAGCATGACTAAGCACAGGCAACAGAGCACAAATGCTAGAGCTAAAGGAATACATTCAATATGGAATCAGATTTGTTCTTCTCTAGTACACAAGTGCAAATCCAAGCCTTCAAGTGAACATAATTTTCAAATATCATGACTCAGCAGATTTCAGAGTACAAGATTCATAGATATTCAAAACCCACTACTCAGTGATTCTCTGATATTATGACTCTGATTTTCTATTTTGGTTATCCATATACAGAAAACATAAATCTATAGCAATTGTACCACAAAAGAACAGTGCTGTTTCTGGGACTGGGAGACTCAAATAGATGGGGCTTCTGCAGAGGATTTGGCCCTGAAGTGCCAGCTCGTTGAAGAAATGGCAGCTACCAGACAGTTGAAATTGAGAGTAACTTTTTATTTGTCCTATTTAAAGATAATGGTATACCCTAGGTAATAATTAGTATAGACAAGTGTTTGGACAGTGAACACAGAATAAGGATAAGATAAGGGTGTTTCTCAGATTGACACAGGGAGCCTCAGATTTTATTAC
This sequence comes from Grampus griseus, assembly GCF_964374135.1. Lineage (NCBI taxonomy): Eukaryota > Metazoa > Chordata > Mammalia > Artiodactyla > Delphinidae > Grampus > Grampus griseus. The sequence goes on along the minus strand of NC_139018.1, from coordinate 120,899,715 downwards.
TTGCTGGTTTTTAGATTGGCAATTCTTAGGCACAAATAATAAGACACTTAAAAATAGAGAAAAAAAGAGAAAGACAAATACTATATGTATCTAAAATATGACACAAATGAAACTATCTATGAAAAAGAAATAGACTCACAGACATAGAGAGCAGATTTGTGGTTGCCAAGGGTTGGGGGGAGGGAAGGACCGGGAGTTTGGGATTAACAGATGCAAACTATTATATATAGGATTGGTAAACAACAAGGTCCTACTGTATATAACAGGGATTATATTGAATTATATTCAATATCCTGTGATAAACCATAATGGAAAACAATATTAAAAAGAATGTATATATGTATAACTGAATCACTTTTCTGTACAGTAGAAATTAACACAACATTGTAAATAAACTATACTTCAATTAAAAAAAATAAAATAGACTCCCTGACTTCAAACTATACTACAAAGCTACAGTAATCAAAACAGCATAGTACTGGCACAAAAACAGGAATATAGATCAATGGAACAGGATAGAAAGAGATAAACCCATGCACCTGTGGTACCTAATCTATGATAAAGGAATCAAGAATGTACAATGGAGAAAAGACAGTCTCTTCAATAAGTGGTGCTGGGAATACTGAACAGCTACATGTAAAAGAATGAAATTAGAACACTCCCCAACACCATACACAAAAATAAACTCAAAACAGGATAAAGACCTAAATGTAAGGCTGGATACTATAAAACTCTTAGAGGAAAAATATAAGCAGAACACTCTATGACATAAATCACAGCAAGATCTTTTTTGATCCACCACTTAGAGTAATGGAAATAAAAACAAAAATAAACAAATGGAACCTAATTAAACTTAAAAGCTTTTGCACAGCAAAGGAAACCATAAACAAAACGAAAAGACAACCCTCAGAATAGGAGAAAATATTTGCAAATGAAGCAACTGACAAGGGATTAATCTACAAAATTACAAACAACATGTGCAGCTCAATATCAAAAAAAAAAAACAACCCAATCAAAAAATGAGCATAAGACCATAATAGACATTTCTCTAAAGAAGACATACAGATGGCCAACAAACACATGAAAAAATGCTCAACATCACTAATTATTAGAGAAATGCAAATCAAAACTCCCATGAGGTATCACCTCACACCAGTCAGAATGGCCATCAACAAAAAATCTACAAATAATAAATGCTGGAGAGGGTGTGGAGAAAAGGGAAGCCTCCTGCACTGTTGGTGGGAATGTAAATTGGTAGAGCTACTATGGAGAACAGCATGGAGGTTCCTTAAAAAATGAAAAATAGAACTACCATATGATCCAGCAATCCCACTTCTAGGCATATATCCAGAGAAAACCATAATTCAAAAGGAGGCATGCACCCTGATATTCACTGCAGCACTATTTACAATACCCAGGATGTGGAAGCAACCTAAATGTCCATCGACAGAGGAATGGATAAAGAAGATGTGGTACATATATACAATGGAATATTACTCAGCCACAAAAAGGAATGAAACAGTGCCATTTGCAGAGACATGCATGGACCTAGAGATTGTCATACAGAGTGAAGTTAGTCAGAAAGAGAAAAACAAATATTGTGTAATATCACTTATATGTGAAATCTAGAAAAATGGTAGAGATGAACTTACTTGCAAAGCAGAAGTAGAATCATAGATGTACAGAACAAACTTATGGTTACCAAGGAAAGGGGGTGGGGTGGGATGAACTGGGACATTGGGACTGACATATATACACTACTACATATAAAATAGATAACTAATGAGAACTTACTGTATAGCACAGGGAACTCTACTCAGTGTTCTGTGGTGGCCTAAATGGGGAGGAAATCTATAAAAGAGTGGATAAATTTATATGTATGGGGCTTCCCTGGTGGTGCAGTGGTTGAGAGTCCACCTGCCAATGCAGGGGACACGGGTTCGTGCCTTGGTCTGGGGGGATCCCACATGCCGTGGAGCGGCTGGGCCCGTGAGCCATGGCCGCTGAGCCTGCGCGTCCAGAGCCTGTGCTCCGCAACGGGAGAGGCCACAACAGTGAGAGGCCGCGTACTGCAAAGGAAAAAAAAAAATTTATATGTATGACTGATTCACTTTGCTGTACAGCAAGAAACTAACACAACATTGTAAAGCAACTATACTCCAATAAAATATTTATTTTAAAATAAATAAATAAAGGCATAAGCCCTTTTTCAAATTATGAAGATTAAAACAGCTATATGGAAAATGCTTACGAAACATACTAAGTAGAAGAAAGCATACTACAAATCCTATCTGTGAATACAGCCACAACCACAAAATGAGCCTGCACACCCGAACGGTGAACAAGTAAATTGTTAGAATAGTGGGGGGGAAATAGAGGAAAAAGTTAATTCAGTAATATACATAAAAAAGCCAGAATCTCACAAGAGGAGAAAACCATAAAACACACTCAGCGAGAGACACAGGCCACACTGGAAATGACCAGAACTCTCCCTGGCCTCCCTCCTTTCTCCTGGACTCTGTCCTACAGACAGCTTAGAAGGGGGAAGCATGGCTGCACCTGGCCTCCGTTCTTTGCTCAGCTGTGGGACTCCTAATCCAGGGAGAAACACAGTGGGGACTGGCTAACCCAACCAGATTCTCTCTCTTGCCACCTGTCCAAGGGTGACAGGCATAGTTAATGTTAGAGCTGGACAGTCAGAGCAACCTACTGCTTGGGGCCATGCCTGCTGACGGCCAGGGAGGATGTAGTCTGTGCAGAAAGGAATAGAGGCAGGAAGGAGTAGACCCCATCTCCTCCGCAATGTGCACTTTCTGCCCTTAAGTTCCACCAAACATTCGTTAACTTGTTTTTCCTTGAATTTATGTATATATTAGTTTGTTTATTATTTATCTTTTTATTTTAAGGTTAAACAGGAAACTAGACCAAAACCCATGCTGAGCTTAGTGAATTACGATTATAAGGCAAGTGTCCTAGTAACAACCACCCAGGTCAAGACCAGAACTTTGCAGTAACCTCAAAAGCCCTTCTCCATACCTCATCCAAGCCATGCCCCTCCTTCCTCTAAATGCAATGATGCTGACTTTTGTAATAGCCACTTCCTTGCATTACTTCATGGTTTTACCATCCAACTGTGTATCCTTTCAAGCTAGAAAGGTTTTACCATCCAATTGTGTATTCTCTTTCAAGCTAGAAATCATGTATCCATCCCTTCCTTCCTTCCTTTCTTTATTTTCTCTCTTTCTTTCTTCAATTTATCTGTTGAAGAATTGAAGAATCTGAGCTCTTTCACCTGTAGAGTTCCCTATTGCCTGAATTTCAGACTCACTGTGCAGCTCAGCGTGTTTCCCCTGCCTTATTTGCCTTATTTTCTGCAAACTAGCAGCTGAATCCAGAGGCCCCATCAAACTGAGGTTCAACCCCATTGACAGGACTACAGGCTGTGCTGTGACCTTTTGCCAGGAAGCACATGGTGCCTGGTTTTCACTCTTTTGATCACCAATGAATGATACTGAGTGCCAAGACCTATTAATTGATTGAGTGTTGGAGAAACCTAATATACTTATTTTGTCATGGTGTTTTTATTGTTGCTTTTAAATTTGTTAAGGTGTGTTTTATGTCCCCGAATGTGGTCTTGGCAAATGTTCTATCTTGTGGAGATTGTATAATCTGCTCTTGTTACATGAAGTACTCTAGAAATGTCAATTACATCCACCTGATTGATGATGCTTTTCAGTTCAACCACCTCCTTACTGATTTTCTGCCTGCTGGATCTGTCAATTACTGAGAGAGGGGTGTTGAAGTCTCCAATGAGAATAGTGTATTCATCTATTTCTCCTGGTAGTTCTATCAGGTTTTGCCTCATGTATTTTGACACTGTTGTTAGACACATGAACACTAAGGATCGTGATGTCATCTTGGTGAATTAATACATTTATCATGATGTAATGCCTCTTTTTATTCCTGGTAACTGTCTTTGCTTTGTCTGAAATTAATATAGCTACTCCAGCTTTCTTTGGATTAGTGCTAGCATAGTATATCTTTCCTTATCCCTTTATGTTTAATCTATTGGTGTCTTTATATTTAAAATGGGTTTCTTGGGACTTCCCTGGAGGTCCAGTGGTTAAGACTTTGCCTTCCAGTGCAGAGGGTGCAGGTTCAATCCCTTGTTGGGGAGCTAAGATCCTACATGCCTTGTGGCCAAGAAACCAAAACTTAAAAAAAACAAGCAACATTGTAACAAATTCAATAAAGACTTTAAAAATTGTCCACATCAAAATAAAGAGAATAAAATAAAATGCGTTTCTTGTTGACAACATATAGTTAGGTCTTACTTCTTTTATCCACTCTGATACTCTGTCTACTAATTGGTGTGTTCAGACTATTGAGGTTTAAAGTGATTATTGATATATTTGGATTAATGTCTACCATATTTGTTACTGCTTTCTATTTATTGCCCTTATTTTAATCTTACACTCTTTTTCTGCCTCCAGTTTTAATTGAGGATTTTATACAATTTTGTTCTCTCTTAGCATATCAATTTAATGTTTTTTAATGGTTGCCCTAGATGTCACAATACACACTTACGACTAATCCAATTTCACCCTCAAATACACTATATCACCTCAAGGGTCTGAAAGTATTCATAATTCCTCCCTCTTATCACATAAAATTGCATATAAAAATGAATTGTCTTTCATTTACTTATAATTTGCTGTAATTGCACAATCCGTTGTCATTATTATTACATTAAACTGTGATCTGTTAGATCAACTGAGAACAAGAAAAATAAAATATTTTATTTTACCTTTATTTTTTTCCTTCTCTAATATTCTTTGTTTATGTAGATCCAAGTTTCTGACCTCTATCATTTTCCTTTCTTCTAAAAAAAACTCCTTTAAACATTTCTTGCCAGGCAAATTACCTCAATTTTTGTTTGTCTGAAGAAGCCTTTATTTCTCTCTTAACTTCTGAAAGATAATGACTCTGGTTACAGAATTTTAGGTTGGTGGGTTTTTTCTTTTTTTCTTTCAACACCTTAAATATTTCACTCCACTCTCTTCTTGTTCACATGATTTCTAAGTAGAAGTCAGAAGTCAGATGTAATTCTTAGTTCTTCCATGGATAAGGTTTTTCTGTTTGTTTGTTTGTTTGTTTAAATATCTGGCCTCTTTAAATATTTCTCTTTGTCTTCAAATTTCTGCAGTTTGATTATGATATGACTTGATGTAGATATTTGGGTATTTACCCTTCTTTAAATTCTCTGAGCTTACTGGATTTGTGTTTCAGCATCTGTTATTAATATTTTTTTCCCTTTATTCCTTTCTCTCTTTCTTCTTCTGGTATTCCTATTCTGCATATGTCACACGTGTTATAATTGTCCCACAGTTTTTGACATTCTGTTCCACCTTTTTTATCCCCTTTTCTCTTGCATTTCAGCTTTTAAAGTTCCCAGTGACTTTTTTTTCAAACTCACTGATTCTTTCTTTGGCCATGATGAGCCCATCAAAGACATTCTTCATTTCTGTTACACTTACCTTTTAATTTCTAGCATTTCCTTTTGATTTTTCTTAGAATTTCCATCTCTCTGCTTACATTACCCATCTGTTCTTGCATGCTATCCACTTTTTTCTTTAGAGATCTTAGCATATTAATCATAGTTGTTTCAAATTCTTGGTCTAATAATTCCAATATCTCTACCATATCTGAATCTGGTTCTGATGCTTTCTCTGACTCTTCAAATAATGTGCTTTGTCTTTTAGCATGCCTTGTAATTTTTGTTGAAAGCCAGATGTGGTATACTGGGTAAAATGAACAGAGGTAAGTAGGCCTTTGTGTGAAGTTTTATGTTTATCAGCCTAGGAGTTGTGTTTACTGTTTGCTATAGGTTTCAGAGGCTACAATTTCCTTAAGTTTCCTTGTTTTTTTCTTCCCTGTTGTCTTTGGGTTTCCATAGAGACTTCTTCTTAAATAAGGTCTGTGATATGCAGTTTTTTTGTTGTAACCCCTGTTATCATACAGGAACCCCGTTGATGTGGTGGCAAGGTGTGAAGCAAGTTTTATATAGTACTATAATTACATCTCAGTCTTTTAGTGAGCTTGTGCCCTTAGACTGTGAGCTTCACAAGTGTCTCTCTGTTGTTGCCCTGTTAGGTGAGATAGAAAGGATAGAGAGGGCTGCAATTGGTTATTTCCATTCCTCAAATCAGTTAGACTCTGGTAAAATAGTTTTCCTTGAAGGAAGGCCTTGTTTAGAAGAACAGAATGTTCTGAGCATGTTTCAAAATGGTTCCTTTCCACTCCCCCTGCTGGGAGTGCAAGGGGATTTTTTCTTTATTCTCACTGTGAGAATCTAGTAGTTTTCCCGGAGGTAAAACTCATGAAAGTGTGCCTCCTCCAGTCTAAGACTGAGCCCTCCAGGAGTTTTTAACTCTCAAGCTTGTCCACACTGAGCTTCCAACATTTCAGCGATGAGAATTTTCTACCCTAGTGCTGGCTCCAAGGACAGTTTCTGTTCTTGAGTTTCTGCTCTACTAAACTGTCTAAGTCTCTATATCTGCCTGTCTGTCTGTATTTGGGGTGTAACCATTTGCCCTGGGACATCACTTCTCTGATGGAACTAAGAATAGTTGTTGGTTTTCAGTTTTTTTCTTGTTGTGAAGATGGGAATCATGACTTCTAAGCTCCTTACATGCAAGACCAACCAGAAAGTGGAAGTCTTGTTTTTATGTGTTAGAATACTTCTATAAGGAAACATTTCCCTCATTTCCTGCTTGATTACCCAGGGGTATAGTTGATATAAGGAAGGCAGAATGAATAATTATTTTTCTTTTTATTTACCTAGGTTTCCAGATAATTAGTTTTTTCCCTATCATCGACAGGAAGTGACCTAATAGCATTTTAAAGATAATTTTAGACTCAGAGTTGTAAAGACAGTAGAAAGTTATAGTTTACCCATCACCCAGCTTCCTTTTATGTAAACAACTTACATAACCGTAGAACATTTACCAAAATTAAGAAATTAGCATTGGTAAAAAGTGGTAACTAAAGTACAGAATTTAATTGAATTTGATCAGTTTTTCCTCTAATGTCTTCCTGTTCCAGATGCATCCAGGATATCATATTGCATTGAGTTGTCATGTCTTCTCCAATTCATGATCATTTGTAAATTCTGCCTTGTTCTTTAGAACCTAGAACCTTGACATTTTGGGAAAATACTAGACAGGTATTTTTGTAGAAAGTACCTCCATTTCTATTCTTCTGACGTCATCTCATGATCAGATTGAGTTTATTAATAATTGGGAAGGATACCACCAAGGGGTGAGTCCTTCTAGTACATCACAAGTGGGGATACATGATGTCAATTATTTATTACTGCGTATGTTAACTTTTATCACACGACTCAGATGGTGTCTGCCAGAGTTCTCCAGTGTAAACTTACTATTTTCCTCTTTGTAATTAATAGATATTTGGGGGAATATACTTAGAAAATTATATATATTTTGCTTAAAAATTTCCCACTATTTACCATTCATCAGTGGACCTTGCCTGTGGCGATTCTACTAGTGATTTTTGATCTGTAGCGTTCTGCTAGTGATTTTTTATTGAAGTAGACTTGATGTATAATATTATGTTAGTTTCAGGTGTACAACATAGTGATTTGACATTTAAATCCACATTACAAAATGGTCACCACAAGTCTAGTAATCATCTGTCACCATACCAAATTACTACAGCATTATTGACTAATCCTTATGCTATATATTACATCCCCATGTATTTTATAACTGGAAGTTTGTACCTCTTAATCCCCTTCACCTATTTCACCCACCCATCCCACTCTGGCAACCACCAGTTTGTTCTCTGTATCTATAAGTCTATTTTTGTTTTGTTTATTTGTTTTATAGATTCTACATGTAAGTAAAATCATACAGTATTTGTCTTTCTCTGTCTGACTTATTTCACTTAGCATGTTCTAGGCAAATGGCAGGATTTCATTCTTTTATGGTTGAGTAATATTGCATTTTATATATACACCACATCTTCTTTATCCATTCATCTGTTGATGGACACTTTGGTTACTTCTGTACCTTGGCTATTGTAAATTTTGTTGCAATGAACATAGGGGTACATATATATTTTCAGACCAGTGGTTTTTTCCCTTTGGGTAAATACCCAGAAGTGGAATTGCTGGATCTTACAATAGTTCTGTTTCTAATTTTTGAGGAAACTCCATACTGTTTTCCATAGTGGCTGCACCAATTTACATTCCCACCAATAGTCCACATCCTCAGCAACACTTGTAATTTCTTGTCTTTTTGATGACAGATATTCTGACAGGTGTGAGGCAATACCTCACTGTGGTTTTGATTTGCATTTCCCTCATGATTAGTGATGTTGAGCATCTTTTCATGTGCCTGTTGGCCATTTGTATGTCTTCTTTGGAGAAATGTCTGTTCAAGTCCTCTGCCCATTTTTCAATTGGATTGTTTGTTTTTAGATATTGAGTTGTATGATTTTTAAAATATAATTTGGATATTAACCCCTTGTTGGATAAACCATTTGCAAATATCTTCTCCCATTCAGTAGGTTGCCCTTTTATTTTGTTGATGGTTTCCTTCACTGTGGTAATGGTGATTTTTTTATATTTCCCAATTTCTTCTGCATTTTATAATTGGAATTCTTATGTAAATAAGAGTTATTTCTTTCCTATTTATTTAGATATATATTTATATCAGCACAGATTTATGGGTATTTATTTTATCATTTGGGTTATATTCTAATACTATAGTTATTTATAATTGGTCATTGTTCTTTGGACATTTAGAGCTCTTTCAGGTTTGTACCTGTACTCTTTTAATATACCCCCCATCCTTTTATATTTTTGTTTTGTTTCCTTATGTTGTTTTATTTTATCATTTACTTATTGGCACTACAAGATGACCCAGGCTCATCGTGTATTTTCCCTGCCACAGGTTTGAAGTCAACCACATCTCCAAAGACTAACATTCTCCTTTTGTTGGAGAACAAAAATGGTTTAGAAACGAAGACCTCCTAGACACAAGGTATGCTTTTTGTTACTGGGTCACAAAGCATCCATTTTCTCTCAGTGGATAGGGCTAGGGAATACGTGTATGTATACTATCTTGCATATACACATTTACATACCTGTACTTATTTATTTATCTATTTACATATATATGAATATATATATATTCATGTGTCCATATTGATCTTCCAACTTCAATGCAGCATCATTCTAGACTTCCTCCTCTCCTTACTTTATTTGTAGCTTCTTTCTCCCACAGTGAGAAACTTTGCTTTCATTCTCTACAACATATTTACTCATTTGTCCAACACTAGTACACACACCAAAAAAGTAGTTTCAAAATTCTTAATTCAACCTCTTCTGGGAAACAAATATATCAACAAAAGTACAGTGTTTGCTCATTGCTCTTTTTGTATTTAGCCTTACCATATGCAGTCAAAACTAGATTTTTGAACTTAGGTATAGTCTTTTATTCCTTATCTTTTCTGTGTGCTTATGTGATTCATTGGTAATATAGCTTGATTCATTCATCACAGTTAAGATTCAAAATTCCTCCCACATCCTGGTTGATTTTAAAATATTATATCAATAAAATTCACTTTGTGGTAGAAAGGTCTATGGATTTTGACAAATGAATAGGGTCATGTATCAACCAGCACAGATTCACCTCAACCATTTCATATCAAACAGTTGCATCATCCCAAAAGCTCCCCGTACTACCTTTTTATATAAACCCTCTTCCAATGCAAAACAACCTCTGATCTGCTTTCCTTTCTATAATTTTGCCTTTTCCAGTGTTATATAAATTGAATTACACAGTAGGTCTTCTTTTGGATCTTTCTTATTTCACTTAGCAAATGCTTTTAAGAGTCATTTATAATTTGGCACACATGAAGAATTTGCTTCTTTTTGTTGCTGAAAAGTATTCTATTAGATGGACATATCATAGATTGAATATCCATTCGTCATGTCAAGGACATTCACATACAGGCTTTTGTGTGAACATACATTTTCATTTCTCTTGGATAAATACATAAGAGTAGGACTCTGGGTCATAGAGCAGGTGTATGATTAATTTTATACAAAATTGCCCAATTCTCCTCCCCAATCTAGACCTGGGACAGACACGCAGAAAAAATAAACAGGGTCCAGTCACAGCAAGCGATCTGGTCCTTGAAACCTCTTTGTCCCTGTGGGTGCAAGACTGTGTCCCTCACCCAGAGACACCAAGGAAGTGTATAAGGCATGCAAAGGCGGAACTGCCCTCCCTTGCCAAGAAATGCTTACATGTCTCAGCTGGGGAGAACTTTTCTACCCTGCAGGCAGCACTGGAAGGGTCTGCCTGTCAATGCAAGGGACACAGGTTCAAGCCCTGGTCTGGGAAGATCTTACATGCCGCAGAGTAACTAAGCCCAGTGCACAACTACTGAGCCTGCACTCTAGAGCCTGCAAGCCACAACTACTGAAGCCCATGCAACTAGGGCCTGTGCTCCGCAATAAAAACACTGAGATCCTCATGGCACCAGATAAGCCAAACAGAGGAAAATAACACTGCTAAGTTTCTGAACGTGAAACTGCCATTCGAACCACAACCCACAAAATTTGGATAAGAGCCACACACTAAACCTGCAAAGGGTGACAGCAAGCTAAATTAAAAGATTTAAATAGAACTCAGCCCCCTAATCTAATAGACAAAATAGCCAGCATAGAGTTGAAGGTCAACTGTCATACTAAGAACCACCTTGAATGAGAAAAGACAACCAACCAACACCAGCAAGATGAATCAGATCTTGAAATTAGTTGACAAGGATTTTTAAAGCGGCTGTCATAAAAACGCTTCAATAATCAGTTACAAATTCCCTTGAAACAAATGAAAAAAATAGAAATTTTCAGCACAGAAACAAAAACTACAAAAATAACCAAGTGGAAATTATAGAACTGAAAAATACAAGTAAGAGAAAACAATAACTCACTGGATGAGCTCAATAATAGAATGGAAATTACAGAGGATAGAATAAGTGAACTTGAAAATGTATCAATAAAATTCAGCCAATCTGAGCAAAAAAGAGAAAATATATGGAAAGAAATGAGCAGAGCCTCAGAGATCTGTAAGAAAATAACATAGGATCCAACAATCATATCATCAAAGTCCCAAAAGGAGAAGAGAAAGATAATGGGGCAGAAAGAATATCTGAAAAAATAATGGCTGAAGATTTCTCTGATTTGGCAAAAGACACAAACCTACAGCTCAAAAAAGGCTAAGAACACCCAAATAAGATAAACCCAAAGAATCATTTCAAGATACATCATAATGAAGTTTTGTAAACCAAAGACAAAGAGAAAAATCTGGAAAGCAAGCAAAGGGAAACAATACCTTACCAATAAGGAAACACTAACTCAAATATCAACAGAATTCTTATCAGAACCCAAATCATGGAGGCAGAAGGAAGTAGCACAATATTTTTCAAGTGCTGAAAGAAAAGATCTGTCAACCAAGGATTCTGTATCTAGTGAAGCTATTCTTTAAGAATAAAGAGAAAATGAAAACATTGTCAGATGAGGGAAAACAATAAGAATTTGGTGCTAGAAGACCTATCCTTAAAGAGTGGCTAAAGCAAGTTCTTCAAAAGGAGGGAAATGATAAATGAAGGAACAATGGTAAAAAGAAAAATATAGGTATGTTTTCCTTTTCCTAATGAGCTTTATAAATCATATTTAATGACTGAAAAAAACTGTAACACTATCTGACACTCCAGACAATGGTGTTTAAAAATGGCGGAGTAAGGTGCCTAAATGGAACTGAGGTTTCCACATGTAACACTAAGTGTTAAAATAGTAATACCAGTAGCTATGATAAGTCATGTACCTGTATTGTAGTACCAACCCAGAGCAACTAGAATGAAAAATATATAAAATGATACACCCAAAAGCATGACAAGTAAATCAAAGTAGAATCCTAAAAAGTGTTCAAATAATCCACAGGAAGGCAGGAAAAGAGACAGAGGAATGAGAACCAGAAGAAACAAACAGAAAAAAGTATTTTAAAGGCAGACTTAGGGACCTCCCTGGTGGCGCAGTGGTTAAGAATCCGCCTGTCAATGCAAGGGACACAGGTTCAAGCCCTGGTCTGGGAAGATCTTACATGCCGCAGAGCAACTAAGCCCAGTGCACAACTACTGAGCCTGCACTCTAGAGCCTGCAAGCCACAACTACTGAAGCCCATGCAACTAGGGCCTGTGCTCCGCAATAAAAGAATCCACCACAATGAGAAGTCCGTGCACCAAAACGAAGAGCAGCTCCCACTTGCCACAACTAGAGAAAGCCCACAGGCAGCAACAAAGACCCAATGCAGCCAAAAATTACTTAATTAATTAATTTTAAATGAGGCAGACTTAATATCTAACATGTCAGTAAATACCTTATATAGAAATACAATGAACAGACAGAGAGCAGCAGAGTGGATTAAGAAAAAAACAGGGCCCAACTATAAACTTTATATGAGAAACTCACTTTAAATTCAATGACATGTAGATTGAAAGGAGGGAGAAAGATACGCCATGTAAACATTATATTTTAAAAGCAGGATTGTCTAGGTTCATATCTAATAAAGAGAACTCCAGAGCAAAGAAAACTGCCAGAGGCAGAGAAGAACATCACACAATGATAAAAGGTGGATTAATAATCCACCAGAAAGACATAATGATCCTAAATGTGTAATAGCCAAAGCACAGAGCTTCACAGTACATGAAGCAAAAATTGATAGAGATGCCAGGAGAAACAGACAAATCTACAATTACAGTTGGAGATTTCAACACCCACAACCACCTACTATGAAATCAACAAGGCTATATAAGATCTGAACAACACACAAAATAGGATGTAACGGACACACGGAACAGTCCACCAATCAACAGAAGAATACACATTTTTTCCCAAGCACCTTTGGAAATTTCACCAAGATAAACCCTATCCTGGGCAAAAAAATCAAACTCACCAAATATCATACCGAGTGTGTGCTCTACAACCACAACAGTCTCAAAGTAGAAGTTAATAGTAGAAAAACAACAGGAAACTCTATACATGCAGAAAGTAAACAACACTCTAAATAAGTCCTGGGTCAAAGGGGAAATCTCAAAGAAAATTTGAAAACACATAGAACTGAATGAAAGCAAAAATACATAATATCAAAATATGTGGGATGTAGCCAAAGCAATGTTAAGAGAGAAATGTATACTGCTAAATGTTTTCATTAGAAATGCAGAAAGGTCTAAATAAATAACCTAATTTCCTACCTCAAGAACTATGAAAATAAGATCAAAATAAATCCAAAGCAAGAAGAAGGAAGGAAATAATAAAGATAAGAACAGAAATTAATGAAATTTCAGACAGGAAAAAAATAGGAAAAATAAATGAAACAAATAGCTAGTTCTTTGGGAAATAAATCAATAAAATTGATGAACCTCTAGCAAGTCTGACAAAAATACAGAGAGAAAACTCAAATCATCAATATTAGGAATGAAACTGGGGATATCACTACATAGTCTGCAGCTGTTGAAAAGATAACAATGGGATAGTTTGAGCAATTACTCATAAATTTAAAAACATAGAAGAAATAGAACAATTCCAAAATAAAATACCCAAACTGCAAAAACTCATGCAGAATGAAATAGATAATCTGAATATCTCTAAATCATTAAAGGGATTGAATTAGCAATTTAGAATGTCTGGAAAAATAAATCTCCAGGTTCATATGGTTCCACTGAAGAGTTCTAAAAATTATTTGAAGAAAAATAAACCAATTTTATGCAATCTATTTGAGAATATAACAGAGGAAGGAGCACTTCTCAACTCATTTTATGAGGACAGTATTAGTCTGATTTCAAAACCAGACAAAAATAGTGTAAAAAGAAAAGAAAATTAGAGACCAATCTCTCCCATGAATTTAAAATTAGCAACTGGATCTATTAGAGTGTAAAAAGAATTATTTACCATGACCAAATTGGATTTATTCCAGGATGCAATGTTCATACAACATTTGAAATCAATCAATGCAATCCATCATGTCAACAAGCTAAAGGGAAAAAAATCATATGATCTTATCAATTGATAGGCAGAAAATACATTTCACAAAATCTGTCTCTCATTCATGATAAGAAAAAATTTTTCAGCAAGTTCATAGCTGGGAGGAATTGTCTGAACTTGATAAAGAGCATTTACAGAAAACAACAGCAATTGTAGCTAACATACTTAATGCTTCCCAACTCCCCTAGGATTAGGAACAGGACAAAGATATCAGCTCTGACCACTCTTATTTCCCACAGTACTGAAAGTTCTAGGCAAGAAAAAGAAACAAGAAGTATACTGATCAGAAAGGAAGATATAAAATTATTCCTATTTGTAAATGATCTGATTATCTATGTAAAAATCCCAAGAATTCTACAAGAAAACTCCTAGAACTAATAAGTAAGTTCATCACTGTCCCAGTTTATAAGGTGGACACACAAATATCAATCACATTTCTATATACTAACAATTGTAGAAACCACAATAAACTGACAATCACTTCAAATAAAGTGAAATGTTGGGTATGCACTTAAAAAACCTGTGTAATATCTAAGTGCCTAAAATTACAAAATGCTGATGAAAGAAATAGAGAAAACCTCCATAAATGGAGAGATGTATCATGTTTATGGGTTGGAAAACTCAACATAGTAAAAAATGTCAATTTTCCCAAAATTGATCTATAGGTTTAATGCAATTCCTATAAAAACCCTAGCAAGAATTTTTGTAGACATAAACAACCGATTCTAAAATTTATGTGAAAAGGTACAGGTTTTAGAATAGCTTTAAAAATCTCAAAAAATAAGAATAAAGTTGGAGGAAACATTGTACTTGATATTAAGGTTCACTATATAGCTACAGTAATCAAGACATTGTGTTAATGGGGAGAGATGAACATCAATCAATGGAACAGAATAGAGAACCCAGAAACAGACCCCAAATAATATGCCTGACTTTCCACAATAGTACAAAAGCAACTCAGTGGAGGAACGATAGCCATTTCAACGAATGGTATTGGAGCAATTGGAAATCCATGGCGGGGGTGGGGGGAATGAATCTTAACCTAAACCCAGACCTAATACCCTGTACAACAAATTAACTCAAAATTCTTCATTGCCTTAAATGTAAAATGTTAACTATAAAGGTTTTGGAAAAACATTGGAGAAAATCTTCAGAATCTGAGGGTAGGCAAAGTTTTCTTAGATTGACACCAAAAAAATGATAATTTGCAGCTTATCAAAATTAAAAAACCTTTGCTGTGCAAATAGCCCTGAGAACAGAATGAAAACACAAGCGACAGACTGAGAAAATATTTCCAAATCACGTACCTATCAAAGGATTAGTAGCTAGAAGATATAAACTCAACAGTAAAAAAAAAAAAAAGTCCAATTAAAATTAGCAAACTATATGAACAGACACTTCCCCCAAGAGGATATACAGTACACATAGCAAAGAAGCACATGAAAAGATGCTCAGTCTCAGCAGCCATCAGGGAAATTCCAATTAAAACCACAATGAGATATCACTACAGAAATATAAGAATGTCTAAAATAAAAAAAAAAATGTGATACCACCAAATGCCTTTGAGAATGCAAAGAAACTGCTTTACTCAGACTTTGCTGGTGAGAATGTAAATGGTACAGCCACTCTGGAAAACCATTTGGCAGTTTCCCAGAATGCTAGACTTGCAATTTCCATATGACCCAGCAATTGCACTCCTGGACATTTATCCCAGAGAACTGGAAACTTGTGTTCACATTAAAACCTGTCCACTAATGGTCAGAGCAGTTTTATTTGTAGTAGCTACAAACTGGAATCAACCCAGATAGCCTTCAACAGGTGAATGATTAAATAAACTGTGGTCCAAACATACCATGGAATACTACTCACCAATGAAGAGGAATTGACTCTTGGCACCTGCAACAATTTAGAAACTCTAGGAAATTATCCTGAGTGTAAAAAAGCAATCCCCAAAGTTTCCATGTCATATGGTTACATTTATATAACTTTGATATGACACATTTTAGAAGTGGAAGATGTGTTAGTTGTTGCCAGAATTTAGGGATGGAAGTAAGGTGTGCAAAAGTAGGTAGATTTTAAAAGGTTGACAGGAGGCATCCTTGTTGTGTTGTAATTCCTCATTGTATTGACTATGGTGGTGGGTAAAGAATATACAGGGGTGATAAAATCCATCAAATTTAATACACTCACATACAAATGAGTACAACATGGGAAATCTAAATAGTATCAGTGGTTTGTATCAAGGTGAATATCCTAGTTGTGATACGATACTATAGTTTTGCAAAATGTTACCATTGTTGGAAACTCCTACAAGTATATAAGGGACATCTCATATTTCTTACTACTGCATGTGAATCTACATTTTTCTCAAGGAAAATTTCAATAAGTTATTTAACAAACCTGTCACATTTTTCCCAAAGTGGCTGCACCATTTTTGCATTTCCACCCACAATGTATATGGGTTTCAGTTGCTCCACATCTTGTCAGCACAAAGTATAGCCATGTTTTTGTGTGTGTGGTTTTACAGTCATCCCTCGGTATCCTCTGGGAATTGGTCCCAGGACACTCAAGAATACCAAAATCCCTGTGTGCCTTACAGTTGGCTCTCAGTTCCGCATTGGCGGATTCAACCAACCACAGATTGTGTAGTGTTTTCCATCCACTGTTCCTTGAGCCCGCGGATACAGAGGGCTGGTTGTAATTTGAATTTCATTAATGGATAAAGATATTAAGCATCACATCTGTCTATATGTTTACTTGCCACCCTCACATCTTCTTTGGTGAAATATCTCTTCAGAACTTCTGTCAACTTACATTGTTTTCTTATTGTTGAGTTTTGAGAATTCTTCCTATTCTGAATACAAGTCTGTTGTCAGAAATGTGATTGGCAAATATTTTCTCCAACCTTGTGTTTTTATTTTCAACATCTGAACAGCTTTATTTAATAGAGCAAAATTTTTAAAAAATAAAGTCCAACTATGAGGACTTCCCTGGTGGTCCAGTGGTTAAGACTCCGTACTCCCAGTGCAGGGGGCCCAGGTTTGATCCCTGGTCAGGGAACTAGATCCCGTATGCCACAACTAAGAGCCCACATGCCACAACGAAGATCCTGTGTGCCACAACTAAGACCCAGTGAAGCCAAATAAATATTTTTTTCTTAAATAAAAATAAAGTCCAATTATTTTTTTCTTTTGTGGCTCATGCTTTTGGTGTTGTGTCTAAAATCACTTTGTTGAACCTACAGATGTTTTTCCCTTTGTTTTCCTCTAGAATTTTTATACTTTTTTATGATTTATATTTAGAGTTCTGGTACATTTGGAGTTATTTTTAAGATGTTAGATATGGGTCAAGATGCATTTTTCTGCATATGGACGTACAATTTTTCTAAAATCCATATGTGGATAACTATCTTTTCTACACTGAATTGCCTTTGCATTTTTAAGAATCAGATGACTATATTTGTCTGGGTTTATTTATGGTATCTTTATCCTCATTCATTTAACTATATGTCTATCCTTTTTACCAATACCCACTATTTTTTTTTTTTCCGGTACACGGGCCTCTCACTGCTGTGGCCTCTCCTGTTGCGGAGCACAGACTCCGGACGCGCAGGCTCAGCGGCCATGGCTCACCACTCACGGGCCCAGCCACTCCGCGGCACGTGGGATCCTCCCGGACCGGGGCACGAATCCGCGTCCCCTGCATCGGCAGGCGGACTCTCAACCATTGCGCCACCAGGGAAGCCCCCCCCCCCACTACTTTTAATACTGTACTTTTATAGTAATCTGAAATATGGTAGTATGAATAGTTCAACTATGTTTTTCTTCCAAAATTGAATTAACTACTTTAGTTCTTTTGCTTTTTATATAAACTTTAGAATAAGCTTGTTAATATCTACCCAAGAAACTTACTGTAATTTCGTTTGTAATTGAATTGAATATATGGATCAAATTGGAAAAATTGATATCTAAATAATATTAAGTTTCCCAACCCATGAACATGGTATAACTTTCCATCTGTTTAGGTCTTGATTGATTGCTTTCATCAACATTTTGTAGTTTTCATAGTGCAGATCCTGCACATATTTTGTTAGATTCATTTTTTTTGGTACTATTGTACATGGTATTAACTTTCAAATTTCAATGATTCATTGCTATTATATAGAAACACAACTGATTTTTTGAAGGTTGGCTTTGTGTACTGTGAACTTGGTAAGTTCATTTACTAATTTTAGGTGCTTTCTTCTAGATTCCTTGGGACTTTTCTGTGCATGTGTTCATGTCACCTATGAAAAGGGAGAGTTTTATTCCTTATCCCTTCTTGATGCTTTATTACATTTGCTAAGACTTCTAGTGTTGACTAGGAATGGTGAGAGAGGCCATCCAAACACTGTAGCCAATCTAAAGGAGAAGTCATTTTTTCTTTCACCATTAAGTGTGATGCTTGCTGGGGTTTTTGCTGTTGTTGTTTGTTTTTTTTACTTGTTGATGATGGTTTTTATCTGGTTAAAGAAGTATCCTTTTTATTCCTAGTTTTTATCATGAATGGATGTTATTGTGGATACACTGTAGAAAGGAGATGGATCCCAACCAAAATTTGGTTCAGATGTCAAGACTGATGATGTCAGACATGTACTGAGAGAGCATGAAAACGTTTATTAATCACAGAATGGAGGCTCTCTGGGGAGAGCAGGGCAGATTCCCAAGCAAGTCCTTAAGTAGCTTGGGGTTTTATTGTGGTTAGGGTGTGGGGCTAAGGTGGGAATTCACACTTATAGGCCAGGACTTCCGTTGTTGGACTTTCTACTACACCAATGGGGGGAACACACAGGCTTTCTTATCAGCTTTCTAGGATGTGGGTCAGAAAGGAAAGGGGAAATGGTGAGGCTTGAAAAGTGTGAACATCAAACATTGAAAATGGAGTCAGACTATACTACAGATGTTTAATTTGTCAAATGCTGTTTCTATATCTACTGAGAAGATCAAATACTATTTTATTTAGTCTATTAATAATGTGTTTTCATTGATTTTTTAATGTTGATCTTGTATATTGGGATGAAATCCACTTTACTGTGAGGTATTATTTTTATATATTGCTAGTTTTGATTTTCTAGCATTCCGTTGAGGAGTTTGCATCTATATTCATATGGGATATTGATCACTAGCGTTTGTTTCTTACAGTATCTTTGATTTTGTTATTAGGGTAATGCTGGCCTCATTAAGTATTTGGAAGTCAACAATAATCAATAATATTTTTATTCTAGAGAGAATTCTGTACAATTTGTATTTTTTTCTTTAAATATTTGGTAGACTTCACCACTGAGAAATCATATGGGCCTAGTGTTTCTTTTTTGGAAGATTTTAAACTATGAATTTGATGTTTGAATTAGATAGAGAACTACTTGGGTTGTACAAAAGGAGAGAAAAAATGAAAAAAAGGAAAACAAAAAAAGGAAAAAAAGGAAAAACAAAATAAACAGAAAAAAAGAACTACTTGTTTGTATATTTCTGATAATTGTCCATTTCCTGAAATCTACTTTGCTTGATAGTAATATAGCTACTCTGGTTTTCGTTGTTTAGTGTTTTCCCTAAACAGTACTACTTGTATATCTTTCTGCATTCTTTTAGTTTTAACTATCTATGTATCAATAGTTATTTTTAAGGTGGGCTTCTAGAAAACAGCATACACTTAGGTCTTGATTTTATAGCCAATCTGACAATCACTATATTTTAATTGGGGGTTTTAGACTTTTCACATTTAATATTATTCTTGGCATTTTGGGATTAAAATCTACCCTGTCTGCTATTTTCCACTTGATCCATCTGTTGTTTGTTTTTCTTTTCCCCTTTTTCTCTCTTGTTGATTCAGAGCATTTCAAGTTATCATCTCTAATAATTTATTATTTACACCTCTTTAAAATTTCAGCATTGTCTGAGGCTTTATGTTTAGTTAATCAGTCTACCTTAAAACAATATTATACTGCTTCATGGGGAGTATAAGGACCTTTCAACAGTATATTACCAATTCCCCCACATTATTCATTGCGATATTATTGTCATACCTTTTGCTTTTGCATATGCTACAAATACACACTGAATTCCCATTCTTTGATTTAGACCAGGGCTTGACAAACTACAGGCTAAAGGCTGTCATTGTGAGTGAAGTTTTATTGTAACATAATCACACCACTTATTTATGTAATTTTTATGGATTCAGTTCAGCAGCAGAGCTAAGTACAGCTAATTCCTGAACAACAAGAGGTCGGAGTGCTGACCCTCCATGCAGTTGAAAATCTATCCACTTGAAGTCAGTCCTCTGTATAAGCAGTTCCTCTGTATCCATGGATTCAACCATAGATTCAACATATGGATAGTGTAATACTGCAGTATTTACTACTGAAAAAAATCTGCATATAAGGAGACCCTCACACTTCAAACCTGTGTTGTTCAAGGGTCACCTGTCATTTCAACACACACCATAGAACCCACAAGCCATCTACAATGTGGCCCTTTAAAGAAAGTTTCCCAACGCTGCTTTAGACAGCTATTTCTTACAGCAATTAAACATTTTAAAAATATGTATATTTTTAATTTACCTTAAGTTATTCCATTTCCAGCTCCTCATTTCTGTGTAGATTCCATGTTTAAATATGTTATCATATTCTTTTGCTTAACCACTTTTTTTCTTCTGCAGTGCAAATATGTTAGCAATAAATTCTCTCAGTTTTACTTTGAGAATATCTTTATTTTTTTCTTCACTTTTGAAAGGTATTTTCTCTGTGTATAGAATTCTGGGTTAATGTTATTTTTCCCAGCACTTTAAAGATGTCACTCTATAGTCTTCTAGCTTGCACTGTTTCTGATGAGAAGTCTGCTGTCATTCTTGACTTTGTTCTAATTCTCTACTTTGTTCCTTACACTTTGTGTTTCCTTTTTTGCAGCTACCTTTTAAATTTTCTCTTTTTCTTGTGTTTTAAGCAGTTTGAGTGTGATATGAATAGGGACATGTTTGTGTTTGCATGTGTGTGTGCATTGATATTTATCCTTCTTGAGGTTCTGGGAGCTTCTTGTATCTATGTTTTGGTGTCTGTAAATAATTTTGGAAAATTCTTGGTTACCATTTTTTAAATATTTTTTCTTTCTCCATTTTATCTCCCTTCTTCTGGGATTCCAATATCTCCCTTCTTCTGGGATTCCAATTTTAGAAAGTTTGATTGTCCCAACTTTTGGATGTGCTTTCCTATTTTTCTTTCTCTCTCTTTCTCTTTCTTCACTTTTGGAAATTTCTATTGACCTATCTACAAGTTCATTATTTCCTCAGCATCAGTAGTCCATGGAAGGCTTCTTTATCCTGCTTTTTTTTTTAAATTTCTAGTATTTCCATGAATTCTCTTTTGTAATTTCAATCTTTCTGTTCAAATAACTCATCTGATTTTTCATAGCCTCCACCTTTACTATATTAATCATAATTATACTAAATTACCTATCAGATAGTTCCAACATCTGTGTCATATCTGAGTCTTGTTCTGATGATTTTTGTATGTCTTCTAAGTGTTGCTTTCTTGCCTTTTCATTACCTCAAAATATTTTACCAAAAGTTGACCATCTTATGTAGGACAATAGTTTTCATGCCTAGATAACAATCAATATTTTATTTTGATACACCTTTCATGTGGGGATTTGAGTTCATCTAGTTAGGATTTGGCTTGGTTTGAGATTTGGCGTTGTTATGTTTACTCTCAGTGCAACCCAGGCTTCAAATTCCAGTAAAGATTCCTTTTGTATAAGGGGAAGAATTTTTTCCATAGCAATATCTGATTCTGAGTTTAAGATCTTCCTTTTGAACTTTGACTCACAGAGTGTCTCTCCACACATTCTCCTGGAGCATTCTGCAGTCACTTTTTATCTAAACGTTGTCATCATAGCAGTGGAAGGTGGGGTTTGAAGTCTCTGTCACTCTGATTAAGCCTCTGTCATTGGCTTGCACTGGGACCCTGGGTCTCATATGTGTGGGCCTCTTGGTTTTTCTGCCCCACCCCCCTCACCCCTTGAATTAGGTGGCACCCAACTCCCTATTCCCTTCCTACACATTCAATGAGTTGTCACCAATTCTCAAAAAGAAGCAGCATTTTTTGCCCTTCCGCCCACGAATGAAGACTCTTTTCTTTGGTGGTGATGGAGCAGAAAGATTCAGGTGGGATTTCTTGCCTTCTCACAGGGTTGTTCATCTTCTCACTCACTGCACAACAACAGGCATTTCACGTCTCCTTCTGATCTTTACTGTGAGTGCCCGGTAGTGTTAACAGAGAAAGAGCCCACAAATGGATCCTGAATCTCCCAGTTTCTATGGCCTCCCAGGGGTTGTACACTGTCTCACAAGCCTGCACTTGATGGTAACTAATTTGTTAACAACTCTAGCTGAATTTATCCGGGTTCAGTTGAATAGACCCCAGAGGAGTGAATACTTGCATCTCCTCTTTCCCGCAGGCACTGACTCTCCTTATATTTGGGCTGGTGAGTTGCTCTGTGACCTGAGCTTTCCAATGGGTTCAAAATATGTCATCAATCTGAGGTTAGGCTACCTCTTTTTTGGTGTAAAAGTGGGGTAGCAACACTACTTTTAGCTCTCACTTTAGAAGGTAGCTTTATTTTTCTTCTGCAGCATCAGCTGGGAGCAATGGGTCTCGCAAATCATCAAAAGATTTGGTGATCTCCTGACTCCAAGATTATCCTAGCAGATTTAGAGTTAGATCTGCTATGTATTCACATCGCAGACCTCACAAGTGTGCCATGAAAATTAAAGTGATATAGATTCCTGGGAAGAATGTAGCTTGGACCCACATCTTCATTTTTAAGAGAGCAACCTAGTTGCACAACATTGACTCTTAGGTCGAGCTGGGAAAACTGGACAGGTACATGTAAAAGTATGAGGTTAGATCACTCCCTAACACCATACACAAAAATAAGCTCAAAATGGATTAAAGACCTAAATGTAAGGCCAGACACCATCAAACTCTTAGAGGAAAACATAGGCAGAATACTCTATGACATAAATCACAGCAAGATCCCTTTTGACCCACCTCCTAGAGAAATGGAAATAAAAACAAAAATAAACAAATGGGACCTAATGAAACTTCAAAGCTTTTGCACAGCAAAGGAAACCATAAACAAGACCAAAAGACAACCCTCAGAATGGGAGAAAATATTTGCAAATGAAGCAACTGACAAAGGATTAATCTCCAAAATTTATAAGCAGCTCATGCACCTCAGTAACAAAAAAGCAAACAACCCAATCCAAAAATGGGCAGAAAACCTAAATAGACATTTCTCCAAAGAAGATATACAGACTGCCAACAAACACATGAAAGGATGCTAAACATAACTAATCATTAGAGAAATGCAAATCAAAACTACAATGAGATATCATCTCACACCAGTCAGAATGGCCATCATCAAAAAATCTAGGAACAATAAATGCTGGAGAGGGTGTGGAGAAAAGGGAACATTCTTGCACTGCTGGTGGGAATGTGAATTGGTACAGCCACTATGGAGAACAGTATGGAGGTTCCTTAAAAAACTACAAATAGAACTACCATATGACCCAGCAATCCCACTACTGGGCATATACCCTGAGAAAACCATCATTCAAAAAGAGTCATGTACCAAAATGTTCATTGCAGCTCTACTTACAATAGCCCAGAGATGGAAACAACCTAAGTGTCCATCATCGGATGAATGGATAAAGAAGATGTGGCACACATATACAATGGAATATTACTCAGCCATAAAAAGAAACGAAATTGAGCTATTTGTAATGAGGTGGATAGAACTAGAGTCTGTCATACAGAGTGAAGTAAATCAGAAAGAGAAAGACAAATACCATATGCTAACACATATATATGGAATTTAAGGGGAAAAAAGTCATGAAGAACCTAGGGGTAAGACAGGAATAAAGACACAGACCTACTGGAGAATGGACTTGAGGATATGGGGAGGGGGAAGGGTAAGCTGTGACAAAGCGAGAGAGTGGCATGGACATATATATGCTACCAAATGTAAGGTAGATAGCTAGTGGAAAGCAGCCGCATAGCACAGGGAGATCAGCTCGGTGCTTTGTGACCACCTGGAGGGATGGGATAGGGAGGGTGGGAAGGAGGGAGATGCAAGAGGGAAGAGATATGGGAACATATGTATATGTATAACTGATTCACTTTGTTATAAAGCAGAAACTAACACACCATTGTAAAGCAATTATACTCTAATAAAGATGTAAAAAAATAAAATGAAATAAAAAATAAACTGGGAAATTTAATTGCTAATGCTTTACTCAGACCCTATAAAATTAAATTATAAAATAATTCCTTAGAATTAAAACTTAATAATATCTATCCCCTCCCATGCCAGTTAAAATAATAGTCCCTGGTATTGCAGAAGAAAAATGTTTCCTGAACAAAACAAAAGCAAAAACCCAAGATTTTTTTGTTTTGTTTTGTTTTAATTCTATCTTTTTTATTGAAGTATAGTTGATTTACAATGTTGTGTTATTTTCAGGTGTACAGTAAAGTGATTTAGTTATATATATATATATATATTTTTTCTTTTTCTGGTTTTTTCCCTTAGGTTATTACAAAATATTGAGTATAGTTCCCTGTGCTATACAGTAGGTCCTTACCGGTTATCTATTTTATATATAGTAGTGTATATATGTTAATTCCAAACTCCTAATTTATCCCTCCCCACGTTTCCCCTTTGCTAACCATAAGTTTGTTTTCTATGTCTGTGGGTCTATTTCTGTTTTGTATATACGTTCATTTGTATCATTTTTTTAGATACCACATATAAGTGATATTACCTGATATTTGTCTTTGCCTGGCTTACTTCATTTAGTATGATAATCTCTAGGTCCATCTGTGTTGCCACAAATGCCAAGATTTTAATCCACATTTATGATAGGCTTCCTATTTTCAAATAATACTAATGCAAAAAGAACAATACAGAAACCTTAGTGACATTTTTAAATTTTAACAAGAAAGAAACTAAAAACTCTGTGCTAGCCAATGTCAGGAGATGCCCTGGAGTGTCTCCTGAGCCTTGGAAGGAATAGGTGGGGAAGAGGGAATGTAAAATTCAGACAACCTATGGGTCACAAGGAAAGGCAGCATTACCAGGTCTCAGAAAATCCACCACTTCCATACACTTCCTGAGGGGTGAAAAAAATATTAAAAGGATTATTGAAGCAGAGTGAGAGAAACATGAAAATAGAAAAAACCCCCACGAAAACAAGAACTAAAAAGTCATAGAAGAGTTGGCAGTTAAACATTGAAACAGTTTGAACATATGGATTGGGTATAAATAAATGTTATAAATATGGTAACAAAGCTTCATGCACAATTCAAAATTCTTTTCTTTTAAATGAGTATTTAAATGTTAACTATCAGTTATATAACTTTCAAAGGGAGATTGAAAGACCAAAAGAAGGTAAAGTGAGCAAAATTCTTCAATCAATATGGGGGAGAAAAGTAATTTCGTTCATGACTTTGCTAGAAAACTTTGATCAGATAAATACAGGCTTAAGCATGTTCTTTCATTTTCTCAAGAAACATATTGAAAGCTTGGGATTTTGAATGAGATGAAGTGATGTTTGCTCTCTTGGACTAACTGATGAGTAGCAGAGATAAACAAACTAACAACAAAGTAGGAAATTGCAAACTGTACAGAATGTTGCATGAATGTAGCAAACAGGGCATTAAGGGCAGATAATGAAACAAGACAAACTCCTGTCTGCTGCTTGGTCAGCAAGGTCCTTTCTGGGTGGCGTGTAAGCTGCACCCTGAAACCTGAGAAGACCCAGCTGCTCAAGAAGGGTGATGAGCATTTCAGGCAGGCCCTGAAGTTGGGAGAGAACTGAGGTTGGCAGGGAACTGAGCACTTAGTGTAGAGGAGGCCTGTGTATCAATAGTATATTCAACAAGGTTCAAAAATCAAATCAAAACACTTTAACACCGAATGCAATGAGGAATCCCACTTCTACCCCTGTTCTTGTCTACCTCATCAACCCCAACCTCAAGCAAACATAAATTCTTCTTTCTTATATAAAAGATGGCATACTATGAAATACTATTTTCAACTTGCTTTTTTCATGCAACAGGATTTTCTAGAGATATTTTCATAGCAGCATATGGGAGCTTCCTCAATCTTTGTTTCTTTTGCTGCTTCAAGGAATTCTATTGTGGGGCTAGACCATAGCTTATGTATCCAGTTTCCTACTGGTGGGCTTTTGAGTTGTTTGCCATACTTTGCTGTTTCAGTGCTGCTGAGGATAAGCTTGTATGTATATCACTTCCCATGTGTGCAAACACATGCAGGAGACAAATTCCCAGAAGGTACTGCTGAATCAAAAGGTAAGTGCATTTGTCATTTTGATACAAATTCCCAATTGCCCTGCATTATGTTCTGTAACATTTTGCACTCCCATCTTCAACAGATAAGCCCATGTTTCCCTAAGCAAGGAAGGGACATAATTTGGCTTTCAATTACAGAAGACCAGTCCACCCTCTGAGTAGAGGCTGCTTTGGAAAGTGAATGAGATCATTCAGAAAGCTTTTGCAATTGTTCAGCGAAGAGCTGTTCATGGGTGATGGGGCATCAGGGAGATGTGAATGAGTGATACGTAGACATAAGAGAGAATCTGCAGGATTTGCTGATGATTTGGTTGTGGCGAGTGAAGGGAAGGAGAAAAAAAGAACGGCCACACGGAGTGAGGGCCAGGAGAGCAGTGGGGATTCTGTGTGCAGTCAGGAACCTGTTAGGTTTGGGCTCCCTGTGGGACATCCAAGCTGAGCTCTCCAGAGGGCAGTCAACTACAGAAATCTGAAGCTCAGAAGAGAGATCTTAGCTGGAGATGTGGATGGGGAACGGAACTTAGAGCAATAAAATGAAGGCGGTCACCTGGGACAGATGCAGAGAGAGACGAGGAACCACCCCAGGCCCAAGGCCCGAGGCAATCTAACCTGCAGAGTGAAGCAGGAGAGGGGCACAACAAGGGGAGCAGTGCACATGCAGCATCCTGGGAAGTGCCACAGAGAGATCACTGGGAAGGAAGATGCGCTGAAGGCCACAGGAGTCCCCTGGGTGGGACAGCATGGAGACCTTCAGTAAGAACCTACAGGAGAGTTCCACCAACCTAAAGGCAACCACTAGGAGTTTGAAGAGAATGTCTCCTTCAAAATCACTAGAGAAAGAGAAAGAGCACAAGATACCATTGCTTAGAAAAAAGTAGAGAAACTGACAGAGTCAGGAGGGCAAAAACAGAAAGTGTAACAGGATGCTTGTGTATGGCCAGACAGTCAGGAGCAGGGCCAGCTCTGAGGGCCCCACTCTGTGCTGGTGCCTCTACCTGCAGGGCTGATGGAGCAGACAGTGCCATGGGGGCGCATAGTGATGTTAGGTAGCTGACACTTCTAAGACAGTTCTTACAATACAGGTAAGGGCATTTAAGTCTTGCAAATAAAAACAATTCTGAGACAGTGGAGGGGAGGGAGAGATGGCATGCAATATGATATGTGTATATACTGGATATATGTGTATACATATGTAAAATAAAATGTCATCAAAGGGATTGAAAAAGAAATAGTATAAAGAATATATCCACCAAAAAGGCCAACAAAGCAAAGTACAGAACATTGATGGAAAAAGAAAACAAAGGTCTCGTTATACATGTTACTCCCCGGAGACCAAAGTTTGTCTGTTAGCACCTCAACTCAGAGAAACAAAAACCCGGCACATTGGCTGATAAAATTTCAGTGAAGTCTGTAGCTCAATTAATGGTATTGTTTCCATGTTCACTTCCTGGTTTTGATAATTATACCATTATTAACAATTAGGGGGAGCTGTGTGAAGTGTTTATAATAATTCTTTGTACTGGTTTAAAAACTTTTCTGTAGGTCTAATTATTCTAAAATAAAAAATGAAAAATAAATGAGTGCATCCTTTTTCTCCCTGAAACTGCCACCTCTGCCAAGTGCCCTGTGTCACCCAGAAGTGTTATCCTTCTCTCGACCTCCAAGCTGGGGACCTCAGCTGTGTCCCCAAGTCCTCCTTCCCTCTCCTCCCCACAGTCCCGTCCACTCTGCCCCAGACACGTCCACCTCTCCTGTCCCTTTGCTCCTCTGCAGGGCCAGGTTCAGTCCTGTGTCGTCCACACAAAGTCCCCAATACCCCTGCAATGACAGCAGCCCTGCCCCATCCTCCTACCACTGTCAGAGTCCTTGTTCTGAAACACAGACCACATCCTTCCTCTTCAAAGCACTGTGCGCCTGGAGACCCACCCTGCCCATCCACCTTCAAGTCCAGCCACTTCGACCAGGCAGTCTGCCTTCCAGCCTCTGGCTACCCAAACCAGCCCGAGGATTCATGGCCCTCTGCCTCCTCCGTCCTGGACCCCACCTGGTTTGCCTCAAGATTCAGTCAAAGGCTGCCTCCTCCCTACAGCTTTCCTCTGATCCATCTACCTCCTGGAAGTGTCAGTGGCTCTGTCTTCTGCGTTTTCAAGACACCAGGGACCTCCTTTGCTTGCCGTGAGGCTGAAAGATGACTAGTGATGCCTCACTCAGCTTTATATCCCAAGAACACAACTCAGACCTGGGGCAGAACAGATCTGCAGAGTAGTGTTGCTGCATTGAACACCTGCCAAGGCTTCGTTTACACCATGCTTAACCATATTTCAAAAGCCACGGAACTTCCTATGAGCCGGAAACAAGCCATTTTCCGCTCTAAGAATTGACTCTATTATTCACTCCTTCCAGTCCCTCCACCAGCCAACAGAAAATGGCCAAGAATATACAATTGTAATCTATTTAAATGTTCTTCACTTTAGAAAAGGACTCAATACAACAGAACCTCGAGTTATCTTCAGCTTCCTTAACATAATTGGAATCAGTTCAGCTTGCGTTGGCAGGCTGGGAGGATTGCACACATTGGTGGCACCTCAATCACTCTGCTCAGCGGCCCGTGCAGCATTCATCCAGGAGGGAGCAGAGTGGCAGAGGAAATGCCATCGTGCAGAACGCAGAGTAGTTGGTGGCCCTATCAGGATCTGCATCCCCAGGACTTGCAGAGGTAGGTGGTGCAGTAGGATTCAGGAGGCTGGAATGTGAGTCCTGGGGCCTTTCAGCTGGATTTTCAGTACACCCCCCACCCCGCCACCGCCCCCCGCCTCCTGGCTAAAGTCAGGGGAGTGAGCTTGGAGATCCCACTTCTGATCCTCTATAATCCTGACATTCATCATCTTTAGCAGATAATCAGAAAAACAAAGGAACCCTTGTCTGAGTCCTGCTTCCATTCTGTCCCTTCCTCCCTGTGCACGCCACCTCCCCACCCCACGTGCCCATACACGTGTGCACACGTGCAGCCTTGTAACAAGAAGCTTTTCAGAGTGCCTCAGCTATCTGGTCTGGCACAAAGTGTCTTTGGTTTACACACCTTCCCCAGGGAAGTGCTGTTCTCTAGGGTGACTGACAGGGCAGGCCCCACTTGGTTTCCTGACATCTGCTCTGGTTGTCCCTTTGTCAACACACGTGGCAGAGTGCTCACTGGGAAAACAACTACAGGGGTGGAAGGACTGCAGTGAGGCTGACCCCAGGGGGAAGACGACAGGCACCCCCGAGACTCACACGACTGCATCGTGACGGTCGCTTGAACACATCTTAAGAGAGAAGTGCTTCCGGTCAAAGGGAAGAAGCACAGAGGAAAGAGCACAGAGCACCCAGTGATGAAGCCAGAGTCAGGAGCCCTCCAGCATTTAGAGGGGCAGCCTCCGCTGTTGGACAGAGATATTTAAGAGGCCCCTGGCAGAAGGCCTGGGAAACACAACCTCAGGTTGTTTGCCTTATTTTTCTGTCATCCTGGGCTTACCTGAAATCTTCTCATTTATAGTCACTGTACTGGCAGAGAACTTCTCTGTTGGCAGATATAAGTAGAGTTCCGTGGACAGACTGCAGGCTCCCTCTGGGGTTCTAGCATTCAGCAGGGTGGACCTGACAGCGCTTTCCCTATCCTTTCTGGACACGCGGATGGAGGTCCCAGGCAGTGTTTATGGCTGATTTGCACAGCCTGTGTGCAATATTCTAACTGAACTCTTGCACGCTTTTTCTGTCCACTGTAAATTGGCTGGATTCATGCACCTGGATTCTGAGCCAACCGCAAACATGCAGCAGAAAGGAAAGGTCTCCAGGAAGGCTACCTATTTGGCCAGCTAGCCTCCTTCTCACGGGTTGTTCGCAGGGGCTGATCTCAGGGCCCAATTTCATCTCCGACACACTGATTTGCCATCCTTCAAAGACCTTTCTGAGCAGACAGCTAGAAAAATGCCTTCCTGTGCCCTCATGCGGACTTCATTCAATTTCCTGCCTTTTCTCAGCTAATATTCAGCCTGTAATTTCCTAATGACTTTCTTGGGTTATTCTGCTGATCACTAAAATATCCCCTGCGTGTGTGTAGTTGGAATTCTGTCAGCATTTCCTCAGTAATTATGAACCGAGTGTCAGGGTGTCCCTGGGTATCCAGCAGTCTCTCACCAGGAATAGGGGTTGGTAGGGACTCTGGGAACAGGCCACAGCAAAAACCTCAGACATCCAACCCTGAAGAGGACCAGGGCCTTTCCACTTCCTCCACAGCACTGGGGGAGGCAGGCCTGACTCTGGACCATCTTTATTCCCTACTCAATCCTAATCCGCACAGCACAGCTTGGAAGAGATCTGCCAAACGGAGGCGCATCTACGTCTCCCTTACCGGTTTGCACATTTGATACCCACTGGCACGTCGCCCCCCTTCACCCTCCCTAGACGACACCACCAGGTTGCAATGTTAAGTAACTGTTTCCCTAATACATTCATCAATGTCAAGCTATGAAATGTATAAGCGGCTTCACATTGCACTTTGTCCATACGTTAATATTTCCAAGTTAATGAAACTATGAGCCTTAGGCTGACGTACCACGTCCTAACAGTAGCCATTAAGGCAAGCTGTTAAAAAAAAAAAAAAAAGGATTAATATTTTTTCCTTTAATTGGGAAAAGGTCCTCTTGCTCCTCACACACGGGTAAAAGATATGACGAAATATATGAAACCAAGATGAACCACGGAACGGACAAGCCAGCCAGACGCTCCAGCTCTGCGTGACTCCCTGGTCCTCCCTGCTCCTGCGCGAGCTGGAAGCCCCAGATCCCAGCCCCTTCTCCGGCTCCCTGACCAATCAGGAACTAGGTTTCGTCGAGCCCTCACATCCCATCTGCTCTCCACCCCTGCCTCACACGTGCCTCACCTCCCACGAGGACTGGGGCACGGTGGTTGCCCTACAGTCTTTCCCCACTTGGATTGTTGTGCATAGGACAAAAAATATTAAGCAAGCTACCTAAATACTTAAACCCCTCCCTGATCCCAATTCCGATCAAGACCTTCTTTATCTGGCTCCTGTCGTCCTTTTCTAATCCTACCTGCATCATTTGCATCATCACTAGGAATCCTACACCACCCTGTAAAACCCAGGGCTGGCCCCACCTCTGTCCTCGACACGTTCCTCTCCTGTAGCCTGAAAAGAAAACCTTCCTTCTGTGAGCGAGGTCCCATCTGTGAGTCCCCAAGCCCACTCAAGATTCAGTCTGGGCCCATTTCCTTTATGAACTCACTGGAAAAGCAAGACGCTCTTTGTGTCCATGACCCATGAATCCTCTGCTGCTCTATAAACATGCACTCTCCAGAATTGTGGTAGGCTTCACGTGGGTCTCCCCAAAAGACCAAACAGAAACCCACATCAGACACATTCTAAAATACCACGATCACAGCACTGCCTGGCACCAACCGGACCACACAGACCAATGGTTGTAACTCAACTCACTCTCCTTTCTGAGAACGTGGTGAACTGTTCGGAAATGAAGTAAATGTTAAGGAACCACCCAGACCAGGACGTAAAAGGGTGTCAAAGAGCAAACAGACCACCCAGGAGACTCTCAGACTAACAAGGACTCTCCGAGGCCCAATCCTGTCCTCCACAGTAGCCTCAGGTAAAGATCCCAGCCTGAAGGTCCCGGTCCTCACACAAGCTGAACCTCAGTGCAGATAATCGTAGGGACTCGAAGGCTGGCTACAGTGACCTTGTCACAGACCGGCTGTCACTCTTTTCATCTCTTAGTTGAGTGCCCTCTATGCGACCACCTTCCATTCATTCTGTATTAGAATACACAAGTTCAGAGCCTGACCATATTCAAATATCAAACAACTACTTTTAAATGTAAATTTAAAAATTCAAAAGCCTGTTTTCTGAGAGGTCCTTTCCAGAAGTTGCAGCAGCGGGGAAGGTTCATAGGGCACAGCGAGCTCTCCTGAGGCAGCAGGGACTCTGGAGGACTTTGGTCCTTTAAGCTGAACCGGATAAGACAGAGCATGGACATAATTAGCTGCAAAATACAATATGAGATTTAATTTCCCACACACGTAGCAACAGATGTGCAAACCCCCGCCCTCGCCCTGTGGGAGAGGCACTTTCCCGTGCTCCCCAGAGCCAAGGGCAGCGCGGGACTGAGGTACGTGTGCTCCCTGAGCTCTGGGTCACGAGGGTAGCTCTGGGGGTCTCCCCGGGAGTGTAGAGGGTTTCCCAGAACAGAGGGCACTGAACCAGGCCTGACAGGGTGGGTATAGGTCAGCGACGGTCCTAACACACAACAGTGCCTCCCACAGGACTCTGTGTGCTTAGAAAGAAGAAGAAAATACATATATAAGAGCACTGAAAAGAAAAATAACATCAGCATCTCAGGAACTGCAGGAAACCTGAGTCAGGGCAGGACGATAGCACAGGAAGGGTTGTGGCGTCAGGATGCTGCAGGATCCAGAGAGCTGAGCCCCAGACAACAGCACCTGTATCAGGTTTGCTTCAAACCTGAACAGTCCTGGGATTTCAGAAGGGGATGTCTCTGGTTGACTTCCTTTCGGTCAGAGAGTCCCAGAGAATGCAGTCTCTGAGCCCCTTCCCACCCAGACCTTCACATTAAGGAGATAAACAGAGGTGGAGGATTGGATGCTTCTGACGGCCAGCGGAGAAACACAGGCAAGTCCTGATTTTAAGACATTAAATTAAAATTAAAGCATCCAATAGCCCAAGTGAGTCGTTTTGCTCTGTAATCGTATGAAAGCGCGCACACACACACACACACACACACATACACATTTTGTAAATGCTTGTTATACAGTTGGGTTTCTGCTTTTCTATACATTTTTAAACTCCCTGATTTATTTTAATTTTTTTGAATTATAGTTGATTTACAATGTTGTGTTAGTTTCAGGTGTACAGCAAAGTGATTCAGTTTTATGTACATATATGTCTATTTTTTCAGATTCTTTTCCCTTATAGAGTTTTACAAAATATTGAGTATAGTTCCCTGTGCTATACAGTAGGTCCTTGTTAGGTGTCTGTTTGGTTTTTTTTTTTCTTTTTTTTTTGGTACGCGGGCCTCTCACTGCTGTGTCCTCGCCCGTTGCGGAGCACAGGCTCCGGATGCGCAGGCTCAGCGGCCATGGCTCACGGACCCAGCCTCTCCGCGGCATGTGGGATCTTCCCGGACCGGGGCACGAACCCGCGTCCCCTGCAACAGCAGGCGGACTCTCAAACACTGCGCCACCAGGGAAGCCCAGGTGTCTGTTTTATAGATAGTAGTTTGTGTCTGCTAATCCCAAACTCCTAATTTATCCCTCCCCCCATTTCCCCTTTGGTAATCATTAGTTTGTTTTCTATGTCTGTGGGTCTGTTTCTGTTTTGTAAATAAGTTCATTTGTATCATTTTTTTAGATTCCACATATAAGCGAAATCATATATTGGTCTTTCTCTGTCTGGCTTACTTCACTTAGTATGATAATCTCCCTGCTTTGAATGACATTCACCTCTTCCGCTTGTCTGGAGGTCCAAGTCATTGACTGACTTTGACGTCTACACCTCTTATCCCCATTCAGAAGGGGTCTGAGATGAGACAGGCTCTTGCAACAGGCAAAGGTCCCTCGTCCAACTATGGAAGAGGCGACTGAGGACCTGCTTCCCTGGACAGAGTGGGCTCTGCCACCTGGTGGCTGCATCAGGAGGTGTCACGCTCAGCCAGGAGACCTGAGAACTGGGCCCAGTCAAGGTGGGAGGGGAAGCCACCTCCTTTTTTTTATTAATGTGATACTTTTGGTTACAAATTCATATTTTAAAATAAAAGTTTCATGGGTGGGAGACAGGCTGATAGTAGACAAAGACAGTGTTTCTAATCCTTGATCTTAATCATGACCCCTGTCATAGTTGGTGCTTAATGAAATTAGTGTCCCAGAGCTTCAGACAACAAACCTTTCTACACGGCCCCCTCTCATGACGCTCAGAGTAGAAATAGCTAATTTTTGCAAAGCTAGGTAATAGTTGGGAAAATTTAAAGAGAAAAAAATGTGATTGAGGCATTCGGACATATAACTGCACAGAAATCTACAATCACCTCAAAATTCCAAGGCCCCGCACGTGATGTGCTGTCACAGCCTGTCCTTAGCCTTGGTGTTGGGTTTTGCTGCTGTTCCCAGGGGGGCTGGGCCTGCAGGACTGGATGTATGGTGGCCCCTGCAGGGCCCGCGAACTTACACCGTGCAGACACCCTTCCTGGGCAGGACACACGTCACCCTTGGGAACTGGAGGCCCGTCCAAGCCCATGTCTGCGTGCGAAGAGGGGGCCCGGGAGGGGCCTGGGGATAAGAGGAGGAGGGCCTGAGAGGGGAGCAGGGTTTTACCCTGCAAGGAAGCCCTGGGAACTCCTTCTGTGCCCCACAGGGAAAGGGAAGCAGAGACGAAGGGGCGATTTTTGAGGGAGATGTGTGAGATGTGAGCTGGGAGTCATGCTGCTTTGGGGACAACATAGAACTGGGGGAACAAGTCTCCTCCACATTCAGGCTTGGATGGCAGTGCCCGACCGGGCCTGAGGCCTCTCCAGGAACTCCACTCTGTCTGCAGCCTCACCAGGCGCAGGAGACGAGGCCTGCGTGAGTCACCTGCTATGGGGCCTTACCCTGCTGGGACTCCCCAAATGAACGGGGTGTCTTTGAGATGGAGGCTGATCCCCGAAGAGGCTAAACTTGGGAGTCTTCCGAGCAGAAGTGTGTTAACAGGGATGTGAGCTCATGGAGAGGAAGGGGCTACATGGACCCGCATGGGGCCAAGGCTAGGATGGGCCCTGAACCCCACCCTGCAGAGGGGTGGTGCAGCCACACCAGTGCCTCCAGCAGGTGTGAGTCAGGACTCAGCTGGGCAATGGGGCCGCTGGGCGCCAGGTACACAATGCCACATACACGTGCCAGGCTGGGCACACCACACCGGGCACATTCACCAGTGCCCAGGCTGCAAACACAAGGTGTACCTCACAGGACACACGTCGCCAGGACACAGCACCAGCACACACACTGGGCAGGAAACACTGGCCACACACAGGCCCACACTCCAGGCCCACGAGAGTGGACACACACGCCAAGCATGCATCGCCAAACACGCAGCACCAGCACCACAACACTGGCACACAAAGTCAGGCCTACAATGACAGCCCAGCAAGCCAGGCACACATGATAGGAACACACACCCTCACACACACCGGGGACATGCCTGGCACCCACAGCAGGAACAGAAGCTGACACTATGCCAGCTACACATGGCAAGAGCATATGCTAGTAACACACACCAGACACACACGCCACAACACAGCGCTATGCGTACCCTGTGGGGCACATAACACCAGGCACAAAACATTGACACGAGTGTCAGGCACACACACTTGGGGCACAGAAGCCTGGCACACGCTCAGAGTATAACACCAGGCACAACTGCCAGGAACCCAAATGCACAAAACACCATGCACACAACAGTGGGCCCACACTACCTGGTGCTACGCACAAGACCTCAGGCAATAGACACACACATCAGACAACCCCTGGGAGGCACCCCAGACCAGGCCCGATATCTGGAAACACAACACTGAGCTCACAAGGCTGCAGTACGTGCCAGATGCACACACCGCGTACACGCGGCAGGACCAAAATTCTGGGAACACAGAGCCAGGCACACGATGCTGGGCACACAGGCTCAGCCCACAAGGCCGGGTCCACACTCCAGGAACACAATTCCGGACACACAACGCTAGGCAACACCATGCAACATATAACGCTGGGCACACAGAACTAGACACACAGCACAGGGCACACAACACTGGACACACTGTCCCAGGCATGCACACACACCAGGAACAAGATGCTGAGCACACGTGTGAGGTACACACCCTGGACATACAACATTGTATCAGATGCACAACGCTGAGCACACAACTCCGGGCAAACACGAGCTGGCACACAGTGCTGTGTACACAAAGTCAGACACACAATGCCTGGTGCCATATGCCAGGCACACAGTACTGAGTATACCACGTCAGGCACACAGAATCAAGACACAAGGTGGGCGCTCAGCAGGAACACACTGGCCACAGACGTGGGAAACACAATGGTGGACACACAAAGTCAGCACACAAAGCTGGCTTTTAGGAATGAGGTGTGAGTAGAAGGCTCCTTAACTACGGGTTCTGGGCTCGCCCTGCTGTCCTTCCCCACCGCCCCAGGGACCAGCCCCACTCCAGACTGGGCTCTGAGTGTTGTTTGTCACCACTGCAGAGCCTGGACCACTGGCTGGAATTGTTTGTGGGGATGTAGGCCAGTGTATGTCATCAGGCCCCTGTGATGGGCATTTGAGTTATTCTGAGTCCTTTGCTGTAACGAAAAATCCTGCAGTGCCTAGTACGTCACACATTAATATTATTATTATCATTATTTTTCCAGAGTATTTTTGGCGTGGCTCCCTAGAATGCCAGGTCAAAGGGCAAAAGCACACATGATTTTGCTCGATATCGCCAATTATCTCCATCGAGCTATGTCCTGTTGCATTTCCACCAGGAATGTCAGAGTATGCCCAATAAAACGGCTGCGAGCGGGGTCAGAGAAAGAAGCAAAGGCGGGTCCTAGGATTGGAGTGACGTTCGGTGCATGTGCTCTTCCCAGGTCTCAGAGCCCACGTGGTGGGGAAAGCCACCTTCCCTCCGACCTCTCTGCCTGCACCCTCCCCATCCTCGCTCTCCCCACCCCTACCTCCGCCTGACCTTGAGATGAGCAGTTTGGACCTTTAACCATTAGGTGGCGCCCCAAAATAACTGTTTGAGCTACATGATGACTTTGACCTTCCTCCCCAGAGGAGATTTCTTCTTCTGCTGGTGGTTCCGAGATTTAGCCCAAAGGAAAACCGCAGCTCCAAAATCTGGCAAGTGTGGCAACATCTTCAAGCAGCTCTGAATGTTCTGTATACAATTCTTTGCTTTCCCTGATAGAAAATGCAAGAAGGTAGACTCCTCTGCAGGTAACCATTTGCCCTTCAGGGCCAAGTGACCTTGCTCCCAACTGGTCACCCTTGTAAGGAAGAACTAGTGGTTGGCCAATGTTTACTAAATCCATGAACAAATGGGTAAAACTGTTAAAAACATCCCTTCTTGAGCAATTCCCCTGGCAGGCAGCTGCCTCTTGGCAAAGCAGCAGTGGGCCCTCCCTCTCCCCAGAGTTTGAGAATGGGCGGTCCAGGCTCTCTGTGCTCCGGGGCAGGCCCTGGGCATCACAGCCTTATCTCTGCACACTCTTCAGCTCTGGCAGCGCCAACAGCGGCCTCAGAGAGTTCCCAAAGGCCCTCTCTAGGTGGTTTCAGAGTGAGCAGGAAGGCCAGACCCCTGGCAAGCCAAAGCCGGACGACAGAACCATGGAATTCCCTCCTTAGGCCCAGGTTGCACACCGCTTGGTCTGCATGACCTGCCCAAGTTTCGCAGAGCAGAGGACAGGGGATGATGCCAAGGCCCCCAGCCACTAACCCCTCCTCCCAGGCCAGGGCCTCAGCGGCTCTAGAATTGCTCAGGTATTGATGACACGGGCCTAAAATATTCGTACTGGGGGTGTTGCAGACCGCACACTCTAAGGAACTGCCTGGTGGCTTTTGGTCTGGCCTTCGCCCTCAGCCCTGCAAACTGCACGGTGTGGGTGGGAGGCAGCAGCTAAGGGCCCACACGCACTTGAGGAGCAGGAGCCCTGAGCCAGAAAGCTGGGCAGCCGAACTTCAGCCTGCGGGCCTCAGCTTCCTCGTGTGTGGAAAGACAAAAGCAATTTCCCAAACGAGGAGAGAGTTCCCAGCTTGGCACAGGTGCTGAGGTAAGGTCCTGCAAGCCTAGCAGAGGGGCCCAGGGCAGGCGAGACACCAGAGCTGAGCCTTCCTGCAGAGCCTCTGCTCCCTCCTTCATTCTTCCCGGAATGCTGGTGTGGTCCTCTGCTCTGTCTTGTCTTCCAGGTACTTGGCCCACGGTGAGTGCAAGGGGCTGTTTCTATCAATAAGGTGGTGAGGGCTTCCCTGGTGGTGCAGTGCTTGAGAGTCCGCCTGCCGATGCAGGGGACACGAGTTCATGCCCCGGTCCGGGAGGATCCCATGGAGCAGGATCCCGCGGAGCAGCTGGGCCCGTGAGCCATGGCCGCTGAGCCTGCGCGTCCGGAGCCTGTGCTCCGCAACGGGAGAGGCCACAAGAGTGAGAGGCCCGTGTACTGCAAAAAAAAAAAGGGGAAGGTGTCTAGAGCCCATGCCGCTGATGTTGCCCTCCTCACCGTCCCCACATCTTTGCAG
The DNA here is from genome assembly GCF_964374135.1 of Grampus griseus. NCBI lineage: Eukaryota > Metazoa > Chordata > Mammalia > Artiodactyla > Delphinidae > Grampus > Grampus griseus. The sequence goes on along the minus strand of NC_139018.1, from coordinate 120,860,841 downwards.
ATGATTCCCAGAAGGTCACGGGGCTCTGAGATCCCATCACCTCACTTCATCTACTTCTATAAAGCATTTTAAATTGACAAAATAATGTTCTTTCTGAGTACCTGCTATGGTCCAGGTGCAGACCATGCAGCTATCGTGTAAGTTAAGTTTGATCCTTTATAAAAGTTCTGCTGTGTAAACGGCACCAGTGTTAGACCTGCGCGGTCTCCTAGGAGTTTCGACTCGCCCAGGAAACAACAAGAGTCGGAAGCCGATGCAAAACGCAAGAGGTTTATTGAAGGCTGGTGCACCGGGGTTCCTTGGTCCTCACGTAGGAGGTCGAAGAAGGAACCCTTTTGGGCGCGAATATGTCAGTTTTATAGGTTCCCACTTCCCCGTATGTAAATTATAGATTTGGTTGTGTTCTCCTGCTGATTGGTCCCGGCTTAGGCTCGGACCAGAGAGGGAACTTGTCCCCAGCTGCCTGATTGGTCTTTGACAGACACCTTTTTTACATTTTGTTATCTCCCTCCTTCTTCCCAGCTGCCTGATTGGTCTTTGACAGACACCTTTTTTACATTTTGTTATCTCCCTCCTTCTCGGAAGGGGGCCGGACATCCTGGAAATTCACCCATTGTCTAAGAAGCCCCTATTGTCTGGAGAGTTCTTAATCATTAGCTGGAACAATGTCCCTCGAGTCCCACATTCCCCCCTTTTTCTTGTGACTATTGATTCCAATCATGGAATCTCAACCTTCTGTTCGTAAACTTTGGTACTGTTGTCTTAACATTAGAACTTGTACAGTACTGATACGTTCTCTAATAAATGCTATCAAGCGATTTAGAACACATGGTCCAAAAGTTAAAATCAACAATAAAACAATAAGAGGTCCCAACAGAGTAGAGATTAAGGTGGTAAACCAGGGGGACTTATCAAACCATGATTGAAACCATCCTTTTTCGTTTTCTCTCTCCCTTTGCCTTTTATCTAAGCGTTCCCTTAGTTTATCCATGGTTTTAGTAATGGTTCCTGAATGATCAATATAAAAGCAACATTCTTCTTTTAGAGCGGCGCATAATCCCCCTTCTTTAAGAAACAGCAAATCTAGGCCTCTTCTATTCTGCAACACCATTTCTGAAAGTGAGGTGAGTGATTCCTTTAGTTGAGTTATGGAACTTTCTAATGCTCGAAGGTCGATGTCTACAGCCTGTCTTAAACTTGCATAATACTGGGGTTGTTGTATGAGGGCTGTGGTTCCTGTTCCTATCCCGGCAGATATTCCTAGTCCTAGAAGGACAGCCAATGTGAGGGTTACAGGTTCTCTTTTGTTTTTTCTACATATTCATCTAAAAAGGATGAGTCTGAATGGTAGATAAGTCTAGGGACTAATTGCACTAACACACAAAAGTCAGCTGAAGTATTAAGAACCTCTAAAGAGACACAAGGGGTGAGCCCCGTGTTACATGCCCACCATCCATCTTGAGGAGGTACAAGATATCCTGAGCCTGAAGGGAGGCTGAAATCATGACAAAGGTGTCTATGGGACTGGGGAGGTGTTCCTATACAAGTACCATTTCCAGAAACCGAGGACAGGGTTAATTTACTGGTCCCTTCTTGCTTCCATCGACATTGGTCGGAGGAGGTAGAATTAGTATAGTTGGAGCTATATCCTATAGCATCATAATAAGGGGGAGGGGCAGCATAGCAAAGCCAACATGATTTTGTAGCCTCTGGGTTTGTAGCATTGAGAACCGTAAAGGCTGCCTGCACCAAAGAAAGCATCCTATCCTGAGGAGTCCCAGGCTTAACTGTAGGTTCTTTGGATCCAGAGGTTTCATTAGTCTCATTCTTTGTTGACGTAGCTGAAGGGGCCGGGGGAAGCAAAGGGGGGCCAAGTACGGGATTTGGGCCTATTGATATAGGAGCAGAAGTCTCAATCTTTAGCTTAAGGGTCATTAATATTCTTAAATCATATCCCCTCATGTAAAATCTAATGCCCCAAGAATGACCATTTATCCATTTTTTATCTCTTTTTCCGGGATTACTAAAGGAAATTTTAAGGGGATGACAACATCCTGAACATTTACTCCGGTGTCCGGTATCCTCATTATGAGAATAATTAGCCGTTACAGTAATAAAATCCCAAGTTGAGGTGGGTTTCCAATTAGTATCCCCGGTAGTTTCACATCCCCAGCTTTTGCAATAAAAGTTTTCAGTTCCACCACATTTATAATTCAGAGATCGAGGGCGGTGGAACCCGGGGCATACGTAGAAAGTGAGGATACCAAGCATCATTCTTTTGCCCGCATTTTTGCAACCCGGCCCAAACCAATCAGTTTCCGAAACTTTGGAAGGGGCAGTGTTCATATCATGAGAATCTTCTGTACCCCAATAAGGTGCTCCTATTGCCAATTTACAAACATCAGGAAAAAGATCTGGCCACCAGGTCCAGGGGGTGCAGTATGACTAATGGACCAGGTTACATCTCCAGTCTGAGAAATTACCTGCCAAGTTAAACGTTGGGGGAGGTGAGGGCTAAAATCACTTACAGTCAGTAAAGGTAGTAAAACCAAAATTATAAGTCTTAGGTTCGTAGAAGCTTGAGTTTGAGCGGGTTGTCAGTCCTTTGGGCCCGCCATCCTGATGATGTCGTCGTTGGTGCAGCCTTCACATGTGAAGCATGGATCCAGGCAGCGATGCCATCCACTTTTATGGCCGTTGGGGTGGTGAGGAGGACGGTGTATGGTCCTTTCCATCGAGGTTCCAACGTCTGGGTTCGATGCCGACGGACGTATACGGAGTCTCCGACTTGGAAAGGATGAGTTTCTCCCGGTGTTCCCAGTTGGTAGGCCTCGGCGAGTTGGGACCATATTTCTTTCTGGACCAATTGGAGTCCCAGTAGCCTAGCATATAAGTCAGTGTTATTTTGACAATCAGGTTTTATTTCTTTTCCTAAAGTGAGGAGGGGAGGCGGGGCACCATATAATATTTCAAAAGGAGTAAGATGGTATCGGGAAGGTGTATTTCTAACCCGGAATAGGGCCAAAGGAAGGAGCACCGTCCAATCGGTACCACCAGTCTCCAAGGACAATTTAGTTAGGGTCTCTTTTAGAGTCCTATTCATTCTTTCTACCTGACCTGAACTTTGGGGTCTATAGGCACAGTGTAATTTCCAATCAGTCCCCAAATATCTGGCCACATCCTGACTTACCTGGGCGACGAAGGCTGGACCATTATCAGACCCTATTACCTTTGGTGCTCCAAATCGAGGAAAAATTTCTTCTAAAATCTTCTTGGCTACTACAGCAGCTGTTTCTTTCTTTGTTGGGAAAGCCTCTATTCATCCTGAAAAAGTGTCTACAAAAACTAAAAGGTATTTATTACCGTACCTTCCAGGACGCACTTCGGGAAAGTCCACCTCCCAGTAAGTTCCTGGGCGGTCCCCCCTGAGTCTCTTTCCAGTTTCAAGTTTCCCTTTGTGAGTATTTACCTGTTGACATGGGACGCATTCCTGCACAATTTGTCCAGCTAATTTTGTCATTCCAGGGGTTTCGTACCCGGCTTTTTGTAACAAGGCTACCATCTTTTTAGTCCCCAAATGTGTCCATCTGTGCATCTGTTGTAACATGGATTCTGCTTGCTGAGGGGACAAAGTTCTTTTTGTTGTGGCCGGGATGATTTCTTCATCGCGGCCTGGTTTTTCAGGAACTTTATCTGACAGTCCTAGAATGACTTCTCCCGATGCTATTTCTCGGGCCACTTGGTCAGCCATATTATTTCCCCTAATTATTGGGGTATTTCCTTTTTGATGTCCAGGGCAGTGGATGATACTGACTTTAGTAGGAAGCATGAGTGCAGTCAACAAAGCCATGATTTCGTCTTTGTTTTTAATTTCTTTGCCACCTGAAGTTAGTAGCCCTCTCTGTTGGTAAATGGCACCGTGGATATGAGCGGTAGCAAACGCATATCTACTGTCTGTGTAGATGTTTACTTTTTTATTCTCTGCCATCTCTAATGCCCTCGTCAGGGCAATTAATTCAGCTCGTTGGGCTGAGGTCCCTTGTGGTAGCGCCGCTGCCCATATGACTTGTTTTCCGTCTACCATGGCTGCCCCAGTTCGACGCTTACCTTCCTCCAGGAAATTGCTCCCATCCGTGAACCAGGTGAAATCAGCATCAGGGAGGGGCAGGTCCATCAGATCTGGCCTACTGCCGTGTGCTGCGGCCAGTACTTCCTGACAATCATGTATGATGGTGGAGCCTTCCAAGTCAGGATCAGGTAGCAAGGTGGCTGGATTGAGTCCTGTGGCTGGAGCAAACTTGATGCGATCTGAGTTTAGCAACAGGGTTTGGTAATGGGTCATCCTGGCATTAGTAAGCCACCTATCCGGTGGTTGACGGACTACATTTTCCAGGGCATGAGGAGCTGTTATCGTTAGATTTTGTCCTAAAGTTAGTTTGTTAGCATCTTTGACTAGAACGGCCACTGCAGCGATTATCTTTAAACAGGTGGGCCATCCTGATGCCATAGGGTCCAATTTTTTGACAAATAAGCAACTGGGCGATTCCAGGGACCCAATTTCTGAGTCAATACTCCTTTTGCAATGCCCTTATTTTCGGCCACATATAAATGAAAAGGTTTGGTTACATCTGGCAGTCCTAGGGCTGGAGCTGAAAGTAAAGCTCGTTTGATTTGGTCAAAAGCCCGTTGTTCCTTATCGCCCCAAACGAAAGGAGTGCTGTTTTTGGTTAGGGGGTACAATGGGGCCGCCAGCTCAGCAAACCCTGGAATCCATAGTCTACAGAATCTGGCCGTCCCCAAAAATTCTCTAACCTGCCTGGCGCTTTTGGGAGCCGGAATTTGGGCCATCGTATCCTTTCTGCTCTCCGTGAGCCATCTTTGCCCCCTTTTAATAGATACCCCAGGTAACTGACCTGTTGTTGGCATATTTGTGCTTTCTTGGCTGAGGCTCTATATCCCAGGGTTCCAAGTTCCGTTAACAGTTTTTCAGTACCCTTGATACAATCTTCTTGGGTCTCAGCAGCTAATAAAATATCATCAACGTATTGGAGTAATGTTACCTGGGGATTTGATTCTCTATATAATGCCAAATCCTGATGGAGGGCTTCATCAAACATGGTCGGGGAGTTCTTAAATCCCTGAGGTAGCCGTGTCCATGTCAGCTGACCAGACATTCCCGACGTTGGATCTTTCCATTCGAAGGCAAAGTAGGGTTGGCTCAGGGGAGAGAGTCTTAAACAGAAAAAAGCATCTTTAAGGTCCAAAACAGTATACCACGTATATTGAGGTGGAAGAGTGCTCAGGAGGTTGTAAGGGTTTGGAACTGTGGGGTGGAGGTCTGCCACCCGTTTGTTTACCTCTCGTAGATCCTGCACCGGCCGATAATCATTTGTTCCTGGTTTCTTTATCGGCAGGAGAGGGGTGTTCCATGCTGATTGACATCTTATTAAGATGCCCAAGTCTAGTAGCCTCTGTATATGGGGACGGATACCGTCTTTGGCTTCTCTACTCATGGGGTATTGACGGACCGTTATTGGGGTGGCAGTTGCCTTGAGTTCCACTAGCACCGGGGGCCGATTTTTGGCCATCCCCATACCGGCAGTTTCTGCCCAGGCTTGAGGGAACCGAGTTACACAATCTGTAACATTAACTCGTGAGGATGAAGGCTGCTCGTATAATTTATATTCATCTTCTAATTTCATAGTCAATATTTGAAGTAACCTTCCTTTATTATCAGTTATGGTGGGACCTTCTGGCTGAAAGTGGATTTGAGCCCCTACTTTGGAGAGTAAATCTCTTCCCAGCAAAGGATAGGGGCATTCCGGAATAATAAAAAATGAATGGGTTACTCGTCCAATCCCAAGATCTACTGTCCTTCGTGTGGTCCATGAATATTGTTTATTCCCAGTGGCTCCTTGTACCCATGACCTTTTAGCTGAGATAGGACCTTTTGAGTGGAGAAGGACGGAGTGCTGGGCTCCGGTATCCACCAAAAATTGAACAGGTTCCCCCTCCACTTTAAGAGTTAGCCGGGGCTCGGGGAGAGGGTTCGAGCCCTGACTTTCCTAGTCTTCTTCTTCCAATGTTAAGATTTTGTTTCTGGTTGGCCTTCCTCCACTCTTTTTCTTAGGGCATTCTTTCGCCCAATGTCCTTTTTCTTTACAGTAGGCACATTGGTCCTTGTCTAATAGCCGCCTTCTGTCTGCCGTTCGCCCTTTCTGCCTATTCCTATCCCCTATATTTCTTCCTCCAACCACAGTGGCCAGTATCTTACTTAAATTCCTCTCCTGTCTCTTATCCCGTCTTATTTCACGGGCTTCCTGCTCTTTCTGCTTTCTTTTTTCCTTCTCTTCCTCTGTTTCTCTTTTGTTATATACTTTATCTGCCTCTTTTACTAACTCCTGAAGCGAAAATCCCTGCAAGCCATCTAGCCTCTGTAATTTCTTCTTAATATCAGGGGCCGCTTGATCTATGAAAGCCATTGCTATAGTAGCCCTATGTTCCTCCGAAGTCGGATCATAAGGGGTAAAGTGTCTAAAGGCTTCCATTAAACGTTCCAGGAACTCAGTTGGAGATTCCTGGGGCCCCTGAGTGACTTCCCTTACCTTAGACAAATTAGTGGGCCGTCTGGCCGCTCCATGGAGACCCGCCACCAGAGCCTGGCGATACATTTTCAGGCGCTCCCTACCTTCCAGGGCATTGAAATCCCAGTTTGGCCTGACGAGTGGGAAACCAGCATCAATCTCGTTAGGCAGCTGGGTAGGTTGCCCATTGGCGCCTAATACATTTTTTTTCTGGCTTCTAAAAGAACCCGTTGCCTCTCCTCAGTCGTTAGGAGAGTCTAAAGCAGCTGCTGACAATCATCCCATGTGGGCTGGTGGGAGAAAACAAGAGATTCTATTAAAGCGGTAAGGGCCTGTGGATTTTTGGAAAAAGTTGGGTTATGCATTTTCCAATTATAAAGATCTTCAGAGGAAAAGGGCCAATATTGGAGAGGTCTATTCCCTTGGCCAGCGGGGGGGCCATATTCTCTAAGAGGTAGGGCAGTGGAGTCCGGGGAGATAGCCCTCCGGCTCCTAGTGCCCGCTGAGGGACCCCTTTCTTCTTCCATCATGGATGGTTCCTTTGGTGCCGAGGGCAGTGGAGCTGGGGGTCCTCTAGGTGGTAGGGGATTTGGGGCCGGAGGATAAGGGGGTGGGGAATCCAAAAGAAGCAAATCGGACTGCGGGTCAGGATAAATCGCCTTCGGTGGATCCAGGGCGTCGGGTAGCTACTCCGTGTTGGGGTTTTTCTTTAAGGCTAATATCTCCGACGCTGCTGATGTGTGCGCGGACGTACCTGTTGAGGAAACAAAGGGCCGGACCCACGGAGGTGGGGAGAGAATTAAATCTTCCCAGACCAAGACATATGGTACTTGGTCTGGATGTCCGTGGGGATCTATATTAAATATCTTAGACTTCAGCAGCTTAATCTTGTCTAATAAAAAGGATCCTTCGGGGGGCCATCCTATCTGAAATGTTGGCCATTCAGAGGCACACAAAGTCTGCCACTTTCCTTTCTTTACCTCTACCGAAAAATTACGGGCTCTGGCCCGAACTTCGGTCCAATGGCTTAGGGTAAGGGAAAGAGGAGTCGTCATAGTTTGTCCCATTGTCGTCCGTCAGAGAAGAAGAATAGACCACAATACAGAAACAGTTAAAAACTCCACGAAACACATATACGCATGGGCCACCGCGAGCTCGCTTCAAAACCGAAACCTCTTCAGATGGCAGTTATCACCAAGGGAACGGCCGAAACCGAGTGAAGGGGAGACAGAGTTTGCCTCTCCTTCCAGATGAGCCACCAGGGCGTCCCCTAGGGCTCATGGACGCCGGCTATTAGCACGTCTGCCTAGCCAGAGGTCCGATACAGATTCCATAATAAGCCGATTCTTACGGCTTTCCTCCGATAATGGCCCACAAAGAACAAGGGACAAACAGACAATCAAGCTCGAGCTTACCTGGTACCTCCAACTCCCGATGTTCTTGTGGTCCGGGGCGAGTGGAATCCCGGACGAGCCCCCAAATGTTAGACCTGCGCGGTCTCCTAGGAGTTTCGACTCGCCCAGGAAACAACAAGAGTCGGAAGCCGATGCAAAACGCAAGAGGTTTATTGAAGGCTGGTGCACCGGGGTTCCTTGGTCCTCACGTAGGAGGTCGAAGAAGGAACCCTTTTGGGCGCGAATATGTCAGTTTTATAGGTTCCCACTTCCCCGTATGTAAATTATAGATTTGGTTGTGTTCTCCTGCTGATTGGTCCCGGCTTAGGCTCGGACCAGAGAGGGAACTTGTCCCCAGCTGCCTGATTGGTCTTTGACAGACACCTTTTTTACATTTTGTTATCTCCCCCCTTCTCGGAAGGGGGCCGGACATCCTGGAAATTCACCCATTGTCTAAGAAGCCCCTATTGTCTGGAGAGTTCTTAATCATTAGCTGGAACAATGTCCCTCGAGTCCCACACCAGCCCTTTTTACCTCTCTAAAAACTTTGCACAACCCACGTGTGATATTGTGATTTATAAGAAATATATATAATTTGGTCTTCATCTGTGTTTCTGGCACAGTGATCCTAAATCCCTTGGAATTACCTTAGTGATAAGAGCTATAGAGGTGTCTTGATATTCAAAACAAACCCCTTTTGACCACACCTGGATTTGTGTTAATGAAGTGACTTTTGGAAAGCCCCTAAGGATAGGGACTGGTTGCCAGGGAACCATCCCGGTGAATAGAGGGTTGGAACTTTCAGCCCCACCCATGCTCTGGGGAAGGGAGAGAGCCTGGAGGTGGAATCAATCACCGGTAACCAATGATTTTAATCCTGTCTATGTAATGAAGCCTCCATAAAACCCGAAAGGACTGTGCTAGGAGAGCTTTCCAGACTGGTGATCGTGTGGAGATTCCGGGAGCGTCCTCTTCCATCTGCCTGTTCCTGAGTTATATCCTTTTATAACAAACTAGTAATCTAGTAAGAAACTATTTCTCTGAGTTTTGTAAGCCACTCTAGCAAATTAGTTGAACCCAATGTGGGGAGTTTTGGGGACCTCTGATCTGTAGCCAGTGGGTCAGAAGCACCGCTGACAGCCTGGATTTGATTGGCATCTGAAATGTGTGTCGGGGCAGGGGGAAGGCAGTCTTGTAGGACTGAACCCTTCCCCTGTGGGATCAGATGCCCGCTCCAGGTAAATAGTATAAGAACTGAGTTGAATTGTAGAGCACCCAGTTGGTATTGGAGAATTGCTTGGTGGTGTGGGAGTAAAACCCACACAGCAGAATTGGTATCAGAATAATAACATGAATTCATTTCTTGGAGGAAAAAAACGAACAGAAGAGTGTAGAATACAAAGGCAAAGTGCCCTTACCCGGCCTCCATGCCAAATTCTGCATCTGCTTCTGAGTGACTATGGGTAAAAGAGGAGCATTGTTCCTGGACAATCTTATATAATCAGTCATCTTCTGTCCGGAGGAAGTTCTGTTTGGTTTTCTAAGGCAGGAGGAGGACACTAATTATCTTTACTGGCAATACGGCTGTAGGGTCCAGATTTTTGAACCCCAGCCCAGCCTCCTGGGAGCAGGAGTCACTAGCAGAGGGGCCAGGGTATGATCACCTGTCCAACAAGGGTCAAAGAAGTGCCCAGTGCAGGGCCGCTGAGGGACCGGTGGAGACCGTGGGGCTGAGACGGGGCGGAGAGGGCAGATAGTAAGCTCTTGAGTTCTGTGAATTGCCATGACCAGCAGGCCAATTTCCAGCCTCCCCATCTGCTACAGAAAACACGTCAGGATGTACCCACCCTCACCCTGCCTCTGCATCATCATCACATGAAGGCTGGGGGTTCTCCGTGTTGTCTCTGCTCTGGCACAGTTTATCTGCATGGGTGTCCCTGCCTCCAGGATACCATGTGATATCCGGGTCTGGCGCCTCCTGGGGCATGGGGAGCCTCTGCAGGTCAGCACCAGCCCAGCAAGGTGGTCACAATGTCAGGCTCTAGAGCCAAACCAGCTGGGTTCCAATCCCTGCCTGGAGCCAAGCTCACTGGGTTCAAGTCCCCACCTTTCACTTAGAATTAATTAAATTTGGGAGGCTATCTCACCTCTCCTCCCCACAGTATCCACATCTGTAAAATCTATAAAGGCAGTAGTAGCTCCCACCTCAGAGGGTGGTAGAAAGGATCAGGTGAGTCTAATGCCTGCAGTACGGGGAATGGGGCCCCTCACGCTGTCCAAATTGGCCATCATTCATCGCTCGGCTACTTGTAAACATTTGATGAATATTAGTTTATTCTAGGTTTTTAAAAAGTCTATTTCCTGAATCAACTTGGGGCTCTTAAAATTTATTTTAAAAACAATTTTGTATAAATTCAAATGTGTAAAAATAAAGCCTATGTATTGTATAAATTTAATACATTTCCTATATATCAATAGCTATATTTCCTTTCTTCCAGTGTGGTCATTGTTGCTGTATTATTGTTGTTGTTGTTGTTGTTATTATTTTGGATCAAGGTTTGCCAAGCTTTGATTTTTTTGGTGGGGGGTGGGAGAGTCCTTCTAAGAACCAGTTTTTGGTCTTACTATTTTTTCCTGAACTTGTTCTTCATTAATTTTTAAAGATTTTTATTCTACTGTACTTGATACAAACCAAACACTATATTTAACATTTATGATGTTATAAAGAATGATAATCAAGCCAATACTGAACCATCAACCAACGTGCCAACTTAAGGACCAAGGCAGAAAAAGTAAGCTTGGTTCCGCCTTGTCTACCTCCTCCTCATTCCAACCAGAGGCAAGCACTTATTATTACTATTTTTATCTTTTGTTCATTAAAAAAGAGTTTTTACTGTAAAGCATGTATCTCTAGACAATATATCATTTAGTTTTACTTCTTTGTAGTTTTACTTAAGTACTCCTCTACCAGAAACGATCTTCTGCTTTTCACTTACATTATGTTTCTGAGATTTGTATATATTGTTGCATGTAATTGTAGTACATTAATTTTAACTGCTGTGTAAAATTCTATTGTGTGAATGTCATAATATATCTTCTATTGTTGTGTTCATAAACATGTGGATTGTCCGCACATATTCTCAAGCAATGCTGTAACACACATCTTTGTATGTGCTTTCTGGAACAAAGTTCTAAAAGATATTACCTAGGAGTGGAGTCAGGTGGCCATAGGGTCAGTGTGTGCATAACAGGGTGGACAGAGGAATGGATACTAGAACAAGAAGACCTGGGTTTGAATGCTGGCTTTGCCACTTATTTGATGTATCTTAGGCAAAAGAGTTAACGCCTCTATTCCTCAATTTCTTGAAGTAGCACTGTGGGTAGTATGTGCTTTAGAGAATTGGGGAATTAAATGAGCCAGACTATGTAAAGCACTTAGAACAGTGAATGGCACAAAATAGTGCTTTATTCGTGTTGTCAAATCAATTCAACTATAATTTAAGCATTTAAAAGATAATGCCAATTGGTTGAACCAATGTATGTTGCAATAGAAGTTCTACCAACCTATGTTCTCAAGCACTGTTGGTACCATCACACTTTTTAAAGATTACTTTATAAAAGATAATACAATAGTGCAGTGTATTGAATTCACAAAATATTATCATAATATTTACAGCAAGACACAGAAGTTTTTCTTCAAATTAAGTTATATGTATAAATTACGTATGCTGGCATATTTGTGTAGTGTTAGTAATTTTGTAGTTTTTTTAGGTTTCAGTATGAGTCCTGCACATGCTTTGTTAGCTTTACATCTAAGTACTTCATTTTTTTTTCTCAGTGAATGTAACTGGTATTGTATTTTCAATTTCAGTCTCCACATGTTCATTGCTAGTACATCATATATAAACACAATTGACTTTTTGTGCATTGACTTTCTTTCCTGCAAACTTGCTAGCCTCACTTACTCTAGGAGGTGTGTTTTTTTTTGGGGGGGGAGGGAAATTCCTTAGAATTTTCTACCTAGACCACCATGTCATCTGAATTATAGACACAGTTTCTTTATGATCTATATGCCTTTCGTTTCCTTCACATGCCTGACTGTAACAGCTAGAACTTCCAGAACTGTACCGAGTAGCAATGGTGAGAGCAGACCTCTTGCCTTGTCCTCAATCTTAGGGGGAAAGCATTCACTCCTCTATCATTAAATTTGCTATTGAATGGAGGGTTTTTGTACATATTCTTTATCATGCTGAGGAACTTCCTTCTTTCCCTAGATTGCTGGGAGTTTTATCATAAATGGGTGTTGAAATTTGTCACCTGCTTTTTTCTTCATCATTTAATATGGTCATGTGATTTGTTTGTTTGTTTTTAGCCTGTCAATATGGTACGTTGTATTGATCAGTTTTGATTACTGAACCAGCCTTGCATCCCTAACTTAGATCCCGCTTGGTGATGCTGTATAAGTTGTTTTATACATTGATTCAATTTCTAATGTTTTGTTAAGGACATTTGTGTTCATACTCATGATGGATATTGGTCTGCAGTTTTCTCTTTTTTGTACTGCCATTGTCTAGATGGTATCAGGGCAATACTGACCTGGTAAAATAAGTTGGAAAATCTAATTCTTCACAAACTTTAGGTAGAATTCTCCCAGTGAAATCATCTGACCTAAAGATTTCTTTTGGGGGAGCTTCAAATTGCAAAATAAATTGCCTTAATGGTTATGGGACTATTCAAATATATGTTTTATTTTGGGTGTATTGTAGTAATTTGTGCTTTTCAAGGAATTGGTCCATTTTATCTAAGGTGTCAAGTTTATGTGTCTAGAGCTGTTTATAATATTTCCTTATTATCTTTAACACATCCGCTTGGTCCATATTGATATCCCTCATTTCATTGCTGATGTTGGTAATTCTTTTCTTGTTCAAAGCATTTTTATGATGGCTGTTTTAAAATCTTCATTAGAAAATTCTAACATCTGTGTCATCTCTGTGTTGATATCTATTGATAGTTTTGCTTTTTTTTTCTTTTGCGGTACGCAGGCCTCTCACTGTTGTGGCCTCTCCCGTTGGGGAGCATAGGCTCCGCATGCACAGGCTTAGCGGCCATGGCTCACGGGCCCAGCTGTTCCGTGGCATGTGGAATCTTCCCGGACCAGGGCACGAACCCACGTACCCTGCATCGGCAGGTGGACTCTCAACCACTGCGCCACCAGGGAAGCCCTATTGATAGTTTTTACATTTCAAGTTGAGATTTTCCTAGCTCTTGGTATGATGGATTTCTATTGAAACCTGAACATTTGAGATATTATTAATACATTGTGAAATTGGATCTTATCTAAATCTTTTGTTTTAGAGGTTTCCTCTGACACCACTTGCATGGAGAGACAGGGTTCCACCTCGCTGATGCCAGGTGGGAGTCGAAGTTCAGGTTCCCACCTGGCCAACTTTGACTCCTGGAGGGAGGGCCCCTCATTACTGCTGAGCAGGGGTGGGAGGCCCAGTTCCCTACGATGCCCACTGACACCACCTTAGCACAGAAGCAGGGTGCCTTTTTATAGCCTCTTGTGGCCTCCATTGGCACTGCAGGGGGACAGGGCCTTATTAGCACTCCTCAAGAACCAAAGTCCTGACCTCCCACTTGGCCTTCCCCAACATAAGGCACCTGTAGGGGAGCAGTTACATCATCTTGTTGCAGCTTGGCAAACATGGAAGGCTAGGCTCAGCACCTGGCCCTTGCCTTCAAGGGGTGGGCTGGGGCTGCAGGTGTTTCTGTAAAGTTGGGCTGAGGTAGGGTGGTTATTGTCTAAACATTTTCTGTCTTGCTAGGCTGACTCTTTCCTGGTTCTCTGGATACAGAATGCAGGTTTCTTTTGTTTGTTTCTTTGTTTTTTGTCTGTGATTTCCTGTTAGCATGTTGCTGGCTTCTTTAGCACTATGTGTGGAATAGATGAGGCAGAAAGAAAAATCCAGGGAACACATCACCATGTCATTTCTCCAGACCCAAGTTCCCTAACTGATCTGTCTTCTTCTCTCCACCTTTCAGAGTCATCTTAGGTTAGTTTTATATATAATGTTTAAGGGTTTCACCTGAACTTAGTGGGAGGAATAAGAAAAAGTACATTTATTCCAGCTTTACAGAAGCAGAAGTCTCTATCCCAGAACTTATTATATATTGTATTTTCATTCAGTTCAATGTACTTTTTAAACGTAAATACTTAAACTTTGATACTTCCTCTTTGAGCCATGGGCTATTTAGAAGTATGTTGTGTAGTTTCTAAGAGTGAGGAGATTTTTCTGTTATTTTTTTGTTATCGATTCCTAATTTGAGTCCACCATGGCCATAGTACAAATTCCATGTGATTTCAATTATTTTATTTACACCTGTTGAAGTCCACCTAATGGCTCAGGAGATGCTTCAGTTTGGTAAATATTCCATGGGTTCTTGAAAAGAATGTGTATTCCACTGCTCTTGGGTGGAGTGCTCTCTAAATGTTGATTAGATCCTGCTGGTTGATGCTGGGCTCTATCGGTTGTAGAGAGAGGAAGGAGTATTGCAATCTCCAGCAATAACTACGTGGATTTTGCCTTTTAATTTTATCAGTTTTTCTTCACATATTTTGCAACCATGTTGACTGGTGCATACATATTTTGAATTGCTATATCCTTTTATCATTATGAAATGTCCCTTTCAGCCCCTGGTAATTTTCTTTACCTTAAGGTCCAGTCTATGTGATAACATATCCACTTCAACTTTCTTTTGATTAATGTTTATATATAATATTATTTCCATAATTTTTCAACCTGATTATATCATTATAGTTGAAGTGAGTTTCTTATAGCTGCCATATAATTGGGTCATTTTTTAATCAACTCTATGAATCTCTGTCTTTTGATTGGTGTATTTAGACAATTTATATTTAATGTAATTGCTGATATGTTAGGGATTAAGTCTGCCTATTTATATTTTGTTTTCTATTTGTTTCCTCTGTTTTTTTTCCCTCTGTTTTCTTTATCTTGCTTTCTGGGTCACTTGAACATTTTTTAAGAATTTCACTTTAATTTATCTATAATTTTAGTGTATCTCCTTGCATAGATTCTTTATTGGTTGCTCTAGTTATTACATTCCAGGGTAGATGTTTATGTAACAAAACAGAGGGATTTCTGATGTGTGTACATTCCACATTAGTCATTATATTCCACATTAGTCATTACATGAAGAAGCTGGCATTCTAATGTTCATTTGTGCTACCTTTTAGTGTTATCTTGAATGGTGGGATTATTACTGAGATATGTCCATTTTGCCCCCTTGCTAATGAAAATGCTGAGACTCAGGTTTTGTATGTGATCAATGTACTGAGGTAAATGAACCTTGTAAGTCTTTGGTAAGCAGCCAGCTTTCCCTGGAAACTTCCCAGCCTCACTGGGTTCTTTATTTCATATTTGAATGTGGAGTCCTTCCCCATGGTATCCTCTAGTCAAAGTGCAAGCAGCAGCAGAAACTTGAACTTAGATTTCCAAGTTTAAAGGTCCAAAATAATAGAGATCATATGGTTCCAGTGGAATTGTCACCTTTAGTTCTCATGAAGCTTGAAAGAAGCATGAGGGTGTTATAATGCCACAGGAAGCACCAAATCAATTCTGTTGTACCATATCTGAAAAGCAGCAAACAAATTTTGTTGAAATTAGACCAACTGCACACACAGCAGGCTTCATGTTTTGAAATCACCTTAATAATGAAGAGGAGAATAAAACTTGCCAAAACATTGGTTTTCTCAGCAGAGAATAGAAAAAGAATGCAGTGGTTTTGGATAAATTGCAAAGAATCCAGATTTTGTGAGCTCAGAAAGCATTTTCAAAGACTATTGCCTTTGCTGCTTGCACTAATTTTTCTAAAACATGCAAAAGACTGGATGTAGCATGATGGCAATTCAAAGAGTTCTAAAAAGAGAGATTAAACTTTAAAGAATGCCATGACTCATCCTGTTGATTCTGTTAAAAATCAAACTAAGTGTTTTTCTTAATGTGTGGGAAAAAGACTCAGCATCTGTCACTAATAAAAAGCATCAGAAAAATAGAATGGGTAGGATTGATGGAGCAGCATGGCAAGCCTAAAAGTTTAGAAACACCCAGATATTATGTCTGTTCTATAAATCATGTACCATAAAAAAAAAACCACAGGATGTTTGAGGAAAAACCAACAGCATCAAATGCAGTAAACAGATCCTGCAGTACTATTTATTGTACGTTTGTTGCAGGATTATTAGAAGTCATGGGGGGAAAAAACTCTGAAATATAAGGGAAATGTTTATACATAAGGGAATGGTTTCATAAAGAGTAAATTAAGATATCTAGATATCCTGATTATTTGCATTCTGGTTATTTATTGATTTTCAGCAAACCTCCACAAAACCTAGTGTTTTAAAACAATAAGCATCATTCATTTTGCTCAGGAATGAGTAATTTGAATGGGGCATGGCAGGAACAACCAATCCCTGCTCTGGGCAACATCAGCTGCTACAGCTCTTCTGAAGCTGGAAGGGGAGCCACTTTGGAGATCACTCGCTCATAAGACTGGGGAGTTGGTGCTGGCTCTCGGTGGGTGCTCACCCAGCATGTTCCTAGGATCTTGTCCAAATGGGTCTCTCCATGGGGGGTCTCTGAATGGAGCTGTTTGGCCTTCCTAACAGCATGGTGCCTGGGTTCCAAGAGATGAAGGTAGAAGCTTTAAATAGCATGGCTTCTGCCTCCATCTATTGATTAGGCAAGTAAGTCACCAAGTCCAGTCCAAAGTTAAGAAGAGGGACATTAGATTCTACCACTCAGTGGAAGGATTAGCAAAGAATTTGTGGTATTTTCTAATCTGCCACACTGTGAAATATTAATCTGTTATTGAAATAATTTCATGGGCACATACACATGATTGAACAAGTTGACATGTAAGTAGCTGATTTAATCCCATTTGTACAAAAAATGGCTGAGAGAGGACCATACATGTATATTTATTTTTGCTTATTGAGAATAGAGAAAAGTATGGAAGAATGGATGATTACACACAAGAGTGGGAAGGGAAAGGGAGGAGAATTATTAGCTTCTTCTTTTTAAACTTCTGTGCTTTGATTTGCTACCATTAGCTTATGTTACTTTTGATATTTTAAAAATCCAATGTAGTTCTTTAAAAAAAACTATAAAATAATTGACTGGAAAAGTTACCAAATCAAGCAGAACTAGATAATTTTTTAAATATTCAATTAAAATAGCAACCAAAAAGGTAAACTTTCCTAGTATTTCTCTTAAACACAACAACAATAAAGTTTATACAGAGTGCTTTACATTTAGCAGCAAAGTTTTGAGGTTCCTAAATCCCAGAAATTTCTTACCACCCTGACACTAGTTTCGCCATTCCTATGGAATGCGATATGGTGAGGCTGGGAGTCAGGAAGAGAGGAAGGTACTGTGGGACTTGATGCGAAAGCATTTTTCAGGGAAGGGGCTTAAAAGAACAGTAAAACAAGTAACACTTGCCTGTGATTTATGTGCCCGTAATAACCCACAGGCCCATCCAATTCCCCTCTTCATTACTCAGGCCAATTCAATACCGAGGGACATATCCAGGGGAAGACTGGCAGTTAGATTTCACTCAAATGTCCCCACGATCAGGATATAAATATCTTCTGCTGTTTGTTGACACTTTCACAGGATGGGCTGAAGCCTTCCCCACCCGATCTGCAAAGGCTATGGATGTCTGTAGGTACTGGCTTCAAATAATATCATTTTGTTGTTGTTTTGATTTTGTTTCAGCTTCCAATTGTTCATTTCTGAAATACAGAATCTGATAGATTTTTGAATATTTACTTTGTATCCTGCAACTTTTCTAAATTCACTTATTAGTTCTGGGAGTACTTTTGGAGGCTCCTTGGAATTTTCTCCACAGACAATTTTGTCATTGGCCAGGTAAGACAGTCTGTTTCTTCCTTTTCAACATATTTGCCTTTCTTTCTTTTTCTTGCCTTTGTGAACTGGCTAAGCCTTTCAACACAATGCTAAATAGAAGTTGTGAGAGTGAATATCTTTGCCTTGTTCCCAGTCTTAGGGAGAAAACATTCAGTCTTTCACCATTAAGAATGATTTTCACGGTATATCTTTTTACTTCAATGTTGAGACATTTTTTTTTCACATCTTTACTGGAGTATAATTGCTTCACAATGTTGTGTCAGTTACTGCTGTACAACAAAGTGAATCAGCCATAGGTATACATATACCACAATATCCCCTCCCTCTTTAGCCTCCCTCCCACCCTCCCTATCTCACCCCTCTAGGTAGTCACAAAGCACTGAGCTGATCTCCCTGTGTTATACAGCAGCTTCCCATTAGCCATCCATTTTAATTTGGTAGTGTATATATGTCAATGTTACTCTCTCACTTCGTCCCAGCTTCCCCTTCCCCCACTGTGTCTTCAAGTCCGTTGTCTACGTCTGCGTCTTTAATCCTGTCCTACCCCTAGGTTCCTCAGAATGTTTGTTTTTTTTTTTTAGATTCCATATATATGTGTTAGCATACGGTATTTGTTTCTCTCTTTCTGACTTACTTCACTCTGTATGACAGACTCTAAGTCCATCCACCTCACTACAAATAACTCAGTTTTGTTCCCTTTTATGGCTGAGTAATATTCCATTGTATATATGCGCTGCATCTTCTTTATCCATTCATCTGTTGATGGACACATACAATTGCTTCCATGTCCTGGCTATTGTAAATAGTGCTGCAAGAATATTGTGGTACATGTACCTTTTTGAATTATGGTTTTCTCAGGGTATATGCCCAGTAGTGGGATTGCTGGGTCATATGGTAGTTCTATTTTTAGTTTTTTAAGGAACCTGCATACTGTTCTCCATAGTGGCTGTATCAATTTACATTCCCACCAACAGTGCTGTAGGGTTCCCTTTTCTCCACACCAGCATTTACTGTTTCTAGATTTTTTATGATAGCCATTCTGACTGGTATGAGGTGATACCTCATTGTGGTTTTGATTAGCATTTCATTAATGATTAGTGATGTTGAGCATCTTTTCATGTATTTGTTAGCAATCTGTGTGTCTTCTTTGGAGAAATGTCTATTTAGGCCTTCTGCCTATTTTTGGATTGGGTTGTTTGTTTTTTTGATACTGAGATGCATGAGCTGCTTGTATATTTCGGAGATTAATCCTTGTCAGTTGCTTCATTTGCAAATATTTTCTCCCATTCTGAGGGTTGTCTTTTCATCTTGTTTATGGTTTCCTTTGCTGTGCAAAATCTTTTGAGTTTCATTAGGTCCCATTTTTTTTCCATTACTCTAAGAGGTGGGTGAAAAAGGATCTTGCTGTGATTTATATCATAGACTCTTCTGCCTATGTCTTGTTCTACCAGTTTTATAGTGTCTGCCCTTACAGTTAGGTCTTTAATCCATTTTGAGTTTATTTTTGTGTATGGTGTTGGGGAGTGTTCTAATTTCATTCTTTTACATGTAGCTGTCCAGTTTTCCCAGCACCACGTATTGAAGAGGCTGTCTTTTCTCCATTGTATATTTTGCCTCCTTTGTCAAAGATAAGGTAACCATATGTGCATGGGTTTATCTCTGGTCTTTCTATCCTGTTCCATTGATCTATGTTTCTGTTTCTGTGCCAGTACTACACTGTCTTGATTATTGTAGGTTTGTAGTATAGTCTGAAGTCAGGGAGCCTGATTCCTCCAGCTCTGTTTCTCTGTCTCAAGATTGCCTTGGCAATTCGGGGTATTTTGTGTTTCCATACAAATTGTAAAATTTTTTGTTCTAGTTCTGTGAAAAATGCCATTGGTAATTTGATAGGGATTGCATTTAACCTGTAGATTGCTTTGGGTAGTATAGTCATTTTCACAATATTGATTCTTCCAATCTAGGAGCACGGTATATCTCTCAATCTGTTTATGTCATCTTTGATTTCTTTCATCAGTGTTTTATAGTTTTCTGTGTAAAGTTCTTTTGCC
Source organism: Grampus griseus (assembly GCF_964374135.1). Taxonomy (NCBI): domain Eukaryota; kingdom Metazoa; phylum Chordata; class Mammalia; order Artiodactyla; family Delphinidae; genus Grampus; species Grampus griseus. Next base: position 120,840,862 of record NC_139018.1, on the reverse strand, counting down.
TCCTTAGGTAGGTTTATTTCTAGGTATTTCATTCTTTTTGTTGCAGTGGTAAATGGGAGTGTTTCCTTAATTTCTCTTTTTGATCTTTTGTTGTTAGTGTATAGGAAAGCAAGAGATTTCTGTGCATTAATTTTGTATCCTGCAATATTACCAAATTCATTGATTAGCTCTAGTAGTTTTCTGTGGCATCTTTAGGATTCTCTATGTATAGTATCATGTCATTGGCAAACAGTAATAGCTTTACTTCTTTTCCAGTTTGTATTCCTTTTATTTCTTCTTCTTCTCTGATTGCTGTGGCTAGGACTTCCAATACTATGTTGAATAATAGTGGTGAGAGTGGACATTCTTGTCTTGTTCCTGATCATAGAGGAAATGCTTTCAGTTTGTCACCATTGAGAATTATGTTTGCTGTGGGTTTGTCGTTTATGGCTTTTATTATGTTGACGTAGTTTCCCTCTATTCCCACTTTCTGGAGAGTTCTTAGCATAAATGGGTGTTGAATTTTGTCAAAAGTTTTTTCTGCATCTATTGAGATGATCATATGGCTTTTATTCTTTAATTTGTTAATATGGTGTATCACATTGATTTGCGTATGCTGAAGAATCCTTGCATCCCTGGGGTAAACCCCATTTGATCGTGGTGTATGATCTTTTTAATGTGTTGCTGGATTCTGTTTCTAGTATTTTGTTGAGGATTTTTGCATCTATATTCATCAGCTATATTGGTCTGTAATTTTCTTTTTTTTGTGGTCTTATTGTCTGGCTTTGGTATCAGGATGATGGTGGCCTCATGGAACAAGTTTGGGTGTGTTCCTCCCTCCACAATTTTTTGGAAGAGTTTGAGAAGGATAGGTGGTAACTCTTCTCTAAATGTTTGATAGAATTCGCCTGTGGAGCCATCTGGTTCTGGACTTTTGTTTGTTGGAAGATTTTTAATTATAGTTTCAATTTCATTACCTGTGTTTGGTCAGTTTATATTTTCTAATTCTTCCTGGTTCAATCTTGGAAATTTGTCCATCTCTTTCAGGTTGTCCATTTTATGTGCATATAGTTGCTTGTAGTAGTCTCTTATGATGCTTTGTATTTCTGCAGTGTCAGTTATAATCTCTCCTTTTTCATTTTTAATTTTATTGATTTGAGTGCTCTCTGTTTTTTCTTGATGAGTCTTGCTAAAGTTTTATTAATTTTGTTTATCTTCTCAAAGAACAAACATTTTAGTTTTATTGATCTTTGCTATTGTTTTCTTTGTTTCTATTTCATTTACTTCTGCTCTGATCTTTATGATTTCTTTCCTTCTGCTAAGTTTGGGTTTTCTTTGTTCTTTTTCTAATTGCTTTAGGTGTAAGGTTAAATGGTTTACTTGAGATTTTTCTTGTTTCTTGAGGTGAGATTGAACTGCTATAAACTTCCCTCTTAGAACTGATTTCACTGCATCCCATAGGTTTTGGATCATAGTGTTTTCATTGTCATTTGTTTCTAGGTAATTTTTAATTTCTTGTTTGATTTCTTCAGTGACCTCTTGGTTATTTAGCAGCGCACTGTTTAACCGCAATTTATTTGTGTTTTTTACAGTTTTTTACCTGTAATTGATTTCTAATCTCATAGCATTATTGTTGGAAAAGATGCTTGATATGATTTCAATTTTGTTAAATTTTGAAAGGCTTGATTTGTGACCCAAGATGTGATCTATTCTGGAGAACATTCTGTGTGCAGTTGAGAAGAAAGTGTATTCTGTCACTTTTGGGTGGAATGTCCTATAAATATCAAAATCTATCTGGTCTATTGTGTCATTTAAAGCTTGTGTTTCCTTATTTATTTTCATTTTGGATGATCTGTCCATTGGTGTAGTGGGGTGTTAAAGTCCCCTGCTATTTTTGTGTTACTGTCAATTTCTCCTTTTATGGCTGTTAGCATTTGCATTATGTTTTGAGGTGCTCTTTTGTTGGGTGCATAAATATTTATAATTGTTATGTTTTCTTCTTGGATTGATCCCTTGATCATTATGTTGTGTCCTTCCTTATCTCTTGTAACAGTCTTTATTTTAAAGTCTATTTTATCTGATATGAATATTGCTACTCCAGCTTTCTTGTGATTTCCATTTGCATGGAATATCTTTTTCCATCCCCTCACTTTCATTCTGTATGTGTCCCTAGGTCTGAAGTGAGTTTCTTGTAGACAGCATATATAAGGGTCTTATTTTTGTATCCATTCAGCCAGTCTGCATCTTTTGGTTGGAGCATCTAATCCATTTACATTCAAAGTTATTATTGATATGTATGTTCCTTTTACCATTTTAATTGATTTGGGCTCATTTTTGTGGGTCTTCTCTTGTGCTTCCTGCTTAGAAAAGTTCCATTAGCATTTGTTGTAAAGCTGGTTTGGTGGTGCTGAATTCCTGTAGCTTTTGCTTGTCTGTAAAACTTTTTATTTCTCCATTCAATCTGAATGAGATCCTTACTGTGTAGAGTAATCTTGGTTATAGGTTTTTCCCTTTCATCACCTTGACTATATCCTGCCACTCCCTTCTGACCTGTAGAGTTTCTGCTGAGAAGTCAGCTGATAACCTTATGGGGATTCCCCTGTATTTTATTTTTTGCTTTTCCCTTGCTGCTTTTAATATTTTTTCTTTGAATTTAATTTTTGTTAGTGTGATTAGTATGTGTCTTTGTGTGTTTTTCCTAGGGTTTATCGTTTATGGGACTCTGCATTTCCTAGACTTGAGTGGCTATTTCCTTTCCCATGTTAGGGAAGTTTTCAACTATAATCTCTTCAAATATTTTCTCAGACCCTTTCTCTTTCCTATCTTCTTCTGGGACCCCTATAATTCAAATGTTGGTGCATTTAATGATGTCCCAGCAGTCTCTGAGATTGTCCTCAATTCTTTTCATTCTTCTTCCTTCATTCTGCTCTGCAACAGTTATTTCCACCATTTTGTCTTCCAGCTCACTTATCCATTCTTCTGCCTCAGTTATTCTGCCTTTGATTCCTTCTACAGTATTTTTAATTTCAGTTATTGTGCTGTTCATCACTGTTTGTTTGCTCTTTACCTCTTCTAGGTCCTTGTTAAAAGTTTCTTGTATTTTCTCCATTCTGTTTCTGAGATTTTAGATCATCTTCACTATCATTACTCTGAATTCTTTTTCAGGTAGGTTGCCTATCTCATCTTCATTTATTTGGTCTTGGATGTTTTTACCTTGCTCCTTCATCTGTATCATAATTTTTGTCATTTCTTTTTTTTTTTTTATCGGTGGGACTGTTGTTTGGCCTGAGGTGTTTAGCACTGGAGTTTTCAGGCAGTTGGTTAGAGCCAGGTCTTGATGCTGAGATGTGGACCTCTGGGAAGCCTCCCTCCGATTAACGTTCCCTGGGGTCTGAGGTTCTCTGTTAGTGCAGCGGTTTGGACTCAGTGCTCCCACCACAGGAGCTCAGGCCTAACCCCCAACCTGGGAAACAAGATCCCGCAAGACATGCAGCATGGCAAAAGAAAAGAAAAAAAGGAGCAGTACAATAAAAAAAATAAAAAATAATATAAAATTAAAAAGATAAAAAATATATTAGGAAAAATAAAAATGTTATTGAAACAACTGCAACAAGGTTAAACAAAACCACAACAGAAACAAGAAAAAAAAAAGAGGCAACAAGCCAAAAGGAGCAGAACAATAAATAAATATAAAGAATAAAATAAAATTAGAAAAATAAAAGATTTATTAGAAAAAATAAAAATATAGGGCTTCCCTGGTTGCACAATGGTTCAGAATCTGCCTGCCAATGCAGGGGACACGGGTTCGAGCCCTGGTCCGGGAATAAGATCCCACATGCTGTGGAGCAACTAAGCCCATGCACCACAACTACTAACCCCACGGGCCACAACTACTGAAGCCTACGCACCTAGAGCCTGCGCTCTGCAACAAGAGAAGCTGCAATGAGAAGTCCGTGCACCGCAACAAAGAGTAGCCCCTGCTTGCCACAACTAGAGAAAGCCCGTGTACAACAACAAAGACTCAACACAACCAAAAATAAAAATAAATAAATAAATTTATTTTTTAAAAAACTCTGTAAAAAAAGAAAAAAAATATATATATATAAATGAATCAAGAAAAACAAGGTAAAACAGAACCCCAACCTAAAAGAAAAAGCAAAGGCCTGAAAAGGCCTTGGCTATGGGGGGCAGATCTTAGGTAGGAGGTGGAACTTAGGCAGGGGTGGGGTTTAGGTTGGGGCAGGGCCTATTTTAGCGTGGAGTGGGGCCTAGGCTTAGGACCTGCACAGAAAGGGGGAGGCAGCACGTCCAGAGGGGGGGTCTCGAGTGTGGAGCTCTGGAGTTCGGAGGTAAGGCCCTGGGTAATGGAGTGTGGGTAGGGTTTAGGCCCAGCATGGTTGGAGGGGGTCTCAGAGGGGATCTCTGAGTGCCCAGTGCCACGTGTAGAGGTAGGGCCCTGGGTGGGGGTGTAGGGGCGGGGCTTGGGCTCTGTGCAGCAGGAGGGAGGTTCCAAGGGTAGAGGATTAGACCTGGGAGCCCAGCAGGCTCCCCGGTGCCCACGTGGGCAGGAAAAGCACTGGCCACACTCCCTTACATTCCTCCGCCCCCCTAAGGGTCTCCCCTGTCGCTGCTGGACCCCTAACTGTGGGTGGGTCCTGCAGGGTGTAGGAACACCTCCCCTCCCCCAGCCACCCCTCAGGGGTGCTGATCCCATAAGTCCGGCCTTTACTTTTTCTCCCCCTTCCTTTCCTCCCACTCTCTCAGGACTCGCTCGGCTGGAGAGGGCCTTGGTGGGCAGAAGATGAGGCCCGGCATCTCAGCAGGCTCCCAGGGGCCCAAGTGGGCAAGGGAAAGGCTGGCCACACTCCCTTTTGATCCTCTGCCCTCCCCATGGTCCCCCCCGCTTTCCCCCTCTGGTGTGGGATCCCTTCCCCTCCCCCAGCCTCCCCTCAGGGGTGCTGGTCCTGTCCCACCTCTACTTCTCCTCCCCCTTCACTCTTCCCCATGCTCTACCTGGTTACTGGGGATTCCTTGCATCCCCTTAGGTGCCCGAGGTCCCCCACCAGTGTCTGGTAGGTGCCCTTGTTGTTCAGAGATGAGAATTCTGTGTCCTCCTAGTCCACCATCTTGACTCCGCCAAGACTTTTTGTCTTTCATTCATTTCAAGAATGTTCACCCTTACTTCTTGGAGAATATTTATAATTGCTACTTTAAAGTCTCTGTCTGATCATCCCAGTATCCATATCATCTTGGTCCACACATTACTACTTTTCAGTCAAATAGCTTCTTCATGCATTCTTCCAAATGTTTATAGGTGCATTCAGTGGGTGAGACAGAGCAGAGTGTGTTTAATTCATTTTACCCATAACCCAAACTCGTAATAACTATATTTGACTCCAAATCTGTGTTCTCTGTCCAAAAATTGTCTCTTTTCACAAAAGGAATCTTGTCCATGAGCTAAGTGGATGCCGGATCCTTCAAGTGGATCCATTTGTTGGCTCCAAGCCTTGTACAAACACAATATGCTTTTCCCCAGTACCCAGATTAAATGGCATGAAAGAAGTTGGTACAGATAATGTCCAGCCCCTTCTCTCTCCACTATACCCACCTGGATATCCACAAGGTACCTCCTGCCAATTCCCTCCCTGCTCCTCAGGCTTGAGCCTCATCCACCTACTTCCTGAGGAGCTGATGCCTTTTCCTACTGCTGGACCTTACTCAGCACATGGAATTTTCCATGCCTTTCCACATGTTGACCTATTGCAGTCTTCAACATCTTCTGCAATGAGACAAATCACCAGGAACTCATAAAAAGGCCTTCCTTTTTTGGCTTTCTCTCATCTAGCCCTATCCCACCCCAAGATTTGGACACATCCTCATCTGTAGTCTTGTGAGCCCCTCTATTAGAGACCTTGTCATCTTACTTTGTCATTTTTCACATATCTCTGTCCCAGAAGAGGGGGAGCTCTTGGAATGCAAAGTCTGTGTGGTTTCCAGTTCTCTCCAGGTACCTCCAACATCCAGAACACATCTGATGCTGAGTAAGTATTGTAAGGACGTAAGTAAAGGATTAAGGAGAAGAGAAAAGGAAGTATGTAGAAGGAGGCAGAGACAGAGTAAATTGTCCTACCATCCAAAGGATTTCCCAAGCCAGAAAACTGGCCTTATGTTTCATATAATCCATTCAAATTTGCTGTTATAGGTTCTACGTTATCTTCTGATCCATTTACATATCCTCATTCCTACATCTGCTGCAGAACTCTGGCACCATCATCTCTCGCCTGTTTCTCCACATTAACCTTCTCATTGGGCATCTGACCTCTAGCCTCAGAAGCTCAGCTGGTCTTGGAGGGATCTTTATAAAACTATAAATCTTATTATTTCACTCTTTTACTGAATTTCAGTTATCTGCTTTCTTTGAATCCCAGAACAAAGACAACATTTCCTGTGGTTCCCAGGCCATTTGTGCTCTTCCCCTCCTGACTATCCATCTCCATCTCACTCCCTATGCACTTTATACGCAAACCATTCAGAAATACTTTCTGTGTTAGTTTCCTAGGGCTTCTGTAACAAATGGCCACATATGATGGGGCTTAAAAAAAAAACCAGAAATTTATTATGTCAGTTCAGGAGGCAAAGTCTGAGATCAAGGTGTCAGCAGGGTTGGTTTTTTCTGGAGGCTCTAAGAGAGAATCCATTTCTGCTATGTATGGCTGTTGCTGGCAGTCCTCGCCTTTCCTGGGCTTGTAGTTGCATCACTCCAATCTCTGCCTCCATCCTCACATACCTCCTTCCCTCTGCGTGTGTCTGTGGGTCTCCATATCTCCCTGTCCATATAAGAATACTAGTCATTGGGTTTAGGGCCCACTCTAATACATGATGACCTCATCTTAACTAATTACATCCTTAAAGGTGCTATATTCAATATAGTCGCCTTTTGAGTTTCTGGGTGGACATGAATTTTGGTGGATACTATTCCAATCACTATACCTTCTTTTCACCTAATAGATTGTGTTCACTCAACCCTCATGTTATTTGCATTACTGGTTCCCTCTCCACTCCTGTTGGCCTTCAGCTTTACTTTTCGTCTACTCCTCCTTGAGACTCTTCTTGCTTTAGAGTGACTTTACCTGCTTGGATGGTTAATTCTATGTCAACTTCACTGGGTCCTGAAGTGTCCAGATATTTGTCAAACAATGTTCTGGGTGTGTCTGTGAGGGTGTTTCTTGGTGAGATTGACATTTGACTTGGTAGACTGAGTAAAACAGATTACCCTCCCCAATATGGGTGGGCCTCTTCTAATCAGTGAAGGCCTGAATATAACAAAAAGGCTGACCCTCCCTCTAGTAAGAGGAAGTTCCTCCTGCCTGACTGCCATGAACTGGGACATCAGTCTTTTTCAGCTCTTAGAACCACACCATTGACTCTCCGGGGGCTCCAGCTTGTCGTCTGCAGAACTTGGGACTTCTCAGCCTCCATAATTATGTAAGCCAATTCCTTGGTAGGTAGATAGATAGACAGACAGACATAGACATAGATGTAGACACAGACATAGACATAGATATAGATATACTTCTTATTGGTTTTGTTTCATTGGAGAAACCTGACTAATACACTTTGGAAAATTTCCCTTACTCCCAAAAATTGCTTGGGTGTCCTTTCCAAGTACAAAGCTGCTCAGGGAGAAGTTAACATCCTACACTGTCCTTCTGACTGTGGTCAGCAACCACCTACCAGACTCTAAGTCCCTAGCTGTAGTAATTTTTTTGTGGTCACTGTTGGATTCTCAATGCCCAGCATATTCATTATATGCTGAATAAAGTCTTCCTTTTCAAGATGATTCGCTGACTAGACACTACAGTCCTCCTCCGATCCTACATTTCTAAAAATGAAGAAAAGATAAAAAGTGTTCTATAAACTTGTGTGAAAACAGTCATGGTTGCAAGTTCTATTGGTAATAATGGATGAGGTAATTTTCTGACTAATAGTTCTGCTGGAGAAAATTATAAAAGCTGGATAAAATATTTTCTTTTAAAACTGCTTGAGACTTCTGCCTCTGGGACTGTAATAGGGAAGAACAAATCTGACTCCATATTAGATCTGTTTCTTTTACTTTAACCTTTGTATTCTATTGCTTTTGCTTGGAGTTAAGAATGTTGGCTATAGCCTGAAATATACAGGATAGCTCATTCTCAAGGCTCTGACCTTTAAGGCAATAACACTTTTCCATTCATACAGAGATAAAAAGTCGCAGAACAGAGAATAACATTTGTTTTGTTGGAGGTTTATAGGAACATTCACAACCTGACCTACGTGGACAGCTGCAAGACCAAAGGATTCCTATACCAAGAAGTTTGCAACAACCAACCATGCCCCCCCAAACAACTTGCCTTTAAAAATGCTTTGCTGAAATCTTTGGGGGAGTTAGGGGTTTTTTGGAGCATGAACCACCCATCTCCTTGTATGGCCCTGCAATAAACCTTTCTATGCTCCAAACTTTGACATTTTGGTATTGTTTGGCCTCACTGTGTGTCAGTGTTCAGTAACAGAAAGATGGTATAGACATACAATTCCTCCCACTAAGCACAGCTAAAAACCCTGGAAGTTTTGTTAAACAAACATAAAAAGGCTACGAAAGGTAGAGAGAAAACAGATGTGTTAGGAACCTCAGGACAAAGAGATCAACATGGCTGTTAATTTTTAGAGATTTCTTTCAGTCTTATATAGCCAAGGCTTGGAGCTAAAGAAGCTGACAACCTAGAAACAACAAAGGGTTAAAGGAGACATATATATATATATATATATATATATATATATATATATATATATATATATATATATATATATATATATATATAAAACCAAGGGCTTCTTTCTCTAGCCAAAAGTTCAGTAAAGAGCCAACCTAGCAAGACAGAAAACTTTAAGACAACAATTACTCAACTCCAGACACATACTACAGAAGAAATTGTGGCCTTGCCACATCCACACCTGTAAAGGCTGAAGTGGGATCTAGACCTCCACTCTCATCAGGCCATGCTGAGATTCCAAATCCTCCTTCCCAGCACCAGGCTGGTGTCTGAGAAGGTCAAGTAGGGAGTTGGGACTTTCATCTCCAGGGAGTAAGCAGTGCCCACCCATGGTGTCAGGGGAGACCATGGGAGCCTAAACTTCCACTCCCATCTGGCAATAATGAGGTGCCCACCCCCTCCCTGGGTTTGTGTAAGAGGAGGTTTGGTGGAGGGTCAAAACCTTCACCAACACCCAGGCATATGAAGGCTGCTCCCGCCCAGGGTCAGTGGAGGCCACATGGGTGCAGTGATGAGGGACTCATCCCTCCCAGTCTGGTGATTTCAGTGAAAGCTGACTGGAGATCCAGAAATTCCAACTCTATTAACAGTAATGAGGAGCCTCCTCTCTGCCTGAGGGACAACAGAGGCCATATAAGGGATCTAGACTTCTATACCCACTAATTGCAGTAAGGCAAATCCCCACCCTTCCCTACCACAATGATGTCAATCAAAGCCATCTAAGAGAAGTTTAGATAAGACCTCAACTCTCATAATATAATACCCCAAAATAGAAGGTTTTCAATTAAAAAACTGTAATTATACCAAGAATCAGGGTAATATGTACTCAGGTGAAAAATCAATAGATGTTAACACTTAGATAACATCGATGTTAAGAATACCTGACAAAGATTTTAAGGCAGGCATTATAAAAATGCTTCAATAAATAATTATACACATGCTTAAAACCAAAGAAAAAACTAGGAATTAGAATGTCTCAGCAAAGAAATAGAAGATATAAAGGAGAATCAAATGGAAATTTTAGAAAACAAAATTACATTAACTAAAATGAGAAAAACAGAATTCAGCAGACAGACTCAACACCAGATAGAAGTGAACAGAAGAATCAATGAACTTGAAGATGAACAATAGAAATTCCCAATCTGAATAACAGGGAGAGAATAGACAAAAATAAATATATAAATACACAGAGCTTCACAGAGTTGTGGGACAATAACAAAAAGCTGATATTTATGTCATCTCAGTACTGGGGGAAGAGGAGAAGAATAGTGGGGCTGGAAATGAATTCAGAGAATTATGGATGAAAAATTTCAGAATTTGGCAAAAGATATAAGCTCTCAAATTCAAGATGTTGTTAGAATCCCAAACAAGAAACTCAAAGAAATGCACATATGCACATTAAGATGCATCATTGTGAGACTTCTGAAAACAAAACAAATCTTGAAAGCAGCCAGGGAGAAACAACACATTACCTATAAGGGGAAAGCAATTTGAATGACTGGAGATTTCTCATCAGAAACATTGGAGCCTTGTAGGAAATGGTATGACATTTTCCAAGTACAAAAAAAGAGTAGTCAATCTAGAATTCTATATCCAGTGAAAATAGCTTTCAGAAATAAGGGGGAAATCAAGAATATTCTCAGATGAAGAAAATTTAAGAGAATTTTTTTAAGTACACTTACCTTAAAAGGATAACTAAAATAAGTCCTCTAAACAGACAGAAAATGATAAAAGGAAGAACCTCGGGATATCAGAAAGGAAGAAAGAACAATGGAGAAAGTGAATAAAAACAGGGGGGGGGGTAAATGTAATACATTTTCTTTTTCCTGTTTAGTTTCTAAATTATATTTGACAGTTGAAGCAAAAATTACAACACTCTCTATTACACTGTCTTATAAGGTGTTAAGTGTATATAGAGAAAACATTTAAGACAACTATATATAAATGGTAGCGGGTAAGGGGATCTAAAGGAAGTTTAAGTATCTATATTCACTCCAACTAGCACTCTGGTGCCGGAATGTTAATAGTGGGGGAGGCTGAGTGGGGAGCAAGGAGTATCTATGAACACTCTATATTTTCCCTCAATTTTGCTGTGAACCTAAAACTGCTCTTTAAAAAAAACTAATTTTTTTTTAAACTTGCATTTGGCAGATTAATAGCTGCCTACCACATATCAGAAGCCATGCTTATCTGCCCTAGTAAGGATACACACCTGCCTCGGCCTGTACCAAGCTACCACTGTAGTAATTGGCTGACTTAAGTTTGTTATTTCCTTTTTTCAGGGCACCCATAGCACCAGCAACAACCAATCACTATTTCATAGTCCTTATGGTTACCATTTCCCCACATCTCCTAAATACCAGAGTTATTGCACACAACAGTGCATCCTTTTTCAACTGCACCTGTCCCAGTGAATCATACCATCCATTCCCAGTGATGGGATCCAACTTCAGAATCCTATCCTTAGGATCTGCTTTGCAGGACCAATGGATTCCCCAGGAGCAGACCCAGAGACAAGGTTTTCTATGGAAGTGATTTGTGAAGGTAGTGCTACCAGGAGAAACTGGGGTGGAGAAGCAGGGCAGGAAATGGCCTGAGGCTGAGCAAGGGTGAAACTTCAGGAGTGTAGGAGCAGAGTGGGTGCAGGAGCCTAGAGGATGTCTTCTGAAGGTGCATGAAGGGTGCCTGCTACCAGAGAAGAGGCATGGTGATGATCACAGGGACCCCAGTGGGATGCAGCAGTGACAAGCTGGCCTCATCTGTGCTATCTAGGCCACATGAGCTTTTAACCTCTGCAATGCCTGTGTTCAATATCCTCCTGTCTGATTCTGTACTGAACCCGCAGGAGGCAGAACTTCTCACGCAATATTCTCCCAGTGTCCATTTGTGTCAATGGCCCACAGTGGGATGAAGGGGCAAAGGGAAGGTTGAACTCAACAGACATCTGTCTGTAAAGCCTGGGTTCTCACTTAGCACCTCTGACTGTGGATAATAGAACTTGCAGCAGTGTTGGTCCTCAGGGAGTGCTCCCAGTGCATCTCACTGGCTGTTCCATGGCGGAAGGGTAAATGGTGGGATGGAGTGAGCCAACAAATTAGGTTTTATTACACAATTCTTAGAGAAATGTCCCAAAGCAGAGAGTCATCCAAACACCCCCACTTACACATACTCCTTAGCTTTAACCCCAAACATTATAACCTAGGATTCTTTCTTATTGCCCAACTTCCATGGTTTTTACTTTATCTGTTACATTATAATCTGTTAAGTGCTTGCTGTGTGCCAGGATCGGGGCTGAATTCTTGACTGAATTAATCCCCACAGAAGCCTGAAGATAAGATAGAATGACTCTCTACTCTAGTGAAAAGCTGAGACCTGCCGGTTGGTCAGAGGTTTACTGGCGATTGTTCAGAGGGAGTGCAGGCAGAAGGGGTCCACCTTGGCTTAACCGCACCCTCCACCAGCCTCCTCACCCTTTCACCCTCTCCTGCCCTGTGGTCTCAAGCTTGTATTTTTCCCTCCACCTGGAGCCTGTCTTCAGGCTAAGCTCTGCCTTCACTGGAGAAAACTTCCAGTGAAACCTTCCTGATTTCCAGCTGGAGGTATTTCTGCCTTCTTTGGAATGTCGCTGGCACTCCCTGCAGTAGTTGTAAGTGCCCCAATCTCCCGTGATGGTTACCCCCAGTTCAAGGGCAGGGCTCACAGCGTAGTCACCTTCTACTCCCCAGAATGCACAGCACAGCCTGGGTGGGTTGTAAGTCTGCAGCACGGATGCACGTGCTGGATGTTACGTGCTCAGAGCTTGGAAGTTAAGAAGCAGGCAGTCTGATCCTGCGCTTTAAAATGCTTGTGCGTGGTTTAGAGCAGTGTGCTGTTGAAAATGTACCGGGGGACTTAATAAAAGCTAGAAGACAACTTTGATATGCAAAGTTGTGTCATTATTAAAAGCTTTAAAAAAATTAGCATCTCCATGGCTAGGATGCTTTTTATCCATATTTTTGTCTCTTCATCAAGCCATCTGCTTGCATAATTTCATTTCAATTCCACAGACACCCACAGGCGGCCCTCCCCTGGCATCCAAATCCTGGCTAGTCTTGCCCTAATTCACAGGAAAGATCAAATGAGAAGCCTGCAGCTCTCCCTCATTTAATCATGACCCTCTCTGAGGTTCGCTGTATTGTCTAAAGCAAGATGCCCAGGAACAATGTGTGACCTGTTGTTTGGAGCTGGAGATGGCCAACCAGAGCCCCGACCTCTCCACCGCTCTCCGCAGAGCCCACCTCGCTCTGCTCTCCTGGCCTCACTGGGGCCTCCAGGGCCTCAGCCTCTACCTGCATGTAGGGTCCTTGGCCTCCTTCTCCCCTCACTGGGTTACTGTGACAGAGTCTGTGAGCCCTAGAAATTCCTCCCGAAAGTTGCTATGGAAACTCGCTGTGGGGGTGTTGGGTAGGATGCGGTGGGAAGCCTCCTGGCTGATGCAGGAAGCCTGGAGCAGGGCGCTGGCAGCTCCCATCAAGCCCCAGAGTTTCTCACCCGACATTTGCGTCCCAGAATGCGGAGGAAGCCGCCACCTTGCTCCTTTTCTGTTTAACTCCAGCCTTGAAGAGAGAAGAGAATCCTCTCCTTTGGGCTTGGGGGAAGCGGAGAGCTCATGGAGCCCAACCAACCTCGGGTCAGAGCTAGTGGAACCTCAGCCCTGGATGCCAGCTGTCCAGGTGGCAGAGATTATACCAATAGCCAAAGATTGGACAAAGTGCTAACTCCCCCATGGAGTGCTGACAGCCGTGCTCACTCGCTTGGCAGGATGGTGTGTAGTGGGGAGGAGCCTACCCCCAGCTGAGTTTTGGATGGTAACCTTCAGCATCCTGCATCCCCTCAAAGACCTCTGGTTCTTGCCTAACAGCTATTTGGTTCCACCCGCTCCAAACTCAGTGAAGGCTTGCTGCAGCCAGTGGCATATCACCAGCCACTTCAGTCTACCAGAGAGAGCTTTGGACGTGTAGACCGCTAGCCTGAGCTCAAAGCCCAGCTCCACCACATTCCAGCTGTCCCCTCAGTTTTCCTGTCTGCTATGGGGACATAGTGATGTCCAAGTTGGCCCTGAGGATTCAGGGAGATGTTATGCATGGTCATCAGCCACGTTGTTCAAGAGAACTTACACCTCACCCAGGCCAAGAGCCCTGGAGAGTGGGGAAGCAGAGGTGTCCTCACTGACGAGCAGCTTCCTGGAAGACTCAGAACTCACAGCCAGGAGGCCAGCCTATGAGAACTGCACTGAAAAGGAGGCCCCGGGGTGGGCAGGGTCAGCTGCAGTCAGACAGGTACTCAGGGCACTTGATCTCACATGTTGGCCAAGGACCAGATTTTCACAGGGTTGCCTGTGAAATTTTCTCTTTTCACACAGTTCCTAAAATAAATCTTGCTGAAGGGAAGATTTCACAGAGAAGTGACAGATATATCCTGTTCTACATAAGATGACTAATAGCCCACAAATGTTCCCAAGAAGCATAAGCTGGAGACTGTCAGAGACACAAAAGGCCCAGTGACACAGGGGGCTTGTGGCCCATATGAAGAAGGGGTGGGCCCAGAGCAAGTCCAGCTTTGCCAACAAACCAAAATTCCACTTGTCTGAACACATAGTGAGTACCCACTATGTGTGAGTCTTCGCTGGGAATAAGGCAGGCTTGGAGTTATAAGTAAGGGATGGGCCCTTGTTCCATGGGCATTGTAGTACATTTAGGAGGTTAAGACACAAGCAAATACAGAACTGGGCAGACTGGTAAGAAATACTAAAAGAGACACAAACCTGGGCTCCTGGAGACTGAAGGATTGATTTCTCTACTTTGATGGGGAGGGGGATGTGGAGGTGGGAAAAAAGGGATAGTCTGAAAGGGTTTCAAGGGTGTTGTGTGTTTCTGAGATTGAACAAATCAGTATTAGTTGTCCTCAGGTATCCGTGGGCCGTTGGCCCCAGGAGCCCCACAGATACCAAGATCTGTGAATGCTCAAGTTGCTTATATGAAATGGCGCAGGACACTGTATACAGTTGGCCCTCCCTATCAACAGGTTTTGCATCCATGGATGCTCCCCAAAATTTCAACCCATGGTTGGTTGAATCTACAAATGGAGACCCTGCAGAAATGGAGGGCTGACTGTATATTTATAAGAATCCAGGGGGCTTCCCTGGTGGCGCGGTGGTTGAGAGTCCGCCTGCCGATGCAGGGGACACGGGTTCGTGCCCCGGTCCGGGAAGATCCCACATGCCGCGGAGCGGCTGGGCCTGTGAGCCATGGCCACTGAGCCTGCGCGTCTGGAGCCTGATGCTCTGCGACAGGAGAGGCCACAGCAGTGAGAGGCCCATGTACCGAAAAAAAAAAAAGAATCCAGGAATTTTGAAAAGGGAAATACAAATCAAGTTTTACGGAAAAGAAAGCCTGTCTTAACATTATTAGAGAGTGGATATATGTATAACTAATTCACCTTGCTGTACACCTAAAACTAACACAACATTGTAAATCAGCTATACTCCAATAAAAATTTTTTTTTAAATGCTGAAAATTGAGGTTAGGAGAGAAATTTGATAAACAGTGTGTTATGAAAGATTATGTAGCTACATTTTTGAGGAATATTTATTGATATCAGATGAAACTGGAGGGGCCCTGACTAGCTTCCTGTCTTTGAGTGTGATGCTCAAAGGGGAAATAAGAACTCAGAATAAGAAAACAGAGGTGGGCTTCCCTGGTGGCACAGTGGTGGAGAGTCCGCCTGCCGATGCAGGGGACATGGGTTTGTGCCACGGTCCGGGAAGATCCCACATGCCACGGAGCGGCTGGGCCCGTGAGCCATGGCCACTGAGCCTGCGCGTCCGGAGCCTGTGCTCCGTGACGGGAGAGGCCACAGCAGTGAGAGGCCCACGTACCGCAAAAAAAAAAATAGAAAAAGAAAACAGAGGCCAGGCAGACCTGTGGACTTTCTGAACATTCAGTGTGTTCCCTCGCCTCAGACACAGATGACATCATAAATATGTCATTTCCTTTTTTCTTGACTTAACTCATTTAAACACACTTGCATGAAAATAACGATAATCCTGTATTTATTGTGGAATTTTAACATATGTGTGTGTAATGTAATCGGTAATAATAGCACAATGGAGAAGGGAAGAAATGGAGCTTTATTGGAAGAAAATATCTATATTTTATTGGAATTACATTACTATAGATCTGAAATTAGTTTTGATAAATTAAGATACATATTGTAATCTCCAGAGAATCACTAAGAAAATAACATCCAAAATATAGTAAAAATAACAATGATAGCAAATGAATTAAAATGGTGAAATAGGAAGTATCTACTAATGCCAAAAAGAAAAAAAAAACAGTAAAGAAAGAGCAGAGCAAATTAAAAATTATGAGACGTAAAAGTTAAATAGCAAAATGGCAGATGTAAATACAATCATATCAATAATTACATTAACTGTAAATGGACCGAACTCTCCAACCAGCTAAAATATTTTCAGATTCAATTAAAAAAGTAAAATCTAAGATACACAATTTTGATTCAAAGACATACATAGGTTAAAGGATAGAGAAAGATTTACCATGTAAATAATAACCACAAGCGTGCTGGAGTGGCTGTACTAATATCAGACAAAATGGAACTATGGCATATCAAAATTTATGGGAAACATCTAATGCAGTGCTTACAAGGAAATGTATAGCTTTGAATGACTGCATTAGAAAATAAAAATCTAAGTTAATTTTGTAAGCTCCAACTTTTAAAAACTAGAAAAAAAGAGAAAACTAAACTTATAACAAGTCAAAGAAAGGAAATAATAAAAATTAGAGAGAAAATCAATTAAACAGAGCAAAGAAAAGAAGTAGAGAATATCAATGGACTGAAAGTGAGTTCTTTGAAAAGATTGACAATAATTGCTAAGCCTCTAGGTAGACTGACCAAGAAACAAAGGAAAATTAAGAAAACCATGAAAGACAAAGGAGACATCATTGGCGAATTTACAGAAATGAAAAGGGAATTATTATTATTATAATTGTAAATTATTATAAAGGAATACTGTCAAGAACTTTATGACAAATTAGACAATTCAGATGAAATGAATACATTTCTATGAAGGCAAAAATTAACAAAACAGACTCAAAAAGAAGTAGAAAATGTGACTAGATCTATAACAAATTAAAAAATGAATTTGTAATTTAAAATCTTCCCAGAGGAAAAAAAATGATTAATCCCTCCATTTGTCTAGTTTATCACTAGTCCTTCCTGAGCAACTAGCTGTTGGCTTGATTGGCTGTCATCCTGACTCCTTTGCTTCCTCTTTCACTGCTATTTGTGCTTTATACACTTTCCTCTGATTTCCTTGGGATTACTCTCTTCTTTTTATAGTCTTGGTTTTGAAAACTTATTTCAATAATGGTCACTATTCCTTCTTTTCTAATGGATGCACTTAAGTTAAATTTTCCTCTAATTAGCATTTTAGCAGCATCACTCAAGTATTGATACATAGTCATTCTTTATGATTCATTCATGAATATTTCACATCTTCCATTGTGATTTTCCTATCCCTTGAATTATTCAGCAATGCATTTCTTTCATTTCCAGAGGAATATGGCTTTTTTGCTATATTTTATTATTGATTTTTATCTTTCAATAGCTATTAGATACTATTATGTATATGAAATAGACTATTTGGTATTCACTGAGGTTTGCTTTGTGGCCTAGTATCTCCCAAATTTGCTAAAATTTCACATAGTCTTTGAGTGCAGGGTTCTAGATATGCTCATTCATTCAAGATTGCTATTTACGCTGTTCAAATATTCTTCACTCTTATTAAATTTGGGCCTGATTGGCTTATTCATTATTGAAATTTCCTTTCATATATGTGGGTATGTCAATTTTTGTTGTAATTTTGTACATTTTCACTTTTTAAAAAATTAATTTATTTTTGCTGCACGTGGACTTTCTCCAGCTGCAGCAAGCGGCAGCTACTCTTCATTGCAGTGCACAGGCTTCTCACTGCAGCTTCTTTTGTTGCAGAGCATGGGCTCTAGGCGTGTGGGCTTCAGTAGTTGTGGCATGCAGGCTCAATAGTTGTGGCTCATGGGCTCAGTAATTGCGGTTCACAGGCTCTAGAGCGCAGGTTCAGTAGTTGTGGTGCACAGGGCTTAGTTGCTCCACGGCATGTGGGACCTTCCCAGACCAAGCCTTGAACACATGTCCCCTGCATTGGCAGGCCACTGTGTCACCAGGGAAGTCCCCATTTTCTTTTTAAAATTTTTAGTTTGAATACCATAGGTGAGGTTGAATAGTATTCCTATGTTTAAGACTCTTTTATTTTTCCTCATCTCTAACCTAACTATTCATGTCCTTTGCATGTCTTAATATTGGTTTGTTGGTCTTTTTCTTATTGATCTGTAAAAGTGATTAAGAAAACTAAGCATTTGTCTATCATATAAGATGCAAATATTTTCCCCAGTTTGTCATTTCTCTTTTGGTTTAGTCACACACATAGCACAAAGTCCAGAATTATCTTGTCAAGTTTCACAAAACAAAGAAACCTGTTGGAATTTTTATTGCCATTGCACTGGAATATTAAATCTTCCAGGTTATGTGCATGGTACAGCCTTCAATGTTTTTAAATAAAATGGACAGAGAAAATATAAATAAAAGAGCAGAAATTAATAAAATAAAAAGCAAACATATAGAAAATTAACTTGTCCTTTGAAAAGACTAATAAAATTGATAAATCCTCATAAAACTAATCATAATAAAAACAAAGAATAGCCAAAAATAATCAGAACTTAAAAAAAATAAAGTAGTAAACAACTCACTTTCCCTTCAAATAGGGAAACTATTTTCTAGGGACGACTCCCTAGAAAATGGACGACTCCCTAGAAAAGCGTACTTTACCACAACTGACATAAGAGAGAAATATGAGTAGCACTTCAAAAATTTATGTCTACATTTATTATCATTCCAAATAAAAACTGTATAGGTCTGAATGGCTTTGCCCAGAAGTGTTACCAAACACTTATGGGAAAAAAATGACACTAATCTTACCCTTTGTAAGAACACATAACAGGTTATACAGGCAGACCTTGTTTTATTGCACTTCACTTTGTTGGCTTCTCAAATATTGTTTTTCCCAGATTGAAGGTTTGTGGCAATCCTCCTCAGAGCAAGACTATTAGCACCATTTTGTCAACAGTATTTGTTCACCTGGTGTCTCTGTGTCACAGTTTGGTAATTCTAGCAATATTTTAAACTTTTTCATTATTATATTTGTCATGGGGATCTGCAATCAGTGATCCTTACTATTGTAATTGTTTGGGGCACCACAAGCCACACTCATGTAAGACTGTGAATGTAATGTTGTGTGAGTTCTGTCTGCTCCACCAACTGGCCACTCCTCTTCTCTCTTTTTGGGCCTCCTTATTCCTTGACACACAATTTTAAAATTAGGTCAATTAATAACCCTATAATGGCCTCAGAGTGTTCAAGGAAAGGAAGAGTTGCCCATCTCATTTTAAATCAAAAGCTAGAAATAATCAAGCTTAGTGATGAAGGCATGTTGAAAGCTAAGATAGGTGGAGAGTTAGGCCTCTTGTGCCAAACAGTCAAGTTGTGAATGCAAAGGAAAAGTTCTTGAAGTTAAAAAGTGCTGCTCCAGTGAACACATGAATAAGAAAGCAAAACCGCCTTATCACTGATATGGAGAAAGTATTAGTGGTCTGGATAGAAGATCAAACTAGCTACAACATTCCCTTAAGTCAACACCTAATCCAGAGCAAGACCCTAACTCTCTTCAATTCTTTGAAGGCTGAGAGAGGTGAGGAAGCTGCAGAAGAAAATTTGAAGCTAGCAGAAGTTAGCTCATGAGGTTTATGGAAAGAAGCCATCTCCATATCATAAAAGTACAAGGTGAAGCAGCAAGTGCTGGTGTAGAAGCTGCAGCAAGTTATCCAGAAGATCTTGCTAAGACAATCAATGAAGGTGGCTACACTAAACAATAGATTTTCAATGTAGATGAAACAACCTTCTACTGAAAGAAGATGCCATCTAGGACTTTCATAGATAGAGAGGAGAACTCCATGCCTGCATTCCAAGCTTCAAAGGACAGGCTGACTGTCTTGTTAGGGACTAATGCAGCTGGTGACCTGAAGTTAAAGCCAATGCTCAATGCTGAAAATCATGGGGCCCTTAACAATCATGCTAAATCTACTCTGCCTGTGCTCCCAATGGAAAAACAAAGCCTGGATGACAACACATCTGTTTAGAACATGGTTTACTGAATATTTTAAATGCACTATTGAGACCTACTGCTTAAAAAAAAAAAAAAAGACCCTTTCAAAATATTACTGCTAAGTGAGAATGCACCCAAGGGTGCTGATGAAGATATAAGAGATTAATGTTTTCATGCCTGCTAGCACAACATCCATTCTGCAGCGCATAGATCAAGGAGTAATTTTTATTTCAAGCCTTATTACTTAAGAAATACATTTCTTAAGGCTATAACTGCCATATAAAATGATTCCTTATTTAGATCAGCAAAGTCAATTGAAAACCTTCTGGAAAGGATTCCCCCATCCTAAATGCCATTAAGAACATTTGTGATTCATTAGAAGAGGGCAAAATGTTAACATTAACAGAAGTTTGGAAGAAGTTGATTCCAACCCTCATGGATGACGCTGGGTGTTCAAGACTTCAGTGGAGGAAGTAACTGCAGATGTGGTGGAAACGGTAAGAGAACTAGAATTAGAAGTGGAGCCTGGGGACTTCCCTGTTGGCACAGAGGTTAAGAATCTACCTGTCAATGCAGGGGACACAGGTTCGAGCCCTGGTCCAGGAAGATCTCACATGCCATGGAGCATCTAAGCTCGTGTGCCACAACTACTGAGCCTGTGCTCTAGAGCCCACAAGCCACAACTACTGAGCTCACGTGCCACAACTACTGAAGCCCGCACACCTAGAGCCCGTGCTCCACAACAAGAGAAGCCACTACACTGAGAAGACACAACATAGCCAAAAATAAATAAATAAATAAACTAACAAATAAATAAATAAATAAAGTGGAACCTGAAGATGTGACTGAATTGCTGCAATCTCATGACAAAATTTTAACAGATGAGGAGTTGCTTCTTATGGTTTAGGAGAGAAAATGGTTTCTTGAGATGGAATCTACTCCTGGTGAAGAAGATTGATGAAATGACACAAAGGATTTAGAATATTGCATACCCTTAGCTGATAAAGCAGTGGCTGAGTTTGAGAGGATTGACTCCAATTTTCAAAATCCTGCTGTGGGTAAAATGCTATCAAACAGCATTTCACATTACAGAGAAATCATTCATGAAAATAAGAGTCAATCAATGTGGCAAACTTCAGTGTTGTCTTGTTTTAAGTAATTACCACAGCCTCCCCAGATTTCAGACACTGCCATCCTGATCAGTCAGCAGCCATCAACATTGAGGCAAGACCCTTCACCAGCAAAAAGACTACAACTAGATGAAGGCTCAGATGATGGTTAGTACTTTTAGCAATGAAGTATTTTTTAATTAAGGTATGTACATTTTTTACACATAATGTTATTGCACACTTAATAGAGAAAAGATAGTGTAAACACAACTTTTTAAAAATTTTTAATTTTATATTGGGCGTATAGTTGATTAACAATGTTGTGTTAGTTTCAGGTATACAGCAAAGGGATTCAGTTATACATATGCATGTATCTGTTCTTTTTCAAATTCTTTTCACACTTAGGTTATTATAGAATATTGATCAGAGTTCCCTGTGCTACACAGTAGGTCCTTGTTGGTTATCTGTTTTATAGATAGTAGTGTGCACATGTTAATCCTAAATTCCTAATTTATCCCTTCCCCACACTTCCCCCTTTGGTAATCATAAATTCATTCTCTAAGTCTGTGAGTCTATTTCTGTTTTGTAAATAAGTTCATTTGTATCATTTTTTTAAAATTCTGCATACAAGCAATATCATATGATATTTGTCTTTCTCTGTCTGACTTACTTCATTTGGTATGATAATCTCCAGGTCCATCCATGTGGCTGCAAATGGCATTATTTCATTCTTTTTAATAGCTGAGTAATATTCCATTGTATATATGTATCACATCTTCTTTGTCCATTCATCTGTCAATGGACATTTAGGTTGCATCCATGTCCTGGCTATTGTAAACAGCACTGCAATGAACATTGGGGTGCATGTATCTTTTCAAAGTATGGTTTTCTCCAGGTATATGCCTAGGAGTTAGGATTGCTGCATCTTATAGTAGTTCTATTTTTAGTTTTTTAAGGAACTTCCATACCATTCTCCATAGTGGCTGTACCACTTTACATTCCCGCCAACAGTGTAGGAGGGTTCCCTTTTCTCCACACCCTCTGCAGCATTTACTCTTTGTAGATTTTTTTGATGATGGTCATTCTGACTGGTGTGAGGTGATATCTCATTGTAGTTTCGATTTGCATTTCTATAATAATTAGCAGTGTTGAGCATTTTTTCATGTGCTGCTTGACCATCTGTATGTCTTCTTTGGAGAAATTTAGGTCTTCTGCCCATTTATTGATTGGGTTGTTTGTTTGTTTGTTTTTGATATTGAGCCACATGAGTTGTTTGTCAATACTGAAGACTAATCCCTTGTCAGTTGCATTGTTTGCAAATATTTTCTCCCATTCTGTGGGTGGCCTTTTGTTTTGTTTCCTTTGCTGTGCAAAAGCTTTTGAGTTTAACAGACATCTGTTGCATTTCTATACATCAACAACAAAAGATCAGAAAGAGAAATTAAAGAAACAATCCCACTTACCATCACATCCAAAAGAATAAAATACCTAGGAATAAACCTACCAAAGGAGACAAAAGACCTGTACTCTTAAAACTATAAGATGCTGATGAAGAAATCAAAGATGATACAAACAGATGGAAAGATATACCATGTTCTTGGATTTAGAAGAATCAATATTGTCAAAATGACTATACTACCCAAGGCAATCTACATGTTCAATGCAATCCCTATCAAATTACCAGTGACATTTTTCACAGAACTAGAACAAAAAAATCTTAAAATTTGTATGGAGACACAAAAGACCCCGAATAGAAAGGCAATATTGAGAAAGAAAAACAGAGCTGAAGGAAGCAAACTTCCTGACTTCAGGCTATACTACAAAGCTGCAGTCATCAAAATAGTATGGTGCTGGCACAAAAATAGAAATATAGATCAATGGAACAGGATAGAAAGCCCAGAAATAAACCCATGCACCTATGGTCAATTAATCTATGACAAAGGAGGCAAGACTATACAATGGAGGGAAGACAGTCCTTCAATAAAGGGTGCTAGGAAAACTGGACAGTTACATGTAAAAAGTGAAATTAGAACATTCTTTAACACCATACACAAAAATAAACTCAAAATGGATTAAAGACCTAAATGTAAGACCAGATATTATAAAACTCTTAGGGGAAAACAGGCAGAACACTCTTTGATATAAATCGCAGCAATATCTTTTTTGATTTGCCTCCTAGAATAATGGAAATAAAAACAAAACTAAGCAGAACTTTTATATGTACCAGGAAACCAAAAATTTGTGTGACTCTCTTTATTGCAATGGTCTGGAACCGAATCCACAATATCTCCAAGGTATGCCTATGATTTTCCTTAACTCATCAGAGAACTGAGGTCTTAGGCCAAGTAACCAAACTGAAATCTACATAGACATAGGCTACTATAGAGAAAAACAAGACTCAAGCAGTTGTTTATTGGAGCAGACAAGAGCAGACACCATAAAAGCTAGTAAGAGCTGATTGTAAGAGTGTGGAGTCTCTGAGGGTGGCAGACATAGACCAATTGACACCCTCCTTCACATTCTCCCTGTAGGAACCCTACCAGGTATTCATGGGAAAGACTGGGGAGGATCTTGAGAAAGCTTTTTCCTAGTACCAGCCAGGGGATGGAGAGCAGCCACTGATAAAACTCCACCCAGAACATATCTCCTCCATCTCCTAGAGGATACAGAAGCCAGAATCTGAAGGGGAAAGAGGAGGCACTACTGAAAACCCACTGCAGATGGACGAAAACAGGAAAACAAATGAAGTTCTACCCTGAGGGAGTGGCAGAAACCTGTTAGACACAGATTTGAAAGCAGAGGAACATTCCCAAGACCCAGGTTCACAGCGCCTGCCTAAAACTGAGGATAGGGCAATAGATATTACCCTAACTGAAAAAATTAAAAAAGTAAAAACCAACCAACCAAAAAACCGGAAAAGAGTTTTAAAGAGCTGTGGGACAATGTCAATCCACATATCATTGGAATCCCAGAAGGAGACAAAGGACAGAAAAGGAAAGGAGAAATAACCACTAGGGTTTTACAAACATAGTGATAGAGTCCAAACCAGTGGCCTACAAAGCTTAGAAAATACCAAGCAGGATAAAAATGAAAGAAAAGAGGAGGGAAGGAAGGAAGGAAGGAAGGAAAGAAGGGAAGAAGGAAGCGAGGGAGGGAGGGAGGGAGGGAGGGAAGGAGGAAAAAGTGAAGCATACCATATTCAAAGCACTGAAAACCAAAGAGAAAATCATGGAGGCAACCAAAGAGGGGAAAATATATGTTATCTGTAGAGGGAAAAGGGTAAGGATTGTAGCAAATTTATCATCAGAAATCATGCAAGTGAGAAGACTTGAGTTCTATCATTAAAGTGATGAAAGAAAAAGAACTGTCAACCTCAAATTCTTACTCAGTGAAAATATTCTTCAAAAATTAAAGAGAAATAGAGACTTACTCAGAAAAACAAAAGCAAAAACATTGCTATCAGACTAGACCTACTCTACAAGAAATGTTAAAGGAAGTATTTCAGGCAGAAGAAATTAGATATAGGCCAAAAACATGGATTTACACAAAGAAATGAAGAGATCAGAAATGAAATAAATGCACAACAGAATATTTTTTCTTATTTCAAATGTGCTATAACTGGCTTTAAAGCAAAAATAATAAAAATATATTGTGTGATTATAGCATCAGAGGTAGGAATTGGGAATGTGCTGTTATAAGGTTCTTTACGCTTATAACAGTATAAGCAGTGAAGCAGTATAATGTTATTCAAAGGAAGACAAATATTATTTTCAAATGTATGTGGTAAATCACATTAATGTTTAAAGAAATATTTAAAT
This sequence comes from Grampus griseus, assembly GCF_964374135.1. Classification (NCBI taxonomy): domain Eukaryota; kingdom Metazoa; phylum Chordata; class Mammalia; order Artiodactyla; family Delphinidae; genus Grampus; species Grampus griseus. The sequence continues at coordinate 120,815,892 of NC_139018.1, read as the reverse complement.
AATAAGTCAACACAGAAGATGAAACAGAATCACAGACATGCTCATTTAAACCAATAGAAGGCAGAAAAATATGAAGTAAACAAAAATGAAAACAAATACAAAACAGCTAGCAAGATGGTACAGTTTAATCCAACCCTATGAATAATCACTTTAAATGAGAATCGTCTAAAGAAATCAATAAAATGATGGAGATTGTCAGAATGGATTAAAAAAAGTAAGACCCATTCATCTGTCACCATGCAGTGGACCCCCTTTACCTGTTTCACCCTCCCTGCCTCTGGTAACCACTACACTGTTCTCTATATGCAGAAGTAGAAATATAATGTTGTACACATGAAACTTATATAATGTTATAAGCCAATGTTTCAATTAAAAAATTTTTAATAAAATAAAAATTAAGGTTCAACCATAGGCTGTCTACAAGAAACCTACTTTAGAAATAAAGAGATATAGGTTGAAGTCAAAAGGTGGAGAATGCATGCATACACATGTAATCATGAATCAAAAGAAAACCAGAGTATCTGTATTAATTTCCAAAAAAGTAACTTTCAGAACAGGAAATATTATTAGGGATAAAGAGGGCTATTAGATAATGATAAAAGGGTCAATTGTGTAAGAAGGCATAAAAATCTTAAATGTTTATGCACTATCAACACAGCTTCAAAATGCACAGGCCAGGGCTTCCCTGGTGGCGCAGTGGTTGAGAGTCCGTCTGCTGATGCAGGGGACACGGGTTCGTGCCGCAGTCCGGGAAGATCCCACATGCCGCGGAGTGGCTAGGCCCGTGAGCCATGGCCACTGAGCCTGCACGTCCAGAGCCTGTGCTCCGCAATGGGAGAGGCCACAACAGTGAGAGGCCTGCGTACTGCAAAAAAAAAAAAAAAAAAAATCAGTGAAACCCAAAGCTGGCTCTTTGAAAGATCAGTAAAATTGATAATATTCTAGACAAATTGACCAAGGGAGAAAAGGGAGAAAAAACAAATTACAATATCAGGAATGAAAGACTTTAACACTGATCCCCTAGACATTAGAAGGCTGATCTAAGAACACTACAAATAACTCTATAGCCACACATTTGACAACTTAGGTGAAGTGGACCAATTACTGAAAGACACAAACTACCAAAACTCACCCAAGATATAGATAAACCAGATAATCCTACATCTATTAAAGGAACTGAATTCTTAGCTAACCGTTGTAAAAGAATTTTTTTTTCTCCAATGAAAAAATTCTAATCCCAAAAGTTCCCACGGGTGAAGTTTACTGAACATTTAAAGTCAGAAATGTTTATTCCACACAATACCTTTCAGAAAATAGAAGAGGAAACTTGCCCACTCTTACCAAGAGGCCAGCGTTACCCTAATATTTTTCATGATCACGGACACAAAATCCTCAACAAAATATTTGCAAATCAAAGCTATTAGGGAAAAAAAAGATACAAGACACCACCACGAAGTGAGGCTCATCCCAGGAATGTACGCTTGGTTCAACATTCAAAAATCAGTCAATATAATTTGCCATATTAACAGAATACAAAGAAGAAACCATATGATTCTCTGGTGCAGAAACACAATACTAAGCCCCTTCTATCCAGATAGCATCAATTCCAGGATGACTTACACAGAGCACCAGTAGATTGAGCCTTTGTCCTCTTGCAAACCTGAGGTCCTTTCCAGCATCACCCATTGCTGACAAACGAAGAAGCAAAAAGATGTAGATATGTAATGACCTGATTATTTCTTACACTCACCTGACTCAAGTCATAGGCAAGGCAAGAGAGTAGCGGTGCCCAGGTGCTCTCGGGAGCCGGCACTTTTACACACATCTGAAATCATCCCTTTTTTTGCATCACAGCCCCCTCTCCAATTCTTTCCGGGGGTGAAGTTTCCTGGTTCTAGTTAGCTCTGCTTCTATTTGAGTTTCTCATCTCCACCTAGTCTCTCATGTTTTTCATGTGTTAAGAGCACAAGGAAGGGCAGCTGAGAGGAAGAGGCAGGACTCAGTCCCTAGCAGACCGTGTTCCAACTGACGAAAGCTGCCCCACCCCGACACCCGGCGGGTTTCACTCACTTCACTTGTATGGGCACAACGATGTTACCTTTTTGCATTTTCCTCTCTTTAATTTGTTGAAATTACTCACTTCACACATTCATTCTCAATCTCTTCCAAAAGCTTTTTGTGTCAGTGAGTGAATCATCCCCTTTCTTTTTATTATTATTTTAAAAATTTATTTTATTGAAGAATATTTGATTTACAATGTTGTGTTAGTTTCCCGTGTACAGCAAAGTGATTCAGTTATACATGTATATAATAGTTTGCATCTGCTAATTTCAATTTCTCAATCCATCCCTCCCCAATGCCCCTCCCCCATGTAGCTGCAAATGGCAATATTTCACTCTTTTTCATAGCTGAGTAGTATTCCATTGTGTGTGTGTGTGTGTGTGTGTGTGTGTGTGTGTATACACCACCTCTTCTTTATCCATTCATCTGTCAAAAAGATAGCTGCACCCCTATGTTCTTAGAAGCACTGTTTACAATAGCCAAGACATGGAAACAACCTAAGTGTCCATCAACAGATGAATCATCCCCTTTCGATGAATAAAATCAAGACTTTGACACTCCCAAGGCACTGGGAAAGGCTATGGGGCCATGTGCCACACAGACATGATGGTGAGTTCTCCTTTCTGGTGGCTTTGCTCTCTGGATAGGCTGCCAGTTTCCTAAATCATCCAGTCCAGGCTCCTCTTTGCTAACTGCTCTTCTCTCAGCATCTCTCTCCTGACTCATATTTTACTCTGAGCAGCAGGATAAAAACAGGCTGCACTCTCCACCCTTGACCTGGAAATTTCCTCAGCTGAACAACCAAGTTTATCGTTACAAGTTCTGCTCCCTACACACCAGCAGGGCACAGCTTCACTAAGCTTTCTGCCAATACGTAGAATAGATCCTCTTCCTCCAGCTTCCAGTAGCATTTCTTCACCTTCTTCTGAGCCTTCTAGGGCAACATTCTCCAAGTCCAGTCTGGGAACTGAACCAGCAGTAGTCTTAAAGTCCCTGTGTCTATAGTCTGTTTCTGGTGACTTAGGCATTATACAAGGGAATGTAGGATTTTTCCACAACGCTCCTCACTTCCTTTGAGTCCTCAAGACCAGAGTCCTTTACACTTGTATCTCCGATAACAGTCTGTTCAAAGCAGTCTAGGCTTTTACTATCATGCTGGTCAAGACTCTTCAAGCTTTGGGCCACTGCCTAATTCCAAAGCCACCATCACATTTGTAGGTATTTGTTACAGCAGCACCCCGCTTCCACAGACTGAAATCTGAATTCATTTTTTCTGTTGCCAGCATGTTGCCACAGGTGTACCATCAGGTGTGTGTCAGGGGTGGGGTGGGGGTGGGGATCATGGGACCCAAAATCCTGCCGACCACACTGTCACTCCTACTGAGACCCAAGTCAGAGTTCTGCGTGCCCGGTTATAATTAATCAAAGTCTAATCTCAGACTACAGGGCAAGGAGAAAGCGGTGCAACCCTTCCTATCTGGCAGGGAAGAGAAACTGACTGACATCTCCCAGTCCTGGAGGAGCTCACAGAGGCAGAGTCTGGACTAGACTTGACTTATTGGATCTCAAACTGGAACCTTAGAGGAAAGGTGGAGAAACCCTTTTAACAATTATTCCAGAAGGGGTGAGTGACACAGGCTATGTGTCTTCATTCCAAAGAAGGGCTTGAGAGGACTTCCCTGGTGGTCCAGTGGTTGAGACTTCGCCTTTCAATGCAGGGGACGCGGGTTCAATGCCTGGTCAGGGAAGTAAGATCTCACATGCTGCAGGGTGACTAAACCCGTGTGCTCTAGAGACACATGCCACAACTAGAGAGAAGCCTGCGCACCTCAAGGAAAAGCCCATGGGCTGCAACAGAAGATCCCGTGTGCCACAACTAAGACCCAATGCAGCAAAAGGAAGGAAGGAAGGAAGGAAAGAAGGATTTAAAAACAAAGGAGGGCTTGAGGTGGTGAAGAAATGAATTGCTACCTGCTTCCCCGCCACCCTCAACTGCTCCCTCCAAAGCATGTGTGGGCATGTGCACACACACACACACCTCTTACATGAATTTTTACATTTCAGGTGGGTCTATTAGCTTCCAATAAACATACTTGGCCTCTATTTTTGGATCTCATCACCCTAATGAAAGGATTGCCAGAATGCTTCATAGCCAATTATTGTGTGAAAGAGAAATGCATGTATTTATTCCTTCTCGATAGTGATGATTAAGAGGGATTTCATTTCTCTGGAGTCTAGCAGATGTTTAAAATCTAAATGAACTGACTACAGTGAAGAATACCCTCTTTCCAGCCCAACCTGAGGAAAATGCCACTGTGGACTGTGCTGTCTTGTCCCATCCCATTAGCATGAAATCTCTCTTCTGTTCCTCTGCATCTCACTGTGAGGATGAGATAAAGCAGGTGCCAAGAAGATCCCACTCAGGGCAGGAACTGGCTCTCACTTCCCATCTGAGAAACCCAAACCCCAAATCTATTCTCTATTCTGGGTTTCCTGCTGGTTTGTTTCCCCACTGCAGTTCCATTAGGGCTGCATTGGATAATTATTCCTCTACAGCAGAAGAAATATATTCATACAGAAAAGATCTCTCTAAATAAATCTACTTTTGAAGTTCTCCCCTGGGAGATAAATTTTAAGCAGCAATGCGTCGTTATGGAAATGCACACCAGTAACCTTATCTTCGTTGAGAACTGTTGACAGCTCCCACTGCACTTACCACCAAAAAGCCCTCCTTTTTGTACAGGGAAATAGCAGCGTTGCCTGCCATGCACTATGTTGCAGCCAGATGACTGGTCTACTGGACCAGGTCAGCACGGGTGGGTCATACAGCAGAGTCCCAATATGCAGGTGTCAAAATTTAAATTCCATTTTAAATGGAAATATAAACCAGACTTACACTCAGCCTTGGTTGTTAGTGTTTTGAGGATATAGGATTAAGCCTTTCTCCATGGCTCAATGACAAGAGAGGCCATCAAATGTCCTGGAGGGTCCAGCAGGCTTGTGGCATGTCACACTCTTGATTTGCCCCACTCTGGACACCTGACCACATCCAGCAGGTAGAGTCGCTCTGACTCTGGCCTCTCTGTGCTCAGGTTCTGCAATCCTCCAGAAAACCCTGAGAGAGGAAAGCGACAGAAAAGTCATAAAAATTTAGTGCTTCGTTAATGTGTGATACCACGCAGCCAGAAGAGGGGCTTGTCTTCCTTCTCACCTCTCTGCAAAACATGGTTAACTGTGGACTTTGCAATCAACTCCACCAATAAGGAGAACACTATAGGGGAATATGGTTAAGAGGTAACTGATGAATATTATTTTTTTCCTCTTTTGCTTTCTGACTGCATTATAAAATATTTTATGAGCCAAATATAAAATATCTATTTTTAATGCCTACAAATATATATGTATATATTAAATAGTATTTACTTTAAATGTTATTGCTTTTTTATTTCAACACAAAATAGTTAACAAACCAGCTACATTCAATTACATAATTCTAACACCAATGAAAAGTTCTGGTTTTTTCCTGGGTAGACCCAAGGAATTGTCTGGCCCTTTCTTCAAGCTAGCACTTGAAGTGGCTGCCAGGGAAGCAGAGGCATCTTGGAAGATGTGTAAATCTGTAGGACTGCAAATGTCTGGTTCCAATGTGGGAACTGCAATGTCATTACTGCAAGCAGCACGTGAATCAGCCCCGTCTGTGCCTGCTCAACGCAGACTGCAACCAAAGCTCAGTAACTCTTGATTTTATTACTAATAGCATTAATTCAATAAAAATGATGATTTTATTTTCTTAGAGATCTCCATTTTGACAGCCTTCTGAGCTAAGTCCTATTTTCTCCATTTCTATTCTGTGTTATAAATTAATTGATCTCACTGATGGCAAGTGGACATCTGGTATCTTCTGTTGAAACTTCCTCAGGGAAGAGGAAGGTCAGGCTTGTAAGCACTTGCCCGTTGAAGCAGCCAAGGAAATTGCCAATTCTCACTGAGATTGTCTGCTAACCCGGTCCCTCTTGCTCTGTTTATTTTGGGTTTGATTTTTGTTTGTTTGTTTGTTTTCCTTTACAAATCTCAAGCTTCTAATTTCACAAACAAAATTACCTGGGGTCCCTGGCCTCGTTGGGTCATGAGTGTTGACAGCAGCCCTCCCTATGAAGAGCCAAACAAAACATTAGATAATTAACATGACTTAGGAGTTTGTAAGCCCAAGTTAAATCAAACTGTAGGCTTTTTTTTATTATTTTTTTTTTTAGCGTTTCTATGCTATCTGCATGCCTCACCTATTGTGATCCCATTATAAGAAATGAAGCTGTGATTCTGCAGTGAGATAGCCCTGGTGTTGCCACGGTACTACTCTACATCAGTCACTGCTGGGTAGGAAATCATCTTTATTATGTGATTTGCATTTTATAGATTACAATCCTGTGTCAGTCCCATCTGACATTGCCTCAAGTGTACTTCTTCACAGGCAGGCAGATGTTGTCCCCATTTTAAAAATATGCAAGTTGAGACAGAAAAGGCAAGTACCCCGCCCAGGGCTAAATGTGTATGTTCATTGCTCACACAGTGACATTCAAGGACACAGAGTCAGTGTTTAAAGGCCCAAATACATAATTAATATATAGTATTATATAGTACGTAATATAAAACTTGTGTATTATATATTAAACACCAAAATATGCTAATAGGTCAATTTTAAAATATATTAGTATATTAATATTTTAACACATATAGTAGATAAATATATAGTGATATATTAATATATTAAATATATATTGAATATTAAATATATGTTAAAATATGTTTATATAAGTATTATATTTAATATTGTATATTAATATATTTAAAATGAAATATATTAATATATACTTTATTGATTAATATATTGTTAATACATACTATATTGACATATATTATAGGTACTAGGTACTAATATATGTTAATAAATAAGTATAGTATATTATACCAGATTATTATATATTACTATATATAATATATAAAAGCTATAGAATATAATATGAAATAATATAAAAGTACTATATACTATACATTAATATATAGTTATCTTATCTATTATGTATAAAAATATACTAAGTATACTATATATAATATGATTACTACATACTAATAAACTTATCAATTATTATTAATGTAATAGCATATGTACTATAATATACTAATACAATATGATACGATAATGATTATAATTATATTAATTAATAGTTATCACAATATATTATATATTAATGCATTCCAATTAATATTAATTATAATTTGTGTAATTATAATGTACCATATTATGTATTAATTATTAATTATGTGAGTACATACTCTATTGATATAATACAAATGCTAATTAATATATACATTGCCATTCCCTTAACAACAACAGAATGACATGAGGGGAGGTAAGGAGCCTCACCTGTTTCATGAGCTGTCATGGTTTCAGCCCTGTGATGCCTCATGGCTTTCCCAGGCTCCTGGGCACGTGTGAGTGGGTGATGCTGAGTTCTTCTGGGCTGAGGGCTGACAGGAAAGGAGTATCAGGTTCAGATTGAAATGTTTACATCGGGTGGAGGAGGGTGATTTCTGTGTGCAAAGGTGAAATCTCAGTGTATGAGGTATTGCCATACATGGGTCCAAGATGAGGTCTCCTTTACTTTTTCCCTTTAATTTGGAATCTTTTATTCTCATGATGTTTAACATTGTTTTTTCCTTTTTTATGTTATTTTGAGAGTTTTAACTGAGTGTTATGAGCTGAACTGTGCCACTCCCCAAAATCCATATGTTGAAGTCCTAACACCCAGTACTTCAGAATGTGACGGTATTTTGGAGAGGGTCTTTAAATGAGGCAATTAAGTTAAAATCAGGTCATTAGATGAGCCATAACCCATTATGACTGGGGTCCTTATAAGAAGAGACTGGGGACACAGACTCACACAGAAGAAAGACCATGTGAGGACATGGAGAAGGCAGCCGTCTACAAGCCAAGGAGAGAGGATTCAGCAGAAACCAACCATGCAGACACCTTGATCTCAGACTTCAAGCCTTCAGACTGTGAAAAAATTAATTTCTGGTGTTTAAGCCCCCCGGTGTGTGGTACTTTGTTATGGCAACGCTAGCAGACTAATCCAATGACAAAAATCAATTTAATGTTCCTGCAAATCTGTAATGTAGAGATTAGACTCTAAATTATTAATTTAGCACTTAATAATTTAACAATTATTTGATGATGATGATGATGTCAATCCCAAGTGTAAAAGTTCAGCCATGTTTTGATCATGTATATAGCTGGATACCTACATCAGGGTACTTGGATTATATCCAAACAACTAAAATAGCCTAAAGCAAATCAGAGTTTTCACCACACCCTCCTGGACACAAGAATGTGAGGGTTGAGTCCCAGATCAGCTAACAATTTACACTGGACTTTGCCTGGGTCATTTTCTACCCTGAACCTCAGTTTCCTCTGCAGAAAACTGAGGGTGTTGAAGTTTCTCCTACCTCTGGATATGCTGTGGTTCTAGATAAGAACTCTAAGGGGAAAATGACTTTCAACTCTATTTTCTGGAACTAGCCATGGTTATTATCCTAAAACCCAAAGAGAAAAGACCATTTCCTGAAGATTCATATTCTGGCACCTAGCACCTCTTCTGGATTATCTGTTATTTGAATCTTGTATTGTCTCGCCTCACCCACAAAAACATACTTTCTTGGAGAAGAATGGATGGATCTTATATTAGTTTCCATCTCCTCCTGTATCTAGCACTGTTTCTATAAACATACTAGAAGTCTGACTAATGTGGACTTAATGAATTAGCAGGATAATCTGTGTATGTGCGTGTGTGTGTGTGTGTGTGTGTGAGCGCGTGTGTGTGTGTGTGTAGTGACAGTCTGATTCTTTCATGAGATGAAACACAGTCAAATCAGGAAGGGAATTACTGGCTAGTACACCACGAGAATATAAACCATATGCTCTACCTGAAGAAAGTATTCAAAAGAGAATTCCAATAGAAGAAAATAGACAATGCAAGAGAGAGGGAAATAACAAGTCAAGAAAAACAAATAGTTTTGGGCCAGTAGATGAGCTTAAAGTTTTGGAGACCACCCCAGGCTTCTTGTCCTCACCCCACGGGTCCCCCAGCCCAGTCTAGGACCCCTGGACACAGGTCAGAGAAAGGAGCAGGACAGCCTGGCCGAGCTGGGCCTCCCCTGCAAATGGGGAGAGTCCCCTCATGAACACACCTAAAGATAAAATCAGCAAATCCCCATTTCTCAGAAAACACCAAATTAAAAAGGAGACTTGCCCAAGATTTGATAGAAAGCAGGTGACACCCACAATTGCTGGGGTTTGGCCTTAAGGAAGACAAAACCCACCGGAGCCTTGTGAGCTGGAGGCCTGGGGTCGGGATACAGTTGTACCTCCCTTGCCCTCTCTTTGCTCACAGAGAGATTGGATGGAGAAGAGATGGGAGCAGTCCAGCCACTCTTATGACACATCTAAGACCCCCACGTCAGTGGGAATTAAATCCGACTCCTGTGTTTCATCGGCTTCAGCCAAAGAATGTGGGTTTGCAGAGCCAGTGTCTCCAGATAGTGCACAGGTCTGGAGTAAATGGCCCAGGGCGGAGGCCAGCATCCATGCAGAGGGTCCATGAGTATAGCCAGAGTGATGCCTGCATCTCCCTACCTCCACAGGCCAGGGGCCACACTGTCCAGAGGAAGGAGGAAAGGCAGGACGCAGGGCCAGGACTGTGGAGCGCTGGGATGAAGCCACCAGGGATGGCCCGGAGCAGGATCTTCTTGCTGCAGGGGGCAAGTTTGGCTCAGAAGAGGGTGCCCTGGGCACCACTCCTCAGGACGCTGCTCCCGACTCCCCTCCTCTGTCACCCTCTTGGCCACAGTCCTATTTTACTCTTGCTGTCTTCCCCACAGGGCAACGTTGGAGTAATGGCACCAAGGTCCCCTCTGATCACACCAAAGCCACCCCAACTCCCAGTGGCTCCTGTGGTCTCAAGTACCCCCCTTACCTGTTCCAATCCATCTGTCTAGCTGCACCTAGCACTCTCCTGGCCCCATGGGTCCCTCATAGCCTGCCACCTCACACAGCAGTGAGCCAAGACAAGAGGTCTGTTTCTGGAGACACCAACGTGGTCCCCTGGCTTCCGCTCTTGGACAGCTAGCTTCCCGCTGTCCTTCCCATTGCCTACCCAACCCCAGCCTTCTAGACACCTGACTTCCTCAGGCCACCAGCACTCAGCCCAGCTCAGCCTTGCTGTTCTTGTATCCCCCGAGTCCCAGCTCTAGGCAGGGAGGTGCTGGTCATCTGATCCAAGAGCATCTTTGATTGTGGCATCTCCCCAGCCTCAAGGAGACACATGTGAGCACCAGAATCCCTCTGAGCCTTGGAGGAGCCTACCATCCACGGGCAGTTATCATGAGAAAGGGAATCCAGCAGGGCTGGCTAACTCTTCTCCCTCCGCACCTCTGTCCCTGCTGTTCCTGTGGCCCTCTGCCCCTTCATCACTGTGGCAACACCAAGTAAGTGCCTCACCCAGGGACCCAGCTTCTGATCCCAAGGAACGTCCTTTTCTCCCCCACTTGACCACTTCTACTGAACGTGACAGCCTGCCACACTGCTGTGTATGTATGTGTGTATACACCCTGCTTCTTCTACCTGAAAGCACAACCATCTTGGCACACACTGTCCCCACCTTTATGTGTCCTTCAACGTGGAGTAAAATACCTCAGCAGGTACCTTGGACCTGAGTGAACGTTTACCTAGTTGAGTCATGACCCATTGGATGTGTGTCCAAGGAGAAGCAAGGTGGGACAACTCTGCAGGAATTCCTAGGAAATGCAGCCCCTCCCTCCAGTGCTTTATTTGAAGTCAAGGTGAAACGGGTTCCCAACCCAAACCATGGGTCAGTTCCCACCTGCCCTGTGACCCGAGGATGAGGCCCTGGTGGTCCAAGGCACCACAGGTTGCCTTGCTCCTACTCACATATCCCTTTTACTGCTTTCGATTTATGCAAATAAATGTTGCCTTCCCAATTACAAGTGCCTTGGAAGGAAGGCCAATAACACAGATTACTATGTTTGTGCTCTATCAATATTTGGTGACACAGGTCTTGATTTGTTTTTCAAGGGATGTCTGTCTGAATGACCCATCACAAGAGCGGCAAAATTCTGCCTGGAAATAAAAGGGCCCGCAGGGAAACAGTAAAGGTCAGGTTGTCTGTGTCTGCCGTTTTCTGTTTCATGCACTCTGCTCCACGGGAGTCACCATTTCATCTCCAGCCAACGTCTTGGGGGAGCTACTATCACCATCCCCAGTCTGTGTGTGAATAAACTGAGGTGTGGAGAGGCTAAATAATTTCTCCAAAGTCAAGTCAGGACCCATATTCTTGGCCACTTGGTGCTGTTTCCTACTTGGTGATCAGCTGTGTTCCAGGCTCAGAGCTGGCACGGCCAGGAGAGAGGACAGAGTGCCAGGAGGGCTCCTCCCTGGCTCTCTAACTTCCCCAGGAAGTGAGGGGCCGAGGGGGGTCTGTGCCTCTAACGTTCTCTTGTATGTTTGCAGGGAATTTTTAACCTCCCAGTTAGCGGTCAGCCCAGGAAAGATGTGAAATGCTGCTTGCTGAACTCAAGGTCCCCAAAGGGAGACTCAGCCAAACAGAGAGCCAATAGAGCCCATTTCTCTCCTTGGAACTAAGAGACAAAGCCTCCTTCTAACAGCCAGCACCAACTTCCAGCCGTGGGAGTGGCCACCACGGAAGTGGGTGCCCCAGCCCCAGTCAAGCCTTTGGATGAGGCATTCCCAGCTGACAACCTGACTGCAACCCTATGGGGTTCCTGAACTGGAGGCACCCAGCCAAGCCAACCCAGATCCCGACCCAGAGAAACTGTGTAAGGTGATAAATGTTTGTTGTCTTAAGCTGCTAAATGTGGGGTAATTTGTTACACAGAAATAGACAACTATTAAGATTATGTATTTACATGTATTATCTCCCGTATTAGATTTTAGATTCCTTAAAATGATGATTCCTATTTATCACATTGTATCTGGGACAATGTCTCAAGCCAGATAGGTCTTCCAGAAATGTTCATTGCATCCATTAGTGAATCAATGGATTTCTGATCAACTTTGGGGCTGATTTTATTTGTCACACATTTATTAAGAACCTCATTTTAGTCCGGCATTGAGCTGGGCTCTGGGACATGTCTGAGTCCCAGAGACCAACTCTTAGATGAGCTATGAGCATGCCCAGAGTTGTCCCAACCGAGACTCCCCACTCCCCACCAGCCCCTCTGGTTGAGGCTGACAAGGAGCTCAGATGCTAGTTTTTTAAAAAAAAGAACCATAATTATAATGAAATATTAGAGGAAAATAATAAAAGTAAGTTGCTAGAGCTATGAATGCTCTCACTGCCTAGGAGCAGTGTGAAAGGCTTCACAAGGAGGTGACATACGAACCAGCGCTGCAGAGGGATTGAGAATATGCCAGGAAGACAAACGGCGGGGTGTGGGGGGCAGTGTGCTAGGAGGAGGGAACAGCCTATGCAAAGTCGTGGATGAGTGAGCATTCACTGTGTGTCAGGGGATGGGAAATGCCCACTTGTACCTTGGGTCTCAGCCATGGGGGAGCCAGCAAGAGAGGATACACCTGAAAGTGAGGCTGCTTTAGCTGTGGAGGGATTTCCTGGTGGCAGAAGTGCAACCACTAGCTAGCAACCTGAACCTTCTTTGAAAATTAGAGACTATATTCCTGACACTCCCAAATTTCCCAGCATTCCCCATTGTCCCCAAATTCCCAATAGACACTCCCAACTTTCCTAACTATCTGAACCCTCCCAGGAAGCATCATGTGCCAGATGAAATCCTGGCCTCTGAAGGTGAATACACCAGGGGCCAGGCCCTGCTGGGATGAGTGAGGATTAGGGTCTTTCTTCTTTGCTTCTGTAACTGCCGGGCAACAGAAACCCTTGCCTACATTTGGAGGTTGTTATAGACTGGATATTTGCATCCCAGAAAAATTCATATATTGAACCCCTAACCCCCAATGGGATGGTGTTAGGAGATGTGGTCTTTGGGAGGTGATTAGGTTTAGATGAGGTGCTGAGGGTGGGGTTCCCATGATGGTATTAGTGCCCTTATAGGAAGAGACACCAGAGAGATTGTGAGGACAGAGTGAGAAGGTGGTGTCTGCAAGCCAGGAAGTGGGTCCTCACCAGAACCTGACCACGCTGGCACCCTGGCACTCCAGCCTCCAGAGTGTGAGAAATAAATGTCTGTTATTTAAGGCACCCAGTGTATCATATTTTGTTATGTCAGCCTGAGATGACCAAGACAGAGACTCTGCTTGGAGAGGCAGGGACTTACTTTCAATCACAGAAGCCACAAAGGTTCTAATAGTCCTGTTCTCCAACCCCCAGAAGCTAGAGCTCAGGCTGTGGCCTGGGGAAGGCCAATGGGGTGTGGGTCTGCAGAGAACGAAAAGAGTTCTCTGCAGGGAGAGTTTGGAGATGACACTGACACCTGGGGACCTGAAACATCATCATGGTCCCCCTACTAGAGAGGGGACACCTTGGGGGTCAGGTAACAAAGGGATGCCTAGTTCAGGCCTCTCATGGGGGGTGTGCAGGAATTGTGTTTAAGACATGCAAAGGGGCTGGTACACTGTTATCATTCAATTCATGCCCAGTATTGTTTTTTTCAGTCTTTGTTAGTGTTTTGTGGGCTTCTTAAAAGGGATCCCTTCTCATATAGGGTGTAACCCAGTTCTTCTTAATCAAAGATTTGCTTTCACAGAACTTTCTTTCTGGGCCTCCATATTCACGCCAAGCTGCACATCCAAGGGGGTGAACTGCTGTCATCAATTCCTTTAGATGAGATCATTCCTTATCTGGAGTTTTACTGGTACAGAAGAAGAAAATTGTTCTCAATATTATTATTGTGATTTGAGAATCTATTTATCTATTATTTTCATTTATGTTTTTGTCCTAGGAACAAAAATTTGGACAATTTTATGTGCCTTTGTTTTTTGTTTTTGTTTTGTTTTGTTTTGTTTGGCTGTGTTGGGCCTTCATTGCTGTGCACAGGCTTTCTCTAGTTGCAGCGAGTGGGGGCTACTCTTCGTTGCGGTGTGTGGGCTTCTCATTGCAGTGGCTTCTCTTGTTGTGGAGCACGGGCTCTAGGCATGTGAGCTTCAGTAGTTGCAGCACGTGGGCTCAGTAGTTGTGGTGCACGGGCTTAGTTGCTCCGTGGCATGTGGATCTTCCTGGACCAGGGCTCGAACCTGTGCCCCCTGCATTGGCAGGTGGATTCTTAACCACTGCGCCACCAGGGAAGCCCATGTGCCTTTGTTTTTTTGGAGTTTCCATAGCAGTAAAAGATTCACTCAATAATGACATTTATAATTTTTCAACTACAGGTAGGATTATACCTATTTGTACTTTAAAGCCTCGGCAATAAAGCTTTCACCCAACTATACTCTGCTTTTTACATGCTTAAAAATTTGCTCTAAAGGATAAATAAAATAGAGTAGCAGGGCATGAATCTCTAAGTTTTCAAAAAACGGACCTTTATGTTTATATAACATAATTTCATTTTTTTAAGTCTCCTTCCATGGGAGAAATGAAATTTCAGGCAATTCCGGCCTCCCCCCCGCCACACACACACAGAGGCACACACCACCTTTTCCCTTCTTCCTGCCAGTGTGGCTGTGTTTTGGATGGTTTCTTGATGCCATGGCCTCAGGGGTGGATGGGGATGGGTGTCTGTCCCCATCGTGTCATCCTCTGTCTGCCATCCCCTGAAGGGTGCATCTGCACGGGGGTTCCTGTCACTGCCGTGTGCAAGCTGCTGCTCAATCTCCCTGCACTTCTACCCCAGGGCCCCTTCAGTCCACCCCTCTCCCAGCTGCTTTGGGCTGTTCTTAGGGACCTAGGAGTAGCCCGCTGCAGTCTGTGCCACTCTGGGGCCACAAGAAACTTGGTGGGACAGAGGTGGCCTTCTGTACTACTCTTGACTCCTGGGAAATTATTTTACTGCTTTGCAGACAACACTGGAGTGCAAGGGAGCTCTGTGATCTGTATGAGTCCTTCAGCCCACGTGACCATATAGCCAGGGCCACGTCTGCACTGCGATGGGGGTGCAGCACTCAGAGACCTTGCAAGCTGGCAGGCCCCTGTGCTCCTGCTTCCCTGAGTCACCTGCCCTCTGGCTGTCTGTACCTGCCCTCCCTGCCAGGGCTCTCCAGGGGGAGTAGCCTCGGTCTCTGGCTCAGAGCCCCACAACTCATTTACCCTTTTCCCAGCCCAGGAAAGCTCAATCTACTCATCAGAGTGAGAGAAACTGACTCAAAATGAGCACGTGTTGTCTCTCAGGGCCCGACTTTCGAAACTCAAAATGTTTTCATCTCAGACCCTTGTTTCGAATTTCCAAAAGTCCAGTTTTGAGACATTAAAGGTAGATTGTGAAATGCAGACTCTCCATTCTGCTGTGTGTGGTACATACAACATACACCGGATGATGCCCCAAGGAGGGTAAGATAGAAGGATGTCTGGAAGTACTGTGGACAAAGAATCTGTAGTTTCTCTGTAAAAATAGTACCCCACTGCAGACGTAAATATTTGAATGTAACCTGGAAAGGACCTTTTGCATCCATCAGATTCTTTGGGGGCACTAATGATGACTGAACTTTGAATTGTTGAAAATCAGAGGTTGGGGTACTTTGGGAGATTGGGCTTCATCAGAGGCCATTGGAGCAGCCTGTGATGTGCCCTCTGGGTGATGACATGGTCCGTCCCCATGGCTCAGTGCTGTGACGTGAGAGCTCACAGCAGGGGGTGTGGGAGCAGGGGGTGTGGGAGCAGGGGGTGTGGGAGCAGGGAGTGTGGGAGTCTTCATGGAGGGAAATGGAGGGGACTGGAAAATTTGGTTTGGGGGTTTATTCACACAGCATGAGTGTACTCCTCATATGGCCTCCCTCCTTACCCCACCACAACACAGAGGAGGAAGCAAACAGGCACAGAGGAAGGTGAAGGGCATTTCCCAGGGCTCCCTTTCCATAGACATTCTCCACACAGGGCTCCCAGAGACTGGTGTGGACATCAGTGGGGACAAAGGCTGGTGTACCTGGACCCAGGTCTTCTCAACCTCCTCACTTGGCCCGTGTACACAGCCCCCAGCCCTCTAACTCCCTTCAAACGAGGGCATCAAGATGGAATCTCTCTCTCTCCTTATTCCTTCAGAGCTAAACTGATATATCAGTCAGGCAGAAGCATGTCTAGTTTAACTGCTTCTGCTCCAGGCTGGTGTTGCACCTCTATCGTGGAGGGTGTGGACTTCCCTCACTTCAACTAAGGGATGAATTTCTACTGAAGCTGAGAGTGGGCATGTACTGGGTTCTACCCTCAGATCACATACCACAGTTACTCTGTGCTCTTTCGGGCTGGTCCTGAACAGCCAGAATCACCATGCTTCTCTCTACGGGAGGAAGGCAGAAATACGGAAAGTGGGTGCTGATGAGCTGGGCTGAAAGTTATCTGCATTCAGAGTCTGATGTTTGGAAGGTGTGTATAGGAAAAAGAAAAGTGGGGGTGAAGTTATGGAATTTGGAATATATTACAAGCATTTAGAAATTGAAGACAAACAAACAAAAACCTGGTTCATGAAATGTGAGTTTTCAGGGACAGAGCATCCTCCCTTTGCTGGGGCACTATGCTTGGCGATCTATGCCACCCATGGATCTGGTTCTCACAAAGCACCAAGCTGCCATGTCTGTCCTACAGGGTTTCCCCAGGTTGTGTGGATCCAGGGCTCTTGACCTGGGCTCAAGGACACCCTTAGGGACGGTATCCACACTGGTTCCTATGGCAGGACACACTACTCTCAGAAGCCCTACTCTGTACCCACCTATCCTGGAGAACCCCAGGCCATCACTGTTCAGTAAGGACCCTGGGGGAAGGTAATAAAAAAGGTCTTCAGACACAGTTCCCAAAATGTGCTTGGAGTCTGGAGGGATGGTTGAATTGCTAGGTTTTAACAAGATGTTGGCATTAGTTATGTGTAGTCAAGGGATCAACCCACAGAATGCTAGATTTGGGAAGGACTACAGAAATCTGTGACTTTGACTCTTTCTTTGTGTTGAGGACTGTATCCATCAGCTCAGGAATTCATAACAAAGTACCACAGACTAGTGGCTTAAACGACAGACATTTATTACCTCACCGTCTGGAGGCAGAGAGTTCAAAGTCAAGATGTCAGCAGATTTGGCTTCTCCTGAGGCCTCTCTCCTTGGCTGGACTCTCTTTGGCCTCCTCGCTGTGTCCTCATGTTCTCTGTGTATCCATCACTGCTGTTTCTTCCTCTTCTTATAAGGACACCAGTCACATTGGATTATGGTCCCACCCCATGACCTCATTTAACTTTAGTTACACCTGTAAGGGCCCTATATCCAAATATAACCAGATTGGGGGTTAAGGCTTCAACACAGGAATCTAGGGGACACAATGCAGTTCATAACAACAACCCATTCTGCTTCTGCATGGCATGGAACAAGAAAGTATTATACTATCTGCTGGCTCCAAAATAATCAAGGGTATGAATGGAATGGGTTAGACAGTGCAGTGAAAAATATTTCACCTCTCTTAGTCTCTATTTCTTCTTGGAAAACAGGAAAAGTGACATATATGCTATATGGATAGGCGTGTTGGAAATAATGTTTGCAAGATGAGTATTTAATAAAGGGTGGCTATCCCTGTGAACCACTGGCATCATTCTGGACACTCCATGGGGTCCCAAGGTCCAGTGAAGCCCTTGGCCCGCTCTGAGAAGCATTTATCTGGAAAGTTGCTGCACATTATGCTATGAGACCAATCAACCCTGGATATGACACCAGGCTTGACACCTGGGCCACGGGCCAGACTCATACAGGGCCTGACACATGCTACCTGTCCTGTGGGAACATTATGGGAACTTTTTTGTGGGATCCTGAATGAACATCTGACTTCCCTTGAGGACTGGATCTGGTGTTGAGAGCACACCCTGTGCTTCACTACATCTGTCCTTATTCTTACATAGACTTCTTCATTTGAAGTCTCCAGGATAAGATATTTCTGTACCTTACAACCTGAAAAAAATTTTCAATTAAAAATAGATGGATAGATAGATGGATAGGTAGATAGATAGATAGATAATAGATAGGTGATAATTAGATAGATATCTTCCATAATAATGAACAGGGTTATGTGAGGGACTTACTCAAGTTGCAAACTAGAAAGTGGATTTTATGGAGCTACTCTGAAATTCTTATCACTGGGAAGATGCTCTACCAGGATCTAGAGTCAAATAAAGGGCTGGGGAAGGAGGGGCCAAGCAGCAACGGGGAGGCTGGGGTGACTGATCACAATGTCAAGGAAGGCCACAGAGTGGAGCAGGGAGAACTATCTCTGAAAATAAAGACAGTTAGTTTCCTGACAAAAATGGAGTAACAGGATTTAAATTTACTCTCATGCTGGAAAGAACTAATTTCTTTAAAAGACAAAATAAAAGAAACAATGGTTTTATGCCACTGGACGTTAGGCAGCAAAGGACAGTGAACCCTGAGGGCTGGAAACAAAAGAAGCAAGGCCTACAATTGTTTTGAGTTTCCAGACTACAACAAGATGAGGTGGAACTAAAGGCAGAGCCCAGAAGAGTCTTTGAATGGAGGAGACAGAACTGAGATCCCAGGAGAACAAGGCAGAAAGAGCACTCTACCAATGAGGGAGCACAGAGTGGTCAGCAGGCAATGACTGAAGCATGCATGTGAAGACATTACTGGATGCTGAGGAAAGAGCTTCCTGAAAGGATCAGAGGGAACAGTGCTTGGCACTCACATGGGGCAAAAATCATAACTATTCCCACCACCAGGCTGATGCATAATTTATGGGGCATTGCCTCTCTGGTGGGTAATAATTAATCCCATACTAAATATTAGGTCCTATCTAGCAAATTGTAAAAGCAAGACCCTAAGAATCAAACTGTTTCCACACAACCTAATAGCAAACATGTTACCAAACCAAGATATTGACACCAGGTTTTGGTGAAGGAAAGTGCAGCGTTTATTGCAGGCACCAAACAAGGAGTCTAGGCATCTAGTGCTTAAAGACCTAAACTCCCCAAAGGCTTTCAGGGAAAGGTTTTTAAAGACAGGGTGAGGGAGGGGGGCTGTGGAGTGTGTCATCAGCTTGTGGACATTCTTCTGATTAGTTGGTGGTGAGGTAATCAGGAGTCAACCTCATCAACCTTCTGGTTCCAACTGGTCTGGGGTCTACATGCTTGTGGGCAGCATACAGTTAACATCTCCCACCTGGTGGGGGTTTCAAGATCTGCCAAACAGCTCAAAGGACATGGCTCAGAATGTTATCTATAGCCCTTGAGGAGGAACTAAAGGTCCTTGACTTTGTTTGATGGCTAAACTATTATTATTTTATCTTGCTTGACTGTTTTCCTTTCTGCATTTTCTCACTTCTCTGATTAAATTTACTCTTTGGAAATCAGAGAAGGCCTAGGAGGCTACAATTTTATAAGAGGTAGGTGGAGGACATGGCGGGGGGGGGGGATCTGTTCTGGGAAGGCCCCATAGGGTCCTCTCAGTTACAAAGAGAGCTCAAGAATATTTGTAAGAATACAAAAAGTCCATCATTCAACAAGATAAATTCACAGTACCAGACAACCAATAAAAAACTAACAGACATGCAAAGAAGCAGGAAAATACAATCTGGAATTAGAAAAAAAACAACCCAGAACTGATAGAGGTGTTAGAATTAGCAGAAAAGAATATTACAGTTGTGGTTTCAACTCTATTACAGATCTCCAAAAAAGTTAAATAGAAATATGACCTAAATAAAACTTTTAGAAATAAAAAATTACAAGTCTGACATGAAAAATGCAATACACTGGATGGAAGTAAGGGCATGTTAGACATTGCAGAAGAAACAGATTTGCGAATTTGAAGACATAGCAATAGAAACTATCCAAGAACAAACACACAGAGAAGAAAAAAGATGCAATAAATGAATGAAAAGAGCATCCGTGAGGGGCGGAAGAAACTTGAAGTGATCTAATACACGTGTAATTGGTATTCATAAAAGGGGCAAGGCAGAAAATGTACCTGAAGAAATAATAGCCTAGAACATTCCAAATTTGCTGAAAATTATAAACCCAAAGACCAAAGTGATTCAGAAAACTCTGAGCACAAGACACATGAAAAAATTACACCAAGGTGTACTACAATCAGATTGCTCAAAACCCCTGATGAAGAGAAAATCTTTTAAATAGCCAAGAAAAACACTCATACACACAAGAGCAAGAATAAGAATGATAGCAAATTTCTCATTTAAAAAAAAAGAAGAAGACAGGAAAGAGAGTGGAATAACATCTTCAAAGCACTGACTGAAAAAATTGTTAACCTAGAATTCTATACCCAGAGGAAATACATTTCAAAAATGAAGATAAATTAAGACATTTTTGGACACACAAAGGCAAAATAATTCATTACCACACAAGAAGAAATGCTCATGTAAGCCCAACAGGCAGAAGAAAGATAGAAATAAGGATCTGCACAAACGAATGAAGGGGTCAGAAGTGGTAACTATACAAGATTATTTCTAAGTATTTAAATCTTTTAAAAGAAAATTGTTTAAACAATAGTAATAGCAATGTATTGTGGGGCTTATAAAATATATAAAATCATACAGGTTACAATAATAGCACAAAGGTCAGGATACCTAAAAATACCTTACCTGTTGTAAGGTTCTTATGTTGTACTTGAAGTGGTGTAACTTCATTTGATAACAGACAATGGTAGGTTAAAGATATATTCTATAAATCTTAAGTGACCACCAAAACAACAAAACAGAGTTACAACTAATAAGCAAAGAGGTGTTAAAGTGGAATCATAAATAATACTCATTTTACCCATGAGAAAAACGGGAAGGAAAAAAGGAACAAAGTGAAAAAACAACAAACAGAAAAAAATAGTAGGATTTAAAACTAACCATTTAAATTATCATAGTAATTTAAAGAGCCTAAACATTCTAATTAAAAGTCAGGGGTGGGCTTCCCTGGTGGCACAGTGGTTGAGAATCTGCCTGCCAATGCAGGGGACATGGGTTCGAGCCCTGGTCTGGGAAGATCCCACATGCCGCGGAGCAACTAGACCCGTGAGCCACAACTACTGAGCCTGCGCGTCTGGAGCCTGTGCTCCGCAACGAGAGACGCCGCGACAGTGAGAGGCCTGCGCACCGCGATGAAGAGTGGCCCCCACTCACCGCAACTAGAGAAAGCCCTCGCACAGAAACAAAGACCCAACACAGCCAAAAATAATAAATAAATACATAAATAAAAAAGTCAGGGGTTGTCAGATTAGATAAAAATTCAAGACCCAGCTATATGCTGTCTACAAAAAAGAGCATTTTAAATATAAAGACACACTTCATTTAAAAGAAAAAGAATAGAAGATGATATACCATATTAAAATTAATCTAAATAATGCTATATTTGCTAGATTAATATCAGAATTAGTAGATTTCAGACAACAGAATGTTACTACCAAAAATAAGGTTAATTCACAATGATAAAGAGGTCAATTCATCAAGAGGACCTAACAATCCTAAAAATCTATGCAACCACTAATGCAGCTTCAAAATACTTGAAGCAAACACCAATAGAACTGGAGGGAGAAATAGACAGATCCACAATTATAGTCAGAGGTTTCAATACGCCTCTCTTAAAAAACAATAGAACAAGCAAACAGGAAGTTGATAAGGGTACAGAAGACTTTAGCAATACTGTCAAGTAACTTTTCCTAATTGACATATACAACGCTCCAACAACCAATATCAGAATATATATTTTTTTCATGTGCAACAGAACATTAACCAAGATATATTGGTTATATATTCTGGTCCCCAAAACAAGCCTCAATAAATTTAAAAAGATTTAAGTCAAACAAACTATGTTCTCCAATCATAAAGCAATTAAACTAAAAATCAATAACAGAAATATCTCAAGGGAAAAAAATCCCTCAACATTTGGAAGTGAATTCATACATTTCTAAATAACATATGGGTCAAAGAAAAAGTGGAAAGGGAAATTAGAAAGTATTAGGAACTGAATGAAAATGCAACTTGCCAAATTTGTGGGCTTCTATTTCAACTCTGTTACAAAAGGAAAAGATGTCAAATCAATGACTTCAGCCCACCTTAGGAAACCAGAAAAAAAAAAGAGGGGACAAAATGAAATGTATACATACAGAGAATAAAACTTAAGAGCTTAGACCCAAACTAACATAAAATAAATCAATGAAATCAAAAGTCATTCTTTTAGAAGGTCAATAAAACTGATAACTTTCTAGCCAGACTGAGCAGGAAAAAAGAAGATACAAACTACCAGTATCAAGAATGAGACATGTGACAATACTACAGATTCTATAGATATTTTTTAAATTATGGATTATTATGAGCAATTTTATATAAATAAATTTGACAAGTTAGATGAAATGGATAATTTTTTTTGAAATATACAAACTAGAAAGCTCACTTGAGAAGAAATAGATAACATGAATTGTCCTCTATCAAATAAATTAAAATATATTTGAAATCCGTAGAAAATAAAAAGTACCTCCTAGACCCAAATATCTTCATTGAGGAATTTAAGCAAGAAAGAATACCAATTCTTCACAAACTACAAACAAACTCTTACATAAATTTGAAGAGGAGAGAATACTTCCCAATTCATTCTGTGACACCAGAATTACTCTGATACCAAAAGTAGGTGAAGACATTATAAGAAAACTACAGATTAATGTCTTTTGAACATGAACACAAACCTTTGACATACAAGCAAACTGAAATTAGCAGTGTATAAAAGAGATCAGATGGATGACCAATTAATTAATATACCATTGATTCCAGTCATTCCACAGCTGGGCATTTATCTACCCAAGAGTAATCAAAGCATAAATCCATATAAAAACCTGTACAGGAATGTTTATAGGAACTATATTTAAAATAGCCAAAACTGTAAACATCCCAAATCTTCACCAATAATTGAATAGAGAGACTGGAGTATATTGATACAATGGAATATTACTCAGCAGCAAAAAGGGATGAATTAATGATACATGCAATAACATGAATGAATTTCAAAATAATTATGCCAAGTGAAAGAAGAGTTTTATTTAAATTCTGCAATATACAAACTAATATATAGTGACAGCAGACCAGTGGTTGTCTATGGATGGGGGCAGATTGGGGAGGTGTGTGAGGAGTGATTACAAAGGGACATGAAGACTTTCAGGGGATGTCACATATAGTTATCTTGATTAAAAGGTGTATTCATCTGGTATACATATTTAATTGTAAACTTTGTGTCCACATTATTAAATGTCTATTATACCTTGAATGAAGCTATTTTATAAAGAAAATAATAACTTTAAAAAGGAGAAATAAAGTATTTGAATCAGAAGTTTAAAAGTTACTCATAGAAAAAAGTGGCTTCTACTTCCACTTAGGATACAGAAAGTCACTAAGGATATGGCACGAGAGGAAACCAAATAACCTGCAAAATCCTAGTTTCTAAAACCCATCAGAGAGCTAAGAATGCAAAGAAACCTAAATGATCTAGAATCTAGATATTAACAAGCCCCTCTCAAGAGAAAGGAAATGGAATATTGTTCAGACTTAATATTAAGATGTTAAATATCCTCCAAATACTGTATGATATTGCTTATATGTGGATTCTAAAAAAAGAATACAAATGAATGTATATGCAAAACAGAAACAGACTCACAGATATAGAAAGCAAACTTGTGGTTACCAAAGGGGAGAGGGAAAGGGGGAGGAACAAATTATGGGTATGGGATTAATAGATACAAACTACTACATATAAAATAGATAAGCAACAAGGATATACTGTGTAGCACAGGGGATTATAGCCGTTATCTTGTAATAACCTAAAATGGAGTATAATCTGCAAAAATACTGAATCACTATTCTGTACACCTGAAACTAATATAATATTGCAAATCAACTATACTTGAATAAATAAAAGTTTTTTAAAAAAGATGTTAAAGGGCTTCCCTGGTGGCGCAGTGGTTGAGAGTCCGCCTGCCGATGCAGGGGACACAGGTTCATGCCCCAGTCCGAGAAGATCCCACATACCTCAGAGCGGCTAGGCCCGTGAGCCATGGCCGCTGAGCCTGCGCGTCCGGAGCCTGTGCTCCGCAATGGGAGAGGCCACAACAGTGAGAGGCCTGCGTGCCACAACAGTGAGAGGCCTGTGTACCACAAAAAAAAAAAAAAAAAAAAAAAGATGTTAACTGTGACCAAATTGTTCTATAGATTCAACACAATTCCAAGTAAAATTCTAGAAAACTTTTCAAAAGAAATTGACAGGTTAATGTTAAAATGTGTATAAAAATGCAGAGACTTTTATAAAAATAATCAAAAAAAGAAAAGAAAACAAATTTGGAAGACTCATTCTTCCTGATTTTGAGACTTCATGTGATACAACATTAATCAAGATATTGGTATTGGCATTAAGATAAACAAATAGATAAATATGACACAACAGAGTCTAGATTTGACTTTTGACTATGGGTGCAAAGCAATTCAATGTGGGAAAAGAATCTTTCAATAAAGCATGCCAGAACAATTGGAGAGCCAGTAGCAATAAAATGAGCATTAACCATTACCCCCACCATAAACAAAATTAACAACACATGGATTAGACACCTAAACTGAAAACCTAAAGCTATAAAACTTCTAGAAGAAAACAGAAAATGGTTGTGACCTTGAGGTAGGAACACAAAATGCCAAATAATAAAATATAAATAAATAATTTGAATTTCACCAAAATTTAAAAATTTTGCTCTTCAAAGGTAACTATTAAGAAAACAAAACGGCAAGCCACATCCTAAGAGAAAATATTTGCCATGAATGTATCAGAAAAAGGACTTGTATTCAGAAGTTTGAAAGAGTTCTTACAAAACAATAACAAAAGACAAACTATTAATAGAGGAAAATATTTGAACAGACACTTCACAAATAAATACAAATAGCCAATAAGCACATGAAAATATGCCTAACAGTATTAGTCTTCAGGGAGATGCAAATTAAAACCACAATGAGGGGCTTCCCTGGTGGCGCAGTGGTTGAGAGTCTGCCTGCCGATGCAGGGGATGCGGGTTTGTGCACCTGTCTGGGAGGATCCCACATACAGTGGAGCAGCTGGGCCCGTGGGCCATGGCCACTGAGCCTGCACATAAGGAGCCTGTGCTCTGCAAAGGGAGAGGCCACAGTGGTGAGAGGCCTGCGGACCACAAAAAAAACCCCACAATGAGATACCACTCCATGACCACTAGAATCACTAAAATTAAAATTAAAAACAAAACAAAACACTGACCTTACCAAGTGTTATGAGAATACGAATATATTGGAACACTCATGTCATACTGTGGGAATATAAAATATAAAATGATGTAACCCCTTTGGAAAACAATTGGACATTTTCCTAAAAATTTATTTATTTATTCAAAATAAAATTATTTATTTATTTATTTATGGCTGTGTTGGGTCTTTGTTGCTGTGTATGGGCTTTCTCTAGTTGTGGCAAGTGGGGGCTCCTCTTCAGTGCAGTGCGTGGCCTTCTCATTGCGGTGGCTTCTCTTGTTGCAGAGCATGGGCCCCAGGCACGCAGGCTTCAGTAGTTGTGGCACATGGGCTCAGTAGTCATGGCTCGCAGGTTCTACAGCACAGGCTCAGTGGTTGTGGTGCACGGGCTTAGTTGTTCTGTGACATGTGGGAAGAATTCTTCTAAGCACATCCTTAGCTGCAATCCCTGCATTTGGATATATTGTGCTTTTGTTATCATTCATTTTAACTTTTGTTGTGATTTCATTTTAGACAGATGAGTCTAAAATGAATCTCCCAATTCATCCCACCACCACCACCCCTCCCCCACCACTTTCCCCCTTTGGTGTCCATACGTTTGTTCTCTACATCTCTGTCTCTATTTCTGCCTTGCAAACCAATTCATCTGTACCATTTTTCTAGATTCCACATATATGCGTTAGCATGCGGTACTTGTTTTTCTCTTTCTGACATACTTCACTCCTTTGTATGACAGTCTCTAGGTCCATCCACGTCTCTACAAATGACCCAGTTTCATTCTTTTTTATGGCTGAGTAATATTCCATTGTATATATGTACCACATCTTCTTTATCCATTCATCTGTCGATGGACATTTAGGTTGTTTCCATGACCTGGCAATTGTAAACAGTGCTGCAAAGAATATTGGGGAGCGTGACTCTTTCTGAATTATGGTTTTCTCAGGGTAAACGCCCAGGAGTGGGATTGCTGGGTCATATGGTAATTCTATTTTTAGTTTTTTAAGGAACCTCCATACTGTTCTCCATAATCATCGTATCGATTTACATTCCCACCAACAGTGCAAGACGGTTCCCTTTTCTCCACACCCTCTCCAGCATTTATTGTTTGTAGATTTTCTGATAATGGCCATTCTGACCAGTGTGAGGTGATAATTCACTGTAGTTTTGATTTGCATTTCTCTAATAATTAGTGATGTTGTGCCTCTTAGCCACCTGCATATTTTCTTTGGAGAAATGTCTGTTTAGGTCTTCTGCCCATTCTTTGATTGCATTGTTTGTTTTTTTTAATATTGAGCTGCATGGGCTGTTTATATATTTTGGAGATTAATCCTTTGTTGATCCATTTGCAAATATCTTCTCCCATTCTGAGGGTTGTCTTTTCTTCTTGTTTATAGTTTCCTTTGCTGTGCAAAAGCTTTTAAGTTTAATTAGGTCCCATTTGTTTACTTTTCTTTTTATTTCCATTACTCTAGGAGGTGGGTAAAAAAGATCTTGTTGTGATTTATGTCAAAGAGTGTTCTACCTATGTTTTCCTCTAAGAGTTTTACAGTGACCGGTTTTACATTTAGGTCTCTAGTCCATTTTGAATTTATTTTTGTGTATGGTTTTAGGGAGTGTTCTAATTTCATTCTGTAACATGTAGCTATCCAGTTTTTGCAGCAACACTTATTGAAGGGACTGTCTTTTCTCCATTGTATATCCTTGCCTCCTTTGTCATAGATTAGTTGACCATAGGTGCATAGGTTTATCTCTGGGCTTTCTATCCTGTTCCATTGATCTAGATTTCTGTTTTTGTGCTAGTACCATATTGTCTTGATTACTGTAGCTTTGTAGTAAAGTCTAAAGTCAAGGAGTCTGATTCCTCCAGCTCCGATTTTTTCCCTCAAGACTGCTTTGGCTCTTCAGGGTCTTTTGTGTGTCCATACAAGTTTTAAGATTTTTTTTGTTACAGTTCTTTTAAAAATGCCATTGGTAATTTGATAGCGATGGCATTGAATCTGTAGATTGCTTTGGGTAGTGTAGTCATTTTCACAATATTGATTCTTCCAATCCAAAAACATGGTATACCTCTCCATCTGTCTGGGTCATCTTTGATTTCTTTCATCAGTGTCTGACAGTTTTCTGAGTACAGGTCTTTTACCTTTTTAGGTAGGTTTGTTCCTAGGTATTTTATTCTTTTTGTGGCAATGGTGAATCTGATTGTTTCCTTAGTTTCTCTTTCTGATCTTTCATTGTTAGTATATAGGAACACAAGAGATTTCTGTGCATTAATTTTGTATCCTGCAACTTTACCAAATTCATTGATTAGCTCTAGTAGTTTTCTGGTGGCATCTTTAGGATTATCTATGTATATCTATGTATCATGTCATCTGCAAACAGTGACAGCTTTACTTCTTCATTTCCAATATGTATTCCTTTTATTAATTTTTCTTCTCTGATTGCCATGGCTAAGACTTTCAAAATTATGTTGAATAAGAGTGGTGAGAGTGGACATTCTCGTCTTGTTGCTGATCTTAGATGAAATTCTTTCAGTTTTGCACCATTGAGAATGATGTTTGCTGTGGGTTTTTCATACATGGGCTTTATTATATTGAGGTAGGTTCCCTCTATGCCCACTTTCTGGAGAGTTTTTATATACAGGTGTTGAAATTATGTCAAAACCTTTTTCTACATCTATTGAGATGATCATATGGTTTTTGTTTTTTGTTTTTTGTGTTTTTGCAGTACGTGGGCCTCTCACTGTTGTTGCCTCTCCCATTGTGAAGCACAGGCTCTGGATGCACAGGCTCAGCGGCCATGGCTCACGGGCCCAGCCACTCCACAGCATGTGGGATCTTCCCAGACGGGGGCACAAAGCCGTGTCCCCTACATCAGCGGGCGGACTCTCAACCACTGCACCACCAGGGAAGCCCCATCATATGGTTTTTATTGTTCAAATTGTTAATATGGTGTATCACATTGATTTGAGTGTACTGAAGAATCCTTGCATCCCTGGGGTAAATCCCACTTGATCATGGTGTAGGATCCTTTTAATGTGTTGTTGGATTCTGTTTGCTAGTATTTTCTTGAGGAATTTTGCATCTATGTTCATGAGTGATATTGGTCTGTTATTTTCTTTTTTTGTAGTATCTTTGGTTTTGGTATGAGGGTAATGGTGGCCTCGTAGAATGAATTTGGGAGTGTTCCTTCCTCTGCAATTTTTTGGAAGAGTTTGAGAAGGATGGGTGTTAGCTCTTCTCAAAGTGTTTGATAGAATTCACCGGTGAAGCCATCTGGTCCTGGACTTTTGTTTGTTGGAAGAATTTTAATCACAGTTTCAATTTCATTACTTGTGACTCGTCTGTTCATATTTTCTAGTTCTTCCTGGTTCAGTCTTGGAAGGTTATACCTTTCCAAGAATTTGTCCATCTCTTCCAGGTTGTCCATTTTATTAGCTTAGAGTTGCTTGTAGTAGTCTCTTAGGATGCTTTGTATTTCTGTGGTGTCTGTTGTAACTTCTCCTTTTTCATTTTTAATTATACTGTCAATCATATTTCTATATATACTAGCAATAAACAATGAAAATGGAAAGTTCTAAAAATTCACAATACCTTTAAATAATGAAATACTTACAAAGAAGTCTACCAAACCATGTGCAGGATTGAATACTGAATATTACAAAACACTGGTGAAAGCAATCAAAGAAGATATAAATAAATTGAGAGACATGACTTCCTTGGTGGTCCAGTGGTTAAGACTCCACACTTCCACTGCAGGGGGCACGGGTTCAATCCCTGGTCGCAGAACTAAGATCCTGCATGCCGCACGTTGCAGCCAAAAAAACTGAGAGACTGAGAGACTTATTCTGTACACTGATTGGGAAACTATGTATTTAAGGTATCAATTCTCCCCAAACTGATCTACAGATTTAACTCCATTCCCATCAAAAGCCTGGCAAGAGCTTTTTAAAATACAGCTAAGCTTGATTCTAAAAGTTATATAGAAAGGCAGAAGAATGAGTATAGCCAATAATGTTTTGAAAAAGAAGGACAAAGTTGGACTCACACTATCTGATTTTTTAAATTAATACATAAATACAGTAAACACGGTGAAGGGATAGATACATAGATCAATGTAACAGAAAGCAAAAATCCATAAACAAACCCACACGATTGATGTTTGACAAAGGTGCAAAGGTAATTCAATGGAGAAAGGATAGACTTTTCAACAAATGGTGATGTGATTAAAAAAAAAGAAATTAGGTACCTACGTGACAAAAAAAAAAAAAGCACCTAATCCTCACACCTGTTACAAAAAGATTAACTCAAAATGGATTAAGCTCTAAATGTAAAATGTAAATCTCTAACACTTTTTGAAGAAAACATAGAAGAAGATATTTGTGATGCGGAGTTAGGAAAAGAGTACTTAGATATGTTACCAAGAGCGTGAGCCATAAAATTAAATTAAAAATTCTAAATTGGACTTCATCAAAATTGAGTGTTTATGAAAAAAAACTTAATACAATGAATAGACAAGGTGCAGAATGGGAGAAAATATTTTCAAATCATATATCTGATAAAGGACTTGCATCCAGAATCTATAAAGAACCCCCACAACTCAACAGTAAGAAAATAAATTATCTCATTAAAATGAGTTTAAGACTTGAACAGAAAATTCACCAAAAGAATGTATGGATGTGAAGTAAGCCCATGAAAAGTGGTTCAACATCATTAACCATTAGGGAAATGTGTGTTACAAGCACAATGAGAGGGAGACTTCTGGTTTGAGCTCTGACATGCAAAAAGATGGCAAGTATTGTTGTCTTTACAACAAGAAGAATTGGACAAATGGAAAAGCACTGACTTTTATTGGACTCATCAGAAAACTCATGTTGCAGGACAAGTTGTCACCTAGAAATAGGAAGACAGGTGAAGCTAGAGAGTCACACCTGAGATGTGTTCACCTGGAGAAGCTGCTGGAGCCATACACTAGTAGGAACATTTAGGTGGTAATTTTGACAAATTGCTAGAGGATGACTGGGGACCAGCTAGAAAGTGAGGAACTCCTGGGCGCTGAATCTTAGGTGGACATCCACACATAATGGACATTACCTCAAGAAAACTTGCCAGATTCTCACAGTAAAGATCCAAAGAAGATTCACTTTTGGAGAAAAAGAATAATCTTTGTGAAACATACACAGAACTTTCTCCATAAAAAAGACCTACTTTTCAGGGGGGAAATATTTTATCACAACCTTATTCCAAACCATGGAAAATGATAGTCCTCTCAATGCAGCCCCCTCTAGCCTGCCTGTTTCACTCAGGGGAAGGGGTTGGGGGGAGGGGAACCTATACAAGAAGAAACGCTTGTCAAGGTCACAGGGAAGAGACGTGGGTCTACTAAAAGAATTGATATAATTTGAAGACTGTAGAACACTGACCCTCACCCACACCTTACCACCACACTGACAGGATTTCAGGATACCAACAGTGGATTACAGACAAAAGAGCTGTACAACACAGACTCTCTCTGAGGAGGGATACTTAGGGGGGCCCAAAGTTAAGAAAGGAGACAAAATAAAGCTAATAGAGGAAGTCGAAGCCTCTGGTACCTAAAACAAACATAAAGCAATGCCCCAATCCTAGCCACATTAACATCAGTCCTCACTCTAGAGGGCTATTTACCCCAGTTCCCATTACCAAATACAATATGTCTAGATTTCAGCAAAAATTTACAAGGCATAATAATTCAAAAAGAGTCACATACCACAATGTTCATTGCAGCTCTATTTACAATAGCTAGGACATGGAAGCAACCTAAGTGTCCATCAACAGATGAATGGATAAAAAATGTGTGGCACATATATACAATGGAATATTACTCAGCCGTAAAAAAACAAAATTGAGTTTTTGTTGTGAGGTAGATGGACCTAGAGTCTGTCACACAGAGTGAAGTAAGTCAGAAAGAGAAAAACAAATACCGTATTCTAACACACATATATGGACTCTAAAAAAACCAAATGGTTTTGAAGAACCTAGGGGCTGGACAGGGATAAAGACATAGACTTAGAGAATGGATTTGAGACCACGAGGAAGGGTAAAGGTAAGCTGAGACGAAGTGAGAGATTGGCATTGACATATATACACTACCAAATGTAAAATAGATAGCACAGGGAGATAAGCTCAGTGCTTTGTGACCACCTAGAGGGGTGGGATAGGGAGGGTGGGAGGGAGACACAAGAGGGAGGAGATATGGGGATATATGTATATGTATAGCTGATTCACTTTGTTATAAAGCAGAAACTAACACACCATTGTAAAGCAATTATACTCCAATAAAGATGTTAAAAAAAAAGATTACACACACACACAAAAATTTACAAGCCATGATAAAAGATGAGAAAAACACAGTCTGAAGAGCAGTAGAACCAGACTCAAGCAGTAGAACCAGACTCAAATATAGCAGAGATTTTGGAAGTATCAAATAATTTTAAATAATTATGATTAATATTTTAAGAGCTCTGTATGGTTAGTTTTATACGTCAAGTTGGCTAGGCTATAGTAGTCAGTTATTCAATTAAACACTAATATAGGTGTTGCTGTGAAAGTATTTTGTAGATGCAGCTAACTTTCATAATCGATTGACTTTAAGTCAAGGACATTTTCCTTGAAAATGTGGATGGGCCTCCTCCAATCTATTAAAAAGACTTAAGAGCAAAACTGAGGTTTCCCTTAAGAAGAAGAAATTATGTCTCAAGACTGCAGCATCAGCTCCTAATCAAGTGTTCCAGCCTACCAGTCTACACTACTACACTACAGATTTCA
Source organism: Grampus griseus (assembly GCF_964374135.1). Classification (NCBI taxonomy): domain Eukaryota; kingdom Metazoa; phylum Chordata; class Mammalia; order Artiodactyla; family Delphinidae; genus Grampus; species Grampus griseus. The sequence continues at coordinate 120,783,587 of NC_139018.1, read as the reverse complement.
TACTTGCCAGCCCCCAGAATTGCATTAGCCAATTTGTTGATATCTTTCTCTCTCTCTCTCCCAGCTGTATATATTTCTTTTAAGAACCCTGACTGATACAGGCTCTAATAAACATAGATAATCTGCAAGAATACATGGATACTGTAAGCAGTGAGATGGACATTCTAAGAAAAAAACAAAAGGACCTGCCAGAAATTAAAAATCCACTGTAACAGAAATGAAGAATATCTTTGATGGGTTCATCAGTAGACTTGACATGGCTGAGAACAAAAGCAGTGAGCTTGAGTATAAATCAACAGAAACTTCCCAAACTAAAAGCAAAAAGATAAATAAATGAAATAATAAGTACAGAACATCTAAGAACTGTGAGATAACTGTAAAATCATAACATATGTGTAACTGCAATACCAGCAGTAGATAAAAGAGAGGAAAGGGCAAAATAAATAGTTGAAGTAATAACACCTGAGAACTTTACAAAATTAATGACAGACACCAAACCATAGATCCAAGTAGCTCAAAGAACAACAAACAGGATAAAACAACACAACACAAAACCTATACCTAAACATATCATAGTCAAATTTCAAAATACAAAAAAAGAGAAAATCTTGAAAGAAGCCATACCAGGGAGGTTGAAGGGTAATGGTTACCCTTAGAGGAAAAAGGATAAAGGATAAGAATTACAGCAGACTTCTCATAAATCATGCAAGCAAGAAGAGAGTGGAGTGAAATGCTTTTTGGATTGAAAGACAAAAACAACCAATCTAGAATTCTGTATCCAGAAAAATTATCCTTCAAGAGTGAAGGAGATCACCTCACACCTCAGAATGGCTCTCACACCTCAGAATGGCTATCATCAAAAAGACGAGAAATAACAAGTGTTGACAAGGATGTGGAGAAAAGGGAATCCCAGTACACTGTTGGTGAGAATGTAAATTGGTGCAGCCACTGTGGAGAACAATATGGAGGCTCCTTAAAAAATTAAGAATAGAGCTACAATACTATCCATCAATCCCACTCCTGGGTGTTTATCTGAAGAAAACAAAAACAGTAATTCAAAAAGATACATGCATCCCAATGTTCATAGCAGCATTATTTATAATAACCAAGATATGGAAGGAACCTAAGTGTCCATCAACAGGTGAATGGATAAAGAAGATGTGATACACACACACACACACACACACACACACACACACACTGGAATATTACTCTGCCATAAAAAAGAAAGGAATCTTGCCACTTACAACAACATGGATGGACCTAGAAGGTATTATACTTAGTAAAATAAGTCAGACAGAGAAAGACAAATACTGTATGTTTTTACTCATATATGGAATCTAAAAAACAAAATAAATGAGCAAATATAACAAAACAGAAACAGACTCACAGATACAGAGAACAAACTAGTGGCTACCAGAAAAGAGATGAGTGGGGAGGGGGCAAAATAAATGAAGGGGATTAAGAGGTACAAACTACCAGTTATAAAACAAATAAGTTACAAAGATGTAATGTACAGAACAGGGAATATAGTCAACATTTTGTAATAACTTTGTATGTTATGTAACCTATAAAAATATTGAATCTCTGTGTTTTACACCTGAACCTAATATAATATTGTAAGTCAACTATACTTCAATAAAAAAGGGAACAAGAAATTAAAGAGTTTCTCAGGCAAACAAAAGCTGAGGCAATTCACCATCAGACCTATCCTTCAGGAAATGTTAAAATATTTTTTTCAGACTGAAGGAAGATTACATAGGTCAGAAACATGGATCTACAAAAAGAACGGAAGAGTATTGTTGAAGGAATTAATGAAAGTATAATAAAATCTTTAATTTTTCTTACTCTTGATTGATCTAAAAGATAACCATTTAAAGCAATACTAGTAACAAAGTATTAGGAAATTACACATATGGATAAGTGAGTGAATGACAGCAACATCACAAGGAATGAGAGTGGGGATTGGAAACACATTGTTATAAGATGTCAGTACTACATGTGAAGAGAATACTGTTATTGGAAGGTGTACATAAATTAGTGAAAGGGTATACTGTAAATTCTAGAACGACAACTAAAAATTCTTAAGAGGTATAATTGATACTCTAAGAGAACAGATAAAGTGGAATCATATAAAATGCTCAATTAAAACTGGAGAGGGCAGAAAAATAAGCCACAGGCAACCAGTAGAAAGTCTCGTTACAAACATGGTTGATATTAATCCAAATGTATCAATAATCATGTAAATATGAATGGTTTAAGCATATCAATTAGAAGACAGATGTTGCCAAAATGGTAACAAAACAAGACCCAACTACATTGTGTCTACAAGAAGGCCACATTAAACCAAAGTCTGTTTGGTTAAAAGTGAAGGTGGGACTTCCCTGATGAAGCATTGGATAGGACTCTGCACTCCCAATGCAGGGGGCCCGGGTTTGATCCCTGGTTGGGGAACTAGATCCTACATGCATGCCACAACTAAGGGTTTGCATGCCACAACTAAGGAGCTGGTGAGCTGCAACTAAGAAGCCCGCCTGCCGCAACTAAGACCCTACGCAGCCAAATAAATAAATATTTAAAATAAAGTAAAAGTCTGAAGAAAGATATACCATGCTAGCCCTAATCAAAAGAAAACTGGAGTAGCTAAATTAATTTCAGACAGAACAGACTTGAGGACAAGGGACATTATTAGGAATAAAGGAGGAGGAAACTACATAATCACAAAAAGGCCAATTCTCCAGGAAGATAAAATAATCCTGTATGTGTTTGCACCTAACAACAGAGCATCAAAATATGTGAGGCAAAAACTGTTAAACCTGAAAAAGGAAATGGACCCATCTACTATTATAATTAGAGACTTCCAAGGTCCTCTTTCTGGGCTTCCCTGGTGGCTCAGTGGTTGGGAGTCTGCCTGCCAATGCAGGGGACACGGGTTCGGGCCCTGGTCTTGGGAGGATCCCAGGTGCCGCGGAGTGGCTGAGCCCATGTGCCTCAGCTGCTGGGCCTACTCTCTGGAGCCCACAGGCCACAACTGCTGAGCCCACGTCCCACAACTGCTGAAGTCCTTGCGCCTAGAGCCCGTGCTCCGCGGCAGGAGGGGCCACTGCAATAAGAGGCCTGTGCACCACAGCGGGGGGTAGCCCCTGCTCGCTGCGGCTGGAGAGGGCCCGCGTGCAGGAACGGGGACCCCACACAGCCAAAAATAAATAAATAAAATAAATAAATTTATTTTAAAAAACCAGGTCCTCTTTCCAAAATTGATAGCTCAAATAGGCAGCAAATCAATAAGGACGCAGTTGGCCTGAACAGCACAACCAATCACCTTTATCTAACTGACATTTACAAATACTCTATCTAAGACGGCATAATATGCATTCTCCCCAAGCTCGCATGGAATATTCATCCACAAAGACCACATTCTGGGCCATAAAACATACATTAACAAATTACAGAAAAGTAGAAATCATACACAGTATGTTCTTAGACCACAAATGAATTAACCTAGAAATCAAAAACAGAAAGGTAGCTGAAAATCTCCAATTATTTGGAAACTAAACGATATATTTCTAAAAATATTTGGGTCAAAGAGGAACTCTCAAGTGTAATTAAAATATATTGAATGAAACAAAAATGGAAACACAGCTTATCAAAATTTGTTGTATGCAGTGAAAAGCAGTGCTTAGAGCAAAATTTATGGCATTAAATGGAAAAGAAGAAAGAAAAAAATCAACAAGCTCTAGTATACCTTAGTATACTAGAGAGAGAAGAACAATTTAAGCCTAAAGCAAGCAGGAAAAAAAAAAAGAAATAATAAAAATGAGAGAAGAAATAAATGAAATTAAAAACAGAAAAACAATAGAGAAAATTAACAAAACTTAAAGCTGATTCTTTGAAAAGATCATTAAAATTTATAAAACTGTCCCAAGCTAACTAAGAAAGAAAGATATTGGACACAGTTTATCAATATCAGAAATGAAGGAAGGTTAATTCCTCTCGACTTCATGAACATGAAAAAAAATAAAGAATTACAATAAACAACCCTATACTTACAAATCTGAATATTTAGAAGAAATGGATCAATTCTTTGAAAGACACAACTATCAAAATGTATGCAAGAACAAACAGGTATCAAATAGGTAACAAATAGGTAAATAGGCCTATTTCGATAAAAATAAACTTGTTCTATGAAGCCAGTATTACCCCAATATCAAAACAAGAAGACTGAATCCAACCATGTATAAAAGCAAATATAAACCACGACCAAGTGAGATTTATCCCAGGTATGCAAGAATGCTCAACATTCTAAAGTCAGACAAGTAATCCATCACATCAACAGGCTGAAGAAAAAAAATCACACAACCCTATCATTAGATGCAGAAAAAGCATCTGACAAAATTCTCACCCATTCATTTTAAAAAACCGTCGGTAAACTAGGAATAGAGAGAAACTTTCTCAATTTAATAAAGAATGTGGGGCTTCCCTGGCGGCGCAGTGGTTAAGAATCCGCCTGCCAATGCAAGGGACATAGGTTCGAGCCCTGGTCTGGGAAGATCCCACACGCCACAGAGCAACTAAGCCCGTGCGCCACAACTACTGAGCCTGTGCTCGAGAGCCCACACGCCACAACTACTGAAGCCCGAGCTCCTAGAGCCTGTGTTCTGCAACAAGAGAAGCCACTGCAATGAGAAGCCCATGCACCACAACGATGAGTAGCCCCTGCTTGCCGCAACTAGAGAAAGCCTGGGTGCAGCAATGAAGACCCAATGCAGCCAAAAATCAATCAATCAATCAATTAATTAATTTTTTTAAAAAAGAATATGCAGCAAATCCTACAGCTAACATCATACTTAATGGCGAGAAAATGGATGCTTCCTCCTAAAATCAGGAACAAGGTAAGCATGTCCTCTTTTATCACTCCTAGTCCACATAATACTGGAAGTCCCAGCTGGTTCAGTAAGATAAGAAAACGTATACAGATAGGAAGGGAAGAAATAAAACTGTCTCTATTAGTGAGTGACAATATTCTAGCAGAAAATTCCAAAGAATGCTCAAAAATATTCCTGAAGCAAGTACAGCAAGGTTGCAAGATATAAGGTTAATATACAAAAGCCAACTGCTTTCCTATATTCCAGCAATGAACTACTGAAATTAGAAATTAAAAAACAATATCATTTACAATAGCTCCATAAAATAAAATACTTAAAAGTAACTCTAACAAAATATGTATGGGACTTTTATATAGAAAACTATAAAACATTGCTGAAAAATTCAAAGAAGATCTAAATAAATAGTTATTTCATATTCATGGACTGGATGACTCAATATTGTTAACTTGTCAACTTTTCCAAACTTGATCTACAAATTCAGTGGAATCCCAATCAAAATCCAAACAAGCTATTTTGTAGCTACCTACAAATTGATTCTAAAGTTTATATGAAAAGGCAGAAGAATCAGAATAGCAAACATGATACTAAAAAAAAAAGTCAGAAGAATGACACTACTGAACTTCAAGACTTACTACAAAGCTATAGTAATCAACACAATGTGACATTATTGGTCAAAGAAAGGATACATGGATCAGTGCAATAGAACAGACCAACACAAATATAGTCAACTGATCTTTGACAAAGGAGCAAAGGCAATTCAACAAGAAAATGATTTTTTTTCAACAAATGATACTGGAACAACTGAACATTCACATGCAAAAAAAAAAAAATTGACACACACAGACCGTACACCAACATTAAATAAAGATGGATCATGGACCTAAATATAAAATGTAAAACTATAAAACTTCAAGAAGAAAACATAGACTTAAATCTATGTGACCTACAGTTTGGTGATGCATTTAGATATAATACCAAATGTATGATCTCTAAAAGAAAAACAAATGTCAAGTTAGACTTCATTAAAGTTAAAAAATTCTTCTCTGCAAAAGACACTGACATGAGAATGAAAAGACAAGCCTCACACTGACAGTAAATATTTGCAAAACATATATAAAGTACTTCTGTCCAAAATATACAAAGAACTCTTAAAACTCAACAATAAGAAAATAAACAATTTAAAAATGGGCAAAAGGGCTTCCCTGGTGGTGCAGTGGTTGAGAGTCTGCCTGCCAATGCAGGGGACACGGGTTCGTGCCCTGGTCCGGGAAGATCCCACATGCCGCGGAGCGGCTGGGCCGGTGAGCCATGGCCGCTGAGCCTGCGCGTCCGGAGCCTGTGCTCCACAACGGGAAAGGCCACAACAGTGAGAGGTCCGCGTACGGCCAAAAAAAAAAAAAAAAAAGGGCAAAAGATGTGAACAAACATGTCACCAAAGAAGATAAACAGGTAGCAAATAAGCAAGTGAAACGATGCCCCACATTATTTTCCATTAGGGAACTGAAAATTAAAGCAACAATTAAATCTCTCCTATGAGAATGCCTAATATACAGCAAATACCAAGTGCTGACAAGGATTCAGGAAAGTGGGACTCTCATACATTGCTGGTGGCTATGAAAATGTGTAAACACTCTGGAAAACTGTTTTTAGGGTTCCTATAACGATAAACAAGTTTACCAAAAGACCTAGCATTGGTACTGCAAGGTATTTACTCACCTGATGTGAAAACTTGTCCATACAAAGCTCTGCATGCAACTGTTTGTAGAATACCTATTCACAACTGCCCTAACAAGAAACCTTCAATGGATGAATAAACAAAACGCGGTACAAATAATGGGATAGCATCCAATAATAAAAAGAACTATCGATAAACATGGGTGAATCTCAAAGGCATAATGGTGAATGAATAAAGTCAGTTTCAAAATGCTGCATATTGCATAATTCTATGTGTATAACATTCTCGAAAAGACAAAACTACAGCAATGGAGAATATATCAGTGGTTGCCATATGTCAGAACATATTAGGGTTTGGGAGGGTGTGGCTATAGAAGGGCAACAAGGGGGAGTTCTTGGGATGATGTATCCTAATTGTGCTAGTGGTTACACGCATCCAAACTGGTGTTTGAAAACTCACAGGGCTGTATATCCAAAAAAATAAGTCAATTTTACTGTATATTAATTTAAGAAGTCAAATAAATTACTAAAAATGATATATATTTAGTAATTTACAGATATGTGAGCATAATGTTAAAAACCAAGCAAGAAGTCCTAAACTAAGAGTGAAACGATTGTCAAGAAATGCATGAGGATGGCATCAGTAACTTGTAATATAACATTATTTGGAAGGGGGGGCGTGGTTACACCGAGAGGGTGATGTGAGAGTGGGCAGAAGGCAGTGGGCCGGCCTTGGCATCAGAGGGAGGAGCCGTCCGAAGTTGTGGTGTGAAAATACTTTTAAGAGGAAGGCAAGAAATGGGGAAAGGTCAGAGAACCGGTTTAAGAGGCAAAGGGAGCAGCTTCAGATGAGATGTGATGCACTGGCCCCGAAGCAGGTCTCGGCAATGGAGCCGAGACAGGATGGGTGGGAGAAAGTTTGGGATGCTGAGGAAAAAAGCGTGAGCAGAAAGCAAGAAATGAAGGTGGGCGCAGACAGTGCGAGGCAGGCAGACGGGCAAAGGAAGGTTAAGCAGGGGCACCTGGAAGAGCTAGCGCGGGCGAGGGGACGCGGGCGAGAGCTGCCCCGCGCTCTCCCCGGAGTCCGGGTCTCTGCTCGAGTGGTTGCCGCGAGCACGCGCGCTCAGAGCCGGCCGGCAGGGCGGGGGCGGGGTGCGCGCACGTCCACGAGGGGAGGGGGCGGGGCGCGGCTGCGGCCGGTGACGTCAGGGGGCGCGCGCGGCCGCGGGCGGAGCGGAGGGGCGCGAGGGGCGGAGCGGAGCGCGGGAGGAGGCGGGGGTGGAGAGGCCCCCGGACCGCGAGCGGCAGCTGGGGAGGGGGCCGCGGAGCCGGAGCGCGAGAAACAGCTGATCCGATTTTCCTTAAAGCGAGAGAAAATGGAAGTCGGGTAGCGGTGACTGAGGCGCTGCGGGCTGGCCGAGCGGAGCGGCACAGCGCGGCAGGTGAGACGGCGCTGGCCGCGGTGCTGCCGGTGGCGGTGGGGCCGGGGCCGCGGTCCCGGTAGGTGCGCGGTCAGTCCCAGCGCGGCGCCGGATGCCTCCGCGGCTTTGCGGCGGGGCAGGTGGGCGCAGAGGCCGGGCAGCCCCTGTACCGGGCCGCGAGGGCGAGGGGGTCGCGGGCTCGGCGCGGGGCTCGCCGGCGCGTCTGCATTGCGGGCTCGGCTCTGGACCCCGCGGCCGCCGCGGCCACCGGCTCCGGCCCGGCGCGGGTCTCTGGGCAGGGCGCGGCGCTCTCGCTGGGTCGCTGACGGTGTCTCCTCCGGGCCCCTGAGCCATATGCACTGGAACGTGATGACAGGCGGGGGGACACCGGCCCCTCTGTCCGTGTGGGCGCGCCGGAGTCCCGGGGCGCCAGCGGACGCCCGGGCACGGCCCGGCAGCAGCGCGTGAGGCCGCCGGCCGGTTGCCCCGGCTGCGTGGGCCACCGCGGCCCGGTACGCTGCTCGCTCGTTCCACTGGGTCTGTCTGGACAGCGGGCGAACCGTTAATGCAATTTGGCTGTGAACCCGGAGGCCTTCCCTGGTATCTTCTCACTGGAGGGGGGGAGATCGCATCTGCTGTGCTCTAAGTGCTCCTTTAAATTCGGGAGATGTCAGTGATGTCATCATTAACAAAAACTTTCCTTCATTGGACACAACCACCCAAGCGCACCCTCCTCCCGTGCAGCTCTTGCAGCCTTTTGAGACTCTGCCACAAAATAGATTTCCCTCTGCTCTGTGAACTCACCAGCCTTACACAGGTGAAAACGGTTTTTATTTTTATTTCTTGACTTGAGAATGAATAGATTCGAGAGTGCCTGGAGGGAAACTTGTTAGATCCCCACGGATCTGGGAATCACTTCATCCACATCACTAGGATCCAGGGGAAAGTCATGCATGACACTTAAGTGGTTATTGACTGGCTTTATCTTTATGATTGAAAGTGAGCGGTGAGATGAAAAATTTTAAAAGACATTATATTCCAGGTGGCAGATGATGTGTTCAGGAAAAGGTAGACAGTGTGGCCTAGATCTTGAAGGGCCTTGATTGCTTCAGGAAAATCTGCGGGTCTTCTTCCTCTCCATCACCTCCTCTCCCTGCCCCCCTCCCCCCAACTAGGATGGGCCTGGGAGCAGCTTGCTCTGGAGAAAGGGGTGACAGCTTCTCTGGGGCCCTGCCGGCCTTTCCTTTCCTTACCGTAGCAGCTGTGCGGCCCACCAGGTTGAAGGCCAGCTTAACATCTGAAGAGGGTTGAGAGTGCAGAGGCTGGGACCTACCTGTATGGCACACAAAGTTCTGGGGAAATTTCTCCTCCTAAATTCGAGCAGCGTGTCAGCCTTATTGTGTGTGTGAGTATTCCATTAGTACTGACTGTAATGAGAACAGAAGTAAGCAAGTTCCCAAGACAGTCTGTATATCTACTTAAGCCTATCATATCAAAAGGATATTCAGTAAGGGACAAAAATATTGACATTCGTGTATTTAATAATTAATGACTCTTCCTCATTGGTTCAAAGAAGCATGCCTTAAATTATTAGTGTGGTCATATTGGGTCTGTAAGGAATTAAATACCACAGGCCATGAAAAAGTTTGAGTCTGGTCAGGAAGATAAGCGTTCAAAAACCCTGGATTGGTGGGAAGAAAACGGGGAAGCAGAGCTTCACCTTAGGCCTTGGCATTCAGGCTGACAGTAGATGGAAACCATTGCATTATGGAGTCTTGCCTTGTGTGGGTCTCAGCCTGAGTCCTGTGTGGAGGCCCTCAGCCCTGGTGGAGGACAGCATAAAAGTCACCAAAAAGCTGAACTGTCTGTTCTCCCCTTGTGGAGAAGGGGAGGGGCATGTCCCTCTGAAGCAGCCATGTGTGCATGGCCTGTCACCTCCTGAAGGTGCCAGATTTACTCACAGTGGCAAGGCTGCGTGAGACAGGAAGCCCTGTAGCGGAATTGTCTCCAAATGTGCATCTTTTCGTCTTTTCCGCGACTTTGCCCCTGCTGCATAACAGTTGCTACTTGACCTCTTAAGTCATTGGCCGAGATTTTTTCTGTAATTGAAGTAGCGTCAGTCCTACGAAAATTGGTTATTAAGGCTCTGAGCTATGAGCTCTGGCCACATATCCTTTTCACTTGTAGACCTGTGAAAATATTCATTATAATGTTTCTGATTTAACTCACTGTAGTACTCGTGAAAATGCAAATTCAAGTGTTCTCACTAAATCTTGAGATAGTAATCACTGATTTCCTAAAACATTTCAAAAACCCTTACTTTAAAGCTTCTTCATCCCCTTTTTATGGTTAGAACATCACATTTTCTGATTCTGGGAAGCCGTAATTGCCTTGGCTTTTCTTTTTGTTCCCTTTGGGTGTTAAGGTCATTTAATTCCTGTTTTAGGCCCAGAGAATAAAGGCTGAGTCAGCTCCCGAGGGGCCAGCAGGGGGCGTGCTAAATGCATCTTGGCGGTCCTCTACCTGAGCCACCTTGGGAAAGGATGAAGGATCCCCAAACTGGGGGTCTGTGCGTGTGTGCCCCGCGTCTCCATGTGCCCATCGCCCAAGGAATGGACACTGAAGGAAGCACATGCTTTGAATAGCCAGAGGTTATGGCTTCCAGAATGGGTCTCCCTCAGTGGGGCAGAGAGATTGCTTTAATGGCTCCACGTCTTTGGAGAGTGATGGTTGGTCCTAGTCAGAAGATTCAATGCCTTCTCAGACCACAGAAGGGAGAGTGTTGGCTTGGGGAGGAGCGACTTGGCCTCATGGAACTCCTGCCTACATCTTGGTCCTGGTGAGGGCGTGATAGTGCCGGCCAGGATAGCCAGTGGAAATGCCCACCATCCCCCAATAATGCTTTCTTTGGGGTTTGACAGCTACTGACTTAAACCCCAGGGCTCTGTCAGTGGCACCTCCCAGGGGGTTTATTTGCCTGCCTTGCGAGGGTTATTGGCCTCAGGGTTTCTCTGATGGAGAAATGCAAATGTTTAATCCCTCTGTGTGTCTTTACCTGAAGAAAATGAAAACGGGAGAAAAGAGGCAACTGTGCTTTTCACTTAAATGTGCTTAATCTGATTTTAAGTGTGTGCCATGTTATTCACCAGAAAGTTCCTAGTGAGTCTAGAGAGGCGAGCTCATGCGGGGAGGGTTGTCTTTCCAAGGTGAGGGCGAGGTGTGTGTGTCCCAGGGCTTGGATGACCATCAAGGGGTCTAGTTATGGTGTCCTCCCCAGGTTCCTTGTGGAGCCCAGATGCTGAAGGGAGAGATCACACCTTGAAGGGAATAAGTCTTCTACTAGACAACTGTCCAAATGCTATGACTGGATATTTCTTTGTATTTCTTGTTCTGTTGAAAATGCATGTAAATCAGACTATTGATTTCAAAGGGGCAAATGGAAATTGTTTTCCAGCTTTGTGCCTCTCTTGGAGCACTTTAAAGGGCTACAGGGGAAGTGCCACTCAATTAAAAGACAGGTGGTACCTGATCCTTTTGGAAGCTGTCCATCCCTGAGGAGGAGCACAGAATATCCTACTCAGAGGGAATCCTGAGATCCATAGGCATTTGAAAGGAAACAAAACATGCTGGTTCCTTTTTATGGTATATCTAATTTGAAAATATTTTACCCTTGAAACTTGGAAGCAGAGTTTCATTTGCCCTTGGCAGACTGCTGCATCCCCCAAGCAGTCTGTGTGTCAGACCAAGAAAAAGATGACATTAACACAGATGTGACAGGTGTGACAGAGCAGGCCAGGAAGGAACTGCCTTCTCTACTCTTTGGGGATGGAGTTCCTTACCATTCATAGTAACAGAATGGGTATATGGGTTGAAAACAAGTCTTTCAAATTCTGAAAATGAGACACAGGCTGATGCTGCTGTATTACCTGCCCATGTTGTCGAGGTGTGTTTAGCTGGCTGGTTTACACACAGTATCTCATGGTGGGAGGGAGGGCTCTGGTAAAGACTGGGATTAAGAGGGAGTTGACCCTGCATTTCCTCCTGCATCGGCCACAGCCAGCCACCCTGGACGAGGCATGGCACCGTCATGCTCTAGGCTGCTCATGAGAAAAGGAGAAAGTTAACCTCCCGTGTCTCCAAGGCCTTATCTAGTAAAATTGCAGGATCCCACAAACCCCTAGTGCTTGCTATTAGATTTCTGCTATCCACCATCTCACATTCTGAGAAGTCAAATGTACATTCATGCTAATGCAAGTTCTAAATACATCTCTCTTGCTTTAAGTAGATAAGTCTAAAGTAAATTCATTTTCTGGGTTTGAAAGATCTTGAGTTTCTCCTTGCAAGGAACTATCTGTTTGAGCTTAGTTTATTCTTCCATAGTTTTCCTTATAAGTGTGATGGATATTTGATGTCTGAGTGAATATGCATGCATAAGATGCAGTCTTAACTTTTAGGAAATTTAAAAGGAGAACGCTGAAATTCATTTTCTTTTCTGCTCAGTGTTTCATTCAATTGTTTTATTAGATCAGCAGAGTTTCACATGATGCTAGGGATGGGTGTGAACAGACCACCAACCCATGCCTCTGTGAGATTCAGTTTCTCAGTTACTGAGGTGAGTTTAGGAGTGGATGTCCTGGTGCTGCCCCTGCCACCTTGAGCCTTGCTACTGCTGTGAAGACTCCAGCTTTGCTGCCACTGGGGCTGACGCACCCATGATTTACCCAGATTATCTCTGTGGTTCCATTTTAAAATTGTCTATGACATGGGGCTCCCCTGGATGTTTTTTTAAATATTTATTTATTTATTTATTTATTGTGTGCCGGGTCTTAGTTGCGGCACGCGGGATCTTTGTTGCGGCATGCAGGCTCTTTTTTAGTAATGGCACGCGGTCTTCTTAGTTGCGGCATATGGACTCTTAGTTGCGGCATGCCTGCAGGATCCCCAACCGGGGATCGAAACCGGGCCCCCTGCATTGGGAGCACAGAGTTTTACCCACTGGACCACCAAGGAAGTCCCCCTCCCCTGGATATTATAGGAAGCTTGGAGCTGGCCTGGCATGTCTGGACTGTGGAAGAGACCACATGATGGACTGTGTCCTGGGATGTGATGTGCCTCCTGCCCTGAAGGCCACCCCACATCCCAAGACTGAGTCAGTACCTATTCATATTGGGTGTCCAAAGACCACGTTCCATTCCATTTCCCCACAGTTCCTGTAATGATTATTTGAAGCTTGGAGAATATGTGTATTATTGAAATATGGGGCAACACATTTGCATGTGTAGTTTTTCATGCCTTTAAAAAAAATTGTTGAACATCCAAGGTATGTATCGTTCACTTTTTATTTTTTTAATTGAAGTATAATTGATTTACAATGTTGTGTTAATTACTGCTGTACAGCAAAGTGATTCAATTATACATATATATATGTATATATATACATTCTTTTTTAATATTCTTTTCCATTATGGTTTATCATAGGATATTGAATATAGTTCCCTGTGCTATACAGTAGAACCTTGTTGTTTATCCATTCTATATATAATAGTTTGCATCTGCTAACCCAACCTCCCACTCCATCCCTCCCCCAACCCTCCCCCTTGGCAACCACCAGCCTGTTCTCTATGTACGTGATTCCATTTCTGTTTCATAGATAGGTTCATTTGTGTCATATCTTAGATTCCATGTATAAGGGATAATCATATGGTATTTGTCTTTGTCTTTCTGACTTACTTCACTTAGTATGATAATCTCTAGTTGCACATTTTTTCTTTTTAAAATGTATTCATTGGAGTATGTTTTACCAGTCTTTTAAATAATATCATGCTGTCTCTTGAAAGAATCATCCCTGAACAGAAAAAAAAAAAAAAATGGACAAGTTGCCAGCCAACTTGGACAGGGTGAACAGCTGTGTGACCCTGGGCGCAGTCCCAGGTGGCCTCCCAAGAGGAGAAGCTCTGCTCTGGCTTCGCGTAGGTTTGGGGGGAGGAGCAGGTGAGAGAGTGTGCAGTGAGTCCTTCAATTCTAAAGAGATCAGTCGTTCCAATAAAAGGAACTGGAGGCAGAGTGTGCCCACCTCACTTACCGCGAGCCCGTTTCTCTCCCTTAGATGGTTTTACAGTTTGCACTTGATTCAAGTCCTAGCTTCAGTGAACTTGCTTTAACTTTTTTTGTTGAGGAAGAAGGAGGCATGGGTAAGAAGGATGGAGGGCCTTCTTTGGCCTAGTGATTCTTGTTGTTTATCTGGAATTGTCAGCCAGTTCTGTTAAAACAGGCTAAAGGAAGTTCCTCCAAGTCAGAGTAGACGCCAGACCCCCTGAGAATTGGGCTGCATCTCCTACCTCTGGGGTGCTGCTGGGCATGTGAATAGCAGGCCCCCCAGGGCTCATCGGATGGATCGTTACAGAACACACTTTCTTACTCTTGGAGCTGATGAAAGATTAGTCTTTTACATGGAAAACTAGGGGGGTGAAGGAGAGGAAAGAGAAAAGGATTCCAGAGGTGGGGTCTTGCCAGTCCCATGTCAGTGAGGGTCAGTGACTGTGGCCTGAGGCCCCGCCAGCATGGGCGGTCTTGGCATTTACCCTTGAGGGAGGTGTTGGTCGGCCTGGTGTCCACACCACTCTCCCCACCCTGAACGAGCCCCCTGGCAGGGCCTGCTGCTGTTCTTGGAGCAGGTGAGGCCAAGGGGCATCCCTTGTCATCGGTGTTAAATGTGGTGCAGGGCAGAGAAGTCTCTGTGCCTCCTGAGGGACGTCGCAGGCCCCACGGGAGGAAGTGGCTCTTTTGCAAGCCCCGTCACTTATTAGGTCATGTGAAATCTCTGTGGCTGACTGTTTCATATGGTACCGTGGCTACGCAGTTTTTGGTAGGCAAATTGAAAGGTCGCATTGGATCTCTTGGAAGCCTGTGGCCTGGACTTGCAGGAATGGGTTGCACTTTGTATCCACGTCTCTTGATTATTCTGTTTGTACAGTCTGTCTGGTCTGAGGTGCTGTGAACTGGGTCCTAAGGGCCCCCTAGTTCGAAGTGGCTGGCGGACTCCGGTTGTCAGGCATGCCGTGTGCAGTCAGCCTCCATCTCCCCAGGGTCATCTGCCCTAACTGGCCGAGGCTGACAGCGTTTCCTAAGGTTTCTTCCACCCAAGTTCACTTACCCCATGAACAGTCTGGATGGCACTGTGTTCAGAAGTGCATTATCACATTATCGTGTAAGGCTTCTGGGGCTCGGGAGGGGTGATACAGGCAAGAAATTCCACTGCTTCATGTTAGGGGTTTGTTAGAAGATGCTGTGTTGCTGCATTTAAATTAGGAGCTACTGTGGAGGTTGCAGACACCACAATAAAGCGAGTCACATGAATTTTTTTGGTTCCCCAGTGCATATAAAAGTTATGTTTACACCATCCTGTAGTCTATTAAGTGTGCAATAGCATTATGTCTAAAAAATACATATACCTTAATTTAAAAATACTTTGTGGCTAAAAAATACTAACCATCGTCTGACAATGCAGGGTTGCCACAAACCTTCAGGTTGTAAAAAATGCAGCATCTGCGAAGCGCAGTGAAGCAAAGTGCAATGAAAGGAGGTCTGCCTGTACTAGTCCGTGGGGTGACCGGAGGTCCAGGCAGGAAACGTGGCCGTGGCCATGGCCATGAAGAAGCATCTGTGTGTGGCCCCTGTGGGCTGAAGGCCGGGCTGGGCCTGCTGGGGGAGACTCCCGGCCTCTGGCCCAGGTCCCCACCTTTGGCACCTTTCTAGTCCTCTGTTTCACAGGTGAGGTGGAGACAGATAGCTGCCTGACCTCTGATGTCTCATTCAAGTCCATGATTCTGTGCCCAGTAATTCCCTCCTTCTCTCCAAGTGCTGACTAATCAGGGGAAAGAAAGCCCCATTCATTGCTGGGAGAGAGCAACTAGGGAAAATTAGGCGTCTCTTAAAAATATTTGTATCCATTTCTCAAGCTGAGGAGAATACAGAGCATTTTAAGAAGGATTTATAATTAGAAATGGATTGTGTGGTCAGCATCCCTCCTTCTGACCATGAGGCTGCGAGGAGAAGGCTGTGCTGTGGCCCTGTGTTCAGAACAGGCTCTCCACGCGTGTTTGTGAAATGCAGTTACTAGTCCTGTGGGAATTAAAATTAGAAATTTAATTATTCTTTCTAGAATTGTTTAGCTCCCATGAGTTCAAAAGTGTTATAGTTGAGAATGTGGCTCATGTCAGATCTGACACATTTTCAAACTTGAGACCCCAGTTTGGCACCGTGCAAAATAAAAAAAGCCTGGATTATTTACCGATTCACCATGATGTGACACACCACAGAGTGTCCGTTCTCTGGGGAGGTGTAGTTTCACCTTCTCCGTATATGTGTCGCAGACACTGTGTGCAGTCTTAGGGAATATTAGCTACATCTATTTGATAAGGCAAATGACTGTACTCCGGATTTTTTTTTTTTTTTTGTGGTACGCAGGCCTCTCACCGCTGCGGCCTCTCCCGCCACGGAGCACAGGCTCCGGATGCACAGGCCCAGCGGCCACGGCTCACGGGTTCAGCCGCTCCGCGGCATGTGGGATCCTCCCGGACCGGGGCACGAACCCGCGTCCCCTGCATCGGCAGGCGGACCCTCAACCGCTGCGCCACCAGGGAAGCCCCTATTCCGGATTTTTAAAAACCCTCCTCCCCACCTCCCCTTTCCCCATCTGGGGTTATGGAGGGGCCTTGAAGAAAGAAGCAGTCTGCATCATCGACGCTCAGCCGGGACGTGGGACCCCTGGGGCTAATGCTTCCTCTAGGCCTCCCTCCGCACCCTGACGACTGTGCGGCCCACTCTGGCCCCCTGACCAGCACTGCCCTCCTTCTGCCTGACACGCCTCTCTCCTGGGCTCGTCCCCCTCCTCTGGAGAGTCCTCAGGGGGCTGCTGGACCCCTCCAACCTCACCCCTGAGCAAGATCCCTTCCCACCTGCCTCCCTGTTATTTCAGTTTGGCAAGAGGATAAGATCTACCCGACTTCGCCTAACAGAGCAGAACCATGACGCCGTGATGGACAGGTATTGAGTGGGAAAACGATGCTTTCTGGATAAAGTACTGCTAGGAAATTTTTTTTCTTTTAAGAAATTAATTAACCTTCTCTGTCAATGTCCCCTCTCGGTGTTATCTCTGCTGCAAAAGTTGCCCAAGAAGGAACCGAACCACTGTACCCGTGATGATAAAAGTGGGGGTTCACGATTCAACACTGCTGCCTCAGCAAAACAGCCCTTTATGAGCGTGGAAGGTCTGTGGTCCTTCCCCTCCCCCCCCCAGCTCTGGATGAGACCAGGTGTGGGTCCCTAGAGGGAGCTGAGGGTGGGCATTACTGAGAACATACTTGCAATCAGTATTTACCCTCTGGGTAGGGCGATGCCCAGGGCACCAGAGAGAGGGAGAGTCTAGTGTTTGAGGGTGTGTTTGGAGCAGTCTGGAGACCCAGACCCCTCTTCCCCAACCCCAAAGTTTGCATTCTTCCTGTCACACTCTTCCTAACAGGGAGGAAGAGAGAAGCAGAGACATTTTCCGAGCAGGAGGGTGTGTTGGCCATCTACTCCCCAGCATGATGGAACAACCTGTCTAAATTCACAGAGCTGCCAAGCCTGCAGCACGGAAGACCAGGTTCCTCATGTTCTTCCCATCAGTTCGTTGTGTTGCCCAAGAGATGGGCAGTGACATTTTGCCCCAAATTCCTGGTGGTATTCGTGGACCAGTGGGCAAAGGCATGAGAAAGCACCTCTTGCATGGGTGTTTGGTCGCCCCAGCAGCACACCTTCCCCGAGGGTCCTGGGTGCTGGCCCAGGCTGAGCATGAGTGACATAAGGAAAACTGGGGCGCTGCATGATCTCTGGGCAGCTACCAGGCTGGAGGGGAGTCTGCACGTGAGGCATCACATCGGCGGAGCACAGCCAGGCAGGAGTCACACTTCCTCCATGGTGGACAGGTGGGGTGGGGGCCTCCACCACCCAGGCACATTCTCCAGGGAGGCAGAGCCCTTCACAAGTCCAGGTTGGGTTTCTTCATCTAGATATGAGGCTGTACTTTGTAAATTAAGACTACACAAATGTAAGAAACTGTTTTGAGGTTTTTGTTGTTGTTATTGTAGTTACTTTTCAGAAGCAAGAATAAAAACCTGGAGGAAATGTAGAAAGAGCCTAAGTCATTTGGAGACATGTAGAATTTGCATGAAGCTGTTAGGTGGTTCCCGGTGGTTCACAGAGGAGAATGGCCCCCAGACGTTTGCTGCTAGCCCAGGAGGCTAGAGCTAGACTCATGGGCTGTATGCAGGCAGGGCTCAGCCACGGTCAGGCTGTGGGACTTTTCGGAGGGACCCAGCAGGCCTGAGGCTGCGTGCCCATTCCCTGGGGCTGTGCCATATCCTCCCCAGTGTGTTTCCAGGCACTTGGCCCAGGTTAGCCCATGAGTGTCTGCTGGATGGGCCCCCACATTCAGGGCACTGAGTGGAGTGGGTCCAGGTCAGGTCCCTGCTCTGACCACCTGCTGGCCTTTCACTTGCTCTGCCCAGCCACTCCCATGGGGTCCTGCATCCCCAACATGTTCTGCTTTCCAGAGAGTGCACAGGGGAGGTTGTAGGCACCCAAGTGCCTGCAGAGGAGCCCCTGAGTGCCCAGGCCAGTGGGGGGTGGGACACTGCCATCCCTGGGCCCCCTGGGGGCACGGGTGTGGGAGAGGCTGTGCTTTGGGGTCAGACACACTGTGTTCTGTTTCCATGGTGCTGCCTCCTGCTGTGAGTCCCTGGCTGGGTCAGGTCATCTCCCAGCCACTGCGTCCCTGCAGGTGACAGCAGGTCCAGGGGTACCTGTCGGTTCTCTACAGCTTCTCTCCAGGCTCCTCTCCCCTCAGGACGGAGCCCTAACCAACTGGGCGTTCATTCCTTTTCAGCAGGGTTGGGAAGAGACCTGCCTCATCGCTGGGGACCTCCGGGAGGTGTCTTACTGCCCTGAGCCTCTGTTCCCACGTCTGGAATGAGGGGGAGCCTCATTCCATTCGCGGGGTTGATGTGAGGACCACAGAGGCTGGTGGACAGGTGCTTGTGTTGAGATCAGAGAGAGGTCACCCTGGAAACAGAGGAGACCCTCTGAGAGCTCCAGAGCGAGTCACACCAGCACCATCTTCCTGAGTTTGTGGGATGTTCTGGGATACAGAACAGCCTGGAGCAGGAGAGGGCAGTCTGGACCCTTTGGACATTCATCGGAATTCACTGTGCATTTTCCTTTTTAGGGAGCAAACCGGAGCATCCTTCAAACCTTTGTCCACTGTGTGTCATCGATGTTCATTTTTTAATAGACTACTGATGAGTTTAATTGATGTGGGGGGGAGGGGGAGGGGAGGTAGGAGAACCTGTTTGTCTGCACTTTGCTCTTGGTGTTTTGAGCATAAACCATTTGTTTTGGGGACACTTTTTGTAAAACACGATCCATAAGAAATACTGAAATCTAGAAAGACAAAGCTAATACAGAACTTGCCACATCCTGTCCCCAGCCCTACAGAAAGGTGGGAGGGCAGGTATTACTCCATAGGAATAGGGACATACGAGTTTTTGCCCTTTCTCCTTTCTTATTCAATTTTCTTAAAAAATGAGACGGCCAGTATGTGCACAGGCTAACAGAATTCAAGTAAAACAAGCATATATAGTAAAATGTGAGTCATTTTCTTATGCCAGGCCCAGTCCCTCTCTCAAGAGGCCCTGCTGTTAATTGCTCCTCTGTACCTTTCTAGAAATATTCTGTGGATGCCCAAGAATGTATATTTCCTTTTTTCATGTTTAAACACATAGGAGCATACAGTGTCCATTGTTCTCCAGTTTCCTTTATCCTCACTTAATCATGTTGGAGATTATTACATTTTTTAGACTGTCGTATGTGCTATTTAAAATAAAATGTACTCCATTGTATATATGTGCCACATCTTCTTTATCCATTCATCTGTCGATGGACACTTAGGTTGCTTCCATGTCCTGGCTATTGTAAATAGAGCTGCAATGAACATTTTGGTACATGACTCTTTTTGAATTATGGTTTTCTCAGGGTATATGCCCAGTAGTGGGATTGCTGGGTCGTATGGTAGTTCTATTTTTAGTTTTTTAAGGAACCTCCATACTGTTCTCCATAGTGGCTATATCAATTTACATTGCTACCAACAGTGCAAGAGGGTTCCCTTTTCTCCATACCCTCTCCAGCATTTATTGTTTGCAGATTTTTTGATGATGGCCATTCTGACCGGTGTGAGATGATATCTCATTGTAGTTTTGATTTGCATTTCTCTAATGATTAATGATGTTGAGCATTCTTTCATGTGTTTGTTGGCAATCTGTATATCTTCTTTGGAGAAATGCCTATTTAGGTCTTCTGCCCATTTTTGGATTGGGATGTTTGTTTTTTTGATATTGAGCTGGAATATTACTCAGCCATAAAAAGAAACGAAATTGAGTTATTTGTAATGAGGTGGATGGACATAGAGTCTGTCATACAGAATGAAGTAAGTCAGAAAGAGAAAAACAAATACCATATGCTAACACATATATATGGAATCTAAAAAAAGAAAAAAAATGGTCATGAAGAACCTAGGGGCAAGATGGGAATAAAGACACAGACCTACTAGAGAATGGACTTGAGGATACGGGGAGGGGGAAGGGTAAGCTGGGACAAAGTGAGAGAGTGGCATGGACATACATACACTACCAAATGTAAAATAGATAGCTAGCGGGAAGCAGCTGCATAGCACGGGGAGATCAGCTTGGTGCTTTGTGACCACCTAGAGGGGTGGCATAGGGAGGGTGGGAGGGAGGGAGATGCAAGAGGGAAGAGATATGGGGACATATGTATATGTATAACTGATTCACTTTGTTATAAAGCAGAAACTAACACACCATTGTAAAGCAATTATACTCCAATAAAGATGTTAAAAAAATAAAATGTACTCATTTAAATTTTATTTAATTTAATAATGAAGGATTTGCTGAATTTAAACTTAGTGTCTTCTATCTTGGAGTTCCCAGCATGTTCATTCCCTGGGCTGGGTGGGCCAGCCAGTGATAACCATAGTCCCAGAGTACGTAGTGGCCGGCCCCTCCCAGGTGGCAGTTCCTGCAGTAGGGCTGGCCCATGAGCAGGAAGTAGTGTCCCTCTGTCCACTCCCTGCCATGTGGGTTAGGCAGGTGCTCAGGAGGAAGAATTGACTGGGGAGAAGCTATAGTCTCCATTCAATCCCTGTAAAGTTAGGGGGAGACTATGAAATATGTTTGCCAGCTGCCTTGACTGATATCAGTTCAGCTCTGCTTTGAAAGATGACTAAAGTGCATGCCCACCCTTCTTTCCCCCACCCTCCCATTCCTCCTGTCTTGCTTTTTATGTCACCATTGCTTACATGGTCTAGACACATACTATTTGCCCCCTCGTAGGAAACCTCATTTTCCACAGTTACATGGTCTTCGTGCTACATTTAGATGGATCACACAGTACTGGTCCTTTATCTGTCATTTTAGAGGAATTCTCAAGGCCTTTCTTTCAATTCCTCTTTCAGTTGTTGGAGTTCATGATAGAGTTTCTTGGTCATGATCCCCCGCTCTCCTCTCGAATGGCTCATGACTCTCAGTGGAGAATTTTTGCAAGCTTCAAAATATCTCTTGCCTGAGTATAAAACTCTTGAGTCACACTCTTTCCTTTAAAACTTTATAGAAATATTTCTGTCTTTTAGCATTGAGCATTATTGTGAAGATATTTGAGCTCAGCCTGTCTTCTGCCTGGATGTTCATATGATTTTTTTGATTCAGTAACTTCTCCAGGCTGTTTCTGTACGCTCATCTTCTGTATCACTTTCTTTTAAACCGAACACAATATACCCTATCATCTGACAAAGACAAGTCACTTTATCTATGTAGCATTTCCTCTGGGTCTTATATCTGTCATCTCTTTGATAAACTTGATATTTCACATCCTTTGCCATTTCATTTGCTTGTGTCTTTGTTTGGTTGATTGTGTTTATTCTAGTTTTTTGTTTTTTTGCGGTACGCGGGCCTCTCACTGTTGTGGCCTCTCCCGTTGTGGAGCACAGGCTCCGGATGCGCAGGCTTAGCGGCCACGGCTCACGAGCCCAGCCGCTCCGCGGCATGTGGGATCTTCCCGGACCCGGGCACGAACCCGTGTCCCCTGCATCGGCAGGCGGACTCTCAACCACTGCGCCACCAGGGAAGCCCTATTCTATTTTTTAATGGCTTATAATGTGGTCATCATCCCTAGCTCATTTATTTTCTTTTTCTCCATTTCTTTCCCAAGCTCTTCTTCTCCTTCTGTTGGTTCTCTTCTTTGATTTTTAAAAATCTTTTTAGGAGAGTGTGGTAGGCAGAGTAAAGGCCCCTCAAAGATATCAATATCCTGATGTCCAGAACCTGTGAATATGTTGGGAGAATTGGAATTGAAAAAAGTAAAATTGAATATGAAGTGAAGGTTGCTAACAAGCTGACCTCAAAGTAGAGGGATTATCCTGGGTTATCCTGAGTGGACACAGTGTAATCAGAGGGTCCATGAAAGTGGAAGAGGGAGGACCAGAGAGGCATCAGACTGGTACTGATGTTGTTGGCAGCAGGAAGCCATGAGCCAATGCATGTGTGTGCCCTCCAGGCTGGACATGACAAGGAAAAAGGGGCTTCCTGCGGTGGCTGGAATCATGACTCCCAAAGACGTTCATGTCCCAATCCCCAGAACCTGGGAATATGTTATTTTATATGGAAAAGGAGACTTTGCAGATGTAATTAAGTTAAGAATCTTGAGATGGGGAGATTGGCCTGAATTATCCATTGTGGGCCTGATGTAACCCCAAGGGAGGCAGGAGGGGCAAAGTCAGAGCAGACCTGACGCTGGAAGCAGAGGTCGGGGGATGCGGTTCCTGGAAGGGGACCACCGGCCGAGGAACCAGAGCAGCCCCTAGAAACTGTAAAAGGCAGGCGCACATTCCCCCCGGAGCCTCCAGAAGGAACACCATCCTGCAATACTTTGGTTTTAGCCCCGTGAGACCCATTTCAGAGGTCTAACCTCTAGAACTGTAGGATGATACATTTCTCTTGTTTTAAGCCACCAGGTTTGTTGTGATTTGTTGCAGTAATAATAGGAAGCTTACAGAGACTGTGAGGGGTATGTTACTAAAAAAGCTCTTCTCCTATTTCCTTACGAGGCTTTCCTCTCGGTCTGCCCGTGCTTACCCTCCTCCCCCACCCTATTTCTGTGCCTGATTCCAGAGCTGGTTACTTGGTCACTTTAGTCAGTTCTTTGTTGAAGAATAGGATGGGGGTGCACTTCATTTCAAGTTTGTGGTTTGGAATACACTCTCTCCGAATACATTTCCTTTGCCCAGCCGGAGGGCTGCATTCCCCAGATCTTCATGTATAAATCGGGCATTGCTCCTAGCAGGTCTTTGTGCTTCTATCCCATATTTGCTGCCTGTTTCTCTCTGTGTATGAGGCCAAGTCCACAGGCCACAGTCTACTCAGTGGTTGTGCTCCCATGTCTATGTGATCCTCCGCAAGCAGCCATCTCAAGGTCTGTATCTCCCCAGGGGTCAGGATGGGGGCTCTGGCTTGCTCTGTGCGTTCCTGGTTCCATTGGTCCGGTCCACCCAGGGATTTGTGCTCTCTGCTAGTGTCTGTTTTCCTGATTTGTTAAAAGTGGAATATATTTCTCTTTCTAGTTCTCTCTCTCCGTTTTCATTGTTTTGGGGGCTTTCAAAGCAAGCGTGGAGGAGTAAGCCATTCCCTGGAAACTGCTGTCTGGTGGATGGTGGTGTAGATGCCTGGGGATCTTGCTTATAATCTTTGGGGAGCTCCTTGTGCTTTGAGAGAGAGGAATGGGGTCGCCGTTTCTCTTGGGGGCTGGGCATTGTTTAGCACTTGTGACTTTGTGGTTCCTTTTCTAAGAAGAGCTTTTGTTTTACTCCAGAACATGTTTCCATAAAAGCCCTTCGTTTAGATTAGACAAGCTATTGTACAAAGATCTGGCCTTTCCGAGGGCCCCCAGGCCTCCCCTGCTAGCAGCCTGGGGGAAGGAGGCAGACAAGTGCCACACTGGATATCTGACCCAAGCCTCCCTTACCTCTGAGGCCTGATCCTGCCCCTGCCACACCCCAGCAGCCTTGGACTCACTGCCTGTATCTCAGAAATCTGTGTGGCTTTTTAGATGTTAATCAATAAAGCCTTGAATGAACACTTGCTGCTTTAATCACTAATGAATATTACATTAATGCTGTAATCCCTAAACAGTAGAATAGCCTCCAGTGATTGCCATGTGTTTTTCCGACATTATCTGGTTTAAATTTCACAGACATCCTGTGAGACGGGTGTCACCTTTCGTCCCCACTTGCCTGCTGAGCCGGTCTGGGGGCACCTGGAATGCCATTTGTCTGTCTTACGAAGCACAAGCTGCCTTCACAGTTGACCTGTTCCTTTACAGCCAGGAGGTGTGCACTTACTTTGCTGGGCTGAGTTGAAGCTTATGAACTTTTGGCATTCTTTTACAGGCTCTTTGTGTGTGCAAATCTGTTGGCTCCAACTATGTTTGGAACAGCTTACTTGGCAGTAATCTAAGATATGTTTGTTTTAAATATTCAATTTTAAATAGTTGTATGTTAATAGCCCTTAGTTTTGCAGTGTTTTTCTGTCTTTTAAAAGCCGTGGCAACTTAAAAGTAGGAAGCCCTAAATCCTGAGGAGTGAGAGCTTGTGAGGATTTTGCCCCAGCCAGACCTACTTTGGGCTGTCCTATGCGCACGGAGCCCCTCCAGCTTGTTGCCTCTGGGCTGCCTGCCAGCCAAGCAGTGTACAAGGAAAGGAATGCCCCTGCTCACGTCTTCAGTTGCTGGGAGAGAAATCCACCATGCACTAAAAAGATAGTAAACTGGAGTCTTTAAATATTTTTCTTTTTCTCTGCCTGCCTTCCAGTTTGTAGGGTCCACAGGGTTGTCAGTCATGGGGATGAGTAACTGGTGGACCATGGCTTCAGAGAGGCCAGCAGGGCCAAGCCCTGCATCCCTGTAGACAGAAGGTCAGTAGCACTCAAGAATCAGGTGAAATGATCACTGTGCTGTCGCCAGTGTGGAGGAAGGACAGAATGTACCTGGTATTTGAGAAAGACCACATCCCGGGGTCACCTGTACAACCAGAATGTGTGAGACCTCGGGGAACGTAGCCTTGTCGTCTTCCTGAAGCTTCCTTGGACATCTGGGAAGATGAGAGAATGAGCTATCCTCTTGCCTGCTCCTCTGGGCCTCCCCCAGGGATGATTCATGCTGGGATCAGTTCCATGACATTAGCTTTTAGCTCTCCAAAGATTGCTTGTTACCACTTCCCTCTCTTCCTTCCTCTCTCAGTTTGTCATTTATTGGTCCTTTTTGTTCCATCGTTCTGATTTTTCAGCGATTCTCTTGCATTATGCCTTCGTCTAAGGGCTTTCCTCAGTGCTGCCTTCCACTTGGCTGATCTGCCCTCTGCCCAACCCACATCAAACCCACTGTAAAGACCAGCCACTTGGATTTTGGTTTCTGTGATTATGTTGCTCATTTCCATAAATGCTCTTAATTTCCCATATCCTTGGTCTTTTTGAAAGGTATCATATTGTTTACTTAGGGTTTTGATCACTTTAAGAAGTGCTTGAATCCATCATTTAAAACAGTATGTTATGGTCTCTGATTCACAATTTGTTACCTGAACTTCTCGGTGGTGGTGAGTTAGGGGTTTTTGTCTGATGTTACTGTTTGCTGGGTCTGCTGGCCTTGTTCTTGGGGAGTTGCTGCTTCTTGTGTTTCCTCACTTGATTGCAGCCTTGTCTTTGCTTGGCATTAGGGTGTGTGCATCTGGCCAGTGAGATTGTATTTGCTTCTGTCAGGTCTCCAGGGGGCTGTGAGTCCAGGGTCACCTTGCGTGTCAGCTCCTCGGGTTGGTGGTTTTGGAGACTGTGGCTGTCTGAACTGAGTGCCCTCTGAGCCTTTGCCCTTCAATGGTTTGTCATGCAACCTACAGCGAGGGCTGTGGAAGTGCTTTGTATGTGGCGGGGATGCAGTGGGTGGGGCGTCAGGACAGGACTGGTCACAAGACACAGATCCTTTTCACCTATTGAATGGGTGGCTCACTCTGAAGTTGGGACCAGCTTGGAGAGTGGAGCCACTAAAGGACAGGGCAATGGCCAGTACATTTGTGTGCCGAGGCCTGGGAATGCCTGGTGAGCGGTTTCCTGACAGTGCCCTGTGGTGGCTAGAGCAATGTTGGCCCCATCGGCGGGCTCTGTCGGCTGTAAAGAGGCAAAGGACTGGCAGGCCTTTCCCAACTGAGTCTGCTGCATTTTCTGGAAGCTTCTTTGTTTGCTTCTTTTTATCATATCAACCTGATCAAATGCAAAGCATTGGGTGTAGAAGAGCACAAGATACCTCAGGAATCAGTGCTGAGTCAGCGCAGAGAAAGGAGGAAGGCAGACCATACACTGATGGCTGGAGTATTCTTGAGCCTGTTATGTGGATGTTATCTGAGGTTTTAACTATAGAAAACTTAAAAAAAAAATCACAAAGCATTTTAGAGTATTGCCTAGAGCTGGGGAACCATTACTTGAAGTTCAGGGTTAGACACTTCCCCCAAGCAGACTGGCCCACCCCCGCACCCTTGTCCCAGGTACACCCCATGGTTCTCTTGCCATATCTTGGTTGCTGGCTCCCCTGCCCTTCCCTGGATGCAGAGCCCTCCCTTCCAGTGCCAACCCCTGCCTCTCCTATGATGCCTTTTACAGTTTCCTCACTCACGGCACCTGTGAACTGTGCCCTACATCACAGTGTGTGCTCTCCCAGGAGCTCCCGAAAGGCGGGCTGCCAGTCTTCGTGTGTTGGTGCCTCTCACCCACAGGATGCCTCCTCATGGTGACCGTGCTTTTCATGGCCATGACATTTGAAGAGCTCTTTAGATTTCCAGAAGAAGGGACTTAGCTGTGTTGCAAGCCCTTGCACCATTAGTGCCCCCATAAAGCCTTGCAGTACCTCCCCCCACACACAAACACATAGTAGATTTGGGAGCCTGAGGTCATTTTGTTGCTTCCCTGGAGTGTAGCACTCATTACCATGTCACTGTGACCTGGAGCCTTCACAAGTAGCCTTCTTCTCCTGGTTGTAAAGGGTGGGACCATCATGTGTTGTACTCAGTGCAGGAGAGCCCCCGTCATGCTCTGACATGTTCCTGCACCCTTCATTCATTTCCATCGTATGCTCAGTGGTGGGCAAGTGTGTGCCACCGTCCTGCTCTGGACACTGTTCTACTATGCGTTGGGAACGAGGCAGCACTGTCTCGGGAGCCCAAGTCTCCGATCACTGTACAGTAGGCCCTCTGTATCCTCAGGTTTGGCATTCATGCATGTAACCAACCACAATCAATTATGTTCTAAGAAATATTCCAGAAAGTTCCAAAGAGTGAAACTTGAATTAATTGTACTCTGGCAGCTATTTACACAGCATTTACGTTGTATTAGGTATTATAAGTAATCTAAGGATGATTTAAAGAATAGGGGAGGATGTTCAGTGAGTTATTTGCAAATATGACACCATTTTATATAAGGGACTTGAGCATCTGTGGATTTTGGTATCCTCAGGAGTCCTGGAACCAACCTTCCATGGATACGGAGGGGTAACTGTATTTACTCCTGGAAGGTTTAAAGTGGTCGTGCATTTATGTAAAATGTCCCCAGGTGTCCCTGTTACATCTTGAACTTCCTCTGCAGTCTGACCACCTCTGCTGCCCTGACACACATGGCTCGTTCAGTGCAGCCTCGTCCACCCAGAAGGGTTGGCAGACCTGCTGGGCAGCCCGCTTCCTCATCGTAGCTTGGCAGGAGGGCAGGGAGGACTCTGCAGTGTCCCCTCCAGGCCAAGGAGCGGTGGGGCGACCCTCGGCATTTTATTGACTCTGTTTGTGCATTTAATTTTTTGCAAAATTGTGCTGCCCTTGACTTTCTGTCATCTCATTCATTCAACAGACATTGTGTCTAAAGACTTGCTTTTCCCCAAAAGTAACAAATACCCTTTGGAAAAATACCCACTGGAGAAGAAGTAATCATGTGCAAAGAATTTTTCCTCTGGTTTTGTTTTCCTCTTCACTTGGCATTATTTCTTGAGCCTTTTCTACATTACTAAATAGCCTTAAAGTGAGATCCCTACGGCTACGTGACACTGCATGGGCTGAACGTGCTGTAGTCGGTGAACGATAACGGATCGATCGTGGGCTCCTGAGGGCTGGGTGCATGGCCCTGCAGGGGACATGCTCCAGGTCAGATGATGGGTCATCCCGCGCAGCGTGGCAGGTCACCACACACAGGAAAGCCTGTTCCTGTTCTGATGCCACTGCCAGAGTCCTCCTTTTTGTCCTGTTCTTCTGGTTTTCAGGGGGCCACCTGGGTGATTTTACTCTGGTCTCTTTCACACACGATCATACCAGCTTTCTGAACTTGTTGGTAACAGTGTACCCAAGGAGTTTATGATTCCACGTCCTTCCTCCACGGGCCTCCACCAAAGGAAGTTAAAGGACAGTCTGGGCCATAGACAGAATAGTGGCTGCCCACAGCCCAGTGGGATGAGCTCAGCACCAGGAGAGGTTGTGTGGCTCAGATTCCAGAGATCAGGATTCTTGGGGATTTGAATTGGGGAATATGGAAGAAGTCAGGCACCTGGGAATGACAGGAGAGACCCAGAAGGCAGGAGCTGGAGAGAGACCGCAGGGACTGCAACCAACAGTGGGTGGGCCTCTGGGAGAGTGGACAAGAGCAGCAGGGCTGTAGGGGCAGGAGGCTGGAGACCCAGTCTTGCAGAAGGTAGAGCCAGCGCCAGCGGAGAGGAGCAGAAGGGAGCAGCCTGGATCCCACACCCCTGGGGCTGCGGCCCTGACAACTGCCTCCCAAGCAGCCCCAGGACTGTGCGCCCAGCTGTGTGCTGGAGCCCCCGGGCTCCTCCGCCTTCCCCCTCCTCCTCCTCCCCTCCTTCTCCCCTCCCCTCCACGTCTCACTTGTCCTTCCTCTCCTCCTCCCCCTCTTCTTCTCCCTCCTCCTCCCCTCCCTCCTCCTCCCCTCCCTCCTCCTCCCCTCCCTCCTCCTCCCCTCCCTCCTCCTCCCCTCCCTCCTCCTCCCCTCCCTCCTCCTCCCCTCCCTCCTCCTCCCCTCCCTCCTCCTCCCCTCCCTCCTCCCCTCCCTCCTCCTCCCCTCCCTCCTCCCCTTCCTCCTCCTCCCCTCCCTCCTCCCCTCCCTCCTCCTCCCCTCCCTCCTCCCCTCCCTCCTCCTCCCCTCCCTCCTCCTCCCCTCCCTCCTCCCCTCCCTCCTCCTCCCCTCCCTCCTCCTCCTCCCCTCCCCTCCCCATCTCACTTGTCCTCCCTCTCCTCCTCCCCCTCCTCTTCTCTCTCCTCCACCCCTCCCTCTTCCTCCTCCCCTCCCCTCCCCCTCCTCCCCTCCTCCTCCCCCTCCCCCTCCTCCTCCTCCTCTTCCTCCCCTCCCCGTCTCAGTTGTCCTCCCTCTCCTCCTCCCTCTCCTCTTCTCCCTCCTCCTCCCCTCCCCTTCTCCTCTCCTCCTCCCCCTCCCCCTCCTCCTCCCCCTCCCCCTCCTCCTCCTCCTCCCCCTCCCCCTCCTCCTCCTCCTCCCCCTCCCTCTCCTCCTCCTCCTCCTCTCCCTCCTCCTCTTCCTCCAGGGGGAGATCCACCAGTGCCCCAAAGGTCTGCTGGCCTCTATCACTGCACTCAGAATGCTGGCCTCTCTGCCCCTATGCAGGCCCTTCCTCACTGTGTGTAGGACCAGGTTAGAGCCTGGGGTCCTGACACATCAGTGTGGAGGGATAGAAGTTGCCGTAAGGGAAGAGGTGTCTCTAGAGATGCTAGGAGGGGCCTGGTGGGAAGAGCACTGGACAGTCGAGGACTCCCAGGCAGGCCACATCCCTCACAGTGGGTGTTTGCCCAAGGTCTCAGGATTTGTAATAGGTGCCAGTCATGGTTATCCTGCTAAACTGGTTCCCTTGTCCCCCTGGGGCATGTTGTGTGGTCAGAGCCAGCGTGCAGCCAGCTTCACGAGGGCAGAGGATTGGGAAGGTGGCTGATTTCCTGGGTGCACACACATTCACCTGCCTGCTGGAAAGCTGGGGCTGAGCATGGGCAGAACGGAACGGAGCCCCAGGCCTCGTGCCACTCAGCAGCCTCTCCTGTTCACCTCCCCTGAGAGAGAGAGGCCCAGGGTGGGACAAGGTGTGTGCACATGTCGGGGCTCAGGGGTACGCTGTCCAGGGCAGGTGCGGGGATGCCCAGGGCCCTGTGCCATGAGGAAGGCTGACATATCAAAGGATCCTGCTTTGTAAGATTACTATTATTGTTGTAAAACAAGCAGTAAGATGGGAACAGGCAGGTGTTTGGATGGCAAGGAGCCACCATATTTGTGGGATCTCGGGAGCCCAGCATGGAGGAGCAGCCTCCTGCAGGCTCTGCAGGGGAGACTGGATGGCTGGCTTGCTGCAGGGAAGCAGCGTCTCCGGACTCCCATGTGTGCCGCTCTGTAAGTGGTGACCTCGCCTCTGGCTCACAGGGACAGTGAGGCCTCGGGTGGCGCCCTAGTTGGTGAGCAGGGCCCAAGTGCACCTGCAGGATGTGTGTAAGTGCCGTGCCCACAGAGCAGGGAAGACCTTGCCTCAGTCCTCCTTCCGTGGGGCCCACCTGTCTACCTGGTACTAGCTCTTACCCTTGTGCAAGGTTGGGAGGGTTTAATTTGTAATTTGATATTTCTTACTTAACAAAACAAAGCCTCTATATGAATCCTTACCCTTTGGGGGTGCCCTCTATGGTCTGTGGAATCAGATGTCCTGAGAGCCCCTGGGCTGTGTGTCAGGACCTGGGGGAGACAGGCAGATGCAGCTGTGTCGGGGGGCTGTGGAACTGTTTGTGACTCTTGGTTTCCTTTTCTGTTGCATTTTGTGCCATGGTGTGGGTACCTGGACCACCAGGCCAGCCTCTGCCTGTGGGGTCCAGAGAAGGAGAGGCTGTGGAGGAGGCAAGAATGGAGCCATCCCCCACCCCCCATCCTCATGGCCCTGGCTCAGGGTCTGAGGGTAGAGGAAAGCTCAAGTCCTCTGGGAGGTTGTGAAAGACGTTTCCAGACGATGAGGAGGTGATGAAGGGTCATTGTCCTGCCCTGGTTTTCAGATTTCCCATCACAGTGAGCGTGTCCTTGTAGGTTTTGCTGGACTTCACAGAGGGGATTTGATTTGAAAGCTCCAGGGTGTGTCCCACTCACCGGCCTGGCAGGGCGGTCCTCACACAGGCCGTGTGTTAGCTGGAGCCTCCGTGACTCCGGGGCATCCCAGGTCATCGAAGGCACTTTGGTGCGAGCTCAGAACCCACCCCACACAGGATGGGCTGCACGCTGATTGTGACAGGCTGGCCCTGCTAGTCCTTAAACTATTTTGTTTGAGTCATAAGACAGAAATAAATAAACAAACAGGCCAGAAAGGATTACTGTGACACAGCCAGGGTTTGTGCGTAGTCATCAAGCCCAGCAAGGGCCCATCTGCGATGCTGCTGCAGATGTTTGCAGGAAACATGACCATTGCCTGCTGTGAGCCTGTCAAGTGGACATGGTATCCACTTTCATTTTAAGTTGTAATTTTTTTTTCATATTCTTTTCCATTATGGTTTGTTACAGCATATTGAATATAGTTCCCTGGGCTATACAGTAGGACCTTGTTTATTTTGTATATAATAGTGTGTATCTGTTCATTCCAAACTCCTAATTTATCCCTCCCCTGCCCCTTTCC
This sequence comes from Grampus griseus, assembly GCF_964374135.1. Lineage (NCBI taxonomy): Eukaryota > Metazoa > Chordata > Mammalia > Artiodactyla > Delphinidae > Grampus > Grampus griseus. The sequence continues at coordinate 120,751,771 of NC_139018.1, read as the reverse complement.
CCTTTGGTAACCATAGGTTTGTTTTCTATGTCTGTGAGTCTGTTTCTGTTTTGTAGCTTAGTTAATTTGTATCATATTTTAGATTCCACATATAAGTGATAGCATATGATATTTGTCTTTGTCTGACTTTTAAGTTATAAATTTTTAAAGGAAGAGCTGGAAACATAGCACAGGTAGAAAAAAATCACTGTCAGAACGTGTTTTAAAGAGACCAGGTTAATGAAGGCTCGATTGTAGTTTTCATTTTTGAAGAAACCATTTTAAAAATTCTTGTCACGTGGAAGATGAAAGCTTCCAAGAGAAATCCCCCCCAGGATATGGGTGAGATTGGCTTCCCTGTGTCCGAGGCACTTTTCTAGGGTGTTGTCTCCCTTGGCCGTCGGGAGGGTGATCCTGGGGGGCAGTGCAGGGCGGCCAGGCCTGGTTGGCCTTCCTGTCTTTGTTTCCTTTATTGAGTGAGGTCTGCACAGCTGCATTGTGAGGTTGGACACGCACCCAGCAGCATCTCAGACCTCCCCTATGGGTACCAGGAGCGTTCATTGCAATTTATGTTTCATTATCGTTTGGGATCTTTGGGGACAGGTAGCAAAGGTAAACCCATCTTTTGGAACGCGATGAATTGGGGGTTTTCTTTTGTTCCGTTCTTGCTTCAGTCATGAGAGACATGCTTTAAATAGGGAAGCGGCGATGTCATTTCCAGGCGCTTTCCCAGCACTAAGTAGGTCAGGGTTTTGTCACAGTTTTGACAAGATCACAGGTGACTCACTGTAAATTTGGAGAGTCACGAATCTTGTCAGGATACGGAGTGCATTTGCAATCTGATTAAATGGCCTTAATTCCTGGCCTGTGGAGGGTCCTCTTGCCCCACACCCCCTGACCCCACGGCACAATCTGCTGAAACTGGCCCTCAGAGGGCAGGGGGCGCAGTGAGTCGAGTCCCCCAGGACTTGTCCTCACTGCTGGCTGAGGATATCTGTCCTCTTGCCTGCCTGACAAAACCAACTCCTGGGAGTGGATGAGAGAACCGTCCCCTCTCCCTGACTTGCAGCATTTTGTGCAAGTGTAGCCTCAGGCACAGAGGTGCACGGCATAAGCGCACACACAAACTGAGCACGTGCCTGTGATCACACTGCCCCCCGGGCCACCGCTGCCTCCACATCTCACGCCACACACCCGCGTGGCTGCTGCGCTTCCCGTCTGTGAGATCCCACAGCGCGTGCTCTTCCTCCAGCTCCTTCGGCTCCTTGGGGTGTTTGTGGGGTCCATCCAGGTACCCATGTGTCATTGTTACTCGTTCATTCCCAGTGCTGTGTGAATAGATGACATTCCCTGCTGATGGATGTTGGAGGGGTGGTTTGCAGGGTGGGCTCTTGGAGCAGGGGGCCATCCTGGACAATGTCTTCTGCTGGACATTCGGCTGCATTTCTGTTGGGAGCACACCTGGGAGTGAAAGTGCTGGGTCACGGGACTGCAGCGCTTCAGTTTAGGAGAACCTCCGGCTTCCCCAAAATGCACTCTGCCGGGCAAGTAGAGGCCAGACTGAGGTTTCCCAGGAGGAGAGAATAAGCCCTGATGGCAATAGAGTGTATTTTGGATTGATGTGGGTTCAGGTAAGAATCCAAAGGCAATTTAGTCAGCATTTATTCTCAGACATCTGAGAGGGGAGAACTGGTCTTTACAGAGGTGGATTCTGCACTTAAATGAGCAATTGGTATCCCCCTGTCTGCTGTGCGGCTCATGTAACCTTTTCTCCCTGTGCTCAGGTGATGTCATCCACCAACAGGGCATGTCCTGCCCTGACAAACCAACTCTGGGTAAGAGGCTGAATCATGTCCCCTTACTCCCCGGGGACGGGCAGAGGCAGGGTGGGCCCGCCACATTATCACTGCTTGTCACAGGCTGCAGAGGCTGCACTTGTATTAAGCTCTGTCTCAGGACGGCCCTGGGTGCTAAGGAAACCCGCCACGCATGTGTCATGTCCTGGGCACCTCATGACTTAACCCAGGCTTCGGTCAGCATCACCTCCACACCCTCTGAGGCGGGGGAGAAGGGACAGGGTTACCCTCTTGTCACAGATGATGAAACCAAGGTTCAAGTTAAGTATGTGGCCTAGGGTCTCAACTTGACTAATAAAAGGGGGCCTGGCCCACATCTTCTGGCACAAACCCTGTGATACTCTGCTGCACTGCAGCCCCCTCCTCTATTTATTAAGCAGATAATTGAAAGGTGGTACTGTATTTTACAGCGACCTTTAATAGCGACCTAAGCAACTGACTCCTTTGGGCTTGGCAGAGGGGAGCCTGTACATCTCCGTCTTGCACAGGTGATGGTACAGGACTGGTGGTCCCACCAGTGTGAAACCATCACTAGCCCGTCATTTTGGGTATCCCTTTATGTGCTAGTTTGTACCGATTCTAAAAAGTTATTTTAGGAAATTGAGGTAATGGGATATAGTCGGTCGAGTCATGTGAAATCTAAATGTTCGAGAACATTTGGCAGTAGTATAGATTTTAACCTTTCCTGTTCGTATGTGGTATTTTCTGAAACCTGAGAGTTAAAAGCGTATTTTCCAAAACTACTGGTGTCTATGAAAGGAAGAAATAAATAGACAGAGAAATAGTCTAGTTAACTTCATGGTATGTCTATCATTATAGGAAGCTTGATAACCTTCAAAATTACCTTTGGTGGTTCCAATAAAAAACAGACTTCTGTTGTTTGCAGAGTGAGCTTTGCGCTGTGACTGTTGAATATTCTGTAAAATTATTTCAGAAACTGCTGCCTGTATCTTGAAATCTTTAATGGTGAATACCAGTTAAAATTAGTTAGTTTTATTATCAAAAGAGATTTTATTTTGTGCAAATTGTTTAGTTCAGTTCTGACCAAGTTAAAGAACTAAAAACATAAAACAACGAAAAAATAACCCCTAAATTGGTTTTTTTAGGTAAATAAAGCAACTTCCTGTGTCATTTATCATTTTGTATCTATGTAAGTGATACAAATCATATCACTCCCAATCAAGCGACTAAGACTTTTAATTAATGCGTGAGGATCTCAGCCTTGATGTGAGAGTCTACATCTCACAGTCAGTGATCCCAGGTCAGTTTTTCTCATGGATGTGGACACTTTTGTTCTTCCTAAGAATCCTGCAGGAGACACGCCAGTTCCTCACTGTGGTAGCAAGAAACCAGGTGTTAGACCAGGGCTACAGAGACACGGGGTGGAACTTCTTCCTTGGCCTTTACATCCAACCATGTGCCCTAAATTTCAAATTCATGTGTGCTTACAGTTTTGAAACACCGTCACGGTGACCGGTGATGGTAAGTTCCCCTGGCATGTGGTTGGATATAAAGGCTGGGTGTCAGCCCCGAGTGTGCCCCTGTGACCCCCCAGGCCTGCGGTCAGACTCTATGCCTGTGCTTAGCAGGGCCGGTGCTGCCTTCAGGAAGGGGTGTGTCTTTGGGGACATGTTTGACTCCACTATTTCAGAGCCTCAGATGATGGTGTATTCCCTTCGGAGTTCAAATTAAAATCCCTTTGAGCCCTCATCTCATTGGTCATTCTTTGTTGTGTGGTCCAGGGACCCTCAACGTGCTGGCAGTCCTGCTACCAGCAATGGCAGAAGAAGGGACAGCACGTGAATGGGAGGTCCTGCTCCCCAAAGTGGCCGCCACTGGGTGGCTTTGTCACTGCAGGATGGGGACATCCAGCACTCAGGCTAGTGCCCACCCACTGTAGAAAGCAGCATGGTTCCCGGTGGTGGCTGCTGGCCAGGGGGAGGAGGGGAGGGGATGCTGCTGGCCTCAACATTGTGCTTAAAGCCATGCTCTAGCTAGAGGGGACCTGGACGCCCACCAGCTGTGCCCTTGGGAGCACACAGACACTGGCTGGGAGGGCAGCACACTCAGCATCATGCAACTCCCACCCCAGTTCAGCTGTTGGGTCACCTGATCCGTCAAATCTGCTTTAATGTTTTGGGGTCTCAAAGAATCAGGTCTGGATCGTGATCGGATGTGCATTTGACAAAGGTCTGTCTTGTGGAGGGTGTGGGGAATCGATTATAAGGGAGGACCCTGGAACTCAATTAGGATGGTGGGGGTCCTCCAGATCACTGAGAGTGGGGGGGGGGTGGTCCTCAGGATCACTGAGGAGTAGTGGGGAGGGGTCCTTGGGATCACTGAGGTCTCACAGCCCTGCAGGTCCTAGAGAGGGTTGAGGGCAGTTTAGACTCGTGTGATAGAGGTGGAGAGAGGCCTGGCTTTGGCATCTGGTCGGTGGGATGAGGTGGACAGATGTGAGACAGAGGATGATGTGCGAGTGGTGCCAAGCTCTGGCCTGACCCCTGGGGGATGTGCCGGTGGCTGACATAGTGATGTCTAAGCTTGAGCTCTGTTATAGGGTTTTCTGCAGAACGAAAGTTATTTTTGTTTCTGTTTTTAATTTTGATGAAGTCCAATTTATTATTTTTAGCTATTGGTGTCATGTCTAAGAACTTTTCACCTAGGCTAGCTCCTGAAGATTTCCTATGTTCTTCTAAAATTTTATAGTTTTACATTTTACGTTTGTATCTTTGATCCATTTGAGCTAATTTGTTCAGGTGTGATGTTTAGGTGGAATTTCAGTGTTCTGCCTGTGCATGTCCAATTGCCCCAGCACTCCTGGTTGAAAAGATGAGGCTTCCTCCATTGAACTGTATTTTCACTGTTGTCAGAATCAGTTGGCTGTACTTGTGTGGGTCTGTTTCTGTTTTGTTTTGTTTTTATTTCTGTTCCACTGATCTACTTGTCTGCTTTCTGCTAATACTTCACCGTGTCGGTTACTGCAGCATTATGGTAAGCCCTAGTCTCAAGTACAGTGATGCCTCTCATCCCATTCTTTTTTTTTTTTCTTATTTATCTATTTATTTATTAACATCTTTATTGGAGTATAATTGCTTTACAATGGTGTGTTAGTTTCTGCTTTATAACAAAGTGAATCAGTTATACATATACATATGTTCCCATATCTCTTGCCTCTTGCGTCTCCCTTCCTTCCACCCTCCCTATCCCACCCCTCTAGGTGGTCACAAACCACCGAGCTGATCTCCCTGTGCTATGCGGCTGCTTCCCACTAGCTATCTATTTTACATTTGGTAGTGTATATATGTCCATGCCTCTCTCTCACTTTGTCACAGCTTACCGTTCTCCCTTCCCATATCCTCAAGTCCATTCTCTAGTAGGTCTGTGTCTTTATTCCTGTCTTACCCCTAGGTTCTTCATGACCTTTTTTTTTTTTTTCTTAGATTCCATATATATGTGTTAGCATACGTATTTGCTTTTCTCTTTCTGACTTACTTCACTCTGTATGACAGACTCTATGTCCATCCACCTCACTACAAATAACTCAACCCATTCTTTTTTTTTCAAAATTATTTTAGCTATTCCAGTTCCTTTGCCTTTACATAAATATTTTAGAATAAGCTTGTCTATATCTATTAAAAACAGCTTGCTGGGATTTCAGTAGGGATTTGGATAGAATCAACATATTTACTATGTTGAGCCTTCTAACCCATGAACATGCTTTGTCTCTCAATTTATTTCAGTCTTCTTTGATTTTCTTTCATCATTTCATAAAATTCAATATATATCCCATACATGTTTATTCAGTTGACACCTAAGTATTTTATTTTATCTGAATGATTGTAAATCGTATCATGTTTATCCACTTTCCACATGTGCATTGCTAGTATGTAGAAACACTGTTGTTATTTGTATGTTGATCTCTTATCCTGTGACCTTGCTGAATTCATTGAGTTCTAGCAGATTTTCTGTAGATTCCTTAGGATTTTCTGTGTAGACTCTTTCATTATCCGTAAAGAGCTTTATTTCTTCTTTTTCAACCTATACGCCTTTTATTTTCTTTTTACACCTTATTGTACTTGCTAGAACTAATACTGTGTTGAATGGCAATGGTGAGAGTAGACATCCTTTCTTGTTCCTGATCTTAAGGAGAAAGCATTTAGTCTTTGGCCATCAATTATGATAGTAGCTGTAGGGTTTTCATAGATGCCCTTAGTGTGAGAAAGTTCCCTTGTATTCCTAGTTGCTGACTGTTTTATCATGAGCACATGTTGGATTTTGTCAAATGTTTTTCTGAGGCAATCTATATGACCATGTGGTTTTTATATTTAGCTTGTTAAAATGGTGGATTATATTGCTTGGTTTTTGAATATTGAACTAGCCTTGTATCCCTGGAATAAATCCCACTTGGTCACAGTGTATAATTCTTTTTATACATTGCTAGCTTTTGTTTGCTAATATTTTGTGGAGGTTTGTTGTTTCTCTGTTCATGAGGGGTGTTGGTACTTTCTTTGTACTGTCTTTGACTGGTTTTGGTATCATGGTGGAACTGGCCTCATAAAATCAGTTGATAATATTATTCTTAGTAAGCCTTTTTATGAAAGGAATCATGTGTTAAATATTGCACCGCAAATATTTTTTAGATATTCTCCAGTTAAAATAGTATAAATTCATGAAAAGTGCAAAACAGAAAAACAAAATACTTCAGAAGAATTGAAAAGTAATTAAGTTATACAAGTAACCTCTTCCAGGTTCTGAAATAGCCTGTCCCAGAGAGAATTGTGAAAGACAACATCTGTACTACAATTATGCATTGGAGAGTATTTAAACATTTCAGCTCCAAATAACAGCTTTGGAGTTTGCCTGAAATGTGTGTCTTGAATAAGAGGCAAATTATAAAACAGTGCTGGGTTTCAGGGAGAACAAAAAAAGGTTTTTTTGTGTGTGGGGGGGTGGTGGTTTGCAGTAGTGCGATCACGAGGAAAGTATTGAGTTGGTCACCTCAACTCATATATATAATATTTAAATATTTAAATCTAGATCCAAAAAAATAGGACAGTTTGGAGAACAAAGAGGAAACCATAATTTAAAAAATAATGAAACAGTAACTGCATTTCTTGTCCATTATGGCCAGCCGTGGCTGCCTCTGGCTTACTATTTGCAGTGAAAACCCAGTGACATTTTTGCCTTGTTCCACATTGCTTGCCCATTGCATCTGCTGACCAGCAGAGACGGTTTCAGGAAGGTCAAACAAGTTTATACCTCCTTTATAGTTGTCAGATGTAGCAAATAGAAATACAGAGTGCCTAGTTAAATTTGAATTTCAGATAAATAATGGATAATGTTTTCATGTAAGTTTGTCCCAAATATTGCACTGGACGTACTTATAGAAAACATTTATTGTTTATCTGAAATTCATATTTAACCAGACACCTGTTTTTCATCTGGCAGCCCTAGATTTTTGCCTTATTTTTTCTGTACTTTGAACCTTGCTCATTTTCATTCAGGTAGAAGCACCAGAAGTTATAGAGGAATGTCAAAACTCTGTAGCAGTTGTTTTATTTCATGTAAGACAGTTGTCTTTTCCTGGCAGGTGAACATGATGGCGGACCTTGTGTAATATTTTGTGTTTTTTCTCGTGTTTATGGGTGCCTGCATCAGGGTGTCCAGCCCTGGGCAGGAGTACCCCCCTCCAAGGACTAGTTTGTGCCCTGCACCACCAAGGCCCATTCACACTCGGCAGTGATCTCATTTCGTTCTCTTGCCGGCATCTGATGATTCATAAAGACTCTTACTCATCCACGTATTCCCACCTCAGTCCCATTTGCAATTACCCTCTTCGGATGCTGCCTAAATTTGTGTCCATGCACTACAGATACATTGTATGTCTTATATACTCCTGGGTCAGATGTATAAGTAGAAACAGAGTTTATCTCTTGCATGCTTTGCTTGAATGATCCACCACAGTGAGCTTTGTGCTGGTGTCATCTGCAGTGCCTGTATTAGATGATGGGTCTACAGAAGGTCTGAAGAGCTCTGTCAGCACCTTGAGGTTTCAGGTATCAGCAGGAAGAGGTCTGCTTGGGAGAGAGCTCTCAGCCATCACCCCGCTGTCTCTCTTTATAGCAGCACTGGCCCCTAGAGTCCCCTGGTCTGTCCTCTTCTGCTTTCATTCTGTTCCAGGCAGCTGGCAAAACCACACCTCATTGCTGAACATCTTTGCTGTGGACGGTGTCCTTATATCTGTTATATCGTTTTAACCCAGAGGAAGGAAATGCCCCTGACTCTTGTTTGTATTTTTGTCTGGTTTTAGGACACGTGAAGCTGTTAGAATCACAACTCTGCTAAAAAACAAAGCTAAAGAGAATTGCTCTTGTAAAGGCAAATACTCCTTAAAGTCAACTCAGAAAAAAGCATTATAGGCAGTTTACCAGCAGCTAAAATGAAGGCCCCACATGGTCTTCCTGTTACATTTGTAAGATCCCAAAGAATGTGGGGCTGTGGATGGGGATGAGTTGGGGGTCCACCCGAAAGCAGTGTGGAAGCTTCTAGGGTCATTTTCTTCATGCCTTGTGAAAACTGAACTCGCTGTTCCCAAGTTTGTGATTGATTCTCTGATTTCTACAATTTCCAACTAAACTCACTTAGAATACAGGTTAAAATATTCTTTGTGATGGGCTATTTTACTCAAAATACAGAAGTGAGAAATTTGATAATTTCTAATATCTCTAGAATTCTGAGGATATTTAAAACTGGCCCAGTTCTTAAAATGTCAAGAAATTGTTAAGTATAACATTTTGTGTTGACTTAAATATGTTTTATTGCTTAATCTGCATAAATATATATTTCCTAAGAATTGGTCTTTCAGTGCTCAGAATGTATATTTTCATATAATTTTGGAGTTAAAATAGGAAGGACAAAATTTGCTGCAATTTTATTCCCATTTGGGGGGATGTTTCTGCAGCCATTAAACCTGAATATTTTTCCAAACGGAAATTGCTTCTTTTGTAAATATGTTCTGTTTATTAACTTTAACACTTAAACATAAAGAACTTGCTTTGGTTTCTGTTGTCTAGGAATTATACACTCACTTGCATTAAATACACGTTGGCCAAGCCTCGTGTGCATACATGCAGGGGACTCCTCAGAGTCAGGCGATTTGGGGATACGGCCCCCTTTTATCCCCTGGGCCACCTTCTCTGCCTCAGTTCCCAACAGTGAGGCTCTGAGCCCTGCTGGAAACTTATGCTGTCAATAAGCTCCCTTTATTTTCCTGTGGGGAAGGAGCATAGAATTGCTTCTTTTTTTTTTTTTAAGGCATTAAGGATATTACCTCACCTCTGTTAGAATGGCTATCATCCCCTCCCCAACAAAACACTCTCAGAAAGTAACAAGTGTTGGGACCAAGATTTGTAAAAATTGTAACCCTTGTGCACTGCTGGTGAGAGTATAAAATGGTACAGCCGCTTTGGAATAAGGTACAGTGGTTCCTCAAAAAAATAAAAATAGATTTACCATATGATCTAGCAATCCTCCTTCTGCATATGTACCCAAAAGAAGTAAAAGCAAGGACTCTAAAAGATATTTGTACACCCATATTCATAGCAGCATTATTCACAGTAGGCAAAAGGTGGAAACAACCCAAGTGTCCATTGACAGATGAACAGATAAACAAAATGCGGCATCTGCATCAAATGGGGTATTAGCCTTAAAAGGGAAGGAAGTTCTGACACTTGTTAGAACATGGATGAACCTTGAGGACATCATGCTCAGTGAAATAAGCCAGTCACAACAGGACAAATACTGTGATTGCACTCAGTGAGGTCCCTAGAGTAGTCACATTTATAGAGATAGGAAGTAGATGGTGGATGCCAGGCACTGGGGAAGGAGAGGAAGGGGAGTTATTGTTTTTTAAGAGGTATAGAGTTTCAGTTTGGGAAGATGCAGAAGTTCTGGAGATGGATGGTGGTGACGGTTGCACGGCAGTATCAATATAATGAATGCCACTGAACTGTACACTTAAAAGTGGTTAAAATGGTAAGTTGTATGTTATATGTATTCTGCCAAAATTTTTTAAGAGTATCATGGTTGTGTGCCTATCTGGAGATCAAGGGACCACTCACTCCTTCCTGTGGGTCACTTATGACACCCTCGGGCACTTTAGGTTCTGTTTCAGGTTCTGTCCCCTGAGCCCCCATACATTTGTCTGGCTCCCCATCACTCAACACTGGTGTAGTCGATGGGGCCCCGGTGAGAGGGCAGGATGCTGGAAGTACCTCTGGTTCAGGCTGGACAGAGGCTGGGGGGAGGTGTAGATTCTGAGCCGAGTCTTGACAAATACATGCATCTGTGTAATACACATCCTCATCAAGCTATGGAAGGTTAACATTAACATCACACCCCGAAGTTCTCTCAGGCCCTGCCTCCAGCCTCCTCGCCACAGGCAGATGTTTTTTGATTTCCCCATCATAGGTTAATTTTGCCAGTTGTAGAGCTTTCTCTGAAAGGAACCAGGCAGTAGGTGCTCATCTCCGCTCAGTGTGAGGTTTCTGCGATTCATCCGTATTGTTGCTTTATCAGTGGCTTGCTCCCCTTCCTTGCTGTCTGTGTTCCATTGTCTCTCTGTGCCAGGGGTTGTTTGGCTACTTTCTTGTTTCTGAACTGCTGAGCTGTTCCCAGTTTGGGGCTCTTATGAATAGGGCAGCTGTGAACATTTTGATACAAGGCTTTTTGTAGACAGATGCTTTTGTTTCTCTTAGGTTAATACCTAGGAATGGAATTGCTGGGTCATGGGGCAGGCTTGTAAAACACCACCAGACTGTTTCATACCCCCACCCACAAGGCTGGAGGGTTCTGGTTGCTCTGCATCCTTGCCAACATTCGGTACTGTCAGCCTTATTTCCTCTCAGGCATCCCAGTGCGTGTGCAGTGGTATATCATTGGAGTTTTAATTTGCATCTCCTTGGTGACTAATGATGTTGAAGTGCCTGTCCAGCTCTTTCACTTTTTACTAGGTGGTTTTTCTTCATATTATTGAGTTGTAGTTGTGACTTTGATAAGCAGAATTTTAAAATGTTTATGAAGTTAACTTGCCATTTATCATTTATGATTATTTCTTTCTGTGTCCTAAAAAAGCTTTTGCCTACCCTAAGCCATGAAGATATTCTTCTGTAGTTCTTCCTGAAGTTCTTTAGTTAAGCTTTTACAACAAGGTTTGTGATTCAGCTTCATTTAATTTTTACGTATGGTGGGGGGTAGGGGTTGAGGTTCATTTTTTTCCATATGGATATCCAGTGTTTTCCAGCACCATTTGTTGCAAAGACCATCCTGTCCATGCTGAATTGTGGTGGTGGCTTTGTCAGAAATCAAATGGTCATGTAAGTGAGGATCTATTTCTGGGCTCTTTATTCTGTTCCGTTGATCCATTTGTCCGTCATTATGCCGGTATCGCACTGCCTTGGTTACTGCACCTTTATGGTAACATCCAAGCTCCTGCCCATCACCTTATCCTGGCTCTGCTCCAGGGTGATACAGTAGATGATATTTGCATTGTTTGCTCACACTCATTCTCCTTACACGTGAAACGGTGATGCTACCACTGAGTGATGGTGATGACTGTGTGAATTACCTATGGTGACACTTGATGCAGTGCCACACACAGGACATGTTCAGTAAGTGTTTGTCTTCCTCTTTGATTCTGTAAGTGGCTCACATCTTTGTGTACCATCACCACATCTCTGGCATGGCTGAGAAGTCGGTAGAGAAGCAACAGGATGAAATAATTTTTTTATTGAAATATAATTGATTTATAATGTGTTAGTTTCAGGTGTACAGCACAGTGATTCATTTATATATATATACACATATATATATATATTTAGATTCTTTTTCCTTATAGGTTATTACAAGATATTGAGTACAGTTCTGCATGCTACACAGTAGGTCCTTGTTGTTGATCTATTTTATGTATAGTAGTGTGTATATGTTAATCCCAAACTCCTAACTTATCCCTTTACCCTACCTTCCCTTTTGGTAACCATTAGTTTGTTTTCTATGTCTGTGAGTCTGTTTCTATTTTGTAAATATGTTCACTTGTATCTTTTGTTCAGATTCCACATATAAGCGATATCATATGATATTTGTCTTTCTCTATCTGGCTTACTTTCATGTAGTATGATAATCTCTAGGTCCATCCATGTTCCTGCAAATGGCATTATTTCATTCTTTTTTATGGCTGAGTAGTATTCCTCTGTGTGTGTGTGTGTGTGTGTGTGTGTGTGTGTGTGTGTGCGCATGGATATATATATACACACACATATATATATATCACATCTTCTTTATCCATTCATCTGTCAGTGGACATTCAGGATGAAATAATTTTAATTACGATCCTGGGTTCTGTGGCAGAGGACAAAACCAAGCTACTGTCTACTTAGTTCCAATATTGACCTTGGCTGTTTTATTTTGCAGCATTCTCTAATCTTTTAAAGTTTACTTCTCTGAGTCTCAGTTTTCTCATATGTAAAATTAAGATAATACCCAAGGTCCTTGTCAGACACATTGGCATTAAGGCATGTGAAAGCACTTTGTTGGAGCTAAAACATTATAATAGCACCAACTGCCATATTTTCCGTTCTCTCTCCACTGGGATTGCAGGCGTTTAGGGCCCAGGGGATATATTTTTTCCCGTTTTTTGTGTGTTACTCAGACATTAGGGCTCACATCATTGATTTGCCACCTATTTCATGTTTTTCATTGTCATTAATACGACTGCTTCTAGCAGGATTTTCTCAAGGACCACAGACAACAGAGCCTATTTGAATCCCTCTAGTGTTTGTTGTCACACTTTGCGAACAGCACGTTAAAACCATTCAGTAAGAGTGTTTACAGACTCAGAGAGCCAGCTCCTGCCTTCTTGAAGGTTTGATTTAAGACACAGAGCAGGGCAGGTGTGAACAAGGGGCAGCAGCTGCGGAACACAGGCACCCAGGCCTGAGTAAGCGGCAGGCGGTGGTGTGAGACTGACTGTCCACTCTCGAGCCATCTGTGCCTCCTGAGGTGGGTCTGGAACATCCCTTAGTCCCTTAACCCAGAGGAGGGGTGGGAGCCCCCAGCTAGGGGCTGGGTGGGCATGGAGAGTTCAAGAGAAGGGAGGAAAGTGGCTCCCTGGAGGCAGATATTGCCGGGGTCACGCCGAGCCTTGAGTGGAGGCTTTGAGGGCTGTTGAGGAGTGTCTCGGGTTAGGTGTATCTGCTTCTCAGGCAGCAAACTCAGGTGTCAAGGAAGGGCCCTTTTCCTTTTCCATCTGTCTGCCTAGATTCTGATTCTGAACCTCTGTTCCCTGTGGCACAGTCATTTGGGGTGTCTTCTGCCTCCCTGCGTTGTGCTACAGGTGGGCTCTTCAGAGCCGAAAGGAGGTGGTCTGCAGGGGGAACGGCCGCCCTCTCGCCAGTGGTCCACACAGGTGGACCCTGAGTGTCCAAGCTCCCCCCTGCCTGATGCAGACAGGTGTGTGCACCTGGAGGAGGTCAGCACATCTGGCGCCTTTGCAGTGACATCCTGACTTCCAGTGTCCTCATATCACTGCATGGTGGCCTCTGCTCCCTGGAGCTGTCACCCTGTGGGGGATAGAGACCTTCAGAACCAAGAATGAAGACTGTAGTAACTTCCAGAACAAAACTGGCATGAAACAGGATGAAGTGTAGAATGCCTTCCCTTACTGTACTGATGACCCCAGGCCACGCCTGCGCCAGAGACTTGCTGGAGCTGTGGGAGGTGCCAGCACATCCCCAGCCCTGGCCCGGATCTAGCACCATGCTCGCCGGAGGAGGGGTTGTCAGCTTCGTGCCTCCGGACTTGACTTGCAGACTGTCCTGCGACTGCCTCCTGGTGTGCTGTGCTCCATGTTTGTCTCCTTGGTTTTCTTCATCTGGTTTATTAACTCAGTCTTCATTCCTGAAGCAGATGTTTATTGAGCATGTACTGTGTATCAGGGACAGCAAATGCAGAAGGAAGTGAGCACTTCCTCTGCGCAGATGAAGCCAGGTTAGTGCCACTGGGTATTCAGAGGTGGCGGTGGAGGAGGGACCATGCCCTCCTCCATGTGTGTTGTATGTGACCTGGCTCCTGGCTCAGGGACCTGCCCCAGGTGAATAGGGAGAGGCAGGTCTGGGAGGGAGCAGTGACAAATCCCCACCCAGTGGGTGCGTGGCAATGAATGCTTTGTTATAAGCCAGCCCTACACTTGAAGTCCAAACACTCAAGGAGACAGGTTCCCAGGACAGAATAAAGTCCAGATGGGTGAGAAAATATTCCAGACAAATTTGAATCAAAGCCTTATATTTTCTCAGCCTAATCCTGCCATTTACTCCGTACTCTTTTTCCTTGATAAATAGCTGATCTCATTCAGAGATGACTAAGGACTACAAAAGAATTACAAGAGAAACCTGAAAATAAAGAAAGACAAAGAAAAACACAAGCCAAAGACTGTGGGAAAATGTGGATGATTCAGAGACCAGCTCAAGAGTTCAGAAAAGTAAGTTTCCAGACTCTCAAGGAAAATGCTGGCAACATGATCTCTAAAGCAGACTTTGAGCATAGAAGAAAGATTCAGAGGATTGAGTGAGACAGAAGAGAACAAAGCCCACACTGGTGGGATTCAGGGGAAAAAATCAGAAGAGAAAAAAATAAAAATGATAGCAACACAAAGACTAGTTCAGAAGCCAGAAAATCAGAGGCCTCATTGGACAGGTACAGCATGGAGGAAACGCCACAAAAGGAACCAAGTGTCACCGTGATTTGATTTCCTAACAAAGAGTTTTAGAAAAGAAGGGGAAAAGTTAAGTAGATGATCAAAGAAAACTATGTAAATATCCAGGCCAAACTTGACTCTGTCATTCATAAGGAATTGCATTTTGTTAAGCTTTTAAAAAAATTACCAAACCTGGACCCCTATCTTACACCATACCAAAAAACCAACTCAAAACGATTAAAGACTTGAATGTAAGACGTAAGAACATAAAACTCCCAGAAAGCAAAAAAAAAAAAAAAAAAAACAGGGCATAAAATCCTTGATGTTGGTCTTGGTGATGGTTTTTTGGCTATGACACCTAAAACAAAGGCAACAAAAGTCAAAATGGACAAATTGAACTACATCAAACTAAAAGCTTCTACACAGCAAAGGAAATCATCAGCAAACTGGAAAAGCAACTGGTGGGATGGGCGAAAATATTTGCAAATCATATATTTGATAAGGGGTTAATATCCAAAATATGGAATACAACTCAATAGCAAAACAAAACAAAACATTCTATTAAAAAATGGGCAGAGGCCCCGAATAGACATTTTTCCAAAGAAGACGTACAGATGGCCAACAAGTATGTGAAAAGGTGTTCAACATCGCTAATCGTCAGGGAAATGCAAATTAAAATCACAGTGAGATATCACCTTACTCCTGTTACGTGGCTATCATCAAGATGACAAGAGATATTGGTGAGTATTGGCGAGGATGTGGAGAAAAGGGAATCCTCCTACACTGTTGGTGGGAACCTAAGTTGGTGCAGCCACTATGGAAAACAGTATAGAGGTTCCTCAAAAAATTAAAAATAGAACTAACATATGATCCATCAATTCTACTTCTGGGTATATATCTAAAGGAAATG
The DNA here is from genome assembly GCF_964374135.1 of Grampus griseus. NCBI lineage: Eukaryota > Metazoa > Chordata > Mammalia > Artiodactyla > Delphinidae > Grampus > Grampus griseus. The sequence goes on along the minus strand of NC_139018.1, from coordinate 120,736,275 downwards.
AAAACAGGATCTCAAAGATATATCTGCATTCTCATGTTCATTACAGCATTATTCACAATATATATACACCATATTATATGTATATACAATGGAATATTATTCAGCCATGAGAAAGAAGCAAATCTTGCCATTTATAACAACACTGATGAACCTAGAGCACATTACGATAAGTGAAATAAGCCAGGCAGAGAAAGACAAAATACTGTGTGGTACCCCTTATATATGGGATCTTAAAAAAAAAAAAAAAAAGAAAGTAAAACTCAGAAACAGAGAGTAGAAAAGTGCTTGCCAGGATCTGGGGGTGGAGGAAATAGGGAGGGGTTGGTGAAAGGAAAAAGTAACAGGGCAGAAAAGGTAAGGAGCATCAGTCGGGATAGAACATGCTGGGCCAGCCTGTGCTGAGTTGCACCCTCTGAAGGGACCCTGATGGATTCTGAGTAAAACAATGGATGTCCCAATAGTTCCTTATTTAGCCAAACTGACTAGTGTAAAGACAGAGACAATGGACAGATATTCTCAAGCATGCCCGAAATCAGAAAACTTAGATTCTGTGAGCCCTTCTGAATAAGGGTTTTGAATAAAACCATTGAATGTCAAAATCCAGCCAAAATAGAAGTGCATAAAAGTTCAGCACTTGTAAATGGGTGGTGAACCTCAAATCTCTTTAAATATAAAAGTAAGAAAGATCGACCATCTGTGCGAGTTATAGTGGCAGCACATAGTATAGATAATATAAACCTTACAAATAGTAATATAACATAGGAAAATCACTGGGAGGGAAAAAGGAGCGGCCAGGCAAATATATAATGTCTTCATCTTTCTTAGCAGAGCAGTCGATAGTCACTAAGTTGAAAATGCTTTTTTACAAAATGAGGGCTATAACTTCAAGGCTTTTCATAGTGTTTTTGTTACCTTTAGAGCACTCTTTTAAGAAGCTGTCTCCTGTAGCAAAGAAGCATTTCTCTGAAATTTAGCAAGTCTTTCTGTTTTGCTGTCACATCCTTGCTTCCCTTTCTTTGTCCTTAATGAAAAGTGCTGCTCAGCAATGCTCGGTGTGCTGTAGGGATTGGGAATACCTGGTGAGCTGGCATCCATGAACAGGTGATGAGAGTTGCTATGGAAATGAAGCAGGTGAAGCGATGGAGAACAGAGGTGAGATGTGGCTAAGGAAGACCTCGGGGAGGAGATGCTTAGATCAGGCCCCGATGCTGATCTGGAGCCCGTCAGGCTGGGGAGCATGCTGCAGATTCCTGGGCAGGAAGGGTCCTGTTCCAGAAACAGAACAAGGGCCTTGTGTTTGGTGCCCCGCTTTGTTGATAATCCAGCAGATGGTCTGCCTACTGCGTAATCCTGTCCCTACTATACTCTTCATGCCTGGGACTGTGTCTTTGTGTTTTTACCTACCTAACCATTGTTTAGGACTGTCTGGAAGATGCCCAATGAAGGTAGAAAGATAGATGAATGAATGGATGAATGAGTGAATGGATGGATTTTTGAGGGTATAAGGTTAGTGACATATTACAGTTTATGCCATTAGCCACGTTTTATGTTTTTTTTTAACATCTTTATTGGAGTATAACTGCTTTACAATGGTGTGTTAGTTTCTGCTTTATAACAACCACGTTTTATGTTGAAGCTTATAATTTTAAACAAGATTCCCATTTTTTTGTGTGTGGGGGCTTTCTAGGCAGTTATTTAAAAGGTAAAAAAAAAAAAAATTCACAGTCTGTTATCAAAAGCAGACCAGGGGGCTTCCCTGGTGGCGCAGTGGTTGAGAACCTGCCTGCCGAAGCAGGGGACACGGGTTCGTTCCCCGGTCCGGAAAGATCCCACATGCCGCGGAGGGGCTCGGCCTGTGAGCCATGGCCGCTGAGCCTGCGCGTCCAGAGCCTGTGCTCAATGGGAGAGGCCACAACAGTGAAAGGCCCGTGTACCACAAAAAAACAAAAAAAAAAAGCAGACCAAAAATCCAATAAAACTTTTTCCTTTTAACAGAGAGAAAAACAATTCTAATTTTATATCAGTGTACTTTTGATATTAAAACTCATTTGTTAACTTAAATAAATTTATCCCAATCTTACCCAGCTTGACCATGCATAAAATTCCTTCCCAAGATCCTTTTCCACAAAACTGCTAAAAGTTCATCCTATTTTCCCCCCTTTTCTCATTCTGGAACAGTCAGTCATTCTACTTTCCTTACCTACTTTTCACACAGAGTTGTTTCCTTTCATCCTTATTATTTCTGCATAGTTTTAAAATTAAAATTCCTAACCGTTAAAATTCTTTTTTTTTTCAGGTGTTCTTTTTTTTAACATCTTTATTGGAGTATAATTGCTTTACAGTGGTGTGTTAATTTCTGCTTTATAACAAGGTGAATCAGCTATACATATACATATATCCCCATATCTCCTCCTTCTTGTGTCTCCTCCCACCCTCCCTATCCCACCCCTCTAGGTGGTCACAAAGCACCAAGCTAATCTCCCTGTGCTATGTGGCTGCTTCCCACAAGCTAGCTATTTTATATTTAGTAGTGTATATATGTCCATGGCACTCTCTCATTTCGTCCCAGCTTACCCTTCCCCCTCCCCGTGTCCTCAGGTCCATTTTCTATGTCTGTATCTTTATTCCTGTCCTGCACCTAGGTTCTTCAGAACCTTTTTTTGTTTGTTTTTAGATTCCATATATATGTGTTAGCATACGGTATTTGTTTTTCTCTTTCTGACTTACTTCACTCTGTATGACAGACTCTAGGTCCATCCACCTCACTGCAAATAACTCAAGTTCGTTTCTTTTTATGGCTGAGTAATATTCCATTGTATATATGTGCCACATCTTCTTTATCCCAAGACTGCCTTTTGGGAGCATTGTGAAATTCACATTTTACAGCATGTGATTTAGGCTGCTAATGATGACCCAGGACCAGCCAGTTCGAGATTCTAGCCTCCCATGAACTACATGGATTTATCTTCTGAGAGTTTTATATCCTAAAGTACATGTGCAATAAGAGAAATTAAATTCATGTCCAAGATTCTCATCTGTGTTTATCTGAGAAGAAAGTGAGTTGAGATATTTTCTATCAGGTTTGGAGGCACTACCCTTCTGGAAGTACACTTTGGCTAACTTCATGTTCACCTGTTCTCTGCCACGAGATGTTGAAATCACAGATATGGTGACTATTGGAAGCAGGTTAGTAAGTCATTTTAATTCCTTTAGGATAAACGTATCCTCTCTGTTGGCAAGACTGGTTGGTGGGAATCTGCATTTTGATGATCACATATAGATTCACTATTTTGTTTAGAGTGAGGTACTGCTTTGTGTGTAGAGTGTTCTGAGTCTGAAGCCCATGGGGTGAGAGAAAGGTGGCCTCCACCCTAGGAGCCCAGGTTCGTGTGATTGGAGGGAGGTTGCTGATGTAGAGAGAGATGGGGAGAGAGCCCAGGAGTGGTGCTCTGTGGACACATTATTTTTTGTCTTTGAAACACGAGCTGGAGCATCCTTTGAACCAATGTTTTTCAACACTGAAATCCCACCCCCATCAGTCAAGCTTTTTGTTCTATTTCACTCTGTAGTTTGTATATGGAACAGCAGATGTTTTAGTTTTCCACACAGAAAATTTATAAAATTGAGTTTTGACCAGTCATAGTCCACGGAGACTTCGGCGGCTTCCATTTGGCCACCAGCCCTCCCTCTACCTTGAGGTTCTTTCTGTACCTGGATTTTTCCCGGGCTCGTGTTACTGTGTTGTCTTAAAGATTTGCCCCCTTGATTCCAATGGGCCTGCTCTTCCTTTCTGAGTGATTCCACTGCACCAGCCAGCACGGTCATGAGCGGTGCCCCTCATGGGGCTCCTGGCCTCCGGAATTGAAGATGAAGGCTCTGCTGACTCTGATTCCTCATCTCGCTCACGTTAGAAAGTCCAGGCAGCTGAAACAGTGTGCTTTTGAAAGGAGGTTTTCTGTGAGACTCTTTACAAGTAAAGAGGCTTGTCTGCTTCTTTGTGATGCTTGTATCCTGCCCATCGGGAGGCTGGAGGTGGGGGCACAGGCTGGCATTGGAATCCCAGTCCCTTGATGGGGCCTGATCCTCTTGGAGCCTCTTTTTTCTCATCTCTAAACTGCGTACACTGGTCAGGGTTCTTGTTTTCTTCATTGTTGTTTCTTTGTCTTTTTGTTGGCAAACAGCTGAAACTGGAAGAGCTGGGAAGCAGGTCTCTAGGGTTCCAAGGAGTTCCTATCACATCCAGCTGGTCTCAGGTGTGCTGGCCCGAGAGAGCGGTGCTGGGGGAGCCCAGGCCTGTCTCCCCTGCACATTTCTCCACCTCACACATTCTCCTCTATTTCTCTCTGTGTGACTGTCATTCTCTCTCCATGTGGACTGATTGATTCCCTCTTGAGTCCCCTCACCCACCTGGGGGCGGATGGCCACCAACAGCTCTCTCACTTCAAAAAGCTACCACCTACAACACCAAAAGCAGAAGCAACTAAATAACAAAATAGATAAATTGCACCACATCAAAATTTAAAACTTTTGTGCTGCAAACAAGACCTTCAAGGCAGCAAAAAGACAACTCAAGGAATGAGTGAAGATGCTTGTAAAATTGTATCATCAAAGAACTCATATGCAGGACATATAAAGAATTCTTACAACTCAATAAAAAAGACAAATAATAGCCCAATAAAAAATAGACCAAAAAATTTGAGTAGACATTCCTCCAAAGATGATATATAAGTGGCACATGAAAAGATGCTCAACATGCAGTCATTAGGGAAATGCAAATCAAAACCGCATTGAGATACCACTTCACACGCACTAGGATGTCTAGAACCAAAAGAAAAAGATCAGCGTTGGTGTGGAGGTAGAGAGATTGAAACGATTGCACATGGCTAGTGGAAATATAAAATGCTGTAGCCTCTTTGAAAAACGGTTTGGCAGTTCCGCGAAAAGTTAAACAGAATTTCCATATGACACAGCACTTCCGCTCCTGAGTATCTATTGAAGAGAAGGGAAAACGTATGTCCCCACAAAGGCTTGTACGTGAATGTTCAGTAGTGTTTTTTATAATAACCAAAAAGTAGAACCAACCCAAATATCCATCAACTGATGAATAGATAAATAATATGTATTCTGGTCCACCATGGAATATTATGCAGAGTGGGATTCTGTTGTAAGAACATGGGGACCTTGTACCCCTGTACCACGAACCTGGTAAAGAGCTGAGTTAGAGGGAGCAGTGGGTGTCCCTGTGGGAAGATGATATTGTCTGCCTCATAGAGTGATGTCAGGATGAAGATAAATAACTGCCTGTGAATCGTTCAGTCCAGAGCCTGGCACACCGTACACGCCAGCTGCAGTGGTTCCATCAGTGTCACGCTACACCTGGAAAAATGAAATGTAGTGCACAAAACATGGTCACGTGATAAACTTAACCTCAAGGAATGTGAAGATAAGTCCAAGAATGAAAAGGATGTTTGGACTTCCTGAGTGGTGCAGTGGTTAAGAATCTGCCTGCCAATGCAGGGGACACGGGTTTGAGCCCTGGTCTGGGAAGATCCCACATGCAGCAGAGCAGCTAAGCCGGTGAGCCACAACTACTGAGCCTGCGCTCTAGAGCCCACAAGCCACAACTACCAAGCCCATGTGCCACAACTACTGAAGTCCAGCGCCTAGAGCCCGTGCTCCGCAGCAAGAGAAGCCACTGCCATGAGAAGCCCGCGCACGGCAAGGAAGAGTAGCCCCCGCTCGCCACGACTAGAGAGAGCCCGCGCAGCAACGAAGACCCAATGCAGCCAAAAATAAATTAATTAAATAAATAAATTAAAAAGAAAAGGATGTTAATTGATATGCTCAGTTGTCTGCTTGCATGAGAATCTTTACAGGTTTGTCTCTGTATTGTACTGTCATTACTTTCCATTGTTGCTTTCTGCGATATTAGGTATTAAGAGCTTGCCAACAGAAGCAAATAACCATATCATTTGAGGGGAGGAGGACAGGAGTGAGCTTTCTAAATGAGCTTTTGTGTCTGACACTCAGAGCAAGAGCTTTATTCAACCTCTCATCGTCTCTTCTGCCATGTGAACGATACCTACTTCACAGTGTCCGGGTGATGAGGACAGGAGAGAAGGGGAAACCTGTGTACTTAGAAGACAGTCATAAAGCTATAACTGCTGTGATAATAATTTCATTATCACAGCCTATGTAATATATATATAATATATGTACATACAGGCAGACCTCGTTTTATTGTACTTTGCTTTATGCACTTCTCAGATATTCAGTTTTTTTACAAATTGAAGATATGGGGCAATCTTTATACAATCAGTTGTTTCCTTTGCGTGAGGAGACTGTGTCAAGCACTTGGTGCTATTTTTCCAACAGCATTTGCTCACTTCTTGTCGCTGTGTCACATTTTGGTAATTCTCCCAAGATTTAAAGTTTTTTCGTTGTTATTATATTTATTATGATGATCTGTGACCAGTGATCATTTTTTTCTTTTGTTTAATTTAAGTATAGTTGATTTACAATATTATATTAGTTTCAGGTTTACAGCATAGTGATTCAGTATTTTTATAGATTATACTATAAAGTTGTTTTAAAATAGTGGCTACATTCCCTGTGCTGTACAATATATCCTTGTAGCTTATTTATTTTACAACATGGTAGTATGTACCTTCAAATCCCCTACCCTTGTCCTACTCCACCACCCCTCTCCCCACTGGTAACCGCTCCTTTGTTGTCTGTGAGTCTGATTCTGTTTTGTTATATTCATTCATTTGCATTATTTTTTAGATTCCACATATAAATGATAGCATATAATATTTCTCTTTCTCTGTTTGACTTACTCCACTCAGTATGATAACGTCTAGGTCCATCCATGTTGCTGCAAATGGCAAATTTTCAATCCTTTTTTATGGCTGAGTAATATTCCATTGTAGATACACACCACATTTTTATCCATTCATCTATTGATGGACAAACAGGTTACTTCCATATCTTCACTATTGTAAGTTGTGCTGCTATGAACGTTGAGATGCATGTATCTTTTCCAATTAGCGTCTTTGTTTTCTTTTGATATATACTCAGGAATGGAATTACTGGATCATATGGGAATTCTATTTTTAGTTTTTTGAGGAATCTCCATACTGTTTTCTGTATCAACTGCACCAGTTTACATTCCCACCCTCTCCAGCTTTTGTTATTTGTAGACTTTTTGATGATAGCCATTCTGACTGCTGTGAGGTGATATCTCATTGTTGTTTTGATTTTCATGTCTCTAATAATTAGTGATGTTGAGCATCTTTTCATGTGCCTGTTGACCATCTGTATGTCTTCTTTGGAGAAATGTCTATTCAGGTCTTCTACCTGTCTTTTGATTGAGTTGTTTGTTTGTTTGTTGTTTGTTTTGATGTTGAGCTGTATGACCTTTTCATATATTTTGGATATTAACCCCTTGTTGGTCACAGCATTTGCAAATATTTCCTCCCTTTCCATAGGTGTTTTCATTTTGTCAGTGGTTTCCTTTGCTGTGCAGAAGCTTTTAAGTTTAATAAGGTCCCATTTGTTTATTTTTGCTTCTGTTTCCTTTGCCGGAGGAGACAGATCCAAAACAATATTTCTATGGTTTATGTCAAAGAGTGTTCTGCCCATGTTTTTGTCTAGGAGTTTTGTGGCTTCCAGTCTTACATTTAGGTCTTTAATCCATTTTGAGCTTATTTTTGTATATGGTATGAGAAACTGTTCTAATTTAATTCTTTTACATGTAGCTGTTCAGTTTTCCCAGCATTTCCCCTTAATGAAGAGACAGTCTTTTCCCATTTTTATTCTTGTTTCCTTTGTCATAAATTAATTGATGATAAGTGCATGGGTTTATTTCTGGGCTCTCTGTTCTGTTTCATTGATCTATGTGTCTGGTTTTATGCCAGTACCATGCTGTTTCGATTACTTTAGCTATATAATATAGTCTGAAGTCAGAGAGCGTGATACTTGTGGCTTTGTCCTTTTTTTCTCAAGACTGCTTTGGCTGTTTGGGGTCTTTTGTGGTTCCATATAAGTTTTAGGATTATTTGTTCTAGTTCTGTGAAAAATGTCATGGGTATTTGGCTAGGGATTGCCTTAAATTTGTAGATTACTTTGGGTAGTGTGGACATCTTAACAATAGTAATTCTTGCAAATCATGAACACAGGATATCTTTCCATTTCTTTTATCGTCTTCAGTTTTCTTCATCAGTGTCCTGTAGTTTTCAGAGTATAGGTCTTTGGCCTCCATGGTTAAGTTTATTCCGAGGTATTTTATTCCTTTTGATGAAATTTTAAATGGACTTCTTCTTGCTTTCTCTTTCTGATAGTTCATTGTTAGGGTATAGAAAAGCAACAGATTTTAAAAAAATATTTATTTATTTTTGGCTGTGTTAGGTCTTTGTTGCTGTGCATGGGCTTTTCTCTAGTTGCAGCAAGCGGGAGCTACTCTTCATTGTAGTGCATGGGCTTCTCATTGCGGTGGCTTCTCTTGTTGAGGAGCATGGGCTCTAGGTGCCTGGGCTTCAGTAGTTATGGCTCACGAGCTCTAGACCGCTGGCTCAGTAGTTGTGGTGCATGGACTTAGCTGCTCCGCGGCATGTGGGATCTTGCCGAACCGGGGCTCGAACCCGTGTCCCCTGCATTGGCAGGCAGATTCTTAACCACTGTGCCACTAGAGAAGTCCCCAGATTTCTGTATATTAATCTTGTTTCCTGAAACTTTACTGAATTCATATATTAGTTCTCATAATTTTGGTGGAGATTTTGGGGTTTTTTCTAAATATACTATCATGTCAACAGCAAATAGTAACAGTGTTAACTTCTTCCCTTCCAATTTGGATACCTTTTATTTCTTTCCCTTGTCTGATTGCTGTGGCTAGGACTTCCAATACTACGTTAAACACATGTGGCAAGAGGGAACATCCTTATCTTGTTTCTGGTTTTAAAGGAAAAGCTTTCAGCTTTTTACCATTGAGTTTAATGTTAGCTGTGGGTTTGCCATAAATGGCCTTTATTATGTTGAGACATGTTCTCTCTATATTGACTTTGATGAGAGTTTTTATCATGAATGGATATTGAATTTTGTCATATACTTTTTCTGCAACTATTGAGATGGTCATGTGATTTTTATCCTTCCTTTTGTTAATGTAGTGTAGCACATCCATTGGTTTGCAGATACTGAACCATCCTGCATCTCTGGAATAAATTCTACTTCATCATGGTGTATGATGCTTTTTATATATTGTTGAACTTGGTTTGCTAATATTTTGTTGAGCATTTTTGCATCTATATTCATCAGAGATATTGGCCTGTAATTTTATTTTTTATAGTGTCTTTGTCTGGTTTTGGTATCGGGGTAATGATGGCCTCATAGAATGAATTTGGGAGTGTTCCTTCCTCTTCAATTTTTTGGAATAGTTTGAGAAGAATAGGTATTAGCTCTTCTCTATATGTTTGGTAGAATTCAACCTATGAAGCCATCCAGTCCTGGACTTTTGTTTGCAGGGAGTTTTTTTTTTTAAATTACTAATTCAATTTCACTACTAGTGGTTGATCTGTTCAGATTGTCTATTTCCTCCTGATTCAGTCTTGGAAGACTGTATGTTTCTAGAAATTTATTGATTTCTTCTATGTTGACCAATTTGTTGGTATTTAACTGTTCATAATATTCTCTTTTGATTTTTTGTATCTTTGAAATATTGGTTGTAATTTCTCCTTATTCTTGTTTTGTTTAGTTGAGGCCTCTCTCTTTTTTTGTTCTTAGTGAGCCTGGCTAAAGGCTTATCAATTTTGCTTATCTTTTCAAAAACAACTCTGGTTTGATCGATCTTTTCTATTGTTTGGGTTTTTTTGGTCTCTTTTATTTATTTCCTCTCAATCTTTATTATTTCCTTCTGCTGACTTTGGGGTTTGTTTGTTCTTCTTTATCTAATTCCTGTAGACGGTAGATTAAGTTGTTTAAGATTTTTCTTGTTTCTTGAGGTAGACCTATTTCACTCTAAATTCCCTCTTAGAACTGCTTTTGCTGCATCCCTTAGATTTTTGAAAGTTGTGTTTTTATTTTTATTTCTCTCAAGGTATTTTATGATTTTCTCTTTATTTCTTCATTCACCCATCTTTGGTAGCGTGTTGTTTAGTCTCTGTGTGTTTGTGTTTTTTCTGTTTTTTTACATGTAATTCATTTCTAGTTTCATACTGTTGTGGTTGGGAAAAATATTAGATATAGTTTCTATTCTCTTAACTTTGATGAGACTTGTTTAGTGGCTTACCATGTGATCTACCCTGGAGAACATTTCACATGCACTTGAAAAGAATGTATATTCTGCTATTTTTGTGTGGAATGGCCTGTAGATATCTATTAAGTCCAGCTGGTTTAATATGTCATTTAAAACCACTATTGCCTTATTGATTTTCTATGTGGATGATCTGTCCATTGATGTAGTGGAGTGTTAAAATCCCCTACTACTGTTGTATTGTCAATTTCTCCCTTTAATATATGTTAATATTTGCTTTATATATTTAGTTGCACCTATATTAGGTGCATATATGTTAACAAATGTTATATTCTCTTGTACTGATCCCTTTATCATTATATAATGCCCTTCTTTGTCTTTCGTTATAGACTTTGTTTTAAAGCCTACTTTGTCTTTTATTAGTATTGCTGCCGCAGCTTTCTTTTATTTCCATTGGCATGAAATATCTTTTTCCATTCCCTCACTTTCAGTCTGTGTGTGTCCTTAGCTCCGAAGTGAGTCCCTTGTAAGCAGCATATAGATGGGTCTTTTTTTTTAATCCAGTCAGCTACTGTGTGTCTTTTGATTGGAGCATTTAGTCCATTGATATTTAAAGTGATTAATGATAGGTATGTACTTATTGCCATTTTGTTACTTGCTTTCTGGTTGTTTTTGTAGTTCTTTTTTGTTCCTTCTCTTTTAGTTTCTTCCTTGTGGCTTGATGATTTTCTTTAGTGGTATATTTGTGCTCCATTCTCTCTATTTTGTGTGTATCTATTGTAGGTTTTTAAATTTGTGGTTACCATGGGGTTCAGATGTGTTGACTTATATATACTTGTTTTAAACTGATAGTCATTTAAGTTCAGACACATTCTAAAAGATCTGTATTTTGTACTCACACACACACACATTTTATGGTTTTGAAGTCATATTTTACATCTTCATGTTTATCTCTTACCTGTTTATTGTAGTTATAGTTGATTTTACAATTTTTGTCTTTTAATCTTAGTACTAGCTTATTTAAGTGGTTGATCCATAGCCTTTACTATATATTTGCCTTTACTAGTGGGATTTTGCCTTTCCTGTAAATTACTACTTTTTGTAGCCTTTCCTCTTCCACTTGGAGAAGACCCTTTAACACTTCTTTCAGGGTTGGTTTAGTATTTATGAAACTCTTAGTTTTTTGCTTGTCTGAGAAGTTCCTTATTTCTCCTTCAATTCAGAATGATAACCTTGCTGTATAGAGTATCCTAGGTTGCAGGATTTTCCCTTTCAGCATTTTAAATATATCATGCCAGCCCCTTCTGGTCCGCAGAATTTCTTCAGAAAAGTCAGAAAAAATAAACAAATAGCCTTGTGGGGTTTCCCTTGTATATGCCTCTTTGCTTCTTTCTTGCTGCCTTTAAAATTCTCTTTAACTTTTGCCATTTTAATTATGGTATGTCTTGGTCTGTTTGGATTCGTCTTGTTTGGGACTCTATTTCCTGTACCTGGATGTCTATTTCCTTCTTCAGCTTCAGGAAGTTTTTAGCCATAATTTGATCAAATACGTTTTTGAACACTTTCTCTCTTCTCCTTCTGGGACCCCTATAATGTGAATGTTTAGTACACTTGATGTTGTACGAGAGGTTTCTTAAAGCGTCCTCATTTTTAAAATTTGTTTTCCTTTTTGCTGCTCTGATCAGGTAATTTCCATTATACCATCTTCCAGATCACTTATGCATTCTTCTGTATCACCTAATCTGCTGTTAGTTTCTTCTAGTGTGTTTTTCATTTTAGTTATTGTATTCTTCAGCTCTGACTGATTCTTTTCTCTGTTTTCTAGTTCCTTGTTAAAATTCAAACTGTGTTCATCTATTCTTTACCCAAGTTCAGTTAGCATTTTTATTAATAATTCTTTGAACTCTTTATCTGGTAAATTATTAATCTCTATTTTATTAGTTGTTTTTTCAAGATATTTTTATTGTTCCTTCATTTGTAACAAATTCCTCTGTCTTCTCAGTTTGTTTAACTGTCTCTATTAAACTAGTTGAAACAGTCACCTGTCCTGGTCTTGAAGGGTGTCCTTGTATGGAAACGTCCTATGCAGTTCGTGTGTGTACAGTGGCTTTGGTGGGAGAGCTGGATCTGACGTGAGCATGGGTCACATCTTCCCCCAGGATGTGCTGGCAGCTATCACCATGGTGGGAGGTGGGGCTGGAGATGGAGGGGCTAGAGCCAGAGCCAAGTATGAACCGAACTACTCCTATGTTCAGTGACCATCATCACCCTGTTGGGGGCAGGGTGAAGAAGAGGAAAGGGCAGCTCAGTGGACTCATCTACCTGGTGTCAGACCCCAAGGCTGGGTGCCCAATATGTGGTTCCAGCTCCTCACTTCCCAGGCAGGATCCCTGAGCCCATGTAATCCCCCTCCTCTTCTATATCCCCTCCCACGGGTGCTTGTCCCGACCTGATCACTCACTTCCCTTCCTGCCCGACTCCATTTGGCTTGTTCTGTAGCCTTGGTTGTAGCAGAGTCTTCCTGCCAGGCTTCAGGTTGTTTTCAGTGGGAATGTTCCACATGTAGGTTTATTTTTGTTGTGTCCTCCTACTCTACCATCTTGATCTCAACCCCTGATCAGTGATCTTTGATGTGACTGTTGCAAAAAGATTACAACCTGCTGAAGGCTCAGATGATGATTAGCATTTTTAGCAATAAGGTATTTTAATTAAGGTATATACATTTTTTTAGACATAATGCTATTGTGTACTTAATAGACCACAGTATAGTGTAAACCTAACTTTTTTTTTTTTTTTTTTTTGCGGTACGCGGGCCTCTTACTGCTGTGGCCTCTCCCATTGCGGAGCACAAGCTCCAGATGCGCAGGCTCAGTAGTTTTGGCTCACGGACCTAGTTGCTCCGCGGCATGTGGGATCTTCCCAGACCAGGGCTCAAACCCGTGTCCCCGGCATTGGCAGGCAGATTCTTAATCATTGCGCCACCAGGGAAGCACCAGCGAGTTCTCTTCTGAGCTCATATTTCTTGTTTTACCTAATCAAACCCAGCAAACAGTGAACCCCACACCTGCTGGACCCTGAGCCCTCCACCTTTAGTAAGTACAAGATCTGCCCTCCAGGTGTTCCCTGGAAATGCTTTCAATGAATCTTTCCTCATCCTCCCAGCCTCAGATAAGAGTATCCTTCCTCTCCATCCAATCCCCGAGGCCAATCTACATAAGTTAATATTATTTACAACAGAAGCTCACTACTAGATACTCATTTCTGTGTCAGTCACCGTAAGCTCTGTTGTGCTTTGGTAACAAACAACTTCAGGATGGCAGTGGCTTATCGCTCACTCCCATTTCGGGTCCATCCTGGGTCAGCACGGGCCTCTGGGACCAAGACTGACAGAGAGGTCCCTGCAGAGAACGTTGCAGGGTGGGGCAGGGGCAGGGGCCGCATGGGAGCCATCCCTCCGGGAGGTGGCAGGACACCTCTGCCTGCTTCTTGTCAGCCAAAGCAAGGCCGTGGCTTTATTCCCCGGGGCAGGGCAGCCACTATCACCCCTCATCTGGAAGGAGGAAGGCCAGGCTGCTCCATTAGCAGCACCAGTAGTGACCACAATACCCTTTTGTTGAAATTCTCAGCTTCTGTTTTGCTCCTTAGAAACAGAGATGCAATGACCATCTTCTTGTGTTCATACCTCTGTTTGTGTTTGTCCTTTTATTTTCTAAGGATAAGTTTATAGGCATAGAATTACTGTGTTAAAATATTTGGTGTTAAGGCTGCTCCTGGCCTGCATGGTGTGTCTCTGTGTACAGATGGGAAGCTGGTGGGTGGGTTTGCCAGGTAGGTGGCACCTTGGGGTCAATGAGAAGGTGGGACCCTTTGCAGCCCAGGCCAGGGGTATGGTTTGGCTAGTGGCTGGTGGCTCAATTTCAGGATCCACTGGCCCCTGTCTCCTCAGAGGGTAAGGCAGTATACCAGCTTCTTAGCTGTGGAAAGGATTTGCCAAAAACCCAGAAAGTGCAGGTTGCCATTCAGAAGCAGTTCATGCTTTCAGAAACCACTCATGTGTCCTGACTTGCGAGGCCTCCAGGAGAACAAAAATCCTGGGTTTTTCAATGATCAGTAGAAGAAAGGGCCAGAGTAGAAACATTCATTGCACAGAATTCCTTCTAATCTATAAATGATATTGAGTTTCTGGATAGAGCATGACACAACAGAAAACCGTGACTGAAATTCACCAAGTCTCCTGGTGTTTGATGTCTCATTTGTGAAAGGGGACCTGTCTTCTTTAGAATTCCATTGTTTTATCAATCCCGGCTTCTCCAGACTTGTAGCAAAGTCTCCAGAGAGCTGTGGGTGGTGGGAAAATGAGCCAGAATGCTATGAAGGCAAAGAGGAAAAAATGTAATGGCTTAATTTGGAGGAAAAGCTCTGAACAGCAACCTGAGTGACCTTGAAATAGGTAGGGTTTGGAAACCCCCCAGGCCGAGGACCCAGGGAGACGCTGTCATAGACAGAAACCACAATTTTCATGGCCTCAGTCCGGACACACACCCAGGAGCTGATCGCTTTGTTATTTATTTCTGATCTGGGTTCCCGAGAATGCAGTTCTCCAATTTTATTGTCATTGTGAGCTCAACTAGAGAGGGCAGTTTGGGTTTTTTAAAATTTGTCTATTAGCTTGTCTTTTTAAATGTGTTGTCCCATGAGAGGTTCAGGTCCCCTTTCTAGTGCCCTCCGCTGAGTAGGTGGTGGGTGGGCCCTGCTGGCTGTCACCCACCCTGACTCCACGAGGATGGGGCCTTGTGTCCCCAGCTGTGGACCCCACTGTGTGCCTCTCAGCACCTGCCTTAGAACTTATTTGTTGTTTTAGTCTTTTACATTTCCCTGATACGCTGCGTTGTTGCTTTTTTTTTTTTTTAAGTACCTAAAGCAGTTATAACTCTAATATATATAAATTACATTCTGGCAGGACTGATGTTTGCCAAAGGATTTACTCTAGGATTCTTTCAAGTAGCAAGCATCTCAATGTACATTTAACACATGATTCTAATTTAAAAAATAAGTTTCCTTAATATAATAGTATCAATTGTAAAGGAAAAAAAAGAGCCTGGTATTTCAGACAACTTTTTTCCTTCTTCTCTTTTCTGGCCTTATGAGGAAAGAATAAAATACCTTCTTTGTGCCTTCCAAGAAAGGCAGCCTGGAATTGTATGTCTAGACCTGGGCCTGCCACCCCAGGTTTGATGTCCCCTTAGATTAATTTGATGAGTAGACATGTACATAGCACACTGCTTGAGGTCTTCTGACCCAAGGTGGGAAAGTAGCCGGAGCGCCCAAAGCAGCATCCTTGCCTCGGCGAGGAGCAGCTTCTGTCCTGGAGGCTGGCAGGGGCCCACACTGGAGCAGCCACCCCTGGCCTGTCACTTTCACCAGGGGGAGGAGCAGGGCTCAGGGCATAAGCCGCCACCTGCCCTGCAGTTTGGGAACGTGGGGAGGGACCGCTCTCCCTCAAGAGGCCCTGGTCCTGTTGGCAGAGAGACGGGCTGCAGATAAATGTCCACGTGAGAGGGGAAGCTTCCTGTTTGTTCATACTTCCCAGGTGCTTGCACGCATGTTGTGATACAGCTTGTGAGCAACCACCTATGGGAGTCTACGGAGGGGATGCTGTCAGCCTGTTTGCCCACCTCGTATCCTGGTGCTACTTGCAGAATGAAAGGAACCTACCAGGTTCCTTCCAAGATTGGCAGATCTAGTCTGTGGCTCTTCTCAAAATAAACTCCCACAGAATGTTCCACCCTCTCCTGGGCCTTGGTGGAAAGCCATCAGCAGAGGGGCCAAAAGCACTGGACGCCTGAAAAACCAGAATGTCAATTATCCGAGTGACCTCAAGCTGGTGCCTTGCTGTGTGTTCATCTATAAGAGAGAATGATTGTACATCACCCCGGCTGCCCTCCAGGGACGGCCGTGATGATTAGACGGAGGACAGATGTGAAGGGTCACCCACATTTGGGGCCAAGGAGGTCACAGGGGCAGGATGGTTGCACTGGGGGCCATCTGATTCATAGCTCTTTGTGAGGGGTTGTTACTTTGCCTGCTAAAGTTGGGTGCCTGTAAAGCACTGTGCCCATGGCCACAGCATCACAAATGTCCTGGCAAAGGGCGTTTGGAGGGACATTTCCACGTGGCATGGATTTGGGCGATTGCAAACCTAGATGCAGCATCCTGGGGCCCTGGGAGGCAGGGGCAAGGCTGGGAATTCTTGTTCATGCCTCTGATGAGGGACCAGGGACAAATGCTGAGGAAGGCCGACTGCCTCCTTTGCAGCCTCTGGGACTCCAGAGCCAGGGCAGGTGGCCCCGAGTGTGCGAAAGGTCACTCCCTTCTTGGCAAGGCAGGTTGGTCACTCAGAGCTGTCGTGTCACAAATACTTGGCCAATGTGTACACGGATTCATACCCGTGCACATATTAACCAGTCAGGAAACATGGAACTTAAGCACAACTTTTTAAATTCCATTTTCTTAAATGTTAAGATTCATCTTTATATCTTAGTGTTGCTGAAGTTAGGACGTGCCAGGTGGTCAGGGTCACACCACGACCAGGGTGGGCAGGCTTTCCAGCTTTCCAGGCTTGTGGCACCCAGCAGGGCTGCGTTCCAGGCCTGGGTGGTGGGGCGGGCCTGGGGGATGGTTTCTGCCACATGAGTTATCTGAGTGGGAGTGATGTGTGTCACTTACAGGCTGTTTGCATGAAGGCGTGTGACCCTTCAGAGCTGTCCTGCCCTCTGCTTGATGATGAGCAGCGTTGGGGGTGGAGGGCTGCCCCATCAGCCTGTGGCCCAGAATGGGGAGAGGTCCTAGGGCACAGCCCAGCTGACCCATCGTGACTGTGCAGCATGGGCTGGAAATAAACCATGGTGGGTGTGAGCTGCCAGCGTACTGGCTGGAACTGATGCTCTCACTGCTTTTTTCTTTCTTTCTTTTTTTCTCTACAAGCTGTTATCAGAAGGATCCTGTGTCTTAGAACCAAGACAATATGATAATTTCTCTGGTCACTTTCCAGCTTTCCTGGTTAAGGAATCTTCAGGCATTCTCAACAAAACAGGAATGAAGCCACTTGCCTGCAGAGGCAGGAACTGGGCGTGGACATTCCAGGAGATTCTTATTTACAGAAGCGTGTTGAAAACTAGAAAACTCTGTGAAATGGTGAACTAGAGATTTCCCCATTTATGTTTCATGATGCTAAAATAGGTTCCATTAAAAAATAAGGTGCTTGGCTTCAGTAAGTTTGGGAAATATTCTGTACACTCTCAATTTGTCCTTGAAGGTATGCAGTGCCCATTAGCGGATCAAAGACTCTGAGAAGGCCCACAGTTTAGTCAAGTAGAATCCAGTATTTTTCAAACTTGTTTGAAAAATGTCCTCCCCTACCCCAGCCCCACACATCTTTCAGGCCCAGTGTTTACAGGGAAGTTAGTACACGATATATGGAATTTGCTGAATCCTGGTGCAGTAGAATAGTGCTTCTTCCCCGTCTAAAAGCTGCAGGATGTGTCATAAAGGAAGTCATTATTATATAGTGCATATTATGACATAGTTACTTCCTTTTCTAGTCCTTTCTAAGCAGCAATTTCTTGAGCTCCACCTGTATACAAGGCTTCCTGTGCTGGCTGGTGTGTAGAACACTCCGTGTCTGGCCCAGGACCCTATGCGTCAGCATCAGCGTGAGGAGGGCACCCAGAAGCCCACAGGTCCTTGGCCCCCACCAGCACCCGCACAAATGGCTGTCTCGGCACCAGGCCTGGGAATCTGCATGGAGAACACATACCACGTGACTCTCAGGCTCCCCGACCTGTGAAAGACCCCGCACCAGATGCCTGGCTTCTGCCCTCTTGTCTGTCTGGGGCTGGGTTCTGGAAGTGGCTGGGAATGTCCTGGCCTCGAAGACCTAGCGTGGGGCCCTGAGGGAGCCATGTGATGAGTTAAGACCTCATGGCTGTGTTTGTGCACTTTAGAAGTGACTGCTAGACTTCTGCATTTCAGTGGAGGCCGTCACTTGTTAGGGCCAAGGTGCTGAGGATCAAGGGGAGAGTTCGCTAAGGTGGCCAGCAGGGGTCTGAGGGGTGGGCAGGGGGATGGGGGCCGGGTCCCTAGACAGGGCTGTGCTCACCATATATGTCAGTCCCATGAGGCTCGGTGCACCGTGGAGGGGTCTGACCTTCACACCTGCGGCCGGGTACCTGCTTGGTGATGTGATGGAGGGAGATGCTTGTGGGGACGGCAGGGGAGGGGGCTTCACAGCAGCTGGGCGGATTCTTCCCCGTGGGCACCTTTTCTTTCAGCCGTCGTGCGAGGGTTCTTGATGCTTCTGATGAGGCAGTTCTTCTGGAATTTGTTCAGGCTCAAAAGACAGAAATCAGTCCTTTAATCGAGGCCATGACATGGCTTCAGGGCCCGAGTTTTAACCGTCCCGTGAAGCCTCTCCCAAGGCTGCAGCTTCTTTCCTGCAGCAAGGACAGCTGGAAACGAGGAAGAACAATTTAACTTCTGCCCCCTTTTACGCTCAAATGACCTCACGATGGCTGAGGTGGCCCTTTGGAAGGTGCTGCCCTCAGCCGGCAGATGCTGTAACTGCCCAATTCTGCAGATCAGCATCATGGACACAGGGCCTCCGGGGAGAGGGCTGAAGCCCTAAAAGGGCCTCCCTGGTGACACGGTCAGCAGGAACATTCTGGTCCGATAGGGCATTGGGTCTGGTAATTCAGGGACACTTACAAAAATACGGAAGCTGGGATCCCACTCCTGGGGCATCTTTGTTAACGATCCCCAAGCGAGCCAGCCGTGCAGCTGGGGTGTGAGCCCGGGGATGGGACTGAGCGGGACTCAGGTCAGTGCTTCCGCCCTGAGAGGCTGGAGAGCAGGTCACAGGGACCCAGCATCTTCCTCTCCGCTCACTCCTCCTCCCAGGTCTCCTCGGGCCACCCTGCCTGGACAGGGCTCTGGCTAGAGAGAAACTGGCCCATCAGCACCCCAGCCCTGGGCCCCTGGCCCATCAGCACTCCCACCACGCAGCCTCTGGGCCCCGGTCCCAGCCCTCCTCCCCTCCCTGGCCGAGGCCACTCCTCTCCCCTGCCTGGGGGCTGGGCTCTCTTCTCTGCAGCACATGGGCCTGGCTGACATCTATGGGCCAAGTGTCCCCCAGCCCCGGGAGGGCCTCTCCAGCCGCCCGCCGGATGCTTTCACTTCCCATGCCAACATGTGTTCTCGTTTCCTGTCCCTCAAAGGACCAAAAGACATGTGTGCTCATGACACACACACAACATGTGCACACAAACCACAGTTTATGCTCATACATTTTATGAATGCTGCACACACCCACACACACCACATGTGTGCACGGCCACACACATGCAGTCACACATGCACACACCATGCACAAGTGCGCTCTTATACACACATGTGCATGCCCCTCCTGTACGGAAGAACCCAAGGAGGTGGCAGCTTGGTGCACTAAATGCCCTTGGTCCCTGTTGATGGGGGGAAAGGGCAGGGTGGCAAACCAGTCAGCGATGGCCAGTGAACTTCCCAGGCTCTCTCCAAGTCCCCTGAAATGCAGTGTGCAGTGGTCTGGGATGCAGTGTGATGGTCCAGGCTGGACCTCCTCCAGAGGCCCGGGTCGGGGGCTGTGCACAGCCATTGACCGCCCCATCTTGTCCATACAATTCCTCTCCTGCCACAAGCACTAGAGCTGGACCCCTCCTACCCCATTGTCGGTGGACACCTGCCAGCCCCACTCGCAAGCTGACTGCATGGTCACCTGTGTCCTGGTTCTCATCTGTCACCAGGGCCCTTGTGCTCCCACAGCACAAGGAGTGGAGTTTGGATTCTTGTTATTCCCACTGCCTCCTTCCCCCCACATAGACACACACAGCACACACGTTACCACATGTGTGCACACACCACATACACCACATGTACCACATGTCACACACACGCATCCCCCCACACCACATGACACACCATACACACCCCCCCACACGTATAGACGTCACATCAGTCACAAGGTCCTCGTGATTCATTTACTCACTCTATCCGCCTCTCTCCATCCATGCTGTCCTGGTTGCAGCCATCACCATCTCCCTCTGACCTGAAATACTATTATCTTTTCCACCAAGTGTCATTTAAATTGCTCTTAATGGTAGAGACTGAGACAGGAGGTTAAATCTGTGCACCCCTCCCCCTCTGCAGTGCCTGATCTGTGTATAATGCGTTTTTTACTTGCTCTGCCCCTCCCTCAACAGGACACCCTCGGACCTGGCTCTGGAGGTGTGCACATGCAAGGCCTCTCCATCCACGGGCATGTAGCATGGGCTGGCAGTCACGTGGTTTGAGCCTGATTGAATTTGGGGCTTTCTCATCAGAGGGAGCCCTGCCTTGCCCTGCTGGGTGTCCTTCAGGGTTCAGAGCCTCCTGGGCACAAATGTTGAGCTAGCCGACGCTGCAGAGCTGAGAGAGGCTGGTGTTCGTGAGCAATTCCAGAAGGGACCAAGTTAGTCCTTGGAGCACTGATCCTCCAAAGGTTAGTCCAGAACCATTGGAGATATGGCTCATTTTAGCAGCACTTAGAGGCTGCTGAAATTTCCAGTCGAGGTGGTGGTTGTATTAATCAGCTCAGGCTGCCCTAACAGAACTCCACAGACTAGGTAGCTTAAACAACAGACATCTGTTTCTCACAGCTCTGGAGGCTGGAAGTCCAAGATCAAGGCACTGGCACTCTGGTTTCTGGTGAGGCCATGCTCCTTGGTTGAAGATGGCCACCTTCTTGCTGTGTTTTAACCTGACCTCTTCTGTGCACGTACAGGGGAGAGAGAGAGAGAGAGAGAGATATGGTGTCTCTTCCTCTTCTTGGAAGGACACTGATCTTATCAGATCAGGGCCCCATCCTTAAGACCTCATTTAAGCTTAATTACCTCCCAAGGGTCCTATGTCTAAATACACTCACACTGGGGGTTAGGGCTTCAACAAATGAATTTGGAGCCACACTCTTCAGTCTGTAACAGTGGTGGAGTTTTCAGCTTGGCTCTGCTGCCTGCTCTGGCCTCCTTCAGCTGCCCTCCCTTGTCTCACGTGTACTCCTTGTGTAGGTAGCTCCCTGGAGCTCTATGTGTGAGCTCACAGACAGGCCAGTGTGCCATGTGGGGAGGGACACCCTCCCTGCCTCCTGGAATGGCCTCTCTCCTCAGCCACCTGATAAGCTGCACTGTCCTCCTCGACCTGGCTGCCGGGTGCTGATTCTACAGGAAGCCCTGGGGAGGGCCTGGCTGGCGTCACTTGGATTTACCACTTTACCTTTCAGAGTATGTGTTCTTATCTCAGGAATGGGGAGAAGACACTTGCCTGGTAACAAGATGTCAGTGGGTCCAGTTAGATAGGCTTTGTGGAAGTCTTCAGTAGATTAAACAATGATTATACACAGGAAGATAATTATTATGGCTGTTATCACTGAATTACTGGTGTGTGAAAATAAAATACCTTAGCCTGTGTATCAGGAATCTGTTCAGGTGTAAGTAACAGAAAACTGACCAGATAGTGGGTTGCTTCTCACACATAAGGAGGTTCCTAGCATTGGTTCAGAGGCTTTGGTTTGGTTTTTGGTCAACCCTTTGGTTGACGTCTCTGTAATTCTCCTGACCACCTGGCCACAAGGTGGCTGCTGAAGCACTAGCCATTATGTCCTAGTTCAAGGAAGGAGGAGGGGTCAGTGCCAGCTGTTTCTGATTTTTGTTGATCAGGATTAAAAAGATTTCCTGGAAATCTGCCAGATGGGTTTATATTTAGATTTTATTGGCCAGAGCTGGGTCACATGGCTACCACTGGCTTGGAGGAAGGCAGGGAAAGTGGGAAACAATGTTATCTCACGCTAACTGGCATTGGCTTGCACTCACCAAGATCTATCGCCTGAGCCAGGCATGTGAATGCACCACCACCACCCAAACTAGGTTCTGATGGTGAGACAGGAGGAGACTGGACTGGTGCTAGGTGGATGGCAAACTAAAGTAGTGTCTCTCATGGGATACACTTTACTGCCTAATAGCTGGAATTCAGAATTGCCAGTGATGGAAAGGTTACTAGATTCTCTGAAAGGGACTTTCCCCAGTGTATCTTACCTGGGCCGTGAATAGAAAACAGAGTCTGGGGGACTTGGAGTCAGGTGTGAATCTAACCTGGGGGAATGCAGATGTTGGGTCCTGACCCTGGTGTGTCCTCCAACCCCTCCCGCCCGCCATTGCCCTCCGCTCTCCTTGTGCCCATCTCCTTTCCCGCTGGCATCTGTCTTGCCCATCCCCCGCACCTCTCTGTGCCTTGGCTTCCTGTTGGCTTTGCTTTTCCATTCAGTCTCCACTTTGGTCAATTGTGCAGGAAGTTTAAAAAGGAAAGTCTCTTCAACAAGTGATGTGGGGAAAGCTGAACAACTACAGGTGAAACAATGAGATTAGAACACTCCCTCACACCACATGTAAAACTAAACTCAAAATGGATTAAAGACCTAAATGTAAGACCTGAAACCATAAAACTCCTAGAAGAGAACATAGGCAGAGCACTCTTTGACATAAATTGTAGCAGTATTTTCTTGGATCAGGCTCCTAAGGCAAAAGAAATAAAAGCAAAAATAAACAAATGGGACCTGATTAAACTTAAAAGGTTTTGCACAGCAAAGCTTTGACAAAATGAAAAGATCTGTGGAATGGGAGAAAATATTTGCAAATGATGTGACCAACAAGGGGTTAATATCCAAAATATATAAACAGCTCATACAACTCAATATCAAAAGAACAACTCAATCAAAAGATGGGCAGAAGGCCTTCCCTGGTGGCGCAGTGGTTGAGAGTCCGCCTGCTGATGCAGGGGACACGGGTTCGTGCCCCGGTCTAGGAAGATCCCACATGCCGCGGAGCGGCTGGGCCCGTGAGCCATGGCCACTGAGCCTGTGCGTCCGGAGCCTGTGCATCGCAACGGGAGAGGCCACAACAGTGAGAGGCCCACGTACTGCAAAAAGAAAAAAAAAAAAAGATGGGCAGAAGACCTGAGTAGACATTTCTCCAAAGAAGTCATACAGATGGCCAACAGGCACGTGAAAAGATGCTCAGTATCACTAATTATTAGAGAAATGCAAATCAGAACAACAATGAGATATCACCTCACACCTGTCAAAATGGCTCTCATCAAAAAGTCTACCAATAACAAATGTTGGAGAGGGTGTAAAGAAAAGGAAACCCTGTACACTACTGGTGGGAATGTAAATTGGTGCAGACACTATGGAAAACAGTATGGAGGTTCCTCAGAAAACTAAAAGTGGAACTACCATATGATCCAGTAGTCCCACTCCAGGTATATATGCAGAAAAAAACGAAAACAGTAATTCAAAAAGATACGTGCACCCCAATGTTCATAGGAGCACTATTTACAATAGCCAAGACATGGAAGCAACCAAAGTGCCCATCAACAGACTATTGGATAAAGAAGATGTGGTATATATGCACAGTGGAATACTCTTCAGCCATAAAAAAGAATGAAATGCTGCCATTTGCAGCAATGTGGATGGACCTAGAGGATATTATGCTTAGTGAAATAAGTCAGGCAGAGAGAGATAAATGCTGTATATCACTTATATGTGGCATCTAAAAAATAATACAAATGAATGTCTATGCAAAACAGTAACTGACTCACAGATATAAAAAACAAACTTGTGATTACCAAAGGAGAGGGGGAGGGGGGAGGGGCACGAAGGGGGTATGGGATTAAGAGATACAAACTACTATGTATAAAATAGATAAGCAGTAAGGATATATTGTATAGCATAGGGAGTTATAGCCCTTATCTTGTAATTATTTATAATCTGCAAAAATATTGAATCACTATGCTGTAAACCTGAAACTAATATAACATTGTAAATCAGCTGTTCTTCAGTAAAAAAATAAAGAAAGGCAGGGTTCTGTGCATGATTAAATATTGTAACAGGAAGCAGCCCTGGCAGGGTGGGACCCAGGAAGACCCGGGCCGGGCTCCCCTCATCAGGCGCCTGGTCTGTGCAGGCACTCAGCACTGCTTCCCTGCAGTCGTGAGGTGCAGGGCAGAAGCAGGTGTCTTTGGTTCATTCTTTTGTTGGCTCTCAGCCCATGTGAGTAGCCCTGTGTGCAGAGCCAGGCAAGGCCTTGGTTCAGGCTGTTCCATAGCCCAGAACACGAAGTAGATCCAACGTTGGGCTCTGGTGTCTCTAAAAAAGGAAAGGACCCCAGGGTCTCTTGCACTCGACTTCTAAACATGGAAAGTGAAGTCCTAGATACATGTGCACGGCCATCCCGAGGCAAAAAGGAGTGGGGTCGGGAAGGACAGCCTATGCTAGACTGTGGCCCAGGCACCTTCTGTTCTCAGAGCATCTGTTTTCTGAAAAGTTCTTCACAGCCCTGGATGTGCTCATCTAAACAGGGTGCATGTTGGGAGGTCCTGGCAGGTGTCACTGTGGATGCTTGACTGGATTTCAAGGCATGTTGGCTTCACCTTGGGGCCCGTGTAACAAGGAAGCAGAGTTTTGCTTAATAGGAAGGTTGCTTTGCTTGGAAAGTTTATCCTGGCACCTTGCTGATGGTTTGGCAATTGTCGGATCATGTTTTAATTGAAATTTTGTGAAGGATTTATGAGGTTTCTTTCCTTTTGGGTGGTAGCAAACTTTTATCGCCTCATATATAGGCATTTATTAGCTCGACTGTGGAACAAAATAGTATGTGTTTGGATTTTCTCTCTTCTGACCCTTAGTCCATTCAGGCAGCTGTAACCAAAATACCACAGACTGGGCAGCTTGTAAACCACAGAAATTTTATTCTCACAATTCTGGAGGCCAGAAGCCCGAGATCATGGCCCCAGTATGGTTGTGTTCTGGTGAGGACACTTACCCAGCTTGTAGACAGCCTCTTCTCCTTGCGTCCTCATGTGGTGGGAGGGGTGAGGGAGCTCTGGGGTCTTTTATAAGGACACTAATCCCATTCATAAGGGCTCCACCCTCATGAGACCTAAGTACCTCCCAAAGGCCCCAACTCCTAATACTATCATCTTTGGGGGTTAGGATTTCAACATAGTAATTTTGGGAGGAAACAGGCTGGGACCTGGGACCTTTTGCTGCAGTGCTGAAATGCTTGCACCTGGGCAAACATCTCCTCGAGCTACAAAATATAAAGAAACTATAATGGGCTAAAAATAACTGCATGTATGCACAGTTGGCACAAATTCTGGATAAGATACAAAGAGACCAGAAAACCCAACTGCCACCTCTGAAGAGCCAGGAGCAAAAGCAGGAGGTCAGGAGCAAAAGCAGGGTACTGCGCATGCCCCCTGCACACAACACAACACAGAGGGGTGGGCAGACCACCTAAGCCAACCCTCCAGCTGGACCCCTGGACACACCCCTACCCTCACTCGCTATAAGGAACCAACCAGCTCGCCCCTGTTGGGGAGTGAGCAAGCAAGGGAAGCTTGAAACTTGCTTGTTTTCACTCCCGGCTGCTGCAGCAGGGGCCCCGGTAAAGCCTTGCTGGAAATTCTTGTCTGGCCTCTGATCAATTTCTGTTAATTAAGGAGGCCAAGAACCCTGGTGGGTAACAGGGGGAGCATGAACATTCAGACCATAGCCCGCTCCTTCTCTATGTAAAAGTACCACATGCTTTGAGGTATCAGCTCTTCAAATGACAGATGAAAATGACACATATTATTAGTTTAAAAAAACTGTTTAAAAAGTGGCAATGATAGGCAGGAGAACTTTCTCTAGATCATTAAATATAAAAACAGCATCTCGGTAACAGAGGCTCTCGGAACTGGATGGTTTCCCCTCAGTTCTCGGGAGAGTTCCGGTAACGTGACATAGACCATGGAGGCGGGTGAGCAGCATCCCAGGAGGGTCCTGTCACTTCCTCTGATGTGCTGTTTGCTTGTTTGTTTTCTGCTCTGTGATTCCAGATCCATTGTACTCCTGTGAGACTGTGAGACTCTAATCAAATGTGGCACATCCATCACTAGGAGACTGGCTGCGGTGGGCTCTGCTCGCTCACAGCAGAGGGGCCGGCGTTGCTGGCTCACCTGTGGTGCCAGGCGGGCCTCACAGTCTCACTGGGCCACGGCGGGCCTCTCCAACGCGTTCTCCAGATCTGTCCAAATGGGAGCTGGGGCGCGTCCTCGTCAGCCCCCAAGTCATTTTAAGCCCAGACAAGAGATTGGATGTGTTTCTCCATTTTTTTGCTGCACCTTTTGGACCAAATTAGAGTGCAATTTGGAGACAGTCAGAAAAGTAATGCGTAAATGCTTAATAATAGGAACTTAGAATTAAAAACAGACATTAAGCACATTCACAAACCACAGTGACTTGTAGTAACTCACACAGGCATGGTCCCTTTCAGACACCTGTGTCTATGAGTGTGTGTGTGAATATGTGTGTATGTGCATGTGTATGTATGTGAGAGTGTGTATGAGTGTGAATATGTGTTTATGTAAGTGCTGTGTGAGTATGGGCATGTGTGTGTGTGAGAGTGTGTGCAGGTGTGTGAGTGCATGTGTATGTGCATGTGTGAGTGTGTATGTGCGTGTGTGTGCACACACTCGTTTCCCTGCTAGACCATGTTTCTAGGCTGATGACAGTGAAGAGCCCAGGAGGGTTCAGTGGTGGGAGGCCTGGTCTGCACCATAGCTACTGTGGGCAGGTTACTCATTCTCTCTGAGACCCCCTTGCCCCTGCGGAAGGGGGTGATGTCATTGACCGCCCCCAAGCCTGGGTGGGGATTAAATGAGGAAATGCTATAAAAAGACTAGTACACTGCCTGGCACATAGGAACTGGCAAATAAAGGACAATTGAATTGAATGGACCCAGAGGCTTACCGATGTCTACCAGCAAGAGAGGGGGACCTGGGGTTTGGCGGCACACACAGCCCAAGGCCAACCCCACTTCCTGGAAAGCGGGAGAGTCCAAATCCCATGGTGCTAGGCAGGGGTGTCCATGTGCTCCGTGGACCCCTGTCATCTGGTCTGTCAGGGTGGTAGGCTGTGTGCCTGGCTGGCTCCCCAGAGGCAGGGCTAGGATGGCAGCAACACTTTTCCAGTGGGAAACTCACTGCTCCTGATTTAGCATTTATACTGAATTGTAAGTACTCTGTGGTTACTTTTTAATTGATTATATAGTTTGATAAATCATCTCTCTTTTTAATAAAAGGGACTGATTTCTCTACATGATCCTGGGACACCAGGCACAGACGCTGGTACTGATGGGGAGACAGGTGGGTTTGAACCCAGAGCCGTCAGTGGTGACGGCGGGTGCCCTGTGGGCGCACAGCTCCTCACTGGGCTGCAAAGAGGTCTGACGAGAAGGCTGGAGTGCCAGTAAACATTTGAACAGGCCTTTTTAATCACAGAAGCCTTGAATACCTGCTGCAGTATATTCTACAGACTAAATTGAGCTTTGAATCATTTGCCGGTGGGTTTAAGAAGTTGGCTTGGATGGTCTTTTCTTAAATGCATTGCTGAAAGAATGACTTATTGACTCACAAGAAAATCTCTCCTGGTGCACATGTTTCTCTTTGAACTCACCAAGGGCACATCCATGAGGGGCCAGGGAAAGTTCCTGTCCAGAGAGGCACCAATTATTGCAAGAGGAGCTACGTGCTGCTGGGGTTGAATGAGACTCAGAGAATTGTGTTAACGTCAGCAAAGATCTTAAATGAACTCTTAGCAGAAAATGATCATAGTTCTCTAGACAGAATGAACCTCAGCGGATTTAGGGATTGGAAGCCAACAAGAGTTTTGCGTAAAGCAATTTACAGTTTTATGGCCATGATCACTATAGATTAGTTGGAATGCAGTTCCTGAACATGTAGAAAATCTCCAGATCGCTAAACTAATTTGGTATACTACCACATAGAAACCTTCTTAAAAGGTATTCTAAATAATATGGCATTTTGGCAATTTGGGGAAGCCAGAGAAAGCCTTGAAAATGTTCATCTTACTCCTCTGGCCTCTTCTCTTGCTTGGTAGCTGAGAGGTATTTTAATTAGTTTTGTATTCATTGATTGATGTGGGTAATTTTTGTTCACTTTCTTGGGTTTTGGAGGAGGGCGATCCTGAGAGACCCCAGGCTGTCCCTTAGCTGTCAGGCCCCCAGAGG
The DNA here is from genome assembly GCF_964374135.1 of Grampus griseus. NCBI lineage: Eukaryota > Metazoa > Chordata > Mammalia > Artiodactyla > Delphinidae > Grampus > Grampus griseus. Next base: position 120,707,841 of record NC_139018.1, on the reverse strand, counting down.
AAGTCCACTGAGTGTGATATAATTAGGTCTTGGATTTTGCCAAATATGAGTCTGTTAGTTCCTGCCTGTGCCTCTGTCCTGCCTGTGCCTCTGACCTTTGGGTCAGTCACAGGCCTCCCTTTGGAGGCCGTGTTGCCACATTCCCCAGCCGTGTGCCTGTCCAGATGGAAGCCGTTAGCACCGCCCATTCTGGGGAGGAGAGAAGGGAGGACATGGACACGTGCTGAGTGCCGGCCAGCTGGGCGCCACCCCAAAACCCTTTCAGGCTCTTCCCCCACATAGGGCCCTGTGAGGTGGGCCGCATCCCCACCTTCAGGAGGACGCTGGGCCCTCGGGAGAGGCAGGAAGAGTCCAGATTGCCCTGTGCCAAGCCCCTGTTGGCCTGGCCTTCCAATGCAGGCCCACTACTGAGCTGCCCACTCTCTCCAGGTTACAGGGTGGCCTGCGTTCATCTGGCCTTTTCCAGTTCATTAAAAACCAGCTTTAAGGCTCCTTCTGCCCGTGGCAGCCTCAGGGCTGGTGGGGCCTCCAGGGGCTGCCCTCCTGCTTCCAACTAATCCTGAACCCCCATCCTCCCCAGGGGCTGGGGTCCAGCAGCTGTGGGCCTTCCAAGTAGTCTTGGGAAGCATTCCCTCCTCCAGCCTGGTTTAGGGGGAGGAAAAGGTCAAGGGCAGTTCCTGCCTGCCTGCAAGGAGCCTTCACACACAGCTGCTTTTCTGATGCCTGTCTACTTCCAAGGTCTCCCTACACGTGCTTGGGGTGATTGTATATTTCTCAAGCCCATTATTCCTTCAGCAGTCATTTTCTTTTTTTTGCGATACGCAGGCCTCTCACTGTTGTGGCCTCTCGCGTTGCAGAGCACAGGCTCTGGACGCGCAGGCTCAGGGGCCATGGCTCACGGGCCTAGCCTCTCTGCGGCATGTGGGATCTGCCCGGACCGGGGCACGAACCCGTGCCCCCTGCATTGGCAGGCGGACTCTCATGCGCCACCAGGGAAGCCCTCAGCAGTCACTTTTGTGCCTTTTGTGAGTGGTTCTCCTAGAATTCAAGAGAAATAGCCAGTCAGTGCTTAAACCAAAGGAGTCTGCACAGATATGGGGTTGACCTTCTCCCCAGGTAGGTTGGGTTGGCATGCCTTGTACTCACCCCTGGGTTTGTGTGTGTGTGTGTGTGTGTACACGTGCACACACAGGCACCATCCAGCCTGGGGGCAGTGTGCTCTGAGCCCCACCGTGATGGCTCCTCTGTAGGTGGGGGGTCCACCAGCTCTCTCTGGTCCAGCAGGTCCTCCACCCCAGCCTCACCCCAGGACCAGTGCAGTCCCTGGCAGACTGAGCTGGGTTTCTGCCATCAGGCCTGGCTCTCGGCAGCGCCCTAAGAATCGTGTGAGGTGGAGGGGAGGTCAGTGGAGGGCGAGGCAGACATGACCCCTGGCAGAGCACCATCCTGAGGTCCCGTCCAGGGAGGGTAGGAAGGGAGGAGGAGACGGTCCCCAGGGAAGGAGCTGGGCAAGGCAGGGGAATGCCCTGAGCTTCGGAAGGGAGAGCTTCCTGGGGAGATTCTAGTTCAGAGAGTGGGTGGGACCCCAGTGTGTCCTATAAACCGTAAAAGCACCCCGTTGGGGCTGTGCTTTTAGGGCTGTGCCCCAGGGGCTCTCCCCAACATGCTTTAGAGGAAATGCAGGGGCACAGGGAGGTGGGCACCTCCCCCACCGCCCTGCTCTGCATTTTACTCCCAGCTCTTCTTGCAATTCCATTTGAAGAAAGTGCTGCCCCGAAAGGGTCTGGAAGCCTCCGTGGAGCTGAGGCGTGACGGGCAGGTGATGGCCAGGACAGCAATGGGATCTGGTTAAATTGACTTCACTTTTCAGGACAGAAGTGTCTCCCACCTGTGACACTCTGTCCCCTCGTAGGTCAGGGCAGCATCCGTCTTACCCTCCAGTTGGGGACTGAGCTGTCACCCACTGTCATCGCCCTGACCCACACCAAGGGGACACTTTGGTGCCCAGGAAGACACGTGGAGCTGGGCAGCTCAGCTCTGGGCTGAGAACTCTCTGCTTCTGCCCTTGGGCACCTTGAAGCATCTCCTTGCGGGACGTGGTTTCCAGGGCTTTTTGCCTGGCCCAGCCTCACGGGGCAGGGAGGCGCCGCACATCAGCTGCCAGAGAATGTTGCTCTCGGGTGGTCACTGTAAGGGCACTTAAGTGACAGGCTGTCTGAGGACAGGGTGATGGACCTCAGAGGCCAGTCTTTAAAGTTATAATTAAAACTCTGTGATTCAGCCTCGTGGCTGGGCAGCATGTGTGGAAAAGACATGGAGTCTTTGCTCCTAATGGAGCTGAGGCCAGCCGTGGGACAGGATGGCTTCAGACAGGGTGCTGGCCTCCCCCAGGGTCCTCGGGAAGACAAGCGAGTGGTGGCCCCCAACCTCCCCGGACAGCCTGGTCACCGAGCTCAGAAAGGGGGTGTCAGTAGTGTATCCAGTGAGGAATCTGAGCCATCAGTCTTAGGGACAATAAGGAACAAGCTTAAATTACACAATTTTCAAGAAATATTTTGTGAATGGGGAAGACATAAAGGGAAAATGACATTTTGCAAATGACTTTGTATTTTTACAGTTCTGCTTAAGGATTTTGAAGTGATTCTGGAGTCTGATGTGGAAGGATGTTTTGAGCCCTGAGCCCTGAGCAGCAGGCACTGTGCCGCAGAGGCGAGCATCTGCGTCCTGCAGATCAAAACTGCCAGTCCCGATCTGGGGTTCGCTGCACCATGACCCAGTGACTTGGCCCCCTCTGAACCTCTGTCTTCTTCTCTAGAACATGATTATTGGTTGTGGGATCAGTGGCCTTCAGCTGTTACTATTTTAAAATTCTATTTACAATGTTATGTTAGTTTCTGGTGTACAGCAAAGTGATTCACTTATACGTATATATGCATATTCTTTTTCAGATTCTTTTCCATTATGGTTTATTACAGGATACTGAATATAGTCCCTGTGCTATACAGTAGGTCCTTGTTGTTTATCCATTCTACATATAATACTTTTCATCTGCTAACCCCAAACTCCCAATCCTTCCCTCCCCCTTCCTCGTTGGCAACCACAAGTCTGTTCTCTTATGTCTGTGAGTCTGTCTTCGTACATAAGTTCATTTGTGTCATATTTTAGATTCCACATATAAGTGGCATCCTGTGGTATTTGTCTTTGTCTGTCTGACTTACTTCACTTAGTATGATAATCTCTAGCTCCATCCATGTTGCTACAAACAGCATTGTTTCATTCTTTTTTATGGCTGAGTAGTATTCCATTGTTTATATACATCACATCTTCTTTATCCATTCATCTGTCCATGGACATTTAGGTTGCTTCCATATCTTGGCTATTGTAAATAGCCCTGCTATTAACATTGGGGTGCATGTATCTTTTCAAATTATAGCTTTGTCTGGATATATGGCCAGGAGTGGGATTGCAGGATCATATGGTAGCTCTATTTTTAGTTTTTGAGGAACCTCCATACTGTTCTCCATAGTGGCTGCACCAACTTACATTCCCACCAACAGTGTAGGAGGGTCCCCTTTTCTCCACACCCTCTCTATTGGCTGTTAGTATTTTCATTTGTCCTGGAGTGCCCTGCTCAAGTAAAGTCTTACCCATGAAAGTCACCAGACAAGCCTGTCCATGAATCCTTCTTCTCTCCCTCAGCCAAAAGGGTACCCAGAGGCCTGGGAGGTTTCTAGGGATCCCCCTCACTCCAGGACAGTGCAGAGCCTGACAACCCAGCTGTCTTTGTACGGACTCCCAAGAGGGGTTCAACTCAGGCCTGAAAGGTTTAGACCTGAAATAGTCCATATATAGTATTTTTGTATCAAAGCAATGGTAACTGCCTTCCAAAGACAGCATTAAAAAGAAGAAATAACTATGACTTCATTTCTTTCTTTTTCCTCTTAAATAACTCAATTCATTAAAAAAGATGTAGGATATTAATATTTCTCCAGCCTACTTATTCCCACAGATCATATGTGCTAAAGTTGGACTGAATTTTAATAACATCAAATTTACTTCATAGTTACTTCTATTGTGAATATTGGCATAACTAAGTGTAATGTGAGGTTGAATATTATCATGCTTTTTCGTAATTTCATGTAAAAGCCATAGATAATGGAAGACAATTACACTGTTGGTACATGGAGGTTATGTGACACTAAAGTAGTATTACTTTAATATGATACGTAGACACACATTATGTTTATCCCAAATCGATGCTGTGCGGCTGATTGTTTCATATATATACTATACATATATAGACTGATTTATATATATATATACTTTATATAGTATATATATATAATCACATTCATTTTCATATTCTAATATTGATATGTATAATGTATTATTGTATTCTATCTTTACATATTTATATAAAGAACCAACAGTCACACAGTGTAAGTTCAGGATTTAAAACCATCCTGATTTCTCTTGGCTTTTAGTTGCAAATTGAAAGTAACCAATAGTAAACCTCATATTCCTGTATACACACACATACGCAACACAATCTATCCACAGAACATTTTAACACTCACAAAGTAAATGATTTCTCCTAATTTGTTTGATTTTTTTTAAAAAAGATACTTTAAGATGTTACTGTTGTTCCAAAAATCCCATTTTATGTACTTTGAGAAAGTGTCTGTGTATCCATGGTGATGGCCCCTGCACATCCCAGGGTGGCAGCAGCCTGGGCTCAGGCCCAGGGGCTGTCCTGACAGGCCCTCCAAGTGCTGAGCTCCCAGCAGAGCTGGGTTCTGAGCAGTCTCATTTTCTGAGGCCGCCTGGAGCTGGGGTGGGGGTGGGGGACACAGCGTGGCAGTGTCCTGCGGGCCTGGCCAGGGAAGCAGAGGAAAGCACCTGTCTGTGCTGAGGACATGGCTTGTCCTCACACCTGGCCTCCCTGTCACCTGGAGCTCCACCTGGCAGCCGTGCCGCAGCTCCATCCTGCTTGTGCTCCAAGTGGGAAAGGCTCCAGCCATTGTTCACTGGGAGGGCTAATTGTAGTGTGGGGTTTCTGGCCATATCTGCTTTCCAGAACCATTTGTGGAAACCTGATTCCATTCTTTTCAATAATGGGGCTGCTGGATAATGCCATACATTAGGCTCTGTGGGTGCACGTTTTCTTTCAGTGGTGGTTGTTTCCTGGTTCATCTCTGGCTCAGCATTCAGAGGCCTGAGAGTGTGCTTCCAGCACCTGTGGAGGGGGCCCGAGGATGCCTGTGCATGTGGGCGGGGGCTGCGGGTGACCGCAGCAAGGGTGGAGCCATCTGTGGATGCCCGTGGTTCCTGACAGCAGGACTTAGCGAAGTGCTCAGACAGACACTTATCAGGGATCTTAGAGTGAATGAAAAAAAACAAAAAACCCAGTCCTGGTTTTTCTGGGCTGTGAACCAGGTGTAGCATTCCCTTCCCAGCTTCTCTCTCTAAAGGGCAGGAGGAGCTTGAACTTCTGACAGCAGGAGGCTTCTGTCGCCTGGGGGCCCCTGTGGGTAGGGAAGAAGGACTCAGCCCTGGACCTGGCTCTGTGCCGCTGGAATGGGGGACCTCAGGGAGGCCCGTGGAGAGCCCAGGCTGCCACCAGGGGTGGTTGCTGCCAGCCTGGCTCTCTGCTCCTACCCAGGTGCCCCTCTGTGCCCCTTGTCTTGGCTGGGTCCCCTCAGGCCACTCTGGCCTTCTCTCTGGTCCAGGAACCACCCCAGAATCACTCCTGCCTTAAGACTTTTGCACTGGATTTTCACTCTGCTCATAAAGCTTTCTCCAGCCATGGGGGCTGTGGGGTCAGCCGGCTGCTCTGTCCCTACTGGTTCCATCACTGTGACCCTAGATGCACTGTGATGTGATGGCCCCACAGAGTCCTGGGGACTCCCAACCTCGGGGAAGACAGTGGGCATAAGGCCCAGCATCCCTAATCTTCCCCCAGCATGGGGCAGGGTTGGGGAGAGTGAGGTCCTGGACCACCAAGACCCTGGGCACAGGCCCTGGCCTCTCCTCAGCCAGGTCAAAGTGCCCTTGTCTGACTGAGCCTCAGGTACAGTGGTGTGGGGCCCCAGGGCTCTTTGTCTCAACAGACAGTGTGCTGAACTACGACGTGGGCCCTGGTTATCTCCAGACCCCATTTGTTCGTGCCCTGGGCGTGTCCAACCCTTCCCTTCCCCACCTGCACTCAGACACCAAGGCCCAGCTGACAAAGGCGGAGCTTCTTCAGGGAGCACCTGTCTGCCAGTCTATCCAGCCATCCTTCCATCCAGCCTCTGTGGAGGTCCTACAGGGGTGCGGGACACTGATGAACAAAATATGCAAATATCTTGCTGAGGGCAACTGGTGCCCAATGTGTCAAACAGTGACCATGGGAGCAGCAGGATGGGACAGACATGGCCGTCTCGGAAGCCTTTGAGTAAGTGACTGTTATTTTCAAGTCTAAAGGGTGAGTAGGTGCTAAAGAGGTGAAGAGAGGGAGAAAAGAACATGCTGGCAGCAGGAGCAGTCTGTGCCAAGGCCCTAAGGCTACAGCGGAGGGTGTAGGAGGTGCTGGGCTGCGCAGGGCAGGGCTAGGTGTTCAGGGTAGGAGCCAAGCGATGGGAAATGTTGATGGTTTTATGAGTGCCTACAAAGAGCAAGATTCCCTTTGTGTTTTGAGAAGGGTCCTCTTGCTGTGGTTGTAAGGCTGCCTGGCTTTGGCAGGTTTAGGGTGGGCCTGGCCCCAGGCTGTTGTCCTGATGGGAAGGGCTACTTGGCGCAGAGATGGAGTCAGGGTCTGTCTCTTCCCCCTCCCCCTCCACGTCTGTCCCCACCACTTAGTGCTCCCAGTCCTTCCAGAAGGCCCCGAGACCTTGGCTGGTGTGTCCCTAGATCTGAGTCCTCTGAACACACGGACATGCCATGTCTCCCAGTGAGCTCCTGGGGGGAGGCATCCATGCGGCTGAATCGCCCAAGCCCATCACCCCGCAAGCACACTGTAGACATGTAGTAGGACAGATGCGTGAATGATGGACGGGTGGATGGATGGGTGAATTGATGGATGGAAGTTCTATGGGAAGCAGGGAGGACAATAGATCAGTCAGACCTGGATTTGAGTCATCTTTCTACCACTTCCTGTCTATTTTCCCTTGAGCAAATTACTTAATGACTCTCAGTCTCAGTTTTCTTCAATCTTTAAGATGAGGACTAAACTCATCTGCCTCTGGGTGTTGTGAGTCTCACCTAAAGAAGAGCGTGGCAGTGCGTTGTCAAGTGTCAGATGTCACGAGAGTGCAAACCCATGAAGCAGCAAAAGACCCCTCCCCCCGACACTCGGCACCGCCTAGAGGCCAGGCCCCTGGGGTCTGGTACCCACACTCATGGGGGGGCTGCCGTGTGAACGTTCAGGGGTGAGCTCTCAGAGCACTCTGAGTCCCTTGTGTCATTAAGAGGCATCCAGCCCCAAAAGGGACACATACTCCTACTATCAGGGCCAGATTTCTGCCGGCCTACTTGCCTACTTGCTCCCGCAGCTTCTGATGTGATAAACAGCCTCCTGGCTTCTGCATCTGAAGTGTTGTTTCTAGGATTAGACTGTAACATGGGGGCCAGGTTGGCCTGAAGGAAAGCTTGGGTTGCAGGTAAGGACACCATGTCTTCAGGCCTCTGGCCTCCTCAGCCTGTGACCCCACTGGCCAAAGGGAGGCCCCACATCCCAAGAAGAGCACGAAGGTGTTGGGAGAAGCTAGATGTGAGCAGCAGGGCCTGGCCCCTGGCCCCAAGCCCACCGCTCAGGAGCCAGGTGAAGGAGCGTCTCGCTTCTGTCTCTGATAGTGTTTTAAAAAATTTTTTTTTAATTTATTTTTTTAAACAGCAGGTTCTTATTAGTTATCCATTTTATACATATTAGTGTATATATGTCAGTTCCAATCTCCCAATTCATCACATCACCACCATCCCCCTCGCCCCACCGCTTTCTTCCCTTGGTGTCCATATGTTTGTTCTCTGCATCTGTGTCTCAATTTCTGCCCTGCAAACCAGTTCATCTGTACCATTTTACTAGGTTCCACATATATGCGTTAATATATGATATTTGTTTTTCTCTTTCTGAATTACTTCACTCTGTATGACAGTCTCTAGATTCATCCACGTCTCTACAAATGACCCAGTTTCATTCCTTTTTATGGCTGAGTAATATTCCATTGTATATATGTGTCTCATCTTCTTTATCCATTCGTCTGTTGATGAACATTTAGGTTGCTTCCACATCCTGGCTATTGTAAATAGAGCTGCAATGAACATTTTGGTACATGACTCTTTTTGAATTATGGTTTTCTCTGAGTATATGCCCAGTAGTGGGATTGCTGGGTCATATGGTACTTCTAATTTTAGATTTTTAAGGAACCTTCATACTGTTCTCCATAGTGGCTGTATAAATTTACATTCCTACCAACAGTGCAAGAGGGTTCTCTTTTCTCCACACCCTCTCCAGCATTTATTGTTTGTAGATTTTTTGATGATGGCCATTCTGACCGGTGTGAGATGATATCTCACTGTAGTTTTGATTTGAATTTCTCTAATAATGAGTGATGTGGAGCAGCTTTTCATGTGCTTCTTGGCCATCTGTATGTCTTCTTTGGAGAAATGTCTATTTAGGTTTTCTGCCCATTTTTGGATTGGGTTGTTTGTTTTTTTAATATTGAGCTGCATGAGCTGTTTGTATATTCAGGAGATTAATCCTTTGTCCATTGATTCATTGGCAAATATTTTCTCCCATTCTGAGGGTTGTCTTTTTGTCTTGTTCATAGTTTCCTTTGCTGTGCAAAAGCTTTTAAGTTTCCTTAGGTCCCATTTGTTTATTTTTGTTTCTATTTCCATTACTCTAGGAGGTGGATCAAAAAATATCTTGCTGTGATTTATTTCAAAGAGTGTTCTTCCTGTGTTTTTCTCTAAGAGTTTTATAGTGTCCAGTCTTACATTTAGGTTTCTAATCCGTTTTGAGTTTATTTTTGTGTGTGGTGTTAGGAAGTGTTCTAACTTCATTGGACATGTAGCTGTCCAATTTCCCCAGCATCACTTATTGAAGAGACTGTCTTTTCTCCATTGTGTATCCTTGCCTCCTTTGTCATAGATTAGTTGACCATAGGTGCGTGGGTTTCTCTCTGGGCTTTCTATCCTGTTCCATTGATCTATATTTCTGTTTTTGTGCCAGTACATTTTGTTTTGATTACTGTAGCTTTGTAGTATAGTCTGAAGTCAGGGAGTCTGATTCCTCCAACTCCATTTTTTTCCCTCAACACTGCTTTGGCTGTTCGGGGTGTTTTGTGTCTCTGTACAAATTTTAAGATTTTTTTGTTCTAGTTCTGTGAAAAATGCCATTGGTAATTTGACAAGGATTGCATTGAATCTGTAGATTGCTTTGGGTAGTATAGTCATTTTCACAGTATTGATTCTTCCAATCCAAGAACATGGTATATCTCTCTGTCTGTTTATATCATCTTTACTTTCATTCATCAGTGTCTTATAGTTTTCTGCTTACAGGTCATTTTTCTCCCTACATAAGTTTATTCCTAGTTATTTTAGTCTTTTTGTTGCAATGGCAAATAAGAGTGTTTCCTTAATTTCTCTTTCAGATTTTTCATCATTAGTGTATAGGAATGCAAGAGATTTCTGTACATTAATTTTGTATCCTGCTACTTTACCAGATTCATTGATTAGCTCTAGTAGTTTTCTGGTGGCATCTTTAGGCTTCTGTATGTATATCATGTCATCTGCAAAGAGTGACAGTTTTAATTCTTCTTTTCCAATTTGTATTCCTTTTATTTCTTTTTCTTCTATGACTGCCATGGCTAGGATTTCCAAAACTATGTTGAATAACAGTGGTGAGAGTGGACATCCTTGTTCCTGATCTTAGAGGAAATGCTTTCAGTTTTCACCATTGAGAATGATGTTTGCTGTGGGTTTGTCATATATGGCCTTTATTATGTTGAGGTAGGTTTCCTCTATGCCCACTTTGTTGAGAGTTTTTATCATAAATAGGTGTTTAATTTTGTCAAAAGCTTTTTCTGCATCTATTGAGATGATCATATGGTTTTTATTCTTCAATTTGTTAATGTGGTGTATCACATTGATTGATTTGCATATATTGAAGAATCCATGCATCCCTGGGATAAATCCCACTTGATCATGGCATATGATCCTTTTAATGTGTTGTTGGAGTCTGCTAGTATTTTGTTGAGGATTTTCGCATCTATATTCATCAGTGATATTGGTCTGTAATTTTCTTTTTTGTTGTATCTTTGGTTTTAGTATCAGGGTGATGATGGCCTCATAGAGTGAGTTTGGGAGTGTTCCTTCCTCTGAAATTTTTTGGAAGAGTTTGAGAAGGATTGGTGTTAGCTCTTCTCTGAATGTTTGATAGAATTCACCTGTGAAGCCATCTGGTCCTGGACTTTTGTTTGTTGGAAGATTTTTAGTCACAGTTTCAGTTTCATTATTGTGCTTGATCTGTTCATGTTTTCTATTTCTTCCTGGTTCAGTCTTGGAAGGTTATACCTTTCTAAGAATTTGTCCATTTCTTCCAGCTTGTCCATTTAATTGGCATAGAGTTGCTTGTAGTAGTCTCTTAGGATGCTTTGTTTTTCTGCAGTGTCTGTTGTAACTTCTCCTTTTTCATTTCTAATTTTATTGATTTCAGTCCTTTCCCTCTTCTTGATGAGTCTGGCTAAAGGTTTTTCAATTGTGTTTATTTTCTCAAAGAACCAGCTTTTAGTTTTATTGATGTTTGCTATTGTTTTCGTTGTTTCTATCTCGTTTATTTCTGCTCTGATGTTTATGATTTCTTTCCTTCTGCTAACTTTGGGTTTTCTTAGTTCTTCTTTCTCTGGTTCCTTAGGGGTAAGGTTAGATTGTTTATTTGAGATATTTCTTGTTTCTTGAGGTAGACTTGTATTGCTCTAAACTTCCCTTTTAGAACTGATTGTGTTGCATCTCATAGGTTTTGGATCGTCGTGTTTTCATTGTCATTTGTCTCTAGGTATTTTTTGATTTCCTCTTTGATTCCTTCAGTGATCTCTTGGTTATTTAATAACGTATTGTTCAGCTTCCATGTGTTTGTGTTTTTTACATTTTTTTCCCTGTAATTGAATTCTAATCTCATAGTGTTGTGGTCACCAAAGATGCTTGGTATGATTTCAGTTTTCTTACATTTACTGAGGCTTGATTTGTGACCCAAGATGTGATCTATCCTTGAGAATGTTCCATGCGTGCTTGAGAATAAAGTGTAATCTGCTGTTTTTGGATGGAATGTCTTATGAATATCAATTAAGTCTATTTAAGGATTCTGTTTCCTTATTTATTTTCATTTTGGGTGATCTGTCCATTGGTGTAAGTGAGGTGTTAAAGTCCCCCACTATTATTTTGTTACTGTTGATTTCCTCTTTTACAGCTGTCAGCAGTTGCCTTATGTATTGAGGTGCTCCTATGTTGGGTGCATATATATTTATAATTGTTATATCTTCTTGGATTGATCCCTTGATCATTATGTAGTGTCCTTCCTTGTCTCTTGTAACATTCTTTATTTTAAAGACTATTTTATCTGATATGAGTATGGCTACTCCAACTTTCTTTTGATTTCCGTTTGCATGGAATATCTTTCTCCCGTCCCCTCGCTTTCAGTCTGTATGTATCCCTAGGTCTGAAGTGGGTCTCTTGTAGACAGCATATATATGGGTCTTGTTTTTGTATCCATTCAGCGAGCCTGTGTCTTTTGTTGGAACATTTAATCCATTCATGTTTAAGGTAATTTTCGATATGTATGTTCCTATGACCATTTTCTTAATTGTTTGGGGTTTGTTTTTGTAGGTCCTTTTCTCTTGTGTTTCCCACTTAGAGAAGTTCCTTTAGCATTTGTTGTAGAGCTTGTTTGGTGGTGCTGAATTCTCTTAGCTTTTGCTTGTCTGTAAAGCTTTTGATTTCTCCATCGAATCTGAATGAAAGCTTTTGATTTCTCCATCGAATCTGATTACTCTACCCTTGCCAGGTAGAGTAATCTTGGTTGTAGGTTCTTCCCTTTCATCACTTTAAATATGTCATGCCACTCCCTTCTGGCTTGTAGAGTTTCTGCTGGGAAATCAGCTGTAAACCTTATGGGAGTTCCCTTGTATGTTATTTGTCTTCTCTCTGTTATTTGTTTTTCCCTTGCTGCTTTCAATAATTTTTCTTTCTCTTTAATTTTTGCCAACTTGATTACTATGTGTCTCGGCCTGTTTCTCCTTGCATTTATCCTGTATGGGACTCGCTGCGCTTCCTGGACACTGGTGGCTATTTCCTTTCCCATGTTAGGGAAGTTTTCGACTGCAATCTCTTCAAATATTTTCTTGGGTCCTTTCTCTCTCTCTTCTCCTTCTGGGACCCCTATAATGCAAATGTTCTGTTTAATGTTGTCCCAGAGGTCTCTTAGGCTGTCTTCATTTCTTTTCATTCTTTTTTCTTTATTCTGTTCCGCAGCAGTGAATTCCACCATTCTGTATTCGAGGTCACTTACCTGTTCTTCTGACTCAGTTATTCTGCTATTGATTCCTTCTAGTGTATTTTTCATTTCAGTTATTGTATTGTTCATCTCTGTTTGTTCTTTAATTCTTCTAGGTGTTTGTTAAACATTTCTTGCATCTTCTTGATCTTTGCCTCCATTCTTTTTCTGAGGTCCAGGATCATCTTCACTGTTATTATTCTGAATTCTTTTTCTGGAAGATTGCCTATCTCCACTTCATTTAGTTGTTTTTCTGGGGTTTTATCTTGTTCCTTCATCTGGTACATAGCCCTCTGCCTTTTCATCTTGTCTGTCTTTCTGTGAATGTGCTTTTTGTTCCACAGGCTGCAGGATTGTAGTTCTTGCTTCTGCTGTCTGCCCTCTGGTGGATGAGGCTCTCTGAGAGGCTTGTGCAAGTTTCCTGATGGGAGGGACTGGTGGTGGGTAGAGCTGGCTGTTGCTCTGGTGGGCAGAGCTCAGTAAAGCTTTAATCCGCTTGTCTGCTGATGGGTGGGGCTGGGTGCCCTACCTGTTGGTTGTTTGGCCTGAGGCGACCCAACACTGGAGCCTACCCAGGCTCTTTGGTGGGGCTAATAGCGGACTCTGGGAGGGCTCACTCCAAGGAGTACTTCCCAGAACTTCTGCTGCCAGTGTCCTTGTCCTCACGGTGAGACACAGCCCCCCCCCCCCCGCCCCGCTTCTGCAGGAGACCCTCCAACACTAGCAGGTAGGTCTGGTTCAGTCTCCTATGGGGTCACTGCTCCTTCCCCTGGGTCCCGACGCGCACACTACTTTGTGTGTGCCCTCCAAGAGTGGAGACTCCGTTTCCACCAATCCTGTCAAAGTCCTGCAATCAAATCCCGCTAGCCTTCAAAATCTGACTCTCTAGGAGTTCCTCCTCCCATTGCCGGACCCCCAGGTTGGGAAGCCTGACGTGGGGCTCAGAGCCTTCACTCCAGTAGGTGGACTTCTGTGGTATAAGTGTTCTCCAGTTTGTGAGTCACCCACCCAGCAGTTATGGGATTTGATTTTATTTTGATTGTGCCCCTCCTACCATCTCATTGTGGCTTCTCCTTTGTCTTTGGATGTGGGGTATCTTTTTTTGGTGAGTTCCAGTGTCTTCCTGTCGATGATTGTTCAGCAGTTAGCTGTGATGCCAGTACTCACAAGAGAGAGTGAGAGCATGTCCTTCTACTCCGCCGTCTTGAACCAATCTCTGATAGTGTTTTCTCATCTGCAAATTGAGAAGAAAAACATAGCTCTGGGACTACTGTCTGGATAAAAAGAGACCGTTTGTGCAAATCCCCGACGTGGGCCGTGGATCATCACCCAGCAGGTGGTAGCTGAATCAGCTTGGTCGTCATCATCACACTTCCCCTTGATGAGCTCTGACCCCCTCACCGCATGAACCTGGCACTGGCCCAGACACACCACCTTTCCTGTCTCACTGGACTGACCCCTGATTTTGTGGCTACTCCAGCTCTGCACACATCCCCTTGTTGCCCCATGGCTAGGGAGGTCTTTCAGGGACACAGATCAGGTGGTGTTTCTCCTCTGCTTGGTGTCTTTCCATCACGCTCAGAACAAAGCCCACCCCCACCCTCCACCCTGTGACCTGCAGGCCCATGCAGCCCAGCCCTCTGCCCCTCTGTGCCCCTTGTCTTGGCTGGGTCCCCTCCGGCCACTCCAGCCTTCTCTCTGGTCCAGGAACCACCCCAGACTCACTCCTGCCTTAAGCTTTTTGCACTTGATTTTCGCTCTGCTCAGAAAGCTTTCTCCAGCTGGTTATGTGGCTGCCTCCTGGCCACATAGCCCTCAGCCCTGTCTTCTCCTTGAGGGCCTCAGCGGCCACCTCATCTTCTCCCGCCCCTCTGTGCACCTAGCATTCCCGACTCGATGCACCTCTAGAGGCCCAACTGCTCTTTCCCTTGGGCCTTGTCACAGAGGTGAGAGTGTGGCTCCCTCCAGGTCAGGAGCAGGCTTCTCTCTACCCGCCGTCAAAGCCACGGGTTCCCTAAGTACAGGTCTTCCCTCTGTGTGTGGCATTCCCATGGTCTCCCAGCGGCCCTGTGCATGGGCAAGCCGGAACACACAGGGTGACACTTCTGTTTGCTGAGCTGAGAGTAACTGGTCATCTTGCTGGGATGCAGTGTCTCGCTGCCCACTTTGGGCATTTACAGGACTATAGCAGGTTTACTCCTGGCCATCCCCTGGGAGGTTTGGTCCTTCCTCTTGATTGGTGCAGTGAGCAGGAGAAAAATCACATCTCAGGCCCGGTACCCTTGACCTCTCTCCTCTGCCTGCCTGACCAGCACCAGAAGCTGCCTGGTGTATTTTAGGTGTACTTTCCCCCACTGCCCACATGCCAACCCAGGAGCATGGGAACCTGCTCTTGACTTGTCCGCTGCCATAGCCGGGGCACCTGGGACAGCAAACACATCAGGCATCAGGCAGCTCAGTAAATGCTTGTTGAATGAAAGAATGAACTGTACCCATGACACCAGGCAGGTCATGGAAACCACCTTTAGATCAACGACCTCCTCCGTCTCAGAGTTTCCCGGAAGGTCGCATTTGCTATGGACTGAATTGTGGCCCCACATAACTTCATATACTGAAGCCCCAACCCCAGTGTGACTGTATTTGGAGACGGGGCCTTTAAGGAGGCAGTTAAGGATAAAGGAGGTCATGAGGGTGGGGACCTGATCCTTATAAGAAGAGGGAGAGAAACCAGGGATGTGTCTGCACAGAGGAAGACCACGGGAGGACACAGGGAGAGGGTGGCCATGGGGGAGCCGAGGAGAGTGGCCTAAGGAGACACCAAACCTCCAACACCTTGATCTCGGACTTCCAGCCTCCAGAACCATGAGTAAATAAATGTCTGTTGTTTAAGTCCCCCAATATTTTGTGATGGCAGCCCTAGCAGACTAATATAATGTCCAATAACAGATGTGCTGTGCAGAAATAGTCCAGCACTAGAGACTCGAAACACACACGGATTTTTCCTTAGAACAACGGTAATAGGAGCATATCTCTGTTTTTGTTTGTTTGTCTGTTTTATTTCAAATCAATTTAAACGTTTAAAAACATTTTTATTAGAGTATAGTTGATTTGCAGTGTTGTGCTAGTTTCAGGTGTACAGCAAAGTGAATCAGTTATACATATACATACATATATCCACTCTTTTTTAGATTCTTTTCCCATATAGGCCATTACAGAGTATTGAGTAGAGTTCCTGTGCTATACAGTAGGTTCTTATTAGTTATCTATTTTATATATAGTAGTGTGTATATGTCAATCCCAACTTATTCATCCCCCCTTATCCTCTGGTAACCATAAGTTTGTTTTCTACCTTTGCGACTCTACTTCTGTTTTGTAAATAAGTTCATTTTGTATCATTTTTTAGTTTTCACATATAAGCAATGTCATATATTTGTCTTTCTCTGTCTGACTTACTTCACTCAGTATGGCAATCTCTAGGTCCATCTGTGTTGCTGCAGATGGCATTATTTTGTTCTATTTTATGGCTGAGTAATATTCCATTGTATGTATGTACGACATCTTCTTTATCCATTCCTCTGTTGATGGACATTTAGGTTGCTTCCATGTCCTGGCTATTGTAAATAGTGCTGCAACAAACATTGGGGTGCATATATCTTTTCAAATTATGGTTTTCTCTGGGTATATGCCTAGGAGTTAGGATTACTGGGTCTTATAGTAGTTCTATTTTTAGTTTTTTAAGGAACCTCCATACTGTTCTCCATAGTGGCTGTACCACTTTATACTCCCGCCAACAGTGTGGGAGGGTTCCCTTTTCTCCACACCCTCTCCAGCATTTACTGTTTGTAGATTTTTTGATGATGGGCATTCTGACTGGTGTGAGGTGATACCTCATTGTAGTTTTGATTTGCATTTCTCTAATAATTAATGATGTTGAGCATCTTTTCATGTGCTTCTTGACCATCTGTATGTCTTCTTTGTAGAAATGTCTGTTTAGGTCTTCTGCCCATTTTTTGATAAGGTTGTTTGGTTTTTTTGATATTGAGCTGCATGAGCTGTTTGTATATGTTGGAGATTGCTTCGTTTACAAATATTTTATCCCATTCTGAGAGTTGTCTTTTTGTTTTGTTTATGGTTTCCTTTGCTGTGCAAAAGCTTTTAAGTTTCATTAGGTCCCATTTGTTAATTCTTGTTTCTGTTTTCATTACTCTAGGAGGTGGATCAAAAAAGATTTTGCTGCAATTTATGTCAAAGAGTGTTCTTTGTTTGCAAAGCAGAAATAGAGACGTAGAGGTAGGGAATGGACATATGGATATGGGGAGAGGGGAGGAGGGGTGGGATGAATTAGGAGATTGGGATTGACATATATACACTGCCATGTATAAAATAGATAACTAATGAGAATCTACTGTGTAGCACAGGGAACTCTACTCGGTGTTCTGTGGTGACCTAAATGTGAAGGAAATCCAAAAAAGAGGGGATATATATATACTGTAGCTGATTCACTTTGCTGTACAGCAGAAACTAACACAACATTGTTAAGCAACTATACTCCAATAAATATTAATTTTAAAGAAAGGGTTTTGACCTTGCAGGTGGGGATTGTCCAAAATTGGACACTTTACAGAGGAGCACCATTTATAATTTGCTCTTCCAGGAAAACTGGGCTGTGTGGTTGGCCTGTTTATAAAGGAGATGACATCTATTTAAGTAAAGAAATGTCAGCTTGAAACTTAAGAGGTTTTAGTAATAAGGTAATATATTAGGTAAATACAGATGGCAATGCCGCCCCCTCTTCAGGCTGTTTCATGCTCACTGGATGGTGGGCCACTTTTGAAGATTCAGTATTTCTAGTGAATGAGCTGTAGGAATAGTTCATGGATTCTAAGATGCACATCTCCTCCACATTCCATCACCTCTAAAATTGCTGGGAGTCGTGCCCCGCGCAGGTCCAGTTGTCATGGCCCAGGCTTGTGCACACCTGGTCACAGCAGTTTATGGTGTCACCGTTTTTCATGTGCTGAGTTTGATTTGCTGGTTAAAACATCTTCAGAGGGGTTACACTTGGCCCTGCATTGAAGAGAGATGGTGCTGTGTGCACAGAAGGATGGGGGGAAGAGAGCGGCACTTGGATTTCATCTTAACGGAACGGGTAAGCCTCTTTAAGACATGACTGTGAGTCTGCACTTCCTTGCCCACCAGAATCAAGTGCTTTATGTATCCCAAAGAAGGAAGGTCTCTAGAGGTAGATGAGTTTATCATTTCTTGTTTGTTGCTGAAATACATAAAAAAAAACAGTCAGCCCACCCTAAGCAATAAAACACCACCCCCCAGCTTGCTGAGGGGTGTCTGCAGCTTGGAATAACATCCCAGAGGCAACTCTGACAGCATCCTCGCTCCTGAGGTGTCAGGACATGGGGCATCATTGATGAAGAATTCCAGGAAATCTTAATTTTCTTTTCATGTTTGCACAAGAATGCTGTTGGAAAGAAACCTCTGTCTAATATATATGTAGAATAAAAACTAGAAGTGCTATAAAAATGTGGGGTCCTAGTTAACCTAGAAGCTTACTTTTGTTCTTAATTTCTTTTACGTTATGTTTAACAGTTATGGAAACAGCGATGGTTAATTTTATGTGTCAACCTGGCTAGATCATAGTATCCATATTTTGGTCAAACACATCTGAATGCTGCTGTGAAGGTGTTTTTAAAATGTGATTAGCATATAAATCAGTAGACCCAGAGTAAAGCAGATGACCCTCCATGATGTGGGTGGGCCTCATCCAATCAGCTGAAGCCTCAAGAGAACAAACTTAGGTCAGCCTTGGAGGAAGGAATTCTGCCTCCAGACAGCCTTCTGCTTCAAGCTGCAGCATCATCCCTTCCTTGAGTCTCCAGCCTACCAGTCCACCCTGCAGATTTTGGACTTGCCAACCCCCATAATCATGGGAGCCAATTCCTTCAAATCAACCTCTGTTACAGATAGGTAGGTAAATAGAGAAAAAATAGAGACATATAGATAGAGACATACACACACACACACCCTACTGGTTCTGTTTCTTTGGAGAACCCTGACTAATGCAGAGATTCAGGTTTAGTAAACATGGCCGTGGTTCTGTTACCGATCCAAACTTGGGTCTGCTTGCCTATGTGCAGTGAAGCCAATCTACTGACACTGGGTTGTGGTGAAGGAAAGTGCAGCATTTATTGCAGGAGCCAAGCAAGGAGTCCAGGCAGCTAATGCTCAAAAAGACCTAAACTCCCCAGTGGGTTTCAGGGAAAGGTTTTTAGAGACTGAGTGAGGGAGGGGAGTTGTGGAGTGTGTGATCAGCTTGTGGACATTCTTCTGATTGGTTGGTGACGAGGGAGTCAACACCATCAACCTTCTGGTTCCAACTGGTCTGGGGTCTATGTGCTTGTGGGCAGCATACAGTTAACTTCTTCCACCTGGTAGAGGTTTCATTACCTGCAAAATAGCTCAAACGACATGGCTCAGAGTATTATCTATAGCTCTTGACTATAGAGCTTTGACTTTGTTTAATGGCTAAACTATTATTATTTTGGTTTGCTTAACTGTTTCCTTTCTTTCTGCATTTTTTTCACTTCTCTGATTAAATTTACTCTTTGGAAATCAGGGAAGGCCTAAGAAGCTAAGGTTTCTCTGCAGACAAGAGACAGACAGAGGACATGGGGGTAGAGGGTGTCTATTCAGCGAAGGCCCCATGGGGTCCTGCTCAGTTACAGTTCCTGCTCTGAATCTTGTTGCCTTTTTTTCCCATTAGTTTGGATATCATTAGTTTATTATAAAAGAGAAACATGGAAATTATTTACATGATGAAAGTTTTCAGAACTTCAGTGGAATGGGCAGCTAGCTTCACGTGATGCCATTTCAGTAGTGACTTACTTTAGTCAACGTATTTTCCAAGAATGTCACCATCTCTAAGTAAGAAATAATCGTTGTCGTCTAGAACTACTTTGGTGCCTCCATATTCTGGGAGGAGAACTTTATCTCCGACTTTCACACCAGCTGGTTGAATCTCTCCACCCTTTCCTTTAGAGCCCGATCCAACAGCTACTACTGTTGCTTGCAATACTTTTCCTTGTGATTGTTTTGGAAACATAATGCCTTCTTTGGTTACAGTTTTGGCTGCACTTCTTTCAGCTAATACTCGGTCAAAGAGGGGAAGAAACTTTCTAAATGCCTGTCCTGCCGTGACTCTGGTTGCCGCAGTTCGTACTCTGCTCCCTAGCCGCCGCCACAAGGAAGAGACCCTCCTGTTGTATTTTGTGCAGGCTCTCCAAGGCTCATCTCGGCCTTCAGTGAAATGTGAACGATGCACCGTCCTCACGGGGTTATCTTGAGGGTTTCGGGAACAAGACTGTTAAAGCATTTGCCCAGGTGCCAGGCTTGGAGGAAGAGGGAAGAGCTCGAAGCTCCGTGCAGGGGAAAGCACTTAGCACCACTGGCTGCATTCAGAATTCTGTGTGTCCTAGGAGGCTTACCTACGAGTACAGAGAGGTCAAACTATGTCCCATGTTGCCCAGCGGTGCTCCCAACCCCAGTGCTCTGTAAAGGCGGGTGAGGAGGCACCCTCTGTGGGACCTGCCTGGGAGGACAGAGGAAGTTAACAGGAATCCCAGCCCACTGTTGTCCCCTCTCAGAAATACTAGAGAGATCAGCCAGTCCATAACTGTGTGTGTCATAGCTCCTCCTCCTCCTCCCTCAGCTCTCCCTCACTCTAAAGCCTCTGTGGAGCATAGTAAACCTATCTCCCCCAGGTCGGCTCTCTGGCCGAACCCCTGAGGGTGTCTGAGCCCCATGTTACAATACTGTTCTGAGCAAATGAAGTGAAACCACCTTGGTGCTAAAAACTGCAGTCAGCCCTCCTCCAGCTGAGCATCTGGTAGACTGGAAACCTTAGGTACCTTGGGATCACCCACTGGCTGGGAGAGGCCCCCAGCAAAGCCTGTGCATGCATCTAGGATGAACTGCGTCCTCCTGTGTCACTCCTCGCCCTGGGATGAGAAGGAGAGTGCAGATCTGAATTTGTGTAGATTTCTTTTAGTCCCAAGTTGCCGTTTTCAGGGATAGTCTCATTTTCAGTCTAAAAAAACACATAATGAACATAACTAGATTGTATTATCATTTAAAAGATTCATAACAGCAGTATTTTTAATCTTCATTTTTACAGATCTTTATTCAATATCAGAACAATGACTAAACTCTGGAGAGAAAAGAAATTAGCTGTTATTTCAATGAACCTAAATAACATTGATTTTTATTTTTAAATTAAATCTTGAGTAAATTAATTCATAGATCTGGGTTGCCTATAAACCCTAAGAGAAGCAATAACATTTTATTTACTTGCAGGTTAAAATGGTCTCTCTTCTCATGAAACACTCACTCAAAAAGCCAGAGTAGGTTCTTACCCAGGACACCCAGGGAAGGGACATTCCCTAGCCAGTAGGCTAGGGGGAGGAGAGGCTGTTGAAATGATTTCCTGATTTCCATTACTCAGTTGTAAGTTCCATGAAGGCAGGGTTTCTTTTTTGGTTTGTGTTCACTACTCCATCCCCAGCCTTTAGAACAATGCCAGCTAGCACTTAGTAGGTGCTTAATAAATATTTGGTGAATGAATGAAGCAATCATTTATCATTTATAGTTTTCTCCCATTCCCCCCCATCGTATACCAGTAACAATGGGCACTCAACAAAAATAGGAAGTGACCATTTTATATTAGAATAGGTGTGTATATCACTGGGATTATTACATTGCCTTGTGCATGGTGAGATAGAGTTATTAAATAATCTCTTTAAAGATCTAGCTGTCAGTGTAAAGTTACTTTGCCAGATATTAAGGCATACCACAAATCTCTAGTGATTAAAAATTGTGGTCTTGTGCAAGTACAGACAAATGGACCCACAGCACAGAAGAAGGAGCTCAGAAACAGACTTCCATAGGACAGGAGCTTAATATACGTTAAGGTGGAACCACAAATCAATAAGGAAAGTTTCTGTATAGAAACTCTCCATAGAGGGAAATTTGAATATAGAGAAAAAGGAAACTGGATCTATACCAAACACCACATACAGAGGTTAAAAAGACTTAAATGTGAAAGATAAAATTATAAAGTTAATTGAAGAAGGTTTAGCTGTAGGAAGACTTAAATGAACCTGACGAGCACAAATTATCAGGCAAAAAAAAAAAAGAATTTGATCACATCAGAATTAAGAATTTCTGTTCAATGAAAGTGACCTTGGATAGCACCCACAGTAAGATGACATTCTGGGGGGAATCTCACCAATTTCGAGGAACAATATGCAGGGAACCTCTTCCAAATCAACAGAAACCAAGAAAAGCCCAGATGGAAAAAAGGGGAAAGTATCTGTTCAGGCATTTTACAGGACAGGAAAATCACAAGGTTAAAAAGCAAAGGAAAGATGCTCCAAATCATTTTTAATTAGAGAAGCATGCATTGGAGGGCAACTGAATGGCCTTTTGTAAGTGACAGGGAGATGGTGGTAAGCCCTCCACTGGTAGGTCTGGTCACAAAAACAGGAAGACTTAAAAAAATGACACCTCCCTCCCCCTTCCAGAGCTGTGATTTAATAGTGACAGAGAATGAGCAGGAAACATATGTCATTCTGTTCATAAGAGGCAGAGACAAGAGTAGGGATGCTTTCTAGGAAGAAGGCAACAGTGGACCATGGAGGGGTAATGGAGGATGGTAAGCAGAGAGGCCAGGGGAGACTAGGGCAGGCAGGAGGTGACCCTCTGTCCCAAGGGGAGCCGTGGAGGCTGGAGGGAAGGGAGATGTTGGCCTTGGTCTCCCCCAGGACCCCCGCAGCCCAGCAGCTCCCATGCCCCCTCCACTCCAGGTTGGTGATCCTGGTGGATAACAGCCACCACCAAGCCAGAATCAGCTCAGAGGGTGGGAACTGAAGTGACTGAGGTACCCGATGGATGCCGGCAGGGGAAGAAGACAGATCCTACCCCAGTTTATCAGAAAGGGCGTCCCTGACTCTTCCTGGAGAGTTGCTCGGAAAAGCTGGGAAGCTGAGCTGAGATGCAGAGCCGCACAGGTCCTCTGAGTGCCCTTGTGGGCAGGAGGTGAGGTGAGGTAAGTCAGTTTGGGGGTCATTCTCAGTGTCCACGTGCCACCTGGCCCTTCGCATTGGGTGCGAAGTCTGTGGTGCTTTCTGTGGAAGGTGGTTAGAAGAGCCATCCTGCGTGACTGCGGCAGGGTTATTCCCAGCAGTGCAGGACAAGACCCCTGGCGCTGGCCTCTGTCCCCGCTCTGCCCCTGGGCTATTGCTCCCAGAGGAAGCCCTGCCAGTGTCGCATCATTGGGGCCCTGTGAGTGTTTCCTGAGCACTCCTAGGGGCCAGCCACTGTCCCGCGTGGGCTCTGAGGCCGCAGAGGTGAGCATGCCCACATCCTGGTGGGGAAGACGACACATAAACAAGGAAATGATCTGGCGGTGATAACTGCGGTGCAGAGAACTGAGGGTGGTGTGGCAGAGAGAGCCTGGCCCACTTCAGCCTGAACGGTCAGCAGAGTGTCTCAGAGGAGACCTTCAGGGTGAGACCTGTACCAGGGGGAGGAGCCAGGCAGTGGGAACAACAGATGAAGGAAGCTCCAGGTTAGGACCCAAGGTGGCCAGCTGGTCGGCGGGGCGTGGGGCCCGGGATGCCGGGGAGGGAGGCAGGGCTGAGCAGGACAGGCTTTTGTGAGCCTGGCCATGGAGTTTGGGTTTCAGACACTGGGAGGTTTTCAGTTGGGGGTGATGAAATCTGGTTTTTGCTTTTTAAAAAAAGTCACTGCCTGCTGTGTGGGGCTTGGATTGTAGTCAGGTAAAGGATGCAGGGGTATCAGGCAGTGGGGCAAGAGATATTAGGAAGTAGCCAAGGTGGGGACATGGAGGCCACGAGAAGGGGAGAGATGTGATGTGTGTTCTAATCTGCCCACTGGCTGCATGTAGGGACGGAAAAAGAGAAGAAATCAGGAAGGCTTAGGTTCTAGGCTGGGAAGCTGGGTGGCTGCCGGTGCTGTTTATTAAGCTAGGGAGGGAAGAGGAGGGGTTGGAGAGGGTGTGGGGTAGGAAGTGAAGAGGTCTGGCCGGGTGAGGCTGGGTTGGAGTGAGTGGAAACGTCAGGAGGGCAGGCAGACACAGAAATCCAGAGTCACAGGGAGATGTCTGAGCTGGAGGTAGGGCTGTGGCCTCCTCTGCGTCGCACAGGTGCTGTTTAGAGCCTTCACGTATGAATGCATTTAAGGAGAGTGTCGACGGAGATGGAGACAAAGAGCATCCCCGGCCGAGCCCTGCGCCCCAGGACCTTTGTCCTTGGGAGCTGGAGGGGAAGGACGAGGCCCAGGAGAGCTGCAGGAAGGCAGGTTTCAAACGGGGTAGAGGCCCCCTCTGTGGAATATTCTTGAAGGCCAGTTAATATAAAATCCACTTCATGGCAGATCATAGGAACACATGTCAGCCTGGTCAACACAAAGCCGACTAGAAAACCTTTTAGCTGCTGGGTTACCTAACTCCCTCATCATGGGCCCATGTCACAAATACCCGTTTAGGTAAGCTTTTCCTATTCTACAGACTAGAAGCAGAGATGTGACTTTCTTGACCCTCCTACTCAAAAAGAGGGGCAAAGCAAGAAAACCAAAAAATAAGATGAATGATGGAATAGAAAATTTGGAAAAATCCCTAATAAATCATTAATTTTGTATATTTAACAAAATCCAACTTCCTAGGGACCAAGTGACTCACCTAAGATGACGGCTCGTTGTCAGGTCAAGACTAGCAATCAAGACTTCTCCCTCTCAGCCCACTGTTTCCACCACGAATATTCTGGGAAAAGAAGTCACTTTGTATAGTAGTTTGTGTTTGTTAATCCTAGACTCCTACTTTGTCCACTGTACATAAAACAGACAAACAATAAGGTCCTACTCTTTAGCACAGGGAACTATATTCAATATCCTGTAATAACCTATAATGGCAAAGAATCTGAAAAAAATGTATAACTGAATCACTTTGCTGTATACCTGAAACTAACACAATATTGTAAATTAATTATACTTGAATAAAAAAAAAAGTCACCTTGGTAAATGTCCCAATTCTCTGATTCTTACCCCTACTTACATAGAGGACCTTGACCTCTGACTCTGTCTCCTTGAGACCTTCCCTCGGGCAGTTCCATAAAGGGAGCACCTCTTCCTGCAGGCTTGGTGCCTCAAGGCAGTGTATGCTGCCCCCAGGCTGCCATTAGTGGGTTGAGGGCAGGTGGGCCCAGAGGGCTCTGCAGGCCACAGGAGTTAGTTACATTGTCTGAGTTCCTGTGAGACATAGGCTGGAAGGCAGCTGAGCAGTGGAGCCAGTTGCAGCCCCCCAGCGCCCTCATCCCAGGGTCCCAGATGGAATTGTGCCCTCCCCACACACTCAGACTTGCGAGCTGTTTTGTGCTTTCTCTTCTTTTTTTTAAGATTATTTAATGCCTTCCTCCCTTCCTTCCTTCTTCCCTTCCTTCTTTCCTTCTTGTTAGAGGATTTCTTTGAGTCTTTGAGTCAAGAGACCTGGGTTCCAGTCATGGCGTCCCCTCTGAGGTCTTCAGGGTTCTCATCTATAAAACGAAAGCTTTAGGGTCCCAAACCAGCAGCATCAGCATCACCTGGGAACTTTCTAGAAGTGCACATTCTCAGGCCCTCCCAGCCCTCCTGAATCAGAATCTCTGGGCATGGGTTCAACCACTTGGTTTTCACAGTCCCTGCTGGTTCTGACCACCCACCCACGCAGCCACCGCCATGGTATCAGAGGTCCCTGGCCGCTATTGGCCCCGGTCTATCTGGGAGGGATGACATTCTCCATCTCCCAGGGATGCCGAGTCCACACGGCAGTGGTGCTACACCTCCACATGGTGGAACCTTAGAATCCAGAGATGCATCCGGCTGTGAGGACTTTAAATTGTACCCTCACCCTTTCTCCCAGCTGTTGAGAATCCTCAGACTGGATGGGACCTGGGAATGAAGTCTCCCGGCCCTGGCGCCAGTAGCTCTAACTGCATGAAAATGGTGTGGAGGCAAGGTTGGTGGGCTATAACGCAGCAGCACTGCTTTTCATAGTTTTACCTCTGTCTTCCTCTGAAACACAACTACTGGTGTCCTTTTGCAGATATAATTGTGACAAGGAGAAGAATAAGGATGGCATTTTCTGCTCCCTTTTCCCACCTGCTCCCCACCCCCTACCCCACCACCTTCCTCTGTGTTGCTCTGCTCTGGGGCCAGCTGTGCTCATCAGATGGATCTGAGAAGTGGAAGAAAATAAGTGGCTGAAATCATTCATATTCGAAACAGGAAAAAGCTTCTGCTGAATGAAAGACTGGAGCAGCCAGCAGAGAAGAGGAGGAAGGGGCCGGGGTCATGAGGAGACCCAGGCAGCTGACTCAGTTGGGGAGTTTAGGGCAGTGGATAAGCCCCAAGTCATGACATGGGCTCACAGTGTGTGCAGCGTGAGTCCCCATCCCTGGTGACCCTTAGGGAAGGCATCCACTCCCAACTTTCTTACAGAAAAGCTGAGACCATCCAGTCTCAGGGTTAGGGTTAGAGTTAGGGTTTGCGTATCTTTTGAATGTGCTGCCTATTGAAATCATCATCAGGGTGTGAGCAAATGTGTCCAGGACTTTTGAGGTTGTGATAAGGGGCCTCAGTAACACCAGACTAGGTGGGGAGAATATGCATTTGAAATATGATTCATGGAGAAAGACAAGTGTGTTGTCCTTATTCCTATGTCTTTTAGTTTCAGAGAGTTCATGTAAATAGTGGCCTTACTTTATTTTTTATTTCCAAAATTAACATTTAGCACTAGAAACATTGACACCATTGACGTTTTGGTGGGGATTACTCTCAGACATCTTGGGAGCGATTGTGTTTCTTGGGGAACACCACAGCAGGCCAGGAAACAAATATTCCCACTTGTTTTTATGTGAGGCTGAATATGATTCTGATTCCAGACAAAGTTCCCAGCAGATCTCTTAGTTTCTACCGCATGTGGGGAACGACGTGGCTTCGCGATGTTTAGTGTTTCTTATAGTGAACACTTGTAGATATTCTTTGTAACCTTCACTCAGTGTTTAATTGGGAGTATCATCCCTGAGAGTCTCAAAAGTTTGAAATTCACTTCCAACCTCCTTAAGACTTCAATGATGTCAGAGATCTAACTGGGTGTAAGAGATGGTCATCGCTGTATGACAATGGCCAGAGAGACTGGAGAGAATAGAATTTGGAGTTGGAGTCCCTGGATTTCGTAATTGTATGGCCTTGGAAAAGTCACTGAATGTCCTCGAGCCTCTGTCTGTTCATGTGTAAAATGTATATAAAAAAGAATCCCGGAATATTGAAGATGGAGCAGTGGAGATGATATGAACAAGCTCTGCATAAACTACAAAGGGCCCTGCAAATCTGGGCTCTGTGCTGTGGATGACTTTGGGGCTCTCAGCACCTCTGTTCTAAGGATGCCCTTCCCTTCACCTCTCATTGGTGCATGTGCATAGAAACGGCCCTTTCCCTGCACCCCAATACCACTGGTACCACTACCGCAGTTGATTGACAGGTGCCTCACCCACGCCAGGGTCGACATGGTCCTAGCTGTGGACTGTTGATGACTGACCCAAGGAGGGTACCTGAAAGGCAAGGCATTCTTTCCTGGGACCTTGCACATCGTTCTTCAGGAGAGTCTTCTCTTCATCAATAGCCACTGGGATGGAAAACATGAGAGGCAGAGATGGGAGTTGAGAGAACATCATTTGGGTACCTTATAGCATAACATTGGTTCCTGCCCCATCTGGGGCCCAGATCGCTCCTGGCTCTCAGAGTCAGTTTCACCAACTCGTATGGGTTTCCATAACTGCAGTCCAAAAAGCCCTTTGGCATGATGACACCTTCATCAGGCACATTAGTACAAAGTCTTTTCTGTATTTCTCAGGGTCTGAAATCAGGTTTAGTGCATTAATACAAGGAAGAGAAAATATAGGTATAAATATTGGAAAGGCAGAAACAAAACTTGTTCTTTGCAATCATTTTACCTAGAAAATCAAAGAGAACCCATTCATTCACCCAGTTATTAAAAAATGAATTCCTGGGCTTCCCTGGTGGCGCAGTGGTTGAGAGTCCGCCTGCCAATGTAGGGGACACGGGTTTGTGCCCCGGTCCGGGAAGATCCCACATGCCGCGGAGCGGCTGGGCCCGTGAGCCATGGCCGCTGAGCCTGCACGTCCGGAGCCTGTGCTCCACAACGGGAGAGGCCACAACAGTGAGAGGCCTGCGTACCAAAAAAAAAAAAAAAAAAGAAAAAAAAAATGAATTCCTGATTATTACTCTGGGTCTGGCATTGTGGAATGACAGAATGATTATTCAGTATACTGTCCAACTACAAGATACTGTAATGATATAACAGTAGGCTTTTAGGTTAAATAAAGCATATTACAAATTCTTTGATGTTGGACAAGGCTTGGGCCATTACTGGGGGATTCCCTGTATTCCATAGGGTCTTATGCCGGTATGAATTCCCTGATTTCTTCTAAGGATTGAACCATATCTAAAGATCTTCCCATATTGTGTTCATGGGAGGGATTTTGCACTGCTGTGAATTCTATGCTATGTGTGACATTGCCTGCCATTTCTCTAAGCCTCTCTGCATTATCTTTACTCAGAGGGATTCTCACCATTCTGACTTCTGTGATATACTTTGAGGCTTGAATTAAGTCTAAAGAACTTCCTACATTTTTCACACTCAAAGGTTTCTCAGCAGTAGGAGTGCTCTGATTTCCAGCAAGTGGGTGCTGTGCACTGAATGCCTTCCCACACTCATCGCAGTCACAGGGCACCTCTCCAGTATGAGTTCCAAGAGGCTTCCCACATTCCTACAGCCATTGGGTCCTCCTCCGTTATAGGTGCCCTGATGCAGGGAGGGAAATGTACATTTTCTTCACATGGTCATCTCCCCATAGCTGATTAGCTACCTAACTCCAAACTTGGAAAATTTATCATTCCTATTAGAGAACCAAATCCTTTCCTGCTGTGTCCTTTAAGAACTCGGTTTCAAGGTAACACATAGCTTCACTTGCTAAGCCAACAAATGCGTGCTGTCTTCTTGTTCCTTCCCTCACAACCACCAAGGGTCCCTTTTGTTACTCCAATAATGCAATCACATCTGGCTTAGAAAACACAATGTCCTGCCTTGAGATCAAGCTACTTGTTTCCGTGACCACGTGGTGGTGGACCTTCTTGGGAGCAAGGTCCAGACGACCCTACGGTTCCTGCAGGACACAACCGCCATGCCTCTGCATGTCACGGATCTCTGTGCCGTGGTTTCCCACCTGCAAGGTCTGATCAGTCATCCTTGGGTTTCTCCGGTTGGAGAAGCATCTCTGGAGCCAAATATCTATGTTTAGATGTAAAACAACATTTTCCCTTCTCCTTGAGGTCCTTCTTTTAGAGAACAGCAGGCCTTATGCATGTAACAAGATGGAATGAGGAGGGAGGCTGGGCCATCTCTGACATCAGTCTAGGGTCCCAGCTCAGAGCTCTGGTGATGTTGTGGTTCTGAGCCACGGAGTGGCTCTCTCAGAGCTCTGCCAAGGGGTCCCTTCTAGACCTCCCCATCCAAGAGTGAGTTGGCTCTACCTTTTTGCTAGAAACCTTCATTGTCAGACCCACTATCTGACTTTTTTCTTGAGGACATTTCTCTGCTGCCACCCACGTGGTTATGAAATGCGGTGATGGAGGAAGCAGCAGGGCACAGAGAGGAGCCACGGGGTGCAGTGACACACCCCACAGCGGTGCACTCGCACAGGATCCTGGGTCACCTGTCTCGCAGGCACCATCCACCGCTCACCACTGCACCCATAGCTGAGGCGACATACCCCAGCCTTGAGCCACAGCCCCTTCCACTGGCTCACCCACCCTCTCTGTCTGGCTCATACAAGAGGAGGTTCTTGTAACACGATTCCTGTCCAAGCTCCAGGCCTCTTTGCCTTCAGTGCCCAGGCAAACTCAGAAGGTATTGTTGGAAGATAGAGAACTTGCCGTACTAGATAAAAACCTTTCTTTTAAATAATAATAGTAGCTAATATTAATTGAATGCTTATTCTGTACCTAGCCTTGTTTCGTGTGTGTTACAGAATGCATCACTGAATTTTCCGATCTTGCCCCACTTTATAGATGAGGAAACTGAAGCTCAGTAAGATTATGCTGTTTGTTCAAAGTGACACCTAATATGTGGCTTGAATAGGGCAGCTTTCACTGCTACGTACACATACCCAAATGTCCTGGCTCAAGTGCAAGGGCATTCTTAAGTCAATTTGTTTTCTGTTTGTTTTTCTGTTCTGTTTTTGTGGTTGTGTTTCTGTAATTCTGACTGATGGTAAAGAGGACAAAGGCTATTGGTACATTTGGTGCTATTGTCTTGATTTGTGCAAAGGCACCACCTTTGCTTTTCACCGTCAGTGTCAGTACCGTGAAAAGACAAACACCAACTTAGAGTGATTGCTTTGACCTTGTGGATCCCCTGGAAGGGTCTTGAGGAAGCTCCGCTTTGGGGTTCTTTCATGGCCATTGAAGTCCAGGCCCCTGGGTGCTGGACACATCATCCCCTCCATACTTGCCCACAGCCGGTGTCTGTTAAACTCAGCTTTTTCATTTCCTGTTTTCTAGCAGCTGGGGGTTCTGCCTTTTTTCCATAGTCTTTAAGCACTTTCTCCCTGGGTTTCCAGAATGCCACAGCGTTTCGGTTTCTCCCCAGCTCAGTGGCCACGCTTTCCCAGCCCAAGTGTTGGTTCTTGGTATTTCCTCGTCCACCTGACCTTCAGATGTTGGAGTTCTTGCAGGCTCAGTCCAGAATCCTTTTCTTTTTTTTTTTTTTTTTTGCGGTATGCGGGCCTCTCACTGCTGTGGTCTCTCCTGTTGCGGAGCACATGCTCCGGACGTGCAGGCTCAGCGGCCATGGCTCACGGGCCCAGCCGCTCCGTGGCATGTGGGATCTTCCCAGACCAGGGCACGAACCCGTGTCCCCTACATCGGCAGGTGGACTCTCAATCACTGCGCCACCAGGGAAGCCCAGAATCCTTTTCTTTTTAACTCAACTCTTGTTTGGTGTCTCAAGATCTGTGGCTTTCAATGCTAGTTTTGTGCAGATTCCCAAAGTTATCCCTCCACTCAGAACTGTCCTCTGTGCCCCGGGCCAGCGTGCTAGTCACCGGGGTGACATCCGCACGTCAACGTGGGGTTCCAAAGGGAGCTCTGTCTGTCGGCCAGCTTCTGCTCCAGGCCTCCCGACGTTCAGAGATTTTGGATTCACACGTAACACCTGTCTTTCAGCACAGCCAACCATCATGAAGTCATGAGAAGTTATTTCTAAATTTACCTGCTTTCCATTGTCACTGTCCATCTGCCAGTCAGGTCCTCAGGCCCCTTGCCAGGACTGTTGCTGTCACTGTCTGCCTGGTCTGCCCTGCCCCACACCATCCCCCAGCCAGGGCCCCTACTCAGGCCCTCCCTGTTCACCACTCCTCAGGCTTCCTGCCGCCCTGCCTGCACCCACGGGGCCCTGTCCCTCACTTTCTGACCTCACCTTTTGCCTCTTTACCTGCCCATCCGGATCCAAGCACATTGATCTCTGGTGGACTCTGGGGACAGACCCAGCCTTTGGCCCCCTCTGGGCTTTCTGTTTGTGGTTATGAAGTCCCTTTGGGCCTCATTTCAGTGAGCAGCTCTGCAGCTAAGCTCCTGCATTCCCCCCCCTCCCAGACTTCCGTATCTCCTTACCCTGCACCCCCTCATGACTCTAACCTTTGGGTTATCATCATGCGGTCAGTCTCCACCAGTGTGGGTTCTGAGCCAGCCGGCGCCCACCTGCCTTGTTCCCGCACGGAGGCAGGGTGGGTGCAGTAACTACGTTGGGAACACGGGCATCACAAAAGACCCCCGCCCGCCAGTGAGAAAACACATGCCCTCAAATGGCCAAAGGACCGGGGGAAACAGTTCACAAAAGAAAAATAGGAATGACCTATGAGGTTTCAAACCGTGTCCAACTTTGCTAGTAATCGGTTTCTGGAAAACCACTCTGCAGTATGTATCAGGATCCTTGAAACTCACACTCAGTGCCCCACAGTCCCACTTTTAAGAATCTTTCCTATGGAAATGACTAAAGATACGATGCAGACTTATATGTGAGGATGTTTATCCCTTATTATTTAAAATCTGTCCTAAGTGGTTGGAAGTAGTAAAAATGCCCCTCGTTAGGATAAAGGTTGAATGAATAAACAGTGGGTGAGGTTAGTGGCCCAGTGTGGCTGGAGCATAGACAGTGCATCTGGGGATGGAAAGGCTATGTGGGGACCAGGCAGTGCAGGGCATCGGGTGCCAAGTCAGAATCTAAGGGGAGGGGAGGTTGTGTTGTCCTAGCTGACCCAGGATAGACCTGGGACGTGTGTTGCCTTTAAAAATGTAAAGATGTACCCGTTTTCATAGTCAGGCATTAAAATACATTTTTGTGAGCAAGAATGCAAAACCATGCCTTTCAGGAAAGACAGCTGGGTGCCAAGGGTGGTCTCACAAAGTCGAGGGTACCTGGGAGGACCATGTGTCATGTGCAGCCTCGCATAGCCCCAAACTTCAACATACTCAAGCTGGTCTGGTTCAGGGTGTTCTGGTTACTAACTGCTTCCTAGCAAATGACACCACAACTTAGCAGATAAACCACTTTTTAAAATTTTGTTTTATTATTTTTTTTTTTTGCGGTATGCGGGCCTCTCACTGTTGTGGCCTCTCCCTTTGCGGAGCACAGGCTCCGGACGCGCAGGCTCAGCGGCCATGGCTCACGGGCCCAGCTTCTCCGCGGTATGTGGGATCTTCCCGGACTGGGGCACGAACCCGTGTCCCCTGCATCGGCAGACGGACTCTCAACCACTGCGCCACCAGGGAAGCCCCAGATAAACCACTTTTTTATTAAGCCGGATTCAGACAGAATGAAGATGGTTTGTGTCTGTTCCATAACATCTGGGGCCCAAGCTGGAAAGAATGAAGGTGGGATTAACCTGAAGGCTCCTTTTGGGGCCTGGGTTTGGATGACGCAAACACTAGGATTGCCCACGGACCACCTGCACCTGCCTGTCCGTGTGGCCTGGCATCCTGATAGAATGGCGGCCTCAGGGCTGTTGTTACAGGATTCCAGGAGTCAAGGCTGCATCACCTGTGAGCACCCATCCTAGGAGGTCACTCCCTGCCTGCTGTGTTCTCTTGATCCTATGGTCGTGAGCCTGCCAGGAATCAAGAGGAAATGTAGTGGACCCCTCCTCTTGGGGGAAGGGGTAGCAAGGCCATGTAATAAAAGAGCAGATATGATGCTGTGTTAATAGAAATGCCCTTGCCTTGTTAGAGAATAGTTTGCCACAAGGGGTATTATGAACTTTAACCAGGCAAGCAAGAGGCTGACATATAACCCTACTGTTAAAATTTGCTGTGAAAAACTGCTAAGTAGATCCAGAATATGTCCCCCTGTGGTCAGTGCCTCCTTCTCCCTGGGGAAAGTCTACAGAAGCCGCTGACTGTTTAGAACATGGGAATATGAGGAATTGAAGGGCAGGGCCCAGCATCTCCAACCATCCAACCTAGTGCCAGCCCATCCTGTGTAGAGATGTACTTGGCAGTCAACTTGGCGGAAGACTCCTGCATATCCCCCTGCCCTTTCTCCTCTGCGGAAGGCAGCATGAGCAGCTCTTTCTTGCTGGGGATCTTCTTACCGAAGAGGACTCCTTCCTCTGTTCTCCCTACATAACTTATGTGGGGAGACTTAGCTAGTAAGTGAAAACCCCTTACTGAATCCCTCTTCCAGGCCAGGGGCATTTTCAGGTCACTGAAACCTCAGGCTCTGAGTCCAGAGGCCCAGGACAGACTGTCACAGGCGCCAAGCTCAGGGTGGCTCCTGCTGGCACCTCCTGTATCCTGCAAGACTCTCTGCTGTCAGGAGGCTTGATTTAGGTTTCTTGTTAGTTTAATTCAAGAATTTAATCCAGAGTGAGGTTGATTACACCCTGATTTCTAAAAGACAAGTAGCTGTTTCTTACGTTTCAGGAGCCCCTTTAAATAAATGATTTAGATATAATATATACATAAAGTAGGAGCTAGTTCGAACATTAAGTGCTTATGTGCACATTATCAGAAGTGGATAAAACAGCAGGAAATATCACGGGGCCAGCTAAATTGATACCCGGTTGCTTAAGTTTTAGGTGAATCCATAAAGCAGAGGGGCTGATAATGCAGGGGCTTCTAATTACAGCTATGGTGGCCTGCCTGCTTCTTCCGTTGTCTCTCTCTTCCCTGTATGACGATGGGGCATTCCCCCAAGGAGAGATGTATCACAGCACATCGTGCTGCTCTGTCCTGGGCCTCTGGGCCACCCTAGGAAACTTCAAAGGCCTTCACTGGAGGTAGGCAGGTGTGCAATTTCCAGTCTCTCGTAGGTTCTTTGTAACTCTTGCAGGGTTGGCAGGACCCTTGGAGAGGGTGAATTCCAAACCCTCCTTTACCAAAGACAGATCTAGAGTGGCCGTGCCCCTTCCCTCTGTGTCCCTGTGTTGTAGGCACCCCCCCCCCAGGCCTACACAGTGTCCAGGAGGAGGGCTCTGGTGACCAGAGGTTGACAGTGACAGTCTGGTTTGATGTTCAGGAAGTTTCACCAGGAGCCCAAATCTGGGCTGAAAAAGGTGTGACAATACTTTGAAGTTGTTTCCTGGAGGTTCAGACCCAGGCAGACATCTGTTTTAATATACAGAGCCAGGGCAAGGAGCAGGTTTCTTCCTCTGCCTGCAGGAACGTGAGGTATGCAGGAACGTGCATCTTTTTTCTTATGTAACAAATGCTATTTATATGAAATGATTGGCTTTATCACACCCATGAGATAATTCTGATACCAGGTTTGCTTCCCATGCAGCCTCTAAGAACGTGGATGAAATGCATATGCTGCCCAGCTGCCTTTGAGAGCAAGTTTAAATCAGTGAAGCAGACTTTTCAAAGTGCATTAGCACCGTGTGACTCTTCCTTATGCGAGTTTCAGTTCCAAGATCCCAGCCAGGTGTCAGTTGGGGTCACAGTGCCGCAAAAGAAAGGGATGCAGGGCCTTGGGGACACGCTGGCCTCTGGGCTCAGCGGTGCACATGGGCTCGGGAGGTGCAGTGTTCGACCTCTACAGTGAACCTGGGAGAGAGCTAAAGGGAGAACCGTCTTTTTTTTCAAAATGACTGGAACTCTTCTGTGGAAATGAACTGTTTAGATGTATTCAAAGTTTCTAAAATATTTTTTTTATTTTCATCAAGTAGATTGTATCCTTTTAAGATACAGCTGTTTTCCCAAGTGTCCCCTCTGTGTAACTTTCCTATGGGGCTGAAATGCTACATTTTATTACAAACACTGGTGTCCACAGTGATTTTGTTTCATGGATCCCGTTGAAATTACAAGAGTGAAGACATTATTCTTGATTTGGGGGTTGCGGGAGGGGAGGGGAAGAGCAAGGAAAGAAAGGAACACCCCCCCATTTATGTGTGTGTAATATATGTATGTGCATCTTTTTTATTTTTTAAATATTATTGAAATATAGTTGATTTACAATTTCTGCTGTACAGCAAAGTGATGCAGTTATACATATATATACATTCTTTTTCATATTCTTTTCCATTACGGTTTTTCACAGGATATTGAATATAGATTTCCTGTGCTATACAGTAGGACCTTGTTGATTATCCATTATATATATACTAGTTTGCATCTATTAACCTCAAACTCCCAATCAGATGTATGCACATCTTGTTTCTTTGTTTTTTCAAAAAACATGTTTCATCTCCCAAACACGCCCACAACTGAGGAGAGGTTTCCTCTGCATCACGGGCACACTGATGCACACAAGCGCTCCTGGAGGGGAGGGTGCAGGCCCAGGGCAGGGCGTCCTCCCAGCAGGTGGAATGCTGCCCCTTGGTGGCAGGTACGCTGTGTGTGGTTCTGTGACACCTTCAACTAGAAGATGCACTTACTTTGTCAGGTACTTGAAACCTTGCCTTGGGTTGTGTATTGTTTTCTTTTTGAAAAGTAATTTGCAGTGAGCGAGTCTGATATTCTCAGACCTTCCCATCACCGTGGGGGATCCAGGTGAACCCCCTCTATCTCACACATGGCACATCCGTCCTCACGGTGGTCATCCTCTGTGGTTTATCTGTGAACATACCTCCTGGAGCCCCACAGAGGAGCCTTGCAGCCCTTATGATGTAGAACTTGGACCACAACCTGGAGCTACTGTCCTTAGACTTAACGTCTGCTCCTCCTGCCCCTCTCCGTGGGGCGAATAACTCAGCCAGTTCCATCCCTCTTCCTGAGACGGGGGCCCACTTGGCTGACCGCTGGGAACTCTGTGTCTAAGAACCATTCCCTTTCATCCTAACCTTCTCCTCCTAGGGGCCCCTCCAGGCACACAGCCCCCAGGTGCTGTCCCCCACACACTTCACCCCAAGACCCAAGCCAGAGACTGGGGAGGGGCCTCTTGTCCCCTTCCCCTGCCACCCTTCCCTTCCCAACCAAGACTGCTTGTCAGCCCTACCTGCCTCAACTCCCTGTGTCCATCCCCTTTCTCACCTCCCTCGGCCAGTGGCGTCCTGGCTCTGAACACTGCAGCCATCCTCTGACCAGGCTCCTGCCTTTGGCTACTTTGCATACAGAGTGGTCCTCTGTACACAGAATGGTGCAGAGCCCTTCCCCTTAGCCCCCTTTAGGCAGAACCCACCCCCCACCTTCTCTCCAGCCCACCTACTCCAGGGCCTGTGGTGAGGTCTCACTCAGTGTGCACCTGGGGCGGAGGCCCTGCCTGGCTGCCTGCTGGCCCCAGCCAGATGGCAGTAGGGCCTGCACTAGCCCTGCGACCCCAGCTTCCAGGCACTGTGCCCCACTCATGCTGCCTGCCTTGTGCAGTGCTCCTAGCCCAGCCTCCTCCATGGACAGAGGGTGAGGGGCCTCCCCCCATTGCCCAGCCATGCTGGCTGCCAGCTTTAACCCAAGACCCCAGAAACCCCACAGTGCCTCCAGGGTCCACGTAAGTGTCCTGATATCCCACTAGGCATTGACATTTAATTTGGTTCAGCATTAACCTTTTGAATCACCTTGAACCTATGGGAATACCAGCCATTAGGAGGGTGCTATAGACTGCATGCCATGCTCGTGTCCCCCCAAAATGCATATACTGAAATCCTACCCCTCAGTATGATGGTGTTAGGAGGGGGCGCTTTAGGAGTTAAATTAGGTCATGAGGATGGAGCCATCA
The DNA here is from genome assembly GCF_964374135.1 of Grampus griseus. NCBI lineage: Eukaryota > Metazoa > Chordata > Mammalia > Artiodactyla > Delphinidae > Grampus > Grampus griseus. The sequence continues at coordinate 120,670,960 of NC_139018.1, read as the reverse complement.
TGAATGGGGTTGTTGCCCTTATAAAGGGACCCCAGAGAGCTCCCCTGCCCCTTCCACCATGTGAGGACACAGAAGGCTGTATCCACGAACCAGGGAGCACACACCAGACACTGAGTACGCCAGCACCTTTATCCTGGACTTCCCAACCTCCAGAACTGTGGAAAATGAATATCTGTTGTTTAGAAGCCACCCCATCTATGGTATTCTGTCACAACAGCCCAAATGGACCAAGACAAGTGGTCAGGTGGCTTTATAACAAGATGTTCCATTTCAGGATTAATGATAGGAACCTATTAAATATATAGCAAGTTTCCCTAGTATACACTTAAAGCCCAATTTCATTTCCTAGAAAATTGAACAGCTGCTTTTAGGGACAAAATGATGTTAAGAGCTCAGCTCTGGGATTGCACATCCCCTGAAGGGTGTTGTAAGGGCTCTTCAGTTCCTGCAGACAGACCTTGGCAATCACGTCGCATTGCAAAGCTGTTCGGTGCACAAGGGATACAACACTTTCTCCTCAGTGGTCCTAAGTCTTATGGTCCTTTGATTTTAATTTGGTTATAGTTTTAGTAGAGCAAAGCAGTTCCACTGAAATGGAACTGTCGCTCTCCTCACCCCATTTGGTGGGAAGACAGCCATGCTCAAGGCTGACCACAGTAAATCTGGAACACTCTGTATCTGACAAGGAGACATTTCTTTTCCTGCAATCCAGCAAGGATGGGACACATCTTTGAAGGGCTTCCCTTTTGGGGCCAATTTCTCCCCATGAGGCTGAACCAGATTTTTATCTGAGGCTCCCTCCCTTGTCTTCCTGCTTCTCCAGCTCGGATGGCTTAGTGTGGCTGGGCAGTTCTGACGCTGACCACCCAGGGTCAGCACAGACCCCACAAGTTAAGAGCATGGTCCCCAACAAGCCTGCCTCGCTTCAGACACCGGGCACAAGTTCCACAGTCCCCAGGCCACCTGTACTTCTGACTGCTACAAGTTACGTTTTATGATAAAGGTACAAATCAGGACCAGCCAGATGAGGAGATGCACAGTGTGAGGCCTGTGAGCCTCCTTGTCCTCTCCCTGTGGAGTCAGAGCATATGACCCACCTGGCACAGGCGTGTCACCAACCAGGAGGGTCACCCAAGCTATTGTGTCCAGAGTTTTTGGGGGGGTTTCACTATGGAGACGTGATTAGTTGGGTCACTGGCCACAGCCCCAGTTCCCTCCCAGGAGATTGGGAGGTTAGGCTGATAACATTTGACTCAAAGCCCCAACCTACTAATCACTAATTACGTGGCTGGTCTTTGTGGCCCGGGCAGCTCTGTCCTGAGTCATCTGGTTAGCATAAATGCAGCTGTGACCCAAGGGATCCACCATGAATGACAAAGGCACTCCCATCACTCAGGAAATCCCAAGGATTTAAAGTTCACTTCCCAGGAAGCCAGGGACAAAGGCCAGACAGATTCTTTACTAGACAACAATCTGTCATCAGAGGTTAGTAAATTATGCTGTGGTTTCTAGTATAGATTCTAGAGTCAGACCGGGAGATGTGAATTCCAGCTTCTCACCAACTGTGTGACCTTGGGCAAGTGACTTCACCTCTCCAAACCTCACTTTCCTCATCTGTAAAATGGGAATGATGATACCGCATAGGATGGTAGAGGCAATGAAATAAAATAATGCATGTTAAGTGCTTTAAAAGTTCTTCACAAATAGTACACCTTCAGTGTCACTTGTCACTATGTTTATAAAGAAGTGCAATCAGAGTCATAAAATATTACCTGTACACAAAATCTAACTTTAAAATGTTGATTTTCTTTAGCTATTACTTTATACCTCAAAAATCAATTGACTACTTCTTCCTTGTTAGCAAAGTTCAAGTGAGTAAAAGTGGTATTAAATGCATGATATACTTTTCCACCTTGAAAGTATTCATTTGTTCATCCACTGAAGTTTTACTGGACCTCCTGCTCACCAGCAGCTATGTCCGGAGCTGGGGCCATTGCTGTGGGAAGTCTCACCCCTGCCTCAGGAAACCTCCTCAGTCACATTACAGAACCAAGTGGTAGGAGTGTCTTAGTCCTGGCTGTTACGACAAAGTGCTGTAGACTGGGTGGCTTACAAAAGAAATGTATTTGTCGTGGTTCTGGAGGCCGGAAGTCTGAGATCAGGGGCCAGGCCAATTTCTGGTGAGGGCTCTCTCCTGGGTTGCAGACAGCCGTCTGCTCGTATCCTCACTTGATGGAAGGGGTGAGGGAGCTCCCTGGGGTCTCTTATAAGGTCACTGACCCCATTCAAAGCCCCCACCTTCTAATACCATTGCATTGAGGGTAGGATTTCAGTACATGAATTTTGGAGAGACACAAACATCTAGACCACAACAAGGAGTGAAGGGCTGTGGAGCACAGAGGGAGCTGGTCATTCACCCCTGTTCCTGGATGCTGTCCAGGCCTTCCTGCCTTCCTGTCCCCACCCACCAGCTCAGTCAGCAGATCCCCAATATCAGCTCAAGTCAGGCCATTCCGAGCAACCCCCTAGAGCCTGGAATCCATTCGGTAGATCATAACCATCATTTTTTAATGGAATAGAATGAAAAATAGATGTACCTTAAAGGGTAGCCAGGGTAATTTTTGGTTCAAACATAAATGCCCTGTCCCTCATGTAAAATCTTTCATAGTTGTGTGAATTTAAAAGTGTGAAAAGCACTGAACTCAAAGGTGAAGACATTTCTCACCAGGTGGCTCCGGAGGCCTCTGAGGAAGGACGGGGCACTGAGAGGGCCACACATCCTGAGCCGAGGGAGCAGGGGGCCAGCAGTGCTCCCAGCCCTGTGCTCTGCCAGGAGCTCAGAAGGCCAGCCCTGGGGCCACCCAAGCCAGCCTCAGCAAGGTGGCCAGAGCAGCCTACCCATGGAAGTGTCCCCAGACACACAGCTGGAAGCCAGTCCCCGGCCTCTAACAACCACTGGCCAGGGACTTCAGGGGCTGGGGATGTCCTCACCTCCACCTGAGCATCGACACATGGGAGCTGCCAGCCATCGGCAGGGGCAGTGAGCAGAGGGAGATCTGTGCGTGTGTGGGGTTCCAGCACGTTCCAGAACATTCCAGAATGAGCAGGTGCATGCCTCTGTGTGTGCGTGCGTGTATCTTAGTCTTTAAATTTCCAAACCTACCCAGTTTGCCAAGATACTTCTCTTATGTGAGGTTTGCATTCTGTGGTTGACCTGCCCACAAAGTTTCACCCTGGACTTTGCCCTTCTCCAGCACTCCCCACAGCGTGGTTAGGAAGGAGGTTTGTCACCACCTCTCTGCACACCTTGGAAGCGTTCTAGTGAGTAAGCCTCAGCCACGCCGGGTGGGTGCTGGGCCCTGTAGGGGGGATACCCGCCTGGGCAGTGCTCAGAGGACCCCCCAGGGGGGCTGCTTCTCCAGGGCCTGGCCCAGGGCTTCGGCTGTGACTCAGAGCAGGTTGTGTGTCCATGTCCACTGAGGTATGCATTTTTCCTGGAGTATTCTTCCGTTGATTTTTAAAAATTTGTTTTCACATCAGATATTAACTGTATGACTTGCAGACTGAAATTAAGCTTTTAATACACTGCTGCTGGAAATCAAACTAGTTGAAGAACTCAAGGTGCTCCCATGCATGTGGGTTGGATTTTTGAGACCCAGACATCCTTGTCCAGCCCCTGGTGCAGCCAGTTCCAACTTTGACCTCCTGAGGCAGACACTGACATTTTTCTTTCTCTTGCTCCCTGCCCCTGCCACGTTGCCCAGTTCTAAAATCATTCCTTTAGGCATCCAGGAGCAAGACTTTGTCCCCCTGAACTAAAAGCCTACTCATTAGGATTGAGTTAGGAAAATGGTGTCTCCTATGAAAAAGATCACATTTGGTTACTTAATAAATCAGTTTTCAAATAATGGTTTTCCCCCAGATATCTGCACAGCTAAGCACTCAGCTTCTCTAAGAGTTTGCATCCTCATCATCTTCTCCATGAGGCTGTTTGATTTTATGACCTTCTCTCCCACTCCCACCCACTCCTGCCCGGCATGCCAGGTTCTCTGTTTCAGTCATAGCACTTACAGACTCATAATCTCTTCTTTAAGAGACTTATTATTTTTTATAACAGACTCATAACTTCTTGTTTAATTGACATTTTTTAATACCGATTATTCATTGTTTGTCTGTCTCACCTACTGGAATATAAGCTCCCCCAGGGCAGGGATTTTTGTCTGTTCACTCTTGTGCGCTGAGCACCTAAAATAATTTCCATTGTGTGATTATTTGTGGAATGAACAAATACAGGATTTTTGTTAGTTTCCATGAACCCACTCTGCTGAACTTAAAAATGTATATGGGTCCATATATTTTGGCATTTTATTTCTTAAGCAGCTGAGTCTTCAAGAAAGCAAATAGGGCAATGATTCATGTAGTCAAACTCTCCAGGACTTTGGAATTGCTCAGTGTTGAGAGGGGAGGGGTGTGTGTGTGTGTGTGTGTGTGTGTGTGTGTGTGCGCGCGCACCAGGTCCTCCTTCCCTGATTGACTAGGCTGGCTCCCCCAGGAGGTGCTAACAGCTTCAGATCCTGCTTTGGGTGGTCTCATCTCCTGGGTTGACTCTTATTAAGGAGGTGTTCCAGCTTTTTGGTGTTTCAGTGCAAATGTCTCTTCTTCTCCCAAATTAATTCATGAGACCAATCGTGTCTCCTAGACACCTGGGATCACTACTGAAGCCTCCATCAAAGGCATGCTGTGTAGTATGTGGATGTTGCCAGGGGGCTGATGCTGCTGTAATCAGCAAGGAGCAATGGGTATTTGAGATCCGCCCTCCAGAGATAATGTCTTCCATGTGCCAGATGTGATCACATCCCCGTTGGCAGATGAGAGGTTCATTTTGGAAGGGCAGGTTCCAGCCAGAATGTTTCACTGCAGGTAGATGATCCTTCACTTGTCTCCCAGCTGGTCTTTCTTAGTTCTCTTGTTCTCCTCCTCCAAAGATAGTATTTTTCAAGGTATGGGAACATCTTGGTGATAGAGGAAGTCTAAAGCAGGGGCAAAGAGCCAGGATGAGGGCTCTTGGGTGAAGACATGCAGGCAGAGGTTCAGGGAAGCCATGGGGCTGGGTTAGGAGCTGTGGGCTTGGCTCCCACCCAGCAGGCAGCAGGTATGTTCCAGGGCTGCAGAGAGCACCTGTGCGAACCTGAACTTCCTGCTGACTCAGGGTTTTCTGTAAGGCCAAGGAAGCCTTGGGCAGCCCTCCTTGGAGGGCAGCATCCTGTGCTTCATGGCTAATTCCGTGGGAGACCACGGGGGAGGGCTTGTTACCAAACACCAGTTTGTGTGCCCAACGCACAGTGAGGCCAAACAAACTGAAACGTTGTAGTTCAGAGCACAGAAGGGTTTATTGCAGGACCGTGCAAGGAGTCGGGGTGGCTCATGCTCAAAAGTCCCCGAACTCCCCGGAGGGTTTCAGCAAAGCAGGTTTAAGGCCAGGTGAGGGAGGGCATGGTTGGTTGTTGCAATCTTCTTGGTGTCAGAATCCTTTGTTCTTGCAACTCTCCATGTGGGTCAGGTCACGATGTTCCTGTAAACCTCCAATAAGACAAATGTTATTCCGTTCTGCAACTTTTTATCTCTATATGAATGGACTCTTAAAGGTCAGAGCCTTGAGAATGGGCTATCCTGTATATTTCATGCCATAGACAACATTCTTTTACAAAAGGTGCAGAGCCAGCATGACTAAGCACAGTCAAGGGAATACAAAGGTTAAAACAAAAGGAACAGATCTAATATGGAGTCAGATTTGTTCTTCCCTATTTCAGGCTGTTTTGGGGAAGAAAAGAAGCCTCTCATTCTGCCCTATCATAATATATGGCTGTGTTATTGTTCATCTCCTGATAGCCTTGTTTTCACTCTTTTTACCCACCCTGCTACTACTTTCGTTTCAGTGGGACTAATGCCTAGTTTTCTTCTTGACAATTAAACAGTGTGGTTGCTGAGAATCAGTTCTTATTGTTGTTGGTTTTAAAGGTGCTGGTGATCAGATTTTGATAGGTTATAAATTGGCTGTCCCAATACCTCACCTCCTTACACCCTGTTTGTGGGACAGTAAATATGCTGCTGGGAGTGAACAGAGTTCCATTTACATGAGTGTCTGTTGACTGATTGGAAACAACAGTGCCAGTTTGTATATTTCATATGATTTAAACCTATCCAAAGTTCCAGCACTCAGCTTGCCCATCTCACTTTTCAGGTAAAAAACGGAAATAAAAAGATTAAGGTAGTAAAGAGGACAGCCTGGAATTTGAACTGGGTTGAATGGGGAAGATGCTGCTACACCAGGTAATGAGCTCTGTCAGATAATGTATCACTCATCATCTTAGCAAACTGCCAACACGTGAATGTTTTATATAAATAAAACTCCGTCTTAGGATTCCCACATTCTGTAACACTGAGCAGAATACCTGCTAAATAATATTTGTTCATTCAGTGTTTGTGGAATTACACATACACATATATATGTAATTATAATAGCCGGGTAATAGCAACATTAATCAATAAAATCAGCTAAAAATTGAAAATATACAGGTAAAAACACCATTTTTAACATTGTTAATATTGAAAGAAGTGCTTACATTACTTGACATCATTTACAAACTTCTTGAATACATTGCAAATTAACAAATAAAAGTAGTTGTCAATATTAACCATAGTTAGAATTTAGCATAGCACATCTTTATGTTTTTGGGCTTATAATGTATATTGCAGAAGCCATTTTAACTTCAAACATGTATGATGTAAATACAAGGAATAAGTTTTTCTTTTGAAGACTTTATTACATGCTTTTATTTTAAACGGTGTATGTCAGTGGTTCCCCAACTTTGCTGGAGAACTTTAAAAACTGCTGCTGTCTGCCTTTCAGTCCCAGCCATTATGATGTGACAGGCATAGGATTTAATCTGTATGTTGGGATTTTTGAAAGCTACCCAGGTGATTCCAATATGCAGCCAAGTTTAGGAACCCCTGGTATATGCAATGCATGAAGAATCATCAGATGTAGCATCTGAGTCTGCCCCAGTACTCCTTGATCTATTGATTTATTCCTTTATTCACTGTGCATTTGCATAAATAAGCACTATGCTAACTACCTGCCAGGCATTGTGCAGATGCTGGGCACATAGTGGTGAATGAAAAAGGCATAGGCCTACCTCATGCAAGTTTAGTGTAGCAGAGGAAGACAGACAGTATTCAAGTAAATAAATCAACACTTTAAAAATGTTAAAGACTGTGGAAAGTGAGTGGAAGGTCATGAACAACACGCTGTTATGGAGAATGAGTGGGGTTCCAGGCAGCAAGAGAGCATAGATGAATCCTCCAAGGCAGGATAGAGCTTGCCAAATCCTAAGGACAAACACAGGGCTGACGTGGCAAAAGAGATGGAGAGGGGCATGTGGTACAAGGCTTTGGGAGCCATGCCAGTGACCTTTGCCTTGGACTTGGAAACTTGTGAAGTTGTTGGTTACTTTTAATGAAGCAAGGGAGTAGGAAGAGATGGCAGACAAGGTTCTTGGTGGAGCCTATGCATTCATTAAACCAAGGAAAGACAGTAGATGAGGAAGGCGATGTTGTAATAGAGATGGTGGGAAGTGGACGAATCCACCATGTTTTTTGTGGTAGAACTCACTGGAGTTGCTGTTGAATTACACATGTGATGCAAAGGAAAGGGGGGAATCAAGGATAATTCCAGTTCCTACTGAGCAAGTAGGTGAATCTTGATGTCAGTTAATGGGAAGGGAGATAGTTGGTGGGCAGTTGGGAATGGATGTGGATTAGGGAGTAAAACCAATAATCTATTTGATGTATTAAGTTCGAGATGCCTGTAAGACATCTAAAGGAGATGACAAATAGGCAGTATAATAAACCAAGACCCAGATCAAGAAACAGAACACTAACAGCTCCCCCAGAAATTTCCTTGTTCACCCTTCTAGGAACTAACCTCCTGAAACTTTGCTAAACTCAAGAATTAGTTCTGATAACTTTTCTGTGAACTTCTTAGGATTTTCTACATGTCAGCTCATCATGTGTGAATACAATCAGTTTAGATTTACTTCTTTCCAATCCACATGCTGTTAAGATGTCACTGTTATTTCACTGGCTAGAGCCTCCAGGACATTGTTGATTACAAGGGGCAAGAGTGAGACATCCTTGCTTTGTTCTTTCCTTTTTGTTTTTGCGGTACGTGGGCCTCACACTGTTGTGGCCTCTCCCGTTGAGGAGCACAGGCTCCGGACGCGCAGGCTCAGTGGCCATGGCTCACGGGCCCAGCCGCTCCGCGGCATGTGGGATCCTCCCAGACCGGGGCACGAACGCGTGTCCCCTGCATCGGCAGGTGGACTCTCAACCACTGCGCCACCAGGGAAGCCCCCTTGCTTTGTTCTTGATCTGAGGTGCAAAGCATTCATTCTTTCCTCATTAAGTATGTTAGCTATTGGCTTTTCAGAGATGCCATTTATCAGGTTGAGGAAGTCCCCTTATATTACTAATTTGTTGAGAATTTTTGTCATGAAGAAATGTTGGATTGGATTTTTCAAATGCTTTCTCTGCATTATCTGCATCTTCTGAGATTATTGTATGGTTTTGTCCTTTATTCTATAATATACTGGGTTATATAATATTATATATTATTCAGATGTTAAAGCAACTTTGAATTTTTGAGATAGACACAAATTGATCACGACATATAATTTTGTTGTCGTTCCTGGATTTGGTTTATTCATATTTCATTAAGGATTTTTTATGTCTGTGTTCATGAAGTATATTGTCTACAGTTTCTTTTCTTCTGATATCTTTATCTGGCTTTGATATCAGAGTGATATTGACTTCATAGAATGAGTTGAGAATTCTTCCCCTGTCCTGTACTTTATGAAAGCATTTGTGAAGGATTGGTATTATTTTTTCATTTAAATATTTGGTAGAATGCCCCAGTGAAGCCATTTTGGATTAGGCTTAACTTTTTTCCCTTATTTACCAACTCAATTTCTTTCCTTGTTATCGGTCTATTCAGATTTTCTGTTTTCTTCTTGCATAAGCTTTGGTAATTTGTGTACCTCTAAAAATTTCTCTATTACCTGTGAGTTTTCTAACTTTTTGGCATGAAGTGTTCACAATACTCCCATGTAATACTTTTTTGTTTAAAACAAATTAATTTTATTTTAGGTTTTATCCCTGTAAGACTGTGAGAGGAGGCACTAAGACCTCCAGGAGATCTTTTCAGTTTCATTCTCCACCCACTGACATATTTCATGCTGCCCCAGTTCTGCCTTTACTACCTCTATGAAAACTTGTAGTGCTCTATTTTTAATTTTTTCTTTCATCCTAACTTCTTCTGGTCTTTATGACTTCATACTTCAGCTTCCAAGAAGCTATGGCTTATGATTTTCTCCTAAATAGAAAATAGTTTTAAAAGGTTATAGTAAAAATTTTTCAAAATTCTGTTTTTCCTTTAGGTCTTCATAATAATAAAGCTTTATTTTCTCTTCATTATTTCACAGTTTTTAATTTTTCCATGAACTCAACCACAAGTGAGGTAATAGAAGTGTTCTTTTATTTATTTTTTATGTCTTTATTGGAGTATAATTGCTTTACAATGGTGTGTTAGTTTCTGCTGTATAACAAAGTGAATCAGCTATATGTATACATATATCCCCATATCCCCTCCCTCTTGTGCCTCACTCCCACCCTCCCTATCCCACCCCTCTAGGTGGTCACAAAGCACCGAGCTGATCTCCCTGTGCTATGCAGCTGCTTCCCACTAGCTATCTACTTTACGTTTGGTAGTGTATATATGTCAATGCTACTCTCTCACTTTGTCCCAGCTTACCCTTCCTCGCCCTGCCTGTCCTCAAGTCCATTCTCTATGTCTGCGTCTTAATTCCTGTTCTGCCCCTAGGTTCATCAGAACCATTTTTTTTTTAGATGGCATATATATGTGTTAGCATATGATATTTGCTTTTCTCTTTCTTACTTAATTCATTCTGTATGTCAGACTCTAGGTCCATCCAGCTCACTACAAATAACTCAATTTCGTTTCCTTTTTTTTTTTTTGGAAAAATTTACAAGGGTTTATTTGAATTTTATTTTATTTTTATATAGCAAGTTCTTATTAGTTATCTATTTTATACATTTTAGTGTATATATGTCAGTTCCAATCTCCCAGTTCATCCCACGACCTCACCCCCACTTTCCCCTCTTGGTGTCCATACATTTGTTCTCTTCATCTGTTGTCTATTTCTGCTTGCAATCCGGTTCATCTGTAACATTTTTCTAGATTCCATATATATGCATTAATACACGATATTTGTTTTCCTCTTTCTGACTTGCTTCACTCTGTATGACAGTCTCCAGGTCCATCCACATCTCTACAAATGACCCATTTCGTTCCTTTTTTATGGCTGAGTAATATTCCATTGTATGTATGTACCACATCTTCTTTATCCATTTGTCTGTCGATGGGCATTTAGGTAGCTTCCATGACCTGGCTATTGTAAATAGTGCTGCAATGAACATTGGGGTGCATGTGTCTTTTTGAATTATGGTTTTCTCTGGGTATATGCCCAGTAGTAGGAGTGCTATTTTTATTTTTTTAAGGAACCTCCATACTGTTCTCCATAGTGGCTGTATCAATTTACATTCCCATCAACAGTGCAGGAGGATTCCCTTTTCTCCACACCCTCTCCAGAATTTATTGTTTGTAGATTTTTTTGATGATGGCCATTCTGAGTGGTGTGAGGTGATACCTCATTGTAGTTTTGATTTGCATTTCTCTAATAATTAGTAATGTTGAGCAGCTTTTCATTGCCTCTAGGACATCTCTATCTCTTCTTTGGAGAAGTGTCTATTTAGGTCTTCTGCCTTTTTTTTTTTTTTTTTTTTTTTTTTAGTGGTACGTGGGCCTCTCTCTGCTGCGGCCTCTCCCGTTGCGGAGCACAGGCTCCGGATGCGCAGGCTCAGCGGCCATGGCTCATGGGCGCAGCCACTCTGCGGCATGTGGGATCTTCCTGGACCAGGGCACGAACCCGTGTCCCCTGCATCGGCAGGCGGACTCTCAACCACTGTGCCACCAGGAAAGCCCTTCTGCCCATTTTTTGACTGGGTTGTTTGCTTTTTTGATATTGAGCTGCATGGGCTGTTTATATACTTTGGAGATTAACCTTTGTCCATTGATTTGTTTGCAAATATTTTCTCCCATTCTGAGGGATGTCTTTTCATCATGTTTATAGATTCTTTAGCTGTGCGAAAGCTTTTAAATTTCATTTGGTCCCATTGATTTATTTTTGTTTTTATTTCCATTACTCCAGGAGGTTATTCAAAAAAGGTCTTGCTGTGATTTATGTCAAAAAGTGTTCTTCCTGTGTTTTCCTCTAAGAGTTTTATAGTGTCCGGTCATACATTTAGGTCTTTAATCCATTTTGAGTTTATTTTTGGTATGGTGTTAGGGAGTGTTCTAATTTCATTCTTTTACATGTAGCTGTCCACTTTTCCCTGCACCACTTATTGAAGAGACTGTCTTTTCTCAGTTGTATATCCTTGCCTCCTTTGGCATAGATTAGTTGACCATAAGTGCATGGGTTTAGCTCTGGACTTTCTATCCTGTTCCATTGATCTATATTTCTGTTTTTGTACCAGTAGCATATTGTCCTGATCACTGTAGCTTTGTAGTATAGTCTGAAGTTGGGGAGTCTGATTCCTCCAGCTCTGTTTTTTTCCCTCAAGATTGCTTTGGCTGTTTGGGGTCTTTACTGTCTCATACAAATTTTAAGATTTTTTGTTCTAGTTTTGTAAAAAATGCCATTGGTAATTTGATAGGGATTACACTGAAACTGTAGATTGCTTTGGGTAGTATAGTCATTTTCACAATACTGATTCTTCCAATCCAAGAATATGGTATATATCTTCATCTGTTTGTGTCATTTTTTATTTCTTTCATCAGTGTCTTATAGTTTTCTGAGTACAGGTCTTTACCTCCTTAGGTAGGTTTTTTCCTGGGTATTTTATTCTTCTTGTTGCAATGGTGAGTGGGATCGTTTCCTTAATTTCTCTTTCTGGTCTTTCGTTGTTAGTGTATAGGAATGCAAGACATTCCTGTGCATAATTTTGTATCCTGCAACTTTACCAAATTCATTGATCAGCTCTAGCAGTTTTCTGGTGGCATCTTTAGGATTATCTGTGTATAGTACCATGTCATCTGCAAACAGTGACAGTTTTACTTCTTCTTTTCCAATTTGTATTCCTTTTATTTCTGTTTCTTCTCTGGTTGCCATGGCTAGGACTTCCAAAACTATGTTGAATCATAGCGGTGAGAGTGGACATCCTTGTCTTGTTCATGATCTTAGAGGAAATGCTTTCAGTTTTTCACCATTGAGAATGATGTTTGTTGTGGGTTTGTCATATCTGGCCTTTATTATGTTGAGGTAGGTTCCCTCTATGCCCATGTCTTGAGAGTTTTTATCATAAATCGGTTTTGAATTTTGTCAGAACCTTTTTCTGCATCTATTGAGATAATCATATGATCTTTTTTCTTCAGTTTGTTAATATGGTGTATCACATTGATTGATTTGCGTATATTGAAAAATCCTTGCATCCCTGGGATAAATCCCACTTGATCATGGTGTATGATCTTTTTAATGTGTTGTTGGATTCTGTTTGCTAGTATTTTGCTGAGGATTTTTGCATCTATATTCATCAGTGATATTGGTCTGTAATTTTCTTTTTTTGTGATATCTTTGTCTGGTTTTGGTATCAGGGTGATGGTGGCCTCATAGAATGAGTTTGGGAGTGTGCCTTCCTCTGAAATTTTTGGAAGAGTTTGAGAAGGATGGGTGTTAGCTGTTCTCTAAATGTTTTGATAGAATTCACCTGTGAGCCATCTGTTCCTGGACTTTTGTTTGTTGGAAGATTTTTAATCACAGTTTCAATTTCATTACTTTTCATTGGCCTGTTCATATTTTCTGTTTCTTCCTGGTTCAGTCTTGGAAGGTTATACCTTTCTAAGAATTTGTCCATTTCTTCCAGGTTGTTCACTTTATTGGCATAGAGTTGCTTGTAGTAGTCTCTTTAGGATGCTTTGTAATTCTGCAGTGTCCGTTGTTACTTCTCCTTTTTCATTTCTAATTTTATGTATTTGAGTCCTCTCCCTCTTTTTCTTGATGAGTCTGGCTAAAGGTTTATCAATTTTGTTTACCTTCTCAAAGAACCAGCTTTTAGTTTTATTGATCTTTGCAATTGTTTTCTTTTTTTCTATTTCATTTATTTCTGCTCTGATCTTTATGATTTCTTTCCTTCTACTGACTTTGGGGTTTTTTTTTTGTTCTTCTTTCTCTACTTCCTTTAGGCGTAAGGTTAGATTGTTTATTTGAGATATTTCTTGTTTCTTGAGGTTGGATTGTATTGCTATAAACTTCCCTTTTAGAACTGCTTTTGCTGCATCCCATACGTTTTGGACCGTCATGTTTTTGTTGTCATTTGTGTCTAGGTATTTTTTTATTTCCTCAGTGATCTCTTGGTTATTTAATAACATATTGTTTATCCTCTATGTGTTTGTGGTTTTAACATTTTTTTCTCCTGTAATTTATTTCTAATCTCATCGCATTGTGTTCAGAAAACATGCTTGAGATGATTTCAATATTCTTAAATTTACTGAGGCTTGATTTGTGACCCAAGATGTGATCTATCCTGAAGAATGTTCAGAGTGCACTTGAGAAGAAAGTGTAATGTGCTGGTTTTGGATGGAGTGTCCTATAAATATCAATTAAATCTATCTGGTCTATTGTGTCATTTAAAGCTTCTGTTTCCTTATTAATTTTCTGTCTGGATGATCTGTCCATAGGTGTTTAAGTGAGGTGTTAAAGCCCCCCGCTATTATTTTGTTACTGTCGTTCTCCTCTTTTATGGCTGTTAGCATTTGCCTCATATATTATGGTGCTCGATGTTGGGTGCATATATATTTATAATTGTTACATCTGCTTCTTGGATTGATCCCTTGATCATTATGTAGTGTCCTTCATTTCTCTTGTAACATTCTTTATTTTAAAGTCTCTTTTATCTGTTACAAGTATTTCTACTCCAGCTTTCTTTTGATTTCCATTAGCATGGAATATCTTTTTCCATCCCCTCACTTTCGGTCTGTATGTGTCCCTAGGTCTGAAGTGGGTGTCTTATAGACAGCATATATACGGGTCTTGTTTTTGTATCCATTCAGCCAGTCTGTGTCTTTTGGTTGGAGCATTTAATCCATTCACATTTAAGGTAATTATATGTATGTTCCTATTACCATTTTCTTAATTGTTTGGGGTTTGTTTTTCTAGGTCCTTTCCTCTCTTGTGTTTGCCACTTAGAGAAGTTCCTTTAGCATTTGTTGTAAGAGCTGATTTGGTGGTGCTGAATTCTGTTAGCTTTTGTTTGTCTGTAAAGCTTTTGATTTCTCCATTGAATATGAATGAGATCCTTGCCGGCTAGAATATTCTTGGCGATCGGTTCTTCCCTTTCATCACTTCAAATATATCGTGTCACTCCCTTCTGACTTGCAGAGTTTCTGCTGAGAAATCAGCTGTTAACCTTTTGGGACTTCCCCTGTATGTTATTTGTCATTTTTCCCTTGGTGATTTTAATAATTTTTCTTTTTCTTTAATTTTTGTCAGTTTGATTACTATGTGTCTCAGCATGTTTCTCCTTGGGTTTATCCTGCCTGGGACTCTCTGTGCTTCCTGGACTTGGGTGGCTATTTCCTTTCCCATGTTAGGGAAGTTTTCAACTATAATCACTTCAAATATTTTCTCGGGGCCTTTTTCTCTCTCTTCTCCTTCTGGGACCCCTATAATGCGAATGTTGGTGCGTTTCATGTTGTCCCAGCAGTCTCTTAGGCTGTTTTCATTTCTTTTCATTCTTTTTTCTTTATTCTCTTCTGCAGCAGTGATTTCCAACATTCTGTCTTTCAGGTCACTTAAATGTTCTGCTGCCTTTGTTATTCTGCTATTGATTCCTTTCTAGTGTATTTTTCATTTCAGTTATGGTGTTAGTCATCTCTCTTTGTTTGTTCTTTAATTCTTCTAGGTCTTTGTTAAACATTTCTTGCATCTTCTTGATCTTTGCCTCCATTTTTTTTCCTCATCGTTTGTCTGAAGTGGGTCTCTTGTAGACAGCATATACATGGGTCTTGTCTTTGTATCCACTCAGTGAGCCTGTGTCTTTTGGTTGGAGCATTTAATCCCTTTACATTTAAGGTAATTATCAATATGTATGTTCCTATTACCGTTTTCTTAATTTTGGGGGGTTTGTTTTTGTAGGTCTTTTCCTTCTCTTATGTTTCCCACCTAGAGAAGTTCCTTTAGCATTTGTTGTAAAGCTGGTTTGGTGGTGCTGAATTCTCTTAGCTTTTGCTTGTCTGTAAAGGTTTTAATTTCTCTGTCAAATCTGAATGAGTTCCTTGTTGGGTAGAGTAATCTTGGTTGTAGGTTTTTCCCTTTCATCACGTTAAGTATGTCTTGCCACTCCCTTCTGGTTTGCAGAGTTTCTGCTGAAAGATCAGCTGTTAACCTTATGGGGATTCCCTTGTATGTTTTTTGTTGCTTTTCCCTTGCTGCTTTTAATATTTTTTCTTTGTATTTAATTTTTGATAGTTTGATTAATATGTGTCTTGGCATATTTCTCCATGGATTTACCCTGTATGGGACTCTCTACACTTCCTGGACTTGATTGACTGTTTCCTTTCCCATGTGAGGGAAGTTTTTGACTGTAATCTCTTCAAATATTTTCTCAGACCCTTTCTTTTTCTCTTCTTCTTCGAATGTTGGTGTGTATAATGTTGTCCCAGAGGTCTGAGACTGTCCTCAATTCTTTTCATTCTTTTTCTTTATTCTGCTCTGCAGCAGTTATTTCCACTATTCTATCTTCCAGGTCACTTATCTGTTCTTCTGCCTCAGTTATTCTGGTATTGAGTCCTTCTAAAGTATTTTTAATTTCACTTATTGTGTTATTCATCATTGTTTGTTTGCTCTTTAGTTCCTCTAGGTCCTTGTTAAATGTTTCTTGTATTTTCTCCTTTCTACTTCAGAGATTTTGGATATCTTTACTATCATTACTCTGAATTCTTTTTCAGGTAGACTGCCTATTTTCTCTTCAGTTGTTTGATCTGGTGGGTTTTTACTTTGCTCCTTCACCTGCTGCATATTTCTCTGTCTTCTCACTTTGTGCAACTTACTGTTTGGGATCTCCTTCTCTCAGGCTGCACATTCGTAGTTCCTCTTATTTCTGGTGTCTGCTTCCAGTGTGTGAGGATGGTTCAGTGGCTTGTGTCGGCTTCCTGGTGGGGGGGACTGGTGCCTGTGTTCTAGGGGGTGGGGCTGGATCTTGTGCCTCTGATGGGTAGGGTCACATCTGGTGATGTGTTTTGTTGTGTCTCTGAACCTAGTGTGACTTTAGGCAGCCTCTCTGCTAATGGGCGGGGTTGTGTTCCTGTCTTGCTAGTTGTTGGCATGGGGCGTCCAGCACAGGAGCTTGCTGGCCGTTGGGTGGAGCTGGGTCTTAGTGTTGAGATGGATGTCTCTGGGAGAGCTGTTGCTTAATATCACATGGGGCCAGGAAGTCTCTGGTAGTCCAATGTCCTGGACTTGGCTCTCTCACCTTGGAGGCTCAGACCCAACACCCAGCTGGAGCACCAAGACCCTGCCACCTGCACGGCATGGAAGAAAAGGAAGAAAAAAAAACCCAAACAGATAGAACCCCAAAACAAATTGTAAACACAAAACTAAACAGGCAAAAGTCACGCAAGGAAACATACACAACATACTCATAAAAAGGAAAAAAAAAAGGAAGAAAGCAACCAAACCAATAAACACACCCACCAATGAAAACAAGCACTGAAAACTAAACTAAGATAAACATAAAACCAAAAACAAGTCAAACGCAGAAAGCAAACCCCAAGTCTACAGTTGCTCCCAAAGTCCACCACCTCAATTTTGGGAACATTCATTGTCTATTCAGGTATTCCACAGATGCACGGTTTACCAAGCCTTTTGCAGGGATTTAATCCGCTGCTCCTGAGGCTGCACAGAGAAATTTCCCTTTCTCTTCTTTGTTTGCACAGCTCCTGGGGTTCAGCTTTGGTTTTGGTCCTGCCTCTGCCTGTAGGCCGCCCTCAGGCATTTTTTTCCCTGCCCATACAGGAGAGGGTTAAAGCAGCGGCTGATTAGTTCTCTCTTGCTCACTCAAGCTGGGGAGAGGGAGGGGTACGGTAGTCATAATTAGAATGTGGGGCATGCCTGCAGCGGCAGAGGCTAGCATGACGTAGCAACAGCCTGAGGCATGCCATGTGTTCTCCCAAGGAAGTTGGCCCTGGATCATGGGACCCTGGCAATGGCATGCTGCACAGGCTCCAGGAGGGTGTGAGTAGTGACCTGCACTTGCACACAGGATTCTTGGTGGCAGCAGCGACAGCGGTAGTGGTCTGTGCCTGCCTCTGGGGCCCGAGATGATAGCCACAGCTCGCGCCTGTCTCTGGAGCTTGCTTAGGCAGTGCTCTGCCTTCTGTGGGCACATGGAGCAGGAAGCCTCCCCCTCACGCACCTGGAAACAATGGTCTCTTGCCTCTCCGTCAGATCCACACTTTTTCCTGGACTCCCTCCTGGCTAGCTGTGGCACACTAGCCCCCTTCAGGCTGTCTTCACGCAGCCATCCCCAGTCCTCTCCCTGGGGTCTGACCTCTGAAGCCCAAGCCCCTCAGCTCCCAGCCCCCACCCGCCCCCGTGGGTGAGCAGACAAACATCTCAGGCTGGTGAGTGCTGGACGGCACCGATCCTCTGTCCAGGAATGTCTCTGCTTTGCCCTCTGCACCCCTGTTGCTGTGCTGTCCTCTATGGCTCCAAAGCTTCCCCCCAACCTGTACCCGCCAGTGAAGGGGCTTCCTAGTGTGTGGAAACTTTGCCTCCTTCACAGCTCCCTCCCAGAGACGAGGGTCCCTATTCTTTTGTCTGTGTTTGTTCTTTTCTCTTTTGCCCTACCCAGGTACGTGGGGATTTTCTTGCCTTTTAGGAAGTCTGAGGTCTTCTTCTAGCATTCAGTAGGTGTTCGGTAGAAGTTGTTCCACATGTAGATGTATTTTTGATGTATTTGTGGGGAGGAAGGTGATCTCCACATCTAACTGTTCCACCATCTTGAAGGTCTAGAGTTCTTTTTTTTAAGTATAGTTAATTTACAATGTTGTGTTAGTTTCAAGTGTACAGCAAAGTGATTCAGTTATACATATATATCTATTCTTTTTCACATTCTCTTTCCTTAGAGGTTATTACAAGATACTGAGTATAGTTCCCTGTGCTATACAGTAAGTTCTTTTTTTTTTTACCTATTTTATATACAGTAGTGTGTGTATGTTAATCCCAAATTCCTAATTCATCTCTCCACACCCCTGCTAACCTCTTTGGTAACCATAAGTTTGTTTCCTGTGTCTGTGAGTCTATTTCTGTTTTGTAAATAAGTTTGTTTGTGTCGTATTTTAAATTCCACATATAAGTGATATCATATGATATCTGTCTTTCTCTGTCTGACTTACTTCACTTAGTATGATATCTCTAGGTTCATCCATGTTGCTGCATGTGGCATTATTTCATTCTTTTTGATTGCTGAGTAATATTCCATTGTATATATACATCACATCTTTATCCATTCATCTGTCCATGGACACTTAGGTTTCTTCCATATCTTGGCTATTGTAAATAGTGTTGCTATGAACATTGTGGTGTATGTATCTTTTCAAATTATGGCTTTCTCTGGATATATGCCCAAGAGTGGGATTTCTGGATTGTATGGTAGCTCTATATTTAGTTTTTCAAGGAACCTCCATACTGTTCTCCATAGTGTCTTTTTTACATTCCCACAAACAGCATAGGAGAGTTCCTTTTTCTCCACACCTTCTCCAGCATTTATTATTTGTAGACTTTTTAATGATGGCCATTCTGACTGGTGTGAGGTGATACCTCATTGTGGTTTTGATTTGCATTTCTCTAATAATTAGCAATAGTGAGCATCTTTTCATGTGCCTGTTGGCTATCTGTGTGTCTTCTTTGGAAAAATGTCTGTTTAGGTCTTCTGCCCATTAATTGGTTGGGTTGGGTTTTTTTAATGTTAAGCTGTTTGTGTATTTTGGAAATTAATCCCTTGTCTGTAGCATTGTTTGCAAATATTTTCTCTCAGTCCATAGGTTGTCTTTTCATTTTGTTTATGGTTTCCTTTGCTGTGCAAAAGCTTTTAAGTTTAATTAGGTCCCATTTATTTATTTTTGTTTTTATTTCCATTACTCTAGGAGACGTATCCAAATAAATATTGTTGCGATTTATATCGAAGAATGTTCTACCTATGTTTTCCTCTAAGAGTTTTATAGTATCCAGTCTTACATTTAGGGCTTTAATCCATTTTGAGTTTATTTTTGTGTCTGGTGTTAGAGAATGTTCTATTTTCATTCTTTTACATGTAACTGTCCATTTTTCCCAGCCCAGGTAATACTTTTGATGTCTGTGGATTTGGTAGCAATGTTCCCTCTTTCATTCATGATTTTGGTAATTTGTGTCTTCTCTTTTGAAGTCTTGGTCAATCTGGCTAATGGCTTTTCAGTTTTGTTAATATTTTCAAAGAACAAACTTTTGCTATTTCTTTTTGTTTTTTTCTGTTTTTTATTTCATTGATTTATATTCTTATCTTCATTGTGTCCTTCATTCTGCTTGTTTTGTGTTTAGTTTGATCTTCTAGTTTCCTGAGGTAGAAACCTAGTTTATTCGTTTGATATCTTTATTTTTTGACACAGCCTTTAAAATTTTTTAATCCTATTTTTAAGGTTAGCATATTGCATAATTGACTTTTTGTGTACGGTGATGAGTTTAACACACATGTAGATTTGTTAAACCACTACCACAATCAGTATGCAGGACAGTTTTACCACCCTGTGAGACTCCCTCAGGCTGCCCCTCTGAAGTCAACTCTTCCCTCACTCCTAACCTCTGACAACACTGCTCTGTTCTCTTCCCCTACAGTTGTGCTTTTTCCAGACTGTCATAGAATTGGAGACATACAATATGTAGTGTTTGGGAGCTGGCTTCTTTCACTCAGCATAGCACAATTGCGATTTACCGCAGTTGTGTGAATTAATAGTTAACTCCTTTTTATTGCTGGATGGCATGCCATTGTATGGGTGTACCACGTTTGTTCATTCACCCTTTGAAGGACGTTCAGGAAGTTACCCAGTTTTGGCTCTCGTGGGTAAAGTTACTATGACCATCCATGTACAAGGTTTAGGGGGAACTAAGTTTTCATCTCTCTGGAATAAATACCTTGGAGTGGGCCCACTGGACTATGTGTAAGTGTATGTTTAATTGCCAAGCTGTATTCACACTGGTTTTTGCTTTATGGATTTTGAAGCTCTGTTGTTTGTTGCCTACACATTTGGGATTGTTTGTTTTGAGATTGTTTGGTGAATTGAACTTTCTATCATTACATAACATTTCTCTTAATCCCTGGTAATTTCTCTTGCTCTGAAGTCGATTGTATCTGATGTTAATATACCACTGCACTTTCTTTCAGTTAATGTTTTCATGGAATATTTTTACCATCATTTACTTTTGACCTACCTATGCCATCATATTTAAAGTAGGTTTCATGGAGAGATCATATCATCGAGTCTTATTTTTATGAATCCATTCCAGTAATCTATGTCTTTTATTTGGTATATTTCAACCATTTGCCTTTAATGGAATTACTGATATGTTTGGGTTTAGGTTGACAAAGTTATTATTTGTTTTCTCTTTGTTCTCTCCTTTTTGTCTCTCCGTTTCTCCTTTCTTGTCTTACTCTGGAATACTTTAATATTTTTTAGTATTCCGTTCTAATTTATATTTTATTCTATCCCTTTATATAATTGTATTTGATTTATCTAGAGATTACAATATTCATACTTACCTTTTCACAGTCTCTGTAGAATTAATATTTTACCATTTCACGTGGAATGCAGAAAACTCCACAACCACATAGGTCCCTTGACTTTCCCCCTTTATTTGCAGGTTTCTTATGTATTACACACACATACACTGAAAACCCCATCAGACAGTGTTATCATTTTTGCTTTTAATCATTATATATATTTTATAGAAATGACCCAGAAAGGAATAATCAGTTGTATTTTGCCCACACAGTTGTCATTTCCATTGCTCTTTGTTCTTGAAGTTTCAAGTTTCCTTTTCATATCATTTCCCTCCTGTCTGAGGAACTTCCTGTAGCATTTTTTAGAGCAGTTCTAGTGACTAATTCACTTTATTTTCCCTCATCTGAGAATATCTTATCTCATCGTCATTCTCAAAGGTTATTTATGCTGGATATAGCATTCTGAGTTAACAGTTCTTTACTGAAACCCTTTAAAAAGATTGTGCCTCTCTGATTTCTGGTGAGAAATCTGCAGTCATTCAAATCATTGTTCTTCTATTCATAAACACAGTGATTTTTCCTGGCGGCTTTCAAGATTTTTGCATTGTATTTCGTTTTCAGCTATTTGATTATAATATGTCTAGGATTGGATTTTTTTGATTTTTTTTTTCTTTTGGAGTTACTTTGAGTTTCTTGAATCTGTAAGTTTGTCTTTCATGAAATTTGGGAAGGTTTCAGCCATTATTACTTCAGGTTTTTTTCTGCACTAGACTGTCTTCTCTTGGAACTCTGATGGCACAAATGACCGACTATTTTTTGACGTTTTTCACAGGTCCCTGAGTCGTTTAATTTTTTTCAGTATTTTACTCTCTGATGTTCAAATTAGACAATTTCCATTGATTTCTCTTGAAGGTCAGTGATTCTTTCCTTTGTCATCTCCATTCTGCTATTGAACCCGTCCACTGAATATTTTTGTTTCAGTTATTATGTTTTCATTTCTAAAATTTCCATCTGATTCTTCTGTATTTCTTTTATTTCTTTGTTGAGACTTTTTATGTTTTCAATTGTTTGGCCTTACTTCTAGGAGCATGGTTATAATATCAGCTTCTACAATATTTGGTAATTCTAACATTTTTGTCATCTCAGACTTGACATATGCTGATTCTCTTTTCCCTCCCAAGTTGAGATTTTCCTGGTTGTTTATATACCATGTAATTTGGATTTCATTCTGGGCATTTGGAATATTATGATATGAAAATCTGGGTCTTGTTTAATTCTAAGGAGGATGTCAGTTTTTTGTTTATTTATTTTAGCAGGCAATTGACCTGATTAAGTTCAGCCTTCAGGTTCTGGCCTTGCTTCCTTGGGATGTGGTTCTAATGTCAAGTCTGTTTCAGAATCTTTACAATGCTATTTGGATCTTTCCAGCTATGCACCACTCTGTGGCAAGTCTGGGACCTGGATGGTGGTTAATCCTATAGTTCTATTGTGAAAGCCTTTGCTATACTGTTTAGGGTTACCTATGTATGCACAGCTTGGAAGTAAGCCAGAGGTTCATCTATCACTGTGTGGGGTCACTGTCTTGAGCTCCTTCTCTTTGCAATCTTCCTGACACTTTCTGGCTCTCTTGGCTTCTTTAGATGTCCTCTGCTTAGAAAACTGGGGCTTTAGTATCTCTGCATTGTATTGCACTTCCCATGACTTTACCTGTGTCTGAGGTCAGGTGGGGAGAGGACAGACAGAGAAAAAGAAGCAATGAGTATTTGCTCCAAAGCCTTTAGACCTGTTCCTGTGGTCAAAGGGAAGAGTTTCCCTCCTTGTGAGTTTTAGGTACATCCCTAGAAGCCACTGCCACCACTCCTGCCACTGCCAAGTTACAGCCTTTCCACTAGGTTTTTAACTGTCACTTTCTAAAAAACAATTTTTGTCCAGATATAATTCACTTATCATAAAATTAACTCACTTAAAGTGTACAGTTCATTGGTCTTTAGTTTAGTTACAGATGTATGCAACCATCAACAGTTTAATTTTAGAACATTTTATCACTCCAAAAATAATCCCATACCAATTCATCGTAACCCTCACTCACCTCCCCCAGTTCTAGGCAACTATTAACCTATTTTCTGTTTTTATAAACTTACCTATTCTGGACATTGCATACAAGCTGAATCATATAATATCTTATCTTTTGTGTTAGCTTGTTTCACTTAGAATAATGTTTTCAAGGTCCATTCATGATGTAGCATGGATCAATATTTCATTCTTTTATGACTAATAATATTCCATTGTATGGATATACCATTTATTATCTATTAATCAATTGACGAACATTTGGATGTTTCTCCTTTTGGCTATGATGAATAACAGTGCTGTGAAAATTCATATACAAGTATGTTTTCATTTCTCTTGGGTTTATATTTAAGAGTAGAATTGCTTGTTCATTTGGCAGCACTATGTTTAACCTTTTGAGAAAGTGCTCAACTATTTTCCATAGTAGGTTATCATGTTACATTCCCACCAGCAGTGTATGAAGGGCCCCATTTCTCCACATTCTTATCAACACATGTCCTTTTGATCATAGATATCTTAATAAGTGTGAAGCAGTATCTCATTGGGGTTTTGATCTGCATTTCCCTCATGATGCCCCTGGGCATCTTTCCATGTGGTTATTGACCATTTGTATATGTTCTCTCAGGAAGTGTCTATTCAAATCCTTTGCTATTTTTTAATTGGTTATTTGTCCTCTTATTATTGAGTTGCAAGGATTGTTTATATATTCTGGATATAAGTTCCCTCATCAGACATAGGATTTGCAAATATTTTTCCAGTTCTGTGGGTTGTCTTTGCACATTCCTTATGGTGTCCTTTGAATTAAAACCATTTTTAATTTTGAAGAAGTCCAATTTATCTATTCTTTCATTGGTTGCTTGGGCTTTTGGTATCATACCTAAAAAACAATTGCCTAACCCAAGATCACAAATATTTACTTCTATGTTTGAGTATTATAGTATTAGTTTTTACTTTTAGGAAATCTAGGATCCATTTTGAGTTAATTTTTGTGTACATTGTGATGTAGGAATCCAACTTTATTCTTTTGAATGTTGCTATCCAGTTGTCCAAGCATCATTTGTTGAAAATAACTTCTTCCCCTACAGAATTGTCTTAACACCATTGTCAAAAATCAGTTGACCATAAGTGTATAAGGGTTTGTGCAAATACCACACTGTCTTAATTATTTTAGATCTTTAGCAAATTTTGAGACCTCTCTTTTTGAGAGAGTTTTGGCTATTCTTGGTCCCTTGATAATCTTAAAATCAGCTTATCAATTTCTGCAAAAAGCCAGCTGGGATTTTGATAGAGATGCACTTAATCTGTATATCAATTTTAGGAGTATTGCCATCTTGATAATATTAAGTCTTCTGATCCATGAACATGGGATGTCTTTTAACTGCAGCATTGGAAGCTGGAAGAGAGTGTATTAATAACTTCAGTGTGTTCAACGCAAATACCCGCAATTCTAAAATTCTATTCCCAGTGCAAATATCTTTACAAAATGAAGGGAAAAGAAGTCAGCGTTTAGTGACAGGTAGTATAGATAAATCTTCAAAGGCTGTTGCTGCCAAGGAGAGCAGAAAAAGAAGTGGCAGCTGGAGGGAGATATTAAGTCTATTTTTAGGATGAACAATTTGAAAGCATAATCAAAGCAATTTGAAAGCATAATCAGGTAAAGAAGGAGAAGTTGATGACACTGGAGGGTCAGAAACTGGGGGGTAATTGGAGGGATTATGTTCCTTAGTAACCTCTAGTAGGTGAAGGGAGTACCCTACAAAGGAAGGTAATGGGAGAGAAATGTGAAGGATGAGGGTACAGAAGCTGAAGGGTTGGTGATGTTACCAACATCACCATCACAAGGTTCTCCACAGACCACTGAGTAGGCAGCAAAAGCACCAGATGAGACTGAAGAGGCTGTTTGGATATTTGAAAGGAATGGAAAAGCATGAAATAGTCATCTTGCAGAATGGGAAAGTGAAATTTCTAAGGAAGTATGACAGTTTGGCAGTTTTGAGTGCTTCTGTGAGGTATATGGTATAAATTTGAAGAAAATCCTGTCATCAGCATTTCAAGATTTTTTCCAGCAATGTTTGGATGCTTTGGTACAGTGCAGAGTAAGTGGAGGGGAAGGGAGGCAAGGACGAGCAATGTGTTAATATTATTTGTAAACATATGGCTGTGTTGAACCACAATGTTTAGGCTGGGCACTTAGAGAAGTGAGGACTCAAGGAGGAGGATGAAGGATGAAAAGTGACAGGATCAGCAAATTGGAGGTCTGGAGGAGTGGCAGACTCATGGACACACAATGGATACCTTGCAGAAATTAGAAATTCTCTTTGGGACACTAAATAACCTACTGAATAAGTTGTACTGAACTCTGTCTGCACATCATAATCTCCTGGAAAACTTAAAAAAAATGTCATCCATGGGCTCCAACCCCGTTGATTCAGAATCTCTGAGCATCTGTGGCTTTGAAAAGAGCACAGGTGATTCAAACATGTAGATAGAGCTGATAATGACTACAGCAGAGCCTGGAGTCCTGGGAGATCTTGGGGCTGGAAGGCAGAGCTGCCACATTGCACAGCCCCCAGTGGCACCACATTCATGGCGACCCCATTTGGCAGGTTGTAGCAGTTGAGGGCATCTAGAATTGAGGACACATTGGAGGAGGAATAGACCCATTAGTCTTGGGGATTTAAAATATCTGGAGCAGTGATTCTCAGCCCTGGGGAAGGGCAACTTTGAAATAAAAATCTCAATGCCAAAATGGCATCCCAGACTAATTATATCAAAATGGGTGAAGCCCAGGCTAAATCAGGACTTAAAAAAACTCCCAAGACATTTTTACTCGTCATCCAGAAGCCTTGTGGAGAGAGCTGTGCCATTTTTTTTTCAAGATAGGAAACACTGGATGGAGTGCAGTTTGGGGAGGAGATTTGATCATTTCATGCAAAGATTGAGGTAACTATGCTTCATCCAGGTGGAGATGTCAAAGAGGAAGTTAGTTCCAGGTCTGAAGCTTGGGAGAGAAGGCTTAAGCTGAAGCGAGAAAAATCCCCCAACTCTGGGTGAATTGTTGATAGCTGTATATTTTTAGAACATAATAATCGGGAGATGTTCCGATAAAATCCCTAGTCTTTATAAATAACCACACGTATGCATTCTGCTTTGAGCAGCATTCACAGAACTAGAGAGGGGAACACAGTTCTGGTAAGGATGCAGGATGCTTGTAAAATACAGTCATAAGAGAGTGTCAAGGAAGGATGGGTTCTGTAGAGTTTATCTGATTGTACAGACTAGTTTCACAGATTGGTAAAAGACTCAGGTCCTACAGAAATCAGTGCAGAGTCAGACCAGCTGCGTCTCCTGACCTGCATGGCAGCATTATCCTTGGCCACATGCCCAGAGGGAGATGATGGCATACTTGGGCAGGAAAGGATATACTGTTTCCTGTTTTTGTGGGTGTTTTGATATAAAAAACATGTTATTTTTCTTCATTCAAATCGTATTCTCCCATTCCCACATTTCTAGATAGATTTAGGAGGAAGTGGCTATCTTGAAGTAGTGTTTGAACTTGACAGCATGACCTTTTAGGTTGATAATTTACCAACATTAAAATTAAGCAAAACCCTGCATTTTTGGATTTGTATAAAATAAAAATCTAAGACATTACTTTTTGTGTGTTCCATTAAAATTCTTCAAATGTACTTCAAACCACTTGGCACAGTGTGTATGTTTGCAATTGTTTCAAGGGAGAATCTAGCCATTGTTTTGGGTGTTGCCTTGCTGTCTGAAGAGTCATCAGTGGGTCAGCTGCATCTGTGTAAGCCGCTCTGCATCCTCCTCTTTATTTTCATGAGCTATCTCTATACAAAGGCTCAACGCATTCTACAGAATTAGTTTAAAGGTCTTCCTCATTAAATTCTAATTTATCATGTAAAATAATATTTTGCCCAGATTACAGTGACCCATAAGTACATTTAGAAACTGAACTGACATTTTATACTGACTTTGGGTTTATGCCTCAGAGCCAGGGTACATGGTACAATTCCAGGGAAAATGTTGCAAGAGACCAGAAATGACCAGGAGGCTGGTACCCAAACTCCATCTTGCATTGTTGTTTAGTCTGTCTCTGTCTCTTCTGTCTGCATACCTAGGGTTATCTCAAATAATATTGCAGCATCCCCTGGACTATCATGTTCCAGTGGCAGCAAGGGCAGTAGCACTAGGAGTGATGCCATAAGATCTAACCTCTGTCACGTCCTCTCTCTGTGCCAGGCACCCTTGACATATTTACATATATTACCTAATTTTATCTCCTCAGTAACCCTGTAAGGAAGGTTCCATTTCCATCCTCAACTTGCAGAAGTAGAAATTAAGTAACTTGCCCAGGTTTTAGGGCAGAAGAATTAGAACCCTGGCCACACTTGCTCCAGTTTGAGTCCCAGAGATTCAGCACATGGGACGGTGCCTGGAGATGCAGCCTTAATGGATCTGCTTCTGTCCCAGACAGCAGTGGGAGATGGGATGTGGGGGTGAATATGATGCCACAGGGAGGTTGCGTTGGCATTGACAGGCATGGAGGGTGAAGAGCCCCCATGCAGTGCACACCTCTATCTTCTCCATCTGCTCAGTCTCCCCTATTCTGGCATTACAGTTACTCCTTGAGGTGAGCTGGAGAAGTCTGCTTTGAGGACAAGAATGGGTTCTCGCCATCATTTCTACAACAGGGAGCAACGATGATGGCCACCATGTATCCAGCACACAACCTTTGCTGCTCTCTTGTTCGTGTGCTTCTTAGAAGCAAGAGGGGTGCTGAATAATCATTAGGCCTACAGGTTTCATCAAAATCTCAAATGTTGGTCAATTTTAACCAGTCTCATGGAATTCATTTATCTTGTATAAGGCTATCCCAGCTTATACTTGAGCTCAGGTTGGTTCAGAATTAATAAAAATTGAGTGTGCATGTGTGTTGATGCCTTCATATCCTCAGAAGGAAACGCATCATTGCTGGCTCATAGGGTATACATGTCTTAAATTTTAATCTAGGTAATTTGGGTAATTACCTAATTTAAATTAGGTAATGCCAAGCTGTTTTCCAAAGAGAAATCTCTTTGCTCCATATCCTCACCAAAACTTGGTCTAACAGACTTTAAAATTTATGCTCATGTGGTAGAAGTTTGAGTGTCATTTTTCCTTGATAACATGAAATTCAGTACCTTTTCATATTGTTTGTAATAGCCCCACACTGGAAGCAGTCTAAATGCCCATTGAGGGTAGGATGCATAAATAAATTGTGATATATTGATGCAAAGGAATCCCATACTATTAATAATGTTATGAATATTCTTGTGCCTGCTTTTTCAATGACTGTATCTGTGTATTTCCATTGAGTAAATACCTAGGAATGGACTTGCTGGTTTACAAGGTATTTGTATGTTTAGCTTTGATAGGTACTGCCAAATGGTTTTCTATGCTGTTGTCCTAATTTAGTCTCATGAGTACAATTAACTTTTTCATAAATTTTATTTTTATATAATTCTACAAATACAGAAAAGTTGCAAGAAAAGTACAAGAACTGCCACATATATTTTACCCATATAAACCAGTTACGACTGTATATATTTTACCTCATTTGTGCCTTCCTCTTACCCTTTTTCCTTCCCTCCCTTTCTCTGTATAATATGATATGTGTATATGTAGGTATCTGTAGGTATATGAATATATATTTATATATGTATTTATCTATTAACTGTTTTTCTGAACTGTTTGAGACTTAGAGATACCAAGCCCATTTATCATGAAAAACTGCAGTGTGTATTTCCTAAAAGAAGGCCATTATCTTACATAACCAGAATACAGTTACTAAAATCAGAAAATTTAACATTGGTATAATTCTGCTATCTAATCCACAGTCCATATTCAATTTTATAAATTCTCCCAGTAATGTCCATTATAACTCTTCATTTTCCTGGTCGAGGGTTTAATTCAGGATCTTAGGTTACACTTAATTGTATGTTTTTTTAATCAGGAACAGTTCCTAAACCTTTATTTATCTTGATTTGATATTTAATTTTCAGAATGTCCCCAATTTGGGGTTGTTGAAGTTTTTTGATTATTAGTCAGGTTATGCATTTTTTTCAGTAATACCACAGAAGGGGTCTTGCATCCTTCCTAGTCCTTTATATCAAAAGACATGTGATATTGATCTCTCCCTTTACCGGTTAACTTTGGTCGCTTGGGTAAGGTTGTGTAGCTAGGTTTCTCCCCTGTAAAATTACTATTTTCCCTTTGTAATTAGTAGGATTTTTCTAATCAAAATTTTGTCTTCTAGTTTTAGCACCCTTTGATGAATTTCTAACTCTGTCACTTGTCCTATATTGACATCTTCTGTATGGAAGAGCTGTACCTTCTGCATTTATTTATTCATCTATTTGTATGGACTTGTGGATCTTATTTTAGCTAATGGGTTTTATTGTGTTACTACCATTATTTATTTTAATGCTCAAATTGCCCCAGATTTGGCGGATAGGGGGTCCCTTCAACTGAGCTCTGTGTCCTTTAGATTTGTGCCCATCATTATTTTAATGCTCCCTTCCTCTCCTATGTGACAAAGTATTCCAAGATCATGATTTGATGATGCTCCAGCTCGGAACTCAACCTTTTTTGGAAGTTCTATTTCCATTTATTAGAGAATGTTATTCATAAATCAAGACATGGGTGGTGGATATGCTAATTGCTTCTAGGCCTTGTCAGAATTAGGAAATGTATATATCTGTGTGGAACTATTTATCCATCTATCAGAAAAACAAGAGTTTATATTAGTACTTTCAACTCCAATCTTTAATACCCTTTCCATATTTGTAACTCCTTTGACCAGTAGTGGGATACCTTGCTTTCAAGTCCCTTAATATATTTACTTATTTGCTCAAATCTAGAATATATGGAAAGTGGTATCAGAATTGCCATTAAATACCAAAGGAAAAAAAAATAAACCAACTAACTATAGTTCGGTATTTGTGTGGCAGTATTTTTGAGGTAAAATTTACATAAGTGAAATGCACATTTTAATTGCACAATTCAGTAAATTCTGACAAATGCAGGTACTTGTGTAAATGAAAGCTCTATTAAGATATTGAAGTTTTCCATCACTCCAGAAAGTTTCACTGTGACCTGCCCCAGTCAGTACCCTCGAGAGGCAACCATTTTCCTAAATTTTTTTAGTGTAGATTTACTTTGCCAAGTGTAAAACTTCATGTAATACTTTGATTTCTCTTATTTCTGGCTTTTGTGAGATTCATCCACGTGGCTTCATGTAGCCAAAGTTCGTTCCTTTTTATTATTGAGTAGCAAGTACTATATCGTAAAAATATGCCAAAATCAGTTACCCATTCTCTTGTAGATGGACATCAGGTTGTGATATTGTGGCTTTGATCATTCCTGTACACAACTTTGTGTGGACACATATTTTCATTTCTCTTGCATAAATACCAAAAAGTGGAGCTGCTGGGTCACGGGGTTGGTGTGTGCTTAGTTTTATAAAAAAATACCATATATTTGCCAAATTAGTTGCATTATCTTCATGCTCCCTCCAGCATTATAATAGAGTTCTGGGTGTTCCACATCCTTACCAACATAGGATGTTGGCAGACTTTTTAATTTTAGCCATTCTAGTGGGTATCATGTGGGGTATCTGTTTGTGGTTTTAACTCCTGATAACTCCTGATAACTAATGATATTGAGCACATTTTCATGCACTTATTGACATTTCTGTATATTCCTTTGAAGTTTCTTTTCCAATCTTTTGTCTATTTTTTTTTTAAAAATTGGGCTGTTTCTCTTTTCATTGTCATCATAGAAGTTTTTTTAAATAAGTCATTTGTCAGGTATATGTCTTGCAAATAAGTCATTTGTCAGGTATATGTCTTGCAAATAAGTCATTTGTCAGGTATATGTCTTGGGAATATTTTTCCTAGTTTATGATTTGTCTATTTTCTAAATAGTGCTTTTTGATGAGTTGATGTTTTGAATTTTGATCAAGTCTAACATACTGAATTCTTTTCTTTTATGATTGTTGCTCTCCATGTCCTAAGAAATCTTTACCTTCCCCTAGGTTGCAAAGATATAATCCTACATTTTATTCTAATAGTTTTAGCTTTAATATTTAGTTTTGTGATCCATCTTGAATTAATCTTTACGTGTGGTATTAGGTAGGGTTGAGGAACATTTTTTTTCCATATGAAAATGTAGCTCTTCCCCGTACCATCTCTTGAAGTTTTTCCTTTCACCACTGAGTTGCTTTGGCATGTTTGTGGGTCTGTTTCTGGACTCTCTATTTGGTCCCGCTAGTCTGCATATCTATCTTCATGTCCATATCATACTGCTTTTATTACTATAGCTTTGCAGTAATTCTTGAAGTTTTATAAGACTTTCCTCTTTATTCTTTATCAAGATAATTTTAGCTATTCTTGGTCAATTGAATTTTCATTTAATTTTTAGACTCAGTTTATCAGTTTCTACAAAAATGCCTTCTAGAATTTTTAAATAGAATTGCATTGAATCTACAGATCAATTTTGGGAGAAATGACCATTATACTGACTTTTTGAATCCTCAAACATGGTATATTGCTCCATTTGTTTAGGTCTTCTCTAATTTCTCTCAGCAAAGTTTTACGTTTCGGTATAGAAAATCTTGGTATCTCTTATTAAATTTATTCCTAATTATTTTATGTTTTCCAAAGCCATTGTGAATTGATTTAGTTTAATTGCACTTTCCAGCTATTTACTGCTAATATATATAAATACAAATGATTTTTTATATATCAGCCTTGTAACTTGCAGTCTTGCTAAATGCATTTATTAGTTGTAGAGTTCTTAGAATTTTCTATACTGACATTCATGTCATCTGCGAAAAGAGAAACTTTTCCTTTTCAACCTTTCTCCCTTATTGCTCTGGCATCTATCCAAGTGTTCAGACTGGACATGCTTACCTTGCTTCTAATCTTAGGGGAAAACAATTCAATATTCACTTCAAATTCAATTCAAATTCAATATTGCACCATTGACGGTAGGTGTAGGATTTTTTTCATATAAATGTACTGTATCCAATGAGGAAATTCCTTTTTATTCCAAGATTTCAGGACTTTTTTTTAAAAAAAATCATGAATAACTGATGAATGTAGTCAAATGTTTTCCTCTTTTTTTCTGTTAATATACTGAATAATATTGATTGGTTCTTGAATGTTAACCCAACCTTGCATTCTTGGGATACACTCTATTTGGTCATGATATTTTTTATATGTTGCAGGATTCAACTAGTATTTTGTTATGAATGATTATGCCTATGTTCATGATGGTTATGGTGTAATTTTCTTTTAATATTTGTCTCTAATTTTGCCTGGCCTTATACAACAACTTTGGGAGTGTTCCCTTCTCTTCTATGTTTAGAGTTTATGTAAGGTTGGTTTAATTTCTCCTTTAAATGTTCGGTAGAATTTATAAGTGAGATCATCTATATCTTTTTTTAAAGTAAGGATTTTGGGGGCTTTCCTGGTAGTGCAGTGGTTAAGAATGCTCCTGCCAATGCAGGGGACACGGGTTCGATCCCTAGTCTGGGAAAATCCCACATGCCACGGAGCAACTAAGCCCATGGGCCACAACTACTGAGCCTGCTCTCTAGAGCCGGCAAGCCACAACTACTGAAGACCGTGTTCCTAGAGTGCATGCTCCGCAGCAAGAGAAGCCACCGCAATGAGAAGCCTGCACACTGCAGCAAAGAGTAGCCCCCGCTCGCCACAACTAGAGAAAGCCCGCGTGCAGCAATGAAGACCCAACGCAGCCAAAAATAAACAAATAAATAAATAAATTTATTAAACAAAATAAAGTAAGAATTTTCATAATGAATACATTTCCTTAATAGTTAGATGCAGATTCAGAATAAACTATGCTGTTCAGGTTTTCTGTTTCATCTTATGTCACATTTTGTTGAGTTATGTTTTTAAATAAATGTGTCCATTTCATCTAAATTATCTAATTTATTATAATAATTATATGTAATATTCCTTTATTATCCTTCTTATGTCTGTAGAACCTAAGGTTCTAGCCCCCTTTTATTTCCTCTCCTCTCTCTCACTGTCTCTCACTCTCTCTTATTAATCTTACTAGACGTTTATCAATCTTATTAACCTTTCCAAGGAACCAAAGTTTAGTTTCTTTAATTTTCTCTGTTTTTTTATTTACTTTCTTTTTCATTGATTTCGGCTCTTTGTGGTTTCCTTCTGCTTACTTTGATTTTGAGTCTCTTATCTTTTATAAAAGATACTTAAGGTGAAAAGCTAGGTCATTAATATTAAGCATTTGTTCTTTTCTTATATATGTTTAATACTATAAATTTTACTCAAAGCAGTTTACATCACCAACATTTTCATAATGTTTTTCATATCTTTGAATTTAAAGTATTTCTAACTTCCCTGTGATTTCTCCTTTGTCCCATCTTGATATGGTATGTTTTCATTATCTTCCAATTTGAAATATTTTCTAAATTTCCTGTGATTTCCTTTCTGACATAAGAATTATTTACATGTGTGTTAGTTTCCAAATATTTGAGAATTTTTTGACGTTTTATTGGTATTGATCGCCAATTTGCTTCCATTAGTGTCACAGAATATACTCTATAGCATTTCAGCATTTTGAATTTTCTTGAGACACGTTTTGTGATTCAGTGTATGGCCTGTCCACCAAGAAATGAGTGTTCTTTTTGCACCTGAAAAGAATTTATATTCTGCAGACTGAGTGTTCTGAAAATGACAGTTGAGTCATTTCTTGATGGTGTAGTTTAGATCTTCTGTATTCTTCTTAATTTTTTTACCTAATTCTTCTAGCAATTCCATGAGAAAGAGATATTAAAATCATCCACTATGGTCATGGATTTGCCTATATCTACTTTTAGTCTTATATATTACTTTATGTGTTTTAAAGTTGTATATTTATATATATCATTGTTACATCTTCCTGGTGAACTGATGTTTTCATCATAATGAAATGTTTGTCTCTAGTAATACATTTTTTCTTGCAGTCTGTTTTGCCTGATATTAATACAACCATTCCAGCTTTCTTGTGCTCACAATTTGCATAGTATATATTTTTCCATGCTTTTACTTTCAAGCTACCTGTGTCTTTATATTTGAAATGATTCTCTTATAGTTAGCATAGAGTTGGGTCTTGATTTTTTAATTTTTTTTTATAAATTCATTTGTTTATTTTTGGCTTTGTTGGGTCTTCACTGCTGCATGCAGGCTTTCTCTAGTTGTGGCGAGCGGGGGCTACTGTTTGTTGCTGTGCGCGGGCTTCTCATTGCTGTGGCTTCTCTTATTGAGGAGCACGGGATCTAGGCACACGGGCTTCAGTAGTTGTAGCACGTGGGCTCAGTAGTTGTGGCTTGCAGGCTCTAGAGCGCAGGCTCAGTAGTTGTGGCTCACAGGCTTAGTTGCTCCGCAGCATGTGGGATCTTCCTGGACCAGGGCTCGAACCCGTGTCCCCTGCATTGGCAGGCGATTCTTAACCACTGCACCACCAGGGAAGCCCAGGTCTTGCTTTTTTATATAGTACAACAATCTCTGACTTCTAACTGAAATGAATGATCTATGAGCAACTTGAGTATAGTCCGTTAACATTTAATTTATTTATTTTTATGTTTGGATTTAGTTTTATTTTGTTGTGGTAGGAAAAGCTTTTGGCATTTTACAAATATGAATATTTGTGCTTTTTCTCTTTTTAAGGAAACTCATCAGGTTAAAGAAATTTCTTCAGTGTTTTAAATGCTCTTTCTGCATACATGTATTAAAATACGATTATCTGATTGATTTTTTTCCTTTAATCCATTGATGTCATTTTTTATAATGCTAGACCATCCTTGCATTCCTGTGACAAATGCTAGTTTTTCTTGCTATTATATAATAAATGTATATCATCAATATTTGTGACCGAGATTGCCCTGTAATGTTTTATTCTTCTTTCCTCTTACTACCATTGTCACATTTTCATACTGAGTTTATGTGCCAGCTTCATAACACGAGTTGAGAATTGTACCCTCTTATTCTTGTACCCTCGATTAGATTTTGTAATATTGAATTATTTCTTCATTTTGTTGAGGTAACCATATGGGCCTGGCGGTTCTTTTTTAGAAAAAGAATAATATTTGTCTATTAATTTAATTTTTTAACAGTTATAGGACTACTCAGGTTTTCTATTATTTAAAGTCAATTTTGGTAATTTTATTTTTATTTTCATTTTTTGGGAATTTTTCCACTTTGTCTATATTTGCCAATTTATTTGCACAGTATTCATATTAGATATTAGATAATTTGTATTATCAGTAGTATTATTCTTTTCATAAAACTAATGGTTGATTTTTGTTGATCCTATCTACCATCTATTTGTTTTGGTCTTTATTATTGTCTTCTAATTTTTTTGTGTTTATTTTGCTAATTTTTTCTACCTTACTGAAATGGCTGCTGGCTCATGACTTTTTGGTCCTTTTTATTTTCTCATTTTACGCTGAAAGCAATCAAACTTCCTCTAACTATTGCTTTTACTGTATCCCACTGTATCCCACAAGGATTTTGATTCATTTAGTTCAAAATATTATTTCAGTTGTGATTTCTTTCACTCTTGGGTTATTTATTTCATTTTATTTTTCATAGTGATTTTTTCCATTGACTTTATTTTACTTACATTTTGAACATTTAACTATGAAAAATATAAAATACCTATAAATGTATACAGAATAGTATAATGAATCCCCGTGTACCCATCACCCAGCTTTTATAATTATCCAGTCAGGGCCAATCTTGTTTTTTTCTATACCCTTCCCTACATCTACCCCAACCTCCTATATCATTTTGAAGTAAATCCTATGGTTATTTGTATGTGTTAAATTTTTTAACTATATGGGAATTTGCTAGTTATCTGTCTGACTTAATTGTTTCCTTAGAGAACATAGTCTGTGTGAATTCATCCTTTGAAATTTCTTGTGATATGCTTTAAGTCCCATAATATAATAAATATTTTGCAAATGTTCCATGCACACTAAAAACATTTTATATTCTTCAGCTCTTGGGAATATAATTCTATATGTCTGTTAGGTGAAGTTTGTCAAAAGTACATTCAAATTTTTTATGTCCCCACTCTTATATTTGACTTGATCATTAGGAAGTAATTCTCTTTATCACTAGTAAATGCTTCTACCTCTGATATTAACATAGCTCTACCAGTTTTCTGGTGAATATAATTTGCATAGTGTATTTTTTACCTTACCTTTAAAATTTTATCTTTTCTGTATCTTTACATGTTAGAAGCCTTTTATAAATAGCATATTGTTGGATTTTGTATTCAGTCTGCCAATTTATTGCTTTTAACTGGAGCATCTGGTGTCTTTACATTTAATTTAATTAGTGACACATTTAGGTTTAAATCTATTCATCTCATCTTGTGCTTTCTACTTGTTTTACATCTGCTTCCCCCGCCCCCTGCCTTGTTTATTGCCTTCTTTTGGATTCTTTTTAAAATCGATTTTTCAAAATATAGCATGAATTCAACCCCTTCTCACCACCCCCACTGCTGCTGTCCCGCCCAGACCATCTCCTCCTTCCTCTGGATAAGGCTGTGGCCTACTGACTCATCTCCCTGCTTCTGTCCTTCTTCCCACTCCCCGCCCTCCCCCTGCCGCCATCTGCTCACTAAGCAGCAGCCAAAGCGAGCCTCTTAGCATATCAGCCAGTTTCCCTTCCCTCCAAAGTCTGCCTTGGCTCCTTGCGTGGACTGTCCATGGTGCTTAGGGGATCATGGAGGCCTGCGGCGCCTGCTCCCTGACAACGGTGCATGGGCCTCAGCACTGCCCACTGCCCTTGCTCCATGTGCTCCAGACACCTGACCGCCTGCAGGTCCTCTGACAAGACAGGGCCCCTCCAGCCTGTCCCAGGGCTGGACATTCTTATGCTGCCAGGCGCACAGCTAACCTCTTCCAAGCCCTTGTTCCAGAATCACTTTCTCTGTGAGGCCTGCCCTGACCACCTCTCGCCTTCCACCTGCTCTTGACCGTGTTCTATTCTCTCATAGTGGTCAGCCTGCTTCTGTCACCCTGCCGATTATGGTGCCATGTGTTTGTGTCTCTGCCTCTGTTAGAAAGAAGCCCCAGGAGGGTTTCTGCCCATTTTGTTCAGGAGCACATCTCAAGGCCCTGTAACAGAGCCTGGCCCAGTATAGGCACTCAGAAGATAGTGGTGAACAAATGTGGGAATTGCATTTTTTCCCTTTCAGTTATTTGAAAGTTATAAACACTTATGTCTCTTATTTTAACGTTACCATGGAAATGACAGCATGCATACTTTACTAGTCAAAGCCTAAAGTTAACCAACGCTGTTATCTTCCTCCTGGACTTTACAATGACCTGTGAACACTTTTAAGATACTCTATTTAAGTTTTGTTTTTTGTGTGTTTTTCATTTGGGCGGGGGGTGGTTTGCTTTTTGAGGAAGGGGACAGGCAAGGATGAAAACTCAGTTGTTTTGTGGGAAACTGAATCCAGTAGTTGAAGTGTGTGACTGAGACGCAGGGCCTCGAATTCTCCTTTTGATAGAAGTCAGCCAACGCACAGGTGTTTATCAGTTCCTACATTGGCTTCACACACTCACCAGTATGATGAGGGCCTTCATTGGCTTCCAAAGACAACTGGTTCCAGGTAAATGGCAAAAAAAATACCTCTGGTACTTATAGACCCCACACTCAGAAGTTTCCCTTTGATAAGTCTGGGCTGCTCCTCCGGAATGAGTGTTTTTACGAGTCCCTGGCCCTTCTGAAGCCCCCACCCGGTGGCGAGCACCCCTCCCCAGCAGTCCTCAGCTTCCCCAGGGACCACTGCACTCAGCTTCCAATCACATCAATGTGGCATTTGTGGGAGTCTGGCATGAGTGTGGGAGTGATTTCAGCGAGCCTGGGAGGTGTAAATGGAAGTTTAAAATCCTCATCTGAGGAACAATTCAAATAGTGTTAAAACTAGGACGGCTTCTTGGCTTTTCCGCCCCCAGACTGTCGGAGCACAAAGGCTAAATGATGCAGGTGCGGGGCCTGCCCTGATATCCATGCATCATGTTTGCGCCTCTCTGGACCAGGGTCTGTCTGTGGGGGTCACATGCCACAGGCAGGCAGGCAGGCATTGGGGCTCTGCATCCTGTTTCAGGAAGCATCATCTTGTTGGGGTTATGCTTTCGGTTGGGCTGTACTTCAAGGCTCACGATGCACAGCACATCACAGAGGTACGCCTCTGACAGTGCATGCATGTGCCACAGTAAAGGGCCTCAGCAGTGGCCCAGCACTGGTCCTTTCCTCCCAGGAAAGCTGTTGATATCTTCCTGGTGGGCAGATAATCTTCCCAGATTGCCCAGGTTATGGGGCTCACTGTGTTGCTCTTATCAGGTTGCCTCTAGGACCCTCTGAAATTGTGGTGGACTGTTGGGGTGGTCCAGGGGCCTAGAGCAGCCCTGGTAAACCTTCCCCTCCTCTGTGACTAAGTCTGCTTTCAACCACATCCCTCACCTCTGCACTTTACAGTGAGGATGCTAGTTACAGAGCTGGAAGTTAATGATTACAGCAGTGGCCTCCAACACCATGGAATCCTCATCATTTGCCCCAAATCCTGCCCCCTCCTCCCCCTGTGCCTGTTCTGGGGTACCAGGGCTTGCCCACCTTCTCCTGAGGCTCAGCCTTTATTGGCTTTTCCTTAACCAATGATTGCTTCCTTGAAATTCCCCTGTTACTTGGCTTCTCTGGCAAATCGTCACTTTCTGCAGAAATGCTCTCAAATTTTTTTTATCACAAATGTAATAGAAGTTTTCCAGCCAGTGAAACAGTGAAAAGCATTTTTAAAATGTTAATAATGCCACCCAATTTATACTTCTTGCTAATAGATATTGTATACAAATTGCTAGCTACACCTGCGCTCCTATTGATAAATATAGAAGAGGCTTTTGCACTTGTTTCTACAACCAGATGTCAATGATTCCACGTAATCCATGTTACTCTGAAGCTTCCTTTCCTTGGCAAACTGTGTGTCACGTATGTTCTTCCAGATCAACAAATCAAGTCTGATTTAGCTATTTTAAACATAAAAACCCATCCAATTTATCCAGTTATTCTCTGTTGAGAAGAATTCTGATTTTCTCCAGTTTTCTGCCACTTCAGAATTCTTTATCAGATATTATTGAACACTTTCTAATATACTACCGCTTTTATTTCTGTAAGATATATTTCCCAAAATGGGACCACTGTGTCAAAAAGCTCTTATATTTTGAACTTGAATTGCTGTTTTCAGATAACTTTCCCCAAAGGGCTTAGAAATTTACATTTCCACCAAAAATGCAAAAATGTGCAGAGTTCCCTCAGTCCCTTTGCGTGTGGATGTCATCACCAGCTTCTTTGCCAGTCTGTCTGAAAATGATATGGTGTTGGAAATTTGCACTGTTTGTTCAGGAGCAGCTCATGTACTGCTCGGAGTGGACATCTTTTTTACGCATTCTTGGCGTTCTGGATTTTATTTTTCTGTATTTTGCCTCTTCATGTCTTTTGCATGAGTTTCTGTTGAGTCATTTGTCTTTATCTTAATAGTTTTTTTAGAGGGATATTAGCACTTTGCTGAAATATGTGTTACAACTATCTTTCTAAGTCTATAGATACCTTTTTATGTTTGTTTTTTGCCATATTTTGAAATATTATCTTGTTAAGTTTTTTTGTTTTTTTGCGGTACGCGGGCCTCTCACCGTCGCGGCCTCTCCCGTTGCGGAGCACAGGCTC
Source organism: Grampus griseus (assembly GCF_964374135.1). Lineage (NCBI taxonomy): Eukaryota > Metazoa > Chordata > Mammalia > Artiodactyla > Delphinidae > Grampus > Grampus griseus. The sequence continues at coordinate 120,631,118 of NC_139018.1, read as the reverse complement.
CGGACGTGCAGGCTCCGCGGCATGTGGGATCTTCCCGGACCGGGGCACGAACCCGTGTCCCCTGCATTGGCAGGCGGACTCTCTACCACTGCGCCACCAGGGAAGCCTGTAAATAGGCTTTTAGTAATATGGTGATGAGGTGTGGGAGGTGAGGAAGTGTTGTATAGTCCTATGATGAGGGCTCAGTCTTTTAGTGAGCTTGTGCCTCTGGAGTTTGAACTTTGCAAGTGTTTCTCTGTGTTTTTATTCCTCCCTTAGGTGGGGCAGGATGGCTAGAATGGGCTGGAGTTGTGTATTCCCCTTCCCACAGGTCAGTTAGGCTCTGATAATACCCAGGCTAGGCTCTGGTTAATAGTTTTCCTGGAAGGCAGGCCTTGTTAAGAACAGAGTACTCTGGAGTATTTAAAAATTATTCCTGGGCTTCCCTGGTGGCGCAGTGGTTGAGAGTCTGCCTGCCGATGCAGGGGACACGAGTTCGTGCCCCGGTCCGGGAAGATCCCACATGCCGCAGAGCGGCTGGGCCCGTGAGCCTTGGCCGCTGAACCTGCGCGTCCGGAGCCTGTGCTCCGCAACGGGAGAGGCCACGACGGTGAGAGGCCCGCGTACCGCAAAAAAAAAAAAAAAAAAAAAAAAAAATGCAGTGGGAGACAGGGACCTGGAGGAGAAAAGAAGAATAAAATACCATAACAGACAAGAACCTGAAGTACAAGAAATAATCTCTGTCAGTTCAGGCTGCTATAACAAAATACCACAGACTAGGGGACTTAAACAATAGAAATGTATTGTACACAGTCTGGAGGCTAGAAGTCCAATATCAGGGTTGGGTTCTGGTGAGCGCCCTCTTCCTGGTTTGCTGACGGCTGCCTTCTTGCTGTGTCCTCATGTGGCAGAAACAGAGAGATCATCTCTCTCAGGTCTCTTCTTATAAGGACACTAATAGGTCATGAGGGTCATAATTGCCTCCCAAAGGCCCCACCTCCTAACATCACGATGGACGTTAGGACGTCAACATGTGAATTTGGGGGGATACAAACATTCACTCCATGGCAGGGATCATTGGTATCATGGGAGAGTGAAAATACAGCACATGAGACCCAGTGGGAGAAATAATGTAGAAAACAAAGGGCAGAGGGCTGTGCACATGAAGAGGAAAGTGGTGGGGCAGATGTGGACGACCTGGTTGAGAGATCAGACAATGGATGGGAGGCTGGAACTGTGACAGGGCTTTGGAGGAGGCCTTGTGGTCCAGGGAGGGGGCGAGCTGTGTTGATGGGAGGGTGCTTGTGATCTGGGGGAGGCACAGGAGCCAGCTCCCACCAGGAATGCAAGCGAGGTGGAATTAAGCGTACAGGAAGCAGGGGATTAAAGTCTGAAAGTAGAGAATGAAAATAAAAGCCAATTTTATTTTGTTTTAATTTTATTTATTTTTGGCTGTGTTGGGTCTTCGTTGCTGCGCACGGGCTTTTTCTAGTTGCAGTGAGCGGGGGCTACTCTCCATTGCGGTGCACGGGCTTCTCATTGCAGCAGCTACTCTTGTTGTGGAGCATGGGCTCTAGGTGCGTGGGCTTCAGTAGTTGCAACATGCAGGCTCAGTAGTTGTGGCATATGAGCCCTAGAGCGCATGGGCTTCAGTAGTTGCGGTGCATGGGCTCAGTAGTTGTGGTGCACGGGCTTAGTTGCTCCGTGGCATGTGGGATCTTCCCGGACCCGGGATCGAACCCATGTCTCCTGCATTGGCAGGAGGATTCTTAACCACAGCACCACCAAGGAAGTCCCAAAACCCAATTTCAGCTGTACTTTTTTTTTCCCTCCGGGCACCATATGGAATGCCCTTGAAGGTACACCAGGTGTCAGATCTGTTATGTTGTTTTAACTTTAAAACAAAAAACATGGAAGGGCCACATTCAGCAACCCCTGCCCTCAGCCTGTTGTTCTCGCCTTCCCTGCTACCCTAAATTCAAGCTTCAATTGTAATGCAACCACTGGTGACTGTAACCAGTTGCCTGCCATGCACTGGGCACTGAACTTCCTTGCTGTTACCTCTTCCTTCTCACGACACTCAGTGTCAGAGTTAGGACACAGGCCAGGCCCAAGAGTCCGTGCTGTTTTGCTAACCTATGGGCATCACAGCTACAAACTTCAATTATCTATTTATCCAATAAACAATATGTTTATCCCTATTCAACACTTTCTAGGTGTCTGTGTGCCAGACACTGGACCAACTACTGGTTCCCAATGGAGATTAACAGACGTGGCCCAGCCCTTCCTGGAGCTTCCAGTACAATGAAGGATAAAGATATTACCACACACACATGCACATACTGCAATTAACGTGAAGCAGAGTAAAGGAAAAAAGTGAGTTCTATGAGAAGATACAGGTGGGACTTAATTTAGGTTCGTTAACCTGGGGAAACCTCTTAGCAAGTGACATAGGACATGAGGATGTGTGTGTGAGTCAATGCAGGAAAATTGCAGGCAAAGGAGGAAGCATGTGTAGAGGATTTGAGGGGAGACGCTGGTGGGGCAGGAGTGTAGTGAGTGAAATGAAGGAAGGAAAATGGTGTGAAGGGAAATCTCAGAGTGGTAGCCGGAGGCCAGATGACCTGTGGTCCTAGGTCGTGGAAAGGAGCTTCTATTTTGATTCCATATCTACGAAGAGTCCACTTTAGAATTTAAGGTGAGGGAAAACATGATCTGATTTCAAACATCATGCAGGACAGAATGGTGGGGGCAGGAATAGAGAGCAGAAGTGGGGGTCATCACAGCTGCTCTGTGCCCGGCATTGGGACATGGGGGTGAGGCAGAGGGATGAACCACCAAGAGTATGGGATTCCAGGGTGAGAAGTCCAGGATGGCCCGGCACCCCTGCAGGCTGCACAGGGTGGCCCATCCCACACGCTGCTGTCTCCACCTCTGTCGGCCTCACCATTCTGATCGTAGGCTTGATGCGAGGTTGTAAGTGAAGACTTTTGTTTCTTGATATAACACAGTGAGGTAGGCTGAGTGTATTTTTCTATTATTGTTGCCATTTTCTATCTTGTATTCAGGCAGCTCTTCCCAGAAACTGGTTCTCATCATGCCATGAGAACCATCTTCCCATTGCAAACTGTTGACCAAGGGAGCCTTGGCAGTGCTGCCACCACCTCTAGCGTTCAGATTGCCTCCAGAATGTGCTCATGGCTGGCAGGGGCAGTGACTTAATGCAGCAATTGGGTCTCCCCCACTGAAGGGTCCTGCTGACTGTGGTCCTGCATGAGCTGTGTCCTTGAGGGCACATTCACTGAGGAATATGTGTCTTAGAAAGGGGGCTGGGTTCGCATCTTTCCTTTTTTTCTTCTTCCTTTTTTTTTTTTCTGAAGCAAAATCATGGTCTCATATGAGCTTAAGAATATACAAGTAAGGGCATTCAGCATAACAGTTTGTGGTAGAAAGGGAATCTCAAAACCACTACAACTTCAAACCAAGTTTCCATGATTGTAAATCTGTACAATAAAAAGGTCATATCCAAATGAAAAACTTTCAAGTCTATGCATAGAAGAGCCTCTATCAGCAAATGAAAATCTGCATTTATTTATTTATTTAGATTTCTAAAGCCTTTCAATGCTTTCATTTTTTTAATGTTTTATTTTAAAATTTTTCTTATTAGAGTACAGTTGATTTATAGTGTTGTGTAAGTTTCAGGTTACAGCGCAGTGATTCAGTCATATATATATTTATATATGTATATACCTCCTTTTTCAGATTCTTTTCTCATATAGGTTATTACAAAACATTGAGTATAGTTCCCTATGCTATACAGTAGGTCCTTGTTTCAGTTTTTTCTGTTGCTTTTCAAATATGATTGTTGGAGAAGGTTCCTGATGACGTAGGACAACATTCTGTTTTCAGGTTTTGCATTTTCTGTTTGACGTGATGAAGCTGCTGCATCTACCTTTCCCTTCTTTTTTCCTTACTTTATTTCTTTCCTAGTTACACTGTTGAAGCTTTTTTTTTTTGAATTATTACGTTTGCTCCAACCTCTTTTTCAAATTGTGCGTGTATGCGTGTTTTGACATTTCCAAGGATCTTCTTATGGTAGGCACTATTGTTCAATTCGAGAGTGCAATTCAGGAGGCAGGGACAATATTTGTATTGAGTTTTGAGAGTCCAGAGTAACACAGGCACCATCCAGAAATGAAATGGGTTGTCCTGGACTGGTGTTCGCTGGTCTTTTGAAAACACGGGTACAGAAATGCTATTTCCCAAGCCTGGTGTGGGATCGATTTCCCAGGGGGAGGGTGCAGACAGAGAAGAGAAAGGAGCCCACAATGGAGCCCTGGGCACTGGAAAGTTCATAGGTTGAGAGAGGCAGAGCCAAAAAAGAAAACCCAGGGTTCCTAGCTCGGGGTGAGGCGTGTGCTAGGATGTTAAAGCGTAGAGTCCTCCGTAGAGAGGATGTTTGAAGCCGTGGGGTGAATGGAAAGACTTAGCACAGCAATTAGTTAGACACAGTGACTAACAGCCCCCAGATCTCAGGGATGTCACCTGCAAGGTCTGTGTCACAGGTCTGCCGTGCTGGGAGCCTGCTCCACGTCACCCTCACGCTGATAGAGCCGCGGCCGTCTAGAAGGTCACCAGGCATGGCAGCGGGAATAAGAGAAGGACTGACAATGAGATACATCCACCCAGAATGACACCTGTCACTTCTCCTCATGTGTCACTGACCAAAGCAACTTATAAGTGCACACGTCACTTCTGGGGGCCAGGGATGCCCTTCTGCTTGGTGGCTGGGAACAGGAGAAACGCGGAGATTAGTGAGCAGGGTCCCTGCCTGCCGCAGCGCAGTTCTGCTCACCAAAGATCTGGCTCAGTTGTCTTCCCATGCAAATATCCAATGAATTGCTCCCGCTGAGAAAAATAAAATCCCCTCAGCCTGAAGGTCAGGGATTCTGTGTGATTCCAGTCACCTTGTAAGAGCCAGATGCAGCTTCCCTGAGTCTGCAGACCCGTGGACTAAAGAGACAAGTTAGCTGACACCACACAGCTACACATGCAACTGAACACACACACACACCTTCAACCACACAAACATTCACACGACCATACACACAGCACATACAACCCACACACACATAAGCATGCACACACATTGAAACACACACACATGCAGCTACTAACACGGTCACACACACTCAACCACAGAACACATACAAAACCACACACACAACTACTAACACAATCATACACCCCTCACACACACAACATATCCACACACACTGAACCACACAACCACACACAGTCACACGACACACACCACACACATAGCCCCCCCACACATACATAACCCACACATACATAACTCACACACACACTCACATGTATAGAACCACACACACACACAAAACCACACTCACACAACTACTAACACAATCATACACCTCTCACACACAAACATATCCACACACACAACCACACAGCTGCACACACAACTATGCACACGCTAAACCACACACAGTCACACACACCACACACAGTCCCCTGACAGCCCCACACGTTCACAACCCCCATACACACAAGCACACACCACACATAGAACCACACATACAATCACATGTACAGACACACACGCAACCACACAATCGCACACAGAACTACACACACATTCAACTTACTCTCAGTTCCTTGAAGCCCTCGCCTGCCCCACCACGGCTCCCACTACCCATTCCTTTTGTCCTTAGGGCTGCATCAAAGGCATCTTTGTGTGTGTGTGTGATAAACGTGACATTTTAAATCAGGGCTGAAAAGATGCACCACTTAACTGTGTGGGAACACATGGCCATCCAAGTGGAAGCAACTGCCTCGCTCAGTCTCTTACCACTTACAGACGTTAATTCCAGATGCGTTAGCATGGGAGCATTTGGGGGAAATAACTACAAGAACTATTCAAAGGAAATACCAGAGAATAGCATTTACTTGGGGGAAGAGTAGTCTAAGCAAGTCACACAGCTCACCAAGCTCACAAGCCATTCAAGAGAAATAGCAGATTTCATTTCATTAAATTTTCAACTTCTGTAGATGAAAGTCATCATAAAAAATGAAAAGACAAACCAATCACGGGAAAGTAATTAAAAGCTGAATATCCATGATCCACAAAGAGTGCCTCAAATCAATAAGAAAATTAAACAAGTAAAATTAATCAGAGCATATACAGAAGAGATTCACAGAAGAAATACAAATGGTCCATATACCAGTGAAAAGTTCATCAGTTCCATGAGTAATCATGGAAATGCAAATGAAGGAAATAAAGAAAAGCAAAAACAAAGTCTGAGGTACCACGTTTTGTTCACCAGGTTGGCAAATATTTAAAAGAGTAAAGACACTCAGTCTTGGTGTGGGTGCCGGGGGCCAAGCCTTCACGTGGTTAGTGGGTGGTGGTATATAAACGGGGCTGTGATTCATGATGGGTAATTTATCTGTCTAAATATCTATCTAAATGTAACATCTAATTCCATTTTGACCCAGCAAGCCCACTTACAGGAATTTTTCCTCCAGCCGTTTCTGCCCATGCAGGCAAAGGTAGCTAGACAAGGCCCTGATCCTTGCCTCTTTTCCCACTCGCTCTTGTTCTCCCGCATCCTTTGTCTTCCATTTACCCATCACCCTCCCGACTTCTCCCCCCACAGGCCTGCCTCCCATCGTAGGCTTCACTGTCCTGATAGGTGCTGAGGTGCTTCTGGGAACCACTGACCACCAACATCTTCCCTGCCCTCTTTCCAACCACTCTGCTGTCAAGGGGCACCGGGATTGGAGTCACAGCTACCAGGACAGTCAGGCGAGGCATCCAGAACTTTCCTTTTTGACAGCCAGTTGAAAGCCCTGGGTCCTGTAAGATGAGGCGTGGACAAGGTCCTGCTGGGGTCCTTTTGCCCGAGCATCCTGCAGCCCCAGTGTTGCCCCCCAGCAGCCTGGCACCCGCAATGCTGGCGGCCCCTGACACGCTCTTGACTGATCTCCTCTGCAGTCAGGAGTGGACCCCAGTACAGGAAGAGTTTTGTTTTTGCCCCACATAATTGATTTTATTTTTACATGATCACATGCAATTTAAGTGATTAAGAAATAATAATAGGGCTTCCCTGGTGGCGCAGTGGTTGAGAGTCCGCCTGCCGATGCAGGGGACACGAGTTCGTGCCCCGGTCTGGGAGGATCCCACATGCCGCGGAGCTGCTGGGCCTGTGAGCCATGGCCACTGGGCCTGCGCGTCCGGAGCCTGTGCTCCGCAACGGGAGAGGCCACAACAGTGAGAGGCCCGCGTACCGCAAAAATAATAATAATAATAATAATAATAACCACAAGGAATGACAAGGAACAGGTTCTGAGAAGACTATAATTCTCTGTAGCACAGTTTAACTCTCTGGTGTCCTCGTGCTCCCTGGCTGGTGGCAGCTGGGCCAGTTCTGGTCACTCTCCCTGGGCCACAGCTGCCCCCTTTGCAGGCTGCCTTCAAGCCGGCATTCCCACACCTTGTCCCACCATGGCCTTCAGGGCCACCGCTCCGTGCAGACTGTCACTCCGTGCCACGTGGCTATGCGTTTGCTAAGTTGAAAGTGCATTCATTCAGAAGCAGGTCTGCGTGCCTGCAATTTCCATCCAGGGAGCACTTTGGGGGCCAGCTAGTGGACATCCAGGAGGAGCTGCCCGTGTTCCAGGAAATCCAGGAACATCCTCCAAGAAACCTTGGGTAACAGCCACAGGATACACACTCATTGTGGGGCCCAGGACAGCCCAGATTTTCTCAAAATGGGAGTTATGTCAGCCTCAGAAACGTCACAGCCGTTTCGGGGTTGCTGAAATAGAAGCGACTCATGGTGTTTTTGGTGCCACCCTCTCCCTGCCCATCAGACTCCACCTCCACACCCTCCCCCGCTTCCTGTCGGGTGGTTCTGGGTGAAGCACTTTCTCCCCTCCCTCTGTTGATCTCAGAGGGACTGCAGGGCATTTTGCAGCCCCATGGCACGTCTGGGCTCAATGCCCAGCATCCGTGCAAGGGACCATGAGGTTTTGCCACAGGCTGAGGCCAGCCTCTGTGCTGGTGGAACTTCCCTTCATCTACCATTTACACATGCGATCCCACCTCTTCTCAGTTATCTATTCATTCACTCAGTCAGCTGGTCAACAGATTTTTGCTTAGCACCTCCTTCAAGTCAGATGCTGTACTAGGAATGGGGAATCTGATGACAAAGACACAGGTCCTAATCTCAGGGAGCCTTGGCGTCAATGCGGAGGCTGATGGGCAGAGCGTTTGCCTTCAACTCGGGACACGGGCAAGCTGTGTACAGCAGCTGTCACTGGGCTTTGTGACTTCTCAATGGCCTCCGTTAATTTAAGGGAGAATTTTAATTGTATGGGTAGAAAATGGAAACTAAGTAATGATCACAAGGATAGAAAAATCATTAGTTTGTTGGACAGAGTAATTAATGTCTTTCCCAAATGATGCTGGAGAAAATGAGTTAGGTTTTTTTAATCGATTTCAACTTTTGTTCTTGAAAAATGCTGTAAAAGGCTAACGGTGGCTGAAGACTGTGAGGCAGGAGAGTATGAAAGGGATATTGATGGAACGGGAACACCAGAGTGGAAGGAGCAGCCTGAGGCCACTTACTTTGCACAGGACAGAATTCGAAGCCTAAAGGCTCCACGTTCTTACAAAACATGCAGGTGAAGCAGCATCGCCTTTGACTTTGCCAGAACTTAATGATATTGTTCTAGCACTTTCTCTCCCGTTGTAAAACCATCTCATTTTGTACTGTCATGTTGCATCCTGAGTATCTCAAGAGAACACACAGGCACATACACACACGTGAGCATGCATACGCCACACACACTGATTATATAGAAACAAATAGCGACTTTATTGGATGTGATACAGATGGAACTTACTTTAAAATGTGGGTGAATCACCCGACTCCCTGTCTGCAAGTGTCTTGTCAGTAACTTTAAACACTTCCAAAATTCCTTCTCTGTTTTAGAATGTTTAATTAATCTACCATTAATATTATTACCATTTACATTTTTATTAAGCCTTTACAGGGAGCAGATACATTTCTTAATTAGTCTCTGGGTACAAAATGTTTTAGCATTTAAACTTAAAAGCAAAAAAGAACAAATCAGTCTGATTGTTTCTAACCTGATGCTGTTGGATTTCCTTTGCTTAGAGACGAACAATCCATTGACAGTTTTCCAAACTGACTTAAGAGTGAAGAACAGCCTAAGGCCACCAGTTTTTCTTTCTATGTAGAAAACGTGCCATAGATTTTCCATGATAGGATACACTAGACATCCTGAAAACTGCTCCTCTAGATAGAAGAGCTGAAGAACAAATAAGAAACATCCTTGGAAATATAGAACTCATTGCATTTCAATTTGATTTTTAAAATATGTATTGTGTACCTGTTTTGTGCCAGGCACTGTGTATTAATGAATAGACAAACAAACTCCATGTCCTCGTGGCAATTACATTTTAATGAGAGCAGTAGACAATAAATACAACATGTATGTGTGCAATATATGTGATCAAGGCTGCAGAGAACAAATAAAGCAGAGAAGGGGGATTTGAAGCAGTGAGGACTCACAATGAACATTTAGGGAAGGAGGTCTGGGAAGGCTTCACCAAGAGCTGATTGTGAAGATCTGGAGGAGGAGAGGAGGGAGCCGGGAGGCTTGAGGTCGGGATGTCCAGGAAGAGGGGAGATGGGCAAGGCCTGCAGCTGGTGAGTGCTGGCATTTTCAGGGAACAGCCAGGAGGGGATGGGAGGGGAGAGACTGGGGGGACAGGGGGTGGAAGCAGAGGGGACCAGAGGGGAGCGCCATGTCATTCAAAACATTGCCAGGCGTGGTAGGACTTTGGCTTTTCCTCTGAGTAAGATGGGATGAGGGTCCTGGTCAGGGGGACTTGATCCAACTTAGGTTTAACAGGATCCCTGTGGCTGCTATGTTGAAACTAGATGTGTGTGTTTCGGGGCAGGGAGATTGTCTATCAGGAGGCGGTAAGGAAGGTATTCGAGCTCCATCAGAGCATGTGTCCCTTCTTGCCCACAACACCTTCTGCTGGTGCTAATGCTGGTGTGTTTGCAAGTTTGCTAGCCCTTCCTTCCAGCCATGTCCGTTTCTGTGAAGGTCCTACCCACTGTCACTTCCTGCATCATATCATCCTGTATCATTGCTACTGCATCTCAACAACATGATCTCCTTTTAGACCACAGAATAAAGGTGTTAATACAGACTGCATTATTGAAATAATTAAGCAATATTTAAAAAATTGGTAGGTCAGAATAATTGCCAGTAAACCTTTCTAAGCCTTTTTCTCTGGTTGCTTCTTTGAGTTTCTGACTAAAAAAAAAGATGATTGTTTTCATTTTCATAATTTTTTTTTACAATTATGTAACTTCTTTACAAACCAGTATGAACCAAAATAATGTAATGGAGTCTCACTCCACCACTAAAACGTAGGCAGTGTCTGTGTCTTAGTGTACCCTCTGTGTGCAACACGCTGCTGAATTAGGAGGGACTCAATATAATTTTGTTGAATGAAAATATCAATAGTTACGTATTCTTCAAGAGTCACTTTAGATTTTAACAAAAGGGGAAAGTGCTCAGATATAAAGCAGAGGAATGTATTGAATGGTTAGTTCCCTTTTTAATTTTCATTTATTTCTTCAGCATGCTTTTACTGAGTAGCTATTACATGCCCTGAACTTTGCTAGGTCCTGGGGATTCAAAGCAGGCAAGTTCCCAGAACTTAAATTCTCCAGAGAGAGCATACACAGGATGGATGGACAGATGGACAGGTGGATGGATGGATGGATGGATGGGCAATGTTATTACAGATTATGATAGTGCTACAGAAGAAGTAATTGGTCCTGCAATAAAATGAGGGGGAGGGTAGTTTAGACAGGGGAGTCAAAGAAGTCTTCTCAGCAGGAGTGAAATTGAAGCAGACACTTGGAATAAAGGGAGGAGGAGGGGAAGCGCTGTGAAAGCTCTTCTGACAAAGTCAATCACAAGTGCAAGAAGGGGTGAAGAAATCAACTGGCTTGTTTGGGGATGGATGGGAGGCTCAGCCTGAAGTGCTGACCTAGGAGAGCCTGGAGCCAGGTGAGCCTGCAGAGGTGGGCATGGCCACAAGTTGCAGAACCAAAAGAAACAATGAAGGCTTAAAAGTTTGTGTTTTATTTTAGTGCAGTACTGATAGGATTCAGGCAGAGAAAGCCATGACATAAATTCATCTTTTCAAGTTCTTTCTGGCTGTGTGGAGAAGGGATTGGAGGAAGGGGCCGACTGGTTTGCTGATGTGATTAAAAGCATTCAAACTGAGTGAAACGATCAATAGCATACTAGCAAATGTCCAGCTACATGCCAGTAAGGCTGTTTTTCAAAAACGTGTGCAGACAAAATTGGAGAAGCCCTTCGTCAGCCTATTTATTAACTTTACGTAGAGTTCTTTTATGGTCCATAGATCCTTATTGCCCATCCTCTTTATTGAAGTGTAATACACCTACAGAAAAACTCACATCAGAATGAGTTACAATATGCAAATATCGCCTCATAATCACCTCTCAGACCAAAGAATAGAGCATTATCTGCAGCCATTCTGCCCCCTTGTGTTTTTTCCTCACCCTGCTTCCTTTTTCCTATACCCACTCTCTCCACTGTCCTGACCTCTAACCTGTAGATTACTTCTGCTTATTTTTAAACTTCATGTGATGAGTCAAATAGTATGTCTGTTGTGTGTACCACTGGGTCATTCGTTCATACTCTGCTGCTAACATGCTATTTGTCCATGTGTGAATATACACCCATGTACCCATTCTACCATCGTTTATCATTGGGGTTGCTTCTAGTTCTCTATGAGTAATGCTGCTGTGGAAATACCTTCCCTATGTTTTGGTATACATGTATACATCTTCGCTGGAAATATACCAAGATCTGAAATTGCTGGTCATACTGTATATGTATGATATACAGTATGTATATATATTGTATACGAATGATCAGCTTTTGGTAGATCCTGCTGTTGCAGGAGAGGGAGATGTCACATCCTGGGACCTGCAGGAGTCCTTATGACCACCAGGTTCTTGGCTTCACGCAGGAAAGAGTGAGCCAGAGCAAAGGGAAAGCAAGTTGATTTATAGAGATACACACTCCATAGGCAGAATGCAGACTGTCTCAGAAAGTGAGAGCGGCCCCAGGGCATGGGGTTGTAGGTTTTTAGGGGTTAAGTAATTTCATAGGGTAACAAGTAGGAGGAATATTCTTGCTATTTTGGGGTAGGGTGGGGATTTCCCAGGAGTTGAGCCACTGCCTAGTTTTTGCCTTCTATGGTCCTCCTCGGAACTGTCATGGCTTTAAGGGGGAGTGATTTTTAGTATTACATTGAAGGTATAATGAGCTAAAGGTCAATGGCTGGACTCTTCTCAAAGCCACCTTGGTTTCAGCTGGTTCCAGCCTAGCGCATCCCAACAGCTGCGCCCCTTCTTCATTATCTAGTGTTTGTGTCCTGCCCCTTTTCCTCCTGTCTCACTGCTAAGTAATTTTCCAAAGTTGTTGAACCGATTACACTCTCATCAGCCCCATAGGAGGGCTCCAGTTGCTTCACATCTTCATCAATGGTATTTTCTGTTTTACTAATTTTAGTCATCAGTGGTATCTAATTGCAATTTTAATTTATCTGATAACTCATGAGGTTGAGCAAATTGTCATTGATTCTTGGCCATTCAGATGTCCTCTTGTAAAGTGTATGTTCAGGTATCTTTTCATTTTTCTATTGCATTTAACTATTTCTTATTAACTTCTTCTGTATATTTTCTGAATACCAGCCCTTTCTTGATTATATGGACTTCAATGATCTTTTCTCTCTGTGTAGTTTGCCTTTTTACCCTCTTAATAATGTTTTTGAGCAAAAGGAAGTTCTTAATGTTATATGTCTGTTTTATCACTTTTTTTTAATAGTTGGTAGTTTGGCATCCTGTTTCAGAAATCTTTGCCCATCCTAAATTTAGGAAGGTGTCCTATACTACTTTCTAGAAGTTTTATTGTTTTACCCTTTGCATTCAGAAATACTATCAATGTGGACTTGGTTTTTCTGTATGCTGTGAAATAGGGATCAAGATACATGTGCTCATATGGCCATCCCATTGACCCAGCACTTTTCCTGTGGAAACAAATCTCTCAAATACTCTATTATGCCATTTCAGTCAAGTATGACCTCCTTTGTAAAGCCGCCTGTAACAGGATGTCAATATTTAAGTTTAGACACAGGTGTGGAAGTGTGGCAGCTACTGCATCCCAAAGTGAGGCGCCGGGCCAAGGTTCACAAGCTGGGAAGGAAATGAGCTAGAATCACTCCCTTGGTTTTTGGACTTCTCAGGCTGATCAGGGATCCAAGGAAGGAACCAGGTGTGGGAGAAGGGGTTCTGTGATGAGAAGTGTTTGCAAAGGCCATTAGAATGCAGGTGTCAGCCCCTTTGTCTAATGGGGGAATGAGGAAGTGCCTGCCTTTCACTCAAGGCCCTTAGGCTGAAGATCAGTGGGGACATTGGAGAACAAGGTGCCATCTCTTGGTTGGCAGCAGAGTGGACCAGGGTCTGGGCCTCACCTGAGCATCTATGGGGTGAGGAAAGAGATCAACCCACCTTCCTGGAGGCTATGTTGGTCGCACTGGGCCCTTTTATTGGGGCCACTTGGAGGGGCGGAAGCACCCCAACAACAAGAAGCCAGAGATGTACGTCAGATTCCTAAGATAGCTGAAGTTGCTACACGCTACCATTAGAGCAGGCATGTGGCAACTTATGTCAAGGAAACTGCAAGTGACCCCATGTTGGGAATCTCCGAGGAACAAATAAAAACGCCCACAAGGGCAAGTGAGCCTTCAACATCTGCCAGGCCTGGGACACAGGATAGGGTGTGCAGTACCCTCCTTCTGCCTCTAAACAGCAAAAGATGCCAGGCCTGGCCCCTTAACAGCAGGTGGGAGCCCCAACCATGGGCCAGAGGGGAAGGCTGACCTTAAATGCATCCTGAGAGATTAACACCAGGAGAACAGAGGACAGTCCATTTGTGATTCAGGTTGTGTTTGTAAATCAGGGGGTGAGGGGGTAGCCAGTTTCTCACCCAGTGGAAGGAACACCCCTTCTGAGTTCCCCCAACTGAATATATTTAAAGAGGCCAGACGGAGGTAAGAATTAAGTTGTATTTTGATTATATCCCCCAAGTCATGCTCATTCAGTTTCCTGGAGTGTTTACCTGGGCAGGTAGCTAGCTCCCTAATCAGCACTGCCTGAGGCCAAGGTGCCTGAGTACAGGGCCTGTCACACCTGTGTGGCACGGGCCTCCTGTAAACCCACAAGAGCCTTCAGGGCAGGACCCCACCTTGTGCCCTGGGGCAGAGCTGTGCTCTTTGCTGCACAGTTGCTTGCATTTGTAGGTGCTCAAGCAACCTTTGCCAAAGAAGTGGATAGAGAAACAGTAACCAGCTGCTGAGGGAGGGAGGAAAAATCCTCTTTCAGGCCGCTGTCCTGGTATGTGAATTCCCAGCCACTCACAACTTACCCACAGGGAGAGCCTTAAAGAATGCAAGTGGTGCATCTTAATCGGAGATGACACAAACAAAATGCATTATTTATCCTTTATTTCTAGTTACCTCAAATGTGCATTATGTTCCTGGAACCTCAGTGCAAACCATGGGATCAGCTCTCAAACTTAAAACCAGGGGCATTTTGCATGTTTGCTAGGGAGCAAAATATCTTGCTCTAAGAAGCATTAAGGAGGTAAAGCATTTCTCATTCTTGAGTTTGTTCTTTCCCCTTTTTCAAAACTCTGAAGGTTTTACAGATATCATCGTGCAATTTAGAATTTATTCCCCCTGGAGAGTCAGGTGGCTTCAAGGTGATTTATATCAAGTGAGGTTTAAAGAATTATGGAGAGTGGTGATAAGAATTAAGGTAAGGGGAACAGTATGGAAGTTCCTTTAAAAACTAAAAATAGAGCTACCATATGATCCTGGAACCCAACTCCTGGGCATATGTCCAGAGAAAACTCTAATTTTAAAAAATACATGCATAGTTCACTGCAGCACTGTTTACAATAGTCAGGACATGGAAGCAACCTAAATGTCCATTGACAGATGAATAGATGAAGAAGATGTGGTATATATATATATATATATATATATATATATATATATATATATACACACACACACACATACATACATACAATGGAATTACTCAGCCATAAAAAAGACTGAAGTAATGCCATTTGCAGCAACATGGATGGACCTAGAGATTATCATACTAAGTGAAATAAGTCAGAGAAAGACAAATATCATATGATATCACTTATATGTGGAATCTAAAATATGACACAGCTGAACTTATCTATGAAACAGAAACTCACAGACATAGAAAACAAATTTATGGTTACCAAAGGGGAAAGGGGGGTGGAGGTAGGGATAAATTAGGAGGTTGGGATTAACATATACACACTACTCCATATAAAATAGGTAACCAACAAGGACCTACTGTATAGCACAGGAAACTATAGTCAATATTTTGTAATAACCTCTAAGGGAAAATAATCTAAAAAGCAGTATATATATATTGGGTGGGCCAAATTTGGTTTTTTGCAGAAGATGGCTCTAGTAGCACTTAGTTGTCTTTAACTTCATTCAAAACAATTTTGTTAGATTACATGCGACAGCTGTCATATCAGCGTGCATTTAAAAAAAATCAAAATTGTTGAATTTTTGTGTAGACATTTTAATATTGAAGATGGAAGGAAAAAGCAACATTTTCAGCATATTATGCTTTATTATTTCAAGAAAGGTAAAAACACAACTGAAGTGCACAAAAAGATTTGTGCAGCATATGGAGAAGGTGCTGTGACTGATCGAACGTGTCAAAAGTGGTTTGCGAAGTTTTGTACTGGAGATTTCTCACTGGACAGTGCTCCACAGTTGGGTAGACCAGTTGATAGTGATCAAATCAAAACAATAATTGAGAACAGTCAATGTTATACCACGTGGGAGATAGCCAACATACTCAAAATATCCAGATCAAATGTTGAAAATCATTTGCACCAGCTTAGTTATGTGAATCGCTTTAATGTTTGGGTTCCACGTAAGTTAGGCGAAAAAAGCCTTCTTGACTATATTTCCGCATGCAATTCTCTACTGAAACATAATGAAAACGTTTTGGTTTTAAAACAAATTGTGATGGGCGATGAAAAGTTGACACTGTACAATAATGTGTAACGGAAGAAATCATGGGGCAAGCGAAATGAACCACCACCAACCACACCAAAGGCTGGTCTTCATCCAAAGAAGGTGATGTTGTGTATATGGTGGGATTGGAAGGGAGTCCTCTATTATGAGCTCCTTCTGGAAAACCAAACCATTAATTCCAACAAGTACTGCTCCCAGTTAGACCAACTGAAAGCAGCACTCGACAAAAAGCATCCAGGATTAGTCAATAGAAAACCCATAATCTTCCATCAGGATAACACAAGACCACATGTTTCTTTGATGACCTGGCAAAAACTGTTACAGCTTGGCTGGGAAGTTCTGATTCATCCACCTTATTCACCAGACATTGCACCTTCGGATTTCCATTTATTTCGGTCTTTATAAAATTCTCTTAATGGAAAAAAATTTCAATTCCCTGGACGACTGTAAAAGGCACCTGGAACAGTTTTTTGCTCAAAAAGATAAAAAGTTTGGGGAAGATGGAATAATGAGGCTGCCTGGAAAATGGGAGAAGGTAGTGGAACAAAAGGGTGACTACGTTGTTCAATAAAGTTCTCGGTGAAAATAAAAAATGTGTCTTTTATTTTTACTTAAAAAACCAAAGGCACTTTTTGGTCCACCCAATTTATATGTATATATAACTGAACTGCTGTGCTGTATACCCAATACTAACAACGATACTATACTATCAACTATAGTTGATATTGTAAATCAACTATACTTCAATAAAAAATTAAATAAATAAATAAAATAGAAAGAAAGGATTAAGGTAAGGCAAGAGAGAGAGGGAAAGAAAGGAAGGAAAACAATTTTGAGCAGGGATTTAGGACCAGGTGATGTGGTTTAAAGCACAGGGAAAAAAGTGAGATGCTGGGACCCAACATATTATAGCCAGAAGCACTGGCTGCTGCCCTGGGGAGCTGCTCCATGGGAGTGGAGGGAAAGCAATGACATCACTCTGGGCTACACCCTGATGTAGTAACTGAGAGCCTGCCGCCCACTTCACTTCCCCTTTAAGTCCAGGGCCTGCTGGATAATCTGCCTTCTTCATCCTTCACACCTTTTTAGGTTGGAATGCTTCCCATTACTGGTTTGGGAAATCAAGCTTTCATCAGCTCACAAACCAATCAGTTAACAAGGTTTAGCATAAGGCTCATTCCCTCACTGCCCTTTCTCGTTCTGTTTTGGTCACAGTAACACTCCCCTCCTGTGTGTGCCCTTGACTAAACTACAATCAGAATGGGAAGAAACTCAGTGCCCCCAGACTCTGACCTAGACCTCTGTTGACTAGGAAAAAAATGCACAAGCTAAAAGTTGAGAATTATGTTTTATTTGGTGAACAGAACTGAGGACTAAAGCCTGGGCGGCAGCCTCTCAGGTAGCTCTGAGCGACGTATCGTCTCTGAAGAGGGAAGGGGGGAGCCAGGACATACAGGAGTTCTTGCAACAAAGACCAGGTGGTCAGAACATCAGAAGATTACTGTTAATTAAAGAAAACCAGACATCTCAAGTTAAGGAATTCAGCACTTTTCCGTATATGGGAAGATGCCAGAGTCTGGGCTCACTGAAATCATTCCTTTGATATGCACCTCAGCTCCCTGGGGCCAGTATCCTGTGTTTTCTCATCCTGAGTCCCCTCAGGGTGCACCATCAGGGGTGGCTGCAGTGACTGACTGCTTGATGGCGGGCATCCTGTTTCCATCCTAAGTTCCCTCAGGGCTCACAACCCCGGGGAGGCTGTAATGTGATGGCTTGACGGCTGCAACATCCTCTGTTTCCTGATATGGCAGGCAACATTTTTCCTTTCACACCTCGCTTAACCACCCCTGTTGCTGCGGTGCCCAGGGTCTCTCACCCTGCATGTGGGCTTCATTCCCTGGGACAGGCTGCTGACTTCCTTCGTACTCTGTAAACCAAGCTGGGAGTTGGTTCCATCTCTCTCAGTATTCTAAAGGGTCCCCTTTAACTCAGGATTTGATGAAGCAACCCAAAAGTCTTGTTGTGAAGAATGGAGCCACATGGTATAGAAAGGGAGGTTGAGTATGTGAAGTTTAACAGTCATAACCTCAAGGACAAATGATTGGGTTGGCCAAGAAGTTTGTTCGGGTTTTTCCTAAGATCTTATGGAAAAACCCAAATGAACTTCTTGGCCAATCCAATACTTTAAAATATAGTGAATTAATAGATAATTTGAGGCATAGTAAAGCAACAGATCAGGAGATGACTGCCATTGGAAAGATAGTTTGTGACTCAGAGTTACCTGGAGGAGGGGGCACGCCACAGCACAGGGGGCCACAGGGGGAAGCACCAGGAAGTCAGAAGGCAGAGGGAGTGAGGAGAAAATGTGGGCAAGAGCCATTACTGTGGTTTCCATGGGAAGGACCAGGCCAGGCAGGGTAAGCAGGCTTAGGATTGGCTGGTCTGAATAGTTTCAGTAGGTTCGGGGCCCTAGGGGGTGTCCCTAGTTATCGGGTTCCTGGCCCTGGGGTGATTAGGGCAGCAGGGACAGTGGCCTGGAGTGTGAAACCCCAGCAGAGTCTGTAGCTGGGGATGTGGGCTCTGAATTTGTTTGTTTGTATAGGAAGGGACTTTTTTGAGGATGGGTTCTTTACCATCTCTAGGAATTGGCCCTGGGTGGCCCTCCAGGATCAGCAAGGCCCCAAGTTGCCAGAGCATCAAATATAGGTAATAAAAGATGGTTCATCCACAAATGCAGCTCCTTTGCAGTGCCAGCTCATTTGGGGGTGGTGGGAGTGAAGCCAAATCCAGCCTCTGTACCCCAACACCAAATTAAATCTTGGAGACAGAGTTTTGGGTGGAGTAGAAAATAATAGCTTTATTGCTTTGCCAGGCAAAGGGGGCCACAGAGGGCTAATGCCCTCAAAACTGTGTGTCCTGACCTGGAGGGGGTAGTGAGAAGTTCTATAGTAATGGTTCAAAGAGGGCGTGATCAGCTCATGGACATTCTTCTGATTGGTTGGTGGGGAGATCAACCTTCTGGTTCCAACCAGTCTGGTGTCTATGTGCTTGTGGGCAGCATACAGTTAACTTCCACCTGGTGGGGGTTTCAGTATCTGCAAAACAGCTCAAAGATATTGTTATGTATATCCCTTGAGGGGAAACCAGGACCCTACCCCAAGGCTGCACTATTGTTTCTGGATTGATACTCCCTTGTCTCTGCATCCCCTCTCTTCCCTGATTAGCAACTGTTTGAACCTGCCTCTTGGAACTCAGAGAAGGTCATGGAGGCTGAATGAAGCCTATTTCCTGTAATCAAGAAATGGGGGACACAGAAAGGCTTTTGTGCCCAGGAGCCCCACAGGGTCCTGCTTGGTTTTGGGGGAAGTGCAGTACTGACCGGACATGTGGTCCCGTGATCATGGTGACCCCTTCTTCTCAAAGGAGATGGAATCGCTGAGGTGGGGTACCTCTGCCCTGCTGGCTACACCCTTCTGTACTGGAGTGTTGGCCACCCACTGGCCCTCTCCTGTATGTCACACGTCTCCAGAGGAGCTCCTGGCAGCTTAACCCTGCCTGGCACTGCACTACCATAGGAAACTCACTTAAAAGGCATTGTGGAACCCGTGATTTGGGCACTGAGAACCTCCAAGGACAGCCTGTCCACTCCACCCAGCAGTCCTCCGGAGCAGATGCCATAACTGCAAAGATAGGCTCAAGTTCAAATTTAAGTGCTTCAAGTAGGTACGGCTGACTCTTCCTGTCCCTATTGGTGATGCCCTGGTGCAGGCAGTGCTGAAAGGTTGGTTTGAATCCCTTCCCCTCTCTGTTCAGCAACAGGGAAGATCCCATGTCTGCACACCTTGACCTTGGTCCCTTTTGGGTGTCCCTCTCTGTGGTCTTCTCTGGATTACACCCACAAACCTCTCTGGGCACAGGGCCTGGGTGTTGCTGTTTAATCATCTTGAGCCCCATTTACATACTGGCTGCAGTAGCAGTGCTGGTTCTAAACATAAAAGCCTTTATTTTACTTTTTTATTTTTTCATTAATTAGCTCTAATTGTTGGCTTTTTCAATTTAATTTTCATTTTGTATTGGAGTATAGCTGATTTCCAATGTTGTGTTAGTTTCAGGTGTATAGCAAGTGATTCAGTTATACATATATCCATTGTGTTTTTTGGATTCTTGTCCCATATAGGTTATTACAGAATATTGAGTAGAGTTCCCTGTGCTCTACAGTAGGTCCTTGTTAGTTATTTTATGTATAATAGTGTGGCTATGTTAATCCCAAACTCCTAATTTATCCCTCCCCGCCCGCCCCCTTCCCGTTTGGTAACCATACATTTGTTTTCTAAGTCTGTGAGTCTGTTTCTGTTTTGTAAATAAGTTCATTTTTGTCATATTTTAGATTCCACATATAAGTGATATAGATATTTGTCTTTCTGTGTCTGACTTACTTCACTTAGTACGATAATCTCTAGGTCCATCCATGTTGCTGCAAGTGGCATTATTTCATTCTTCTTAATGGCTGAGCAATATTCCATTGTATATATGTACCACCTCTCCTTTATCCATTCATCTGTCAATGGACATTTAGGTTGCTTCCATGTCTTGGCTGTTGTAAATAGTGCCACAGTGAACACTGGGGTGCGTGTATCTTTTCAAATTATGGTTTTCTCTGGATATATGCCCAGGAGTGGGATTGCTGGGTCATATGGTAGCTCTATTTTTAGTTTTTTAAGGAACCTCCACACTGTTCTCCATAGTGGCTGTATCAATTTACATTCCCACCAACAGTGCAAGAAGGTTCCCTTTTCTCCACACCCTCTCTGGCATTTATTGTTTGTAGACTTTTTGATGATGGCCATTCTGACTACTGTGAAGTGATACCTCATTGTAGTTTTGATTTGCATTTCTCTAATAATTAGCAGTATTGAGCATCTATTCATGTGCTTTTTGGCCATCTGTTCGTCTTCTTTGGAGCCCTTCTTTATATCTAGTCTCTTCAGGGCTTTAGCCCATGCTCCAACTGTAATGTTTTTCTTATAGTGTTGAATTATGAGAGTTCTTTATATATTCTAGATATGAGTCTTTTGTCAGGTATGTGGTTTACAAGTATTTTCTCCCAGTATTTTCTCTGTAGCTTGTCATTTTATCTTCTTAACATTAAGGGTCTTTCTCAGACCAAAAAGGTTTAAATTTTGATGAAGTCCGATTTATTGATTTTGCTTTTGATGTTGCCAAGCCCCAGGTCCCAATGATTTTTCTCCTATGTCTTCTAAAGATTTTATAGGTTTGTTTTACATATAAATCTATGCTCCGTTGACTTAATTTTTGTATAAAATGTGAGGTTGAGGGGTTTTTGCTTATTTTATTGTCTTTTTGCTGATGGATATCCAATTTGCAAACATATCCATGTTTTGAAAAGACTCTCCTTCCTCCATTGAATTACTTTTTCACCTTTATCAAAAGTCAGTTGGCCAGCACTCACTTTGGTAGCACTAAAATTGGAGTGATTCAGAGAAAATTACCATGGGCCCTGTGCAAAGATGACATGCAAATTTGTGAAGTATTTCATATTTTTTTTAATGTTACTGAATTGGAAGCTTAACAGTTAAAATGGCAAATTTGGTTATCATTTTATTATTATTTCATTATTAATTTCATTTTTTCTTTTATTTATTAGTTATTTTATTTTTTTATTTTAATTATGGGATAAATTAGGAGTTTGGGATTAACATGTGCACACCACTACATATAAAATAGATAACCGACAAGGACCTATTGTATAGCACGGGGAACTATACTCAATATTGTGTAGAATTGGTATTAATTCTTCTGTAAATGTGTGGTAGTAACCTTTAAACTTCTTCAGGAACAAAGTGAGCCTGGAGATTTCTCTTTGGGGAGAGTTGAAATTACAAATGAAATTTATTTAATAGTTATAGGAATATTCAAATTATCTCCTTCATTTTGAGTAAGTTGTGGTAGCTTGTGCTTTTCAAAGAATTGGTCCATTTCATCTAAGTGACCAAGTTTATGTGTATAGAGTTTTTTTAATATCCCCTTATTATGCTTTTGGTGTCTGAGAATCTGTAGCAATGTTTCATTTCATTCTTTTTATAGGTAATTTATGTCTTCTCTTTTTTGTCAGTCTTGCTAGAGTCTTGCCAATTTTATTGATATTTTCAAAGAACCAGCTTTTTGTTTCATTGATTTCTCTCTATTGTGCTCTTTTCAATTCCATTGACTTCTATTATATTTATTCTTTTCTTCCTTTTGCTGGCTGTGGGTTTATTTTGTTCGTTTCGTAAACCAAGAGCTTAGATTAGTAAGTGGAGATTTTTACTCTTTTCTAATGTAAGCATTTAGTGCTGTAAATTTTCCTCTCAGCAGTGTGTTAACTGTGTCTTACGAATGTTGATATGTTGTATTTTAGTATTCTTTTAATTCATTTTTTTAAAACTACTCTTCAGACTTCCTCTTTGACCCATGGATTATTTACAAGTGTGTTGTTCAGTTTTCCAAGTGTTTGGATATTTTCCTTTTATCTTTCTATTATTGACTTCCAATTTTGATTCCATTGTGATTAGAGAACACCTTCTGTATAAGTTCAATTATTTGAATTTTAGTGGTTTCTCTAGGTGTTGCATTATGTATACATAACTTACCACAGTCTACTAGTGTTGATATTTTACCAGCTTGAATGAAATGTAGATACTTTACCACCGTTTAAGTCCCTTTACTGTCTCCTATTTATAATTATTTTAAATATTTCCTCTATATAGAACTTTGAGAAGTACATCAAGCAGTGTTATAATTTTTGCTTTAACTATCAAAAATAATTTTAAAAAGGAGAAGAAAAATTTCATATATCACTCAAACTTTTGTTTTTTCCAGTGTTTTTTTCTCTGTTCCTGATGTTCTGAGATTCCTTCTTTTATCATTTCTTCCCATTTTAAGAACTTTCTTAGCCATTCTTTTAAGGTAGGTCTGCTAGTGACAAATTCTCTTAGATTTCCTTCCTTTGATAATGCCCTAATTCTCCCTTCATTCTTGATGGATACATTTGCTGATATAGAATTCTGGGTTCACTGTTCTTTTCTTTCAGCACTTGAAAAATGTTATTCCACTTGCTTCTTGTCTTTATGGTTTCAGATGAGAAATCCATTCACTTGAATTATACTCCCCTATAGGTAAGATGTCATTTCTCTTACTCTGCTTTCAAGGTTTTTTCTTTGTCTTTAATTTTCAGGAATTTGATTATTTTGTGTTTGGCATAGATTTCTTTGGATTTATAATGTTTCAGGTTTGCTCAACTTCTTAAATCTGCAGATTTATGTCTTCTGCCAAATTGGGGAAATTTTTAGACACTATTTCTTCAAATACTTTTTCACCACCAGGTTTTTTTTTTTCTACTCTATCTTGTCCTGGAACTAGAGATTCACCTTGTTAAATTATTTTATTCCATTCTTACAAGCTGGGTGTGCTTGAGAGGAGCCATATTGTTCTAATCTATACCTTGTGTTGGTCTGAGACTGAAGACTTCACTCACTGACCAATACCTTGCAGCAAGTATGAGGGTCACATGTCTTCATCTGAGGTCCTGTTTCGTTTGCATGCTTTCTCATTTTAAACCCTATTTCCCCATGTTAATTAGATCAAAGAAGTAAACAAAGGATTTTATAGGGATAACTATACATCCTTTATTTATTTTTATTTATTTATTTTTTTTGCGGTACATGGGCCTCTCAACTGTTGTGGCCTCTCCCATTGCGGGGCACAGGCTCCTGACGCGCAGGCCCAGCGGCCATGGCTCACGGGCCCAGCTGCTCCGTGGCATGTGGGATCTTCCCGGACTGGGACACGAACCCGTGTCCCCTGCATCGGCAGGCGGACTCTCAACCACTGCGCCACCAGGGAAGCCCATCCTTTATCTTTGATCAGACTTTTGCTATCACAAATGATGCTGGGGGCACAGGATGGGGAGAGCCTTTTATATACAGCTTTTTTCTGTACTAGAACTCTTTACTTTTGTAAGATAATATCTTAATAGTGTCATTCAAGGGATGTGTGCATTTTAATGTTTAGCCTATGCTGGCACATCCTTTTACAATTTACACTCCCAGCAGTAATGTGTGAGATGCACATCTTCACCACCACTGGAAATTAGAGTTTTTTGTTGTTATTGTTTTGCAAATCTCATCAGATTAGTAAACGAAAGTATTGTGTTTTGCTTTGCATCTCCTTGATTGCTTGTGAGGTGTGTTAGGTGGTGTCTTCTTTCATACTCTCATCAGCTGTCCCCAATCCCTCTTTTACAAGAATGGCTTTTGCCCATTATCCTCTATGACTGTTGTTCTTTTCTTCCTTCAGTTTTATTGAGATATAATTGACATACAACACTGTATAAGTTTAAGGTGTGCATCATAATGATTTGGCTTATATATATTGTGAAATGGTTACCACAATTAATTTAGTTAACATTCAGCACCTCACACAGATAAAAATATCACCCTTGTGGTGCGAACTCTTAGGATCTACTCTCAACAACTTTCAAATATATCATACATTACAACCTCAGTAATTATTTATCTTGTAACCAAAAGTTTGTACCTTCTAACCACCTTTCCCTAATCCTCCCACCCATCACCCCCAACTCCGGAAACCACAAATCTAATCGCTTTTTCTATGAGTTTGGTTGGGTTTCTTTGTTTGTTTGTTTTTTAGATTCTACATATAAGTGAGATCATACAGTATTTGTCTTTCTCCATCTGGGTTATTTCACTTAGCATAATGCCCTCAAGGTCCTAAGGTCCTTCTGTGTTGTCCCAATTGGCAGAATTTCTTTCTTTCTTATGGCTGAATAAAATTCCATTGTATATATTGTGAGGATGTGTGTGTGTGTGTGTGTGTGTGTGTGTGTGTATACACAACTAACAGCTTCTTTGGACACTTAGTTATTTCCATGTCTTGGCTATTGTGTATAATGATGCTGTGAACATGGGGGTGCATATATCTCTTCAGCATAGTGTTTTCATTTCTTTGGGATATATTCCCAGAAGTGGAATTTCTGGGTCATATGGTAGTTCTATTTTTAATTTTTTGAGGAACATCCATACTGCTTTCCATAGTGGCTGCACCAGTTTATAATTATGATTGTTGTTCTTTATCAACTATGTAAGCTCTTTGTACATCAGGAAGTCTAATTTTTGGGCTGAGTGTTGAAAATAATCTATCTGACTCTTTTTTACTTTGTGTATATTGTATTTTTATTTTGCCCTAGGAATGCATGCCAAAGGCAACAAGTATGGAAATATAAATTTTTAATAACGGACTTAAAATCTAACTAACGGAGAAATATACTATGTGCATAGATGGGGAAACTATATTTGAAGACATCAGTCCTTTTGATGTTAATATATAAATGCAATATACAGTTTCAATCAGTACCTTAGATTTTTGTTTTAGCTGAGCCCAAACCCATAAATATTGGCAAGAGATGCTTGGAAAAGAATAGTAAGAGGAGAGTTGTGTCATATCCTAAAAGTATTATGTAACTATACTAGTCCAAATAGTATAGTATTGACACAAAATGAAAAAATAATAAAAATCACTGAAAGAGATGGGCAATTTTGCAAACAGATTGAAGCATAGATGTATTTTAACTCAATGGGAAAAGATGGCATATTTAATAAATATCTTGCCCTAATCGATGTTGTTGGATGAATATAGAATTGGATGCCAACAATATGCCTTATAGAGGAGTAAATTTCAGATGGGTTTTAAATCTGAATGTTGGGTAAAAAGTCACATCATACAAATAAATATTAGGAAGGCTATCCAGAAAGGCCTTCTTAAGTCAGACAGAAATCCCAGAATGATAAAGAAATAGACTGGCAGATTTGGCTACATGATAAGCCTTTAGCATATTTTCTTTTGGTCTTTTATATCTGCACTTTTACATTCTTGAGGTGATGCTATATATGATTTTCTTGTAACTTTTTTTACTTCCTTGTTGTTTCCCCATGGCATTTAAAACTTCAAAAATTCAATTTCAGTGTCTCAATATTCTATTTTATGCATGTGCTCTCGTTTATTTAGAACTTAAAGTTTTTGAACAAAAGTCACAATTCCTTGAAATTATGTTTCAAAACTAGAAAACACATTCTATAACCTCTTGAATTGAAATTTGACATAGAAGACACATGGCATCCAGGGGTGCCAACTCTTAGGATGAGGCAGTTGGGTGCCATATGCCAAACTAGATCCTGTGCTCTCACACTCCTGTGGGAAAACAATGTTTAATGAGTTGTTAGCATCATTTGTTATAAATAAGGAAGAAAATTACTAGGCCCTCTCTCTATACCGTACCTACAGATAAGTAGAAGCTGGAGTACACTATCCAAGGACCAGGTGCTGATTACAGATATGTGGAAATTAATGTGTGAAATCAACAAGGTATCCAGGAGATTTTCCTCTGATAGTACCCTAAGAATTTTTAGGAGTTTTAAGAGGAAGAATAAAAATTTGATTCTGGGGACTTTGCTGGTGGCGCAATGATTAAGAATCTGCCTGCCAGTGCAGAGGACACAAGTTCCATCCCTGGTCCAGGAAGATCCCACATGCCACAGAGGAACTAAGCCCAGGTGCCACAAACTACTGAGCCTGTGCTCTAGAGCCCGCGAGCTGCAACTACTGAGACCATGTGCCGAAATTGCTGTAGCCTGCACACCTAGAGCCTGTGCTCTGCAACAAGAGAAGCCACCGCAATGAGAAGCCCGCGCACTGCAACAAAGAGTAGCCCCCTGCTCGCTGCAACTAGAGAAAGCCCACACACAGCAACAAAGACCCAACGCAGCCAAAAGTAAATAAAATAAATAAATTTATTTTAAAAATTTGATTCTTCAAAATTATGGCAGTGATGTCCAAGTAACATAATGTTCTGGGACAGATGACCAGAAGGAAGGAGGGCAGCTTGAAGTGGTGTTACTACAGGTGAGTGTAGGTTCCTACTTCATTTTCTCTCTGGATAGAGTTTTTGTGGGGAGATGCTAGACATCATACATCTGAATTTTTGCAGTGCACTTAGTAAAGATGTAGCATAATGTAACTAAATTAAATAAAAACACACACAAACAACAAACAAAAAACTGCACTCAGGAGATTTGGGTTCAAATCCCTAAACTGTCAACTACCTGTTGTTAATTGTGGAGAAGTCACTTTACCTCTGAGGTCA
Organism: Grampus griseus; assembly: GCF_964374135.1. Classification (NCBI taxonomy): domain Eukaryota; kingdom Metazoa; phylum Chordata; class Mammalia; order Artiodactyla; family Delphinidae; genus Grampus; species Grampus griseus. Next base: position 120,603,648 of record NC_139018.1, on the reverse strand, counting down.
AGTTTTCCATTTGTAAAATGAAGGTGTTGGATTTTAGGTTACTTCTAGGGTCCCTTCAAGCTGTAACTCTCTGCTCTTGTAAATGCCTCATGGCAGTCCTATGATAATGATGGAAAAATGTAACCTTGATTTACCATTGCCATGACCAAAGAACACATTTTCTGTTAGTCATTTAGTTAAGCCTAGAAATTGGTCTTTAGTAGTTTGCTGTAAGGCCATGTTTTCCTTCCTGTCTAGCTGTTTCGTAAATGCTATGGAGCAGGGGTGGGCAAACATGCAGAGTTAGGCCAACAAGTGGAACCAAAAGGAGTCCAGATGACTTCTGATAGACAGGAGTTGTGGTGTGCTAAATCTAATCCAATGAAATTCAATACTGATGATAATGGAACAGTAAATTTAGGTTGAAAGATAAAATCAAAGAAACAAAGAACAGCTATTTAACACAAGAGGAGATATGGGGATATATGTATAGCTGATTCACTTTGTTATGAAGCAGAAACTAACACACCATTGTAAAGCTATTATACTCTAATAAAGATGTTAAAAAAAAAGAATAACAATTAAAAAACAAGTAGAGAAAAGGAAACCCTTTCACTGTTGGTGGTAATGTAAATTGGTTCAGCTTCTATGGAAAACAGTATGGAGGTTCCTCAAAAAACTAAAAATAGAACTACCATATGATCAAGCAATTGCACTCCTGGGTAAATATCCAAAGAAAAAGAAAACTGTAATTTGAAAATATACTGTACATGCACCCCAGTGTTCTTAGCAGCATTGTATACAATATGCAAGATATGGAAGCAACTTAAGTGTCCATCAACAGATGAATGGATAAAGAAGATGCGGGGTGTATGTGTGTGTGTGTGTGTGTGTGTGTATATATATATATATATATGAATATTACTCATTGTGTGTATACACACACACACACACACACACACAATGGAATATTACTCAGCCATAAAAAAGAATGAAATTCTGCCGTTTGCAACAACTTGGATAGACCTAGAGGGATTATGCTTGGTGAAATAAGTCAGACAGAGAAAGACAAATATTCTTTGTTCTCACTTATATGTAATATAAAAATAAAACAAACAAATGAACATAACAAAACAGAAACAAATATAGAGAACAACCTAGTGTTTACCGGTGGGAGAGGGAAGGGAAGAGGAACAAGATAAGGGTAAGGGATTAAGATATACAGGCTACTATATATAAAATAAATAAGCAACAAGGACATATTGCATAGCATAGGGAAATACAGCCATTATTTTATAATAACTTCAAATGGAGTATAATCTATAAAAATATTGAATCACTATGTTGTACACCTGAAACTAATATAATATTGTAAATCAGCTATTCAACAAAAATAAAATAAAATAAATCCTTAAAAATTTAAAATAAAAAAATGTTTAAATAAATAAATTTTTTAAGAAGAGCAGTCTCATAACCAGTAGCTTCATGACAATTTCTGAAGCTACAGTAAACAGAATGGGAGAAATGGGTCCCAACTAGTCAAGGCAGTGGGCTTCTCTATCCTGTGGGCCAGATCATGTCTGAAGGGTTCTTGACCTGGACTTCTCAATCCTGTGGGCCAGACCATGTCTGAAGGGTTCTTGACCTGAGAAAGGAAGATCTAGAAGGAAGTAATCTCCTGATACCTGGGAGATTCTGTTAGAAATGGAAAGGAAAACTACTGCATGTTCTCTTATCCATGATAAAAATCCATTGGGTGTATTTGTGTAGGTCTATTTCTGGGCTCTCTATTCTTTCCATCAGTCTCTATGTCTCTCTCACCATGTATCTGTATGGTAAACCTTAATATTGTGTAGGTTGATTGCTCCCACTTTATTCATCTTTTTCAAAATAGTTTTAACTATTCACATTCCATTGCCTTTCCACATAAGTATTATGATAATCTTACCTATATCTAAAATCTTGCTGCATTTTGACGGGAATTGCACTAAATCTGTATAACAATCTGAAGAGTATTAGCACCTTCATATTAGTGCATTAGTATTAGCATGTTGAGTCTTCCAAGCTATGGACACATTGTGTTTCTTCATTTATTTAGATCTTCGATTTCTTTCATCATTATTTTGTAGTGTTCAAATTACAAGTCCTATACATAAACTAAATATTCATTTTTAAATGAGTAATTGTAAATAATATTGTATTTTTAATTTCAGTGTCCACATGTTCATTGATAACATAGAGAAATACACTAGATTTTTGTATGTTGATTTTGTATCATGGGACCTTGCCTTCTGCACTTCTTTGTTCTAGGAGTTTTTGTAGATTCCTTGAGATTTTCTACATAGAACATCATGTCATCCAGAAGTAGCAGAAGTTTTCTTTCCTTCCTGCCAATGTACACTGTTTATTTCCTTCTCCTACCTGTTAAACTGGCTAGAGCACCTAGCACTGTATTGAATAAGAGTGATGAAAGTAGGTGTCATTGTTTTGTTCCCAATTTAGCAGAAAAGCATTCTGACTTTCACCATTAAGTATGTTAGTTGTAGTTTTTTGTAGATACTCTTTCTTAAATTGAGGAAGTTACCTTGTATTCCTATTTCTCTCAGAATTTTTACCTTGAAGGGGTGTTGAATTTTGTCAAATTTTTTATGCATCACTTTATATGATCATGTAATTTTCCTTCTTAGTCTGTTAATATGGTGGACTGCATTACTTGACTGTCAAATACTGAACCAGCATTGCATCCCTAAAATAAACCCTGCTTGATCATGGTGTATAGTTATTTTTATATATGCTTGATCTGTTGGCTAATATGTTGTTAAGGATTTTTGCATCTAAATTCATGAGAGATTTTGCAGACTCCAGCTTCTCCTTGTATCCTCACATGGCCGAAAGAGAGTGAGAGAGCTCCCTGGGTTCTCTTATAAGGCACTAATTCCATTCATGAGGGTTCCACCCTTATGACCTAGTCACCTCCCAAAGGCCTCACCTCCTCATAACCTTGGGGGTTAGATTTTCAACATATGATTTGGGGCAGAACGTGAACATTTAGTCCATTGCATTAACCTTGATCATTTGATTAAGTTTGTATCTGCCAAGTGTCTCTAGTATAAAGTTACCATTTGTAATTAATAAACATCTTCCTGGAGACATTTGAGACTACAATGGAGATATCTTCTTTCTCATTATACCTTCAGGTTGGCAAGGTGTGAGGTCTCAGAGGCAACTCTTCAAGCCACCCTGTTACACCACTGCATGAAGTCGGGTAGCCCAGTGATGGTGGTGTCAAGAGAATAAGCAGGGAAAATGGAAGAAGGCCATTCTCTATCAGTGTCAGGATTTTATGGTTGCCCAGGTTGGGGAGAAAAGAGGAGAGGTGAGAGACAAAGAAGAAAAGAGAGAAGATAGGAAAGACTAACTCATAGAGAAAGAGAGACACCTAAAGGGCCCATGGAGATGGAGAGGGAGAAGGGAAGGGAGAATCCAGTTTTTAAATCTTGATTGATCTGGTCAACAGGCACGTTTTACAAGGAAGATAAGTTCTCTTGACTTTGAGGTACCAGTGAGGTGTACAGGTGGACATACTTTCAGGGAGTTGTGAATTGAAGGGTAGAAAAGAAAACAAGACAAGAAACTTGGGAGTCATCTGAATGAATCAGTTATCTGAAGGGGAGAGCTGAGCCAGGGACAGATTTGGGAGAACACGCATAGTTTGTTGGAAAAAGGGATTTGAGAGAAACTGAAGTAGAGGGGAGATGAGGAGGGATCAGATCATGAAGGATGATGGTATTGTGTATAAAGAATAGTTCCAGATGGCAGCTGTGTTCTGTTGTGTAAACTAAGAGCTGAAAGGTTAGTGACTTGGTGACTTTTGTGACTCTGGTTTCGGTTGGGTAGTAGGGACAAGATCCAGAGTTGGGTAGGGGAGATGGGAGAGCAGAGAATGGAGGAAAGGATGAAGAAAGCAATGTACAACAATTCTTGTGAGCAGTTTGACAAGGAATTGTGTTTGATAATGTGGCAGAAGGAAAAATAACTGTAATGTCACCTATACTAACAGTGGCAGCCAGACAGCACTCTGTTGCTGAAGAAGACTCGTAAGGCCCCAAACGACAACACTTACGAGTCCACAGGTTATTGCTGAGAAAGGATGTAATACAGCAACAAATATGAAGGTCAGGACTGCTTTGGAGCCAAAGGCTGCCTACCAGGAAGAGGCTCCCTCCAACTGGCCTCCCCTGCAGCGGAGGCCAGATGTAACTCCTCTCTTGGAATAATAGGTGGTTGCAAGGAACGCCTCAAAATGAGGCAGCCCAAATGGAGTCTCAGCTGGGACTTCTTATACCCCGCCAGTCACATAGGCACATTATTGCTACAAGACCAGCTTCAGCATCACAGCCCTCCCTCCACCTCACTGAAACTAGATAAAAACCATCCATCTCACTGTTATCCATAAACAATGCTGACAAGCTGGCCCAACCCACCCTGAAATTCACCTTGGAGCCATGGATCAAAAAAATGTACCAATATTCATCGCTGCATTAAATACACCTCTTACATCAGCAAAACCGCTGAGGCTGATTCCAAGACAGTGGAATTAATCCCCATAGCACATCCCCTCTATTAATGTTATCTCATTAAACTCTTACAACCTTATCTGTTTGACAGGTACTATTACTCCTACTTTTAGAAAGGAAAACGTGATGCATAAAAAGAATAAATAAGTTGCCAAGGTAATACAGCAAGGAGGGAGTTGTCTCTATGGGACAGGAGGTCAAATAAAAGATGCCTTTTCAAGAAGAGCCCCCACCCCACCCCCCATTATGTTTGAAACAAGCTGAGGAAAAAAACTAGCACAGAGGAGGAGCTTGAAGGTATTGGGAAGGGAGGGGCAAAGGGATAATTGCAGAAGGTGGGTCTCTTGGGAACCAAAAAAGGATGAGTTCCTGAGACTGCGTGAGAAGAGAGAGGGGATGGAATATGTGGAGGCCAGGCCCAGGGGGTCTGCAGTGGCTAGCTCAGTGGTTCTCCAACCGGAAGGCTTGTGAAAACACCGATAGGCAGCCCCCCTGGGGTTTCTGATTCAGCAGGTTCTGGGTGGAGCCTGAGAACGTTAATTTCTAACAAATCTCCAGGTGATGCTGATGCGGTGGTCCAGGCACCCACTTTGGGAACCACTGCTCCGTGCAGGTGGGTCGGGTCATCTTGGAAGCAGAGGAGCTGGGGTGGGAGGGTGGGGTCCTGAAGGAGGGTCACCTCCTCTGGGACAGCCACAACGGGGAGCCTCACCGCTCTTGCCTGTCTCCCAGCAGAGGTCACGATACCAGGGAAACAACATAAATTAAAGGTATCAAAGGTTGCTAAAGGTCAAGATGTTAGAATAAAAAGTGTTTCCGCTGCTTAGCTTCCATGTGAAAATGTCCCAGTTTAATAAAGAACAGGAGAATAACCATTTTCATTCCTGATGTGAAAAAAATTTTCATCTTGAATAAGAAATGTAATTGTCACAGTGTAATTTCAACCATTTTGAAATAGAAAATATCCCCGGTGGAGAAGGGAGAGGTTAGGAAAGAAGAACGTTTGGCTGCTATTGTTGGGAGAGAAGCAAAGCCCTCTCTGGAGGAGCAGTAACAGGCCTGTGGGCTTGATTATCACAGAAGGACCTTCAGGCAGGCAAAACACCTCTGGGGCTCCAGGAACATGGGGATGAGCTGACCATGGCCTTCCAACAGCAGGATAAAATATCATTAGCATCTCAGAGCATCTCAAGAAGAGGCACAATGTCAAAGCTTTGACTTGCATTCAGATTCTAGGTGACTTACTGCTGTGTGACCCTGGTCAGGTTACTTAACTCCTCTAGGCCCAGGAGAGGTGGTCATTAGAGTAGGCATGCTAGCCTCTGTGGCACAGAATTATGGTCAAATATAAGGATGGAGCAAATGGACTGTGGCTGGCATGTTGGAGATGCTCAAAAAGTCCCTTTTCTGCTTCAAGGTCAAACAGAAGACTCTTCCATTTCAAGCAGCTCTGTGTCTGATTTTCTCAAAACCTGGTCTGCAGTCACCCCCGAGGCCCTAAAATCACAGACCCTGGGCCTCTGTGGCCACGTGGAGGCACAGGCTGGTCTAGCGGGCTCCTCCCGACAGGGTTGGCCTGGCATTTTCCCTTCGCGGACCCTGTCCTGCTCCCAGATCCAGGCGTGGGGGAAGCAATTAGGGGCTGAAGGGCTCACTTCTAGGCGACAAGAGGCAACAGCTAGGACCCAGAGACCAGCAGGTGTGACATTTGCCTCTGTCTGTGAGTTGCTCTCAGAGGGCCCCGTGTCAGGTTTTCCAGGGCAGAGCGGCACTGCATGCCCTGCAGCCCCATGCATGCCCAATTCCAGGTGGCCCTAGATGTGTGTGAGGAGGTAAATGTCTGGCAGGTCAATATTGCCTGGACAGTGACCACTTTTGTACTTCTGTCTGATTCCAACCTGCTTGAGACCCTGGGGTCTCCTTTGCCCACCACCCTTGAGGGGACAGAAGGACCCCCTCTTTTTCCCATGCTGCACCCGTTTTGTTCCTTTTGATAATAAAATGCTTGTAGGTTGCCAATTTCAAACAAACAAACAAAAAACAATGCCCCAGGGATGACAGAGCTGGAAGGGCAGGAACGGAGTGAGTGGCTGGGCACAGCTGGGTGCTTTGCTGTGTGGTCCTGAGCAAGCTGACTGGCCTGGCTTCTGGACCATTGGGTGGAGTGCTGCGATGCTGCAGGGAGCAGAGCTGGGGAACACGGGTGAGTACAGTCTCCCGGCAGCTGCATCAATATCACTGCTTTGACAGCCAGGTTGGTGGAGCAGAGTGGCTTCCACTGGAGTGGGACCCATGTAAAGGTTGCTGACACATCTTGTTAGAGGTTGGAGGGTTTCTTCATTGCCATTCACTGAGCACCTCCTGTACCCTTCCTACAAGGATGAAACTCTGGCTCTGAGTTGAAAAAGCAAGGCTTCGACTTTAGAAAAAAGGGGAAATTTCAAGGTAATAAACAGTGGAAATGTGAAATTGAGATGCACCCACTGGAAATGCTTTAGATTGTTAAAGGAAAGGAAAACTGTCAAGGGCAGATTGCTCAGGGCCAGTTTCGTGAACCTGGTGCAGCGTGAGCAGGGTGTAGGAGTGATTCTGCCGAGCCGAGAGAGTCATTTCAAATCCTACAGAGATGGGTGCCCATGGGTTGTCCTGATGCCTTCCAGCCCGGCAGAGCCCACCAGGAAAGCAGCTGGCATCCTGGATGGAGTCCTAGGCCCAGAGCAAGCCCTCTGGCCTGCATGCAGTGTCCCCGTGTGGTGACCCGTGTCACGGCCCTCCTGGGACACCCACCTAGTGATCGTCGCTGACCCACGTATGAGTAAACTGATAAACAGGGTCATTGTAGATTATCCACAGAAAATAGAGAGGGTGAGTCATTGAGGATAAAGGTCGGGGCGAATTCTTTATAAAGAGTGGTCCTGGGAGGCCTCTCTGAGGAGGGAACATTAAAGCCAAAGGATGAGGAGAAGCTGCCTTGGGAAACAGGCAGGGCAGAGGGAAGGGGGCCTCTCTGGCATTCTGCTGTCACCTTGAACCACCAGTGGGCCTCAAGGTTGGTGTGAAGTCCACATGGTGAGTGTGCTTAGGCAATTTAAAGCAAGTAGGGGGGAAAAGCTGAAAGAAAAAGTATTATCCATCTCAGAGCTGAGTGTGGGGTTGGCAGGGGGGTCAGGAAGCATGCAGGGCATCGTCTTTGCAGGCACAGTTCACGCTGCTGAGAATTCTCCTCCAGGGTGAAGTGGAAGGAGAGGTCTGTGCCCCCCGCCAGCCCCCTCCTCAGCTGCAGCCGTGAGAATGCCCTGAGGGAACTCATGAACACCTAGTCCAGGTGCACAGAGCAGTCACTCAGTAAATACCACATCCTTGCCCCTTCTCTTGGGAATTCCTGAGGGTGTAGGTTCCAAGCTCAGCATCTCCTCTCTCTTCTCTGGGCCCCTGAGGCTCAGCAGGGAGCAGACTGCCCTGCAGGCTTTGCTCTCCCAGCCGCTCTCCTGTTTCAAGGCATAGGGTCTTCAGGGAAAATATCCAACCTGCTTATACCCCACCTCCCATGGCTCCTCGCAAAGTAGGTGGTCAGTGAAAGTTTGCTGGTTGAATGATCAGCAAACATTTCTTGCAGGATAAGGGACTTGAAGGGACCCTGGCTTGTGAAGGGCAGAGGGGTGTTAGGATAGGTAGAGGGAAACCCAATGGAAAAACACAGCAGAACTTAGGTGGGAGTGGGAAGCACCAGGGTCTGGGTGGTCTGAGGGAAGAGGCCACCCCCAGGGAGGCCAGAGAGCCCCTGTGTGTGGTGACCTGCCTGGGGCCACCTGGAGTGTATCGGGCAGCCTCTGGGCAGCTGGCAGCCTGGCTACCCTACTGGGTGACCGCAGCTCCTTTTCACCTGCTGTTTGCCAGCAGTCAGGCCTGGGAGCGTGCCTGGTCTTCTTTCATCTTTAGCCCCTCTCTGTGCATATATTTTTACTTTAGAATAATGTCACCTTACAGCTGTGAGCCCCCTTCCGTCCCCGGAGTATTTTCAGAGGGCCCTCCCTATCGGTCTCTACCAGGACCCTTGGGACAGCGCAAGCCCATGGTAATAGATGAAGCAGAGTTGAAGTGGCTTCCCAGGGCCTCACCATCACGGTGTCCAAGCCAGCCACATCCTGCCTTTCAAGACAGCAATACGGGTCTAAAATGGCTATTTGATTTTAGAAACTTGTCTTCCAGGACTAAAGTGCATGCAAAGCATCAACACCCTTCCTTTTGGCTGATAGCGTTTCTCTCCCCTCACTGTGTTCTTGATCTAAACTTGCTTTTAAGTCACTGCAATGTTCTTGCATTTCTCTCTAGAGGAACTTGCATGTTGAAAAGTACTTCAGCCTCCCAAATCTTTACATAATTTATTACAGACATATTTTGTGCTTGCAATATCTTACGGTACAAAAAGAGAATCTCCCTTTTGTTTCCAGAAGTTGTTACAGACTTTTCCTGAATTTAAATTTCTTGAAACTTTAGCCAGGACATGCTGCAAGTTTTGATTCCCTTAGAGAACTGGAAATCAAACTGGGTTCCAGGAGGACTGATGCCTCCACATTTTTTCTGTGCCTTCCTGAGTGGCAGAAGAACTGAGTGGTCAGTGTGTGAATTAAAGCCCATTTCATAGAAATTCACTTTTCTTTTAAAGCTCTGAGGAAGGCTAAGAAATAAAGCCTGTCCCAATACATGTGGGTGAAGGTTATGTGTGGAGGAGGGCCCTGCGTTTTTACAGCAAGCGAGCCAGGCATCCGAGGAGCACAGGCTCTGGGAGCCCAGGAGATGCTGGGAGGAACAGAGAAGCTTCATGAAGAACAGACATTCAAGCTGGGACGGGAGACCTCCCTCTCCGGGTTCTTGTGGGATTAAAAGAAATCCTGTGATGCATCCAGCCTGGTGCCTTATATGTAGTACGTGCTCAGTAAATAGGAGCTGCAGTGAAAAATCATAATCATCACCTCTGCTAGAGTTTCTATGCCATCCACTAGCATGAAGTGGATGATGAACCTGGGGGATAAATTATTTAAAATTTATTTTATTGAAGTATAGTTGATTTACAATGCTGTGTTAATTTCTACTGTATAGCAGAGTGATTCATTTATATATATATATATATTTTCTTTCAATCAATTATGGTTTATCACAGGATATTGAATATAGTTCCCTGTGCTATACAGTAGGACCTTATTGTTTATCCATTCTATATATAATACTCAATAGTACTCAGTAGTTTGCCTACGTGATTCTGAAATATTATTGTGGGAGACTTTTTATCCCACCTGGCACTTCAGACAAAGGCACCTCTCTCTGTGGAGGCTTGAGAGCAGAATTGATCAGCCCCATGTGGTCCCGCTTCTGTGGGTCCCTTTCCACCCACCTCCATGCCTGGCACAGGCTTCTGTAGGCTCCAGGACCCAGCGCCAAGGATGCCAGGGCTGTGCCCAGGCTGTCTGCTAGCGGATCTGCCTCTGCAACTCAGTTTAGTGCCTAGTTACTTCCCCTTTCGTCTTGGGCCCAAATGTATTGAGAAACAAATTGGTTGTTTGTCCAGACCACTGGGTGTTTTACACTGACAGGTTCGTGGTCCGAAGCAAGTCAGTAAAATTAAAATTTGGTACAACTAGCCCTCTTCTCTTTCACCTGGCCTTGACATTCCTTCTCTAGGAATCTTAGAAGTGGCTTTGTAAGATTGCTGCGAAATTTGTTGAGATTCTACTGGTTTTAAAGACTAATTACAGACTAATTGATATTGCAGTACTGTCTACTTGTCCAGGAAATATTCTCCCTTTATTGGGTGTCCATTCATGTTTTTCATTGAAGTTCTATAGGTTTTTCAGATGATTCCTATACCTTTGTTATTAGTCTTTTTCATAAGGACCTTTTAGGATTTTTTCCTCTGCATATGACTGTTTTCTTTCCGTCTTTTTTTTATTATAAACAATAGCATATGGACAAAGAAAATGCATTGAAAACTATGGGAATGGTTTAAAGAACAAAATACACAGCCATGCACCCATCACACAGGAGGAGCACGATTGTACCCCAGAATTCATGGATGTCCCCCGTCCCCAACCCACAGAGGTCACCCCTGTCCTAAATCACCTATGTTTACACAGATCTCCCTCAACTTATGATGCGGTTACATCCCAATAAACCCATCGTAAATGGAAAATATCCCGAGTCAAAAATGCATGTAAGGGGCTTCCCTGGTAGCACAGTGGTTGAGAGTCCGCCTGCCGATGCAGGGGACACGGGTTCGTGCCCCGGTCCGGGAAGATCCCACATGCTGCAGAGTGGCTGGGCCTGTGAGCCATGGCTGCTGAGCCTGTGTGTCCGGAGCCTGTGCTCTGCAACGGGAGAGGGCCACAACAGTGAGAGGGCTGCGAACCGCAAAAAAAAAAAAAAAAAAAAAAAAAAAATGCATGTAAGGACTTCCCTGGTGGTGCAGTGGTTAAGAATCCGCCTGCCAATACAGGGGACACGGGTTCGAACCCTGGTCCGGGAAGATCCCACATGCTGCGGAGCAACTAAGCCCATGTGCCACAACTACTGAGCCTGCGCTCTAGAGCCCATGAGCCACAGCTACTGAGCCCATGTGCCACAACTACTGAAGCTTGCATGCCTAGAGCCCATGCTCCACAGCAAGAGAAGCCACCGCAATGAGAAGCCCATGTACTGCAATGAAGAGTAGCCCCCCCACTCATTACAACTAGAGAAAGCCTGTGCACAGCAACAAAGACCCAAAGCAGCCAAAAATAAATAAACAAATAAATAATGCATTTAATACACCTAACCTACCAAAAATCATAGTTTAGCCCAGCTTCCTTGAAACATACGCAAAACACTTATATTAGCCTATAGTTGGGCGAAATCCTCTAACACAAAGCCTATTTTATAATAAAGGGTTGAATATCTCATGTAATCTATTGAATACTGTACTTAAATCAAAAAAACAGAATGGCTGTCTGGGTCCAAGATGGTTGTAAGTATATCGGTTGTTTACCCTTGGGATGGGGTGGTTCACTGCCACTGCCCAGCATCTCGAGAGAGGATTGTACTGCTTATCGCTAGCCTGAGAAAAGATCGAAATTCAAGAGCTACCATATGATCCTGCAATCCCACTCCTGGGTATATATCCAGAGAAAAACGTGGTTCAAAAGGATACATGCACCCCAATGTTCATTGCAGTGCTGTTTACAATAGCCAAGACAAGGAAGCAACCTAAGTGTCCATCAACAGAGGAATGGATAAAGAAGATGTGGTACATGTATACAATGGAATATTACTCAGCCATAAAAAAGAATGAAATAATGCCATTTGCAGCAACATGGATGGACCTGGAGATTATCATACTAAGTGAAGTAAGTCAGACAGAGAAAGGCAAAAATCATATGATATCGTTTATATGGGGAATCTAAAAAAAAAGATACAAACTTATTTACAAAACAGAAACAGACTCACAGACTTACAGAACGAACTTACAGTTACCCAGGGGAAAGGATGGGGGGAGGGACAGATTGAGAGTTTGGGATTGACATGTACACACTGCTATATTTAAAATGGATAACTAACAAGGACCTACTGTATAGCACAGGGAACTCTTCTCAGTACTCTGTAATAACATAAATGGAAAAAGAATTTGAAAAAGAATAGATACATGTATATGTATAACTGAATCACTCTGTTGTACACCTGAAACTAACACAACATTGTTAATCAACTATACTTCAGTATAAAATCAATTTTTTTTTTATTTTGAAGTATGGTTTCTACTGAATGCATATAAATGTCACACCATCTTAAAGTCGAAAAAATGTAAGTGGAACCATTGTAAGTCCGGGACCGTCTAGCTTGCCCAGCTAAACAGTGCCTGGATCTGCCTGCTGTTTGCACTTTATATAAGTGGATTGTGTGCATCCTTCTGTGGCTTGCTTCTTTCCCTTAATACAGCTTATCTATCCAGCCATGTTGATACTTGTAGCCGTCATGCACTCATTTTCCCTGAAATTCGGATTCCATTCGGCAGTTGATGAGCATCTGGTGGTTTCTGTGCTCATAGGAGCTTGTGTCTGCCCTCTGGTGCATGCGTGTGAGGATCAAAGGATGTGGGAGAGTTCCTGGGATGCAAGTGCATTACATCTAGGTCAGGACGTGCAGTTTGCGCCACAAACAATTGCACAACGTTTGCCTTTGACCAGCATCAAAAGAAAGTTACATTTTCTCCATATTATTGTCCATACGTGGCGTTGTTCATTTAAAATTTTTTCCCAGTCTGATAGGTATAAGCTATTATCTCTATGCGGTCTTATTTTTCATTTATTTTCATAAAAATTAGATTGTCAGAATTTTGTCCGTGTCTATCACTTTTTTGTTCTTGGCATTTCTGCAAAATTTCTACTTATTTCGATGGCCCATTTTTCCATTGGGTTGTTTGTCTTTTCTTATTACATCTTAGGAATGCTTTAAATCATCTGAGTACCATTCCTCAATCAGTGATATGTTTGGTAAATATCTCCTCACAGTATGTGGTCTGTCTACTCACTTTCTTAACAGTTTTAATACTTTTCACGCGAAGCAGTTAATAATTTATTTTAGCCATTTTAGTCTTTTTTTTTTTTTTTTTTGCGGTACGCGGGCCTCTCACCGTCGCGGCCGCTCCCATTGCGGAGCACAGGCTCCGGACACGCAGGCTCAGCGGCCATGGCTCACGGGCCCAGCCGCTTCGCGGCATGTGGGATCTTCCCGGACCGGGGCACGAACCCGTGTCCCCTGCATTGGCAGGCGGACTCTCAACCACTGCGCCACCAGGGAAGCCCAGCTATTTTAGTCTTATTTAAAAAATTCTTCCTCTAAGTCATAAGAAATTTCCTATATTCTCTTCTAGAATTTATGTAGTTTAGCCTTAACTTAGAAATTTATTTTTGGTATGGTGGGGGTCCAATTTCATTATTTCAGTTTGCATAATAACTTGTCTTAACATTGTATTGTGCAAAGTCTGTTCTTTTCCAACTGATCTGTAAAATCATCTGTCATGTATTAAATGTCCATATATATGTGATCCTTTTTCAGGTTTTCTATTCTGGGCTGCTTCTCTATGTGTCTATCCCTGTACCAATGACACACTGTCTTAACTTCTGTCATTTTGTGATGAGTCTGGTTACCCTGTAGGGCCTTTCTCCACCTCACTCTTTTTCTTCGATGTGCATTGGACTTAGAGCTTCTAAATGCACTTTGGAATTAATTTGCAAGTCATACGCATGTGCACACCCCCCATACCCTCCTACACACATGCCCTTTAAGATATTGAATGTAATTATATTGAACCTATAGAAGTATAATGTTTCCTAATCTATATCTCCACTTATTCAGACATACTTTATCTCCATGAGGTTTCTGTACACTTTTTGTTGCATTCAGTCCTGCATACTTTATATTGATGCTATTATAATTGGCATTTTTTACTTGATTTTCAAATCTTTTTGGTTCATACACACAATTGATTTTGTGTATTAATTTTATATCTGAAAGCTTTTATTAACTCTAATGATTTATCAGCAAGATTATTTTCTATGTATAAAGTCATATTATCCACAAATAATGACAGGTTTCTCCTTTCTTTTAAACTTCTCATACCTTTTATTTTAATTAATTAACTTATTTATGTGTCCTTACTGCACTGACTAAGACTTCCAGGAGATTGGTGACCTTCAGTGGTGATAGTGTGACCTTATCTTATTCCTGATCTTAAAGGAAAGGCAGTTAGCATTATTCAACATTTCACCATTAAGTGTAATATTGTAGTCGTTTTTTGAACTATATCCTATATTAGGTTAAAGAGCTTCTTTTCTATTCCTACTTTGCTAAGAGATATTTTCTTTTATCATGAATAAATGTTGAATTATATCAGTGTATATCTTTTGAAATGGTCATCTGATTTTTCTCTTTAATTTATAATGTGGTAAATGTATAAAGTCAAACTAGCCTTACACATTGATTTTATTTTGTTGACTATTAATATTACTTTAAGATTTACAGTTTTAATCTTAGAATAAGATAACTCACTTTGTCCTTTTATTTTTAACCTTTAGTTTTTAATAAAAATCAGTTGATTAATCTAAATAAATACTAACTTACCATTTCTTTTAACTCACCATTGCTATTGTATCTCACCTTCTCCTGTTGGATTTATTTTTCTTTTTATTTGAGTATTTTCTCTGTAAATGTTTTCAGGAGTCTGTGGACAATGAATTTTCTGAGCCTCTGTGTGCCTGCATACATACATCACCTTTTGTCTACATAGTCCTAGGTTCCAAATTTTACTCCCCTCACACCCAGTCTTAAAATATACTTCTTTGAATGCTGTGTGGCCAATGGAACAATCTTTAATTTGATTCTCATTCTTTTGTGTGTTTGTTTATTTTGAAACTATTTTATTGTGGGAAAATATACATAAGATAAAATGTACCATTTTAACCACTTTTAAGTGTCCATTCAGTAGTATTAAGTACATTCACATTGTTGTGCAACCATCACCACCATCCCTTCCTAGAACTTTTTCATCTTACCCCATTGAAACTCTTTATCCATTAAATCCTAACTCACAATTCCTCATCTCCCAGCCCCTGGCAACTTCCATTCTGCTTTCTGCCCCTAAGAATTTAACTACTCTGGCTACTTCACATAAGTGGAATCATACAATGTTTGTCCTTTTATTACTAGCTTATTTCACTTATAATGTCCTCAAGGTTCATACATATTGTAACAAGTGTAAGAATTTCCTTCCTTTTTTAAAAAGTTTTTATTGGAGTATAGTTGATTTCCAATGTTGTGTTAGTTTCAGGTGTACAGCAAAGTGAATCAGTTATATGTATACATGTATCCACTCATTTTTAGATTATTTTCCCATATAGACCATTACAGAGTATTGAGTAGAGTTCCCTGTGCTATACAGTAGGTCCTTATTAGTTATCTATTTTATATATAGTAGTGTGTATATGTTAATCCCAATCTTCCAATTTATCCCTCCCCCTCCTTACCTCCTGGTAACCATAAGTTTGTTTTCTACATTTTGGAAGATCTAAATAGACACTTCTCCAAAGAAGACATATAGATGGCTAAAAAGCACATGAAAAGATGCTCAATATCACTAATGATTAGAGAAATGTAAATCAAAACTACAATGAGGTATCACCTCACACTGGTCAGAATGGCCATCACCAAAAAATCTACAAACAATAAATGCTGGAAAGGGTGTGGAGAAAAGGGAACCTTCCTACACTGTTGGTGTGAATGTAAGCTGGTACAGCGCCATGGAGAACAATATGGAGGTTCCTTAAGAAACTAAAAATAGAACTACCATGTGATCCAGCAGTCCCACTCCTAGGTATAGATTCAGAGAAAACATAATTTGAAAAGATACGTGCACCCCAACGTTCATTGCAGCACTATTTACTTTAGCCAGAACATGGAAGCAACCTAAATGTCCATCAACAGAGGAATGGATAAAGAAGATGTGGTTCATATATACAATGGAATATTACTCAGCCATAAAAAAGGAACGAGGGGACTTCTCTGGTGGCACAGTGGATAAGCCGCCGCGCTCCTAATGCAGGGGGCCCAGCTTCAATCCCTGGTCAGGGAACTAGATCCCACATGCATGCCGTAACTAAGAGTTCACATGCCACAGCTAAAGAGCCCATAAGCCTCAACTAAGGAGCCCTGGAGCCACAACTAAGGAGCCCACCTGCGGCAACTAACAGCCAGTGCATCCAAATAAATATTTTAAAAAATGTAATAATGCCATTTGCAGCAACATGGATGGACCTAGAGATTGTCATACTGAGTGAAGTAAGTCAGACAGAGAAAGACAAATATCATATGATAGCGCTTAAATGAATTTCCTTCATTGTATGGATAGACCTTATTTTGTTTATGTGTTCACTCATTGATGGGTACTTGAGTTACTTCCACCTTTTTGCTATTGTGAATAATTCTGCTATCAACAAGGCTGTACAAATATTTGTTCAAGTCTCTGCTTGAACAGATAAACCCAGAAGTAGAATTGCTATATCATATGGTAATTCTTTGTTTACGTTTTTGAGGGACCACTATATTGTTTTCTATAGAGGCTGTACCATTTTACATTCCCACCAGCAATGGAAAAGGGTTCCAATTTCCCTACATCCCTACCAACACTTGTGATTTTCTATTTGTTTGCTTTTTTAATAATCATCCTAATGGCTATGAAGTGGTATCTCATTGTGGTTTCAGTTTGCATTTCTCTAGTGATTACTGATGTTGAGCATCTTTTCATGTGCTTATTGGCCATTTGTATATCTTCTTTGGAGAAATGGCTATTAAAGTTCTTTACCCATTTTTAAACTGGGTTGTTTGGGTTTTCTGTTGAGTTGTAGGAGTTCTTTATATATTCTGGATATTAATCACTTATCAGATATATGATTTGCAAATATTTTCTCCCATCTCATGGGTTGCCTTTTCACTCTGTTGTTGGTATCATTTGATACGAAGGTTTTAATTTTGATGAGGTCCAATTTTTTTGTTGCTTGTGCTTTTGGTGACATACCCGAGATATCATTGCCAAATCCAACGTCATGAAGATTTTCCTCTATGTTTTCTTCCAAAAGTTTTATACTTTTAGACCTTACATAAAGGGTTTTTGATCCATTTGAGGTAATTTTTATATATGGTGTAAGGTAAGGGTCCAACTTCATTCTTTTGTATGTGGATATCCAAGTTTTCCCAACACGGTTAATTGAAAGACTGTCCTTTCCTCATTGAATGGTCTTGACACCCTTGTCAAAAATTACTTGACCATATATGCAAGGGTTTATTTCTGGACTCTCTATTTTATCCCATTGATCTGTCTATATAGCTGTCTTTATGCCCAGACCACACTGTTTTGATGATTATAGCTTCATAGTAAGTTTCAAAATCAGGAAATGTGAGACCTTCAACTTTGTTCTTCTTTATCAAGATTGTTTTGGCTACTGATTCTCATTCTTTTGCATTTAGTGTCTTCCCATGTCTGTTTAAGAATTCAGCTAGGTTTATGAAGATGTGTGATTTATCCATGTGGATGGGAAAGGTGAAAGGAGAAACCAGCTGGGAGTCTGGAGGCTCAGGACCTGCAGGGAAAGGATAGGCCATCCCCAGGCTCTGGGCACACCCCCTGACAGGGGCAATCCCTAGATGCAGGTGAGATCCTCAGACTTCACCCAGAACCTAGGTGTTAACATGGAGGAAAGCATCCCTCCCCATGTGGTATAGTCTCCCCATCCCTCCCCATCCCTGTACCCCATGTGATGTAGTCTCTTTAGGGTGCACAGAGGTGACCCAGCTCCTTCTCCTCACCTGTGCAGTCATGGCCCTCCTAGCTCACAAGCATCCTGGGGGTCTGATGCCTGAAAGAAAACCCCACATTGCAGATAAGCAAATGGATCTCAGGCGTCAAGATGCTGTTCATAACACCACCCCATCACCACTGGGGATCACCTTGCACTCACCTGGACTGAGGTATGGTCCACAGGGACCCTCCTGACTCAGGATGCTATCAATAACACTTTGACCCCACACTGGATCCTGGTGCACCCCACCAGGAATGAGGAGTGGTCATCAGCCTGACCTCTCAAATTCCCTGAGGATCACACCACGATCCTGGCAAGGATGATGAACAGCTTCCTAACTTTGCGATTCCCCGTGGACTGTGCCACCTGAGGTTCTCCTGGGATGTCAGAAGTCGGGGTTCTGTCTGTGAGCGCCTCTGTGCACCTGCCCTGGAACATCAGCATAGCCTGTGAACTTCTCATGGCTCTGACCTCACAGTCACTTCTGTGAGTTGACACCTGCCTGGGATACTTTTCCATTTATCCTGACCTACCTCCCAATGCCTGTATTTATTTAAAAATTAAAGGGTGGGATGGTGTGTGAAGAAGGGAGATTCACTATCAAGACCATTTCAAGTTCAAATTCTATCTTGATTGTGGTGGTGGTTACACAGTTGTACACATTTTGTTAAAATACATGTATTTTATTGTATGTAATTATTTCTCAATAAAGTTAATTAAAAATTTTTAAAAGAGCATTTCAAGTTCATACCAAATATTTTAAATCATTTTAAAATTTGAAATATACAAATTTAAAAATATTTTAAAAATTCTTAAATTTCAAATTCTCACTTTTAATGGAATGTGAATATTCTCTTTTATTCTTGTCTTTTCCAGAGTTCTCAGGGGCTGTGATCTCACGCCATTCACTGGGGCAATAATGGGCCATTTCCAGCAGGGACGATGCCGCGTTGCCCCCGGTGCCTAACTGCCACCCACCTCCAGAGAATCTCAGTGTCTGAAAAGTAAGTCCCGTGTTCATGGGGTCCCTTGGGACCGTGCTGGGGGACCAAGTGCAGTCAACATCTCCAACAACAGAGCTTGTAGTGGTCCTGGGAACAAATGACCTGAAAATCAGGTTTAAATCCAGGGAGGAATGGTATGTTAATTTATCCACTAAAGTCCATCAAGAGGAAATTGTGAAATGAATTTCGTGTTGCATTAGGATTTGTGTTTAGAATAGTAAACATTACCCTTAAAAAGAATGTGGCTGTGGTGAATGACCAACAGGTGATTTGATTTACACTAATGCAAAATTTATTAAGCAACTTTGTTGCCATCTGTAGCTATCATGATTGATTTTTAAAATATTACGAGTCATTTAAACAAAAGACAAAAATCTCATCTTAACATATTAATTGCTTTTATTTTTAATGTTCTTTGTTCTTGTCCAAAAATAGAATTTTTATCTAGCTGATATCAGAGCATAGCAATTCTTTTGCCTTATGACTCTTCAAACAAATATCTTCACTTACTATTTTGGCTACTTTTCTTTTGATAAACTTCAGATTTATAGGAAAATGGAAAAATAGTATAGTGAATACATATAATCTTCACTCAGAGTTACCAGATGTTTACCCAAATACACACGTGAACAGATACATACACACATGGAGAGATTGTAAATATGGATTTGTGTGTTATGGATGTGTGTTCAGCTTTTGTCTCTGAATCATGTGAATCATGGGAAAGTAAGTTGCAGACATCATGACATACTTTGTATATATCTCCTAAGTTCATAGATTGTCTTCTTTAAAGGTATACTATGATACCATTATCACTGTGGAAGTCAACACTGATAAAGTAATATTATCTAATATATAGTCCCAATTCAAATACCCCTGGTTGCCCAAAGTACTCTTTATAGCTGTTTTCCATTATCTAGAATTCAATTACATGACATGCACTGAATCTGGTTATGTCTCTTTAAACCTGAACCAAAACTGTTTTTTGTGATGCTGACTTTTTTTTTAAGAATCTAAGCCATTTGTTTTGTAGAGTATCTCACAGTTGTCTGACTGTTGCCCTCATGCTTAGCTCCAGGTAGACATCTCGTGTATTTGCCTCACATCAGTGGTCCCACCACCTCATCGTGACCTGGTATTGGTAGTGAACGGTTCACCTGGCTAAGGTGATTTCTGCCAGAGCTCTCCTTTATGATGTTGCCGTATTTATTCTTTTCTAATTAATAAGTAGTCTGTGGGGTGAGCTTTGAGACCATGGGAATATTCTCTTTCCCAGATAATTTTCACCCAATGGCTTTAGCATCCATTGCTGGTTGTATTATGATTTTTCAGGCCATGGGAATATTCCCTTTCCCAGATAATTTTCACCCAATCGCTCAATCAGTGCATCAGACTCTCTTTCCTGTCACATAGTCCTTCATTTTTCGCTTTTTCCACGGCTGTGAGATATCACACAAGGGAGTATCTGGGTGGTCAAGAGAAGGACTCTGAAATCAGACCATCTAAGGTGTGCCCCTTGTCTCTGTCATACACTGACCCGATGACCTTGGGCAAAGGCTTCACCTCATAAACCCTCAGTGCCCTTGTCGTTAATTCTGGAGACAAGAGTAAGTCCTGCGAGAGGTGTCCGGCAGGTCTGGAGCCATGGTTGGTGCTCACCGGGTATTATTACAGAGGCAGGGAGGATGGCTAAGTGCCCATTGGGTACTGCACCACCCCTGAGATGGTTTGTAAGCCATGAAAGCTGATTAAGACCTTTGGCCAAAAGGCTGATGAACCTGAACAACAGAGCAGAGGATCCCCCTGGTCTGAGCGCTCATAAGTGCTCATAATCGTAAGTCCCTGCGGTTAGGAGGTTGCATAGAGAAGCAAACTCAGCATGGCAGGAAGCATCCACCAGCGAACAATGTCCCAGTGAGGTGCCTCCACCACTGTTCTGGTTACTCCTCACGCTCTCCATCACACTCCCCTCCTCCCTGCCCCATGCCTGGACCTCCCTGGCCTGCTGTCTGTTTGCGTTTCAGTCACAGGTTACTAATTGGACTTCTTGTCTGAAGGTTATTAGATTTCTTTCTGTTTAGATTAAGTCCCCATGGTTTTATTGAGCTCTCTGGCCATGGAATCTTCCTTGAGAATGTTTTAGAAATTTTACCAAGGAAATAGCTTAGGAATATACATGTGATTTACAAGCTACACATGGACATGGATTAGACTGGGTCTTAAGGAGGGAAAAAAAGATTGCTGTTGGAGAACACTTCTAGCTAGAGTATCTTCAGAATGCTTCCTCTGTACATTTTACTTGTCTTGTTCTCTTCCCTGCAATGCTTTTGTTTTCTTTTTTTTTTTTTGATTAAAGTATAGTTGATTTACACTGTTTTGTTAATTACTGCTGTACAGCAAAGTGATTCAGTTATACATATATATACCTTCTTTTTTTATATTCTTTTCCATTATGGTTTGTCACAGGCTGTTGAATATAGTTCCCTGTGCTATACAGTAGGACCTTGTTGTTTACCAGTTCTCCCCCTTGGCACCCTTCCCCACAATTCTTAAAAGCAGACGAGGGCTGCTCTGATAAAGGATGCCTGTGGCTGCGTCCAGTGTGCTTCCTGCTTGTCAGGCTGAGCTTGTGGGATGTCTCTGTGGTGTCACCTCTTCTCCTGCCTCCTGGGGTGATGCCAGCCTGGCTGGCCCATGGTTAGCCAGGGCAAAGGCTAGGTCCTACAGACCCGGGGGTGACACCTCTGTGTGGGGCATGGACCCCCGCCCAAAGCTCCCCTGAAGTCTCCCAACTCCTCCTTCCATTTTCCTCCTTCTTAGCCGTTCACGAGCCGGGGACCCTCTGCCTGTCTCTGTGTCCCCTTGGGATGAGCTCCTTGGGGAAGGGACTAGGGTGCAGGTGTGACATAATTCTTGATGGGATGGGTGAAGCTCATTCGAAAATCAAATCTCTGCTTCTACAGAAACACAGAAGAAATCACTTGGGTTTCTTTGTTTTTTTGAAATATAGTTGATTTACAACGTTGTGTTAGATTCAGGTTACAGCACAGTGATTCACTTATACATATATATATATAAATAAATATATTCTTTTTTTACGTTCTCGTCCATTATAGGTTATTACAAGACATTGAATACAGTTCCCTGTGCTATACAGGAGGTCCTTGTTGGTTACTTGAGTTTCATTTGAACACATGGATAGAAATATCAGGGCTGCCTTTTTTCCATTTCCCAAAGTGCACTCTGGGGAATTTCTGCCCACTTGGAAACCTGAGTTACCTGGTTTTGTGTAAGAGGCACACTCCCAGCCAGTGTGCTTGAGGATGCGGCTTGAAGCCAAGGAGAAGCCCCTCTTGGAGAAGCCTCCTCCCAGAGCTTGGCAGGTCCTGGGCCTCGCGGGGGGCCTCCCTGGCAGCCCTGGGCCGGGACCCTGAGTCCCTCTCTTCCCACTCCCTTTTTTCCTCTTCCTCGTCCCTGACAGGAGCTGCGGTGGTTGGGGTGGCAGGGGGAGTCCTCTCCTGCAGCTGCTTGCCTGAGTCCTATAGGAGCTCACGTTTTTCTGGGGCAAGTGTGAGCAGGGCACTGTATTTGTCTGTGTCACACACACCCACACCTCCCCAGGAAGGACAGACCCTGCAACAGCCCCGGGCTAGCTGGCATATCCGGACCATGAGGAAGGGCGGCGGAGCAGGGGGCCTGAGGTCCACTTGGGGGACCAGGCTCTGCCCACGGGTGCCAAACTGTAGGGCCGTGGGGTGGGGATGCTGTGCTCCACCCATGTGAAGCGTAAGCCTGTGGGCTCCGAGGTTCCAGGGTCTCAGGGTCAGGTGTTCACTCCCACTCTCTAGCAGGGTGGCCACGACCCCCAGGCTGCCCGGGGTGCGGGGGGATGGTCAGCAGTGCCTGGGGGATTGTCCTCCCAGCAAAAAGAAAAAGAATTATTGAAATCAGTTGCCTCAAACTTGCTCTGACATTTCCTCCAAAGCTGCGATGCTTCTTATTTGGTCTTGATCCAACGCTTCGTGTTTGAGTGAAACTGGTTTCACCATTCTTTCCTCGGGGGAGTTGGACATATATATTTTCTGCTTAAAAATGCCATTTCTTTCTTAACTCAAACAGTTGATCCCATATCTTTAACTTCGTATGCATCCATTTAAGTATAGAAACAACCTTTTAAAAATTACGAGTTCTTTTTTATTTACAAAACAGAAATAGACCCACAGACATAGAAAACAAACTTACAGTTACAACCGGGGAAAGGGGGTGGGGGATAAAATCAGGAGTTTGGGATTAACATATACACACAACTGTATGTAAAATAGATGACAAGGACCTACTGTGTAGCACAGGGAACAATACTCAATATCTTATAATGACCTATAAGGGGAAAGAATCTGAAAAAGGATATATATATGTATAACTGAATCACCGTGTAAAACAGGAATTGCTATCCTCATTTCATTTCAAAGGTGAAGCAGTGAGAGCCGGGGACCAAATTGATTGTCCCAGTTTATTTGCAGGGCTGTGTGCATTTGTATTTTAAGGTAAGTGTTCGTAGTGACTAAAGATTGGAACTCAGGTATCCAAAGAACACAGTTGGTAGCTTAAACACATTCAGGTCATAAATTTGTCAGGTTAGTATAGGAAGCTGGTTGGGTTCTTAAAAATTACCTATCTCAATGTCAGGTATTATAAAATGTTCAGAGCCATCCAGGTTGATGGATGTCTATAAATGTCTTTTTCCTTTTTATTTATTTGTTCCTTTGTTTAGGTAAACTGGCTTGTTCTGTTTGGAGAGATAGAAACTTAGATAAGACTGAATTTTACTGGTCACTAACACGTGAATATTCAGCTAATAGGAGCCTGTTAAAAAGCCCAAAAGCTGAAATTCTCCTGTGCTTGTGAAATTTAATTATGTTTTAATGGAAAAGAACGATGACATCTATTCCCTTTGTTTCACTTACTGTAAGTATGCTGGAAACTTCCAAGTGTAAATGTCCAGCTCACTGGAACTTCTATCTAAATGTCCCTTAGACCAGGGGTCCCCAACCCCTGGGCCACCGACTGTTAACCGTCTGCAGCCTGTTAGGAGCTGGGCCGCACAGCAGGAGGTGAGCGGCGAGCAAGCAAACTTCATCTGCTGCTCCCCATCGCTCCCCATCGCTCCCCATCCCTCCCCATCCCTCCCCATCCCTCCCCATCGCTCCCCATCCCTTCTCATCCTTCCCCATCCCTCCTCATCCCTCCCCATCCCTCCGCATCCCTCCCCATCCCTCCCCATCGCTCCCCATCACTCCCCATTGCTCCCCATCGCTCCCCATCCCTCCTCATCCCTCCCTATCCCTCCCCATCGCTCCCCATCCCTCCCCATACCTCCCCATCGCTCCTTATCACTCCCCATCCCTCTCCATCCCTCCCCATCGCTCCCCATCCCTCCCCATCCCTCCTCATCCCTCTCCATCGCTCCCCATCCTTCCCCATCCCTCCCCATCCCTCCTCATCGCTCCCCATCCCTCCCCATCACTCCCCATCCCCATACAAAATCTCAGTTGTCTGTGTTCTGTTCCATTGAACTGTGTATCTATCCTTTCCCAAATACCATGCTGTCTTGACCACAGTAGGTTTATAATGCATTTTTAAATGGGTAGCATGAATCCTCCAACTTCTCTTTTTTCAAAATTGTTTTGGCTAATCTGGTTCCTTCATCTTTCCATATAAGTTTTAGAATCAGCTTGTCCATGTCTACAAAGAATCCTGCTGGGATGTTGAATGGGATTGCATTAAATTTGTAGATGATTTGAGGGTAATTGACAACTGTATTGTATTTTACAATCCATGCAAACAGTACATCTCACCATTTATTTTGGCCATGGTTGGTCTCTTTTGTTGTCTGAGTTTTGTGAGCTCCCTACAGTTTTGTTCCTGGAATATGTACTTGCTCTGTTGATCTCCAGGCCTGTAAACATCCTGTTCTATCTTTCTGGCTCTGTCCATACTTCCTCCACCCACACTCACATGAAGACCAGGTCTCTTCCTCTTCAGTTGCAGAATTCCTAGTTCTTCTGTGGTTTGCAGATGAGAGGTGGCTTCCTCAGCCCCCGCTAATTCTCTCCTCCATGCCAACGTAGGTCAGGCTTGTCTCTCTCATAGCACTAAGCACCACATAATGTCACTGCTTCTTTAATTTGTTCCTTTCAGCCACCAGCCTGAATACTCTTTGAAGGCAGAGCCCAGGCCTGATTTTGGATTGTATGCCTGGCACACAACACAGAGAAAGGGCTCAGTTAACAGCAGTTGATTATGGAAATGTAGAAATAAAGATATGAAGGGAAATGAAGGGGGAAGATAAACTAACAGTTAATGAGGCGCTAGTCTGTGTCAATCACTGTGCAGGGCAGAGATAGATAAATAGATTGATTGATACAGAAAAATTAGATCGACAGAAAGACAGTAAAACAGATAGACATAAACATGTAGAGAGAGAGAGAAAGATAGAAGAAGGTGGACAGACAGACAGACATTCAGACAGACAGATAAAAGCAGAAAATCAGATGAATACGTCGACAGACATATATATGTAGATAGACAAATGGGTTGAAAGACAGACAGACATAGAGACCAGCAGATAGACAGACAGTTACTAGATTAGATAAATAGTCAGATAGACAGATAGTAGTAAGATAGATAGAAAATCAGGAAAAGGGGAGGTAGACTGACAGTGAGAAAGACAGATATTTATATGAATATATAGTGAGATAGATAAACATATAATCAGATAGGTAGCCAAACAGAAAATGAGAGAGATTGAAAGGTAGACAGGTAGGTAGATAGGTGAGTAGGCAGATATGTAGGTGGGTAGAAATAGAGAAGGAAGGAAGGGAGGGAGGAAGGGGTAATATTTTTATTTTAGCTAATCTTAACAAAATTCTAAGGAAGGTGTGGTATATTCCCGCCTGTATAGATGAGGAAGTAGATTCAAGGGGCTTTAGTGACCGTCCAGAGGTCATTCTTGCAGAGAATGGCAGCACCCAGGTCCAATCGGCCCGGCCTTTCTTCTTTGCTTCTCCAGTTCCCATCACTGCCTGACCAATCTGAGCCTTTCCTTTCTCTTGTTCCCTTCTGCTTGCATACTTGAGCCCACCTGTCATTTCTTGCTTACCTAATTGAATAGTTTCCATGGAAAATAGTGCTTCAAGTAATGTGTATTATATGAGCACAAGGGCAGAGAGCTCAGAAGGCCAGAAAGTAAAAGGAGGGCTGTGCCTCCTTCAGACATTTTCCTACACATGAGATTCTTTTTCCCTTCACTACTTTTAATTACTCTATAATACATGGACATTCTCATGTGCCTTAGAGAAATTTTCATATTGACACCTCTGAGGCAGGTCATGTCCTGGTGCCATAGGTGATGCAGCCGTTCCCCTTTGACAATCATTTTGGATATTTCCAGCCGTGCTGCAAAGAACATCCTTATTCACACATCCGTGTGCACTTGAGCAAGGCTGACTCTATGGAAGATACCAAAAGGCAGAAGTACAGAGCTACAGGTTATTCACATTTAAAAAATTATATACTGAACAAAATGCCCTCTACTGACCTCACCATGAGCCCCATATATTCCCCCTAGCAGTGGAAAAAAAGGACCCATTTCACCTCACCAGAGCTGATCTTTTCAAACTTAATTTTTTGAGGGGCCATTCTGGTGGGGTAGGGGTTGGGCAGGCATGGTTAATGGTTATCTTACTGTTTAATTTGTATTCCCCTCATTATTACTAAGGTTGCTTATCTTTCCGTATACTGATTTGTCATGTGAGCTTCCTGTAAACTGCACATTTCATAAAATTTGCCAAATTTTTCTTGTTCTGTGTGTCTTTAATTATTCGGATATGTTCATTATCTATTCTGAATGTCAATCCCTTGTTTATTATATATTTTCCAAAATTTTCTCCTGTTCTATCTAATTTTGAAGTTTTTACAGGATTTTTTTGTCATTCAGAAGTTTATTGATTTGGCATTTTTGCTGTTATTCATTTTATCAAATTTTTCTGTGATGGGCTGTTTGTATCTTAAGAAGGCTTTCTGTATGAGTCAGGGTAGGCTAAATGCTACGACAAACATTCTTCAAATCCTGGTGCTTTAACAAAGTACAGTTTTATTTTTTGCCATATGTCAGCCCAGTGTGGGTAGCATGGAGAGCTCTCTCTCCCATTCTCTCTCTCTCTGTCTCTGTCTCTGTCTCTCTCTCACACACACACACATTTTCCATCCTCTCTCATTGATCTCTGTCTGCCCCTTCCCACACTACTTTAATCAAGTACTTTATGTTTGATGTGTGGTGGAACACACTTCTGCATCCACTTTGAACTTTATCAAAAGCTCTTTGGAATTTCTTGCTTCTTTATTCTTCTAAGTTTTAGAAACTGTCAAATTCCATAAAAATTCTGTTGTGATGGCATTGAATTTATTGTAAGAATTAGAATCTTAAAAATATAGTCTTCCCGTCCATTTATTTTTCTTTCTTTCCTTCAATAAAGGTTGTTTTTTGTCCAAAAAAAAAGTTTCTCTCATGTTTGTTGTGTGATCCCTAGTTAATTATAGAAATTTTAATGAAATGGATCTTTTTTGTTTTTTACAAAAATGATTAACTGGCTAATGTTAGTATGTAAAAAAGGTATTGATTTTTGTGTGTTGGTCTCGTTCCAGCCATTTAAAATGTTCTCGTTTGTTCTAAGACTTGGTCATGGGTTTGTTCTGAACTTTGATGGCATTGCTTCTAAAGTTTGCATTATTAGGTAGGATCATTGTTATAAGTTTGGAATAGCCTTTAATAAGTAAAGGAAGTTTTCTTCTATTCCTGGTTTGTTTCGAGTTAGTATAATGAAGGATGTGAGCTTTTCAGCATCTTTTGAGATGACCATATGGTTTTTCTTCTGGAAAGTGTTAATATAGCATATTAGCATTTGGCTAATATGTTTGGCTGTTAGTAACAGAGAGACAAAATAATAGGGGATTTAATAAGAGGGGAATTTGCTTCTCTCTCGTGAGTCTGGAGTGAGCATTTCAGGGATGGCAACTCCACAAATCCCCAGGACTGCCTTCCTGCCAACTGAATCTCCCTGTACCCTTACTCCAATATCAAAGACCCTCGATGGGGCTGGGACTCCAGGGCCCTTCTTTGTCTTTTTATGTCTTTTTCTACAGTTGGATTCAGTTGCTAATCTTTTAAGGTTTTCATCTATGTTTATAAATGACATTGGCCTGTGACTTTCTCTTTTCTGTTGCTTCTTTTCTAATTCTGACGTCTGAATCATTTTCTCTTCATGTAGCAACTAGGAATAAGTTCCACTATAAATCACCAAGTATTTGACTTATTTGGCTTGAACAAATAGGTATTCATATGAGAAGAATGATGGGAAGTCCAGAGGGGTAAGGTCTAGGGCCTGGGCAAATGTTCAGTGATACCATCAGGGATGGACTTGTAACTCCACCAACCTTGCACTTTGCGTCTTGTCCTCTGACTTTCTACAATACCTCATAGACCCAAGATGGCAGGTATTCTTGGAGATGGTATTTCCTTGCTTAAGGCAGAAAGGAGGAGGAAAGGCAAGTGGGAAAGGACTATCAGTTAAGCCTGACCCCTTCTATTAGGGAAGCAAAATCTTTCCGATAAACTCAACCCGGTTGACTCCTGTCTCCATCACATAGACCAGAATCGTTCAGTGTGGCTGCACCCAGATTGGTGGATCCCAGCTCAAGGGGGAGAGATTACCAGCAACGGGCTTTGACCCATTTTGATTCATCCCCTGGTACTAGGAATGTTGTCAGTCTCCAAAACTCAAGGGTTCTCCACTGCGACCTGATAAACCAAGACTTTTCCAGCAGTAGGCTGGTACAAAGTCTACTAAGAAAATGAATGAGTACCTTTCCATTTCTTTCTACACTCTTGATCCATTTTTCACTCTGTTACCAAATTTTTGTGTCTTTGTTTTCCTAGCACAGCACCTATCCATTCTCTACTCAGAAACTCCCAGCAGTTTCCCACTGGCCTCATGTTAGAGTCCAGATACTCATCCTGACAGCCAGTAGGTCTGACCCTGACCTTTACCTGCAGTCACCATGCCCACAGCTCTCCTACTCATGGTATTCCTGGATCTGGGGACATACAAGTGTGTTTTTGCCTCTTGGCCTGTGCTCATGGTGCTCACCGAGCTTGGAATGTCTTCTTTTCAGCCTTCCTAAATCCTCCTCAAAAACTCATCTTACATTTGGCCTTTTTCATTCTGCCAGGCAGAAGGAACTGCCCCTTTTCTAGTACCCTAATGATTTTGCTTATAAATCATATTATGGTATTTATACTAGTCTGAGTTGAATTATGGTTATTTTCGAGTCTACCCATCAGAATGGAGTAGGAACTTGGATTTAATGTTTTTATTTTGTTTGTTCACTCAGCAGATTTATTTAACATCTGATATATTCCAGCTCATGGTGATGTTAATGCAAAAGATAGGAACCCTGCCCTCCAGGACAACGCTCAGAGAGAGAAGGAGGCAAGTAGGTCAGCAGTGGCAGCCCAGGACCTATACACCTGCTTGAAGTGTTCCTCTCCTGTCATGAGGCCATGGAAGGAGCCTGACCCTTTAGGCTTTTTTTTAGACTCTTTTAACTCGATAGCAAGTACATCGTTTCCCAGAAGACCTGAATAAAATGATTGAAATCAATATTAGAAGTATAAACCTGATTAGTGAGTTGTTTGGATCTTTTTAAACGCTTGTTGATGCCACGTTAGTCTGGTTCAGACATAGATTTTATGCCTGTGTAACAGCTAGATTTGTGAGGCTGGAGAATAAAAGCATAAATCCTTCAAAGCAAGGGAGTCTTGCAAGCATTCCAGTGCTGGAGGCTTGAATTGTGCAGGGAAGCTCTGCTGGAGATTTGCAAGGATGCAGATATGCTCTTACATCCAAGTGCCCTTGGAAGGCGATCATTCCTGGGTGTGGGCACCTTCCACAGTTGCAGGGATGTCGCTGTCCTCTACAGGTCAGAATAAGTACCACCATGTCTCATGGCCTTAAAAATGTTCTTCCACGTTCAAGTATTATCTTCAAAATTAGTGATTATTATTTCTTGTGGCTTCTCTAAGAATCGTCTTGTCTTTAATTTGAGTTCAGTGTGGGAAGCAGCATGGAAAAAGCAGTCTGTAACTCTTTGGGGATCTTGAGCCTTGAATGTGATGACAGCTGTACGTCTGTTCTCATGTTAAGAACTGTTGAAGAATTAGAGATTTCACTTATTAACATGTCATTTCCATGCACACAATAGAAAACCGCAGTAGATCCTACACTCAGTACTATTACCAAAAGTATAAATTTTCGGAGAGACTTTTTTCCATCTTTCCATCCTGGGAGAAAAATCATTAAAAGGTGTGATTGAGTGTCTACTAAGGAAATGTTTTACTTCTGATCATACATCGATGCACATACTGTGTTTCAAAGGCACCATACATTTGGACATGAGAACATTTGAAGACCCCATACCATTATAAAGGGTTGGTGAATGGCAACCTTAGGTGTAAGTGGGTCTTTGTGGGAATCATTACTCTGCTACTGGGCTCTCTGATCTTCAGTAAAATGGAACAGAGCCACCTGCTTCGCGGAGTTGTTGTCTGAATGAGAGTTAACCCACCCATAAAGCCCTTGGTATACTCAACATCATCCTGGGCCCTTGGCAAATCGTAGTTATTTTCCTCATTTAGCTATAGAGAGGATTTATACCCATGGGAAGAATGTTTATCATTGTCCAACTCCTTTCAAATAAATTTGGAAGCTAAGATGAAATGGAATAAATCTGTAGGAAAGTACAGTCTAACGCAACTGAATCCTATAGAAATAGAAAGTCTAAACAGGGTAATTTCCATAGAAAAAAAGTAGAGGAAGTTGTAAAGGGTTCCCTCCAAAAGAAGCATCTGTAACAGATTGATTCACAGGGAATATCTGCCAAACATTCAAATATTAGGTGACTCCAATGCTACTTAGGTTATTGCAAGAGAATTGAGAAGGAAGATAAACATCTGATTTTGCTCTGTGTGTAGGATGTTGACTGTGAAACTTGACAAAGATTGCACATAAAAATAAAAACCGTGTATCAAGCTAATGCATTAATATCAACATAGGAATTTTAAATAAAAACTAGCAAGCTAAAGAAAAAAACACACAAGAAAAGAAATACCAATGAATGATTAAAGGAGATTTAGTCCAGAAGTATGAGTAAGGTTTACTATTAGAAGTTTATTAATAGATCTTAAGAAAAATATCAT
This sequence comes from Grampus griseus, assembly GCF_964374135.1. Taxonomy (NCBI): domain Eukaryota; kingdom Metazoa; phylum Chordata; class Mammalia; order Artiodactyla; family Delphinidae; genus Grampus; species Grampus griseus. The sequence continues at coordinate 120,572,396 of NC_139018.1, read as the reverse complement.
GTGAAAATCAACATCCATCCATGATAAAACTATTCAGTAAGGTATATGGGTACTTTCTAAACATATGTACACATGTGTGTATAGCCCAAAAGCCAGCAGCCAGCATCTTACTCAGTGTGGCAATACCACTAAAGTTAGGAGCAAAACAAAGATGCCCATTACCTCTATGAATAGTTAATATTATATTGAATTAGTCAATTTGATCAGGTAAGAGAAAACAGAGGCTTAAGAACTGAAAATTCAGAGTAACAATCTCTATTTGCATATGACGTGATTGTATATCTAGCAAACCAAAAATAAGTGAAAAAAAAGACCCTATGGATAAATTTCTACAAACATTAATTAAGAATTTAGTAAAAGAGCAGGATATAAATTTAACAGCCAGAAGTCAATAACATTGTTTATAAATATGATAACCAGTTAACACACATAATGGGAGAAAAGATACCTTTTATGGATACCTAGGCATAAGTATAACAGGAAAATACAGAAATAGACCCAATTGCATATGCAAACCTACCATATAGCGATGAAGACATCTGAAATCAGAGGGGCTTCCCCACTGATGGGTTTTTTTCTCCTAAGTGGTATTAGAATAGCTGGATAGACAGGGAAAATGATAAAATTGGATCCATTCCTCACTTGATCCACCAAGATCAAGTCCAACTGCATCAGCACTTTCAATATAAAAAAATAAAACCCTTCAGTTAGTAGCAGGAAACATGAGTGAATTCCTCTATAATCTGGTAATGGGAATATTTTTTTCAGATTAAGAGTCAGAATCCAGAAGCATAAAGGAAAAGATAGAAAACTATATATAAACTAGTTTTAACAGACACATTTTAGAACAGTTTTAAGTACACAGCAGAGTTGAGCAGAAAGTATGGACAGTTCCCATATAACTCCTGTCCCCACACACGGAGCCTCCACCGCTGTCAGCATCCCACACCAAAGTGATACATGTGTTACAATCAATGAACTTACACTGGTACATCCTCATCAACCAGGGTTCATAATGTACATCAGGGTTCACTCTTGGTGTTGTGCATTTGTTGGTTCGAAACCTTGGGAGTTCTCAGGGAGAAATCCCAAACTGGCCCACGTTCTCATATTTAATGAAACTAACTTACCTAAGGAAAGAAGCAAACAAATAAATGTGTGGAGTGCTTTCTAGGAAGTTGGATGGTTCTTTACTCTATTTGGTTATATAAACCTTATCATTTAAGGAGCTTATCATTTAAACTTGACATCAACTTGCTGATTTAATAAGGAACAAAAGCCTAATGCATAATAAAATGTGAGGGAAGTGCATTTTTAGCATTATTTCCATTTTAGCAATATTTCCCAAAGTGTGGAATAGCCCAGCCTGTGGATAAGCCTGGCCCCCAGCTTCCACATGTGACGTGCACAGTCCTCTGTGTGTGTGTGTGTGCGCACGCAAGAGAGATCTGCGTGTTAAGAGGGTGTCTCCGTGGCAATAGCTTTTGTCCTATCTAGTTGGGATCCCTGCGTGTGTAGCGTGACAGAGTTTACACTGTCACAGGGGTTATAGGGTAGCACCGCTGGGACCGAGCACGACTGTGGTTGGTTGGTCAGGAGTCAGGCAGGACGCTGAGGGGAGCCGCACAAGAGACATCCTCGATGTGACAGACAGACCAGAGCACCTGTGAGTGTGCAGGACACCCTCCCAAGGACTGTGGCCTCAGGGAATCAGGGGCCTGGGAGGGAGTGAGGGAGCCAGGGGTTGTGACAGGCTAGGCCAGGCTACAGTTGCCCAGACAGAAGGGCATGGGAAGGACCTCTGTGCTCTGGGCTCCCGGGTGACCCTCGCAGGGCTCCCAGCAGAAGAACGGCCACCTCAGTCTCACTGCCTGTTGAGGGGAAGGTAAAAGGCCGAGGACAGCTCTTGTCCCAAGAGGAAGACCAGGACACATCCCTTCAGCGCCACCCAGCTCTCCCTTCTCAAACCTCCATCACCTCACACACACAGAGGAATCATGCAAATACCTTCTCAATAGATAACCAGCAAGGACCTACTGTGTAGAACAGGGAACTAAACTCAGTATCTTATAATAACCTATAAGGGAAAAGAATCTGGAAAAGAATATACATATGTATATATTTATATATGTAAAACTGAATCACTTTGCTATACACACGTATGAAACTAACACAACGTTGTAAATCAACTATACTTCAATTTAAAAAAATAAATAAAATCATTTATTAAAATATATAACATATATTTTTAAAGAGCACATAAATTATTTTTTAAAATACCTACTCAAGGATAAAGAGCGTGTCCCCCAAAATGTTTTTAGGAAAATGCCTAGCCAGGGGCCTGGTCCTCAGGACATGGTTAGTGACTCTTCTGATTCTCAGAGAGTTGCCCCCATGCTGGTGGTTTGTGACTAGAGCCAAGGGTACAGCCCCCTTGTAGGCACATAGGTGGCCCTCGGGAAGGGAGCTGGCAGCTGGCGGCCCCCCACCATGGATGGCCTCAAGGGAACAATGCTGTGTTCACTGTACCTGCTGCATAAGCCACAGAGACACCCCCGCCCACGTGGAGTCGTCCTCACAGGGCGGCCGGGAGCAGGAGAAGGGCAAGTTCATGGCTATGTAGAAATGGAAGGAAGGACTCTCGGGTTCATTTTTTATCAATTTTCACATAACAACCAGAAACTTCTGCTCTTCTCTCTTTTTTGAGACATTCAAACCACAGGATGTTACAACAGAAAGTGTCCTTAGCTCACTTAACCAAAGCGCTGTATTTTGCAGGGAAGGGGCCGGAGGCTCCAGGATGAGCTTGGATGGTGGGTGCAGAAGCAACTCCCCTGACCCCCCTGCCTGGGCTCCCCACAGAGTCCCACTGTGCATTTCCAGGCCTCCACATCCATCTGCCCTGGACTCAGGGACTGGGGCACAGCCAGGAAGGAGGGTGCCTGTCATCCTGCCTGTGTCTGAACAGTGATACTCAGCAAGGTAGGGGCACACCGTGCCTCTGGTGCTCTCGGGAATGAGCACCTGCCTGTCTGCATCCATGCCTACACATAATCAATTAGCAAACCTGCTGGTATTTCCAGCGGGACTGGGCGAGAGCAGTGAGAACACATGCATCCCCTCTATCATCCAGGCTAGCTCTTCAGTGCTTCCAGAGGCAGCAATTCGGTTCCTCAGTGGAGACCTGGGCAGGAGAGTGTTGTCCTTATCATCACCAGTTGGAGAATAGCTCACTTTTACTGAGCATGTGCTGTGGGCCGGTGTGTTTCATGCACTAACTCCTTCAAACTTTAGATCGGCTAAGAGGTACTATTATGATTTTAATCCACCAATGAGTAAACTTAAACAGTGTACCTGAGGCCACACAGGCAGTGGTGGTGGAGCCACTTTGGCACCGAGAGACTGATTCCAGGGCCAAGCCCCATCCCCAGACTGCACTGCGTCTCCTAAGGCAAAGCCACAGCGGGAACAGCTTGACACACCCCTGTCCCCAGGGCAGGAGGCAAGACCCTCAGAGAAGTTCTGTCCAAGGGCCAAGATATATGGCCACCCAGGCCCTCACAGGGCTAGAATGGGCCCGGGTGCCTTGGCCATGCAAGGCAGGTCGAGGGGCCTAGCAGTGCTCTCTGGAGGGCTGGCATGGGGCAGTGGGGGTGAGGACGGCCAAGGTGGCCGGGAGCCCGTGTCCCCACTGGCCTGGCTCCTCCTGTGTCATCACAGTGCGTGAATGTGTGGCCTCAGTGGCATTAGGTTTAAGAAATAAGTCTTCAAGGGGACGTGCACATTAGCCTCTTGCGCGCAAATGTTTGTACTTGAATGTGGCGAAAAGGTAATTTGAAGCCCACCCTTTAATTTCTGTCTGTGTGGAGGACAAGGCACAGAGGAGGAGGTGTGAGCATGAATCTGCATTGCAGCGTTGGTGAAAGCCGGTCTTGGTCCCAGGTTGGCAACCTGGTGTAAGTGTAGAAATGATTTAGGTTGAGTTATGCGCAACAGCCAAAAGTTGGAAACAACCAAGGGTCCAGCTACAGATGAATGGCTAAACAAGGTGTGATCCATCCATATGGTGGATTATTATTCAGCCTTGTTGTGGCCTGCATTCTGTGACCTCCCAAAATTCATATTTTGAAGCCCTAACCCCCAATGTGATAGTATTAGGAGGTGGGGCCTGCAGGAGGTGATAGGGCTTAGGCGAAGTCATGAGGATGGAGCCCCCATGATACAGTTAGTGCCCTTTTGAGAAGATACCAGAGCTCTTGCTCACTCTGCCACGTGAGGACCCAGGGAGAAGGTGGCATCTACAAGCCAGGATGTGGGCTCCCACCAGACACCGGAGCTGCTGGCACCTTGATCTCGGACTTGCCAGCCTCCAGAACTGTGAGAAATCAATGTCCCTTGTTTGAGCCATCCGGTCTGTGGCATTTTGTGACAGCATCCTGAACTAAGATGAGCCTTAAAAAGGAAAGAAGTCCCAACACCTATTACAACACAGATGCACCTTGAAGACACCATGCCAAGCAAAATAAACCAGTCACCGAAGGACGGATATTATGTGATTTACTGACAGGAGGCTCCTGAAGCCGTCAAATTCAGAAACAGAAAGTAGAGTGGTGGTTTCCAGGGGCTGGGGGAGGGGGGAAATGGGAGTTATTGTTTAATGTGGACAGAGTTTCTGTTGGGGAAGATGAAAAAGTTCTGAAGATGATGGTGGTGACGATGATGCACAATAATGCAGAATGTACTTAATACCACTGAACTGCACACTTCAAATGGTTAAAATGGTCAACTTCATGTTATGTATGTGTTACAACAATAAAAAACATGCAAGATTCAATGTATTGATGGGGTGCTTACTATTAAGGTTGAAAACAGCTCTGTAATGGGAAAGGGATCCTCACTGAAATGTAAGTACTTGCTACAAGGAAGAAATTTGAGACACCACCCCCCTTGCAGAAGCCCCCAGACGTGGGAGGTGATGGCCACCCAGTAAGTAGGTGCCTGTAGGGCCCAGGAAGGCAGCGGGCTTGATGCAGGCAGTCAGCCGAGCCCCAGGTGCACCTCCTGTGACACGAAGCAAAGCCTCAGCCTCTGGCTGACTGTCAGGAGAGTAACATGCTCTTATCTTCTGCTTTGTCCCCCAGGTGGCAGTGACCAAAGAAGAGGCTCTCCTGGCCGAGGCCCCGGTACATGGAGAGAAGGAAGACAGCAATCTTCTAATTGGAGCCATATACATTAGGTCAAAGCATTTTCTTATTTTCGAGCCACACCAACTCAAAAATCACACCCCAGTCAGAGCCATGTGCAAGCTGGTGTAGTAACAGTGAATGTCTCTGAGGTCACAGGCCCCACTGTCTCGTTCCTCCATCCTGGCACCTTCGACGAGCGTATTTCTCCAACTCTTACAAATGCTCAGGTGGGCTCAGAGAAGTTACACAGCATGACACAGCTCATCACAGGGGCAGAGCTGGGGCTGAGTTTAGGCCAGCATTTCTGGCTCTAAAGCAGCAGCAGTCGGCACAGACCTAGCCCTCTGAGCAGGGCCCATCCAAGTGCTTATCTTGAAAAAGGAACGGGACACTCATCAATAGCATGGGATTTAAACTCACCCCACGACATGTAAAGTTAATTACATATTCATTAGGATAACATTTTCCATCATCTTTACTCAGCAAACTTTCTGTGAAGGTCCAAATAGTAAATATGTTTAGTTTTTTAATTTTAATTTGATCTGTTTATTTTATTTATTTATTTATGGCCACACTGCATGGCATGCTGGATCTTAGTTTCCCGACCAAGGATCAAACCCATGCCCTCTGCAGTGGAAGCGCAGATTCTTAACCACTGGACCTCCAGGGAAGTCCAGTATGTTTGGTTTTGTGGGCCTTGTGGTCTTCTCTGTTTTAACTGCTCGACTCAGCCACGTGCACAAGCGACCACAGACAGTACAACGAGTGGGCGTGGCTGGTTCCAATACAACTTTATTCACAAAGTCAAGTGGTGGACCAACCCCTTATTGAAGGAGACAGAGGGTGCATTTGTGCTTTATCAAGCATGTCTGTATTACCACTGGTGGCCCTGGTTCACTGGTGGGAGTCACCCTCACATGCTGTGTGCTGGTTGGTTTTCCCCAGCAGCCGGCTGGCACCGTCGGCCTGTGGTCAAGCTGCAGGGCATTGTTTTATCCCCCTACCTGGGATTATTCTGCCTAGGAAATCTGAGAGCTTTATGAATTTTGTTGGATTGTCGTTGTGAGAATGACAACTCTTGGAAAGTTGGCGAACGGTTTGTCCTCTTCAGCAAGTGTAGTATTTCTGTCGACTCTGGATTGATGTGGAATCTTTCCTGAGAGCCAAGTGAGGGGGAGGGCTGAGGTGGGCACAGGGATGGGTCAGTGATAAAGGCGTAGGTGGGATATAGTGGCAACACAATTACATTTGTGGAAGTGTTACACGTCTGCATAACTTGGAAGGGGATTAGAAATCTAGCGACTCCAAATGAATCTTAAGATCCGATGTTTAATTTTTCTAGACCAACCTAGACCAACCTTTCCAATCGGTAGTCACTGAAATAGAACGCAAAGTAGGAAGCACTGAGCTGGGAATGCCCCCTCTCTCCTGTGGCAGCTACAAAGGGAAGACATTTGAGTCTGACTTTTATTATTTATTGTCACACATCAGGCAATCAGGCAATGTCCCACATTGGCTCAAACATGTGGCACAGCAAGCAGAACTGGTTTCTTCTCTCCATCATGTTTGCCTCTCTGTTCTCTCCTGCAGATGGATGGTTTCTAGCCTGCTTCCAAACCCCACCTCGGCTGAGTGTTGGGCGGCCCTTCTACACGATCCTATGACTCTTGATATGGACGCAGTCCTGTCAGACTTTGTTCGGTCCACGGGGGCAGAACCTGGTCTGGCCAGAGACCTGCTGGAAGGTAGGCCTCCTCCAGCCCACCCCCCAACCCAGTGACAAAAGATAAGAAGGTTTCTCTTACCTGACGAGGGTGGTACTTAGACTCCTAAAAAAGCAAAAGGAGGTGTGGATGATGAAATCACTTTTGTTATTCTTGTTTTTCTTTGGGGAATGGAACAGATCACCCAACTCTCTACAGTAAAAGAGCAGAAGGCATTAGCTAAGCTTTGCTTTGCATTAAAGCTTACACATACCGAGTCAAAATCTACCAATACCTATTTTTTAAAGAAAAGATATTTAGTAAAGCAGAAATTAGAGAACATTCAAAAAGACACTTTTATTGGAGACCATAGCTTCTTATCTTTGTCTTAGCTGAGACAAAAATACTTTAGGCCAAAGTTTTTGGTGAAAAAACAACTAATAGCCAATAAAATAGTTGAAAATAATTCACAAACAAGAAGGCAAATTCATCCTCAAGCTTTTAGAGTAGGTATCATTCACTACATGAAAAATGTGCATAGTCCATATTTAGAATGTTTTGAGATAGTTATTCAGCTATAATCATAATGAAATAAAAAGTAATGTTTAGTTTCAGTCTCTAAAATGGATTTACTTTGTGTATTTTTGAAATTTCTTTTTTCGTGGTGGGGTGAAGGGAAGAAGTGGGAAGAACCAATGACAGCTTCTTAGGAGAGTCCTGTGTGTGAAAGGGAAAAATTTTTAAACAATTAATCTTTGCTTCATATGTATAAATTCCTGCTTGTGAAATTAGCAAATACTTGGCCAAGTCGTGTTAAGTCACAATGATTCCTTCATTCACTTAGGGAAAAATATGAATTACTGTAGATTTGTATGACTGGAGGTAACTATTCAAGCCTATTGAAAATTAGCCACTTATTGGGGGTTTCTGATTAAATGGCAGTAGTTTTTAAATTTCCCTGAACCTCCCAGAATTTCAAACAAACTCGAGGTTTACAATAAAATATGCTTAGAGAATATCTGTGATATATGTGAATCAAAGTGCTGTTCCAATGTCTCCCTGATAGCTTTCACTGCTTTTCTTAATTTCAGTGAGCAGTCATATGGAGAAGTAGGTTTACAGTGAGATTGGCAACAAGGGCTGGGGTCAAGTCCAGACTCAACATTTACTGGCTATGAGATGCAGGGCAAATTATTTCATTTCCCTTAAGCCTCAATTTTTTTTTCTATACAGTAAGCCTAACCCACTTTCCAGGGCGATCGTAAACATTAGGAGTTGTGATGTAAATGCTCCGGTGGAGTGAGCAGCGTGTAGAGATGCTCAGACAGTAGCAGAAGATCTTGTCCGTGGTTGCCCTCTTTGCAACTGGTGCTGACCTCGCTGCTGAGATCTGGTTAGGCTTCAATTGGAAGCAAGAGTTGTCAACTCTTTTCTTTTTTCTTTAATCTTATTTTTTAAGGGAAAATACAGGAAAATGACTTTTTGTGTACAGTTCTAAGAATTCAAGCATGTGTATAGATTTGTGTTATTATGACCGCTCTCAGAACACAGAACTGTCGCATCACCCCCAAGTACCCCTCCTGCTCTCTTTAACGCTGTGCCTTCCCCAACCCTGGGCACTGGCAACCCCTGCTCTGTTTTTTTTATCACTTTGGCTTTGTCTCTTTCGAGAACTTTGTATACATGGAGTCACGCAGAACCTAATCTTTTTAAACGGGCTTCCTTTCACTCAGCATAATTATTTTGAGATTCATTTGAGCTGTTGTGCGTATCCATAGTTTGTTCCTTTGTTCTACTGAGTGGTACCCATTGTAGAGATGGACCATGGACTGTTTAGCCATTCACCTGTAGGGGGCATTCAGTTGTTTCCAGTTTTTACAGTTAGACTAGAACTGCGATACACTTGAGAACAGGGGTTTTGTGAACACAGTTTTAATTTTTCTAGGGTAAACACAGGGGAGGGGTTGCTGGTTCACATGGTAAGTATATGTTTAACTTTAAAAGAAGTTGCCAAACTGTTTTCCAGAGTACAATACCGTTTTGCATTTCCACCAGAAACGTGTGAGAGTGCCAGCTGCCCCACATCCTCACCAGCTCTTGGCTTCTTTAAAAAAGAATTTAGCCATTGTAGTAGGTTTAGAATGGTATTTCCTCATCATTTTCGTTATCATTTCCCTAGTGACTAATGATGCTGAGTTTTTTTCATGTTATAATTTTTCATCTATGTATTTTCCCTGGCAAAATATCTGTTCAAGCCTTTTTCCTATTTCTCAGCAAAATTAGGTTGCTATTTTTTTTATAGTTGAGTTTTGAGAGTTCATTATATATTCTGAGTATAAATCCTTTGTCAGATACTTGATTTGCAAATATTTTCTCCCAGTCTGTGCCTGACTTGTCACTCTCTGAGCAGTGCCCTTGGCAGAGCAGAAGTTTTTAACTTTGATAAAGTCCAATTTATCATTTTTTTTTCTTTTATGGATCATGCTTTGGATGACATGTCTAAGAACCTTTGCATAACCAGGTCATGAAGATTTTCTCCTGTGTGAACTCTTAAAAGTTTTATACTTTCATGCTTTCATTTAGATTTCTGACTCATCTTGAGTTGATTTTTGTATAACGTGTGAGATTTAGGGTAAGGTTCATTTTTATGCATATAGATGACCGGTTGTTCAAACCAGTTTTTGAAAAGCTTATCCTTCGTCCTTTGAATTGCCTTTGCACATATGTCACAAACCAACTGAGCATATTTGTAGGAAACTATTTATTGATGCCAGTTCAGTTCCACTGATGGATATGTCCATTCCTTAGCCAATACTCCACCGTCTTGATTACCATAGCTTTATAGTGAGTCTTAAAATCAGCATGATTCTTCCAATTTTATTCTTCTTTTTCAAAAGTGTTTCAAGTATCCTATTTTTTGCCTCTCCATATAAACTTGAAGATTGGGTTACCTCTATCTATAAAGTTTCCTGCTGGAATTTTTATTGGAATTATGTTAAATCTATAAATCAATGCTAACTATGTTACATCTTCCAACCCATGAAGTCAGTGTAGCTATATTTTCCATTTATTTAGGCCTTATTTCAGTGCTTTCATGAACATTTTGTAGTTTTTAGCATATCAGATCCTGTACGTATTTTGTAAGATCTATATCTAGGGAGGAATTGAACTTCTGTAGATGGTATTTTTTTTAAGTTCGGTTTCTAATTGTTCATTGCTCGTATATAATCAACATGCAGTTGATTTTTCCATGGTGTCCTCATATCCTGCAATCTTACTAAACTCAATTATTTGTTCAAGAGTGTGTGTCTGTGTGTGTATTCCTTGAAATTTTCTATGTAGACAATTATGTTGTTTCCTTTCCAATGTGTATGCCTTTTATTTATATTTCTTACCTTACTCTTATTCTTCACTTATTCCTGTTTATTGCACTGGCTAAGACTTCCAGTTAGAGGTTGAATTAAGAGTGGTGAAAGGGAACATCCTTGCCTTGTTCTTGATCTTAGAGGGAAAGCTTTCAGTCTTTCAGCTTTATATAGAATGGGTTTTTGTTGATGTTCTTTGTCAGGTGAAGGAAATACCTTTCTGGTCCTAGTTTGCTGAAAGTTTTATCATGAATAGTTGTTAAGTTTTTTCCAAATGCATCTTCTACATCAGCTGATATGATTGAGTTGTTTCTATTCTTTAAACTGCTAATGTAATGTATTGCATTGATTGCCTTCTAGTAGTAAACCAGCCTTTCAGCCATTATTTCTTTAAAGATTCTTTCTGCTGCACATTTTTCTCCTCTCTTAATGGGACTTGGATGATATAAAGGTTAGACCTTTTGTTATTGTCTTACAGGTCCCTACAGTTCTACACAATTTGTTTTCCAGTCATTTCTCCGTCAATTTTTCAGATTGGATAACTTCTGTTAATCTACTTATAAATTTACTGAATCCCCTGTCATCTCCATTCTGTTACTGAGCCCATCCAATGACTTTTTATTTTAGTTGTTGAATTTTTTCATTTCTAACATATCCACTTGATTCTTCTTTATATCTTCTGTTTCTTTGCTGAGACTTTCTGTATTTTTCAAGAGTGTTTGCTCTCTCTTACTGGTTAGAAAATATAATAACTGCTTTAAAGTCTTGGTCAGATAATTTCAATATCTATGGCATCCCAGCATTGCTATTGAGATTTCCCTGGGTTTTTTGGTATAGTGAGTAAATTTCTATTGTATCCTAGATATTTTGAATATTATGTTTTGAGACTTTGGTTGTTTTTTAAATCTTATGGCAGATATTGTTATTTTTGTTTTAGGAAGTAATTAACCCAGTAGGGTTCAGACCACAAGTCCTCAGTTCCCCAAGACTTCTGTGGATCGTGGTTTCGACTTCAAGTCTTTGAGAAGTGCTGTTGGATCTGTCTGGTGTATGTACCACCTACTGGCCAGTCTGGGACTTAGGCAAGTCGTCTGTCCCATATTTTACTGCTCCAAGTCTCTGGAGTCTATTTAGGGTCAGATCCATACATGTGCAGTTCAGGGGTAAGCCCAAGAGTTCATAAACAACTTTAAGGGGTTGCTTTCCCAAGCTCCTGCCTTACCATAATTGCCTCGATAGTTCTGCGTCCCTGGGACTCTGCTCTCCAGCCCTTCAGCCAGCACCCTGAGGCTGTGTGTGCCCCGCACTCCTGCACACTTGATTTGACTGCACCCACCTCAGAGCTGAGCAGAGGCCAGAGAGAGAGCAACAGCAGTGGGGCTCGCCACACCCGCTGGGATCCACAGCTCCTCTGATTAGAGAGGAAGGTTCTCTGCCTTCCTGTTCTGATTTCCTGCCATCTCCCATTGCTGCCACAGGATTGCTTGAGGTCTGGGGCACAAGAGAACTGAGGAAAAAAATTTAAGAAAAAAAAAGATAAATAAGGGACTTCTACACTCTCTCTGAACATTGTAGACCCCCTTCCTGCTTCTTGAGCCAGAGGAGAGGTCTCCTCTTGGAACCAATGCCCACTTCTGAGTTCTGGGCTGCACTGAGTTCACGTCAGAGAGACTGGAAATAAAAAATGATAAACTCACCACCAGTTCTGTGGTCTTCTTCCTCAGTCTGCCTGCTCTCATTACTTCTCTGAATAATGAAGTAATAGGTGAAGTAATAACGAAGTAATAGTAGCAGGTGAATAGATGCTTTCAGTAGGAGAGACGCAGTGGGATGTCCTTCCTTCATATACCCTGGAACCTGTCTTCTGTTTTTACAAGTGGGAAGGCCATGGTTACCTACGTATGGTGGGTTCTTTAAATTGTCAAAGGTATTTGGGTCAAGATTTTTCTAAAAGTTAGTGTTTCAAAGAACAAACTATTTTCATTGTGAGGTCTCAGATCTTTCTAAGGGTAAAAAAATTTCAGTGATGGCAGAAGCTGGGTGAAAGGTACATGGACCCTCTCTGTAGTGTTTTTTAAACTATTTGTGTGTTTTTATGGAAGCAACCTAAATGTCCATCGACAGATGAACAGATAAAGAAGACGTGGTATATATATACACACAATAGAATACTACTCAATTATTCATATAAAAAAGAATGAAATAATGCCATTTGCAGCAACATGGATGGACCTAGAGATTATCATACTGAGTGAAGTAAGCCAGACAGAGAAAGACAATTATCATATGATATCACTTACATGTGGAATCTTAAAAAATGATACAGATGAACTTATTTACAAAACAGAAAAAGACCCGCAGACATGGAAAACAAACTTACAGTTACCAAAGGGGAAAGGTGGGAGGGGATAAATTAGGAGTTTGGGATTAACAGATACACACTACTATACATAAAACAGATAACCAACGAGGATCTACTGTATAGTACAGGGAACTATACTCAATATTTTGTAATAACCTATAAGGGAAAAGAGTCTGAAAAAATGTATATATACCTACACATATATGTGTGTGTGTATGTATAACTGAATCACTTTGCTATACATCTGAAACTAACACAACATTGTAAAACAACTATACTTCAATTTTTAAAAAGAGTAAAGTAAAAAAAATTGTGTTTTTAATTAATTAATTTTTTTAAAAAATAAAAAGTTAAAAACACACAGTGATGGGAATCACAGTACAGCAGAGGAAGGCCAATGAGAAGAAAGAGTAGCAGAGGCTGATAGAAATCTGGCAAAAAAGGCAGGATAGGGACAACGGGATAAGCAGAGACAAAGGCAGAGGAAGTGAACAACAATCAGCCTCTGGGTGAAAGGGTGTGTCCTTACCTGGCCGCTGGCTTCCCTTTGCCAGTTGGTCAAGTGGTCCTTCTGAAACAAAGGTCAGGTTGGGTGACTTTGTTTCCCAGATTCCTCTGATATCCCCTCTACCTGCAGAATAAACTCCTTCACAAGCCACTCAGGTCCCTTCAGCATCCAGCCCTGCTCCATCCCTTCTACCTCATCTCCCACTGCATCCCTTCACCATCCTTCTCCCCAGACACACCATACACCTCTGTGCTTGTGTTTAAGCTCATGTCTAGTGCTGCCCACTCCCCCGCACACACACTCTGTCTCACTCTTTATTCTACTCCTCTTCCAAGTTAGACCACAAGCTCCATGACAGCAAGGACCCTTCCAGGTTTTGCCCACTTTGTCCCCCCACCATTGGCACATGCTAGCCCCTCAGTAGTGTGATCTGGCTGCTGGGAAGCAGGAACAAGCAACCAGAAGGAAATCCTCATATGCATGGAGACAAACAATAAACAGCATAAATGAGTTAGATGGTATTTTAATGGTTAATGCCATGACGAAACCCGTATAAGGGGAGCAGGTATTGGGTGTGGGTATGGGTGCAATTTTAAGTTAAGGTTGTCAGAGAAGGCCTCACTAAAAAAAATGGAATCTGAACAAAGATTTGAGGTATGAGAGAGTGGATACCCGGGAAAGAAGTTTCTAGGAACAGTTGGAATGAGTTGGTCATTCCTTGCCATTCCTCAGAACTTTGTAGACTTCTATTACAACAGATATTTGGTTGTGTCTTATTTGATAATTGATCACATACTTTTTTTCCTCATTAAATTAGAAGTTCTTTGGAAAATAATCTGAAAAAGAAAAAATACATATATATATATATGTGTGTATGTACGTATAACTGAATCACTTTGCTATACATTTGAAATTAACACAACATTGTAAATTAACTATACTTCAGTTTTTTAAAAAAGATAATAATGGAACCAATCTAAAGGGAGTTTTCCTGATTAAATTAAAGGGATATATAAAATATAAAGAAAAAGAAGTTCTTAAAAACAAGGACAGTAGCATTGATGACAGCAGTTAGCATTTATGAGGCATTGTTCTATATCAGACACTAGGCTCTTTAAATGTGATGTCTTATTTAATCCTTGCAACACATTAACAAAGTCTTAGCTTTCCCATTGTAGGCAAGAAAACCGAGGCCAAGAAAATTCCTTGAATTTACAGTCAGGACGTAGCAGAACCACATGTGAATCCACTTGTGACACTAAATACCAGGTTTTTTCCTGCAAAACCGGATCACCTACCATTGATTCCTGTACCCACTGTGTCCTTGTAGAGTATAGCAGCATTTCGCATGCTATGTCCATTCGGAAGAATTTTAATGAATCACTGGAGGAATGTTTGAGTAACCCATTTTATGATGTGACTAATTAACTTTTCAAATAAAATACCACTTCAAGAGACCACAAAGACTCTTCAAAAACTAGAACTAATAGCTAACATTCATGTGCCAGGCACTGTCTGGCCACTTGACATATATTAAAAGTTGGTTAAAAAGATTTTCGAGTGGGAGGCCAAACACGTGGGTTCTTGAAGTGTCAGTTCCCTACTTAAAGAGAAAGCGACTCTTACACTTTTACAATAACTGTGAATTTCAGGCCTTGCAGCTTTACCAAGGTATTCTTTCCATGCCTCACTTATGTTGCTATCCATGGGGGACAAACATCCTTGAGCAAAGAAACCAGGCTGCCTTTAGAAAAAACATTAACTGGAAATTAACATCTCACCTGTCCCTAGTCTAATTTTTCAGAATCTTTGTGGAATTTTCAAAATTAAGGACCATGGTGACAAGTGAGTTAAATCGTATTCTCAAAACTATATATGCACGTAGGGAAGCTGTCCACGTATTTTAAAATGCATGTATGTTTACCAGTTGAGTTGGTAACTTGATAACCAAAGTTTCTAAAGTTGTTTATGAGGAAATATACCCTTTTCCAGTACTGGGTTCCTCGGGTTTGAAGTATATTTAGTTTGGAAATATGCAAATGGTGGTCCAGCTCGTATGGAGAGGCAACTCCCAATCACTTGCCAGTCATACTGACAGGTAATTCCATTAACCTTTACGTTTGGCCTTTGAAAATGTTCCTATGATACAGGGACAGCAGCTGCTGGCTTGGATAAATGCAGTAATGCTCCAAAGCATACACCCAAGAAATGGGGGAGAGATGGAGGCAACTCAGGGGAGCATGTGTTTAGCAGAAGTCTCTCCTTAGCCTGACAGCTGATCATCCACTCCCAGCAAACCCACAAGGCTGCCATGGAACATTTCACAGGTGGGAGGAGCCCAAAGGCCCTCTGCCTGGAGCCTGGCCAGTCGCCGTGGCTGACCCAGGATGCTTTGGCTCCAAGAGCCACGCTAACTTATTAAACACCCAGGAAACCAAAGTGGGCGCCAGAATGGTCACACTTTTAATTACAGTGAGAAATAAAAGTGTCCCAAGGCCAGATTCACCACATGTTTTACCCAGAGCATCCTTTCTCTGCAGTCAAGCTAGATCTGAAGCCCAGTCTTGAACACACGTCACCTGATTTACCAGGAGAATTCACTGCTCTAACTTTTTTCAAATTTGCATGATTAGAGGGCTGCTGTGAGCAAGTCCCACGTCCCTGAGTGGGAAGAAAAAAGCAGCCTGGTGACTGTGAATCCTGAGTGGGAATTAGAGGAGAAGGTCGGATGGCCTCTGGCCAGAGCCGGGATTACTTTTGAATCTAGAAATGATTACTGAAATGAAACCACAGGTTCCTCCCCCTACTGTCCTGTCCCCAGATTAGTCGTATTTGAAATAACCAAAAAAAAAAGTCCTCTCCAGGATCCAATTTCCAAGACACCTCCTCTGGCATGGTCCCATTCAGGAGGAAACATTTTCTCCTTAGACGGGTGAGTGTATTTAAATACTTGTGAAAACAAACTGAGACCATTAGGACTATGTGTGGTAGTTCTGTTCTGGCACGCTAATCAATTAAGTAGATCCCTCGTTTCCTTTCCCTTAGGGAAGATTGTAACCCCAGGTACCATCACTGGCTGCTTGAAATTAAATGCTTCCTCTCTGGAAAGCCAACCACATCCATGTCGCTCTTTCTGGAGGATGTCTCCACCTGAGCTACCCACCTTTTTGTGTTCTTCTACCTTGCTCCCCTGATAGGCATGTTCCTCCAGGGCTCCTAGTCCTGTGTACTCAGTAACGCAGACTAAATGGAATTTCATTGACGAGGCATCCCCAGCAGCTTGTGGGTGGACTTCTTAATGGAGTATGTGATGCAGTTAGTAGGATCTGTGTCCCTTTAACCCCCTCCAAGTGTCTTCACTGCCACTCTCCCAGCCTCTTCCTGCCCCCTAGTCAAGCAGCTCACTGCTCAATACCTGATGATATTAAAGAATTATTGTCAGTTAGTTTTAGGTGTGATATTGTTACTGAGGTTATGCTAAGAAATATACACACACTGAAATAGTGATGGATGAAATGATATCACTCTGGGATTTGGGAGGTGGGGGAATGGGTGAGATTAGAAATGAAACAAGATCAGCCATGAGCTGATTATTTATTAAAACTGGGTGATGGATGCACAAGTGTTCATAATAATCTTCTATATATTTCTGGATGCTTATACAACTTTCCATAACAATAGTTTAAAAACAGCATCAGGAAACTTTTGCTTCCAGCCAAGATGGAGCATTAGGAAATGGGCTTACCCTCATGCTTGAGAAAAGAGAAGAGAGCAGTGTGTAAGAAACAAGCCACTGAACTATAGACAATGAAGGACAGTTATCCCTGAAAGATGGGAAGCATACAAGGGTAGTCCTGTGGTTGCCGAGCTCATGGCCTTGAGAGTGTTTCCAGGATGTGGTGTGGAGAGAAGGATCCGAGATGGAGCCCAGCAGACTGCCTGTCATGAGTCAGAGCTGAGAGTCGGGGAGTGAAGGAGATCAGAGCAGAGAGGAGAGAGATGCACAGGAAGAACGCCAGCGATGTACCAAGGGTTTGCCTCTGCTACTTGGCATGTGTGTAAGGAAGTTATGTGCAGCTGGGGAAAGAACCAACTAAGATTAGAGGGAACAGTGCCCACCAGCAACACAGAGCTAAGTACAGTGTCTGTGCCCACCCATCAAATAGCAAAAGCACCAAGTGTGATTTCTAGAAGGGTGTTGCCTCAGTAATGGCAAATAATTAACCCTGGAATAAAAACTGCCCTGGTCACACCTAAAACCATAGAAGCAAGACCCAAAAGGATTAAATTGTTTCCAAGAAATGTAACTACATTCCAGAACACAGCTGAGTAATAGTGATTGGAATATAAACTCGTCCAGCACCAAACAATATAAAATTCACATTGTCTGTCATCCAATCAAAAGTTAGCAGGAATGCAAAGATGTGGGAAAGTATGACCCATAATGAGGAGAAATTATTCAATCAAAACCAACCTAGAACTGACATAGATGGTAGTATTATCAGACAAGGACGTTAAGAGTTATTAAAAGTTGTAAAAACAGCAGAGTTGAATAAATTGTATTCTGTATGTTCAAAAATCTAAGTAAGGATGTAGAAGATATTTTTAAAGACCCACATCAAACTTCCAGATATGAAAACTACATGAGTTTAAAAATTAACTCAATGGGATTAAGAGCAGATTGAATATTACAGAAAAACAAAGATTAATAAACATAGAAGCATAACAATAGAAACTATCCAAAATGAGACAGAGAAAATAAAATTACAGAAATTTAAAACATGTCAGTGAGTTGTGGAAGAAGTGCAGTTAACCTAAAATATGTGTAATTGAAATTCCTGAAAAGGGGCGTGAGGGACAGAAAAAAATAACTGAAGAAATGAGCAGTACATAGGGGAAATTTCTATCACTAACCTTGTTAGAAAAAAAGAAAGGCCTCAAATCAATGACCTCAGTTTCCACCTTAAAAACTAGAAAAAGAAGAGCAAATTAAACCCAAAGTAAGCAGAAACAATGAAACAATAAATATCAGAAGTAATGAAACAGAACAGAGAAAAATAATAGACAACTCAATGAACTCAAGAGTAAATTCATTGAGATCAATAAAACTGATAAACCTCTAGCCAGATAATCAGGGGAAAAGAAGATAAATTAACAATATAAAGAATGAGAAATTACCTTAGTACAGATTGTATAGACACTAAAAGTATTATAAGGGAATATTATGGACAAGTTTATATTAATAATTACAACAACTTAGATGAACTTGACAAATTCCTTGAAAGGTGCAAACTACCAAAGCCGATGCAAGAAAAAGTAAATAACCTGGATATCTCTCTATCTCTTAAAGTGATTTAAGTTGGAGTTAAAAGCCTTCACTCAAAGAAAGCTGCAGGCACAGACACTTCACTGGTAAATTCTACCACACACAGAAGAAATTATAGCAGTTTTACACAAACTCTTCCAGAAAATCAAAGAAGAGCTATACTTCCCAATTGATGCTGTGAGGCCGTAGTACCTAATACAAAACCAAACGGTCCAGAGCAGATGTTCCTCGTGAAGATCAATATGAAAACGCTAAACAAATTTTTAGCAAGTGGAATTCAGTAATATATAAAAAGTATAATACATCATGACCAAGTGGGTTTTATCCCAAGAAAGCAAAACTAATTTAACATTCAAAAATCAATCAATGTAATTTACCATATTGACAAACCAAAACACAGAAAACTGTATGATCTCCTCAATAGGAATGTAAAGAGTCTGACAAAATCCAACATTCATTCCTGATTTAAAAAATAAATAAAAACTCTCAGAAAACTAGGAATAGAAGGGTACTTTCTCAATCTAATGTAGAGCATTTACAGAACAAACAAATAAGCAAACAAAAAGCCCTACAGCTACCAAGATACTTACTGGTGAAAGAAAGAATGCTTTCGCGCTAAGACCAGGAACAAGACAAGGATGCCAACCCTCACCACTGTATACATCATTTCCCTGGAGATTCTAGCCAGTGTAGTCAAGCAAGAAAATATAATTTCAAAAACCATCCAGATTGAAAAGAGTAAGCTATCTCTAGTCACAGAAGGCATAATGACCTATGTATAAGATCCAGTGGAATTTACAAAAAGTTATTGGAACCAATAAGTGAGTTCAGCAGTGTTACAGGATACAAGATTAATATGCAGATGTCAATTCCATTTCTATATATCTGCAATGAATAATGGAAATTGAAATTTCAAAATATAACTTTTTCAATAGCATCAAAAGATATGAAATACTAGGGATAAATCTGACAACAGTGTGTAAGACCTATACACTGAAACTAGAATGCATTGCTTAGAGAATTAAAGACCTAAATGAAAGGAGGGTTGTTGCACATCCATGACACCTCAATATTGTTGAGATGTCATTCTCCCCAAATTGATCTTTAAGCTCAACACAATTCCAGTCAAAATCTCAGCAGGCATTTTCTTGTAAAAATTGACAAGCTACTTTAATATTCAAAGAGAAATGCAAAAACCTAGAATAAACAAAAGAACTTTGAAAAATTAGAGCAAAGTTGCAGGCTAACAATATCTGTTATTAAGAATCATTATGGGGCTTCCCTGGTGGCGCAGTGGTTGAGAGTCCGCCTGCCGATGCAGGGGACACGGGTTCATGCCCCGGTCCGGGAAGATCCCACATGCCGCAGAGCGGCTGGACCAGTGAGCCATGGCCGCTGAGCCTGCGCGTCCGGAGCCTGTGCTCCGCAACGGGAGAGGCCACAACAGTGAGAGGCCTGCGTACCGCAAAAAAAAAAAAAGAATCATTATGAAGGTCCATAATCCAAAGAGTGTGGAATTGGCATACAGATAGAGAAATAGATCAATGAAACATTGGTAAGTCAAGAAATAGCTCATTTATATTGACTCCTGAAATCCAGTAAAGAAACGAAGGCAATTCAGTGCAGAAAAAATAATCTTTTCAATAAATGACGGTGAAATAATTGGATATTCATGTACCAAAAAACCCACTTTGAGCTATACCTCACGCATATACAAAAATTACCTCAAAATGGATGATAGACCTAAATGTAACACCTAAAACTCAAAAATATTTTAGAAAAAAGCATAGGAGAAAATCTTAATGGCCTTAGGTTAGGCAAAGTTTTTTTTCCAGCTTTATTGAGATCTAATTGAAAAATAAAATTGCAAGATATTTAAAGTGCACACATGATAATTTGATATACGTATACACTGTGAAAGGATTTCCTTACCAAGTTAATTAACACATCCATCAACTGTTTGCCTTTTTCCTTTTTTTGTAAGAAAATTTAAGCTCTACCCTCTTAGCACATTTCAGTTATACAATACAGTGTTATCAACTATAGGAACCACATAATACATTAACCCCTCAGACCTTTTTCATCTTATAACAGAAAGTTTGTACCCTTTTACCAACCTCTCCCCATTTCCCCCACCTCCCAACCCCATGAAAACCACTTCTCTACTTTCCGTTTCTATGAGTTCAAATTTTTTTTTAAGATTCCACATATAAGTGAGATCATACATTATTTGTCTTTGTCTGGCTTATATCACTTAGCATAATGCCCTCCAGGTTCATCCATGCTGTTGCAAATGACAGGATTTCCTCCATTTTTAAGGCTGAATAATATTCTATTGTGTATATATATTTTCTTTATCCTTTCATCCATCAGTGGACATTTATGTTGTTTCCATATCTTGGCTATTGTGAATAATGCTGCAATGAACATGGGAGTACAGGTGTCTCTTGGAGATAATGATTTTGTCTCCATAGGATAAATACTCAGGAATGGGATTGCCGGATCCCATTGAACTGCCGGATATGGTAGTTCAATTTTTAATTTTTTGAGGAACCTCCATACTGTTTTCCATAGTGACTATACTAATTTACATTCCCACCAACAGCTCACAAGTGTTCTCTTTTTTCCATATCCTTGCCAGCATTTGTTATCTCTTGTCTTTTTTAAAATAGACATCCTAACAGGTGTGAGGTGATATCTCATCATGATTTTGATTTGCATTTCCCTGATGATTAGTGATGTCAAGCACCTTTTCGTATATTTGTTGGCCATTTGTATGTCTTCTTTGGAAAAATGTCTATTCAGGCCCTTTGTACATTTTTTAATTGGATTATTTGGGGGATTTGCTCCTGAGTTATAGGAGTTCTTTGTATATTTTGAATATTAACTCCTTATCAGATATGCAGTTTACAAATATTTTCTCCCATTCCAATAGGTTGCTTTTTTATTTTGCTGATGGTTTCCTTTGCTGTGCAAATGTTTTTTAGTTTGATGTAGTCCCACTTGTTTATTTTTTATTTTCATGCCAAATCTAAAAATCGTTGCCAAGACAAATGTCAAAGATCCAACTCTCTAATTTTCTCCTGAGAGGTCTTAGGTTCCAGTCTTAAATCCATTCCGGTTGATTTTTGTATATGGTGTAAGATAGTGGTCCAGTTTCATACTTTTGCATGTGGCTGTCCAGTTTTCACAACACTATTTATTGAAGAAACTATTCTTTCCCCATTGTGTATTCTTGGCACCCCTGTTGAAATTAGTTGACCTTATACAATGCAGGTTTAGTTCTGGGCTCTCTATTCTGTTCCATTGACCTATGTGTATGCATTTATGCCAGCACCATACTGTTTTTAATACTGTCACTTTGTAATATAGTTTGAAATCAGAAAGTGGGATGCCTCTAGCTTTGTTCTTTCTCAGGATTGCTTTGGCTATTCAGGGTCTTTTGTGATTCCATACACATTTTAGGATTTTTTTCTACTTCTGTAGAAAATACCTTTGTAATTTTGATAGGGATGGCATTGAATCTATAAATGGCTTTGGGTAGTATAGACATTTTAACAATATTAATTCTCCCAACTTAATGGAATCTCTTTCCATTTATTTGTGACTTCTACAGTTTCTTTCATCAAATTCTTATAGTTTTAAGTGTACAGATCTTTCACTTCTGTGGTTAAATTTATTCCTAAATAAATGCTATTGTAATTTTCCTTTCTGATGATTTGTTGTTGGTGTATAGAAATGCAAATGATTTTGTATATTAATTTTGTATCCTGAAAATTTACTCAATTTGTTTACTAGGTCCAACAGCATTTTGGTGCAATCTTTATAAATATAATATTTTTTATATATAAGATCACGTCATCTGCAAATAGAGACAATTTTGCTTCTTCCTTCTGATTTTGATGCCTTTTATTTCTCTTTCTTGTCTAATTGCCCTTGCTAGGACATCCAGTACTATGCAGAATAAAAGTGGTGAAAGTGGGCATCCTTGTCTTGTTCCTGATCTTAGAGGAAAATCTTTCAGCTTTTCACCATTGAGTATGATGTTAGCTGTGGGCTTGCCCTATGTGGCCTTTATTATGTTGAGGTATGTTTCCTTTATACCAATTTTGTTGAGAGTTTGTGTCATGAAATGAAGTTAACTTCTGTCAAATGCTTTTTCTGCATCTATTGAGATGATCCATTGGTGATATAGATATCCATGTTATGATATTTATTCTCCATTGCATCAATGTGATGTATCACATTGATTGACTTGTGGGTGTTGAAACATCTTTGCATCCCTGGAATAAATCCCACTTGATCATGGTGTATGATCCTTTTAATGTATTATTGAATTCAATTTTCTAGTATTTTGTTGAGGAATTTTGCATCTATGTTTATCAGGGATATTGGTCAAAAATATTCTTTTCTTGTAGTGTCCTTGTCTGGCTTTGGTATCAGGGTAATGCTGGCCTGATAAAAGGATTTTGAAAGTGTTCCTTCTCTTCTGTTTTTTTTGGAAGAGTTTGAGAAGGATTGGCATTAGTTCTGCTTTAAATGTTTGCTAGAATTCATGAATGAGGCCATCTAGTCTTGGACTTTTCTTTGTTGGGAGGTTTTTGATTATTGATTCAGTCTCATTGCTAGTAATTAGTCTGTTCAGGTTCTCTATTTCTTCATGATTGAGTCTTGATAAGTTTTGTTTCTAGGAATTTTTCCATTTCTTCTAGGTTGTCCAATTTGTTGGCATATAATTGTTCATAGCAGCCTCTTATGATCCTTTGCATTTCTGTGGTCTCAGTTGTAATGTGTCCTCTTTAACTTAAAATTTTATTTATTTGAGTCTTCTCTTTCTTAAGTCTAGCTAAAGATTTCTCTGTTTTGTTTATCTTTTTAAAAAACAGCTCTAAATTACCTTTATTTTTTTCTATTGTTTTTCTGGTTTCTATTTTATTTATTTCCACTCTGATATTTGTTATTTCTTTCCTTCTACTATGGGCTTACTTTTAGTCCTTTTCTAGTTCCTTGAGGTGTAGAGTTAGGTTATTTAATTGAGATCTTTCTTTTTTCTTAATTTAAGCATTTATCGTTAAAAAGGTCCCTCATAGAACTGCTTTTACAGCAAATCATAAGTTTTGGTGTGTTGTGTTTCCATTTTCATTTGTTTCAAGATTTTCTTTATTTCTCTTTTGATTTCTTCTTTGACTCATTGGTTGTTCAGGAACATGTTTTTAAATCTCCACATATTTGTGAATTTTCCAGTTTTCTTGTAATTGATTTCTAGTTTCATACCAATGTGGTCACAAATGATACGTAGCATGATTTCAGTCTTTTTTAATTTTTTAAGACTTCTTTTGTGGCCTAACGTATGATCTATCCTGGAGAATGTTCCATGTGCACTTGAGAAGAATGTGTGATCTGTTGCTGTTGGATGGGATGTTCTGTGTATGTCTGTTAGGCTTATGTGTTCTAAAGTATGTTTAAATCCAGATGTTCCTTTATTGTTTTTTATCTAGATGATTTATCCATTGTTAAAAGTGTGATCCTGAAGTGCCCTGCAATTATTGTTTTGCTGTGTATTTTTCTCCCTTCAGATCTGTTAATATTTGCTTTATATATTTAGGTCCTCCTATGTTGGGTACATAGTTATTTACAAATGTTATGTCCTCTTGATGAATTGACCCCTTTATCATCATATAATAACCTTCTTTGTCTTTTGTTACCATTTTTGACTTAAAGTGGTTTTTGTCTAAGTATGGCTACCCCAGCTTTCTTTTGGTTTCCACTTGAATGGCATATCTTCTTTATCCCTTCATTTTCAGACTATGTATGTCCTTAAAACTGAAGTGAATCTCTTATAGGCAATGTATAGTTGGGTGTTGTTTTTTCATCCATTCAACTACTCTTTGGATTGGAGAACTTAGTCCATTTACATTCAAAGTAATCATTGATAGATAGAGACTTTTGCCATTTTGTTCATTGTTCTCTGGTTTCTTAAAAAAAATTCCTTTGTTCCTTTCTTCCTCTTTTTCTGGCTTCCATTATGATTTGATGATTTTCTATAATGGTATTCTTTTTTTTTTTACTTTATCTTTTTGCATATCTACTGTAGGCTTTTGCCTTGTGGTTACCATGAGGGTTACATAAAACTTATTGTATTTATAATAGTCTATTTTAAGCTCAAACAACTTAACTTTGAACACATGCAAAAGCTCTACATTTTTACACTCCTCCACATTTCATATTTTTTGTCAAAATTTCTTTATACTTCTGTATCCATTAACAAATTATTATAGTTGTAGTTATTTTTAATACTTTTGTCTTTAAACCTTTATGATAGAATTATACGTGATTTACCTACCACCATTACAAAATTAGCATATTCAAAATTTAACTTTATATTTACCTCTACTAGTGAGTTTTATCCTTCATATATTTTATGTTACTAATTAGCATTCTTTTGTTTCATCTTGAAGAATTCCCTTTAACATTTCTTGTAAAGCTGGTCAAATGGTAATGAAAGTGTTCAACTTTTGTTTGTCTGGAAAACTCTTTATCTCTCCTTCAATTCTGAAGGACAACTTTGCTGGGTAGAGTATTTTTGGATGGCAGTTTTTGCCTCTCAGCTCTTTGAATAGCATCCCACCCCTTTCTGGCCTGCAAGTTTCTGCTGAAAAATTTGCTGATAGTCTTATAGAGATTCCCTTGTACGTAACACATTGCTTTTCTCTTGCTGCTCTTAAGATTCTCTCCTTGTCTTTAACTTTTAACAGTTTCATTATAATATGTCTCAGTGTGGGTCTATTTGGATTGAGCTTGTTTAGAACTCTCTGGGCTTCCTGGATCTGGATGTTCTTTTCCCTACATTAGGGTAGTTTTCAGCCATTATTTCTTTGAATAAACTTTCTGCCCCTTTCTCTTCCTTCTTCTCAAACCCCTGTAATGTGTAATTGATCCTCTTGATTGTATCCCCCAAAAATCTCTTCACTCTTTTTCATTCTTTTTTCTTTTTGCTCCTCTGATTTGATGAATGCCCTGCTCTGTCTTCTGGTTCATTGATCCTTTCTTCTATTTGATGTAGTCTGATGTTGACCCTCTCTACTGAATTTTTCAGTTCAGTTACTGTATTCTTTAGATCTGTGATTTCTGCTTGGTACTTTTTTATATTTTCTCTTTGTTGAAATTCTTACTTTGTTCAGGTGTTGCTCTCTTGACCTCGGTGAGCAACTTTATGGCCATTATTTGGAATTCTCTATGATGTAAATCACTTATCTCCATTTCATTAAGATCTCTTTCTGGAGATTTATGTTGTTCTTCTGTTTGAAACATATTCTTCTATTTATTCATCTTCCTTGACTCTCTGTGTTAGTTTCTGTGCATTAGATAAAACAACCACCTCCCCCAGTCTTGGCAGGGTGGTCTTGTGTAGTTAGATGAATCTTACCATTCAGCCCAGCCTAAGCTTTTAATTGTCTCTCAAAACTTGGTGATTTTTCCAAGCTGCCTTTTTGTTCTTAGTGGCTCCCAGAAGTTGAGAATGTGCCAAGACCTGTCAGTGTTCCAAGGGAAGGATCATAGTTAGCACCTAGATGCAGGCCAATTAGAAGCTGGACCCACAGGCACCTGCTGGGGAAGTATATAGTTAAGGTCCTTCCAGAGACAAACTTAGAGAAGAGCCATTTTTTCCTGCTCCCTCTGTGCCAAGCCTGGGTATGTAGCTATGGTGTGTGTGTGTGTGTGTGTGTGTGTGTGTTGGGGTGGGGTGGAGGTGGGGGGTGCTCCTGTACCCATTAAGAACTGTTTCTTCATTTGCTACAGTCCTGTGGGACTTATGAATGTAAGTCCTATTGGCTATCAGAGTGAGGAGATCCTGGGGTCCATTCCTCATTCAGCAGCCACAAAATATGGGGCTCTAGGCATGTGTACAAGTCCCTTTCAGGGAAATATTGGTGTCTTGGTTTTATTGTTGGAGCCGGCTGGAGGAAGAAGGTGGGGGAGGTGTCCATCAGTTTCCCAGTCTCTGGGGAAGATTACTTCCAACCCCTAGATACCTTCTCTCCCTCAAGTAGCAGCTTTTAAAATACTCAGATAGGGCTTCCCTGGTGGTGCAGTGGTTGAGAGTCCACCTGCCGATGCAGGGGACACGGGTTCGTGCCCTGGTCCAGGAAGATCCCACATGCCGCAGAGCAGCTAGGCCCGTGAACCATGGCCACCGAGCCTGCGTATCCGGAGCCTGTGCTCCGCAATGGGAGAGGCCACAACAGTGAGAGGCCCATGTACCACAAAAAAATAAAAATTAAAAAAAAAATTAATAAAATATGCAGATAAACCCCTTTCAGGGAAAGACTGAGAGAGTGGCATTTTAGCTTTGTTCCCTCTGTACCGGGCCTTGGGATGATAACCTGTTAAGAACTACTTCACGTTCTCTAGTCCTATGAAATTCATGAGTGGAAGCCCTGTTGGCTCTCAGATCCAGACAATCCAGGGACCTATCCCTCAGGTGGCAGCCATAGAAGCTGGGGTGCAGATGAGGCTACAAGCTCCTCCACGGAGATACTGGTGACTTGGAGTGGGCTGGAGGGAGAAGATGGATAGGGTGTGTGCCAGCTTCCTAGGTCTTCAGGAAGCATCATAGCTGGCCCCTAGATGCATGCTAAATTAGAAGCCTGGCCCTCAGGCAGCAGCTTTTAAAGTACACAGATAAACAGACCCCTTTCAGGCAAAGACTGGGAGATGGACGTTTTTGCTTCTCCCTCTGCACTGAGTCCTGGTGGTGAGGGGATATATACAGTGAGGTGCCCATTAAGAACTGCTTCTTTGTTTGCTATAGTCTTGTGGGTCTCCTGGATACAAGCCCCACTGGCTTTCACATCTAGGTGTTTGGGGGGGTCCATTTCTCAGATGGGAGTATTAAAATTTGAGGAGCTAAATGTGGGGTCCAAACCCTTTGCTTCTCAGGAAGAAGCTGGGGGTTAGGGATTCCCCTCCCAAATGTATGACACAGTGCTAAGGTAGGGTTTATGGCAGGATTGTGTCTTAGCCTTTTTTTCCTGTTTCAATGTGGGTATTTTCTTGTTCACTGGATATGTGAGTCACATGACTTATTTCTGGATCTCTCTCAGAGGGCATTGCTCTGTGTTTAGTTGTACTTTCAGTGCATCTGTGGAAGGGGGGGGGGTGCTCCAAAGACTCCTGTGTTGCCATCTTAGTTAACTCACCTAGGCAAAGATTTTTTTAGATATGACCAAAACCAAAAACATGATTCATAACAGAAAAAATGATAAATTGGACTTCATCATAATTAAAAACTTCTTTTTATAGTGTTAAGAAAACTAAAAGATAAACCACACGTTGGAAGACAGTACTTGCAAACCATAGATCTAATAAAGGTTTTGTTTCTAAAATGTGTGTATGGAACTCTCAAAACTCAATTAAAAATAAAACTACCCGTCTTATTCTACTTGCTTTATCACATGTATTTTCTCTCCATTCTTCTCTCTACCCATCAATCCATCTAATTTTTCATGTATTTTGAAATAAGTTGCAGATATGTCACTTACATTTTACCTTAAATACCATTGACTAGGGTGCAATATTTGTTTATGCTTCTTTTTTAAGTAAAATCCATGCAATAAATGCACAAACCTTATGTGTACCACTAACAAATTTTGCAAAATGCACACACTTGTGTGACCCAAACTGTTAACAAAATATAAAGTACTACCATGGTTTCAGAAAGTTCCCTCACTCCTTTTCCTAGTCAAAACTCATCCCCACATCTCCTCAACCCCCAGTGACCATTGTTCCAACTTTTTTCCATCTTGATTGGTTTTGCTTGTTCCATAACCTCACAAAAATCAAATCATCAGTATGTGCTGTTTTTGTGTCTGTTAATCTCACTGAGAATGATTTTGAGATTCATTTGTGTTGTGCATTCATGTAGTTCATTTCATTGCTGAGCGGTCTTGCAATTATGTGTATATACCACAGTTCATTTATTTGTTCACTGTTTGATGGGCATCTGAGTGGTTTCCAGATCTGGCTATTATGAATAAAACTGCTACAAACATTCTTGTACAAGTCTTTTTATGGATATGTGATTTCATTTTTCTTGGATAAATACATAGGAGTAGCTATCTAGGATCATAGGTAGATATAGCTGGATCATAGGTGGGTATGTGTTCAGTTTTAGAGAAACTGCAGGACCTTTTCATATAATGTTTGTACTGTTTTACACTCCCACTGTAATGGTGCATGAGAGTTCCAGTTGCTCCATAATTTTGCCAACACTTGGTACTGTTGTCTTCTTTACTTCAGCCATTCTGGTGCACATGTAATGATATCCTGCAGCACTTCTTCTTAAAATTAGGAATGTTTATGTCATCAAAGTCTAGTTTCATGGTGTATTTGTTATGCATTGCTACATACTGAATAATCCCAAAATTTAGCAGCTTAAACCAGCAATCATATATCTTCTCACACCATTTGTGAGGACTAAGAACCCAGGCATGGCTTAGCTGTGTAGTCCTGGCTCTGTCTTTCATGAGGTTGCAGTCAAGTTGGGGTTATGTCATCTGAAGCTTGACAGGCTGGGGGATCTGCTCCAGGCTCCTCACATGGTAGCCGGCAGGTCTCCACTCTTCACTGGCGCTTATTGGGGGACATCAGTGTCTCACTACATGCCTGAGTATCCTCAGAAGATGTGAGTTGATTTAGAAAGAGAGACAGAGGGAGAGGGATAGAGGGACCCCAAGGTGGAAACCACAGTATTTCACAATGTAATCTTGGATGAGACATCCCATCACTTCTGCCATATCTGGGTACACAAACCAACCCTGGTAGAATGTGGAGGGGATGGCACAAAGGTGTAAGTAACAGTAGGTAGGATCTCTGGGGGGCTGTCTTGGAGTCTTGCTACCATACATGGAAGAAGATAGAAACAGCTACTGGCAGGGGAGGGAAATTGTTGTCAGGGCTGATTGGAATATCAATCAGCTGAAGTGTTTCTGTGACATTTGCTGAAGTTGGTTAGACTATCCTGTATCCAAGTTCTAGTCCACCACTTCCTGGCCTGCTAGGATCACTGGACAAAGGAGTTTAAATCTGAGCCTCAGTTTCTACAGATGTAAAATGGTGGTGTGATTAAATGAAATCATGTATGTACAGCACCAAGCACATAAAAGGGTCCCAGTAGAGGGCAATTATCAATACTTCATACACATGGCAGTTTCATGCCCTTCACACAATGTAATTTTATTTCATTTCAGTGTTGAGGACTAGATGTGCCAAAGTCCATCTGGAAAGATCCCAATGGACTACTGATAAGCCCTTGGAAAAGACCAGTTTCAGATTCATTTTCTTTTTATTTCCTGATATTTAGGAAGTTTTATTCTATCACTGTGTATCATTTGCCTTATTAGTCATGGTTGTTCCTCTAACAGTTTGTTGTGAACTGTTAATGTTTATGTCATGATTTTGGAGCTATTAGCATACTTCCCTCTTCTTCTTGCCAGAATTATTTTGGTGATAATAATCAGGCCTATAAGAATAAAGACCATTGCTTTTAATTTGGTATTAAATTTGGACTAAGAATGAATCATAATAGACTAATTTAAAAGGTACAAGTGTATAAAACTACATACTTATTTATATTTTTATATTTATAAATATGCTATTTATATTTTGTTGCATATTAATAACTTTTCCCCCGCTTTTTAATAGTTCATTTCTTTTTAATAAGTAAAGCATGCACATAATACAAACCCTAACAGGGACAAAATGCTGTTCAGTGGAAAGCGTCTCCATCTCCCCTTGCTCCCATTCTTCTAGTTTCTATCCCCAGACGCTTTTAAAATCAAATGTATTCTAAGTAGCCACCTAACATGTCACATTGTGCAAAACCTGGTACAAAGTCAGTTACAAAGGATTTGCAATTTAAAACCAAAAAAATAATGTTTTAAAGGTTCTTATTGAAGTATTGTATGCACATAGAAATTACAAAAATTATAAGTATACAGTCTAATGAATTCTCATACTTCATCACTGATAACCATCACTGATAACAAATCAAAAACTATGACATTATCAGTAGCCCGTAAGTCCCTTTCTTTCCCTCTTCCTGTCACTAACCTTCCTTCTCCCCACAGGTAACCACAACCATGGCTTCTAATACCTTAGATTAGTTTTTTTCTGTTCTTGAACTTTGTATACGTGGAATCATACAATATATATTCTTGTGTGTCTGGCTTCTTTTGCATATAGATGAAGATAGAGAGAGAGACAGAGAGAGAGAGATAGATCCGTCTTTCCAGGGTTATTGATTATGTTAAGTCTTTCCAAAGAACAACCTTTTGGCTTTATTAATTATTTCTATTGTTAGTTGTCTATTTCTTGAAGTTCTGGTCTTATCTTTATAAATGCTTACTATATTTGGTTATAGTTCTATCAACTCACTGATTTTTCTTTGTTTTAACCATTTTTTTTCCTTTTTCTCCTTCCTTTGTTATCTTTTGGTTTAAATTGCTATTCTTTTAAACTAATTAACATGGATACTTCCATCAGGGATTGGCAAATTTTTCTGCAAAAGGACAGATAGTAAACACACTAGGCTTTGCAAGCCATGTATGGTCTCTGTCACATTCTTTTTTAACTGTTTAAAAATGTAAAAGCTGTTCTTACCCCGTGCATCGCACAAAAACAGGCAGGCTGGAATTGGCCTACGGGCCATAATTTGCCAACCCCCAACTTAGGTTATTGATGTTCAGTTCAACCTCTTCTTTTCATGTATTTATATTGAAGGCTAGACATTTCTGCTAAATTCCCCAGCTTTTGAAAATTTTCTATTTATCTTTTTGTCGTTGATTTCTAACACACACACAAAACAAGACAAGGGCAAGCACTGACTGACTCATCTGGTAAAGATACAACAAACCACCTTTGGATTCAGTTTATTACTTACATAGACAGTGAAAGGAAGAGTAGCCAGAGGTGCCAGGCCCTAGGTCCTCATCGCTCACACCAAAAAGGGCAACACCGAAACGCTGGAGCCACATGTCTGCAGTGTGAGGCATGGGATTCCCATGGCTGAGGAGCCGACTATAGGCTGCATTTAAATCTATACTAATTTCATCGTCTTGTTCTGAAGAAGCACTTTGTTCAAACCTCCAACTGTGATTGTGGACGTGTATATTTCTCCTTTATTTCCTGTTGGCTTTTGCTTTGTATACTTTGAGATTAAGTACATTCAGTCTTGTCACATCTTCCTATTGGACTGACTCCTTTAGAATGATAAACACTTTTTCTTCTAACTTTATTAAAATTTTATTTTCCTTAAAATCTACTTTTCCAAAATGAGTATTTCTACGTTAGCTTTCATTTGGTTAGTGTTTGCACATATGTTTTTCTATCTTTTTACTTTCAACCTTCCTGACACCTTGTATTTAAGATGTAGCTCTTCTAAGCAATATATAATTAGGGTTTTTTTTTCATCCAGTCTGATAATCTATCTATAACATGGAGTATTTCGTTTACCTACACTGGATGTGATATATTTGGTTATAGATCTAACATTGCACTTTTTCTGTTTTTCCAATCTGTTCTTTGTTCCCTTTTTCCATCCTTCTTGGCTTATTTTGTATAAATCAAAATGTTTATTATCAATTTTCCCCTTCTAGTTTATTAGCCATGCATCCCTTCCTATTCTTTTAGCAGTTACTATAGAGATTATAACATGCATCCTCGACAACAGAGTTCCCCTTAAATTAGTGCCTCTATGACACTTCAGATAGTTCAAGGAATTTAGAATTTAACTCCATTTACCCCCTCCTGTCTTTCATGCTAATGCTGTCCCGTAATTTGATTCTATTTTAAACCCCATAAAGCAAACATTATTCTCTATGGAGTCAGTACTCATTTAGACATTTAGAAACTTTCCACTGCTCTTTATTCTTTCCTGTACCTCTGGGCTTCAATCTGGGATCATTTCCTTCTGTCTAAAGAACACCCTTAAGTATTTTCCTTACTGTGGTCCACTAGCAATAAATGCTCTCAGACTTTGTTTACCTGGATTTTTTTAAATTTTGCTTTTACTTTTGGAAGATAATTTTTACAAGATATAAGGATCTAGACTGGCATTTGTTTTCTTTCAGCCCTTTGAATATATCATTCCATCTTCTTCTGGACTTCATTATTCCATTGAGAAGTCAATGTCTATCTCCTTATTGCTCATTTGAAGGTAATGTGTCTTTTTTCTCTTCCTGGTTGTAAAATTCTGTTCTTCATCTTAGGTTTCCAGCAGTTCTATTAAAATGTGCCTACTTGTGTTTTCCTTCTGTTTTTCCTCCTTGGGGTTCATACCGCTTCTGAA
Source organism: Grampus griseus (assembly GCF_964374135.1). Lineage (NCBI taxonomy): Eukaryota > Metazoa > Chordata > Mammalia > Artiodactyla > Delphinidae > Grampus > Grampus griseus. The sequence continues at coordinate 120,539,599 of NC_139018.1, read as the reverse complement.
TCTGTGGCTTGGTATCTTTCATTAATTTCAGAAAATTCTGTCATTATCTTTTTAAAAATATTGCTTCTGTCCCATCCTCTATACTGTATTCTTTCTTTCTAGGACTCAATTATATGTATTTTGGATCTGATGCTCCTTGTCTGTGCTTATGCTTATGCACTTACACTTATATTTCTCATCCACCACCCTCCCACTCCCACTTTGACTGTGCATGCATATGTGTATGTGTGTGTCTGTACGTACACATGCACACACAAGCTTCAGACTGGAGTTTTCCTTCTGACCTGTCTTCCAGTTTATTAATTCTCTTTATGTGTGTACCAAGTCAGCTCTCAAACATACCCATTGAGCTCTTATTTTTAGTTATTCTATTTTTCAGTTCCAGAGGGTCCACTTGGCTTATTTTGTATTTCCCAGTTCTCTGCCAAAATTCTTTAATTTCAACATATTTGTTATAATTATTTTAAAATATATGTTTGTCTAGATCTCCTGTTTTTCTGTTCCTGCTGTTTGATTTTCTGTTATTTTTCTGTCCTGTCTTAATTTCTCATAATCCTGATCATTTTAACAAATGCTGGATATTGGATTAGATATTAAAATTTGCGATACAAATTTAGGCTCTGGTTTATCATTTTCCAGAGGTGATTCAACTTGTTTATTTCAGGCAGTTTGGATGGGGATATTAGCAATGCAAGACCACTTTAATGAGAGAATCAGAGATTTAAGTGATCTGAAGTTGGACTTATTTCTATACTATGACTGCTCTACTTCTAGTTCACTCTGACTCTTGGGATACCATCCTTTCAGTTCCCAGCTGAAAGCCCAGGGTGTTGACCAAGGTCTGTTCTTCTCCATGGGCCCTGAATTCTAGTTTTTGTCTTCCCAGATCCAGATTTGTTGAAAGTTCTGCTCACCTTTTCAGCCTCTTCGCCACTGCTCTCATCATTGGTGATACCCGCAGTGGGGAAAGTGGCTTTCAGTGCAAGGCTCACCTCTCCTATCTTCAGCCTCCTCCCAGATCTTAGCCTTAAAATTCTTCACTGCCCTTGTATTCTCTGATGTCACCTAACAGCCTTCTTTCTTACATTTTGCCACGTTTTCTAGTTATTCCAATGTGAGTGTTGGTCTGAAACAACCTAGTCCTCCATTGCCAGAAACAAAACTCCCAAGTATGGTTTGAGTTTGTTTACTGTGATATCACTGATCAATGCTTCAGTATTAGAATAAGCATGCAGTAGTTTTGTATATGATATTTTTTAATCAAAGAATCCCAAACTGGCTGATGTCAGCATTATATAGCTATTCTTGAAATAGAATAGTATTACTTAACTCACATGTGGAAAAGGGTGGTTGTAAATATTACCTGTTTAATCTCCAGATGGACTACTGCCTTCCAAAACAGAAGTTGTACACTAGACAGTTAATGTGACAGATGTCAACATCAGCTATGTAGCTTTACAGGATTGTTGTTTACACAGATGAATTGTGTACAGGATGTATAATTCCATTGTTGTTAGATGTCATACATTTTGGCAGTAAAGGGAACTTTTCAAAACCACGAACACAGATTGTCTGCCATGGTTTACATTTTACAAGTAATGTTAGAAAATTCAGTTCATTTTGTTAGCCATCTGCATTCTGACCAATTTATTTTAAAGAACTCCATGTACCAACAGTACTAAGTGACTTCCCATGTTGAGAGGAATTTGACACGTTTCCAACTCTCTACTTCTGTGTGTTTGTGTGTGTGTGTGTTTATAACTGGACGCCTCTAAAAGCCTACCCCAGGTCTGCAGCACTTTGTATCTCCCTGAGGCTAAAATCAACTTGCCAGGGCTTTGCAAGTGAAGATGATAAAATAGTAAAGTTTCACAATAACTCTGTGGATCTAGCAAGAGGTGCTGATGTGAAATCTAGGTTATTCTGCATTTGCTTGGGCCAAACATTGCAAGCCAAGAGCATCCATGACTGGAATATTAGGATGTATGTGGACCACTGGATTCAAACCGGTGATTTTGGTGGAGGCTTATCTAGATGTTTAACTTTGGTTGAGATAAATGAACTGTGTTCTTAATAATGTTCTTCTGTAATGGAGACTGGACTCTAAGAATATCCAGAAAGGCCCACTGATGTTGATACTGGCGCTGCTCCCATGGTGTGACATTCATGGGTTCCCCATAGCCGCCACGGAGATAGCTCAGTACTGGGGGCGTGAGCCTCATCCTTCATCACTTCCTGCCCATGTGCAACCAGCACAGTCTTTCTCGTGGTTGGAGAAAGGCAGTGGGGTGGGAGGAGGGCCCTACTCCAGAACCAAGGCTGGCAGACTCTTCATGCAGCACTGGGGCAACCACACGGGAGTGTAGCTATCGGAGTTCCTGACTTAAGTAATGGAATGTTTGGCCCGAGGCATAGATTAAGCCCTTCCAGAAAACGAGTCTGAAAAACTAACTGATCGTTCTCCACTTTCAACAGTTCATTCCGTGATTTCAGGCCTCAGTTCCCAGCAGATTTGTGATGGGGGTGGGTGAGCATGAAGGTGCCCCAGCCGTGCAGGGTCCACACTGCTGGTGTGTGTGCACATTTAGAACTGCCTCCGGCCCCGCCCCTTCAGGATGCAGGCTCAGAGGCTACCGAGGAGCATCAGTCATCTGCTCATCTGGGCCTGGGTGGGGCACTCAGAGGAGGGCAGCTTGGGTTTCAAATGCAGGCAGCCCCACGCGACTGAATGCATGCGTGGCTGCAGTCCCCAGCGCACCCCTGTGCATCCAGTGCATCCCCCACATCCTTCACGATTCAGCGACCCTTCATGTCTGTGGCTGCCCTGAGGGAGACAGAGTAATAGCTGCCCCCCAGGAGGCTAAGTGTGTACATGCAACAGTACACACACACACACGCACTGCACAGTCACCATCCATACCCACCACACACACACACACACACACACACACACCACACAACATATTCACCCTGCACACCCACTGTTCAACCCCTGCCAGACAGCACACACGCTAATCACATAATACACATCACACACACATGACACATGCACACATCTCATGTGCATACATATATCTCACATGCATGCACACTTTACATGGGTGCGCATGCCCCTTTGTGCACACACACTGTGCACTCAGATCTCACATGCACACCACACACAATGTGCACACACAACATACAACATACGTATCATGCACCAGTCACACCACACATGCTATGCAATCTGGGACATAATACACCACACACACCATACAAGCCATACATACCACACATGCAAAACACCCCCTCACCCCCACCACAAATGCATGCAGAGTCTACACACAGACCTCACACATGCCACACAGCACAACACATGGCATACACTCACTGCACATGCACATGCCATAGACAGAAACCCATACCCACTCCACCCCCACCCGACAAATAACTCGCACATGCACAATACACCCCATGCACACAACACACACACAGGACACACGAGCGTACTCTGCACCATGAATCTGTCAGCCCTTTCTCTGCCTCTGCCTTTGATCCTGTGTCCTGGCCCCTCCCTGTCCCCTCTGACCACTCCCCGAGGGCCCTGTGTGAACAAGAGCAGAGTAAGGGCCTCATCTGGACAGAAAGAGGAAAAGAATAGGTTGTAAATGTTTCAGTTGGGATTGAAAACATGTATATATATTATAAATATATAATGTATACATATGTATATTTTAAAATGATACACACACATAACTTTTGTGCTTATGTACAATTTGCTGTTTCTGGACCTTAAGAATTCAATTTGTGTCTCTCTACCATAGTGACAGGTAATTTGGGAAACACACAGAACATAGAATATAAAATCTGAATGTAATATGTACATAAATCTTGTCCACACTGGCTCTTGTTCTTGGGCCCCTGGGGCCCCATTTGTCTTCCTTCTCACTTCCCAGGCAACAGGAAGTTGTGGTCCAGAGAGTGAGCATTTTACACACCTGGGTTCCAGGTGGGGCTACATTCCTTGCACCTGTGTGAGCTTACCATGCTGCTTGATTTCTTTAAGCTGTTTGGTTTTCTTCAAAGCCAAAGCAGACATCACCATCATCATCCTGTCTACAGCGGGACTGTCATGAGTATTCAAGGAGATGTCAGGTGTAAAGTAGCACAATTCCTGACACATAGTAGGTATATGCAAATCCCTCCCATCACAAACAAACTCAAAAGCAAAGAAACAGACAAATATAGAAGACTGGGCCTTCTCCTGTGGCTCGTACATTCTAGCCACACTGAACCCCCAGGCCGGAGCCCCGTCCTCAGCACTCCTCAGCTGCCTCCCTCCTGTGCTGCCCTGCATCCCTCCTCAGCTGCCTCCCTCCTGTGCTGCCCTGCATCCCTCCTCAGCTGCCTCCCTCCTGTGCTGCCCTGCATCCCTCCTCAGCTGCCTCCCTCCTGTGCTGCCCTGCATCCCTCCTCAGCTGCCTCCCTAACCTGCTCCTCATGGTCTTGCTCACAGAAGCTTCTGGCTGCTTCGAAGGCTCACTTGGGCCTGACAGTCTCAGGCAGGACCTGCTTTCCAGTCCACCAGCCCATCTAAAGCCCAACGAGTGGAGGTGAGGGGCGAGGCTTTGTCTGCCTGGGCTTGGTGCTTGACCCGGCCCTGGGCGCCCTCCCCTGGATTCCCCAGTGGGAGCCACACGTTGTTCTCCCAACCCATGTTTCTGGCCACCTGCATGAGCCAGTTCCTGACTCCGTGCACCTTAGGTAAAGCTCTCCTTTACGTGCTGCCCTGGCAGTTGTTTGCAAGCTTTTTTCTTTTTTCTTTTTTTAAATTCTTTTCCATTGTGATTTATTACAGGATATTGAATAGAGTTCCCTGTGCTATATAGTAGGACAGTGTTGTTTATCTATTTTGTACATAGTAGTTGGTATCTGCTAATCCCAAACTCCTAATTTATCCCTCCTCCACTCCTTTTCCCCTTTGGTAACCATAAGTTTGTTTTCTATGTCTGTGAGTCTGTTTCTGTTTTGTAAATAAGTTCATTTGTATCATATTTTAGATTCCACATATAAATGATATCATATGATATTTGTCTTTCTCTGTCTGACTTACTTCACTTAGTATGATTATCTCTAGGTCCATACATGTTGCTGCAAATGGCATTATTTCATTCTTTTTTATGGTGAATATTCCATTGTCTATATATACCACATATTTTGTATCTATTAATCTGTTGTTGGACATTTAGGTTGCTTCGATATCTTGGCTATTGTAAATAGTGCTGCAACGAACATTGGGGTGCATGTATCTTTTCAACTTACAGTTTTCTCTGGATATACGCCCAGAAGTGGGATTACTGGATCATATGGTAACTCTATTTTTAGTTTTTTCAGGAACCTCCATACTGTTCTCCACAGTGGCTGTACCAATTTATATTCCCACCAACAGTGCAAGAGGGTTCCCTTTTCTCCACAGCCTCTCCAGCATTTACTGTTAGTAGATTTTTGGATGATGGCCATTCTAACTGGTGTGAGGTGATACCTCATTGTAGTTTTGATTTGCATTTCTCTAATGATTAGTGATGTTGAGCATCCTTTCATGTGTTTGTTGGCAATCTGTATATTTTCTTTGGAGAAATGTCTATTTAGGTCTTCTGCCCATTTTTGCATTGGGTTGTTTGGTTTTTTTGATATTGAGCTGCATGAGCTGCTTTTAAGTTTTGGAGATTAATCCTTTATCAGTTGTTTTATTTGCAAATATTTTCTCCCATTCTGAGGGTTGTCTTTTCATCTTGTTTATGGTTTCCTTTGCTGTGCAAAAGCTTTTAAGTTTCATTAGGTCCCATTTGTTTATTTTTGTTTTTACTTCCATTTCTCTAGGAGGTGGGTCAAAAAGGATCTTTCTGTGATGTATGTCATAGAGTGTTCGGCCTATGTTTTCCTCTAAGAGTTTTATAGTGTCTAGCCTTACATTTAGACCTTTAATCCATTTTGAGTTTATTTTTGTGTATGGTGTTAGGGAGTGTTCTAATTTCATTCTTTTACAAGTAGCTGTCCAGTTTTCCCAGCACCACTTATTGAAGAGGCAGTCTTTTCTCCATTGTATATTCTTGCCTCCTTTGTCAAAAATAAGGTGACTATATGTGCATGGGTTTATCTCTGGGCTTTCTATCCTGTTCCATTGATCTACCTTTCTGTTTTTATGCCAGTACCATACTGTCTTGATTACAGTAGCTTTGTAGCATAGTCTGAAATCCGGGAGACTGATTCCTCCAGCTCCATTTTTCTTTCTCAAGATTGCTTTCGCTATTTGGGCGCTTTTGTGCTTCCATACAAATTGTAAAATTTTTTGTTCTAGTTCTGTGAAAAATGCCATTGGTAGTTTGATAGGGATGGCATTGAATCTGTAGATTGCTTTGGGTAGTATAGTCATTTTCAGTGTTGATTCTTGCAATCCAAGTACATGGTATATCTCTCCATCTGTTGGTTTCATCTTTAATTTCTTTCATCAGTGTCTTACAGTTTTCTGCATACAGGTCTTTTGTCTCCTTAGGTAGGTTTATTCCTTGCTATTTTATTCTTTTTGTTGCAATGGTAAATGGGAGTGTTTCCTTAATTTCTCTTTCAAATTTTTCATCATTAGTGTATAGGACTGCAAGAGATTTCTGTGCATTAATTTTGTATCCTGCTACTTTACCAAATTCATTGATTAGCTCTAATAGTTTACTGGTTGCATCTTTAGGATTCTCTATGTATACTATCATGTCATCTGCAAAGAGTGACAGCCTTACTTCTTCTTTTCCGATTTGGATTCCTTTTATTTCTTTTTCTTTTCTGATTGCTGTGGCTAAAACTTCCAAAACTATGTTGAATAATAGTGGTGAGAGTGGACAACCTTGTCTTGTTCCTGATCTAAGAGGAAATGGTTTCAGTTTTTCACCATTGAGAATGATGTTGGCTATGGGTTTGTCATATATGGCCTTTATTGTGTTGAGGAAAGTTCCCTCTATGCCTACTTTCTGCAGGGTTTTTATCATAAATGTGTGTTAAATTTTGTCAAAAGCTTTTTCTGCATCTATTGAGATGATCATATGGTTTTTATCCTTCAATTTGTTAATATGCTTTATCACATTGATTGATTTGCATATACTGAAGAATGCTTGCATCCCTTGGATAAACCCCCACTTGATTATGGTGTATGATCTTTTTAATGTGTTGTTGGATTCTGTTTGCTAGTATTTTGTTGAGGATTTTTGCACCTATGTTCATCAGTGATATTGGCCTGTAGTTTTCTTTCTTTGTTACATCTTCGTCTGGTTTTGGTATCAGGGTTATGGTGGCCTCGTAGAATGAGTTTGGTAGTGTTCCTCCCTCTGCTATATTTTGGAAGAGTTTGAGAAGGATGAGTGTTAGCTCTTCTCTAAATGTTTGATAGAATTTGCCTGTGAAGCCATCTGGTCCTGGGCTTTTGTTTTCTGGAAGATTTTTCATCACAGTCTCAATTTCAGTGCTTGTGATTGGTCTGTTTATATTTTCTATTTCTTCCTGGTTCAGTCTCAGAAGGTTGTGCTTTTCTAAGAATTTGTCCACTTCTTCCAGGTTTTCCATTTTATTGGCATATAGTTGCTTGTAATAATCTCACATGATCCTTTGTATTTCTGCAGTGTCAGTTGTTACTTCTCCTTTGCATTTCTAATTCCATTGATTTGACTCTTCTCCCTTTTTTTCTTGATGAGTCTGGCTAATTGTTTATGAATTTTGTTTATCTTCTCAAAAAATCAGCTTTTAGTTTTATTGATCTTTGCTATCGTTTCCTTCATTTCTTTTTCATTTATTTCTGATATGATCTTTATTATTTCTTTCCTTCTGCTAACTTTGGGATTTTTTTGTTCTTCTTTCTCTAATTGCTTTAGGTGTAAGTTTAGGTTGTTTATTTGAGATGTTTCTTGTTTCTTGTTGTAGGAATGTATTGCTATAAACTTCCCTCTTAGAACTGCTTTTGCTGCATCCCATGGGTTATGGCTCGTCGTGTTTTCATTGTCATTTGTTTCTAGGTATTTTTTTTTCCTCTTTGATTTCTTCAGTGATCTCTTGGTTATTAAGTAGTGTATTGTTTAGCCTTCATGTGTTTGTACTTTTTACAGATTTTTTTCCTGTAATTGCTATCTAGTCTAATAACATTGTGGTCAGAAAAGATACTTGATATGATTTCAATTTTCGTTAATTTGCTAAGGCTTGATTTGTGACCCAAGATATGATCTATGTTGGCGAATGTTCCATGAGCACTTGAGAAGAAAGTGTATTCTGTTGTTTTTGTATGGAGTGTCCTATAAATATCAATTAAGCCCATCTTCTTAAATGTGTCATTTAAAGCTTGTGTTTCCTTATTTATTTTCATTTTGGGTGATCTGTCCATTGGTGAAAGTGGGATGTTAAAGTCCCCTACTATGATTGTGTTACTGTCGATTTCCCCTTTTATGGCTGTTAGCATTTGCCTTATGTATTGAGGTGCTCCTATGTTGGGTGCATAAATATTTATAATTGTTATATCTTCTTCTTGGATTGATCCCTTGATCATTATATAGTGTCCTTCTTTATCTCTTGTAACAGTTTTTATTTTAAAGTCTATTTTGTCTGATATAAGAATTGCTACTCCAGCTTTCTTTTGATTTCCATTTGCATGGAATATCTTTTTCCATCCCCTCATTTTCAGTCTGTATATGTCCCTGGGTCTGAAATGGGTCTCTTGTAGACAGCATATATATGGGTCTTATTTTTGTATCCATTCAGCCAGTCTATGTCCTTTGGTGGGAGCATTTAATCCATTTACATTTAAGGTAATTATCGATATGTATGTTCCTATTACCATTTTCCTAATTGTTTTGGGTTTGTTATTGTAGGCCTTTTCCTTCTCTTCTGTTTTTGCCTAGAGAAGTTCCTTTAGCATTTGTTGCAAAGCTGGTTTGGTGGTGCTGAATTCTCTTAGCTTTTGCTTGTCTGTAAAGCTTTTAATTTCTCCATCGAATCTGAATGAGATCCTTGCTGGGTAGAGTAATCTTGGTGGTAGGTTTTTCCCGTTCATCATTTTAAATATGTCTTGCCACTCCCTTCTGGCTTGCAGAGTTTCTGCTGAAAGATCAGCTGTTAACCTTACGGGGATTCCCTTGTATATTATTTGTTGTCTTTCCCTTGCTGCTTTTAATAATTTTTCTTTGTATTTAATTTTTGATAGTTTGATTAATATGTGTCTTGGCATGTTTCTCCTTGGATTTATCCTGTATGGGACTCTCTGCACTTCCTGGACTTGATTGACTATTTCCTTTCACATAGAGGGAAGTTTTCAAGTATAATCTCTTCAAATATTTTCTCAGTCGCTTTCTTTTCTCTTTTTCTTCTGGGACCCCTATAATTCGAATGTTGGTGTGCTTAATGTTGTCCCAGAGGTCTCTGAGACTGTCCTCAATTCTTTTCATTCTTTTTTCTTTCTTCTGCTCTGTGATAGTTATTTCCACTATTTTATCTTTCAGATCACATATCTGTTCTTCTGCCTCAGTTATCCTGCTATTGATTCCTTCTAGAGGTTTTTTGTTTGTTTGTTTGTTCGTTTTTTTTTTTTTTTTTTGGCGGTACATGGGCCTCTCACTGTTGTGGCCTCTCCCATTGCCTAGCACAGGCTCTGGACGTGCAGGCTCAGCAGCCATGGCTCACGGGCCCAGCTACTCCACGACATGTGGGATCTTCCTGGACTTGGGCACGAACCTGTGTCCCCTGCATCGCAGGCAGACTCTCAACCACTGCGCCACAAGGGAAGCCCTAGAGTATCTTTAATTTCATTTATTGTGTTGTTCATCGTTGTCTGTCTGCTCTTTAGTTCTTCTATGTCCTTGTTAAACGTTTCTTTTATTTTCTCCATTCTATTTCCAAGATTTTAGATCATCTTTATTATCATTACTCTGAATTCTTTTTCAGGTAGACTGCCTATTTCCTCTTCATTTGTTTGGTCCGGTGGGTTTTTACCCTGCTCCTTCATCTGCTGTGTGTTTCTCTGTCTTCTCATGTTGCTTAACATACTGTGTTTGGCGTCTCCTTTTTGCAGGCTGCAGGTTTGTTGTTCCCGTTGTTTTTGGTGTCTGCCCCCAGTGGCTAAAGTTGGTTCAGTGAGTTGTTTAGGCTTCCTGGTGGAGGGGACTGCTGCCTGTGTTCTGGTGGATGAGGCTGGATCTTGTCTATCTGGTGGGCAGGAACGTGTCCGGTGGTGTGGTTTGGGATGTCTGTGACCTTATTATTATTTGAGGCAGCCTCTCTGATAATGGGTGGTGTTGTGTTCCTTTCTTACTAGTTATTTGTCATAGGGTGTCCGGCACTGTAGCTTGCTGGTTGTTAGTGGAGCTGGGTCTTAGCGTTGAGATAGAGATGTCTGGGAGAGCTTTTGCTGTTTGATATTACATAGAGCCTGGAGGTCTCTGGTGGACCAATATCCTGAACTCGGCTCTCCCACCTCAGAGGCACAGACCTGACACCCAGCCAGAGCACCAAGACCCTGTCAGCCACATGGCTCAGAAGAAAGGGAGAAAGAAAGAAAGAAAAAGGAAGGAAGGAAGGAAGGAAGGAAGGAAGGAAGGAAGGAAAGAAAGGGAGAGGGCAAGAGGGAGGGAGGGAGGGAAAGAAAGAAAGAAAATATAAAGAAATAAAGTTATTAAAATAAAAAAGTGAAAAGTAATAAAAATAGAGAAAAAAGAAAGAAAAAAAGAAGTGAGCAACCAAATCAATAAACAAATCTACCAATGATAATAAACTCTAAATACTAAACTAAGATAAACATAAAACCAGAAACCAGTCAGTCACATACAGCAAACCCCTAGTCTACAGTTGCTCCCAAAGTCCACTGCCTCAATTTTGGGATGATTCGTTGTCTATTCAGGTATTCCACAGATGCAGGGTACATCAAGTTGATTGTGGAGATTTAATCCGCTGCTCCTGAGGCTGCTGGGAGAAGTTTCCCTTTCTCTTCTTTGTTCTCACAGCTCCGGGGGTTCAGCTTTGGATAGGCCCTGCCTCTACATGTAGGTCGCCTGAGGGTGTCTGTTGCCTCTCAGACAGGATGGGGTTAAAGTAACGGCTCTTTAGGGGTCTCTGGCTCACTCAGCCGGGGGGGCGGGGGGGAAGGGAGGTGTATGGAATGCAGGGCGAGCCTGAGGTGGCAGAGGCCAACATGACATTGCAACAGCCTGAGGCACACTGTGTGTTCTCCCGGGGAAGTTGTCCCTGGATCACAGGATCCTGGATAGTGACCTGTGCTTGCACACAGGCTTCTTGGTGGCTGCAGTATCAGCCTTAGCATTTCATGCCCTCTCTGGTGTCCACACTGATAGTCGCGGCTCACGCCTGTCTCTGGGGCTCGTTTAGGCGGTGCTGTGAATCCTCTCCTCGCGCACCCCGGAACAATGGTCTCTTGCCTCTTAGGCAGTTCCAGACTTTTTTCCAGACTCCCTCCCGGCTAGCTGTGGCACACTAGCCCCCTTCAGGCTGTGTTCACGCAGCCAACCTCAGTCCTCTCCCTGGGATCTGACCTCCAAAGCCTGAGCCTCAGCTCCCAACCCCCATCCACCCCGGCGGGTGAGCAGACAAGCCTCTCAGGCTGGTGAGTGCTGGTCGGCACCGATCCTCTGTGCGGGAATCTCTCCGCTTTGCCCTCTGCACCCCTGTTGCTGCGCTCTCCTCCATGGCTCCGAAGCTTCCCACCCGCCGCCCCCCATCTCTGCCAGTGAAGGGGCTTCCTAGTGTATAGAAACTTTTCCTCCTTCACAGCTCCCTCCCCAAGGTGCTGGTCCCGTCCTTATTCTTTTGTCTCTATATTTTCTTTTATCTTTTGCCCTACCCAGGTTCATGGGGAGTTTCTTGCCTTTTGGGAAGTCTGAGGTCTTCTGCCAGCGTTCAGCAGGTGTTCTGTAGGAGTTGTTCCACATGTAGATGTATTTCTGATGTATTTGTGGGGAGGAAGGTGATCTCCACGTCTTACTCCTCCACCATCTTGAAGGTCTCTGAATGTGGTTTTGACTAAAATCTTAGGGAATGCCCACAGGTCAGATGGGTGGAGCTGCTCTGGCTGCCACAAGGGCCAAGTGCCTGAGCCTCCCTTAGGGACAGCATCACTGCTGCAGAACCACTAAGCTCACTGGGTCCCCGACAACCACGTCCCCGGCAAACCCATTCTGGCTCCCTTGGAACCTCCAGGGTTCACCCAGCCCATCCGAGCTCAGGCCGTGGCAGAGCAGACAATCGTCATGCTTTTCTGAAAGCCTGAGAGCTCCTCTACTTTTCCTGACCCCCCACCATCCAACCATCCATCAGGAAATCCTGCTGAATTCCCTTCAAGAAGCCCTAGCCCTTCCGCTAGGACCACAATCCAAGCCCTTTGAGCCTCTGTCTCCTTCTCTCTGCTCTTCTCTTCAGGGTAAAATGTAAAATATGAGTCATTTACATAAAAATTTTAGGTTCAGCTTGTCAGGTTCCCAAATGAAAACAATTGTCTGGAATTTGATTGAGATGGCATTGAGTCTGTGAGGACCTGAGGTAGGACAGCCCTGCAGTGGAGAAGAGAGCTGGAGGACTTTGAGTACCTGCCTTCCAGCTGCAGTGAGGGACCGCGAGGAGAGATGAGCCATGTATCACAGGAGAGGATAGAGTCCGGAAGTGGACCCACAACATTGTCAACTGATGTGTTTTTAGAAAAGTCACCACGGGAAAGGAAAGGAAAGTCTTTTCAACAATAGGTTCAGGAACACCTATACAATACTATGTTTAAAAGTAAAGAAAGAAAAAAGAACCTTGACCCTCTGCCTCATACCATATACGTACATTACTTCAAGGTAGGTTGTAGACTAAACATGAAGCAAAACCTATGAAGCTTCTAGAAGAAGGCATGGGGGAGAAAATCTTCATGACCCTAGAGTTAGCAAACATGCTTCAGAGAGGCCAAAAAAGGTACTAATGGTAAAGGGGAGAACAAAGGATAAATTGAATTTCATCAAAATCAGAAGTCTGTGCATCAAAAGTCACTGTTAAATGTCAAAGTCACAAGCTGGGAAATAACATTCATGAAACATATCTGATAAAGCACTTGTATACATATAAGAACTGCAAATTATTAGTAATGTATAAATGTATAAAATAATATATAATTTATAAATATCAATAATATATAAACAGCAACTGAAGATTAACTATAAAAATAACCCAATAAATATGTGAGCAAAAGACTTTCAAAAAAGAAGATATGTGAATGACCAGTAAGCACATGGCAAGATTTTCAAGTCAGTCACTTGAAATCACTACACAGTGATTTCTATCTGTGTAGTGATAGAAATACTACACAGAGAGTGTAGTATCACTACACAGCCACCAAAATGGCTAAATTTAAGAAGACTAAGAATACCAAGTGGTGGGATTCCCTGGTAGCGCAGTGGTTGAGAGTCTGCCTGCCAATGCAGGGGACATGGGTTCGAGCCCTGGTCTGGGAAGATCCCACGTGCCGCGGAGCAACTAGGCCCATGCGCCACAACTACTGAGCCTGTGCGTCTGGAGCCTGTGCTCCGCAACAAGAGAGGCCACGATAGTGAGAGGCCTGCGCACCGCGATGAAGAGTGGCCCCTGCTTGCCGCAACTAGAGAAAGCCCTCGCACAGAAACGAAGACCCAACACAGCCAAAAATAAATATAAAAATAAATAAATAATTTTTTAAAAAAAAGACCTAAAGAAGAAATATGTGGTGAATATCTTTAAAAAAAAAAAAAATACCAAGTGGTAGGAGGATGCAGAATAATGGAACTGTCTTGTGTTGCTGGTAGGAGAGCAAAGTGATAAACCACTTTGGAAAACAGTTTGGTGATTTCTTATTAAATTAGGAATACACCTTCCCCTTGATCCAGCAACTCTACTCTTGGGTGTTTACTGCAGAAAAATGGAAACAGATGTCCACAAAACAGCCTGTACTTGAATGTTCATAGCAGCTTTATTCATAATCACCTAAATCTAGAAACCACTAAATGCCCCTCCAAAAGTGAGTGGATGGACCAAGCATGATATACCTATACAAAACAGAATACTGCTCAGCAATAAAAAAGAAATAAACTGTTGATGCTACAACATGAATAAATCCTAGAGACCTTAATCTGAGCGAAGAGGCCAGACACAGAAGAGTTCCTATTGCGGGATTCCATTTAGATGAAGCTCAACACAGTAGCTATGTGATAGACAAAGTTCTAAAGATGCCCCCACAATTCCCGTTCCCTGCTCTGCAGTCAGACAGGGATCCAGGTGCTGCTGGGAATGGACTTCGCAAGTCGAACTCAGGTTGCTCATCATCTGACTTTAAAATAGAGAGATTTCCTGGATTTTCTGGGCGGGCACAAGGTCATCTCAAGGGCGCTTGAAAGCAGAATTATGAGGCAGTGAGTTCGATGAGGGAGAAAAGGTCAGAGAAATCTGAAGTGTGTAGAGGACGCCACCCACCATCGCTGGCTTGAAGAAGGAGGAGGGGCCCCAAGCCAGGGAACAAGGGAGCCTCTGGGAGCTGACGGTGACCTCCTGAGAGGGACTCCATGCTGCTTCCGTGCAGAACTGAATCCCACCGCAATGCGGAGGAGCCTGGGAGTGGATGTAGCCCTGCCCACACCTTGACCCTGAGATCATCAGTAGATGCTGGCCTAAACCACGAAGTGTGTGATCATTTGTTACGAAGCGATAGGAAGCTACCACTGAGGGACTGAGAAAGGATGTGCCCCCTTCCTGGTGTGATGGACGTGGTCTAGGTCTTGCTGTGGCCGTGGTGACACACGTGGGCACTTAAAACCATTAAACTCAACATGAATCTGGGCATTCATTCCACAGTGTATATAGATGCCACGAATATGTTAAAAGAGTCAAGAATGTCAGAACATTCTTTCTGCAGCTGCCAGTCTGCCAATGGTCTCATCACTCCCAAAACAAAATCCTGCGGCTCTGCGGCACCCACTCCATGCTTGGGCTGCCTCGCTCCTCTGTGGACACACGGCAGCCACGCAGGCCCATGGCAGGGGCTGACCTCGCTGTTACAATGACTGAGAATGCCGTCCTCCAAAGGGCCTCAGGACTCCTTCCTTATTTCTTTGGATCTCTCACTGTATTAGGGAATTCTTTGGTGCCAGAATGCTTAAGCAGCACAGAGTAGGTGCCTCCTGAATCCCGTAGAGTACACGCACGGGCCTGCTGGGCAGGTGTGGTATCCTGGCCCTCAGGCCTTACAGAGCCCATGGGTCCCCACCCTGAACCCAACTCTGCCATCACCCTCACCTGCTTCTCCTGGACGCCCTGCCTTCTCCACCAGGGAACCTGAGAAGGGTGAAGCCACTGCACTTCCGAATCCCAGTCCCTACATGGTTATAACTTGACTATTAATCTGCATAAGCAGAGAATATCCTAGGAGGCCAAGCAGGCTTCCTCTCTCAGCCGTGCAGACGGCTGATTGCCCGGGGCAGCTGTTTAAATGTGCTCTCAATGGCTCACTTTGAGGGGCCAGTCCTCCTCAAGGGCCCTCGCTCCCCAGGGAAGAACCTGGCTGGGGTGTGACGCCTGGACCCCGGTGGCTGAGGCAGACTCCGTTTCCAGCCTTGGGGTACATATACACTGTGGGAGGGAGCTGGTGGACCTCCTGGTAGGATTGGATGGAAAAAGCTAGAAGGCTTTCTTAGAAACCACAGATTAAGACTTCTGGAGGCTAGGTTGGCAAACATCCAAGAGACATAAAGTGATTTACTTCTTAGCTCTCCAGGATTCAGTTTGATTTCAGTTTTAAACTGCTACCTCTGGAATTTTTAACAGAAACAATTAAACCAAAAGGAGTAAATTTCTTTCTTTCTTCTTCTTCTTATTTTTTTTTGTAAATTTGTTTCTTAACGACTGTGCAGCTCCAGGGCACAGAACACAGAGCCGGGACCTCACTCAGGGTGGACAGGCACCAACATTAGAAGGTCAGCGAAGCAGACTGGAATTTTCAGGACTGAATCTTTCCTTTGGACAGTTGACTCGACTGTCTTTGATTTTATGAATATCAGTATCCAGATTCTTTTTTTTTTTTACATCTTTATTGGAGTATAATTGCTTTACAATGGTGTGTTAGTTTCTGCTTTATAACAAAGTGAATCAGTTATACATCTACATATGTTCCCATATCTCTTCCCTCTTGGGTCTCCCTCCCTCCCGCCCTCCCTATCCCACCCCTCTAGGTGGTCACAAACCACCGAGCTGATCTGCCTGTGCTAGGCAGCTGTTACCCACTAGCTATCTACCTTACGTTTGGTAGTGTATATATGTCCATGCCACTCTCTCACTTTGTCACAGCTAACCCTTCCCCCTCCCCATATCCTCAAGTCCATTCTCTAGTAGGTCTGTGTCTTTATTCCCATCTTACCCCCTAGGTTCTTCATGACTTTTTTTTCTTAGATTCCATATATATGTGTTAGCATACGGTATTTGTTTTTCTCTTTCTGACTTCACTCTGTATGACAGACTCTAGGTCCATCCACCTCACTACAAATAACTCAATTTCGTTTCTTTTTATGGCTGAGTAATATTCCATTGTATATATGTGCCACATCTTCTTTATGCATTCATCTGTTGTTGGACACTTAGGTTGCTTCCATGTGCTGGCTATTATAAATAGAGCTGCAATGAACGTTTTGGTACATGACTCTTTTTGAATTATGGTTTTCTCAGGGTATATGCCCAGTAGTGGGATTGCTGGGTCATAGGGTACTTCTATTTGTATTTTTTTAAGGAACCTCCATACTGTTCTCCATAGTAGCTGTATCAATTTACATTCCCACCAACAGTGCAAGAGGGTTCCCTTTTCTCCACACCCTCTCCAGCATTTATTGTTTGTAGATTTTTTGATGATGGCCATTCTGACCGGTGTGAGGTGATAACTCATTGCAGGTTTGATTTGCATTTCTCTAATGATTAGTAGTGTTGAGTATCCTTCATGTATTTCTTGGCAATCTGTATACCTTCTTTGAAGAAATGTCTATTTAGTTCTTCTGCCCATTTTGGGATTGGGTTGTTTGTTTTTTTGTTATTGAGCTGCATGAGCTGCTTGTAAATTTTGGAGATTAATCCTTTGTCAGTTGCTTCATTTGCAAATATTTTCTCCCATTCTGAGGGTTGTCTTTTGGTTTTCTTTATGGTTTCCTTTGCTGTGCAAAAGCTTTTAAGTTTCCTTAGGTCCCATTTGTTTATTTTTGTTTTTATTTCCATTTCTCTAGGAGGTGGGTCAAAAAGGATCTTGCTGTGATTTATGTCGTAGAGTGTTCTGCCTATGTTTTCCTCTAAGAGTTTGATTTCAAGATCAAAGGCCAGAAGCAACAAGGTCCTACTGTATAGCACAGGGAACTATATTCAATATCCTCTAGTAATCTATGATGGAAAAGAATCTGAAAAAGGATATATGTATATGTATAACTGAATCACTTTGCTGTACAGCAGAAATTAACACAACATTGTAAATCAAGTATACTTCAATAAAATACATGTTTTTTTAAAAAAAGATTAAAGGCCAGGAAATCTTACTTTAGTTGATGAAGCTGCTGCTGCTGATTTCAGTAAGAAGCATGAGACTGGCTGCAGACAAGGTGAGAAGCCTGAGCCCCAAGGATGCTGTCTGCAGCATGAGGTTTTAGCTGGCCAGGTCTCCATCTTAACTGAAGTGATAGTAGGGACGGTGTGGCTTAGACACCAAGCAGAATGGCAGGCGGGGTGTGTGACTGGGTACAAGATGCCCACGGAATTCATTTGTTTGTCTTCCAAATCAAGTGATCCTTAAAATAATCCTTCTGAGACTGAAATCAAATTATGCATTTTTTAAACTTCACCGGAGAGTATCATTTTGGTCCTCTCTGGTCACAGCCTGCAGCCCAGCCCAGCCCCGCTGACCCCTGTTGTATCAGTGAGCCAAGGACGGCCTCCGAGGTTGGTTGGTTCTTCACTGCAGGCTGAGACCGCGGAGCTCCAAAGCCTGCCCGCCCTAACTCATGTTTTTACACATCCAGTTGTTTTAAACACAGCCCCATTGAGCACACCGTTAGCCGTTGAGAGCCTGCCTGCTTTGCATTCCCTGCAGACCTTCCCCCAGCATCTGCTCACTGTTGATAAGACTGAGCCTGTGGCTGTAAGACCCCAAGCCACTGCTGTCCTTCAGACCTCCCTGACCTCGAGACTCCCCGGGCTGCTGAGCAATATCACCCGACACCGAAGCCTCCGCTCCATCCCTGTCTCCCTGGGAGTCCCCTTGCGCTCCTCCTCTTCTGAGTAGAGACTCCCAGGTAGCCTCTGGACGGTCTCCTGCTGGGAGTTGCACACATGTCAGAGCATTGCCCAGGAAAGCTCGCCTGTGCCCCGGCTGCCTGCTGCTCATATCTTTTTCCCTTGATCAGCCCCCACATCTCTGGAGCCCCCAACACCTCTGCAATTCTCTGGCAGAGGGTGATTTTACAAGCCTCTGAGCCTTCATATATGCTGTTCCTCTTTTTCTGGGAAGTCTGCACTCCCCGCTCTTGAATAATGGGTGTGTCGGCCTCTGTGCAGACCCCCCTCTGGCTCTTTGTCCACACCTCTCAGCCATTCCAGTCCACAGCATCAGCTCACGTCTGTCTTACCTTTGCCCTGTTGGCCTCTTAAAAGCATACATGAGGGGACTTCCCTGATGGTGCAGTGGTTAAGAACCCGCCTGCCAACATGCAGGGAACACGGGTTCGAGCTCTGGTCCAGGAAGATCCCACATGCCGTGGAGCAACTAAGCCCATGCGCCACAGCTACTGAGCCTGCGCTCTAGGCCCGCAAACCACAGCTACTGAGCCCGCGTGCCACAACTACTGAGCCCACATGCTGCAACTACCGAAGCCCGTGTGCCTAGAGCCCATGCTCTGCAGCAAGAGAAGCCACCTCAATGAGAAGCCTGTGTACTGCAACAAAGAGTAACCCCCGCTCGCCGCAACTAGAGAAAGCCTGTGCACAGCGACAAAGACCCAACGCAGCCAAAAAAAAAAAAAAAAAAAAAAGGTACACATGGGTCCTTACATTTATATCATCAGCACCTCGGGATGTCTCAGGAGCTGGGGGTCTGCTGAAGACTCCTCGTAGTGCAGCATCGGGGCAGTCCCTGTCCTGAGCTTCTGGCTGTTTGGTTTAGATGTTGCTTCAGCTTCTCTGAAGCTGTTTCATCATGCACTTGCATCATTGTTTAGATTAATTGTGTCCTGAGTGTACAGAGCCCAGGAAATGCTAGAAAGTTATGCTTTGTTTATAAGCTCTGGAGTGTGTGAGACCCCAGAACAGAACTTCTCGGACTGTAAGTTCGTAGTCATTTATGTATTCACACAACAATGTAATAATTTCGTTTGTGGAGTAATTCAACAAATCTGCTGTGTATATAGAAATTGTCTTTCTTTCATTCAGTTGCTGTATATGCATGACCCAATTGAAGGTTGTCTTTTCAGAATTATTTTATTAGTATGTTTTAAAATATACTAACTAGATTATATTTCACATCACTGTGACATTGGTAGTTTCAATACTTACTTAACAGGCTAACACAAAATACTTATCACTTACTTTACAGGCTAACACAAAATACTCATCACTCGATGCTAAAATTGAATGTTTTCATTTACTTTTCTATATTATTTAACCAGTTGCCCAAAGTGGTTGAGTTCAAAATTCATTTTGGTTTTTGAACATGTGCATATTTGTTCAAAACAAACCAAAAGGGAGCCAATTAATTACCTAGACAAACAAGTCATGTTTACCCAGCATTCAGGTAAACTGAAGCCTGCATTTTAATGCTAATTAAATTAATTCAAACATTAGTATGAATTCCTCAAAGAAAATTAAGAAAATACAACAAAATGAGGAAATAAGATCACTCATGATCATACCCTTTAAAGAGAATCCCAGCGATGTTTGGCCATCTCCTCTTTCAGTTCTTCTTATACATATGTATGCATACACGTATGTGCAGATGTAATGCACACATATACATGCCCAGGATTTGTTGTATATATAGACATATTTTTTCAAATGTTTGCAGTAGGGACATCTTGTGGTTTGCCAAAATCCGCCCCCTTCTCCCTGAGAGGGACCTCCATCCCCCAGGCCCCTGGACTTGGACCAGTCATGTGATTGGTTCCCACCATGTAAGGGCCATGACAATGACAGTCATGGCCAGCACAGCCCATCTGAGGGGATGAGGCTTGAGGGGCGACCGCAGTGGAGCAGGGGACAAATGTGTGAGCTTCTGGACTCTACCCCCTCTGACTGAGGGGCTAGGGTCCCCAGGGTAGCCTTGGGGGCCACGTGTTACAGGCGGCCCCTGGATCTCAGGGGGACCATATGGAGTCTGCGTGTGAAGGGAACACACCTTCCGCTGTGAGCTACTGAACAGGGGCGGGGTTGGGGGGCTGCCGATTACCGTAGCTTAACCTACACTAACTAGTACGTTATTTTTATTAAATACTGAGACAATACATAATCATATTTATCAGAATTAATTATAAAAAGAATGCACTTTTAAAGCACCCAGCTTTGAAAATGGGGGAGTGGAATTTGTCATGAACTTGGAAGCCCTCTGTGGGTTTCTCCCCAACTGCATCTCATTGCCCCTCCCCACCACAGTCCCCACCACCTGGGTTGTGGGTTCACTTGCATCGCTTGTGCATCTTCAGGGTTTTACCCACTGTGTCTGTATCTCTAGTCGATACTCTGTTTCAAGTTGCACGTTTTGAACTTTACATAAATAGACTGAGACTATATGAATCTTTAGGGACTTGCTTCTTTCCTGCAACAGTATGCCTCTGAGATCCCTCTGGGCTGTTATATGAAGTTTAATTGACTTTTCCTTGCTGCATAGCACTCCATTGTCTGAAGAGACCGAAATGTTCATTGGTTCATTCTACTTTCAATAGACATTTGGGCTGTTTCTTGTTTCTGCTGTTATGACCCAGGCCGCCATGCACGCTTTTTACAGGCTCCTTGGGCATGTGGTGGGTGCAGAGGCATCTCTCGATATAGGAATTCCTATATATGGACCATGGGGCCCAGAGTCTATGGCATTTTAGAGGGAATGGCCGAGAACAGCCTCGCTGTTGAGGTGGTACCTCAGGAGAGACCTCAAGGAGCTAAAGGAGAAAACAGTGCTGGTGTTTGGGACATGAGTATTCCAAGCAGAAGGAAGAGCAAGTTCCAGGGCCCTGTGGCCAGACAGTCCTAGCTAGGGGACCAGAGCAGCCACATCCCCAAGAGGAGGAGGTGACATCACAGGGTTGTCACAGGTGCCCCGGGGCCAGAGAGCAAAGAACCTGGGGGTGACAGAGAGGAGTTATTTGGAAAGTTATTGGAAGTCTCTGGGGTTTAAAAGGAGAGGAATATGACAAGGTTTCCATTTTCAAAGGGCCACTCTGGCTGCCCGGTGAGCAGGGCACAAAGGAGCAGCAGGGGCCAGGAGCCTCTTGCAATAAGCCAGGTAAGAGGTGCAGCTGACCTACGGTAGGAAGGGTGGAGATTTTGAGAGGGGGTTAGATCGAGAGAATATATTTTAAAGTAAAGCCTAAAGGATTGGCTGATGTGGGCTGTGAGAGTGAGAACAGACTGAAAGTTGACAGCATGGATTTTCATGTCAAAGTCAATCTCTGTGAGGCCAGAGGCCAGAGGAAGCTCAAGCCTTGGGCTTGGGCTACGTCAGGCCTGGGCTGCCCTTGGATGCCTGGATTCATTTGCCTGAGCTGCTGTAACCGAGGGCCACAGACTGGGCAGCTTAAACAAGACACTTATTCTCATCATTCTGGAGGCTGGTAGGTCCCAGGACTGGGCAGAGGCCGATGCGGCCTCTGGTGAAGGCTCTCATCCTGGCTGGCAGACTTCTGGCTGTGTCCTCACATGGCCTTACCTCTGTGCCCTCATGGGGTGAAAAGGGAGAGCTCTCTGAGGTTGCTATCTCTTCTTATAAGGACACGAGCCCTATTAGGTTAGGGTCCCAACCTTTATGACCTAATATAACCTTCATTTCTCTCTCCAAATGCAGTCACCCTGGGTGTTAGGGCTTCAATATATGAATTTTGGAGGGACACAGTTTGGTGCACAGCAACCTCCAAGGTGAGATGCTGAGTCAGGAGTTGACCCAGGGACAAAAATCCAGGGGAAGTCAGTACACAGAGGGAGGAGGCTGACAGGACAACCAGAGAGCGAGTATGGATGGGGAAGGGAAGGGGCCCCAGGGCTGGAGGCCTGTCAGCAGGCAGAGGTCGGGAGTCTGAGAAGGATCCAGAAGGAGACCCAGGAGGACCATGAGTGGGAAGGAGGCCAAACGGAGCGTGGTGTCCTGTCCCAGTGCCATACACAGGATGTGATCAAAGAAGGGAGTGATTGCCTCTGAGGGTCTGTGGGAGCCATGGGTACAGGTCACAAGGGTAGCATCAGTGGGGGGTGGGAATGGGGGACCAGGGCTCAGGCAGTGATGGGAGGGGAACGGGTCACAACAGTGAGTGCAGAGAACAAGTCTAGAGTCCAGCCTCAGGTGCCTGTGTCCCTGGGGTCATTCCAGATCCCCCACTCCTTTGTCTCTGTGGCCAGTGTTTCCCATAATAGTGTCGATTTGGTCTCTTGTGTCTGAAATTCATAGTGTATATGTTGTTAGCACTTTTATCTTGTTTTTTCCTTTTTACAGTATAGAGCTTCAATTACTTAGCATAATGCATTTGAGATCTGTTTATGTTTTTCCATGAATCAGTGGTTTGTTCATCCTTACTGAGGAGTATCCACTGTATGGGTGAACCACGGGGGTTTTTTATGAGCAGTTGCCCATTTTGGTATTTATGAATACAATCACAGAATTTCATGTGAACATAGGTCTTCATTTCTCTTGGGTGAAAACGTAGGAAGGAGATTGCTAAATCATGGAGTAAATGTATGTTCAACTTTATAAGGAACAGACAAACCGGTTTCAAAGGCCATATCCTGTTGCATTCTCATGACAATGTATGGAATTTCCAGTTGACCCACATCCCCTCCTGCACTTGGTATTGTCAAGTTTCTTTAAACAGCTCTAATAGATGGTAAAAAGTGTGGATTTCGTTCCTGCTTCCAAATCCACTGAGCACCTGCTTCCAGTGCCTTTATCTTGTTTCCAGCCACGCCTGTAAACAGCAGAAGCCTCTACACTACATTGTTTCCTAACTTTTAGAATCTTAAGACTTAGAGTACTCCTTAGACTTTCAACCATCTCTCCTTAAGGTTGCCAAGACTGGGGCTCAGAGAGGAGACAGAGATTCCCAAGGTCACAGAGCAAAGTCAAGGCAGGCCTGTGACGAGAACATGGTGCCCAATGCTGGCTGCTTTTCCCACGGGCCTTGGACTCACACGGGCTAGTATGCAGGACACCCAGGGCAAACACCTGTGCTCCTCACGGCCCTGGGAGGCTCTCATGTAGAAATCCCAGCTCCCAGTCATTGGAGGGCTTGCCAGTTACCGCAGCAGAGCTGTGTTTCGAATTTAGAGATATTTGACTCATTCACATTGTTTGTCTAGGATATAGACATTCATTCAAGTTAAAAGTTAGTTAATTTTAGAGAAACGGACTGTCTCAGCTGAGGCTGATGGGTCCCAGTTATCAATCTCCCCTCTCTGTGTGGCCTTTGTGGTCTGTATCCATAGCCCCATGTCTCCATGGTCCTTCTATCTTAGAGGAAAGAAGCTGGATAAATGCATTTGCTCCTAGAGTAATATTAAGGGTTGGATGACAGGCACCTAATAGTAACTGGCCAGGAGCCTCCCCCCAGGGACAGCACAGGGTGGACCAGTATGTCCTTGCCCTTCAGAATGTCTGCCAAGCATCCACCCAGACCCCACCTACCGTTCTCTATTTTTTCTGTATTTTATTATGTCCATCCATATATGCATACATGTGTAATATTGCATTAATAGATTATAACATACATATCATTTATTTCTTTTCTGCTTGGTTCCCCATACCTTCTTCTTCTCAACTGCTAGAAACCCATATTAGCAACCTTATATGTATACTTCTGTATTTTTCTCCAAGCTCAAATAATTATCTACAGATATGTATGTAATATATATGTATAATATATACATACACACATATTTATGTACATGTATGTGTGCACACACATATGAATACAGTCAGAATCTGTCAGGAAATCTTGAGCTTTGCAAGTGTGATGGATTTTAATACAGGCACCTAGATGCTCACATCACCACTGAAGGGTTGGGAGAGTGAAGGCCAGGGAAACCACGGAGAGAAGCAGGTGAGAAGGGAGTCACCCTCAACCTCAGGGATGTCACCGGGGTCGGGCTGCTGTCACCATCTCCTGCATCAAAGCACCAAAGCCCTCCTTGGAGGGCTTCCTCTGGAAGCAGCTGTGACTCACGGGCTATTGAGGACAGGACTCCCCAGAGCCCCCCGACCCCGGGAGTTGTGTGTCCCTGCTGCTCCTCTTGCAGCCTTGCAAACCTTGCATGAGTGCTTCTTGGAACCTGTCAGGAAAACAATCTGGGAAGTGTCATTGCAGGCTTCTTCCCCATTTCCAGAGAATGAAAAAGAAGGGTGCAGGGGAGGCAGCCATTGAGTTGGCAGTGGGCTCTCCGGCACTCACCCCTTTGTCCAATCCCCATCCATATACATCCTTTGACGCATATCTAAATGAGCAAGCAGCACATTAATGTCACCGTCCATCATGCAGGTAAAAATGCTTCACTTCCCACCAACCGTGGAGACAGGAAGTCCACGAGGCACTGGACCCATCTTGAATTTTGCTCATCCCTCACCTGGTTGGATTGTGACCATCTCTGATAAACTGTAACTTGAGGACTGAATTAAGAGCTTACGCTTAGCCTTCCTTATATTCTATGACATGGAAGGGAGAAGGGTACTCGGTTCATCTTACCGATAGATAAATAACAAAGTAAGGGGGAAAATCTGCAAACCGTTGTGGTCTTGAACCTGGCCCCTGGCCGGCTCTGGTTTGGGTGTTTGTAATGCCTTCCCCAGGGCACTTGCCCTGCTCTACTTGTCCTCACCCAGCTCCCAGACCTTCATATCCAGAGTCTGTGCCATCAACTCAGGATCCTTTTCTGCCGTTCACATGCTGGGCAAGTCCTGGTTTAACAGTTGTAAAATCTACTCCTCTGCACTTCCTTCAAATTTCTGCTGGTGAAATTCTTGCAGCTCTTTTGATGTGTGTGAGACCTCTTCCCAGGCCATCTTCCTAGTTACAAATCTGAAAACTAAAAAGAGCTGGGCATCTCCCTGTAGGGCATCTGCACAGACAAGGTCATTGCTGGGTCTTCAGACAGCAGGGGGCTAGCCTCAGTCAAGGGAGGAAGGGTGCTTCTGCTGGCTCAGGAGACTCAAGGCCCCCACGTTCATTAGAACCCACCTCAATGTTCTCAGGACCCCATGCAGCTGTCAAGCCCTCATCCTTCCTGCTCACTGTCCTACCTTGTTCATGGGAAACCTGGCAAGGCTTTGAATTAAGCTTGCACAACTCAGCCACTTGCAGCATCAAAAAGGTCTAGATTTGGAATCAACAGCATAGCTATATGAGCTCAGAAGTTCCTAAAGGGAGGTCGTGAGGGCTCTGATTCCACAGCCGTGCCTGGAGCCAAGCCCCTCGCGCCTTTTTGTCCAGCATGCTGGCCGGTGCAGTGGGAAGGGGAGCCCACCACAGTCCTGTTGGCTCTCCCACAGTGGCAGAGAACCAGTCTCATCTCTGTACTTCTGCATTCTTGGCACCGCATCCAGTACCACCTGTATCCATCAGCATTGGGTGGGGAAGATGGAAGCCACTCCAGTATTCCCGGGGGGATGGGAGCTAGAGGGTTAGGAAGCCACAGAAGTGTGTACCCTTGGAGGAAATTGTGCTCAGGACAGGTTGCTGTGCAGGGCGGTCGCCGGCACTCACTGGGAGTCCTCGCAGCCTCAGGGGTCCCAGGCACCTCCACCACCACCCACCCAGTGACTGGATCACCAAAGCAGGAGCTTCTCGGGGCATGGCCCCAAACCTCCAGCCAGTCTCACGCCTGCTCTCTGCCCAGGCATCTGCTCGCAACCCTCTGTAGAAAACTGGCCTGAGGTGCTCCTGCAAATCTTGCATGAATACCTATCACTGGAGGCCGTCCCAGAACAATAACCAGGAAGGGGATTCTGGGAACAGCTCCGTGGGTTCCTCTCCTGCATTGCAGGCAGGGTGTGCAAAGACAGCGGGGGCAGGAAAGCACGTGGATGCTGGGCATGGACCAGGCAGGGCCGGTCCTTCTGTCACCAAAGGTGATTGTATAGAACACACTTTCATCGTAGTGCTTTTCTCAGTCAACAATCCTTCACTGAAACCCCCTCACATCAGTTGTATGTGCACATTCATTCTCTTCAGTGGCTGAGTCATCTCCACCTGTGGATTACCGTAATTCAGCCAGCCATTCGACCAGTCAGCTTGGCCCTGGACGCCTGCCTCCCCACTCCCTCCCTGAGGGTCAAACACTGGGAGAACCCCCACCTCTCCGTCCTCACTGTCGCCGGTGGGGGGGGGCATCTCATCTCTCATCTGTGCTGCTACAGTCACCCCCTAACGTTCCTTCTGCCTTTAGCTTGGCCCAGTTCTAATGCAGTCTGCTGTTTCATCAGAGTGATTGTTCTTAAATGCAAATACTTAATTTTTCTACAATAAAAATTTGATCCAGCCCCACTCCTGTTGGGGAATGCTTCAGTGACTGGTCTTTGCCCTGGGATAAAGGCCAGACTTCATGGCAAACTTCACAAGACCCTTCAGGGAATGTGCTATCTCAGCATCTCCGTCTCCCTGCATCCTTCAGTTTCCCTAACCAGGCCTCTCCTGTCTTCTCCCCTCTGGGCTTCACTAACACATAACTGCCTTCAGTGTTTGAATGTGCCAGGTGATGATAATTCCAGGTTTACTCACGTGCTATCCTCTCTCTGCTCACCTGCTCCTGACTTTTTGCCAAAATAGCTTTTACTCTGCTGTGAGGTCTCAGCCAAATGAGACATCCTCCAGAGAGCACCTCTGATCATCCTCCAAGTCTGAGTTAGACGTCCTCCTATGTCAGACCCTGTACTCATGCACAACACTTAGGTCTCGTTGTAGTCCTCTGGCCTCCTGACTCTTTTCTCTATATTAGTTAGCTGGTTGCTGGCAGTAATCTATCCAAACTCTTATTCAGCTTCTTTTTTTCCCCTCACTCAGCTATTCTTAGCTCTTGTCCTTTTCATGTTCATGCTTGTTACCTCATGTTTGCAAGATGATTGCCACAGCCCCAGGTCTCACATCTGTGTTCCAGTCAGTAAGAATGGGGAGTAACAGCACAAGGCAACCCTCCTCTTAAGTCTACATTCCTTTAAATCAGAAATAAAAATTCTTTTCCGACACCTCCCAACAGAGTTTGGCCCAGATTTGAGCACTGAGGAATGACAACATCTAGAGATTTAGTGAAGGAGGAAGAGACGCTGTTAAAGGAGAGGAATAGAGCAGCCATTGGAGTAAGAGAATGTAGTGTCTTGAAAGAAGTGAGAGTGACAGACACCATGCTGTGCATTAGATACTGCTTCCCCCACCACCCCAAAAAAGAGAGTGAATCAAGAAGGAGGCTGAGAGGTCAGCTATATGAATGGGGGCAGATCAGTGACCTTGGATTTGTCTACATCAAAGTCATTGGTCATTTTGAAAAGAGCTGCTTCATAGAGCAGTGATCACAAAAGCCATCCTGCAGCGAGTCAGAGAATGAAGTTTCACAAATATAACATCTCTTGTCCTTCAACCTTTGTTTAAATTGTCTGCACGTACTAGCCTCTGTATAGTTGGCAATGGAATACAAAATAATACTAATGTTTTTTAAGTTTTCTATATGCAAAATATCAGTCATATAATTTGGTTATATTATGATTTTTTTGTATTTGGACAAGCATCTGGTGAACTATGACCTCTTGGAAGATTAGTTGAGGCAGCCTTTGGACTAATTTCCTTCTACACATTTCTATAAAAATAAACTAACTAAAACTGATCTTATAATTACCAGCTAGCTTAGAGGACTGGTTATTTCAATTGGTTCTATTTCTGTCTGCATTTAATGGCTCGGAAATTTGACATTGTTTCCTGCAAACGTAAATAAGATCTTCCACTTATAGCAATATGGCAGATGAAACATTATGGAAAAGTTCTCACTCTAAAATACTTAAAATACTGGGTAATTTACTTTAAATCCTTTTTAAATTTTATTTACTGTTTGTTTTAGATAACTAATGTATTCAAACAGTTCAAAACTTAAAAGAGGAAGTGTACGCCCTTCTGTGCCCTCTACCCGACTCCTCCCTGACTCCTGGGTCACCACTTGTATTAGTTTCTTATTTAGCCTTCCAGTTTTTGTGTAAGCAGATGCAAGTAAACATTCATATATGTATTTTTCTATCCTTACTCAAAAGGTGGCATTATGAATATTTGACACCTTGCTTATTTCACACCTGGTGTATGCTGGAGACCTTCCCGTGGACCCACATCATTCCTTCATGTAACAACAGAACATTATGTCAGGGGAGTGGACTGTGGTTTACTTAAATATTCTTCTATAGATGGACACTTAGCTTGTTTCCATTATTTTGCTGTTGTAAACAATGCTGCAGTGACCATATTGTACATGCCTCATATTTATGTGTATAGCTATTTCTATAGGATAAATTCCCAGAAGTGGGTTGGCTGAATCACAGGATAAGGGTGTTGTAATTTTGGTGAATCCTGGGAAATTGTCTTGCTTGGGGGATATATCATTCCATACTTCCACCAGCCAGCAGCTGAGCAAGATGGTTTGCACACTAACTTGGTAACCAGGTGGTTGCCAACTTTTCATTTTGCCCCTCTGATATGTGTGAAATAACTTCTCAGATTTTTTTCTAGTATATTTGTAAATTGCATTTCTTTTGTGAATAAAATCAAGCATCTTTCCGTATGTTTCATGGACATATGAAATTCTTTTTCTGTGTGAACTGTCTGTTCATGTCCTTTGCCTGTGTGTCTTTTGAGTAGTTAATCATTTTTTTTTTCTTATTGGTTTCTGGGCAAAACACATACACATACACACATGCACATGCATGCACACACACCACACAGGAGAAAACAGAGGGTGTCATATCTGCTCTGTGTGCCCAGATGGGGAGCCGCAGCTGCTTGGGGCTCACAGCTGAGGCCTCTGCAGGTGACATCCCAGCCAGAGAATATCACCTCACCCAAGACTCTCCCCCTCCTGGGGGCGCCTCCATGTGGTGCCTTCTTTATGTCTGAGTATAATGGCCTGGCCCCTTACCACACTGCGGACACCTCTGAAGGGCCACCCCCACTCCCATGCCACCTGCCAATTCAGCCAAGGCCCTACTGAACCTTCTTGATGGGTCAGCTGCTGCTCCCACCCAGTCCTGCCGCCTCATCCCCCACAGCGTGCCCCCTCCTCAGATTTTCTTGGGAACAGAACTGCCTCAGAGATGACGCCTTGTATGTGATAGGAGTTGCGAACATTTTCCCAGATTGACATTTGCCTTTTGACATTTTGTATGTATTTAAGTCTCTCCAGGACTTCCCCTTACATTCCATGGTTTTGTCTGATTGTTCATATACCAATTGTTGAGGCAGTGGAGTGGGTTTGGTGACTGCAAGTGCCCCTCCCTCCTTACTGCTCTTATGTTTCAGAGCCTCTCTAGTTATTCTTGCTTAGTTTTCCAAATGAACTTTAAACTCAGTTTGTCTGATTCCAAGAAGAAAAAAAAAGTGCTTATATTTCTTACAGGATCATATTAAATTTACAAATTAGCTTAGGAAGAAATGATGATACTGAGTCTTCCAAGTTAGGAACATAGTGTGTGCGGTTCTACTTTTGTGCCTTTCAGGGATATTATAATGTTTCCACCTATGGAAACACATCTATGTGTTTACACATCTATGTATAAACACCTATGTTTTACACATCTCTTTTAAGTTCATTTCTTGGTATTTTTTCTTTTAGTTGCCATCATAAATGTAATGTTCTCTTCCATTATGTCTTCTAACTTTATTTTTGTTTATATAAGAAGGCTATTTTTCATGTATGTCAGTTTTTCATCAAGGCTGTTCACAGACTATGTCTGGCTCTCTGCCTCCCCCTAGTGGGGACATGAGTGCATTGCCCCTCCTGGCCCCTGTAGTTGGATGGTCCCTTTGACTAGTTCCGGCCACGGGGTTATGAACACAAATGAGGTGTCACTTCTGAGCCAGTGTTTGATCCTTAGTTGGAGATGCTCCAGGGATCTCTGTCCTTCTGCCACACTGATGGGCGGTTTTTAAGAGCAGCTGCTCTGTCAGCCTGAATCCTGAAGTGAGAAGGTGTGACACAGATCTGGGGCGGACCCACAGCAGACTCGTGGGCTGAGCAAAAAGCAAACCTTTGTTGTGGTTGTCTCACGGGTTTAGAAGCTATTGCCATAAACAGCAGGTGTTCTTTTGTTACTAGTCCATGTCCGTGTGTTTATCTTAGCGTCTCATGGTAACTTCTGTTTTATATGGTTTCTACTTTTTATTTAATATGCATATATTTGTATTTCTTATGTCTTGTTTTAATATGTGCTGGGGATTTGTTTTAACCGGGTCTGGTAAGACACACACACAGAAATGACTGTCATGAAGCAAGAAAGTTTTACTCCCAGTTCCCTAGAGGCAGGAGGCATGGCACCCAGGGCCACCTGGAGAAGCACCAGGGTCGGAAGGCAAAGGGGCTGAGGAGAACACGTGGGCTAGGATTTACTATGGTTTCTGCAAGAAGGAATGGGCAAGGTGGGGTAGGCGGATTTAGTATCGGCTGGTGTGAATCATTGCAGTAGGTTCCAGGGTGGAGGGGCTGCCATATGCTGTCTCTGGCCTTGGGTGTTTAGCACAAAGGGGACATTGGCCCAGAGCATGAGGGCCTGACAGAGGAGGTGGTTGGGGGTGTGGACTCTGGATTGGCTCCTTCTTCATATGAAAGGCATGCTTGCAGGGAGTCATTTGCCATCACCAAGAATTAGAGCGTTCTGAGAAGGGCGATTTCTCCCGGGTCAGCAAGACCTCAAAACTACAGAAAATAAAAAAGTAGGATTAATTCATCTCCACTGTGGACTGAACCCTTTAGCATTATAAAGTGGCCTTCCGCATCTTACTTAATGCCTTTTGACCTAAATTCTATTTGTTTGATATAAGATTATGATCCCTATATTGCCTTTTGTTATTATTGTTGCTATTGTTTTATCTTTGCCTGATAAACCATGGTTCCTCCCCTTTAGTTATAACCTTTCTGAATCACTTTTCTGAATATATCTCCCATATACAGCACAAGTTGATCTTTGTTTTTGAGGTAATATGAAAATTCTTATCTTTAAATAGCTGCATTAAACCTGTTTAAACTTATTGCTATGACAGATATGGTTGGTCTTAATTCTGTCGTATTATATTTACTATTAATATATAAATATTTAAATGACTTTCACTGTATTTTATTAGCTTTTTATTTTTAAATGTTTTTCTGATATTTAGGAAAGTTATGTTTTTTATCTAGTGGTTACTTTTTAAAATTCTACCTTTATGTACTATCCTCTTTCCCTTTTTCCTTTTTTTAATGTAATTATTTTTTATTGAAGTATAGTTAATTACAATGTCGTGTTAGTTTCAAGTATATAGCAAAGTGATTCAGTTATACATATATATGTATTCTTTTTCAGTTTCTTTTCCATTATAGGTTACTATAAGATATTGTGTATAGTTCCCTGTGCTATACAGTAGGTCATTGTTTACCTATTTTATAGATAGTAGTATATGTTAATCCCATGTTAATCCCAAATTTCTAGTTTATCTCTCCCCACCTAACCTGCTGTCACCTTTGGTAACGATAAGTTTGTTTTCTATGTCTGTGAGTCTATTTCTGTTTTGTAAATAAGTTCATTTGTATCATGTTTTTAGATTCCACATATAAGTGGTATAATATGGTATTTGTCTTCCTCTCACTTACTTCACTTAGTATGATAATCTCTAGGTCCATCCACGTTGCTGCAAATGGCATTATTTCATTCCTTTTATGGCTGAGTAATGTTCCATTGTATTATATATACCACATCTTCTTTATCCATTCATCTGTCGATGGGCATTTAGGTTGCTTCCATGTCCTGGCTATTGTAAATAGTGCTGCAGTGAACACTGGGTTGCATGTATCTTTTCAAATTAGACTTTTCTTCAGATATATGCCCAGAGTGGGATTGTAGGATCATATGGCAACTCTATTTTTAGTTGTTTAAGGAACCTCCATACTGTTCTCCATAGTGGCTATACCAATTTATTTCCCACCAACAGTGTAGGAGGGTTCCCTTTTCTCCAAATCCTTTCCAGCATTTATTGTTTGTAGATTTTTTTGATGATGGCCATTCTGACGGGTGTGAGGAAATACCTCATTGTAGTTTTTTTTTTTTTTTTTGCGGTACGCGGGCCTCTCACTGTTGTGGCCTCTCCCGTTGTGGAGCACAGGCTCCGGACGCGCAGGCTCAGCAGCCATGGCTCACGGGCCCAGCCGCTCCACAGCATGTGGGATCTTCCCGGACCGGGGCACGAACCCGTGTCCCCTGCATCGGCAGGCGGACTCTCAACCACTGCGCCACAAGGGAAGCCCCTCATTGTAGTTTTGATTTGCATTTCTCTAATAATTAGTGATACTGAGCATCTTTTCATGTGCCTGTTGGCCATCTATATGTTTTCCTTAGAGAAATATCTATTTCTTCAGCCATTTCTTTTCGAACAATATGTTCATTTTATTTTATTACATTTTATTTTTGACTTGAATAATATATATTTTTTTATATAGCATGTTCTTATAAGTCATCAATTTTATACACAATTTTATACACATCACTGTATACATGTCAATCCCAATCACCCAATTCGTCACACCACCACCCCCACCACCCCGCCACTTTCCCCCCTTGGTATCCATACGTTTGTTCCCTGCATCTGTATCACAATTTCTGCCCTGCAAACCAGTTCATCTGTACCATTTTTCTAGGCTCCACATATACGTGTTAATATACGATATTTGTTTTTCTCTTTCTGACTTACTTCACTCTGTATGACAGTCTCTAGATCCATCCATGTCTCAACAGATGACCCAATTTCATTCCTTTTTATGGCTGAGTAATATTCCATTGTATACAGGTACCACATCTTCTTTATCCATTCGTATGTCAGTGGGCATTTAGGTTGCTTCCATGACCTGGCTATTGTAAATAGTGCTGCAATGAACATTGGGGTGCATGTGTCTTTTTGAATTATGGTTTTCTCTGGATATATGCCCAGTAGTGGGATTGCTGGATCATATGGTAATTCTAATTTTTGATTTTTAATGAACCTCCATACTGTTCTCCACTGTGGCTGTATCAATTTACATTCCCACCAACAGTGCAAGAGGGTTCCCTTTTCTCCACAGCCTCTCCAGCATTTGTTGTTTGTAGATTTTCTGATGGTGCCCATTCTAACTGGTGTGAGGTGATACCTCATTATAGTTTTGATTTGCATTTCTCAAATAATTAGTGATGTGGAGCAGATTTTCATGTGCTTCTTGGCCATCTGTATGTCTTCTTTGGAGAAATGTCTATTTAGACCTTCTGCCCATTTTTGGATTGAGTTTTTTGTTTTTTTAATATTGAGCTGCATGAGCTGTTAATATATTTTGGAGATTAATCCTTTGTCCGTTGATTCGTTTGCAAATATTTTCTTCCATTCTGAGGGTTGTCTTTTCGTCTTGTTTATGGTTTCCTTTACTGTGCAAAAGCTTTTAAGTTTCATTAGGTCCCATTAGTTTATTTTTTTTTTTATTTCCATTACTCTAGGAGGTGGATCAAAAAAGATCTTGTTGTGATTTATGTCACAGAGTGTTCTTCCTCTTTTTTCCTATAAGAGTTTTATAGTGTCCGGTCTTATATTTAGGTCTCTAATCCATTTTGTGTTTATTTTTGTGTATGGTGTTAGGGAGTGTTCTAATTTCATTCTTTTACATGTAGCTGTCCAATTTTCCCAGCACCACTTATTGAAGAGACTGTCTTTTCCCCATTGTGTATCCTTGCCTCCTTTGTCATAGACTAGTTGACCATAGGTGCGTGGGTTTATCTCTGGGCTTTCTATCTTGTTCCATTGATCTATGTTTCTGTTTTTGTGCCAGTACCATATTGTCTTGATTACTGTAGCTTTCTAGTATAGTCTGAAGTCAGGGAGTCTGATTCCTCCAGCTCCGTTTTGTTTTTTGTTTTTTATTTTTTTCTTTTTTTGGTACGCGAGCCTTTCACCACGCAGGCTCAGTGGCCATGGCTCATGGGCCCAGCTGCTACGCGGCATGTGGGATCTTCCCAGACCGGGGCACAAACCCGTGTCCCCTGCATCGGCAGGCAGACTCTCAACCATTGCGCCACCAGGGAAGCCCACCAGCTCCGTTTTTTTCCCTCAAGACTGCTTTGGCTGTTCGGGGTCTTTGGTGTCTCCATACAAATTTTAAGATTTTTTGTTCTACTTCCGTAAAAAATGCCATTGGTAATTTTTAGGGATTGCACTGAATCTGTATTTTGCTTTGGGTAGTATAGCCATTTTCACAATACTGATTCTTCCAATCCAAGAACATGGTATGTCTCTCCATCTGTTGGTATCATCTTTAATTTCTTTCATCAGTGTCTTATAGTTTTCTGCATACAAGTCTTTTGTCTCCCTAGGTAGGTTTATTCCTAGGTATTTTATTCTTTTTGTAGCAATGGTAGATGGGAGTGTTTCCTTAATTTCTCTTTCAGATTTTTTATCACTAGTGCATAAGAATGTCAGAGATTTCTGTGCATTAATTTTGTATCCTGCAACTTTACCAAATTCATTGATTAGCTCTAGTAGTTTTCTGGTGGCATCTTTAGGATTCTATGTATAGTATCATGTCATCTCCAAACAGTGACAGTTTTACTTCTTCTTTTCTAATTTGGATTTCTTTTTCTTCTCTGATTGCCATGGCTAGGACTTCCAAAACTGTGTTGAATAATATTGGTGAGAGTGGACATCCTTGTCTGTTCCTGATCTTAGAGGAAATGATTTCAGGTTTTCACCATTGAGAATGATGCTTGCTGTGGGTTTGTCATATATGGCCTTTATTACGTTGAGGTAGGTTCCCTCTATGCCTACTTTCTGGAGAGTTCTTTATCATAAATGGGTTTTGAATTTTGTCAAAAGCTTTTTCTGCATCTATTGAGATGATCATATGGTTTTTAATTCTTCAATTTGTTAATTTGGTGTATCACATTGATTGATTTGCATATACTTAAGAATCCTTGCATCCCTGGGATAAATCCCACTTGGTCATGGTGTATGATCCTTTTAATGTGTTGCTGGATTATGTTTGCTAGTATTTTGTTGTGGATTTTTGCATCTATATTCATCAGTGATATTGGTCTGTAATTTTTTTTTGTAGTATCTTTTTCTGGTTCTGATATCAGGGTGATGGTGGCCTCATAGAATGAGTTTGGGAGTTTTCTTTCTTCTGCAATTTTTTGGAAGAGTTTGAGAAGAATGGGTGTTAGCTCTTTTCTAAATGTTTGATATAATTCACCTGTAAAGCCATCTGGTCCTGGACTTTTGTTTGTTGGAAGATTTTTAATCAGTTTCAATTTCAGTGCTTGTGATTGGTCTGTTCATATTTTCTATTTCTTCCTGGTTTAGTCTTGGAAGGTTATACCTTTCTTAGAATTTGTCCATTTCTTCCAGGTTGTCCATTTTATTGGCATGGAGTTGCTTGTAGTAGTCTCTTAGGATGCTTTGTATTTCTGTGGTGTCTGTTGTAACTTCTCCTTTTTCATTTCTAATTTATTGATTTGAGTCCTCTCCCTCTTTTTCTTGATGAGTCTGGCTAATGGTTTATCAATTTTGTTTATCTTCTCAAAGAACCAGCTTTTAGTTTTATTGATCTTTGCTATTGTTTTCTTTGTTTCTATTTCATTTATTTCTGCTCTGATCTTGATGATTTCTTTCCTTCTGCTAAATTTGGGTTTTGTTTGTTCTTCTTTCTCTAGTTCCTTTAGGTGTAAGGTTAGATTGTTTATTTGAGATTTTTCTTGTTTCTTGAGGTAGGCTTGTATAGCTATAAACTTCCTCTTAGAACTGCTTTTGCTGCATCCCATAGGTTTTGGATCGTCGTGTTTTCATTGGCATTTGTCTCTAGGTATTTTTTGATTTCCTCTTTGATTTCTTCAGTGATCTCTTGGTTATTTAGTAACGTATTGTTTAGCCTCCATGTGTTTGTGTTTTTTACAGTTTTTTCCCTGTTATTGATTTCTAGTCTCATAGCGCTGTGGTCAGAAAAGATGCTTGATATGATTTCAATTTTCTTAAATTTACTGAGACTTGATTTGTGACCCAAGATGTGATTTATCCTGGAGAATGTTCCGTGTGCACTTGAGAAGAAAGTGTAATCTGCTGTTTTTGGATGGAATGTCCTATAAATATCAATTAAATCTATCTGGTCTACTGTGTCATGTAAAGCTTCTGTTTCCTTATTTATTTTCATTTTGGATGATCTGTCCATTGGTGTAGTGAGGTGTTAAAGTCCCCTATTATTGTGTTACTGTCGACTTCCTCTTTTATAGGTGTTAGCAGTTGCCTTATGTATTGAGGTGCTCCTATGTTGGGTGCATATATATTTATAATTGTTATATCTTCTTCTTGGATTGATTCCCTGATCATTATGTAGTGTCCTTCCTTGTCTCTGGTAACATTCTTTATTTTAAAGTCTATTTTATCTGATATGAGTATAGCTACTCCAGCTTTCTTTTGATTTCCGTTTGCATGGAATATCTTTTTCCATCCCCTCACTTTCAGTCTGAATGTGTCCTTAGATCTAAAGTGGGTCTCTTGTAGACAGCATATATATGGGTCTTGTTTTTGTGTCCATTCAGCTAGCCTGTGTCTTTTGGTTGGAGCATTTAATCCATTCACATTTAAGGTAATTATCAATATGTATGTTCCTATTACCATTTTCTTAATTGTTTTGGGTTTGTTTTTGTAGGTCCTTTTCTTCTCTTGTGTTTCCCACTTAGAGAAGTTCCTTTAACATTTGTTGTAGAGCTGGTTTGGTGGTGCTGAATTCTCTTAGCCTTTGCTTGTCTGTAAAGCTTTTGATTTCTCCATTGAATCTGAATGAGATCCTTGCCGGGTAGAGTAATCTTGGTTGTAGGTTCTTCCCTTTCATCACTTTACGTATATCATGCCACTCCCTTCTGGCTTGTAGAGTTTCTGCTGAGAAATCAGCTGTTAACCTTATGGGAGTTCCCTTGTATGTTATTTGTCATTTTTCCCTTGCTGCTTTTAATAATTTTTCTTTGTCTTTAATCTTTGCCAATTTGATTGCTGTGTGTCTCAGCATGTTTCTCCTTGGGTTTATCCTGTATGGGACTCTCTGCGCTTCCTGGACTTGGGTGGCTATTTCCTTTCCCATGTTAGGGAAATTTTCGACTATAATCCTTCAAATATTTTCTCTGGTCCTTTCTCTCTCTCTTCTCCTTCTTGGACCCCTATAATGTGAATGTTGTTGTGTCTAATGTTGTCCCAGAGGTCTCTTAGGCTGTCTTCATTTCTTTTCATTCTTTTTTCTTTATTCTATTCCACAGCAATGAATTCCACCATTCTGTCTTCCAGGTCACTTATCCGTTCTTCTGCCTCAGTTATTCTGCTATTGGTTCCTTCTAGTGTATTTTTCATTTCAGTTATTGTATTGTTCATCTCTGTTTGTTTGTTCTTTAATTCTTCTAGGTGTTTGTTAAACATTTCTTGCATCTTCTTGATCTTTGCCTCCATTCCTTTTTCAAGGTCCTGGATCATCTTCATTATCGTTATTCTGGATTCTTTTCCTGGAAGGTTGCCTATCTCCACTTCACTTAGTTGTTATTCTGGGGTTTTATCTTGTTCCTTCATCTGGTACATAGCCCTCTGCCTTTTCATCCTGTCTATCTTTCTGTGAGTGTGGTTTTTGTTCCACAGGCTGCAGAATTGTAGTTCTTCTTGCTTCTGCTGTCTGCCCTCTGGTGGATGAGGCTATCTAAGAGGCTTATGCTTCTTCTGCCATTTTTTGATTTTTTTTTTTTTTTATATTAAGCTATATGAGCTGTTTGTATTATTTGGAAGTTAAGCCCTTGTCAGTCACATCATTTGCAACTATTTTCTCCCATTCCATAAGTTGTCTTTTTGTTTCATTTATTGTTTCCTTTGCTGTGAAAAAGATTTTAAGTTTAGTTTGATCCCATTTATTTATTTTTGGTTTTATTTCTGTTACTCTAGGGGATGGATCCAAAAAAATATTGCTGAGATTTATGTCAAAGAGTGTACTGCCTATATTTTCCTCTAGGAGTTTTATAGTATCTGGTCTTACATTTAGGTCTTTAATCCATTTTGAGTTTATTTTTGTATATGGTGTTAGAGAATGTTCTAATTTCATTTTTTTACATGTAGCTGTCTAATTTTCCCAGCATCACTTATTGAAGAGACTGTCTTTTCTCCCTTGTTTCTTGCCTCCTTTGCCATAGTTTAATTGACCGTAAGTGCCTGTGTTTATTTCTTGGCTTTGGACATCCTAGCCATAGCAATCAGAGAATAAAAAGAAGTAAAAGGAATCCAAATTGGAAAAGAAGAAGTAAAACTGTTACTGTTTGCAGATGACATGATGCTATATATAGAAAAAGATGCTACCAGAAAGCTACTAGAGCTCATCAACGAATTTGGTAATGTTGCTGGATACAAAATTAATACACAGAAATTTTTTGCATTTCTATACACTAACAACAAAAGGTCAGAAAGAAAAATTAAGGAAACAATCGCATTTACCGTTGCATAAAAAAAAATACCTAGGAATGAACTTACCTAAGGAGGCAAAAGACCTGTACTATGAAAACTATAAGACACTGATGAAAGAAACTGAAGATGACACAAACAGATGGAAATATATACTATGTTCTTTGATTTGAAAAATCAATATTGTTAAAATGACCATATACCCCAAAGCAATCTACAGATTCAATGCAATCCCTATAAAATTACCAATGGCATTTTTCACAGAACAAGAACAAAAACTTTTTAACTTTGTATGGAAACACAAAAGACCCCAAA
Source organism: Grampus griseus (assembly GCF_964374135.1). Classification (NCBI taxonomy): domain Eukaryota; kingdom Metazoa; phylum Chordata; class Mammalia; order Artiodactyla; family Delphinidae; genus Grampus; species Grampus griseus. The sequence continues at coordinate 120,500,357 of NC_139018.1, read as the reverse complement.
TAGCCAAAACAATCTTAAGAAAGAACAGAGTTGGAGGTAGCATACTCCCTGACTTCAGACCATACTACAAAGCCACAGTCATCAAAACAGTATGGTACTGGCACAAAAACAGACATATAGATCAATGGAATCAGTTAGCTTTTTATTTTTAAAAGTTATATTTTTATCTAGTGGTTACTTTTAAAACTGCTACCTTGATGTACTATCCTCTTTCCCTTTTCCTTATAGTTGGTTCCAATGATCTGCCTCAATAAAACTAGTTTATATCTTCTTCCTCCTCCCTCTCTCTCTTCTACCATCCAGTTTAGTTAGTAGTATGTCGTTCACATGTTTCTAGTGTTTACCTTTGTACTATTATGTATGTTCACATATTTATATTTGATCTGCTGACTTTAAGTACTATTTTGTACTCCCATGTAGTACAGCTGAAGCAACTGTAAGTGGACTTTACTTTCTACTTTCTACCATTTTTGTGTGTGTGTGTGGTATGCAGGCCTCTCACTGTTGTGGCCTCTCCCGTTGCAGAGCACAGGCTCTGGACGCACAGGCTCAGCGGCCATGGCTCACGGGCCTAGCCTCTCTGCGGCATGTGGGATCTTCCCGGACCGGGGCATGAACCCGTGTCCCCTGCATTGGCAGGCGGACTCTCAACCACTGCGCCATCAGGGAAGCCTCTTTCTACCATTTTTGTTTTGGCAGAATGTTCTTCTCTGTCATTTGTATCTGTACCTTTGCTTTTACTTAGCTGTACAGTTAAATACATTTAGTGCTACCTCAGTTTCCCTTTGCCAAACCTCCATTCATTCTTGATTGGCTGGAACTCATCTTCTAGTAGTTTTCTCAAGAAAGATCCATTTGACTAATATTTCCTGAACTCAGACGTGTTTTAAATGATTTGTCTGTAGCCTTTATCCATGAAGGAATGGCCTATATGGGTATAAACATTCTTAGCTCGCACTTCTTTACTTCTTTCAGTATCTTGTAAATGTGGCCCATTATCTTCAGGCATTGAATTTGGCTGCCAAGAAGTATGTTACCAGCCTGATTGTTTTTCCTTTTTGTTGAAATATTCAAATAATTCTCTTTATCTTTAAAACATAATAATATTATAAGGCTATATCATTGTATTGATTATACTAGGACAGTTTCCTTATATACAATGTGCCCTTTCAGTGTGTAGGATCAAGTATTTATGTCAGAAGTTCTCTCTTTTGAAAGGCTAAATCTGTGATTGCTGGTCTTAGATTTCTCTCCAAAAACTACCATCTCCTCTGCTCCTGATTTTCCTCCACTTTTCCCTGATTGGATACCCAAGATCACTCTATGATGGCTATCCATTTTTGTTTCTTCTTAATTAATGAAAGGATATTGAGAAGACTATATGTTTTAAATTGTTTTAGTATTTACATTTGTGTGCAAATAAGTTTTTCTGAAATGATGAGATAAAGTAGAATATATATGCATGGTACCATGTATTTTTTTAATTTCTCTTTTTGAGAATCAGCAAAAGAGGGAATCACAAGTACCCAGAATGTGAACCACAGTGCCTGTCCAATGTGATGTGGTTTCATGTGACAAATGCTCTTCCTTGTCTTAAAATTTCATGAAACTTTATTACCGCAGCATTTTACAAATTTAATTAGCATACCATTTTGTTGAGATTGCCTGATTATAAGGAAATAATAAAGTACCTCCATATGGTAAAAAAAAAAAGTTTTCTCTTTTAATCATAGTTTTTAAATTATTTTTTCTTTTCCATTGTTTTAGATTTCTTACTTTGGGCTCCAGTGATGTGTACGTGGCATTTCCTTCACCTATAATCTCTATCTACCATTTCCCTGTAACCCTTTGTTTCCTTATTTCTATTTCATTTTGCTCACTTTACTAATTTTCATTTTTATGGTCCTTACTATGCTATCTGTACTTGTTTTCTGTCTGGTCCCTTATAACTGGACTTCCTCTCTGAAATTAACTCTTTTCTTTTTTCCCTGAGTTTAGTCAGTTCCTGTTTCACATCTTCCTGTGGGCTCATATATCTCTGCTTCATCATTTTCCTTAATGGATGTGAAGCTTTAGAGACAAAACAAAATAAGCTGTTTAACCTGAGATCAGACCCTGCTTGATGTTCCTCTTAAGACAATAAAAAATAAAATGAATTAAAAGTTTAAAGCACAAGCACATCACCAGTAAACTGTGCTAGAGGGTAAAACCTGTACCTGCTGGTACCCCAGTCACCTGCTGTATATGACAATAAAAAACTGAGGCAGCACCCGGAAGGAAACATTTATCAGGCAACTGTCTCCATCTCCTTGAGGTCTTCCAGACAGTGATACTGTCCTACCAGAAATACTCTCCTTGGAGAAATACTGTTGGAACATCACTGGAAACCCTCAGGTTGGCTGCAGGAGAAAAATGAATATTTCTAACTGTGCAAATTGCTCTTGCAAATAAATTAGGATTCTGTGCATATAGAATCAGACAGGAATAGAGATTGGATAGTTGACTAGTATCTGCCATCTTTGAACATTTGGCCTTGAAGCTTAGGATACAAACTGTAACTAGATTTATGATTATTCCCATAGAGATGGACTTAATCTTCAAAAGAGAATATATTATAAATTAAGAGAAGAAAAGAAAAACAAGAAGAAAAGTGGAGGGAATCCATGTGCTTTAAGGACAGGGAAAGGCAAAGCAGCCAGAAAAGGGGACATGGAGTGTTTAGAGTCATAGTAAAGGGGTCTGTTAAGATGTCGTGTTGGAGAGAGGCCTTCTGGTGTCCTCCCAGCAGCCTGGTGGCTTGCTGGTGTTTGGGAGATGGCACAAGTGACACCTGAATGAGAATTTCACATAGTACAGGTGAGTCTGTGGGGAACAGAGCAAGGACCCAGCAGGTGAAAACAGTGGCAAGGTGGGGATGGAGGGATCTGGGAAGTAGGGCAAGTCCTGTTATGGAGTCATGATGGGCGGCCACGGGAGAGGGAGGTTTCAAGGGTGGTCAGCAGCCAGGAGCCGTGACTCCCAAAACAAAGTCAGGTTCAAAGGAACTGTAGCCCCAAAAGCTTAGGTTTTGATCAAGACAGACCTGGATTTGAATCTCACTTCTGTCACTTACCAGCTGGATCTCAACCATAAGTGACAGAAGTTAGGCATAAGTGAAAACTTATCATAAATGGTTGTAACACTAATTGCTTTCCGTGTGCTAAGAACTTTACAAATGTAGTCTCCTCACCTCACTTACTCCTCCTAGGAATTTTCATCAGGTGGATTTTATTATCCCAATTGTTCAGAAATGTAACCCAAGGTTTCACGTGGTGGTATTCTGTATTCACTGTCACAGAAGTAGCCAGGAGGCAGGTCCAGGCCCAAAGCCTGAGCTCTTTACTGCTCTGCTGGACTGATCCCCCCCTCTAATGAGTGTGCTGGCTTCAGGGCTCACAGCCTGTGGCCACCCCAGTCACCTGGCTATGGATTCCTTCTGGCCTCAGCCCATTGCATCACTGTGGTGGTGTCACCATGGTGGGCTTGTGTGCCCTTCCACCTCATCCTCCCTCCATGCGACACCTTTTGGGACCCTCCAAGACTTACAGTGGAGAAGATGAAAGGGGATCTTGAAATGTATGCTCTCTGAGCACCAAACCCTGCTCCCAGGCCACCAGGGGCCCACTCCTGTCCCTCTCCTCTAGGTTTCGTGCTTTTAGATACAACCTGTACAACCCTCCAGTGTCAAGCTCATCCCTTGGGTGTCCCCTGTCCACACATCAGTCACCACTGGCATTCCTGGTTGTCTGGAGCTGCAGTCTTTGGGACTGGGCAGAGCAGGAAGCAGATCTCGAGGGGCTCTGACCCCCTAAACATCTGATGAGTGTGTCTGTCTTCCTTCCGTCTTGCTTGCTTCCCTCTCAGTGGCCTCTTGGACCCTTTTCAAGTGCACAGACCCTGGAGTCCTGGATCCTTGAGGAGTTCTCTAAAATCTGAAATCGAGCATTTGGGGATCGTTTGGGAGCTGGGCTTTGTGGACAGTGCCACCCCCTCCTCCATCTTCGCTCTCACCTGACACTGGATCCCCGTTTGCTAAGAGGTGCGACCCAGGTTAGAACCAGGATGCTTGCTGGTTAAGGATACGGGCAGGTGTGTAGCAAAGTGAACAGGAGTCCAGGGCAGTGATGGGAGAAGACAGTGTAGGCAAGAGCAAGTGGGAAAAATCAGCGAGTGAGAGGTCCCCGGGTGGGAGAGAAGAGCGGACCGGCCTTTGCTGATGGCTGGACACGTGCTTCTCGGCGTTGCCCCAGCTGATGCTCTAACAGAGGCACACAGTGGGAACACACCCCCACCCTGGAGTTCTGGTCCACAGAAGCCACGCATGAGCGCTGTGGTCCTGCCTTCATACTCGGGTCTGATCACCTGTGATGGAACGTGGATCAGGGGGCTCCGAAAGGGTCTCCTGTTGGGAACAGACAGGAACAGCAGAACAGGCTCTTTCCAGTTGGTGGAAGAAGCACAGTGGGCTGGCTCCTGAGAGCAGGAGCTGGGGGGCCACAGCTCTTTCAGGACTGGGTCTTATGTCCATGGCAGCCCTGCAGGGGAGATGCAGCTTGGTGGACAGATCCAGAATGGAGGGTTCATATGCAAACACTATGGTGTAGCAATCCTCTAAGCCTCACTTTCTGTTTGTGAGGAGCCAGGACAGTGCCTACTCCTTGTGGGGCTCAGGGACGATGACACCCCCGGCTACACCTGGGTTCTCCATGCAGGTTCTTTCCCTTCACAACCAGGATTTGTGGGGCTGGTGTCATTGCTAATACACACTCCCATATTTAACGTGTTTGCATTTCGTGATAGGATCACAATCCGGGTGCCTCTCCTCCACCTCCCCTCTCCTTGACTTTCCTCCCGGACACAGGTTTGGCCCTCCCTGGGGCACCTGCCACCCTTGGCCCTACTTTAGGGCAAGGTGCCCACCCAGGTCATTGCCCCTGCTAAGGAATAATGTCCCTAAGGCAGGGCCTTGTCTTGCCCTTCTTGGACTGCACCCTGGAACGAGGATGTCCATTTGATAGACACAAGCACTTAGACTCGAAAGCACTTAGACAGGCAGTGTGTGTACACTGTGATTGTTAGTCGTGTGTAAGAGTGAAAGTGCATGCTTGCATTTCTGCTTCAGCTGGTTCCCCTAAAACGACTTTCTCATCACCGCCACGTTGCACGATACAGCTACTAACAGTAGTGGGGCTGCATTCCACCCATGTCCCCACCTGTCACCACTTACAAAAGTGCCCCCAGACCCTGCTAGGGTTTTGTTGAATAACCCGGATGGTTTCGTTTCCTTTTCTTCCCCACTGAGATGTGCAAAGATGCTTCAGTGGTGTCTTTGTTAGCTGACTGTGGAGGAAAAAAATATGATTAAATTGTACATGTCCATGTGATAGAATTTAAACATTCTGATTGATAGTATCAAGTCTGCAGCAGAAAAAAGTAGAAAGACCAGAGGAAGATGTTCAGATATTATTTTAGACGTTCAAAGCCTCATTCTGTTGTCTACACCGCATAATTCATCGTATTGTTAGTCAATATAGTGAATACTGCAATTTGAAGTTAATCGGGAGAGGATAAGATTTTATTCGCTCTTTAAAATTAGAGCTAAGCTTTTAATTCTTTGCCTTTAAAAAGCATATGGTTGGGACTTCCCTGGGGGTCCAATGGTTAAGACTTCGCCTTCCAATGCAGGGGGTGTGGGTTCAATCCCTGGTCAGGGAGCTAAGATCCCACGTGCCTCCTGGCCAAAAAACCAAAACATAAAACAGAAGCAAAACTGTAACAAATTCAATAAAGACTTTAAAAAGTGGTCCATATCAAAAAAAAAAAATCTTTAAGAAGCAAATGGTTGCCTAATGGAATCAGATGCGGTGTGTGCCACCTCCTTCCTTCTGTTAGAAGTCCACTAAGTCTTAGAGTCAGGGATTAGAGCCTCCACACTGAGTCCAGCCCACCATGAGCTCCCCCTCATTCTGTGAACCCCCAGCACCCATCCCTGCTGAGCGCTGCCTGGGACGGGCACAGCTGTCCCGCCTGGAGTCTCACCCAGTTCAGCACCTGAGCTCTGAGGTTGCCTCCCACCGAGCCTCCCACACAGCCCCCTGGAGGCTCTGCCCTCTCCAAGCTAAGCTTCAAGAAAAAGGTGAAATACTGAGCAAAAGCCCAAAGAAAACATGAGAATTCCTTTCATTCCTTTTTTTTTTTCCACTGGGAACTTCTTTTCCATTTTTTATTTTTTTTTTTTGCACTCAATGTTTTGCTCCCCTTGGAAATTAAGCTCTATGACTTAGTTTTCAGAGGCGTGGAATGTTCTGCAGGGTGTGTGAATCTAAGGCTAGCATCCTTAGATACTACATGATGTACTACTGTAGGTACATCACGTACTTCAGAGGGATGGATCTCAGGCGTGGGTGTGAAATTCTACTCTTAGAGAGTACGCGTCAGGCCATTTTACTCCTTCGAAAGCTGAGAACTAAAACTACACAGGCCTACTGTATAGCACAGGGAACTATATTCAATATCTTATAATAACCTACAATGGAAAAGAATCTGAAAAAGAATAGATCTGTGTATGTGTATGTATAACTGAATCTCTTTGCTATACACCTGAAGCATTGTAATCAACTATATTTCAATTTTTAAAAAAAGTTTCTTTTCAGGGTAATGAAAAGTGTTCTGGGATCGTATAGTGTGGATGGTTGCACAACTCTGTGAGTATACTAGAAAGCATTGAGTGAAAAACCAAAAACAGAAAAGAACAAAAAGAAAAATGAGAACCACTGGTGGGGAGTTCATGAGTGAACACGTGCTAACAGAGACCCTTCTTTGCGTGATTCTTTCCTAAAATGTGACCATTGTTCATGCATCAGTATTGTAATGTCTTGTCATTTCTCGTCTCCAGGCAAAAACTGGGACCTGACGGCCGCTCTGAGTGACTATGAGCAGCTCCGACAGGTGCACACAGCCAACCTGCCGCCTGTGTTCAACGAGGGCAGGTGCCCCAAGCAGCCCGAGCGAGAGCACCCCCCACCTGCGCACACGGCCGAACGTCCCTGCCCGCCCAGGCAGGACGACATCGCCCAAGGTACCAGCTGAGGGACCCGCCCTGGCTTGCGAGGGGGCTGGGGTGGGGGTACACAGAAGGGCGAGGTCATCGCCTCCCAGCTGCAGGCAGATGGCGCTCTCTGGGCACCACACCTCATACTCCTTTACAGCTTCCGTTCCCGCCTCAGAAAAATTGGAGAGTGTGTCCACTTTTCTGGGACCCCACATTCCTCCTGGAGTCCTGGTTTTTCCAGATCCAACATCTCTGCTCCCTGCAATTATTTCTTTTCTTTTTTTTTTTTTTAATAGTGATCTTGGGGTCTTCTTATTTATTTATTTATTTATTTTTATTTTTGGCTGTGTTGGGTCTCCGTTTCTGTGCGAGGGCTTTCTCTAGTTGTGGCAAGCGGGGGCCACTCTTCATCGCGGCGCGCGGGCCTCTCAGTATCGCGGCCTCTCTTGGTGCGGAGCACAGGCTCCAGACGCGCAGGCTCAGTAGTTGTGGCTCACGGGCCCAGTTGCTCCGTGGCATGTGGGATCTTCCCAGACCAGGGCTCGAACCCATGTCCCCTGCATTAGCAGGCAGATTCTCAACCACTGCACCACCAGGGAAGCCCCCTGCAATTATTTCTCAAGTAGCATAGAAGCCTCCAAACCTGTTCGAGATTGACGTTCATCATCCGATGTGCTTCGTTTTCTATGTCTTAATTACAGAAATGAGAAAAGCTCATTGTAACAAAGGAAACAGTGCGAAGATCTATAAAAGAAACATAAGAGTTTTCTTCTCCACACCTCCCAAACCTCAGGGAGACTGACCAGTGGCCCCAGCTTGTTCTGTCTTCTCTGCTCCTTCTTACTTTGCTTGTTCAAAGTGCAAACGCATCAGAGTCGAATGCACATAATGCACTTGGCAGAGTGCTTGTTTCATTGAAAAATAAATCACAAACATTCTCTCTAAATATTTTATTCCACAGCATATGATCATTTTTAAACCATGCCTGCTCATCGTGATTCTGTTTTTTCTTGGATTTTGTTGTTGGTGGTGGTTTTTGACACTATAGGCACTGCTAAAATAAAGTTTATACCTGTAATTTGTATGTACTAGTGCTGTTATTTCTATAGGTTGGCATTTCCAAGGTGGATTTGCTGTGCCAACATATGTGTTTTTTTATTTGATAACTTCAAGACTTCGTTCCCAAACACATTTCTGTTCACCATGTGTGAAACTGGGTGTTTCCCTTCATTCTTCCAGGACTGGGTGTTCTCATGATGGTTTTACATTGTTTTTCTACTCCGAAGGGCAAAAAATAGTGTATTTTAACTTTCATCTTGTCATTTGCTTGTTAGCCAAGTTGGATTTCCCCCTCTGTGACATGCTTGTTCACATACTTTGCCCATTTCTCCATTGATTTGTTTGCATTTTTCTTATCAATTTGTAGCATTCTTTATAATGAAGACTAAAAACATTTTGTGTACATATATATGTATACTCATGTCTATATATACATCCCACTGCATTTTTTGCCTTATGACTCTTCACAGGGTATTCTGCCTTACAGAATGTTTACATTACTATACATTCATGGCTAATGAGTGTCCTTTTTCACTTTAAAAGTTCTCCTGGAGTGCCAAGTTACTAGCATATGTTCCCATATTTGTTTTTAAATTTTGTTCTTAGGTCTTATAATCAATTTGAAATTTTTACGAATAATAGCTAAGGATCTAGTTTTGCTTCTCTGGATTGAGAATGAGGTATTCTAGCACATTTATTGAATAAAGCATTCCTTTCCCACTGAACTAAAATGCCAACTTTGCTGTACATTAACTTCCCCAAAATGTATTTGGCTCTGTTTCTGGACTCTGTCTGTTTGTGTGCCCACCCAGCCTGTTACACTTGACTCTTGTAGTTTCATATAGTATTACTTTCTGCAAAGGCAAGTTCCTTTACTGCTGTTCTTTTCCAAAACTTTTTCACTATTTTTGGATATTTATTCTGCCATAGTAACCTTAAAATTGGAATTCTGATTGGAATTGGATTGGATTTTTATTTTATTTTAGGAATAATTAGCATATTGTAATATTGTTTTTCCATTCAAGAACATTGCATATACCTCTGCATTTATTCACATTCTGTTAAGAGTTTAGGCACAGAGAAAAGCAACTTACTTTTTGTATATTTATCTTTTATCCAGTCATTACATAAGTTCTCTTATTAATACTAATTGTTTGTTCTCAGAGAATATCTTGGGTTTTCTAAATATATAATCATAGGATCTGAAATAATTTAATATTCCTCTTAATATTTACACAATGAATTCCACTTCTCCTATTGCATTAGGTCAACCCTCCCAAACTGTTGTGAGTCAATGTTGTCTGTTTCTTTTAGCTCAGCCTTCTTATTCAAACTACATTGGAATCTCTATCCTGGATTATTCTTCTGTGCTTACTCTGTTGTCTAGAAAAGCCACACTTGAGTTAGAAAGTTTAATACTCATGACCTGTTTCTTCTCTTAGCTTCATCCCTTCCACTACGCTTTGGGGCTGTATTGGTAGGTGCATATGTATCCATAATTGTTAGGTCATCTGGCTCTAATATGCTTTGTTACCAATATATAGAGTGTCTCTTTGTCCCACATAATTGTTTTTATCTTTTTTTTTTTTTTAATTTTTGGCTGCATTGAGTCTTAGTTGCAGCATGCTGGATCTTCACTGAGGCATGCGGGATCTTTCATTGCAACGTGCAGGCTCTTCGTTGTGGCAAGCAGGCTTCTCTCTAGTTGTGGCATGGGGGTTTTCTCTTCTCTAGTTGTGGCATGCAGACTCCAGAGCACGTGGGCTCTGTAGTTTGAGGCATGCGGGCTCTCATTGAGGCTCATGAGCTCAGTAGTTGTGGTGCGCGGGCTTAGTTGCCCCACGGCATGTGGGATCTTTGTTCCCCAACCAAGGATTGAACCCGTGTCCCCTGCATTGGAAGGCGGATTCCATACCACTGGACCACCAGGGAAGTCCCTGTTTTTATCTTTAAATCTGTTTTAGTTGATGTTAAGCCTCTACTCTGCCTTTCTGTTGGTTCATATTTGGAATAACATTTTTTCAGCCGTTATTTCAACCTTTCCTCATCCTTTTATATCAAATGTGATTCTTGGAAGTAATTTATCATCAGGTATTATTTTATTATCCAATACGAGTCTGTCTTTTAAGCAGTGAATTTAATCCACTTACTTTATTTTTATTATTGTCGTATCTGTGCTGCTTTATGTTGTGTGTTTTATTCACCATGCTTTTTGTATGCATCTTTCTCCTTTTCTATCTTTTCTGGCTAATTAAATTTTTCAACTGGTTTGAAAGTTATACATTCTCCTTATGTTATACTTAACCCTGTTCTATTAAAACCTATATTTAGGTTTTCTCCCTATTAATTTTTAAAACTTATCAACAACTATATTTTACCCTGAAAAAGACATGTGTCTTTGTTTTTATCTTCTCCCTCCTGCCTCCATGTGCCCTCAAACATATTTAGGTTCTTTCTGTTGCTTGCTTAGACCACAATCAACTTCTTTATTTACTCACATTTATCTTTTGCTGAAAGAATACTTTTTCAAAGACTATTTTCTAAAAGAATTTTTGCATGATCAGTCTCCTAACGCTGTCAGTACCTAGAAGAGTTTACATGACATACTTAAATTTTTGTTTAGTGGAATAAGAATTCTGGGTCCAAATTATTTTCCTTTAAAACCATTCCATTCCTCCATTGTCTTCTTGCATCTTAATTTCACATCTTCTAAGAGATTTCCTTTACTTGCTCTTCTAACATCCTAATTTATTCTTCACATGAATCCATTCTGTTAATCAGCATTCACATTATTTCATTCCAAATTAGCCTTTCTCATTATTATTACTATTTCACATTCTCATATTCTCCCTCTTTGAACATATTTACTAGGCTTACTTTATTTTTTTAAAAAGTCTTTATTGAATTTGTTACAATATTGCTTCTGTCTTATGTTTTGGTTTTTTGGCCACAAGGCATGTGAGATCTTAGCTCCCTGACCAGGGCTTGAACCTGCACCCCCTGCATTGGAAGGTGAAGTCTTAACCATTGGACTGCCAGGGAAGTCCCATCTACTAGGCTTACTTTAAAATCATGTCCTCCTGTGCATTCCAGCCCCGGGTACTTTGTGGACTTTCTGTAACTGTGTTTGCACTGCTCAGATGTTTCCTGAGTTTTCCCTGTGAACACACAGCACCTTGCAGTTACCAGCCATCTTAGCTCATGGTATCAGGGGAAAGGGACAAAGGCATGGGCTCTGGTTTGCCTTCCTGTGAATGAGAGCATGGGGGGAAGCACACTCAAGTTGGCGAGTTCTGAATGCTTTAATATGGGCTCAAAATGTTCTCCACTGGCTCTCTTCCCCACAGTTGGCTTTATTCCTTAGGGAACCTCTCAGCTCATCTGTTCTAGAAATTGCTCATTTGCAGGGGCTACCACCTTCTATTCTAACTGTCAGCTCACAGGGGGTGTAGGAGAGAAGAGGGAAGGCTCCAGGCCTGGCCAGCCCACCTGTTCCCATCGTGGTTGGAGCTCCGTCCCAGCTGAGCATGAGCATTGCCCTGACGCTCTTCCAGCTGGCTTTGGCCAAGGTGGGGCTGGCCCACGCTGTGGTGGTGATGGTTCAGGCAGTGAGCCACCAAGGGCTAGCTGGGGAGAGGAAAGGCACAGCCAGAACACCTGCCCTCAGCCCCCACCCATGGAACCCAGCCCATTCCCACTGTTCTGCTCCTGTGGGCTTCCTGGGTGGGTTAGGAAGAGGGTGCTGAGGTGCGGTCACTGACTTGTCGATCTTGTTGTATTGTTCTTAAGTTCTCCTTCATTCTGCCCTTAGCTCTGACTCTGGTGGAACCACCTCTTCTAACCATTTGGTTCAGTCTTTCCCCCAGGCCTTCTGTGACTGTGTGTTCCTTCAGAACCACACAGGACCGCCTCCTGACATCTCTCATGCAGTGGAAATCCAGAGAGCTGACAACTTGGCAGTTCCTGCCCTTTTCGAGTGGCAAACAATCTAAACCATTATCTCACCCTCCCAGGAAAGGGTCTAGAAGGATCCTTCTCTCTGTTTTCACACAGATTCCAGAATCAGGGCCTTATACTGATACCTGCTGCTATCTGATTTTTATCAGATATTATTTAAGGGGAAAAAAAGGAGAAGTCTATCATAAGATAATTTCATTAACTGAGCCTTGTGAACAAACATATGTATTTTTAATAAAATAGAAATTGTAATTTCTGCATTAGATCTATATATCCTTTAATTGAATTCTTCCTGAAATCACAGTGCCCTAAAATGGAAAATACAGTCCTCCATATTCTAAATTCTAAATCAGCAACAATGACTCATGAACCAAATCTGGCCACTGCCTGTTTTTTTTAATAAAGTTTTAATGGAACCCATAAAACTTTATTTATTTATTTGCTGTCTATGTCTGCTTTATTTATTTATTATTTATTCACTGTCTATGGCTGCTTTAATACTACAAAGACAGAGTTGAGTAGTTGTGACTGCGACTTGTATGGCCCATAAAGCCTAAAATATTTATATCTGTCCCTTTTAGAAAAGTTTTGTCTACCTGCTTTAAAATATACCCAGGATTTGTTTTACTCAGGTATAGTGAGACACACAGACATGGACATGGCTATCTTAGGGGAAGAGATTCTTATACTCACAGTTCCCTAGAAACAGGAGGCATGGCACACCCTGAAGGGACACACGGGGAAGCACCAGGGTTGATCAGGAGGCCAAGGGGACAGAGGAAAACAAGGGCAGGAGCCTGTATTGTGTTTCTGTGGGAAAGATAAGGCAGGGTAAACAGACTTAGGACTGGCCAGTTTGAGTAATTTCTGCAGCTCTCTGGGGCATAGGGGCCATCTCTCGTTGTCTGGCACCTGGGCCTGGGGTAATTAGGGCAGGAACATGGCTTGCTGGTGTAAGAACCAGATAAAGAAGGTGATCCAGAGTATGGGCTCTGAGTTGGTTGGTTTGCATAGGAAAGATGTGCTCCTGCGTGAGTCCTTTGGTATCTCTAAGAACTGGCTACTTCTGTAGGGAAATCCTCTCCCCATTCACGGAGGCCCTGGATGCCAGAGCCTCAAGAATACAGAAAATAAGAAAACAGAGTTAAGACACATCCCCTGGCCTAAATCATAGATGGTGTTTTTTTTTGTTTGATTCTTTGTTTGGGGTTTTTTTAATTTATTTTTTTAATTGAAGTATAGTTGATTTATAATGTGTTAATTTCTGCTATACAGCAGAGTGATTCAGCTACACATATGTATACATCTTTTTTATATTCTTTTCCATTATCGTTCATCACAGGATACTGAGTATAGTTCCCTCTGCTACACGAAATCATAGATGTTTGAGTTGGCTTTGTCAAGGGATGGGAAATTCTCTAATTCCCTCACTATTGTTTTAAAAGCTCTCTGTATTTCTCTGGGGCATAACTTTGAACATGGTAATTCCTGTTTTATTTATTTTATTTATACTTCCAAAGGAAGGATTGCTGCGTTCATGTTTAAAGAATCAGTTTGTGAGTGTGTCTGTGTGTGTGTCTGTGTGTGTGTGATTACATATATGCATTCATGGACGTGGTAGTTGGGAGGAGTTAGAATTAGGAGTGTATGTCTCTTGTTATATGATCTTTAACATAATTTACTTTTAGTTCAAAAAGATTTTTCCCTTCATGTGAAGTCTTCATGTGAAGACTCCAAATATTTAATATTTGGAACGGCTTAATAGCATCATATTACACTGTGAGTCACAACGTTTCCAAGGTCCTCATCAATTGGCAATAGGTGCTGATTGATAAGCCAAGAAGGCGTATGGATGACCCCGCCCAGCACATTCCCTCTGTTGGGAGAAGTGCGGGTTCACGTCACCTCAGGTGTTTGAGCAACCCATCGGGTCCCGAAGGATGGGGCAGTTCCTACTTTCCCAGATTCCAGAAGGCAAGAGATGTGACCTCAGCAAGGCTTGTGAGGGGGAGAGGGGCAGGGGATCTCCTCTGATCCCGCGCTGGGGGAACTGGACCAGGCACAGGACAAGCGGCTGGCCCACGTGCTCTGCGGATCCTCTACCACATGGCCTCTTTGGTCTGCTGTTTCTTCTCGTCCTTCTTCAAAATACAACATACTTAAACACCTTGAATTCATCTCAGAATGAAATTGAAGGTGAATCAAAACTATCCGTTTGATAGACAGACACTGTCTCTGAGATGTACTGTGAAGAATAAGACCATCATTTTTTGAGATTGCCATGACAACAGAAAATCCAGGCAGAGAAGCATGTAATGGCTTAATATTTGTGTCCTGGGAATCTTCATGTGGGATGTGTTTATCAGAGTAATTTTTTTAACCTCTTTATTGGAGTATAATGGCTTTACAATGGTGTGTTAGTTTCTGCTTTATAACAAAGTGAATCAGTTATACATATACATATGTTCCCATATCTCTTCCCTCTTGCATCTCCCTCCCTCCCACATTCCCTATCCCACCACTCCAGGCGGTCACAAAGCACCGAGCTGATCTCCCTGTGCTATGCAGCTGCTTCCCACTAGCTATCTACCTTACGTTTGGTAGTGTATATATGTCCATGCCTCTCTCTCGCTTTGTCACACCATACCCTTCCCCCTCCCCATATCCACAAGTCCATTCTCTAGTAGGTCTGTGTCTTTATTCCCATCTTACCCCTAGGTTCTTCATGACCTTTTTTTTTCTTCTTAGATTCCATATATATGTGTTAGCATACGGTATTTGTTTTTCTCTTTCTGACTTCCTTCACTCTGTATGACAGACTCTAGGTCCATCTACCTTACTACAAATAACTCAATTTTGTTTCTTTTCGTGGCTGAGTAATATTCCATTGTATATATGTGCCACATCTTCTTTATCCATTCATCTGTTGATGGACACTTAGGTTACTTCCATGTCCTGGCTATTGTAAATAGAGCTGCAGTGAACATTTTGGTACATGACTCTTTTTGAATTATGGTTTTCTCAGGGTATATACCCAGTACTGGGATTGCTGGGTCGTATGGTACTTCTATTTATAGTTTTTTAAGGAACCTCCGTACTGTTCTCCATTGTGGCTGTATCAATTTACATTCCCACCAGCAGTGCAAGAGGGTTCCCTTTTCTCCACACCCTCTCCAGCATTTATTGTTTCTAGATTTTTTGATGATGGCCATTCTGACCAGTGTGAGATGATATCTCATTATAGTTTTGATTTGCATTTCTCTAATGATTAATGATGTTCAGCATTCTTTCATGTGTTTGTTGGCAATCTGTATATTTTCTTTGGAGAAATGTCTATTTAAGTCTTCTGCCCATTTTTGGATTGGGTTGTTTGTTTTTTTGTTATTGAGCTGCATGAGCTGCTTGTAAATTTTGGAGATTAATCCTTTGTCAGTTGCTTCACTTGCAAATATTTTCTCCCATTCTGAGGGTTGTCTTTTGGTCTTGTTTATGGTTTCCTTTGCTGTGTAAAAGCTTTGAAGTTTCATTAGGTCCCATTTGTTTATTTTTGTTTTTATTTCCATTTCTCTAGGAGGGGGTCAAAAGGGATCTTGCTGTGATTTATGTCATAGAGTGTTCTGCCTATGTTTTCCTCTAAGACTTTGATAGTGTCTGGCTTTACATTTAGGTCTTTAATCCATTTTGAGCTTATTTTTGTGTATGGTGTTAGGGAGTGTTCTAATTTCATTCTTTTACAGGTACCTGTCCAGTTTTCCCAGGACCACTTATTGAAGAGCCTATCTTTTCTCCACTGTATATTCTTGCCTCCTTTATCAAAGATAAGGTGACCATATGTGCGTGGGTTTATATCTGGGCTTTCTATCCTGTTCCATTGATCTATATTTCTGTTTTTGTGCCAGTACAATACTTTCTTGATTACTGTAGCTTTGTAGTATAGTCTGAAGTCAGGGAGCCTGATTCCTCCAGCTCCATTTTGAATTCTCAAGATTGCTTCGGCTATTCGGGATCTTTTGTGTTTCCATATAAATTGTGAAATTTTTTGTTCTAGTTCTGTGGAAAATGCCAGTGGTAGTTTGATAGGGATTGCATTGAATCTGTAGATTGCTTTGGGTAGTAGAGTCATTTTCACAATGTTGATTCTTCCAATCCAAGAACATGGTATATCTCTCCATCTATTTGTATCATCTTTAATTTCTTTCATCAGTGTCTTATAATTTTCTGCATACAGGTCTTTTGTCTCCTTAGGTAGGTTTATTCCTTGCTATTTTATTCTTTTTGTTGCAGTGGTAAATGGGAGTGTTTTCTTAATTTCACTTTCAGATTTTTCATCACTAGTGGATAAGAATGCCAGAGATTTCTGTGCATTAATTTTGTATCCTGCTACTTTACCAAATTCATTGATTAGATCTGGTAGTTTTCTGGTAGCATCTTTAGGATTCTCTGTGTATAGTATCATATCATCTGCAAACAGTGACAGCTTTACTTCTTTTCCGATTTGGATTCCTTTTATTTCTTTTTCTTCTCTGATTGCTGTGGCTAAAACTTCCAAAACTATGTTGAATAAGAGTGGTGAGAGTGGGCAACCTTGTCTTGTTCCTGATCTTAGTGGGAATGGTTTCAGTTTTTCACCATTGAGGACGATGTTGGCTGTGGGTTTGTCATATATGGCTTTTATTATCTTGAGGAAAGTTCCCTCTATGCCTACTTTCTGCAGGGTTTTTATCATAAATTGGTGTTGAATTTTGTTGAAAGCTTTCTCTGCATCTATTGAGATGATCATATGGTTTTTCTCCTTCAATTTGTTAATATGGTGTATCTCTTTGATTGATTTGCATATATTGAAGAATCCTTGCATTCCTGGAATAAACCCCACTTGATCATGGTGTATGATCCTTTTAATGTGCTGTTGGATTCTGTTTGCTAGTATTTTGTTGAGGATTTTTGCATCTATGTTCATCAGTGATATTGGCCTGTAGTTTTCTTTCTTTGTGACATCTTAATCTGGTTTTGATATCAGGGTGATGGTGGCCTCATAGAATGAGTTTGGGAGTGTTCCTCCCTCTGCTATATTTTGGAAGAGTTTGAGAAGGTTTGGTGTTAGCGCTTCTCTAAGTGTTTGATAGAATTTGCCTGTGAAGCCATCTGGTCATGGGCTTTTGTCTTCTGGAAGATTTTTAATCACCGTTTCAATTTCAGTGCTTGTGACTGGTCTGTTCATATTTTCTGTTTCTTCCTGATTCAGTCTCCGCAGGTTGTGCATTTCTAAGAATTTGTCCATTTCTTCCAGGTTGTCCATTTTATTGGCATATAGTTGCTTGTAGTAATCTCTCATGATCCTTTGTATTTCTGCAGTGTCAGTTGCAACTTCTCCTTTTTCATTTCTAGATGTATTGATTTGAGTCGTCTCCCTTTTTCTCTTGATGAGTCTGGCTAATGGTGTATCCATTTTGTTTATCTTCTCAAAGAACCAGCTTTTAGTTTTATTGATCTTTGCTATCGTTTCCTTCATTTCTTTTTCATTTATTTCTGATCTAATCTTTATGATTTCTTTCCTTCTGCTAACTTTGGAGTTTTTTTGTTCTTCTTTCTCTAATTGCTTTAGGTGCAAGGTTAAGTTGTTTATTTGAGATGTTTCCTGTTTCTTAAGGTAGGTTTGTATTGCTATAGACTTCCCTCTTAGAACTGCTTTTGCTGCATCCCATAGGTTTTGGGTCGTCATGTCTCCATTGTCATTTGTTTCTAGGTATTTTTTGATTTCTTTTTTGATTTCTTCAATGATCACTTCATTATTAAGTAGTGTATTGATTAGCCTCCATGTGTTTGTATTTTTTACAGATCTCTTCCTGTAATTGATATCTAGTCTCATAGTGTTGTGTTCGGAAAAGATACTTGGTACGATTTCAATTTTCTTAAATTTACTAAGGTTAGATTTGTGACCCAAGATATGATCTATCCTGGAGAATATTCCATGAGCACCTGAGAAAAGTGTGTATTCTGTTGTTTTTGGATGGAATGACCTATAAATATCAATCAAGTCCATCTTGTTTAATGTATCATTTAAAGCTTGTGTTTCCTTATTTATTGTCATTTTGGATGATCTGTCCATTGGTGAAAGCGGGGTGTTAAAGTCCCCTACTATAATTGTGTTACTGTCAATTTCCCCTTTTATGGCTTTTAGCATTTGCCTTATGTATTGAGGTGCTCCTATGTTGGGTGCATAAATATTTACAATTGTTATATCTTCTTCCTGGATCGATCCCTTGATCATTATGTAGGGTCCTTCTTTGTCTCTTGTAATAGTCTTTATTTTAAAGTCTATTTTGTCTGATATGAGAATTGCTACTCCAGCTTTCTTCTGATTTCCATTTGCATAGAATATCTTTTTCCATCCCCTCACTTTCATTCTGTATGTGTCCCTAGGTCTGAAGTGGGTCTCTTGTAGACAGCATATATACGGGTCTTGTTTTTATATCCATTCAGCCAGTCTGTGTCCTTTGGTGGGAGCATTTAATCCATTTACATTTAAGGTAATCATCAATATGTATGTTCCTATTTGCATTTTCTTAATTGTTTTGGGTTTGTTATTGTAGGCCTTTTCCTTCTCTTGTCTTTTTTGCCTAGAGAAGTTCCTTTAGCATTTGTTGTAAAGCTGGTTTGGTGGTGCTGAACTCTCTCAGCTTTTGCTTGTCTGTAAAGGTTTTAATTTCTCCATCAAATCTGAATGAGATCCTTGCTGGGCAGAGTAATCTTGGTTGTAGGGTTTTCTCCTTCATCACTTTAAATATGACCTGCTACTCCCTTCTGGCTTGCAGAGTTTCTGCTGAAAGATCAGCTGTTAACCTAATGGGATTCCCTTGTGTGTATTTGTTGTTTTTCCCTTGCTGCTTTTAATATGTTTTCTTTTTATTTAATTTTTGACAGTTTGATTAATATGTGTCTTGGCGTATTTCTCCTTGGATTTACCCTCTATGGGACTCTCTGTGCTTCCTGGACTTGAATGACAATTTCCTTTCCCATATTAGGGAACTTTTCAACTATAATCTCTTCAAATATTTTCTCAGTCCCTTTCTTTTTCTCTTCTTCTTCTGGGATCCCTATAATTCGAATGTTGGTGCGTTTAATGTTGTCCCAGAGGTCTCTGAGACTGTCCTCAGTTCTTTTCATTCTTATATCTTTATTCTGCTCTGCAGTAGTTATTTCCACTATTTTATCTTCCAGGTCACTTATCCGTTCTTCTGCCCCAGTTATTGTGCTATTGATCCCTTCTAGAGTACTTTTAGTTTCATTTATTGTGTTGTTCATCATTGCTTGTTTCCTCTTTAGTTCTTCTAGGTCCTTGTTAAATGTTTCTTGCATTTTGTCTATTCTATTTCCAAGATTTTGTATCATCTTTACTATCATTATTCTGAATTCTTTTTCAGGTAGATTGCCTATTTCCTCTTCATTTGTTAGGTCTGGTGTGTTTTTACATTGCTCCTTAATCTGCTGTGTGTTTTTCTGTCTTTTCATTTTGCTTATCTTACTGTGTTTGGGTTCTCCTGTTCGCAGGCTGCACGTTCGTAGTTCCCGTTGTTTTTGGTGTCTGTCCTCAGTGGCTAAGGTTGGTTCATTGGGGTGTGTAGGTTTCCTGGTGGAGGGGCCTAGTGCCTGTTTTCTGGTGTATGAGGCTGGATCTTGTCTTTCTGGTGGGCAGGTCCACGTCTGGTGCTGTGTTTTGGGGTGTCTGTGGCCTTATTATGATTTTAGGCAGCCTCTCTGCTAATGGATGGGGCTGTGTTCCTGTCTTGCTAGTTGTTTGGCATAGGGTGTCCAGCACTGTAGCTTTTGGTCGTTGAGTGAAGCTGGGTGGTGGTGTTGACATGGAGATCTCAGGGAGATTTTCACTGTTTGATATTACATGGAGCTGGGAGGTCTCTTGTGGACCAGTGTCCTGAAGTTGGCTCTCCCACCTCAGAGGCACAGCACTGACTCCTGGCTGGACCCGAGAGGCACAGCACTGACTCCTGGATGGAGCACCAAGAGACTGTCCTCCACACGGCTCAGAATAAAAAGGAGAAAAAGTAAGAAAGAATGAAAGAAAATAAAGAAAGAAAGAAAGAAGGAAAGAAAGAAAGAAAGAAAGAAAGAAAGAAAGAAAGAAAGAAAGAAAAGAAAGAATAAAATAAAGTAAGATAAGTTATTAAAATATAAAATAATTATTAAGAAAAAAAATTTTAAGTGGAAAAAAAAAATGGACGGACAGAGCCCTAGGACAAATGGTGAAAGCAAAGCTATACAGACAAAATCTCACACAGAAGCATACACATACACACTCACAAAAAGAGGAAAAGGGGAAAAAATCATAAATCTTGCTCCCAAAGTCCACCTCCTCAATTTGGGATGATTCGTTGTCTATTCATGTATTCCACAGATGCAGGGTACATCAAGTTGATTGTGGAGCTTTAATCCGCTGCTTCTGAGGCTGCTGGGAGAAATTTCCTTTTCTCTTCTTTGTTCACACAGCTCCTGGGGTTCAGCTTTGGATTTGGCCCCGCCTCTGCATGTAGGTCGCCTGAGGGCATCTGTTCTTCGCTCAGACAGGACGGGGTTAAAGGAGCCGCTAATTCGGGGGCTCTGGCTCACTCAGGCCATGGGGAGGGAGGGGTACAGAGCCGGGCGAGCCTGTGGCAGCAGAGGCCAGCATGACGTTGCACCAGTCTGAGGCACGCTGTGCGTTCTCCCGGGGAAGTTGTCCCTGGATCACGGGACCCTGGCAGTGGTGAGCTGCACAGGCTCCCGGGAGGGGAGGTGTGGATAGTGACCTGTGCTTGCACACAGGCTTCTAGGTGGCAGCAGCAGCAGCCTTAGCGTCTCATGCTGGGTCCATGCTGATAGCCGCGGCTCGTGCCCGTCTCTGGAGCTCCTTTAAGCGGCGCTCTTAATCCCCTCTCCTCGCGCAACAGGAAACAAAGAGGGAAGAAAGAGTCTCTTGTCTCTTCGGCAGCTCCAGACTTTTCCCGGACTCCCTCCCGGCTAGCCGTGGCGCACTAGCCCCCTTCAGGCTGTGTTCACGCAGCCAACCCCAGTGTTCTCCCTGGGATCTGACCTCCGAAGCCAGAGCCTTAGTTCCCAGCCCCCACCCGCCCCGGTGGGTGAGCAGACAAGCCTCTCGGGCTGGTGAGTGCTGGTCGGCACCGATCCTCTGTGCGGGAATCTTTCCGCTTTGCGCTCCGCACCCCTGTTGCTGTGCTCTCCTCCATGACTCTGACGCTTCGCCCCTCTGCCACCCGCAGTCTCCGCCCACGAAGGGGCTTCGTAGTGTGTGGCAACCTTTCCTCCTTCACAGCTCCCTCCCACTGGTGCAGGTTCAGTCCCTATTCTTTTGTCTCTGTTTTTTTCTTTTGCCCTACCCAGGTACGTGGGGAGTTTCTTGCCTTTTGGGAGGTCTGAGGTCTTCTGCCAGCGTCCAGTGGGTGTTCTATAGGAGCAGTTCCACGTGTAGACGTATTTCTGATGTATTTATGGGGAGGAAGGTGATCTCCGCGTCCTACTCCTCCGCCATCTTCTCCTGTCTCCCAGAGTAACTTTAATAAAGATGACCTATCTTAAAATACAAGCCTCAGTGGAGGAAGCCGAGTGGATTGCTTCTCACTTTAAAAATATAAATGTGGACTTCCCTGGTGGTGCAGTGGTTGAGAGTCCGTCTGCTGATGCAGGGGGCATGGGTTCATGCCCCGGTCCGGGAAGATCCCACATGCTGCAGAGCGGCTGGGCCCGTGAGCCATGGCCTCTGAGCCTGTGCGTCCGGAGCCTGTGCTCCGCAACGGGAGAGGGCCACAACAGTGAGAGGCCCGTGTACCGCAAAAAAAAAAAAAAAATATATATATATATATATATATATATATATATATATATAAATGCATAAAAACAAAGGCAGTCTCCCGTGTAGCATTTCATTCCAGAGGAGGGCAGCTCTGTTGAGCTGAATTCCATGTAACTTAAGACCCAGGAAGCAAGTCTGGTTATCTTTAAGGATGCTGAGTATTTGTGTGGTGGACTTACCCTTAGCCTCCTTCTAAGTGGTTTCATGACTAAGTGCCATGTGCCAGGTTGTGGTGATGTTAGCCCAGCATGAGGGAGGCCTGCAGAGAACACTGGGAGGGTGGCAGGGCTGGTGCAGCGGGTAATGGGTGTATGGGTGTCCATGGGTGTGCCTCTGTGTGTGGTGTGTGTGTGTGTACATGTGTATGTGTGCCGCATGAGTGTGTCATGTGTGTTTACATGTGCGTGTCGTGTGTGCACGTGTATGTGTGCACACGGGTGGGGGTGTCATGTGTATATGGTCACATGTGGGATGTGTGTCATGTGTACATCCACGTGTGTGAGCATGTGTGCGCGTGTGTCGTGTGCACACGTGTGGGATGTGTCGAGTGCTCATGCAGAGGCCCGCATCTCTCAACCCCCCTTGTCTCCCTCCCCCCACCCCCACAGAGAAGCGACTCTCGCGCGGGATCTCCCACGCCAGCTCAGCCATCGTGTCCCTGGCGCGGTCCCACGTGGCGAGCGAGTGCAGCAGCGAGCAGTTTCCACTGGAGATGCCCATCTACACGTTCCAGCTGCCGGACCTGAGCGTGTACAGCGAGGACTTCCGGAGCTTCGTGGAGCGAGACTTGATCGAGCAGGCGACAATGGTGGCTCTGGAGCAGGCGGGTAAGTACCCCCCAGGCAGGTCCGCCTGGTCGGGAGGAGGGGCAGGGGCGAGAGGGATGCGCGATCCAGCTCCACACGCTGTCAGGCTTCGGTGCCTGCGGGCCCTGCCCGGCCCTAGCCTGGAGCCGGTGGATGTGGAGCAAGGACCACGTGGTGCCCAGATCTCCTGAGTGTTCCCTTTGTCGCTAATACAGCCTGGCCAGGTCAGCACCCCTACAAAGAGAACCGTAGGCTGCTTTGCCTTACTTCTCTCCTTTCCCATCCAATCCCTGGCCCCCAGTTGAGTGTGGAACAAAAGATAAGAAAGACCCTGTGCTTGGAGAGAAATAAGAGACCCTGTCAATTCCTGTGGACACAGGCAAGTTAGGTGACCTGTTTGAGCCTCAGTGCTCCAGTCTGCAAAGACGTGGAGAAGACGGATGCCGGCCTGGTGAGGCTGAGCTGTTAGATGGCACGTGCCCTACCGAGCTGCTTCTCTCCCACCCTCACCGGCACCCCAGCCTCCAGGTTAAGGAAACATAAAATTTGACTTTGGTTTCTTCCCTCTCCTTAATGTTTCTCTGACATCCTGATGAGGATGAGATTCAGGGAGCAAACCAAAACTTGTCTTCTTTGGAGTGCCTAAGGATAAAATAACTAGTTCCAAACAAATTCTGCAACAGATGTTGGTTCTTCCTGAGAAGCGCGGCCCCTTTCTCGCTCATAATCATTTGCATTGTAAATCTTTGCACAGTCACACGTTCAGGGGGTTCTCAGACATGCATGTAGAGGATTCTACGCCCTTCCTCTCAGGCCCCTGTGCATCTCCCATGGGGGCACAAAATCCACACCGGTAAAGAGGGGATGGTGGTTAGTGGGGCCTTACTTGTGCTAGGCAACCTGGCGGTCAGGTCTCAGCGCAGGGCTCGGGGGCCTCACCCGTGGCGTGTTTGCTTTGACAACAGGATCTGCAATCCTGATAACTGTGTTGGATCTGATGTTGTGACCACGGAAAAATCATTTTCTCGGCTGCTGCACAGCTGCCAGAAGCCACCCAGAGACCGACACCCACACCTGGCTCTGTCTTACCTCCAGGTCTTTTACTGATCGACACACATAAAACAGCCTCTCTAGATTACCTGCAATCTTAAAGCCCTCCTTCTGGAGGCTGGTTATTTTAAAGATGACTCTTTGAGAGTAAATCAGATGAGATATTTTAAACCAAAGAGTCACTATTCATAGAGAAGGGAAAATTGGTATAGGTTAAGAAAGAAAAAATTTCATGAGCTAATTTCTCTTGAAGGGTACGGCAGCCGAGCCCTTGACAAAGTTCAGCCCCAAGCGTTGCCAGTAGCAATAATTGCTGCCTCATTTAAGCTGCGTCCTGGGACTTCCCTGGTGGTCCAGTGGTTAAGAATACGCCTTCCAATGAACGGGGCGCGGGTTCCATCCCTGGTGGGGGAACTAAGATCCCACATGCCACGGGGCAACTAAGCCCACGCACCACAACTACAGAGCCCACACGCTGTGGAGCCCACGCACCACAGCTAGAGAGAAGCCCAGACGCCACAACAAAAGATCCTGCATGCCTCAACTAAGACCTGATGCAGCCAAATAAATAAATAAATATTAAAAAAATAAAAAATAAAGCTCGAGTCCTGGTAAAGGGCATGGAGTCCACCGTGCCAGCCTTTTCCTCCAGCTTTGTCATGCTCAGCAGGAGCCCTTGCTCCTTTGGAAGGTCTCTTGTGTGTTTTTTTCCATAAATCACATATTAGTTTTTATCACTTACATTTGACCTTCCAGACCAGCATTTTCAAAGGGTGCTATTTTACCCTAACTATCCAATTTTGGAAAACACCTTTTACAAACCCAAACTTAAGGAGTTAAGATGCTACATTCACCCACAGTACCTTATTTCCGTCACGTGCCAAGAGGATGGAGAGAAGGGACAGCAGGGTGGCCCACCCGGGGCTGCGGACAGCACCCCGTCAGTGCCGCAAGAGGCCTTGGGGAGGCCAACTGGTGCCCCGGCCTTCAGGAATGTGATCCTGGGCAGGGAGGGTCTGAACGTCAGGGTTCAACGAGGGCAGGAAGGTGAGGACTGGAAAATCACAGAGGGCAGAATACACGTTCATTCCTCTCCCCCCGCCACCACCACTGTCCATCAACTTCTCTGAACGCTTTAAGCAGGAGACCCGATCATCCTTCAGGCTCTTTCCGTGCCGGATCCTGGTGGAGATACTGGCTGAGGCCGGCGAGTCCCTCTCAGCCCCCCACCCCAGCTGGGTGAGGAGGCCAGGCGCTGGGAGGTGGCCCAGGCTGCGCCCCTTGGGCCCTGCTGTCACTCTCCGTGGGGCAGACAGAACTCCACCGAGGAACAGTAGGGAAAAAGCTGCTCGCTGTGGCCAGGTGTAGCGTGTCCATTCCTCCGTCCAGTAATTAGTGCTCGGATCGCTGTGAATCAACCATTGATAATCAATATTATTTACTGTGTTCATGGGAGATGGAAATACAGATGTCAAAAAAATTTTAGAGAAAAATATCTACTTGTTCAAGACATAATTCAAGTTGTGTTTGGAAGGAAATGTAAACTCTGTCCTAGGGCCTCAGGGTGGGGGACGTCCCCCTCCCCGGGGGCTGGACGGGAACCCAGGGCTCATGTGGTCCAGAAAATGGGCCAAGGACTTCCCTGGTGGCACAGTGGTTAAGAATCCGCCTGCCAGTGCAGGGGACACGGGTTCGAGCCCTGGTCCGGGAATATCCCACATGTTGTGGAGCAACTAAGCCCGTGCACCACAACTACTGAGCCTGCACTCTAGAGCCCGCATGCCACAGCTACTGAGCCCACATGCTGCAACTACTGAAGCCCACGCGCCTAGAGCCTGTGCTCCTCAACAAGAGAAGCCACCACAAAGAGAAGCCCGCGCACAGCAACGGAGAGTAGCCCCCACTCACCACAACTAGAGAAAGTACACATGCAGCAACAAAGACCCAACACAGCCAAAAACAAAATAAAATAAACAAATTTTTAAAAAAGAAAGAAAATGGGCCAAGAAGATGGCCTGTGTTGCCTATGGTCCAGCTGTCCCTCCCAGGGACCCAGCTCCACTCCCTCAGAGCCCAGCGTAGAGTGGGTATCCAGAATGGTCCTCCAGCTCCCCAAGGCACGTGGGCAGCCCCACCTGTTTGAGGAGTCTGTGTATCGAGCAGTGAAGCTTCACCTCCCACAGAACCCACAGGAGAGGGAGTGCCATTCTCCTCGGGCCTTAAAACCCCGGAGGGCATGACATACTCCCACCCCATGACAGTCGGGGACAACAGGAGGGCCACATTTTCAGGACATAAAACCGCTGACCTCCTGAGAGAGGAAGGAAGATGAGAATGCAAGAAAGCATTTGTTTCTCAACCGGGTTATCCTGCTGCATTCACACGTAAGAAGATGCAGAGATCATGGGTCTCTCAGTTTGGAAAGTAGCATCTGGCAGCCCTTTGGGACACCCCCACAGTGAGGATGAGATGGTGTCATGCTCCAGTGAGTTCGTGGATCCAAAGGCAGAGGGATGTCTGCATACAGCAGTTACTGCACACACGGGACACTGAGGTCTAGACGTCAGAAAGTGTGGGGACACCTCTGAGTTGTGGTGTTGAGTCTGTCTCCACGGGAGTAGAGTTGGATTGGAGCAAATCTGGCAGAGAAGCCCTAAGATGTGCAGGTTTTCACGTGAGTCAGCCCAGCCCCGCCTTATCCCAAATCAGCTGAGAGGCCCCCTGGAGCCTCACTTCCTTCCATCTTAAAGTCGTAGGCAGGACAGCTGCCAAGACAGATTCAAAGGCAAGCTTGACCTGCGCTCCCACAGACACCCCATCCAGGTGCTGGGTGTCCCATCGCTGCGAACAACGCAGGTGAAATTGCTGCCCTCATGGAGGTGAAGTTCTAGTGGGGAAGAAAGGTGATAAGGTAGGCCCTCAATATGGCGTGAGGCCACGAGGTAGGGGCTCTGAAGTGGAGGGAGGGAGCACGAGGCAGGGCTCTTGAGGGCAGGGAGGAATGAGCCATGGACACCGTCAAAGCCTTGGCACATTTAAGTAAGGCGGGACACGGGAGCGGATGGAGTGAGGGCTGGAGGGGTTGGAAAGGAAGGTGAGAGAATGGTAGCAGGGGCCAGGGAACACTCCTGAGCCTTGGGGTTCACAGTAAGGAGGCTGTGCAGCCCCAGAAGGGCTTTGAGAAGGGGTGGTGACATGTTTGGATTCACACCGACACGTCCTGGCTGCCGTGTTGAGAGTGGACTCTGCAGAGGAAAAAGGAGCAGAAACAGCGAGGCGGGCAGCTGCTGCGTTAGCCCAGCGCCATGGGGGCAGCAGTGGAGGTGATAAGAAGCAGCTAGATGTGAAGGCAGGATCTGTTTTGAGGAAAGACCTGCGTGTCTCGCTGATGGATTGGATGGGGCAATGGCAGAAAGAGAGGAGTCGAGCGTGACCCTGAAAATGTTGCCTTTAGCACATGGGTAGATGGTGGTGCTGTGCAGAGATGCAGACCCTTGGAGGGGGGGGGATGGAGAAGCAAAGTCTGAGATCCTGGTGAGACTTGGAAAATTGCTGTCCAGTTGAAAATGTGGGTGTGGAGCTCAGGAACAGTCTGGGCTAAGGATGCAAATATGGGAGTTAGTGTGGGATGAAATCTGCAGGAGGGATATGCCCATCGTAGGGGCCTCCCACAGCACCCCTGACACAGCCCTGTGCACTGTTGGGTACCAGGTGGATGAGGGAGTCTGGAGCATGGGCAGAAACATAAGGGAGACAGACCAGGAGCAAATCATCATAGTCCCATTGGAGGAAATCTCAGAAGCACGTGCACAGCACAGTGATGCCCAGAGAAGGGAGGTCAGTGGCCCTGGGTGTGTGGGGTGGCTGCAGAAGGGCAGGGATATTAAAGGGAATCACAGGGTCATATTTAGGGCAAAAATGTGCTCGTCTTTCTGCTAGAGAATTGTCCCATTGTTTTCTTTCATCTAAGTGTCTTCATGGGTGACAGGCAAAATGACATCTTTTCTTTTTTAGCATCTTCATTAGAGTATAATTGCTTTACAATGGTGCATTAGTTTCTGCTGTACAGCAAAGTGAATCAGCTGTACGTTTACATATATTCCCATATCCCCTCCCTCTTGTGTCTCCCTCCCACCCTCCTTATCCCACCCCTCTAGGTGGACACAAAGCACCAAGCTGATCTCCCTGTGCTATGCGGCTGCTTCTCACTAGCTATCTATTTTACATTTGGTAGTGTATATATGTCCATGCCACTCTCTCACTTTGTCCCAGCTTACCCTTCCCCCTCCCCGTGTCCTCAAGTCCATTCTCTATGTCTGTGTCTTTATTCCTGTCCTGCCCCTAGGTTCTTCAGAACCTTTTTCTTTCTTTTTTTAGATTCCATATGTATGTGTTAGCATACGGTATTTGTTTTTCTCTTTCTGACTTCCTTCACTCTGTATGACAGACTCTAGGTCCATCCACCTTACTACAAATAACTCAATTTCATTTCTTTTTATGGCTGAGTAATATTCCATTGTATATATGTACCACATCTTCTTTATCCATTCATCTGTCAATGGACACTTAGGTTGCTTCCATGTCATGGCTATTGTAAATAGTGCTGCAATGAACATTGTGATACATATGACATCTTATTTTAAACTATGCAGTAACCACCCAAATTAAGTGGTCCTGTTATCATGTTACTTGGAAAAGGCAGAATAAGTGATTAATGGCCCCTCACCACTACGTAATACTACAGCCTTCCCTTAGTGATGTTCATCTGATTTTCGTCTCTGCAGGAGCTCAAGATTTCTTTCTTGTTTTTTAACATTCACAGTATTCATTCCCATGTTTTTTTTTTTTCTGTTCTTAAATGAAGTCATTGTGTGGGGAGATGTGAACTACCACCCTGTCCAAGCTTGGAGTAGGAACTTTGAACCATATTCTCAATCCCACTGCTCCTGCAAAAAATCCTTTATCTTGGGCATCCCGTTCTGGATCCAGCTGGAGATGTTAGAATAGCACTGGGCCATTTTTGGTTCTCCAGAGGCTGGAAGGTGCTGGCATTTACCATAGCTGGGTGATCTTCCATAGTAGCCACAGCTGACTAACAGCCCCAGGAATGCTCTCAACTGGGTAAGAGTCTTAACTTCCAGGACCAAACTTAAATCAAACCACTAAAATCTTGCCTTCCATCCCCTAGCCACATAACTAAGTCTTGTTGTGATTCAGTTATGTGAAAAGTGTGACTGAATATGTGGGCTGAATTGATATTTAGAAAATGATAAATTTCCCATAAGAAATGTGAATGAAAGGTAGCATGTCTAGGGAAGATGCCTTGTTGAAGATGGCATTAATTCTCAGATCACAAAAGGTTAATTCTAGGTGTAGGAGATTCCTTCTAGATGAAGGATGACTTCTAGTGTGCAAGATTACTTCGAGATGAAACATGCGGTGCTGGTGAATTCACACCACCGTACTTCCCCTCCTGTGTCCAGAGTCCTGGGCACGGTGGGGAAACAGCCCCCCTGGAGGAGCAGGGTCTTATGGGAGCAGATTCTGTCTGGTTAAGCCTGGCTTCATGGGGTGCCCTATTTGACATATATGAGCAGTTAATTAGTGCTTAAGTTTTTGAAGATAATGAAGCGTCATCTGACACACATGCTAATTTCCAAGGCATCCTCTCCCTGACCTGGGAACACATTGGTGATCAACCCTGGGATATATTTTCTAGAAGGTGAGCGTGGTGGTGAAGAGGAGGGGCCTTAGAAGGAGAATTTGGGCAAGAACACTGAATTGTATCAAAGGGGCACCTTTTCAGGTGGCATTTCCACCCCAAAATGTACGTGCTTTCCCTGATTTCTCAGAAGCCCCAGGGAGAGCCTTGAATCATTGTGGGGAGACAGCGCTAGTTACATTAGTATCTCAGATCATGAGGTGAACGGGAAGGAAAAGAAGAAATCTATGGTCTAGAGGATGAGAGTGAGATCAGATAAAGCGGCTTCTGTGAGTTAAGGGAGTGCGTTCCCTTCCCTCTGGGCAGGACAGCCCCATGCCTGGCCTCGTGTAATGGCGCTGTCTCCCTCAAGCTCAGGTCACACTTTCTCTCTGTCCTCCCACCAGCACACGGGAGGCCTGGGGGCCCCAGACCCCATCTCCCAGTGTGTATCAGCCACCCTGAGCCCAAGCCCGGCACAGAGATGCAGTTCTGCCAGAGGTAGACACACCTGCAGAGAGCCCGTGGAGTACATGATGCAGTACAGACATACAGCAACCTGGGGGCAAGGATTAAGCGTGCTTGGGGACACCACTGAAAAGAAGTACTCGTTCAAATCCCTGGAAGTGACTGGGGATGAGGTGGCCGGCAGTCCCTGCACCAAGGTCCCACATCTCCAGGACTGAGGGGCAGTGACAGAAAGTTGATGCTGCTAAGTATGCCCAGCATGTCGCTGGTGTGGGTCCCTAGAGGGAGGGTGCAAGTCTGGAGGGAGGAGAGATGGCTCAGAAGTGACAGGGGGAGCAGGGGCGCTCCTGGTCCCTGAGGGGTATGAGAGGTGAATCCATGTTGTTAAGTGTAATTATAGTTTATTTTTTCTCATAATTAATGTTGCAATGTACAGGCAGACCTCTGATTTTTTGGGTCTGGTTCCAGACCACCACAGTAAAGCAAATAATGCAACAAAGAAAGTCTCACAAATTTTTTGGTTTTCCAGTGTGTATAACAGTTATGTTTATACTATATCGTGCAACAGCACATTTAATAAACCAATGTACATACCTTAATTAAAAAATACTTTATTGCTAAAGAAATGCTAACCATCATCTGAGTCTTCGTGAGTCATAGTAGTAACATCAAAGATCACTGATCACTGTAATAATATAATAATAATGAAAAAGTTTGATATATTGTGAGAATTACCAAAATGTGACCCAGAGACACAGTTAGAGAAAATGCTGCTGGAATATGATGCTGACAGACTTGCTTGATGCAGGTTGCCACAAACCTTCAGTTTGTAAAAAGCTCACTAAAGCCAAGTGCAATAGAACAAGATGTGCCTATGTGCACATACTACAAATTATTTATCCATCATATTATGATGGACATTTGGTGTCACGGTCAGTCTGGGCTGCCATAATAAAACACCACAGACTGGGTGGCTTAAACAACAGAAATATATTTTCTATCAGTCCTGGAGGCTGGAAGTCCCAGGTCAAGGTGCCAACTGATCCTGTTTCTGGTGAGGGCTTTCCTCCCAGCTTGTATACAAACACCTTCTTGTCTTCATGTGGTCTTTCCTGTGAAAGACCCTCGGGGGAGAAAGGGAGGCAGAATGAGCTCTCTGGTGCCTCTTACAAGGACACTGATCCTGTTCAGATCAGGGCCCCACCCTTCTGACCTCATTTAACGTTAATTACTCCCTTAGAGGCCCCATCTCCAAATATAGCCACACCAGGGTTAGGGCTTCAACATACGAATATGGGGGGATGCATTCAGTCCGTAACAGTTGGGTTGTTTCCAATTTTTGATTATTGTAAAGAGGGTCATTATGGAATTCTTGTACATGTTTTCAATGAACACATGAATATCTTTCTGAAGATACATACCTAGGAGTGGTATTGTTATGGAGTCCAAGCTTGTACTGCTCTCAGCACAATAGGCCAGTAAATCGAAAGATGAATTGTTGGGGCAAGGGATAACAACTTTATTTGGAAAGCCAGCTGCAAGGGATAACAACTTTATTTGGAAAGCCAGCTAACCAAGAAGATGGTGGACTTGCGTCCCAAAAATCATCTTGCCTGAGTTAGAATTCAGGCTTCTTTTATACTAAAAGGGGAGGGAGTGAAGTCAAACACTTCCTGGTTCCCATCAGTCTCCGGAGGGGAGGTGTTAATTTCTTCCTCCAGCAGTTATTCACAGGTGGGACTGGTCAGGATGTTTCCTGTGAGCTAAACAGAGGTATTTTAGCTTAATGCTCATTACCTGGGAGGCAGGGTTCGCAGAGATGGGCCATTATGTATAATTTAAGCTTAGAGGAAACATCCCTTTAGTGATTCATTTGTAATAGAATACAAGTTTCTTCCCTATTACAATATTGCTGGATTATAGGATTTACATATATTCAGCTTTATAACAGTTTTTCAAATAGTTTTCTGAAGTGTGGATGTACCAATTCACTCTTCCACTGTTGAGGGTTCTGGATAGCCCACATTTTTTGTCTTTCCATTTCAGTCACTGTGTTGGAAGTGTGGTAGTCCCATAGTGGCTTTAATTTCTATTTTCTTATGGCTGATAAAGTTGAGTACCTTTTCATGTTACTGGCCATTTGAATATCCTCTTTTGTTGGGTGCCTTTTCAGGATTTTGCCCATTTTTACCTTTGTCTTTTTGATTGATTTGTGGGAATTCCTTACACATTCTGAATATGAGTCCTTTATCAGATGTGTATCACGGACTCCACCCACTCTATGGGCTGCGCTTTTACTCTCTGACTGATACACTTTAATGAACAGATGATCTTAATACTAAAGTAGTAAAATTTACCTTTTTTTCTTTACTTTGAGAACTTTTATTTTGGTTTAAGAAATCTTTGCCTACCCCAGGTTTCTGAACATAAAAACTCCTGCCTTTCACATTTAAATCTACAACCCACCTAAAAATAAGTTTTATATATTGTGTGACATGTGGTGAAAGTCCGTTTTCCCATATGTTTACACACCTGCCCTGGTACCATTGTTGAAACAATTCTTTCTCTATTATGCTGCAAGGTAAACTTTGACAATAAAGCAGGTGATTGTATATGTGTGGTCTGACTCAGACTTTATTTTGTTCCACTGGTGTTTCTGTCCTTGGAACAAAATGACCACAGTTTAAGTCTTACCATGCAGTGTAAGTGCTCCAGCTTCGTTTTTCTTCTTATGATTTGTCTTTGCTATTCACAGCCTTTGCATTTCTATATAAATTAATGTATATGAACTCTATGTAGAATAACTATATATTTAATATGGAACCTATGTAAGTTAATTACATATAAATTAATCTATAGATCAATTGAGAGAAAATTGATATCTCTGCAATGTTAAATCTCCTAGTCATGGTCATGGTATGTTCCTTAATTCTCTCATAAATATTTTTTAGTTTTCAAAGTGAAGGACTTGAATGTTATTCATTAGATTATCTCTATGCATTTTATGTATTTTTTAATTGTAAAACACATCTTTCAAATGCCAGCAACAGCTGAGATATAGAAATACAATTTCTTCTTATTTATTGATCTTGTATTCTGGAAACTTTCTAAATTTACTTATAAATTCTAGTAATTTGTAGAATCTTTTGGACTTTCTAGGTTCCTGACCTATAAACCGCAAAGAATGATAGTTTTATTTTTTCCTTTCCAGTTGGTAGGGGGTGGTTCTTTTTGTCTTGTTGCATTAGGTAGACCCTCCAGGAAATTTTTGAATTGGAGAGTTAATACCAGATATCCTTGGCTAGTTTCCAGTCTCAGAGTGAAATTTGTACTATTTCACCATTAAATATGATGTTAGCTGTAGCATTTTTGTAGATACTACATATCAGATTAAGGCAGTCACCTTCCATTCCTGGTTTGCTATGTTTTTATCATTCATAAATGATGTTGAAAGTTATCAAATGCTTTTTCTTCATCTATTGAAGTGATCATATGATTTTCCTCCTTTTTTTCAGTACACTGGTGGATTATATTGTTGATTTTCAAATGTTTACCCACTTGTACATTCCTGGAGTAAACCTCATTTAGTTATGATATCATGCCTTTTGTATATCATTAAATATGATTTGCTAGTGTTTTGATTAGAATTTTGACATCGATGTTCATGAGAAATATTGATCTTTCATCTCCTGTAATGTTCTCATTAGGTTTTATTTTTTCTTTTGCATTTCAGATAAACAACTAATACTTTATTCTAGTATAAGTTAACCTTTTTTAACATCTTTATTAGAGTATAATTGGTTTACAATGATGTGTTAGTTTCTGCTTTATAACAAAGTGAATCAGTTATACATATACGTATGGCCCCATGTATCTTTCCTCTTGCATCTCCCTCCTTCCCACCCTCCCTATCCCACCCCTCTAGGTGGTCACAAAGCACCGAGCTGATCTCCCTCTGCTATGTGGCTGTTTCCCACTAGCTATCTGTTTTATATTTGGTAGTGTATATATGTCCATGCCACTCTCTCACTTTGTCCCAGCTTACCCTTCCCCTTCCCCATATCCTCAAGACCATTCTCTAGTAGGTCTGCATCTTTATTCCTGTCTTGCCCTTAGGTTCTTCTGACCTTTTTTTTTTTTTTAGATTCCATATATATGTGTTAGCATAGGGTATTTGTTTTTCTCTTTCTCACTTACTTCACTATGTATGACAGACTCCAGGTCCATCCACCTCACTACAAATAACTCAATTTCATTTCTTTTTATGACTGAATAATATTCCATTCTGTATATGTGCCACATCTTCTTTATCCATTCATCTGTCGATAGACACTTAGGTTGCTTCCATTTCCTGGCTATTGTAAATAGTGCTACAGTGAACATTGTGGTACATGACTCTTTTTGAATTATGGTTTTCTCAGGGTATATGCCCAGTACTGGGATTGCTGGGTCATATGGTACTTCTATTTTTAGTTTTTTTAAGGAACCTCCATACTGTTCTCCATAGTGGCTGTATCAATTTACATTCGCACCAACAGTGCAAGAGGGTTCCCATTTCTCCACACCCATTCCAACGTTTATTGTTTGTAGATTTTTTGATGATGGCCATTCTGACCGGTGTGAGGTGATAACTCATTGCAGGTTTGATTTGCATTTCTCTAATGATTAGTAATGTTGCGTATCCTTCATGTATTTCTTGGCAATCTGTATATCTTCTTTGAAGAAATGTCTATTTAGGTCTTCTGCCCATTTTTGGATTGGGTTGTTTGTTTTTTTGATATTGAGCTGCATGAGCTGCTTGTAAATTTTGGAGATTAATCCTTTGTCAGTTGCTTCGTTTGCAAATATTTTCTCCCATTCTGAGAGTTCTCTTTTGTTTATAGTTTCCTTTGCTGTGCAAAAGCTTTTAAGTTTCATTAGATCCCATTTGTTTATTTTTCTTTGCATTTATATTTCTCAAGGACGTGGGTCAAAAAAGATCTTACTGTGATTTATGTCATAGAGGGTTCTGCCTATATTTTCCTCTAAAAGTTTTATAGTGTTTGGCCTTACATTTAGGTCTTTAATCCATTTTGAGTTTATTTTTGTCTATGGTGTTAGGGAGTGTTCTAATTTCATTCTTTTACTTATAGCTGTCCAGTTTTCTCAGCACCACCTATTGAAGAGGCTGTCTTTTCTCCATTGTATATTCTTGCCTCCTTTATCAAAAATAAGGTGACTATATGTGTGTGGATTTATCTCTGGGTTTTCTATCCTGTTCCATTGATCTATATTTCTGTTTTTGTGCCAGTACCAAACTGTCTTGATTACAGTAGCTTTGTAGAATAGTCTGAAGTCAGGGAGCCTGATTCCTCCAGCTCCATTTTTCTTTCTCAACATGGCTTTGGCTATTTGGTGTCTTTTATGGTTCCATACAAACTGTGAAATTTTTTGTTCTACTTCTGTGAAAAATGCCATTGATAGTTCTATAGGGATTGCATTGAATCTATAGATTGCTTTCGGTAGTAGAGTCATTTTCACAGTGTTGATTCTTCCAATCCAAAAACATGGTATATCTCTCTATCTGTTTGTATCATCTTTAACTTCTTTCATAAGTATCTTATAGTTTTCTCCATATAGGTCTTTTTTCTCCTTAGGTAGGTTTATTCCTAGGTATTTTATTCATTTTGTTGCAGTGCTAAATGGGAGTGTTTCCTTAATTTCTCTTTCAGAGTTTTCATCATTAGTGTATAGGAATGCAAGGGATTTCTGTGCATTAATTTTGTATCCTGCTACTTTACCAAATTCATCAATTAACTCCAGTAGTTTTCTGGTAGCATCCTTAGGATTCTCTATGTATAGTATCATGTCATCTGCAAACAGTGACAGCTTTACTTCTTCTTTTCTGCTTTTGATTCCTTTTATTTCTTTTTCTTCTCTGATGGCTGTGGCTAAAACTTCCAAAACTTTGTTGAATAATAGTTTTGAGAGTGGGCAACCTTGTCTTGTTCCTAATCTTAGAGGAAATGTTTTCTGTTTTTCACCATTGAGAACGATGTTAGCTGTGGGTTTGTCATATATGACCTTTATTATGTTGAGGTAAGTTCTCTCTATGCCTGCTTTCTGGAGGGTTTTTATCATAAATGGGTGTTGAATTTTGTCGAAAGTTTTTTCTACATCTGTTGAGATAATCATATGGTTTTTTTCCTTCAATTTGTTAATATGGTGTATCACATTGACTGATTTGCATATATTGAAGAATCCTTGCATTCCTGGGTTAAACCCCACTTGATCATGGTGTATGATTCTTTTAATGTGCTGTTGGATTCTGTTTGCTAGTATTTTGTTGAGGATTTTTGCATCTATGTTCATCAGTGATATTGGCCTGTAGTTTTCTTTCTTTGTGACACCTTTGTCTGGTTTCAGTATCAGGGTTATGGTGGCCTCATAGAATGAGTTTGGGAGTGTTCCTCCCCCTGCTATATTTTGGAAGACTTTGAGAAGGTTTGGTGTTAGCTCTTCTCTAAATGTTTGATAGAATTTGCCTGTGAAGCCATCTGGTCCTGGGCTTTTGTTTGTTGGAAAATTTTTCATCACAGTCTCAATTTCAGTGCTTGTGATTGGTCTGTTTATATTTTCTATTTCTTTCTGGTTCTGTCTCAGAAGGTTGTGCTTTCCTAAGAATTTGTCCATTTCTTCCAGGTTGTCCATTTTATTGGCATATAGTTGCTTGTAGTAATCTCTCATGATCCTTTGTATTTCTGCAGTGTCAGTTGCAACTTCTCCTTTTTCCTTTCTAGTTGTATTGATTTGAGCCTTCTCCCTTTTTCTCTTGATGAGTCTGGCTAATGGTTTATCAATTTTGTTTATCTTTTCAAAGAACCAGCTTTTAGTTTTATTGATCTTTGCTATTGTTTCCTTCAATTCTTTTTCATTTATTTCTGATCTGATCTTTATGATTTCTTTCCTTTTGCTACCTTTAGGGGGTTTTTTATTCTTCTTTCTCTAATAGCTTTAGGTGTAAGGTTAAGTTGTTTATTTGAGATGTTTCTTGTTTCTTTAGGTATAATTGTATTGCTATAAACTTCCCTCTTAGAACTGCTTTTGTTGCATCCCATAGGTTTTGGGTCATCATGTTTTCATTGTCATTTGTTTCTAGGTATTTTTTGATTTCCTCTTTGATTTCTTCAGTGATCTCTTGGTTATTTAATAGTGTATTGTTTAGCCTCCCTGTGTTTGTATTTTTTACAGATTTTTTCCTGTAGTTGATATCTAGTCTCATAGCATTGTGGTCGGAAAAGATACTTGATATGATTTCAATTTTCTTAAATTTACTGGGGCTTGTTTTGTGACCCAAGATATGATCTGTCCTGGAGAATGTTCTATGAGCAGTTGAGAAGAAAGTGTATTCTGTTGTTTTTGTATGGAATGTCCAATAAATATCAATTAAATCCATCTTGTTTAATGTATCATTGAAAGCTTGTGTTTCCTTATTTATTGTCATTTTGGATGATCTGTCCATTGGTGAAAATGGGGTGTTAAAGTCCCCTACTATGATTGTGTTGCTGTTGATTTCCCCTTTTATTGCTGTTAGCATTTGCCTTATGTATTGAGGTGCTCCTGTGCTGGGTGCATAAATAGTTACAATTGTTATGTCTTCTTCTTGGATTGATCCCTTGATCATTATGTAGTGTCATTCTTTGTCTCTTGTAATAGTCTTTATTTTAAAGTCGATTTTGCATGATATGAGAATTGCTACTCCAGCTCTCTTTTGATTTCCATTTGAATGGAATATCTTTTTCCGTCCCCTCACTTTCTGTCTGTATATGTCCCTAGGTCTGAAATGGGTCTCTTGTAGACAGCATATATACAGGTCTTGTTTTTGCATCCATTCAGCCACTCTACTATGACTTTTGGTTGGAGGATTTAATCCATTTACATTTAAGGTCGTTATCGATATGTATGTTCCTATTACCATTTTCTTAATTGTTTTGGGTTTGTTATTGTAGGTCTTTTCCTTCTCTTGTATTTCCTGCCTAGAGAAGTTCCTTTAGCATTTGTTGTAAAGCTGGTGTGGTGGTGCTGAATTCTCTTAGCTTTTGCTTGTCTGTAAAGCTTTTAATTTCTCCATCGAATCTGAATGAGATCCTTCCTCAGTAGAGTAATCTTGGTTGTAGGTTTTTCCCTTTCATCACTTTAAATATGTCCTGCCACTCCCTTCTGACTTGTGGAGTTTCTGCTGAAAGATCAGCTGTTAACCTTATGGGGATTCCCTTGTGTGTATTTGTTGTTTTTCCCTTGCTGCTTTTAATATGTTTTCTTTTTATTTAATTTTTGATAGTTTGATTAATATGTGTCTTGGCGTGTTTCTCCTTGGATTTATCCTGTATGGGACTCTCTGCACTTCCTGGACTTCATTGACTGTTTCCTTTCCCATATTAAGGAAGTTTTCAACTATAATCGCTTCAAATATTTTCTCAGTCCCTTTCTTTTCCTGTTTGTCTTCTGGGACCCCTATAATTCAAATGTTGGTGCGTTTAATGTTGTCCCAGAGGTCTCTGAGACTGTCCTCAATTCTTTTCATTCTTTTTTCTTTCTTCTGCTCTGTGGTAGTTATTTCCACTATTTTATCTTCCAGGTCACTTATCTGTTCTTCTGCCTCAGTTTTTCTGCTATTGATTCCTTCTAGAGTATTTTTAATTTCATTTATTGTGGTGTTCATCATTGTTTGTTTTCTCTTTAGTTCTTCTAGGTCCTTGTCAAATGTTTCTTGTATTTTCTCTATTCTATTTCCAAGATTTTGGGTCATCTTTACTATCATTATTCTGAATTCTTTTTCAGGTAGACTGCCTATTTCCTCTTCATTTGTTTGGTCTGGTGGGTTTTTGCCTTTCTCCTTCATCTGCTGTGTGTTTCTCTGTCTTCTCATTTTGCTTAACTTACTTTGTTTGAGGTCTCCTTTTCACAGGCTGCATGTTCGTAGTTCCCATTGTTTTTGGTGTCTCCACCCAGTGGCTAAGGTCGGTTCACTGCGTTGTGTAGGATTCCTTGTGGAGGGGACTGGTGCCTGTGTTCTGGTGGATGAGGCTGGATCTTGTCTTTCTGGTGGGCAGCACCACGTCTGGTGGTGTATTTTGGGGTGTCTGTGACCTTATTTGATTTTAGGCATCCTCTCTGCTATTGGGAGGGTTTGTGTTCCTGTCTTGATAGTTGTTTGACATAGTGTGTCTAGCACTCTAGCTTGCTTATTGTTGAGTGGAGCTGCATCTTAGCGTTGAGATGGAGATCTCTGGGAGTGCTTTAGCCATTTGATATTACGTGGAGCCAGGGGGTCTCTGTTGGACCAGTGTCCTGAACTTGGCTCTCCCACCTCAGAGGCATAGGCCTGAAACCTGGCTGGAGCACGAAGACCCTGTTAGCCACATGGCTCAGGAGAAAAGGGAGAAGAAAAGAAAAGAAAGTTATTAAAATAAAAAATTAAAAAATTATTAAAAATATAATAATTAAAAAGTAATTAAAAAGAGAAAGAAAGAAGAGAGCAACCAAACCAAAGAACAAATCCACCAATGATAACAAGTGCTAAAAACTATGCTAGAAACAAAACAAAAACACGGACAGACAGAACCCTAGGACAAATGGTAAAAGCAAAGCTATATAGACAGACTCACAGAAAGAAGCATACACATACACACTCAGAAAAAGGAAATATATATATATATATATATATTTAAAAAAAGAAGAGAGCAACCAAATCAATAAACAAATCTACCAATGATAATAAACTCTAAGTACTAAACTAAGATAAACATAAAACCAGAAACAAATTATTTTCAGAAAGCAAACCCAAAGTCT
Source organism: Grampus griseus (assembly GCF_964374135.1). Lineage (NCBI taxonomy): Eukaryota > Metazoa > Chordata > Mammalia > Artiodactyla > Delphinidae > Grampus > Grampus griseus. The sequence goes on along the minus strand of NC_139018.1, from coordinate 120,460,533 downwards.
ACAGTTGCTCCCAACGTCCACCACCTCAATTTTGGGATGATTCATTGTCTATTCACGTATTCCACAGATGCTGCATACATCAAGTTGATTGTGGAGGTTTAATCTGCTGCTCCTGTGGGATCCTCCTCTTTGTTCACACAGCTCCCAGGATTCAACTTTGGATATAGCCCTGTCTCTGCATGTAGGTCGCCTGAGGGCGTCTGTTCTTTGCTCAGAAAGGACAGGGTTAAAGTAGCAGCTGATTAGGGGGCTCTGGCTCACCTGGCCGGGTTGGGGAGGGAGGGGTACGGAATGTGGGGCAAGCCTGCAGCGGCAGAGACCAGCATGACATTGCACCAGCCTGAGGCGTGCCGTGTGTTCTCCTGGGGAAGTTGTCCCTGGATCACGGGACCCTGGCAGTGGTGGGCTCCCAGGAGGGGAGGTGTGGATAGTGACCTGTGCTTGCACACAGGCTTCTTGGTGGCTGCAGCAGCAGCTTTAGTGTCTCATGCCCCTCCTGATGTCCACGCTGATAGCCACGGCTCATGCCTGTCTCTGGAGCTTATTTAGGCAGTGCTCTGAATTCCCTCTCCTCGCGCACCCCGAAACAATGGACTCTTGCCTCTTAGTCAGTTCCAGACTTTTTCCCAGACTCCCTCCTGGCCAGCTGTGGCACACTAGCCCCCTTCAGGCTGTGTTCAAGCAGCCAACCCCAGTCCTCTCCCTGGGATCTGACCTCCAAAGCCTGAGCCTCAGCTCCCAACCCCCATCCACCCCGGTGGGTGAGCAGAGAAGCCTCTCAGGTTGGTGAGTGCTGGTCGGCACCGATCCTCTGTGTGGGAATCTCTCCGCTTTTCCCTCTGCACCCCTGTTGCTGCGCTCTTCTCTGTGGCTCCGAAGCTTCCCCCTGCCACCCCCCGTCTACCCCAGTGAAGGGGCTTCCTAGTGAGTGGAAACTTTTCCTCCTTCACAGCTCCCTCCCAGAGGTGCAGGTCCCGTCCCTATTCTTTTGTCTCTGTTTTTTTCTTTTTTCTTTTGCCCTACCCAGGTACCTGGGGAGTTTCTTGCCTTTTGGGAAGTCTGAGATCTTCTGCCAGCATTCAGTAGGTGTTCTGTAGGAATTGTTCCACATGTAGATGTATTTCTGATGTATTTGTGGGGAGGAAGGTGATCTCCACTTCTTACTCCTCCACCATCTTGAAGGTCTTTCTCTACTTTTTTTTTTTTTTTTTTTTTTTTTGCGGTATGCAGGCCTCTCACTGTTGTGGCCTCTCCCGTTGCGGAGCACAGGCTCCGGACGTGCAGGCTCAGCGGCCATGGCTCACGGGCCTAGCCGCTCCGCGGCATGTGGGATCTTCCCAGACCGGGGCACGAACCCGTGTCCCCTGCATCGGCAGGCAGACTCGCAACCACTGCGCCACCAGGGAAGCCCTCTCTCTACATTTTTAATGTTTCTTTTCTAACTTCCTGAGATGAATGCTTAATTCATTAATTCTTAGCCCCTCTTCTTTTCTCTTATAAGCATTGAAAGTTATTAATTCTCTCTGATTATTCTAGCTACATCCCACAAGTTTTGAAATGTAATGTTTTCACTATTATACAGCCCCCCAAATTTTTCTGATTTTCACTTTGATTTATTCTTTGACCCATGAATTATTGGAACTGTTTCTCAATTTCTAAATATATGGAAAATCTTTGAAATATTCCTAGTTACTGTTATTATTGACTTCTAGCTTATTTGCTCTGTGGTCAGCGCACATGGTCTATATGTGTACATACTTTTGCTTTATAGCCCAAAATATGGTTCATTTTTTAATTTTCCATGTGTGTTTGAAAAGAATATAGTCTTCTGTTGGGACTGCATTGTCCCAACATATGTTTTGCATATGTCCATTTTGTCATTAATTGTGTTTTTCAAATTTATATATCTATTTTTTATACTTGTTCTTTTAATCACTGCGAGAGATGCGTTAAAATCTCCCATTGTGATTGTACACTTGTCTGTATCTTCTTTTATTTTTATAGATACTTAATCATATCTAAATCTGAAGATATGTTATTAGATAGAGCAACTAAATTTACATATTTATGAATTGAGTTGCTTAACATTGTGAAGTGCCTATTTAACTCTAGTCATGCTTTTTACCTTTGATATTAATACAGTTATCCTAGCTTTCTTTATGTTAAAATTTGCACCATTTGTCATACTTTAACCTTTAGCACTTTGGATGCCTATGTTTTACATGTGTCTTTTGTAAACAGCATGTGGTTGCTTTATTCTTAAAATCAGTTTGACAACTTTTATCTTTTAGTGAATGCAGTAATTTTTAGTGTAACCACTATTTATCCCTGTTCTATGTGGGTTTTTTTCTCCCTTTACAAGCCCTCTTTTAAATCTTCTGATTATTTTTTAATCATTTTATTCTTTTCCTCTACTAGTTTTGAAGGTATACACTCTCTATCTGTTATTGAGAGGTTGCCTTAAAAAATCTAACATGCATATGAATCACATCTCAGGTTAATCAACATCTTAACCTATGCCCAGATAATACCGGGACCTTACACTGGATTCATTTTATTCACCACCCCTCCTGATTTATAAGTTAGTGTCATTTATCAATACTTTAGTTCTGTGTTTTTAATCTCATCAGACATTATTATTATTGTTTTATGCAGTCAGTGTTCATTTAGCGTTACCCATATATTTACCATTTCTGTTTCTCTTCATTTCTTCTTACATATCAGATCCTCCTTCTATTTGAAGTTCATCCTTTAGAATTTTCTTGGATGAGTGTCTTCTGTGTTACTCTCTCAGTTTTTATTAGTTTTAAAATGTGTTTGTTTTACCCCCATTTTTGAAAAACATTTTTCTTAGAAATAGTATCCTAGGTTGCCAGTTATTTTCATTCAGCACATTGAAGATATTATTCTATTGACTTCTGTTTTCCATTGTTTCTTTTGAGACACTAGCTGTCAGTCTGCCACTCCTTTGAGAATAATCTTTTTAAACTCTGCTCTAAGATCTTTTCTTTGTCTTTAATATTCTGCAGTTTCACAAGGATTTGCTAAGGAACATATTATTTTTGTTTGTTTTACTTGAAATGTCTTAGCCTTATTAAATCTGTGAATTTATTTCTATATATTTCTTTTGGAAAATCCTCAGTCAGGATCTCTTCACTATTGCCTTGCCTCATTTTTTTCCAAATTTCAGTTAGGTAGTGTTAGAACTTTTCAGTCTGTTCTTCTTGTCTCATAACCTCTTTTTTGTATTCTCTCTCTCTCTCTTTTTTCCCCTCTTAATTGCATTCTGGGTAATGTCTTCTGACTTATCTTCAAGTATATTAATTTTTTTCTTCAGTGATGTCTAATCTGTTATTAAACTGATTCTGAGTTTTTTATCTTAATGGTCATCTTCCATTTTTAACTTCTATTTTTGTTTTCCAAACCTACCTCCTATTCTTTGGTCGTGTTCTGTTTCATTCTTTTATATCTTTAACATATTAAATATACTTGTTTATAGTCTCTAGCTGACAATTCTTAACCTCAAGTTCATAGATATCTATGAATAGCTGATATTGTGTCTGTGGCTCTTACATAGCTTGTTTCCTGTTAGGTTTGTAATTTGGGGTTGTGAGCAGGACATTCATCTGTGGGAATCTTGTATGGCCTGTGTTGAGAGTGTACTCAGTGACGTTGAGCAATATATTTGTTTGATCGTTTTTGCCAGACTCCCAAGGGAAATTACCATCCTATAATCAACTTTTATGGTAATTTCTTGGCTTAGAAATTAGGGGTTTCAAGGGGTTCCAAGCCACAAATCAATTTTAGCTCAAATCAGAGCCAAGTCAATAATTACAACATTTCTGGGAGAAGTTGTTTTGGGCTTTCTTTTTTTTTCTCCTGTGCTAATCCCAGTCTAGAAGAGACAAATGTACTTCTCAGCTTCCTTTGCCAGTAGGAAAATTACTTCTAATCCTTGGACTCAAGGAATAGTGTTTGAGGGTCCTAACTTTATGTCTGGGGGAGTAGGGAAGGGGTCCTCAATCCCAATTCCCCACATCACAGGCCTCAAGGCCTTTTTTCTGGTTCTTGTGTAGTGATTAAATGGGCAAAATGTCTCCACCCACAGGTAGTTGCAGGTTAAGAGCATATTTCTAATTTCCATTCCATATTTATCTTTTGGTCATTAGGGATTTACCAAACTTTATTTCAATCTTAGATATACGTTTCAAAGGATTGTTGATGCAGAGGACTTTTATTTTCTCTGATCCTTTTTTCTCTTTAAACCTGTGTCCTCCCCTTTGTCTCAGAGATGGGAGCTTCTCTCTTCTAACGTTCGACGACAAAGCCTTCCTCTCCCACTGTCTTTGCTGTTCTACACACATGCACACAATTTAAAATAATTTATTATTTTAAATTACTTTTTGTTAAGCCTTACAGAGAAATTGAGAATAATTAAATAGAGAATAACAAAAGTAAATATCATGGGAGGTTGTAGGGATGTAAGAAATAGTTCAGAGTGTTTAAAGTCATTTTCTTTGGTCCCTTGGACTTGGTACCTATAAGGCTAGCTGAGCTCCTATTCCTCCCTTATATTCCTAACAGGATTCCTTTCCCCTTACACCTACTCAACTTTTTTCTTTAAAGTCTCTTTCTCCAAATACCACAACCTAAACAATGAAGGTAGACCAAAAAATTGTCATGCTATTTGCAGGCACCTACTTGATTCAAGAGTGTAATTTGCATTTCCAATGACCTCTAGACAGTGCTTCTCAAGCCATGTGTACCGAAGGGCCACTTTTTTTAAAATTCCCAATGTGCTATGAACTGATACTTCTATAAAATTCAATAAAAGTACTGCAGCGAAATAAAATTAAAAAACAAACAGGCAGTAATTTTAAATGGCCAATGGTACTGTCGCCTGGGTGAAGTTTGATGGTGCAAGGAGGGTGATGAGGCAGGGTCACTCTTGGGTTGGAGGAGGGAAGAATTAACCAAAAGTGAACAAAGTTGTAAGTCAGTCAGAAAATGAACAAGGTTCACCTATGTTCACACCCAAAGTAGTGGTGGACTGTCTTCTCTTTCTGGCACTCACCTCTCAGAATCAGATGGCCATACACCATTATGTGAAGCTTTGGATGAAGCAATGAGGTGAAACAAGGAAACAAGCAAAACCTCTAAAAAAAAAATACTGCAGCAAAGCCCAGTAGAAGCTCCTAGATGGCTCCTCACCTCCTTGTGCACCAGTGGACCTTACTGAGCAGTACCAGGCAGTCTGCACAAAAAGAGCTTCCTTTTCTTAGATGTTTCCTCTGTGAATGCGAAAGCAACCCTGCTTACCCCCAAAAGGACCTTAGTATGTGAAGGTACTTTTTAAGCCAAAGGGTATTGGTTCATTCAGTCATTTACCATTGGTTTATTTGTAAATACACTCCTTGATTTAACCAAGGGTTTTGAACCTGTTTTAACAAAAACACATATACGATGCTTTCTATACGTCAAGCCCTGTTTTAAGTGATTTCCAAATGTTAAATAATATATTATTCATAAAAACTCTATTAGGTCAATACTGTTACTATCCCCATTTTTCAGAAGAGGGGACCAAGACACAGAGAGGTTAGTAACTTGCCCAAGGTCACACCACTAAGAAACAGTGGAACTGAGATTTGAACTCATGGAGTCTACCCCCAGAGTTCCTGCACTTGACCACTCTGACAGCTGCCTCTCCAAGCCCTTCACTATCTTAGACCCTTTGGTCTCAGTTCTTCAAATACAGATTTTCCAAAGCCCACTTTATGGGTGAATAATTCATTCCAGCATCATCATCAACTTTGGCCATTATTGCATAAAGCTCTGAATCAAGGATGAGCAGGTCTTCTGTCTCCTTTGTGGGAAGAGTGATGATTGATTAGCATGTCTGCCTTGAAAAGGATGGTGATTTATGAATGTTGTCTGCATGGGTGTGAAAGGGCATGGACATGATATGTGTCAGAGGAATCACCTGTAAGCTTCAGGGCTCTGTGCCTCTGAAAAAGTAAAACATTATAACCAAACTGTTAAAATTCCAGCTCATCTATTGAAGAGGAGAAAATTTCAGTCCAACAAGTATCAGTTAGGTTCAGTCCAACAAGCATCAGTTAGGTTCCCCCCAAATATGTTTAACTGAATTCAACCAATCCTTTAAAACTTAAGACAAGTGAGTCAATTCCTTTACAAGTGAGGAATTGTCTTTGGCACCAGAATAGAATGTCTCCACTCATACATGTAAAACTGCGGGACAGACTCACATGGCATTCATTTTCAAATCTACGGAAAGTTGGAAGATTAGTATCTATAAATCTTGCACCAAGAATCACCAATTTTCAGTTTTGTCACATTTGCTTTATTTCTCTCTCTCTCTCTCTCTATATATATATATATATATATATAAATATATATATATATATATAAACATACACATATATATATAAAAAACTTATAAATAAGTATATAAAACTTTTCCTGAGCCATTTGACTCTGTATTGCAAACATGTATCTTCTGAAAATTCTCCTATAAAACCAGAACACTATCACTCCTAAGAAAAATAGCATTCACTTAATATGCTATGTAATACAGAGCTCATATTCATATTTTCCCAATTAGCCCCCAAATCTCATTTCTAATTTGTTTTTCATTCAAGACACAAAGTTTCTACGTTGCATTTGATTATGGCTCTTTAACCTCTCTACAAGAATGTCCCATATCTTTTCTTTTCTTTTGTTTTTTGTGATAATAATTTTTTGAGTCCCAGCCAATTATTCCATATTCCATTCCTCTATAAGCTTGCTCTGCCTGGACACTGGTGAGCCCAGAGAGTGGGGGTGGGAGGGAGACAGAGACCACAGGGGAAGAAACATGGGAGAGAAAAAGATAACATGGTTTTGATGTAGAAACTAGAGGCAGAGCCTTGTGCACAGCACACATTTTTCAACATTTAATGGCATATTAATGTTGCTTATGATATGACTTAAAAGACATTATCTTCGTGTTATATAATGAAAAAGTTACCAAATTCATGTGGTGGTCCCTCTGGGGAGGGAGGAATGAGAATGAAAATTGGGGAGGCACATAAAGGGAACTTAAACTTGATCTTTAGTGTTGTTTTCTTTTATTCAATACATTGAAAGGCATGAGCTGAAGCAGATTATGACAGAGAGTTGGCATTTGCTTGGTCCTGAGGGATGGGAGTATTGCTCTCAGCCCTTTTTAAAACTTTCAAAGAAAAAATAGAATGAGAGAAACCAGCAAGAGAGCAAGAGCATACCGGAAAGGGGGACTGGGTGCCCCTGGTCTCTCCACAGAAACCTGGTAGAATGGTCTGCGACCTCACACACACACACACACACACACACACACACACACACACACACACACACACACACACACACACACACACTTTGGCCCCGCTGCACGGCATGCGGAATCTTACTTCACTTGAGCTGCAGCTCTGCTAGTTGGTGAAGAATCTGTTTTTTGAAATGATAGCGGCTCAGAGAAGTTAAAACTGCTTGCCCCAAACTCAACCATGTCCGACTGAATTAGACCAGCTTTGTTCATGATCTGATTTTGCCCTGGGTGAGAGGGCTCCTTTAAGAGTCAGTGCACCCTGGGCAGGTTTATTTCTCTCCCTGAGTCTGTTTCCTTGTCTGTAAAATGGGAACATGCACCCCACACAGAGCTGGTGGGTGTACCGTGGGTCCTGCTGTGAGCAGGAGAGACCCTAACACAGCCTGCGGGAGTTCCACCTTTCCATCCCACATTTTTATACCCCACACACAGTAAGTCTGGGGGCAGGGCTGGCAGCTCCGCAGTGTCCTGGGTGAGGGGGAGTGGGGAACCCAGGCACACCCACCTTTCTGCTCCTCCCTCCTGTCCTCGGCTGGCAGGTCAGTGCTGCCTCCGCTCGGGTATAGTGTGGCTGTAGATGCACCCAGTGACACATCCTCACCCAGCATCATCCAGGGCCGCAAGGGAGAGGCCCCATGTTCCCTTTTGAAGGGTGACCAACAATTTCCCAGTAGCTGCCCAGCACATTGCCTGTTACATCTCATGGGCCAAGTGGCAGCCTGTGGCCACACCAACGCCCATCCCTGCCAAGGGGCATGGAGCTGCACAGATTGTCTTGAACACATCAAACTTGGCTCTCCACAGGGCCAGGCAGGGAACCTCCTCTCACCTGAGAAACACCAGACAGATCAGGGGTTTGTGAGTAAGAATGGGAGGTCAGTCATAAATGCAGACCACAGGCCTCTTAGCATGTTCCCTCCCGCTCCCCCCATTTCCATGACAGGCCCCCAACCCCACCCCGTCCGCTGCACCTACTGTCTCTTGCGAGTGGCCACCGCCAACTCAGATCCCATTCAGAGGATGGATGGGGTCCAGCCACTTTCATATTTGATGTGTCGGGCTCTTAGGTGTGACAGCCACTCTGTTGAGTTTCATACCTTATAAGCAAGAATCTTGTCATTTTCTTTCACTTTGTGGCAACCCAGTTTTCATTTCTCCCAGCCTGGTTGTTTATAAAAGGGCTTTGTAAAAGTAAGGTGAGACAGGTTGCTAATTCGCAGTCTGGAAAAACAAAATTACTAAGTGCAGACATGTTGTTTCTAATTACGTCTCCAACCAGCCATCCAGGGGCACTGTCACGTGAGGCCCTTGATTGCATTTCTCATTTAGCCTTAATAAGATGACTTGCGCATGGCGAGAATTTACCAATTTGTTAGCATAAGCATCAGTGTCTTCATGTAATAGATGCTGGTCTATTTAATTTTGTAATGTTAATACGTTCTCATTCAGAAATAAGGGTACCATTATTTTATATTAATAAACTCACTTATCATTAAAATGCAATTTCTGAATCTTAGTCAAAAAAGCACTGTAGAGCTGATAAGTACCCCATTTAAATGAAACCCTGTCAAGATTTATTATATTAAACTTGGTTAATGTGGTAATCTATTAGGCTCTGACTCTCTCTCTGACTCTGAACTAAATGTACTTTTGAGGGCCTTAATTTTCTAGTATTACTTGCAATTCTTATCCTTCATGTTTCCTTATTTATTTACTGAAACAATAACACCCTTTATTAAAATGTATTCTTAATAATGACAGATGGTTTATTAAATAATGCGATGCCCCTCCAACTGTTCCAATCCTCTTAGTATTATTCTTTCCTAAAAAAAAAAAAAAGTTTTAATTAAGTACTTGCACAACTTGTTGGAAATAGGTATCGTAAACATTTTCACGGGCTTCCCTGGTGGCGCAGCGGTTGAGAGTCCGCCTGCCGATGCAGGGGACATGGGTTTGTGCCCCGGTCCGGGAGGATTCCACATGCCGCAGAGCGGCTGGGCCCGTGAGCCATGGCCGCTGAGTCTGCGCCTCTGGAGCCTGTGCTCCGCAATGGGAGAGGCCACAACAGTGAGAGGCCCGCGTACTGCAAAAAACAACAACAACAAAAAAAACATTCTCACTTGATTGAAATTTCACAAAGAGTTGAAGGCCCTAAGAGGTGACCATTAGATTTCATTCCCAAATATGTCACTAGTAATTTCACATAACATTAGAAATATAAGATAAAACCATTCATAAACTGGAAACAATTTTACAAGCAATTTTAATATAACCCAGAAATGGTCAGGATGGAATTAAATTTGCTGGCCAGCTCTGTGTAACCCCCTAACTGTTCATCTTGATCATTACTAGGGAAGAGCTGAATGAGGATGATCCCTTTCTAGGGCAGACATACAGTGAACAAACTGCCATACTAAGGCACCATTATGGATGGGATGTTTGTGTCTCCCCCAAATCCACATGTTGAAGCCCTAACACCCCACTCCATGTGATGTTATTTATAGATGGGGCCTTGGAGAGGTAATTAAGTTTAGATGATGGCAGGAGGGTGGGGCCCCATGATGGAATTAGTGTCCTTCTAAGAAGAGAAAGAGAAACCAGAGTTTGCTCTCTTCCTGCCATATGAGGACACAGTGAGAAGGCGGCTGTCTGCAAACCAGAAAGAGAGCCCTTGCCAGCACCTTGCTCTTGGACTTCCAGCCTCCAGAACTGTGATCAATATATTTCCACTGTTTAGTCCTCCCAGTCTATGGTATTTTGTTATAGCAGCATGAGCTGACTAAAACAGGTACACACCCAGAAGAGGAGAGAGGGAGAGCCAGAAATCATTTGAGTCTCTTTTTTAGAGGGCAACCCAATATTCAGCTGAACCGTATGCCTGGGGGTGGTAGGGAATGTGGAAAGCTCATTGCATATCTCGACTATCAGCCCATCACTGAGTGCCCTTTTTATTTATTATTATTATTATTTTTTGCTTAATATATCTTGAAGATTTCTTATTGTCAGCACATGGAAACCCATCTCATTCTTTTTTTTTTTAACATCTTTATTGGAGTATAATTGCTTTACACTGGTGTGTTAGTTTCTGTTTTATAACAAAGTGAGTCAGTTATACATATACATATGTTCCCATATCTCTTCCCTCTTGCATCTCCCTCCCTCCCACCCTCCCTATCCCACCCCTCTAGGCAGTCACAAAACACCAAGTTGATCTCCCTGTGCTATGCAGCTGCTTCCCACTAACTATCTAATTTACGTTTGGTAGTGTATATATGTCCATGCCACTCTCTCACTTTGTCACAGCTTATCCTTCTCCCTCCCCATAACCTCAAGTCCATTCTCTAGTAGGTGTGTGTCTTTATTCCCGTCTTACCCCTAGGCTCTTCATGACATTTTTTTTTCCTTAGATTCCATATATATGTGTTAGCATACAGTATTTGTCTTTCTCTTTCTGACTTACCTCGCTCTGTATGACAGACTCTAGGTCCATCCACCTCACTACAAATAACTCAATTTCGTTTCTTTTTATGGCTGAGTAATATTCCATTGTATATATGTGCCACATCTTCTTTATCCATTCATCCGATGATGGACACATAGGTTGCTTCCATGTCCTGGCTATTGTAAATGGAGCTGCAATGAACATTGTGGTACATGACTCTTTTTGAATTATGGTTTTCTCAGGGTGTATGCCCAGTAGTGGGATTGCTGGGTTATATGGTAGTTCTATTTGTAGTTTTTTAAGGAACCTCCATACTGTTCTCCATAGTGGCTGTACCAATTCACATTCCCACCAGCAGTGCAAGAGTGTTCCCTTTTCTCATTGTCAGACTGAACGTGGTCTGGAAAGCCAAAAGCATAACATGGATTAGTTTCAAGGGTCACAATGGTGTGGCCTGAGTTAACTCTGTTAAAAGTGTCAACAGCGGTGAGGCGAAGCTGACAGTCAGCCCGCCAGGAACAGGCAGGGGCAGGGCATCCTCCTCCACCACAAGACAAACGGGTTGACTCTTGGCAGGAGTCCCAGGTGTGGCGTGCAGTGGCAGCCTCTGCATCAGACCTAGGAGTCCTTCCTTCATTGGCCCTGTGTGGTGGCAGTCACCATGTGCAGTGCAGCAAGGGGTCCAGGCAGCAGTGGTGGTGGTCTGAGAGGTGCAGCCTCAACAAGCAGCTTGATTCCAGTTAGTCTCATCAGAGGACAGGCCCTCACCATGCCCGTGGACAAGACTGACCCAGATAGTTTGATCAGCATGTGTGATTTCTCATCACATTTCCTGGCTCCAAAAAAGTGTGTCTTTAATCTACCAGTCTGTAGTTTTCCAAGTAACAGACCAAACCAGTAGGCCAAACAGCCCAAGGGTCAGTAAAGACATAGCAAACTTCCTCCAGGGAGTGCTGGCCAGAGCTATGAGAACAGCCTTGAGCCCTGCCCACTGGACAGAATGACCAAGTCCACTTTGGTATCTGCAGAGCTGGCACTGGGGCCACACAGCCACCATGGTCCAGCCACCACTACCAGGCTCAGCTTAGCTGATGCATCAGTGCACAGCCTAGGCGTTCAGGGGCTTCCTTGCGTCCAGGGCCCTGCTGAGCCAGCAGCTCTGCTTCAGGCTCAGGGTGGGGGATAGTTTCTTCCAGAGGGGCAGCTGCTACTTTTTCATGTAAAACCCAGAGGCTGCTGTGACCAGGCCTGCTGTGTGATTGAATACACCATTTGCATCTGACGAGTGATGCTCACCGGGCACTTCTCACCTTGTTTTGCACTGAAGCTGAGTTGACCACCCCAAAATGGGAATATCAGGCCAGGGTCACCGGGCCTCCACGGGGGAGATGTCCAGTTTTGGCTGGAGTCCAGTAGCAGGTTAATTGCAGCTTTCCCAAAGGGATGAACATGGTAGCCATGTCAGGGATGTGACAAGTCTGAAACCCCAAGGGGCACTTCTGGATGGATGCCGCCTCCCCTTGCCAGAGGTTCTGGTCAGCGAGAGCACTGGCCACAGACACTTGGCACTCAAAGGGCCCCCAGAAGTAGCAAATATGCCAAGAGTTTGCTGGACCACTTTCAACATAGCCTGATAGGCTGGCTCCACTCACAGGAGGCTGATTTGCAAGTTGGAGGTCAAAAAAGACCAACTAGAATGCCCAGCTGAGGCACATTGCATCTTCATCCCAGAGCCTAAGGAGGAGCCTTCTTTTGGCAGTGGGGTGTGGGGGCTGAAGATACAGCAGTTTTCCTTGACTGCCAGAGGGATTGAGCATTGTGAATCCCCAACAGCATCCCAAGGAACTTGACTTGGCAAGGAGGCCCCTGAATTTTTTGGGGACTTATCAGCAACCCAGCTGGCTGAGGTGTGATATCACACAGTCCAGGCCCCGAGGCTGAGCTTCTGACGTGCAGGCCAGCAGTCACCATCTACAAGGTGAAAGCTCGGACACAGTGGGTAGAGCCCTTACATGCAACCCTGACCCATCCATGAGGAGTAAATGGCAGGAGCATTTTCCCCATTGGCCCTTCTCTACCTTTGGCTCTTCTGATCAGGAGAATCCCCTCTGGCACTTATGGGATGGGATGTCCATGCATGTGGACTTAATCCCTGTGGTACATTCAAGTGTAGAAGCAGCAACAAGATTGCCCTGGATTAGACCCAAGGGCGCTACCGCTCACAGGATCCCGCGAGCTTCTGTTCCCCACTATGAGCATACCCAACCCCCATCAGCTGAACTCAGATGCCCCTTCCCCCTGTGACTGTGTGGGATGGTGACTTTGGCACCTTTCTCCAACATAGCCATAAAAGTTTGAGCTCCTCTCCTCCATGAGGTGTCCCAGCTCACTTGGACAGGTACATGTGACCTCTGGTCCTCCTCTGGGGCAGGGAGACCTGGGCCCCATCCCTACGACCTTTCATGAAAGCAGCTGATGCCAGGGTAGAGAAGTAGGGAGGGGCCAGGAAGTACAGAGGGAGAGAACCAGGTGCAGTTACTTTCACATCTGAGCACTTTTGCAGTTCAGCCAAATGAACTTCCCATGGTCTGGTCCACCAGAAGCCCTGTATCAACTTTGGGGGCTCCTTGGAGTCACACAGGAAGGGAGTGAGCATCGGCCCCCATTCAGCGCTACCTCTCACTGCTTCACCTCTAAACAGTTGTTGATAGGACTGTTAGGCCCTTAGTCACTGGCCCTTTGCCTATCACCTGGGTAAGAGAGTTCCCTACAGGATCCTAGGGCATCTTTTCCCATCTCCTAACCTAGCCCAAGAGGCCCCATGTCCTCTCTCTTTTAGAAAGCCCGGTGTCTGTTGGAATCTCATCCCCATCTTCAAAAACTGTCCAGAACTGTGAAGATCCTACTCTGCTTGCAAGCTAGCTAGTCAGCCCAACACAGGTTCAAGGATGCTGGCAAAAGACATGAGACTCCTGGGTCAGAGACAGAGGACTTCATCACTCACAGCATAGCAAGCAGCACGAGTTCCATGTTTATGTCAGTTTCCCTTGCCCTCCAAACCCCATGGGTGTTGCAGAAGCAGGGATGGGGGGATACTGTGCACACAGTGGATTTGTGTCAAAGCTCAGAGCCCATAGCTTAGGAAACTCCAACACAGTCAAGTCAGTTCAAAACATAACAGTATTAAATGTGTATACACCTAAGATTTAGCCTAAAATATATATAAAGCAAAAATTGACAGACTCGAAAGAGAAATAGACAAATCTAAAATCAAAACTGGAGATTTTTAACAGAATTCTCTTGATAAATGATAGAATCAATATTCAAAAAAATCAGTAGGGATCAGATGAACATAAATAAAGAGCTTAACCTAATTTACATATATACCACATGGCACCTACCAATTGCAGAATAAATATATATTCTTTTCAAGTAAACAATTTTCCAAATTGACTACATGGTGGGACATAAAGATTATATCAATAAATTTCAAAGGATTTGAAATCATTCAGAGTATGTGCTCGGACCACACAATGAAATATCCCTCTTTATCTCATGTCTTAATGATGTCTACTTCATCTGATAGCAGTAAAAGTTTACCAGCTTTACTTTTGCTTATTTTTGAATGATATATCTTTCTCTACCTACTTACTGTCAAATTTCTGTGTCATTATATTTATGGTTTCTTTTGTCAACAGTATATAGTTGGTTTCTAAGGAGGGCTGACAGTGTCTTTTAATTGGAATATTTAGTCCATCCACATTTAATATAAATGCTCTTTTGGTTTAAATCTGTTATCTTGCTGTTTGTTTTTTGTTATTGTGTTTCTTTTTTCTCTTTCTTGTACTCTTTTGAATTATTTAAGGATGTTTATCATTCTGTTTTCCCCTCTACTATCTTGTTAGTTATACATTTCTTATTCTTTTCGTGGTTACATTAGAGTTTACAACATGCATTTTTGAGTTATTGGAATTTATCTTAAGTTAGCACTTTTACCTCTTTCTGGTCAATGTATGAACCTTAGAATTTATGTCATTTGTTACAGGCTCCCATATTTTGAGTTGTTGCTGTCATGTGTTTTAATTCTACATATAATTTGATCCCCAAAAGCCATTACTAGTATTGCTTTAAACAATCAATATTTACCAACATATTTGCCCTTTCAAGTCTCTTTATTCCTTTTGTATACCCTGCCTCCCATAGAGTCATTTTCCTTCTGTCTGGAGATCTCCCTTTAGAATTCTTTACTGCAGGTGTGCTGGTGATGAATTTTTTCTTTCTATTTTTCTGGGGTATAGAATTCTAAATTGGTAATAATTGCCTTTCTTCAAAACACCTTGCTGAGATTACGATAGAAATTGCATTTAATCTATGCATCAATTTAGAGAGAATTCACATCTTTACTGTGTTGAGAGTCTTCCAGTTCATGAATATGGTATGTCTCTCCAGTTGTTTAGATCTTCTTTGATTTCTTTCATCAGCATTTTATAGTTTTTAGCATACAAGTACTGAAGATGTTATTTTATACCTATACTTCAGTATTTAATTTTTGAGCTATTGTAAATAGTATGATATTTAAAAATTTGAGGCCCATGTGTTCAGAGTTAATATGTCAAAATGCCATTGATTTGTGTATGTTGATCATGTATTCTGTGACCTTGACAAAATCATTTATGAGTTATAGTATTTTTTGTAGCTTCCTTCTGATTTTCTACATAAACCATCCTGTCATCTGCAAATAAGGACAGTGCTAGGTCTTTCTTTCTGATATGTGTTACTTTTATTTCTTTTTCTTGACTTATTTCACTGGCTAGGACTTCCAGTACTATGTTGAAGAGCAGGTAGAGAGAGAGCATCCTCACCTTTTCCCAGTCTTAAGGGGAAAGAATTCAGTCTTTAACATTTAAGTATGATGTTAGCTGTATGGTTTTTGTAGATGTTCTTTACCAAGTTGAGAAAGTTCCCCTCTGTTCCTACTTTTAACGGGAGTTTTTGTCATGAATGAGTATCAAATTTTGTCAAATGCTTTTTCTGCATTGATGATATGATCAAGTGATTTTTCTTCTGTAAACTGTTAATATGGTGAATTATATTAATTGATTGATTTTCAAATATTAAACTAGCCTTGCATCCCAGTAATAAACCCCACTTAAATGTAGTGTGTAATTTTTCTATAAAATGCTGAGTTCTACTTGTTTTTATTTTGTTAAGAATTGTGTATCATATTCATGAGAGGTATTGATCTGTACTTCTCTCTTTTTTGTATTTTCTTTGTCTGGTTTTGGTATCAAGGTAATACTGGCCATTTTCTGCAGGAGTTTGTATAGAATTTGTTGAGTATGTCTATTTGTATAGGCTTTAGTGGTTGCTCTAGATATTATGTTATATACATAATTTATCAAAGCATACACATAAAGTGCTGACACTTTACCACTTTTATGAAGCATAGAAACCTTACCTGCCTTTATGCTCCTTTATCCTCCACCATCTATAATTGTCTTAAATATTTCTTATACACACATTGAGACAATGTTATAATTTTTTCTTCAACTGTCAGACGTAATTTAGAAAATTCAAGAGGAGAAGGAAAGTCTCTGTATTCATTCATATTTTTGCTCTTTCCATGTTGTTCCTTCCTAATGTTTGAAGATTTCCTCTTTTGTCATTTCCTTTCTGTCTGGAGAACTTCCTTTAGCCATTCTTTTAAATTAGGTCTACTGGAAACCTAAATTCTCTTAGTTTTCCTTCATCTAAGAATGTGTTGATTTCCCCTTTATTTCTGAAGGATACTTCTGTTGTACATAGAATTCTGGACTGATGGCTCTTTTCTTTTAGCACTTGAAAAACATTGTTCCACTTCTTTCTGATCTCCATGGTTTCTGATAAGAAATTCACTGTCATTACAATTGTTTTTCCCATATAGGTAAGGAGTTGTTTCTCTTTAGAAGCTTTCAAGGCTTTTTCTTTGTCTTTAGTTTACAGAAATTGGACTATGATGTGTTTTGGCATGAATTTCCATGGGTTTTTCCCATTTAGAATTTTCTCAGCTTCTTGAATTCATATATTTATAGGTTTGTTTGTTTACAAAAATTGGGAAGTTTTCAGTGATTATTTCTTTGAATACTTTTCTCAGCTCTACCCTATTTCTCCTCTCCTATGGGACTATGGTCACGTGATCTTTTTTAGTTTATTTTCTCTCCATTATTCAGTTTCTGTAATTTCTATGTTATACCTTGTCATCCACATATTCTTTCTTCTATTCTCTCCATTCTGTTATCGAGCACATCCATTGAATTTTTTTAACCAATTGTTGGATTATTTTAGTTCCAAAATCCTAATTTGGCTTTTCTTTGTATCTTCTTTTGTTGTTGTTGTTGAAACTTTTTTTGGCTGACATTTTTCTTTTTTTTTTTTCATTTGTTTCAAGCCTGTTTGTAATTGCTCGTTGAGACATTTTTTATGATGCCTGCTTCAAAATCTCTGTCAGATAATTCTAACATCTGTGTCATCTGTGTTGGTGTTGGTTAGTTGTCTTTCCTCATTCCATTTGAGGTCTTCCTGGTTCTTGGTGTAAATAATTTTCAGTTGAAAATTGTATATTTTGAGTATTAAGTTATAAGACTCTGAATCATTTAAATCTTGTGTTTTAGCAGACCTTCTCTGACACCATTCCATTAGGTGTAGGACACCATTGATTCACAGCCATCAGATGGGGGTGGACGTACAGGTTTTCCACACTGCCTCTGCTGGAACCTAATGTGGCATGGGCTTCTTGGTACTGCTGGGCGGTAGTGGGCGAACCTCATCACCATCAGATTGGGGTGAAAGTCCAGGCTCCCCATATGTTCTCCATTTGGTAAGGGTGGAATCCTCATTACCATCCAGCAGAGTTCAAGTGCTGACTCCGCACCACCTGGCAGTGGGGGAGGGGTAGAGAGTGATTCATGGCAGCCTGGCAAGGATGACATCTCAGCTCCCCACTTGGCCTCTGCTAGAAGAGTGGTGGGAGGGCTACAGTTTGTTCTGTGGGTGTGGCTGGAATAGAACAGCTGTTTTCTAAGCAGTGGCTGTCTGGTTAAGAGGCCCCTCTCCTGGTGTTCTGACTAGAGAGAGCATGATTTTTTTGACAGCCTCCATTACTTCCAGATTGTAACCTTCTCTATCATCTACTCTGGGGTTTGTGAGGCAAAGAGGAACCCAGGGCACCTACCACCAGGTTGTGCCTCAAGTCCTGAGGTTCCTAGCCAGTCTGCCTTCTTCTCTCCACCTTTCAGTCTTCCCATGTTGTTTTATACGTAATGTCCAGGGGTTTTAGTTGTAGTTAGTAGAAAGGGTAGTGGAGAGGATGTCTACTCTGTCTTCCTGCAAGCAGAAGTCTCGAGATGTGTTGATGAAATTTAACATGACTTACCAAAATAGCTACAATGTCAGACAAAGACAAATATAACATGACATCACTTATATGTAGAATCTTAAAAAAATAATAATACAAATGAACTTATTTACAAAACAGAAATAGACCCACAGACACAGAAAACAAACTTATGGTTACCAAAGGGGAAAGGGGGGATAAATTAGGAGTCTGGGATTAACAGATACACATTACTATATATAAAACAGATAAACAACAAGGGCCTACTCTATAGCACAGGGAAATATATTCAATATCTTGTAATAACCTATAATGGAAAAGAATCTGAAAAATTTTATATATATATATATATATATATATATATATATATATATATATATATATACACACATGTATGTATAACTGAACCACCTTGCTGTACACCTGGAACATTGTACATCAACTATACGTCAATTAAAAAAATTAAATATAAACCATACTCTCAAAGGTGTGTATGCATCAACAAAGAAGGATGGTATTTTTTTAGAAAAACAACTTTTGGGAGGGGAAACTGTGTTCAAGGAAATTACACAAAGGAAAATTTTACATTTTGTGTAAAATGTGTTCCCAGATTCAAGGAGAGAAGGCTTTAGTCTTGAGTTTCTTGCTAGTTGATGGGAGAATTTGGCCGTTTTTTATCTTAGGAAAAAAATCTATATATTTTTTGAGAATAAGTAACCATAACCCTCCACCTTACCAATGAAGTTCTCTAGAATCCTCTAGAAAATCATCCGCCAATGTTGTGGCTTACTCAGCAAACATCCCTGCCTGTCCTGGGATTCTAAACGTGAGCTTCTGTTCCAGGTCGCCTGAACTGGTGGTCCACCGTGTGCACGAGCTGTAAACGGCTTCTTCCTTTGGCCACGACAGGGGACGGGAACTGCCTTTTACACGCTGCCTCACTGGGTAAGCCCCACAGTATAGACAGAGGGTGGCAGTGCCCAGGCCTGCTCTGTGCGTCATTAAAGGACAATCATATACTAAGTAGAGCCACGTGCATTACTGTCATCTGGAAGAATCCCCAAGGGATGGAGCCAACAATTCCTGCCCTTCTTGTCAAGCAGCTGGCAGGCTTGGTGGGGACATAGAGCACACACGAGAAAAGACCTGTCCTGATAGAAGGAGGCCTGAGCAGAGCTGCAGGGATGGGCATTAGACATCGTGATCTAGAGCAATCAAAGAGGACTTCCTGGAGGAGGTGAGATTTTACTGAGACTTGAAGAACTTGAAAGACTATAAAAAAGGACCTTCCAGGCAGGGAGACCACATAGATAAAGCAGAAAGGCAGAAATTAACATGGTGTTTGGGGTCGGGGCTAAGCCCTGTTGGGCTCGAGCAGGAAGTCTGGGGAGCAGCGC
Organism: Grampus griseus; assembly: GCF_964374135.1. NCBI lineage: Eukaryota > Metazoa > Chordata > Mammalia > Artiodactyla > Delphinidae > Grampus > Grampus griseus. Next base: position 120,440,956 of record NC_139018.1, on the reverse strand, counting down.
ATGAGGCTGGGTAGGTCTGGGGCCACCACACTGACTGCAGCTGATGCACTCAGACTGACAAAAAGACAGACATAGGTACTGCTTGGGTAAATAACACGGCACAGTCAGAATACACCACAGAGAGGTCAGCAACCTCCTCCAACGGAGATGCGAGCTTCCTGGTTACAAAAAGCGACACCAGCAAATGCACAAGTGTGGGTGGCAATATTTGGATGATGGAAGGTCACGGTAGACTTTCTGGAAGCTCACTTAACCCCTCTGGACCCAGGCTTACAACACAGGCAGAACTGAATTTGTGCCGGGGACCCCAGTATCAGTGCCAGTGGCGCCTTATCAGTCCTGCAGTATGAGGACCCTCTCCAGGGGTGGGCCCCTCCGACGAGAGTATGGTCCTTGTTGGTCAAACTCGCCTCCCCAGGTAAACATGACCTTAACCCGATGCTGTGTCCCAGAGCAAGGACGCCCCAGACCTTGCTTCAGACCTGTAGTGAGGCCTATTCTGTAAGAGGTGGGCTGAGATGAGCCTGAAAAGGCTTAGAGGGTAATGAGGGGACCTGGAAAGGGCCCCGAGATGCCCAGAGGAGGATGGAGCCCAAGAGCAAAGGGAACATCCCACATTCCATGGACTTGACAAGGAGTGATGGGGAAGACAAGGGTACCCACCCACCTCCTCCCTTTCAAAACTAACGCATTTCTGTCTGTTGACTCCACATTCATCATAGTAAAATAACAATCAGCAATCTCACTGCCCAGCGATGGCTGCTTTTAACATTTTGGTATATTGTCTTCCACACTTTTGTCTATTCTTCCAGTGAAATTAGGACCTCACGGTGCTCACAGTTTGGAATCCAACATTTTTCCCTTAAAATTGTATTGAGAATTTTCCATGCTGTTCTTCAAAAACATATTTTTGCACACACACATTTTGTGTCCTATTCCATCGTAATGTATTCACTATCTCCCTCTTATGGAACTTATTTCATCTTGTTCTGTATAAAACCTGGAGAAGGAAAATGAAAGAAGAGATCTCTCCTCTGTGTCAACCAGCAGCCTCTTAACAAAGTTTCAGGCATGGAAATGCCTTTGTCCTTCTGAAACTGCAGCATGCAGAGGCACTGTCCCCGGCATGATCATGGGTGGATAAGGCCACAAACCAGCTGGCCACACGCCACTGTGGTCCTGTCTGATGGCATGTGTTTCCCCATGAGCACAGCAGGCCCTCCAGGTCTGCCTGGGAAGAGAAAGCCTTCTGCAGGTGGCCCTCACTCCAGCTGCAAGAGAGGCTAGGCCAAGACTCAGCCTGGGACTCGTGGCCTGTTGTTTCTTTTCTCCCAGTACTTTGTTCCCCTTTTGTACTTAAATTGCTGAACCCCACAGGAGCAGGACTGCCCGAAGTGGCCATGCCACACTCACCAGCAGTGCTTAATGGACCTGCTGACCAGCCCTGGCATTGACCTAGGGTGTGGGGCACACATAGAAATGACGGTAATCCTGGGGTCAGGCTTGTGGGCAAACATGTATGGGACAAGGAGACCCTCTTTGCAAAAGAGACCCAAACAAGGAGCCATGGCCTGTAGACTGGACCCGGGACTTGCCCTGCCTGGGAGGAGGCTGCAGGCAGGTCTGAGGGATGAGAAAGCTCAGCTCAGCCTGTTCATAAAAGGAGTGTTGATAGCCACCTCCCTCCGCCTGTGCTGCAGAAAAAGACCAAAGCCTCCCTGGACAGAAAGCCCGCAGCAGCCCAAGGTTATCCGCGTGTCTTTGCACTAAAGGATGTACAGCCAGTTTGGGCTTTTGATCAGCAGTCAGTGCGGGTCACTGCTCTCTGAAAGCTCTCCAGGGGGGGTCCCAGCTCACTTCAAGTCCACCCTTCCAGTCTCCACCTCTTCCCCTCCATCCCAGCTCCAGACACCTTTCCCTCCCTAGTATGCCACGTGGGCCTCCTCGGGGCCAGCCCTGGCCTCTTCCTGTGACTCAGCCCCATCCTTCACCACTCAAGTCTTTGCTGCAATGTCTCCACTCATGCCGTGACCAAACCACCCACCACTCTGCCCTCTTGGCCTGCTTCATCCCCCCGACGGTGCTGCTGCCTGCAACATAGGGTGTTCCATGCTAATTCGATGCCTGCCTCTCCTCCCCTCAATGTGGGCTCCGTGGGATTTTAGGAATTCAGTCTGTCCTGGTTGCTGCTGTGGATATTCCCAGCACTCAGAATGGTGCCTCACCCCTATTGTGAAATAAGTATGGAATTAATGGGATTCAATTAAACAAATGAATGAATGAATGAATTCCCCCACTCTCTGCCTGTAGCCAGAGCTGCATCTCTCTTTCACGATGCTTCTTCCATTGGTTGGGTTTCTTGGCCACTTCTGAGCTGTGCCAAAGGCGTACTCAGAGATGCTGGTTTGTCTTTATTGACCCCTGGGCACCCGGCACAGGCCGGGAGGGGCACTTCCTTCAGAAGCAGGTGCTCTCCGGGGGCCCCAGATGTGTGCTGAGATGCCTCAGGGCTACAGACATCAGATGCAGCAGACCCCCGAAGAAGCCGGAGTCTGACTGCCATCCTGGCTCTGGGCCCTGTGTGAGGGCACATCACCGATTGTCCCCACAGGCTCTCTCCCACTCGAACACAAGGCCCGAACCACAAACATTATATCCCTCAGAGCAAACCTGAGCGGTTGAGGGCAGCCTGCCAAGGGCCCCTGAGACAGGCAGCACTTAGCGAAACTGTTGTTGCTCTAAGGAGGGGCCGTGCTCCTTCACCGCTGCCTGCATCCACGGGAAACATCACAAGGGAGCACAGAGGGCAGCTGCTTGCTAATTGTCAGAACTGAACAGCTGGCTACTGAGCTAGTCTGCTCACACAGCTGCGGGGGCCAAGGCTGGAAGGCGGTGGTGGTCTCAGCGCCTGCCGGCCTGCCCCCCTCCTCCTCACGTCCCTCCTCTCTCCTCTGCCCCTCACGGGCCTCCCGGCTGCAGGCATGTGGGGCTTTCACGACCGGGACCTGGTTTTGCGGAAAGCTCTCTACACCATGATGAGGACGGGGGCCGAGAGGGAGGCCCTGAAGCGAAGATGGAGGTGGCAGCAGACGCAGCAGAACAAGGAGGTAGGTACCTGTCGGCGTGGCAGAGCCGGGACCACGCCATGCGTGGCCAAAGCCAGGGTAGGGTCCGGATCTGGGCCCCGAGGCCAAGTATGTCTTGTGAGATCAGCAGCAATGGCTCCGTCCCCCACTCAGACCCACTAAAGAGGAGCCCATTGCAACAGTCAGGCCCCGCCCACAGCGACCAGACGTCCATTTCCCCCACCCGTCCTGGTGTAATTATGAAAACCAATCGCCTTCACTTGCAAGGCTGTCCCGACCTGAATGGTGAATGAGATGGTCACCCGTCAGGTCACTGCCAGTGCAGCCACAGATTGGCCCTGGCATGGCCCACGGCCCCAGCCCCAGTGTGTGTGCTCAGTCCAAAGGGAATCCTCATCCCTGAACCTCGGTGAGGACTGGCCCTTCGCTGGCCTGGAAGCCCTTGAAGATGGGTCTGCCCGGGTCCCTACGCACGTGTCAGTGGTCGGTGCCCTGCCCGGTGCGCGTACAGGTTACACTGGTCATTCTCACCCTGGGAATGACCCCTATTGCTGGGTGGACTCCCAACGGCATGGAGGTTGGAGATTGGGGGTTCAGAACAAATTCTGTCAGAGCAAATGGGGATGGTCCTCGGCCACTAACAGGTGCCCCAGGCCCAGGGGCCGATGAAACCGGGAGGTGAGGCTCTCGGCCAGGATCACCTGGGTGGGGGGTAAGGGGTGGCCGTCCCCTCCTGAGCCCGCCCCCCTTTGCGCCAGTCAGGGCTGGTGTACACGGAGGAAGAGTGGGAGCGAGAGTGGACAGAGCTGCTGAAGCTGGCCTCCAGCGAGCCACGCACGCACATCAGCAAGCACGGCGGCTCGGGCGGGGGGTAAGTGCTGCCCCGGCCGTGCCCCCACCCCCAGCGGCACAGGAAGTTTGGGAGGACGCGGGACCCCCAAGCTGGGGGCGACATGAGAACGACTCCCACCTTCAGACCTTAGATTCTACCAAGGATGCAGGGCAGGTGGTGGGGGGGGCGGGCGGGACAGCAGGACCCTGCCAGATGTTTGGGCAAAAGTGTGCACAGTCCCCATGTGCATCTCATGAGCTCACATGTGCCCCCCGACACCACAGCAGGGAGGGACTCACCGCCCAGCCAGCCTCGGGAGGGCCCACACTGCCCACGCACTCACCAGGCTCTGAAGCCTCAGGCTGCTGATTTGGGTTTTTTCATCTGAACATCTAATTTCTGGCTTTAAGAAGTCCCAGTGAAACAAAAGATAGTTAGGCGAGCCCAGCGTCTCCCAGACGGGCTCCAGGGACATCCTGCGTGTTCCTGGCACCCAGGCTCTACTGCCCTGCACACGTGGGCAGCGGCTGTTCTTCCTGCAGACATGGCTGGACCGTCCCCACGTGGGAATGAAGGTGCAGCCAACAGGGCAGCTGCAGCCCCTTTGGCCCCAGCTTTTTGAAACCGAGGGCCAGGTTGTCACCCCCCAGAAAAAGTCTCAGCCAAACACAAGAGAGGATGCTTGTTGACAGCCGGGAGACCCAAGAAAGGATCAGAGGCTCTAGACAGCCCCTGCAGGCAGTGCATCCCAGGCCCTACCCTGCCCCCACGCATCTCTGCATCTGGGTCCTCAGCCTCTGCAGCAGGACCTAGCGCTTTCCAGGCCGGCACCAGACAGAGGCCCTTCAAAGACAAGGCTTAGAGATGATAAGGGAACCTGTAAACACTATTCCTACAGGGTTGTTTTGTCACTTTGTTTTTTCGTGTTTTTTTATGCGGACCACTTTTAAAGTCTGTATTGAATTTGTTACAATATTGCTTCTGTTTTACATTTTGTTTTATTGGCCCTGAAGCATGTGGGATCTTAATTCCCCGACCAGGAATTGAACCCGCACCCCCTGCATTAGAAGGCGAAAGTCTCAATCACTGGACAGCCAGGGAATTCCCTGTCACTTTGTTTTAATCGGGAGACTTGTCAACACCAAAAGTCTGTCTTGTTGAGGACATTTGGGGACAAATATCCTAAAGACTCAATCCACTCCTGAAGGCCTGCTCTCTACTTTCCCACACTGCTGAGTCTTGCCTGGGATGCGTCTAAAGGGTTACTCGCCATCCTTTTCCCCATTGTCCCTCTAGTCCCTGCTGCTCTGTAGACGCTGGTACATTGGATCCTGCTTGGTGACTCTTCCAGGGTGGGGAAGATGTGGGGAATGACAGCAGTAATGATAAGAATAACAGGTCACAGTCACCACATACTGTGTCCCCCCCCCCGAGTCCTCCCATCCAGGAGGCACTTGACGGACAGTCACATGGCTGGTTCGGGTCATCTGACTCCTAAGGCCATGGCCTGGGCACTGCTGCTGCTCCCTGGGACCCCAGAGGACTCAGAGCAGGAGAGTGGGGGCAGGCAGCAGACGACATCTGTTTGTCCCTGTCGCCCCTCACAGGGACTCGGGTTTGCCAAGGTCGAGGCAGGACCACCACATGGAGGCCCCTAGGTGATGGGCAGCGTCTGTGTCCCCTACTGTCCCCTCCTCTTTCTCCCACTCCTTACGCCCTGAGGATATGGGGTCGGGGGAGAAGATGCTGGACCAGCTGACCACTCGCCCGCCGCTCAGGCATTGCTGAGACCTGCCAACCCGATGGTAGCTGCCCTGTGCCTCCAAATGCCCCCCTCCTCGCAGGACCCCTTCACCATTAGTTTGGTTTCAGTTGTAAAGATGGAAGTGTTTTTGGCCACAACACGCAACTCTGACCAGGGATTGAACCCAGGTCACGGCAATGAAAGCCTGTAATCCTAACCACTAGGCCGCCAGGGAACTCCCGCCCTGGTCTTTTTAAGTTCCCTCCATGGAACTTGGACCAGAAGGTTTGAGGAGCAGGTAAGCATCATACTGGTCACTAGTGTCCTCTTCTGTGAGAGGTGCTGGGTGGGCAACCCCAGGTGCAGGCAGGATTCTGACACGTGCCAGGGCCTCGGGAGGATCCCTTTGCCTGTCGCTCTGCACAGATCATGGCACAGAAATGCTCTGCAGGTGGTGTCCCAGCCCCATGTCTGGTTTCTGCTGGATTTTAAATGGTCCCAGGGGCTCCAATCCTCCCCCACCCCATGCCCTCCCAAGCCAGGGCACAGGGTTTTTTTGTTTTGTTTGTTTGTTTTTTAACATCTTTATTGGAGTATAAGTGCTTTACAATGGTGTATTAGTTTCTGCTTTATAACAAAGTAAATCAGTTATACATATGCATATGTTCCCATATCTCTTCCCTCTTGCATCTCCCTCCCTCCCACATTCCCTATCCCACCCCTCTAGGTGGTCACAAAGCACTGAGCTGATCTCCCTGTGCTATGCGGCTGCTTCCCACTAGCTATCTACCTTACGTTTGGTAGTGTATATATGTCCATGCCACTCTCTCACTTTGTCACAGCTTACCCTTCGCCCTCCCCGTATCCTCAAGTCCATTCTCTAGTAGGTCTGTGTCTTTATTCTCATCTTGCCCCTAGGTTCTTCATGACCATTTTCTTTTTTTTCTTAGATTCCATATATATATGTTAGCATACGGTATTTGTTTTTCTCTTTCTGACTTACTTCACTCTGTATGACAGACTCTAGGTCCATCCACCTCACTACAAATAACTCAGTTTTGTTTCTTTTTACGGCTGAGTAATATTCCATTGTATATATGTGGAGGGCGCAGGGTTTTCTGGCCCAATAACTGCAGTCTGCAGGGCTGTGTGTGGGCTCCAGACAGTCACCTGGACCCACAGCAGCAGGTAGATCCCAGACACAGGTGGGGAGCTTCTAGAACCAAGGCTGTTTTGGTTCTGACACGTTACTATGGTAACATTTGAGCTCTGTGAGAGAGACCTCACAGAGGCTTTTAGTCACTCTCACGGGACCTCCCCACATCCTCCTCCCTGGAGAGCTCTTATGCGGTCACACCACAGAGAACAGGACTGTTTCCTCCTTCTAGGAGGTGTACCCCTGCTGGGGGGTCCACCTTCTCTTGGGGTGCAAAAGTCCAAAAGAGAGACTTTTCTTGAGCAAGTTGTCAGCATCTTTGCATTTTGCCTCTGTCTTCTCTTGGCAAAGGGAAGAGGGTCCCCTCCTCGTGCTGAGCGGAGGGACGGGGAGCATCCCTGGGGCTCCAGGGTTGCGGAGACTGAGCGCGAATCCTGGGAGGAGGCCTGGGCCACGCTGTCTTCAGGACTCTGCCTGTGAGGGAGAAGCCCAGAGGCCAGGCCTGAAGGGCGGGCACAGCCATTGGCTTGGGGCACCACTACCTCTGTCCAGGGAATGGAGGGCAGAGACCCTCAGCTGGGGGGAGGTCTGAAGACCTGCAAAAGCACATCCTTGGAAATGGAGTCAGCATTAGGACCTCCCCCAAGCCCAGCGGGCACCCAAAGGAGGAGAGCCAAGATGGCCTTGGCTGCCCTCTGGCCTCTCCTGTCTGGCCTGCGCTGGCCCCTCAGGGGGCACAGGTGCTGCCAGAGAATGGGGAGGAGGTGAAGCGAGAAACAGAGAAGAACCGGCCAGGCCTGCAGTGGGCTGGGCTCAGGGCTGATGTGATAGCCCCCTGAACAGAACTAGGAAAAGTGACCAGAAAGGCCACACAGAGTTTATCCTGAGGAAAGGAGAGAGCTGGGCAAATGAGTGCATTTGCAGGTACAATGGCGAGAAAAACTACAATGGCTTTCCTCGTGTTCCCCCCACGCCCTGGGAACCTGGCCACCATGGTGAGTGACAAGTGCAAGCACTGCTCCTGCCCAGCCAGCCCCTGGCCGCCTGGCCCTGAGACAGATGGAGACAGACACCACACTGCGGCTCCCAGCATGGACACTGGCCCAGTATCATTTTTTTTTCCAGAAAGCAACCAGATTAAGTATCTGAAGAGGCCGGAAGGGACCAAGGGCCAGACCCAGGGATGCGCTTGGCCTGCTTCCTGCCTTCCTCCTGCACGACTCACAGTGGCCGGTCCCCAGGCTCACTGGCCAAGCCCCAGCAGGAGACCCTGGAGGCAGGGATGCCTGTCCACAACTTGACCACGGAGAAGGGTGGAGACCAGGCTGGGGTCTGGGCAGGGCGGGCCACCAGCCAGAGAGCCACCGTGGACAGGCTGCTCAGGACTGGTGACCACAGAGCGGGATGCCCTCCAAGACCTCAGGAAGGCAAGGCCAGTGTGAGCTCCCTGCTGAGTTCAGATGCGTGAGAAAGATGGGGTGGCACCTGCACCCGCAGACGCGGCAAACATGGTGAGAGCCGAAGCAGGCAGAGGCGGGGGCTTCCACGCAGGCGCACTCAGAACTACAGGACCCGTTGTCTCTGCTGCTCCTACTTGCAAATCAAAACGTGTATGTTTCTCTGTGGCTAAAATGAGAAATCAGACGTTCTGTGCTGCTGCTCCTCCAGAGACCCTCTGAGGCACGACGTGTGAAGTGTGACCTCCTTCACACTGCTGCTGGGGTTTACAGCCCCTCCACCAAAGGTGAACTAGGCTCGCCCGTCACCAGGGCTGCAAGTGGGACCATGGAGAAGAGGGCTGCTCCCCAGAAGGAAAAGGAAGACATGGAGGAGAGAAGAAAATAAGTCCAGCCTAAGTCATGCAGGTCTGCAGGGAAAGCAGTGCTGAGGTGAAGTTGTCCGTCACTGGCTGGCACGTGCAGCGCTGCCCCCCCATGCTGGACACTGCGGGAAGAGGGGGTGTGTGCAACGGGAGGAATCCATTACTTGTTCCCAAACCGGTAAAATCTCTGAAAGCAGTTAGTTAGTGGTGGCCTCTGGGTGCTTCATCTGGTTTCAAGGCAACTGAGAACTAGGAAGGGGGGATGCCTGGTGGACCCCGACCAGAGGCCCAGACTCAGATGACCTGGGTTAGAGTCCCAGGCTGGGCGTGTGATCTCAGGCCCGTCTCCCAAGCTCTCTGAACGTCCGTGTTGTTCAGATGTAAAATGCACTTGGTAATGACGTCCCTGCCAGGCTGTATCGGTTTTTGATGGTTGTGGAGAAAACCACACCAAAACTGGGTGGCTTAAAGCAGACCCACTGGATTTGCTTGTATGCTGGGGGCCAGCAGTCTGGTCTGGAATTGCCTGGAGCTGCTCCTGGGGCTGCAGCATCTGGCAGTTGGTGTGGGTGGGGCTGCATAGTCCAGGATGGCCTGGTTCACAGCTCTGGCTCTCGCTGGGCCTCTGTCCAGATGGGCTTTCATCCTTGAGAAGGCTCAGGCTCTTTACAACATGGATCAGAGCAGGAAGAGGAGGCAGCCCCCATTGTGGAGGTGCGGCTCAACTCTCTGCTTGCATCGTGTTTACTAATGTCCCACTTGCCAAAGCAAGTCCCATGGCTGAGCCAGCCTCTGGGCAGAGAAAGAGACTCCATCCTTAATAAGAGGAGGGGCAAGGTCACATTGCAAATAGACAAGCACACAGCAGTAAGAAGGCTCTGTGGCCATGAAAGCAATCAGTCACATTCTCTGATGCTGTTGGAATGAGGCGGTGAAATCATGGGTTTGAAAGTGTTTGGAAAGAAGTTTATACAACTGTAAAAATAATGTTTATTAAGACATTGTCACACTCAGCCTGTGAGCTGGCCTGCCTGCTGCCTATATGGTATGTTGTAAAGGCCCATCCCAAATACTTGAAATGTGTTCCTTTTCCCTGACTATCCACTGGTTCATCTCACTGTCCATAGTGTAGTGGTTATCACATTCGCCTCACACTCGCTCATCTCAGTGTCTGATATTCCACCCTTAGAAGTTCATTCCTTTGAGTCTTGAAAACGTTGGAGCTTTTAGGGGCTTTCAGGAGTCTCTGACTGTAGAGCAGATCCTTCCTATGAGCTTATATGTCACTGTATACTCTGCAGCCTGACCTCCAGAGCCTGGACCTCTGGGAATGGAACACAAAAACAGCTTATAGGATTGCACTGGACACAGTGAGGATTGGAGAGAGGAAGGCATGAACCTCTACTGGGCACCTACCTGCCTTACATACTACCTAAGTGTCACCACCTTACACCCTTTATCTCCACTTTATAAATTAGGCATCATCCTCCTTTGTACATTGGAAAACTAATGCTCTGAGAGATTAATTGACTTACCTCCAGTTTGTAACTGCTGGGGCTGGAATGCAGAGCCAGACCTGAGTCCAGAACCCTGCAGTTTCCCAGAGCATACACTGTGACAAGCTTTATAGCTTCTCAAGAAAGAGTGTACTTACAAATAGACTTTTTTGGGTCCTTGCGTATCTGAATCTGTCTTTATTCTGTCTCACCCTTGGTGGATAGTTTGTCTGGGTATAAAATTCTAACTTTAAATTCATGGCATGAATGATGTCATCAAAGGAAATAAATCAGACAGAAAGCTATCAGCTTCCTGGCACTCAGTCCAGGTTGGCTAATTTGAAATAAAACAATTATATAAAATCAAAGACTAAATATATTCAACTTCTTACTTTGTCTTTATAGGCTGTGAAAAAGATTTATTCATTAACTCAACATGTATTAATTGCCTGCTATGTGCTGTGCATTTGCACACACACTATCTCATTCTGCCATCACAGTAACCCTGTGAGATAAGGATTGTAACTCTCATTTAAAGTATGAGGAAACTTGGATTCAGGATAAAAATGATTTGTCCAGGGTAATCTACAGGGTGGAAAAGCCATAGTTCAAATTCAGGTATTCTGCCTCCCAGGTTCCCTGGTCCCTGCTTTTCCTCCTACCCCTTGGCTCAGAAGCCTCTGTCTCTGTTTATAGAGAATTGGGTTCTTGCTCTTTTCTGTGAGTGATAGAATAAGGCCTCTTTGTTTTCTAGTCCAATTCCAGGATGTGTTTCAAGGGAGTATCATTTCAGATCCCAGCCTTCATTAACAACAGACTAAACCTTTACCTACCATCAGTTGTCTTTCTCTGTGAATGTACATACAGAAAGGCGTTTTCCAACTCAGCCTCCCTGAGTCTCCCTTTCCTCCTTGCCAAATATTGAAAACCTTTGTAAGCATTAGTTCTATGATGAATTAATGAGAGGAATTATTTTAAATTACCAAGCAATATCCAACAATCACTATACTCCTGGGAGGCAGGGAGAAAACCAGGACCCTCTCAGTTTGAAGAATACAATGTAGACCCCATTAGGGAAATGAAAATTAAAACCACTACATACCTGTAAGAAGGTCGAAAAGAAAATATACTGGCAATACCAGGTGGTGGTGAGAATGCAAAGCAAATTTTACATCACATTGTTGGTTATGTAAAATGACACAACAACTCTGGAATACAGTTTGACAGATTCTTGTAAATTTAAAAATACGTTTGCCATATGACCCAGCAGTCCTACTCCTAAGTATTTACCCTAGAGCTGTGGTTCTCAACCAGGGATGATTTTGCCCCCATGGGACATTTGGCAAGGTCTAGAGATATTTTGGTTGTCACAACTGGAGGGTGGGCTGGATACTGCTAGAATCTAATGAGCAGAAGCCGGGGATGCTGCTAAACCTTCTGAAATGCACAGAACAGCCCCCCAAAACAAAGAATTATCTGGTCCAAAATTTCAGTAGTGCCAAGATTGAGAAAATCTGCCCCAAAGAAATGAAAATGTACATTCACACAAAGTTCTATGTAAAATGTTTATAGAAATTCTACTCATAATTGCCAAAAACTGGAAATAACTCAAATGTCCATTGATAAACAAATTGGAGTACATCAATATTATGGAATACTATTCATGAATTAAAAACAAACTATTGATACATGCAACAACTTGCATGAAAGGATCAAGTCTCAAAAAGTTATATGTTGTATGTATGATGTCATTTATATGACATTATCCAAAAGGCAAAACTATAGTGATGGAGAACAGATCAGGGTTCCATTTACTTACACATGAATGTCCGACTTTCCAATATCATTTCTTGAAAAGACTATTCTTTCATCACTGAATTGCTTTTACCTTTTTCAGAAACAAATAGGCAATATTTATATGGGTTTTGAGGGGAGTTTCTCTATTATGTTCCATTGAAATATGTGTCAATGCTTTTGACAATATCACCCTCTTGAATACTGTCACTTTATAATAAGTCTTAAAATTGGGTAGCATCATTCCTCCAACTTTATTCTCTTTTTTCAATATTTCTGGTCTTTTTTTTTTCTTGCTTTCCCATACAAATTTATAGAATCACCTTATCTATATCTGAAAACTATCCTGCTAGGATTTTTTTTGGTATTGCATTAAATCTATACGTGAATTTGGGGAGGATTGAAATCTTTAAAATGTTGAGTCTACTTACACATCTTTTTCCATGTATTAGGGAGACACTATATGTCTCTTCATTTATTTAGATCTTCTTTGATTTGTTTCATTAGCATTTTATAATTTTCATCACACAAGTTCCATACATGTTTTATTAGATTTATACCTGAATATTTCATTTGGAGCTATTGTAAATGTGTGTGTGTGTGTGTGTGTGTGTACATGCACATGTGTATGTGTTTTCATTTGGGTCTGCAATTATTCATTGCTAGTTATAGAAATGTGATTTGATGTTTGTTTTGACTTTGTATTCTGTGATGTCACGAAACTCATTTATCAGCTATAAGAGGTTTTTTGTCGATTCCCTGGGATTTTCCACATAGACATTCATATCATCTATGGGCAGGGATAGTTTTATTTCTTCCTTTCCAATCTCTATGCCTTTTATTTCTTTTTCTTGACTTATCGCACTAACTAGGATTTCTAGTATGATGTTGAGTGGACATGGTGAGAGAGGACACCCTTCCCTGGTTATCAGTCTTAGTCAGAAATCTTTTATCAATATGATGTTTGTTATAGGTTTTTAGTAGGTATCTTTTATCAGGTTGAGGAAGTTTCTTTCTATTCCTTTTGTCAAGAGTTTCTGTCATTAATGAAAGCTGAATTTTATCAAATACATTTCTACATCAATTAATATGATCATGTGGATTTTTTTTGTCTTTAGACCATTAATGTGGTGGGTTGCATTGAATGATATTTGAATATTGAACCAGGGATTCCATTGCAGGGAATCCTTGAATTCCAGGGATTAATTCCACTTTCTCTTGGTGTACTGAACTTTTTATTTTGTTCATTCAATTTGGCAATATTATGTTGAGAATTTTTGCATCTGTGACCATGGAGGTTATTGGAATGTAGTTTTCTTTTTATATACTACTGTCTTTGTCTAGTTTTGGTATCAGAGTAATGCTAGTCTCATAAAACAAGTTGGGAACTATTACCTCCTCTTCTATTTTCTAGAAGAGATTGTATAGGACTGGTAATATTTATTCTTTAAATGTTTGGTAGACTTCACTGAACCTATGAAATCATCTGCAACCAAACATTTCCTTTTCAGAAGTTTATTAACTATAAATTCAATTTTTTTAATAGTTACAGAAAACAAATAAGTAGGTTTGGGTAGCTTGTTGTTTTTGAGAAATTGTTCCATTTCCTCTAAGTTGTTGAATTTATGTGCATAATATTGTTTGTAATTTTCCCTTTTTTAACTTATAAATATCTTGGAGGGACTTTAGTGATATTCCCTTTCTTTTCAGATTCAGCAATTAGTGTCTTTCTCTTTTTTTTTTTTTGGTCAACCTTGCTAAAGTTCTATCAATTTTATTAAAGTTCTTTTAAAAGAACCAGTTTTGTCTCAATTGATTATCCCTATTGACTTTTAGATTTTAATTTCATTGGTTTCTGCTCTTATCTTTAGAGTTTCCCTCCTTCTGCTTGCTTTGTGTTTATTTTACACTGATTTTTCTACTTTGTTCAGGTGAAAGCTTAGATTATTGATTTGAGATCTTTCTTTTTTGTAATGTATACATTTTGGGGCTATAAATTTCCCTCTAAGAACTGCTTAGCTGCATACAACAAATTTTGATACGTTGCATTTTTATTTTCATTCTGTTTAAAATATTTTCTAATTTCCCTTGAGACTTTCTCTTTTACCACTGAATTATTTAAAAGTGTATTGTGTAATATGTTTTTGTTGTCTTTCTTTACTAATTCTAGTTTAATTGCATTATGGTCTGACAACATAATTGGTATGATTTAAATTACTTAAAATGTGTTCAGTTTTGTTAAGGAGTAAGCATATTGTCTATCTTTGTGAATATTCCATGTGCATTTTAAAAAGATGTGTATTCTGTACTTGTTAGATGGAGTATTCTGTTGATGTCAGTTAGATCCAATCGACTGATGGTTTTGTTCAAATTTTCTATACACTTGATGATTTTCTGTCTACTTGTTCTTTCAGTTACCAAGAGAGAAGTTTGTAGCCCTACAATTATACTTGTGGCTGTTTCTGTTTCTCCTTTCAGTTTTGTCAGTTTTTTCTTCTAAGTATTTTGAAGTCTTATTGTTAAATCCACGTTCATTTAGGACTATTCTATCTTCTTACTGAATCTTATCCTTTTATCATTATGTAGTATTTCTTTTTATCTGGGGCAATTTTCTTTGCTCTGAAGTCTACTTTGCTTGATATTGATAAAGTTTCTCTAGTTTTCTCTTGATTAAAATTTCCATGATCTGTAATTTTCCATCCTTTTACCTTTAACCTACCTATATCATTATATTTGAAGTGAGTTTCTTCAACACAGCAAATAGTTTTTATTGATTCTAACAATTTCTATCTTTTAACTGCTGCATTTAAACAATCTGTATTTAATGTAATGATTGACATGCTTGAATTTAGCTTTTTCGTTTTATTATTTGTTCTCTTTTTCTTTTTGTGTTTTTTTTTGTTCCTATGTTCCCCTTTCCTTGTTTCAATTATTTGAATTTTTTAAGTTTCTATTTTAATTTAACTTTTGTGATTTTAACATCTCTTCATATAATTTTTAAGTGGTGGCTCTAGGGCTTCCCTGGAGGCGCAGTGGTTGAGAGTCCGCCTGCCGATGCAGGGGACACGGGTTCGTGCCCCAGTCCGGGAAGATCCCACATGCCACGGAACGGCTAGGCCCGTGAGCCATGGCCACTGAGCCTGCGGGTCCCGAGGCTGTGCTCCGCAACGGGAGGGGCCACAACAGCGAGAGGCCCACGTACCGAAAAAAAAAAAAAAAGTGGTGGCTCTAGTAATTACAATATACATACTTTAAGCAATCCCTTTTGGAATTCAAGTGAAATTCAAAGTCCTTGTCACTATATGGGTCCCTTATCTTCTCCTTTATGTTTTAATTTTCTTATGTATTGCATCTACATACTTTAAATACCCCACCAGCCAATATAATAATTTTAATGTGAGTCTTCAAATATATATTAAAGAACTCAAGAGGAAAAGGATAGTCTGTTAATATGTATGCAGATCATGACTGTTTCTGTTGTGCTTCCTTCATTTCTGATATTCCAACATTTCTTCTTGTATCATTTTCTTTCAATCTGAACATTTTCCTTTAATTTTTTTAGGGAGATTTGGTGGTTATGAATCCCCTTTTCTTCATCTGAGAATATGTTTATTTCACCTTTATACCTGAAGGATATTTTTACTGGATATTGAATTCTAGTTTAACATCCTTTAAAAATCTTGTTTCTCCTTCTTCTGGCTTCCAGTGGTTCCTGATGAGAAATCTACAGTCATTCGAATTATTGTTCCCCTGTTGAGAGTGTCACTTTTATCTGGCTGCTTTCAACATTTTTCATCTGTCCTTAGGTTTCAGCAATTTGATTTTGTTGTGTCTGGCCATGGATTTCTTTAGGTTTATCCTCTTTAGTTCTCTGAGCTTCTTAAATCTACAGGTTTGTATCTTTGCACAGCTTAGGAAGCTTTCAGTCATTATTTATTTAAATTTTTTTTTTCTTTTTAGAGGCACTGTACTCTTTCTCCTTATTGGACCCTCATGACATGAGTATTACACCTTTGGCGTTGACTGACAAGTCACTGAAATCCTCATTTTGTCAATCTTTTCTTCTCCCTCTTCTTCAGATTGGGTCATCTGTTGATCCATCTTCAGATTTACTGACCCTTTTTCTTTCTCATCTCCAATCGGCTGTTGAGTCCACTCAGTGAATTTTTTCTTCCAATTGTTGTATATTTAGGTTCTAAAATTTCCATCACTTATTGGAGCATTTTCATAATGACTTCTTTAAAATCTTTGTCAGATAATTGCGATATCTACCAACTCAGAGTTGGTGTCTTTTGATTGTTCTCTTCCTTGGGCATTGAGATTTTTGTGGTTCTTCATATGTCGAGTACATTTGGATTGCATCCTGGACATTTTGGGTCTTATGAGACTCTGAGTCTTGTTTATAATCTAAGAAAAATGTTGACTTTTTAATTCTATCAGGTAGGTTCATACTGTAAATTTCAACCTGCCTTCTCTGGGCTGTGGTTTTCAAAGCCTTTGCTGTCCTATTTGGCTAAGCTTCACATTATGCAGTCTGTGACCTGGGTGGGGGTCTCTTCAGTAAGTCCTCAGAGCCTTTGGTGTACTGATTAGGACAGATCCACGCATGCACAGCTCACAGTTGGGGAGAGGGGAGTCCAGGAGTTCATAAACAACCTCATGGGATTGTTTTCTGAAGCCCTCTTTTTATAATCTTCCAGGTACTTTTTGGTTCCCTGGGACTCCCTTTTCTGTCCTCCAGCCAGAATGCACCACTGTGCACATAGCCGTGTCCTGCACCCTGCTCATGCAGGACTTGTGTATGTTTTATATTGTCTCCCCTTCAGACTGCAGTATCCTGTTGGTGCAGCCAACCCAATGCTTCTTTTTGATTCTTTTCCAAACCCTAGCTCAGTGCTGGCCACTTGGGGCTGTGTGTACCTACAGAGCCAGATCCAGGAGCAGCAGGCACGGAGCTAAGCACTTGTGCCTCCACACACCCCCAGGGGAGGCATTCCTGCCTGGAGCCCATGACACCAGTGCCCAGACCTGAGCCATTAGCAGGCGGGGAGCAAAGGCCAGCCCTTGTGGGTTGAGTGCTCACACCATTTTCCCACACTCGTGCAGGGAGGGCTGGCCTTCTTAGAGGATAAGGATTCCCTAGAGATGGGGAAGAATAGCATCATCAGGCAGGAATTAGAGCCATGTCGTCTACTGAGCACATGTGTTATGTTCTGCGTCAAGCAGGGCTGCAAAGCTGTCCTTATCATGGCCAATGACAGAAACCTGAGTTTCAGAAAATTAAGTCAGTTCCCAGCATCCCACAGCCCAGAAGAGACAGAGCCAGGATCTGAACTTGGAACTGACCACAAACATAAACCCATGCTCTTATCAAATGCAAAACAGGCATGAAAAGCAAGAATCAAGAACTTATCCTGAGATTTGTGATGAAAGTAATCAATTTTGTTCTTTAACCTTTTATAAAAGAAAAGCTTACTTGCTCACCATTAGATGAGACAGGTTATGGAGGCTGAGAGGCTGTTTGAACAAAGAGAAAAAGAGGCTGAGAGAGTGGGGCCATTTCAAGGACTCTTGGGCAGCCCCCACAGAGTGACTGACACCCCAGGCCCCTATTTCTCTTGTGTGCTGCTCATTTTGTAACTGACTTTCCATAATTTCCTTGCTGTGTCTACATAATTTCATAATATGTTTGCTGCCTTTCTATTTTATTGGACTTTTTCAGAAATTACTAGAATCCTAAATGGTTACCTGATGTACAGTCTCAGAGGTATGAACTTAAGTCAGTCTTTTAAGGAAAGGTGAGTGGCATGCCACTGCTGGGAGGTGCCCACCCCGCAGGGTCAGGGCTTGGCCCCTTGTGGAAAAGGAGGCTTTCTTACAAATATTCCTCAAGGTGCTGTGACTTTTACCAGTGAACCAAGCAGGAAGAATGTTTGTTCACCTAACGAGTTCTCACATTTGCAAATGTGGAATCCAGGTCAAATTTTTAAAGACATTGCTAATTGAAAATATGATTGAAGCCAAACTCTTCATCTGTCAGGAGCCTTCCCTGACCTTCCTGTATAAAGCAGCCCCTTTTTAACCACTGTGCTTATTAACACCTGATAGTTATTTGTTTGATCATCTGTTAATTGTCTCTACCGCTTAGACCTGCATACATGTGCACACATGCACACACACACACACACACACACACACACACCCCTAGCAACAGTGCTATACCCAGAGCAGATACTCAGTAAATATTTGTCACACAAATGACCCCAGCGTATTCATTTTAGGCAGTGAAATGAGTCCTCACCCCCAGGCTACCCTGGCCACAGTTGAGAAGCTCCTGTCAGAGCCCGAGACCCTCTTGGTCCCCTCAAAGTGCCAGGGGTGCCACCCTCCTTCCGTCCTGGATCCCCAGGCCATAGCGTTTAGTAAGGCCCCAGCAGCCTACACTGTGCCTTAGGAAATCTTTTGGAAAAGCTTCCCGTCTGGGCAGACACAGTTCCTGACTGGATACAAAGGCCCACAGCAGGGCACCGGCTGGCCTCAGCCCCTGTGAGCCCCTCAGGGTGACTCTCCAGCCCTCCTCTGCACCTATGTGCCAGCTCATCAAAGATGTCGTCATGGCTCCAAACCCTGCCTGGGAGAAGAGGTCGAGTCCCACCACTAGCAGAAATGCTGCCGTGCAGCTGTGAGAGGGGAGGAGACCCACATACTATGACGGAGGCCTCTCTGGGATGTACTGTTAGGAAAATCAAGGGTCAGAATAGCCCATGTAGTGCCCTGCCTTTCACCTAGAGGTAGGGGGAGGGTATGTGTATAGAATCTAAATATGCACATACATTCATATTCCTATATATGTGCGCGTATGCACACACACACACAAACACATATGTACTTATATTTTTAAAATTTTTATTGAAGTATAGTTGATTTACAATGTTGTGTTAGTTTCAGGTGTACAGCAAAGTGATTCAGTTGTATGTATATATATATTCTTTTTCAGATTCTTTTCCATTATAGGTTATTACAAGATATTGAGTATAGTTCCCTGTGCTATACAGTAGGTCCTTATTGCTTATTGATTTTATATATAGTAGTGTGTATATGCTAATTCCAAACTCCGAATTTATCACTCCCCCTTTCCCCCTTTGGTAACCATAAGTTTGTTTTCTATGTCTGTGGATCTGTTTCTGTTTTGTAAATAAGTTCGTTTGTATCATTTTTTAGATTCCACACATAAGTGATATCATATGATATTTATCTTTCTCTGACTTACTTCACTTAGTATGATAATCTCTAGGTCCATCCATGTGTGCTTATACGTTTGGATGGGAGGGTACACCAGAAACTGATAACTATGTCACCATAGATAATCACCATGGATGACGACTGTACAATTTATCCAAATTGGTACATTTGGAGGAGGGAGAGTGGCCACTGGCCATTGGTGACCCATAAAGCAGGACTTTCCTAAGCAAAACAGGAGGTGTGGTCACCTCACCTTGGGGAGGGGGACAGGGGAAGTGTCCTGGGGGGCCTGCACCCAAGCTGCGCCTCTGTGCGGCCGGGTGACTGCCTTTGGGCAAGACCCCACCGGCTGCCCAGACTGGTTTCCTTGTCCATGACATGGGCTCTTGCTGGGGTGGCCGCTAAGGCTGTGGCTGCCGTTTAAGCCAGGACACCCCCAAATCTGCACTGTGCCTTTTCATTCCTGCCACCGACTTCCATGCCATCTGGACCTCACTCCACCGCTCTTGCTTCTTGGTCCCACCAGGAGGGGGGGTCTGGCCCAGCCTCTGTCCAGGTCACCCCTTGTCTTCCTCAGGGGGTTTTCACTGGGTGGGTGGGGTATCCCTATGCTCCTGACTCCCCCTCCCCAGGTACACACTGAAGAAGAGGGAACAGGTGTGCTGTGGCCTAGAGCATGTGAGGAAGCTCTCAGACACACCCAGATGTGAGGATGAAGCAGTTATATTGCGTGTTAGTCTTCTTAACAGTCAACACCAATTAGGTGTTGTATTTTAGGGATTTTAAGTGTTTTTTCCCAGAGGCGAGATCCTACTTACAATCCCGCATCTAGCATTTGCTCAGTAAACTCACAGGAAGATGATGTGAAGCCTTGGGATGAGAAGTGGACGTTAATATTCAGGACTGGTTTTGCTGGAGCTGATTTCTACCAACGGGCTCCATCACAGTAACTCACATGCGCAGGTCACTGTTCCAAAGCGTCATCCCAGTCATGAGCCCATTTGCCCCGCAGAGGAGCCTGAGGAGTTGTCGAGCCAATGTTCCAGCCTGCGTTTAATGAACAGGAATAGTCACTGAGGCTTTTGAAGCACAAGGGCATGGCCATGGTTTTGAAGGGAGAGCACAGAACCAGGACCCACCCCCAGTTCAAATTTGCTCCCTGCACCCTGGGAACAAGGAGCTGGAGCAAGTAGGGAAGGATATTGGGATTCTCCAGCTATGCCCAGGGTAGAGCTGGGACCCTCTCTGCAACCTCCTGGGCCACTGAGCAGAGTCACAGTTGACTTTTGGCTCTCATGTTCAACACCAAAACAGGAGTGAAGAAAGGTCGCTCTGCTCCAGGCTCGTCTCCATAACCCCCTCCCAGTTGGGCCTATACCCCCATCACTGCTGCCCATGTCTGGCCATGAGGCCTCCTGATGTATGTGGTGAAACTGCATGCTCCAGCCCTAGCACAGATCTGGGATGGATGGACAGACAGACAGGTGGGCAGGTGGATGGGTGGATGGATGGATGGATGGATGGACAAATGGATGGGTGGATGGATGGATAAGTGGATGGGTAGATGGGTAGATGGGTGAATTAATGGACAAATGGATGATTGGACGGATGGATATATGGGTAGATGGATGGATGGATGGGCGAATAGATAGACAAATGGATGCTTGGATGGATGGATGGACAGGTGAACAGATGGATGGTGGGTGGATGAGTGGATGGAGGGATAAAAGATGGCTGGATGGACAGATGTTACCTGGGGGCCTCTGCAGTGCCTTTCATGGTGCCAGCTTGTAGCAAGTACTCAATAAATATGTGCTGTTTTTTCCATTTGAAATACAATGGCCCTGCTTTGAGTTTTGCATGAGCAGAAAGCCACGCCACTACAGTGGTGCCTAATAGTCAGACGTTGCACCGTGGTTGTTGTGGGTCCCCTCTGCGTAGCTGGTCGGGTATTTTTCTCTTGAGTACACAGGCTGTAAGTCTGTGTTCTGTCTTCTCCGTGCTGCTGCTTGTCTCGTTCAGCCATACACCTGCCTGTGAGCGCTCACTGTGTGACAGGGGTGAGCGAGCACCCGCTCAGGGCCCTTGACCTCACATACCCGTGGCTGGACAGGATAACTACCCAGGATGTTTGGAAATGTACACCCGAGAGCATTGTGTTAGACTCAGCATGTGTGTGTGTATTTAACACACTCCCCTTCCACTTCCCTTCCCTCCCTGAAAAATTCAGTCCTAAATCCATAGGTTCATCAAAGCAAGGTGGGCACCTGCAGTGGGCAGAGTGGTGTTTTGTGGGGTTTTTTACCTTTTAGATTTTTATTAGTAGTTCTCTCTGAAAAATCAAAATAGTTAGCAAATTCCTTTAGATTCATCAAGACTGTATATCCTTTGTATTTAGATCTTTAATGCTGTACAACATAATACAAAACAAACCAAAGAGACTGATTTCTATGACTAGGTGCTATTCATTGTGTCATCCTAGAGCAAGGGGCTGGAGGGAGAGGCTGTTCTCCAGGGAGAACTGAGGTGGAGTTAGTGCTGGGTGACTAAATCACAGCTCTATCTTCCCCACTTGATGTGCTGGGAAGGGGCCAATGATTTCTTAAACTGACAACTGTTTTCTAGAGCAGGGGGCTCTAAAATCTCGGGTAGCAGAAGACTGTGGTCCAAACGAGGCCAAAAGAAACAGGCTGGGGCAGGGAAGTATGGTAACTGCCTGGCAGAAAAGGCAAACCCAGGGCCCCAAGGGGAAAAGGGCATTCTTTGCACCTCAGAGACTTTGCAGAAACAGTGTTAACGCTAAGTGACGTCGTTAAAAGGGGAAAAAAACAAAACTCTGGAAGAACCTTTCAATTGCACTCAACTTGGATTAGAGGTCAGTCCACCCTTGCAGAGAAGGGAAACATCTAGCCCCAGAGCAGCACTGAGTCTGGCCCTCCCACCTCCTTCTCCCCAACTCCTTTTGGCAGCTGGGCCAGGTTTTGGATGAGGCCATACAGACCCCAGAAAGACCAGAGAAGTCTCTCTGGATGACCAAGGTGGGAAGGACACTTCTCAGAATACAAATACTTTTACTATGGAAGGAGCCGGGACAGTTCCGGGGGCATATGCACACCCAAATCTTCCCCACTTTCTCCCCAGCTCAGGACCTAGAGGACACAGAGACCAAGGTCAGGGTGTCAGAGCCAGACAGAGTGAAGAGGGCAACTCAGGGGAAGGGAAGCAGCATTGGTTGGGGGCTGTTTACATACCAGGATCAAATAAGGAAATAGCTTAAGATTGGTAGAAACCAGGTTTCTCACTTTCGGAGAAAGGAGTTACAAGTAGAATGAACTCTGGGGTGTTAGATTGGAATTGGGAGTATCAGGGGACTCAGAGTTTCAGATAGATAGATGATAGGTAGATAGATAGATAATAGATGGATGGATAGATAGATGACAGATGAAAATGTCTGTGTACACATGTGGATGTGTACACACGCATGCACACATATGTTCCCCAGCTCTACTTACTGAGTCTAGGAGCAATGACATCAGCAATAATCATATTTTGGCTTCTAAACACCATTATCCACTACCTTAAAAAAAAAAAAAAAAAAAAAAACAGGAGAAATGGCTGAATCCAGGGCTGAAGCAGAAGAGATACAAGATGAATCTTGTTGACTGGAAAAAAAAATGCACAGCCTAAAAGTTGAAAGTTATGTTTTACTCGATGGACAGAACTGAGAACTTAAGCCTGGGACACAGACTGTCAGGTGACTCTGAGGGACTGCTCCAAAGAGGTAAGGAGGGGAACCAGGATACATAGGCATTTTTGTAACAAAGACCAGGTGGTCAGAACATCAAAAGATTACTGTTAATTAAAGAAAACCAGACATCTCAAGTTAAGGAATTTAGTACTGTTCTGTGTATGGGAAGATGCAAGAGTCTGGGCTCACTGAAATCATTCCTATCAATATGTACCTCAGCTCTCTGTGGCCAGTATTCTGTGTTTTCTCATCCTGAGTCCTCTCAGTGTGCACCGTCGGGGGCGGCTGCCGCAGCTGACTGCTAGATGTTGCGGGGGGGCGGGGGGCATCCTGCTTCCATCCTGAGTTCCCTCAGGGCTCACCATTAGGGCACCTGTAGTGGCTGATGGCTGCAACAGCCTTTGTTTACTGAAATGGCAGGCGGCGTTTTTAGTTCACAACCTTGACCATCTTCTTGTGCTGGAAAGCAAGGATGTGCTCTAAAAAATGACGGGGGCTGTCACACAGACACAGATCCCACTTGAACAAGCCCCACTGACCAGGGCGGGTATCTGAGCATCAAAATAATCACATGGATGGATTATAACACAGTGACTCAAATAGAAGCCTGGAATCAGTAAATGTATCAAGGCTTGGTGAGGAGTGGAATATGTCTGTAGATTCCAAGTTCCTCCCCATAAAATGCTTATTAATTACGGAGAGGAAGGGAGCAGCTCTGCAAGGGGGAGCCTGGCTGACGGCCACGAGAGAGATCCACCCAACTGGACACCACGAGAAGGATGCAGTGTAACCCAATCTGCTCTGATTGTGAGGAAACACACACCCAGACCATGGACATTCTACACAATACTGGGCCTGTGGTCTTCAAAACGGCCTAGGTCTTGAACGTCAAGTACCCTGAGGAATGTTCCAGACTGAGGACGGCTAAAGAGACACCGCAGCTGAATGCAGTACACCATCCAGAACTGGGGCAGATGGCACGTGGTGACTGGGGTTTTTCACGGTGACAGATGCATTGTTGCCTTCATGATTAGACGAATTACCAGTTCTGATGGTGATGTAGGAGAATATATCTGCAGGAACGTAACCCCACTCACAGGAAATGCACACGAAGTTCTGCCGGGTGATGGGATTTCAGGTTGGCAATTTACTTTCAAATGGTTCAGAAGGGAAAAAAAGCTACTTATACTCTGCAAATTTTTTGTGAGCTTTTAGGTGCTGCCAATTTTTTTTAAGTCTTAAAATAAGGTATGTTGAGTCACCAGAAAAAGAACAAGAAAAAACTATTGGTACAATAACAACAAAACTCCCCAGGTGATTATGAGGCATCCCCAAGGATGCAGAGCCTTTGTTTTAGAAGCCACACAAGCAGTTGGCTGCAGGCTATGTACCTAGAACCCTTTCCCCAGGCCACCCCACCCCAAAATTCTCAAGCGGGGCCACACTTGCTAACTCTGCCCCACCTGCTTAGAGACCGCCCTCAGTTAATTCTGGGTGCCCCGCCCCATTGGAGTGCCCAAGAGGCCCCATCAACCTCGGGGCACTGGCCTTCCTCTCTCCATGCTTCTTCGCTTTGGACTGGCCTGTTTGTTGAGAGACATCTAGGCTACAGTTCTCTGCCCATGTCCTAGAGTCATGAGTGATGCAGGTTTTGGAGCCCACTCTTCCCCTGAGCCTCGGAGAAGAGCCAGGGGCTGGCTGGGGAGGGTCCGAGTGGCCTGGGTTGGGCATTCTGTCACTCCCTCCGCTACCACTCAAGGCAGCCTTCTTACCACCATCTTCAGTCGGGGTATCCCTTAGAAAGGCCCACAGATCTTGGTAGCAGTGGACCCACCGGCCCATCAGACGTGCCCAGGCATACCTGACCCCCTGAGGGTAAAGCTTCAGCCTAAGCTGCTGGTTGTGAGCATGAACCCAAGGGGGAACGTCCATGCCTCTTGCCCCAACTGCATCCCCGTCAACCCGCCCAGAGAACCAGCCCCCATGTTGTCACACACTCTGGGCGCCTCTGCCCCCAGGGAGACTGCATCTTAAAGGGAGCTGGCTGCCCACGTTGCCAGGTTCTCTGCTTCGGCTTCTCTCCTGAGACCACCCACCCCAGGGTCAGAGTGGAGAGCTGGGTTCAGTGTGCTTGCCAACATCGAGTGGCGTGGAGGGGGACCGTGGCCTCAGCTGGCCACGACGGCCAGGGTCCACGCAGGGAAGGGCCACAGGGAGGTGTTTTGTCCTCCACTCCTTGTCCCGACTCGCTCCAGTGACGGGCTTGCTTCACTGTGTCCCCAGCATGGACAACGCCGAGGACCCTGTGTACGAGAGTCTGGAGGAGTTCCACGTTTTCGTCCTTGCCCACATATTAAGGAGGCCCATCGTCGTTGTAGCAGATACGATGCTGAGGGACTCAGGCGGGGAAGGTAAGTTTACTCATAATGAAACAGATGTATTTTATTCATCACCCAGAAAGCGTAACATCCCGAGTAAGGAAGGGACAGTCCAACATAATGGCTGAGCCTCCAGAAGGACACAGAGCCTTACTCTGCCTGGACAAAGGTCTTATTTCTCCTCGTTTCTCCTCGACTCCACATGTTTCTGGCTCCTCCCAGTAGAGAAGGGATTACTCTTTTTTATTTGTTTAATATTTTTTTTGGGCCGTGCCACACGGCTTGTGGGATCTTAGTTCCCCGACGAGGGATTGGACCCGGGCCCTCAGCAGCGAAAAGTGCAGAGTCCTAACCCCTGGACAGCCAGGGAATTCCCAGGAGAGATTACTCTTGGCCGTCCATCCACCCTGTGTGTCCACGGCAGGAGAAATGTGGCTGAGTGGGGGTGGGGATGAACCCCGAGGGGCTCCGGGCCCCACCCATTGCCCACACCCTCCAGCAGTGCCGGCCTCATCCCAGGGCCACTTGTCCACTCAGCCACTCCAGTCCCCTCCTGCCCCTCGCATGTGTCTTAAAGAAGAAACAAGGAAGGCAGAAAATGCAAAGTCATCCGCAAGGCTGTGATGGGACCAGGGCTGGGGGAGAAGGAGGAAGGGATGGAGGACTTCCCAAGGCCGGTACCCACTGCACTGCCAATCATGTGCACCCTCTCCCTCGGCCAGGCCACTACCTCCCAGGGTAGACATTGCCTCCCGCTTTACAGACGAGGAGCCCGACGCTCAGAGAGGCCACACAATGTGCCCCCGCCTTCAGCTGAGGCCTTGAGGAAGCAGGGTCGACCCAGGCAGGGAGGGCTCCACGGGTGTCCTCCCTCTAGCCTTTCTGCTGGAGCCCACAGGGCACCATGCTCTCTGAAAAGGAGGGACACAGGAGGGGCCAGGATGGTGGATGGACCAGGAAGGTCACCCTAGTGTAAGTGTCCTGCCTCTCGTGGCTGTGGTTACCACAGAAAGCAGGGAGCTGGGAGTACCTTGGTCACTCCCAGTGACACAGGCCTGCCGGGGTCTGCAGCTCTCTGGGTGCAGAGCCCGGCCTCCCATCGGGGTCCCTGTACTCATCAGATCCCACAGAGCTGGGTCCACACTTCCTTCCTTTGCACCTGTCCTGGAGGGTGCAGCCCTCTCAAAGGCGGACCCACCCTGCCTCTCAGCAGAGAGGGAGGCAGAACCATGGTCACTGATATAGACAAAGCAAGGGTGGGGAGGATTCCTGAGCTCATCAAAGACATCCCTGATGTCGACTGTCTTTTCCTTCCACAGAAGGGCAGTGAGTCACTGAGTCTGAGGCCAAGAGGCAAGGTTCTTTGTAATTAAAAAACAGATGCCATGTCAGGGCAGGTATTTCCAGTAGTTATGTATTTCAGTGAGGATTTAGGCTTTTTCCCCCTTTTGGTAAGGAAATGAACAAGACTGTGTCCCAGTTGCTAAAGGAGCTGATCCCCGTCCCTCATTTCCCATCTGACTCACGACTTGGGCCTGGAGTGCTCTCACTGAGCTTCTCAAAACCTAGAACAAATAAGCTCTCAAGCAGCACATACGTTGTTCTGTGTGCAGATGCTTTTGTGAACACAGGAGAGGAATAAGTACGTTCAGGAAAACACGGGTTTCTAGGTGGCCATCAGCACACGTCCTGGCTGACCATCTGGGGTGGGCGTTTTGATCACCTTGGCCGGACTCAGGGCAGCAGGCAGGCCCGGCAGGTCACAGCAGAATCCCCTCAGCCCTGCTTGTTCCTAGGGTGCAGCTTGACAGGGCGCAGGGACAAACGAGCCAGGAGGACTCTGCCCAAGGAGGCAGGTGGAGCAGGGTGCCCTGGTCAGGTACAGGACTTGGGGTCTAATGGGCCTGGCCCCTGCGAGCCTGGGCTTCCCTATCCATCGGTGGCAAGCATCACCTAGCTCTCAGGGAGCTCCTGCCAGGTGGGTGGAGGCCCCTCTGCTGTGGAGTAGGTGACAGATGACAACACACGGGGCTGCAGCCTGAGCCTGCCCTCCCTTCCCTCCACCCTGTCACCTCCCCCAGGATGGTGAGGGATGCTGTCCACGCCCCCTCCAGATCCACATGCCCTCACCCTTGTTTGTGTCTGCAGCATTTGCTCCAATCCCCTTCGGAGGGATTTACCTGCCCTTGGAGGTGCCTCCCAACAGATGCCACTGCTCACCTCTGGTTCTTGCCTACGACCAAGCGCATTTCTCTGCCCTTGTGTCCATGGAGCAGAGAGACCAGCAGAGAGAACAAGGTACACCCGCCGCCACCTAACAGTGCAAGGTGGGGAAGGGGTGGGCCGGGAGGGGCAGGAGGTGGAATATGGAGACCTCCCTGGGAAGCGCACTCAGCAATGATAGGTTTTGCCTAAAACTACCATATGCATGCAAAAAAATATCATTGAAAATAATGCCATTTGCAGCAGCATGGATGGAATGGAGTTAGATTATCATTATCATAGATTATCATACTAAGAAACTTAGATTATTATAGTAAGTGATGTCAGACAAAGACAAATATCATACGATATCACTTATATGTGGAATCTAAAAAAAAATGATACAACTGAACTTATTTACAAAACAGAAACAGACTCAGACAGAAAACAAACTTATGGTCACCAAAGGGGAAAGGGGAGGAGGGAAAAATTAGGAGTTTGGGATTAACATATACACACTATTATATATAAAATAGATGAATAACAAGAAACTACTATATACCACTATACTCAATATTTTCTAATAACCTCTAAGGAAAAAGAATCTGAAAAAGAATATATATGTATAACTGAATCACTTTGCTTGTACACCTGAAACTAACACAACATTGTAAATCAACTATGCTTCAGTTTTTTAAAAAAGAAAATAATGCCACAGTCAACTTTTAATTTAAATTATGAAGCAAATTAATAATCAAGCCACCCTTAAATAACTTTCACTGTGGTTCCCTTTCACATGTACGCATATACTATATGGATGTAATTAATCTCAGATGTAATTTTTTTTCTTTTTTTTTTGCGGTACGCGGGCCTCTCTCACTGTTGTGGCCTCTCCTGTTGCGGAGCACAGGCTGCAGACACGCAGGCTCAGTGGCCATGGCTCATGGGCCCAGCCGCTCCGCGGCATGTGGGATCTTCCCGGACCGGGGCACGAACCTGTGTCCCCTGCATCAGCAGGAGGACTCTCAACCACTGTGCCACTGGGGAAGCCCTCAGATGTAATTTTTAAAAGCCCGTCTACTTTGGTAGACCAACCAGACGATCAAAATATTAAAACTCTGGACTAGTAATAAACTTACACTTAATAAACAAATAAATAATTAATTAATTAAAAGCCCGTCTAGTGCAGAGAGTCAGCAAATTACAGCCCACTGCCTGTTTGTAAATAAAGTTTTATCGGAACACAGCCACACTTGTTCAAAGACGTATTGTCTGTGGCTACTGCTTTTGTGCCCTAACAGCAGAGTTGAGAAGCAACCCCAGAGGCTGTGTGGCCTGCAAAGACTAAAATATTTACTAATGAGCGCTTTACGGAAAATGTTTGCCAGCCTCTGCTCTAAAGTAAGCTTTTGAATCAAAAGATGGATTCTTCCATTCAAATCATTACATGGGAGTTTCCTGCCAGGAGCCATTTCAGTGCTGCAGAGAGGCTTGCCGGGCTGGGCCCACAGGCTGTGCACTGCACAACTCCAACCACCAGTCACGTAGACTCATGTGGGGCCTGTCTTCAGTCAATGCATTATGGGTCTGCTGTGGAAATGGCGGGATTTTGTTTGGAATGTTAACTGCTGACGGATGTGTGACTAACTGAGCAAATAGAGGGAAACTCTTCCTTTTTCACTTCTGTGTCTGGTTAGACAGAGAACTCCCAGGATACTAAAAGAAGGAAAGACTGACCAGTTTCAGGGTCCCTGCCATAGGATGTGGTCCCAGGAAATCCATGGTGGCTCATCCTGTGGTGATGTGAGTCCAGAAGGAGAGGGAGCAGGGCTGCCACTGGCTGTAAGGGGACTATCACGTCCTTTTCCTGTGCTAGTTACAGACATCTCACTTTAGCCATAGGAAGACATGTTTCGTCATTAAGGCCTAGGTGCCATTTGCCTTTTCTGTTGTCTCTCTGCGTGTTGGCCAGTGAGAGCTGGCACCTCCCTCATGGCTTCCAGCTCTTCTCAAAGCTCACCGTGGCTCTGGAGAGACGGGAGGGCCCTTTCTCTGCAGCCTCACCCTATCAGCAAGTGATTGAAAAGACCAAAAGCCTTTCATTTAGAAGCCAGATGTTGGCCATGAATATTAAGAAGAAACTTAATCAGGATAGTAGGTCAGAGGCTCCTAACTGGGCAACTCAGGACTTTGACTTCTATAGAAGAACTGTACAGAAAAAAATGAAAAAAAACTCTAAAAGAAAGGTGAAATAATAAATCCATGATTTAAAGGTGAAACATTTTAGAAACAATTAACATATCGAGTATAAATTTTGGAGAATTTGAATAAAATTGGCTGTGTTTCATTTAGAAAATTTTAAAAAGAGGGCCCTTCTCAGGACCAGGGATCCAGGCCAGGTGCGGGGCCTCTCATCCAGTCTCCCAGAGACTCTGTGGTCAGGGAGAGATCAAAGTCCCAGGGCTGGCATCTCCAGTTGCTGAGCAGGGCCTTCAGAGCCCGGCTCCCTCCTCACAGAGGCACTGAGCTTTCTTTCAGGCCTTCCAGATACTGCTTATGGATGCTTTCAAGGCCATTATGAAGGTGCTCTTCAATAAAAGGACAAATGTGGAGGGGTTACCGCCGAGCAAGGGAGCGTTGCAGAGGTGCAGGTGGTTTCACCTCTAAAGACTTTTTTTCCCATAAGTGGATTCTGGTCCCAGTGTGGGTTCTGAGCAGCTGTGTCGTGGGCTCCTGCAGCTCCGCCTGCTGGCTTGCTCCTAATAGCAGTGTGGTCCCTGCCTCCACAGCCCTCACGTGACCAATGTGCAGGGCTGCACGTTGACCCATTCAGTCCTCACGACCATCGCACAAGCAGAAGCAAAGCACATGTAAGCGGCTCCCACTGGCTGGGTAACCTCTGTGCTACATGTCAGGCCCTCACACATTGGGAAAGGATACAGATGCTCTGCAGACTTTGAGGCTTTAAGTACTGCTACCGACACATCCCCTGTGCCACCCTCACTGAGCTGGTGGGTGCTGGTAGGCGCAACCCTGCTTCCTGCTCCTCCCACTGGCCTGAAGTCCAGTGGTCCTGCATGCAGTATTTGTTTGGGGGGCCGAGGGCCCATTCAGTGAAGCACCTGTTGCATCCAGGTTTGGGGACCCAAAGATGACAGTGTCCTTGCCTTGGGGCCCTTACCACCTTGTAGGGGAGACAGGCACCCCCATCAAGCCACATACTACACAAGGCAGGAGGTTTCCCGAGCAGTCACGAGCTCCATTCAGCAGGGGAGCAATTACTCTAATTGGGAAGAACAGACAGATAGACCTGAGCAGAAGTGCTGGGCTGATGCAGGGATGTTGCTGGTGGGTGGCTGGCATGTTGGTGGTGTGGCCCAGCAAGCACATGTCATAGGAGCGTGATGGTGTTGGGCCTGGGTGCTGCCGTATCCTCACCGCGTTGCCCGAGGGGCGCCATGTGCCCTCCCAGCCTGTCCCCTTATCTGTTGCCGGTACAATAACACCCATCTCCCTGGAAATGAAAGCTTTCTCCTCCCCTTCCTCACCCTCATTCCCTCCCCCCTCCCCTGTCCTCTGCCCTTCCTCTTCCTTTCCGCCCACTCTCCCATTTGGTCTCTTTTCATTTGACACATGTAAGGACATCACCACTTAATTATGAAGTGACCACCATGGTCACTTCCACACACTGAAGTCCTCAGTCACCCCTGAAAATGACATTGCCTGTCCCAAAGCCAGGCCTGTCCCCTGATCCTTAAATGTTGCTTCTAAGATAAACCTAAAGGCCTTGACTGGCTCCCTTCCTGGCCACCATTAGTGCCCAGCATCTCCCTGAAAGGACCTGCCATGGGCAGGAGGAACAGAGCAGACATTGTCCGGGGAGCCATCACCAGAGGAAGCCTACCCCAGGGTTCCTGTGGGGCACTGTCCTACCTTCCAGCCCGACAGTAGAGGCTGTCAGGGGCTTTCTGCAAATACCAGATCCTAGCAATTCTGCCATTGTTACCCAGTGGTTGAGGATGGTGGGGAGAAGCTGAGAAGACGTCAGGAACCTGCTCAGGGAACAGACTCAGTCTCTCTTCTCAGCCATTATGATGCCAAGAAAATGGAAGCAACCACAGAAGGCCATGATATTAGCCCCCAAAAGAAGATAGTTCAGAATAGCATTGGGATGCAAGGGGCTCAAAGGAGAAAATGGCTGCTGCAGCTGCTTCTCTAACAGGGAGTCCTGAGGTAGGTGGTCCAGGGCTGGTGCATCAGCTCTAGGCATTCTCAGGTACTCAGGCTCCAGCCTCTCCCTGCTCCACCATCCTTATTGTGTGGTTTCAGCCTTATGGTCATAGAATAGGTGCTGCAGCTCCAGGCATCACATCCATATTCCAGGCTGGACCAAATGCCTCTCTTCTTGAAACTTTGTCATTTCAGTTGGGAAGAACACCTTCCCTCGACACGTGCTGGCATCTTACTAAGGCTGAGCTCTATACTTGCAGTTTCCCGGCTTCAGAGCAGCCTGAGAAATGAGTGCAGTGGAGGAAGAAGGGGGTGAGATGATGGGTGGGGGTTCAGTGAGCCAGCTCTGAATCAGGGAGAGGATGTGATGTTTCCAGGCAGTTCCATCTGGACTCTCCTCTTTATTTCACCAGCAATGACCACTCATCTGGGGAAGAGCAAAAGTGCAAAAATGAGTTCTTTACCAACTTGGGTCCTCATCTGGAAATAAACCACGTTAGCTGTTAGGTTCTTAATTCCCTAAAAAGCGGTGGTGCGTGAGGCTGTCAGTGCTGTGCTCCTTAGGAGAAAATCCATTCTCTTTCAACGCAGAGAGAGAAGCAGCCTTGCTCCCAGGGCCCCTGTGTACCGCCCGTGGATGTCAGGTTCCGGGCTGCCTGGGTGAGGGTGGCGCATGCGTCTGGCGGTCCTGGCCGTGGCCACGCCCCCACAGGAGGAAGAGCCGGGGCGGGGGCGGTCCTGCTGAGAGACAGACCTGGCGCCACGCGGCTGACTTGATGGCACGCTGCTGTCCCCCCCCCCCCATCTAAATGCCACCAGGAAGTTTCATGCCCAGAGGCTTTCTCTCCTAGAGCCCTGGTTCTGTGCCAGAACCCCCCCACCCCAAAGCTGGCAGGAGCCTTCTGACCCTGCTGAACTGAGACCTCGGCCTGGCCCGGGGCTTTTCACTCCGCCTTCCAGAAAGTCTCCAGCTCTGTGCCTTCAAGCTGCGTTGCACTCTGCCCCCAGGGAGCCTCCCAGGAAGCTCTTTACAGACACTAAGGTCACCACCCCCATAGCATCCTTGCCTACGAGGACCAAGGATGCTCAGTGAGAGGAAAGATAGTGGGAAACCATCCTCTTCCTTCCTGCCCTTCCCTGCCGTGCGGGGCTTCCGTCCGTTCACAGGGTTTCCTGGTTGCAGGTTAGAGCCCCTTCGACCGCAGGTCACCAAAACCCGACATGGCTCAGACAGGAAGAGGGCTGGTTGTCACACACACCACACTCTCAACATTGTGGGGCAGGCAGGCCCCCCGGGGTAGGTGGGGCGTTTCAGGAATGTTGGAGATGACCAGGCCCCTCCATCCTGCCTGCAGCCTCCTCACCTTCTGTTCCAGGCAAGGCCCTGCCGCCATCCCCTGCTGCAAGCAGGTCCTGTTCGCCCCCAAACTCCGGTGTCTAAGAGCATGGCCAGATCTGGGGCAGGAAGTATGCACAAAGATCCTATCGCATCTTGTCCTGGAAGAAACAAGGCATCTTCAAAGACCGCGAGGGTAGTGTCAGAAGGGCTTCTGGGCTGATGGACGAGGCTCCTACAGGACGAGAGGGACAGTGAGGACCACCACTGGAAAGAGTAGAAACATGATGAAGTCGCTTCGGTCCAGGAATTCATGATGATGCTCGGGGAAAGCCTCCCTCATCAGCTCTCCAGGAAGCTCAGGTCCACCACCTTGGAAACATAAAAAGCAGGAAAGTATCAGGCGAGATCCTGCGTTTCCTTGGTGAACTAGTGACGGGACCTTCCTCTGAGTTCAGGTACCCTGGCTTGTCATGAAGGGAGAGGTGTTGGTAAGGGCTGAATTCATGTGTTGAAGAGCTAACCCCCAG
Source organism: Grampus griseus (assembly GCF_964374135.1). NCBI lineage: Eukaryota > Metazoa > Chordata > Mammalia > Artiodactyla > Delphinidae > Grampus > Grampus griseus. The sequence continues at coordinate 120,407,360 of NC_139018.1, read as the reverse complement.
GCCTCAGGCTGCGACTGTATTTGGAGATGGGGTCTTCAGAGGAGTAATTAAAATACAGTGAGGTGATCAGGGTGGACCCTCATCCACTGTGACTGGTGGTCTTATAAGAAGAGGAGGTTAGGACACAGACACACAGAGAGAGGAGATTGCAGGAGGACACAGAGAAGACAGTCACCTGCAAGCCAAGGAGAGAGGCCTCAAAAAGAAACAACTCTGCTGACACCTTGTCCTTGGACTTCCAGCCTCCAGACTGTGAGAGAATAAATGTCTGCTCTTTAAGCCCCTCTGTGTTCCACTGTTATGGCCACCCGAGCAAACCAATTCAGACAGAATGAGAATACCAGGTTATTCAAGCCCATGGGAATGAATGAGAAACTGCCATGTTTCTCATTATTTCTGGCTCAGTTCATCACTGTCACCTTCTTGACCAGCGGATGCTGCGTTCAGATCCATCAGGGGCCTGGTCAGAGTGTGTGAGCTCCCCACCCCTCAGCAGCTCATGCGTGGGGGTCCTGGGACCTGTTGTAGCTGGTGGCGGACTTTTTACAAAGTAATATTCTGCAAGCTCTGTAGATCCAGGTCCCAGCAGATGTTTGGAACATGACTAGTCTCTCGACTCCTCTCCAGGGGAAGGGGTGGTCCCACTGGGAGGCCCAGCAGAACAAAGAGCAGGCCCACTGTATGCATGGTCGAGAGCCCCCAAAACCTGCCGTGGGCGCCAGCTGCTCTGAGAGCAAGGTCTGGGTCTGGGGATGAGCAGCTGGCCGTGGTCCAGGGGACAGGCTGTGGGCGGGCTCCAGCTCTCTCGTGTACAGCCGCACGGGCCTGAGCCACGGGGAGCTTCATTCAACAAGTGTTCAGTGTGACAGCACACTTGTGACAGTGACAGTACCAGACAGCCCACACCTGGCATGGTAAGAGCTTGGAGTTGAATTCCTTCCATCCCGGGGTCAGCCAGGCCTCAGGCATGGGTCTGAGCAGAGCTGAGCCTCACCAGGTGAGCTGGGCCCCAGAGACAGCTCATAAGTGGCCATAACAAGCTCCACTACCAGGTGCCCCAAACTCAGGGGCTGGTGTCCTCAGATTGGAGGCCTTAGGAAGGAGGGCCGGGGGGCGGTGGGGCTCTTTGTCATGCACCTGCTGGCCCCATCGGTTCTCTTGCCTGCAGCCCTCCTTCAGTGTGGCAGACAAAAAAACAGAGTCCCAGCCTGTGCCCTCAGCTCGGCTAGGAGAGGGACTAAGAAAGCACAGTAACACCAGTTTCTAGGATGGAACCGGGCATCATTCTCTGAAGCCAAGATAAGAGACTCTCAGACCACAGCTGGGCCCAGGCTCAGGACCGAGCCACCAGGCCTGTGGTCTCGGAGCCTGGGGAGGAGGCAAGGGTGTAGGACACAGAGCATCAAGGTCCAGGGCACCTGCTGGTCTCCCACTGCCGAGCAGAGCTGTCGCCCTGCCCCAAGCAAAGGACACCTTGTGGAGGGCGCCCCCCACCCCGGACCTCCCAGCACCCTGGGATGGAGGCTGACAGGTACAGTCATCACAGGCCCAGAGAGAGCAGCTGTCTTGTTCTTGCGTCTGAGGAACGATGTTCTGGGAGCCTGAGAATGAGACAAAACGTGTTGTAGGATGTGACATGGGACTGCCTTCTTCCCGCCACTCCCTTCCTTCTGCTTGGCCCAGTGCGTCTCATCTGAATGTGTCCAAGCTCCTGGCGGCTTAAAAATTCCATGAGGTGTCCTGTAAACCTCTCGTCCTTCCCTGTGTTGAAACTATGTTGGGAAAGAATCCACTGCTCCCTTACAGCTCTTTCTGCCTCCCCCGCCGCCCTGCCTCTACCGCTGCTGAGGTTGGCCGGCTTCTAGGAAGAACCCCGCTGTGTCCTGCAGGCTGGGGTTCCCGTGGGGAGAAGGCAGGGCTTCCTTGCAGTGGGCAAGCTTGGGCTGGAGGGATTGGTCAGGTGTGGGCAAGCTGAGTGGCCAAGGCTTTGCCAGCGCATTTTGGGACTTTTTGTAAATAACAGTTACCCGTACTTTCGTGGTAACTTCCACAGATGATTGATGGTCCCCTGCTTTCTCCATGGGGAGGATGTTAGTCCTTTGCCCCCAGGACACCTGCACCCTAGTTCTGCAGCTTGCAGGAAGGATCCTCCCATGCCCACAGCATGGTGCCCGTGGCCTCCCTGTGCCACGTCCTCAGATGGCTCTGCAAAACTCAGACCTGGGCTGAGTCTGCACCCCACAGTCACGCCAGTACTTGCAGGCACTTCCTGTGTGCAGGCCTGGTCTAGGTCCTTTCCAAGGGCAACACTTGACCCTCTGCATGTTCTGTGCCCACCTGACAGAGGAGGACACTGAGGAAGGAGGGCCATCCCCAGGGAATGGTCACAGCCGGTGAAGGGTCACTAGGGCAGGTTAGTAGGGTGGATGGTGCGACTTCCAAAAAGCAGACTTGGCCAAACAGGGTGATAATCAGGGAACAGGCATCTCCCAGAGACAAGGTCCGGGAAGTGGTACCCAAGCCAAAGTTTGCTTGGGATATAAAGGCAACTCACACCTGGTGACTTAGGGACCTTCAGGATGGGAGAAGGTGGGGGAGGGGTGCCTCGCTTCCTGGGAGATGTTAATACCATCTGTTTCTATTCTTTTTAAATAAATATATATATATATATAGTAATTATTTCAATAGTTTTTCCTCCTAAATGCAAACAGCCTGAGAGCCTCTGGGGCACATCCAGGGGCCACGTGGGGGTCAGGGTGCCCTCACGGTGTCCCTGTGCCTTCCCTAGGGGTTCCCGCTTAGGTGACCCAGAGAGCTGCGTTCTGCTGCCTCTAAGGAGCCAGACAGAGGAGGGGATGCTGATGTGAACAAGGGGCTTGGACAGTGATGCCCACGCAGCTGTCAGACAGCTCTGAAGGCTGAGACTGACATCCACGGATGATCACACCAGAGTTTGTAGTTTATTTACTGGAAACAGACTCAACACACCCAAAATGTGATATTTGAAAAAAAAAAAAAGTTTTTGCAAGAGCAGCCTGAAACTTTATCTCTTGCCACTTAGAAACAACACCCCACGTTTACAAAACTGAGCAATTTGGGAATTTTGTGGAGCCAAACAGAATAACCCCACACACAGGACATGAACTCTGTCTTCAATCTGTATTTTATGCACAGCTCATAGTTAAATTAAATGCCAATCTATATTTTATGATTTCTCGAACCATATATAATGTGACATTTCATTTCCAGTCTATTTGACGACAAACTGTGCTCTTTCTTACAGGACTGATTTATAATAAACAGCACCTGTCTCCTATTAAGTAGAAATTGGTCTTAGGCTATGAATATTATTAAATATTCCATTTAAATGGATTTTATAATATAATTTTGTTAATATAGCCATCTAAAATAAAGTGATTTTTACTTAAAAATCACTTCTTCGTCATATTCTAATCAAACTGGCCCATCTGTGGACCTGTCTGAATACAACAATGGGAGGAATTTCGTACCAACCCACCTGTTACTGGACATTATAAGAATCAGATGAACTCATGGTAGCAAGAAGGCTTGTAGAAACCAGAAAGTGCCTAAAAAATGCAAATTCCCTGCATTGTCTTTGCAATCAGCCTCCTTCCTCTTCAGCCACCTTCTAGGCTTGCAGCTTGCCACTAAAAGACACACTCGGCCTGGGCGTGCAGAGCCAACTTGCCTCCCCGCGTGGTCTGCAGGCAGCCTTGCTGAACCGCTCGCCCCGTTCCTTTGCTGCTCCTGCTGTAGCCTCGAGCATGGCCCCTGGAGGCCTGGGCCACACCTGCAAAGGCCCCTCACTGTTGGAGAAGAGGAAGAGTCTCTGGGGGCATCCAAACTCTTAGCTCAGACCCTGCACCCCAGGGCCCAGGGACCAGACGAGGGGTGTCATCTTTGACATTGTTGGTTCTTGACCCAAGAATATCTCGAAGGGCCCCTACGTGACCAGGAGCCATGTGTGGAACTTCAAGGCCGTGAGCTCTGTCCTGGCCTTGCAGGGGGACGCGAATTCAGAGAGCTGGGTCTTGCTGATCAAATGCCCAAGAGTCCAGTTGTCCACCAACACCTGCGTCACCCCAAGGACCATCAGCTCTGGAGCCTGAGACTCAGTTCCAGAGAGATGCCAGCTGTGCTCAGCTACACGGAAAGAACTGGCCAAGTGTCTTTCACGAGGAAATCGGGGCCTGGAGAGATGAGGGAGCAGGAGGCACAGACACAGGCTCCCCCAGGCCTCCCCAGGGTGTCTAAGCCACAGAAAGAGTGGCCCCAGGAGCACCCCCAGCCGCCATCTCCCCCACTCCTGAATCAGCCCAGCCCCCATCTCCATATGAAGTGCCGTCTCTCCCTCAGGCTGCCCCAGGCTCCCTGTGGACCTGCAGGCTTCTGATGGGTGGTGTCAGAACAGGACACGGCCTTCATCGATCCTCCTGCAGAAGAAAAGGAAAACAAAGCCCCAGGCACCTGTCCTGCCCCCTGGACATGGGGAGGGAACCTCTTGGTCAGCCAGCGTGACAGCCTGCTTCTGCTCTCCGAGAAGCCCCCCTCAACACCGTCCCCCAGGGCTGAGTCTGATGCATGAGAGGACACGTATCCAGAAGAAATGGCCGGCTTCCTGATAACCTGAGTCCGCTCAGAGTCTTGTCTCTCGGGACGTTTTTGTGGGGAAAGGGTCTGTGGGAAAGAAAGCATCCTGATCAGAGCCTAGTGGGTGGTCTGGGGCGTGAGGCCATGGGCAGCTCATCGAGCAGGAACTCACCACTTTCCTTGCGTTTGTGGAGGGGACAGGGCTGCCATTGCTTTGCACCTCGAGGTCTCATGAAGCAAATCCTCATAAAGCAAGTCTGATCTTTCCCAGAGGCGCAAGGATGCAAGGTTCTCGCGCAGCCAGGGACTCTACGTCAGGCCCGCTGGAGGTTGTTCTCAGGCACTGGTGAGCCACAGCCAAGGCTGCCGTGGGGGTGGGAGCAGGGAGAGGAGAAGGATGACAAGGACCACCCTTCGGAGGCTCCTGTTCTTCACTGGCCAGATCCTGGATGTCTTGAAGCCAGATGTCCTGTCTTTCTCATCTTTGTGTCTCCAGCACCAAGACACCTGGGAGGCAATTAAATGTTGAATGAATAAATGAATGAATGAACGAGATTAGATGCTCACGATCTACTAATTTCAGATAATTCAAAAAAAGGCAGGGTGACACAGTAGTGGAAGACAAAGTACACAGTGTGGAGGAAGGCAGACCTGCTTTTCAATCACAGCTCCAGCTTTGGCTTGGAGTCACTTAGGTACCAGAGTTTCACCTCCTCTTCTGTAAAGTTGGAACAAAAATCCTGTAGCTGGTGTAAGACTTGTAAGTAATGAATGTAGAGCTCCTGACACAGTACCTGGTATTGACGGAGAGTTAGACACAGAGATCAATGGAACAGAATATGGAACCCAGGAATAACCCCACAAAATATGATTTTGACAGAGAAACAAAATAAATTCAATAGAGGATGGATAGTCTTTTCAAACAAATGGTGATGAAGTGATTGGACATCCATAAGCAAAAAAAAAAAACAAAAACTTAAACCCAAACCTCATTTATACAAAAATTAACTCAAAATTAACCATAAAGTAAATGTAAAATGCACAACTATGGACCTAGAGGTAGGTGAAGAGTTGGGTTTTTTTAATATAAATTTATTTTTTTTTATTCATTTATTTTTGGCTGCATTGGGTCTTCGTTGCTGCACACGGGCTTTCTCTAGTTGCGGCACAGGGGGGGCTACTCTTCATTGCAGTGTGCGGGCTTCTCATTGCGGTGGCTTCTCTTGTTGCGGAGCACAGGCTCTAGGCCTGCAGGCTTCAGTAGTTGTGGCATGCAGGCTCAGTAGTTGTGGCTCGCAGGCTCTACAGCACAGGCTCAGTAGTTGTGGCACATGGGCTTTGTTGCTCCGTGGCAGGTGGGATCTTCCCGGACCAGGGATCGAACCCGTGTCCCCTGCATTGTCAGGCAGATTCTCAACCATTGCGCCACCAGGGAAGCCCCAAGAGTTCTTATATATGTCTCCTGTTTGTTCTGTGTCTCTGGAGATCCCTGACTAATAGAACCACAAATCTGTTGTTCATCTCTAGAATTTTGTCATTTCCAGCATGTTGCATAACTGGAATCATACAGAGAATGCAGTCTTTTGGGATTGGAATGATCCCCCAAAAAAGATGAAATTAATAACTTGGACCTCTGCTCTGCAAAGAGAAAAAGGGGGGGGGACAGGAAGGGAGGGAAGGAAGAAAGAAGGAAAGACAAGTTATAGACTGGGAGAAAATATCTGAAAACCACCTATCAACAAAGGACTTACATCTAAAATATACAAAGACCCCTCAAAACTCAATAGCAAAAAAAATCTCCAAACCATCCAAATAAAAAATGGGAAAAGACATGAACAGACATTTTACCAAAGAGGATATATGGATGGCAAATAAGCACATGAAAAGATGGTCAACATTAGAACCACTGTAAGACGTCCCTACACACCTGTCAGAATGACTAAAATCTTAAAAACTGACGACACCAAATGCTGGAGAGGATGTGGAATAACCAGATTGCTCCTGTATTGCTGGTGAGAATGTAAAAATGGTTCAGTGACTCTGGAAAACAGTTTGGCAGCTTCTTATAAAAGGAAACATCACTTACCATATAACCTAGCAATTGTAATCCTGGGCATTTATCCCAGAAAAATGAAAAGTTATGGTCACACAAAAGCCTGTACACAAATGTTTATAGCCGCTTTATCTGTAATATCCAAAAACTGGAAACAACCCAAATGTCTTTCCCGGCTGCATGGTTCAACATACCGTCTATGCCACAGAATCCTACTCAGCAATAAAAATGAATGACTATGACTCATGCAATTACTTGGGTGGATCTCAAGGGAATTATGCTGAAGGGAAAAAACCAATTCCCAAAGACTGCATTCTGTTTAATTCTAGATCTATAGCATTCTTGAAATGACAAAATTATAGAGATGGAAAACAGATGAGTGGTTCTCTTAGTCAGGGATGTCCAGAGAAACAGAACCTATGGGATACATACAGATACATATATAAGAGGAGATTTATTATAGGAATTTGTTCACATAATTATGGAGGCCAAGTTCTACCATCTGCCAACTGCGAGCTGAAGAACCAGGAAAGCCAGTGGTGTAATTCAGTCTGAGTCCAAACGCCCAAGAACCAGTAGCACCGATGTCTGCGGGCAGGAGAAGATCAATGTCCCAGCTCAAAGAGAGCAAATTCCTCCTTCCTTGGCTCTTTTGTGCTATTCGATCCCTCCATGGAATGGATGCTGCCTGCCCATGTTGGTGAGGGCAGTTCTCTGTACCCAGTCTATCAATTCCAATGCTAATCTTTACCAGGACCACCTCCCAGACACACCCAGACATTATGTGTACCAGCTCTCTGGACATCCCCTAGCCCAGGCACGTTGATACATAACATTAACCTTCACAGTGGTGGACAGGGATTAGGGACCGATAGGATTATTTAGAAGCACACTGTTTAAATTGCAAATAGTTGAGGATTCTCCAAATATCTTTCTTGGTTATGGGTACATAGTTTTATTTAGTTATGGTCTGAGAACAAACTTTTTACGATTTCTATTCTTTTAAATCTGTGAAGGTTGGCTAAGAATATGTTCCACCTTGGTGAATATTCCATGGGGTCTTGAAAAGAATGTGTGTTCTGCTGTTGTTGGGTTCCATAAATGTCCATTAATTCAAGGTCTCTGATGACATAGTTCAGTTTTCTATATCTTTGCTGATTTTCTAATTGTTCTGTCGTTTCCTAAGGGAAAAGTGGCAGTCTCCATCCACAATGAATGTGTCTTTCTCCTTTCATTTTTGTTAGTATTTGCTTCATGTACTCTGAAGCCCATGCACACATGTAGGATTGTGATAGCTTCATGGAGAACTGTAATGTTCTTCTATATCTTTGGCAACTGGCCGTGCACTGGAGCCACTCCAGTTTTTTTTTTATTAGTATCTTTTAACCTATGTATGTCTTCATATTTAAAATGGATTTCTTACAGTCAGTATATACTTGAGTTTTGCTTTTATATCCAATCTGACAATGTCACTTATTAATTGGTACATTTTAACTATTTACATTTAATGGTAGCTCTTTTCTATTTGTTCCATCTGTTTTTTGTTCTTTTTTTCTCTTTCCCTGTCTCCTTTTGCTTACTTTTTTATTTAATTTTTATTGGAGTATAGTTAACTTACAATGTTGTGTTAGGTTCAGGTGTACAGCAAAGTGAATCAGTTATACATATACATACATCCACTCTTTTTTAGACTCTTTTCCCATATAAGCCATTACAGAGTATTGAGTAGAGTTCCCTATGCTGTACAGTAGGTCCTTATTAGTTATCTGTTTTATATATAGTACTGTGTATATGTCAATCCCAATCTCCCAATTTATCCCTCCCCTGCCCTTACCCCCTGGTAACCACAGATTTGTTTTCTACATCTGTAACTCTATTTCTGTTTTGTACATAAGTTCATTTGTACCCTTCTTTTAGATTTCACATATAAGTGATATCATATGGTATTTGTCTTTCTCTGTCTGACTTACTTCACTCAGTATGACAATCTCTAGGTCCATCATATTGCTGCAAATGGCATTATTTAGTTCTTTTTTATGGCTAATATTCCATTGTATATATGCACCACATCTTCTTTATCCATTTTTCTGTTGATAGACATTTTGGGTGCTTCTATGTCTTAGCTATTGCAAATAGTGCCGCAGTGAACATTGAGATGCATGTATCTTTTTGAATTATGGTTTTCTCTGGATATATGCCCAGGAGTGGGATTGCTGGATCATATGGTATTGGGTGGGCCAAAAAGTTCGTTTGGGTTTTTCCAAACATCTTATGGAAAAAACCCAAACAAACGTTTTGGCCAACCCAATAGTTCTATTTTTAGTTTTTTAAGGCTCTTTCGCTTCTTTCATTGGTGTTAATTGAGCTTCTTAATGGTTCCATTTATCTCCACTATTGATTTACTATTATACCTGTATTTTTAATTATTAGTGATTTCCCTAGGGTTTACAGTGACCATCTTTAATTACTGAGACTGTTTTCAAGTAACATTCTACTTCATGTGTTGTATACAGATCTCATGACAATGTATTCCCAACCCCTCCCTCCCATCCTCTGGGCTATTATTATCAAGCTCTTTTCTTTTACATGTGCTGTAAACATGTAATACACTATTGCTCTCTTTGCCTTACTTCTCAGAGTAATTAAAAGGAAGAAAGCTGAATTTTATTTTCAAATTCATTTATTTTATTTCTATCACTTTTCATTTCTTTGTGTAAATCCAAGTTTCTACTGGGAACATATTCTTCCCCTTAAAGAATTTCGTTTAACATTTCTTAGTGCAGGTATACAGAGGACGAGTTTTCTCATTTTTGTCTGAGAAAGTTCTCCTTCGTGCTTCAGAGCTATTTTTGCTGTGTATAGAATTCTGGATTAGCAGGGTTTTTTCATCCAGCACTTTAAAGATATAACTCCATTGTCTTCTGTCTTACCTGTTTTATTACGAGAGGTCTGCTGTGATCCTTAGAATTGTTTCTCTGTATGTAGTGTGTCTTCTTCCCCTGCTGCCTTCAAGATTTTCTCTTTGTCTTTGGTTTTTAGCAGTTTGAATATACTGTGTATACAGATTTGTCGCTGTTGTTTTTCCTGCTTGTTTTTTTCTTAGCCTCTTTGATCTGTGGTAGAGTTTGTCATTCATTTTGGAAATATTTAGATAAATAATGTCAGCCATTATTTATTTAAATATCTCTCCTGGTTTTTTTCTGTCTCTCTTTTCCTTCTGGGATTACACTTACACAGATCTGGTGCTATCTGATACTGCCCCGCCGATCTTGGGTATTCTGTTCTGCAACCCTCCCCCCACTTTTTTCTCTTTCTGTTTCAATCTGATTAATGTCTATTGACCTATCTTACTGTTCACAGCTGCTCTCCTCAGGTGTGTAAAGTCTACTGATCAGCCCCTCAAAGTCATTCTTTCCTTCTATTATTGTGTTTTTTTATTTCTAGCATTTCGATTTGACTCTTTCTTACTCTCTGCTGAAATTAACCATCAAATTCTGCATGGTATCTACTTTTTCTATTAGAAAATTGTTTTTAATTAGTTGTTTTATTTTTTTAATCAGTTGTTTTATTTTTTAATCTTTATTAACTTTGTTACAATATTGTTTTATTGTTGATATCAATCAGTTGTTTTATTTAATCTTTATTAACTTTGTTACAATATTGCTTCTATTTTATGTTTTTTGGCTTTTTGGCCACAAGGCATGTGGGATCTTAGCTCCCTGAGCAGGGATCAAACCCGCACCCCCTGCATGGGAAGGCAAAGTCTTAACCACTGGGCCACCAGGGAAGTCCCTAATCAGTTATTTTAAATCACACCCTATAGTTTCGATACCTGTGTCATAACCGTCTTGTTCTGTCACCTGTCTTTTCTCTTGTCAATGTGTTGGTTTTCTCCTGTCTTGTCTTATGCCGAAAATGTTTCGTTGAAAGCTAGCCATCTTGAGTAGGGCAATAAAGACTAAGGCATATCGTTCTGATTCCTTCCCTTTTGCTGCACGGGGTTTGGATCAGCCTAGTCAGGATCTGATGCTGCCCTGGTTATCCAGCCTTCAAATCCTTCTAGTTGTATCTTGTGTTTATGGTGGGGCTGGTATTTCTCATTGTCTGCTATACCTTTGTGCTGAGCCTCACCTCGGTGAGGGTCTCTCTCCATATTCTTGCCCCTTTTCTAGCAGCTTGTTAGCCTGGGTGCAGGAGGCAGAGCCCAGAAGGGTAATGTTTCTGTTGTTCTGATTAAGCCTCTATCTTAGGTGGGTGCTGTGTCCCTGGATCTGGGGGGAGGGAGTGACTGGAAAGGCCCAGTGCCCTAAGACCAACAGTGTGTGTTGCCCTGCTCTCTGCAGTTCCTTCCTTAGCAGATGGGAAAGGTCCGTGAAGGACACTTTCTCAGAATTCTGGCCAGTCTTTTTGTGAGCACCAGGTCAGGTCCCATGGAGAGGGGCCTGCAAGTTCTTGTGAATTTCCCTTATGTCTGTGGCCCCCAAGGTTCTGTATTCTTTCACTAGGCTACACCCTTCCTTTACCAACTTGTTAACAATTTTAGCTGAATTCTTCTTAGTGGGGTCCAGCTTAGTGGGGTCCAATTAAGCTCATGTCCATCCCTCCTCAAAGGCACCTGTCTTTCCACCTGTGGCTGGCCAGTTGCCTGTGACTTCAGCTCTCAGACGGGTTAAAGGAAAGTTGTGAATCTGCAGTTCGTCCAGCTTGTTGTTATTATACTGGTGGGACATTGCTCCTTTGGCTTTTTACATCCCAAACAGAAACCACAGGTCTCCACTCTTTTTTGGAAAATAAGTACTGAAAATTGGTTGCTGCTTCGGTTATCCTTTGTCCAGGCTAGTTTGAGATGATGCCTATATGTTTCCAGGTTAAAAGAGAGAAGAGAGTTTTTTCAAAGGGGAAAAAAAAGGTTGCAGGTTTATTTTGAAAAGTATTTGCTGTTCCTGACATTTCCCACCAGAGGGCAAGTCACCGCATCACTCCCCCTCTCACTGGGTGAGGCCAGGTTTCCAACAGGGAAAAGTAAGCGTGTAAAGTGAGAGGCAGAGGCAACGAACGAAAGTACCCGAGGCTCACAGAGGCCTGTTTTCGAGGCCGCTCTAGGCTGTACAGCTACAGGTGGGGCTCCTGGGCCCTGCAGCCCCAGCCCTGACCAGCAGGCCACAGCTGTGCCCTCTGCACAGAAGACGCCTTCTGACATCCAGGCTGAGAGGCTGCCAGGAGCCTGCTGGGTGGTCAGGCTCTAGCACCTGCAGGTGATTCCAACCTTCTGCTTTGTGTGTTGGGGCGGGGGAGCTGGGGGGGGGGGTCAGGGTGGGGAGTCCAGGAAGTCCGTTCCAGCCCAGCTACTGAGTGTAGGAATTTCCAGGAGCCCTTTGGTAGGGAGGCTGAGGGGGGCTGTACAGCTGTACTACTTTAGCTGGTTTGTCTGAAACAAATAAACCAAAATCACAGTGGCTTCATGTGATAGGAGTTTGGTTCTCCTGCAGATAAAGTCTAAAACAGGTGTTCCTGACGGGTGGGCAGGTCCCCTCCAAGTGGGGAGTCAGGAGCGCATCCCTGATATCTTGTAGGGCCGCCATGATCAGAAGGCATCACGGTGGGAAGGGGTGAAGGGGAGAAGGCGCACCCACCCCACAACCACATCGCCCAGGGCTTCCCCCAGCACTTCTGCTCACGCCCCATGGGTGCGAGTAAGCATGTGCTCTTTCCTAATGCTAGGGTGGGGGCCTGGGCAGGCGCCCTCAAGGCACCTCTCCCCTGGGAAGGTGGACAGCCAGACCCCAAATCGCCCACGTTGCACCCACAGAAACTGCTCCTAACAGATTATTCTAGAACAATGTTTCCCAGATTTGCTTGATTTTAAGACCCACAGGGGATGCTTATTTAAAAGAGTCCTTGAGCCCGTTTCCTGGACACTGGTTTGGCCATCTGCATGGCCATCTGCATGGCGCCTGGAGTGGGTGCCTTTACCAAGCCCTCCAGGGAGCCATGCTGCCCTGTCTACAGAGGGAGCCTCTACCCCCTGCCCACACCCATGGGTGGGAAGCCGGGGCAACCCTCTCTCTGTTGTCGTGGTGACCCTTGGAACTATGGGACTAGCTCCTGGGTATGGCCCAAGGGAGGCTGGTCCTGAGCTATCCTGCAGCCCTCCCTGGGTGTGACTACCCTGCAGCTCAGCCTGGGGAGGGGCAGCCTGTGTGTCACAGCCACATCAAGGCTGGACTGAGCAGTTTGTGGCCTAGGCAGACCAAGTGGCCCCTGACCTCCCAAACCTGAGCACAGTGCCACCCAGCCACATCGAGATGAAAAGGAAATTCTGGAGCAAAGCTGTGTTTCCCTTATATGAGGGGTTAGGGGCTGGGGTAGAGGAAGAGGATTATTTGTGTGTCTTTAGCAACTGGAGGGCAGCACTGAGTCAATGTTTCTGATTTCTTACCAGAAAATCAATTATTAACGGTATTCAATCATAGATTTTATGTATTTATTGTTTATTGATTTGTCTTTTCTGTTTTTGCCATGATTCCCTTGTCATGAATCTTGGGGAAGTGACACCAGGTTCATGACCAGCATGGGGTGGGGGAGGGGGGGAAGTAAGGAGAAGGTAAGGTAAACCCCAGGAAGGAGCAAGGCCCCGTGCATCCTGGAGTGGTGCCTGGGGGGCTCAGTGTCCCCAAAGATGGGGCTCTCGGTGCCAAAGGAAAGCAGCGTGTGGGAGGCCCCATGTGTTCAATCAGGCACAGGCAACATCTGGCCGCCAGCACAGGAGCAGGAAAGAGGTGCTCCAGGGCCTGAATAGGCAAGGATAAGCCTGAAACAGGGAGGCCCCCATCCATGAGCTTTCAGCTCCTAGCCCACTTCCCCCGCTAGAAAGGGGCCCGGCCACAACTGCCTCCTAAGCCGGTGCGACAGCGGAGGCGAGACCTCCCTGTGGAGGCCGCAGCAGGGTCTGAGTGTCACACCTGAAGGTGCACCAGGCCCTGCCCCCACACGTGCCAGCCCCAGCGTTTGGGCAGGCTGGTTCCCCAGGCAGCACTCAGGGCAGCACCCAGTGCTCTCTCCACCAGCCACTGGCGTGGAGCCCAGCTCCAGCAAACATAGCAGCTGGCCTGGCCGAGCCCCAGGCTGTGCTACTCTGCTGGGGCCTGATGCTCAGGTGAGGCCTGCAGGGGAGCTTAGTGCAGTCCCCACGCAACGCTGCTGCCCAGAGGGCAGAAACGGAATGGCTCCTGTCCTCTCCCCGCATTCTTTCTGCCCCTGACAACAAGAGTAAGCCCGTCACTAGGGAGCTGATCCCACCAGGCTCAGAAGCTCCCAGCAGATCCCAGACAAACCTGTAAACAGCAGCCTCCAGCCCAGCCTTTCTGAGGAGGGCCCAGGTTCCCCCAGGGCAGGGGTGTGTTTTGATGAATCCATCCCTGGGTGCAGTGTGGAGCCCATCTCTCCTCACTGCCTTGTCCACCTACGCGTTCCCTCCCCAGAAGGCTCACTGGTCAGCCCTAGAAAAGCTTGCCAAAGCTCCCTCAGCCTGCTGTTCACCCTCAGCCTGAGCTGTATGTCACCTGTTCATCCTGTACCTAGTACAGGATGTGAGCTCCCTGTGGCAAGAGCCACAGGGTCCGTGGGTCCCGCAGCAACACAGAGCAGACGCGCAGGCAGCCCTCGCTCCCCTTCTCTGGGAGGAGATGGGCGGGCCTGGCCCCAAGCCCCCTCCCAGGTGACCTTGCTCACTGCGCTGTCTGGCCTGGCCTGGGTCGTTCGTTAGAAACCACAGAAGCAGTAATAGCTGTTTTTTGTCTGCTGCCCAAGGACGGCACCTGTCTTTTGACCCAGGTCAAGCCCAGGTCTCCAAATGCTCTTCAGCCTCCACAATAAAGAGGGAACTTTTTAAACTGTTCATGGTGCGTTTGAAACCTCCGGCCTTAACACCCCTCTGGGCGTAGAGGTCCTGTGTACAACTCCATTCGGTTTCCTCAATCATGGAGACACCTGGTCTCGGTGGCCTTTTCCTGTCTTCCCTGGGGGTCACGGGGACTTCGAGCCTCCCGTCCCCGCCCCCGAGCCACCTGGCACGGGTCTCTCTCTTTTGCGTTCCAGCCGTGATCCCCCTGACGGATTCAGAGCACAAGCTGCTGCCTCTGCACTTTGCGGTGGACCCCGGGAAGGACTGGGAGTGGGGGAAAGACGACAATGATAACGCCCGGCTGGCCCAGTAAGACCCTACCCTGTGTCCCCTCCCCTGGCGCCCTACGGGGCGGTCTGTCTCCGGGCTTCCCAGGGAGGGGCTGGACACGGCGCCCCTGCTCCTCAGGGCTGGCTGGCTGCACTGGCGGGGTGCGCGAGGGCGAGCTGGGGCGCATCTCACTCGGTGTTCCTCTCTCGATAGCCTGATCCTGTCGCTAGAAGCCAAGCTGAACCTTCTGCACAGCTACATGAATGTGACGTGGATCCGGATCCCCTCTGAGACCCGGGTGAGCCTGGCGCGCGCCGGGACGGACGGCAGGCGCACTCGGCCCGGGTCGGGCAGGCGAAGTGCATCCCAGCCTTGCCCGCGGCCCCGCCGCCCTGCCGCCCCGGCTGGGCTGCAACGCGTGCCTCTGTGCGCCTGTGCCTGCGAGTCTGGACGTAGGCGCGCGCTCCGGCTAGGGGAGTTTTTGTCCCCTTACTTTATCCAGACCGACAGGAATAAACACGCCCACTCAGAAAACAAACCGTAGGCAACTCACAACACAAAACTCTCTCTTGCCGAGATGGGAACACGATGTGCTGCCACGGAGCGGAATTAACTATAAAACTGTGTGTGGGTCCTTGGAAAAGGCAGGGAACCGAGGGCGCGATTCCTCGGCACCCCCTCCTTTTCTTCTTCTCTCCCCTCTTGTTCTCCCCTCCATGAGGGGAGGGCTGTGAGACAGGGGACTGGCGCCCCACTTGGCCCCCTCCCCCAGGGAGGACCCATGCTGGCCCTGCCTCCAGATGCTAAGAGGGATTCGCTTTAAGTATCTGACTGACGTTTTTGTGATCTCAGTAGTAAAGTCCCAGGAAAAGGGATTTGTTTAAAAAACAAAAATTAAAAATAATTGGCCCTCCCCAGACATAAATTTACTTACCCATAAAGTGGAGCTCGTAACGAATATTTTTTAAGTTTCATGAGAAAAGCAAGGAGGACAGTGCCTGGCACACAGTACCCAGGACAAACTGGCACTGCTCAGAGTGCTTTGTACTCCAGCGTTTACGTGTATCTAAACTTCACAGGGCTCCCTGAGGCAGGTCCCGATACCCCATGTTACTGATGGCACGAGTGACAGTGGATGGCAGTCTGGCTCCAGAGTCCAGCTGCTTGGAGTATGTCATGACGTGGCTGTGGGTGTTCTTTTCTCACCCCCACGAGGGCTGTGAAGGCAGCGGCTCTAGATCGAGAATCAGGAGACTCTCAAGCTGGGACACAGCTCGGGTTTCGGGCAGTGAGGCCGGAAGCCACACCGCGGCGGCGGGGTCTGCCTCCACCGGCCGCGTGGGGCCAACTGATCTCTAACCTCCTCCCGTCCCTGCCCTCCCTCTCCCCTGCAGGCCCCTCTGGCGCAGCCGGAGTCCCCGACGGCCTCGGCGGGGGAGGACGTGCAGTCCCTGCCCGACTCGCTGGACTCGGACCGCGACTCGGTGTGCAGCAACTCCAACAGCAATAACGGCAAGAATGGCAAGGACAAGGAGAAGGAGAAGCAGCGCAAGGACAAGGACAAGACCCGCGCGGACTCTGTGGCCAACAAGCTGGGCAGCTTCAGCAAGACGCTGGGCATCAAGCTGAAGAAGAACATGGGCGGCCTGGGCGGCCTGGTGCACGGCAAGATGAGCCGCGCCAACTCCGCCAACGGCAAGCACAGCGACCCGCCCGAGCGCGGCAAGGAGAAGAAGGCCAAGGCGCGCAAGGGCAGCAAGGAGGAGTCGGGCGCCTCGGCCAGCACGTCGCCCTCGGAGAAGACCACGCCGTCGCCCACGGACAAGACGGCGGGCGCGTCGCCGGCCGACAAGGGCGGCGGGCCCCGCGGCGATGCCTGGAAGTACAGCACGGACGTGAAGCTGAGCCTCAACATCCTGCGCGCCGCCATGCAGGGCGAGCGCAAGTTCATATTCGCCGGCCTGCTGCTCACCAGCCACCGGCACCAGTTCCACGAGGAGATGATCGGCTATTACCTGACCAGCGCGCAGGAGCGCTTCAGCGCCGAGCAGGAGCAGCGGCGCCGCGATGCCGCCGCCGCCGCCGCCGCCTCCACGGCCAAGCGGCCGCCGCGCAGGCCAGAGGCCGAGGGCGCGCCGGGCCCGGAGCGCGCCTCGCCGGGCCCGCCGGTCGGGCCTCCCACGCAGCTGGTGCTCAAGCTCAAGGAGCGCCCGAGCCCCGGGCCAGCGGCGGGCGCGCGGGCGGCGCGGGCAGCGGCGGGCGGCGCGGCCTCCCCGGGCCCCGGCGGCGGCGCGCGACGCGCGGGTGCCAGCGGACCGGTCCCGGGCCGCAGCCCCCCGGCGCCGGGGCGCCAGAGCGTCATCCACGTGCAGGCGGCGGGCGCGCGGGACGAGGCGTGCGCCCCGGCCGTGGGCGCGCTGCGGCCGTGCGCCACGTACCCGCAGCAGAACCGCTCGCTGTCGTCGCAGAGCTACAGCCCGGCTCGCGCCGCTGCCCTGCGCACCGTCAACACGGTCGAGTCGCTGGCGCGCGCCGTCCCAATAACCCTGCCCGGCGCGGCGGGGGCGGCGGGCGCGGCCGAGCCCAAGTCGCAGACCTACACCAACGGCTTCGGCGCGGCGCGCGACGGCCTGGAGTTTGCCGACGCCGACGCGCCGGCCGCGCGATCGAACGGTGAGGGCGGCCGGGGCGGCCCCGGCGCGGGGCCGGCGCAGCGGCGCTGCCAGCGCGAGAACTGCGCGTTCTATGGACGCGCAGAGACCGAGCACTACTGCTCGTACTGCTACCGCGAGGAGCTGCGGCGGCGGCGCGAGGCGCGCGCGGCCCGGCCCTGAGCGCGCGCCGCGGCCCCGCCGGCTGGGCTGTCCTCTCCACGCTGTTGGTGTCTCCTCCGCGCCCTGGTCCACCGGGAGGCCGGCGATCCTCTGTCCGTGCTGTGTACGTGTTTGGTCAAACGTTCCTAATGGTGCCTGAACCTACACTGACGCCACTCAGGTAGTAGACGGATAGGAAACAAGTCATACTGTTGGAAGTGGGTGTGCTAGCTAGCATCTGCCTCGTACCTGTGGAAACTCAATAGCCATTGCAAGGGTATTTTTGTTCTTCAATAAGAGAAATAAAGAAATTTGCAGCCCTTTGTTTTTAGAAGGGAGTGTTTTACATGCCTTTTTTTTTTTTTTTCTTTTTTCCCTAACCCGGCGACTGACCTCTTCCATGTAGCGGTCACCTGCGTGCGATTGTTGCCACCTAGGGTTTCGAAGCAAACGCGCGGCCCCGGGACCGCGGTGGCGGCTCTGCCTCGGGCTCCCACCTGTGCCCCTCCCGGGTCCCTGGAGGACAGGGCGGTTGGCCTCCCACTGGCGCCCTGGTGGTCCCTGTGACCCTTTAGGAATACACGGCTCCATCTCATAAGCAAAACCTCCTCCCACAGTCCCCGGCTCGAGCGACATTCACACTGCCATCAAAGTCGCGGGCGTCTGTAGGATGGGCACCGGACAACCTACCTCGCAGGGCGCGGTGAGGTGTAGCGATCACTCCCGGTGCCGGGCAGCTCAGGCGACAGGAGCTTTCCAAAGACACCTTGGGGCCCAAAGGCAAGGTTCCGAACTCACAATTTGGAGTTGACCATATATGAGCAAAGATGACAGCCTGCTCACATTTCTCCTTCGAAGACACTTCCTCAATGCTCTGTCACCAGAGTGGCCCCTAGGAAGCGACCATCGGTGCCCCAGGAGCGAGGCGAGAACTTGACCCTGCGGTCACTGTGTAAGCCCCCTCTAGGCCGCCCTGAAACCCGGCCTGCGCCTCTTTCCAGAGGGGAGGGGCTGAGGGCCGCCGGGAAGGAAGCCCACCCCCACCTCCACCTCCACCCGCATCTGTCTGGGATCAGCCAGGTGGAGGGGCACCGCTCCCATCGGGGTCCCCTCTGCAGGGTGCGGGTAACCCTGACTGTGGCTCCAGAGCACATGAGGGGCAGCCCCATCCCTGAGCAGTCCCTATTTTGGTGCCTCCTTACATTTCTTGAGGAAAAAATAATGTGTCCTTAGCTACCCTGTTCTGAGCAGCAATATGCAGCGTCTTCCTTCCAAGATTACCTCTGGAGAATACCGTTCTTGGCCAAGGACACTGAGGCGTTAAACCTGCCTCACTAAGGAAAGATCTCGTTTCCAAGAAATACAGATACGATGGGTAAAATCCTCACTAGCAAAAGAATCCTTTAAAACCTGTGAGAGCCTTAGAATAGCCTCTAATAATCCCAAGAAAGAGAGGAGAAAGCACCCAGCTTCTCCGTGGGTGTATCTTCAGAAAACACAGGAGGTAGACCATCTCTTCATTGGCGCCAGCTTCTCCTTCTCCAGAAAGGATGCTTTCCCCCGAGATAAAGAGCAGAAAAAAAAAAAAAAATACGGAAGGGGATTTTTGTTTTTACTTGTTTGAAGAATTATTGATATAATAAACTAATTTGAGTATCTCCTGTGAGTAATTTCTTTTTGTTTTTAATTGTCCACAGCACGTGGAGTTTTCAGTAATTTATTCAAGGTTTACATAAGTGGTTCCTTAAAATGATTTATTAAATAGGGTCTTAAATTTTTCGAAAGTTTTACTTTTCGTGCTAAACGATACTTTCGGTGTGTGGTAATTACTAACATTCATGTCCTTCATATTACTGGGGTTTCTTTTGTTAAAAAAAAAAAAGTAGTTTTTAAAAATTCTCTCCTCAAGAGGGTTTGTGGCAGCTTTTTGGACTGATTCTTCACGTCATGCTGACCAGCTGCTTTGCCATCCAAAGCTGTGAGGTCACAGGAAATAAATATGGCTTCACGTGTAGACGCCAGTTCCTGCCCTGCATCTCACAGAAGGTGGAACAGCCAGCCTGGAAAATGCTCCCCTGCCCATTCAGAAACCAAACACACACGCACAAGAAGTCAAGGAGGCAGAAAGTAATCTCGTGTTTGTTTTTTAATTTTTTTAACATGAAAACAGCCAACCAGAAATTTCCAAAACTGGCTGTGCAAATATTTTATCTTTCTCATGCTCTCTGCCAGGTTAAAAAAAAAAAAAAAAAAGGCAAACTGAGAATAAAAATGGTCCATTTGTAGTACCAGAGGAAAAAGGAAAACCTTTAAAGCCAGGCAGTGTTATTTGTAGGTAATATCAAAAAACAGTGACCTGTTCTAGCTCCTCGGATTTCAGGGTCACCACCACCACACCCACATCTGACATATATGCCATAAATAAGAGCCTGAGATCCAACCCCAGACCCCACCCCAGGCTCCTCCCCTCCCCCCCACAACATGGAAGACCCCTGCACCGGCCGCTCCATGTGCAGGGCGCCTGTGGGTGTCACTCCCATCTGGTACGATGCCCTCCGTCCACATCGTTTACAAATAGACGTCTCCTCTTGTGAGAGATCTGGATCCATCCTTCCTCTAAAAACAATGTTAAAAACTGAGAGAGCCCACTGTTCCCTTAAATGTGCTGGTCCAGCCACCCACCCCACCCCACCCCAGTGTTCACAAGAGACCTTTAGCCCTGGTCCCAAGCCAGACATCTCTCAGGCGAAATGAGTTCATCAGGCTGGACGGGAACTATTAGAAACTGCTGTGTTTCTCACGTGTGGGTCAAGAGGTCCTCTAATGTCCTTCTGTGACTTGGGGGCCCTTTGTGGAGTAGGAGGAAAAGGAAGTGGATTGGGGGTGCTAGAGAAAAGGAAGACGGCCAGTTCCGATTCTAGAAAGGACATGAGCCCCACCTAGGCACAGGTCCTGGACACGGGCTGAGCAGCTGCCCCACCTGTGGGCCGCCTTCCCCAGCCGGTCTGACCTGGCCAAACTTCCCTTTCTGGAAAGGTCAGATGTCTCTTAAGTGACAGCAAGTTTCCAGAAGGATCCCAGATACTTCTAAACCCCAGTGGAGGTTATTTCAGTCATTTGCTTCACACTTCCTGCAACTGCGTTACCTGGGTATATGACTTTTTAAAAAATAATATATTGTGAAAGGAAGGCGTTTTTAAGTGTATTCTGTTTGTAGATTTTATGCTGTTATGTTGAGATTTTACAAGCCAAGTTTAAACTGTACTATAGAAATTATTTTTATATTATTTTCAGAATATGCCAGAGAGCAATATTTTACACCCTTATATTGTCACAGGGTTACCCCCTTGGGGGGCTAACTTTAGGTTGGGTGGGGCTCCGCTGTGGGCTCTTGGGGGTGAAATGATTTCTGCTCTTTGTTCAAATCCCCTCTGAAGGTGGAACTGTGTAAATGTCTCCTCTTTTTCCATGGAAAGCTTGATTTGTTTTCTGCTCCTGGATTTTGGTACTGCATCTTTCCTCTTAAATGAATACTTTCTATTCACTAAGTTACTGTGGACCTTTTTCTTGCCTATCACCACCCAGTGGCTCCAGTGGTGTTCTGAAAAGTTGGGATCTGTTACTTTACAAACTTTATGTTTTCCAAAGTGATTTGATTTATTAATTCTGGTAGCTTACCGTCAGGAATTTAGTGACTCAAGATAGCAGGGGGCACACCTCGAGGTGTGAAATCCTCCAGGCAGTGCCCACCGCCTCTGGGGCAGGGCCGTGGCTACGTGGCTCTCACCTCCTCGCTTAGCGACTTCAAGCTTATTTTGCGAACTACTCTACTTTGCAGAAATAAACTTAACCGATCAAAATATATTTCACGTTGGTTAAGAAAAAAGGGCTGTACCCATCAGTGGTGGGAAATTTGTGTGAGGAAAAAAAAAAAAGGCTTTGCCAAACCATGTGTTCCATTCGCTGTGTCTTTCATGTTTACTAAGAGACGTGGAGTAATGCACGTTTGGGAGGGTTTCTTTCTTTAGGACACGATTCAGTTTTCCTCATTGTGGTGTGGACTTTACAAATTAAGTTCCTCGAGTGCTTTTTTCTTTTTCTTTGTTCCAACGGTTATAATAAATAAGAAGAAAACGTGTGTCGTGGTTGAGCGGACCCTGCCTTGTCAGACCCCGGCCGCTGTGACATTGCCTCTGTCCAGAGTCTGGTTCTGCTGTCATCCGAGCACAAGCACATCCAAGAAAGGGCCCCACAGTGGCTGGCACCCCTGGCACCAGGGAGCAGTCACCCCCTTCCAAAAAGCCTTAAAGCGGTGGCTCTCTGGAGACCTCCGGGCCCCACCTTGCCCTTCAGTCCTAACTATAAGTTCTCCTTGCTACTGGAACTGGGCCGCTTTGGTATGGGGCTCCAGGGTGGGGAGAGGTGCCCAGCTTCATTCTTGTTTCTGTCTCGTCCCCCCAGTGCCCAGATCCACTCTCCAGCACAGGTCCCAGCGGCCCAGAGCGTGATTCTAACGGTGGATCTGCTGACACGGGGTTGGGCCCAGGGCGCTTCATCCCCAGGAGACCCACAGGGCACACATGATGACGAGGGGCCCCACACTCCCCTCAGGAGGCCTGGAGGCTGCAGGGAGCGCTCCGAGGCACCCTGATCAGGAAGACTTTCATGATTGCTCCGAGCAATGTGCGAGATGGTCTGTTCGCAGTCACGTGGGTAACTTTGTTCCCCAAAACCGGTCCTTCCTCTTCGCTCCATGCCCACCCCCAGCAGAGAATAGAGAGGGGGCTGCCCTGCACAGACCTCTCGGGAGCAAGTGTGTAGTCTGTGCTGTGTCAAGATGCCGTGCTCCTCCACCCCCACCCCCACCCCCCACCGGCTGACTTAATACACACATCACTGCAGGAACAGCACAGAAACCAGAATCTCCAAACAAGGCTAAAATATTACTATTTCCATTTTATTTTGCAAAATAATTTGCTGAAATTTCAATTTTTGCTGTTTGATGCTTGCAAAAAGAGTCCCACCCTAATTATGTATGTACAAAATGATGGCCATTGCTTATCCTTTTTTATTCCTCCAAGAGAGCATCTCAAGAATACACACACACACACACACACACACACACACACACACACGCACAATCAGTTCTTTAATGTAAGATGAGAGGTACCACTGGCTTTTTAAATATAGGCTGAATATGCTCAAGACCAAAGCAACCCATTATTTTAAAGAGGGTAAATTAGTGGAGCCAGCTCCTTGAGAACATCTGTGATAGAGCAGACACTGCAGGATGACTTCAAAGAAACAACTAGGTTCTGACAAAGACCACTCCCACCCCTGTACTTCTCCAACCTCTGCCCCAGTGACACAAGCCTGGCCCAGGGCCTTTGCACATGCCCTCTGCCTGGAATGTCCTCTCCCAACACCCACCCTCAGCCACCCTTCACTACCTGCCAGTCTTTGTTCCAATGTCACCTCTCAATGAGGCTGTCCCTGACTTCTTTATTTAATAAGCCAACACATCCCACCCTCCCTGCCGCCTCCCTGCGCGTCTTCCTCTTGTGCATTTATCGCCACCTGAGGGCTGCGTGTGAATTATTCATTCATTCATTCATTGTATGCCTCCCTCCAGCCCCCATAGAATGTAAGCTCCACGCGGGCAGGAATTTTTGTATGTTTTGCTCACTGCTGTACTTCTGGTGCCTACAACAGCGCCTGACATATATTAGGTGCTGGATAAACACTTGTTGAAAAAAGAAAATGAAATCAATAATTTGATAGCTATTAAGAAGCCTAAAAGTATCAGTTGCAGCCTTTATCAAGTCGAGATTCTACTCTCGCCCCTAAATGGGGAGAATTTTAGCTGATACAGCAGCCTGGCTGCTTCTCCAGCCTGTGGTTTACGAAGGCCGGATGCGGCAGTGAGCACCAGACCTGATGGTGGCGGGTCTCCTGCGTAAACGCCTGCCCTGGGGCCCTCCCTCATAGAGAAGGTACTCCGCTGTTTACAGAGGGCCCTCTGGGACAGGATGAGGTGGGGACAGTTTCCTCCAGGGCACCTCTCGTGATCACACCCCCTCCATGAGGTCGTCATGGGCCTGGACCATTCTGGAGAGTCCCTTATAATGGGTCCTTAGGACGCTGTGCCTTCACAGTGTCTCCAGGGAGATAGGCCTTCCTTCCTAGAGCAAACTCAGTGGCAGCAGATGACCCTGCCCAGGAAAGGGCATCAGCCTGACCCCTAGCAGGACCCGTTCTTATGTCACCAAAAGCAGGCCTTCAGGGAAGGGGAGCTGCTAACACAGGTGTGGGGGGACTGCGTTGACAAAGTTGGAGGCCTCCTGTCGCCCCTTGGTCACAGGTGTGTGTGTACTGCAGGGGCAGAGCCTGGACATAGCAGAGCCAAACAACACAACCTCCTCGGCCAGGCCCTCTGGTGGCCTCGCCCACCAGCAGGGGAGGGATGCTTCCCCCTCTGAACTTCCTACCCCTGCGGGATGATCTTCCCAACTACCTAACCTTGGTGTTTACTTCTAGGTCCTTTGGCCATATGTGTTTTCCTCTACCAGTTGTTGGCAAAATACTGTTACAAGCTTCTTATAGGACCCTTGTCCTACTGTGGCCTGGTTAAAAGCCTTTGTCCTTCTCTTGTTCCCTTTCCGTGGTTCTGATGTCACTTCTCTGGGTGCCATATTTTAGGGTCCCCCATTTGGGGGGCCAGGAGCTCCCTCGTAGCGCTCCCTCGGCAGCTGCAGACA
Organism: Grampus griseus; assembly: GCF_964374135.1. Taxonomy (NCBI): domain Eukaryota; kingdom Metazoa; phylum Chordata; class Mammalia; order Artiodactyla; family Delphinidae; genus Grampus; species Grampus griseus. The sequence goes on along the minus strand of NC_139018.1, from coordinate 120,382,952 downwards.
GTGAGTGAGCCCACACGTGTGTGTCCCTTCGCTTGAATTGCCAAATACACAAGGCCCCTTTCATTGCTGCCCTGACACACGCGGGTGTGGCAGACATGCTCCTGGCCAGTGCTCAGAGAGGGCGACCTTTCCAGGGCTGCTTCCTGGGCCCTCGCAAAACTTCCTCCAAGGCAGGAGCCCTGCAGCCCGTCCAGTTTTTCCTGCTTGCCTGGAATGGAATCCAAACGCCTGCCCTGGAGTGATGATTTGGTAGGTGGGAGTGGGGCAGCTTGTCCCCACTGACTTGTGACCAAAACTAGTAAAGCCACCGTGAGCACAGTTGGAGACGGGCAAGTGGCCCAGAGCCCCTGTACACGAGGCAAACGCCACCTCCCAGAGCCAGTCATCATTCAACACCCCGAGGAAGCCCGGGGCCCTCCACCACCCACAGGGCCCTTAGAGCCACAGGGGGCTCCCCTGAGTCTGCACTCAGAACCTGAACCCCGTTCACCCTCAGCTTTGACCAGTGTGTCTCGTTTTAACTGATGATTGCTGATGTGTACTTGCTTGGTTCCTTCCAACACGCATTGGCAAGTGAATGTAGTTCCTCTGTTTCTTTCCCTTTCTTTTTTCTTTTACTGGTTCATTTGACTGATTTGGGATGAAATACATGACTTTGTTTCCCCAGTTTACTTGTTACCATGGACGAAGGAAAACATTGAGTCAGAAAGGGGTCAGAAATCCCTGTTGCTTCAACCAAGTTGTCCAGAACCCTTTTCTGATTCAATGCAAATATTCTTTTCCATCTGGTCTATCCTTGGAGAAGGAACCCATTGTAAGAGCTTGTCTTTGGTGGTTGGGTTGTTACTTTGTAAAGTATTAAAGCACTAAACCGATTTTTGCAATATGTAGTAAATCTTGCTTTCATTTTGGAAAACTTCCAGTAATGACTACTACTGCACTTTTTATAGAAGAACTGTATTTCATTTCTTTCTTTTATGAAAGATTATTTCAAGTAACAATAGCTCTGTAATCCGTGTGATACGGCTTCTCCATTACTTGACATGGAGAGAAGCTTTGATGCCTACTCAATAAATTAACATGTTTGTAAAGCACTGGCTAGTCCAATTATTTACCCACTCCAGTGTCCCTGGTAAAACACCATCTAAGAAAAGTTTTATGGCACGGAGGAAGAGGATTCTAACAGGTGTCCATCCTTACCCATTTTTATTTTAAGTGTTCTTCCAATCAGATGAGATGTAAACCGAGGTATCACAGTTTTATTATGTGAGACAAGAGTTTCTGTCCTTTTTAAATGGTCAGGACACTTTCTGTCAAAATGAAAACAATAGAGCTTCCCTTGACGTGTGTTCGCCAGAGGTCAGCAAGACGGCAACTGGGAGGCCACAGAGAATAAGAGGATTTTCCTGTGGCTTTTTATTTGCACATGTTTTTCTGTGCAGGAGAGGCATGGTGTCTGTAAAAGAAAGCAAGTTGTTTCCCTGTGGGCAGCGGGCCTGTCCCAGGCAGGCGATGGGCTCCAGCACAGTCAGAGCCGAGCACCTCCCAGGAGCTGGGGCAGGGGCGGTGGTGGTGGTGGTGGCGGCCACCACGTGCTGTGCTCTGCCTCAGGCACATCGTGGACACCGTGGGATTCTATCCGGGCAACAACCCTGCGAGTTAGATGTCAAAATCCCTGTTGTGTAGACAAGGAGGGAAGTTTGGCAAGGTAAGTGGTGAAACCAAGATTGCAGCTCTAGTTTGCCTGATGGAAGAACCCGCGCTCCCAGCTGCAGGGCCACCCAGGAGCAACTCCCAGCCTGTCCAGTGGGTGGACTTGACACACAAGGAGAAGGAGAGGGAGAGGAAAGATGCTCAGCTGGCCTGTGGGATGCACTGTGGCCCTGGGGACAGCGTCCGGCCAGGGCTCCACCTTCCATTTCTGGTTCGGACGTTCTTCTCCACTAGAAAATAGGAGACTGTACTTAGTTCTTGCAGGACAGGTGGAGAATCCCACATGAAAGGCACACTCCTCCACCAGCAGCTTTGAGAGGTGCTTAAAAGGCTTTACAGGATGGTGGTGGGAGCCCTGCACAGGAAGAAGGAAATTCTGGCCCCTAAATTACAGTGACCTTGAGAAAGGCATCTCCCCTTTCCAGGTCCCAGTTTTCTATAAAATTTCAGTATATTCTGAAATTTTGTAAAATGAGGGACTTGAGGGAAGGATTCTGTAAAATGAGGGACTTGAGGGAAGGATCTCTAAATCCCCAACAAGTCATGGAATCCGTGTATCATTTAGGAAAACAGAAGTCATATCAGTTATTTTAACAGAGAGAATTTAATATGGGGACTTGGTTGAACAGGGATCAGAAGACTGAAAAGAACAAAAAGGGCCCATGGAGGCAGCATGGAGAAAGTGAAGCTAATCCCAGGGCTGGGGGCAAAGCTCAGGGGCCAGGTGGTTATGAGCTACAAGCATGAGGGGTGGGGGGCACCCAGGGCTGGAAGCAGGCCTCTGAGGAGGAAGAGCTGGTGTCTCTGAGGGGGACACGGTTCGGCAGGACCTTCCGTGTGGGGGAAAACATAATTAGAACAAACTGCAGCTGGCAAGTAGCGAACTGTTGCCAGGACAACGCTGAGAGATACTGGAAGTAAAAGAAAAGAGCAAGTCCTGTGTGTGTGTGTGTGTGTGTGTGTGTGTGTGTGTGCCCGCATGCGTGCACATGTGCGTGCATGCACGCCCATGTGCATGTATGCATATGTATGTGTGTACATATACACGTATTGTCTGTATACACACACACGCACAAACACACACACACCCCAAGCAAGGAGGAAAATGAGAATAGACAAGCCGCGTGTCTGTCACCAGCCGGGGACCATGGCTGACATTCCTGACCTCCTCCTTCCAGAATGAGTCTGGTTTCCTTTGCCCTCAGCCAGGACCTCAGCTTGTTGGGATCTTTCATTTCTGATGAAATAACCCAAACTTTCATTCCCGAGAGGTCTGAATCATCACAAGTCCCCTGTTGGATGCTGTAGTTGACCATTAACTTTTATTGGGGGCGTGGATGTAATAAAAGGCACCCCCAAGAGTCCCCTGAATGTCACAGATCAACCCCTCTGTGTAGCAGCGGCTCCATGTTGCCTTGATGATTAAAGTTCGTCACCAGCCAAATAATAGCGCCCTCCTCTGCTTTGAGGCGGTGGCCTGAGAAGCCCCCATGGCTGGGTCTCAGCCTCCAGACCAGTGACACTCTGAATGGCTCCTGGAGGAGGCCCTCCCTCCCTGGGAACGGGGTGGGGGCGGGAAAGCACAGGTTCTTGGTTACGAGGCAAAATGGTGACAAGAGCCACTCCCACTCCCAGACCGTGTGTTCTGGCCATGGGACAGACCCCACCGTACGGCCATGGCTGATTCAAATCATGAGGTCCATCTGTAAGACTGAGCTCCTGCCTTTGCAGGAGCTGCCTCCCTGCTGGCACCATCGCTCAATCTCCAGCGGGCTGTTCCCGGCTCCATCAGGCCAGCTGCTCCCGGGTCAGCTGGATACTCAGTGAGTGAAGCCCCTGTGTGTGATCCCATAGCCGTGAAGCTGAAATTCTTCTGCAGAAGCAACACTGTGTGGAGCTCCATCATGGTGAGCAAGGCATCCTTTGAACCCATGAATGGTAGTTTTTGGCAGAAGTGTTGCAGGCAGGGAAGGCACACCTGAATCCAGAATACATGTATTCCAGTGAGAGAAATGGCCTTACTTCATAATGGAAAGGGTCCAGCGCAATCAGCCAGCCACGTCTGACTGGCCACCCTAGGGAGGGAACCATACGGAGGCTCTGCACCATTCCCCACTGCCAAATGTCACTCGCGCTCAGCAGGGGTGGCCTCCAGGCTGGCCTTGAGGAGGGGAAATCGTGTAGTCTCGCTCATCCCCAGCCTGCATCGCTGCAAATGGGTCCCTCTGTACTGGGGCCGATTGAGCCTGGAGAAAGGGTTGGCTGACATCACAGGACCTGCCATCTTGTCCAACCGATTCCTGAGAGCCTCCTCTGCACAGGGTATATTTAATGAGCATAAACATGGGACATGATATCTCCATGCTCTAGGAGAGCCGTCCCCAGACATCTTCCTTCGTCACCACACCTCCTTGTCACCGATCTTTGAATCCTCTTCTTCCCAAGTTCCTGACTGTCCAGTCAACTATTTGTCCCTGCCCATAAATCAGTGTGGATTGGGATTCCTCGACAGTGGCGCTAATGATGTTTGGGGCCAGATCGTTCTTTTTGGCAGTCCTGTGTGCATGGTAAGATGTGCAGCAAGTCCCTGGCTGACCTCTACTCACTAGATGCCAGTAGCTCTCTCCACCTGGATGTGACAGTCAAAAATGTCTCCAGACATTGCCAAATATCCCCAAGGCGGTGGGGGGAGGGGAAGAATCACTGGTGTAGGTGAATTCTTCTGGCTGTCTTTCATTCCAGAAAAGTGATAACCATTTGTTCTGCTCAAGCTCTGTCCACTGGGATGATTTCCCTTCCCCACCGTCTTCCAGGGACACTTGAGACTGGGGCTGTAATGCCCTCATAGCCTGCTCTCAGCTGGAGCCAACATGTCACAGAGAACCACCGGAAAGCAAGCCTCCTCCGCCATTTGGTTACTGGGAACTTCCCAGGAGGTATCGATTGCGGGAGAGGAGACCACAAGCAAGAGGACATGTTGCAGGGTCTGAGCCACCTGTTCACGCAACTGCGTGCGCCTTCTGGGTTTTCTTAGGCTCTCACACACCATCTCCATGAGATGACAGATTGCAGCCACATAGACCCGACTTCCTGGGAGGGCGGGGCAGATCACACCCCACCCATAATGCACTGAGCTCAGGACTGTGGTCCACTGATGTCCCCTCAGCTGTTCAGTCCCCACCAGGACCCAGTAGCAGCCAGGACCTCTTTCTTGGAGAGAAGAATAGTCACATGCAGAGGAGGGCATGGCCTTGTCCAGAACTCTGGTGCTCTGCACGGTGGTCTGCCCACTGGTAGCATTGCTGTTGGCCACAAACACTGAGTGTCACTGGGTCTATTAGGAGATGAGGTCCAGGGGCCCCTCACACCTGGTGGCCTTACAGGTTCCTTGGTAAAGGTTTTGGGATGGTACACCCACATGGCCAATATGTTGCTTTCAAACTCCAGAAAGTCTCCGCAAACGTCATGCCTGCCTTTCTTAGGTATAATGATGTCTCTTTCACTGTATTGGGCTGTCCTGAAATGCTCCATGGTCTCCCCACAGCTTGGTCAAGAGGATGGGCCCCTGAATATTTGTGGGGGGGGGGGGTTCTCCCTCTTTTGGGTCTCAGGGAGGCAGGTGCAATCTGCATGAGGACATCAATTGTGGGGTCCAGCGTGGTGTTCTGCCGGGCCTCTGCCAGCTCTGCTGTGGCAGGAAAACAGGATGAGTCCCAGGCACCCCCGGACATGAGCAAACTGCTCCTGGTGGTCCTTGCAGATGCCCAGGGAGAACCAAAGCCACCCATCAGCGCCCATGCTGTGGAACGATAAAGGGATGCATTAGGAACCTTCTCGAGTCATTGATAGCCCCACGAATCTCTGCAATTCCTCCAGGATGCAAATTAATCACCTCTGATTTACTCTCATGGTAGGGAGGGGAAGTGCCAGGACTTTCCCTTTTGTCCCATTTCTACCAAAGTAGCATCCACTCCAAGGCGGGAGAACTGATGTGGGGGCTCAGCCAGCTGCCAACCACACACTGGAAGCTGGGGAGATGACCACAGACCCACCAGCGCCATGGACACCCGCACCTGGGACAAAACTCTTTTTGTCTCCTGACCTCCACAAGCCCCCACTTTGACTGTGGAACCACGGTGGTATTTTGAAGTCACCAGGAATGAGTGACAACTCAGAGCCAGTGCTGAGTACCCTGAATTCTCAAAGTATCCCTGTCTCCCCGCGGTTACAGGGGAAGAGACATCTGTCAGAACACGTCTGTCAGTTGCAGGCCACAGCTGCCCTCGGGAAAGGTCTCAGGCCCCTTGGAGGAGATCTGGAGGGATGTGCAGTGTCAGCCGGGTGATATGGCAGGGCTTTCTCGGGGGACCCAAGGGGCTCCAGACGTGTGAAGTGGCTCAGACCTGCCAAGTCCATGAACAGCTGTGACTCTACAGGGTGGTTACTTAAGCAAGGAATTTTTCTTTCAAACCAAAAGTGATTTTTTGTAACATCAGTTTTATTGAGGCGTATTTCATGTACAGCCAAAGGCACAAATATCAAACGTACAGTTGGGTGCGTTTTGACAAATGTCTACTCCCTGGTCACAACCAACATGGTCGAGATGCGGAACATCACCCTCACACCCTGCCACACCGAGTGCATCCCACCCCCAAAAGCAGCTCTTATCCAGACTGCTCTAGATTTGCTCTGTCCTTACAAACATACAAAGGGAATCAATATATGTACTGTTTGGTGCCAGTTCTCATTTGTTCCACTGGTTTGGGGGATTCACCCACATTGGTATCGGCATTGGTCATTTGTAACTTTTTATTGCTGGGCATTGTGACTGTAGCACAATTTGTGTATCCACTTTCCTGTTAATGGACAGGTTGCTTCCAGTTTGGGGCTATTATGAATAAAGTCACTATGAGCCTTCGTGAATGTTCTGTGGACATAAAGTTTCATTTCTTCTGGATAAATACAAATGAAGCAAAATTGCTGGCTCACAGAATGAGTGTATATTTCACTTTATTAGAAATTTCCAAACAGTGTTCCAAGTAGGTTGTATGGTTTTCCAATCCCACCAGCAAATGGTTTTGGTTACCTGAGACATGAACATACCCTGTCCTTCTTTTCTGGTGCCCATGCAGTAGGCCCCAAGGCCTTCCAACAGCCCCCCTCCCTGGAGCAGCCTGGGTGGACGTGGGCTCTCGGCACACACAGGCTTTTACACGCCTTTCTCTGGGAGGCTGAGCTCCGTCTGCCCTCTGCCCTGGCCAGACTCACATGCGTGCATCTCCTTGCTTGGGTGTTCGGCTCCTGGACATCGGAACTGTTGTCTGATTTCCCCGATGCCCAGGGGGCCCAGACCATGGGTGTGACTGGCACATTTTCCCTCCATGCAGAAGAGGAGCCCTCCCCTGTGTGCCCAGGTGAGCCCAGCAAGCAGCCGCCCAGGGAATGGGGGCGACTACCTGCTCTGCATTTTCCAGGTAGCAGCTGGGAGCGGGGCACTGGGGCTGAGCTCGGCTCTAAGCAGGGATCGCCAGGTAAGGGAGACTTCTCAGAGAGCTGAGAGTTGAATCAGACAGAGAAGGGGATAAACGACTGTCCAGCAGGCAGGGTGAACACTCCTTACACAAACACTGATCAGGAGCCTGCTTTGTGCTGGGCTCACCAGTGCTGGGGACCGGCCCATGAATACGACAGACCAGCTTCCTTCCCCCCCGCCCCCGGGAGGTGGGGGGCGGGGAGGGGAGAAGGCAGAAAGGGGGCAGCAACCGGTTAGTGTAGAGGCTGCTGGGAAGAGGATGGACAGGGACAGTGGCCCCATGGCCGTGGCCACTTCAGCCCTGGGTCCCAGGACTGGGGAAGGCTTTGGGGAGCCCCTGCAGGGGACTTGGGGCCATGCTGGCACAGCCTGGCCACTCTCCCGCCAACAGGGAGGATCACCATTGCAGCTGGTGGACCAAGAAACCATGGCCCAGAGAGAGTAAGAGCCTCCTCCCCAGGTCCCACAGCAAAGAAGCAGCGGATGGGCTGCAGACAGCACCACTGGCCCCGAGGTTCGTGCTTGTCCCAGATGTGCTTGTGGAGAGAGGGGAAGCTGAGGGTTTCAGGAACACCGTGTGTCCAGCAGCTGGTGGCGCTGGCCAGGCCTAGAGGTAGGGGGCCAAGAAGACCATCCTCTCTGACCTCTTCACCTCCCCCTGTCAATCACATACCCCACACAGGGCCCCAAAGGCAAGTCCCCACCCCAGCCCAGGCTGCCCCCCAGGAAGAGAGCACAGCCCTCCCTGCACTGCACTCAGCTATCCCTGGCCTCTGTCCCCTGCCTGTCTGAGCAGAACACACACGATGTGCACAGCGCTGTCTGAGCTTTCGACCAAAGGCCAGCACCCACGCTCATTCTGGCAGGACGGGTGCCCTAGAACGAGCCCTGAGGTGGTGGCCAAGGCCCCCTGGCAGAGAAGTGGGGACAGTCCTGCCTTCCCGAGGCCCCCTCTACCCTGGCAGAGCCCTGACATCCAACAGGTCCAAATGCGTGGTCTGAATGTTTGAACCTCCAGATTCAGTAAAAGCAGCACAGCTGCTGGAATGAGCACTCACCATGGGACCTGGGTTGGGAGCATCGTGCCTCGTGCCCTCTGCCTCTGGAAAGCCCGGCAGCCCGAGGAAGGGAGCTGCGAGGAGAGGACGGCGAGCCCCAAGGACAAGCAAGCAACTCAGAGGATGGCAGGGGTGTGAACAAACAAGGGGTCAAACTGCTTCTTGCCTGTCAGTCCAAGGATCTTGGAAAATAGCTGGCCACGATCAGTGACATGAGAGGGAAAGCCATTTTATGACCACCACCGAAGGAAAGCTCCCCAGGTGGGATGGTGTGGGCTAAACCCCAACCAGGGGACATGAATGCAGAAGCTGACAGCTAAGTCCACTGATGGAGCAGACAGGTCCCCTGGGGGGAGGGCTGGACCACGACGCACCGCAGGAAGAGCAGAGGGGCTGCTGCCCGCGATGCCGGAGCGAGCTCTGGACCCTCCCAGGATGGACACACAGCAGGAACTGGCCGGCTCCAGAGGTTTTTGGATTCGTGAGGAAGGAGAAATCTTGGTGCTGGACCCAAGAGGATGTTGTCTGGACAAGAGAATGTGGGTGAGGAGGCTGGCGCCCTGAGGAGCAGCACTCGGCTGAGGTCTGTCACCCACGGCTGGCCCTTGAGTCCCCCCGCTGTTTCTGCCTTCTCCATCTGGAACCTTCTGGCTAAGGCAGACCTCGGAGATCTGCAGGGTCAGTTCCTGACCACAATAAAGAGCGTTGCACTATTTTTTTGGTTTCCCAATGCATATAAAAGTTATGTTCCCATGCTGGAGAAGGTATGGAGAAAAGGGAACCCTCCTACACTGCTGGTGGGAATAGAAATTGGTCCAGCCACTATGGAGAACAGTATGAAGGTTCCTTAAAAAAATAAAAATAGAGCTACCATATGATCCAGCATTCCCAATCCTGGGCATATATCCAGAGAAAACTGTAATTGGAAAAGATACATGCACCCCAATGTTCACTGCAGCACAGTTTACATTAGCCAAGACGTGGAAGGAGCAAAATGTCCATCGACAGATGAATGGATAAAGAAGAGGTGGTATATATATACAATGGAATATTACTCAGTCATAAAAAAGAACAAAATAATGCCATTTGCAGGGACATGGATGGACCTGGAGATTATCATGCTAAGTGAAGTAAGTCAGACAAAGACAAATATCATATGATATCACTTATATGTGGAATTTAAAATATGATAGAACTGAACTTATTTACAAAACAGAAATATACTCACAGACATAGAAAACAAACTTGTGTTTACCAAAGGGGAAAGGGGTGGGAAGGGATTAAATTGGAGTTTGGGATTAGCAGATACACACTAACAGCAAGGTCCTGCTGTATAGCACAGGGAACTATACTCAATATCTTGTAATAACCTATAATGGAAAAGAATCTGAGGGAATATATATATATATATATATAAAATAACTGAATCACTTTGCTGTACACCTGAAACTAACACAATGTTGTAAATTTACTATACTTCAATTTAAAAATCATTAAAAAATAAAAGTTATGTTCCCAGTATACTGTAATCTATTAAGTGTGCAATAGCATGTCTTTTAAAAAACAATATACATACCTTAATTTAAAAATACTTTATTTCTAAAAAATACTAACCGTCATCTGAACCCTCAGAAAGCAACATCAAAGATCCCTGATCACAGATCATCATAACAATATAATAATAATGAAAAAGTTTGAAATATTGCCAGAATTACCAAACTTTGACAGAGACACGAAGCGAGCAAATGCTGTTGGGAAAATGGTGCGTATAGACTTGCTCAACACAGGATTGCCACCAACCTTCAATCTGTAAAAAATGCAGTAAAGTGCAGTGCAATCAAAGGAGGTCTGCTGTCCTGTGATGACCGTGACACCTGTCCAGTCACTGTGTCCACCCTGTGAGACGGGCCAACAGCAGTGTTACTAAGGGGATGTCAGAGCCAGAGGAGACCACACGTTCTGGGCACAACAAATACTAAAGTCAACAAAGCTGCATCTGGAGATGTCTTTGGATGAGTGGTTGGTGGCTCCTGTGCTTCTAAAAAAAAAGGCTTTGCTGCATTCGCAGGACTTTTGGCTTTGTCCTTACGGTGTGCAAAGCTGCATTTAAGTTGTACACAGAGACCCATATGATGATAAGAAAGTGCAGGGAGTAAATTTTTTACCTTCGACTCAGTCTTGGAGGGCTTTTAACTGCTTTTTGTTTTCTGTAGATAGATTTGAAGCCATAAAAGGAAGAAGGCTATGCGTCCTGGGCAGCGTAAACTACACTGACCCAAATGGCGGACTAACGTGTCCTTTGGATCTGGGACTAATTCTAAATCTGTTGATTAATCATTTTAAACTTCAACAGTAGTAAATGTATTAATTCTGCCCTTCACACGCAATCCAGCTGGAGACTACGGGTGACTTTTGTATTTGCTTCTGGGGCAGAGAGAAGGTAACCAGCCTGCCTGCGGCCGCCACGCCCCGCCGCGCCCCGCCCCGCCGGCAGACAGACCAAGCAGGGGCATTGGAGCCACAAGCAGCCCAGCGCTGCCCCCTGGTGGTCAGGGCCTCCACGCAGGGCCTGAGGCTCTGGGAAGTCTGTGAAGGATGGTCTCCCAAGCTCTCCTCTCCTGAGGTGTCAGGAGGGCCAGGAAACCCACAACAGGGTTTTCATCGTGTTGTTTCCTTTACCCAGAAGGGGACAAAATACTCTGCAAATTGTGTTTAGCAAACCCACCACTTACTTCTCCTTTCAAATCCAAGACCGGTTGATTCTGTAGTTCTAGATTTTGCTGCAGTTTGTGATCTGTGATCACACGTGACAACAACTATGGTGCACCCAACCATAACTAAATCAGAAGTTTGGACTCAACACAACATTTTGTTTATGATAAAATAAAGCCCAGTCTCTTTGCCACCGACAAGTGATTGGGGAAATGCCCAATCCATCCATTTCCCTGCTGGGAAATAGAAATGAATAACGATACCAAAACACATCCACTTCAAAAACAACTTTTTATTTAAAGATAATCAATTCCATCAGTTAGATTTTTTGACACCATGTGTTAAAAAATCCTTTTCTGGATGCCTCAAAGAGAGATGCAATAGATATAATCACAAACCACTGCCTCCAGAGGAAAATGCTTCAAAAGTGGTTTTAATGGTCTCAAGTTTAGGATCCCATTGAATATTTTTTAAGGCACCAACAATAATGCCCCAAAAATGCTAAGGATCTTTCCCATTTGGTTAATGCTGTGATTATCCACTGCCACAGGTGTTGTTATTCTGGTGGCCATATTGCAGGTGCTTTGTGATCATGGATGAAACCCGTTGGGTACCCACTCCTGCAGGTGTGCTGAGCTCCCAGATGCTGAAGAGTAGACAGAGAAAACAGTGAGTAAGGAGAGGGCAGAGGGCCCCTGGGCAGGACCTGGCTGTGAGGAACGCTTGTTCGTGACCCGCGTCCCGCAAAAGCTGTCCGATAATAGTTGTAAGCCTCCTTCGTCTTTAGTTTCTTTTTTTTTTTTCATTTTGGCATAGGATGCTGCAAATGGACATCCTTCTCCGTCCTTTTTTTAAAATTATTTATTTATTTATTTTGGCTGCACTGGATCTTAGTTGCAGCACGCAGGATCTTCGTTGTGGCACGCGGGCTCCTTAGTTGCCACATGTGAACTCTTAGTTGCGGCATGCATGCGGGATATAGTTCCCCCCGACCAGGGATCGAACCCAGGCCCCCCTGCATTGGGAGCGCGGATTCTTACTCACTGGACCACCAGGGAAGTCCCTGTCTTTGCCTTCTGTTATAGATGGTTATAGACAGAATATTTGTGTCCCCCTCAAAATTCATATGTTGAAATATGATGGTGTTTGGAGGTGGCACCTTTGGAAGGTGATTAGGTCATGAGGGGGATCCTTGTGATGGGATTAGTGTCTTTATAAGGAGAGGCCAGAGAGCTCCTTCTTCCTCTCTCTCCCCCCCCACTGCACCCCCCTCCCCCCAGGGAGGGCACAGCAAGAAGATGGCCATCTGCAAACGCCGAAGCAAGCCCTTCCCAGGAAGCATATCTGCTGGCAGCTCATCACCAGGGGCAGAGCCCTGAAATGCTTCCCAGTACCTAGCCTCCACCCTGGCACTCAGGCTCCTGAGGGCAGGGCCCTGTGGTCCTGCTACCCCCACCCCCCTCCCCCTTCCCCCTCTGCCTGGCCTGGAGCTGAGAAAGTACTCAGTGAACCTCTGCTGGGGGAGAAGCACAGAGAGGGTGAAGGACCAGAGGCCCGGCAGGGGCAGAAGGAATGCCTGGGGTGGGCACCTTTCAAGAGTACTGCAGGCAAGGCCCAGGAGGCCAAGGGTGGGACAGGGTGGGGAGGGCAACCTGGGCAGAATGAAGACCAGCGGGGCTGGGAGGACTGACACTGGGAGAGGGCCCACCAGGAGCTACCTCCTCTCAGGGCTGATCCTGCAGGAAGAGGCCCGCACAGCATCCTCCAGTCAGCTGCTTCGTGAAGGAAAAGCGAGCCTCAGAGAGAAGGGTCTGGGCAGGGTGGCCAGATTTAGAAAGAAAACATAAAATATAGGATACCCAGTTAAATTTCAATTTCTGATAAACAACAAATACAATTTTTAGTATAAGTATGTCCCATGCACTATTTGGGACATACACTAAAAACAATTTTCCATTGACTTTCCATTCAAATTCAATTGGTGTAGGAGTCCGTTTGGGCTGCTACAACAGAATACCATGGCCTGGGTGGCTTATAAACAACAGGTGTTTATTTCTCACAGTTCTGGAGGCTGGGAGTCCAAAATCAAGGTGCTGGCAGGTTCACGCGTGGTGAGAGCCCACTTCCTGGTTCATATATGGCCAACCTCTTCCTGGGTCCTCATCTGGCAGGAGGTGCAAGGGAGCTCTCTGAGGTCTCTTATAAGGACACTAATCCCATTCATGAAGGTCCCACCCTCATGACCTAATCACATCCCAAAGGCCCCACCTCCTCATACCGTCACATTGGAGATTAGGATTTAACATAAGAATTAGGGGGAGCAGGGCTGCCACATAAACTTTGAGTCCACAGCATGTGGGCATCAAGGATTTTCTCTGGCAAGCCCAGCCTAGCAACTCCTGAGGGACAGATGTCCCTTCAACTATCTGGGCACAGAGGTGGGAGAAGGGCCCTCAACACTTATGCTGACATTAAACCATCATGAAAACTCCATCACCAGAATTCATGATCCCATGTCTGACTCCCCTGAGTCGTGGACCTGCTCTTGAGGGGGAAGCAAATCTGGGAGAAAGGAAACGAAAGCAGGGAACCCATCACTCCTGGTCACCCATCACCGGAGGGCTTGGCCTTGTGACAGACCTGCTGGCCAAGTGGGCTTGGAGGGGCTGGGGGAAAGAGGGCTGGGTGGCCCAGGATGCACTGGCTGAAGGGCCCCTCAGCTCCATGTTCAGAGGGACCATCTAGTGCTCAGACCTCCGCAGCCCTGGAACACGGAGGCTACTCCTTCCTGACTGTGGGAATTCACCTACTCGAGTCTGAGAAATGGGCCAATGGGCACAGCAGAACAGCAGGGTCTGAGACAGAGCTCTGGAGGCCTCTGCAAGGAGAGCAGCAGCAGCAGGTGGGGAAGGCGCCAACCCTCTCCCTGCTCCCAGCGTGGACGTGGGTGTGAGGCTGTTGCATCTGACAGCCTTGCCGGCCCCTGAGAGAAAAAGCTCCCTGGTCTCGGACCTGGCAGGGCGGCTGCAAGCCTGGCTCTGACGCAGCCTCCACAGAAGAGGAGATGAGTGTACAGGAGGGCTTGGCTAAGCAGAGTGAGTGCCTGTGTGTGTGTGTGTGTGTGTGTGTGTGTGTGTGTGCGCGCACGCGCGTGTCTGTGCCTGGCAGCGTGTCTGCATAGGTGAGGGGTCTGTGGGTCTGTGGGTCTCCTGTGCACACATTGTGACCATGGGGGGCACATTTCTTCCTCCACAGCTGTCCCCCCAATTCTGCCCAAGGGAGGCTAAGAGGGGGAAACAGGCCTGCTCCGTTGCAGGCTGAGATCCTGCTGGTACCCCTTTCCTGCTGGAAGGCATCCTGTGGGGGTTTCCTTCTGGCCTGGAGGCACCTGGTGCCTTCCTCTGCAGCAGCCTGGGGTCCACCGTGGGCAGGGGCCGCTGGGGTGGGAAGGTTTGAGGTGAGTCGCTCTTAGCTCCGGTCCAGATGGCTCCTCAGGCCAAAGCGGCTGCTGGCCGTGCCGTGTGGGACAGGAGCCCAGGTATGTCTGGAAGCCTCAGTAAATAAACAGGAAATTCCCAAGCAACTCATGCCAGGCTCACTTTTTCCCAAAGAGATGTTTTGATAAAACTGTGAATGGATTTTAAACATGCATGATAGAAGGACATGGAAAGCAGACTTAAAAGTGATGGAATCCTGATTTAGGTAAAGGAAACAGTGATGCAGGGAGTTGGGGTCTGACACCCATACCCCAAGGCAACAGCCGTAGCCTGCAGAGCTCATGTGTGTCCGGGTGTCCAGGCCTGCGTGAGCCTGGAGAAGGATGCCTGGGCAAGCGCTTCCACACCCGTGGGAGCTGACTGTGCACACGTCAAAGTCAGCACCGAAAGCAGAATTCCGCTTTACGGCAGCAGACATGGGCCACTGTGTGAGTGGGCAATCCTAGACTGAAACTGGGCCATTTCGTGAGCAGTAGGTGTTTCTTTGGTCACAAGCCCGACTTTGTCATTTGTCTTCACTCAATTTCGAGTACCTTTGCAGGATAAAATCCTCCAGGCAGAAGCACTGAGTCAGTTGTGTGCAAACACATGTGGAGTGACACTGCTGGTGCCCCAGCACATGGAGGCGGGCAGAGCCAGGAGTGGCCAGACACTAGCCATGCAGCCACCAACCTCAGCCACATGCCCAGTGGGGGCCAAAGGAGCAGAGCCAGGGTGTCCCAGAGGTGACAAGTGCCACCTGTTGCCACACCACCCTGGGGGCGGGGGCTGGGGGGAGCTGGAGAGACACTCAGCACCAGATGAGGCGGTGTCGATGCCCACCGAGCTCGCCCCACCCAGGACCAGGCTGAGAGGAGCACCGGGGCCCATGTCCCTGCTGACCCGCCGGCCAGAGGAGCAGGAGGCAGCTGGCAAGGGCAAGCTGCTTCTGCACTAGCGCGGGAAGAGCGGCGTTTTCTCGCACTTAGGAGGCAAGCAGAGTCACTGCGGGGCCCAGCTTAAGCGTGATTTCGTCAACCTCCATCTTTATCCCCTCAAGCTCCGGTTCATCCCTCCCAAAGTTGGCCCCATAGCCAAGCCTGTCTTCTGTGTCTCACGTTCCATACCTCTGCCTGGGCCAAGCCACCCAGGACGGGAGGCGGCCACAAGTGGGATTCCTAGGCCATCGGGGTCTGGGACCCACCTGCAGACCTAGAGGGTAGCGGAGGCCTCCAGCCAGGACCCAGAGTGCCTTCTGCTGCCTGGGGGCCTGTGGGTGGGCTCCACCCAATTGTTACCGACCAGGGTTCTTGGCCTCCTTAATCAACAGAAATTGATCAGAGGCCAGACAAGAAATTCAGGCAAGGCTTTACTGGGGCCCCTATTGCAGCAGGGAGGAGAGAGAACAAGTAACAGTTTCCTTTGCTAGCTCCCTCCTCGGGGCTGGGGGGACTGGCGAGCTGATTCCTAATATGGGGTGAGGGAAGGGGTGTGCCCAGGGTCAGGCCGGAGGGTTGGCTTAGGTGATCTGCCCACCCCCTTGGTGGTGCTGTGTGCAGGGGGCATGCGCAGTACCCTACTTTTGCTCCCCACACCCTGTTTTTGCTCCTGGCTCTTCAGAAGCGGCAGCTGGGGGTTTTTTTGGTCTCTTTGTATCTTGTTGCGCATAATTTGCCCCAACTGCGCATGCACACAGTTATTTTTAGTCCCTTATAGTTTCTTGGTATTCTGTTGCTCCAGGAGACCTTTGTCCAGGTGCAAGCACTGCAGCAAAGGGTCCCAGGTCCCAGGTCAGTGACTCCCACTCCTGAATTCACTGCTGAGTGTGGGCTGGTGGCGTAGACCAAGCCTGAGTCTGATACACTGTGTGGTATAGCAGCCCCATTCTGATACCGGTGGGTTCAGGCCCCACATGGACGATCAGACCCTTCACCTGGGCCCCACCATCCAGGGTTCTGCATTCACCCAGCACTGTCTGCAGGCCACTTAGAAAGGACACAATGACAGCTCTTGGACCTCATGAAGACAATGCTGCTTCCCACCCTGTGGACCTGAAACCTCCTCCTATAGAACAGGCGTCTCTGGTCACATTTGAAGAACGAGGAGTTGGTCAGATGAACGATCTGCTCTTTTAAAACTTGCAGACAGTCGTACAGAGGATGTCCTATGACCAAGATGGAATCAGACTAGACCTCAGTGCCAAAAACACAACAGAAAAATCTATAAACACTGAAAGTTACACAACACACTTCTAAATAATCCATGCATCAAAGAAGAAATCTCACTGGAAAGTTTTAAATACATGGAAATGAATGAAAATTGTGATGATTAACTGTATGTGTCACCTTGACTTGGCCACAGTGAGGCAGGAGATAGATGGGTCCCATGCTGAGCCGCTGGAGCTTGTCCCCTGTGGACAGATACTCCAAAATAGCAGGAGTGAGAGAGGAGCTGAGCCTTGCCCAGATAAAAGGTAGAAACCACATATTTCTCATTCTCAAGGTCAAGGAGACCTTCCCAACCATACATGCGCAGAAAGGCTCCTTAGAGGTCAAAAAGAGAGTGATGTCAACCTACCCATAGGCCTCTTCACTAGAATCCATCTTGGCTAAGTGATGCACGTGCACACATGCGAGGACCCTGAGATAAACCAAATACGGACTCAGAATGAGGCAAAGCAAGATGACTGGCCAAATGAAGCCCAGAAGAAGTGCCCCATATAAGTGATTCAAACTACCATGAGGGCGCAGCTCTCTCTCCCTGAGCCCTCCCATTTGTCTATCCACAAGTACGCTTTTTCCTCCTAATAAACGCTTTACCTGTTTCACTACTTTCTGTTTCTTTGTGGAAATTCATTTTCTGCAAAGCCATACAGGCCAGGGCCTTGTCACTGGCCACTGGTCTAGTGGCTAGGATTCAGCACTCTCACTGCCTTGGCCTGTGAGTTCAATCTCTGGCCAGGAACTGAAATCCTTCAAGCCACTGCAGACCGAGGCCAACCAAGATCAACAGGATGCTCCTATCTCTGGCTAAACGTTACTTCTGAGTGTAGCTGTGAGGGTGTTTTGGGAAGAGATTTTTAGCATTTGAATTGGGAGCCTGAGCAAAGCAGATGGTCCTCCCCAAGTTGGGTAGGCATCATCCAATCTGGTGAGGATCTGATAGAACAAAGAGGCAGAGGAAGGTTGGATTGGCTCTCTGCCTGACTCCATGAGCTGGGGCATTGATCTTTTCTTGCCTTCAGTGCTGCTGGTCCCCAGGCCTTCAGCCTCGGACTAGCTCTTGGACCTTCAAACTACATGACCTACTTTCCTGGGTCTCTAACTTGTAGATGAGAGATCACAGAACTTCTCAGCCTCTGTAATTGCATGAGTCAATACCTTACAACAAATATCTCTCTATAGTTAGATAGATATTTATATCTATCTATCTACAAATATATATATATCTATTTATATATGTATATGTGTATAAATATATCTTTTAGATGTGATTAACATTTAAATCAGTAGATCCTGAGTAAAGCAGATTGCCCTCCATAATATGGATGGGACTCATCCCATCAGTTGAAGGCCCTTTTGTTGTTGAGATTTCACACCATACAAAAAACTCACTCAAAATGAATCATACAACTAAATGAAACACCTAAGACTATAAAACTTTTCATAGGAAATAGAAATAAATCTTCATGACCTTGGGTTAGGCTAGATAAGGCACCAAAAGCAAAGACAACAAAAGAAAAAAAATAGATAAATTGCACTTCACAAAATTAAATAATTTTGTGCTTCAAAGGACACAAAAAAGTAAGAGGACAACCCACAAAACGGGAGGGGAAAAACTGCAGATCATATATCTGATAAGGAACTTGCATTTAGAATACATAAAGAACTATGACATCCTAACAACAAAAAGTCAAATAATCCAACTAAAAATGGGCGAATAACCCAATTAAAAACAAACAGATATTTCAACAAACAAGACATAAAAAGATGCTCAACATCATTAACCATCAGGGAAATACAAATCAAATCCACAATTAGATATCACTTCACACTTACCAGACTAGATCTGACTAGAATGAAAGTCAGATCACAACAAATGCTGGCAAGGATGTGGAGAAATCAGAACACTCATACACTGCTGGCATGAATGTAAAATCATGCTACCACTTTGGAAAATGGTCTGGCAGTTTTTAAAATGGTTAAGGATAGAGATCCTGTATGGCCCAACAATTCCACTCCTAGGTCTATTCCCAAGAAAAATGAAACCATATGCTGACACAAATACTTATACACTGATGTTCACAACAGCCTTATTCATAATAGGCAAACACACTAAATATCCATCCATTGAAGAGTAGCTAAATGAAATCTGGTGTATCTACACAACAGAATATTAACTGGCAATAAAAATAAAGTATTGATACAGGCTGCAAAGTCAGCAGCAGTGATTCTGAATCAACCCCCACCTCTCCCTTCAGCACCATAAAGCTTTGTTCAGACACATCCGTGGTCATGTGAACTTTTCACTTTTTTTAATGGAGGAGTTTATTTCAGGACCAGGAACCTTTTGGGGGGACTGGTGAGTGCATGGAGTAGAGGGGACACCATGGCAGATGCCCTTTCCCAGGTGCCTGGACTGGGTTTGAGCTCTTGGTGTTGAGAGTGAGGGCAGGAGCTGAGGAATAGATGTTTCTGGAGCAATGTGGAAAATGTCTGAGCCATGGGGTTATAGTCAGAGGTCACCTAACCTTTGAGGACAAAGTCTTGGAGGTCAGACTGGGGCCCAAGAGGAGTTCTGCTTGGTCCAGGTGACAAAGTGTGGCTTAGAACAGATGGACCCCATCAGTCTTTCCACTGTTATGGGAAGACAGGCCATTTTCTGCAGAGGTCTGTGTCCTTGGCAATGGGACATGGGGGTGCACTGTGTCTTCATAGTTTGGGTATAATTTCGGTATAAGAAGGACTTGCCTATTACTTTGTGGTCATAGGCTGGTGACCCGTGAGCCATAACTACATCAAATTTTATTTTTAAAAAGACCACTTTCCTTCCCAGCAGTCAAGAAATATTTATAAAAAATGATTACATATTGGGTCATAGAGGAAAATCTCAATAAATACCAAAAGGCAGAAAGTGTACGGAAGTCCTAAAACCTCAGTGCAATAAATGTACAAGTTAATAACTTGTTTAATTTTTAAAATGCAAATCATACCTCAACCCTAAAAATCTACCCACTGGAAACTGAAAATAAAAACACTCTCCTAGGACTTCCCTGGTGGCGCAGTGGTTGAGAGCCCGCCTGCCGATGCAGGGGACGCGGGTTCGTGCCCTGGTCTGGGAAGATCCCACATGCCGCGGAGCGGCTGGTCCCGTGAGCCATGGCCGCTGAGCCTGCGCGTCCGGAGCCTGTGCGTCCGGAGCCTGTGCTCCGCAGCGGGAGAGGCCACAACAGTGAGAGGCCTGCATACCGCAAAAAATAAATAAATTAATTAAAAAAAAAAAACAAAAAACACTCTCCTAGATAAATGTTGTATGACAGGAGAAATGGAAACTGCAATTAACACAGACAGGAACGATGAGAAAACTGCCCAGCCAAACTCCCAGGACATGGCCACCACCTGTTCTATAACCAAGCAAGAAGGAATGAATAGAAATGAGATGTCTTCAAAAAAGAGAAATAAGACGTGAGGACTGTGTTTTGGGCATGCACAAGGATAAAAACAAAAGTAAATGAGTTAGAAGAGGAAAAAAAAATATCGAGTCTTGATGAGTAAAATGAAGGCCTATTCTGTGATGAGACTCATCCTTGCAGGCCAGGGGCCAGGGACTGGCATCCTCCTCCCAGCTGTGGGCCTCCAACTGGGCCTCTCAGAGCCCCATCCCTT
The DNA here is from genome assembly GCF_964374135.1 of Grampus griseus. NCBI lineage: Eukaryota > Metazoa > Chordata > Mammalia > Artiodactyla > Delphinidae > Grampus > Grampus griseus. The sequence goes on along the minus strand of NC_139018.1, from coordinate 120,362,575 downwards.
CCTGCATCTGCCCCAGGCCAGCTGGGGTCATTGAGGTTGAGTGTAAATCACAACACCCTGGACTGGGACCTGTAGGAGAGATGCCAAGTGCACTGGCGATGGAAGACCCGGCTGTGAGCCACGTTGTGAAGAAGGCCTGGGTACCAATGTGTCCCCCTTTCTAAGTCAGCCTAATTAATTAAATTCATCCTAATTTAACTGCCTAGTAACTCTGGATAACCAGACTGGATCCTTTGTTCTTTGTAGATCTCACCTCCTGATCTCTGTTCTCTCCAATCTAAGGGCACAGAATGAAGGAAGAGAGTGGCTCCACAGGCCCTGGGAGCCCGTGACATCCATCCCCCACCCTCCCCCCTGCCCACCTCCAGCAAAGCCTAGGTGGCTCTGGCCAAAGAAAAATTTCTGTCCTGGCAAAACGCCTCCTGGGGGCAGGTGGGTGTTTTCGAAACAACGCTCCCTGCTGAGCCCCAGGGGAATTTATTTTGCAGATTCATGAGCAAAATAAATGTCATTGTTAAGCCACTAAGTTTGGGGATGGTTTGCCACACAACCATAGTGACTGGGAAGAGTGCATTGATGTCGAAATTGAAGACGGGTAAGAGTCAATCTCCTGCTGTGCGAAGACGGAAGTGCCTTGGACTGATGTATTTATGCTTCAGTAAAAAAAGTTGTTGTTGGGGGCTTCCCTGGTGGCGCAGTGGTTGAGAGTCTGCCTGCTGATGCGGGGGACACGGGTTCGTGCCCCGGTCTGGGAAGATCCCACATGCCGCGGAGCGGCTGGGCCCGTGAGCCATGGCCACTGGGCCTGCGCGTCTGGAGCCTGTGCTCCGCAACGGGAGAGGCCACAACAGTGAGAGGCCCGCGTACCGCAAAAAAAAAAAAAAAAAAAAAAAAAAGTTGTTGTTGGGGTAACCTCTGAGACAATGTACATAAAGTGGCTGGCGACGCGCCTGGCACACAGCACGTACTCAAGCAGTAAACAGCGGCGGCCATCGCTATCATCGCCCGCCCCTCTCCCAGTACAGGTAAGTGTTCAGCAAATGGTGTTATGTGGGAATTAGCTGCCCCGTCGCTGGAACCACAGAAAAGACACCAAGGGTTTTCTGTGGCCACTGACTAGTCCCCACACTAACGTGCCTTGCTTTTTCTTTCATTCATGGACCTCTTTCTATTAAAGGTTTGTCTTTGCAAACTGGTCTCCAGCCAGCTTCCAGGTTTAAAAATAGGCTCTGGGTTTAGCTGAGGCCGGGTGCGCGGTTTGGCGGTGCGCTAGCAGGGCCGGCGCCGCGGGGTCGCGGAAGGTCGCGTTGGCTGGGGCGCAGGGGCACGCGGGGGCGGCGGAGAGCCTGGGGGCGCGGGCGTCTCCCCGTAGGGCCGCAGGTACCGCCTTCCCTGGCAGGTCACCGTGACCTCGGCGCCGCGCTCGCCCAGACTTGCGCTTTCCGCTCTCTCCGCGGGGCGTTTCCCGAGACAGGAAATGTCGGCGAGGTTAGCGCGGGCCACCCGCTGCCTTGCCTGTGGGCGGCCGCAAGTGCCACAGAAGCGGCGACTGAGCGAGCGGCGGGGTTCAGGGTGTCCCCGGGCGTTCTGCACCTCCACCCCCGACCCCGTCACGAAGCCGCGAGCTGGGCGGGAGGAGGTGTCTTAGTGCCCTTGACTCGCATCGACAGTTCTGCTGAAGTGAGGTCCGTGCGCAGGTGAAAGTCCCTGGGCGCCGGGGGCCAGGCTGGACCCCGCCTCCCCTCCAGGAGCCCCAGTATGTCGAGAGGCAGACGAGCACAGACGTGGTTCCGAGATGAAGCTACAAGCTCAGCCTGCAGGAGAGTCCAGGCTGGGGTCCGCATGGACCTCCTGGGGAAGGTCGTCCAGGAGCCTGATATGAGCCGGTGTGAAGGGATTGGTATGACCGCACCCATCCAAGCGGGCAGCGAGGCCCCATGGCAGGAACAGGAGGGAAAGGCCCTGGACAGCAAAGATCCCGGGGAGAGGACTCCGGAGGATGCTCAGTTTGGTTAGAGTTTAAGGTTGAGAGAATGTTGGATGGGCAAGATTAACCCTCATAGGCCATTCAGACCTTAGCTCAAATGAGCACCCCATCAGCCAGCTGGGAATATTTGATAGAGAAGAAGGAAGGCAGGGGTGTAGATCCTGAGAGACTGAAAGGATGAACAGACTGGGGCCATCTCAGAGCAAAGCAAGGTCTCAAATTGTCCAAAAGACTCTCAGGAGAGGTCACCCTATGCTACAGCAACAAACAGCCCCAGATCTTAGAGTCTGAGCACAGCAAAGGTTTATTTCACTTCTGTACGTTTGTTTCTCACACACAGTACACTTCAGATCTGGGCCACTCTCAGGGATGCGATTAACCAAGTGGCAGGTGGCCCTCCAAGCTGCACCCACCCTGTGGCTCTGTCTCCCCTCAAGACCTCCTGTCTGGTCAATGTGTATGGAAGAGGGATAGGGCCCGGAGAATCATGCCTCGCCCTGGGTGTCACAGACAGCATTCCACTCACAGTGCACAGCCACCGCCAGTCACGTGACCCTTGACTGTAAGGGAGGTAGCAGTGTCACCTCCCAAGAAACTGGAAGCAGAGGGAGACCAGATGTTCGGCAACAGAAGTTTCCATCCAAAGGGCCTGAGCCCCAAGGACCAACTCTGCCTACACTCTGCTTTGGCAGGAGGCTGGCTCATTCCCCAGGCCCTGCCCGAGTCAACTGTCAACGACATAAATGCACAGCCTTCTGATTGGCTTGTTAAACGTCAAATTAGCGAAGTTTTGGGTAAAATGACTAGGGTTAGCTGAATCCACTCTCATACGGACCACTCCTCTCCTCTCCAGGTGAGGTCCCTGCTGGAAACACAAGCACTAGGACGGTGAGCAGAGAATTTAGCAGGGGAATACACTGCCCTGTCTGACCAACTTACTCTTCCCTCTTGCCCTCACAGGAGTGGGCATATGACCCTGGGCTGGCCAAGTTCTGCCTCCCTAGCACAGGGGTCCATCTGGGCTGGGGGTACAACCAAGGGGACCAATCAGAGTGGCCTTAAGGACTTGAGTTCTCTGCTGTGAGGCTCTAGCTTGTCTAAATGGAGCTGTTGATGGCCAGCTTGACACTCTGACCATGTGGGGGAGCTGGCTGCAGGAAGAAGCGAAAGGGGGATGGGGGACAGAATAGAATTATGTACAGAGAGGTTGACATGTTGACTATGGATGCAATGTGAGCACCTGGATCCAACTATGCCTGAAGCTAGTAATCCTGTTACACAGCCAATAAATTTCCTCTTTCTGTTTAAGCTAATTTGAACTGTATCTTCAAGTAATTACAAAAAAAAAAAAAAGTTCCTGAGTAATACAATTACTAAATGGCCTTTGGCCCCACACCCTAACACAGAATTCTTCTTAGCTGGGATGTACTGCTAATATCCCTCCTTCCCTCCTAGAAGCTAGGGTTCTAGGGCCCTCCTTTTCCCTAAGGCCAAGCTGTTAGTGAAAGAAAAGCAAGTTACCTTGCCTGGGTGTGGGAGCAGGAAAGACCCAGGCCTTTCTACTGGGGCTGTGTTTATCCCTGGGACATACCTCTCACACCCAATCTTCCCTTTTCTCTTCAGTCTCATGTCCTGTGGTTCCAGGGGTCAGGGCCTGATGGAAGTGGGGTGCCCCCAGGACTGCTAGAGAGCCCCAGCTCCTCAGATATAGGGGGCACAGGGGCCAGCGGAGCAAGCCTTCTCTGTTCCTCCAGGGGAAGCACCTGGGGACCAATACCCCACTGCAAGGTCAGGGGCTGGTGAGGGACAGGGTTTGGGGAACAGAGACCCTTTCCAGTGAGCTTGGGTGGAGATCACAGCCATCCACATGAGGGCTCGTGGGCTTGGAACACGCACAGCTTCTGTCTCTCAGGCTCTGTCCAGGGCCTTCGGGATCTCGCTCCTCTGACCCGTTCTTTCCACATCTGCCCTTTGCACAAGGTCTCTGCTGTCTGGTGAGCTGTCCTGGCTGCCTCAGGCCTGCAGTCTCAGCCCCCAGCCCCTACAGACTTCGGGTTCAAAGGTCTTACCATGGAGCCCAAGGTCTAGGAGGTAGAGTTGACAAATACAGGACACCCATGCAACATTGGGGCCATGCTGATACTAAAAACGTATTCATTGTTTATTTCAAATTCAAATATAACTGGACAGCTTGTATTTTTATTTGCTAAACGTGGCAACAGTAGTGGGAGGAAGCACCAGCAGGGAGCAGGGCTGACATAGAAAAAGGACCCCAGGCTTGCCTCCTGCCAGTTCTCTTTCCTGGGCTGCACCCCATCCCACAGATACTCGGGCTCTAAAGCAAGGGATCTTCCCTTACAAGGGGAGCTGGAGATGACTGCAGAGGCACCCAGAGCAAACCCCAGCATGAAGGGAGCTAGCTGCCCCACCCACATTCCCCACCCGGGTCACCTGCCAAGCCCCTCTGACCAGCAGATCCTCTCCGTGCATGAAGTCACTCTGGGCAATTATGGTGTAAAATCTCGCAGCCGCTCTGGGGGCCGTTAAATGGTTGGGTGTATCTCTAATCTGGCCCAGTGACTGTCTTTCCATGGAAAGATAATAAACATTCACTGCCTCTCACCCTTGCCCACACTCAGTGTCAGGTCCCAGGGGAACACCAGTACACCATGAATGGCTGGGAACCAGGGCTGGTGCCCACACGTCTGGCTGAGCTGGTGGGGGGGCAGCCTGCACCCTGCAGCCCCCACACCACCCCCCTCCATGGTTGCTTAACTCCCCGGGAGACCGGCCTGCAGCAGGCTTGCATCTGTGGTCCCTGCAGCCCGGGTGGACCTAAGCTGTGGGAGGGTCGTGTCTGGATATCTAGTTCCATCGCTGGCCACAGAGCCCTGCAAGAAAGTGCCCATCAGAAAGGGCCGTGGGCACTTTCTCAGATGGGCATGACTGTCACCTGGCGTGGAATAAAGGGGCTCCACAGCCACGTGGCACTCACAGCAACCGTGGACAAAGTCTCTCTGAACAGCCTCTTGGGTCCCCCCATCCTCCCCCCACCCCCGCCACACACACACAGGGCGCACCTGGGTGAACTGACACTGCCCTCACCTTCAACTCCTCCCACCCACTGCGGTGGGCAGGGCCACCAGGCCTCTCATCCCAACATGATTAGGAAGAAGCACCTCCACCCTGAGCACCTCCTGCCACACGAGGTGAGCTGGCTGTGCTTTGATCATTATCACCACCACCCACATTTAGAAGAAACAGGGCTCGCTTGGAGGGGCAGCGAGTGCCGCATGTGGCCACGTGGGCGCCTGTCTTTGGAGGTGTGGCCTCAAGTTCCTCCTACCTGGACCCCCCAAACACTTGGCCCCCTAGGAAATCCTGAGTCTGGGGTAGCGCTCCCAGGCCTGCCCCATGGGCAGGGGCAAACCTTCCTGCGCTCAGGTCCAAAGCACACGTGCAGCTGACTGCGTGGAGCGCAGGTGCCCAGGGACTGGGTGCGGGACTGTGGGGCCCCACACAACTCCTTCCTTTTCAGTGCCTGCCAAACATCGATTGTGACCCACTGATGTGTGGACATAGCTCAGTGGGAGGTGGCCAGCGGAAAATGGATTGGATCACACATCAAGTATATCACACTTAGGGTGAGTTGATGTTGTTTCCTAAAATTTGCATCAGTTACACATTTATGTATGTTTACATGCATCTATACAGAAAATGTGAGTGTGTCGCAGGTAGGGTGAATGTGGGGCACATACAGAGAGTGTTTCTTATGAAAATTGTATCCGTTATAGATAAATGTATACACACGTGCACACATTGTACACACATGCATATATATATACACGTGTACACTCGTGTGTGTATGGGGTTGCTATGTGAATTGTATTATCTCCTGTGAGTCACAGCCAAGAAAGTTTGAGAAACTCTCTTTTATTCTGTTTACCTAAAGAGAAAGAAAAACTAACAAGCCAAAGGTCCCTTGGCTTTTCAGGAAACAGGCAGCAGATGTTTTTAGCGCAGGCTCTGAAGGTTGAGCAGAGGTGTGGCTGGCCACCACAGGCACTGGAGGGTGTGTTGACATTGCCCGTGGATGTCCAGGAAAGCGCTTGGACATAAGAGGCAGGAAACCTCGGCTCCAAGACCACGGCCAATACCCCAGCTTCCCGGATCTTCCACGTTCCTCACCTGCCTTACCTGTACACATGAAGGTCCTTGTGTGTGGCCCTAAGGAGACCTTCCTTCTCATTCTCACCATCAAGGTTTTTAACTTGCAAAGAAAACTCAAGTCATCCCCAATGTCCCTTACAGTGACAAAGGCCTCTTAGAACCAACCTCACCCTCCTAGCGTGCAACTCACAAAGGAAAGAGACATAGACAAAAACTTAAAACAAGCAACAACAACACACACGGAACCCATCACCTCCCTCAGCCAGAGTGTGTAAGATACACTCAGGAAGGAAGTGGCCGGGTGATTCAAAGAGGCCAAGCTGCAATGTCTCAGGAAAGGAATATTTTCCTGGAAATATTCCTGGAATATTTTCCTGGAAAGGAAAAGGCCTGCCGTGTCTGTGGTTGGGAACAAGGTTTCAGATGTAGCCTTGGCCAGTGCCCCCTCCTCGACCCCCGCCGGCACTCTAGACACAACAGCAAGGGTGGATGGGTGCAGGAAGGTGCCCAGCAGGCCCAAGCAAACTTCCTCCCGCTGGTCCTCGGGCCAGCACTGTGGTCCAGGGCCGGCAGGCAGGCCTGGGCAGCTGCACAGTCTGCAGGGCCGAGGGAAGACCTCCAAGAAGCCTGTTTCTCCATGTGCTCCCAGCCGCTGACTCACCCACAAACCTGTTTTGGATTTCTTGTCATAACCAGCTTCAGGCCCTGGCAGATCCAGCCCTATGGAGGGTGTCATTCCCTAGCAGAATCCCTTCCACACCCCTGCAACCCGGGAGGACCCAGCTCTGAGCTCGTCCTGCCGCTGCCACCCCACAGGTCCAGGCTCAGTGGGTGGCCAGCACCCTGATTTGTCTGTGCTGTTTGTTCTCTGCCTTTCCTCCGTCTAAGAGCCCATCCCCATCCCCAGAGCCTAGCTTAAGGCCACCTCCTCTCCCTTGCTGAGGCTGATCTGGCATTTTCCCATGTCAGCAGCCGTGTGTCTAGCTGCGTGAGCCTGAGCAAGATGATGGACTCTCTGAGCCACATTCCCCATCTGCAGGATGGGGATAATCAAGTTGCCAGCTGAGGCAAGATCATGGCTACAAGGCACTGAGCCTGTGCATGGTACCCCTGGCTCCGTGAGTGTCAGCACCAGCGGTCATGATGATAACTGGCCTTCCATCCTCCGACAGACATAATCTCTCTGCAGTAGGACTTATTGGTCCTGGCTCCATCTTCCCTTAGTGCCTATAGAATCTTCCCTGCATACAGCATGTGATCAGAAAAGAAAGGTGAGGGGATGTGTCTCCTAGCTGTCTGGGGACCCTGCACGGTGGAGGGCAGCTAAGAGCCAGAGGGTGGCAAACAGCAGCCCCTGCAGGAGGGGCAGGAGCAGCTGCGGTGGCCACACCTCGGCTGCCGGGGACTGGCCTGGGGCCAACGTCCACGGCCCAGCGCCCAAGACATTGGTCAGTGTTGGCCCTCCTCCAACCAGGCAGGGGCCGGGCTACGTCCAGACCAAGGGCTCGGGAAGACCTTGCAGGCTGAGTGCCCAGTGTGGGTGTGTCTTTGAGTTGACGTTTCCTGGGGCCCTTGAAGCCTCTAGAATCCAAGCCCCCAGGCTGGCTGGGCATCCCCACCCCTGACCTTCGTCAGGAAGAAACCAAGCACACTCACCCACAGAGGCCAGAGCTGACCAGGGCGCTGGGCTGTCACAGCCCCAGTGCCTGCGGGGCGGCCGATGATGGGCGGGGGAGGCTGGATGCTCCTCTTCCTCCTCCAGAGGCGGGTGGAGTAAGGAGGACAAAAGGTGGCATTCCAGGGCCCTGCACGTGCTCAGGCAGAGAGAGATCCCAAGAGGACAGCTGTCTCAGCCTGGAGCCGGGTGACTGGGCCTCCTGTGTGTTCTAATGAGACGGGTGGCTGGACGAGTTGGTCCAGGGAGAGGAGGGGCTGGGCCCTGTCCTGTGTCGTAGACGCACTGAGGACAAGAAGCCAGGCCACCACCAGCAGCGGCCAGACGCCCCTGTGGGCCTGTCTCCTGCTTCTGCACATCCTGATGAAGCTGAGAAAGGTGAAGGTGGGGTGGTACGCGCAGTTCATCTGAATATCTTTACTGGTGTTGAGGGCACAGTTGCTGAGGTCACTTAGATTTTCCAGGTGGAGGCTCATGTTCCTCAAGTTAAAACAAACACGTTGTTCTTGAGAATTTCGGGACAGAGAATTGTTGAGGGTTTCTGGCTCTTCCCAAACAAATGGGCTATTCTCAGGCTCGTGAAATAGAGAGGCCTGCAGGACCAAGGCCAAGAGGGTGCCAGGCCCTGCGCAGACCAGCAAGGCTGGCCTTGGATGGATTGGCCCAGCACCAGGGCCCAAGAGAGGCACCTTTCAAAGAAGGGTTATGGAGGGGAATCTCAGTGGGGTGAACCCAGGGGATCACGTTTCCCTTATGATCAAAAGCGAGGACCTGGGCACCCCACCTAGGCGTGAGCCACAGCACGGGGCCTGAAAACCAGAGCCAGCTGGGGCTCGCCTGGCCATCCCATCGAGGGGCTTCTCGGCCTCCGTGCTGCTAGACATCACACAGGATCCCCTGATCCACTAGCTCTCTACTCTCCCCTGCAATCTCCTCTCTCCTCAGGCCTCCTCCCTCCCCAGCTCCTGCCTGAGAAAAGAGACAGCAGAGGAAATTCTGAGACCTCTGCCTGCCAGCCCTGTGCTCAGAACCTTCTCTCCTGTCCCACCTGGGGTACAGCCCAACCTCCACTGGTGCACCCAGGATGGAGTTGCAGATTTACCAGATTTACCCTTCCTCCCCAAACTACCAACACTACCAGACAAGCTCGGTGAACAACAGAACATTGGGCGAGGAAGGATCGTGGTCCCTGGGAGATGGGAAATGGATGGGGTGAGCCCTGCTCCCTGCCTGAGAGGTTTATGGGCTGCAGAGCACACCGGGGGCTTCCTGGATGAATACAGAGGGCTCCCCAAGTTCAGGAGATGGAGCTGGACGTCCAGGGAGATAAAGGAAGCTAGAGTTTTAGGACAGAGGACCTAAACAGAGACCACTGCCAAGAGAGAGCCCTGGCGATCTGCAGAGTACTCACACGTGCCTGTGAAGAGTGCCCTAAGTGGGGAGAGACCAGTACCCTGTGCCCACTTGGGGTTTCACCGGCCAGACTGGAACCTCAGATTCACTGGGTATCAGGAAAGAGTGCTCAGGGGTTAACCCAGACTCTTAGATCTAGACATACACAGCTCCAAACTCACCTGACAAATCACAAAAGTAAGCCTATAGAAGATCAAACAACTTCTAAGTAACTTTATTGCATCTCAGAAAAAAGCTCAAGAATAGTTCTCAGAATACAAAAATATCAAGCCTACAACCTGGTAAAACCTACAACACCTGGCATCCAAATAAAATGGACTTGCCAAAAAAATTTAAAGATTGAAAAATAAAAATTTTAAAAAACAAGGGGAAAAAATTAAAAACAAACAAAAAAAAGAATGACCTTGCCTACGAAGAAGCAAGAAAACACATTCCTAAGGAAGAGAGCTGGGCCTGGTCAGCTGGCCAGCACAGAGCGTCTTCTGTGGGCCAAAGGCCGGGCCTGCCTGGGAAGCAGCGATGAGGGAGTAGAGGTCAGGAGGGTCCCCTCTCCTAGCACAGGAGCTCCTCTAAATGCTGGAGGACGACAAGGGGGGTGGGGTAGGGAAGAGGTCATCAAATACACAAAAGAACAAAGAAAGAATCTGGTTCCACATCCCCCTCCAGTAATACTACATGAAAGGGTTTTCATACTTGCCCTAATTTCTATTTTTCCTCTTTATTGTGAATATACATCCAGAAAAAAATGTTTAAAATATGTGTTCAACTAAGCAAATTATAGCCAAGCAAACCCCTGTGTCACCACCAGTCAAATGCATCCCAGTGGTATCTCCTCGCTCCCTGCCCCCTGCCTGGATTTCTGCCCCCAGCATTCGCAGGAAGCCCTTCCTGAAATGGTTTTATAGTTGACCAGGCGTCCTTGCGTCCAGTGATGATAGTGAGAGCTGCGTGTCTCTGTAACATCTATCAATGGAATCAAGCAGTGTATGCACAGCTTTAGATCAACCTTCTTTCTCTCAATATTATGTACTTTGAAGATTTAACACTGTTGCTGGATGCATCTGTAGTTCATTCTATTCCTGGTATATAGAATTCAGTGTATGAACATGCTTTCTTTTTTAGTCCATTACACTATGGATGGACATTTGCATTGTTTCCATTTGGGGACTGCTATAACAAAAATACCACAGACTGGGTGGCTAAAACAACAAACATTTATTTTGCACAGTTCTGGAGGTGGGAAGTCCAAGATGAGGGAGACTGCATGGTCAGAGGTCGGGTTCTGGTGAAAGCCATCTAGACATCTTCGTGATTTAAAGATGGCTGTCTTCCCGTGTGATCTCACATGGCAGAGAGAGAAACGCTGGTGTCTCTTGTATAAGGTCACTAATCCCACATGAGGGCCCCACGGTCATGACCTCCCAAAGGCCCCACTTCCAAATACCATCACATTGGGGATTGAGTTTCAACGTATGGATCTGGGGGACACATTCAGTCCATGGCAGAGGCTATGATCAACATATTGCTAAGAACATACTTGCGTATGTCTTTGGCTGCAACACACACACATGCTAGTAAGTAGCTCCTAGAGGAACTGCAGGCTCGTGGGTGTGCAAATCTTCAGCTTAGAAGACACTGGCACACCATTCTCCAAAGTGATTACAGCACCAGCAGTGTTAAGAGTTCCTGTGATTTCACACCCTTACCAATCCCTGCCAGTGCCAGTCTTGTTGTGTGGAGCTAGTTCACTGTGATCTTAACTTGCATGGTTAAAGCACATGTGTATGTTATTGTCCATTTGGATGCCCTCTCTTTGGAAATACCTGCCCATTTTTCCATTTTACTCGCTGTGCTATATCTTTTTTACTGATTTTTAGACGTACTTTATATATTCTGAATGTGAACCCCTTGCTGGTTACATGTGTTGCAAATATCTTCTTCCACTCTGTGACTTAATGTTTCTCTCTTTTAATGGTATCATTGATAAAGAAAAGTTCCGTAATTTAAATGAATCAAAGCCATCAAACATTTTCTTTATCATTAGTGTCTTTTGAATCTTGCTTAAAAGACCTTTCTCTAGGCCAAGATCATGAAGTTATTCTTCTATATTTTCTTCTACAGCTATATTATTTGCTTTTCATCTTTTTCATTGTTAAAATATATATAACATGGTATTTACCATATTAATTATTAAGTTCATTCACACTATTCTGCAACCATCAGCACCGCTCATTTCCAGAATTTTTCATATTCTCAAACTGAAACTCTGTACCCATAAAATAATAATTCCCCATCCCCCCTCCTCCCAGCCCCTGGTAGAAGCCATTCCCCTGTCTCTATGAATTTGACTACTCTAAGCACCTCATGTAAGTGCAATCATACTATACTTGTCCTTTGGCATGTCTTATTTCACATAGCATCATGTCCTCAAGGTTCATTCATGTTATAGCATGTGTTAGAATTTTCTTCCTTTTTTAAGGACTTTTTCATCTTTTCAAGCCTATACTTTTATGCACTTGGACTTTTCTCTCCTCAGTATATACTGAGAAGACTGTCCCTTCCCCATTGCTCCTGCAGGGCCACCTTTTGTCGTGAGTCAAATGAGCTTATGTGCCTGGGCCTGTTTCTGGGCTCTTTATTTTGGTCCATTGATTTTATATTTTTGAGCCAATAATCAGGCCGAATTCATGGGCTTGCCACCAATGCAGCTGCTCAGGGCCCCATGCTCAGAAGAGCCCAGCATTTGATGTAATATTCGCCTACTAATGTCTTAGAATTCTTGAAAGCCCTCACATTTTCATTTTACACTGGGTCCTGAAAATTACACAGCCAGTCTTGCCAGTAACACATTGTATTATTTTAGTTTTATAGTAAATTTGAAAACTTCCCACTTTCCTCCAATACTTCTTTAAGACTATCTTGGCTATTTTTGGTCCTTGCCATTTCCATATAAAATTTAGAATCAGCTTCTCAAGTTCCACCAAAAAAACCCAAAAACTGCTGCTTTTGTGATTAAGATTACATTCAATCTATAGATCAGTTTATGGAGAATTGAAAATACTGAGACTTCCGGTCCAAAAATATAGGTAATTCCTCCAAATACTTAGATCTCTTAACATCTAAAAAAGATTTTTACATTTTCATCCCTATGCATGTTGTACAAATATCCAAGGAAGCTGACTTTCTTCAACTGTGGTAAAAATATGTAACATAATACTATCTTAAACATTATTAAGCATATAGTATTGTTAACTCTGCCCACATTATTGTACAAGGGTCTCTAGGACTTTCTCATCTTGCAATTCTATACAGCTCCTCACTTCCGCCTCCCATTAACCCCTGAAAATCATCCTTCTACCTTCTGCTTGCAAGTTTACTATTTTAGATCCCTGATATTGATGCAAGTAGAATGATACTGTATTTGTCTTTCTGTGACTGGCTTCTTTCACTTAGCATAATGTCCTCAAGGTTCATCCATGTTGTAGCATGTGTCAGAATTTCCTTCCTTTTTAAGACTGAAAAATATTCTATTATATGTATAGACCACGTTTTCTTTACCCATTCCTGTTGACAGACTTTTTTTTTAATAGATCTTTATTGGAGTATAATTGCTTCACAATACTGTGTTAGTTCCAACACTTGGATATTGTGAATAATGTTTCAGTGAACATAGATGCACAAATATCTCTTTGAGATCCTGTTTTCAATTCTTTTGGATGTACGTCCAGAAGTGAGATTGTTGGAGTATATGGTAATTCTATCTTTAATTTTTTGAGGAACTGCCGTACCGTTTTCCATAGGGGCTGCAGTCAAACAAATTAGATTGAATTATTAGAGGAAGTATCATTAACTATGAAAAAGTGATGACTATCTCGTTTTGGATTTAAAAGCTTTTATCATGGGGACTTCCCTGGCGGTCCAATGGTTAAGACTTCACCTTCCAGTGCAGGGGGTGTGGGTTTGATCCCTGGTCGGAGAGTTAAGATCTCACATGCCTCACAGCCAAAAAAAACAAAACATAGAACAGAAGCAATGTCGTAACAAATTCAGTAAAAACTTTAAAAATGGTCCACATCAAAAAAATCTTTAAAAAGAAAGTTTTTATCAGAGGCAAACCAAGAGAACCACAATAGTTTAAGATATTCCAATAGCCGTTTTAAATTGTTCACTAGAGTGTTTCTGCTGCCAGAGCAGAAAAATCTGCCGCCAGAGCAGAAAAATCTGCCAGTCTAGTAGAGTTTGCCAGAAGTTGCTACAACAAAAGTAACATTCAAGGATACAAATGATCAATAGGACTTAAAATAGACTTATAAACTGTATCAGTATTACACCATTAAGATATATGTACACACACATAAAGTTCTTGACCACCTCCATAAATCCAATTTCAGCCATTTTAGAACTTTAAAAACATACATCTATGTATTCAAAACAAGTAAAAAATAGGGATTTCCCTGGTTGTCCACTGGTTAAGACTCCATGTTCCTAATGCAGCGGGGCATGGGTTCAATCCCTGGTCGGGGAAGATCCTGCATGCCTTGCAGTGTGGACTAAAAAAAAAAAAAAAAAACTAAAAAATACTAATCACACCAACACTTTTACAATCTTTCTTTTTTTTTAATTTATTTTTATTTTTGGCTGAGTTGGGTCTTCATGGGTCTTCGTTGCTGTGCACGGGCTTCAGTAGTTGTGGCTCGCAGGCTCTAGAGCACCGGCTCAATAGTAGTGGCACACAGGCGGCTTAGTTGCTCCACGGCATGTGGGATCTTCCCGGACCAGGGCTTGAACCCGTGTCCCCTGCATTGGCAGGTGGATTCTAAGCCACTGCACCACCAAGGAAGCCCAACACTTTACAATCATTAAGGCTATTTTCACAAATATAAACTATTCACCAAGAACATATGTAGAAATTGCCTTTAACTAAATATTATTCTATTTAGTATACTGCTCATTATTTTAAAAACTACAACTGTTAAAAAATGTTGATGCATCTTAAATATTTGTGCTAAAAAAGTTACCAGAAACAAAATACTAAAAACATTTTTGACTTGGTAATGCATTATCCCATTTATCTTTGGCTAAATGTAAAATCAGTTTTTATTACCTGAGCACAACATTAATACAGAGAAAAGGGAAAGGGAACCCCCAGGATTCAAACTTTGCCAGACAATCCAACAAATAGAAGTTAAATGTACTCATTTTAAATGTTAGCTTTTACCTTTAACATAACTACTCAGTGCTTACTCAGCATATTATATTTGCAAATAAAATTGACTTTGGTAGTATTTTCTCACAAGTCATTAATTACACAAAGCTTATCTTGCTCCCATAAATAGTCAATCTTCTATCTTTCCCCTCAAATGCTCTTTCCAACTACTGGACCTTTAGCAGGTCAGTAAGATGAATGGCAAGATAGCAATGCTTTATGTGACCCACTAAGCAAGCAGTTAAGACACCCATAGAGAGAAGATGAGGAACTATGAATCTATGAAAATATATGAAACAGGCAGCTCTCACTAAAGCTATCAACCATTGAAATCTGGTATTATCCAACGACTAAAAAGTGCCTTTGGTTTTTAAGTAAAAATAAAAGACACATTTTTCATTTTCACTGAGAATTTTATTGAACAACGTATTTACCATTTTGTTCCACTACCTTGTGCCATTTTTCAGGCAACTCATAATTCCATCTTCCCAAAACTTTTCATCTTTTTGAGCAAAGAACTGTTCCAGGTGCCTTTTACAGTCTTCCAGGGAATTGAAATTTTTTTCTGTTAAGAGAATTTTGTAAAGACCAAAATAAATGGAAATCAGAAAGTGCAATGTCTGGTGAATACGGCGGATGAATCAGAACCTCCCAGCCAAGATATAACAGTTTTTGCCTGGTCATCAAAGAAACATGTGGTCTTGTGGTATCCTGATGGAAGACTATGCATTTTCTGTTGACTAATTTCGGACGCTGCTTTCAGTTGGTCTAACTGGGAGCAGTACTTGTTGGAATTAATCGTTTTGTTTTCCAGAAGGAGCTCATAATAGAGGACTCCCTTCCAATTTCACCATATACACATCACCTTCTTTGGATGAAGACCGGCCTTTGGTGTGGTTGGTGGCGGTTCATTTCGCTTGCCCCACGATCTCTTCTGTTCCACATTATTGTACAGTATCCATTTTTCATCACCCGTCACAATTTGTTTTAAAAATGGAATGTTTTCGTTACATTTAAGTATAGAATCGCATGTGGAAATATGGTCAAGAAGGTTTTTTTTTTTTTCTGCTTAACTCGGGGGTCCCCAACCCCCAGGCCGCGGATCGGTAACCGGTGCACAGCCTGTTAGGAACCAGGCCGCACAGCAGGAGGTGAGTGGCAGGCAAGCTAGTGAAGCTTCATCTGCCGCCCTCCATTGCTCCCCATTGCCCACATTACAGCCTGAACCATCCCCGCCGCCGCCCCCCATCCCCCACCCCCGTCCATCTGTGGAAAAACTGTCTTCCACGAAACCGGTCCCTGGTGCCAAAAAGGTTGGGAACCGCTGGCTTAACTTATGTGGAACCCAAACATCAAAGCGACTGACATAACCAAGCTGGTGCAAATGATTTTCAACACTTGATCTGGATATTTTGAGTATGTCGGCTATCTCCGCGTGGTATAATGTTGATTGTTCTCAGTGAATGTCTCAATTTGATCGCTATCAACTTCAACTGGTCTACCAGACTGTGGAGCATCGTCCAGCAAGAAATCTCCAGCATGAAACTTCACAAACCACTTTTGACACGATTGATCAGTCACAGCACCTTCTCCATACACTGCACAAATCTTTTTTGCATTTCAGTTGCATTTTTACCTTTCGTGAAATAATAAAGCATAATATGCTGAAAATGTTGCTTTTTTTTCCATCTTCAATATTATAATGGCCACACAAAAATTCACCAATTTTGATAAGTTTTTTTTAAATGCACGCTGGTATAACAGCTGTCACAATACAATCTAACAAAATTGTTTTGAACGAAGTTAAAGACAACTAAATGCTACTAGAGCCAGCTTACAGGAAAACCGAATGAACTTCTTGGCTAACCCAAGCTTCATAAAGAAGAGGCCCATGAAAGCACAGCACTCTCTCACCTGTAAAAGTAAAAAAGAAAAAAGAAGTACCAGGTTAGTTGTGATTTCTCTTCATATTTAAGAATAGTCACATCTGGGAGAGCCATCACACTTGTATTACGATATTTCTCAAAAAAATTAGGCAAGTGAGTAAGGCAATGTATCCATCAACACTTCAGATCAAACTTGAATATAGCAAAAAAACCTTAGCATCTAATGTAAACGACTAAAAACAATTAGGATATCGACCTATTTAAATCGTCAAATCATGTATCACCTGCTAAGCAAATAAAATCTACTACAGCCATCTACTGGCAGGGTTGGTTTATTTTTCAATATACATCTGGGATTTAAAGAAATTTTAAGACCTTATGCTCTACTTATTCTTTCTCTGCTTCCAACCCTTTTAAACTGATTAAGAAAAACATTCCATACAAAAAAATTTCAATGTGCATCAGATACCGCTGTTTTTTTTTTAAAGAGGTCCCACTATGTTCATGCCTTCAGTGTGGTCAATGATGCTTGGGTATTGGGCTGCTTCAATAAACAACAACAAAAACCAGACAAGAATTCTAACCTTTGGAACTTACACTCTATGTTGAACCTACCATTAAGACTTGCAAGACTAAATGTTAGGGACTGGAATAAGATCTGGAAGACATCCCTGCTCATCAGACAAATCAGGCAGGCAATTCTTGGCAGTACCTCAAAATATCATTTGATTGTAGAAGAAATAGATTTCTCACATTATTTTCAGTCCACTTGGTTTCAACAGACCCAGAGGGAACTGAAGTGCCAACACAGTCAGCTCTTCTAGCTCTAAAATTAAAATAGCCTCTACTAGCTCAGTTCTGAAGCGACTATAGAGCAGTATGGGTGACACTGATATGTAACCAAATAGTTTTACAAAATTTACTGGATTTCATATTTTAACTGTTTTCATAAACAATAAGAAGAGTGACTGATAAGCTACTTGGGAAGGTCACAGGGAAGGGCCCAAGCTGAGGAAAACAATTGGTACAAAAGCATAGAAGAAACATGATATAAATTCTTGTGCAGTAGTCCACTCTGAGAAACCACTGCCTGAGGCTGCTAGGCCTATGCAGAACTGAAAGTGGAGACTAAAAACAGGGAGACCAAAGACTTTTCCCAACAGGGATAGAACAGAAATAGGTATGAATCAAAAGCAGTGAGGACAGCTAAGCCAAAGCAGAAACAGTTTAAACTGACTTCCAGCATGGTGGGAGCATTAATCAGAAAAGGAAATGGAGGGAGGGGGTTTCAGATCAATTTTGGAATAAGTTACAGTGGCTACAGGATGTCCAAACTGGAGCCATCTAGTAAGCAGTTGAGTATATACGTCTGGAGCTCAAGAGAACGCTGGGCTGGAGCCATTGCTGAATACTGTGGACAAGAATGAGACCATGGGGATGTAGATCCAGGTTTAGGGCCTAAGCAGCAGCACCAAAGATCAGACCTCTGTGCCTAATTTAACTCTCCAGGTACTCTTTAAAGCACCCTGAAAGTGGCCTTACTCCCCTCTCCCTCCTTTTGGCTGCTGCCACCAAAGACAACCGCACTGAGGCTAAGACCCTTTGACCTCCATTCTAGCTACCTGGCCCTAACATCCTGTTGAAAACATACACAGTAAGTTGAGGAGTATGAGCCAAGATAACAAATGCCTATTTTTTCACGGAAGTGGAAACACTGTTAATTGGGGAAGGAGCAAACCACTGTCTCAGATATGGTTTTTTAAACCTTAATCCTTGCTAGTATCAAACTCTAAAGCTAATTTTGCCCAATGCTCTCAAATTCAAGGGTGATGAGATTCCAATTCCCCATCCTCCCACTGGTTTGCTTACTGGGAACATTACTCAAAGCCCAGCATCAGTCAGTCTCCTGACAAGCCAAAAGAGTCTCCCCCCCGACAATGGGCTAGACGCCCAATAGTCTTCTTTACCTTATGCTTTAACATTTCAAGTGGAAGACCAAGTCCGGTGCAAACCAGTCACTGTGCTTAAAAACTGCTTATAACATATGTTGTATCATTATTAAATTAAGAAAAACTTTCAAGTTTAAAAGAATCATGAAAAAAACTGTTTCTGATCATTCATATTCCCACCATTACAGAAGCTCAATTCTTCTGCAGTGTTTTAATACAATTTTTAGTTCCAACAGAATATTCCTTTTTCCTTACAAGATATTCTCTGAAAATGTCTTATAAATAATTATAACTTCTTAAAGATGGTTATACAACTCAACTTTGACACAAGAGTAGAAAACATGTCTGGAAAGTGATGGTAACTGCAGATTCTTGGGTAGCTTCAGAACCTTACAGAGGAGCTTCCCTGGTAGCACAGTGGTTAAGAATCCGCCTGCCACTGCAGGGGACACAGGTTCGAGTCCTGGTCTAGGAAGATCCCACATACTGCAGAGCAACTGAGCCCATGCTCCACAACTACTGAGCCAGAGTGCCACGACTACTGAAAGCCCATGCACCTAGAGCCTGTGGTTCACAACAAGAGAAGCCACCACAATGATGAAGCCTGCACACCACAACTAGAGAAAGCCCGCACGGAGCAACAAAGACCCGATGCAGCCAAAAATTAATTAAATCTTGCAGATACATTGGTTCCTACTCTAGTCTAATTCAACACTATAGCAGCACATGGATTCTCCTTCACTATTATCTCCTCTCACTCTACCATCCCTCTAGCTTAGAACTAAAGCACTTCCTCCAGAAAGCCATCCTTAACTGTCCCAGACCTGGGTGATTCTCCTTTGATATCCTACAGTGGGGATTAATTTTTTGCACCATGGACCCTTCAGTCTGATTAAGCCTTTGGGCCTTTTCCCAGAATTTTTCTACAAACACGTAAAACAGTATTACAAAGGAAACCAACTGTACTGAAATAGTTTTCAAAACATTTAAAATATCATGTTCTATGGTATTATATGAGCTTCTTAACCGATGTAAACATTTAGCTGTTGATCCAATAACTATCACAATTCTGAAGTAATGAAGAGCATACATTACATCCGAATGTATCTCCCACAACTGTAATGCTGGGATGTGAAAACATACAGCTAATACTACTGTGGGGTTTTTTGTTTTTTTACTTTTCTTTTATTCCTTTTTTTTGTTTTTTCGGTTGCATTGGGTCTTAGTTGCGGCGTGCAGACTCTTCATTGTGGTGCGTGGGCTCCTCTCTAGTTGTGGCATGCTGGTTTTCTCTCTCTAGTTGTGGCATGCGGGCTCCAGAGCACGCGGGCTCTGTAGTTGAGGAGTGCAAGCTCAGTAGTTCTGGCGCGCGGACTTAGCTGCCCAGCGGAATGTGGGTCTTAGTTCCCCCACCAGGGATGGAACCAGCATCCCCTGCACTGGAAAGCTGGTTCTTTACCACTGGGCCACCAGGGAAGTCCCGGGTTTTCTTTGCTTTTTTTGTGGGGGAGGGGATCTACATTCATAACTGAAATACTAAATTTTAGCGAGACAATAGCAAAAAAACTTTTTCCCGTCCAAGTTCACGGATCTTCTGAATTATAAACACTGACCCTAGATTAAGAATCCCTGCTGTAAAACATCTAGTTTAAAAAAAAAAAAGGCAATCCATAGAACTCACACAACTTCTCAGGGTGGGAGAAAGCAGGTATTAAGAGTCAGTTATAGCAGAAACACCCTTGGAAACCTGTTAAATATTCCATAAAGTTACAGTATAATTGTGTTTTGTGTACATGACTCAAAGTAATTCTAATGCACATTAAAGTTTGAAAATCCCTACAACAACTTTTGCAGACGTCTCAACAGCCATTGTAACTAACACATACACCCATAATAATGAATGGGAATTTTAAAATGTTCTTGCTTGACTTACAGAATTTTACTTCCATTTTAGTTTACTATTAACCTCCACTTTAATATAAATTAATAGATGCGTTAATTGTGAAAATTAAAGAGCTAGCTGCCTTCCACTAGAAATCAAGTTCTACCGTCAGCCAAGGCACGTCGATCAAAGACTATAAAAACTCAACTTTCGAATCACTGTTAATCACATATTATTGCAATTAGTGAAACAACTGCTGTACTTAAAAGATGACACCAAGGCAATGGAACTTATAAATGGAAACAGAATACCATTAAGGTAGTTTTTATTTATTGTTTTACAAGCAACTGCACAGCAAGAGCGCACTCACATTCCCATAGGATGTTGGCACTCGGCTTTTCAGAAAGCAAAGGGATGCCTTCGGGCAACACAAAGCCGACCCAGACGCTCGCGCTTTTTCTTTCCTGTCCCCACCCACCTCTTTGGGGTAAGCACCGGAGAACAGGTCCCCGGACGGTGGCGGTGGAAGAAGGGGGCGCTGCATCTGCCCTAAAGCGGCGTCTGCGGCTGGGAGCCGGGGGATCAAGGCGCTGGCGGCCAAGACGGGATGGCCATCTTGCAGCGGCCGTTTTACAACGCAGTTCTCCCGCCCCCAGGCGCGAAGCCCCCCCCACCGCCCAGCCGCAGCCCGGAGGCTCCACTGAGCGCGACCACCTCGGGGCTCGAGGTCGCCCCCGGAGCACCAGCCGTTGGCCGCCCACGCAGCCGGAGGGCCCCGCACCGGCGCCCGAAACCGCCGCCGCTCCTTCGCCTCCCTCATGCCACATCTCTTCCCCTAACGGCCACCTTGGCGCACCCGTCGCCTCCCTGCAATAGGCTTTCTCCACGCCTTCTTCCTCAGAACAAACACTGCACTAACGCTTTGCCACGCGGCAACGGCTCCCTCTGCCACTCTAACGCCTGCCTAACCCTTTCGCTTCACAAGGTTTTGTCTCCTCATGACGCACCGAAATAACCCGCCGCAATGCGCTTTCCCCGCACAAAGACCTGCCCGCTGCCTCCTCGCAGCGCAGCCCTTGCTGCCCCCGGTCCCCGAACCTCAACCAACCCAGCCCGCCTGCCTCCCTCTCCTGCGCCTGTTACCGAGCCCAGCCTTGTTCTGCTCGCCGCAAGACTGGCCAATAAATCGGGTGCTGAGTTGTTGGAACAAGGAATAACAATTTTAATCAGAAAGCTAGCCGACCCAAAAGATGGCAGACTAGCAACTCAAAAAATAAAACCAAAACCATTTTACCTCAATCCAAATTCCCGCTCCTTTTATAGAGAAGAGGGGAAGGGGAGAGGCCCACTGTGGCGCCCACCAATGGCTGAGCGGGACCACTTACCGGTGGCTCACTGACAGTTGCTCGCTTTGGGGAGCGGCCCGCTGCTGCGCCCACCAATGGCTGAGCGGCGGTTGCTGGAGCAACGAGGCTGCTAGGACTCGCGTTTGCCCCTCCCCTATTACAATTCTTCTCCCTCTCCCTTAACACGCTGTTAGACGCCTTTTCCCCAGGGGCTCAGACTCACCCTCCTGGAATTTAGACTTCAGGCCATGCTTCGGAGCCATTTGTAAGCGATTCGCAGCCGCCTCCTCCTTCTCCTACCTCCCCCGACTACTGCCCCCTACTCTCTATCCCACCCAACTCCGCGTCAGACGCGCCGTCAGGCACCGCCATCTCTACATCCTGGGCCGGATTTACCAGCACCCGCGGAGCCGACAGTATCGCGACCCACGCAGCCGCTGCTCCAGCCAATGGCAGCCCGCTGCGCACGTGGCCGTACGCCGGCGCCGTCCTGGGTCAAGCCAGGATTGGTAGCTCCAAGGCACTTGAGGCGCCGCGAGGTGGGGGAGGGCCGGCGGCTTCTTCCCATCCCCCACCCCCTAATGCTCTGCCCCTCCCCCACCCCCTGACTGCCTGGGATTTTTAAAGCTTAAATTTGATTTTGTGTGTTGTTGGGGCGATGGGAAGGGAGGCGGCGCCTCACCCGCAATAAAAGAATGGGAAAGGCCCAGTTTCGGAGGCCCTTAGGCGGCCACAAAGATGTGGGCTTTGAAATGGCCTGAGAGAAAAGGGCTACCTCTGAAGCCTACTTTCAATAGCATCTCGACCAGTATCTTCATAGGAAAGCTTTAGGGTCAGCAATCTGGCCGGAAGAGGGTAGGTAATGGAGTCTGCGTCTAGAAGTTTCATTGTTTAGCAAGCTCACTGCCGGTTTATTTGGTGGGACTGACGGCCATCTGTCGGGTCCTGCTCCTCCCCTTCTCCAGCCCTGGTCCTGCGGAAATGAGGACGAAGAGGGAGACACAAGGCAGGCTGCGGGGAGTCGAAGTCTGGCTTTTTGAGATAATGGAGTTCAGCCCACCTCTGAAAGAGGCCAACGTGAATAATACCACACGATACCGAGGTCGGGGTTCTGCACCTGACCTATTTGTGCAAATTTTTGTCACCTAATTTCTTTGAGCTATTATTGAATATACACACAAATGAATTTCCTCATGTCGGTTCCCCTGTTCAAAAAGTGTGTAGTTTTCTCAGCTGCAAAATGGGAAGAATAATAGTACCTTTCCATCCGTTTACTGTGCGAATTGCATGGAAAGGCTTAATGCGGTGTTGAACAGTGAATTGGTGCTTAAGAAACGTTAAGGAGGATAAATCCCAAAGTCCTTAGCTTGGCATTTGAAGTCCTTCCACAAACAGTCCCCAACCATCCTCCAGGCTTTATACTTGTCTCATCAGTGCCTTTTCTAACCCGCCCCCCCCAACATGCTATGCACCCCGTGAATTCCAGACGCCTCTCCATTTATCTGACGCCAACTTCTCCTTCAGTCTTCCCTTAACACAACCCCTTCTTTGACCACAGAAACCCACAGAGAACCCTCACTCCATTGTCTGTACAGCATCTGGTCTGTACTGCTTAGAGCATCAAAAGAAGGGGCAAGGGACTCTTTGTGACCACACCACCACACCAAAACCCTGAAGTACACTTCTTTTTTTTAACGTTTTGAATACAAAATATTTCAAAATAATTCAAAATTCAATAACTCAAAAAAATTTAATATAAAAATGAAGATAGTGAAAAGTCCCTTTCCTACTTCAGTCCCTCATCTGCCCCTTTCCCCAGCAAAGGTACTACCCCGTTGGTACCCAATTATTCCTCCCCCAACAAAATAAATACACACAAATTCCAAATATGTCTATTTCATTTCTAAACAAGTGAGTACATATCTCTAAATGATAAGGGCTTTTTAAAAACACAGTACCATTATTACATTTAAAAATAAATGCTTCTTAATATCTTCAAGTATCCAGTGAGTGTTCAAATTCCCAGGATTGTCTCATACAATCTAATGATTGTATTGTGTATGTCACATTATAATCTTATGATTGGTTGGTTCAAATCAGGATCCAAACACAGTCCATGTATTTCATTTGATTGAGTTCACTCTGTCACTCTCTTTTTCTTGCCATTCATTTGTTGAAGAAACTGGACCACTGAGAATTAGCACACTTTCTTAAAGTGATTTATTTATTGAATAATTGAATATAAAGCCTCCAAGTATGAGTTCGATGGGAGAAGAAAATGTGTTTAACTTAGTGTATCTTTGAATATATTATTTTAGTACAAACAGTTATGAATCATTAGCCAACATAATAAATCACCAGCCAACAATAAGAAAATATAGTTTGCGATTGCGCTCATTTCTAAATATTACTTCTGAAGGAGCTGTGATCATAATGTCCTCACTTGAGCTGAATGTAGGTCCACATCTAAACAAACCATTGCTTTTCCTAAAGCTTTGGAAATGAAAGGAAAGGAAAGGAAGATGATGACAACTATTTAATATAAGTTTGAAATGAAATGAAGATGATGGCAACTATTAATATAACGTATACTAAAATAAATTTAAAATCAAAATCACCTCACCATAGAACACCGATTGCATTAGTTTCCTGGGGCTACCATAACAAAATACCACCAACTGGATGGCTTAAACAGCAAATGCATTGTCTCACAGTTCTGGAGGCCAGAAGTCCAAGATCAAGGTGTTGGTAGGGTTGGTTTTTTCTGAGGGTCCTGAGGGAGAATCTGTTCCAGGATTTTTACCTAGCTTTTGGTTGTTTGCTGGCAATCTTTGGCATTCCTTGGCTTATAAACACATCACTCTGATCTCTGCCTTTATTTCACGTGGCATTTTCCCATGTGTCCAAATGTGCATTTCTGGGTGCCTACCTGTGTCCATATTTCCCCCTTTTATAAAAACACAAGTCATATTGGATTAAGCGTGCATTCTACTCTGATATGACCTCATCTTAACTAATTACATCTGCAACAACCCTATTTCCAAATAAGGTCACATTCTGAAGTACTAGGGGTTAGAACTCCAACATACGAATATCAGGGGGACACAAATTCAACCCATAACACTGACCTTCAACTTAAAATGGATATATATTTAAAAGTAAGTATATCTTCATTGACTTCTCATCAATTTACCAGTTTGAATTTTCTCTGACAGAGTTTGCCTTTTAAAAAATTCTACTTCACCTCCCATCCCCTAGAGATTAAATATTCCTTTGTAATAACAGGAGTATTTAGGGGTCTTCATTTTCGATTGTGAAATTTTCCATGTGTTTCTTCCAAAGTCTGAAATAGTATCTTGAATTGATGATAATAACATATGGTAATTGTGGAGAATGTTTGAGAATTGCTGGGAATGACAGGAAATATTTAAGCAAGGAAAGAATTTGCAGCTGTGAACGTAGAAGCAAAGTTTCGCCCTAAGAAATTGAGTTCTTTTAGGAAAACATATGAAGGAAAAAATAATTACTTGCTTTGAGATATGGTTTTTTTTAAATTGAGATATAGTTGATTTACAATGTGTTAATTTCTGTTGTACAGCAAAGTGATTCAGTTACACACACACGTGCACACACACACACATACATACACATTCTTTTTTATATCACTTTCCATTATGGTTTATCACAGGATATTGAATATGTTTTGAGACTGCAAAATTGCTACAGTAAAAATGTTCAGTTTGGATCACTGACTTAGAAAAAAAGAATTATGAAACTCCTATGTCTGTTCACAATAGCTATCATCACTAAAACAATCTTACAGTGGTTTAAACAGCCCATAATAATCACTAGCCCTTCCCAAATGCACAAAGTAAATTACTTAGAGGAATTCAAGGGTATGAAATTAATGTGCATAGTAAACCCTGTGAATCAGAGCTGATCTCCAAACTAATTTTCAGTATCACAGAGCATAAAGTTAAAATTACACATTTCAAACATTTTGACAGAGATCACTTCAGCAATATTTATGAACCCCACAATTTCATTAATTTTTCGTGTCTTCTATCTCCTAACCTTTGGCATTCCACTGACCTTCAAATAGACCACTCAGTAACAAATATTTTTATACACAGATAACCTTTAACTGTGTATTTATAATATGAAATCGTTTTCTAGTTTTATTGTTCCCTTTTTTTAACTTCAGTCTTAATAATTTTTAATGTGTTGAACTGTTTGAAAATAAGTAACACTGGATTGAAGTCAGTTACGTGTTGAATTGTTTGAAAGTAAGATCGTCTAGATTGAGTTCAATTATTATGGACCATATGAAGTAATAGCGAATTGGAAAAAACGCAGAAAAGCAACCGCCCAACGTGGGGCTCGAACCCACGACCCTGGGATTAAGAGTCCCATGCTCTACCGACTGAGCTAGCCGGGCAACTGAGCAACACCCTTTTTCTAAATCTTTTCAAAGTAATAAGATTGTTTTAACTTGTTCCAAGACTTATATTTTGTATCTAAATTTTTTCCCATAATTTTTTTGGGTAAAGTTTTATACTACTCTCAAAATTGTGTTTCATTTCCGATTCTGTGCACACAAACTTTTACTGTTTAATAAATGTTTAAATGGCCCTCTAGTGGTCAGCGGTAAAGCGGGCTGATGCAGGCGCCCCTGAATTCCCGCTGAGAGGACGGAAGTGAGCGTGGGGTGCCTCCTGTTTATCCCCGAGATCCCCGCTGAGAGAGCGCTCACCCCCTGCCGCTCCGGGGACCAAGAATGTTCTCGACACCTGCGTGGCCGGACACAACAGCTGGGTCTGGAGGAACGTCCTGCGTACCTTCTAAAGAAGATCAGAATCCAAAGCACATGTGTAGAGCTGGCTGGCCTCTCGGGGGCCCCCGTGTGGCTTTGAGGTATCTGGCATTTTTCTACGACACGACGGTGGTTCAAACGAAGCCATGCCCCATTGTTCACATAGTAGAAGATTATTAAAAAGCTAACGCAGTCTCAGAAATTAATTGAATTAATTGTGGTGTTTGCTCACACACAGAACTAAAAGGTAAAAACATTTATCCTACAGTATGATAACACCTCTGTGTGGGAAGGGACCATTATTTCAAAACTCTCCCCACTAGAACGAAAAAAATTAAAGATTTATTCTGCTTTTCTAGTAGTAACCAAATAGTCCCAGTTGATGAGGGAGTGCTCTACTTTATAGGGTGGGGGAAAAAACGTAGGATTAGAAAAAGCGTAAATCGGCAAACCCTTGTAAACGAGGATTATCCTTCGAGGTTAAACCGTTATGTTAATAATTGTTAAGGGTCACACAGGTTCAAAGCAACACTACACGGGTTACTTCCTAGATTCAAGAGTAACTGTACAATGGAAGAATCAAGCTGTCACCACCCTAACTGAGAAATTAATCTGAGTTTTGCTAGTGGTTTACTAATCTTCAATGAGACTGTGTGTCTTCAATGGTGATATAATCTGAAGTACACAAGATCAATGGTCATTATTTATTCTAGCCAAAAAATACTTTATGTGGATCTATCAACCATTAGATATTAATTCCAGTTTACAGGAAATAAAGAGAGGAACCAGACAAATGACAGCAGAAGGAAGCAATAGCACAAAATCAGAAAGTGGGAAATTCTGCAGGACAATACTTCAACAAGTATTGTATTTTTAAAAAATGACTTTTGCTAGGTTGAAAGAGATACAGTGGCCATAATAATCGATGCAATAGGTGATCCTGGATTGGATACCATTCTGTATTGTGTATGTGTTTCTTTTTTTTTAATTATGGCAAAATAAACATAACATAAAATTTACTACTTTAACCATTTTTAAGTGTACAGTTCAGTGGCATTAGTACATTCACATTGTTGTGCAACCCTCACCACCATCCAACTCCAGAACTATTTCATCTTCCCAAATTGAAACTCTGTACCCATTAAACAACTCCCTATTCTCCCCTCAGTCCCTGGCAACTGCCGTTCTACTTTTTGTCTCCATAAATTTGACTACTCTAGGTGCCTCATGTAAGTGGAATCATATAATATTCTATCTTTTTGTGTCTAGCTTATTCCACTTAGCATAATGTTTTCAAAGTTCATCCATGTTGTAGCATACCTCCGAATATCCTTTCTTGTTAAGGCTGAATAAATATTCCATCTCATGAATATACCACATTTTGTTTATCCATTCATCAGTTGTTGGGCATTTGGGTTGCTTCCACCTTTTGACTATTGTGAATAATTCTGCTCTGAGTGTCGGTGTACAAATATCTGTTCGATTCCCTGCTTTCAATTCTTTTGGGTGTATATCCAGAAATGGAATTGCTGGATCATATGGCAATTCTATGTGTAATTTTTTGAGGAAGTCCCTTTGTAATTTTAACCTTTATGTGAGTCACCTCCATAATGTGGGCCTCTGTTTCTTCATCTACAAAATATGGGGAGGTGGGGAGAGAAGGGATGAGAGTGAGAGAGGGAAGGCTAAGAAAAGGGACGGCTTAAGGAGGTCTCTAAGGAGCTCATGACCACATAGACCCCTGGACAGAAGTGCTGGTCGCTTCCCTTCAGTTTCACTGAGTGAGTGTAAGAAGAAAAGCTTTTCTTATTCAGAACAGGCACAACTTGATTTCCGCTAGATGTTGGGCCTGGGGAGGCCTAAAGGTGGAGGATGGAGGATGGGTAGCCAAGGTTGCACAGGCTGGTGGCACTGCTGGGGCCCGTCTGCCTCATACCATCTCAACCCAGCATTTCCTTCTCTACTCCCTCAACTTCTCCGTTTGCCTGTTTGTGTTCAGAGAGAAGGGGGAGAAGCCAGTGCCTAGGCGATCCTGAAACACAAAAACACTTGAGGGGCTTCCCTGGTGGCTCAGTGGTTGAGAGTCTGCCTGCCGATGCAGGGGACACAGCTTCGTGCCCCGGTCCGGGAAGATCCCACATGCCACGGAGCGGCTGGGCCCGTGAGCCATGGTTGCTGAGCCTGCGCGTCTGGAGCCTGTGCTCCGCAACGGGAGAGGCCACAGCAGTGAGAGGCCCGCGTACCGCAAAAAAAACCCCAAAACACTTGAAATTTTAATAGGGAAGTTTCATTGAAAGGAACTGTACCATCTTCCAGTGTCACCATGGAGATGGCTGAGATGAGCACTATGAAGACCCTGGTACTCCCGTCTCCTTCCCTCCTCCCTCTGGGTACCAGCTGAAGCTAAACCACACTCCTCAGTGGTCTGGGGGAGATCTTTGCAGCCAGCATGCTGATCTGTCTGCTATTTCCCTTAAACCTCTCCAAGGTCATCCACTGCCTCAGGATGAAGCCCAAATTACAAACTCCTTAATGAAGCCTGTCTGGTCTTGCCTGATCAAGATCAAGTTACCTCTCTGGCTTCGATTACCCACCCCTACCTGTACTAGAGGCTCCAACCCTACTGGGCTAGAAAGAGCAAAGACATGGACTTTCCAGCTTCCACGATGCCAAGTGCACTTCTCGATATTTAAGTTGTAAGATAAATGTTTACTTTTGCCATCTTCTCAGTGTGTTTAATGATAGAATATACAACTTCATTTGGAAAAAGGGTCAAATGTCTGAACAATACCTCAAATGCCCCTATGAATAGAAGACCTGGAGCAGTAGGACTTCCTGCTCTCCCCTGTGTGAGGCTCCGGTTCCCACCCTTGATTTGCTCTGTGATGTCAGAGCAAATGTGATGTCAGATGCTCTTTCCCACTCTGGTCCCCAGATTCTTCATCTACATAACAAGGAGACTGACACACAAGGAACTTGCAGGGCGGTCTCTCCTCTGGCATCGTGTGCTTCTTTGACCTTCCCTGAGACCAGCTGGTAAACTCTGGACGGGCTCCCACGCCCTTCCCACTCAGGTCCCAAATGGTATCCCTGCAGGTTGAAAGGACAGAAAGGAAATTGTGAGACCGCATGCTCACAATGGTGCCTTTGTACCCAGCATAGCCTCTTTGTTCTTTTCGGCTCAATCTCCCAGTCTTCCAGGTCAATATCCATTCCCCAGCCCCGAAAGTGGTGGGCAGCAGGGTTCGTGTGGAAGCAAGCCAAGAGCATTCAGCAAGCACTTAATACTAATAGCTGCCACTTGTGGAGTCTCCACTCTGCGAAGTGCCTCCATGTTCTCAAAGGACCTTCAGCTGGATTAAATGACTTGTGCAAGACTATACAGCTAACACGTAGCAGAGCTGGGCTTGACACACCCCTGTCAAGCTGGTGCTGGGGCACCTTCAAGGCCTCCAATGTCATAACCACTTCTTGTACCCCTTCTCCTTTTCCATGACCCAAGCACTTTGCAAAGTACTGTACTGTATATGTGTTAATTCATTTCAGCCTCATAACAATCCTAGGAGGAAAGTGGTGTTGTTGTTATCATCGTAAGGATAAGGAAACTGAGACATGGAGTGCTTAAGTAACGTGCTCAGGGACACACAGCTAATGAATCTGTATGGTCAGGCTGCTCAAGATGGCTGTTCTCTTGCTCTCCGTACATCCCCCTGCTTGACCAGTCCCTGCTTACTCACAGGCCTGTCCAATCCCCTTAATCATAGGGCTTAATCAGTAACTAACTAGGTGCTTGCCCCCTGCCCCAGCTTCTGGTTTCCCTGGTAACTGATGAGCCCCAACCTATTGTCAGTCCTCCCTCCCCCTATATATGGTAGCTTCCTTCTCCCTGCGAGTAATGAAGATGGCTGCCATGTCCTATCTGCCATACACCGTGGAGTGTTGCTCCAGGACCTTTTGCTTCAGATGTGTAAGATTCCATATTGTTGACGTCTCTGTTACTGTCTACGGGCTTTTTCTTTGGTTTTGCAGCTGGGCAATTACAAGGCTTGCAGGCCTGTTGGGTACAATGCAACGAATCCTAGAGCTGGAACTTGGATAAGGCAGTCTGGCTCCAGCACCCATGCTTTGGTCATTATGCACCAGTCAGCTAACAAATTCTTAAATCTGACCTTTCATTTCCTGGGGTTTATGAAGCATTTCTTGGTTGGTTGAAAAGGAATTATAGTCGAAAGGGCTCTGGTGTTACAGGACTAGGCAGATGAGTGAAGGGCCAGGGCTGCCTGTGAGAGTAGAGGTCTGATCTAAAGGGGCAGCCACTGCTGGGCATGCAGGCCCAGGACCACCAGCTCTTCTGACTTTATTTAAAAAGGAACCAGAAATCTGGACTTTAAGCAAAAATTCCTGATTTTCAAATGTTGACAACTAACTTTTTTTAAATGCCAAAACGTGCTCACTGAATAAAACCCACCCATGGGTCACTTGTAACCTGCAGGCTGCCAGTCTACACCTCTGGAGTAGACTGAGTCAGTCAGTCCCTGAACCTTCCAGGATTGGTTCAGTGGTGGAGACAGGCCTCCCTGCCCTCCTGCCATCTCAGACATCATGGGGAGAGGCTCCTGCCACCAAGGGTTAGAGCAGAGGCCCCATGCCTCACTACCAAAGACATCCCCTCCTGGGCCAGAACCCCCCACCCTGAGACCCCCAGTCCTCAGGGAATTACCACCTGATCTGGTGGGTCAGACCAGGATTCCAGGTTCAATTTGAACACTTCTTACCCGGAGACTGTCCTCTGTCTCCCTAGGACTGCAGCTGTGGAGGGAGGGGCTGCTCCAGCCATGCCGTTGTCCAGTCTTTTTTTTTTTTTTTTGAAAGTACTATCAAGTTTTGTAAGAGAAAGGAAAGAGAGGGGTTTTTTTAAATTAATTTATTTTATTTTTGGCTGTGTTGGGTCTTCGTTGCTGCGCACGAACTTTCTCTAGTTGCGGTGCACGGGCTTCTCACTGCAGTGGCTTCACTTGTTGCAGAGCATGGGCTCTAGGCCCACAGGCGGCTTCAGTAGTTGTGGTGCACGGGCTTAGTTGCTCCACAGCATGTGGGATCTTCCAGGAACAGGGATTGAACCCATGTCCCCTGCATTGGCAGGCAGATTCTTAACCACTGCACCACCAGGGAAGCCCCCATTGTCCAATCTTGCCACACACAGTGGGCACACGAGAAGCCTCTACGTTCCTGGGGAGGGGCAAGTCACTGGCATGTATGTACCTTTGACCTCCTAGCCCTCTTAGTCCATTTGGGAGCCTGTTCATTGCATGGAGTCTTAGAGCTGGAAGCTGCCCAACTGCTCATTTACAAAGTAGGAAATAAGTCCCCATAGGGTCATTTTAAAATCTCAGACTTGAACAGATATTTGTACACCACTGTTCATAATAGCCAAAAGATAGAAACAACTTAATTGCCTAGCAACAGATCAGTGGATAAACAAAATATAGTATATGCATACAGTGGAATAGTATTCAGTCATAAAAAGGAATGAAATTTTGACATATGCTACAACATAGATGGACCTTAAAAAATCATGCTAAGTGAAATAAGCCAAGCATAGAAGTAACATTGTAAATATTGTTCCACTTATATGAGGTACCTAGAATAGTCAAATTCATAGAGACAGAAAGTAGAATAGAGGTTACCAGCGTCTGGGAAAAGCAAGGAAGGGAGACGTATTGTGAAATGAGTATGCAGTTTTGGTTGGGGATGATGAAAAAGTTTCAGGTATAGACAGTTGTAATAGTTATACAACACTGTGAATATATTTATTGCCACTGAATTGCATACTTACAAATGGTTATAAATATATTTTACCACAATAAAAAATATCTGAAGCCCTCAGTACACTTATTAGTGGAGTCCCCACCCAAACACCATATCAAACATATTGACATTTTAGAAAGCTGTATGGCGTTGAGGAAGGCAAGGATTTCTGCTTCTGGCTATGTTGTACTAGCTTGTAGCACACCAACTATCCTGCCAAGATCTGCTAGGAAAGCTGGATAAAATACAAAAAGTGGCTGAGACAGAAGACAGAAGAGTGGTTACATTTTGGGAAAGTAGTAATGGAAGAGGGTGCGAGAGGGCCTCCAGGGATGTTGGTCATGGTCTCTTTCTTGATTTGGGTGCTGTTTACCTGAGTGTGTTCACTTTGTGAAAATTTGAGTTAAACATTTACGACATTTGTGCTTTTTAAAATATTAACGTTATACTTTAATACAAAAGTTTATCAAAAGTCCTATCTGAGTTGAATCGATGTAGTGTTATGCCTTTAGACATTTATGTACTCATGCATTCATTCATAAGTTTCTTTTTTTTAAAGCATTCTTGCAAGCCCTTGGCACTGTGTCTGAAGGAAAAAATGTCCCTGGTCTGGAGAAGGGATGGAGACTGCCCACATTTCCTCCAGAAGTTTGGACTGGGCAGATCTAGGACTAGAATTCAGAGCCCCCTCATGCAAATGCACTTTTCTTTTTTTTTTTTTTTATTTTATTGAAGTATAGTTGATTTACAGTGTCGTGTTAATTTCTGCTGTACAGCAAAGTGATTTAGTTATACATATCTATATTCTTTTTCATATTCTTCTCCATTATGGCTTATCACAGGATACTGAATATAGTTCCCTGTGCTATACAGGAGGACCTTGTTTATCCATCCTATACATAATAGTTTGCATCTGCTAATCCCAAACTCCCAATCCTTCACTCTCCCACTGCCTTTCCCCCTTGGCAACCACAAGTCTGTTCTCTATGTCTGTGAGTCTGTTTCTGTTTTGTAGATAAATTCATTTGCGTCATATTTTAGATTCCACATATAAATGGTATATGGAGCTGGGTCTTTTGGCTACTTCCAGGTAGGAGTTCAATTGGAAGAGAAATTTGCTGCACTGGAAGGAAGAAGTCAGTGTCGGAACCCCAGGAAGGGAGACAGACATCCTGGCCCTCAACCCTTCTTGTTTTCCTCAGGACTGTGCTGCTGGGGGCTAACCAGCAGACCAGTGAATACCACGCTGGGGCCAGGCCCTTCTCCCAGAAGAGAATGGCATGGGTCAAAGTCTCATCCGGTGTCCGTACCCTCCCGCATATATTAATTCATTAAACAAACATTCATTAAATGCCACATTTATTAATGCCTACTGTGTAGCTAGCACAATCAGGTCCAAAAAACTAAACTCAAAAAATTAAAAGCTAGATAGAGCCTTGGAGGTCACTGACTCTAACCTGCTTATCTCATGGATAGGGAGCCAGAGAGGCCCAGAGGGAAAAGGGCCTTGCTTTTGCCAAAAAGCAAATGAGGAGCAGACTTGGGACAGAGTCCTAGGTCTCCTGATGCCCAGGCCAGTGCCCTTTCTACCAGCCCCCAGACCTTTCGTCCACTCCACCTCCACCTAGCCATATCCAAATTCCTCCCTTGTTATATAATTGTAGCTCTCTATGTGGAAAACATGAGCACCCTTCAGAACTTCAACTCTGTTCTGATAATTTAAGGAGAAAAGATGCTCTGGTGAAAAGCCTCTGTGTGGAAACTGTTAAATATTTAACAGCAGATTTGAGTTCTCGACTGGCAGGGGCCAAGAGAGAGAAGTCTTAAATTTTATCCACAGAGAATCCCAGTGTCTTCACTGACCCCTAGCTGACTCCCCCAAACCTTGGAGGAAGGGATAGACTGGACCCAGAGCCATCAGGGACCGGAGGTAACAACAGCAACCTTTTATTGAGTGCTTACTATATGATAGGCAATTTCTAGTCAAATTTCAGAGCAAGTCAGACAGGAATTTCCCACATATGGGGAAATCAAGGCTCAGAAAGATACGTAGATTTGCTCAAGGTCACACGGAAAGTTAGGGACAGAGCTGTCCAGATCCTCACCCAAACTAAAAAGCAACAGAAAGACATGCCAGGACATTGCTAAACAGTCTCTCAAAATACACACCATGTGGATCCTGGCATATACCAAAAGAAATGTTTATAGAGATCAAAGTTAAACAGCTCCGAGAGAGCTTTTAGATTGTCCTTTGTACAATAGAGCAAAGAAGTCAAAGACTGGCCAAGCTGGAGACTGAGGCAAAGTGCTCAGAGCAAGCAGGGCCTGGGCAGCGTTAAGAGTCCCAGCCACTTTGGGCCCCCCGTGCCCACCCCGCTCCCAGGCTAAGCCATTGGTCCTGATGGGTCCAAGGGACTGGCTGCATCAGATATCTTTGCTTTTTTCTTATTTTTCCTAGAAGCTCTCTTGGAGACATACAGACAGGGAAGACAGAGAAACCACGACCCACAGGGTTTAGGGTGAGCACCATCCAGGTTTGCCCAGTCTTAACACTGAAAGTTCCAGCTTCTTGGAAACCAGTCCCAGGCAAATGGTTGCTCACCCTGTGTCAGGGTGGCCTGCTTTCCTCCTGGGACCTTGTCAAACTGAGAAATCCAGGCTGTGACATGGGCTCCCTGTGTTACCTTGGACAGTGCCCTCCTCTTCCTGGACCTCAGTTTCCTCTAAAACAGGGGCTTGGCTAGGACCTCTGAGGAGGGTGCTTCTAGCTTACACATTCCTTGGTTTATAAGTTCATATCTTGCTGACCAAATTAATGGTATCTTTCTGTCCCCATATTGCCATCTCCCTCTACAATAATCCAAGGTGACAACTGGATTCCTTCAGGAATGACCCTTCCCACTCCACGCCCCCTCCCCTGTCCTGCCCCCCACACCCTTCCTTTGTCCATTCATTAAGTGTGTCAATTAGGAGGTGATTATTCATCCTAACTACAGAAGAAGGGCATTTAAAATGGAGCTCACTCCACCCTCGGGGAAGTGAAAGTGGGTTTACAGATTCCTGTTTACTTGACTTTTTTTTTTTTTTTTTTTTTTGCGGTACGCGGGCCTCTCACTGTTGTGGCCTCTCCCGTTGTGGCTCCGGATGCGCAGGCTCAGCGGCCATGGCTCATGGGCCCAGCCGCTCCACGGCATGATGGGATCTTCCCGGACCGGGGCACAAACCCGTGTCCCCTGCATCGGCAGGCGGACTCTCAACCACTGAGCCACCAGGGAAGCCCTACTTGACATTTTAATCAGCGAGCTAAGAGCAGAGAAACTTTAAGTGGAAGGGTCAAGAGTCAGGGCCACACACATTTCCATTTCAGCAAGGAATCTTCCAGCACCCACATCAGCCCAGAGGCTATCGTGAGGGTGAGACAAACATATTGGAGAAGCAAGGTCCCTGGCTTGGAGGACCACCTGCTCAGCCCAGGGAGGGGGTTGTACTCATAGGGACTGAACCCGGGGTGCCCTGTGGCAGGTGCCCTGAGGGTCCCCAGGAAGTGGGGGAAGCCCAAACAAATGGTGGCTGGAGGGCATGACTTTATCAGTGCAAACCTGCCATAACTGGGAGGCCGGAAACGTTCTTTCAGTCAGGCCCAAGCCACTGTTTGTGGTCCCTGAGTGCTTTAAAAGAGATAGCTGAAAATGCTTTAAGAGGTGGGGAGGGCAGGGGCAGGAAAGGGGATTCAGATTCAGGATGCTGAAAGGCCAGGGGGCAGCAGCCAGGCCAGCAGAGCAGCACGGCACAAAATAAGCAGGGGATATGGGACACAGGCCAGTGCCCCTTCTAGCAGGCTTGACACCCCAGGTAGACGGGACAGCGTGAGTGGATTCGCGCGGGGTCCGGGGTCCAGAGAAGGCTGGAGAGGGAGCCCATGGTGCGGGCACAGGCTTCTGGGCTTTACCTTGTTAGTTCCTGCTTCTCATACTGGGGTTCTCCGTGGTGCTAACACAGGGTGTATTTGGAGCATTAGTCACTTGAGGATGGGGACATTATTTTTGTTGTGGAATAAACACGGATATAGTATGAAGCAGACTGCAAACTGGATGAATTTTGAAGATGAAACTCAAGGTTTTAAGGAACATTTCACTCACAGCTGAATGCAGAGCCTTTCAGAGTACTTCAGTGGAGAAGTCTGGGGGAGCACTGCCAGGCAGCAGGGACCCAGAGAAGGGTTTAAAGCAGAGAAGTGGCAAGGTCAGCTTTCCAGTTTATGGCCTGCAGGAGTGTCAGAGGAGGGTAGGAAGGCTACAGAAAAGGGTCCTTTGAGCTCAGCCTTGATGTAGGCTGGGATTTCGACAGGGAAAGATGGGGCTGGGAGGGGTTCCTGGGTGGGGGGCACATGAGGCTGCTGACGCTGGAATGACAGCCTGGCACAGTGGGATGCTGGGAGTTGTTGCCATGTCCTGGGTGTGGGGAAGGCTTATACTTCCTTTCTAAGAAGGCCACACGGTCACGCCAGCTAAGAACACATCAGCTAAGAATACATCAGGGTTTTGATATGTAGTTATGAACTTGAACTCCAGACCAGCTTTGAATCTCAGCTCTGCCATTTAGCTACAGTGGAACCTTGCACAATTTATTCACCTACTCCATGCCTCATTTTTCTCATTTAGGAAATGGGGATCTATAAACAGCAAGGCATTTGGAACAGGCCTGACTCAGCAAACACTCAATAAATATTAGCTCTTCATATTTTCATTGCTCAGTTTCGAATGTTTTCTAATTTCCATTATGATTTAGTTTTTGCATTATTTAGAAGCTTTTTCTCAAACATAGGATTTTGTTTTCTTAATTTTGTTGTTATTGATTTCCGACTTCAATGGACTGTGATTGGAAACTGTATGTCTGTATAGTAGGGATTTATTAGTTTTTGTTGAAAGTTGTTCTATGGCTAGTTCATGGTTAATTTTTTAAAAATATTTCATGAACACTGGAAAGAATGTATATTCTCTAACTGTTGGGTGCAAGGTTTTATACTTACCCATTTGATCAAGCTTGTTAATTGTGTTGTTGAAATTTTCTGTACCCTAATTGTTTTTAACCTGTCGAGCTCTCAGTTACTGAGAGAGGTATGCTAAAAATCTGCCACCATGATCATGGATTTATCCATTTTTCCCTTGCAATTCTACCAGTTGTTGTTATGTGAATATAAGCTAAACTTTTTCAAATATCTTACTGGAGAATTGTTATTTTATATCATTATATAATGATCTTCTTTATCCCTAATAATGCTTTTACGCCTGCAGACCCCATTAATGCTTTAATGCCTTCAGCATTGTTATAGATGTTAACAATGCTAGACCAATGGAATAGTACCGCCATTTGTATTTGCTCGGATTCGTATTTGCTAGGTGTGCCATTTTCCATCCTTGTTACTTTCCATCTGTTTTTGCCCTTATGTTTAGGTGTGTCTGTGTAAAGAGCATAAAGCAGGATTATGGGGTTATTTTTAAAATCCAGTCTGACAATCTCCGGCCATAAATTGCTTGTGTGTGTGTGGTGTGCGTGTGTCCTTGTCCCCGGAGCCAGCACAGGGCCTGACACACAGTCAGCCTTCAAGAAATGTTTGCTAAATGTGAAATTGATCCCCATGGCCAGAATGAAAACATACGGTAATGAGTGCTATCACGTATTGGGACTGTACTATTCGGGAGGCCCAGTGCCAATGCTGCAGAGAGCATGGTCTCAAGTACAAGTGGGGGCGGTTGAGGTCCAGGGAGGTCAGATGATCTGCTCAAGGGTCACACAGCCCAGAAGCGCCTCAGGGCCTGTGCTTTTTCCTCCAAGGCCACTACCTCTACTGTAAGCGCTCCCCCTTTACCTTTGTGCTGCCTATCGTCCCCCACTCAATGCCAGCCTCCCCGAGCCCAAACCCTCTATTGCAGCTCCATGTTAGACCATGTGGGGTGAGTCCATGCTTCTAGCCTCCCCAGGCTGCTGGTCACAAGGGAGGCTGGAAGGAAAGAGTGGAAGCTACAGACTTTAGCCAGAGGTGAGCACCCCTCCCCTACCCTCCTCCACAGGCAAGCTCAGCTCATAGGATGTCTGCATTCGTTTCCTAGGGCTGCCATAACAAATTAGCACAAATGGGGTGGCTTAACAGAAATTTATTCTCTCCCAGTTCTCTGGAGGCTAGAAGTCTGAGATCAAGGTGTCAGCAGGGCCACACTCCTTTGGAAGGCTCTAGGGAAGAATCCTTCCTTGCCACTTCCAGCTTCTGGTGGGTTGCTGGCAATCCTCGGCCTGTAGGTGTGTCACTCCAGTCTCTGTTTCCATCCTCATACACCACTCTCCTGTCTGTGTGTCTGTCTTCATGTGACCTTCTTATAAGGACACCAGTCATTGGATTTAGGGCCAAGCCTAATCCATTATGACTCCATCTTAACTTAATTACATCTGCAAGGACCCTATTTGCAAATAAGGTTATATTCACAGGTACCTGGGGTTGGATTTCAGTGTACCTTTTGGGAGGACACAACTCAGTTCATAGCAACATCTGCTTTCAAATATGGTTGTCAACCTGAGGATCATGCTGTCTATAACTGACCCCCAACCCACAGGGACTCTGGATCCTCTCATCCCCACAAGCTGTCACTCCTCCATCACCCCCTCTCTCCTCAATGTTCAACCTCCACTGTTCTGCTCCTTCCCACCAGCATCTAAAGGGCCACCACCTTCCCTCACAGCCCTTTGTGACCTCTCACCCTCTGGCCTCCATCACGGGCCACTCTGAAAGAGCTGTCCACATTTGCAATCTCTAGCTTCTCCCCTCCCCTCCTGTCCTCCAGCTGCTAGAATCTGACTTTCCCCATCCAGCCTTTCCCATTTTTTCCCAGGAGGTATAATGGTCAGACTCCAGACATCAGGCAGTGTCTTGATGTCTCTGCTTTAGCCCAAGGCCACCCTCTTCTTGCAACCCCCAGATCTGCAAGGGCCTCTGGAACGTTTACCCTCTGAGCTCCTATTAAATTAAAACAACTGTGGAAGGTAGGGAGCCATGAGCCGTCTCCACATTCACTCACATCATTTCTGTCTTGATTAACTCCAGTCTGACAACTCATATTAGAGGCAGGCAGGATGGCGGGCCTGGGATGGTATCAGCTATTGCCAGTTGCCTATATGCCACTTCTGTACTTGGAGCCTCAGTTTGCTCCTCCATGAAATCGGGATAATGCCACCTGGTTCCCAAGGATGCTATGAGGATGAATGGAGGTGATGACATAAAGGAGGTCTGGAGAATGTAATAGGCTGAATGAAGGTGGGTTCCAGAGCAGGTCCAAGCCAGTTGGCCCAGTTCACAGAAGCCTGGATTTTAGGAGCAGTCTTCTGGAACCCCAGAGAGGCTTTGGAAGACCCTGCTCAGGCTGAGGGAAAGGGGAAAGAGACGAAAGGCCATATCATACACAAGCAAACAGGAGAGTGAGGACATACAGAGCAGTGTTCACTCATTCATCAAACATTTATTGAGAGCCTACCATATAAGCAATACAAGCAAGACTCAGACACAGATATTTACAGTTTATAACTGAAGAAGAAATGGAAACATACTCAGCATCCAGTTTGCTATCCTTCATGGGCAGAGCGTTGCACAGGGGACCAGGAAGACCTGTGTGCCTGCCCTTGTCCTCCAAGGTGGGTAGAGGAACTGCAGGGATGCCAGCAGAGTGGAAAGCCGAGAGCCATAACAGAGAAAAGACTCGAGGCACACAAGGAAGGGGTGCAAAGCAGGACACGAGGGCCCCAAAAACTTTCACAGAGAGCAGGCTGGGGTTGAGGAAAGGTCTAGAACATCTGCCTGGGGTTCCAACACTTGAAATGCTCCATGGAGGACCTGGGAGTGAGGTGACTTAGAAGAGAAAGAAAGGCTCAGCTGCCACTGTCCTGAAGGGAAAAGAGAAAGGTGGCCAGGGTCGGGAGGGACTCCCGGGCTGTGTGACTCAGGGTAGGGGTGCAGGGACGCGTCCTGTCCTCTTCAGGGAAGAATTCAGCAGAGTAAGCTTGCCAAGGCTGAGGCACTGGGGCCTGGCTGCTACAAGGGGCCAGGGGGTCATCTCTGCAAGCTGAAGATGTCTTTAAGCCAGCCACCCACGCGCCTCCTGGCACAGGGTCCACGGCTCTATACCTCCGCCCACTTGGGGGGGCTTCAGAAGTCTGAGCATCCCCTCACACCTCTCCCCTACATGCCACTGAGGAGGCTGGGAGGTGCTGGGTTAATGACAATATAAGATGTCCTTGCGATTCATTCAGGCCATCACTCCCCACTCTTCTCCCCTCTGCTGCAGCACCTGACAACACAGTCGACCTAGGGTCCATTCACTCATTCAGAGCACCTATTCTTTTGCAGGCATCTGGCTCCTTTGTTGCCTCTATGCCCGGGACACAGTTGTCCTTTGGCCTCTTTGTGCATTTTACCCCCATTCTTGGCATCTGGCAGATGAGCCAAAAGTGATTAAGAGTGTGGGCTCGGGCTTCCCTGGTGGCGCAGTGGTTGAGAATCCGCCTGCCAATGCAGGGGACACGGGTTCGAGCCCTGGTCTGGGAAGATCCCACATGCCGCGGAGCAACTGGGCCCGTGAGCCACAACTACTGAGCCTGCGCGTCTGGAGCCTGTGCTCCACAACGGGAGAGCCCGCGATAGTGAGAAGCCCATGCACCGCGATGAAGAGTGGCCCCGCTTGCCACAACTAGAGAAAGCCCTCGCACAGAAACGAAGACCCAACACAGCAAAAATAAATAAATAAATAAATAAATAAATAAATAAAAAGAGTGTGGGCTTTGGGGGCTTCCCTGGTGGCACAGTGGTTGAGAGTCCGCCTGCCGATGCAGGGGACACGGGATCGTGCCCCAGTCCGGGAAGATCCCGCATGCTGCGGAGAGACTGGGCCCGTGAGCCATGGCCGCTGAGCCTGCGTGTCCGGAGCCTGTGCTCCACAATGGGAGAGGCCACGACAGTGAGAGGCCCACGTACTGCAAAAAAAAAAAAAAAAAAAAGAGTTTGGGCTTTGGAATCAGGGAGCTGCAGTTTGAAATGCTTGCTATGCCGCCTCACAAGCTGTGTGACCTTGGGCAATTCCCTAACTTCTCTGAGCCTTCGTTTCCTCCTTACAATGTGAATAATACTACACACCTCAAAATCCTTTTTGAGGACCAAGCATACACAAGCCCTGTGCCTGCCTCATTGCCCAGTGCTCAACAAATGCCAGCTCGCTGCTCTTCTTACTCAACAAGTTTTGGTGTTTGTTCTTTCCCTCAGAAATCTCATTTATCCTGCATTTCTGCATGTGCATTTCCCTCATGCCCCTCTTAACATCTAGTGACGATGCACTCTTCTAGCTCACCTTTCCAGACAGTCTTCTCAGAGTGCCCCATCCCCCGTGCCTGCCTCCTCACTATCCCCTCAGTGCTGGGGTCAGGACCATGCTGAATGCACCCCTGACTGGGGGCTGTCCTTCTGGGGCACACCTGGCTCCTATTTCCACACACAAGGCAGTTGCAAGGGAAGCCTCAAGAGTGCTGGCTCAGAGCTGGCCCATGGTTTGAGACTACCAATACAGGTATTTGATCTGACCCTCCACAGGAGCCACAGTCCTCTTCTGGGCAACATGACGCTTTTATGACATGAGTCAGTAAAAGTTCACCCTGACCTTGATAAAGGGAACAGTTCACAAGAACTAAGAGTTAAATGAACAGAGTTGTGGCGAGAAATGACCCTAAAAACAGTTTGCAAGTAAAGAGTGATTAGAAAAGAACACAGAGGGGGTAAAAAATTAATCATTTATCTGGAAATTATTACAGGGAATTATCAACCCACTCATTTTATAGATAAGAAACCGAGGCTCAGACAGGCAGAGTGACCTGCTTAAGGTACAGAGCATGGCGGAGCAAGGGCTTCTGATCAGGCTGGCTCCAAGTTGAATGTCTTTGCCTCCCATACCCTAGGGCCCACTGTATGGTATTTATGGAGTCATTAGTGTAACTTTCTACAATATTCTTTAAACAGAATGATTTTAGAAATGACCATTGCCCTCAGGTTCTATTTAATAAGCTATTATTTCTTATTTAGAGCACTTGCAGCTCCCACACAGGTCTCATGTTCTCTTGGGAGAGCACCCCATGTCCCACCGTTTTAGTTCTTATGGCTGGTACCGTGGACAGCAGGGAATGGGCTGCAGGAAGACAGGTGAGAACTGTAGTAGTGGCTCCTTATCCCTCCTGTTGCTTCCACAAAGCACATTTCTCTGCACATGAGGGAGAAATGAGCTGCAAGAGACCCACTTTTAAAATAACACTGAGAAAAATAAGCAAGGCTTGCTATCCTTGAATCACTACAGTTCTTTACTTTGCAAAACATTATTTTCTTTTTAAGCGGACAAGTACTCCAAGGAATAGAGATTCTTCTGTACTGTG
Source organism: Grampus griseus (assembly GCF_964374135.1). NCBI lineage: Eukaryota > Metazoa > Chordata > Mammalia > Artiodactyla > Delphinidae > Grampus > Grampus griseus. The sequence continues at coordinate 120,319,985 of NC_139018.1, read as the reverse complement.
GTACTTCAGAGGAACAATGCTATCACCCACACCATGAGGCACAGGGACTCTCATTCCATCAAGGGCTAGCTGTGGGCCTCACCGCCCCCCCCTTCCAGCTGCTCTGGGATGACAATTCTGCAGACATTTGAGTTGACCCAAGATCCTTCGTGGGCTCCTGACTTGGACACCAGGCAGTGGGGAATAGGTTTTTTTTCCTCTACCTTCAAGCATCAAGTCTTCCTCTGTCAGAAGTATCAGGCATGAAATTTATGAGCAAGTATTTGCAAGGATGCAAATACAAATTCTCACCTCTGATGACCTAATCTCCTCAACTGATGTGTGCTGAGAATGCTTTATGGTGGCTCTGCATCGATATGAGGATCGAGTGCTGTCCACCAGAGAAGGGATTTCAATCAGTTGCCTTTTGATTTACCTTCAGTGGTGCATTTGGAGAGCAGGGAGAGAAGACGCTGTTAAGGCCTATATCATGCAAACACTCCCACCTGTCCCATTTCAGCTGCAGGCCTCCAGGCTCAAAGGGATTGCCGAAATCATCTAGCAACTACACACCCCCATCTGATGCATCAATTCTGTCTCCAACAGTCTCTGTTGTAATAACTCCAAAGGCAGGGAGCTCACTATATCATGAAGCTCAGGTGCTCAAAAATGGGAAAGGTCTGCCCTAACGAGGGATGGAAACCTGCTTCCCATGACTTCTCTCCCACAGGTCCCAGTTCTGTCCTATGTGAGCCACTCAGGTCACTGCTGCTCTCCCCCACTGTCCCCCGCCCAAGCTGCATAGCTCCAGGCCTTCTGGCTGCTCCTTGCAGCCACTTTTCATACAACAGCTAGCATGTTCAGGGTCATAGCATACTGCTGGATGAGTGATGGTGGGGTCAGCCAAGCCCCCAGGATCCAGGGAGGAGAAGAAACAGGCAGGCCTTGCAGATGAAAGCTCAGAAATCTTGAGCCATCAAGGGCTACCTGATATCCCTGAAGTCCCTCCACTCTAGGTTTCCAAAAAACAGCCCACACCCCTCTCTCACAGCTCCCTTATAACAACAAAAGGGGGGAGATCAGCTCGGAGCTTTGTGACCGCCTACAGGGGTGGGATAGGGAGGGTGGGAGGGAGGGAGACGCAGAGGGAAGAGATATGGGAACATACGTATATGTATAACTGATTCACTTTGTTATAAAGCAGAAACTAACACACCATTGTAAAGCAATTATACTCCAATAAAGATGTAAAAAAAAAAACTCATGAAAAAAGAAAAACAAAAGGGAACATAAAGCAGGAGTCAGATTAAGTGCCTTAGAGGGCGATGAATGGAGCTCACACTGTTTGCAGGGGTTGTGCCAGGAGGCTCAAAGGGCTAGACGTGGCAGAGTCCCCAGGGTTCATCTAATCCTTACCTCTCCTTGTACGGATGAGGGAACTGAGGCCAGGGAGGAAGGGACTCACCCTGGGTCACACAGGTTAGTGGTGAACTCCCGGTCTTAAGTAATCTCCCCGGCCAAAGGGCCTGCTTCTCCATTGGAACCCAGAACACGGACCCTAAAGTCAGTCACTGCTCCTTGACATCATCACTCCAAACCCAAGTGGCATAATCTGCCGCATCACTCTTGGTACCGACGGAGTGGCGGGTGGTCCTTACTGAGAGGTGTGGTTCTGCGGGTTCAGGCCTAATCAGAGAGCGCGGTAGCTGGGGCAGGGCAGTCGGAGAACGGTCGGAGGTCCATGGGGCGCTTGGCCTGGCCGGCCGCAGAGCTCTCGCAGACCCTGGCGGAAGTCGCGGCGCAGCAGGCAGTAGAGCATCGGATTGAGGCAGTTGTTGGAGCGCGCCAGGCAGATGGACAGGGGGAAGAGGAAGGCCTGAGACAGGAAGTAGGCGCGGTCCCAGGGCACGACGTTCAGCTTGACCAGCAGCCCCCAGAGCGTAAGTGCTTGGTTGGGCAGCCAGCAGAGCACGAAGGCCAGCAGCACGCAGGCCAGCGCGCGAGTAACCCGGGAGCGTCATCGGAGCCGGACCCCAGGCGGCCAGCATGCCCGCCGCCAACGCAGGAAAGGTAGGAACAGCAGCGAGCAGGTGCCCAGCGTGGCCAGCCGCAGCACAAAGGCCACGGCGATCTTTTGCAGATGGTAGAAGGCCAGCCAGTCGGGACTGCCGTCGGGGAAGCGCAGCAGGCACAAGCGTTCGCCCCCGACGCTGGCCACTGTGGCGAACAGGGCGGTGGGCGCGGTGGCCAGGACTGCAGTGGCCCAGAGCAAGCAGCACACCCAGACAGCCCATGGGGTGCCGGGCCGACTGGGGCGCAGCGCGCTCGCCACCGCGCAGTAGCGCGCCACGCTGATGGCGCTGAGGAAGAGGCTGCTGGCTTACATGTTGAGCACCGTGAGCACCACCTTGCACATGGCATTCCCGAAGGGCCAGCTTAAGTCACGCACCATGTCAACGGCCCAGAAGGGCAGTGTCAGCACAAACTGCAGGTCGGTGGCTGTAAGGTTGAGGAGGAAGCAGTTGAGCAGAGACCGGCGGCGCCGTTGCTGGGACCGCACCAGGACCAGCATCAGAACGTTGCCCACCAGCCCAAAAGTGCACAGGGCCAGCTAGGCGCCAGCGATCAGTGCGCGCAGCGCCAGCCTCCGCCACACCCTCCAGGCCGTCCAGGTCTGCGGGGACCCAAGGTCGGGCGAGTGCTCTCAGATCCGTTGCCCACGGAACTGTTAGGGGGCTGCCCCGACGACGCGTCTCCACGCCAGTTCAGGGGGAGCACGGCCCCGATGGCGCGGGCGATGCGACAGCTGCCTCTGGCTGACGCCATCACCCTTGGTGGCGCGCAGGGGTCCGCTCAGGTGCCCTCAGAGAACAGCGGCCGGGCTTCGAGAAGTACCTGTGTTCGGTAGCGCGCCGCAGAACTTTTAAAGGGATGAAGGCAGCCCCGATTGGCCAGTTGCACCCGTGCCCCGCCCTAAGAGCTTCCAAGCTGTATTTCTATTGGCTGCTTCTTCACCTTCGAGTTCCTCAAGAACTGAGGACCTCGCCGCCTAGGTGGAAGCCGGGAACTGCGACCTGGGGGCCGGAAAGTCGGGACCCGGGAGCCGGAAAGTCGGGACCCGGGAAATGGCTTCTTCGATTCACTTGGGCGCAGGATCGCGGCTTGGGTCGCTGCGTGAAGACGCAACGCCAGCAACAGAGCTTCTCCCGCAGCGGTTCCGACACTCGGGACTGAAGGAGACGGTTTCAGACAAATTTCGCCTCGGGAGGCAGCATACCCCTTCACCTTCAGCGTGTGCGGGTCTGGAGATATTCAACGGGAGACCGCGGAGGGTTGCTCAAGACCAGACAGCAGGGCATGGCAGCCCCTTTGCCCTCCAGCCCTGATCCTCTGAACGGTCCCCCAACCCCCGACTTTTTTTTTTTTTTTGGCCGCGCCATGCGGCTTGCGGGATCTTGCGGGTTCCCCGACCGACCGGGGATGGAACCTGGAACCCCAGCAGTGGAAGCGCGGATTCCCAGCCACTGGCCCGCCAGGGAATTCCCTCTCCCTCTCCCTCTCCCCCTTCCCCCTCTTCCCCTCCTTTTTAAACTTTTTATTTTATATTGGAGTATAGGCGATTAACAATGCTATGTTAGTTTCAGGTGTACAGCAGAGTGATTCAGTTATACATATATATGTATCTATTCTTTTTCAAATTCTTTTCCCATTTAAGTTGTTACATAATATTGAGCAGAGTTCCCTGTGCTATACAGTAGGTCCTTGTTGGTTATCCATTTTAAATATAGCAGTGTGTACATGTCAATCCCAAACTCCCTAACTATCCCTCCTCCCTCCGAATTCTTTTTTTTAATGCTTATTTATTCTTATTAGTCATCCATTTTATACACATCCGTGTATACATGTCAATCCCAATCTCCCAGTTCATCCCACCCCCACCCGCCCCTGCCGCTTTCCCCTCTTGGTGTCCATACGTTTGTTCTCTACTTCTGTGTCTCAATTTCTGCTCTGCAAACCAGTTCATCTGTACCATTTTCTAGGTTCCACATATATGCCTTAATATACGATATTTGTTTTTCTCTTTCTGACTTACTTCACTCTGTATGACAGGCTCTAGATGCATCCACATCTCTACAAATGACCCAAGTTTGTTCCTTTTTATGGCTGAGTAATATTCCATTGTATATATGTACCACATCTTCTTTATCCATTCGTCTGTCGATGGGCATTTAGGTTGCTTCCATGACCTGGCTATTGTAAATAGTGCTGCAATGAACATTGGGGTGCATATGTCTTTTTGAATTATGGTTTTCTCTGGGTATATGCCCAGTAGTGGGATTGCTGGGTCATATGGTAATTCTACTTTTAGTTTTTTAAGGAACTTCCATACTGTTCTCCATAGTGGCTGTATCAATTTACATTCCCACTAAAGAGGGTTCCCTTTTCTCCACACCCTCTCCAGCATTTGTTGTTTTTAGATTTTCTGATGATGCCCATTTGAAGTGGTGTGAAGTGATACCTCATTATAGTTTTGATTTCCATTTCTCTAATAATTAGTGATGTTGAGCAGCTTTTCATGTGCTTCTTGGCCATCTGTATGTCTTCTTTGAAGAAATGTCTATTTAGGCCTTCTGCCCATTTTTGGATTGGGTTGTTTGTTTTTTTAATATTGAGCTGCATGAGCTGTTTATATATTTTGGAGATTAATCCTTTGTCTGAAGATTCATTTACAAATATTTTCTCCAATTCTGAGGGTTGTCTTTTCGTCTTGTTTATGGTTTCCTTTGCTATGAAAAAGCTTTTAAGTTTCATTAGGTCCCATTTGTTTATTTTTTTTTAATTTCCATTACTCTAGGAGGTGGATCAAAAAAGATCTTGCTGTGATTTATGTCAAAGAGTGTTCTTCCTATGTTTTCCACTAAGAGTTTTATAGTGCCGGGTCTTACATTTAGGTCTCTAATCCATTTTGAGTTTATTTTTGTGTATGGTGTTAGGGAGTGCTCTAATTTCATCCTTTTACATGTAACTGTCCAATTTTCCCAGCACCAATTATTGAAGAGACTGTCTTTTATCCATTGTATATCCTTGCCTCCTTTATCAAAGATAAGGTGAACATATGTGCGTGGGTTTATCTCTGGGCTTCCTATCCTGTTCCATTGATCTATATTTCTGTTTTTGTTCCAGTACCATATTGTCTTGATTACTGTAGCTTTATAGTGTAGTCTGAAGTCAGGGAGTCTGATTCCTCCAGCTCTGTTTTTTAGACTCAAGCCTGCTTTGGCTATTCGGGGTCTTTTGTGTCTCCATACAAATTTTAAGATTTTTTGTTCTAGTTCTGTAAAAAATGCCATTGGTAATTTGATAGAGATTGCATTGAATCTATAGATTGCTTTGGGTAGTATAGTCATTTTCACAATATTGAGTCTTCCAATCCAAGAACATGGTATATCTCTCCATCTATTGGTATCATCTTTAATTTCTTTCATCAGTGTCTTATACTTTTCTGCATACAGGTCTTTTGTCTCCCTAGGTAGGTTTATTCCTAGGTATTTTATTCTTTTTGTTGCAATGTTAAATGGGAGAGTTTACTTAATTTTTCTTTCAGATTTTTCATCATTAGTGTATAGGAATGCAAGAGATTTCAGTGATTAATTTTGTATCCTGCAACTTTACCAAATTCATTGATTAGCTCTAGTAGCTTTATGGTGGCATCTTTAGGATTCTCTCTGTATAGTATCATGTCATCTGCAAACAGTGACAGTTTTACTTCTTTTCCAATTTGTATTCCTTTTATTTCTTTTTCTTCTCTGACTGCCATGGCTAGGACTTCCAAAACTATGTTGAATAATAGTGGTGAGAGTGGACATCCTTGTCTTGTTCCTCATCTTAGAGGAAATCGTTTCAGGTTTTCACCATTGAGAGTGATGTTTGCTGTGGGTTTGTTGTTTATGGCCTTTATTATGTTGAAGTAGGTTCCCTCTATGCCCACTTTCTGGAGAGTTTTGGTAATAAATTGGTGTTGAATTTGGTCAAAAGCTTTTTCTGCATCTATTGAGATGATCATATGGTTTTTATTCTTCAATTTGTTAATATGGTGTATCACATTGATTTATTTGCATATATTGAAAAATCCTTGCATCTCTGGGATAAATCCCACTTGGTCATGGTGTATGATCCTTTTAATGTGTTGTTGGATTCTGTTTGCTAGTATTTTGTTGAGGATTTTTGCATCTATATTCATCAGTGATATTGGTCTGTAATTTTCTTTTTTTGTAGTATCTTTGTCTGGTTTTGGTATCAGGGTGATGGTGGCCTCATAGAATGAGTTTGGGAGTTTTCCTTCCTCTGAAATTTTTTGGAAGTGTTTGAGAAGGATGGGTGTTAGCGCTTCTCTAAATGTTTGATAGAATTCACCTGTGAAGCCATCTGGTCCTGGACTTTTGTTTGTTGGAAGACTTTTAATCACAGTTTCAATTTCATTACTTGTGATTGGTCTCTTCATATTTTCTATTTCTTCCTGGTTCAGTCTTGGAAGGTTATGCCTTTCTAGGAATTTGCCCGTTTCTTCCAGGTTGTCCATTATATTGGCATAGAGTTGCTTGTAGTAGTCTCTTAGGATGCTTTGTATTACTGCAGTGTCTGTTGTAACTTCTCCTTTTTCGTTTCTAATTTTATTGATTTGAGTCCTGTCCCTCTTTTTCTTGATGAGTCTGGCTAATGGTTTATCAATTTTGTTTATCTTCTCAAAGAACCAGCTTTTAGTTTTATTGATCTTTGCTATTGTTTTCTTTGTTTCTATTTCATTTATTTCTTCTCTGATATTTGTGATTTCTCTCCTTCTGCTTACTTTGGGTTTTGTTTGTTCTTCTTTCTCTAGTTCCTTTAGGTGTAAGGTTAGATTGTTTATTTGAGATTTTTCTTGTTTCTTGAGGTAGGCTTGTATAGCTATAAACTTCCCTCTTAGAACTGCTTTTGCTGCATCCCATAGATTTTGGATCATCGTGTTTTCATTGTCATTTGCCTCTAGGTATTTTTTGATTTCCTCTTTGATTTCTTCAGTGACCTCTTGGTTATTTAGTAACATATTGTTTAGCCTACATGTGTTTGTGTTTTTTAGATTTTTTTCCCTGTAATTGATTTCTAATCTCATAGCATTGTGGTCAGAAAAGGTGCTTGATATGATTTCAATTTTCTTAAATTTACTGAGGCTTGATTTGTGACCCAAGATGTGATCTATCGTGGAGAATGTTCCGTGGGCACTTGAGAAGAAAGTGTGATCTGCTGTTTTTGGATGGAATGTCCTATAAATATCAATTAAATCTATCTGGTCTATTGTGTCATTTAAAGCTTGTGATTCCTTATTCATTTTCTGTTTGGATGTTCTGTCCATTGGTGTAAGTGAGGTGTTAAAGTCCCCCACTATGATTGTGTTACTGTCGATTTCCTCTTTTAGAGCTGTTAGCAGTTGCCTTATGTATTGAGGTGCTGCTATGTTGGGTGCATATATATTTATAATTGTTATATCTTCTTCTTGGATTGATCGGTTGATCATTATGTAGTGTCCTTCCTTGTCTCTTGTAACATTCTTTATTTTAAAGTCTATTTTATCTGATATGAGTATTGCTACTCCAGCTTTCTTTTGATTTCCATTTGCATGGAATATCTTTTTCCATCCCCTCACTTTCAGTCTGTATGTGTCCCTAGGTCTGAAGTGGGTCTCTTGTAGAGAGCATATATATGGGTCTTGTTTTTGTATCCATTCAGCAAGCCTGTGTCTTTTGGTTAGAGCATTTAATCCATTCATTTTTAAGGTAATTATCAATATGTATGTTCCTATTACCATTTTCTTAATTTTGGGGGGTTTGTTTTTGTAGGTCGTTTTCTTCTGTTGTGTTTCCCATGTAGAGAAGTTCCTTTAGCATTTGTTGTAGAGCTGGTTTGGTGGTGCTGAATTCTCTTAGCTTTTGCTTGTCTGTAAAGGTTTTGATTTCTCCATCGAATCTGAATGAGATCCTTCCTCATAGAGTAATCTTGGTTGTAGGTTCTTCCCTTTCATCACTTTAAGTATATCATGCCACTCCCTTCTGGCTTGTAGAGTTTCTGCTGAGAAATCAGCTGTTAACCTCATGGGAGTTCCCTTGTATGTTATTTGTCATTTTTCCCTTGCTGCTTTCAGTAGTTTTTCTTTGTCTTTAATTTTTGCCAATTTGATTACTATGTGTCTCGGCGTGTTTCTCCTTGGGTTTATCCTGTATGGGACTTGCTGCGCTTCCTAGACTTGGGTGGCTATTTCCTTTCCCATGTTAGGGAAGTTTTGGACTGTAATCTCTTCAAATATTTTCTCAGGTCCTTTCTCTCTGTCTTCTCCTTCTGGGGCCCCTATAATGCAAATGTTGTTGCTTTTAATGTTGTCCCAGAGGACTCTTAGGCTGTCTTCATTTCTTTTCATTCTTTTTTCTTTATTCTGTTCTGCAGCAGTGAATTCCACCATTCTGTCTTCCAGGTCACTTATCCATTCTTCTACCTCAGTTATTCTGCTATTCATTCCTTCTAGTGTATTTTTCATTTCAGTTATTGTATTGGTCATCTCTATTTGTTTGTTCTTTAATTCTTGTAGATATTTGTTAAACATTTCTTGCATCTTCTTGATCTTTGTCTCCATTCTTTTTCTGAGGTCCTGGATCATCTCCACTATCATTATTTTGAATTCTTTTTCTGGAAGGTTGCCTGTCTCCACTTCATTTAGTTGTTTTTCTGGGGTTTTATCTTGTTCCTTCATCTGGTACATAGCCCTCTGCCTTTTCATCTTGTCTATCTTCTGTGAATGTGGTTTTTGTTCCACAGGCTGCAGGATTGTAGTTCTTCTTGCTTCTGCTGTCTGCCCTCTGGTGGATGAGTCTAAGAAGCTTGTGCAATTTTCTGATGGGAGGGACTGGTGGTGGGTAGAGCTGACTGTTGCTCTGGTGGGCAGAGCTCAGTAACTTTAATCCACTTGGCTGCTGATGGGTGGGGCTGGGTTCCCTCCCTGTTGGTTGTTTGGCCTGAGGCGACCCAACACTGGAGCCTACCGGGCTCTTTGGTGGGGCTAATGGCAGACTCTGGGAGGGCTCACGCCAAGGAGTACTTCCCCAAACTTCTGCTGCCAGTGTCCTTGTCCCTTGGTGAGCCACAGCTGCCCGCCCCCCCCTCTGCAGGAGACCCTCTAACACCAGCAGGTAGGTCTGGTTCAGTCTCCTATGGGGTCACTGCTCCATCCCCTGGGCCCCGATGCGCACACTACTTTGTGTGTGCCCTCCAAGAATGGAGTCTCTGTTTCCCCCAGTCTTGTCGAAGTCCTGCAATCAAATCCCACTAGCCTTCAAAGTCTGATCCTCTAGGAATTCCTCCTCCCATTGCCAGACCCCCAGGTTCGGAAGCCTGACGTGAGGCTCAGAACCTTCACTCAAGTGGGTGGACTTCTGTGGTCTAAGTGTTCTCCAGTTTGTGAGTCAGCCACCCAGCAGTATGGGATTTGATTTTATTGTGATAGCATCCATCCTACTGTCCCGTTGTGGCTTCTATCTTTTTTAGTGAGTTCCAGTGTCTTCCTGTCGATGATCGTTCAGCAGTTAGTTGTGATTCCGGTGTTCTCGAAAGAGGGAGAGCATGTTCTTCTACTCCGCCATCTTGAGCCAATCTCTGAATTCTCTTGATAAAGGCATTTCTCTAACTGTGCTTTAGCTCTGGGTACTCCTCATCCCCACTCCCATTTTTTTCTGTTCCCTACGTGCCTGAGACCTCCTTCCCATGGCCAGATTTTCTTATGGCTGGCTCTTTCTCAGCACTTAGGCTCAAATGTCACCTCCTCAGAAAAGCCTTCCCTCAACCATCTCCTTCTGTACTTCCAAAAATATTTATTGCATACCTTCTATGTACTAGGCACCTTGCTAAGCCCTGGGGATGCAGCAATGCACATGGAGCGTATTTTCTGCTGGGGGATAAAGACAAAAAAATTGGATGAACTCATATAGGGGAAAGTGCAAAAAATTTAAAAAAAACAAAAACAAAAACAGGGTAATAACTCAGTGGGTGTTAGGGCAGGAGGCTCAAGGAAGGGGGGTTGGGTTTAAGGACGGGAGAGTTCCCAGGAAGGAGGAGACCATAGTCCCTATTATGTTACTTACCAGCTGCGTGTCCTGGGGCTAAATGATTAACCTTGCCCATCTGTAAAGGAGAATAATGATAACCTCTTGCGAGGGTCATGGGAGAATTAATCAAGCTAATGAGGGAAAGCTCTTAGCTCTCCCTGCTATGGAGCCCTCCCCCCCTCCCCCCCATTCTCATTCTCATTCTTATTCTTATTCTTATGGAGAGGCCTGGCCAACTACTGTTTTGCTGAAGGCCCTGTCTGTGGTGGCCAGTCCCCCATTGGCTTTAGTCTGTTGCTCCCACTCTCAAGAGCCCTTTCCTTCTTTCCTACCCTCCTCAGGAACATTGGGACAGAATACCACCAGGAGCTGGGAGGTAGTCCCCAGAGGGCAGGTCTTCCCCATGTCTCCTATCCTTGATCAGTGACCTAAGGCAGATTCACTCCCAGGCCTCCATTGCCCAGGAGACAGAGAATCTGCAGCAAGTGGGATTCTCTGCCCAGTGGTCACAAAAGAGGAAATTAACCCAATTACCCAGCTCTAGTCTTGGCCAGAACCCAGATGAACTGGTAATCTGATAGAAAGTTTGCAAAATTAGATTATACTTTCCCTGGGGGCCCTGGTGGCCTAGGAATTCTTCTTCCTCTGATGGGAGTTATCGCTGAGCGTCAGGTAGCCTGGGTTGCTAGTCTCTGTGCCCTGACCATTAGCTTGCTGTGTGACTTGGGGCAAATGACTTGCCCTCTCTGGCCTCAGTTTTCTCACCTGTAAAATGGTCGGTAAGTCCCCTTGTGGTTCTCACATGCTAAGAGTTCTCTATGTATGTCTTGCTTTCATTCATTCATGTATGACTTTTGGGGTGCTACAGCCCAGGATCTCTTCTCCCCTCAGCAGTCAGAAGGTGAGTCAGATCACAGCATGCCCCTGAATAAAACCCTCCATGACATATTATCTTATTTAGAATAAAATCCTCACTCCTTCCCCGACCATAAGGCCTTGCCTGATCTGGTGCCAGGTCACCTCTCTGATCTCGTCTAGTAGCCCTCCAACCCACTCTGTGCTGGACTCCACCTGCATTGGCCTCTGCTGTCCCTCCAGGGTGCCAAATTTTTTCCTGCCTCAGGGACTTTGCACTTGCCAAGCCCTCTGCTTGGGGTACTTTCCCCAAGTTTGTCCCAAGACTGACTTTTATTTATTTATTTATTTTTATTTTTGAAACTTAATTAATGTATTTTTATTGAAGTATAGTTGATTTACAATGTTTCAGGTATACAGCAAAGTGATTCAGTTTTATATGTGTGTGTGTGTGTGTATGTATGTTTTCTTTTACAGATTCTTTCCCATTATAGGATATTACAAGATATTGAATATATTTCCCTGTGCTATACAGTAGGTCCTTGTTGTTTATCTGTTTTATATATAGTAGTGTGTATCTGTTAATCCCAAACTCCTAATTTATCCCTCCCCACTCCCTTTCCCCTTTGGCAACCATAAGTTTGCTTTCTATGTCTGTGAGTCTGTTTCTGTTTCATAGATAAATTCATTTGTATCAGTTTCTTAGATTCCACATATAAGTGATATCATAGGATATTTGTCTCTTTCTGTCTGATTTCACTTAGTATGGTAATCTCTAGGTCCATCTATATTGCTACAAATAGCATTATTTCATTCTTTTTTATGGCTGAGTAGTATTCCATTGTGTGTGTATATACCATATCTTTATCCGTTCATCTGTCAGTGGACAGTTAGGTTGCTTCCATGCCTTGGCTATTGTAAATAGTACTTCTATGAAAACTGAGGTAGATGTATGTAGCCTTCTGAATTAGAGTTTTCATCTTTTCTGGTTATATGCCCAGGAGTGGGATTGATGGATCATATGGTAACTCTTTTTTTAGCTTTTGAAGGAACCTCTATAGTGTTCTCCATACTGGCTGCACCAATTTACATTCCCACCAACAGTATAGGAGGGTTCCCTTTTCTCCACACCCTCTCTAGCATTTATTATTTGTAGACTTTTTGATGATGGCCATTCTCACTGGTGTGAGGTGATACATCATTGTAGTTTTGATTTGCATTTCTCTAATAATTAGCGATGTTGAGCATCTTTTCATGAGCCTGTTGGCCATTTATATGTCTTCTTTGGAGAAATCTCTACTTAGGTCTTCTGCCCCTCTTTTTTTTTTCTGGCTGTGTCAGGTTGTTGAGACATGTGGGATCTTTCGTTGCGGTGCACGGGCTTTTCTCTAGTCGTGGCTTGCGGGTTTTCTCTCTCTAGTTGTGGCCCTCAGGCTCCAGGGCGTGTGGGCTGTGTAGTTTGCGGTACATGGGCTCTCTCATTGAGGCGCGTGAGCTCAGCAGTTGTGGTGTGCCGGCTTAGTTGCCTTGTGGCATGTGGGATCTTAGTTCCCCAATCAGGGCTTGAACCCATGTCCCCTGCATTGGAAGGCAGATTCTTTACCACTGGAGCACCAGGGAAGTCCTTTCTGCCCATGTTTTGATTGAGTTTTTGTTTGTTTGTTTTATTGAGCTATACAAGCTGTTTGTATATTTTGGAAATTAATCCCTTGTCGGTAGCATCATTTGCAAATATTTTCTCCCATTCCATAGGTTGTTTTTCGTTTTGTTTACGGTTTCCTTTGCTGTGCAAAAGCTTTTAAGTTTAATTAGTTCCCATTTGTTTATTTTTGCTTTTGTTTCCATTATTCTAGGAGGTGAATCCAAAAAAAAATATTGCTATGATTTATGTCAAAGAGTGTTCTGCCTATGTTTTCCTCTAGGAATTTCATAGTATCTGACCTTACATTTAGGTCTTTAACCCATTTTGAGTTCATTTTTGTATATGGTGTTAGGGAATGTTCTAATTTCATTCTTTTACATGCAGCCGTCCAGTTTTTCCAGCACCACTTATTGAAGAGACTATCTTTTCTCAAGACTGACTCTTATCCCATAGGTCTCAGATCAAATGTTACCTCCTCCAAGAAGTCCTCCCTGACCATCCTACCCATATCACCAAGTCCCACCTCTACCCCCAAGTTTCCCTCTAATCCCCCTAGAATTTAAAAAAAAAAAACTTTTAAATGAAGTGTAATATCCATATGCACATGCTCACGTATCATAAGCAAATACATATTGCGTATTTTCACATACCAAACACACCCATGTAACCAGCACCCACATTCAAGAGAAAGAACATGAACAGCATCCCTAGAAGCCCCCTCATGTTTCTTTAGACCCCCTGCTTCCTCCCAGGGTAATCGCTATCCTCCTTTTTAACAGCACAGATTAGTTTGGCCTGTTTTTGTATTTTATATGAATGGAAACATATGTGCATACACTTTAGTGTCTGGCTGTGTGGGTCTGTGAAGTTCATTCATATTGCAGAGTGTAGCAGTAGATCATTCATCCTCCCTGCTATATGATCACCCTGTTTTATTCACAGCACTTGTCACAATCAGAATTTATGTATTTGTTGGCATTTTTAAAATCTGCCCCCACCAGAAAGTTAGTTCCATGAAAGCAGGGACTGTCCTTGTCATGTTCATCCCACATGGCGGGAGGTCAGTAAAGAACCATAGGATGAAGGCCTGCAGGACACTGGCTCAGCATTTGGTGGGCATTGTGATGGAGACAGAGCTGGACCAGCATCAGTCCTACCCCTGAGCTCACAGGTCACAGGAGAATTCAGACAGGGAGGGCCAGCGCTGAATGAGGGCCACTGAGACAGTGTTGGGGGCAGAAGTCTCTTGCAGGGGCAGGCAGGGAGGGTTGGGGGCTGTGAGCTCTGAGCTGGGCTGTAAGGATTCATTCCATGAGCACTTGTGAGCACACCTTGTAGGAAGGGTTCTCGTTATGGGGAGGCCTTGTCTGGGCCTTCAGGAAGGCCAGAGCTAGAGGGGCAGTGAGTGACAAGTGCTAGAAAGTGGATTCACCAGGACAGGGGCCCAGGGAGTGTTCCAGAGAGGGCAGTTGGAGCCAGAGTAGGGGATACCACTGAGGCCAGGGCGCCGAGATGCTTTCTGGGAGGCAGCTGCCGTCCCCTTGGTTGAGCAGCTACTATGTGCCAGGCCCAGTGCCAGGCTTTTTACAAGTATCATCTCTCCAATCCTCCGACTCCCCTGTGAGGCAAGAAGTGTGATCCTCATTCGCACAGGAGGGAACTGAGGCTCAGAGAGGGGGCTTGCCCTGTGTCCCACAGCAGAACCAGGAGTTGACCCCAGTCCTCCCTCTGTAGAGCCTTTTTCCCTGTGGTGCTCTAATGACAACTCTCCGAAAACCTGCATGTTTGGGGATCCACCCAAGAGAAAGTAGTTATTGGTGGAAGAGGGTGACAGGTTGGGGATATATTTTCTTTTTCTAAAAAAAGAACAAAAAATCTCTTTACTAGTGTTACTACAATGAAAAAGTAGCACTTCCACAGAGAGTTTTCTACAAATGACATGGCCAGTGTTGGTTTTTCCCTTTGGGATGACTCCCCCCGCCCCCCCAAGTGAGATTACAGATGGCAATGTCAAGGGACGTGGGTCATTTTGGGTTCTTGCTGTGTAACCTCCTCTGGTTTCCCATTTCCACGCCCAGTCTGGGCCACTCAGCCCCTTGCTTCACTGTACTAGGAAGATCACAGGAAGCCCTGGAGAGCCCAGAGGAAGTGCGGAGGTTGGAAAGCAGGGGCCAGGAGGTGGAGGCCGTGGCGAGAATGGCCTGGCTCAGGAGCGCCCTCTTGGAACTGCATCCCCTCCTCCCGCAGAGGGGCTGTTTTTCAGCTTGTATGGCTGTAGTACCTTTTGACTCTTGTAAACCATGAACACGTATTACTTTGATATAAATGCAAATTAAATTGTAAAAGAACAAAAACCTTTGCAAATTTGACAGGTGAGAAGTGCTCTGCAGTTGCTTGGATCTCTATCCCTTTAATCACTGGCAGGGATGTACATTTCTCAAATGTTTCTGCACTATCTGTGTTCTCCCTAAACTCTTGGTGTCTGCTGCCAGGAACAGTGGCATGGTTGGAACCTGGCACCTGAGGGCAGACCTCCTTTCAAGTCCTGCTCTGCCAGTGACTGTGTAACATCACACAAGTGACTTAATCCCCGTTTTTCTTGCCTATAAATTGGATAGTAATAGCTTCCCTCATAGGGTGGCTCCAGGGTTAATAGAAAATTCATGTAAAACATCCCTCATGTAAGTATGCCAATGTGAGTTCAGGAATAAAGAACGCTTGGATTGGATAGGAATAGCTATAATGCTGGGGTGGTGGTAGTGCGGGAGGTACAGGGCTGACTCAGGGTAAACGGGGAGGACTTGCTGTCCTCAGGCCTGGCCCCTGAGGTACGGTACACCAGCAGGCAATAGCTCCAGGTATCAAACCCTTCCCAGAAGGCTCCTGTACTGAACTATAATTCTAGGCCACTCACTTTTATCATGTCTTCCTAAAACATCCAACCTAGTTGTCATAGAAACAACAACTCTCCCTTTGTACTCAGGTTTGGGTTTACCTATTTAATTATGTTTCATAATATAATAGCAGAAGCAACAGTATAGACTGGTTTGGGAACAAATCCAAGTAGCTCTTGGGAAGCCTGCAGCTTATTCGGTGGGAAGAGAAATGTTTGGGGCCTGCTAGACCAGTGTTTAAGGTGCCCACCCATTCCCTGAGGATTTGGTGAAAAATGCAGATTCTGATTCAGCAGGTTTGGGGCAGGCTGAGACGTTGCATTTCTCACAAGCTCTCAGGTGATGCCTGTGCTGTTCGTCCAAAGGACCACACTTGATATAGGGTGGGAAATTGTACTTTACCAGTAGCAAGAGATCAGCATGCCTTGGGCAGTAGTCTGTATATTTTCCCAAGAGATTGGCTGTCTTTGTCCAGTAGGGCTGCTAAAACAAAATGTCACAGACTGGGTGTTTTATAAACAACAGAAATGTATTTCTCACAGCTCTGGAAGCTAGAAGCCTAAGATCAAGGTGCTAACATGGTCAGGTGAGGGCCTTATTCCAGGTGGCAGACTTCCCATTGGGATTGTATCTTCACGTGGTGGAAGGGGCGAGGGAGCTCTCTGGGACCTCTTTTATGAAGCCCATTCATGAGGGCTCCAATCTCATGACCTAATGACCTCCCAAAGGCCCTACCTCCTAACACCGTCACCTTTGGGGGTTAGGATTTCAAAACATGAATTTTGGAGGGACTCAAACATTCACAGCAAATGGCAAAGTTTTAGTGAATTGGGTTGGCAGCGGTTGCTGGATAACTTCCACCGTGACGAACACCAGTTTACAAAGCACCTTCGCATGTATCATCTTAATAAATCTTCGCAATATCATGGATCATTGTTTAAATCTCTTATTTACTAAGGTTATAAAGCTCAGAAGGATCAAGCAATTCGCCCAAAGGCATGCAGCTAGTTCTAGGCAGAGCTGGGACTTAAACCCAACCAAGCCGACTGCAGAGTCTGCCACCCACTCCATCACTGTGTGGAGCTCACCTTGAAAACATCTCTAGATCCTGAACCCAGCCAGCTCAGAGTGGTAGCTAAGCTTAGCCAAGCCTGTGGGTCTTATCTTTACCACTGAGTGTTGGAATCGGTCATTCAGATAGTTAGCAATTAGGCCTTTGTGGGTTCTTGTACATACATCAGGTAACTTATATTTCTTCAGTTTTTGTTCATTTCTTTTGAGACCTCCCTTCTGCATCTCTGGCTTCTACTGTGGACTGGTGACTCTCTTGGCCTTCTAAACAGTTGTGATTCTGAAATTTTCCTTTACTATTATTTTTGAGACTCCCTTTACCTTACATTTGTGTTGGATCACCTGTTTCCTAGTTCCCAGGTCTTTCTTATAGCTTACCTCCTCATTTTGGTGGGGCACATCCTCCAGTAACTTTCTGAGAAAAACAGCATAGAAGGTAAATGTTTTGAGACCTTCCATATCTTAAAATGACCTTATTCTACCTTCACACTTGATTGAGAGTCTGAGAATTGAGTTCTCTGTTGGAAACCACTTTCCTCAGAATTTTGAAGGCATTGCTCTTTTGGCTTCTAGCTTATAGGGTTGCTGTAGAGCATTCTGGTGCCATTCTGATTATAGAGTCTTTGTGACCGTTTTCTCCCTGTCTCTGGAAACTCTGAAAACAATTTTCTCTAGTTCCTACAAGTTCTGGTACGTCAAGATGTTGTGTCTTGGTGTGGGTCTTTTTAATCCATTGTGGTGGATGCCAGTAAGCTCTTTCAATCTAGAAACTCATGTGCTTCAGTTCTTAGAAAGATTCTTGTATCATTTATTTGATCATTTTCTCTGATCTCGCTAGGTCTCTTAATTTTTGATGTTGGATTTAGGGAATTTTACAGTATGGAGAAATGTTTGCTTTTCATGTAGGCACATCTATTAACTATTTTTCCTACATATTTTGCTATTGATTTCATCTTTAAAATATCCTTCCCAACCCCCAAATTATATAACCAATTCCATTTTTAATGTTGGCAATAGCAATTTCAGAATAAATTTCATGCTGTTTTTATTCATTCAAGCTCCACTTCAGGCAGCACAAGTGAGAATTTGTTGGATAAATAAAGGAGTGAAGTGATTTGTTGATTAAAAAAGAGAAAAAGAAAAATGACCCATGTAATTTGTTTTATCCAGGATCTTATTACCAGCAAAGATTCTGATTTTTAGATGTTGAAACAAGTATTTTCTTTACAAAAGTTAATAAAAATACGTGAAAAGAATTGTTACAGGATAAATAATGAACAGAAAGAGCTCCCAAACACTCAATAAATACAGTAGAAAAGCATAAAAAGTTTTCAAATTATTTCCAGACACAAGGATATGGAACACTCATTGCTGAAACAAGAGCATGAAGAAGAAGAAAAAAACACAATTAAAAAATAAAAGGGTGGGGGGGGAGGGTGGACTTCCCTAGTGGCACAGTGGTTAAGAATCCTCCTGCCAATGCAGGGGACATGGGTTCGAGCCCTGGTCCATGAAAATCCCACATGCCGCGGAGCGACTAAGCCCGTGCGCCACAACTACAGAGCCTGCACTCTAGAGGCCGTGAGCCACAACTACTGAAGTCCGCATGCCTAGAGCCCGTGCTCCACAACAAGAGAAGCCACCAAACTGAGAAGCCCGCTCACTGCAATGAAGAGTAGCCCCCGCTCACAACTAGAGAAAGCCTGCGCGCAGCGACGAAGACCCAACACGGCCAAAAAATAAAATAAAATAAATTAAAAAAAATATTAAACAAACCACCAAGGCAATCATCAGGCTACCGAGTATGGGGCATTAAGAGATCTAAGGATGGTTAGGGTTGTGCCAGGGTCAGGCTGGGGACACAGCCTCCCACACAACAGTCTTCCCCTGAGATCTACTAGTCTTCAGCCCCTTAGGACCCTGGCCCTCCAGGAGTTCATGGACTAGATGTGAAGACAAGATTTGACTGCAGGGAATAATGTGATGGGCATTCTTAAGGGTCCCTTTGGAAATCAGCATGGCTCTTGGCACTTGTCACTTGGGAGGTTTTCCTAAATGAAAGCCATGGTGAATCCCTAGTGAAGGGTAAGTGGCCCATTTCCCACACATCTAGCTGTCCGACAGACTTAGAAACAACTCCCAAAGAAGGAGCCGGGGAGGAACAGATCCTTTGATGCATAGAAGCTGAAACTGGCAATCTGGGAGGCAGAGGCGTGTAGTGCTCAGGAACTTGGGTGCTGGGACCTTCAGCAAACTACCTAACCTCTCCGTTCTTCAGTTTCTCCATCTGTAAAATGAAGATAATAATAGTGTCCATTTCATGTTGGGAGGAGGATTACGTGAGACACTGCGTGTAAAGCATAGTGCCAACACATGGGGTACAGCGCTCATTCAATATCACAATTAGCCTCTGTCTAATCATCATTCTCACTGCCCAGATGGCTGCTGGTGAGACAGTGGAAGCCAATCTTGGACCTTTATCCCCTGAGCTGACTGACAGCTCTGAAATCTCCATGTGGATGATGTCCATGAGTCCTGTGGTGTTGTCCCTCATGGCAGTGTAGGGGCAGGCACCCCTCCTAAGGCTGGGTAGTTGGCAGGCAAAGGCCGCAGTGTTTCAAAGTATGGGAATATATTGAGAACACCCATGTCTCCAGGGCTTCCAGAACAATGGCTAATCAGGCCCATGGTGGCAGCTCATCATCCCCTTCCAAGTCAATCATTTTATGCATTTCCAAGACCAGCTCTTAGGCCAGTTCCCGTCCCACAGAGGGGGCTTTTTTTGGGGCATCCCTGTTTAGCAATCTGTACCCTAAATTAGCATTTAAAATTATTTTCGCAGTTCTTGCAAAAATAATGCCCTTAATCTGCACATGCCCTTGACAGCAATCCCAGTTCCAGGACTTTATCCTACAGATGTACTCACCCATATGCACAGAGGATAGTCACAGCAAGAGATCAGAAACAATCTAAATACCCACCAGTAGGAGATGGGTATAATGGCGTATACACATAATGGAATGTCAACCATCCAACATTTATATGAATAATTGAAAATATCTACTGAACGTGTATTATATGCCAGTGATTGTTCTAAGTGCCTAGGATACATTAGTGAGCAAAACAAAGATTTCCTGCCCCCATGGAGCTTACATTCTGGTTGATGTGCCACATACTATTAAAAGACCGCGGCAGGTCCGTAAGTAAGGATGCTGGCCCAGCTTCCATCTCTGAGCTATACTGTTAAATGAAAAAAGCCAGGTACAGAGTGTATATGTGCCACCATGCGTGTACAATGTAACTTTGTGTTTGCATAGAATTTTTCTAGAAGGATTCAGGAGAAACAGAAACGGTGATGGCCCCTGGGAAGGAGCACGGAGGGACTAGGGGTCAGCTTTGGGAGGGAAGAGTTACTTTTCACTGTTTATAAAGTTTGAACGTTTATCCTGTGCTTGCCTTACCAAAAAATGCAAAATAAAATACTAAAACAAAAGGGCTTTTACTCTGCCAAGTGCCTGCCTTCAGACTATTTAATCGTCTAGACCAGAGTTTCTCAACCTTGGCGCTATTGACATTTGGGGCTGGATAATTCTTTGTTGTTGGGGGGAGCTGACTTGTCCACTGTAGGATGTTTAGCAGCATCCCTGGCCTCTACCCACCCGTTGCCAATAGCACCCTTCCCAGAGTTGTGATAACCAAAAAAATGCCTCCAGACATTGCAAAATTCCGTGGAGGCAAAATCACCCCTGGTTGAGAACCACTGCTCTAGAAAACTGTGAAATGGGGGAGTGGGAATCACTGTCTCCATTAGACAGATAAGAAAGTTGAGGCCCAAAGAGGTTTTATAGTATTTTAAAAAATTATATACCTCACTTTTTCATTGTTATCTATTCATTTATGATTTTAAATATACAGTGCTCTACTGTACTTGCATCTTTTTAAGCCATCTATTAATATATAAGTGGATATATAGAAGCAGAATGAATTTAGTTTCTCATTTAGTTTGATCAGTTTCTGGAGTGTTTTAGCTAAGTTAAATCTTACTGGAGATGTTGGGCTACATAGCATAACAATCATTTAAAAAATAAACGAAATACTTCTAACAAGATTTGGCAGGGGGAAACTCTAATCGGATACTTGACATTCTGGTTAATTACATGTTGAAATATCAAATCTCTTGCTTTGTTCAAAATGTACACTTTACCTCCCAAATTTGGAGCTGGCTGGCCTTATTTTTCCGGTTGGATTGTTATTTGTGTCATGAGGGCAGGACTAAACCTCGCATTCTTTTGTATCCTGTCGTGTCCACTATGGCTCCCGAGGAGGCTTAAAATGAAGGCAGCCCAGCAGGGTGTGAACAGAGTAAAGGCCAGGACCTGGGACGCAAATGGAAACAGGTGAGGACTGCTGTCAGCTGATGCGTTTGAAAACACAAACTTCTAGGCTGCCTTTCAGAAAATCCTCTACTCTGTGTTTGGCCCTGGCGGCTCACCAAAGGATCGAGGACAGCAGGTTGTGGTGCTGGCCGGGGAGGACTGTGTGTCCCCTCCCCAGATCCTCTCCATCTTTGGAGCTTACTGTGCTGGGGGCTGGGATCACAAAAGAAAGAAGACATGGCCTGAGAGTCTCACAGCGTGGTGGGGTGGACAGACACATAAACAGACAAGAGCAGTGCAGTGTGATTCGTGCCATGATGGGGGTGGCAAAGGGTGCTCTGGGGACCCTGAGAAGGGAATGCGGGAAGACTTGCTGGGAGAGGTAACATATAAGCTGAGCCTGAAAGGACAGGTCTCAGATGCACCAAGTGTGTGCCCATCTCTTCCCTTTTACCTTCACATGCCTGGTAAATGTCACCTCTTCAGGAAGGCCCTCCTTGACTGACCCCTTGGAAAGTAGACTCTCTAGCCTCCCAGTATTATTTTCTTCATAGCCCCTCTCAGCAGCTGATCTTGTTTATACCTGTCTACTAGCTTGTGGCCTGTGGCTCTCCTCCAGAGTGAGAGTTCCAGAGACTGTGATCCTCTCATTCACTGCTGTGGCCCCCGTGAATACCCAACACTTGTGGGGTGAAGAGGAGGTTTGCCAGGCAGACGAGGGTAGAGTTGAGGAGTGGGGAGGGGGAGGGCACCTCTAGAATACATCGGGCAGGTCAAGGTGACAAGGACTGAAAAGGGTCCTATGGCTCTGGCACCAGGGTGGAAGATGGTGGAGGGGGTGAGTCTGAGGTGCAGATGGGAGGAGGAGAAATCTAGATAACGCCCTGGAGAAGTTACACTGAGAAAGGGAGCAGAGATGTGCGGTGGGAACTAGAGGGACCACTTGTTCATGGATGGGTATAATCACGATCTTTAATAGGAGGGAGACCAGAATGTTTTTAGACTAAGGGTCAGGAACCAATGGAGACCAAGGAAAGAGGGGAACCCCTAGAGCAAGATCCTAGGTGAGGAGGACGAGGAGAGGGGAGGGGAGCACAAAGGCCTGGTGGAAGCCTTTGTCTCTGACCGCTGGAAGGTGCCTGGTCCATTGCATTCAGAGGGAGGGGAAATGCATGGGTGCCAGTTACAGATGCTTGGTGCACAGGATGGGGGTGTGGGGGACAGGATGTGGTGGTCTGAACTGTCCCTGTCACTGGCAGCAAGGCCAACTGCTGTTAGGGGCAGGGGAGAAACGGGAAGTGGTTGGGTAGGGGCTGGGGGTCGAGCAGTGAGTATAGCTAGGGAGGGAAGTAGGTGAAGCCAGGAGGGGCAGGTAGGTGGGGGGGAGAGGCAGGTGACAAGAGGCGAGTAAGGAAAATACGTAGTGTGATTGTGAACGTTCGGGGAGGGTGGGGAAGACATCAGGGTGTGGTGTGAGAGTGGGGCATCTGATCTTCAGATTTCAGAGTGGGCAGGTGGGGATGACGTAGCCCAGGCTGTGGCGGTGAGGGCTGGTGGCTAAAGTGCAGGGAAGGGTCATTAGAGATGAGGAGGTCAAGGAACTCTGTAGCCACATGCTACATGGGTCCCCCAGGAGGGCAGCAGGGCTTGGGGTGAAGGAGCCAGAGGGAGCTTCCAGGAATGAGGGGAAGTGCATGTGAGATTGAACAGGGAGGAGGTATGCGGGCAGCAGAAGGCAGGGGGGTGGCTACACAAAGGCTGGCCAGGGGAAGAAAGCGGGCCACCACTGTCCTGAGGAGCAAGAGGTCGACCAGGTTTAGTGAAGCAGGAGGTGGAGGGTGGGAGTGCTCCTTGACAGGGGCGGGGGCTCCTGGGAGCATCGGGGGAGGGAGCAGGAAGCCAGGATCAGGGCTGTGGCCACGGAAGGACAGATGGCCTGTGTTTGCAGCGGAGGATGTGAGGCTGGGGTTGGCTGGCCTCCAAGCTCCCAGGGGGCCCCTGCTGAGAGTCTGTGGGCTCCAGCCCGTGGGCCGAATGCTTTGCTTCCCTCCAGGCAAACACACTTGGAAAGGAGTCTGGACATGAGGAATTGAGAGGCCCCGCCCCTCGTGGGAAACAGCTGCCCACTTGGGAAGAGTCTGGGCCTCTCTCTCCACCTGGCTTTCGAGACCCTGGACCCTCGGGAGGCCTCCGTGTCCCTTTTCCTCAGAAGGGCAGGCCTGCCTAGCCCAGGGAGCACACCGGAGGGTGCCTCCTCGAGCACAGTTTAGGGACAAGGCAGAAATTCCAGAAATTCCAGATTCTTTGGGGGGCCTTGGGGGGGCTCAGGTCGGGAGGGGCCTGCTCGGCTCCACCGCCAGAGGGCGCCCTCGGCCCGGTGGGCGGCCAAGCGGCCGTCTGGGGGCGCTACCAGCTCCCTGCCCCAGCTCCGCCCTAGAGCGGTGGGCCGCCGGCACCGGCCCCGAGTGGCCCGCGAGGGCGGGGCCAGGGCGGGGCGAGGCCGAGCCGGAGCTGAAGGGCGGGCCGGGGGCGGGGGAAGGAGCCCGAGGGGCGGGGCGGGGGCCGGCGACTTCTCTCCCTCCCTCCCTCCCTTTCTTTCTTTCTCTCTTTCTCACTCTCCGGTCTTTTCTTTGCCTCCGCTGCCGGCCGAGGGGGCGGGCTCTGCAGCCTTTGTTGCCAGCGGACTGAGCGTAGCCGCCCGCCGGGCCGGAGTCCGGGCCCGGGACGCCGGGAGCTGCACGCGGGTCGGGCATGTCCTGAGCCGGACCCGGGACCGGGCAGCGAGCGGACGAGACGAAGAGTGTGCGCGTGGGATCGCCCGGCGGCCGCCCGGCACCGGCCATGCCCGGCGGCCCGAATCCCCGCAGCCCCGCGCTGCTGCTGCGCCCACTCCTCCTGTTCCTCTGCGCTCTGGCGCGCGGCGCCCACGGATCTGTACCAGGTGGGTGGTCGCCCTGCCCCGGCCGGCCGGCCGGCCCTGCCACCCCTCCCCGCTTCCCCAGCCTCGGTTTAGCCCCTTCTCACCTCTGCAAGACCCTGTGCCCGCCAGGTTCTGCCTGGAGCTGTCGCGCCCCCTGGTGTTAGTGACAGGGGTGGGGTTGGGGCCGCGAAACCGCGCCTCCAGGGAGCCTTCCCTGGCCCCCGACTCCGTTACCCACCTTGCCTGTAGCCGGAAAGAGCCTCTTAGACGCTCTTCGGGCTCCAGTTTCCCCACCTCGGGTACCGCAGAGCGCGTCTGACTCTCCCGGGGATCTCTCGTCGGAGGAACTGGACGGAGCGTGGCTTACACGCGATGGATTCAGCTTCTCGCCCTCCTCAGTGCGCCTCGTCTGGAAAGCAGGCTGGCCAGGGTGCTGCGGACGAGGGCTCGGGGTCGCAGGTCTACGCGGTCCCCCGCCGCGCTCCCGCCCCGGCCCCTACCCACCGCCTCTAGGTGCCTACCGGCCCTCGGCGGCTCCCCGGGCCGGGTCTCCCGCGGTCCTTGCGCTTCCTGCCTCCCCCTCCCCCAAGTGTGAAGGCGCCTGGAGTGGAGCGGGGAGAAGGAGCTTCTTTCCCCAGCCCTGGGCTTGGCTCTCCCCGCCCTGGCCGGCTGGCCTCCGACGAGCCTCTGGCCAGTGTCCAGAATCTTGCTCCGCCGCCGTCCGCCGCCGACCGCCGCCGACCGCCGGGCCGCGGAGCTCCTGGAGCGTCCGGAGTAGACGGCCTGGGAATTTAGGAACAGAGGGTGTAGAGGACCCCTGGCCTGCCCCTCAGGGAGCTCCTGGTCTGATGGGGGCGGGTCGAGTAGTGGGGAGAGCCGTTCTGGCGAGGCAGACGGGAAGGCTTTGTAGGAGAGGAGGGGCCTGAGCTTGGAGGGACTGGAAGGATGGATGAACTTTGGATGGGCTGGAAGGGTGCGTGTTGGGGGTGGGGGTGCATCCCGGCCGGGCTTGGTGGAGGGAGGTGGCTAGATTAGGCCTGCGTGCTGGGCCTGGGGGAGACCTGCTTCCCCAGCAGAGGGATTGCGGTTGTGAGGCTAGAAAAGCATATGGGCCGGAACGTAGGGGACATTTAAACCAGATCTTAGAGGTCGGGGGAGCCGTTGAGGGGAGCAGCTGATGAAGGCAGTGTTTTAGGGGGGAGGCTCCCTATCTAGCAGCAATGTGTAGGGGATAGAGCAAACATCTAATGAGAAATACCATGTGCCAGGCTCCCTAGTTCTTACTTCTCATCAGCTCCACAACAACTCTGCAAGGTGTGTGATGGAAAGTCCTTTTATAAATGAGGAAAGAGGTTCAGAGAGGAGAGTGACCTGCTGGTTTGGACTCCTGGGCTACTTGGGTAAAGCCTGTGTTTTCCTTCTGTCCAGAGCTGGGGACCCATGAGGAAGAACCAGGTGATGGAGGTGAGGGAGCAGGAAAGTGGTTACCCCAAGGAACTGCCCCTGAGCCTGAACTTGGGTCCAGGCCCCCTGGCAGCTGTGGGAGAAACGTGGGGTGGGGGAGTCCCCTGTGGTCAGGGTCCCCTTTACTTCTACTGCAGACCAGACACATGTATGAGGTTGCCCATTTTGTTAAATGGGGATAATGGTACCTACCTCCAAGGGTTTTTGTGAGAATTAAGTGAGATGCTAAATGTGATTGTTTTGCACAGAGCAGAGAGCCTACCACGTGGTGGCCGTGATTTTTATTAATCTGCCAGGCAGACCCAGTAAGATCAGGGAGTCCTTGGTGTGTCCTGTAACTTGAACCTGCCATTTGGGGTGGAGCGAGGCAGGCACCCCTCCTATCTAATCTGGGTCCCCCTTCAAGGTGAGTGTCTGTCTCTAGTACTCCCATTGATACGTAGCATGGGGCTCTCCCCAGTCTGCTCCCGATCAGGATGCCTGATCCTGAGGCTGTTGAGCTTCGTCATTTTCTTTGGACTTGCCTGGGGGATGTAGACCAGGGCCCCTGCCCACTGAATGCTACCTTCTTTCAGGCCAGAGAACTTATCTTGGGCTCACTTTTAGGAAAATGTGACAAACCAAGGACTTGTTAGGATTGCTGGGACTGGAGCAAGGGCCATCAAAACACTGTATCACACATGTGAGCTCTATGTGTGTGTGCACACATGTGCTTGCAGGCAAGTGAGGACAGACTCAAGGAGGAGGGTGTGTGTGTCACACACACACACACACACACACACACACACACACACCCTGGTTATTTTTTCTCTTTGGCATGAACTGTGGGTCATTTGAAGGGCTGGATTGTAACTCAGGTACTCGATAAGGAGGTGAGAGTAAACACCATGTTGGCATTTCTTTGGGAAAAGCTCCAAAGTGACAGTTCTGTCACCTAGGGGTGATATTCAAAGTATTCAACACCCATTGTGGCAGGAACTCCGTCCAGTCACACCCTGGCAGGACAGTCTCAGCCATAAACCACGAGTAGTCCCTGCTCCCATCCTGCTGTAGATTTAGCTCTGTTGGCTCAGCTCTGATGCACTCACAAACCAGAGACTGGAACCTGCAATTACCCTTTGCTGGCACTGGGTGGTGGTAGGTTCAGCCATCACTGTTGCTACCAGGGGTCAGCTGTCGGAGACGTTGAAAGAGTTGTTTATTTTTTAACTCACTCTGTCGTCATTTAAAAATATTTTAATGGCAAAACGATACAAATTGACTATTGAAAATGAATGCAGAACAAAACAAGAAGATGAAAATTATTGCAGTAAAAGTGGTAACATCCTGTAAGTATTTTTAAATTTTTGATTAAAAAATATTTTATTACACCATTAGGCAAAGAGATAAAACAGGTTTTTCAAGAAATAGCTAAGTATACCTTAGAACTTCTCTTGCTAATTTTCAGTCATAACTTAGTTCACATTTGCTATATGTTATCTCCTGTACTAAGCACTTACGTATTAACTCATTGAATTCTTACACAACCTAAGGTACGATTATGATCATACCCATTTTACAGATGGAAGGACCGAGACTGTGTGGTTGAGTAATTTACCCATGGCCTCACAGCTGTAGGTGGCAGAGCTGCAAATTCAAACCCAGGCACTCTGTCTCTAGAGCACATTAATTCTAATGCCTTTCACCTGCAGCATATTTCTACTTAGCCCCATTACATTTTTGAACTTAAGAGGATGCTTCTTTATAAATCACTTGAATTTCTGTCTTGCAATAATTTCCCAAGGTCTGGAGCAGGGATTGTCAACAGGACCGCATGACCCCGAGGTCATGGATCCCTCCCCAGGGACACTGTTGAGCTCTTGGAGCCATTTCTCCCCAGTGGTTCCGATTCCCCAGCCACATACATACTCCCCTCTCCCACCCACACACGTTTGAGGACACTGCTGTTGCCTAGAAGTATGCCATGTAGCTTTCGTTTTTCTGGTATACTGAGCACTTCATGGCCGGTTAGCCTCAGCACTCCCAGACCTTCAGCTTGTCTTCAGCAGCGTTGGCTGTGACGGTTCATGCCCTGGGAACTGCTGTTAATACTCATCTAAAACAAAGCCTTGGAGTGTGGCTGTTGTCTTATTCTCTGTCTATTTGCCCTGTGACCCTCCTTAAGTTTTCTGACCTGGATTCTCTGAGCAGTTGAGGAAACTGAGGCTCAGCAAGATTCAGTGACTGTCTAGGCCACACAACTATGAAGTGGCCAAGTGGGCACCTGAACCTGGGTCTTCCTATGTTTAAAGCCCATACTTTTGACAGTGCATTATTTTGTCACTCCATTGTCTCTCATTTCACAAAACACACACCTGGGCCAAGCTTCTTACTGCTTGTTCCCCTCACCCCTGGCTTTTTCCTACTTCTCTGGGGGTCTACCACATGGTGTCCACCACCAAGATGCCCTCCCCATCTTCACGCTTAAATACATACCTGTATGTCAAGGGACATTTCACATGTGCCCCTTTAATGAAGATTTTCTTCATCCCTGTCCATCTGTGGGGTATCCCCTCCCCTCTCTTGGACCTTCTCAGCACTGTGTGGGGGGTAAGGATCACGAGTGCCCTGCACCCATTTCTCTATTCTGAGGGATGGACCAGGCAGGTAACATAACAAGGCTGGTGGGAAGACATTTTTCTCGAAACATGGGGCTTCTTGGCCCACCCCTTGTTTTCCCATTTTTGTTAGAGATTCAGTTCTTTACTGAATGAAAGACAAGTGTGAAGCTGAGGGCAAAGCTATATTTAGCTACAGTGTTGAGAACACCATAGGGAGTGGTAGAGACTGAGGCAGATGGGGGAGCACAGGCCCTCTCTAAAGGGCCACTTTTGACAAGTGTGAATTTAGGCCTGACAGGGATGGATGATAAGACTTTAAGCTGAAAATGGAGATTTTTATACAAAACTATGTGATTTTTTTAAACACTAGCAACTGATTAAATACTTTCCAACATTTTTGCCAGCCCAACAAACCACGCCCCCCCCCCCAAGTCAATACACTGACAAACAAAAAAACAGGTCTGCCGGCTGTGGTTGTGGAGTTGCCATCCCAAATGCCCTTATTAGGGTGTCAGAGCAAGAAGTCTCCTTCAATTATCCAGCCCAGTGGCTTTCAAATGCCATCCCTGAAATGGTTACAACAGAATCCCCAGAAGGTTTAGAAAAATACAGAAAAAAATACAGATTCTGGGGCCTCAGAGCCCTGGACCTATGGAATCGGAATCTCTGGGCTGGGTCCTGCACAGCTGCAGTTTTTCAGAGCTCTCCAGGTACTGCCGATGTTCAGCCAGGTTCACTTCCAGCGAGGAATTTCCTAACTTCCCTGATGATCACAGTCTCCTGAGGCTCTTGGTAAAAACACAGCTTCCAATGGACTTGAGGACACGGGGAGGGGGAAGGGGAAGCTGGGACGAAGTGAGAGAGTGGCATGGACTTATATACGCTACCAAATGTAAAATAGACAGCTAGTGGGAAGCAGCTGCATAGCACAGGGAGATCAGCTCGGTGCTTTGTGACCACCTAGAGGGGTGGGATAGGGAGGGTGGGAGGGAGACGCAAGAGGGAGGAGATATGGGGATATATGTATACGTATAGCTGATTCACTTTATTATACAGCAGAAACTAACACACCATTGTAAAGCAATTGTACTCCAATAAAGATGTTAAAAAAATTTTTTAACAAACCCCACAGCTTCCCAGTCCTGTTTCCTGGAGATGCTGATTCAGTGGGTCTGGGGCAGGGCCTGGGAATTTGTTTTTAACAAATTCTCATCTGAGATGTCTGGAAAATCCTTGCACTGGTGCTTTCCTGAAACTCAGAGACAGGGAAAATTTGTCCAGAGCCACACGGCAAGTCAGCCCAGCCCACCCTGCCTCGCTCGAGCATGCTCTTAGAGGACCATGCCCTGATGGCTGGCCTGCTGGGGCAGTTGTGGGCCGCGGGGGATGTCCTCAGCAGGGGGGCACACCACTGGCGTGTGCAGGGCGCTTTACACGTGGTTTGACAGGAGACAGATTGCAGGGCAGTTTGGGTTTCTGCGGCCTGGCCTGGATGGAGCTTCAGGCTGGGCTTGGCTTCCCTTCCAGCCCCAGCAGTGGCCACACAGAGAGCCCTGTGGGACAGCTGCAGGGCACTCAGGCATTCTTGTGGCCTCGAGGGGTTATTGTCACGAGCAGCCAGGATCCCAGGAGCTGAGCATAAAGCCAGTTGATCTGGGCAGGACCTGAAGCTGGGAGACACTTCACATGGGCCAGTTTCCTACCTGTACCTCAGAGCCTGGGAACTGCAGAGAAGGAAAAGGGGGAACAAGAGCACCAGCCCTGGGGTTCCCGCCCACCCCCAGCAGTGCTGCTCTTTTGTGTGTATGTGTCCCCATGAGATTTCTTTTGAAGACTAGGTCTGGTGGCCAAAATAGTTTGAAAAACTTGATCTGGTCCAACTCCTTATGTTGGCGAAGGGGAAACTGAGGCCCAGCAAGGGACGGACTGCTGAATGTAGAACGATGTTACTGAGAGATTGAAGCCATTTGGGAGACTTTATTACTCTCGCTGTGTGGCTTTAAGCCAGTCTCTGCACTTCTCTGAATGTCTCTTTGCATTCTCCAGAAACAATCTGGGGACTCTACTGCAGGTGTCCTAACCTGGATCTGCAGCCATAGAGACCTGGGTAGAATTCAGAGGCTCCATGACCTTGGATGGGAATATATTACATCTTTAATTTTTGTGACCTTGAAGTGAAATGTAGCATTTCCTTCAATTATAAATATTAGCAACAAATCACAATAGCGTTAGCAGTATCTGTGATTTTGCTACCAATAGGAAAAGCAAAATATTTTATCTCAATACAGCTGCAGGTATCTTGAAATAAGGTTGACATTTATCACTACTTGTAAATCACCATAGTTGTTAAATTTGCCATTAGATCTTGTTTAGTGCATTAGTAAAGGGGCACATAATTTTACACCTACTTTTTAAATTATTTTGACAACTGTATTTCAATATAATCAATTTCCTTGGTATTTCCTTGGTATATTATTCTTATACTTTTAAAAACATTTTTCTGAAAAGGAGTCCATGGCAAAAAAAGGTTAAGAATGAAGCCTTACTGGGAAATCCAAGCAGACTGACTCTGAGAGGATTCTGCAAATGGCAAGGGCCTGAGCAGAAGTTTTGCAGCCCTGGAACATTTTCATTCAAACTCTTAAACGTGAAAGAAATAAACTAGAGCTGCTCCGCTGAAGTGGTAGTGATGAGGGGCTAGGGGGCCCTACCTGGGTGGTCCTTCTCTGACTCCCCATCTCAGGAGACCTGGAGATGTGTGCAGAACCCTCAGGCACTTAAAAAAAAATCCATTAGGCTAATAGTCATACTAATCATACTTGCCATCATGTTCAGTCAGTGGGCCAGGCTATATGTGGAGCAGTTCAGTTCATTTAATCCTCAGCTCCCAAAGTGTAAGTAATTATCCCCATTCTACAGATTGTACACAAACATTTACTGAGAAACTACTAGTTTCCAGATACTCTGGCACTTAAACTCTTCAGCAAAGACTATGAAGATTCTTGCCCTCCTAGAGTTCACACTGGGAGGAGATGGAGAAAGAAAAATAGGAAAAAGAATGAAAATGTTAAGTGATACAGTATGTCAGAAGTGCTATGGGGAAAAATAAAGCAGGGAAGGGGGAATAGGGAGAGCCAGGGAGTTGCAATTTTAAAATAAAGCGAGGAGAGCTTTGAAGAAGGACTTGAAAAGAAGTGAGGGGTTTAGTCAGATGGGACACTGAGGTTCGCGTGTTTCCGGTGGAGGGAATAGCAAAGCGAAATCCTGAGGCAGGAGCATGTCTGACTGAGGAACAGCAAGGAGGCCAGTGGCCGAGGGGAGGGAACTCGGGAAGTGTAGCAGAGATGAGATTGGAGCGGTAACCTTGCCTAAAGCCTCACAGGCCATCGCCATAACTCTGTCTCCTGCTGTGTGTGAGCTGGAGGCCACTGCAGGGTTTGGAGCAGAGGAGGGCCATGATCTGACTGATTTGGAACGAATCCCTGTGACTGCTACGCTGAAAGAAGACTAGGGGAGAGGGATGCCACAGGGGCAATCGCGGAAACAGGGAAACCTGTTAAGAGGTTATCCCGATAACCTAGATGGAGCCATCGAGGCACGGAGAGGTGAAATAGCAGAGGTGGTGGGTGTTTGAGTCCTGGCGCTCAGACTTCAGCCGCCCTCTCGGCCGCTCCCCACTCCGGTCCGGCTCTTCTCTCTGCAGAGCACACCGCCGAGGGCCGGGCAGCGTTGGACATCGTGCACCCGGTGCGCGTGGACGCGGGGGGCTCCTTCCTGTCCTACGAGCTGTGGCCGCGCGCGCTGCGTAAGAGGGACGTGTCCGCGCGCCCCGCCGCGCCCGCCTTCTACGAGCTGCAGTACCGTGGCCGGGAGCTGCGCTTCAACCTGACAGCCAATTCGCACCTGCTGGCGCCCGGCTTCGTGAGCGAGACTCGGCGGCGCGGCGGCCTGGGCCGCGCGCACATCCGGGCCCACGCCCCCGCCTGCCACCTGCTCGGCGAGGTGCAGGACCCTGAGCTCGAGGGTGGCCTGGCAGCCATCAGCGCCTGCGACGGCCTGGTGAGTGTGCACAGGGTGCGCTGGCGGGACGCAGGGCTGCCCCCGGCCTGGCCACGGACCTGCTGCTAACTTCGGCCTGTTGGCTTTTCGTCTCCCAGCCTCAGTATTCACACCTGTAAAATGGGGTGGACAACGCAGGCCTCTTTGTTCTCTAGCAGTTCTCAAACTTTAATGCGAGCCAGAGTCACCCAGGCTTTGTTAAAAACCCAGTGTACCTTGCGGGGGGGGGGGCGGGTAGCAAAATCTGAATTTCTGGCAATTTCTCAGATAATGTTGAAGCTGCAGGTCCAGACACCCCACTTTGAGAACCACTGTTTGTGGTGTGTGTAGACTAACTTAGAAAGCAGCTGAATCCCTCTTCTTTGGGGGATCAGTTATGACTTTGTTTCCCTCCGCGCCCCCCACCCCTTAGGCTGCTATTCTCCAGGACAGGCTTCCTCACCTTTACCTTGCCTCAGGGGGTGATGAGAGCAGGCCTCAACCTCCAGGTTTTTCTGGGTTGAGGTAATGCTGGCTACTGCCTGCAGCCCTCATTGCCTCCCTCTGCTTGAGTGCCCAGTTAGAGCAGCTCCACTCCAAGCAGGATAGGGCCCCTTTCTGCTCCCGGCTCCCAAGCGTGGGGTGTGGGAGGAGTTGGAGGGTTGCACATTCTCAGCCATCCACTGTTGGTGGGGGGGAGCCTCAGCTCAGATTGCTCAGGAAAAGCCATGGGCTGTGGCAGGGCAGGGCCTAATACAGCCCACCTCACAGGCTCTAGGGTATCTGGGCCTTTGAGAGCCCATATGCCTGGGAAAGTCTCTCATTTACCCAGCCTGTGCCCCTCCCTTTCCATATAGTTGATTAATTTTGTTGAGCCTGAGCGACAGGTGCATCATTCCCACTTTACAAATGAGGAAGCAGGCTCAGAGAACTTGCCCAAGGTCACCCAGGTATCCAGTGGTGGAGTCTGCATTCAACCCAGGCCTCCAGCCCCTAGAGCTGATGAGGCACTGTCTAGCGCTCCAGGTTCTCTGGCCCTGAGTGACGCAACTGGCCGACTTGGAGCCAGGGAGGGAGGTCCAAGGGAGGTAAAACCTTCTTCCGTGTTGGAGTCCTGAGCTTCCCCAGGAGGTGGTGGGCTGCTCAAAGATACTTACCAAGGCCCCTCCTTCCTCTGGCCTCTCTGAATACCAGCGGACATGACCAAGACATCCCTGCCAGCTTTCCTTCTCTGGCAGACCCTGGGACCAGGGACAAGGATGTCCTCGTGGCAGTGGGCATCTCTGTGGACATCTCGTTAGATTCGGAAGCAGACCCATTTCTTTCTTTCTTTCTTTCTGTGATGAAATTTCTTTCTTTTTATTGAGATATCATTGAAATATTAGTTTCAGACAACAGTTTGACACCTATGTGTTGTGAAATGATCACAATAAGTCTAGTTACAAATTTATGTACATGTAGTTTTTTTTCTTGTGATGAGAACTTTTAAGATCTTTCTTTGCAACTTCCAAATACACAATACAGTATTAACTGTAGTCACCATGCTGTACATTACATCCCCAGGACTTTTTTTTTCTTCTTGATGTTAAGCTTTTAATTGTAATTCCTGCTTTTCTTTGGGGACACAGGAGATGCAGACCCACTTCTTGCTTCTTATGGGCTAAGGGGCAGGGTGCGAGCAGCTTGCTAGGCTGGTGGCTCCTGAGCTTAGCCTAGAAGCCTTTGGCTGGGTGAAGCTGTAAGGAAGGACATTCCAGGCAGAGGGTACAAAGTGAACAGAGGCCCAGAGGGAGGAAAGCACACTGTGTCAGGGTCAGTTGGGGTGGTGGGCTCCGCTGGGCAGGACAGGCCTCTGGGATGGGTGGGAAGAGCAGCTGAGTGCCAGCCCTCCCCAAGTGACCCTGGTGCTTCTTTCCCAGAAAGGTGTGTTCCAGCTCTCCAACGAGGACTACTTCATTGAGCCCCTGGATGGTGTCCCAGCCCGCCCTGGCCACGCCCAGCCACACGTGGTATACAAGCGCCAAGCCCCTGAGAGGTGGGCAGAGCCGGGGGACCCCAGGACTCCAGGCACCTGTGGGGTGAAAGGTATGCTTCTCTGCTACCAGCTCTGGGGTAGGGGATGGGTCTGGGGGCATGGAGGGGCCTTCTAGAAACCTCTGTCAACACCTCCATGCCCAGCTCCTTTTAGACCAAAGGGACACAGACCGACAGACACATCAGCATAGCCTGTGCCCTCCAAACATGCCACGGGCCTGAGGCCTCTGCCCCTCAGGCCTGCCCCCGCTCATGCCCTGGACTGGCACCTCTCACTGTCAGCTCATCCGTCTCCC
The DNA here is from genome assembly GCF_964374135.1 of Grampus griseus. Classification (NCBI taxonomy): domain Eukaryota; kingdom Metazoa; phylum Chordata; class Mammalia; order Artiodactyla; family Delphinidae; genus Grampus; species Grampus griseus. The sequence continues at coordinate 120,285,689 of NC_139018.1, read as the reverse complement.
CACCTCAGGGCTCCGTCTCTATCTCTCCCTGCCCCTCCCCACTCACTGCCTGGGGCACCTCCAGCTGTGCCAACTATTCTTCGAGTGTCCAGGTGAGGCCAGGCCATACCCAACCCCAGCAGGACAGCTAGCCAGGAACCTCCCTCCCCTCCCCACTCTGGTCCCAGCCCAGGATAGCTGACTTGCATTTTGGAGACCTAGAGTGTGGCACCCAGCACCTCTTCTGCAGAGTGGCCACAGTCAGTGCTGGCCAGTCTCTGTAAGGAGCTGCCTGCTAAGGGCTGCTGGGGTTTGGGGACTGCTTCAACTTCACAAGCTGCCCACAGCTCAGGGACTCTCTTTGCTGGAACAGATCACCAAAGAGCCATGCTTCTCACCCTCAGTTTCCCCAGCTTCATAGATGTGCTTCCTCTTCTGATCTGGGGGCAGCCTGGGTCAGTGGGGCAGGTCCCCAGTGGGGTCAGCTGGTTGGGGTCTTGGTCAGCCTCCCCAGGCTGGGGGTTAGGCCGGGGATCTGCATATGCTGGGATGTACTTACCCCCCAGCGAGGGAGGGATCAGTGTGGGGAGATAGGGGCTTAGGAGCTCGCCTCACGGACACAGTGCTTTACTGTGTTCATATCCACCATTTCATTAGCCCCCCGAAGTCACTCTGTGAGGCTGATCAACTTATCTATTTATAGTCAGGCATCCCCCAGGATCAGAGAAGGGAAGTGACCAGGTCAGGGTCACACAGCACAGGTCTGGGGCAAAGCCATGACGGGAGTCCAGGCCTTTTGCCTCTGATCCCAGCACTGTTCCCACTGACCCAGAGAGAGCTCACTGGGGAAAGGCCCTTGAGACGTGTGCCCTGGGCCAGTCTACTGGCAGCTAACCCACAGCCCGTCTGGGGCCCACAGAGTCCCCGGAGCTGGAGCCCCGGCGGGAGCGTTGGGAGCAGCGGCAGCAGTGGCGGCGGCAGCGGCCGAGGCGTCTACACCAGCGTTCGGTCAGCAAAGAGAAGTGGGTGGAGACCCTGGTGGTAGCCGATGCTAAAATGGTGGAGTACCACGGACAGCCAAACGTCGAGAGCTACGTGCTGACCATCATGAACATGGTGAGGCTGCTGCAGGCGGTGCGTGGGGGGTGGCGAGGGCGGCCAGGGGATGGTGGTGTTGAGGTACAAAGGGTGGGTGTACCCCAGGCCCCAAGCAGGAGGTATAAGCTTCCAGCTCCTAAGTCCAGGAGGGGATGGGAGGCCCCGCAGGGAGTCACTAGGAGAGAGCCTGGGCAGAGGTGGGGCCTTTGGGGCTGCTGTGAGGACACCACTGAGTGTCATTCCACCCCATTGGCTCAGCAGCCTCCACCCCCTGCCAGGAGCAGAGCTGGGGGAGGAGAGGCTGAGGGAGCTCGTAGACTGGTTGACCCATCCACACCACTCTGAACAAACCTCCCTCCTCTGTGCCGGGACCTGTGCTGGTCGCTGGGGACACGGAAATGACCAAGCAGACCAGCCCCTGCCTGAGACATCAGCACGCAGCAGAGTTAGAAGGATCTGTACAGTTCTGTGTTCTACTAGCCGGTGACCTTGGGCAAGCCACATTACCTGTCTTAGCCTCAGCTTGCCCACCTGTGAACTGGGGATGACAATAGTACCTTACAGCGTTGTCATACTGCTCTTGATGCCACGGGACAGTTGAGATAACTAGGCCCCGGGAGGGTGAGTGACGTGCCCAGGTCACAAGCGAGGCAAGACAGAGCTGAACAGGAGCCTAGGTCTCCCAGGTCCCACCTGGGGCACCGTGGCAGGCTGGAGCTGGTGACTCCTGCTCCTGTAGTGCCAACCAGTCCCTCCCTGCTGCTGCCCTGGGTGTGCAGGTGGGAGGCCTCAGGGCCCCCGGGGGAAAAGATCTCTGCCTTTGGCATTCTTAGCAGGCCACCCACTGAACAACACTGTTTTCCTCCTGGGCTGGGTGACTGAGAACAGGTGAGGTTCTCAGTACAGTGTGCTCTGTAGCCGATGTGGCCAGTATCATGTGCTGTGACTTCCACCCGTGCCAGCCTCACACCCCCTGCAACATTAAAGGAAGTGCGCTCTGGATCATCGAAGGTCTGGCCACCCCTTTTATCGCCATGAAGCCTGGGGTCAGAGAAAGTAAGGGGCGCCGTCTGTGGCCACCATGCCCCCACTACTTCAGTCTGCATTGGCAAGCTCAGCTCCGGGCCGGTTCCTGCCCGACTTGGCCACCCATGTTGGCTCCCTCCTCCTTATGGAATAAAGGCCATAGCCTTCTGCCTGGCACTTGAGGGCTCTAAGACCCAGCCAAGCTTCTATTTAGCCTTGTCTGCCCAGGGAGACAAACCACTAAAGACCAGGGTTCAGGAGGGACTGTTGCTGGACAGCGGGGCCTGGCTTCTGGGCTCGGGGTGGGCAAGGTCAGGTTCCCAGGCCATGAGATCCTCCACTCAGGGGCTCAGCCTGAAGGAGGCCCAGGAGCTTGGCTGGAGCCACCAGTGGTTAGCTGGGTTTATTTGCCTCATTTTTTCTGAGTGTTCCATGTGGGCAGGTACTGAGCCCTCCAGGCTCCCCCGTGACATCCCCTGTGTGCCAGGGGTCAAGGATTTGGCCCCAAAGCGGGGCTCCTTCTTGCTTCCCTGTCCAGGCTCACAGGACGCACACATTTACGTTGTGAGCCCCACCCTGGAGGAGGGAGTGTCTGGCTCTCACAGTCACCTGCTCTGGACAGTATCGGGTTTTCCCAAGCTGGCAAGTCCAGCATTGGTCAGGACAGAGTCGGGGCACCTATGAGCCTAACAGTGCTAGATACCTGATAGGGAGACTCCAGGAGATGGCAGGGTCATGGGCGGGCATGCAGCCAGCCTCCGAGGAGGGCTGGACCATGTGTTAGGGCTGGAACCTTCCGAACACCTGCTGCTTGTCCAGTGCTCCACACTCACTGCCTCATCTAAGCCTCAGCCCCGTTTCATAGTTGAAGGAACAAAGGTTCAGCGAGGCCAAGGGGCTTGCTCAAGGTCACACAGCTAGTGAGTGGCAGAGCTGGGACCGGAGGTCAGATGTATCTGCTTCCAGAGTCCCATTCTGTCCTCTCTGCCCCTCAGCCTGCCCCAGAGAGGGACAGCTGGGTAGCTGTGGTGGCCAGAGTGTGCTGGAAGAATGGGGGAACAGGGTGGTGTGGATGGGGAGAACTTACCCTCTTTTCCCTCTGGAGCGGTTCTGTAACGCTGATGTGATGAGTGCCAGCTCTGTACCAAGGATGAGGTGATGGATGCATAAGAACAGGATTCCATGCTGGGGAAGCTGTACCTCATTGTAGCATTTCTCAAAGAATATTCCAGGGAGTACTTGTTCCAAGGGATGCTACAGGTGTTCTGTGAAGAAAGATTGTGCTGTTGAAAAAGTTTGGCAACGCAGGGTTAAAAAAAAAGGAACACAGACTTTACTGCAGGACTTCTCAGAGCCTCCAAAGCTATAGGCATTGAGAATCCCTCAGAGAGGAGGCAGGCAGCGCTTTCCAAACTTAAGAAGTAAGAGCAGAAACTTCGATGCAGTCAGATCTGGGTTCTGATCCCCTATTCAGCCTCTCTTTGAGCCTCGTTACTCCATCTGTAAGGTGGGGATGGTTATGCCTGCCTGAGAAGTAAGAAGGTTAAGTGAGATGAGGCATGTGACGCTCCCAGCATGAGGACTGTGTGCTGGGCTCGGTCAGTGTTACTGCTGCTTTTGTGGCTGCTTTAGCGTCTGCCCTTTGGCCCCACAGCCACCTTCAGGACAGCTCACTCCTCTTCACCAGGGCCTCCTGCAGGTTCCAATCTGTCAGTGCCCTCTCTGTGCCAGACCCAGGGCTGAGCCCGGGAGCTCAGGTGGGTCTCTTCCAAGCATAGCAAGAGAGGTCCCCACCACCCAACTTTGCGCCCTCAATTCGATTCATGTCCTCGGAGGTCACAGGCCCTTTTTGAGTGGCTCATGTCATACTATCAGCTCGTTGGGAGCTTGTGGTCACCTGTAACCCCCAGATCTTACTCTCATGAATACTGCCCACCCTGGCTTGCTCTCCAGGCCTGCACCAGAGCAGGGCTTGTCTTCCCTAGGTATTGTTTATCCAGACAACCACACTGACCTCAGGCCATAAACAGACACTCATTGGTTGATCTGGTCAACAAGTAATGACTCTGCCACCCTCCAGTCCCTCCCAGCATCTGTTTCACCTCCATACTTCTTGGGGGACAGTGAGAGGTGTTATATATGCTGGGGGTGGGGCTTTGTGGTGACAGGAAGCTATCCCAGCGCTAACTCAGGATATGGGCTGGGCTAGTTGTTGGGACAGGTCTTAGCAGACCCTCAGGGGCTCCTCTGGGCTCCACCTGCATGTCGACTAGGAGAGACTTGTTCTTTTAATCTGACTCTCTCAGGGGTACTCTTTTCATTTTTCACTGTTTTTTTTTTTTTTTTTTTAATGAAATAATGCGTTGGAAAAACTTAGCAAGTGCTCAAGATTCATTCATTCCACAGCTGTTTCTTGAGTCCATCATGTGCCAGGTACTGGACAGATCACTGGGGCTGTAAGAGGGAGTCCACACAGACGTTGCCCTCATGGAGCTTATGGTGTGGAATGGGAGAGAGACGTTAATGAAGCCGTCACCCTGATGAATATGAAGGTGTGATGGAGGGGGTACTAGGAAGGACAAGTTCATGGTGGTTTGGGAGTGTCGGGTAGAATAAAGCTCCCCAAAAGACATGATGGAGGGGTGAGAGCTCAGAGAGGGTGAGAGATAACTTGGGAAGGTGTTCCAGGCTGAGGGCACAGCATCTGCAAAGGCCCTGTGGTAGGAAGGATCATGGGATTCTGAGAGAAAGCCAGCGTGGTTGGAGCCAGGAGTGAGGGGGTTTGAGGAGGGAAGTGAGGCCATAGAGGTGGGCAGGGGCCAGACCACACAGGCCTGTATGCCGCACAGGCCTGTATGCCTTATGTGTGGGTAGTGAAGACCCACTCATTGCTTTAAGCAAGGGCATAGGGTGATTGGGTTTGCATTTCAGAGACAGGTGACTGGGGTGCAAGGCTGCAGGTGGGCTAGAGGACAGAATTTAGGAGGCAGAACTGGCTGATGTGGTGGAAGAAGGCAGTGCAGAGGGGCTCCCAGCTCCAGCACGTGCATGGAGGGCACAGAGACACGTTGCATCACTGTCTTCACCGTTCCTGACCTTGGGCTCTGACAGTGTAATTCATCCCCATTATCAGGGGCTTTTTGCCCTCTTAACAGTGTGTGTTTTGTCCATTCCTATTTGAATATTATTTTTCTTGATGGAATTGCTAGAAGCCAACTCACAACTGGTGTGTCCTGACATCTCTGCCTGCTGGGACCTTGACAACTGTCCCCAGTTGTGGGCTGGCCCCTTTCTTGTTCTGAGGGAGCTTTAAAAGAGCAGATAGCTTTAACCCCCATTTCCCAGCACCTTGGCACACTGTCCGTCTTTGGGAATGGCCTTCTGTCTTGGGGCTGAGTGTGGAGCCGCCCTTGTAGCTATGGGGGCCTCTGAGAGGCACACACACCTGCCCTCGTGGCCCCATGGCTCTCAGCCCCAGGGAAGATGGGCCTCTGCCTGCCTCCACCCCTCCCCCAGGCCGTGCCCAGGTCACCCCTCATGGGAGGGCTCACTCCTGGGATGCTGGCCCTGGCGTCCTCAGGGCAGGAGGGGGCTGCAGGGCTGTCCCAGCCAGGGCAGGTTAGGGCCCTGAGATGGGCCAACAAGCCAGCATTTGGAGGTGTGAGCTGGGGAATAGGATCCCAAACTGGTGCTCAGGAATGGCCGGGTGCTGGGAGGCCCTCTCGTCCTCCCCAGGTTCTGCTGTTGCTGGTCGGGGAAGTGTGTGTACAGGTGTGGGCACGTTCATGTATGGGGTGCATGCACTGGTGAGCTCCCCATTGTGTGAGCTTGGGTGTGCACCCCTTGAGGTGGGCAGAGGCTGCCCATATCCTGTATCCAAGGTGACAGCCTGACCCTTATCTCTTGGGCAGGTGGCCGGCCTGTTTCATGACCCCAGCATCGGGAACCCCATCCACATCACCGTTGTGCGCTTGGTCCTGCTGGAAGATGAGGAGGTGAGAAGTCACGTGGCCCCACACTGCCCCCTGGGATGGGCATCGTCTGCCAGGGCCCTCCTTCCACTTGCCTGAGCTGACTCATGTGGAAGGGCACAGCGAGGGCCTCCTTGGCCCAAGCAGTGTCATCTGTCACCCCCAGTCCCTGGCTGACCCTCTCTTAGGTCCCGTCTGGCACGTGCCTGTAGGCGGGGTTGTCAGACTGGAGGCTGGACTGGGGGCCTGCCTGCTTGTCTTCCCACTGCCACCTCTGGGCCTCTGTCTCCCACCTTCATGTGAAGGAGAATTTGGCTTGACCCTTCAGAGCTCAGGGATAGGCTTGAGTGGCCACGCTCTCTGCCCCCAGGAGGACCTAAAGATCACTCACCACGCAGACAACACCCTGAGGAGCTTCTGCAAGTGGCAGAAAAATATCAACATGAAAAGGGACGCCCACCCGCTGCACCACGACACCGCCATCCTGCTCACCAGGTACCGCCACTGTGAGGGGCTGGGCCGTGGGTGTGGCCGGTAGAGCTTGCGTGGGCGGGAGGTGCTACCTGACCCTCAGGGTGGGCAGACACAGCCCTGCTCTCAGGGAGCCTCATTTTGAGGAGGGTTTTCACACCTTTGACCCAAGACTGGATTCCAGCAGTACTGGGGGAGATCTTTTTATTTTGGAACAAATGTGCATTCCATGCAGTTGTCAGAAATAATACAGGGAAGTACCATCTATACTTCATCCAGTTCCCCACAGTGGTAACAGCTGGCATAACTGTAGTTATATCCCAACCAGGAAATTGACGGTGATATGATCCACAGACTTATACAGGTTTCGTTAGTTTTACATGCACTTACTTGTTTGTGTGTGTGTGTGTGTGTGTGTGTGTGTGTGTGTGTGTGTGTGTGTGTGTGTATTAAGTCCTATGCAGTTTTATCACGTGTAAATTTCTGTATCCACTGCCACAGTCTAGATATAGAATGGTTCTATTAGAAGGATCTCTTGTGCAACTCCTTTATAACCAGAAATTCTTACACACCATCCCCCTTCAACATGACCCCAACCTCTGACAACTCTTTATCTGTTCAGAGGCAGTGTTTTTTTGGGGTTTTTTTTTTTTAACATCTTTATTGGGGTATAATTGCTTTACAATGGTGTGTTAGTTTCTGCTTTATAACAAAGTGAATCAGTTATACATATACATATGTTCCCATATCTCTTCCCTCTTGCGTCTCCCTCCCTCCCACCCTCCCTATCCCACCCCTCCAGGCGGTCACAAAGCACCGAGCTGATCTTGTGCTATGCGGCTGCTTCCCACTAGCTATCTACCTTACGTTTGTTAGTGTATATGTCCATGCCTCTCTCTTGCTTTGTCACAGCTCACCCTTCCCCCTCCCTATATCCTAGAGTCCGTTCTCCAGTAGGTCTGTGTCTTTATTCCTGTCTTACCCCTAGGTTCTTCATGACATTTTTTTTTCTTAAATTCCATATATATGTGTTAGCATATGGTATTTGTCTTTCTTTTTCTGACTTACTTCACTCTGTATGACAGACTCTAGGTCTATCCACCTCATTACAAATAGCTCAATTTCATTTCTTTTTATGGCTGAGTAATACTCCATTGTATATATGTGCCACATCTTCTTTATCCATTCATCCGATGATGGACACTTAGGTTGTTTCCATCTCCAGGCTATTGTAAATAGAGCTGCAATGAACATTTTGGTACATGACTCTTAGAATTTTGGTTTTCTCAGTGTATATGCCCCGTAGTGGGATTGCTGGGTCATATGGTAGTTCTATTTGTAGATTTTTAAGGAACCTCCATACTGTTCTCCATAGTGGCTGAACCAATTCACATTCCCACCAGCAGTGCAAGAGTGTTCCCTTTTCTCCACACCCTCTCCAGCATTTATTGTTTCTAGATTTTTTGATGATGGCCATTCTGACTGGTGTGAGATGATATCTCATTGTAGTTTTGATTTGCATTTCTCTAATGATTAATGATGTTGAGCATTCTTTCACGTGTTTGTTGGCAGTCTGTATATCTTCTTTGGAGAAACGTCTATTTAGGTCTTCTGCCCATTTTTGGATTGGGTTGTTTGGTTTTTTGTTATTGAGCTGCATGAGCTGTTTGTAAATTTTGGAGATTAATCCTTTGTCAGTTGCTTCATTGCAAATATTTTCTCCCATTCTGAGGGTTGTCTTTTCATCTTGTTTATGGTTTCCTTTGCTGTGCAAAAGCTTTTAAGTTTCATTAGGTCCCATTTGTTTATTTTTGTTTTTATTTCCATTTGTCTAGGAGGTGGGTCAAAAGGGATCTTGCTGTGATTTATGTCATAGAGTGTTCTGCCTATGTTTTCCTCTAAGAGTTTGATAGTTTCTGGCCTTACATTTAGGTCTTTAATCCATTTTGAGCTTATTTTTGTGTATGGTGTTAGGGAGTGATCTAATCTCATACTTTTACATGTACCTGTCCAGTTTTCCCAGCACCACTTAATTGAACAGGCTGTCCTTTCTCCACTGTACATTCCTGCCTCCTTTATCAAAGATAAGGTGACCTCATGTGCGTGGGTTTATCTCTGGGCTTTCTATCCTGTTCCATTGATCTATCTTTCTGTTTTTGTGCCAGTACCATACTGTCTTGATTACTGTAGCTTTGTAGTATAGTCTGAAGTCAGGGAGCCTGATTCCTCCAGCTCCGTTTTTTGTTCTCAAGATTGCTTTGGCTATTTGGGGTCTTTTGTGTTTCCATATAAATTGTGAAATTTTTTGTTCTAGTTCTGTGAAAAATGCCAGTGGTAGTTTGATAGGGATTGCATTGAATCTATAGATTGCTTTGGTTAGTAGAGTCATTTTCACAATGTTGATTCTTCCAATCCAAGAACATGGTATATCTCTCCATCTATTTGTATCATCTTTAATTTCTTTCATCAGTGTCTTATAATTTTCTGCATACAGGTCTTTTGTCTCCTTAGGCAGGTCTATTCCTAGATATTTTATTCTTTTTGTTGCAATGGTAAATGGGAGTGTTTTCTTGATTTCACTTTCAGATTTTTCATCATTAGTGTATAGGAATGCCAGAGATTTCTGTGCATTAATTTTGTATCCTGCTACTTTACCAAATTCATTGATTAGCTCCAGTAGTTTTCTGGTAGCATCTTTAGGATTCTCTATGTATAGTATCATGTCATCTGCAAACAGTGACAGCTTTACTTCTTCTTTTCTGATTTGGATTCCTTTTATTTCCTTTTCTTCTCTGATTGCTGTGGCTGAAACTTCCAAAACTATGTTGAATAAGAGTGGTGAGAGTGGGCAACCTTGTCTTTTTCCTGAAATTAGTGGAATTGCTTTCAGTTTTTCACCATTGAGGATGATGTTGGCTGTGGGCTTGTCATATATGGCCTTTATTATGTTGAGGAAAGTTCCCTCTATGAGAGGCAGTGTTTTTGAACTTGAGGTGGAGTTATTTCCCTTTGCTGAGCTCCGGCAGCTTCTGTCAGCACCCTCACTGGGGTAGTAACCCAAATTGTGCATGGGTCTACTCCCCAGGCCCAGATAGGTGTCCTGGGTGAACGAGGGCACCTGCTTCCCAAATGACTCCTGCGCTGGTCTCGGAGTGATGGCAGGGACATCCTTTTCACTCCCAACCTCCCTCAGTGTCAGCAGGGGCCCCTGCCTAGCCCCGTCAGCTTGGGTGGGCCTGGCTTCTGGCCAAGTCAGCCTGAGGACCCCTTCTCTCTGCATGTGCAGGAAGGACCTGTGTGCCGCCATGAACCAGCCCTGTGAGACCCTGGGCCTGTCCCACGTGGCGGGCATGTGCCAGCCTCACCGCAGCTGCAGCATCAATGAGGACACGGGCCTGCCCCTGGCCTTCACCGTGGCCCACGAGCTCGGGCACAGGTACCCTGCCAACCCCACTGCCACACTAAGAACCCGACCTCACCTCCCAACCTGTGGGCACCAGACAGCCAAGCCGATGGCCCACACAATCCCAGGGAAGGGAGCCCTGCCTTGAGGAATGAGCCCAGCCTGACCACATTGCTATCCCTGGCACTGTCCCCACCCCACAAACAGGCCGCTTCCCTGTTAGGAGAGGGGTGAGTCTTATTTGAGGTGGGGTTGAGATGGGCCAGAAAGTCACCATAGGCCTTTGTCCCTCCCTGTTGCCCTCAGTGCTTTGCATTTCTTACTCTTAGTCCCTGCCAACCCCCTGTTCCTAATCGCTCTGTGACCCTAGGCAAGCTCCCTGCCGTCTCTGGGCCTCTGTGTGTTCCCTGTTGATTGAGGGGGTTGGATTCAGTGATGTCCAAGGCTCCCTCTGTTGGACACCTCCACATGAGGCTATTATGCCTAGGCATGGCCCGTACCCTTGGCCCTCTCTGCCCAGACAGTTTAGCTGTGAATATGGCAGTCTTAGATGTCTGGGAGCCAATGAGGGCAGGCTCACAGAGAGCTCTGTTGGTCCGAGGTGTTGGGTCATCCCTGAGGGCTGAGAGAGATAGTGTTTCTCACAGTGCTTAGTATGGTGCCTGGCACATAGTAAGTGCTCAGCAAAGGTAATTTTTCTCATGTCTTTCCCAAGGATGGTCTGGAGACTTTTCCTGTGGTGCAGGAGCTCAGACTCCCTAACTCCACTGCACAGCCTTGGGACAGGACTTGAGGGGTGGCAGGAACTCTGTCAGACTGTTCTTGGCACCAGTGAGGTTGCAGGGGCCACAGTGGGCCCCACACATGACACCTGGCTTGCCGTTGTTGGCCAGCTCATTGCAGGAGCCGGGCTGCCCCGTGTCCCTGGTGCTTAGTTCAGGCTCAGGCTAGTGCACCTGGCAGAGGGCCCTGTGGGACACTAGTTAGCACACCCATGTTTTACTTTAAGGAAACTGAGTCTCAGAGATGGGATATGACTTTCCCCAGGCCACACAGTGGTTTGGTGGCAGAGCCAGGCCTGGGAGCCAGGACCCAGCACCTTGCAGACCTCTGAGGGAGGGGCGGCCTGGTGGCTTCCCACCAGCTCACTCGCCCCTGGGGCCTGTGCTCTCACACAGTTTTGGCATTCAGCATGACGGAAGCGGCAATGACTGTGAACCCGTTGGGAAACGGCCTTTCATCATGTCTCCACAGCTCCTGTACGACGCTGCGCCTCTCACCTGGTCCCGCTGCAGCCGCGAGTACATCACCAGGTTCCTTGAGTAAGTCCCTCCCCGAGCCCTGGGCCTTGTCTGAGCCCCTGAGGTCAGGGTGTGACCGGGGAGATGCAGACAGCACCTTGGAGGATAAGCAGGAGTTCACAGATGTATAGAAGGGAGAAGAGTGGTATTCCTGGTAGAAGAGGCATGGGCAAAGGCACGAGGACATGAGCAGTGTGGGATAATTTTCAGGGAACGGCAGGATATTAAGTGATGCTACAGGAGCCAAAGCAGAATAGGAAAGGAAGCTGGAGGAGGTACAGGGCTGGCCATGTGACCGGAAGGGTCCAGTGAAAAGCAGGGAAGCAAGTGCCCTTAAAGGCAATGAAATATAAAGCTTTTCCTTTCTTTTATGTCCTCTTGATTTGCTATGTTATATTTTTATTTGCTAGTTAATGTTCTAAGTAAAGACAAACTTAAAAATTTAAATGATTAGCACAAGTTTTTTTTTTTTTTTAATTGAGGTGTAGTTGATGGTACCTTATTATATAAGTTTCAGGTGTACAACAGTGATTCACAATTTTTAAAGTTATATTCCATTTATAGTTATAAAATATTGGCTATATTTCCTGTGCTGTGCAATATATCCTTGTAGTTTATTTATTTTGTACATAGTAGTTTGTACTTCTTAATCCCCTGTCCCTATCTTGCCCCTCCTCCCTTCCCTCTTCCCACTGGTAACCACTAGTTTGTTCTCTGTATCTGAGTCTGATTCTTTTTTGTTGTATTCACTAGTTTGTTTTATTTTTTAGATTCCTCATATGAGTGATATCATACAGTATTTGTCTTTCTTTGTCTGACTTATTTCTCTAAGCATTATATTCTTCAAGTCCATCCATGTTGCTGCAAATGGCATTATTTCATTCTTTTTTATGGCTGAGCAGTATTCCATTGTATATATATACCGCATCTTCTTTATCCATTCATCTATTGAGGGACACTTAGGTTATTTCTGTATCTTGGCTGTTGTAAACAATGCTGCTGTGAACATTGGTTTGCATGTATCTTTTCAAATTAGTGTTTTCATTTTTTTCTCATATATACCCAGGAGTGGAATTTCTGGGTCACATGGTAGTTCTGCTTTTCTTTTTTTGAGCCATACTGTTTTCCACAGTGGCTGTACCAATTTACATTCCCACCAACAGTGTACAAGGGTTCTCTTTTCTCCATGTCTATACCAGCATTTGTTATTTGTGTTCTTTTTGATGATAGACATTCTGACAGGTGCGAGGTGATATCTCATCGTTTTGATTTGCATTTCTCTGATGATTAATGATGTTCAGCATCTTTTCAAGTGCCTGTTGGGCATCTGTATGTCTTCTTTGGAAAAATGTTCAGGTCTTTGGCCCATTTTTTAATCTGGTTATTTTTTTTTGATGTTGAGTTGTATGAGCTGTTTAAATACTTTGGATATTAACTCCTTGTCAGTCGTATCTTGCAAATATTTTCTCCCATTCAGTAGGTTGTCTCTTCATTTTGTTGATAGTTTCCTTCACTGTGCAATAGCTTTTAAGTCTAATTAGGTCCCATTTGTTTATTTTTATTTCCTTTGCTTTAGGAGATGGATCCAAAAAAATATTGCTACAATTTATGTCAAAGAGCGTTCTGCCTGTGTTTTCTTCTGGGATTTTTATGGTTTCCGGTATTATGTTTAGGTCCTTAATCCATTTTGACTTTATTTTTTGTATATGGGTTGAGAAAAATGTTCTAATTTCATTTTTTTACATGTAGCTGTCCAGTTTTCCCAGCACCACTTATTGAAGAGATTGTCTTTTCTCCATTGTATATTCTTGCCTCCTTTGTCGTAGATTAATTGACCATAAGTGTGTGGGTTTATTTCTAGGCTGCCTATTCTGTTCCATTGCTCTGTGTGTCTGTTTTTGTGCCAGTACCATACTGTTTTTTTTAATGTTATTAAAGTATAGTTGATTTAAAGTGTGTTCATTTCTGCTGTACAGCAAAGTGATTCAGATATATATATATATATATATATATATATATATAATATTCTTTTTCATATTCTTTTCCCTTATGGTTTATCATAGGATATTGAATATAGTTCCCTGTGCTATACAATAGGACCTTGTTGTTTATCCATTTTATATGTAATAATTTGCATCTGCTAATCCCAAACTCCCAATCTTTCCCTCCCCATGCCCCCTCCCCCTTGGCAACCACAAGTCTGTTCTCCATGTCTGTGAGTTTGTTTCTGTTTTGTAGATATGTTCATTTGTGTTGTATTTTAGATTCCCCATATAAGTGGTATCATATGGTATTTGTCTTTCTTTTCCTGACTTACTTTGCTTAGTATAATAATCTCTAGGTACATGCATGTTGCTACAAATGGCATTATTTCATTTATTTGTTTATTTTTGCTTTTATTTCTATTACCTTGGAGACTGACCTAAGAAGACATTGGTATAATTTATGTCAGAGAATGTTTTACCTATGTTCTCTTCTAGGAGTTTTATGGTGTCATGTCTTATATTTCAGTATTTAAGCCATTTTGAGTTTATTTTTGTGTATGGGGAGAGGGTGCGTTCTAATTTCGTTGATTTGCATGTGGCTGTCCAACTTTTCCAACAACACTTGCTGAAGAGACTGTCTTTTCCCCATTGTATACTCTTGCCTCCTTTGTTGAAGATTAACTGAACTTAGGTGTGTGGGTTTATTTCTGGGCTCTCTGTTCTGTTCCACTGATCCATATGTCTGTTTTTGTGCCAGTACCATGCTGTTTTGATTACTGTAGCTTTGTAGTATTTTCTGGAGCCTGGGGGGGTTATGCTTCCAGCTTTGTTCCTTTTTTTTTTTTAAGATTTTCTTTTTTTTTTTTTTGATGTGGACCATTTTTAAAGTCTTCATTGAATTTGTTACAATATTGCTTCTGTTTTGTGTTCTGGTTTTTTGGCCGTGAGGCATGTGGGATCTTAACTCCCCACCCTGCACCCCCTGCTTTGGAAGGCAAAGTCTTAACCACTAGACCACCAGGGAAGTCCCTTCATCTTTGTTCTTTTTCCTCAGGATTGCTTTGGCAATTTTGGGTCATTTATGGTTCCACATCAGTTTTGGGATTTTTTGTTCTAGTTCTGTGAAGAATGTCATGGGTAATTTGATAAGTATCACATTAAATCTGTAGATTGCTTTGGGTATTAGGCTGGCCATTTTAACAATATTCTTCCAATCCAAGAGCATGGGCTGTCTTTCCATTTCTTTGAATCATCTTCAATTTCCTTTACTAATGTTTTGTAGTTTTCATCATATAAGTCTTTCACCTCCTTGGTGAGGTTTATTCCTAAGTATTTTATTTTTTTGATGTGGTTTTAAAAGGAATTGTTTGTTTACATCCCTTTTTGATATTTCATTGTTAGTGTAAAGAAATGCAACCAATTTCTGTATGTTAGTCTTGTATCCTGCTACCTTGCTGAATTCGTTTATCAGTTCTAGTAGTTTTTGTGTGGAGTCTTCTGGGTTTTCTATATATAATATCATGTCATCTGCAGATAATGACAGATTTACCTCTTCCCTCTGAATTTGAGTACCTTTTATTTATTTTTCTTGTCTGATTGCTGTGGCTAGGACTTCCAGTACTATATTGAATAGAAGTGGTGAGCGTAGATATCCTTGTCCTGTTCCAGATTTTAGTGGGAAGGCTTTCACCTTTTCACCATTGAGTATTATATTGGCTGTGGGTTTGTCATAAATAGCTTTTATTATGTCGAGATATGTTCCTTCTATACCCACTTTTGCAAGGGTTTTTTTTTTTTATCATGAATGGATGTTGAATTTTATCAAATGCTTTTTCTGCATCTATTGAGATGATCATGTGGTTTTTGTCTTTTGTTGATGTGGTGTATCACATTGGTTGATTTGCATATGTTGAAACATCACTGTGACCCTGGGTTGAATCCAACTTGGTTCTGGTGTATGGCATTTTTTGTGTGTTGTTGGTTTTGGTTTGCTAATATTTTGTTGAGAATTTTTGCATCTATATTCATCAAAGATACTGGCCTGTAATTTTCTTTTTTGGTAGTGTGTTTGTCTGGTTTTGGTATCAGGATGATGGTGGCTCATAGAATGTCTTTGGGAGTTTTTCTTCCTCTTCAGTCTTTTGGAAGAGTTTGAGAAGGATCGGTATAAGTTCTTCTTTGTGTGTTTGGTAGAATTTGCCTATGAAACCATCTGGTCCTGGGCTTTTGTTTGTAGGGAGTTTTTTCTGTTTGTTTTTTTATTCCAGATTACAGATGCTATTTCACTTTTAGTGATTGGTCTGTTCAAGTTATCTATTTCTTCTTGATTTAGTTTTGGTGAGCTGTATGTTTCTAGAAAGTTGTCCATTTCTTCTAGGTTGTCGAATATGTTGGCATATAATAGTTCATCATATTCGCTCATGGTTTTTTATATCTCTGCAGTATCAGTTGTGATTTCTCCTCTTTCATTTCTTATTCTGTTTATTTGGGTCTTCTCTCTTTTCTTCTTGGTGAGCCTGGCCAGAGGTTTGTCAATTTTGCTTACCCTTTCAAAGAACCAGATCTTGGTTTTATTGATTTTTTTTCTATTGTTTTTTAAATCTGTTTTATTTATTTCCTCTCTAATCTTTATTATTTCCTTCCTTCTGTTGACTTTAGATTTTGTTTGTTCTTCTTTTCCTAATTCTTTTAGATGGTTAAGTTGTTTATTTGAGATTTTTCTTGTTTCTTAAAGAAGACCTGTATCACTATGAACTTCCCTCTAAGGATTGCTTTGGCTGCATCCCATAGATTTTTGTATGGTTGTGTTCTCATTGTCATTTGCTTCAAGGTATTTTTTTATTTCTTCTTTGATTTCATTGTTGACCCATTGGTTTTTTTAGTAGCATGTTGTTTATTCTCCTGGTAATTGTGGTTTTAAAAAATTAATTAGTTTATTTATTTTTGGCTGTGTTGGGTCTTCATTGCTGCACTTGGCTTTCTCTTGTTGCAGTGAGCCGAGGTTACTCTTTGTTGCGCTACATGGGCTTGTCATTGCAGTGGCTTCTCTTGTTGCGGAGCACAGGCTCTAGGCATGCGGGCTTCAGTAGTTGTGGCTCGCAGGCTCTAGAGTGCAGGCTCAGTAGTTGTGGCAAGTGGGCTTAGTTGCTCTGCAGCATGTGGGATCTTCCTGGAGCAGGGCTCGAACCCGTGTCCCCTGCTTTGGCAGGCGTATTCTTAACTACTGTGCCACCAGGGAAGCCCTTTGTAATTGTTTTTTCTTGTTTCTTTTTCCGTGGTTGATTTCTAGTTTTATGCCGTTGTGGTAAGAAAAGATGCTTGAAATAATTTCTATACTCTTAAATTTTTTGAGGATGGTTTTGTTCCCTAGTATGTGGTCAGTCCTAGAGAATGTTCCATATGCACTTGAAAAGAATGTGTATTCTGCTTTTTTTGGATATAATGTCCTGAAAATATGAATTAAGTCTAACTGTTCTGTTGTATCATTTAGAATCTCTGTTGCCTTATTGATTTTCCATCTTGAAGATCTATCCATTGATGTGAGTGGGGTGTTAAGGTCTCCTACTATTCTTGTGTTCCCATCAGTTTCTTCCTTTATGTCTGTTAGTATTTGTTTTATGTATTTGGGTACTCCTGTATTGGGTGCATATATGTTGGCAAGTGTAATATCACCTCCTTGTATTAATCCTTTTATCATTATATAGTGTCCTTCTTTATCTTGCTTTACAGCCTTTGTTTTTTTTAATATTTATTTTTTTACTGACGTATAATTGATTTACAATGTGTTAGTTCAGATGTACAGCAAAGTGATTCAGATATATATATATACACACACACACCACATCTTCTTTATCCATTCATCTGTCGATGGACATTTAGGTTGCTTCTGTGTCTTGTTTATAGCCTTTGTTTTAAAGTCTATTTTGTCTGGTATGAATGTTGTGACCCCTACTTTCTTGACATTTCCTTTTGCATGAAGGAATATCTTTGTCCATCCCCTCACTTTCAATCTATGTGTGTCCTTTGCCCTAAAGTGGGTCTCTTGTAGGCAGCATATTGTAGGCGCTTGTTTTATAATCCAGTCTGCTGCTCTGTGTCTTTTGATTGGAGCATTTAGTCCATTGACATTTAAGGTGATTATTGACAGATATGTATTTATTGCCATTTTAAACCTTGTTTTTCCATTGATTTTATATTTCTTCTTTGTCCCTTTCTTTTGCTTTTTGTTTTTCCTTTTGTGGTTTGATGATTTTCTTTTGTATTATACTTCTTTTTGGTTCTCTTCTTTTTGGTTTTTGTGAATCTGTTGTATGTTTTTGATTTGTGGTCACCCTGTTCTTCAAGTATGTTATCCCCTTCCTATATCTACTTGTTTTAGACTGGTAATCATGAAGGCTCAAACACATTCTAGGAAAAAAACGCTACATTTTCTGACTCTCCTCACCCACATTTTATGATTTTGATGTCCTCTTTTACATCTTCATGTTCATCCTTTTATTGTTAATTGTGGTTATCATCTCTTTCACAGAAATTTTTTGATTTCTTTTTAAATCTATGTACTGACTTATTTAAGTGATTTACTTTCCAATTGTGATTTTCTCTTTCTTAGAAGTCTTCTTTCTATTTAGAGAAGACCTTTCAATATTTTCTTTATGATAGGTTTAGTATTGCTGTATTCTTCTAGTTTTTGCTTGTGATAATTGAAAATTTTAAAAATGATAATTTTGCTGGGTAGAGTATACTAGGTTGCAGATTTTTCCCTTTCAGGACTTCCAATATATCTTGCCACTCTCTTCTGGCCTGCAACGTTTCTGTAGAGAAATAAGCTGATACTTTATGGGGGTTCTTTTGTAATTAACTCTTTTTTTTTTAACATCTTTATTGGAGTATAATTGCTTTACAATGGTGTGTTAGTTTCTTCTTTTTAACAAAGTGAATCAGCTATACATATATCCCCATATCTCTTCCCTCTTGCGTCTCCCTCCCTCCCACCCTCCCTATCCCACCCCTCTAGGTGGTCACAAAGCACTGAGCTGATCTCCCTGTGCTATGCGGCTGCTTCCCACTAGCTATCGTTTTTTCGTTTGGTAGTGTATATATGTCCATGCCACTCTCACTTTGTCCCAGCTTACCCTTCCCCCTCCCCAACTCTTTTTCTCTTGATGCTTTTAGAATCCTCTCTTTAACTTTTAATTATAATATATCTTGGTGTGGGTCTGTTTGGGTTCATCTTGTTTGGAACCCTCTGTGCTTTTTGTACCTGGATATCTACTTCCTTCTTTAGGTTTGGGAAGTTTTCAGCCATAATTTCTTAATACATTTTCAATCCCCTTTTCTCTTTCTTCTTCTTCTGGGAGCCATATTATACGTAGATTGGCATTATCCCATAGGTCTCTTATTTTCAGAACTCGGTGTCTGTTAGACTGAAGAGATCTGTTTCATTGTTCTTTCAGGGCAATTCTCTTGACCTTTTAATTGGGAGCGGTTCCTTTGCTTCTTTATTTTACTTATATTTCTCTTGCTCTGAGTTTAGGAGAAACAGTTATCTACTGTGGTCTTGAAGGGCTGTTTTTGTGTGGGAGTGGCCCTGTGTAGCCTCTGTGGGTTTAATAAGTTTTTGGTGCAAGGGCGGTTTTTAGTATGAATGCCCACCACCTCTTTCTTCAGTGTATGCTGGCCATTATCCCCTTGATAGTAGGTGTGACTAGAGCCTGCATTGGATGTTGAGCAAGGCCTTCCTTTTTGCTCTGTGGTGGTCACTGCCTTGTCTAACTGTTCCCTAGTTGTTGGAATAGAAGCCCCCAGATCCGTTTCTGAGCTGAGGTGTAAGGTAGGCAGGACTGGAGCATTCCCACTGGGAGAGGAGCCCCTGAGTGTTCCTCCGCCAGAGCCATCCACTGGTGTGCATGCTCTGTTGTGTCACCTGTTGTGCGGGATCACAAAGTCCACTGTTGTTGGCACTGCCCTTGGCCCCGCCTCAAACATGGGAATGACGTCAATAAACCCTGGTGTTTCTCAGGCGTTGTTTTCACAAGGCCACCAGTGCAGATCCACCGAAGTCAGGTCCCAGGACTGCAGTAGTCATGCACCTGGACTTGGTGTGGGAGTGAGGCAGCTCAGATCCTGGCCTGGCCCAGCCCCTGCGTGCAAGTGCCCACAAAGCCCACAGCTCCTAAGGCCAGACCCGTCCCAGCCGCAGGAGCACCCATCATCTGCTCGGATGTCCCACAGGTGCTGAACTTACAAAGCTGGCAGCAGAGGTGTACATCTGCAGTTCACACAGCTGGGGAAAGATTTCAGCCCTGCTTCATAAGTCATGCGGTCACTGGGGCTCAGTTGTGATTTCAGCCCCACCTCTGCACGTGGGCAACCCACTGGCACCTGCTCCTGGAGCCCGCCAAGGCCGTGGCTGGGGTGTGTGGGCCCACCCAGGCGGCAGCTGGGGCATGGAGAAAGAGGCTGCTATGGCGGCCCCACCCCTCCCTTTGCTCACCACTCAACAATGGTGCATCGCTTCTATGGCAGGCCCGGGCTTCTTCTGCAAACAGCCCTGGTTGCAGCCATACCACATTCCAGCCCCTTCAGGCTGTCTCCACACAGGCAACACCAGTCCTCTCTCCAGGTCTCCTCTAAACCCCAATTTTCAGCACTGAGACCCCTCCTGTACCAGCAGATTCTTGTCTCAGGCTGCAGCATGCAGGGTAGTGGCGTGGACTGTCTGTGCAGGTCTCTCTCTGTTCTGCCTGCCGCAAACCAGTTGTTTTGCTCTTCTCCAAGCCTCTGTAGCTCCCTTTCTGTCTCAGTTGATCTCCCAGTGAGGGGGCTTCCCAGGGTGCAGGAACCTTTCGTCTTTTACCTCTCTCTCCCAGGGGCACAGGTCCCATCCTGCTTCCTTCCCCCCTCCTTTCATCCTGCCCAGTTATGTGAAGGTGTTTCCTGTCCTTTCAGGTGTTTGAGGTCTTCTGCTAGTGTTTAGTAGGTATTCTGTGAGAATTGTTCCATTTGTAGATGTATTTTTGATGTATTTGGGGGAGGAGGTGAGTTTTACATCCTTCTACTCTGCCATCTTGATTCCTCTCCCAGTACCATACTATTTTGATTACTGTAGCTTTGTAGTATAGTCTGAAGTTAGGGAGCATGAAATCTCCAGCTCTGTTCTTTCTCAAGATTATTTTGGCTATTCGAGGTCTTTGTGTTTCCATACAGATTCTAAAATTATTCTAGTTCTGTGAAAAATGCCATTGGTATTTTGGTAGGGATTGCATTGAATCTGTAGATTGCCTTGGGTAGTATGGTCATTTTAACAATATTGATTCTTCCAATCCATGAACATGGTGTGTCTTTCCATCTGTTTATGTCATCTTCAATTTCCTTCATCAGTGTCTTACAGTTCTCTGGGTACAGGTCTTTTACCTCCTTAAGTAGGTTCATTCCTAGGTATTTTATTCTTTTCAATGCGATGGTCAATTGGATTGTTTCCTTAATTTTCTTTCTGATAATTCACTGTTAGTGTATAGAAATGCAGCAGATTTCTGTATGTTAATTTTGTATCTTGCGGGACTTCCCTGGTGGCGCATTGGTTAAGAATCTGCCTGCCAATGCAGGGGACACAGGTTCGAGCCCTGCTCCGGGAAGATCCCACATGCCATGGAGCAACTAAGCCTGTGCGCCACAACTAGTGAGTCTGCGCTCTAGAGCCCGCGGGCCACAACTACTGAAGCCCACACACCTAGAACCTGCGCTCTGCAACAAGAGAAACTACTGCAGTGAGAAGCCCACGCACTGCAACAAAGAGTAGCCCCCACTCGCTGCAACTAGAGAAAGCCTGTGCACAGCAACGAAGAACCAACGCAACCAAAAATAAATAAATAAATTCATTTAAAAAAAAATGTTGTATCTTGCCACTTTACCAAATTCGTTGATGAGTTCTAGTGGTTTTTTGGTGGCATCTTCAGGATTTTTCTATGTATAGTGTCATGTCATCTGAAAACAGTGACAGTTTTACTTATTCCTTTTCAATTTGGATTCCTTTTCTTGTCTGATTGCTGTGGCTAGGACTTCCAATACTATGTTGAATAAAAGTGGTGAGAATGGGCATCCTTGTCTTGTTCCTGATCCTGGAGGGAATGCATTCAGCTTTTCACCATTGAGTGTGATGTTTTTTCACCATTGTGTATGATGTTAGCAGTGGGTTTGTCGTATTTGGCCTTTATTATGTTGAGGTATGTTCCTTCTATTCCCACTTTCTGGGGGGGTTTTGTTATAAATAGTTGTTGAATTTTGCCAAAAGCTTTTTCTGCATCTATCGAGGTGATCATATGGTTTTTATTATTCAGTTTGTTAATATGGTGTAGCACATGGATTGATTCACAGATATTGAATCATCCTTGCATCCCTGGGATAAATCCCACTACATCATGGTGTATTGTTGGATTCTGTTTGCAAATCTTTTGTTGAAGATTTTTGCATCTATGTTCATCAGTGATATTGGTGTGTAATTTTCTTTTTTCGTGATATCTTTGTCTGGGTTTGGAATCTGGGTGATGCTTCATAGAATGAGTTCGGAAGTGTTCTTTCCTCTGAAATTTTTTGGAATAGTTTGAGAAGAATAGGTATTAACTCTTCTCTAGATATTTGGTGGAATTCACCTGTGAAGCCATCTGGTCCTGGACTTTTGTTTGTTGGGAGTTCCTTTGTTTGTTTCTGTTTTTTAATTACTTCAGTGTCATTACTGGTAATTGGTCTGTTCCTATTTTCAGTTTCTTCCTGGTTTAGTCTTGGGAGATTATATATTTCTAGGAATTTGTCTATTTCTTCTAGATTGTTCATTTTATTGGCATATAATTGTTCGTAGTAGTCTCTTATGATCCTTTGTATTTCCATGGTGTCAGTTGTAACTTGTTTTTCATTTCTGATTTTGGCCCTTTCTCTTTTTTTCTTGATGAGCCTGGCTAAAGGTTTATCAGTTTTGTTTATCTTTTCTTTTTTTTTTTTTTTCAGGCAAGGCTTTATGGGGGCCCCTGCTGCAGCAGGGGGGAGCACGAACAAACAAAAGGTTCCCTTGCTTGCTCACTCCCTGAGGGGGGCGTCGAGCTTGTTCCTTATATGGGGTGAGGGTCCAGCTCTTATTGATCTTTTTTATTGTTTTTTTTTTCTAGTTTTTTTTAGTCTTTATTTCTAAATGATTAGCGTAAATTTTACCATTCATCTTTATGCAGTGCCAATTTTTAAATGCAAATATAGGCACATTGAACTCATATGTGGAATCACCAAAATGATGCAATTCGTATTTCATAGCTCACATTTACCAGAACGGTGGACATACTGTACAAAACTAATTTGACTGGTTTTATTTCACTTCATAACATGCACACATTCTCCCAATACTCTCTGCCTTGGCTTACTGATGAGTGAGGAAGAACTGACAGGAAATGGAACTATCTTTACATTTCCTTCTAGCCCATCATTTTCAGCGCAGTAGTTGGCTGATACAAGGAAGTAACACAAATAACAAAAGATTATAGAGTTCCCTGGTCATTTCTGTTTCTTAAAACATCATTGCCTTCTTTCTGCCTTTGAAGCAAGTTCTGGTTGTAGTGCAAAGTATGGCCTCTGGGGCTGTCCTAGACATAGCATGCTTATTTTCCATTTGCTTAGAGTCTCACTGAATTCTTCCACATCATGGGCCCGCTGGGATGCTGTACTCATGAGGTGGCAAGGAGCAGAGGACACAGACATCGCATATCTCCCCTGCTCACGCACATGCTTCTTGTTCCATCAGAACTCGCTTAACAGAACACAAATTCAAAAACATAAAGAGTTCGAGATGGCAGTAGCAGAGCTTTAAATCACCTGCTGCGCTCTTCCCCACCCTCCATTCTTTGGGCAGCCACTTTCAACTTTCATCCTTTTTAGCTTTTTCTTACCTTATTTACTTTCATATTTCCAAAAAGCCTTCCTAGAGTGCTGTTTCTTGATTTTTCAATTTAGATATTATCAGATGACTTGTACAATGGAAGGTTGGGATTTAACCTCCTTGTGTCACTTCCTGCACACATTTGCCCCTGCCATCACATCCCAATATCGTGTTAGCATATCTTTTTTTTTTTTTTTTTTTTTTTGCGGTATGCGGGCCTCTCTCACTGTTGTGGCCTCTCCCGTTGCGGAGCACAGGCTCTGGACGCGCAGGCTCAGCGGCCATGGCTCACGGGCCCAGCCTCTCCGTGGCATGTGGGATCTTCCCGGACCGGGGCACGAACCCGTGTCCCCTGCATCGGCAGGCAGACTCTCAACCACTGCGCCACCAGGGAAGCCCCTGTTAGCATATCTTGATTAAATCCACGTTCAGTGTTTTCATTATTAGGATTGTATCGATAATGCCGAACCAAGCGTTGTAACAAAATGATGTTCTCTTTTTAAGAACCACTTTTTTATTTGCCTAGTTTTCTTTGCTTCTCTAAGTCTTCCGTATCCTCCAGCAATTCTACAAAATGTCTCTTAATCCAGTTTTCCAGGCAATCCCTGCCCCATCGTCTAACAGTTTCCTTCTTTCCTGGACATCCCCCCAAACTTCCCTTTGTCCTTCTGCTCCAGTCTAAGCTGGGTGCTTTCTGTTGCTCCCCTGAAGTTGTCACGCATGGTCTTTCTGTCTCCTGGATCTCTTGCTTACCTTTTCTAGAGGAGTTTACTTCTTTGTTTGGTGGAGCATATTCTCAAGCAGCCTTCTGAGAAGGGGCGTGTGGAGGTGAATGGTTTGCTTGTCTTAAAATGTTCGCTTGTCTTTATTCTTCCCTCATACCTGACTGATCATTTGATAGCAACTTCTAAGTTAGAAGTCTTTCTCCCTCAGAATTTCAAAGGTGTCTTTCCTTTGTCTTCTAGCTTCCAACAGTGCTGTTGACAAATCTCATACCAGTCTAATTCCCAAACCTTTGTATGTGACCTTTTAAAAAGTCTGGAAACTTTTAGGATTTTCTCTATCTCTCTCTTAATATAGAGAATATTCTGTCTGTGTCTCCCTCTCTCTTTTTTTTCTCTTGGTGATTTGAACTTTTGCAATTATGTGCCTTGGTCTACTTTTATTCTGGGAGGACACTTGGTAGTCCCTTTTCATCTAAAAATTCATGTCCTTCAGTTCTTGGAAATGTTCTTATTATTTATTTGATAGTCGTCTTGCTTTTATTTTCTCCTTCTGGAACCCTTCATATTCAGCTATTCTCTCCCTTTCTTTTTTTTACTTTTTTCATCTCTTTCTGTTTACTGGAAGACATCCTTATCTTTACCTTATAACCCTTCTATTACATTAAAAATTTTTTTCCTATTGTACTTCTACTTTCCTGAACTTTCTTATTCGCTAAATACTTCTTTTTACTATCCTCTTCTAGGTCCATGAGTAGAGTATCTTATCTTTCTGAGGTTATTATTTATGTGGATTTTTTTTTCTTTTGCTCCCTGTAATATCTTTCTTTCCTTCGAGTTATTTTTTTAAATCTTTCTGTCATGTTATAGGTTTTCTTAAGATGGTATGGCTGTATTCCCTCCGTGGAAGGAGGCACTGGGCTGGAGTTGGGAGGTCTGTGGACTGGGCCGCACTTTTCCACATCACCTCTGAGGGACTGGTGGGGATGGGGCTGTTTCTTTGGGAGATCTTTAAATGTCAGTATCTAGGGTCATTTTTCTGAGTGATTGTTGCCCCAGAGAGGCATTCTCTAGTCTTTTCCTGGGAAGGTGTAAGTCTGGCTACAGCGTTCTGGCATCCAAATGGGGAAGGAGCTTGGCAGTTATCTCAGCCTTCCTCATGTAGACTTTTCTCTGTAGGTCCCTCTGCCTCAGGCCTTCCACTGTGCCTAGTGTTCCTGGACCAGATCTCCTGGATCACCCCGAGAGTGACCCCGGCCCTCTGCCAGGCAGGGAGGTGGCCATCGCCTGGCTACATAGGGTTGGGAAGGGGATCTAGTGGGTCTTACAGACTTTCAGCCAGGCTCTTGTCCTCAGTCTTCCTGATGCACAGGCCTCCAGGGGTCCCTGGGACCCTGATTCCTGAGCCCTTCCAGGGTCCCACTTCTGGGTAGTTTCTCCCTGCAGGACTGGCTCTCAGCATTCACTGCTGTGGTAAGTCAGCTGCTACTCGATCATCTGCTTTCCAGCTTCTAGAATTTTTGCTGACATCTTCCATCTGCCATCATCACCTCTCTCTTGCCCTTTGTCCTTGTGGATTTATGCCTTGTTTATTCCTTTCCTATCATCTTAGTGGGGCTCTGGAAGGGAGTGGAAATAAATCTGTGTCTGTTCAATGAGCCATATTTTTCTAGAAGGCCATTCACTGGGGCCAGGTTCGTTATGGATGTGAGAGCAAGGACTCTGGCCTCTGATAGAAGAGGGATAACTGGGTGGAGAGTGAGACTAGAAGCAGAGAAGTGTTGAGTTTGATGTTAAGACCCTGGACTCTGGGCCAGGTTTCTACCTGTGTTGGCAGACAGTTACACTAGCCTTAAGCCTCAAAGACTGGGGATAATGACGGGACTGCCTCCTGGGTTGCCCTGAGGATTCAGTGAGCACACATGTGAAGTGTGTAGCACAGCACTGGCCACACGGTTAGCATTCAATGCCTGGTGACTGTTGTCACTGTTACCAAGTGATAAGTGACTAGGAGCTGAAGCAGAGAAGTGGCCCGCGCGCAGGGAAAGCTGGGTAGAAAACCATCCCAAGGGTCTGTCACCTCCCGACATAGGAGTCAAGAGTGAGAGAAGGGCTGGGAAATCAGAAGAGTAGCCGCCCCTGCAGTACCCTGAGGGCTTTTCCCAGCTGCCCCCACCCAGGGTGCCGCCCAGCCTGACTTCTGTCAGGACAGACAGACGGACAGATATGTCTCTGTCTTCATTCAGCTGCTGGAATGCGTGAGGGACTTGGCTTGGGGCCTGGGGTGAGGGTGGGAGGAGAGGGCGAAACCCTGAGCCAGCCAGGGCCTCCCGGAGCCTTGGCACTGAGAAGAGCTGGAAGGAGGCGGAAAGAGAGATACAGGCGGAAAGAGAGATACAGGCGGAAAGAGAGATACAGGCGCGGCAGATGGAGGGGAGCTGGGGAGGGAGGAGAAGTTCATCTCCCCAAGGGTGGTCGCACTCTCACCTCTCCATCCTGGAGGGTCAGGCAGGAGGGGATCACGAGGCCCAGGACAGGTGCGGGAGGGGGTGCTCAGACGGAGGATGTGGTACCAACCTGTCCTCTAGCCCCTCCGCCCTCTGTCTCCTTGTTGGGGGTGGGACAGAAGACAGGACAGGTCCCACCTAGACAGGATGGAGGCCAGAATGAGCAAGATTCACAGAAGGAAGGCGCCAGGTGGAGTCAGGCAGTGTTTCCAGGGCTTGAGGGTGTCCTAGAGGCACTCAGACCGCCCCCCCTTCCCCACTGGATGTGACACTCCTCGGCTCCCTGCAAGGAGATGTTTATTAGGCCACACAGACCCAGACATTGGCGAATCCCACTTGGTCTCAAACTGTGCTCAGGGGGACAGTGGTAGAGGAGGTAGTGTCCCTGTCCTCAAGACCCTCACCATCTGGGGGGCACAGACATGTGACAATTCCGGGTAATTAGCACTGTGGCAGACAGGCCTGTGGGGTTTGTAGGAACCTGGAGAAGAGGGGCAGGGACGTCACCTCTGAGAAGGAGCCGCGGAGCTGCCCTCTAAGGACTGCTGCAGCACCCTGAGGAAGAAGGGTGCTCTAGGTGGGGTGCACAGCGTGGTCCAGGGCTGGCAGTGCGGGAGCGTGGGGTGGGATGGAGAATCTTCAAGAGGTGGTGGTGGGGCTGGAGGAAAGCTTCTGGGGCCTGTGGTCATTGGCCAGTCCAAGACGTCAGCCTGAAGAACTTGAAGAGCCTTTCTAGACTGAGAGCTGCTTTCAGGGACCCTGCTGTTTCATAAGGGACCTCTCGTTTCTTGAACTACTACTTGGACCTGGGGCCAGGGAGGGAAGGCCCTGTTCTCTCATGCCTTCGCAGCCAGGATTTCTGGAAGGAGAGAGGCGGGCCTTATCGTGTGTCAGGCCCTTGCCCCCACCATCTGGCGACTCCATGACTAGGCCCCCAGGGGTGGCGAGGGGAGGGGGTGCACAGGCCTCTCCCAGATGATGGGCAGCTCTTTGCAGCCCTTGAAGTGGGAGTGACACTTCCGACTGGAGCCACCCGCTGTCTGCTCTGACCCCATGTGGGGTTGCCCAGCCCACTATAATTAGAGCGAGGAGGGGCCCCGAGGGGAAGGGCTGACGTATGTCAGCAGCACGGGGAGCCTGGCAGTAAGCCGACCAGAGGAAGGAAGGGCCGGCTGTCGGCCGCCCGTGTGACTTTTCCCAAGTAGATGCTGCTATTTATACCTCTGTTGCTTGGGATCCCATAGGCTGCCTCAGCCTTTTGTAGATGAGGATGTGAAGGCCCAGAGAGGGTAAGGGATGGCCCAAGGCCACACAGCATCTGTAGCAGGGCAGGATTGGGGTTTCCAGTCAGCATCTGGGCCTGAATGTGGCTCTGATTCTGGTGGTGGGTCCTACGAGGACCCTTCAGGCCCCCCAACCTCGCACACACATATAGGATGGCCCTGAGAGGTTGTGGTCGCCCTGGCTGCCCAGCAGCAGGCCACAGAAGCTTGATTCATGGCATGTCAGCACCGGGTCCTGGCCGGAAAACTGAAGGGCT
The DNA here is from genome assembly GCF_964374135.1 of Grampus griseus. Lineage (NCBI taxonomy): Eukaryota > Metazoa > Chordata > Mammalia > Artiodactyla > Delphinidae > Grampus > Grampus griseus. The sequence goes on along the minus strand of NC_139018.1, from coordinate 120,257,770 downwards.
GGATGTGGCCTGGGACCTGTTGGTGTGGGGCTGAGGCACGTTGGACCCCAGTCAGAGGAGCTCCCTGGCTGGGTCTGAGTCAGAAGAGTGGGTGAAGCCCCCAGCTACATCTTGAGTTGTGTCCTGCCAGGCAAAAAGGAGGAGCCCCGGGGCCAGGTTGACCCTTCACCCCCTTCCTCCCCGTCTCAGCCGATGCTCTGCCCCCGGGTGCAGGCGCAGGGAGCCCGCAGGCTGAAGCCAGCAATCAGAAGACTCCTTTCTCCCTGCCAGACCTCAGCTGCCATGATTTAGAGCTTCTGTTTGGAGTGAAGTGTTTGAGGCGGGCTCACGATCGGATGGGAGGAGCTCTGCACCAAGGGCAGCCTAGCAAGTGGACACGTGGGCGTTGGCAGCCTGGCCTGGCATCACATCCTGACCATCACTGCCCTCCCACGTGACTCAGGGCAAGGGACGCACTGCCCTGGGCCCTGAAAGTGGAAGGAGATGGTGGTAGAGTTTTCTGCTTGAGGGGTTGTGAGCGGCAGATGGGAGAGCGCCCGCTCAGCACCCGGGGCTGGCCTGGCCTGCAGCGATCCGGGACAGACAGCTGGGTCCCACACCTGCTCATTCGCCCGACGCCCATTTTACAGGGTCCATTTCTAGCTAACACAGGTGGGCCAGGTGATTCTGGGTGGGGAGGGGCCCCCAGGGTCCTCAGCAGGAGTCTGGTCACTGAGGCTTTGTTCCCTGAAGCTCTGGTGGAGCCCGGGCCCTGCCACTAGCCAGGGGACTTGGGAGACCACATGGACCACCCCCCCTGGCCTGGGCTCGCAGCTCCCAGACCTCTGCCTCTGAAATTTGGACTCCCAGATCCCAGTGGCTGACTGCCCCCAGCCTTCCCTCACGCGGGCCTACAAATTGGCCTATTTCTCGTCCTCTCTGTGGCCCGTAGTGTCTCCTCCTTCCCTCCTGGCCAGACCCCAGCATCCATCACCTCTGCCTTTCTTTCCTGTGCCTCCCTCAGTCCTAACCAGGACCCTTTGCTCATCCTGGCTCCCTGACCTGGCACCAGCCACCCTCAAGCCTCCCAGACTGGAAAACTGGGGGGTTTCTGCCTCCCCCTACCCTGCTTAGCCTGGGACCCCAAGTCCCATAGGTCCTGCCTCCCTCCTGCCACTGCCAGGGAGTCCTGGCAGGAGATGGACAGGAGTAAATAGGGGAGTGACACAGGCTGGCAGACACTGGGCTCTCTCCCAGGTTGGCGGCCGGACAGGGGGCAGCCTTCAGGCCTTGGTCCTCCCACAGATGACCCTAGGTCTCAGCCCAGGGCGGGGCTCTCAGAGGCCTGCTGTTGTATCAGCTGTGATGTGATGCTCTCCAGATCGTGGACAGAGGGGTGGAGGCTGCAGGAGCTCCGAGCAGGCTTAGTGGTCCAGGAGGCTGCAGAGGGCAGGGCCTTTCGGCTGGATCTTGGGGAAAGAGGCTTCACCAGTGGAGGAGTGGGGAGAGTGTCGTGGGTGGAAGGAATAGTTTGTGGAGAGGCCTGGCACTGGGGAGCGGGGATTAGCCAGCTGGAGTGCCCTGGAGATGGATGGGAGAGGCTGGGAGGGTCTTTCCTGCTAGCTTAGGTCAAAGAATAGGATAGGTGAGCAAGGAGGCTGGAGTTTTCCTGTAAGTTTAGGGCTTTAAGCCCCTTCCCACCTTCCCTGCACAACTGGTCTGGTGCGGCCTCCCTGATGGGTCTCTCAGGCTGCGCCCTCTGCCCCAGAGGACAGGTGGCTCCTCACTTCATACTCCTGTCTCATCTCTGCAGCCGTGGGTGGGGCCTCTGCCTGGATGACTCTCCCACCAAGGATGTCATCGACTTCCCTTCGATACCACCTGGCGTCCTCTATGACGTGGACCACCAGTGTCGCCTCCAGTATGGGGCCTACTCTGCCTTCTGCGATGACATGGACGTGAGTGTGGGGCCTGTGTGGACACGGGGGAGGAGGGCAGCCCTCAGCAGCCTGCAGACCCCACCCAGCCTGGGCTCGGCCCGCACGTGATGCCCACGAGACATAAAGTGGCCTGTGGGAGAGGCCGAGGGTTGGGCGGCCGTAGACCTGGGTCTGCATTCTGGGTGGACCATTTACCAACCATGGGACTTTGGGCAAGGCCCTCACCTGCTGGAGCTGGATCATAAGAGGTAAAATAAAACCTCTCCTGCGGGGTCCTGGGGAAGATCGCCCAAAGTGATGGCCATGGGCATGTCAGAGACCCTGCGGCTTCTAACCAGGGTGTTTCCACACGGGTAGGCTGAGGCTGGGAGAGGTGTGGGTGAGCTGGGGACTGCCTGAGCCACAAACTCGAGCCTGGGGCCCCAGCCCAGGACCCCCTACACCATGTGCCGGCCCCAAGGAGGGGTTCCCAGGGGTCTCGTGGGGGTGGTGAGGGGGCAGGGCAGGTGGTGGCGCCGAGGAGGAGGTGAGGGTATGGCCCTTGCCCTCCTCCTTGCAGAATGTCTGCCACACGCTCTGGTGCTCCGTGGGGACCACCTGTCACTCCAAGCTAGATGCAGCTGTGGATGGTACCAGGTGCGGGGAGAGCAAGGTAGGGGTTCGCCAGTCCAGCTGCGGAGGGGGTGAGAGGTGAGACTCCCTGCTGTGTCCGTGCTCTGGGGTCGCTCATGCCCTTAGCAGAACCCCAGCCCTCTCTGGCCCAAGTCCCCACCTGCAGAATGGAGGCTTTGGGGCAGAGCTTGACTGGGCAATTCTCCAAAGTGCCTTCAGCTCGGAAGAGTCAGCATGTGGACTCTTATTTTATTCCTTGCTCGGCTCCACCATGGGGCCCAGGTGTTGGGCGACTGGAAGGGGGCCTCCCCCAGCCCTTAGGTCCTTCCCCTCTGGGCCTTTCCAGGCCTTCCACCCACCTTGTTCTCACTAGGGTGAGGAGCTTGGAGTGGGCTTGCTCTACCTCTGTCTGTCTCGGTAGTGGTGTCTGAATGGGGAGTGCGTTCCCATGGGCTTCCGGCCCGAGGCCGTGGACGGTGGCTGGTCTGGCTGGAGCGCCTGGTCCGTCTGCTCCCGGAGCTGTGGCGTGGGCGTGCAGAGTGCCGAGCGGCAGTGCACGCAGCCTGCGTGAGTGCGGGGCCGGGACTCCCGGGGCAGGTGGGATGGGGCGCCCTGAGCAGAGCCGGCGATTGCAGGGACACTGGCTCTGTCCCAGCCTCCCACTCGCAGAAGTATCCCCATGGAGGCCAAGCCTGGAGTGTCCAGAGCCACCTCGGGTCACTTCTAGGAGTGCCCCGGAGGCTGATTGAGTCGCCACTGCTGACCCCATTGCAGAGAGGGAAACACCAAGGCCCAGACACTGGAGGGACTCATCAGAGGCCACACAACAAAGCAGCAGCTGGTGGGAGGGAAGCAGGGAGGACAGTGGCTAAGAGCTTAGACCCTGAACCTTAGATGGATCAGGGTTCAAATTCCCTCTCCACCCCTTCTCTGGGCCTCAGTTTCCAGAGAAAGTATATGATGGGGCAGCAGCAGTGCCCATCTGGTAGAGGATAAATGCAGGTAAAGTCCTACAGCTAGTTCGTAGTAAGCGCTCAGTAAATAGAGCCACTTAGTGGCATTTGAGGTACAAGTGGGTCCAAGATGAGACTGGGGACAGCTGGGAGAATTGGTCAGCCTGGGAGGGGTGCTGTGTGACCTGGGGTGAGTGACTTCATCTCTCTGGGCCTCAGTTTCCCCATCTAAGAGTGGTGAGGTGAAGATTCAGGGAGATGCAGAGAGGCCAGCTGTACTGTAGACCGAGGGGATGCCCGGCACCTTTGGATGAGCCCACTTCACTAGGCTGCCCCAGGGTGGGCATGGGATTCAGAGCCAGGTCCTTCTAGGGCCCCGTGCTTATACCCCACCCTGCCTCCAGGCCCCTAGGCCTGAGCTGGGTTGGGGGCAGACAGGGTGGGGTTAAGGTTCAGGCTCTATGCTGGGGGCATACCTCTCAGCTGGGCCAGGGCCAAGGGGGCTTCCTTTTGACCTGGGCTGGGGTGCTGCCACCAGGAACACATCTGCTGACACATGGGCTGTCAGGACTCTGGGTCCCACGGGCTGGAGACTTGTAGTGGCCCCTTCAGCCAGTCATGTCTGCAGCTTGGCCCAGCCTCTGAACAACCCTCTGCAGAGGCAGCCCCAGTCCCATTTTATAGATGAGGATACTGAGGCCCAGAGGGGTCCAGAGACTTGGCCAAGGTCACACAGCAGGTTAGGGGCAGAGCCCAGGCTTCCTGCTGCCACCTCCCCTGAGATGCTTTCAAACAGGGAGCCTGTGTCTGGACCAGAGTGTGGGCGACCCACAGGGAGAGCAGCGTGAACAGAGGTGGACGGCGGGAATCTCTGGGTGTTAGGGGTGCAGGAGGAGCCGCTCGCTCCGAGGGCCCACTTCTGGATCCGGGTGTGCAGTCGGCACTCACTGCCCCCCACCCCACTCTCCCCACAGGCCCAAATACAAGGGCAAATACTGCGTGGGTGAACGGAAGCGCTTTCGCCTGTGCAACCTGAAGGCCTGCCCCGCCGGCCGCCCCTCTTTCCGCCAAGTCCAGTGCAGTCACTTTGACGCTATGCTCTACAAGGGCCAGCTGCACACGTGGGTGCCCGTGGTCAATGACGGTGAGTCCTATTGCCCACAGGGACACTGAGGCCTGGAAGGGCAGAGATCCAAGGGCCAAGGTTGCCCAGTGATACAGGCACTGTCTGCCGGGGCTGCTGCTCCCTCCTGGCTCCCATGGACAGCCTTGCACCCCCAGCCCGCCACTGATGGGTGTCGTGGAGGCGGTCTTCCCGGTGGCCTCCGTGGCTCCTGCCCTGCCCTGGTTGCCCCTCACGGCTCCTCTGCTTGGGCCCCCAGTGAACCCCTGCGAGCTGCACTGCCGGCCCTCGAATGAGTACTTTGCTGAGAAGCTGCGGGACGCTGTGGTCGATGGCACCCCCTGCTACCAGGGCCAGGCCAGCCGTGACCTCTGCATCAACGGCATCTGCAAGGTGTGCCCAGCTAGGAAGAGAGCCTCCAGCACTGCCCTCCCCAACCCCCTGGCAGGTCTCCTCTGGCTTCCTCCTGCTTCCCTCTGGCCCCCCTCCCCAGGCTGTACCATTGGGCTTCCCCGCTCTGCCAGTGAAGCCCTTTGATGGTCTGCCATCGCCTCTCAGCAAAGCCTCCCCGCTCCTCCTGGGACTGGAGCCCCCGTATCATTGGGCCTCACCCCCAGGCTCTGCCTCTGCACCATGGCCTGCCCGCCATGGCTTCTGAATGCTGGCTTTCGTACCGGCCCAGACCCGGCCCGGAAACCAGAGCTCAGGTGGTAGCTCGACCTCCTGCTGGCTGGATGACCCCCAGCAGTGGTTTCCTCTGCGATAGTAGAATGGGGACTCTCCGTCCATGTAGCCACGTCACAGGGTTAAATGCAGTCATTTAACAGGGCAATTGCAGGGCCGTGCAGGCCTCAGGGCCTGGCAGAGAAAGCGTCAGTGTTTGCTGACAATACTTAGACTTATTTCCAGCAGTATCAGTGCCACTCCCCCTGCCCGTGTCCTCAGCACTTTCTTTCCTCTGCTCCTGGGAAGGGAAGCCCCTGGGCGTGGAGGCCTGTGCTCTGGGGAGGACCAGCAGGGAACACTGATTTCTGCTTCGGGGAAATTCCTGTCCACGCTGGTCAGGAGCGCGGGTGTGCCAGCTCCCCCTGCCTGCTGTGGCCTTTTACAAAGCTTCTCCCGTCTCTTGTCTCATGCGATCTCACAGCACACCTTCCCGGTGCAGGTGGTTCTCCCTGTTTCACATCTGAGGAAGCTGAGGCCCAGAGAGGTTGAGGGGTTTACGTGGGGTCAGAGGGCACAGCTGTGGTGGGGCCCCCGCTCCCTGCTCCGAGCTCTCTCCTCCCCACCCTGGCAGGCCCCCGAGGCTGGTGCCAGAGAGGGCTCGCCGCCAGGGGCCCAGCACCAGGGGGCTCCCCTCCCCATGTGTTGCAGAATGTGGGCTGCGACTTCGAGATTGACTCGGGTGCCGTCGAGGACCGCTGCGGCGTGTGCCACGGCAACGGCTCCACCTGTCACACCGTGAGCAGGACCTTCGAGGAGGCTGAGGGCCTGGGTATGGGTGGGACCCCTGGTGGGGGGCAGGGCACTCTTGACCTGGTGACCCTTCCTTGTCTCCCTTGAGCCCTGCCCATGGCCCCCATGGCCAGAGATGGGAAGCAGGGAAGCTGCCTTGCTGGGTCTAGGATCCTGGCAGGAGTCAGGGCACCCAGGCCCAAGTGCAGAGACCTGCCTTCACAGGGAGTCCTCCTGCCCCAGGGACCCCAGCCTGGGCTTATCAGGCTTATGAGTGGCCTTATGAAGCTTTAGAGACCCCCCAGCTCCACTCACTCGCCTCAGGGCCTGTTTTGCATCCATTGCTTAAGTGCCAACTGTGTGCTAGGTGAGGGAGACACAGAGGTGAAGAGCTTACAGTCTCACCTTTTGGTGTGACAGATGCAGTGGAGGGAGGCCCAGAGGGCTGTGAGAGCCCTGAGGAAGGAGGTCCTGACATGGAGAGGTCAGGGAAGACTTCCTGTAGGAAGTGGAAGTTGAGCTGAATCATAAAAGACTCAGATGAGATGGGGAAAAGCATTACACATGGAGGAAAGAGCTTGTGCCCAACAAAGCCTGGAGGCAAGAAGGAGCATGCTCTGTCTGGGGACCTATCTATAAGAAAGGCGGGGATGCCATAAGGCTTTGAATGCTAGACCGAGAAGCTTAGATTTCAGCCCCAGAGATGCAGTCCAGTGTGGTGGTTAAAGCTCAGACCTCAGAGCTTGATTCACATCCCAGCAGAGCCCTGGTGCAAGTTATGTAACCTTTCTGTGCCTCAGTGCCCTCGTGTGTAAAATGGGGATAACAGTAGTGCCTACGTCATAGGGTTGTTACACCTGCAGAGTCCTCAGGGTAACGCCAGGCACGTGATGGGTACTACTTAGTGAAAGAACAGAAACAGGCTGTATAGGTATGAGCAGGATATCCCAGGGGAAAGGCCCAGTCAATTGGGGTTTTTAGAAAGGTCATGCTGGCCCCAGGTATAGGGGATAGGCCCAGCCTTGTGACAGGGAGACCAGCTAAGGCTTCCCAGAGAAGGGTGGTGGGGCATGGGTCAGGGGGAAGGATTTGAGCCCTTCTGAGGCTTTGGTGATCTGGGACAGATCTAAGTGGGGAACCCAGAATCAACGATGGAATCTTTGGCATCGCCAGGCAGGGGCAAGTGGAAAGAGAGGTGAGGGCGGGCAACAGCTAACCCTCTTACCTCTTTTCACCACCTGTGCACAATGTCCCTGGCCAACAGGGTATGTGGACGTGGGGCTGATCCCAGCCGGTGCTCGCGAGATCCGCATCGAGGAGGTGGCCGAGGCCGCCAACTTCCTGGCCCTACGCAGCGAGGACCCGGATAAGTACTTCCTCAACGGTGGGTGGACCATCCAGTGGAACGGGGACTACCAGGTGGCGGGGACCACCTTCACATATGCGCGCACAGGCAACTGGGAGAACCTCACGTCCCCGGGTCCCACCGACGAGCCTATCTGGATCCAGGTGACCGCCTCCTGGGGCCCAGGCTGGGGAGGAGCAGAGGTGGGGTCCGTGGCTCCCAGCCGCATGGCAGGAGCGAGCCCGGCTCCGGGCCTGGCCCTACTGCTGGGGCCTCTGCCTCGGCTTCCCCATCTCTAGAATGGCTCCATGGTGTAGCCCCAGGTCCCAGAGGTGGCTGAGGTTGGCTCCTTTAGGATGGGTGGCAGGGCTTGGCAGAGGGAGAGGACACCTCATGCTCACGGAGGCCCCCCCCCCGCCTGCCCCAGCTCCTGTTCCAGGAGAGCAACCCTGGGGTGCGCTACGAGTACCTCATCCACAGGGAGGCGGATGGCCGTAGCCAGTTCCAGCCGCCCGAGTTCTCCTGGCACTATGGGCCCTGGACCAAGTGCACAGTCACCTGCGGCACAGGTGAGGAGAGCAGTGGGTGCAGCTCCTGCCCAGCAGGGCCTGTGTCTCTGGGCACTGATGCCTGGCTTTAGCCTCTGGCTCATTGCTTAGTTGCTGGGCTGCTGTGAACTGGGAATGCTGCTTCTGGGCCTCAGTTCCCCCATCTATATAATGGGGCTAGCAGTGGCCCCATCTCATAGGTCCACTGGGAGAGGAAACAAGGTGAGGCAGGCACGGCACGTGGTGCTTGGCGAGCGCTCAGCGTGTCTCCCCCAGAGAGGCACCAGCTGCCTCTGCCTCTTCTCACTGCTCAGCTCTGGCGGGTCCTGTGCCCGTGGTTCTGCCCCATACCTGGGATCTGACCCCTTCATCCTCCCAGAGCTTTACCTGCATCTCCATCAGGACAAGCTCCTTCCTCTCCTCTAGCTCCTGCCACAGACAGGCTTCCCCAGGCCCCCCTCCTCCTCGGTGCCCTCCCACCCTTCCTGGGAGGCCCAGAGCCTGACACTCCTGGGCTGCTGGCCCAGGAGGGCTTCCCCAGTGAGAAGGGGGAGTGGGGAGGGAGAGAAGGAGGAGGGGCAGGGGAGAGAAAGAAGGAGGGGGAGGAGGATGGAGTAGGACAGGGGCAGGGAGGAGGGAGCTGGGACGTGACAAGGATCTCCCCAACCAAACTCTGAGCCTCGTAGCCCAATGGCCTATTCACCACATTTACTTATTCCTTTAAACTCTTTATAAAATGTGTAACAATTTGACTAACTCTCACCACCCACCCCCCCCGTGGCTTCTTCAGTCTCCCTTCCCCTCCCCCTCCCCCTCGGTGTCCAGGGGTCTCAGTATCAGGAATCTGGGACAGAGACATTTGAACATTCCTTGAAATGCTATTATGATGACAAATGAACACTGACTCACTAAAGCTGGGCAGGAATCTTCAAAAGCTATTAAGGGCATGCTACCCCGTATGAGTTAAATTTACAAATGTGAAAACAAATACATTTGATGAACCAGACACTGGGCAATTGTCTTTCAGCAAATCGGTGGCTTCCCACGTGGCCAGAATAGGAATGTGTTGAGTGGCAAGTGGCAGGATCCTGATGCGTGGTAGCTGGAGCAGATGAGGGGTTTGCTTGGCTTCGGCAGTAAGAACCCCCAGGGAGGGTGCGTAGTCCACGCTGGCTGGATGGCCTGCCATGTTTTTAGGGACCACTCTCAGCCCTACCTTGCCCTCATGTGTGTCACAAGATAGCACCCTTTGCCCAGGCTTCTTGCTGGCAAGAAGAAGAAGGGGCAAAGGGCTGACTCTCGGGAAGGACTTGTGTCTTTTTCTCCCTTCACGACTGTGTCCCAGACCCCCTAGCTGCACGGGAACTACAGTGGGGAGTGTTTTCAGCAGGTCCCATTGTTACCTTGAACAAACCCTGCGTTCTATTAGGAAGGAAGGAGGCGGGTGGAGGGGAGACTGGAGGCTCAGGGCAGGGGTGAGTCCCCCTTCTGTGCCATAGGGAGAGCAGCGTGAAGGCAGAGCCCGTTGGAGTTGGTCCTGCCGCTGGGCCTCAGCGGGCGGTGTGGGGTGCATGTGGAAAGGGGAGAGCAGGGCTCTGCAAGGGTGCAGAGAGCGGCAATGGCAGGGGGAGTGAAGGACAGGAACCGCGACAAAGCGAGTGCCGGGGCAGGGGGTGGGGAGTGCTGTGAGCTGGAGAGGAATGCCTGACTGGGAGGACTGACGGATTTCTCCTCCAGAATTTCTGGGCACTGATCCTGTTGGGAGGAGTGTAGACACTGGAGGTGGTGCTAGGCCGTGGTTGGATTTGGCACTGGTTGCACTCTTACCACGCACCAGGCACGGGCTGAGCCTGCACGTCCGTAAGCACGTTATCCTCACACCTGGCCTTCAAGGCAGGTGTTATCGTTACTCCCACTAACAGATGAAGACAGTGAGGTTCAGAGGGGCCAAGTGAGCTGCCCAGGCCTCCCAGCTAGGAAGCTGTGGGGCTAGAGCCCCCGCCCACTGAACCTGCACACTCTGCTGCCTCCCTAGGGGTGGGGGTGACGGCCAGGAGGACAGTGAGGTGGGGGCAGTGGGGGCCTGCCTTCAACCTGACAGAGGCAGTGAGGCCCTGTTCTGGAAGGGATCTGAGCAGAGTGGGGTAGAGCTGTGTCTCTGGGTGCAGCGTGGCTCAGGCAGGGGGCGCCCTGAGTGCCAGGCCCAGGCTGAGCCCCCATGGCCTCCCAGGGATGCAGAGGCAGAGCGTGCGCTGCATGGAGCGGCAGGCGGGGCCCGTGGACGAGAGGCACTGTGAGCCCCTGGGCCGGCCCGATGACCGTCAGAGGAAGTGCAGCGAGGAGCCCTGCCCCGCCCGGTGAGCCCACCAGGCGCCTGACTCCCAGTGTCCCTCATCAGGGCGCCCCTGGGAGGAGCAGAGGGAGCTGGGCTCTTAGCCTTCCTTCCCAAGGCTGAAGCCCCAGCCCCTGGTTGCCCGCGACCTCAGCCTGGGCCTGGGTTCCCCTTCAATAGCCAGCATCAGCCAGGGACATGCCTGATCGCTCGTGCTTGGGTCCCTGGACGTGAACACGGGCCTTGGGTCTTGCCCAGGTCCCCCAGGGGTGAAGGTGGCAGGAGCAAAGGGTACTGTGCCCGGTCACTGGGCTTTGGGGGCCAGGGGGCCATCCCAGGCTTGGAGCTCTGGGAACTCGTCCCCTGGGCTTAGGCCCGACCCTCCCTGAGCCCTGAGTGCCTGGGAGTCCAGGTGACTGCACGCTGACGCTGCCCTTGTGCCCCCCACAGGTGGTGGGCAGGTGAGTGGCAGCTGTGCTCCAGCTCCTGCGGGCCTGGGGGGCTCTCCCGCCGGGCCGTGCTCTGTATCCACAGCGTGGGGCTGGATGAGCAGAGCGCCCTGGGGCCACCAGCCTGTGAACACCTGCCCCGGCCCCCTGCCGAAACCCCTTGCAACCGCGATGTGCCCTGTCCGGCCACCTGGGCTGTGGGGAACTGGTCTGAGGTGAGCAGCACGATGGGAGGGGGCCCGCCCCCAGCTCTGCCATCGGTCTTGGGCTACAGGGAGGCAGAGACAGCCTTTGGGGAGCCCTTACTGCCGGGCACCGTGGTGGGAGGGGCCTGGGGCATTCCAGGTCCGGCCCCATCCCCAAAGCCTCAGGGGCTGGGATGCCCTGGCCAGCCATGGCCACAAGTCATGGTCTCGAGCTGGTCAGGGCGAGAGAGGGCTGCCTGGGGCCCTGTACACTGACACTGAGCAGTGAGCAGGGTACCTTGCCAGGCCCCAGCTTCCCCTGGCCCTGAGCCCCTCACCCTGGCCTTCCCTTTAGTGCTCTGTGTCCTGCGGCCCAGGCAGTCAGCACCGAAGCATCCTCTGCACCAACGACACTGGTGTCCCCTGCGCTGAGGACCAGCGGCCAGCAAGCGAGGCCACCTGCCTTCTGCCGCCCTGCCCGAGGGCCCTGGACGTGCTGGGCCCCGAAGGCTCAGGCAGCGGCTCCTCCAGCCGCGAGCTCTTCAACGAGGTCGACTTCATCCCTCACCGCCCAGCCCCACGCCCTCCGCCCCCCTCGTCAGCCAAGCCGGCTGGCATGGGCAACGCCATCGGGGAGGAGGACCCTGAGCTGGGCCCACCGGGGCCCGTGTTCGTTGACGACTTCTACTACGACTACAATTTCATTAACTTCCACGAGAACCTGTCCTACGGGCCCTTCGAGGAGCCTGACGCAGACCTGGCAGGCACAGGAGATCGGATGCCCCCACCCCTGAGCGGTGCTGCCGAGCCTCCTGTGGGCACCCCCATGCCCACCACAGACCCTTCTGGGCCTGAGGATGAGGGGGCACTGGGAGATTGGTCCCCTGCTCCTTGGCCCGGCCAGGCTGGCCGTTCCCCACCCCCACCCTCGGAGCAGAGCCCTGGGAACTCCTTGGTCAATTTCTTATTTGAGGAAGATGCCCCCGTGGGAGCCCCAGACCTTGGGCTCACCAGCTTGCCTTGGCCCCCGACTTCGGTCAGCGTGGAGACGCCTGCCGCCCCTGGGAGCCAGAACGGGCTCCTGGGAGGGGGGGACAGCCACAGCCAGCCGCCGCCTCCCTGGTGGGAGAGGACCAATGAGGTTTCCGAGGACAGCGAGGAAGCCTTGGGCCGCAGAGCGCCCCAAAGACCCAGCCCCACGCTGCCCCCCTCGTCCCCCATCAGCACCTCCCACTCCTCTCCTAGTCCCGACACAGTAGAGCTGTGGACGAGTGGCACCTTGGCCTGGGAACCAGCACTGGAGGGTGGCCTGGGGCCTGTGGACAGTGAGCTGTGGCCCACTGTTGGGGGCGCTCCTCCCACCGCCAATCTGCCAGACACTCAGGGTACAGACAGTGCCCTGGAGCCCGGGACTCCCACCCTTCCCACCCCAGGCCTGGCTCTACAGGACCTGCAGACCCTGGCGATGCCAGGAACCTTCCTTCTGAAGGCTCCGACCGGCCTAGGGCACGCGCCTTGGGTGACTGCCCTGAGCCTGGGGCCCTTGGGCCAGCCTGAGTCCCCCAGCCCTGAGACGCCCCTAAGCCCTGTGCTGCTGTCCACACCAGCTCAGGACAGTCCGGCCAACGGCAGCCGAGCCCCTGGGCCTCTGGACCCCAGCCCAGCAGAGGAGGGGCCCCCCGTAGACCTGCTGCCCATCAGGAATGCCAGCTGGCAAGTGGGGAACTGGAGTGAGGCAAGTGGTGCAGGGGTCGGGGTGGCCGGGGGGTTGAGCAGGACCTCACTAACTTGGTCTCTTCCTCTGAAAATGAGCAGAGCAGGATATAAGCCTTGTCTGTCCAGCCTCCTGGGTGGGTGGGGATTAGGGAACTGACAGCCCGTGGTGAGTGGAGGCTCTGTGAGGTGGGAGGAACTTTGCCCCAGCTCAGTCATACTGCCCTCCATGTGCCCCTGGGGCTGCTCTGCCCCATTGGGCCTCAGTTTCTCTTCTGAACAGTAGGGTGGGGCAAGGGGGCCTGTATCCCTAGGGTCCCCAGAGGCTCATTCCTGAGTAGCACAGGGGGCCGCTGGGAGGGCAGGGCAGGCACAGATGAGGGGCAGCCAGGGGGAACGGCCCTCTCATACTCTGGCTTGCATGCTTCCAGGGACAGGGAGCTCGCCCCAGGCAGCTGTGTCAGTGGGGAAGCCTCCTCCCATGGTCCCCAGGCCCGGCGGGGCTCAGCCTGGGTCCCCCAGGTGCTGTGCAGTTCCTGGCCACCTGGTTCTCCCCTCAGGGCTCCACCAGCTTTGTCGGGCCTGTGAGGGTCTGAACTGCATGGCAAGAAGCTGTCCTGTGTCCCCTACCCCACCCCAACGTCCCCAGGTTGTTACCATAGGGGAAGTGAGCTGCTTCTGTTCAGATCCCCAGTTTTGGTGTGGGAGGGACAGGTTGAGGCCCAGTGAGGAACCCAGACTTCCTTCCCAAGTGATTCTGGGAAGCAGCGAGCCTCGTCAGCACAGCCGGGCCACCTCACACATGTCTCCTGTAGCAGGGACAGTTGGTTGCCAGGGGATTTGACTTTTCAACTTCATGGTCTCCTTGGGAGGTGGGTGGAGGAGCCCATTTTGCAGACGAGTTAACTGAGGCACTGGCGGGTCCCTCTCACCTGGCTGGGGGGCTGGAGGGTGCAGAGATCTGCCCGGCCCTCATGGGCACTGCGTCCCTGCCCCCAGTGCTCTACCACCTGCGGTCTGGGTGCTGTCTGGAGGCCCGTGCGCTGCAGCTCCGGCCGAGAGGAGGACTGCACTCCCGCAGCCCGGCCCCAGCCCGCCCGCCGCTGCCACCTGCGGCCCTGCGCTGCCTGGCACACGGGCAGCTGGAGTAAGGTGCGTGAGGGAGAAGGCGGGCAGCGTCGGGGCACGGGGTGGAGCTCTGGGGCCCGTGGCCTGTGTTTGGGGTCAGCCATAGCCACCGGGGGTGGGGGTGCTCTGTGCTGCACATCTTCGTACTCTGATTTCTAGCCTCTGGGATCATTCCATCTGTGTGTGGTTCAACCTGCCCCACTCCCCTTCTCTCACTGGTTGTATCCTTTTCTCTCCTTTCTGTCACCCTCGGGATTTCACTTACTCCTTTGTTCCACTCTTTCTCCATCTGTCCCATGCCGGGGCAGCCCCTGGCCACGCCACCCGCCGCCCAAGGCTGGTCAGCCATTGCTTCTCCCTGGGGCCCTTAAGGGACTTGCCACGGGTGGGGGTGAGAGTGCCCAACGCTCGCCCTGCCACAGCCCTCACCGCATCCTCGTGTGCGTGCACGTGGTGGTGGTGTATCCACACGCGGGACCCTCGGCCTCCAGTGCTCCCGCAGCTGTGGCGGGGGTTCCTCCGTGCGGGACGTGCAGTGTGTGGACACACGGGACCTCCAGCCGCTGCGGCCCTTCCACTGCCAGCCGGGGCCTGCCAAGCCACCTGCCCGCCGGCCCTGCGGGGCCCAGCCCTGCCTCAGCTGGTACATCTCTTCCTGGAGGGAGGTGAGGCCTGGGGGTCTGGGATGGGAGCGGGGGTGTCCTCAGAGCCTAGCAGTGCCCAGACCCCTTCCCCGGCCCTCCTAGTGCTCCGAGGCCTGCGGCGGTGGTGAGCAGCAGCGTCTGGTGACGTGCCCAGAGCCGGGCCTCTGTGAGGAGGCGCTGAGACCCAACAGCACACGGCCTTGCAACACCCACCCCTGTACGCAGTGGGTGGTGGGGCCCTGGGGCCAGGTGAGCCGGCGCGGGGTTTCGTGCGGGGAGGACGTGCAGAGGGGGCACTCATGTCAGCAGGCATCCATCAGACCTTTGTTCACGCAGGGAGTTGTTGAGTGTGTCCTGTATGCCAGGCTCTCTGTGGTCCCTGCAGATACAGTGGTGGCCCGATGAGGTCCCCACCCTGCTGAAGCTTACAGCCCGCCAGGGAGACAGACTTAAAAAAAAAGGGATGTGCGCTGTGATGTCCGGGAAGGCCTTCTGGGGAGGGGACTTCAGAGCGAGACTGGAGGGGTTTGTGATGTGAAGGAGAGGCATACGGGAGCAGCAGATGCAAAGTCCTGGGGCAGGAGTGACAGACACAGGATGTTCAGGAGACTAAGCAAAGACCAGACTGGCGGAGGGGGTACGGGAGTGGCCAGTGAGGCCTCAGCTGGGCAGGACACTTCCTGCCAGGCCTGTTTGGGAATCTCAGTCCTTGTCCCACTGGCTGCTGAGGGACCCTGGGCAGGTTGCTTTACCTCGCCAGGCCTCTGTCTTCTCATCTGTAGAGTGGGGTTGTGAGCATTAGATGCTCCTCTCGCACAGTGAGGCATTTAGCACAGGGCCTGGCACGATGTTGGCACAGATTAAATTTATTTTTACGGCTTTTTAAAAACATCAGACCCCAACTGATAAGAACAAAGCCTGACTTGGGATGGTGGGCCCTGTTTGAGAAACTTTCTCTCCCTTCCTTGCACTGCCCATGGGCTGCAGCAGGTCCTCCAGCCCCGGAGCCACTGCCCAGGCCTCTCAGGCGTGTCCCGTCCCGTGTGAGGGGCTGGCAGCTTCCCCCTCCGCTCTGCAGATGCAGTTCCTGCAAGCGAACACCTAGTGGCCTCTGGGGACAGGACCGACCCTCTGAGGAGGCTGGAGAGATGGGGCTGGGAACCATGAGCTAGGCTTCCTGGAGAAGGCAGCAGCTGCCCTGGGGACGCGCCTGGGATGCCCCCCTGCAGGGCTGGTAAGAGGATGCTCACCCCTCCCGCGCTCCCCACAGTGCTCAGCCCCCTGCGGTGGTGGCGTCCAGCGGCGCCTGGTCAAGTGCGTCAACACCCAGACTGGGCTGCCTGAGGAAGACAGCGACCAGTGTGGCCACGAGGCCTGGCCCGAGAGCTCGCGGCCATGCGGCACCCAGGACTGTGAGCTCACTGAGCCTCCGCGTGAGTGCCCCACCCGGCTGTCTGCTGGGCGGGGGGTGGGCAGGGTGGACGGTGGGGAGATGGAGAGTCATGGAACCGTCCCCCTACAGCACTGGCTGACTGACAGGGAGCCACGCAGAGGCTGGGGCTGTGTTGGGGTCAGAGCCAAGGGGAGTCCAGCCCCGCAGGCAGCTTTCTTTAGCTCAGGGGTCTCAGTTACCCCCCGTTCCCAGAGTGAGGCCAGGGATGTTCCTGAAACTGTGTGGAGCTCAGGCCTGGGTGAGCCCCCATCCCCAGCTCTGGCCCGTCCATCTCCTGGCCAGAGGAGGGCTGCCCAGAGTGAGCAGTGTAACCGCATGAAGGGGCTTCCCGCCTAGGGTCCTGCTAGCTCCCAGCAGCTGGTGGCTTCCTGGCCAGCTGGGTCCTAGAGGAAGAGCTTGTGGCAGAGGTGGCTCTGGACATAGACACACACACACGCACACATGCACACACACGCACGCGCACACATGCACATGCACACGCGTGCACGCACACACGCATGCACACACACACACGCACACACACACTTCCTTCCTGCAGCCCAGCCACCTCCAGCCACCCCTAGCCACCCCTAGCTGTGCTGAGCACAGGAAACTGGCCCTGGAGTCACACCTGGCCTCCCATCACCAGCTCTATGGTCTTGGGCTCCACTTCCCTGTCTTACGCATAAAGGGGCAGACAACCCCCATCCTCATAAATGAGGTCTTGGGGTGAAGAGCCCAGAAAGTGCTCAGGGAAGGTTGGCTTCTTCCTCTCCCTCGTGGACACTATCATCCCCCGTCATGAGGTCAGGAAGAACGCCTAGGCTACCTTGTCAGTCAAGAGAATGCAGCAGCTCCTATGCCTATCAGCTGTCTGACTCCTGCCCCTAGGCCAGAGCCACCCTAGGACAGAGTCCTTGGCCCTCTGGCATCCAGGGCCCCCAGGGACCTGCCGCAGTCTGCATCCTGTACCAGTGACTGGCTCCTTGGTAGCCCTTGGGCAAGCCCGGACTAGCCACTGCCATCCCTTGCTGGCCACACCACTGGGAGGGATAGGCTTCCTGCCCCAAATCCCATTACCTCAAGGCCCAGCAGAAATTCCACCCACCCCAAGCGCCCAGCCCTCAGCATTCATCCAGCAAGCACCTCCGTGCCTCCTGCACACAGCCCCAAGGTAGCTGCTGGCACCCAAGCGAGTTTAAGGGTAGAGGCCAGCCAAGGAAGTGACTTGCATGCCGAGACCCTGGAGTCCCCAGGATGTTTTGATGATCTGTGGGGCTGTGTGGCAGGACGTTTGGAAAGCCTGGAAACTTGGTCATCACGGTGAGGCAGCTGACATAGCACGGCCACATCCGTTTGCCTGTGGAGGTGGGGTTACTGGCAGCGGAGGGAACTGGGGCCCCTTGAGAAGTTAAGTAACTTGCCTGAGGTCACACAGTGGGAACAGGATGCAGGTCTGCAGATGTGCAGGTTAGAGCTGCTGCTGAGAGCCAGGGTGGAGGAGGCTGCCCGTTGCCTCATGCCTTCTGCCGGGCCCCAGGGACATCCCAGGGACAGGGCTGTCAGTTGCCTTCCTGCTTCTCCTCCCCTGGGATGTCTGCTGAAGTGAGAGGGCCAGGCGGCAGCTGGGGGCTGTCACAGGCAGCGGGAGCAAGGCCGGGAGGCTGGAAGCAAGCCACTTCCCAAAATAGCTCTGATAAGCACAGGGCAGGAGGGCCCTCCAGGCCTCAGCCCCAGGCAGGCAGCCTCCCTTTGGCCCTCCTCAAGAGGCCTGGGCTCTGCTGACGGGCTGATGGCCCAGGCCACACCTGCTCTGTCAGGGCCTCGGTGCCGGGCCCGGCTGATGGGACTGTTCTGTGTGTGACCCGGAAGCTGAAGCTGAGTACAGCCCATGGCTGCAGGGCCAGGGAGGTCTGGCAGGACAGGTGCATTTGGGCAGGGGGTGTGGGGCAGAGGCCACTGTAGGCTGGCAGGAGGCACCTGGGACTTCCGTTGTGTGCCAGGTCTTGTCAGGTCTCACAGGGTCAGGGACCGAGAGGGGTGGCAGGCTCTCTGGCTTCTCGTGAGCACCTGAGGCGGTCAGGACTGGGGTCTCGGGGCCTTTCCTCTGGAAACCTGAGCCCAGCAGGGCCAGTTCTCCAGTCCTGGAGGCGGGGGCCTAGGCCAAGGGCAGGTGGGACGGGACAACAGCAGGAGATCTGTAACTCAGGCCTAGGGGAGCCCCTCCAGAAACAGGAGGCCGATGCTCTGGGGATGGCTGCAGGTCTCCTTAAGGCCCAGCTAAAATCTCAGGGAAGCCCCTCCACCCTGGGTGCAGGTGGGAGGAGGGGGGCGGTTCCGGTGCCCGCCTGCTGGTCCTGACCGCCCCCCCTCCAGCCCTAGGCTGCGAGCGCGATCGCCTGTCCTTCAGTTTCTGCGAGACGCTGCGCCTGCTGGGCCGCTGCCAGCTGCCCACCGTCCGCACCCAGTGCTGCCGCTCCTGTCCCCCACCCGGCCGTGGTGCCCCCTCCCGCGGCCGTCAGCGGGTCGCCCGCCGCTGACCCACACCCCGGCCCCCCGCGGCCAGGATGCACAGCCAGACCGATGCACGGACCTCAGCGCCCAGCAGGACCTCAGTGCCCAGCACGGGCTGCGGTGGAGCCCCGCCCCTCGCGCCCTAATGGTGCTAACCCGGCCCCCCGACAGTGGCAGGCTGGGGACCCTTCCCCCTCAGAAAAGGTATTTTTTTATTCTAACAGTTTGCCTAACATTTATTATTATTATTGTTATTGTTACACATAAACAGGCATCTGCCGTTTCGAAGTACAGCTTGGCTTCCTCTTGGATTAGGGGAATTTCAAGTCAGAAACTACACCTCTGCTGCGGCCGACAGCATCTTTCCATCTGCTCCTCTGGGAGGCCCACAGGGGAGAAGGGAGCAGAGCCCATGTGGGCAGGAAGGCCTGAGGGAGCAGAGCGGAGGAGGGCTTCCTAGAGGCGGTGTGTGCAGGGCTTCAGACGGCCGGGTAACAGGCGGCAGGAGCGTTTTCTGGGCACCAGGCGCAGCCTGGCAGAGGCCCGGGGGTGCTGGTCCCTACTCACAATCCTTCCACACCTCCACTTCATGCCCCCTGCCCAGGCCCCCCAGCCCTTTCCCCCATGTCCCCACTCTGCGGTCTTCACCAGAGACTCGTGTTTCACAGGGATTGAGCCACACGCCCTTAGAGGAGCAAGGCCCATCTGGTCACCAGCAGGGACTGCCCCCTGGAGTGAACCCCATGGACACATCCCCGGCCCCCTCTGCTTCATCTGTTAACTCTTAACTCTTATCTGCACCAAAGGGATGGAGGGAGGGGCTGTCTGGCCAGACTCACCCTTCTCGGCCCCCACTTGTCCCTTTCTTTCATCTTCTCTGTACTCAGCGGTGGGGCTGGGCCAGTTGAGGCCAGGACGTACGGTGGCTTCTTCCTCACTGACAATCTCAGGCGCTGGGCTCTTGCTATGTTGACATGTGGTCCGGCTCCCCAGCACCTGCCACGCCAGCCCTTCCCTGCCTGCCACACTTAGATCCATGGAGTCAGACTGTGGTGAACACACCAGGGAGCAGATGCGCATGAGGTGCTCTGAAGGTGTCCCGGGCCCTGGTGAGGCGTGAGGAGGCCGGAGAAGGCTAGACACTGTCTCCAGGAAGTGACCTGTGCAGGCGCCAGCCCTTACCTCTCACCGTGAGCCTTGGACTGGACCGTTTTACAATCTGCTCACAAGTCCTACTCCTGGAAGGGGTTCATCCCTTTTCTCCAAATGGGGGACCACCACTCATTCTAGTCTACGGTGTCCGCCGTTCACAGACTGTGATGTGAATGGTGGTTCTGGAGCTCTGCGTGTGGTGGCTACTCACAGCTTGGGTGTGTGTGTTGGGGGCAGAGGGGGAACGAAAATCACTCCTTGGGGACTGAGACCAAGAAACAGTACCAGAGGCTGAAGCAATCAGCACGTGTCTGTCCCAGGGCTGGCCCCTCCAAGGGTCAGAAGGGTGCTGGAGTGCCCAGCTCTCCCATTTCCCATTCTCTGATCGCACATCACACCCCTATTTAATCATCAACACACTCCATGGGGCTGGAGTGAGTACCCCATTTTCAGATGAGAAGCCCAAGGCTCTGAGAGGGAGGTGACTGGCACAGGGCATATGCCCTGACTACAGAGGCCTCAAGCTCCCGTCATCTCCTGCTCCGAGCTCTGGGCCACCTCTAGCAGCTGACCCCTCTGACCAGGTAGGAAGATGGCCCGAGCAGGCCCCACGGTAGCTTTGCACAGAGAGCAGTCTGGGGCTTGCGTGAGTTCAAGCGTCACTGCACTGTCTGAGAGTGGAGGGGTGTCAGGCTTGCTTCCTGTCTGTCTGCAGCAGCCCGGCTGGCCAGAGGATACCCTGGAGACCCATGATGTGAGTAATGTCTTCCTAGGGATTTGCACTGTCACAAGAGCAACCCCTTACAAGGGACAGGGGGCAGGGCCTCTACTTGTGGGCCCCTGACCCACACACTGAGCGGGGGCTAACACTCAGGTCCCAGTCACAGCTGTGCCACTGCTGTGTGCTGTGACCTCAGGAACCCCCCAGCCTCACTGAATCCGTGTCCCAGGATACAGACTCAACAGTCTGCTCTGTCTGGGAATCCTCACTGGAGCTCCCCCCCCTCCCCCGCCACCATCACACCGTAGAAAGACATTTGGTCTTAATCATTCTCGTGTTTTTCCGATGATGGGGGGTGCGGGGAGTGGTGTCCCAGGTGGCAGCTGGGACTGAGCTGTCAGCCTAGGCAGGAGGCAAACAACCCATGACTCAGGCAGGGCACGTCACAGCTGGTGGAAGGAGGGGTGCTTGCCACCCTGTGGCTGGGGGTTGCTCCGGACACAGGGAACTCCAGCTCCTGGCTCTCGGCCAAACCCAGTGCCTCCAGCCCTCACCTGCAGCTTGGCCATGGCTTCAAGGGCCTCCCAGGCATTCTGTCCCACCTGCCCAGAGCAAACCAAAGACAGGGATGCAGAAACACCCAGCTGGAAGGTGAAGAGCCCCCCACCCTGCGCCCCCCCCCATAAGCCCTGAGGCACCTTCGAGCCCTTGGGGCTGAGTCCCATCACAAGTGACTGTAACTGCATTTCAAACCAGAAGGTTATACAAATTAGTTGTTTATTTTGCCTTTTAGTATGACAATTCCAAAATTTAACTTGAAGATAAGCACAGAAGCTGCTGTGACATAAAAGGAAAGAGTCACTTGGCAATGCCCCGAGTCCTCCACTGCTGGCATCCAGCCTCCTGCCTGCGAGGATGGCCCCAGGCATGCCCAGCTGCCCAGAGCACAGGCAGAAAGGCAACACCGTGCAAAGTGAGGAGGAGGGATTTGTGCAGTAATACATTTAGTTTAAAAAAAAAAAAAAGGACTGGCTATTTGCCTAGAGTACTTCCTATATCAATATAATGTAGAAACCAGAATTGTTCCCAGCACTCAGCAGTCTTGGCTGCTGTCGGATAGCTGTCGGCATGACTGCAAGTAGCCCCGAGGCTACCTGGGGTAAGAAGTGGGCCCATGCATACATAAGGAGAAGTCAGTGATGGTCAAGGCTAGAGGTCAGAGATGGCACAGAGGTGCAGAGCGATTCCGGACGCTCAGGTTTACATAAATACGCACAAAGGAGTCGTGCACGCAGAAGAACTTGTTATATAAAATAGATGTACATAATCTAGAAAACCGTGATAAAAATAGCCTATAAAAATATAAACTGTAGTGACAATATACAAAAGTATTAACAAATGTTCAACCCACACAAAACAACTCACCAACATGAAAGCTGGCAGTTCCCACCTGGTGTGATGAGCACGGCTCCCCTTGGCCATGGTGTGTGTGCCTGGGAAGCAGGCTGGAGGCTGCCCCACCCTAGGCTAGCACCTGTCAGAAGGGCCCTCCCCATGGGACCAGCAGGGGAGGCACTGGAGGGTACAGAGCAGCTCTTTCCTCAACAGCGCAAGGAGAGGGGAAGCATTGGCTCAAAATAGTGGGACCAAACCCTACAATTCTGGAGGAAGGAATCAGCTCCATCCCGTCCCCAGTCTGGAATCGGGCCAAGCATTCCCTCTCCCTCCCTCTAGACACCTAGCGCTTTATTCCACAGAGGAGAACCTCCTAGCAAGGGTTCCTGGTCCACTTCCTCCACGATCTCTCTCTCTGCTCTCCCACGCCCACTGCCTGACCACCGATACTAACAGCCTGGAAATACTAACACGCCACCACCGCTCAGGGCACGGCTGACACCGGCCGCACACAGCTGGTCCCTGGGCCCAATTCAGGTGCTTTTAAGATGAGTCTTTTCAAGGCAGAACAGACAAAACAAGCATATTCCTAAAGGCAGCATTTTAGCCCACAGGACACAGCAGTTCCAGGGGGAAATCAGCTTGGAAACTGAAGTCTCAGGGAAGCTGGAGCTGACCTGTGGGGCCCCAACCCCATTCCTACTGCACCTCCTGGGCTGCTGGCCGCTAGGCTGACAGCAGGTGTGGGAGGTGGGGGCCGGGAGCCCCAGTGGTCCTGCGGGGGTCTGTGCAGAGTGGCGAGGCCGCAGCCCAACTCACAAGGCAACTTCCTGAAAACGGCAGGCCTCAAACAGCTGCTCCCAAAGACCAAAACGATGATGAAGTATGTTCCTGACACCTGAAAACAGACGAAGGCTTTTGGCTACATACAGAGGCCAGCTCCCTGTACACAGTAAGAGATCAAATTAACCAGCTTGACCAAAGAAAAGTTGAGCTTAAGCCTAGTACGCTGAAATGCCACCCTAGCTATGATACTGCTAGAAGGTTGACAGGAAAAAAAAAAATGCTTATGAAAAAAGTGCTGCTTCAAACTACACTGCTTCAATAGTCTGTGTTTTGTATCAACTAAGGATTATTTCCAATTTTTTCCAGGTAGTGTAAAATTTTCTTTCCTATTTGAGTAATACTGTCCAGGAAACATTGTCTCATATCTACACGTCAGGGATGGTCCACAGAGTGATTAAGCAAAAATAACCTTCCTTGCGCAAAGCCTCTTTGCAGGCCTTCAAAAAGGTAGTGCTCTAAGTCCCAGAATTACCTAGGCAGGCTCACATACTGGGAGCAATGGTGACCCCACAGGGGAGGCCAGCTGCTGAGAACAAGGATGCCCCCGAGTGGCAGTGGGGAGAGGACGCATCTGGGAGGGCTCGCCAAAGCTTTGACCTCAAGTGAAGGTTTCCCAGCCCAGGCCCTGGCAGCCGGCCTCCTGCCGTCCCAGCCAGACACCCTGGCTGTTCCCGAGGAAGCCACAGTTCCCAGCTGCCCAACAGCATTCACTCTGCAGCTGCACCGTTGCCCTGCAAAGCACCCCCGGAAAAGCTCCCTCCGTCCCCTCAACCGAGGGTGGGCCTGCTTTGTAGGATGACGATCCACAGTTTCCTTGGAATCCCATCCACACGGGTAGAACGAACCAAGGGTCAACTCTCAGGTGGAAAGAAGAGGTTCGCACAGAGCCTCGTGGAGCCATGCGGACAGTGAGCGTGTGGTGTCTGGAGAGCCAGCAGGTTGGGAGTTACTGTTTGAAAGGCTGTGCGTGGAAGGGCAAAAGCTATCCCAGAAATGGGGCACGGCCAGCACCCTGAAGCCACCAGCAGAAGGTCTGTGGGCTTTCTATAGGCCGTTTCTGAAAAGGATGTGCTTGCTTTCCTAAGGAAGTTCCTTTATTCACACCAACCTTATGCCACCCAAAGCTGTCAGACTCTGGCCCAGGAGTGTGTGAAGTGCAGTGGGCACCCTCCACAGCAACTGTTTAAAACACGGCCCACGACAGCCCACGACGTACAGGGGGTACCACGAGGGGAGATGGCCCACGTAAGGTTCTCTAAGCACAGAGTCACCAACAAAGCTGACAGATGCTGTAAATAGGCTCTTGAAAGTTGCCAGCTGTAAGCCTAGCGATGCACTGATCAGGCGGAAAGCATGACGGGATACGAGTAGCCACGTGCCATGGCGTGAAGACGGCTGTAAACAGATTAGACCCCCACCCCGAGCGGAAATGAGAAAGTGCAGTGTGGCTTTGGACATCTGCCCAGCAGACTTCCAGAGACCACGGATGTTACATTCTGGCTTTGAAACGAGCAGAAACATCTCTGCAGTTCACCCTTTTGGCACACTTTGGTTGTGAAGGCAGGAAGAGCGGCGTCGCGGGCTGGGAGTGGTGGCACTCAGGAGTCCTCCTCCTCGTCGCTGACCAGCTCGCCCTTGTCAGGGCTGGTGTCCCGGTCACGCAGGAAGTCCTCCCGGATGGCCTCCAGCTCCGTCAGCTCCAGCCGGACCTTCTCCAAGTGGTAGGTGCGCCGGTTCCGGATCTGGCGCAGGGGGAATGGGTTCAGGTCCCCAAAGGAGATACCGATCAGCTTCCTGGCAGGACACAGCACAGAGACAGAGCATCAGGGGGGCTCAGGCGAGAGCTCACACACAGCACTCATTTCAGCCCAGCCTGGAGGCCTGGGGGTGTGGGGAGGCGGACCCCGGACACCACGTCGAGGGCCCGATGTAGATATGTCACTCGGAGGCCAGCGCTCACGCAGAGGCTGCAGGGGCAGCCCCCGAACGCCGGCCTGGATCCAGACGCCAGCTCCACCGTGACACGCTCCCCATGGGACGCAGAACAGGGAAAGTGACCCCCCTTTCCAGCCCCCAATTCCTCACCTGTACGTTCAGATAACAGCGGCGCTGCCTCCTGGGCATGGGGTTACTCAAGTTGCCACCCGTGAGCACAAGGACGGGGTCTGGCACTTGCTCAGCGATGGTGGGGGCCACGTGCCTCTGAGTCCTCGGAACCAGCATGAGGCCTGGCGCAGGGTGCGCTCAGAAAGGCTCTGTCACTGGACGGACTGACGCGGCGTGAATGGATGCACGGATGCCCGAGCAAACCTGGGGATAACTGTCAGACTCAGTGGTGTGACAGGTGTCGTGTCAAGACGCAGTCTACAGAGAGACGTGCAGTTTGTGGGTTTCGTACTATCCCCAGGTCAAGGCACCCATCTACAGTAAATACTTTAAAATCACGGTACCTTGCCCCTAACCACTGGCCAGCGGTTTAATAAAAACAGGACTAGAAAGTGCCCAAGGCCTGGCTAAGGGCTTCCAGCGCTAATCACGGCAGCCACAGCCGTCTGGTGTTGTCACAGAAGCCGGTTCCTCGCACACTAAGCCCCCGCCTCCCTTCTGCCGGCCCCAGCAGCAGGGATCTAAGGCCTGGTGCTCTTGCAGACCCGGGAGAGGCTGTGATGAAACAGCAGTGTCACAGGACTTCCTCCCCGCCCGTCAGAAAACAAACCGTTCGCTCCTGCCGCTGCCCCACCACGTGGGGTGCTTTACTGTGACGCGTACATGCCCTTAGCATCCCTCCCTCTTACATACATTGTCAAATTTTATTTATTTATTTTGTTTATTTGGCTGCACCGGGTCTTAGCCGTGGCATGCGGGATCTAGTTCCCTGACCGGGGATCAAACCCGGGCCCCCTGCCCTGGGAACACGGAGTCTTAGCCACTGGACCACCAAGGAAGTCCCTCCCTCTTATATTTTTAAACACTCACACCTTAGACATGCTTCACTCCAAGCCAGAGGATGCTCCTGCAAGGAGGTAAAGGGTCAGAAAGGCTGGCTTTAAGAGCCGAGCTCCCCAGAGCATATTCTAGAACTCGTGAGCAGGAAAGGCCTACTCAGTGTGGGTCTCTGTGAAACAAAATGCTGGCTGGGGACTGGGAACCAGGCCTGCATGACCAGCCCCTTTTCTCCATCAGCTATTAGTCACAGGCTCCATACACCTGAAATTCAAGTGTCCAGGCCCTTCCCTGCTACAGAAAGCCCTGCATTGGATTGATACTGTCCGCTGCCTCCGTCAGGCAGCCACCGTCAGCGCAGGCTGGGGCAGCGTGGGGGACCACACACCGCTCTGCCTCGGGCCTGGCAGGTGCGGTCCAGAGATGAGAAAGTGCCCTGTGTCAGCTACATTCAGAAGACAACGCCTGGCGCGTGCGAGGCCCCGGAAGGTCCTGATTCAGAGACGGGTCTAATCTCGTTGCACCGCACCCCTGACCACATCTCACTCAGTCGCCTGCCTCCTCCTCGCAGAACCAATCAGGGCGCTGCAGGTCGACGCTCCTTGGAACCGCTAGTCTGGGGAGCTTATTAAAATACTGGGGCCCCAGTCCAGAGGTGGGGCCAGGGCATCTGCAGTCCTAACAACACCCACAGGTGATCCCGCCGCACAGGGAACTCTGGGTCCAGTGGACGCAGACTTCCTGCGGCAAACTGACAGGAAACTGCACGAAAGCCACTCACCAGGTGGCGCTGCAGGAGTGCGCAGGGCTGACCGTATCCCAGCCAGGCCCACCACCCCTTGCGTCTCTGCCACCCGGCAGCACTGACAACCCACACAAAACGGTTAGGGGCTGAGCAGGATGCCCTCCACACGCATTAGCTGTTGGAGTGAAATTCACTGAACGCCACTCCTGTCATCTTGACCCGAAGTGAGATTAACCAACGCTCTCAAGGTTCACCCCAGGACTCAGCATCAATCTTTCACAGGCAAACATTATTCTTGGATATCCTATTATTGTTGATACAGCAATAAGCTTGAAAACATCTTAAAAATCTACTTCCCAAGTAAAAGATCCTAACAATGGTGGTGACATCCAAGGAAGCCAGGTGTGGCCTCAGCCAGCACCTTCTCCCAGCGTCCACCTCCCTGGTCCCTTGGCCTCACTCAAGAGAACCACAGGGGAATGGTCCTCCTTCCCCCCTCTCCGGCCCCACATGCTCTCCTGCCACGAGACTCCTGCAGCCCCGGAGCCCTCAGCCCCTCCTGGCTGACCAGAGGCCTGGACGCTGCCCAACCACCTCTCCCTACCTCAGCCAAGGAGAGAAGGCCTCCCTCCCCGTCAGGTGAGCATATCACGGTGGGAGGGGGGGGGAACTGGTGTCTGTCAAGTAGGTTGTCACCCATCAGTGGATCAAGGAATCAATTGAGTGAGTCATGACGAGCATTTTAAATATGCAATAAACAGTGTATTTAGAAAATATATCAGAGGGTACAGCACAGATCTTTGGCAAGCACTGGAAATATTTCAACAAATTCTTTTGTTTCAGTTACATACACTCCAGTATGTGTGTCCTAGGTTGTGAGATAAAATGTTCTTATTATGGGTGGCAGTCAACAGAGTTTGAAAAACATTAATAAGCTCCAAATGTTTCTCAGTCAAAGGACTCCTGTGGTTTTCAAGAGGCCACAGGTCTGCTGCAGGGATCCACTCCCGTGCAGTACGGGCAGCTCCCAGCACCTCGGCACAGCGAACGTTAGCGCTGCCTCCGTGGTTCGCAGGGACGTGCGCCCTCACTTGCCCAATCTGCAGCAGGCCCACAGAACTCCCCTGGAGAACCCAGCCTTGGTCATCGGGGCCAGAGCCGCTGCCAACTGTAGTTCAGGGGACACACGGACAACGAGGGTGGCTCAGAACAGGCAAAAAGTGTGTGGCTGGGGAGCGAGGGGGTGAAGAGATTCCCGAATGCTCAGCTGCCCAGGCCAGAAAGCCAGGGGACTTGGAAGTTCAAATTCCTTCTCCACCCCCTTCAACCTGCCCCCTCTTTTCTGTCTCTGGGGGCACCTCGCTGCAGGCTACCACCTCTCTCGCCGGGACCCCCTGGGCTCCTGCTGTCAGTCCTGCTCCAACCTGACGTGCCCTTTTGGTGTCTAACCCTGCAGGAACTTCCCAACGCTCAGGATGAAGCACAAGGTCCTGGGCAGAGTCTACAAGGGCCTTGACAGCCCAGCTCTGCTCCCGCCCAGCCTCGATCCCTGCCGCGCCAGCCCCACCCTGGCCGAGCCACTGCGGCAGTTCCCCCAAACACGCCGTGCGCCCACAGCCCTACGAGCACACGGCTCCTGAGTCCCTCTGCCCGGGCTGCCCACTCCCCACCACCCCTGCCTGGCCCAGGTCACCCGGCCTTCCTCTGGCACTTGCCCCATCCCCGGGCTTCCTCCACCACAGCTCTGAGCAAACCAGGCCGTAACACTTCCCCACAGGTTCTTCAAGGACAGGGCGTGTTCCTCATCTACCATCCTCAATGCCTGGCAGAGGGCTTGCCGTGTGGTTCATACTCAGCAAGTGCTCACTAGACAAATAATGTGCTTTGGTTGCGGGGATTTATGTTTGCTGAATAAAGGATAAAAGCATCTTTCCTCTTAGCTCCTCCCTAGTCTCTGGAGGCCGCTCCTTTCCCCCTTTTCCCTGGGAGGAAGCACCCTCTCTCACCACTGCACACCTGGGAAGGCT
Organism: Grampus griseus; assembly: GCF_964374135.1. Lineage (NCBI taxonomy): Eukaryota > Metazoa > Chordata > Mammalia > Artiodactyla > Delphinidae > Grampus > Grampus griseus. The sequence goes on along the minus strand of NC_139018.1, from coordinate 120,229,589 downwards.
CTGGGTCTGAGACGGCTGGGCCAGTCCGTTCTCGAGGAAGCAGAGGTCAGGATCCCTGCCCGCCTGGACGTCTGGGGATTCCCCCAAGGACTCACCTAGCGTCAAGGATAGTGCGGGTGAAGTAACGGAGATACTTGAATATGGACATTGAATCTTGCAATTTCAGGATCTCCTCTTCCTTGTATTTAAAAAGTGCCAGGGCAAAGCGGAAGATAACCTGTGGAAAGGACAGGGAAATCTATGAGTAGAGAAGCACCGTGGCTCCAGGCACCGGCTCCAGGGATGGAAGGCCTCCCTGCACGGCCTGCCCTGGGGCAGGCACTTGACCTGAGGTGCCATTTCCACCAGTGCCTTTCTTAATAGAAAAAAGTTTTCAACTCTTTGGTGGTTTTCAGCAACACTTCAGCCCAAACCAAAAATTTCCTTAAGGAGTAGAATCTTTGTGGAATCCTTCCACATTTAGCTCACAATTTCTAGTCAATAAGCTATATAGAACTAGAAATAATTTTTAAATTAAATCAAAACCAGGGTCCTCTGACTCTGAAACTCTTAGAAAGCTCCACCTCCAGAGGCAGTTTTTATCTCACCTACTGAAACTAGGGTCTGAATTTCTGACTTCTGAATATGGTGAAAGAAAATAAATTTTTTTTTTCTACTGATTTGTTTCTGGGTCACTGTGTTGAGGCCAGAGGGAATGGACTCCTGGTGGTCCTGCAAGTTCAAGCAGCTTTGGAACAAATTGCTTCGCCCACATGTAAGGGCACGGGCTGGCTTGCACCAACCTGAACTTTTTCTTATTTAGAAAACAATATTTACAGAGTTTAAATAGATTATCTTTCTCTTAACATCCCTACCTGTGGCCCAATAGGGAACACTGTTTAAGCCCTGGTTGAGAATTCTTTTCAATAATGACAGACTAGATTAAAAAGTTGATAATGTACTGTACTGGACAGAGTGTGAGGTAATATACACACTCAAACTTTGCCGGTGGGAGTAGAAATTGGTAAGGCCCTTCCGCAGGGCAATTTGGCATTCTTGATGAAAACTACAGGGTCCTTGGATTCTGAATTTACCCTGGACCTAGCACTTCCACTTCTAGGACTAAACCTATAGATGCACTTGCACCTATAGAAAGACAATTATAAAGAGTCATGGCAGCACAGTTTGAAGTGGCAAAAGGCTGCAAACAGTGTGAGTGTCCATCATCAGGGGACTGTTATGTAAATTTCTGGTTCATCTGTAGAAGGAGATACTATGCAGAGTTTAAAAAAAAAAGAGCCAGATCTATATGCCCTGATATGAAACTATCACCAATAAATAATAAATTAAAAAAACATATTTTAGATATACATAAAATACCTTGAAAAAAAGATACAGTACATTGAGAAGAACGGCTAGGAGACTGGGGATCTCTTTTCTACTGCACGCCCTTAGTTATGTGATTTGAGTTTATCATGTGTTACTCACAAACTGATTTTTCTAAAACATAAAACAGATTGGGTGGGAGGCTTGTGGGCAGTAGGGCTCTGAAGTTGCCCCCCCTGAGTCTGCCCCTGATCCTCTGTTTACTCTGGGCCTCTACGTCCTCATCCATACAGTGGGGATAATACCGCCATCTGTTTGACAGAAGTTGAGGCTCAGACTGCAAACCATCAAAGCCCCCATGCCTGGCACAGGGTTTGGCAGAGACTCAATGTTTCTGATAAACGAGCAAATGACTGCAGTTTCCTGCGACCCCAGACCAACCTCCAGCAGCACCTGGTGCTGGGATCACTCTGCCCCTCGGCACCCTTCCTGCGTCCCAGCTAAGCCGGCCACTCTGCTGCCACTGCCGCCGCCCATGGAGTCATGCAGCAAGCAGACCCACCTTTGGTCCCTCGTAAAGGAAGGAGTCCCATATCTTAAAGAGGATGTCACTAACGACGCTGTCCACAAACACCACCAGAAACCAGTTGAACGTGATGAGGGTGTAGTCCACTTTGTACTGTTCAAAGTGGGCATGCAGTCGAGGCAGCTTCTCGCTCATGAGGTCTCTGAACACCCGCTGGTCCACCTGGAGAGGGAGCAAAGGGGAGAAGTGTACGGGGGCTGCCACTGCACTGAGCAGGCCATCCGGGGCCCCGGAGGGGCTGCAGGCCCATCACAACACACAGCAGCACAGCTGTTCCAAATGCGGGGCGGGCTCACCCCAGAGCAGACTGCTCTGCACCCACCCTGGGGTGAGCCCGAGAAGCAGCTGCCTTGCACACTGCAGGTGCTCACCAAGTGCCCCCTGACTGTCATCCTTTCCACAGGGTATGGGGGTGGGTTCTGTGGCCTGAAAGCCACTCCTGTACTCAAAATGCCCCATGAAAATGGGCTGCCGCAGAGCCGGTGGTGTAGCCGGTCTTGCTAATCCACGTGGAAATACAGAGGGTGCTGCTGCAAAGGGCCATATAGCCGAGTCCCGGGCCAAAGAGGAAGTGTGATATCACCACATCCATTCACCAAATATTTACTGGGCTGCGTGGGGCAGTGAGGGAGCAAGGACTCCAGAGTCAGCTGGACCTGAGTCTGGCTCTCGGCTCTACCACTTTCTAGCTGGGTGGCCTTGGGCAGATTATGTTCTAGACAGCTCTGTGCCTCATCTGGAAAAGTTAATGATCTCTCTCTCCCAGGGCTACTGTGAAGATTACATGAGACTTAGGTAAACACATATCAAAATAGGTGGCTGTTACCCCTCCATGCTCTGTGTCAAGCAGGGGCCAGGGCTGGGCAGAGAGTTGAATCAGGTTCAGCCCTGACCTCTAGGAGCTAAAAGACAAGTGGGGAAGCCAGATGTATGGACCGTTACGATAGCTGTGGCCACCAGGGCTTGGTAGAGATGTGTTTACAGAGCATTACAGAGCCCCGGACAGGTCCCAGCCAAGCCTGGAGGAGAACAGTCCTGCAGTGGGAGCACAGGATTCTGGGCAGAAGGGGTGAGAAGGACGCAGCTCAGCCCAGCAGAAGCACCAGGTCCCTGAGGGGCAGACCTCACCTACAGGCCAGGGGCTTTTCCAGCCTTTGTCTGTGACCCACAAGAAAATATACATCAGCCATCACCTGGTCTGTGTGCACAGAAGAGAAACAAACTCACAAACAATACTTAACCCCACAAAGTAGGACAGTTCTACTCTATTCAACTTAATTTGATGAAAAAAACAAAAAAAGCTAGTGCCAATCCCGATTCCTCATGTTTGAAAAACGCAGCAGGCAATGAAGGAGAAGCGTTAAGAGGCTTTAAGCAGGAGAGTGATGTGGTTGGATTTGTCCTTTAGATCCATCTCTCCACCTGAAACAGGGGGCCAAGCTGAAGGGGAAGCAAGGCCCCATGGAGGCCCCACCACACCCGGGGCAGAGGTGATGAAAATCTGAACCAAGGAAAGGTGGTGGGAGGAGAGGGGCGCCTGGATCAGAACTGTGTAGAGGTAAAGTCTGTATGAACCTACGGACCCCTCTGCTGTCAGAGGTCAGGAAAAGGGGTGCTCAGAATACACAGGCTTCCCACAGGGGCACAGAGAGGGCAGAGCGTGGTTCCCTGAGGCCGGATCACAGGAATGAGGGCTGGGCTGGGGGAGACTGGGACACGCTGGTGCCCGAGGGGCATCTGCAGCAGGATAACTGCAGCCCACCAGAGACCCGAGGCTGAGGCTCCAGGGCCTGGGTGGAGTGACGTCACCTTAGGTGAGTGGTGAAACCGTGAGAAAGAGACCAGCAGAGGAAAGCAAGCCACAGATGCACAATGGGCCAAAGCCAGGCCGTCCAGGAACGAGAGCGCAGTGAGGAAGAGCCAGCTGCACGGGAAGTGTATCACCTCCTTAGCGTTCCCTGAATGGTACACTGTGAGGGGAGTGTGAACCGGTACAACCATTTAGGAGAGCAATCCGGCAACACCCAGGAAACAGGAAGCCTCACCCTACAGCAAGCTTACTCCTAGGAATGGATCCCAGAAAAACCTGCCAAACTTTCACCTGCATATCAGTCAAGGTAAGATAGAAGATGTGATAATTCTTGGGATTACTGGGATATTAAAATAACTAAAAACAATCTAGATAAATGTTAAAATGACATTTTAAAATGTCCTTTTTTTAGGACAATCCAAAACTCTGAAAATCTGAATTGTTTATCCTTTTAGGAAGGTCTGCTTTTTAAAAAAAATATACAAGCCATTATAGTCAAAAATTTTTTTTAAAAAAAGAATGTTACATAGGTTCAAGTAGGTATCATTGGTTGAAATTTAAAATTTTAAAAGTAACTTAAAAAACTAAAAAACATTATTTTTTACAGAAATGATTCCAAAAAATTGTAAAGTCACCCTAGGGTGCACAGAGGATAAAATACAGGAATCATGGTTGGAAACATACATTTTTGTCCAGTTTGCTTTCTGACTAGAAGAGACAAAATTTTGAAGATCTAAATTTGCTGAAATGAAATATAATTAAGTTTTCTTGGAAGACTTAAAAAACAAAAGTATATAAGAAGTTATAGGACTTCCCTGGTGGTGCAGTAATTAAGAATCCACCTGCCAATGCAGGGGACACGGGTTCGATCCTTGGTCCAGGAAGATCCCACGTGCCGCGGAGCAACTAAGCCCGTGCACCACAACTACTGAGCCTGCGCTCTAGAGCCCGTGAGCCACAACTACTGAGCCCGCGTGCCTCGAGCCTGTGCTCTGCAACAAGAGAAGCCACCGCAATGAGAAGCCCGCGCACTGCAACGAAGAGTAGCCCCCACTCGCCGAAAGTAGAGAAAGCCCGCGTGCAGCAACGAAGACCCAGTGCAGGCAAAAATAATAAATTTATTTTTTTTAAGTTATAAAACCATCCCATAGTGTGCAAAAAGTATCAGCCTCTCACCTTCTCACCCACATCCACTTCCCACCTCTGTAAAATTCTGATAGGTGGACCAACAGCTGAAAGGCAAGTTGTAAAAGCATCCCACGCACGCATGTGCGGTAGCCACTCTGACAGGCCACTCCTGGACGTCTTCTTCGGCCAGCTTCCCTGGAGGCCCAGCTCCTCCCACTGGGCAGGGTCAGCATCACTCACTAGTGATGGGTCTTCTTTTCTGCTGCTGCTATTCCATCCCTCAACATTTAAACAACGACTACATATTTGCACACACTTCCTGCTTAGCACTGGCCAGGGCTGGGGACAAGAGACAACAGGACAAGGTGCTACTTTTAAGGGGTTATAAACGGGCAAGGGACACAGACAGCTGACCATTGGACCAAGAGATGGCGATGTGATGCACTCTGCCCAGAGGGACTGGGCTGAAAGTGCCTGAGAGGAAGGGACCAGTCAGCTGGCCTTGAAATGGGAGAAGAACGAGGCACACACCTCTCCTCCCAGGTAGGTGGCAGATGGTGTCTTGTTCTCGAGGCTGCCGGGTGCTTGGCAGATGGCTGGCGTGGGGCAGGCTGCCAGGGACACTTGCTCGGGCCTCTGTTCAGCCCCTCTCAGCTCAAGAGGACGTGGAATGACTGTATTCATCTCTGTGTCCTCAGCGCCTAGCGAGGTCCTGGTGCACAATGTGCACTGAACTGACGGAGAAGCTGCTGAGCATCTGGGCTGCAGCGCAGCGTTAAGGGGCTCAGGCACTGGGCTCTGGCAGGAGGCAGCTGACAGCGATTCGCAAAGTACAGCGCTGGGGGCTGACTGCACACACAAAGCCATCTGCATTTTAAGAGTGGCCTTATGCAATGTCCATCATAGGAGAATGGTTAAATACCTCAAGTCCATTCACCCAATGGAATATTACAGCCACCAAATACGATGGTTAAAAACTATATAACTGTATGAGAAAATGCTCATGCTGTCACGTGAACCAGCCAGGATAATCAGTCTCTCAATTTGGATACCTAAATGTATTGGGAAAAAGTAAAAAGTAAATATATCAAAATGCTAACTGTGATTCTCAAGCTGGTAGGATAACAGGTGATTTTTCATTTTCTTAATATATATTTCTGTATTACCTAACTTCAGACAGCATCTATTACTTTTAAAGTCAGGGGGAGGGACTTCCCTGGTGGCGCAGTGGTTGAGAGTCCACCTGCCGATGCAGGGGACATGGGTTCGTGCCCCGGTCCGGGAAGATCCCACATGCCGCGGAGCAGCTAGGTCCGTGAGCCATGGCCGCTGAGCCTGCGCGTCCGGAGCCTGTGCTCCGCAACGGGAGAGGCCACAACAGTGAGAGGCCTGCGTACCGCAAAAAAAAAAAGAATCCACCTGCCAATGCAGGGGACACAGGGTGGATCCCTGGTTCGGGAAGATCCCACATGCCACGGAGCAACTAAGCCTGTGCGCCACAACTACTGAGCCTGCGCTGTAGAGCCCGCAAGCCACAACTACTGAAGCCCACACGCCACAACTACTGAGGCCCGTGCACCTAGAGCCTGTGCTCCACAACAAGAGAAGCCACTGGAACGCGAAGCCCTCGCACCACAACCAAGAGTAGCCCCCGCTCGTCACAAGTAGAGAACGCCCACACACAGCAACGAAGACCCAATGCAACCAAAAATTTTTTTAAAAAACCTTAAAGTCGGGGAAAATGTCTCTTTAGAGTTTACATTTATGTTGATGTGACAATGTGAGGCAAATTTTATCTTAAATTCACATACTTAAAATAGGTCTTCCCCTTCTGCCTGTAATAAAACTATTAATAATAATTTTATTGAGTTTTCACAGTGTTCTAATCATATTAAACTCTTCTAATGCATCATCTGATTTCAACCTCAGACACTCTATAAGAGGAGAATATGACACTCATCTTACAGACAGGGAAACTGAGGCACAGAGATGTTAAGTGATGCGGCCAAGCTCCACAGCTCCAGGACAGGGCCTGTCTTCCAACCCGGCCATGTAACCCCGAGCCCAAGCACACTGAGCACACCGAGCACTGATGTGCTCAACCACGCCTCAGTGGGACTAAGAAAGATCAGTGCTTCATTTTTCTCATTCAGAAACACTGAGTCATCTGAAATTTTTTTTTTTTTCTTTTGCGGTACGCGGGCCTCTCACTGTCGTGGCCTCTCCCGTTGTGGAGCACAGGCTCCGGACACGCAGGCTCAGCGGCCGTGGCTCACGGGCCCAGCCGCTCCGCGGCACGTGGGATCCTCCCGGACCGGGGCACGAACCCGTGTCCCCTGCATTGGCAGGTGGACTCTCAACCACTGCGCCACCAGGGAAGCCCCCACCTGAAATTTTGAAGCTACTAGCTTCCAGGTGTCCATGAACATATAAAACTTTCTTTACTGACCTCTTTATTCGCACCTGACTGTGCCAGCTGCCTCTTCCCGCTGCTGTTCATTTCCTACTAGTTTACCCACTATCTTAACAAAAACTAATCTCTAGTTTAATTAGCAAAGTGAAGCGATCACAGGGAGACCAGATGGGCTTCTCCGGGATCAGGTGACATCCATGTAGCTAGGACAGGAACCCAAAGGAAAGCCCGCTCTGTAGGAAGGGCAAAGCTCACCCTCCTGCCGTCCTCCCACAGCACTCCAAGAGGCAGTGGCGGGGCAGGGGGAGAGCCTGGGCCCAGAGCCACAGATGTCTGAGGCCAAACCCCAGCTTGGGCTCTCTGTGGTGGCACCTCAGGCAAGATGCTTAGTGGATTTGATCCTCAGTTTTCTCCCAAGTAAAATGGGGATAACCATACCTCCACTCACATGGCTTTGTGCAGCTGTGTGGCTGCTAGCAACGGGCTGGGGCTCCCTTTCCCTGGGCAAAGAGCTCACGTGAATTCAGACACTCACTTCTGGGTGCGAGAGACACTAAAATGAAAGACAGGGCTGCAGCCCTTAAGCTGGAAGACAAGCAAGCACGCAGGACGACCCAGGATGATAACCACCGTCACCGAGGCCTGGGCCAGAGCAGTGGGAACGGGAGCAGGCTCTGAAGTCAGCTTTGGGAAGGCGGGAAAGTATCACAGAGGAAGGGGCACGTGAGCTCAGGCTGAGCAGCAGCTTTCTAGGGAGGTAAGCGGGGCAATGCCATCTAGGTAGTGGAACTGTGTACAAAAGTACACAGAGAATGGCGTACCACCAGAGGACAAGGGCTCCATCACAGGGCATGCTGCGCTCCCAGCAGCCCAGCAAACGGGCAGGTCAGGGTGTGGAAGGAGGCTGGGCTCTGCCCGGAAGGCGGGGGGTGGGCGCGGGGGGTGGTGAGGATGTGGCTGAATCTGTGAGTGAGGCGGACAGAAGGGCTGGGTGAGTGAAGGCAGGAAGAGAGGAGATGAGGCAACTGCAGTGATGCAGGAGAGAGGATGGTGACCTAACAGTGATGAGCGAATGAGAGAACGAATCTAAGAGCCGCCAGGCGGTGGCAGTGATCAGAAACAGCAACTCCAGGGACACAGAGAGAGAGGAAGGAGTGGTGCAGGCTGACTCGAGTTCCTGGCCTGGGGAACTAGCGGGTGAGGGGGCAGTACAGGTGGTAACAGAGGGCAGTAATGAGGATCCCTCCAGAGGCAGAAATGCAAATAGAAAGTAAAATTCAGGGCTCAACTAGGCAAACAGAAGCCACGCTAAACATTTATAACAGGGATTTACCCAGGGCAACAGTCACACTGGTGACGGAAAAGCTGAGAAACCAAACAGTTGATAGTGAGGCAGTCCAGAGGCCAGGGCAGGAAGCCACCCCCAGGCTGGAGCAGGGAGGTCCCCGCTGGCATGAAGAACCCGCCAGACAGGAGCTGGCACCACGGAGGAGACAGTCACCGGAAGAGGCAGTACCCAGGACGGAGAGGGAGAAAACTGCCTTCAGCTGCCGCGCCCTCCTCCGCTGACCGACACAGGAGCTGGGAGACAGCCTGCGGGCCAGCTGTCAGGACAGGAGTAGAGCAGTGAGGGCAAGGAGTGGCTGTGAGCAGGCAGGCCAAGCACTGGCACGAACCTGGAGAAGAGGATGCAACGAGCACAGACACAGGCACAGCTGCGGTCAAGAGAAAAAAAGGCTCTTGGGCAGGACTGGACCAAATGTCAGACACAGGAAGAGGGCTGCCAGTGGGGAAGCAGGGAAAGGCCATTACAGAAGCCAGTCACGGCAGCACCCCCAGCCCAGCAGAGGGAAGAGATGCCCTGGGCTGCAACGGCCAAGGGTCTGGTCCAGGGTCGGGACTGTCCCAAGTGGAGACAGAACCCCTGGACTCTCCCAGCCCACATCATCCTACCCGCCCCCTGGCTTCAGACTCCAGGCGTGGTGGGCATGAACTGTGCTTGTTTACATCTCCTGCTGTGGGCGGTACTGACAGCCCCAGCGCTGCCCCTCTGGATCCATCACCACATTTGTTTACAGAAGCCATGTCGCCCCCGCTGCTTCCAGCCAGTGAGTGAGCAGGGAGGGCACTAATGCAGCCCGTTCCCACTGAGATGTGTGCACCTTGAACAGGTGACGTTGGCTTGAGGACGCCACACGGGCCTGGCCGAAACTTTCTCAGAACCTCACAGTAGGCTGGGATTTTTCCCACCTACCCAAACCTCCTTCCTTCCCCTGGTCTGGGGGTTCACGGGGCCTTCCCAGTCCCTCCCCTAGATCCTTCACAGGTCTTCTTCCTCAGAATCTCTGGCACATCTGCTTCTGCCTTGGTCTCCACTTCTTGGAGAACCCAAGCTAACACACCAAGCTCCCCAGGCACCCCTGGATTGTGACTTAGCTGGCCAGGCAGGCCGAGCCCAGGGTAGACAGTGCTGAGCAGTGACCACAGAGCAGGTCTGCAGGCCTGGTCTGTTTCTCTCTGGATGTAGCAATCACTCTGCTGGCTTCCAGGGCACTAAGTGAGCCTGACCCGGCACTTGCTCACAAGCAGCCCAGCCCAGTCTCCAGGGCAGGCCCAGCCTCGGTGTGCACCTTGTTCAGGGGTCCACACACATGGAGCCTCCCCCACCAAGGCTTAATTCAGGCCACATTTCAGCTCTAATTCTACAGGTTTTTGACTTGAAGCACAATATTTTTAGAAGTACCTGGGATCCTAAAAGAGTCTTTGTGTAATAGTCTCGAGGCATGAAAACTTCCACTATGGTGACTAGACACCAGAAAGCGTCTTCTTGTTCCAAGTATAGGAGGGCCACTGCCACCAATCTACAAGCAAACGGAGAACAAGGTGAGCTCCAGCCTCCTAGCCCAGACCCGGGCAGCACGGCCCGTCTTCACAGAGGCCTCTGCAGTATGCTGCACTCTCTCACGGCCACAGGAACTTCTAGTTCTCCAAGAAAGAACACTAAACGAGTGTTCCTTGGCGAGGGTGGCATTTCCTAGTTTGAGAAGCAAAGCTACATCCACATTCCTTCATTTGGTTTTGTTTAAAGATGATGAAATTGTCTCCCAATGAGCAGCCAGCCTCATTTTTTAAAATGTTTTCACGATAAGATTTTCGCTAATGCAGCTAATTCTTCGAGTTTTTTGTTCAAGAAGTTCCAACTAATCCTTTTATGCACAAAAAATCCAGGGGTGAATATAAGGGGAAAAGAACACATGATGGTTTAAAAACAACTTTCTTGATACCAGTCTACTTGAAACGGGGCTTCAGACAAATGAATCACTGCGGTGGGGCTTTCTCAAAGAACTGCATCCACGGCACACACGTGGGGTGGGAAAGGGGACCGTATGTATCACCTGTTACGTCACTCACAATGGAAACTTGGGTCTGGCTAGTTACATGGTCACCACTGAGAGGTTACTCATCCAGTAACCCCAGGTTTGGCTCTGAGCGGGCATTCAGGGCAGAAGGCTGAAAAGGAAGAGGCAAGAGAAAAGTCCCCCTCTACATATCCAAGAAGCTCTGCTCGCGACATGAAGCTTCTGCGCATCACTTACGGAAAACCCCAGAGTCGCTTCTCAGAATCTGTTTTTGTTTCCTTCCTTGGATAAAATTATAATGAAATCTCAAAAGGTTAAAAAAAAAAAAAGAACTGGGAAGGGGATGCCTTGAGTAGGCATGAATGGGATGGAGAGCAGAAAGGTTACAACAGGTAGAGATGGACAGGGAGAGAAAACCAGGACATGCACAGCACCTGCGGACGCCAGGAGAAACGGTAGAGAGACTGAAAAGAGCAGAGCCTTTGACGACATCACTTTTAGTTAACTGATGTTCCAGATGACAGGCCTGAATCACTGAGGAAAGGCTAGCATTCTTCTGCTGAAGTTCTGGGTTCACAGTTCTGTTCTCATGTACAAAATAATGTGGAGAAAAAAAGTCCAGTAAAACGGTTAAAATTTAGAGGTCCTAATGGCGATGGTACGGAGAAAGATTTAATTTTCTGGAAAGTCTCCTTATGTGTGGAACAGCTGATTCCATGACAATGTCAGATAAATGGGGTGCTACTGCACCCCTAACAGGCATGCTCGAGTCCTCGCCAAGATCCCTTAAGTTTCGGAGGTTTTTAGCTTCCAGGAATTTTTAGACTGAGTATACAACGTGAACTGTGCATTTAAGCAAAACAAGGCTGCTTTGTTAGGCCATAACTTATTTACAGGCTTTTTTTTTTTTTAAATGGGGACCATCGAGGAGCAGCCACAGTCCCTTTTACTTTCAGGGCCCAGAGAGGGCACCCTGTCCATGACTTCCTGGAAACCATTGGTTTCAGGTCTTAACCAACTAACATTCCAGTTTAAAAGCTTTTCTTCCTGCAATACTCTCATTTCAGATGCAAATAGATAGCCCTTATCTGGAGGTCAGTATCCAGCACAGATGAGGATTAAAAAGGCCCATGAGCTGCCAGAATAAACTTCAGCATTCAAAACTCAACGCATGCACTTGACTTAAGGAGAACTGCTAAAGGTGGCACACGGAGCTTCTTCATTCTTTCTCCATGTTTCTAGCAAGCTTGGTTACCTACTTTGATTACACAGAGGAATATAAAAGGACTCTAATGACAGCAGCAGAAGTGCACCAGCGAGGTAAGAGACAGACGGGAGGTAAAAAGCAGCCACAAGCACTCAAAGTCCAGTGATGGGGAGCAGCTCCATGGAGAACAGACCTCAGTACCTCCCGTGGCCTCATCCCGGTGCAGCTCAGCTCGGAATGAGGAGCCTGGCTCATTTAGAGAAGGGGAGAGGCTTTTCAGTGTCCTCTGCCTGTATGCCAGACCTGCAGAAGGCTCTCATCCAAAAAAATAAAAGTTTGGGCTCTTCAAGGGCTAGGTTTAACCCGCTGAAAAATTGTTTGGGGCAACCTCCTGATTGACAAAGATCCTGATTGACAAAGATCCTTGTTTTCACATCAAGCATTATAAATGAATGATAGCAAACTTCTGATCAAAACCTGAGTGTGATGAGAACAACAAGGAATCAAAATGATTTCTCATTTTGTTGTTCCAAATAGTTTGACTTCGGTGTTCTCAATATTGGATTGGCCAAAAAGTTCATTCAGAAAACCCGAACGAACTTTTTGGCCAACCCAATACTTTCCAAAAGCATGTCTGTTTCTCTCAATTATTCTAGCGTTGGGGATACTGCATAATTAAAACTAGCTTACTGCAGCTATTGATATTTATTTCCCTTAAAAGACTGGTTTTTCTTGGCTCACCAGGAGGGGAGGGGGCTGTCAGGCAGCGCCTGGAGCTACAAGTTATCTTAACAGCAGAGAGGAGACCTCGTGGGCCAGGCACCCACCTGTTTAGACCTTGGCAGTAGCCAATGTCTGGATTCCGCCAGGAGAAGGCGAGCAGGACGTTGCGCAGCTTCTGTATGCCTTCCGAGGTGGGGCACGAGTAATGTTTGTTGTTGGGCAGAGTCCGCAGCAGGTCCAGCTCGATCTGCTTGGAGGCGGGGTTCTGTTTCTCCAGAGCCTTCTGAAGCAAGGTCTGGAAGTAACCAGGCTTAATGCTGTCCTTGAATTTCCTGGTGTGGAGGTCCACACACCACTTCCACACCTTGGAACGGTGCTCATGTGGAATGCCCGCGCGGATCAGGTTCTTCAATTCTGGAGAGCACATCATCTCCCTGTTCACTGTGCTCGCAAAATAGTTTTCCCACTTGACGCCAGTGGAAACCTCCTGGTTTTCTGTGAGGTAGAGAGTCTTCAGGTCCAATGCTCGGACTTTGGCAACCAACTTCTCTTCCTCGTCATCCTCTGGGACAGTCCTAAACCCATAAATGTCATATTCACTGTTGAGAAAAACAAAAGGAAAAATTAAATGATGCAATGTGGCAAAAAGGCCAATGAAACAGAAAAGAGAACCTAGAAATCGACCCATGTGTAAATGGCATTTTGATATATGACCAGGCATTTCAACTCAGGAAATAATAAACTTCTCAATAAACAGGGTGAGAATAACTGGCTATCTATATGGGAAAAAATTACGTTAGATCTTTCCTTGATACTATACAGGAAAATAATCAATTCTAGATGGCTGAGGTGCTAAATGTGAAAAGCACAAAAGAAAATACAAGCAATACAAGGCTGATAAATTTGGCTACATTAATATACATGTGCATGTATGTTTATATAGCCTACATATACACATCCATAACACTTATGCTCGAAAAATGTTTTAAAAAGTGAAAAGACAAGGGAGAAAACATTTGTAAGACATTAGGGATGACAAAGAATTAAGAATTCTTTTTAATTCTTAAAAAGAAAAAGAATTATTCTGCTGTGGTAGGTAGAATAATGGCCCCCAAAAATGTCCCTGGAACCTGTGAATATGTCACGTTACGGCATGTGGAATTACAGTTACAGAACTTAAGACGGGGAGATTATCCTGGGTTAGCCGGGTGGGACCACAGTAAACACAGGAGCCCTTAAAGTGGAAGAGGAAGGCAGAAGAGTGGACCAGAGATGCGACAAAGGAAGAAGAGGCAGGAAGGATGTGAAGTGGGAGAGGGCCTGGACCCACGGTTGCTGACTTTGAAGATGGAAAAAGGCGGCCACAAGCCAAGGAATGCAGGTGGCCTCCAGAAGCTGGGAATGGCCACACCTGACAGGCAGCAAGGAAACAGAGACCTAGTCCTACAACCAGAAGGAACTGTATTCTGCCAACATCTTGAATAAGAAAGGACACAAACTGTCTCCTAGAACCTCCAGAAAGGAACGCAGCACTGCTAATACCCTGACTTTCATCCAGCGAAACCATGCTGGGCTGCTTGACCGACAGAACTGTTGCATAATAAATATGTATCACAAACTTATTGGCTTAAAACAATAATTTGTTATGGCAGTCATAGAAAACCAATACAAAGGCCTTTCACACACTGCTGCTGAGTGTGTAAACCTGTACAAGAACTTCGGAAATCAGATCTAGCAGAGCTGAAGATATGCATTCCCTATAGGTCAGGAATTCCACTTCTAGCCTACACCCTGGAGAAACTCTCTCACGCAGACACACGGACACATGGATACATGTACCACGATGCTTACTGCACCACGGTTTGTAACAAGGAAAAATGGAACCATTCTAAGTGTTCACCATGAGAGAAGGAATAAAAATGTGAAGCTGTGAGGCAGGTAAAAAAAAATTCTCAGGAGCTACACGTATCAACCTGTATAATTTCAGAAAACAATGTTGAAAGAAATAAGTTGCAAAAAGGTATGAATATGGTAGGATTAGCATATTAAAACATGTCTTCAATTAGAGGTACATATTGAAGTGTTTAAAGCTGAAATGACATGTCTGATACTTGCTTTAAAATATTCCAGGGGGGAAAAAAAAAACTTTGGAAGGGAATGGTACGAAGAAACAGGATTACCAAAATGTTAATAATTGCTAAATTATTGGGTAACAGGTTGCATATGGGGGTTGTCATATGATTCCGTCTACTACTTTGTATGTTTGAAATTTTCCATAATGAAAAGTTCAAAGTAAATCAATATACACAGCTATTGTTCTAGTCACACACGAAGTTTGAAAAGATACAACGTGAATAGTAAGAGCCTAAAACACAAGCAGGAAGAAGACGTGGTGCCCTCAGGACAGACTGCTAGGCCGCCCTCACGGGAGTCCCCCGCCACTGCGGACACAGCACAAGCGCACAGCATGGAGACAGCGCTCCTGGCCTGGGAATGGGGCTGCCCAGTCTGGGGCCACGTCCTTGCCACTCACCATCTGTGTGACCTGGGCAAGTTACATCACCTCCCTAACCTCAGCTTCAGCATTTTCTGAGCAAGGATAAAAACATCTGCCTGGCTGAGCTGCGTTAAATACAAGCCTGCACATAAGGCCCTTGGCACGGCTCCCGGCACACAGGCCTCCGTAAGAGTTTTGTAACAATGGCGTTGGTTGCAATCTGACAGCATAGTTTTACCTGTCGACTGAGTAACATGGACAAGGCAGGCCAGTGCTGTAAGCGCAGAGAAGGGAAAGAGTGGGTCAAGCTGAAGCCAGGCTTCCCCTGGGGCAGGGGTGGGGCTGGAGAAGCTGAGCCACAGCAGCGAGCAGGGCCTAGGCACAGGGCTGCCAGAGGGGCAAGGGGGCGGAGACAGGAGGAGACTGGACTGAGTGGATTTGCAGATTTCTCCTTGAGCCAGTATTTCATGAATCTCAGTTTTAAGAAACTAGGATATGAAGGTTCTTAATCCAAGATCCATCACGCGCTTCCACACTCCACGATTTTCTGAAAAGTATATGCAATACTGTGTGTGTGTCCAACTGCATTTTGGGGCCAAGGGTGTCAACAGCTTGTATCAGACCCTCAATGAGTTCTGAACCACTGAATCAGGTTACCCAAGTGTCCTTCCCTTACAGAGAAGACCCAATTTTCCACTTAGGGTCCCCCTTGGCTTTCAAACTACCCATGGGTGCAGCCATGTCTCTGGAGAGGGTTCTACTCCTAGGAAGACGGGCTCCTCTTGCAGCAGGACTGGCTACCACCCATGTTGGCATGGTACATGGCAGAAAGGTCTTGGAATGAAAACTTAGGCTGAACCCCAGCTCTGTTACTTGATTATTACAGCAAGACTGATGACATTATCTGTTCTAATGACTGGACGGTCCTTGTCATGAGCATCAAACCAGACACGGAGAATTGTGTAAAGTTCTCAATGAATGGCTACTGCTGTTGAAAGAGGGGCCTGAGAAATGGGTCCCACTATCCCCAACAGTCGCTAGCACCTTTACCTGACGAGATGAGGTTTAACGAATGCTTGCTCCGGATGCTCCGGGCTCTCAACCTGCAGAGCATCCTCCAGCAGCTGGGCTATGACATCCCGAGAAGGCCCCTGTTCTTCTGAGCAAACTGGTGTCTTCATTTCTTGGAGCAGTATCAAGTATTTGCTTTCTATCTGGCAGAGCTTGGCTTCCAGGCTAGAATACTACAGAGAATGTGGTAGTTACCTCCAATCAGACAGAGACACAGGAAGAGCAATCCTTAAGTACCTCAAGCAATCAAAGAATGACAAGCCAAGAACCACTGGCAAGTGAGCCAGAGAGAGACTGTATCAAAGACAAGAGATGGGGCTTCCCTGGTGGCGCAGTGGTTGAGAGTCTGCCTGCCGATGCAGGGGACACGGGTTCGTGCCCCGGTCCGGGAAGATCCCACATGCCGCCGAGTGGCTGCGCCCGTGAGCCATGGCCGCTGAGCCTGTGCGTCCGGAGCCTGTGCTCCGCAACGGGAGAGGCCACAACAGTGAGAGGCCCGTGTACCGCAAAAAAAAAAAAAAAAGACAAGAGATGAATTTATGCCACAGGCCACCTGTCTTATTTAAATGGCCCACATGGGCCCCGTCTTCCTTCTAGGGGGTATGACACAGAAGTACTGGTAATAAGGCCTCTGCACGTCAACACACATATCAGTTCTGGACAGGGTTGAGGTGAGCAGCAGAAACCAGGCCACCCATTACTGAGGTCAAGCTGAGTGCCACTTGGACACGAGCCCCAAGCAGCCATCCCATGCAACATCAATACTTTCCTAGGACGCTGTGACCCAGAACTAGCTCTCATCTGCTACCTTACCAGACAAATCAATACACGCCTGGGAAACATGCAGGAACAAGGTTTGGGAAGATGTCCTGAGGACTGTTCAAAAGGTATATGAGGCATACAACAGCTGCTGACACAGTGTCGCTGAGCTTCATTTGATCGTAACTGGGAAGTCTGTGATGTCTCTACACCCTGCAAAGCCCTTTCCCGCCACAGTCACATCGAACTCTCAAAACAACCCTATCAGGTTCACAGAGGGGGCATCACCCTCACCATCCCCATTTATAGATAAGAAACTGAGTCACACAACTCAGTAGCATAAATCAAGATCCAAATAACCTTAGAATTGTATTTAATTTTTTTTCTGTAAACTTCATTATATGTGTGAATAAAAGCCACCTCTCAGGACATTTCTATTCGTCTTCATCACGAAGTGAAACTAAACACAGTGCTACGCACTTTATATACTTTAAATATAATCTGGTATCAATAACCACACCCTCCAAGCATGGGGGTTGAACTGATTTTAAAGCGTGTCCATTTTTAAATGGTTTCTGAATCATACCTCCCACCAGATAATAGAATATAACCGTCCTGACCCACCTTTGCCATCAGATCCCTCTCTCTTCTTTCTGCATTTCTCCGTAGAGCTGAGAGTTCCAAGATTTCCTTATTCAGAAATTTATTTTGCGTTTTATACCCCTGTAGATTATCCTGTTGCAAAAAAAAGGTCCATCAATTCACATTGGTTGAATGTTGATTAATTATTCTATATCAGCGGTCCCCAACCTTTTTGGCACCAGGGACCAGTTTCCTGGAGGACAATTTTTCCACAGACCGGGGGGTGGGGGGATGGCTTTGGGACAATTCAAGCGCTTTTCATTTATTGTGTACTTTATTTCTATTATTATTACATTGCAATATATAATGAAATAATTACACAACTCACCATAACGCTGACAGGAGGTGCAGCTCAGGCGGTAATGCGAGCGATGGGGAACAGCTATAAATACAGATGAAGCTTCGCTCGCTCGCCCACTGCTCACCTCCTGCTGTGCGGCCTGGTTCCCAACAGGCCATGGACCGATACCAGTCCGTGGCCCAGGGGTTTGGGACCCCTGTTCAATATAAGTAATATTTTGCTGCCTCACCAATCGAATAGCCCTGCTAAGTTAGAACAAGTTCTAAGGAAATGAAAGCTGATTCCTAGACACTTTCTGATTAAACTTTGCGGCTACCCTTGGCAGTAGAAGGTAGGCAGGGACTACTGCTGTAATGAAGGAGATGGGGAAATAAATTTATTTAATGGTGGAGATTTTTCTCACCTGTCCTTAGGAAAAGTAAGTAGGACTTATGTCCTAAATCTATGCAAATATTTTATCTACCCACATTCATTGGGTACAAAAGGTAATGCCTTACATTCATTTTGTTTTTTAACTAGAGAAACTGAACAAATTTTCTGTAGATTCTCATTTTTACTTATCCAGTTTATGTGGAAGAGGCTACACACATACACAATACCCTTACCTAAAGAATTACACTTAATAATGAATACCTATCACCTACAATGTACAAGGCACCTAAGAGAACATGTTCCTCAACTTTTTTACATTAAAAAATTTCGAACTTATGAAAACGTTAAAGAAAAGTACAATAAACACAATATACCCTTCACCTAAATTTGCCAATTGTTAACTTTTGCCACATTTACTTTCCGTTTTTAAGAGAACATCACAAGCTGGTGACACGTTCTGCCAAGTCCAACTAAAAGTTCAGCCCTGGCAGAAGCGGGTGCCACACGTGACCTTCAGCCCTTGACACTCTGAGCAAGGCAAGCGAAAGGGAACCTTTGAGACAACTGGGGCAGTGATTTCTAAATGCTCCCTACCAAATGCAGTCTTTTACCAATGTCTTCTTCCCCTACTCTGTTTGAAGTTTTCAAGGAATTTCTGATCCCTCAATCACAGGAGAAACTGTTCACAACAGCTCCAAGAGAAGGCCAGGGGTGGTCAAGAAAGGCACTGACACCTGTGCTGTCCCAGGACAGAGACCATGGCCCCTCCCCAGAGATGTGTCCAGAGACATGCCCCAATCTCCAAACTAGAAGCCACCATGGCGGTACACAATCTCCCCTGAAAATACAGAAGAACTGAAAATGTTCCAACAGTCCCTTTAATCGCTGACACCTAAGGAGCACTTGCTGCGGGTTACAGGTGCCCTGTGGTCCTCGATCCCATTTAAACCTCACAACTCTTCAGCAGCCAGTCTCATCATCTCCACCTCCTAGGTGAAGAGCTGAGCCACAGGGAGGCTGCACAACTACTAAGTGTCGGGCTGGGAGCCAGGTCTGCTGCGCTCTTGGCCCAGGTGCTTGGCCCCTGATGCCCACCTGAGCTCTGATACACATCACACCTTCTCAGTCTCAGCAAGACCGCACGTCATGACAAGCATGGAAGACGGGCGCTGTCAAACCCCAAAGGAGGTCCACAGACTTCCTTTTCTGATCAGAATCATGATGTTCTCCTTTCTCCTGGCGTCTTGAAGCTCTCATATTTGGAAACAATGAACAAACATGTTACTAAAAGGCAGGCTGATTGAAGGAAGGTGAGCTAGAGGGCAACAAAAGAATACACTGGGCCGTGACGGCCAGAGACTGAGCAGCACAAGGTGGGTGGAGGGAGCAGGACACCACAGTGTGCCCTCCGTGTCTTTGAGTCAAACTTTGCATTACAGTCTAAGGAAGTCCTGATAATGTATCTCAAGGATTCTTTCTCTAAAAAGGGAACCCTCTTGCACTGTTGGTGGGAATGTAAATTGATACAGCCACTATGGAGAACAGTATGGAGGTTCCTTAAAAAACTAAAAATAGAATTACCGTATGACCCAGCAATCCCACGACTGGGCATATACTCTGAGAAAGACACGTGCACCCCAATGTTCATTGCAGCACTATTTACAATAGCCAGGTTATGGAAGCAGCCTAAATGCCCATCGACAGACAAATGGATAAAGAAGTTGGCACATATTTATACTATGGAATATTACTCAGCCATAAAAAGGAACGAAATTGAGTCATTTGTTGAGACGTGGATGGATCTAGAGACTGTCATACAGAGTGAAGTAAGTCAGAAAGAGAAAAACAAATATCGTATATTAACGCATGTATGTGGAACCTAGAAAAATGGTACAGATGAACCAGTTTGCAGGGCAGAAGTGGAGACACAAATGTAGAAAACAAACGTATGGACACCAAGGGGGGAAAGCAGTTGGGGGGGGGTTGTGATGAACTGGGTGATTGGGACTGACATGTATACACTGATGTGTATAAAACAGATGACTAATAAGAACCTGCTGTATAAAAAAATAAATATAATAAAATTCAAAAATTAAAAAAAAAAAGGATTCTTTCTCTAGAATGATGATCACAGCAAGTTAAGACTCTATGAGGTGCCGGGTGCCCTGTGAGGACTTTACATGGAATACCTCTTTTAACCCTTACAAGACCCTATAAGGTAAGCGCCATTTCACAGATGAACACTGAGGCAGAGAGGTGAACCAGCCTGCCCAAGGTCAGAGGTCATGAGTGGCAAAGCTGGGTTTGAACCCAGCCAGGTCTGACTCCAGAGTCCATGCTCAGTCTAAACCGCCACCCCATACTGGGACACATCCCCTTCCTCATTGATGTTTGTTACAGTTGTGATTCTGCTTTTTTGTTTTTGTGCTTTATAAACTAAACTCTGAGCTCCAGGAGGACAGAGACTGTATACTTTGTGTGGAGTACAAAGCCCAGCACATGGCTGAATGAATGAATGAATGAAAGAATCCCAAGAAGGAAAAGCTGCACGCATGAAGATATTCATGAAATAACAAATCACAGGAAAGAAGACAGAGGCTGATTAAGTAAATGATGACAGAGTCAAAAGATGGACAATCTGGAATCATTAACGACAGCAATACAGAAAGTACCTGGGTTCTAAGGCTGAATGAAACAAAAGTCTACCTACTCCAGGAAATGGAAGAATTATGTAAACATGGAAAAGGCCTGGAAGGAAGTGTGGGGAAAATATTTAAATCACTAGGGTGGTAAAATCCTAAGACCAATACGTGCTCCTGCCTCAAAATACTACAGGAACAGAAAGTGACCACATATGAGACCAAAACAGAAATGTTTCTAAAAAGCAGAAATCTTTACAGGCACATACACTGACTATAAAGCAAGACACTGAATAGTAACAGTAACAACAACAAAAAAGATACCTTCCCCCCACCAAAACACACACACAATTTTTTTTTCCCCACCTAGACATTTTAAATTTGGGGTCAAACGAAGAAATCAATATAGAAACCATGCGGTATCTAAAAGTGAAGGACAATGAGATTCTTCACTCCAATTCTCTCAGTGCCACCGCAGAGGAGGCACGAATGTGACTGTCTCCTGCATGGCACAGGGGATGCCCTGGCAATATCCGGCCCAGGCAGAGCAATGTCATAAACATGAGGTCACCAAGCCGGGCAGGACTCACTCAGAGGAACAGGTCACAGGGAAGTCCCCTGACAACCTTTCTGCCTCTCCATAAGCTATGCCACCACTTAACCTCACTCTTGTGGAATTCTGGAGCCACAGACTTTATAAATTAAGCTGAGAAATGTTGGAGAAAAAAAAAAATGTCACCCGCTACCCCGCAAAAAGAAAAGGTCGAGAAGTCTAGTTGTGATCAGCTCCATCAGTCGTCTCCAAAAGGAGCTGTGTGGAGCCACAACAACAGAGCCACACACTCCCCTCCACACCCTGGCTCGGCTCCCCGGGAAAACATGCTCCCCACGCGTCCCCCACTGCCGAGCACTGGGACCTGGAAACCGAACGCCCTGGTGTCATTCTCCAAACACTATAAAGACAGACGTGCTCGCAAAATATAAAATTCAGTTGACCTTAAATAAGTGGTCTTAAAACGTGTATCACTGATGGGATGTATACTTAGGGTCAGTACACTCTAGGATGCATATATAAACAAAACCAACTTTTACAGGCAACACTAACCAGGACCTTTTTTTTTTAAACACGGCTATTTTTGTAGCAGATATAATTATAAAGTAACGAGATTGAGGGTTTTGGTGGTGTTTTTGCCCTTTTGGTCCTTCTCACCAATAAATCCTTCTGGCCTCATGTATCTACTGGGTGCTGTCACTGAGAAGTTGTCACCATGGGAGACCACATACATATTCCGACAAAGCTGCCATTATTCCAGTGTTTTAATTTCCATTTTGGAATTACCTTTAAGGCTCAGGCATGTCCATCAGGCATGCAATCTACTGACACTGCGTGACAGGTACTACTAGTCAGGAAGCAGGCTCAGTAACAACCTCAAAAGTGGCAAACCTTTGCCCTTCAAGGATAAGCTGCATTTGGGGGGCAAAACATCCTCGGTGCCACATTATTTGCAAAAAGTGGGTAGCCAGGTGAGGAAGACTTTGTGGCCAGGTGGGACCGATAGCTGCAGAACTATGTGGGGTCAGCTGGGGTCTGGGCTACACCCAATGCCTCATGTCCTAGGAGACACTTCTCCACCTGAAACTTCTCCAAATTGAGAACTGGTGGCAGCAAAACTTTTGGGACCCTCGCTGTGGCCTGACTGACAGTGGCCCAAGGCCATTCAGCTCTCCCCTCCTCGGGACCAGCACACTTCTCTGCGGGCACAGAGTCAGACTGCCCATGCCCCCAGTAACGCTCTTCCTACCTCATCAGCTGGCCACCACCCCAGGTATGATGGGGACAGTCACCTCCCTTTAGGAACCAGCCTCCCATCCCCAGGGCCACTGGGACACTGGGAAGAGAGCTCTGCCCTCCCTTCTGAGTGTCAGGACCCTCCTGCCTTAGGCATGGGGGGCACTGACTCTGGGCAGGCCCTCTTCCCCGGCGTGCTTGGGAGCCAGGGTCTGCTTTCCCACCTGACCCCACACTAGCTGTTGGGAACAGTGTTCCCTCACCTGGCCTCCATTATGTCCTGAGGCGGGCTATGCAAATAATGGTGTGTGCATCCACACACAGAGGGGGCAAGAAACAGCCTCTGTAGGTTACGTGGAATAATGAAGTTCTAAGGGTGTATAAACAGAAAGAGAAGTTTCAGCTGCCTGAAAGCAAGGGAGGGGAAAGATCTGAAACTGTTCTGAGCTATGGCGACACTGACGGGCTGAGACTTTCATTTTCCAAGGAAGCTTCTTAGAAACCTAGTAATTATCTGACTGGAAGTCCTGTGACACTTGTTTTTTTAAAAAAAGGCACAGCTGCTCTGCTGTCATGCCAAATTAGCTCACTGAGGCTAGCAGCTCTAGAGTGACATCAACAGACAGGCTGTTAGTGGGTTTTGGATTTCTTGTCCCAATAACAGGGGCCCACGCCCTGCTCTTACTTTCAGTCGGTCCAGTTCCAGCTGGTCCCTGGCTGTGGGGAGGGCCACAGGAGAGCTGGGCATGGAGGTGGGAGAGGATGCGCTGCCCTCGCACTCGCTGAGCTGCCGGGAGAGCTTCATGATGACCTCGTCCTTGGCCTGGATGGTCTCCATCAGCATCCCCAGCTGCTCACTGAGCTCGCCCACCTTGTTCTTCAGCGTCCTCACTTCCTGCTGAAGACTCTCTTTCTCCTGGTTGAACCTCTCCAGCTGGCTAGTGAGGCCCAGAATCTGGTCGTCCTTCTGGTGCAGAAGCCCCAGCGTGTCCTGCGGGACCCCCTCACAGAGGCGGCTGCTCGTGAAGTACTTGTCGTACTGGGAGGACCGCACCGTCTGCTGCAGGAGCCGCACGAGCTCCTGGGAGCCAGGGGAGGATGGAGTGGGGAGCAGGGGCGGGAGAAAAAGCAGAAATCATGGCAACTCTGCATGGAGCAACCATTGGTATTTGAGCAAATGCAGAAACTTTACTGGAAATATTTTAATAACCAACTTCCTCTCGAAGGATCTCAAAAATAGAGAAGGAAAAATATTTATTCCATAAAGGCTGTCTGTAGAGAACAATAATAGGAAACAGGAAATAGTGGACAGGCAGACTGCAATTAGCAATGGCTCCCAGTAAACGTTCATCCGTATTAAAAAATCTGAGGTCTAAATTCACTGACCTGCTGAGGAATTAAGTATAATTAGGTGTGATCAGCTCAAAAGGAAGCTGCTGTTTTAACAGGATGTGGAAACTCATTTAACAACTGTTCATGGGCCTTGGGCTGAAGCTATGCTCAGAGAGATTTGACGTCAGGGCAGGCGTGGGCAAGGTGCAAACAACACCCTCCCCGACCCACTCTGAGGGGTCTTCACTCTCGTCGGAACTTCAAATGTCTATGAAAAAATGACCAAGCAGAACAGCAGTGCCTAGGTCAGTGGCCGTGGCAACATACAACTCTTAGGGGAAAAGCACCGTCTGGGAAATAATGGAGTCAGAGAAACGTGAAAGCCGGGTTTTGCTCCTCTGGTCCCTGGCCTGCTGATGTGAGATGAGATAGAAATGTGAGGAAGAAGAATTACCTTCTGACTGGATAAGTCTTTCCTTAACCTTTCCAGCTCTTCCTGCTGGTTCTGGACCTGCAGCTGCATCTCGGAGGCCAACTTGCTGGTGCTACCACTGCCCGACGGCCCCTCGGCTGAAGGGTCCCCACTACTGTGGCGATTTTTATACGATCCAATCATGTCTTTCAAAGGGCGTTTTCCTTTGTAGGGAATACGTCCAAAATCAAAGGGAAATCCTGAGCCAGTTACTCCTACATAGAAACAAAACTTGTTTAAGTTCAGGTCAAATTTTCCTTTCGGAAATTCCAGTAAAATACATTAACATTCCATCCATCGTCCTCTAAGGAGTTCTGCGTGCGTCACTCTCTGCTCCTACCTCATTCTTGACAATAACCAAGCTGAAAATCAAAGACGATCTTTCATGTGATCACTTTTAAAGAAAACTTTCTCTATTTGCTCAATTTTTGCATTAAGACAGATGAAAAAAAGTCAGACTATACATTAGTACTAATGAGGAATTTATGACAAAACTGTACTAAGCTCTCTCAAGATTCTTTTGTAATGTTAAGTTTATTTTCCAAAAGATCAGTTCTAAGCCATGTGTTCATATCACTATTTTCTTATTTCAGTTACTTTGAGGACCAAAGAAAACAGAGACACAGACCAGGGAAGAACATGGTTGCTCCAAGTTCCTATAGCAACCTGAACACAAGGTGTCCCTTCCGCCGGGCACCTTAGTAAGGACAGGGCCTGCATCTACAAAGTTAGAGGGCAGGCCTTAAGAGATACACTAGGGATCCCCAGCTGCTTATTTTTAGCTAATCTGTCCTTACTAAAAAAACAAACCAAAAAAACACCAAGTTTATGTTTTCTTAATTGTAAACACATTTTATTCTCTTCCTTAAAAATGAGTATTTAAAAATATTGAGGGATCCAAATAAATTTTAGAATAAATGGATTCAAATATATATTAAAAATATAAAGAGGAGAGTACATACTATATAGATTCCATTTATATAACTTTAGAAAACAGGCAAAACCAATCTATGATGTTAGGAGTCAGGACAGTGGTTTCGGGGGCGGGGAGGCCATGTAGTGACTGGGAGGGGTTTGGGGATGGAGGCTGTGACTCCTGGTGCCGTCCTGTTTCTTCAAGTAAGTGCTGGCTACATGGATGCGCTCACTCTGTGAAAATCCATTGAGCCACACATTTCTGACTGGGGGACTTTTCTGTGTGTATGAAGATGAGCTTACTTCCCATGAATGACATGGACAAGAAGCTGGCAGGCTGATTCTTGGAGCCATTACAGGAAATATCCATGAATCATCAAGATAAAAATCCAGAGACATCCTGGTCCCTCCGTGTCTTCCACACAGGCTCCCTCTCAAAGGGATCAGGGGCTGGGCAGAGGCTGAGAAGGCTGCTCCCAGACAAGAAGCTGCTGTCCAGGGGTGCTGGGAGTTTCTTGCCCCACCCGAGTCACTGAGCCTTACTGATTCTTCCTTCCCAATCTTGCTACCATTCACCCTTCCATTGCATTCTTAGAGTCTTATGGGGAAGTCAGAGCCAACAGTGTTTACCTTCAACAAGCCAAATCCCCAACACAAATCCCTGTTCCTCAGAAGGCCTTCCCAGTTGACAATGAGCCCCTCTCCTGGGTGCCCCGCTGGCTGTGCCACATGCTGGGTCACGAGGCACGTGACCCACATCTTCACCACGTCACACTGGACCTTAGGGTTCCATGCTACCGTCCTGGGGATTACAAGTAAACTCCCTACCAAAGCAAGTCATGTGGTCCTTTCCCAGGGGACAGAAAAACATATTACCTTCAGTAAATATGTGCTCTCAGTAAAGACTTCCTAAAATCCTGCCTCCTCATCCTGCCAGCTCGTGCCAGAATGAAGCATAAGGCAGAATTTCAAAATTATTTATTGTTATTTTACATTTAAAACATCAATGTTCCCTCAATGGATCAATGGATGTAGGATCATGAAGGGCTGCTTAACGCATTAGGCAAAATGCCAATGGAGAGATGTATGAACGGGTCAGGCTGACACCCTAAATCCTGACTGACCTTAATATCACAAAAAGAGGGAAAACCAGATACGATGTGGTTCCAGATGTGATGCAACAAGAAATACACAGCATCCCTAGCCCCCACCTCACCCCAAAATATTCTTGTCATAATTAAAAGTCAACCCTGAATCTGGGCAGGCCTCTACTCTAGCGACAGGTGTATAGGAAACACAGGGATGGAGAAGCATATTCTGTGACCCCGCAAAAATATAATTAACAAAATCCAGAATGTGGGCAATTCCTTGACAGGTAGACCCTGTTTCTTCAACAGGCGTGGCAAGGGAAACGGAAGACAAAAAACAAACAGAGAGCGGTTCAGACTGAAAGAGACCCAAGAAGACACACAACTAAACACACTTGGGGGCCTGTTAGCCCCTCATTTGCTCGTGCCAACTGCAAGCAGACATTTATGGAACAACTGGGGAAGTAGACAAGAAGGATTTACTGTAGGTGTTTAGGTATAACGATGAAGCTGTGGTTCTTTTGAAGAGTCATCTCTTGGAGATACATACTAAAATGTTTACAGATGCAAAGGATTAATATCTAGAACTTCCTTTAAAATAACCCAGCTGGTGGTGGGTGCCAGGAGGGGCAGGAGCTCAGAGGAGATACAGAGGAAAAAAGAGAGGCCATAAGTTCAAAACTGTGGAATGTGACACTACAGCTTCTACTTGTGTGTGCACTAACAAATTTCTATAAATAAAAAGTTTTAGTTTTTTTTAAATCAGTATTTCTGTAAAGAGCACCATGACTTCCAGATCTTCTATCTCCTGAAAAAGTTGCAGAACCACAGGATTGGACAGTTATTTATTTCTTGTGACATCTCATTTTCAAGCCTTTAGGTTTTATTTCCCACAAAGAGAACACAACTCCCGTTGGGTCGCATGCTCCCAGTGATACCTGCTACCAAAGGGTCTCCCACATCACCAGTGGTTAACAGAGGGCAGCGGAGAGAATGAAAGACAGCAGGAACCACATCCATACCTTTGTTTCCTTCAGGGATCTGCTTCTTCCTTTCTTCCTGCACCATGGACTCCTCCAGGTCCTTAGGGCTTGGCTCTAAAAGCTCCCACTCTTCATTGGTGTAAAACACACTCCTCCGACTGTCATTATGCCCTCTCCCAGGACGAAAAGAAGACATTGAATTTCTATTGGGAAAAATGAAATGTTTTTTTTTTTTAAATGGTAAAGCAAAACATAATGTCACATACATACGCTTGGCAAAAACTAAAATCTGATAATAGCAAATGTTGGTGAGGATGTGGAGAAATGAGAATTCTCTTACACTGCTGGTGGGAGTATAAATTGGAACTATTGCCATGGAGAACAATTCAGCAACATACAGATAAGCTGAAGAAGTTTTTGCCCTAAGACCCAGCGACCCAGCATTTCTTAGATTCTTCAACTTGTGCACAAGGACACACAAACAAGAACATCCACTGCAGCACCAGTCATATTAGCAAAAAACCCCAACAACCTAAACATCTATTGACAAGAGAACAGATAAATAAACTGTAGCATATTCGTACGATCAAATACTATACGTCACTTAAAGTGAATTCATTCATTCAACAAATATTAATTAAGTGCCTACAATGTGCCAGGCACTGTTCTAAATGTTTGGGATATGCTAGCGAACAAATATTCCTGTCCTTGTGGAATGTACATTCTATCTAAAGCTACGTGCATCATAGGGACAAATATTTTTTCAATGCTGAATAAGAAAAGAAAGAAAATTGAAGAATGATATGTACAACATGATATTTGTTTAAATCTTCACGATAATACTATTAATAGATATCATTTATAGATACACACATATGTAGTAAAACTTAAAAATCCACACAAGAATGATAATTATCAAATACAGAACATGGTTACTCCTGTGAAGGGCAAGAAAAGAATGGGATCATGGAGACAAGAAAGGATTTGAACCATATCTGTAATGTTTTACTTTGTGTTTTAAAAAGCGCAGCAGAAATTTGACAAAATTATATACTTTAGCAGCGGTTACCCAGGTAATCAATTTACTATACTTTACACTTGCCAGTGTGCTAAAATTATTTCATTAAAACTTTTAAAAACTAGGCTGGGATTTCTACTTCCAATGAAGATGGACTAGGAGGGACTGGATTTACAGCCATCTGAAACAACTGAAAAACTGAACAAAATACAGGAAACAATGACTTTCAGATATTGGACATCAGGCTACACCGGGCAGTGATCCCTGAGAGGTGGAAAACAAACGAGGTAAGCCCCACCCCTGCCCAAGCTTACTGCCTAGACACTTTCCAGGCCACGGTGCAGGCAGGGGGAACCCAGGTGGAGCTCTCCCATGAACTGATAAGACAGCTGGGAATCCCAAGGCAGGTGGAGTTCACAGCGCACGGTACTGGAGAGAAGAGAGCTGTATGGAGGGCTGCAGAAACATCAGAGGGTTCCCAAGCCTCCAGATGAGTACTGTTAGGCTTGTGTGTAAGAAAGCTATCCAAGAATGGGGAAAGAACCATCCCTCTGCTCACACAATCGTGTCTAGTCCCACCGGCCAGAGTGGAAAACCTCACACGTCATGGAGTATGGTAGACTGGTACTTGGAAAACGGTTACTGACATTATCCCTAGACTAAAGCCTGCTCTCATACTACCTAAAAAAGCTTAAAAGTGAACTTCAAAAGTATCAAACTGTTTCTGAGTAATTAAACTACATTCCAGAGCAAAGCTTAAGAATATATGTACACGAACACACACAAAAATCTAGCACCCAGAAAGGTAAAACTCATAATATCGGGCATGCAATAAAAATTATCAGGCATGCAAAGAAGTAAGAAAATACAACTCATTCTAAGGAGAAAAATCACTAAACAGAAACAGACTCAGAAATGACAAATAATAAAATTAGTAGACAAGGGTTTTAAAAGTTACTGTAACTGTTTCCCCACGTTTGAGAAGCTAGAAGAAAGACTGAACACGTTAAATAGAGATATGGAAGATGTGAGACAAAGATCCCAATCAAAACTTCTAGAGATAGAGGAAAACACAGGCAGAACATTCTTTGACATAAATCACGCAATATTTTTTTAGATCCATCTCCTAGAGTAATGGAAACAAAAGCAAAAATAAACAAATGGAACCTAATTAAACTTAAAAGCTTTTACACAGCAAAGGAAACCAGAAACAAAATGAAAAGACAACTTACAGAATGGGAGAAAATATTTGCAAACGACACAACCAACAAAAGATTAATTTCCAAAATATACAAACAGTTTACACAGCTCAATATTTAAAAACAAAAAAACCCCAACACAAGCAAAAGAATGGGCAGAAGACCTAAATAAGACATTTCTCCAAAGAAGACATACAGATGGCCAACAGGCATGTGAAAAGATGCTCAATATTGCTAATTATTAGAGCAAGGCAAATCAAAACTACAATGAGGTATCACCTCACACCAGTCAGAATGGCCATTGACAAAAAGTCTACAAACAATAAATGCTGGAGAGGGTGTGGAGAAAAGGGAACCCTCTTGCATTGCTGATGGGAATGTAAATTGGGGAACAGTATGCAGGTTCCTTCAAAGACTAAAAATAGAGTTACCATATGATCCAGCAATCCCCTTCCTGGGCATATATCCAGAAAAGACGAAAACTCTAATTTGAAAAGATACATGCACCTCAATGTTCACTGCAGCACTATTTACAATAGCCAAGACATGGAAGCAACCTAAATGCCTGTCGACAGATGAATGGTTAAAGAAGAGGTGGTACATATATACAATGGAATATTACTCAGCCATAAAAAAGAATGAAACACTGCCATTTGCAGCAACATGTTTGGACCTAGAGATTATCATACTAACTGAAGTAAGTCAGGCAGAGAAAGACAAATATCATATGATATCATTTATATGTGGAATTGAAGAAACTGACACAAATGAACTTACCTATGAAATAGAAACAGACTCACAGACATAGAAAGCAAACTTATGGTAAGCAAATTTATGGTTACAAAGGGGGAAGGGGATGGGGAGGGCTAAATTAGGAGTCTGGAATTAACATATACACACTACTATTATAAAATTAACAACGAGGACCTACTGTATAGCACAGGGAACTATATTCAATATCTTGTAATAACCTATAATAGAAAAGAATCCGAAAAAGAATATATAACTGAATCACTCTGCTGTATACCTGAAACTAACATAACATTGTAAATCAACTATACTTCAATTAAAAATAACCTAGGGGGCTTCCCTGGTGGCACAGTGGTTGAGAGTCCACCTGCCAATACAGGGGACACGGGTTCGTGCCCCGGTCCGGGAAGATCCCACATGCCGCGGAGCGGCTGGGCCCGTGAGCCATGGCCGCTGAGCCTGCGCGTCCGGAGACTCTGCTCCGCAACGGGAGAGGCCACAGCAGTGAGAGGCCCGTGTATCGCAAAAAAATAAATAAATAATAAAAAAATAACCTAGGGATAAAACTACAATGTCTATGATGAAAATACACTAGATGGGATTAATAGCAGATGAGATATTGCAGAAGGAAAGATTGGTGAACTTGATGACAGTGCAATAGAAACTATCCAAAATAAAACAGAGAGAAGAAAGACGAAGGAAGAATCAACAAGCCATGGGGTAATGTTAAGCATGTAATAATGTCAACTGATGTTCAACAAGGGTACCAAGAAATTCAATGGGGAAAAGATAGTCTTTTCAAAAAGTGATACTACATCTGGTTATCTGTATGGGAAAAAATGAACTTCAACCCTTACTTCACATAATACATAAAAATTAACTTAAAATATATAAATGAGTAAGAATTAAAACAATTAAGCTTCTGGAAGAAAACAGGGAAGAAAATATTTGTGACGTTGGGTTAAGCAAAGATTTCCTACACAGAACACAAAAAGCACAATCTGTAACAGATTAAAATGATAAAAGAACTTTATCAAGATTTAAAAGTTCTTCTTGGAAAAATATTTGCAAAACCTATATCTGACAAAAGGCTTGTATTCAGAAAATATAAAGAACTCTTACAACTCAATAATAAGACAATAAACAATTTAATTTAAAAGTGGGTGAAGGACTTGAATAGTCATTTCTCCAAAGATATACAGATGGCCAACAAGTACATGAAAAGATACTCAACGTTATTAATTATCAGGGAAATGCAACTTAAAATCAAAATGAACCACACCCACCACAATGGCTAAAGTTAAAAACACCAGCAAGTGTCCAAGTGTACCAAGTGTCAGGAAGGATGTGGAGCAACTGCAACAGTCAGGTACTGCTAATGGGAACACAGAATGGGGCAGCCACCTGGAGGACAGTAGGGCAGTATGTTATCAAGTTGAATATACACTTAACTAAACAGCTCAGCGATCCCACTCCCACATATTTACCCAAAAGAAATGAAAACATGTCTACATGTAGGACTTGGATGTGAATACTCAGAGCAAGCATTATTCATAACAGCCATGACCTGGATATCAACCAAAGATCTGTCAACTGGTGAATGGAAAACCAAACTGTGACATATCCATACTTACTGCATACTATTAAGGAATAAAGAAGGAATGAGATGTGAAAACACTCCACAAAATAAATGAGTCTCAAAAAGATGATGCTAAATGAAAGAAGACATACAAATACAGTATGATTCCATATATATGAAATTCTTAAAAATTTCATGCAAAGGGGCATGAGGGAAACTTGCAGGTGGTGGAAATGCTCTATATCTTGATTATGGAGGTGTTTACATGAATATGTATAATCTCTAAACTCCATCAGCCTGTACACCTAACATAGATAAATTATACTTCAGTAAGGTTATTAAAATAAAGAAACAGGGACTTCCCTGATGGTGCAGTGGATAAGACTCCACGCTCCCAATGCAGGGAGCCCGGGTTCAATCCCTGGTCAGAGAACTAGATCCTGCATGCATGCCACAACTAAGGAGCCCATGAGCCGCAACTAAGGAGCCCACGTGCTGCAACTAAGGAGCCCATGAGCCGCAACTAAGGAGCCCACATGCTGCAACTAAGACCCAGCACAACCAAACAAACAGGAAATATTTAAAAATAAAGAAAAACAAATACAGAAGAGGAAGAAATGTGCATCATTTGGAGTTTCCTGAGGTAGATTAAAGGTAGGCGATGAAAAGGTAGCTTCATCTCTAGTGTGAATCAGATGACATTCTCATGTAAAATAGTCATTTTCAGTGTTTTATGTTTTTGAAAGCATGATTTTTTTTTGCTTTATTTGAATTTCATTAAAGTGCGTTAAGAATTTAGAAGAATGCAGAGAAATTACCTAAAATATTTATGTTCGCATCACTCTGTTTTAACAAGGAGTCACCAGGAACCTGGCAATTATACCTGCTTATATGTTTACACCTGCTAAAAGTTTTCTTATGGTTTATTTACTGGGACCAAGAGTGAACTGGCAAACAAACAGTGTAGAGCTTGTTACATGTACCTTTTATTTCCTAAGTCTCTTCTAGTGCCTGGCAACCGTGCTACACATCTTCCCAGAGAACTGCATAGAGGAACGCTAGTAAAATCACCACTATAACCCAATGAGCAAAGTTGAAGTAAAGGCTGATTTTATAAAAATTACAGAATTGTGGAGAAAACTATTTCAAAATAGTTGCTCAGGAAAAAAAGAAACTTTCACAAATGCTCCATATACTTTTGCTCATTTCTTTGATACAATTAGCTGGGTACACTGGACCCACTACACTATAAAATTTCAGTTGCCCCACTTATGGCCAGGGTCTCACAGCAGCCTTCACTCACATGTGGCATGTTACTACCACCACCATCGATTTGAGAAGTTAAATTCTCCTTGCCATTTGCCGGAGCCTTCAAACTGTGCTACTCAGCCCTGGTCCTTAAATGGTGGATACAGGAGGGAGGAATGCGAGAACAGGGAAAAACAGAACATGCCTGGGGAGAGAGAACAGCAACTTAAATGACTCAGAACTTCCACACGCCCTCCTTCTCTCCAACATGGTCTTGGCATTCCTGCCTTGTCATGAGGCCCACCTGCACAAATGCCATGCTCTCACCTGTGGCTGAGGGACTGAGCCTCGGTTGCGGGAGGTACCACCTGCCAAGCCTTAGGTGATGAAGAAACCAGATCTGGCTCAAAGCGAAAACCTCTTTAGCTGAAACACTATAGAGCCAATCCCTGCTTTAGATCTTAGTGGTAAAACCGAATTCTGTGACTGTGCAACATGGGGGTCAGTAAAGTATATGCTTCTCAAACCACTCGTCCTATCCGCTCCGGTCAGCAGAGGCCTCTGCACTGACCATGTGTCCTGCCTGTGCACTAATTAGAATTCACTGCCAGTTTAAATGGGGTTCTGCTGGCTGATGCTCGAGGCCGTTCTCATACAGTGCTTGCCCTTTGAAGAACCCAATGTCATCTGACAAACCTTTGAGAGCAACTTCTGTGTCCTTCCAGGCACGGTGCTAGGTGCCTGCTGTTTTGTTCAATAAACACTCAGCTACTCTGATCTGAAGTGAAAAGCAGGAGACCACCAGGCAGCCAAATGTCACCTTGACAGCTGCAGTGTTCAGGCTGAACTTTTAAAAACAAACACCAGCAACCACATTGTAAATCCTATTTCATTGTAAATACTCCGATGAAAATTTAAAAACAAACAAACCGAATACCAGCAATCTATATAATTAATAAGAAAACCTGTTTCTAGGTTTACATATTTCAGTTCAATTTCTCTACATACAGTTTAAAATGTCCACCTAAAACAGTAATAATTTTTTCAACATTCATTTCAACTCTGATAATCAGCTAGTTTTACAAGTTGACAGAATGGCTGGAAAATGCCCCATTAAATCCTTCAAGAGCTCACAGTTCTACAAACACCCTGCCCAGTCAAGTTTTGGCCTCTGCTACTTCCTTGTACGTGTCAGGAAGACAGGGGCAGAAGGAGAGCAGGCTACCTCCAGGGCAGCCAATCAGCTCCATCCCTCCTAACTACAAGCCCTGCCAAGAGAAACAAAAAGTGGGGGCGGGGGGGCTCTGATTGGCAATAGCTATCCTAATAAAGATATCCTAATATCTCCTCTCGCACACATCAATTCTTCAGATAGAGTCTCACAAGGACATGGAGACGTATGTCAGGGATACCAGGACAATGTTATTTGAAATGATTAAAAAAAGGAGAAATAACCAAAAGGGACTTGCAGATGTGATTATATTAAGATCTTGAGATGGGGAGATGACCCTGCATGATCTGAGAGGGCCCTAAATGTCATCACAAGTGTCCTTATAAGAGAGAGGCAGAGGAAGATATCTCTATAAGAAGGGGAGCAAGTGACGTGACTGGGGAGGCAGATTAGAGTGATGCGGCCACGGGCCGAGGAATGCTGGCAGCCACCAGGAGCTAGAAGAGGCCAGGGACGCATTCCCATCTGGAGCCTCCAGAAGGAACCAGCCCAGCTGACACCTTGACTTGAGCCCAGTGAGACTGATTTGGACTTCTGGCCTCCAGAACTCTAAAAGAATGAATTTATGTTGTTTTAACCCACCAAGTTTATGGTAATTTGTTACAGCAGCCAGAGCAAATGAACACAACCACTCTCCAATAAGCTACTGCCCTTCGAACCATGGGCTTTGCAAGACTACTTTTTGTTACATTCCGTATTTCAACAGGCATTCAAGTTTGGAGCATTATATCTAAAGTTAAAATATATTTATTGTTGACATAATGGGAAAGAAGTGTCATCAGAAAGGCCCTTTCCAGGGACTTCCCTGGTGGTCCAGTGGGTAAGATTCTGTACTCCCAATGCAGGGGGCTCAGGTTCGATCCCTGGTTGGGGAACTAGATCCCACATGCATGCCACAACTAAGAAGTCCTCATGCCGCAACTAAAGATCCCTCATGCCACAACGAAGATCCCGTGTGCCACAACTAAGACCCGGGCAGCCTTAATAAATAAATAAATATTTTTTTTTTAAAAAAGAAAGAAAGGCCCTTTCCAAAATATCCTATACATTTAATGTGGATAATGAGTCCACCTATTCTAAAGAACGCACATCTAATAAAATGTGCACTGCCTCAAAAGAAAAAAAAAGAAAGTAAAGCTAATCTCATCATAGAATTTCCAGGCAGGTACAGCTCTATCGGCTTCCTATTGCCCAAAGGACAGACACTACCCCATCCCTTCACCCTGGGCCTCCCGGCCTCTTCAGCAACTGTTTGATCATCACCTCCACCCAGCACCCTAAGCTCCCAGCAACATGAATCTGTGAACTCATGAAACCCTGTTCTGACTTCCACACCTTTGCATAGGTGAGTCTCTGTACTTACCTTTCCCTTTGGCAGGTCCCACTTCATCCTCCACGGCACAGCCTGCCCCCTCCCAACCTTCTCCCCGACCACCCCCTCAGTGCACCCGGGGAGGCATGACATGCTGGGTTCAGCCCTCAACTGCACCCTACAGTGCCTTATGACAGGACTCCTTACCTGCCTGTCTGTCTCCCCTGAGGACTCTAAGTACCTCAAAGGCAGGGAGGGACTACCTCTTATCGAATGGAGCACCCAGGCCACAGAGGAGGGGGAAGAGGAAGATGCAGAGATGACTGGGGGGGGGGCGCGGAGCCAGGCTACACAACCAGAGGCAGCCTTCCAAGCAGTGCTTCTCAAACTATGGGTGGCAACCCATTAGCGGGCCAGGAGATAGAATTAAAGAGCCATGAAATCCATTTCGAGGGTCATGATGGGAATTTTTTTAATACATTGGAAGAGAAATTAGTACTCGGCTTTACTAGATATATCCGTTAAAATTGCATGAAATTTCTGTTTCAGTTTTGTGTGCTTACAAACAGTATACATTTATGTATGAATGTATATTATTTGCTGTGGATTCCCAGTCAAGAAGGTGAACAACACTTCATTAGAAGGAAACCCCTTCCCAGGAGGCCAAATAGCAGAGACAGCACCCACGGAACTGCAGCCCCTGGCAGGAGGGTGTGGACAGTGCCACCCGCACGTGTGCACAGGGTGAGGACAAACCCCAAGCAGCAGGAACAGAGTGCTTCTGCCCTGGGAAGGGTACTGAGCCCTTCGCTCATCATTCCTTCCTCAAGCAGGCTCCAGACACCCACCACGTGCCAAGTACCATGTGAGGTGCTGGGGACACACCCAGCCAGGACAGACAGCGTCCCTGCCCCCCCATGGAGGCCCCAGCCCCACCAGGGAGGTGGACCACAGACAAGAATGCAAAGAAACAGAATCATTCCAAGTGGTAGTAAGGGCTGTGAAGGAAAAGCAGGGGGGTGGGCGGAACGAGGCTCCCCTGAAGGGTGACCGGGAGTCACCGGGAGGAGAGAGCCCTCCCAGCAAAAGGTCAGCCTGACCAGGGCCTGTAGGGAAGACAGTGCGTTTGAAGAACCGAAAGAGGCCAAGCAGGCCTGAGATAGGGGAGATGAGCCCACTGGCCCTCTAATGCCACGTTCAGCAGCGTAGCCTGCGGCCTAAGGCAATGAGACGCCTCCCGAAAGGCTTGAGCTAGTGGCAAGAACTGATGCGGGTCACTGAGAGTATAGGGCCCCTGCCATAGGTGGGCCCAGGACCGGCAGACGGTACAGGGTGCAGGCAGCTTTCCCTTCCCAGCCCCCAACTCTAAATACAATGGCAGACGTGGGCCAACTACTCTCTCCCTCGGTGGCCCTGAACAAGGCACCCAAGTTCTCTGAGCCTGTTTCCCATGCTGACTAGGATGACCACACATCCCAGCCAGGGTTATAAGCCAAAGTCATCGCTCCTCTCACCACTGCAGCAATTTTCATGGAGCGGTGTCATGCAACCGTGGCCCTTCTGATTCGTGGGCCCCCAGAAGTGTGCGGCCAGTGGAGGTGGAGAGGACTGCTGGGACAGAGCTGCTGAGCATGACCCTTGCTCCCCAAGGAGCTGTCGGAGAGGACTGGGCGCTAATGCAGCAAGGTGCAGGAAGCCCAGCCAACTCCCGCAATCACTGAAACTCTGCCAGCCAGGAAGCCGGTCACCGTCCTTCATGCTTCCCTCTCCAAGAGGCTTGGCTTTGAAACATCAGCGTGGGGCAGCAGCATGGTGACTAAATTCTGTCTTGTATAGACAGAGCTGTGCCTTACAAGGGAAACCACAAATAAGTACCATGTTACAGTTACTGGGCATGAACGACTTCCCCAAATTCACCAACCATCTGCCTGCTTTGGTCTGGGCCGCACCCTCTGCTACAAACTGGGGATGAGCCACCAGGCATGGTCCTAGCCAGCAAAACCAGAACAGTCTCCTGAGAACACCAGCCATGCACACAAGTAACTATACCTGGCCTGAGGGGTCAAGAGGGAAGCAAAAAACAAAGGGTCAGAGCAGGTCAGCAGCTAGCAGAAGACCTATCAGAGGCAAGCCCAGAAGGACAAGCACACCTTCCCAGTCACCCTGGTCTTCACACCCATCCTCCAGAAAGGCACCCTCTACTTTATGTATGGATAATAAAGTAAAGACCCACTTCACTTACTGGCTCAACGGAGGCAGGGTAACAACAGTGGCAGCAATACCAACAGGACTGGATCGTGTGACCACTTTTTCCTGAGCACTTACGAAGAGTTAGACACTGAGCTAGGCAGTTCTTATTTCTAACCTTAACACACCCACCCACTGGGGAAGGGTATTCACACACACACGCCAATTTACTAATGGAGAATATAAAGCTCAGAGAAGTTAAGCTACTGGCTCAACATCACACAGCTAATGAGTAGCAGGACTGTGATTCCAAAACCCAGGCTGACTACAAAGAGCACGAGCCACGGCGTGACCCCACTCCTGAGCACAAGTAGAGCTGGACCCTGGGAGCTGCCGGCCACATGTCAGGCATGGCTGAGCACCTGGCAATGGACTCACAGAACCACAGGGCAATGCTCATTGCCATCACATAACCCGCAGCACTGCTGCAGCCTAAGCACACCTCCCACGCCTACCCATCTTGTTCAAACTCTGCACGGCCTCCAGGGCACACACTCCCACTCCCACCCCCACGCATGCACACTCACACATGGACCAGCCAGAACTGCACGTGAGAGCTTTTACCTGAATTCTTTTATCTGAAGTGATCTGGACTGTTAGTAGATTAATGAAAACGTTGGTCAAAGCAGGAAACCATTTAACAGTAACTGAAAACAAACACATGTACCAATAAAGGCACAAGTCAGTGTGCGCTGGTGTGCCAGCCTCCAGATGTAGGCCAGCCAAGGCTTCTTCTTGAGTCTGAGGTTACTGAACACAGTTCCCTGGTATCTTTTTAGGATAAATCACACCCATAAGACATCATCTAACTTTTCCAAATTTGTTTTGCTTCTTTTTAAAAAGTAGAATGGGGACTTACAGTTGTGAAACAATCTAAGTATAGAATCTTTACAGGTTTTGAACAATTTTTTTTTTCCTATCTTTCACAACTGTGCCACCCACATCCTGGCAGTGTTTTAATGACTCACCTTTATGAAATTTCCCCCAAGCGTTCAACTTACTTTTCACAGAAAAAACGTTTCATTTTAATATGTTATGGGTTTACTAAGTATTTCACTGAATTATGTAATTACAAGAACAAGTACAACTAGTTAGGAACAAAGCCAGCCAACTATTGGTAAGTTTGCAGGTGGCTGGTGGGAGCAGAGGCACAGGGTGCCCTGCGGTAGCCCATTAGTCTCGTGCGGTCATTGCGGACCACAGCTCTATAGAGGGAATTTAGAATGTCAGTTAAATAGGGGAGCTGGTGGAATGGAAGCTGGTTAAGAGAGTTTCAACTGTATTGATAAACACAATAAAAGCACAGCAGACAAGCAACCAATTATCCCTCAAGGGGCTTCCCTGGAGGCGCAGTGGTTAAGAATCCGCCTGCCAATGCAGGGGACACGGGTTTGAGGCCTGGTCCAGGAAGATCCCACGTGCCACGGAGCAGCTAAGCCCATGCACCACAACTATGGAGCCTGCCCTCTAGAGCCCATGAGCCACAACTACTGAGCTCGTGTGCCACAACTACTGAGCCCACACGTGCCACAACTACTGAGCCCACGCACCTAGAGCCCATGCTCCGCAACAAGAGAAGCCACTGCAATGAGAAGCCCGCTCGCCGCAACTAGAGTAGCCCGTGGGCAACAACGAAGACCCAATGCAGCCAAAGATAAAATAAATTAAATAAATTTTTAAAAAAACTTAAACAAAAAATTATCCCTTAATCCATGACTACACTTTAATTAAAACACCATTTTAAATTTATATAAAATATATGTAATTTTTGAGCCACGAATTTATAATATAGAAATATTGTTTTAATACTTCTGTGGTCATTAAAATCTCTCTACACACCTAAAGCATCTTATTTAAACCTTCGCTAAGCACGCCGTAAGTAAAAAAAAGAAAACAAAAACCATAAACACCTAAGATCCATATGCCAATCAATAAACATCAGGGTTTCTACAGGAAGTGGCCCCCTGGACCTCCGTGGAGAATGGCTTTCCCATGAGCTGTGTCTCCCCCCAAAATGGCAACAACTAGCCCTCATCTAGTACTTAGTGAGGGTCAGCTCAAGTTGTCATCATCATGTTGATCTCCCGAAGTATGTGTGATTATTACCCCCATTTTACAAATGAAACTTAAGTAATTTGCCTGAGTTATCCAGCTTTTAAGTTGTAGATCTGGGAATTGAAGTCAGCTGTCTGGCTCTTAATCACTGGGCTACAGCGGGAAGGCACAGCTGACAGAAGATAACTCCAAGTGACCTTTAACCCTGAAAGTGAACAGTCAGTTGTTACAAGCAAAGGTGACACGTGCTCACTTTCCTAGGTTGGACACACTCCATAATCAGAAAGCCGCCAGTGTTACAGGTCTGTCTCTGCCCTTTTCCATTATCTAACTTTGAGGGCAGATGAGGCTAGTTAGGCATGAAAATCTGGCAAATCAACAGTTTCCCGAATATGTTCTTACAATGAGAGGTGGAAGGAACACTTGGCTCCAATCGAGGCACCCAAGGTGCCTTTCAGATCTGCCATACACCTGCTATGTGTCTTGAGCAAGTCACTTTACTGACAGGGACGGAGTAAAGGGACAAAGTAGGTGATTAAATAGTTAATTCCACTAAGGGATCGTAAGTAAAGAAAAAAGTATGGGAGACCCCTGTAAGTTAATGATCACTCAAGAAAGCAGACCTCCCTAGCAACAAAGCCAAGCAGGCTTGCTTAGCAACAAAACCATGCAACAGAAGCATGAGACATGTCCCAAAACAATAAAACAATGGTGGAATGAGACCCACATCCTGCCCTGTGATGTCAGTAAGTTAATGACCCCTAGGACATGCTCTGCACACATAAAAAGCAATAATTTGGGAAAGGTGACATTTCAAAGTGAAAGACCCTCATTATACTGAAGTAATTTTTCCATAGCACCGTGACAGTGCTATGGATGGGTCATATAGGGTCAAAAACTCCCCCTCCCAACATGTCGGAGGAGTTAACGATGGAAGACTCAAAGAGTGAGGAAGAAGGTGGTCTTTTCCCCCTCCCCTCTTTTCCTTTGATTATAAAACTGTAGCCCACTAAGTTCTTGGGGAGGCACCCTCTTGCCCAGCCGCCTGTGAACCTCACAAGTGTCCTATTCTAATAAACCACTTCTTATCTATCACTTTGCCTCTCACAGTATTCTTCCTGTGCTGAGACATAAAGAACCGGAGCTCCTCAGAGCCCCCCACCAAGATGCATTTCTGTGGTTTCATTACCTCTCTTAAGCCTCAGCTTCTTAACCTGTAAAAGAAAGGGATAAGCTCTTGGTGGCTTTCCAACATTTTTAGGAGCATAGAACCCTTTCTTTAAGGAGAAGTCCAACAGGTTGAAATCAATGAAAGTAGTGCTGCTCCAGTTGCAGGCACCCAGGGAGACAGCCCCACCTTGCCTCCTCCCTCCCACCTTACCTTCGGCACTGGCTGGCAAAGGACTCAATCAGATGACATGGGGCACCCCGAGCAGAAGGACACACCATAAAGGAAGGTCCTGGGTGAGGAGTAAGGTACGGAATGGCCAGAACACAGCAGCTCAGGGAGTGAGAATATGGGGAAACAGTGACCTAAGGAACAAGCCACTTCCTGGATCCATAAGAGAGGGGAGGACACAGGGCCAACTGCTATCCCCAATACTGGAAGGACAGGCCAATACGGGGAGTCGCAGCTTCCTAGAGCAGAGGATCACCTAAGGAACCAATGCCAGGGTAGGAAAACTCACCGTAATTGATGACTTGCTGGAGGCTCAGTACAGACAACGGCGAGTTAAAAACTCCAGAGGTGGGCTTCCCTGGTGGCGCAGTGGTTGGGTGTCCACCTGCCGATGCAGGGGGTGCAGGTTCATGCTCGGGTCTGGGAGGATCCCGTGTGCTGTGGGACGGCTGGGCCCATGGGCCATGGCCACTGAGCCTGCACATCCGGAGCCTGTGCTCCGCAACAGGAGAGGCCGCGGCAGTGAGGGGCCCGCATACCGCAAAAAAAAAAAAAAAAAAAAAAAATATAAAAACTCCAGAGGGCCTGTCATAGGGGTCCCCACAGTATTGTGAGAGTTACCTTCAGGAGCTCGACCAGGTTCCCACAGTGAATACCAGAGAAAAATTCCCTCTGACTTCTGGCAGGGAGAGGGGAAAAGGAATAATTTTTTTTTTTTTTTTTTTTGCGGTACGCGGGCCTCTCACCATTGTGGCCTCTCCCATTGCGGAGCACAGGCTCCGGACACGCAGGCTCAGTGGCCATGGCCCATGGGCCCAGCCGCTCCGCGGCACGTGGGATCCTCCCAGACCGGGGCATGAACCCACGTCCCCTGCATCGGCAGGCGGATTCTCAACCACTGCGCCACCAGGGAAGCCCAGGAATAATTTTTAAATACTCCAGAGTACTCTGTTCATAACAAGGCCTGAACTATTAACCAGAGCCTAACCTGGGTATTATCAGAGCCTAACTGACCTGTGGGAAGGGGAATACACAACTCCAGCCCATTCTAGCCATCCTGCCCCACCTAAGGGAGGAATAAAAACACGGAGAAACACTTGCAAAGTTCAAACTCCAGAGGCACAAGCTCACTAAAAGACTGAGCCCTCATCATAGGACTATACAACACTTCCTCACCTCCCACACCTCATCACCATATTACTAAAAGCCTATTTATAGCAGTTACCTTTTACCTAGAACATCATGTTCA
Source organism: Grampus griseus (assembly GCF_964374135.1). Classification (NCBI taxonomy): domain Eukaryota; kingdom Metazoa; phylum Chordata; class Mammalia; order Artiodactyla; family Delphinidae; genus Grampus; species Grampus griseus. The sequence continues at coordinate 120,186,911 of NC_139018.1, read as the reverse complement.
GGTACCAACAAAAAATTACAAGGCATACCAAAAGGCAAAAGCCTCCACAGTGTGAAGAGACAAGCAAGCATCAGAACCAGACATGGCAGGGATGTTGGAAGTATCAGGCGGGAAATTTAAAACATCTATGATTAATATGCTCAGGGCCCTGATGGATTAAGTAGACCGCATGCAAGAACAGATGGGCAGTGTAAGCAGAGATGGAAATTCTAAGAAAGAACCAAAAAGAAATGCCAGAGACAAAAAAAACACTGCAAAAATAATGAAGGATGCCTTTGACGGGCTTATTAGTAGACTGGACACAGCTGAGGAAAGTATCTCTGAGCATACAGATATCTCAATAGAATCCTCCAAAACTAAAAGGCAAAGAGAACAAAGACTGGGGGGGAAAAAAAGGAGAGAAAAAAGAACAGAATATCTGAGGACTATGGGACAACCACAAAAGGTGTAACATATGCATAAAGGGAATATCAGAAGTAGAAGAAAGAGAGGGGAAAAGAAGAAATATTTGAAACAATAATGATGGAGTATTTCCCCAAATTAACCTCAGACACCAAACCACAGCTCCAGGAAGCTCAGAGAACACCAAGCAGGATAAATGCCAAAAAGGCCATACCTTGGCATACCATTTTCAAATTACAGAAAATCAAAGATAAAAAATTCTGAAAGAAGTCAGAGGAAAAAAACTACCTTACCTATAGAGGAACAAAGATAATTACATCTGACCTCTCCTCAGAAACCATGCAAATAATAGTAGACTGAAATATGTAAAGTGTTGAGAGAAAAAAAAATCCCACCAACTTAGAATTCTGTAAACTGTGAAAAGGAGATTAAAAAAAATAAAGACTTTCTCAGACCAAAAAAAAAAAAATTGAGGGAATCTGTTGCTAGTAGATTTGCCTTGCAAGAAGTATTAAGTTCTTTAGAGAGAAGAAAAATAATATAGGTCAGAAACTCAGATCTATCATAAAGAAAGGAAGATTACTGAGGAAGGAATAAGTGAAAGTAAAATGAAAACTTTTATTTTTCTTATTCTAATTGATCTAATAGGTAACAGTTTGTTCAAAATAATAATATCAACAATGTATGCTTATGTATACATGTTACGTATGGTATACTGATGTACATTTTATATATGTGCAAGCTTATGTTATGCATATATTATGTATGCTTATGTATACATATTATGTATATATGTGCTACGTATGCTTTATATATAAGTGAAATGAATAACAGCAATGATATAAGGGTCTAGAGGAGGATACTGGGATTATTTTGTTGTCATAAGGTACTCACACAACCTGTGAAGTGGACAGCGTTATTTCAAAGTGGACTTGGATTAGTTGTAAATGCATATTGGGAACTCTAGGGCAACCACTAAAAAAGTAAAAAAAAAGAAAAAAAAGTATAATTGATATGCCAAGAAAGGAGAGAAAATGGAATCATATAAAATGCTCAATTAAAACCACAAAAGGCAGTTAAGAGAGTGGAAGACAAAAATAGCAATAGAGAACAAGGACAACAAATAGAAAACAGTAACAAATACAGTATATATTAATGCAACTATATCAATAACCACTTTGAATGTCAATGGTGTAAATGTAGAAATTAAAAGACAGAAATTGTCAGAATGGATCAAAAATCAGCACACAACTATATGTTGTCTACAAGAAACCCACTTTTAAATAAAGACACAAATAGATTAAAGTAAATAGAGAAAAATATATTGTGCTAAATAACACCCATCAAAAGAAAGCAGGAGAGCTATATTAAATTCACATAGAGTAGACTTCAAAGTAAGGGAAGTTGTCAGGGATAAAGAAGGGCATGACATAATGATAAAGCCGTCAGTCCTCCAAGAAGACATAACAATTCTTAATGTGTATGTGCCTAACAACAGAGCATCAAACTATGTGAGGCAAAAACCGATAGAACTGAAAGGAGAAACAGATGAATCCACTAACATAGATGGAGACTTCAACACCCCTCTCTCCAAAATAGACAAATCCAGCAGGCAAAAAATCAATAAGGACACAGTCAAACGGAACACCATCAATCAACTTCATGTAAATGGTATTTATAAATTCCTTCATCCAACAAGAGCAGAATATACATTTTCCTCACATGGACCATTCATCAAGACAAACCACATTCCGGGTCATAAAACACACCTTAACAAATTTTTTTTTTTTTTTAACATCTTTATTGGGGTATAATTACTTTACAATGGTGTGTCAGTTTCTCCCCCATAACAAAGTGAATCAGTTATACATATACATATGTTCCCATATCTCTTCCCTCTTGCGTCTCCCTCCCTCCCACCCTCCCTATCCCACCCCACACCTTAACAAATTTAAAGAACAGAAAACATACAACATCTGCTTTCAAACCACAGTGGAATTAAACCAGAAATCAGTAACAGAAGTTAATAGGAAAATCCTCAAGTATGCGGAGATTAAACAACACATTTCCAACTAACAGGAGTCAAAGAAGACATCTCAAGAGAAATTTTAAAATATTCTGAACTACATGAAAACATAAATTATCAAAATCTGTAGGATGCGCAAAAGCAGCGCTTAGAGGGAAATTTATAGCATTGAATGCATATAAAAGAAAAGAAAAAAGATCTAAAATTAATAATCCAAGTTTCTACCATAGGATACTAGAAAAATAAGAGCAAATTAAATCCAAAGTAAGCAGAAGAAAATAAATAATAAGAAGTAGGGAAGAAATCAATAAAATTGAAAACAGGAAATCAATACAGAAAAAAATGAAACCAGAGACTTATCTGGTGGTCCAGTGCTTAAGAATCTGTCTTGCAACGCAGGGGATGCCAATTCGATCCCTGGTCAGGGAACTAAGATCCCACATGCCATGGGGCAACTAAGCCCGTGCACCTCAACTACTGAGCCCACACACCACAACTAAAGAGCCCACGTGCTGCAACGACAGAGCTCACGTGCTCTGGAGCCCGCAGGCCACAACTAGAGAGAAGCCCACGCACCGCAACAAAGAGCCCGTGCACCACAATGAAAGATCCCTAGTGCCGCAACTAAGACACAACACAGCCAAAAAATAAATTAATGTTAAAAAAAAAAAAACATGAAACCAAAGCTGGTTCTTTGAAAAGATCAATCAGTGTGATAAGCCTCTAGCCAGACTAACTAAAGAAAAAAGAAATGACACCAATTACTAATATCGGAGATTAAAGAGGGAAAATCACCAGATTCCATGGAAATTAAAAGGATACGCAAGAAATACAACGAATAACTCTATGCCCATAAATTTGATAACTTAGATGAAATGGACCATCCCTTGAAAGACACAATCTGCCAAAACTCACACAAGAATAAAAGATCTGAATAGGCCTATATCTATTTTTAAAATGGAATCAATAATAACCTTCCAAAACAGAAAGTACAGGCCCAAACGGGTTCATTGATGAATTCTACCAAACATTAAAGAAAGAAATTATACTAATTTTTAAAATATTTATTTATTTATTTGGCTGCACCAGGTCCTAGTTGCAGCACATGGGATCTTCATTGCCACATAAGGCATCTTTAGTTGCGGCATGCAGGATCTTTAGTTGTGGCATGCAGGATCTCGTTCCCTGACCAGGGATAGAACCCGGGCCCCTGCACTGGGAGCACAGAGTCTTAACCACTGGACCACCAGGGAAGTCCCAGGAAGTTATATTAATTATCTACAATCTATTTCAGAGGATAGAAGCAGAGAGAATACTTGCTAACTCATTCTATGAGAGCAGCATTCCCCTAATGGCAAACCAAAAAAGGAATAAAAAAGGGAACTACAGACCAATGTCTCTTATGAACACAGATACAAAAATCCTCAACAAAATATTAGCAAATCAAATTCAAAAATGTATAAAAAAACTATACTTCACAACGAAGTGAGATTTATCCAAGGTATGCAAGACTCATTCAACATTCTAAAATCAATTATTGGGGGCTTCCCTGGTGGCGCAGTGGTTAAGAGTCCACCTGCCAATGCAGGGGACATGGGTTTGAGCCCTGGTCCGGGAAGATCCCACATGCCATGGAGCAACTAAGCCAGTGTGCCACAACTACTGAGCCTGTGCTCTAGAGCTCATGAGCCACAACTACTGAGCCCATGCACCGCACCTACTCAAGCCCCCGCGCTCTAGAGCCTGTGCTCCGCAACAAGAGAAGCCACCACAATGAGAAGCCCGTGCGCCGCAACGAAGAGTAGCCCCCACTCGCCGCAACTAGAGAAAGCCCGTGCTCAGCAATGAAGACCCAACACCGCCAAAAATAATAAATAAATTAAAAAAATAAAAAATAAGATCAATTATAGTAATCCATCACATCACAGACTAGAAAAGGAAAATCACATAATCATATCAACAGATACAGAAAATGCATCTGACAAAATCCAACACCCATTCATGATAAAAACTCTCAGTAAACTAGGAATAGAGGGAACTTTCTCAACTTGATAAAGACTATCTACAAAAAGTCTACAGCTAACATCATACTTAATGGTAAGAAACCTGAAGCATTTCCACTAAGGTCAGGTACAAGGCAACGATGTCCCCTCTCACCACTCCTTTTCAACTCCGTATTGGAAGTCCTTGCTAATGCAATAAGGCAAAGAAATTAAAAAGATTGGGAAGGAAGACATAAAATTGTTCATAGATGACACAACCATCTATGTAGAAAATCTGAAAGAATTAACCAAAAAACTCTTGGAAATAATAAGTGATTACAGCAAGGTTGCACAATATAAGATTAATATACAAAATTCAACTGTTTTCCTATATACCAACAATGAACAAGTAGAATTTGAAATTAAAAATACCATATCATTTACAATAGCACCCAAGAAAGCAAAGTACTTAAGTATAAATCTAAGTATACATACATATATATATATATATATATATGATCTGTATGAGGAAAACCACAAAACTCTGATGAATGAAATCAAAGAAGAACAGAAAAAATGGAGAGATATTCCACACTCATGAATAGAAAGACAACATTGTCAGTTCGTCCCAATTTTATCTATAGATTCAATGCAACCCCAATCAAAATCCTAGCAAGTTATTTTGTGGTTATTGACAAACTGATTCTAAAGTTTACATGGAGAGGGGAAAGACCCAGGATATCCAACACAATACTGAAGAAGAACAAAGCTGGAAGACTGACACTGCTCTACTTTGAGGCTTACTATAAAGCTATGGTAATCAAGCCAGTGTGGTGTTGGCAAAAGAATAGACAAATACCTTAATGGAACATAACAGAGAATCAAGAAATAGAATCACATAAATACAGTCAACTGATCTTTGACAAAAAAGCAAAGACAATACAATGGAGCAAAGATAACCTCTTCAACAAACGGTGCTGGAACAACTAGACATCGACATGCAAAATAAACAATCTAGACACAAATCTTACACACGTCACAAAAATTCACTCAAAATAGATCACAGACATAAATGTAAAACTCAAAATTATAGAACTCCTACAAGTTAGCACAGAAGAAAACCTACACAACCTTGGGTATGGTGAAGGTATTAGATACAATACCAAAGACACAATCTTGAAAGAAATAATTGATAAGTTGGACTTGATTAAAATTTAAAACTTCTGTTCTGTGAAAGGCAATATAAGAGAATTAAACGACAGCCACAGACTGTTAAAATATATTTACAAAAAACACATCTGATAAAGGACTGCTACCCAAAATATACAAAGAACTCTTAAAACTCAATAATAAGAAAACAAACAACCCAGTTAAAAAATGGCCAAAGACCTTAACAGACACTCCACCAAAGAAGATACAGAGGTGGCAAATAAGCACATGAAAAATGCATCACATCTTATGGCATGATATGACAAAAATCTGACAACACGGAATGCTGGCAAGGATGTGGAGCAACAGGTACTCTCGTTCATCGCTGGTAGAAATGAAGGCAAAGTGGTCCATTTCAGAAGACTGGCAGTTTCTTACAAAACTAAACATACTCTTACCATATGATCCAGCAATCGTGTTCCTTGGTATTTACTCAAAGAAGCTGAAAAATTATGTCCACATAAAACCTGCACACAGATATTTATAGCAGCTGTATTCATAGTAGCCAAAAAGTGGAAAGAACCCAAATTTCCCTTAACTGAAGAATGGATAAACAAAATGTGGTATACCCACATAATGGAATCTTATTGCTCAATAAAAAGAAATAGGGACTTCCCTGGTGGCGCAGTGGTTAAGAATCCACCTGCCAATGCAGGGGACGCGGGTTGGAGCCCTGGTCTGGGAAGATCCCACATGCCATGGAGCAACTAAGCCCACGCGCCACAACTACTGAGCCTGCGCTCTAGAGCCCACGAGCCACAACTACTGAAGCCCGTGCCTAGAGCCCATGCTCCGCAACAAGAGAAGCCAACGCAATGAAAAGCCCACGCACTGCAATGAAGAGTAGCCCCCGCTCGCCACAACTAGAGGAAGCCCGCACGCAGCAACAAAGAGCTAACGCAGCTAAAAATAAATAAAATAAATTTATAACAACAAAAAAAGAAATGAAGTACTAATATGTACTACAACATGGATGAACCTTAAAAACATTATGCTCGGTGAAAGAAGCAAGACATAGAGGATCGCATACCCGTATGATGTCATTTATATGAAATATCCGAACAGGCGAATCCATTGACACAAAAAGTAGGTTAGTGGTTACCAAGGGCCGGATAGGAAGAGGTTTGGGGGAAAGGGGAAGGGACTGCTAACGGGTACTGGGGTTTCTTTCTGGGGTAATGAAAATGTTCTCAAATTGATTGTGGTGATGCTCATTCAACTCTGCAGCCTGGGAGACTTGTGACCTTAGACAAGGACTCTTCCTGAGCCAACTGCTCTCTCTGTAGAATGTCAACCATATGACCTACCTCACAGAGTCAAGCAATTAAACCATGAGTGTGAAAGTGTTTCACAGCAACAGGCACATAATAGTCATTCCATACAAGCTAAAAAAATAACAAAATATGCAAAAGTACCTTGTGATAAAGCCTTCACAAATGTCAGGTGGTTTTATAATTTCCTATATAAAATTATAACATACATTATCAGAAATAAGCCATTTTCAGTTTCACATGCTGCTTTCCAAAGACTCACTTGAGCTCAGTGCCCCACTGTTTCAAAGAGAAGTTAATGGAATTTGGATGCCCTGGGGCGGGCTGATTTGCAGCTTGCTCTCCCACCAGCTCTCCAGGGGCAGTTTCCACAGCTAGGACATTTCTGGCTTTTTCTGCAGAATCATTTGGGTGCAGGTTAATTAAATCTGAAAGAAAGGCAAACAAGTGTCAGTTACTCCAAGTTTCCACAGGGAACCTGATATCCTACATAGTACACTGTCTTGATATACTATATAAAAATCTATATAGTATATATTATAGTATATTTTTAATGTGTACTACATGAAAACACAATCTGTAGGCAGCTAGCGTGTTCTGCAACCATTTTCATCTAAAGTAGACCCATGGTGCTCAAAGGAAGGTGGTACATGCTTCAAACCACCAAGTTAACAGCATCGGCCCAGGGAAAGAAGCAGCTAGGGCTCTTCTCCGCTGTCTTGTAGATCAGTAAACCTGGTATAAAGCTGTGATCATGGTCCACTCACCTATACTGATAAGGCACAATTTCCAGGATAAACTGTTAGGTGAAAAAAGCAAAGTGCAGACTAGATTACATTAATGCCCTTTTCTGTAAGAAAGTGAGGGGAATAGAATATATATATACTTGCTGATCGCAAATAGTGACACTGAAAAAATAAGTTTTCATATAAAGGATAGCAGTTCAGTAAATTCATAGGCAAATGCATTGATGCTAAAGCATGATCAAATTTCAGAATGTATCTTTAAGACGTAAGTGGTTGAGGGACTTCCCTGGGGGTCCAGTGGTTAAGACTTTGCCTTCCATTGCAGGGGGTGTGTGGGTTCAATCCCTGGTCGGGGAGCTAAGATGCCACATGCCTCGTGGCCAAAAAACCAAAAAACATAAAAAGACAGAAGCAATACTGCAACAAATTCAATAAAGACTTTAAAAATGGTCCACATCAAAAAAATCTTAAAATAAAATGTAAATGTCTGAAATATTTAAGGTTGCAATCATATGATGCCCAAAATTTGCTTCAAGATAACAACATTTTGGTGCTCGCTTCAGCAGCACATATACTAAAACTAGAACGATACACAAAAGATTAGCATGGCCCCTGCGCAAGGATGACATGCAAATTCATGAAGTGTTCTGTATTTTTAGATTAGGATTGACATATATACACTAATATGTATAAAATGGATAATAAGAACCTGCTGTATAAAAAAATAAATAAAATAAAATTCAAAGAAAAAGATAACATTTTGTTATTTAACAAATAAATAATATTTGCCTCAAATAACATGTTATTTGCTTCCAAATAACAAAATTAAGTGGGTAAGTATATCAGTGAAACAAGATGGGTCGTGAAATACTAATTGTTGAAACTACCTAATAAACATTGGGTAATATTATGTTATTCTCTCTTTGCATATGCTTAAAATTTCCCATAAGACCCATAATAAAAACTTACTTTTCTAAAGTTTTGATACAATGTATCCAACAATAAATACTTTGTATTCTTCCAAATGATACAATCTCTCAGAGAATATATATGTTTGTAAACAGAATTTAACATTGTTTTACAATAATCAATTTGACCTATACTCCCCTTGAATAAAGCATCCCTACATTGGCAATATCAACCGTCACTCCTTCAGTGGAAACAGAATCAGAATGGAACGCTGAACACTGATAACCAAGAAAAAAATTACTTTCTAATCAGATGAGCACACAATCTGAGTTCACTTAGGACAGGTCACTGTGAAGGTCATCGAGCACTCATAGAGAAGGCAGAGCACAGGGAATCCTGGACTCGGGGGCCCTTGAAAATTGATGTTCCAAACGGGAACACCTTATGACGGGCTCACACTTTGTTGGCAGGTCACTAACTTGACCACAGTCAGCATGGCAAGGGCTCCGGGAACACACTGGGAAAAGTATGCTGGCTGTGACATGAAATGACTGCTGTGTATCCATGAGGGGAACTGGTGCCTGCCCAGGAGAGTCAACACCTGGCTCATAGTAGCGTTCTAAGTGGAAAAAGCAAGAGGGTGTGTTGGGAGACAGAAGAACTATAGGCTTGGCAATGGATTATAAGATTAAGTCAAGAAGGCCAGAAGTTACAAACCACCACTGGTTCCTGATTCTTGGTTCAAGTCACCACTGTGTATGAAGCACTAGGTGCTCGGGGTACCAAAAAAAAAAAATGAGAGAGTTCTTGCCCTAAAGGAGAACACATCTAGGAGAAAGATATAAAATAATCAAATGTTAAGCTGCAAGTCACCACCGAATGCATCGAGTCCCTGGTATCCAGACTTTCCTCTGAGCCTTAGGGATTTTCAGAGGGAGAGAAGGAAGGGGTCCCACTCTCAGCTTCAACCACAGTGGTTCCTCTTTTCACTCTTTTATATCCTGGAGTTCCTCTTGAGATTTCATTTGGAAAAAAAGAGTTCCAATAAACAAACAAAAAACAAGTTCAAACACCACTAACCGGATCCAGTTTCCTCCACCTACTTTATTTGTCAGGACACAGAAGCCCTGAGCTGGGGCTAGAAGGCAGTCACCTGCTCCTGCAGCGACAACAGCCTTATGGCGGGTGCAGTGACTGTACTGGGTAGAGGCAGGCATCCGACATCTGTGAGTGTGTGTCGGTCATTGGGCACACAGGTGCACCACCTCTATTTCAGACAAAGGTAAAACCAATACCCAGGCTTCCCGGAGGCTGGTCTTTCGCAGACCCCTCACAGGCAAAGCATTACAACTCTACACCAAACCAGGAAATAAACACAGTGCACTGCACCTGTTTCTGTTTCGAGCAGAGTCCAGCCCCTTCTTCCTGTGTGGGTTGGCAGCAAGGTGAGGAGCGGCCCCTCTGCGGGTGAGACTGTCAAGCTCTCTCGCATAGCCAAGCACCTGTTACCAGGACGCCCAGGCCTGCCAGCAGCCCTGGACCCACACTGGAAATGGTTCCTGAGGAACTCAGGCCCTGGGGGTGGGGTGCAGAAAAGGGACCGGAGGCCAGGGAGAATATTGGCAAAACAAACCGTTTCTAAAAGTCATCGTTTGACGTGAAAAAGAAGCCATTTCCCAGTTTTAGCTGGATTGTTTTGTCTGGTTTTTGGTTGTTAAAAGACCACATGAGATTTCCTTAATTAAAAGCGGAGCTGCTGGCTTCCCCTCAATACATGTCCTAACATTAGCATTCAGGGAACCGCCTCAAGAAGGACGCAAACTAGGACAGGGCAGTATTTCCTTGAAATCCTTAAGAGGATGGACTGGATTCACGAACATGTGCTTTATCTTGCAGCTGCAGTGGGGAGAGAGTCTGTGCTTGAAGAGTTTTGGTGTTCAGACCTTCTCTGTTGTTTCTGAACACTTCCCAATGCCTAAATGACACCTCTGAGCGACTTTTAGACCACAGATTTCCTGGGTCCTGATTCCAGCACAGCCTCTATCATTCTGGCGTGGCCATTCCCAGATCTCCAGGAGTCCTTCCCGCTGAACGCATTCTAACACCAGGGGCCCTGTGGGGCCCACAGAGGGAGGCTCCTGCTCACATCTGGACACCTCCGTGAGTCTGCCCTCCTCTCCGGCTCCTAGCTCCACCACGAGCAACCTCGCAGAGGGCAGAACAGAGTGCCCAAGAGGCAGCAAACTCCAAGAAAGGAGGGAAAAGCACTGGGAAAAGGCCATTGCCATGTGTGTCAAAGATACCGCAAAAGAGAGCCTGCAAGTCCCCACTGGGAGCCGGTGGAGGACACTCAGAGCAGGGTTAACCTGAAAAAGCTTTTTTTCCCTTTTTATCAAAGTGAGTTTAACCCAGATTGTGAAGGCGTGGTCAGGAGCGGTACAGTTATCTTCCAAGTAAGGGCACAGTGTGCATCTAACCCCAAAAGGAAGAGGCAGCAAGCCACCGGGTCTGAGCGTCCCCCGTGGGCCAGTCCACGTGTCTAGCTAATTACGCATCTGTCTGCTCTCTCCCATGCCTCACCAAGGACGTAAATCTTGTGAGAACTGGACCCCAGCCTGATTTGCTAACAGCTGCGTACCCAACAGCAGCCACAGAGAAGGGACTCAATAAATGCTGGTAAAATGGTTGAAGGAATGAATAAACGACTGCCGTGGTGCAGCAGGGAGGGCCTTCTGGAGGCTGAGGAAATCACGCAGGAGGCAGCAGGCCCATGTCGTTCTCTAAGGAACCACGCCCATCACCCCTCCTGGCTGCCCCTCTCCTGCCACCTTGCCTCTGACAGACCCCCTGCATTAGGGGTGGGGAGCACACCTGACTCCAGGGCTTCCCTCTCTTCCCCTCTCCCACCGCCCTGCACTCCTGCAGCGGCTAAGCACCCCAGCACACCGCCCAACCCCGCCCCCCGTTCACTGCGCCACGTCGCACCCAGAGCCAGGCCCAGCCTGCCTCCACAGGCACCACACTCCAGCCCACCACGGACCGTCTCGTCCGGACCTTCTTCAGGAGGCTCCCCCAGGCTCCCCCAGAATCTGACCCTGCTCATCGTCTCCCTCCCTTTCACAGCCTGACGTTAGGAATCACAGAACCTTCCATCCAGAAGGAATCAGAGAGAGCATCTTGCTCCCAGAGAGGGAAACAGTGTGTGCCCTTCATTCCATCAGCTTTCTGCACTAGATCAGGCTGCCTCTCAGCTACAAGGCTGATAATCACCGTGACTTACACTTTAAAACAACACATGGCATTTTCTAGTATTCTACAAACAGGATAACATAAAAGCACAGCTTCTTTGATGACTTTAGGGAACTGTGACATGAAATAATTCCATGGAATTCCTGTGGCTTTGCTAATGTGGGGTCTGCGTCCCACCCTACGGTTTCCCTCCCACCAGTTCCAGCACTTGCACAGAGAGCGCGGCTCAAACTGGGGGAGGACTGGAACAAGCAGCCACTTCCCTTCCCCTCCCCCTGCTCCCACACAAGCCGAGAGGGTGGCAGTTACCCTCGAGGCTGCTTCAGAGAAGGAAAGGTGTGGTCATCCCTCAAACCATCTTCACTGTACCATTTTCCCCCTGTGATGGTGAGGGCTTTTGTATTCCTGAACTCTCAGGAAGTCTTAAAAAAACAAAGTCTTGTTATCCCTGACTTGTTTGCCTATTAGTTTACATGGGAAATGAAGTAAACAGAACGTGCTGGACACACAGCTTGTAATGAGGCTGTTAGCTTGCTACAAGCCTCCTTTGAATTCTGGCTGCCTCATTCCCAACAGCTGTGAAGGTCTGCAGACTCTTGATTTTATCTTTGCAAATTACTCCTTTGTGTTGAAACTAAGTCTTTATCTATCCAAACACGGAAGACAAGCAGAGTGGTGTCTGAGGCGTGGCATACTTTCAGAGGCCAGGCTGCAGATGGAAGGCAGACAGATCAGATAAAACAAAGTCATCTCACTTTCTAACACTTGATTGACTAATAGGAGGCTGCAAATTTCAGTCACACAGATGAACAGATTCTTACTCTAGAAACATGAACTCTTGAAAACAAATTTAATGTAGGTAATTACGTGACACTGCCAGCTGCCTATCTGATACCCATTCTAGCTCTTCCTTACAGACCCTGGTTTTGATGGTGGCCACACGCTCAGCTAAAACACTGGCCTCCTCAAACTCCATTCCAGAGTCTCCATGACACAGTTCTAGTTAATAAGGCATAAAGCAAGAGTTTCTGGGAAGGCTTTCTCCTTTTTAATATAGGTGCCACTCCCGAAGGCAGCTAGCATGAGGAGGGAAGCTAGAGAACAGAATGGGTCCCTCAACGGCACCGGGGAGAAGGTTCGCCAGCTATGGACTGCCATCATGAGACAAATAAATCTCTATTTGTAAGTCCCTATTAGGTTTCCTGTTAATTGCGGCTGAACATAATCCTAACCGATTCAAAATGGTAATATCATATATGTAGGTATACGTGTGTAGATATAATACACTTGACACTTTACACTTAACAATGCAGTTTCCCATCTGATCCTCAAAACAGAAATACTGCCGGGATGGGGACGGGTGGGGGATAAGGTTGTTGTTAGTATTCCTTCCAATCCCATCCAGCCAACTGCCTGGGCCTGGGACCGGCACCCTCTGCCTTCCCGCTCCCTCAAAGCTAATCCCACCTTTTAATCCACCAGTTCTCCCACCATACAATCTCCTGACTCTGCCCACTTTTTTCCATCTTCTTTGCTGCAACCCTACTCAAGGATACTAGGATTTCTAGGCTCAACCAGCCTTCTAACTGGTCTCCCTTCCTCTTGTCTTGCCAAGGAATCCATTCTCTCCCACTCGGCCATGGTTAATCATCTCAAATGCATAAGCCCTTCCAGGTCTGGTCCCTGATCATCCATCGAACTTTCTCTTTGTCACTCCTGTCCACACTCTCTACCTTCAAGTCACGCCCTGGTCTCTAGGGTCTCCAGGCCTTTCCCTTCCCTGCTTCACAAGGCCAGCTCTTCAGGACTCAGTTCAGCCCTCTCCTAGTCCAGGAAGCCTTCTCAGACACCACCAACACCCTACCCTCCAACACCCACACGCAGGTAAGCTTCCTGTGCTCACCTCTGGCCCTGTGCTTACCAGACTGCATTGTGCAGGCCTCTTTACCTGTCTGGGTCCCTCACTAGACCACACACTCCTTGAGAACATGACCCATGACTTATTTGTCTTTACATCCCAGGCACTGGCACAAATGCCTAGAATACAAGAATGCCTGGAGTGAAAGACTGAATGAACAATGTCCATTTTACGGATAAAGAAACTGAGGCTCAAAAAGAGAGGTATGCTCAAGACATCACAGCAAGGGTCAGCAAACTTCTTCTTAAAGGCCCAGACAGTAGTAGATATTTTAGACTGGTGAGCCAAATGGTCTCTGTGACAACTATTCAACTCTACCACTGGTGTGCAAAAGCGGCCACAGACAATATGCAAATAAATGAGTGGTGCTTTATTCTGATAAAACTTCATTTCCACAGGCTGCAGTTTGCTACCCTTTACTAGAGAGAAAATGACTCATTCAGAGTCTGACAAATAGTAAATATCAGAGCCAAGACTCAAACCCAGGATCACAGGGATCCTTCCACCAGAGAGAGCTGCCTTCCAAGATACAACTGCCTGTCAAACGTTAATTCCCTGTATCTTTCCCCATGTTGAATTTCGGTGCTAGGAGGGTACTGATGGGTGACACCCATTAGACAACAAATGAAAATGTTACCAAAAACTGGGTAACAAGGAGAGGACAATAGGAAAAGTTTTATTTTTTAATGTAAATCAGAGTAATAAAAACATTTGTCTTCAATCCTAGCTAGAGTTAGCACGATTTCGGATAAGCAGAGCAGATAATTACAAGCATGGCTTCAGAAACACGACAGAGCACCACCACATACCTTAACTCATTTTACCTTTTAACCAATTTTTATCTAAAATGATGATAAAAAAGGAGGGTGACGAAAATCTAGCCTTTTCTTCTTGTCTTCCCCCTTTAGACTTTCTGACTTCCTGAATAATTATAGTCTTGCAAATTGCCTGGTCATCCAAAGTTTCATCATTTGTTCTTAAAAGCTATATAAAAATTGGCAGAAGTTCAAAATTACAGTCAGTTCTGCACATAAAATCTTCAAGATGACTTTTGTTCAAGATGACTTTGAACTTTTGTTCAAGATGACTTCAAGTAACTTTTGTTCACTACAATTGGTCAAGAAAAAGCAATTTTAAGAGCATTTAAGAGCATTCCACTGCTCTTAGGAGAGTCCAAAACCCCAAACCCAGAGGTCCAGGCCCCTCCCACCCTGGCCCTGGGTGTGCCTCCAGGCTCAGCTCACTGCTGGCACCCTCTGGCCACACCCTCCTTCCAGCTCCCGGAGGGCACTGCACTCCTCTCACCTGGCCTGACTCCGGGTCATCCTCAGATCTCAGAGAGTGAACCCACCCACCCCAAAGCTGTGCTCAACCCATTCATGGCGCTTGGTACCCTGTACCTTCCCTCTCATGTGATCTCACTTTTTCTTCACTCTGCTTGACTAGAAACTCTGTGAGGGAGGAGATCCAAGCCCATCGTGGGCATCTACTTGCTGAATGAATGAGTAAACACCAGAGAGTGCCAACTCCAAATTCCCAGGCTAGAGTCCCAAAACCAAATGCAGAGAACCAAATGCGGGCTGCAGGTGTTTTTGCCGGCTCCCTAGTCTCAGCACTTTGGCTTAAAAGAAGGAAGGATGCGTGTTATAAAGAGACCACAGGGCTTCACTCCTTTGGTCCTCCTCTCGGTCTAATGCCTGAGTCTCCCTTAGAGAGAAGTGCTTAGTGACCTCAGAAAGAAGGAACAGAGGCAAAGTTGAGTATCGTCTGTGCCAAAGGCACTAGCTACCACCATGAACACTGCTGGTTTCCCTGCAGGGTTTCCAATCGTTTCAAGTGACTGATACTGAGTTATAGAGCTTCTTTTGATCAAAAGCACTATAATAGTGTTTTTTTAAATAACTAAGTCATCAATGAGCAGAAGTACAAACTAAACATAGTGAGGGTTTTGGCATCCTCTCAGCTCCTGCTATCATTCGTGTTAAGACATCCATGAAAATGACCTGAGAACTCTCGTAGCACAGCATAGGAAGAGGAGTGAAGTACACATAGTAATTTCTCACTGACCAAAGGGTTAACCTGCTGATTGGTAAAAACAAGGCTGGCAGGAAAACACGGATTTGGAGGAAAAAAATAATTTAAGAAGTCCAAGAAGGCGTTTGTTTCCAAAACAAGTTGGCTGCACATGTGCCAATACCACCGTTCATTTACAGGGAGCTTGACTGTAGCCCGTGTTCTCCTGAGCAAAGGTCCCGCAGGTGTTCCAAAGCTTGGACCACACGTCTTTACAGGCATGAGAACTAGCCCATGCTGGCTAAATTCCAATATGTACTCCTTCAGTCCTTAAGAAATGCTGGTGTGATGGCCTGGCCTTTCCATGCCTTACTTCAAGGCCCAGGGGTCAGGTTTTTCTGGGCCTGCTCTTCTCCCTGTGTTAAGAGAGGGACCACAAATACAGCCCCACCTCAGCAGTCCCTGCAGGCGCCGGCTCGGGGGTGGTCTGTGTATCACCATAGTCCTGTTCTTTCAGTTAACAAGGCTCAGCACCACCAGACAGTCATGAGGAGATCACAGGGTTCTAATTTTTGATATTCAAAGATAAAACCACATCATCTCCACACTGCAATCAGCCAGGGATTAGCATGAGTTATGGAAATACCACAGATCCAGGATAAAATGGAATTAGTGTCTGATAGTTAAAATCTTCCCAAGAAGCATCACTGAATCACACTGAGTGCTTTGAGAACATCTTGCCAGTGTGCACACATATCTGTGCACAGGGCTGTGGGTTTGGGTGCTTCACCTTCAGACAGGGTAGAGAGCGGGCTGGCGCTGGAGTCAGACTGGACTTTAGCACAACTCACGACCCACTGCTCTCAGCCGTACCATCTCTTTAGGATGCTTAGCACCAGCCTTGCCTTACTCCTGAGGTTGTCATTGGGCTTGAATACAATCCTGTACATGGAAACAGAAGCCCTCAATAACTGTAGGATGCAGCCCATTTATAAGGGATCATCACCATTATTTTCATTCTCAATTCCTCTGCTAAGCTGACTTGCTACGTCAAACGGCGATACACAAAGCACTGACACAGGTGCCCTCCCTTTCTGACCTACCTGTGTTATCTCTGGCCACAAGACCCTTAGAAAAATCCCCTGGAGTCGGGGAGGTCCTGCTGTCCCACTTTACCATGTCGAGACTGTTGCAATATTCCCATCTCTTCTGCTGAAGCTCTTGTAACCAGTAAGTCATGAGTTGACGATTAGGGGCCTAAAAAGAAGGAAGGGGAAAAAGTGTTATGGCCACCAATAACATAGAGAGCTTAAAAAAATAATTATGTTTTGTGAGGACAGACTGAACACCTTGCCACATGAAAGGGAGAGGTAAGAAGAATAGGTCAAAGAAATTTCAATTTCAAGATTAGTAACTTCTGGGGCTTCCCTGGTGGCGCAGCGGTTGAGAATCTGCCCGCCGATGCAGGGGACACGGGTTCGAGCCCCGGTCCGGGAAGATCCCACATGCCGCGGAGCAACTAGGCCCGTGAGCCACAACTACTGAGCCTGCGCGTCTGGAGCCTGTGCTCCGCAACAAGAGAGGCCGCGATAGTGACAGGCCTGCACACCGCGATGAAGAGTGGCCCCCGCTTGCCACAACTAGAGAAAGCCCTCGCACAGAAATGAAGGCCCAACACAGCAAAAATAAATAAATTAATTAATAAACTCATACCCCCAACATCTTCTTAAAAAAAAAAAAGATTAGTAACTTTTGTTCACTACAATTGGTCAAGAAAATAGCAATTTTAAAATAAAGAATTTAACCCTAATAATAAGAAATCTTTTTAAATTCTAAAATTACAGAATGATACAATATAACATTTTCCTCAAAAGGTTTTAGGAAGGCTTGATATCCCCAGTGCCCTTTCACTCTGAGCACCTATAAGTTAAGAAGTCAAATCTCACATGGGTATGGATAACATCCCTGCCAAATCAAATCAAATAATGGTATTTAGATCCTGTCAGCAACTGGGAGAGTGAGCAAAGAAAACTGCAGATTAAAAACTAGAGAGGACATCTATTACAATGGCTAAAATTTTTTAAAATTGATAATACCAAAGGCTGGAAAGGATCCAGAGCAACTGGAACTTTCATTCATTGCTGGCGGGAATGTAAAACGGTGCAGCTCTTTGGAAAACAGTTTGGCAGCTCCTTATAAAATACACTTACCAAGTGACCCAGCAACTCCACTCCTAGGTATTCAATGAAGAGGAATAAAAATATACATTCACACAAAAACCTGCATGCAAGTGTTCAGAGGCTTTATTCATAATCGCCAAAAAGTGAAAAGAAGCCAAATGTCCTTCATCTGGCGAACAGATAAACTGTGGCACATCCGTACCATGAAATACTGTTCAGCAATAAAAAGGAGCAAACGATTGATTCACACAACATGTGTGAAAGAAGCCCGTCCCAAAAGGCTACATACTGCACAATACCATTTATGTGACATTCTTAAAAAGGCAAAATTATAGGGACAGAAGACAAATCTGTGGTTTCCAGGGCTTGGGTGAAGGGAGTGACTGACTACAAAGGGGCAGCACAGTGGATTTTTGGGTAATCAACCTATTCTGCACCATGACTGTGGGGGTAGATACATGATTCTACGTATCTGTCCAAACTCAAAGAACTATATACCACAAAGAGTGAATTTCACTATAAACATTAAAAAAAAAAAATCAACCAAGATACAGAGGGAACCCAAAACAATGAACCTAGCTATAAACAAACAAACTAGATGGCAGGTGTGGGTCACAGGTCTCCAGGCTGCCCCCAAAAAGGAGTCCCAAGGAGAAGGATGCCACGGCATGATTATGGGAACCAGTGGATGTAAAGTGTACAGACATCAGACACAGTGGTTTCAGCACCTATAAATTCTACCCCAGGGTCAGAGGCAATCTGGAAAACTGCTTTGTAGGCCCGACAGCAAGTGACAAGCCAGAGACCAAACCTCTACTGTCCACAAGCAACGTGCTCTTGCTACAACCTGGAGTCTTTTTAGTGACACTTGCAGGCACAGCCCTGGTAAGGAAAACCATTCACTACATGATCTCTGGGTATCTTACAGAAAAGCCCTCCAACTATCAGCCAAGCCATCATTTCATCCATACATTCAACCAACACTTACTATTAATATTTATCTACCAGGAACCTGGAATCAGGGCTTGTGAGAAAGATAGGAAAAATAAATCAGTAGTTTCAAGCGTGTGTTAAGTGCTATGACAGAGGTCAGAGTGGGTGAAGTGGGGCTGGTGTGAGAGTGCAGAGGAGATGGGTCAAGGGTCAGGTACTGAAAGTTTAGGAAAACTGCTACCTGTGGATTCAAAACGTTCACAGTATTGGCTTAATGTCTCTCTTCTCCAATAAACATAAACTCTGAGATGTCTCCATTTTTCTAACATCCAGCTCAGTGCCAGATACGTATTGGTTGAATAAATAAGTGAAGAAATGAATGAACAAGTAATCATAAAATGATGCAGGAGCTTGGTCTTAAAGGGGAAGCAGGTGGTAGCCAGAAGGACAAGACAAAAAAGAAGCTCCGGGCAGAGACAAGAGTATGTGCAAAGGCCCAGAGGCAAGAGAGCACAGGCAAGGGAGGCTGGCAGGGGGGTGGAGCTGGGATAAGCAGGGACCACGCCCAAAGGGACTCGAGTGCCTTCCTGGATTCTTGGCAGGGCAATGATGAGATTAGACAAAGTCACTGCTCTTGGAAATTGGGGGGTGGGGGGGCTGGGGCGGTGGGCGGGGGAAGCAGGGTTCAGGTAGAAGAGGAGATTTGCTCAGGCCCAGGAGCCCTAAAGCACAGCTGGGGGCTCAGCCTGGCTCCGAGGCTGGACAAGAGACCCCAGCACTCCCAGAGGAGGGGAGAGAGTGGCTGGAAGAGCAAGGGGCTGGAAGACAGCCAAATCAGAACCCAAAGCCCACCTAATCCCTCCTCCTCCCTCCTTTCACAGAGTCCATACTGAGCCCCTAGGCTCCCGACCCCCAGCTTAGGGGAAAGTGTGTGTTTTGACAGTGCGTGCATGTGTGTGCACATGTGTGCATGCATTCTGGTCCTCCCACCAGCTCCCCTGCCTGGCCCCCGTCCCCATCCCAGGGAGAAGACCATACTGTGTCAGATCCATCACTAACCTCTAGCTGTTTCCTGAAATGCAAACACCATGAGAAAGCTGCTTGTTACAATAAAGCCTTTTCCCTTTAAATCTCTGAGTATTAAATTCTGACTGAGGAACAGTTAGTAACTTCTTAATCATCTCTCACTAAATTCCTCGGGCAAAAAAACTTTTAGATCACATGCTCTCAATGTCTGACATATTATTCATGTTACAGAAATCTGGTCAATAAGGCAGGCAAAACTACCTCGAGACAATGATTAACTGGGGTTCATTTCCTTTAAAAACAAAAAAATCTAGCAACCACTAAAAGCACCTCAAATTCAATCCCCAAGCAGCTGTGAAAGGCTGTTGGGGGCACATGGCTCCACGGCACGTGCTATGATCAAGGAGGTGGAAAAGCCCCCAGAGGCCCTTCCCTCAGGGAGCTGAGACCCATGAGACAGGGCAGGATTAAAAGTAGAACAGCACAATCAGCAGCGATCCACAAAACCTCCGTGTTTCCCATTTGATATCTTTTAAACAGAGACTGAACTGAGATTTGATCTTGTTCAGTCCTAATTAGATGTAGAATCACAAACTAGTCTCTTCATTGCCCCAGTCCTGGTTAGTCAGGTAAAGTTGGTCTAAATCTGCCCCATCCAAACACAGTAGCCGCTAGCCACACATGGCTCATGAGCACGTGAAACACGGCTACTACCACACGATGAAATATTATAGACACATTGGGTTAAACAAAATATATTTATTAAAATTAATTTCACCTGTTTAATGTGGGTATCTGAAAACTCTAAAGTATATAACTGGCGAGACTTCCCTGGTGGCGCAGTGGTTAAGAATCCTCCTGCCAGTGCAGGGGACACAGGTTTGAGCCCTGGTCCGGGAAGATCCCACATGTCGCGGAGCAACTAAGCCTGCGAGCCACAACTACTGAGCCCACGTGCCACAATTACTGAGCCTGCGTGCCACAACTACTGAAGCCCGTGCACCCTAGAGCCCGTGCTCTGCAACAAGAGAAGCTTGCGCACCGCAATGAAGAGTAGCCCCCGCTCACCGAAACTAGAGAAAGTCCACACGCAGCAACGAAGACCCAACGCAGCCAAAAATAAATAAATAAATTTATTTTTTTTAAAAAAGTACATAACTGATTCACACTGTCTTTATTGAACAGTGCTGGTCTAGATCATGACAGCAAACAAATTCCATTTTGAGAGCCAAGGTTGGTGGGAGATCTGGCTTGGTGGGAAACGGCCTTGGGGATGACCAAGGGCATGGGGTTCTTGAGAGTGTGGGGCAGCCAACACTATTCACCTCCCAAAGGACTTTATGACTCAAATAACTTTCTTCTTTAACTAGGTACCTCCATATCTCCAACCACCCCATGCTCTGTTAATGTCCATGGAGATGCCAACATTATTTGGGGATCCCAAAGAATGGGTCTGGCTGGTCTGGCTGATGGCTCACAGTTTCAGTGTCTTTACTGCCCCCTCCCAAAGGAAGGCAAGGACCCTCGAGTGATCTGGCTTCACAGACAGCACCTCAAGGAGTCCATCACCAGGGCTCGCTCCACTGAGCTGCAGCCCAGCTGGTGACAAATGAGCCAGTCAGTGCTGAAGCTTATCACCACCACCAGCATAACCCGGAGAGAATCAATATCTGCCCCACCCTACCCCAAATCACCATTTTAAATGCTTTAGTCCCAAATTCTGAAAAGCCAGACAGACATTCCAATCATATTGGAAGGAGCAAAGACGAGGCAAAGTTTCACAGCTCAGTAGACAGTAAGAGCCGATGCCAGGCAGGCATCCAACAGGTCAGTGTCCGTATCTACTGTCTGAAGTCTCACTGGGACCATATCCTGAGTCTCCCATGACACCATTCTCTCCAACTCCTACTCATCCTTCAAAACCCAAATAAGGTTTCCCTGACCTGCATGCTCTTTCCATCCTCGGAATGGGGAACTCACAGCACCATGTAGCCCAGGACAGCTTCCCACGGCAGTGTGCTTCACTAGTCTAAGTTCCTTCAAGACAAAGGCAAAACCTGCTGACCTCAATACGGCCCAAGATGCGTAGCACAGTGACTGGAATGCAGTTAAGCATTCATATATCTGACTCATTCTTTCCTATGTTCAGCTACTGCTACTGCCTCAAAACTGCTAAAATTATAGTTCAAATATGGCACCAAATCCCAACATGAGAGACCACACCAAACATCTTGGAAAGCCATTCTGGTTGTCCCCTACACAGCTGCATGAATGTCCTGGGGAGCTGGGGGCAGACAAGGACTGGGTGGGCACAGTCCTGATATGACAGACATCTGCTGCATTTAGGCACCATGACGTGAGGTGCCAGTTCAGAGAATGGAAACCAGGCCATGCCTCATCCAGCCTGAGGTGGAAATCAGTCCCTGAAAGCTGGCTGAGAAGAACCATGCGATACTCCAGCTGTTCCCACAAGCCTTTGCACCCAGACCTCTAGTAGCCCAAAACAGTCCACTCTTGGGGAGATGGGTCCCAGACACCTGTCCCTTCTCTTGGGCCCCAGGGACTTCCCTCTCTCCAACACCAGCTCTTTCCTTGGTGCTCAGAAAAGTCCCACAGTAAAGTTAATTCATCTCAACACACATTTATTTATTAAGGGCCCACTCTTGCAGGCAAGTGCATTACTGGGGATGGGGGCTGGAGCCACAATCTTGCAGCACACACAGAGAGTCAGGCCTCATCTCCTAACTACATTCTCACTATACCACCAACTGACCCAAGCACTCTTATTCCCCAGCCCTTTGGTAAAGAATCTCCATCTAAAAAGACTCAGCACATTTTAGAAGCTATAATAATGCTCATTTCCTTTAACCAAAAACTCCATTCCTGGGAATCTATCTAAAGTAATCCAAAAGAAGAAAAAGGAGGAACACCATATACATAGAAATGTTTGTTCATTCACTTGGCAAATATTTATTAAGAGCCTGACTTAGGCCAATGCAGCAGTCAACACTAGGGGTACAGAACTGGGTAAGACCTGGTCAATTTTCGGCTCTCAGACCCTCCCAGTGAGCAAACGTTTCCTTTATACCAGCAACAGACAGTTAGAAACATGTTCACAATTACAAACAAAACACAAAATGCATAGGTATACATTTAAGAAATCTGTATGCATTATAGAAACAAAAAAAATCCAGCCAAAATTCTAAAAAGTTCTTCAAAGCATGGCAATGAAATTATAAAATTCATCTGAAGTTTAACCTTTGAGAATTCTGAAAAAGTAAATGAGGCATGAGGCTTTGCCCTACCAAATAAGTAAGCATATTATAAAGCCACAATAATTAAACCAGCACTCTACTACCAGAGGATCAAAATACAGGGCTAAATAGATATAAAATACTTATGTGGCATTTCAAATCAAATCAGTGGGAAAACTATTAATTATTAAACAATGACATTAGGACAACTGGCTAAAAATATGGAAAGAAATAAAAGTATTATGAATTACGACCTAGGTGTGAAACCTAGGTCACAATATAAAAGAAAATAAATTCAAAATTGATTCAAGATTTGAATGCAAGATAAAAACCATTTAAATTAGTAGAAGATGCCTATGTAAATTAAAATTAAGTTTCTGTCTCTTTCTGCATCTTGTAACAACAGTTGCGTAGATTTCTGCCAAATTTTAAAGGTACACAAGGGATGATCTGACTTTACATCCAACCGTCAGCATAGCAGCACTTCACACGGAAGGTCTGTGCAGAGATCTCCTGAACAGTTCACACTGAAGTACAATCAACGGCCACGACGAATGCCCTGTGACAACAAATGCCCTGTGCGTCCTGACTCTGTGGACAAGGAAAACCAAAGCTCTTTCAGGACTGAGCCCCAGATTGAAGGCTCAAAGGGCAGATCTCCAGACTGCAAGCCACAGAGCTGCTTCTCACACGGGCAACCCTAGGGGGCTGACTCCAGGCTGAGGAGGGGCAGGGAGGCACTGATTTTCACTGCATTGATTATTTACCCTAGCAACACGGAAAAAAGTCTCCGCTGTAACATTTCTGTTCTCTTGGAATGTAAAAGCCTGTCTAAACCCAAAAAGAAAGACAGCAGAGAAAAACATCTGGATGTGTGTCCAAAACCACCATACAAAATTAAAAGGCAAACTGAGAAAAAGAACAAACAAATTCTAAGTCACTAAACATAGTGTGGAGTTCCACAGCTTTGCAGAGGCACCTCACTCTGCCAGCACTTAAGGAGCTCCTGTTTGCCTGGGAGCTCCCATTCAGCTTTAAAAAAATAAACAAAAACAAAACCCAACAACATATTTTACACTTTTATTTCAATAATAATAATAACCCATGTTTGCTGTGGAAAATCTGAAAAATCCAGAAAAAGAAGAAAATAAAATGAATATAACCACATCCCCAGTAATAACTTCAATCAGCACTTTGGAGTACATCCTTTCAGATACTTTTCTATCCATAAATACATGTAGCAATTTTCTTTACAAAGATGGAATAAAATTATATAGACTATTTCATAATGTATACGTGCATATTAGTAATAATATTAGATACCATTAAGTAAACAATTACTATGTGCCAGACATTGTGCTAAACACTTTATACACGCTATCATTTAGAGCTCATAACAATCTCGCAAGATAGTATCATCTACTTTCCCAAAGTATTACCTACTTGGACTCAGGAGCCTAACTGAGTTCAAATTCCAGCTCTGCCATTTGCTAGCTGTATTAGGCAAGTTACTTAATGTGTCTCGGACTTCTCATTGGCAAAATGTGAATAACAGGAACCTACTTCATGTGATGTTGTTATGAGGATTAAATGAGTTAACGCGTGTTAAGCTCAAAACAGTGCCTGGCACACTCGTTAGGCGTCAACCATCCATATTATCATGATCACCCAAGATCTCACAGCCAGTCGGCACATCAAAATTCAAACCTGGGTCTGTGTTCCTTGCTATTAATGGGAAGACGGAGAAGTGCACGTCCAAGACAAAATCCATCCCCTCAGCATGTCAGCAGGAATCAGAAGTTCCTCTATGGTCTTTCTCAGATACTGAAATGTTGGTGACTCCAACCAACAGCCAAGTTCAATTTAAAGTGTATTGGCTTCATGAGCAAGGACAACTCCCACATCAGAGGCTGGTCTTTTTTTTTTTTTTTTTTTTTTTTTGCGGTACGCAGGCCTCTCACTTTTGTGGCCTCTCCCGTCGCGGAGCACAGGCTCCGGACGCGCAGGCTCAGCGGCCATGGCTCACGGGCCCAGCTGCTCCGCGGCATGTGGGATCTTCCCGGACCAGGGCACGAACCCGTGTCCCCTGCATCGGCAGGCAGACTCTCAACCACTGTGCCACCAGGGAAGCCCGAGGCTGGTCTTTTTGACAGTACAGAAGTTCCTCAGGACATCGAAGGGGGCTCAGCACAGCTTCACTGGGTTGGAGAGAGTATGACCATCAATCGGCTATAAGGTGCTCCCACTGGATGCTCTGAGCCACAATTCTTCTCTAAAGACATTTCTTTAAAAATAGACTGCAGTGAGCAATAATAAGACCACACATAAAAAATGTAGAGAAGAGAGGAACTGTCCTCCAGCATAATAGGATCACCAGGTCTCCAAGTCCAAAGAATCCCTTTGTCAGTCTCTCAGATTCCTGCTCCCTGACACTGCCCTGGTTCATCAACCTCAGGCCTCTGCAAGAGCGTCCTAACTGGTCTTGCTGTCCTCAGTCGCCCCTCCGCAAACCCCCTTCTTACACATAGCCACCTAAGCCATATTTATTCCATGCTTAAAACTCTCTGGTTTGGCATGGTCACCTGGCCTACACTGCCCCACACTCCACAGGACCATAGCCTTTTGCCCACACAACAGGCACACAGAAGCCAGCTCAGCTTCAACGACCCCTCCTCCTACTGCACTAATTAAACCCATTTGCAAACGCCTACTCACCCCTCAAGACCCAGTTCAAACACCCCATCTATGAGGCCATCCGACGTCCCTTACAGAACCAATCATGCTATATGGTGATGACAGAGCACTTCAGTCACCCACTTAGGGTATGAACTCTGGGCTCCTCCCCAAAGTGTCAGTGCCTACCATGTTTATAAGTCAGAAGAACAGAATAACCAACGGTCACGAGACAGCCACGAGAAGAGAACAGAGATGGGCTAAGTTTGCACACGTCATAGAAAGCAATTTAAACTGCATGCATAGTTTGACTCAGTCATAACTTAAAAGGATGCAATGCCTGCTCATAATGAAGGAATTTTCGTTTCTTAAATCTAAAGAAGGATATCTGAGGGATTCCCTGGCAGTTCAGTGGTTAAGACTCGGTGCTTTCACTGCTGTAGCCTGGGTTCAATTCCTGGTCAGGGAACTAAGACACCACAAGTCCCAAGGCGTGGCCAAACAAAGAAAGAAAGAAGTATATCTGGATTCCCAAGGTAATTCTTCCATAAGCAATAAAAAGCACAGGAACATTGTAAACAGCCTGATAATACAAAACAAAACTCAGATGAAAAACAGACTACAACCCCATATCTGATAAATAACTTTAGGTTCCAAATATTCTTCTGAACATTTCAAAACCATGGGGCTGGAAACAATCTCACGGGATCTGGCCCAGTACCAATGAAAAGAAAAGTAATTTTTCCTTGGGAAAGTTTTGAAATCTTCTGTTTCAGCCCAGTGACTGATGCTGAGAAGGGAAATAATACTGGATCTCCTGGCTCCTGGGAAAATGGAGTGCAATTGTACAGACCTCCGTTCCTCTAACACGATAAGTTCTTATTTTTTTGTCTTTTTAAATGGCTACCCTGAAGTCAGCATTTGCACATAACTTATTTTGCAAAATAATTACATGAATTCTAATCTAAATCCTTTTCAAAGGCTGAGCAAGAACCCAGACCTCCCCCGCCACCACTTTCCCTGGACAGTTGGCAGTGGGGGGCAGCCTCTCCTCGGGAAGGTGCCCCACGTCTCACCCATTCTGGGAGGTAGCGGTCTGAGGAGTTTTGCCATCTCTGATACTCAAGCATCTTCTTTTAAAAACCAAACACCTTGAGAGATCAGCCACTCCTTAAACCCATCTCTAACAATTTAACGAAGATTACAGACTAGGAGAAGACTACAAACAGAACAAAGACAAGCAAATGCGTGTTCTAGAAAAGAGGACAATAAAGATAACTGGGCTTGTGAGGGGCCTGGCCCAGACGACAGATTTCACCAAGGCGAGGGCAAGGACAAAGACACTCTCTGGGCCTGCTCTTCCCGGCAGGAAGTGTGGAAGCCTGTCAAAACGCTTTCTGTTTCAGAGGGAAGGGGAGCACGCGGCCTCCGAGTGACCACAGGGCTACATTCCTATGGCTGCCTATCAGCTCTGCCATTGCACAATAAGAGAGCGCCAGGGTTTTATGAGCTCAGGATAAATAAAAACTCCTGCAGCCACAGCCAGCAGACTGGTGGAGAGCCCCACGCCATCTCTGTCTGCGATGGTTTCCACACACCATGCAACACTGCAATGTTCTGGCTTGATGGTTTTTAACTTAAAAGTAGGACACAGGAATGACTGACTTAATATGAAGTTTTATGAACTGGGGTTTGGGAGGGGCAGATTCCCAGGCACCGCCCATCAGAGATTAGGAGGAACACGGGAGCCTGAACCAGAAATCTGCCTAACCTTTTAGTGAGTTTACAAGAGTGTTTGGGAAGCATGTTGATTTCTAACAGTCTTTTAAGATACCTGGTACCTTAAAGAAAGTGCCAGATGGTTCTCCTATATCAATCGGTTACTCCCCCCTCTCTGGGTGAAAAGCTGGGGGCTCTAAAAGTCCTTATCAGTTGTTTGGTGGTGGTAATCATTAAAACTCACCCTCCCAGAATCACCCTAAGGATGGCAAGCGAACACTATCGCCCTCCAGGAGCTTCCCTCTGAATGGCCCTGGAGGAACACTGAAATGTGGTGCTGTGCCAGTGACTGAGCGATCAGCTCAGGAGACAGAAACTTCAGGGCCATTGGGAGGAGGGAGTCACAGGCCCCAAACCATTGCTCTGGAGCACAGAAACTCAGAATGCAAAGAAGGTAGCAGATATAAACCACAGAGTGTCAACCTAAGGATAAATGGCTCACACTTCACTGGTCTCCACCCACGCAGTTTAGTTATTTCTAGTCTGCTTAGAAAACCATCCTCAAATAGGGCCAGTCTTTACTTCACAGTCAAAGAGAGCAGTACTTCATGATCTGGCGGAGAGTGGTGTTTCTCAGAGAGGACCATAAAGGTCTGCAGCAGAAGGGTCGGCACAATGGATAAAGATGCAGATTCCTGAGGTCCACCCTGGCCTACCAACCGAATCAGAATCTCTAGGGGGGAACCCCACAACCTGCATGTTAACAGGATCCCAGGAGGCTCCTTCCCCACACCAATCTGAGAACCACAATTCTCAAGGAGATGCTTCCCTTTAAAGGACAGAAATGAAAGATAGCCTTATCATCATGTTACCTCTGGGATAGTATATGTGAGAGAGCTGTGTAAACTGTGACGCTTAAAAAGCTGGTTCACTTCTTTTTTAAAATTTATTTATTTAATTTATTTATTTTTGGCTGCGTTGGGTCTCCGTTGCTGCGTGCGGGCTTTTCTCTAGTTGTGGCAAGCGGGGGCTACTCTTCGTTGTGGTACGTGGGCTTCTCATTGCGGTGGCTTCTCTTGTTGCAGAGCATAGGCTCTAGGCACATGGGCTTCAGCAGTTGTGGCTCACAGGCTCTAGAGCACAGGCTCAGTAGTTGTGGAGCACGGGCTTAGTTGCTCTGCGGCACACGGGATCTTCCAGGACCAGGGCTCGAACCCGTGTCCCCTGCACTGGTAGGCGGATTCTTAACCACTGCGCCACCAGGGAAGCCCCAAAACTGGTTCACTTCTGAAGCTAGAGGGCATGGCTTACAGAGCAGCAAGAGAAATCATACCAAGGGTCAGTTTTCCTCTGCACACCTCCAAAGAGAAGGCTCCTGAACAGGGATGTGCAGGTCTAGTCCCTGCCAGGGAAACACCACTAATGTCTATAATCAATCAACCCCCACTGGAAGCTTATCATCTATACTGTTAATTTCCAATCTTCATGTGACTTGAACATCTTACATCTATGCTGCAGCACCGAAGAGGTAAATGTACAATTTCAGAATCTGTGTACAACAACTAAAAACAGAATAAGCCTAATTTCCTACTAAGGGAGTAGAATGGCAAATAGCATCAAACTGCTGGGTTTAAAATGGCTAAATATCACTCAGGTGTCTGGGGGAGGTTTTAGTGCCAGAGCTGCTGCTAACTAGCTGTGGGACTCTGTTTCTCACTCTATCACACAAGGGGCAGGGCGGGCTCATCTGAGGGTCTCGTCAGTTCTGACTCAGGGATAATGACCCTTGGAACAAAAACACCAAATGACTTCCTCCACCTCACAGAGCCACTTGATGACAATGCCCTAATGAAACCCCAGAACAGGACAGCTCCGAGAGGCCAGAGGCAACACCTGACTCCCGCTAGATGTCCATCACGGCCTTGCCCAACCAAGACTGTTACGTGAATGGCTGGCTGGCTACATCAAATTTCCAAGCACAGTCTCCCCTGGACATCACAGAGCTGGAAAGGGAAACGAAAACTGGGCTCGCTGCCTAGGAATAATTCCTATAATCCAAGATCAACATCTCTGATAACATTGGCCTGTCCGCCTCCAGTCCACCGCCAGGCCTGCCAGGCCTGCCATCCGATGCCCAGACAAGTTCTCACCTGAGGGCAGACCGCTCAAAGGACGTCTGCTCTTTCCAGGACGGCTGGCCCTGGAAAGGGCCAGAGAGGAGGCCAAAGGATCTCAGCTCCTGAATGCCCCCTTCTCCCCCAGATTCCAGTTTTCCCACACAATCCGTCAGAAGAAGTTAAGCACTGGCCAAGCATGCAAACTCATGAAAAGATGCTGATTCCCATCAGACTGGGAACACTTCTTGTTGATCCAAAAGGAACTAAACCTTTGAACAGCTATACAATTATACCAAAACCTAACCAACTCCCCAGCCCATTTCTCCAGGGAGCTCTTCCTGGTGATCAGTCACACAGATCTCCCCAATTCCACAATGCCCATAGAAATTATTGTACAAACCACAGATTTCTGGCCGTGGGTGATATCCAAATCAGTACTTTACATTCAGGATTCTCTGCCTCACTCTTTATTTACTATGGAAAGATGCCAGACCCCCCTCAGGATCAAAAAACTTGCAGACATTTGATATTTACTCCCAACTCTGAATACTACAGACAAAAATGGTTTCTCTCCAAAGTTTTTTCTCAAAGCTATCAGGTGCTAATCTATTTTTAAAGTCTTAACACTGTAGTTTCTGAAATGAATGGAAAACTTTCACTGCTGTATATGCAGAAAAAGCATAATGCTTACAACATGGTGGATGCGCAAAACTATTTGCTAAAGGAAGAAATGGACACTGCAAATCTCCTTCTGACCATGCGACAAGGGCATACCACACACCCACCCCAAGAGGGCATGAGGGTAAGAAGTATTCATTCGGCTACCCGGTATATACAGAGCATATAATCCGTGCCTGACACTCTGCTCAGCATTAAGGCTGAAGCGGTGAACCAGGGACAAAACTCTGCCCTCCGGGAGTTGGGCTCTAGTAGGACACGGCATCAGATGCTCAAACACCAGAACAGGACTAGACCCATTTTAGGGAGCACCACCACCCTGAATCTGTCCATTCGGGGTTTCCTGTGCGGCTTGGTGAGCTACTGTTCATTGCGTGATCATGACACCTGCAGCCTCTCCGGGGACCACCTCGGCCTCCCGCCCCTGAAGGCCTCGCACATCCACGCACCCGGCACATTCACTTCACCGAGTTCCCAGGAAGAATATTTAGCAGGACGCTGGTTAGAAGCATCACTACTTTCTAATTCACCATTCCATATTGCATTCACTCTGTGAAAATGAACAAAATCCACTTAGGACTGGGCCTTCCAGGATGTAGCTAAACACCCACTCAAATGTCATTAAGACCCTACTACATAAATCTCTAAAAGAACTGAAAATTCCTAATCAAAACCCCTTCCACTCCACCAACCGGAGAGTCATTTCTACAATAACGGGGTTCTTTTCTTTCTTTGGAAGGAGGGTTATTATCTATATTTTGTTCTGCCCAGAGATGGGAAGGCTGATGATGGATGCAGGCACCTGAACAAGGAGAGCCGTCCACCCCTCAGAAGCCTCAGTGAAATGCGAGAGCTGTATTCACATCTCAACCCTGAATGCACATGACCCCTCCCTCCATTTCTCAAGCAACGGTTTCCTCCAAAGGGGAAGGAAACTGGTAACACGCATATGAGCAAAGCAAGTGGGACATGAGAGAAGTCAGGGAAGGTGGCCATGAGGAATGCTTTGGGAAAGGCAGTCCCCGAGAGGGGTGGGGCAGGCTGTAGCCACACAGCCCCCGAGCCAGCAACCCCTGCTCAGAAACAATGGTTCTTAAGAGGCAATGGACCACGAGATCTTCAACTCTGCATTTATCAACTTTAAAACCTGTTTTCCAGTGGGTAACATATTAATATTTCAACTCTTAAAACATAAGACAAGACAATTCTCCAACATAATTAGATGAAAATACTGGATATAACCCAACCATCAGTTTGGGAGGAAAAAAAAAACGCCAACTATTTGTTAAGCCCTGCTGAAAATTCTTTGATGATTCCTACACCTCGGGCCCCAAGGCCCTCCCCTCCACCCCAGCTGCCATCGGGCATTCCTTGAGTCCCCTACACACCTAAGGGGCTCCGCTCCTGCCACTTCCTCTCCCTAGAACACTCTACTCCCCTCTCCATTTCTCCAGTCAACACCAATGTGCCCTTCATGCCTCAGCTCAAATGTCATTTCCTCAGGAAGTCTTCCCTAGCCCTCCTCCTTCCAATCTAAATTAGGACCCCCTATTATACATGCATCCCATCTCTTTCCTTTTAAACTTCACAGCACTGGTTGGTGTTCGTTTTGTTTTTATTAACGTCTGTCTCTGGGCTACACAGAAAGCTCCCCAAGGACAGGAACTGTGTTCACCTTGTTCAGTCTATACCCCCAGTGCCTAAGCACACAGAATGGGTAAGTGACAGAATGAATGAGAAGTGTCCAGGCCTTTCTAAAACACCAGAGCCAGTGAACTACAGCCTGAGGGCCTATCCAGCCTACTGCCTATTTTTACACAGCTACAAGCCAAGAAAGGTCTCTATGTTTTCAGATGGCTGAAAAAAAAAACCCAAAAGAACAGTATTTTGTGGCGTGTGAAAATTACATGAAATTCAAATTCCAGAATCCATAAACAAAAATTATGGGAACACAGCTACACTCATTCTACAGTTGTTTCTGTACTATAACAGCAGAGCAGAGTAGTCACAGAGATGGCACTGATGGAAGACCTAAAATATTTACTACATGGCCTTTTACATAAAACATTCACCCACTGCTACAACAGTGTCCTCAGAGTCAAGACTGTGGGCATGAAATACAAGAGACCTGAAAATGAAGGACCGACGGTAATCCGTCTTTTGAACCCCTGATGCCTGTCATATTTACTGGGCATTCCTTGAATGGCAGCCACCTCCATGACATGTGGTGAGAATGTCATTTAATACATTTGAGAATTCTGGCTGATCACTTCTAAAGGGCTGGAGCTCACACCAAAACCAGCGCTTACTGGGTAATGACCTTCTACTCATTCGTTGAACAAACGTCTGCCTGGGCACCTACTTTGTGCAGGTGCTGTTCTGGGAGGGCAAGGATGCAAACAGCAGTGCTTAGAGCCTCATGAGCAGGAAATAGTGTGGAGGTCACACTACCATGAGGCCTGTGTGACAAGACAGTGGGAGACAGAAAGCCACGGCGACATCACACCTGTGAGACCATACCTGCCTTTAAGAAACTTACTCATTGGGAAGCCATGAAAAATCCATGGAAAGTCAGGTCTCGATAAAAGATTTAAATAACATTTCAAGACCCCTGAGCGGACGCCCCAAGGAAGAACAGCTTAGCAGAGCCATTTAGCCAAGAAGGCTGGTTCACCACATCTATTTTGTACTGCACACACTATGATTACCCAAGCTAGCAAATGTTTGTCATTAAGCTGAGAGCAGTTTCAACACCAGAGAATGTGCATCCTTCCCACAAAAGTGCGTTAAGAATAGGGATGCATGGTTGTTCCGTTACGTGCGACTCAGAAACCAACATACACGTCCATTTGTGCACCATATGCCTTCAAGAAAGGGAGGAGAGGGAGCAGAGTGCATCTGCTGACAGTCTGATGATGCTCCTTGCTCCAGGGACCGTGGAGATCTGGCAGAGCAGGGTCATTCAAGCTTTACCCCCAGTCAGTCACATGCTCTCTCTTCCCTAAGTGCCAGCTCACTCCAGAACGGTCTCCTGTGCCTCAGATCCCAGGAAAGCTCAGTGAGAAGCCTCCAGCACCTCTACACACACACACACACACACACACACACACACACACACACACACACACACACACACACACACACACACACACACACACACACAGAGGAAGCATCAGTTTCTGTCTGTTGTAGCAGTTTCCAAATGTCTAGTAACAGGTACCATACATCCTGGTAAAGAATCGGTAGGTAAAAACGTTCCTGGTGCTTTCATTCTGCATGAAAAGGACAGAAATCAAATGCAGTAAGGGAAAAACCACTACATCTTATCTAATCCCAAACCACTGAAATCCAAAGCAAAAAAACAAAAAGGGAGACTTGTCAAAACTGATAATAGAATTAGATACTTGGCATTTTGGACACTCACTGTTCCCAGAGTCTCTACTAGCCAAGAGCATCTAAGTCTATCTTCAAGATCTCAGACAAATCACATCCCCTCTCCGGCCTCCATTCCCTCATCTGTAAAATAAGGTCCACATCACTAAGTTTATGAATAGAAAAGCCTACCAAGAAATTCCAATATCAGCTTTCATTAAGACTCAAGCGGTAAAACATTTTGGAAAACTTCAACAAAACCACAGCTCCTCCAGAGAAGGCAGAAAGTCACTTTAAAATAAGAACCATATGATAATACAATAAGCAAATTGCTTATTTTTTTTTTCTTTTTAACCCGTCAAAAGAAATGGTATCTATAAAATTATATATAACTAGCTGAAGCTTGAGCAGGGTTTAATCCTCACTAGCCTACAATCCCCCTTAGAAATCAGGGTCTGCCCTACCGCTGAGCAGCCCTAAAGGGAAGCATTAAAGCTTATGGGAGTCAGTTCTTAGATCTGAAAGGTGAAAAGGAAGATAAATTGCTAATTTCCACTTTTACCACCATAAAATTTTTACGCCCACAATTCAGAAGGAATTACTGTACAATAAAATTCATCCTTTTTGGGGCTTCCCTGGTGGAGCAGTGGTTAAGAATCCGCCTGCCAATGCAGGGGACACGGGTTCCAGCCCTGGTCTGGGAAGATCCCACATACCACAGAGCAACTAAGCCTATGCGCCACAACTACTGAGCCTGCGCTCTAGAGCCCACAAGCCACGACTACTGAGCCCACACACCACAACTACTGAAGCCCGTGCACCTAGAGCCCGTGCTCCGCGACAAGAGAAGCCACCACAATGTGAAGCCCGCGCACCGCAACAAAGAGTATCCCCCGCTCGCCGCAACTAGAGAAAGCCCCCACGCAACAACGAAGACACAGTGCAGCCAAAAATAAAATAAATAAAATAAATTTTTTAGAAATTAAAAAATTTAAATTAAAATTTAAAAAATCCTTCTTAAAACACACCCCTACTCTGAAACCTTACATTTTGACTGTTCCCTTCCTTTGAAAAGGCTTGCCTGTGTTTCCATTTCCATTGTTTTTATAAAGCAAACCCTTTGTCTCGGGCATGCTGTCTTATTCTGTGACTAATTCAACTTTACATACCAAAATATTCCATAGTCAGTAACCTACATGAAAATCAATTTCTTTTTTTTAAAGAAATATTCTGAACATACAAAAAGACAGACAGAATAATATAACAAACACCACCTAATGCTAGAAATAAAACACTGCAAAGACACTAGAACCCCCCTGAGCACCCATTCCCACTCACGTTCCCCTCTCTTCCCAAGTGGGAACCACCATCCTGAATCCAGGGCTCATCACGCCCACACAGCTCTCCCACTCCCCATGCAGCATATGTGTTTGCATGATCTTCTTAGTCTTTACATGAATGGTACCTCTGTATGCAATCAATCTGTAACTTTGTTTTTCTTTCTCAATTTTATGTTTATGAGAGTCATCCATGTTGACACCTAGAGCTCTCATTCCTTTATGTTCACGGCTGCATAATATTCCATTATATGAATGTACTACCTAATTGGCCAAAGACACCACTTGTTGTTTCATATGGCTGCCATGTAGTGCCTACTCTGTGCCAGCTATTTTCCAGAATTCTCAAAACTAACCAATGAGGAAGGTAAGATTCCCATTAGACTGAAGAGGAAACTGGGACAGAGAGGTGGTATAGTTTGCTCAACACCTGTGAGTGGCAGATTCAGGCCACAAGTTCAAGTCAATCCAAGTCTAAAGCCACACTCCTGACACTGCATCTTGCAGCCCCACTTAGGTAGATACCTCCATCATTCAAAAAATTTTAATGAAAAAACCTGATGGAAGGCTCCAAAGTCATTTGAGAAAATCTGAAACAGGATGCTCTATTTTCTGTTTTAACAAACAATTCCACAGGAAATTCAGCTGTACACAGGGACAGTCCATATATACAGTGAGGACAAGCCTTTCTTTGGCAAAAGTCCCTGTGTACTTGCTCAGATCACTCCCAAGTTTACACCAATGCTTTCTAAGTAAGCCTGAGTTGAACTGCAACTCTGCTTGGCTTCCTTTGGAGAAAAAGGCTGTCTGCACCCACTTAAAGAAGGGATGGAAGAGCCTAAAAGAACACAGTAATCAGACTCTGCCTGAAACAGCAGGAACTGAGCTGACAAAGCTCTAAAAACGACCTGGGGAGCAGCTCCAACTGTTGCTGGCTTCGGAGATCCTGGGAACAGCCCTGTGCTCACAAGGCCAAGGGCGTCAGGCTCAGCCCACTCTGCTCTCCACTTGGCGAGCTTTGCAGAGTTTTCATACAGCCCAGCCCAGCCCTGCTGCTCTGGAGAAAGCCCAGCTTGTAATACGGAAGAGAAGCGAGAGAGAGGAGTGAGGGTGGAGGCTCACAGGAACCAGGCAGGGAAGGAGGCTGGGAGAGAGACCCAACTCCAGGCCAGGGCCCAGACGCCCAGGTGCTGGAAGCAGGAGGGCCCCTAGGAGATAATGGGATGCCCCAAGGACAGGGAAGGCTTCTCAGCACCAGAATCAGGACTTCTGACTCTAGTCTCATGCTTCTACACACTGTGTAGAAAAAAGATTACGGAAGCCTCAAATGGGCAAGGCAGAACTGGTTGAAGCAAACGTTTCCCTCCTCTCCCAGCCAAAATACGGAGCAAGCAAACAGTCTCTGCTACTTACTGTCTGTGTGACCTTAGCTGGAGTGTCTCTGCCCACTGTGGAGGAGACTGCAGTGGATTATCTTTTAAGGGCCCTGCCAACTCTGACTCTCTCGGTCTATAGCCCTGAATGCAGTAACACTTAGGAGAGGTCAGAGTATATTTCTTATAATTCCAACACCCCCACGAAGTAGATACTACTGCTATCCCCCTTTTACAGAAGAGGCAGCTGAAGAGGGTAATAACTTACCCAAGGGCGGGAAGCCTACAGTAATGAATGCCTGGGAGGGTTACACAGGACATCCACAGGACAGGGGTGGGGAGGGGAAGGGAGGTGGACAGAGAAGGGCCCGAGGCAAGGCACAGAGGGAGATAACGGCTCAAGGGACTGAGTAGCCCCCAGCCACTCTGGCCTAAACCCAGGTAAAGGGCTTGAGATGGGGACGGGGACAGAGTCTGAGGAAGAAGTGGGGAAAGAAAGACAGAAGGGCTTTAGAGAAAGGAGGGTATGCAAAAAGTTAGATGGTCAGAGGAGCTAGGCTGAGCTGGGCATCGGGGGCAGCCCCAGAGGCTAGGCAGGGGGAGCAGGGGAAGGGCGTGTGGGCGGGTTCCCGGGAGGCGGGTGCGGGGCTGCGGGGCGCGCTGTCCCACCTTGAGCACCGTGACGGCTCCCGCGCTGTGCACCTGGAAGTGAGCGGGCGTCTCCGCGCCGGGCTCGGCCGCCTCGTCGGGGCCCGTGTAGCTGAAGCAGGCGTCCGCGATGTCCAGGTGGCCGAGGGGCTGCGCGTCCTGCGGGTTCTTGAAATAGTAGAGGTAGCAGCGGCGCGCGTCGAACACGAACCAGCGGCTGCGGTAGCCACGCAGCGGGCCCTTGCCCGACAGCTTCTGCAGGTAGCCGCACAGCCGCGCTGGCTCCCGCCCCGGCCCTGCCCCAGGCTCCGCCGCGGCCCCCGGGGCCGCGCCCTCGCCAGTGCTACCGTCCTCCGCCCGGGCCCCGGGGCCCAGCATCGCCAGCCCACGCTCCAACCGCCAGCGCCGCGGCCCCCAGCGCCTCGGCGCCGCAGCTGAGCCCCCTCCCTTCAACCCCGCCGCTCCGCACGGCTGGCGGGCGCGCAAAGCAGCCTGGGACTTGTAGTCCCGCCCCCTCCCGCCCCCGCCCGCCCCCAGGAGCGCCTGCCCGCACCCGGAGCGGTCCCGCAGGCGCCCCAGAGGCTGGTGCGGAAGAGTCACCCCTGGCCTCTGTTCCTTTGTGTAACCTGGGGCTCGAAACCTCGCGCTGCCGGGCTGAAACATTGTTCTATTTCTTTATGGGAGTGTGGGTACTTGGAACACGCATTTCTCAAAATTCATCAGGGGTTCCCTTAAAACTGTACATTTCACTCTATGTAAATTATACCTCACCAAAAAACTTTATTTTTAAATCTTTGCCCTGCCAGATTCACAGGCTAGTATTACAAAAATGAGAGAGCCTATTGCTTGGCGCTGAGTGGGTGCTCAGTAAATGTTTATAGAATGCGTGAATGAAAGCCAAAGCACTTCCCACCTCTCCAGACCTCAGTTCGTTCACCGATTTCAACAAATATTTACTGAACGCCTTGTATGTGCCAGGTACAGTTCCAGACACTGGAGGACACAGCAGTGAACAAGCCAATCATTTCCCTGCCCTCATGGAGATAATAGTCTAGTAAGGGAGAGAGATAATACAAACTACATAAAGAAGACAGATAAATATATACTGTGTTGTATACACGCTGTGATGAAATTTTAAAAAGGACTACCACTTAAATAGCATGTATTACTTACCAGTGCTTTGTATATTAACTCATTTGAATTCTCACAATAACTTCA
The DNA here is from genome assembly GCF_964374135.1 of Grampus griseus. Classification (NCBI taxonomy): domain Eukaryota; kingdom Metazoa; phylum Chordata; class Mammalia; order Artiodactyla; family Delphinidae; genus Grampus; species Grampus griseus. The sequence goes on along the minus strand of NC_139018.1, from coordinate 120,148,658 downwards.
AGAGGCAAGTGCCATTGTTTCGCAATTAAGCAAAGTAAGAGGATGGCGGGATGTAGGGCAGGAGTGGCAGGCTACGTTCCAGAGGGTCAGGGAGGCCCCTCTGAGGAGGTGGCATGGAGCAGAGACCTGGATGATGTGAGGGAATGAGCCGTGGAAAGATGTGGGGGAGAAGCAAATACAAAAGTTCACTTTACTTGAAGAAAAAAGGAAGGTCATAGCTACATTTGTGAAAGGGCCAAATCAAAACAATATCTCATCTTCGTTTTGCATGTTTTCACACAGACACACTAACAGACGCAGGTGGAAAATCGAGCTTTCTGAAATGGACATGGATACCAAATTACACTGCTTACTTGGAGACAGGTAGCAAGAGTGAGCTTACCCCGCCAGCCAACCAGCTACGGGCTCTCTGTTAGCTGCCACATGACCACCCCTTTCCCCAGGGTCCGTCAAGAATCTGGCTGGCTGGCCACAGCAAGGACACCTCTACCTTAGTGCCCTTTGGTTCTCTTTGAATGCAGACTGATGGAATTTGTTTCCTAGCTCTGCCACTAACCAGAGGTGTGACTTTGGGCAATTTATTTTACCTCTCTGAGCCTCAGTCTCTTCATCTATAAAATGGGGACAATATAAGTAGCTACTTCATACCATTGTTCTTGTAAGGATTACAAGATCATGTAAAAGTGCTTACATAGTAAGCACTCAGTATATCAATTATTATTATTATACAGTTAGCATTGATGTTCTTTGAAATCAGCAGGTTCGGAGAGGGGGCTCTAGCAGCCCCAACACATGGGAGGCCAGAGAATGCACTGCAGAGATGGGATGGGCCACCCTCAGGAGTGAGGGAACCATGTTTAATTGGGGCCTTGCCATGGGCAAGAGGGGCTGTGATTAGTTGGCTTATGGGGAAGGCAGCCAGGGTGGGAGGTGACCGGGAAATCCTATGGAAAGGGGAAGAGCTGGGAGAACTGAGACTGCAGTACACAGCTACACACAGGAGGTATACAGGAGGCCACAGGGCCACAGGGCGGGAGTGGGGTAGAGCCCACCTCCGCCCTCAGCTCTGTCAGTGAGTTGTGCAAAAGTAGGGGTGACCAGAGACTGTCGACTGAGAGGACAGAACTAAACCCTGTGGGGTATCTGGTAGAGGCAGATACCTGCTAGGCAGGAGGAAAGCATCCTTCACGGGTGGCAGGAGTGAGCGCCCCATCCTGGGCAAGAGTTTGGCCTGGCTGGCCGGGTCTGGGCAGATGGTACTAGACAAGAGAGCTTTGCCGTCCCTCCCAGAGCTGGTGTCTGTGCTTCTCAGTGGGCAAGCTGGCCTCAAGCCTGACCCTCCTGCACTTGAACTTCCACTCTCTCCCTGTCATTTTAACATGCTCGCAGGCCCTCCCCTCTTCCTTATGGAGGCCACACCCCATATCATATCAAACATATTAAAATGCTCCACATCCCATAATAAACATAATTTTTGCTCTAAAAATGTTTGAAGGAATTTCTAGAATTATGCGCTGGATAGTATCTGACTACGAGGAATTCATTTTAATTTACGTTTGGCTACCATATCTTGGCAGTCATCATGTCTATTGGGAATCCTGGCTGAGTGAGAAAAAACCCAACCTATAAATTGTTTTCAAAGGGAGTGACATTTTTATGATAACTATGAAGTTGACATAATGTTACACTTTGTAGACATTTAATGAAATATTTATCAATTTTGATTTTCCTCTTTTTCTTGGGTTTTGCAGCCAATATCCTTTTCTTAGGCTACAAACATTTCCTAGGCCCCTTGAAACCTGGCAGACCCGGCTGCTGGACCTACACTATCTACTGATAAAAACTCTATATCTAAACTCTCCTGGTCCTTTGCCAGGCTCTGGCCAGGCCCAGAATGTGGCATTCTGAGGAGGCTGCTCAGCCACAAGCCCAGAGACCCCAGTGAGAAAAGGCAAAATGTGGAGGCCTCAAAGCCGGTGGCAACATCTCAGCAGAGGCCTCTGGAGGGCCCCACGTCTCTGCAGAGCCAAGCAGAAGAGGCTCAAGGCTCCAGGACAGACCCCAACACCCTCTGGATCCTCCAGACTTCTCCCAGGCCCCCCTGCCCTGCCAGTTCTCTCCTGGCCACCCTGGGATGCTGGTTATTTCATAGCAAATCCTGCATTGTGTCACCCCCCATTCCTAAAGCTACAAGCTGAAGGGGGCTGGACAGTGAACCTTCATCTCGTCTCTCTTAACACCTCTCTCCAACTTTATTTTGGACAAATTTTTATATTTTATGTAAAATGCTAAACAAATGCAGCTTCAGTTTCCACTCTTTTCTAACCAGATCACCCCCATCCAGGCCCGCCTACATGGACTTTCTGGGCCTGCCCCTGGTGGTTCCTAATTCTTTGGCACCCTTCTTTGATGGCTTATTGACATTTTGCAGTTTCCAAAGTCTCTTAGATTAAAGGTCAATGTCCTGTGGTCAGACGCCAGCTTTACACAGCCTACATGCCTTCCCCCGTGTCCAGTATGGGTGAACTTGGTGCCAGAGGGTCTGCCCTGCCTGCCCATGTGAGCCCCTGCCCCCTCGAGCCTCTCAGGAACCAGCGACCAGAAGGAAATGGCCAACCCAGGAGGAAGTGGCTGCTGTTTACTAAAAAGAGGAAATTTGAGCAGTGAACTTGGTCCCACATGGCCAGCCTCTGGGCGAACCCCAGGGAACACAGAACCAGTGACTCATTCTACTCCAGTTTCCCCAGAGATGGAGAGGGGGAGAGGCCTCTGAGGAAGCACCCAGCCACATTGCCTTTGCATCTCTCAGATCCCAGGGGACAGAGCTGGCTAAGACACCAACCTGCCACAGGAGGAGCCCACAATCCCGTGGGGAGCCCAGAGAGGAACGTAGACCTTACCACCTGATGTGCTGTGTGTCCTTTGGTGTGTCTGTGCCCTCTCTGGGCTGCAGTTTCCCACCTATTCCACGAGGGAATGGATGGCAAGGTGATCTCCAAGAGCCCTGCCCCACCTGCTCTGAAATGGATCAGTGGCGTGAGGCAGCTGTGAGGGCCTGTGGTCATTCTCCCTGTAGCTCCCCAGGCCAGCAGAGGCTCTGTTTTTTTGAGCCTCCATGCTCAAAGGTCTCTTGATTCTTCCAGTCATTACAACCGACCTAACCCTTCCCTTCAGAGCGCTATGTCATCCTGCAGGCCTGGCAGCCCACTCTGGTCAGTGCAAGCATTACCACTTTGCAACTTCCCCTGCCCTGCTGGAGAAGCTGCCTTAACCCTCCTGCCACACACAGATGGCACCAGTGGAGGCCTTCCGTGCCTGAGGCAGAGAGGACTGGCAGAGCTGGCTCCATTTTCAGGGGGTGGGGGGGACACAGTGCAACCTTGGTGGGGACTTGCTCAACCCGGAGCACATCTGGAGGAAGTTGGCCTGGATGGGGAGGGTACTAGAGTTCATGGGGCAAGGCTGGTGTACTGCAGCTGTGAATGGGCGGAGCTCAGGAGGGTGGCAGAGGGAAAAGGGAAAGCCAGACCATCTTCATAGCGGAAGCTGCACTGACCAGGGTGAACAGCTCCCACAGGGAAACCCCTACCACCACCAGGGAGAGGGCTGTCCACGTGCTTCCACACAGCCCTGCACCACGCTGCCTGCCCTCTGGCTGTTGGGGGGGACGGTTTCCCAAATAAAGGAGGGGCTGTGTGACATTAGGTGGATCACCCAGTCTTCCGTTGCCTCAGTTTCCTCATCTATAGAATGGGGCATAATAATAGCATTTACCTCCTAGAGCTGTTGTGAGGCTTAAACGAGATAACAAATGCCAAGCATTTGACACAGCCCCTGATGGGTGGTAAGGCCTCAGAATGGTAGCTGATTCATTTAGTAAACGTCCCCAGCCCCTCCTCTTTGCCTCCGCCTGGTGTTGAGTAATGCTGAAACTCCAAAAAGGAGTGGGCCTGGCCCCTGCTGCAGGAAGCTCTTGGTCTAGGCAGGTGGGGGAGCTTCAGACAGGGGAGACCCCCAAGGGAACCCTCTCGGCCTAGATTTGCCGTCTCCAGCTTCCAGGAGGCCTCATTTCCCTACCAAATTGGCAGGCAAATCTACACACCTGTGGTTCTCTTTCCTGGAGGGAAGGCATCTGGGGTGCTGGGCAAGCTCCCAGCCCCGGGACCAGGTAGCCAGGGCTCAGATAGGTAGAGGCTTGGGTGCCCCTGGGAACTGATGAGGGGGTGGAAAGCTTGCAGGGGCTGCGTGTGAGGCCCGCCTAGGAGTTAGGGAAAGCCACATTGCCCAGGAAGCAGGTGAGAACTGGACCCCAGGGGAGGCAGTGGGGCTGTAGCTGCAGAGGCCCCGTCCTTTCTGGTTACTGTCCTGTTTCTGGGCCTGGCACTGTGCCCAGGACACTGTAAGCCCTTCTGCCTTCCCCACTCACCTTTCCCAGGGGCCCTCTTGCGGTCCCCTTCCCAGGATCCCCATCCCTCAGCCAAACTTGAGCTCAGATTCTTCCTCCCTGCTCACGCAAGCGCTGGGACTGCAGCCTCCACTGTGAGGCCCAGCCTGGGAGGTGGGGGCATTTTCATTGAAGTCTTGAAGAGATGCTGTTCTGATGATAGAAGTTTAGACATCATCCTGGTTGGGTAAAGGGGTTTCCAAAGGAGTTTAAAAGGCGCTCGTGCAAGCAAAGCAATAAGGAGACAAGACCTTGGAGGGAAGGTCCCAGAAAGCAGTCAGGATGTGATAATGGGCAGTGAGGACACCCAGAAAGAGCTGATCTTGGAGTGAAGAGGAGAATGTTTTAAGATTTATTTTGTATTTTGAATATATTGACAAAATATTTATTAATTTTGATTCAAGGCATTTTTTAGGGACTTATAGAATTTGAGTAGCAAGGAAAGGAGCCCCAGGCAGGGGAGATGTCAAGAGCAAAGGCATGGAAGGCAGATGCAGCATATTTACTAGGAACCGCTGTGGGACACCCAGGTTCTGGTCCCAGCCCTGCCACTGACTTACTCTTTGTCTCAAGCAGGCCATTTCCAGTCCTGAGTCTCAGTTTCCCATCTTTACAATGGGGACAAATGGAGACAGTAATGCTACCTCGTCTACCTGTTATAAAGAGGAAAGGCAATCATATGTATGTATTTGAAGTGTTTGGCACATGATAGGGGCTCAACATCGTTATAGATCTACTGTGGGCCTCCATTTCCCAGCTGTGAAGTGAGGGGAGGGGAGACGGGGACAGGACTAAGGGAGGGGCAGCCGCAGCTGTCCAAGCTGTCAGGTGTGCCAGGACCCGTGGCGGCCATCTGGCCTCCAAGAAACTATAGAACAAGAGTTCCAACATATGGTCCTTGGCCCCTGATCGTCCCAACAGGCCCTAAACTGATCCCTATATACCCGTCCCTTCTTTAGTTCTCATGAGCAGACAGCATGTAATTTTGTAGATTTTCATTTTTGCATGGGACTCAGAACTACTCACTGGTGAGGCCAGATAATCTATAGAGAAATAAATTTACGTCTTGTTCTTGCTGCTAAAACTGAGAGGTACAACCGATGGGGGAACGCCTCTGATCTGAGGGGTGAGTTCCCTTTCCTCCGGGGTTGTCAGGACCCCACAGTCCCAGAGCAGGGGTATTCTGTGGAGTAGGTGGGGCTGGCAGTGTTCTTAAGACCATGGTAGGTATAAGGCACTCTTGCTTTTGGAGTCTGCATCTCACTATGTAGCAAATAAATAAATGAATAAATTTAATGACACATCCACATTTGAAATTTTAAAATTATATACAATATAATATTAATATTATATATAGTATTAATTAACATTACATATATATTATATATGACATAATATTCTAGATATCTTATGTATAATACTATATATAATTTTTCTTTTCTTTGAACTTTTTAGAAATGATTACTTTTATGATTTTCCTTTGGAATGACTTGGCTTTGAGAATTCATTTAATTGACAATTGGTAACAATCTGTTGGCAGTTTTCCTGAACACTTGGGGATTCTTGTGAGGTAAGACAATCTGACCTCCAAACCATTTTCAGATATGATGAAACTTTTATGAATACTAAATGAAGCGGATGCAACAATATATTGTATAGACATTTATTATGCATTTGTTGTGATTTTGCAGTTTTCTCCTTTTGGACTTTGGAGCCAATAGTGGTAGAGTTGTTTTGTTGTTGGTGTTGTTTTTCAGGTCTCAGACTTTTTTTTTTGAGTTGTGAGTTAAGTTTTATTTGGGGCAAAATGAGAACTATAGCCCGGGAGACAGCATTTCAGATAGCTCGGAGAAACTGCTCCAAAGGGGTCGGGGGGGAGGTCAGTATATACATGATTTTGGTGAACGGGGGTATGTGCAGCCCATTTTTGCAGAGACTTGCTGCTGATCACGAGGAGCAGATGTCACCAATAATGATTTTAGTGCTTTTCTAGACACTAGGAGATGCAAGAATTGGGCTCATAAAATCTTCTGAAAATATCTGGCCATCTGAAGGATTGTTGTGCCAGTTTTTCCCAGTGCCCAGAGGGCCTCTTTCCAGCCCTTGTAAAGTTCTCAGTACCTGGCCATTGTCCTGTGAATGAAACAGAGCTGCCTGTTTGGTGGGAAGACATCTGTAGGGAGCATCTCTGGGTACTGCCCTCCTACCCCAACAGCCATGATCTATAGGTGAAAAGGTGAGCTTGCTCAGTGACATCAAGGGGCCGAAAGAGTCACGGTAAAATTGCTGACCTCTCTGAGTCAGCATCAGCCCCCTCCCAGTTTTTCTTGCAAGCTGGGGGCCCCCAAATGTCTGAGCTTGGATATATTATTTATTCGTCTATTCGTTCATTCAATATTTCCTGAGCATAAATGACTACAACCCCTAAAGAAGGCAATTTGGCAACATCTATCAAAATGACAAATGCAAATACCCTTTTGACTGAGCAATCTCTCTTCTGGGAATGTGTTCCATGGATGTACTCACTCTTATGTTTAATCAAATCTGTATAAGGTCATTCACTGCTGCATTGTTGGAAATATAAACACACTGGAAACAACCCAAATGCTCGTCAGTAGGGGACTGGTTACAAAGATTATGGTGCAGCCATGCAGCTGTAACAAAAAGAATGACATCCCTCTATGTACTCTTATGAAAGGAACTCTAAGATATATTACAAAATAGTTTTACAAAGCAAGGTGCAGAACACTGCATAGGATTCTACCCTTATACAACAAAGGGAGGAAAATAAGAATATACATATTTACTTGAATATGCATAAAGAAACCCAGGAAGAACATTCAAGAAATGAATAACAGCGGTTCCTCGTGGGAAAGAGATGGAACTGGGTAGATGGGGGTTAATGCCTAGAAGGAGAACATTTTTACTTATACCTTTTTTACACTTTTTATTTTTAAAAACCATGTGGATGGATCACGAATTTGAATGATAATTTAAAATATACCAGGACTTCCCTGGTGGTCCAGTGGTTAGAACTCCACCTTCCAGTGCAGGGGGTACCAGTTCGATCCCTGGTTGGGGAGCTAAGATCCCACATGCCTCACGACCAAAAAACCAAAACATAAAACAGAAGCAATATTGTAACAAATTCAATAAAGACTAACAAAAAATGGTCCACATCAAAAAAATAAAATAAAATAAAATGTACCTATTGAGCATCTAACTGTGCCAAGCACTATTCTAGGGACAGAATACAGTGGAGAATAAGGCAGACAATCTGATAAAAAAGAAATGGGATCATTCATTCTCCACTCACTACCATTGTGGAACAAATTCTAATGGAATAACTAACTAAGGGGCACGAAAATGCAGTGTTCCTAAACTAAAATGAACATATGACTAGAATTTACTGAAAAGCCCACTTTGGCATTCTACCCAGGAGGCTGGCTGCCAGCAGCACTTGGCCATGTACTATGTTCCCACTGCACAGGCTCAAGAAAGAAGGAATGGCAGCGTTAGTGCTGGGGTTCTGGCCATACTCAGTGGGTTTTGGAAAGACACTGACCCTGAGCATCTTTCTGGAGAAATCTGAGTGCTCTCCTCCTGAGAAGGTATGCCAGACTGAGCATCCTCGGGAGAGAGTAATTTAATGGATAATCCATTACCATCTATTGGTCCTACAGGAGAAGCATGACCTTGATGAAGAACCTAGGACAAGGAAATTTTGATGAGACAGACAGAGACTTAGAATTCTGGGGACTTCCCAGCAGGGGGATTGACTTGGAGCTGGGGCTGATGTTTATTGCATGTGCACCATGCCTCCCCACCACTCCCTTGCATCGGATCAGCTCACTGGATCCCCAAACCCTACCAGGTGCACACTTTTTCTCCCTTTCATTTTTACAGATGAGAAACTGAGACACAGCAAAGTGAAGTACCTCCTCCAAACTCACAAAGCTGGCAAAGGGGGAGCCAGGATTCTTAAGCCGCTTAGTCTGACTGCAGAGCCTGAAACCTCTTAGTTCCTCTCTGGACAGCTCTGGGCACCCAGGGTTGGAGAAGGAGGACGGGGCTGCTCCAGGGTCCTCTCTCTGTCCCAAGACCCAGTCCTTAGTAGTTGAGCACAGGTGATGAACTGAACAGTGGGATGTGGAACACTGTCAGAGAAAACCCATCCCCAGTCTTTCACAGAGTTCTCTTGATGCCTGCAAAGCTGGCTTCAACCCCTCCTCACCCCCATTTCCTCTGAGTATAAATATAGACTCTCCTTTATTTGCCTGACCTTGGAATCTTCACATCTGTCCTGCAGCCATCCTGGGCTCCCCCTTCCAGTACACAAAACCTTTGTCTTCTTATGCAAATGGCCAGGTTCTGCTCATAAAAGTGCCCCACCTAAAAGGGAGGTGGAGAGAGAACACCTCACGGAAAATTGTAGAAACACGTTTCTTTGTATTTGAAGACCTTCAAGACCTCATGTTGGCAGCAAACCAACTCCGGGTCAGACCCCAGCTTCCTTGGCCTTTTTTGGGCCATGGGCCTCTTTGGTATCTGGTAAAGCTCATGAACTTTTTCTCAGAATAATATTTTTAAATGCACGAAATAAAGTACATAGAATTACTGTGGAAATCAATCATATTGAAATAAGCTTATCTAAATATCTGTGATGTAGTAATACGATGTGCTTCTTTATTAGCATGTTAAATATCAAGATCCAGCTTTGGGTCTAATTATTATAATTTTGGGGTAATGAGCAAAATCAATATCTCAGGATGTCTGCAGCAGCTGTAATGTGATATGAAAATATCTGTGATTTCCTTTGGTGACAAAGTCACAGGTGTTACGAACACGAATAAGATTTGTTCTCTGCACTCACCATGGAAGGAAATGCTGAATTTCAGTTAGAGATTGGGGAAGATAAAGGTGTAATCCACTCCTACACCTCCCCCACCCCATATTAGGAAATTCCAGTCCTTTCTAGTTTGGCCCTGGGATTTCCATTATGACCCCAGTATATCCCTGGCTTACATCTGTGACAGGAAGACCATTTCGCAAGTATGTGAATCCTTCTCGGTGTCCCCTGGCTGGAGTTGATTCCTCTCTGTCAAGGCTGGAAATTTTTATAAAAGTGATGTTCCCGGTAGCTGACCCTCGGGAACACTTGCTATGTGCCCGTGGGCCTGTCCTGTAGTATTTCACTCCATCGACAGGTGAGGCAAGTGGATGCCCTGCAATCCTTTTTACAGAGGTGGAAAATGAGTCTCAAAGACAGGGAATGAGCTGTCCAGGTTGAGGTTGCAGGAATGCCTCATGCCCTGACCTTTCCTCTAAATCATATGTATCACACACTTGCCATTGGTATTTTGATTTTGATTTGAGAATGACCATGATGAAATTATAATAATAATAGTAATAACAAAAATAGTTACCAATAGGGGAGGACCCACTGTATTTCCGAGTCATTACATCATCATCATCATCATCATAAGTAATAGCTAATGCTGATAGCTTACGTTCCAAACTCTGTTCTGAAGACTTAATGCATTTTACCTTCCAAACAACAGGTCGTGTTCTTCCTCCCTGTTTCAAAGATGATGACACTGAAGACCAGAAAAATTAAGCCATTTGCTCAAGGTCCCATAGCTGGTGAGCTGGAACTGGAACCAAAGAAATATGTCTGTAGCGTCCTCATTTTTTACAAATGAGCTGTTTTGTTGAAGTAGAACATATACATAGAAAAATGCATAGATCATGAGCACAGAGCTCAGTGAATTTTCACAAAGTGAACACACTCATCTAACACACCACCCAGATCAGGAAATAGAACATGATCAGCACCTAGCAGCTCCTCACCCTTTCCTGGTCGTCATACACTCCCCAAGGTAAACACTGTCCTAACTGCTATTGGTATTGGTCAGTTCTGCCTGTTTTGGAATTTATATATATGTTCCCTCATTCTTAACCATTATGCTGTCTCGTTTACTTGTCATAATGACCCTAGAGTCTAGAAAGTAGCTTTTTAAAAATTATTCCCATTCTACAGATGAAGAAATTGAGCTATCTGCAACCACTTAGAAACCGCCTTGAGGCCTGTGTCAGTGTGATGGAAGCGGAATTCTAACCCAGATCCTTGGGGTTGACTGTTTGCAACATCCCCTGCCTCACTGTCAACCGAGCCTGGATTTCTGCTGTGAAACTCGGGAACACGTTAGAGATTCAGGGATGTTTGCGTGAACAAATATCCTGGGCCCTCACTGGTGCAGTGCTTCCTCTCAAAAGCCTTATGGCAGCCCTTCTAGGGGACCCATCTACTCCAGAGGGCTCTTCCTCCAGCCACATGAGCTTCTGGGTTGCTTTTCAGGATCTCCAGCAGAGTCCCACCTCATAGTCTTTGTACTTGCTCTTCCCTCTGCTGGGAGCAGCATCTCTTCCCCCAGGTACCTGCCTGGCATTCTCTTTCACTGTTCCAGTGGCACCTCCTGAGCAAGGCTTCCCCCAACCCTGACTCCCTACCTGACCCCCTATCTAAATAACACAATCCGTGCTCTCTTCTTCCACTCCCTTTTCCTTGGAGTGCTTATTACCCTTGACCCCATATTCTATATATGTATTTATTTATTATCTGTCTCCTTCCACTAGAACATATGTGCCATGAGGCAAAATGCCATTTTGGTTGCTGCTTTTTTCCCAGGGCCCAGATGTACGTGGCACACAGTAGACAATAAATCTTGAGTGGAAAGAGGAATTAATCAGCACGGAACTTCACCAAGATACAAGTGGCCGCCATGAAGGAAGGATAAGTAGAATTTAAATTCACCACTTTGCTAACAGTGGCAGTGCCTGGACTTTAGCCAGAGTCTGGTCTTTAGCTGAGACAAAGACCGGAGGTTGGGCGAAGGGGCCAAACCCAGTGGGGCAGCTCATCTGTTAGCCAGGAAGTCAGGGATCCCTCTCCTGCCCCTCTCTGACTGCTAATGTGACCCTCCCCCAATGTCCCCAGACAGCCAAGGTGCCCCGCCTCAGAGCATCAGAGAGGAGAACCAGCCGCATATTGTCAGAGGTGACAATAGGGCTCCTGTGTGCCGCGGGTGGTTGGAGAGGGCATGGACTCAGGCAAATGAGCCGGGGTGCCCACAGATATAGAGGCATACGGGTGGTCGGGGCTCTGCTTCCACATCAGTGCTCACTAGAATGGAGGGCCACCTGAGGCAGTTCAGCCTGGTCAGGGGGCCCGAGGGGGCCGGGGACAGCCAGGCCCTGGCTAAGCTGCAGGAGCTGGCCCTGATGTGGTTCACGGAGACGCAGGCCCCCTTCATTTTGCAGAATGGAGCCCTGCCCCCCTGGTTTCACGGATTCATCACCCGCAAGTAAGGCTGCCCCTATCCATGTGCCCAGCGTGGCTCCTAGCCCCCCAGGGCCGAGGGGCTAGCCCCTTTCCCTGGGCTAGGCGGGGACCCCAGAAAGCAGTGGGTGGGGGAACAGACTGAGGAATGCCGAGTTCTCTGACAGCCGCTTCTGTGGGCAAGGTGGGCGAAGGCACTGGCCCCGGCTCTGAGTGTAGGGCTGGGATGGCTGGGGCTGTCAGGCAGCCAGAGAAACAGAGAGGAGCGGGCTGGAGAAGGATGCATTCAGAACAGCTCCGGATAACCCGATGAATTACTAGGGGGACTGTTTCATTCATCATCCAAACCAGAGCACTGTTAGTAAGAGGACTTAACTAGGAGAACTGTTCTAAGTGGGGACTCTCCCAGGCGAACCTGGATATAGAGTTACTCTAGGAATATGGGCCAAGATGTGGAGGCTGGCTTTCTGATTGGGCTGGATCTCCAAGCTGCCAAAGCACTAGCTGAAGGAATGACAAATGCAGCCACTCATTAGGTCCTCCTGGCCCAGCACCTGGCATTGAAGCAGGCAGATTCACGGGCGTTGACGTGTACTGTAACACAGGGCCCTCTGCTCTGTTGAAATTCTTACTTTTTGAGTAAGGGGCTCCAGGTTTTCATGTAGTACTGACCCCTGCAAAATTTGTAGCTGGTCCCGCATAGAGCAGGCACTCAGCAAGTATTTGGTGAATAAGTGGGTGAGGAAATATCTGGTCTATGTACTGCCAAATCAGAAGAAAGCTGGAATTTCCACCACGCCTCCAAAATCCATGGCATCATTTAGAACTATCCGTAGCTGCCTGAGGCTGAAGGGGACATGCCAGGGAAGGGGATGAGAACCTATGAGTTGCCATTGTGGTCAGGCTCCAGACATACCAACGCCTTCTCCCTGCAGAAACTACTGTGTAGTACACACCCTGCACAACTGTACACAGCAGTCCTGAGGCAAGGATCCCACAAACCTAAAAATCTCCAGCTCTATGGATTCCTTCTTGCTGCAGGGACATTCAGGTGGGGAGGGTCAGTGGCTGCTGTGCCTGATGGCGAGGCAGTAGTGGGGGGGGGGGTGTATGTGACCTCGGGCTTCCAACCCAGCCAGCCCCAGACTGAGTCTTCCACAGAACCAGACGAAAGTCTGAGGGAGTCCTCTATAAAGGGTTGGAGATCGGTGCACTGGGTCTGGGGCATGGCTGGCAGGGACTCTGAGGCTGGTCTAAGTCAGGCTGCTCCTGCTGTTGTGGGGACCCAGCCCCAGCTAATGGCATGTCCTCTGCCCAGGCAGACAGAGCAGCTGCTCAGGGACAAAGCTCTTGGCTCCTTCCTCATCCGCCTCAGCGACCGGGCCACCGGCTACATCTTGTCCTACAGGTAAGAAAGGAAGCCCTCTGCAAAGGGCAGGCGGGCTCTGGCTCCACAAGCCAGACTTGCAGATAAGCTTGGAATCTCCACCAGCCCACACTGCTGGGCTTTCCCTGGGCCCTGACTCCCTCACTCCCTCAGTCATCCGTCCGTGTCCATCAGACATTTTCTAACCAGCAGCAGCCATACACTAGGATGAAGCACCCACCTTCAAGGGGGTGAGTTGGTGGGGGGCAGGGGAGAACCTCCTCCTGATGGGAGGCTGGGGAAGGCTTCACAGAGGTGGATTTTGAGGACAGGATAGAAGGAAGAACAGCAACTTGCTGGGCAGAAAAAGAGGTGTGATTGGGGTTTAGGAAGGCCTTTCCAGTAGATTGAACTGCATATGCAAAAGAACAGAGACAGGGCAGACTAAGGTGTTGGGAGCCACAAGTTGCCAGGTGCAGAAGGACACATGGTTCCAGTGGAGCAATGCCTGGAGAGGAAGGCCGGGGGCAGCTCAGGACGGCCTTGGATGTCTGGCTATGTCTGTAGACAATGAAGGGTCATCTGGTCAGACTTAGGTTTTGCAAGGATACTTCAGGCAGCCTATGGAAGGAGGACTCAAGACAGGTGCTGGAGGTGTGGGGGCAGTGGGGACCACTGAGGGGTGAGGTCTGGGCTAGATGAGGAAGCTTGGGCTAGGGTAAGGCAGTGGGCATGGAGAAGAGGAGACAAGATGGCCAGGATGAAGTCAGAGGTGGCGACGTCAGAGCCTGTAGGTTGGGTGGGGGGAGGCAGAAAAAGGAAGAAGTTCCCTCCCCCACCCCTAGTTAGGGAGGGAGGGAGGCTGGGGCTCCAGGGCAAATCTCAAGGGCCTCAGATTCAGATTCAAAATTATCATCTGTTCAGATTGCCCCAGTTCTAATTCTGATCTTGAGCATGTCACTTTGCCTCTCCGCACCTACATTTCCTCATCTGTAAAATGGGTATATTGCATAGGATTGTTGAATGGGTTTGATGAGTTTATACATTTAAAAGTGCTTGGTACAGTGTCCGGAACATAGTAAATAAATAAATGTTAGTCATTATTAAAATAGTTATTGTTATTCTATGTGCCAGGTATGGTCCTCAGCACTTTGAAATACACAAACTCAGCAGTTTTCAAATGTCTTTTCAGCATCAGGGCTTTTTTTTTCCAAACATGATCTTAGGTGGAGTGCCAGCTTATTAAAGAGATCAAAGTGGGGCTGCACAAAGATATACAAATAGCCCAGTGGAATCCAGAAACAGTCCCCCACATTTGGTTACCTGATTTGCAACAGAGGCGCCACTGCAATTCAGCGGGGGGGAGGGCGGGGGTCGCGGCGGGGGGAGGAGTATGGGGAGGCTGGTTTTTTCAATAAGTGGTACAGGAGCAATTGGATATCCAAATGGAAAAAAATGACCCCCACCTCACACCATACATAAAAATTAATTCTAGATGGTTCACAGACCCAAGTGAGAAAAGCACAAGAAAACACAGGAAAAGAAAACATAGGAAATATTCTTCATGACTTTGAGACAGGCAAAGATTTCTTAAACGAGACACAAGAGTACTGACCATAAAAGAGAAGGTTAACAAATTGGATTTCTTTAAAATTAAGAACTTTTGTGAATCAGAAGATACCATTCAGTGAATAAAAGGACAAGCCGCAGTGCTGGAGAGGTTTTGTATTGTAATACATACACCTAATAAAACACTCATGTCCAGACTATATGAAGAACTCCTGCAAATCAGCAAGACAAAGATGACACAGGCAAAATAAAGGCACTTCCTAAAAGAGGGTCCAAAAGGACAGTGAGCTGGTGTTCAGCAGCGTTAGCAATCCGGGAAATAGAAACTAAAACCACAATGAATGGCTACAGTGGAAAGACAGAGGCCACCTAATAGTTGGTGAAGATGCAGAGCAGCTGTAACTCTCATACTTGGCAATGATTTTAGAAAACAATTCGGCATAATCTACTAAAGCTAAACATACATGTATCCCTCACCCAGTTCTCCTTCCTGGGATATTCTCAATAGCAATGAATACATATATTCAGCAAAAGCCATGTACGAGAATGTCCAGAGCAGCTTTATTTATCATTGCCCAGATGTGGCAATAATCTAAATGTCCATCAGCAGAATGGATAAATTGTGGATTTAATTAAATGGAATACTACCTATCAATGGGGGGAAAAAAGGAAGCTAATTCTACATAGACATGAATCAATCTCAAAGATATAATGTTGCGTGAAAGAAGCCAGACACAGAGAAGAAATACTGTATGATTCCATTTAGGTGAAATTCCATAACAAGCAAAACTGATCTATGGTGATGGGGGTCAGAGTGGTGGCTACGTTTGACTGGAAGGGGCCACGAGGGAGTCTTCTGGGGAGCCGGAAAATGTTTGGTTCTGCTCTAAGCGGTGGTTACCTGGGAATGTTCATATGTGGAAGTTCATCGAGCTGCACACTTAGGACGTGTGCACTTCACTGTGTTTACGTTACCCTTCCATAAAAAAGGAAAATGAAGAGGGTGGGACTTTACAGGCTGGCGTGGAGATGGGAGCTGGAACTCCATCTTTTCGGCCTGGGTGGGATTTGGGTGAGATGAGGAAGGCTGAGTTGTGCAAGCGTGGGCTCGGACCTCATCTTTTAAGCCTTAGATATTTTGCTCATCATGGATATTTTGGTATTAATTTTGATTTTCTAAAATATTGCATTATTAGTTATCTTGATTACTGAGTTTTGTGGCATCCCTTTAAATTTGCATCCATGCTCCAAGCTGAGTGCCCCACTCCCCCTTAACCCCGGCCCTGGCCCTTTCCTCCCTGACTGACGTGCGGGGGTGGGGGTAGGGTGCGCGTTGAAAAACCGCTCCCCATCACCTGCAAGGCTGTGTTTGCTGGATGTCAACTTCCACCTTATAGAGGAGCACGTCAAGGCCCAAGTGGGCAGCATGGCCCTGGGTCAGCTCCGGCCCTGGGCCAAGGCAGGGCTGCCAGCTGTCAGCAGCCCCAGGCCACAAGTGCTTGTGTTGCAGGGGCAGTGACCGCTGCCGGCATTTTGTCATCAACCAGCTCCAAAACCGGCGCTACCTCATCTCAGGGGACACCCAGAGCCACGGCACCCTGGCTGAGCTCGTGCGCCATTACCAGGAGGTGCAGTTTGAGCCCTTCGGGGAGACCCTGGCTGCTGCCTGCCCCCGGGTAGGTACCTCTCTTCCCCGGGGGGCGTGGGGTGGGGCAGGGTGCCCGGGTCAGGGATGTCCACCACTCGACCACATGTCTTTCCTTGCCTTCCCTATTTCCTGCCACCCAGGGGCACTCAGTGCAGGGTCATGATCCCTATTTGAGAAGGGGAGATGGAGGAAGCATTCTACCTGAGGTCAGGGACCTGGTGGGAATGTTTCAATCTCTGGCCAGCAGTCTCTGGCAGGAGGCTAGAGGCTGGCCAGGGGTGTATGACCACACACCTGCTGTGTCCCCACCGCCTCCAGCTAGAGAACAGTGATCTATATGACGCCATCACCCTGGGTCTCCATCAGACCAATCTGGGTCTGGAAAACCCGCCTGCTGCAGTGTCCCCCACGGTGGTCCCAGACAAGGCTGCCAGCTCCTGCCCCTCTCCAAAGCCCCAGGTCTCCTTCCTCTACAAAAAGAAGAGCCTGGATGCAAGTCCCTGGAACCTCCCCAAGGAAGAAAGCATGGAGGTGAGGAGGATTCTGGGCTACCCAGAGTCAGGGTTGCTAGACCAGGAATGTGGGTGCCACGTCCACCATCAGGCCCAGAGAGGCCACACTGGCCATCCCCTCAGGCTGTGGAGGGTGAGTGCCAGGCCCAGAGAGGAGCGGCCCAGCTTGGAATTACCCAGTGGTTCACCCATGCTGTGGCCTGCCTCTGGCCGGTGGATTTGGTTCAAACCTTGGCTTGGCCTTTCTAGCTGAGTGACTTTGGACAAGTCACATAACCTCTCTGAGCCTCAGTTTACCAATCTTGAGGTTCCTGTGAGGCTTGAATGAGGGAATGGATATGAAATGTCAGAAAAATCCCTTTGTAAACTGTAGAGTGGGATACCTGTGAGTCAATACTTTATTTTCCTCCACAGCAACTCACAGGAAGGACTCACAGAAATTTTTCTTAATATATATCAGATCACAGCGAGGGCTTCTCCTCATGTTTAAAATAAAATCTGAAATCTTCACCAGGGTCCACAAGAGCCTCACCAAGTGCCCTGCTACCTGTCCCCCTTCTTCACTTTTCTCTAACCTCATTGGCCTTTGGATCTCCCTGGAACACATCAACCTCGTTCCCACCTCAGGGCCCTTGCTCTTGCTGTACCCACTGCCTGGAATGCTCTTCCCACCAGACATCTGCATGGCTTCTACTCTCACTGCATTCCATTCTCTGCTTAAATGTCATTTCCTCAGAGAGGACCACCTAAACTATAGAAAATATCCCCTCTCCTACCAGCCTTTCTCCCTATCCCATTACTCTGCTTTGTTCGTCTTCATAGTACTGATCGTGAGCTGACAGTATATTATCTTGTGATATATTATTGTATCATATATTACATCAACCACATTAAACTATACAACAGAGCAGTATGTTGCCCATCTCCAGGTTAGAATGTAAACTCCCAAGAGGTGGTCTTGCTCATCACTGAGCCCTTGGCACCTAGGATGGTGTCTACACAGTGCTTACTAAATATTTGTTGAATAAATACACAATTGATGGACTTGGGGGTGGACCATTCTGAAGGGGAAGGGAGCAGTGAGTGGGTGGGCTCAGGGGGCTCTGAGGGACCACCACTCTTGGGGGGAGAGGAGTAGGGCAGGATGATCTTGGGTGGGAGGTAGATTTCGTGACCCCTGGCCTTGAATGCCAACATAAGGACCATACTCAGAGTCCTAGAGCATGAAGCTGGCAGGGACCCCGAATGTCAACCAACCCCTGCACGTAACCGTCAGGTAAACTGAGCCCAAGACAAGGGGCCTCAGCTTCTCTGAGAAACCTGCAGTTTACCAGAAGGCAACTTAGTGACAGGCTAACCTCTAAGAGGTTCTGTCGTTCTCTCCCCAGGCCCCCGTCAAGGTGCCTCCCCTCCCGGAGAGGAGTGCTTCCCTTCTGGACGAGTCTTTTGGAGGCCCCCACAACATCATCTATGCAGACCTGAGAAGGATGAACCAGGCACGGCTAGGCCGGGGCACAGATGTGTCTGGCAGGCAGGGGCCAGTCCCAGCCAGCAGCCAGGCCTTCTCCCCAGGCAAGGAGGCCCTGAGGAGACTCTCAGATGGAAGCCGGAACAAGCCTGATGGCCCGGGACCTGCCCTCTCTGGGGTGAGCCCAGACCACGGCCCTAGAGTGTCTCCCACTTCTTGGGGCCTTCTCCTGCCCCCCAGTTCTGAGGCTCTAGGATCCTCAGCTGCTACCTGGAGTCAGGGGTCTCCAAAACTGAGCCGTTCTGCAGACATCTATGAGCTCATCTGGGCAGAAGGCCTCCTAGAGGAGGCCAGAGATGTGCCAGACCAAGAAGGCAGCAGTACCTACGAGCCGATCACAGTCTGCTGGGGTGGCCCAGCCAGGCCCCCCTAGCCTGGAGCAAGTCCCACATATAGCAAGCTTTCAGGGTCCACAGACTGTGGCTATGAGAGGATATTGGGGGCCCCGGAGCTCCCAGAGCCCAGGAACACCTATGAACAAATCCCGGCAGCCAGGAGCAAGGAGACTGGATGGACACATAAGGGGGGCTCCATGGGTGGGGTGATACGAGGGACCTGTGGCCCTCAGGCATGGGCAGGTCAGGTCACTGCCACTGCCCAGAACTTTCCAGCCCTAACTTCTGCTTAGAGATGGTGGGAGAGGCAGATGTTAGGTTTGGATGTAAGATGGAGGCTTCCAGGCCCTTCTGATGTCTTTCTCTGTGGCAGACTAGGACTCCTGTCCCTCCCTCTTGGCCACTGCAAGTGTCTCAGAGCCTCAGAGAGGTGGACAAGGGCCCTGGCTCCAGGTCTGACTTGCCTTGGCCCTTTTCATGGCTCAGCCACTCCCTAGCTACGTGGCTTTGGGCAAGATAGTTTCCCCCACAACTAAGACTGCCAGATTTAGCAAGATAAAATACAAGACGCCCAGTTAATTTGAATTTCAGATAAACAATGAGTAATTTTTTTAAGCGTAACTATGTCCCCAATAGTGCAATTATTCCTCATTTATCTGAAGTTCAAATTTAAGCGGGCATCCTGTATTCTTATTTAGCATCTACCCAAGATCTCCATTTCCTCATCTGTAAAATGGGCTGGTCCTATGGATGTGTCCAGGGGCGGCTGCCCAGGAGGTGAAGCTAGACATCCTTATGTGCTCAGGACACAGCCCAGAGATGGCTGTCAGTGAGCAGCTGTTATTCCTGGGGATTTCTGATAAGAAAGGAGAAAAGGGGAAGCAGGGATCAGGAGGGCAGAGGGAGGTGGTCAGGATTCCCAGAGAGGCAGAGGAACCCTCCTGGACCCTCAGCCCCAGCGTATTTGCCTACGCCTGGAGCCGATGAGCTGGGAGAGCCCACTCCCTGAGGGCACAGCCTCAGGCCTCGGGCACGTGCAGACCTCCTCTTCCGCTTGAACAGCAAAACCCCGAGCTCCCAGGTGAAAGGCCTTCACCAGAAGCTCTGCCAGCTCCTCCCGCAGGGAAGGGCTGTGCCCACGCACCCCAGGACAGGGAGCTCGCCTGGTGCAAGGCTGCCTCTGAGGTCCTGACGCCTGGGACCACAGATTCTGCCTGCAGACAGCCCTTCTAAGAACCACAGAAGCCACAACCCATGTCTGCTCTTCCTCTAGCTGCAAAGTCCTTCCGGTCCCTGGTGGCGCCATGTACATCCCCACCCCCATTCTACCTAGGGCACGGCTGGGGCAGACAGCGCTGGGGTTGGGGACCCCAGGGGACCCAGTGAGGGAAGGGGGGACTTGGCCTTTCTTCTCCACTTTCCCCTAGCCTCCTTAGCCAGAGAGGGCGAATCCTTCATCCAAACCAGAGGACTGGAGTGGAATTTCTGGCACTGAGAGGGGTGGTGGAACAACTATCAATATTCCAACCTGGCCTTTCTCCAGCCTTGAGCCCCAGCCCCCAGTTGCTGCCAAGGGATGCTCTGAGCCTGGCTCTCCCCTCCCTGTCCAGGGACCCAGGCTCTAGCATCTTCTCCCTCCTTGCAGCCTGACAAGCTCCGGAGGCTCTTCTTCACAGACAAGAAGCACAAATCCTGAGGAGGCTTGGCTTTCTGAAGCTCACCAGCGGGTTTCCCGGTATCTGGGCTATGCCAGGGCTTACTGGGAAGCTCTCAGCTTGCTTGAAGGTACCCCTTGCACCCTCAGATCGAACCAGCCTGCTCTGGAACAAGGCTCCGAGACAGCCTAGGGGACAGGATGGGAGGGGACCTTCCAGCTGCCTGCAGCTCAGGGCTGCGCCCTGCTTCCCCAGTGCCTCCCACCCATCCAGAGGAAATCAAGGCCCGAGAGGAGTGGGGACTGGCCAAAGGTCACTCGCATTTCTAAGATGAGCAGGCTGGGCCTGGACGGATTGACCGTGCTGACCTCCCACCACTGAACACTTACTGAGCGCGGGGCAGGCCCTGTGGCAGCGCTGGCATTTTCCTGACTGACCTAGTGATGTCATTCAGTTGCTCTTGAGACCAACCAGTCCCCCTCCTCGTGGCCCCATCAGCAGAAAGGAGGGAAAGCCCAGGGCCACATCCCTGCTCCTGCCCCAGGGGGGTTGGGGCAAGAAACCAGGGAAGTAGCAGCAAAGCCCCGTCCTCGGAGGTGATGGTTCTGACCCTGGGGCCCCTGGGCTCCCAGGGACCATCCCCTCAGCCCCTCTCTGCCCCCACCTTCATCCCAGCCTCATAACGCAAGCTGGGCAGACCCGGTCTGACCCTTTTTGCTGCAGATCGGGGAGACGGAGACCCGGAGAGGAGCAGCCACCTGCCAGGCGGTCAGCCTGGGCATTGCTGGTCCGTTTCTGGAGCCAGCCAGTGGGTACTTGCTGGCGTCCCTATCTGACCAGGTCACCCTCATCTGCCCTCTGCCTCCAGCCAGCCTTGGCCTTTAGGGGTGGCTCTCAGACCCCTCCCATGAGACCCAGACCCCACCTGGTGGCCCTTAGGCCTTGCCCAGGCATCAGCTCTACACACGGGGCCCTCAGGCCTCTCACTACAGCCATTCCCTCAGACCAGCCTGGCTCCTCTGTCCCCTTCCCTTGGGATCCCACTCCCCCTCATACCCATGTGTCCCCACCTCCATAAGGGTGAGCAGTTGGGCTGCTGCCCCCTGCCCACTGCCCCCAGGCAACTAACCCTCCCCAGAGAGAACACCGCAGCCCACCTCGGGCCCCCTCCCTGGGCAGAGTTGGCTCAGTTCACATTTGTGGGGAAAACCTACCCACAGTGGCCTCTTGGCTATGCAGCGTCTCGCTCTGAGAAACGGGGCTCTAAGAGCCCCTACCTCCCAGGGGGGTTGTAGGGACTGAGAGTAAAGGAGCAGCCTGCTCAAGGCTGTACAGCTGGTCACCCCTCCTAAGGCAGGCTCACGCCTGGCTGGCCGCCTGGGTCAGCCTGGGCGCTGCTGGCCAGCCCCATGTGATCTGGTCACCCTGTACCTGACACATGGTTCGCACTCCATAAATCCTCACCGGAATGACTATCACTATGAGCGAAATGGAAACGGTTTTCACCCAACATCTCTTCACGGTGCTCACTCCAAGATTTGGGGCACAGGTGCGTCTTCCTCTCAAGGACCTAAGCACTGAAATAAAAGTTGGTGCCTAAAGTGGGAAGGCGATGCTTAGCGACGTGAATTGCTAATGGTGGAATTTCAAGGAGAAAAGGGACCAGTGAATATTTCCTAACCTTGGCAGACACAGAGAACACGGGGACATGAAAGTGTTTTACTGTACGAGGAGCTCACAAATCTGTGGACAGCACACACCAGTGAGGATTCCACATCACTGGGGAAGGCAGATGGGGTGGTGTTCAGGTCCTGGACAGAGACAGGGACAGAGCCCTTGGACCCACTGTTCACACAGCTTCACATTGGGAAGGGTCAGGGGAGAAGGAACAGGCGGGGTCGGGTGTAGCCCAGCTGTGGGTTTTGGAGAAAGATTGCATAGCTCGTTAAACCTTGTCCTTTTTTTTTCACTTTGCCCTGGGCAACCAGGGTGCCTGCCCAGCACTTGGACAAGTCAGCACCCCTGCCCTATTAGGGGTTCTGTCTTCCCCTCCCAGTAGGGCCATTTCTGATGGGGAGAGGACCAGGGTGTGGGGAAGGTTGGGGGGGATAGAAGGAAGACCTGTGGAGGGACCACAGGGGGACTGGGAAAGGCCCTGCCCCTCACATCCCCCCTTCCCTGGTTAAGGATTTTTTGCTAAAAGGGCCAAGGAAATGTGCGTGGGTGGAAACCCCAGAGGCCACAGCTCCTCTCCTGAGGAGCCTGGAGGTCACACTCGTGTAGGCAGCAGAGCTGGATGGTCGGCTTCTGGCCCCTGTAACCTCGGCACTGTCCTCAGATCCGGACGTGGAAAGTGCTGGAAAGAGAAAGAGCAAGAGGGGCTGAGAGGCTCTGGACTGGGTGGGTAAACGTCCCCAGCAGAAAGCCAACCAGGCCCTGCACCCAACCCTGGACAGTTCCTCCAGGAGGGTGCAGAGGGAAGGAAGGCCTGGAGGACCAGCTGTGCCCAGGGCATCCAACCCCCGACATAACCAAAGGGCCCCCAGTCTCTATCCTTCACCAGAGACTGGCCCTGCTGGGGACAGAGGACTTCCCAGTCACACACTGAGGGCAGCTCGGCCTGGAACGTGACCTGCCTCCCGGCCCACACAGAGCCTGCCGGGACCACTGATCTCGGGAGCAGTGACAGTGCCTCAGCCCCAAGGGGTCTCCTGGCTGCGGCCCCCATTCAGGCCTGCCCTGCCCATGCCAGACCCTTGGGAGGGCACCTGAGGAAGTCGGGGGCCTTGGCGATCATGTCCTCGAAGTCGGAGAAGCCCAGCTTGCCATCGCCGTCCAGATCGGCCTCCTCAATGACCTTGTCGCACACGAGCACCACCTCGTCCTCGTCCAGCTCCGACTTGGTGAGCCGGGCCAGCGTCAGCTCCAGGTCCTCCTTGCAGATGAAGTTGTCGGTGTTGAAGTCTGTGGGGTGGGGTCAGGGACGCTCAGGCCACTCTCCTCTGAGCTGGTCACACCAGATACCTCCCTGGCCCCTCTGTGCACACTCTGGGGACACTGGATCCTTGCCCTCAGCCGACAGGGACCAGGGGGTCTCACTCACGAGGCACCTCTCGACACCACATTCAACAAATCCACATTCACAATCTGCACCAACCCCCGCCATGACGGCAAGCCCAGCCTCGACCTGAGACACTTCGAACGTCCAGATCTGAGGCCTCCTGGGAACTCTGGGCCCAGGCTAAACGGCTCTCCTGGCCTCGTCCCATGGTGGACCCTGTGTTCCCTCTAAAGCTAAGGGAACCAAGGCCTGGCAAGGCCGAGTGACTGAATCAAGGTCTGTTGATTCAGATGGCCGTTGGAGGGGAAGCTGGGATGCTGACCGGGGCCTGTTTGACGCTAAGACCCGTGTTTTCTAAACTGCACCACGTTGCCTCTGGTCCCAAGCCAGACATGGAGGTCAGAAGACTCAGAAGCCCCCCCAGAGAGAGGCCCTGTGGTTGCCTTTTGTGCACAAAGAACAGGGAACATGGTTTGATTCTGCTCGGCAAAAGGCACTACCACTGTCCACAGCTCAGCAAGATGTTCAGAGGGCCGAGCCACACACAGGCTCATCACAGGGAACTCGAACACCCTTCTGACTGCCTTTCAACCCAACTATCAGATCTTCGCAAGTGCTATTTCTTCTGTCTGGAGCGCCCTTCCCATTTATCTGTCCAGCAGACTCCATTCATTCTTCAGGGAAACTAAGGTCAAGGAAGTGGGTGATCCTTGCTAGAGGTCAGGCCCCAGTTCCCCCCAGCACCAAACTCCAGGTCCCAGTTGCCTTTCTCCATTCCACCCGCCAGTCCAGGGTGGTAGGGGAGCCCTGGTTCTCCCTTCACTTGTCCCCACACCTGCTTGGCTGTGTGCCCTGCACTTCCCCTCTCTGGCAGACTACAGCCTTCCCAGAAGCACCGCCATGGGGTCCAACATTAGGGGGATGACGGTTGGAATTCGAGAAGTTTTTTACTTGAACCTTGTGGGCGTAGTTTGTTAAGGGTAGACAAGGAGGGTACCATGCCTCTGACGTGCAAACACAATGTGGGTGCAGAGATATATGTAGACCAAAGTCCCCTGAAATAAACGTGACAACTACAAAATGAAAAAACAGCCCAATGGGCCCCACTGCCTTGGGATCCCCTGGCTGATGAAAGATGCTGGGCACAGGAGGTTTGTCTGTGGCTCCTCTGGTCCAGGACGGACCTTCCCTGGGCCTCAAAGTTTCCATCCGAGCACTGTCTGAGGGTTTGACACCAGTCCCAGCTGCTGTCAGGCTCAGAGCTTACGAGCTCTGCAGCGTGAAGTTCTCTCCTATCGCCACAGGAGAAACCAAAAGCTTCGCAGGTACTCGGCGCCCTCTGGTGGCCAGTGGGACAGTGGGTCCTGGGCTGGGCTGGGGTGAAATGAGGCCACCCTACCCCTGGCAGCAATTACAGAGGTGGGAGGGGGTACCTAGGAGCCTACCTCTCAGCCCAGCCTCACCACCTAGCAGAGGCCTCCTCTCCAGAACCCTGGCGTCTGCCACTCTAGTTCCTCCAGGATGCCGAGTGATCTTTCTAGAACACAGGGCTTCCTGGCCTCACCTGAAACCCTGCAGTGGCCCCCAAACTCCTTGGCTGGCTCCTCACAGCCCAGCCCCAGTGACCTCTCCAGAATCACACCGCCCTCATCTCACCACATTCGTCTCCCCACCTTCTCACCACGCCCTGTGCTTTGTGGTGCTCCCTCTACCAGGTATGCCCACCCCCATTCTCCTGTTGGCAAATCTGCTCTTGTCCTCCGAGGCCATGCTGCAATGTCACCACGTGTGAATTCTCCTCACGCTAACTGCCCGCCCCAGGTGGAGTGGGTCCCTCCCTCCTCTGCTCTCAGGACCCTGCAGATGTCCCTTATGCACTAGTTGTACCCACTGGCCACTGTGCTGGACATGCACTCTTCAGAGTGTTCTTGGTGTCCCCAGCGTCCCCACGGCGGGAACCAGCAGTAACTAGATGGCCTATGGAATGCCACCACCCTCACGCAGCATCACAGCCCCTCCTCCAGGCCCTCCTTACCGTAGATCTTGAAGGCGTAGTTTGCCTTGAGGTCGCGGGGAGCCGACTCACAGAGCACAGAAAACATGTCGACAAAGTCGTTGAAGGTGAGGTTCCCGTCGCCATCCTCAGAAAAAGACTCCACAATCCTTTCCTTGAAGGGATTCTCCTGAAGAAAACAACCACAGCAGTCACCATAGGTGAAGGTTCACTGGGAGGAACCCAGAGCCCGACAGCTATGGCCTATGTGACCTTGAACGAGTGACCTAAATCCCCCTGGGCCTCAGTTTCCCCATCTGTAAAATGGGGATAATAATTGCACCTACTTAATTGGGTTGGGAGATGGTTGAATAAGTTAAAGTATGTAAGGTGTTGGTACGAAGCCTGGCACCAGTGAGAGCTCTGCAAGCATCATGTCTTGTTATATTGTTCAGATCAGCACGGAGGGCTCAGCAGAACCAAGGTGTGCCCACTGGAGGCATCACCTCTTCTGAGGCAGGAGCAGGGATTAGTCCCATTGCCCAGGGAGTTCATGGAGGCTCCTGCCTTGACATGCAAGGGAAGACAATGTTACTGAGTCCACGTTCATACTGCTCACCACACGAGAGGCCAAAACGTAGAGAAACGAGTTGTTTGGGCAAGGAATAGTGATGTTATTTGGAAAGCCAGCTAACCGAGAAGATGGTGGGCTCCTGCCCCCAAAGAACCACCTTGCCTGAGTTAGAATTCAGGCTTCTTTTATACTAAAAGGGGAGGGAGTAAAGTCAAACACTTCCTGTTTCCCATCAGCCTCTGGAGGGGAGGTGTTAATTTCTTCCTCCCTGTAGTCATTCACAGGTGGGCCTGGTCAGGATGTTTCCTGTGAGCTAAACAGAGGTATTTTAGCTTAACGCTCATTACCTGGGAGGTAGGGTTCCCAGAGATGGGCCATTATGTATAATTTAAACTTAGAGGAAACATCCCTTTAGTGATTCATTTGTAATAGAATACAAAAGGTTCTTCCCTATTACAAGAGCCCAGGGCCTGGGCAGCTCTCAGCTCAGACCAAGATCACAGGGGGCAGAAGTGGGGCCCCAGAGGTGGGAGAACTGGGCCGGGACCAGCCCACAGGTAGGTGGGGAATTATACCAATGACTCCTTCCTCTGATCCCAACTCACTCAGGGCCCACCTCTCCTGGAGCCCTCCACCCCAGCTGGGCCAGCACTGGACCACTCCATTCTGTGCCCAGCCCAGGCCAGCACAGGGGGCTGAGAGACGATCCCATGGTTCCTGCCGAAGTGCTTCACACCCTCTAGTGATCCTCTGAACCTGGAATCAAGCCCCTCTCTAGGCCAGGCTGGACGCTTGTCAGGGCTGAGCCTCTGGCTCACTGTCCCCCAGGACTGAGGTCATGACCAGGATACAGGCCCCAAGTGGATGCCACGTGGACCCCAAGTGGACACCCTGACGCCAGAGTCACACACCTGAGGTCTGGCAAGGGGCTCTTTGCAAAGACCCATGGCAATGTGCCCTAAAACCCCAAATGCTTTCTTACCGTTGGAGTGTATTTTGTGTGTAAGGAACTCGGGAAATGAAACTCTTACGTCAAAGGATATATATGGTTTGAGGGCTAGCAGCATCAGCCTCACCTGGGAGCCTGCTAGAAAAACAGGATCTTGGACCCCAGACCTATTGAACCTGAATCGGCATTTTGACAAGATCCCTAGGTGACTCCTGGGCACGTTGAAGTCTGAGAGGAGATGCTGTGCATGACCGTGCTGTGAGAGACAACAGCCATGCGAGGATGAGGCTAAAAAAATTACCTTAAAAAGAAGATACAAACAAGATCTGCCAAGGACAGCAGACGGGCCACTGAACACAGGGGCAAGCAGGTGAGCACAGGTCCACAGCCCTGCAGACTACAGGGCAGCACCAATCACGGCACCCTTACTGAGTAAGCTCATTTACTGACACACGTAGCTCATTTATCCACAGGGTGCAGATGAGGAAACTGAGGCACAGCTGGGGTTCAACTCAGGTCTGGGTGCCCCTGCTGCCCTGCCCATCCAGAGGGGCATATTCCCCGCACTCCCAGCCCCCCTGCCCGGCCTTCTCTAGCTGATCCCCCCGGCTCTGCCGAGCAGCAGCCTCTCACGTACCCGGAGCTCCGGCATCTGGATGATGACGCTCATGGGCACGTGGACGATGGGGCTCTTCCTGTAGTCCATCGGGACGATGTTGGGAGCCAGCTCATAGAAGCGCGCGTGGAGCCTGCGAGGGAAGCAGAGAAAGAGTGCTGGAGGGGATGCAGTCCCCGGGCCCTCAGAGGCTCAGCGCCACCCTGCCTGCACCCTGGCCCCTCACGCTGGAGACCCACTTTGGCCAGGGGCCTGGGGAGACCATCTGCTCTGCCCACAGGATGGGGGATTTGTAAGGGAGGCAAGTTCTGCCCAGACCCCTATGCTGATGACTAGATTGCGTCCTGGCCATTCCCATGACCACCAACACCACGGCCACTGCTGCCACTGCCCATCCCCCCACCCGCAAGGGCTTGCCCATCTGATCTTATTTTTTTCCTCTTTGGACTCTCTCAAGAGTCTTCTATGCACCAGGCATGTCACCTCTTACAGCTCAGCAAACTGAGGCCTGAAGAGGTTAAAAGAGTGACTTGTCTAACACCACACAACTAGGAAGTCTCAGGGACCACGGCTGGAACCCGAAACCGGAAATCCAGAGCAGAGGCTCTTAACCCCTCCTCCCCATGCCGCCCCTGCCGCTCCCCACCACTGACCTCGCTGAAGTCCTGGCCCAGTTTGCTACCCCTGCCCCCAGGCTAGGCCCTGAGGGTTGGGTCTCTGGAAGAGCTTCCGGAAGCCCTCACATCCTGTGAAGCCCCTGAGAACGGCCATCCACAACCTCTCTCCAGCTGGGGGTGGACGGGATGGAGCCCACTGCCCTGGGCCTGGCCCTCCTCGCTGACGCGTCAGGTCCCCAGCTCCCTCTCACCCTCCCACCTTGCTCGGGGGGCCCTGGGACACAAGCCCACCTACATGCTGCGTGGACCCTCCAGGGCGTGAGACATCCTGACCCTGTCTCAGTTGGAAGCCCCTCCTCCATTATTCCTCTGCGGCCCTGTGTCCTGTTGTCCAGGTCCCTGATATCCCGAAGAACAGCCCTCCCCTCCTAACCCCAGGCAGGTACAAATTAGGTTCAGATGAAATTGTGTCCAGGAAGTGCTGCCAGACAGGGGGACAGCTGTCAGGGGTATTGACGGGGGGCTGTGGTGAGGCCCAGGGCTGCTGGGGCCTGGATGGACGGGTGATCCCATATCTCCGGGGCCCACCTTCCCTGCTACCCCCAAAGCTGGATCAACCCTGGTCTTCTTCTAAGTGGCCTGGCCCAGTGACATGCTCCTAGGCCCATCCTCAGTAGGCCCTTCAGCATAGCCACCTAATCCCCCATCAGGGTCCACCCAACTCTTGTCACCCTGCTGCCCAGCCCTCTCCAGTGGAGCAGGTCACTGCTTGCCCAGCTCACACACAAAATGTCAGCCACTGTTTAGCAAATGCTCACTCTGTGCTGGGCTTTGGGTTAACCCCGTGTGCACTGCTTTACTCAATTTAATCCCTAATCACCCCGAGAGGCAGCTATTAGCACCCCCACCCCTGTTTTTCCGGTGAGGAAGCTGAGGCTAAGGGGTTAAGCGTCTGCCCCAGCTTCCAGAGCCAACAGCGGCAGGTCCAGGCCCTCCCTGTAAGTCAGGCCACCCAGGCCAGCACATCAGCACCTGGTTCAGAGCACCTGTACAGTAAACGCAAAGCAAATGCCATGAGCACACTTGGCCACTCACATGCTCCTATAAAAGGGCCTGAAATCACAAGGAAGGTCCAAGGCTTGGAAACACAGACCTGGAGGGGAAAACCCAAACCCTGTCCTTTGGGTCAAAGCGGGGGCAACGGATAACAGAGTGACAGGATCAAGCTGGGACCCTCCACGAGGGGGCATCCGAGGGCTTTCTTTGCTCTTACTTTCGGCATTGAGGAAAAATTTGCCCTTTTTTTATATTGTCCCCAAACATGGAACCTGGACTATATATCACACTTTATGCATCTGGTTTCCTGCGCTTTTGCCAGGACCATAGTATTTGCAACGGTTACGTTTCCCCCTTGACCTTGACATTTGGGATGTGATGTTGGGGTGTTTGAGGGTTGGCTTACACCTTCAAAGTTTTGTGGGGTGGCTGCAGCAGGGACGTGAGTCAGACTGAGGTTGGAGCCCTGCCTACACCTCTCACTAGCTGCGTGGCCTTGGGCAAGTGGGTTAACCCACTGGAGAACAGATTTCCCTATCAGTTAAATGCGGATTGTCCTACCCTCCTCACACTCGTGAGGATTAAAAAGGATGGCGTTAGTATTTAAAACCACCTGGCCTCAACTGGTAGCTATTAGCGTTTTGCCTGCCATGTCAGGGCCTCCCTGCAAGGGACGAGGATTTGGGAGAAGGCCTGTGGGTATTAGTGGAATTGAAGAGGTGTCTTCTGGGGTACGAAGGCCAGCTTCTGCCCTGGGACAGGGATGTGTTCTGACTCTATGCCTATAGTGATATTGGAATTTGTTTTTTAAGGAAAACTCAAGGAGAATTTGGAAAGATGAATCACTTTGGGAAAAACTCCAAAAACTGTCACAGAACTGCATTCCTGTACCCCTCCTCCCTTAAAGGGCACTACTGAATTCACGAAGATGTACATATTAGTCCTATCATAAGTTCCAGGGGCAGAAACAATACCTATGCTACTTGAACTGTTCCAGAGCATGGGGCAAAAAAGTGAAAGCCTCCCAGTTTATTTTAGGAAGTTAATAAGAACCCTGCTACCAGAACCTAGTAGGTAGCATCCAAAATGGACCAATGGTACTTACACATACAGATGCAAAAATCTTATAAAATAACATATTAGTCATTTCAGGTCCAACAGCATTTTAAAGAGTAAATCATTGGGACCAAGTAGGATTTACTCCAGGAATGCATGGGTGGATCAATGTTTGGGAATCTGTGACTATAAATCACATTAATAGGCAGCAAAAAATATTTTGATCAACTTGATAGCTGCACTTATGACCATATGGTTGTATGTACACAGAAAAACATCTGAAAAGTGTACACCACGGGTTTACACTGATGGTCTCTGTGAGGCAGGAGTGGAGAGGAGTGATAAGAGAAGGCCAACTTTCACTTATTACTTTACCTACTTCTGAACTGAGTTTTTAGAGTATTTATTAATAAAAATAAAAAGTATTTTTAAGGTATATATTAATTTTTTCAACAAAAAAACTTAAAATCCTTATTCAAACATAAACAAAAGGATGCTCTCTACCTGAAATCAACACCTAACATTATACTTAAATGATAAAAGTACTACAGACATTCCCATAAAAGTGAGACTCCTACCGTCACCATCATTATATAACATTTCCCCTGTGAGTGCCAGTCAATGTAATTAGTCAGAAAAATAAAAGAGTATATCTAAATATTGGAAAGGAGGATGCAAATTATTATTTGCTGGAAAACCAAAAATAATCAGTTTAAAAACTATTTGAATGAGGACTTCCCTGGCAGTCCAGTGGTTTGGACTCTGTGCTTCCACTGCAGGGGGCACAGGTTCGATCCCTGGTTGGGGAACTAGGATACCACATGCTGCGCAGCACAGCCAAAAAAAAAAAGTTAGTAAAAAAATATATATATATTTGAATGAGAAAGAGCTCAGTAGCTCTTCTACACAATAGTTTTTCTACCAGCATTCACCTATTCAAAAATATTATATAATAGAAGATCTAATTCACAATACAAAATCCGCCTCCAAAAACCCCCAAACAACTAAGTATAAAATAAATATGAAATGTGCACAAAGAAAACCATGAAGCTTTACCAAAGGATGTAAAATATTTAGGGAGTTAGATAACTTTCCTGATTGGAAAGGCTTACTACTGTAATGATGGCAACCTTCTCTTCATTTTCCTGCAAAATGAATACACTCTTAATTGAAATCTGCAAAAGATTTATTTGAGATCTTGCCAACCTGATTCAAAAGTTTGTTTGGAAGAATAAACATTGGAGAGTTGGGGAAAAACCCTGAAAAAAGAGTCACCGGGGAGATGTTTGTCCCGTCAGATGTTAAAACATAGTTTAAAGCTATTATAAGTAAAACCACATGGAATAGACATTGGTGTAGAAGAGGCAGACCCAAATATAAATGAGAATTAGTCCAAGACAAACAGTATTTGAAATCAGTGGGGAGAAGATGGATTCTTCTGGAAGTCACAGACTGGTTGGTGGTCCACATTCATGTCTAGCTTTCATGTAAAATAATGATTTAAAACTTAGCTGCCAACATTTACAAATTAAACAATTTTACATGAAAAACCTGGATTTCCCCAAGGCCACAACCAGTTGGGGCTCAGGAACAGCAATTTCTGCAGATCCTTGTCCTAAAACATTCCCGTCGGGTTACACGGCTTCATTTATTTGCAGTGCATGTTGGCCCCCACAAACAGCTGAGTTTGAGACCCTGGGGAAAGTCAATAAATGATTTGGGGACAGAAGACAAAAGAGATGTAACAGCCAGTGTGATTGAGGAAGCAGGGAAATGGAGACTCATGCATGGCTGCTGGAGGGCAATCTAGCAATAAAAATCAAAAGCCTTAAAAATGTCCATGGCTTTTGGTCCAGAAATCTCTGTTAGAAATGTATCCTAAGGAAATAATCCCAGACATGTGGGCTATAGGTCATGGTGTCCCAAGGATGTGCACTGCAGTGCTAATTATAATGGTGAAAAGCTGAAAATCTAAATGTCCAACCAAATGAAAAGGTGGTGAGATCTTTTTTTTATCTTATCTATTTTTACAAGTTGCCTAAGGAAAAGCAATTTAAAGCATATTACAGAACAACCTGATCCAAATTTCCGATAAACACACACAAAGGGAAAATAGTTAAACATTATTTACCCAGAGGTTAAAAATACCAAAAGATTAATAGCCATTATTTCTGGGTGGCAGGATTACAGACAATTTTTGTTCTCTTTTGACTGGCTTTATTTTCTAATTTTTCTACAGTCATCATGTATCACAGGTGAAATAAAAAATTAAAAGTAATTAAAATAGATTATACAGAGTTTTTAAATGGTTGAGAAAATAAAATAGATGATAAAGTAACAAATAGGCAAACACCCCGGGGTGCTGGCTGGGCCTCGTGCTTAGGAGCATAGGCTAACTGGGGGCAGGGGAGTTACCTATAGCAAAGAAGGTGGCTGAACGGGGGGGCTGCCCACTCAGGCTCAGCGTCGGGCTGGAAGAGCTGTGCCCTGGGGAGCAACTGGATCCACCCGGGTTTGTGTGTGTGTATGTGAGTACAGAGGAAGGAGGGGAGCGGGGGAGGGGAGGGGAGGGGAAAACTGCCCAGACTGGTATCTGTGACTCAGTATCATTGACCCAAGGCTACCAGAGAGCTGGGCCCCAAGCTGCAAAGAAGAACCTGCTGCTCACGTTTCCTCCTCACCATCTGGTCAGTTCTCAGGGTGCAGCCCACCCAGAAAACCATCCGGCTGGAAGGCCCCTGGGAGGAGGGCCCTGGGCCTCGGGCCTGGCTCTGCCATTGACCTGCTCTGTGTTGCCGGCCGGGTCCTCGCTCCTGGCCCTCTCTGGGCTCAGGGCCTCGGTTGTCCCGCCTGGACCTGAGATGTGAACAGCGTGGAGAGGGCTCGCCTGGCAGGGGTGATCAGTCACACTGGCTCTTGCTGGGGCCCAGAGAGAAGGTTGGAGAAAATCGAGGGGGCTGAAACTGGAATCGAGCCACCGAGGCCACGCCTGGTCCCCCAGGGACATGTAATCCCACACGCTGCCTGGCCTCACGACCCTTCCTGAGGGTGGACGGGTGGGCAACAAAACTCCAAGCAGCCTGTGCTGAACAACACTGTCACCCCTGCCCTCCCAGCCATTGGAGTCTGTGGAAAAACAGCCCCAGGGGGCACTGTCATCCGTACTGCAGAGGTGGCAACTGAGACATGGCAGGTGCTACACAGTGGGGACCAGATCCCAGGGCCCCTGCTCCCAGTGGGGCTTTACCCCCTCCCCCTCCCCACATGACCACTCTGCAGAAAACGCCCCAGGTCTGGTCCCCAGTGAGTGTTAACACAGAGGTGGGGCCTGAAGGAACCAGAGCAGGCAGCGGGGGACTCAGAAAGCGTGTCCAGCTGCCAGAAGGGGTCCTTTCCCCGCTTTGTGGACTCCGGGCCCGGGTTGAACTACAGAGGCCGGCATTGAAGGATGGAGAGCTGGGCAGGCCAGGGCTGTGGGGAGCCAGGAGACCCCCTACCCCTGCTCAGACCACCCACCTGCCCGGGGCTGATCATTTGCCAAGAGACCAGGGTCACCCTCAAAGGCCCCTCAGGTTGAATCCAATTCCTGGCCTGGCCTCTGAACCACTCTCCTCCCCCACGGGCAACTGGGGATGGGGCAGGGTGAAGCAGGTCTGTGCCCTTGACCCCGCTGCTCCTAGCCTGCAATGTTCTCCCCTTGGCCAACCCTACCCATCCTTCACCCACACACTCTTCAAGCGCTTACTGGTGCCGTGCCCAGTGCCAGGCATGGGGAGCCTGTGTCCTGCCTGACTACAAGTCCGGGGGGGAGCTGGGCACCTGAGCCATGAGCCCACAGAGCCCCCCAAAAAGGCTGCAAAAGAGGCTGTGTGAGAGCTGGGGGACAGGGAGTTGGGGGCTCACAGAGTAGATGACTCTGGAGTGGGTCTTGAAGGACATGCAGGAATGCAGCGGGAAGATGAGAAAGGCAGTGGGGCAGCCAGTGCCAAGGCCTGGGGACGAGCTTTTGCTGCCAGAACAGAAATGGTAGCGGGCCTCCCAGGACAAGCAGTCTGGGCCCGGCGTCTACAAAGGTGGGAAGTCAGGATGGCGGGAGCTCCCTGTTACAGAGGACAAATGTGGTGAGGCTTAAACGAGGATTTGGGCCAAGAACTCTGAAAGGTAAGAGGTGCCACGGGAATGCCAGGGTGACCGCTGTGTTATTACAGTTCTGAGGACCATCTGTCCAAATGGGAAGCGCACCCCACACCTCACTCAAGCTACAGACCAAATGCAATTTATCAAACACCACACTCTGGCGTTCCTGCCTCTCGGCAACGGGGGAGGTATCATTATCCCCGTTTTATAAAAGAAACAGAGGCTCAGCGAGGCTCAAAGCTTGTCCAAGGTCAGAGCTGGGAAGTAGAGCCCAGGTCTGCTGATGCCAAGGCCTGGGGGCTTTGCCCCCCACCCTGCTTCTCCAAGGTGGTAGGAGTGGGCATCCCTGCCCACCCAGGGGACAGGCTGGAAAAGCAGCCTGGGCAGAAAGGAAGGACCGAGGGACATCATCTGAGCAGACTGGTCATGGCAGTGACAGACCACAGCTCCCTTGGGAAGTGTAACAGGCTCTAGCCCCAGCCTGCCTATCGACCTCCAGGGAAAGTGATCCTGAGACCTTGCTGGCTTTTAGTGCCACCTGATAGCCCAGAGAGGGGGGCCTGGCAAGGCCTGTGGGGCCAGGTTTCCTGGCATTCTGTGAGTCCTGCCCACCATCTGGTCCTGGGGCTCTGAGTCTGCCAACCCCCTTCATTTCTCCTGTCTAGGCCCACCCCACCCCCAAAGAAAGGGAAGAGACCCCTGGTGGACAGCTCAGGGGCGGTGGTGGCATTGCCTGGCATGCCCCTGCCTTTAGGACCTCCCAGGAGTGGCAGGACATCAGAGCCAGAAGGCTCTTAGGGATCCCTAGTCTAACAGACAGGGTCCCCCCCTTAGTCTGACAGGTCCCAGGGTGCAATGAAATAACGAGGACCCTGGAGTCAGAGGCCAGGTCTTCAGTCCCTGGCTGAGTGACTTTGGCCAAGTTGCTAAGCCCCACCTGTAAAGTGAGGATAAAAGGATTCTCCTGTTACAAGGGCACAGTGAGGATTAAATGAGAATGTTCCTGAAACCGCCCACCACGGAGCCTGGCATGCAGTAAGCAGACGTTCGATTCTTGGCAGAAGGATGTGAGCCGGGGGGTGGGACGTCTCGAGTTCCCACAGCAGCCTGCGCTCGGCTGCCGATGGGGGTGGAAAAGCTAGTCCTCAGCTGGTGCAGCACCCCCCCACCCCCCTGCCTCGGCCCCCAGGGTCCCCGGCCCCACCCCTGCCCCTGCCCCAGCTCCAGAGGGTCGAATAAGAGCCACACTTACTTGAGGATGTCCTTCTTATTGAAGAAGGTGCAGTCCTGTGGAAGGAAAACGCACATTTAGTTGGTTGTCCTTCCTCCCTCAGAGCCACACAGGAACAGCCAGCCCTGGACTGGGGGCAGCAGAGTCACTACCACCCCTCCCTGCCCCAGCCCATTGCGGGGAGCAGTCTAGTGGGTCCAGAAGCTGCCTTCTGAAGCTTTTGACCTGAGCCAGGGAAGTGAGTGTGTGGCGTGGGGGGCTGGGAGGCATGCGTAGGGGAGGGCATTTGGGAGGCAGATGGAGAGGTCAGAGGTGGATGCGATTGATTCGAGGGGCCAGGAGATACCCTGTGGGACACCCGGGGGAAGTGGGTGGGAGACAACTTGGGAGACAAGACAGGAGTGAGGACTGACAGGGTCACCGCATTGCCCAGCGGCAGGGGGCACGGTCCATGCTGCAGGCCCTAAGAATGGCGCCTCGTGGCGTCATGGGTGGCGTGTCCTGAGTGGTCGCAGGCAGAAGCCCCGTGGTCAGAGGCTGAGAGTTCCAGGCACACAGACTGGGGATGGGGCAGGGTGAAGCATCTAACTGGTATCTGAAGCCACAGGAATAGATGAGGTTAGAGAAGGCAGTGAAGAGGCTGGGGTGTGGGGAAAGAAGGGGCCGAGGAGGAGAGGGGGAGGAGGAAGGTGGGCAGGAAGGAACCGGCAGCATCAGAGGCCAGGGTGCACAGAGGCCAGGGTGGAGGCTGCTGGGGACCCCCAGGTAGGCATGACTCAGGGCTGGGGCAGCACTCGGATCCTGAGTTCACCCAGATTATAAACTCATCTTGAGGATTCTGCCTTGGTCTGGATAACCCACCTCCTACAGTCACGCCTCTGTCCACAGCTCCGCCTGCCTGGTGATGATGCTACTATGCCAGGCCTTGTGGGAAGTATGGGGGTGAAAAGGACCCAGCACTTCATAAAATGCCCAACCGTAAAGGGCTTTTGTGCTTCTCCCCTGCCATTTGGCCCCTCCACCTTGGCCTGTTGTTGAAGCGTGAGGGAGCCCAGAGCTGGTGGGGCCTCCTGGGGCGGTATGCTGACCAGAGCTGGCTCCGACGAGGGACTAATGGCCACGGTACAGGCTTGCAGACAGCCCGGCTCACACTGGATGAGACCTGGAGCCCCTGGCCCCGGGGCAATTGCACTGCACATTGAGGAGGACCCAAGAAAGCAGGCCCACAGGATGCATATCTAGGGTTTCCAGTGGGCACCTGAAGGAGAGCCAAAGAGGGGAGAGTTGGTGGCAATTTCCAGGCCCCAGTTAGCCCCACAAGTCTGTCCTGAGCCACCTGCTGCTCGGCGGGAGTTAGACTAAGGACCCGCATAGTCTGGCCCTTCTTGGAAACATAGGGGCTTCTCCTGGGGGGCTAGACTTTGCTTTCGGTGATAGCTCCTCTGTAGGGGCCAGGAGAGGCTCAGGCTGGGGAAGCAGTGCCCCCTCCCCACTCAGAATGGGCAAAGAACTCCATGCCCCACAGGCCTAAGACTCAGACAGGCTGAAGACCGTGTGGGCTGATTTCTCAGCAGACCCCAGAAACCTGGAGCAGGCAGCAAAGGCCGCCCAGCTGGGCCTTCCAGGCACAGACCTCTCTCAGTCCCACAGCTGGTTCTACAGCCTGAAGCTGCCAGTGAGAAGGGCCAGAGCGCTTCCAACCAGCATGGTGGGGGTGTCGGCATAACGAGATGGGGAGAGGTCCTGGCTTCTGCTCTCTTTCCCCCTGGCCTATCCTCTTCCCCCTCCCCTCTCTTCTCTCCTCTCTCCTATCCCCTGGGTTGGAAAGGAAGTATCTGCGTCCTGACCTGAGGGTTTTATTGGCATTAAATGTGAAAGCTTCTCACATGACTCCAGCCCCTTACCACAACTACTTACATCTGTCCACATCAATGGTCCTCGGTGTGGTTCCTGGACCAGCAGCATCACCATCACCTGGGGACTTAGTGGAACTTTAGATTCTCAGGCTTCTCTCCAGAAGTACAATCAGAAACTCTGGGGATGAGGCCCCGCAATCTGCATTTTAAAAAGTCCTTCTAGAGATGCTGATGCTTGCTGAAGTGTGAGGGCCTCTGCTCTAGAGCAGAATCACCTGGGGAGCTGTTTAAACTCCCTGTGTCCCCTCCCATCACCACCAATGGACCCCAGATCAATTACATCAGAATCCCTGAGGGTGGATCCAGGCATCAGCAGTTTTCAGAGCCATCAGGTGATTGCAATGTGCAGCCCAGCCTGAGAACCACACCACAGCCAGTCCATAATTACCATGGCTAGTCCGTGGGGGCTCTGAATATCCAATTTTGTTTAATCCTCATCACTAGCCTATGGGCGGGGACGGGGGGCACGGGTGGGGCAGGCATTACCTCCCCATTTTATAGATGGGAAAACCGAGGTTCAACAAAGTTGAACAGCTTGCCCTAAATTGCACACGCAGATCTGGGCTGGGCTGGAACTCAGGCCTATGGGCTTCTTTTTTTTTTTAATTAATTAATTAATTTTATTTTTGGCTGCATTGGGTCTTCGTTGCTGCGCATGGGCTTTCTCTGGTTGCGGCAAGTGGGGGCTACTCTTTGTTGTGGTGCGCGGGCTTCTCACTGCAGTGGCTTCTCTTGTTGCAAAGCACGGGCTCTAGGTGCATGGGCTTCAGTAGTTGTGGCACGTGGACTCACTAGTTGTGGGACACGAGCTCTAGAGCACAGGCTCAGTAGTTGTGGCGCACGGGCTTCGTTGCTCCGTAGCATGTGGGATCTTCCTGGGCCAGGGCTTGAACCCGTGTCCCCTGCATTGGCAGGCAGATTCTTAACCACTGCGCCACCAGGGAAGCCCCCTATGTGCTTCTTGACCACTGCCCACTGAGTGGAAACAGAGCCACAGTCCACTCAGCACCGTCGTACAGCAACCACTCCACGTCCTGCTTCCACTGTGTATTCCCATATCTGGTACATGGTGCATGCTCAATAGAGACTGGTGGAATGAATGGCCAGACTTTTCCATATAAACCTTCCACAGCAGTTAACATTATTTCACTGGCTGGGGAATATCTCACTGCAGGCACTGGCCCTGCTTAACCTAAACTTTCTCATCTTTCTGAACATTTAGCCACAGCCATTTCTAGGTGTTCAACATTACCAATAAAGCTACCATGAACCTCGTCGACTGATGTTTTGCTTGTTCTTCTGCTGACTTACTTCCCTGGAACTCATCCCAGGGAGGCAGCTCATAGGGGAGGAACATGGCAGATGCCTTAAAAGCTTCTCAGGGGGGCCTCCCTGGTGGTGCAGTGGTTGAGAGTCCACCTGCCGATACAGGGGACACGGGTTCGTGCCCCGGTCCGGGAGGATCCCACATGCCGCGGAGCGGCTGGGCCCGTGAGCCATGGTCGCTGAGCCTGCGTGTCCGGAGCCTGTGCTCCGCAACGGGAGAGGCCACAAGGTGAGAGGCCCGCGTAATGCAAAAATAAAGACAGAAAACAAACAAACAAAAAAAACAAAAAAAAGCTTCTCAGGGCTCTGAGTAGCCTGGCAGCGTGGCAGAGGAAAATGTTTAGTAGTCAGACGCAAATTCTCGTCTTGCTTTGGACCCTTAGGCAAGTTCAGTCTCCTGTTGGAACCTCAGTTTCTGCATCCGTAAGATGGGGATACTGCCTCTTGGAAAGGGGCAGTGAGAGGAGCAAATGAGATAAGATGCAGGAAGCCTATAGGGCACAGCTTACCCCATTTTGTGTAACAGCTCCACCCAGTACCCCATGTCCCAAAGGCATCCCTTCAGAGCCTGCAGCTCTGTGTCTGTTCCCACCCTGAAGACACCAAACAAAAACCCTGCCCCCCTCCGTCTACTCAGCTGCCCAGGGAGCTACAGCCATAGGTCTGCAGGAACTCTTCCCTTTACTCCACTGAGAACAAATGTCCGGTCACTGCTTGGCCCCTGAGAGTTCACAGGGATAGGTCTTCAGGGAAGAGTCCCAGCTCAAGTTAGGGTTATGAGGGGTGGGAGGGAGGGAGGGGGCCTAGCCCAGGAGAGATGAGCCCTCAGGACTCTGGCAGCAGAAGACAGGGCAGGCTGGGCTTTTATAATAGAAGCTCCGATGTTATGCCAGTTAAGGCTACAGTTCCTCCTCTAAGCTTATATTCATCCTGTTCTCCCACCTGGAGTGCCTTCCCCACCTTGTCCAGCTTGTCCAAATCCTTTCCATGCTCCAAAGCTCAACTCAAGGGTACTTTGTCCAGGTAGCCTCCCTGCCCCCCATCTCCCACATGCCTGGTCTGCCTGTGCCAGTGGTCCTGAGCCGAGCCATAGCCAGTCCCAGCTGGAGTGGACTCTCCATCCAGCTCTGCCAGCTCAAGCCTCAGCACCGCCCAGCGGACCATCACACAGCTCAGCTGATCCCTGCAAGAGCCCTGTGACATGAGCACAGCAGGGCTAGTGATCATTCCCATTTTAGAGGTGGGGACACTGAGACCCAGAAGAGGACAATGGCTTACTAAGGCCTACAGCATCTATGGCCCAGCCATGACTTGAACCCAGGACTTCAGAACCCCTGGAGTTCTTTCCCCTCCTTAGAGCCGTGCTTTAACAAGTATTCATTCATTCAGACAACATTCTCCACTGCCTCTTCTGTGCCTGAGCAGGGGACACACAGGAAGTGGGATGGAGGGGAAACAGACAGTGATGACTGGGTATAAACCATTCTGTGGCCAAAAGAAGGATTGGGGGAGGGCATCAGGGAGCCTGTCCAAAAGAGGTGAGGCCTGCCATGGACAGAAAGATAGGCCAGACGGAGCTGATGAAGAAGTGAGGGGAGGGCGCCAGGAGAACAAGGCCAGAGGTGAGGCCATGCTTGGCTAGAAGCCCTTCAGTGTGCCTGGAACTTGGGGTGCCAGGGGAGGGACTAAAAATGAGGCTGGAGGCTGGCTGAGCTCAGACCAGGCCAGGGTGAGGTCTGCTCTGCACCCCGCTCAGGCTATTATCCCAAGACACTGTGGAATTCCAGGGAGAGGAGAGGGTCACACCCATGTTTTAGAAAGATCCTTCACATCTTTGACCCTGTACTTCTGCTCCAAGGTGTTCATGACCTATATATGGACAACTCCCTAGGGTCTCCCACCGCAGTGGGGGATTAGTTAATACACATACGATGCAACTCTTGGTCCAGAGATTCTTTTTAAAGAAAAAATTGTTTTACATTGGTGATGCACATTGTGTCTGTCGAAAGAAAATGGGAAGGAGTGAGAAGGGGATGGAGTGAGAAACTGAGAGACTGTGGTAGCAGCACGCGGGTGGCTGGAGGGTGCAGAAACGGGTGGGGTGGGGAGGCAGCAGTTACATTTTCAGTTACATGACACTGAGAGGCCTCACCCAGGGCCCTGGCTATGGAGATCGAGGATGGGATCCCCAGGTGAGCCCCCAAAGAGGATGAGAGTTACAGGACCTGTCCTTGACTGAAAACATAGGCCATAGTAGAGCAAAGAGCAGTGGAGGGTCCTGGGGAAGGCGATGAGCTCTTGGTTGTTTGAGGGGTCTAGGGGCTGGATCTGGAAGGCAGAGAATTGGTCTGGGAAGAAACCTGAACTTTGGGAATCACTGGCACCTGGGGACTGGGGAAGAGGGCAGGAAACCCTGGAGATCAGTTGGGGGAAGGGGTGGCTGTTACT
The DNA here is from genome assembly GCF_964374135.1 of Grampus griseus. NCBI lineage: Eukaryota > Metazoa > Chordata > Mammalia > Artiodactyla > Delphinidae > Grampus > Grampus griseus. The sequence continues at coordinate 120,107,282 of NC_139018.1, read as the reverse complement.
CGAGGTCACCCCCAGCTTGGCCTTCGCTGGCCCTGGCCAGCTGGAGAGTCTCAGGGAGGGAGACGTGGGGCTCTCAGGTTTCACAGTTCTCGTTTCTCCCACCAGGCCCAGCCTCTGCCAAAGGATCAGAACCCAGCACTGGGCCTGACTCCGAACGGTAACTCAACGCCAGGCTGGACTGAGTGGGAACCCAGGCTCCCCATGCCCACGAGGCTACTCTTCTGAGCATGGTCTACCTGCCTGCCTGTACCCACCTCCAAGTCTTTACCCAAGCTGTCCCCTCTGCCTGGAATGCCTCCTTCGGGGCTCTGATGGGCAAAATCCTACTGACCTTTCAAGGGTCTGCAAGCGCTGCATTATTTCTGAACCTACCAGTCGAAGCAAAGACCCCCTTCCCTCCAGGTCTCCCACTGCCCCCTAGTGCCCTCCCCTAGAGCACACTCACCGCCTGCCTCGCACTGGAGGCGAGGGGCCGTCTCTGCAGACAGTGACGGCCTTGAGGACATAGAGCACACACAGCCCCCAGCCGCAACGAAGGGAGTGAGTCTTGGATTCACAATTCAAATTCTTGTGTGAACCTTCACTGTGCAGGGTACCGAAGGCCTCCTCAGCCTTTGTTTACTCTACTGTAAAATGGGGCTAAATAACCCACCTCCCTGTGATGATCAAATGAGTTGATGCATAGAGAGCCTCCCATTATAGCGCTGGGTACACAGAAGGCGCCTCCACGTGAGGCCCTGAGAAAGCAGTGTTATTGACAACCAGCACTTCCAGGAGGAAAAGGGCCTTTATTTTACTTGTGCCCACATCAGAGGACCCACACTTCAAGCTCGATGCCAAAATAAATATTCACGAAGGCAACAGGCAGCTGTGGAGACCCTGCTGGTGTTCATCTCCCCCAACCACACTCCACACAGGCCACAACACAGTCCAGCCCCCTCTACCTGGCAGAGTCAGGAATGAAGCATCAGAGTTGGGCCTGGGAGGGTAAGTGAAATCATTTGGAGACCCGGGAGCGGCATCCCCGAGCACGGGCAAAGAGAGGGAGGAAAGAGCCCGGCGTGTCAAGGGAACGCGGATAGTTCTGGGGCAGCTGCAGTGCTCAGGGCAGGGAAGGGGCCTGGGCAGGCTGGCCAGGGCTCTGGGCAAGCCAGGAAGCTGGGCTCCTCCATCCTGCAACCACAGAAAAGTTTGTACATGAGTGGGAGGGCGTTGGGATCTGATCTGGACAGCTCCCGGGCTCTGGAGGCAGAGGAACTCAGAAGGGTCTAAGGGGGTGGCTGCTGGGGGACTTAGGGAGCTTGGAGAGGTGACCATGTAAGACTGGTACCTCGCTTGCCTTCTTGCTCCAATTATTTCCATACTGGGGCCATACGGAGAGACCCCAACCTAGAATGGCATTGGGGTGCTGATGCACTTCACTCCCTACCCAGCTAACAGCTAATTTCTACTTTACAAAAACTCACTCTCCTGGGCTGCTTCCCAGGTTTTCGGGGGTAGTGGGGGTGGGAGGGTCCTCCCTCCAGCCTACTTTTAAGGACTCCATCTCTGCGCCAAGGTGGGCGATGGGAGGAGTAGTCGGGGAAGGGTTCGGGTCCAGCCTGGGGCCAAGAGCAAGAAGTCTGAATGAGAGAGAGAAGAGGGGGGAAGCTGGAAAGAGGGACGCCTGCGAGAATCTTTTAAGTGGAAAGCGCTCTCATTCCTCGGGTAGGTAAACTGAGGCTCGGAGAAGTCACCAGCCCAAGGTCAAGCGTCGAGCTGAAAGCAGAAGCAAGGTTTGAACCCGGGGAAACGGCTGTCGGGAGGCCTCGGCAAGCGACGGGAAAAAGAAGGGAGGAGCCGAGGGGCGCCGCTTCGGGGGCCGGGCGGCGGGCTCACCTGGTAGTTGTCCAGCTGCTCTTCGGTGAAGATGGTCTGCTTGTTCCCCATGGTGGCTGCGGCGCCGTCGCTTGCTCTCCCGGAGGCCGCCTCCCATCAGCGGCCGCCGGAGCCCCGCGCCCGCGGCCCTCGTCAGCCCCTCGGCGGGCAGCTTCCGACGGCCGCCGGACCCGCCGCCCGGCCTCAAGGCGCCGCGCCCCGCAACCCACCCGGCGGGGACGGGGCGGGAGCCTGGGAGGAGGGGAACGGACCCCAAGCGTGGCGACTCCGCCCCACGGCGGGGAGAGGGCGGGCACCCGGCTCCCAGCTGCCGAGCGCCCCGGGCCCGCCAGGGGGCGGCCTGGCCGCGGGAGACGCTGCCTGGCCCGTCTGGCGCCCGCGCCCGCGTCGGCTGGATGGACCCAGGAACTTCCGGCCGCCGGGAGCCCAGGTGGCGCGGGGCTGAGGGTGCGGGGCCTGGGCAGATCCATTCGAGGGGTGCAGTGGGGGCGACTGGGTGATCTTGGCTCCCCTTGAGCTGGGGCGCGGGGCGTCAGTGAGGAGCAGGGGGAGAGCCCTGAACTGTGAGTGCGGAGATCCAGCCTGGGGCCCAGCTCTGCCAGCGTCTCACCGCGCGACCTTGGGCCCCGTTCCTCCGCGGAAAAGCAGGGGGTCAATCGAGATGACCTCTAAGGCCCCTCCCGGGCCAGGCCCGGGGAGGCTGATCTGGTCTTTGACCACGGCCTGGTCAGAGTATCTCAGACCCTCTGGGTCCCTCAGGGAGGAGGACGGGACTTGCTTGCCTTTCTTTGAGCCCTTGGATACGTGAGACTTGAGAGGATTTAAAAGACTTACTGTGTCCAGAGACTTACTGTGACAAATGCCAGGAAGTTTTGCGGGGCTTTTAAACAGATGCCATCCATTGCAGCAAATGGAGCCACCGCTAACTACCTTTGAAGGGTCCAGCTCACACATTTGTTATTTATCACCCCAGGACCAATGATGCTATAGGTATTACCTCCATTTTACAGGTGAAGAAACTGAGGCTGAGAGCGGTTTACTAACTTGCCCAGAGTTCCACAGCGGGGAGGTAGCAGAACCTGAGCCGGACTCCAGCACTGGCTCAGCTCACACCTGGACTCTGATGAGAAGACCAAGACTTTATGCTTTAAAATAGGTGATTTGTTTCTTTAACCACTGAGAGCAGTGCATCAGAATCACTTGATAGGCTCCACCCCCAGCGCTTCCGGTTTAAGTCTGGGTGGCCAAGCATGTGGGGGGCCAACAGGTTCCCAGGTGATGCTGATGCTGCTGGAACCAGGACCGTGCTTTGAGAATCGTTGCTTCGGCTGAAGGTTGGGGGTTCCAAGAGGAGCAGGGGTCCAAGTTTGGCAGATGATCCCTGGTATTTTTACATTTTCCTTTTATACCTGATGTTCCTGGTTGGGGTTTTCCGACATTATTTTGCCACCCTCTGGTGAGAATGGCAGCCATCAGCTAAACAGACAAGCCTCCCTGATGATATTGCAAGAGTCATCAGAGGCATAATCAATTGCTATCAGACGGGCAGGAAACAATTCAGAAGCCCAGGGGATTGCTGACCAGCCTTCAGAGACTGCCTCACCATCCTTCATTTATATTGGACATTTATAGCGGACAGCTGTGGGAAAGAAGGCAGATTCAGAGAATGTGGAATTTTAGAGCAGAGACAGGCCTTTATAAGATTCCATCTGCAATTCGTCTTTCTCCCATTATTAGAGTTGGGGAAACTGAAACCTTCTCCAAACCACACAATCACTATTAACAAACATCTTAGATTCCCCATTGCCTGTGAATTGGCCAGAATTCTGTGTACTCATATCCTGCTCTGTTACATTCCTTTACAGTTGCTAACATGCTACTCATTTGTATGCCAGGTGTTCCTGGCAGAAAAGCCAGAACTTGTACAAAGAGGACTGTATTTTCAGTTCTGGGAGTCCCTCCTCTCACAGGTGATAAATAGAAGCAACAACCTGGCTAGAGTATTCCCTTAGCAGATCCTTTGTGATAGCTATTGCCATTGCCCTAAGTGAGGCCCCCTCTCTCTTGAGCTATTACAACAATGCTGTGAAGAGGGCATGGCATACAAGTTACAGATGAGAAACCCCCAGCTCAGAGAGGCAAAGTGACCTGCCCAGTGCCATCCAGCTGGGAAGGGGCAAAGCGTGACTCTCACCTCCTTCTCTGATTCCAAATCGTGCTTCTGCTGCTTCCAGCTGTTGAGTGTGAAAGACAGTGTATGTGTTTGTTGAGGGGAGAGTGGACAGAGGGAGAAGAAGGAAGCATTGATTACCTACTCTGCGCCCAGGATTGTGTTGGATGCTTTACATTTACTGAATATGATTATTCCATGAACACCTCTTAAGTCTGTAGAGTTTGGCATTATTATCCCATTTCACAGATGAAGAAATAATCTCAGAAAAGGTGACTTGCCCAAGGGCATGCAGCTGGTGATTTAAATCTGGGTCCTGGCTGTCTTGTTTTTGTTTCTGTGGTACGCGGGCCTCTCACTGTTGTGGCCTCTCCTGTTGCGGAGCACAGGCTCCGGATGCGCAGGCTCAGCGGCCACAGTTCACGGGCCCAGCCGCTCCGCGGCATGTGGGGTCTTCCCGGACCGGGGCACGAACACGTGTCCCCTGCATCGGCAGGCGGACTCTCAACCACTGCGCCACCAGGGGAGGCCAGTCCTGGCTGTCTTGATCACACTGTCTAGGGGCAGGGGAACATATGGTTACCGATGTTTAAAGGGGGCCAACTCCTAGGCAGTTGCAGTCTTTGTAAATGATGTAACATCAGAAGGTAGCAACAAGGGGTAGTTTGGGGATTCCTGGCACTTTGCAAAATTTGGAATAAAAACAGGAGGGATAAATACTACAAAATGCCCAAGGAGTAAACTTGATAGGAGTTAAAGGGTCAGTAAATATAATAGAACATTGATTTCTTTCCTTCTTTTCAAGGTCCTTCCTCATTGACTAGCTATTCTTTGTGTTGAAATGTCATTGATCTGCAAGTTGTTAGTCTAGGACTTAGAATCTAAGTGGATCTTGATGGCAGAGATAAGGTGTTCTGGGCCCAAGGCCTGGGCGGGAATATCTACAGTAAATCTTCCCTCTAGCAGCCCCATGTGCCCAGTGAGTCACTCTCTTGTCCTACACTCAAATCTTTTGCTAACCTACCTCTAACTTTATATCAGCTTCACACCACCTCCTAGTAGGACCTGCTAGCTATCTTGGCTCATCCGAGTCTTCTCTATCTTAGGGGCAATTTAAACCTCATTCCTCCTGAAGTCTTATCTTTGCTTAGAGAGCACTTATCTTGGCCGCTCCCCTGGTATAGCTGCTGTTTATATTCTGTGAGGTGTTCCTTGGTCAACCTCATCGCATACACACAAGACACCTCACAACCCCTTTTTTACATCTGGCCTATATTCTAGCGCTGAACAGCTTGTCTTGTAACTTTCCTGTATCTCCAGCACTTTACATATAGTAGATTCTTCATTAATATTTGGTGGATGAATGAATACATAGCCTGGGGCTATCTTTTTTGAAGGAGGGAAATTATTTCCTCTTGAATACTAAGATTCAGGAGGGCTGGCACCACGTTTTAATTGGTTCTATCCCCAGGCTCTAGGACAAGGTCTTAGTAAATATTGAATCAACATTCTTTAAAAGAATACATTTTCTGGACCTGTTTACACATTGATTCAAGTATAGCTCCCCAAATGTTCTGACTTGGAATAGTTTTTCCTCTTGGAGGACTGAGTGACCAAGCCCTTTCTTTTTTTTCTTTTTTTTTTTTTTTTTTTTTGTGGCCGCATTGCACGGCATGCAGGATCTTAGTTCCTGGACCAGGGATTGAACCTGTTACCCCCTTCAGTGGAAGCACAGAGTCCTAACCACCGGACCACCAGGGAATTTCTGACCAAGCCCTTTCATACAGAGCAAACAGAATGAACCCACCTTCTCCCTTCATGAACCACCTCTTTTGACCTGTTCTAGACCCTTCCCCAGAAGCTACTCTGGATGTGGGAAGTTCCCGGATGGCCTAGAATGAGACCCCAACCTGATGGTGACTGTCCTGTTGAGGGGGGGAGGGGTCAGTCTCCCCCACAAACCTGTTTCTCCTGCAGGCTGCCCCATCCATCCTTTCAAGTGCCTTTAAAATCCTTGGAGGCATCCTCGATTCCTCTCTTTTCCTCACACTCCACACTTGGTTCATTGGCACAGCCTGTTAAGTCTAGAATCCAACCACTCTGTAGCACTCTATCACTATCTTGTGGTCCAAGTCCCCCTCACCTCTCTCCTGGATTACTGTGGTAGATTACATCATGACACGACTAAGCCAGTTCATCGCAACTGGGTTCAGTGTTGCTGTAGATCTCAGTAATCTCCAGTAATGAGTGGTAGATGAGCGTACCTTGCTACTAGCAGGGGGCGCTGAGGCAATGCAAGCCAGTTTTAGCCTGAATTCTGTGCCACGGACCATCACTGATTAGCAAGCAGGTCCTCGAGTTATATGACCTCCTCTGTGAGCTCAGTGAAGGCCCAGATATATGTCCTGGGTGTTCCAAAAAGCTTCCTTCTTGAAAAGATTAAGTCCAAGGCAGAAGCAACAATATTTGAGGAACAAGCTTCAATTCAGGGTCAGGCGATGGCATCCTCACTCAGCAGCTTGAACCCCAGACCAGACGGATTCCTAAGACCTAGAGCCCATTGGAGCTCACTAGATTCTTATGCCTTGCGGTGCAAGAGCAGAGGCACATGGACAGCACATTGCACATCTGGAACACTGCCTGTTTGACTGATGGACAATTATTTTGGCCATCAGGTTGCTAATGAACAGACCCTCTGCTGAAATGGCATTAAGACAATTGAAGCACTTGCAGAAGTGCCTCTGGAGTGTGGCTTCCGGGTAAAGTCCCTGCTGCCTCCACGGGAGCAGCTCTCAAAGTGTGGTCCCTGGGACCTTTTCAGAGGGTCTGTGAGATCAGCACTATTATTATTTTCATAATAATACTAGGACATTATTTTCGTTTTTCACTCTCATTTTCTCCCAAGCACAGAGGGGAGTTTTCCAGAAGTTACATGTGTAGTATTGCCACAGGTTGAAGGAAGAATCAGATATGAGAATGCAGCTGTCTTCTACTAAGCCAGACTTTTTTTTTAAATACTTATAAGTAACTTTTCTTTTTTAAAAATTAATTAATTTATTTTTTGGCTGCATTGGGTCTTTTTTGCTGCGCACGGGCTCTCTCCAGTTGCAGGGAGCGGGGGCTACTCTTCGTTGCGGTGCGCAGGCTTCTCATTGAGGCAGCTTCTCTTGTTGCGGAGCACAGGCTCTAGGCGCGCGGGCTTTAGTAGTTGTGGCACATGGGCTCAGTAGTTGTGACTCACGGGCTCTAGAGCACAGGCTCAGTAGTTGTGGTGCATAGGCTTAGTTGCTCTGTGGCATGTGGGATCTTCCCGGAGCAGGGCTCAAACCCATGTCCCCTGCATTGGCAGGCGGATTCTTAACCACTGCACCACCAGGGAAGTCCAAGCCAGACTTTAAAGATATTTACAAACATGTACAGTGGTTTCTCAGGATCTGTGGAAGATTGCTTCCAGGACCTGCCCTCATACCAAAATCTGAGTCCCATAGTCGGCCCTCCATATCCACGGGTTCCGCAGAGGAGGGCTGACTGTAAAACAATGCCACTTTTCTCACTAAATATTTTTTGTTTTCAAATATATCATTTTTCAGGACTTGTCCCTGTTGCATCTACTCACCTCTGCTGTGAAAGCATCTATACACACAAATGGGCCTGGAAGTGTTCCAGTAAAACTTTACTTATGGACACTGAAATTTGAATTTCATATGATTTTCATGTCTCACAAAGTATTATTCTTCTGATTTTAAAAAAATGTAAAAGCAATTCTTAGTTCACAGGCTGTCCAAAAATAGATGGTGGGCCAGATTTGACCCCCGGGTTGCAATTTGCCAACCCCTCCCTGTTCTAGGGGGTTCAAACCAATAACACACACATATACATCATGTTAGTTCAACTGAAATGTTCAGACAATATAACAGCTTTCTCATTGTTTCTGCAAATGACCCCTGAAGGCTATTCTCAACACAGCAGCCACACTGATCCCTCTTTGCTCTAAAGCCACCAGTGACTTATCTTATACAGCAGAGAAGCCAAAGTCCTTCCCATGGCTTGGAAGACCCTACATGATCTGCTGCCCCATCCCTCTGACTCAACTCCTTCTTCTCTCCCTCTCATTCTGCTCTAGCCTGTTCCTTGAAAAAGCCTGCTCCTTCCTCAGGGCCTTTGCACTTGCTGTTCCCTCTGCCTGGAATGTCCTTCCCGCAAATAGCCAATTAATTCACTCAAATGTCTGCTCAAATATCACTTCTCAGTGAAGTCTTTGTTTTCTTTTTTTTAATAACAGTTTTATTAATATAATTCATATGCCATGCAATTCATCCATTACAATTCGGTGTACAATTCAGTGGGTTTTGGCGTATTTACAGAGTTGTGCAACCTTCACCATGATCAGCTACAGAACATTTTTCATCACTCCAAGCAGAAACCCCAGACCTATTAGCAGGCACTCCCCATTTCTCCCCAGTTTGCTCAACCCTCCCACCAATCTACTTTCTGTCTTCATGTATTTGCTTATTATGGACATTTCAAGGAATTAGAATTCCATTAAATGGAATCAGACATATGCTCTATTGTGATTGAATTCCTTCACTAAGCTTAATGTTTTCAAGATTCATCCATGTTGTAGCATGTTTCTGTACCTCATTCCTTTTTAGGGTTGAATAATATTCCATTGTATGGAGACACTACAATTTATATATCCACTCATCAATTAGTGAACATTTGGGCTGTTTCACTTTTTGGCTATTAGGAATAATGCTCCTATGAACATGCATGTACAAGTTTTTGTGTGGACATGTGTTTTCATTTCTCTTGGGTAGATACCTAGGAGGGAATTGCTGGGTCATATGGTAACTCTGTTTAACCTTCTGAGAAAATGCCAGACTGTTTTCCAAAGTGGCTGCACCATTTTACATTCCCACCAGCAGTGTTATCGGGATTCCAATTTCCCACATCTTCTCCAACACTTGTTATTACCTGTCTTTGTGATTACAGACATCCTAGAGGGGGGTGATGAAGTGGTACCTCATGGTTTTGATTTGCATTTTCCTGAAGGCTAATGTAAAGGAAGCCTTTTCTTGATCATCCTATTTTAAATGTCAACCCCTCCTCCCTTCTCTACCCCCTCCCCCACTTCCCTGCTTCATTTTTCTATAGCACTTATTTCACTTATTCATTTGTTGTCTCTCTCCTCCCTCAGGGGATAAACTCCAGGAGGGCATGATTTTTGTCTGTTCTGTGCTCTGCTATATCCTCAATGCCTGTAGAAGCTCTGTCCAATGGAAATAGAGTGTGATCCATGTACGTAATGTTAAACTTTCTAGTAGCCAAAAAAAAGTGAAAAAAGAAGGAGGAAACAGATGAAGTTCATTTTAATAATATTTTTATTTAACCAGATATATCTAAAACATTGTTATTTCAACAAGTAATCAATATAACAAATTACTAAGGAGATATTTTATATTCTTTTGTTCAGTCTAAGCCTTTGGAACCAGGTGTGCATTTCACACCCTTCTCAGTTTGAACTTGCCACATTTCAAGTGCTTAATAGCCACACATGGTCAGTGGCTTCAGCACTGAACGTGGGCCTAGAACATTCATTTTGTGAGTGTATGAACAACTCCCTCTTAGAGACGGTTTGATTAGTCACTGCCCTGGGGAGGAGGACTTTCATAAACATATTTACGTGAGGTCTTGCATGTAAGTGGTAAGCCTGGGCTTGGGTTTCCAATCCCTGCTTGCTCACTGTGACCTTGGGCAAGTCATCGTCCCTCTCCGAGCATCAATTTCTTCAGCTGTGAAATAAACATTATGGTCCCTTCCAAGCTTTCAGCATCAGAGAGGGAGGCGAGAGTGTTGCCTGTGGGGTAAAAATGATGCTCAAATGCCTTAGATTCCATACTTTTTGAAGTCAGGTGGCTTTCACCGTCACTGGGAGGAGGGCTAAATCACACAGAAAGATGGTTCTGGAAGACCTCTTGGAGAGCCCTGGTGACCTGGGGGTTTTTGTGACTGTAAAGAGGCCCTGGGATCATGATTTACACAAAAAGAACAAAGGAATCTGTCTGGGAACACCTCACCCCCCGCCAAGCCCCATCACCCTAACACAAACTGTCTCCTAGAACTATCTGTACAGCTCCCCAGCTGCGTGTGCATTCCTCAAAGGCAGGCCCTGAATCATTGAATATTCATTTCTGTGTTTGGAGGATTATTTGGAAGTCTGTGTAGGGAGGATTCTGATTTAGTTCATTTCCCTGCATCTTTTTGATTAATCCAGAAAAATGGGGGATTCAACAGGTGTTTTGCCAATATGTTAGCTTCTGCTTGCTCAAGCATTTTTTAAGATGTTATAAGGTGTCATATTAATCATAAAATCTTCAGAACCCTCTGTGGGGTGAGACTGGGGACCAGGTTTGCCTGGGGATCGTTCCTTTCAGCTCCTCTGTCCACTGTGGGGACTGTGGGAATTGGCTTTCAAAAGCCCATGCCATTAACTGCACAGCCCACAGGCTGGATTTCTCTAGGGGAAGGGCTGTGCTGGGAGTCATGATCTGCTTTCAGGGAAGGCTTGTCACTGTCTATGTAGCTTCTCTGAACTTAACCTGTAGACTCGGGCAGATCGAGCAAAGCCAGGCCCCACAGTGTAAGCAAATAGGAATAGATCAGGTCAATTTGATTCGATCAGCATCCCTGGTTTGCATTTCCAGGCTTTACTTCTGGAGAAGTAAGATACTACTCCCAAAACAGGCCTCAGGGGGACAAATCTTTTGAGCAGAGTCCCTTAAAAAAATAATGCACTTATGAGTAAATGCATTGTATGTGAGATGGTTCCCCATTACCTCCCAGGACAGAGTCCATGCTGCTTCCTGTGATAGGCGTGGGAGGGTCTGGACCCTGCCTCTTCCTCTAGCCTCTCAGCACCTGGCCCTTTGGGCTCTAACCCTTGCATTTCCCACATACCTCATGGATTGTCATTCATCTCCAGGCCTTGGCCTATGGTGTCCCTTCTGCCTGGCACCCCTTTGCCTTCCCTTCTTTCTGTCTGCAAAACTGGCCTCCCTTAGGTCTTGTCTGCTTATAGTGATCTGTCCACTTTGAACCCCCAGTTCCTGAGATACCCCAGGTTTGGAGCACCCACAGACCCTGGAATCTGTATTGCCGCACATGTTACACTGGGTTGGGATCAACTGTTTGAATATTGACCCTCTACACCAATGTTCTTCATGGAAGGGATAATGCTTCCCAAGGAATGCTTTGAACTGTATGGGATATTTCAGTGGATGCAGTGACAGGAGGGTGCTATTTCCATGTGGTGGACAGGGGCCTGGGGATGCTGGCTCTGCTGCAATGTAGCGACAGTCCTGCCCAGCGGAGAATGTTTCTTGTCCCACAGGACTTTAAGAAGTCCAACCAAATGCTCCTGTAGGTAACACACCCTGTAATTAACCAAGCTTGGAAACTAGTAATTTTACAAATAAACTCAATTTTTTTTTTGGCGTGGTTTTAACATATGCTGACTTTTCCAGGAACGCAACTACTGTGTAAATCAAGGGAAGACCAAGTTTTGCTTTGCTCAAGAGCTTTAGCAAGGACTTACCACCATTTTGGAAAATCACACCTGTAATGGCAACATGACTCACGATAGAGAAAGAAGAAATTCACCCAGATACCTGCTGGCAAATCTAATTGTTTGAGGATTTTGCTTGACCATGGGATGAGTCCCCATACGACACACCTGGATCCGTCTGCATTTGTTGATGTCGCGGTCGCCGTGTTTCATGGTATATAAAAGTCTACTTTTTTTTTTTTTTTTTTTTGCGGTACGCGGGCCTCTCACTGCTGTGGCCTCTCCCGCTGCGGAGCACAGGCTCCGGACGCGCAAGCTCAGCGGCCATGGCTCACGGGCCCAGCCGCTCCGCGGCATGTGGGATCTTCCCGGACCGGGGCACGAACCCGTGTCCCCTGCATCGGCAGGTGGACTCTCAACCACTGCTCCACCAGGGAAGCCCAAAACTCTACTTTTGAAGCTCTTACTTTCAAATGGCAAAAATAAAGTATTGCCTGAATATCGTCTTACATCCCTTAAATCCAGATTTCTTTGTCCTAAGTAGGTGCAAGCACGTGACTACTTTATTACGTCTCTGGTGTATTAGGCCTAAGCATTTAGAGATTGAAACACATTTTATTCTAATGCTCCTTTTATTTCCCTTTTATATTCGTTATATTATATTGATTTTGTCTTTTCATTACATGTATAAGTAGGTTATAATATCCATGAATTTAAAGCGGAGGATATTCAAAATATTTATTAAAGGGCGTGGGGGGATCCTAGCTGACAGTGTTGAGAACCACGCTGAAGCCTTAGAGGGCAGGGACTTCACCTCCCCTGTGTCACCGCTTCCTCCCTTGTGCCTAGCACAGGCCTGGAATACAGTAGCTGCACAGAGAATCTTTTCTGAATGATGAAGGGGTTGAGGGTGACCCCTTGGCTGAGATGGGGAACAGAGGAGGGAGGGAAGTTTAGTGAGGAGAGTGATGAGTTCAGTTTTCAATGTAGAAGCTTGGCGAGCCCTGGAACTTCGAGGGGCAGTGGCTGTGAAGAATTGCTCTCCAAATGCCACTGAAGAGGGGGACGTACAGTCAGAGTGTCAGTCAGTTCATCTGTTTGGTCAGTAAACACTATGAGTGGCTCTGTGTGGGATGGACAGATCAGCAGGGCCTGAGAGGCTCACAGTACAGGTGTGTGTCTCCTCTTGTGGAGGAGACACACACCTGTACTTTCTATTTCCTAGATGGGATTTCCTAGATGGGATGCTGCCTGATTCATGAACCATTGAATAGAGTCAATTAGATTTTCAAATTTCCCCAGTTGAATTTTGTATTTTGGCACCATGATTAGAGCTTGGAATTTTCAGCCCTGCTCCCCATTCTCTCGGGAAGAGAGAAGGGTTGGAAGTGGAATCAATGATCCATCATGCCTATGTGAGGACGCCTCCATACGAATCCTGAAAGTGTGGGGTTCACAGAGTTTCCAGGTTGGTGAACACATCTGTGTACTGGGAGGATGATGCACCCCAAATCCACAGGGTCAGAAGCTCCTGTGCTCGGGACCCCTCCAGACCTTACCCTGTGTGTCTCTTCATCTGGCTGTTCATCTGTATCCTTTATCATATCTTTTAATAAACTAGTAGATGCATCTAAATATATTCCAGAGTTCTGTGAAGCCACTCCAGAAAATTAATCAAAACTGAGGAGAAGGTCATAGTAGCTTCACATTTAAAGCCCATGGGTCAGAAGCACAGGTGACAACCTGGACTTGCGACTCTCATCTGAAGTGGGGTGGAAGCAATCTTGTAGGACTGAGCCCTTAACTTGTGGGATCTGACACTGTCTCGAGGTATATAGTGTCAGAATTGAGTTAAATTGTAGGACACCCAGCTGGTTTTACAGAGAATTGCTTGGTGGGGAACGCCCTCCCACACACATTTGGTGACTGGAAGTGTCAGAAGTGTTGTGAGTGTGGCAGTAGTGTAAGAGTTAGGAAAGACACAGGAGGAAAAGAACCAAGGTTTTTCCAATACACATGGATAAATCTTGAAAACATTATTTAATTTCTAAGTGAAAGAAGCCAATCACAAGAGAACACAAATTGTATGATTCCATTTATATGAAATGCCCAGTGTAGGCAAAGACATAGAGACATAAAGCAGATTGGTGGTTGTCAGGGTCTGGGGTGGTAGGGGGATGAGCAGTAGCCAAGGGAGCAAGCCATGAGGAAGAGCATTCCAGGCACTGGGAACAGCAAGTGCAAAGGCCCTGAGCTGGGACAAAGTGTGGTCTGATCAAAGAACAGCAAGGAGGCACGTATCTGAAAGAGAGTGATGAAGGGGAAAGTGGTGGGAGATGAGAAAAGAGAGGGGGCAGTGAAACTGAGCAGGACCCTGTGGGGCTCCTGGGCACGGAAGACTTTCTGCGTCCCCCATTGCTTGTTTGTACAGAACAGACTCCAGCCTCCATGACCTTCCCTGAGTTCCAAAGGGCAGATTCAGACAGTTGCTAATCAGGGAAGGAAGGGGATGCAGTGACAAGGGAGGAGGAGCCAAGAAACAATAGTGCAGCCTTGGGGCAGGTCCCGGTTCTGCCTCAAGGGATACACATAACAACATGTTTGAGCTCTTCATAGAACTAAAACACAACAAATGGAAGATGTCAGCCTTCTTCATACCAGAGAAGACCACCTGAGTCCAGAGTAAAGGAACCAGAGAAACTCATCAAAAGATTACCTGAGGGACTTCTCTGGTGGTCCAGTGGTTAAGACTCCAGGATTCTACTGCAGGGGGCGTGGGGTTGATCCCTGGTTGGGGAACTAAGATCCCACATGCTGCATGGCCAAAAAAAAAAAAATTACCTGAGACCAGATTAAAGGAATGCAGGCCCTGCACACACCCTAATCTTATCAGCAACCCCACCCTTGAACCATTGCTTATAAAACTCCTCACCAAATCTTCCCAGGTTGGGACACAGTTTTCAAGGACAGGAACATGCTGTGTTGCCCTTTGCCTGGCAAACCAATAAAGATATTCTTTTCTACTTCACCCAAAACTCTGTCTCTGAATTCGATTTGGCACCAGTGAACAGAGGCTGAGTTGTTGGCATCAGTAGTAAGACCAGACTGTGTAGGGCCTTGTGGGCCACTGTCAGAGTGTTGGCTTTTACTTGGATGGAGACGAGATAACACTGGCTATTTTGAGCCAGTGGAGGATGTATTTGTCTTACGTTTTAACAGAATCCCTAAGGCAGGAGATGGACTGTAAGAAGGCAAGGGTGGAAGCAGGGAGATGGGTTTGGAGGCTACTGTGTTGATTCAGGCAAGAGATGATTTTGGCTTGGACCAGGATGGGAGCAGTGGAGGTGGGAAGAAGTGTCCAATTCTGGATCTATCTGGAAAATAGAGCTCACCTTCAAGTCTTGTGGTCTGAGCAACTGGGAGATCGTAGCTGGATTTTATCAAGTGAGGGAAGACTGTGGGAGGAAGTAGTTTCCCTGCTAGTCTCTGCTCACGTATAGCAAGAAGTTATAGCAGAGCAAACATTTTAAATTTGATATTTTTTTCCTGAACACTAAACCATAGACACCGAGACCCTAAAGAGTGTTCATAATGATCACTTTTGAGGGCTGTGTGGTGTTCCATTCAATTCATTTACCCTAAATTACATAACCATTTCCTTGTAATTATCTAGACTGTTTCTGTTTTAATTTTAAAAATTATAGATAATCCTATAATGAATATCTTTGTGCTGATAGCTTTGTCTTTGTGGATCTTTCTCAGGAGATTTCTCAAGGGATTGATTCTCAGGAATGGATTTACTAAGTGAAAGAGTAAAAACACTTAATAGCTCTTGAGACACATTGCTAAACTGTTTTCCACAAAGACTGTGGCAGTTTATAAGGCCAGCCAAAACTTAGAGTGCGGCAGTTTCACCATAAATTAGATAGTAGAGGACATTAGCATTTTATTTACACTTTCTAATAAAAGGGGTAAAAGCTTCAAATTTAAAATATCTTTGCATGTACTTGATTATGGTTAAGGTTGGACATTTAAAAAGTTTATTTGTGTTTCTTTGACTGTGAACTGATTATTCAGGTCCTTTGCCCATTTATTTACTAAAGTCTTAATGGTTATGGTTAAGGTTGGACATGGTTATGGTTAAGGTTGGACATTTAAAAAGTTTATTTGTGTTTCTTTGACTGTGAACTGATTATTCAGGTCCTTTGCCCATTTATTTACTAAAGTCTTAATAGTTAGGAAAATAAACTAGGGAAATTCTGTGTAAATAAATTTGTGTTCCTTTTGTAAAAATTTTTTAAAAGCCTTTGGTATGTGAATAATTATATTCCTATTTTGCTGACTGATTGATTTAAAAATTGCCATGTTGATTACAAAAACATTTCTTAGAGTGAAGCACACCTGGATTGTGTAGTGCTGTAGTCACAAATAAGGGCACACCTTCTAGATCCTTCTCCTGAGTGGCAAAGTTTTCCCACCGTCTAGTTCAAACATACCTCGCTGATGGGATCTCTGGCACTACAAAGTGCAAGGGACAGGACAAAGGGGCTTGTCCAGAGGAGAGTGACCTGCATGTTGGAGGAACTCTGGAACATGTATGAGGAGTAGCGGCTGGCAGTTCTGGACTCAGGGAATGGGTCCCAGCTGAGGGGGAGGTAGCTTCTGTCTTCCTGGCGTCCTTCCAGCTGCTCCAGAGTCAGGAAGCACCTTGTTACGGGAGTTAGACTGGGAAACCTCTGAGGTCCTTTCAGTACTGAGAACCCGAGCTTCTGAGAATGACACTTTTCTGCCTCAAAGTCTTTGCTGGCCTTGGTCCCTCCTTATCGCCCCATCTTAGGCTGCTGACCACTTTGACTTCTTCAAGGACTGATTCAAATGCCATCTCCATAGTGGAATCTTCCCTAATCAACACTCCTCTCCTGCCCAGCCCCATCCCCCAAACTGTTAGAGCATCTGTCACTGGCTGAATTTCTTCTGTGTTTCTCCCTCACTAGACTCCGAGGGCAGGGCTGGGGCTTATTCATTTCCTTGTCCTCACAGTGCACCTGAGAGGGACTCCACTTAGGAAGCCTTTGTTGAGTTGAATGATCCCCCTCCCCAGGGGAAGCTTAGCAGTTAGGAGAACTGCCATAGTAATTAGGAGGCATCCTAGTACAATGTCGGCATCATCACTTACTAGCTGTACCTCAGTTTCCCCATGGAGCTGTTGTGAATTAAATGGACCTCTTGGAGAAAGTCATTTCGCATTTGTTTTGTAATCACTGAGCAGCAAGTACTCTCAGAGTCTATATTCCAGGCACAAAGACATAACAGATGGTCTCTGGGCTTGAGGAGGATCTCAGTGGTACACAGCAGGGTAGAATGTGATAAGGTTCCTGGGAGAGGTGGGAACCAAGTGCTAGGGGGCTCTGAGTAGGGAGAAGGAACACATGGATGAGTCTGGGGAGCTTCCCAAAGGAACCAACATCTGAGCTGAGTCTTGACAAGTGGCTGGAATTTCAACAGGTGGAAATGGTGCAAAAGGGCATTCTGGCAGAGGGAATGGCATGAGCATAGGGTGGGTAAAATACGGGAAGCATTTGGGGGCTGGCCAGAAGCCCTACTTGGCTGGCACTCCAGGACTTTGGGGCTCGAAGGAGTGACAGGAAATATGGCTGAAAAAGACAGTGGTGAGAGATGAATGCAAGAGAGAGCCAAGAGGTTTTAGGGCCCGGATGGGTCCTGGTCAGAGCTGTGAGTGAAGGAGAGGATTGTGTGGAGAAAGGACTGGGTTGTCTGGGCATCAGATGGTCAGTCCTGCAGGAGGGCAGGAGTGGCAGTGGGGATGGAGTGGAGGGGGACTGGGAAGAACACCCCTGGGTGGGACTGCCAGGGCCTGATGAGAGGAAAGGCCAAGGAGAAGAGATTGATGAGATCCCTGTATCCTGATGAGGCCACAGACTTAGCTGTACTTTATTATCTCATGAAAGTCACTGGCATCACTTCTGCACCTAATTCACCACCTTTCTGGGTAGATGGGTAGCTCTTCTCTGGAAACAACCTCTTCCAGGGTGGGGTGGGGGGAGACTTAGTGTAAATCACCGCGGCACCCAACTAGGGGACCGGTGATCAGTAGAGCTTCAGGACTCTGGTTGCTGAGGAGAGGATGAGGAGGAAGGGGAGTATGGGTGTTATTTCCTCAGAAAGGCCTTCTCTGTCCTCTCTGTTAGATTTGAATCAGGTCCCCTCATTTTACCTTCTCATTGCTCCTTGCACTTTCCCTTCCTGACTTATCACAGTTTTAATTTACATATTTGTTTGATACTTGATTGGTGCCTGTCTTTTCTACTGGATTGTAAAACCCAGCACTTAGAACAGTGTCTGGTATCTAGTTGGCACTCAAATATTTGTAGAGCTTTAAAGACAGAAAGCAGATCAGTAGTTGCTGGGACCTGGGATTGGAGCTGGGATTGACTGCAAATGGGCACAAGGAGTATTTCCATAGATTCGAAAACTGGATTGTGGTGATGGCTGTGCAAACTGTTTATATTTAATGAAAATCATCGCGAAATTACAGTGACTGAATTTTTTTTTTTTTTTTTTTTTTGCGCTACGCGGGCCTCTCACTGTTGTGGCCTCTCCCGTTGCGGAGCACAGGCTCCGGACGCGCAGGCTCAGCGGCCGTGGCTCACGGGCCTAGCCGCTCCGCGGTATGTGGGATCTTCCCGGACCGGGGCACGAACCCGTGTCCCCTGCATCGGCAGGCGGACTCTCAACCACTGCGCCACCAGGGAAGCGCCACAGTGAGTGAATTTTAAGGTATATAAGTTACACCTCAATAGAGCTGTTAAAAAATAAAAATAAATATTTGTGGAACGAGTAAATGATCTTTCTCCCTCTCTGAGGCTGTAAACTCCGTAAGAGAAACTAAATCCCCCAAATCTAGACGGGTGACTGGCATCTAGCAGGCGCGGAACAAACATCCCATCTGAACAGTGAATCTATGAATGAATGAGGAGAGGAAGGACTCTTACCGGAGATCACTGACTGCAGCTTCCGGGTCGCTGCTCCGCACGTCGCCGCGAGACTAGCCCGGCGATTGGCCAGCGGAGCCAGGTTGCCCAGGACCGGGACCAGGAGCGTGCTCGGAGAATCCCCTAGGCGGGTCCGTGGGGGCGGGGCTTCAAGGGGGCGGGGCTTCCAGGGGCGGGCTCCCGGCGCCGGCTGCCGGGCTGCGCGGCTGCGCAGTACTGCCGCCGCTGTCGCCGTGGTGAGAGTGGAAACGATGGCCGGACCCGCGTGGATATCCAAGGTGAGCGCCTGGCAGGCCGGCTTGTGACTGGCGGGCGGGTCGCGTGCTGGGCGGGGGCAGGCGCGCGGCCCCCGATGGGGAGGCGGCGGCGCGCGGCCGGCTGGGGACAGTTAGAAAGCCTGTCCTGGCCGCCTGTGCGCCTCGCTCCGGGTCCCGCGTGCGGTGTGTAGGCAGCCTCGGTCTCGGAAGGTAGCGCCTGGGGCGGGGACGGCATCAAGGTCAAGGCAGGGGGCGCAGTTCCTGCCCCGGGCAGCATCCCGGTTCCACCTCCGGCATCTGCTGCGTCCGGAGCCCAGGCCGCGCGCGGAGCCCGGGAAGGTCACCGGAGCCGCCGCCCTGGCTCCGCCATTCCGGCGGTTTCCGAGGCTGCGGCCCTGCAGCCTGCTGATCGCGCGGAGAGTCCCCTCCAGCACGGCCCAGGCCTCCCCCAGGTGTCTGCTCCGACCCGGGCCGGGTAACCTCCCAGGTGAGGGAATCCCGAAGTCATTTTCCTGCCAGACTTTTTCTCCCTTAGAGCTCTTACCAATCTGATCGTATACCTATTTCCCCTTCAAAGTACACAGGGTACCTTGCACCTTGGAATTGCTATCTGAACACTGGGAGACTGAGAGAGGGAGACCAGCAACACCTTTCTTTCACCTTTTATTTGTGAGCATCCTGCGTTCTCACCTTGACAGCTCAGATGCCTGCCGCAGCTGGATAGGGTTTCCGACCATCTCTGCAATTCTTTGGTTCCTCAGTGGAACTAACTGTGCCTGAAAACGTAATTGCTCAAGATCACACAGAAAGTCCGTGTCAGAACTGGAAGAGGAACCCAGATGTCTCGGGATTCCCAGTTCTAAGTCCCATTCTGCCTACTCTGTGGCCAAGGTCACACAACGAATTATAGGCAGAGGGAAAAATGGGCTCTCAGGTCTCCTGTTGCTCTTAAGAATGATCCCCTAGAAACCTACCATAAGCAATTTAATTTTTTTCTATAAAATTTGATACTGCATTTCTCCTTTGTTTTAAGTTTAAAGCGAGGTCCGCATGCACTGTTATTTAGTGAAAAGCAGTCTACACTGGAGTTTAGGAGTCTTAGGTTTAAGTATTGTTAGTACCATTGATTGGCTGTGTGACCCTGAGCAAATTACTTAACATCTCTGAGCCTTAATAAGCCATCTGTAAAATATTTGTACTTGCTTCACAGAGTTGTTTGAGGATTGAAAAAAATAATGTGAGAGCACCTAATACATGCAGAAGGAACACAAAAACCTGAAGCTTTCCTAGCTGTTAATATACTTATCTTATAGTCTTCAAGCAGACAATGGGGCATCAGTAGCTAGGTTTTATTTAGTAACTGGGTTCTGCTTTGTTACCCTCTTCAGACCTGGATTTGTGTATGATGGTAATTTATTTCACATTGGCTCCTGAAGGTAAAGCAACTTCTGTGTCATTGTCTAACAGAAGTCAATCCTTTAATCACTGAACTTACACTTAACATCTAGCCATCTTTGGTAGGTACATTAAGCTTCAGAATGAGGGACTAAATAAAACAGCTAGTAAATTTCTTTTGCCTTTAGCGTGGTCTACAAGAAAAAACCACATAGTAGGAATTCAGAAAGTGTCAGAGGATGAGGTTCTCCTCTGACATGGAATGGACTCCCCGTGTGACCTTTGGCAGTCATTTGACCTCTGTGGGCCAGTTTCTCCCTTTAGGGACTGGGATAGACAGTGTCTCGGAAGCTGATGTCCCAGAATTATGAGAAAGCTGAGCTGGATGTGAGTTTCAATCAGAATAATCCTCTATTAGCGTTCCATTTAAGGTTTTATTTGAAAAAAAGAGATCTGCAGCTTAAATTTATTTTTTTCTAAAAAAGCTTTATTTAGAAAAAATAGTGAGTTTCTAAAGGCCTTTCTGGCTCTAAAATACTATAATTATAACAAGGCAGTTCCCCCATCAGGAAGCTTTTATTGAGTGAGTACCTGCCATACATTCTACACTGTATTTATATGTTTTTAAGTTGGAGGAAGAAGGTAAAAAAGGAAATGAGGTGCTATGGATGAAGATGGCCCAGGAAGTCAGAAGTTCAGTTCATATTCTGTGAGCCTGGCCTTAGTCTCCTTATCTGAAAAGGGCTACTAATACAATCTCTCCAGGTTTTATTAAAATAAAATGATGTAGTATATGTACAAGTATACTGTAAAGTAGAAGTCAGCCTGTGCTTTAAAAAATCTTGTCTTAAAAGTTCCGGGTCATTCTAATGATTTAGATGCAATACTACCTTATTCTAAGATCACGAAGGAGAGATGACAAAGATGAAGACTGGTTGTTAGAGAAAATCATTGCAAGTATTAAAGCCATTTGCTGGAGTGGGAACTCATCAAATAGAGAGATGCTTGAGGCTGGCCTCAGTTTTTCCAAAAGTATTCTGAGCACCTACTGTGAGCTAGGCACTGTTCTAGGTACTAGAGATAAAACAGTGAACAAAACATGAAAATCTTTGCCTCATGGATTTACATTTTAAATCAGTTATTTTGGTTGGGTCTTTTATCACAAAGACATGGGCCGTTTTTTTTTTTTTATTGGAATGTAGTTGATTTACAGTGTTGTGTTAGTTTCAGGTGTACAGCAAAGTGAATCAGTTATACATATACATATAGCCCCCCCCTTTTTGTTTTAGATTCTTTTCCCATGTAGGCCATTACAGAGTATTGAGTAGGATTCCCTGTGCTATACAGCAGGTTCTTATTTATCTATTTTATATATAGTAGTGTATATATGTCAGTCCCAATCTCGACATGGGCCTGTTTTTTTTTTTTTTAATTAATTAATTTATTTTGGCTGCACCAGGTCTTAGTTGCAGCACACGGGATCTTCGTTCAGGCATGCGGACTTCTTAGTTGTGGCATGCAGACTCTTAGTTGTGGCATGCATGCGTTATCTAGTTCCTGACCAGGGATCAAACCCAGGCCCCTTGCATTGGGAGCATGGAGTGTTATTCACTGGACCACCAGGGAAGCCCTGACATGGGCCTGTGTGTTTTTTTTTTTTTGCGGTACGTGGGCCTCTCACTGTTGTGGCCTCTCCCGTTGCGGAGCACAGGCTCCGGACGCGCCAGGCCCAGCGGCCATGGCTCACGGGCCCAGCCTCTCTGCGGCATGTGGGATCTTCCCGGACCGGGTCACGAACCCGTGTCCCCTGCATCGGCAGGCGGACTCTCGATCACTGCGCCACCAGGGAAGCCCATGGGCCTGTTTTGAGTGAATGTTTTTTCTTTCTTTCTGGGGAGTGGGGAGAAGGACTCATGCAAATTTTATAACATAACCTTTAAATGGTCTCCCTTCCAATAGCCCATTTGCTGGTGGATGAATCATGTCCTAGGATTAAGTGTTTGGCCAGTGGTTTTGGCATAGCATATTCTTTTGGATCTCACCCTGTCTTTTATTGTCAGTCCAGAGAGATGACTGTAGATGCCAGGTTAGAGGATACAATTCGTTCACGGCTCCTTGGCTCTTGGTTGGTGTCTCTTTAGTGGGTGCTGATATTACCGCAAAGGTTCAGGACTTACAAGAACTGTCCCCCAAAAGGAAGACTAAGGATATAACAAATGTATCTTTGCTCACGTATCTAGCATTTAGAATTTTTAATGAATTATTACTTATTTATTAAATAATTTTATTTATTTTTGGTTGTGGTGGGTCTTCATTGCTGCGTACGGGCTTTCTCTAGTTGCGGCGAGTGGGGCTTAGTTGCAGTGCGCGGGCTTCTCATTACGGTGGGCTTCTCTCTAGGTGTGCGGGCTTCAGTAGTTGTGGCACGCAGGCTCTAGAGCGCAGGCTCAGTAGTTGTGGTGCATGGGCTTAGTTGCTCCGCAGCATGTGGGATCTTTCCGGACCAGGGATCAGACCTGTGTCCCCTGCATTGGCAGGTGGACTCTTATCCACTGCACCACCAGGAAAGTCACTAAAACTTTTAATGAATTTTAATACCTTTGGTTTTTGTACCCAATTTCTTTGATTATATTCTGTTTATTATAATGTAATATGACTTTGTACCAGTTTTCAAGGACTGAATTATTAAAGTTCAAAATAACCTTTCAAAATTTATATTTCTGGTGTGTCATAGTGTTAAGCGGAAAAAAAATGTACCGGTGGTAACGTCTTGGGGTAGTGGGATTAGTAGGTCACATTCCTTTTATTTTTTTGTATCTTTCCCCTCTCCCAGCAATTAACAATAATGACCATGTCACTTATATTATCAGAAGAAGTAGATAATTTATTTAAAATCTTCACTCTGTATGACACAGGTGTCAAAATAGTATTAAATAAATTTTGTTAGATTTTTATTATACAGTGTAATTTCTTAATATTCATGGGAGAAGAATAGGCATAATGTATAATTGGAGGAGCCCTGAACTAAGAGTCAGGAGACCCAGATTGTGGTCTCTTTGTGGTCACTCTGTGACCTTAGGCAAATCCCTACTCTTTGGACCCACTGTCTCCACTGTATAATGAGTGAGTTGGGCTTTGGGATTTATAAGGACCCTGCTGGCTCTTAAAATTAGTGATAGTTTTCTTAGAGTGTGTGTTACCCCCAAATTGACCCAGTGGTCAAGAATGTTGACATTAAACCATCCAGATCATCTGAGAAAAATCCAGTGTTTGAGCTAAGAAAGTAGAGTTTCATTCTAGCTTCAGTGTCTTTTGACAACTTTTCATAAAATTGACTTTAAAAGTACATATATCGTACTTACATTCTCAAAGTAAAGGTAAACTGAATATTTCAGTTTTCAAATCCAAAAGAGCTTGCTACATTGAGCTAATACATGAGAAAAATAATCCTCGGAAATTCCTGAATATATCTGTGCAAAGTTGCAGCATTATCAGCTGCAGAGATGGTTCCATCTCTACCTTTCAACTATATGTGGTTTAATTCTGTACATAACATTTCTTTGTTGATATTAAATGTAGGTCTCTCGGCTGCTGGGGGCATTCCACAACCAAAAACAGGTGACCAGAGGTTTTGCTGGTGGTGTGAGTATAATTACGTCTTTTATTTTTTCCTTTTAGAAGTTTCTCAAGAAAAATGCTTAGACACATTATGTAGCATTTAATCTCACTTATTTAAAATTAGGGAAAATTGGCCATACTTATGTTGTATATTTAAATTATTGGTGAACATGCATAAATCTGTTAGGTCACTTGCACATTAAAAAAAATTGTATTATAGCTGGTGCTGTAAGCCTATCACATTAATATCTTGAAGGAGGCTGGTTAAAAATAGTTATAAAATAGATTATAAAAAAACAGATATTATCTAAAGATAGCAACTACCCTTGAGCCTGTTACTTTATTTCACAACCTCATTTGGATAAGACAGTTTTTTTCCAAACTAGTACAGGTTGAGACAAAATTGTTGAGAAGCTTCAAAACCTGCTTTGCATTTTTATTTTGTGAGCTTCCCTGAAAACAGTAGATTGATCGCCAATCAGGAATGCCTCAAACATCTATAAGCCCTGTAGGCTTAGATGCATCGATACTTTGCTTACGTAGTCTTCATAGGCTCTCATGTTAGCGGGTCATCTATTTCTCATTAAATCTGCTGCTTTTAGAATTCCCAGCATTAAAGTTCTGTGCTTTAAAAGCTGATACCACATTTTTAGAGCATTCTAAGACTGTGGGTCAGTGACTTCCTGTATGTTTTTATTTTGCCTCCTTCTTACAGAATCTGATTTGGATTTCATAATTCCTATACTCCCGTATAACATCTTACCCTGTGAGGGATTTATAAGACCATAGTATATCTTTTTTCATTTACTTTCTGAACTGTGGAAGTAAAGTAGTTTTTTCTGGTGGCCTGATGACGTTTGTTATTACATGTTGGGAGAACAGGAAGAAGAAGCCAAAGGGGTTCTTTCGGCTCTGCTTTTGCTGCAAAATATGCAGAATGAGGCTTGCGCTTTAGCTAAGCTAGCATTTAGCTAGCTAGCATTTCAAATGCATTCTGAAAGCTGATGAGATGATCATTGCTCTCTGCTGTTATTTAATTTCCAGGCTGTCCATTAAAAAATATATATTGGCCTGGTGGGGAGGGGGTTATATTTGAAAGAAATAAAAGAAACTAATTTTTAAAAAAGATTTCTTCAGTTGTACAGAAAAATTCAGAAATAATTAGTCCACCTGCTTTGGGAGCATCACTGGAAGGTAAAAGACCAGGGAAATGTAAATCAGTGATTTTTTTAAAATGTAGCACAGGCAGCTGGCACTGAAAAAGGCCAGGGACCGTGGTCTGAACCAAACTTCTAGGTAGGGGAAATACCCAAATAATGACATATATAGTTTCCAAATGGTAATCCTCATTTAAATCCTCTCATCATTTCCCTTTACACATTTTTTTTCTGTGTTTGAAATGCTGGCTGTATTTTGTTTGAAGCCTTTGAACTAAATCGTTGCTGTTACATTACAAATACACTTGTCATTCTAAGTGTAATTCAGACATTGCAGGTATGATCACATACCCTATTCTTGTTGGTTCCAAGTAAACTTTGCTGAGCTCATTTGGATTACTTTTGTCATTAGGAGCCAACTTTATAAAGGAAATCAGGAAAATGGAGACCCTCTCTTGATGTGAAGTCTGATTTTCCGAGTGCCAAAACAGGCCTCAGTGGTACTCTGGAAGTGTCTGGGAGTGTTTCGTAAGACTGCACGAGTTGCATGAGAAACCAAACTTTCTAGGCTCCTGGTGGAGAGGAAAGCCCTTGCCTTCCTGGGAAGCCCTCTAAATTTTACTGAGAGAACATTGTTGAAATGTTTTGCTCTCCTTGGTTTTACAGACTTGAATTAATTGGTCTCTTTGTAGTTTGTCTGAAACGAAACATCAATTGGGAAGTTTACCAGGTAGTTTATTTTTGTTTTATCTGGAGAGCATCACTTAAGTTCTTTTTAAAACCTCTGGGCTCAGCTATAGGGAGTAGAGTTGTGGAGTCTCTTGATTCTTGACTCCACTTTGATAAGCCGTTGGAAGGTAGGTCTGTTTTCTTAAAGGCATTTCTTATGAATTAAGAAAACCCATAAACTGGATTTCTTTGTCAATGATGTTCCTTTTTAAACCTTCAAAAATCAATTCTGACTGTCTTCTTTGATGATTTCTTATATTCAGGTTAAGACGGTAACTTTAATTCCAGGAGATGGAATTGGCCCAGAAATTTCAGCCGCAGTTATGAAGATTTTTGATGCTGCCAAAGTAGGTGGGCTTAAAAAATACTTTTGATAATAATTTGTAGAAAAGTTTTCTTAGCCAGTTGGAGACAGTGAACTCTTAGGATGAATTGTTCACGTTTGTATGAACTTGGTGAGGTCTGTTAAATTTCACAGATTCTGACTTTAAGAGTGTTGTTTGCTGCCGTCATTGTCAATAGTTTAAGCTACTGCACTGGCATCAGTTATATATAAAGTAATCCAAGTAGTACTGTAATTTTTGTGGACTTTTGAACACTGCCTGGGTTTAAAGTCTTTAAGCCCCTCCAAGTCACCTGTCTATCTCATTTTTCCTTCCTGCCATAAAAAAGAGAATAGAATTGATACTTCAGAAAGCTATATAGGGCATTTTGAAAGATTCTTTTTTTTTTTTTCCCCTGGTGTGGAAATATCAAGTATGAGGTATTATTATCCAACAGCCTAGCCTTCAATGCAGGTAGATATTTAAAAATCTAGAGAATTTAGGAAACTTGGACTTCGTTTGACCTGATGCTTTATTCTTGCTATTTATAGCTGCTAGGCGAAATAATGTGTAAGATTAAATCAGGGTTGTTATGATACCAACAGCTATAAGTCAAGGAATTCAATTTATTTATACTAAACATACATTGTTTTTCTATATGAGTTTTTAATTAAAACTCCTACAGAGGAAATGATGCTTATACAATAGCATTCCCCAAGGGAACTGAAATAGGATGGCTCTCAGCTGTAAGCTCCGTGTGAACAAGGAGCACAAGTCTTGCTCTGTGTTCCTATTCCTAGTGCGTGCCCAGTTGGCTGTCAGATGTGTGTGTACACACTGAAGGGTGTGGGTGAAGAGAAAGGATAACGCTGGTTTATTCCTTAAAACTTCTTTCATAGGTTATATAATATGTCTTTTTTTTCTTAACAGCTTTATTGAGATTTAATTCATGTATCGTTCAATTCATCATGTAAAGTACACAGTTCATTCATGGAGTTGTGCAACCATCACCATAGTCTAATTTTAGAACATTTTCGTCACCCAGAAAGAAACCCCATATTCATCAGCAGTCACTCCCCATCACCCTTATCTCTCCCACCCTGCCCCCTCCCATCACCAGCCCTAGGCGACCACTAATCTACTTTCTCTCTCTGTAGATTTGCCAATTCTGGACATTTCATATAAATAGAGTCTTAAAATTACATGGTTTTTGTGTGATGAATTGGGAGATTGGGATTGACATATATATACTAATATGTATAAAATAGATAACTAATAAGAACCTGCTGTATAAAAAAGTAAATAAAATTCAAAACTTCAAAAAAAATTACATGGTTTTTGTGGTTGGCTCTTAGCATAATACTTTCAAGATTCATCCATGTATCAGTACTATGTGATATTTCTGTGAATCATGTTTCTCTGCTCCTTCTGATATTATAATTATAGCCACGTTAACAGTGATTGTGAAAAAAAGAAGTAGGCAAGTGGCAGCTAGGAGTGATGACTGGACAAGGGTAATGTGGAGAATCCATCTGGACATGCTAGAGAATGACACCTCTTCTTGCATGCCAGGAACTTTCCGGGCCTTTACTGTATGTGTTTTCACCAGCTGCATCCAAAGTGAGGAAGTTTGTTTATAAATGTAGTGTGAATGTCAGTCACATGTAGGTCTTTCCAGTTCACTGTGCTCTGTGGTGTGGCATCTAGGCACCTATTCAGTGGGAGGAGCGGAATGTCACCGCCATTCAAGGACCAGGAGGAAAGTGGATGATCCCTCCAGAAGCCAAAGAGTCCATGGATAAGAACAAGATGGGCTTGAAAGGTAGCACTGAAGTGACTATGATGCTTATTATTGATTTCTGCTACAGATGTTATATTTATCGTTACCTAGATTTATCTTTTGTATAATTTTTACATTTTTATTTTAATTCATACATGCTTAAGGTCATGATTCAAAATATTAGCATGTGACAGATTGGAATTCAGCATAGGCTTTAAATCCAGACAGATCCACTATGAATCTCATCCCTGCTGCTTACTGGCTGGGAGGCTTGGGCAAATTTCTTACTCTTTTTTTCCCCTTTACCTTTAAATGACAGCAATAGGGAATTCCCTGGCAGTCCAGTGGTTAGGACTCAGTGCTTTCACTGCCTAGGGCCCGGACTCGATCCCTGATCAGGGAACTAAGATCCCGAAGACTGGCACAGTGCAGCCAAAAAAAAAAAAAAAAAAGACAGCAATAGAGTTGATACCTCATAGGGAGGTGGTGTCATAGGATTAGCTAATGTCAAGGACCTGATACCGTGCTTGGTCCTCAGTCAGTAGATGCTCAATGCAGTTGATATTCCGGAAAGCTTCATTGAGGAAATTTCTTCCTTCATCTGAATCTGAGGGAGAGGGTAAAGTTAGAGGCAGAACATATTTTACAAGGTAGCCCAGGTGGGTCTGTAGATGACACAGGGAGTAGGCACTGAATGTTGCCTGAGAGTGACCAGCCGTAGATGGACTCATTTACGATGAAGAGAACATCTGACTCAGAAACAGAGCACCTGTCTGCCCTTTTAAATGACGCTTGTAGAGGCTTCCCTGGTGGCGCAGTGGTTGAGGGTGCGCCTGCCGATGCGGGGGACGCGGTTTCGTGACCCAGTCCGGGAGGATCCCGCGTGCCGTGGGGTGGCTGGGCCCGTGAGCTGTGGCCGCTGGGCCTATGCATCCGGAGCCTGTGCTCTGCAACGTGAGAGGCCACGGCAGTGAGAGGCCCGCATACCGCAAAAAAAAAAAAAAATGACGCTTACTTTGTTGTAAAAGTGTCCCTTGATTCATGAAGCATGCACATTAGATGTGTCACAAAGCTACTTCATGTCCAAACAAAGGATCCTAAATACATCTCTGATGGAATACTGGAAAAAATAAAAATTGGAATTTCAAATACAGTTGGCCCTCCATACCCACATGTGCATCCGTGGGTTTGCAATCATGTATGGAAAATATTTTAAAAAAAATTCTGGGCTGGGACATCCCAGTCCCGGTTGGTCCTCCTTGCCTGCCACCGGTGCCACCGGTCCGTGCAGCCAGCCCAGTTAGCCCGGTCTGCACTGCCCACCGGCCAGCTGGTCTCCCACCACAACCATGGATGCCATCAAGAAGTTGCAGATGCTAAAGCTGGACAAGGAGAATGCCATCGACTGCGCTGAGCTGAGGACCGCAGCAAGCAGCTGGAGGAGGTGCAGCAGGCCCTCCAGAAGAAGCTGAAAGGGACGGAGGACGAGGTGGAAAAGTATTCTGAATCAGTGAAGGATGCCCAGGAGAAACTGGAGCAGGCTGAGAAGAGAGCCACCAATGCCAGGGCAGATGTGGCCTCCCTGAACCACTGCATTCAGCTGGTAGAGGAGGAGGTGGACCAGGCGCAGGAGCGCCTGGCTACAGCCCTGCAAGAGCCGGAGGAGGCTGACAAGGCAGCTGATGAGAATGAGAGAGAAATGAAGGTCATGGAAAGCCGAGCTATGAAGGATGAGGAAAAGACGGAGATGCAGCTGAAGGAGGCCAAGCACATCGCTGAGGATTCAGACCGCAAATATGAGGCGGTGGCCAGGAAGCTAGTGATCCTGGAAGGAGAGCTGGAGCACTCAGAAGAGACAGCTGAGGTGGCTGAGAGCTGCGAGGAGGATCTTCGGACCGGGGACCAGGCCCTCAGGTCCCTGATGGCCTCAGAGGAGGAGTATTCCACCAAAGAAGATAAATATATATGAAGAGGAGATCAGACTGCTGGAGGAGAAGCTAAAGGAGGCTGAGACCCGAGCAGAGTTTGCCAAAAGGTCGGTGGCAAAGTTGGAGAAAACCATTGACCTGGAAGAGACCTTGGCCAGCGCCAAGGAGGAGAACGTGGAGATTCACCAGGCCCTTGACCAGACCCTGCTGGAGCTCAACCACCTGTGAGGGCTGGCCCTGCCCCCAGCCAGGCTATAGTTGACACCCCAACGAATAAAACTGGTGTTACCAGCAAAAAAAAAAAAAAAAAAATCCACAAAGTTCCAAAAAGCAAAACTTGAATTTTTTCACTGGCAACTATTTACATAGTGTTTATATTATATTAGGTATCATAAGTAGTCTAGAAATGATTTAGTTTACAGGAGGATGTGTGTAGGTTATATGCAAATACTATGTCATTTTATAATAAGGGTCTTGAACATCCATGGATTTTGGTATCTGCTGGGTTGCTGGGTCCTGGATCAATCCCTCCCCCCAAACCCCCATGCCGAGGGACAGGTGTCAACACTATGTACTTGTGTTTATAAAGGAAAAGAAAAGACCAGACTGTATCCTCTTGTCATCTGGGTATTCTTCTTTATTACAGGCCCTTTAAAAACCCCCATAGCCGCGGGTCACCCATCCATGAATTTATTGCTGCGTAAAACATTTGACCTTTATGCAAATGTCCGACCATGTGTCTCAATCGAAGGCTATAAAACCCCTTACAGTGACGTAAATATTGTCACCATTCGAGAGAACACGGAAGGAGAATACAGTGGAATTGAGCATGTGGTATGTTCATTTGGATACTTTTTCATTCTTAGTTGGGTTGCTTTCTGTGCACTTGGGACCTTTGTTCAAATTCCCAGTTGAAAATATTTCCCAAAGACAGTTCTCTTGCATTCTGTGAGGAGTTGTGGGTGTTTGTCTTGTCCTGGGTTTCTGGCTGACAGTACTCAAATGGATGCCTGGGCGAGGGGTTATGGTGCTTCAGGGTATGGGCTTGGGAACTTGTCCTGTTTGAATTTTGAATCCTCAACTTCATACGTAACCACCTCTGCACCTTGGTTTTCCTCATCTGTGCCGTGAGGCTTATAATACCTGGCTCCTAGGACTGGAGTGAACATGATTAACCTCACTGACATACCATATGCATGATGCTTGCCTTGGCAGCTGGTGCCACGCAAGCCTGCCACAGATGGTGTTGTCTGCACACTGCCAGCAGTCCAGGACCAGGTTGTTGCCATGCCCTTTCAGCGAGGCAGGACTTCCTCTGTTTCAGATTGTGGATGGAGTTGTGCAGAGTATCAAGCTCATTACTGAGGGGGCGAGCAAGCGCATCGCGGAGTTCGCCTTTGAGTATGCGCGGAACAATCTCCGGAGCAACGTCACGGCCGTGCACAAAGCCAACATCATGTGAGTCCCTGTGGGTGGCGCTCCGTCTGGCTTTGTGGGCGAGGAGCAGTGACAGGGCTTTCCTTTCCTCTCTCCAGCTTGCTCATTGACCTGATAGCTCTGGAAAATGGCCTTGTAGCCAGTCAGAGGGTTTCTCTTGTGTCAGAATATCCTATTTAATGTGCTTCATTGGGTGGATGACTGGAGCAGGTTTGGAGGGAGCAAGAATTCAGGTCCCGGAAGTTTAAGGAGGGCCTGAGAACCATCGGGGAAGGAAGCCGGAGAGTCTGGATCCCCAGGTGCGGTGGGCAGTTAGCTAAGGCCACGTCTGCAAAAGGGCAATCGTTTCTGTGTTAGGAGGGAAGAGCAGGAATGTTTCTGAGATGGCCCCCCGCTCAGGGGCTTAAAATATTTCTCATAGTGCTAATACTGTCTGATGTATTACTCTAGCAGTTTGAATTCTTCTCAGCCCTAGTGTATTAAAGCCCAACTCAGTGTATTAGGAAGCAGGTTTCCTAACCTAAGGAAAGTGTTGAGCATGTAAAATAGTAAAACCATTTAAATAATTGAATAAGTTAACCTTTTAAGGCAATTTTAATGTTTTCTTATTAATAGATACTGCTGGATAACACTATAAAAATATAGTCTTCTTTATTATGATCAAACTATATTACATTTTTTACCCTTTTGTGCTTCCAGAAGTATCCTAAAACATTGAAATTTGCATTTTACTGATTGCCAAAAAAAATAATTTTACTGTAATTGAAATCAGATATCTGCAACTTAAATTTCTTGAACTTACTTTACTTCTCTGATTTGATCTTTTTCTCTCTGCAAGTCTTTGCTTTCAACAATTTTTATTTGATTAAATACAGGCGAATGTCAGATGGGCTTTTTCTGAAAAAATGCAGGGAAGTTGCAGAAAACTGTAAAGATATTAAATTTAATGAGATGTACCTTGATACAGTATGTTTGAATGTAAGTATATATTCACACTTACCTGCCACTTTTTGTGGTGTATAGTGTGTCCGTGTGGTGCACAGTTTTTGATTGCTAAACGCACAAATGCATTTTTTGTAGATGGTCCAGGATCCGTCCCAGTTTGATGTCCTTGTTATGCCAAATTTGTATGGCGACATCCTTAGGTGAGTCTGGCTATACCTTTTAGCCTACAGTTTATTTATAAATGTCATAAAATAAATTGTGGCTTACAAATTTTAATCAAATATTATAAAATACAGCATTTGTTACAAGCTGCGAGTTGAATTCTGACAATTCAGGTGGTGATATCAATGGTGATATGCTGGATGGGTTATTCATTCATTTGCCAAATCAGCTCTGGGCTCTTGCTCCCTGACCATTAGTTCCCGCTTCCCATTTTACAGATATTTTATTGGTTGGTTGATTGATTGATTTCAGTGTTTCATCATGTATAGCTAGGTAGGTGGGTGTTCATTTTTATAAATTTTTTGTAACTTTTGGCATAATTTCAGACTTACAGAAAAGTTGCAAGAATGGTACAAAGAATTCCTGTGTACTCAGCACCCACATTCACCAAATGTTAACATTTTACCAGACTTACTTTATTACTCCCTCTCTCTCTCTCTCTCTCTCCCCTTCTCTCCTTTTCCCTCCCTTCATCCTCCTCCTCCTTCTTTTTTCTCTCTTTGTCTCTACACACATACACGTGATGGTGGTCAAATGGTGCTTTTGTAAGTCCATCATTCCTTCTACATGTATCAGTTGGCATTCTACTGTAAGGATAAGCTTTTCCTTCTCTCTTATTTATTTGTTTACTTATTTGCCTATATCAGTTTGCACTCCTGGTTTCTATTTTATTTAGTGGTTATATCCATCACTATCATCTTTTATATTGATGCATATGTTGTGCAGACTTGGCCAGTGGGAGTCCCTTTGAACTGTCTCTGTGTCCTTTTGACACAGCCCATCATTTGCTTTCTGGCACAATAAGGTGCTTCAGGCTCATCCTATATTTTCCTAACTGTAGTCCTGGAATCAGTCATTTCTCTAAGTAGCCCAGGTTCCTTTTAGTGGAGAATGGTATTTAAAGATGCAAGTCTGGGTGCTAGGTGAGACATTTTATTTTTCAAAATATCCTTTGAAATGCTTTTCTGCCCCCAGTGACCTGTGTGCAGGACTGATTGGAGGTCTTGGTGTGACACCAAGTGGCAACATTGGAGCCAATGGAGTTGCAATCTTCGAGTCGGTAAGGACCCTGGTGACACCTGAAGCAGAATTCAAGTCAGAATGACATGAGAACCCAGGAGGGCTTATCTGCATAAATATATTTTAACTCTTGAGTTTTTCCAATTGTCAGAAGAAAATGAAACTTGGTTTATTCATTCGTTTTCCTCTTATTTCTTTTTCATCCTTATTATTTATTATGTATCCTTCCTCAGTTAAAATATTTTACTGAAAGTTGGACTGGATAAGATTGTTAGTCCATATTTTTGCACTTAAAAAAGAATTTCTTTAGCTCTTTATTTTTCTGAGGTTTTATTTCTAAGACATATATCTGAGCAGCTATTTTTCATCAGTGAGGAAAGCTGATTAAGAGCCCAGCTTCCCTGGAAGAGGGCTGTTTGCTCCTGTCTCCCTCCTGACTGCACTCTTTTCCCCCCCTACCCGGGCAGGTTCACGGGACCGCCCCAGACATCGCAGGCAAGGACATGGCCAACCCCACGGCCCTCCTGCTCAGTGCCGTGATGATGCTGCGCCACATGGGGCTTTTTGACCACGCTGCAAAGATTGAGACAGCATGTTTTGCTACAATTAAGGATGGGAAGGTATTGGTAATCTTGCCACACTTCTGCTGGGTAAAATGCATTTCCTCTTTGGGTTTTTTTTTTTTTTTTTTTTTTTGTGGTATGCAGACCTCTCACTGTTTTGGCCTCTCCCGTTGCGGAGCACAGGCTCCGGACGTACAGGCTCAGCGGCCATGGCTCACGGGCCCAGCCGCTCCACGGCATGTGGGATCTTCCCGGACCGGGGCACGAACCCGTGTCCCCTGCATCGGCAGGCGGACTCCCAACCACTGCGCCACCAGGGAAACCCCCTCCTTGGGTTTTATGTGCGTGAAGGACCGACGATGGTTCTTCTCAAGAGGCCCAAAGGATTGGATGTCGAACAGGCATTCTTAATGTGGGCTCCCTGAGTGAACTCGGGCAGTCTGCACACTTGTGTGCATTTTCTGAGGAGAGGATTAACGTATTTCATCAGGGAAGGGCTGAGAAGCACTGTGGTAGGGGCACCAGGGTGCAGTGGAAAGAGCAGTGGTGTGGGCGTCAGAGCAGTGCAGGCCCAGTTACCCTGTTGTTACCTGTGGGATCTTGGCCGAGTCCATTAATTTTTCTTGGCAGCTTTCTCCTCTTCCCAGCAAACATCTATTGCGTCCGTGATAAGGTACGGAGAATATAATAAAATGAGGAATAAGGGGTGGTCTCAGGCCTCAAGGAGCTTGGAATCTAGCAGTGGTACAGATGCAGATGTGTCTGTAATACCGTGGAGCTATACGTTATACTATGTGCATCTGTGATATAAAAGTAATGTAGAAGTTTTATATAAGTAATAATGGCTGATATTAACTGAATACTTCCGTGATTTTATATTCATTATATATATCTCAGCAAATCTCTACTCCTGTGTGACATAGATACTGTAATTAAGCCCATTTTTTAGATGAGGAAACCGAGGCACAGAGAGATTGAGTAAGTTTGTCCAAGGTCTCACAGCTCCTAACTGGCCAAGTTGGGGTTCACACCCAGTCTGGCTCTTACCCAACAAGCTTCACTGTTTCCATAAGCAGTTGTGACTCATAGGAGGGTTGTGATCAATTATTCTGAAAGTGGGAGGAGAACAGAGGAGGTCATGGCTTTACAAGGCTGGGCCTGAAAGGCTGATCCCTAGTCCAAGGTCTCTTCCTTTTTTTAAAAAACTAACATTTTAAAAAAGGATAAAATATACATAGTATAAAATAGACCATCTTAATAATTTTTGAGGCACACAGTCTATTGGTATTAAATATTAATACTTTTCATATTGTGCGACCTTCACCACCATCCATCTCCAGACTTCTTCATTTTCCTAAACTGAAACTGTCCCAATTAAACAGTAATTTACCTAGTTTCTGCCATTCCCCCAGCCCCTGGCAACTACCATCTACTTTCCGTCTCTGTGAATTTGACTACTCTAGGTGCCTCATGTAAGTGGAATCATACACTGTAACATTGTGACCGGCTTATTTCACTTAGCATAATATCTTCAAGGTTTGCTTCTTCTTTTTAAAAAATTCTATAATTTGAAATTCTTACGGCCAAAATATAAGAAACCCAAGTTTGTTTTTAACAGGCTGATATAGTCATATTGAAGGGCATGTGATTATATATGTTTTTTATTCTGACGCTGTATTTGAGAAGCTACTCATAGAGCCCAGCAGAGAGATGCCTAAATTACACAGTAGGCCCTTTAAATTGTTTAGGATGCGATGGGACAAGAGAATTAAATATATTGAGTTGGGTGTAAAGAGAGTATAAGCTGGTGGAAAACAGAGAATATGGGAGGATTTCTTTCTTAAAGAGGGGAATTTAAGAGTTAAGTGATTTAAATATTTCCTTAGTATTTGTTTCTTAGCCTCCAAAAATAGGGCAAAATGTGTCTTTAAAAAAGAAAATTAAAAAATCCTCAAGGAATTTATGCAACCTCTTGTTTCAGATTTGCTGTCATTTAAGTGTCCGTAATCAAATGCTTCCTTAGGGTCTGTTGTATGGACAAAGGGAAAATTTTTGGAAAGCCTCCCTGCTTCCCTTTGTAGTGAGAGCATCTTGTTCTTCCAGAGTGTTTCTGTGTACACTATCGAATTAGCTTTTCTAAGTCCTTGGGTAGGTGGATGGCGGTGGAGTGGGTCTCACTTTGAAATGAGGAACTAAATGAAAGAGTAGTCAGGTAACTCACTCATCTGGTATCTCACTGAGAGCTTTAAATAAAAACATCCTTGCTTTGGTTTAATGTGTGGATACATTTTTTATCTTTGCTTTTTCCTTTTCTCAGAGCTTAACAAAAGATTTGGGAGGCAATGCAAAATGCTCAGACTTCACAGAAGAAATCTGTCGCCGAGTAAAAGATTTAGATTAAGGCTTCTACAAATGCTTTTGCCTCAGTCACTCCTAACGGACTCCATGTCAGCCTGTATTAGAATACCTGCCATTATGTATACATTTATGCATTTGTTGCTTGTTTCTTGACAGAGTACATTTTTAGACCTGGCCTTTTCTTAACAAAGTCTGTGCAGAGGATGCAGGTGATGTCCCTGGGCCTGCTTTCAAAGGACTTTATCCAAGTGCTTGTTTTATTTATTAAATGTCTATCTGGTACACATTTTTTGAAAACTCTAAGTGGACTGTACTGTATCATTTGCCGTTGTTAACCATTTTACGCTTCAGTTACAACAGTTTTTCTTTAACTGTAAATATCCTGATACAGAATTAATACGAGAAAACATATAACTTTTTCAAGAAAAACAATGATTTCCTTGGTTTATGAAAAATATAATGAAAATAAAATAGAATGTTAACATATTAGCACAAGATGATATTCTTATAAAACTAAATGGGCACAAGAGAAATTTCCTGGGAAAGTTTACATCAAAAACAGTGAATATGGTATATTTCTTAGTGATATGGAAAGTAAAGACTGATTTGTGCTTTAAATGAATTACTGAGTATGAATAAAGACTTCAGATCCGAGAAATATATAATGAGAGATGTAGTTTTTGTTAATAAGATATGGGTAATATATCAGGTACAAAGACACAAATGCATTGTGTGTTCAGTTATTTTTATCTTAAGATGATTGACTATTCCTGGCGAGAGCTTTTAATGAAGGAGTGATCCTTCCTTTTCATTGGACATACATCAGGCATCGTGTGTAACGCAGCCCTTGATCCCCTGTGCAGACCCTGAGTCAGACATGGGAGCCGACCATTGTGTGCGGTCACTCTTCCCCAGCATGTCTGTCTCTGTCTGGAAGTGGACCACACTCCCACTGATACTGCTAGAAGGCCTGACCATATAAAATTTGACTGCAGTTGAGGACCCTGGGGTGCTGGCTACTGACTTTATACTTCAGTGGCTACCCCTTCCCCAAAACACCAAACTACCACCCTGTGCCTCAGCACCACCAGTTGCAGGCTCAGCCTGAGATGAGTCACCAAATCGTGCCATCCTGGGGCTTGCCTCAGCTTTTGACCTTCAGGCACTTCCCCATCCCTCCTCCATTCCCCATCCTTAGCATGATTTTTCTTTAATCTTCAGACA
Source organism: Grampus griseus (assembly GCF_964374135.1). Lineage (NCBI taxonomy): Eukaryota > Metazoa > Chordata > Mammalia > Artiodactyla > Delphinidae > Grampus > Grampus griseus. Next base: position 120,069,701 of record NC_139018.1, on the reverse strand, counting down.
CTCACTATTTTCATGGACCCTTTGGTCCCACACCAAAGGCAGCTCATGTCCTCCTTGGCCCTTGTGTGACATTGCAAACCTGTGGCTTTGCGTTGTGTACCCTGGTCACAAGGGGATTTCTTTTTTGTTTTTTTTGTTTTTTTTGTTTTTGCGATACGCGGGCCTCTCACTGTTGTGGCCTCTCCTGTTGCGGACCACAGGCTCCGGGCGTGCAGGCTCAGCGGCCATGGCTCACAGGCCCAGCCGCTCCACGGCATGTGGGATCTTCCCGGACCGGGGCACGAACCCGTGTCCCCTGCATCGGCAGGCGGACTCTCAACCACTGCGCCACCAGGGGAACCCACAAGGGGATTTCTTAACAACAACAAATACCCCTGTCTGGGTCCTTTTTTAGGCTGGTAACCAGACTCACAACCGTATATGTATTTCACTTTGTTTAAACTGCTGCTTCTGTTTTATTGAATTGTGCTAATTATCAGTGATCCTTGGGTTTACACTAATAAAGAATTCCCAAACGAATTGAGGTGTATGCTTTCTTACTGATTCCCCATTTAGATGCCTTAGGTCATTTTGGCTCAGTTTGCTACTAAGAATGGCTGCTTCAAGTATTCAGAGTAGGCAGGGTGAGAGGACACGGGTTCGATCTCTGGTTGGGGAACTAAGATTCCACAAGCTGTATGGCTCAGCCAAAACAAACAAAACAGCAGAGTGGGCAGGGTGGCAGGGTGGCGACAGACTAGCCCCTCTGACTGCTTTCCCTAGAATGCTCCACTTGACCTCCTCCCACACCTTTGCTTATTCCAGGGCACTAGAGGTCATTGGTAATACCTATTGCTCAGTGTCCTGTGGGTTAAATAACCACTACTCTGGACTGATCTGCTGCTCTATTGACAAAAAAATCAGGTACTTGTTGACAGTTCTGTTAAAAAGTTTAATTTCAAATTACACATTAAATACAACCAAATAGGCAGCAGCAGTTTTATTAAGCATCAAAGTCAGTGGATGTGTGTATGGTGGAGTGCCTGGTAATGGGATGATGGGGTCGGCAATGTCCAACAAGATTCCAGAGTAAGTCGGGTGTTAGGTGAGTTACACAACTGAGCGCTTTCCCTGCGGCACACTGGTTAGCCGAGCCATCTTCCCCCTCCTCCCTCCCCCAACACCCAGCCTCCTGTTAAGTGAGCTAGCAGCCTGTTAAATCTACCTGGAACTAAGGCCAAAAAGTCAGCCCTTTAGTTCTGGAAAGAGAGTTGATCTCACTTGTCACCCAAACAAAAAGCAATACTTTTAAAACTATCCACACATGAAGCCTCTCGGCATAAGACCTGGCAAATGTAGATGCCAGGACCGTACCTGACCCAGAGAACCTAACAGACTTGCCAGAAGTGCATGTGCCCAGACTGAAGAGGACCTGGGGGGTCAGGAAAATAGCCTGCCACCTTCAGGAGAAACCCGGGAAGGACGACCCCTGATTACTTTTTTTGCTCTTGGTAAAAGGAGTCGATGATATCTTTATACTTCTCTAGGACTGTGAGCCGTTTCAGCTTCATTGTGGGACCTAAAAGAGAAATTGGAAGAAATGAGTGAGGGCTGGGCTCTGAGATGTCTGAGAAGGTGTGTGGTAAACATCTAGACTCAGTGAGTCCCAGAACTCTGGAATTAAGCCAGACCAACAAGTAGCCATCCTCCAAGATGGCCCATGGTGATCCCTGCTCCATGGTCACACCGTTGTGTGGCTCCTTCCCACACTGTACCAGGGTTGGTCTAAGTGGCCGGTAGAATACAGAGGAAGTGGGTAATTTACATGACAACAACTGATAGGCAAATCATCTCTGCGTTTCAGTGAAAGTTCATACGATGTTGGATGTAATGCTTTGATTGCTTGTGATGGGGTAGGGGAAAGCCCTGGCCCGGGAGGGCCTCTGGCATGGTCTTTATGAGATGTCTTCCTCATATCGCTTTTCTTGGCCTTGGTTCTCTCCTCTAATGCAAGGTCAAAAGGGCTCTGATTTGGGTAGCTGCAACTCCATTTCGTGCTAACTCATACTTGGCTGTGTAACTGGAGACTTCAAAATCAAAGCCATTTATATAAACTGCTTAGACAGGACACCTATCTGGTTGACCTTGCATTCAATTTGCTGGCACATGACAACCAGATAAGCTCAGGGTCTCTGATAGCAGCTCAGCATTACTGTGGATAGTTGCATCTGGGTTCAGCCTTGATGGGTCAGAGGGAATCTCATTGAAGGAGCCACTTGCATACCCACCCCGCCATGCCATGAACACCCCAAGATGCTATAACCAAGAGCGACTTCATCATCCAACTGAGACCACACCAGAGGCCTTTTCTGGTTCTGTGGACCATGGCCCAGAAGGGCTTCCACCCTTTACCTGTTGCATGAGCTGACTTTACAAAAGATTATGGTGGTCTCACTCCCTAGAACCAGATGACTCCAGCCCAAACACTAACAGGAACTTGGTGTCTGCCTGGTGGTCCCATTGTGATTTCAGGGGAAAATGGTTCCTTAGTCAAAACAAAGTTAAATGTTATAGGTTCAAATTAATGAATTCCAGCACATATCTTATATACTGAACAGGCCCTACCTAACCACAAGCCCAGGCACTGAGCAATCAATGTCCTCCCACAGGAAGGAGGTGGGTGTCATCCAAAGTGCTGTCAGGGACCTTCTGTTTGCCATGGCTGCTTCCTAGTGGGCACCTCCCAGGCTCTGCCATGGCCTCTGCCCTCCTGCACAGCCCCCGCAATAGCGTAAGGAAAACACCTACCCAACTCTCCACCCGAAATGGAGAAGTCCCTCTCAAGAACGGCCCACTTCTGGATGTGGTAGGGTCGGGCAGCTGCATTCATGTTGACTCTCTGGATCCCCTCTTCAATGGCCTGATACACGGCCTCATCCTTCTTCCCCACGACCTCCGATACCGTGGCAGCTTTGCTGCCCACCCTCTGGCAGAACTCCACAGCTTGCTCGGTCAGATTATCAGTTGGGTCAGAGGTATCAGGATCCAGAGTGCACTGAAAAGCCAGAGAGAGATCAAAACCAAGCCTCACTCCACAAGATGTGTGCCCTGGTCTTGGAGGAGGTCACACTGCTGATCGTCAAGGACGTGGATCACCGTGAGCTCTGTTTCAAAGAGACGGTTCTAGAATGAGTAGGATGCTACTCGGACTGCGTTGAGCCCCGTGGTGGGGTGGAAGGAAGGGAGGCCTGAGATTGAGATGACCTCAGCCAGTGAGATCATCTTTTAAAACAGGGACCATAATTCTGGCCCCATCCAGTACCCTGGTATCAGATACCAGATTGGTTATCTGCTGAGGGGACTGAGGGCAGCAGCGCTGTGTAAACTGGACTGTACTGGAACACAGAAGATCATCGGGGCAGCATACTATTAACTGTATTACCAGGGGCAGAAGGGATTTCCTTGCGCTACGGCTGCCCCTTAGGGCAGGCAGCACTGACTAGTTATTCCAGAATACAGTCATGAGATCCAGACATGTCCTGGTTGAACATGGCTACTGCTGGGGTCAGACCCACAGACCACCCACTGGCTGCTCCTCCAGAGCCAGACCCCAACCCCCCCACCCCCGACACACCTTCAAGGTGAGCAGCATGGACAGGAACTTCCTCTGGTCCCCGATCAGCACGGCATTGCTGATGATGGGCAGCTCTGTCTTCACGGCCTCCTCAATGGGCACAGGGGGCACATTCTCCCCGCCAGCCGTGATGATCAATTCTGGGGAGGCAAGCCCAGGCCCCCGGCACAGGCTTCAGTCCAGGTGCTCAGATCAAGCAGACCCAGACTCTGCCTGGAGAGCCGACCCTCTAAACAGGACCCAGGCTCGATCACACATCTGCCTGCGTGATTTCCAGAAAGGTGTTTATCCATTCACCGAGCTTCAGTTTCCCCTGGGAAATTGGGGCATGGGATTCCCACAGGGATGCTGAGGGCACTGTATCCACTTGGGCAAAGTAAGCAAAGCACCTCTTCCATGGAGGTGTCCCCAACTTACTTCCCTGGGAGAGCCAAGCTGTTCATGGGAAATTTCTTTGAAATCTCATGCTCTATTTTAAATTTTATGTCCAATTTGTGTTCTACTCTGCCTCATATCCATGTTTGCATATAAAAATACATATTTATGTCCTCAAATTTTCTGGAAAGACTTGCCTTGTTTATCTAGGGACTTTGAATCTCAGCTCTGTCATTTACTAGCTGAGTGACCTTGGGCAAGTTACTTAACCTCTCTGGTTGTCCTCATTAATAAGTCGAGGTAATGATAGCATCTTTCCCATGGGAGACAATAGTAAGTAAAATGATGTCATTCAAGGTGTGTGGCACTTAATAAGGGCTCAACACTTGTAGTGGGTATAAATTGTGGTGGCAGTATAATTCCTCTGACGTCCCAGCACAGCCTTGAACCCAGCCAGAGGCGCTCACCTTTGAGACGCCCAGTGATGTAGAGGAAGCCATCGGCGTCCAGGTGGCCTGAGTCGCCCGTGTGCAGCCAGCCGTCGGCATCAATGGCCTCACACGTCTTGTCCTCCATGTTCAGGTAGCCCATGAAGATCGTGCGGCCCCACAGGCAGATCTCTCCGATGCCCTCTGCATCCTCATTCACCAGCTTCACCCGGCAGCCCGGCACCACCTTGCCGGAGCTGGGGGGATGGAGGGGCCGGGAGGCATGGTCAGAGGGAGCAGTTTCCTCCAAGCCCTGGATCAGCCCTTAGTCTGATCCATCTAGTCTTCACCGATGGCTAGAATGTCATTTCCCAGGATTTTTGTAATTTCATAGGGTCCTCAGAGCTGAGACGTAGGGCCAGTTAAAGGTTTTTAGGTGAATGAATGAATCAGTGGGGGAAATCCTAATGGGACAACTTTAAGCACTGTGATGGGCAAGCAGGGAGGGGAGGTGTTTAAAGCACAACAGAGAATCCTTCGACTCACTCCCTAGAGCTGATTGCCCCCTACCCCACACCAGAGGACCAGCCCAGTCCCCCCAGCTCCCATCCCAGATGAAACCAGGGCTACCAGCAATGCTGGGACACCCTCTAACACACCCCACCCTACTGGAGGCAGAGGCCAAAGGGAAATTCCTCCATCAGAGCCCGGCTCAGGAAGCCCCTGGGCTGCAAGGCTGTTTGCAACCACAGACCCAAGTGACACTGTCACAGAGACCATCCCCACGAGACTCGGGCCTGGCCAAGGGACTTGGCCCAAGATAGAGCTGTTGGCACTCAGGGACCCATAGTCCAGTGGCCTGGGCTCAGGGACCTAATCAGCAGGGGGCGGCACTGAAGGGTGTCAGCCAGGACGTGCAGGCTGGCATATGTGCTGAAACCTGGGCCACACCTGTAGAGCCGGTAGTTGTAGGGGCTGGACATGAAGTGAGGGCCCGAGGTCTCGCTGAGGCCATAGCCCGCATACAAGCGGATGTTGAGGCCCAGGAAGAAGTGCTGTGTCTCCGCGGTCATGGGGGCTCCTCCGTAGAAGTTTTTCTGACACTTGGCAAAGCCCAGTGCCTGACGGACTTTGGCTAGCACCAGGTAATCTGCCAGTCGGGTTGTGAAGGGCTTCAGATCGCTGGTGGGAGAGGGAGAATGGCTCACAGAAGACCACTCACACACACACACACACACACACACACACACACACACACACACTCTTGCATTAAAAGGGTGGGTGTTCAGTGGGTACCCGGAATGGCCGTTCCAACGATCTATTCTGATAGGTTAGTGGCAATGCTGAATCCACTGCTAAATATTTTTAATATTGGCCCTGCCTGTGAACATGCATGCACACCTAGGTGTGTACATGTAGTTATGTGCAAATACGTCTTGAGCTGGGAAGTTAGAAAACCAGATTCAGCTGTGTATGCTTGCACAGACAACACAGATGCACGCAAGTTCACACACAGTAATACACACTTGCAGAGACTTGAAGTATATATGCACAGACACAAACGTGTCTGATGCCACTTGAAGCTCTTGAATGGGTCATTCATGCATATTCACTTTTCATGTCTGTGCAAATGAAGCCCTAAGTGCATAGACACGTGTACATGTCTCATGAGACATGATACCGTTTCACAGACACACTAGTAATGGAAAATATTTCTAAACTGGAACAGGCCAGATTTATGCCATTGATCCTCCCACAGCACTGGTTGGGAATTTTAAAGCAATCGAAAGGCTGTGGGCGAGAGATGAGTGGTCACTTTGGATTATGGGAAGGCTGGAAAACCCCCATCGCTGTGGCCCCTTCTCTATAGCCACCTACTGAAGTCAGGAGGAGACCCCTCAGGAGGCTGCCAGGAGCTGCTTCCAGGGAGGTAAATGCCACCCCAGAGGGAGCAAGTCAGTCCTTGCTGTCAGACCCAAAGATGGGGTGATGGTCTCCTGTGGGATCTGGCAAGAGAACAGGGGCTCAAGCCCAGCCACTGATGGGGCTTCTGTGCAGGGGTCTGGACAAGCCTGGCCAATGGGGCCTGGACAAACCTGGCCTATCAGATCCTAGGTTGTGTCCTGGGGTTATGACCCAGCCCTGCTGCCTCCCCAGGCCTCCTGCCCCCTGGCCCTCTCTACCTGCTCGGGCAGGTGAGGTTCTGCTCCAAGGTCACCGACATGGCCCACAGCAGCATCTTGCGCCGGATGAAGCCAGACTGAGCCGCCACCTCCTGGATCTGCTCCATGATCTTCTCCCACACCCGCGGCACCCCCATGTGGGACGTGGGCTCCACTTCCCTCAGCGTGTTCACCAGGCTCCCCTGTTCACAGCCAGCAAGAGACAGGGCTGTGGTTCAGAGCCGGCCGGGAGCCAGGAGGCCCCTGTCACCAGAGGCAGCGTGCACACACGCAGGCATCCTGTATACAGTAGCTCACACAGGTGTACGCACACACCGCATGCAACTCATGTCACATACTGTCGGCTACGACTCAACAGCCATCTACTCACTGCTCTTCTTTGCTAAAAGAACCTTGATGTAGCTCAGGTACCAGGGTGGCCAGATGCTTCAGAAGTACCTTAGTCCCCTCCCAGTCCTGGGGGCAGTGACTTTTTATTAGTCTAACTCAAACATGGTAATCCCATTCCCTTAAGCAGTGACTGGTTGATGAATGGACACGGGACAACATTTGAGCCAATGTAGGGGAGGGGGAAGTCTGCTAGGGGGCTCTGGTGACGTTCTCCTCATGGTTAAAACAAGGATCCCAAGCACAGGTGTAGTTTATGAGGCTGGGATGCAGGGCAGGGCCGTGGCCATCTGTGACCATCCTGTGATCTTACTCTGAGGGTGGCCCGTCCTAGATGGCACTGTGGACCCACACACCACTCTGACTCAACTTTCCTTTATGTAATATCATCAGTTTCCCTTCTTGTTTGATCATCTGAGTCAGGCTGTGCTAATTGCAGTTGAAAGAATTCTGACTGCTAAACACATGGGGAACCGGCGTGCTTATGATGCACACACAGGGCCCACAGACACAAGCACACACTCGGGCAGGCCCTTGCACACACACTTGGACACCCACTTAGGCAGAGAGGCAGACTGACCTTCAGGGCATCAGTCTCAGCAAAGCAGACCTGGGCCCCCCACTGGATGCCTGTCCACAGGTCATAGATCTGGGCAGCAATGTGGCTGAGGGGCAGGTAGCTGACCACCACCTCCTGTTGGACTTCTGCGGGTTGGATGTCACCAGCCTGGCTGCCGTAATGTGCTGTCCATGTGATCTGGTGGACAGGCAGATGGGTCCTGGCAGTGTCTACAAAGCCAGCCCTGGAAGTGTTCACATCTGTGGCCACCCTGTGGGCTTGGGCTATTTCTTTGGAGTGTTCTTTGAACACCCTAGAGGTTGTTCACCCTCCTGGGCATCTCTGCAGGAAACACCCTGGGACAGGCCTCCCCCTCCCAATCCCCACCATTTTGCTGGGCTCAGTCTGTACCACAGACTTAAGGGTTGTCCTACTTATCCCAGCTCCCTGAGCTGAGAGACTGAAGGAAACTCCCTGGGAGTTGTTAGGGCAGGGCCACTGCCCAGATCCACCCATAGCCCACCCCTACCCATCTGGGCATCTGTCCTACATTGTCTTGACTCAGCATCACGCCCTTGGGATTCCCAGTGGTGCCTGACGTGTAGACCAACACGCAGCACTGGTTAGGCTGCTGGGCATTGATGATGGTGTCCAGGGTCTCCTCAGTCACCTCATTCCCCAGATCCATGAACTCCTCCATCTGCGGCCAGGTGGGAAAGTGCAGACAGGCCAGGTGAGCTGGGCAGGCTCACACAGACCCCACCTGCCCCACACGAGCCCTCTACCCATACCGTGTACACATTGGCCATCTTTGTCGGAGGAGGTTCTTGAAATATCACTACTGCCTTCAGGTGTGGCAGGTTTTTCCAGATCTGTATTGACAGGAAAAATAAATGGGGTTTCATTTTAAAAAGTCACCTCTTGAGAAGACCCCCATCTCCAGGTGTTAGTCAGCCTGGCAGGCACCTTGTGGCAAGGGTTGTTGGTCCCCAGCTCTGACCTTTCACTCAGCAGGACACTTGCCACCCTTCATGCATGGTTCCCCATCATGAGAACTTTGAAGCAGCCAAGGTGGGATAAGCAGGGGGCAAGGAATGACTTCTATTAAAGGAAAACCAGACAACCTGGGGCCTGGCTGAGTGCAACAGGGGACTGTGTGACTGCAGAAGAGAGAAGAGAGGAAAGGGTAGAGGGAAACCAGAACTCAGTTATCTCACTGAGTTGAGGTGTCAGAGGTCAGAATTCAGGAAAGCCGGGGTGCCTAAAATTTGTGGGACAGAATACCAGACAGGAGAGAACTATGCAGAGAAAGAGTTCTAGAAATTTCTTTAGGGGTCATCTTGATTCTTTGGCAGACCTGCACAGGCATAGGTGAAACTCCGTGAAACTAGATGAAGAATAAATGCTGGAGGAAGATCAAGGACTGGGGCTAGAAGACAAACAAGAGCATGTACGGGACCAGAACTGTTTGTGTCTCCATCAGCCAGAGTGGAGGGACTTCTGGAAATAGAGACCCCAGAAGGATCAGGTCTTAGGTCTGGGGCTAAATTAGCCTTAGAGGAAAGGCTATCTAAACCTGCTCTGAAAGGCTTAATTAAACACAAGTCTCAAAATGAAATTGAAAGAGAGAAAAAAAATGGAAAAAATTAACCTGCAGGAGAAAACTAAGAAGCCTAACATATGTGTAATTGGAGTTCCAAGAAATATTTTTGTTAATTGAAAAAATTCTGAGAAATTTCCAAATTTGATTAAAACTATAAATCCATCAATTCAAGACTTCCGGTGAACCCCAAGCAGGATAATCACAAGGAAAAACCACACCAAGACACAACATAATCCAACTGTTGAAAACCAGTGACAAAGGAAAAAATCTTAAAAGCGGCCAGAAAAGCAAGATACACCATGTGAAAAGGAACAAAGATAAGAAATTATAGACTTCTTATCAGAAGCTATGCAAAGTAGAAAACACTGGGATGAAGTCTTTACAGAGCTGAAAGAAAAAAAAGGAAACCCTGTCAACCTAGGACTACAAACTAAATGAAAATATCTTTCAGAAAATGAAAGCAAAAATGAACAAGTTTTCAGACAAAGAGAAGCTGACAGAATGCATTGCCTTCAGACTTGTATTGCAAGAAATGTTGAAGATTAACATATATATGCTAATGTGTATAAAATAGATAACTAATAAGAACATGCTGTATAGCACAGGGAACTCCACTTCGCTGTACAGTAGAAACTAACATAACATTGTAAAACAACTATACCCCAATAAAAAAAGTAAAATTAAAAAAAAGAAAGAAAATTCTTAAGGAGGAAGGAAGATGAACCAGATGAAAACTTGGGTTCGACTTAAAGGGATGAAGAGTGCCAGAAATGGCAAATACGTGGGTAAATAAAAAGACACTTTTTCCTTCCTTTAAAATTTCTTTGAATGATACTTGACGGTTTAAAATACTGCATTGCAGGAGTTATAACTCACATAGAATTTAAGTATAAATGACAACAGCACAAAGTATGGGAGAGAGAAGGAAGTACACTGCTGTAAGATTCCTACATTATATGTAAAGTAGTACAATATTATATTATAATATTATTTGAAAGTAGACTGTGATGAGTTAAAGTTGCATAGTGTAAGCCCTAGAACAAACACTAGAGGGAGAGCTAGTAAACCAATGGATAGAATGGAATACTCAAAAACAAACCAAAATAAAAACAGAAAACTCCATCCAAAAGAAGTCATGAAAGGGGAGAAAAGGATCAAAGAATGGATCAGACAAATGCGAAACAGCCAACCGGTAGTTTTATAGACAATTTTGTCAGACTGGATTAAAAGGCATGACCCAGCTATACGCTATCTATAAGAGTCTTGCTTTAAATATAAGGACACAGGTAGGTTAAAAGTGAAACAATGCAAACATATATACCATGCAAACGTCGATCATAAGAAATCTGGAGTGGCTATATTAATTTAAGACAAAGTAACTTTGGAAGAACAGTTGCCAGAGATAAAGAGGGACATTTCTTAATGATAAGGGGATTAATTCATCCAGAGGGCATAACAACCTAAATATGTGTATACATAACAGAGCTTCAAAATACACAAAGCAAAGACAGAACCAAAAGGATAAATAGATAATCCTCAACAATAACTGGAGATTTCAACATTCCCTTTCTCAGTATTTGTTAGCACAAGTAGACAGAAGATCAACAGGGATATAGATGACTTAAACAACATTAGAACACTATCAATCAAGTTGACATTATTAACATTTATAGAACATTCTACCCAACAACTGCAGAATGCACATTCTTTCAAATATGCGTGGAACAGTCCCCAACATAGATCGTTATTCTGTCTACCACACCTGCTGTGTACAAATGGGGTGCTTCAGGTAGCAAAGAGTCCCAGGTGAAGAGAGAAAGTTCTTCCTTTGGAGAAGAATCCCAGCTGATCAATTAGAAAACATTTTCCCATGGCTCATGAAATAATTAATTCAGGCAAAGATCATCAGTGGAGAAAGGCTGATGGGGAATGTCACAGTGGATGAGCAGGTAGCCACCACAGGAATCCAGGGATGAAACTCAGAGTTCACTACGAGGTACCACCTGACATCACGTGCCTCTTGAGGCTGTGCCATGGGAAGTACACAGCGCCACCTATGGGTTGCTCCTGCCAATCACTGTCTAATCTGAAATGCATCAACACTTGCCATCTAACAGGAAGTGCAGAGGTTAGAGGGACAAGCTGAACAACAGCTCAGGACGGCTAACCTAGTTTCTGCAGCACGTCAATGACAGAGGTTCTCACACTTGAGCCTGTGTCAGAATCACCAGGAGGCGTGGGCCCCATACCCCGAGTTTTGGAATCAGTAGGTCTGGGGGGGTTCTGAAACTAAGCTCCCGGGGGATGCCGTTGCTCCTGGACCACACTGCTGTATGGTACGGGAAACAAAAGGTGGGGCCTTTGTTTTGAATTAAAAGACTCTTAAGAGACACCACCAAATGCAACACATGGGCCTGGTTTAGATCTTGATTCAAATGAACCAACTGTAAAAAGACATTGCTGGTATTAGATGATATGAAAGAATTCTTTGACTTGTGTAAATAAAGGTGATAAAGTTACTTGTGATTAAGAAAAATGTCATATATGTTAGAGGCATTGAAATATTCGGGGGGTGAAATGTTGTGATGTCAGAGATTTGCCTTCAAATACTTCAGCAAAATAGGTAAACTGATGAAATGAGTGTGACAAAAAACAGTGATGATGATTAAATCTGGATGAGCACTCTATGAGGGTCCACTACACTCTTCTCTCTATTTTTGTTTATCTGGAAAGTTTCATAATACGAATTTTAAATAATTACCTAGGGTGGACATTGCTGATTCAGTAGGTCTGGGCCTCGGTTTCTTCAGTGGTAAAATGGGGCAGGGAGAGGGCATTGGGATCAGATCAACCATCTATGCAGAGCGGTTGTCTCCCTGAGGGATGGGGCAAAACTATTGGGGGGCTTTTTAAAGCTCCACTGCCCTCCCCACTCTGGGGTTCTGACATGAGCGCCCACGCTGAGGAGTGTGTGACTCCCTCGGGTAAGGCTGAGGACGAGAGCTAACACCATTGCTACTTGGTAGCTGAGGCTCTCAAGGAATCTTAAACCGGTGGGGCTTCAAGCAAAGCTGGCCTGGGGGCACCTGGGTCAGAGGGCTCTGGCATCTATGAAGGCTCCAAACCTGAGGAAATCAGGGCCCCGATGAGTCCTAGGGGGCCTGGGACACCCCTGCTGTGCACTCTTCTCTAAATATTTGTCCCCTTTCTATGAAGTGAAGGGCCCAAGTGCTTGGGGAGGAGGAGGGCGAAAGGGGGTGCTGAGGACAGCTCGGGTTCACCTCAGTCTCTCAGAGCGTTCACTTTGGGCCACTTTATCTGCACCCACATCTCCTCCCCCAATCTCAAGCATTTATCCAAATCAGACAGAATGGAGGCCCTCAGAATGAGGGAACCCTGACAACAGGGTTCAAAAGGAGTGGAGACAGAAAAGGGCTTCATGCAAGCTGAGGGAAGGCCCGTCCTGCGATCCAGATCCCACAGTCCTAGGAGGTTGGAGACCACTTCTCCTGCCCTCAGGTACAGGTGGGGAGCTGAGGTCCAGGTGATATCTCCAGAACTAGGGCCCAGCCAACAAGTCAACCCGGGAGCCTCCTTTGAGAGGCAGGGAGCCTTGGAGGATCTTGCAGGCTACTGGGTGTAGCTGGGGCCCAGAGGTGCCCTCAGGCCACTGCATGCCAGCGTGGTGCCCACGGGGACAGAGCCAATCAGGGAGGGACCTTAAATGAATCAGGAGGCATCAATGCTCCAGAAAAGACCCAGCTGCCCCAAGAGGCACTGTTGAGCCCCTCCAGTGCCCTGCTGTCTTCAGAAGACCCTGCGGCACTTGCTGTGGCTTAGCCCAAGCCCCACCCTGTGGCAGCCCACACCCCCACTCCCCATCGAGACTCAGGCTTGGGTGCTCACGTGTCAGAGCCCTGAGCCACCCTCAGGGCACACAACCCTTCCCTGAAGGGAAAGCCATGGGGAACAGCAGGCTGGCTGGGGGATGTGTGGTATGTCCCTTGGACACTCTGGGCCTCAATTTTCAGACCTGGCAAATGGGTCGGCGGCCATTGCCCTGCCTGTGTGCGTGTGGTGGGGCGGGTTGCTGTTGAGAATGATGGAGGATTCTGGCAGGGAGGGTGGAAAAGCCCTTTGTAAGCTGGAGGTCTGTGAGGACGCCCAGCCTGACCCCCATGGCCCTGGTCCCTTTCCCCCAAACCTTCAGGATCTTTTCCAGCTGCTTCTGTGTGTCGACCACGATGATGTTGGCACGGCAGTCATGGGCGATGTACCGGCAGGCTTCGGGGGAGCTGGTTGTGTAGATGCCAGTGACGATGCCACTGCAGGAGACCCAGGAGGATGCGTGTCTGGGCAGGTGCAGTGGGCCACCCCCTTGGACCCACCCCCTGCCCGACACACCCACAGCCCCCAGGCCCAGAGAGCTCCCATGGCCCAGACAGGCAGCTCAGCACAGTCGCCCTAGGCAGAGCAGGGACAAAGGTGGTGCTGGGGAGGGCCCCGGGGAAGAGATGGGATGTTGGGGACGGGGTTGGGGGCCCCTAAAAAGAGATAACGACCCTCTCTCCGCTCTCTGCCCACCTCCAACCCACTGGAGACCCGGCCCCTCCCTCAGCCACTCACCCTGCGAATACTGTGCCCACTGCCGAGAAGAACCACTCCGGGGAGTTGAAGCCGAGGATGGCCACGCTGTGGGCCCGCTCCAGGCCAAGCTCCAGGCCAAAGGCAGACAGGCCGGGTCAGCCTCTCATTCTCACCAAGCCCCCCTTCCAAACTGCAGGGACCCTGCCGCCCACCTGAGGGACCACCCTCCCAGGCTCCCTCATTAGAGAGTACCCTGGGGGACGAGGCACTCAACAGCCCTTGCTGCCCCTCCCAGGGCCTTCCCGGGGAGCCCAGACCTCAACCCAGTGCACCAGGCTTCTCAGGCCCCTTGAATGGGACAAAAAACGAGAAGCTCATGTCACGTCCTGGCACACGGCAAGGGCCCAGTGAACGTAAACCCTCAGCACCAGGCCAGAGTGGACAATTAGCTCAATAAATGGGCTGGTTTTTACTGTTATCCTTTCTAAGGGCTTGCCCAGTGGGGTGTCGGAAAGAGGCCTGTGAGGACCAGAGCTGGAAGGCAGGACTGGGGAGGGGAGAGGCTGTGCCTGGAGGGGCTCCCTCACCTTTAGGAAGCCCTTGGCGGCTTTGCGGGCCAGCAGGTAGTATTGGTTGTAGGAGATGTGCTCCCACATGCCCTGTCGCTTGAAGCCCAGAGCGCTGAGGTCCCCGTACTTGTCCAGAGCCTCGCAGAACATCCGATGCACAGTGTAGGGAGTCTGTGGGCAGCTGGGGTCTATGCGCAGGTGGACGCGCCCATCGGCCCGAGTTGTCCACAGCGCCTCCTCTGCAGGGTCCGGGAGACCACAGCTTGGATCGTGCCAGCCCAGGGTTGTCCCCAGGGGACCCTTGGTCCTACCTTAAGCAGAGCTCCCAGGCCTCTGTTCCCAACAATGCCTTGGGCACTGGGCCAAGGGGGCTGGCAGACACACCAGGAGGCTCCCTGGAGGGGGAGGTCTGACAGCCTTGAAGGATGGGCAAGCCTCTAGGGGTGCAGCAAGGAAAAGGAGAGAGAATAGCTGGAGGGGAGGAGGAGGCCTTGGGGACCCTAGAGACATTTTCCTGCCAGCTGGGATTTGCCCCCTGAGGGTGGGCAGTCTGCAGTGGATTTGCGGCTGCCCCAGAAGAGTGGGACTGTCAGATCCTTGGGGTTTCTACCCTTCCTCTGCCTCCTGAGAATGGCTTGGGGACAGACCCAATTGACAGAAGGTCAAAGCATCAAAAATAGCCCCTTCCAAGGGGTTAGAGGAGACTGAAAACCAGCAGGCTCTGATCACTAGCCTGGAAAATTTCCCAGTCCCAGGAAATAATCTAACCATCTCTGCTCATTCTTGCCTAGTGCCAGGCCCCATGCGAATGCCTCACATGGGGATCTCATCTAGTCTGCACAACATGGGTCTGGTAGCCCCATTTTACAGATGGGGCAGCTGCAGCTCAGAGAGGTTCAGTCATTTCCCCAAGGTCACACAGTGGGAAAGGTATGCCTGAGGCCAATGCTCACACTTGGGACAGTGTCCCAGGCACAACCTAGCCTTTTTTACTGTGTGCAGTAGGTGGGAACAGAGCTTCAACATTTAGTATGTGAGATGTGAGGTGAGCCGTTGAACCCTGAGTCTGTTTTCTCAGGGGAAAGGTAAGGGTTTAGTTCTCATGGATGATATGAGGGTCAAAAAAATGAAAAAGCCTTGGCATATAGTTGGGGCTCAATAAATGCACACTTTTGTTCTTCCTCCTTTTTCTAAGTTCTCCAGATCATTTGCAAAGGAGGCTTGGATGGGTGGTCTAGATCCTTTTGTCCATGAGGCCACTTTTGGGGCCATGGCGGTCATTCTAAAAAGGTGACCCAAGGGTGGGGGAGTGAGGGCTGACTAGGACCACAGGGGCTACCCTGCCACCTGCTAGCCAGACCCATGCTGAGATGGAGAGGTCCCACCTCCTTGGATGTCCATCTCGAGGCGGGACCAACAGGGGTCCTGTGACCAGCCCTTCCCCGAGGCAGCAGATGGACTGATGACCTTGTCTCTCCTGTTCAACACTCTAAGGTTTCATGTGGACCCTGAAGTTGGCAGAAAGAGGTAAAGATCCTGGGGCTGGGACAGGAGAGCCCATCCTTCCTCCCATGGAGGCCAAGGATGGGGGACAAGGGGACATATTCCGGCCCAAGCAGAAGAAGGGAATGTCTGAGGCAGGGGAATGTCAGCCTGGGAATGTGGGCTGGGGCAGAGAGAAGGTCACCCAGTGCCAGGCCTTGTGTTCTGACAGAAGTCAGAACCATGCTGGCTGGCGTCCACCACCTCCCCAGGCTGAGACTCACATCCCCAGGTGGAGGCGTGAGCCAGGGCCACTGAGGACCCCTCTCCAATCACTTCTCAGACATCTCTAAGCCCCTTTCCCATATCCTGGGACCCCAGCCTGGCAGATCCCAGTGATCAACCTCTTTAGGGTCTCCAGTCCCTGCACAAGGTGAAAGTCCATTCACATGAGCAGACCAGGGCAAAGACACAGGCTGTGGAGTCAGGTCGATCTGGGTTCCAATTCCGTTCTGCCACTCCCTGCTGTGTGACCTAGGAAAGTCTTTCTCCTCCTAGCTCCATTTTAATCATCGTCAAACGCAAAGGGTTGGAGAGGTTATGGAGAGACTGTAGCCCTCATACAGGTGGCGGGAATGTAAAATGGTGCAGGCATATTGGAAGCCAGTTTAGCAGTTTCTTAAAAAAATTGAACATAAATCTACTATACAACCCAGCAGTTCCACTCTTAGGTATCTACCCAAGAGAAACGAAAACACACATCCTCACAAAGACTTGTACATGAATGTTCATAGCAGCATTATTTATAGTAGTCAAAAAGCGGGAACAACCAAATGTCCATCAACTGGTAAGTGAAAACTAAATGTGGCCTCTCCACACAGCGGAATACTATTTAGCACTAAAAAGGAAAAAAGTACTGATACAGGCAACACCATGGATGAAACTCAAAAACATGTTCGGTGAAAGAAGCCAAAAGCAAAGGACCATGCATCGTCTGATTCCATTTCCATGGAATGTCCAGAAAAGGCAGAAATGATAGAAAGCAGATGAGTGGTTGCCTGAGGCTTGGGGTGGGAATGGGGAGTGACTACAAGTGGACACCAGGGATCTTTTTGGGGTGATGGAAAAGTTCTAAAATTGGATTGCTGTGATGTTTGTACAACTGAAAATTTGCTAAAAATCATAGAAAAAGTGACTTTTTTCAATGAAAGAGTGACAAATCGTTACACTTAAAATGGGCAAATTCGATGGCATATAAAGTACAGTTCAATAAAACTGGTTTTAGAAATGGGAGGAAGGGGAATTCCCTGGTGGTGCAGTGGTTAGGACTCTGCACTTTCATTGCTGAGGGCCTGGGTTCGGTCCCTGTTCGGGGAATTAAGATCCCACAAGGTGCGTGGCACAGCCAAAAAAAAAAAGAAGGGAGGAAGAATGGAACGCTGACACACAACCTCCTCACCCAAATTGGGACAAGAATTCCGTGAGGTAGCCCGGCCTGCGTGCCCAGAGCCTGGCAGAGTCACTTCCCAGTAGCTGGTAGCTCTCTTCCTTTCCCTGGTACAGATTCCTCTTCGTGCTTAGACCAGAAAAGGCACATTTCTCCTGTGGGCACTGCTAGATGCTCATGCTGCGCTCCATTTACCTGTTCCCCCAGGCTTGCCAAGATCATCACAGGTAAGGCTTACGCTCTGCTGTGGAAGCTTCCCTCAGCCCAAAGTTTTAATTCTAACTTATCATCTTTTAAGTTATAACCTTTTCTAAAAAATCACAAAGCAATACATATGTGTTCTAAGAAATAGAAAACAATTTAGAAGTACATGATATAAAATGGGATAGGGCTTTCTTAATGCTGCCTGTCTGAGTAACCACTGTTCACATTTGGTGTATGTCATGCTTATACAGATATACATACAAGGAATTCATTTTAATTCTGTTGCTGTTGTTTTTTTATCCAAAGGGGAAAAAAAAGAATCGTGTTACTATTGTATTACTCAAGGGTAGCAAACCCAAAATGCCCATAGGGGATAGGTAGGTAATGTACCAGCTTCATAATAAATAATATATAAGAGTAAACAATAAATGAATGAAGTGCCCCAGAATCTGCATGTGAAACACAGAGGCACAGTCTTCATTTTCACAAAGAAATAGGCTCCCTCTCATTTTCCTTGAGACACGTGGCCCTTGTAGTCCACCTTTTGTTTCTCTGTTTTTTGATAAAGACAGAGAAGAGTACAACGTTTTACTAAGGAAAGCTGCAGTACAAGGGTAGTGATCACTGCCCCGACCCCAGCCTCGGTGTCAGGGAGGCAACATGGAGTGGTGGGGACTGTGGGGTGGGGGGAGCACACGCTTCATCTAAAGGGGTGGCTGCTCCTTGGCTCTAGGATTTGGTGCCCAGGAGGAAAGGAACCTGAGGGCTACCTGAAATCTGATGTTTATGTGTGTCATCTGATTTTTAAATGTTGGCTCCTACATTCAGACAGCCATTAGCCAAGTCATCCGTTTTTAACTTCCGTGACATTAATGTATCTCTCTCATTGTGTGTGTGTGTGTGTGTGTGTGTGTGTGTGTGTGTGTGTGTGGCTGTGTTGATACGGCTCCGTTGGCCACATCGTAATTTCGTATCATCATGTACATATCACAACCACTTCCCCATTGAAAGACACTCAGATGATTTCCAGGTTTTAGCCCTTAAGCTTTCCAAAGGACAGATTTCTAGACGTGGGTTTACTGCATCTGAAGAAAAAAGCACGTAAAATTTTGTTGGATGTTTTGGACAGAGTTCCTTCACCTGATTTCTTCTCTCCCACTAACTACACGGTTCTGCCTTTCCCCTGTGTTAGTTTTTATCTCATGGTGCCTTCGCTTTGGGGTTAAGTCACCTCACATCCTTCTCAGAAGGAGGAAAGAAGGAATGGACAAGGGAAGGAAAGGCAGTTGGTCCGTGAGATCAGTCTCCTCTTAGCCCAGCTGCGTTGTGACGGGGATGAGAGGCCTGGCCCCTGGTGGACCCACGCCCTTCGGGAAGGGTGACCAGGCAGTGCAGCTCCGGCCCAGCCCTTTCTCTCTACATTTACTGCACAGGCTCAGCTGTCTGAACCCCAGACTAGCCAGAAGGGAAGACTTTGGTGGGAAGGGGCCTGCCCCTGCCCTTGGCCTTCCAGAGGCCCAGTCATTCTCCTTCCCTTGAAGGAATTAGAATGGGCACAGCTCCCATTTACTGAGCACCCTACTTGTGCCAGGAGGGCTGCGTGCCACCTTGTTCTATGACCTCGTGTTTAACAACCTTCCATCCTGTGAGACTCACAGAGGCTAAGTCACCGCTGGCAGAGCTGGGATCCCAACCCACAGTCTGACTCCCAAATCCACACAGTTCCAGTTGGCCATGCTGGGGTCATGGTGGGGCTCCTGGGAAAGGACTGTCATGCCTCCTGCCCAAGTCCTGCGCTGGGGCTCTGGCTCGATGACCTTGGGCAGCCAGGACCTCCGGCCACTGCCTCTTCCTACATTCCAGAGGCTCCCAGAGTGACCTTTCTGAACCCATATCTGACCTGTTCAAAAGCCTCCCACATCTCCCCTTGACCACAGGGTGATGCCCTCACTGTGGCCTCTCAGGAAGGCCCTCCCCAAAGGGGCTCGCCAGTCTCTGCCCACCTCAGCACAGCCAACCTCAGCTGCTCCCGGTTCCCTTAATTCCCACCCACCCCCGGGCCTTTGCCCATGCTGTGACTCTGCCTAAACCACCCTTCCCCCATCACATCCACCTCTCCCACCTTTCACGCCCCAAGTGCCACCCCCTCACTGGGGACTTTAGTGCCTGAGCCTCACTGCGGGCCAAGTCCTGGTTGGGTCTGCCTCTCCCACCAGGCTGGAGGCTCTCAAAGGCAGGTCTGATTCCTCCCTGCCTGGACCCGAGAAGAGGGCAGGGGGCCTTAGAGGAAGCACAAGTCAGTCTCTGTCCCATCCCAGTCCCAGAGGCTGGATTGAATGACGGTGTGTCCAGGGGACCTGGGCCTTTCCCTCTCTCCCCTCCTCCCTTCCCCCCAGGATGGATGAGGGTGGTACAGGACACATTGCTGCCCAAGTACAGAGAGAGGTGGGCCCCCAGAGCAGATGCCTGCCCAAGTGGGCCACGGCAGGCTGAACCTCCGTCCTGCATGCTTGAGAGCCCCCAGGTAGGGCCTGGCAAGACCCAGCCCCGCTCAGTGCCCTCCTGACCTGAGTCCACCACAGCTCAGTGGCCTCAGGCTTAGGAACTGATGGAAGTGAAGATAGATGAGCCTCCCTGGCTGCAGTGCCTCATCCTCTCCCGCTTCTCATGTCCATGTATCCCCACCTCTGGGCCTTTGCTCACTCCATTCTCTCTCCCAATCTCATCTCTCTCGGAAGAGAAATCTCTGGACAGTGAGGTAGAAGACCTACCTATCAGCAAGGTGGACAGAGCAGTCAGAAGGGGTCCTTTGCCCACAAAGCACTGGATATTGGCCCTGCTCCCCTGGCCACAGCAATGAGTCCAGAACCCCATGCCCTGCACAGGGGCCATGAGGTCACCGTGCTGGGCCTTGCCCCGAAGGAGCGCTCCTTGTGGGCAGTGACCGATCCACTCAGAGCCTCTCTCTTGCAGAGTTGGACAGTGACTTGCAGAGATCATGACAGATCCACCGAGATCAAGGGGTGGTAGGAGTCCTAGCACAGTGTGGGGAGCAGAGAGAAGCAGGCAGTGGCAGTGCAGCAGAGAGGGGCTGGGTTTGAGCAACAGTGGTTGTCACCAGAGTGGGGAACCACGGAGGTCTCTTTCTTCCCATCCCCACTGGACACTTTCTAAACTTCCTTTCTTCTCTGCCTGTCCTCATGATAACCTCCATCAACTAAAGCCATCTGAACTCACCTATCTACCTATGTACCTGCCTACTTACCTACCTTCCTACCTACATACCTACCTGGGTTTCTCCTAAAATCAAAGAACATGAAGTAGCAAAGATGGAATTAGACAAACAGACAACACCCACTGTTGGCAAGGGTGCTGTGCCGTTTGGAAGTGTGAATTGGTATGACTTTCCTGGGAGCGATTTAGCAATAAATATCAAAGGGATTAAAAAAGAAGTAACTTCTGACACAGCAATCACACTTCTAGAAAGTACCCATGGGAAACAATCAGAGACACACAGAGCGAGAACAGGGAGATGGATATCTTAGCAGCTCTGTTTCTATTAACAAAATCATTGGAAAAAACCCAGTGTCCAATAGGGGGACATGATAAATTCTTTAGGGTACAGCCCTATCATGGATTCATAGGCAGTCATCAAAATAGTATTTAAAAAATATTTAATGACACAAGGAGATGTCCAGAGTATACCCTTAATAGAAAAAAAGGGAACAAACAAAAGTGCATATAAAAATGCAGAGAGAAAACTAAAAAGATCTGCATCAAAGTAATATTGTTAAAAAGCTTAGCACATGGTGTGTGCTCAAGAAATCTCTCTCCGTCCTTTCTGACTAGACTCTGAACTTGTGATGCAAGCCCTGGACTTGCAATAGATGTTTGCCAAAAGAATAAATAAAACTGAACGTGTGATGCCCATCGGGAATATAGACTGAGACCTCAGTGGTGGGGGAGTGGTGGGGTGTAGGGCATCCTTGAGCAGTGGAGGCAGGGTATTCCTACACATAGTACCATCAGAGGGAGAAGAAACTGAGTCTCAGAGGGGGAAGGAATGGCCAAGGTCACAGCAAGTTAGGGGCAGAGCTGGGACTGACTAGGACAAGACCTCTGACTGGCAGCTGCCTTGCATCCAGTGGCTAGGGGGCTGGTCAGTGAATGAGGTTTAGGCCCGGGGGTCCATGGTCTATTCCTTTGGGGATGGTGTTGGCGGAAGAGGAGAGTGGTACCTGAGTCCCCTGACCCTCTGCCACAAAGTAGGCTGCTCAGAACTGAGCAGGAGGGAGGCATCACGAGTGGGTCCAGGGCTGCTCTGGTACGTCTCAGCCAGCCTACCTGCAGGTGATTCCTTGGAGGATAGCAGAAATATAAGAAATCGGGATGGGTTGCCAGACCCTTAAATTTGTCCCCATCCCCTCACCTCGAAACTCAACAGGGGCATAGGTCTATCCCATGCCCAGCCATCTCACTGCTGCAATAACAGCCCAAACATGCCCAGGACCCAATCAAGGTCCCTATCACCCAGCAAGGCACCCCACATCCAAACCAGCCCTGATTCCAAACGGCATCCGAGGGTTAGATCTATGGGGAGATCTACAGAGAACCCAGCTAGCAGGCAGCCTGCAGCCAACAGCCCCAAGCACACACCCGGAGAATGTCCGCTGAGCACTGGGGGCGGACTGTCCCAAGGCCCCGCTTGCACTTTGTCCTGCCTCTGTCTCGTCTCCCGCTCTCTCTCTCATGTTGCCCCACCTTGTCTTGGCCAGACTCCGGCCTGTGTCTTACAATCACCCATTGTGCTGGGAGTGGTGAGGCAGGCAGGGAGCTGTGTTCTCTGGGGCTCTGGAATAAAGGCTCCTGAACAGCAGAGGAAGTCACTCTCAATTAGCTGGGAAAGGGAGAAACACAGAGAGCAGAGAGGAGAAGCCCAGGGTGTTTTCTGCAGCCTGTGGGAATGGCCTTGGAATGAAGCTGATTAAGAAGAAGGAGGGAGACACTGATCCTGGGTAAATGTGGTTCTAGGGCCGGGACAGATGTCTATCTTCAGGACACGGCATCCTGCAGCTCCTGATGCAAAGGCTCATCTGGGACGAGCACCAGGGTGTCCCTCTTCATACAGGGATCCTTTGCTAAGGGTCTTTGGAACCTGCTTAGCCCCATGCCAGGCACTCTGGGGATATATGAGGGGAAGAGCCCACGGTGGCTTCAGGACATGATGAGAGATTAGGGTCAAGGCCTGCCTGGGCCAGAACGGTTTGTCCAGCCCTTGGCACACCTGTGGCTTGACAGAACTGGACATTTTGATGAGGGAAGAGTTTTTACAAGGATCCCCAGAGGCTCCGCTTTTTTCAGCTGGCGTGGCTGAGATTACCACCTGTTCCCATTTCCTCTGACCTCTGGGAAGTCGTTCTACCTTCCCCTACCCCCACTCCCACCAGAAGCTGAAATGACAGCGATCCTCTGCCTCACACTGTGCCCAGGGCCCCTCCCTGCCCCCCAGCTGCAGGCTCTGAGCTCCCTGAGGACAAGGGTAGTACCTGTCTCCTTCCAGACAAAATACCACGCATGCCCTTGAAACATTTGGGAAAGGGTAGAAGCGTGGGACAGAGGGAGGCCTGGTGAACAAGCTGGGCTGAGCTCCCAGCCTCCTGACCTCCAGCTCAAAACTCCCCAGTGGGTGTGAGAGTTTCCTAGGGAGAGAGAGTGCAGGGAACAGGTCTGGTCAGCACCTCCACCAGCCCCATCACCGGCAGCTGCTTGCCTTAGATCCCCTCCTCTTCCCTGTGGTCTTGACATTGCCTTGATCCAGCTGGGGTTCACGCTTAACCCAGAAAGGGCTAGAAAAAAATGTATGTCTAGGCCCAGCACAAGGCTGCCTTTGTGTGGAGGTCAGATCCCAGCTATTCTGTGGCCCAACTCGGTGGACCTGTCCCCGGGAGAACAGCCATCTGGGCAGCTCAGAGCCCAGCCTGGGGACCAGAGCTTGAGGACCCTCCAGCTTCTTGGGAACTCAAGGAGACCCAGGTGAACTCTGATTCCTGCAGGCAAGCCTCTAAGAGCTCTCCAGAGGGACTGCAGCTTGGCAGTTAGGAGGCAGGGGCTGGCCAGGGCATGCAGGAGGGGAGGGGACCACACCTAAACAGTCCCAAAGAGGCAGTGTGCCAGTTAAGACTTCCACATCTTACTAGCTGTGTCATTCTGAGAACTCACTGAACTTGTCTGAGCTCAGTTTGCCCTACCACATGAGAATGATAACAGTGCCTACCCCACTGCTGCCATGAAGAGAAGATGAAAGATGAAAGTTTATCCCTGAGCACAGAGCCTAGCAGACGGTAAATGTTCAGTAAAAGTTGCTCTTATTAAGGTTCAGGTGTGTGGGGAAGAACGATTTAACCCACTGTAATCCGCTGAAGACCCTCTCCCCAAACAGTCTTTGGGACAGATAGTTGCCCTTCCTCAATTTTATGGAAATGGCAGCTTTGAGGCCCCTTCCCACACGTGGCTGCGCCAATATCCTCTCCCATACAGAGTCTGGAGCCAGGACTCTTGGAGCTGCTGGGGAATCGGGCAAATAAGCCTCAGGGCCAAGCCAGCACACAGGGGGCACTCAAGCCATGGTGAATCTGGATCTTACTGCAGCTGCGTTCCAGAGCTCCCCCCACTCCACCCTTCAAAACCCTGGAGGCTACACGAGTTGGGGTTCGGAGGAGTGTGACCCACAGGGAAGGCTTGTGGGAGCCAATGAGGTCTGGCACTGCCCTGGGCAGTGCCTGGGGTCCCGTGGGCAATGGTGCTGAGAAGCCTCCTCAGCCCCTCCCAGATTGTCCCCTTCTTCTTATCACCAGCCCTAGATGCTAAACTCCCAAGGGCAGACCACTCAGCTCAGGCCCAGGCCCAGAGGGAGCTTAAACGTCTGAGGCCAGCTAGAGGTCCTCCTCATCCAGGAAGCACCCTGATCACCCAGTTCCCAGGTAGCAGGCCTTCCTTCCTCAGCCTCTGTGTGCCCTTCACCCAGAGCCTGTCTGCCCTCAGACTAGGAGCGCTCTGAGGGCAGGATACTGTCCATCTCAGTATCCCCAGCAGCCTAGCCCTGCACAGAGGATGGAGAGTCCAGGTTCGCCCCCAGCCTGGCTGTCCCTACCAGGTTCCCGAAGTCCTGATAAACCAGAATGGCTCTGCTGCCTCCCCTACAGTTGACTCCTCCTTCCCCACCCCTCCTTTAAAGTTGGTGGCCCCCTTCCCACCCTCGGCCCTTGCCTGGCCCCTGGCTGCCAGCCCTCTCTGATGGGTCCCTCTCTGGGATTCCCTGCCCACTTGTTTGAAACCTGTCTGTTCTCTGTGCCCCGCTGCTGCAGTGCTGCCGGATGCTAACTAAGATTAAGCAACTGAGGCCCAAGGGGCTCGGATTACTTGTTCCTCCTTGGAAACACTCCCGACACGGAATGCTCCACGGGACGCTGAACTTGCACCACATTGGCTCCCTTCCTGCCCCTTGAGTTGCAAAACACCAATGCCATCACTCACAGTCAGGACTTCTGAGCTCCAGGGCTTTGCTGTGCACAGTCCCCGGGTGCTGACAGCTGCTCTATAAGCGCTGCAGAGAAGGAATTATCCAGTCCAAGGAAAGAAAGCCTGAGCAAGCTGATGGGACCTGCCAGAGGTGACGCAGCAAGCTGCCCTGGCTCTCGGGAAGAGAGTGTGGCAGCTGCCTGGGCCCAGCTGGCCCCTCTCCTGGGCTCTCTCGGTGCCTTTCAAACCCTTCCCCTCAGAAATCGGTCAATGCTTTCCTTGGTCCAGGTCCCTCTTCATCTCTAAGGAAGAGCAGAGAGGCAGAGTCCACTCCAGGAAAGTGCACACCTCAGGCCAGATCCCTGCCGAGGCCACCCCAAGACACCCAGCCCGGGAGAGGGGCAGCTTGTCTGATGGCAGCAGCGAGCCCCGCCGCGGTGAGGGGATTGGCGTTTGATCTCCAAGGGACCAGGCAGCCTGGGGAGCAGGGTATCTGAAGGCCTGGTCTGGTGTCTCCCCTCGTTACACCTTTTACGTCTCAGCTTCCTCACAGACCATGGGCATGGTGACCTTCGCCCAGCTGTCGGCCCTCCAGCCCATGACAGAGCTTGTGACAGAGCAGAGAGGTCCCAACTCTGTTCCTGCCCTCACATCAGGCCTGTCCTCTGACCGGGAAAGCCAAGTCAGAAGAAACGCTGAGGGAAGAGTCTTCAGAACAAAGGCTCCAGTCCTCTCCGCCTTCACTAGCCTCTTTATTGCCCCATTTGGGGACCCTTGGAACTGGCCTCCCCAGCTAGTCCCACTTCGAATGCTACCACCCACTCCCCTAAACCCACAATCCCTGTTTAGCCACGAGGAAGACCCTGGATGTACCCACATCGAAGAACATTCTACGAAATACACAAGCCGGGCTTCCCTGGTGGCGCAGTGGTTGAGAGTCCACCTGCCGATGCAGGGGACACGGGTTAATGACCCGGTCCGGGAAGATCCCACATGCCGCGGAGCGGCTGGGCCCGTGAGCCATGGCCGCTGAGCCTGCGCGTCCGGAGCCTGTGCTCCGCAACAGGAGAGGCCACAACAGTGAGAGGCCCACATACCGCAAAAAAAAAAAAAAAAAAAAAAAAAAATACACAAGCAGTTCAACAGTCAGCTTGTCATCTCCCCCGACCAGCTCCCACCCAAACGAACGCCCAAGGGAGCTGGAGTGGCCTCGGGATCACCATCTGCCTTCTCTGAGGAGCCTGAAGCTGGGCAAATCACAACTGAGCTAACCAGCACCTCAGAGGAAGCTCTTCACCCGTGAGACGTGACACAGATCAGCGACAAGACAGCAACAATGTTCCATCCCAAGGACAGCACTGAACCCGGGAGGCAGTGATCCTCTGTGCCACGCACCGATTCCTTGCATTTTTCTTTTAAACGTCTGTTGTTGCTACAATATTGTTGTACAGCCAATAAAAATGAACAAAAGCTGTGTTATTATCATTTTGTTGACTCGTCAGGGTAAATGATAACTCTGTTTCTCACAAGGTGCAATTATCTGGAAGTGAACGTCCTTGAAAGAGCATGTGGCCTCCCAAGCTTCCAGAAACATCTCTGCCAGCTCGGGCCGGCCAGCCTGCCCCTGGGCCCAGTCAACCCGCTTGGACTCTCCAAGGCCTTGCTTATCTGGGCCTCCTCCCATCCTTCAGCAACGGCTTGCCCTGGATGAGGCCCCAGCTGTCTTTCTACCTCTGACCTCTCTCCTTCCCAAACTTCTTGAAGAAAAAAACTTCCTCCCTCTTCCTTCCATCAAGCTTGGCCCTGATGGCGGCAAAGAGGGTAGGGGCGTGGTGGGGTCCCTGTGGGCATGGAGATCAGGATTTCCGCCTTCCCAGTCCCCCAAAGTTCTGTCCTGCGTGGGTCCCCTGGCTTGCTTCGTTAGTGTCCCGTCAGCCCCCTCCAGCACACCCAGTACAGCTCCATCCCTGCCCTGGACCACCCGGCTCTGCCCAGCAGCCTCCCACCTGGCTCACCTGGAGAATTCAACTGGGCATCTTTCACCTTCGCTGGGGACGAGAGCTTGAGAGCATGGCTTAGGGGCTCTTTGGAGACTGTGTGCCCGTCAGTCAGGGAGCTGGCAGGGGAGGGGAAAAACAATTGTTAGAAGATGGCAGACTGGCCTGGGCTCCCGATGCTGGCCCAGAACACGTCTCAGCAGCCCCGGGGGTGACGCTGGCATCTCTGCCTCCCGGGTGAGTCAGGGGACAAGACCTTAGTAGTTGCAGGAGTTAACCTCACCCCCATGTCACCCTCCCCCTTCAGGTTCTAAGGACTCAGTAGAAAGAAAAATCAAGTCCTGCTCTGCTTTAATTTGCTGTGAGACTCTGGGCAAATGCATGCCTCTCTCTGGGCTCAAGTGTCCCCATCTGGATAAAGAAAGGCTTGGGGTCTGGCACTGGAGGAAAACTTTGAGGGTTGGGAGGTGCCCCCACGCCCTTTCTCTCCACCCCCACCAGCCCTCAGGCTTTGGGAATAGCCATGCTTAGAAACTCAGAGTGGAGCTGAGGACACTCCTACAGCTCTCACGAGTCCTAAGCAGGCCCCCAAGTGAGGCCCTCTCCCCTGCAACGGTGTCTGTGAGTGTGCCCTATGTCCATGACCTAATGGACAGAACAGGCATGGGACCAGGGAAATCTGGGGCTCTTGCCATCTGTCTTCACTCCTGGCCCAGATCCCCCTTGCCTCCCAGGCTTGGCGGCTCTGGACAATGAATCTCCTCTTCTGGTCAACACAGCCCACGGGTTTACTGGGCCTCCATTATCAACTCAGCCTCACTGCTCCTTGACATGATTCCTCCTCAGGGTTCAACTGGCCAGACCTCAATCTCCTGGGTGGATGAGCAGATGGGGTTCAGTATACACCTCAGGGTCAAGCAGGATTACTCAACTCCGGGGACACCTTTCACAGTCATCGGGTATGTAAACAGAGCCTACTGGAGTTGTGCAGTGTGCAACCTGTGCAGCTGGTCTTGGCAGCCCTGAGGGCAGGACCCTGGCTCCAGGGAATCCCACCTGTCTGTCAGGGTGGGGCTGGTCCCATCCCTACCTAGTCCCCAGGCAGCTTGCTCAGTTACCTGCTTCTCACATTCGTCCTTACTCCTTGCTGGTACCGCAGGTTCAAATTAAGTTTGCAAACACATGCAGGCCCACCTGGTGCCAGTCTGTTTAAGAACCTGAGATAGGTTTTAAAGCAAAAGACATCATGAGGTTATGAAGGGAGGGCAGTGAGGAGGAGGGGGATGAGTGGGGTGCCAAGCTGGTCCCCTTCTTGGGAACTTTGTGAACAAGGCTGGGCCACGGGGCTGAAGCAGCCCTTCTGTTGCTATGGTGACCTGCTCCAGGGAGGCTGCCGGAAGGACTGAAAAGATGACAAAGCATGCTTCTGGGGTGAGGCCTGCTGTGCCAGGCAGAGGGAAACGGAGGGTTCTGAACACCGTGGGACTTGTCCTGCTGACTTTGGATCATCGGTTACTGCCATTACTCTCTTGGGTTGTTGAGTAAAAGCTGCCTCCACCTTGGGACAAAGAAGACTATAATGTTATCAAATGACTCCTGCACTCTGGGCTCAGACAATTACAGGGCAAATGGGGGGACACGCACATAACTAGGCGGAGGGTCCCACACTGAGAGTCCGGGGGAGGACTGTGAACTTGGTGTAACATCCATGCTCTATTTCGGCCCCTGTCCTCCAAAGATAGGGCTGCCCACAGGGTAAACCAAGTGCTTAAAGCCAATCAGCTTTTGAAATCACCAGCTGTGGGCAGCCACCCCCCAAATTAGCCAAGGCATCACTGGCTGTAATCTCCCACCATCTTAACTGCTTCCTCACAAACAAGCCTGTTTTTAAATCCTCACCATCAAAAGGTACAGGCAGCATTTCTGCCACCTAATAAAATTTGCATAAACTGGTTCTGGTTTTAAAATAGCTAAATGGGTTTCCCGGGTGGCGCAGTGGTTAAGAATCTGCCTGCCAATGTAGGGGACACGGGTTCGAGCCCTGATCCGGGAAGATTCCACATGCTGAGGAGCAACTAAGCCCATGCGCCACAACTACTGAGCCTGTGCTCTAGAGCCGCGAGCCACAACTACTGTGCCCACGTGCCACAACTACTGAAGCCTGCATGCCTAGAGCCTGTGCTCCGCAGCAAGAGAAGCCACCGCAGTGAGAAGCCCGCGCACCGCAAGAAAGAGTAGCCCTTGATCGCCGCAACTAGAGAAAGCCCGCACAGTAACGAAGACCCAACGCAGCCAAAACTAAAATAAATTAATTTAAAAAAAACCACCTAATTATCCAAATGAGTAAAGTATGCTCTTCCTCTTGGTTTGAACCTTCAAGATTTAGTCCCCTTAGGGGGAGGGTATCCTTGTCCATCATCTGAAACAGAATTTGCTGGACCCCCCTATAACTTTTTCCTGCTCACTTCACTCAAGGTCATACTAGTAACAAACTCTACAGGTCTGGCTTGTAACACAAAAATGAGCGAAACTGCATCGCGTCGAGGGCCATCTGCCCCTTCCCAAGGTGGCTGCTGCCTCACACGTCTTTGTTGGCCATGGTCGTCTTTAGTTTTTAATTCTCACCTGCATTACTAGTGGTCACTTCTTGCCACTGTCACTGTGCCGGCCTGTAGCAACTCACCTCCCTCCTACTTTACAGGGTTTTTTTGGTAGCAGACTAGGAAATAAAATATCCAAGCTTGTTAGAATTGTCAGTTAACTCAGAGGAGATGGCTTCCAAAGTGAAATTTATAATGTTTTCCTCAAAGAAAAGAGATTTGGGGAGCAATCCCTTCAGTTTTGACTCCTTAAAAGCATTTTGGGCCCCTTCTAATTCTTGCTGCCATGCCAGAAGGAACAAGTGGCTGGTAAATGACCCCAGCAAGTGAGGTACGACTATTATAGTCAACACGATGAGCCAGGCAAAGGTGATTGACACGGTATCCCCGTCATTCTGGAATCTTAGACTCCTCCTGGAATACAGCGCTCCAGAACTTGGCTCAGTCCCAGAGGCGGAAGTTCCTAAGCAGCAGAATGACAGTTATGGTGGGAGAATGGCCCAAGGAGGCTGACTTGCCCTGCTTTACTCATTCCTAGGAGGAAGAAGATCCAAAAAGTATCCCTGGTGAGGACGGGAATTGCTCTCAACCCCAGCTCACACTACACACACACACACACACACACACACACACACACACACACACACACACCATGAGCATCTTGCCTTTACTCACTTTCACAGAAGCAAAAACTTCTTCAGCACCTGCCCAGTAGCACAGGGAGCAAGAAAACACTTGAAGGGCATGTATGAGCAGACATATTGTGATGTGTGTGGGGCAGGCAGAGGAGTCTGGGAGAGCCCGCACTCTCCTCTCTCTGAACTGGCTCTCCTTTCTCCTCCAATCTTGGCAGAAGAGCTGATGGGAACCATTTAAAGACACAGCCTGCCAAAAGCTTCCTTCAGCTCCTCCAGGAAGTCCTCCCGGATTATCCCCAACACCTCTCACCCTTGTAGCCCTCAAACACTCAGGTTTGGGCTTTGAAGGCCACACGTGGCTTGGGAAGCTCCTTGAGAGTACGGGTCATGTCTGATTCAACCCTGACCTCTGTCCCTCAGTACTCTCTGGCATGCAGTTGGAGCTCAGTAAATGTTCGTTGGATCTAATTGTTCCCAAGTTGTCACTATGCGTGTGACACGTAAGTCGAGGGGAGCCTTCGTTTTCCATGTGAACCCCTCACGGATGGGGATCCATCTCCTCTTTATTTCTGTGGCTCTTTCTTCCCAATCAACCCTCTGCTCTGTGTGCAGTAGGTGTTCAATAAATGCTTTCTTGAAATAATAGAGCGTTGAGATTTACCAGAGTCGGCCTGTTCAAGTCACTTTACTTGCCGTACAACCTTGGGCAAGTCACTGTACCTCTCTGAGCCTAGGTTTTCTGCCTAAATCCTATGACCGTTGTGAGGATAAGAGGATACATGTAAAGTGCTTAGTAGATCAACAGCTCTCATCCTTACTGGTGAACTCTCATGGATCTTTTGGGGAATAAGTAGGAAGAAATTTTTTGGTGAGATTAGGATGGTGACTAAGAAGGGTGAAAAGACCCAATCCAAGTCTGGGGGTCGAGACACCCTTCCAAGCCTGGGTACTCTCTCTGGGAGGCAGCGTGGGGGCCGGGAGGTGGGAAGAGGGTGGGATCCTTGTTCCTTACATGGTCCTCAGTGTGGAGCTGGCAGACCTGAGCAGGAGTGCCTCTGGCATGGTCCCTGAGGGGTGGCCACACCCTGCGAGCTCACCGGGGAGAGAGTGAGAACCTCAGAGAGCTTGTCCCAGCATTCCCCGGGAGAGCCGCATCAGCCCCAGAGAGGTCCAGAACCACAAAACCATCCTGCAATAGAGACACAGCGTGAGTCATCTCGTGGCCTGGCTGGGCTAAGGGGGCACCTGCCCTCCTTCCTGGACACGACTCACTGGCTCCCAGCCTCGGTACCGGACTGCAATTTACCGCCTCCTAAGCCCACATGCTCTATTCGCATCAGGAACAACGCAGCATTGCAGGAGGTGGCTGCCTTCGGCCTCCGGGCTCTCTAGCCCCCAGGATCAATCGGTCACCAGGATGAGCAAATACATCAAATTCTTGGGCCTCCTGCTTTGCAAAGACTCTTGCCCACTATTGGCAACCGTCCGGCCCCACACCGCCGTTTCTTGTTCTGGTTCTCACCTCTCTCTGCTCTGGGGGCAAAGGGAGAACCCTACTCCTATACGCCACAGGATGTTTTCAGTGGAGGGCGTTGCCCAAATACTTTCCCAAATCCTAAAAACCCCAAGTAGGGAGAGGAGCAGTGCCTCCTCCAAATCCCACGGTCCTGGCCACACAGGCTGGTCCCTCTGCACAGGCTGGAGCTCTCAACAGTGACCTAGTCTGCAGCGCTGCTTCCCACGGGTTTCCCCATTCCCCTGCACGGTGGACCCCACGCCCCCCACTGCCCTTTAGTCTGCATGACCTGCCCGTCTCACCTCAAAGATCAGTGCCCCTGAAATCTCTCTTGTGATTCCTGACTCCCAACTGGAAGACCCCCACCGAGGACTTAGAGAGGACTGCATGCCGCGAGGGTCTGGCTGCCGCAGGGCACTCACCTTCCTCCTTGGGGCTGGCAGGCACAGAGCTCAACATCCCCTGTGCTCCTTCAGCTAAAGCATCATGGGTGTCGGAGCCAGTGCTGCCGGGTCCCCTGGTTCCAGGTGATGATGCAGTGGGGCTGGGCGTCAGTGGGGACCCGCCCCATCCTGCCTTGGACCTGCGGGTGAGGTGTGGCCCCAGATACCTTTGACCCATCTGGCTCAGGTCCTAGCTGCTCACCTGTGAGGCTTACATAAAGAGGGCAGGAGGCAGGGGAGGGGTCTAGATGCCAGTGCAGGTGGGCGTGTTGGCTGTCATCCTGGGTAGAGCCACACAAGGACACTGTTCCTGCCACTGGGCCCTCCACCTGGAGCCAGCCCTGGGCCCCAGGGGCTGGGCAGGAGGTTTGACATTTTTTTTTTTTTTTTAACTTTTCTTTACTAAATGCACGCATTGTGCCAAGTGCTTTATGTGCGTTAACTCTCTGCATTCTCCCAACAACCTAATATGGAATGTAGTAATAGTCTCATTTTGCAGGTGAGGTGAGAGGCCCAGAGAGTTTTAGACTTGTTCAGTGTCACACACCCAGCAAGAGGCAGAGATGGCATTTGAAATCCAGGTCTCCATAACTGGCCCTGAAACCAGGACACCACATAAGCTAGATCTAACCATTATTTGCATCATAAAATTCAGCCAGGGCTTCCCTGGTGGTGCAGTG
The DNA here is from genome assembly GCF_964374135.1 of Grampus griseus. NCBI lineage: Eukaryota > Metazoa > Chordata > Mammalia > Artiodactyla > Delphinidae > Grampus > Grampus griseus. The sequence goes on along the minus strand of NC_139018.1, from coordinate 120,036,872 downwards.
GTTGAGAGTCCGCTTGCCGATGCAGGGGACATGGGTTCGTGCCCCGGTCCGGGAAGATCCCACATGCCACGGAGCGGCTGGGCCCGTGAGCCATGGCCACTGAGCCTGCGCGTCCGGAGCCTGTGCTCCACAGCGGGAGAGGCCACAATAGTGAGAGGCCTGCGTACCGGAAAAAAAAAAAAAAAATTCAGCCAACAGCTCCATCTCATATTGCCTCTGGCAAGCCCCTCTTCCACGGTAACAATATCTCTGCACGTTGCCCTCTTGTCCTCAAACGCCCCCTCCACTTGCACCTCATTCCAGAGACTCTCAGGTTTGTGGCAGTAAACCTGCATCTTCTAAAACCTGGGCCATGCTCTCTAGAAACCCCCCTCCCAACCACTGTGCTGTTTCGCCTCCCACTCCCATCACCCCAGAGTTACCTCCCCACCTTAGTTTTCACCTGCCAACTGCCTTGGGGTGAGTGGGGATTGGACGAAGTAAAAAAATGGAGGCAGTCCCCCTGGGTGTTAGGGGGAACTTAAGTCCTAATTCGAAGGCTAAGAGTCAGGGCATAGCAGCAGGATGGGGCAGGAGTTGTTCCAAGGCCCTCCACCCAGTCAGATGGCAGATGACTTCCAGATTGCTACACTAAGCTGGCCTGTCACTACCAGCACACCAGCTTCAAGAGAATTCTGCCCTTTCAAATTCCAGTTTGTTTTTGGCTGCAGTGCATGGCACGTGAGGTCTTAGTTCCGCAACCAGGGATTGAACCTGTGACCCCTGCATTGGAAACGCAGAGTCTTAACCACTGGACCACCAGGGAAGTCCCAAATTCCAGTTTCTTAATGGCCTTTTCCCCCAGTGATCCTTGCCCACTGCCACCTCAGGGCATCCTGAAAATTTGGGTTTGGGGTGTTGGTCCTGAGCCTCCCATGAGTTATGAGCCCTTTGAGAAACTGCTGGAAGCCCTCCCCTGGCCCCACCATCCATGTTTGCAGATGGTCTCTTGCAGTTTCAGGGCACCCAGGGGGCTTGGGAAGCCCATGCTATATATTAACAACCAACCCAGTGAACCCCAGAAGGGAATGCAGACTCTTCCTCTGTCCTGAAGGGAATACGGGCTGCCCCTCTTCTCCTCCTCCCGCTTTCCTAGTGAGGACAGAGCATTGTTGTTGATGATAGAAGTTGGCACTGGGGGTCGATGTGGGTGGGCATGGCGGGAGAAGTGTCCTCACTTCGGGGGTCTAGCAGGAACACGTACCCAGATCCCTCAGCCCCTCCCGGGCAGCTCGACAGCCACTCTGGATGTAGAGTTCCCAAACTGACGAGGAAGCTGGGCAAATGGGCTTATTCTAGGCAGGAGGGCTTGGGAAATGTGTCATCTTCCCTTTCTATCCCCTAGCGCAGGGAGATCAGCTCGGTGCTTTGTGACCACCTAGAGGGGTGGGATAGGGAGGGTGGGAGGGAGGGAGATGCAAGAGGGAAGAGATGTGGGGACATATGTATATGTATAACTGATTCACTTTGTTATAAAGCAGAAACTAACACACCATTGTAAAGCAATTACACTCCAATAAAGATGTTAAAAAAAACAAAACAAAACAGAAAAGCCACAAGGTTGCCTCCCCCTGGCAGAAGCTTCCAGCTGTTCTTCAGACGCTTCCTCCTCCCGGAAGCCCTCTGGGAGGGACTCCCAGCTCTCATGTTTCTTCCTGGAGCTGTCCTGGCTGAGCCCATCCCAGAGCACTTAACATTGAGAGTCTGGGTGTTACTTTTTAAAACATAATTGTCTACCTGAGATAAAAACCTTAAGCCCATATTCTCAGAGCTGGAAATGATCTCTCCCCGTCCCATGACGGTCGGCTCCGCGACTCTCCTCCTTCCTACTGTGATTATTGACTGAGTGCCTCCTCTGCAGACATTGCAGGGGGCCTGGGGGCAGAGGTGAGCCCAGTGAGCCTGGCCCCTGCCTGGAAGGCTTGGAGATGATGGGACTGACAGTCAAAAAAAAAGATGCATTCAAGGTCACTGTGGGGTCACCAGACCCAGGCTGGGGTAGGGGGTACAGCAAAATTAAAGGGAGAAAGTTGGATAGGGGTGAAGGTTTATTTTATGAGAGGCAGAGGGTAAGCGTCCCAGGCAATGGTGCAGCAGGGGATGCTGGTGCAGACAGAAGAGGATACAGGGCCCTGGTCATAGACTCAGGCTGTGGACCGTCCCGGCCTTGGTCCCCCAGCTCACAGGGGGATCTTGGCCAATGCAGAGATCTTTTGGGGATCCATGGTCTCTTGGAAAGGGTGAGGACGGGGCAAAGGTGGTCTAAGACATACCCCCCCAGATCCACCAGAAGGAACATATTTGGGGCAGGCACTCAAGGGCCCTTGACTGTGACTGAGCCCCCAGTCTAAGGGCCTAACAGCAGAGTGTTTGCTGAGAGGCCAAAGGCTAGTCCCAGCTTCACCTTGGCTCCCACCATCCATGGTGGTGGGGCCCTCCCGCCAGCCAGCTGACTTCTAACCCAATTGGCAGTGGCTCAGTGTTTAACCCTGTCTAGTTAATCACACAGTCTGCACGGTCACACTGAACTCCCCTGCAAAGCCTGGAAGGAGTCTGGTCATGCCCAAGACAGGTCCCTGGGCACTGGGACATCTGGATTCGGGCCCAGGTTCTGCCTTAGTTGGGTAAACTTGGGCAAGTTCCTGGTCCTCTCTGGGACTCAGTTTCCTCAGGTAAGTCACAGACAGAGGGCCTTCCAGTTTTCTGTCTATGACTGGTGATTTGGGGGCCTGAGCTGGAATTCTGCTGCACCAGGCAGAGACAAGGCTACGAGGTTGGGTGTTACTAGGCTCCCAGGCCTGAGGAGCCGGGGGAAAACAAGGCAAGAATAACGATAGTAATGGCTAATAGCTAACAGGTATGCAGCACTAACTGTGCGCCAGGCAATGTTCTGTGCACCTTACACATATATTAACTCATTTAATCCTCACAACAGCCCCGTAAGGTAATTCCTATCACTATCCCCACTTTACAGATGAGGAAACTGAAGTACAAGGAGATTATGTAACTTGCTCAAGGTCTTTCAGTTAGCAGAGTAGGATGCAAATTTGCGCAAGTGGGCTTCAGTGTTTATGCTCTTAACCAACAGGCTATACCTCAATAGTCTCAGGTCTGCTGGGTGATTCGAGTGGGTGGGGCAGGGGCAAAAGGGCGGGAAGTGTAGAAAGGTGGGCACCCCATGGTCCTCAAAACTCCTGCTTCCAATCATTCATCATTAGACCCTTCTTTACACCCTTCCTCCAAAATTTTGAAAAATTTTCTATATAGCCAAGGTTTAAACCGTCAAACCATTTTCTTATGTTGCATTGATGACAGACACAGATAACTGTCAATTGGTGTCTTGAATCATCGCTGGGAGAGCAGTATGAAGCTTGGAGTTGACATAATTCCAACACAAAGCAAAGACTCCTAGAAAATTGCCATTTGTACATGAAGTACCACGAGTTTGACTTTGGGCACATTTTTCCTGTTAGGACTTCAGTTACTCCATCTATAAAATGAAGGGGTGGAAGGGATAGTCTCTAAGTCCCAGCTCTGATGATAGGTGGTTTTCCATGTTTCTACTAAGGAGATGAGAGGAAGGAAGAATACTGCCCACTCCTCGGCCAGAGGAACTTCATGGTGTCAGGTTGGGGGCAGAGCTGGAAGTTAGACGTCTACCAACAGGGGTGTCGTGTCCCTGCAGCACATGAATGTTGGCTCCCAGACTTGGTCCCTGCCCTAGAGGAGCCCACAGCCTAAAGAGGAGGGTGAAGGAGAGAGGCACGTACATGGCCTGTATACAGGAGAGGTATCTGTGAGCATGGCAGGCAAGGGGGTCGCGAGGTGGAGGCACAGCGCTGTGGGAGCCTGGTCTTTTAGGGGAACATGGTTTCACTTTTTTAAAAGTGAGAACTAACATTTACTGAGCAATTAGTATGTGCCAGGTGCTGTTCCAGTTGCGTTACATGTGTTATTTACTTATCTCAACGATCTTATAAAGTAGGTACTAAATTAGAATCCCCCATCTAACTGGAAATGGAAGGACAAAGAGATGAAGTAACTTGCTGGAGGTTATACAGCTTGTAATTGGAATAGTTGGGATTCAAATCCAGGCAATCTGATTCCAGATTTTATGTTCTGAACCACCATATGCTCCGCCTAAAATTGGGTGAGGCTCTCTGAAGCTCCTTATGCCTCTCCACACACTTCAGCAACATGGGTTTTCTTCGGAGCAACTGGCTCAGAAAGGCAGAGCATTGTGGCTGAGACGCTAGTTTAATGCACATGTATTTTTAAATTCTTCAAATCAGCATACTCCTGACATATCACAGTATCCAACATATAACAAAAAAATGATCAGACATCTGAAAAAGCAGGGAATGTGAGCCAAAATCAAGGGGAAGAAAACAGCCAATAGAAACAACTCAGGTATGACGCAGATGTTAGAATAAATATACAAAGGCTTTAAAACAGCTGCTAACACATGTTTGATAATTTAAAGAAAAAATGATAACTGATGAACAGATGGAGAATTGCAACATAAAAATAGAAAGTATAAGAAAAGTACAATCTCTGAAATGAAAAATTCACTAGATGAGCTTAACAGCAGATTGGAAACTACCCCCCCCCCAAAAAAAAGTTCATACACATGAAGACAGAATAATAGAAATTATTTAATCCAAATACTAGAGAGAAAAAAGATTTTTTAATTGAACAGAATGAAACATTGTTGAAAGAAATTAACAAAGAGCTAAGCAAATGCTAAGCTAAGCAAAGAGACTTAATATTGTTAAAATGGCAATAATAATATTGTTAAGATAGCCAAATTGGGTATTCCCTGATGGTACAGTCTTTGGGAATCTGCCTGCCAATGCAGGGGACGCGAGTTTGAGCTCTGGTCTGGGAGGATCCCACATGCCGCAAAGCAGCTAAGCCCATGCACCACAACTACTAAGCCTGTGCTCTAGAGCCCGCAAACCACAACTACTGAGCCCACGCGCCACAACTATTGAAGCCCACGCGCCTAGAGACAGTGCTCTGCAACAAGAGCAGACACCGCAATGAGAGGCTCACGCACTGCAATGAAGAGTAGCCCCCGCTCACCGCAACTGGAGAAGGCCCACGCGCAGCAACGAAGACCCAGTGCAGCCAGGGATAAATAAATATAATTAATTAATTAAAAAAAACTTTTTTAAAAAAAGATAGCCAAATTGATCTATCGGTCAACATAATCTCTATCAAAATCCTAGCTGGCATTTTGGCAGAAATTAACAAAGTGGTCTAAAATTACTATGAAACTTCCAAAGACCCAGGATAGACGAAACAATCTTGAAAAAGACCGAAGTTGGAGGACCACACTTCTTGATTTCAAAACATACTATAAACCTACACTACAGTAATCAGGAAAAAGTGATACTGGCATAGGATAGACATATAGATGAATGGAATAGAATATAGGATTCAGAAATCCACCTTCACATTTATAGTCAACTGATTTTCAACAAGGGTGCCATGCCAATTCAATGCGGAAAGTATTCTTTTCAACAAATGGTACAAATCAACAAATGGTGCTGGGACAACTCAATATCCACATGCAAAAGAATAAAGTTGGACCCTTTCCTCATACCATACACAAAAAATTAACTCAAAATGTATCAAAGGCCAAAATGTAAGAGCTTAAACTGTAAAAATATTAGAAGAAAATCTATGTGGACTTAAGTTGTTATTTTTTTGTTTTTTGGGGGGCTTTTTGGCCACGCCACATGGCTTGTGGGATCTTAGTTGCCTGACCAGGGGTGGAACCCACACCCTAGGCAGTGAAAGCACGGAGGTGGTCTTCAGTTAGGTAAAGCCTTCTTAGCTATGACACCAAAAGTACAAGCAACAAAACAAAAACAGGTAAATTGGACTACATCAAGATTAAACCTCTTTGTGCTTCAAAGGACACCATCAAGAAGGTGAAAAAATAACCCACAGAATGGAAGGAAATATCTGCAAATCATTTATCTGATAAGAGAATTGTATAGAATATATAAAGAACTCTAACAATTCAACAACAACAAGAAAGGAAAGAAAAAAAACCCAATTAAAACGGGGCAAGGATTTGAATAGACATTTGCCCAAAGAAGACATACAAATGGACAACAAGCACATTAAAGGATGTTCAACACCATCAGCTATCAGGAAATGCAAATCAAAACCAGAATGAGATAACACTTCATACACACTGGAATGGCTGTTTATAAAATACAGATACTAACAGTGTTGGTGAGGATGTGGAGAAATTGGAGCTCTTGTACACTGCTAGTGGGAATGCAGCTGCTTTGGAAAACAATGTGCTAGGTCCTCAAAAGGTTATACATAGAGTTATTATATGACCAAACATTTCCACTTCTAGCTTTATACCCAAAAGAAATTAAAACGTATGTCCATACAAAAACTTGTACATAAATGTTCATTGGAGCATTATTCATAATAGCCAGAAAATGAAAACTCAAATGTCCATCAACTGATGACTGGGTAAACGAAATGTGGCATGTCCATACACTGGAACATTATTTGGCCATAAGAGGAATGAAGTACTGATACATGATATGACACGGATTAATCATGAAAATATCATTCTAAGTGAAAGAAGCCATTCACAATAGATGATATATTATATCAGTTCCTTTAAGTGAGAGGTCTAGAATAAGCAGATCTATAGAGACAAAAAGCAGATTTGTGGTTGCCTAGGGCTGGAGGCTTGAGGGGAAATGGAGAGTGACTGCTAATGGGTCTAGGGTTTCTTCTGGCGTAATGAAAATATTTTTAAATGGACTGTGGGGAATTCCCTGGAGGTCCAGTGATTAAGACTCCATGCTTCCACTGCAAGGGACAAGGGTTCATTCCTGGTCAGGGAACTAAGATCCCACATGCCTCACAGCATAGCCACACACAAAAAATAATAAAATAAAATGGACTGTGGTGATGTTTGCACAACTCTGAGAATATACTAAAACCCACTGGATTTTATACTTTAAATGGGTAAATTTTATGGCATGTAGTTTATATCTCAATAAAGCTGTTATATTAAAAAAAATGAACAGAGCCTCAGTTACCTGTGAGACAACATCAAATATCTTTCAAAAAACATCTTTCAGAATGAAAGCAAATACAAAATGGATAACCAACAAGGACCTACTGTATAGCACAGGGAACTATACTCAATATCTTACAATAACCTCTAATGGAAAAGAATCTAAAACTATATATATATATATATATATATATATGACTGAATCATTTTGCTGGACACCTGAAACTAACACAACATTGTAAATCAACTATATTTCAATTAAAAACAAAGTGAAATAATGACATTTCATTTAAATGCAGGATGGGAGGATTTTTCACCAGCACACTTCTGTGATGGTTTGAAATCATGTCTGCAAATTCTTTACACTATTCCCATCAATAGACTGAGTTTTATTCTCTTCTCCTTGAATATGGGATGGCCTTAATGACCAGCTTCTAACAAATACAATGTAGTAGAAGTGACACTATGTAATTTCCAAGGCTAGATCATAAAATGTGATACGGTTTTCACCTGACTCTCTCAGGATACACGCTTTTTGGATCCCTGACCCACCATGTCAGAAATCTGGCTACCTTGAAGCCACCATGAAGGAGACCATGTGAAGAAGCTACATAGAAATAAAGATACTGAGGCTCCCCAGCTGTTCCCAATCCCAGCTTATTGAGTCTTACCACCTCAGGCATCAGACATATGAGTAAAGAAAACTTTGAGATGGCCCTGGGCCCAGCCACCAGCTGTCATGTCAAGAAGACACTTAAGCAGCCTATAGAGAGGTCCACTGGCAAAACTAAAGTCTCTGGATAACACCAATGTAGTAAGTTGAAAAATGCCCCACCCCCCTGCAAATATTCATCTCCTAATCTCTGGAAACTGAATATTATCTTACATGCCTTTACACGCCTCCCCTCCCCACCCCCTAAAAAAGGATTTTGCAGATGTGATTAAATTAAGGATCTTGAGACAGGGACATTATCCTGGATTATCCAGGTGGGCATTAAATGCACTCACTTGTATCCTTACATGAGGGAGGCAGAAGGAGATTTGACACACACACAGAAGAGAAGGCAATGTGACCACAGAGGCAGAGATTGGAGTGGTGCGACCACAAGCCAAGGGTGGAGGCGGGGAGCCTCCAGGAGATGGAAGAGGTCAAGAACAGATTCTCTCCTAGAGCCTCTGGAGGGAGCACAGCCCTGCTGACCCTTGATTTGAGCCCTGTGAAACTGATTTCAGACTTCTGGCTTCCAGAACTATGAAAGAATAAAGTTCTGTCTTAAACCACCAAGCTTGTGGTAATTTGTTAAAGTGGCAACAGGAAACTAACACAGCCAGTGAGGAACAGAGGTCTACCAACGACCTTATAAGTGAGCTTGAAAGAGGGTCTTCCAATTCCAGATGAGTATTATTACCCTGGCTGACATCTTGGCTGTAACCTCATGAGAGACCCTGAGCCAGAACCACTTTACTAAGTTGCTCCTGAATTACTGACCCATATAAACCATGAGAGATAATAAATGATTGTTGTTGGTTTGAGGCACCACAGTTTTGAGTGATTTGTTAAGCAGCAAGAGATTAACTAGGACACCTTCACTACAAGAAACGCTACAGGGATTTATTCGGGCTGATAGGAATTACACCAGATGAAAACATGGATTTACAAGAAGGAATGAAGATCAGTGGAAATGCTAAATATATTAGAAACAAGACAAGGATGCCCACTCTTACTACCTCTATTCAGCATCATATTGGAGGTCCTAGCCTGTGCCGTAAGGCAAAAAAAAAAAAAAAAAAATTAAAAGGCAAAATGATTGGAAGTAAAAGAAGTAAAACTATCTTTTAAAATAGATAACAAAATTGTATGTATAAAAAAATCCTAGGGGATCTATAGAAAGAAACACTAGGGCTTCCCTGGTGGCGCAGTTGTTGAGAGTCTGCCTGCCGATGCAGGGGACAAGGGTTCGTGCCCCAGTTTGGGAAGATCCCACATACCGCGGAGCGGCTAGGTCCGTGAGCCATGGCCGCTGAGCCTGCGTGTCTGGAGCCTGTGCTCTGCAATGGGAGAGGCCACAACAGTGAGAGGTCTGCGTACCACAAAAAAAAAAAAAAAAAGAAACACTAGAACTAATAAATTAATTTAGTAATATCACAGGATACAAGGTCAATTTTTTTAAATCAATTGTATTTTTTATAAATAACAAATTATTAGAAAATTAACTTTAAAATACAATTTACATAGTATCAAAACCCATACAATTCTTAGGAACAAATATAGGAAAAAAGGTGTAAGACATCTACAACTGAAAACTACAAATCATAGTTGAGAGAAATCAAAGACCTAACTAAATGGAAATACATACCATGTTCATTGATCAGGATATTCTCCCCAACTTGAAATATAGATTCAGTTCATTCTCAGTCAAAATTCCAGCAGTCTTTTTTGTTGTGACTGACAAGATAATTCTAAATTTTGCATGGAAATACAAAGGAGCTATTGTGTTAGTAACCTATTATTCCATAACAACTATCCCAAAACGTGGTGACTTAAAATACAAGCATTTATTATCTTACAGTTTCTGTGGGTTAGACATCTAGGTGTGGCTTAACTGAGTGCCTCTGGCTCAAAATCTCTTGTGATGTTGTCATCAAACTGTCAACCAGGGCTGTGTTCTCATCTGAAGGTTCAACTGGGAGAGGATCTGCTTCCAACTCACTCATGGGGTTGTTGGCAGAATTAAGTTCTTTGCAGGTTGTTGGGCTGAGGGTCTCAAATCCTTAATGGTTGTTGACCAGAGGGTTCCCTCAGGCCCTTGCCACCTGGGCCTCTCCCTCAGAGCAAGCAAGTAAGAAAATGAGGGAGAGCAGTCAAAATGAAATCATGGTCTTTTTGTAACCAAATCTCTGAAATGAAATTCCATCACTTTTGCCATATTCTACTTCTTAGAAATGAGTTACTAGGTTGGCCCACATTCAAGGGTAGGGGATTACACAAGAATACAGAAGGTAAGACTCATTGAGGAGCATCTTAGAGGCGTCTACTGCTCCCAGGATAACCAAAACAATCTTGAAAAAAAAAAAAAGAACAAAGTTGGAGGACCAACACTATCTGATTCAAGACTTAATATAAAGCTATAGTAATGAAGACAGTGTGTGTTGACATAAATATAGAAAAATAGTTCAATGGAAGGAAATCCAGAAATAGGTCCCTACATATGGACAGTTGACTTTCTTTTTTTTTTTCTTTTAAAACAAAGGAGCCACAGCAATTTAATACTGAAAAAAAAATCATTTTCAACAAATGGCACTTGAATAACTGGATAAAAATGTGGGAAAAAAGAAAATAGTAATTTGAGATGGATCATAGGCCTAAATGTAAAGGCTAAAGCTTTTAGTAGAACACATAGAAAAAAGTATCTTTGTGACCTTAGTACAGGCCAAGATTTCTTAGAGAGGATGCAAAAGCACTAACCATAAAAGAAATACTTAGATAAATTAGATGTATCAAATAAAAAGATGTTTGCTCATCAAAAGACAGCATTAAGGAAATGAAGATAAGCCACAAACTGGGAGATAATATTTTCCATACAAGTATCTAGTTAGGGACTGATATCCAGAATATACAGAGAAATCTCTGCAAATCAGTAACAAAAGGATTAAGAACACAATTATAAAATGGTCTAAAGATCTGGATAGACACTTCACAAAAGAAGATATAGAAATGGCCAATAAGCACATGAAAATAAACTCAACATCATTATCAGGGAAATTAAAACCACAATGAGATACCACTATTCGACCACCAGAATAGGTAAAATTAAAAAGACTAACAATATTTAGTGTTGACAGAGATTTGGAGCAACAGAAACTGCTCTTGGTGATGGCATGACCACTTTGGAAAACTTCTGGTGGCTTCTTTAAACATATACCTATCTTCTGATACAACAGTTGTATTTCTAGGGTCTTCTCCAAGGAAATGAATATATATGTCCACAGAAAACCTTATACAAGAAAGTTCACAGCAGCTTTACTAATGAAATCCCCAAACTGGAAACAACTCAAATGCCCTCAACAGGAAAATGGACAAACAAATCGTGGTCTAGCCACTCGGCGGCATTCTACTCAATGATACAAAAGAATGAACTACTGAAACACTTCATACATGGAGGAATCGTGCAAACGTCATGATAAGTGAAAGGAGCCAGACATAGAAAGGTACATACTGTATGATTCCATTTATATGATGTTCAAGAACCGCCAGAAAACAGTGGCTGTTCAAAACTGGTTTGCTTAAGGACAAATGGGGGTGAGAGCTGACTAGAACGGAGCAGAGAGGACATTCTGGGCTGATGAAAATGTCCTATATTTCTACTGAGTTGTTGATTACAGGGGTATATACTTTTTGTCAAAAGTCATCAAATTATACTCATATCTGTACATTTCACTATATGAAAATTTTGCTTACACACAACCTATTATATTTTGCAGATATAAATTCTTATTTTACAGCTGCTTGGGGCTAGAGTCCAAGCTAGGTCCTAGATGTCCTTCACATGGTGCAACCTTTGCAGTTTCCAAAGCACCTTCCCAGCCCTGACTTTAAATGTTCCTCACAGGCTCCTTTGCAAGGAGCCAGGGATGCCTGGGGAGGAGGGCTAGAGCCAGGACCCAGGGGGCACTCATAGAACCCAGGGTGATATAAGACTTTCTCTCACTATCACTGCCCATGTCTTTTGCAGGACAAAGAGATAAGTAGTGAGTTCCTCATCCCTGGAGGTATTCAAGTCAGGGTAGGTTGACAGTATGTGAATGTTGTGACAGAGTGGGTTAGACTCAGTGACCTAAAAAACCCCCACTGGCCTGAGAGCCTACCATTCAGGGACTTGCCTAGGGACAGAGTGAGTCAGCTTCTGGCCCAGCGTTCTGACTCCAGGCCAGCTTGGGCTCTACTGACCCCAGCCAGTGACTCTACAGCCCCTGCAAGAACTCAGTGCTGGCCTAGGCTCATCTGCATCCTGAAAGCGTCCAGACTTGTATTCAGATGTCTAGGACCGGGACTTCCCTGGTGGTCCAGTGGTTAAGAATCCACCTGTCAATGCAGGGGATGTGGGTTCTATTCCTGGTTGGGGAACTAAGTTCCCACATGCCACGGGGCAACTAAGCCCAGGTGCCGCAACTACTGAGCCCATGTGCTCTGGAGCCCATGTGCCACAACTAGAGAGAAGCCTGCCCATGCACTCCGGAGCCAGCCCTCCACAGCTAGAGAGCACGTGCACCACAACTACTGAGCTCGTGCACTCAGCACCACAACTAGAGAGAAGCCCGCGCACCGCAATGAGGAGTCGCTACAAAAGATCCCGCGTGCCACAGAGAAGATCCCACATGCCGCCGCTAAGATCCAAGTAGCCAAATAAGTAAAATAAATAAATAATCATTAAAAAAAAAAAAAAAAAAGAGGTCTGTGCCCAGGGTTACTTTGCCCCAGGGATTCTGACTTCTGGGATGTGCCCTGCCCTTTATCCTGGGACTCTTGACCTTGCCTTCCTGTGGTACTTATAATATACTCCCACATCCTCTGTCCTGTGCCGACTGGTCTTTTAGTTTCTCAAACACTGCAAGCTCCTCAGGGCCTTTGCACATGCTATGCCCTTTTCTTAGAAACATCTTTCCCTACCAACTCCTACTCCTCTTTCGGGTCTCAGCTTAAACGTTACTTTTCCCAAGGAAGACTTCACCAACCTCTGAGTCAGTTATTAAGAAATTAAACATTTTCCATTTTAATAATTTTTAAGTATGCAATTCAGTGGCAATGACCACATTCCCTCCTTTTTCCCCTTAATTCTTTCATGGCACCTTTTGCACTTATAGTTTAATAAGTAATTGTATAATTATTGGGACTTCCCTGGTGGTGCAGTAGTTAAGAATCTGCCTGCCAATGCAGAGGACACGGGTACAAGCCCTGGTCTGGGAAGATCCCACATGCCGCGGAGCAACTAAGCCCATGAGCCACAACTACTGAGCCTGCGCTCTAGAACCTGCAAGCCACAACTACTGAGCCTGCGTGCCACAACTACTGAAGCCTGCACGCCTAAAGCCCATGCTCCACAACAAGAGAAGCCACCGCAATGAGAAGCCCGCGTACCACAATGAAGAGTAGCTCTCGCTCGATGCAACTAGAGAAAGCCCGTACTCAGCAATGAAGAATCAAAGCAGCCAAAAATAAATAAATTTACAAAAAAAAAAAGATAATTATATAATTATTTGTTCATGTCTGTCTTTGCTGCAAGTATGTTAATTCCTTAAGTTGGGGCTTGTTTTGTTTTCTATGATATTCTCTTAGCATAGTACCTGACATATTCAATAATAAATAATTTTGAATAGATGAATGTATACTTATGAAAACAGATAGATAATAAAGATACCAAAATAAGAGGGAAAAGGCAACTCTACGATAACCATTTCTCATATTATGGGGAAGTGAGGGGGAGGAAGTTGGGAAAACTAGAAGGCCCTGGATATTCCATATTCTTAAGGATGCCTGTATCATTTCCATAGCATTTGCATTAGGTTTGTTCCTCCCAGGCTTGCACACCCCAGAGATGGGGAGCTCACTCCCTACCATCCTTGGAAAGCTTTATCAGTGAGAACAGCCTTCTTCACTGGGCTTGCAGCAGCCTCCTGTGCCTGTCCCACACTCCTGGCTCTGAGGGAACTCCTCTCGGCACCCAGTCTTTGAGCAGGCAGGGCTGGGAGAGGCAGCTGGGAGCCCAGGGGGAAATATGGTCAGTTCAGAGTTCACCATCCTTCCCTGGGCCAGACTCGACTCTGCAGGCTCCCTTCTCCTGGCGTCTGCCTCCCAACTCCAGCCTGTATTCACTGCTGCCAGAGTCACCTCCCCAAACTAGGCTCTCCTTCTGCTTCTACTGCTTCCACGCCTGCCAGGGCTCCTCTCTGCCTCTTCCTCTGGCTCTGGCAGCCCTCATGCCTGGCTGCCCCTAGTCTGGCCACACCAGCCTATCCAGACCTAGGAGTTAGCTTAGGAGTTAACCTGACTGGTCTGACGGCCACCTGTAACTCCTCCACAACCACTGCTTCTGTCCACAGGATGCCCCTGCCTACAACCAGGGCATCCACCACCCTTCAAACCCAGGATGAACTGTCTCCTTCTCTGGTTCTTCTGAAGCCCTTCCTCCAACCTGGGCTTCTTCAGGCTCAGGGAGGCTGGTGTCCCTCCCGCACCGAGAGTTTAACAGGGCTACTCCGATGGGTACTCCTAATGGATGGCATGGTCTACAGCCGCAGCCTCAAAGGACACAGAGCGCAAGCTGCCAGATCAGCGCCTGACCCGTCTTGGCTCCAACCCAGCAGACCCATCCTCTCTTGGCCCTGGCCCGGCTCCCTCCCTCCAACCCTGCAAGTGGTGTGGCACAAAAGGGAATTCATGTGGGTCAGCCTGGTGTGCAAACCCTCCTCTTCCCAGTCTCCACCTCCCTGATCTCCGGCCTCCCCTCTGCAACCCTGGGAAGGGGAAGGGGGTAAGATAAGGCCCCTCTCAGGCTATTGGAGGAATGTAGGCCCACCCTCCCCCAGGAGCAGCAGCCAGCCCATGGCCACAAGGCCAGGACAGATAGGCAAGCCTGAGATAGAGCCCTTTGCTGCTGGGGCTGGCCTGAAGGGGCATCACAGCAGCTGTAACGGCCTCTGACTTGAGAACAATGTTAAACAAGGGTTCAAAGTTCTTTCCTCATGACTACTCTGCAAGGCCGACAGAGCAGGCGTTATCATCCCCATTTGACAGATGGAGAAACTGAGGCTCAGAGAGGGTGACTTGCCCAGAATCAGATTAGGTCCAGAGCAGAGCTGGATGGGAACCCAAGGCATGAGCACCCGCAGCCTGCTAAGAGAATTCCCAGGCATTGCTAGGAGGTTAACTATGCATTTGAGCGGTGGCCCTTGTGCCTTTGAAAGCATTTCATACACACCAGCTGATAGAATCTGTCCAAATTTTCTGCAGGGTTAACAGTGGTCAGGCGTTTTGTCTTCATTTGTACAGACGGTGATACTCAGGCTCAGAGAAGCTCAACAACTTACCCGAAGTCGCTAAGCAAGAAAGCAGGAGGCCTGACCTTCTGAGTTTTCAGCCCTCTCTTCCCCCACAGGGCTCCTCACCTACCTACCCTTAGCAGCCCTGCCCCAGCCTGGGGCTCTCTGCTGCTTCTCTTTTATGGAGTCTGCAAAGCAGGTCCAGGCCTCTGTGAGCCCATTCCCCAGGGTGAGGGAATTCCAGCCAGCCCACATTGAGGGCCCCACTGACCCTCCCAGGGAGGGGGCTGGACCTCATGCTCTTGGAGGTCTTGAAGGTAAGGAGCCCCTGCTTCTGGCAGGACAGGAGTCCATTCTCCGTTCTCGGCAGACCCAGGGCAGGGCCCAGGCCTCCAGCCCTGGGAGGGGCCTCCGCCCGTGAGGCACTTTCACATTTATTCCATTTGCTCCATCTTTCCTTCCTTGTAACCCCTCATTGAGAACAATGGCCATTCACTCTGTAGCTCAAACCCTGGCAACTTCTCCCCATAGGGCTCAGCCCCCGGCATTTCTCCCTTGTCCTTCTCCCCTGCCGCACTCCAGCCACCCAGGCCTCTCCCTTCCCTGAGTTCCCCGTCTTGCTTCGCATATTCTCACCCTGGCAGTGCTGGTCCCTTCTCCCGCATGGCCCTTCCTCTCTGACTGTTAGTGCCCTCCTGACCATCGAAGACCTGTCTCAAGAGTCTCCCGTGGGAAGCTTCCCTCCTCCTCCTGGCCTGTGTTCCTCCTGGGCACAGACCACAGGCATCTGGACCCTGGGGTTCCATGTGTCTGCCTTCTCCCTGCCTCCTGGTTGAGGGCTTCTTGGGCCAGGACTGGGTCTCAACTTCTCAGGATCTTACCACTCCTTTGATGGACAGGGCCTGGGCCAGAGTGGGCACTAGTGAATGGCTGACCAATTGAATCCACTTCCTCTGAATCACAGATTAGCAGAACACATACAGCAGGAGGGCTTTGGGGAAAATTCAACCACCGCATTCATGTACAGACAGGGAAGCTGCAGTCCAGAGAGGCGCAGGGACCCACCAAGGTCACACAGCAAGCTGGAGCCGGATCCTCTGGCTCTCCCCTGTCCTTGTCCGTCATTGACCCCCACATGCCAAAGGCCCCCTTGAGGAGACGGGGAAATATTCCTATTGACTGAAAACTTCTTCCTCCATCCACCTGCAGCCCCCTACTCATGCCCTCATTCCTCGGTTGAGCCCCTCTTGGCCACACAGGGGAGTAGACAGTTTCAAGTGACACATGTCCCAGTCCACGGCTTATTCCATTTAGAGATCATCCAGACCCTTCCCTTCATTTCCCAGATGAAGAAACTGAGGCTCAGAGAGTGAAGCAGCTTGCCCAGGTTCACACAGCAGAGTCAAGTCCACAGCTCGGCCAGAGGCTCCATGGACAGAGACCGACCTCCAACTTACCTGGTTCCCAAGTGTCCTTGGGTGGTCCCCAGGCTCGCATCCAGCCGGCTCTCCTGCGGGGTCACTCTGCTGTCCGGCATGCTGGGGTGCTGGGGGGGACAGCTGCGTCCGGCTCCAGAAGTGCACGGCACCCGCCGCGGGCATCTGCTGGAGAGAGAGCTGTCTCCCACTGCATGAGAGGTTGGCCTTGACCGGGTGGTGGGGGTTGGCTGGGGAGGCAGTGACTAGAGTGGCCCAAAGAGACCCATTTCCTCTCTATTTTTAGAAGCTCAAAACACCCCTCAGCGGTGAAGTTGCTCAGGATTAAAACTTTCCTTTTCTTTGTGATTTTGTTTCACTCAGGACGAGGAGAATTTCAATGAAGCCAGTGTTCTTTTTCATGCAAATCCACTCTGGTTCTCCCAGGAAGTCTGGCCAATGGGCTCAGGGCTTCTGGGCCCCCAGAAAACCTCCTCACTGGCTTTAAAAGGCCACGTCGTAGCCCAAGGGGTTCTCAGCACCAATCTGGATTCAGATCCTGCAGTGGTTGCTAACCTCGACTGCCCACATCCTGCAACCTTGCCTCACCGTCGGCTGGACGCAGCCCCAGGAAGGGGTTTCACCCGCACAGCCCACCTCCCCCAGGCCCTGCACTGGAGGCTGGGGATCCGAGGAGGACCTGTGGCTCCTGCCCTCAAGGAACCCCAGTCCAGGGGAAGGAAAGAGACATTTCCAACACTGAGGACTATGATATAGTTGACAGAAGCATTTGCACTGAAGCAGACGTGATAGAGGACCTAGGAACGTGACCACCCAGGGGCACCAAAATAGAAGTGTGGATCTGTTCCATCAGCTAAAAGAAAGAAGAGTACTGATGGTGGGTCTGCAGCATCTGTAAACAGATGTGGAAAATTCACGTAGGGCACGGCGGGTGGCGGGGGGCTTTCTCTGAGTACCAGAAATCTCCCCCTTAGACTGTACTAGTTCCCTGCAGGAACGAAGTACCACGAACTGGGTGGCTTAAAACAGAAATGTATTCTCTCACAGTTCTAGACGCCAGAAGTCTGAAATCAAGGGGTCATTAGGGCCATGCTCTCTCTAAAAGCTCTAGGGAAGAATCTTTCTTTGCCTCTTCTAGCTTCTGGTGGTTCCCAGAAATCCTTCTGTTCCTTGGCTGGTAGATGTGGCCCTCCAATCTCTGCCTCTGTTTCCACATGACTGTCTGCCCTCTGTGTCTAGGTCCCTATTTTCTCTTAAGGACAACAGTCATTGGACTAGGGCCTACCCTAATCCAGTATGATATCATCTTAACTAATTATATCTGTAAAGAGCCTATTTTGAAATAAGGTCACACTCCAAGGCTCTGGGTGTGCATGACTTTTGGGGGCACATGATCCAACTGAGTACAGCCTGAATACAGGAGGCACTGGTGGAGATTCTACGAGATGTCCCCAGAAGGGGTCAGCAGGTTCAGCTGGGTCACAGGTCTTAACTGGTAGAGGCAGGTGGCTGAGAAAGAGCTTGCCTGAATCCATGAAAATTCAGAGCATGGACCCTAGGACTGCCTCCCAATACATTGAAGGCACATTAGACAGGAGGCCTGGAGGCTGGCTTTGACGCCCGAATCTTCCACTGACCCCTTCTCCCCATGACCTTGGGCAGGTCTCTGCCCCTCTCTGGGCGTTAATTTAACTGTTTGGATCATGAGGATGGTGGCTGCCAGCTCCAACTGGACATGAGAAGGTGATGGGGAGAGCCGTGCTCATGGGCTGATTGAATGTGCCCAGTGGGACATCATTGTGAGTGATAAGTGGTGAGGCCCCACCCAAGGGGAAACTGAATCAGAGAAAAAAATGACATCAAGTTCTTAACTTTTAAGTTCAAAAGCTTTGGTTAAGATGAAAACCTGGAAAGGTTTGGAAAAATGTATAATGAGGCAGAGCAAGTTTCCCCTCCCCCAACCCCATCCCTCAGATTCTTAGGGACCCTGAGAGCTGGAAAAGGAAGAGAGTTCAAAAAGGAGGCCCGGACCTGGCAGGGGGGTGGGGGGTGGCTTGGAGAGGGGCTCCTGAGCCCTAAGGAGGGAAGGGGGTAGTGGGGTCTGAGGCTTCCCAAGAAAGTGACAAGGCCCTACAGTATGCAGTGCAGGCCACAGAGGAGGAGATGGTTCCAAGGCACCAGGGCCGAGAGGGCCTGGGCAGTCCCGCTCCTCAATGCAGGCAGTGGGCCAAGGGTCCACGTGAGGAGAGGGTAGGGTTGGCAGGCTGGCAACAGAGGCTGATGGGAGCATGGGTACTCAGTGGTCCTGGCGTGGAGGGTTGACCCCACCTGAGGACCAGGACCACAGGTACATCTCACACATAGGGTTGATGCTGGGACGTGGTGCTGAGGGGAAGGACAGGGAACCGCTGAGTCTGATTTAGCTGAGCTTTAAAAATAGTTAACGGGGCTTCCCTGGTGGCGCAGTGGTTGAGAGTCCGCCTGCCGATGCAGGGGACGCGGGTTCGTGCCCCGGTCTGGGAAGATCCCACATGCCACGGGGCAGCTGTTCCCGTGAGCCATGGCCGCTGAGCCTGCACGTCCGGAGCCTGTGCTCCGCAATGGGAGAGGCCACAACGGTGAGAGGCCTGTGTACCGCAAAGACAAAAAAGAAAATAGTTAACAAACTTGATTTGGAAAAGTGTCTATAACCATGTGCTGGTTATTCTGCCTTTGCCCCCCAGATTCCCTCTCCACTGGCTTGGTCCCCCAAAGCTCACCTGTGTGGGTATCATCAGGGGCCCTGGCCTCTGGCTGAGTTAGGCCAATACAGATGGCAGCTGGAGAACAGAGGACAGACAGAAAGAGGTTGTGAGTTTGATTCCTCTCCCTCCCTCCCTGATGGCTGCCCCTTGGGCAGCAGCTTTACCCTTGTCCTGACAGTTGAAGGTCCTATCCGACATCCCGCCCAGATGGCTTGGGGCCAGAGGAGTGTCCAGCTCCCTGCTGTTGCTTCGCCATCCTTCGTGGCTCCCTTAACCCTGCCCTCCCCTCTCTAACTGCCCCTCTGAGTGGGCCATTTCTTTCTTGTCGGGACCCTTGCTGATATAGCAGGAACATGTAAAATGTATGAAGGGGTATGATTGTTTAAGAGGTACAGGGTTTCCTTTTTGGGGTGATGGAATGTTTTAAAAGTAGATAGTGTTGGTGGATGCACAACATTGTGGATGTCCTAAATGCCACTGAATTGTGCACTTTAAAATTGTAATGTTGTGTGAATTTCACCTCAATAAAATTTTTTTCTTAAAAACTGCACAGAGAACTTCAGTGAAAAGTAAATTTTTCACCCCTCTTCTCTCTCCTTCCTTCACCCATGTCTTCTCCCAGAGCCAGCACTGTTAAAAGCTGCTTTTGCATCATTCTAGAAATATTCTGGATATATACAAATGGTAACACGATATACACGATTTTATACCTGTTTCTCATACTTGACAGTGTTGGCTGGAGAGCTTTTCCTATTGTTGTGTTGAGAGCTTCCTAGCCCTCTTTTCAGGATGTACGGCATTCCACGGAAGGGCTGGCCAGGATGCACTTAACCCGTCCTGTACAACGAACATCAAGGTTGTTTTCAGTTTTTTGCTGAAACAAACAGCCTTATTCCTGCACCATAGGCACTCGAGTTGGTCTAGCTCTAGGATAAGTTCCTAGAAGTGGAACTGCTGGGACTTAATTTAAACTTGAAAATGATAATTAATGTGCCCATTTCACAAAAACTATTTTGCCATAGGAGGAAGGGAGGAGAGATTTTAAAAATTCATGGAGTTACAGAAAAATAAAGTCGCAGTTTTGCCCACGTGAGTTTGTTGACTGGGAAGATCTGTTCTGCAGAGTGTGTGAGGCCACATGTTTTCTGCACCAGCAGGAGGGCTCTCCTGTTGCTCCAGCTGCAGTGGGTAGAGTGGGGAGGGGTTACTGGCTGGGAAAAGGCCTCTCTAGGATGCTCGGGGGCAGAGTACGTTGCGGCAAGGATGGCCCTGCCGCGCAGGGCCCTCCAGAGAGACAGCCACAGATGGTATAGGTCTGCGGTCCCCAACATTTTTGGTACCAGGGACCAGTTTCGTGGAAGACGATATTTCCATAGATGGGGGCGGGGGGTGGGGGTGCGTTTCAGGCGGTAATGCAAGCGCTGGGGGAGCGGCAGATGAAGCTTCATTTGCTTGCCCCCCGCTCACTTCCTGCTGTGTGGTCCGGTTCCTAACAGGCCGCGGACTGGCTAGTATAGGTGTTCTTACCTGGACTGGGGGAACCCCCTGAAGTTACAGGCAATGTTGTGTGTGTGTGTCCATTTGTTTGCATTTTTCTAGGAGAGGGCTCCTAGCTCTTTGTAGATCCTTGAGCTCTGTATCTAACAGTGAGGAGCCACAGGAAGTGGGAAACCCCAAGCTTTGGATCGACACAGACCTGGGTTCAAATCCTGCTTGTGAGCTGAGTGACCTTGGGCAAGGGGCCCCATCCCTCTGAGTCTGAGCTTTGTCATAGTGAGGGGGGCTAGTAATCACTGCTTCTTGGAGTTGTAGGCTATGGAATGAACTAGAAGATTGGGGAGAGGGGGCCAGTCGGGGCTTCCTTGTGGCACTGCTGTATCTCTGGTAATAACCTGGTTTTCTGTGTACCTGTCTGCCTCCTTCTCTCTGCCCTGTGGGGACCACGTTCTCTCCACTGGTCCATACTAAGGCAGAAACAAAGGTTCCCAGAAACATCTGACCTAGAACGTGATGATGCAAACACGCGCCCAGAGCCAATTTTTCCTCCCCCTGAGATTAGATAAAACGGGGCTTGGAAAGGAGAGAGAGGTGAAGTGAGAGTTGAAAGGGACAGTGAAGGGCACGTGGGGAGGGGGAGAGTGAGGACTTGGGAAGGGAGGAGGCTGGAGGGACTCAGGACAGCATGTGCTGAGGCGGGCGCCCCCGTCCCCATCGGATGTGGATGACTGGCCTTCCCGGTCCTGGGCCCCAGTGAGTCACATCGGCCTCTGTGCTCTCCCTCCTGGCCCACAGCCTCTGTATGGCTGTTCCCTCTGCCTGGGACACTCTGTCCCCATACATCCACCGACCCTCTCTTCACTCCCTCTGTCTTTACTCAGACATCACCTTCTCAGTAAGGCCTTCCCCAACCACTGCAGCTAAAACCACACACCCACCCAGCACTCCCCACCCTCTTTCTGTTTATTGTCTCCATGCTCTCACCATCATCTAATTCCAGGATACTCTGTGTTATCATCTATCTGTCCTTTAAGATGCAGGCTCCTGGAAGGCAGGGATTCTGTTTCTTTAGTTCCTTCCTCAAAAACAGTGCCTGGCATTACTGTATATTAGATAGATAACTAATAAGAACCTATTGTATAGTACAGGGAACTCTACTCAATACTCTGTAATTATTTATATGGGAATAGAGGCTAAAAAAGAGTGGATATATGTATAAATGATTCGCTTTGCTGTACAGCAGAAACACAACATTGTAAATCAACTATACTCCAATAAAAAAATAATACAACTGCTTAAAAGTGAGTTCCTGAAAAGAAGTCCTATGGGGTCATTTTGGAAAACAAAATGTAACCCTTTGCATTAAAAAAAAAACAACAACAACAGTGCCTGGAAGAGAGTAGGTTCTCAATAAATACTGATCAAATGAACGAATTCCGACCTGTGAGTGTAGATGTGGAATAGCTGTGGACCTCAATCACCGCAGCAAAATCAACAGTTCCTGGGTGTCTCCAGGCAAAAAGGGGCCCTCCATGCAACAGGTGGGATGACTGAGAGGATGATTCAACCTGAAGATATGCTGTTTGGTTAATGAGGGGAAAAAAAAAGATGATTAGGAATACTAAGACAAACAACTTGCAAAAACAAATCATGGTACAAGGATGAACGTGGAACGATCGTAAACAATTAATTGGAAGAAGACAGAGTCTACATGTGGGTTGGGCTGCACCCCACAGGCCTGCAAGCCTGGTAGTTGTCCAGCCTTGAGACCAAAGAAAGAGCCCGAAGACAGCAACAGAGACAACGATGATCTATTGGACAAGGGATCTTACATGTCTGAAACAAAGGGTCCTGGGGCGACACCCCTCCGTGCATGGCAGCTGGCAAGACATGGCAGCTGGCAAGCAGGACGTGGCAACCATCTTCACTACTCAGGGGAGAAACGGCTACCATTTATAGGGGAGATTTGACTCAGGTGGGCTCATCAGTTACCAGGGGCTAATTAACCCCTATAATTAAGAGGATTGGATAGTCATGTGAATGAAGCAGGGACTGGTCTAGAAGGGGATGTACGAGCAACAGAACAGCCATCTTGAATGGCCTGACCGTACAATGTCCTCCATGGCGGCACGTTGCTTCCTGTGTAGCTCAGGCTCTGGGGCACCGGCCTACGGAAGGAAACATCTCAGCTTGCCGCCAGGCTCAGCAGTGGAGGATAAGTACTCTCATAGCAAAGCAATTGCTGTGCTTGCTGATTTTCGACTTTGAGAATCAAAACCAGTTTTCCAATCAATCTCTTAGCTCCCGTCATGATTTTTTCCGTATCTGCCTGCCTCGGGTATTGGGCAGCATTTAATATTTTTCTTCACCTTGACTCAGTTTTAACTTTTAGGAATTCACTCTAGCTTCATCCTAAGCAATTAGATTTGTGAAATCACACATTGAAGGACTCATCATATACATGCATACCTATATTTCCCAATGCATATTAAAATAATTATAAAACTATTTTGTAAAATGCTTGTCCATGTACCACCTATAATATTTGATCATAGGACATTTTTGGAATCTGCTATAGAAAAAGCTGGGAAGTTTCAAGTTTGTTTCATTAAAAGAATGTAAATGTTGTTCATCTGAACAACACCAGAGTTAAGTGCCGGCTGACAGAAGACGCCGGGTAAACAGGAGTAGGGGTCCCTCAGACCCTCATCTTACACTGAGGGCTTTGAGACACCGTGAAAAGTGGATGGAACAAGAGGTAGAGGGATAAGATGCTGTTTAAAGGTACAGAAACAAACAGTAGAACCAAAAATTGGAGTAAATGTTCAAGCATTGGAAGAAGGCGGGGAGGGGAGCTAAGTGGTGTCGTTTGTGGTGATAAATCAAGATCTAGAGATATAAGCACATGCTTTAAACCTGTGGAACCCTCTCAAGAGACAGGTTATAGATAAACACAGAAATGGTTACAGATAAACAACAAGGATTTACTGTATAGCACAGGGAACTATATTTAATATCTTGTATTAAAAAGAATCTGAAAAAGAATACATATATGTATAACTGAATCATTATGCTGTATGCCTGAAACTAACACAACGTTGTAAATCAACTGTAATTCAATTTTTAAAAAAGCAAAATAAAGAATAGAAACAGTTAAAAAAAAAGGTGGTTTGTACCTGTTAATCCCATGCTCCTAATTTGTCCCTCTCTACCCGTCCCTCTCCCCTTTGGTAACCATAACTTTGCTTTCTATGTTTGTGAGTCTGTTTCTATTTTGTGTATACATTCATTTGTATTGTTTTTTCGATTCCACATATGAGTGATATCATATAGTACTAACACGATATGGTAAATCAACTTCAATATAAATAAATAAATACAATACAAAACAAACACCCCTGCCCTGCCCCTACCCTGTGCCTCTGGGGCTTGGGCAGGGGGAGCATTGCTGTATATTTTCAGTATCAGCTCCTCTGGGCTACTTTTTTGTTACCATGTGTATGTATTACTAGGACGTAATTTTTTTTTTTTCTGAAATGCTGCATCCTGGGGCTCTGGCTTGAGGCTTCATGGGCCCAGGCCTCAGAAGAGCAGGAGAACTTTGGGCCTCCACTGGCCCCTGCTGGCCACACCGCCTCCCACCTTCTCCTTTCCCAAGAACCATGGATCTTGCCATCACCACCGCTACCCACAGAAAACGCCTTTCTCCAACCCCCACAGGATGGCTGCGTCAGCCACCACAGCGTGCCCTGGACATTGGGTCCCAAGGCTCAGCTGCAAGACCCCCGTGCACCTGAGGGTGCCGTGGCCCTGGGCTGCAGCCGTGTCCTCTCGTGTCCCTTTCTATGATGAATGGGGGGAGTTCAGGTCCCAGGATCACAGCTGAGTTTCCTCCAGCTGTAGACAGAAGCCAGGGATTTCTGAGGCTCAACCTCTTCTCCAGGGACTCAGATTCTGAGAGGCCACCAGGGTAGAACTTTCCTGAGAGCAGGGGTAGAGGAATGTGCATGCATAGAGGATTCTGGCAAGTGGGGGAAGTCTGGAAGGGGGCAAAGGTGCCACCTAGGACCAAGTCGTTTGGTAGTGCAAGTTAGGGCAGAGGAGAAGGAAGGGAGCAAACCCAGATGCCTGCCCCATGTCTGCAGAGGAGACCCCTTCTTCCTTCACTGGGATCTTCCCTCACCTGGAGAGGCCTGGATAGAGGGCCGTGTGACCTGCGTGCCCAGGATCTGCATGGGACAGGCCGAGGTGGAGCACACCGGTTTTTGGATTAGCTGTGTGACCCCGGCCAAGTCATCTTACCTCTCTAAGACTCAGTTTCCTCATCTGTAAAACAGGGACTCTTGGTTGCAAGGGGCAGAAACCCTAACTGAGACCAGCTTAGGCAAAAAGGACAACAAAAATGACTCGTACAATACAAGACGAGGTTTGTGGGAAGCAGTCAGCCGTGAGAGCAGGCTGCGGACGCGGCAGGCACGCCGCCGCTGCTCGAAGGGACTGTGCCTACTTGTTCCCCTCCTTGTTCCAGTCCATGCGAGATAAATCAGCAGGGCCCAGAGATCAGAAGGAATGTGAAATGAGACAAGCAAAGCTGTGTCCCCCCTGCACGTGCAGGTTATTTTTGATGATTCTGGGTTTATGGGTTTCCTCCCAGGGAAGTTAACCTTGAGCCAAGATAGTCTTTACGTAATGTAAACCACCGTCTGGCAACCTTCCATTTTTCTAGTCTATATCATCTGCAACTGTAGCACAATAAAATTTGCCTTGCAACCATCCGTTGTCTTGGTCCTTCTGACCCCATTCGTCGGTGCTGTTTCAGTTCCTTACCCCTTCCCTTCTGGCTCCGGTCGGTTTGGTCTTCTTCGTCCGGCTGGTCCACGGCAGAGGTTAACAACTAAATATGGGAGGGTGAGGGTGGCGGACTGGGACCTGGATCTGGTCTGCCGCCAGGGCGGTTCTCACCTCTCTGGTCCTGTCTTCTTCCTGCTCACCACACTCCCCACTCTGCACGGGCTCCCTCTTGTGGACACAACAGGAGAGGGGATGCAGCAAGGTCCTTCCCTTCCTCCCCTCAATGAAATGGTCCAAAGTGCAGGGCACAGGGCCTGTCCAGATGTCCTCCATGATGTAGCAAAGAGCTATGTTTTCCTGTGGGATGCTGGCCAGCTCAGAAACGCTTGCACTACCTTGTGCTTGCTTTCCTCCCTTTTCTGCCTTCCTTCCTCCCCACCCCCTCACTTTTGTGCCCTAGGATGCACTCCCAGCAAAGTCTTAGAGCAAAAGCTCTTGGTAACCTGGGATGAGATAGTTGCTTACAAGCTGTGTGACCTTGGCACATTGCTTAACCTCTCTGTGCTTCAAAATTCTCATCTGTAAAATGGAGTCATAATAATTTACTAACTCACAGGGTTATAGTGAGTTAATACACAGAAAGCACTTAGAGCAGAGTGGAAGCTTTCAATAAGAGGCAGTGTTTATTATTTTTGTTACCCTGAAGCCGGCAAAGCTCTCTAAATTGGGACAGAGGCAGGTCATCTTGAGAAGAACAGAGGTTTGGACCTCCAGGACTCTTGTCAGCGACAGAACCTCAGGGCTGAGGGTGCTCGTTGCTGCCCGGGCCGCACCCTCCTGGGCTGGCTGCCCCTGAAGTTGGGGGAGTGGGCTGGGGTGGGGAAGGGGCACTGGACTGAGAGCTAGCATGACCTGGTTTCAGCCTTCATGACTCTGGACGCGGCCTTCACGTCTCAGAGCCTTCATTTCCTCACCCAAAAGTGACATTGACATACACACCTGTCTCTGAGGGCCCTCACCTGGGCAGGGGCCAAGGGTGCTCCAAAAATTTAATTATTCAAAAACCAGTGAGCGCTCCCTCAGGTGAGGTCTGTGAATCGCAGACCTGAAAGGCCTGGAGCCCACGTCCTTCAGCCCTCTGCCTCCATTGTACAGATGAGGAAACTGAGGCCCAGAGAGAGGAAATAAGCTGGTTGATGTGAGAGAGAGGACCTATGGCATTGAACAGGGACAGATGGGTGCCCTGGGGGGGGGCACACAAGTCCCCCTCTCTGAGCCTAGGGGTTGGCCTGGGAATACCTTCCTCTGGTACAGACCCCAACATCAGGGAGTGGGGGGTGGGGTCTCTTCTGAGTCTGGGGACCTCTCCAGCATCTGCCTGGGCTGCTTGACCTCCCCAGGGGATGGTCAGGCATGGGGAGCAGAGACAATCAACCAAGGCCTCGGTGTCCTGGCGAGTGGCCCAGGCAGCCGGAGCCGGAGCCAGGCCCAGGCAGGCTGGGGCAGGTCGGCGCTGCTCCCCAGGGGGGCTGAACACCCAAGCGTGGAGAATCTGCTCTCCGCTCAGACCCAGTGTCCAGCTTAATGACAAACCTCCAAGGCCAGGTAGTGGGGGGTACAGAGGGAGCATCTTTAGCTGAGTCAGGCGGGGGCCCTCTCAGGTTCAAGCTGACCCTTTTCTCTCCCAGACCCTGCTCCTCGATGTCCAGGGGGCATGAGCTGTGCCCAGAGATGTTCATACTCAGTTGTGAGTGGTGGCTTCCTAATGGTGCTGGGAGCCTGGCCTTCCAAAACAAGGGCGGGAGGGAGGTTACACCGGTGCCACGGTGCCCAGAGCGATGCCAGGCAGCCACATGCAAGGTTCGTGTGTGCTTCATGACAGCCCTGCCTGGAGGCACTATTATAACCCCCGTCCTACACTCTGAGGGTGGGACATGCCGAGGTCCCAAAGCTAGCCATCATGGACGTGGGGCCGGTACCCAGATAGTCTGATCTCTGACCCAGGGCTCGGTCTCCAGCACCAAGGGCCGGCCAGGCTGTGGGTGGGAGCTCAGATGAGGCCTTTGCAGCCACAGGATGAGGAGGGGGTGCAGTGACCCGGGGAACGGGGTCTTCCCTGCTTGTTCTCCAGACGCCCAGTGGAACTCACAGTGCAGGGCACAGTTACAGCTGAATAAGCTGGAACTCTTTCCTGTAATCTTGCCAAAGTGTCTAAAAAATGATTTTTTCTTTTCCCAGATAGGGATCTGATCGCCCCAATAGACCACTCTAGACCGGTAGGACTTTAGGAGTTCTGTTCTTTTTCTTTTTTTTGGCCGTGCAGTGCAGCTTACAGGATCCTAGTTCCCCGACCAGGGACTGAACCCACGCCCTCGGCAGTAAGAGCACAGAGTCCTAACCACTGGGCAGCCAGGGAATTCCTGGAGCTCCATTCATTATGGAGGTGTTCCTAAGGCAGGACCGAGACAGACCTTGACCCACCCACCCCCAAGAAGCCCTGCGGGAAAGAGCCCCTCACCCTGGCTGAGTGGGGACAGGTGAGTCAGCCTTGATCAGCCCTTTTGCGGAGCCCTGGTCACAGAAGAGCCATCTCAACCCCAGGAACCTTCTCAGCACCTACAACTGACTTCTCCTGGTTTTGCCACCGTTTGAAAGAACATTCACGCTGCAGGGCCTGGGAGGCTGCAGAAGGTGAGGTAAAGAGGCAGAGGAGTGGGGGTGGGCCCAGGTAGAGGGGCCGGCCGTCCCCATGCCTCTCCTCACTCCAGGCTTCCCACACTCGCCTTCCCTGGGAAGCCTCCCAGATACCCCTACCTTCTCCAACTTTCTTTGGTATGTTCCATGGAGACGTTCCCCCACCACTGACAGCTAACTGCCACTTCTGCTCGGCCTGGAGCCATGGGAGCCTGCTTTTCCTGCTGGCTCCAAGGGTCTGATAACTCGCTCAGCTAGATGACTGCAAATAAATGTGGCCACGCGTCCGTCCCTCCATCCCTTCGATGCAGATCAACAAGCATCTGTGATTGTACCATGTGGACCCCTTGGGGGCACAGGGTTGAGTAACACGGATTTACTTATGAGTTACAGCCCAGCTAGGAAGGGAGCCTTGCACATCAGTAACAATGGAAACAGAACCATTTTTTAAATCAAGCTTTTATTGCATACCAGGCTCTGTGCTGAAAACATTTTATGTACGTTGTCTCATTTAATCCTCATACAATCTTATAAAACCACCATTATTATTCTAAAAACTTTTTAAAATTATTATTTTATAGATGTGGACACTAAGACACACAGACGTTAACTTGCCTAAGGTCACACTGGCAGCGAATGACAGAGCCAGGCTTTGAGGCCCTGCAGCGCCACCTGTCAGGTGTGTCTTCGTGTGTGTGAGTCAGGAGAGGAGGCCACGCTCATCCGGGGGTCAGGAATGGCTTCCCGTGAAGCTGACTTTTCAGTGGGACCTTGAAGGAGAGACTGGATTAGAGGTACTGGGTTTTGGGCTGTGAACATTCTAGGAACAAAGGTGACAGACGTGTAGGGTGACCGAGGAGGAGCACGTGGGCCAGGAGAGGGGGGTGTGGGTGTGGACGGACCGGAAGGAAACGCAAGTTCATAGGTTTGAGGCCCTGACTGCCAGGTTAAGGGTTTGGGGCTTGTGGCTGGCAGCAAGATGGCCCCTGAAGACGTGCATGTCCTAACACCCAAAACTTACAAATATATTACATGTCAAAAGGCACTTTGCAGATGTGATTAAGTGAAGGGTTTTTTTTTTTTTTTTTTTGCGGTATGCGGGCCTTTCACTGTTGTGGCCTCTCCAGTTGCAGAGCACAGTCATCCAGACGCGCAAGCTCAGCGGCCATGGCTCACGGGCCCAGCCGCTCCGCGGCATGTGGGATCTTCCCGGACCGGGGCACGAACCCGTGTCCCCTGCATCAGCAGGCGGACTCTCAACCACTGCGCCACCAGGGAAGCCCAAGTGAAGGGTTTTGAGATAGGAAGATTATTCTGGATTATGTAGGTAAGCCCACTGTAATCACAAATGTCCTCAAAGAGGGAGGCAGGAGGGTCAGAGTGAGAGGAGGAGATGTGACGATGGACGAAAAATCAGAGAGAGAGATTTGAAGATGCTGTGCTGCTGGCTTTGAAGATGGAGGGAGGGGCCAGGAGCCAAGGAATGTAGGCAGCTTCTAGAAACTGGAAAAGACGAAGAAATGGATCCTTTCCCTAGAGCCTCTAGGAGGATGCAGCCCTGCCCATACTGTAATTTATCCCAGTGAAACCCAGTTTGGATTTCTGACCTCCAAAACTGGAAAAGAAGAAACATGTATTGTTTTAAGCCACTCAGTTTGTGACAATTTGTTACAGCCGCAGTAGGAAATGAATACAGGGCTGTAGGCTGAGCACTGCGTGGGGTACCAGGACTTTCATCAACATTGTCTCACTGCCATTTTAGAAAGCTGGATTCAACCCCACAAATATTAATGGAGCACCTCCCACGTAGAGGCACTGCGCTTAGCCATGGGGAGATAATGGCAAAAGGATCTAGGCAGCCCCTGCCCTGGGTGGAGCTACAGTTTCATCTGAAGTTGCTCTAGCTCCCACATCAGGGTAGAGGCTGGTGCAAGATGAGCAGATTATCACTAACTTGCAGGCTGAACCAGTTCCCAACTGGCAGCTGCAGGGCCTATGTTTGAAGGGAGTCATCTGAAGAGCTCTAAGGAGAAGCACTTCTCGGCAGATGTGCCAGAGCCAGCCAGGGCGGCCACCTGGTACAGCAAGCTTGTGCCCACTGCTGCCCACCACCCTGTCTCCACAGTGTAGCCAGAGAGTCTCATGGGCAATGCGGGGTGTGTGTGTGGGAGGTTCCCACAGGGAATTTCTCAAAGCACCAAGTAGGAGTCTCTATGGTAGGGGAAGTGTGCTGGGGGAAGGCAAGAGGGGCCAGCCACCCCCAGCTCATCAGCAATTTCACTCCTAGGGGTGTACCCAACACAAGTGTGAACATACATGCACCAAAACACACACACCAGAATGCTCATGGCAGCACTGCAATGGCCCCTGGCAACAACCTAAATGTCCATCAGTAGTAGAATGGATGGCTAAAGTGGGCTTTAGTCACACACTGGAACACTACACAGCAATGAGAATGAAGGAACTATTGTTATACCCAGCAACACTGATAATTCCCACCAACTTAATATTGAGCAAAAGAAGCCGGACACAAAAGAATACCTATTACGTGACTCCATTAATAAAATGTTCACAGAGAGGCAAAAGTGGATCTCTTCTAGAAGTCAGATCAGGGGTTCCCCTGGGGTTGGGGGGAGGGTGGGAGCTCACAGTGATTGGGAGGCAGCACAGGGGGCTTCTGGAGTGCTGGCAATGTTCTAATTCTGGACAGGGGTGAAACAGGAGTGTTCACTTTGTGATAATGCATTGGACTGTACACTTGTGATTTTTGTATTGTCTTTGGGAGTATTAGATTGCAATGAGAAGTTTATTTTTAAAATTATCAATGAGCATAGTACAGCGATTGGTGTATTTTGGTGGCTGTGTGATGAGGAGGACATTGGTTGGGAGTTACAAGGCACAGGTTCTAGACTTTACCTGCCTGGACGAAGATGCCATGTGACCCTGTGGCCCCTTTTTGGGTCTCAGTTTCCTCATGCAAAAATTAGAAGGGTGTGTGTGTGAATTATATGATTTTTTCAGAAACTCGGCATAATGCTTAAACTGTGGCTAACCTGACTCCTTATTTAAAAAAAAGAAAAAAGAACCTAAGACTTGGTCAGAGCTGGAGCTATTTTCCTGTTTCCTTGTTAAAGTGGTCAGGTGAAGATTTGGCTCCATTACTAATGGCCCAGCTATCTGACCTTGGCCACAGAAGCAGGTGTGAGGTGGACTGGAAAGAACATGGTGGGCTTTGGGATCATTCAGTCTGGGTTACAATTCTGGCAGGGTCCCTGTCTTAGTTGTGTGTGAACTTGGGCAAGCTACTTAACCTCTGAGTCTCAGTTTCCTCACTGGTAAAATGAGGGTGAGTGTGCCCTCTCTGCTGGGCAGGTGTGAAGGTTAAGTAAAAAGTACCCAGGGACTTCCCTGGTGGTCAGTGGTTAGGACCCCACACTTGCACTGCAGGGGGCATGGGTTTGATCTCTGGTGGGGGAACTAAGATCCTGCATTGCCTCGCGGTGCAGCCAAAAAAAAAAGTGCCCAACCCTTGGTAGGAGTAGCTGCTTTCCCTGTATTCCATGAGGTCCCAAAGTTAGGTAGGTGTCCTGCTGGGACCAGGCCAAAGAAGACATCTATCTGACCGTTCTGACACTTTGCTGATCCAAGCTAAACAAAGCAAGTAGAGATGGCTGGGGAGCCCTTGGGGAGCAGGGCCCTCCTTTACACGTGGTACAGAGACTGTGTCATGGAGGCCCCCCTACCCAGGCACCTGCCCGTGAGGCCTTGGGAAGCTGGGGCTTGGAGAGGGATCAGAGTAGAGGGAGGGGTACAGGCTAGTGTTCTGGGGCCTGTCTTCACTCCTTGTGTGGCCTTCCCAGTGCCTTGTGGATGTGCTAACAGCAGGTGCTCGGAGGTCCAACCTTTCATAATGTGCTCAACTCTGGGCCCCTCTATGAGGGGCTGTTGACAAACAGGACTCCAACGAAGAGTCCTGGGGAATGGGGAAGGATCTTGACACACGAGGGACAGCTGGAGAAACTGCTGGGGTGGGGGCAGTGTAGCTCAGGGAAGACTCTAGAGGGCCTAGGGTCATCGCTTTTGCTAATCTAATGGGCTCTCTGAATTTCCTGGCCTCCTGTGTGGAGGCTAGTATTTTCCCAGCCCCAACTCTCTCAGAGAATCCAAATCTCTGAGAGAGTTTTATTTTTTAATGACTTATTTTTTAATTATACACACACACATAAACACACACACAATATATGTTCAGGCAAAAAAAAAAAATGGAAACACATAGGAAAGCAAGATAAGAAAATAAAAATCACCCATAATTTCATCATCAGAGATAGATGATTTCTGCGTATATCCTTCAGATTTAGATAATAATAACTAGATATATTTTATCAGTCAGAGTTTTTGGTGGCAGGCAACAGAAACTGGCTCTGGTGATTGCTATTAGATAAGGTATAATTAGCTGCTGTATTAGGAAAACTCCTCAAATTACAATAGCTTTACACAGCATAGATTTACTTCTTGCTCACATAAAGCCCCAAATAGCTATTCCTGAGGGGTGTGGGCATGTGGGGGGGAAGCTCTGCTTCACACAGATATACAGATACCCAGGCTGAAGCTGGCTCCATCACTCAATACATGGCTTCCAAGGTCAGCAGCCAATATGCAGCCAGCGGACAGAGGAAGACAGAGTGGAGGATTATGCAGGAGGATTTTGTGGGTCTGAGGTGGTGTCCATACTTTCCCTTTACATTCCATTAGCCAGGATTCAGTCATGTGGCCCCACCTAAATGGGAAGGCTGTAGGAGGGCTTGTGGAATTGACAGGATGCTGGGCGCCCCGCCTTGAGACTGAGAGGTGTTTCAAGATGCTCCAGGGAGCAAAGAAGCAGGAAGCAATAAACATGGCGACCACCTCATAGCCAGGCAGGCTGGCCACTGCTGCCTCTACCAGGGCTGCCAAGAATTGCCTCCAATTCTTCCTCAACTCCTGGGGTGAGCCCATAAAAGCAAAAGGGATAGGAAAGAAAAAGCCTACAATGTAAATTTTACCCCCCACCCCCCAATTTGGAGGTGTTTTGTCCTCAGGGGATCTCACTCCGTGATTTCCTGGGTCCTTGGCCTACCCCAATAAGTTTTGAAACAGTAAGTACATAAAAAGATGCTCAGCATTGTTGGTTCTCGGCAAAGTGCAAATTAAAACCATGAGGTATGACTACTCATTCACCAGAAAGGATTAAAATAAAAAACACTGACAAAACCTAGAGCTGACAAAGATATAGGGCAACTGGAACTCATACACATTGCTGGTGTATACAATGGGAGTAACTGGAGAAAATTGTTTAGCAGTTAAACATACACCTATTCTATGACTGAGTAAGCCCACACCTGGGTATTTACTGATGAGAAATGAAGCCATATGTTTACACAAAGATTCATACAGCAGCTTTATTCATGATAGACTAAAATAGGAAACAATGTAAAAGTCCATCATTGGGGGGGGTGGAGTCAAGATGGCAGAATAGGAGGATGTGGAGGCCTGCTGGTGTCCCAGGCCTGTCCCTCCTCACAACCAGGGCACCTACCAGGCACTGGTGGGCAACCTGGGACACCTAAGGGGATGGGAGGAATCCCCGTGCAGCCAGGTAGGAAATGGTGGGGAAGGAGGGGGGGAGGAAAAGTGGAGGTGGGATGGGACTGGTGCCCCTGAGGGGTGGCTGGAGGAGAAGAGGGGTTCCCACATTCAGAGGGGCCCATTCACAGTGAGGGGATTAGCAGGGACAGGGAGAGACCTTCGGGGGATCAGGGGATTGGAGGGGAATGTGGCCAGCATCTCCCCTGCTCACTTGGGTCCCAGCAAGCCTGCTGGTGTCCCAGGCCTGAACTTTCACCCTCCAGGGCCCCCTCCAGCCATACAGGTCCTGAGCCTAAGCCCCCCACTCTGCCCCCCGCCACCTGGGCCTTTATTTTTGCTGTTGTGGTTCTGTTTTGCTTTGCTGTTTCATTTTTATTTTTCTAATTTTATTTTATTTTTTATTCTTTGTTATTGTTCTGCTCCTTTTTGTCTGTTGCCTTTTTTTGTTTTTTGCCATGCCATGAGACTTGTGGGGTCTTGGTTCCCAGGCCAGAGGTTGGGCCTGAGCTCCTGTGGTAGAAGTGCTGAGTCCAAACCACTGGACTAACAGAAAACCTCAGACCCCAGGGAATATTAATCAGTGTGAGCTCTCCTGGAGGTCCTCATCTCGGCACCAAGAGCCGGCTCCACCCAAGTGCCTGCAAACTCCAGTGCTGGATGCCTCAGGCCAAACAACCAGCAAGGCAGGAACACAGCCCCCCCCCCATCAAAAAAATGAGATGACAAAAAAATGTGTTACAGATGAAGGAGCAAGGTAAAAACCTACAAGATCAAATAAATGAAGAGGAAATAGGCAACCTACCTGAAAAAGAATTCAGAGTAATGATAGTAAAGATGATCCAAAATCTTGGAAATAGAATGGAGGCAACAGATTGAGAAAATACAAGAAATGTTTAACAAGGACCTAGAAGAACTAAAGAACAAACAAAGAGTGATGAACAACACAATAACTGAAATGAAAAAATAAACTAGAAGGAATCAATAGCAGAATAACTGATGCGAAGAACAAATAAGTAAGCTGGAAGATAGAATGGTGGAAATAACTGCTGAGGAGCAGAATAAAGAAAAAAGAATGAAAAGAAATGAGGACAGTCTCAGTGACCTCTGGGACAACATTAAACACACAACATTTGAATTATAAGGGTCCCAGAAGAAGAAGAGAAAGAGAAAGGGTCTGAAAAAATATTTGAAGAGATTATAGTTGAAAACTTCCCTAACATGGGAAAGGAAATAGCCACCTAAGTCCAGAAAGCACAGAGAGTCCCATACAGGACAAACCCAAGGAGAAGCATGCCAACGCACATATTAATCAAACAAACAAAAATTAAATTCAAAGAAAAATATTAAAAGCATCAAGGGAAAAGCAACAAATAACATACAAGGGAATCCCCATAAGGTTATCCGCTGATTTTTCAGCAGAAACTCTGCAGGCCCAAAGGGAGTGGCAGGATATATTTAAAGTGATGAAAGGGAAAAACCTACAACCAAGATTACTCTACCCAGCAAGGATCTCATTCATATTCGATGGAGAAATCAAAAGCTTTATAGACGAGCAAAAGCTAAGAGAATTCAGCACCACCAAACCAGCTTTACAACAAATGCTAAAGGAACTTCTCTAGGCAGGAAAAACAAGAGAAGAAAAACACCTACAAAAACAATTAAGAAAATGGTAATAGGAACATACATATTGATAGTTACATTGAATGTAGATGGATTAAATGCTCCAACGAAAAGACACAGACTGGCTGAATGGATACAAAAACAAGACCCATATATATGCTGCCTGCAAGAGGCCCACTTCAGACCTAGGGACACATACAGACTGAAAGTGAGGGGATGGAAGAAGGTATTCCATGCAAATGGAAATCAAAATAAAGTTGGAGTAGCAATACTCATATCAGACAGAATAGACTTTAAAATAAAGACAATTACAAGAGACAAGGAAGGACACTGCATAATGATTAAGGGATCAATCCAAGAAGAAGATATAACAATTATAAATATTTATGCACCCAACATAGGAGAACCTCAATACATAAGGCAAATACTAACAACCATAAAAGGGAAAATCAACACAATAATAGTGGGGGACTTTAACACCCCACTTACACCAATGGACAGATCATCCAGACAATATAAATAAGGAAACAAAAACTTTAAATGACACAGTAGACTAGATAGACTTAATTCATATTTATAAGACACTCCACCTGAAAGCGGCAGAATACACTTTCTTCTCAAGTGCACACAGAACATTCTGCAGGATAGATCACATCTTGGGTCACAAATAAAATTAAATTTAAGAAAATTGAAATCGTATCAAGCATCATTTCTGACCACAACACTGTGAGCTTGGAACTCAAATACAGGAAAATAAAACTGTAAAAAACACAAACACATGGAGGTTAAACAATTCACTACTAAATAACCAAGAGATCACTGAGGAAATCAAAGGGGAAATCAAAAAATACATAGAAACATATGACACTGAAAACATGATGACACAAAACCTATGGGATGCAGTAAAAGCAGTTCTAAGAGGGAAGTTTATAGCAATTCAATCTCACCTCAAGAAATGAGTAAAATCTCAAATAAACAATCTAACCTTGCACCTAAAGGAACTAGAGGAAGAAGAACAAACAAAACCCAAAGTTAGTAGAAGGAAAGAAATCATAAAGATCAGAGCAGACATAAATGAAATAGAAACAAAGAAAACAATAGAAAAGATCAATAAAACGAAAAGTTGGTTCTTTGAGAAGATTAAAAAAAATTGACAAAGCTTTAGCCAGTCTCATCAAGAAAAAAAGGGAAAGGATTTAAATCAATAAAATTAGAAGTGGAAAAGGAGAAATTACAACTGACACCACAGAAATACAAAGGATCATAAGAGACCACTACGAGCAACTATATGCCAATAAAATGGACAACCTAGAAGAAATGGACAAATTCTTAGAAAGGTATAAGTTTCCAAGACTGAACCAGGAAGAAATAGAAAATATAAACAGACCAATCACAGTAATGATGTTAAATGTAATTAAAAATCTTCCAACAAACAGAACTCCAGGACCAGATGGCTTTGCAGGCAAATTCTATCAAATATTTAGAGAAATGCTAACACCCATCCTTCTCAAACTCTTCCAAAATATAGCAGAGACAGGAAATCTCCCAAACTCGTTCAACGAGGCCACCATCACTCTGACAACAAAACCAGACAAAGATATCACAAAAAAAGAAAATTACAGAACAGTATCACTGATGAACATAGACACAGAAATCCTCAACAAAATACTAGCAAACAGAACCCAACAACACATTAAAAGGATCATAAACCATGATCAAGTGGGATTTATCCCAGGGATATAGGGATTCTTCAGTATATGCAAATCAATCAATGTGATACACCATATTAACAAGTTAAAGAATAAAAACCATATGATCATCTTAATAGATGCAGAAAAAGCTTTTGACAAAATTCAACACCCATTTATCATAAAAACTCTCCAGAGAGTGGGCATAGAGGGAAACTACCTCAATATAATAAAGGCCATATATGACAAACCCACAGCCAACATCATTCACAATGGTGAAAAACTGAAAGCATTTCCTCTAAAATCAGGAACAGGATAAGGATGTCCACTTTCACTACTATTATTCAACATAGTTTTGGATGTCCTAGCCACAGCAATCAGAGAAGAAAAAGAAATAAAAGGAATACAAATTGGAAAAGAAGAAGTAACACTGTTACCGTTTGCAGATGACATGATACTATACATAGAAACTCCTAAAGATGCCGCCAGAAAACTACTAGAGCTAATCAATGAATTTGGTAAAGTTTCAGGTTACAAAATTAATACACAGAACTCTCTTGCATTCCTATACACTAATGATGAAAAATCGGAAAGAGAATTTAAGGAAACACTCCCATTTTTCATTGCAACAAAAAGAATAAAATACCTAGGAATAAACCTACCTAGGGAGATAAAAACCTGTATGCAGAAAACTATAAGACACTGATGAAAGAAATTAAAGATGATACCAACAGATGGAGAGATATACCATGTTCTTGGATTGGAAGGATCAATATTTTGAAAATGGGCTTCCCTGATGGCGCAGTGCTTGAGATTCCGCCTGCTGATGCAGGGGACATGGGTTCATGCCCTGGTCCAGGAAGATCCCACATGCCATGGAGCGGCTAGGCCCGTGAGCCATGGCCGCTGAGCCTGCTCATCCGGAGCCTGTGCTCTGCAACGGGAGAGGCCACAACAGTGAGAGACCCACGTACCGAAAAAAAAAAAAATTTGAAAATGACTATACTACCCAAAGCAATCTACAGATTCAATGCAATCCCTATCAAATTACCAATGGCATTTTTCACAGAATTAGAAGTAAAAATTTTACAATTTGTATGGAAACACAAAAGACCCCAAATAGCCAAAGAAATCTTGAGAGAGAAAGATGGAGCTGGAGGAATCAGGCTCCCCAACTTCAGACTATACCACAAAGCTACACTAATCAAGACAGTATGGTACTGGCACAAAAACAGAAATACAGATCAATGGTATAGGATAGAAAGCCCAGAGATAAACCCACACACCTATGGTCACCTAATCTGTGACAAAGGAGGCAAGAATATACAATGGAGAAAAGACAGTCTCTTCAATGAGTGGTGCTGGGAAAACTGGACAGCTACATGTAAAAGAATGAAATTAGAACACTCCCTAACACGATACACAAAAATAAACTCAGAACTGATTAAAGACCTAAATGTAAGACAAAACACTATAAAACTCTTAGAGGAAAACATAGGAAAAACGCCCTTTGACATAAATCACAGCAAGATCTTTTTTGACCCACCTCCTAGAGCAATGAAAATAAAAATAAACAAATGGGACCTAATTAAACTTACAAGCTTTTGCACAGCAAAGGAAACCATAAACAAGATGAAAAGACAACCCTCAGAATGGGAGAAAATATTTGTAAATGAAGCAACTGACAAAGAACTAATCTCCAAAATCTACAAACAGCTCAGGCAGCTCAATATCAAAAAAACAACCCAATCAAAAAATGGGCAGAAGACCTAAATAGACATTTCTCCAGAGAAAACATACAGATGGCCAAGAGGCACATGAAAAGATGCTCAACATCACTAATTAGAGAAATGCAAATCAAAACTACAATGAGGTATCACTTCACACCTGTCAGAATGGCCATCATCAAAAATCTACAAACAGTTAATGCTGGAGAGGGTGTAGAGAAAGGGGGACCCTCTTGCACTGCTGGTGGGAATGTAAATTGATACAGCCACTACGGAGAACAGTATGGAGGTTCCTTAAAAAACTAAAAATAGAACTACCATATGACCCAGCAATCCCACTGCTGGGCATATGCTCTGAGAAAACCATAATTCAAAAAGACACATGTACCCCAATGTCCATTGAAGCACTATTTACAACAGCCAGGACATGGAAACAACCTAAATGTCCATCGACAGATAAATGGATAAAGAAGATGTGGTACATATATACACTGGAATATTGCTCAGCCATAAAAAGGAACAAAACTGGGTCATTTGTAGAGTTGTGGATGGACCTAGAGTCTGTCATACAGAGTGAAGTCAGTCAGAAAGAGAAAAAAAATATTGTATATTAACGCATACATGTGGAATCTATAAAAATAGTACACATGAACCTATTTGCAGGGCAGGAATACAGACACAGACGTAGAGAACGGAAGGGTGGAAACTGGGGTGGGGGAAGGGGAGGGTGAGATGGATTGAGAGATTAGGACTGACATATATACACTGCCATGTGTAAAATAGATAGCTAGCGGGAACCTGCTGTATAGCACAGGGAGTTCAGCTTGGGAGGGGATACATGTATATATATAGCCGATTCACTTCGTTGTACAGCAGAAACGAACAGAACATTGTAAAGCAATTATACTCCAATAAAATAAAAAAAATAAGGAAAAGAAGTCCATCATCAGGAAAATGGATAAACAAATTGTGGTCTATCCATACAACAGAATTCTTCTCATCAATGCAAATGAACTACTGATACACATACAGCCATGGATAAATCTCAAAAAAATATATAATGAGCAAAAACAAGCAGACCAAAAAATATACATACCACATGGTCCCATGGATGTGGAGTTCAACAGCAGGCAGACTCAATCTGTGGTGACAGCTCAGGATCCCGTGGTCACCTCTTATCCACAGGGGATACGTTCCAAGACCCCCAGTGAATGCTTGAAACCACAGATAGTACTGAGCCCTATATAGCCTATGTTTTTTCTTATGCATACATACCTATGATAATGTTTAATTTATAAACTAGGCACAGTAAGAGATTAATAACAATAACTAATAATAAAATAGAACAATTATACCAATATACTGTAATAAAAGTTATGTGCGTGTGGCCTCTGTCTCTCAAAATTTCTTATTGTACAAACTTCATGCCTTTTCCACCTTCACTAAGCACTTACCAGGCACTGTGGCCATAACTCTTTTAGTTTGAGGTGTGACAGCAAAACTTGCTCGAATTTCTTTTTCCTTCTTCACCATTTCACAGATAGAAGGTTCGTTCTTACCAAAGATCTTAGCAACCTCAGCATACAATTTTTCTTTCCTTATTAAGTCAAGAACTTCCACCTTTTCACTTAAAAGAGGCACTTTACGGCTTCTCTTTGGCATATATGAAGTGTCAGCATCACTACTCTTGCACTTTGGGGCCATTATTGAATAAAATAAGGGTTACCTGAACACAAGCACTGAGATAATGTGACAGTCGGTCTGATTATGGAGACGGCCACTAAGTGACTAGCAGGTGGGATACGCAGGATGGCGCGAGATTTCATCATGCTACTCAGAATGGCACGCAATTTAAAATTCATGAGTTATTTCTGGAATTTTCTATTTAATATTCTTGGACTTCGGTTGACCACAGGAAATCAAAACCATGGATAAGGGGGACAACTGTAATGAGGAATCTTTCTGGGGTGATGGAAATACCCTCCATCTCTTGATCTGGGTGGTGGTCACATGGGTATACACGTGTGTAAAGTCACTGATCGGTCCACTGGAGTTCTGTGTATTTTACTATGTGTAATTTATACTTTAATAAAGTACTATGAAAACCTAAACATGATCAAGGTTGGCCTCTTTGGGGTTACAATGGTCCCTCCCAGGTTCATGCTGGGATTTTCTGAATTCTGCCCCCCGCCTCTGGGTGTGTAGGGGGACGTGCTCTCTGTGGCTGCTGGGAGTGGGACTTGGACCCAAGTTTGGGACACTTGTCGTCTGGTCTCTGGGAGGCCTGAAGCAGGGGGACATGGTGCTCTCTCTCCCCACTGTACAGCGACCAGGGGTTTCTGTAAAGACCTAGAGTCTCTTGGTCCTCACTGGCAAACAGTATATATACCTCGCTGCTGTTTTAGTTTGCAGTCCTTTGATGAGCAGTGAGGTTGAACTTTTACAATATGGTTACTGGCCATTTTCAGTTTTTTTGTTCAGAGCCTGATGTTTTCCAGGGCCCTCTTCCGCAAACCACTCATCCACTAACCAGAAAGGAAAGATATATTTCTGACAGGCAAGCATTTCTAGTTCCAGTTGTTTTTTTTTTTTTTTTGCGGTACGCGGGCCTCTCACTGCTGTGGCCTCTCCCGTTGTGGAGCACAGGCTCCGGACGCACAGGCTCAGCGGCCATGGCTCACGGGCCCAGCCGCTCCGCGGCATGTGGGATCTTCCCGGACCGGGTCACGAACCCGTGTCCCCTGCATCGGCAGGCGGACTCTCAACCACTGAGCCACCAGGGAAGCCCTAGCAAGCATTTCTAAAGGATCTCTGTTTTGCCGCAAAATTCTGTTCTTTCTTCTGTGTTTCTCCCAGGAGGGAGTATCTTTTTAGAGGGGTTTTTTTGGTAATGACAATAGTAATAATTATAAATGGAACCAGATGATCATTAAAGTAGGTAAAATCGGCTCAAATCCCCCAAACTCGACAGCCGGTAGCATTCCAGAACTCTCCCCACAACTTTGATGCCTTCCCAGAGGCTGAAGGTCCTGCGGTCTTCTCTGTATAATATGCTCAACCCCTCCTTCTAGATCTACTCTACCCTACAAACACACACGCACACACCCCATCACACACATGCACGTGTGCATGTACACTCACTCACACCCACCCCCACCAAATGTTTGGGAGTTTAGCAGACTAAAGATGGGCTGGGATGGAGGTGAGGAGACAGAGGAGGAGCTGACAGCCCCCTTCATCCAAGATGCTCTTCATCTTGCCAGCTCTCCTCCCTCCTCTCTTCTCATTTGCCTCCACCTTCCTTCCCCAGGACATAAATTCCTCCTCTGTGTCATGCCAGGAAATTTGCCATCATCTTTTAAGGCCCTGCCCAGAGAATCTCAAACTCCTCTCTAATGTGTTTACTAACATTTTTTCCAAAGATGGTTTCTATTCTGAGAACTCAAAGTCATCTACTTAGATGTCCGTGTTTCTTTAAATGTTACTTCCTGTCATCACAATAGAATTGCGGTGTCTCTGCTTCTGAACAGATTCCAGGCTTGTTCTCCTAAGTCCTGAGCTAGTGAACAGCACTGCGCTATTCTGACAGTGCAAATAAGGGTTCTGAGTGGAACTTGGAGCCAAGAAGGGTGAGCTGGGTTCAGACCATGGAGAAACTTCAATGCCAAGGGAAAGAATTTGGATTTGATTATTCCGTTCAGGGATCCATCAAAGGCTTTAGAGCTGGACTGTGACTGGAACAGAGCTGGGCTTCTGGAAATTTCACCATCTGGCTGCTGCACAAGTAGCTGGCATTGAAGGAGAGTGATTAGAGGGGGCTAGGCAAGGAGGATGAGGGCTCGTCTTAAGGCAGAGGGCAGATCTGGGAGGCTTTTCTGAGGAGTAGCCAGAGCCTCCGGTGACGAGGAAGGAGGGAGAGAGGAATTGATGACAGCCTGAGTGTCTAAGGGGGACACCAACTCCTCCCTCCTGGGCTGGGATAGTCTGTAATTTGCTAAGAACCATACTTAATATGAGACAGGACCGGTCAAGGACATGGACAGATCTGAAGAAACTATTAAATAAGTATGGCATTAACTAGACACACAGGGCATCCTGTAACAGTGGTGTCATTAAGGTGAGTGTCTCAGCTCAGTTCTCCTGGAGAAGGGAGAGAGATTTCAGCCTTCCATCCCACTGGGCTTTTTGTATTTCCCAATGTGATACTTCTAGGCAAATGCATTTACAGAGCTCTTTGCATCAAATAACAGCAGCCAACGTTTATTGCATGTTGTGCCGAGTACTGTCCTAAGACCTTTTTACTGGGTAATTTATATATACGTGTGTGTGTATAATCATATATATAATCTTATATATGCCCCACAGCCCTATGAGGTAGGTACTCTTTCATAGATGACAAACTGAGGCAGCCAAGTTAAGTAACCCTTGGCCAAAGTCACACAGCTAGGGAGTGGTAGAGCCAGCATCACACCCAAGGGCACTGATGGGTTTATTTCCTGGAAAGAACCAAATTAGGAGACAGCAGAATAGGCTTCTGGGCCCAGCTCAGCAGCTGACCAGGGCAAGGTGGGGCAGGTCGTCTTTTAAGTGCACACTCTCTCATGAGGGTGAGGAGTGATGGATGTTTGCGACCTTAAGGTGATAGTTTCATAGCTATATACATATACCAAACTGTATCAAATGGTACATTTCATTATGTGCAAGTCACTGTAGGTCAATTATACCTCAAGAAAGCTGTTTTAAAGAATTGATAACAATTATATGATGAAATTAAAATATCTGTAATATTTCTACAGGAACTCTTATCTTATGTGACCCCATTGCAATGTTCCAGCATGATGCATAAAATTCATGATTCACTTCTGAATCTAAGTGTTGCTTTGAGAATTTTGCTCTGCCTCAGAAGAGCAAAGCGTCTCCAGATTAAAACTAAGAGCCACAATGACTCAAGAAATGTTTTGTCATCTGGCATTACTGAAAACAGAACACAAAGTATGCAATGAGGCTGTTTATAATAATATAGCGATTTTGCTGAAATAAAGGAAAACAATAAATATTATTGAATAAATATACAACAATTTCTTAAAGTGCACCACTTCAAGCCCTTTGGGGGCTTCAACTCTTAGAATCCAACTCTGCCCAGTGGTCCACACCCCACTCCAACTCTGTTCCAGAAACACTGGTTCTTTGAAGAGGTCAAGGTCTTACACGTATCAGGGCCTTCACCTGTGCTGCTGCCTGGGCCTGGAACTCTACCGCAGGCCCTGCAGAGAAGCCTCCTTCTCAACCTCTAGGTCTCAACGTGAACATCACAACACACACACACACGACCTCCCTGACCACCCAGAACTCAAGAGAATGAATACTCTTCCTCCGTGGCTCTCATCAAAATGCGGAGTTAGAGGTTTATTTCCCCGCTGGCCCGTGTAGGCTCTGTCGGTTCCCAGATGTGCTCCCAAGCCTCCCACAGTG
The DNA here is from genome assembly GCF_964374135.1 of Grampus griseus. Classification (NCBI taxonomy): domain Eukaryota; kingdom Metazoa; phylum Chordata; class Mammalia; order Artiodactyla; family Delphinidae; genus Grampus; species Grampus griseus. The sequence continues at coordinate 119,992,442 of NC_139018.1, read as the reverse complement.
CTGGGATGCAGAAGGTGCTTTCCTGACATGCTGAAAGGACGGATCCATGTCCTATCTCTGGACTCTGTGACCTCATGAGAGGGGTGCCCTGATGGGAACTTTGTCTGTAAAGTACAGATATGCAGCAGGATGACCACTCCCTCACTTTCTTAGTTCTTTCTCCCCCAGTGAGAGGCACCCCCGACCTCTGGGAGCAGCCGCTCTGGATGAAGGCTGAGCTCCAGGGGGGAAGCGGGCTCTCAGAGACCATGCCCTCACCCACAGAAACATCACAGAACCTTGGGTTTTGTCAAAGCAAGGTGGCTGTGGATAACTATTTCGGTACAAGTTCTTGGAAAAACTCCAGGGGCTGGAGTGCTGGCAAAATGGGCCCACGCTGGGGGTTCCCCAGAGTGCCGAGATTCAGGTGCTCAAGCCTGGCCAGACTGTGAGCTCCTCCAGGGCAGACTCGGCCTGCACGCAGCACTGTACTGCCAGTGTCCAGCACAGAGCCAGCACTCAGCACGTGCACACCGACCCTCTGCGGTGGTACAACCAAGAAATTCCATCTGAGAGCGCTGGCTCTCTGCCAGGCACAGGCTAATACTGTCCCCATTAATCTGTACAATAAGCCCATGAAGTTGCTGTTCTTATCCCCGTTTTACAGAGGTGGGAATTGAGGTTCAGGGAGAGGTAATTTGCCCAAAGTTGCACAGCCAGTGAGAGGCAGGGCCTCTCCAAGCAGAAGTCCTTAGGGATAGTCAAACAGTGGCCTGGAGTGACAACTGCTATTTTAGGGGCCAACAAATTAACATCCTCCCATTGGAGAAACCCTGTGACAACCCCCTGCGCCCCGCAAGCACCAGCTCCACCGTTCCCGGCCTGGGTGCCACCTGGGCACTGGCCCTCTGCTCCTTTCACCACCCTAGCCTCTCATGGTTTGGGCTCCTTTCTACATTCCTGCTTCTCTTGCCTCTCTGATGGCTGTTCTTCCTCCTCCTACTTCCTAAAGGCAGGTGTTCCCCGTAGCTTCTCCTTGCTACCTTCTTCCTCTCTCTACACTCTCCCTCTAGGCCAGCCTGTCAACCCCTTGGCCCCTCTTTGGAGGGGGCTCTCACATCTGCACGCCCAGCTCAGACCTCTCCCAGCCCCTGGTTATTCCTCCCAGAAGGCTGCTCCTGCTCTGAGACCTTCAGTGGCTCCCAGGGGCCATCAGAGGAGGAACAAACTCCTCCCTGAGGCATTCCGGGCTCTGCTGTACCTATCTCCACTTCTCTCCCAATTCAGAGCCTTCATCCATGCCAGCACTGTGCTCTCTGCCTTTATTCTGCTGTCCCTTCAAGCAGGACACCCCTCCCTCCCACCTCTGCCCCAGGTAGCTCTCACTGCCTGGTTTAGGGCACATACCCTCCCCCTGGAAGTCCTTCCAGACCCCTTCCCCAATCACAGGCGGCTCTCCCTCTTCAGTAGACTCCATGGAGAACCTGTCCCAGGCTGCCTTTGCAAGAGCTATTTCTGTGCTTGCTTTGACTCTCCTCCCACCCAGGGTCACACGGGGAGTCTGGTACTGGGATTCAGGGAAAATGCCCAACCTATGACTTTTAGTTTTGCCTCTTTGTGTAGAAGTCTCCTCAGCTGTAAAGTGAGGGGTGTGGAATTGGATCAGCATTTCCCTAATTCCCAAGTACCGTCATTTTTGCTTTATCCTTGTGTCACCTGTACTATCATATACTTATATTGCTTACCTTACATATTTATCTACTTATTTTTTAAACTTTATTTTATTGTTGGCTGCACTGGGTCTTCGTTGCTGCGCGCAGGCTTTCCCTAGTTGCGGCGAGCGGGGGCTACTCTTCGTTGCGGTGCGTGGGCTTCTCATCGCAGTGGCTTCTCTTGTTCCGGAGCACGGGCTGTAGGCGCACGGGCTTCAGTAGTTGTGGCACGTGGGCTCAGTAGTTGTGGTTCGTGGGCTCTACAGCTCAGGCTCAGTAGTTGCGGCACACGGGCTTAGCTGCTCCGCGGCATGTGGAATCTTCCCAGACCAGGCTCGAACCTGCGTCCCCTGCATTGGTAGGCAGATTTTTTTTTCCATCTTTAAAATATAACATTTATTGCTTAGATGGTTTGATACAGAACAGCTTTTTCTTCTCATTTTGAACTTGGAAGTACTATACAACTGAACGCAAAGCGGAACGAAAAGTACCCAAACCGAACTTGGGATTCTGTGTTCATGTGGCATAAACCAGTTTTGTACATAACGCAGCGGGAGTTTTTAAGTTCCCTTTAGAAAAATATGAATTCTACACGTTTATTATTGTTTCCTGCTTAACGCATGGGCTGAAATCACTAGGATCAACTTCCTTCTGGAGGAGAGAGAGGAACAGAGGGTGGAAAGAATGGTGAAACTTTCTGAAACCGGCCTCCGACCGTCACATAGCTTCCCCAGGGCTGGTGGAAAAAACAGCCCTTTGGGTTTTTTGTTTTGTTTTCACAGCTGGGAGTTTCATGTAGTGATTGAATCTCAGCATCGTGTCCATAAATCAAGAGAAAAACAAAAGAGAGAAATGTGCACCTCAAAAACCTTCTCAGAAGATCCATATATATATATTTGTAAAAGCCCTGAGAGAAGGAGAAAGAGAATCAAACAAACGTATAGAAACAAATTAGCTGGACATGCAAACTAAGCTATGATTCACCCAGAGTTTAAACAAATCACAAATTTCAGTTTAATACTGGGGGAGGGGACAGAACAACAAACAAATGATACATCTCTCAACCTCACTAGTAAAATGTGGCAAAACCTTATCCACTAGGAGGGTGCAGATGAAGGCTAAATAAAGCTTTCATATCAATAGTGATTATTAAAAAAAAAAAATAGTGATTACTGCGAGCGGCAGCCCCGGCTGTGCTGCGGCCTGGTTGGCAGGAGGATTCTTAACCACTGCGCCACCAGGGAAGTGCCTATACACATACCTTTTGTTCATTTGTTTTTATTTTTTTATACAGCAGGTTCTTATTAGTTATCTATTTTAAACATATTAGTGTATATATGTCAACCCCAATCTCCCAGTTCATCCCACCCCCACCCCCCAACTTTCCCCCCTTGGTGTCCATATGTTTGTTCTCTACATCTGTGTCGCTATTTCTGCCTTGCAAACCGGTTCATCTGTACCATTTTTCTAGATTCCACACATATACGTTAATAAACGATATTTGTTTTTCTCTGACTTACTTCACTCTGTATGACAGTCTCTAGGTCCATCCATGTCTCTACAAATGACCCAACTTTGTTCCTTTATATGGCTGAGTAATATTCCATTGTATATATGTACCACATCTTCTTTATCTATTCGTCTGTCGATGGGCATTTAGGTTGCTTCCATGACCTGGCTATTGTAAATAGTGCTGCAATGAACACTGGGGTGCATGTGTCTGTTTTTTTTTGGCTGCGTTGGGTCTTCGTTGCTGCACATGGGCTTTCTCTAGTTGTGGTGAGCGGGGGCTACTCTTCGTTGTGGTGCGCAGGCTTCTCATTGCTGTGGCTTGTCTTGTTCCAGAGCACGGGCTCTAGGTGCACAGGCTTCAGTAGTTGTGGCATGTGGGCTCAGTAGTTGTGGCTTGCGGGCTCTAGAGCGCAGGCTCAGTAGTTGCAGTGCACAGGCTTAGTTGCTCCGCGGCATGTGGGATCTTCCCAGACCAGGGCTCGAACCCGTGTCCGCCAGCATTCGCAGGCAGATTCTTAACCACTGCACAACCAGGGAAGCCCGCATGTGTCTTTTTGAATTATGGTTTTCTCTGGGTATGTGCCCAGTAGTAGGATTGCTGGGTCATATGGTAGTTCTATTTTTAGTTTTTTGCTTCTTTTTTAGTTTTGGTTTTTTGGCTGTGAGGCATGTGGATCTTAGCTCCCCGACCAGGGATTGAAGCCACACCCCCTGCCTTCCAATGAAGGTGAAGTCTTAACCACTGGATCCAGGGAAGTCCCCATCTACTTTTTTTAACCTAAATAAAAATGAAAGTTTACCTTGCCTTCTGTGACTCGAAAACCAATGTCACTTGCAATAAAGGTTGCAATACAGAAAAAGTGAACCATGAAAACAAACACATAACTGATAAAGTAAGAAACGTCTGTGCACAGCCTCAAATCTTCCCATGCATAATTCGAGGAAACAATGTCCTAGAACATCAGAGCTTTGTCAAACGTAAACAAATCGGGATGCTGGCTGAAGTGGTAAAGAGAGATTTTCATCAGTAGTAACTATTGCAATAGGGAAAAGAGACCAGCATGAACTGAACTCAACTTTAATTTGGACAGAAATAGCTGGGTATTTTAAAGTGAAAATGAAGAAGGGAGGGAGGCACCTGGGGGCTCAGTAGAGTCAGAGAAATGAAAACTTACCAAAGGTCAAGTGTAAATGCAACTAGGCCAGTGGTGTCTGCTAGCTGGTATTATTGAAGTTAGAATTCTACTTTCACACAGAGACTGGGAGACAGAGGCTCTGTCCTCAGGTGTCCTCAGGTGTTGGCTGGAACAAACAGTAAAAATTTTTGGCAGCCTTTTCTCAGGCAGGCACTTTGGGGAGGGGGGGCGGTGTTAGAGCCACCTTAGGGAGGCAGCCTTGAGCTATTAGAAACTATGCTAGTGGTTGTTCAAGTCTTTACAGGCCAAGGCTGAGGCCTAGTTGAGAAGAGGGTTCAGAGGAGCCTGGCTAGAATTTCATAAAGGAGAGAATCTTTGTCAGCTTCTTCAGCTTAGACAAAAGTGAAAAGAATATAATGCATCATTGTGTGATGAGACTATGAGCCAGGGGCTTCAGGCGCTTATGAGGTAGATACTCTTAATATTTTCCCCATAAAAAGGTTGAGGAATCTAAGGCTCAGAAAGGTTAAATCACCTGCCCACGGTCAGGCAGCCAGAGGTAGCAACTGGAACCTAGGTCTCACTGGTTCCAGAGTTCATAGGCCCATTCTATGCCTATAGGCTCTGACCACCCACAAATGCCCTTCCTGCCAGTGTCACCGGTCCAGACTATTGAGTCTGGATAAATGTGTGGTGCAGGGCAGTGGTTCTCAGCTCTGGCTGCTCAGTGGAATCACCTGGGGACCTTTAAAAGTACTGATGCTTGGGTTCCACCCCCAGAAGTGCTGGTGCAATTGGACTGGGGTGCAGCCTGGACACTGGGATTTTTAGAAGCTCCCAGGTGATCCCTATGAACAGCCAGGTTCGAGATTTGGATGATCACTGTGTGCTAGAAGCCTTCACAGTGATCATCCCATGTGATCCTTGCAAGAGCCCTGTGAGGAAGGCAGGCAGGCAGGCAGGCGGCAATGACCGTGTCCTGCTGATGAGGAAACAAGCTCAGAGAGGCTAAGGCTCATATAGTTAATAACATCTGGGGATGGAACCAAGTTTGTTGACCTCTGCCAAAGGTTACTGCTCTTCAGAGGTCTAATTGAGAGGGAAAAAGCAATGTCTCCAAGAACAGAAATGAGCAGCTTACTTTCTCTTGCAAGTTAAAAGTCATTTCTCACCCCCACTGAACACGTGGAGGAGGGGATAGTACTTGCCTCAGCCACAGGACCCAAAACGAGGCCAAGGGATCCCAGACAGGTGAGCAGTGGCCAACCCTCCCTGGCAGTGTACCATCGGCAGAAGTCAAGGCTGGGCTGGAGCAAGAAGGCCTGCAGTTCTCTGATAGTGCTGCTTCCCACGCCCACGTTCATGCAGTGGGTGGTGATCCTTGCTACCAGGCACCTGCTGGGAGCTGGGCACAGCAAAAGGAAGTCAGGGACCCGTTACTGTACCAGGCAGTGAGGGTCCTGCTGCAGTCTCCAGAACCGCTCTCCCACCCCACCCCCACGCCCACTGCGCCCACGAGCCTGCTCTGGAGGGGAGGGGGCACTGCCCACCTTTGGGAGACCTGGGGGACGTCACTGCTCACATCTAACGGGCGTCACTCCCCACATCTGGGGGACGTCAAGGGTTCCCAGTTATGGGCAGTTGAGAGAGCACCGTCCACAGCTGGAGCCAGCAAAGCACCACTGTACGTATCTGGAAGGCTTAGGCTCACCTCAGCCTTGATGATGCCCCGGGGGGCGCCAGCAGCTTCAGGAAATGGCCTCAGGAAATGCGACTCCAGCACAGTAGAGGGCCCCTACCCACTCCAAACCCCTCAAAAACGCAACAATCCGAGGCATGCCTCAGGGCGCATCCGGGACATAACCAAACAGAGGGCGGCCACACCCCCAGGGAGAGGCCGGGTGGGGACAGCAGGGCGCAGCCCTCCCAGTCCAACCCCTCGGGGCAGGGTTCCCGCCGACGCTGCCCTCCAGGCCACCTGATCTTCGAGCCAGCCGGACCCACGGACCCACGCAAGGGAAAAGGGACGGCCCCGGGGTGGCGGGGCGGCCGTCGGAAGGCGCCCTCCACTCCGAAGCCGTCTTCCAAGACCCCCAACATGGCCCGGGGCGGCAGTCAAAACTGGAGCTCCGGGTACTCAGACTGCAGGCCGGAGGAACAGGCGACCGGGTGAGCCGGGAGGTCGCGCCGGGCCGGGGCGTCGGGGGTCCGGGACTCTAACCCACCGCAGCGCCCCAGCCAGTCAGCTCCAGGCGCCGCCGGAACCTCCGCGAAGGTTCTGGGCCTTTGTGGCGTCACTGTCTCCTTGCGGAACCTTCCGCCGGCGCCGAATAAAACCCGCCGCGGAGGAGCCGGCGGCTCGAGTGCGGCGGAGCTGAGAGAGGAGGGTATCCCGGCGCAGGCGGGAGAGAGCCCCGGGCGGCGGCGGCGGCGGCGGCAACGGCAGCAGCCGTGACCGTGACCGTGACCCGCGGGCGGGCGGCGGGGGCGCGGGCCAGGGGCCCGGCTGGGGCGTCCGGGGCGCGCTGACCGTCCTGCCCGCCCCGCCCCGCAGAGAAAAGATGGTGAAGGAGACCCAGTACTATGACATCCTGGGGGTGAAGCCCAGCGCCTCCCCGGAGGAGATCAAGAAGGCCTATCGGAAGCTGGCGCTCAAGTACCACCCGGACAAGAACCCGGATGAGGGCGAGAAGGTGCGGGCCGGGCTCGCGCGGGGCCCGCCGTCAATTATTCAGCCCGGAGCTCGGGGGCTGTGAATTATTGAAGGCTGCGGGGAATCCGAGCCGCGTTTGTTGGAGAGGCGGTCGCCAGGTGCCGCGCACCACGCCGCGGGGCCGGGGCTGGGGGTGGTCCGAGGCGGAGGGGGCGCGGTGCGGTCAGTTGGAGGGCGCTTCGCCGAGCCCCAGCTTCGCCGGGCTGGGCATCTGGGCTGGTGCCGGGGCCCGAGGCGCCGGGACCCCTCGTGAGCCCCCGCGCAGCCCATTCATTCCTCCCTTCGCTCCACAAGGGCCCCTCCGAACGCCGGGGAGGGCCGGGACTGAAACGTGGGGGCCCAGTTCTCCTAGGGTTTGCGGGCATTCCTGTCGGAAAGGCAGCCAGCAAGCCGGGAAACTGAGGCACACGCGACCAGAAGAAGTTGTGTACTTGCTGGGGACGACCGGGGTTGAATTATTTTTTGCTCATATTCCCTGTTGATGCATAAGCCCTAGAGGTGAGTTTCTTTAATCTGAGTTAGTACCTTGGACAAACCCGGTGTCCTTCTTGAGAATGGCCGACTGGATTTGTTCTGTGTGCCTGTCTCCTGCCTGATCACGGTTGTCAGACATTGAATAATCACCTTTTCTTTATTAAACAGGGACATGGAGATCTTTAACCTGACACATCATTTTATATGAACATTACAGGTTTCCTGTGACAAATGACCTGCAGCGGATCCTAAGTACCAATAATAATAGGCTGAAAAATGCTCTGCATCATAGAGGCCTAAATTAAACTTTTTCATCCAGTTCACAGAGAAAGAGTCAACCTGTTTTTTATGCCCAAGGAAGCTCATTACCCACCAGAATAGGTGATTAGAAAGATCAGGCATTGATCCTTGGGAAAGCTTGTTGGCCTTCCCACTCCTCCTTTGACTTCTTGCCATTTTCTTATAAAACTTGGGGTATCCTAGATGGCTTTTGGGAGGTGGGGCTTTTGTGGTAGCTGATAGCAGTGACACCTGGGCCACTTTTGAAGCCATAGATTACCTGTCTAGCATTAGACTCGTGGAAACGACTGTAGTATCAAAATACCTGTCTGTGTTAGCTTTTCCAAGCTGGAGAAACCTGCCTAAAGAAGGTTGGCTGGGTGGCAACAGTGATAGGATATTTATATTTAGCCACAGGTGCCGAGTGTCGCTGTCACAAGTTTAAAATGCTTTCCTGGAAGACCATTTGTCTGTTACTCGTGTTCTTTCTCATCTATATTTAGGTGGCTTACTGTAGCTTTTAAAGTCACTGGCTTTCTACGTGGTGTTGGTGATTCATAGATGTGCTCCCTAAATTCACTGTAGGCTGTTTCTGTGAGTAGCCTTTAAGGAGAGCGCACCCAGGCTTCTAATTTCACGTTTCAGAGGCGGCACATGGGAAAGCCTTCTGACCCTGGTTCAGGTCAGATCTCTCCAAGAGTGAGTTCAGGCACTCTCCAAGAGTAAGTCATGGCTGTGTGCCATTGGAGTGAGTCTGCTCTTGGCGTTCTGAAGCTTTTTTTTAAATTGGACTTAACCTGTACTACATTTCTGTAGGTGTTGCCCTGCATATACCTGCCTGGGCAGAGGTGGTTGATTTGTTTTAAACTAATATTTATTTATAGCCAGATACTGAATTAGTGTCACTTAAGTGAGGCTCCTGAAGTGTCTGGCGGGTCCCTTTCAGCTTAGAGGTGGGGGGTTCTGTGATGTTCCAGGAATACTTTTCCCTTCCCACCTTCCATGAAGGGGATAAAACCCTTTAATTTAGTTCTCAGCTAAAACTTCTTCCGACCTCTGACCATAGGCTGAACCACTGGTCTAGTCCTCATCCTCATTTAATTATGATTCCTTGTTTGCTACCTGTAGTCCCTAGAAACGAAAGGGTTTGAGGAGACTGGGGACACAATTTATAGAAACTGCTGTAAAGTTCCCTAGAGAGGACTCATTCATTCATTCACTCACCAGATACCTCCTTTTTGGTCCTGCTGTGGGCTGGGCACACTGTGTAGGCCTTTTCTTTTTTGTGCAGGTTTGTGTGTAGTTCTTGTCCACTTTATCTGTTCATAGGTGGAACCTTTTAATTTTTTTCCCCCAAGTTTGTCACTTTATTAATGTCTCTTCAAAAACAGACTGAGCCAGTACGTTCCCCCTTGCTCCAGGGCAACTGAGAAGGCTATTATGGTGTTGGTCTTTGTTTTGTGGCCTGTTGTCCTGTGTTGCTAAGCATTGGGCAGTCGGTGTTTGTTGTCAGGTGTTCTGTATGGAGTCTCTACTTTTCTGCAGCTGGTTTTCTGAAAGACACACGGGCAGCGGGTCAGTAAGCGAGTCCCTTTCAGGGGTCGTGATAGGGGGCATGTTCTTCGCTATTAACCCCAGCCAGCTTTTGAGATGAGTTTGGTCTTTTGGCCAATTTTACTGTAACTTTTTTTTTTTTTTTCTTGCGGTACGCGGGCCTCTCACTGCTGTGGCCTCTCCAGTTGCGGAGCACAGACTCCGGACGTGCAGGCTCAGCGGCCATGGCTCACGGGCCCAGCCGCTGCGCGGCATGTGGTATCTTCCCGGATCAGGGCACGAACCCGTGTTACCTGCATCAGCAGGCGCACTCTCAACCACTGCGCCACCAGGGAAGCCCTATTGTAACTTTTAGTTTGAATAATAGATTTTTAAGTTAAAAGATCATAAAAGAGAGCATAACAGTGCAGAAAATTTCAGAATATTGAGGAAAACCCACCAAGTACACATCACTCTAACTGCTGTCCCTGTGTTTCTTTCCAGGCTTTCTCCAGGGTGATTGTACATGGTCATCCTGGCACACAGGGTTTTTTTTTTTCCTCACCACTGAATATTTTATAGTAAATACTTTCCCCAGTTGCTCCATAGTCTCCAAAGCCATTTTTCCAGCTGCGTAATGATCTTATTAAAGGAACTGTGGCACATTATTACAGTCTGAAAGGTGAGCTGGTCAGAGGACTAGTCTCCAATTGTGAGATGGGTGAGGGTCAGGCAGGGACTGAATTAGACTCTGGAGTGCTGAGACCCCACCCCCACCCCCAGGGTAGTGGGAGTCCCGCCCCTTTGTGAGGTCTGGCCTCTGGTTGAATGCCCCAAGTGACGGGGCATTACTTTTCCTTTTTAGAGTAATCATCCGTTCTGTTAAGTGCAAAAGTCTTTCAATTATCCAGAGTGTTTCTAATGGACATTCTCTTGAAGCATGTTTACCTAGTACAGACAGGCCCAGAGACTCCCTGGGGGCAGCCTGGCCTGGTTGTTTTCTGATCTTCCTTACCGGGCACCTAATCCCTACACCTTATTTTCCTTCTGTGGAAAGGAGTGGTGGTGAACGATACCTACTTCTTTACAGAAATGGTGGGAGAATCAACGCACCAAAAGACCTAACTACCTTGAGTATGATTCTGATGTCTCTAAGACAGTTTTTTAAATTACCCAGTTGTTAGCTATTATTTATTAGCTATCACTTATTATTTATTAGTTACTTATTAGATCTCTATCGGGGATCTGTAGTACAAGAGAAAACCTAGTGTCTGTCAGTTTCCATATTTGTATATTCAAAGTACTTTTTTTTCCCTGTATTTTTTTTTTCTTCCTAAACCATTCCCCTGGAGGGCGAAGACCCTATCTCACTTATTCATTTCTCAATTCCCAGAATTGAGCCATTCATATAACAAGTATTTACCAGGTACCTTCTACAGGCCAGACAGTGTTCTAGGTTTGGGGATATGGCAGTGGACAAAGCTGACCTAACCACCTGTCCTCATGGAGCTGACACTGCAGTGGGGACACCATCCCAGCAGTAAGTGCTCTGGTATTGGGGAACAGCAAGGAGGCCAATGGCACACGAGCAGAATTGCGGGGAGCTGGAGTCAAAGGTGTCAGTTTGGGCTTGTAGACCAGAATAAGAACTGGCTTTTACTCCAAGTGAGCCGGGCCCCTTGGAGGGCTTGGGGCAGAGGACTGACGTGATTGGCTGGCAAGTTCTGGCTGCTGTGCAGAGAACAGACTGAAAGCTGAGGTGAAGGCGGAAGATGGGAGTCCAGTGAGGAGGTCACTGTGGCTATCCAGGCCAAGGAGGGTGTCCTCCTCCAGGGCGGGCGTGGTGGTGGTAGTGGTGAGAAGGGATGGATTTTGGATATTTTATGTGGTGTTTTGATTTTATGTTAAAAACTTCCATATATCTGCAGAAAAGGTGAGAGTGGTACAATGAACACCTGCCTTTCTTTCACGTACCTTCACTGATTATAAATAGGTCGTCACATTTGCTTTCCCTATATTATTATTATTTGCTAAATCTTTTGAGGGTAAGTTGCATACATCATAACCTTTCAGCCCTAAATGTTTATCCTTGGGAAAACAACATCCTTGTACATAATCACAGTACATTTATCAAATTTAAGAAGTTTAACATTGAGAAAAAAATTCCCATTTTCCCAGTTGTTCCAGTGTCCTTTGTAGCAATTTTTTCCCCAGTGCAAGATCCAGTCCAGGATCCAATCCAGGGTCACACACTGCATTTAGTTTTCCTGTCTTTTAGTTTTGCCGAATATACTTCAGTTTGGGTTTTCTGATTCTTTTCTTACAGTTGGATTCCAGGATACCTTTTTGGCAGGCATGTGACACATGGGGTGTTCTGTCTTAGGGTACAGGAGATGGACATTTGAAGGTAGCACCAGAAGGACTTGTTGACAGATAAGATGTGAGGGAGAGGAAATGAGGTTTTGGAATTGCCAATAAGTGAGCTATGGGGGAGACTATGGGAGGGGCAGGACTTTGGGGGGGAGATCAGGACAGATTTGCTCACAGTGTCTGCAGCCTGCATGCGGATGGATGCTCACAGGATGTCTGTAGTTGCATTTTATGCTAGTAACCTAGGAAAGCAGCCCTCCTGAGCTGGAAAGCAGCCCTCATGGGCTTTATCCAGTTGTAGGTTAAGCCCTGGCCTGGTCTCACTGTATCTTAGCTCCATTCTACTTCTTCCTGTCTGGTGCGGCCTGAGGAGGGAGAAACTCCTCCTTACTGCTCTGTATCCTTATTCTCTGCAGTGGCCCTGCCTCTCATCCCTTAGTAATGTTTGCCCTATGTATCCCACTCTACAAAGGGATTAAATGGAAAAGTCAGGTTTCAGATAACATATAGACCTGCTAGTTTGGGGGGTTGGGTGTAGAATCCCTCTGTCATTGCATTTATATGGTGGGTTTGCTTCATGAACAACTCAAACCTTCTCTTTTTAATCTCTCTTTTTTTCTTTTGAAGTTTAAGCTCATATCCCAGGCATATGAAGTGCTTTCAGATCCAAAGAAAAGGGACATTTATGACCAGGGCGGCGAGCAGGCAATTAAGGAAGGAGGCTCAGGCAGCCCCAGCTTCTCTTCCCCCATGGACATCTTTGACATGTTCTTTGGTGGCGGAGGACGGATGGCTAGAGAGAGAAGAGGTAACTGCTTTGAAAGACGTTAAGCAAGTTTTATAGTTTCCAAATTGTACGTGTTGCTGGAATCAGGACAGATCATGCCTTAAAAGGGTGTAGTTGTCATGTTTGGGGATCATTAGCTTTAGTTCATCGCTTGTTTAGTCTACCTGGAATCTCTTAGTGCATTTAGCAATTAATTGCCTGACACCTTCCCAACACCACATATAAAGGAGCAAATGGGGAATTCCCTGGTGATCCAGGGGTTAGGACTCGGTGCTTTCACTGCTGGGGCCTGTGTTCAGTCCCTGGTCAGGGAACTAAGATCCTGCAAATGGTGTGCCCCGCCCCCCCCCCCCCCCCCCACACACACACACACAAAAAAGGAGCAAATGGCGGTGAGGAGAAAGGAGGAAGTTCAAGTTCACCTTGCCCTCTTTTTCTCTTTTGTTGGGGTCAGGTTCCATTTATGTTCCTAAGGGACATAAATGGCACCTCCTGTGGTTATTAGTGATACCTCTGCCGAGAGTGCTCTTCTCCCCTCCTGCACGCTTCCTCCCAGGCCTCCTGACTTGGGCCAGGGCCCGCGGGCTCTATTTCCGGCTGGTGCTCTGCCATGTGCAGTGTGGCCTCATTTTCTCAGCCTGCTCAGGAGATTTTCTAGGTAACAAAATTTACCCCTTGATGTTTGAACATCTTTGTAAAAGAAACTACTTTGCCTGTCTCTTCAGAATGCATTAGGACTAGCAGCTTCATCCCCAGAGGTGAATTGAGAGACTTAGCTATTGGTGAAATGGCCCCAGGCCCCCGTTTTTGAGTTCTGGGTTTGTTCTTCCTAATTTTTCTATACCTCTTACCTCCTGCCAGGCTCTGGACTGTCACCTCTGTTACCAGTGGTCTCTAATAGCCCCCTTCCCCTGTCCTGCTTACGGTTGATACTCTGCTTTGGACCTCAAAACCAGATAGATAACCAAGCTTATTAAAATCCTGGGTGAAATCAAGATAAGCTCTGCACTGAGGTTTAAGAAGGGTGGTTTGAGGTCAACAAGAGGCCCCTGGAAAAATAAGGCTGTACTTGTTCTCACATTATAATTGACTTTGAGCTTTGAAAAGCTTGGCTGTCAATTCTGTGAATACAGTGTGCTGAAAATCACAAAGGGTTTATTAGGGAAAAATCCTTACCCTGTTTTCTGGGTATGTTGCCTGCTCATATAATTGACAGTGTGGATGTGATTAAAACCTTGGGTATCCTCTTGCCTAGCTCTCTCACTGTCTTGAGATGAACAACTTCACGCCCTTAATTAAGTCATCTCTCAAAGTTGACAGCCAATAAACAAGGACATCATCTCGGTGACTTCGAGAGCCCTATGGGCAGCAGAGAGGGACCTGATGCTGTGGGTCCTGGCAGGCTGGTATGGTGCCAGAGCAGACAGACTCCCACCCTGAAGATGAAAGGCCCACTGTCCTGGATGCACAGACAAGATTTCCACAGATGAAAGCGTTCCCACTTGGCCACAAGACACAGAAGGGCTCAAAAATTAAAGGACGTTATGTTCAAGGAAGAGTTTCAGTTAAAGGTCCAGAGACTGACTTCGTGCATCATCTATAAGGAGAGGGCTCCTTTCATGGGGAGAACCTAGTTAACCAATCTCATTGGTTAACGTTGCCTTGGGTTTCCTCATTGATCTCTCATTCTCAGATTTGTTTTAGCAAATAAAGATGAAAGTCTTTGACATCTATAAATGATTGAATAATTAGCTCATAGCTAGAAAGGGTATTAGTTCTCATACTGGCAAAGGGCCAGAGGATGGGCCAGGTGTGACAGAAGCAAGCATTGCTTCCCACAGGGAAGGGAATGAATGACACAGGCACAGTTTGAGACTTCACACCACTAAAGGTCATATGGGTGGTATTTAATACAGTGGTATATTTAATACAGTATTACTAATTGGTCTTCTTTTTCCCTCGGTAAGGCAAGAATGTTGTACATCAGTTGTCTGTAACTCTTGAAGATTTATATAACGGAGTCACAAAGAAATTGGCTCTCCAGAAAAATGTAATTTGTGAGAAATGTGAAGGTAAGAATTTCTGAATGAGTCTCATAGTTCTGGTCCCTTAGATCTGGAAACAATTCTTACTGTTTTACAATTCAGAGAAAAATAATTTATCTTTTTAAATGTGAAGGTCAGAGATTGCAAACAGGTAGCCTGAGGGGCAAATCCATTTCATTTGGCCCTGTACATTTTTTATTTGGACTGCACATTTATTTAATATGTTGACAATTATTTTAAAAATATAAAAATCAAGAATGGTTGACCCAACCTAGGGGTCGGCAGACTTTTGCTGTAAAGGGCCAGATGATAGGTATTTCTGGGCTTCGTGAGCCATGCAGTCCCTGTCATAACTATTCAACTCTTATCGCAAAAGGAGCGATTGGGCTTCCCTGGTGGCGCAGTGGTTGAGAGTCCGCCTGCCGATGCAGGGGACATGGGTTCGTGCCCCGGTCTGGGAAGATCCCACATGCCACGGAGCGGCTGGGCCCGTGAGCCATGGCCGCTGAGCCTGCGCTCCGCAACGGGAGAGGCCACAACAGCAAGAGGCCCGCGTACCGCAAAAAAAAAAAAAAGGAGCCATAGACCGTAAACAAGCAGATGACATACCTGTCCTTCCAATAAAGCTTTATTTACAAAACCAGTCAGCTGGCCATAGTTTGCTGTCCTTGATTTAAATGTAAATGTAATTAACGTAATTTTTAAAAATCTGATTTTTCAAGAAAAGTCAGATCTGGTGACTTGGTCACACATTGTCCCGCAGAGAAGTGGCTGGGCTGGGTAGCCACCCTCGTGGACAGGGCTGTTTTCTCCAGTCTCCACTGGTCACACGTAGGCATTCACATTTGGTGAAGTTAAAGCAATGAATTTATCTTGGTATAGCCAAACGCACAAATGTTTGTGCTTACATGTTAACATCTGGATATTGTCTGCTTGGCTAGAATCATCCAGGCTCTTCCACATGGCTTTTCATGATTGTAAATAGTCAGAATTCAAACCCCAGTGTCCAATTTCATGGCTCATGATCCTTCTCTGGTGGCACCCAGCAGAGATGCTTCTAAGGGAAGAGCACAGCCTTGTTCCTGTCTCCCCACAGGCGTTGGTGGGAAGAAGGGATCTGTGGAGAAGTGCCCAGTGTGCAAGGGGCGAGGGATGCAGATTCACATCCAGCAGATCGGGCCGGGCATGGTGCAGCAGATCCAGACCGTGTGCATCGAGTGCAAGGGCCAGGGCGAGCGCATCAACCCCAAGGACCGCTGTGAAAGCTGCAGTGGTGCCAAGGTCATCCGAGAGAAGAAGATTATCGAGGTGCATGTGGAGAAAGGTGAGTCTGTGCAGCAGTAGCGCCCCACGCTGGTGGACGTGCATCTGAGGTGCTGATTGTGGGGCACAAGGGTTAGGTATCGGGGAAACGAGACACAGCACAAGTGGTATTTAAATGCCGTTAGAGTGTGCCGTCAGTTCTTCCAATTCCCAGGGCATCTTCCATTGACCCTCCCTGGCTTTATTTCCATCCATGTCACCTGCCAAAGTTTTCTTGCTTACAAAACTTCTTTGTAAGGTTTTCCAATGCCCTGGAAGTCACTTAACCTTGATTTTGGTTAATTGCCCTCTCTTGCCCTTCTCAAACTATTACTTTAGAGTCACTGGGAGTGTTATTCCTAATGGCTTTTGTCGCTCATTGGCCGTAAAAGCTTATCTAAGTCTTCACAGCTGTATGTCCCTTTTCTCCACACATTTCCCCTCGGTTGCAGCAGATTCTCCCAAATCTAGCACCTTCCTCCTGCTGTTCATTTTGCCTGGGGCCATCATTTTAGGGTCTTTTTCCCTCTTAGTTGTTCCCCCTGATCATTCTGTGGCTTCCTAATCCAGCAAATGTATTTAGGTGAGAGACCAAAGTACACAAATCAACACCCAAACCAGCACACACGTGGAGGGACTGAACACTGTGCCTGTGTGCACAGAGACTTAGTAGAAGGCCCCCAGAGCCCAGTGCTGCTTGTGCGTCAAGAAGCAGGCGGGGACCTTCTGCTCACAGTGCACTGTCAGCTGTGGCATCGCATGGCCAGGAGGGCGGGGAGTGCGTGGGGAACTTGCGATGTGGCGGCCTCGTTTCCCACTCTCCCTGCTGCACACTTGGCTGAGGAACCTCGTTATGCCGAGGAGAGTGAGGCCTCTTGGTCAGTGGTAATCCCAGCCCCAGGCCTGCACGAGGTTGGGAGGTTTGATGAATAAAGAACCCCCAGAGGGCTCTCTGTGAGCCTTCTTCAAAAGCTTTGTCGGAAGTATGGTTTTAAAGAGAAGTGGCTAATCAGAAAGGGATGATGTTTCATAGGTATGAAAGATGGGCAAAAGATACTGTTTCATGGAGAAGGCGATCAGGAGCCTGAGCTGGAGCCTGGTGATGTCATAATTGTGCTTGATCAGAAGGATCATAGTGTCTTTCAGAGACGAGGCCATGACTTGATCATGAAAATGAAAATTCAGCTTTCTGAAGCCCTTTGTGGCTTCAAGAAGATGATAGAAACACTGGATGATCGAGTCCTTATTATTACATCCAAATCAGGTAATGTTTCAAATGTGTTTCCTTGTAGTTCTTCTGTACGTTTGGCATAATGATGCTGGCAGCTTAGCCTGGTTTCACATTCAAGGTTGACTTCTGTTGCACAAGTTAGTGTGACTTGATTTTCTCTAAATTTAAAGTCATCACTAGGGACTTTTGAGAATTTTATGAATTTCTTTTATAATCTCCACGAAAAAAATTCAGTTTTGGGGAAAGAGCCTCAAAACAGGAATCTTGGGGATCTAAACTTCTACCTGGAACCTTCCAATTTAACTTAAATTTTTTTAAAATTAACTTTTTTTTTTTTTTTTTGCGGTACGCGGGCCTCTCACTGTCGTGGCCTCTCCCGCTGCAGAGCACAGGCTCCGGACGCGCAGGCTCAATGGCCATGGCTCACGGGCCTAGCCGCTCCACGGCATGTGGGATCCTCCCAGACCGGGGCACGAACCCGTGTCCCCTGCATCGGCAGGCGGACTCTCAACCACTGCACCACCAGGGAAGCCCTAAAAATTAACTTTTGTATAATAATACACACCTGATAATAGGTGGTGTTTTTCTATCAAATGGTGATCTGTGCTGATTCATCCATGTTTCTCTAGCCTCTGTGTTGTCGATTACATGTGAGAGACATTTTAAAATAGAATTTTCCTGAAAAAAAAAGACATTGCCTGCCAGCTTATCCTTGGCGGCTTCTAGAGAACCGCCCGTCTGCACACAGGCACAGGAGCTTGAGGGAGCTGCCTCTGGACCCAAAGGGTTCTCAAAGGCCTGAGAGCTCAGCCTGCCAGCATGTGTGTAGATGCCAGGCTCCCAGCTCCCAGGAGGGCTAGTGTTCACTGCAGTTGAGTCCATGCCTGGAAGGGGCTGTGAGGAGGCCAGGCAAATTGGAGAAGGGAGAGAGGCCAGGCTGGGGCCCTCAACTTGAAGCTGCCTCCGAATAGCACTTCAGGTCAGTTGTCCATGTCAAAGAATGTCTGGACAGGTGCGGTGGTGGCTGAGCCACCCAGACATCCGTGACCCCATCACTGGCCGTGAGCAGTGCCGCTCTGGTCCCCTCGCTGGCCACAGGGTTAGGGAGTGACTTCTCCTGTGGGTATCTGAGGCTTAGGCTAGAGGGATAGGCTCAGAGCTGGGATGGGAGGTAACCAGCCAATAAGCCTGTCCGAGGGCAGTGTAATTAAGACCCTAAGTCCAGTAGAGTGAGCCACCTTGCCTCCCCAGCCTCCATCCAGGGCTTTCCTGCCTCTGTGTCCATTTCTCTCTTCCCCTTTCTGGCCTGTTCTCTTTCTCTGCCACTCTCCTCTTTGGCTTTTTCTGTTTCCTCTTTTCTGGGTATAAGTGAAATGGAATTATATATCCAAGTCTTGATCAGAGGTTTGTTTTGGGTTTTTTTGCTTTTGTTTTTTACTTTTTATTTGGAAACAATTTCAGACTAACAAAAAGTTGTAAAAATAAAAACAGTATGAAGACCACGCATGTATGATTTGCCTATTGTTAAAATTTTACCCTGTTTGATTTTTCATTTCTGTGTTTGTGTATAGATATACTTAAGGATTGTGGAAAAGCACTGCAGTATAATGAAAATATGCATGAAAATTTAAAACACAGCACCTTCCTTTAGATTCCATTCTGTAAGCCTCCCAAGGTACCCAATTCCTCCCCTCACTTCTGTAGGAAAGTTTGGGGATCATAGTTCACACAAAACCCTAGGCCACAGGCTGTGAGAGGGTGTGTGCCCAAGACCCCTGGTATCATGTCCAAGACCCCCAACATTGTCTCAGACCTGATTCCAGTCCTTCGGGGAGCATGAGCTGGGCAGCATCTTTGGGGTGCTGTGTAACTTCTTTGCGAAAGCTAGTCCTTGGCCAAGCTCCCTGGAGCAGGGGCCTCTGCCATGGGATTGGAACCCAGTGTTCCTTGCTGCCTCCCAGCTGATCCCAGCCACAGGGAAACTGGGAGCCAAGGACGAAAGAGAGGAAGTGAGCCCCAGAGGGAAGGAAGTCGTAAACCCCGAGAAACCCATTTCATTGCTTAGTTATAAGGAAGGGCAGGGTGTCCAGAAAACCTTCTGCTGGAGATTTCTCTTGTGCTTTTTCTTTTTGCTCATTTATCTTGGTTTGAGTTCTTTTCTTTCACCTCTTTTCTTGTTTTGGCTTATTTCTCTTTCCTTCATTTCCTCTTCTCTCTTCTGCTACTGAAGTGCCTTCCTCGCCAGAGGCCTTTAGGCTGTCTTGAGCATGGCTGAGAATCAGGAGATTAAAGAAAAAAGTGCCTTAAGAGCTTCACCAGGGTGTGATCCCCCTGAAGGCAGATTTGTACCTCACAGAAGAGCTGGCTCATCATCTCTTTCCTTCTCTTACACGTGGTTGCCCATGCTTGGTCCCACAGTTTCCCTGCCCCGCGGTGAGTTAGAAGCAGAAGCTTGAGGAGTTGTGCTGAGAGCAACAAGAAGTGTGACACCTGACAGGAGCAAAGAGACAGAAAAGCTATTAAAAACAAAGCAAAGACCATAACAAGCCCAGCAGCCTGGGGCCATTTAGCTAATGGGCTCCTCCTGCAATCAGCAGCTCTGAGGGCCACATGTGAGTCACAGCCCTGCACTGAATGACCCCCAAGGAGAGAGTCCTTCACACCCTTTATTTTAAAAACTCCCATGAGATGCTTTAAAAGATTTCCTCTTGGGGCTTCCCTGGTGGTGCAGTGGTTGAGAGTCCGCCTGCCGATGCAGGGGACACGGGTTCGTGCCCCGGTCTGGGAAGATCCCACATGCCGCGGAGCCTGCGCGTCCGGAGCCTGTGCTCCGCAACTGGAGAGACCACAACAGTGAGAGCCCCGCCTACCGCAAAAAAACAAAAGATTTCCTCTTGAGAGAGTTCATCCAGGGGAGTGGGATGCTGAATAAATGAGTGTTTGGGCTCCCCCCAACCATTTTTTCTGAACATTTGTTTCTTTGTCCATTTTCATTACTGAGCTGAAGAACATACTTTTTAAAGAGACCCTTTTATCCCTTTTCTTTTCATGTTTGGAAGGAAATGATATTTTTAGATTTGGGGGCAAACCAAGAGCTCTGGGGGGACTAAACTCCCACGATTCCTTTTAAAAAAGTGTAGAATTAAGATCCAGCCCACCAGCTCCTGGAGACTGCCTGTGGCCGGAGCCACCTTGTGAGCCCCCCACCTAGAAGGCTGGCTCTCCTGCCAGGTGGGGTCTGGCTGGACTCTGAGGCCCATTCCTGCTCCAAGCTCTGCTTGAGTCTGTGAGGAGCACACTCTCCTCCCACTCATGGGAAGGTTGTAGTGACAGCCTGACGCAAGAGGCAGGCTGACAGGTATCGCCCCTGTTTACCCGGACTGAGTGTTGACTCCCAGTTCACTGTTTTAAACCAACCTTATGATGGAGGCTTCAGCCCGCTCCTCCTTGGGTACACTGCAGGAGCCCCGTGCGTGGGTCAGAGAGGGTTCCACTCCCGCCCCCCTCCCTCTCATCCCCCTCACCCAGCCGGTTCCTCTGACAGGCATCCTTCTGGTCGGGACCAGCTTTTTAGTCAGATGCCCTGTGACCCCTGCCTTTGCCTGCTGCTGTGGGGGTGATGGTGTCTGCGCCAGGCTCTCCCAACACGGGGACTGACCTCTCCAGGCTGCCCTCCATCTTCCTGTTTCATAAGTAAACCTTCTCTGCGGCAGGTGAGGTGGTAAAGCACGGGGACCTGAAATGTGTGCGTAATGAAGGAATGCCAATCTACAAAGCACCCCTGGAGAAAGGGGCTCTGATCATACAGTTTTTAGTAAGTGCATGTGTTTTATTCTCATGGGACATATAATTAAATGCCTTAACTGGGAAGGGAAGAAAGAACTGCTCTTTCCCACCTCACCCTTTACAGGTTATTTTTCCTGAAAAACACTGGCTATCTCAAGAGAACCTTCTCCAGCTGGAAGCTCTGCTCCCTCCTCGACAGGAAGTCAGGATTACAGATGACATGGATCAGGTGGAGCTGAAGGAGTTTAATCCCAATGAGCAGAACTGGCGCCAGCACAGGGAGGCCTACGAGGAGGATGATGACGGGCCCCGGGCCGGAGTGCAGTGCCAGACGGCATGATGTGGCCCGGCCGGACTAGCACGTGATGAATGTATAAAGTTGGCACAATGAAAATGGCATCGCTTTAATGGCCTCGTGTTTGGGGTGTCCTGTGTATGTGTTCAGCATTCTCAACTGCTGAGTGTCTTTTTGGTTTTTCTTTTTTTTTCTTTTGGTTGTAACTTAAGTTATAGCTTAATTTATATTTAAATGTTTTAAGTGTAAATCACTCTAGTCTGCATATGGAATCTGTTTATTTACATTTTCAGGATATTTCTGAGATGCCAGTGACCGCACTGACACTTTGTGCTTCTAGTGGCTTTGCCATAGTTCAGTTCCACCAATAAAGCACAGCCCAGACGACAGCACTCAGCCCCTTACAAACCTCCAGGCATGAAGTGGGCGACCTGGCCCAAGTCTAGCTCTGCGGTTTCTTCCCCTCCCCACCTCCCGCATAATGGCAAAGTTACTGAGGGCATGATCTCAGGGCTGCTCATGTGACATTTCTGAATCTACATTCTAGATGCTTCTCCTCAAGAATAAAAGCACATCTGTGGGTTGGGCTTGGCTGCAGTGCCTGGTTCACGCTGAGTGGGCTTCAGGGCCAGCTTGGTTCCCACTGTCCTGCGCCCTTGAATGCTTGGAACGGGGTGTGTGTCTGATCATCTCTCTTGGAAGCTTCCTGAACCTTCCAGGCCTTGTGGTGAGGACAAACCAGTGTTTTAAATGAAACGCTGATAAAACTGTTTGCCTGCGCCCCCCGCACCTTGTTTTCTGTTGTTTTATTTTCTGTTGACAGCATTTGCAGTGCTCTCCCACCGAAGTGCTTACTTGTAAAGATAACGAAACCATCCATGTCTGCAGCAGCCTCAGTGCAACGGAATCCACGGGAGATGCTGGTGGTTCAGCCCTGTGGCACAGCCAGCTCCCCTGTCTGACCAGTGATCCTGGATGACTTGAGGGTCTGGAAAGGCACCACCTCATTCTCCCAGATTGAACTCCCTTCCAAAGGATGGTTCCTCTCCTTGCACAGCCATATCACAAAGGGCTTCCTGCTCAAGGGATAATGTTTTAGTGAGAACTGAAGTTCTACTCTGGACCGCAGTCTGTATGGACTACCACTGTAAATGATAACTTGTTGGGAGGGATATTATTCATTAACTCCTGGCAGGCAGACTACAATTTAAATTTAGGGTTACCTCAACCTTTAGCCATTACTGCTCCTTTCCTTCCCACAACAGTCATGAAGAAAAACTCCTGCCTTCTAAGCTGCTGGGTTAAAGCAGAGGCCACTTTTCAGATCCACCCTTATTGGTTATACAGTATCTGAGAGTTTGACTCAGACCAGGGACCTCCCCAGGAGGGCCAAAGGGTAGATGAGACCCATGGCAGGTAGGTCCAGCGGATGGACCAGGCTCCAGCTGGCTAGTGGGTGGGCATAATTTGCTCAAAATAGGTATAGAAAGAGCCCACCTGTCCCACTTTGACCATCAGTCAGGAAAGACATAAAACCTATTCTTCCAACTAAGCCTATATGAAAATCAATTGACGAATGGACCACAACTCCAGGGTGTTGTTTCTGTGCTGCGACTTCCTAATAAATTATTGCTAGAAAACTGTCTAGTTGATGATGAGGCAAAATTACATTCAGCTCCTTGTCATGTAGAGAATTTGGAGGGTGTTGCTTAAAATTTATTCCACCTGTATATTTGTCACTTTAAAATTAAAATTGAGCTGGTATGAGAGACAGATGGTTTTGTTTGCTTGTTTTTTAATTTTCTCGAGCTCCAGTGACCAGTGCTAAGTGCCAGTTTGCCTCATATTGGTTGACATAACGGAATGAAGTTTCCACTCTCACGGAGCTTATATTTTGGGGGTGGGGATCAATACAAACATCACGCAGTGATGACTGCAGTGAAGAAAGAGTAATGGGAAAGGGGCCAGGGGAAGGCCTCTACTGGGAGCTGACCCCTGAGCGGCTACCTGAAAGCAGTGAGACCTCTGAAGGTCTAGGCAGAGGAAGTGGCCAGGGCTATGTGGGTACAGGAAGGTGAACAAGGCAGAGGCAGGAGAGAGAAGCGAGGGGCTACCTGAAGAGCATGGGCTTGATGCTATAAGGGTCATGGGGAGTTTGGAAGAAAAGCACAGGACCTGACATGAATCACATGAAGTTATGATCAGTAAAAAGCAACAAACTTTGGAGCGTTAGCTACTTACACCTTTCCTATTACACGCAGACCATGTCTCAAGTGGGCCGCTGAGGAGAAAACTGAGGTACACGTACCTCCAGGCAAGAGGTCAACCAGAGTAAGAACAGGTTTGAGCCTGTAGACACTGTTAAGGCAGTAATACCCACCCAGCAAGTTACAGCTTCTCTAAAATTAATAGGGTGAAAAAGAGTGTGACAGGGGACATTTTTTAATCTATCAAATAGAAGAATGCCCAGATAGGACTACAGAATGTTCCCACCCAGTCACATATCCTGTTTCCTTCAGGATCCCATTCTGAAATAGATTAGCTTTCTCTTACAGCTTCTGCATGACTCATTCCTTGGAAGAGTGAGCCTGAATTTCTGTACTGGAAAGTTCAGTAAGTGCCTGGATGTATTCATTTCTGAGGCAGATACTCGGTTTCACATAAGGATGCTGATTCCTCTCACTGTTCTACCAGTAACAGGGCAAATGAAAACGAAGCATGTTCAAGAACATGGGTGTTTGCATTAAGAACACTTTATGTTACAGTATGAATGGCGTTTCCAATAAAACATGAAAAGATTTATACTGTATCTACAAAATTTAAGTGTTTGCTACAATAAATGCTATATTTCTTTTAAACAAGCTAGAAAGGTAAGGAATGTCATGATCAATCTATACATTCTTTCTGCAGCATTAGCCTGGAAGATTGATGTTTAAATTGGACAATCGTAGATGTGAATTTCCTGATCATCTCCGACAGACACAATCTTTGAGCCATTTCCATTGTATTTTACTCCCCAGACCTGTAAATAAAAAGAAAAAAAAATTCCACTAACACCTTTATTCTTTATGAATGAACATCCTTACTCTATTCTCATTATACTGAATCTAGAAAAACACTGAGATGAGGATGTTCTCGTGCTTTCTGCCTTTCCTCTAACCAGGGATCTTCTATTACTACTGTTTGATTATCATTCCACTCACCTCCCAACTCAAGAAAATTTCATTTCTAAACACAAATCAAGATATCTACAAACCTTTCAAAGATTCACAATCTAGGAAGTGACCTAATGCTGTGAAGATGGAACCCACAAGGGACCAGCATGTGGTCTCATTTATGTTTCCAGGAAGGAAAAGGCCCAACTACCCTGAGGTCGCTGCCTACGGGGATCATTGCAAACTGTGCTCCTCACCTACCTCCTCGGGCTCGCTCCCACCACGGTCAGTACTTCTCACTCTCTTATTAGAGGCCTATGAAACCTGCCTGTCCCTAGAGATAACTTGGCGTCACACGTCATTGCTTTCATTTGCTATGTACTGAATTAACAGATTCACACCTCCTTCCCAGACAGAACTGATGTGGCAGGAGTTTTATCAGGTCAGCCTGTCACCCTACCCCTTAGTTGGGTGTTCTAGCCCTGATTTCAGTGCTGTGATTGGGCCAGGTGATGGCCTCATTTCCACTCCAAACGTCTTCCTCTGAGGAAAGCACCACACACTGACCTTCACCTGCCAAGCAACACAGCCAGCCAGGTCTTACTCCCTGAGTTAAATGTTTAAATCCAGTAGTGGAATGTCAAAATTAAACCCCCTCAACTTTGTTGGCAACAATTTAAGATTAAATGTAAAAAAGCATGAACAACTGTTAACTTTAAGCTGCATTCCGAAGAGATTCTATGAGATTGCCATAAGAGCATTTAAAATATCTTAAAAGACAACTTTATACTGCCATGGGTATTTTATTTTATTTTATTTTATTTTTTTTGCGGTACGCGGGCCTCTCACTGTTGTGGCCTCTCCCGTTCCGGAGCACAGGCTCTGGACGCACAGGCTCAGCGGCCATGGCTCACAGGCCTAGCCGCTCCGCGGCATGTGGGATCTTCCCAGACTGGGGCACGAACCTGTGTCCCCTGCATCGGCAGGCGGATGCTCAACCACTGCGCCACCAGGGAAGCCCTGGGTATTTTATTTTTTATACTACTTCCCCAAGACCCTTGCTATTCAAAGTGGTTGGAACCAGCAATGCTAGCCTCACCTGGAGCTTGTGACGAACACAAAAACTCAGGCCCAGGCCAGACCCACTGAATCAGCATCTGCATTGTTACCAGATCCCCAGGAGATTCCTGTGCACATTAAAGACGGAGAAGCCCTGCACTAGAATGCCTTTATCATTTCACATTCATCTTGGAAAGATAAGACTCCTATGAAAACAAAGCCTCTTCTCCCTAATTTAAAGACTGAAACAAAAGTTAGTAATATCACTAACTTCAAACAACCTGTAAGAATTTCTGGCTTCAAGTATATTCAAAGAAAAAAAAAATCACTTCACTTCTTTGGGCCGCTCCAAAAGAGAAAAGCGATGGCTGTGGAATGGAATGGAAGCTTCTGAGGAAGCAGGTTCTTCTTGAGCCAGCCATGGCCCAGCTGTACCCAGAAAAGGGCCCAGGCACGCCCCAGGCACCAGCTGCAGCATGTTTCAAAGAAGGCATTTAAAAGCTGTTGGCTAGTACCCGTTTTCTGACCTACACAGGGACATATCATGCCTTGTGGGTTGCTAGGCTGACAGCACGTCCTGAGCCTCTGCACCCCCGAGTGCGCACAGGAACACGGGCTGGATGGACATCCAAGCAATCAGAGTAGCTCAGCCCCAAGGGTCGACTGGTCTTGACAACCCAAGCAGCAAGGTTAGGAAAAGGAATGAGTTTTGGCACAGTGGTCAGACAATGCTAGCAATCCAAAGGAATATGAATGTTAATTATGCCATACCTGGTCCTGGTGGTCAAAGAAGGTGTGAACACAAGTCCTCGTTCCAACATCCCAAACCTTTACACTTTTGTCAGATGAGCTATTTTAAAAAAGGGAACATTAGTATCAGAAAAGTTCTCAGACTGGTTTGAAGTTGGAAAGAACCTGATCAAAAATCCCACACTCCTTCACTCAGCCTACCTAGAGGCCCCCTTGGTGCCTGGGTACACAAGTGGCCATCCAGGGCCCCAAAAGGTGGCCAAGGATGTTGGCACCACTGGTTGGCTTTCCCGTCTCACAGAGCAGCTATTTCTCTGAACTTCTGATCTGCCTGGCCTTCATATTAAATGTTCTCATCAGGAGTCTCGGATGAGAGTCCTATATCCGGATGGGAGGGAGGCCCGTGAAAGCTTCAAAATAAAGGTTCTCAGAGGCTTCTGTAAACCTCTGTGCAATGCTATTAAGCCATCCATCTCCTGTTTTTCAACTGTCTTGGCCATCCTGGGCCTAAACAACATTGGGGTCTCAAAGCACAACATTTTAAGAACAGATTTTCATATCTGAAGTTACTACTGTAACTGTGTTATCCTGTGTTACAGTAGTAACTGTAGTAGTAGTAACAGTTACAGTAGTAACTGTAGTAGTAACAGTTACAGTAGTAACTGTTACTGTTACAGTAGTAACTGTTACTGTTACAGTAGTAACTGTACTGTTACTACAGTCCCTTAAGTAACTGTAGGTAGAAGCCTAGATTTATAAGGCAGAAACTAAGAGCTGAACTGTTCAAAAGAATCCACTTTTGTTCCAGCTAAGGATAATTAACTTCACAATTTAAAAAACACTGCAGAAAACAAAGGCTATCTGAATTTAAAAAGGGTCTTCAAATTTTAAGGCAATTCATACAAGATGACCATCTTCATCTTCCTAACATTTTAGAAACTGATAAGAATCATAAGTACCTGGAAACAAAGTGTGTGTCATCAGGACAAAATGCAACGTTCAGCACCCAGGATGCATGGCCACTCAATGTGCCAGCCAAGTTAGCGTGCTGTCTGAAATGGGAGTTTCAAATAAAATGGAGAGGTTAACTTTTGGAATACAATCACTGAAATGGAAGGTATACTCTTAATTGCCCGTTTAATTGGACCAAATCTGCTATCCTTATAATCACCACAGTATTAGTTTAAAAATTCCCCTTTTCAATGAAGTAGCATCACACACTGCAGAAACAAAATTTTCAACAGCATTAACCCCAAATATGTCAATGTCACCAAGAGCCAAAAATAAAATCCTGAACAAGCAGAGCTTAAAAAGCTCAAAATAAAGAAGGCTCAGCAAGCCAACTCCTAAGATGAGGAAACACAACCAGCAGGGGCAAGTAGGCCATCTCAGGGCAGTTGCAGGTTCTGACCCCTGCCCACCCAGTACCCTTTCCATATAGGGCCAGTGCCTTGTGTCTAAGGAATGTATCAAGATGTACTCTTTACAACAGATGTGGCTTGGATAGACCATTTTTAAGCTAACCAAGAACAAGACAGATCTAATTACTACAGTCATTTTCACTCTTTAAAAAAGTGAAATGAAATCACTTATGGCTGGAAAACAATCCTAAGACCCGACTGAGGCCAGCCAGCAGTTTCACCTCTGAACCCAGAAGAGTAGAGCAAACCTCAGTTAGGTACGAGGAGGAGAGGTGGCCTCAGTGGAAAGCAGTGGGATCACAAGAAGGTAAAAGTCCTAGGTGTTCATTCAGTAACAGCACCTTAGCCAAACCACCACCTCAGCTTGGGCTTCTCGCCTGCATTATGGGGACGCTAATCCACGCTACCTTACCGGTTGTTGGGGAGGATGATGAAATTGTAGCACTGAAAGCCTTATTAAAGAAAACTGGATACTTAAGGAATTGCTGCTATTTATATTGGCTCTGCTACTGACAGGCAAGCACAGTTTGAGAGAGGCATCTTCCCCCCAGACCCTAACACCCTCATTCAGCTCTAATTCCAGAAGCTGCAGTTCTCATTCCATGTCTCTTTGACAACTTTTCGTCCTCCAAAAGCCCCCAAGTTTAAACTCCCGAAAAACTCTCACAGGCCCATAAAAGGACATGCACGTGGATGATCGTGGTTGTGGCACCCGTCGTTGGGAAGAAGTGTAACATATGCACCCAGTGGATTAGAATGCTACCTTTGGAAGCCAGGAACCAGAGGCACACGGATTGCAGTACTGAGTCAAAGCATCACACACACGTCAAACACCGTATAGGGGAGACCTCAGGGGTGAAAAGGAGTGGGGACTGAGAAAGACAGGGGGAAACAACAAGAGAAAGGGCCCTTGCACAGGCTTCCAATGAAACAGAGCCGTGAACTGAAGATTAACTCACTTCTATACCTGTGGTCAAAAACCAACAACAAAAAAGCTCCCTCATCTAGACCTGCTGCAAGCTGGCTTATGAACTGACAGTTCCCTAACTAGGGCAGAGAAGTACCTTCTAGAACACCCCTAGAAAATGGATGTTCTAATTGTTTACCATCATTCCAAGCCAGCTACAGCCCATGGCTCCATCTCCTCAACTGTACACTACTTACCTACCTAAAAGAATTTAAAATCACAACAGACAGGATGCCTGAAAAAAAGTAGCAAGTATGTGATCCTAGTAGGTAACCCATGCACGTCTTCCTCCATAACATTCTAAGCTCAAAGCAGGGACGCTGACAGGGGAGGAATGACTGGGGAGACTGAGCGTCTGACAGGACCTGAACACAAGTCTTTCCTAGACCCAGAGAGGGAGCAGCACACTTGCTAGGGCTCCTCCTAATGATAAGAGGCAAAACAGGCATTGGTATTAAGTGAGAAGCCTTGAATCCCAACAGGTAACTTACACATCATAGATCTTGATGTAGCCATCATCTGAAGCAGTGACAAGGAGCTGCGAATCCGGGGAAAAAGTCAAGGAGCGAATGGGCATAGCGTGGCCTGAAATTCACAAAGACGCTTGTTAACTAATACAGTGTCCACTAACTATGTCACTTTTAATGACTGTAAGTCACTGGGTTGCACTGCCCAGCTGCTTCAGTCAGAGAGGGTACTGACTGGACCCTTCCTTCTAATGCTCTAGAAACATGCACATAACCCAGGCCCCTCCTGCTGGAGCCATTTCACCTCAGATCCCTTCCTTGACCAACTGGACCTCAGCACACATTGCTTAGAAGAAACTCCTCTGCCACAGATATGGCCAAACATGGAAATATGCATCGTTTCTGATTTGCAAGGTTGAACAAATAGGATGCTATTTCCCTACCAAATCCTTTGTTGTAGGGTAAAGGATACACTGAAGAGGTAATATATCCTCTTGGTAGGATTCAGAATAGTACAAAAGAATACAGAGTAGAAGTCGCCCTCCAGCCCTTCCCCTGTTCTAGTACCCAGTTCTCCTGCCCAGAGGTCATCAGTGCAAAGGGTAGGCACAGCACTTTCATCTACCTTCAAATTACTGACAAAAAGCAGTTATTTTCTATTCACAAAGTTCTTTAGAACCAAACATGACAGAAATAAGACACTCATATAGCTAGGATATACTAACACATAAATAAAAGGCCTGTTCACCAAAAAAAGCATTTAACACTGGTACAAGAGCTAATATGTCTAGGTTATAACTAGTGACAAAACTGAACCTTAGAGGCATTTGAGATCTCCAACTGAGATTGATGTTTTGCAAATCTAATGCTCATTTGCCATTTAGCAGCATTTTAATGAAAGAATACGTCTTCCTTTGTGATCTGATAACCCAGTTTGCACAAAATAAACGATGAACCACACCTTCCAGCGTGTGCAGAAGTTTCCCGGTTGCAATATCAAAAATATTGATAATTCCGTCTATGGCTCCACTGGCCAGATACTTCCCATCAGGACTCTGCGCAGAGAACATATTGAGATCATTTGAAGCTCCATATTGTTAAGCCATCCCCACCAAACACAAGCAATCTGCTGGCTGCAGGTCTAACTGGCTGACTGGCAAACCATGCCAGTAGCTGCCTGACAAGACCAATGCAGAACGCTTACCAAGGAATACAATGGGCTAGAAGAGTAAACTGAAAGAATCAGAGAGAGAAAAAGTGAGCAACGTTTCCTTACATATGCAATACTAAGAATGAATTTTCCTCTTGTGTCCAAAGAATATTCCTTTTTCCCACTTTCCACACCAAAAATGTTCACTTTCCCCACATGAGTTCCTGTGGCCAGATACTGGGAATCAGGAGAAAAGGCCAAAGTCCAGGCATCCACTGAACAGAAAAAAGAAGGGAAAAAACTATAGTGAGAAAAGACGTGACTTTAATTTTAAAAAAGTTGTGAAGATATTAATTCTATACCAATTTAGTTTAAGGGCGTCTTAAATTTTTACTAAAAATGTAGATAGACAGGACAATACCAAGTGTTAGCAAGGATGTGGAGAAACCAAAATCCTCATACACTGGTGGGAAAATAAAATGGTACAGCTACTTTGAAAAACAGTTTGACACTTTAAGTAAAAACACTTACCATAATACACAGCAGTTCCACTCAGAAATGAAAACACATGTCCATGCACAGACTTGTACCTGAATGCTCATAGCAGCATTACTCAGAATATTAAAAAATTGGAGAGAATCGAAATGTCCATGAACTGGTAAATGGATGAACAAAACGTGGAATATCCCATAATGGAATACTCACTGCTCAGCAATAAAAAGGAACCAACTACTGATACATGCTACAACACGGATGAACCTCAAAAACATTATGCTAAAGAAAGAATGAAGATGTATAAGACAATACGATTTCACTTATGTGAAATTTTTCAAAAAGGCAAAACTATAGGCACAGAAAGCCGATCAGTGGTTGCCTGAGGCTGAGGGTGGGAGCACAGATTAACTATAAATGGGCATGAGGGAACTTTTGTGGGGCATGGCAGTGTTCTAAAACCGAATTAGAGTGGTGGCTGCACAACTGTGGAAATTTACTAAAACCTGTTAAACTGTATACTTACAATGGGTTAATTACAGAGTGCAATTATAGAGGTGAAAGTCTACCTCAATAAAACTGTAAATAAATGAAAAGGTACCAGAAATACTCTTATATAAAACTGTAATATGACAAAGTATTTACCACAAATTAACAGAGAGTAAGGACTGGAAAGAGGCACTGCTTGTTTAAAAAAAAATCAGCTAGTTTTTAAGTTATACCACACAGCCTAATTTCAAGCGTTCTATTCAAATGTTATTTGTGTATCACAGTGCTTCTGTGTAAAAGTCTCCAGACTCATGGGCAGCCTGGGTAAACACATGTGCTTTGTATTTCCATCTGGACCACTGATAATATTTTAGCATTTCTTTTCTCAGCTACATGGGAACCTCTTCATAGGCAACCCCAAAGAGCTTTGGGAGCTTTTGGGGGCAGAGCCTAGAGGCCAAGGAATAATCTAGTTGTCCAGTGCTAGTCTAGGTCCCTTTGCCCATACCCACTCTTATATGGGAATGTACCCTAAGTCCTGCCCCTCCTGCACCTGCCCAGAAACAGTACTTGTTAGATCAAAGGGAGAGGAGAGAAAGGCTCCTTCCCATGTCACTCTCCTTATTCCTGGGGCAGGGCTCAAAGAGGGCCCTTCTCAGCCCAGGGGAGAGTGAAGGCCTCTCTGAGCTTAACTCATGGTAGACAGGGGCTCCTAGCACAGATGGGTCAGCACCATGTTCCACGGTGAGTTTTAAAATAAAAAATCTCTCACAATTTTTTTTTTTTTTTTTGCAGTATGCGGGCCTCTCACTGTTGTGGCCTCTCCCGTTGCGGAGCACAGGCTCCGGACGCGCAGGCTCAGTGGCCATGGCTCACGGGCCCAGCCGCTCCGCGGCATGTGGGATCCTCCCGGACCGGGGCACGAACCTGTGTCCCCTGCATCGGCAGGTGGACTCTCAACCACTGTGCCACCAGGGAAGCCCTCTCACAAATTTTAACACACATATTCAAAGTAATAATAAATAATTTAGCTCTATCACTTTTCTTATGAAATATTTGTTTTAAAAAGGAAATTAACTTCAACAGGGCTCAATTAACCAAGAAGATCTGAAAAAGCTTTTATAATCAATCTCTCAAATAACTGCTCTTTAATATCTATCTTTACTCCTAAATGAGTAAAGCATTATTCTAACAGGATTGTTTTCTTATTCCTATCATAATTAACTGTTTACAGGTATAATAGTTACTAGAAAATCTGATTTTTATTCCTTGAAGTTTAATAAAATCACACTTTTGAATTATTTTTACATTTGCCTATTAACTGTTTGATAATATAGAACTTTTAGTGGCAAATATCCTTATACTCGAAATTGAAGGAATTTTTTTTTTTGGAATTTTTATTCCTCCATTAAAATGTGCAGTCTAAAATTTATTTTAACATTTGCATAATAAATCACTAAGTTCCACCTCATCAGCAAAAGAGTAGCTTTTCTTTACATTGGGACATCTTGAACCATCTGATGTTGAGAGGCCCCTATGCCTCCGCCTTTGTTCTTCTTCAATGTCAGTTTGCTGGAGCTACAGGATGGGTGAGGTGCCCAATGGAGGATCTTCCCCTTCATCTTCCCTTTCTTCTACTTCCTCACTTTCTTCTTCAGGATCTGAGATTTTCTTTCTTGTCTTTTTCTCCTTCTTCTGTTCCTTCTTTCACATTCTCCAGGCATATTTTCAAGATAGGTATAATGTAAATGCCCATTTCCCTACATTCATTAGACCTAGACTTATTAGTTTTACCTTCAGATGAATTCAATTCAGCCACTCCTTAGTTGTCAATAGCAATGCTTGCTTTTATTACTCACCCAAATAACTGTTGTTTAATGGTCTGGTATAGTTTAGGAATATTCCTATCCAAAAAGAAAATAAACCCAACCCTCTACTCATCTCAGTATCTTTTTTCTTTCCTAACAGTAATCTTTCAATGATCATTTGCCACACGTGGAACCAGTATGTAGTTTAAGGTACTATTTGTCAGGGAAGGCAAGGTGGATACAGACACCATCCTTTTCCTTGGAACCAATCCAGTAATCATTTCTTCAGCTGTGGTGTGCCCGGGGTGGGGGGGGGCACAAAACCACGCAGTGACCTTGGCGTCATGGGAGGGCTTAGGTGTCCAATATGAAAAGGCAGCAACAGATCTGCCTCTTCCTCCTCTCAGCTATAAAGCAGAGTCTTAACAGACTTTGTGGGCTAGTTTGGGGACCCAAGTCCTCTGTAAGAGATTTCAACAGGGCAAGGACACATGCAAAAACAATCATCTGGGGAGTCAGAGTGTCTGGGTAGCTTTTTTCAAATACATATCCCAGCCCACACACCCCAATAACTGTGATTCAGTGGATCCAAAATAGGGATTGGACATATGCATTATTTAAAAAGCTGTAATAGTTAAGAATCAGAGACATGGAACATTGCCACTGAGGGGAAATGAACTCAGTTTCCAGACAACCCAGAGTCCTTAAAACCCTCGGACCATCATTCTTTCCAGAATAAGTACAGCCTATAGGGTCTACTGAACATAACCAGTGGGAGACAAATCCACCTGGGTCTCCAATCAAGGGAATTAAGTTAAGGAAATCCCTGAGCAGCTCTTCCGTAGTCAATCCACAGAGGGGTGTGCCAGAGAGGGACCAGACTCTCTGTACTCTCTACCGGTCATCACCTATTCTGGAAGAACAGGCTCTGCTCATGAATGCTATGCAGTCATTTACAAGTAAATATAAGGCTACAAGGAATCCTGAAATGTCATGTTGCTTGTTCCACATTAATCCAACCTACTGAAATCATTAGCTTCCATTACCTCAGATATTTATCAAGGCTAATGGACAAGATTATGCTGTCCTATAGAACTTAAAAAAACAAACAAACAATGGATTTGTTTCTTTAGAAGTTTCATATATCTATCATATACTAGAAACAGGCACTTTAATCATAATTAGTAGAGATTACCATGATACAGATCTATGAGGACACAGTGCTTTATGTTCTAGACCTCTATAAGGCAGTGAATGTATCAATTCAGAATATAGCAAACAGAGGACCTCTGGACCATTCAAACACAAGTCCACAATCCCAAATCAGCAATTCTGAAACCCAAAGGCAATGAAAACTGTAAGTTTAAAAAAATAATTTTAGTACTTAAATTCATTTGGTAATAAAACCTGACCTGAACTGATGTAAGGCTATTTATAGCGTGTATATACCTCTCTTAGTGTAAATACTCATGTTTAGTCGCTGAGGTATCAGTATTTGATTAGAGTGCTGCCCCCAGCCCCACTGAAGGTATTACATGACATACAGTTCATGCACCCATATTACCAGTCTCAAATCCAAAAAATTCTGAACTGTAAAATACATCTATCCCTAAAGGTTTCAAAAACGGATTGTAAACCTCTAGTATCTTCTCTAAGAGTAAAACTCTTACCAGGTCCTGCATCTATAGACTTTATCTGTTTGCCGTTTTCCAAGTCCCAGAGACGAATATGAGCATCAAGAGAACTGGACGCAGCAATGGGCAGGGTGTGGCTGATGTCCACAGACACCACACCCAGCTGATGGCCCTCCAGACTCCACTGTAGGTCCAGCTTCTCATCACGCCTTCAATGGGGGACAGAGAAATGGATTTCTTCACACACAACACATTGTACCTGGCATCTGAAATTCTGGGCCCCTGTAAGTATGCATTACCAATGGTCTGTGAAAAGCAGAATCAGAGAGGAAATCAAGAGCCACAGAACACCAAATGCAGCCAACTTTTAGCCATGAGACTTTTTTTTTTTTCTTAAACTATAGGGCCTGAACAGCGAATAACAGGAAAACGAGTGAGAGAAAAATAATCTGCCTTTGTATACCACCATACTACTATTGCTTTCTTGCTCAGAAAACAGTTAATACTTCTCTGATTGCAATTTGGGAGCCCAGTAGTAAAAACCCCAATTTCCAAGGCTGCATGTTAGAGGAGAGGGCACTCACCATTTCCAGACCTTCACCAGGTCATCCAGGGATCCTGTGACCACCGTCTCAGAGTTTTCTTTCTTGTTTGTCCCCCAGGCAACTGACCAAATGGCATCATCATGGGCTAGAATGGAAAGCACTTCATTTTAAAAGTCTTCATGCAACTTCTAAACTGAATGTGCTAAGATGAAGCTGAAATACTGTTACAACAACTCTGAGGTAATATCTACCTGTATCACTTTATTGTTTGCAAACTGCTTTCTCATACAGCTTTTATTATAACTGTGGAGGCAGATATGAAAACTGGAGGTTCTGAAGAAGCTACTTGCCCCAAATCACAGGTTACCAGGTAGGGCAGCAGTACCATAGTAATCCAATGTCCTTTCTACTTTAGCATGCTGTCCAACATGCATTAGTTTGGAATGGCTCTCACTTAGCTAAAGTGAAACCCACCCCAAAAAGAGATCTAAAGTTGATAAGAGTTATTTCTTAGAGATCCTTGGAAACCAGTAGGCAGGTCTGAAAATAAATAACTAAAGCAGCTTCCACGCATGAGTTGCCTTTTGCCACAATGTCTATTATGTTCAATGGGCCAGTTATTACTTTAATCCTTTTATAAGTATTACCTCAGCCACAACAACCCTATGAAATAGGTACTGTGAATAGTATTTTCATTTTACAGATAAGGAATCAGAGGCTTAAAGAAGCCTAGTAGCTCACCCGAAGTCAAAAGCTAAGAAGAGGCAGAACTGGGATTCAAACCCAACCTCTCTATTAACTAACGTCCACTTTAAATTCTAAGTCTTTAAGTTGCATATCTGGCAGGCCATGCCGGTGGGTCTGCAGACCTGGTGCAGGAATATAAATGTGACAAGTGCACAAGGTGGCTTTCTTCATACCTGGCAGCATTTCTCCAGGAACACCTTTTCAAGATATGAATACAAGGGCATTCAACTTAAACAGCTGTGAGTTACATACATGGCTTCCGTTACAATCCCCACGCGACCCAAGCCTGCTAGCTTGCCAGCCGGATGGCATTCGCTGCATACAAGGTAGCTGACTGGCATGCCTGACTAGCTACTAGTTACCTATGCTAGCTAACCTGAAAGAATGCTTTTGGCTTAAACTTTAGACTACCTAAATGTCACCTACTTAAAGTGGAAGAGCTTTTATTAGGCATTCCACAAATTCCTCCAGGCTTTACCTAACTCATCCAGGCTGTGGTGGAGAAATGGGATACATGTGAATAGTCCAGGCACATACTCCTTTTCAGGTATGAAGTCCAGTATCACTGGCCAGTTACCTTTCTAGACTGAACTCTGACCTGCCTCCTGCTCCCATTCCCACCACTGTCTCCAATGCACAGCCCCCAGCCCACCCCCCACACTCAGTAGTCTTGACAGAAATTCACCTCGCTGTTACTATATCCTTCACTTTCATTGAGGGTCAAAGGTCCTCTGCACTTGTTGTAAATGAAGGAGCCCGATAAAAACCCCCAAGAGAACTTCTGAGTTCAGGGCCAGGCTCAAGTTTACCTCCCCAGATGAGCTGTGGCATTAACAGATTTCTGAGACTCAAAGCGTTTCCTTCTTTCACTTTGATAGCTGGGAAGCTCAGAGTTCCTCAGGTGGGAAAGCTTTCCTCAGCCTGGAGTTCTCCGGTCTGTCATTTGACTCCTGCTTTTTCTTTTAAGTTAGTGGCTTGGTTTTTGTTGTTGTTGTTGTTTGTTTTTAAGTGTATTTGTTTTCAGCTGCTTCTGCCAATGTTTCTGCAGAGTACAGTTGGAAACTGTATGTCTGGTCAGCATGACAAAACCCTTACGCCAGGGACAGTTTTTCATAGGTAAATTTGCTTGAACAGGCAAGCTGCTTACCTTGCTCTTGTTTGAAGAGAATACTGTACTAAAAAAGAACAGAAGACACATTAAACCAACGGTCAGATTTCAGATGTGTCCCATCCCTTCCCTAAAACACCCCCTGGCACCCAACTCACCGCCCTGCCCCCCGGTAGATATAGTCACCACAGTGTTAGCTGCTTCCCCTGCCTGATCTCTTAGGAGCTCCTTGATTCCTGCTCATGCAAGGTTTGTAGAGTCATACCAGAAAAAAATTAGTTCTTTAATTTTAGACAAACTATTGTCTCTTCTCCCTAACCACTATTACCAACCCAAAAAGGAGAGTAGTAAATTACGTGTTTTTTCCTGCTCTGATCACCAGGAAGCTCAGAGTCCAGTTTGCAGCTTAATTTTTGCAGCTGTATAAAACCACACAGTCTGCATAACCTGTTAACTCTGTCCCTAATTTATTACAAAGATATGTTTCTCTTTTTCTGATCTTTGTTTCTTTCTCGTTTTTGTGTACAAATTCTTTTAAGCTTCCTCAATCCCTTTGTAAACTGTGGTACAGACTTAGATAAAATAATCCTCCTCTTAGTGTTGTGCATTTTACTAGTGCCACCTACCCTCTGGTGACTAGGTGCCCAGGGTCACCCTACTCTTCAGGAGAAGAGCAGGAATCAGATGCTAGTTTTCTGACTACACACCCAGACAACGTACTGGGCTCGAACCTGCCAAAGAGACCAACTGATATTCTTTCTCTCCATAGGCCTTACCTGGTTGGTCATTTCCTTAACCAAGGATGAAGGGCTAAAGGCCAGACAGCTCTGTGGAAACAATACCAGGGTTTCAGTAAGGGGGTGTCATCAGGACAGAGGGGGCTACAGAAGGTTCCCCTTGATCAAGAAAATAAGGCAACTCTTTGGCAGAGTTGCCTGGACACTTTTCTGTGGATCAGTCCCAGGGGCCCCCTTCACAAGCCCTACCAGGTGGCACGGACTTCTTTCTCAACTAGTATCTATCACCTCTCATGTTTTCTTCTCCTCAAGTTGACTACAGAGAGGGACCAGTCTCCCTCCTTTGCTGCTCTTCAGAGAGATAAAAACCACAGGACCTTTTAATTTAAAATTTTATTTATTCAAAACTCAACAAGCAAATATGGGGGAGCAAAGTTCTTAGAGTTCATGCGGGGATCTCAGCCAAAAATGCCTATAAGAGCCAGTAGGCATGTAAATGAGGACATGAGCTAGAGGGAGACACATGTCTCCCAAAAGGTGCTGAAGTCTTTAAGGACTTAGCTCAGCTAAACACAAACTTAACCATAGGAATAGATTTAATTTCTCAGGCTATAATAAGAGTTCTCGATCTTTTTTGTGTGTGCTATAGACCCTCTAGCAGCCTTGTAAAGCCTATAAACCCCTTCTCAGGATGTTTTTAAATACATAAAATAAAATACATAGGATTAGAAAGGAAACCAAGTATGGGCCATTCTTGTTATTCCAGGCAGTTATGTTCTATAACATCACTGAACACCGAATTAGTGAACACTGACTGATCCACTGCTCCTAAGGGAGACACTGCATTAGGTTCCTGCAAGACTCTGATAATATTTTTGGTAACCAAACAATATGTAACTTTGTTTTATGCATGTTTCTCAAAACTACAATGAGGTATCACCTCACGACGGTCAGAATAGATATTATCAAAACATCTAGAAACAATAACTGCTGGAAAGGGTGTGGTGAAAAGGGAACCCTCCTGTACTGTTGGTGGGAATGTAAACTGACACCACCATTATGGAAAACAGTATGGAGGTTCCTTAAAAAATTAAAAACAGAACTACCATATGACCCAGCAATCCCACTACTGGGCATATACCCTGAGAAAACCATAATTCAAAAAGAGACATGTACCACAATGTTCACTGCAGCACTATTTACAATAGCCAGGACATGGAAGCAACCTAAGTGTCCATCGACACTTGATGATGATGAATGGATAAAGAAGATGTGGCACATATATACAATGGAATATTACTCAGCCATAAAAAGAAATGAAACTGAGTTATTTGTAGTGAGGTGGATGGACCTAGAGTCTGTCATACAGAATGAAGTAAGTCATAAAGAGAAAAACAAATACCATATGCTAACACATATATATGGAATCTAAGAAAAAAAAGGTACTGATGAACCTAGTTGCAGGGCAGGAATAAAGATGTCGACACAGAGAATGGACTTGAGGACACGGGGTGGGAGGGGGAAGCTGGGGCAAAGTGAGAGTAGCATCGAAATATATACACTACTGAATGTAAAATAGCTAGTGGGAAGCAGCAGCATAGCACAGGGAGATCAGCTCAGCGCTTTGCGATGACCTAGAGGGGTGGGATAGGGAGGGTGGGAGGGAGGCTCAAGAGGGAGGGGATATGGGGACACATGTACGCATATGGCTGATTCACTCTGGTGTACAACAGAAACTAACACAATATTGTGAAGCAATTATACTCCAATAAAGGTCTATTAAAATAATAAAGACACCTTATTTTACGTTGGTAATTCATTAATACTGAACTTATGGCTAACAGCACCAAAATGCTTGCCTATATGAAGTTTATCTACACGTGTGTTTTCTCCATAAGGCACATCACAGTCTTCCTGCACTTAGGAACACTAAGAGTACTTTAGCACTGTGCTTGGGGGGGCCATTTTAAACACTGAAATTACCAATAAAAGCACAAAAATCCAAAAATCATGGCACTAACAGACTGAAAACAAGACACTTGTTTACAGCATGAGAACTGAAGCAAGAAGGCAGAATGTTTCCTTGTTCAACTGCAGCTGAGAATGTGTGTCAGTTGACTCAAAATTTTCACCACCTCACACATGTCCAAGAAAGACCGCAAAAGCACTGCAAGTACTGACTTGGGGCCTACAAATAAATTTTAACATGTAGATGAATTTGCAAATACAGAAGCTGAGAATAAAGATCAACTGTATACCGAAATAAAATTTTACCAAATACAAAGAAAAAAAAATTTTTACCAAATACAAAAATTAAATTTGTGATAGCATAACATGTGATTCTTAATTTACACATTACATAACAAGATCTAGCAGCAAGTCTAATAACTACCGTAATTTCAAAGTTGTCATGAGCTTACACAGTATGCTAAGATATGAAAATATCTGTAATTTCTATTGGTGACAAAGTCAACCTGTCAATACTGTGGTTTGTTGACAACATTCATAATCGAAAGAAACGCTAAATTTCAGTTAGAGGTTAGAGAACATAAGGATGCAATTTTTCTTCTCATCCAAG
This sequence comes from Grampus griseus, assembly GCF_964374135.1. Taxonomy (NCBI): domain Eukaryota; kingdom Metazoa; phylum Chordata; class Mammalia; order Artiodactyla; family Delphinidae; genus Grampus; species Grampus griseus. The sequence continues at coordinate 119,952,181 of NC_139018.1, read as the reverse complement.
TTCATGGCTCCCTCAATTCTATCCATCGACAGAGGAGACCATACAGCTAAGGCATCCAGGTTCAGGTTACTTGCTTTAAATTTGTAAACCCAAAAAGGCTACCGTGAAGGTTTTCCAAGGATAACAGAAAAAACAAACAAACGATTTGTAAATAATCTTTGCCTGTGAAGATCTCAATCAAGTTGGTAGTGCTTAATTTGTGACCCAAGAACAGGATCTTGGCCAGGGTAGGAAAGACAGGCAGGAGCTCAAGCCAGTTTTGCTGAAATGAACAGTATTACCACTCTGCTTGGGCACCAGCCCTCTGCCCAGTGAAGCAGAGGCCTACCCTCTCCCCTTCCAAATCCTGCCTCACATCCCTGCAACAGAGAGAAACAAAAGAGTAGGAAGGTTTGCAGGAAGCCAACTCCATGAAGCCAGCCTCCTCAAGACAGAGGTGTGCTTCTATCAATGAATGCACGTTTGAGGATATACCATGAGTCAGGCTCTGTTTTACGTTCTACACATAGGTTAGCTCACTGAACCCTCTCACCCCACTTAGTAGATATTCTTATTATCACCTCTACCTTCCTGATAAGGAAAGTGAGACTCAAGAGAGGTTAAGGAAGCTTCCTAAGGTTAGTCTGACAGTAGAAGGTGGATACAAGCTATAGTATAGGCCACCAAGCTACACTACCTCTTACATCAGTTTCTTATCCTCTAATAATTTAAGAGCTAAGAGGACCCCAAAGCCCTCTCTTGCTACCTTCTCTCTTAAGAGAACTTTCCTCCCAACTTCCTAGGCAGAATTCATTGCTCCCTGCTCAGTGTTTCTAAAGAACTTTACACATGTCCCTATTAAAGTACTCAGGCAGGTCAGCAACCCATAACACTACATGGTACTTGAAATAAAGATAACTCAGCCTGTGCTTGTACCTGTCCAGCTCGCTACCTAAGAAGACAGCGTGGCCCACCACTGGAAAACTTCGGTTAAGACAGTCGTTCCGTCTACGGACACTGAGACCTTTACTGCAGAGAAAGCAGCCCTAATCTCGAGGCTGCAGAGAACACCCTCAGGATGCAAGATGAGGCAATCTACCCTCTCCCCTTAGGCCCCGCACGTCGAGAGGCAGCCAGGATAAATGGAGTCACGGAAGCCACTACCCTCGGGCCCCGCAGCCTAGAGCATTCCTGAGCAAACCGTCTTAGAGGCAGCCTCGGGCCCACCCTCGCTCACCCGCCCTCCAGCCTGGGCGGTTAGCGACTGCCATCCCCACCGGCTGCGCGGACCAACTCACCGCTTCACTGCCCGGCTGCACGGCCCTGCGGCTCGTCTGACGCCAGTCTCCGCGCGACCGCGACGCGCGGCGATGAGCTCACGAAGGGGCGGGGCATCTCGCTGGTCCCCAGGGCGCCGGCGCATGCCGCAGCGGCGCATGCCGCAGCGGCCCCTGCCGTCGCTACGCCGCGCACGGGGCGGACGAGGATGAGGGTAGGAGGGTAGGAGGGTAGGAGGGTAGAGGGGGAAAGAGGCTACGCCCCGGTCACGCTGGTTTCCCCCGGGGGGCGGGGCCCCTGGGAACATGCTTCCGGAAGCGCAGTTTTAGGTTTCAGCAGATGACCTCTTGGCCGTTTGGGTTCCAGTCTCTTCATTTGTAGTTTGAGATTAAACTACACATGATGACTGCAAGACTTCTGTTGCTTCAAAAATTTTTCAGTGAAATACAGCTTTGTTTTTCAAACTGCAAGTCACAACCTGTTACTGTGACGGATATCAGTTTATTAGGTCGCGACCAGCATTTTAAAACAAGGCGATGGAAGGGTGGAGGCACGCACCCTATCCTCGCAAAGCTGCCCGGCTGCTCCTGGCTGCTGGTCACTGCCCAAGGCTCTCTGGGCAGGAGGGAACAGATGTTTGGGGGAGCGGAATGTCTGGGGGCGGCCCCTGAAGGGTTAAGCCTTCTTTCAGGCTTAGTCGTGGGAGAGAGTACAGTCTCTCCTGATTAAAACTGGTTTAGAAGTCCAAAAAGATTCTAGTAGGACGTGATGATAGTATAGTCACGGTGAATGCAAACCTCTGAAGTATCCACGTACTCTTACCCTATCTCCACCCCCACCCCAAGTTAGAGTTTCCCAGTATCTAGTTTATTAGGACCATCTTGAGTTCTATGATGATTTCAGGAAACTGTTAAACCGTATATCTGTTGTCCATACAACTGGATAAAGTTCATCTTTGAGGTCTTTCTGAGGAGGCTGTGTGGCCCAGAAATTTGCTGAATACACTCACGAGTCTCCCAGGGCCCATTCTCTGGTCCTCAGTCATCCCTTCAGTGACACCTCTGTCCATGGAAACTTCATCCAGCCCCAGTGGATCCCCTGCATGTCATGGGTTTAGTAAATTTGGGTCAAAGTGAGCAGGCTTCAAGACTTACCTTGAATTGTCAAAAGTCTTACATGGCGTCTCGTAAAAGTCAAGTTATCCCTGCAACCATTCTGGATCTATTTGACCACAGGGCATTTGCCTCTGAAGCTAAGGAAGAATGTACAAATTATATCCTCAGACCAGGAAGCTTGTCTTGAAACCGGAGGTAATTCCTATCACATTGACTTAAGTGCTGAGTGGACCCCAGTGTTCAGGCAAATTCCACAGAACTTGGTTCACAGAAATCGGACCCTGTAATGGCTGGCATCCAGGTTCCTAAAGTGTAGAAAGGACTTAACGTCGGTCCCCAGTGCAATGGCTTTTAGCAGTGAAGTGAAGAGTGATCCACTGCCTCCCTGTGCAACTGATTGCCAGTTTTGGCCAGTCTTAGTTTTTACCCCTTTATTTTTGTTGGCAGAGTTTGTGGGTTTCTCTGGATTTTGAATATAGACTGATTATTATGTGATCTCTCCCTAACCAGGATAATTGGGCCATCTTTACTTTTAGCTTATATAAAGAAGTATTCTTGAATACTCCTACTTTAAGAATGGTGAAATTTTGTCTAAAAAAATGCTTACAACTATATAGTTAAATGAATTTTAATTTGTGTGATTTGGGCTTATGTGGGTTATTTTTTTCCCTGCACATTAACTGTAAATATTCCACCTCTAAATTATTCTGAGAGCACACTGATCACTTTTATGCCTTTTATCTGTTGTCAGAATACTAAGGCTTTCTGCCTCTGTTTGCTTGCTTCCAAATCTGCTACTATTAATTTCCAATTGAAGCAAATTGTTCTGGGTATTAATTCAATTTTTGTCAGCCATTATAGTTGTTCTGAATGAAAATTCAATCATCTCTCAAAAGAGAAATATAATAGATTAAAAAAATAGAAGTTGTAAGAGTGTATCGTGCACTTAAAGATACGTCATATTTTATTAAAAAACTTGTTTCACATAGGCAGGTAATGGATCACAAAGGAAAATGTATTTCCTGCTGTGGGTTGTGACCAAGAAGTTTGAAAATCATTGCAGTAAAGACTTTCTAAAGACTTTCCAGCTCTATAGTTCTATAATTGTGATAGGAACTCCAAATCATTCATTCAAAAAGGATGTATTGTGCACCTGCTTTCACCTCTAAAGCACCCCTAGAGTGCCAGGCACATGAGGTCATTGGCCTTAGTATCAGGACTGTGAAGCAAGGATAACTGGCCTTTTTTGTGCCGTGAACATCTTTGGCATCGCATGAAGTCTCAGCATAATGTTTTTAAATGCATCAAAACAAAACACATAGGATTACAGAGGAAACCAATTATATCAAAATAGTTATCAAAATATTTGTGAAATAGTAGTATATGTGCTTCTTTATGAACGCAGCAGGTCTAATAACGTCTGTAATTTCAAAGTGGCAATATGCATAAACAATATTTCAAGTGATCTGCAACAGCTGTAATGTGATAGGAAAATATCTGTGATTTGTCTTGGCGACAAAGCCACTGCTACTGCTTATACTTTCAGGGTTTATTGCCTACATTCATTATTAAAGGAAATATTAAATTCTAGTTAGAGGTTAAAGAAAATAAAGATATAATTATTTTCTACCAAAAATCACAGATCCCTCAAAAGCCTGTTGCAAAGCAAATCTAGAGGGAATTGCCAATGCAACTGCATGGCATTTAAATATCTGTAAGTTGTGATCCTACAGATCAGGAGGGATGGAAAGAATTTTAGCATAAAATCAAGTGAAAAATCCAAGCTCACTGTGAAATAACTCAGGTGTATAGCCTGCCCTGAAAAGCTCTGCAGAGCACAAGGAGGCCCACCCTGCAGGGCAGCAGCCCTGCAGGGATAGAGCTGTTCCCAGAGAGTGGCTCACTGTTTTTCCAGCCAGTCAGACCCAGAGAGAGGCTGAGATAAGTAGAGTGATACAAGATCACAGTGTCCAAGGACTTACCCTTGACTCCTCTCCTCTCCACTCTATACCTCTTCTCTTCACTCAGAGTCACAGGTCTGAGCATTTCAGAAGGGAAGGAGCCTTTAGGGTCTACCCCACACCTATCTTCCTCTAGAAAACCCATCATGGAGTCATCCGGCCTCTGGTTGCACACTTCCAAAGACAGGGAGCTCACCATCTCCTTGAGAGGAAGGGCTACTTCTGCTCCAGTTCCAGGAAGCCTTCGTTGACTTCCTAGAAAACACGAGAGTCAGTGGGTGTGGAGTGGGGCGCAGGTGTAGGTCCTGCTTTCTCCTCAGCACAGGCAGAGGGGTAGGCGTCTGCGGGCTGTGTCTGCCCCGTGTGGGGCTCTCAAGGAACTCCACATGGGCTCCCTGCGGTCCTCCTCTGAACCCCGTCTGGCAAAGCCTGATGTCAGGACCCCCACCCCACCTTTCTGCGGTTCATCCCAGGCTCCCCACTGGCTCCCACAGCTGACCCCAACTCTCCCCCTTGCTGTTCTCTCTTCTCCTGTGCGTTCTGCAGGCTGCAGCTCGTCACATGGTGCCCTCTCCGTCTATGGCCACTCCCCTCACTCCAACCCCAAAGACCCTGCCACTCTAGGATCAACTTGCACCTCCTTCTGTCTTCCTTGCTCCCACCAACAGTCTCCCTGGCCCTTCTTGTTTTCAGGTTGGGCACATAGGGGTTAAACAACTCGGGCTCTAGGGTCAGAATGCCTGGGTTCAATCTTGTCTGCTCCACTCTGCAGCTCTGGGTAAATTATGTAACCTCACTGGGCTTCATTCCTTTATCTCTAAATTGGGGATAATCATGGTACCTTCCTTTTAGGTTGATAATGATGATTAAAAGAGTTAACATATGTAAAGTGCTTAGAACAGTGCCTGGCACGTAGTAAACACTCAATAAATGTCCGCTATTATTACTCTTACAATTATTTTCTGCAAAGTCATAAACACACAGTTCACCTTTAGGAAGGCCCTGAAAGTCCCAAGGTCTCCTTCCTTCACTGGTTCCCTGGACAGCTAAGGGCATTTGCATCTCTGAAGCTAATAGCCAGGGCAACCCCTAGACATCACCCAGAAATGATCTACTCTGTGCATTTCCTCACAAGGAAACTTCTAGAAAGCTATGGGAACCTTTCCTCCTCTAAAGCAGTGTCCTCACATACCCACCATTTAAAAACTTTTACCATGCACCCCCCCATATGTGTATATTATTTATAAATGATGTGTATGTACTACTCTGCTAATACATTTGCATATCTTATGGACCAAATACAAAAATAGAATTTTAAAAAGATGAAAAAATATATAGTCAGAAGGTCTAATATTTTCTTCCCATATCCCAGTGGATGGTCTTGCCCACTCTCTGGGGTGCACAAATCCCACTTTGGAGATCCTAACATCTCCAAATTTTTGTTTTGGTTTCAAACATTTGGAGAGCTGCACTGGTGAGCGTATGGATGGAGCCACGCACTGAGAAACACAACTGCACAGGACACTTGTGATCATGCTGCATAGGGATTATACAGAGAAGGAAACTGACCCTAAGAAAGGTAAAGTGACTTCTCCAGGGTCACTCAGCTGGCAAATTGCAGAGTAAGGTTGAAACCCAGGTCGAATTGGGAGATGGTTATTTCTTTTTTTATTCCCAATTCCACAGTTTTAGGAGAGGGAAAGGTGGGGCACAGGAGGTCACAAGAAGGACAGGGGTGGCTGAGAGGGTGGGGACAGAGTTCTTATCTGGCCAGAGGCAGGAGTCTCGGTTCATATCCAAACCCATAGGGAACTCATTGCTCCTTCTCCAGGTGGTCTGGGGAGGCTGAACCAGGGAAGCTTCTGGAACTGGCTTCCTACTCTGCAGCCAGGGTCCCTGGGTAGGCCCCACCCAGTCTGCTGAACACAGTCCAAAGCGGCAGGCCACCAGCTCGGGGCATTACCGACGTTGGCCACAGGGTGGCAGTCACTGCCGGCCCATGGTAACGTGACCGGTTCTGCGGACACGGATGGAGCAGCTGATATCTGCTCTCTTGGGCTCCTCCAGACCCCAGAGGCAGAAACTGCCTACTGTTCGGTCACTATGGGACCCCAAGCAAAGGGGCCTCTTAGGCCTCAAATTCCTTACCTACATAATGGAAGTCATAATACCATGGCCTAAACTGCTAGTGGTTTTCAAAGTGTGGTTCCCAGACCAGTCGCATCAGCATCACCTGGAAACTTGTTCAAAATGCAAAATTCTCAGGCTCCAGACCAGACCTGGAGCTGGGCCTCACAATCTGTTTAAAGAAGCCCTCCAAGGTGACTATGATGCAGGCTAACATGTGAGAACCACCGATCTCAACCAAATGAGAAGATGGAAGAGGAAGCTGGGTACCAAGGATTATTGTTAAGCTCCTTGGAATGGCGCAGTGGTTCCCACAAAATCTGGGGTGAGGAGGATGGAAACGCCATATCCTTTGGAGGCCTGGAGACCGAGCTATGGGATTCCCCTTGGTAATCCCTGCAGGTGCTGGCTAGGGAGATCCCCCAAGCGAGTGAGAGCAGATGGTAGAAGCAGGGGAGAGAGAGCCTGGGGAGAGGCAGCTGAGGCCCTCTCACCCTCCACACACACCTGACCTAAGGGCTGCAGCCTGTGGGCACAGCCTGGGAACTGAATGACCTTGTGCCCAAGCACTGATCAGGGTGGTTCTGTTCTGTTTGATTCACCAGCTGCTGGCCAGGTGTTGACTCTCATTTCTGGCCCAGGGCTTCTATACCAGTGTCACCATCTTGGCTTGTGTGGGGTCAGGTTGGGAACATACAAAGGCATCAGATGGAGCTCCTGCCGCCAAGGAGCTCCCAGTGATTCTTGCCAGGCCTCTAAACCATCCTCAACAGGGATCAGCCTTCGAATCAGAAAAGCTGTAGCCCGTCGGCTTCTCCCTACGCCAGATGTCTAGGAATCACATATCCCCATTTTATAGAAGAGGAAAGTTGGCACAGAGAGCAAGGTTAATCTAGAGCACCTGAAAAGCCGTGGCAAAATGGGAACTAGAACCCAGGCTCCCTGAGGCCCTGTGCAGGCTGCCTCTCCGACCTTGAGGGCTGGAACCCCACCTCTAACTGCCTGCAGTGCCCACACCCCTCAAGAAGGGGCAGAAGCCAGGAGTGGACTCACCCTAGACTGGGAGACTGGGTCACACACCCAGGGGAGTGCAGCTGTGCTGGGGGAGGGGCAGGGGCCGGGCAAGCCCAGCAGGACATAGAATTCTGCCCCCACACCGTGACCTTCCCGGCATTGTTGGCATCTACCGACTGACACAGAAAGCAGCAAAGTCAGGCTGTAAAGACAGGCTGCTGAAGAAATGGAGAGTGTTGGAAAGTGAGCCAGGGAGGCCAGAGTGGTGGGCCTGCCAGGAGGAGGCTGCGTGCCCCCAGAGGGTGGTGGGAGTTGGGTGGGGAAGCTGTGAGCCACAGCCTACAGAGAATGAGACGGGACAGGTTGGTAGGTGAGGGTGAGGAGGAAGGTGGGTGATGAGAGCTTCAGAGCAGCAGAAGGAGGAGGACCCGTGGTGTGCTGGTCAACGTTTAACAACAGGGTCGGGCTTCCCTGGTGGCGCAGTGGTTGAGAGTCTGCCTGCTAATGCAGGGGACACGGGTTCGAGCCCTGGTCTGGGAAGATCCCACGTGCTGTGGAGCAACTAGGCCCGTGAGCCACAACTACTGAACCTGCGCGTCTGGAGCCTGTGCCCCACAACAATAGAGGCCGCAATAGTGAGAGGACCACGTACTGCGATGAAGAGTAGCCCCCGCTTGCCACAACTAGAGAAAGCCCTCGCACAGAAACAAAGACCCAACACAGCAAAATAAATTAATTAATTAATAAACTCCTACCCCCAACATCTTCTTTTAAAAAAGAACAACAACAACAGGGTCTTCGGGGAAGGAATCTAACCCTGGTTCATAGCATAGGCCAATTGCTGTGGTGTAAATATAGCTCCTGCGGACGATTTCAGTTACAGACCTGATGTCACTGACCAATGCACAGAATCTGCTGCAGTAAGCTGGTATGCGTGGCTCCAGCACACCCCTAGCGATTCGTGACCCAGGGTGTGCAAGGGGTGCGAATACCTTATGGTGTCCGCTTCAGAGGCTGCTGGAAGGAGTATCCTCTGGGAAAAGCAGGGTTGGAGTAAGGGACTGTGAAAGAGTTGAAAATATGGAGACTTCTATTTGCAAATTTAGGGGGAATAAGGATTGAGAGCAGGGTGGGAAAGGCAGGATTGTAAGGCAATGCTGAGCAGAGGGGCCTGGACTTGGGAGCCAAGGGGGCAAACCAAGCCCTGGGAAGAGAGCTCACTGCCGGTAGAACTTGAGAATCCCTTCCCCTCCACAGCTTAAGCCCAAAGTCTCTTGCCAGGACAGAAAGGTGCCAGCACTAAGGCAGAAAGCTTGGGAAAGCACCAGGTATCCTGTATTGAATGCACTTCTGAAGGACAAAGAGAATTGAAAAACAAAAAACAAAGGGAACTTTAGAACAGCCTCACCACAAAGCTCCTCCCTCCTAGAGCCCTAACTCGGAGAGGCAGCTAAGGTCCAAGCCGCACACCGGAGAAGAGTTTCAAGTGCATTCCTGTGATGCTGCGTTTCCAGCTGAAAGCACCAACTTTTTTCCTTGTCTGCCACTGAACCAAAATTAAGAGCAGAAGCCTTAAAGCATGTGGAGAACTTGCTGTGCGGTTATGTCAAAAGTGCCCCAAGAGGCTGTGTGGCGTGGCAGCCAGAACACGGAACCTCACATTAGGAGCTGTTATTATTATTGCCCTTGTTATTGTTATAATTCCTATTTCTGAGCACTTACTGCGTGACAGGCAGGAAGCTGGCATTTCACCCAAATTGTCTCCTTAACCACTGGAGGTTCTGGAAGGGAAAGTTTCTGGCTGGCCTCTGCCAGAGCCCTCTCTGGGCCTTAGTTTCCTCATCTGTCTGTCCAGGGAGACCATAGGCTCTGGGGCACCTTCCAGTCTTAACGTTTGGTTCCACCTCAGCTGTCCTGATTGAGGTGTTCTGCCCATTGGTTTGCCATGCTGGCTGTGAGCTGCCTGTGTTGCACACAATTAAACTGTATTCTTTACTGTGCTGGATGCTCTCTGCACAGCCCGCCCAGGTCCTATTAACCCCAGGTTTCAACCAGCTTGGCCTCTGTGTAAGCTGATGGCACCTCCCCTCCCCCCGACTCTCCACCTCTACCCTCCTGGCTGGGGGCGCTGCTCCACATTCACCAGGAAGGGTGGGGGAATTATGGTTGGTGGGGCAGCCCTGACCAATGGGGGGTGGAAGCTGAGGGGTAAATGTTCTCCCATTTTCCCCTGAGGGAAAGTTCTGAGGCACCTGTTACATGGTTCTTCAGAAGGTCCCGGGGTCAAACGCCAGCCGCACTGGGGGCCGACTCAATAATGCATCCTCGATTTGGCTTTTTCTTCTTCCCCATTTCACCTGTCTCTCCCTCCTGCTCCCGGAGATCACGTTCCTAAATCAGCTCCCCAGTTGGGAGTCTGCCTCAGGCTCTGCTCTGGGGGGAATCCAGGCTGAGTTTCCAAAGACCCATAGCTGAGAATAATCTACTGTTTTGATAAAGCGGAGTAACTCCTGTGTGAAGTTCTCACTCCCCTGCATTCAGAGATGCTTTCTGGAGGGGTAAGAAGGCCTGTGGAGGGACTTCCCTGGTGGCGCAGTGGATAAGACTCTGCGCTCCCAATGCAGGGGTCCAGGTTCGATCCCTGGTCAGGGAACTAGATCCCACATGCATGACGCAACTAAGGAGCCTATGTGCTGCAACTAAGGAGCCGGCAAGCCGCAACTAAGGAGCCCACCTGCCGCAACTAAGACCTGACACAACAAAATAAATCAAAATAAATATTTTTTTGAAAAGAAGAAGAAGGCCTGTGGAATGGGGGAAGCTCTGAGGAGCCTTGCTCGGCCCCAGGGAGGGGGTGTTAGAAGAAGGTCTAGCTGGGGGAGATAAGTGAGAAGCCTGTGCTGGTAGGTGGGGGTGTCGACCAAAACCCATCACACTGGTGCGGGGGTGTGGGTAGTTGCTCCTGGGGGTGTCCTGTGCCTGCAGAGCTGAGTTCTTCTCTGCACAAAGGCCTAGATGGAGAGGAATTGACCCAGGTCCTCCATGGACCTCAATTCCAGAATCAGGGAGACCAAGGCTGGGGAAGGGGCTCAGGTAAACGAGGCCCCCAGCCAGTAGATATCAGCTGTGAGCCCTCAGTCACGAGAGCACAGGTCCTGCCCAGCTGAGGTCTCCAGGGGAGAGGCAGTGTTCAGGTGGGGTGAGGAGGCTGTACTACCCGGAATAGCTAAAAGATAATAGCATCTTTGACCTGCGGAGAGCCGGGATGGGGGTGGCAGGGGTGGGTGCCCGAGCCTCCTCCGCAGACTTCTGCAGGGCAGTGCTGGTCAGAGGAGTGAATGCGGGCTCTGACCTCGAGGTGGGGCCCCGAAGACGTGTCTGGACCCACAGCCAGAAGGCTCTTTGTCACAAGCACAACGATTCCGCAGGACAGGTACTGCCTAGGAGGGGTGAGCCTCCTGTTCCGGGGGATGTATAAGCCGTCGTAGTGAACTGCCAGATGCAGGGCTGGCAGAGCAGACCCCAGGATCACAGTGTAGCCTCCAGGCTCTCCCTGCTCTCTATGTACTGCCCCCTCCTCCGCAGTCACTCTGGAATTGCTCCCGTTTCTGAGCTGCTGACAGCAGCGCCGCAGAAGGCTGAAAGAATGTTAGAACCAGGACAGGCTCTAAGCCTGGCACTCCTCCATCCCCCGTAGATCATCACATCCACACCAGGATCTCCCTGGGCACCCCAGCCAAGTCTGCACCCAGATCTTGGGGCCTTTTGCTGTGCAGACCTGTAAGGTCCAGGCAAAGTCCCCACCCACTGCGTTTGGGGCCCTCAATCTGTGCCGTGGCCTACCTCTCTGACCTCAGTGCTGGCTCCCCTTACAATCAGACCCCTCTCTCTTCGCTCACTGGCTCCTCCTGTCCCACTCTCCAAATCCAGCTGGCCACTCAATGCCCTGCCCGGCCCATGCAGGAATCCTTCTCTGAGGCCCCCGCAGGGGCTCTTTTTGTGTCTTTTCCTGCAGGCCAAGGAGTGAAGAGAGACAAAGCCATTCTGAGGGGAAGGTGGAGGGAGGGCAGTAATAGGATTAGATGTGCTCAGGTGATGGACCAGTGGGGTTTCTGGGTGCTGGGGGAGCTCTGCCCCACGAGGTGACCTCGCTCCATGACCTAGCCTCAGGACAGGGAACAGAAAGGTAGAGTGGGGAGCAGGGCTCAGGCCTGGGGCTGTTGAAGTCTCCGTGACAACCAGGCTGAGACTACCAGGGTGTGGCTAACCCTGTGGAGGGGGATGGGTAAGGGATCCCTGCGGTGGGAAAGGGGGCTGGAGGCAGAGGCTCAGCAGGGGAATGGAAGGGCTTCAGCAAGTCCTGCTGGGAGGTGGGCCGGGCAGCTCAGAATGGTGAAGCCACACTGTTCCCCTCTGCACTGTGCCTCTCTCCGGGGCCCAGGGCCTCCCCACTCTGGAACCCACGCTGACCTGCCCTGCTGGCTGGAGCTAGGCCTCTAGAAATCCATCCCTCCCTGTTTCCTGGCCCCTCTCTGTCCCTAAGCCAGAGGAGCGTCCCCAGGCAGCCCGATGTCATGACACGCAATTTGGTGTCAGGCTGGGTTCTAACCTGGGCTTGGCCACTACTGGGAGAATTGCCTTCAGCTATTTACGTCTCAGTTTTCTCATCTGTAAAAGAGATGAGAACTTCTTGGGGTTGTTACGAAGATTCAGTTAATGAGATAACCATGCCACACTTAGCACAGTGCTTGGTTCCCAGAAAGTGCTCCATACATAGGAGCTATTAGTGGTTGAGTCATTAGTTTTTGTTATAATCTTTCATTTTGCTGAAAGGCAAACTGAAGTCTAAAGAGAGGGCAGGACTGACTGAGATGAGCGGGATGAGAGCTGAGCCCCTGATGCCTACTCCGTTTGCAGACCTCTGTCCCTCTAGGGCAAGTCCTTTGGCTTTCAGTGAGGGGCCAGCTATGGCTTCAATGTTGCTGGCACTCCCTCCACCCTGTTTCCCATCCTCCCCATCTGCTCTGTATCTGCTTTTAAGAAGGACCTGGCCTTCGGGGGCTTCACCAGGGAGGAAGGCCAGGCCCTGGGCTTTAGGGAGGGTCCAGGTCCTTTGCTGGCTCTGTGGGAGGGTGATGCTGGCCCTGCCCTTCAGAGGATGGGGAAGCCCAACTCTGCCCCAGAACCCTACACAGCCTCCTCTGGGACTTGTCCAAGGAGTGAGGGGAAGGGTTTGGGAGGGTGGTCAGGAGATCTGGGTTCTGACCTCAGCTCCGCCACCAACCTGCTGTGTGCTTGGAGCACATCACAGCTCTCCCTGAGATCCAGTTTTCTTAGTCACACAAACATGGGCCCTCTGCAGTGGCCAAGGTCTTAGTCAGCCCAGAAGGGTACTGAGCTCTGGACTGGCAGGGGATAATTCTGTCCTCACAGAAAGTGATGGCTCCTTGGGCACCAGGCCTTTGGGGACGGGGTTCCTGCTCTGTAGTGGCTGCCTCCGCAGACCCCTTGTCAATTAATCTGGCAGCTCACTGTCCAGGAGCAAGTGGTCTTTGAGAGGCATAATGTACCCGTGTCAGAATGAGCTATGGGATTTACCATGGGGCCACGATCACTCCTCCCTGCTCCACTCCCTCCCCCGACAGGCTTGCTTTGTCATCCGGTCCCTGGATTTGCACGCATCATTGCCCAGCCACACTTCGGTCAGCTGGTGGCCACAGGGGCCTCGTTGGAGGCCCATTATCGGCAGTTGGTTGTGAGGGATGATGGAGGGCAGGCCCATCTGCACACACATTCGGCCCTTTGTCTCTGGATGTGGTGGGGAAGATGAATGAGGCCTGTCGCTAAGCCTCTGCTGCCTGGGGGACGTCAGGGACCTGGGACAGACCTTGGGCTGGGTACTAAGGGGAAAGTGGCCTGTGCTCACCTCCGCGGACAGAACCAGATCGATCAGGCTTGAACAGAGACAGCTGGAAGGAGGCAATAGTGAAGAGGGGCCCCAGAAAAGCCATCCGAGTCAGGTGGGGTTTCTGCTTGACCTATGTCAGTGCTTCCTCCATTACAGCTGATGCTCGATCTGATGGAGCTGGGGTTCCATTTGCATCATGTTAATTAAGTCCAGGCTGACAAAGTTCTCAGACCAGTTGATTCAAACTCCCCACTCTATGGTGGGGGAACTGAGGCCTGAGAAAGCCAGGGACTTGCCCAGGGTCACTTCAGGAATCAGCAGCAGGACCAAGACAAGAACTACTGTGATGAACTTCCATAGATACCCCCACCCCATTCGGCACCAATCCAGCTCAACACACCCTTGATGACCCTGAGACAAGTTCACGTTCCCAAGGGCAACAGAGGGCAGAATGGAGCTTTTGTGCATTTGGGGGCTTTTAGGGGTTGAGCCTGAGGCTGGGCTGGCCTCTGGCTGTAGGAGGCTGTCTTGTTTCAGAGGTTTAGGCAGGGCCAGCAGACCAGCAGAGATGGGAATGGAGGACCTGAAGCCAGGGGAGCTGCTTCTAGGCTGCCTCCGTCAGCATGCTCCAACTTATCCATCTCCCATGGCTCCCGATGGACCCAGGGCACAGTCCTAACTCCTCGGCCTGGCACTGAAGGCCCTCTGTGATCTACCTCTGCCCACCTCCTGTGCCCATCTCAGGAAGGCATCCAGTCTCAATGCCACTGGCCCTGAAGAACCTTCCTCTAGACTCACAGTGCTCTGCTCCAAGCGCTGACATACTGCCTGGTTTGGAAGATCGTTTCCATGCCTCTCCTTCAGCTGAATTATATATATTCTGTGCCTGGCCTGGGTCCCCAGTTCCCAAAATCAGCATAGGAGCTCAATGAATGAGGAAGGAATGAAGCGACAAAAGGCCCAACCCTTCGGGAAAGCATTTCAGGGATACTTGCCAAGAGCCTTCGCATGGCCCTACCTCTGCCTCAGCAATCCCACTCCTGGAACAGTTTCTTAAGGAAAGAATCCGAAAACAGAAGGGAAAAAAACCTTCAGGGACACAGATGTTCATTGCAGTGCTCCTCATGGTGTTAAAAAATGGGCAAGTCCTAATTGTCCAATAGAAGGGGATTTGATTGCTAAGTAAATTAATGTAAGTCCATATGATGGAATTATCCACACTGGAGATTCTGAAACTGGGAGGAAAAGGGAGGAGGAGACAGGTATTTCATTCTGGACCATTTGAATATTGTATAAGTGCGTTATGTTTGAAGTGCCACCTTTTAATCTATGGCTTTTCTACACATGCACGGATGATACTTTCCTGGATTGTCAATTCTGTTCTACTGATCTGTTTGTTTACTCCCATGCCAATTCCTAGGGTTTTAAAATACTAAAGCTTTAAGATAATATTTTATGTCTGGTGAGATAAGTTCCTCCTCTTTGCTCTTCCTTTTCAAAGCTATTTTGGTGATCCTCATATATTTATTCTTTCACAGAAATTTTAGAGCCAGCCTGCCAAATATAAAAAACCCTATTAGGGCTTCCCTGGTGGCGCAGTGGTTGAGAGTCCACCTGCCGATGCAGGGGACACGGGTTCGTGCCCCGGTCCGGGAAGATCCCACATGCCACAGAGCGGCTGGGCCCGTGAGCCATGGCCGCTGAGCCTGCGCGTCTGGAGCCTGTGGTCTGCAACGGGAGAGGCCACAACAGTGAGAGGCCCGCGTACCGCAAAAAAAAAAAAAAAAAAAAAATCCTATTAGTATTTTGTTTAGATTTGAATTTATAGAATATCTTGGGATAGAAAGCTTTATAATATTGAGTCATCCCATTGTATTATTTTTGAAAATTAAAAAAAAGGTAAAGCGAACACCATACTGCAACATGCAAACTGTTTATGCTATACAAGTAAGAAAACAAATATGGTTCATAATTGTATGTACTATGTGATCACACCGAAACAGATGTGAGGGGGAAACTGGAAGGAAATACAAAAATGCAAACAGCAGGTTATTTTTTTCTTTTCTCCATTTTCTAATTTTTCTATAAAATATTTTAATTTTTAAATATGTGCACATATTTTTTAAAAAAAGGACGTTGACAAAGTAGAACATATCCCCAAAAGGAAGACCAGGGTGAGGAAGAAACTCAAATGCATACCATCAGAAGATGTTGCAGGTGCTGGGGACAGAAATCTTGGGGAGGAGATGGCATGGTCCAGTCACAGCCTCTGGCTGAAATTTCTGCATTGCTGCCATGGGCTGAGGCCCAAGGCCACCAAAGGCAGAGCCAGCTGAACAGGGAAAGGTGGATGAGCAGGGGCATCTCACAGGCTGTGCCATTGACCCTCAGTGGCTTGGGCTGCCTTGCGGGGACATCCCTAGATGCAGGCAAAATGCACATCTAATGGGGAGGATCTGCCTTAGGTGCCTGAGGCCTAGTCCAGCCTGGGGATCTGTGAGGCTCCAGACATGGAGCTGAGAAGCCCCTCTGTGCCCATGCCACTTAATACCTGGGAGTGGACTTGCCCGTTGGAGGGTCTCTTTGAGCAGTGCTAAGGGCTGCTGTGGGTTGGGGAGAAGAGGTCCAGGGCAAGTAAACTCAGAAAACAGCTCGACAAACCAAAGCCACATCTACACACATTCTGGGCCAGCAGAATCCCATCCCAGTGACTGAACCACAATACAACTGGGCAACATGAAACAGCCCATCAATTACTGATTGCATCTGTCGCCCTCCAAAAAGTTGGCAATGCCTAGACGCGGTTTCCAAAGGCTCTTCATAAGTTATGCACAAGGACTTGCCGCCCAGGATGTGAACCTGTCAGGGCAGGCTAGCCTGACCTGCTTTTCAAAGTGAGCCCAGCATGGGAACAGCAGGACGGTGTTGTCATTTTCAGGTTAACAATCCAGTCTAAAAAGTGGACAGTGCCCGTGTTCCCATCCATTGTCTTACCTAACTTTACAAACAACCCATCGAGGGACGGGTTGGTCGCCAAATTTTATAGAGGAGGATGCTAAGGTTCCTTGAGAGGGGAAGTGACTTGCCCCAAGCCCCACGGCAAGAGAGGGGTACAGCCTACATCAAACCCAAGTCTGCCGCACAACTCCACCCACAGGCTTCCCGCTGACCCCACAGAATTCTAAGGTTTTGAAGTGGTTGAAACAATAAACTTCCCAAGCAGACTTTTTATTCTCCCACTCAACAACCCCGTCCCCCATCCCCACACAGAGGGTGATGCCTCCAGGGCAGTCGTGTCAGCTGTCAGGGGCAATGGATGTGTCAGGGCAGAGAAAGAAGATGTATGGGCCATTGTTAATGAGTTAGTGAGTCTGATACTCCCTTCATGGGCTGGGCGGATGGCTCTAATGAGTGCTGGCCCTGGCCTCTCTGAAGACCAGTAGCCCAATCACTGCTATCCTTCATCTGTGCCCCCCAAAATGCCTGTGGCAGGGAGCCCCCACCTCTTGTAAGATCCACTCTCCCCATCTCTGAGGCATCCATGCCAAATAGGAACAGAGGCATCTGGAGGGGGAAGGGCAGGAGGCAGGTACCAGCCTAGGTACCAGGTCACCTGGGCCCAGAAGAACCTCCAGTTTGGGTGAAAGCAGGAGCTCCGTCCCAAGGGTCTCACTCACCTCGTAAAGCCAGGTACTGCCCTGCTTCCTGGGATCATATCAATATTTTTGCTTCTCTCTGCCATGGGGAAAGTAGGACACAGAGACTGATCAAAGGGCTCAGACAAAAGCCCCTGACCACCACTACCACCTGCCCCACCTCCCAGGGGACGGACATAGATTAGGAGCCTGATAAGCTCTTCAGATCCCAGGGCCTCCCACCGGATGCCCAAGAAGTGGCATTGATTGGAACCGGGCCCCAGATGCATGGGGCTCCAGCCTCCCCCTCTCTCTTCTCCTCCTCTGTCCTATCCAATCCCTTCTCCAGGGCCTCTTGGCTCCTGGCCCTGAGGAGCAGGGCAGACAAAGGCCTGGGAAGGGAGGGAAGTATGCAGCACCCCCCCACACCCCGAGCAGCTGCTATATGTAGATGACGTGTATACTTGTGGAGTCAGCTGAGAACCAAGCTAGAAAAATCCTCTCATTCAAACACCATGTTATCTACTCATTGGGCATCACCAAAGTCCACTCTGTACCGTGCCCTGGGCTGGGCACTGGACCGGAGCTGCTCTCAGACCGGGGGAGAAGACAGGTGTATAAATATATAGGACAGCGCTCTGAGAGTGGTATGATGGGGGCTGCTGGTTCCAGAGGCAAGGGTCTGGGAAGCTTCCAGAGTTGGGGAGATGTGAGCTGCGTTTTGAATTGTGAGAAGGGAGTCTTGCCAGGCAGATAGAAGGGAGAGCAGTGCAAAGCAAACTAAGTGAAAAGGGGGAGGCCATGGGGGAAATGAGGCAAAGTGGGATGGAGGGACCCAGATCACAAAGGCCATTGAGGCCAGGCCGAGGACTCGATTTGGAAGATGGGGACTACTGCAGAAGGGTTTCAGGCAGGGGAGGCCACAGTCAAATCTGTGAGCTGCTGAGTGAAGACTGACTTGAAGACTGGGAGATGCTGGAGACTGCTCCTAGAGAACGGGGACAAGGCCCGGCAGGGGCAGCAGCTGAGGTCACACAGGGAGGTGTGAGGACAGGAAAGGCCCATCCATAGCAGTGTCCCCAGGGCATGTTCCCATGTGTTGGATGGATACCCCACAAGGTCAGCCCTGTCTGGGTTCTAAGGGAGGTGCAAGGGCAGCTTGAGACAGTCCTCCACGATAGACCCCAAAACTGAGGATGTGCCCAGACAGCCAGCTGCCTTTGGTCCCCACCATGTGACCACCAACCCCCAGGCTGCAACGCCCCACCCCCACCCCGGGCAAACCCACTGACGTTTCCCGGCCTGCACTGTGTCTTAAGAGAAGTGCCCTTCCTTGGTCCCCTAGGGTGATAACCACTGAGCAAATCTGGGAACTGAGGTGAAAGAATGAAATTGTTCATTTCTAAACTCTGTTCCAAAAAAACCCTCTAGCTGAGAGTCAGCAGATCCACAGTTAGTCCCAGCTTTGACTGTGTTCTAGGCAAGTCCCTTTCCCTCTCGGGGCCTCAGTTTCCTCATCTGTATGGTGAGAAGGTGAGCTCTCCCAGCCCTGACTGTGTTGCATTCCTCAAATGCACACAGAACTTTATGGTTTCCCCAGCATCCCATTATCCGGTGAGTTTAATAGAATAGGTATTAATGAATGCACAATGTATATGTTTAGACTGAGGCCTGGTGACCTACCGAAAGTCAGGAAGCGCATGGTGGCAGAGCCCACAAAAGAGCCCTGGTCTGCTGCTCTCCCATCTGACGCCTTCCCCTCAAAGCAATGCCATCTGCCTCGTTCACACTGGTGGGAAGATGTCTGGTAACTGTCGTCCAGTTTTCTTGTGTGTGTTTGCTTCTGAGTGGGGCTGGGGAGGAGGCGTGCCTCCCCTTGGGGTCATCCCCGGCTCCCTAGAATAACTGGCCTGAGTCAGGCCTCTGCTCCCGGGGGGCCCTCCTCAAAATCCCATTAACTAACCGCGGTCCAGACGCCACGTGAATCGTGGCCTCTGATTTCCACCCTGGGTTTTGTGGAAGGGAAGGCTGGCTGCATGCAGCCCTGGGGCCCCCAGATGCTGCTGAATCCTGCAGGGGCACAGGGCGTGGGCAGCCCCGGGGGTACATGGGAAGAGTTAAGCTGCCAGGCGCCTGGCTTTGCCCGAGAAATGCTGCAGGCAGAGGGGCGATTCATCTGAGGTAACAATAAGGCCATGAATCATATTTACAAACGCTCCAGTGAGCGGGGGAGGGACATTAATTAAATATTCGCATCCTGCAGGGCCCTGGGGAGCCCTGAGGATGAGGACAGGAAGTGCGGTGCTGCCGGAATGCGGGCAGCCATCAGTCTCCTTCAGCAGCCCAGCAGGTCTTATTATGATGATTAATTTTCAAGTTATCAGCAGTAATGCAATCACCCTCATACGCCAGGAAAACCCTCTTCATCACTCAAAGCCCAGGCTGGGGCAGACTCGGGAGGCAGAGGGGGGGCACTGAGCTTGTCACCCGGGCGAAGAGAGAGAAGCAAGACAGTGCCCCAGCTCTCAGGCTCGAAGGCCTGATCCCTCGGTCCAGTGGAGGCCTGAGGCCCCAGGCCCCTCAGATGGGGCTCCCAGGGCTCACCCAGCTGCCTCATTGTTGGGGAGAAGAGAATGGATTCTCCTGGACATCTGGGAAGGCTGAGGCAGCTGTCCTGCCCACCCGCTCCCAGGAGGAGCTGACTCAGGCTCCTGCAGGAGCCTAGGGGCCTCTATAGACCCACACACCCCACATCCGTCAATCTCCATCAAGGAGGACCGCAGGGAGCTGGGAGCTGCTCCGGCTACTGCAGCATTGTCCTGGAGACGCCTGGCTGGGGGATGAGGGAGAAGGAGGTGGGTGTTGCTCTCATCTGAAAAACCATTAATCCCGCCATGGTGATTGAGCAACTGTGACGAGCTGGCTTTGTGCTGCGCCCGCACGTGCCGCGCAAGGGGCAGCAAGAGGTGATTGATCAGGGATGAACGGGTGTCTCTCCCTTTATGGACTTTCAAAGGCACCATTTGGCATCCTGAGCAGGGTGATCGATGAGAGGCAGCTGACCCCCCTGTGGCTACCTCCAGGCAGCAGGTGGATGGGCCCACATGGGGGATGGTTGGGGACCAGCTCTATCACCTGCTGCGCACACTGTTAGCCAGGATGGGGGCCCTTCCCGGTGCAGGGCTGTTAGCCATCAATTTACCTTCTCTTTGCACTGAAAGGGAAGCTGGGACAGTTCCTGTGTTTTCTGATAAATTATAGCCAACTTTTCCCCAGCCTTGCAGCCCAGAGGATCCCAGCACTTGTATAAATCAGACTAATGAAAGCTGAGGTTGTCATCTTCGAGAGCAGGCATTCATTCAGTAAACGTTTATGAAGTGCCCGCTGAGTGCCCGCACCTGCACTGAACGCTGGGGCCATGGAGACAAATTGGACTTGGTCTCAGCCTACAAAAGGCCCACGGGCCAATGGGGCAGGCAGATGTACACCTGCATTTACAAATGTCATCGACAAGGTGGCCTGGTGGAAGGAGTCTGGACTTTGGGACCAGCTCCACCACCTCCTAGCTGTGTGGCTTTGGGCCAGTACCTCAGCCTCTCTGAGCTTTGGTTGCTTGACATGAAAAGCAGCCATAAGGACAGCTACCTCACAGGATGGTTGTAAGAATGAAACAACAATGTGGCAGGGGCCTAGCCTGGTCCCTGGCACCTGGGGGTGCTCAATAAATGGTGAGTTCCCTTCCTTTCTCCTCTGCTCCCTCCACCTGTGGGAAACTGACCTAGCTTCCTTCCTCTGCCTGTAGGAGGGCAGAGGAAGGAATGCTTGACTCTGACTGGTATGGACAGGGAAGTATTCACAGAGCAGGAGGACACTGAGGTAAGACTTCAAGAAGAGGCATTAGGGGAAAGTGGAGGGTGTAGGGACATGGGGTATGGAGGAGAGACAGGGATACCAGGAAAGATCTCCTGCAGGACGGAGGGTGCTGGGAAGAGCTGGGAAGTAGGCAGAAGACTGAGAGGTGCCTGAGAGACTGGCAGAGTCACAGCGGAACCTCGGATTTGCACCGGCAGCATGGAGAATGGAATGGGAGAGTGAATCATCTGTTGTGATGGTTCTTGGCTGGGCCCAGGCCTGAGGATGGAGAGGGGATGGATTGAAAGAGAGAATCATTGGGAAGTGGGGATGAGAAGAGAGGGCAGCTGAGCCACAGGAGGGGACATCTTGGCAACAAGCCCACAGCAGGGACACACATGACTGGACAGGGCCCCCCAGAGAGGGCCCAGTCTCACATGCCCCTCAGACACAGGCTTCCAGGCAGGGAGATTCACAGACATATACAGAGACAACCCACACAGAGAGAAATCCCCAGAGCATGCAGATACAAACTCGCAGAGACTGAGCACACAGAGTTGGACACACAGAGGTGTATCTGTTTGCAGACACACAGTTTGCAGACTCGCAGAGGAAGCGTACACATTAGCACAATCACGGAGCATGAATATCCAGATAGAACTCCACTGGAAATAGGGTGACCAACTCAGCCCGGCTTGTGCAAGACTTTCCCATTTTACCACTCAAAGTCCTATGTCTGGGCTTCCCTGGTGGCGCAGTGGTTGAGAGTCCACCTGCCGATGCAGGGGACACGGGTTCGTGCCCCAGTCCGGGAAGATCCCACATGCCGCGGAGCGGCTGGGCCCGTGAGCCATGGCCGCTGAGCCTGCGCGTCTGGAGCCTGTGCTCCGCAATGGGAGAGGCCACAACAGTAAGAGGCCCGTGTACTGCAAAAAAAAAAAAAAAAAAAAAAAAAAAAGTCCTATGTCCTGGAAACCCTCTCAGCCCCAGGCAAACCGGAACAGTTTGTCACCCTAACACGGAGACACTCATGACACACAGGTGTCTGAACACACGGAGACATAGACACACCTGGGCAGGCACACCAAGTCACACACAGAGCAGAGAGACACAAGGCAGGCAGACACGCCCCAGCCCACCCCAGAGACCAAGTGCACACAAACACACACCCAGATACAAACACACAAGGGCTGGCGCATGTGCACACGCACACACACACACACCTACAGAACAAAAGAAATGCCCAAACTTAAACCACTGAAGCAAAGGCCAAGAGAATTTAAGAAAGAACAAAAGCAACAATTGAATCAGTGAGCTAACAGGACATGGGCCTTGCTTTAGTGTTAAAGATATACTTTAGGGAACGGAGGAACAGGAGTGAGTGGACCATGGCAGGGCCCCATGCCAGGATGTCTTCCTAGCAAGGGCATCTTCTCCAACCTGACTCAACTGGCCAATGCGGCCATTCACAGCCAAGCCCATGGGGGAGTCCTGCACACAGCTCACCCCATGAAGCTGACAACACCTTCCATCCTCACAGGACATGGGCAGGATTAAGGAGAAAAAGTGTGTGAAGCACCAGGCAGAGTGCCAGGCACACAAGACATTATGCGCAATACATCACAGCTGTTGTGACACAGGTCTGCAATCCCTTTTTCAAAATCCTGAAACCCCAAACGTTCAGAAAACAGAACACTTCTTCCTAACTTATTAGGAGGCATGACCAGATCCAAACTGACATGAGGTCGTTTATTCTTTATCCAATTTCGTGTGACTATGCATGTTTCTCTGTGGTAATTTTTGATTATGGGGAATCATATTAATTTTGAAAATCTGCATAGTTCAACATCTGAAACCCATCCAGTTCCAAGGGATTCAAATAAGGGCTCTTGGACCTGTGCATATATGTACACATTCGAATTCAGACAGATGGCTTGTCATTACGTGTGCATGCACGCACTGCCTAACATAGTCATCACCCTTAACAGTGTACAAAGCACGGGCATCTGTCTAACAGGCATTGCCCTTAACAGTATATGCTCACATACATTATCTCATGTGATCCTCCCAGAACCAGGGGAGGTCTACGAGTATCAGCATTATTATACCTCCAGTTCACAGACACGAACCAACCTCAGAGAGGTTGAGTGACTGGCCCAAGTTCACACAGCTAGTTAAAGAGGCATGGGTCTCAAACCTTGGTCCTCAGGACTCCAGAGCCCATGTTCTTTCCCTTATACTCTCTTACCCCCAACTGTCTCAGCTACTTAGTGAAAAACATTGATGGGCATGAATGGAAGCAAATGAAAAGTAATTTCAACCTCAAGTCCAATATTTGCACCCTGAAAGCCCCAGCTGCCTATCACATTGACTAATGTCCACAGTACAGGGGGTGGACTGGGACCCCCTGCAAATTTGGGAGCAGGGTCCTGCCTCCATTACCTCTGCTGGTCCCTTGATGGTTTCCAAGAAGAAATGGTTTCCCTTCTACCTTCATTAGAACCATCTGGTCTTCCGAGTCAGCTGCAGCCTGTTTTCTTTTCCTGAAGTTCATCAGAGTTGGACATATCTTGGATTTCACAGCAGGGGCCCAGAGTTGACCCAGTGCTTCAGGCCATGACCCTTTTATGACAGCACACACTACAGTGGTTTCCAGGCCCCAGGGGAGAGACTATACCACTGACTTTGAGCAACAAAGTTTTCCAACAGGGACTCAGACACCCACCCGCAGGTCCCAGCTCTACCAAGAATAGTCATGGGATCTTGGGTAAATCACTTAACATCTTTGGGCTTTAGACAATATTTCCAAGTCCCTCCCAGGACTTAAATGCTACAGTCCAAGGACTAGAGCCTTCTCAACTCACCCAAACGGTGCCCTGAGCAGGCCTTTCACTGGTCAGGGGCCCATCTGCAGGGACCCCTCCCCAGACAGCCAGGGTCATCTTGGGGTTCTCTAGCTGGACCTCCCAGCTCTAGTTTTGTTACTTGCTATAAAAGTTTTTGAATGGGAAGGGGAGTTGGTGTAAATACCTACAATAGGGACTTCCCTGGTGGTCCAGTGGTGAAGAATCCACCATCCAATGCAGGGGACGCGGGTTCGATCCCTGGTTCGGGAACTAAGATCCCATATGCCACAGGGCAACTAAGCACATGCGCCACAACTACTGAGCTCGTGTGACTCAACCAGAGCCTGAGTGCTGCAAACTGCAGAGCCCATGCACCTTGGAGTCCGCGTGCCACAACTAGAGAAAGAAAATCCGCACACCACAGTTAGAGAGAAGCCAGTGCATCACAACGAAAAGCCTGTGCCGCAATGAAAGATCCCAGATGCCTCAATGAAGATCCCACGTGCCGCAGCTAAGATCCAACGCAGCCAAAAAAATAAAATAAATAAATAAATATTTAAAATAAATACAATAAAAATACCTACATTAGACCAGCAGTTCCCTAATTTGGCTGCACATTATAATAACCTGGGAAGCTATTAAAAATCTGATGTCAAGTCACACCCTAGAATGATTGCGTCAGAGCCTCTGCGGGAGGCACTCGGGCATTTGTGGTCACTTGGAGACCCCAGTGATTGCAATGTGCAGCCAAGTTCTATTCATTCACTTAATAAACATTCATTTAATTCTTACAAACTGTATGTGGTACAGTTTCTCTTCCATTATAGGTGTTGAAGTCATTCTCTTATTTACAGGTCCTTTTTAATTTGTTTTGCATGTGAGAGGCCCTCTGATCAATATGTTTTTCTTTTCTTTTAATTTTCTATTGTTACTTAATCTTTTTTACCCTAGCTGAGCTAGTTTATTTACTGTACTTTAAAAATGGCACTAGACAAACACATGATGAAATATCCCCAGAATATGTCCAGGAGGGCACTAAAGTTAGCACTTAAATAGAATCCCAGGACAGCTATGACAGGGGAAGGGAAGGCATCCGTATTAGGAAGAGCATCCTCTGAATGTTGGACAATAACGAGGATGGAAGAAGTTTATTTGTGATGCCGGTGAGTTTGGTGAATAAAGAGCTAACAGTGAGAACTCAATATTTGTACTCAGTTCTCAGAACTTCTGTTATATGCACCAGTAATATTTGCATGCCTTTACTTGCAGACAATAAACAAACAAACAAATAAAAATATTAAAATCTGATGTCCAAACCACATCCTAAAACAATTATATCAGCATCTCTTGGGGAGGTACCCAGGCATCAGTGCTCACTTGGAGTCCCCAGTTTCCAATGCACAGCCAAGTTTAAGAACTAGGGCTTGTCAAATTTGAATATGATACCTGGGGATCTTGTTCAAATGCAGGACCTGCTTCAGCAGGTTATGCTGGGACCTGGGATTCTGCATTTCCCAAAAGCTCCCAGGTGACTCTGACGCTTGACCACAGAGCCCAGTCAATCAGGAAGTCCCTTGAAGCTCAGATGATCTAAAGAGACTGTTCCCTTCCTTCCAAGTACTGACTGTGGTTCTCCTGAGTTCAAACCTCACAGACAAGATGGGCCGCTAGCCCACCGAGCAGGCCCACCAAGTCCTTCCATCCCTTCTGCTGCTCCTCAGTGAAGCAGGTTATGCTGGGGTGTCCTCAGAGCCCCTGCATCACAGTGGGGCAGAGACATGGGGTGAAATGACAGAGTCTCCACCTCCACCACTGCATGGACCAGGCAGGGGCGGGGAATGGGGGCAGGGCCAAGGGGAGGCTCAGCTAGCCTTCACTCTCCGGCTGCTGTAACAATGTACTACAACCGGCGGGCTTCGACAACAGGAATTTGCTGTCCACGGTTCTGCAGGAGTCCAGAATCAGGTGTCGGCAGGGCTGGTTCCTTCTGAGGGCTGTGTGGGAGAATCTGTTCCAGGTCTCTCTCCTTGGCTGGTAGATGGCCATCCTCCCCCAGTGTCTCCTTGCATCATCTTCCCTCTATGTGTGTCTCTGTCCACATTTTCCCCTTTTATAAGAACACCAGTCATATCGGATCAGGGTCCACCCTAATGACCTCATTTTGGACTTCAACATATGATTTTGGGGGGACACAATGTAACCCATAACAGCTTCTTATACAGGAAGTCAGCCCCAAGTTACTCAATCATTTGAGTTTTCAAGAGGAGCCAGAAATCTGGAGTTACGTGTGAAATCTTCTGATTTTTAATGTTGGTAATGTCTTCCATTTTAGACTAACACTGTGGGGACCTCATGCTATACATCTGCATGCAACCTCTGTACCTGGGCTGCTCACCTTCCCTGTCCCGTAGCAGCAATGCCCCAGGACAGGCTGCAGCATCCTCCGGCAGGTGTGGCAGCCTCCCCCCAGCACCTCCCTGCTCCCCTCACAGTCTGTCTCCCAGCTCTCAGCTCCACCCACTCCCCCGCCGCACCTGAGAGATCCCCTCCTCCGCTTACCTTCCTCTCCCTTCCTTTCCTTCATTTCCCTGCCTTTCAAGCTACCAGATTTGTGCTCTTGCTGTTCCCTCTGTCTGAAAGGTTCACCTGGCAAATGAAGTTTCAAGCTTCAGCTCAAGGGTCGTCGTTTCTCTGAAGCCTTCCGGGACTGCCCTTGGCACCATCCATTCTTCCTCCTCCTAAACCTCTTAAAACCCCCTTCTGTCACTGTACCTGCTACAGGGAAGTTATTAGGTTTGCTTTCTGCTCTGTCTTCCCCCTTCCCCGCTATTCTGTGGCACCATGGGAGTTGGGAACCAGCCTCACTCATCAGCTCCTAGGAGGCTCGGACAATCACGGATTCAATTCCTGGCTCTGCCTGACTTCTGTGACCTTGAACAAGTCACCCAACCTCTCACCTCAGTTTTTAAATCTATAAAATGGGTATAACAAAAGCCACAGAGTTATTTTGAGAATTTCAGAGACTGGTACATAATAGGTGCTTAATAAATATTTGATGAATGAGTGAAACAATCACTTAAAGGAGAAACCAGAGCTCCCAGTTGGGAAGCCAGAGCTCCCAATAGGCTGTTGGTGAACAGGCTAGGAGTGAGTTGAGTATAGATTCTAATGGCTGACAACGGTTCGATCCTTTGTTTTCACATGTATTAATTCATTTTAGGTTTTAGGGCAGGCATGGTTGGTATTCTCATTTTTACTTTACAGAGGAGGACACACAGGTTCACAGCAGCTGCTGTGTTGCTCCATGTTGTACGGCCACTCAGTGGCAATCCAGGACTGAAGTCCTGGTCCACAGAGACATGGACCTGCCACACCTCTTTCTCCTGGTTCTGGTTTTGGGCAGAGTTGTCCTCATTAGCATTCATGTGATCAGACATCCCAGGCCCCAGATACCTCCACAAGCCCAAGATCGCTGGGGCTGGCGGACAAGGATGAGGGCTCCACCCTGCTCCACTGTTTGACCTGGGGCCAGGCACCCGTCTCTGGGCTTCTAGGTCCCCATCTGTACAATAAACCAGTGGAGTGGGGTGATAAGAGCCAGCCCACCTGGGTTCACCTCTCAAATCTCTCTTAGCTAGCTGAGTGACATTGAACTGGTACTTCATCTCCTGTGTTTCAGTTCCCTCATCTATAAATGAGTACCACTCACAGGACAGTGGTAAGAAATGAATGGGGCTTCCCTGGTGGCGCAGTGGTTGGGAGTCCGCCTGCCGATGCAGGGGACGCGGGTTCATGTCCCGGTCCGGGAAGATCCCACATGCCGCGGAGCGGCTGGGCCCGTGAGCCATGGCCGCTGAGCCTGCGCGTCCGGAGCCTGTGCCCCGCAACGGGAGAGGCCACAACAGTGAGAGGCCCACGTACAGAAAAAAAAAAAAAAAAGAATGAATACTCATGAAACACTTACTACAGTGCCTGGCACATAGTAAAAGCTCAATAAATGTTAGCTACTTGCCTTAATTCTACTGTGGGTCTCCATGATCCCCAGGACCCCTTCAGCCCTGGTGCTGCCTCTGCTCCTTGACTCCCAGTCCAGTGCTCCTTCCACTCCATTAACCTAGAAGAAACCCACCCAGCAGGGCAAGTGCAGCTCCATCCCCAGCCTTCCCCGGGAATCCAGTTCTTCTTTGTCCTGTTCTGCTGACTTCCAGATTGTCCCGGCTCAGTGTCCCCAGCCCCCACTACAGAGAGCTGTCCTGAAGACCCCCACTGGGACTCTCGTAGCCCCCAGCTTTCGGGACTGAACTCTGACCTCCATTCTTCCAGCATGAATTCCGCCCGCCTGAGGGCATGGGGCCAGGCCAGCAGGGCCTCTGGGAGGCTGAGGCCCTGGCGTGCCTCCAGGCAAAAGTAGCAAAGCTCAGCAGAAATACCCCGACAGGGATGCAGGTCAGTGGCCTGGGAGGAGCTGGCAACATGGGGTCTGTGAAGGCAAGAGCTGCCAGCCAGAGAACAAAGGGGTCTTGGAGAGACGACCCAGGCCCCTGAGAAATCTACGTCAGGGAGGAAATGCCAGGAATTGGCCACATCCCATAGGCAACTGCAGGCAGCTGATGACACCCACATTTGGCCTGGATTCCGGGATCCCTGGATCCTAAAGTGAGGCCATCTGATTCTGAGAGAGAGAGACCGGTTCCCTATTGGGGCTGTAAGGGGCCTCAGAGCCCTGCTTGGCTCCAGCCCTTTGCCTCTGCTGTTTCCTCTGTCCTTTCCCCTTTGTCTGCCTGTTGAAATCCTAGTCACCCTTCAGAGCCCTGCTTAAGCTTAATGTCACCTTCTCTGGGAAGTTCAGATGCCCTGGAAGTGAGACGCCCTCCGCTGGGCTCCCAAAGTGCCTCCCCTTCCCCCTTCATAGCACTTACCACATTATCTCAAGCTTTATTTGGTGCATCTGTCTTCCCCACCAGGCTGTGAGCTCTGGAACGATGTCCCTTCACCTCTTAACCCCGTGTCTGGCCCACAGTATCCCCTCCAAAAATGCTGAGTGGATGAATCTACCCATACATCTTAGGTTCCAAAAGAGTCTTTTTGCTCTAGAGATTCAAAGATCAACACAAAAAGAGGATCCTGACTGTAAGCACATGTGTGTGTGAGCATGCAACAAATACACAGGGCACCCTGGGAATGTGCTGGAATCCCGTAGATGTAGAATAGATTGACAGTGTATAGCTGTGTTCAGCGAAGAAGTCATCTTTGCCCACCTGCCAGTGCCAGTTGAATCTCCTTGGACTAAGGAGTAAGGGGCCAGAGTTTGACACCCTTTCTTGGCTGCCCAGGCAGGGCACTGCCCAGCTCCCAGACCATTTGTCACCAGAATTCCATTTGGAACTCTAGGCCCCTGTCACCCGGCCTCCCACTGCCCCAGCAGAGACCCACTCTGAAGCCTGAAATTCAAATGTTGTGATGCATATTAACCCAGACCTTCATCCCAGACCAGGCTGTTTCTCTACCCCCAGAGCCCCACACTATGGCAGACTGAATTCCTCATCGCAGAGGCCTTCCCGAATGCTCCCTCCTGTTGTTTTATGGAATTTCACCTCCTAGTAGTTCCATCTGTATGTCCCCATGAACCTCAAAGTTATTATGTCATCCAAGGTGGACCTCAACATTCTTCTCATGAAATTATCTATCTGGGTTGGGTCTCTCACCTTCCATGCCACCTCTAAGCTAGGACCCCCTAACACACACATATACAGTTTCCTCCTTCAGTCCCCTTGCCCTACTGATTTTACTTTCTAAATATTTCTCAATCTGCTCCTTTCTCAGGCTTGAGCCCTCTTTATCTCCTGCCTGGACTGTGGCAGTAAACTCCTCATTGGTTTGCATGCATTAGCGCTCAATCTCCTTCAATTCATCCTGCATACAGGTCACCAGAGGGATCGGTTTACAATGCAATCTGACGAAGTCACTTTTCTCCTTAAAAGTCTTCCGCGGCCCCCACTGTCTTTTAGTGGAATCGATCAAAGTGGGTTTGGTGCCTCACCAGTCTTGCAGGATATTTCACAGGTATGAGATTCCGGAAATGCTGCATACCAAATGCCCTTCTGTAAGATTCATAACATACATCAGCATCTTAAAGATGGTTTCATCATCCTAAACTCCAGCATCTCGCTCTCTAACCATGCCCACCTTCCTGCCAGCCCCCAGGATACACGTTCTTCAACTTCACGGGACATCCGGAACTCGAGCCCCTCCATTTTCTCCCCGCCCCAGTCCTGTCAGACCTCCCTGGAACCTGCTTCGTGCCCAGCATCCCTTCTGTGCAGCCTGACTCACCTCTCCCATTTCCAGAAGGGGCTATTCCAAGGCCAAGAGCCCAACCTTGCAACCTTCCTCTCACTCTTTACAGAAGACCATCTCCTACTTAATGGGGAAAGGAGAGAACTGAGGAGCTCCCTTCACTTCTAGCCCCCTTTCCTCTTGCCTCCCCCTGAAGGTACACACCTGCACCTGCACTCTGGGTCTCATCTTCTCTCCCCTTTACCACCTGTATCCATCTTCTCTTTCTCCTGCATCTTCTACCTTTCCTTTAGTTTCTGCCTTCAGCCTATAAATATCAAATCTCCTCCACCCAAAATGCAAACACCCCCCAGTAGTCCTTTTGATGCCACCTCCTCTCATAACTGCTAATCTCTCTCTCTCTCCTCTCCCCCATATAGCCTTGCTTTTCTAAAGAAGAGTCTACGTTCTCTGCTTCCATTTCACTCTTTCCATTCCAAACTCAACCCGTTGCAGCCTGCTTTCAGACTCCACCACCTTCTGACACTGCTCTGGTTGCAGTCACCTGAGTCACCTGTTCCCTCCCCTGCCTCCATGAACCTCTCTGGAGCAGCTGGTACTGTTGGCCCATCCCTCCTTTTGTACAACGCTGTGCTCCTAGCTGGTAAGACATCCCCCTCTGCTTTTCCTCCTGCTTCCTTTGGCTCTCCCCTGCTCACCTGCCCCCTACACGCTGAGAGTTTCCAAGCTCCACCTCAGCCGTCTGCTCTTCCCTATCTGTGCCCTGTCCCGGGACATCTCACCCACACTCATGGCTTCAACTGCCCCCCGCATGCAACACCCACACCACTGTCTCCATCTCAAATCTCTCTCCAGAACTCTAGGACCACACTGCCCGCTGCCCGCTGCGTCCTGGATGCCCCAGACAACTCACACCCAACGCATCCCAAACAGGACTGATCTCCTGCCCGTGTGCTCCCCTAGCAGCAAGTCAGACCACCAAGTGTACAATCTGGACACCAGGGAGTCACCCTGGTCCCTTCCATCTACTTCCCCTTCCCCTTCCCGGCCAGGCGTAGCTGGTCATACAATATGGTAAGGCCAACCTGGCTGTACAAGGAGAATCACCCTGAAGACGTGTCAAACAGAGCTCCCTGGGCCCTTCCCTGACTTACTGAATCCAAAGCTCCAGGGCCAGGCCTGGGAATCTGATTCCTAGAAAGCACCTCCAGGTTGCTGGGATGCCTGGCTCAAGTCACAGACTGGCGATCAGGAACCACCATTCTCTAACCCGTCCCCTTCCAGGCTCCACTGCCAATAGCACTTCTGCTCGCCCATGCAGAGCACAGCTTCCTCCCTGGGCGTCCGGCAATGTTTGCTCCATCTGACCGATCCTCCACAATGAAGCAGTGGCAAATTTACTTTCCCCAAAATGCCATGGGACCATGGCTCACCTCCGCTAAAACCCTTCTATGTGCCCCCCAGGAGCACTGCTTCGTGGCCGTGTGCACTTAGTGGAGTGACTTCTGCTCACCTATGTCAGACATAGGTGAGACAAGGCGCTCCAGCCACGCCAAAGGACACGTGGTCCCCAAACACGCAGCCCTGTTCTACAGCTCCTGGCTTTGCACATGTTCTTTCTGATCATACCCCCTCACTCCCTTAGCCTCTCTGGATAGAATCTTCTTCTTCCTTTTTTTTTTTAGCTGTGTGTGCAGCTTGTGAGATCTTAGTTTCCCCACCAGGGATCAAACCCAGGCCCCCTGCAGTGGAAGCGTGGAATCCTAACCACTGGACGGCCAGGGAATTCCCTTGATAGACTCTTAAGGCTCAAAACAGGCTGGGCTAAAAGCCTGCCTCATAGGCACTATTAGCCCACATGGAGATTGCAGATTTTCTAGGTTTTTTCCCCCAGTTAAATGTTGGACCCTCAAGATAGGACCTGGATTTTGATTGGTCACTATTTCCAGGGCCCAACCCAGTTCCCAGCTCAGAAAGGGGGCTGGCAAGATTAATGAATGGAAGGGGGAAACGAGAGAAAGAATGAGAGAGGGCAGGGAGGCGCGGAGGATTTGGGGTGATTCTGCCGATCTGTCCTGAGTCCCAGGCCAAGAGTTAGATCTTCCCCCCTGGCAGGAGCCTTGCTCTGGATCCTCAGGCTGGGTCCGCAGAAATAACACAGTGGTAGGGTTTGTGCTGCCCTTTGGCTCTCGGGTTCCCCTAGTAGCCAGGCCAGTGATAGGAGCTGCCCTCCCCCACTCCATGTGACCATTCATAACGTTTGGGGCATCTGAGAAGTCTTAGCCCCTCCTGTCTGCCCTGGCCAGCTCTGAACTTCATTAACAAGGACAGTGGGTTCACAGGACCCCAGGACAATCTCACAGTCTGATCTGGCCGTGCCCTCCCCTTCCTCGATCCTTCTCCCACCCTTGCTCTGTGCCTGTACAATGCACCAATGTCCTCCATCATACCAGCCCCACCCTGGGGGTGGGCCCCTTCATCTGACCCCTCTGGCCCCGTCCTCTCTATTCCTTTACCATGACTTCCCCTCCTGCCTCTTTTCCTCTTTCCCCCTTTGCACACCTGCCAGTCACCCTTACAGCTTCCCCTATGGTCTTGACTCATAGCATTGCTGCCCTCCACTGTCCAGCTCCAGCCCCTCCCCTGCCTGGTCTGAAGATGGTGGAGGCCATGTTGCGGGGGAGAATTGGATGGGGGCAGAGGCTTGTGTTAGATGGATGGCACCCCTGTTTTGCCTCCTCACTGTACAGATACCAGACGCTCTCTAAAGTGGGTTGGATTCTGTGGCAGCCCTATCCTCTGCCTCCCACACTCAAGATCAGGTACATAATCTGTGGATCCTGTGCAAAATGAAAATACAGGACCCCTTGCCCCAAAATGATTAAGAATTTCAAGATGGCAGTAGCAGATCATTGAACCAACCACTGGGCCCTTCCAAGTGCATGGCCCCGTGTGACTACATAGGTCTCACGTCCATAGAGCTGGCTCTGCCCACACCCCTTTCCAGCTGGTGATGGCTCCTCTCCCTTCTACTGTCCTCAGCTGCTTTCTAGGACAGCTCCTCAGGGCCTCAGGGCAGGAGCCCAGCCCCAGACACCTCCAAAGGTCCAGAGCCCTGTTCAGCAGGCACTCAGCACAGATTCCTACAGTCCCTCCGGAAATCTTCACACCTACACTACCTCTGGGCTGCAGGACACATACACCCTTCTCAAATCAGTGCTTATTGATTGAGC
Source organism: Grampus griseus (assembly GCF_964374135.1). Classification (NCBI taxonomy): domain Eukaryota; kingdom Metazoa; phylum Chordata; class Mammalia; order Artiodactyla; family Delphinidae; genus Grampus; species Grampus griseus. The sequence continues at coordinate 119,918,936 of NC_139018.1, read as the reverse complement.
CCCACCTGGCTAAGCCTGTGGAAGAGAGGACAAGTTGATAAACGCTCAGTCCCTGCCCTCCAGGAGTTCAGTTTATAGCAGAATTAAAACTGAAAAAAGAGCAGGACCAAACACGGATTCTGTGGGTTCAGAGAAAAATAATCATATTTGATTAGGAAACGAATTTTCAAAAGAGACAGCATAAAGATGGACTTTCATGAGTGGGCAAGATTTTATTAATCCGAGGAGTAAAAGGGCATTCCAGGGAGAGGGTACAGCAGGGGCAAAGGCTTGGAGGTGGGAAGATGCATGGCAGGTTCTAGAATCTTGAGTTATGTAGTTTGCCAAGGCATACTGATGGCCGAACAGTGGAAAGAGACTGGAAGGGAATTTTAGGGTCTGCTGTGGACAGCTCTAAGAGCTGCGGTGAAGTGTCTGTACTCCTGTACTTCCGTAGAGGAGACACTGAGGGGGCTTTAGCTATGGTGTATATTTGGGATCAAAGGGAGAAGAGAGAAGACTTCCTCCACTTGGCCCTCCCAGCCTGCCTGCGGGCACAAAGCCTCACTTTTCTGCAAAACAGGCCGCTCCTACCCAGGGTTCTGGAGCTTATTCAGTCCACCCTTCTCGAACCGCAGTATGTCTGAGCTACCCGTAAGGGTAGAGCAGCCTGGGCTCCCTCCCGCCCTACCAACGTGGAGGACCCACAATCTCGCGCGATCCTGGGTTCTGCGCAGCAGCGCCCAGACGGTGCTGGAGTGGTTTGAGGTTTTTTCGCCACTTGCTCCCATGGTCCTGTTTGTGGTGGTGGTGGTGGTGGTTGTGGTGGTGTTATGGGGGATTGGGGGGGTAAGAGGGGTGCGAAATAGGATCCCGGACTGGGAGTGGAGGCGACTGGGAGTGGGGAAAGGCTCTCAGCCCCTGGCGGACCCACTACCCACTTATTTTAACTTTATATTATGTATATTCTCAAACACATGCAAAAGTAGAGGGAATGGTATAATGAGTTTCCCAAGTCCCACCGCCTAGCTTCAACAATTTGCCCCTCTTGGCCAATCTTGTTTCAGCTAACCCTCTCCCACCACCCACTTTCAAGAAGGATGTGAGTAGCCTGGGGGTGGCAGAGGCGCCCCCCCACACCCAGAGTTGTAGGAGAGCTGGTGCCAAGCCTGCACCACTGGAGACTGGAACGCCAAGGGGCAGAGTGGGGGCACGGTAGGGCTGGGAGCAGGGCTCACGCTGGGTAGGGGCCGCGGGGGGCGGGGGCGGTGCTGGCGGGGCGGTGCTTGGAGCAGCGCGGGGGTTGGGGGCGCTCTCCCGGAGACTCAAGGCGCGTGGGGCTGGGCGCAGAGCCGCAGTCTCCGCCTTGCAGCTTGGACTGTGCCCGCTGCGCCGCAGCTGTCCGTGCCTGCCGCCACCTTCCCGCCGCCGCCACCACTGCCAAGATGCCCAATTTCGCCGGCACCTGGAAGATGCGCAGCAGCGAGAATTTCGACGAGCTGCTCAAGGCTCTGGGTAAGCTGGCGCGGATGGCGTGCCCCGACGGGGAGTAGCAGCCGGCGGTGCCCCCGACCCGCAGAGGGTGGGCTTTAGGGACCAACACCAGGCAAGAGGGAGTCCCCGGTGCGATAGATTGCGGGCGAATTCCAAGGCACACCCCATCTAGAAGTGGCGAGTAGAGCCCGGGATCCGCGCATCCAGAGAGCGTTTGCTGGATGCTTGGCGCTTTCCCCGACGGTTCGGCCTTTATCTCGTGCTAGCTAATCGCGAGGAGAGGTTATTACTGAAGTCCTAGGTGGGTCAGGGACTTTAAAACTGGCGACTCAGTTTGAGACCAGGCACTACCACGAAATACACTGTGCTGCTCAGGGAAGGCCGCTTACCCTCTCTGAGCCTCAGTTGCTCACCTCGGAAAAAAAAAAAAATCAGGGCGCGGGCAGGGGGAGGAATGAATCAGTTTTAAGGCCCCCATCTATATATAGTCAGAGAGTTTGAGAAGTGCCGGACCAGTCCTGGGACGACTGGTGGGTGGCGAGTCCCCGTGAGTCGCACCCATTCTTCCCGGCGCAGGTGTGAACGCCATGCTGAGGAAAGTGGCCGTGGCGGCTGCGTCCAAGCCGCACGTGGAGATCCGCCAGGACGGGGATCAGTTCTACATCAAGACATCTACCACGGTGCGCACGACTGAGATCAACTTCAAGGTCGGAGAAGGCTTTGAGGAGGAGACAGTGGACGGACGCAAGTGCAGGGTGAGGCCCCAGAGTCTGGGCAGCGTTCCCACGTCCCCGCTCCCTAGTGAACCGCTGCAGCCAGACGAACCCCCGGCTCCTTTTGCAGCCAGTGGCGCCCTTTCCTTGCGGGGCGTGTGCACCGGCTGTTTGAAGAGAGGATCTGTGCACCGCGTTGCCCTGGGCTCAAGAGAAAGGCCTACCCCAACCCCTCCCCAACCTCATCCCTAAGTCGCCTCCCGAGGTGCTAACAGCCGCGCCTAAAGCGCGGGCTCTGGGTTGCACCGCGTTCCTTGCAGGGGTTTCCGCAGCAGCGTTTTGCTGCGATCCTCAGCGCGAGCGCAGGAGGAGGGGAGGAGGAGGAGGTTTCAGGGCCACCAGGTTCCGTGGCCGCGAGGCTGCCACGTTTCCTGCCGCAGGTGGAGCGGCAGCTCTCGAGTCCCGCCCGCCCGGGTCCCTGGGCGCCCTGAGAATGCTCTGGATCCAGTTTCAGCAGTCTCCATGGCCCCGGGACCTCTCCCGCCCGCCCTCAGTTTGGTTTCTTAAAGGAAACGACGGAATCTTTCCAAAAGCAAGGCAGATTCTGCCTGGAAAATGGACTAAGTGCTCTCTCTTAGTCCTCAAGGGCAAGAATTCTGTATTTCTTTGTATATAGGTCCCAGGGTGGATGAACGGGTGGACTGAAGCAAGGGGTTGTAAATTCCTTTTTTAGATGGGCAAAAATTGCATTTGGTTGGTCTCTGGAGTAGAATGGAGGGTTGGCTCCTCATGGCTTTTGAGGACAGATGGAAAAACAATTCGCTGCTGCTAACACTTAGTTTAAAAGTGACAAAATGTCTCCCTCCTCTCCCCAAGGTTTAAAGAAAGAACGAATAACATTCCAGAGAGTGAGAAATTGTTTTTCACCTTTCCTGAGTGGTGCCTGTCTGATCTAGAGTGGGACTCTCTGGGCATGGGGTTTGGGAGGACACAGAGTCACAGACCCCCAGGAGCACGCTGTCCCACAAAGCAATATTTGGCCCCCAGATTAGCACAGCCTGAAAATGATGTCCGGGCTCGGAGCTGGCAGGATTGGAGCCCCAGCCACTGCACCGTTTATAAAAACAAAAGAGCAGGACAGCTTAGAGGGAAGGTCTGGGAGTCTTAAGGTAGAAGCCCTGGCGATAGGCAGGACTCAGTTTGGGGACATCCAATGGTGACTACTGCCAGAGACAGTAATTCCGGTTAAAAAAGAAAAATCAAAGGTTCACGCGACAGCCTGGAGAGTGGGGCTTTATCCCTGCCCTGCCTAGTGAATGTGTCCCATGTGTTAGTTAAAAAGCAAGTATGTGCACATTCAGTACAGCCTCGGAACCCAGCTGTTCAGCATTTTGCTTTGTGCAGACGCTGGGGAAAACTGCAGGGAATCCCTCCTTTTGCCTCCTACCTACAACAGAATGAAGACCCTTCAGACTTAAAAATTTTTTTTTCTAGAGACATGTAACCTGGAAAGTGGCTGTGTTTTTATCCTCAGAGTCAGAGACACTCAGGTTTATCAGAGCAGGCTGTGTGCTGCGTCTGATGAGTGCAAACAGAAAGGAAGGCATTATCCCCAAATCCATGCAAGGAACAGAGCTCCTGATCTGCTGACTACAGATGTGGTTACAAATATGGTGTCTTTACCATTCTAAAATTTTGTACTTCTGATATGAGGAGCTTCTTGCCTTGAATAGCCAAATTGCTTGAAGGGATCGTCCATTTTGACATAAATGAATCATTGCGTGCCCTCAGTTTTACTCCTGGAGGTGTAAAATGTGCCTGAGGCTTTGCTGCTTTGGTGAGTGTGTGTGTGTGTACTTGTGTAATACAAGGTGTATTTATACCCCATAAAATCCGCGGTCAGCCCTCTGAATTTAGGCTCGATACAGCACAGCACAGAAGGTTCTGAGCCCTGCTGACAGGGACCATGTGTTGCTTCTCTGCACAGCAATTATTCTCCCATGCTCATTGTTGTCTCTGCTCCCACTGCCAAGAGTGTAATTAACGTCACTAATGGTTTTCCTGCCCGCAGAGTTTAGCCACTTGGGAGAATGAGAACAAGATCCACTGCACACAAACTCTCCTCGAGGGGGACGGCCCCAAAACCTACTGGACCCGCGAGCTGGCCAACGACGAGCTCATCCTGGTGAGCGAGGCCCCTTGACCCTGAAACAAGCCCTCAGTTCTCCAGATGTTGCCTGTGGGGGGCCCCAAGATCATCATCTTCACTCATCCATTCAGGGAGAGACACTCTTTGCCCTGGGTTAAAATGTGAGCAGAAAGCTTGAGATGACAGTTTAGGTCAGAGGAAATCATTGTTAGATGGTTGGCAGGAGAGAGGAGTGGCTCAGAGGGCAGAGCAGGGCCTAGAGACAGGCTGCCTTGCCGGCCTCTATACAAACCCATGCATCCCTGTGGTGACTCGCTGACTTGCTTAAGCCGGCCTCCCCTCCAGCCGGGCTCCGAATGCTTGGGCTCTGGGAGGTCCCAGCGTTCACTCTGCAGAAGGGATTCCCCCCACCGCCCCACCCCCTCCTCATTCCCCATTTTGCTGCCTGGGAAAGATTTCAGAAATTTTAGTATGCCTGCACTGAGAGCCTTAAAGAACATTTTTACCCCCGGACTTATAAACTCCAATGGACTTCGGGAGCCAGACAAGTATAGTGATGCTAATTTGGGGCAGTCACAGTGTTAACACAATGTGGAGGGTGGGGCCTTTAGAACCGAGGAGTGTGGACTCTACCTTAAAGGTAATCAGATCGAAACATTTTAAACATCCCTGGCCACACAAAATATACCTGGTGAGGCCAAGTTAGAAACCCCTGTAGTTTAATCACACACCTCCTCCCCCTTTATTTAGGTACAGGGGCAAAGAGGACAGAGGAAAGGACACCTCCCTGCCACTCTCCCTTTGTGTTTCAGAACAGACCAAGCTTTCCTTGTAATACCCTTCCCCGTCCCCACAACGTCGCCACTAGAAAAGGGGAACGCTGTTGTAGGTAACCAGGAAATGATATCCTTTGTTCTCCGTCAGACCTGTTGTTAACATCTCCACTCAAAGACTGCCTGCCTGCCCCACCCTAGCAAGTGTCACCCTGAAATGTCGGAAAGGGAGGTGGCAAGGAATGCTAGGACAGGACTCGCTGTGTGACCTGGGCATGGCCCTTCCCTCCCTGAGCTGTAAAATGAGGGGTTGGGCTAAAGTTTGATCCCTGAGGTCTCTCTCAGCCCTGAAATTACGTGTTTATTCTGCAAGAGGACCCTAAATTGAACTGTCTCTATTACTTTAACGGAGGCTGCTTGATCTCACTCGCTCTCTCCCCTTGTCCTTCCCTGAGATGATTTCACATACTTTCTTTCATGAGAAGGGACTGGCTTCATTTGCAATCTGGTTCATGTTGTTTCAAGGACAGGAATAGTTGATGGGGTTGGGGGAGCAATTTGAGGCTGAGACATGGAAATTTAGGAGGAAAAGGCACATAGGGTTCATTGGTCCAGGGATAGAAAATAGGGAGATGATTTTAGAGCTCTTGAGTGTAGCTAAGGGTTAAGTAGGCTCCGTGTGGTCCGTGAGAAAGTGTGATTTTATTAATCTCAGTAGTATCTGAGCAGCCAGCGCATGGGCCCAATTCTGCTAGGAGAGCTCCACCACTTCCAAGTCTCCCACTACAGCTCCACCCATGCATCCTTCCCTGGCTCAGCATACGTGCATATGAGCCTCAAAGGGCGGATTCATTCTTGGCATTTGGGTTCTAAAATGTGGGCTTTTGTTCCAAGGGTTATTATCATTAATAAATCCAAATGTAGGGAGATGCTGTCTCTGTATAACAAGAGGAAATTTATTCTAGTTCACTTAAATAAGCTCTCCCAGCACCCCCAGCTGTAAATTGCCTTCCTTTGAAAATTGAGTGTAGTCCCTTAAACGACTCGGGCACATTATATGAGAGTTTCTTTCAGGAACCTCTGAGCATAGTTTGCAGGCTGAGAAGGACATTTCAAATGGGATTGGAAATGTAGCGATTTCTTCTTGTTGCGTGAAGCCATTTGTTGGCCTGGGGGAGGTGTCGGTCATTCCAGCACAGGTATAGAGTCCAATCCCCAAACGCTGGCCTTCCACGTGACACTCCATGGCCATAGAGCTGGAAGAGCTTCAGAAAACTGACAAGGTTCTGAGCGGTCTGGACATCTGAGAGGTGAATTTCCATGGGAACCCCCGCTTCACCCTGCCGCAGCACCCAGCATCATCTGCATTCCTCACTAATAAGGAAAGGGAATAGGACAGAGAAGGTGTCCAGAGCAGGTACAGCTGTGCCGGTGTGATCAGAAGTTCCCTACTTAGAAAAGAGGCTGGTGATGGGCATTTGCTTCCTTCATAATCACTGATGACTAGTATTTCCCTGAAACACACATGTTTGAATAACGTCCCGACTCATGTTCCCTGAGAGCATCTCATGGTCAACTGAGGGACCCAGGGGAAGATCCAAGTATATTCAAGCTCTGAGTTCAGGGCTCTTAACCTCAGGCCCCTTTGACAATCTGAAAGATAGGGACCCTTCCACAGAAAAATGTACGTCTGCAAACAAACATATCTACGTCAGTCTACAGAGTGGGGAAATTCTGTTTGGTTTTTTTTTTTAATTTTGTGGGTTTTTTAACATACATATTGCTTTCTCTGTTCCAATTGCCTGTGAGAGACCTAGGAGAGCAGGCCTATAAATAATTGCTAGTTTTTGGAAGAGTTGAGACACCTTACTTACAGTGGTATCATTTCAGAGGCCAGGAGAAAGCCGTGCTCCTCCATTCATGGAATGATTTGTGTCCTCCCCACAGCAAACAAACAAACAGTCACAGAATAGTAGCTGGAAAGAGCTGTGGGATCTTGTTCAATTGCACCCCTCCCCTCAACTCCCTCCCCCCTCCATCCCCAAACTGTCCAAGAGACCAGAGCAGTGCCCCAGCTCACCCAGCTGTGAGTTGCAGAGCTGGGTCTGGATGCCACTGACACTGTGCTTTTGCAGTTGAGACCATGTTTCTAGCTTGCAGGTAACCTGAGTATTACTTATACAACAACTCAGGCATCTCCCACGCTTGACAGTTGCTTCCTGGAAGGTACTTCTACACCCTCCCTGAAGCTATCCCAACTGGCTGGTCAGTGCTGAACCCCAGGGCTCCAGCTGCCCAAGCCCCCTGCTCTCTTGAGGTCACTTGAAAAGAGACAGAACCACTTCAGAAATGTCCAATATGGCATACTCCCCGCCACCCACTTCAGTTTAATTTAAAAAACCAAAGCCAGGAAACTTGCATTTTTTATGTCAGCATTCCCAGGTTCCAGAAGTAGTGGAAAATTGCATACAACATAATTCTATACCCCTGTTGCCTCTCTGCCAATACAGAGTGTAAGGGAGGAAAAAAAAGAAAAAGAAAAAAGAAAGAAAGAAAAAAACCCCTTAGGGCTGAACATGAGTGCACCGCACAGGAAATTGAATGTCTGTTACAGAGTTTTTAACAGGGCAGTAAGTGGCCTTATTAGCGATCTGCTTTAAACATTTTTGCACAGACATCTGCACTGATTGGTTTTCCTTCTCTGCAGACGTTCGGCGCGGATGATGTGGTCTGCACGAGGATTTATGTTCGGGAGTGAAGGCGGCTGGCTTGCTCCTGCTTTGGGGGTGGATTCATGTTCCCCGAGGAATGTCATAGTTCTGAGCTGCCAGTGGACCTCCTCTTCCCCAGTATCAACATTAGGTGATCCTGTTTTCCCCACGATAATGCTGTAGTGTTTCCCCCGAAGGCTTTGTGCCTCTGTGTCCCTGGTGCTCCATAGTTTGGCATCTCTATGGTTTCATCAGCCATTAAACTGGTTGTACACACCTCAAGGCTTTCTCCTTCTTTGGACTGACTCTTCAGTTTCCACACAAGGTCATGGTGTACCTGTTGACCCCAGCACTGCATTGGTCTGTGTAGTGATTTCTGCTTCTGCCTGCTGCCCAGGTGCAGTGCTTGGAGCATACGGCAGGGGTTGTGAGCTGGGCTTCCTCTGACAGGATTCACACTGCAGATCCAGGTGTGTCTGGATCTCACAGTGTTGTTTTTTAATTGAATTAGCTGATATATTGGTGGTTCCCAGCAGGAAAGGGAGGGCATATTCAGAAGGGTTAACTGAGGAGAGCTCAGAATGAAGGGACTATTTGCACAGGCATTTACATGGACGGGATGAAGAGAACCAACAAAGGATGGTGAGACACTCAGAGACAAGCAGCAGGGAACCGGTACTCCCCTAGACAGAGGGATAGAGGGGTCACCAGACCACAAGAGCTATAGCCTGGGAAAGAGACCACCACCGTGTAGGAGCTGTGGCAGTACACAGAGGAATGTGATCACTGCCAAAACAATGGCCCCAGTATGTGGGTAGATGGAGGTTCAGAGGGTCGGGGGAGAGTCTCTGGCTTGCAACAAGGGCGTTAAATATCCTGACCTCCCAATTTTCAATCTCTGATCTATCTATTCTAACCACTGGTCAAACCCATCTGGAATCTAGAGGGCAAGAGAGTGGGGAGGGGGAGGGAGGGCGAGGGTGCTGCCCACAAGAGTCACCCTCCCAGGACATAGCCAGGAGAAGAATGGATCCCAACATGCAACAGGACAATAATCCACAGTCGCCAACTTTAACATTTGAAAATTAGATTTTACACGAAAATCTGGACTTCTCTTTCCTTAGGAGAAAAATTGGGAAAATCTGGCATCTCTCATGGGGCCACAGGTGGCTTGGCAGCGTCCCCCTTTTTAAGTGGAACTTACACCCTCTGCCTCCCCATGGGCCCCACCATTGCCCCTGCCCTCCTTTACGTTGACTGCCCGGCTTCTTGGGCGTTTCTCCTTGCCATCCTAGGCACAAGGGTTCTTGGCAAAGCCAGGCCAGAGTTGGCTGATCAACAGTGTTTGGGCATGGATGAAGCCAGAAGACAGGGACCCTTAAAGAGCTCACACCTAAGCTGATGGAGCCGACACCTAAGGCCCAGGTGCCACCACCTGAGTGTAAATGAGGACACCTTTACCTGACTTCTCACACCTCTGCAGCCCAGAACCCTACTTTGCTCATGGGGGACCTCAGCCTCCTCTCAAAGACTCTATTGCTTACATCTAAGAGGAGTTGTCTGATGACTTCTTGGAGGAAAGGGGCTGGAGGAGGACCCCTAAGGAAGGGGAGGACCTGGGCTGCTACGCAGCACCACTGGTTCACTTAGACTCAGAACATAGTCCGTAGCCTGTTTCTCTTGAATCCCGTTCCTTCTTCATTTTCCAGAGGAAAAGGCACAGTGTTTCTCATTCCCTCTTGGAACACTGCTCATGGGACCTTCACATTCCATGGAACCCAGTATGGGAATCGCTGCTATAAACTTCAACCTTAAAATATTTGTGTGTACACACATTGCATATGATGTATAATATACACATACATGTAGGATGAACACCTACACAAAATATCACTGTCATCAGAATAGTCTCACTAGAATGCTGCTCTAAACATGTCACTCCCCTACTCAGTAATCCCCATGGTCGGAAACAGAAAGGTCAAACTCTGGCCTGGACTTCAAGCCCTCCAGGACTTGGCCTCACCAGGTAAAACAGAAAGAATGAGGGCTTTGGTGTCTGTCAGACCTGGCTCCAACTCCTGGCCACACCTTTAGTTTACAAGTGCTAGAAACCCAACCCCAACCAGCCCCAACAAAGAGGAAGGTACGCTGCTACAACGGCTGAACCTTGAAAATATTGTGCTAAGTGTAAGAAGCCAGTCACAAAGGACCACATAGTGTATGATTCCATTTATATGAAATGTCCAGAACAGATAAATCCATAGAGACAGAAAGTAGATTGGTGGTTGCCTAAGGCTGGGGGTGTTGGGGGAAAAAGGGAGTAAAGAGTTTCTTTGGGGGTGAAGAAAATGTTCTAAAATTGATGTGGTAATAGTTGCACAACTGTACAAATACACTAAAAACCACATTTTAAATAGATGAATTGTGTGTAATGTGAATTATATCTTAATAAAGCTTTTTTTTTTTTTTTTTAAGGAATGTGCTGACCTCCCTGGTTGTGAGGAATGCCAGGGAAGCTCTCAGGACTCAAGCAAAAGCTGCAGGAGCTGGGCCTTAGGGCCTAGAATCTGAGGCAGAGCCCCTTCCATACCTCTCCCTCCATCTCTTACTCCATTTTGATTTCCTTACAGAACTGGTTCAGGTCACATGACCACCCCTGGACCAATCACAACTGAGGGGAATAGGGTACAGTGACTGGCCAGGCCTGAGTCATATGACCTCTCCTGGGCTAGTGGGCAAAACTGTTAGAAAAGGGAGAAGAGGGGAAAATGAACTGGTAGTCAGGAACTGTGATTAAGCTGTCCTCCATGCTGACTAGCAAACCTTGGGTAAATTATTCAACCACTTTGAGCCTTGGCCCCTTGCTATTGTAAAATGAGGACAATAAAACCCACTTGGCCTGGTTGGTGTGGAGATGAAAGGAGTTAAGGTTTGTAAAGTACCAAGAGCTTTATAGAGACCTACATAATCCTTGCCATCCAGCCACATGGGTCCAGACCCTGATCCCACTCCTCTGAGTGGATCTTTTTTATTTTGAAGGCCAGCACCCACCTCCTTTAGGGCATCTTCTCTCCCTGTCTCTTGCCCCCACATTAGGCTCACAATTACAGACTGCCTTGTGCAGGCAGGGCTTCTATTGTGGTCCTGTGTTGTCATTCCACATCTCCTTGGTTTCTGACATTTTCCGCCAACCAGCCTGTGTGGTCCCGGAGTCCAGGAATGGTTGCTTAAACATCCCTGCTTCCCCCCGCCGCCCCCCCCCCCACCGCCGACTCTACCCCAGCCCTCCACAGGGCTTGGCAAATGGAGATTACTCTGTAAACATGTGCTGATTATCTGACTGATGGAGGCCCAACATTTTTTTTACAAGATCCAAGCCTTCCTGAATGGATGTCCACAAGGAAAGGCAGACGTAGGGAGTAAACAGCAGTGCTCAACTCAAACACCATCCAACACCAACAGCAAGAGTTGTCTCTACCCTCAGGTAGATGGTATAATACACATACCATATTATATCTCAGAGGCAGGGGGGCAGAGATTACAAGACCCATTTAAAAGAAAAGGGTGAATAGTGCAGGAAACCCTGCTCAGGAGCAGGAAAACTTGGAAGAAGCAAACTTACTGATTGCCTGTCCCAACAGCTGTCCCAAACCCCTCTCTCCCTTGCCCACCTCCCACAGTATAGACTGGGAAAGTCAATGCTTATTCTCCCAGCTTGCATTGAGTTGAGTATGTGACCCAGTTCTGGCCAATGAAACATAAATGGAAGTCTTCTAGGGGGCTTCTGAGAAAGACTTTTTCTTCCTGATAAAAGAGGAGAGACTGAGGAGGTAACTCCTCTTTACTGCCTCTAATATGGTGTGAAATTGTGATGCCTGGAGCTGGTGTAACCATTTTACAACCACGAGGAAAAGAGATGCCAGCTCAGAGTCACTGAGATAATACAGCCCCTAATTTGGATGTACTGCTATGTGATTAAAAAAAAAAAAAGCCCCTGTTTGCTCAAGCCCGTTATTCAGTGGCTTCCATACTTGCAAGTAAAAGCATTGCTAACTGATACATGGAAAGAAGGACAGGGGTCTGTCTGACTTGCAGATTTCTAGGAAGCCTTGTCTTGATGATGACCACCAGTGCTGTGGAACTGGACAATGTGTCATCTTGCTCAAAGGAATAAATAATGTCAAAATATTCTATGGGGGCTTCCCTGGTGGCACAGTGGTTAAGAATCCGCCTGCCAATGCAAGGGACACAGGTTTGAGCCTTGGTTCAGGAAGATCCCACATGCCACAGAGCAACTAAGCCCGTGCGCCACAACCCCTGAGCCTGCACTCTAGAGCCCGCGAGCCACAACTACTGAGCCCGCGTGCTACAACTACTGAAGCCCGAGCGCCTAGAGCCCGTGCTCTGCAACAAGAGAAGCCACCACAATGAGAAGCCCGCGCACCGTGACGAATAGTGGCCCCCGCTCACCGCAACTAGAGAAAGCCCACGCAGCAGCGAAGACCCAACGCAGCCAAAATATAAATAAATTTTTAAAAATTCTATGGAAGTTAAGACCCCATGCATATTATAACATCTTTCTCAAGTCCCTTTTACTTCAGTCCCTTCTCCTCCTCATGACAGCCAACATTTCCACAAGTAAACAGCAGATGTTATCCAAGAAAATGTAGGGCAGCCAACCTACAGATGCAACCTTCGCGCCACCAACCTAACACCTCCCACCACTTTCACAGACATCTGTCCTCTAAGAATACACTCCAGGGCTCTCCCCTTCTTTACTGTAACTGCCCATTTGTGTCAGGAAAGTCCTTGGATCTTGTCAAAAACATCCCTTGCCTCTATATCTGTCCTCCCCAATGTCCAGCAAACACTCTGCACTAAGATAAAAGAAATGCAGTATGTCACTGGGTGAAAAATTAATCTTCACAAAGTTCCACGAGGGTCAGATAAATGTAGGTCAGAGTAGAGTTGAAATCTTCTCTGACTGAAAACCCTTAAATTGGATGGACAGTTGTGCTTATCCCAACCCATCAGAGCCCCATCACTTGTAAGCATACTCAACCGTGAAGAGATGGAACTCAGAGAGGGGAAATGATTTGCCCAGGGTCATCACTTTAGGTGCTCATCAAGATCAGGGAGACTTCCTTCTCTGGATTGAGGTTTGTTTTGTTTGGGTTTTTTTTTAACTCTTTATTATAGAGAATTTCAAGGAAATTTAAAAATAATTCCTAATATCATCAAATATCCTGTGAGTGTTCAAATCTTCCTGACTGTCTCATAACTTTTTTTTTCCTATTTGTTCAAATCAGGATTGAAATACCCATACTTTGTGACTGGTTGATACATCTCTTAAGTCTCTTTGACTCTACAAGTTCCCCACTACATCATTTTATTTTTTTATAGTATATTTGTTGGAGGAACAGGTTGTTTGTCTTGTAAAGTTTCCCGTAGTCTGAATTTTGATGATTACATTTCCAGGGTGTTGTTTAACATGTTTTCTGTCTCCTTGCAAATTGGTAGATCTAAAAGCTCATTCACATTCAGGTTTGATTTTCTTGGCCAGAATACTGCAGCGGTGGTGGGTCTGCTGTACTTCCCTTAGAGGACTCGTGGTGTCTGTTTGCCTCTCTTTCTGTGATCTTAGCAGCCATTGGTGACCATTGCCTAGATCCATGGTTTCACTAGAGGTTGAAACATGGGCCTATTCTAAATTTATCACTCTTTCTTCACTTATGAGCTGGAATATTTCCATTAAAAGATAATTTCTCTCATCTACTATGTGGTTATCATGAGGTATAGTTTATATAGGAAAAGCAGAATGAATTATTCTTTCCATGTATTTACTAGTTTTCAAACTAATGAATTGGTCCTCCTGGCATCCTTTAAAGATGACAATTGTATTTTTGTTTTTGTTTTTTTTTCCTTTTTGAAAGTCACTATGAATTTGTGGATCGAAACATATTTGATGTGTTTTAATTCATTGCAGTTGCTATCCTTATAGATGCTAAAAGTGTCCTGTCTTTGGCCCGTGGGAGCCTCTTCAATTTCCCTCTTGAGTCTTTCAGTAGGATCCTAGTCATCTTTGATAAATTCCTTGCCATTTGGTATGACAAGATGCTCCAGGCTCATTTTGTACATTTCCTGCTCCAGACCTGGAATCAGCCTTTTCTCCAAGGAGTCCAGTCCTTATAGGAGGCAATGATATTTATAAGCCACGATCTAGGAGCCAGGAGAGGGGTCCACTTCTGATTCTAAGATAGAACCCAGAGTTCTATCTGGCCCAAGAAGCAGGTATCAGACAAAAGAGTTACTCTGTAGTCCTGTGTTCCCTTTATCTTTTGCCCAAGACAATGATAAACAACATTCAGATGTTGCCAACACTGCGGTCAGTTTTCTGAGAATGACATCTCTTCCTTCTTACTCACAAATCTGAGCAGTTTCTGACCAACCCCTTTGTGGTAGAGGCAGTAGACTTGGAAACATTTGTCTGCAACTCAGCACCAAGCTCTGAGAGCATCTGCTTTAAAGAGGACATGACTTGATGGGCAGTTGTCACTTACAATCAAACTTCTCTTACCCCATGGGAGGCAGGCTTAATGTTCTTTCCTTTAGTAGGAAAATTAAGCATAATTTCTGGGCAAAGAGCAAATTCTCACAAGGGTTCTGCAAACATTATATGTCATACTTGTTACAATTGGGTAATTTATCTTTCTCAGAAAGTTAGCTACAGGACTTGGAGAAATTAACTTAATAAGAACATAGATCACAGTCACAATTTTATAATTCCATTTGTTTCCTTGAGAGGAAGGCTCATCAGTTATGGTGAATGATGGGGAAGGGTTTGGGTCCCTAAAGTGGAATTTGATCAGGGTCTCCAAGAATAGTCATACTCAGGGGAAGTGGGATTTGGGACTTCTAGCATTAAAAACGTTGACTTCAGAAACAATGTGCAGAAAAAAATATTGAATCATGAACTCTTACAAAGAACATAATGAAAACTGAAAGCTGCAAGAAAGTTTGGGGGAAAATCCAGTTCTCAGAAATACACAAGATGAAATTAACGCTGAGGTTTTTTTCTCTTCCTATCAGGAGTATGTTCAGAAAAATATTAAGTTCCCTTGACCATTAAAAAAAGAATTGTAATGATATAGTTCAATGCTAAGAGCACGTCAGGAGACCAGAATTGTAAGCCTGTCTCTGCCACTAACTTGCTCTGTGACACTGGCCTGCTTGCAACCCCTCCCTGGGCCTCTGGCTCCCCATCTCTGCAAAGCAAAGGTTGCCAAATGTGGACAGAGGCTGACTGGCTGCATATGAATCACCAGGGAGAATCCAAAATGTCCACAACAAGGAAGTGGTTAAATCAACCACAATAAGCAACATCATGGAATTCGCTGCAGCTGTCAAGCAGAATAAGGCAGACATATGTGTACTGATGTGGAAAGATGTCCAAGCTGTATTACATTTTTTAAAGAATGAGTGATGACCTTGTTTAATGGGGGAAAAAAAAATGGTCAGCTCTTTCCAGGAAAAACACAAAACCCTCAAGGACACACACCAAACTGTTAATAGCAGTTACCTCTGAGGATTGGCCATTTTTACTCTTATTATTGCTGTATTGCTGGAACTCATTTAGAATGAGCATGTATAACTTTTGTAATTTAAAACAAATTTTCATTTAAAAAGTGAGAGATTCTGCAAAAGAAAGCTGGAGTAGCAATACTCATATCAGACAAGGTAGACTTTAAAATAAAGACTATTACAAGAGACAAGGAAGGACACTACATAATGATCAAAGGATTAATCCAAGAATATAACAATTGTAAATATCTATGCACCCAACATAGGAGCACCTCAATACATAAGGCAAATGCAAGCAGCCTTAAAAGGAGAAATAGACGGTAACACAATTGTAGTGGGGGACTTAAACACCCCACTTACACCAATGGACAGATCATCCAAACAGAAAATAAATAAGGAAACACAAGCTTTAAATCAGTGGTCCCCAACATTTTTGGCACCAGGGACTGGTTTCGTAGAAGACAATTTTTCCGTGGATGGGGGGTGGGGGGAGGTTCAGGTGGTAATGTGAGTGATGGGGAGCAATGGGGAGCGGCAGATGAAGTTCACTCGCTCACCTGCTGCTCACCTGCTGCTCACCTCCTGCTGAGTGGCCTGGTTCCTAACAGACCATGGACTAGTACTGGTACAGGACTGTGGCCCAGGAGTCAGGGACCCCTGCTTTAAATGACACAATAGACCAAATAGACTTAATTGACATTTATAGGACATTCCACCCAAAAGTGGCAAAATACACTTTCTTCTCAAGTGCTCACAGAACATTCTCCAGGATAGATCACATCTTGGGTCACAAATCAAGCCTTGGTAAATTTAAGAAAATTGAAATTGTATCAAGCATCTTTCCCGACCACAACACTATGAGATTAGAAATCAATTACAGGAAAAAAAACTGTAAAAAATACAAACACATGGAGGCTAAACAATATACTACTAAATAACCAAGAGATCACTGAAGCAATTAAAGAGGAAATAAAAAAAATACTAGAAATAAATGACAATGAAAACATGACAACCCAAAACCTATGGAATGCAGCAAAAGCAGTTCTAAGAGGGAAGTTTATAGCAATATTATCCTACTTCAAGAAACAAGAAAAATCTCAAATAAACAACCTAACCTTATACCTAAAGCAACTAGAGAAAGAAGAACAAACAAAACTCAAAGTTAGTAGAAGGAAAGAAATAAAGATCAGAGAGGAAATAAATAAAGTAGAAAAGAAGAAAACAATAGCAAAGATCAATAAAGCTAAAAGCTGGTTCTTTGAGAAGATAAACAAAATTTTTTTTTTTTTTTTTTTTTTTTGCGGTACGCGGGCCTCTCACTGTTGTGGCCTCTCCTGTTGTGGAGGACAGGCTCTTGACGCACAGGCTCCAGACGCACAGGCCCAGCGGCCATGGCTCACAGGCCCAGCCGCTCTGCAGCATGAGGGATCTTCCCGGACTGGGGCACGAACCCGTGTCCCCTGCATCGGCAGACGGACTCTCAACCACTGCACCACCAGGGAAGCCCAAGATAAACAAAAATGATAAACCTTTAGCCAGACTCATCAAGAAAAAATGTGAGAGGATTCAAATCAGTAAAATTAGAAACAAAAAAGGAGAAGTTACAACTGACACCATAGAAATACAAAGGATCATAAGAGAGTACTACAAGCAACTGTATGGCAATAAAATGGACAGCCTGGATGAAATGGAAAAATTCTTAGAAAAGTACAACCTTCCGAGACTGAACCAAAAAGAAATATAAAATATGAACAGACGAATCACAAGTAATGAAATTAAACCTGTGATTAAAAATCTTCCAACAAATGAAAGCCCACGACCAGATGGCTTCACAGGTGAATTCTACCAAACATTTAGAAAAGAGCTAACACCTATCCTTCTCAAACTCTTCCAAAAAATTGCAGAGGGTGGAACACTCCCAAACTCATTCTACGAGGCTACCATCACCCTGATGCCAAAGCCAGACAAAGGTATCACAAAAAATGAAAATTACAGGCCAATATCACTGATGAACATAGACACAAAATCCTCAGCAAAATACTAGCAAACAGGGCTTCCCTGGTGGCGCAGTGGTTGAGAGTCCGCCTGCCGATGCAGGGGACACGGGTTCGCGCCCTCGTCCAGGAAGATCCCACATGCCACAGAGCAGCTGGGCCCATGAGCCATGGCCACTGAGTCTGCACGCCCGGAGCCCGTGCTCCGCAACGGGAGAGGCCACAACAGTGAGAGGCCCGCGTACCGCAAGAAACAAACAAACAAACAAAAACAAAAAACTGTCACCATTTGCAGATGACATGATACTATACATAGAGAATCCTATAGATGCCACCAGAAAACTACTAGAGCTAATCAATGAATTTGGTAAAGTTTCAGGATACAAAATTAATACACAGAAATCTCGTGTATTCCTATACGCTAACAATTAAAGGGCAAAAAGAGAAATTAAGAAACAATCCCACTTACCATTGCAACAAAAAAATAAAATACCTAGGAATAAACCTACCTAAGGAGGCAAAGACCTCTACTGAGAAAACTATAAAACACTGATGAAAGAAATCAAAGATGACATAAACAAATGGAGAGATATACCTACCATGTTCTTGGATTGGAAGAATCAATGTTGTGAAAATGACTATACCACCCAAAGCAACCTACAGATTCAATGCAAGCCCTATCAAATTGCCAATGGCATTTTTCACGGAACTAGAACAAAAAATTTTACAATTTGTGGGGAAATACAAAAGACCCCGAATAGCCAAAGCAATCTTGAGAAAGAAAAACGGAGCTAGAGGAATCAGGCTCCCTGACTTCAGACTATATTACAAAGCTACAGTAATCAAGACAGTATGATACTGGCACAAAAACAGAAATATAGATCAATGGAACAGGAGAGAAAGTCCAGAGATAAACCCACACACCTATGGTCACCTAGTCTATGACAAAGGAGGCAAAAATATATAATGGAGAAAAGACAGTCTCTTCAATAAGTGGTGCTGGGAAAACTGGACAGCTACATGTAAAAGAATGGAATTAGAACACTCCCTAACACCATACACAAAAATAAACTCAAAATGGATTAAAGACCTAAATGTAAGACCAGACACTATAAAACTCTTAGAGGAAACATAGGCAGAACACTCTATTTATTTATTTATTTTTGGCTGCACTGGGTCTTCATTGCTATGTGCGGGCTTTCTCTAGTTGCGTTGAGCAGGGGCTGCTCTTCATTGTGGTGCGCAGACTTCTCATTGCAGTGGCTTCTCTTGTTGTGGAGCACTGGCTCTAGGCTCATGGGCTTCAGTAGTTGTGACAGGCAGGCTCAGTAGTTGTAGCTTGCAGGCTCAGTAGTTGTGGCTTGCAGGCTCAGTAGTGTGGCACACAGGCTTAGTTGCTCCTTGGCATGTGGGATCTTCCCGGACCAGGGCTCGAACTCATGTCCCCTGCTTTGGCAGGCGGATTCTTAACCACTGCACCACCAGGGAAGTCCCCCAAACACTCTTTGACATAAACCACAGCAACATCTTTTTCGACCCACCTCCTACAGTAATGAAAATTAAAACAAAAATAAACAAATGGGACCAAATTAAACTTAAAAACTTTTGCACAGCAAAGGAGACCATAAGCAAGATGAAAAGACAACCCTCAGAATGGGAGAAAATATTTGCAAATGATGTAACTGACAATGGATTAATCTCCAAAATATACAGGCAGCTCATACAGCTCAATATCAAAAAAACAAACAACCCAATCAAAAAGTGGGCAGGGGCTTCCCTGGTGGCGCGGTGGTGGAGAGTTCCCCTGCCGATGCAGGGGACACGGGTTCGTGCCCCGGTCCGGGAAGATCCCACATGTCGCGGAGCGGCTAGGCCCGTGAGCCACGGCCGCTGAGCCTGTGCGTCTGGAGCCTGGGCTCCTCAACGGAAGAGGCCACAACGGTGAGAGGCCTGCGTACCGCAAAAAAAAAAAAAAAAAAAGTGGGCAGAAGACCTAAATAAACATTTCTCCAAAGAAGACATACAGATCGCCAAGAAGCACACGAAAAGCTGCTCAACATCACTAATTACTAGAGAAATGCAAATCAAAACTACAAGGAGATGTCACGTCACACCAGTTAGAATGGGCATCATGAGAAAATCTAAAAACAAATGCTGGAGAGGGTGTGGAGAAAAGGGAACCCTCATATGCTGTTGGTGGGAATGTAAATTGGTACAGCCACTATGCAGAACACTACGGAGGTTCTTTAAAAAACTAAAAATAGAACTACCATATGACCCAGCAATCCCATTACTGGGATATACCCAGAGAAAACCATAATTCAAAACGACACATGCACCCCAATGTTCACTGCAGCACTATTTACAATAGCCAGGACATGGAAGCAACCTAAATGCCCATCAACAGACTAATGGATAAAGAAGATGTGGTACATATATATAATGGAATATTACTCAGCCATAAAAAGGAATGAAATTGGGTCATTTGTGGAGATGTGGTTGGACTTAGAGAGTGTCATACAGAATCAAGTAAGTCAGGGCTTCCCTGGTGGCGCAGTGGTTGAGAGAAAATAAATAAATAAATAACGTAAGTCAGAAAGAGAAAAGCAAATATCGTATAATAACACATATATGTGGAATTTAGAAAAACGGTATAGATGATCTTAGTTGCAAAGCAGAAATAGAGACACAGACGTAGAGAACAAATGTATGGATACCAAGGGGGAAAGGGGTGGGGTGGGAGGAATTGGGAGACTGGGATTGGCACACATACATTACTGATACTGTGTATAAGACGGACAACTGATGGGAACATGCTGTACAGCACAGGAAACTCACCTAGTGCACTGTGGCAACCTAAATGGAATGGAATTCCAAAAGGGAGGGGATGTCTGTATGTGTATGGCTGACTCATTTTGTTGTGCAGTGGAGGCTAACACAACATTGAAAAGCAACCATCCTCCAATAAAAATTAATTTTAAAAAAAAGGAAGAGATTCTGATTCTTGAGGTTTGGGTTAGAGCCCAGGAATCTGAATTTCTTTGTGTTTCTCCAAGTGATTTTTGGCTGCATCGGGTCTTTAGTTGTGGCACACGGGATCTTTCATTGAGGCACGTGGGCTTCTCTCTAGTCGTGGCGAACGAGTTTTATCTCTCTAGTTGTGGCACGCAGGCTCCAGGGCATGTGGGCTCTGTAGTTGTGGTGCGTGGGCTCCAGAGTCCATGGGCTCTGTAGTTCGTGGCACACGGTCTCTTTAGTTGAGGTGCGTGAGCTCAGTAGTTGTGGCACGTGGACTTAGTTGCCCTGCGGCATGTGGGATCTCAGTTCCCTGACTAGGGATCGAATCCACATCTCCTGCGTTGGAAGGCAGATTCTTTACCACTGGACCACCAGGGAAGTCCCGTGATTTCTAATAGAACAACTGAACCCATGGTCACAAAGTTCTCCCAGCTCTAACACTCTACGGTCCCACAAAGTCTTTTTGACTCAAGACTTTGGGAAAAAGAAGAGAAGGACCAAAGAAGAGAAAATAAGACAGCCAAAAGGAAGACACAGTAATGGAAGCATAAATAATGATTACCAAGGTATATGGCTCTGTACAGTTTCCAGTGCCCCTTCACACATGTATCCCATGTGACATGCACAGCAATCCTGGGGTGTAGGCAGGTCAGGTATTATCAGTATCCCATTTTACAGATGGGGGCACTGAGGTTCAGAGAGGTAAGTCCTTGGAATGACTTACTCAGCTTGTAAATGGCAGAGCTGGGATTACAGTCCTGGGCTGTCTGACCCCACAGCCAATGTTTTTTCTGCTATTGGGGACATGAAATGTTTTCCTTACTGTGATCATCAAAGAATACGTTTATAGTTTAATGGTACCAAATAGCTTTTCATAGAAAAAAAGGGAGACAGAAAGCATAACAATAACTGACATTTAATAAGGGCTTATACTCTGTTCCAGGTCCTGTGCTAAGCACTTTTCACACAGTATCACTGTTAATCCTAAAATAAGCCAATCAAGTAGGTACTATTTTCACCCCCATTTTATAGATGATAAAACTGAGGCTCAGAGAGGTTAAATAACTAACCCAAATGGATAAAAGTTGGTAGTGGGATTGAACCCAAGTCTCCTATCTGAAGAAAAGAAGCAGACAACGAGAGAGGAAGTGGGGAGAAAGTGACAGAGCAATGGGTGTGTTCTGGTCTCCAGTTTCTCAAAGCTGTCATCATCCCACATAGCAAGGGCTCCTGGGGACCTTTCAGAAGGAAGGCTCAACCTACTGCCCAGTCCAGCACTGCCGGGCTGCCGGCCAGCCTCCCTCCCTCCTGCAGTATATTTCCTTTGCCTACATTGATAGGTATCCAGTTTCACCAAAGGCTCCAAGCTCCTGGATCTGGTTTTAATCAGGAGCTAGAGCTGAGCCCTAGAGCAGTTGCCTGTCAGTCCTCGGTGAGGCCCCGATGGAGGCCAACGACCTTCTCTTCCCCAGAGGTTTCCTGGAGAAGGGTGCTTGATTTCTGGAGCCTCCGTCTTTGGTGGTGGCCCTGTGGATGCACCTTCAAGGCCCCTTCCTTTGGGGAATATCTCCAGAGGCTGGGTGAGGGGAGACAGACAGAAGATGCACGGATCAGGCAACAGTCTTTTGTGACCGAAGTGCAGGGCTCATGCTCCCCTGTAATTGACTTGGGCAGCCACAGCTAGGAGAGAGGCTGTGGCAGCAAGGAGGACAATTCTGTTCTTTTCCCATCCACTGAACATTTCCCACCTGTGCATCCCTCCTGCCAGCCAGGAAGGGGAGCTCAGACCCACTCCATGTCCTCGTGGAGCCTGTCTTCAGCCAGATGAGGAGACACAGATGAGGAATCACAACTGTTCAATTGTAAGATCATGACTGAGGCAGAAGTCATAATTCTGAGGGCTTATGGGGAACTCATGGCTCATCCCAGCCAGTTCATGGAGGAGTAGGCATTCGAACAAGGACATGAAGAATGAGGAGGGGTTTTCCAGGCAGTACTGAAGCACTGGGGAAAGGAAAGCATGGTCGACTTTGTAAAGCCCAGCAGTAGTCCACATGGCCACCTTTGTGTGAATTAGAAAAAGGAACGCTCTCTGGGAAAATACGGAAGGCACCCCATCCTCCCTTGCACAGTGTACAAACTGTGCAACCGTTCTAGTGGCCCTGGGACCATGGCAACTAACTTTTGTCTGCCCTTCACATTTTCCTTTTCTATTCTAGTTACAGAACCCCTATTTCTTTCTTTCTTTTTTTTTTTTTAGGTTATAAGAAAAATTTAATGCAGTTATTCAGCTAAAGACACCATTTTCAAAAGTGAACACAGAGGCCATGAGTTCAACTTCTAAGAATGGTGAAGGAGCAGGTAGTTTTAAACAATAAACACCCTGAAAATGACTAAAAAATGACACAAAATATTTTAAAATCTAGAACCCTTATTTATTTATTTGTTTTTGGCTGCGTTGGGTCTTCATTGCTGTGCGCAGGCTTTCTGTAGTTGCGGCGAGCAGGGGCTACTCTTCATTGTGGTGCGCGCACTTCCCATTGCAGTGGCTTCTCTTGCTGCAGAACACAGGCTGTAGGGTGCATGGGCTTCGGTAGTTGGAGCACACGGGCTCAGTAGTTGTGGCTTGCAGGCTCTAGAGCACAGGCTCCATAGTTGTGGCACAAGGGCTTTGTTGCTCCGTGGCATGTGGGATTTTCCCAGACCAGGGCTTGAACCCGTGTTCCCAGCCTTGGCAGGCAGATTCTTAACCACTGAGCCACCAGGGAAGTCCCTAGAACCCTTATTTCTTGAAATGAAGTGATTCTATGTGGTTACTGCAGGGCTAAAAACTAACCCTTAACCCCTACTTGGGGTTAGCTTGATTCAGTCATAGCCAGTCAGAATCCTACACGTTTGTGGCCCTGGTGATTGGATCTGGGAAGGGCATATGATCAGAGCTGGGCCAATCAGAACTCTCTTTGGGAAGGAAGCTCGAGCATTTGGGGAAGACAAGCCGTTTGCTGCCTCTCAGTATTAAATAGTTAAGCCTAGAGTTTTCCAAACTCCTGGTCGTTACTTTTGAGGAGATGCTACTTGACAATGAAGTCAACACAGAAAAAATGCACAGCTGAGAAACTGAGAGGAAGAGATAGAATTCTGGTATTGTTTAAACTCCATGATTCGTTTCTAGAACATTCTAGTTACAAGAACCAATAATTTCCCTTTTTTGTTTAATCTAGTCTGAGTTTTTATGCCTGGAATCAAAAGAACTAACCATTATGGAAAGATTGCTGGGATTCAAGCCAACAGACACAGAGCCTTCAGTGCTTTGAAAAACAAAACCAAGAAAATTTTGGCTGGGCCTCAGTGGCTTCTAAGTCAAGAGCTGAGAACATGGATGTGGGCAAGGACTAGACTCTATTCAAGCCTCTCCCAGGTGGCATCTCCCTGTGTGCTCACTATGGCTTGGGGAGCCAAGTGGGACCGCTGGGACGTGGATTTGCCACTTAAACCCTGATCCGGATGAGCCCTCTCTTGAGGAGCTGGTGTCTGAGCTCTGGGCCCCAGCAGGCTGGGGAGGACCAGAAGAGGATGGCTGCCTGGTGAGAGGCAGGAAGGATAACTTTGCTGAGCTCCTAGGAAATCTGATAGGACTTATTTCATGTAATACAATCCACTCTTGTGTCCCTGGGCTTTTGCATATGCTGATCCCTCAGCCTGGGACACCCTCCACACTTTGTCCATCTGGTAAATTTCTAGTTTGCCTTCAAAATTTAGCTCAGAGAGTGTCTCTTCCAAGAAACTTCTGTGACAGTTTGAAAACTTGGCTGCAATGGGGGTTTTTTTTGTTTGTTTGTTTTGCTTCTCCTCCCATCAAGAGGTAGATTCTACAACCCCATCCCTTGAATCTGGTTGGTCTTTTTTTTTTTTTTTTTTAATAAATGTATTTATTTATTTATTTATGGCTGCGTTGGGTCTTCGTTGGTGTGCACGGGCTTTCTCTAGTTGTGGTGAGTGGGGACTACTCTTTGTTATGGTGCGTGGGCTTCTCATTGTGGTGGTTTCTCTTGTGGTGGAGCATGGGCTCTAGGTGCGTTGGCTTCAGTAGTTGTGGCACGCAGGCTCAGTAGTTGTGGCTTGTGGGCTCTAGAGCACAGGCTCAGTAGTTGTTGCACACAGGCTTAGTTGTTCCATGGTGTTTGGGATCTTCCCACATGGGAAGATTCTTCTTCTTCATGGGTTCAAACCCATGTCCCCCACATGGGCAGGCAGATTCTTAACCACTGTGCCACCAAGGAAGTCCCTCTGGTTGGTCTTATGACTGCTTGACTCATAGAGCACGTTGAAAGAAATATTGCATGTCTTCTGAGGCTAAGTCGTAAAAGGCCATGCAGCTTCCGCCTTGTTCACTGGGAACACTCACTCTTGAACCCCTGAGACACCATGTAAAAAGTCCAACTACCTTGAGACCACCATTCTAGAGAGGCCGCAAGTAGGCACTTTGGTCGACAGTCCCAGCTGAGCTCATTCTTCAGCCAGCCCAGCCCAGACACCCAATCTTCAAGTCACCTCCAGCCATTAGAGTCACCCCCAGTGAGGCCCCAGGCATCATAGAGCAGGGAAGACACAGCCCCACAGTGCCCTGTCCAAATTCCTGATCTACAGAATCTGCAAACACACATGGTTGTTTTGTGCCACTAAGTTTTGGGGTGGTTTGTTTTGGAGCAAGAGATAACTGGAGCACCACCCTTGACTCCTCTGGGCAAACTTCAGTGTGTCTTCCCTTATTGTTTTTTCAGAGCTCCTCGTGCATCGCTCCAACAGAACCCTGGCCTACTGGGCTGTAGTTGTCTCATTACATGCCTGTCTCTTCTGCTCAACTATGAAGTCCTGGGGAGGTAGGGGACCAGGGGCTGTATCTCCTTCATCTCCATATTTCCACGTCCAGGAGCTGCAGTTATCAGACATTAGCAGATGAGAAAGAGAGAGAGAGAGAATGAGGATGGCTTGGGGAAGCCCTCGGCAGGTCCAGCTGTTACAGGCAACAAGGGAAGTCTAGCGAGGTGAGCAGCTGCAGGATCCCGTGGGAGCTGACACAGCAGAGGCGGCACTCTAGGCGGGAGGCCACAGCGAGACCCACAGCAAGGATGACCTGAAATTAAGCCACTGAGGTAAGTGGCAGCCTCAGGCTCCTTCCATTTGTACCAGCCATTGACAGAATCAGTCTCAGAGGCTGGAGAGGGGCTGAGCCCACCATGAGGGTGACGTGGCCTCCCGTCAACACAGAAAGGAGAGCTCTGGGGTCAGGAGCCAGGGAGACTCATTTGAGAAACAAAGGTTACAACCAGCCCCGTTCAATAATAGATCTGGTTGCTTATTTAGATCGTCATGATCTGGGAGTGGGGAGGGGGTGGGGAGGGGGCAGGTATGAGGGAGCTGAGCAGAGCCCCAGATATGCTAACAGAAGTTCATCTGCCAGAGAACCCACTTAGCCCTGCCTTTGAGCAGTGGGAGCTCAAGCTGAGAGAGCGTTTTCATTTCTTTTCCTTAGGAAAATTGTTCAGAATTTACTTGGGAACCCAGTCCTGGAAATGTTAATAGCAGGGAAAGTTAATGCAACCTGCACTCGCTGCCCTGAGTTAGGAGGAGAGACGGCATGCCAAGTGAATCTGGATCTGGGTGTGGATTTCAGGGCAGAAGGATCCAGGATGCAGAGCCCAGCTCCCAGGCCTGCCCATGGGACCTTTTGGCATAGCCCAAGGCTTCTGGAGAGAGGGCAGTGTTCTTGTTTGAGCCTCAGGCAACCTGTGAGGTTTCAGAACAAGGATACTAAAGAGAAGGAAGAAGGGGATTCATATTTGTTGAGACATATGTGCCAGAAGCATTGCAGTCGTTGGGAAACGATCCTCATCATAACCTTTTAGACGTGTGTTTGTGGTCCCACCTTACAGCCGAGAAAACTGAGATTCAGAGAGCTTCAGCGAGGAATTGCTGCAGTCTGATGTGGGATCCCTTAAGGGACAAGGGAGGAAGCACAGAAGGGCACAGACCCCTGGGCCGATGTCTCTGTGACCCCCTTGGTGGCCTCGGAGTTCCTGTCTGCGCAGAGAGAGGGCTGGACTTGTGATTCCACCCCGATCTCAGTTGAATCCCACCTCTGCCACTCACAAGCAGTGCGACCTTAGGCAAGTCGCTCACACTTCCTGTGCCTCTGTTTTCTCGTCATAGAGTTCAACAAGAGTTAATTTTCAAAGAGAAGAGGGGGCCCCTCCCTTCTTCCACTGCCCATCTTTATGGAGTACTGAATGTAGAACGTGGCATCAGTCAAGGGCAGAGCCCAAGAGTACAGGGACCCACACCATCCTCCCCGTGGGCGTCTGGGGCTTTGGCCGTGGCAGACAGTGTGCACTTTTCCCTGGGGAAGGGTAAGAGCCCCACGTCCGAGCAGCCGCCCCTCCACGGAGGTGGTAAGCCCTGTGCTCTGACAGGCAGCCGCCCCTCTGGGCTGTGAGCTGAGGCCTTCCGGCAGGCAGTTTTCTAAGTGGCTACAGATGTGGCGTGAGATCATCAGCAGGCCAGCTGCTGATGAGAGGAAAAGCTCCTGCAGCTCGCAGGCCTCCACTCAGGGCTGCACTTCCACCTCTCAAGGATGGGGCAGTGAAAGGAGAGATGGGAAGAAGACGCTTGTGAAAAAGACCCTCAGAAAAACTGCTGTGCTATCTCGGGGTGGGCTGTGTAATCACAGGAGGTTTGGGGGGAGATTTTGCTGACACTTTTTTTTTCTTTTTCTTTTTGTGGTATGCGGGCCTCTCACTGCTGTGGCCTCTCCCGTTGCGGAGCACAGGCTCCGGACGTGCAGGCTCAGTGGCCATGGCTCAGACGGGCCCAGCCGCTCTGCGGCACGTGGGATCCTCCCAGACCGGGGCACGAACCCGTGTCCCCTGCATCGGCAGGCGGACTCCCAACCAGTGCGCCACCAGGGAAGCCCCGCTGGCACTTTTTTTCCAGGATGTTTTCCAATGAAAAAATTTAACAGCCTTGCCCTTTCTGATGAACTAAATATGAATGTCAGGCAGACATCTTACTCCAAATAGGCAATATGCTACAAAACTTAAAAGTACCGGGGGAACTTAATACAAACTAGGTCTCCCTCCCAAGTCCCCAACTCCTAGAGGCCATACCATTACTACTTCTTATGTGGCCTCTGGGAGATACTCTGCATTTTATAAGCATGTACTCATTATGCTCATCACTGTCACACTAGCCCACAGGTCCACGCCTCGCTCTCCCCTGCTCTTCTTTGTACCTGAAGAGGCTGCCCCTCGCAGGCTACTGTTTCCAAGGTACTGGGTCAGCTGGCTTCAGGTTGAGCACAAGTCAAGGGGAGGCACCCGGCAGGAGATGAAGGGCAGAAGGGGAAGAAAAAAGGTCCTCTCTTCCCCTCCCTCTCTGCCTTGGGTTGTTTCTTGGCAGCAGCTGTGTCTCCTCCATGGATTGGGGATGGGTCTTCCAGGATTCCAGACCCACTGAAACTCCAGCCTCTCAGCCCCAGGGACAGCCTCATCCATTTGTCCTTCCAGTGGACAGGTCCAGCAGCTTCCTTGAGCTGCTAGTTTCTGAGCTGCCTTGCCTTCCCCTATTTGCTTTCTCAGCTCTTGCCTCATTTGTCTAATCAATTTCCTGAATTAAATTCTCTCTGTCTAAAACACCTTGGGTGGTTTCTGTTTTTCGAACTGGACAGACTGATTCCCTCATTTTTTAAAACTCTTGTGCAACTAAAAACTCATGGGTTCACGTAAATATTTCCCCTTATTTCACCCAGATTTTGACATGTTATATATGGTTCTGCATCTTCCCTCCCCCTTTTTATTGTTTACTGATATGCCTTGTAGGATTGTTGTTGGGGTTTATATATATATTTTATATATAAAACATATATAGAGTTACGTCTTTTTTTTTTTAATAGCTGCATAGGATTCCTTTGTCTGCACTACAGTTTATTCAACCAGTCCCTATGATGATCACTGAGGCTTTTCCAGATGTTTACTATTATAAATAATTTCTTGGTTAATATCCTTTCCTTATGTGACTTCACTCATATGGAGATCTAGCTGCAGTATAAATGCCTAGAAGTAGACATACTGAGTAGGTACCTTTACAATTTTGATAATGATGCCAACTTGCCCTGCAGAGAAGTTGTGCCAACTCCGTCCCCTGTGCAGCATCCTGCACTGAGAGGCTTGTGAAACCCTGGACTGTAAGTGTCCTGAGGGCAGAGACCGTGTCTGTTTTGCTCACTCGTGCACCCCCAGTGCGCAGCATGGCGAAAGACTCTCAGTAAATATTTTTGGGTGAAGTTGGTAAATTGAAAGGTGCAATGGATGAGGCCAGGTCAGCAGCCTCCTGGTCTTGAGCAAGTCCCTTGGATATCATGATATCAGAGCTCCCTCCAGCTCTGGGATCAAGGGCTTCCAAACCTGGCAGAGCATCAGAATCATTGGGAGAGCTTTAAAAATGAAAAGTCCTGGACTCCGTGCAGGGATTCAGCTGCAATGGGCCTGGGGTGGAGCCTCTGGTGGATTGCGAACCATCACCCAGATCTCCCTCAGGAATGAATGGCTCTCTCCCCCCGGCTTCTGGGAGTGCTGCCGGCAGGGAGTCCTCAGCTGCCAGCTCTCTCTGGAAAATGTCTTGGCTGGAAGAGCAGCCTTGCCCAAGGTCATATCCCTTTCCGGGGGCAACTGCATCTAATAACTGGTCAACGTGGGCATATAAAGGCCTGGCCCTGATACTTCAACTCATGACAAATTTGAAGAGTCATGCCAGCCTCAGAACTGTACACAGGGCCAGCTGAGGCTTCTATGGAGACGACACCTTTTCCCTCTGCTCAATCCTGTTTCCATCCCCTCCCTTCCACAGGCGCTGATCCCAAAGGCACTTCCTAATAAACCCCATCTCAGAGTTAGCTTCCCAGAGAACCCAACCTGTGACAAGGCCCTGGCATCTGTATCTTAACCCCCTCCTCCCTCAGTGATGTGACCTGTAGCTTCTGCCCACTGTGAAGGTTACTTTGGATGCATGAGATCTTAATGGTTTTACTTTCTTGGTGCCATGGACCACCTTCTCAGAATAATGTTTTTAAATACAAAAAGTAAAATACATAGGATTGGGCTTCCCTGGTAGCGCAGTGGTTGAGAGTCCGCCTGCCGATGCAGGGGACACGGGTTCGTGCCCCGGTCCGGGAAGATCCCACATGCCGCGGAGCGGCTGGGCCCGTGAGCCATGGCCACTGAGCCTGCGCGTCCGGAGCCTGTGCTCCACAACGGGAGAGGCCACAACAGTGAGAGGCCCGCGTACCGCAAAAAAAAAACCAAAAAACAAAAAACATAGGATTGCAAATGAAAACAATTATATTGAAATATGGTAATCAAAATATTTTTTGAATTCTGATATAGTCATGTTTGTTTCTTTATTAACCCCTTAATCAGGATCCAGCAACACATCTAACAACTACCCTAATTTTGAAGTAGTGAGGAGCATAAACCACATCTCAAGATACCCATGACAATTGTAAGGTGATATGAAAATATCGGTGATTTCTGTGGGGACAGAATTCCAAGTGCTGCTAATACTACTGGGGTTTGTTGCTTGCATTCACAATGGGACAAAATGCTGAATTACATTTAGAGGTTAGGGAAAATAAAGGTGTCATTTTTGTGTGTCTAAGTCCACAGACCCCTCTGAATTCTATCTGCAAATCTCTGCTCCAGTGGGTGACCTGCTCCAGTGGGTCCCTTGATCTAGTGGGTTCCTTGGTCTAGTGGCTGTTCTCACCGTAAGTCTCCAGGTGGGATCTACTGCCAAACTGAGGGCAGAAGGTTTTTAAACAAAGGATGGGTGGGATGTCTGGGGGCCTCTCTAATCTCTGCCCTTTGGCAGGGAGCAGGCAGGGAAAGCTGAGCCGGCAGAGAAAGCTGAGCCTAGAGCATCATCGCTCCGCAGTGCGGGGGGCGGGGGGGGGGGGGCGGGGGACCACGCCTCCCGGTTAGAGCAGTTTCTGGTTACACCCAGAACAAGGCGCCAAAATGTTTTCCAAGTCCTCCAACTGGGCTGCCTCTTCCTCCTGTCAGCAGGGGTTGAGTTTCATCTGCTTTTGGCCCTGATGCCCCATGAAAGGCCAGCCAGCTCCTGCCCAGGTGGGACGGCCCTTAGCCTAGACCCACAGCAAATGCACTGGCTTGTTAAATTAAAGGCAAAATCCGTTCAGGGCATGTTAATTCCCTCACTCCTTTGAATAAGTAATTGTGATTTATCTGCCCTGAAGCCTGTAATGTGGAAACTAATGTAATGATGCTGGGGGGTGTGTGGGGGGGTGTTGACTGAGTGTCTTAGAGGTGTGATCCATCAGAAAAAGAGGAAAAAGCGAGAATGCTGAAGAGGGCGGGGAGGGGTGGGGAAAGTGGGTAGCTTTCTAAAGAGGAGCCTCCTGAAGTTTGGGCCTCTGGCAGCAAGATGGAAAGCTTGCCTGCTACAATGCATGCCCCACTCCCTGCTCCAGGGCCACCTTGCACTGAGTGATGGCACAAAGGCGGCAGTTCTACATCCAGCCCCATCTCATACTAGCCAGCTGACATTGGCAAGTCATTCACACCTTTTAGCATCAGTTTTCTCATCTCTAGAATGGGACAGTAATACCAACGTGGCCAATCTCGCAGGGTTGTTGTGAGGATTGAGTGAGAGGACGTCGGGGAATACTTGGAGATTTTGTAAACACTGAACTTCTGTGAAATAAGTTCATATATTGGGGCAGGGGTGATACAGCTGGGTGAGCGGGGCCGCTGTGTCCGAATCTACATGTTGTTGACTGTTCAAGAGAGTCTGGCATCCAGCTCCTACCCTGCTTGCCAAGCCATTCACCCTGGCACAGGACCGCGGAGGGATGCCTTTTTATGGTACACAGAGTGTCCCTGCCTGCCCTTGCAAACTCAGGCTACATCCAGCTGGAGGGAGGGAAATGAACCTCTGCCTTTTCTCTAATGGGCTTTTGTGGCACTCTTAGACTATAACTATTTAGTGGAGACGTAACCGCAACAATCTCAACTTGTTTCTGTTACTATCTATAGAGATAATTTTTAAAAACAGTTAGATGGGGGGGGTTGTTTGTTTTTTTTTATAGCTTAGTACATAGTAAATGCAGCTGCAGTTCAGAGGGTAGACTGTCCAGTACTGAAGAGAGGTGGCTGTGACCTGGCTGTGTGGCAGGCAGATGTCACACTTGCTTTGTGGACTACCCACAGGCAACCGGATCATCAGAGCTGCCTTTAAATTCTCCCTCTTGGCTTCCTGATTCCCCAACATATTACTGTTTTCAGTATGAAAATCCTTGTTTGGGAGGTTTGCAAAACTTTCCCTTGCTCTTTGTGATCCCCGACACAGAACAGGGTCAGTCCCCTATAGTTACAAGGGATGTGGTGGCTGGCGAAAGGGTAGCCAGCTCTCGGCAAGGGGTGATATCTTGGGTCCCAGGGGCTGAGGGGAATGGGAACTGTGGTGGACTGAAGGATGTCCCCCCAGAAGTCCATATCTTAATCCCCGGAACCTGTGAATGTTACCTTTTAGGACAAAAGGCATTTGAAGATGTGGTTACATTAAGGATTTTGAGAAGGGAAAATTAACCTGGATTATTCAAAAGGGCCCAGTGTAACCCTAAGGGTCCTTATAGGAGGAAGAGGCAGGAGATCAGAGGTTGTAGGAGAAGGCCATGTGACCACGGAAGCAGAGACTAGAGTGATAAGGCCCGGAGCCAAGGAATGCTGGATGCCACCAGGAGTGGGCAGAGGCCAGGAACTGATTCTCCCTCGGCCTGCAGGAGAACCAGCCCAGCTGACACCTTGATTTTAGCTTCCTAAGACTCATTTTAAACTTCTGAACTTCAGAACTGTAAGAGAATAAATTTGTGTGTTTTAAGACACTAAATTTGTGGTAATTTATTACAGCTGCAATAAAAAAATGAATACAGGGACTTCCCTGGTGGTGCAGTGGTTGAGAGTCCGCCTGCCGATGCAGGGGACATGGATTCGTGCCCCGGTCCGGGAAGATCCCACATGCCGCGGAGCGGCTGGGCCCGTGAGCCATGGCCACTGAGCCTGTGTGTCCGGAGCCTGTGCTCCTCAGCGGGAGAGGCCACAACAGTGAGGCCCACGTACCGCAAAGAAAAAAAAAAAAATGAATACAGTAATAAACCTGGTATACATGATCTAAAAGGCCCAGCGTGGAGCTGGTATGGCTTCAGAAACACCCAGAGTTGCCCTATGTCAAAACTTCACTCTCAATGTCTAAAATTTGATCATCAAGGCTACCAGGAATAATGACTAACTTTAATGAGCACTTACTACGTGCCAGGTTTATGGTTAAGCGCTTTAATATAAAGCCTGTCTCCCTTTGGTAGAGAGGTCCTCAGCTCTGAATATTAATTAGAATTCCCTTAGAGTATTAAAAAAAAAACATAGGGGCTTCTCTGGTGATCCAGTGGTAAAGAATCCACCTTCCAATGCAGGGGACGCAGGTTCGATTCCTGATCGGGGAACTAAGAACCCACACGCCACTGGGCAACTAAGCCTGCGCCACAACTACTTAGCTCACGCACTTCAATGAGAGCCGGCCTGCCGCAAACTACAGAGCCCAAGTGCCCTGGAGCCCGCACACCACAACTAGAGAGAAGCCCGAGCGCAGCAACAAAGAGACCGTGTGCTGCAAATAAGACCCAACACAGCCAAAAATAATAATAATAATAAAGAAAATAAATAATTTTTTTTAAAAAGTCAAGGAGAGGTAGTAATTTAAAAAAAATAGGCATGAGGGCCTCACCCAAGACTTTCTGAATCAAAATACTGAGGTGCAGCCTGGGTATCTAAAAGTTTTAACTGCCCCCCAGATGATTCTAATACGCTCCAAAGGTTGTGTCAATGTACACAAAACTTATAACATATGTCAAAGATTTGTTTAACTCATAAATGAGGGAACCCAGAAGAATGGCAAAACTTGTTCAAAGGACGGCACAAGACACTGGAGTATATATAGTTACTGAAAGAAAAAAGCTGGAATAAGATTGCTAAATTAGATAGGAAACTGGTTATGTCCTACAGGACAATCAAACCATAACCTTTAGGGTTATGCTTTTCTGAATGTCTGGAAATCATTTGTAGCTTATCAATTTTCTAAAGTTAATATCAATTTTTACGAAGTCTGGTCCCTAATTAATGATAAATAGTAAGTCAAACAAAGTTACATCCCTAGAGCCAGTAACCCTTAGGCAACCCTTAGAAAATGCTCTAGGGGGACTTTTAAAGGGCACATTTTTGTCTTATTTCCAAGTTTTGGGTAATTTCTCTACATTAGGGCAAGTGGTGGTCCCTGTTAAAATTCAAATGCCCCTGGGCCAGGAATACTTCTCACTGATTTTAGGAGTCCATTCAGGCCTTTATTAGGCCAATATGCATTCATTGAGCACTTGCCACGTGCAAGGCCTTTGGGGGTATGGAGATGGGTAGGACCCTCACACATACACTGTACAGAAAGAGGCATACATACAGAAAATCCATGCTTGAGGCAGCAAGTTAAGGGCCTTAAGGTCTGTACAAAGTGCCCTAGGATTTAACAGAGAAAAATAGCCCTTCAGGTTTGAGAGATGGAGGAAAAATCCATGGAAAGAGATGGTACCAATAAAACTGGACTTTGAAGAGTGGGTAAGATTTCCATAGGAGAAGATGGGAATGAAAGGCGTTCCAGGCAGAGGGAAGAGCATGAGCAAAGGCCCAGAGGCAGGAAAACAGCAGGAATGTTTAGAGGAGGAGTGAGCAGGGTAATGTTGCAAAGAGTTTTCTTAGGAGGTCAGTGAGAGATATAAGGTAGGACAACTAGTCAAGGATGGGACCAAAGAGCAGCATGAATGCCAAATTAAGGAATCTGGACTTTATCTAGTTGACAACCAACAGCCATGGCTGGTTTGGGGCCAGAAGTGGGCCAGTTTAGCTTGTGAAGAAGGAATTGGATGGGAGTACAGGGCATGGAAGGAAGAGCCCCCAATGCCCCTGATAAAGGTTTTAAACGTCATGGTTTGGAGGTGTCAGCTCTGGGCATGACCTGACTTCTCATTTGGCATCTATCTTTTCTGCACCCAAATGGAAGTCCTTCAGGTTCAACCCCCTGGAAATCCACCCCAGTTTTAAGATCATCAGAGGCCACAGTGGAGAAGGGCCTGCACCCTGTGCAATTAGCACTTCAGAAAGGGAGGCCTCTTCTCCCGGGGTTCTAAGTGCTACCTGCTCCCAACTCTGCCCCCAGGAGCCGGGGGCCGGGGGCCAGGTCTTCGAGAGGCCATCACCCTGCTGGGCCTTTTCCCTCACATAGGACACACTGCTCAGACAACCCCACTCCTCAGGCACTCCTTTCCAGTGCCTGAGGGTATGGTTTCTGAGAATACCAGGCTTGGGGGCAGATAAATCAGGATTCAAATTCTGTCTCCAGCACTTTCTTGCCAACTTCAGCTGCCTGAGTCTTCAATTCCTCAGCTGTAAAGTGGGGGTAACAATAGTGCCTCCCCTGCAGGGCTCATGTGGGATTAAGTGAGTTGATGTATGAAGACAGCCAGCACCAAGCTGGCACACAGTACGAGCTCAGGCATGGTGGAGAGCGCTAGTAACAAGCCCTACCTGCTCCTGGAAGCCTTCTTCACTTTTATAAATTTTGGAGAGGAAACCATCTTAGACTCGAAGGACGCCTGGGTTTTAGGCTTTTTGTGGGGGAAGAGGCCACTGTTCACCCTTGAGCAAGTCCCTGCCCCATGGGGGACTTCAGCTCATTCCTTCGTGAAATGTTGGGACACGTGTGGGTGGTACAGGTTGGGCCAGACAATCGCTGGGTTTTTCCAGCCAAGGGGGTTTGTTTTTTCATGCCTGCAAACCTCTGTCCCTTCAACGACTGATTATTGAGCCACCACTATGGCCAGGCCCTGTGGGGACATGGCCAAGAACAAGGAGGATATGGTCTTCACCCACAGGGTCCAGCCAAAGCCCCCTCCAAGGTGCTACCGTGCTCTCCTTTTCACAGCCACTGGGCAGCCTGGCCGTGGGCAGCTAATGAAGGTTCCCAGGAAATTGGGATTCAACTCTGTGCCAGGCCCAGTACCAGGTGCTGAGGCTACACAGGTATGAGGCAGGGCTCCTGTCCTCGAGATGGCTCACAGTTGGAGGGCGTTCGGGGGTACATATAAAAGGGTGCACAGTGATAGGGAACCCAGAGGAGAGAATCACGCCTCCATTCGAATGGGCTGCAGAAGGTTCACAGAGCTGAACCCCTGCAGAATGGGTGGTTTTCCAGTGGGAGGGGGAAGGGAGTTCCAGGCAGAGGTAACACAGACGCAAAGGCCTGGAGGCGTTCCGTGCAGGGGAGCGTCTGAAGCGTGGTAAATAGAGCGGGGAGGTAGGCGGAGAACCCTGAAGTGGCCCTGCAGTGGAATTTGGACTTTATCCTGCGGACTTTGAGGATCAGAGAAGTTTGAGTGTCAGGTGACCACTTTGGGATGTTCACTCCGGTTGAAGTGTGGAGGAGGGCTTGGCCGAGGCAAGAATAGCGGCAGAGGCAGTTGAGGCAGATGCAGGGAGAAAGGATGAGACAGTGGGGGCCCCAGACCAGGGGTGGCAGTGGGGAGGGGAGTGGGGCGTGAGGTGGAGGTCAGGGCATGGCGGTGGGTTGGACGTGCTGGGGGGAGTTCAGGAAGCCTCCAGGTTGCTGGCTCGACCACAGGGTGGAGGGAGAGGCTAGTCACTGAGGTGGGGAAGAAGAAAAGGAGCAGGTGGGGGGTGGGAGGGTTGAAGATGGTGGGTATGTTTGAAACATGGTGCCTGGGAACATAGGATCTCAGAAGCAGAGGCCCATCTGGGTACTGTGTGCGCCGACAGCAGACAGGTGCTAGTAGAAACCCAGGTGTGAAGGTCTCAGCACAGGAAGGGCATCTTGTATGAGAATAGAGGACTGAGGCAGAGCACCAGGGGCCACCACCACTTTAAAAACACTCCATTTTCTTTTGACTGTAAGAGAAATACATTCTCATTATTAAAAAAATGAGGCCAGTTTTTTGGCATCCCTCCTTGTTTGTGAAGAGATTGCTTATTCATTCAGTCATTGTTTATTTATTTATTTAAAAATATATGGTTGGTTTTTTTTAACATCTTTATTGGAGTATAATTGCTTTACAATTGTGTGTTAGTTTCTGCTGTATAACAAAGTTAATCAGCTATACATATACATACATCTCCATATCTCCTCCCTCTTGCATCTCCCTCCCACCCTCGCTATCCCACCCATCTAGATGGTCACAAAGCACCGAGCTGATCTCCCTGTGCTGTGCGGCTGCTTCCCACTAACTAGCTATTTTACATTTGGTAGTGTATATATGTCCATGCCACTCTCTCACTTCGTCCCAGCTTACCCTTCGCCCTCCCCATGTCCTCAAGTCCATTCTCTACGTCTGTATCTTTATTCCTGTCCTGTCTCTAGGTTCTTCAGAACTTTTTTTTTCTTTTTTAGATTCCATATATATGTGTTAGCATATGGTATTTGTTTTTCTCTTTCTGACTTACTTCATTCTGTATGACAGACTCTACGTCCATCCACCTCACTACAAATAACTCAATTTAGTTTCTCTTTTTTTTTTAGATGCTAAATATCATTAAATTATTATATTATTTAGACAGTAAATATGGTCTATTTTTGCTTCTTTCCAATAGAATACATTTGATCACATTTTTACCAAAGAAGTATGTCAGGATAAAGTTACTACTCGTATTAAAAAATAAATTATATTTTAAAACTTAGCTTAACCATGTGTATTTACTTTGTCATAAAAATAATTTTTTCATCTTTGATTTTATTACTCATTGTTAGACATGTGTTCATTCATACCACCACAAAACATAAAATCTGAAGTACTATTTTCTTCGTATTTTGAAAGTATGTCATCAAATTCTGGGTGTATGTCAGAAGATGCACCTGGTCTGTAAATGTCAGCAGAAGTAAGTTCGAGAGACATTTTTTTACAGTAAGCAACAGCTGTAAGATATTCTGCTACAGAAAGAGCTATCCTGTGTCATTGCATTTCTACAAACCAATATCAAGGGCATGGCAGTGAGGAAAGTGAATTGAAGATTGTAACACTAAATGGTAACTAGTATCTTTTTTTTTTTTTTGCCAGTGGTAATGGATATGTAAGGATATTGACAACAACATTGGAATAGCAGAGGAATTGAAAATGCTATACATTGATCAATGGGAAACTAGCTAAATTAATTATATTGCATATATACAATAAAATACCATGAAGAAAGCAAACACATATATAGTCTTGGGTTGAACCATATACCATTCTAAGTGCTCTACATTACATATACTAGCTCACATAATTTCCCAACAATACTACTACTATCCCATTTTACATATGAGACAAGAAGTTAAGTAACATGCCCAAGATGACATATATATGTATATATTTTTCTATGTCATAATATTGACATTCAGTCCAGTAATCCTCCACTGTAACAGCTCCTTTACTTTGCAGTGAAAATTGATTTGTATATTTTTTGCCTCTGAGTCCTTGTGGGATTTTTTTTTTAAATTCAAACAGAAAGTCACAAAAATTATAATCATCCTCATCAGTTCACTCAGTCCCACGTAATTAATTTTTTTTTATCTTGATCTTTTGTTAGCACTTTTATGAGTTCATCAGTTTTCCATTAGGGTTCTGAAAATGCTTATTCATTCAGTTCAGCAGTATAGTCAGTTATCAGAAACCTGTACTTGTCAGTCTTTTCTATGAACTCCTTGAAGATGAAACCCTTTCATAGGAACATTTTTGCAAAAGTATCAGAGTACACCCAGAACTGTCTGTAAATGACAAAACACTTAAAAATGACCATGGTTAAAGATTTGATGAAAGTTCATAATAATGCAGCTGACAAGGAAATTTAGTTATTTCTGAGATATACATTTTAAAGTAATAACTAGAATTATGACTTATAATATTATACTAGAACATATAAGATTTTCAGAAATTTCATGTAATGTCTGAAACATTTATATTAACATATTTCCATACAAATAACCCAAAGAAAGTTTAGTATTAGTTGTTTTTTTGTCTGTTTGTTTGTTTATACTGCAGGTTCTTATTAGTCATCAATTTTATACACATCAGTGTATACATGTCAATCCCAATCGCCCAATTCAGGACACAACCATCCCCACCCCACCGCGGTTTTCCCCCCTTGGTGTCTATACGTTTGTTCTCTACATCTGTGTCTCAACTTCTGCCCTGCAAACTGGTTCATCTGTACCATTTTTCTAGGTTCCACATACATGCGTTAATATACGATATTTGTTTTTCTCTTTCTGACTTACTTCTCTCTGTATGACAGTCTTTAGATCCATCCACGTCTCAATAAATGACTCAATTTCGTTTCTCTTTATGGCTGAGTAATATTCCATTGTATAAATATGTGCCACATCTTCTTTATCTATTCATCTGTTGATGGACACTTAGGTTGCTTCCATGTCCTGGCTATTGTAAATAGAGCTGCAGTGAACATTGTAGTATACGTCTCTTTTTGAATTATGGTTTTCTCTGAGTATATGCCCAGTAGTGCGATTGCTGGGTTGTATGGTAGTTCTATTTTTAGTTTTTTAAGGAATTACCATACTGTTCTCCATAGTGGCTGTATCAATTTACATTCCCACCAACAGTGCAAAAGGATTCCCTTTTCTCCACACCCTCTCCAGCATTTATTGTCTGTAGATTTTTTGATGATGGCCATTCTGACTGGTGTGAGGTGATACCTTGTTGTAGTTTTGATTTGCATTTCTCTAATGGTTAGTGATGTTGAGCATCCTTTCATGTGTTTGTTGGCAATCTGTATATCTTCTTTGGAGAAATGTCTATTTAGGTCTTCCGCCCATTTTGGGATTGGGTTGTTTGTTTTTTTGATATTGAGTTGCATGAGCTGCTTGTAAATTTTGGAGATGAATCCTTTGTCAGTTGCTTCATTTGCACATATTTTCCCCATTCTGAGGGTTGTCTTTTTGTTTTGTTTATGGTTTCCTTTGCTGTGCAAAAGCTTTTAAGTTTCATTAGGTCCCATTTGTTTATTTTTGTTTTTACTTCCATTTCTCTAGGAGTCATTATTTATTGAGGACCTGCTATGTGCCCGGCATGATGCTAGGTCATTTTTTTTTTCAACTTTATTTAGGTATAATTTACATATTGTAACACTCATCCATTTCAAGTATACAATTCAATGATATTTAGTAGATTTAATGAGTCGTATAAGTACCACTTTAATCCAGTTTTAGAACATGTATAAGATCCCTGTGCCCACTTACAGTTAGTCTCTATTCCCACCTCTAGCCCCAGGCAACTGCTAAGTGATTCTGTCTCTATAGATTCAGCTTCATTCTGATCTCTTCAATTGCACAATTTGGGTTGTACCTCACAATGGCAGCCCTTCTTGGTGTCGCTCAGGGCATTCATACCAATCCTTGGCCCTTTAACACCTCAGTGCCAACAGTCCAATGCCAATATCCCTTTGCCCATATGCCATCATTACCAACCCAGTGCCAATATTCACAGCCAGCACCCCAAATCCACACATCCATCCCATTACCAATACATCCCACTGCCCCATCACCAACAGCTCGTCCAAGAACTAGGCAGTCCTTTGCTGCCAGGTGCTCTTCTAAATGCCTTGTAATGCCACCTCTGTCCCACTCATGTGTTTCCATGCCACCCCACTTTCTGACAGTCCCTCACCACCAATAAGTATCCAAGGAGCCAAAAGAGCACAGACGAAAGACTTCTCTGCCAAAGAAGAATCAAGGCAGACCTCCAGATGCAGAGGGACCCAAATGAAAAGGAAGTAACTCCACCCCTTGCTCTCAGAGGCACCCTCCCCTCGACTACTGCACTTCGATTTTGAGACCCTTCAAGTGGGCACTCAGTACTGCTAAACAAACCTATCACAGCCGCCCTAAGGAATTTACTTTTCCACTCCCTAGAATAACCATTTCAGACACTCTTCCTGAATCTCCAATATGTTCTCCCACACCCAGTCACACTTAACTGATGGTCTCATCATCCCACCATCTATTCACCATCCCACTGTACTTAAGCCTACACCCCACCTTCCTTTCCGTTACATGAGATGAACTGTCAGTCTAATGGCAGCCCCTACCCCTCACTCACCCCTCGCTCTGGATCCCATCCCATCTCTGTGGCCTCTTTCAGGATCTTGCTCCTGCAGCCATCCCCTCCCCTTCCTGTATTACCCATTTCCCCCTCTCTGCCCAGCCACTCTCATCAATGTATAAACATCCTTTAAAGAAACCTTTCCTGATGCCACAGCAACCCATTTCTCTCATCCTTTTCACAGGAAAACATCTCCCGAGTGTTGTCTCTATTTGATATCCCCCTCTTGTTTTACTGCACATTCTTTCTTTTGTTTTTTTTTTGTGGTTTTTTTTTTTGTTTTTTTTTTTTTGCGGTACGTGGGCCTCTCACTGTTGTGGTCTCTCCGTTGCGGAGCACAGGCTCCAGATGCGCAGGCTCAGCGGCCATGGCTCACGGGCTTAGCCGCTCTGCGGTGTGTGGGATCTTCCCGGACCAGGGCACGAACCCGCGTCCCCTGCATCGGCAGGCGGACTCTCAACCACTGCGCCACCAGGGAAGCCCACTGCCCATTCTTTCCTCAACCCATTGGGGCATTTTGAATAGGTGCTTGTAACAGCGTATAAAAAAACCCCACAAAATGAGATATAGTGAAAAGGAAGGTTATCCCCTTCCCCTGCTGCCAGCAACACAGTTTCCCTCCCCAGAGGCAACTGATAGTCCTTGTTTCTCATTCCATGTAGAAGTAAATACCTCAATCCATTCTGAATCTCCTTTTATCTCCACCCACACCAGTGACCTCTCTCAGGCCAGAGACCGTTCTCTGTCTCCGTCTTACTCAAGTTCTCAGCAGCATTTGACATGGTCCACCATTTCTACTGTATTTTCCTCCTCTCTCTGGCCATTTTTTCCCAGTCTCCTTCACAAACTCCTCCGACTCTTTTCATTCTCTAAGTGGTGGTGGGCCCCGAGTCTCAGTCTTCAATCTTATCCCTCCCTAGGCATTCTCTGTTCTCAGGTGACCCTGTAGCTCCATGTCTTTTCTATATGCTGACAACAACCACATTTTAAAAATCTCCAGCCCAAGATCTGGAGCTCCAGACTCCTAAATATTAATCCCCTTGTATATCTGAATGGCATCTCCGACTTAGAGAAATACTGATTTCCTGCTCCAAATACTTTCCGTTCAGGAAGTGATGGCATCATTCACCCATTTGCTCAGACAACTGAGCTTGACCTTCCCACAAGCATCCAATTCACCAGAAGACCTGTCTGCCCCCTTTTCAGGATATATCTTGAATCCAGCCTCTTCTTACACCTCCATTATGACCCCCCCAACCCAAGTTCCCATCTTCTGTCATCTGGAACACAAGAGCCTCTTCCCTGTTCTCCCTGCTTCTGCTCTTCCCCCAAAGCTACAGTCCTTCCTCCACACGGCAGCCAGAGTGAGTTGGAAAATATCACTCCTCTGCTTGAGACACAAGCCTTCTAATGGTTTCCTGCTTTGCTTAGAATAAAATCCCACCACTTTACTGTGGCCTAGCATGATCCACCCTACTCTCCCCCCCCACCAACCCTCCACACCTGTCCCCTGTCATTCTCCATGGAATGCCTTTCTCTCAGACCTTCAGGGGCTGCCTTTTCTCACTACTTCTAAGGACACAACTCAAATGTCACTTCCTCCAGGAAGCCCTCTCTGACCACTGTCACACCTCTCTACTTGTTTTTTTCTTCTTTACAACCCTTCTCAGTTCCTGAAATTACTTGTGTACATGTCTATGCCCCACTGGAATGCAAACTCCTTGAGGACGGGGTCTGTGATTTGTTTCATACTTTTTAATCCCTCAACAACAGTGCCTGGCACATGGAAGGAGCTCAATCCATGTTTGCTGATTGACTCCTAAAATGAAAGAGCAAGCTTATCAGTGACGGGTAGGGTCTGTAGGGGCTGGGAGCCCTTCCGAGCACTGTCAGATCATCTGTGGTCTCTTTAGAATTAAAAAAAATTCTCCAGCGCAACCCTCCCCATCAGCCCCACCAGAGACTTGGCAGAGGTCAGAAAGGTAGTCCTATTTAACTCCTTCCTCCACTGTCCTCACACCCACAAACCCAGTAGAATCTGCATCTTGCTGCATCTTGCTGCATACTACAGGCTTGTAAGTGTAAAGCCTCCTCTCCCCCCACCCTTCCTCTCCCTCTCTCCCCATATTTCCCCTGTGATGTCAAGGGGAAACAAGCTGGCTTCACATCAGACCCAGAAGTGGGAAAGACTTCTACACTAACTTATCTCCCCACAGGGAGATGCAAAATTTGCCCATAAATAAAAGATTTTATTATTTAGCTTCAACATTAAATTTCATCGGTCTACAGCATGTGTTTCATTACAGCAGACATTAACATGTGCTTAAAAATTCTGAAATGCAGCCCTGGCTTGCAGAATTCTAGCAAAGAGACTCCAGTGTGGTCTTAGAGAGATGCCCCAGACTTCACCTTCCCAAACGGCACTGGTCATCGTGATTCTTACATTCGCAGGGCACTTTGTGCTGATTTAACATGTGGTATTAGAGGTGGCAAAGATGCTCCCATGGTGCCTCTAGCTGCTTCTATCTACTGCTGCTTCCAATCTACTGCAGGCTGGAAAAAATAAAATCCCGCAGCCAACGATGTTAGAATGGACTCCTAAGTAAGCATCAAGACCCCCCAAATGAGAGCTGAGAATTCTACGTGAAAGACACAAAGACTTCGTGATAGCTGTTCTTTCCGTCCACTAGCCTTTTTCCGTTCTTTTCTAAAACCTCCTTTGTTCTTGACTGTGCTCCAGAGAAATGCTTCTCAATTGTAAATATGCATCACCCGGGATCTTGTTACAATGCAAGTCTGATTCAATAGGTCTGGGTGGGGCTTAGGTCTAATAAGCTCTCAGGTGATGCAGATGTTGATGGTCACTGGAACGCATGTCGAGCAGCAAAACCCTGGAAAAGCCCTCTCCTATATGATAGCCACTAGTCATGTGTGGCTATTTAAATTAAACTAATTAAAATTAAATGCAATTCAAAATTTAGTTCCTCCGTCACACTAGCCATATTTCAAGGGCTCAACGGCCACATGTGGCCAGGTGCTACCATCCTGGACAACACAGATGTTGAACATTTCCATCATTGCAGGAAGCCCAATTGGACAGCAGTGCTCTCCAGAGCTGAAGGAGTTGGAAATATAACCCCCAAAGTGTGATATGTGACATTCCCTGACACCCCCAGAGTGGCCAAGGGCAGACCAAAATCTACTTGAGATCAAATGCATAAGCACAGGTATCATTCTGTCCAGATGAAGTCCTCGGTCTTACACTGCATTTTTCCTCTTCCTCACGGCCAGGCCCACCACTGTAGGTGCATCTTGTCAGTCAAGACCGTGGCCGTCACTTCTGGGAGACGTGGAGCAGTGATTCAGTGCAGAGGGAAGGCTTATAACCTGCCCCCACCCACCCACCCCACCTCCCTTCCCCTCTTTATTTGCTAGAGGGTCTGGAATGTGGAGGGGAGTTTACAGCACAAACTGCAAAGAAACTGAGGCCCTTTGTCTACTGCTTCCACTTCTCTGAGCATCTTCATTCCACGAAGAGGAGGGGAGAAGAGAATGTCAGAGAACTGAGTTGATTCCACACACATTGGAGCAATAAAGCAATGAGACCCAACCCCCTCCACTCAAAC
The DNA here is from genome assembly GCF_964374135.1 of Grampus griseus. Classification (NCBI taxonomy): domain Eukaryota; kingdom Metazoa; phylum Chordata; class Mammalia; order Artiodactyla; family Delphinidae; genus Grampus; species Grampus griseus. The sequence continues at coordinate 119,874,626 of NC_139018.1, read as the reverse complement.
CGATCTGGGCCGCCAATTGCTGCAGTAATTCACAGCACAAAATTCTCCAGCAGGGGAATGAGGGAGGGCGGAGAGATTTTCCAAGAATGCCTTTCATGTGGACCCAGAGCTGTCATTTTCCCAGCAATTCTGTGAACCAAGACCTGGGGCAATTGCCCAAAGTGCATTTGGTGAACATGTGGCCAGCTGTAGCAATCACCCCGAGAGGCGCATAACTCGGGGCCCCAGAAATGCCTGCCTCACCACCCTCAGAGTTCACGGCCCAGCAGGGCTGGAAAGGACCAGAGACTGGGGCAGCCTTGCTGTCTGCCTGGGGAACTGTTGTCCCTAGCTAAGCAGTGAAAGACTGGCCTGGAGCTGAACCCAAGCAGCCTCCTTCCTTAGGCAAGGACTCTGCTAATTTGCATTGGAACTGCAGCCTTATGTCTATAGATTCACAAGTAAGGCTGATGCCATCCATCCCAAATAGTCAGGTTAATCCTTCAACCAACCAGTAGAGACATAGCAGAAAGAATGCTGGTGCCTGAGTCAGAAGAACTGGGTTCAAAGCCCGCCTCTGGCCCTTACAAAACGTGGGATTTTGAGCAATTCTCCTTTCCTCTCTGGGTCTCAGTTTACTTCTCTGTAAAGGAAGGATAATACCTATTTTTCGGGGTTATTCAGCATTTGGTACCCAGGACCAAGTGCTCAGTGAAGGTTGACCTACCCATTCCATACTTACTAAGTGCCAGGTGCTAGGCAAGACAGTGCGGGAGATGATGGTGACACAGCCCCTGTCCTCATAGACTTGATTGTGTGGAGAGGGAGACAGACACTCATCAAAGAGGCACATGGAAAAGCATAAAATGACAACTGTGGCAGATGCAACAAGGAGAGCAACAACCTGCAATGAGAATCTGTCTTGGGGAAACTGACCTAGTCAGGGAGGCTGACTTCTCTGAGGATGTGATGACTGAACTGAGAGCTCAAAAGTTATACAGGTTAACTAGGCAAGTGGCGGGGGGCGGGGGGGAAGGACACTCTAGGCTTAGGGAAGATATGTACAAAGGTCCTGTGGTAGGAGAGTACTTGGCTGTCCAAGGATCAGTGAGTGAGAGGACACATGGAGGGAAGAGAGACTGGAAAGGGTGTTGAGATAAAACTCTGCATCTACCTCCTAGGGCCCTATGCTAGGTCTTGGAGGTCAAGCCGATTATAAACATGCCTGCCCTCAAGGAGCTTACAATGTATTAAAACAGGATGATAACTGTTAAAAGTTTCCTTTCAGTGTTCTTTGGTGTATCAAAGACATTATTGCATCTTGGCCCATGGCCTGTAAGAAATTAAGATGATGTCAAACTTGCCCACTTGGAATTTCTAAAACCCCTGACCTCTTACACACACACCTAGCTCATCTGCAAGGAACCGAGAATGAATCAGACCCAGCTTCCCAGAGAAGTCCAGGGATGGTTACGGAGAATGAATCCAGCCTGACCAGAAACGTCCCTTCTCTGCAAAATGCCCTGCCCTCTCCATACTGGCTTCTTGAAAAAGAAGATGGAAAGTCCATGGGAATCACATCCCATTTTCCTTCTGACTACACAAATGGTTTGCATTAGGCGACCATAGTGCTTTGCTGCCTTCATTCTTTCCAGATGAGGGGAGGCATGCCCTCATGACTGCAGGCATAACTGGATGAGTGAGTGGGGTGATTGATGCCTCCAGCCAATCGGAGGGAGCTTTCTGCTGGAGACAAGAGAAGTGCCTCAACCCAACCCACTTGGAATGGCTTAACCTAAGAATGAGAAACCCTTGACCGGGGAAGAGGAAGCCGTATTCCCAGTAATAGGTATATCTTTGTTCTTACCCTAGGTGTGGTGGCACCCTTTCCTGCTCCATAGCAGGCGGCCTAATGGTGGTGACAGTGGCAGGAGAAGCAGCAACAGCAGGGAGTAGCGCACCGGTACTAGGTGGTTATTGGAATGGGAATGAATGTTAGTCCACAAACACTTTATTAATCTATAACGGAACTAAATTTGACTGGTGAGCCCCCTTCTAGCAGGTGGTAGAAATTCAATCTCAGTCAATTTGGAAGTTTCTCTCCCTGTTTTATTTGGATTGGGCCTAAGCTTTGGGGAGGTTGATGGGGAACCAGGGGTGGGGGGAGGGGAGTGGGTGGTTCGGTACGGAACCTGATCCTCCGTGTGGTCAAGGGTCCACGTGGGCTTCATCAACCAAGGCAGCCTGATCTCAGCAATATAGTGGCGTGGTTAAAGGAACAGATGCCAGAGCCAGACTGCCTGGGTGTAAAACCTCGTCGTCTCTTTTACTGGCCCTGGGACCTTAGCCAAGTTATTTATCCTCCCAGTTTCTTCATCTGTGAAATGGAGATAATAATAGCGCCTACCTTACTGGATTGTTGTGAGGACTAAACGAGTGAATGCATGTGACGTGCTTTAGAATAAATGCTATATATAATGAATATTTACTCCTCTTTATATGGGGGTTTGACATTGTTATCTTCCCCCATGCCCAGTGGCCTGGCCTCTCTGCGTTCCCAGGACCCCACCCAGGCCATTTTTAATCACACAGGACTAAATGTGGTACCAGCAACAAGCTGGACCCAGAGAGCTTGGGGAAGACTCTCTCCGACCCCAGCTGGCCCGGACACACCCCACAGCCACCCCTTCTGCCCCCGTTGGGCACTGGGCACTTGATCTAGGAGAGGGCAGAGCACAGACCCCATTCAATGCCACCACCCAGCCTCCAGTCTCCACAGTCTTCATATTCCTCTGCCTCCCCTCCCACCTCCCAACCGTAAACTTGTTTCTCCTCACTCATCCTCATGTCTTAGTGCCATAAATATTGCCAGGACCTCGGCAATATTTGGCTTGAGTGTGTGACTCATAGCCAAAAAGACTGTTTTGGGGGTTCTGCTGTGTCATCTCTTCCAACAAGGAGCAGGGAAGGAATCCTTTGACTGGTGGAAAGGGGAAGGGCCAAGAGGTAGAAGGAAAGGTTGGGGGTTGGGGAAACAGGGCCCAACAAAGATGTCAAATGTTTTCTCCCCACATGTGTTGTCACCTTACTGAGGCTTCTGCTCAGGGCTAGTGCCTGGTTGTAGGAATAGTGGTGTTAGTGCTGGAGACCTGCTGCTACGGGACCACGCTGTACCTCTGTACACTCCAAACAGAGCTGCAGAGCCCTTTAAGTCAAAGGTGGGAGCACTTGAGCATCCCTACAGTCAGTGTGTCAGGAAGCATGTTCTCAGCACAGCCACTTGGTCCAGCCAATGATTGTTCCCAGGTGCACTGGGCACTCTGCCAGCTGCTGATGCCAGCATTGCAGAGTGTTTCTTGCTAACCAGCCCTATCAAGCTGATTCTGATTACACAATGGTACTTACCCCTGGCAGAGAGGACCAGCTATACACATCCTTCTAGAGCCAGTTTCTATGGAAACCTACAGCTCTTCTTTTCCTTTCTAGCTTTACTGTCCTCCTTACGGGGCCTTGAACACACCAAGCTTGTGACCACCCCAGGGCCTTTGCACTAGCTGTTCCTTCTGTTCTGATAGCTCTTTCCCCAGATATCCACATGGTTGGCTCCTTCACCTTCAGATCTTTGATCAATTGTCACCTTATCAGTGCGGCTTTCTCTAAGCATCCTATTTCAAACTGTTATCCCACCCCTCCCCATTCTCCACGCCCTTCCCTAATTTATTGTTCTCCAAGGCATTTAGCACCATCTCTCCTATTTACTGTTTATTCTTTCTCTCCACCCAATGAGGGCAGGGACTTTGTCGGTCTTATTCATGGCTTTATGAAAGAAAGATGAGATGAAAGGGCCTCACAGGAGCTCTCTGCCTTCTCTGTATTGTGTACACAAAGCAATAAAGCCCAGAGAGGTTAGGTGACTTGTCTAAGACCACACAGCCATTAAAAAGAGAAGGGGAATCTCTCCTAGTTAATTTCTAGTGAACTTGCACATCCTGCTTTTTCCAGCCTTCCTGTGGGTTTCTCACACATTGTGAGTACCTGTCATTCACTCCTTTCCATCTCTAGCTGTAGAAACCCCTCATCCTTCCAGGCACACCTCAAAGCCTTCCTGGGTGCCCTCGTTGGGAGTGACCCTTCGCTCCTGGGAACTCCAGGTTCTCTTTCTCTGCCTCATGAAGGCACTTCTGGAGTCAGCCTTGTGTTATAGTTGTTTGTGTAATGACTAGGCCTTGTGCAACCCCAGGAAGGGGCTGTACTTCCCATCTCAGTATCTCCCGTCTGCACCAGCCCCCAGGAAGGGAGTACAAGTATGAAAACAGACTCTCTTCAGCTTCAGTCCTTCCACATCCGCCCCCAAACATCCATTTCTACCTGAGAGCTCGAGAGAAGGAGAGGGACTTGGTGACAGATTACTGACCCAGAACATGAAAGAATGAACGGAGGGATGACTCTCTCTGACCCTTTTCTAGATTGTTCTTTCCTTATGGGCAGGATTTTTGTGTGGTAATTCTTCGAAGTCCCCCACAGTACCTGCCTCTGGGTTTGTAAGAGGCGTTTAGCCCTCCTTATGAAAGGAAAAATTGAAGGAATGGTAGAAGGAGGTCCAGTCCCATTTCAAGTTCAATTCTGGTACTGTGACTGTGCTGTCAGCTCTTTCCTGATCCTTTGCCCCACACCCCACACACCCCCGATGGGAGGGTCAGGCCCAAGTCAAATGCTCTGCCCCCAAGCCCAGCCTGCCTGGCAGGTCCGCAGCAGGTGCACCCAAAGGGCGGGACCACGGCTCTCGGGCAGACTCCGACGGGGCCAACATCAACAGGGAAAGGATGAGGGGGGTTGCAAACAGACCCTCCTGGGCCTTTGTCCTCCTGTCTCCCCCCAGCACAAATCTAAACAATTCAAGCACCTGCTGACAGCTGAGATAGGAGAGGCAAACCCCGGCTGGGGTTTTCAGCTTGGATTTCACATAACGAGCCTCTGGAATCTGGGAAGTGATTACAAGCCCACTGGGGAGGGACCACCTACAGGTCCTGGAACCTTTCATCGCTCTCCCACATGTGGCTCGATGGATGTTGGGCTCACCAGGAAGCTGCACTTAGATGAGAAAGATGCAAATCACAGACTCCGTAACAGCACGGTTCAGCAGGGCAGGGCTTGAGAATTCTGTGCTGGAGGCGGGGACACAGTAGGGTGAGCCCGGGGGAAGAGGGATTGGGTCTTGGTTTTCAGCGTTCTCCAAGAGCGAGGCTTGAGGAGGGCCCAGAATGCGCCCTAGCAACTCCACATCTCGTGCAAGTCCCATCTATGGCCCAGATGCGTTTGTTGAGTACCTGTTTTAAAATCAGGGAGCTGGAGAGAACTTGAGTTTCGCAGTCAAAACTGCCTCATTTACAGATGAGACCATCAAGACAGAGAGAAGGAAGGTGGGTTGCCTGGCATCATACAGGCTGGGAGGGGCTCAGCCACGCCTAGGTCTCAGGCCCCTGTCCTGGTGCTGTTAGCCCACCTGGCCATCCTCACCCAGTTTAGAGCCAAGAGGCAACCAAGCCAGGCTGGGATCCTACCCACTCATTCCTCGTCTGAGGAGCTGAGCTACTGGAAGCTCAGCCCCTTGATGGGTGCTAGGGTTGGGTTGGGGGGGGGGACCAGTGACAACCCTGTATGCTGGTCACTGTGCAGGTACTTTACCACATCCTCTCACTTCCTCCCTAGACTTCTAGGAGGTGGTGGGACTCGTGTTCTTTATTTTACAGATGAGGCAACTATGGCTCAAAGAGGTTAAGTCACTTGCCCAAGGTCATACAGGTGGAAAGTAGTGAAGATGTGATTCGAACCCAGGCCAATCTGACCCCAAGCATTTGCCCTTCCAGTGTGCTAGGCTCAGGGAAGATCACCTGGTACAGTTGAGGCACAAGCTGTCATACAAGGTTAGGAAGAACTTTGGGAACTATGGCTAGGAAGAGAGAGAAAATGGCATCTTTGAGGCCAGAGAGTCTTTTTTTTTTTTTTTTTAACATCTTTATTGGGGTATAATTGCTTTACAATGGTGTGGTAGTTTCTGCTTTATAACAAAGTGAATCAGTTATACATATACATATGTATATCTCTTCCCCCTTGCGTCTCCCTCCCTCCCACCCTCCCTATCCCACCCCTCCAGGCGGTCACAAAGCACCGAGTCGATATCCCTGTGCCATGCGTGAGGCCAGAGATTCTTAATCGCAGAGGTATTAAGAGGTTACCAAGACCCCAGGTGGTCACATAACCTCTCTGGGCAGCTTTTCTCTGCTCTGACTACAAACACAGAAACGCAGATTCTCCAGCCAAGAAAGGCCAGCTCGTAAAACTGAAAGCGTCACAGAGATGGGGCTTCAGGGAAAGGTCACAGGAATCGTCCTCAGGTTCCTCTGCGGAGGCAGAGGAGTTCAGGGATGCTGGCAACAAGATAATACCAGCCTGAGTATCTAGAGGGCACTGGCCAGGGTGAGGCTCAAGGGAGCAGGCAGGGCTGGGGACGTGGAAGCCCACCAGAGTCCAGCCTAGCCTTGGGCCAGGCCCAGAAACCAGTCCTGTTAAGCAAAGCATTGCACAACCACATAATTAACTACATCAATTGAGAAGGTCAACTAACTCATTCCAGCTCTGTGAGGCTCTGGTCAGAGGGGATGGGAGAGGGCAGGCTCCTGAGTTCCAGTGCAGTGTGTCCATGTTGGTTTAATTAGCTCCATGATTTCTGCTTGCCTTGGGCAGAGCCTCGCATGTCAGGCCCCTGGCAGCTGCCTGGCATCCTTAGAGGAGCCAGGAAAAGAGGGGGATACCCCAGGGCAGTGGGTGGGGTGCAGATAGGAGTGGATTGCTTGCCCAGGGCAGCCAGGGCAGGAAGTCTGGGGGTGGCAGAGCAGTGATACAAAGACCAAGGCTGGAGGTGCTGTTGGTAGGGCTCAGGTCAAAAGGACCAGGAGAGGGCTTCTCTGGTGGCACAGTGGTTAAGAATCTGCCTGCCAACGCAGGGGACACGGGTTCGAGCCCTGGTCTGGGAAGATCCTCCATGCCACGGAACAACTAAGCCCGTGCGTCACAACTACTGAGCCTGCGCTCTAGAGCCCGCAAGCCACAACTACGGAGCCCACGGGCCACAACTACTAAAGCCTCCACGTCTAGACCCCGTGCTCCGCAACGAGAAGCCACGGCAATGAGAAGCCCGCGCACCGCAAAGAATAGTAGCCCCCGCTCACCCCAACCAGAGAAAAGCCCACGTGCAACAACGAAGACCCAACGCAGCCAAAAATAAAATAAATAAATTTTAGAAAAAGAGAGAAAATGCTTAACTTAAAAAAAAAGGGCCAGGAGAAGTTGTCAGTGGGAAAACGAGGCCAGCAAGCTTGCAGAGTGTAAGGCAAGTCAAGACAAGCAGTTCAAGACAGTCATACGAATGCAAGGGTGTCATTGGCCAAGTTTGGGGCATTGCCAGCTATGCATATGACAGACGAAAGGCCCTCAGCAGCACTGAATTTTCGCAAGCAATTAGGACTGCAGACCTCTAGGAAAAGTCACAGAACTCAAAGAATACTAATAAAGGTAATGAAAAAATTGGGAAACTAGAACAATGGTTCTCCAAGTGCAGTCCTGAATCTGTAGCATTAGGGTCACCTGAGAACTTCTTAGGAAGGCAAATTATCAGGTCCCACCCTAGGTCTACAGGATCAGAAAATCTGGGAGTGGGGCCCAGCAACATGTGTTTTACACCAACCTACAGGTGATTCGGATGCATGTTAAAGCTTGAGAACCACTTGGCTACACAAAGTGTGGTCCACGGACCAACATCATCAGGTCACCCGTAAGCTTGTTAGAAATGCCGAATCTCAGGCCTGGCCCCAGAACTACTGGATCAGACTCCACAGTTTAACAAGATCCCTAGGGGGTTCACATGTACCATACAGTTTGACACCTGAGCTCCAGCCCTGGGATTCTTTGGTCTGAGTATGGATGGGTCTCTAGGACAAATAGATGCAGATGACAAGTGGGCCACATAGATCCCGTCATCAGCAAGGACTGTCCTCGTCTCTTCATGAATCCATGCTACTCCCAGAAAATGTCGCCGAGAAGAATAATGGCTTCACTAAGCCTGCAAACATGCCCCACCTAGACATTGTGCAGAAAGCAGATTGCAAAGCCGACATTACAAACAGCCTGATGGGAATATTGATGTTCCACAGGAGACAGCTGGGGCCCCTGAAATGCAGGCAGGCTCCCAGTCCTCTGTGATGTGGAGATGATTTAAGGAGAAGCAGCTGAGGGTGGCTGCAAGCAAGTGAAAGACCCGCAGGGACACTGCTGGGAAGACAAAGCTGCTGAGACAGGAGGCTGGACCCATGACCTGTCATCCTGTCTGCCCACGGTGACCCCGGTTCTCATTCTTTCCAGGGAAACCAGCAGGGCAGCAGTGGTGATGAATTATAGGAGAGAACCTTGCCTCTGATGGCTCTAAGCCAGAATATGAATGGCTTTATCCTCATGACACCAGAAATAATCCCTTTCTCTCCCATCTCCCTGCTGGCTTCCTGGTGCCTGATTCTATCAGACTAGCCTTTCCATACCTGTTAATAATAGCTGCTAATTATTATTTAGTGAGAGTTTACTCTGTGCCAGGCTCTGGGTTAAGTACTATGTGCCTACTTTTTGCACTTAATCCTTTTAACAATTCCATTAAGTAGATAGCACTATTTTGGGTTTTCACTAATAATTAGGCATTTACTAAATACTATTAGGATTTACTACTCTACCGATGGGGAAATTGAGACTAGGAGAAGTTAAGTAGCTTTCCAAAAGTCAGCTGGATGGAAAGGTGGCCAGACATCCTGACTCCAGCTTCTCCACCAAACCACTGTCTCTGGTACTCAGAGTGTGGTCCTACGGCCAGCAGCTTCAGCATCCATTTGGAAGCTTGTTATGCAGGACCCAGACTTACAAACTCAGACTCTGCATTTTAACAAGATCCCCCAGGATTGATATGCACGTTACGGTTTGAGAAACATGCCTGGTTATAAATGCCTCCCTCCCTTGTAATGATGCAAATCCCACTCGCGTGAGGGACACAGCTGGTATAAGTCAGAGACACTTCAACAGGGATGTTTCAGATTGTCTTTGGGGAGCAGGATGTTAGGAACCCAGAGGGAGCACCGGGTTCTAGAGGGACACAAGGGAGGGGGAGGGAGAGAGAGGGAGAGAGAGAGAGAGAGAGAGGGAGGGAGGGAGGAAGAGACAGAGGGAGAGGAGTGCATGCCTTCTTTAGAAACACATTGTCCTAGAAATCCGCCTTCCCGGGGTGAAGTTGTGCCTGCTTTTGTTTTCTGCACGTTGCAGTCTGGAGAATTGATGGCCCCTGCAGACACCAGTGAGAAAGAGATGCAAGAAAGCATTTCTGAGTTTCACTTTCCTTGGGCCTCAGCAACGTTATCTGGTGCGGATCATAATCCTGCCCACCTCCCTCGCAGGTGTGATTTAAGACCTGCCAGTGTGGGAAACGGTTCACAGGTTCAGAGTAGAACACAAGTCTAGGGCACAATCCTTATTATTAGGTTGACCAGGTGCCTGATCGCTCTGCCCTGCAAAGCCGCATTATAAAATTATTTGCTGAAAGGCCAGATCTGGATCCCTCTCAGTGCTACCCCCGCTCCCCTCTGCTCCTCGCAGTAACTCGAGGGCATTCCTGGACCAGCTTCCTCTCTCCTGATACTGGCACAAAAACAGCGTCTGCTTGTTTATGATTCTGCTCTTTCTCATGAAGTGTGGTCCTTTCAAGGCCTTTGATGACCGTGCCTTATGTCCTTCATGGTCACTGCATCACAGATCCGATTCCAAAGGTCAGTGTTACCTGTGTTTAAGAGTTCAGGATCAGGGGACTTCCCTGGCGGTCCAGTGGTTAAGACTTCACCTTCTAATGCAGGGGGTGCGGGTTCGATCCCTGGTCAGGGAGCTAAGATCCCACATGCCTCGTGGCCAAAAAAATCAAAACATAAGACAGAAGCAATATTGTAACAAATTCAATAAAGACTTTAAAAATGGTCCACTTCAAAAAAAAAAATCTTAAAAAAAATAAAGAGTTCAGGATCATCAGAGCTTAAGTCCCAGCTCCGCTATTTATTAGGTGTACGATCCTGAGTGAGTTTCTTTATCTATCTCCCTGTGACTCGGTTTTCTCATTTGCAAAGTGGGAATAATAATAGTCCCTAATTTACAGGATTACTGGGAATATTAAATAAAATACTACATGTGAAAAACTTAGCGAGTGCCAGCATTTAGCTGATATCCAGTAGCTATTCTTTATTAAACTGTATTTCAAAGTCTCTTAAGATACATCAATTGTGAGACATCCGTAATTTCAGAGATGTTAAAATATTTTTATTCATTCAACAGGAAAAGTGTTCCAAAGCCAAAGATGTTTGGGAACCATCAAGTTTATTTCCTGCCAGATATCTCTGAACCTTTAAAGGCTGCCTTCCAATGTGATTTCTAGGGTAGTTATGGCATTCAGTATTTCCCAGACTTAGTAGACAGGAACCCCTTTTCCATGGAGCATGTAGAGCGTTCTGTGGAATACAGTTTTGGAAGTGCTGACCTAGCCCAATGCTCTAATTTCATAGATGGGGAAACTGAGGCCCAGAGAGCAGAAGAGGCTTCCTGAAGTTAGCTGGTTAAGTGGTGGAGCCCAGGTCACTGAACAGCCTAGCTGGAGCTTCCTCTGCTAAACCAACTTCTCCCCCACACTTAATCTGTCACCTGTGGCTCTCCTCACGCTAACCCTGAGAGGTCCCAAGGAAAGGGATCCTCTCCATTGTACAGACACAGTCCCCTGGACACAGGGTGATGGGCAGAAGTGGAACTCAGATCCAATTCCTTGGCTTCCTGCTGTATTTTCTTAATACCCTAAAAACTCTGGAGGGAATGAGATACAGGACTGGGAGGGAGCAGTTGAGCAAGGAAGGTCTGAAAGGCCTGGGGCAGGAGGTGGTCTCAGTACAGACAGGCTCCAAACCAGGCTGACCTCACTTCCTAAAGCAGTATTTCTGGGCCAATCCTGTCCTCTCCTGTGGTGGGCTGAGCTGCAGGCCATCATCCGTCTGCCCCACCAATCTTGGTCAAACAGTGGGGGTGGGATGAGGGAGGAGGTACCAGAGGTACTGCCCCTCATTTCACACCTGCCCATGTGCAGAGCCCTGTGGAATGGAGGGCAGACCTCCAGGTTCAATGTTATTCCATCGCCAAAGAATAGCCACAGGGACTCACTGGGCAGATCAGACCACATATATGAAGTCCACCGGGAAGTTCTTTCAGCACGGCAGTTAATTCGATGACTGCTTTATTTTAAGAGTAGTTTGTGTTTCACTGCCTAAGGTGAATTACTCTGAGGAGTTGTTAAGCAATTCTTCAACTTTGAAACCTCAGTATGATGTTTGTGGTCAAACATGATTATTTTCACAGACTGAGTGACTCACAACCTTTTCCCCTTTGAGATGCACATGATGGATGATGTTTATCCACATGCTTGACCCGCCCCCAATGGGAATAGACTCCCTCGGATCAGCAAAAATGGTAAAGAATGGCCGCCCCAAGTGTTGGTGGGAAAGGTTAACTTTTATACATTGCTAGTGAGAGTATAAATTGATATAGACCCAACAGAGAACAACTTGGCTGCACCCGATGAAACAAAACATGTAATTTCGACTGTATTCCCTATAAGCCTGCAATTCCATCTTTAAGGATGTTCCAGAGAGGAGTTCAGCATGTACACAGGAAACACCTCCAAGGGTAGTCACTACAGGATGTTGGTATTCATGGAAAACTGAAAACAACTCAAATGTCCATCCATAGGAGAGAGACTAAGCAAAATACGGTATAGTCACATAATGGAATATTTCACAGCAGTTAAAAGAAATGAATTAAATCTATATGTATCATTTGGGATAGATTCCAAAAATATATTGTTAAGTGAAAACAGAAAATTACTGTTTGATACAAAATTTAAATTCTATTTATATAAATTCTCAAATAGAAAAATCAGTACTACATATTTATCATAGGTGTATACAAATTTATAAATGTAAAAGAGAAAAAAACAGACTGATAGGAACATACCACATACATGATAGTGGTTTTCCCTGAAAAGGGGGAAAGGAGTGGGATGTTCTGAGGGACGAAGGGAACTTCACTTTCTCTGTAAAGCTATCATGTCAGTTGCATCTGATGAATCTCAGATTCTCTTGACTTCCCCTGTCTCCTGAACGCTTGACCGCTTGCTCTGCCTCTGGCACTCCACAGCAACTGACACTCCGCAGGCCCACCTGGTTCCACCTGAGGCTGGCTGGCCGCATGCCCAGAATCTTGGGTTCTCCCATCATTTCCGGGCTTGAATGAAACAGAACCTGGGATCTGCAGCAGGGCCTGGGGTCTGGCTTCCTCAGTGGCCGCCCAAAGGGGCCAGGCATAATGCAGTGGCTCTCAGCTGGGGTGATTTCCCCCCACAGGGGATATTTGGCAATGTCTAGAGATATTTTTGGTCGTTAGACCTGGGTGTGTGTGGGGGTACTACTGGTATCCAGAGGGAAGAGGCCAGGGATGCTGCTAAACAGCCTACAAGGCACAGGATAGACCCCCTACAGTAAAGATTCATCTGGTCCAATGCCCATGGTGTCAGAGTTGAGAAACCCTGGTGTAGCGGTTAAGAACAAAGTCTCTAGAAAGACTAGCTGTGTGACCTCAGACGAGTTACTTCACCTTTCTGTGCTTCAGTTTCCTCATCTGTAAAAAGAGCATAATAAGTGTATCTACTTCATATGGTTGTTGTGAGAATTAAATGTATTAATAATTAAATACATTAATAATTTAAAAAATAAATTTATTTATTTATTTAATTTTTGGCTGTGTTGGGTCTTCGTTGCTGCATGTGGGCTTTCTCTAGTTGTGGCAAGCAGGGGCTACTCTTTGTTGCGGTGTGCAGGCTTCTCATTGTGGTGGCTTCTCTTGTTGTAGAGCACAGGCTTCTAGGCACGCAGGCTTCACTAGTTGTGGCTTGCGGGCTCTAGAGCGCAGGCTCAGTAGTTGTGGTGCATGGGCTTAGTTGCTCCGTGGCATGCAGGATCTCCCCAGACCAGGGCTCGAACCCGTGTCCCCTGCATTGGCAGGTGGATTCTTAACCACTGCCCCACCAGGGAAGTCCCTTAAATACATGAATAATTTATGTCAGTGAATGTCACTTCGAGAATGTAATAATAATAATAGTAGTAGTAACTCTGCCATGGAGAATAGTAACATTGAACATGGTAATATTTTTTAAGGAAGCCACTCACAAACTTCAAGCTTCAATAGTTACAAATATTTCACAATATACTTCACAAGTTATGAATTCTTAAATGCACACTTTCCCCACACTTTGACCCCTCTGTGCTCAGGGTGTATCATACAATCATGGTTGGCAGGTGGCCATCACACAGAGCTGTCACTGTCTGCACACGTGCATAAAACTTGGAAGGAAATTCTGGAGACAGCAGAGAAGACCCCCTTTTAAGAAATGGTGCATCGGGCTTCCCTGGTGGCGCAGTGGTTAGGAATCTGCCTGACAGTGCAGGGGACTCGGGTTCGAGCCCTGGTACGGGAAAATCCCCCACATGCTGCGGAACAACTAGTGGTTGTGTGCCACAACTACTGAGCCTGCTCTCTAGAGCCCGCGAGCCACAACTACTGAGACCACATGCCTCAACTACTGAACCCCGCACGCCTAGAGCCCGTGCTCAGCAACAAAAGAAGCCACCGCAATGAGAAGCTGGCACACCGCAACGAAGAGCAGCCCCCACTCGCCGCAACTAGAGAAAGCCCGCACATAGTAACGAAGACCCAACGCAGCCCAAAATAAATAAATAAACTTTTTAAAAAAAGAAAGAAATGGTGCATCACTCACTATTGATGGCTCAGAGGACAATATTATGTGAAAATATGGTCATTAGTGATGCTGAATCAAAAAGTGACCCAAGATTTGCACTCTTCTGAAGGGAATTCATTTTGTTTACATATTTCTTATGTATGTACAAAAGTGATATATTATCATTGCTTACATATTTCTTCTTATGTATGTACAAAAGTGATATATTATCAAACACCCATGTCTAAATAAATGAGATTTTTTAATAAGGACATGTTTAAAAATTCTACATGAGAAAACCTTGTGCCGTAGTTTACTAGGTAATGTTCTTTTCCTAGTGGTACATAAAATAATGGTGCCTCTTACAATTTATGACATCATAGACTTGATGAAATGTGTAATAATCATACTGTCATTTACTGAGTCCTTATAATGTGCTAATCAGACTGTATATATTACCTCATTTAATCCTCTTAACAGCTCTATACTGTATGTACTATTATTGTTCATATTTTGCTAGTAAATAAACTGAGACTCAGAAGTGAAATAACTTGTCCAAGGTCAACAGCTGATAAGCAGAGCTAGGACTCCAAAGCCTTGGGGCTCAAACTTTGAATCCTGGTTCAGAACTACAGTCAGAGACTGTGTCTTATTTTCCAGGTGTTAGCAGCCTAACGCATGGATAGTAAAAACAGAAGGTGGCTGACCCAATGCTCAGCAACCTGTGGGCTGGTCTTCACGCTGCTATTTCTCCTTCCCTACCCCCGTTTCTTAGCACCACCAGACCTTCCCCAGCATAGCTCCCCTGCCCAGTCCAATGGTAGAATACAACCAGAACTGTGATCAACATGGAGCACCACATTTCAGAGACTGCTAGTCTCCAGGCTTCCCTAAGGAAGAAAAGTTCATGTGCTGCACAGCTGAGAGGGGCTTAAAAGGATGGAGATGTTTTACAAGCTTTGGATAAAAATCATGTGGTCCTAGGCTGAACCACATCTTTAGAATTTTTCATTTATTTTCTCCCTTATAGTAAACTTCTATCTCTACAGATTCCAGCAAATTGCGGAGCAAAACACAGAGTCATTGTAACCAAACATCCAAAGGTAATTATACAACGGCATTACCAATGTGCAAATAATAAAAGCCCAATTGTGAAGCCTAGCAGATGTATCCTATTAGCATCACCAAGACTTAATTCCAAACTGTGTCTCCTCTCCAGCAGTACAGGCCTTCCCAAGTCTCCCTGTGTGCTGGTGGAAGAGAAGATTGGCTGTTTGCAGCGGGTGTGGGGAGATGGTAAGCATTGCACCGGGGATCGAGAGACCCGTGTTCTTAAAGCTTGTGTGACCTTGAGCAAGACGCTTGACTGTCTATGCCTCATTCTCCCTCCTTTAAAATGTGTGCCTTCCCCCCACTACCCCAGTTTCTGAAATTAAATGGCAGCTCTCTTTTACTCTCTCCCATAACCCTGTGGAATCTGGTTTTCATTCTCATCATCTTTCAGGGCCTCTGAGCAAGTTCCTGTGCCCTGTTTCTCTCAACAAGGATAACTACTTCCACCTGCCTTTGTAATTGGTTCCTGGGACAAGAAAAGCCTCTTGACAAGGCTGGGCTGCCTTGCGTGTGTTGGATAAATGCTTGAAATATGGATTTTCTCCCCCCTCACCCACCCGTCCCCAGGGTTCAGAGCTGAATGCATCAAGAAGTTCTGCTGTTGGCTTTGCAGGAGCAGAAGTTTTGCTTTTCCTCGGCTTTGTGACTCACTCACTCTGATGAGCAATGAAAAGACTGGGGTCTAGACAGTCTTGGATTATTTCCTGCCCCGATCTCCCACTCAGGTCATGGAAGTTGGCAACTGCAACCACTCTTTGCATAGAGGCCTAGAGAGGGGACAAGATTTTCTCAGTGTCTCACAGCAACTTAAGGCTGAACTGGGATGTCAGTCCTGGTGGTCTGACTCCAAGTCCAATTATCAGAGTGAGAGAGTCAGAAGAGGCTGGGCTATGGATTCAAACTGACCTGAATTTAAACCCAGCATTGCCACTGGCTCACTGTGTCTCCTCTGCTTCCCCGTCCCTGAAATGCAAATAATAACCACCTCACAGAACTGTGAGCATCAGACGGGATAATGTACAGGGCACTCATGCTGTCTTGGGCTTAAAACTAGAAAAGACCCAAGTGACAACTGCTGGCACTTTAATGGGGATAGAGAGGAAGTGTTATTGCCCCACAAAAATGGAGAATTGGGGTTAAGGGAAGATACCTAGCAGGACAGGACTCTTTTTACTTGAGGGACCTTAAAACACTCCCCATCACTTAAGCATATGAAGAGACAGGAGTCCCACTTGTTAAATGGAGAAGTGTGAATCAAAAGTACCCTGAGTATCATACGTAAATCATACCTCAATAAAGCTAATTAAAAAATCCTGAAATTGGTAAAGATCAAAATTCCTGGTAACAGACGGGTATCAAAGGGTGTGGGGAAGTGGGGGCATCCAGTGCAAAGTCCGAGGAGGGCAACTTGGCAAGAGTCATCAAAATCAGTAATGTCCACGCTGTTGGGTACAGCAATTGCACTAGTGGTAGCTGGTTGCAGGCGGCCCCTCCGCCAGTGCGGTAACGACCTCGGCTCCTTTGGTATAAAACACACCACCCGCACTAGAGCGTGGAGTGGGCAGAGGCAGCTTCACTTAGAACTTGTTGGGGTGTGGGTGAGGTGATGGGCGTTGTTACTACCTTGAGGGGAAACAGTTTTGTGCCACTTGAGTTGCAGAGGCGGCTGGGGCTGGGGCCGGGGAGCAGCTCCTGGTCATGAGGGGACCACTCTGGGAGGGCTTGGAATCTGGCAGACCTGTCCATTCGTCCCTGCTCTGCTACCTACTAGCTGTGTGGTCTAACACAAGTCACTTTGAGTTGCTTTTCTCCATCTACTCACTGAAGATGGTACCACCTTCCATGAAGAGTTGACGTGAGGATTAAATGAAATCCACAGGAGGAACTGGCTCAGTGTCTAGTGTCTGGCCAGCAAGCAGTGAAGGTTTTTCTCTTCTCCAGTTTATCCGTGTATCCCTCTTCCTATCTTTTTCTCTTCACCTCTCTGTTGGCTTTTTTGTAGTTGTGGCCAACACTCCCCTGCATCACACCCCAGCAGCTTGGAAGAGCATGTTTCAGAGAGTGATGGACCCAAGAAGCAATGGCTCACGTCTTAGCCCGAAGCTCCAACCTGTTCTGCCCTCCCTCCCTCCCTCCCCCTGGTCCTGAATGCCTGGTACACTGAGTTGGCTTGATCCTTGCCTTAGGCGCCTGGATTTCCTCCACTTCCTGACAGGGCCCCCAGCCAGCTCCCCCGTGTGGTTTCGGTTTGGCTTACAACTCTGGTGCCGGCTTCCTCCTTTGTCTGACTGTGGAACCTCCCCCAACCACACACCTTAGCAGAGGAGGTAGAAATTCAGACCCTGTCTCCACTAGTCATATCAAAAGCAATGTGCTTTAGAAACAGACAAACAGCCGTTTTATTTTAAAATAATTATAATCTTGCAGAAAGTTGCAAAAATAATAGAGGTCCTATGTACCCTCCACCCAGCTTCCTCCTATGGTGACATTTTACATGTCAGCATTACACTTCTAAAATATGTGTTTGGGCTTCCCTGGTGGCACAGTGGTTGAGATTCCACCTGCCAATGCAGGGGACACGGGTTCGAGCCCTGGTCCGGGAAGATCCCACATGCTGCGGAGCATCTAAGCCTGTGAGCCACAACTACTGAAACCTGCATGCCTAGAGCCCATGCTCCACAAGAGAAGCCACCGCAGAGAAGCCCACGCACCACAACGAATAGTAGCCCCTGCTCGCCACAACTAGAGAAAGCCCCGGCACAACAACGAACACCCAACGCAGCCAAAAATAGATTAATTAATTAATTTAATTAAATAAATAAATAAAATATGTGTTTGGTACTTGTACCATCTGGGCAAGGATCTAGTATAGAAAGAAGATTTAGTGGTTCAAACCTTGTCATTGCAAATCTTCTGTTCCATCCCTCCCTGAAAGGCCTGATCTTTCCTTTCTCCAGGACATTGTTCACTCACTGCTTCTGCCCAGAAAGTATTCTTTATCAGCCAGAGACTCAGGTGAGCTTAAGTCAAAATAGAATTTACTGGAAAGCTGTTGAACTGCACCAGAATCCGTGGGAAGACCAGGAGGCAGAGCAGGAGCCAGGAGAAGGACCATGGCATCCAGAACTCCTTGGTCACTCCCTCAGAATGCTCCCAGGGCAAGGAGTAAATGTCCACTGCTTTGTTTTGTGCTGTTTTTCCTGTCCTTTGCCATCTCTTTGTGAAGCGTTTCCACATCACCCCAGGCAGAAGTGGCTCACACATACAGCCCTTCCCAGCTGGACTGTGTTTCTTCGGGGTCAAGTTCTCGGTCTCTATATAACCTATAATATTTATCAACATAGGCAACCAAGAAGTATTACGAATAAATACATTTGGGGGCTTCCCTGGTGGCGCAGTGGTTGAGAGTCCGCCTGCCGATGCAGGGGACACGGGTTCGTGCCTCGGTCCGGGAGGATCCCGCATGCCGCGGAGCGGCTGGGCCCGTGAGCCATGGCTGCTGAGCCTGCGCGTCCGAGCCTGTGCTCCACAACGGGAGAGGCCACAACACTGAGAGGCCCGCGTACCGCAAAAAAGTAAATTAAATAAATAAATAAATAAATACATTTGGCACCAGAGGCAGTTAATTTATTTTACCAAATTCATTAATTTATTTTACCAAATTCTTTGGCCTTCATACATAACCAAAATGAGGGGAAAACTGCCTCTTTTCATTTTTGACTCAGTGAGAGTGCCAAAGCAGTGAGTGAGTGAATTGGGCTTTTAAAATCATTAACAAAGCTTTTAAGGAGCCCATGAACTTGTAAATAACAGCTACAGAAGGTTTTAATTAGCATGATGTTAAAAACAGTCACTTGACCTCTAGGCGCCCTTCTTTAAAAAGTGGGATAATGAGAGTGGCCACCTGCCTAGCTCACCGGAGGCACTAGTTTATTAATGAGACCAGTGATAGCAAGGTGCTTGGAGCACTTTGGATGAAAGAAGGAGGAAAAAGCTCTCCGGATACTAACTGTTATAATGATGGTTTTAGCCAAAAGTCCTATTATATCTAGACTCCCTCTGGTGACCAATTTAGCATACTGTATATAATACATTCTGAATTAATTAGTTTCTACAGCCTCTCGGTAGACTGGGAGTTGCCAAATGACAGTAGCTATGCCTTTGCTGAGCCACCATGAATATATTCTCTTGGTGGTTAGCCCTGCCACCTTTTTCACGCCGGGCCATCTCTCTGCCTTTGCTTTGGTGCTTTGCTCTCCTCGACAGTTTTCCATTTGAAAGCCAGGCTTTTCAGTGCCGCTGTGCAGTTTGGGGAGCATCATCGTCACCATCCTTAGATCTCTGGACATGGACACAGGAACTGATTCATTCTGTTTGGTGCCAGAAAGCAAAACTGGCACAGGTGAGACAGAGAAGAACAGGTTTCAGCCCAACATAGAAAACGTTTTCATAGCCACACTTGCATATTCAATGGGCATCTCGTAGTCAGTGCCCTGCCCCCAGAGACAGAGCCTGTTTGACAAGGGTTCTTGGTTTGTAGACATCCAAATGTGCTCCAGTGAGTTTTAACAGAAAAGAGTTTATACAGATGGACTGTGCTTCACCTCGACTCCCTTCCGCCTTCACGTGTGCCTTCCTCTAATGGCAAGGCCGGAAAGCTAGTCTGTGTTTCCCAGGCTGGCAGATGGGCTGGCACAGAAGGTAGAGGTGAGGAGGAAGCTACAATTCTACTGGGTCTACTGATTTTTTCAGTGGCCCTTGCAGAAATTCCAGTGTCCAATCACTAGCTTTACGAGTACTGGGAAGCAGAGCACAAGGCATTCACTGGTGTAGACTAACAGGCACAGTGTGCCTGTGGTGGAGCTGCAGCAGTGGTTGTGGTTTCTGATCATGGTGACGTCCTGACTGTGACAGTTTGATAACCATAGAGGCTTCTGGACTGTGGCAGCATCCGTGTGGTGCTGGAACCAGTGGCGTCCTGATCACAGACGAGGTAGCAGCTCTCTTGGCCCCTCTGAGAGTCATTCACATGCCTTCAGCCTAGAGTCGTGTCTACAGCTCTGCCATCAACTCTAAGCCCTTTCATACCCTGTAGTGAACCATTTTCTGCTTAACTGAACTGGAATGGACTCTGTCCTCTGTTATAGAGCCCTAGCCGATACAAAGAGATACATAGAGCCTAACAAATCCCTGGGACTCTGTCTAGGGCGAGTTTACGGGAACAATTCACAAAACTACACTGCAGATCTGAGCTACCAAGGGAGCTGTTACTATGTGACATTCAGGACTGTCCTCACCTGCTCACCCCAGAATCATGCCAAGTCTACCCCGTCCTGTGCCAGCAAAACAGATGTCCATGCTCCACCTCCTTCTCCACATAATTCAGTTCTGAAACAGAGTCTCACACGGATGCATTTGACCAGCAGAATATGAATCACAACCAGATCCTGACCTGCAGAGGAGCCTTGGACATGTAGTCATTAGTGGTTTAGCCTCTACAGTTCAGAAAGGAATCATGTGAGCCAGTCCACAGTATGTACCACAGAATCACTGACTTTTAGGGCTGGGAGAGATCTTAGAGAGGAGGATAATTCAGCCTCCAGAGACAGATGAACTTGGGTTGTCCAAGTTAGAGTCAAAATTACAGCTGGTTAGAGACAAAATCCATGAGTACGAACATCTGGCCCTGTCTACCTGCTCCACTTTCTCTCTCTCTGAGACTCTGATGGGTTCCGGAAGGAATTCCTGCATTTGTTGGGAGTCTAGACCATATATACCCAGTGTCCAGGGATCCATATTATTTTCCCAAAAGGAAACACTATGGGATTTGGAAAACTTCTTTCCTCTGAGTTAGGCTAAACTGGTTTCAAATCCTGACCGCTTCATGTCGTCGGTGTGGCCTTAGACAAGTCACTTACCCTCTCCGAGCTTCAGTTTCCTCTTGAGCAAAGTGGGCAATTGTAATGTCTGTTTTAATGGGTTTTTGCAAAGCGTGAAATGTCAAAAGCACCTGACATACAGTAAGTGCTCAATAAATATTAGTCCTGTGATTCCCAACTCTTTGGTATTCAGTCAACATGTAGTTATATTTTTATGCAACATGAAGATATTTCCTAAAAGAGCAACAGAATTTAGAATTCTCAGAATTTGCCATGGAAACTTAACCCTTCAATTACTGCATAAGCCTGCAAACATCTCCAGGCCCATTCTTATGTTGGCAATTTTTCAGGCAAATGCCCCAGTGTAAGCTATATCTAAGATGAGGGTTACTGGGAAAGTTTAGTGCCTTCCATAAATTTGGTGTTTATTCATTATGAAGCAGAAGGGAGGCCCATTAGGTCCTGTTGCAGGAGCACACACTGACTGAGAACTGTTCCTAAGAGGTATGACTTGGGGCTGAACCAAAGGAAGCCTTCAACTTAGTGCAGTTTGATGCTTCCCACGGTAAACACAGGCTCTCCCAACCCTGACTTCTTTCTTATTCGTTCCAGGGACAACTGGTGAGGCTCAGAGGAAAGAGTTGTGCCTCAGGAATCACTGGAAAGCTGGATCTCACCTTCCCTTTTCTCTCTCTCTGGGCCTCAGTTGCTTCATCTAACAAAAAGGGCTAGGGCTAGAGGGACTTCCCTGGTGGTCCGGTGGATAAGAGTCTGCATTTCCACTGCAGGGGCCACGGGTTCAATCCCTGGTCAGGAACTAAGGTCCCGCATGCCACTCCCCAGCCCCCCCCCCAAAAAAAAGAGGGCTAGAAGACTGTTATATCCTCGTGCCAGCCCCCACCTCCCTCCCAGTGCTCAGATCTGTGATTCCAAGGCTTAATGGTGGGCTCACCCACTAGAGGGGAAGCATCCTGGGACTCAGGAGATAGTATACAAAGACAAAGGTCTCTACCTATGCAGAGCAGCTATTTGTTCAAACAGAGTCTTAATTCCTAATGATCTCACGAACTATACATATTGGACTCACAGCTCATACAGGGCTAGGTCCTAAAGTCAGGACTTAAAGTAAACATCCTCTTTAGTCAAAATTACCCTTGAAAATCCCCAAGATTGTATCTGCATTGCATGACAATATCATCTTTCAATAAGATCAGTACAGCCAGTTTTTCCTCTAGTTTGGGATATTTGAACACCAAATATAATAGTGGGCTTGTGTCTGGGGACTGTGTTGTATGAAAATAGAAAATGTTCAGTGCTATAGACACATCCAGTGCTGGGAGATAGATGCTCACGTTATGAAAGGTTGAGTTCCACTGAGGGGAGAGATGCAGGGGCTGGGCAGGCAAAGCGAAGTCCAGAGGAAGGACAGGAATGGTCCTTGACACCAGGAGCAAGGGGAATGTGTAGGGCGGAACTCCAAAAGGTCAAAGGCCAGCAGGTTGGGGGAGGGGCTCCAGAGATCAGGCCAAAGTGACGCAGTGATGCTGAAGGGGTCCTCAGCAGCCCTGCCGAGCGCCCTCCAACCCAACCACCTTTCTGCTCAGCGCTGCTTGGTCTTAAAGGGCCCTTCTCCTAGGTCTGCAAAGAGATCTTCAGAAAAGGCTCAGATAATTATGTTATCTACGTTGAGAGAGAAGTGATCCTACTGAGATGTGGAAGATTGGGAAGACTTCGGGGAGAACAAGGGTGCTGGGTGGGTCTGCATAGCCGGGGAGGATGGGGGTAGCATTCTGGCATGGGAGACAAGTGGGAGGCGGGGCAAAAATAGCAAAAGCAGAAATGTTGAGGTGGGGAAGCTCAGGACCTGTTAGATGGCCAGATGAGCCAGGAAGGTGAGACATTAACAGGAATGGAAACAGGTGTCCTGAGCCAGGTACCAGAGGACTCAAATATCAGGCTAGAGACTTTGGACTTTGGCCTTTGTGTAGAGACCAGGGGTTTTGAGCAGGAAAATTACTGTAATCAAAGTCGATTCTCCTGGAAGCCCAGCTGGTCAGTGGGGTGCAGGTGGATGCCAGTTAGGAGGTCAGACAGGAACCCAGGCTAGAGATAATCCAGGTCCCATATGGGGTAGTGGTGAGAGCATGGAAAGGGGGAAGGTAGGAGAAGGATGCAGCATGCTCTGAGCTCAGGTACCTGGGAGCCAAACTTCAATTCCTTCCATGTAACACTATGTTGATCCCCTACAGTTCTTTCTGAATGTCAGGACCAAGTCACCCCATTTCCAGAGACAAAGCTTCTTGCTTTAGAAACACACAAAAGTATTCTGGGTCCTAAAACTAAGAGAGAGTGTGAGCTTTTGTGACCTCTGGCCGAGGACTGAGAAGTCTTCCCTAGAGCTATGGGACTCTCTGCTGCATGGATTTGAGGAGTCTCAGCTTGTCTGGCTTCTGCTTTTAAACAATTTCCCACCATCATTGCTGCTGACACCGTAGGCATACTCTCAACTGGGAAAAACCTTTCCAATTTGAAACTTTAAGTGCTCAGTTAACTAAGGTCACAGAGACGGATCTGACCAGAGATCAGTAGAGGTCCCTGCCTCTGATGTTCTCCACTCTGCGTTCAGAAAAACGAATTAAGTACTCTCTGAGCTTGCGTATGGGGTGAATTGACTCATGTATCCACTCAACAAATATGAATTGAACACCTACGATGTGCCAATTCTAGGCACTGGGGATACAAGGGTGAATGAAACAGTCAAGTCCCTGTCCTCATGGAGTCCACATTCTAGTAGGCGATAGACAACAAAGAGTGAGTGAAATGTACAGCATGTGAGATCATGATAAGTGCCGCAGAGAGGAATAAAGCAGAATAATAAGCACAAGGAATGCTGGGATTTGCCATTTGTGTTGGGTGGTCAGGATGGGCCTCGATGAGCAGGTCGAATTGGAGCGGGGACCCGGAGAAAGTGAAGGGCAAGTCATATGGGTGTCTGGGAGGAGTGTTCCAGGCAGAGAGACCTGCAAGTCCAGAGGCCTGGAGAATGGATTGTGCTGGGTGCTCAAGGAACAGCAAAGAGGCCAGTGAGGCTAATGTAGCGTAAGGGGGGAGAGGGGTAGGAGGTGAGGTCAAGAAGGAGGGGGCAGATGGCGAGGGCCTTGGAGGTCATGGTAAGGACTTTGGCTTTTTCTCCAAGTGAGATGAGAGCCGGTGTGAACTTCTGGGCAGAGGATGATAAGAGCTGGCTCCCATCTGGACAGACTCCCTCTGGCTGTTGTTTTGAGGTCAGTCAGGAGGCCACTATGATAATCCGGTGGTAGTTCAGATCAGGGTGATCTTATCAGTGGGGGAAGAGCAGACATCTCTAGGAGTAAGGCCCAGGGCACCTGAAATTTGGGGAGGAAAGGTCAGATTTTAACATTATGAGCTTTAGATGAACAGCCCCCAAACAAGTGTTTGCCCTCAAGCCTGATCCTTCTAGTCCAGCCCTGGGCTCTGAAGGCTATTCTGAGAGAAGAGTTGCTGCAGTGTTTTGAGTGGGGACAAACTTTTTCTTTTTTTTAATTAATTTATTTATTTTTTGCTGCATTGGGTCTTCGTTGCAGTGCATGGACTCTAGGCACACGGGCTTCAGTAATTGTGGCACATGGGCTTAGTAGTTGTGGCTTGCAGGCTGTAGAGCACAGGCTCAGTTGTGGCGCATGGGTTTAGTTGCTCTGTGGCATGTGGGATTTTCCCGGACCAGGACTCGAACCCGTGTACCCTGCATTGGCAGGCGGATTCCTAACCACTGTGCCACCAGGGAAGCTCAGGGACAAACTCTTTTAGAATGGATATCAAGCCTAGCAGGATGGCTGCTTTGAAAGGGCCTTTTGGGTGTCCTAAGTGTAAAAAAGAAAATCAGTTTCCATGGCCACGTTAGAGGACACAATTGGGAACTTCATCACCTGATTGCTCCCTCGGCGTTTCATTCACCACTGGTGCCAAGGACATTCAGTTCTTAATGTCGCTGTCATTCGAAAGGACAATGCCTCATGCTGCTGCCCCCCAGAGGCTACTAGCCTAATTGCAGCCCAGGCTGTACCTCCCAAACTTCACCGTGTTTTCTGAGCACAAACCATGGGCTCCACGTGCAGAGCAGCATGGCAGAGCCCTCAGAGAACTGAGACCAGAGAGGTGACTCTAAGATGCCCAACCCCGGGGCATCTGGCCTGCATTCCCATAAGAGATGCGGGACTGGGGGCCCAGAATCTGGTTTCCCATTCCTGCTTGGCTCTCATCTCACTGGATAACTCACCGTGGAACTCAAGCAAGACCCGTGCTCAAATAGCAAGCCCTTAAACTGGAGTTTCTCATTTTCCCTTCCTGCTCTGACATTTTAAAAGTGCTTATGGAATCTGTCCATTAAATGGAGTATGGTCTCCATATCATCCCCAATTCCTTTGAGATTCTTGCACCCTTCATCTCTCTCTCCCCAAACATCCCTCCTGGCACCTAAGGAAACCTGGGAAACCACACTGCGAGGCTCCTTCTGGGCCTGCCTTTCCTGCCTGTGCCCCAAGATTTTTGGAGTTTTTTTCTTCTTTTGCTCATCAAAACTGACCACTCCTAGTTCCATCAACTAACTAACGAGTGCTAATGAGGGATCATATTTTTCCACATCTCTGGAACCTCGGTTTTTAAATCTGTACAACACAGCTAATAATAATATTTATCTTCAGGATTATTATGAGGGTTACAAATTCTTTATGCAAACTGTCTGGCAGAGTGTCTGAGGTATTCGATAAATGGCAGACATTAGTCTAGAATGGACTCAGCTTAGACATCGTCTTCTCTAAGAAATCTTTGATTCCACCAAGTGGGGTTAAATGTTTGTCATCTGTGCTTCAAAGACTATGGAAATAATTCATTGAGTACTGGATATATGTCCACAGCAGGCTAGACACCTACGGTCAGCAGAATAATACCCTGTATCCCCCACTCCCAAGATGTCCACTTCCTAATCCCTGGAACCTGTGGGTATGTTACGTTACATGGCAAGAGGGAATTAAGGCTGCAGATGGAATTAAGTTTGTTAATCAGCTGACCTTAAGATGGAGAGATTATCCTGGATTATCCAGTTGGGCCAATATAACCACAAATCTCCTTAAAAAGTGAAAGAGGGAGGCAGGAGAGTCAGAGGAAGAGATGTGATGACAAAAGCAGAGGTCTGAGTGAGACCATTGCTGGCATTGAAGATGAAAGGGAGCCCAGAGCCAAGGAATGAGAGCAGCCTCTAGAAAACAGAAAAGGTAAGAAGAGGGATTCTCCCCTAGTACTTCCAGCAGGAATACAGCACTGCTGACTCCTTGATTTTAACCCAGTGAGACCCATTTCAGACTTCTGGTCTCCAGAACTATAAGATAATAAAACTGTGTTGTTTTAAGCCACTAAATTTGTGGTTATTTGTTACAGCCACTGTTAGGAACTAATACAACCCCTCACATACATCTAATTTGTACAATTATCCAAGTCATCATTGTTATTGTTCCCACTTTACAATTGAAAAACCTGCAGCTCAGAGAAGTAATTTGTCGAAAACTGCACAGCTAATAAATAGCTATCAGATCTTTCAATGCAAGTTACAAAAAACAAACAAACAAAACACAAATTGGCTCAACCTATGGGGGGGCGGTATTGGCTCAACCTGTCGGGGGGTGGGTATTGGCTCATATAACTGAAAAAAAATTCCAGAGGAGGTACTTGTGGAGACCAGGCAAGGCTTGATCCACAAGCTAAAAGGATGACACCAAAAATCCAGTATTTCTCTATCTCTTGTGTCTGTTTTCCAGAATCTTGGCTTCATTCTCAGGTTCCACACAGTGGACCCCATGGCTCCAGGCTCACCGCTGTGGTGGCAAAAATGGTTACAGCAATTCCAGATGTCACAACCTCACTCCCCACAACTTCTAGAGGAAAAAAGAAATCTTCCCTTTTTCAGACGGCCCAGCAAAACTCTTGTAGTGATTTGTTGCTTCTAATTATGTTAAACCCCAATTCCTGGGCTAAATACTGATCCCCATGGTGGACCTGTGAATGAGGGGTGGGGAAGGGTTAAATTGCCTGAAAGGAGATCAGAGTCCTTTGGGCAGGAGAAACAGGCAACTGATATCAAACGTCCACAGTGCTGGCTAGGAAAGGTCCACCACAAAGTTTCTGAGTTCAAACACTACTGCTTCCCAGTAAAGTCATTTTCTGACTCTTTGGACACATGGTCATTGTCTGTTTATCTTTCAGTGAGACTAAGGGACAAGGCTGGAGCCATCCTAATCTCCTCTGTGTTCCCAGCCCCTAGCCCATGGCCTAGCTGAGATGGATCATCAGAGAAATGTTTATTGGTCACTGGGGCTGCTCTCTCCAGGGAAGTGAGCCATTCAGGAAGTGCTACCTTTCTCTGATTCTGTGTGAAGCTGTGATGGTACCCGAGCAAGCTAAATGTTTCTGAGAAAATGTAAGTACTCCAATGGATATAAGCAGTGGCTTGGATTTAAGCCAGTTTGAGTTGGATGTTTCTTTTACTTGCAGCTAAAAACATCCTAACAGATACAAATGCCTTATGGGGTGGGTGTTGTGAGGATTTAAATGAGATAATGCATGTAAAGTACTTAAACACGTTTAACAGGTGTTAGCTATTATTATTACTTTTTTTTTCTTGGTACACGGGCCTCTCACTGTTGTGGCCTCTCCCCTTGCGGAGCACAGGCTCCGGACGCGCAGGGTCAGCAGCCATGGCTTACGGGCCCAGACGCTCCGCGGCATGTGGGATCTTCCCGGACCGGGGCACGAACCTGTGTCCCCTGCATCAGCAGGTGGACTCTCAACCACTGCGCCACCAGGGAAGCCCGCTATTATTATTTTTATTACCACTTATAATGACATTATTAATGAGTTCCTCAAGGGCAGGTTGAATACTGCCCATTCTGGAATGTAGTAAATAATATTTAAGTAATGGTTGAAACAAATTGAAGTATCCAGGGCACCACTTTACAAGGGTTAAGTTTCCATCAATCGAATTTTTAAATGCGA
The DNA here is from genome assembly GCF_964374135.1 of Grampus griseus. Taxonomy (NCBI): domain Eukaryota; kingdom Metazoa; phylum Chordata; class Mammalia; order Artiodactyla; family Delphinidae; genus Grampus; species Grampus griseus. Next base: position 119,846,681 of record NC_139018.1, on the reverse strand, counting down.
GTTATATTTTCAAATTCACTAAGCTAACTTGCTATTTACAGAATTTTCCTGTAGAAAGTTATTTTTCAAAGATAAGTCATTTCATAATTCAAATCATTTATGTTTAATTTGCCTATTGTACAAATTTGGAAATTCTTATATGCATGATCAGGTTTCTTCCATTCATTCAGTAGTTCACTCATCCATTCATTTACTCAGCAACTTTTTGGAGCAACTGTCATATGCCAAGCCCTGTGCTAGGACATAGGGAGATAGAGTTAAAACTTGGCCCCTGTGTTCAGGGAGTTCACAGCCTAATGAATGAACAGATAATAAACCAAGAATTACAGCAAGGTGGCTAGGAGGGTAAGAAAGAGGAAGCCCAGGGCAGAGGTGGTGGGAAGTGGGTGAAAGCAGTGAACGCTTCATCAAGAGGAGCCTCTACTGTTTCTGAAGGACAACCAGAAGTTAGCTGGTGAATGTGCAAAGGCTTGAGGTAACATAAAGCTTATTTTCAGGGAAATCCAAGTATTGACAGCATTGGTTTTGACTGGGTACAGCTTATGTAAGAATGGCACTTGTGTCAAGAGGTGAGACGGAGAATAGGCGAGGATGAGGTCCAAAGGGCCTCAAATGCTGTGCGGGGAAGTTCAGATTTTATCTTGAAGACAATGGGGAGACCTTTGAGGGATTTTAAGCAAACATGATCAGACTCGTGTTTCAGAAAGACTACCTTGGTGGTGATAAAAAGGGTGATTGGAGCTGTGGCAAGAGGGTGGAGGAGGCACGCCTCAAGCAGTTAGGGAGAGACCAGTGAGGAAATGACTGTTAGGTGGAACCATGTAAAATCATGATTTTTTTTTTTTTAGAAAATGGTCAAATGTCATCAATTCCATACGGTTCAAACTAATACAGTGGTCCAGGTAAGAAATGATCAGAGCCCCAATGAAGGCAGAGGCAGAGGAGATGAAACCAAGAGACATTTAGGAAGTCTAATTTGATAGGATACCATGATTTCTTTGGTGAGAGGGACAAAGGAAAGGGCATTTGTCCTAAACTGGAAATATACAATCACAGGCTATATAAAATAATTCTTGAACCTAGAAGAACACTTACTTCAATTAGTTTTACAGCTGAGGCCTGATAAATTCATTCATTTGGGTACAACAACACTGTGTGTTTGGGGCTGAGTTGGGACTGAAACCCAGGTCTCCTGACTATTCTACTATTCTAGCTTCACTGCACCTTGGATATGCCAAGAAGATATTTGTGTTAGTTTCCTGGGGCTACCATAACAAAATACAACTAACTGGGTGGCTTAAACAACAGAAATTTATTGTCTCACAGTTTTGGAGGCTGGAAACCTGAAAACAAGGTGTTGATAGGGTTGGTTCCTTCAGAGGGCTGTGGGGGAGATTCTGTTCCAGGCCTTTCTCCTTAGTTTGTAGGCACATCAACGTGATCTCTGCCTTCACGTTCACATGGCATTCTCCCTGTGTGTGTGTGTGTGTGTGTGTGTGTGCCCATCTCTTCATATGGCTGCCTCCACTTGTATATCCATGTCCCTGTTTTCTCTTATAAGGACACAAGTCCTTAGTGTCCCCACAGGAGACACAGTCATAAGGACTCAGTCATAAGACCCACCCCACTCCAGTATGACATCATCTTAACTAATTACATCTTCAATGACCCTATTTCCAAATAAGGTCACATTCTGAGATACTGGGGGTTAGGACTTCAACATATGGATTTGGAGGGGGGCACAATTCAACTCATAACACTACTTCTGAAAGTCCTATGTCATGTTACTGGTGGTAATTCTGTCTTTTCCCTTGGAAAAGGAAATACAGATCTGAGGAATAAGAGTCTTTTCTCTTTCCTTTATATCTTATCACAATGCCAAGGATAGTCTTCTACCCTGCAAGTCTGCGTTGACATACCTGGTGGCATGAGACAGGGATTTCAGTGAGTTTCTAAAAATTTTACTGTGTGGTCTTCTCGTATTGGTGGAAAGAAAAAACTCTTAACTGCATTCCATCTGACTAGATGGGCAGAACATGTGGTTACCTGCTTTGGGTGTACAATGGTTCCCTTTGATTTCATATGCCAAGGGCAGGCAGCCAACCGCTCTTACTTTACCTGTGATCAGGCTCAGCAGTGGCTTCCAAGGGGAGCTGAGGAATGGCAGGTGTTCCTATTCATCATGATGGTTTTTTAAGACATGGCCTTTATTTTGGAACTATCAATAATTAAATAGGCTTTCTCTGGGTAGAATGAAAGTGTAGGTTAGAAGGACACTCAGGGTTTAGCTATTGAGAGGGCTTACTGAGAAGATTTAGAAAAGTGTGGGAGTCTCCACCCCACCACTCACAGTAACTGAGACCATGTTTAACCACAAAGCTGTGGATGGGTAAAAACATGGGCTCTAGAGTCCCACAGACTTGGGCTTGAAACTCTGCCCTGATTTTACATTAAGAGTTGGCTTAGTTACCAAAAAGGGAACTAAGTAAAATCAGGTGCCTCCTGATATGATGCACTGAAAAGGACACAACATTGCTTATATAGTGCCCCCGCCAAAAGCGCATAATCTAAATTTAATCATAGAGAAACAACTGGGCAAGCCCAAATTAAAGGACATGCTGCAAAACAATAGGTATTCTTCAAAAATATCAATGTCATAAAAGAAAATGAAAGGCAGGGACTTCCCTTGTGGTCCAGCGGGTAAGACTCCACACTCCCAACGCAGGGGGCCCGGGTTTGATCCCTGTTCAGGGAACTAGATCCCGAATACCACAACTAAGACCCAGTGCAGCCAAATAAATAAATAAATATTAAAAAAAGAGAAGAAAATGAAAGGTAGAGGAACTGTTCCAGATTATAGGAGACTAAAGAGACATGACATCTAATGGAATACTTGATCCCGAATTAGATTTTGGATTGGGGGGAAAAGTTTCTTGAAAGAGCAATATTGGGGAAATTGGCAAAATTTGAATATGGATTATAAATTAGATAATAGTATTGTAGCAATGTTAAGTTTCCTGAATTTGATCATCATACTGTGGTTATGTAAGAGATGTTCCTTGTTTTGGGGAGATACATGATGTATTTAGGGTTGAAGGGTTGTAATTTCTGTAATTTACTCTTAAGTGGTTCAGGAAGAAAACTAGAATAAAAAATAATGAGGATTGTGGGCTTCCCTGGTGGCACAGTGTTTGAGAGTCCGTCTGCCGATGCAGGGGACACGGGTTCGTGCCCCGGTCCGGGAAGATCCCACATGCCGCGGAGCGGCTGGGCCCATGAGCCATGGCCACTGAGCCTGCGCGTCTGGAGCCTGTGCTCCGCAACGGGAGAGGCCACAACAGTGAGAGGCCCGTATACCGCAAAAAAATAATAATAATGAGGATTGGTAATTATACATAAAAATACTGTATTGGTATTTGAAAGTCACTAAGAGAGTAAATCTTAAAAGTTCTCACTACCAGAAAAAAAGGTAACTATGTGAGGTGATGGATGTGTTAACTAACTTTATCGTAGTAGTCATTTTACATCATATATGTATTATCAAATCATCACGTTGTGCACCTTAAACTTACACAGTGTTGTATGTGAATTGTACATCAATTAAGCTGAAAAATAAATAAATAACCCCCCGCAAATAATGAGGATCTTATTTATGTAATATGTAAAGAGAGAGAGAGAGAGAGAAAGCAAATGTGGCAAAGAGTTAACATTAAATAAATCTAGGTGAAGTGTATTAGGAAATTTATTATAATTTTCTCACAGTTTTTCTCTATCCTTGAATTTTTCCAAAATAAAATGTTTAATTAAAAAAGAAGAGATGAACCAGACTGGATATCGTCCAAGACACTGAACTAAAAAGGTGCAAAAGTATTACTGGAGTGTTAAAAATCTAACTAGAAATGTAACTTGAAAACAATGTATTGTGAAAACTTCTCTTTGCAGAATACGAATGTGATTGGGAAAAAATACTTATACAACTCACTTGTGGTTGAGAGATGAAGTTCCTAAGGGCAAAGCGAAGTCTTTTTAGGGAAGGTCCTCCTTCTCTACCATTCCCCTGTGAAGTTCTCAGTCTCTCTTCTAAATAAAAATGAATTACATTTTTTTTAATGTTTAAAAGAGAACCAAATTACCAGCCTCTCTTTTTAATCTGGTTCTGCCAGCTGTACAACTTTGAACAAGTCACTTCATCCATTCAACAAACGTTTATTTAGTACCCACTCTGTGCCAGGTACTGTTTAGATGTTGGAGACTTGGCAAGGAATAACATAGATATGGCACCTGCCCTCATGGAGTTTACAGAACAGTGATATGTGACAGATACTAGGTGTTGCCAACATTATAGGAATTTCCTTTTCTTCCTTGCTGATAAAACTCCAATTTTGCAGAAAGCAATGTGTGAGGGGGAAAGCCATGTGTGCTACAGATTGAGAGAAAATACTTGCAAACCACATATCTGACGAAGGACTAGTATCTAGAATGTATAAGGAACTCTCAAATGTAACGAAAGGAAGAAAGAAAGAGAGAGAGAGAGAGAGAGAAAGAAAGAGAAGGAAAGAAGGAGGGAAAGAAAGAAAGAAAGGAAGGAAGGAAGGAAGGAAGAAAGGAAGGGAGAAAGAAAGAAAGAAATCACTCCAATTAGAAAATGGGCAAAAACATAACACACATTTTACCGAAGTGGATATACTGATGGAAAATAACCACACAAAAAGGTGTTCAATCGCATTAGTCATTAGCAAACTGGGAATTAAAACCACAATGAGATATCACTTCATCCTTATCAGAATGGCTAACATAAAAAATAGTGACATCACCAAATGCTGGTAAGGATGTGGAAAAACTGGATCAATGGACCACTCATATCTTGCTAGTGGGAATGTAAAATGGCACAGTCACTTTGGAACAGTTTGGTAGTTTATTTAAGCACTAAATATGTAACTACCATACAACTCAACAACTGCACTCTTGGGCATTTATTACAGAGAAGTAAACATTTATGTTTACCCAAAAACTTGTACATGAATGTTCAAAGCAGCTTGATTCATAATAGCCCCAAACTTAAGTCAACCCAAATGTTTTTCAGTGATGGTTGAACAAACTGTGGTACAACCATATCATGGAATACATCCAGCAATAAAAATGAACCACCTAGTGATACAACAACCTGGATAGATCCCCAGGGAATTATACTGTGTGAAAAAAACCCAATCCCAAAACATTATATACAGTGTGATTCCATTTGTATAACATTCTTGAAATGACAAATTATAGAAATAGAGAACAGATTGGTGGTTATCACGGGTTAGGGGACGATGGAGTATAGCGTAGAAGAAATGTGGATGTGGTTATCAAAGGGCAACATGTGGGATCTTTGGAAATGTTCTGTATCTTCACTGTGGTGGTGGTCACAGAAATCTACACATGTGATAAAATCACATAGAATTAAATACACACATGTTCCCAACAAAATAGTGCTTGTAAAACTGCTGAAATCTGTTTAAGAACTGGGGAAGACTGGGTGAAGTGTTGTATGGAATCTCCGTTACTCCTTCTTTTTTTTAACTTTATTTTTATTTTATTTATTTTTGGCTGCGCTGTGCATGGGCTTTCTATAGTTGTGCCAAGCGGGGGCTACTCTTGGTTGCTGTGTGCAGGCTTCTCATTGTGGTGGCTTCTCTTGTTGCAGAGCACAGGCTCTAGAGTGCAGGCTCAGTAGTTGTGGCACATGGGCTCAGTAGTTGTGGCTCACAGGCTTAGTTGTTCCACGGCATGTGGGATCTTCCTGGACCAGGGCTCGAACCCGTGTCCCCTGCATTGGCAGGCGGATTCTTAAACACTGTGCCACCAGGGAAGCCCTCCATTACTTCTTATAACTGCGTGTAAATCTAAAATTATCACAAAATAAAAAGTGTTTTAAATGGGTGACTTAAAGCTCAGGAAAGCTGTTAAAAAACACACACACACAACAGAAAACGGGAGGGTGTTTTTGATTGTCACCATGGGAGGGAAGCACTTTTAGAATTTAATGGATGTGGGATTCCCATATTCCACAGGACAGAATTTTACAACAAAGAATCAACCTCCCCCATGGAACATGCTGCCAGATATTCAGGTAGATAACACACACACAAACAGAAGAACAGTAACAACATATATGTTTATACTTATCTGAACCTAGAATTTAATCCCATTTACAAATAAATGTAAAAGTAATTTGTGTATTATTTTAATACACTCTGAATTTTCCAGGAATGCTAAGTCGTATAAAAAGAGGAAAAGTTGTTATTTTGTTTTGCTTGGAACTTTGCCAAGAATTATTCCTCATTCCAGAAAATCAACAGTGACAATGCTTCCAATAATATTTGAGTCACCAATACATTTCATTAGCCTCCATTTAAGCTGGTCATTCATGATATATATACACATATGTGATTTATTATATAAATGCATTTATTATGTATATATATTTATTTTATTTTTAATTTTTATTTTTTTTGCCACATGGCATGCAGGATCTTAGTTCCCTGACCAGGGATCAAACCTGTGCCCCCTGCAGTGGAAGTGCAGAGTCATAACCACTGAACCACTAGGGTAGTCCCATGATATATATTTTTGAATGATATATGTATTTAGTCCTTAGTTTGAAATGTCAAATATAAAGTGTTGACTATATTTGTTAAATATTATCTTATGTTCTGTAAAATCATTATAAGTAGATGCAAGCATCTGATTACATCATGTTGTGTAATGTAGATGTGCCTGTGTACCTCCATATTATAATACATGTTTTTTCTAATAAATTACTTTTAATACTTTAAAAATACTATTAAAATACTTTTAATACTTTCTCATAAATTTCTAAAAAATTACTTTTATATTACAGTTAGGTCATTATATAGATTATTTGTAATATGTGTAATATTACACATTACATTACACATATTTATAATATATGTAAGTTATATTATCTATGAGTTTCATGCCAGGATGAGTAAAGGAGACATTACAAAATATGTGTCTTGAAAAGAGGGTGTTGAGTTTGATAGAGTGGAGAACTACTAGTCTAATTTCTGGTCAATGAGAGGTCTGTGGAGGATCTTCAGGAAAATATTTTCTTCTCTGATAAAAGAAAGAGAGGGGCTCTGCACCACTTTCCCTCCCTGTTTTGGAAGTTCTAGGACAACATAATGCTTCTGTATGATGCAGTCATCTTGCAAGCAGGAGGCAACAAGTCTGAGAAACAAAAATTAAAATGCTGAGAAGTGCGGTGCCAAAATATGGAACGAGCCTGGGTATTTGATGGTGTCACTGATCTGTTGCACTAATCCTAGAACTGCCGACTGTGGATAATTATAGGTCTGCATTGTTTAACCCACTGTTAGTCGGGTATTCTCTTGCATGCAGCTAAAAGTATCTAACCAATATATGGAGAATACAGTAAATGGGCAATTACAATCAAGTATAATAAAGTGCTCTAATTGAAATAGAGGAAGATAGGGAAGCATTTCTTCACATTCCCAACCCAAACTGGGGGTTGGGGGATTGTCAGTGAGTATTACCTGTAGGAAATACCTGGTCTAAGGCCTGAAGAATGAGTAGGGGGTTAGCAGGACAGGGCACAGGAGAGTGTTCCATATAGAGAGAACAGCAAGTGAAATACTACAGAGTGACAGAGCAATGATTCTGCCAGAAAGTAGGTTTCCTGAAAAAGGTATAAACAAATAGGTATGAGATACCAGATCAAATCCTGACTCAGTCACTTGGTAACTCTAAGTTACTTAGCCTCTCTGAGTTTCAGTTTCATCATCATGAAAATGACAGTTATGGTAGTTCTCATGTCCTAGGGTCTTTTTGAGAAGATTGTCACAATCATCCAGACAGGAAATGTTCAAATCTAGACCTGGGTGGTTATAAAGGTGCATAAGTAGAGGAAACATACTGGGGTTTGCTTCGACAAGGCTTGTTGAGTCAGTGTTTAAAGGGAGAGGGTACAGGATCAAGGATGATGTGTCGGTTTCTGGCATGGGTAACTGAGTGGTTGATGTGTCATTCACTGTTACAGGCAATACAAAAGGAGTAGTGGATTTTAAGGAGGAATTACGGGGTTCCGTTTTGCAGATTTTGAGTCTGGGGTGCCTGTGGGATGTGGAGGCATCCAACAGGTACTAGAATATACACCTCTGAGCTTAGGAGATGTGTTTGGGTTGCAGGTAGACAGGGAAGCAACAGCATATAACTAATAACTGAAACCAAAGGAGAAGGTGGGATGTGCCAGGACAACTGGTGAGAGGTGGTGTAAGGCCAGAGCCCTGAGGTATATGTAATACCCAGGACATTTAATGGCTGGGCAGAGGAAGAGGGGCCTGCAGAGGAAACTGAGACGGAGCACCCTTAAGGATAGGAAGAAAAAACAAGAAGTAGCGTCTGAGATCACGAAAGCTGATAGAATATTTCTCAACAAGGGGAGAGATCAAGTAGAGTAGGGTTGAGAAACGTGAGATTAACAAGTGGAGTTATGGCTGACCTTGACCAGAGGCATTTCTAGGGGGTGGAAGGCAGATTGGAGAGAGATAAGGAGTGGGAGGGGAAGGACGAACACAAGCAGCTCTTTCTGCAAAGTTGGCTGCCAACGGGAGATAAGACGGTAGAGAAGAACGTAGGGACTTGAGGAGCGGAGGTGGAGGAGGGACAGAGGCTTAAGCATGATTAACTGCCACTGGGAAGGAGCCAGTAGAAAGGGAGAGACTGAAGCTACAGGAATGTAAGGAAATTCATTCAACAATTAGTTGAGCGCTTCCTACGTGCCAGATCAGTTCTCCCATCCTCTCCAGAGAACACGCGTGTAGGCTACACATATGACAGGTTTAACCAAAGGCTTTATCTTCAGGGGAAAGAGGTTCTCAAGCTGTTTTTCATAGGAGCTCCAATTCTGCCCCTCTGCCCCTCCCCCCACCCCCCATCACCGGATACCCCAAAGGAGCCCCAACACCCCTGGATCTCACAATCTCAATTGGACACTTGAAGCCACAACTAACGGATCTCTAAGAGGGCCAAACTAGTGACGCCAACGCCGCAGCCTCCCCGGCGTTTCGCCCCAGCTCGCGAGAACAGAATCGATTACGCAAGGAATCGCCGCCTGGCTGGCCCCGCCCCTTCTCTTTCTTTGTCTCCAAGCCCGAAGATCTCGCGAGACTTGGGCGGCAAATCCCGCGAGCTGAGACCTGGGGCCGGTTCTGCGGCTCTCGCGGTGTTTGCGCGAGACTGCTCCTTTCCTGCTTCCTTTGCCGGTCCGGCTGCTTTCCTCCCCCTCTTCCCCGCCCGACCTCCCCCTCCTTCCCCCGCGGGCCCCCTCCCCGCAGGGATAATATGGTCTCCGGCGATGGACGCCCCAAGTGCAGGTTAGTTTCAGTTCACCGACTGGATCTGGCAGCTGTAGACGCGCGCTGCCCCGGCTCCGAGTTCTTTGCTTCTCTCTCCTGGAGTTGCTCGGCCGGCGCCGGGGCCCTCCGGGCTCAGGTTGTGCTCCCTTGGGGCCTGCCTGCTGGGCCGCACTCTGTGCGCCCAGGCCTCGAGGGCCCGGCCTCGCCGACCTCGTCCCTTAGCGTGACCCCAGCAGGGCCGTCCGCTCCGCCGCTGGCCTTGACCCGTACCGGCCTCGGCCCGTTGGCCACTGCTGGCTGCCAGCGGCTTCCCGGTACTCCTCAGTAGTACTAGGGTCGAGGAGAGGCCCACCATCTTCTCCCCGCCCCCCATTTGTAAGAGATGAGGGTGGGGGCTAGTGTCTCCTTGGTGGCGTCTCACGCAGCTAGTTGTTTATTCCGCTGTCCAGCCTCGAGCCCCTCCCTCTCTCTTTGCCTCTAGAAGCAGAGTGGGGGGTGGTCAAGGCCGAACACTGGTCAGCCAGTTCTCGGACCATTTATTGCAGCGCTGGGTCTCCTCCCCCCATCCACCTCCCTCGCTTAATCCTCAATAAAAAAGGAAAAACATTATATATTCTCAAAAAGTGAACAATGCTTATCGCTTCTCATTTCGGACCAAGGTCCTGGCAATGTTGGGGGTCCTGCCCACCTACTGCAGTGAATCTGCACAAAAGATCTGAAGGTTCTTTAATCTCAAGGCTGCCTCTCCGCCACTTCCCCCAAGAACCTTAGGAGCTGGGGCACATTCAAATAAGTCCCCTGGGTCTTCGACTTGGTAGTTAAGCTTCAATTCGTACAAAACCAGAAAGACGTGTCTTTTAGGGAGAATCTGCTAATTTGCCCAGATATTTTGTTGTTCACTTTACCTTTAGTCTTAAAGCCTGTGAAGGTCTTACCTGATAAGTTGTTTGTTTTTGATTTTATTCCTGTTGTTGAATGCTGTGTAAAAGTCCATCTTTTGGTTTTTTTTAAAAAATCAGTTCTTCTAACATAATTGTGGCGTTGTCCTGTCTGTATTTATGCAATTTTCAGGACATGTCTTCACAAAACATGCCTATTCATCCTTTAAATCATTCTTATTGTCCCTTTCTAGGTATTCTTTATTATCACATTTTCAGGAGTTAATTATTTTACTTTCTAGATATTGTCCCTTTCTAGGTATTCTTTATTATCATATTTTCAGGAGTTAATTATTTTACCAGTTTTTATTTGACAAGGGTCATGGCTTAGAGTTTTACTGTCCAATACAGTGGACACCAGCCACATATGACTATTTAAATTAAGTAAAATTAAGAACTCTGTTCCTCAGTCGCTGTAACCACATTTCAAGTGCTCAATGGCCACGGCTACCTATAGAAAATATAGGTAATATAGCGCAAATATAGAAGATTTGTGCCATTACAGAAAATTCTTTTGGACAAAGCTGGTTTCTAGGTATTTTCACTTTGAATAAGGTAATTTGTAGCAGTGTTTAATGAAAGCTTTTTTTTTTTCAGTTTTTATTTGACAAGAGTCATGGCTTAGAGTTTTACTGTCCAATACAATGGACACTAGCCACATGTGACTATTTAAATTTAAATTAATTAAATAAAATTAAAAACTCTGTTCCTCAGTCGCTGTAACCACATTTCAAGTGCTCAATGGCCACGGCTACCTATAGAAAATATAGGTAATATAGCACAAATATAGAAAATTTGAGCCATTACAGAAAATTATTTTGGACAAAGCTGGTTTCTAGGTATTTTCATTTTGAATAAGGTAATTTGTAGCAGTGTTTAATGAAAGTATAATTTTTTTTTCAGGATATGCCTTTGAATACCTTATTGAAACATTAAATGACAGTTCACATAAGAAGTTCTTCAATGTACCTAGACTTGGAGGCACCAAGTATGGTAATGTTGCTTAAATTTTCTTGGATTTGTTTAGTTTCTAATAATAAAAATGCATTTGTCGAGCTGAGTTGAAGAAATTTTAAATTTATTCCCACCATGTCGTAGCAGGTACACCTACACATATGTCTAACATTTTAAAAGCTTCTTGGGCTAGCTTTTGTTTGAGGAGGATGTAAGCCCATACCATAGCTTCTCATTTTAAAATCTAAGTTAGTTTAGTAATGATTTTTACCCCCAGGAAATTACTAATACAATTTTAAAAACAACAGAAACTTGCCAGATGATATTCTAGAGCTATTAAATGTATATTTTAATTTTCCGAGTGAACAGTGTCCCTATCCTTTGAATAGGAATCATCAGCAGGGCCCACTGATTTGAGTTGTTGACCAGGGCATGGTTTGCCCTGGCTTGTGCCCTGACACTCTTGGCAGACCTTTGCAGGCGCCTGACCTGGATCAAACCTTTCACTGAGGTTTCAGAAGAGTGAACTTGGCGGAACCCCAGAGTATTGGATGGAAGTCTTTACTTTATTGACAACTAAGTAATTTTCTCAACCAGGCCGGTGAAGGGAAGACCTGTTTGGAAGAGTGATTTAGATTATTATTTAATGACTTTTCAGTGAAAAGAAAAATTAAATGCAGTTTTGGAGGGAGCTTTTCCTTAACCTTGGTTTTTTCCTTCTTGTGTTACTTAAGATTGCTTTTGTGATTTTTCTGTAGATTTTGGTGGGTTTAAATGTTCTAGACTAGCAGTATTTTCTTGTACATTCTGAGAATATTTGGATATTTTAGAGTATATTTTGGAGAAGATCCCTATCCTAGAATTAGGTTGCCATTTCAAAATAAACAGTTCACCAAAATCCTTTACCTTGCATGTTTAGTTGCTGTGATTTGCATTGAGAGGTTGGTCTTTTCTTAGTGCCATGTGTCTTTCATTCACATTTATTTTATATCTTCACTGATGATGAATTTGTATTAATTTTGAAAAGGGAACAGCTAAGTTGATTATATATAAGAAAGATCTTTTATTTCCTTTCTCTCAAATATCTAGTGATTCTGGCCTGGAAGTTTCTTAACCCACATTTTATAGCTTAGTAAAGTAAAAGAACATATATGAAGATGTTTTTTAATTTAGTATAAGTTCTTTTTATGGATAATTTGTGGAAATGTGCCTACTTGAAGATAGCCTGTATTTCCCAAATGCAGGAAATCAGTAGGAAACTATCAAAACAACTGTAAAATGCACTGAAAGAGTGATTAATAAACTAAGAGCTATATTATCTCTGGAAAATAAGCTGTCACAGGCATCTGTACATAACTGAGTTCCAGAGTACCAGGGTTTTTATAACCATGATAAATATAATAAGAGAATGCCTTTAAATACATATGCCTTTAAAACAGAAATTTGGTTTTTATTTCTGTGGGGTTAAAACATTGTTTTTAATAGAATGGTTTTATCAGAGGTTTACTAAGTAATTACCTAAATAATTTCTTAGTAATTAGTAGGGAATAAAATTTGGAAGAAGAATTGACTTTGAAAGAAAGGAGCAACTTGAGTAGAAAAACAAAAAATCCTTGCTGCATTTTTGGAGGGACCAGATTGAATGGCCTCCCAGACATGTGCTTAGGAGACATTGCTTTGGTAATCACCAGGGTTCTGGACCACTGCCCTCTCTGCTTCCCACATTTGGATGCCTACCAGGCTGAGAATCACAGTTGTAGTGAGTAACTTAATGAAGGGCAAGTGTTCTAGCTCTCTTATATGTTGGGGAGGAAAGATAGTTGAGAACACTCATCTAAGCTCCCTGCTAACTGTATCAGGAATGCCTGCAGCTGCAAGGAACCGAAAACGTACTGTACAGTGACTCTAACAAATGGGGTTTATTTTTCTCACCTAACAAGAAGTCTGGATGTGGACATACTGGGACTGTATAGCACCAACATCAACAAGGACCTAGGCTTCTCACTTTTTTCTGTTTTGCTTTCATTTTTGGGGTTGCAAATAGCTGATGTACCTGCATTAGGTCCATGTTTTAGGCAGCTGGAAGAGCAAAACAGAAAGAAAAGCCCACCCCAGGAGTTTTTGCCTGTATCTCCTTGGCCAAAATGTCATCTCCACTCTCGGCTTTAAAGGCTGAAAGATGGTGTATTTAGCTTTCTGGATTTTGCAGTAGAGAAAGACAAGGGAGAAGTGGTTGAAGTGGTTGGGAGTGGGTAGTGAGTGAACTAGCCTAGACTATCTGCCTCACTAACAGTACCTTCCCTTATTAAGTCTGTCTTTAGATAGAGTACAACACAAATTACTTGATTTCTCCTTTTTTATTGCCATTTTATCTTTTTGCTTCCCAAGTTTATACTCAAGGTATCTTTTTTTTTTTTTTAATTAGTTAATACCAGCTGTTTCCTTAGTCAGTAGTTCTCAAACTTCTGTGTGCATCAGGATCAGCTGGAGGCTTGCTGGGCCCCATCTCTGGAGTTCTGGTTTGGGGTAGAGACTGAAAATTTGGATTTCTAACAAGTTGCCAGGTGATACTGATGCTGCTGGCCTGGGGCCATATTTTGAGAGCCACTTAGTTTTTTTTTTTTTTTGGCTGCGTTGGGTCTTCGTTGCTGCGCAGGGGCTACTCTTTGTTGTGGTGTGCGGGCTTCTCATTGCTGTGGCTTCTCTTGCTGCAGAACACGGGCTCTAGGCACTCGGGCTTCAGTAGTTGTGGCACGCGGGCTCAGGAGTTGTGGCTTGCAGGCTCTAGAATGCAGGCTCAGTAGTTGTGGCGCATGGGCTTAGTTGCTCCGTGACATGTGGGATCTTCCCAGACCAGGGCTCAAACCCGTGTCCCCTGCATTGGCAGGTGGATTCTTAACCACTGCGCCACCAGGGAAGTCCTATACTCAAAGTATCTTTATGGAAGTGGGCATATTGTACACGTTGACCACATTTTAAACTTTAATAATTTCACTAGTGGCAAAATGCCTTTTTAATGATCTGGAGCTGCCTGTCTGGCACTCCAGTGCATTGACTACAACCTTAGAGATTTTGAGTGACTCTCTTAAGTAGATCTCTGAATTTGAAAATATACCTGGTTCCAAGGAAGAGAGAAATCACTGTTGCCTGGAATAGTTAGACTACTTTCTGAAGGAAGGAGGACTTGAATTGATGTTAAACAGAGGAATCACAGAGGCCAGTCAACACTTGGGGAATTAGAATGACCAGCAAGCATAATGGAAAATGAGTAAGGGGGAAGACAGTGAAGAGACTGGCCTGGCTCTAGGGAAACATATTTTAGAGAGTAGCTGTTATTGGGCAAGAGGGCCTTCAGCCTGGCGTAAAGCTTCAGGCCCCCTTCTTTACCTCACGTTATCTCATTCATCTTTCTTTTTTCCTTCCTAACTGCTTGCTTTTTAACCATGGTACTGCTTAGTCCTGTAGTAGAGCCAGGACTTGGTTTTCCTAATCCTACCTTGTAATCTCTGAAAGAAAATCTGTATTTAATTTTTTAGGAGAGTTTTTATTGATTATAAGAAATAAGGTTGGGATTGGTAATCACAGACAAAAACATTATAGGCAGTGTAGAAACAGTTTCATTTTTACGTGCATATACAAATATATGTAAATGTGCTCCTTAACAAAAAATACAGTATATATTGTTTTGTAACCTTTTTTTATTTAGTATATCATGAACATCTTTCCATGTCATTGGATATAAGTATCCCTTGCTATCTGAATCTGTTCGGTTTCTGAGTCAGGGATTATGAGTTTGAGTAGAAAGGGATACCTGTACTTTTCTACAGCTTCTACTGTACTGGCTGCCCGGTATTACCTATATGAATGCATCATGGTTTAGTTAGCAGATCTTTGAATATTGAGGTTGTTAACCAACTTTTCCCTATTTATAAATAAAGCTGCTGCTGTGTGTGTAGTAGTTAAATTTTGATGCAACCTTATTATATAGTTACCGGATTGAAAGTATTGTTCCCTCCACCCGCATCACTTTTCTTTTTCACTTTTACTGTATATGTACTGTCTTTTCCAGTCTTTGTCCTTGAATATAAGGAACAGAAACTCACTTAACTCAGCACTCAAGAAAGAAGATGCTGTTACAGTTTCCAAACATCCAAAGGCAAAGGAAGAAAGCACAGTCAGGCCTCATGGGAACTAGAATTTCTAAGCCAGAGGCTGTTCTTTCTGTCACCTGTTTCTTTTTGAAGATCTACTCTCCAGTCTTCTGTCTCCACAGCCCACTTTACTTATTGGTATTGTGTAATACCCAATATAGCCACTACCAGCCATTCTTTGTGTGTTATGATTAGCTTACCAGCCAGTTAAGACTGTATCTCTAGATGACTTTTTCTCCTATTGTTTTAACCTATAGTTAACCTATGGTTTGGCTGGGCAAGTCGGGCGTCTATTGCTGGTCAGTTATCTTGCTGGTAGGAACACAAGTCCATGTTTTCTAATCTTGTCTCCTCCATGGACTCTGGAAAGGGCTGTAAGTTTGGTAAGCAATGAAATAGTTTGCTTGTAATATTTACACACAATACATAACTTTCTAAGGATTACCTTTACCTAATGTGATTCTAGTCCATCTACAATCATGCACTCACCAACCCTCCACATTTTGTCCAACGATCTGTTGGTTTTAACTGTGCCTTTGTAGACAATTTCTATTCTAGATTAGGTCCTTTTGGTAGCAGAGAACAGACACCCACTAGCTCAAGTGAAGAAAGATTTATTGTAATGATACAGAGCTCCCGAGCAAATGAAAGGTGGCTGTATCTCAAGAAAATGGGCAATGAGCCAGAAGTGAGGGAGCTCTTTATTTTTTCTCTCAGGGCTTCAGATTCCTGGCCCTCCTCCACTCTTCTGCTCCCTCTACTTCACTGCAGACAAGCTGCCTCTGCCTACTAACTTTATACATGGCCACAAATGGCAACCTCTGTCTCTAGCTTAGCTCTTAACAACTTTCTGGTTTAGCCTGTGACCTGATTGCAAATTCCTGAGAGAGGAATCTATATTTTTTCCACCAGGCTGTTGGTCATTAACCTGCCAAGGGGTTGGCATTTGCTTCAGTACTGTAGCCAGGGAGGTAATGGGACACTGAGCACTGTCCATTCCATGGATGGCAGTTTGGACAGGCACCATGAAGTATGCCTGTTATGTTAGCAGATAGTGCTAGATGACATGCTTACCAGGAGCAAATGAGAAGAGTGAGTGTGTCTGTACGTTTATCAATAATAGATACTATTTTTCTGGTTTTCTCTACCTTTGTCAGTGAGTGAAAAAAAAAATCTTAAAGAAGCAGGAATCTGTTTTCTCTTTCTGCCTTCTTGGACTCTCCATGGCGATATTAAAAAACAAAACAAAACAAAACAAAAAAGGTCAGAGTTCTTTATTGGAAATCAGTTCCATTCCAGCCTGGTACTGGTTAGAGATATAAGCAGTACCTTGACTAGTGAGACATGGGTGTGAGTTAATCCTGTTGCAAAGTCTGGGGTTACAGGGCCTTCTAGAACAGTTTCTTAATTTTTTCTCCAGGTTCCTGGCCTTAACAGGGTTTTTAGGTTTACACTAAAGCTACTCTACCAGTCCCCTTGCTCTCTTAGCCTGGACTCCAAAGATAGCCTCCTTGAGGCTTTAGGCAGGCCTAGAGTGTTTGAGTGTTTGTTTCCCCTTTCCATCAGTCTTCAGTGTATTTCTCTTTCATATTTAGTTTATCTAAAGCCTGTTGTTAATATTGATATTTCCTATGGGTATTTTCTCCATCTACTGTTTAAACCTGGAATTAATCACTTTTGAGAAATAACAAAACCCTTTTACATTATCTATCTTCACTACATTGCTTTATGTTAGGCAGGGAGGATAGTTTTATGCACATGAGGAAAATGAGGCTAAAAATCTCAGTAATATGCCTAAGGTCACATATCTTCTAAGTGAGAAGATCTGGTCTTAGGCTCATATCTTTTGACTTCAGACCAACACTTTTCCCCCCTTAATACCATTCTGTTTCCCAGCTTAATAAGGGCAGTCATAAAGTGCTAGTATTTATTGATTGTTTACTATATCCATTCTGTAAGTTCTGTTATTACCCACTTGGCCAGGGTCCCGCTACTAAGTACCATTACCTAATAAATGATAGAGGAGAAACTTGATCAAAACATGATGAAACTTTGAGATTCCAAAGTCTATGCTTGTAAAGCTGCTACACCGGGGGTTGTATGCTCATACTTACAAGGACCATAGAGGCACCATAAACAAGTGAAATGGCCCTGGCTGGAATTGTGGCAAGCAGGAGAGCAAATGCCCTATATAAAAGAGTAGGTGCTACTCAATTCCAGCAGAAATGTGAGGTTGGTGTTGTAAAACTTTCTATTTATCTTAAGCCAGAAATTTGGATTTTCATGTAAAAAAATCTCTGGTTTTTCAGTGTTGGCAATTAAACTTTAAAATGTTAAAACTGTGTAGAACAAACGAAACACATCTGCAGGCCAACAGTTTGCGACCTCTGCCCTGAGAGAGAAATTTTATTGCCTAATCATAGTAGCAGCCACTTAGCCTTGAGTGGTAAGATCTACAGTCCTGGAAACCTGGATATGCCTTTCATCAGCTGCCTCCCATGTAAAATAGCAGACCTCGGCATCTTTTTTTAAAGCCTGAACCACCTCTTGGATCTTACACTGAGTAATTGATCAAAAAGATATCTGTTGTTAGCAGTTCATTTCAGAAGTATGATAACACGTTATCATACTTTTTCAGTTTAAGTCACAGGCATGTTCTGGTTCCCTGCATGTCTTTTTGATTACCTATCTTTAGAGGATTAGCTTTCCAGATTCATAGGATTCTGGAAATTCCTGGTTAGAAGAGGTGGTATTAATCCAGCCCAGTTTTCTATTGATACTTGGTGCATGCATCTCTCAACAGTGCTCATTCAGCTAAGATTGAGTACTCAGATGTTTCTGGCGGGTGAAAGATGGCTAAGATAGCATCTTTGTGCTAAAGAAAGCACACAGTTTAGTAATGGAAAATGTAAGTACAGTGCCTTAGTATGTTGTAGCAGTCTCAGTCCAATCGGGGCATAGAATAGGGGAACTTTAATGTAAATAATTATTAACTGTGATACAAGAGTAATTGTAAGATGTAAGGAAATTCTTTATGGTACCTGTAGGACTGACAGAGAATACCCAAGGAAGGAAAAATTGGAAGGGGGTCAGGTACCATTGGAGAAGGTGTGGTTCAGCTCATTAGATCGCAGAGAGGTTTGCTGGTTTGGTCAGACTGGAGCTGGTCTGGAGTTGCTGGGCAGGCAGTAGGCCATCATCTTAAGTACATGCAGGGGAGTAGGCAACCAGCAACTGGTACTGTGAACGTGTATTGAGAGAACAGATCCTGGCAGGGGCAAGAGCCCTTCACGATGCATGGGACACATGGGGGCTTGCAGAAACAGCAGCAGCTCGTTGTGTGACCGTCCAGGCAGCTTGCAGGGGAAGTCCAGGCAGTGGCAGGACAAAGGGTCTTCTGCGCAGAGCGTCTTAGTCCAGGTTCTGGTACAGGCAGGAGGAGTCTTTCAGAGTGCACAGCTTCATGGGAGCTCTGGTTCCCATGTTGAAAGGGCTGCGGTGATAGTAACAAACGTGCATGTCTGTATTTTTTATATATTGTATAATAAAATGTGTCCGCATTTGGAAGATCTGCGTAACTTAGTGAACCTTTATTTCTCAAAGATCTTCAGTGAACACAGTGAGCAGAGAGTGGTGGGACTAGATAATGAGCAGACAGGCTTATTACTTCATTCATTTTTGAGAAAATGTCTGCCAGATATCCATATTTGAATAATCATAGTTGGTCATTTGTTCTTTCAAGTGAAAATGGTGTTCTTTGGAAAAAGTGGCTAATTTAGCTTGTAATTCAATCACACAAGTGTTTTTCCCTTGAGCAAAGATTGTACTTTGGTTTTGAGCAGAAATGCTGTATACACTTCATTGTTGTCACACAGAATATTGAGACTTGACCTCAGTGGTTGAGATTTAATAAAATTAACACTTTTTCTGCTTCATCAAGGACATTCTTAAGTGAAACTGGTATTTTGCCTGAAAATGAACGATACAGTGAGTACAAATACGGTTTGGTGCCACTGCTTTGAGTCCTGCTAAGGCATCAGCAGTTTTATCCACTATTGTTTTTGAACCATCAGCACATATGTCAAAATGGTGGAAAAAGCAAATAATGTCTTAGTTGACCTTGCAGATTCCCTGAAAGAGTTTCGGGGCCCCCCAGGAGTCCAGGGACCACACTTTGAAAACCACTGGTATGGGACATGTATGGAGATAGAACGATGAACTAAAGAATCTGAGTGAGAGATGACATAGTGGTGGCTTGTACTTGTTAGTGGTGGTGGTGATAGAAGTAGACAAATTCAAAATATATATGTAAGAGGTGTCACGGATGTTGCCTAGATACTTTGGCATAAGCATCTGGGTGGAAGGTGGTGCTGTTTACTGAGCTAGGGAACACAGAGGTGGTAGTAATATGGGACAGGGGCAGAGGGGAAATCAGAGTTCAGTTTAGGTACTAGTGAATTTGGAAACATATCAGTATTCAAGTAGAGATGTTTGTGAGGCAATTAACTACATGGTTCTGGAGCTCAGAAGACAGATCTGGACTGCAGAAAAATATTTTGGAGTTACTGGTGTAGAGATAGTCTGTTGAAGCCATAGGATCAGTTAAAACTCCTGAGAGGAGACGATATGGAGTGAGAAAAGAAGTAAGCCTAGATATGAACTCGGAGGAACTCCTGCGTTTAAAGATCAGGTAAAGGAGTAGAGGTCAGCCAGGGAACCGCAACAGGACTGCCAGAAAGTGTTGAGAACTGTAAAAGTGCCAGAATTTCACTCTCCTTGTAAGTTAAACTGACAGTTTCATAGATGCTGGCAGAAGACACAAAACTCTTGGATCAGAGACAATGGACAGTTTATTACCCACAGCAAAGCAGTGTGCTTGGTACCAACATTTGTTGAAGAAGGCCAGGTAATACCTGCACACAGAGATTGTGTTACAGAAAATGAAGTCTGACTTAGGGAACCCAAATCTTTTATAATGGACAGTAAGCATGCCTGCCCTTTGCTCCAGAAAGAGACACTATCTTTATCTTCCAAGGCTATTCACTATATTAACATCTTTTTCAAGATAGTCTGGAACAAAGGCAAGTCATTGCTTCTGCATGCAAGTAAGGCAGAAACGTGAGATTGGAGACATGGAGAATGGTATTGTGAAAGCCAGTAGAAAGAGTGTTTCAAGAAGGAGGAAATTGTTAGCTCCGTTTAATATTGTTGAGAGAATATTGAAACACTAGTTAGAGCTGTTTCATTGATATTTTAAGAAATCAGATTGGGGTGGGCTGAAGAGTGAATGGAAGTGTAGAAGTATAAAATGAAATGTGTAGAAAAGTGGACATTGGGAATATAGGCGACTCTTTCAAAAAACTTGGTTGAGAGTTTGAAGAAAATAGTACTTGGAAGCTGTGTGTGTGTGTGTGTGTGTGTGTACACGTGTGTGTGTGTGTGTGTGTGAAACTGGGGCTAAAGACTTCAAATGCTGCTGGGAAGAATCCAATTGAAGGATAGATTACAGAAAAAGGAGAGATAATTGATGACTCATGGGTCCTAAAATGTATCACTGGGAATTGGATGCGGAACTCCTATAAAAGTTGGCATTTAGTAGGACGAGGTCCACACCTGCCTTCTTAACTGGGAAAAGGATAAATCAAGAGGTATCTAGGCTTGTGTGTAAAGTAGGAGGAAGTGAAGATAGGAACTATTAGTTTTTATTTATCTAGGATGTAGGAAGTGGGGCTAGATCCTGTAGGAGGCAAATAGAGATTTGATTTTAAGGAGAGTAGTTGAAGGTATGAATGAATTATTGTGGAGTGTGGGAAAACAAGCAGATCAGAGAAACAAAGTAGAATTTCTGGGTGAATGGTGAGGACCCAAATGAGGTTGTAATTGTGTATTTATATTGGTACCAGTTTCTCTGGTTGATGTTTTAGGGATTTGTTTTTTCCTTCCTCCTCCTTTACACATCACCACCAGTAAAACCACAGTGAACTACTTCACAACCACTAGAATGGGTATTATATAAAAAACAGACAATAACAAATGTTGGGAAGGATATGGAGAAATGAGGTCACTTCATACACTGCTGGTGGGAATGTAAAGTGATGTGGCCACTTTGGAAAATAGTTTGACAGTTTCTTAAAGCATTAAACATAAATTTAACATATGACCCAGCAATTCCATTCTTAGGAATCTACCCAAGAGAAATAGAAACGTTCTCTACACCAAGATTGGCAAATGAATCATCTCAGCAGCATTATTCATAATAGCTGAAAATTGGAAACGACCTAGATGTCCTTCATTGGGTGAATGGATAGACAAAATTTGGTATAGCCATACAATGGAATACTCTTAAGCAATAAAAAGAAATTAACTACAGATACATGCTACAACATGGACAGACCTCAAAAGTATGCTCAGTGAAATAAGCCAGACATAAGAGACCTTATTGGATGATTCCATTTGTATGAAATATACAGAAAAGACAAAGCTATAGAGACAGAGTAGATCAGTAGTTTCCAGGTGTGGGCAAGGAGAGGACAGGGATTAACAGCAAATGGGCATGAGGAATCTAATTAAGTGATGAAATATTCTAAAACTGATTTATGGTGCTGATTGTACAACTTGGTAAATTTGCTTAAAAAATCTTTGAATTGTATCCTTGGAAAGGGTGAATTATGTGTAAAATATGCCTCAATGAAGTTCTTTTTAAAAAGAAAGAACAGTTCCTCGTAAGTGGGAAAGTGATGTGGGGTTCACCAACTGAAAGGACAAAACAGGTTGGTGTTTTGATGAACAGATAGGATAAAAGAAAAAAGGGGAAAAAGTGTACAGTTTGGGGAAACAAGATTTGACCACATAGAACCTGAACTGCTTATGTGAGGGGAGGTACAGACAAGCAGGTGCTGATGGATAAGGGAGAAAGTAAGTCCTCATGGTGTTGAAGAAAAGGTGTGAGAATGGGGATCAGAGAGGTTTGGAGAAGGAACTTTTACGATGGTGTAATTGGAGCATGAGATAGTGTGTGGTGGGGGGCCATAGGGAGAATAGGGAGAATAGGGAAGAAGAAAGAGGTTAAGGGCCTTGGTGAACTTTGTGCCTGATCCAGAGTAGGGATATGGAATTAATATTGCTAAAAACAAACTAGAGCACCTGTGTCCATTTTTCCACACCTGCCAGCTTAGTCTCTACTGGTAGGGCTCTGAAGTATCTACCTATAGATTTACTTTAAGGATTAAATGAGATAATGTAGGTAAAACACATTGATATTTTCTCCTTAGTAGATCCTAAGTAAATAACTGTAGATGTTACTGTTTTAAAAGTTGAGGAAGAGAATTGTATTAGTTTTCCCTTACTATGTAATACATTAAACCAAAAGCTTTATGGTTAAAGCATTAGTAAACATTTATTATCTCACAGTTTCTGTGGGTCAGGAATTCAAAAATGGCTTAGTTGAATAGTGCTGGCTCAAGATCTCTCCTGAGGTTACAGCAGGGGTTAGTTGGGGCTGCAGTCATCCGAAGGCCTGACTGGAGCTAGAGGATCTGCTTCTAATGCGGCCCATTCACACATGGCTGGCAAGTCAGTGCTTGCTGTTGGCACAGAGGCCTCAGGTTTGCTCCACATGAGCCTCTCATCAGTGCTGCTTGATTGTGCTTGTAACAGGCCGCCAGCTTCTCCTGGAGTGAGCAGTCTGAGAGAGGAAGGCTAATGCTGGAATACTTTTATAACCTAGCCTTAGAAGTCACACACTGTCATGGACCTAGAAATTATCATACTAAGTGAAGTAAGACAGAGAAAGACAAATACATTATGTTATCACTTATATGTGGAATCTAAAGGAATGATACAAATGAACTTTTTTACAAAACAAATAGACTCACAGACATAGAAAATAAACTTATGGTTACCATTGGGGAAAGGGCAGGGGAGAGGGATAAATTAGGAGTTTGGGATTAGCAGATATGTACTACCATATATAAAATAGATAAACAACAAGCACCTACTGTATAGCACAGGGAGCTAGATTCAATATCTTGTAATAAGAAATACATCTGTATATCTATATCTGAGTCATTTTGCTGTATACCGGAAACTCACGCAACAGTGTAAATCAACTGTACTTCAATGAAAGAAAGAGAGAGAGAGAGAGGAAGAAAGTCCCCCACTGTCATCTCTGCCATACTCTTGGTCATACAAACAACTGATCTTCAGTGTAGGTTATGTGAGAGCATGTGAATGCCAGGAGGTGAAGATTACTGGTATCATCTTGGAGGCTGGCTACCACAGAGAGAAATAAGAAATAAATTGTTTTTGTTTGGGGGAGAGGGTGTTTATTTGCATCTTCCCTTGCTGTAGGCCTCTAGTAGTTATTCTGAAATTAGACAAATCTGCAAGTTAGTGCTCCTTAGTGACAAAATGTCCAGTTAACATTTGTGATTCTTTTTTTCTTAGCACACTCTTATCTGATACTGCTTTTTAACTTAATATTAATTTTCAAATGATAGAGTTAAAAAACAGTAAGACCACTGAAATTATAAACAAAAGAGTAACCCTGCCCCAGATTTCTACTCTGCAGAGAATACTTATTTTTAATTCTTTTGGCTATTTGTTTTGGTAATGTCCTCCATATTATTAAATAGCCTTGCTTATACAGCTGTTTCTTGTTTTTTCAATTTTAGACTTTACTTTTTACTACGGAAAATGAGAATTTGGCACTTTTCTTCTCCCCTACATATATCCCATGTACCTCTTCCTAGTATAGTTATAATTTTTGGTTAAATCAATGTTCAGTGCTTATATTATGACTGTAAATATTCTCAGCCAATCCATATAGTAAATGATGATTGCATCTCGTTTCTCTTACAACTTTGTATTTTTTTCCTGGAATTAATGACTGTCTTTTTTTGTTTGCTTCGTTTTCTATGTCTTTATCAATACTTCATCTCCAAACTCTCCAAAAGAACTAAACTCCTTCTGGTATAATCAGGTAATCTATCAATTAATTTTTTTCCCTTCTCTTAGCAGCATACCATCTGGACTCCATCTTCGATTGCACTGTGGCTTACACAGTGTTGCCCTAGAAGAGTCTCTGCGCTTTCCTGTGTCAGAGACTATTTCCTAGATATCATGATTTTTTATTTTCCACTTAATTCCTTGTTTTATAGAACATATCCCAGTAGCTTCCTAAGAAAGGGTGCCTGAGAAGTAAATTTGTGAGACGTTGCCTGATTAATTGATAGTTTACCTGTTCACAGATTTCTAGGTTGGAAATTCTCTTGGAATTTTGAAGGCATTGTTACATTGCCTTCTAGTTTCTTACACTCCTCTTAAGAAATTGCAGGTTGTCCTGATTCCTAGTCTTTGTTTCTGATTGCCTTTCCCCTATGTAGACATTTAGTTTCAGCTTTCTCTATTCTGCTCAGTCCATTACCAGTCAACCAAGGACTATTTTCCAAAATTTTGTTAGTTTTGCTTCTCTCTGTTTCTTTCTTTGTTCTTGCGAGTTTATAATTTTTTTTATTTCTTTACTATTATCTTAGTGGGTTGCAGGAGAGAGTGGAGATAATTACTGGTGTTTATTTTACCATATTTTACTAGAAATCTGACAAAATGCTTTTTATAAAGATATTTAAAACAAAAAATATTCCTGAGATTGTTTTTCCAGAATAATTAACCAAAGTTAATTTTGTGTTTGCTTCTGGGATAATATTTTACTTCTCATCATTTCCAAATGTTCTGTTAAAAAAAAATGTCCCCCCTGTAATTCCTCTTGGTTTGGGGGGCTTCATTACATTTCTCATTGAGGTAAGAATGGAAACTAATATTTGTTAAGTACCTACTGTTTGTCATAGTATGTTTGTTTGAGGGTTTTACATGTACTAGGTAGATGCTGAGGTAAGATATTCTTCACATATGTTAGGTAGCTGGCATTCCCATTTTGAATGGAAAATGCATCAACTTGAGTTGCTTTCCAAAGGTCATACCTATTGTAAATAGCAAATACTGGCTTTGAATCTAGTATTTCTGATTATGTAGTCCTTTATCCTCTTTACTTACAACTTCATTAATCTTCAATTTGTGTGTGTTAAAATTTTCAAGCACAAAAGTAGGGAGAGAATAGTATAATAACCCACCACGTATTTGTCAGCTAGTTATCAACATTTTGTCAATCTTTTGTTTCAAATATTCCACCTTTTTTTAAATCTGTAAATGTACTCCAGTATACATCTCTGATGTATGAAAGGACTTCTTATAACTAACAAAATTAACAGTAACTCCTTAATATGATCTAAAACCCAGTCCAAGTTCAGATTTCTCTGGTTGTCTCAAAAATACATTTATTCAGTTGGTTTGTTCACACGGTATCCAAATAGGATCCACATGTAGCATTTGGTCTTTATGTCTCTTAAATCTCTTTTAATCTATAATATTCATCCTCTCTCCTTTTTCCATGCCATTTTTATGTTGAAGAAATCAGGTTCTTTGTTCTGTAGAATGTACTACATTCTGGATTTGATTGCTTCTTCATGGTTTTATTTTATTGTTGTACTATCCCCCATATTTCTTGTTAACTAGAAGTTAGAGCTGGATGTTTGATTAGATTCAGGTTTGTGTATGTATGTATGTATTTTTGGAAAGAATATCTCCTAGCTTATATTTCCTACTTCATCAGGAGGCAAATAATATCTGTAATGTCCTACTTTTGGTGATGCTGAGTTGGGTATAGTTTTTCTCAGCTTGATCCATCCATTATAAGTTCCCCATTCATATATCACCTCAGGATTTTAGCATCCACTTATGATCATTGTACAGATCCATTATTTCATTAGGTGCTGCACATTGGTGATTTTTCTAATTATATCACTGCCCTTCTACATTGATTAGCTGTAATTCTGCTATTACGAGGAACTTTCTCCTCTTTACTGTTTTGCCACTTGAAATCAGGAAAGACAAGATTAATGATTGATTTTCCCCCCTTTATTTGTCAGTTTTCAGAGTGACGAGTTTCTGTAGCAAAGGAGTCATTATGAACTCAGGGCTATTTATATATTTGATATATTTTAGTGTATTACAGTCATTATTCATTTTGTTGCTCAGATTGATCCATTAGTGTCCCCATTAGTCTTTGATAACTTCTTTGGTTTTTGACACAGGATGTTCCAGGCTCATTTTGTGCATATCCTTCCCCAAATACGGAACTAACCATTTCTCCAAGGAACTCTGTTTTTTTAAAAAATGGGAAATAGTATTTAGAAACAGCAACCTGAGTTGCTAGTGGTTCAGTACTATTGCATTGTCATCATTTTAGGCATTTTCACTGATCAGAGATAGGAAATACGTACATATTTTTTAGAAAGAGAAAAATCATGAGTTTGTACTGATGATACCTATTGAAGTGTAAGTTTTTTTTAAAACTTAGCTACTCTGATTTTATACTTGTACGTCAGTACTCTTAAATCTTGGTTCCCAACCATAGTAACAAAAGTACTTTTTGCTTGCTTCTCATTGTATATATGACAATTTCAAAACTACAGTATCAGTACTAATGACTGAACATAATTTGTTTTCTTTGTGGATCTTTTTGCCCTTAATATATATCCTGGTAGGGAGATACAACCAAAATACTATATGGTGCATACATATATATATATATATATATATATATATATATATATATATATATATAAAGTTTTTTATTTTATCCTTTCATTGTTCTTTCTGGGGGGGAGTATATATTATTATATATTTAGTATATTTAAAATTATAGTTTTTAGTTTTATATTTAATATATAATAATACATATTTTGTTTTACTCCCTTTCTTACTGTAAAGGTATATACTATAAACATTGTTTTGCATTGCTTTTTCTCTTAATGGTACAGTCTGGAGATGACTTTTTTATTTATTTATTATATTTTTTGGCTGCATTGGGTCTTCGTTACTGGGTGCGGGCTTTCTCTAGTTGCGGCAAGCGGGGGCTACTCTTGGTTGCAGTGCGCAGGCTTCTCTTGTTGCGGAGCACAGGCTCTAGATGCGCAGGCTTCAGCAGTTGTGGCACATGAACTTAGTTGCTCCGCAGCATGTGGGATCTTCCCGGACCAGGGCTCGAACCCGTGTCCCCTGTGTTGGCAGGCAGGTTCTTAACCACTGCGCCACCAGGGAAGCCCTGGAGGTCACTTCTTATCAGCATGCAGAGATCATCATTCCTTTAAACAGCTGCATAGTAATCTATTATGTGGGTTACCATGACTTAGCTAATTTCATACTGATTTCGTCTTCCATTTAAGTCCTAAGGAAATACTTCTTTGTGGCAAAATCCAGTGTGAGAATTTAATAGGATCAAAAAATTTTTAAATATTGAAATCTATTTCTTTCCTTAAACTTGAAATCAAGAGTTAATGACAATTTTCATGAAATGAATTTTATTCACCTAAGCACCCTGGTTTATTTTTAAACCTTAACTATTTTTGATGGAAATCCTTTAAATTTATTACAAACTTTTACGCAGTTTAAACATTTTTTGCCATAATTGGGATGTTTTCATTATTGTATTTAATTCTAATTATCTGTGCTTTTCAGTTTTTCTGTGTTTTCCCTGAATGTTAAGTACTTGTCAGTCTCATATGCCCAAGTCAGCTGTCAGTCTCATATGCCCAAGTCAGCTGTTGTGTGAAGTTTTTTTAAATTAATTAGTTAATTAATTTTTCATTTATTCTATTAAAGTTTAGGTGAAGGTTTTATCTCTGCTTTTTCAGGGCCTCAGCTTACATACAGGAAGGTCAAATTTATAGAAAGCCTGGTATTAACAAGAATGGTGTTTCACTCCCTGTTTACTAGACTAAAAATTTTTTTTATATTGAAATATAGTTAATTTACAATATTTTGTTTCAGGTGTACACGAAGTGATTCAGTTATATATATATTTTTCAGATTATATTCCATTATAGGTTATTGCAAGATATTGAATATAATTCCCTGTGCTATACAGCAAATCCTTGTTGCTTATTGACTAAAATTTTTTTAATTGAGAAAACAAAGCATCTGTGTCTTTATCATTTTGCTATTGTAATTTTTACAATATGTAGTTATGATTATTCGCTTATTAATAGTAATATTTTCTCTTGAATCAGATGTTCTGCCTTACTCAATACGGGTCCTGTTGGAAGCTGCTGTGCGAAATTGTGATGGCTTTTTAATGAAAAGGGAAGATGTTATGAACATTTTAGACTGGAAAACCAAACAAAGCAATGTTGAAGTGCCCTTTTTCCCTGCCCGTGTTCTTCTTCAAGATTTTACGTGAGTGATTGGTTTATTTTTCATGATGAATTTTCAGTGTTCGCTTTTTAAAATTCAGACTCCCTGATGGCTCTCTTGTTTTTTAATTGTGAAAATTAGTTTATAAATTTAAAAAGTTGCTTTTTCTAAACTGAAGCTATTTCTTAAAAATTAGGCACTTTTTTTTGTACCATTTATTTAAAAACTACTTTTATCTAACTGCCTACTTGTCATCTCCACATAGCCAATAGGCTTCTCAATCTTAACATATCCAAAACTTCATTGCTCAGCCCCCCTCATGTATTCTTTCCAAGTTTTTTTCTGTCATATTGAATGGCGCTATAGTCTCCTGTTTGTTTAGAGCAAAAATCTATTAGTTAACCCTGGTTTCTGTCCTTCGTACATAATCCAGTCTATCAGCAGGTTCTGTCAACTCTACCTTTGAAATATACGTATCCTGAATCCAAATACTTCTTACCATCTCCACCACAGTCATCCTGATTATAACTATAATAATCTGTTAACTGGTATCCCTGCTTTCATACTTGGAATGTATAGTCTTGTCTTTTCACAGTAGGTGAAGTGACTTGGTTAAAAGATGTTAATCAAGGTCATATCATTCCCCTATTCTCCAATTGGCTTCCATTATACTTACAATAAAGTCTTTACCATAGCTTGAAAGATTCTGCCTAATCTGTGTGTCCAGGGATTACTTATTGGAAGAATTAACCTTTAGCTGAGTTTTGAAGGAGGTGTAGGAGTTAGCTAGACAAATAAGAACATCCCCTTCACCCACCCACCTAAATCTGGTTTGTAAGCTACTGCTCTGTGTACCCTGTATATGCTGCTACTGTAGTACTTATGATACTATTCTATAATTGCTACTTTATCTTCCCTACAAATTCCTTGAGAACAGTTACTCTCCCTTATTTGGTCTTATACCATTGGTGTCTAGCACATTGAAGGCATTTGGTAAATGCTTCTTATATAGTTGGCTGGAGATATATATGTAGGTATAGATATAGATCCATCTATATCTATATCCATATATTTAGTGGATAACTTTGGAGACAAGAAGGCACTGGGAGTGAAGGGGCTGGAGCTGGGGAAAAGGGAGGGCTATCTTAAAATATAAGGCAAGAGAAAGAATTCCATAGGCAGTTCCC
Organism: Grampus griseus; assembly: GCF_964374135.1. Lineage (NCBI taxonomy): Eukaryota > Metazoa > Chordata > Mammalia > Artiodactyla > Delphinidae > Grampus > Grampus griseus. Next base: position 119,816,823 of record NC_139018.1, on the reverse strand, counting down.
TTGAAGTTCTCTTATGCCTCTAAAAATCATCTGTTGTATTTTTGGCACATTTACCTTTGAGCCCTCAAATTCTCAGATAATATTTAATATTAATTCTCATTAAACCAGGATACATCTAACTTTGGATAACCCGTACATTATCAAACATGAATGCAACTTAAAAAGGGATACTTTTTAAATTTAAAAATGCATATTGATCATTTGAGCAAATGTAAAAGAAGAATTAGAAGTTGATCATTCTTTATTTTTTAGTGGAATACCGGCAATGGTGGATTTTGCTGCTATGAGGGAGGCAGTGAAAACTCTTGGAGGTGACCCTAAGAAAGTCCATCCTGCCTGTCCGACAGATCTCACGGTTGATCATTCTTTACAAATTGACTTCAACAAATGGTACTTTAATACACATATTTATAAAGACAGCCACGCACGTTGACTGGCAGCCAGTCCACTGGGAGTGTGTGGTATAGAAGAAAGGGAATAGAGATAATTTGTGCCAGAGTAGAGTTTGCTACAGTTAGTATTGACTAATATACAAAAAAAAACTGATGAAAACTTTATGTATTGGTGAATTTTCTTTTTAACTGAGTCTAAATTTAAACTGATTTTCATGTTTGTATATTTCTGCTGCCATTTTTTATAGATATGTGTAAGCCTAGAACCTGCTTTTTGGAGTGAATATCTTAATTAAGCCTTCATTTCCTTTTTGTTTTTAAACTTCCAGAGAGAATTTAAAGATGTGAGCCTTTAATGTCTAAATTGGTGATTGAAAACACTGAGCTTACTACAGCTGTATTTTCCTTCCACTGAAATAAATTTCTTATATTTAAAAGGTCATTTTGACCACAGTCAAACTAGAGAAGACATGATTCTATTTTCATGTACCAGCTTTCTTTTTACATTCCCTGGAGTAATGGAAAAGGCTACAATTTATTAAAACCTGTGAGAGCCTTTGCCCTCTAGATTAAACGATGGCTCTGAACTTCTTTTAAGTTGTTAGATGGGGAAAAAAATCGATTTTGCTACTTGCCAAAAGTTACTATATGCAAATGATTTTAGTGGCACAATTTTTTTTTAATCTCCATAAATTTAAATAAATCAACTTTTTTTTTTTTTGGTAATCTGAGATTTGCTTTTGAAACCTGAAATAAATGATATATTAACCTTTGAATAACATTCAGTTGTTACTTCCAGATAGCATTGCTGTTGTGTGCTTTTTGAAGAGCTAAATTTCTGTAACTTTTAAATGGTTTTATTTTGTTTCCTTTTGGAACGATAGTGCAATACAGAATGCTCCAAATCCTGGAGGTGGTGACTTACAGAAAGCAGGAAAGCTTTCTCCACTTAGAGTGCAGCCTAAGAAGCTTCCCTGCAGAGGCCAGACTACCTGCCGAGGATCGTGTGATTCTGGAGAACTAGGCCGAAACTCAGGAAGATTTTCTTCGCAGATCGAAAATACACCCATTCTATGTCCTTTTCATTTGCAACCAGTGCCTGAGTATGAGATGTTTTTAAAAATATTTATTAGTACCAGATTATTTTTCAGTTAAGGAAATCATGTTTATTCTCCTTCCCCTCCTGATTCCTATTACATTGCCTTCATACTTACTGTGCTTCCTATTGTACTGAAAGAAGCAAAGTTAATGAAAATGGTAGTCTCTAAATACCATGATTTATTTCTGTTCCTTTGAAGAAAACTTTTCTTAAGAATTTTCTATAAATATATTTAATTTTTGTAACTAATGTAGACAGAAAATTATCTTGAACTGTAAATTTTTTATTTTAGTGAATTTATACCATTCACATGCTCATTATTCATTCAGATTTCTTTTATGAAATCTATCTATATTTTTAGCTTTATTTTCCTATTAGATTTCTTATTCTTTCTTATTGCATTGAGACCTCTATGTTAAGAATATTATCATTATCATATGTTATAAACTTAATGAGCCCTTTTAGATAAGCAATTGCCTATATAGTACCATGGAAAGTAGTAAACCTGCCTGGAAAAGAATCCCATTCTTAAGAGTTGGTTAAATTTCCTAATAGGTAATTTTTCAAAATAAAAAAAAGAGTTCTATAATTTGAATTTTTATATGCTATGAAGTTTCCAAAGTCTTAGTCTTATTTTAAGAGAGTTATGTTGTTTATCCCATTGTTTACTAGACTGTCAAATTTTTTAAAGACGAGTTAAAAATGACTTACACTTTTTCAAATTGAAAAAAATTTAACACATTTAAGATTTAGGCTAGCTAAGAGTAATATCAACACATATTTCATCGTAAGTATCAAATAATATATTAGTTCATTTGTCCCTAAATTGGATCTTTCAAATTCTGGGTAGTTCTAAATTTTGTGCTCAATGTAGCTGTAAAGCCTCAGGTTATAAGTGAACTCAGGTGCTCTTCCTTTCTAAGAATTCAATATAATGTGTGGGTCCTTTGCCATCAAATCATGGCAGTTTTACATTTATGTAAGTACTCCTTATTCCGTACCTGGCTGTCCTGATGGTTAGGGACATGTTGAATTTTGAGATTAATTTCTCTTCTTTTTTTTTTTTTTATTAGTAAAATTTATTTAATTAACCAAGGAAGTACAAAACTAACTGCTTAGAGAAACGAATTCAATTCTCCTGTCCTTTCTTTGCTGAGAACAAAGTATGTAATTCATCACACATGGAGCCCTTTTATTTCTGTTCATGAACATTCGTAAGATTTTAGACAGAGCACAGTCAGGCATGGAAGTGTCTTAGAAAAGCCCTTACTTTCTTTTTTTTTTTTTTTTTTTTCTCTCAGACACTTTATATTTTTATTTTTTTTTTTTAAAATTAGGTATGTTTTTATGATAATGAACAATGCAGTAAACTATAACTCAAGAATATGGGAGAGCTCAAAGAGAAATTCTTAGAGTATAATTATGAATAAAGCTAAAGAGCAGGAAGAATAAGTATGTATATGATGAAATCAGAATGGATATTAAAAGAACTCTGATAGTCAACTTCCAAACAAGATTACAAATGATTGGGAGATGGAAACATTTTCAACAAATACAAAGGTCTATAAGAGAAGGTTAATAAGGCTAAAGAAAATAATAAAATGTAGGTTGTGAAAATTTTTGCACTCAGTATTTTAAATTTATGTCCAAAGTAAAAGAGCAAGAAATCTCATTACTGGGAGAGGATGGCATATTTTTAATGAATGCCAAAGAGTACCAAATCCTACTTGGCTTTCATCTACTTCAACAAGAAGAATGATCTTCAGATTTTTATTGTAGGTCTTTTCCTTCTTTTGTGTTTCTTGCCTAGAGAAGTTCCTTTAGCAGTTGTTGTAGAGCTGGTTTGGTGGTGCTGAACTCTCTCAGCTTTTGCTTGTCTCTAAAGGTTTTAATTTCTCCATCAAATCTGAATGAGATCCTTGCTGGGTAGAGTAATCTTGGTTGCAGGTTTTTCTCCTTCAACACTTTCAATATGTCCTGCCACTCCCTTCTGGCTTGCAGAGTTTCTGCTGAAAGATCAGCTGTTAACCTTATGGGGATTCCCTTGTGTGTTATTTGTTGTTTTTCCCTTGCTGCTTTTAATATGTTTTCTTTGTATTTAATTTTTGACAGTTTGATTAATATGTGTCTTGGCGTATTTCTCCTTGGATTTATCCTGTATGGGACTCTCTGTGCTTCCTGGACTTGATTAACTATTTCCTTTCCCATATTAGGGAAGTTTTCAACTATAATCTCTTCAAATATTTTCTCAGTCCCTTTCTTTTTCTCTTCTTCTTCTGGAACCCCTATAATTCGAATGTTGGTACGTTTAATGTTGTCCCAGAGGTCTCTGAGACTGTCCTCAGTTCTTTTCATTCTTTTTTCTTTATTCTGCTCTGCAGTAGTTATTTCCACTATTTTATCTTCCAGGTCACTTATCCGTTCTTCTGCCTCAGTTATTCTGCTATTGATCCCATCTAGAGTACTTTTAATTTCATTTATTGTGTTGTTCATCATTGCTTGTTTCATCTTTAGTTCTTCTAGGTCCTTGTTAACTGATTCTTGCATTTTGTCCATTCTATTGTCCATTCTATCTCCAAGATTTCGGATCAACCTTACTATCATTATTTTGAATTCTTTTTCAGGTAGACTGCCTATTTCCTCTTCATTTGTTAGGTCTGATGGGTTTTTATCTTGCTCCTTCATCTGCTGTGTGTTTTTCTGTCTTTTCATTTTGCTTATCTTACTGTGTTTGGGGTCTCCTTTTTTGCAGGCTGAAGGTTCGTAGTTCCTGTTGTTTTTTGTGTCTATCCCCAGTGGCTAAGGTTGGTTCAGTGGGTTGTGTAGGCTTCCTGGTGGAGGGTACTAGTGCCTGTGTTCTGGTGGATGAGGCTAGATCTTGTCTTTCCGGTGTGCAGGTCCACGTCTGGTGGTGTGTTTTGGGGTGTCTGTAGACTTATTATGATTTTGGGCCGCCTCTCTGCTAATGGGTGGGGTTGTGTTCCTGTCTTGCTAGTTGTTTGGCATAGGATGTCCAGCACTGTAGCTTGCTGGTCGTTGAGTGAAGCTGGGTGCTGGCGTTGAGATGGAGATCTCTCGGAAATTTTTGCTGTTTGATATTATGTGCAGCTGGGAGGTCTCTTGTGGATCAGTGTCCTGAAGTTGGCTCTCCCACCTCAGAGGCACAGCACTGACTCCTGGCTGCAGCCCCAAGAGCCTTTCATCCACAGGGCTCCTTAATTTGGGATGATTGGTTGTCTATTCAGGTATTCCACAGATGCAGGGTATATCAAGTTGATTGTGGAGCTTTAATCCGCTGCTTCTGAGGCTGCTGGGAGAGATTTCCCTTTCTCTTCTTTGTTCTCACAGCTCCCAGCGGCTCAGCTTTGGATTTAGCCCCGCCTGTGCGTGTAGGTCGCTGGAGGGCGTCTGTTCTTTGCTCAGACAGGACGGGGTTAAAGGAGCCGCTGATTCGGAGGCTCTGGCTCACTCAGGCCCGGGGGTAGGGAGGGGCACGGAGTGTGGGGCGGGCCTGCGGCGGCAGAGGCCGGCGAGACGTTGCAGCCTGAGGCGCGCCTGTGCGTTCTCCCGGGGGAGTTGTCCCTGGATCCTTGGACCCCGGCAGTGGCGGGCTGCACAGGCTCCCCGGAAGGGCGCGTGGCCAGTGACCTGTGTTCGCACACAGGCCTCCCGGTGGCGGCAGCAGCGGCCCTAGCCGCTCTGGGCGGCCCTAGCCACGTCCGTCTCTGGGCTCCGCACCCCTAGCCGCGGCCCGCGCCCGTCCCTGGAGCTCTCTCAAGCAGCGTTTTTAATCCCCTCTCCTCGTGCACCAGGAAACAAAGAGGGACGTAAAAGTCTCTTGCCTCTTCGGCAGTTCCAGACTTCTCCCCGGACTCTCTCCCGGCCAGCCGCGGTGCACCAACGCCCCGCAGGCTGTGTTCACGCCGCCAACCTCAGTCCTCTCCCGGCGCTCCGACAAAAGCCGGAGCCTCAGCTCCCAGTCCCGCCCGCCCCGGCGGGCGAGCAGACAAGCCTCTCGGCTGGCAAGTTCCGGTCGGCCCGATCCTCTGCGCTGGAATCTGTCCGCTTTGCCCTCCGCACCCCTGTTGCTGTGCTCTCCTCCGCGGCTCCCAAGCTCCCCCACTCCGCCTCCCGAAGTCTCCACCCGCGAAGGGGCTTCCTAGTGTGTGGACACTTTTCCTCCTTCACAGCGCTCTCCCGCTGGTGCAGGACGTGTCCCTATCCTTTTGTCTCTGTTTAGTTTTTTCTTTTGCCCTACCCAGGTACGTGGGGGGTTTGGTACGTGGGGGGTTTCTTGCCTTTTGGGAGGTCTGAGGTCTTCTGCCAGCGTTCAGTAGATGCTCTGTAGGAGTTGTTCCACGCGTAGATGTATTTCTGGTGTATCTGTGGGGAGGAACGTGATCTCCGCGTCTTACTCTTCCGCCATCTTCCCGGAGAAAAAGCCTCTCTTCTTCTTTAGAAATTAATTTCCTGAAAAGGAAGATTTATTGATTCAAAAAATCATTGATTTTCTTGGGTATCTTTTTATAACTGGTATGAAGTGCTAAGATGGTATGTTTTTATTTCTAAAAATCCAATCTGGTGTAACATTTCCCCTCAATTTTGACTCTAAATTACAAAGTATTAAGATCAGATACGTTATAGTCCCTGGTTGTATGAAAATAGTAACTCTTTCATGTGCTTTAATGCATCAGTGAAGTATTAATTATAGACTCAAACGAGAAATTGAGGGATAGAGAATTGAGAGCATACATTTGGCACTTGAAATCACTGCCTGATTTGAAGTCAGGTTATGAGCTAATAAATGTTTGTGTGGTACTTTGTAGCTATATATACTATGAAAAGGTAAGATAATTGGAGTGGCTCTAGAAAGCTATGTTCCCTGAGGTCCTAAGAAAAATCTTATTAAGATGTGCTATGGCTTCAAATGATCAATCAGCAATGAATTATTAATCTTTGTTTTTTTAAAAAAGTTGACAAACAACTATAATTATCTGGACCCTGGAGGACATGTATAATTTAAGTTATATTGATATTCTAGTCAACACTTAAATCACCAGCTGGCAAGTGAAAATAAACAACTTAAAGCTGTTAGAAATAATTTTTTTTAAATATCCATTAGATAAAAATAGCTTCCTAAAAATGGCACTATGTTTACTGCTTGGCAGTGAATTGTTTTTATCTCTTAGTTTACATAATTCGTGTAAAATAGGTTTATAATCCATTTAAAGTAAAATGCTACTTTATATAAAATAGAACCTTCCATTTTGGGTGAGATGAATTTAAAATTTTTACCAAAAGCTCTTTTTAAACTATAAAGTGATGCTGAGTTGTTTGTCATTGCTACATTGTGATAATCAACAAGTATCTCCTAGTTTAACTGGTACTAGAGTTAAGTGGGTGGAGATGTACATGCTTATTTTTCACTAAGCTACAACCCTTCTTTTTCCTTGTAGTGGAAAATCCAACAAAGGTTACCATGCTACTTTTAATATTTTAGCCAAATCTCACAGTGTTACATGTTAAGTACAGTTTGGGACACTGGTGTGGACCATGGCTTAAATAATAAGTCCTTGCAGTAGCTTTCTAGTGTTACTTAAAGCAGAGCTTCCTTGTTGAAAAGAAAATAACTGATTCTGAGAAGTCTAGTAAACTGCTATTCCCAGAATTTTTAAAATATGTAGACTTAGAAACAAGGCAAGTCTTTTCTGTAATACGTATATTTAATGCCAGTTCTTCTTCTTTTTAGACCTGAAACAGTATTAAAAAATCAAGAAGTAGAATTTGGCAGAAATCGAGAGAGGCTTCAATTTTTCAAGGTATAAATGACTGGGGGGAAATTTTTTAATAGGAGTTTATGAAATATTGAAAGGTTTGATTTTTATATCTTTAGAAGTTTTTAAACACTAGCAGTAGAACCCTTTTTTACTTTTTTTCCTTCAAATAAAATCTTAATCAGAAACGCTAGTGTATAACAAAATATTAAAAACAGTGGCTCTAATTCAAGTGAGCTTGGAGGGTCTTCTACTTGGGCCTACCCCTTTTCCCATCCCTGAGAATCCTTGGAATGTAGTTGAAAGCTACTGTTTATCTGGACTATTGGAACATTTTTCTTTGACTTAATTTTGTTTTAATAATCTGCAAAATGAATATATTTAGGTTTAGTATCTGTGTATTTGTTTTTATGTACTGTAAACTTTGACCATGATGAACATTGGTAAAATATTTTTAGTGTCAGTATTTATATGTTGATTATGAGGCAAATTCAGATATATGCTAACAGTTGGATTTCTTAAATTTAAATAAAATACAGTGGAGTTCAAGAGTTTTTAAGAATGTGGCTGTAATCCCTCCTGGAACTGGAATGGCTCATCAAGTAAACTTAGAGTATTTGTCGAGAGTGGTTTTTGAAGAAAAGGACCTCCTCTTTCCGGACAGTGTCATTGGCACAGATTCTCATATAACCATGGTGAATGGTTTGGGGATTCTGGGGTGGGGTAAGTAAATGACTATATTTAATTCTTTGGGGGAGAGGATGTCAGGAAATTTATAAAAGAACATAAATAGCAGGGTCTTTATAGCCTCTTTGAGGCTGTTTTTTCACGTATAACAGCAGGAACAAAAGTAAATCTTAATTCAAGTGTTTGTGGACAGTGTGGTATAAGAGAGAATTTATGAAAAGAAATGTGGACTGTGCCCAGCACAGCACTACCATTTGTGGAGTGCTTAGTGATGATGATGATGATGATGATGTCTGTGAAGGTGATGTGCTTATTCCCTTATTTAAAGTCCTTCAGTGGCTTCTCCTAGCATTCTTTGTAAATCCAAATTTCTTCACGTTTTTTTTGTGTGTGTGTGTGGTACACAGGCCTCTCACTGTCGTGGCCTCTCCTGTTGCGGAGCACAGGCTCCGGACGCACAGGCTCGGCGGCCATGGCTCACGGGCCCAGCCGCTCCGCGGCATGTGAGATCCTCATGCCGCGGACCGGGGCGCAAACCCATGTCTCCTGCATCAGCAGGCGGACTCTCAACCGCTGCACCACCAGGGAAGCCCCCTCTTCATGTTTTTTATAGGGCCCATCACAACCTGTTGCCTCTTTAGCCATTTACCCAAACACATCTTTTATTTACCTGAGTGGGCTGTGCTATTGCACCTCACGGCTTGCATCAGCTATTCCCTCTGGCAGAGTGCATGTACTCTTTTATAGGGTGCTATAATTGTTGGCTTTTTGTCTTTATCATTAGACTGAGCTTCTTGAGGTTGACAGGGGCTGGGTTCTATTCATACTGTATCTTGAGCATAGCATAGTATCTAGCATAATAGATACTAAATGTTTTCTGAATTTAAGATAAAGGTAAAAATCAGTTTTTTCCAACCATATGAGTGGAGTCATTCTTTTGAGAAGACTTGAGTTCCATATCTACAGTAATAGCATTATAGTAATTCTGCAAGGTACTGTGTAAGACAAGCTCGTGAAACACCTAGAGATTTAGATGTTACAAAGATAAATTATCTTTAAATGCGCTATACTCATATACCTGTCTTTATTACATTAGGGGTTGGAGGTATTGAAACAGAAGCAGTTATGCTTGGTCTGCCAGCTTCTCTTACTTTACCAGAGGTGGTTGGATGTGAATTAACTGGCTCATCGAATCCTTTTGTTACATCCATAGATGTTGTTCTTGGCATTACAAAGGTAAGTTAAAATTTTGCTAGCTGTATAACTTAGTGGACATGATTTTTTTTGTAAGTAGAAGAGCAGGGATTTGGGTTCATCAACTCATCCTCAGCACTGTGATGTTATTAGCTGTGTCATCATAGTTATCATCATAGTAATAATAGCAAAATTTAACCCTTTATACTAGTAAGTACAAAACAATTTGTTGTGTCATTGTTCTCTTGACATGTTAACTCATTTATTCCTCATTACAAGCCTGTGAGATTGTTACTATTGCCATCCTTATTTTAATTCTGTGAAAACTGAGACACAGTAAGGTTTAATGACTTAACCAGAGGGTCATAGGGCTGAATGGTCAGTGTAGAACAAGGTTTCCCACCCGGCAGTCAGGTTCTTAAGTCCATGCTCTTAACCATTATGCCTTATTGCCTCTGTGAATGTTTGTTGCCTTCGTGAATTTAAAAAAAAAAAAAAAAAAGTCGTATTTAGGAAATGTCTAATTGCATCTCCTTTAATTTGACAAATTTGAATCATTTGTCCCCTGAAAACTATTACTGTATTAGTACTTTAAAAAATATAGGCTGTAAAAATGTGGTAGTGTCAGATTTTTCTATTGGCTATTTTAACAGTTAAAAAAAAAGTCACTCTGCTGTACACCTGAAACTAACACAACATTGTAAATCCACTATACTTCAATTAAAAATAAAAAGAAATGATAAAAGTATTATATAGAAATTTTTTCTCTGAATTTTTAAAATATTGGCTGCATGCGTTTAATATATGTACTGTAGGGTTTCCTAAAGACAATAATTTGTAACTCTCCATCCTAAATTTCTCGTTTTCACTAACTTTATTGTAATGATTAAGTCCCATTTTGTTCAATGAATGAACCTGGGAAATGTTCCACAAATAATTCCAATTTGGATCCCAGTATCTCAGCATTTTCTGTTAGGTTACTGGTCTGAAGGCTTTCAGAATACTCAGCAGGGAAAGTAAATGGTGTTACCTCCCTCTCACCATTTAGTATTGATCCCTCTTCCCTAATTAGAAAAAAATTGACATCTTGCAGAAATGATTGATTCAGTGTGTGGTACCAAAAGATCAAGAAGTTAAATTAGAGAATTGAAGGATTATTCCTACAGGAAAAGGGATATCCCATTATAATTTTAGAAAAATCAATTCTTTTCCTTCACACATCCTGAAAATTAATGGTGCTTTTTAGATTCCTCCAGCTATATTTTTTCTTAACAATGTTCTACGTGTACTTTTGACATTTTGGCTTATTGATGCAAAAATTAAACTTATTATGTAGATGTACCTTTTTGATTATTTTGTCCCATATTTGAGGTCCTGTTCTATTCATGATCTTTGTAGGATTAATCATATATTGTTTTTCAAAATGTATATTGTGGTACCTCATTAATTTGGGGAAAGCAGCATTTGGCTTGCTATATCTAATCTATATGGCTCTTATCCTCAAAAATAAAACAGTGAAAATTAGGAAACATCTTTCTTTTAGGGTTGAGTTTCTGCATCTATAAAACGTTTGGATTAAGTGATCCTTAGCACTTATAAAATGTTAGAGCTTAATGTTATTCATAGGTTGAATGTTGTTTCATACATCGTCACTGTGCTGAGCAGTCCCTCTATACCATTCTGACACCATTTTACAATTGAGAGGAGGTGGGTAGCTGTTTTGGTTACTTAAAAATGAGTAATAAGAAAAATGATTTTAGAAGGAATTAAATTTGAGGCCATATGTTAAATCCTATCAATGAAATTTACCTAGGGGGGCTTCCCGGGTGGTCCAGTGGTTAAGGCTTCGCCTTCTAGTGCAGGGGGTGCGGGTTCGATCCCTGGTCAGGGAGCTAAGATCCCACATGCATCATGGCCAAAAAAACCAAAAACATAAAACAGAAGCAGTATTGTAACAAATTCAATAAAGACTTTAAAAATGGTCCCCATCAAAAACAAAATATCTTTAAAAAAAAGAAATTTACCTATAATTAGTGATGCTGTAAATATTTGGATCAGTAGTTGGAATTCGAAGAATTTTTATAGCAGTATATAATTTTTTGAATTTAAATACACAGTTTCATCAGTATATTAGTATTTCACTAAATCTAAGATGCCATCATTGGTTAGAAGCACCACTGTTTTATGTGCTGCTAAGAAAGAAAGAAGACTGCCAGCTAACAGACACACCATACAGTCTAAGGTATACGCTGATTTCAGAGACATTAAAACGGGAATCTTAGCCATTTTGAACTTTCAAGCCCTTTTCTACCCTAATAGTAACATTTGACCACTCTTCTATTGACTGTTTACCTTAAAATACCTGGAAAACCAGAATGAGTTGATGTTTCATAAAAATAACAGAGGACCTCTTTCACTGTCAGTAGTAATGGATTAAAGATTAGATTTTGTAGTTTTCAGAAAATCCATGCTAATTTTGTGTGTGTTTCTATGTATCTCCTTATATAGCACCTCAGACAAGTAGGAGTGGCTGGAAAGTTTGTTGAGTTTTTTGGAAGTGGAGTTTCACAGTTATCTATAGTAGATCGAACTACAATAGCAAACATGTGTCCAGAATATGGTGCTATCCTCAGCTTTTTCCCTGTTGACAATGTGACATTAAAACATTTAGAACATACAGGTAAGGACGTATAAGATCACTAGGATAAATGTGTTACATTTCCAATGTGTCTATCTGAAATATTGTATAATAAATTACTACCTTGTACATGTTATTTAATGTTCATGAAATTGTCTTATTTTAAAACAGCAGCTTTGAAATAAACTGCATCAGATGTGTTTAAAGAGTGTTGTGTCCTCAAACCCTAATCCACTGTAACCCATTTACAGCAGTTTAGAGGAGTTATTCAAACTGCTGATCTTTGCCTCACGTTTTCCCAATGATTAATAATGGATACCTCCACCCTGTTAGTGATCAGAGGTTGCAATTTAATGGAAGTCAGGCTTGCACACATTTACAGCTGTTCTCTTCTACATACAGGAAGAGAGGAGCCACGAGACAGAGTTTGGGAACCAGTGCTCTATCTAAAGAAGAAGCACATAATTTTGTGAAAAGCAGCATAGGGTTACAGGTTCCAAATTCTTATTGTAGCCTGATTAACTAGGAACTTTGACCACTCTTCTGTTGACTAATATAGAAAATACTTGCAAAACCAGAATGTGTTGGTTTTATAAGGCCCCTATTCTTTAAAAAGCAGGGTCTCTTTATTTGATCCACTTCTTTTTTTAAGAGATCATTACTGAACTACTAATCTCATCATAAGTATATTGGGGAGATATATCCTAGTATTCTTCAGTTTGGGGGCAGATTATGATAAGTCAAATGGCAAAATGGATGACTGGTCCTTTGGAACCTTGGAAGGAATGGTCCTCATAGAATACAGAGTTTTCTCTAAACTAGATTTTGGGTGGCAGAATGTTCAAGAGAGAAATGCCTTATTCCTTATATATTGATATTAATTAATGTCATAATGATCTGTCACTGTAACAAATTGTCCTAAAACTTAGTGGCTTAAAACAGCAATAATCATTTATTGCTGCATAGTTTCAGTGGGTCAGTAATTCATACAGGTACAGATTGTCTCTGCTTCATGATGTCTGGAGCCTCAACTGCAAGACTTAAAAGCTAGGGCCAGGAATCCTGAAGGTTTGTTCACTTGAATGTCTGGCAGTGAATGCTGGCCGTCAGCTGGGAACTCAGCTGGGACTGTCAGCCAGAACACCTATTTATGGTTTCTGAATATATAATCTGGGCTTTCTCACATGGTGGCTTTTCAAGGGTTGGTAACCTGAGAGAGCAGGGGTGTAGGGGGTTGGGGAGAAGGTACATGCCAGTTAGCCAGCTAGCCGGCTAGAAATTACATTGCTTAGGTTTAAGGGGAATGAACGTAGATTCTACCTCTTGATGGTTGAATGTCAATGTCACATTGTAAGAGAACATGTAACTTGGGATAGATATTGTTGTGGCAGTCATTGGCAAATATAATCTGCCACAGTTACTTACTTCTCATCAAGCTTACAGATAACTACCAGAATGTTTAATTGGAAACTTTATTGTTAACATCTAAGTTCTTTTAATTTCTGGAAGATCTTGTTAAATCTCTATCCTGCTCTGTAAAACTATTCTTAACTTTCATTTACTTTATTCTTAACTTTCATTTACTTTATTCTTTCATTTTGACTATTATATTAATGTTGCTTATTGTTTAGGGAAAGTAATGAATTTCATCTTTCATGGTGGCTAGTGATTTATTATGTTGAATTTTGTTATTGGCTTTTCTCTTGGAAACAATATTTTTGTGAGTTTTATATAACTGGCTCAGTATTTCTGATCTTGTCTGTGATTGAGTAACTTTTAAAAGGGGGGGTTCTGGTATGTATTTTATAAAGTGTTTTCATGAAGGGTAAAATTTTTACTATTGAGAATAATACCAATTTGTAAAGAAATCTTTTCTGAGTGCTTAGTAATAAGTAATATTTGTTTCTTGCTCATCACTGAAATTCGGCATCGTTACCCCCAAAGATTTAAAAATTTCTGAAAGGATTTTTATTGTTGTTAATCATCTTTTTAGGTTTTGACAAAGCCAAACTCAAGTCAATGGAAACATACCTTAAAGCTGTGAAATTGTTTCGAAATGACCAGGATAATTCAAGAGAACCTGAGTATTCCCAGGTATATACACAATAACCCACCTAATAGTAGTTAAGACTGTAAATTCTGGAGCCTGACCACCTGGGTTTGAATCCCACCTCTAAGACTTACCAGCTATACAACCTGGGCACTTTTTTAACCTTTTTGCCTCAGTTTCCTCATCTCTGAAATATGAAGATAATATCTACCTCATAGGATTCTTAAGAGGTTAAGTACAAATTCATTATGACAGTTTCAAGCACATAGTAAGTCCTCAATAAATGATAGCTGTTATTATTTAACAAGGTAATGTTATTTGTGACCCAACTCTGATTTTATTCATTAATTTTACATAGATTTATATTACAGTAAATTTTGTGACATTTTATCAAGTCTCAATTTTTAGTACTTAAAATATAAAATTGACTCGATTTATCAGTCTAATTTTTTTCTATTTTAGGATAAGAATACTATAATCTACTCCCCAAATATCAATTTTGATGATGTCTGCACCTGGTTAATGTCTATACTTTGTAAAAAATCCACCGTTATGAAGGGGATATACAGTTATGTGATCTTAAATGTTAAAGATATTTTTACAGTCTAAGTAAATATTTCTTATCTTTTGGAAATTTATATTGAAGTAGGTAGAATTCACTTTCAGGAAAGTTGTAATAGAATTCACTTTCAGGAAAGTTGTAATAAAATTCACTTTCTAGAAGTGTGTCAGGGATCTAAATCAACTTGGTGTTATCATTGGTATGGTTAACTGTTAAGCTCTTTTTTCTTGGGAAATCCATTTTCTCACCCAGCTTTATTTTTCCTCATAGCTTGTATCCCTGCCTGATACCTATCAATTTGTATAATTATTTGCCTGTCTTTCCCTCACTAGAATGAATACAAGTAGGCTCCATGAGGACAGGAACTTCACCTGCTTTGTTTGGCACTCTGTCCCCAGCTCCTAGAAGAGTGCGTGGCACATAGTGGATGTTCAGTAACATGTTAGGTGAATAAGTGAATACATATAGTATATTGAGTGCCATATAGAACCCATAGGAATTGAATTTGTGTGACGTTCTGGGCAAATCTTCTAACTTCTCTGATTATTTTCTAGTCCCTTTCAGCACCATGTATCAAATCTAGTGCTCTGTCCACATTTTTTTTAAAAAGGGAAAGAATAAGAACAATTAAATGGAAACATTTTGGTGGTATAATGAAATGGAATAAATGTGCCTATTAAAAACCTGACCAGATAGATAAGAAATAAAACTAAAATTCACCAGGATGTTGATTTCAAGAGAAACTAATACATACACAGACTAGGATCACCTGGATCCATGAAATAAAAGTGTAGGAAAAGCAGGTGTTTCAGTTGTGCTCAACCAGAATAAACAGGGCTGTTAAATAATGATGAAAGCCGTAGTGAAAAAAATTTTTTTGAATTGATTATACACAAATAAAATGTACATAGGGAAATGGTAGAAATACCAGAAGAAATTAATCGAAACCTAGCTGGGAGGTGGAATTTTTATAAAATATGATTTTTTTTTAACCAAGGAATAAAAGCATGGTCTGCAGGGGCCTGGCTAGCTAAACTAGAACCAGGAGTAGAAAAACCTTTTTCTGCTGTGTCCCCCAAGCACCCTCTATTGACCAGACTTAACATCGTACAAGCTGAGAAAGGAGAAATGTTTACTGAGCCCACCTCTGTTATCACAGAGCAGGCAAAGAAGGATGAATTTGGAGCTCAGAAGCAATAAACTTAGCTGGCACAGGCATCTACTTTATCATCAGGCATGTGTGAAGATAGTGTTATCTTTGTGGGAAAAAACCATTTGGGGGAAAAAAATTTTATATAGACTGTATGGTTGGTGTTGTGCTAGTTTGCATACTGGTCTGCTAGTCTTTTAGCAAATTTTTATATATTATGTTTCATAAATTAAATGGAGTTGTTTTAAAATATTTCTTGGGAGTGTATATCACCATTAAAACAAATTGCATTAAAACAAATGTGAGCATATTCATTCTGCATCAGAAAGTAGTACTCATGTTGGAATCTGTACTTACGAATTCTAATTACTTTTCTCCCTCTTTTCTCTCATTTCCTAGGTGATCCAGATTAATCTGAATTCAATAGTTCCATCTGTCAGTGGTCCAAAAAGACCTCAAGATAGAGTTGCTTTGACAGATATGAAAAGTGATTTCCAAGCTTGCTTAAATGAAAAGGTAGATTACCTTATTTGTCAATACACTTTGTGCTAAGTAAGTAGTGAAGAACTAGCAGGATGACCCATGAACTCAATCAACTGCTGTATTTTTATATGTTATTGGCACACACCAGCAGCCCCCTCCTTTGCCTCTGTCCAAAGTGCAAGTCAGACATTTCATGAGCTTGTTCCCAGATCCACTGTGAGGACCAGAGGTTGATTGGGTATATATAAATAAAAATTTAAAGTTAAAAATAGAGTTTCTCGGTCATGATAGCCTCATTTCAAGTTGAATACGTACATGTGGCTGTGGCTCTTGTATTGGACATCATAACTATTGAATATTTACATCATCACAGAAAATTCTGTTGGGCAGCACTGCTCTAGACTTTTGTGATTTCCCAGACTAGAACAAAACCACTACACTGTTGTGATTACTCTCTTAAAGTCTGGTAAATTAACTAAATACCAAGTGACCTCTTTGACTTTCAGGGTTTGTACTTCCCGTCTTGAGACTCATGGCTTCAATCTTGTCACTTTTTCTATTCTGAGAACTAGTAGCTGGCTTTTCAGAGCCTTTCTTTTTATAATTTCTTTTTTCTTTTTTTTTGAGGAAAATGTCAAACTTCTACAGGAATAAAGTAGTGTAATGAATTCCTGTGTCCCTCACTTGAACAATTACTAACTCATAACCCATCTTGCTTCATCTGTTCTACATACATATAGACACACAGGATCATTTTGAAGCAAATGTTCAAGGACATTTTTAACAGAAAATGTTTGTACCATCTCTTGAGAATTACTGTTAAGTAGGAATGAATAAAGAACAGCAAAGCCAAATAAGATCTGGATCATGAGTAGTTGGCTGGACTCAGTAGATAAAAGCTTAGGAACACCACCAGACTCCTGTCATGATTATTCAAATTCATGCTTCAGCTGAATTATAACTACTGAATGACATGGAACTTCAGCATCACTCACAAATAGTCAGAACTTATCAAAAGTCAAGGGTCTGCCATATTTTCTACCAGTCTTTTTTTCTATACATATCCAGAATATTTAGTTTATATTTATGTGCAAATTTGTATAGGTTGGATTTAAAGGCTTCCAAATTGCAGCTGAAAAGCAAAATGATATCGTCTCTATTCATTATGAAGGAAGTGAATATAAGCTGTCTCATGGATCTGTGGTCATTGCCGCCGTTATCAGTTGTACCAATAATTGCAATCCATCTGTCATGCTCGCTGCAGGTAGGTTGTGGTTTATAGCCATACATTTTCTGTTATATTCACATTCTGTTTCTTAGATTATGCATGAGTATTGATGCCTGTGTTTGATATTGAGAACCTGAGTTTTTAATTAGGTTTTAAGGAGCCTAAGTTTGACTTATGTTATTAATTTTGTTTTTATTACAAAGAAGGTGAATTTTTAAAATTATATCATGTATCTGTGAGCTTTAGGTTGTATCTGTTTTTTCTGTCAATTTAGAAGTATAGTTAATTAGCAGATCTTTTGATCTACTAGACATTTACCATAGCAGTGTATTAGATTCAGTTGAGACACAAAGGAAGTAAAAGATTATTGACAAGGAATATAAATGAAATCAATTGTATGTACATGGAGCAATTCATTAATCATATAAAATCAAGTATAATAAATGTTAAATTGCTATTAGTTCATTACGATTATAGCATTTAAAATGGTTCATTTAATGGTATGTGTTATATGTGTACATGATGTTATTATATACCCTTTTCCATTTGTGTGCATGATGCCATGATATCAGATTGTATATTAATAATTTATAATGTAAAAGCTAGTATATCTACCACAATTTTTTATTTGTTTTAAATGAAACAAATCAGTAGAATAAAGTGAACAAAATAATGACAGTAAATGTGTGAATTTTAGACTTTTACCCTAACCTGTATTGGAGATGACCTGTAAAATAAACCATAAACCCTTTCTTACTTCCTACTTTAATATGAGGGAAAGAGGGAGAGAAACATTGCCATAATAAATTATTGTTTATTTACTGTTGCAGGTCTTTTGGCTAAAAAAGCTGTTGAAGCTGGTCTGCATGTTAAACCTTATATAAGAACAAGTTTATCTCCAGGCAGTGGGATGGTTACACATTACCTCAGTTCAAGTGGAGTATTACCATATCTTAGTAAGCTCGGGTAAGTGATGGTTACCACTCTTTATATTGACATTGGTATTCAGCAGTGATTGAAACTACTTGTTAGGACCTTTCATATACAAAAAGAAGATAGAAAAAAACGCTTTAGTTCTACTTGTTGCCTTGCCATTACCACAAAATCTTTGAGGCCGTTTCACTCAGCAGACATTTACTAGGCATATTCAATGAGCAGCAAGGCATTGTGTTGGCTACAAAGAAGTAGGAGATGTGATCTCTAATTTAAAGATGGAAACACAAGACAAACAAGTAAAACCAAGTAACAGTGACAGACAGGTAAGGGATGGTACCAAGTACGGCATAATTTGCATGAGTCATGTAGATCATCAGTTTTCAGAACAGAGTAAGATATAGGTTGCATTATTAACTGAATAAATTGTCTTAATTGAGGTTTTGTGAGATTATTATATCCATTAAGCATAGGTTAAGTTGTCCCTGAACTTTGGAGAAAATAACTTATATTGTTTATGTACTCAAAAAAATAATTGATGCTAGCTGTGTTTTCACTGTGTATTTTGGAACATAGTGTCTTACGTAAATCAATTCTTTTGCAAAACTGCCAAGTTTTAGGTTTTTTTCTTTGTTTGGAAGAGCAGCTGAAAGTAATTTTGAGGATTATACCTGTAATTTTTAAGTTATATCATCTTGGAGTTTTTGTCAGGAGCTTTTCTTGGGTTTAGTTGGTTGAGAATTAAAAGATTACTCCTATCAGAGTACCCAATTACAGTGCCTCTTTGGGGGCCTTTGGTCGGATTGTTGCAGCCAGGTCCTCTTGATATTTGACAGTTTAAACCCCTTTGGAGGACAGTATAATATCGATTTTTTGAACGGTCATGTTATATTCCTAGCGAGTAGTATCTGAAGAATTTTCTTGCGTAGTTTGATAAGTTTTGTGTCAGATTTAGTTAACCAAATTTAACTAGGGAGTGTCCTAAGTATCAGGGCTCTTCAGAGGTTTGCATTCAGTACAGATAGCCTGGCTGAGGGTCAGACTTGATTGCTCAAAAGCTGTGAAATGAACATGTTGATGAAGGTTCCTGTGTTGTGAATATTCTCTTCAGCAATCTTACTACAGTGATGGAAATGAAAGATAAGACTTGTCCTTTCTTTACAAATGTTGTGATTTTCTGTCCAATCACATTTATTTTTTGAAATGCAGATTTGAAATAGTTGGCTATGGATGTTCAACATGTGTGGGAAATACAGCACCCTTATCAGAAGCAGTTTTAAATGCAGTAAAACAGGTAAACTGTGTGGATCAGTAAGACATCCAAATGGTTTTTCCTAACTGTATTTCACTATTATCAAAAATGTATATTAATGTATTTATATTTCTGTAGTCCTTGCATCTCTTGGGAAGAGTAACCTATCAATCATAAAATGATTCTTTGAAGTCATTTTTAGAACCTTGAACTAATTCCTTAATAGTGCAGGAATTATTTTAGTTTATTTACAGTATTGATAGTTCTGTACCTAATAATTGGAAATAATGCTTTTGGTTATCATGCCCTCAGAAGTGTAATATTTGAGATTTCTTACATGTGATTATCCAAATTTGTACCATCTTTTGAATTGAATATATTCATTTGTGTTTTTTTTTTTTTCAGGGTGATTTGGTTACTTGTGGAGTTTTATCTGGAAATAAAAATTTTGAAGGTCGTCTTTGTGATTGTGTTCGTGCCAATTACCTTGCCTCTCCACCCTTAGTGGTAGCTTATGCCATAGCAGGCACAGTGAATATAGATTTCCAGACGGAGCCTTTAGGTATCTTTTCCTTTATATGTATACATATATACCTGCACACACTTTTTTCCCCAAAAGTTGTACTTTTGAAATGTTTCCTAGACCGTTCATTTATTGAATTATTTCAGAAAATCTTATCACGATGCATTATTAATTTTTGATTCATATGAAGAATATATAATGTGCAAGTAATTAGTTCTTTCAGCTGCTTACACCTGAAGCACTCTTGTTGAATAATATACTTGGTTTCTGTGATGTGTCTTTGAAAAGATGTGAACATTTTGAGGGAGTTACTTTTTATATTAAATTTCATATGAAAAATTTTTAACCAGGTACTGACCCTACTGGCAGGAATATTTACCTACATGATATTTGGCCTAGTCGAGAAGAAGTTCATCAGATAGAGGAAGAACATGTTGTATTATCCATGTTTAAAGCATTAAAAGAGAAGACAGAGGTAAGACTCTCATTTGTTTCTTAAAAGGTTTAATAAAGTGGCAGTGTTTCTTTATTTCATGTATCTTTCTGAATAGAATCAAAATTAAAATTTGATTCTAAATTTTGATTCTAAATTTTTTGGGAAACCCAACAAATATTTATTGAGACCCTAGTATGTGCCAGGCACTCTTCTAGCTGTTTGGAATATATCAGTGAAGAAAACACAAAGTTCTCAAGGGGAGAGGCAGATAGTAAACTGTAGACAGAATAATTAGGTAAATTACACAATATGTTAAAAAGTAATGAGTGCTGTAGAAAATTACAGAACAGGGTAAAGAGAACGAATTGTGTAAAATTTGGGGAGTAGATTGCAGTTTTATATAGGATAGTTGAAAACATGGTATTTGAGCAAAGTTTTGAAGGAGGTGAACAAGTTAGTCATATATGTGAACAAAGAACAGGGCTCGGCTTCCCTGGTGGCACAGTGGTTGAGAGTCCGCCTGCCGATGCAGGGGACACAGGTTCGTGCCCTGGTCTGGGAAGATCCCACATGCCGCGGAGCCTGCGCGTCCAGAGCCTGTGCTCCGCAACGGGAGAAGCCACAACAGTGAGAGGCCCGCATACCGCAAAAAAAAAAAAAAAAAAAAAAAAGAACAGGGCTTACCAGGTAGAGGGACCAGTGTAAAGGCCTTAAGGAGGGAACCGTAATGAAGGCAGTGTGGCTAGAACATAGGAAGTAAGAAGGATCGTGGTAGAAAATGATGTCCAGATTACATAGGGAATTTTAGGCCATTATTAAAATTTAATCTTTTACTCTGAAGTGAGATGGGGAGCCATTGGAAGGTGTGGAACAGGAGTGTCATAATCAAAAAGATTACACTGTCTTTGAATTGAAACTATATTGGGGCAAGAGGGTTGGGTAATAAGGATAGAGTCAGGAGGACCTATTGTATGTAGTAGTCCAAAGTAAAAAATGGTAATAGCATGGAACATTTGGGGTAGCAGTGGAGGTGGTGAGTAATGGTGAGATTTTGAACATAGTTTGAAGGCAGGACTAATAATACAGTGATGTAGGACAAATATGTTGGGGAAAAAAAGGTTTTCTCCATGATAATATTCTTAAATATTAAAAGTATACCCCAAAACACGCTTAATGTTTTAAGTTAAGCAACATGTTTAGATCTTTCTAAATTCTTTAGCTTTTCTGGGTTTCTGTAAAGTCGTTCACATTCAGTTTGTATTGAAACTTAACTCTTAGGGCATTCCTGAAAATCTGGTGTGCTGGAATTCGATGAGCAAATTTTATCAGTTCAGTCCAAAAATGTCATAATTTTATAGAATGCAGTATTTTAGCTTTCTTTCCAAATGGATGAGGCCTATTTTCTTTTTTTAATTCTAACCTAAGTACTATGTTAATTTCCTCATTTTCATAAACCTCTTTTTCTGACTCCATTTTATCTCTCTTTTGGTTTATCAACCAAAACCATATTCACAGATGGGAAATAAACGGTGGAATTCTTTAGAAGTACCAGATTCAGTTTTGTTTCCATGGGATTTAAAGTCTACTTATATCAGATGTCCTTCATTTTTTGATAAGCTTGTAAGTACTTTTTTACTATTTGATACTTAAAAAATTGTTTGAAGTTTTAAAAACCTCATGAAGAGTTAAATGCCTTCAACATTTTTTACCTTTTAGACCAAAGAGCCAGTTGCACTTCAGCCTATTGAAAATGCCCATGTCTTATTATATCTGGGAGACTCTGTCACGACAGATCATATATCACCTGCTGGAAGCATTGCTAGGAGTAGTCCTGCTGCTAAGTATTTGACAAACAGAGGGTATGTGTACATGGTTATAGGCTGTTTTTGTGTTATCTTTCTCATTAATTAAGAGGCTTTTACTGGTCATGTTCCTTTATCCAGTAAATTACATGCTATCATGGGTGTCTGATTGTCTATGTATTTGACCTAAGCAATAACTGGGATACCTGTTGTACCTGCTTTTGCTTGTAACTTTAGAAATTGAAATTACTATTTTAAATTGAGCCCTTGTCCATTAAGTAAACAACTAATTGGAAACAGGAGTTCTCTTTTTCAGTGCTACTTTGTTGAAAAGTCAGATTGGTTTGACCTACCAAATAAAGCCTGATGGTTCTAACCATCTTCCAGTGTTGGACTGCACAATTTAAATGTGTGTATTTTGGGCTATAAAATGTACTTGCGTGAGGCTAGGCTTGATCTGTATCAAATCAAAAGACAATGAATTTCTGCTTCTCGAGTGTAAAATTTCACAAGAATAATAAATGTGAATGTGAAGGAGATCATTTACATAGGATATATAAATCCAAAACTAGAAAGATTTTGTTTCATTTCTGTGTGATTAATAACGTAGAGTTGCTCGGTTATCAAAGAACTGTTTTAACACCAGAGACAAAATTTTGCTAAAGGTAGAATTTGTGGTATTGCTGCCTGATTAGCTTTTTGATGCTTGAGCTATGCAAATGATAAGACTTTTCATTGAAATATCTTATAAAAATCAGTGCTACCTAGCTTTGTTTGACATGTAATACTGCATAGCTCTTACTATAATCTCATTAGTGCTATTGTGAAATCTGTGTTTGAATTTATTTTCTAGTTAATTGTAGTTTGGTGGGAATTAAAACACTTTTTGGTAGAAATTGCTAATAGCAACTCCATTTGGTGTAATTTGATGAAGATAAATGAGTTTGTTTTACACACGGCTTTTGTTCATAGTGGTGAGAAATAAAATAAGTTTTATTTCTCCCAAATATTTTTTAAAAGGTGATTTCCATCTTGGTCGTAATTGTGACAAAGATTCCAACCCCCTCCCAAAGAAAAAGCCACCACTTCTCTCAAATACACAATTTTTATATTTATTGTAATTGCTGATATGGATTTCTTAGCACAGTTAATACCGTAGTTTTCGTCAGTTAAAAATTTTATTTTTAAAGACACTCAAACCCCTCACCATCTCCATCCTGAAGTACAGTGTTTAAATGTACATCCTGAGATAAGATGTTTAAATTAGAAGAATATTTGTTGTCTTTACATAAAAGACCAAATTAGAGACTGATGGAAGTTGGTTGTTGATTGTTGAGATGCTTATGCTCAGTTTTCTCTTGTCCCTAAAAGGTCATTTATATAGTAACCAATCCAGTAGCAATGAATACCCATAGCACACAGATAATGGTGTCTAAATACCAATTCTTAGGACAAGCAACCAATTTGTCTTAGGGAAATGGTTGATTCCAGGTTTGGCCCTGGAAAATATACAAGATGATTCTAGATGTCTTATACCAAAAGCAAAGGAGCTATAGAGACTACCAAAGAGTGTCTTAATTCCCACCAAACTACAATTAACTTCCAGGCTTTCTGTCAAAAGGTCTCAGGAGCCAACTTGAATCTGTCACTGCTCAAAGATGGGACATGTTGAGCGTCAATAAAGAATATAACTGGAATGGGTAGAAAAATAATGAATATGTTTAAATCCATGAGTTCATAATAATACTAAAAGAGATAAATTAAAAACTCCAAGTTACCTTTGGAAGATGATGGGAAACCATCTCATTATTTAACAATAAAGTCTTTTCTGTATGGGATGTATTTCATTATAACCAAATCATTGATGAAGGAAAGTTTGTCTTCATAGAAGTTTTCCAGCTAAAAAATGAAGAAGGAATAAGAGAAATAGAGTGTCATCATTTTGCAGTCCCTAGTGTAGTCTAGACAATGATGATCAATCACTGGTAGCATTCCAGAAAGAGAAAACTGGGTATCATGTGCTCCTGATGGAAGTACGACCTATGCAGCATTGTTGCAAAAATTAAAAACCCAAACCTTGTCAAGTCACTAGATTTGACATCTGGTTAACAAGAAATACAGGAGGGAGAACAACATATGAAATGATACTGTGGAGATGCAGTCAGCACGGTCTAGATATAGGAAACTACACTACAAATGACCTAATTTCTTTAGATAAAGTATAAGAGGGGACAAAATAGGAGAGGGAACATATAGATTGAAAAAGACTTGAGATCAACTGGATGAATTTATAAACCATATTTGGACCTGATTGGAGCAAACCAACAACTAAAAAAGTAATAAGAAAACCAGGGACATTTGAATATTGACTGGCTAGCTGGTATTAAGAAGTTCGGAGGGTTTTGTTTGTAACAAGGTAGTATTTTTAAGTCCATATCTTTTAGAGAAACATACTGAAATGTATACAGTTAAAATATGATATCTGAGTTTTCTTCAGAACAGTCTAATGGAGGATGATTATAGAAGAAACAAAGATTCCATGAATTGATTATTGTAGAGTAGTGATAGGCACCTGGGCATTCACTGTTCTGTTTTCTCTACTTTTGTGCATGCTTGAAATTTTCCATAATAAAAAAGTGTTTATGAGTAAGTTTTACAATTTAATAATGTGATTATTTTCCATCTAAAATAAAAACTAACTTTCATAACTTTGTTGCAGCCTTACCCCTCGTGAATTCAACTCTTACGGAGCCCGAAGAGGTAATGATGCTGTGATGACAAGAGGCACTTTCGCAAATATCAAGCTTTTTAATAAGTTCATTGGAAAACCAGCTCCCAAAACAGTTCATTTTCCATCAGGACAGACGGTAAGGATGTATACAGAGTATTTAGGCAGTTGCTAACTAGATCAAAATTTGTATTAAAATTTCTTATGTTTGTTTTAATCTACAGCTAGATGTATTTGAGGCTGCAGAGCTGTACCAGAAGGAAGGTATCCCACTGATTATTTTAGCAGGGAAGAAATATGGTTCAGGAAATTCAAGAGATTGGGCTGCCAAAGGACCATACTTGCTGGTATTGATTCTTAAATTTTATCTTAAACTTCAAAGAGTTTTAAATATTCCCTTTTGTCAGTAACATCCTGTCAAAGTTCATTTTGTTCACTTAGACTTTGTATGCCTACTTGGATCTCATCTGTGGGTGTTTTTAAGTGACCTTATATAATACGTTGTACTAATCTAGTTGTATTTTAATACTCTGAATTTAATTAAAATTACATCAGTCTTACTTGTGAAAATAAATGTGGTAGAGGGAAAGGATATTCTGTCTTAAATTATTGCTTTATAATAATAATTATTTATACCCATTGGTAGTTTTACTTGCCCCCTTTTCATTTAATTTTCTATGATTTGCTCCATCAAAGGTTAACGACTCAGAGATAGTGGGCCACATTTTACTTTTATCTTTTTCCAAATAGGTGATATTGGTCCCTGGCTGTCTGCTAGGAAGACATTTCTGTTGAAACTGTTTCCTTGTTGAAGAGCAAATAGGGAATCTGTTGGAGAGAATAGTCCTGTGACGTGTGCTCTCTGCCATTTCATACTCATACTGTGCTTCTCTTTACAATTGTAGTTGTTGAAGAGGCTGGTCAAAATACAGCCCTCACAGCTATCATAATCATACAAACGTCATTTGTTTTGAATCTTTAATTCCCCTCCCCCTTAAAATGTAAATACTCTAAGGAGTTGTGGGAATAAGTCTAATTCTTTTGTCTTTGTAAGATAATAATTTTAAGTACCAACATACTTCAGAGATACTCCAGTTTCGGTTCTTCACCACTGCAAGAAAGTGATTATCACAATAAAGCGAGCTGCACAAGTTTTTTCGTTTCCCAGTGCATATAAAAAGTTATGTTTACACTGTACTGTAGTCTATTAAGTGTGCAACAGCATATTTAAAAAAAATTATACACACTTTAATTAAAAAATACTTCATTGCTAAAAAATGCTAACCATCATCTGAGCCTTCAGCAAGTCGTATAGTAACATCAAAGATCACTTGTCACAGATGGGCTTCCCTGGTGGCGCAGTGTTTGAGAGTCCGCCTGCCAATGCAGGGGACACGGGTTCGTGCCCCGGTCCGGGAAGATCCCACATGCCGTGGAGCGGCTGGGCCCGTGAGCCATGGCCGCTGAGCCTGCGCATCCGGAGCCTGTGCTCCGCAATGGGAGAGGCCACAGCAGTGAGAGGCCCACGTACCGCAAAAAAAAAAAGATCACTTGTCACAGATCACCATAACAAATAAAATAATAATGAAAACATTTGAAATATTACAAGAATTACCAAAATGTGACACACACATGAAGTGAGCAAATGCTGTTGGAAAAATGGAGCCTGTAGACTTGCTTGACACAGAATTGCCAAAAAACTTCAATTTGTTAAAAAACACAGTAGCTGCGAAGTTCAATAAAAACAAGGTATGTCTATATCGTGAATATTAATTATAGGTATAGGTTCCCATTTTTTCCTCAAGTTTTTTTAGCTTTTTTTGTTTTGTTGTTGCGGGCTTTCCTCATATAGCTGTTGATCCTTGGCTGTCCATTCAGTTAGACATTAAAAATCTGATTACAAGCTGTAGTTGTGAGCTGCGTTTTGTTAGTGGGCCTTACTAATGATAAGCTACCTTTTTCATTGAGATAGCCCTATATGTTAGTATCTGTAAATATTTTCTCTGGGCCATTCAGTGAGACCCATTGAAGAAACAGACTTACTCCCCCCATTTCTGATAGTATTCTCACCCAGACTTCCCGTGAGCCTAGTGTTCCTCTTCAGTCTAGAGCATCCATCCTCTACAGGGTGATGGCACTCCCAAGGGGTGCAACAAAATCTTACTCTTCTTATGTATGAAGTATACATAGACATATACATATATAAACAGATACACAGTATATTTGTGACATTAAATTTGGGGGGGTGGTGGGCAATGAGGAGGAAGATGTGATTAGAAGGGAAATGTCTAAAACTCCTTAGGAGGATAATAATGAAAAATAGTAGAGAAACATGGGTCTTTAGCTGATTTTGTTCGGAGAATAGCGTCCTCTCTTGTGTGGGAACTGAGCTGGAGATCTTACTGCTTTTTATAGACTTCTAACTACTATCCCAGTGTTCTGAGAACCTCATGCCTCTGAGTCTCAAGCCTTTTCTAGGTTCTTTGTTGCAAATTGACTCAAATCTTACTGGTATCACCCTAGTTTCAGTTTATCAGTTTGTAGTTTCAACATTGTCTGCTAAGTCAGTTACCTGTCTCTGTTTTCTAAATATTTATAGAATTTGCACATCCTATTCCCTTTGTTGCTATGGGTTTACACTTCTTTATTCTTTTATTTTAGTGGCAATTTAAAAGGGAGTTTTGATGAACACATATGTTAGATCTACCATAATTAAACAGAAATCCTCCTGAGCCCTTTTTGAGTTTAAAGCAGCCGCCCCCAATTATAGAGAGCGCTTACTATATGGTAGGCACTGGCAGTACTTAACCCTGGAGTGGCCGAGGGGCAGTTAGGAGTTAAGGAGCTACTTAGAGAAAAATAACCTATAAAAGATTTCTTTAAATACTTTGATATAACATTGACCTTTAGTATGGGGTGTTGGGTTTGAAGTTTTTACAGAAAAGCCAAAAGTAGAATTTTTTTCCTTTTAAAATACTCAGTAAAGCAACTTTCAGAGATGAATGGAGGAATAAAATGCATGTTTGTTACAGGGTGTGAAAGCTGTTTTGGCTGAAAGTTATGAAAAAATTCACAAAGATCATTTGATTGGAATTGGCATAGCTCCACTTCAGTTCCTTCCAGGAGAAAATGCAGATTCTTTGGGCCTCTCTGGCAGAGAAACATTTTCTTTAACATTTCCTGAAGAACTGTCTCCTGGAGTTACATTAAATATAAAGGTATATCTAAAATTCTCAAATATATGATTGTGTACTATATATTTAAATAGATGGTTGTAAATTGAGTAAGAAACAATTACTGTAAATTGCATCCTAATGTCAGTTAGTGAACAAGTTGTAGTTTGAGAAGGCTCTGTTTTCTCTGTACTTAAACCGATGTTAATATAGTTGATGTTCTCCGAGGAAAAGTAGAAAACACTGTATACTTAGTCCAGAAGGAAGACATGGACTTCCAATTACACACGTTAACTTCCTTTTCCTCGTTATCAGCTCTCTCTGTCCTGATCTAATTTTATCCCAGGCACGTACACCACTTTAGGAGAAGCCAAAATTGAGTGTTCAGGGTTAGAGTAACACAGACTTTACAACCAAGAAGAAAGGAAAAAATAGCAATATTATATGCAATGAATATTTAACATAAAATGACCATGAGTAACAACTTCCCTAATTAGTAAGTCAAAATCTAAATCATTTGATTTAATGTTTTAGGTGATGCGATACTTGTTATTTACAATTAGGGACTAAAATAACATGTTTTTCTACTTAGGTGTGAAGCCTATGGTTTGGTATCTTAGGTGTTTTCAAGCAGGAGAAATGTTTCTCAGACAGAATATGAGTATAGTCATTGAATATGAAGACAGAT
This sequence comes from Grampus griseus, assembly GCF_964374135.1. NCBI lineage: Eukaryota > Metazoa > Chordata > Mammalia > Artiodactyla > Delphinidae > Grampus > Grampus griseus. The sequence goes on along the minus strand of NC_139018.1, from coordinate 119,788,031 downwards.
GGTCTTAACCACTAAGTAAAACTTTGTAGATTTTACCACTCATGTGAGATGTTTTTGTTTGTTTAAAGACAAGCACTGGAAAAGTATTCAGCGTGATTGCTTCCTTTGAAAATGATGTGGAAATAACATTGTTCAAACATGGAGGATTATTAAACTTTGTGGCACGAAAATTCTCATAGTATCTACTCACCATGGATACCTTTCATAACTGGTAACTGCAAACAAAGCCTTTTGTGCTGGACCCAGGAATCCTTACCATGGAGCTGCAGGTAGTCCCAGTATGCTCACTTATCTCATCCATGGATGTAAATGATTATGAATCAACGTAGTGACTGAAATGAAATCTTCTTGATTTTAAATAATATACGAATGGTGCTATTAACATTGCTAAAATCAGCGTGTGAAGTGTGTTGTGGAAGAGGCCTGTAAGTATGGGGGGATATTTTATCAGACCATTTTGTAAATAAAGGCAGAATTTGAACTTGTGTTAAAGATTCTTATATGAGTAACCTTCCTGAAGTCTTTCATTTAGTTTTGCACCTATAAAACTGTATACTACTGTTTGTTGGTTTAAGAGAAGCAGATTGAAATATAACAAGCCAGATAACTTTAAAATTGTGGAAGGTGAAATCTGATTTATAAGTGGATTTTCAGATATATTCATTCCTTTTCAGAATTGAGTTGCACATAGTTGTCATTCTTAGTTTGTAATATAAGCCAGGGTTATCCTAAGTCTCAGTCTAACTGCAAGGGATAGAACCTGCCCCATACACAATCATTCTGTCCAATCCAGCCAAGGTTTCCTCCACATCAGAAGGTGGACTGTTACAGAATACAATTGATTGCGTAGCACCATGTATTGGCAGTGAAAATATGTATCACATATGCAGCCCTTAATTTTTCAGTAATTTGCTGCTGTGACCCTGGCAAGCCTCAGATGGCATTATATCAATTGGATTATTTTGCTCACTCTGTGTGATACTGTAACTTCCTATAACCTAATATTTTAGCTATTATTAACTAAAATTCCACACTCATTTATGGTTGCTAAAGAGAACTTTAATCATTGAACGCTAACATGATTTCCTCTAGATTTTAAAATTATCCACCCTAAATTATATGGTTGCTCAACCCTAAACAGTTTTTAAATGTTGGTTACTTCTTAATTATTTAAATCGATTTCCTGTCATTTTGAATCATTTTACCTGGGAAGCATGATACTATTAATTATGTATGCTTTTGCTAACCGTCAGGATAAAACACTTAAGTTATTGCTGTCTGAATACTGTATTTTCTCTATTTGCATGTCTATTTATCACATCAAATGTTATGTCAACAAGAAGTTTGTCAACTTTTAAGAAAAAGGTTGGATAATTAATTCCAAAAAGTCCTATACCTTTTTTTTTAATTAAGAAATTAAACTTAGCAGGCAGAAGGTTAATTGTAGTGATTTTTTTTCCCACATGGAGATCATCATATGACCTAGTTAAGTTACTGCAATTCAGAATTAGCTCACATGCACAGAATAAAGAATTGTTTTAAGCTAAAATGCTGAAATTACCAAACCAGTGGGTAAAGACCACTGAGAACTTTGGACATAATCAAATCATACAATCTTTTGAAAATATTCTGCAAATATGTGTTTAGACAATTAGGTGGACTAGAGTTTGGCAAAATGATTTCCCTTTTATTTAAATTTTTTATAAATATTTTCTTTGATACTTTCAAATCACGTGTTCTTGATATTTTATAATGCTGTGTATTTGTCAGTGCATATGTTTTTAATTTACATGAAAACATGAATTAGGGATGGAGAATTTACAAGTTGAACATTAAAATATCTGTTACAGGCTTTGAAGAAATGATAATCCAGATTGTTACGTGTGGGGAAAACATCTGTTTCATTTTTAAGCCATACTATAATATAATATGTAACCTACGGGCAGAGGCCTGGGCATCATCATAAACAGCACATCTAGGAGATGAAAAGATGATAAAGCTAGCCAGCTGTGAATTAAGCATTTAAATTTCCAGTCTACCTAGTCCAGTAATAATACAAGCAGATCTTGTATTTCAGGAATAAAATCAAGGTTCTCTTAATCTCTTGCTTATATACAATGAACCAAAAAGCTTCGTAAGCAATGGCTATCAATTTGTGAGGAGAGTCATGGATGTGTGTCCCAAAGCATACCTATATTTCTGCCTCCAGCCAAATTCTGTGTTTGCAAAAATGTGGCCCCTGTTGGTTTTTATTGTTTTACTTATCTCCTTTGTTGAATATATCTGGATAATTTGGTGTTCTAAAAAGAATACACAAATATTGTGGCAGGAAGTATAATAGGCCCCTTAGAGAAGCAAATTAGTGTTGTGAATTTAAAAGTACAATTTCAAAGGTCATTATCAACAGCAGCATTTTTGTTATATTTTAAGAAACATTATGCTACATACCATTGCCATGTTTCATGCCTTTGGGTTGCTAATCACTGAAAATGTCATCCAGTCACTGAATTGCCATTAGTATACCTAAAAAGTTTCCAAGATGACAGTTGTTACTTCCTGTTTTATCTCCAAGCTGACATTTGAATGAGAGGTATTAGACTCCCTTTAGCTAAATTGCTCAGTTTTTCACTGGGAATCAAACTTCAGTGGTACTAAAGGACAAAAAGTACAGCTAAGACCTAAATCAGAATTCTAGTTGTTTGCATATATGGTAACAGTGTTGTGTGCATTTGCCTTCTCAGTGTTGAGTGAGAGGATGAGGAGAAATTATTTGACATTTTTCTGTGGTTGAATTAAAAGACACCTTTCTTTTGCCTTTAGGTTTAGGAGAAAGTGCTAAGATACTGGATGTTGACCCTATCTTAGTTTGATTTGGAGTTATAAAAGAGAGGGGAAGGAGGTGGACTTAGTCTTCTTTAGTGACTTTTCCCCTACAGTGTGATAGTGCTGATGTTTCTATCAGTTTTACACATAGTATGTAATTATGAAACCATATATCTCACTTAAGTAAATATAAATCATTGTCTATTATTTAAAGCCAACAAAACAGTATAACAGTTTTAAGTTCAATAATTTTAAGTATTGTATAGAAATATATTGGAGGCAAAGTTCAGTTGATGACAATTGTGTATATGTTACTGATGCTGTAAATTATTTTTAATAAAGAAAATTGTATTATCACATATTTGACTCTTGTTATAAAATATTTTGTGGTAATTGAAAAATAAAATATGATAACTTAAAAAGAAATAGGATACCATCCAGAAATTTCTCTTCAAACATGTTAGTTAAATGTTCAGACATTAGTTATTCCCAATATAACTGCCAAAATGAGAATGAAAACCAAGATAAAGTTTGCAGTAGGAATAGCCTCGAGGAAACAATAAGTAAAGTTGAACTTGATTCCAGGGTTGTTCCAACTGGTACTTAGATTCATGGAATAACATTTTTAGAGTTGAAAAGACTAATCTCTCACCCAAAGCAGGATCCCTTGTCTAAATAACATCTAACTGGGCGACCTTTTCTTGAATATTCAAGAGATGGGAGACTGTGCTAGGCAACCCATTCTGATGAATAAGTTGGACCCTCCAGAAGTTGCCCTGAACATAACCTCCATACTCTAGATCTTTTTTTATGGAGGTAATTTATGTTAAAGTGAACATTTAGGACTGAATTCGTCTCATGCTACAAAGTTGTGTATTACAGGAGGAAAGGGCCTTTTCTTGATGGATGCAGGATGGAGGGGCTATGTTTTCATGAGCCTCTATGCTTTAGGACCAGCTGGTGGTGTCACTTCCTCCTTCCACTGGCTATTCATCAGCGCTCTCTTGAAGCAAGTCATCTGGAGCCGGGAGCCAGGGCCATGAGCCTCTAAAGTAATGTTTTGTAAGTATGGTCAGCTGCCCACTGATCTAAAAATATCTGCCCTTTCTCCCACTCTTAATAGCAACCTAAATGAGTAATTGAAATCTACTAAAATTTGGTATTCATAAACTAAAATTAGTACATTATTAGTTTTCTAAGGATTCCAATTCAGTATCCTAAGACATTTGCTTTACAATATCAACACAGACACATGGTGATAGTTTGAATATTTGAATATCCAGAGTTTTCAAGGAAGCCTAGTGCAACACCAGTGTTGCGTTTTCTTAGTTTATGGTTTTCACTTGATGCCACTTTTGCTTTTTAATTATAAGTTTAGCTTCAGCTTGTTTTAATTTGATATGAGTTGTTTGGTAAGTTTTCCAAAACATCAGATTATAAAGCTTGTGTTTAGTATACAAAAAGGGAACATTTATTGCAGAAGCAGATGTAATCCCCAGAGAATTTGCTTGTGTAATGACAATTGTGTTGTCTCTGTGAATTTTGTGTTTACATGATGATGGCACTGAATTTTTAGCCTTTTAAACAACCTGCAATATATAGTTGTATCATAAAACTAGTGGGCTATTATGTTTTATAGGATGTTTTATAATATAAAATCATATCTATAATCTCACTCTTCAGATTGTTCATTTTGTTTCACTCCAATTTTTGATCACTAAACTCTTTGAGAGCCAGTACCTAAGTGTCCTAGTGGCCAGGTGGAGAAGGAAAAAACTTATTAATACAACAGTGACATGACATTTCTTGTCTATCAGATTGGTGGAACTTTTTTCATTATCACGGTATCCAATATTGGCATTACTGAGGAAAAACATGATTTGGTAGCATGTATTTTAAGAGCCTTAGAAATGTTCATTCTCTTAGACCCAGTAATATGACTGAGCAGTGTATCTTAAACAGTAACCAGATCAATAGAGGTGGAATAGTGAGAGGGTGGAGAGAATTCAGGACCTGCCTGAGGGAAGAGAATGCAGAGGGGCCTAACAAGGCCATTGGGAGTCAGGTTCTGGTTACAGATAATCCAAATCAAAGTTTGTCTTTGACACCCTAAAGGAATGAGACATCAAGAATGCCGCCCTGGGGCTGTAAAAAAAAGCCCTGCTACTTGGAAATTAGAAGTGAAGCAGATAAGAAGCATATCTAAAGGGAGAAAAGAGGTGATCTCTCAATAGGTGGTTGACAGCGGTTTGGGAAACCACCAAGTCAATCAATCAAGGTCACTCTAACCAGAGTGTGCTGTATCCTGGGGGGGGGGGGGGGCGGGGGCACAGGGGGAGAGGGAGATGTGCATGGACAAAAACAGACCAAGTTGCAGACATGAGTGATGTCTAGAACTCTCCTCCATTAGAGAGAGTGCTCTGTACTATCAGGTTCTGCTTGGTTGCAGACGTATATCAAACTGGCTATCAGAGCCAGATGACCTTGACAATTAAGGTCACCCAAACAGCCTGGCTGTTATGATTCCCAAGGCAGCCTCCTGATAATCATGTGGTTCTACACTTCCCTGCAGAGGGAGAATACACAGATTGAACTACCTAAATAAGGATTCTGATCCAATTACCAGTTCTCAGTGTAAATGAATCACTTATCACACCAGACCTGAACTGTGGTCACCTCAGCCCCCGGGATGACCTGTTAGGACGGCCTTCAGGCTTCCTTTACATCTTGAGAATAGAAAACTCGGCACTGTGCAAGAGCTTGAACTAGAAGTTGGGTGACCAGGTCTGGTTGAGGCTCTGTGCCCTCTAGACTTCAGTTTCCCCATCAATACAAGGAACGTGTGGACATAACTGATAAATCAGACGATTTCACATTCTAACATTCCAGTATCCCGGGAGAACCAGGTCCTGTGCAGAACGCTGCCGGGTCAAACTCCCAGGTCCTCCGAGCTGAACTCTTGATGTTTTGGGGGACAGGATGGGTTTGAGGCCACCTCGGCCACGCTTGCGAAGCCTCTGGGATACGTGTTTCCAGCAGGAGGGAAGGGAGGGCGAGGAGAGAAAAACGAGGACGCGAATTCTACCCAGACAACTAGAATCCTGGGATAAGGCCAAGAAGCCTCCACAGCTATGTGGACTGGGAGGAACTGCAAGGTGCCACTCAAGAGCTGAAAGCCTGCTAAATGGCTACTCACCAAAGGGAGGGGCGGGGCGGAATCTGGAAGAGCCAATCATAAACAAGAAATCCAGTTTTGTAGTGAGGTGGCCGAGTTCTGACTGGGGTGACCACCGAGAGAAGGCGGGGTGGGATAGCAGAAAGACCATCCGAAGCCCGATCTCGGAATTTCTGTTCGCAGCCTCTTAGGCCGGGGACAGGGCTGGAATAGCCCAGGTCGGCCTGGACGGGCCTCGCCTTCCAAGAGTCTGCGCTGATTGGCGGCGGTGGGATCTCGAGGAGCCAATCAGAAGTCAGGACTCTCGGTCCCGGACGAAGGGCGGACCCAGGAGCTGCGAGTCAGGCGAGACCTCCGAGCTAGAGCGGAGGACTGCGGCTACAGTCCCGGGCTGCTGGAGAGCGGGAGTCACCTCAGGACCTCGGGTCGTTGCGGGTGAGCTGGGTGGGGAAAGCAGAGACGAACCCCAGAACCCTCTGGGAGTCTGGCCCAGAGAGCAGGGAGGCTTGCTGCAAGTCGGGCCAGGAGTCATGAGCCTCGGGCTTCTCCCATCCTTGATCCACGTCAGACTCGCTGCGTAGGTGATGCGCAAGTCACCTTCCTCCCTGGATCGCACCTGTAACCCAGAAGGGCTGGGTTGAGATCCCAGAATTGGGGCGAAGGACCCGAGAAGCCATCTGGTCCAACTCTGCCAGACCTGTGCGGAGACCCTGACAGAGGGGAGGTACGGCGCCTGGCACTCACGGCCAGGTGTCTGGTGGGAACAATTTCTAGGGCTCGACAGGACCTCACTAAAGTAATAACGCTCTGAACTTGTGTGTCCTCCTTCTCCCTTATTTTCCTGACTCTTCTGCAGCCCGCTCGCCCACCACTCTTTCCCTCTCACCCAGAAGGAAGACACTCACAGCACCTGTTGTTGTCTTCTGAAAAACTACAGATTCTAGGGCTTCCCTGGTGGCGCAGTGGTTGAGAGTCCGCCTGCCGATGCAGGGGACGCGGGTTCGTGCCTCCGTCAGGGAAGATCACGCATGCCGCGGAGCGGCTGGGCCCGTGAGCCATGGCCGCTGAGCCTGCGCGTCCGGAGCTTGTGCTCCGCAACGAAAAACTACAGATTCTAGTTTCCCTGCCTTTCTGTTTCCTGATTCCCTTCGAGGGTAAACGGCCCCATGAGCCTATTGAGTAAAGGCAACCCTCCTTTCGTTAGTTCCTCTGATATTTAATAAGAGTCTGGGCTGGGGGTACAGAGATTTACTGGGTATAATCCTTGCTCTCCAACCTTGGAAGGGCATAGCAGAAAGAATTGCAGGTCAAGAAGGGCAATTTGGAAGACATGCTAAGGTAGAATTTACTAGACTTGGTAACACTTTGAGAGTGAGGGAGGGGAATCAAGAATGACTCCTGTTTATTTTCTGGTATACTTTACACGAAGTGCAGAGTTTAAGGTCCAGCTCCCCTGGTTGTAGGACAAAGGTTTTGAGATTCTGGCATAAGCCCTGGAGTTGGAAAACATTTGCTTCCTGAGTGCTTTCTCAGAAGCCAAGTGAAACACTGTTGGCAGGAAATATAGATCAACTACCTACAGGATTTGAGTTCCCTTCTTTGCCCCCTCCACCCATGCAAAAGACATTTGGTTAAGACAGACATTTCTTAACATATATTTCTCTGTATTTACTTACTTACAGCAGCTGACTTGATCTGTGTCATTAGTTCCATAATTTGGAGTCTTTGTAGACAAAGAAAAAAAGGCAAATTTAAGCTCAAAAAGAAAGAACTTTAGAAAGAGAATGTTAGCACTAGAAGGGATTTTTAGGGATGATCTAGTCCAACTCCCTTTTAGAGGAGATGTGAATAGTCAAAAATTTCAGACGCTAGGTATAAAATATGTTTTATTTCTCCCAGCAGAGCACCTCCTTTCTTCATTAAAAAAAAAAATTAAAAAAATTTAAAAAATTAAAAAAAAAATTTTGGTAAAATACACTTAACCAGCACAACTTTTTGTTAACACCAGGCTGTCTTTTGATGGCTAGAGCTGCCAACATTGCTTTACATTGCTTTAGAAAACAAGGGCGCTTCATGTAGAGGCTTAACAAACCCCATTCAAGAATGTTACAGAAACATTTTCTAGACTGGAAGGCAGATTGGCCTTCACTAACTGCCTCTAAGCGTCCTTCCAACTTGAAGTATTTATAATTCATATCAAATTCAGAGTTATCCTGACATCTTTAATGCTTTAGGATTTGAAAAATTACTCCAGGATTTCGTCTTGAATTTAAAGCTTTAGTTCTTATTACATTCTGAATATGGGCCTTACACCTGTTTATAAATCTCCAGAAGGAATGTTAAAATCCCATGTGAAGTCTTAAGCCCATATACAATGTGACGGGATATATTGGTTCCCAGAAGTTTCAGGTGCAAAGATGGTTTCAAACCCCATTTAGGCTTTGTCACGTGTCTTTAGTAAACAAAATCTGAACGACTTAATTTGCTTCTGAAAGCAAATGCACTGGTCAGAAAGCAGACATGAGAAGCAATTGGCAAGAATGCAATAACTATAACAGGTGGTGGAAACCTACAGCGGCACAAGGGGCTATGCAAGTTTAGAGGCAGGTGGAATCACTTAGGTTAGGAGGATCAGGCAAGGAGGGATGGGGAGGGGACTGGCATTTGGGGTTTATACTCTTATCACTTGAGTCATCAGGCTATAGTCTTGGGGCTGAGTCAGGGAGGGGGTCATATAGGAGAGCCCTAGTGTGCCTCCCTGAATTTTATCCCTTTCCCTTCACTGGAATAAGTTGGACTTTGTCTGTCATAGATCTGAAGTGATTAGACATTAACAGGCATATGCTCTGATTTGGGGAGCTCTGAGAAAGTCCTAAGATCCCACCCCACCATCTGTCCTAGCCAGTCTCTCACAAAGCCTTTTCCTTAAGGTAAAATTTATATTCAGTGAGATTCACAGATCTTACTCTGACCTAAGTTTTAAGCTAAATTTTGACAAATGTTTACACCCATGTAACCAAAACCTAGTCAAGATACAGAACATTTTCCTCCCAGAAAGTTGTTCCCTCATGCCACCTTCTTGCCAGAAGCAACAGCTGTTCTGATTTCTATCAACAAGAGCTGTTTATGAGATTCTTTTTATATAACATTACATCCCTTGAACAGCAATCTAACTTGCACCCTAAAATGCAACCCATCCCCAAGATGTTATTAATTATTTACAATTTACTATGAAGGAAGGGTTGGAATAAAACTATTTTGGGAAAAGGGGGAGGCGAGATTGCAAAGATCTTAAATATTTGGGTCCTAAAGGATATTCAGAAGCCTTACATTGCCTCCTGTCTCTCTCTCTCTCTCTCTCTCTCTAGATATATATGTATATATATATATATATATATATATACACTCAGGAAATATGCCAAGTATGTGCAGCAGAGGGTGGCATTATCAAGGGGAAGAAAACAGTCTCCCCCATCCTATATATCCAACTCATATTTACTAACTCAATTCAAATCCATCTTCTCAAGAATATCCCTAGGCTGTAGTAATTTCTGTCTCCCCTGAATTTCTACCACAGTTTTTGTAGATATTAATTTCATAGGGCATAAACTCAGAAGCACCTTTACTTTTTATAAGCGACCTTAATTATTTATTTATTTATTTATTTATTTATGGCTGTGTTGGGTCTTCGTTTCTGTGCGAGGGCTTTCTCTAGTTATGGCAAGCAGGGGCCACTCTTCATCGCGGTGCACGGACCTCTCACTATCGCGGCCTCTCTTGTTGTGGAGCACAGGCTCCAGACGCGCAGGCTCAGTAGTTGTGGCTCACGGGCCTAGTTGCTCCGCGGCATGTGGGATCTTCCCAGACCAGGGCTCGAACCCGTGTCCCCCTCATTGGCAGGCAGACTCTCAACCACTGCGCCACCAGGGAAGCCTCCTTAATTTTTATTTTAAGCCCCTAGTCTGCTTAATAGTAGAAATTTTATTCTTTACAATTTAAGGTAAACTTAGTCACTTCAGTGATAATTCAGTCATTTCAGGTTTATACTCAATTCAGTGTTTTCTTTGGCATTCTATCAGTTTATCACTTACTGCCTTATAACTTGTTTTGAACAGCTTTTATGTTTTTTATTATTTGGGATATCTGTGACCATGAGTTAACTTTTCAGAGCCCTCTAAGTGCATTTCCTGTCTCCCACAGTGCTTCACGTGATGCTTTGCACATCAGCCCACCCTTCAAAGTATGTGCAATAAGCTAGATGATGACCTTTATAATTTAACACAGAAAAGTAAGATCACTGTATTTGAATTTATATTTTAAACCAAAACTGATGGTAATATAGTCCAAAGTACATAATTATGGATTAGGAGTCTAGCGGGCTGAGTTCTCACTGTAACTTTATATATAACTTTGAGCAAGACACTAACCTCTCAGGACCTAACTTCCCCCTTTAAATAAAGTTCATGGTACTGGGAGGGGTGGAGGAATTGGTGATACCAAGGTACTTTCCTGGTCTTCATTCTGTCCCTGGGAACATACCTTTTGCTTGAGAGGTGAGTTTAGAAATCATTTATGGTACAAGGATTTTTATTCACTGCTTTTTTATCTCATACACTCATTTAATTTTTTTAACTTTATGAGTGAAAATTCATAATCAAGAGAAATACAGAATCAGTACTGGGAAACATTATTGGTCTGTCTTAAGAAAAATATTTTAAATAAGTATATTCATTATATGTCCCTTTCTTAGTTTATTTGTTTGGGGTTTTTTTTTTTTTCCTTAGAAATAATGTCAAGTGGAGGTGGTCAGCAATCACAGGCTCTTACCAAACCCACTTTCAGTGAGGTACAAGCCTCTGCATTAGTGGAATCGGTATTTGGATTAAAAGTTTCCAAGATCAAGCCACTTCCTAGCTATGATGACCAAAACTTTCATGTATGCATTTTAAGAACCAAAGACACTACAGATGGCCCAAATGAGTATGTCCTCAAAATAAGCAACAGCGAGTCAAGCAAAACTCCAGACCTGATTGAAGTGCAGAGTCACATCATCATATTTCTGAGAGCAGCTGGATTTCCAACGGCCTCCATGTGTTGTACTAAAGGAGACAACTTAACCTCTCTCATATCAGTAGGTACGAGACTACCACTGGTCGTCACCTGTCCATGTGCATTACTGCATTTTGGCTACAAGTAGAAATATCAAGAACAGGTACGTCATTCCAAGTGTAGACAGGGTTACTTTTTCAGCAGTTGGGAGAAGCCACAGCATCACCCAAGTAGAGACTGGGGCTGTGATTCAGAAGTGGTTAGAGCCTGGGTCTGGTGTAACTCTTCTGCCTGGGAAGGATCTGATGGATGAACAACTAAAGGGACATGTGGAAACTAAGGGCACTTTTATTTTTAATTAGGAAAATAATTAAATATTTTTATTCATCAGATCAGCTGTATATTTCAGTGCTGTGATCTTGTAGAAAGAACACAGAATCAGGAATTTTAGATCCCAGCTCTGTAATTACTGTACATGTGACCTTGGGTACACAACTTAAATTCTTAAGGAAACCTCATCTGTGAAACTTGGTTCCTCTCAATTCTAAATGCTAAGATGTATCTTTCTTTTTTTCTTAAGATGTATCTAATAGAGCTCTCCAAGCAGCAGTTTGTCCCTAAAGAAGCCTGTGATTCTGAAACACTCATTTCTTTATCATTCCTTCCTCGATTTTAAATTTATAAAAAATGTTTTTTAGGCCTTCACTTACCAGAGCAGGTGATTTATGTTTAGAGCTAAGGCCAGCAGACTTGGGGCCACAGTTATGTTAGTATGTAAATGGCTGGTCCCAATGTCCTAATGTCTGTCTGTTGTACCTGCTTGCTTGATCCATTCGGCCCTGCTTCACAGAATCCTGCTGACTTGTCCTAGGTTAGCGTGTTTTTTCTCTTGTTCTGTATTATTCTTTGCAATAGTAATTGGAAAGGCAGAATAGCTTCTCCTCTTTTTTTTTTTTCAAGAATAATTGACAGGATATATACTTCCATCCATCTAGATAGTGGCTCTGAAATCAAAAGCTACTTGGTGAGGCTGCTGACGTATCTGCCAGGAAGGCCTATAGCTGAGATTCCCAGCAGCCCCCAGCTATTATATGAAATTGGAAGAGTAGCTGCCAAGTTGGATAAAACACTGGAGGTAAGATCTGGAGTTTTATTTTGCTTATAAGAATTTTTTATGTGTTGGTTTTGATTTATTTTATTTTAAATACACCTAGGGTCAGACTCTTTTTTTATATGGCGCCTCTTAACGTGTTACGAAGGAAATAGGGTAGTAGATACATACATTTTATGACAGTAAAAGATTTCTTTCTGCCCAGGTCTGTACTTTACTAGTCTACTAGCAAGATTACCTACATCTTTAGAAATCCATGGTATTCTTTATGCTGCTCACTGAAAACAGTCTGCATTCACAAATTAAAACCTGAAGTTTTCATCCAGATAAGACATAGCCAGACCTCTAAATGAAGCAATAGCTGTGTTACAAATGGATTGAAATGACTTGTATTAAGGATGTTGTGGTCCTATAGAAATGGTACCTTGTTTGACAAAGATTTTTCCAGACCTACCGAAACATCTTCATTTAATCAACAGATGTTCACTAAGTACCTCTTCTATGGCAGGCACTGCGGGAAAGGTAAAGATTCCCCTGTCCTAGAGGAGTGTGTTCCCGGGGGACAGATAGACACTTTCTTGAAAAAGTAAACAACAGTTTGTATGAGTAAAACATTTCCAATTACTCACTAAATCCTAGCCAGTCTACCTCTCAAATGTCTCTACAATCCATCTTCTTCTTTCCATTCCTGCCTCGACTATCCCGCCCTGAATTCAGGTGTTTTTCTCCTTCAATGTATTCTTTATACCAGTTCAGAGTTACTTTTTAAAATTACAGATCTGACTATGTCAGTTCTATAGTTAAAACCTTTCGGTGGCCTCTCACTGACTTCAAAGTAAAGGCCGAGGTCCTCAGCGTTTCTTTCAGACAAGGCACTGTGTGGCCTCATCCCTGCCTCTCCCCTGCTTAGTCTCATTGTCCATGTCTCCGCTTTCATGCTTCTCTTACCACCAGAATAGAACTTCCCGTCATTCCCTGAATGTGCCTTTCTGTTTCATGCATCTGTGCCTTTGCATATGCCGTCTTCTCAACCAGTAATACATTTTCCCCTGCACTGAAAAATTCCTACTTATCCTTCAACACACAGCTCAGGCACCACCTCCTCTGTGAAATCTTCCCTGGACCCTTCTTTCTCTTCCCAGGCTGTACGAAGAGGATCACTTCCTTCTCTTTGCTTCATCGGAACTTGTACATCTTGTCAACCCATATGATTCCGTGGGTTGACTGGCCTCTCTGCTCTTCTTGGTGTTAATTGGGGTCACTCATGCAGCTATATTCAGCTGGGAGTTCAGCTGCAGTGCTTCAGATCCTCTCCATGTGTCCTCTTCTCTTCACCTGGTGTCTCATCCTCCAGGATGGCCTTGAGCATCCTTACAACACAGCTGCTGTCTTCCAAGAGAGAGTGCCAAGAGGACAAGCCCCAGTGTACAAATGCTTATCAAGCCTCTGCTTGAATCATGCTAGCTCATATTCCATTGGCCAAAGCATGTGACGTGTCTAATCCCAAAGTCAAGCGGGAGAAGCTGCACAAGGGCATGCACACCAGGAGGCATGGTTCATAGGGAGTCATCAGGGTAACAGTCTATCATGTATGGTATTGTAATTTTGTTGCTTGTGCTTCCTGTTACATATGCTACATAAGAAGAAATGACCTTCTTAAGAAATTGGTCTACATCTTAATTACTCGTCTTTTATCCTTCATGTCTAGCAGTGTCAAACACATAGTACGTATTCAAGGAGGGCTTCATAAAAAAAAATTTTAACTAAAAAAAAAAAACTTTTGAGCTAGTTCTTAAAAGTTTCAAATCCATCAGTCAGTCAGAGAAAAGGAGGAAGGGTGCTCAGTGAAAGGAAAGAGCATGAAAAAATCATGGCAGTACAATGACTATGTTCTAGAACCTCTGAATAATTCACTGTGGCTGGAGTATAGGGGTTAAACCTGAGAGAGACAGGGGATAAAGTTGGAAACATAGGGTGGAGTCAGATTATAAAATATGTTACCATATATGACACTAAGGAGTTTGGACTTTGTCTTATTTGCTTGCTCAGTAGGGAGACTTGGAGGGTTTTTAAACAGGAAAAAAAAATCTAATTTATAGCCCTCTGAGGGCCCATATGATAGGTAGATTGGCAGAAAGCCAGAATGGAGGCAGGGAATGCATCTAGGAAGCTAATGCAGTAATCAGGAAAAAGCTGATTGAGGGCTTGAACCAAGAAAAGGTTCAAGATATATTTAAGAGACAGAGCCAACCAGGGCTTCCCTGGTGGCGCAGTGTTTGAGAGTCCGCCTGCCGATGCAGGGGACACGGGCTCGTGCCCTGGTCTGGGAGGATCCCACATGCCTCAGAGCGGCTGGGCCTGTGAGCCATGGCCGCTGAGCCTGCACTCCGCAACGGAAGAGGCCACGACAGTGTGAGAGGCCCGCGTACCACAAAAAAAAAAAAAAAAAAAAAGAGAGAGAAAGAGCCAACCAAATTTGGTGACTGATTTAATGTTAAGTGTGTGAGAGAGGAAAGGACTGAGCAGGACATGGACTGTAACCTGAGTTTGCTGGGACACAGCTCCATTCTAAAGTAGGCAGGGTTCTCTCTGGTAGCAATCAAGTGGTTGCCTCCACAGCCTAGAACAAAGGACCAGAGGGAGGGGAAAATGTCAGAGATGGGGTCTAGAAAGTGTTGAGATCTGTGGAAGCTAAGGCTTCCTGCCGTACAGGAAAGCAGATCAGCCTCTACGCATTTCACGTGTGCTCCATTAGTAGCCGGTGGGATCAGCCTGCCTGCTCCCACTCCCTGATTCTGTCCACAGTTTTTTTTTCTATCTGGTTGGTGCTTTAGAGAAAAGAGTAAGGTAGAAACTTAAGGAGAGTTAAGTGAGAGATGAGACAGGGCTGAGAACACTTTAACAATAAGCTTTAGGAGATTTTTTTAATTCTCTCTACCTTCAGAGACTTGATATTTATAGTCTTCTGCAAACAAGGGAAAAATTCTTTGGTATTTTATAGTAGAAGTGTATTTCTTGTAGGCAGCATGCACGTGAGTCCTGCTTTTTTATCCAATATGATAATCTGTGACCTCCAGTTGGGATGTTTAGACCATTTACATTTAATATGATTTTTTATATGGTTAGGTTTAAGCCTATCATCTTGATATTTGTTTTCTATTTGTCACATCTATTCTTTATTCTCGAATTTGCTTTTTTTTCTGCCTTCTTTTAGTTCGTGTATTTTTTTATTTCATTTAATCTCCTTTGTTGGCTTATAGCTATAACTCTGTTTATTTTAGTCAT
This sequence comes from Grampus griseus, assembly GCF_964374135.1. Taxonomy (NCBI): domain Eukaryota; kingdom Metazoa; phylum Chordata; class Mammalia; order Artiodactyla; family Delphinidae; genus Grampus; species Grampus griseus. Next base: position 119,772,588 of record NC_139018.1, on the reverse strand, counting down.
TACTTTAGGGTTTATAGACTACATCTTTAACATCACAGTCTATCTTCAAGTTATATCATTTCATGTATGGTATATGCACCTGACATAGTATACTTCTGTTTCTTCCTTCCTGTCCTTATTCTATTGTTGTCATACCTTTTACTTATACATTGTTATTATTTTTGTTTAAACTTTCAATTATCTTCTAAAGAGATTTAATTAGGAAAAAATGATATATTTGACTATATGGTTACCTTTTCCTGTGCTCTTCATACTTTTTGTAGATCCATATTATTTCCTTCTACCTAAAGGACTTCCTTTAATATTTCTTGCAGTGTGGGGCTGCTGGTAATGAATTTTTTCAGCTTTCTTATGTCTTTGTTTCACCTTCATTTTTTTTTTTTTTTTTTTTTGCGGTACTTTGGCCTCTCACTGTTGTGGCCTCTCCAGTTGCTGAGCAAAGGCTCCAGACACGCAGGCTCAGCGGCCATGGCTCACGGGCCCAGCCGCTCCGCGGCATGTGGGATCTTCCTGGACTGGGGCACGAACCCGTGTCCCCTGCATTGGCAGGCGGACTCTCAACCACTGCACCACCAGGGAAGCCCTCACCTTCATTTTTGAAAGATATTTTCATTGGACATAAACGTCTAGGTTGACTGTCTTTTCCAACATGCTTTAAACACATTGCACTACTTTCTTCTCTTGCATTGTTTCTGATAAGAAATCTGCTGTCAGATGGTTCCTCTAAACGTAATATGTCCTCTGTGTGTGTGTGTGTGTGTGTGTGTGTGTGTGTGTCCTTAAGATTTTCTCTATCTCTACTTTTGAGCACTTTGATCATGATGTGTCTTGGTATAGTTTTGGTCATGTTTCTTGTGCTTGGTGTTCATTGAGCTTCCTTGAGTGGATGCAGTTGAAGCAGTTTGGTGCTTTTGTGTCTTGCTTTCAATACTTGCTGGGTGGGACCAGGGCTGGGTTTAGTCTAGGGACAATTATTTCCCGCTATTAATGCAAGACCCTTCTGAGTTCTCTACCCAATGTCCCATGAACTATGAGTATGATTGGTGGGAACAGGTGCTATTCCTGACCCTGTGTATCCAAGTACTGTTCCCTCTAATCCTTTCAGGTGATTCTTTCCCCAGCGTTGAGTAGCTTCCTCATAGTCATACACTGATCTGCCAGATTCTCAAAGGGAACATTCTCCAGGTCTCTAGAGTGCTCTCTCTCTCTGTAGCAACCTGTTTTCTGGTCATCTATTCTGAAAACTCTAGCAGCTTTGGTCTTCCTAGAGACTCTGCCTCCTCAACTCAGAGAGTTCCCTGGGCTCTGCCTGGGTCTCCCCTCCCTGCACTTCCACCTCTATCAAGGCCAAAATCCGAAACAAACTCACCTCATTTGTTCTCCATCTCTCAGGGATCCCTGTCCTTCATTGCCTGATGTCTAGTAACTTTAAAACTATTGTTTTATATATTTTGTCCAATGTTGTAACTATTTCAACCAGGAGGATAAACCCTGTTACTCCCTCTTGGCCAGAAACTGAAATATATATTACACTCGAAATATTTAGTATTTATTTACCTTTTTATCCCCAAATAGAAATAACTCTTTTTTGATTAAAAGCCCTTTCAGTGACTCATTAAAGCAAGTCAGATTAACATACAAAAAAAATTAAAGTTAATAGTAATCCCATCACCCCAAAATGAGTCACTAAACTATACATTCTGTGAGTCCGAGACCACACTATCCCATAGTTAGTGCTCAGTAAATGTTTGCCAATTGAAAGACTTTTCTCTATGTTGACAATAATTACCATTTCACCTTGCACTCTATTTGTTTATTCAATAGATATTTACTGAGGGTTTGGTTAGTAAATGTTTAAGCATTTCTGTCATAATAGTTTTCAGTTAATTTGGGGCAAATCCATTTGTGGACATCCATTAAAAACATCAATTTGTGAACATTAATATAATTTGGATTGAAGTAGCCTCTCCTAATTAAGTGTACAGTTAGGAAATTTTCTTCATATATTACTTTTATTTAGAAAGACCTTTGAATGGATTGGAAGGCTCAGGAAAGTCTCTCTACCATCCTCAGAATCAAATCTACAAAATGAGCTGTTGAGATGAGTGTCTGTTACAGAGGACTTCTTTATTACTGATCTTTCCTTCGACACTACCTGTGGCCTTTATTAATATGCCCGTTGCCATTGAGGTTTCAACTTTTGCTGCTAAATTCTGAAATGGAAAATACAGTTCTCAGGGGGAGATAGCACCACATTATTGCTGACAGTGAGTTCTGCTGTGTAGTTAACCACCTGCCACTCTGCTGTGCAACTTAAGTTGTCTCGCAGGGGACAGGGGAGTCCTAGAGGAAACCAAGAGAAGCATTTCCCACTAGGTATTATAATGCATTTTATCATGCTTTATTCCCATTGTTCATCCCCTCACCTAACCTCCCCCCATGGCTTTGCAGGTGGTAAGTTTTTAATTTCTGTATAAGCACTAGGAACCACGGAGTCTGCACAAGATACCACACAGGTGCAGAATTTTAATCCCAGGGGTGTGGCAGAGGCTGTGACTGCCCTGCTGGGGATGTGGCTGGGCCATTGAAGCTTCCAGTGGCTGGGCAGGCCTGGGGGGCCCAGAGTACAAGGAGCCCAGAGTACAACGCAGTTCTGGTTGTTGCCATAACTGAGCGTTCACAAGTGAAGGGACCAACTGATCTGTACTGGAATTTGGTTGCTGCTTGGTTCACAAATGGGCTGGAGGTCAATCTTAGGAGATTCATTTAAGTATAAGAAAGAAGAAAATATAGGGTGGGCTTATGAGTGTGATCAGAGCTTCGTAGCAGAGGAAACAAGGTGCTTGAGAAATGGGAATTGGTGTGAGAGGTAGAGGGAGGAAGCTGAAAAGGGGTAGGTTTAGATAGGCTAATAAAGGGTAGTGATTAAACTGTCAGAAACTCAGGTTGGTGTGCTGAGGAGCCAAAGGATGGAAAGGCCAGAGAAGTCAGGCACATAAGCTGCAAGGTTCACATTCAACAAACATTTATTGAGAACCTATTATGTATGAAATCTTTATTTCAGGTCTTAGTTTATCAACAGATGACTATGAGGTTGGTATTTTTTAAATTTTATTTTATTGAAGTATAGTTGATTTACAATGTGTTAATTTCTGCTGTATAACAAAGTGATTCAGTTATACTTGTGTATATATATTCTTTTTCATATTCTTTTCCATTATGTTTTATTACAGGATATTGAATATAGTTCCCTGTGCTATACAGTGGGAACTTGCTGTTTATCCGTCCTATATTTAATAGTTTGTGTCTGCTAATCCCAAACTCTCAGTCCTTCCCTCCCCCACCTCCCCTTCACCTTGGCAACCACAAGTCTTCCCTCTCTATCTGTGAGTCTGTTAATGTTTTGTAGATAAGTTCACTTCTGTCATATTTTAGATTCCACATGTAAGTAATATTGTATGCTATTTGTCTTTCTCTTTCTGACTTACTTCACTTAGTATGATAATATCTAGGTCCATTCATGTTGCTGCAAATGGCATTATTTCATTCTTTTTATGGCTGAGTAATATTCCATTGTATACATGTATCACATCTTCTTTATCCATTCATCTGTTGATGGACATTTAGGTTGCTTCCTAGGTTGGCTTTAGGTTGCATTTAGGTTGGCTATTGTAAATAGTGCTGCTATGAACACAGGGGTGCATGTACCTTTTCAAATTAGAGTTTTCTCTGGGTATATGACCCGGAGTGGGATTGCTGGATCATATGGCAACTCTTTAGTTTTTTGAGGAGCCTCCATGCTGTTTTCCATAGTGGCTACACCAATTTACATTCCCTGTGAGGTTGGTATTGATACCTGATCTCACTGTTAAGGAAACTAAGATCTGAGATATTAAGTGATAAAACCAGTTGAAACCCAGATCTGTCTGATTCCAAGTCCAGATCCCAAGTATTCTTCCCACTACTCCATACCAGAGTGGGATGCACGGGGTAACAGTGCTACCATTTTAGAAACTGACTCGGAGCCTTCCCTGAATGGACGGTTGCTCTATTGCAAACCAAACAAGAGTGTTATATTTTGCCTTCTTTAAAAATAAAAGTAATATATGCACATGGTAAAAGTATCAGTACTGAAGCAGTACTGAAAGGTGTAAAATGAACCTTTTTTCTCTCTACCATCATTTTCATTATTAGTTCCTTTCCAGTCCTACTCCCCAGAAGTCACAACTCCTAACAGTGTTTTTCAGTGCTTACTGTGTAGAGTATTTTTGTGATCCACAGTGACATTTAACACAGCAGATGGTCAGGAGATTCAAAACCATGTCATGTGAGGAACAACTGAAGGAACTAGAAAGGTTTACTCTACAGAAGAGACTGTGGGGCAGAAGTGCTGTCTTCAGATATCAAGAGGACAGTCATGTGGGGGAGAACTAATCCTGTTCCCGTGGCCCCAGAGGTCACAGTTGGAACCCATTGCATAGACACTATGGGAGAGGCAGCTTTTAGCTCTGCAAAAGAGAGAACACAGAGCCATCTCAATGAGGGTAAAAAGTACCTCCTGCAGGAAGTATTCAAACAGAGGCTACATGACCACTTAGCAAGGACATGATAATAGTAACAGGAGCATCAAGGGGAGGTTTTCAAACTCCAGGTCATGAGAGTGGGTGTTAAAATCAATTTAGAGGAACATTTTTAAAGAAATAGAATAAAGTGAAAAATCTCAGAATACAGCACATGTAAGGTTGTAAGTATTGTTACAGAAACTTTTTTCCCCTAGGTGTGTGTTACCTGTATACCAGGTTGCAATGTAAAACGTATTTCTTACTGCAAGTCATGGTCAAAAAAATTTGAAAGCTACTCCACTGGGTGGACACCAAGACCCCTTCAGGCACTCACTGTGTGAAAGGGGTCTGGACTGGAGTCTGCAGACCCGGGTCCCCCCTCAGCCCCATAGTGGCAACTCATCATCCTTCTCTGAACTTTTCTTCATTTGTGCAATGATGGTCAAAGCCATTTAGAACTTTAGATAGAGTGGTCAACATCTAAAGGCCTTTCCAATTCTAGAATTGTCTATGCTAAGAACATTCATTTATTCAATAGATATTGCTTGAGCAGTGCCTTCTATGCGCCAGGCACTGTTCTAGATGTGGGGATACAGAAGTGAACAAATCAGGCCCAAAACAAGCTCCTGACCCTCATGGAGCTTACGTTCTAGCAAGGATACCAAGGTAAGTAAGGGAATCATGGTGACTGTTAGACAGCATTTTGTACCAAGTGCTTACAAAGAAAAAATAAGCAGAGAGGAGGGATATGAAATATTGGAGAGAGGGTTGAAATTTTAGATGGAGTGGTCAAGGAACCCTCCCCCAGAAGGTGATTTCTGAGTAAAGACCTGGTGGAAACGAGGGCATTAGCCATACGGATTCCTGGGGTCCCCAGGAGGAAGAAACAGCAAACGTAAAAGGGTGGGAACGTGCCTGTCATGTTCCTTGAACAGCAGGGAGGCCAGTGTCAGTGTGATTAGAAGAGAGTGAAAAAAAGTTGTTGAAGATGAAGTCGGAGAGGGAGCAGGGGGCCCAGCACAGAGTTCTTTAGAGCTGCCTCCATTCCTTTGGTAGGCTGCAGATGGTGACACCTATCTTTGCCCAGTTGTGAGGGTCGGGGAAGATGGGAATGTGTTCTCAAAACTATGAGATCCTCTAGAAATAGGATGTTATTACCACTTTGTGGATGAAGGTAAATGGAGCAAGTCAGTGACCATGAGAGAATGCCAGCTCTTTCCCTAAGGCACACCCAGCCCACCCTTTGGAGGGTGCGGACCTCTCCATAGTGGTTGTGCTGTTAAAAGTCTAAGAGTTTCTTTGCTTTTGATTTAGAAATTCCATCACCCAAAGTTAAGTAGTCTTCATCGGGAGAACTTCATCTGGAATCTGAAAAATGTTCCTCTTTTGGAGAAATACCTGTATGCCTTGGGCCAGAATCGGAATCGAGAGATTGTCGAACAGGTTGTTCAGCTGTTCAAGGATGAAGTAATGACCAAATTAAGTCAGTTTCGAGAATGTGAGTATCCCCCCATTCAAATCAGTATTTTTCTTGATTTTTAAATTGTCAAATTTCAAACCATCAGCAAAGTATGGAGGTACAACTTAGCTTTATCAAATCTTAAAACTTTGTCAGATTTGCTCCTGTTGCTTTTAAAGAATAATACTTTCACTTCCCTTAAAATTGCTACATTTGAAGCCCCCTCTAAACTTTACATGATTCTACCTCTCCCCTCCCTACTAAATTTGCATATGTTTTAATATTACTACATATGTATATATTCATAAATTACCTACAGTAGTATTTTGCATGCTTTCAAACTTTAGATAAATGGCATCACACTGTATATTATCATTCTACAACTTGCTTTTTTATTCAACATTGTTTTTCAGATTGATCCATTTAATATGTGTAGTTCTAGTTCATTTAGTTGGTTAGCTTTAACTGCTGAATAATATTCCATAGTGTGTGTGTGTGTATGTGTGTGTGTGTTCCATAATTTATTTTAATGTAATTTTTTTGGGTCTATCCTCTTGTTAATGGAATCTTAGTTGGTTCCTTTTTCTTTTTCTGTATAAATGATGCTACAATGAGCAATCTAGGGCATATCTCCTTATGCACATGCACAACAATTTCTTTAGGGTGTAACAAACCTTCTGACCCAGAATGAAGTACTGGTCAAAGGGCAAGGAACTGAGGGGGCATTTCTAGTAAAGCCGAGGATAGGCTTTGAACATCCTTTTTGTCCTCTGCTTTCTGTAATAGTCAGCTCAGGCTGCCATTAAAAAAACACAAATGACTGGGTGGCTTAAACAACAGAAATGTGTTTCTCATAGCTCTGGAGACTAGATGTCTGAGATCAGGGTGCCAGCATGGTCAGGTTCTAGTAAGGACTCTCTTCTCTCTGTGTCCTCCTCATATGGTGGAGAGAGAGCCAGCAAGCTCTCCAGTATCTCTTCTCATGAAGACACTAATCCCATCAGGAAGGCCCCACACTCAGGATCTCCCCTAAACCTAATTACTTCCCAAAGGCCTCATCTCCAAATACCATTGCACTGAGGGTTAGGGCTTCAACATAGATTTGCAGGGAACTCGGGGTAGGGGGGTGAGTGGGCACAGTTCAGTCCAATGGCACTTACTTTGTGTAAACACAATGTGGTAAAAAAAAAAAAAAAGGAGTTGATTTTTTTCCCCCTCAAACCTGTTTCTCCCTCCCAGTCATCTTCATTCCGTTAAAATAGTATCCACCATTCGCTTAGTTAATCTGACCAAAAACCTACAAGTCATCAGCTTGACTTTGTTCTTTCTCCCACACTTCACATCCAGTCAAATTCTATCAGTTCTAACTTCAAAGAATACCCTACTTCTAACCCTGTTCCCCACATTTACTACCACCACTTGGTCCAAAATACCATCATTTCTCAAATGGATTATTGCTGTAGCCTCCTAACTGGTCTCCCTGTCCCGTCTCCCTGCAGTATATATTCACTTGTGTCTTACCTTTTTTTTTTTCTTAATAGTACTTCTGTAAGATTATCCATGTTGTTGCATGTGGCTATAGCTTATTTTTAAATTTTATTACTGTAGAGTGTGTGATTCATAAATATACCACACGTTAGCTATTCTACTTTTCAAAGATATTTGAGTTCTTTCCAGTTTGGGTCTGTTAAGAACAGTGCTCTGTGAATATTCTTGTGTCTCTTGCTATACATGTTCATGAGTTCTTTGAGTATATGACTTCATGAGCTCAGGGGTAGGATTGCTGAATCATAGTTCATGTCCATTTTCAACTTCAGAGATAATGCCAAACAAGGTGGCATTATTAATGCCAAGGTGGTTGTATGACTTTGTACCACTACTAGCAGAGAATAAAATTTATATTCCTCTACAACCTTTGTACTATCAGACTTTAATTTTTGCAAATCTGATGTGTGTGTAATGGTTGCTTATTGTGGTTTTAATACACATTTCCCAATTATTGGCCATTTGGATATATTCTTTTGTGAAGTGCCTATTCAAGTCTTTTGCCTGTTTTTCTATTGGGATTTTTTTCTCATTGATTTTAGAAGTTCAAAATATTTTCTGGATACAAGCCCCTGGTTGGTTATATGTGTTACAGATATTTTGTTCCATTCTGTGGCTTGTCTTTTCACTCTCTTCATGATATGCTTTGATGAATAATCCTTAATTTATTGGTTGAAAATATATCAATCTTTTACCTCATGGTTAGTGTTTTCTGCAAGAAATTTTCCCTACCTGTGGTCATGAGATATTACCCCATATTATCTTCCTAAAGTTTTAGTTTTTTGCCGTTCATAATAGGCCTATAATCCATCTGGAATTTATTTTTATATATGGTGTGAATTTTTCTTATGGCTGATAAATTTTCTCACCAACATTTATTGAAAAGCCATGTTTTTCCTTTTGTTTTCCAGTACTACCTCTGTTGTAAATCAAATATGTCTTTGGACTCTATTTTACTCTATTGGTCTATTTGTCAGTCTCTGCACCCATACCACACTGTGTATCAGCTAGGCTAGGTCATGCTGCAGTAACAAATAACCCCCAAATTCTTGTGGACTATAATAACAAAGGTTTATGAGTTCCAACTCAAGCTGCAGGTCTATCATGGATTCACTAGGGCTCTGTGTTTTCTCACTTTGGGATTTAGACTGATGGAACTTTCATCAACTGGAATGTTGCTATGGGGAAAGAAAATGTAGTAAATTGTACGCTGGATCTTAAAGCTTCTGCCCTGAAGTGATGTCATTTCTGTTCATATGTAAGTGGCCAAAAAAAGCCGCACGGCCGCATACAACTTTTGGGGAAGCAGGGAATTGCAACCCAGCATGTTCCTAGAAGGAATATAACTGGAATATTTTTGAGCATACCTAAAGATTACCATAGTATCTTAATTTCTTTAACTTTTTAAGTCTTCATATCTGGTAGAACATGTCCTCCCACCTTCTTGTTCTTCTATAAGAGGGTCTTGAGTATTTTTGGTCCTTTACATTTCCATATCAATTTTGGAATCAGCGTGTCATGTTTAAAGACAAATTTTGTTGAGATTTTGGCTAGATTTTGGCTAGAATTGAATCTGTATACACATTTGGAGAAAATGGGTATATATATTTATATTATAAGATTGAGTAAGATAATCCATGAACATTGGTCTACCTCTCCATTGATATAGATCAATAAAAGATATATATGATGAAATTTTTGATTGTCCTTTTACTGTTGACTTCTACAGTAATTGCATTATGGTCAGAGAACGTATTTTGTATCAGTGCTTTCGAGTAGAATTTTCTTCAATGATGGAAATGTTCTGTATTTGTGATGTCTAACACACTAGCTTTTGTGTGGCTACTGAGCACTTGAATGACTGGTGCAACTAAGGAATTGGATTTTTTATTTTATTTAATCTTAATGAATTTAAATGGTAACTTGTGGAAAGTGGCTACTATGTGGGACAGAGCAGCTCTATATGATTTTAGTACTCTGAAATTTGTTAAGATTTACTTTATAATGAAGCATTTGGTAATGTTTAAAAAATGGTCCCTGTGTGCTAAAAAGAATGTATTTAGTAGGTGCTGGGTACAGAGTTATACATATGTCCAGTAGGTCAAATTTGTTAATCATGTTGTTTAAGTTTTCTATACTATTGAGTTATCTTTTTGTCTGCTTGTTCTAATAATTATTAAGAAAAGTATATATAAAATCTCCCAGTCTGATTGTGGATTGTCTATTTTTATTTGTATTTCTGTCAAATTTTGCTTTATATATTTCAAGGCAACATGCATATAAAATTTGAATTGTTGTCTTACTAGGAAATTGTATCTTTTATCAACATAAAGTATCCTTCTTTATCTCTGCCATTGTTTTCTGCCTTAATGTCTACTCCATCTGACATTATATAGCTATCCCGTCATATTTTTGTTCTCTTGATTTTTTCTCTTTTCCATTTTTTCTTTTCCTTTTTGCCCTTCTTTTGAGTGAATTGTTTTTGTGCTTATTATTTTTGTCTTTTTTTTTCTCTCTCTCCCACACTTTGAAAATTATATACTCTCTATTCTTTGAATGATTACCTTAGGAATTCTAACATTTGACTTTAACTTATCAAAGTCTGATATTATTCAAGACAATACAAGGACCTTAAAATACTTTCATTCCATTTATCTCTTTCCTGACCCATATGCTGCTGTTTTAGTAAACTTTAATTCTATATTTTTACCACAAAAGACATTATTATTTTTGTTTTAGAGTCTAGTTTATTTAGATTTACTTATATATTCCCTTTTTATCTTCCAGCACCCCAAACCTTCTGTCTGGAGTTATTTTATTCCTGCCTGAAATACAACCTTCTGAATTTCCTTTAATGCAGTTATCTAATGGTGAACTCTCTCTGATTTTGTCTGAAAATGTTTTTTATTTTGTCTTCATCCCTGAGGAGATTTTCACAGCCTATAGAACTTTAGATTTCATGGGTTTAGAATTTTAGAATTCCACTGTCTTCTAGCTTCCATTGCTGCTAAGAGGCCAGCTGTCAGTCTGTTGCTTTTGTCTTTTTCTCCTTTGGGATGCTTTTCAGATGTTTTCTTAAAATATTTTTTTTTCTTGATCTACTCAGGTTTCTCAAATCTGTGTGTGTACATGGTCTTTCACCATTTATGGAGAATTCTTGCCTCTGCACCTTTCTCTCTTTCTTCTCCTTTTGAGACTCCAATTAAGCTCATGTTAGACCTTCTCACTGAATCCTCTGTGTATATTACCTTCTCGCGCGTGCGCGTGCACGCGTGTGTGTGTGTGTTAATCTTTTTCTCTGCCCGTGCTGCATTTTCAACAATTTTCTAGTTTATCGATTCTCTCTTTACCTATGTCTAATCTCTTAAACCCAACCATTGTGTTTTTAACTTTTTCATTGTATTTTTCAGTGTTAGAAGTTCTTCTTGATTATTTTTCTAGAGTAACTGCCTTGTGGCCAGAGAACATACTCTATATCAGCACACAGGGAAATAAGGTATCATGAGCAAGAACAAGAAACTGACTATAGACACTGAACCAAAGACTTCAGTAATTCGAATGATCAGGCACAGAATATAGTCACACAGCAGCCTGGTTTGGCATTTGGTTTTAAGGCTATATTTTTGTCCTTCTGCCTCCTTGGACCTGCAGTAGTCTAAACAGTGGGTTGTAGCAGATTTTGTCATCCTTTTAAGAGTTGGGAAACCCTCATCACTGCCTTCAGCTTCATGTGGTGAGTCTGTTTCCCAACCAGCAGGTAGCATTTTAAGTTCCTTCTCCCAAAGGGGGAAAGCACACTGCTGATCTGGAACACAATAGACAAGCCTGTGGCTTTATTCCTGCTCACTGCACTGCTTGTGCTTGGCATTTCTATTCTGTTTTTAGTGTATAAATCTATCTTGGTTTTGAGGCTGGCTGTATATTTATTGTTTTCTCTTTTTACTTTTATCATTGCTATGTATATTGGGGTTATCAAAGAATGAATTCACTCTGCCAACTGGATCAGAACTCTTCCTTTTCTTTCGTTAATTCTCAAATTCAACAACTTTTGTCATTTTATTCCAAGCATTGAGTAGCTGTATCATTTCTTAATAGGCCATTGGACATGTGAAGAGAAGCAACAAAATGAGAGAGGTTCTTGCATATACAGATTGCATTAGTGAAGTAACATTTCATTGATTCTAAAATGCCATTTGACTGTACAAGATATCCAATTACTTTATGAACCTCTAGGAAGAAAAAATATTGCCAGTGAAACTATGACATGGCATCAATTGTATGATGAACCCCCAAATCAGAAGCATGTAGTTTACAGTAATATTCATTGCTTTTACAGGCCACCAACTGTGCCATATCACTTAACATGAATTACACAATACTAACTCATATAGAAGAAATCAACATTATATTTAGAAGCTAATATTGTGGACTTTATATCACGTACTTATTATAAAGTACATGACTAACTGCTTCAGTAGGCGTGGACATCCCCATCTCCTCCTAATCCTCACTCAGAGGTTTATTTATTTATTTAATAAATTTATTTATTTTTGGCTGCGTTGGGTATTCGTTGCTGCACACGGGCTTTCTCTAGTTGCAGCGAGCAGGGGCTACTCATCGTTGCAGTGCGTGGGCTTCTCATTGCGGTAGCTTCTCTTGTTGTGGAGCACGAGCTCTAGGCGTGCAGGCTTCAGTAGTTGTGGCTCGCGAGCTCTAGAGCACAGGCTCAGTAGTTGTGGCACACGGATTTCGTTGCTACGTGGCATGTGGGATCTTCCTGGACCAGGGCTCAAACCTGTGTCCCCTGCATTGGTAGGCGGATTCTTAACCACTGCACCACCAGGGAAGTCCCCTCACTCAGTGGTTTAAATCAGTGCTTCTCAAACTATCCATGGTAAAAGTTTGGGGTTTTCTCCCAACCCACTGCAGCCTGATACATGGCCCTACTATTCAAGATTAGTTCACGGCTCACACCACATATGACTTACCATGCACATTTGACAACACCCAAACTGGCCTATACTGTTAATGAGATAAGGCCCCTGTCATACTCTTTGATGAAAAACCACTATGAAATTATCTAAACAGTCTCAATTTCTGTTTTTATTTGATGCAGACTAATAACAGATTGTGGGCCAGCACTAGCCACAGGCCCCCCACTTTGAGCGGTACTGTCTTAAAATAACACCACCTATTCCAGTAATCAAAAGACTGGACATTCGGAATTACCTTGTCATCAGAAATTTCTTTTAGAAATCCTAGGTTAAAATAAAGGCACATCTGGTTCATTCTAGGACTCTTTGCTTCTTATAATAATATGAATACACACACACACGTAGGGGTGTGTGTGTGTGTATACAGGTCTTTTCCCTTTACTTGGCTCATAGCCAAAATCAGGTGTTCACAGTGACTACAGTCTCCATCTTCTGGCCTTGTATTGATGAGAAGCAAAAGCAAAAACAACCACCAAAATTAACTGCTTTTATCCTTTTCAGAGGAAATTATTTTATTTCAAGAAAAAGAGGGATTAGCTCTTTATCTCTGACTGCTTATCAAATTATCTGAATGTCCATACCTGAGGAAGAGAAATGGAAAGAGAATGAACTAGGGTATTGAACAACTGTTTTTACTTGGCTTGATTTTTCTCCTTTCAGGTATCAATCATGGAGATCTTAACGACCATAACATTTTAATAGAGTCCAGCAAGTCAGCCTTTGGAGATGCTGTATATCAAGTGTCTGGGATTTTAGATTTTGATGACATGAGCTATGGCTACTATGTGTTTGAAGTGGCAATCACCATCATGTACATGATGATTGAAAGCAAGACTCCTATACAAGTAGGAGGTCATGTCCTTGCAGGGTTTGAAAGTGTAGTCCCACTGACACCTGTGGAGAGGGGTGCTTTGTTTCTACTTGTTTGCAGTCGTTTTTGTCAGTCACTTGTCTTAGCTGCATACTCTTGCCAGCTATACCCAGAGAACAAAGAGTATCTCATGATTACTGCAAAAACTGGGTGGAAGCACTTACAGCAAATGTTTGACATGGGCCAGAAAGCTGTAGAAGAAATCTGGTTTGAAACTGCCAAGTCCTATGAATCTGGGATCTCCATGTGACCAGACAAAAATGCACACTAACTTGGGTAATTAAAAACCAATAGGACCAAATCTAATTCCATAAAGGGTTTCCCTGCATAATTAAAGATGAATTGATGAAACACTGCAATGCACATGAAACCACTAAGGTCTTCTAGCAATTTCATGACCATTTTTTAAACCTAAGAAAGTACTACATGAACAAGCATGTCTTTCTATGGGTCTCACTTGCCTTGTGTATCAAACATGTAGAGTGATATTCTGAATCAGATAATCTCTCAAGGTCTGTTGCAGCCCTGAGATCAATGATTTTTTTAAACTTTGAAAGGAATATATATGTATAGACATATTCACATATTTTAAATAAGTGGATGTAACACACATACCTAGTTAACATATCACCAATTCTATGAAGCCTTCTCCCAACTCTTTGTTGTCCAGAATCCCATTGTACCCTGTCTTCTGTATGGCACATCACTTCGTATCATGGATGATGGCTGTGTAGTCATCTAGCCTAAGAGCTATTTGAGGTCAGAAACCATGTAAAACTTTTTTTGTCTTTCATCCCTTTTTACACCTGGTATAGTGCCTTTCCCATGGTCTTTAAAAATATTTACAAAATTAATGTATCCTAGAAGAAAGGCTGGAGAAAATAAGGCACACATAGTGCCTTAGGAGGAAACACAGATGGTATTCATAAGAGAAAGCTTTAACTTGTTTGAGAGAGCAATTGAAACTGTAACTCCAGAGATATATGCCAGAACTCACTGGAACTGCAAGTAAGCAAATAACACACCCAGGCAAGGCCACTAACTCCTGAAGTACCGAAATAGTTTTCATATCGATACTAAGAAAGACCCTAAGCAGATATTTTAAAATTCTCTACAATTTATGTTTCTTTTCATAGGAATATGTAATATTGAAGAACATAGCTCACATGTACTACTTGACTTTAATCATACCACTGTATTTCCTTCACTGATTTCTCTTCATGTCCCCCTTAGTATGATATAGTAAATAGCTGTTTACTTCTTGTCATTTTAACCCTCCATTCTCTAGAGATGACTCAAGTCTAGAACCCTGTCCATTCAAACACCTTCTCAGTAGTTATCTCTTTCCATATACATGAGAACACATTGATTCTATATCTCTCCGTCTAATGGCCTACCTATAGAGCTATCTATACTCCCCAAACTAGGTCTCTCTCTGAATTTTCTTGTATCACTCTTGTATCATTCTTATATTCACCTTTAACTTTTCTGTACCTTAATTTCCTTATCTGTAAAGGTGAAGTAGTACCTATCTTATAGTGCCTGTAGTACCTCATAGAGTTAGAGTTCTTAGAAATTAATGCAAAGTTCTTAGCACAGGGCTTGGCACATAGAAAAGACTTAATAAATACTTACTAAATGAATGAACCAGGTTACCCAAACTCAAAATATTGGAGAAGTTTTCTTTTTGCCTCTCTCATATTCAATCAGTGATCTGATTCTTAGGAATCAGAATTTTAGATCAGTAAATGATGATCAAATCCCTGTCCTTCCTGCCTTACTGTTTAACAATAAATAATAAAAACAAATATTTATTGAGTACTAAGTATTTAAAAGAAAACTCTCTCTACTCTCACAACACTTCTGACGCTAAACATGTGGAGTTTTCCTTCGCATTAAGCAATCCTGACACCAACTGTTTGGAGCTAGAGCAGACCCCCAGGTTAAGGGCTCAGTCCCACAAAACTGCCTCCACTTCAGATGCCAGCCTCAAGTCCTAGGTTGTACTTCTGTAAGTTGGGGCTTCCCATGACCCCCTCCTCAGGTTCTATAATTTGCTAGTACAGCCCAAAGAACTCGGGGAAATGCTTACTTATGTTTATTAGTTTATTTTAAGGGTATAATAATAAATGGACAGAGGAAGAAATACATAAGGTGAGATCCAGAAGGATCCTAAGCACAGAAGCTTCTGTCTCTGTGGAGTTGGGGGTGCACCATGCTCCCGGCATGTAGATCTGCTCACCAAGCCAGAAGCTCTTGAACCTCTTTGGTAGGGCTTTTATGTTGGCTTCGGTTGATCAGATCATTGACCACTGGTTGATCAAATCATCTCCCCTCCCCAGAAGGTGGGGGGGTGAAGCTGAAAGTTCCAGCCCTCTAGTCACTTGGTTGGTTCCTCTAATAATCAGTCCCCATCCTCCAAGACTCACTTCATTAGCATAAATTCATGTGTAGCTGAAAGGGGCTTCTTATGAATAAAAAAGAAGCTCCTCTCTCCCCTACCACTCAGGAAATGACAAGAGTTTTAGAAGCTTTGTGCCAGAACCTGGGACAAAGACCAAACATATATTTCATATTATATCACAGGACTTTACATGCATTATCTCATTTAATCTCCACAAAAAAAACCGTGAGAAAAGTATTGTTATGATTTTTTAATAGATCTTTATTGGAGTATAATTGCTTCACAATACTGTTAGTTTCTGTTGTACACCAAAGTGAATCAACCATATGCATACATGTGTCCCCATATCCCCTCCCTCTTGAGCCTCCCTATCCCACCCCTCTAGGTCATCACAAAGCGCTGAGCTGATCTCCCTGTACTATGCTGCTGCTTCCCACTAGCTAACTATTTTACATTCGGTAGTGCATATATGGGACTTAAGTAAACTTAAAAGCTTTTGCACAGCAAAGGGAACCATAAACAAGCCAAAAAGACAACCCTCAGAATGGGAGAAAATATTTGCGAGTGAAACAACAGACAAAGGATTAATCTCCAAAATATACAAACAGCTCACGGAGCTCAATATAAAAAAAAAAAAACAATCCAATTAAAAAATGGGCGGAAGGCCTAAATAGACATTTCACCAAGGAAGACATACAGATGGCCAAGAGGCACATGAAAAGATGCTCAACATCACTAATTATTAGAGAAATGCAAATCAAAACTACAATGAGTTATCACCTCACGCCAGTCAGAATGACCATCATCAAAAAATCTAGAAACAATAAATGCTGGAAAGGGTGTGGTGAAAAGGGATCCCTCCTGCACTGTTGGTGGGAATGTAAATAGTACTGTTGTGATTAATCCCCATTTTCAGATGAGGAAATAGATGCTTTAAAAGTTGAAGCAATTTGCTCCAAGAGAGCCAGGGACCCATACCACTTTCTCCTCTCCTCCTTTCTCCCCTCCCCTCCTCTCCTCTCTATGGGCTCACATACACACCTGTGTTAGGAGGATCAAATGAGATCATTCACAGGAAAGCACTTACGCTTCTCAAATTTAAGGGGTTGTGATTTTTATCTGCCTTGACCATTCAGGAAACTGGGGACTAGAAAAATGAACTAAAACTTGCATTTCACTCCCAGACCAATGTTCATTTTCTTATACCATGAAACTCTACAGATTTCCTGCTTGCTTGCTCCTTCTGCTAACATGGATTCTCTTCCACTGAATTATCTTAATGCAAATATTGCTGACCAACTCTTCAGATATTTAAATACGGGCTGCCTTGCATTGCTATTTTACTATTTGGTGTTTGCCCTAGCTTATCTCCAATCAATCAGGTCAATGTAGTTTATAAACTCTTTGGTGGCATACATTGAATAATATTTATTTCATTATCTTCAGAACCTAGCTTGGTGCCAGGCCCCTAGCACAGCCTTAATAGAGAACCGTCTGATGAACTGTTAGAATGAACGCACGTCTACAAGTGCTGGTCTTTGGTTCTTTCCACCAATGAGGAGGAAAACCAGTTCTAGATTTGGGAATCAATACCATACCTCCAGCAAAGACTCTACTCTTGCAAGTATCTTTTTCTGTCTGGGCTTTTATCCCTCTAGACTGCAACAGAACTTTACTTTCTGGTGTTATTATCCTTAATCTCTCCACCTTACAGCCTTCATATTAGGGCCAGATAAAAACTCTCATTACAATATATTGCTGTGTGACAATTTAACCAAAAACTTAGTAGATTGAAAGCTCAATTTTTTATATCTTATGGATTCTTCAGGTCACGAATTCAGACAGGCCCTGGGACAGCTTGTCTCTGCTCCACAATGCCTGGGGCCTCAGTGGGGAAGACCTCAATGCTGGGGGAGATTCAATGATGGGGGACTAAGATCATCTAGAGGAATCCTCACTCACAAATCTGGCCAGTCATGCTGGAACCTCAGCCGGGCTGTTGGTGGAATATCTCTCCATTTGGTCTCTGCTCGTTCATGGCATGGTGCCAGGGTTCCAAGAAACACCTTCCCAAGAGAACAAGACAGAAATTTATTTTTTATGACCTGCATTTGGAAGTCATATGATGTTACTTCCGTTGCAGTCACAGGCCCACCCAGATTCAGGGGAAAGGGACACAAAACCTCTCAATGGGAAGCATCCATGCCACATTGTAGGAGGAACATGTGGGATGGGAGATCATGAGGCTTCATCATCCTAAAACATCACTTTAATCCTCTTTTCCCACTACCTACAGAGAAAAAATTCTGGCATTGAAGGCATTCTACAGTTTGGCCTAAAATGCCTTTCCTCTTTTCCTCCCTTTATTGACGTCTCTTCACTCTGACCAGACTGAGCTACTCTGTCACCCAAACTTGTTAAACTCATTTTTACTTCTGCTCTTTTATCTCAACTGATCCCTCTTCTTTTGACCTAATAAATTCTACCTCTCATTTAAAACTCTTAATGCTTAATTCGTCAGAATGAACTAAGGTGGCAGGAATCCTCAGAGAGATTACATAAGTTACACTGCCACCTAAGGATGCTTTCAGAACACCACCTGTCTGGCTGTGGCCCTTACCATTTTGCCTTGGCTCACCTCCCTATGTGCCTGGGAAGCAGAAATGAAAGGAGAGACCTCAAACCACAACTCGTTCCCAGGTTACCTCCTTTTCAAAGCCCAGATCCGTCAATAATAAGTTTTTGCCCAACATGAAGAGGACAAAGTCCCTACCCTGTGGACCTCTTCTTCGAGGAGACTATGAGCAAATGACTACACATTAATTCAGACCTAGTCAAGCGTCTAGCTCGGAGAAACTTAAAACATGAATAGTAGATAGTTTACACAGAGACTGAAGCCAGATGAAAAAAAGAGTGGAAAGGACAGATGGATAATGAACACATAAATAAACATGACAATTTCTGTATAAAAGATAACGTGTGTGTACGGTGATGGTAGGGTATTGCTTTAACTAGGTTGGTCAGGGGAATCCTTTCTAACGAGGTGAAAAGACAAGAGGAGAAGACTAGGGTGAAAGTTCTCCCAAAGGTGTAAACCCCCTCATAATATGCTTTATATGCCCCAAAATGCATGTATCAGCAATAAAAGTGGAAGACAGATTCAAGAAGGGAGATGGTGAGAAAAGGCAGAGTGAAGGGTAACGTCTGACGTGCTTGGGTCCGTTTTGAGAACAGGGCAGGAAAGGCAAGCAATTAACAGGCGGTCCCACACCAGTGCTCTCCTGGGCCAATGACTTAGTGCTGAATAGAAATCGAAAGTGAAAATAAAGCGCAAACAGTGGAAAAGGGACATTAGCTATAATTCCACTTCCTCCTTGGCCAGGGCCTTCCTGCCCCGCTCCCCGTGTTCTAGTGCCCCCTCATCGTGCTGAGGGTCCCTGCCAGTGCCTCCGAACCTCAACTCCCCGGCTCCCACGAGGACAACCGGCGCTCGCTCCGCCCCCCAGAAGGAGTTCCGCGTCCTCGGCTGCCCCGCCCCCGCCGGTGGCTCTGCGCACGCGCGGGGGCCATATTAGCAGCGGATACTCAGGCGGTGGTGGTGCGTTTTCTCTCGCAGAGAAAGAGCTCCGTGTAGGCTCTTCAGCGTCTCCCCTCGGTGAGCCTTTTCCCCCAGCGCACTCGCGGAAGCTTGGCCGCTCTCTCCGCGGGCGGGGATCCTGAGCGTTGCGGCAGAGCTGGTCCCGGCCTGCAGCGGCCGCCGAGGAACCGTGGACACGATGACTCTGCACCGGCTCCTTGGTGATGGACCGGCCGCGGGACTGGCTCCGGACGGCCGCCGTCGGGCTTCTCTGCGCTGAGCAGGCACCACGGGGCTGGGGACGCTCGGGCGGCGGGGCGGGCGCGGGGCCGGTGGGCAGGACAGAGTTGTAGGGCTGCCTCCGTCACTGTTAAGAGTCCGTAGTGAAAGTGAACCTGCGGGAAAGGAGGTGCAGGTGAACTCGCCTCGGGCCGTTGTCCTGCGTCTGGCGTGGAGATGAGAAAGTTGTGTTCTCTCGCGAATCAGAAGCCCCGGTGGTCTCCTCTCTGTGATCTCCTGGCGCTCTGCTCAGGGCCAGCCTTACCTTTCACCTGCGTGTTGCAGGAGCCGCATAGCTGGTTACCCTGCCCCACTCTTCGCCAGCCAGAGCGATCTTTCTAAAATGCCGGTCAGCTCCTGTGGCTCTTTGGCCCAGCATCGTTCTTTGGAGCCCCATTGCATAAGAGATAGCATTCATAGTTTTTACCTGGGCACGCGGGCCTTCGGGACCTGATCCCTGCTTATCTTTCCATTTTTAATTACCGATATTCTAGAATTTGGGAAAATTGGCTCTGGAGGCCGAAGTTTGGCTTTTCCACCAAATCACGCTGAGCCCCAGTGTTGTCTTTTGCAGTAATAGTAAAGATGCCAAAGATTACCATCCCGCTCCTCCCCTTCATAGTTCAGGACCCCGTATCATTCTCTGGAGAAAGCCTAAGCCTCTTAGCTTGGCATTCAAAACTCTACATGGTCTGGATACTTGCTTAGTTCTTTAGTTTTTTCATATCTTTTTTAACTTCAGCAATTTCTCTCGCCCATTAAGCTATCCTGCCTCAGTGCCTTTTGCCCAAGCTTTCTCCTCTGCCTGGAATGCCTTTCCCTTCTTTCTTCCCCTGTTCTTCCTCTTAGACCTAAATGTTCTCAGCCTTATTTCTGCCTCTCCCATCTCTAATTTGGGCTCATTTTCTGTATGTGTTTCGCAAAAAATACTTTCTTGATTTTCTCCAACCCTCTTCCCACTCTACCCTTAGTGCCTCTGTTACCATATTGCTTTATAAGTGTCCTTCTGTGTCTTCTCCCTCACCTGGCCACCAGACTGTACGCTCTTTAGGAAAGAGATTGCTCTTACCCATGCTGGCATTCCAGCATTTGGCATAGTGCCTGGTGCACCGTAAATGTTGGCTGAATGAAGAGAGTGAAGAAAACATTTTTTTTTCAAGTCAAGAAATGCTTTTTAAATTGTAAGTTTCATTTTAATAATTATCCTGTTTTCTTTTTACAGGAATTATCATAAAGTTCAGAAAACATGGTGAGTTAATACACATGCCAGTTAGCTGTTGCCTGATAAATTGTATTGCTTGTACTCAGCTTACAGACTTGCATGAGAAAATTGAAATGGAATGATGCCTTACCAGTTTCCTCCCACTCTCTGAATTTTGTATACCAGGATGTGTTCTGTAAAATGACTTGAAGGTTTACAGGAGTTGGCTTACTAAAAGTGGGGAGGAATCATTTGTATGTTTTTCCTTTGCAGTCTCGAAGATATGACTCCAGGACCACTATATTTTCTCCAGAAGGTAAAATATAAATTGTTTGACCTGTCTCAAATAAAAAAAAAATTTTAAGTATTTGAATTTTAGGGGTGGGTGGGGAATCTACAAACTTTTTTTAAGACTCAGTTGTTCATCCTTTCTGTAGTTTGAAGTAGTGATCACCAGGTTGATTATGTACATCACAGGACTATGAGTAAAAGTAGGACTCTCGTCTGTAGCCCTCCAGTGTTGTTGCTGATTTCTCTTGAACCAGTGGTGCAAGAACAAGGAAGAGAGTCTTGGTTTCTCACTGCTTTTGTCTTGTAGGTCGCTTGTACCAAGTTGAATATGCCATGGAAGCTATAGGACATGCAGGCACCTGTTTGGGAATTTTAGCAAATGATGGTGTTCTGCTTGCAGCAGAGAGACGTAACATCCACAAGCTTCTTGATGAAGTCTTTTTTTCTGAAAAAATTTATAAACTGAATGAGTAAGTGAAATCTTAGGGCAAACATCTCATCATATTTTCGGAGGGCTATTCCATGTGACATGATAGAATTGAACAGTTTGTTCTGTTTTTACTTCTGAAATTTTTTCCTTTTAACTTACTTGCTTGAAACTTCCTTGAGGCCCAGGACCATATGTTATTCTTTTAAAGTGCAGGGTCAAGTACTTAGTGGAGAAACAGCGTTGTATAGTGATAAGAGGCCTGGTAGTCACACAGCTTTGGGTTAAATCTGGGCTCCACCAATGCAAAGAATATGAAAGTAACTGGGACTTTCATATTCACCAAAGAATATGAAAGAATATGAAAGCTGTGACTTCACACCCATTGTTTAACTTCTCTGGGCTTCAGAGCCTACTAGAGTGGTTGTGGCAGTTTAATGAAATAAAATAAAATGAATGAGATAAACTAGCACAGTGTTTGGCATATAGGAGGCCCTCAAGGTATTGTTTATAATGGTTACTCAGGAATTATTTTGAATTATACTGAATCTTACCAAAGAATAGGCCTCCTGAAGGTCTGGGAAAAGTTTAGACTTTTCTGTACACTTAGTGAAGTTTCTGTTACAGTTGGGTGTTCAGGGCTTTGCAGCTAGCAGAGAGCTGGATTTGCTCATTGGAGACTTTCCCTTCAGTGGTGAGCCAGGTGAATTCTGGTTATAGGGCCTTTCTGATACACTCACCCAAGAAAGTGTCATCCCTCCACAGTCACTATTGGGCCCCTCAGCAGCTTGCAGGCTTGATTAGGCACAGTGCCAGAGGGTGTCGAAGCTGTAGGAGAGCCGGGGCGGCTTTCAGGGAATGGGGAGTAGAGAAAGGAAATGCACCCTCCCTGTAAGCCTAGCCCTGAGCTTCCTAGGCAGGCTCATAAAATATCCCGCCCTTCGGGTCCCCTCACCCTCACCCCCATCAAGTTAGGCCTTAGGAGGTGAGAGTGCTTACTACCCAAGAGCGTGGGGTAGTCTGTCTTCCTGTCTGGCAAAACCTTTTTCTTCTTTGTGGTTGAATCTTCTTGGGATTTACCCTAGCTTCCTAGTGTTTATTCTCTTGCCCTGTTCACAGGGTGGTGATGGTAAATACGTCTCTTGTGAAGAACTTAAGTGTGCATTTGTTTATCTTACGTGTTGAATGACATCAAGTTGAAAGTTTCCTACAAAGATAAAACACACAGGTTTTGTCTGAAGGGTGTAGCAGCTGAGAGGAAGCATGGTGAATTTCTAATAGAGCTTAGTACTTTCTAAAACTTGTAAAATACCCCTGGTAAACGTCTTCTCTGCTTACAGATAAATGTCTTTCTTTTCCTCAAGGGATATGGCCTGCAGTGTGGCAGGCATAACTTCTGATGCTAATGTTCTGACTAATGAACTGAGGCTCATTGCTCAAAGGTATGGTTATAAATACTATAATTGATGATATGTAAAATTAGTTTAGATGTTTCTAAGAACTCATTTTTGTAAAGATTAAAGTCATTAAAAACCTATTAATTGCAAATTACAGTGTTTTTTTCTTTAACCAAACTTGCAAAATATTAGTTACTGTATGATTTTGAAGATGTTGCCATGCCCTCTACTCTCCCCCTTTAGATTATTTATAAGTGACGATTATGTTGACCCCATGACAGAGATTTCTTTTCAGAGGGCATTTTGCTTAGAGTGTGTATATAGAGTGTTTTAGAGAAAACTATTCATATGCCAGTTTCTTTATCCTAGGTATTTATTGCAGTACCAGGAGCCAATTCCTTGTGAGCAGTTGGTCACAGCACTGTGTGATATCAAACAAGCTTATACGCAGTTTGGAGGTACTGAAACTTTTGGAAATTTTATTCCCAAAAGATAAAACGTTTTATGAGTAATAACCTTTTTGAGATGGTAAAATGAAATTGAAAGTGAAATAAGTAGACACTTTTCATCTATTCTCACTTCATGAACTAACTGGCTTCCACTATGTAGACTATCGAACATTTTATTAATAGACTATTGAAAGGCCAAAATAACATTTTCAAATCAGGAAACAAATTGCTTTTTACATAATGATGAAATTTAGCACTGGTCCTCTTTGTCTTTATTCCCTCTCCTGGCTGCATCCAAATCCTAGAAACAAAAGTGGAATTTTTGATGGAGCTTATCTGTGGTGGCCAGAACGCGGAACAGTTTATGAATGCTTAACTTCACAGAAGAGGGGTTAGCCACTGAGCTCAAGTAACCATAGTGACACTAAATTTAGATTGTTGGTATGTTTAGCTTTTTTTTTCTCTGTTAAAGGAAAACGTCCCTTTGGTGTTTCATTGCTTTACATTGGCTGGGATAAGCACTATGGCTTTCAGCTCTATCAGAGTGACCCTAGCGGAAATTATGGAGGATGGAAAGCTACATGCATTGGAAATAATAGCGCTGTGAGTATTTTTGTGTTGCTGTAGAATGTAGCAAAGGGTCTAGTAACTGCCGTAGTTTTAAAGTAGTGATGAGTGTAAACAGCATTTTAAGGTAGCTGCAACAGCCTTAATGTGATATGAAAGTATCTGTGATTTCTATTGGTGATGAAGTCACAGGTACTACTAATACTAGTAGGGTTTACTGCCTACAGTAATAATGAAAGGAAGTGCTAATTTTCAGTTAGAAGTTGTGAAAATAAGATCTAGTTCCCCCGTCTCCCACATACTAGTTCACAGACGCCCTGAATTCTGTCATGGATACCTGGGATTCATTCATAGATCATCAACATCCCTCCTTTGCACCCCTATCCCATGTCAACCCTCCCTGCCATTAAAATTGTTTATGTTGTGTACACACTAACAAACGTAAGGTAGATAGCTAGTGGGAGGCAGCCACATGGCACAGGGATATCGGCTTGGTGCTTTGTGACCGCCTGGAGGGGTGGGATAGGGAGGGTGGGAGGGAGGGAGATGCAAGAGGGAAGAGATATGGGAACATATGTATATGTATAACTGATTCACTTTGTTATAAAGCAGAAACTAACACACCATTGTAAAGCAATTATACCCCAATAAAGATGTTAAAAAAAATTGTTTATGTTGGTTATAATGCCAATAATAATTCAGGCATTATTCATGTTCCTAAAAATCGCAAAAATTTAAAGGAAGTTCTCTATGTTGATTCTTCCTTATGTTTTATAGGCAGCTGTGTCAATGTTAAAACAAGATTACAAAGAAGGAGAAATGACTTTGAAGTCAGCTCTTGCTTTAGCTATCAAAGTCCTAAATAAGACCATGGATGTTAGTAAGCTCTCTGCTGAAAAAGGTAATTTATGTCCACTCCTCTAATTTGTTTGCTTAGTGAGGGAATTGATAGAGTAGGCCTTTAACATGTTATCATAGTGCACTGAAACAGCAGCCTTATAAGTTAGGTGACCTTACAGCTATTTCCTAAGACTTGACCAAGGTCAACACTGACAAGTTCTGGAGCCACCGTCCCACACTACATAACAAGCTTAAGGACTTGAGCCTGAATGTTCTCAATATTCATAGTTAAATCTGATCCATGCTATTTTATCTTATCGACTTTTTGACAATGATATCTGTGCTCATGTGTACATATGATAAAGAATATGAAAGTAATTATATGGTTATATATGTTTGGTGTCCTTTACCAGAGATACAACATTTGCATGAGTTGTACCCTCTGTTCTTCTGAAACTACTGATCTCTTACGTTAAGCCCATGTTTGCAATTGTAAATGCTTTATTTAACTAAAGTTACATGACCATATAAAACAATATTTGTAAGTAATGTTTTTCAAAAATTGTGGTAAATTAACGTATTGATTTAGTTTAGGATAACTTAGCTCCTGGTGTTGCTTTAAAAAACGCCATTTACTTGCAGATTGTCCTCTTGTCTACTTCTACCTAATTTCAAGGAGGCACTACTCAATTTTCCCTTCTCAAAATTTCTCCTCCTTTTGGCATTAGTCTGCTTTTCTCATCCATAGTCATGGGAGCTGCTTTTCATGCCTTTGTTTTGAAAAGAGATTTGAAAAGTTCATGAAAAGTAAGTGTAAGTACTGGTTAAAGATTTTGGCTGAGCCCTCAGAGGTTCTAACGAGGAAACTGGCTCTTTCTGGTCAGGCCAGCTAGAGCAATTGGCTGGTTGTACTTTTTCCGCAAAAGTAACAGAACAGCAGCTCAGAAAGTTAGTATGGATGAAGATAAAGATGATATTAAAGTAAAAATATTCATAAAAACATTACAGTATTGAAGGTATTTTGTTTCCATGAAAGTATCCATGAATTATATTCAGCAGAAAACTTGGAAAAGTGGTGTACTATGGCTCAAACGGTATGAAGAGATTAAACTGTGGTTGCTTATTAAGGGTTTTGGCTAAGTATGGCTGCCTGTATTACAAGCGTGTGTGTTTGCTTCCAGTGGAAATCGCCACACTAACAAGAGAGAATGGAAAGACAGTCATCAGAGTTCTCAAACAAAAGGAAGTGGAACAGTTGATCAAAAAACATGAGGAAGAAGAAGCGAAAGCTGAGCGTGAGAAGAAAGAAAAAGAACAGAAAGAAAAGGATAAATAGAAGACAAAATCAGGGATTTTATAACTCATTTGGGGCACCATTTCAGTGTAAAAGCTGTCCTATTCTTCCACATTGAGAAAGCTTTGACTTTTTTTTTAACTTGTCTAGTGGGAAAATAGGATGGTACCAACTGAATTGGGTCCTTGTTATTGCTGTCCAGGTGAATATTGTAATGATGGTTACACTTTATGGACATCTTAATCACTCTCCCCCTCTTTTTTTTTTTCTGAATAAAACTTGGAAAGAATGGAAATGGTGAAGGAAAACATTCTCTAGCAGTAACTGTTAAAGATACCAGGATTAATAGGGCTGTGGTCTTTTCACACTTTATGTATACTGTGGCTACTCTTGCAGTTACTTTTTTTTTGGCTGCCTTGCGTCTTCATTGCTGCACGTGGGCTTTCTCTCGTTGGCGCCGAGCGGGGGCTACTCTTCATTGCGGTGCATGGACTTCTCATTGCGGTGGCTTCTCTTGTTGCAGAGCATGGGCCCTAGGCCACAGGCTTCAGTAGTTGTGGCACGTGGGCTCAGTAGTTGTGGCTCGTGGGCTCTAGGGCACAGGCTCAGTAGTTGTGGCGCACAGACTTAGTTGCTCCGCGGCATGTGGGATCTTCTTGGACCAGGGATCAAACCCATGTCCCCTGCATTGGCAGGCGGATTCTTAACCACTGCGCCACCAGGGAAGTCCCAGTTACTTTTAAATAAGATGTTAAAATGGACAGAAATGTAAATATCATAAAAAAAGAAAGGTGGGAGCTGTGCAGTGAAGATTTTCTGTTCTTTGTTCCCCTACCATCTTGGAGAACCTGTAGCCCAATTTGAGCAAAACAGAGAGCTGTCCTTCTCCTAGGTCTCGTCTGATACTACCCTATCCGAAGCCTATCTAGTGAAATAAGAGTCGTTCGCCAACCTTTGATATTGATGGGTGTTCATACTGGACTTAAAAATCCTGTGTGTCTGTGTGTGTGTACACATACATACTTGCAAACATAGTAAAACGCGAAAGGTAGAATTAAAATGAAAGCCCTGTGTATCCACTACCGAGCTTCAGAAACAAATTAATCAGTACTTTTGAAGCCCCCTGTGTGTCCCTTTCAGGTCTCATTCTTCTCTGTTTCCCTCTACCCCTGAGAGGTGACCACTGCCTTGAGCTCATCATTCCTGTAAGCTACGGGTTTTCCACTCTGGTTTTCTGCCCCTCTACTCCAGGTGGTCCTGGTGGGTCTGTCAACCAGATAATCCCACGCCTTTCACAAAGGTGAGCACATCACTCAGTCTGGCCAGATTACCATGTCTGTCTGCAGGGATGGGTTTGAGAATGAACGTGTGGGCTGAGCCAAGCCAGACTTGATGTGTGGATATGAGGAAAGAATACTGAAGGTCCTGCATTAGGACCAGCTCTCCCAGTTGGCAGCCCAAGCCATGTGAAAGGTTATGCAAGAGAAACTAAGGCTACAGAGGAAAAAGAACCAAAAGATGAGAATAGTTCAGTTTGGCCAAAGGGAGCTCCACCGCTGAGCTTTGCTTAGGATGCTGTCACTTAGAATAGAATCCTCTGATGGAAGTGCTGTAGGGCAGTGCTACTTAAAAGCGTGGTCTGTGGAGCGTCACCTGGGTGTTTGCTAGAAATGCAAATTCTAGCGTCCCATCCCAGGCCTCCTGAATAAAAATCTTGGCATAGAGCCCAGCAATCTGTTTTAACCAAGCTCTGCATGTGTTTCTAATTCATGCTGAAGTTTGAGAAGTGCTTTGCTGCATATTGGAATCATCTGAAAATCTTTTAAATTTCTTTGTACCCAGGCTATACCCTATACCAATTAAAGCAACCTCTGCAGTGGACCCTGGCGCTACCATTGCTCGAAATCTCCCCAGACGATCTAATGGACAGCAGGGATGAGAACCAGTGCACTGAGCCATAGCAGTGTTGTCAATCAGATATGGGGTCCCAGCCTAATCCCTAATTAAGTGCTCTTAAGCAATAGCAGTGTCTTGGAGTTTTCTGCACGTGGTGGTGTTCAAGCTATTTCCAAGCCCCTTTGACATAGTGCTTTTTGAATCTTCTAAATTTCTCTTAATACAGTTGATTCTTGTTTGTGGTAGCCATGTTCTGTAAAGTCAGCATGAAGGCTGAATTAGCAAATTCTGAGCCATTGCTCCTAGTAAAATAACAGGTTAGGTTCCTTTGAGCCTCTGGTTACAACACTTTCATCAACAGATCAATACATAGCCTTGTTTTATGTGTGTTTCTGTTTAGAGACATTTAATATACGTTGGTACTTCATTAATATTGAACTCATGGCCAACAGCACTTTAACTCATACCTAAATGAAGCTTATCTAATGCATATATTTTCTATGTAAGGCACATCACAGCTGCCTTGTGTTTAGGAACACTAGCAAGCACTACACTGAAGGGACATTTTAAAAAGTGAAATCACCAACAAAAAGCACAAAAATTCAAAAAGCATAGCACAAAAATGACCAAAAGAACACTTGTTTACAGTATGACCTGAAGCAAGAAGGCAGAGTGGCTCCTTGTTTGACTTCAGCTGGGAAAATGGACATCAGGCAACAAATACTTCCATGGCTCTGTGCGTGTCCACAGTGACCAGGAGAGCACTGTGAGTATAGGTTTTGGGGTTAAAGGCAAACTTGCAAATGCAGAATCTGTACATAATGAGGGTTGACAGTATGTCGTAAAATGACCTTTCAGTCTCGCTATGCACAGAAGTAGAGGTAGATGGAGAAGTGAATTGATAAATCCTGTTGGCTTTATCTCCAGAATGTATCTAGAATCCAACCATTTACCACTGCAGGTACACTGATCCATGCCACCATTCTCTCTCACTTGGACTATTGCTACAGGCTCCATCTGCTTCCTTTCCCTTCAGCCAATTCTCAACACAGCAGCCTTTCAAAATGTAAGATTGTGCTACTGGTTTGCTCAAAACTCTCCAGTAGCTTCCCTTCTTGCTCAGTAAAAGCCAGATTCTTTACACTGGTTTACAAGGTGCCCCATACTCTGGCCCCTCTGCTACCTTCTCTTCCACCTTGTGCTCCCTTCCTCACTCTATTCATCAGATGAGCCCCCTTGTTCCTTGGAATAACAAGCCCTCTTCCATCCCAGGATCTTTGCACTTGCCATTCCCTCTGACCTGGGAATACTCTTCCCCTGGGAACATCAGTATGGCCCACTCACCTCGTGCAGGTCTCTCTCTCAATGTCACCTTATTTGG
The DNA here is from genome assembly GCF_964374135.1 of Grampus griseus. Classification (NCBI taxonomy): domain Eukaryota; kingdom Metazoa; phylum Chordata; class Mammalia; order Artiodactyla; family Delphinidae; genus Grampus; species Grampus griseus. Next base: position 119,743,154 of record NC_139018.1, on the reverse strand, counting down.
CTACTTCCTACAGAAGAGCAGTCTGTTCCCCACACACTCACATTCTCCTTCTCCCTGCTGAGTTTCCTCCATAGCACTCAACACCATCTGGCCTGTTTACTGTCCGTCTACCTCACTGGAATATAAGCTTCCAGAGCAAGGACTTTGTTTTATTCAACAGCTATGTTCCAGTACCTAGAACAGAAACTGGTACCTATTAGGCAAGAATTAAATATTGTTGAAGGGATGAATAGTGGCTCTTGATATGGTGGAGTGAAATCCTAAAATACACCTCTTTTCCATCCAGGTCAGTAGAACTGGTGGGTTTTCCATATTCTGATCACCCCTTCAACACGTGCTTAAAGTTGTGACAACTTCAAAGACTGTAGTGGGTAAGACAGCTTAGCATATTTTACCACCACATTAGAAGCAAGTCTTCAGAACTTCACCCAAAAGATGGGCAAATTTTGACATATTCACCCTTTTGTTGAAATAATTTCATACTGTAGGGGAAAAGTAGAAGGTGGGGTTGCAGCAGGGGCTATTCTATAACTGGGTTTTTTCCTGCTCTCGGGCTGACTGCTAGCCTAGATTCTCACCCAGCTTCTTTTTCCTCTGTTCTGTGGTGTATTTTTAGTCCTAGATTTCAGACCCCTCTGGTTCCTGATGGCTCATCCCAAATATAAGCTTAGCAATCCTCATCTGAACAGGGGCACTCCTCCACCTACAGCAGGCATTTCATCCTCTCACCTGGGCAAAGCTTGTGGGTTCTCACAGGGGCACTACGGGTTCAAGAGCACCTTAACAGAAACAAATAGGAAACCAAAAAGCTAAAAGTTTCAAATCTTGAGTCAAACTTTAAAATCAAAATCTTAAGCTGATTTCATTTTGGTGAGTTACAAATCACGTTTTTAAAAATAAATCGTGGAAAAAAATCATGTTCCTTCACATAATTTTATTGCTGGTGTTTTTCTTAATCAGAAAATAAGACTCTGGAATTTCTACAGTCCAGCACTTGGACAGTTCCATGAAAGTATTTGTTTTAGCAATGTAAAAATATTCTACATTCTGGAAAAAAAATCAGAAAGTGGATTCATTTCTTTATTTCTTTATATTTACCATATTCCTGGTAATTTTAGGTGATGTGGATTCATGGATGAGTAAGACATGTCCTCAGTTCTTTTTTTTTTTTAATTGAAGTACAGTTGATTTATAGTGATTCAGGTGTACAGCAAAGTGATTCAGTTACATATATACATATATTCTATTTCAGATTCTTTTCCATTATAGGTTATTACAAGGCATTGAATATAATTCCCTGTGCTATGCACTAGGTCCTTGATGTTTATCAATTTTATATATAGTAGTGTGTATATGTTAATCTCAAATACCCAATTTACCCCTCCCCTCATCCTCAGTTCTTAATGTGCAGTCTCGCAGGAAAGGCGGGGCTGTCATCAACTACTTAACAATGTGGAGGATGTGCTGGACTCCAGGTGGCTGTACACTGAGGTTAGGGAGGAAAGGCAGAAGGAACTGCTGTGTAAAGGCCTGGCAGTGGGAAAGCTTCACATTTTTATGGAAAATCCATAGCTGAGCAGAGCTAGAGCATAGCTCGTTAGGGGAAGAAGAGGAACAAGAGATGAGGTTGGACACGTATGCTAAGGAGAGAAGACAGCTTCACAGATCTTGGAGTTTGTGCTCGATACAATGCAGAGGCTGCTGAGATTCTTAGTAAATGAGAGAAACAATTAACACTCGAACTCTTGGAGTCCGGAAGATGGATTAAGTAGGAAGAGACATAAGGCAGGGAAACCAGATAGGAGGCTACCTAAATAGGCAAGGAAGGATGAGGGTCTAAGAACAGAGAGGAGGGAGGCCCCCACACAGTGAGGGATGAGAGAGAGGGAGTAGAGGATGACTAGGGCCTCTAACTCAGATAAGTAGTTACAATCTAATTTTAAAAGACATTAAGTGAATATGATGAACTACTCTTAAAATTTCCTAACGTCTTTTTTCTTATTGCTGTTTTGGCTTAAAACCAATATCCCTGGGAGGGAAGGATTCTGCAAACAATATTGCACATTACACAGTGAGTAAAACCATGTCAAATGCTTTCTTTTTCTCTTTCTTCCACATGTTGTTCATTTGTATTCTTTTGTGTACTGTCCATCTCCTTTGCTCAGTTTTCTATCAGAGCATTTAACTTCTAAAAAATTCATTTTTAATGCAGGTATACTGAAGGCTTTTTGTGTTTATGCAGGCAAAACTATCAATCATTTATAGTTCTTGTTGTTAGTATCATGCATATAAAGATATTCCCCATGCCAAAGTCTATAACATACTTCTAGTAAATTTGTGGTTTTATCACTTTTATCATGTGCAATTTTATTTATTGTTTGAATTTAATTTATTTAATTTAATTTAATTTTTTATTTTATTTTTGGCCACATTGGGTCTTTGTTGCTGCACGCGGGCTTTCTCTAGTTGTGGCGAGTGGGGGCTACTCTTCATTGTGGTGTGCAGTCTTCTCATTGTGGTGACTTTTCTTGTTGTGGAGCATGGGCTATAGGCACTTGGGCTTCAGTAGTTGTGGCGTGTGGGCTCAGTAGTTGTGGCTCGCAGGCTCTAGAGCGCAGGCTCGGTAGCTGTGGTGCCTGGTCATAGTTGCTCCATGGCATGTGGGAACTTCCCGGACCAGGGCTTGAACCCGTGTCCCCTGCATTGGCCGGCAGATTCTTAACCACTGCGCCACCAGGGAAGCCCCTATCATGTGCAATTTTAAATATATAATTGGTATCTATTTTTAAAAGGCACTATTTAAGTTAATCATGCAACTTTAATTCCATTGTTCAGGCTAATTGGGAATTGTCCATTCTTTTTTTTTTTTGGCTAGATATTGTTTTAATGAGAATTATAAAAGACCAAAACCATTTTTTGGCAAACTGCCCTTTTTTTTAAACAAATGATTTGCTTTTAATTACAAATACTGTGTAAGACAATGCCTTCTTTTGCAAAACCAATAAGTACAAGAATAAATTTTAAACAGATGTGATTTGTCCAAGATATTTGGGGGGAGGAAGAGAGCCTGATTTTTTTCCAGTATTAAAAAAAAATGAGTCTTCCCTAAACTTTCAAAGAAAAAGTTTGAAGGTATGACTCAACTGGAGAAAAAAAAGAGAGAAAGACCATCTTATAGCTGCTTTAAATAGCTTCTGATAATTCTTCCGATGTTACCTTTCCTTTCCAGAACTCATAACTTCACAAAATAGTTGAATTTAAAATATTTCTAATGAACTGATTAATGGGGGAAAAGGAAAATGAATGAATTCAGAATGACATGAAATAAGATAGTTATTTGCCTTTCTTGGTTTATTTACTTGTTTATTTTTTGGTAACAGCTTTATCGAGATATAATTCATAGACCATACAATTCACTCATTTAAAGGGTACACGTCAATGACTTTTAGCATAGTCACAGAGTCGTACAACTATCACCACAATCTTAGAACATTTTCATCATCTGGGAAAGAAATCTTGTACCAATTTGCCATCACCCCCAAGTCCCTCCTCAGCCCTACACAACCACTAATCTACTTTCTGTCTATACAGAGTTGCCTATTCTGGGAATTTCATATAAATGGAATCATATACTAAGTGGTCCTCTGTGACTGGCCTCTTTCACTTAGTGTAATGTTTTCAAGGTTCATCCACGTTGTAGTATGTATTGGTATTTCTTTGTTTACTAGGTGAGAGAAATAATAGCATGAATTCATCTCCTTTTATTACTGAATAATATTCCATTGTGTGATTATACCACATTTTATCTATTCATCAGTTTGGGGACATTAGGGTTGTTTCTGTTTTTTGGTTATTATGAGTATTGCTGCTTTGAATACTCATGTATATGTTTTTGTGTGGACATGTGTTTTAATTTCTCTTTCTCTATATACCTAGTAGTGGAATTGATGGGTCATATCTTGGTTAATTTTTCATCCATATTTATACTATACATTCATATTAACAATTCAGATTTTAAAAGGAGTCTACTTTCTGCTATTTTCTCCTGTAAGAGCCCAATAAAAATGGGAACTGGATTGACTCCTTGAGTAAATGTACATATATGAATTCATTTGTTGTCCTTGAAGTAGGTCTCACAGTTGGAGAGGATTTTGGCTTCCTTTCATCCTGGCAGGAAGAATGTCTTCTCTAAGTTCCTTTATGCCTAACACTAGGAAAGGCCACGTCTTTGATTCTGTACCCAAGAGCCTTATATAACAACATTCTCTGAAAACGTCAGTCCGAATGACTTTGAGAGAGTACAGAACGAGAGAATCCGGGGTAAATTGTCTTCTGAGTCCTAAACAATCTAACAACTTGCTTTTCCCGATCACAAAAGCAGTGCATGCTCAATTTGGAAAATACACAACAAATTAAATAATAATTGCCCTTACTATCTTGCCCAGAGTTAGCCACTGTTAGCTTATTTCACTGGCCCAGTTTAGCTGCAGAATAAGTGTACTGGTAGACTATGGCAAATTACAGAAAAGCTATTTTATTTATTTATTTATTTTAGGTTTAATGTGAGGTTTATTTATTTATTTTTAAATTAATTTTTATTGGCGTATAGTTGCTTTACAATGTTGTGTTAGTTTATACTGTAAAGCAAAGTGAATCAGCTATATGTATACATATGCCCCCTCTTTTTTGGATTTCCTTCCCAGTTCGGTCACCACAGAGCATTGAATAGAGTTCCCTGAGGTATACAGTAGGTAGAAAAGCTATTTTTAAATAGTCTTAAATGAGAATTTAAAATAAGTTTTTTCCTTTTCATTGCTCTTCTAAAGCATTTTGCAGCCTTAGAACACGCTGTTTCTCAATACAACAGAGTAGAAGCTATCATTTGTTGAGTACACAAATGTGTCAGTTACTGTGTATTTATCAGTGCTAATTCTCACCATAACCTTGTAAAACATTTAGTATAATTGTAGCACTGAGGGCCTACAATGTGCCCAGTGATTTAGAGGCAAACTTTCTATTTATGTAGCTGAGAAAACCAAAGCTCAGAAGAGATGAGCTTGTGCCGAGTCACACAGCTCCAGTGCCACCACTGCAGTGCAAGCCATTGCTGTCATCCCTGGCCTGGGCTTCTATGGGAGCCTCCCCCATTTGTCCCTCTCCAGCCCTTTTCCCCTTAACTTCTAGAGTGTTTTCAATTTGTTGAAAACTAAAGAATACTTGAAGTCACCTGTAAGAAAAAGGATATATTTGATCCTTGGTTACATCAGATCTTCTTAGTCACTGGTGAAGCAGAGTTGAAATTGCTTGTTGTGCTTTTGATGCCCATTTGATCTCTCCGACACTCTGTGAGATAGTAGATTGGGAAATACAGAAAGTTCTTGACATATTGGGGAGTGCAGTCTTTGGTCTTTGATGTCAGATAAACACCAGTGTGGATCCTTGCTCTGTCACCTCCTAGCTATTCATTCAACAATTATTTGAGAATCAGCTATTTGTCAAGTTCTCAGGATGATACAGTGAACGAGATAGGTAATATCTCTGCTTTCATGGAACTTACTGTGTGTAGGGGAGGAAAGCAGAAAATAAATGAGATTATTAATCAAGCGTGTTATAGAAGAGCAAGGAGAGATTGTGTCTCGTGTGAGACAGCTGTGGAACTGGAAATTACCAAATGATTTCCAATTTTGAGAGACTTGGATCAGGTGGCTTAGAATTAGGTTAAAGAAAATCGATTCTCTGCAACAATCAGTGCCATACATTAACTTTCAGAGGGAGTTTTTTGTATTGCTAAAATGTTGCTCATCTGGTCTTCTTATGCATATAGAAAACTTGACATCAATTAGTAATCACTAGATAGATGAGAAAGTGAACCTTGCTAAATAAATTAGAGGAGCAGATAATTACAGCAGAGTCCCAAACGTAGTAGAGAAACAGCTCCATTTTGGTTTTAATTTATCCTCACATCCCTAAATGCCTTACATGGCAGCTTACAAATTACAAATGGAAGAGAAATATATTTAATTTTGAATTTTTTAAGTGCTTTTGAGGATCATAATTCCTTAATATCCCTTGATTGAGGTGGGAATAGTCTAGGGACAATTAAATTGGCAATCAATGAATTAAATTCTAAGAGGACAATTCTCCTGGTGCATAGCTACAAATTTCTGGAGCATTTGTGGTCTATACCTGCAGTATAATTTGTCCTTTGGATTTATTTTCGGTATATGTGGCAGTGTCTATAAATACCTCTCATTTCTAGAATAGAAAGAGAGTGAGATATAGTCTGTATATTTGATAAGAATATTTAAATTCTACCTTTTGCACAGAGTCAAGCATTTGCAATTGTGTTTTGTGGTCATTAAGTAAGGGCATAAGTTTCTTTTTAAAATTTATAATAGTATGTCACCTATGAAGAACATTTCATTTAATGAAATCAATATTTACATATTTCTAATAAATTGTGTTGATCTAATACACAAATGTTGAGCTTTTGCATAGTAATTGCAAATCTGCTGAAGGAATTTATCTAGAGAAATCCATATTTGTGTTTTTTTTACTGTAGAAATTATATTTTAGCAGCTTTATGGAGCTGTCATTGATGTATACAAATTTGATGTTTAATATGCATATACATTGTGAAATGATCACCACAATCAAGCTAATTAACATATCCATTACCTCTACATAGTTACCATTTTGTGTGTGTGTGTGGAGAAGATTTAAGATCTATCCTTTTGCAAGTTACAAGTACACAATAGAGTATTGTTCATATTTGTCTTTAAAAAAATTCTTTCATGATATGATTCATCACTTCCAGATATAAAAAATTTTCAACATTTAGAGGGCATGGGATATTACAGTGTACTTTCTTAAGATGGAAAACAATATCTTCATTTATAACAAGAGCTGGTATTTGTTCAGGACACATTATAATTTATTTTGTTTTGTAATGAACTGCCATTTCTTTGTTCTCTTGTGTTTTTCTATTGTTAATTGGGTCCGTGACATTGTGGTGTATACGTATACGCATATATGCTATTATTAAATTCTACTGAGACAGCTCAGTTTTATACATGGTTTGTACTTTTTGTGATATTTGATTTTATGTGCTACTATTTAGCTATTACAATCTAATACAAATGTGGCCAATTAATTTTCTTTGAAAGCTCCCTGCATTAAAATATGTCTGCTCTTTTACATTTTGATCACAGCCATTGAAATAGCCCCTGAAAGGGACCTTTTATTTTTATATCATTTCTTTTGAAGAATTGGATTTTAATATCCTATCAATACTTGCTTTTTTTCCTTTAATCTGTGAAAATGCATTTAACTTCAACAATAAAATTGACAGCATCCATTTTTATCTTTAATTACCTTTTCAGTTTGGCTCTCCAAGGCTCACAGCAGAATTTATCACCAAGCCATAATGGAAATGCTGAATGGAAGATTCAGAGAATCTGCCGAGCTCTGAATTTAGCTCAGTTGACCCCGTTATAAAAAAGAAAAGTGAACAGCAACATTGACATAAAAGACAACTCATTAGGTCATACCACTTGCAAACGACAATGTTTATTTTTGATTCCTCTTATTTATTTGGCCCCCTAATTCCCTTCTCGTGTGCTCTTTTTTAAACTCCAAAGCACCAACTCCCCTCTGCTTAAGGGTTTCGTAAGTGCAAAAGCACATCAGAGAATAACTGCCACACAAACAATAATAGCTGCCAGCTATTGAACACTTGGGCCCTGCAGCTGAATGCTCGCTTTACCAGCTTTATGTCCTGCCAGGCAGCTTTTAAGGCTCTGGTTTAAAGATTAGGGATGGGGTCTACAGAGAGAGATTCGGTTTAGTTTGAAGTCAGGCCACCTGGGTTTGAATCCCTGCTCACCATTTTCTACCTCACTAGCTCAGAGATCTTGGGCAAACTACTTCACATTCATTTATTCATCCAACAAACATTTTGAGCATCAACTGTGTGCTCCATATACTGGGCACCCACCGGTGGATACCAGACACAGCTGTTGCCCATCTGGAGCTAATTTTCTATAGGGGGAATCAGGCACACTAAAATTATGTCATTAAAAATTGTGACAAATGTGGTAAGGGGAGGGGACAGGGCACACTGGTACAGAGTAATAGACAGAGGGAGTGGAAGACCCAGCTTAGGTTGGTTTGTCTCTCAAGAGGTGACAAATAAGCTCAGTCCTGAAGGAGGAGTAGGAATTAGGCAAAGCGGGCGAGGAGGAAGGCTGGGGAGGGAACAGGGCAGGCAGAGGGAGCAGTTCATGTCAAGGCAGGACCATGCTGGCTGGTTCCAGAGACTGAAAGGGGCCAATGACCCAGGAGCACGGTGTGTGTGGGGGGGGTGGGGGGGAGCTGTCAATGCAGGCAGCAGGGGCCACTCTAATGGGTGGCAAGGACTTGGGATTTTGTTTGTGTTTTAAGACGATCACTCAGGCTGCCCTCAGAATGTGCTGGAGAGTGCAGGTGGAGTCTGAGCTAGAGATAAGCATGGACTTGACTATAGTAGTAGGAGAGGAGGATTAAGATATGGATTCCAGATAGATTCAAGGTAAACAGCACTTAAGGTTGAATTAGACTTGGTGGGTGAAGCAGAGGGAAGAACCAATGATGACCTCCAGGTTTTTCGCTTGAATAATTAGTTGGATGGTGGTACCATGGAATGAGATGGGGAGACTAAGAGAACAAAACGTTTTGGGACATAATTAACTGACATGTCCAAGTGACGATGATGTCACATACACACAGAGTTGAGAGACAGAGACCCAGAGTTGGGATTAGCACCTGAGTGTGAATCTGGTCATTGCCAGTATGTGGAAGGTATTTAACGCCAGGGAAATGGATAAGATCACAGAAGTGGGGGGAGTAGGGTGGAGGCAGGGGCAGAGTGTACAGAGAAAGAGATAGGTCCCAGATTTCAGCCTGTGGAATTCCCAACATGTGGAGTCTGGGTGAAAGAAGAGGAACCTGCCAAGAGCAGTGAGAAGGAGAGGTCAAGACAAAACAAGGGTAATAAAAGTACCACATTTCTAATACTGCTGGAGTTTAAGTGTGCTAGTATATTAAAAAGTGCTTAGATTATTATATTCTCCCACTAACTAGCAAGGTTAATATGATAATTATTATATTCCACTTTCTATGGCAAGGCACTGACTCGCTAGTGAGTATTATAAAGATGAATAAGACATAGACTCTAAGCCTAGGACCGCATTATGTAGTAGAGGACATAAGATGTATAGAGAAATGGACCCAAAGATGGAACGTGGTAAGTGCTGTGAGAGAAATAAAAGAAGTTCAGAGAAGGCAGAGGCTGTGTCTGGTGGGGGAACCAGGCTAGGCTTCAAGGGGCAAGCAGCATTTGAAATGGGTCTTGAAGAAAGGGTGGGTTTGGATATTCAGGGAAAGGGAGGAGTAGGATGGGCAAAGGCAGGAAAGTGTAACAAAAATTCCATAAGCTTCAGAGGAAATGTGGTGTCTGGGATATGGGTGCACTGTAGACTGTATGACAGTCGCTTTGGTCAAATCTCAGAAAGTTGGTAGACAGATGCTACTTTAGGGAACCTTTGTAGGTGGTGGCCACAGCAACAGCACCAGTTTTCATTGTCATTTGATCAGCCAGCATTTCCTGGCAGTGTGAAAACGCCTGTTATCAGAGTCAGGTGCTGCCACCATATCCAGCAACCGAGAGTAATTGGTGTATCATTCTAGAAAAAACCATCCAAGATGCATATATTATATTCTATAATTATTTGCTTGGATTTTAAAGTGCCCAACAAATTACACACTTTGCCTTTCACTTAAGAACAGTAACAACAAGTATTATTTTTTCACAGATTATGTAAATAACTTGTTCTCATGGTCATTTTTAAAAATAATTTTACCCCTTTAATCATTTTTTAAAAATTATTTATTTATTTGTTTATTTTTGGCTGCGTTGGGTCTTCATTGCTGTGCGCAGGCTTTCTCTAGTTGCAGTGAGCAGGGGCTACTCTTCGTTGCGGTGGGCGGGCTTCTTATTGCAGTGGCTTCTCCTGTTGCGGAGCACAGGCTCTAGGCACACGGGCTCAGTAGTTGTGGCACATGGGCTTAATTGCTCCATGGCATGTGGGATCTTCCTGGATCACAGCTCGAACCCATGTCCCCTGCATTGGCAGGCAGATTCCTAACCACTACACCACCAGGGAAGTCCGTTCTCATGGTTATTGATATAACACTCTGGGGAGACCTAGGAGTCCCAATTATGCTTGCCATGGCTCAGCTAACAGCCATTTAATTCTATTTTTTCCACTGACAGGTGCTGTGACCTTCAACAGTTATTCAACCACTCAGTTTCAAATCCGCTAGCTGTAGAAGCAGAATAACACTTTACTTTCTCCAAATACCATTAGGGTGAATTGCATAAGTGTCTACATGCCCTATAAATTCTTCAGAGCAAAATAGAAATAAGGGGCAATAAATACTGTCTTTCCTTCCTATGTAGAAGTGTAATTAGTGACAACCTGGTTATCATTTTCTGTGGCCCCTTTCTTTCCCTAAGTCCAGCTTAAGCAGACTAGTTTCAATGGATATTGTTTCCATTTTCCTGGTGGTACTTAGTTGGGGAAAAATGTCTTAACTAATTTTCACCTTTGGATTCTTTGCAACCAGGTTTAGTTTTTAAACAGATTCAGAGTCTGGAGCTTGGAGTGATATTTCTGCTTACAAGGAGTCTTAGAGGTGTCAAATCCGTAAAGCTTTCTGTGAAGAATCAGAGAAACGCACTGTCACTGAAGTTTAAAGATGATTTGCCTGAATCTCTTCAGCCAAATGAAGCTTTCTAATCAATTATGAATAGAAGGGATGAAGTGTATGATCTAGTGCGATTTCAGATGGAATTCTAGCAATCATTATCAATCACCATCGGAGTTGCTAGTGTCAGCGGCAGATGGAGTCACTAATATTTGCTAACGTTAACTGATGGCAGCATGGAGGGCGTTGTCCGCATTTGAGACACCTGCAAATCATTTCTGTGGATGGCTTGAATGAGTGTCAGAGCTGGACCTTCCAAGTCCTCTAGCTTATCCTCATCCTTTTAAGGATGAAGAAATAGGCCCAGAGAGGGAGGGTGACTTGCCCAGTGTCGCCTCGCTGGTCTTCTGTTGGGGATCACTTGGCTCTCATAACAGCCTTTTGAGGCAGCAAGCTGCGACTGGTATTTACCTCGCAAGGAGGAATTTAGTGGGCAGCAGTGTTGAGTGGAGAGAGCTTCAGCCAGGAGCCTAGGAGTAAGTGCCCTTCCACTATGTTTCAGCCTCCCGCCTGTTTCCTTTGCGTCTCTCATCACAACTCAATAACTTTATTTATGTTTACTGGTTTTCTGTCTGCTGAGAGCAGTCTCTCTGTCTGGTTCCCCTCTTGGTGCTGGGCACGGAGCAGACATTAATTAATGGTAGTTATCATAGGTATGCAGCGGCTTGCCCAAGGTCACTCTGTGGTTAGACTAAGGACCCGCCTGTGATGCCATCCTCTGGCCTTGCCCTTCCTGGGACTCTGAGCTCCAACATCTCACCCGCCAGGTGTCGGGCCTGGAGGCGGGGCCAGAGTGGTGAGGAGGGGCCAGGTGTGAAAAAGGCGGAGCTAGAATGGATAGTGTGGGGCCAAAACCCGGGCCTGGGGAACGACTGGGCGGAACGGAGGCGGGGCTATGAGTAGGAGGGGCGGGGCCAGAGACGACGAGGCGGGGCTGGGCGGAACAGGAGGTGGGCGGGGACGGGGTTTGGGCGGGGCTAGGCTTCCTGAGCCTCTTCTCGCGCCCAGAGCCCGCCCAAATCCGGCGGGCAGTGGAGGCTACTCCGGCTTCGGCTGAGGAGCCGGTCAGCCCTTCCCCAGCCGCTGCTAGCCTTTGGCTCCAACCCACACTCCCGGCTCGGTCCCTCGAGTCCGCGTTGCCCACGCGGCCGTCGCGAGGCGGCTCCCTGCATTCCCGCGCGGGTCCCGGGCGATGGCTGCGCGGGGGTCGGAGCGCAGGGTCCTCAGCCTCGGGCACCGCCCGCTCCACTTCCTCCTCGTATTTCAGCTGGTCGCCGGGAGCTGGGGTCCGGAGGGCGCGGGAGGCGGCGTGCCCGGAGGTGAGCCTGGGCGACGGATGGCGGTCCGTGGGTTCGTCCTCGGAGCGGGCGGCGGGGCTCAGGGCCGCCGGGGTGCGCCGGGCGGGGACCGCGGGGAGGCCGGGGCAGCTTCACGCCGGTGCCCGGAGAGCCGCGAGGCTGCGGCCCGCACCGAAAATCTTGTTATACGGAGGGCGGTTATATTTTTCTCCTGGGGGTTTGGGGTGAGGTTTCAGTTTAAATGCTCAGATGTGTTCATTTAAATGCAGAGAAAAGGCCTCTTTGAATTTTGTTCCACGACCCGCATCACTGGAGACTGCTGTGTACTTCGATACAACTTTTTCAATAAAAGATGCTGTCGTTATCCAGCAGGGCTTTCCTTCCTTGGTTTCAGCTGGGCTTCCCACGTAGTTACTTTATTCACAGGCAACTGTGAAGGCTCCTTGGACTTAATACTAGGGATTAGGATTTGATCTTCTACCCCTTTGCCCCGTCCTCCTCCCCAACTCGCCCCTTAGCATTTGAAATCTTCCCTTTTGCCCGAAGATGAAACATGTTAGCTGTAGAAGGCTGGGCAGAGGGCTAACCATTTGCATCCTAAATTCCTCCCTAGCATCTTGGAATAGAGCTTTTCCCCAGCCTTCTCTATTTCAAAATGTTGTGGACAGGAATAGAAACAACAAAAGAAAATGCTTAGTTCTTTTTAAAATTCAAAGCTTCAGAAAGTTTGAGTCTGCCCTCTCAACACCTTGAAGAAAAATACTACTACTTATGGAGCACCTATGGTGTGATCTAAACATAGAAAAAGTAAGACTCCTTTAAGCAAGAGGTAAAAGCTGAAGTCCACTACACCAGTATTTCAAATTTTATGAGTGAGGAAACTTTATTTGGGTATAAGCAGAACCTTTTCTTGTTTTTCCTTCCTTAAGGTTTTTAAACTCTGATTCCTGATTCTAGGAAGTGATAATCTTGAAGACTAGAATTATTTATTGCAGGGTGTATTGCTTAACGAAGACTGTAGAGGAAGAACGTGGAGGATGATTTAAACAAATAAATCCTGTGCAGAGAGAGTCATAGTTTAACAGAAAGAAAGGAATGTGATTTTGGAGCCAGGCAAACCTGGGTTCAAATTATAACTGGTGTATCTTGACTTGGACAAGCTTGTCTCAGCGGTCCTCCTTCTTTGAAAAATGGGGATAATACTGCTTACCTCTGAGTCATTTTCAGGATTAAATAATACGTGTGAAATGCCAGGCACTCTGCCTGGCACTCTAGAAAACAGTAGTCTCTACTCCTTTTGGTGAAAGTGGAACTTCTTTCATCTGTTTTAATATAAAACATTGTAGCCAGGATTAAATGGTGTAAATAGCTATCTGTTCATGCTTGGTGTACAGTGTTATATCCAAACAATCCGAGCTGATTAATTCCTTCCTGCCCCCACTCTTCTTAGTGAATACCTCTCTTATAATAACCATCTTGTTGGATTACATTTATATATTTTTTTCTCTTGGTCCCACATGAGCTCCTTAAGAACTGTGATCTTATGTGTATCTTTGTATCTCTAAAACCTAGCGTATTGCAGCAGTCCAGTAAATGTTTGTGGATGAATGAATGGAACAGTAAGATCTCTCTGGATATCAGTTTCCTCATCTGTAAGAGGAGGGATCATGAAAAGCTTCCCTCTCAGACTCTAAAATGCCAAGATTCTGATGCTCTTAGTAAGTGATCATTTGAAGAACAAAGTGATATTGAAAGAATGATGGAATTGCACAGTTGCTCCTAATTGTTAATATGCTTTTGTGTAAAATTGCTGAAGTACTGTCTGGAATTGGGAGACCTGTCATTAATTTGCTGTGTTTCCTTTGGGCATATTGCTTGACCTTGCTGAACCTTTAGTTCTCCATTTTTAAAATTAGTAGTGGATGGATTTCAGGTCCTTCCAACTATAATTAATTTTATATTTTATTGTTTTCATATTCATCTCAGGATCTTAATAACTCTTCTTTGTGATTTTCTGTGAGCCAATCTCTAGGAAAAGAAAATGTCTAGTCTGCCAGCAGCCATACTTATTTGGCTGGTGGAAGGTTACAGAGCTGTGAAAGATACTCAGGAGGCAATTTTGTCTGTATTAAAGTATAGATAATTAACCTAGTATATTAAGATAATACGAGCCTTTTAAACTGACCTGACCATGACTACAAGAGTGATTTATGGAAATTAGATAGTCATTAGTCAGTTATATTTCTTAGCTGTGTAGTTGTGTGACATTTTCAATGGTTGAAACTTTATTATTAGTATATGTAGGGGCTGAGTTCTGTTTCATTCAAAGGAAAATAAAATAATTATTTCATAGAAAATGAGAGCTATGAAAGATTCTTTTTCTTCTCACCTTTAGTCATTTTCATTAACATCTTAAGAAGCTAATAGAAATACACATATAGCGACTGTCCTCTCTACTTTTGTTATGATTATATCCAAAAGAGTATCTGGATGCCTTATGTAAGGATATAAACTTTTCATGCAGTTTAATTTGAAATTAAAAATTATTTTTGTTTCCTTGCAAATACTAAGTATGCTTTATGAGCTAGACTAAGCACCTGGAAGATAGGGTTTTATTTGTGTATCTCCTGAAACGTTTCAGACGAGTTTGTAAATGTAGCTTATGGATGGAACTTCAAAAAGGTTTTCAGTCATTTCTCAGAATAGGTTTTTTTTTAACCTATAATCTACAAATTAGATCTAGTAAGTAATTTTTATAATTAGGATATGAGTTTTTAGCACAGTAATTTAAGTACAAAACGTTTTTCTTCTAAAAGCATTATTTTTCTCCCCTAAGAATTGCAATTAAATTCTTTCAGATGTAATTTTAAGTTTAATATTAAATAAGCATGGCTTGACGATGAGAGTTGGTAAATACTGGAATAGTTTTGGAAAAAAGTTTACATTTGTTTCTTTAGAAAACTGCTCTCCAGAACAGCATAGGTATCATTTTATAATGACAATATAAAACTAGTCTGCTCTGTTACTAAAATTTTAATTTAAATGTTCTGTTTCCATTTTGGGGAAGGATGATATTATTTCTCCTGTGTTTAATTCAGTGACCTCATGTTCTTTTCTTCTAAAGAAGAATTATAAAATATAGACTTTTACCAATAAAAATAGGAATTAAATATGAATATTTGAATTCTGACAAAAAGGACAATATGAACTTCTGATATTTCTTTTTATTTTACAATCAACAGTGTATATATGGGGTTGGGCAAAACTGCTTTTCCTCTCAGTCAGCGCTTCTCAACCACTGACATTTGGGGCCGGATATTTCTTTGTTATGGGAGATTGTCCTTTGCCTTGTAGGTTGTTTGGCAGGAAGCTTGGCCTCTATCCACGAGATGCCAGTAGCAGCCACCAAAAAATACCTCCAGATATTGTCAAATGGGCTTTTGGGGACAAAATTGTCTCCCTCTTCCCCCACCCTTGAGAATCACTGCTCTAAGTCTTGTAGACCAGGGCTCCTCAAACTTTAATGTGCACAGGAATCCTCTGGGGATGTTGTTATAATGCAGGCACTGGTTCAGAGGTGGGACCTGAGGTTCTGCATTTCTCACAAGGCCCCGAGTGATATAGATGCTGCTGGTCAGAGTACCACACTTTGAGTAGCAAGGTTGTAGACAGTTTCCCATTCATATGAATTGGATGGATTTTTAAGAGGATCCAGTGATAGTAACTATGGAAACAGAGAATTTACAATGAACTATATAGCCCAAACAGGATAAGGCCAATAGAAACTAAGCACTATCCCACCAGCCTAACAAATAGAGCTGTCTTCCCATTTCCATGTTTCCTTCCAGTCCCCACTATTCATTCATATTTGGACAATCCTAAGGAGGAAATTTGCAAGAGTCTTTTTTTTTTAATATTTTAAGTTTATTTATTTCATCTTATTTATTTTTGGCTGCGTTAGGGTCTTTGTTGCTGTGCGTGGGCTTTCTCTAGTTGTGGAGAGCGGGGGCTACTCTTCGTTGTGGTGCACAGGCTTCTCAGTGTGGTGGCTTCTCTTGTTGTGGAGCACGGGCTCTAGAGTGCAGGCTCAGTAGTTGTGGTGCACCTGCTTAGTTGCTCCGCGGCATGTGGGATCTTCCTGGACCAGAGCTCGAACCCGTGTCCCCTGCATTGGCAGGCGGATTCTTAACCACTGCGCCTCCAGGGAAGCCCTGCAAGAGTCTTAATCAAGGTCACACAGGCTGTAGTGAACTGAGGCAACTTCATGTTCCATCGGGTGTTTTAGTTCATGACACTGTAAATATATTAGCTCATAATACATATTTATGGCCTGTTGAGAGGTGTCAAATTATGATAGTGAACTCTGCATTTATTCAATCTGATGGTGCTTAAACTTTTAAAGTGTGCAAGTTGTCTCTTCTTGAAAACTATTGCCTGGACCTAAATTTAACACTGCCTAAGGTCATTTTCTTACTGCAAGTGTTCTGAGAGGGCAAGATGTTAAATTAGGTTTGCTGAAGCGTATCAGTTACAGAGAAACTTTATCCGATAATTCTGTGATAAAAATCAATAGAAAATATAATGAAAATCCTAGAGTGAAAAAAAAACCCCTCTGCATTTCATCTGTAACACTTAAAATAATGACTGGTAAGCATACCTATTTGCCACATTGAAAATGTTGGATATAGTATGCATTTCTTCTCATTTACAAAATGCTTGGTTATGTTCACTTTTTTATCTTGCTATTGCTTAAAATAGCCCTCCTAGCACTGCTGCAGAGAGGATCTTTAAAAAAGGTATACAAGACACTTTTTGTTAACTTAAAAAACATACAAGCAGACTTGTAGGGAAAGATTACTCCAGGAATGCCTTAATTATGAATTGAGTATATATAATATATGTCACTGTTACAAACCTTTTAGATACGTTATCTTATTTCTTCCTATGGTGACCTGTAAAGGAGAAAGGGAAGGCTATTGGCAGTAACCAGCAAAATTTACAACATGTATACCTTGACTCAGCAGTTCCACTCCTGCGAGTTGGTGTCATAGAAGTCCTTGTACAAGGATGTTAACTACAGCATTTTTCCACTGTAGCATGGTTAGAAATAACCAAAAACTAAAGACTGTATAAATGCCTACCAGTGGTGAAAGCTTACATAAATTATGATACACCCATAACCCAGACCGCTTTGCGGCTTATGAAGAAAGTGAGATGGATGGATGTACATTGACCTAGAGAATTGAATGACAGAAGCAAGTCGCAGAAGTTAAAAAGAAAACATTTGTTCTTCCTCTGTGTGTGAGTGTATTTTAAGATGTGTACACAACAGACTTAACAGTGGTTAGCCTTGCAGGAAGGGAGATGAGGAGGAGAGGGAGATTTCCTACTCTTAATGTGCTTTTGGTTGGAATCTTGACAACGATCATACATTACTTTTGTCACTAAAGTATTACTTTTCTTAAGATTTTTTAAAATGTGGACCATTTTAAAAGTCTTTACTGAATTTGTTACAACATTGCTTCTGTTTTTTATGTTTTGGTTTTTTGGCCACGAGGCAAGTGGGATCTTAGCTCCCCAACCAGGGATTGAACCCGCACCCCCTGCATTGGAAGGCGAAGTCTTAACCACTGGATGGCCAGGGAAGTCCCTAAATACTATTTTGAGAACAGAAACAAATCTGGGTTCTACTTCTACATCTGCTGCTTACTAGCTACTGTTGTTAGACCAGTGACTCTCAACCAGGGGCAGTTTTGTGCGTCCCTCCCTCCCCGCCACCAGGGGATATTTGGCGATGTTTGGCCATGTTTTGGGTTGTCACATTGAGGGGGTGGTATATGCAGTGGATGGAAGCCAGGGATGCTGCCAAACATCCTGTAGTGCATGGGACAGCCAGCCCCGTGTAACAAAGAACTATCTAGCCCAAACTGTCAATAGTGTTGAGTTGAGAAATTCTTTGTTAGACTTCAGGGCTGCAGCCATGTTCACATATGCAGGGGGTGCCCTTCACATTGTGGGGTGTTCTCGGCATAGCCATACAGTTTATAATTATGATATGATGAAAGTAAATGAATATGCAAACTTGTCCCCAGGAAGGCAGGCACCAGAGTTTTCTGCTTTACCTCTAGCACCTAACAGAGGCTGGCATGGGAAGCAGGCACTCAACAATTGTTGAATGAATGAATGAGCTAAACTAGGTATTACATGTTAGGCTCTAATATACTCAGGTTGTAGCAGATGCTAAAGATTTAAGAAGAATTTATGGAAAAAAATTAAAATTATAGCAGGTGTTGTCTGCTAATTTATCTTTATCTAAAGATTGGCAAAGGACTACTATTATTCATATTTAGCTGCAGAACACCTTGGCTGACTTTTTTCAATACTTTTTGATAAGAAAATCATGATTCTTCATGGAAGAATGCCAATAGAGGACACTATTGTGTCTTATCTTCCTAGAATTGGTTTTAAAAATCCTTATCTATTTAGCTACCTACCGAATTTAGTGGAACAAACTTTAAAAAGAGTTTTAAACTACCTTAGACACTACCTGACATAGTGAGATAAGGTACTTTTTCATTTTTTCCGCATAACAGTGAGGCAGCAAAGCAGAAGTTATCCTTTTTATTAATGTTTTGTAGTGGAAAAACTCAAACATACACAAAAATCCTCAAGTACAACAAACTGAAGAGTTCTTGCCATTTAACAGTTTTCAACATTTTGCCAACAGATATCCTTATTTCTGTAAATTAGAAAATGAGGGGGATTCCCTGGTGGCGCAGTGGTTAAGACTTTGCGCTTCCAATACAAGGGGCCCAGGTTTGATCCCTGGTCAGGGAACTAGATTCCACATGCATGCCAGAACTAAGAGTTTGCATGCCACATCTAACTAGCCCACTGGACGCAACTAAGGAGCCCGCAACCCGCAACTAAGACCCAGTGCAACCAAATAAATAAATAAATATTAAAGAAAAAGAAAAGAAAATGGGGATATATGGAATTCAACACCTATTTAGTGGTGCCGAGTGTTCAAATTATGGTTTTCAGCTTTGCGGTTTTGTGCCGTTTCTTAATCATCATACTAAAATTAAGGATCAAGATTACATTTCTTTGAAAATATATGTGGTTTCAGTAAGTGACTTAAAAGTGAAATTTCTTCGATAAGTCATTCTTTTAATTCCTCAAACCTGAGACAATACCAGAGTAATGATACTTGGAGTTACAAATGGATTTGTAAAACCCAAATTTAAATTTCTCAGAGTTAATGGCAGTATATATATTTGCACTTTTTACGTATTTAATTTAGTTTTTCTCTTGTATTTTTAACTACTTCAGAAGAATTGCCCATTAATTATTTTTATTGTTGTTCTTGTCCTATTTTCAGTGTGCTTCACAGTTTGGTTCTCTTTGTTTTTCTGAGATATGTGATTTATGTGCTGTTAGTAGGTTGGTATTCTACTTATTGTTACTAGCTGTAAAGGATATAGACTTGAGGAGAGCTATTCACTGAACTGTCATTGCACTGTGTTGAGAGTGCCCGATGCCACAGACATGTTATGTTCTTCCTTCTTTTTTTTTGCAAGGTCCTGTTGTCTAGATTAATCTGTAGGTAGATGATCTTTCTTGGGCTATCGTGGAAGTTTTAGGTAGAAATCAGTAGCTCTGCAGGCAGTGATTGCTTTTGTGGTAATATTTTTGTGTGTTTGCCTTTTGAGGTCTGTCAGGTATCATTACTTTAGCAATCATATATGGACTAATAAGAATGACCCTGTGGGGGCATTTATAGGAATAATTTTATTTAATCCTCACAATAACCTTATTAGGTAGGTATTGTTTTAGACCAGTTTTACTGATGAAAAAACGAATATGTCGGGGCCTTCCCTGGTGGCGCAGTGGTTGAGAGTCCGCCTGCCGATGCAGGGGACACGGGTTCGTGCCCCGGTCCGGGAAGATCCCACGTGCCGCGGAGCGGCTGGGCCCGTGAGCCATGGCCGCTGAGCCTGCACGTCCGGAGCCTGTGCTCCGCAACGGGAGAGGCCACGACAGTGAGAGGCTCTCGTACCACAAAAAAAAAAAACAAAAACGAATATGTCAAGAGGTTAGGTAACTTGCCTGGAGGTCAGACAGTAAGTATTAGAGGCTAGATAGAACCCAACCTGTGGACTTAAAATCCTGAGTTCTTAGCTAGTATGTTATATTAACTCTCTTCATATTCAAATCTGAGTAAGACAAGGTCTCTCTAACTGCAAGAAGCTGTCTAGTGACTCGTAATCCTTAACAGCAAAATTGTGTATCTCTTGTGACAGTTGCTTTCACAACCAATGTTGAAATTCTGAATTATTACAGATAAATGGGAATCATCAGATGGTACTGACTCCTTTACCCATTCATATATTCATTCAACAAATGGAGCATCTACTATGTGCCAGTATGTTGTTGGGTGATGGGGTTATGATGGTGAATAAAACACATTACCTGCTGCCATTAGTTTCCACCACAGTGGGGAAGACAGACTTTAATCAGATACATCCAAGATTGTATAATTACACCCCAGATAAGGAACACGGTTCTCTGCAGAGGAACCTAATGGAGACTTTGGGGGCAGGACAGAGTCCTGAAGAAGTTGAGATTTGAAGGATGAGTAGGAGTTAGCTAGGTGAAGGGGAGGGAGGACATCTCAGAAGGGAAGAAGAGTACTCCTTACAGGAGGGAATAGTGTTGTGTGTTTGAGAAGCTGAACTGACCATGTAGCTGGAGAGAGCAAAGGGGAGAGGCTACAGGGGACAGATCGGGCAGCGTTTGGCCTTAAGGATTTTGGTCTATCTTAATGGAATGCTACAGAAGGATTTTAAGCCAGGGTGTAATATCAGATTTGTGTTTTGAGAAGATCACTTGTGTATCAGTGCAGAGAACCAATTGGAGGGGGCTAAGAAATTGCACGGACACCACTTAGGGCAGTAGGCTTGCCCTTGTCCTGATGAGAGATGCAGATAGCATGTGCTAGGATGGTGGCCATGAAGCTGTTAAGAAGTGGATGGATTTGAGAAATATTTAGGAGGTAAAATCAATAGTTTCCTTGTGGATTGGCAATGCAGGTGGTATGAAAGATGACTTCTAGGTTTTTAAGTTGTGGAACTAGGCAGATGCTGGGACCACTCACTCTGATGGGGAACACCATCAGGGGACCATTTTGGGGAAGATCATGAATTTGGTTTTGTGCATGTTGATTTCATATAGATTAGAGAACTGTGACATATGGAGGTTAACAGGTAACTAGTGGTGCTGACTATTCAAATTAAAGCTTTCAGCTTTGTGATTCTATGTCCTTTCCTTTTCATACTAAAATTAATGAGCGAGATTACATTTTTTTGAAACTATATGTGGTTTCACTAAATGACTTGAAATTTTTTTGGGAAATGGGTATTCAGGTGTGGACCGAGAGGAGAGGTCTGTATAGAGATACAGATTCCATGAAAGCAATCTCTCTTTTTCCTTAAGCTTATTTTAGTTGTTGTACCCTTCAAAATGACCTTTTGGGATTCTCTGTTGTAAATAAATGGAGAACTAGGGTAGAATTTCTAGAATCTGCATTGTTGAGTGCAATTTTATAAGCCTCCTGAAAAATTACTAAAAGTAATTGTTGGGTACCCTAAAAAAATTCCCTGCCAAAGTAAGGATTAGATGTGCTTAAGCCAGTAGTTTCTGAAAGACTATGCTTGATTGGTGTTTCTGAAAGTGTGTCCTGAAAACGCAAAGCATCCCAGAGGTCTATCAGGTGGTCAGCACTGGAATGACATTTTTTGCATACATTTTACATACTTGAAATGTAAGATTAATTGTGCTTTTTTTAAAGATGTGTGTGCCATTGTGTTCTTAATGTTTGCATTTTTTTTTTTTTTTTTTTTTTTTGCGTTACGCGGGCCTCTCACTGTTGTGGCCTCTCCTGCTGGAGAGCACAGGCTCCGGACGCACAGGCCCAGCGGCCGTGGCTCACGGGCCCAGCCGCTCCGCGGCATGTGGGATCCTCCCGGACCGGGGCACAAACCCGCGTCCCCTGCATCGGCAGGCAGACTCTCAACCACTGCGCCATCAGGGAAGCCCAATGTTTGCATTTTTAAAGAATGTGTATGTAACGAATTGTCCTTGCTAACATGTTAACCTTGTGGAGTTTCGCCAGGCTTCATGTAATTTAAGGGTAGTTATTGACATTAGCTATTGCATTATATTCCATTTTTAAAAAATGGATCAGTGGCTCGAAAATAGTGATGATGAATAGTAATGTACGATTCAGAATTTTGCTATAATGTAGTGTGTGTACAGAGTATAAATCTATACGTGTTGGGACAAATGTATCTGCAGATATGGTGATTTCACATGTACTCCCCCCAAAGGAAAGCAAAACAATGATTAGCTGGCAATCAGATTTCACCCTATCAGTAATTCATTCCCCAGTACCCAGGGGTTATTTTATTGTGAAACTTTGTCAAATAATGGCAGCCCGGAAAGCATTTGTGACATTTTCAAAGGATAGCAGCCTCTCTGGTGAACCAGTTATTTTCTTGAATAAATATAAAATAACTTTACAGTACAAAATTGATGAATTTTGTTGCTGAAGAGGCCAAGATCCCAGAGACGACATTCAGAGTAGAATGATTTCCATGCGCCCAAAAGGGCTTTAAGGCCTGCTAGTGGTAAGCAGCTTGTGAAGCCAGGCACAAGTTATTCTGCTAGAAGAGAAAGCAGAGTGACTATTACTAAAGTTCCTTTATTAAATGACAGTGCTAGGGACTTCCCTGGTGGCACAGTGGTTGGAAATCCTCCTGCCAGTGCAGGGGACACGGGTTCGAGCCCTGGTCTGGGAAGATCCCACATGCTGCAAAGCAGATAGGCCTGTGTGCCCCAAGTACTGAGCCTGCACTCTAGAGCCTGCAAGCCACAACCACTGAAGCCCGGGCACGTAGAGCCCGTGCTCTGCAACAAGAGAAGCCACCGCAATGAGAAGTCCACGTACCGCAACAAATAGTAACCCCCGCTCGCTGCAACTAGAGAAAGCCCGCGCACAGCAACAAAGACCCAGCGCAGCCAAAAATAAATAAATAAATATATTATAAATAAATTAATTAATAAATGACAGTGCTAGATGTCACATGGTATTTTTTTTTTTTGTGGTACGCGGCCCTCTCACTGTTGTGGCCTCTCCCGTTGCAGAGCACAGGCTCCGGACGCGCAGGCTCAGCGGCCATGGCTCACGGGCCCAGCCGCTCTGCGGCATGTGGGATCCTCCCGGACCGGGGCACGAACCCGTGTCCCCTGCATCGGTAGGTGGACTCTCAAGCACTGCGCCACCAGGGAAGCCCTGTCGCATGGTGTTAATAGCATGCCAAGTGGAAGAGCTATTACTATCACTTGTGTGCTTTCTGGTATTTTGATTTTTGGTTAGACAAAACCACTAAATGCAGAGCATGAATCATCCTCTGGTTTATGCCTGGTACGTATGAGGGAGGTGTGCTGGGTGGCATTTTATTTTTATCCCTGAGGACTCAGGTTACAGAGGAAGAGATTTTAAATTCCTTTTGGATCCTTTTGTGATCTCTGATGTAGACTGGAAAAGGGTGTTGAGAACAGCTCTGACAGCACCAAGTCTGTGGGCAGCAGGGAAGGGTGTAGCTCTACAAGTAAGCGGTGTTGCACGGCATGGCCGGGTCCTGCACTTTCATTCACAGAGAGCAGCTGGTGGGGACAGCATGCTTCCTGATCTCGGTTCAGTGTTGAAGGAGATATTAAACAGTTGTGAATAAGAGCAGATCACAGGCACAGGCGTGTCTTTCAGCCTGGTTCATGAAGAAATGGGCACTCTGTGTAAGCCTCTGCTTTTCTGCATTGCACTGTCTTGGTTCTCAAGGGGAAAAGTGCACACATGAGTTCTTAAACTTGTGGGATTTGAGAGAAACATTTTTTTCACGACATTAATAATGCCATTTTTTCTGATTTCTGATGTTCTCAAGTAGCGTAGCTCCTTGGTACAGTCATATCTTGAATAGTTAGAAGTGATCTATCAAATTTAGTTTTGAGGATGTCAGTGTGACAAGATCATATTTTTGAAATATTAATGCCCTCTTTATGTTGTTCCTGGTTTTTCCTTTTGCCTCTTGGCTCTTCCTCCTACCTGCTCAAGCTAGCTAATTCTGTGCTCATACTTCAGAGAAGGAACGTGATGTGCCAGCAGACAGTGGGTCTAGGAGTTCATTTTTGCCTTTTTCAGTTTCAAAAACTTGGACCGTAGAGGGCAACTTAGCATAGGCTACATAATGTTAGAGCACAGCTTTTCCTTGATAGGAGGAAATAATTCCTTGGGCTTGCGGAGGAGGAAAAGACAGAAGAGATGGACAGGAGAAAGAGTCAGTAGGACTCAGGGTGAAGGGACTGGGCTTGAAGGACACTGGGATAGAAGCCCGTATAAAGCCCATATGATGCAGCACTCAAGGTCTTTTTTCAGTTCCCTGTTTTTTTAATATTTATTTATTTATTTGGCTGCGCCTTGTCTTAGTTGCGGCACGTGGGATCTTCTCTGCTGTGTGCAAGACCTTCATTGCAGCATGCAGGATCTTTTAGTTGTGGTATGTGGGGTCTAGTTCCCTGACCAGGGGGTCGAACCTGGGCCCCCTGCATTGGGAGTGTAGAGTCTTAACCACTGGACCACCAGGGAAGCCATAGGATTTTCTTAACTAGTAGAAATGAAAATAAGAAATCAGTTAACCGGACTTCCCTGGTGGCGCAGCGGTTGAGAGTCTGCCTGCCGATGCAGGGGACACGGGTTCGTGCCCCGGTCCGGGAAGATCCCACATGCCACGGAGCGGCTGGGCCCGTGAGCCACGGCCGCTGGGCCTGCGCATCCGGAGCCTGTGCTCCGCAACGGGAGAGGCCACAGCAGTGAGAGGCCCGCATACCGCAAAAAAAAAAAAAGAAAAAAAATCAGTTAACCAAGGGGCCTGACCTATGGCTCAAGCACCAATCATAAAGATAGATGGTGAAAGATGATAGCACCATCCACCTTACTACTAAGGTCCAGTTCTTATATAAAAATAGTTTTTCATGGGGCTTCCCTGGTGGCGCAGTGGTTGAGAATCTGCCTGCCAATGCAGGGGACACGGGTTTGAACCCTGGTATGGGAAGATCCCACATGCCACGGAGCAACTAGGCCCGTGAGCCACAACTACTGAGCCTGCGCGTCTAGAGCCTGTGCCCCACAATAAGAGAGGCTGCGATAGTGAAAGGCCCGCACCCCACGGTGAAGAGAGGCCCCCGCACCGCGATGAAGAGTGGACCCCGCTTGCCGCAACTAGAGAAAGCCCTCGCACGAAACGAAGACCCAACACAGCCAAAAATAAATAAATAATCCTTCCCTCTACAAAAAAAATTTTATATATATATATTTTTTTCACTTTTATTCCAATAACTAAGTAATGTCAAAACTTTACCTAATGTCAGCAGTCTTCCTGTGTGCTGAACACACACTGAGATGTGGGAGAGTATAAGAAACTTGTAGCCTATCTGAGGAGTGTGGCTACTTGAGAATTATTTTTTTCATTGAGTTTGGTATTTTCCCCCTTTCCTTTTTTGTACTCTCCCTTTCCCATCTCTTCTCTCTCCCTCCTTCCCTAACCCACATGAATATCCCCCCATATAACCCTTGTTAATTACCCTTGTTGATTTAGTATGCAAAATGCCATAATTTTCCTCAGGCGTATATAATTATATAGGTAGATAGATATAGATAGATTTTAATAATTGATTATTTTACAAAAGTAGGATTACGTTATAGTCTCTTTTCTATCCCTTTTTTCTCTTTAACAATACCTCATGAAAATCCTGAAGCCTTTTGCTGTGTTTTGTTCAGTTCAAGTTTTTATTTGATGCAACTTATTACAAACTCCTTGTTTTGTTGTTGAAATTTCAGATGCCATCTCTGTGGGTGATAGTTTCAATTGTAGTTTTTTTTAATAATTAAAAACTTTAATGGTGGTTTAAAAAATACATAGCATAAAATTTACCATCTTAACCATTTTTAAGTTCAGTAATATTAAGTATATTCACATTGTTGTGCAACAGATCGCCAGAACTTTTTCATCTTGCAGAGCTGAAGCTCTATGCCCATTGAACAACTTTCCATTTCTTTCTTCCCCCAGGCCTGGGGAACCACATTCTACTTTCTGTTTCTGTGAGTTTGACTACTTTAGATACTTAATGTAAATGGAATCATGCAGTATTTGTCTTTTTGTGACTAGCCTATTTCACTCAGCATAATGTCCTCAAGGTTCACCCATGTTGTAGCCTGTATCAGAATTTCCTTCCTTTTTAAGGCTGAATAATATTCCATTCTGTGTATATATCACATTTTGTTTATCCATTCATCTATAGATGGACATTTGTGTTGCTTATACCTCTTGTAAATAAAGCTGCTATGTACATGGGTGTGCTAATATATCTCTTTAAAATCCTGATTTCAGTTCTTTGGGAAATATACTCAGAATTGGAATTTGTGGATCATATGTAATTCTATTTTTAATTTTTTGAGGAACTGACATATTGTTTTCCACAGCGGCTGTACCATTTTACATTCCTACCAATGCTGTACAAGGGTTCTAACTTCTCTACATCCTTGCCAGCACTTGCTACTTTCTGTTTGTTTAATAGTAGCCATCTTACTGGGTTTGAGGGGATATCTTGTGATTTTTCTTTTAAAGATTGTGTAGCTAGCTTTTTTTTTTTTTTTTGGCTGTGTTGAGTCTTCATTGCTGCACATGGGCTTTCTCTAGCTGGGGCAAGCAGGGGCCACTCTTCTTTGCAGTGTGCAGGCTTCTCATTGCGGTGGCTTCTTTTGTTGCAGAGCACGGGCTTTAGGCGCGTGGGCTTCAGTAGTTGCAGCATGCGGGCTCAGTAGTTATGGCACATGGGTCCTAGAGCCCGCAGGCTTCAGTAGTTGTGGCACATGGGCTTAGTTGCTCCGCGGCATGTTGGATCTTCCCTTAACAGGGATCAAACCCATGTCCCCTGCATTGGCAGGCAGATTCTTAACCACTGTGCCACAGAGAAGTCCCCATCTTGTGATTTTTCATTTACATTTCTCTAATGATTAGTGATGTTGAACATCTTTTCATATGCTTGTTAGTCATTTTAATGTCATCTTTGGAAAATGTGTATTCAAGTCCTTGGCCAATTTTTTAATTTGGTTATTTGGGGGTTTTGTTCTTGTTGAGTTGTAGGGGTTCTTTACATATTCTGGATATTATCTCCTTATCAGATATATGATTTTCAAATATTTTGTCCCTTTCCAAAGGTTGATTGCAAAGAGACTGTTTCGTATTATTATTTTTTTAACATCTTTATTGGAGTATAATTGCTTTACAATGGTGTGTTAGTTTCTGCTGTGTAACAAAGTGAATCAGCTATACAAATACATATATCCCCATATCTCCTCCCTCTTCAATCTCCCACCCACCTTCCTCCCTATCCCACTCCTCTAGGTGGTCACAAAGCACGAGCTGATCTCCCTGTGCTATGTGGCTACTTCCCACTAGCTATCTGTTTTACATTTGGTAGTGTATATATGCACATGCCACTCTCACTTCATTCCAGCTTCCGCTTCCCCTTCCAGTGTCCTCACGTCCATTCTCTACATCTGTGTCTTTATTCCTGTCCTGCCCCTAGGTTCTTCAGAACCATTTTCTTTTTTCTTTTAGATTCCATACATATGTGTTAGCATACAGTATTTGTTTCTCTTTCTGACTTATGTCACTCTGTATGACAGACTCTAGGTCCACCCACCTCACTACAAATAACCCAATTTCATTTCCTTTTATGGCTGAGTAATATTTCATTGTATATATGTGCCACATCTTCTTTATCCCTTCATCTGTTGATGGACAGTTAGGTTGCTTCCATGACCTGGCTATTGTAAATAGAGCTGCAATGAATACTGTGGTGTATGATTCTTTTTGAATTATGGTTTTCTCAGGATATATGCCCAGTAGTGGGATTGCTGGGTTGTTTGGTAGTTCTATTTTTAGTTTCTTAAGGAACCTCCATACTGTTCTCCATAGTGGCTGTATCAATTTACTTCCCACCAACAGTGCAAGAGGGTTCCTTTTCTCCAAACCCTCTCCAGCATTTATTGTTTGTAGATTTTTTTTTTACATCTTTATTAGAGTATAATTGCTTTACAATGGTGTGTTAGTTTCTGCATTATAACAAAGTGAATCAGTTATACATATACATATGTTCCCATATCTCTTCCCTCTTGCCTCTCCCTCCCTCCCACCCTCCCTATCCCACCCCTCCAGGCGGTCACAAAGCACCGAGCTGATCTCCCTGTGCTATGCAGCTGCTTCTCACTAGCTATCTACCTTACATTTGGTAGTGTATATATGTCCATGCCTCTCTCTCGCTTTGTCCCAGCTTACCCTTCCCCCTCCCCATATCCTCAAGTCCATTCTGTAGTAGGTCTGTGTCTTTATTCCTGTCTTACCCCTAGGTTCTTCATGACATTTTTTTTTCTTAAATTCCATATATATGTGTTAGCTAACGGTATTTGTCTTTCTCTTTCTGACTTACTTCACTCTGTATGACAGACTCTAGGTCTATCCACCTCATTAAAAATAGCTCAATTTCATTTCTTTTTATGGCTGAGTAATATTCCATTGTATATATGTGCCACATCTTCTTTATCCATTCATCTGATGATGGGCACTTAGCTTGTTTCCATCTCTGGGCTATTGTAAATAGAGCTGCAATGAACATTTTGGTACATGACTCTTTTTGAATTATGGTTTTCTCAGGGTATATGCCCAGTCATGGGATTGCTGGGTCGTATGGTAGTTCTGTTTGTAGTTTTTTAGGAACCTCCATACTGTTCTCCATAGTGGCTTTACCAATTCACATTCCCACCAGCAGTGCAAGTGTTCCCTTTTCTCCACACCCTCTCCAGCATTTATTGTTTCTAGATTTTTTGATGATGGCCATTCTGACTGGTGTGAGATGATATCTCATTGTAGTTTTGATTTGCATTTCTCTAATGATTAATGATGTTGAGCATTCTTTCATGTGTTTGTTGGCAGTCTGTATATCTTCTTTGGAGAAATGTCTATTTAGGTCTTCTGCCCATTTTTGGATTGGGTTGTTTGTTATTGAGCTGCATGAGCTGCTTGTAAATTTTGGAAATTAATCCTTTGTCAGTTGCTTCATTTGCAAATATTTTCTCCCATTCTGAGGGCTGTCTTTTGGTCTTGTTTATGGTTTCCTTTGCTGTGCAAAAGCTTTGAAGTTTCATTAGGTCCCATTTGTTTATTTTTGTTTTTATTTCCATTCCTCTAGGAGGTGGGTCAAAAAGGATCTTGCTGTGATTTATGTCATAGAGTGTTCTGCCTATGTTTTCCTCTAAGAGTTTGATAGTTTCTGGCCTTACATTTAGGTCTTTAATCCATTTTGAGCTTATTTTTGTGTATGGTATTAGGGAGTGATCTAATCTCATACTTTTACATGTACCTGTCCAGTTTTCCCAGCACCACTTATTGAAGAGGCTGTCCTTTCTCCACTGTACATTCCTGCCTCCTTTATCAAAGATAAGGTGACCATATGTGCGTGGGTTTATCTCTGGACTTTCTATCCTGTTCCATTGATCTGTCTTTCTATTTTTGTGCCAGTACCATACTGTCTTGATTACTATAGCTTTGTAGTATAGTCTGAAGTCCGGGAGCCTGATTCCTCCAGCTCCGTTTTTTGTTGTCAAGATTGCTTTGGCTATTTGGGGGTCTTTTGTGTTTCCATACAAATTGTGAAATTTTTTGTTCTAGTTCTGTGAAAAATGCCACTGGTAGTTTGATAGGGATTGCATTAAATCTGTAGATTGCTTTGGGTAGTAGAGTCATTTTCACAATGTTGATTCTTGCAATCCAAGAACATGGTATATCTCTCCATCTATTTGTATCATCTTTAATGTCTTTCATCAGTGTCTTATAATTTTCTGCATACAGGTCTTTTGTCTCCTTAGGTAGGTTTATTCCTAGATATTTTATTCTTTTTTTTGCATTGGTAAATGGGAGTATTTTCTTGATTTCACTTTCAGATTTTTCATCATTAGTGTATAGGAATGCCAGAGATTTCTGTGCATTAATTTTGTATCCTGCTACTTTACCAAATTCATTGGTTAGCTCTAGTAGTTTTCTGGTAGCATCTTTAGGATTCTCTATGTATAGTATCATGTCATCTTCAAACAGTGACAGCTTTACCTCTTCTTTTCCGATTTTGATTCCTTTTATTTCCTTTTCTTCTCTGACTGCTGTGGCTAAAACTTCCACAACTGTGTTGAATAAGAGTGGTGAGAGTGGGCAACCTTGTCTTGTTCCTGATCTTAGTAGAAACGCTTTCAGTTTTTCACCATTGAGGACGAGGTTGGCTGTGGATTTGTCATATATGGCCTTTATTATGTTGAGGAAAGTTCCCTCTATGCCTACTTTCTGCAGGGTTTTTATCATAAATGGGTGTTGAATTTTGTCGAAAGCCTTCTCAGCATCTATTGAGATGATCATATGGTTTTTCTCCTTCAACTTGTTAATATGGTTTATCACATTGATTGATTTGCGTATACTGAAGAATACTTGCATTCCTGGAATAAACCCCACTTGATCATGGTGTATGATCCTTTTAATGTGCTGTTGGATTTTGTTTGCTAGTATTTTGTTGAGAATTTTTGCATCTATGTTCATCAGTGATATTGGCCTGTAGTTTTCTTTCTTTGTGTCATCCTTGTCTGGTTTTGGTATCAAGGTGATGGGGGCCTCGTAGCATGAGTTTGGGAGTGTTCCTCCCTCTGCTATATTTTGGAAGAGTTTGAGAAGGATAGGTGTTAGCTCTTCTGTAAATGTTTGTTAGAATTTGCCTGTGAAGCCATCTGTTCCTGGGCTTTTGTTTGTTGGAAGATTTTTAATCACAGTCTCAATTTCAGTGCTTGTGATTGGTGTGTTTATATTTTCTATTTCTTCCTGGTTCAGTCTCGGAAGGTTGTGATTTTCTAAGAATTTGTCCATTTCTTCTAGGTTGTCCATTTTATTAGCATACAGTTGCTTGTAGTAATCTCTCATGATCTTTTGTATTTCTGCAGTGTCAGTTGTTACTTCTCCTTTTTCATTTCTAATTCTTTGATTTGAGTCTTCTTCCTTTTTTTCTTGATGAGTGTGACTAATGGTTTATCAATTTTGTTTATCTTCTCAAAGAACCAGCTTTTAGTTTTATTGATCTTTGCTCTCATTTCCTGCATTTCTTTTTCATTTATTTCTGATCTGATATTTATGATTTCTTTTCTTCTGCTAACTTTGGGGTTTTTTTGTTCTTCTTTCTCTAATTGCTTTAGGTGCAAGGTTAGGTTGTTTATTCGAGATGTTTCCTGTTTCTTAAGGTAGGATTGTATTGCTATAAACTTCCCTCTTAGAACTGCTTTTGCTGCATTCCATAGGTTTTGGGTCGTTGTGTTCCCATTTTCATTTGTTTCTAGATATTTTTTTATTTCCTCTTTGATTTCTTCAGTGATCACTTCGTTATTAAGTAGTGTATGGTTTAGCCTCCATGTGTTTGTATTTTTTACAGATCTTTTCCTGTAATTGATATCTAGTCTCATAGCGTTGTGGTCGGAAAAGATACTTGATACAATTTCAATTTTCTTAAATTTGCCAAGGCTTGATTTGTGACCCAAGATATGATCTATCCTGGAGAATGTTCCATGAGCACTTGAGAAAATTGTGTATTCTGTTGGTTTTGGATGGAATGTCCTATAAATATCAATTAAGCCCATCTTGTTTAATGTATCCTTTAAAGCTTGTGTTTCCTTATTTATTTTCAGTTTGGATGATCTGTCCATTGGTGAAAGTGGGGTGTTAAAGTCCTCTACTATGAATGTGTTACTGTCGATTTCCCCTTTTATGGCTGTTAGTATTTGCCTTATGTATTGAGGTGCTCCTGTGTTGGGTGTGTAAATATTTACAATTCTTATATCTTCTTCTTGGATCAATCCCTTGATCATTATGTAGTGTCCTTCTTTGACTCTTGTAATAGTCTTTATTTTAAAGTCTATTTTGTCTGATATGAGAATTGCTACTCCAGCTTTCTTTTGGTTTCCATTTGAATGGAATATCTTTATCCATCCTCTTACTTTCAGTCTGTATGTGTCCCTAGGTCTGAAGTGGGTCTCTTGTAGACAGCATATATATGGGTCTTGTTTTTGTATCCATTCAGCCAATCGGTGTCTTTTAGTGGGAGCATTTAGTCCATTTACATTTAAGGTAATTATCAATATGTATGTTTCTATTCCCGTTTTCTTAATTGTTTTGGGTTCGTTATTGTAGGTCTTTTCCTTCTATTGTGTTTCTTGCCTGGGGAAGTTCCTTTAGCATTTGTTGTAAAGCTGG
The DNA here is from genome assembly GCF_964374135.1 of Grampus griseus. NCBI lineage: Eukaryota > Metazoa > Chordata > Mammalia > Artiodactyla > Delphinidae > Grampus > Grampus griseus. Next base: position 119,710,597 of record NC_139018.1, on the reverse strand, counting down.
TTTGGTGGTGCTGAAGTCTCTCAGATTTTGCTTGTCTGTAAAGGTTTTAATTTCTCCATCAAATCTGAATGAGATCCTTGCTGGGTAGGGTAATCTTGGTTGTAGGTTTTTTCCCCTTCATCACTTTAAATATGTCCTGCCACTCCTTTCTGGCTTGCAGAGTTTCTGCTGAAAGATCAGCTGTTAACCTTATGGGGATTCCCTTGTGTGTTATTTGTTGTTTTTCCCTTGCTGCTTTTAATATGTTTTCTTTGTATTTAATTTTTGACAGTTTGATTAATATGTGTCTTGGCGTATTTCTCCTTGGATTTATCCTGTATGGGACTCTCTGTGCTTCCTGGACTTGATTAACTATTTCCTTTCCCATATTAGAGAAGTTTTCAAGTATAATCCTTCAAATATTTTCTCAGTCCCATTCTTTTTCTCTTCTTCTGTTGGTGTGTTTAATGTTGTCCCAGAGGTCTCTGAGACTGTCCTCAATTCTTTTCATTCTTTTTTCTTTATTCTGCTCTGCAGTAGTTATTTCCATTATTTTATCTTCCAGGTCACTTATACGTTCTTCTGCCTCAGTTATTCTGCTATTGATCCCATCTAGAGTATTTTTAATTTCATTTATTGTGTTGTTCATCGTTGTTTGTTTCATCTTTAGTTCTTCTAGGTCCTTGTTAAATGTTTCTTGCATTTTGTCTATTCTATTTCCAAGATTTTGGATCATCTTTACTATCATTATTCTGAATCCTTTTTCAGGTAGACTGCCTATTTCCTCTTTATTTGTTAGTTCTGGTGGGTTTTTACCTTGCTCCTTCATGTGCTGTGTGTTTTTCTGTCTTCTCATTTTGCTTATCTTACTGTATTTGGGGTCTCATTTTTGCAGGCTGCAGGTTCGTAGTTCCCGTTGTTTTTGGTGTCTGTCCCCAGTGGCTTAGGTTGGTTCAATGGGTTGTGTAGGCTTCCTGGTGGAGGGGACTCGTCCCTGTGTTCTGGTGGATGAGGCTGGATCTTGTCTTTCTTGTGGGCAGGTCCACATCTGGTGGTGTGTTTTGGGGTGTCTGTGGACTTATTATGATTTTAGGCAGCCTCTCTGCTAATGGGTGGGGTTGTGTTCTTTTCTTGCTAGTTGTTTGGCATAGGGTGTCCAGCACTGTAGCTTGCTGGTTTTTGAGTGAAGCTGGGTACTGACGTTGAGATGGAGATCTCTGGGAGATTTTTGCCGTTTGATATTATGTGGAGCTGGGAGGTCTCTTGTGGACCAGTGTCCTGAAGTTGGCTCTCCCACGTCAGAGGCACAGCACTGACTCCTGGCTGCAGCACCAAGAGCCCCTCATCCACACGGCTCAGAATAAAAGGGAGAAAAAGTAGAAAGAAAGAATTAGTAGAAGTAGAAAGAAAGAAAGAAAGAGAAAGGAAGAGAGGAGGGGGGAGTGAGGAAGGAAGGCAGGAAGGAGGGAAGGAAGGAAAAAAAGAAAGAAGATAAAATAAAGTAAGATAAAATATAATAAAGTTATTAAAATAGAAATAATTATTAAGAAAAAAAATTTTTTTAAAAAGCAAAACGGACGGATAGAACCCTAGGACAAATGGTGGAAGCAAAGCTATACAGACAAAATCTCACACAGAAGCATACACATACACACTCACAAAAAGAAGAAAAGGGGGAAAAAATCATAAATCTTGCTCTCGAAGTCCACCTCCTCAATTTGGGATGATTCGTTGTCTAAAGGAGGGAAGGAAGGAAGGAAGCGAGGGAGGGAGGAAGGAAGGAAAGAAAGAAAGAAAGAAAGAAAGAAAGAAAGAAAAGATAAAGTAAAATAAAATAAAGTTATTAAAAAATAATTATTAAGAAAAAAAATTAAAACAAAAAAACCCAGACGGATAGAACCCTAGGACAAATGGTGGAAGCAAAGCTATACAGACAAAATCTCACACAGAAGCATACACATACACACTCACAAAAAGAGGAAAAGGGGAAAAAATCATAAATCTTGCTCGCAAAGTCCACCTCCTCAATTTGGGGTGATTTGTTGTCTATTCATGTATTCCACAGATGCAGGGTACATCAAGTTGATTGTGGAGCTTTAATTCGCTGCTTCTGAGGCTGCTGGGAGAGATTTCCCTTTCTCTTTTTTGTTCACACAGCTCCTGGGGTTCAGCTTTGGATTTGGCCCCGCCTCTGCGTGTAGGTCGCCGGAGGGTGTCTGTTCTTCACTCAGACAGAACGGGGGTTAAAGGAGCAGCTACTTCAGGGACTCTGGCTCACTCAGGCCGGGGGGGAGGAAGGGGCACAGAGTGCGGGGCAGGCCTGCGGCGGCAGAGGCCGGCGTGATGCTGCACCAGCCTGAGGCGCGCCGTGCATTCTCCCGGGGAAGTTGTCCCTGGATCCCGGGACCCTGGCAGTGGCAGGCTGCACAGGCTCCCCGGAAGGGGGGTGTGCATAGTGACCTGTGCTCGCACACAGGCTCCTTGGTGGTGGCGGCAGCAGCAGCCTTAGCGTCTCATTCCCATCTCTGGGGTCCGCGCTTTTAGCCGCGGCTCGCGCCCGTCTCTAGAGCTCCTTTAAGCAGCGCTCTTAATCCCCTCTGCTTGCGCACCAGGAAACAAAGAGTGTAGAAAAAGTCTCTTGCCTCTTCGGCAGGTCCACACTTTGCCCCGGACTCCCTCCCGGCTAGCCGTGGTACACTAACCCCCTGCAGGCTGTGTTCACTCTGCCAACCCCAGTCCTCTCCCTGCGCTGGGACCGAAGCCCGAGCCTCAGCTCCCAGCCCCGCCCGCCCCGGTGGGTGAGCAGACAAGCCTCTCGGGCTGGTGAGTGCCGGTCGGCAGCAATCCTCTGTGCGGGGATCTCTCCGTTTTGCCCTCCGCACCCCTGTTGCTGCGCTCTCCTCCGCGGCCCCGAAGCTTTCCCCCTCCGCCACCCGCAGTCTCCGCCCGCAAAGGGGCTTCCTATTGTGTGGAAACGTTTCCTCCTTCACAGCTCCCTCCCACTGGTGCAGGTCCCGTCCCTATCGTTTTGTCTCTGTTTATTCTTTTTCTTTTGCCCTACCCAGGTACGTGGGGAGTTTCTTGACTTTTGGGAGGTCTGAGTTCTTCTGCCAGTGTTCAGTAGGTGTTCTGTAGGAGTTGTTCCACGTGTAGATGTATTTTTGGTGTATCTGTGGGGAGGAAGGTGATCTCCGCGTCTTACTCTTCCGCCATCTTCCCCTTGTCCCCCTGTTTGTAGATTTTTTGATGATGGCCATTCTGACTGGTGTGAGGTGATACCTCATTGTAGTTTTGATTTGCATTTCTCTAATGATTAGTAATGTTGAGCATCCTTTCATGTGTTTGGTGGCAATCTGTATATCTTCCTTGGAGAAATGTCTATTTAGGTCTTCTGTCCATTTTTGGGTTGGGTTGTTTGTTTTATTGATATTGAGCTGCATGAGCTGCTTGTAAATTTTGGAGATAAATCCTTTGTCAGTTGCTTTGTTTACAAATATTTTCTCCCATTCTGAGGCTTGTCTTTCTGTCTTGTTTATGGTTTCCTTTGCTGTGCAAAAGCTTTGAAGTTTCATTAGGTCGCATTTGTTTGTTTTTATTTCTGTTTCTCTAGAAGGTAGGTCAAAAGGGATCTTGCTGTGATTTATGTCAAAGAGTGTTCTGCCTATTTTTTCCTCTAAGAGTTTTATACTGTCTGGCCTTACATTTAGGTCTTTAATCCACTTTAAGTTTATTTTTGTGTATGGTGTTAGGGAGTGTTCTAATTCCATTCTTTTATATGTAGCTGTCCAGTTTTCCTAGCACCACTTACTGAAGAGGGTGTCTTTTCTCCACCGTATATTCTTGCCTCTTTTATCAAAAATAAGGTGACCATATGTGCGTGGGTTTATCTCTGGGCTTTCTATCCTGTTCCATTGATCTATCTTTCTGTTTTTGTGCCAGTACCATACTGTCTTGATTACTACAGCTTTGTAGTATAGTCTGAAGTCTGGGAGCCCGATTTCTCCAGCTCCATTTTTCTTTCCCAAGATTGCTTTGGCTATTCGGGGTCCTTTGTGTTTCCATACAAATTGTGAAGTTTTTTGTTCTAGTTCTGTGAAAAATGCCACTGGTAGTTTGATAGGGATTGTATTAAATCTGTAGATTGCTTTGGGTAGTATAGTCATTTTCACAATGTTGATTCTTCCAATCCAAGAACATGGTATATCTCTCCATCTGTATGTATCATTTTTAATTTCTTTCATCAGTGTCTTAGAATTTTCTGCATACAGGTCTTTTGTCTCCCTAGGTAGGTTTATTCCTAGATATTTTATTCTTTTTGTTGCAGTGGTAAATGGGAGTGTTTTCTTAATTTCTCTTTCAGATTTTTCATTATTAGGTTATAGGAATTCAAGAGATTTCTGTGCATTAATTTTGTATCCTGCTACTTTACCAAATTCATTGGTTAGCTCTAGTAGTTTTCTGGTAGCATCTTTAGGATTCTCTGTGTATAGTATCATGTCATCTGCAAATAGTGACAGCTTTACTTCTTCTTTTATGATTTGGATTTCTTTTATTTCTCTTTCTTCTCTGATTGCTGTGGCTAAAACTTCCAAAACTATGTTGAATAATAGTGGTGAGAGTGGCAACCTTGTCTTGTTCCTGACCTTAGTGGAAATGGTTTCAGTTTTTCACCCTTGAGAATGATGTTTGCTGTGGGTTTGTCATATATGGCCTTTATTGTGTTGAGGTAAGTTCCCTCTATGCCTACTTTCTGGAAGATTTTTATCATAAACGGGTGTTGAATTTTGCCGAAAGATGTTTCTTCATCTATTAAGATGATATCGTTTTTTTCCTTCGATTTTTAATATGGTGTATCACATTGATTGATTTGTGTATATTGAAGAATCCTTGCATTCCTTGGATAAACCCCACTTGATCATGGTGTATGATCCTTTTACTGTGCTGTTGGATTCTGTTTGCTAGTATTTTGTTGAGGATTTTTGCATCCATGTTCATCAGTGATATTGGCTTGTAGTTTTCTTTCTTTGTGACATCTTTGTCTGGTTTTGGTATCAGGGTGATGGTGTCCTCGTAGTACTAGTTTGGGAGTGTTCCTCCCTCTGCTATATTTTGGAAGAGTTTGAGAAGGAGAAGTGTTAGCTATACTCTAAATGTTTGATAGAATCTGGTCCTGGGCTTTTGTTTGTTAGAAGATTTTTAATCACAGTCTCAATTTCAGTGCTTGTGATTGGTCGGTTTATATTTTGTATTTCTTCCTGGTTCAGTCTCGGAAGGTTGTGCTTTTCTAAGAATTTGTCCATTTCTTCCTGGTTTTCCATTTTATTGGCATATAGTTGCTTGTAGTAATCTCTCATGATCCTTTGTATTTCTGCAGTGTGAGTTGTTACTTCTCATTTTTCATTTCTAAATCTATTGATTTGAGTCTTCTCCCCTTTTTTCTTGATGAGGCTGGCTAATGGTTTATCAATTTTGTTTATCTTCTCAAAGAACCAGCTTTTAGTTTTATTGATCTTTGCTATTGTTTCCTTCATTTCTTTTTCATTTATTTCTGATCTGATCTTTTTGATTTCTTTCCTTCTGCTAACTTTGAGGGTTTTTTGTTCTTCTTTCTCTAATTGCTTTAGGTGTAAGGTTAGGTTGTTTATTTGAGATTTTTCTTGTTTCTTGAGGTAGGATTGTATTGCTATAAGCTTTCCTCTTAGAACTGCTTTTGCTACATTCCCTAGGTTTTGGGTTGTTGTGTTTTAATTGTCATTTGTTTCTAGAATTTATTGATTTCTTCAGTGATCTCTTGGTTATTTAGTAGTGTATTGTTAGGCTCCATGTGTTTGTATTTTTACAGATTTTTTTCTGTAATTGATACCTAGTCTCATAGCGTTGTGGTCAGAAAAGATACTTGATACAATTTCAATTTTCTTAAATTTATCAAGGCTTGTTTTGTGACACAAGATATGATCTGTCCTGGAGAATGTTCCATGAGCACTTAAGAAACAAGTGTATTCTGTTGTTCTTGGACAGAATGTCCTATAAATATCAATTAAGTCCATCTTGTTTAATGTATCATTTAAAGCTTGTGTTTCCTTATTTATTTTCATTTTGGATGATCTGTCCATTGATGAAAGTAGGGTGTTAAAGTTCCCTACTATGATTGTGTTACTGTTGATTTCCCCTTTTATGGCTGTTAGCATTTGCTTTATGTATTGAGGTGCTCCTATGTTGGGTGCGTAAATATTTACAATTGTTATATCTTCTTCTTGGATTGATCCCGTGATCACTATGTAGTGTCCTTCTTTGTCTCTTGTAATAGTCTTTATTTTAAAGTCTATTTTGTCTGATATGAGAATTGCTACTCCAGCTTTCTTTTGATTTCCATTTGCATGGAATAAGTTTTTCCATCCCCTCACTTTCAGTCTGTATGTGTCCCTAGGTCTGAAGTGGGTCTCTTGTAGACAGCATTTATATGGGTCTTGTTTTTGTATCCATTCAGCCAGTCTGTGTCTTTTGGTTGGAGCATTTACATTTAAGGTAGTTATTGCTATGTATGTTCCTATTACCATTTTCTTAATTGCTTTGGGTTTGTTATTGTAGGTCTTCTCCTTCTCTTGTGTTTCCTGCATAGAGAAGTTCCTCTGGCATTTGTTTAAAGCTGGTTTGGTGGTGCTGCATTCTCTTAGCTTTTACTTGTCTGTAAAGGTTTTAATTTCTCCATCAAATCTGAGTGAGATCCTTGCTGGGTAGAGTAATCTTGGTTGTAGGTTTTTCCCTTTCATCACTTTAAATATGTCCTGCCGCTCCCTTCTGGCTTGCAGAGTTTCTACTGAAAGATCAGTTGTTAACCTTAGGGGGATTCTCTTGTGTGTTATTTGTTGTTTTTCCCTTGCTGCTTTTAGTATGTTTTCTTTGTATTTAATTTTTGACAGTTTGAGTAATATGTGTCTTGGCATGTTTCTCCTTGGATTTATCCTGTATGGGACTCTCTGTGCTTCCTGGACTTGGTTGAGTATTTCCCTTCCCATATTAGGGAAGTTTTCAACTATAATCTCTTCAAATATTTTCTCAGTCCCTTTCTTTTTCTCTTCTTCTTCTGGGACCCCTATAATTCGAATGTTGGTGCATTTAATGTTGTCCCAGAGGTATCTGAGACTGTCCTCAATTCGTTTCAGTCTTTTTCTTTATTCTGCTCTGCAGTAGTTATTTCCATTATTTTATCTTCCAGGTCACTTATCCATTCTTCTGCCGCAGTTATTCTGCTATTGATTCCTTCTAGAGAATTTAAAATTTCTTTTATTGTGTTGTTCATCATTGTTTGTTTGCTCTTTAGTTCTTCTAGGTCCTTGTTAAACGTTTCTTGTATTTTCTCCATTCTATTTCCAAAATTTTGGATCGTCTTTACTATCATTACTCTGCATTTTTTTTTCAGGTAGACTGCGTATTTCCTCTTCATTTGTTTGGTCTGGTGGGTTTTTGCCTTGCTCCTTCATCTGCTGTGTGTTTTTCTGTTTTCTCATTTTGCTTAACTTACTGTGTTTGGAGTTTCCTTTCTGAAGGCTGCAGGTTCATAGTTCCTGTTGTTTTTGGTGCCTGTCCCCAGTGGCTAAGGTTGTTTCATTGGGTTGTGTAGGCTTTGTGGTGGAGGGGACTGGTGCCTGTGTTCTGGTGGTTGAGGCTGGATCTTTTCTTGTGGGCAGGTCCACGTCTGGTGGTGTGTTTTAGGGTGTCTGTGACCTTTTTAGGACTTTAGGCAGCCTCTCTGCTAATGGGTGGGCTTGTGTTCCTGTCTTGCTAGTTGTTTGGCTTGGGTTGTCCAGCACTGTAGCCTGCTGGTCGTTGAGTGGAGTTGGGTCTTAGCATTGAGATCGAAATCTCTGGGAGAGCTTTTGCTGTTTGATATTACATGGAGCCAGAAGGTCTCTGGTTGACCAGTGTCCTGCACTCAGCTCTCCCACCTCAGAGGCACAGGCCTGACACCCAGCCGGAGCACCAAGATCCTGTCAGCCAGATGGCTCAGGAGAAAAGGGAGAAAAAAGAAAGAAAAAATAAAATAAAGTTATTAAAATGAAAAATTTTTTAAAGTATTTAAAAAAATTTTAAAGTATTAAAAAAATAAGGAAGAGAGCAACCAAACCAAAAAACAAATCCACCAACAATAACAAGGGCTAAAAAATATCCTAAAAAAAGACAAAAAAACCCCAAAAACAGACAGACCCTAGGACAAATTGTAAATGCAAAGCTATACAGACAAAATCACACAAAGAAGCATACACATACACACTCACAAAAAGAGAAAAAGGAAAAAAATATATATATTAAAAAAGGAAGAGAGCAACCAAATCAATAAACAAATCTACCAATGCTAAAAAACTCTAAATACTAAACTACAGTAAACATAAAACCAGAAACAAATTAGATGCAGAAAGCAAACCCCCAAGTCTACAGTTGCTCCCAAAGCTTACCGCCTCAATTTTGGGATGATTCGTTGTCTATTCAGGTATTCCACAGATGCAGGGTACATCAAGTTGATTGTGGAGATTTAATCCACTGCTCCTGAGGCTGCTGGGAGAAATTTCCCTTTTTCTTCTTTGTTCTCACAGCTCCTGGGGTTCAGCTTTGGATTTCGCCCTGCCTCTGCGTTTAGGTCACCGGAGGTCATCTATTCTTCACTCAGGACGGAGTTAAAGTAGCAGCTGATTAGGGTGGTCTGGCTTGCTTAGGCCCGGGGATGAGAGGGGTATAGAATGCAGGGCGAGCCTGTGGCGGCAGAGGCCAGTGTGACGTTGCAACAGCCTGAGGCACGCTGTGTGCTCTCCTGGGGAACTTGTCCCTGGATCATGGGACCCTGGCAGTGGTGGGCTGTACAGGCTCCCGGGAGGGGAGGTGTGGATAGTGACCTGTGCTTGCTCATAGGCTTCTTGGTGGCTGCAGCAGCAGACTTAGCGCTTCATGCCTGTCTCTGGTGTCTGCACTGATAGACGCGGCTCACGCCCGTCTCTGGAGCTCGTTTATGCGGTGCTCTGAATCTCTTCTCCTCGCACACCCTGAAACAATGGTCTCTTGCCTCTTAGGCAGTTCCAGACTTTTTCCCGGACTCCCTCCGGGCTAGTTGTGGCATACTAGCCCCCTTCAGGCTGTGTTCACGCAGGCAACCCCAGTCCTCTCCCTGGGATCTGAACTCCAAAGCCGGAGCCTCAGTTCCCAGCCCCCACCCGCCCTGGCAGGTGAGCGGACAAGCCTCTTGGGCTGGTGAGTGCTGGTTGGCACCGATCCTCTGTGTGGGAATCTCTCTGCTTTGCCCTCTGCACCCCTATTGCTGTGTTCTCCTCCGTGGCTCCGAAGCTTCCCCCATCCCGCCCACCCGCCATCTCCACCAGTGAAGGGGCTTCCTAGTGTGTGGAAACCTTTCCTCCTTCACAGCTCCCTCCCACTGGTGCAGGTCCCGTCCCTATTCTTTTGTCTCTGTTTTTTCTTTTTTCTTTTGCCCTACCCAGGTACATGGGGAGTTTCTTGCTTTTTGGGAAGTCTGAGGTCTTCTGCCGGCGTTCAGTAGGTGTTTTGTAGGAGTTGTTCCACCTGTAGATGTATTTCTTATGTATTTGTGGAGAGGAACGTGATCTCCACGTCTTACTCCTCTGCCATCTTGAAGGTCTCCTCGTATTATTTTTGCTAACACCCTTTTGAAACTAAAAAGCAACTGTATGAATCCTGTGAATTAATTTATAAGTAGAGATGTTGAACAGTTTTGGAAATATATGCATCTTATAAATCAAAGCCTGTTTAGCAAGTAGGTTAATTTTTTTTTAACATCTTTATTGGAGTATGATTGCTTTACATTGTTGTGTTTGTTTCTGTTGTATAACAAAGTGAATCAGCTATACGTATACATATATCCCCATATCCCCTCCCTCTTGCCTCTCCCTCCCACCCTCCCTATCCCACTCCTCTAGGTGGTCACAAAGCACCGAGCTGATCTCCCTGTGCCGTGCGGCTGCTTCCCACTAGCTATCTATTTTACATTTGGTAGTGTATATATGTCCATGCCACTCTCTCACTTCGTCCCAGCTTACCCTTCCCCCTCCCCCTGTCCTCAAGTCCATTCTCTACGTCTGCGTCTTTATTCCTGTCCTGCCCCTAGGTTCTTCAGAACCATTTTTTTTTTAGATTCCATATATATGTGTTAGCATACGATATTTGTTTTTCTCTTTCTGACTTCACTGTGTATGACAGACTCTAGGTCCATCCCCCTCACTACAAATAACTCAATTTCGTTTCTTTTTATGGCTGAGTAATATTCCATTGTATATATGTGCCACGTCTTTATCCATTCATCTGTCGATGGACAGTTAGGTTGCTTCCATGTCCTGGCTATTGTAAATAGTGCTGCAATGAACATTGTGTTACATGACAAGCAGGTTAATATTGTATTAGATAAATTGTTGTTTTATGGCAGGTATTAACACATTCACAGTGTTTCATTTCAACTGTGAATTGTTTTTATTTTTATTTTTTGGACCTCAGATTCGATGAGGAGACGGTAGAGTGTTCTCCCTCATTTTGTTCAGATTTTCCAAGGAATGCATACAAGGGTGTCATCATCGATCCAAGCACGTGCTGGGCCACTGCAGAACCCAACAGGGCAGGCCGTGTGGCTCCGCTGAGGAGTCAGTGACCCCCAAGTACTCCAACAGCCTGGGGAATCCACAGCCCCCAGGCCACTCAGCAAGAGGAACAGTCAATCCATGCTTGAAGCCACTGGGCCCATCTGAGGAAAACCTAATATCCAGTGGCACATCTTGGGGTGCTTGAAGGCCTACTGTCCTGAGGTATCCACAGCCACGCTCGGCACCCTGGGCCTACCTCACTTCTTCCAGGTCTCCCTACCACCTCCAGTCCTCAGGCCATGCGAAGGTCTTCTTGTCTTTGCCGACAGCCAGGCTTGCCCAGCAAGTGCACCTGAGAAGTAGACAGAAATCACACAGGCTTCAGAATTGGACCCGGGTCCTCAGAGAACACGATTCAGGCAAACATTTACCTGGGCGTGAGCCCTGCACCTGCTTCCCAAGTACCTCTATCACTTAGGAGAACTGAATGCATGTCTGACAGCACAACTGCAGGATGGTAGGCACGTAGGTGGGCCTGCGTGTGAGAGGGTGTATGTGTGTGCACGTGCGTGCATCTGTGATTGCGTGTATGGACGTGCTTGCGGGTTTCTGTGTGTGCCTCTGAATCTGCGTCTTGGTCTCTGTGTGTCCCTTTGCTCCTCTGCAGAGCCTCGAACAGTAAAAACCACACCTTATACACAGAGCCCTGGCCTTGGACCCTCCTACTGAATGGAGAAAGACCCCAGCTGCCTTCAAGAGGCCGCATGCGAACTTTGACCCCGATGGGCTGTTGAAATAGACCACGAGCTCCCACTCTCCAGCAGCCCCGCCTTCTGACCAAAGCACATAGACTTGAGGGACCGGCCTACCGGCCGTGGGTGTCACATGTGTGTGGACCTGGAGACCCTGCCAGCTACAAGCACATCTGATGTGTACTTGGGGCCACTCCCAGCGCTTCCAGGAACAAGGGAGCCTCCCGTGGGCAAGCTGACACCTCCCTGCAGCTGGCTACAGGCAAGATGCAGCCTGTCTTCCTCTCAAGGGGCCAAAGGAATTCAGCCCAGGTGCCACTTCAGGCCAACTAGGCCAGATCACCTTCTGGGGACCCGCAGGGACGCCGACCACGGGAAGCAGTGGTCTTCAGTAACCATGACCCAGAGTCAAACCCCACGGTGGAAACTAGGCCACCTTCCCGGCCACGTTCCGGCCAGCTCCCCAGCCAGCAGGATGTGTGGCCCTGACCCCCGAGGAAACGCTCAAACACTCAAATGCTCGACAGCCTTGTCCCACGTGCCCTTCTCCTGCCCACAGGGCAACTCGACCCGACTGAAAGCCACAGATGCCATGCAAACACGCGGACACTGAGCACCAGGGAAGACAGCAAGCATGTCTGCTTTGATGACGGCAACCCCACCCCATGCATCCTGGCACCTCTCCTCCGACACAGAGACACTACTGAGGACCTCACAGAGATCCAAGGCGCTGTCCACGAGGACCACAGAAAGACTTCAAATGGAAGACCTCTGCCATGCGAGGGGACCTGGAACCCTGAAAGGGAGCAAGTGGCTGTCCACGGCAGCTGTAAATTGTTGTTTTTACATGACACAGTATTGTTTTTCAAACCTAGCTCAGTTTCTATCCATAGCTTCCCTGAACTGTACAAAGACTTCATTCAGTGACCTGTGGAGCACAAAAATATTGATTTTTGTCCCAATGAATTGAGACTGCTTGTACACTTTTGGAGAAATATGTGAATTTATAAAGATTTTGTATATACTTGTTTAGAAAATTGATTACATCCTTTGATGCACAGAAGTTTTTAAGTTAGATATAGTCTCATTTGTCTATTTTTGTTTGTATTGCTTGTGCTTTTGGTGTCATTTCCAAGAAATCATTGCCAAATCCAGTATTATGAAGCTTTTCCCCTATGTTTTCTTCTTGGAGTTTTATGGTTTGGGGTCTTAAATTTAGGTCTTTAATCCATTTTTAGCTGATTTTTTATATGGTGTTAGGTAAGCATCCAACTTAATTCTTTTGCATGTGGCTAACCAGTTTTCCCAGCACTATTTGTTGAAGAAAGTGTTCTTTCCCACATTGAGTGGTCCTGGCACCTTTGTCCTGTAAGCCTTTTAATGACTTCATAATATTTCATGTAATGGATATGTTATACTCTAATTGTTTTGTTTCCAGATTTTTGTTACAGTGTTTACTGTGGTAAACATTCTTGTGCATATGTCCTTATGGACTGGTGCTTTAACTGCTATGGGAGTTAGGTGTGGGGTTGCTGAATCAAGGAAATATATACTTTTATTTTTTGATAAATTTTGCAAGATTAAAATATTTCAAGATTACTTTTCCAAAAGGCAGTAACACTTTACATTTCTGTCAGCAGTGTTTGAGAGCAGCAGGATTCTTCTTTTATCCTAGGACCATTGGTATCAGGAAGGCCTCTCCCAGGGGAGGGATCACATATATGACTAAGAAAAATAAAGATGTTTCTCTATATCATTATATATGTTAGTGCTTAACATTTAAATGCATAAAGAGTCCCCTATTCTCATTTTCCATAACCTCAAGAAGCCTACTGAGTAAGAGGAAAGAGGATTGATCTGGGTTGCAATTAGAGTTCTGTGATTAACGGGCACTTAACCTATAAAGGTAGAATCACTTGCTATGGAAAAACCATGGACTTGGGTGACAAACCTGGCTTCAAAGCCTTGTGACAAGTCAGCTTCCCAGCCTTTTGCTGTATGATCCTGGGCAAATGACTACCTTTCAGAACTTTGGTCTCTTCACTTATAAAGGATGTTCGCACATTTGCTGTTGACACTTTAAAAATGTACTGTTGAGGTTTACAAAGAAAAAAGTGTGCAGTTGGTATTACTCAAATGCTGGCTTAGTCCATTTGGGCTGCTATAGCAAAATGCCACACATGGAGAAGCTTATACACAACAGGCATTGATTTCTCACACTTCTGGGGGCTGGAAGTCTGGGATCAGTGTGGTTGGATGAGGGCCCTCTTCCAGGTCTCAGACTTCTTATTGTGTCCTCTTATGGCAGAATGTGCTAGGGAGCTCTCTGGAGCCTTTTTTTTTTTTTTTTTTATAATTGCTTTACAATGGTGTGTTAGTTTCTGCTTTATAACAAAGTGAATCAGTCATACATAAACATATGTTCCCATATGTCTTCCCTCTTGCGTCTCCCTCCCTCCCACCCTCCCTATCCCACCCTCCAGGCTGTCACAAAGCACCGAGCCAATATCCCTGTGCCATGCGGCTGCTTCCCACTAGCTACCTACCTTACTATGTTTGTTAGTGTGTATATGTCCATGACTCTCTCTCGCCCTGTCACAGCTCACCCTTCCCCCTCCCCATAACCTCAAGGTCCTAGCCCTGTTCATGGGGATTCCACCCTCATGACTGAAGCAGCTCCCAAAGGCCCTACCTACCAATACCATAACCTTTGGAGGTTAGGATTTCAACATGAATTTTGGGAAGAAACAAACATTCAGACCATTCAAGTACCATAATCTGTTATTAAAATAGTTATCAAAATAAACTGTTAAAGGCAAAACCATGGAGACAGTACAAAATTGAGTGATTGCCGGGGGTTGAAGGGGGAGAGATGAATAGGCGAGCACAGAGGATTTTTAGGGCAGTGAAAATACTGTAGGATGCCATAATGATGGGTTCATGCCATCATAAATTTGTCCAAACCCATAGAATATATAACATCAAGAGGCAAGTGTAATGTAAACTATAGATTTTGGTGATAACGATATATCAGTGTAGGTTCCTCAGTTGCAAGGAATGTTCTGCTCTGATGGGGATGTTGATAATGGGGGAGGCTATGCATGTGGGGGGCGCAGGGCATATAAAAATCTCTGTACCTTCCCCTCAGATTTGCTATGAACCTCAAACTGCTCTAAAAGGTATTATTTTTTTAAATTGTTTATGATCATCTAGTAAGTCTGGTTAACATCCGCCACCATACACAGTTACAAATTTTTTCTTGTGATGAGAACTTTCAAGATTCACTCTCTTAGCAACTTTCAAATATGTAACATGGTTTTATTAACTACAGTCACCATGCTGTACATTACACCCCCATGACTTATTTTATAACGGGAATTTTTTACCTTTTGAGCCCCTTCACCCATTTCTCCCACCCCGCACTCCCTGTTCCTCTGTATCTATGAACTGGGTTTTTTTTTTTTCCTGTTTTTTTTTTTTAAAGATTCCACATATAAGTGAGATCACGTAGTATTTGTCTTTCTCTGTCTGACTTATTTCACTTAGCATAATGCCCTCAAGGTCCATCGATGTTGTCACAAATGGCAGGATTTCCTTCTTTTTGATGGTTGAATAACATTCCATTGTGTGTGTGTGTACACGCGCACACACACATATTATGTGTGTGTGTGTGTGTATATATATCACATTTTCTTTATTCATCCATTTGTGGACACTGAGGTTGTTTTCATATCTTGGCTATTGTAAGTAATGCTGCAATGAACATGGGTTACAAATATCTTTTCAAGTTAGTGTTTTTGTTTTCCTTGGGTAAAGCCCCTGAAGTAGAATTGCTGTATCATGTGATAGTTATATTTTTAACTTTTTGAGGAACATCTATACTGTTTTCCATAGTGGCTGTACTGATTTACATTCCCACCAATAGTGCGCAAGGGTTCCCTTTTCTCTGCATCCTCACCAGTGCTTCTCAGTACCTTTTCATTTACTTCTTGGCCAGCTGTATGTCTTCTTTGTAAAAGTGTTTATTCAGATCCTCTGCCCATTTTTTAATTGGATTGTTTGGGGGATTTTTTTTGCCATTGAATTGTATGTGTTCTTTATATATTTTGGATATTAACCCCTTATCAGATATATGATTTGCAAATAATTTCTCCCATTCTGTAGGTTGCCTTTTCATTTTGTTGGTAGTTTTCTTTGCTATGTAGAAGTTTTTTAGTTTGATGTAGTTCCACTTGCTTATTTTCACTTTTTTTTTTTTTTTGCGGTACGCGGGCCTCTCACTGCTGTGGCCTCTCCTGTTGCGGAGCACAGGCTCCGGACTCGCAGGCTCAGAGGCCATGGCTCACGGGCCCAGACGCTCCGCGGCATGTGGGATCTTCCGGGACCAGGGCACGAACCCGTGTCCCCTGCATCGGCAGGCGGACTCTCTACCACTGCGCCACCAGGGAAGCCCCTATTTTCACTTTTGTTGGCTTTGCTTTTGGTGCCAAATCCAAAGAATCATCACCAAGACCAATGTCAAGGAGTTGACTATGTTTTCCTCTAGTTTTATGGTTTCAGGTCTTATGTTCAAGTCTTTAATCCATTTTGTGTTAATTTTTGTGTATGGTGTAAGATAGTGGTCCAGTTTCTTTCTTTTGCAAATGTCTGTCCAGTTTCCCCAGGACCATTTATTGAAGAGGCTGTCCTTTCCCCATTGTGTATATCTATCTATCTATATACATTTTAAAAATTGAAGTATAGTTGACTTACAATATTATATTAGTTTCAGGTGTACAATGTACTGATTCAATATTTTTATAGATTACACACCATAATAAAGGTACTGACTATGTTCCCTGTGCAGCATATTACATCCCTGTGACTTATTCATTTTATAACCCATTGTATATTCTTGTCTCCTTTATCATAAATCAGTTGACCATATATGTGTAGGTTTATTTGTGGGATCTCTATTCTGTTCCATTGATCTATGTGTCTGTATGACAATACCATACTGTTTTGATTGTTATAGCTTTGTAATGTAGTTTGAAACCAGGGAACATGATCCCATCAGCTTTGTTCTTTCTCAAGATTGTTTTGGCTATTTGGAGTCTTTGGTGTTTCCATACAAATTTTAGGATTGTGTATTCTATTTCTGTGAAAAATGCCATTGGAATTTTGATAGAGATTTTATTAAATCTGTACATTGGTTTGGGCAGTGTGGACATTTTAACAATACTAATTCTTCTAATCCATGAGCATAGTATATCTCTCCCTTTGTTTGTGTCTTCTTCAATTTCTTTCATCAATGTCTTATGGCTTTCATTCTACAGGTTTGTCACCTCCTTGGTTAAATTTATTCCTAGGTATCTTTTTCTTTTTGATGCAACTGTAAATGGGATTGTTTTCTTAACTTCTCTTTCTGATAGTTTATTAGTGTATACAAAAGCAACAGATTTTTGTATATTCATTTTGTATCCTGCAACTTTAAACTGAATTCCTTTATTCTAAAAGTTATTTGATGGAGTCTTTAGGGTTTTCTCTTTGTATAATATCATGTCATCTGCAAATAGTGACAGTTTTACTTCTTCCTCTCCTATTTGGATGCCTTTATCTCTTTTTCTTGGTTAATTGCTCTTGCTAGGATTTCCAACACTATGTTGAATAAAAGTGGTGAGAATGGGCATCCTTGTCTTGTTCCTGATCTTAGAAGAAAAGCTTTCAGCTTTTCACCATTGAGTATGATGTTAGCTATGAACTTGTTGTATATGGCCTTTATTATGTTGAGGTATGTACCCTCTATATCCACTTTGTTGAGAGTTTTTAATCATCAATGGATGCCGAATTTTGTCAAATGCTTTTCTGCATCTATTGAGATGACCATATGATTTTTTTTGAATTTAAGTTGTTATTTTTATTCAGCAGGTTCTTATTAGTTATTTATTTTATACATATTAATGTATATATGTCAATCCCAATCTCCCAATTCATCCCACCAGCACCCCCCAACACCCCGCTTTCCCCTCTTGGTGTCCATACATTTGTTCTCTCCATCTGTGTCAACCATATGATTTTTATCCTTCATTTTGTTAATGTGTATCACATTGATTGACTTCTGGATATTGAATCATCCTTGCATCCCTTGAATAAATCCTGCTTGACCATAGTGTATGATTGTTTAAATGTATTGTTAAATTTGGTTTGCTAATATCTTGTTGAGGATTTTTGCATCTATGTTCATCAGGAATATTAGTCTGTTATTTTCTTTTCTTGTGGCATCCTTGTCTGATTTTGGTATCAGGGTAGTGTTTGCCTTGTAAAATGAGTTTGGAAGTGTTCCTTCCTATTATTTGGAAGCGTTTGAGAAGGACTGGTATTAATTCTTCTTTAAATGTTTGGTAGAATTCACCAGTGAAGTGCTTGTTTGGTCCTGGATTTTGTTTGTTGGGAGGAACAAAGTCTTAATTTTTAAAAAATAGACTATTCCTGGGAAAGTTATAAAACATCAAAAAGAAATAAGGAAAATAAATGCAGTGGCATTGCACATTAAGTTTTATGTTTATTAAGAAAACTTATGGGGTAATTGTTCAAATAGCTTTTCTGAAGGTTATACCTATACTGTTTGTTATATTTTCTCAATTCTGATATACTACTATATTTGTACATATATTTCTCAGTCATTAGTTAGTCATAAAGAGGTTCTCTTTTAGTAACAGCTTTATTGAGATACAATTCACATACCATATAATTCATCTATTGAAAGTGTATAATTCAGTGGATTTTACTATATTCACATGCAGCCATCACCACAGTTGATTTTAGAACATTTTCATATCCCCCCCAAAGCACCCCCTCTCTAGGCAATCAAAAATCTGCTTTGTGTTTCTTTAGATTTGCCTATTCTGGATACTTCATGTAAATGCAATCATATAATATGTGGTCTTTTGTGACAGGCTTCTTTTATTAGCATAATGTTTTCAAGGTTCATCTAGGTTCTAGCATGCATCAGTAATTCACTCATTTTTATGTCCAAATAATATTCCATTAGATATACTATGTTTTATCCATTTATCATTTGCTGGGCATTTGCATTGTTTCTACTTTTTGGCTATTATGAATAATGCTGCTATGAACATTCATATACAAGTTTTTGTATGGACATCGGTTTTCATTTCTCGTGAGTATGTACCTAGGAGTGGAATTGCTAGGTCTTTGGTCACCCTTTAACTTTTTAGGAACTGCCAGACTGTTTTCCAAAGCAACAGTACGATTTTACATCCCCACTAGCAGTGTATGAGGGTCCCAATTTCTCCATATTTTTACCAACACTCGTTTTTATCTGTGTTATTTATTATAGGCATCTTAGTGGGTATGATGTGGTATCTCATGGTTTTGATTTGCATCTTCCTGATGGCTAAAGGTTTTGAACATCTTTTCATGTACTTGGCCTTTCTTCTTTTAGATAACTTACCTATTTTTAAATTGGGTTGATTAGGTTGTTGGGTCTT
Source organism: Grampus griseus (assembly GCF_964374135.1). Taxonomy (NCBI): domain Eukaryota; kingdom Metazoa; phylum Chordata; class Mammalia; order Artiodactyla; family Delphinidae; genus Grampus; species Grampus griseus. The sequence goes on along the minus strand of NC_139018.1, from coordinate 119,691,781 downwards.
TTATTATACAAGTCCCTTGTCAGATGTATGATTTGCAAAAACTTTCTCCTGGTTCTTTTTTTTTTTGAATTTTATTTTCTTTATTTTTTTATATAGCAGGTTCTTATTAGTTATCCATTTTATCCATATTAGTGTATATATGTCAATCCCAATCTCCCAATTCATCACACCACCACCCACTACCATCACTTTCCCCCCTTGGTGTCTATACGTTTGTTCACTACATCTGTGTCTCAATTTCTGCGCTGCAAACTGGTTCATCTGTACCATTTTTCTAGGTTCCACATACATGTGTTAATATACAATATTTGTTTTTCTCTTTCTGACTTACTTCACTCTGCATGACAGTCTCTAGATCCATCCACGGCTCTACAAATGACTCAATTTCATTCATTTTTATGGCTGAGTAATATTCCATTGTATATATGTACCACATCTTCTAAAATCGTTCGTCTGTCAATGGGCATTTAGGTTGCTTCCATGTCCTGGTTATTGTAAATAGTGCTGCAATGAACATTCGGGTGCATGTGTCTTTTTGAATTATGGTTTTCTCAGAGTATATGCCCAGTAGTGGGATTGCTGGATCATATGGTAATTCTATTTTTAATTTTTTAAGGAACCTCCATACTGTTCTCTATAGTGGCTGTACCAATTTACATTCCCACCAAGAGTGCAAGAGGGTTCCCTTTTCTCCACACCCTCTCCAGCATTTGTTGTTTGTAAATTTTCTGATGATGCCCATTCGAACTGGTGTGAGATGATACCTCATTGTAGTTTTGATTTGCATTTCTCTAATAATTAGTGATGTTGAGCAGCTTTTCATGTGCTTCTTGGACATCTGTATGGCTAAGACATTTCTTTGGAGAAATGTCTATTTAGGTCTTCTGCCCATTTTTGGATTGGGTTTTTTCTTTCTTTTCTTTTTTTTTTTTGCGGTACGTGGCCCTTTCACTGTTGTGGCCTCTCCCGTTGCGGAGCACAGGCTCCAGAAGTGCAGGCTCAGCGACCATGTCTCACGGGCCCAGCCACTGCCTGGCATGTGGGATCTTCCCGGACTGGGGCACGAACCCGCATCCCCTGCATCAGCAGGCGGACTCTCAACCACTGCGCCACCAGGGGAGCCCTGGGTTGTTTCTTTTTTAAATATGGAGCTGCATGAGCTGTTTATATATTTTGGAGATTAATCCTTTGTCCATTGATTCGTTTGCAAATATTTTCTCACATTCTGAGGGTTGTCTTTTCGTCTTGCTTGTAGTTCCTTTTGCTGTGCAAAAGCTTTTAAGTTTCATTAGGTCCCACTTATTTTTGTTTTTATTTCCATTACTCTAGGAGGTGGGTCAAAAAATATCTTGCTGTCATTTATGTCAAAGAGTGTTCTTCCTATGTTTTCCTCTAAGAGTTTTATAGTGTCCGGTCTTACATTTATGTCTCTAATCCATTTTGAGTTTACTTTATTTTATTTTTTAACATCTTTATTGGGGTATAATTGCTTTACAATGGTGTGTTAGTTTCTGCTTTATAACAAAGTGAATCAGTTATACATATACATATGTTCTCATATGTCTTCACTCTTGTGTCTCCCTCCCTCCCACCCTCCCTATCCCATTGAGTTTATTTTTGTGTATGGTGTTAGGGAGTGTTCTAATTTCATTTTTTTACATGTACCTGTTCAGTTTTCCCAGCACCACTTATTGAAGAGGCTGTCTTTTCTCCATTGTGTATCCTTGCCTCCTTTGTCGTAGATTAGTTGACCATAGATGCATGGGTTTATCTCTGGGCTTTCTATCCTGTTCTATGGATCTATATTTCTGTTTTTGTGCCAGTACCATATTGTCTTGATTACTGTAGCTTTGTTGTATAGTCTGAAGTCAGGGGGTCTGATTCCTCCAGCTCTGTTTTTTTCCCTCAAGACCACTTTGGCTATTTGGGCTCTTTTGTGTCTCCATACAAATTTTAAGATTTTTTGTTCTAGTTCTGTAAAAAATGCCATTGGTAATTTGATAGGGATTGCATTGAATGTGTAGATCGCTTTGGGTAGTATAGTCATTTTCACATTATTGATTCTTCCAATCCAAGAACATGGTATATCTGTCCATCTGTTTGTATCATATTTAATTTCTTTCATCAGTGTCTTATAGTTTTCTGCATACAGGTCTTTTGTTTTCCGAGGTAGGTTTATTCCTAGGCATTTTATTCTTTTTGTTGCAGTGGTAAATGGGAGTGTTTCCTTAATTTCTCTTTCAGATTTTTCATCATTAGTGTATAGGAATGCAAGAGGTTTTCTGTGCATTAATTTTGTATCCTGCAACTTTACCAAATTCATTGATTAGCTCTAGTAGTTTTCTGGAGGCATCTTTAGGATTCTCTGTGTATTGTGTCATGTCATCTGCAGACAGTGACAGTTTTACTTCTTCTTTTCCTATTTGTATTCCTTTTATTTCTTTTTCTTCTCTGATTGCTGTGGCTAGGACTTCCAAAACTATGTTGCATAATAGTGCTGAGAGTGGACATCCTTGTCTTGTTCCTGATCTTAGAGGAGATGCTTTCAGTTTTTCACTATTGAGAATGATATTTGCCATGGGTTTGTCATATATGGCCTTTATTATGTTGAGGTAGGTTCTCTCTATGCTCACTTTCTGGAGAGTTTTTATCATAAATGGGTGTTGAATTTTTTCAAAAGCTTTTTCTGCATTTATTGAGATGATCATTTGGTTTTTATTCTTCATTTTGTTAATATGGTGTTTCACATTGATTGATTTGGGTATACTGAAGAATCCTTGCATCCCTGGGATAAATCCCACTTGATCATGGTATATGTACCTTTTAATGTGTTGTTGAATTCTGTTTGCTAGTATTTTGTTGAGTATTTTTGCATCTATATTCATCAGTGGTATTGGTCTGTAATTTTCTTTTTTTGTAGTATCTTTGTCTGGTTGTGGTATCAGGGTGATGGTGGCCTCATGGAATGAATTTGGGAGTGTTCCTTCCTCTGCAATTTTTTGGAAGAGTTTGAGAAGGATGGGTGTTAGCTCTTCTCTGAATGTTTGGTAGAATTCACCTGTGAAGCCATCTGGTCCTGGACTTTTCTTTGTTGGAAAATTTTTAATCACAGTTTCAGTTTCATTACTTGTGATTGGTCTGTTCATATTTTCTATTTCTTTCTGGTTCAGTCTTGGAAGGTTATATCTTTCTAAGAATTTGTCCATTTCTTCCTGGTTGTCCATTTTACTGGCATAGAGTTGCTTGTAGTAGTCTCTTAGGATGCTTTGTATTTCTGCGGTGTCTGTTGTAACTTCTCCTTTTTCATTTCTAATTTTATTGATTTGAGTCCTCTCCCTCCTTTTCTTGATGAGTCTGGCTAAAGGTTTATCAATTTTGTTTATCTTCTCAAAGAACCAGCTTTTAGTTTTATTGATCTTTGCTATTGTTTTCTTTGTTTCTATTTCATTTATTTCTGCTCTGATCTTTATGGTTTCTTTCCTTCTACTAACTTTGTGTTTTGTTTGTTCTTCTTTCTCTAGTTCCTTTAGATGTAAGGTTAGATGATTTATTTGAGATGTTTGTTGTTTCTTGAGGTAGGATTGTATTGCTATAAACTTCCCTCTTAGAACTGCTTTTGCTGCATCCCATAGGTTTTAGATTGTCGTGTTTTCATTGTCATTTGTCTCTAGGTATTTGTTGATTTCCTCTTTGATTTCTTCAGTGATCTCTTGGTTATTTAGTAACGTATTGTTTAGCCTCCATGTGTTTGTGTTTTTTACTGGTTTTTCCCTGTAATTGATTTCTAATCTCATAGCATTGTGGTCAGAAAAGTTGCTTGATATGATTTCAAGTTTCTTAATTTCACTAAGGCTTGATTTGTGACCCAAGATATGATCTATCCTGGAGAATGTTCCATGCGCACTTGAGAAGAAAGTGTAATCTGCTGTTTTTGGATGGAATGTCCTATAAATATCAATTAAATCTATCTGGTCTATTGTGTCATTTAAAGCTCTTGTGTTTCCTTATTAATTTTCTGTTTGGATGATCTGTCCATTGGTGTAAATGAGGTGTTAAAGTCCCCCACTATTATTGTGTTACTGTCGATTTCCTCTTTTATAGCTGTTAGCAGTTGCCTTATGTATTGAGGTGCTCCTATGTTGGGTGCATATATATTTATAATTGTTACATCTTCTTCTTGGAGTGATCCCTTGGTCATTATTTAGTGTCCTTCCTTGTCTCTTTTAACATTCTTTATTTTAAAGTCTATTTTATTCGATATGAGTATTGCTACTCCAGCTTTCTTTTGATTTCCATTGTCATGGAATATCTTTTTCCATCCCTTCATTTTCAGTCTGTATGTGTCCCTGCGTCTGAAGTGGGTCTCTTGTAGACAACATATGTATGGGTGTTGTTTTTGTATCCATTCAGCAAACCTGTGTCTTTTGGTTGGAGCATTTAATCCATTCACATTTAAGGTAATTATCGATATGTATGTTCCTATTACAGTTTTCTTAATTTTTTGGGTTTGTTTTTGTAGGTCCTTTTCTTCTCTTTTGTTTCCCACTTAGAGAAGTTCCTTTAGCATTTGTTGTAGAGCTTTGGTGGTGCTGAATTCTCTTAGCTTTTGCTTGTCTGGAAAGCTTTTGATTTCTGCATGGAATCTGAATGAGATCCTTTCCTGGTAGAGTAATCTTGGTTGCAGGTTATTCCCTTTCATCACTTTAAGTATATCATGCCACTCCCTTCTGGCTTGTAGAGTTTCTGCTGAGAAATCAGCTGTTAACCTTATGGGAGTTCCCTTGCATGTTATTTGTCATTTTTCCCTTGCTGCTTTCAGTAGTTTTTCTTTGTCTTTAATTTTTGCCAATTTGATTACTATGTGTCTCGGCGTGTTTCTCCTTGGGTTTATCCTGTATGGGACTTTCTGCACTTCCTGGACTTGGGTGGCTATTTCCTTCCCCATGTTAGGGAAATTTTCGACTATGATCTCTTCAAATATTTTCTTGGGTCCTTTCTCTTTCTCTTCTCCTTCTGGGACCCCTATAATGTGAATGTTGTTGCATTTAATGTTGTCCCAGAGGTCTCTTAGGCTGTCCTCATTTCTTTTCATTCTTTTTTCTTTATTGTGTTCCGCAGCAGTGAATTCTACTATTCTGTCTTCCAGTTCACTTATCTGTTTTTCTGCTTCAGTTATTCTGCTATTGATTCCTTCTAGTGTATTTTTCATTTCAGTTATTGTATTGTTCGTCTCTGTTTGTTCTTTAATTCTTCTAGGTCTTTGTTGAACATTTCTCGCATCTTCTCGATCTTTGCCTCCATTCTGTTTCCAAGGTCCTGGATCATCTTCACTATCATTATTCTGAATTCTTTTTCTGGAAGGTTGCCTATCTCCACTTCATTTAGTTGTTTTTCTGGGGTTTTGTCTTGTTCCTTCATGTGGTACATAGCCATCTGTGTTTTCATATTGTCTGTTTTTCTGTGAATGTGGTTTTTGTTCCACAGGCTGCAGGATTGTAGTTGTTTTTGCTTCTGCTGACTGCCCTCTGGTGGATGAGGCTATCTAAGAGACTTCTGCAAGTTTTCTGATGGGAGGGACTGGTGGTGGGTAGAGCTGGCTGTTGCTCTGGTGGGCAGAGCTCAGTAAAACTTTAATCTGCTTGTCTGCTGATGGGTGGGGCTGGGTTCCCGACCTGTTGGTTGTTTGGCCTGAGGCGACCCAACACTGGAGCCTACGCAGGCTCTTTGGTGGGGCTAATGGCAGACCCTGGGAAGGCTCATGCCAAGGAGTATTTCCCAGAACTTCTCATGCCAGTGTCCTTGTCCGCACGGTGAGCCACAGCCACCCCCCGCCCCTGCAGGAGACCCTCTAACACCAGCAGGTAGGTCTGGTTCAGTCTCCTATGGGGTCACTGCTCCTTCCCCTGGGTCCTGATGTGCACACTACTTTGTGTGTGCCCTCCAGGAGTGGAGTCTCTGTTTCCCCCAGTCCTGTTGAAGTCCTGCAATCAAGTCCTGCTAGCCTTCAAAGTCTGATTCTCTAGGAATTCCTCCTCCCATTGCTGGACCTCCAGGTTGGGAAGCCTGACATGGGGCTCAGAACCTTCACTCCAGTGGGTGGACTTCTGTGGTGTAAGTGTTCTCTATTTTGTGAGTCACCCATCCAGCAGTTATAGGATTTGATTTTATTGTGATTGCACCCCTCCTGCCGTCTCATTGTGGCTTCTCCTTTGTCTTTGGATGTGGGGTATCTTTTTTGATGAGTTCCAGTGTCTTCTTGTTCATTATTGTTCACCAGTTAGTTGTGATTCTGGTGCTCTTGCAGGAGGGAGTGAGAGCACGTCCTTCTACTCTGCCATCTTGAACCAATTTCCCATCATTTCCTCTTTAAGTAGTGAGGGAAGAAAAACTACTCTTAAGTAACTACTGTGATCAATACTAAGTATTATACTTTAGGAATGCCAAACTAATGAAATGATTCCTACGTTCCAGGATATTGGTTTCTTTGGTGACCCAAGACTTATGTGACATAATTGAAAAATAATGCAGAACAGTATGATATAAATGAGAGTAGTATAATATAAATGCCCCTGGATTCCAAGGAGCCTAGGTTGAAAGTGATTGATTTAAAGTATTTATTTTGAGTAGGATGAGCGCACATTAACTATTCACAACAACTTTTTTCTTATATGTATAAATTTATTTATTTTTGGCTGCATTGGGTCTTCAATGCTGTGTGCGGGCTTTCTCTAGTTGCAGTGAGCAGGGGCTACTCTTCGTTGTGGTGCGCAGGCTTCTTATTGTGGTGGCTTCTCTTGTTGCGGAGCACGGGCTCTAGGCGTGTGCGCTTTAGTAGTTGTGGCATGTGAGCTCAGTAGTTGTGGGCTCTACAGTGGACTCTAGAGTACAGACTCAGTAGTTGTGTCACACAGGCTTAGTTGCTCCATGGCATGTGGGATCTTCTTGGACCAGGGCCCCAAGCTTTTTCCCCTGAATTGTCAGGTGGATTCTTAACCAGTGCACCACCAGGGAAGTCCTCACAGCAACTTTCAAAATATAATTTTTTAGTTTGATTCAGTTTCTGTAGAATTTAGCTTATATACAGTATCACATTTTCGGAGCCAGTCCTTACTACTGGGCTGTAAATGTGGATGCTGTCTTTGATTACCAGTGTATTTCCTGCATTTGGCATGGTGCCTGATACAAGGCACATTCTGTTAAATGTTTGTTGAATGAATGAATGAACAAACACTGGTGTGGGCTTGAGGTCTCGGCATGTGATATTAAGCTCTTTTAGAAAGTTGTCCCAAGGTGGAAGATGTTAGGGTGGAAAGAGCAAAAGGTAGAGGGGAGGCCTTCAGAGCTCTGCCACTGATGAGCTCTGTAGCACTGGCCTTTCTGGTCATATATCCTCATTTGTGAAGTGAGGGAATGTATTGGATCATCTCCCTTTTAATATTTTGAGGTTTATGAGCAGTATAAACTTAAAACATTTAGAACCAGCTAAAGAAACATAACCTCTAAGTAGAATTTGAGTGCGCCATTAAGGTTTTGTGCTAAAATACCACTGACCTTTGCACCTGGCATTTCTGTAAAGTTGTGCTAAGAAAATGGTATTTCTAGTATTGGATGTCCTAAGAAGGTATTCACAAGGCAGTATCTTAAATGTTCTCATTAAGTAGAATGTTAGGATAAATTTATCATTTTGTTTATTTATACCCTATCTACTTTCTTTCAAACAAAATTTGAGGTGGCAATTCAAGTTAGTATTTTTTTCCCCTAAGGCAAAATTTCCTTAGATTCTGTTAAAAAACATTTTGTTATCTCTGTCTTTTAAACAACCTTAAACTTTTGTTGTTTACATTTTAAAATAGGATCAGAATAGGAGAAATGGTTCAATAATGCTATTTTAACTTGAACCTCTGAAATTAACAGCTTTTGAACATTACAAAGAATGCCTCTCTAGTGTATAATATTCTAACTGAATTGAAATCTCTCCATTGCTGCACATTTCAGCATAAGGAGGCTTTTACAGAGGCATGGCACAAACTCTATGATACTTATAGATTAAATCAAATATCTTAAATTGCCCAGGGAAGCAAGACATAAACTCTGAGGAGTAAGCTGCTCTATTAATGAAGAAATAAGCAGTGAAAGAAAATCAGGGAATGGGTTTCCTCTAGCTAGAGTAACCAGATACTTTTTAATAGCTCCAAATAGAAAACATGGTCTATCACAACAAAAAGAGAAGATTTTGTGAAAGTGCTAATTTTCTGTTAAATCATTTCTTTTAGGTTAGAGAAAGGCCAACACTAGCTACTCTAAATCCCTATGTATATACTTTATGATAAATAAGCCAGTGACATTTTGTTTTAAATAAATGTTTTTTCTTTGTAAAATCATGAGTCTTGAGTAAATGTCATCCTTGAATTTCACACATCCCACATTTCCTTGATAGAGACTCCAGTGTCCATAAAACACTGAAAACTCATTTCTTTAAAGAGGCTTACTTAAGCTTATTAGAAGTGTAAACATAACTGTGATCCGTAAATCTAACCAGTCTTTGGCTTATGGCATCTAAAACTTTTTAAATTTTATCTTTTTTTTTTTTAAGTCTTAGGCCCTAAGGTAATTGTATACAAATGTATAGCAAACAGATGTATGACAAATCTGAATAATTTCTTCAATATTTATATATTTGTATATTAAAAGCATGTAAATTAAAGCATGTTTATTTTACATTTATAGTTGATCAATAAACCTTAATATATGTTTTCTAGGTTTGGAATTTTATGACAAGCAACCCCCCTAGCCCTGGTAATTTAAAAGCTTTTGTTACTTAGTTTTTAAATTACTCTGTATTAAGTACTGAGTGCTTCTTTTGGAATTCAGCATATTTCCATGTGAATAATCTGATTTAACTAAGAAATATATCTGAACCAGAGTGTCCCTTATTGATCACAAACATTTTAAAATCGCCTTTGACAATAGCCTAAATAATACTTTGGTTCATTAGTAATGCGAAACTTTTTTAAAGTAGCGGTATTTGGTGGGAGAGAAGCCAATCCACTAACTTTTAAAAATTTGTTATACAGGATTAGCTGAACCATCCTTTGTTGCCAAACATGAAGATAGTTTGTTTAAGGATTTATTTCAAGACTACGAGAGATGGGTTCGTCCAGTGGAACACCTGAATGACAAAATAAAAATAAAGTTTGGCCTTGCAATATCTCAATTAGTGGATGTGGTAGGTGTGCATATCATTCCATATTCAATTTCACACAGGTCTATGGAGAGCGTATTGTGTGCCCAGGCACCGTGCTCGGCTGCAAAGATTACAAAGGTGAATGAACATAGTCCTTTTCCTCCAGGAACTCACCAGGGAAAAACAATTATTACACCACAGACATAGGAATACTGTATGTTTATATAATCTTGTGTAGTTTAGAAATCATTTTATCTCATTTGGTAATTAAAATAGGTCTATTTTTTAATAAATTCAAAGATATTAAACCCTTTATATGGAAGTTTCTCCTTAAATATGTTAAAAAATATGACCAAAAAGTCAAAAAATTTAAAAGAAAAAACCCAAGAGTTAGAGTTGTAGATTTTTAGGACCGAAAAGGGATCTCAACAGATCATTGCCTCAGTATCACACTTAAAACATTTCTTAGGTTTTTCCATGTGACCTTTACCAGGTAGTAAATTCCCCATTGTAACTTGTTCTTATTGTCAAGAGATTATTTCTATTTTAAACTAAAAGGTTCACGCTAATTTTTAAACTAGCTTCTTCTTTTTCTGATCATGTCAATCAATAATTGTTTCCCTGTTGTGTTCCCAGAATAGTCAAATATGTGTGTGTGTATGTATGTATGGATACAGATAACACTTATAGGTGTGCCTTTATTTTCTGATTAGAGAAGCAATGCATGATTTTTGGAAAGAATTTAGAAAGTTCAAAAAAATACGAATAAGAAAATAAAACTTGACTGTAATTCTACCACCCAGAAATGACCATTGGTAACATTTTGTCGTGTTTCTTGCCAGTTTTTTCTTTGTGAATATGTTACAAAATTGAAGTATTATTTTAGATATAATTTTGATTACTGCTTTTTCCCCTATTGTTACACGATGAACATTTTCTTATTATATAATCTTCAAATGTAATTTTTAATGGCTGTATTTCATTTATAATTTATTTAAACATTCTCTTATTGTTGGCAGAAGCTTGTTCCCAATTTTTCCTGTTATAAAGGACAATGATGAATATTTGTACCTAAATGTTTGAATTTCTCCTTTCCTTAAGAAAGGTGATGAATCAAAGGATATACGTTTTTGAAGTCTGTTGACTGATATATGTAACCTAATTGCTTCCAGAAAGATCAATGAATATGGACTCTGTGCTTGATCCTTTGCTGGGCAATACAGGAAGATTTAAAATATAAATTAAACATAGGGAAGTAGGAAGTAAGTTAGTAGGGCTTGCTTTCAACTTTTCTTTCTAGCTGGGACTGTCAGCATGTAAATGGAGTAAGTGTAGAATGCTGCAGTACTAAATCGTGATGTCACAGAGATCTGGGATTTCAGATCTTGATGATTGAGATTATCAAAGAAGCCTGGGTAGAAGAAGTGGCACTTGAGCTGGGCTTGTGCTAAGTGTAGGATCTGGCATGCAGAGAGGAAAGAACTTTAATAACAAGGAACAGTATAATCACAGGTACATAAGCGATACTGAGCCTTTTTGTTCGGCTGTTTAGATCGATGGTCTGACTGGATGGTAGAGGAGGTGAGGAGTGATGCCTGTGTGCCACTGTGCCTTTGCTCCTGCCATTGCTTCTGTTTGGAGAACTTTCCTTCTCAGCACAAGCCATTTATCCTTCAAGGCCAAATTCATCTGTCAGACTCTGAAATCTGAACTTCCTAAGACAGTCTCTCTTCTGTTCCAGTTACGCTGACTGGCACTCAAGTGCTGGCAGGGCCGCCTCAAAGCAGAGTGAGCTTTAGTCCTTGTGTCTGTCCCAGAGCCTAGCATGGTGTCTGGCACGTAGTAAATGCTGAGTGAATGAGAGATCTGATGGGTAACAGACATGGTAAAAGCAGTACTTTAAGAGGATCAATAAGATAATTAAATACGTGACTTCAAAGAGTGAAAGATTAGAAGCTTGAGAGGCAAGTTAGATCAAATATAAGAAGGAACAGGACTTGACCACTGAATATGGAGGGAGGCATCTTATTTTGAAGCCTAGGTGGTTAGAAGGGTAACCAATTTGAAAGAGAAAATTGGTTGTTATGGGGGCAGGGCAGAGAAGATGATGGGTTTGCTTTTGGTATGAGGTCATTGTGGTCCATTCAAAAGGAAATGTTCACTGAGGACCTTGGAAGGTCAAGACTGGCTCCGAGGTGAGAGAAGAGGCTGAGGATGTCAGTTTGGAATTGCTGGCCTGGGGGTGATTGTTGAAAACTTTGAATTGATGCAGTTTTAAAGCAGAGAGAGCAGGAGCCTGATCCTTGAAGAACATTCATAGAAAGTGGTAGAAGCAAGGGTTAGCCAAGCAGAGACATTGAGGAAGGGTTGCTTCTTGAGAGAAGAGCCCAGAAAATATACGGTCGGTGACAATTAGAGGGGAGGAGGACTAGAGTCAAGGAAGATGAGGGTCAAGGGCCCTGGACATTGATAGAAGCTTCACTGAATTGCTTCTCAGTGGGTTTATGTTTCTTTTAATCGCTAAGGTCTTTGCCCCGCAACCTTGTGATCATGTTTAGTGGCTCTTCCTTGAAGTTTCCTCAGATTCCTATCTCACTTCCTACATGTTCTCGCTCTGTCTTTTTAAAATATCAGTGTTGGCTTGTTTGTTTTGATTTTATTTTTACGGTCAGGTTAAAAAAAACCCTATTACCCCTAAAACTTTTCTGCCATGCTTATGAGTAGTTAACATTTCTTTATCTGTGGTTTCCTCCTGAGTGTCATCATACATTTGTCTTCACTCAGTTTGGTTTTTTTTTTAATTAATCAATTTATTTATTTATTTTTGGCTGCGTTGGGTCTTTGTTGCTGCACGCAGGCTTTTTCTAGTTGCGGCGAGAGGGGGCTACTCTTCATTGTGGTGCACGGGCTTCTCATTGTGGTGGCTTCTTGTTGCAGAGCGCAGGCTTCGGTAGTTGTGGCTCATGGGCTCTGGAGTGCAGGCTCAGTAGTTGTGGCGCACGGGCTTAGTTGCTCCGCGGCATGTGGGATCTTCCCGGACCAGGGCTCGAACCTGTGTCCCCTGCATTGGCAGGTGGATTCTTAACCACTGTGCCACCAGGGAAGTCCCTCAGTTTGGTTTTTGTTGCATCCTCCACTGTGTTGAACAAGTGATAGATGCTCAAGAGATACTTGAGGTTAAAAGAGGCTGTATCCCCCTAAGGCAATGGCTAACCCACATCTTTGGGGCCAGTTGTGAACTTATGGGTTTTTCTTTTATCTATGTTACTATTAAAGATACTAAGTATGGACTAGGTCCTAGCTCACAGAGCAAAATCTATGTGTGTTCACATTTTTCTGGTGAAAAGGTCTATAATTTTCATTAGATTCTCAAAGACGACCTACTGCCATGCAGCATCACAGGTAATATGTTTACCAGAACTTTCCTAATTTTTAATGCCTCTGGTTAGAACTTTTGTCTGAAAGGCATATTCTAATACAGGGCTCAGCAGTTATTCTGGATGGTGTGTGACTTTGGGGTGGACGGTAGAGCTGGTGGTGTAGCGTTTAAATTTAGGAGTTTTGAGTTTTAGAATCGGTTTTACCACTAATTGGTGGTGTGATTTTAAGCAAGTTGCCTCACTGGGCCAGTTTTCATATTTGCAAAATGAAGGGATTACAGTAGATAAAATCTCTAGGTCCTTTCCAGCTCTAGTGTTTTAATCAAGGAAAATTGCTCCTTGGAAGACACAGTGTCAGAGGGATGGCCATGCTGTATTTCCTAGGACCCATTCTTTCCATGTAGGGACCTAACAGCTGTCTTTGTCCCTAGGGATGTGCTTCCTTCTGGCCTCCTCCTTTCTCCTAGGTCATTCACCTGTTGTTCGGATGGGATAGGGAATGGAAACACTCCAGTCACCTAGGCTATTTATATCCCATCCTCTCTACCCAACTGTAGGGATTGCCTCGTGCTTCTGTGTGTCTGTGTGCTCTGAGCATTGTATCCTACACAGGGTCTGTTTGTGGTTGATGATCATGGTGATCTTTTACTGGTTCAGTTGGCTCCATGATATTTCAGTAAAACTTAATGAAAGAGTTATCACTTTAATTAGGCCTTGAAAATTCAGTGAAGAACTGGCGTAAGTGAAGGTAAGACAGCAGGAAGGTGTAAGTAGCAAGGACCCCTGGTCCTCTAGAAAAGTAGGATGTAAAAGCTTTATGAAGTTGCCATTCAAGGCTCTGACATCCATATTTTTTTCTACGTAACAGCTCCATGGAGAGATTCAAATATGTGCCTCAGCAGAAGCAAATGACAAGTTGTAGTCCCTCAAGAATGCACACATTGTATCTCACTGATTGTAAGATGCACATTTTCCCACATTTTAGCACTACTGAAGTCAAGATGTCTTATAATTAATGACAACTTACAATTCATTATCACCCTTTTTCTTTCTCAGTGCTAAGTACATAAAATAATGTTGTGATTCTTAGATTGCATCTTAGATTTGAGGAAATGTAGTAGCCGAGACTATTAATATTAAATCTAAAAATGCCAATGGTGTCCTTTCGGGCAGCTTATCTGAAATACAGAGTATGTTGGAAGGAGTAATGTGAAATTAGGCTGGTAAAAATATCCTGCTTTTCTAGAGAACCAGATTGATGAACAGAACGTAGGTACTATATATAGAAGAGTGTTTATATAAAACTGAGAAAATTCTTATTTAAAGAATTATTGTTTCCGTAATTGAAATAATCAGCCTTATTTAAATTTTTATTTCATAGGATGAGAAAAATCAGTTAATGACAACCAATGTCTGGTTGAAGCAGGTATGTATAAAATTCAAAGGGCCACCCCACTGTTGACTGGTGCCACTGTTATTACAGGGTTTGTAGCATGAGTATCTGGTCTTGGTGGGTTGGCAGGAGGCAGAAGGATGAGGTAGATGGAGTCTTGTATTCATTCAGTTAATATTATTTGAGTGCCCGCTATATGCCAGGCACTGTTCTGGGCACTGGGGAAACAGCAGTGAACAAAACAGACAAAAGTCTAGGCCCTCAATGAACCTCATTCCAATGGGGGGAATAAATAGGAAGTTGTATAGTACCTTTCAAGCTGATAAGCTTGGAGAAGAATACACCGGGAGAGCAGATAGAGAGGGTTGGGGACTGTACTTTTAAATAGGATGGGCAGGGGAAGTACCACTGAGAAGGTAATATTTGAACAAAGACTTGAAGGAGGGGGAGAAGCAAGCTATGTGAGTATCTGGAGGAGGACTGTTCCAAGCAGAGGGGACACAAACGTGCAAAGATCCTGAGGCTGGAGGGTGCCTGGCGTGTTCAGGGAGCAGCAAAGAAGCCAGCAGGCTGGAGGTGAGTGGCCATGGGACGGGTGTAGGAGATGAGGTCAGTGAAGCAACAGGAGGCCGATGGGTGTTCCTAGCATAGGTTATGAGTAGTGGCTTCTAGGCCACTGTAGGATTTTGGCTTTTACTCTTCAGTGAGATGGGAACAGGCAAGAATGTAATGATTTATTTTTATGTTCATAGTCTCTCTTATATAAAGGGCTTCTTTTCTTTCTGGGCCAGATGTCCCCAACTGCTGTTGAGTGCTTCCCTTTGTTCTTTATTATTGCTGATTTTTAATACCTACTGCCAGTTTCCTAACCCCCAATTCCTGAAAGACGTGTGCTTTCCTTGGGGTGCAATTCTTTTTTTTTTGCGGTACGCGGGCCTCTCACTGTTGTGGCCTCTCCCATTGCGGAGCACAGGCTCCAGACGCGCAGGCTCAGTGGCCATGGCCCACGGGCCCAGCCGCTCCGTGGCATGTGGGATCTTCCCGGACCGGGGCACGAACCCGTGTCCCCTGCATCGGCAGGCGGACTGTCAACCACTGCGCCACCAGGGAAGCCCGGGGTGCAAGTCTTGACGTGATCACAGAATTGTTACTGTGTGGAAGTGGGACAAGGTGTTTAACTATGTGGAATGTGTAATAAATCCAACTGCTCTTTGCATGGACCAGTCCAGCCAGTCATTGACAAGACAGCTAGAAAAGAGAATGTTTCCCTTGAACTTGGACTTTAGGTGCCCATGGCTGCAGCTCCTGGGCATGGTCAGCTGGTGGGAGAAGAGGTGTTGAGCAGATCCATGAATGTACGCAGCTCTGGTCCTCGCCTGTGTCTCCTGAGGGACCATGGCTAGAGCCACCACATGAGGGGACAGGGCTATATCCTCCAGTGCCCATAAGAAGGACGTGGAGGTGAGTTTTCTTTATTGGGAGTAGAGGGGACTTCGTGTCTGAAATGTCTGGATTTGGCAAAGAGAGTATAGCTTTCAGTGTTTTTGACTGTTAATTTTATTGAAATTGAGTCAGGTTTCTTTGTTTTAAAGGAATGGATAGATGTAAAATTGAGATGGAACCCCGATGACTACAGTGGAATAAAAGTTATACGAGTCCCTTCAGACTCTCTCTGGACTCCAGACATTGTTTTGTTTGATAAGTAAGTTATATCCAGAATACCATTTTTTTGTTTTCAAAAGAAAACAACTGTATTACTATTAGGCACTAGTAATTTTTTCTTCCTTTTGAAAATTGTTTAGCTATAAAGTCAGAGGACTTCATCTTGTGTTCTCTCATTTCATGAACCTACAGATAGGTTCTGTGGATCCTTTCCCTTTTTTGGTATATTGTTTTCTGATCGTAAGTGTTCTTGGATTTCAAAAATTTGTAAAACATTTGGGAAGTCCAAAAAGGTATAAGGAAGTTGGGGGGAATATAATCAATCCCGTTATTACCATCACTTGGTGGCAACCACTGTTATAGACTTACACGCATGGTGGGCTTACTCTGTGCCTGGCGTGACGCTCAGTGCCTTATCTTTATTCATTCAGTTCTCAAGATAACCTTATGAACTAGGTACGATCACATCTATTTGACAGATGAGAAAATGGAGGCCGAAGATAGTTACACTTGTCCAGGATCACACAGCTCACACGTGGTGCGTGGGGAGTAGCCTGACATCCCCATTTACACTCTTACTTTCTAGACTACATATTTGGCAGACTGCCTTCCAGATTTTTTGGTAATGGTTAAAAATAGTTAAGGTCATGCTTTATGTTTAAATATGCATCCTTCTAATTTTGCTTTAAATACTGTATAAGAATCTCCCACAATGAGGAATGTTGGATTAACTATTAACTCATATTTGTAGGTATTCTACCTAAGTGTGTTTTGAGGATGGTTTTTAACTTAGGGGAGAGGATACTTCTGGGTGCCAGTTTCATTTTTTTCTAGGACCAACCACTCCAGGACATTTCTGGGAATTTGTGCTTATCCTAATGCACTTTGTCTTGTTTGCAAGAAGGCATTGACATGAGGACAGAGCAAATGCTAAGCAAAAAATACCTTTCACTTTTCAAACCTTTACCTCCGTGCTTCTCAACATGGAAGGAGTGAACAAAGCATGATGCAGCTTCCTGGAGCATCATCTTACTCTAAGTCATTGCAAACATTTGGATATTTAACATGGATATATCACATAGGAGTGTGCAAAAGCCACACGAATTTTAAGGTAGAGAGCAATATTTCGAAGATAGCTCATGTTGGTGGTGATGTTTCCTGCTAGACTTCTCCAGTGCGTGAGTTCACACGATGGCAGAGTTGGAGAGGGACGGCTGTTTTCCAGGGCTGTGCCCAGTTTGGGGCTATTGTTCTTTCCCTGTCAGTGTAGGAAGCGTCCAGTATCTGTCATGGAGGGAGAAGAACACTGAGGGGAGAAGGGGACGTCTAGGAATGTGGATTCAGGTTCTGGCTCTGTGCACATCCATTGTTATAAATTAGCCTAATTACATTCTGTGTGTAATCAAAGTGAAGTCATTTCAACACTTGAATCTCAGGATTCTGTGAATATAGATCTGTCAGTCCTGGAGTAGACATGGAAATAGGGGTTTAGTTTCAATGGAGTTAGATATTTAAGGGCAGTGTCTTTAAACTAGAGTCCCTTACGTGGAGCAGGTATATCCCAAGTGTAACAATTTAAAAAGTATTTCGTGCTATGGTATAGGTTTTCTTTTATATTAGGCTTGTAAAACGCACGCCCAGGTTGTTTAATCTCTGCATTGTTACTGTGCATGTATGTATTTCAGTGCAGATGGACGTTTTGAAGGGGCCAGTACGAAAACTGTCGTCAGGTACGATGGCACTGTTACCTGGACTCCACCGGCAAACTACAAAAGTTCCTGTACCATTGATGTCACATTTTTCCCATTTGATCTCCAAAACTGTTCCATGAAATTTGGTTCTTGGACTTACGATGGATCACAGGTTGATATAATTTTGGAGGATCAAGATGTTGACAAGAGAGATTTTTTTGATAATGGAGAATGGGAAATTGTGAGCGCAACAGGAAGCAAAGGAAACAGAACCGACAGCTGTTGCTGGTATCCTTACATCACTTACTCATTTGTAATTAAGCGTCTGCCTCTCTTTTATACCTTGTTCCTTATTATACCCTGTATTGGGCTCTCGTTTTTAACCATACTTGTCTTCTATCTTCCTTCAAATGAAGGTGAAAAGATTTGTCTCTGCACTTCAGTACTCGTGTCTCTGACTGTCTTCCTTCTTGTTATTGAAGAGATCATACCCTCATCTTCCAAAGTCATACCTCTAATTGGAGAATACCTGGTGTTTACCATGATCTTTGTGACACTATCCATCATGGTCACTGTCTTTGCTATCAACATCCATCACCGTTCTTCCTCAACACATAACGCTATGGCTCCGTGGGTCCGCAAGATATTTCTTCAGAAGCTTCCAACACTGCTTTGCATGCGAAGTCATGTAGATAGGTGCTTCAGTCAGAAGGAGGAAACTGAGAGCAGCCGTGGACCAAAATCTAGAAACACACTGGAAGCTGCACTTGATTCCATTCGCTACATCACAAGACACGTCATGAAGGAGAATGATGTCCGTGAGGTCTGTGACCGCGTATATTTACAAATGCAGATCTGTTTTAATTCTAAGTCGGGCAAACAGCATGACCCTTAAGACTAAGTATAGATTGAGGGCCAGAGATGTTGACACACTGTTCTGTAAAAGATCTTTACTAAAATTTCAGTTAAAACATCTGCAAAATGTGGCATGTACACAAATCTCACGTCTCCTTTTCCCCCATCAGCATCTTGGATGACTTTTGAAAACACTTTGTGTTATGCTGACTGTTCTGTTATTCTAAGGCATAGTAATCCTGCCGTTTGGTTTTTGGCTCTGACATGATTAACTGTTTTAATTTGATCTTCAGTAACTTTGTTTCTGGATTCTATAGTAATCTGCAGACACAACTGCATTATAGTTTATCAAAAGTGATTTCATTTTTTAAAGAATGAGTCTAATGGAGCCTTTATAAATACAGCCAAGATATTTTTCTAGAATAAATCTTTTTGTTGTTCACTTATAAGAATGTTAGCGAAATCAAAAGCAGTAAGCTATTCTCAGGTGTTATATATTATACATCAACGTGTACAAGTGAAGCTTAGTGTAGTACTTAATAATATGCTTAATTTGCTTAAAAACAAAAATTTGCTCAAAACTTTATTATAGAAAAATAACTCACTGGCTCCTTATTTAAGGTTAATATTTAAAATGCAAGAATTGAACTATGAATACATTTTATTAATGTGATCATATCGAACTGGAGTTTTCTTTCAAAACATGTAATATTTCAGTCTTGTCACTATTATTTCTATTGTGTAATTTTTAAAAATTATTTATTTATTTTTGGCTGCGTTGCATCTTTGTTGCTGCGCATGGCTTTCTCTAGTTGCAGCAAGCAGGGGCTACTCTTCGTTGCGGTGCACGGGCTTCTCATTGCGGTGGCTTCTCTTGTTGCAGAGCACAGGCTCTAGGCGCATAGGCTTCAGTAGTTGTAGCATGCGGACTCAGTAGCTGTGGCTCACGGGCTTAGTTGCTCCGAGGCATGTGGGATCCTCCCAGACCAGGGCTCGAACCCACGTCCCCTGCATTGGCAGGTGGATTCTTAACCACTGCGCCACCAGGGAAGCCCTGTGTAATATTTTTAAAGCTACGACTATAGTACTATTTTCATAATTGAATTTACTTTGAGTAGTCGCATTAAAATTATATGAATTCTCTCACAGATACAGAGAACAAACTAGTGGTTACCAGTGGTGAAAGGAAAGAGGGGGGAAAGGTAGGGGCAGGGGACTAAGAGGTACAAACTACTATATATAAAAAAGCTATCAAGATATATTGTACAGCACAGGGAATACAGCCAATATTTTATAATAACTTAAATGGAGTATAATCTATAAAAATTTAGAATCACTATGTTGTACACCTGAAACTAATATAATCAAAAAATAATAAAATAGTACCTAGAATAAAAAATGTATATGAATTCTAATCTCTACCGCCTTTTTAAATGGAAAAATTTCTAGCAGGCGTGGTAAGCAGGTGGAATGAATCCGGTAAAATAACAGCCCTCCCCGCAAAGGGACATTTGACATATGTTTCTAATAAACTTTTAAAAAAATTTTATTGTAGTTGATTTACAATGTTGTTTTAATCTAATAAACTTTTAATGCTTGTGGATCATAAAGTTTCTATTTGGTGTAAGTATAATTAGTTTATAAGGTGAAGCTATCAATGGAGTCTTAAAAAATACATATATTAGGGGCTTCCCTTCCCTGGTGGCGCAGTGGTTAAAAATCTGCCTGTCAATGCAGGGGACACAGGTTCGAGCCCTGGTCCGGGAAGATCCCACATGCCATGGAGCAAATAAGCCTGTGCGCCACAACTACTGAGCCTGTGCTGTAGAGCCCATGAGCCACAACTACTGAAGCCCGTGTGCCTAGAGCCCATGCTCCACAACAAGAGAAGCCACCACAATGAGAAGCCCACACAGCACAACGAAGAGTGGCCCCTGCTCGCTGCAATTAGAGAAAGCCAGTGCGCAGCAACGAAGACACAACACAGCCAAAAATAAATAAATAAATATTTTAAAATACAGATATTAGATAATGATATGGATTGAGATGGGATTTAATGAATGTCTGCAAAGTGTTGTGCAAAAGGATCCGAGCTCCTTCCAAGAGGGCCAGTAAATGGGGTTTATTTTCAGGGGAAAAACTTATAAGTAGAGAAGCAGTAGGGTGTTTATAATCCATTAAATTCTACATTATCCTGAAACTTGGGGCACAGTTCCTGTAGAAGACCCAGTGCTTCATAGAGAAAAGGGGCTAGGGAAGCTCGTGGTCAAGGAAGTGGCCTGGTGGGAGGGAACCTCTGGTGCTCGGGGCCTGGTCTCAGCCTGCCCTTCCCTTGAGGTCACTCACACCTGCTGAGCCAGCTCCCTGCTTGGGCTGCGAAAACAGGGAGGGAATGAGCTCACCAGAAGCTCTGAACTCATGAGCTTAGGTTCAAATGGTCCCTAGGAAATCCTAGGAAAGTAAAGCAGGTGGGGTGAGGAAGAAGATTAACAGCTGTTGAATACATATTATTCTGAAGCAACTTTTAATTTGTCATGAAATTAACTTCAGGCTGAATTATTTTCAAAAATTAAAAGAAGTAAACAATACTGGGCTGAACAAGTAATAAAGATAACTGTATATAGTAAGAATTAAAAAGATGTTTTAAAGTTTATTTTAAAATATCTAAGTACTATATTTTATTAAAATTCTATCAGAATAACCCACTTATATTACAAGTCGATGTGTAAATTTATGAATTTTGTGTCTTAATTATTTAACATGGGTTTTTTATTTTTTGATACAGGTTGTTGAAGATTGGCAATTCATAGCCCAGGTTCTTGATCGGATGTTTCTGTGGACTTTTCTTCTGGTTTCAGTTGTTGGATCTCTTGGGCTTTTTGTTCCAGTTATCTATAAATGGGCAAATATAATAGTACCAATTCATATTGGAAACGCAAATAAGTGACACTTCCCTAGGGGCTGTAGTAGGAATTTAGTTAAAAGGCACATAATTCTTATGGCACCTATAAAATTATGAAAATGTAAATTGTGTTTAAAATTTGATGCAAGCTTCAACAGATTACAGACACTAACATCAGTTTATCTCAATAGACTGCCCATTAGAACATCTACCTGCATGACTGAAGTAATAACTGGCTGAATAACATTTGATCTTTTAAAAATAGCAGCACAAAATATTATCTAAACTGTACTAGTAAAAATCTAATGTTTGTATCCTGTCAATTCTGCTTTGTAATCAACAGTTAAGTTCATCTTTTGACTGTGCTGGGAAATTCCTGTTGTATTTGAAGACTGATTTCATTTAGTAAAGGTACACATTTAAAAATTCTCTCTGTCCTGTATTCATTGGGTAAGAGCTAATCTTAAGTATAATATATTGCTGTAGTAAATAAGCTGACTACTTGGTATGATAATGATTGAATGTGATGCTACTTTTCTATAAGGAACATTTTTAAAAAATGAAAAATGGGAACTGGGAACTCCTTTAAGGCTTACTTTATTTTGTAGATGCGTAAACTGAATAATTATTAACTATTTTTACAGCCTACCTTCCATTGTGAAATCATACAACAGATAACTCGTGTCGACATGCAGTAGCATATCCTTAACATTCATTTCAATCCTTTTGTCCACTTTTTCCCACAATTAATAGAACCACCTTCTATATAAATTCTGGTAGCATCTTTTTATCTTTGATCTTGGAAGTGTCCATGACAACTAAGTGAATCCCATTTTAAGAACACGTCTGTGGATACTACTAAATTGTTCTGTGAGAAAACCATCTTCTAAAATTAAAGGTGGTATTTATGTATAAGCACATTGTTACATACCTGTGATGTTTCAATTTTATCTCTTTCATTCCAACAGTTACAGTACTAGAATATTAGTGTTGCAAGGGCCTTTAGACGTAATCTGGTCTTAGCCTATTACTACTTACTTATTCAATACAGTATCATGTATCACAGGTAGACAAGTTAAAATTTCATCTCTACTGTCATACAGAGTGAAGTAAGTCAGAAAAACAGATATCGTGTATTAACGCATATATGTGGAACCTAGAAAAATGGTACATATGAACCGGTTTGCAGGGCAGAAATTGAGACACAGATGTAGAGAACAAACGTATGGACACCAGTGGGGGAAAGGAGCGGGGGTGGTGGTGGTGGTGGTGGTGGGATGAATTGGGCAATTGGGATTGACATATATACACTGATGTGTATAAAATTGAGGACTAATAAGAACCTGCTGTATAAAAAAATTAATAAAATAAAATTCAAACCAACAAAAACAGAAAAAAAAATTTTTCATCTTTAATGTCCCTGACTCAGCTATGACCAGGAAGAAAATACTGACAGAAATCTTGTATTCGATTTTGAACTCTTAGCTCTTGAGAGAACAACTGCCTTATTTATTTATAGTAACAGATCTAAGTTCAATTAAACACTCCTTAGAAGGCAGAAGGGATCCTGTCTAATTTGCCTTTTATTTTAGGCAGGTGTTTAATGCTATTTAGTGAGTGAAAGTCTCCTCGTTCGATCAGTTTAAATTGCCAGTTGGCTGTCATAGCATGTATATATCCCCGATCCCTCTTATTATGTTTCCATTACTATTACTTTAAAATTTTACATGTAAATACATTTTATAGAAATCTTCTTTTGGCTTACTGAAACATGAGTCACAGTGGGCTGCAATTTTGTCAGTTTTATTTTTGCATAGGAAAAACATCATAATGACTAATGAGAAGATTAAAATGGTCTCTGTGTATCATCATCTCTTGCCAGTGGTTATTCAGATTCAGAAGTGGAGTATGGGATACTCTCTCCTTAATAATTTGTCTAAAGCAGTGGTTCTCAAAGGGGCAGTTTTGCCCCTGAGGGGATATTTCTGGTCGTCACACCTGGCAAGGGATGGGGGTTATGTTATTGGCATCTAGTGGGTAGGGGCCAGGGTGCTCTTAAAGATCCTACAACGTACAGGACAGACCCCGTCCCCCCTCAACACAGAATTATCTGGCCCAAAATGTTACTAGTGCTAAGGCTGAGAAACCCCGTTCAGTAACAATGACTGTGTGATGAGGTATAATTTCTCATAGTATAATAATTTAGAATTATGCAAAATAAATAACTGAGGCCATCTACAATGAGGGCATGGTCCTTAGACTCTTGAAAAACAAACAGTTAAAAAAAAAAAAAGGTGCATGGTAAGAAATAACAGTAGTGAGACCTTACTGAAATAGTATAAACTGCAAGGAGATTGTGAGCTAAACAAGGAAACCACTGGGAAATCTGTTGTGATACTGAAAACAATTTTTCGTATTTCTGAACAGTAAGGTTTTTTTTTTAAAATCCAGTTACATCTCGACTGCTAAAAAAAAAAACAGTTTTCATATTTAGTCCATTTTTACATGGTCCACAGCACAGCATGCTACTTTATCACTGCAGAAGAATTATATTCTGACATTACCTTACCCAAAAGGCTGGTTCAGTATTCATTTAGCCATAATTCTCTTGACATTTTTCTTGCATGAATCTTTTTTTTTTTTTAACAAAAGTCAAGACAACTGGATAATAAGTAAACCTTGAAATGTCAAAAGCAAAGCCAGTAGCTTGATGATAGGAAGTGATGATAGGAAGCTCTATTGAGAAAAAGCTTAAATGTAAGACCTAAAACAATAAAACTCTTAGAAGAAAACAGGACAATGCTTTATGACATTGGATTTGGCAATGATTTCTTGGATATGACACAAAAAGCACAGGTAATGAAAGAAAAAGCAGACAGATTGGACTTCATGAAAATTAAAAAATTTTGTGCATCAAAAGACACTATTGACAGTAAAAAGGCAACCCACAGAATGGGAGAAAATATTTGCAAATCATATATCTGATAAAGGATTAATATCTAGAATACATAGCGACCTCCTAAAACAATAAAAAGCGCAATTCAAAACTGGACAAAGATCTTGAATAGACATTTCTCCAAAGAAGAAATGGCCACAAATGGCCAATAAGCACGTGAAAAAAATGCTCAAAATCACTAATCATTAGAGAAATGAAATCAAAACTACAATGAGATACTGACTCACAACCAATAGGTTTGCTATTATCAGAAAAACAAAACAGGGCTTCGCTGGTGGCCCTGGCTGCTGAGCTTGCGCGTCCGGAGCCTGTGCTCCGCAACGGGAGACGCCACGACAGTGAGAGGCCTGCGTACCGAAAAAAAAAAAAGTATGATGAGGATGTGGAGAAACTGGGGAGAATCCACCCTTGTACATTGTTGGTGGCAATACAGAATGGTATCGCCATGGTGGAAAACAGTATGGCAGTTCCTCAAAAAATTAAAAATAGAATTGCCATATGATCGAGCAATTCCACTTCTGGGTATATCCCCAAAGGAACTGAAAGCAAGGTATCGGAGAGAGTACACCCATGTTCATAGCAGCATTATCCACAACAGCTAAAACATGGGAGCAACCCAAGTGTCCATCAACAGATAAATGGATAAGCAAAATGTATATACTTAAAATTGACTATTATTCAGCCTTAAAAAGTAAGGAAATTCTGCAATATGCTACAACATGGATGAACCTTAGGGACATTCTGTGAAGTGAAATAAGCCAGTCACAAAAAGACAAATACTGTATGATTCCACTTATATGAGGTACTTAGAGTAGTCAAAGTCATAAAGACAAAGTGTAATGATGGTTGCTGGTGGGAGGGGAGAATGGGGAATTATTGTTTAACTGGTCTATAGTTTTACAAGTTATGGGGATGGATGGTGGTGATGGTTACACAACAATGTGAATATATATATATATATATATATATATTTTTTTTTTTTTTGCGGTACGCGGGCCTCTCACTGTTGTGGGCTCTCCCGTTGCGGAGCACAAGGCTCCAGACGCGCAGGCTCAGCGGCCATGGCTCACGGGCCCAGCCGCTCCGCAGCATGTGGGATCCTCCTGGACCGGGGCACGAACCCGTGTCCCCTGCATCGGCAGGCGGACTGTCAACCACGGCGCCACCAGGGAAGCTCTGAATATATTTAATACCACTGAACTGTGCCCTTAAACATGGTTAAGATGGTACATTTTATGCTAAGTGAATTTTACCACAACAAAAAATAAAATTAAAAAAACAGTGAGCCGCCTCTCCCCCAATACACATAAGTAACCTCATAAGTAACACACAGTTTAGTGCTTATGCATCATCCCTGGCCATCAAAGGTTGCAGAAACAATCCTGCTGTCCCTAAAATGCACACCAGAATGAAAACCCACAGAAATATACGATCAATCACCATGGCAACATACTTCCAATCGTCTTGAATCTGAAAGACAAAAACAAACATCATGAAAGAGGAAAAAATAAAGCAGGAAGGAAAAGGCAAGGTGGACACATTTTCAATATTGAATATCTAATAAATGGGTTTCAGTAGAAGAAGCCATTCTGCTTGCCAATATGCAAGAAACCTCTTTTTTCTAATGGATGTAGTCTGAGGAAGTCTACCATTCTCAAGTTTCTCTTTATGCACTAGAGAAACAGGAATAAAATATCTGTCATATTAAATGTTTTAAATCAAATTTCTTAACATCTACATAACCCTTTTTTTCCCTAAAAATTGAATTCCAATTTATAAAGTTAGTTAAAACCAGTTAAC
The DNA here is from genome assembly GCF_964374135.1 of Grampus griseus. Taxonomy (NCBI): domain Eukaryota; kingdom Metazoa; phylum Chordata; class Mammalia; order Artiodactyla; family Delphinidae; genus Grampus; species Grampus griseus. The sequence goes on along the minus strand of NC_139018.1, from coordinate 119,665,958 downwards.
TTGATTTACACCTCTGCAGGAGGATTCTGGGCCTTGGTTAGAATAGCTAATACAGTCCAACATAATTCAGAGTACTAGCTCTTATCCAGTTTTAGATACTAATTTCCTTGTAACGTCTGTTTCAAAAATGAAATAAGCACATCAGGGTAAGCCCATCATCACTCTTCCTCTCCCACTGCCCTCTCTCCACAATGCCCAACTAGCCAAGTATCATCTTCAATTAGAAGGCCAAAGGATCATGGAATTCCGTACAGTTACAGAACAGGTTCAAAATCAGAAATCAATGCTGACCATAAAGTAAAGATGGAAGAAAGAGCAAGACTAATTGTATACAAGACAGCTTCAATTTAGGCTTGAAATAGGAAGGAGAACTGCACATTAATTATACTAGACAACTCAGAAGGGAAACCATAATTGGACTGAGAAAAAGAGAACCCATGAATCAACTGATTTTGAAGAAATAATCACATAATAGAGAGGCAGCATGTGATTTAGTAATTTAATTAAGTGCACTGAAATGGGGCTGGGAGACAAGGATTTTATTTCACCATTATGAGCGTGAGTGAACGTGTCCCTCTGATGACATTGAGAAGTCAGTGGATTAGAGCTATAATGCCCTATTTGCCACCGGTTACTTATTTGAATTCCTAAGACTTTGGGTGTAAAAGATTCCAATATACAATAGACGCTGTGATTCCTGCCAACCCCCTACTGGCTAAACCTCCTAGGGCCTAGGAGGCAGCGGGGTGGGAAAACCAAGACTTGTTATAATCCCAGCTCTGCTCCTTTCTAGGCACGAGAATCTGGGTAAATTATGTGACCTCTCTCAGCCTCAATTTCCTCCTTGGTAAATCGGGGATAAGAACAGTACCTAATTCAGAGAGTTGTTATGAGGATTAAATGAAATATGTGCCTGGCACAGGGTCCTTAATGAATAATACCTACTGATATTAATGCTGACTTTAAAAATGACCATTAACCAAGTATAAATCTTCCTCTGAGAGCACTTCACATGGTTTAGCCTGGTGAAGAAAGAGGGGACTTGGGTTTTACACATGAATACAAACAGTGCTGCAAACAGAGCTGGGTGAAACTTAATTTTATGTCTAACTCTGAGTCTTTAAGGCACAAGGACACTGGTCATTCTCTGGAAACTTTGGCACTAGTGATGCACGAACAGGTAGATGAGTGTTGGGCAGAACGGTGAACTAGCCCAAGCACTTGGCTCTGTTTCCCAGCCCAACCCTGGAGATGTCCCAGAAACAAGAGGAGACCGTGCCTTAAAGACTCTCAGAAACCTGGGCAGGTGTGGACTGCTGAGTGTGAGCATGCGGTTGGAAGAGAAGGGTCTCGGTGGAGGGAAGGACTGGGGAAGGCTTGGTTGTGCTCTTCTCTCCCCCAACCCTGTGCCTCTTTCCAGCCTGCCACTCCCAGCCCAGAGATGCAGGCAGGGTCACTTGTCAGCAAAGAAGGGCCTGGCTGAGGGGAAGAGCAGAGCAGAGGTGCCCACTGATTGGTGGGGCCTGAGGCTTCCCTCCTCGCTCCCCACATCAAAGATGAACAACTGCAGTTGCGTGAAAGGGACGTGGAGGAGCTCCTCACGGACAAGGTCAGCTGGAGGGGAGGAAACGCCCCTGAAGGGGCGTCTAGCCCAGTTTGTGGCCATGTGGGTCCTCTGCCTTGGGAAGCATGGGTTTGGGCCCCTCAAACACAGTTCAGTAAGGATGGCTGACACCCCCAGAAAAGGTGAGTTTACAGGCCCCCAATACACAAACTTAGGTATTTGAAAGAAAATTCATGGAACAGATAGGTTAAGGATCTAAACTAAACAAGACAGTCTTTTGAGACTATCCAGATAGTCACTGGATAGGAGAGAATACTGGAAACACGAAGTTAGGAACAAGCAGTGTTATAGAAGAATCAAGTGGAAATACAAGTGTGAACAACAGACAAGTCGCGATAAAGAACTCAAGAGCTGGGGTGACTGGCAAGGGTAAATACAGCCCCGGAAAGAAACAGGGAGGAGAGTAAGGACCTCACCTAGGGCAGCGATGTAAAAGAAAAGCTAGGAGATGGAGAAGCTGGGAGCAGAGGTATCCCATCTGTACAGCAACAGTTCAGGGAAAGAGAAAAGAAGGGTGAACAGGAGATCTTTACAGAAATAACATTGACTTCCCCAGAGTTAAAGTGAGATGAAAAACCTTGGAATTAAATGGCTCACAGGAATGCCAAACAGACTAGGAGAGACCCACACCAACACGTTGTGTTTGGTGTCATTCGATTTCTCTACAAACAGAAAATTCTAATAGCTTCTAGATAGAATAGATTGCTTGCAAAGGAACAACATTCAGATTAATTAAAACTTTTTCAGAAACGACACTGAGGCAAAAAGGCCATGGAGTGTTATTTAAGTATTTAAGGAAAAGAACTTCAACCCTAGAATTTCGTATCCAGCTAAACTCGCACTTAAAAGTGAGGGCACATGGGGTTCCCTGGTGGCGCAGTGGTTGAGAGTCTGTCTGCCGATGCAGGGGACACGGGTTCGTGCCCCGGTCCGGGAAGATCCCACGTGCTGCGGAGCAGCTGGGCCCGTGAGCCATGGCCGCTGAGCCTGTGCGTCCGGAGCCTGTGCTCCGCAACGGGAGAGGCCACAACAGTGAGAGGCCTGCATACTGCAAAAAAAAAAAAGTGAGGGCACAATACAGTTTAAAAAAAAATTATTTATTTTTGTCTGTGTTGGATCTTCGTTGCTGTGTGCGGGTTTTCCCTTATTGCGGTGAGTAGGGTCTACTCTTCGTTGTGGTGCATGGGCTTCTCATTGCGGTGGCTTCTCTTGTTGTGGAGCACGGGCTCTAGGCGCGTGGGCTCAGTAGTTGTGGCACACGGGCTTAGTTGCTCTGCAGCGTGTGGGATCTTCCTGCATGAGGGCTCGAACCCGTGTCCCCTGCATTGTCAGGCAGATTCTTAACCACTGCGCCACCAGGGAAGCCCCACAATACATTTTTAAGCTTACAGGCCCCAAAAGGTTTACCCATAAACAATCCTGAGAAGGCATGCCAACACAAAGAGATAAATCCAGGAGGACACCATAAGTAGATGTGAGGGGTGACTATAGACTAAATAAAAAAAGGAAGGTCAAAAACCAAAACATATATTCATGAAAAACCAAAACTAAAGCTCTAGTAACACCCAGGTAACCAAAGCAGTGAGGAAGATCAGAGGGGAAGGACAGTTGGGTGGGGGCAAAACACAGATACTTAAAAATGTAAGAGACCAATTGATATGGAAAACGGAACTTGAGCATGGGTTTAAATCAGTTAGGAAGAGCTAGTAGAAAAATAAAAATAAAGCACACGACTTTCAACCAGCAAAAAATATTCAAACTTTCTAGTAAACAGCAAGAACTGAGGCAAAAAGAAAGTAAATGGAAAACGCGAAATAAGATGGCCAAAATTTAACCCTAGAAAACAGTAATTACAACACATGTAAATAAATCATTGATCAGAAGTCTGACTCTAGTTGGAATGAATGAACTAACAGATATACATACATATATAGATATATCTCTCTATCTGTATCTGAACCAAACAAAACAAGTTGTATCAGGGTTATTAGCTCAAAAGATCATGGCTCTGATCTATGCACACCTCCAAGACCTCAAGAACAACTCATACAGTGGAACCAACTTCAAACGATCAGCCGTCAAAACCGTAAGACGGAGAGTATTAACATGAGACCACAAGCTCCCTAACTAGTTTTCTAACTTGTAACCCAATCCTAGCCCTAACTCTGAATTTAGAGTATTAAACACCTCACAAGTGTGAGCAAGTAGGGGTGACCAACACAAACAACTTGAAAAGAGAACAGCCAAGGCAGGTGACACGATGACACTCCTGTCCCTCTGGGATCTGGCGTGTCCAGGGACAGTCATTCACAGGCTCTCAGCACCCTCAGGAGATGGCTCTGGGAGAACCAAGCCTGTTCATTCCAAGTGCCTAGGAGCCCAGGACAGTTAAAACCAACCAAGTTGGAGCCAGGGAATTAGGAAATTAAAATACCTCTAGAAAACTCTATGTAAACAGCAGCATGTCCGTCACACAGTAAGAGAGAAAGAAGGCATCCTTCAGACAGCCCAACTCTCCTCAGAGCACTGAGTAGGCATCTTTATTCTAACACCTGCCACCCTTTCATAAACAGGTTGCAATCCACTGGACGGTGGTCCAGATTTCTGCTTTCTCTGGAAAAACAATGGGACCACATTCATCTGTGGTAACAGATGACCAGAAGTGAGCAGTGGCTGCCCCTTGAGATGAACCATGTGCCTCTAGCTGGCCACATTCAGGCTATTTCACTAATTTACCTTCCTGGCATTTCAGCTGTGACTTCCCTTTCAGTAACATTTTTTTTTTTACTCTCTGCCTCCGTCACACGTCTTGTGGAAACTCTAACGCTAACTAAAACCCTCGTGAAACTCTTAACACCTTATATGGTTCCTAGTAAATAATTTTTGGAATAAAGATAGTTTCTAATAGCCTGACAAAGACGATGGGTACTTAGATCTCAATCTTTAGTAAATTATCACTCAAAAGAAGTGATTATTTTTAAAAGAAAGGGTAGAGAATATCTGCAAAAGTGAGTAGTGTTAGACAAATGAGATTCTCTAATCATGTACTTAATGTCCAACAACTGCTTCAGGGACTTCCCGGTGCTCCAGTGGTTAAGACTTCGACTTCCAATGCAGGGGGTGTGGGTTCGATCCCTGGTCCCGGAGCTAAGATCCCACGTGCCACAGGGCCAAAAAACCAAAACATAAAACAGAAGCAATGTTGTAAAAAATTCAATGAAGACTTGAAAAAAAAAAACCAACCAACCAACTACTTCAATTGAATTTAAAGGAGGGCCTGACTTTTTGGCTAAATTTCTGGTATCAGTGGGAGGTTTTGCATTGTTACAGTCACAAGTGGGCTCAGAGTTGCTCAGATGGGTGGGGTGAGGACACGGGGCCACTGTTGCTATCTCCCTCCTGTCTCATCTACTTTAATATGCCGTTCACAGCTGAATAAAAGAGGCTCCAGACATTTCCTACCAACATTAATTACCTACAGTGCATCAGGAGCTGAAATTATCTGGTAATTAGCTCTTTGCTAATAATCAACTTAAAAACAGAACCAGTTAATTTTAAAGCAGAGCTTCTTAAAAAATTATTGAACATGATTCTGGTAACCTTGGGGGTAAACAGTGTGGGAACAGCCAAACACATAAGTGTAAAGCTTCCCCATTACTAATACCTATCACTAGTTCTAGCATAAGATTTTTGAAGGAAATACAAGTTCACCCAATGAAAAAAAGATGGGCAAGAGTGTGAATAGATAGTTCACAAAAGAAGATATCCAAATGGCCAATAAGCATATGAAAAAAAGCCCTAATCATTAGTCCACAGGGACAAGAAAGGCCACTTCACCCCCGTTTGGCGAGGATGGGCAGCAGCTGGAACTCTCAAACATTGCCAGGGGGCATGTCAATCGGCTCAAACCCTTTGGAAACCTGACAGTGTCCACTAAAGTGAAAAGTACACCTCTCCAGTGATCCAGCAATTCCACCCCTAGGAATGTAGCCAGGAGAAACGAGTGTATATATTCACCAAAAGATATGTATAAATTTATAGCAGCTTTATTCATATCGCCCCAAACTGGAAATAACCAAATGTCCAACAACTGTAGAATGAATAAACAGAAGGCGGTGTCGTCATACTGTAGAATCTTACACACCAATAACAAACCACAAGGATAAACCTCAGACATCTTTGTACACTTTGCTGAATGAAAGAAGTCTGATATGAAAGTTTATGCTATGCGATTCCACGTATATGAAGTTCAAGAATAGGTAAAATTAATTAACATAAAAGACGTCGGGATCAGTGGTTACTGAGGAGGGAGGGAGGGGGTTACTGACTGGGGAGGGGCACAAGGGAACCGTCTGGGGCACTGGAAATGTTCTATACCTTTATCTAGATCATGGTTATGTGGGTGTACACATAATGTAAAAATTCACTGAGATGTAGACTTAAGAGGTGTGTACTTTATGTAAATTACTCTTAAAGGGGAGTAGGGAGACACAACGAGTAAAGTTTAAAATGTCAGCTCAGCTGATCAGTACTAATTGGAGATCATCTGGCCTCATGCCCTCTTCCAGCCTACCTCCTAATCCACTCACTCAGCATCAGGTGTTCCAATGGCCCAAACTAATGGCAGCCCAGCAGCTAAATGCAGGGCACCACATACTCACAACCTTTATCATCCCATTTTACAGATGAAAAGACAGACTCACAGAGGTGAGGCGGTGTATCCAAGGATAAATAACTGGTAAATGAGGAGCTGGTCTGAACACAAGCCACTGATGCCAGTCTAATTCCTTGCCCACAAGGAACCAATACAATGTTTGTTGAATGAATGAATGACCAATGTAATAACAGACATATCCTTACCTCTTTGGCTTCATTCTGTGCTTTCATATTTTCAGCAATATACTTGACACTTTGGATAGCTTCTCTGATTTCTGGTGACAGAGCAGAGAGGGACAGCACGGCATTGACGGATTCAGAACTGGAGCTTCTCGTGAGATTGGCACTGAAATTCAGGATTTTTACCCTGCGGTGGTGGCAGTGGCTACATAGCTCGTCCTGGCAGGGGTAGCCTTCTTTGCAGCTCTTGGACTCTATGTGGCTGAAGCAATTCAGGTTTGAGAGCTCAGCGCTATTGAAGGGTCTTGGCCTCTGAGTGTTACCCTCACTGCTTGCCGGCCTGGTCATGAACATGACCCTGGGAAGAAAGTTCAAGAATATGGTCTTCACCCACATGGGCATCGTGTGTGTGGTGGGGGTCCTGTAGTGCACGTTGAGCACGAAGACGGTGATGACGATGGACAAGGTTACAAAAATCATGGTGAACAGGAGGTACTCGCCGATCAGGGGAATCACCAGAGAGGTGGACGGGATGGTCTCAGTGATCACCAGCAGAAACACAGTCAAGGAGAGGAGGACCGAGATGCAGAGGGTCACCTTCTCGCCGCAGTCGGAGGGCAGGTAGAAGACAAGCACAGTCAGGAAGGAGATGAGCAGGCAGGGGATGATGAGGTTGATGGTGTAGAACAGGGGCAGGCGCCGGATGTACAGCGAGTACGTGATGTCCGTGTAGATCTCCTCGCAGCAGTTGTACTTGATGTCATGTTTGTAGCCTGGGGCTTTGATGATGGCCCACTCACCACTCTCCCAGTAGTCCCTGAGGTTCATGGAGGAGCCGATCAGGACCAGGTCGATTTTTGCCTTGTCGTAGGACCAGGAACCAAACTTCATGGTGCAGTTCTGGTAATCGAATGGGAAGTAGGTCACATCGATTTTGCACGAGCTCTTAAAGATGGCCGGGGGGATCCAAGTCACTTCCCCTGTGTACTTGAGTAAAGCTTTGGTCTTGTCGTCCACCTGGAAATCCCCAACAGCACTGCGGAGACAAAGAGGAGGTGTGCGGCACACAGGTCATTACCATGTGGTCAGCTAGCCCAGCTTCTCATGCTGCCAGCAGGTAAACGGCAAGTAACGATTTGTAAAACTGCAGAATATGAGAGCTCAAAGTGCTGTAAAAGGTCTCGCAGTTCACCATCCCATTTACCAATGGGGATACTGAGGCCCAGGACCCCCCAACCCCCAACGATCTGACACACTCATCACCCCCCGCCCTGGGGCACGTCATGGGTTCATTCCACACCATACAACTCCCAGCTTGATATATATGGAGACACTCCCAAATGCCAGAGATTTTTTTTCTCCTTTAATTGAAGAAATAAAAGAAATGAATGAAAGTGGTCATCAGAGGCAGGTGTTTAGGTGACCTTGGGGATATTTGCCACTCGCTCTCCCTATGGTTTGGCCCTGGTAATGCCTCCTCATTCTGTCTGCATTGGGACCCCAATGTGTGTACACACACGGATGTCAAACCAGACCGTGGACCTGGAAGGGGCTGCAGAGACCACCGTAGGAGCCCACTGCCATTAAACTGAGCCTGTTAGATGGGTCTATTACCAGGCCCTATCTCTGGACCCTGGTTCTACCGTTTACCAAACTCCCCATTCCTCCCTGCACTGTTTTAGAATGAATAATCATGTTTTCTGATTCCTTGTCTTTCAAACCCAGCATGACAGGTTCCTTTGCCTTCTGTGTCCCTATCCTTCCCCATGTTCCTTCTCCCTTCTGTTTAGCTATGTGCGCCCTTTCTATGCAGAGACATACATTATTCCTAGAATTGGCTTGTTGGCATTTATCAGCTGGTTTGTGCAGTGGAAGATTTGCTGACGACCAGCTCAACACCCCGTCCAAGCTCACATCTGAGCATGAAGCCAGCCGGTCCTCATGACAATGGCCTCGCCCAGTGAAAGCTCTTGACATTTCCGTGGGTCAGCCCTGTTGATTTCTTAGAGTTCTGCATTTGAAGGCATGTATGTCCTTCTAAAGGGAGCAACCACTATACCCATTTGCCTGAAGAGCTGGAAAAAAAAAAAAAAAAGACAAACCTATACATTTAGGGATATCCTGGCTGGTTGTTACTGGATAGCACTGTGTGAAGACAGGAGGGGGTGTGTCCGGGCTGTGTCTCCTTGCTGGTCTCTGGCCCTCCCACCGTCACGTGCGTCTGTCGAGCAGGACAGTCGTTACATGTGAAGGCTTGATGTCAAATCCACTACCCGCCTTCACTCCAGCCAGCTGGGTTGTCCCAAAGGTGCCCTGCTGTGTTTATATGTTCTTAGCCCCACTTTATCCTACTGGGCCCTCAATTCCCCACAAGAAGAGGATTCCCAGCTCCAGGAGGAAAGGAGGGGTATGAGAAGTGGGAAGGGGGTGGGGACCCACACAGCCCCAAGTGGACTTGACCATGTTGGGCACCAAGGAGTCCTGGGAGGCTGGCCTACATTACGCAGAGGGCTGAGAGGACCCCTGGAAGGCAGAGGCCTCCAGAACAACTTTCCTTAGGGCATCTGGATCAACAAAATGGACCTTCAGAGCCCAGGGACTAGTCCAGGGCAAAGTATGGCCCACTGGCCTGCCCCCTATTTCTGTACATAAATTTTTATTGGAGCACACAGCCATACCCATTTGTGGTCTATTGTCTGCAGTTACTTTTAAGCTACAAGGGCAGGACTGAGTAGCTGCGACAGAGACTCTAAGGCCCACAAAGCCTAAAATACTTAACTACCTGGCCCTTCACAGGAAAGCTTAATGATCCCTGCTTTAGTCTGATCCCCTCATTTTACCAATGAGGAAACTGAAGGTCAGAGGGCAGGACTGGCTTGCTCAGGGTCCCACACAGAGTCTGTGGCAGGGCCTTGACCAGTCGGAACTTGAGTCCTTAAGTCTGTGTGTCCAAAAGGCCAAACACTGGAGATCAGCTTACCTTGGTTGCTGGTGCACATGTCTGCTATTTTCCAGGGATCCTGGTCACTGTGGCGGCTGCCTACAGACCCCCACAGCTGTGTCTGTCCAGACCAGGAGGCCTGCTTGCTGACAGCGTCAGCGGCCTAGCTCTGCCACCAGGAGACCGAAGATGAAGACCTCGCTGGGTACCAGGGTCTGGCAGAGCCCCAGCCACAGAGAGGGCGCTCGGTAAGTACTAGCTGACTGAACGGATGACCAAAAAGATAAATGAAGCTCTCACCCCCCTGGCTGCCCAAGAGATGGCTGGCAGCAAGGGTCAGCAGAGGGGGAAAGGTCTCACTCAGCCAGTGTGTTGCTGAACCACGTGAGCTGATTAAAAAAAAGAAAAGGCAGGGTGGGTGCAAATGATTAGTTGAGGTATCACTTTAATAGAAGGAAAGAGTAAGAGCTGAAGTGGGGCGAGGGTGGTGAGTGGTATGAGAAAGATCACGATGGCATCCGTTTCTTTAACCTTTCCAAATTTCCTCAGAAAAACAGGGCAACAAGATAGCAAAAGGAAAATCCCGCTGCCCACGTGGTCAACAAAGTTAGGTTACGTGGAACTCTAAGAACCTCAGGTGTGAGAGAGTGGGGTCGAACCACTACCACCAGTGGGACCTGCGTGGGATTCGGGTGGGGTTAGCTGCTGTGGAGGTGGCTGAGGGAAGAGGAAGGGAAGTTCTCCTGTCCCGAAAGCCCCAGACAGAAATCACCAAGAGGTATCTGCCCCTCAAAAAAGAGGACCCCGCTCTGCACTGCATCTTCAGCAAGGGGAACGGTGAAACAGAGAGGGCACCACAGGTTCCAGTTTGTGGGAGAGGACAAAACGATGGGGAGCCACCAGGGTCTGCAGAGGAGGCTGGACTGGGCTCTATCTCAGAAACACCTCCCACCCCAACTGCCTTCCAGAAGGGCAGAGACCCACCCAGAAAAAAGCTACATAGGGTAGGCTTCAAATTGAACAGCGTGGGAAACTGAGAGTAAGAAAAAGAAGATGGTTGAGAAAGTAGAGAAGCAGGTGTCTAGAAGTGGCAGCTCTCAGACTGTGGAGGTGGCTACACGGAGTATTTAAATGCTTCAAGGGAACCACTTGAGGAGGGAACTCCCAAGCAGGTGACACAAGAGACCCACCCTTACCCACTCCCATCCCCTCTGGGAACCTGTCCTAAAAGTACAACAAAGGCCATCAAATAGAGCAACAAAGGCCATCAAACAAGAGCAACAAAAAAGGATTAGACTGAACCTCATATTAACATATTGTAAGAAAAATATGAAAAGTAATTGAATGACAATAGCATACAAGCAGACAAGTGCACACTGCAAAAATATAACCTCAGAGCAGATGAAACTGATAATCTGACATTACAAATTAAGGTAATAGAAAGAACGATCTTTAGAAACTTTGAAAGAGCAGCATAAATTAGAAATAGAAAAGTTAAGAATTTGGGTAAGCAATAGGAGGATGAATAAAGAACTGACAGAACTTAGGAAAGAATGGGAAGAAAGAAATTTAAAAAATCATTTTAGAAATAAAAACTAAAACGTAACAAGCAGCACACACCATGGAAAGTATTGTGATGAAAATAGAAAACAGAAAGGAGAAAAAATTCTTTTAAATCAAAAAGAGACAAAGAAAAAGAATGTGAGAGAAAATAATATGGAAAGAATATAGGTAAAGCAGTTCAAATATATGTGAAAATGGAGTTCCTGGAGAGATAAAGCAATAGAACAGATCTGAAAAACTCTAATTCACAAAACATTTACTGGAATAAAAGAAGGCTTATTATGTATATGGTACAGAGTAAAACAACTAGATTTTAAAGATAAAGGGTAAAATATCTTTGGGTTACCCAAGAAAAAGAACAACGCCCTTGTAAACAAGCTGACTATGAATCCCAATTCATCCAGAACAGTCCTGGTTTACATCTGTGGTCCTGGCACACGTATTAATAGAGTCCCTTTACTCTCCCCAAAGTCACCAGATTTTACAAGAAAAAAAGAAAATTAGACTGGCAATCGTTTTTGACAGCAACACTTCATACCAGAACATGAGTCAGCATTTTTAAGGTTTTCATGGAAGGAAAGTATGAGTGAAGGATTTTATATCAGCAAATGACCTAAGAGTATTACCTAAAAAGGCTACAATGAGTTATGAACTTGTAAGAACTTAGGGTACACTGTGTCCACGAACACTTTCTGAGGATTCTACTAGAGAACGAACTTCAAAGAACAAAAACATGGCAGGAGAAACTGGCATAAGAAGGTAAAAAGTCTTTCTAGTGTGTTGAAATGAAAAGAAACTCTCACCCGAGGTTCAGAGAAACTGAAGTTTTAGTTAGGAGAGAGGAATTGAAGGATAGTCTCTAAATCTTATTTTCAGCTTCAGATTCCAAGGAAATTCCTTATGATATTTGCTCCTCTCCATATCCGATGGAAGCTTTTCACTATGTCTCTCAGTACTGTTAAAAGCACACATCCCTAAAGTACCCCAGCTGTTCACCCAAGGTTGCCAGCAAGAAAACAGCTATGAAATGCAAATCATAAGATTAAGATCTGTGCCCACTGTCTTAATTCTAGCTTAGCAAAAATTCTTACCACCCTGCTCAGCTCCTTAAGAGCCTTTGGACCAGGAGATTTCTACAAACCAGTTAATTTATCTCCTGTCCCAGTTCTTTAAGGACCAATTTACATGTTACATGTTTACAAGTTGCATGAAAGAAACACATTTATGAATGCTGTCTTTTCTTGGAAAAGCAGTAAACAAAACACGGACCTCTAAGAGTTTTATAGTTTCTGGCCTTCCATTTAGGTCTTTAATCCATTTTGAGTTTATTTTTGTGAATGGTGTTAGGGAGTGCTCTAATTTCATTCTTTTACATGTAGCTGTCCAGTTTTCCCAGCACCACTTGTTGAAGAGGCTGTCTTTTCTCCATTGTATATTCTTGCCTCCTTTATCAAAAATAAGGTGACCATATGTGGGTGGGTTTATCTCTGGGCTTTCTATCCTGTTCCATTGATCTATATTTCTGTTTTTGTGCCAGTACCATACTCTCTTGATTACTGTAGCTTAAACTATAATTCAGAAAGAGTCACGTACCACAGTGTTCATGTTCAGCTCTATTTACAATAGCCAGGACATGGAAGCAACCTAAGTGTCCAGCGACAGATGAATGGATAAAGAAGATGTGGCACATATATACAATGGAATTACTCAGCCATAAAAAGAAATGAAACTGAGTTATTTGTAGTGAGGTGGATGGACCTAGAATCTGTCATACAGACCGAAGTAAGTCAGAAAGAGAAAAACAAATACCGTATGCTAACACATATATATGGAATCTAAAAAAAAAAAAAGGTTATGAAGAACCTAGGGGCAGGACAGGAATAAAGATGCAGACCTACTAGAGAATGGACTTGAGGACATGGGGAGGGGGAAGGGTAAGCTGGGACAAAATGAGAGAGTGGCATGGACATATATACACTACCAAATATAAAATCGATAGCTAGTGGGAAGCAGCCACACAGCACAGGGAGATCAGCTCAGTGCTTTGTGACCACCTAGAGGGTGGCATAGGGAGGGTGGGAGGGAGGGAGACGCAAGAGGGAAGAGATATGGGGATATATGTATATGTACATGTACAGCTGATTCACTTTGTTATAAAGCAGAAACTAACACACCATTGTAAAGCAATTATACTCCAATAAAGATGTTAAAAAAATAAAAAAATTTAAAAAATAAAAACACGGACCATCTTTAGAGTAGTTAAAGAACACTTCTCTTTTAACCCATGAATAGAAAGTGGGATTCAACCAAAAACGTAGCTTCTCTAGTCCCAATACGAACAGTAAAACATATTGATTCGTACTAATACAGCATACAAACCTAAACACAGAATGCTTTAAAATCTGATTAGACTAATTCTATATGAAGTGTTTTGTTGAAAAATGCTCAGTGGTTTTTTAAGACATTAGAACTCCAGAGATAAAGCACAGTTACGAAATTGAAGTCTGTCAATACCTGGAGAACAAACTAGTACATACTGTAAAATACCAATTAAAATTATGTTTGTCTAATAACAGAGGTTAAATGTGGAAGGTGTCAGGTTTGTATGGGCTTAAGAAAGAGGCAGGTTTTGTAGGTGCCACAATGGGCAGATTCAGATAGGCAGAGGAAGAACCTTTGAAAGAGAGAGAAAGGTGCAGCTTCCTGTGGCTGGTGGGCAGATGCACGTGTGCAGTGTGAGGCAGGGGCAGGGAGCATTCGCTGGGTGAGTAAAAGAATGAAGCTTGGAGAGGAACCAAGATGCTGGAGTAGAAGGACGTGCTCTCACTCCCTCTTGCAAGAACACCAGAACCACAACTAGCTGCTGGACAATCATCAACAGAAGACACTGGAACTCACCAAAAAAGATACCCCACATCCAAAGACAAAGGAGAAGCTACAATGAGATGGTAGGAGGAGCTCTATCACAGTAAAATCAAATCCCATAACTGCTGGGTGGGTGACTCACAGATTGGAGAACACTTATACTGCAGAAGCCCACCCACTGGAGTGAAGGTTCTGAGCCCCACGTCAGGCTTCCGAACCTGGGGGTCCGGCAACAGGAGGAGGAATTCCTAGAGAATTAGACCCTGAAGCCTAGTGGGAATTGACTGCAGGACTTCGACAGGACTAGGGGAAACAGAGACTCCACTCTTGGAGGGCACACACAAAGTAGTGTGCACATCAGGACTCAGGGTAAGGAGCAATGACCCCAGGGGAGACTGAACCAGACCAACCTGCTAGTGTTGGAGGGTCTCCTGCAGAGGCAGTGGGGGGGGGGGGCGCTGTGGCTCACCGTGGGGACAAGGACACTGACAGCAGAAGTTCTGGGAAGTACTCCTTGGCATGAGCCCTCCCAGAGTCTGTCATTAGCCCCACCAAAAGCCCAGGTAGGCTCCAGTGTTGGGTTGCCTCAGGCCAAACAACCAACAGGGAGGGAACCCAGCCCCACCCATCAACAGTCAAGCAGATTAAGTTTAACTGAGCTCTGCCCAACAGAGCAACAGTCAGCTCTACCCAGCACCAGTCCCTCGCATCAAGCCTCTTAGATAGCCTCATCCAGCAGAGGGCAGAGAACAGAAGCAAGAAGAATTACAATCCTGCAGCCTGTGGAACAAAAACCACATTCACAGAAAGACAGACAAGATGAAAAGGCAGAGGGCTATGTACCAGATGAAGGCACAAGATAAAACCCAAGTAAAACAACTAAATGAAGTGGAGATAGGCAACCTTCCAGAAAAAGAATTCAGAATAATGATAGTGAAGATGATCCAGGACCTCGGAAAAAGAATGGAGGCAAAGATAGAGAAGATGCAAGAAATGTTTAACAAAGACCTATAAGAATTAGAGAACAAACAGAGATGAACAATACAATAACTGAAATGAAAACTACACTAGAAGGAATCAATAGCAGAATAACTGAGGCAGAAGAACAGATAAGTGAACTGGAAGACAGAATGGTGGAATTCACTGCTGCGCAACAGAATGAAGAAAAAAGAATGAAAAGAAATGAAGACAGCCTAAGAGACCTCTGGGACAACGTTAAATGCACCCACATTCACATTATAGGGGTCCCAGAAGGAGAAGAGAGAGAAAAAGGACCCGAGAAAATATTTGAAGAGATCATAGTCAAAAATTTCCCTAACATGGGGAAGGAAACAGCCACCCAAGTCCAGGAAGTGCAGAAAGTCCCATACAGGATAAACCCAAGGAGAAACACGCCGAGACACATACTAATCAAATTGGCAAAAATGAAAGACAAAGAAAAACTACTGAAAGCAGCAAGGGAAAAATGACAAATAACATGCAAGGGAACTCCCATAAGGTTAACAGCTGATTTCTCAGCAGAAACTCTACAAGCCAGAAGGGAGTGGCATGATATACTTAAAGTGATGAAAGGGAAGAACCTACAACCAAGATTACTCTACCGGCAAGGATCTCATTCAGATTCGATGGAGAAATCAAAACCTTTACAGACAAGCAAAAGCTAAGAGAATTCAGCACTACCACACCAGCTCTACAACAAATGCTAAAGGAACTTCTCTAAGTGGGAAACAAAAGAGAAGAAAAGGACCTACAAAAACAAACCCAAAACAATTAAGAAAATGGTCATAGGAACATACATATCAATAATTACCTTAAATGTGAATGGATTAAATGCTCCAACCAAAAGACACAGGCTTGCTGAATGGATACAAAAACAAGACCCATATATATGCTCTCTACAAGAGACCCACTTCAGATCTAGGGACACGTACAGACTGAAAGTGAGGGGATGGTGAAAGATATTCCATGCAAATGGAAGTCAAAAGAAAGCTGGAGTAGCTATAATCATATCAGATAAAATAGACTTTAAAATAAAGAATGTTACAAGAGACAAGGAAGGACACTACATAATGATCAAGGGATCACTCCAAGAAGAAGATATAACAATTATAAAGATATATGTACCCAACATAGGAGCACCTCAATACATAAGGCAACTGCTAACAGCTATAAAAGAGGAAATCAACAGTAAAACAATAGTGGGGGACTTTAACACCTCACTTACACCAATGGACAGATCATCCAAAATGAAAATAAATAAGGAAACAGAAGCTTTAAATGACACAATAGACCAAATAGATTTAATTGATATTTATAGGACATTCCATCCAAAAACAGCAGATTACACTTTCTTCTCAAGCACACACAGAACATTCTCCAGGATAGATCACATCTTGGGTCACAAATCAAGCCTCAGTAAATTTAAGAAAAGTGAACTCATATCAAGCATCTTTTCTGACCACAATGCTATGAGATTACAAATGAATTACAGGGAAAAAAAACGTAAAAAAGACAAACACTTGGAGGCTAGACAATATGTTACTAAATAACCAAGAGATCACTGAAGAAATCAAAGAGGAAATAAAAAAATACCTAGAGACAAATGACAATGAAAACACAATGATCCAAAACCTATGAGAGGCAGGAAAAGCAGTTCTAAGAGGGAAGTTTATAGCTATACAAGCCTACCTCAAGAAACAAAAAACTCAAGTAAACAATCTAACCTTACACCTAAAGGAACTAGACAAAGAAGAACAAACAAAACCCAAATTTAGCAGAAGGAAAGAAATCATAAAGATCAGAGCAGAAATAAATGAAATAGAAACAAAGAAAACAATAGCAAAGGTCAATAAAACTAAAAGCTGGTTCTTTGAGAAGATAAACAAAATTGATAAACCATTAGCCTGACTCAACAAGAAAAAGAGGGAGAGGACTCAAATCAATAAAATTAAAAATGAAAAAGAAGTTACAACAGACATGGCAGACATACAAAGCATCCTAAGAGACTACTACAAGCAACTCTATGCCAATAAAATGGACAACCAGGAAGAAATGGACAAATTCTTAGAAAGGTATAACCTTCCAAGATTGAACCACAAAGAAACAGAAAATATGAACAGACCAATCACAAGTAATGAAATTGAAACTGTGATTAAAAATTTTCCAACAAAGAAAAGTCCAGGACCAGATGGCTTCACAGGTGAATTCTACCAAACATTTAGAGAAGAGCTAACACCCATCCTTCTCAAACTCTCCCAAAAAATTGCAGAGGAAGGAACACTCCCAAACTCATTCTCTGAGGCCACCATCACTCTGATACGAAAACCAAACAAAGATACTACCAAAGATAAAAATTACAGACCAATATCACTGATGAACACAGATGCAAAAATCCTCAACAAAATACTGGCAAACAGAATTCAACAACACATTAAAAGGATCATACACCATGATCAAGTGGGATTTATCCCAGGAATGCAAGGATTCTTCAGAATACGCAAATCAATCAATGTGATACACCACATTAACAAAATGAAGAATAAAAACCATATAATCATCTCAATAGATGCAGAAAAAGCTTTTGACAAAATTCAACACCCGTTTATGATAAAAACTCTCCAGAAAGTGGGCATAGAGGGAAGCTACCTCAACATAAGAAAGGCCATATACGGCAAACCCACAGCAAACATCATTCTCAATGCTGAAAAACTGAAAGCATTTCCTCTAAGATCAGGAACAAGACAAGGATGTCCACTCTCACCACTATTATTCAACATAATTTTGGAAGTCCTAGCCATGGCAATCAGAGAAGGAAAAGAAATAAAAGGAATACAAATTGGAGAAGAAGAAGTAAAACTGTCTCTGTTTGCAGATGACATGATACTATACATAGAGAATCCTAAAAATGCCACAAGAAAACTACTAGAGCTAATCAATGAATTTGGTAAAGTTATGGGATACGAAATTAATGCACAGAAATCTCTTGCATTCCTATACACTAATGATGAAAAATCTGAAATAGAAATTATGGAAACACTCCTGTTTACCATTGCAACAAAAAGAATAAAATACCTAGGAATAAACCTACCTAGGGAAACAAAAGACCTATATGCAGAAAACTATAAGACACTGATGAAAAACATTAAAGATGATACCAACAGATGGAGAGATATACCATGTTCTTGGATTGGAAGAATCAATATTGTGAAAATGACTATACTACCCAAAGCAATCTACAGATTCAGTGCAATCCCTATCAAATTACCAATGGCATTTTTTACGAAACTAGAACAAATCATCTTAAAATTTGTACGGAGACACAAAAGATCCCGAATAGCAAAAGGATTCTTGAGGGGAAAAACGGAGCTGGAGGAATCAGTCTCCCTGACTTCAGATTATACTACAAAGCTACAATAATCAAGACAATATGGTACTGGCACAAAAAACAGAAACATAGATCAATGGAACAAGATAGAAAGCCCAGCGATAAACCCACGTGCCTATGGTCAACTAATCTATGACAATGAGGCAAAGATATACAGTGGAGAAAAGACAGTCTCTTCAATACGTGGTGCTGGGAAAACTGGACAGCTACATGTAAAAGAATGAAATTAGAACACTCCCTAACACCATACACAAAAATAAACTCAAAATGGATTCGAGACCTAAATGTAAGACCGGACACTATGAAACTATTAGAGGAAAACATAGGAAGAACACTGTTTGACATAAATGACAGCAAGATCTTTTTTGATCCACCTCCTAGAGTAATGGAAATAAGAACAAAAATAAACAAATAGGACCTAATGAAATTTCAAAGCTGTTGCACAGCAAAGGAAACCATAAACAAGACGAAAAGACAACCCTCAGAATGGGAGAAAATATTCGCAAACTAATCAACAGACAAAGGATTAATCTTCAAAATATATAAAGAGCTCATGCAGCTCAATATTAAAGAAACAAACAACCCAATCCAAAAATGGGCAGAAGACCTAAACAGACATTTCTCCAAAGAAGACATACAGATGGCCAAGAAGCACATGAAAAGCTGCTCAACATCACTAATTGTTAGAGAAATGCAAATCAAAACTACAGTTAGAATGGGCATCATCAAAAATCTGCAAACAACAGGGCTTCCCTGGTGGCGCAGTGGTTGAGGGTCCGCCTGTCAATGCAGGGGACATGGGTTCGTGCCCCGGTCCGGGAAGATCCCACATGCTGCGGAGAGGCTGGGCCCGTGAGCCATGGCCGCTGAGCCTGCGCGTCCAGAGCCTGTGCTCCACAACGGGAGAGGCCCCAACAGTGAGAGGCCCATGTACAGCAAAAAAAAAAAAAAAAAAAATCTGCAAACAACAAATGCTGGAGAGGGTGTGGAGAAAAGGGAACCCTCTTGCACTGTTGGTGGGAATGTAATTTGATACAGCCACTATGGAGAACAGTATGGAGGTTCCTTAAAAAATTAAAAATGGAATTACCATATGATCTAGCAATCCCACTACTGGGCATATACCCAGAGAAAACCATAATTCAAAAATACACATGCACCCCAATGTTCAGTGCAGCACTGTTTACAATAGCCAGGTCATGGAAGCAGCCTAAATGCCCATCGACAGACAAATGGATAAAGAAGTAGTGGTACATATATACAATGGAATATTACTCAGCCATAAAAAGGAACGAAATTGAGTCATTTGTTGATACATGGATGGATCTAGAGACTGTCATACAGAGTGAAGTAAGTCAGAAAGAGAAAAGCAAATATAGTATATTAACGCATGTATGTGGAACCCAGAAAAATGGTACAGATGAACCCGGTTTACAGGGCAGAAGTTGAGACACAGATGTAGAGAACGAACATATGGACACCAAGGGGGGAAAACCACGGTGGGGTGGGGATGGTGTTGTGCTGAATTGGGCGGTTGGGATTGACATGTATACACTGATGTGTATAAAATTGATGACTAGTAAGAACCTGCAGTACAAAAAAACAAACAAAAAAAACAACTAATACTAAACTTTCTTTGGGTTATTTGTATGGAAATATATTAATATAAATGATTCAAACGTTACATGAAATTTCTAAAAATCTTATATTTTCTGGTATAATGTTAGAAGTCATAACTCTAGTTATTACTTTAAAATGTATATCTCAGAAATAACTAAATTTCCTTGTCAGCTGCATTATTATGAACTTTCATCATATCTTTAACCGTGGTAATATTTAAGTCTTTTGTCATTTACAGAGAGTTCTGG
The DNA here is from genome assembly GCF_964374135.1 of Grampus griseus. Classification (NCBI taxonomy): domain Eukaryota; kingdom Metazoa; phylum Chordata; class Mammalia; order Artiodactyla; family Delphinidae; genus Grampus; species Grampus griseus. Next base: position 119,645,877 of record NC_139018.1, on the reverse strand, counting down.
GTGTACTCTGATGCTTTCACAAAATGTTCCTATAAAAGGGTTTCATCTTCAAGGAATTCATGGAAAAGACTGACAAGTACAGGTTTCTGGTAACTGACTATAGTGCTGAACTGAATGAATAAGCATTTTCAGAACTCTAATGGAAAACTGATGAATTCATAAAAGTGCTAACAAAAGATCAAGATAAAAAAAATTAATTACATGGGACTGAGTGAACTGATGAGGATGATTACAATTTTTGTGACTTTCTGTTTGAATAATAAAAAAAAAATCCCACAAGGACTCAGAGGCAAAAAATATACAAATCAATTTTCAGTGCAAAGTAAAGGAGCTGTTACAGTGGAGGATTACTGGACTGAATGTCAACATTATGACAGTACGAGTGTGTTTCGTGTTTGGTAGTTGCAATCATTGTTGCTTTTGTTGTGGTCATCCATTAAAAAAAAAGAATGAAGCTTTCCTGTGGTCTAACCATGGGGCGTGGCTACAGCCTGACTTACAGGGATGGTCAGGTCCTGCCTTGGTGACAGAAGCCCACCCCCATGTTTCCTTCCTTGCCCTTCCTCCAGTCTGTAATTGCATATTTGGATACTGTAACTCATTCCTGTATTCCCTGGTGTGTCTGATAAACTCCTAGAGGCAAGGGGGAGGGTATCTATCTTGTGCCACAGTATCTCTAGGACCTGGCACATAGTAGGTCAATAAATACCTGCGGAATGAACCAAATGAATGGAGCTCTCTTGGAAAAGGTCCCAGGAAGACCAGGCTGTAAAGCACAGCAGGCCAAGGACCCAGGTCCAGGCTGACAGCCCTGAGAGGTGGGGGCCACCCAGCACCTTACTTGTTATACAGCACAATGTCTGGCTTCCAGATCTTCTGTGCAGGGACACGCATGAACTCCGCTCCATTGTAGTCGGAAGGGTTCCACTTCAGCTTGTAGTCATTCCAGATCTGGGGGGAGAAGGCAAGGAGGGAGAGGGGGGCAGTGGAAGGACAAGCATGGTTTTACTTCTTTTGACACCACTCATCTTGGTGACCTCCCCACCTCGGCTGCACGTCAGAGCCGCCTCTGCAATGCAGACCACACTGGCCCATTCCTCATGTGGGTGCTAGTGGGGAGACAGCACTGGGCTGAGTGTGCAGGCCGCCCCCATGAGTGGGGCAAGCCCAGCCCCCATCAATCAATCAGGACCACTAGGGCTTTCTCCAGTCACTTCCAGTGCCAGGTCCAGGTCCCTGCCTTAAGCTCCTGCTGTTTACATTCCTGAAACGGCTTGGACATGCCATCAGGCCCCAGTAACGGTGCTCATGACACACAGAACTCTCTTCCACCTCCGGGTTGAGCAGGGTTGGCCTCTGAAGGGTCTGGGGAAGGAACCATGATCCCACCAGGGCCCAGGAAGTGTTTGGGTGTAGAGGCTGGGGGGTGTGAGTCCTGAGCACCTGAGGGGAGAGAGGTGAAGCTGTGGCTGGAGGGAACGTGTACCAGAGGGCGGTGAGTGGGCACCGTGCCCATCTGGCTTGCCAGCCTCCTAGGAGGGAAGGCTGCATGAGCTGAGTGTCCAGTTGGCTGAGCTGGTGGAAGGATCACCCTTAGGCCAGTGGGTTATCTGTCCACGTCTGCACAAAGCCTCCCTGGGGAGAACATGTGGAAGCCCCTTTCTTTGGTCCCAATCTGAACAGGAAAATCCAGAACCCCAGCTCCCACCCCCCCATCAACAACAAGGATGAGTTTTTAGCAAGAGGAAGGGGAAGAGGTGCCTCAGGCGCCACCCTAGAGTCGGTGCCAGGGCTCCAGGCCCGGGTCAGCCCCATTTTGTCTGAGCATGGAGGTCTCTCTTTCCAGGATGCAGTCTATCGTCTGTGACTCGAGGGGCTGGGCCCTGCAGTCTTTCCACAGGGGTGTAGAGCAGTGCATATGACCCCAAGCCCAGGTAGAGACAGACCAGCCAGTCAGTGGACCTCAATCTGGGTCCACAGGAGTGAAGTAGGCGTTTTGGCCCTTGGTTCACAGACAGCAAATAAAGCAGTCACCACCAGGGGGCAGCAGTGCCCAGGGTATGGTCACTTACTTGCTTGAGCCACAGGTTGGTCTCCATGATCTGGTTTACTTCATCCTAGAAAGAGAGATTAAAGTAGATGGTGAATTACAAAAACAAGGCTGGTTCTGGGAAAGGCTATTCCAGAAGCTCCATACCCCACGGCCACGGCTTGTGGCTCTGACACTCACCACCTTCACCAGCTGAGACATGGACACTTCAAACTGGATGATGACTGGGTCAGACACATTGGCCACTGGCCGGATGATCTCATTGTAATCTTCGAACAGCCGCTCAAACAGACGATGCTCGGCGTCGGAGGCTCTGGCCACTGAGGGAAGTAGCCCTGTCAGATCCTGGGGAAGTCACTTTTCCCCTCACCAGGGACACCATCCACCTACAGCTTCCTCTCCATCTGCTGAGGGTACTCTCTGGAACTCCAGACTTTCAGACTAGTCCTACTCCTTGAAGTTAAAGACTAGGAAACTGAGGCCCAAGAGAGAAGGGATTCCATCAGGTCACACACATTCGTTGAGAAGCACAATGATTACAAGCCTGGGCTCTGAATTTGGATAGATCTGGTGCAAATCCTGACAGAATCCTTGTGAGCTGTGTGAGCTTAGGCAAGTGGCTTAACCTCTCTAAACCTCATTTCCTTCATCTGTGAAAGATTATAAATGTATCCACCTCTTAGGGTTGTTAAGAGTGAAGTGCTTAGCTCCATGCAGGCATATGGTAAGAGCTCAGGAACCGTCCTCACCATCTTTGTTACTGCATGGCAGCAGCGTGATCCAAATGCAATCTGCCTGCATACAGCCACAATGGAGAGACGACCAGTCCACTCCCAGGGCAGGAGTACCCCAGGGCCCGAGGGAGACTACAACCTAGGACTGGGGCTTTCCTTCTTCCCACCCAGGACCCTGTAGGGGTTTGGCCACCGAACATCTTAGAAGCGGGTGCCTACGTGGCTCCCATGCTTTCAGAGTGCGACCCACGGTTCCCGCTGATGTTGTCTTCACATCCTGATCAAAGACCCTTCCCTCTCTGAAACCCTTGGGGACCCTCTTTGTTTATAAGCCACACTCCAGGCATCTTGAGTCAGCTGTCTGCTGCTTCTCACAGATCTGGGAAAAATCTGGGGAGGGGATGAGGGGAATCCTTTAAGTCCAACCCAACTTCTCCAGGGATTTTGACTGTCCCCTAACCCCCTCCTCCAAATAAAGAAGGGGCCACATTCAGGAGCTCCGTGGGGAGTGTTCAGCGCTCTGAGTAGTGGGGGCCTCAGCACCGGAGGGGCAGGAACAGCGCTCTGAGTGCATGGTCACAACGTGGTCTCCCAACACACTTACCCTCCCAGCTGCAGGGACCGCCTGCAGCCCTGCCAAATCCCTCGTCCCCTGGTATCTACCACCCCTCCCAGGACACTCAAAAGCCTTTCTATCAGGGCCAGCTTCTCCCTAACAAGCTCCTCTTAGAGACCGGGCAGAAGGCGAAGGCGGGGAGGTGCCAGGAGTGCTGAGAGGCGAGGACAAGGAGGAGAGGCTGGCGCCCCTTAACGACTCCCCTCTGCCCCAGGTGGCCTTGAGCAAATCTTGAGCCCTCTCTGGCCTCAGCTTCCCCAGATATTCGTAAAACGAGGAGGTGGGCGGGATGCAGACAGTGGAACCCGCGGCCTGGGCGCGTCAGTTCAGCACCCAGTGCGCCAAGCAGGACAATGGGCAGGGCCGAGACTCGAATCTGTAACGCTGGGCTGTGGAAGGAAGAGCCCCAGTGCGGGCCCTCCCCGCGCCTCCAGGGAGCGCACAAATCACTCTCAAGGAGGGGCCCGCCGAGGGGAAAACACGCACCCCCCACCTAACTCGCCGCCGGGCCGGAGCCAGTCCACGCGAGTTTCGGGTCCCCAGCCACGGCGCCCTTCTCCCCACCTCCTCGCGCTGCGCTCCGGGCCGCATCCCCTTCGGACCCCGCTCGGGCTGGGCGCCCGTCCCTCCAGTCCCCCTCGCCCCGCGCGCGTACCTGGCAGCAGCAGCAGCAGAACTAGCAGCAGCGGCGGCGGCGCCCAGGGAGGCAAGAGCTTCGCGACGCGGACTCCGCGCGGCTGGGCGCCCATGGCTGGTCTGCCCTCTGGCCAGAGGTTCCGCGCTGACCGGGCGGGCGGCGTGGGGCGGAGGGCAGACCGAGCAGAGCCGGACGGTCGGGAGCCGGCGGGACAGTGGCGGAGACAGACTCGCCTGGCCGGGCTCCAGGCGCTGCCCGCCCAGTCGGAGCGGGACCAGGGCGCGGCGTGCGGAGCCCCGGCTGCTCCAGCCCCACCCCCAATACCGGGCGCAGCCCCGCCCGCCGCCGTGGGGTTTCCGAGCCTCTGCGGGGGAGAGAGGTGCGCTAGCGTCCGACAACAGGGATGCGCTGGTCCTCTACTGCGCTGTGTTGGGCGGTCTCATCCCTCCCTCTGTGGTCGGTGTAGCCCACGGACGGCTCCGCGCCGGGCCAATCCAAGCAGGTACTGGCAAACCACGGGGAAGAATAGGGGTCGAATCTCTGTTCCTGGCTTCCTGGGTGGGTGCGAGTCTCTCCTTTCCCCGGGCTTGGGGACCACCGGGCTAGACGGACGGTCGCCGGCCTGCCTGAAAGGTTCTAACACATCCTTAAGACGACGACTCAAGATTTTGACACTATTAAGTAATTGTTAAATATTTTAGGAGTGATAATGGTATTTGTGTTTTTAAGAGTCCTTAGGGTTACCGTGAAGAGGAGGGTTGGAGTCAGTTGAAACAATATCGGCCATTGAGTTGGTAATTGATGAGGCTAGATGAGAAACACCTGGAGGTTTGTTATTCTAGTCTACTGTCGAATATGTTGCAATATCTTGATAAAAAGTAAAACAAAAGAAAGAAAGAACCAAATTAAAAATAAGTCTTGGAGATGGAGCCATCAGAGAAAGCACTGCCCTTGCTGGCCCCTGCAGAACCTCCTCTGCCCACCGGCCCATCTGCGCCCTGGGTGCAACGGGATGGTTCTGTGACGGAGCAGACCGCCCTGGGGCCCCTTGGTCTCTCGGACCACCCCCCAGGAGTGGGGTGGGGTACCTGCAGGCTTCCTTGGAATTCCTCTATCACAGGACAGGTCAGTCACCTTTATTATTTCCAGAATGGGTCACCTACCCACATTAAAACCAAACAAAAGGAGACATTTTGCAGGATTCAGAAAATGTTTTTAAGAATTGGGACTTACTGTCAGGCCCCCATTTAGAGAATTTTCATTCTTCTGACAAGAATCCCTTTATCTGGAAAATATTGCAAATCACATATCCAACCAAGGACTTGTATCCAGAACATATAAAGAACCCTCAAAACTCAAAAGGAAGAATAGATGGGTATGAGTGATCTTATTGGGGTGATGTCAGTGTTCTAAAACTGGGTTATAGTGATAAACTTATTAAGCTCATTGAACTGTACACTTAAAATGTGTGAATTTTATGATATGTAAATTATACCTAGTTATTTTTAAGATCTCAGAAGAAAACTAAAACGCAGTTTTAAAAATGAGCAAAAGAGTTAAACAGACACTTGACCAAAAAAGGCAAAAAGCTCACGAAAAGATGTCCAACATTTGCTGCTAATGTTGCAGCAAAAATAGAAATGAGACTTCTGTTTTCTGATAAACGAGGAAAATAAGGAAACAATGAACAGGCTGGGGAAACAACATAAACAGGCCTGAAAGAGTTAATCAATCGTGGTTATTCTTCAGCTGTTACTTCTAACAAACACTTGTAGCTAGACGTCCTTCCCAAAGCTGATTACTCTCTGACTCCACATGAATTACCCTTTGCACCTGGCATTTCTTCTCCCGCTACACTCCCTTGTAGCACTCTTCATTTGGGACAGAAGGTCACTGGGCCGATAACTTCAGGGACACCAGACCAGGTTGTTGAGCCACCTGATGACAGCTTTGGCCATGAATTTGTAGAACAAAAGAAATGCAAGACCTTCATTACTTTGAGCTTTATCACTTACCCCAGACCATGAGCCCCAGGCTATATAACCTTTCCCTTTTCCCCAGGGAAGGGGGCACAGCTCTTGAGGCGCTAGCTTGCTGTGTTACCCCCTTTGCCAGGCAAAGATTAAAGCCATTTTTCTCGTTTCTCCAAAACTCTGTCTCCATATTTCTTTTTGGCATCGGTGCACAGAGAGCCAAGATTTTGGTATCACTAGCCATTAGGGAAAGCAAATTAAAACCAGGGTGATATACCACTTAACAGCCACTGAGTTGGCTAAAATAAAAAAATACTGTCAATACCAAGTGCAGATGAGGAAACAGAGCAACTGCATCTCTCATACTTTGCTGGTGGGAATGCAAAACAGTTTGGCTGCTCCAGAAAACAGGTTGACAGTTTCATATAAACATACTCTCCCCATATAACCCAGCAATCACATTACTATTTATCTAGAAAAATGAAAAGTTTTGTTCACACAAAATACTATAAGTGAAATGTTTATGGTAACGGTATTGATAATTGCCCCAAACTGGTAACAACCTAAATGTGCTTCAACAGCCATATGATGGATGCAAAAGAACAAACTATTGTTACACTCTTCAACTTGGATGAATCTCAAAGGCATTATGCTGAGTGAACGAAGCCACTCTCCAGTGGTTCCATACTAACGTTGGTGCGTGCAGGATCTTTAATTGTGGCCCGTGGGATCTAGTTCCCTGACCAGGGATTGAACCTGGGCCCCCTGCTTTGGGAACATGGAGTCCTAACAGCTGGACCACCAGGGAAGTCCCCATTAGAGGTTATTCTTTTTTTTATATATAAATTTATTTATTTTGGGCTGTGTTGGGTCTCCATTGCTGCACGCAGGCTTTCTCTAGTTGCAGTGAGTGGGGTGTACTCTTCATTGTGGTGCACGGGCTTCCCGTTGCAGTGGCTTCTCTTGTTGCGGAGCACGGGCTCTAGGCGGGTAGGCTTCAGTAATTGTGGCAAGCAGGCTCAGTAGTTGTGGATCACGGACATAGTTGCTCTGTGGCATATGGGATCTTCCCAGACCGGGCTTGAACCCGTGTCCCCTGCATTGGCAGGCAGATTCTTAACCACTGCACCACCAGGGAAGTCCCTAGAGGTTCTTCTTTTTTTTTTTTCGCGGTACGCGGGCCTCTCACTGTTGTGGCCTCTCCCGTTGCGGAGCACAGGCTCCGGACGCGCAGGCTCAGCGGCCATGGCTCACGGGCCCAGCCGCTCCGCGGCATGTGGGATCTTCCCGGACCGGGGCACGAACCCGTGTCCCCTGCATCGGTAGGCAGACTCTCAACCACTGCGCCACCAGGGAAGCCCTAGAGGTTATTCTTGAAGATACTAAACTATAGTGATGGAGAAAAGCTCAGTGGTTGCCGGGGGTTAGGGGTGGAGGGACACGTGACCATAAAGGAGTAGCAGGTGGGAGCTGTTTTGGGTGATAAGTGACTCCTACATCCTGATTACATGACTCTATACATATGTTAAAATTAATAGAACAGTACCTAAAAAGTCAGTTTTATTGTATAATTTTTAAAATAGATTTTTTGAAAAGTCCTCCTCCATCGCACAAGTATTTTGAGTGCTTACGACTTGCCAGGCACTGTTCAAAAGGCAGTATGTAGGGGAAACCAATCAGAGCATGTGTGAGGGAGACACACCTGACCCAGCCTGGATAAAAAGCAGAACATGACCAGGGCCGCGGAGCATGGAGGAGAGAGCCATTCCTTTCAGGTGGGGAACAAGGGAAAGCTGCTGAGGGGAGGGGGAATCTGAGATTGAAGGAGGGATAGGAGCCATGTCTTCATTCAACAAACATTTATTGAGCACCTACTATGGGCCGAGCTCTGTCCTAGGCCCTGAGGATACCGCAGCGAACACGAAGGGCCAGGTCCCTGCTCTCACAGAGCTCACACTCTAGCGGATGAGGGTCTCGGGTACCGAGGGCTGCTGGAGGAAGGTGTCGGGGTAACGTGGCTGTGGGGAGAATGCTTTGGGATGAGTGACTGGGGAAGGCCCCTGGGGTAGGTGACATTGGACAAATGATGGATCGGAGCAGAGCCCTGAATGATGCAGCCGTGGGAAGAGCTTACGAGACATCTGAGGAAGAAGGTTTGGGTAGAATGTACAGCAAATGCAGAGGCTCTAAGCTGGGAAGATCTTGAAGCATGTGAGGGACTAAAAGAAGGCCAGTGAACCTAGTGGACAAGGAGGAGTGCAGGGAGATGGAGTGAGAGGTAAGCCGGCATGCAGGTCAGATGCCTGGCACACTGTGGGTGCCGGTGCTACACGCATCTTTATCCCCAGTGCCTGCTGCAGGGAAGGAAGCCAAGCCGGAATTAAGGTGTCCAAGGACCCTCCTGCAGCGGGTTTCCTGGGGTTCCTCCAAGGCCTTCAGAGAGGACGGTCCAGGCCCCCCCATCCTTGCCCCTCCCATGACCATGGCTGTTTGATGGGGCTGATGGCTGACAGACTCATTTATTTAGGGCCTCATCAGCCGTGACCCAGAAGGAAGCAGCAGACTGTCCGTCTGGCCACTCACGTCATCTCACCCCACATCCTGGGGGCCTCAGACATGCAGGGCAGCCTAGGGCCCTTCAGAAGGTGTGTGGGTCTGGAAGAAGGGAGGTAGGAAGAGCCCCACAGTGCCGAGCACACACACAACCACGAACACCCACAGGAACAGCCGGTCCACCACCATGGCCACGTACTTCCAGTCCTCAATGACCTGTGGGCAGACAGAGGGGCCGGTTACAGGCACCGAGCGCGGAGGTCCTCCCTGCTTTCCCTCCTTCCCCAACCTGGGGCATCACTATCTGGCCAGGGACCCCGTAGGCCACTTAGAACATGGAGTGGTAAGTTCTGAGTCTGAGGCTGGTCTTTCAGCTGGGTACCTGGGTGCTTCTCAGGTCCTCAATCCACCCCTACCCACCCTGCATGGCATCAGGGAGCCACTGGGAACCAGGCTGTATGGGAAGGTTAGGAATGGAAGGGGTTATTAACGCCACATATGTGATTCGAAACCAAACTGGATTATAAATAAGGGGAATGAAACCTGAGGATCACAGGCCCCTGATCTCATTTTCACCCCAAGCCCCCTGCCTGAGCTGGCTTTGCCCAAAGGAAGACTTGAGGTGCACCTAGCTGAGAGGGGGTTGGGCAATGGGACCCGCAGGACACCTGGAAATCCTGTTTAATTTGCTCAGTTCCATTAACGGCAGTGTCTGCTAGTTCCTGTAATTAAGACCCAGCCTCCTTCCACATCATCTGGGTTTCTCTCCACCTCCTTCCCCGCCCCCCATCTTCTCAGGCCCAGGTGTGGGGTATAGGATTGGCAGAAACATGGCTAGCCTCCTGAGGCGCCACCACAGATGTGCCTGCCTCCTTGGCCTGGGGGAGATGCCCCCAGAGAGACCCAGCATTCTGGTCTCCCTTCCCCTCACCCGCTTGCACACCCCAGCCTGTCTGGATCCTTCTGCATGCATACTTGTCCTGGTGGAGAATGGCTGCATCAGCAGAACTCAGCAGGGGCTCTGGAGCTGGAAATTCGGGCAGCAATGGGCAAGCGATGTCAGTGACCCAATTTGTCAGAGCCTTGGTCAGTGGTGTGCATCTCCCCTCCAGGATGATCCCTGCTCAACCAGCCCCACCAAACACACCCCCAGCCAAACACAGCTGCTGTCTGTTTCCTAGATGCAGCAGGCACCGCCCACTTTCCACACGGCACTCTTGGGTTTCTTTATGACAGCCCTAATTGCAAACAACCGTGTGTGTGTGCACGCGCGTGTGTGCACGCTCCTTTTCCCCTCTTTTTATATTTTTGTGCTATTTATAGTGACCAGTTAATCACCAGGGAGGGTGAAAGTGCTGAAGATGAGAAACAGCCCAGGCTGGCTTAGGGGCGGGCATGCTCTGGAAGGGAAGAAAGCTTCTTCTCTCCAGCTAGACATGAGAAAGTCGATCAACCAGTAAGGCCCCCATGTGTGTCAGTTCAGGGCAAGGCACTGCGAAGGGCAAGGAATGTTAATGACATCAGAAAGATCTGAGTATGGAGCTTGGCTCTGCTCTGTGCCAGCTGTGTGACCTTGGGCCAGTTAATGAGCCTCTCTGGGCCTAGATTTTTTTTCTATTGTAGAATCGGGATTCAAGTAAATGACACTTCACAGGTTCCTGGCAGAATTAGCAGTAACGTATGTCACTTCCTGGTAGAGTGCCTGATGTGTGGTTGGAGCTCAATGAACACTGGCAAATATAATAACTGTGGGCCCTGCCTGGCTCCTTCCCACAAAATGCTTTTAATTAATTGAGTTAGAAAGAGGCAGAGGCCTGTGAGTGTCTACGGGGTGGTGAGACCTTTAGAAGAGAGAGCTCAGGATGCGGGTGGCTCAGCCAGGGCTGCAGGAGACCAGTTTCTCAACCTACATATGCACAGGAACCAGCGGGGATCTGGTGAAAAATGCAGCTGCTGGACCACTTCCCACAGAGATCCCAGCTCAGTCAGAACAGGTGGCCCCAAAGCTGTATTTTGAAAAGTTGCCCAAGTGGTTCCTAATTACCCAGGAGGGCCCCAGTCTGTATATTAATATTTGGGAGTCAATGAATTAGGTGATACTGAGCTACTGAATGGTTCTGAACTAGAGCAAGCATAACTAAATTAAGTTTTTAGAAAGTGAAATCTGATAATCCTATAGAGCTGTGCTTCTCAAACTGGACAGAGCCTAGGAACCCCCTGGGGATCTGGTGAAAATGTAGCTGCTGAGCCAGCAGGTCTGGGGTGGGGCCTGAGATGCAGCATTTCTAAACAGCTCCCAGGTGAGACCGGTGCTGCTGGTCCAAGGACCACACTCTGAGGACAAGGGTGTGGAAGAACTTGTGTCCCATATTCCGCTTGTTAGCAATTCTTTCTTTTTTTCACAGTGTAATTTTGGAGCTTTTCCACCCTGCTCTTTTCTCTTGGCACTAAATAATGGAATCTCCGTGCTTTCCCTTGAGAATGTGGCTAGTGAAAAGGAATCACAGAAAGGTAAGAACAAGGCGATGCTCTCTTTTTCACGTGCAGCTGCTTGTTGTGGCGTAAAAACCTGTTCAAAGAATCTGATTTGATAAGGTGTTAGAATGCGAACATTCCCAAGAGTCTGAAACTTGTTCTCCAGCCCAGTCTGGAAATGTGTGTGAAAATGTCTAACCGTACCATCACGTTCTGTGTTTAGTTATAAAATTGTCCTTTGAAGCATTAACTTCAAAGGAATCAGTCAAGACACCTAAACTCTAGAGCTCATGGCTTTGCCCTGTGGAAGTAAACTTAACCTCTTTTTAGAAATCTGTAATTGTACTTGATAATTTATTATCCTGGTAGCAATAATATTTAAATGGATGGTTCTATACTCCTAAGAGTTATAAATGTTTGTATGGCTTCTTGGCAAGCCTGACAAGGATGGGAGCATATGCCCTTGGTGCCCTGGCCCACCTGCGTCCCTAAAGGCTGCAGAATTATTTTCCAGCCCACGGCAGCCTTCCACTATCTGCTTGCTTCTCCTCTCTTCTCTGCCCCAGGGCTTTCTCTAGCACCAAAACTGCTTGCTCCACAACCAGCTGGCAAAACCAGGAAGTGCAGGGGAGTTAATGCCCCCAAGGTTACTAGAGCCTTGGGGATGGGAGCTAATGGGCAAATACCCTCCTCCCTCCTGGGGGATGATTCTGAGAGTTGCTTCCATGCTTCCGGCTTCCGCAGAGGCTCTCTGACTGGACTAGCCTCCAGAGCCCATGGCAGTATCCTGCTCACTGATACCGACATTGGCTTTCCGCCTTTCCCTGTCTCACTTTCTCCACTTCCTCACTGTGCTTCCTGGGGATCACTTCTCAAAAAAACTCCCTCTGCCCAGGTGCTTACATCAGGCTCTGCTTTTGGGGAACCCACAACAAACCAAAAAGCATCACTTGTGCTTCCTTCCTATCCCTCGGTGCACGAAACTAGAATAAAACTCATTTCAGTCTTGGATCCCTTATTCAAACAAAGAGTTTGAGAACCCTTGTCTCATGAATTAACTTCAGGAAATGGGAAACTGACTATATTATCCCAGCCTCTTCCATTGGGCGGGTGTTGGGGGCTGGGCTAGCAACTTACACTCTGGTCCTGATCGTCACTCTTCATGTGCTGGGCAATGAAGCTGACACCCTCTAAAGCCTCCTGCACATCCTGCTTGAACCTCCCAGAAGACCTCAGCCGGAAATCCCTGGGGATACCCGCTGAGTCAGAGCCGGCCGGAGACTTGGGAGCTGCAGAGGCAGGGTTCACAAAGTACGTGGAGTTCCCGTAGAGGTTGGAGGAGCTGGTGGGGCCCATGGCCGAGGCAGTGGTGGCGGCCTTGGACTTGGTCAGGTGAGCCTGGCTGGGCTGGGGGGCCCTGGAGGGGCTGCTGGCAGGGCGCTTCATGAAAAGGAAAGTGGGCAGCTTGTGTAGGAAGCAGCGCTTGACCCAGGGCGCCATGGTGTGTGTGCTGGGTGAGCGGTGGTGCACGTTGAGCACACAGACGCTGGTGACGATGGAGAAGGTAACCAGCACCATGGTGAACATGAGGTATTTGCCGATGAGCGGCACGTCGAGGGAGGTGGGCGGCACGATCTTGGAGATGAGCAGCAGGAAGACGGTGAGCGCCAGCAGCACGGAGATGCACAGCGTCATCTTCTCGCCGCAGTCGGAGGGCAGGTAGAAGACGAGGATGGCCAGGGAGGTGATGAGCACGCAGGGGATGATGAGGTTGATGGTGTAGAAGAGCGGCTTGCGCTTGATGATGAAGTCGTAAGTCACGTCCACGTAGCTGGGGTCCTGCGGGTTCACCGTCCTTCGCCCAGGGAGGGCAACTATGTCCCATTCGCCACTGGGGGTGAAGTCATCCATGCTGGCCGTGGGTGACTTGAGGACCATGTCGATCTCTGTGTGGTCGTAGGTCCAAGAGCGGAACTTGAGGGTGCAGTTCTGCTGGTCAAAGGGGAAGTGCTTCACCTCGATCTTGCAGGCACTCTTGTAGATGGCAGGGGGCAGCCACATGATGCTGCCATTGGAGCGGACCACCACATTGGTATAGAGAGACACCTCGTAGGTACCGTCGGCACTGGGGGTGGGGACAGGGCATGGAGGAGAATATCATGAAATCCATAGATGATGCCTGGCTGTTCTTAGAACTCGCCAAAGAGCCCTGCAGGATTATTTCTCACTAATCACTCTTCCAAACCCCCATGCCCTCACTGGAAAGGCCTGCTTTACTTGGCAACTGCCTGGCGGTGAGAGCCCTGCCATGAAACAGCGTGAAGGCTTTACATAGATTTGCTCGTTTAAGCCTCACAACAGTCCAATGAGGTAGATATTATTATCATCCCCATTTTACAGATGGGAAAAACAAGGCTCAGAGAAGTTAGTTGTCCTCTTCAAGGTCAGAAAACTAGTAAGCAGTACAGCTAAGATTTGAAGTCAGGTCTTTCTGTCCTTAGATCACCTACTCCTAATCATTTCTCGCTTCTGCTGGTACAACTGCGACCTGGGAAGTCTCTTTATCCCTCTCCACCTACCTGAGATATTTATGCATATCAAGTCAGTGCTACCAACACCCAACACTGACAAAGCAACCGAAGGTCAGAAAGAGGACAGTATGGGGCTTCCCTGGTGGCGCAGTGGTTGAGAATCTGCCTGCCAATGCAGGGGACACGGGTTCGAGCCCTGGTCTGGGAAGATCCCACATGCCGCGGAGCAACTAGGCCCGTGAGCCACAACTACTGAGCCCGCGTGTCTGGAGCCTATGCTCCGCAACAAGAGAGGCTGCGATAGTGAGAGGCCCACGCACCGCGATGAAGGGTGGCCCCCGCTTGCCGCAACTAGAGAAAGCCCTCGCACAGAAACGAAGAGCCAAAAATAAATAAATAAATTAAAAAGCAAGTTTAGAAAGAAAGAGGACAGTATGGAGGACAGAAAGAGCACTGGACTTGGGGTCAGGGTGGTGGCCCTGGTCCCAGCTGTGCCTGAGTGAGTCGCAAGGCCCTCCCCATCTCTGGCCTCCAATTCCCCATCTGTAACCGAGGGTGCTGGCTCTGCTCATCTCTAATTCCTCTTGCAGCCTGACCGCTTGGAAGTCGGGGTGAAGCACAGGGCTGGAGGCCTGGCCCTCACCACCTTGGCCAGCCCTGCCACTTAACTTGTTGTAAAGCACGATGTCAGGCAGCCAGATGCGCTTTGCGGGGATCCTCAGGATGTTCACACCCTCATAGCGGGAGCTGTTCCAGGCCAGGCGGTAGTCTGTCCATTCCTGAGCAGACAGGCAAGGCCCCGTCACTTGTAGGTCCCTCGCCGCCAAGGGGCAGCCCTGGAGAAAACGCCTCCTTGGGCTGGGGACCCTGCAGGGCACTTACCTGTTTCAGCCAGACATTGGTGGTCATGATCTGTTCTCGCTCATTCTGGGGAGGGAAATGAGGTTATCAGTTCACCTGTTAGGAGGTGATAGACCACACTTTATCAAGCAAAAGTCTCCGAGCTCCAGGGCCATGTGACCAACCACCAACTTAACATCCTCGGAGGGCTCAGACGTATTTCCCACCCGACATGCCTGCGACAAACCTCATGATCTTCACCCAGACCTGGGCCTCCACTGGCACTGCCATCTCAGTGAATGGCATCCCCCAGCCATACAATTCCACAAGCCAGAAACCTGGCAGTCGGCCCTGATCCCTTGCTCTCTGATCCATCAGTAAGTCCTGTAGGTTGTACCGCCTACATGAGTCTCAAATTTGTCTGCTTCTCCCCATCTCCTCTGCCACCATCATCTGTTACCTGGACTGTTGCAGTAGCCTCCCAACTGGCCTTCCTGCTCTGCCTTGGCCTGCCTTTAGTCTATTCTCTATAGAGCAATGTGGGTAATCCTTTTAAAATCTCAGCTCCTCAGACTACATCTCTCTGCTGAAACCCTCCACTCCCCTCCCATCTCATCTAAAGTGAAAGCCAAAGTTCTGCCCAGGGCCTACAAGGACATCCATGATCTGCCCCCCTCCGCCACCTCCATCCCTATTAGCTCTAGTACCTCTTACCTCAACACTTTCCTGTTTGCTCATCCCACTTCGGCTATACGTGTCTCTTTGCTTCTGCCTTTGCACATGTTATTCTCTCTTCCTGGAAATCCACACAGCTGACTTCCTCACCTTCTTCAGGTCTTCCCTGACCTTTCTACATAAAATAGCACCCCGTTCCCCTCTCTCCCTGCTTCATTTTTCTTCTTTTTTTAAAATAATTAATTAATTAATTAATTAATTTTTTGGCTGCATTGGGTCTTCGTTGCTGTGCACAGGCTTTCTCTAGTTGTGGCGAGCAGGGGCTACTCTTGGTTGCAGCGTGCGGGATTCTCATTTTGGTGGCTTCTCTTTGTTGCAGAGCACAGGCTCTAGGCATGCGGGCTGCAGTAGTTGTGGCTCGCGGGCTCTAGAGCACAGGCTCAGTAGTTGTGGCACACGGGCTTAGTCGCTCCGCGGCATGTGGGATCTTCCCGGACCAGGGCTCGAACCCATGTCCTCTGCATTGGCAGGCGGATTCTTAACCACTGCGTCACCCCTGCTTCATTTTTCTTTATAGCTCTTATCACCGCTGGCCACCTCTATTTGTGTATTATATGCCACCTCCTACTAGCATCTAAGTTCCTTGAGGGCAGACAGCACCTAGAAGGGTATCTGGGATGTATCAGATGTGAAATAAATATTTTCTGAAGAATATAAGAATCCTACCACAATAATCCAGGCCACCATAATCCATCTCTCACCTGAACCACTGCAAGGCCCTCCCAACTGGTCTATGACCACTCTGCACACATACCCCATACAGACACACATCTATTCTTCCTCTGCAGCCAGAAGAAACTTCCAAAGTTCCTGCCATTTCCCCCTTAATCCTATTTTTACTTAGGTCACTTCTGTGGCTTCCTTCACATATAAAATAAAAATCCAGCTCCTTCACAGGGTCTGCAAGGTCTTGCCAACTTTCCTGGCTTCATTTCACCTTTATTCTATGCCCTTCCCCCGCCATCCGCCCTGGCCTTCTTTAGTTCTCCAAATGTGTCTTGTGCTCTCCGTCTGTACCAATTTCCCTGCCTCCTCTTCACCAAGATAACTTCCAGCATCTTGATATCAGCTTGGGAATCACTTCCTTTAACTAGGTAATCATATCAGTAGAAAAAGGTTCAGTTGCCAGTCACAGAGAGCCAGAGTAACACTGCCTTAAATAAGTTTATTTCTGTCTTGTAACAGTTTGGATGTACAGGCATACCTCGTTTTATTGTGCTTCACAGATACTGCATTTTTTCAAAATCAGAGTTTTGTGGCAACTCTGTGTGGAGCATCTATTGGCACCGTTTTTCCAACAGCACTTGCTTACTTCATGCCTCTGTGTCACATTTTGGTAATTTTTGGAATATTTTAAACTTTTTCATTATTACTGTATTTGTTACAGTGATCTGTGATCAGTATCTTTGATGTTACTACTGCAAAATATTACAACTCACTGAAGGCTCAGATGATGGTTAGCATTTTTTAGCAATAAAGTATTTTAAACTTAAGTTATGTACATTGTTTTTTAGACATAATGCTATTGCACACTGAATAGACTACAGCATAGTGTAAACATAGGTTTTATATGCACTGGGAAACCAAAAAAAATCATGTGACTTGCTTTATGGTGATATTCACTGTGTTGCAGTGGTCTGAAACCAAACCTGCAGTATCTCTGAGGTATACCTGTAATATGGTGGCTTTGCTCTACAAATTAGGGACCCAGGTTCCTTCCAGATTTCTTCTCTACCACACCTAGAGTGTGGCTCTCATCTGCATGGTCCACAATGACTGCTGCAGCTCCAGTCATTACACTCACATTCCAGACTGTTGAGGGGTAGATGGGAAGAGGAAAGAGAGGATGCATGCCAATTGTCTGCCCCCAACCCCAAATGTCTTGTTTTAATTAGAGTATTTAGGCCATTTACATTCAGTGCAGTTACTGATAAATTTGGGTTTAAACCTACCATCTGTTTTCTGTTTATTCTCTTCTCTCTTTTCTTGCCTTATTTTGGATTAACGATTTTATTACCCATTTCTCCCGATATTAATGTGACTCTCCTTTAGGTAGTTACTCTGGAGTCTGCAATATGCATATACTTGACTTTTTAGCATCTAATATAAATTAGTTCTTTCATCACTTCCAGAACAAGGCAAGAACTTTAGAACATTTCAATTTTATCTACCCCCTCCTTACTTTTGGGTTATTGTCATGTATCTAATTCTACATATAATTAAAACCTTACAAGATATTTTTTTCTGTTTTCTTATACTGTCAATATCAATTCAAATTCACCCATATATTTACCCTTTCTGTTGTGCTTCATTCTTTCCTACATTTCTATATTTCCATCTGGGATCATTTTCCGTATTCGGTCTTCTTGTATTAAATTCTTTCTCTCTCTCTCCTGAAAACATCTTTATTTCACCTTCCTTTTTTTTTAAAATAAATAAATTTATTTATTTATTTATGGCTGTGTTGGGTCTTCGTTGCTGTGGGCAGGCTTTCTCTAGTTGCAGTGAGTGGGGGCTACTCTTCGTTGTGGTGTGAGGGCTTCTCATTGTCGTGGCTTCTCTTGTTGTAGAGCACAGGCTCTAGGTGCACAGGCTTCAGGAGTTGTGGCACGTGGGCTCAGTAGTTGTGGCTTGCGGGCTCTAGAGCTCAGGCTCAGTAGTTGTGGCCCACAGGCTTAGTTGCTCCATGGCATGTGGGATCTTCCCAGGCCAGAGCTCGAACCCGTGTCCCTTGCATTGGTAGGCAGATTCTTAACCACTGTGCCACCAGGGAAGCCCTCACCTTCATTTTTTTTTTTGTTTATTTTGTTTTTTGTTTTTTGTTTTTTGGTTTTTGTTTTTGCGGTATGTGGGCCTCTCACTGTTGTGGCTTCTCCCGTTGCAGAGCACAGGCTCTGGACGCGCAGGCTCAGCGGCCATGGCTCACGGGCCCAGCCGCTCCACGGCATGTGGGATCTTCCAGGACCGGGGCACGAACCCTTGTCCCCTGCATCGGCAGGTGGACTCTCAACCACTGCGCCACGAGGGAAGCCCGTCACCTTCATTTTTAATTATATTTTTACTGGTGGTATATTTCTAGGTTTGCAGTGTTTTCTTGCAGCACTTAAAAAATGTCATTCAATTTTCTGGCTTCCATTTTCAGCTGTTAGTTTTATTGTTGCTTCTGACTTTTGTTTCCCCCGACTGCTTTTAAGATTTTCTTTTTCTTTGGTTGTCAGGAGTTTGAGTATGATGTACCTGGGTATGATTTTCTTTGTATTTACCCCTCATAGGGTTCACAGAGCCTCTTGCATGTGTAGCTTAATGTCTTTAGTTAGTTTTGGAAAATTCTCAGTCAGTATCACTTCAACCTTTGCTTCTTATTTTTATTCCCATTCTTTCTGGAACTCCAAATACACATTAGACCTGACATTTTTATCCTGTATCATATTATCTTCTTTTCTGTATTTTCCTTTCTTTTTTCTATAATTTGTCTAGATATTTTCATTTGACCTCTCTTCCTGTTCATTAACTTTCTCTTCTGCTATGACCAATCTGCTATTAAACCCATCTAATAAATTTTAACCTCCATCATTATAAGTTTCTTGAACATATTAATGCATCGCATTTTAAGAATGTTTATTTATTTTATTTATTTATTTGCGGTACGCGGGCCTCTCACTGTTGTGGCCTCTCCCGTTGCGGAGCACAGGCTCCGGATGCGCAGGCTCAGCGGCCATGGCTCATGGGCCCAGCTGCTCTGTGGCATGTGGGACCTTCCCAGACCGGGGCACAAACCCGTGTCCCCTGCATCAGCAGGCGGACTCTCAACCACTGCGCCACCAGGGAAGCCCTATTTTGTTTATTTTTAATAGTGGTAAAATACATATAAGTTTTACCATCTTAACGGTAGTTATTTAAAAGTCTACGTCTGATGACGCCAATATTTGAATCATTTGTGTGTCTGTTTCTCTTCTTTTCTCTCTTCGTTTTTTCTTATTTAGTCTTGTCTTATTGCCTGCCTAGTAAGTTTTTATCTGACTTTATCTGCCTCCAGGGACGACTGACTTTGGCTTTATGGCAGGCAGTTAGAGGAAGGACAGATCACCTTCATCTAGTCTGTGACTGAGCTGGTTCAAAGCAGGTTTTAGTTTTTGTGAGGGCTGGTCTGTTCTTGATTCATTTTGACTCTTAGCGATGCTCCTTGCAAGGTCCTCACCTCCTTAGTGGGGCTCCAATTCCAATTTGTGTCATCCTAGCCCTGTAAGAGTGCCAAGCATTCAGCTAGGCTTCCCAGCCTCTTAGCCACCACTCTGTACTCAGCTCCCTAGCCCCTTGGCTCTATACTGTTTACCAATCATCAAACAACAGGAAAAGCACCAGAAGCTATCAGGGTCACCTCCTGGATCCTGGTCCTTCAAGTCCTGGCTAAGCTCTCTAAGACCTTCAAACAGATTTGGGGTAGGACAGGCATTTTTGTCCCCCTTTTCTAATCGTTCTTGTGGAAAAGTTAATCTGCAACAAGATACTCTGTCATTACAGAAAGTTGAAAACCTTCATCTGTCTTAAAAAATAATTTTTTTAAAGTTGAGGTACAATTTACATACAGTGAAGTTGAGGTACAATTCACAGACAGTGAAATGCATAGATCTTAAGGGTACAGTTTGATCAGTTTTAACAATGCATTATTCAGGTAACCCACCTCCTTTCAAGGTATAGAACATTTCTGCCACCCAGAAAATTCTCTCCTTCTTTAGTCCAGTGCCTTAGTCCCCTTTACTCCCCCACAGCTGCCTTCCCAAAGGCAGTCCTGGCCTTCCCAAAGAGCTGCTTCTGAAAGGCTTGCTGGCCTTACACAGCACAAACTCCCTGCCTGCTCCCTAGAAACTTCCATCTTTAAATTGGTTATGCCCATAACCCTTCCTCCTTGAAAACCAAACCCTGAAATACAAAAGGAAAAATAACCCCCCAAACCTCATATTTGTTCTGTACACAGCTTTCAGGATTATGACAGCTCACAGTGCTACACTCATAGGCATGGGGCTGGAGGCTGTGTGCCCTCCTCCTTCTGGTAACTTCTGTTATCCCACAGGGACCACAGAGCAGATCTGGCAGGGGCAGCCTTAGCCTGGAAGTGTGGCTAGAGAGCTGCCTTCCTGTTCCCCCTCACCAGGGCAGCAGCTGCAAGGCAGCAGCTGCAAGGCTGCAGCTGGGCTCACTCCATTAAGCAAAAAGCCTTTGGCTGGACAATAACACTCAGACACCAGCCTGGGAGTGGCCTGGCTGGAAGCACTTATTCCTTCCAGTTGGCCTTCGGAGGGGAGAGGGACAGAGAGCACAGGCTTTTCACCCCTCCCCCATTCTTGGGCTGTGCTTCCTCCCAGGGGAGGAAGCCAGCCATTAATCTGGCCAAAGCCTTCAGTGAGGGCTGTAGGTTGGAGGGGCTGGGTTTGTGAGGGCTGAGTGTGCTAGAGAGAGAGGGTGGCAGTAAGAAGGCAGCCACCAGACCAGAGGAGGCTCAGCCGCATTGGTTGGCTTCCCAAGGCTCAGGAGGCGAGGCACGGTGGATTTCCAGTGTGCTGGCAAGGTCTTGGGAAAAGGAGTGGCCAGTCAGTGTGCAGGGCTGGGAGTCAGGCAATTTGGGATCTACTTCTGGCATCGCCAGAACTCCTGGACAAGGTCCTAGGTTGTTCATCTGATCTTTTTCCATATGCATAAATTAAGGAATTTGTCTAAACTTTGAGACCCCTGACTTGGCCTCTAAGTCATGATTCTTTCATTCCAGAAATGCCGTCTGTGCCTTTGCACGTGCTCTTCTCTTTGCTAGGGATATCCTGCCCACTTTGTGCACTCTAGTTTCCCAGTTTGGAGTCACCTGCCAATCCATATCCCAGAACCAGTTAAAATGCTTTGGCTTCAAGCATAGCTGGATGTTCCACAAAACATCCAACTACGAGCGGCTAAAACAATAAGGACATCTGTTATATCACATAAGAGAGCAGGCCAATCATTTCAGCGTTGGTTAATGCAGTAATTCAATGATGTCGGGATTCTAGGTTGTTGACAGTGATGTTAGGACTCTGATTCTCCTGTTTTTCCCCCACAATCCTAAGATGGAGGCCATAGTTCCAAATATAAAACCTTCACATGACAATGTCTATGGCAGGAAATGGCAAATCTTTTCTTGGGTCCCTTTTTGAGTATAAGGAAAACTTTCCCAGAGATGCCCCGCCCTTTTAGGCAGCCCCTACATCCCAGTGCCAGGGCTACAGCTCTTGCCTAAGCCTTAACTAATTATTGGCTGGAGGAATAGAATTACCATGGTTAGCTACGACTTAACCATACGTGGCAAGGAGGCCGGAGAAGGGCCCATGAAGTTCGTGAGTATCCAATATCAAGTCATAGTTTTATTAACAAAGAAGTTGTGAGGCAGGAATGTCCACTGGGTAGCCCGCCAATGGGCCTGCCATAGACAAGGTGGGCCTCCAACATGGCCATAAGCTTCTCCTCCTTCTACCCTATCATCTCCCCCAGTCTGCTCAACAGATGACCTCACATACCCCCTACCTACTGGGGGGAGATAGGAACTAGGTACAGAAACCGATGGGTACAGAGGCCCAGGTGTAGGGACAGGGCCAGAGGCAGCTGCTGCATCGGTCTAGCCAACTGAGGGTCTGGGTAAATGAGGGCGATCACTGCAGGTATGGAAATGAAGAATGGATTACAGAGTGCAAAAGTAGGGTTGTCAGGTCTTGATGTGTGGATGTGGGGCCTCGTAGGGAGTGCTGAGGAAGGTGCCTGAGGGAACCATGGCTCATTGCTAATCTTCCCTGTGGCCCTTTCCACATCCCCACGCACAGGTTTGGAGCCCTGCCCCTGGAAGCAGCTCTGAGGGGGGCATGCATATGAGGAGCACGTAGCATACTGTGTCCAGCCGTGGGGAAGGCGCAGCTGCCCCCTGTACCTACCACACTGATGAGCTGCGCCAGGGAGAGCTGCAGCTGGATGGAGATGAGCTCTGAGGAGCTGGTGGCTGGGCGGATCAGGTTGTTGTAGAGGGTTTTGTTCAGGAGGTCATCCATGAGCTTCTCCTCCGCGTTGGCCACGCGGCAGTCCCCTGGGAAAACACATAGTCAGATCTGCTGGGTCCTCATCCAGCTGATGGCAGTGAAAGGGAGAGCTGCGAGGGCCGGAGAGCACAAGTGCCCTCGGGGCCAGCTGGAGCAGCTAAGGGGCTGCCAGGCCTGCCTCTCCTTGGAGACTTCAAATTAAATCTACCCAAGACAGAGCTCAGCCCTCTCCTCCCACGCCCTACATCTTCCTCCTCCTGTTCCGTCTAGCAATGAATGGCACCCCACACTCTAGACATCTAGTCCAAAACCTGGGCATCTGTTTTGACCCTTTCCTTGGTTCATCCAAGGGGCCACCCAGTTCTGTCTATTCTACTTTCCAAATCTCTCAGTCTGTCCTCCCCTTTCCATCCCTCCTGGTCCTGGCTCACCACCCTGCCCCAGGCTCTTCCAGTAGCCTCCTTGCTGGTCTCCCCACCCCCACTCTGCCCCTGCCATCATGTCCCATTCAGTGCCAGAGTGGTCTTCCTGCAGCTACTGAACCAGAGCCCATCCCTGCCCGTAACCTCTCAGAGCTGTAGGCAGAATTCAAATCCAAACGTTCCGGCTTGGCATCCAAAGCCCCTTGGCACCAGCATTTCTTCCTCAACCTGATCTCTTCTTACCTCTCCACCTCTATGCCCAGGTACTGTATATTTTGGCCATATATACCGCTTTCCTTTCCCCATGTGGCCTTCATTGTCTCACTTCTAAATCTTCAAGCACACTCTTTCTTCTGCCAGGACAGCCCCCCGGCGACCAGCTGTCAAATATCTGAGAGTCTTTCTTGTGCCAGGCATTGTGTTATGCGCTGGGGGTAACAGCCAGCAAAAACCCTGGCTCCTGCCCTCAGGGAGCCTCCTGTGTAGTGGAGGAGAGAGATTATTCAAACGTGGGTTTGTGTGCAGAGCTGGGGAGATGGTGGTGCTTTCACTGAAAGAGCAAAGGCCTGGGCTAGGGGGAGTTTGCTGGGATCAGACTTGGCCCTACAGCATTCAGGGTGTACCTTGAGACACCAAATGGAGGGGTCCAGCTGGCAGTTGGCTCCTGGTCTGGAGCTTAAAGGAGAGGTCTGGGCTCAGAACCATACCTGCGAGCCAGCAAACGCAG
This sequence comes from Grampus griseus, assembly GCF_964374135.1. NCBI lineage: Eukaryota > Metazoa > Chordata > Mammalia > Artiodactyla > Delphinidae > Grampus > Grampus griseus. The sequence goes on along the minus strand of NC_139018.1, from coordinate 119,622,535 downwards.
CCTCCCGCAAGGAGCCTGACCTGGCCGGGAGCCCCACTGAGCTCCCACAGCCCCAGATCTGCCCCTTTTCACAGCCCAGATCTCTTGCCATGTGGCCTTTGGGTCTTTGTCCCATCTCCCTCACACGTCTGGGAGTGAAGGGGAGGTTCAGGAACTCCATCGTTCACTCTGGTGACGTCAGGTAAGGGCAGTTTGGGGAGGGGCCTGGGAAAGAGGGAGCCTCAGAGGAAGGTCAAGGACACCTGAGCAGGAGACCCCAGGAACAGGGGAAGAGATGCAGGTGTGCAGAGCAAACAGTGTCGGGGGGCAGGCAAGGAAGTGGGTAAAGGATAAGGGAATAAGGGAGGCTGAGGAGGTGGGGTTGGGTCTGCCGGCTCACCAGGCCCAGGACTGGGATTACATCCTCCGCTGAGGGGCCAGTTCACTCTGTTTTACCAAATCCCACCCTCTGGATGCGGCCAGAGGGCCCAGAGTGTGAACTGCCTGACAGAGCAAGTCTGAGGTGGACTCCTGGGTGGGTGCTGGGCTGGACACGAGGCCACGGAGAGCAGCCACCACCCTGCCTGCTCCATGCACTTTCCAACTCATTGCCTATCTGGAGCAAATGCAGCATTTAGTGCCTGTGAAAGATGCTCCCAGGGCACCCGCTGCCCACTGTCCCTCCCCCAACCTGCCCCAGGCTGTCCAGAGGGGGTCCTGTGGATGCTTGGCCTACATACTGAGCCCTGCCTCTCATACCCTGGACCCCCTCCCAGAGGCCAGCCGCTTGAATCCCCTGGAAGCCAGTCTGTAGCCCCAGGTTATAGCTGGGTCTCTCCCATAGCCCCTCTTTATTATATATATTTGAGTTGACCCATCATTTCAGCAGGGTATGACTTGCCCAAGTCCATCAAGCATGTCTGGGACAGCTCGGGTCAGAATCTGAGGCTTCTGGTCCCCAGCCCTGCAGTGCTGGGGGAGGCTGGATCCCACGTCTCTGCAGCCCCAGGAGGCTGGTGTACCTAGGTTCCTGAGAGGCATGGGCTGCTCTGCAGGCTGCGGGGGCTTCTGTTCCTGCTCCAAGCCCACCTGGGATGCTCAGGTTGCTCACCTTCGGGCCTGTCCTGCCTCTCAGTCATTCAGCTGGCCCCCAGGGACCCTCACCCATCTTGAGGACCAGTTGTGGGATCCAGAGAAAGAGGTTCCGAAAACCTTAGACCATTTAGCCCACTCTCTATTTCTTATCTGGGGAAACTGAGACCAAAGAGGGCGAGGAACTTACTCAAGGAGTCCCAGCAAGTCAGAGGCAGAGCCAGTTAGAGGCCCTCCCCTAACCCCTGTGTCTTCTTTCGCGCCCTTGCTAACTTCCCCGTAAGGAGCCTGTCCCTGCAGAAGCCATGTTGGTGTCCACAGCCAAGTGTGTACTCATGCCTGTGCCTGTGTTTGTACTTGTATACATGCATGGGGGGCAGAGGGGTTTCCAAACTATATTTGTTTAGGCTTTTCAGTCTACTGCTTTATGCCTGTGAGGCCTGCCGGGTTCAAAAGACAAGGAACAGGCCTCTCACCCCCAGATGACAGGGGTGGCCCAGAAGAGGTGGAAGCTTCTAGGGCACAGTTGGGGGTCACCTCCCAGCCCTGGGGCCGGCACAGTTACACAAAGAGGCCACCACTAGGGGTCAGTCATGACCCAGTGATTCTGAGAAGGAGTGGGCCCGCCCTGCCTCTGTCCAGGGCCTTGCCTTCCTTGGCCTTCTCTGGAAAAACTGCTCCCCACCAGTAAGGGGTTAACGAACAGCCTGAGAGGAAGCCATGGCTGGAATTCTAAAACGTGTGAGTGTGTGTACAGTCTGAAAAAGCAGGGCTAATGGTAAAAATCTATATTGGTAAAATGGAAAGGCAATACCTATTGGTTTGGAATACAAACCACAGAAAGTCAAGGGTCAGTGGAATCTTGGCAAGCGGGCATCTGAAAGGCAGCGTGATTTTCAGTGGCATATGTTTGTCCTTAACTGAGGAAGGGAACAAGAGATTTGTATTTATTAAAAGGCAGCTATGGATTCTTTTCAAAAAGTTGAGGTTATTACGTGTTACGAAAAGCTCACAATATATTATCAGTAGCTTCTCCAATCATGTGCAAGAATCACCTGGATACGGGTATAAATGCAGATTCCCAGGCTCCACTTCCGGAGATTCTGATCCTGTGAGCCTAGGATGGGGCCCTGGGGATGTGTAGTGGGTGTTTCTGATGCAGGTGGCCCCAGGACCGTCCTTAAGAAACACTGCAACTGACTCACATCTGAGTCCCTAAGTATGTAGTCAAGGCATATCATCCCCATAGAACAGATAGGGAAACTGAGGCCCAGAGAGGGTCACTGAGCAAGTGGTGACAGATCCAGGATGCACACATGGAGTGCAGACACCATCTTTGGTGAGATCTCCGCTTCCCTATAGGAACTTCATATGTCCCCCTACCCCTTACCTCCAACACCCCTGGTGGTGTGTCTCTGTCCAAGGAAGATATAGCCCTGGTCCTCTAGGCTGACTAGGGCTTGGAGGACAAGCTTGGGCTGGAGGGAAGGAGCTGAAAGAGTCCTTGGAACTCAGGTGGGGAGACTGAGGCCGGGAGCAGACAATCCTCACCATATCTGGACTCGCCTTGGAAGGGCTGACTGGATTTCCCTTCTGGGTGTCTGCAGGTTCCTGAGGGGCAGGCTCCACTTCACCAGCCCCGCACTCAGCCAAGCTGGCTGCCCCGGCCGGCCAACCGCTAGGAGTGGGTGACCAGAGGCAGAGGTGCCATAAAAGTGTGTTTCTAGGAGATCCACCCCCAAACACACTTGGGCTGGCGAGTTGGGTAGCGCCACCCTCCACCCTCAGGCTAAGTTTCCCTATCTACAGTAGCGCTGGGATTAAGCAGAGCTGCCTGTCAAGCGGGTACCACTCAGCCCCGCTGCCCAGCCCAAAGGCGCTCCATATGGAGGGTGGCCCTGGCGGCCGCGCAGAGGACAGGCGGTCCCCACCCCAAACGTCGCAGACCCACTCATCCTGACCCGCCCCTGCTGCCGCGAGTGGGCTTAGTCCCGCCCACGCCCCCATTCGTCCCGGACAATCTCGGGCCACTCCCCTGGGTGCTCGACACCCTCCCTTCCTTCCCACCTGTGGCCAGTCCAGCCGGGCTCTGGCCGACCCAGGCGTCCCTCCCTCCTTCCCCGAAGAGAACTCACCTCGCCCACAAAGGGCAACCAGGGAGAAAAGGAGCAAGGGGAGCGGGCTTCTCATGACGGGCGGGGGTTGGAGAGGCAGCCGAGGCGAGTTCAGCGGTCGGACTACCCGGGCACCGGCGGCCGCGGGCAGGCGAGTGAGAGCCGGTGCCCACGGCCTCGGAGGTTTGAAGTCGTGGTGACGGCGGGCACTAGGACCCCGGGGAGAGCCCAGCCAAGCCCGCTTGGGGGTAGCAGCTGTGAGCTACGCCCACAAGGGGATGGGGCGGGGCAGAAGAGACCCCAGGGGCGGGGCCGGCACCAACCCGGCGGGACTGGCTCTTTTCGGCCAACTGCCTAGGGTCGACTCCCAGCGGCTGGCCTCTGCACTTCCCGACCTACTCCGGCCTCCAACTTTCCTTGAAGGGAGGTCGGCGGGACCGTGCATGCACCCTTTGTACAGCTGGGGAGACTGAGGCAGACGCTGGCTCGGGATCCCTCTACTGTTGGGGAAAGTGGTTGTACTCCAGCCGGGAGGTCCCTGGGCTTTGTCTGCCGTCAGGACCCAGGAGGTCTTTCAGAAAAAGATCTCAAGTCTATGCTCATGCGGTTTGCTGAAAAAAAGGAGCACTGCAGGGAGTGGGGAGTAAGCCAGCTGGAGTGGGGCGCAGCTATCTGCAGACATTGGGGAAAGGGCGCTTAGGAAAAGCGTGTGGAATTTGGGAGGGTGAAATAGCTCAGGGTCCCCTTACCTAGATTGGGTGACTGGGGAAGGGACAGGATGGAGCCAGAGTGGGCTGGCTGTGTCCTCCCCCTTGAGCCTTACAACCTGTGCTGACCCCAGGCAGCTCTGGTGACTCAAGGGAGCAAGCACCCCCTCCTCCAGCCAGGTGGTCCTGGGTAAGTGTCGGAATCAGTATCATTCCCTTGGGAGCTGGGGGACCTCACAGGCTAGGCATCAGTGCCAGGGCAGCCCTACTTTTGGACCTGGCCAGAAGTGGTGCCTCAATCCAGGATCCAAAAGAGCCTTTGGCATATTCCTGTAGCCCATGGCACTCCTCGCTCGCACTCCACCTCCCCACCCACCCCCTCCCCTGTCTGGGTTCCAACAGGCAAACCTAACGACTGGGACTTCCCTGGTGGCACAGTGGTTAGGAATCCGCCTGCCAATGCAGGGGACATGGGTTTGAGCCCTGGTCTGGGAAGATCCCACATGCTGCGGAGTAACAAACCCATGCGCCACAACTGCTGAGCCTGTGCTGTAGAGCCCATGAGCCACGTACCCTAGAGCCCACACACTGCAACTACTGAGCCCGCGTGCTGCAACTGCTGATGCCCGCGGGCCTAGAGCCCGTGCTCCACAACAAGATAAGCCACCACAATAAGAAGCCCGCGCACCGCAGCGAAGCATAGCCCCTACTTGCGGCAACTAGAGAAAAGCCAGGCACAGCAATGAAGACCCAACACAGCCAAAAAAAAAGAAAAACTAACAACTGGAGGGAGGGTGGGAAGGGCAGGGTCTGGGAGAGTGATCGCCTACAAACGGCAGCTTTGCCACCTTCTCTCCAGGACTCTCAGTCTTGCTATCATATTGCTTCCCCCAATGTCTTTTTTGCTATAATCTGACATGTTGACATATTCTTTTAAAAGGAACACTGTTGAAATGGAGCTGACTTTCCCTTTAAGATGGCTTGTAGAATTAAGGTTTGAGTGCATCCTCTCCTCTCCAAACTGCAGCAATAAATACGTGAAATATATAAAGCAAACCAAAAAGACATAGCCAGGCTGAAAAAATAAGATCTCCATGAACTAAAATCAAAAAAGAAATGCAAAGTGATGGGGGTGCTGAAGCCTGGAGCCTGCTGGGCTCTGGAAGCCAAAGGCAGTGGCAGGTCCTTAGTGATAAAAAGGGACTAAAAGACTCCTGGATAGAAGCTGGGGGCTTGAATGTACCCCAGTCCCTGAAAGGATGCTAGGGTAGGGATGCTGCTGCTGACCTGTTATCTGAGGCCCTAACTTCATAGGATGTGTATTATCCCTCATGTACCACAGTATGGGAGCTTGAAAATGCCATAAAACTTGGAGGCATCTGCAAAACCTTAAGTTAGGTAAGCAAAGGTGAGAGGGTAGGAAGGGAGAGAGAGAGGGAGAGGGTATGATGTCCATTCAAAACAGCCTAACTTGTGCTGGAACATAAGTGAAGTGCTCAGAGAATGATCCAGAAAGGATTCCACTGACCAGATCTGGGACAATTTTAGCATTAAAATAAATAATATTGATGAATACTCATTGAATAAAATTAGAAACTTTAAGACTATATTGAAGTAAATAAATGATGAAAGTTTGATGAGAAATGAGGAACTTACATAGTTTCAAAGTACCTCCTCACAAAATACTTATTAATTATAAGGGGGAAAAGAGTTGACAGAGGAGAAACTTTGCAGATACCACCTGTGGTAGGCTGAATAATGATCCCCAAAGATGTCCACATCCTAATCTTGGAACCTGTGGATGTCACTTTATATGGTGAAAGGAACTTTGCAGATGAGATTAAATTAAAAGGTCTTGGGATGGGGAGATTTTCCTGGTGGGACCGATGTAGTCACAGAGATCCTTATAAAGGGAGACAGGGATCAGAGTGACAGAATGTATGTGAAGATGGAAGCAGAGATTGGAGTGATGTATACATGAGCTAAGGAATGTCAAGGCAGCCTCCAGAACTGAAGAGGCAAGGAACAGATTCACCTTTGGAAACTTCAGAAGGAACCAGTCATGCCAGTTCATTGATTTTAGCCCCATAAGACTGATTTTGGACTTCTCACCTTCAGACCTGTAAGAGAAAAAAATTTATGTTTTTTCAAGCCATTTGTGGTAATTTCTTACAGCATCATTAGGAAACCAATATACTACCTTAACCAAGTGATCAAAATCAGTATCATGAATAATGGGGCAAATCAAAATTGTACATTACCTGATAGGATGCAGTACACAGAGTTCCTTCTGTGATATTCCTGCCAAAGATGTATGACTTGAATCTAATCATGAGGATACATCAGACAAACCCAGATTATGGGACATTCTATAAAATAACTGATCTGTTATCATCAAAAGTGTCAAGGTTGTGAAAGTCAAGGAGAGACTGAAGAACTGTTTCAGATAGAAGGAGACTCAAGTGACACCACAACTAAATACAACGCTTGATTCTGAAACAGATCCTTTTGCTATATAGGACTTTATGGGGACAACTGGCAAAATTTGAATGGGGTCTGGGGATCAGATGGTAGTACTATGTCAATGTTAACTTCGTGATATCGATGGCTATATTTTGGCTATATAGGAGATATCTTTGTAGATAATGCACATGAAAGTGTTCAGAAGCTTGTGTGGTAAATGTATTCAAAATGATGCAAGGGGGAAAAGTTCTGTGTATGGTACTTGCAACTTTTCTGTAAATTTGAGATTGTATCTAAAAAAGCAAAGTGAGCCTACAAACCAAGATTTGAAAACGTCAGCAATCAAAGGCTAACAAAGGTAGCAAACGAAATAAAGAAATCGGCGAATTCACTCCAGATGAAATACATTTTTATAGAAGTATGACAAATAATTTTTAGAAAGAAAAGAAAAAGAGGAAATGCTACCCAAACTTATTTGTTGAGGATAGTATAATTATGGTACTAAACCAGACAAGGACATACAAGAGAATTATAGACCAATATGATTTATGGGTATTTGTCACAGGGAGATGGCATGGCTTAGTGGTTAGTACGTGGCCCCTGGAGCAAGGCAGTCTGGATTTGTATTCTGGTGTCACTGCTAATATTCTCTGTGACCTTGGGGAGGTGACTTGACTTTTCTGTGCCTCAGTTCTCTCATATTTCAGAGGAGGAAATAACCTTCAAAACAATAGACCTTCTAGGATGAAATGAAATAATTCATGGAAAATGCCTTAATGGTGCCTGAAACATAGAAAGCACCTAATAAATGTTAGCTATTATCAGTTTTCATGAATGTAGATTCAAAAATTCTAAATAAAATAATACCAAAGTTGAAAACAGCAGTGTACACACAAAAATAATGCATCATGGCAAAGTAGGGTTTATTCCAAGAATACAAGAGTGAGTCAACATTAGATAAATCACTAATGTACCTTAACAGATTACTCACGCAATGCAGACTGTTAGCAAACTAGCTTCCTTAACCTAATAAACATGTAGCAATGATCAGACTTAATGGTAAAATTTTAAAAGCAATTTCCATCAAAGTCAGGAATTAGACAAGGATGCCTTCTATCGTGGTTCCTATTCAGCACTACACTGGAGGTCCTAGGCCTTCATTTGCTAGCTTAAGTGATGTGAAATTGCCATTTTTTTAGGTCACAGGTTGCCCAACAGCAGCAATTTATATGATTCAACCTATAAAAGAAAGAAAGAAATTTAAGAATTGGAAAGGAAGACTACCTGTATGTGAAGACAATATGATTGTCTATGTAGAAAATCCAAGAGAATATACAGATAAATAATTAAGACTAGTAAGAGAGTAGGTTGATGAATTCAAGATCAACTTTTAAAAACTTATTAGTATTTTATACCTGAGTAATACCAAATTATAACATGTAATAGAAAAAGAGATTCTATTCACAACAGCAACAAAAATCTGAGATTGCATCAAGCAAAAGATACACAAGACCTTTCATGCAGAGTATTATAAAAATTACTCCAGGACTTAAAGGAAGAACTGACTAAATGGAAATATATAACATATTTATGAATGTAAGGACTCAAATTATAAAATGGAAGTACTTATATTTATGAACAGGAGGACCTATATTGCAATTATATCACTTATTACCAAATTAATCTATAAATTTGATGTGATTCCCACACAAATCCCAATAGAATTTTTCATGGAACTTAATGCGTGGGTTGTAAAGTCCCTATAGAATTCAAGGGACCAAGAATAGTGTAGCAGACACCAGTGGTGCCCTGCCCCTGTCCCTCAGCATCACCAACCCCATACATGCCAGGGAGTTGATGCCTCCAAGAGCAGCCTTAGTGTATTAATCATGCCTTTTTATTTTCTGATGTTTTGACATCTGAAGATTTGCTGATCCTGGAGAGACTCCTCCTCCCAGGGGTTAGCCAATTCTAGAGATAATAAAGGACTCACCTGCAAGTGCAACTTCCGTATGCAAACCAACCGTCCAAAGACCACAGCCCTCAACCACCTCCTTATCAGGCTCTTATACTCCAGACCACTATCCATCTGCCCTAATCATCCTAGGGCCAAGTACTAGACAACTACAGATAGCTGATATGCCCCAGAGGCCACTGAAATTATTCAAACTAGTCAATACTAAGCCTGCTTACCTTGCCCTGCCTCTCCTGCAGAAATCACAATAAAGACTCATGCTATGTTTCCTCGCACTCCCTCTGCCTCCTGACTGAACTTGGTGCTTCCCCCTGTGGCCCTACATGACATGCCATGCCTCCTGTTTCTAAAGATCTGTGGGTATGGAAAACTTCTTCCTTTATGACAGTCATTTCTATGTCTGTATGTCTTACCTTACCAGATTAAAACAAATCCTGGGTACATTTTAAAAATAGCCAATGAGGAATGAGAGTTAGTAGATAAATACTCCAGTTTCTTTGCCTCTCAGTTGGAGTAACTCTGAAGTGCCCAGTGAGACTGCACTCAGGTGACCTTCCATCTTGCTCATTAATGCACCTCCATTGACTTTCTTCCTTTCCCTATCTCACTTCCCCACTGTCTTACCTGTTCTTCCTGGGACTGCTTTCTAAAGAAAATTCTTACATCCAAATCCTTGTCTCAGGCTCTGCTTCTAGGGCAACCCAAATGAATACATGTTTAAAGAATAAGAATGGTATATGGGGTGGTGATAATGGAACTTATTAAGATATTTAGACATATGATAGTGCCATAGAAATTAAGACAGTGAAGTGTTGTCAAGGGGATGGACAAATAGACCACTGGAAGAGAACAAGAACCCATCAAGAGACCCGTGACACATGGAAATGTGAAATGAGACAGATGTTTCCGTGTAGATCAATGAGGAAAGGATGGAATGTTCTATAAATGGTGCTGGGACAATGGATTATCCACATGGAAAGTAAACACAGTTAGATCCCTAACTCCCATCATACCCAAAAAAAAAAATACCAGGTTGATTAATGATCTAGTTGTGAAATGAAAAACTTTAAAAACTTTTAGAAGGAAATATAGGAAGATATCATGATGACTAGGGTAAATGTCTTAGTTTGGACTGCTATAACAGAAAACTATCGACTGGGTGGCTTTAATAAACATTTATTTCTCACAGCTCTGGAAGCTGGAAGTCTGAGATAAGATGTGCCACATGGTTGAGTTCTTGGTGAGGGTCCTTTTCCTGGTTCACAGACAGCCACCTTCTCCTTGTATCCTCACATGGAAGGGAGCAGAAAAAGAGAGGAAGCAAGCTCTCTCATTATCTTCTTATAAAGGTACTAATCCCATTCATGAGGGCTCAACCCTCATGACCTAATCACCTCCCAAAGGCCCCACTTCCTAACCATCACATTAGGGGTTAGGATCTCAACGCATGAATTTGGGGGTTGGCACAAACATTCAGTGCATAACAGGTAGAAAGTAACTTCTTAAACAAAATATTTAAAACATAATTCCCAAAGAAAAATGTTGTTAGGTCTGATTTCACTAAACTATTTGAACTTCTCTCCAACCAAACATACCTCAAATTAGGTTTCGAGAGAAACCACAGAGTGAGTGAAGATCCTTGCAATTCATATAATCAACAAAGGATACATTCCAGAATATTTAAGGAATTCCTATAAACATTAATGTGTTAAAAAGTTAAACAACCAAAGAGAAAAATAGGCAAATGCCACAAACACATAATTCACAGGAGAGGAAACTTAAATGGCCCACAGACATAGGAAGAGATGTGGGGGTTTTTTGTTGTTTTTGTTTTTTAAAGGAATTTTGCCTTTTTAAAAAAAAATTTATTTATTTATTTATGGCTGTGTATGGCTCTTCGTTTCTGTGAGAGGGTTTTCTCTAGTTGTGGCAAGTGGGGGCCGCTCCTCATCGCGGTGCGCGGGCCTCTCACTATCGCGGCCTCTCTTGTTGCGGAGCACAGGCTCCAGACGCGCAGGCTCAGTAATTGTAGCTCATGGGGCTAGTTTCTCCGCAGCATGTGGGATCTTCCCAGACCAGGGCTCGAACCCGTGTACCCTGCATTGGCAGGCAGATTCTCAACCACTGCGCCACCCGGGAAGCCCTGTTGTTGTTTTTTAATTGAAGTATAGTCGATGCACAAATGTACAATGTTGTGTTACTTTCTGGTGTACGGAAAAGTGATTCAGCTCTACATATATAAATACATATATATATATATATATATATATATTTTTAGATTCTTTCCCATTATAGTTTATTACAAGATATTGAGTATAGTTCTCTGTGTCCTTGCTGTTTATCTATTTTATACATAGTAGTGTATAAATATTAATCGCAAACTCTTAATTTATCCCTCCTCACCCTTTCCCCTTTGGTAACCATAAGTTTGTTTTCTATGTCTGTGAGTCTGCTTCTGTTTTTTAGGGTTTTTTTTAACATCTTTATTGGAGTATAATTGCTCTACAATGGTGTGTTAGTTTCTGCTTTATAACAAAGTGAATCAGCTATACATATACATATATCCCCATATCTCTTCCCTCTTGAATCTCCCTCCCACCCTCCCTATCCCACCCCTCTAGGTGGTCACAAAGCACCGAGCTGATCTCCCTGTGCTATGCGGTTGCTTCCCACTAGCTATCTGTTTTACATTTGGTAGTATATGTAAGTCCATGCCACTCTCTCACTTCGTCCCAGCTTACCCTTCCCCCTCCCTGTAGCCTTAAGTCCATTCTCTACGTCTGCGTCTTTATTCCTCTGCTGCCTCTAGGTTTTTCAGAACCATTTTTTTTTAGATTCCATATATATGTGTTAGCATATGGTATTTGTTTTTCTCTTTCTGACTTACTTCACTCTGTATGACAGACTCTAGGTCCATCCACCTCACTACAAATAACTCAATTTCATTTCTTTTTATGGCTAATATTCCATTGTATATATGTGCCACATCTTCTTTATTCATTCATCTGTCGATGGACACTTAGGTTTCTTGCATGTCCTGGCTATTGCAAAGAGTGCTGCAGTGAACATTGTGGTACATGTCTCTTTTTGAATTATGGTTTTCTCAGGGTATATGCACAGTAGTGGGATTGCTGGGTCATATGGTAATTCTATTTTTAGCTTTTTAAGGAACATCCATACTGTTCTCCATAGTGGCTGCATCAATTTACATTACCACCAACAGTGCAAGAGGGTTCCCTTTTCTCCACACCCTCTCCAGCATTTATTGTTTCTAGATTTTTTGATGATGGCCATTCTGACTGGTGTGAGGTGATATCTCATTGTAGTTTTGATTTGCATTTCTCTAATAATTAGAGACGTTGAGCATCTTTTCATGTGCCTATTGGCCATCTGTATGTCTTCTTTGGAGAAATGTCTGTTTAGGTCTTCTGCCCATTTATGGATTGGGTTGTGGGTTTTTTGGTATTGAGCTACATGAGCTGCTTGTAAATTTTGGAGATTAATCCTTTGTCCATTGCTTCATTTGCAAATATTTTATCCCATTCTGAGGGTCTTCTTTACATCGTGTTTATGGTTTCCTTTGCTGTGCAAGAGCTTTTAAGTTTCATTAGGTCCATTTGTTTATTTTTGTTTTTATTTCCATTTCTCTAGGAGGTGGGTCAAAAAGGATCTTGCTGTGATTTATGTCTTAGAGTGTTCTGCTTATGTTTTCCTCAAAGAGTTGTATAGTGTCTAGCCTTACATTTAGCTCTTTAATCCATTTGAGTTTATTTTTGTGTATGGTGTTAGGGAGTGTTCTAATTTCATTCTTTTACATGTAGCTGTCCAGTTTTCCTAGCACCACGTATTGAAGAGGCTGTCTTCTCTCCACTGTATATTCTTGCCTCCTTTATCAAAAATAAGGTGACCATATGTGTGTTGGTTTATCTCTGGGCTTTCTATCCTGTTCCATTGATCTAAATTTCTGTTTTTGTGCCAGTACCATACTGTCTTGATTACTGTAGCTTTGTACTATAGTCTGAAGTCAGGGAGCCTGATTCCTCCAACTCCATTTTTCTTTCTCAAGATTGCTTTGGCTATTCGGGGTCTTTTGTGTTTCCATACAAATTGTGAAATCTTTTGTTCTAGTTCTATGAAAAATGCCATTGGTAGTTTGATAGGCATTGCATTGAATCGGTAGATTGCTTTGGGTAGTATAGATATTTTCACAGTGTTGATTCTTGCAACCAAAGAACACGGTATATTTCTCCATCTGTTTGTATCATCTTTAACTTCTTTCATCAGTGTCTTATAGTTTTCTGCATACAGGTCTTTTGTCTACTGAGGTAGGTTTATTACTAGGTATTTTATTCTTTTTGTTGCAGTGGTAAATGGGTTTGTGTCCTTAATTTCTCTTTCAGATTTTTCATCATTAGTGTATAGGAATGCAAGAGATTTCTGTGCATTAATTTTGTATCCTGCTACTTTACCAAATTCATTGATTAGCTCTAGTAGTTTCCTGGTAGCATCTTTAGGATTCTCTATGTATAGCATCATGTCATCTGCAAACAGTGACAGCTTTACTTCTTTTCCAGTTTGGATTCCTTTTATTTCTCTTTCTTCTCTGATTGCTGTGGCTAAAACTTCCAAAACTATGTTGAATAAGAGTGGTGAGAATGGGCAACCTTGTCTTGTTCCTGATCTTAGTGGAAATGGTTTCAGTTTTTCATCCTTGAGAACAACGTTGGCTGTGGGTTTGTCATATATGGCCTTTATTATGTCGAGGTAAGTTCCCTCTATGCCAACTTTCTGGAGTGTTTTTATCATAAATGGGTGTTGATTTTGTCAAAAGCTTTTCTGCATCTATTGAGATGATCATATGGTTTTATTCTTCAGTTTGTTAATATGGTGTACCACATTGTTTGATTTGCGTATATTGAAGAATCCTTGCATTCCTGGAATAAACCCCACTTGATCATGGTGTATGATCCTTTTACTGTGCTGTTGGATTCTGTTTGCTAGTATTTTGTTGAGGATTTTTGCATCTATGTTCATCAGTGATATTGGCCTGCAGTTTTCTTTCTTTATGACATCTTTAACTGGTTTTGGTATCAGGGTGATGGTGGCCTCGTAGAATGAGTTTGGGAGTGTTCCTCCCTCTGCTATATTCTGGAAGAGTTTGAGAAGGAGAAGTGTTAGCTATTCTCTAAATATTTGACAGAATTTGCCTGTGAAGCCATCTGGTCCTGGGCTTTTGTTTGCTGGAAGATTTTTAATCACAGTCTCAATTTCAGTGCTTGTGATTGGTCTGTTTATATTTTCTGTTTCTTCCTGGTTCAGTCTTGGAAGGTTGTGCTTTTCTAAGAATTTTTCCACTTCTTCCAGGTTGTCCATTTTATTGCATATAGTTGCTTGTAGTAATCTCTCATGATTCTTTGTATTTCTGCAGTGTCAGTTGTTACTTCTCTTTTGTCGTTTCTAATTCTATTGATTTGAGTCTTCTCGCTTTTTTTCTTGATGAGTCTGGCTAATGGTTTACCAATTTTGTTTATCTTCTCAAAGAACCGGCTTTTAGTTTTATTGATCTTTGCTATTGTTTCCTTCATGTCTCTTTCATTTATTTCTGATCTGACCTTATTGATTTCTTTCCTCCTGCTAACATTGGGGGTTTTTTGTTCTTCTTTCTCTAGTTGATTTAGGTGTAAGGTTAGGTTGTTTATTTGAGATGTTTCTTGTTTCTTGAGGTAGGATTGTATTGCTATAAACTTCCCTCTTAGAACTGCTTTTGCTGCATCCCCTAGGTTTTGGGTCATCGTTTCTTCACTGTTATTTGTTTCTAGGTAGTTTTTGATTTCCTCTTTGATTTCTACAGTGATCTCTTGGTTATTGAGTAGTGTATTGTTTAGCCTCCATGTGTTTATATTTTTTACAGATTTTTTTCTTGTAATTGATATCTAGCCTCATAGCGATGTGGTTGGAAAAGATACAGGATGTGATTTCAGTTTTCTTTAATTTATCAAGGATTGATTTGTGACCCAAGATATGATCTATCCTGGAGAGTGTTCCGTGAGCACTTGAGAAGAAAGTATATTCTGTTGTTTTTGGATGCAATGTCCTATAAATATCAATGAAGTCCATCTTGTTTAATGTATCATTTAAAGCTTGTGTTTCCTTATTTATTTTCATTTTGGATAATCTGTCCATTGGTGAAAGTGGGGTGTTAAAGTCCCCTACTATGATTGTGTTACTGTTGATTTCCCCTTTTATGGCTGTTAGCATTTGCCATATGTATTGAGGTGCTCCTATGTTGGGTGCATAAATATTTACAATTGTTATATCTTCTTAGCTTGATCCCTTGATCATTATGTAGTGCCCTTCTCTGTCTCTTGTATTAGTCTTTATTTTAAAGTCTATTTTGTCTGATATGAGAATTGCTACTCCAGCTTTCTTTTGATTTCCATTTGCATGGAGTAAGTTTTTCCATCCCCTCACTTTCAGTCTGTATGTGTCCCTAGGTCTGAAGTGGGTTTGTTGTAGACAGCCTATATATGGGTTTTGTTTTTGTATCCATTCAGCCAGTCTATGTCTTTTGGTTGGAGCATTTAATCCATTTACATTTAAGGTAATTATCGATATGTATGTTCCTATTACCATTTTCTGAATTGTGGGCTTGTTATTGTAGGTCTTTTCCTTCTCTTGTGTTTACTGCCTAGAGAAGTTCCTTTAGCATTTGTTGTAAAGCTGGTTTGGTGGTGCTGAATTCTCTTAGCTTTTGCTTGTCTGTAAAGGTTTTAATTCCTCCATCAAATCTGAACGAGATCCTTGCTGGGTAGGGTAATCGTGGTTGTAGGTTTTTCCCTTTCATCACTTTAAATGTGTCCTGCCACTCCCTTCCGGCTTGCAGAGTTTCCGCTGAAAGATCAGCTGTTAACCTTATGGGGATTCCCTTATATGTTATTTGTTGTTTTCCCCTTGCTGCTTTTAATATTTTTTCTTTGTATTTAATTTTTGATAGTTTGATTACTATGTGTCTTGGCATGTTTCTCCTTGGATTTATCCTGTATGGGACTCTCTGTGCTTCCTGGACTTGATTAACTATTTCCTTTCCCATATTAGGGAAGTTTTCAACTATAATCTCTTCAAATATTTTCTCAGTCCCTTTCTTTTTCTCTTCTTCTTCTGGGACCCCTGTAATTCGAATGTTAGTATGTTAAATGTTGTCCCAGAGGTCTCTGAGACTGTCCTCAATTCTTTTCATTCTTTTTTCTTTATTCTGCTCTGCAGTAGTTATTTCCACTATTTTATCTTCCAGGTCACTTATCTGTTCTTCTGCCTCAGTTATTCTGTCTGCTATTGATTCCTTCCAGAGAATTTTAATTTCATTTGTTGTGTTGTTCATCATTGTTTGTTTGCTCTTTAGTTCTTTTAGGTCCTTGTTAAACGTTTCTTGTATTTTCTCCATTCTAGTTCCAGGATTTTGGATCATCTTTACTATCATTACTCTCAATTCTTTTTCAGGTAGACTGCCTATTTCCTCTTCATTTGTTAGGTCTGGTGGGCTTTTACCTTGCTCCTTCATCTGCTGTGTGTTTCTCTGTCTTCTCATTTTGCTTAATTTACTGTGTTTGGGGTCTCCTTTTCGCAGGCTGCAGGTTCATAGTTCCTGTTGTCTTTGGTGTCTGCCCCCAGGAGCTAAGTTTGGTTCAGTGGATTGTGTGGCCTTCCTGGTGGAGAGGAATAGTGCCTGTGATCTGGTGGATGAGGCTGGATCTTTTCTTACTGGTGGGCAGGTCTGCGTCTGGTGGCATGTTTTGGGTGTCTGTGACCTTATTATGATTTTAGGCAGCCTCTCTGCTAATGGGTGGGGTTGCGTTCCTGTCTTGTTAATTATTTGGCATAGGTTGGCCAGCACTGGAGCTTGCTGGTCGTTGAGTAGAGCTGGCTCTTAGCCTTGAGATGGAGATCTGTGGGAGAGCTTTCACCATTTGATATTACATGGAACCTGGAGGTCTCTGGTGGACCAATGTCCTGAAGTCGGCTCTCCCACCTCAGAAGCACAGGCCTGACACTTGGCTGGAGCCCCAAGACCCTGTCAGCCACACAGCTCAGAAGAAAAGGGAGAAAAAAAGAAAGAAAGAGAATAAAATAAAATAAAGTTATTAAAATAAAAAATAAAAATAATTATTAAAAATTAAAAAAATAAAAAGTAATAAAAGAAGAAAAAAAAAGAAAAGAAAGAAGAGAGCAACAAACCAAAAAACAAATCCACCAATGATAACAAGCGCTAAAAACTATACTAAAAAAAAAAAACAGACAGACAGAACCCTAGGACAAATGGTAAAAGCAAAGCTATACAGACAAAGTCACACACAGAGGCATACACATACACACTCACAGAAAGAGAAAAAGGAAAAAAATATATATATATATATCATTGCTCCCAAGGTCCACTGCCTCAATTTTGGGATGATTCGTTGTCTATTCAGATATTCCACAGATGCAGGGTACATCAAGTTGATTGTAGAGATTTAATCCTTTTCTCCTGAGACTGCAGGGAGAGTTTCCCTTTCTCTTCTTGTTCGCACAGCTCCCGGGGTTCAGCTTTGGATTTGGCCCCGCCTCTGTGTGTAGGTCGACTGAGGGCGTCTGTTGTTTGCTCAGACAGGACGGGGTTAAAGTAGCTGCTGGTTAGGGGGCTCTGGCTCACTCAGGCCAGGGGGAGGGAGGGGTACGGAATGCGAGGTGTGCCTATGGCGGCAGAGGCTGGCGTGACGTTGCGACAGCCTGAGGCACGCCATGTGTTCTCCCGGGGAAGTTGTCCCTGGATCTCGGGACCCTGGCAGTGGCGGGCTGCATAGGCTCTGGGGAGGGGAGGTGGATAGCGCTCTGTGCTTGCACACAGGTTTGTTGGTGGCTGCAGCAGCAGACTTAGCACTTCATGTCTGTCTCTGGTGTCTGCGCTGATAGACGCGGCTCGCGCCTGTCTCTGGAGCTCGTTTAGGCGGTGCTCTGAATCCCTTCTCGCGCACCCCGAAACAATGGTCTCTTGCCTCTTAGGCAGTTCCAGACTTTTTCCTGGACTCCTTCCTGGTTAGCTGTGGCGCACTAGCCCCCTTCAGACTGTGTTCACGCAGGCAACCCCAGTCCTCTCCCTGGGATCTGACCTCCGAAGCTGGAGCCTCAGCTCCCAGCCCCCACCCGCCCCGGCGGGTGAGCAGACAAGCCTCTTGGGCTGGTGAGTGCTGGTCGGCACCAATCCTCTGTGCAGGAATCTCTCCACTTTGCCCTCTGCACCCCTGTTGCTGTGCTCTCCTCCATGGCTCCGAAGCTTCCCCCCTGCTCACCCCCCGTCTCCCCCAGTGAAGGGGCTTCGTAGTGTGTGGAAACTTTTCCTCCTTCACAGCTCCCTCCCAGAGGTGCAGGCCCTGTTCGTATTCTTTTGTCTCTGTATTTTCCTTTTTCTTTTCCCTACCCAGGTACGTGGGTAGTTTCTTGCCTTTTGGGAGGTCTGAGGTCTTCTGCCAGCGTTCAGCAGGTGTTCTGTAGGAGTTCTTTGACATGTAGATGTATTTCTGATGTATCTGTGGGGAGGAAGGTGATCTCCATGTCCTACTCTTCCACCATCTTGAAGGTCTCCTGTTTCTGTTTTGTAAGTAAGTTCATTTGTTTCATTTTTTAGATTTCACATAGAAGTGAGATCATATGATATTTGTCCTTCTCTGTCTGACATACTTCACTTAGTATGTTAATCTCTAGGTCCATCCAGGTTGCTGCAAGCATCATTATTTCATTCTTTTCTGTGGCTGAATAACATTCCACTGTATGTATATACACCACATCTTCTTTATCTATTCATCTAATGATCCATTCCAGGTCTTGACTATTGTAAATAATGCAGCTATGAACATGGGAGTACATGTATCTTTTTGAATTAGTTTTCTCTGGATATATGCCCAGGAGTGGGATTGCAGGATCATATAGTAACTCTAATTTTAGTTTTTGAAGGAACCTCCATACTGTTCTCCATAGTGGCTGCATCAATTTACATTTCCACCAACAGTGTAGGAGGGTTCCCTTTTTTCCAAACCCTCTCCAGCATTTATTATTTGAAGACTTTTTGATGATGGCCATTATGACTGGTGTGAGGTGATACTGCATTGTAGTTTTGATTTGCATTTCTCTAATAATTAGAGATGTTGAGCATCTTTTCACGTGCCTATTGGCCATCTGTATGTCCTCTTTGGAGAAATGTCTATTTAGGTCTTCTGCTCAATTTTTGGATTGGGTTGTTCATTTTTTGTATTGAGTTATATGATCTGTTTGTATATTTTGGAAATTAAGCCCTTGTCAGTTGCATCACTTACAAATATTTTCTACCAATCTGTTGGCTGTGCTTTCGTTTTGTGTACGGTTTCCTTTGCTGTGCAAAAGCTTATACATTTAATTTGTTTATTTTTGCTTTTATTTCTATTGCCTTGGGAGACTGAACTCAAAAAACGTTGATGTCACAGAATGTTTTGCCTATGCTCTCTTCTAGGAGTTTTATGGTGTCTTATCTTGTATTTAAGTCTTTAAGCCATTCTGAGTTTATTTTGTATATGGTGTGAGGGAGTCTTCTAACTTCATTGATTTACCTGCAGCTGTCCAGCTTTCCCAACGCCACTTGCTGAAGAGACTGTCTTTTCTCCACTGTATATTCTTGCCTCCTTTGTTGAAGATTAATTGACTGTAGGTGTGTGGGTTTATTCCTGGACTCTCTATTCTGTTCCATTCATCCATATGTCTGCTTTTGTGCCACTACCATGCTGTTTTGATTACTGTAGCTTTGTAGCATTGTCTGAAGTCTGGGATGGTTATGCCTTCAGCTTTGTTCTTTTTCCTCTGAATTGCTTTAGCAATTCTGGGTCTTTTCTGGTTCCATATAAATTTTAGGATTATTTGTTCTAGTTCTGTGGGAAAAAAAATAGGAAAAAATGTTTACCCTCAATAGGAGTGGGAGGATGCAAATAGAAACAACAATGAGATACTATTTCATATGATTTTAAAAGCCCTATAATAGCAAGTGATAGTAAGGATACAGAACAACAGAAATGCTCATATGCTGCTGCTGGGAATGAAAACTGGCACTGATTACAGAGAGAAATTGGTGCTGGGTCATGAAGTGAAAGATGCTTATGTCCGAAGCCCAACCCTTCCACATCTTGGTGCATACTCACACATTTACACAATGATGTTCATAGTTGCCTTGTGTGTAACAGTGAAAATTTGGAAACCACTGAAATGTCCAGTAATAGGAATATGGAGAAATCAACTGTGGGATAGTCATACAAGAGAATATGACCTAGAACCAAATCTGGCCCATGGCCTGTTTGTGTACAGCTGGGGAGCTAAGAAGAATGTTTTTTACATTATTAAAGGGCTGTAAGAAACAAAACAACTGCAACACAAGCAGAACAAAGAATGTGCAACAGAGACCACATGTGGCCTGCAAAGCTAAAATATTTACTATCTGGCTTTTTACAAAATAAGTTTGCTGACCCCTGACCTAGAGCCATGTTAATTAACATTAAATAAGTCTTTAAAAAGTAGGTTTAGGGCTTCTCTGGTGTCGCAGTGGTTAAGAATCCACCTGACAATGCAGGGGGCATGGGTTCAAGCCCTGGTCCGGGAAGATCCCACATGCCGCGGAGCAACTAAGCCAATGTGCCACAACTACTGAGCCTGTGAGCCACAACTACTGAAGCCTGCATGCCTAGAGCCCGTGTTCCACAACAAAAGAAGCCACCGCAGTGAGAAACCCGTGCACCCCAATGAAGAGTAACTCCTGCTCGCCGCAACTGGAGAAAGCCCGCATGCAGCAACAAAGACCCAATGCAGTCAAAAATAAAATAAAGTTTTTTTTAAAAGTAGTGTTAAGCAAAAAAGTAAATTTTGAACCATCTTTACAAATCACATATATTATATATGGGTATATACATATTCACTAACATTTAAAAATATGTTTAAAGGGCTTCCCTGGTGGCACAGTGGTTGAGAGTCCGCCTGCCGATGCAGGGAACACGGGGTTGTGCCCCGGTCCGGGAAGATCCCACATGCCGCAGAGCGGCTAGGCCCGTGAGCCATGGCTGCTGAGCCTGCGTGTCCGGAGCCTGTGCTCCACAACGGGAGAGGCCACAACAGTGAGAGGCCCGCGTACCGCAACAACAAAAAACAAACAAAACAAAACAAACAAAAAAAAACACAAAAAAATATATGTTTAAAGATACCCACATAAGTAGCAGAAGTATAAACATTACAGGAGTGATAAACTCTAAGTTCAGAGAAGTGGTTACATCTGAGGACAGGAAGAGGATTAAGCTTGGGGAGAGGTTCTGGGGGTTTCACTTGTATCAAAAATGCTTTTATTTCTTAAAACAAGAAAAGGAGATCTGAAACAAATATGACTAAGTGTTATTAAGTCTGAGAAAGCTGGATAGGGGTACACAGTTGTTCATAATATGATTTCCTATAGATTTATGTATGTTTGAGATATTTCCTAATTAAAAAAAATTTTTTTTATAAAAAAGAGTGCCTTTGGTGAGTAGGCCCAGGAGGACAATGACTACAAAATGAGTAACACCCTTCCTTCTGTGTGCCAGGTCCCTTGGCTGGCCTGGCCCCAGCTGCAGGCTGAGCAGTTCTCCAAAGGCCAGAGAGCTAGGCTGATGTCCTGGCTTGGGGCTCTGCCCATGACTGGTACGTGCTCTTTTTGTAGTTGCCCTGGCAGTGGGTCAGGCCAGCTGGCTCACCAACTGAGGCTGCAGTGGTTCTGGCCAGAGAGAAAGAGTAGCAGCCTGGGATCTGCCACAAATCTATAGCAGACTCAGAGCCTGGTTTCTCCATCTGTGGTGAGATTGTAGATTGTGTGGTCTCCAAGGATTCACCCAGCTCTATTTTCTTGTGTCCAGGGTTGGTCCTGAGGCCTGTGGCTGATGCCCTGGGCTCCAGCCTCTCTAACCAAGGTAATAGGGGCTGAGCATAGGTCCGCCTTCAATTCCTGGCATTTCATCCCCATCCTGGACTTGCCTTTTCCTGTTAGTGCTTCCCTCTTAAGAAGAGACAAATACTGGACACACACACACACACACACACACACACACACACACACACACACACAGAGACACATTCTTGGGCATCACCCAGCCACAAGACACGTAACTCTCCCCGTATTCCCGCTTCCAAGGAGCCCAGAACTCTGTGAGGTTGCAGGCCAGCATTGCGTCTGAGGCCTTTGGGCTCAGGGTGAACATAACCCACATGAACAGAAGTGTACTGAAGTCTGCCACTGACTTTAAAATGTACAAAAAATAAGATGGAGCAATGGATGGATAGAGGGATGGATTGATAGGTGAGGAAGCAAGTATAGTAAAAGGCTAATTAAAGAATCAGGTGACAGGTATTTTAGAGATTACTGTTAACTTCTCTTAACTTTTCTTTTCTTCATTTGTTTCAAGCATGTTTGCAATTGCCTGTTGAAACATTTTTATGATGGCTGCTTTTAAATCCTTGTGAGATAATTCCTACATCTGTATCAGCTTGGTATTGGTGTCTGTTGATTGTCTTTTGTCATTCAAGTTGAGTTTTTCCTGGTTCTTGGTATGACATGTGATTTTAGGTTGTGTCCTAGACATTTTAGGTATGATGTTTTGAGACTCCAGATCTTATTTCAACCTTGTGTTTTAGTGCTCACTGTGGGTGAAAGTGTAGGCTCCCTCTGGTGTCCTTGGTTGACACCAGTCTGGCTGGGAAGGGGAGGGGCATCCTATTACCATTCCCCAGTGACCCCTGCTGACACCCTCTTTGGGAGTTAGGGGCCCCTTGCTACAGCACGGTAACAATGGAAATCTTTGCTCATGGGATGTGGCTGGGGCCACAGTCTTTTCAAGGATGTTTGGCTGGAGGAGAACAGTTATTGTCTAGAGCTTTCTATCTTGCTGGGCTGCTCCTTGCCCTGTCCTCTGGTTAGAGAGTAGCCTAAGTTAAGGCATTTTTTTGTCTGTGCCTCTTGGTGTTTTTAGGTTGCTGGCTTCTCTAGCTCCAAGTTGGGCATATATTAGGCAAAAAAGAAAACCCAGGAACTGCCTGCCCTGTCATTCCTCAGGTCCTGAGGTTCCTGGCCAGTCTACTTCCTTCCCTCCACCTTTCAGAGTCCTCTTATCTTTCATTTGTATATAATATACAGGGGGTTTTGTTGCATCAGTGAAAGGGTCAGGAGAAGTGCTTCGATTCCATTTTCTTTTGAAACTGGAAGTTGTTTCAACTTTTGTTTAAAATTGTTCATAATAAAATGTCGGGGAAAAAGTTTTTAAGTACCTGGGACAGATTCAAGAAAGGAAAAACGAACAAACGAAAACACTCCCCAAATCAAACCATATCGTCCTCTGCTGGGAATGTGAAAAGGAAGTGGGCAAGAGCTGTAAAGGATCAGGTCAGAAGTCGACACACTTTCGGAAGACCAAGTAGAGCCTTAAAGCCTTCCCGTGTCTTTGTGACTTCCACACAGCGCCCTGAGCTGGGGGAAGGGGGAAGGTGGGAGTCTAGAACTGGTCCAGTCTTAGGGGAGGGATGAGGGTGCTGTTTTTAGGGCATGGGAACACCCCAAAGACTGCCTTGGTACAAACTGCCTCCCCATAAACACCAGTACTTCCAAATACTGTCCTTCCTGGCATCTCCTGCAATTCTCGGAACAACTCCCAAGTAAGGTTGCCAAATTAAATGAAATATGTCCCAAATATTTCATGGGACATAGTTAAACTAAAAAGTTATTCATTGTTCATTTGAAATTCAGATTTCACCAGTGTTCTGTGTTTTATCTGACAACCCTATCTCAAGGCAGGTACCCCTGATGCTTCTCTAACTGTTTGACAAGTAATCAGATAAGTAAGTGAACTCCCTCTCCATCTCACTCTCCTTGCATTCAAAGGGAGAGACTTTGGGCTGAAAATTTAAGTAAGTACTTTTAAGAAGGCCGTTTTCAAGTTCCTCTTCGGAAGTACAGAGAAATAGAGGTTCAGGGGTAATGGACCCTTTTAAAAAATTAAAATATTATAAGTACATTTAATGCTACCTGTATTTATCTCTATTTAAAAATATTATATGATTGCTTATAATAATCACTGCTTAATGGGTATGCAGTTTTCTTCTGGAGTGATGAAAGTGGTTTGGAATTAGATAGAGGTGGTGGCTGCACAGCGTTGTGACTGTGCTAAATACCAGTGAACTGTACACTTTAAATGGTTAATTTTGTTATGTGAATTTCACCTCAAAAAAAGGAAAAAAGTTTTATTATTTTAAATAATTGTGGTTCCTGGCTCTGAGGACCTCACTGTCTGTTCAAGGTCAGTGATGTGAGTGCTACAATGTGCAATCGATGAAAGCATGGAGGACCTGGGAGAACAGAGGAGAGAGAGACTGATTCTGCAGGAGTCAGGGAAGGCTTCCTGGAAGAGGTGATCCTCAAGCTGAGTCTTGAAAGAAAAGGCTGCAGTTGTCAAGCTTGGTGAGGGGATGGGCATGGAGGGGGGCTCTAGATAGTGGAAGCAAAGTTGACAAGAGGGGGGTTGACTTGGAGAAAATGACACAGTGAGGGAACCCCAAGGAGTTCACTATGATTTGATATGGAGCATAAGGGACAATGGTGAGAACTGGAGGCTGAAGAGAGGTAGTTGCAGAGGCATAGTCTGCCGGGATAGGGTAGTTGGCCCTGAAGAAATGGGGAGCCACAGAAGGTCGGGGGGGTGATGTAATTATGCTCAGGTTTGTACTTTGCACTTTTGAAATACAACCCTGGAGACTGCATGGGCTGGAGGTGGAGAGGCCAGGCTGGGGTGTGGGTGGGGGCTGTGGCAATGATCCAGGGGAGCAGGAAGAAGACTGAGCAGGAGAGGGCTATGAGGATGGGTAGAGCCCCTTTTCCCAGATGCCTCCCTGAGCTTCTGCATCCAGGCTGCTCCCACCCAAACACTCCAGAGACCAGGAGCTGGGTCCAGGTGAAGAGTTCTGTTTTCTTCCCAAACATTCAACCCATTTTGGTAAATGTCACCCTTTCACTTTGACACTGGAGCCAGGACTGAGCTCCTGCAGCAGCAGTTGTCCTACCTGCTCCTGGCACTCTGAGTTCTGGAGGGTCCCAGGGCTTAACAGGCTAGGTTCTGGCTCTTGGGAAGATCTCAGATTTTCAGGCTCCAGACCGTGGCATCGTGGTTCTAGTCCCTCTGGCTCAGCACTGACTCCTTCCAAGGTTCAAGGTCTGCCTTCCTTAGCAGGCTTAGCCCCCCTACCACCTCCTCACTCTAAACACTACCCAGACATGCCATGAATCTATTCCCTTCTTCATTCATACCGCAAACATTTATTGACCATTATAACAGTTCAGTTTGGGTTGATTGTAAAGAGTAAAAACCAAAAGTAACAGTGATGTAAGCACTGCATAGAAATCTACTTCTCTCTTACATAGAAACCTGGGGGTTGGCAATACAGGACTAATATGTTCACTTTATTTCACAAACTTCCTGGGGACACATGGTCCTTCTAGCTTTCTGCTGTATGATCCTAAGGCAATATTTCTTGTCTGTATGTTGCAAGATGGCTGCTAGAGCTCCAGCCATCACATGTGCACTCTAGGTAGCCAAAGGAGTAAGGAGTCAAGAAGAAAAAGCTAAGAGCATAGGCCAGCTTTCTTTTAAGGAAACTTCTTGGAAAACTGCCACTTAACACTTCTGTTTACATCCCACTGAGCAGATCTTAGTCACGCTAGGCTCCAAAGGAGCTTGGGAAATGTAGTCTTTGTTCTGGGTGGCTGTAGTCCAGCAAATAATCAGGGATCTACCATGGTGGAAGCAGGGGAAATAGGGCATAGTAGACTATGCCCCAAGCACCTACTTTGTACCAGGATCTGTTCTTGGTGCTGGAAATAAATTGATGGCTAAGCAGAGTCTCTGCCCTCATGGAATTAACAGTCTAGTGGAAGAGACACACATTAAACAAACACATAAAGAAGAGAAGACTGACATATTATAATGAGGAAAACTACTGAATATTCCAGGAGAGAACAACAGGGTGTGTATATGACTGTGGGTGGAACTAAGGTGGGAACAGCTTGGAGTGTTCATGCCTCTGAGCCTTTGCAAGTGCAGTTCCCTCTGCCTGGATGCCCTTCCTTGTCTTTGCTTCCCACTCATCCTTTGTGGTGGTTTAAACTGTGTTAACTTGGTTAAGCTGGAACTACATTTCCCAGAATCCCCTTCTGTGTTTGGTTTTGGGTTGAGTCAGCCAAAAGACAAATTTGTATGAGATTTGGAAGGCAGATGTGAAGAGGCAGCCATTACTGTCTGAAGGCTGCTGTGGTTATATGTGGTGATAGATGTAGCAGTAGCTGTGAGGTCCAGCTCTCTGCCCTGCATCCAGCTCTTCTTCCCGGCTTTTGACCCTGCTGTCCAACACTGGCCCCAGGCCTACCTCTCAACACTGAGCGGCAGACCCGCAGATGTGGGAGCTCTGGGTTGGCACAGCTGCCCAGAGTCCTCTCCAGGAGAGTCCCCTTGGCAGTCCCACTTAGGTGGCCGGACATGACTTCTCAGACTGAACGATTGGTGACCCCTTGTCTGATCCTCCAGCACCTCTACTTCCCCAGCTCCTCCCACAATCAAGTAGGGCCTAATTCCTGTAATAAATCCCTCAGCCCATAACTCATGGTGGTTCTGCTTCTTCCCTGATTGAACCCTGACACTTCCTTCAAGGCAGACTTGAAGTGGCAAGTGCTCTACCAGGATGCTCCCGCCTCCCCCAGGAAGCCTTCCCTTCTCTCCCTTGGCAGCCCCAGTGAGACTTGCTTCATTCAGCCTCTTAGCAGAATCGTTTGTAAAAATGGTCTACCCCATACTAGTCTGAAAGGGCTTCAGGGACAGGGTGGGGTCTTTGATCCTCATTTCCTGGGGCAGGTGGGAGGAAGACACAATGTGCCAGGCCTCTACATGGTGTCAGATACTTCGTAATTAATTTTCTCATTTTGTCATCACAAGAATTGATGGCTCCGTTTTATAAATGAAGGGCAAGACCGTCGGTGGAGTTGGTGTTTGCACCCAGGACTACAAGGCACCAGAGCCCACGGCCCCTCCACTTGCTCACAGCTGGGGTGGGAGGTGGAGCAGCAATTTCCATCCATGCTCAGCCTCTGTTGGATCCCTGGCTCCCTGACCCTGCCACTCTCTGCCTCTCCACTGCTCCCCGGCCTGCTCCCTCTTTCCTGCAGACAAGCTCCACTCTCCACTCTGCTAATGGCTTCTGGGGCCTGCAGCAGCTGAGGCCACAAAGTCAGCAGCGTTGGTGGCTCTGCAGCTGGGCTCAGGGACGCCAGTCAAGCTGACTCAGGGCCGAAACCTTGCAAGTGCAGGCACCCAACCTGAGGGGATGAAGAGGAGGAGCAGCTGGTCCCCTCCCCTCTGGCTGGCCCCACCCCAGGCATTTCTGAGGACTCACCATCTGGGCTGCTCCCATCTCAGTGCCTGCGGCGGCCAGCCTAACTATTTTCCTGGTCTCAAAGAATCCTCCTCCGTTACACGGCAGGTCGGAGTGAATTTTCTCCCTCATCCTTCCAACCCCTAGACTCCATGGCTTTCAAAACTTAGGGCCGTGAAGTCCATAGACAGGGCCCCTATCCTGCTCTGCCACTTGGGAGCTACATGACCTTGGAAAACTTACTTTCTCCTTTTCCTCTGCTATTGGGCTGTCCTGATGATTAAATGACATAATGTGGGCAAAGCATGCAGCCCAGCCACGGAGTACTGGGAAGTAATGGCCACACCAGGGGAAGCTGTGGCACTGGGAGAGATGCAAGACACAGAGTATTACCAGCCCCCCAGTGCCCCTTTCCAGTCACTACCCTCCCAAAATGGAGCCACTATTCTGGCTTCTAATGGTGTAGTTTCACATGTTTAAAAAAAATTCCACATTTATGGAGGTTTAATTGAAGAACAATGACCTGCAAATATTTAAAATGTGCAATTTGGTCAGTTTTGATATTCATATATACATACTCATGAAAGCAACATTCAGAGGGCAAACATTTCCATGACCGCCAAAAGTTTCTTGTGCCCCTTGGTAATCCATCCCTCCCTCCACTCCTGCCCCAGGCAACCACTGATCTGCTTTCCGTTCCATAGATTTGTTTGTACTTTCTAGAACTTTATGTAAATGGAATTACACAGTATGTATGCTTTGGGCGGGTGGAGAGAGGAGTCTGGTTTCTTTGCCTCTGCCTAGTGATTTTGAGGTTCTTCCATTTCGTCAAATGTGTCAGCAGTTTTTTCCTTTTATTGCTTTTATTCCGTTGTATGGCTATATCACAGTTCAGCTATTTGCTTGTTGTTGGAGATTTGAATTATTTCTATTCTTTTACTATTACATATAAAGCTGTGAACGTCCTTGAACAAGTGTCTGTGTGGAAACTTGTTTCCACACAGTAAGTATCTGTGAGTGGAATGGATGGGTCATGTGGTAGGTGTAAGTTTCATTTTTTAAGCGACTATCAAATGGTTTTCTAAAGCGATTGTACAATTTTATATTCCCACCAATAGTGTTTGAGAGTTTCAATGGCTGCACGTCCTCACTAACACTTGGTATAGTCAGCTTTTTAAAGTTGAGCCATTCTACTGGATGTGAGGTCGTATCTCATTGTGTTATAATTTGTATTTTCCTGATGACTAATGATGTTGGGATATTTAAAATGTGCTCATTAGCCATCTGTATATCTTCTCCTGTAAAATGTCTCTTCGAATCCTTTGCCCATTTTCTTATTGAGTTGTGTGTCTTATTATTGAGCTGTAAGAGTTCTTTATACATTCTGGATGTAAGTCTTATCTGATATATGTTATAAATAATTTTTCCCAGAATATGACTTGCCTTTTTATTTTCTTATAGAGCAACAGTTGTTTTTTTTTGTTTTTGTTTTTGTTTTTGCTGTACGCGGGCCTTTCACTGCTGTGGCCTCTCCCGCTGCGGAGCACAGCCTCCGGACATGCAGGCTCAGCGGCCATGGCCCGCGGGCCCAGCCACTCCGCAGCATGTGGGATCCTCCCGGACCAGGGCACGAACCTGTGTCCCCTGCATCGGCAGGCGGACTCTCAACCACCGCGCCACCAGGGAAGCCCTAGAAGTTTATATCTTTAGGTTTTACATTTTAGTTTTTGATTGTACTTTGAGTAAAACTTTGGATATGGTATGTGGTATTATTATTCATTGTTTTTCCACTGGATGTTCAGTAATTTCAGCACAATTGTTGGAAAAAACTTTCCTTTGTCCATTGAGTTGCTTAGTATTTCTGTCAAAAATCAATTTGCCGTGTATGTTTGGGTCTGTTTCTGGGCTCTATTCTGTTCCATTTATCTATGTGTCTATCTTTTTACCAGTACCAAATGGTCTTGATTACTGTAGCTTTAAGGAAGTCTTGAAATCAGGTAGGGTAATTTTGTTCTTCTTTTTAAAAGTTGCTTTTGCAGGCCCTTCCCTGGTGGCGCAGTGGTTGAGACTCCGCCTGCCGATGCAAGGGACACGGGTTCGTGCCCCGGTCCGCGAATATCCCACATGCCGCGGAGCGGCTGGGCCCGTGAGCCATGGCCACTGAGCCTGCACGTCTGAAGCCTGTGCTCCGCAACGGGAGAGGCCACAACAGTGAGAGGCCCGCGTACCGCAAAAAAAAAAAAAAAAAAAAGTTGCTTTTGCTGTTCTAGGTCCTATGAATGTCCATGTACATTTTAAAATCAGACTTTTGAATTCTAAAAAAAAAGTGACTGCTGGAATTTTGATTGGAATTTCATTGAATTTATAGATCAGTTGGGGGGAAGCTATACTAGGCATTTTGTATCTGTCAATGCAAAAATTGGCATATTTCTCCATGTATTTATATCTTTAATTTCAGCAATGTTTTGTAGTTTTCAGTGTAGAGGTTTGATAAATTTATTCCTAAGTATTTGATAAATTTTGATGCTATTTTAAAAGGGATTTCTAAAATTTCACTTTCAAATTGCTTGCTGCTAAAAACTTTCATGGTGAATTCTCCTTCCTTTCCCAACAGAAATGTTGGGAACATCCGGATATAGGGTGCATTCTTGCAGTGCTCACTGTCAAGTGCAGTAGATAAGATGTGGAAAGTCTGAAAGAAGGAGAGCAGAATGATTGATGGGGGTCCAAAGAAAAGCATAAAAAGCTCCCTCCTCCTGCTTCCCTTGATTATGCTTCTAATTTTTTATTACGGAGTGTGCATTGTTATGGTGATGAGAGCTGGGGAGATCCTGCAGTGGGATCCTGCAGCCCTGGCCCAGGCGCTGATCCTGAGGTCAGGCTTGGCTCAGGAGAGAGGATGCTGGGGTGGATCCTCGTCTCAGGGTTACTGAGAGCTCCCTCCAGCTCAGGTGAGTCTCAGGATCCCGGCAGCACACCTCCCTTGGTCTTTTAGAGCGGCTCTCAAACTTTAACATGCATGTGAATCACGTGGGGATTCCACTAAACTGAAGATTCTGACTCAGCAGGACCCTAGTGGGTCCAAGATTCTAATTTCTAACAAGCTCCCAGGTGAAGCGGATGCTGTTGGTCCACCTGCTACACTTTATAGAGGGCGGTGGAGGTGGGAGTGGGATGGGGTGGGTGGAGAGGAGAGAAATGGAGGGGCTGAGGTCTGGGTAGCTGTGGTATGGCGTCTTTGCAGGGAAAGAAGCTCACCCTCCTTCCTGTCTTTCTGTTCTACTCTTGTAAATTGTGGTTAGAAACCTCTCTTCATCTCTCTTTCTCCCCCATCAATAGTATAGAGGTAGCTGAGCATCAGGACATCTGCATTCTTGTCCTGCCCAGGGGAGTCCACCCCCCAATTAAGACCCCAGGGTGCTGGCAGGTAAGCTCCCTCCCTCTCCCTGCAGCCCTGTGGCTCTAACTCCAGGTGCCCGTGCTGGGGTGGGGACCAGGGTGCGGTGACTCTGCAGCTGCTCCCCAACGAGTCCATCACTTAGAGGGAGCGGACAGGCTGTGGGGTAGCTGAGGAGAGGCCCTTACTACTTCCTAGAACTTCTACCCGGCCCGCAGGGCACAGGAGTTAATGAAGACAGAGGATGGCCTCCTCCTAATGGACCTTTCAAGTCCTGCAGGCAGAGGGTAGGGAGAAGCTGGGCTTCCCAGCAAGACCGGGAGCCTGCTGGATGCACCACCTTTGACCTTGTTCATTGTCAACATGTTCTAACGTGAGGCGTCAGAGTCAGACACAGAACAGTATCTCTGAATGGGAAGTTACCTTCAGGTTAATAAGTTCCAAGCAGGATCCTAAAGGAATTACTTTGTGGGGAGGAGAATGGTAGTGAACTTAATAAATCCATTCTAAATATCACTGGTAAATGGGAGAAAATAGTCAAATACTGAAAGAAAGAATATTGTATGGGGCTATGATACTTATAAAAGATATACAAATGTAATATAATAGAAAGTCCAGAAGTCCCAAATATACTTTTTTTTAAATTAATTTTTATTGGAGTATAGTTGCTTTTATTGGAGTATAGTTGTTAGTTTCTACTGTACACCAAAGTGAATCAGCTATATGTATACATATATCCCCTCTTTTTTGGATTTCCTTCCCATTTAGGTCACCACAGAGCATTGAGTAGAGTTCCCTGTGTATACTGTAGGTTCTCATTAGTTATCTATCTTATACATAGTATCAGTAGTATATATATGTCAATCCCCATCTCCCAATTCATCCCACCCCCTCTTTCCCCCTTGGTATCCATACATTTGTTCTCTACATCTGTGTCTCTATTTCTGCTTTGTAAATAAGATCGTCTATACCAATTTTTTCAGATTCCACATATATGTTAATATATGATATTTGTTTTTCTCTTTCTGACTTACTTCACTCTGTATGACAGTCTCTAGGTCCATCCATTTCTCTACAGATGACCCAGTTTCGTTCCTTTTTATGGCTGAGTAATACTCCATTGTGTATATGTACCACATCTTCTTTACCCATTCCTCTGTTGATGGATATTTAGGTTGTTTCCATGTCCTGGCTATTGTAAATAGTGCTGCAATGAACATTGAGGTGCATGTGTCTTTTTTTTTTTTTAACATCTTTATTGGAGTATAATTGCTTTACAATGTTGTGTTAGTTTCTGCTGTATAACAAAGTGAATCAGTTATATGTATACATATATTCCCCATATCCCCTCCCTCTTGCGCCTCCCTCCCACCCTCTGTATCCTACCCCTCTAGGTGGTAGGTTGTCACAAAGCACTGAGCTCTCCTTGTGCTATGCATCTGCTTCTCACTAGCTATCTGTTCTACATTTGGTAGTGTATATATGTTAATGCTACTCTCTCACTTCGTCCCAGCTTACCCTTCCCCCTCCCTGTGTCCTCAAGTCCATTCTCTACAACTGCGTCTTTATTCCTGTCCTGTTCCTAGGTTCATCAGAACCATTTTTTTTTAAGATTCCATATGTATGTGTTGGCATACGGTATTGTTTTTCTCTTTCTGACTTCCTTCACTCTGTATGACAGACTCTAGGTCTATCCACCTCACTACAGATAACTCAATTTCATTTCTCTTTATGGCTGAGTAATATTCCATTGTATATATGTACCACATCTTCTTTATCCACTCATCTGTCAATGGACACTTGGGTTGCTTCCATGTCCTGGCTATTGTAAATAGTGCTGCAATAAACATTGTGGTACATGACTCTTTTTTTTTTTTTTTTTTTTTTTTTTTTGCGGTACGCGGGCCTCTCACTGTTGTGGCCTCTCCCGTTGCGGAGCACAGGCTCCGGACGCGCAGGCTCAGCGGCCATGGCTCACGGGCCCAGCTGCTCCGCGGCATGTGGGATCCTCCCGGACCGGGGCACGAACCCGTGTCCCCTGCATCGGCAGGCGGACTCTCGACCACTGCGCCACCAGGGAAGCCCCATGACTCTTTTTGAATTATGGTTTCCTCAGGGTATATGCCCACTAGTGGGATTGCTGGGTCATGTGGTAGTTCTATGTTTAGTTTTTAAAGGAACCTCCATACGAGTCCCCAAATATACTTTAAATATTTAGAATATGAAAAATGTGGCATTTCAACATGCATTGGCAATGAATAAATATGGCTGAGAAAATTAAGGATTTGATTTTTCCTCAAACCACATACTGACATAAATTCCAAATGAGATAAAGAGTTAAATGTAAAGAGGGAAGAGCTATGGGAACATATGTATATGTATAACTGATTCACTGTGTTATAAAGCAGAAACTAACACACCACTGTAAAGCAATAAGAAAAAAGAGTTAAATGTAACAATGATACCAAAAAGATAATAGAATAGAGGAAAATATTTATATAATGTTAGTGTAGAGGAGGCCACCCTAAGCTTAACACTGAAAGCAGAAACCATAAAGGAAAGTTGGAAAAATGTGACTGTGAAAAGATCTCACACATCAAAAATACCATAAACAAAATTAATAAGCAAATGATAAACTGGGAGGATTCAATATGTATTTGACAAAGCATTAATATCACTACAAGTTAATAGGAAAAAGACATCAGCCAAACAGGAATGGGCACTGAGCCTATCAGAGATGTGAACCCATCTGCAACATAAATAGTAATAAAAGAAATGCTACTAAAACCATGAGTTACCTCTTTCTGCCTCAGCTGAATGGGCACAGATCAGAAATTTTTTTTTTTTTTTTTTTTTTTGCTCTACGCAGACCTCTCACTGTTGTGGCCTCTCCCGTTGCGGAGCACAGGCTCCAGACGCGCAGGCTCAGCGGCCATGGCTCACGGGCCCAGCCGCTCCGTGGCATGTGGAATCTTCCCGGACCGGGGCACGAACCCGTGTCCCCTGCATTGGCAAGCGGACTCTCAACCACTGCGCCACCAGGGAAGCCCCAGAAGATATTTTTTAAATGACACCCAGACAGGGGAGAGTTTGAACAAACAGACGCCCACATACTGCTGCTGGGGCTGTGCATTGGTACAACTGTTCTATAGGGTGAAAGCCCTTAAAGATTTCCATCTGTTTGCACCAGAAATTGATCCTGAGGAAATAATCAGATGCACGAAATGAATGCATTAATGTGCATGCATCTCAGTGGCACTCACGCATGGAAAATAGAAACTGCCTAAATATGCATCCACGAGTCCAAACCCTGCTCCTCCAGCTAACTCCAGCAGTCACCCAAGTCCTCCTCCAAGCTTTTAGGACAAGAGTGCCTGTGATTTTCCCTAAAGAGCAAAAGAGTCCCCAGCCTTTCTCTGGTTTGAGCCTCACAGCGCCCCCTCGTGGCACGCAGGGCAGGGCTGGATTTTGCTCCTTCTGGTGGTCCTTGGTACCACCAAGGACCAGAGAGGGCCAGGTGGTTGCTGAAGATTTAACTTGTGATTTGCTTCTCGGTCCTGGTGTCCAGAAGGAATAGAAAGCACTTCCTGTCTCCCTAGATACCTGCTTTTGTTTCCAAGGCCTGGCTTCTTACTACTCTTGGGGCCTCGAAGACCCACGTGGTCAGCTCCACCCCTCCCCTCCCACCACCTATGCCCCAAATGCTCCTCCTTCCCTTTCCTGCCTGATTATATCTGAGCTCAGATGTCCCTCTCTCAGAAGCTCTTCCCCATTTCCATAGCTCCTTTATGATGTGTATTCCAGTTGCAGTTTTACATTAATTTATGTAGCTGCTTGATTTCTGTCTCTCTCTCTCCCAAGACTCTCAGTGCCACGTGGCAGGACTGTGTCAGTTGTGGCCCCAGGATCCACATGGTACGTGACACATAATAGGGCCTCAACATGGCCAGCCATGGCTCTGGGAAATTCTTGTTCATTATTTCTTTGATAACCCCTTCCCCCCGCCTTTTTTTTTTCTGTCTTCTTTTCAGAATGCCAGTCGGTTGGATGTTGAACTTCTTGAATTTATTTCACTAAGGATTATCTTTCCTCTTGTATATTTTTCTTTTTGACATTTTGTTCCATGTTCTAGAGAGTTCACCAATATGTTTTTCAAACCACCTATTAAAAGTTTTATTATGGGGCTTCCCTGGTGGCGCAGTGGTTGAGAGTCCACCTGCCGATGCAGGGGACACGGGTTCGTGCCCCGGTCCGGGAAGATCCCACATGCCGCGGAGCGGCTAGGCCCGTGAGCCATGGCTGCTGAGCCTGCGCGTCCGGAGCCTGTGCTCTGCAACGGAAGAGGCCACAACAGTGAGAGGCCTGTGTACCGCAAAAAAAAAAAAAAAGAAAAGAAAAAAGTTTTATTATGGCAAGCATTTTTTAAATTTTCAAAAGTTATTTTTTATATTTGTACACTCATGTTCATAACAGCATTATCACTATAGCCCAAAGGTAGAGACAAACCAAGTGTCCATCAATGGATGTGCTATACACACACAAAATGGAATATTTTTCAGCCTTAAAAGAGAAGGGAATGCTGACACAGGCTGTCACATGGATAAACTTTGAGGACATTATGTTAAGTGAAATAAGCCATTCACAAAAGGACAAATACTGTGTGATTCCACTTATACACGGTACCTAGAGTAGTCAAATTTATACAGACAGGTAGTAGAATGGTGGGTGCCAGGGGCTGGTAGGAAGGGAGGAGTGGGGACTTAGTGTTTGATAGGTGCAGAGTTGCATTTTGCAAGATAAAGAAAATTCTGGAGATGGATGGTGGTGATGGTGGTACAACAATATGAAAGAAAGTACACTTAATGGCACTGTACACTTAGAAATGGTTAAAATGGTAAATTTTATATTATGTGTGTATTTTACCACAACTTTTTATAAGTTATTTCTTTTTCTATAGTTGTTCTTTTTTGGTAACATCTTGTCTTTTTCTTTTAAGATGCAGCATATTCTTGAGTATTCCTTAGGATACGAATTTTCTTTGTTTTTCAGTTGTCTTTTGTTCTCTGAATTTTCTCTGAGGACTTCCTTTGTTTTTTCACCTTCACTTTGGAAGCTTTTGTCAAAATGTGTGGAGCTACCTGGCATCTTTTAGTATTTAAGCAGGCTGACCTGGGGATATACGCACATGGGCAGAGCTTAGAGTGAACAAATGGGGAACCAGCTGTTAACCAGGGGACCCTAAATGCTGGAATAAGGGGACTGCTGACCACGCTAGCAACACCCACTCTCACCAGGCAGCTCATTCAATTGTCTTTAGAGAAGAAACTCTGATTTTCTTCCCTGGGGTAGGTAGGTGCCTGGCTGCATTCATGACTTGGTGGAACGAGCATGAAGTATTCACACTTGGATCTTCACTGGCTCTGCCTGTTCCAGCCCCACTTCTCACTCTTCCCTCTGTGATACCTGCCCTCACACCCGCAGGTGCTCTGAGGTTCCGCTGGCAGATGGGTGAGCCCCCCTGGTTCCAGCCCCTTTGCATATTTTCTGGGCTTCTGCTCCTCTTCCAAAGGTCTCTTCCTCCTTTCCATCTTCCAGAACCCCCTTCCGTCCTCTTTGCTGCGGTAGGTCTAGACTTTTCGCTCACTGACCCATCACTTGAATGAAGCAGAGGATATAAAGGTACCTTCCCAGTTCCCATCTTGAACTGATCTCTGCTTGTCCTGAGACCTTAAGAACCACTTTTCCAGTCATCACGGGGTGGGGAAATCAATGCCAGCCTCGGCTTTGAGCCCCTGAGTACCCAATCACCAGGCTACTCCATGAAGACACTCTGCACACCCTGTCACTGTGCACACACGCCACATCTGTTGTCAGCTTCTCCAGGGTTCTTTACACCTGGGTGAGGTCCCGGCCTCCTCACTCCCTCCCCTCACCTGGGACTCCACCTGTGGAGCTCCTGGCCTCTCTGCCCTGCACACCCAGAGCCACTGCCCTAACTCAGCCTCACTGTCCTGTGGGGGCTCATCACGGCGCTGCCGCCTTCAGCCTCTCCTCCCCCATCACGTACTGCCACAGCCAGAGCCACCTTCCGAATGCACAGGTCTGAGCGTGGCGCCTCCCTGCTTGAACTCTTCAGTTGACCTTTAGAGCCAGCAGGATCAAAACCGCAATCCTTAGCATGACATTCAAGGCCTTTTTTGAGCTGGACTCTGCCTGTGTCTCCAGCCTCATCTCTCTGTAATTTCTCGGTGAGCCATGCTCTCCTGGATGCGTCCCAGCCTTGGTCCGTGCTGGCCCCCTTCCTCAAACGCCCTTTCACCCCTTGTATTCCTAGATGGTTCAAATTCATCTGTTGGGGGAGGGACACTCATGCCCCCTCTTGGGGCTTCCTTCCATGTGGAGGGACATCTGCTAGTGTAACAGCCCCAGACTCCCATCTCCTCACTATCTACCTCTCCTTGGGAACTCCAGGGTCACCTCGTCCAGAAAGCCTTGGTGACTGCCAGGCTGGGTTGGGTCCCTCCTCTGTCCTCTACAATGCCCTGTACACTGAGCTCCCTCCCAGCTAAACCGCTCATCCCGTGCCATTCACCATGGAGGCAGCAGTGTGTGTCCCCAGGCGGCTGGCAAGTCCTATATCCTCTTGTCTTTCTCCCTTCCTGCCCCACCCACTCAGGGCCAAGGGACGCTGGTTAGCAGTGTTCCCACACACCAGCCTCCTCTCTCAGATGGAACATTGTCCCTAAGGCTCCAGATTCCTGGAGTCATATCACCCGAGGAAGGGTCTCCCTGATCTCCTGTGCCCTAGAAGCCATATGAATTGTTCCGCATGAACCCTGAACCTCCATTTGGGTTCCTCTTCCAAGTCCATGTCTTTTTCACAGAATGGTCTTTATGATCTCTGGAAGTGCACACATACCTTGTAGAGAGCTGCAGAGCACTCATCTGTGTGGAAACATAAAAAGAAAACATCCAAAAAAAACACACCAAGCCTCATATGGAAGAGATCTGCCTGCATCGTGGTGATCCGTGTCTGTAATAGGTCTGCCACAGAGTGAGAAATTAAAAACAAATGAAACTCCGCATGCCAAGTGTGGTGCCGTGCTGCCCTTCAGTGGCAGTGGGTGGGCCTACTGCCTGCCCCTGGGAAATGGATGAGGCGTGTGGCCTGAGTGGAGCTGGCCCGGGAGGGAGAGAGAGGAGGAAGAGAGGCTTGGGGCTGCCCCCACCCAGACCCCTGGGAGTGATGCACGAACAAGCCACTTCAGAAGCGTTTCGGAAAGCATGCTTTGAAGGACACAGTGAGTAAGGGCCCCACTGAAAAATGTTCCCACAGCCAAGTAGGTTTGGAACCCTGCACACCATCCCTCTCTTGGATATTTCCAACACACGTTGGCTTATTAAGTGTTCTAGCAGTCCTACGGCAAAGAAACCTGTTTGTTTTGAATAACCTAGTGTTTCCCAGATGTCTTTGGCCACAGAATGCTTTTGCGGGGGGGGGGGGGGGCGGAATATTTGCTAACATCCTCTGAAAATATTTCCTGTTGTCCTCTTGGGTTTTTCTCCTCCAAGTTTGCTTTGTGGGTTCACAGCATCAGCATCACCTGGGAGCTCGTTAGAAATGCAGAAGCATAGGCCACACCCCAGACCTACAGATTCAGAATTTGGAGGAGAAGACCTAGGAATCTGCATATTAATAAGCTCTCCGGGTGATTCTTATGCACGCTGAAGTTTGATAAACAGCACTATAGGGCAGTGGTTATGAAAGTGGGGTCAATGAACCTCCGGTCCCCAAAATCTTCTTAGGAGATGTACAAGGTCCAAATCATTTTCATCATATGCAATGATGTTTGCCTTTTGCATTGATAATACAAAAGCAATGGGGGTTGGGATATTGTGCTATAATAAGAAACAGACATGTTGGTCTTCATTCATGGTTCCTGACAAACAGCTCCTAAAACCCTTATAATTTCTAAGTGATAAGAGGAATAGAGGCTAAAGGAGCATCTTTTGTTATTCATAACAAACCCCTTTCAATCACACCCGAGTTTATATCAATATTAATGCGGTGACATTTGGAAAGTTCTTAAAGATGGTGGGCTGGTTGCCAGGAGAATCAATCATGTGATTAAAGGGTTGGCACTTTCATCCCTACCTCCTAACCTCCTGGGAGGGGCGTAGAATTAATTGCCAATGGCCAATGATTTAATCAATCATGCCTATATAATGAAGCCTCCATAAAAATCCCTAAAATATGGGGTTGGGAGAGCTTTGGCTTGGTGAACCCATGGAGGTGCTAGGAGGGTGGCACACCTGGAGAGGTTATGGAAGCTCCATGCCCTTTCCCCATACCTTGCTCTATGCACCTCTTCCATCTGGCTGTGCCTAAATTCTGTCCTTTTATAATAAACTGGTGATCTAGTAAGTAAAGTGTTTTCCTGAGTTCTGTGGGCTGCTCTAGCAAATTATCGAACCTGCGGAGAGGGTCAACAGAAGCACAGACGACAACCTGGACTTGTGATGGGTGTCTGAAGTGGGGGCAGTCGTGTGGGACTGAGCCCTTAGCCTTTGGGATCTGACACTACCCCTAGGTAGAAGATGTCAGGACTGAGTTGAAGTAGGACACCCAGTCTGAGAACTGCTTGGTGTGAGAAAACTCCCCGCATATTTTGGTGGCCAGAAGTAGTAAGTGTAGAGAAGGAAAATGGAGAGTTTTTCCTTTCAGGAGTAAAACTGCTGTGCCCTACCAGCATGGTGGCACTGAACTGTCCTGGTGGACATTATATTCTTCATCGTCATGCACTCAAAGCAAATGAAACCCAGTTTCACTTACAGTTGTCCTTGCTGAAGAAAAAAAGCATAATTTTGTTAAGTCCTAGCTCCTGAGTCCACATCTTTTTAATAATCCATGTGAAGAAATGGGAAATACAGACAAAGCACTTTGGCTTCATTCCAAAATATGATGAATGTCTCGAGAAAAAACATTTGTGCAATCATCTGAGTTGCGAGCTGAACTAGCTGCATTGTTCGTGAAACACCATTTTTGCTTGAAAGAACTGCTGACTGACAAATTCTAGATTCAGACTTGGGTCTGTGGCTGGTAGTTTTTTCAAAAACGAAGAAAGTAAGCTTGTAATTTTTTTTTTTTGACTGCGCCACCTGGCATGCAGGATCCGAATTCCCCGACCAGGGATCGACCCTGCACCCCCTGCATTGGAAGCACAGAGTCCTAACCACTCGACCGCCAGGGAAGTCCCTTGTCATTTCAAGGAAAATGATAGTCTTTGTTGGTAATGATACAATTTGAGCGTTTCAAGTAGAAATGGGAATTCTAGAAAACCTGTATCCATGGCCATAAGCTTAACATCTTTCCAACGCTTGAAGACTTTTCTCATGAGCTCTGTACTAA
Organism: Grampus griseus; assembly: GCF_964374135.1. NCBI lineage: Eukaryota > Metazoa > Chordata > Mammalia > Artiodactyla > Delphinidae > Grampus > Grampus griseus. The sequence continues at coordinate 119,582,925 of NC_139018.1, read as the reverse complement.
TATTAATAAATGTGTTTTTTAATATTGTATAATAAAATGTTTCAACATTTGAAAGACCCCCCATAACTCAGGGAACCAATGTTTTCCAAATGATCAATGCACCATGTTACAAAATCATGCCCAATAAAAGATTCATTCAAAGTCCAGATAAACCAATGGATTTTAATGTAACAGAGTACCAAATTTTCAGTGATATGGTTTCAGATTCCATGTTGCAACTAACCTTTAAAAAGCTACAACTTGTTGATTTTTAGTGTAATGTTTAAGAAGAATATCCATAACTATCTGAGAAGAATCTTAAGACGTTCCTCTCTTCTCCTACACATCTCTGTGAGGTCATCTTTTCTTCATACACTTTAGCTGAAACACCACATTGCAATAGATTGAACGCAGAAGCAGCTATGAGAACCCAGGTGTCTTCTATTAAAGCCAGACATCAAAGAGACTTGCAAAGTGGAAACAGTGCCACTCTTCTCACTAAACTTTTTTTATTTTGGAAGATATGCTTATTTTACATAAAAATATGTTTTCTGTTAATATGTAATGGCTTATTGTTATTTTAAAATAAGTTAAGAAATATTTTAAAACATTTCTCACTTTTAATTTCTAACATGGTAAATATCAATAGGTATAACTCATAGAGACAAAGGCTTCTGGCATCCTTGGTAATTTTTAAAAATGCAAAGGGGCCCCAAGACCAAAGAGTTTGTGAAGTGCTGATCTCGGGGAACCTTTAGGGTTCTGAGGCCCAATATGAAGCCCCCTGACCTACAGAAGTGCAGCAGAGGACTGAGGCAGTGGGGTGGGGTGGATCCAAGTGGCACTTTGGCCACAGAGGTGCCACAGGTAGGGTGCTTGGCTTTGGGTCTGTTGTGCCAGGGTCCACACCCTGGGAGGTGAGATGAGAGGCCAGGGACTCACAGCTACCCGGGCCTGCCTTCCTTCCTGTGGGCGGGACAGGTAGCCCTGGGGCCTCTCAGAGGAGGCTGTCAGGAGACCAACTATATGGGTGGGGAGGATGCTCTGACCAGGCCCACCTGCCGCTGATGATCTGTGGCTTCCTGGCCCCTTGTCAAGACCAAGGGCAGCCAGATCCAGTTCTGGCAGGTTCAAAACAGGACAGATTTCATTACAATCCTTCAGCCTCTCACCAGTGCTCACAATGGGAAGAAATCCGCTGATGGCTATGGTAAAAGGAGTCCGCCATCTCCTTCTCCTGTCCTGAGGCCGTTTCCAGGTCCCTACCCAGCTCCTGACAGAGCCCCTCTTCCCTCAGGCTGCTTCCCTGAGCCTCCGAGGCCTCCCCACCCCCAGGATGCAGGGCCTGGGACAGTCATCTGCTCCACTCCCAGCAGGGCAGTTCTGGGGGCTGGAAGGAGGCAGGGGAGCTCTGAGGATGCCCTGGAGGATCCAGATGACCCTGGAACTTGGGCCCTTGTGCTGCAGCCCTAAGGGCATCTCCCTCTCTCCCTGCAGCTTGAGGTCAAGCAGCACTTTGGGAACTCTCTCTCCAACTCCTGATTCAGGTTCCTCGTGTTTGCCATTGTGCCAAGAGCAGCGTGGGCGGTCCTGGCAGACAGCGAGCACCTGTGTGGAAGTTGCAGCTCTACAGCTGCATGTGGAAGTTCCTTTTAGCTCGTGGATTCATGAGTCCAGCCAAGTGCCTGGATATGTGGACTCAGTCTGACACAGTAGCTGTCCCTGCTTGGAGCCCGCCTCCCAGAGATTGGTGAGGGAGTGTGCTCAGTCGGGGGCGGGGGCAGGGGTGGGGGGACCCAGCCAGGAGTGTCCATTTCCCCAGTCAGATGGAGAACAGGCCCCCGGACTGAGATTTATACGACTGTAATCCTGCTCCAGCCTGGGCACTGACTGGCGTGTGACCTTGAACAAGAATCCTCCTGTCTCTGGGTCTCAGTGTTGGACTTAATCATCCCTAAGGACTGATGCTGGTGTCTTTTTGAGTCTGGACAGGGTGCAGCTCTAGACACAGTCTGCACCTAGCATCTCCAGATGTAAGAAAGGTGACTGCCTCCTGATCTAGCCCTCTGCAGGAGGCCGCAGCTATCAGGCCACCATCTCGGTAGAGGTGGCTGTTCTAGCTGAGCTTCCAGGAGGATGGGGGGTGGGCAGTGCAGAGCCAGAGGGGTGATTCTCATCAGAGTCATAAAACCTTGTTGGAGCCCAGTCTTTGATTCCACCAGAAGTAGACAGGAGCCAGGGACCGGGACTGTGGGAGACCCGGGTCTATGGCGGCTTGGCTTTGATGGCATCTCTGAGCGTCTTCTCCAGACTCTGTAAAATGGGACTAAGTGCTGGGGGGCACCGTCTGCTCTCTGAACAGTCAGCAGAAAAATGCAAGGTGTCTAGGGCACCCCAAGTGCTCCAAATACTTAATACTTATCAGCGTCCACCGCAGCTGACACAAAGCTGCACTTAGCGAGGAGTGTGCGCTGCTCCAGGGAGAAAATGAGGGTAATTGAGATGAACTTGGCTCCTGCCATTTTTTCCTCCTTCTCCTAATCACCAGGAAATGTGCTGCTGGCTGGGCAGGAGGGCCTGAGGGTCAATGCCCCCGGGAGTCCAGGGCTCAATTAAGCTGTGGCAAATTGGATTTCTGGCCGTGAGGCCACGGGTCTGGGGTTGGCATTGAAACATGAGCTGCCAGGCGGTATTAGGGTAAGGGCTGGCCAGATGGGCCCACAGCTAATTCAATCTGGCTTCCCAGAAACAAGACTTGCAAGGCCTGAATTGTGGGCCTGGAGAGCCATGACTCCGGATGGGAGGGCAGAGCCCTGTGTGGGGTGGGCCCTGTGCCTCACACCTGACCTCTGCCAGCAACTGGGTACCACCAATCCTGACAGCCAGTGATAGGCGGTGGTTTAGTGTCAGGGAAAAAGCCCAGCTTGGGCATCCAGAGGTCCAGGCCTCCGGTCTCCACCTAGGTATCAGCTTCTATAAGAGTGGATTTGAGTGTGTCTGTGTGTCTGTGTGTCTGTGTGTGTGTGTGTGTGTGTGTGTGTGTGTCTGTGTGTGTGTGTGTGTGTGTGTGTGTGTGTGTACGCGCATGTGTGTGTCTCCAGAACTAACTCGTGACTCTATGGCTGTTATTATCTGTTAGGAAGAACAGAAAGAGTCAGGAAACTCGGACTTGGAGAGGGACTGAAACAGAGAAAGAGAGACAATAGGAGATAAAAATACGGTGAGATAGAGAGTGAGGCCAAGAGAGAGAAACAGAGAAAGAGGAAAAGGGATAAAAAGAAACAGCAGAGGGAGAACAGACAGAGAGAGACACTTAGACAGTGAGAAAGAGATACAGGCAGACAGACTTAGAGAGGGAAACTGAAAGAGATAGGAAGAGAAATTGAGAGAAGAGACGGAAGCAAAAATTTCACTACAAAATAGCGTCTGCCCCAAATGAGCACTAAGGGGGAGAGGGGAAACTGAGACACATACACACAGGAGAGCGACAGAGACAGAGACAGAGAAAGAGATGGAGAGAGAGAGGGCCCATGAGAGTTAGACACATAGAGACAGAAGGAGGCAGACAGACAGACCCTCAGAAAGGTGGAGGACTGTCAGAGAGGCTAGGGGAGGGCTGACATAGAGGGAGAGGACTCTCTGGGGGAGGTGAGATTTAGGTCCAGGAGGATGGAGAGTGGAAAGGTCTAGTATGTTCTTGAGGGGACAAATTGAGGAGAGACCCTAAGGCAGGAAGACAAGCAGTACCTTTCTTTTTATGTTGGAATTTTATTACCTGTTAGTGACAAGCAACATAAGAGCCTTTTTTTTAAATCAAGAAGAATTCCTAACCTGGGCTTAAAACCCAGTTCTTAAAGGGTCAGAGAGGGCCCCCATCTCCTAATTGTTAGGAAAGAGGGAACTGTGGGGTTTTGTCCTGGCTTCTTCTCGGTCGCTTTCTCCAGCGCCAGACATGGAATTCCAGCCTTTGGCTGCTCAACCTCCTCTGCAGTCCTGACCCAGTTTCCCCTCAGCAGCCTCTTCCCGGGTGTTGGCGCACGACTCAGCTGCAAGAGCTGGGGTAGACAGGAAGGGGCAAGGCCCCCACGGGCGCCCCTGTGGTCCCGATTGATCAGGTCTCCCCAGAGCTGGTCCTGTTTGGCATTAATCCTCCATCTGTTTCCTGCCAGCCCTTCGTCCCAGAGGTCACACAGTGGTGTCCCTGGATCCTGCCCTGCTCTCTGATACTTCAAACTTGCCAGGCACAAGCCCTTTAGGCCAGCGGTCCCCAACCTTTTTGGCACCAGGGCCCAGTTTCGTGGAAGACAGTTTTTCCACGGAGCAGGGGGTGGGGGGAGTGGGGTGGGGTGGTGGGGTGGTGTTGGTGGTTCAGGCGGTAATGCAGGAGATGGGGAGAGATGGGGACGGATGGAGAGCGATGGGGAGTGGTGGGGAGTGATGGGGAGAGATGGGAAAGGATGGGGAGCGACGGGGAGCAGTGGGGAGCGATGGGGAATGACAGGGAGAGATGGGGAGGGATGGGGAGGGATAGGAGTGATGGGGAGGGATGGGGAGCGATGGGGAGCGATGTGGAGGGATGGGGAGGGATAGGGAGTGATGGGGAGAGATGGGGAGGGATGGGGAGGGATGGGGAGGGATGGGGAGGGATAGGAGCGATGGGGAGGGATGGGGAGCGATGGGGAGTGATGTGGAGGTATGGGGAGCAAAGGGGAGCGATGGGGAGCGATGGGGAGTGATGTGGAGGGATGGGGAGCGATGTGGAGGGATGGGGAGTGATGTGGAGGGATGGGGAGCGATGGGGAGCGATGGGGAGGGATGGGGAGCGATGTGGAGGGATGGGGAGCGAAGGGGAGCGATGGGGAGTGATGGGAAGCGATGTGGAGGAATGGGGAGCGATGGGGAGGGATGGGGAGCGATGGGGAGCGATGTGGAGGGATGGGGAGCGACAGGTAAGGATGGGGAGGGATGGGGAGGGATGGGGAGCGGTGGGGAGGGATGAGGAGGAAAGGGGAGCGATGGGGTGGGATGGGGAGGGATTGGGAGGAATGGGAGCGATGGGGAGCGATGGGGAGCGATGTGGAGGGATGTGGAGCGATGGGGAGGGATGGGGAGGGATGTGGAGCGATGGGGAAGGATGGGGAGGGATGGAGAGCAATGGGGAGCAATGGGGAGCGACGGGAGGGATGGGGAGAGATGGGGAGCGATGGGGAGGGATGCAGAGGGGTTGCAAGGGATGGGGAGCGATGGGGAGGGATGGGGAGGGATCCGGAGTGATGGGGACGGATGGGGAGCGATGGGGAGGGATGGGCAGGGATGGGGAGGGATGGGGAGCTATGGGGAGCGATGGGGAGGGATGGGGAGCGATGGGGAGCTATGGGGAGCTATGGGGAGGGATGGGGAGCGGCAGATGAAGCTTCGCTTGCTCGCCTGCTGCTCACCTCCTGCTGTGCGGCCCAGTTCCTAACATGCCTCCCAGTCTGCGGCCCAGGTACTGGGCCCCTGCTTCAGTCCACTCCTTCCTGAGACTAGGCCCAGAAGGCCTGCAGAGACTGCTCACATCAGGGGTCTGGCGTGTCCATCCCCATCCTGAAGGACCCATTTCCTGTTCTCCCCCCACCCCCCTCCCTACTGTTGCCCCCAGGTTTCCCTCATCTTTACCCAATCAGGTGAGTCAGCTGGGGAACAGGGAGCCTCAGCTTCCCCACTGCACATGATGAACCAGGCAGAGAGCGGACAGACTGGGGCAGTGGTTCTCAGTCTCTGCTGCACAGTGGAGTCACCTGGGGAACTTTAAAAGCCACCCAGGCCTGGATCCCACCCCCAGAGACTCTGCTGTAGTTGGCTGGAGTGTGGCCTGGACATCAGGATTTTTAAAAGCTCCCAGGGCACCTTATTGTGCATCCAGGGTTAAGACCAGTGTCCTCGAGCCATGGCTAGCTGAGTCAGGAAGAGTCCACTCCACACCTCACTCGACAGAAGCTCAGAGATGGCCAGGGCCCTGCCTCCCATAACATGGCTGGAAGGGCAGAGCGGTGCCCACCAGAGCCCCTCCATCACCTCCCTAGGGGCTTCATGCTCTCCAGCCCTGGGGGAAAACTACTCTGTCTCTCATGCATTTCTAAGTCTGCTCTGGCCTCAGGGAGTCTGGGGGTTGAGTTCTGTATCAACCTGTTACCAGCAATATACTCCTTTCTGACCTTCTCATCTGTAATCTGGAGATAACAGGATCCACCTCAAAGCATTGTAGTGACAATTAAATGAGTTAATACATGTTTAGGGCTTATCGTGGTGGCTGGCACTTAGTAAGTGCCTCGGATGAATGTTATCTATTAGTATTACTGTTGCTTTCATTACCCCCAATAATAAACAACAGGGTCTGATTGGCAATGTGGGGGAGTGGGGCAACCCATTGACATATGAAGTGGGTTGAATGGTGGCTCCCAAAAAGATATGTCCAATTCCTACCTGCCAGAACCTGAGAATGTGACCTTATTTGGAAAAGGGGGGTGGAGTATCTTTGTATATGTAATTAAGGATCTCTGGATGAGATCATCCTAGATTATCTGGGTGGGCCCTAAATCCAATGTTGAATGTCCTCATAAGAAACAGAAGAGGAGGGACTTCCCTGGTGGTGCAGTGAAGAAGATTCTGCGCTCCCAATGCAGGGGGCCCAGATTCTATCCCTGGCAAGGGAACTAGATCCTACATGCATGCTGCAACTAAGAGTTCGCATGCCACAACTAAGGAGCCCTGGAGCCACAACTAAGGAGCCCGCCTGCCACAACTAAGACCCAGCGCAACCAAATAAAAATAAATAAATAAATATATTAAAAACAAAACAGAAGAAGAACAGACACAGAGAAGATGGTGTGAGGAAGAGGCTGAGTTTGGAGAGATGCAGCCACGAGCCAGGGAAGGCCTGGAGCCACCAGAAGCTGGAGCCCCTTCAGAGATGTATTAGGAAAGATTTCAGCCTTTCTTCCACCTGTGTCTTTCTTTCCTGTGTGTCTCCTTTAGTTTCACATAGAACCCAGGAGAGAGGGAACCAACCTTGTCTGATAGATAAGAAAGCATATTTATTTTCATGCTACAGTATTTAAAAAGAGAATTTAAAAAGCTAAGTGGCCCCCCCCCAAAAAAATGAAGAAGAACATTTCTGGTCACCAAATGTGTGGCAGTTTTTCCCACACCAAGCAATTCTTTGTGACACCAGCTGGGTGTCCTACGGTTTAACTCAGTTCCCATGGGTTAAGGCCTCGGTCCCATGAGATTCCTCCCACCCCACCCCTCTCGATGCCAACTGAGAACAGTAGGTCCCCAGGTTACCCACAACTACTGTCCAACTTGGCTACAAGTCAGAGGTCTTCGTGACCTCCTCCCCACTGGATTTGATGATTTGCTGGAGTGGCTCCCAGAACTCAGGAAACACTTGAGTACCTTTACCAGTTTATTAAAAGATACGGTAAAGGGTCCAGACGGACAGCCACGTGAAGGGATTCACAGCACGATGTCTGGGTCCTGAGCACAGGAACTTCTGTCCCCGTGGAGTTGTGGGCATCCCCCTCCTGGTACATGGATGCACAGGGCAAGGTATGTGAGAAGGGGCGAGAGCATCCATGCCCTCTCTGGGTGCCGCTCTCCCAGCGCCCAGCCAGAAGCTCTCCAAACCCCACACATTAGCGGATGCGTATGGAGGCTTCATCACAGGGGCATGATGAGTCACGAACTCCGTTCCCAGCCCTTCTCCTTTCTCAAGAGAATGGGGGGCGGGGGCTGGAATTTCCAAGCTTCTGATGGAGGCTTGTTCTTTCTGGTGATCAGCCCCCACCAGGGAGCCATCCAGGAGCCCACCTAGAGCTGCCTCATTAGAACGGAGAGGCTCCTATCACCCAGGAAATTACAAGGGTTTCAGGAGCTGTGTGTCAGGAACCAGGGCCAGAGACCAAATACTGGAACAAAAGATGCTACTAGTGCTCTCATCACTTGAGAAATTACAACAGTTTCAGGAACTGGAAACAGAGACCGATACATATTTTTTCTATTATCTCATAGGAGAGAGCGTGGCCCTGCTGACACCTTGATTTTAGACTCCAGAACTGTGAGTAAATTTCGGTTGTTTTGAGCCACTCGGTGGTAATGTGTTACAGCAGCCACAGGAAACTAATACACCTCCAGAGCTAAGTGCTGCTGGCTGCAGAATCCCTTGACCATGACAGGTGACCCGCTAGCTACACTTAGGGAAGTGGAGGGGCGGTGGCTCAGCACTGCCCTGAGGGCCTTCTGGGGCCAGGCACTGGAGGAGATGAAGTACCCTCTTCACTGTGGAGGACTTGGCCCGTTCCTTGCCCTCTCTGGGCCTCAGACCCCCACTGGTCCCACCTCCCTGCTTGGCACTGTATGTATCTCTGGGTCTCTGGGAGAAGTATCTGCCTCCCAGAGGCGGTGGGTGGTCAATTCCTCTGAGTCCCGGCCTTGGCAAGGCACATAGCAGCCTCTGGGGTGAAGTGGACCCCTGCCTCCCTGTCCCTGCACTGCCCAAGACTTCAGGGCTCAGACCTCCAGAGCTGATGACTAATGTAACTGGAAGAATTAAACCTCTCACCGTACGTCCTCGTCTCCCCAAATGGAGTTGGGGAAAATGAGTTCTAATGGAGTCCTTTCGATGGGGTGTTTGCAGAGCTTCCCTGAGGTCAGCTCTGGAGGTGACCAGAGGCCTCTGTCTGCCCTGGGCCCCCCTCCCACCCCCAGGGAGCACCGCCAGCCCCTAGCACCATGGGGCAGAGGGGCAGAGCCCCACACCAGGCTGAGTACCAGCCTTCTGCCAGGTGATGGTGCACAGGACATGGTCTGGGCACCGTGGGGGGTTCAGGGAAGGGATTAAAATGAAAATGCCCCCCACCCCTTACATACACAGACACACAGACACACACACACACACACACACACACACACACAGATTTACCATTTAAATGAGAATGTAAACCTGTGGGGAATTCTCTGCTATGTAAACCTTTACAAAAGCGGGTAAATGTGTAAAAATCTTCATGGCCCTGGTGTTTTCCTAATAAGAGAAGTAAGAAGAATATAGGCAGTGGGCTGGGGGAGGAAGGGGGAGTTGGCTGGAAGCAGTGCTTTCCTGGAGGGCAGGGTGGGGGCTGGTGGTGAGGAAGGGGTGTGGCTGGGAAGTACAGCGGTGAGCGGCAGAGTCAGGGGATGGTGGCCTGGGGCCCCCAGACTGCTCCACGGCTGCCACTGCCCTCAGAGCTGGGAGAAAGCTTCTGCGCTGAGCCGGGAGTGCCCAGGTGAGTAATGGGCTGTCAGGGGCTCACAGGCCCCTCCCCTGGTTTCACCTGTGCTCTCTCCTCTTCCTGGATGTTTTGTCAGGAACAGCTGCTTCTATCATTTTATTATGTTTTGTTTTGTTTCTTAGCATTATCCTTGAATAGATTCTTGGTCTTTCTGTACAAGGTGTGGAGGGCTCCCTTAGCTTGGGAAGGCTCCCAGCACACGTCTGGTGAGGGAGGGAAAGAGGAGAGATGAGACGAAGCAAAACAAACTCCTGGCATTTCCTCATGACAGGTTTTACTTAGAGAGTCAAGCAGATTTTTAAAAATTGTACAGTCGTCCCTTGGCATCCATGGGGGATTGGTTCCAGTACCCCCTGCAGATACCAAAATCCTCGGATGCTCAAGTCCCTTATATAAAGTGCTGCAGTATTTGCACGTAACCTTCGCACATCCTCCCGTATACTTGAAATCATCTCTAGATTCCTTAAAATACCTAATACAGTGTAAATGCCATGTAATGGTTGTCAATAGAGTGTGAAATATATGTAAATAGTTGCTGGTGTAAATTCAAGTTTTGCTTTTGGGAACTTCCTGGAATTGTTTTTTTCAAATATTTTCGACCTGTGGTTGGTCGAATCTGTGGATTTGGACGGAACCCATGCATACAGAAGGCTGATGTAGTAAAATACACATAATATAAAATCAACCACTTCAGCCATTTTACAGTGTACAATTCAGTGGCATTAAGTACATTCGCAGGGTCTTGCAACCATCACCACTATCTAGTTCTCGGACTTTTGGAAACCACACGCCTCTGAAGGCGTCCCTCCTCATTCCCCACCCTCAGGCACTGGCCACCACTGTCTGCTTTCTGTCTGCATAGATTTGCTTTAAGTCAAGAAGATGTTTTGATCTTTGTATTCCACTTAAAATGCAAATAACCGCGAGAGGACCCACAATTTGCATTTTTAATTTCATTCACTTCTACAACACTCGCCCTCCACCCCACTCCATAGTTTAGAAATTGTGTTGTGCGGGAAGCACTAGCGGGGAAGCCAAGAGACCTCGGTTCTAGCTCCTTCTGTCAGAGCTCTGTGACCTTGAGAGGGTCCCTGACTCTCTCTGGGCCTCAACATCCCCATCTTGAGTCACCAGATTTGGACTCAGCTAATGTTCTCCAGGGCCCTCTGCAGCTCCGAGCTTCTGGTGCAGCAGTGGAAGTCCACTGCTCTAGCTGCGTGAGAGAGAATCTGGGAGCTGGATGCTAAGAGGAAGCCAGGAGGGGGGAAGAGGCACTGCTGAGGGCTCCAGACCAGGCCCACCTGGCCCACCACTCAGCCCTGAGCCTGCCCTGTCCACATCCGCTTCCTGGCTGGCCCCAAATCCCAACCACACTCTGAAGGTTGGACTTACTGGGCCCCATCTGAAGGGATGAGTCTCCTGGGGGCCTCAAGCACTGGCCTCCCTGGGCAGGCTGAGGAAGGACAAGACAGGACAGGGCAGGGTGGCGGGGAGGCTTGAGGGGACTGGGGGAGCGCCCGACGTCAGGGTGGGGGTGGCTAAGGACTGGGATGTGAGGGCCCTCATCAAAGGCTCCTGGGCCCTGCTTGCTCCAGCGCTCATGGGAGCTGGTCCTGGGATCTTTCCAGTGGGCTGGAAAGATCTTTCCAGTTCCCATGTAAACAGGTATGTCAGGGAAGAAAATGATAGCAAAGGACTTGTAGTCACCTCTCCCGCCCTTTCTCTAAAGGAAGGATTCCTTGTTTGTGGGCTCTTGGCTTCCCAGAAGTTATTGTGTCTCTTATGTTGTGAAGGGAGAAAGGTTGAGGTGCAGAGTGGGACAAGGTGAGAGAGGCCAGATCGATCCATCTGAGGAAAGATGGAGAAACCCCTGGAGGGTAGAGTGGGGTAAAGGAAGACAGGGCATAGCTGCAGTTTGGGGTGAGCAGGAGAAAAGAGGGACAGAGGTTTGGGGAACGACTGGAAGGACCAGGCTCGTGGTGAGAAGTGTTTAGAGGAGATCTGGGGTTCTTTTGTCTTGTGATGTGTCGCATAAACCCCTCCTCCGTGTCCCCATGAAACCACGACTAACGATTTATGTTACACTTCAGCGCTTTGGCAGTGAGATTCATGTCTTTTCTTTTTTCTGTTTTTTGAATAATGCCTTGGCCTAGCTCCATTTGAATCACTCAGGGCTACACATCTTCAGCAGGTTTTGTCAGTGTTCCGTTAGCAAAATGTTGGTTTTCCTGCTTTGGGGGTTGCCTTGACCACTTGGCAAGCCCTTCTGTAGAGGGAGGTACCTCAGAAACCACTTCTTTGGACTGCAGCTCTGCTCCCCAGCCCTGGGGTCTCCTGAATGGGTGGCCCCATTCAGAGGATAATACTTGAAACTGGGTCGTGACCTGTCAGCTGAGGCACCTGGCCATCACCAGAGGCCCTTCTCTCACCCCTCCCCAGCCCTCATTCTCCCCTGGGCTCCCCCCTGGCTGGGCTCCTGCATCCTCTCCCAGTCTCCCTCGCACCCTGTGGGAAGTGGACATCATCATCTCAGGCCACTGGGACAATCACAACATTCCAGCCACGGAAAGTGCTACCAGGCCCAGTGGGGTAGAAGTACTTGGTAGAAAAGTCCCTCCATAAGGAAGGCTCTTGCAATTCTGCAGTGACCCTGGGAGGGTCTATGACTCCATGTCCGTTCCTCTAGCTCTGGCCCTTAGGCCTGTGGCAGCCTCTTGGAGAGCCCAGCCCTCAGAGGGAGGGAGACATGGATCCTTGGCCTGGTTCCCAGCCCAGTCTCAAACTCTAGGTACCTGCTTCTCCTTCTTCCCCATGGCCTCCCTGTGGCCTCTGACCCATCTGTCAGCCCCCCATCTTGGGGGCTGCTGGGGAGGCTGGAGAGAATGGATGCAAAGTGCTTAACACAAGACCCCAACGCTAGTATGCGCTCCCTCTGTAGGACATTGCATCCCAATCCAGAACTCAGGTGCACAAGAAGTATCGCTGGCCTTTATCTTCTTAAATGCAACATTTGAATTTCTAAAACTCAACATTCCCTTTCTTGGGCAGTCAGCTGTGCTTCTGTCCTGTGGTCTTATATAAAGTCAGGGGGTTTGGGATATGAGGAGACATCTCGTCCTCAGTCATCCTTCCAGCCAGATTACTGCTGGGCCTCGGGTACCTGGTAAAGAATATGGACTTTATTCTGTAGGCAATGGGGAGCTACTGAAGATTTTCTGTCCATTATTTCTGTTCTGTGGCCCAGGAAATGCTGTGCAAGAGGGCTGGGCATCCTCCCTCTGTCCTTCCCTTCCTCCCTCCACCCTACCATATCCTCCCCCGACAGGCAGTGGGGTCCAGAGCTGGCTCCCAGCTAGGATGAGGGGGAAGGACAGGAAAGAGAGAAAAGCTTGGGTTAGTATTTCCAAACTTGCTCCTGTCACAAGTACCCATGTGTCTGAATATAAATGTTTCACTGAGCCGTCCTTCTGCCTCACCAAGGCGGCCTAGGCCACGGGAGGGAGAGAGGGAAGACATTTAGAAAGAGCTGAGTTCCCGATGGGGAGGGAGCGATGAGGAAGCTCTCAGGGCCCATTGGGATGGTGTACTCTCCATTCATGCTTTGAAGCCAATTAGCAGAAAGTGGTAATGGGATTTCACAGTGGGGCTCCTTGGCCATATGGCTCAGAGCCTCCCTGCGTGCACCCAGGATGGCGTTTGGGAAGCTCTGAGAGCGATAGACATGTTTGGTGACATTCAGGAAATTATGCAGACCTGCTCACTCCTGGGCCTGAGACCCTGATTCACGAGGGGCATCAGGAGGGCAGGGACTGGGAGGGAGGGCAAATTTGAATTAGTGATCACAGGCGTGTGTTCTGCCAGCTGGCTTTGGACTCAAGGGCCCTTTAAGTAAAACAGAGAACAGATATGTTTCTAGAGGGTTCACCCACCCCAGGGCTGCCTTGCACAGGGGAGGTGGAGGAGAATTGGCATCGGACTCGGAGTTAGAAGATGCAGAATGGAACCTGCTCTCACATCCTTGGGCAAATCACATCTCCTTTCTGAGCTGCAGGTTCCTGACTGTGAAATGGGGATGAAACCACCTCCCCTGGCTGTTCAGATTAAATGTAAATTCGCCTGACCAGTGCCTGGTGCAAACACAAATGCTTAATATATATGTTGGCCGGCCACTTTGCTCCTCACTGCCCTGGGCAAAATGAAAAACATTTTGAAATAGAGACACCAGCAAAGGGCAGCAGCAAAAGGAGGAAACAACCACCCACTCACTTCCCAGAGAGATGCCCTGAAGGAGGCAGCATTGAGCCTGGAAAACAGGAGGACTTCGGGGGGCAAGTGTTAGGGGATGGCAAGCCCAGTGTCCAGAGCAGCCAGGCGAAGGCAGGACATCACCTGGTTCAGGGAATAGGGCTCCTCCTGCATTGTACATGCGGATACAATGACAAGTCATGGGCCTCGGGTACCTGGTAAAGAATATGGACTTTATTCTGTAGGCAATGGGGAGCTACTGAAGATTTTTGAGGAGGTGAAGAGCAGGCTACGATCTGTGTGCTGGAAGCCCAGATCTGGTGACCCCGCCGAGAGAAGACTGGAGGAGGTGAGATTGGAGCCAGAAAGACCAATTCAGGGAGAGGGGATGGGGAAGCGTAGGAGGGAAGAATCAAAAGATGTTGTGATGTTAGAATGAATAGGTCTTGGTAAGCAATGACCTTGGCAGGTGAGAGTGGAGTGGTGGTGGTCTAGGATGATGCCCAAACAGCTGGCTAGGAAGTTTGGGGGTGGGTGGAGCTGGATACAGGAGATGGGGGCAGCAGTCAGGAGCAGGTGATGAGTCCGTATTTAGACAAGGTAAGTTTGAGGAGGCAGTGGGCCATCCAGGCAATTACCAGCAGGATATGTGGGTCTGAATCCCAGGGATATATTGTAGTTACTTGTTTGGGGTCCCCCCACCACCAAGTTCAGGGCCCCGTTGAATGAGCATCCCACTCATTGATCTTGGCAGTGGAGGTACAGGGCAGCCCAGGCTGAATGCTGTGTGACCTGGCTCAACTCCCTCCCCTCTCCTCCCATGCTGGGTGCTCAGCTGGGCCCAGGGCAGGGGATCTCTGAAGAGCAGGGCCCTGCTGTTCCATCTCTTCTGTCATACCCCAGGACCTGGGTAATGTGGCTGTGCCCCCGCTCCCCCGCCACCGAGACACTGTACTCCGTCCCTGCCGGGATATCTGTGAGAGCAGCGGAGAATGTCCCTTAGGACGGCTGCCTGGGGTTTGGCCCCCACACGTTCTGCTAAAAGATTTTTGTAAAAAACCTTGCTCTTTCAAACCTCAATTTCCTCCTCACTTCCATTAAATAAAATTTTAAAAAGCTACTTAAAGATAAATTTAATATGCTTTATTGGATCCAGTGATTAAAAATGGATTTAGAGTTTTGATTTCCGTGCTCCCTGCTGGAGTGAGCTGTGTAAAGATAGCTCAGGAGGCCCTGGCAAGGGGGAGTTATTTAGGCTTTCACTGCTGTTACTGGAAGAAGAAGGCTGTTCTCTGGGGAAAGGTGAAGGTCAACATTTGTGATTTGGGATTTCGTTGAAGAGAGTATCTGGGAAATTACCACAAACTGGGCAGCTGATTCAGAGAATGATTAGATGTTCTAACCACACACAGCCTCTCTCAGATTTTATAATCCTCATTCAACAGTAATCATTCATTCAACAAGCTCTTACATTGTGCCAGGCTTTACAGACACAGATAGGAAGAAGCAGGATCCCATGTGGGTGATCCCTAGATCTCAGGGTACCTAAGGGTACTGAGTATAATCCCATCCCTCTGCCACCTGAGCCTAAGCCAAACAGGGCAAAGCATAGCCCCAGTCACAGTGATTGGTCCAGAAGAGAGTACCTGACCTTAAGTATTATAATCAAAGTGAACAGGACTTTTGTTCGATGGTCAAAGGACAAGAAGCTTTCTTCTTCTGGATGTTGCAGAGGGTAGATGTGAGACCCAAAACAATGGTAGTCATTTTGTAATCTTGAAGGAAGCTGGACAGAAAAGGAAACAATTACACAGAGGAGAGCAGAGCCTAGGGAATGCAAAGAGACAGAGCCGGGACCCTGATCAAACTCTGCCTGAAGCCTGACCGACTTCCAGACTTTGAAGTTTTGCCAGCCTACACATTCCTTCTATGTAAACCAATTTGTAGACAAAGGAGTTCTAACTGAAGTGAGCACATAATATGTGCCTACCATTCACATGACTAATCTAATTTAGTCCTCACAGCAACTCTTTAATGTAGAGATTGGCCACCCCATTTTACAGATGAAAATACTGAAGCCAGTGATTAAGTGACTTCATGAGGTCACCCTGTTAGTATGTGAGGGAGTTGGGGTTTCAACCGAAGAATTTTGACTCCAAAACCTGTTTTCTGCAACACAAGATTGACTGCTGTGTTGGCAGAACAAATTCTTCTTGTTTTGGGATCCTTCTAGGACTGATTTTCTGGTGTTGTTTTTGGAACTAGAGAATGGGTCAAGTTTCTTGGCTGGTTTGACAAAGGACAAAGGGGAGGCAGAGGAGAGAGGCCATGAGGTACAGCCCCCAGACCCTTGCAGGTAGCTTGGGGAAAGCTTCAGAAGGTGTGGAATTGCAGAGCTAGAACCACGATTAGCTGTATCTCAAGAGGCAGGGGATCCATCTGGTCTCTGGGTAGAAAAATAGAAATCAGAGCTTTGTAGATAACATGTCTGTTCCTCATCGTGCAGACAGGCTTTCTGCAATGACGAACCTCCTCATTTTTGCTCACAGAGCAGGCTTGACATTTATATAGATTAATTCCAACTTGACATTTTGACCAAAGGAACTATTAACCCTTCCTTTCCCCAGGGGAAAAACAGCTTGTGGGGCCTGACCGGTAGGTGACCCCATCAATCTGTTCCAGCCCCTTCTCTGGCTCAACATCTGGCTGGACACGGATGGCTTCTCCACGGCTCCGAGGAGTTACAGCCAACGGGAAGCTCGGGCGTTTTCTTTCCTGGGCTCATTTTTCACGCTGCCTGGTTTTGCTGCAGATGCAATCAAAGCTAAATCTCAATTTGTTGGGCAGGAGGGGCAGCTGGTGGCAGGCCCGCACCTGGGCTGTTAGATAAACCTCCACACAGCCTGTGGAAGCCAAAATCAAGATTTAAAAGGGAAGAGCTTGATTTTGTTGACAATTGCTTTATGATTCATTTAGTAAAATTCTTTCCCTTTCACTCTGTTGTTCATCGGATCCTCTCTGCGGCCCTGCAAGGGGACGGACACGGGTCATTATCCTCATTTCACTCAAAGCCCAGAGAGGTCAATTCAGTTGCCCCAAGTTGCACAGCTGGTCAGTGCTTTCAGCCCCTGAAAACTAAGTGCTCTTTTTACTATACCACACTGCTTCTTTCAGGCAAATTTAGGGGAAAACTTAAAGGATCCACTGAACTTAAAATTTAACAACTCGAGCCACCTGTCCCTTCTACTCCCGGCAGATCTGAATGCACACCCCCATGCCACGTTGCTGCCCACCCCCTCTCCCTGCTGGTGCTAATCCCTCTGTGTTCTTGGTGAGCCCATCTCTCCATATGACTGTGAGCTGGTCCGGGCTGCATGATGTGGAATGGAGCTCCCCCATGGGGCACCACTGGCATTTGGGATCAGATAATTCTCCATTTTACAGGGCTGTCCTGTAGGACATTCCTGGATCCTGCCTACTAAACTCCAGTAGTGTCTCTCCATTCTTTAATACCCCTCCCCACCAAAACACCCCAGACATTTCCAAATTTCCCAGGGTGGCAGTAGGGACTGGGTGGAGAAGGGGTAGGCAGTACGGCCCCTGGTTGAGAACACGGATTTTGGAATAAGATAGCTGAGGATTCAAACCTTCCCTCTGCTCTTCCTAGCAGAGTGAACTTAGAGTCCTGGCTTCCTGCTCTGGAAATTTACCCCAGAGAGTAATCAGGAAGATGAAATGAGATAATGGGCCAAATGCACAAAGCTCTCTGCCAACATGAGATGTTTTTATTAAGTAACATAAAAATAACAAAGTGAAGTCCTGTCCCTTTAATACTCAGTCCTACTATGTGCACAGTAGGTGCTGAGTAGGTGACCTCCTTCCTCTGTGTGCTCAGCACCTATCTCAACAGCCACATCAACAATAATAACTAACATTTATTGTCTGCTTCTTGTGTGTAAGGCAGTGAGCACAGTACTTGACACATCACTCCATTTAATTCCCACAACAACCCTATGAAGTAGGTACGTTACTGTCCCCATCTTACAAATGAGGGGACTGAGTGCCATGGAGCAGACGTTGGCAAACCACAGCCAGTGGACCGAATCCGATCAGCCTCTGCCTGTTTTTCTGTAACACAGACACTTTCATTCATTTATGTATTGTCAACAGTCGCTGCTTTCACGTTGATTAATTGCGTGCAACAGAGACTATATATATATATAGGGCCTGCAGAGCCTAAAATATTTACTATCATTAGACAATGAACTTGTAACATATATTTTTTAAATAGATTATGTTATATTTTTTTATTGTGGTAAAGTGTACATAACATAAAATTTACCATCTTAATTATTTTTACGTGTACAGTTCTGTGGCATTAAGTACATTCACAGTGTTGTGCAACCATCGCCACCATCCATTTCCAGAACCTTCTCATCTTCCCAGACTGAAACTCTGTACCCATTAAACAACGGCTCTCCATTCCCCCTCCCCTCAGCCCCTGGAAACCACTTTACTTTCTGTCTCTATGAATTTACCTCTTCTAGGTACTTCATATAAGTGGAATGTAATATTTTTCCTTTTATGTCTGGCTTCTTTTACTTAGCATAATGTTTTCAGGGCTCAACCATGTTACAGCATGTATTTGTTTGTGACTAGATAATATATGAATAGAATATAAAATTCAAAAGATGCAAAAGGACATAGAGTGAAATGTCTTCTGTTCCTGCCCACTTCAGGCCTCAGATCCCCTCCCAAGAGACAGCCAGACAACCGCTGTTACTGGATTCCTATGCCTCTTTTTTGAGTCAATGCATATTCAGCACATACATTTAAATAATATTTGCAAATATATTTTCACGCAGGTATTAGGAAACCAAGCACATTGTTCCTGCATCTCACTGGCATTCTTCACAATAGGTCTTGGAGATTGTTTCCTATCATTATTAGGGCTGTCTCCTTCTTTTCAGCAACTGCATGGAATTCCACTGTGTTAATATATCATTCACTGTTGAATGTATTATTTATCTGGTCCCTGTTAATAGACGTTTAGGTTGTTTTTGATCTTTTTCAGTATCAACAGTGCTAATAGTGCTGCAGTGAATGTCCTTGTCATATTTTTTTAATGTTCGTTTATTTATTTATGTATTTGGCTGCTCTGGGTCTTAGTTGCAGTACTCGGGATCTTTGCTGTGGCATGCGGGATCTTTTTTTTTTTTTTTTAGATGCAGTATGCAGGTTCTTAGTTGTAGCATGCAGGATCTAGTTCCCTGACCAGGGATTAAACCCCAGGGCCCCTGCATTGGGAGAGTGGAGTCTTAACCACTGGACCACTAGGGAAATCCCCCTTGTAATATTTTCTAAGTGAGTTTTTAAATCAAAACTACTAGAGGATGGAAGGAAGCATTTTTCCTATCTACCCCATTCTAGCTGCATTGTTAGGGAAAGTTATGCTACCTGGAGAACCATATTTGGCTAAGGGATACAGGAGTGCCTGAATCCTACGCTGTTCTAACTGCTTTCTCATCCCCATATGGACCCATGGGAGATGTAGAAAAAAGATGAGGACCACTTCATTCTTAGAGGGGCTGAAACCCTAAGGCCATGCTCTCTGGAGGATGCCTAGGAGGGCTCTTGCTGCCACTATCCCAGGGTTTCTCCACCTCGGCACTATTGGCATATTGGACTAGATAGTCCTCTGTTGTAAGAGGCTGTCCTGTGCATTGTAGGATGCAATGTAGCAGCGTCCCTGGCTTCTACCCACTAAATGCCAGTATCACCCTCCCCAGAGTTGTGGCAACCCCAAATATCCAGACATGGCCAAATGTCCCTTGGTTGAAACCCACTGCTCTAACCCAACACGAACCTCAGAATTGTACCACCCTCAGCTGGCACATGGGGCAGGAGACCAAGGCACCAGGACAGCTCTGGCCTAGGATAGGAATGGAAGCGAGATGACCAGGCTTGGCCAACCAGGGTCAGCCTGTCTTGTGAAGGGAGATCCATGGAGGCAGAGGAACCCTCGCATGCCATGTCCATGTGCAGAACCTTTTCACAGTAATGACCCTGCTCACTGGTAAACATGACTTCACAGTACATTGGAATCCAACCAACCTTAAGAGTGACTTCTTGCAGGAAGGATGGGCTGGGAAGCTGGGGGAGATCTTGAGGCTATATGTACTCTACTCATGCACGGAGCAAACTTTGCTTAGTTTATCCACTATTCTGCTCTGTGAGAGTTAGTGAATTTGAAAACCAAATTTTCAAGGTTTTGAATACAGGAGCCCAAAACTCAGAAGGAACCTCTGAGTTTATCTGGTGATATTCCTGTCCTCCCAAGTCTGTGAGTTACCTGGAGACTGTGTCTTACTTATCCCTGAGTGGTCACCACCAGGCCACAGTCCATTTGTGGACTGAATGAAGGAAGTTAAGAGGCAGCAAATGTTACCCCCCCACACCTATCATCTCTCTTCCATCTGACCTAGTTTGCCCTTCAGGGTCTATAGATCTTTATCCTGGAGTCCCAAGTGTCTTGGCTCAGGGTCACTCTTTTTTTTTTTTTTTTTAATGTATACTTGACATATAACATTATATTAGTTTCTGGCATACAATGTAATAATTCAATATTTGTGTATAGTGTGAAATGGTCAAATAAGTCTAGTTAACATCTATCACCATACATAGTTACAAAATTTATATTATATATAATATTTGTTTCTATATCTATCACATTTTTTATCCACTCATCCATCAGTGAGGACTTAAGTTGTTACCATATCTTGGCTATTGTAAATAATGCTGCAAGGAACATGGGGGTGCATATATCTTCTGGAATTAGTGTTTTTATTTTCTTTGGATAAATACCCAGAAGTGGGGTTGCTAGTTCATGTGGTAGTTCTATTTTTAATTTTTTGAGGAACCTCCATATTGTTTTCCATAGCGGCTGCACCAATTTACATTCCCACTAACAGTGCACAAGGGTTCCCTTTTCTCCACATCCTCATCACCTGTTTCTTGTCCTTTCAAAAATAGCCATTATAAGAGGTGTAAGGTGATACCTCACTGTGGTTCTGATTTGCACTTCCCTGTTGGCCATCTGTAGTCTTTGGGAAAATGTCTACTCAGATCCTCTGCCCATTTTTTTAAATTGGGCTGTTTGGTTTTTTGCTATTGAGTTGTAAGAATTCTTTATATATTTTGGATATTAACCCTTCTCAAGTATATGATTATTTTCTCCCATTCAGTCGGTTGCCTTTTCATTTTGTTGTTGGTTTCCTTTGTTGTGCAGAAACATTTTAGTTTGATGTAATCCCACTTGTTTATTTTTGTTTTTGCTGCCTTTGCTTTTGGTTGTCACATCAAAAAAATCATCGCCAAAACTGATGTAAAGGAGCGTATTGCCTGTGTTTTCTTCTAAGAGTCGTGTGAGTTCAGATCTTATGTTCAAGGCTTTAACCAATTTTGAGTTCATTTTTGTGTATGGTGTAAGATAGTGGTCCAGTTTCATTCTTTTACAAGTGGCTATCCAGTTTCTTAAGGACCATTTATTGAAGAGGCTGTCCTTCTCCCATTGTATATTCTTGCCTTCCTTTTCATAAATTAGTTGACCACATATGTGTGGGTTTATTTCTGGGCTGTTAATTCTGTTCCATTATCTATGTCTCTGTTTTTAAGCCAATACCATACTGTTTTGATCACTATAACTTTTAAATATAGTTTGAAGTCAGGGAGTGTGATGCCCCAACTTTGTTCTTCTTTCTCGTGATAGCTTTGGCTGTTCAGGGCCTTTTGTGGTTTCATGTAAATTTTAGGATTGTGTGTTCTATTTCTGTGAAAAATGCCATTGGAATTTTGACAGAGATTGCATTGAATCTGTAGATTGGTTTGGGTAGTATGGATATTTTAACAATGTTAATTCTTCCAATCCAAGAACATGGAATATTTTTCCATTTACAGGTATCACATGTAAATCTCTTTTTGAAAGTTTGCTTTGTGCTACTTTGCTTTTACCAAAGAACTACTACATTAGTACCTGTTTTTGCTAACCAAAAGAAATCTGAAGAGGATTTTTGCTTTTATATAAAAAGGTGGAAAGTGAAAATAGTGTTCAGTGTTTCTTTGTAACAAGCCCTTTCAGTGACAGCGAGAGTGGTACCACCAAGCTCCTGCCCTGGGAACTACACTCAGCATCTTAGCATCAAGCTATCATAGCTTTGAACTGTGTCTGTGAGCATCTGTGCCTTATCTAGATTTGTTTTTTACATCGAAATAAGATGTAAAAAATGTCCTAAGGTAATTGCTTCTTCTCTTTACATCATTTCAGCTTACAAAAGTTTTCGTAAGAATGCTCTACTTTTGTATAGTGAAAGAAACCTGTATTTGTATCTTCTTCAGTTTCTTTCATTAATGTCTTACAGTTTTCCGTGTATAGGTCTTTCACCTTCTTGGTTAAATTTATTCCTAGGTATTTTATTCTTTTTGATGCAATTGTAAATGGGATTATTTTCTTAATTTCTCATTCTGGGATCACTCTTAATGAGATGCAGTGGGAAGTGCTCCCGGGCCTAGTCCTATATGCCCTGCTATTTGCCATAGTGGCCCAACACCCCTCAGCATCCTTGGACTCATCCTTGAAAAGAGGGAATATGAAAAGAATAAGTCACAAAGACTGCAATATGGAGCAGTGTGGTGGTGTGACAGGAAGGAAGGGAGAGAGGGAAGGAGGGAGCCACAGAGTTTTAGCATTGACAGAGCCTGGGAGACCACCTTAGTTCCTGAGACCATATTATATGAGCCAGAAATCTGGACTTGTGGCATTACTAGAGCTTTTGGATCTGTTGCTGTGTGAAAGGCTATCTGGGAGATAATAAGTGTTATTATGGGTAATAATTAGCTAACTTCTATGTCATAGCCACTGTTGCAAGATCTTTATATACATTACTTCATCTAATCTTTACAATCCCCTTGTGAGAACTAGATACTATTGTTATCTCATTTTAGAGTTGGAGAAATCCAGGCTTAGAGTGGTTAAGTAATTTGCCTTAGGTCACATGGCTAGTAAATAGCAGAGCCAGGATTTGAATCCTGAAAGTCTGAGTCTAGGGCCTTGACCACTCTACTCACTCCCTAGCTAACATATTTGAGGATGGAATGTTTGCATGATTTAGATAAGCTTTGATGGATGGTTTCTGTAATCTTAGTCCAACCTCCTACTCAGTGCAAACATTATCTCCACAGTTTGGCCCCAACAGGGCTAAATAGCCTCAGGAATGGAGAACTCACCACCTCATTTTTATAAATCTCGAAGGTTATTTATTGCTGCGTAACAAGACATCCCAAAACTTTGTGGCTAAAACAACTTATTCTTTCTCTCTATTCTATGGGTTGACCGGTTCTTCTCCACGTGGAGTTGGCTGGGGCCACTCACAAGACTGAATTTACCTGGGAGCTCGGCTGGAATGTCTTGGTTCTCTCTCCTCCATGTGAACTCTTCCTCATGAAGTGTCTCACCTTCCAGGGCCTCTGTATGTGATTCTCTCTCTCTACCAGGATAGCCTGGAGTTCCTCACAGTGTGGCAGCTGGGTTTCCAGAAGAGCTTGTGGGCTCTGCTTGTATCACACTTGCTAATGTCCCATTGGCCAAAGCAAGTCACGTGGCCAAGCCCAGAGTGGGAGGGGCCACACAAAGGCTGGAACACTGGGAACAGTGGTTTGTAGGGGTCAC
Source organism: Grampus griseus (assembly GCF_964374135.1). Taxonomy (NCBI): domain Eukaryota; kingdom Metazoa; phylum Chordata; class Mammalia; order Artiodactyla; family Delphinidae; genus Grampus; species Grampus griseus. The sequence continues at coordinate 119,559,669 of NC_139018.1, read as the reverse complement.
CAATGGATCTCCCATAGATGCCTTCTATTGGAATTGGAACAGCGGATGTGGACTCTGCTTCCCTGTCAGGGTCCAAGGACAGGCTGCTAGAGTTGACATTTCCTTCCCACACTTCTCCTGGATCAGGCCATATTTGAGTCCTATGTCAGCTTGTATTCCCTTAATTAACCTGAATCAGGTAAATCATCATTTACCCCTGTTTTCCCTTGGATAGTTGGCCTTTACTTTTTTCCTGGTTGACCTGTAGGATTTATGTAATATATTGGTATTCATCTGACCTGTTGATGCTGGACATCATGCTGGAGGAGCTGGCACTCAAACATCAAGGTGAATGTCATAGGACCCCATAGCTCACAAATTGAGGCCAGTGAGGGTTGGGGGCTCCCAGGAGAGGCATCACCCAATAGATGTTGGGTGGAGGTCACGGTGTCATGCTGAGGCCTTCTAGTGAAAACCCTGGTTGTCATAGTGGTGGGGGAGAGGAGGATTGAAATCAAGATTGTGAAGTGCAACTGAAATGTCCCCTGCAGCTCCAGGCGAGGGAGGTCCACATCCTGAGATGGCAATAAAATCTAAGATCCCACAGGCCAAGCTACTTTCTGCCTCCTTGATGTTACCCCATGACACATATGGACCACAGCTTTTGAAAGGGGTGGGGTGATAAAGATCATAGAATAAAGAATTAAAAGAACTGACTTGTAGGATTTGAAGCTGTTTCCCCTCCTAGGTGACTGGGCACCTCACCTCTTCTGGGTGGGGGGTCCTCTGGGACAGAGTCTGGGTGGGAGTGGTGGAGATGCCTCTTACAACACCAATTTCCAGGGAGTCGGACCATTTTTTGAGAGGAATGAATTTGGACTGGGCATTCACATTTATTTCTGTCTCTCAATGTCTTTCTTCATGGCTAAATTATTTCTTAAAACCAGAGTTACTTCCACTCCTTCCAAAAGGAGCTTTATCATGTATCATGTAAATTGGGCACCTGCAATTCAATCTTGTGATGACTCATGTAGTCCTGGGATGGCTCCCACCTTTAACGCTCTTCTCCCTCCCTGCCTGCTGCCTAGAAGGGGTCCCACAGACCTCCTCCCAGGCCTGGAGGTGTTCTCCTCACTGTCATTCTCTTCTATGCCCTCACCTGCTGGCCCCGGTTGTTTTCTGAGTGATGGAGAGGGTTTGGCCCAGATCCTTCTTGTCCTAACCAACCAGGAGATGTTTCCCTAGGCCACACCCTAGGAAAGCCCCTCTTCATTCATTCACTTGTTCATTCATCCAGTTAACACATGTTAAGTGCTTCTCATATGCCAGGCGCTTCTCACTGAAACCTCACACGGCTCTAGGAGAAATAACAACAGGTACTATTATTAGTCCCCACTTATGGATGAGGAAATGGAGGCTTGGAAGGGTTAAGTAGCTTGCCCAAGACCACATGGTGAGTGAGCACCACTGTCATGCTTGGACCTAGAGTCGGAATCCAGGCAAGAGACTTCCACGCCAAGCTCACACCATGGGGCTGGCTGGGGTCTGCCCAGTGCGGCTCCCCCAGACCACACTCCGAGCAGAGGAAGCCAAATTACAGTGAACACCAAGGGCTTCCTGGAGGTGGTGTGTGGCCTGAGGCCAGGAAGGACCAGGCAGGGAGAGGGCCACTGGCTGTTTGTCTGTGTACTGGCTTCATATGTTTAACATCACAAGGCAGGACCCCAGTGTGGTGGGCCAGGGTGCATGAGGTCTGCTGGTGGGAATTCGGTTCTATCATTACTTTTTGAGCTCTTACCATGTGCCAGGCACAAGCCTTGGCCCAGGCTTCCCATATCACACCAGCTGCCCCCGTGTGCTGTGGCCTAGGTCTCTTGGCTTGGCTCTGATTTAACTTTCGTAGCTTACATCCCTCTCTCCCTGAATGCCTGTCTTTGAGCTAGGAGCTCCAGGTCATGCCAGCCACAAAATCCCCGAGCTTCTGGGTCCTTGTGGCCCATGCAGCAGAGCTGACCTTGATCAGGGTCTCCCACTCCAGGCCTAGACAGCTTCTGTTCACCAGGGTCTCCCCTGAACTCAACTGAGCTCCAGCCCGCGTGAGTCACAGGTTGGGAGTCAGCTGAGGGCCGGTTGGGGCAAGCCCTGAGTAATGCATCAAAGCCCTTCTTCCCTGGATGAACCCGCGGAGCCCTCAGAATGAGGGTGGGTAGGTGCTAGGTACCACAGAGGAATCAGCGGGTCTCCTGCCCCAGGAAGAATATTAGAGGCTCCTATAGCCTTTCCCATCCCCTGGTGTGCGTGGAGGTCCCTGCGCCTTGGAACCTAAAGGTCCTCAGGGTTGAGTGAGTGACCTAATAAATGGGTGAGTTGAGGCAGGCTTAGGGTCACTGCAAAGCCCATATACCCTCCAAAAAAGAGCAAAAGAGGGTTAGCTGCCAAGTATTTACTCCATCTGTTGCGACTGGAAAATTTAGAAAGATACCATCTTATGTTTGGCATCCATCCACATGTTGTGTTCTAAGGTTTATAGTTTCGTTTTTATTTTGAATTCCCCCTGCCGGGGAAAACGACCATATTTTCAGTGCTTAGACCGGTAAAGGTCAAGCTCCAGCCTGGAGATGCAGTCACAACCACAGAAGCACAGAAGAGGCAGAGCTGGGAGGGCCTGCGGAAGTGACCCATCCACCCTTCCCCCGCTCCCATCCCGGGACAGTACAGCTTGGGCCATCCAGGCCAATTCAGACACCCTCTTCTGATTCCACGAGGAAAGTCTTGGAAAGGGAGTAGAGAGCCTGAGCTAGAGGAGCCTCTGCTCCCCCAGCCCCAGCTGTCCCTCCCAGTGCGGTGAACGCACGCCGTCAGGGTACCTGCTCCCCTTCATCACCCCCGAGAGCCAAGCAGCCACCGGGTTCTCCCACTGTCTCCAGACTCTCATCCCTTCCTTCCTCCTTCATCTTTGCTTTGTCCCCCAGTTCCATTCCACTGGCCACGGTGCAGCCAAATTAGAATCTGAGCCTGGCCTTTCCCTTCTCGGAGGGGGCTCAGCGGCTCCCTGTGACCATGTGGCCCAAATCTTTGGTGGCATTCAGGGTCTTTCTTGGCCTTCCCAGCCTCCCCTCTCCCCGTGACGCATCCCCTCCCCTCCAGCCACAGAATTCCATGTAGCCTCAGAACAGGGGCCTCTCTCCGGCTGGAACGCCCTCTGCCTCCCTCCGTACGCAGGGCACTCTGTGCCGTCCTCTCTGTCCACCCCACGCTGTGTCCAATTGCTCATTTGCCCTCCTGCCCCTCTCTCCATCCTGGGGTATCCCAGGGCCTGGCATCTTCCTAAAGTCCTTCAGCAACAGTTTGTTCAAGAGTGAAGGAAAGGGAATCCCCTGGCGGTCCAGTGGTTAGAATTTGGTGCCTTCACTGCCGTGGCCCCGGATTCGATCCCGCAGGCTGCACGGGTTGGGGGGAGGGGCAACAAAGGGAGAAGGAAGGTCTCGTTCATCTGAGGCCCCAGGGCCCAGCATGGTGCTCGGCTCACAGTTGGCTCAAATAAACGAGAGCTGAGGGAATGGATTCTGCCCTCTCCCCTTCCTTCTTCCCCCCTCCTTCCTGCCATTCTCCTTCATCACTGAGAATTCCAGTTATGGGTCACACTCCATGATCTGCTACCCAGCGGCACTTCTGCAAAAGTCCCAGCTGCTTCCTGCTTGGTCCTCTTATCTCCAGCCCAGCAGAGCAGGAACTGATCACTTGCAGGGGGCGGTTGAGGGAAACTATAAATGGAACAGTGACACGTATTTAGGTAGAGTTGAACCTTCATTTGATCCTCCTCCAAGCCCAGAGAGGATAGTGGCATTCTCCCCACTTTACAGATGAGGAAACTGAGGTTCAGAGAGGTTGAGTGATTGGCCCACAGTCACACAGCAGCTTGGTGTTACAGCCACTACAGGAACACAAACCTCCAATCCCAAACCTTTTCACTATCTCTTTCAGCCAGACACCAGGGGTTTCAAAGGCTGCAAAATGGATCTTGATCTTTGGGTGGTTTCATGCTGCATTCACTTTGCCAGCCTTTTCTTCCTAAACTGCTGCTTCCCGCTGCTGGCTGATCACTGGGAAAGGAACACAATTTTATCACTGTGTAAGGGCAGAGACAAGCTCAGAACTGGGAAAGGAAATCAGACTTTTCTTGGAGAAGGCCAGATGGGAGGTGGCTACCTTTGGCCCACCTGGATGCACAAGGTGGGAGCCCCTCCCAACCTGCCACAGGTACTCCCTCACCAGCTGCTAGGGCCTCTCCAGTCCCCGCCCTTCCCCTTCTCCCCAGAGACCTTCCTCTGTCTGATAAAGGTCCAGCTTTCAGCAGGCATCCAAGACCTTCTCTGATCCCACAGTGACTGTGGGTCAGATACAGTCTAGATCTGCAGAACGTGGCCCTTGGGGCTGAAACCCGCATAACACCTTGAGAAGGTGTGTGGGGTTTGCTTGTCCCATCTTGTCTCATCTCCTTGGGAATAGCTGAACCAAAAAACCCCACAGATTGCTGCTGTTTCCCCTCCCCCCCCACCCCCGCCCTGCCCCAGGGAGAGTCAGCAGGGAGGCATGGATAGCACTTGTCTCTGGAGCTCTTAGGTCCAGTCCTGCCTCCATCACTGTCTGGCTGTCTTCCCTTCTCTTGGCCCCAGTTTCTCCTTCTGCCAATTATGAGGGTTTGACCAGATCATTTCTAAGAGCTCTTCCTCCTCCAGAATGTACAAGTGAGTACACATCCCACTTTGGATGGAATGGAATCACTCCTTTCCAACGTAAGACTTCATCTTTTTGGTTTTTTTAAAGTTTTTATTGGAGTATAGTTGATTTACAATGTTGTGTTAGCTTCAGGAGTACAGCAAAGTGAATCAGTTATACATATACATATATCCACTCTTTTTTAGATTCTTTGCCCACATAGCTAAATCTTCATCTTTGAGGAGCCATCCCCAGAGGTTTCATTGTGAGAACTTGGCATTGACCATGAGTTTTGAATCGTTATGTACAAAGGTCATCAAGTCCTTCCTCTTGCCTTTGGGACTGACGATAGCAAATCTTTCTCTCCAGTGTGCAAATATGGCCATTTCGTGCCTCTCTGGGGAACCTCTGCTCTGGCCAGACACATTTTCATCGTCCCCAGCACACCTTAATGATCTCACCTCTGGGATCTTTCTAATCCCTTCCCCTGCCTGTCCAGATCCTCGCTGTTCTTTGAAGCCTTTTCTGACCATGGCCAACCATGGAGTGAATTGTCTCCTCTGATCTCTCATAATGTTTATTTCTGTCTCACTTCATCCACTCATTTATTCATTCATGCGTCCACTCAAGTTTTTGAATGCCTACAGTGTGCTGGGTATGGTAGAGTATTCAGAGCTGAAAACACAAGGTCATTGCCCCGATGGAGCTTTCCAGACTAATTGGATTCATGAAGCATGGACACGACTCCAACCGAAAGCTAACTGTAAAAAATGCCCAAGGAGGGGCTTCCCTGGTGGCGCAGTGGTTGAGAGTCCGCCTGCCGATGCAGGGGACACGGGTTCGTGCCCTGGTCTGGGAAGATCCCACATGCCGTGGAGTGGCTGGGCCCGTGAGCCATGGCCGCTGAGCCTGCGCGTCCGGAGCCTGTGCTCCGCAACGGGAGAGGCCACAACAGTGAGAGGCCCCTGTACCGCAAAAAAAAAAAAAAAAAAAAAGCCCAAGGAAAGTACACCAGTATTGAGAGAGAGAGAGAGAGAGAGAGAGAGAGAGAGAGAGAGTTAGAGAGAGAGAGAGAGAGAGTTAGAGAGAGAGAGTTAGTTGTTTTTGGAGACCTAGTAGTTAAGCCATGGAGACCTAGTAGTTAAGCCATGGAGACCTAGTAGTTAAGCTATGGAGACCTAGTAGTTAAGCCAGGCCCTTGAAGGATGGATATAATTTGGACTTGGGGAGAGGGAGGAAGAACGCATTCAGGGGAAAGTCACCGTGAAAGCAAAGGCCTGGAGGTGGGATAGCCCAGCCTGTATATTGGAAAAATCGATCCAATTTGGCAGGGGCCGAGGGGTGACACAGTGGAGTGGTAAAAGGTGAGGCCACATCAGGAAGAACCTTGAATGCCAGGCTGAGGTTGGAGTCATTTCTCGTAGGGTGGAAGGTGCCTTGGGTGGGAGGGAAGTTTACATGATGGAAGGGGTATTTGGGGGATAGATCTGGTACCAGAGTGGGTAGAGGTAAGGAACAAGTGAGCACAGCTGGAGGCTGAGAAAGAAGCCAGAAAACTAGACATGTGGCCCAGAGGGCAGGCTTCAGGCTGTTCAAAGGGACTGAGTTCCAGTGCTGAGCATAGCATGGGGAGAGGATGTTAGAAAATAAAAATACCCCCTCCCAATTACCATGGCATTTCCCCATCAAGCTTATAACCAGAGTTCTAGAAGTGGAACAGTCAGTCTGCCCCCATCTCCTGTCTTTAGCAGCAGAAGGAAACTTGAAGACAATTTCACCTGGAACCCTGATAATTTTTGTGAGAAAACTGTCAATCACCTATATTAATTGCCAAAGCTTACACGACCCTGTGCAACAGAATTGAGGGTGAAAATCATCTTTCTTGAACTCACAATGCTACAAGTGGCATTCAACTCTGTCTCAACCAGTTAAGACTCCACAAACCTGTCTCCAGGGACTTCCCTGGTGGTCCAGTGGTTCTCTCCAGTGGGAGACTCCGTGCTCCCAATGCAGGGGGCCTGGGTTCGATCCTTGGTCAGGGAACTAGATCCCACACGCCACAACTAAGAGCCTGCATGCTGCAACTAAAAGATCCTGCATGCCGCAACGAAGATCCCAAGTGCCACAAATAAGACCCAGTGCAGCCAAATAATAAATAAATTTTAAAACTATTAAAAAAAAAAAACCTGTCTCCAGCTTGCCAGATGATGAGGCTGATGAGATTTTACGATAAATCGTGCCTCTCACTGAAGAGAAGGGAAATGAGGCTCGGCACATCACAGCCCCATCTGGCAGAAGTCACAAGATAAGCAAATAATTATTATTTAAAACCAGAGAGCCTTATAATTTATTCATGAATGCCACACATTCTATATTAGATTTTCCATTCAATTTAGTTGTATTCTTTGAAGCAAATCTGTAAGATTTGAATTATTCAGAAAGTGCTACCAAGCTCGTAGAAGAAAACACTTCAGCTACAGAAAGTATCACGCGGCACAAGGTGGTGGTGAGGTGTGAGGGCTCTGAAACTGAACCGTCCAGATTCAGATTCTGGCTCCACCTCAGGCAAGTTACTTGGCCTCTCTGTGCCTCAGTTTCCCCATCGGAAACAACTCTACTTCATAGAGTTGTTTTCAGGATAAGTAATATATATAAAGCACTTTGAACACTAGTAAGTGTTATGTGTTTGCTACAATTAGTTCAGCATTTCGGATTGTAAATGTTCTACCCTGTTGTCCAGATGACAAGTTTCCCTACGCTGATAACGCAATGAAGAGCTTTAAGGTTCCTTAATTTTCTATCAATTTTGAGGAAAAGTAGCACAAGGAGAAGATTGACTGAAGGAGGCATGAGGAGAAAAGTTGGTTTAAGACTGGATGGTTTTGGCTTTTGTCTTCTAAAAATTGCTACGCTCCATTGATATGAAGATTTTTAATATCAATCTAGCCAAAGGGAACAACACACCCCATAAGACATTGTGTTACACATAAATAGGAGAGTAATAAATAAAATATGGGAAACCACAGCAATGAAAAATAAGTAACTACCAGTACACACTAGTGACATGGATAAATCATATACGCATTATGCTGAGTGAAAGAAGCCAGCCACAAAAGGGCACATACTGTATGGTTCCATTTATATGAAGTTCAAGAACAGGCAAAACTAGTTTATGATTGTGAAGATCAGAACAGTTATCTTTGAGGTGGGTAGAGACTGGGAGCAGGCATAAGGGAACATTTTAGGGTGATGGAAACTTTCTATATCTTGAGCTGGGCATGGTTACACTGCATATGCAAAAAGTCATCAAGTTGTACACTTAAGATATGTGTACCTTACCATATGTAAAATGTACTTCACTAATAAAGAAAAAAAATAAACATGGACAATCTTGCCTCTAAAAATAACAGTTTAAGATTTTATATATTTCGAACCTAATTTTCCTCTTGCTTACACATATTTGTGACCATATTTGTGACCATAAGTTTCTTAGCTGAGAAAATTTCCGTAAAAACATTTTTATTTCTCACATTAACTGCGTTATTCAGATAAAGTGAAAAGCCTAACTTAGATTTTAGGTTAAGACTGAAATCTTTAGTCATTTGTGGCAAGTGTGAATGAAAGAGAGATAGGCTATTAACTAGCAAAATCCAACTCTAAAAATATGTTTAAGGGCACGGTTCTCTACAATGACCCCCCCAGACAAATCCATTACTTGGATATCAATGAATCAACCAAAATTGGAAGTGAGAAAAGTTTGAGCCCTTTTTGCAATGGATGGATGTTTATGAGGCTATTAAGTGAAGAGGATTCAGAAACAAGGGGATAAATGACATGCTAATTTGGGATTGAATGGAGTAACTGGGATGATCTTGGAAATCTAAGAATTCTTCTTAATGGGACTTGTCTATTTGCAATTCAATAAACCAATAGAGTTAAATTCAAAGAGTTAAAGGATGTGAGCACTCAGAACAAAATTACAGGAATAAATTTATTCCTGAATAAATTTATAAATAAATAAATAAATAAATCTCAACTGAAGTTGAGATAAGGGTCACTGTTCCACATCTGACATCTTTAACTCTTGAGCCATGGGGTTGGCAAACCAGGGAACACAGAATCTTCTGACTAGAAGTAAAACCAGCTATTGGAGTGGGTTCAGAGAGACTCTGTTCAGACTTAAGAAGTTAAAGCACGTGCTTCAAGGTCTAAAATATCCCATTGTGGGATATCCCTTGTGGCGCAGTGGTTAAGAATCCACCTGCCAGTGCAGGGGCATGGGTTCGATCCCTGGTCGGGGAAGATTCCACATGCCGCAGAGCAACTAAGCCTGTGTGCCACAACTCCTGAGCCTGCGCTCTAGAGCCCACAAGCCACAACTACTGAGTCTGCATGTCACAACTACTGAAGTCCGCATGCCTAGAGCCCGTGCTCCACAAGAGAAGCCACCACAAGGAGAAGCACATGCACTGCAATGAAGAGTAGCCCCTGCTCTCTGCAACTAGAGAAAGCCCGTGCGCAGCAACGAAGACCCAACGCGACCAAAAATAAATAAATAAAATAATTTATAAAATATATATATATTAAAATATCCCATTGCAAGGACAATATCCTCAAAGACAATGATGGGGACTTCCCTGTTGATCCATTGGTGAAGACTCTGTGCTTCCACTGCAGGGGGTGCGGTTTGAATCCTGGTTGGGGAACTGAGATACCATATGCTGTGTGGTGCGGCCAAAAAAAAAAAAAAAGACAGTGGTGATTGGGAGAAAAGAATAGTGAAAACAATGAAGAAAAATGTGACCTGAGGGTAAGGTGACAGGAAGTTCTGCTTTGCCAGAGACAGGTGAGTTTAAGCCTGCTGTCCCGGAAGCAATTATTAATAGTGCCCCTTTCACTCTGAAGCATCTGGATTTGAGGGATAAATCAGTGTCTGGATTTGAATGGTAAATCACATGATCATCCTACCAAAGAGAGGAAATTAGCCAGAGGGCCCTTGTGCCGATTTCAAATGGTGTGGACAGATGCCCCAGCCTGGCTTGCTGCCCACGTGTCGCTGCCCCGCTGAGCGATCCTCACCACCTCTGCCTGCCCTATCCCACCTTGCTTGCTGGGCGGGATGGCTAGAGACCGATGTCAGCTCCTGCGCTGCTCTGGTGCCACCTTCAGGCTCTCTGGGGGAAATGCCTCTTCCTTCCCTCCTTCCACCCTTCTTTCCACAGACTTGAACTTGGCCAAAAGACCTTCAGAGCATGGGAAGCGGGGGCTATGGGGTGGGCAGGAACCAGGCAGAGAAGACCAGGTTATGGAATCAGAAGGGCCCTGCTGGAACCAACAAAGCCAAGTTCCTCCTCTTCCTACCCACCCCTGTCCTGCCTAAGTTTATAAACGGAAAGCTGAGGCCTAATTCAGAGACTTGATTGGTAGGATTGTGAAGCATACAACTGGAGCCTCCCTGGTACTGTTCTCCCCATCCCATTCCCCCATACCTCTCTTCCCCCATCTTTAACAAATACATTAGGATAGTGGGGAAGGAAGGGAACTTAAACTTACTAAGCTCCTACTATGTGCTGAGCACAAAGTGGGCACTTTACATACATTATCTCCATCCTTGTAAATGGCGGGAAGTAGGTGGCTATACAACAGGGACACAGGATTGGAGTGGGCTAGTGACTCGCTGGAATTTGAATGCAAAGGTCTTTGCCTCCAAAGCTGGTATTCTTTTTAGGTCTCTGACTTGAGCAATATTTGCAAAATGCAAAGTGCCTCATGGAAATCTAATATTGATCCATAACAAGGCTGTTGCACTGCAAACCAAAACAGGAAGTGTCTTTCCTTTGGGCTGGAATTTTCTCAACAAACATATCCCTCTTTTGTAACTTGGGATATTTCCTAGGAAAATGAGTGAAGCGTGACTGTGAATGCAGTTTGCTTGATAAACAAAATCTGTCCAAACATGAGGCCTTGTGGATCTTGGGTATTGGAGACAAGAAGCCACTGTGCTGGACATTTTCAAAGATGTTCTTTATAAAATAACTGGGGGGCCCAGAGCCCCCACATTCCTTCCTGTCTGACCACCAAATCCCCTTCTTTGGGTAAATAGTGTTTCTCTCCTATTATGGATTGAATGGTTGGTTCCCCCGCCCCCGCATTCATATGTTGAAGCCCTACTCCCAGTGTGGCTGTATCTGGAGATGAGGCTTCTTAGGAAGTAATTAGGGTTAAATGAAATCATAACGGTGGGGCACTGATCTTATAGGATTAATGTCCTTACAAAACTAGACACCAGAGAGCTAGTGCTCCCTCTCCTTCTCCCTCCACGCCACCGCCCCTTCTGTCTTTGTCTCTCACACAGACTCTCCTTCTCCCTCACACACAGAGAAGAGGTCATGTGAGCACACAGCAGAACGGCATTCTGAGAGGCCTCAGAATGAAACCTGCCTGGCTGGCACCTCGATCTCGGGCCTCTCAGCCTCCAGAACTGTGAGAAATAAGTTTCTGTTGTTTAGGCCACCCAGTCTGTGGCATTCTGTTATGGCAGCCCCAGTAGGCTAATAAACACACCTCCCCACTCTACTCCAACCACGTGATACTAGAACGTCCCGCAGCTGTAGTGTCCTGGCTCCCCAGCCATGGGCTGGACAGGCAACCCAGACTAGACCAACCAGAAAACTTCCCCTGGATTTTTCTGAATAGGAACTAAGATGGGGTGGGGGGGAATCATCCTTTCCGGGGTGGTAAAGCCAGGAAGATGGGAGCCTAGTACCACCAATAGCCTGATTCCTACCTCATGGGAAAAGTTGCTCTGAGAGAACAAAGCTGATACGCAGACTGAAGCAGAGACAGACGAAGGAGACTACAAATCCTAGCTGTGTTGATGACCCCGGGTCCAGGTATTCCCCAGGCCCAGCTGATCCTTTGTCCTTCTGTGGTTTATTTACTGAGCCAGTGAGCTTCTCTTCTTGCCTGAGCTAACTCAAGTGAATTTTCTGTCACTCACAGCAAAAGAGTCCTGACCGAAATGGCAGGACGTGGCAGGCTGGTCTGGCTCTGGCAGAGGACTGGGATGGGTGAAATCAGCTGTGGCGAGGACACAGGAGGTGACGAAATAGCTTCCTCCAGCCCCGAATGTGAGCGAGGCTAGGCTTATTGTCTCAGTGCGTCAGAGTGAGGATTTGGTCAGACGTGCCATCTCTCCTTGAGTGAGATTCTTTGTCCTCAAAGCCTGCCTGTCAAAGGGAGTTTTGGCCGCATCTTGGGTTCACTTGATCAGTTGTTCTCCTAGTCCCAGGATCTTCAAACCACGCTTCCCTGCTGGGGTGCTAGGAGAACGTGGGTATCCTGGTCAGAAGCTAAGACCCCGAGGAGCCTCTCCATCAGCCTGCCCAGAGTTCCAGAGGGCAGGTTCAAGGGATGGTTGGAGGAGCCCAACCTGGGCACCCCTGACATGCACACCACTCTTTTGTTTGTTTTGTTTTTAAATGGAAATATATTTTTATTTATTTTTATATTTTATTTTGTTTTTACATGCTTTTTAAAAGGTTAATTCCATTTACAGTTATTATGAAATATTGGTTCTATTCCCCATGTTGTAAGATATATCCTTGAGCCCATCTTACATCCAATAGTTTGTACCCCCCATTCCTCCACATCCTATATTGCCCTGCCCTCCACTGGTAACCACTAGTTTGTTCTCTGTATCTGTGAGTCTGCTTCTTTCTTGTTATATTCATTAATTTGTTGTGTTTTTTGAATTCCACATGTAAGTGATATCATACAGTATTTGTCTTTCTCTGTCTGACTTATTTCACTTAGCATAATGCCCTCCAAGTCCATCCATGTTGCTGCAAATGGCAAAATTTCATTCTTTTTTATGACTGAGTAGTATCCCATTGTATATATATACCGCATCTTCTTTATCCTTTCATCTGTTGATGGACACTTAGGTTGTTTCCATATCTTAGCAATTGTAAATAATGCTGCTATGAACATTCGGATGCATGTATCTTTTCGAATTAGTGTTTTTGGTTTTTTTAGGCTATATACCCAGGAGTGGAACTGCTGGGTCATATGGTAGTTCTACTTTTAGTTTTTTGAGAAACCTTCATACTGTCTTCCACAGTGGCTGCACCAATTTACATTCCCACCAACAGTGTATGAGGGTTTCCTTTTCTCCACATCCTCACAGCATTTGTTGTTATTTGTAGACTTTTTGATGGTGGCCATTCTGACAGGTACACACCACTCTTGATCCATCTCCAGGAACTGTTCACCCCTCAGGTGTGGGCACCCAGTGGTGTCCAAGTGGAAAAGGCAGTGCCCATGTCCCTGACTAGTTCCCCCATTAGAAGTGGTCATTGCACCAAGCACTCTCCTCTGTTAAAACTGGACAGACCAAGGGTCACTTCCCTAATGGACAGGTCTTGTTGGCCTGTCTCATGCTCCTGATGGGGAACCCATTTGACTTGGCCTCCAGACAAAGCTGGTTCCCTTGCCAAGCAGGCTGTAGAGTTACACTTCACGCTGACAGGCCTCATCTGAAGATTTCTTGTTGAAAATCTCAGTTTCCTACATCAAGTACAGCCTGGCAGTTTAATTCAAATTAAACCCAAAAGGAGACTGCTGCTTCCATCTCTACTGCCCAGAAATCGGACTGTGTAGAGTTTTCATTTGCTAGAAGTTGAGCAGTCCGAAACTGTGCAGATTGACCCAGTACACAGAGCAATTACACGTGTGGAGCGCCAGTCAAGGCAGAGTGCACACATGCATATGCACACACACACACCCAGAAAATCCAGAAATAAGCTGGGTTTTTGGTTTTTTTTTGGCCACGCCACTTACAGGATCTTAGTTCCCTGACCAGGGATTGAACCCGGGGCCCCAGGGAATTCCCTAGAAATAAGCTATTTTAATTTCAGCTGCCATGAAAGTGTCATTTCCCCCCCAAAAATGAAATTTTATTTTATGATTGAGTCTGGTTTTTATTTTGAATTACTTAAGAGATGGAGGCCAGGTAATGTTTGCTGTGTCTTGGGCCTTTAAAGACCTTAATTAGGCCCTAAACTCAGATTAGGCTGGGGTCCTGGGCAATATATCCCCAGACACAGCCGTGGGAGGCCTTTCTAAGATTCTCCAGCCTGAGGGGCCAAGAGAGGATGGAGTTGAGAGCAGCTGATATGCCAGTGGGTTTTAACCTGGCTGCACGTTGGAATCACTTGGGGGGAGTGATGGGTTGGAGGCAGCCTGGGCACCAGGACTTTTCAAAGCTCCTCTGATGACTGCAATGCATAGGCAGGGTTGAGAACCACTGCCCTTTGCTGTGTCCACTCTGCAGCTGCCTTGGTTCCCCGATACCGCCCCAGGCTCCCAGGCTCCCAGGTGATCGCTACAGGAAATGAGAATTAACTCTCCCACCAATCTGCTTTCCCCCCCTCCTGGAGAATCTGTGAGCTCTCCCTTTTAACTATTGGACCTTGTTAAACCATCAGCCCATGAATCAGGGGGCAGGAGGGAGCTCCTGGCAGAGGGGAAAGAGTGTAGTTAAACAGAGTTTAAATCCCAACTCTGCCTTGCACCAACTCTGCCTTCTGGGAAAAGTTCTGAACTGTACTTGCTTCCTGTGCAAAATGGGGGATGAGGCCCCTCCCTGGCAGGATCTCTGTGAGGCTAAAATGAGATAAAGCTGGGAAAGATTAGTGTTCCCTTTGCCCCACCTCTGACTGGGTATTATAGGATTTCCCTGGTCCTCTGAGCTCTCAGCAGCAGCCCTCCTGCTCCTGTATCTTCTCTCTTGCTCCCTCCCTTCCCCAACCCCCTTCGCCCCCCCCCCCCACTAAGGCTCCTGCTTCTCTCCACACCCCTCTTCCCATAGGTGAAGTCTTCCCCTGCTGTGCCACCATCTCACTGATGCCTCTTTCAATCATGACCAAGCCAAATACAGTCTATTTCTCTCCCTCCCCATTTCTGCTACTAGGTCACTATCAGCCCTCACAGACACACTCCCAGTAGTCTCCACTTCAGCCCCTTCCAACCACCCATTCCTGTATTACAGCCATACTCATCTTTAAAAACCCAATATCATTAAATCACCATCTTGCTTAATCCTTCAATGGCCTTGACTCACCCTCGGCCTGCAGGATCTGGCTCCTTCCTGCCTCTGCAGTCTGCTCTTGCTTCAATTTCTCTCTCTTACTCCCTCTCTCATCTCAGATCCTTGAGGGTACACCCTCCCACCTCAGGACCTTTGCACATACTGTTCTTTCTGCCAGAAAGACCTCTCCTAGAATAGATAGTGAACTCCTATTCAAATATCCTTTGTTTGAGGTATTGACTACCCATTCCATCAAATCAGATTTCCTACTAATATGCCCTCATATCTCCTTATACTTTTCCAATTAAATAAGTTTGATTGTGTGCGTCATGGCCATCTCCTTCGCTAGACTGAAAGCTCCACGGCAGCAAGGGCCAGGATGGTTTTTGTACACTATTGTAACCCCAGTGCTTAGCATTGTGTTTGGCACAGACTCGGGACCGTTTGGACCAAGTATGTAGGCTGTGTGGGCTTGTGTCACCTGTGTACACAGGAGAGGGTGTAGAGGAAAAAAGGAGAAACAGAATAACTGCTTCACCAGCTTGTTTGAGTATCTGCTGGGCGTGTCCAGTCTGCCGTCACGTGCTGGGTGGTATCAGAGAAGAAGAGCCCTATTTTCCCTTCACATGCAAAGGGAAGGTTAAAGAGCATGAATAGTCACTGCAGAATTATAGAATGTCTGCCCCACTCCACTAGGGTCCAGGTCCCTGGGGCTTTTCGGAGGACGGGCTGTGCGTTAGTGCCTCCCTGGCCTGCGAAGCTGCCTCTGCAGGTGTGGAAGGCTGCATTCCACACCCTTGCACTCAGAGAGCTGGGTACTTGTAACTCAAGCCTGTTCAGTTGCGACATTTAGTTTGTAAAAGATGAATTCCTTATTGGCCAGTGCAGAGTGCATAGCAAGGGCTGAGGCCAAATGCAAGGTCCAGGGAGAGTGAGCGCTCCAAAGGGGATGTCTGGGTGGGCCCTTGAAATGCAGGGTGGGAGGCACTGGAGAGCTCACCTAGCCTAATTTCTCCCTGGTATGTGTCTTACCATGTTGGTCGGGGGGAACTCGAATCAGAAACGCAACTTCTGCCTCCCAGACCTGTGCTTTTGCTACACAGCTGCCTTAGAGAACCTGGTGTGTCGTGGGTCCTTGATAAATAAATGTCTGTGGAATGAACCAAGTCCCTAATTACACAATGACAGACTGAGGTCTGGAGAGGTTCCATGGCTTGTCCAAGGTGTCCTAGCCAGTCCTGGCAGAGGCCGAACTGAAGCCAGGTCTCTTGACACCCAATCCGGGTAGGGTTGCGAGATAAAATATAGGACTCCCACTTAAATTAGAATTTCAGATAGGTGACGGATAATTTTTTAGGACAAGTATGTCCTAAATATTGCATATAAAAATTATTTATTGTTGATCTGATATTCGAATCTAATTGGGCATCCTGTACTTTCATTTGCTGAATCTGGCAACCCTCTGCCTAGGACTTGTGTCCCCTTCTCTGTGATGCTGCTGTGTCCTCCTTTCATTGGACCATACTAGGCACTCTGGGTGCAAAGAGGAATAAGACAGATCCTCTGCCCTCAAGGAACTCATAGTCTAGAGTAAGAGACAAGAATATAAACAGAAACCTCCAAAGCAATGCAAAATCCATTTCTGAGAACTTGGGAGCCCTTGTTGGAATAGGTATAGCTTTAGAATTTAGAAGAGGCCAGCATTCACAGAACAGAATAGGAAGTCCAGAAACAAACCCAAATTTTCATGAGGATATAATTAGGATGTGATAAAATGGCATTTGAAATCCCCAAGGAAAGGAAGGATTATTCAATAAGTTATGTTAGAACAATTAATTACCTACCTGGAGAAAAATCAAGTTTGATCATTACTGCTTTAAACCTCGTATCAGAAATTAATTCCAGTTCTTGTAAAGGCTTAGATGTTTATAATGAAAACTATAAACACACTAACAAACGAATAGAGAACAAAAATGGATTTTTCTATAACCTTGGGGATGATTAAGGACTTTCTAAGCATGAAACTAAAAAGAAAAAGTGTTACATCGTTGTAAATTTGTTTTTTCCATTTGTCTTTTGTCTTTTAATTATGTTTCTGGTGTCTCGTAACATACGGAAGTTTTGATTTCTACATAATGAAATATATCAAAGTGTGGAAATAGTATTTCCACTCTATAAAAGTACTTGTCAACTAATGAGAAAAAGACAAGTACAGTAATAAGAAAAAATGAGGCAAGGAAGTGAAGTGTAGTTCAGAAAAGAAAAAAAGTGTCCAATGAATATATAAAACAATATTCAGTTTCACTGGTGATAGAAAAAAAAGTAAACCCAGCGTTAATGATGATTTGAGAAAATAGGCCTTTCATACACTGCTGAGAATGTAAATTGGAGCAACTTTTATGGAGGCCAATCTGGCAACATCTATCAAAAGTCTTAAATCTGACCCATAATTTCCAGTAATTAATTATAACGAAATAATGTCGTATATCAGCTATGACTTAACTAGAGGCTATTTGTTACAATGTAGTTGATCATATTTTAAAAACAAAACAATATACAGTGGTCCCTCATGTGTGTGAGTGATTTGCTCCAGGACCCCTGTAGATACCAAAATCAATGGATATTCAAGTTTCTTATATAAAATGGAGTAGTATTTGCATATAACCTAGACACATCCTCTCCTACGTATACTTATAATTATTTCTAGATTATGATACCTAATACAACGTAAATGCATGCGGCAAATTCAAGTTTTGCTTTTTGGAACTTTCTGGAATTTTTTTTCAAATATTTTTGATCCACAGGTGTGGAACCCATGGATACAGTGGGCCAGCTGTAAATGTCCAACCATAAGATTTTGGTTGACTTATTAAACAACATTCCCATTATGAAACAGCATGTGCAGAAGAGCCCCAGCTTGAAGCTATGGGTCTTCCTGCCCTTACAGGGCTTACAGCAGACCCCAATTTCCTGCATTTCCCAAATGTGTAATAAGGTATAAATAGTATGCCTTATATAAATAAGTATTTATTTCATTTTAAACATTAAATGCAAAGTTTTCTTTTCTGGAAGATGTAGGCCAGTGAGCTAGAAGTAATACCTTATAATAGAATGGATCTATAAAAATAGCTACTGCCAAGTGGCTTGAGAACATTTTATTCTCCTAAGAGGATTATATATCCCCCCCGCACAAAAAATAAAATTCCCCCACACCTACCCATGATCTGGTTTGCTTACCCAGGGTTTCCTTGGAATCATCAAAATGAAATATACCTCTACCTAACTCTGGGTTCTTAAAAATCCACAAGGGACTGGCTTGACTCTGTGTGGCCCGAGGCGATCCTGAGTGGGTATTGGAAAGGAAAGCCCAGACTCACAGGGCTGACCTGGGTTCAAATGGCACAGCCAACTTCTCCTGATGAGGCCGCCTTAGACCAGTTGCTTACTGTCACGGAGCCCCCATGTTCTCATTCATGAAATGGGTCTAAATTGCCCAGATCTGCTGAGAGGATTAAAAGAGAAAAAATCCCCGCAGGCAATAGCACCATGCCAGGCTCCATGCTGGTTCCAGCCCCTGCCTGTGTCAACCTCACCCTCCAGTTGCGAGGTTGAAATCCCTCAATTTCGTTTACTCACCCATGGAGGCTAGTCTTCAGATGTGAGTTTCTTTGCTCTCTTTGATATGTCCCTTTCCCAGGGCACCAAGCAAGGCCCACTGGTTAGGAAACAGGAGCAGAGGAAGAGCCCTGGACCAGAGGCAGAAGCTGTGGACTCTGACTTTGGGCTTTGACTCCCTGGGTATGGCCTGAAGCTGACCCCTGCCTGATCTGTGCTCCACTTTCTCTGGTCTGAAATGAGACACTTGTACCAGTTATCTTCAAAGCATTTCCTGTGGTCTTAAGATGAAGTATTCACTTCTCAGTTGGAAGAGGGTCTGGCAAAACCACTTGAAGTTTAAATCAAATCCAGCAGCTTGGCCAAGGTTGTGAAATGTCCTTACATGACTGAAGGGAAGGTGATGATGCCTTACCTGCCCCGGTGACACTTTCAATGGAATAAGGCCTTCGTGCTGCCATTCTGTGGCACTTCAAAGGGAAAGGTACTTAGCTGCGGCCTGCCTTTCTCCAATTTACCTGTTCCTACAATTTTACCTCTATTTCATTTGCCCCCAAATTTGAAGTTTGTAGGTTTCCTTGGAGAAATAATGCTCTGGTTATTCGTGGGGGTGAGGTGGAGTGGGGTAGGGAGTTACTGAGGGGGAATCATCTCATGCCATGAAGGGAAACTGCTCCATGTTGATAAGACAGCCTTGGAGGGAAGATGTCCCTGCTGAGTGACGTGACGGGTTGCATCCGCCCCAGACCTGGCACTGTTGTTTGTAAAGACTTGGCTTGGGGAGATGCCAACAGAACATCATGAAAGATGAGAAGGATGCTTTCTCCTCCGTGGAAAGCCTTGCCAACAGCAGCAGTCACAGCTGAAAGGACAGGGAGCGAGAGAGAGGCCTTCAAGTCCCAGAAGGAAAATCGTCTGTGGGTGGGGCTATATAACGAGGGCTGGATTCAGCTCATAAGAGCAGCAAAGGCTGGGATTCCTGTGATGACAGTGTCTGATTTCTGTCAGAGGCCCAAAGGAAAGGATGACTCAGGGTGGTGGAAAAGACACTGGACTTGTTATGTGACCCTGGACAGTCACCTTCTTTGCTTATTTCTCCATCTGTACAAGCAGAGGGTTGGACTAGATCAGAGATGCCAAATAGGTGTCATCTCATGTGGAGAGCTGCGTTATAAAAGATTCTACGGTAGACCAGGCTTAAGGGGAAAGTGTGCCACTACTGATTAGCCATGTCTGCCATGGGCATGAGTTTGGGAACTAGTGGCATATGTACCAACTATTCACCATCTCTGGCAAAGAGACAAGATGACCTCTACAGTTACTTTCAGTTCTAAAGTCATGTTGTTATACCCTGTGATATAAACAGACCTGAACAAAGCCTTGTTAAATCATCATCTTATAACAAATTTAGGTCAGAATTAGTTATCAAATTTTTTATGGATTAATCTTATAGAAAAATTAGAAGTACTGACTAGCCCACTTGCAACCAAATTCTCACTTGGGTTAATTAATAAATTAACGTTCTGTTGAATTGTTTTAAAATATACCTACCTATAAGAGCAAACTTCCTATCTTGTTTACCTCTGCTGGGTGCCAGAATTTTGACTGAAATTGCCAGATGGGGGTCCCTCTGGTTCAGGCTTCTATCTGCAGCAACACCTGGAAGAGTTCTTTAATTCAAGGCTTTATAAAATTGACAAGAGGAAGATGTTAGTGGGGGAAGCTTAAACTCCTATTGTAAAATTAAAAACAGTTTATAATTTCCTATAGAGGACCTTGAGAATAAATGTTTTTGCACCTTGATTGTAGAGAACTGGATTGATCTAATCTCTGGTTGATGACACACTCTCATCATTGGTGCATGCAGGAGCATTTTTGTGTGTTTGTTTATTTTTAAAATGTAATTAGTGTTATATATTTTTTAAGGGAACTCACCACTTAAAATGAAAGTTAGGACCTTGTCAGCAACTTAGAGCTACGTATGTGGTACTTCTCCATGCCTGTCTTCTCATCACGCCCACTCCCTACCTCACCCACCCACAGGTAGCCACTCTCCTGAATCTCATGTTCCTGGCTCCTTTGACTTCCTTTTTTTGTGTTAAAATACACATAATGTAAAAGTTACCATCCTAATCATTTCTAAGTGGACAGCTCGGTAGTGTTAAGTATATTCACACTGTTGTGCAACCGATCTTCAGAATGCCTTTCATCTTGAGAAACAGAAATTCTGTACTCATTAAACAACTCCCCCTTCCTTCCTCCCCACATCCCCTGGCAGCCACCCTTCTACTTTCTGTATGTGTGAATTGACTGCCCTAAGTATCTCATCTAAGTGGAATCATATGGTGTATGTTTTGTTTTTTGTGTGTTTTTTTGCGGCACGCAGGCCTCTCACTGTTGTGGCCTCTCCCGTTGCGGAGCACAGGCTCCGGACACGCAGGCCCAGCGGCCATGGCTCACGGGCCCAGCCGCTCCGCAGCATTTGGGATCTTCCCGGACTGGGGCACGAACCCGTGTCCCCTGCATCGGCAGGCGGACTCTCAACCACTGTGCCACCAGGGAAGCCCCCGAGTATGTTTTTGTGATGGGCTTTCTTCACTTAGCATAGTGTCCTCAAGGTTCATCCATGTGATAGCATATATCAGAATTTCTTTCCTTTTTAAGGCTAAATTATATTCCATTGTATGAATATATCACATTTTGTTTATCATTCATCCATGGATGGATACTTGGGTTTCTTCTACCTTTTGGTTGTTGCAAATAATGCTGCTGTGAATATGGGTGTACAAATACCTCTTCCCCTTGAGTTGTTTTTGCTATAGCTTTATTTTATTTTACCCTTATATAATCCGAAATATATATACATATTCTCTTTTTAGCTGTTTTCCTAATTACATAAAGTATGCCATATGCATCCTTGTGGGATTTGTTTTTTTTCAGTTAATATTATATTGCTAAGATTCATATAAACAACGTTTGTAGCTGGTTCATCCTTTTTGACTGCCAAGTGACAACACCAGAGGATGCAGATACTGAAATCTCTTATGCGTTCCTTGCTGGGAGTGTCGATTGGTAGAACCACTTTGGAAAACAGTTTTGCTCTGTCTCATAAAGTTGAATATTCACATGCCTCACAACCCAGCATTTCCACTCTATGTCCAAGAGGAATTCTTGCCCGTGTGAGATAGGAGACTTGTACAAGAAAAATTCCTAACAGTTCTGTTCACAATAGCAAAAACCTACTGCCGACCAGCTGAGAGTAGATGAATGAGTTGTGGTTTGGTGTTAACGTTTTTCATTCTCTTTGAGTTCCTGTAGCCATATGATGCAAGCGGCCGACCTGTGGTTAGCCTGGGGAGAGGAGCCTTCTTGTTGCAACAGAGGCTGTGGAGGCAGTCCTGCTCAGCCGTAGGGCAACCGCTTCAGCCCAGAACGAGAGTGAAGAGAATGAAGGGCCCACTGAGCAAATGCCAAGGGTCTCTGGGGGTTGTGGATGCGGGAGGTTCACATCTCTAAGAAATAGTCATCGTCCAAGTCTGTCTTTTCAAATGCTTCTGCCATTAGGCTCCCCTAAAACATTATAAAGTTTATTGGGGTTACCATTTATCAAGTACCTATTATATGCCTGATAATGTACTAAGCAACTTCATGAAGGCCACATAGTTGGAGAGTGGCTGAGCCAGGATGAAAATCCAGGACTCCCAATCTAGTGCTCTAGGAAGAGAGAAACATCGCTGAGGGCTCAGGCTAGCTGCCTTCTGACAAATCTTTCTCCAAATGTTCTAAGAGCTCAACCACAGATCCACTTTTCATAAAGCAAACAGAACTAGGAGCCCCTTCATTCTAGAGGAAAAAAAAAGTTAACTAAGCTCTAGGGCATCCCGTTTCAAACCCATCTATTTGTAAGGCAACTGCTGGGACAGCTCCCCAAACCAAAAGAAACCTTCACAGCTGCCTCTGTGGGCACGGTGTGTCTGCAGATGGAAAGATTCTCCAAGGTGTGCTGAAGGGTCAGGCAGCATCCTCAGTCACTGGTCAAGGGCAGCAAGGTCTGGCCTGGTAGGCATCCCTGTGGGAATCTGCTTGGCTTTCCAGCAAGTTTATTTATTGTTTGTGGTCAAGGAAGCCCTGAGGAGAAGGGGGTGTGGTTGGGCAGAGTTCTGATGTGAGGTCTCTTGTTCTGGGCATAATCTCTTCTCCCAGTCTCAGGGGACTCAAGCCATGTCCCCCAGCCCTCTCTTCCAACCTGATGGCCACCCCTCTGCTCCTCTGACTTAGCCTAGAGCTGCTGGTGGTCCTTTAGGATCTGCAGCCTCAGACCTGGCTCAGTTTCCTCTCCAAGGAGCCATCTGTAGGACCAGAGGATGACTGGCTCTGTCCTAACATGACCATTTCCTTTTCCTGACTTTCAGTGATCTCTAGCCAGGCTGTTTATACTTCTGATCCCATCAGCATTTCTTATTCTTCCCCTAATTGGATTGCTCACTCCAGCCAATTGAAGCACGCTGCTCTCCTTGACACAGACAGCTCTAGGCACATGGCTGGTGCTCAAAAAATGGGGCATTATGTCAGTTTCATTGATCAGCAGAAGTGATAGCTCAACTGTAAAGTTAACTTGTTGCTGCTGGGGGCTCTGAGTTCAAGAGTCCCACTAGACTAGGGGCTCTGAGCTAAAACACCAGAACGCACACACGTGTACCCCTCCTAGCTTAGCTGTGGAGCTTGAGCATTTTCCTGCCTCGTTGATGCAAGTGTAGTTGGCATGATAAGACACCATAGCTAGCAATGATTGAGGACTTACCCTGAGCCAGGCAGTTCGCTAAAAGTTTTCACACAGACTCCCTCATTTCATAATTTCTATTCTTCAGGTCAAGAAACTGAAGCTTAAAGCTGTTAAGTATTTTTTAGCTAGCCATTGCTGAGTCAGGATTCGAACCCTGCAGTCTAACTCCAGGATCCTGTGCCCTTAGCCATTATAATATCCAGTGTCAGCAACTCGAAGTTAATGTGCACGTATTTTCAATTGTATTTTAAGAGGGTGACTTTGTGTTTGGGGACACTCCACTTACAAAATCCATTGAGCTAGATATTAACCGAGGATGCATAAAAACTAATGAACTCTGAAAAACATAAAACATGAGCAACATGGCATCACTGCAGGAGATATAAGAGCAAATTGCTTTCTTGTGAACATAGTTTCCTGACAGACCATGAGCTAATAATCAGCCTGAGCTCAGCAGTGCCCTGTTCCCTTGGGACAGACAGACAGACAGACACACACACACACACGCACGCACATCGAGTTGCTTGTTTGTGCCACTGATAGGAACCCAGGCCCTACCCTGCATTAGTATATGATGAAGCACTTCAGAAGCAACATAGATCAACTAAAACAGCAAGTACCCATAGTCAGAGACCAATAATAACATAATGTAGCTATCAACCAACAAAATGTCCAGAATGGGAGGGAATGTGACAAAGACAGCAAATTTTTATCAGATTGCACAGAAAGACAAAAGGGGAGCTGCTGGAAGAAGGAAAATCATTTTACACAGTCACCCTATGAGTTGGTGACTTGAGCAGGGCCATAGGATCAGGCTGGGACTTGAGTCTATATCTCCCGTCTCTTGTGTTCTTGCCATTATATCATAAGCCAAGATGCAAATGGCAATGAGAAAAGCTCATCCAGCACAGATGATAGGTTTGTGCATCTCAGGGGTGTGAGCAAGGACGAATAAGGTACTGAGGAACGGCCAATTTGGAAGGCTGAGTAGCCACAGTTTTCACGCTCAACAGGCTCTCCATACAGGAAACAGTAGAAGGCAGGTGTTAGCTTTAACGCCCCCTGCCCCTGGTCCCCAGATGCCCTACTCTGGCCTGCTCCCCTGCCCCAGGGTGGTGGTTAAGAGCACAGATGCTGGAGCCAGACGGCCTGGGTTCAAATCCTAGGTCTTTTTACTTACTAAGTGTGAACTCGGGCTATTCCTCAAACTCTCTGTGCCTCAGTTTCTTCATCTACAAAGTAGGAGTAGTAATAGTATCTCTTTGGCAGTGTCGCTGGGAGTATTAAATGAATTAACACATATTAAGAGCTTAGAATGCTATGTGGCACCGAGTAAGCCCTCTCTAAAGTTAACTATTATTATTATCATCTCTGCTCCTGCCTGAATCCAGACTTTGAGGCTTCCTGCTTTTCCCTGTGGCTTTTCAAATTCAAGACCTTCTCAGTCATTCTTTCTGCGGCATAAACTTTACACCCGCTTTATGTCAGGATAAAGTCAAATTCCTTGCCCAAGAGTTAGCTGCCCCATGATCTGACTAGGCTTACCCATCCTGCCTCACCCACTTCGTTCCTTGTTCCTGTCGTTCAACATATATGCCTTTGTGAGGGCTGTTCCCTCTGGGGCACCCTTACCCTCACTCCCCTTGGCCCTGTCTCCTGGCTAACTACTGTTCTTTCTTCATTCCTCAGCTCACACATCACATGCCTTAGGAAGCCATTCCAGACCTGACTACGTCTGGCCCCAAATGAATGCCCAGGCTTGTTAGATGTGCCCTGGATCAGATGTGTGCTCCCACAGGATTCCATTTTTCCTTCCATCCTGGCACTGATTATACTGCCTTGTGATGACCTATTTGCCTATTACCCCAAAAAGCCAATACACACCTTGGGACACAGACTGTGTCTCTGTCCACCCCCTTCCCCCACCAAGATATACCTTCTCTGTCCTCCATCCTGCCCTCTGCCCTGGAGGCTGACCTCAAAGGACTGCTTGTATTGGTGTCCTTGTCCTCTGTCTTCCGGTTGGTTTGGGCCAGTTGGGAGAGGCCCCAGCAGGAGACAGGAGGGCGGGAAGTGAGGTCCTGGTGTTTGTTCCTGGCTCCTTCCCTAGGAGATGGCCTCAGGCTGGCTGCTTCCCTCACTGAAGTTCACAGCCGCTCTTCTGGCCCTCTTCTTCCTCCGCAAACTATGTGGGGTGAAGAGTCAGCTTGTTTTATTTCCCACTGAGTGCAGAATGATACGTTTAGGAAATACAATTTAAATGAATTATTTAAAAGTGAATTATTAGAAAGATTAAAAAGTAATAACATAAAATATAAGACCAGATTTTTATGACTAGATTTAAAGTCATAAAGCTATATTCAAAAGAAATATAATCAGAAGAAACATAACAGAGGAAAAAAAGAAAAGAATTGCAAACAGTATACATACTGCTCATTGAAAGTCTGCATATAGGTGGTTAATATAAAGAATTGCTGCCCCACACATAAATTCTTGATGTTCTACAATGGTATCTAAACCCAAAATTAGGAAGTATGTAGTAATTGCTCATGTTAAATGCCTACACATAATTGGAAAGAGCAATGTATATGTCAATTTTAAGTTTTTAATGTGACAAATATCTTGCTTTTTGCTTGTTAATTTAATCTAGGTTGGATGAACAACATTGATACCAACAGGATATGATGTATATATAAACGGTTTCAATGTTTTTAAAAAATTACACTTTAGAGTAATTAGTCTCAAAAAGGTATGTTGACAGGAATAGAAGAAAAGATTTTAAGCAATCTCAGCAGGCTCAGACTATTTGTTTTTTACTTCAGTACAAAATGAGGCAAGTGATGCTACATTTCAAAAGTCATCTCCTTTCCTTTATCAATAGCCAACATGAACAGTTTATCCCATAGAGTTATAGTTCTGGATCTATTAATTTCCTATGCATGGAACTTCTTTTGATGAAAAATAGAACTGAAAATGTTCTATCAAATTTGTAAGGTATTTGGTGTTAACTTTTCACAGATATGCAATATCAGCATTTTCACCAACTTTGTGGATAATTGTTAAGTTTTGGAATATACTATTCCATTTGTAGAAACACCGTTCTTCCAAGCTTCTATTCCTTCCTTGCATGAAAGTATTAGGATCATTAGAAATACTCAAGATATCAAACAAAAAAGCAGGTCTGGCTGTCCAACCTGAAAAAGTTGGGATCAAACTAGTATCTTATTTTGCAGAAACAGAGTTTGATTCTGTAGTTCAAACATTCTTGACAGAAATTTTCCCTTAGATAACCATCATACTTCAGGGTATAATTACCATTGTTTATGATCAGCTTCCAGATTATCACAAAATAAAGAAAATGGTCTCAAATTGAACACATTCACTAGCCTTTAAGGAATGAACAATTTTTACTATGTCACCTAGCACAAGAAAATTTAGCTTACTTTGTATTAATTTATTTCTTGCAGGGTGGGGTGGTGGGGAGGAGAGTACGACTTTCTCAATGAAGGAAGTAGCATGTTGATTTACATTCTGACACATGCTTCCTAATCTGAATAAGTACCCCAGAATGTTTTCCTGTCATTGCAGCTGCATCAGCAGAACATATTCCTCCACAAAACCTAAACTTCAGACTACAATTCCTGATACTGATCACATACTTTGATGTTATGGTAATGTCAAAATGCAATCAAATTTTCTAAAAGTCTACTTTCAATTGCCATACATGTCTCTCATAGACTGGTAACAGTGTACAGACCTGCACAGGTCCCCAGATCACACTTGGGGTAACACGGATTCTCTCTTATTCCAACTCACAAGTAATCACTCCCTCCCCTCAAGCCTAGGAGTGGAAACAGCTTGGTTGCGTTAGGTTACTGCCCTATTCCTCGTGAGTCCTCCACAAATACACCTTTACACATTATTATTTTGTTAATAGACCTCCTCCTTAAATTATCTGAATCTAAGAGTGCCATCTGTTTTCTCTTGGGAAATGTTTTCTGATACAACCTCCTAATGTAGCAGTCTGCCCAACACAGAGAAGATACATGTTTCCTAAATGAATGACAAAATACTGCTTTGAAGAAATAAGATAGGATTTTGCAGTAGATTCAGAAAAGGAGAGGGGCAAAACCACACTATGAATGTGTGTCTCTTTCTGAGATGGTCATTATCCCCTCTAGATCTGGAGTCCTAGGCCAGAGCCACCACTAGCTCCTACACTGCCCTTGTGCGAAACAGGAAAAGCCACAGGCTCTGGAAGGAAGTGGGTCCCAAAACACAGGGTTTGAAGCGTTGAGTGTGGACTGGCTTTCAGCCCCCCAAACCAGGTACCCTGTTCTTGAACAAAACATATAATCTTAACACAGCTTGTCACTCCGTCTTAGAAATGTGACCGATTCTCTGAGGAAGCCTATTACAGCTCAGATTTTGTGGAAATGTGATATTTTTGTTTGCAGCGTGATCTTTTTCACACATTTCCTCCTTAGCTTCCTGAATGTGGGAGGAGAGCCCTGGATGGCAGAGCTCAAATAGGTGTATTATAATGCAATTGGGCCACAGAATCTCTGGGGGCAAATGCTTCTTGCAGTTCTGGATATAATTGCTTTGCTCCTGAGAGGCCTTTAAAACCCCAAACTGCATGGTTGGTGACTGAGAATAGCTGGGGGGCAGGGAGGTCGGGGTGCTGTTCTGAGCCTGCTCTTTCTGGCTAGAGCCTGGTACCACTCACACAGAGAGTGCACTGATCCCTGGTGTGGGCTGGGGGGCAGGGAAGGAATAGTTCAAGGAGCAGGGTGGGGATAACCGGACAACTTGTCTGTGTCTTGTGATTCAGACCTTCCTGTTGTAGAGAAGTGATTTTGTTTGACATGAATTCCCAGAATGCCTGACACACCCACATGCAAGCAGGCCCAAACCCATCCTGGAGCCTGTTGTGAATGAACCCGGGGTTTGTGCTGCTTCTGCCCTCAGCATCATTCCACACTCCCCGTTGAGCAGCCTTTCCCACATGGAAGTGTCGCTGAGAGCTATGGGTATAGGAAAGTTCAGGTACTTTTACTAAATTGACTCTCTAAATGCAAATCAAAACTACAATGAGGTATCATCTCACACCGGTCAGAATGGGCATCATAGGAAAATCTACAAACAACAAAGGCTGGAGAGGGTGTGGAGAAAAGCGGACCCTCTTGCACTGTTGATGGGAATGTAAATTGATATAGCCACTATGGAGAACGGTATGGAGGTTCCTTAAAAAACTAAAAATAGAATTACCATATGACCCAGCAATCCCACTACTGGGCATATACCCAGAGAAAACCATAAGTCAAAAAGACACATGCAACTCAGTGTTCACTGCAGCACTATTTACAGTAGCCAGGTCATGGAAGCAACCTAAATGCCCATTGACAGACGAATGGATAAAGAAAATGTGGTACATATATACAATGGAATATTACTCAGCCATAAAAAGGAACGAAACTGGATCATTTGTAGAGATGTGGATACAGAGTGAAGTAAGTCAGAAAGAGAAAAACAAATATCGTATATTAACGCATGTATGTGGGATCTAGAAAAATGGTACAGATGAACCGGTTTGCAAAGCAAGGCAGACATAGAGACACAGATGCAGAGAACAAACGTATGGACACCAAGCAGGGAAAGGGGTGGGGGGGGTATGAATTGGGAGGTTGGGATTGACATATATACACTAATATGTATAAAACAAATAACTAGTAAGAACCTGCTGTATTAAAGATAAAATAAAATAAAATTCAAAGAAAAATAAATAAATTGACTCTCTAAATCTCAAGCCCAAGAGGGAAAGTTGTTTTCAGGGGAACCAGTTCCCAGTCTTTGCTAGAAGCTTGACACACCTTAACTTCTTGTTTATTTCTTAATCTGCCAAACAGATGGGTCAGCTGTTGGTTTGGTGGTAATGACAGGGATATTTACTCTGTAATCAAGCCAAGAGAGGTGAGATGGGGAGGACCTGGGAAAGGTGAATCTAGAAACCTGGGGAAAGATACTGCTCTTCTTTTCCAGAACTGCAGTCAACATAGTGACACCCTTTCATGTGGCCACTAGAGTCATCACTAGAAAGTAGTACTGCATTTGGAAACTGAAGAAATCTCAGAGACCATTCATTATCTCTTTGTTTTAAAGAGTAGGACAATGAAACTCAATGAAATTTATAATCGCTGAAAATTACCTGGGAAATGATGAAACCAAGGTTAGAACCCAGGTCTTGTGGCTATTAGTTCAGTGTGATTTCTACTATGCTATGCCGCTTCTTAAAGTAGCTTTCTTATCACTCACTCATTTATTCATCAAATATTTACTGTGTATTACTATGTGCCTGACACTGTGGTATATATGCTGGGATAGATAAATGATACGTGCTTGGACTATAGCAATGAACAAGACAGACATTGTCCTCATGGACTTTAAGTGTAGTGAGAAGACATATTACATATTGTATAATTATTTATAATTATATAAATAAGCAATTACAAGGGTGATGAACGCCACAAAGAATTTGAGGGTACTATTAGAGCTCATAAAAGCAGGCCTTACCTAGCCCAGGTGACAGTGACGGAAGTTAGATCTGGGAAGGCTTCCCTGAGGAAGTGACATTTAAGCTGAGACTTGAAGGATTAGTAGAAGATAGTGAAGTAAAGGGTCTAGGAGATGGGAAGAGAAATCTGGACAGAGGGAAAGACATGTACAAAGGTCGTGACGCAGGACAGAGATGGTACTTTGAAATAACTGAAAACAGATTCATGGCCTAGTATATAAATTGTCAGAAGGAGAGGGCTGTAAAATGGTTTGGGAAGGTAGGCAGACTGCAAGCCATGGTCAGGATTCTAGACTTCATCCTAAGAGTAACAGGAAACCAGTGAAGGGTTTTAAACCTAGAGGAGTTATGATCAGATTTTTAAAAGATCACTGAGAAGACTGCACTTGTGGGGAGCAAAAGTGGATGCAGGGAATTACTTAGGAGGCTATTGCAACAGCTCAGGTGAGAGAAGATGGTGACTTGGGCCAGGGCAGGGGTAGTAGATGTGGAGAGAAGTGAAGAAGACATTCAAAAATAATGAGGAGGTATGCCCACAGAACTTGGTACTAAACGGATGTGAAAAATGAGGGAAGAGGGGAGGTATCAAGAGTAGCTCGCAGGTGTTAGCATGGAATGGGGAAATGGTGGGAATTCCCTGGCAATCCAGTGGTTAAGACTCCACACTCCCAATGCAGGGGGCACAGGTTCAATCCCTGGTTGGGGAACTAAGATCCTGCATGCCACCCAGTGTGGCCAAAAAAAAAAAGAAGAAGAAGAAATGGGGAAATGATGGTGTATTCGTGGAACTAGGGAATGCTGCAGGAGGAGCATCCTCCAGGGAAAGACCAAGAGTTTGGATGTGTTAAGTTTGAGGGGCCTGGGAGACAAAAGGAGAAGATACTGAGAGGGCAATCAAATATATAGGACTGCAGTGCAGACAAGAGGTCTGCCTTGGAAATAGAAATTTGGGGATAATGTCATAGAGACTGTAATTGAAGCCATGGAGGAGATCACTTAGGAAGAGAGAAGAGGACAAGAAGAAAAGAGACAAATAAAGGAAATAACCAAAGGGTCTATTCCATTGCAAGAAATAATGTACCTCTAAGAACATATAACACCTTTGTTTTTAAGATCATTGCTGATTATTAAGCTATTGTTTCTCTGTTTCAAACCCACTCTTCTATACTCTGCTTGGGGTATTGGGGCTACAGACTATATTCCTCTTCTGCGTACTGGGTGGTAGGAGTTGCTTGAAGGCATCTGAAAGGTTGGAGAAGGGAGAAGGGATCTGTGCTTTCCTTGTTATTGCTTCCTGTTTCTGTCAGCATCCCCCCAGCAGCAGTCTTTCATCCTGGTGGTGGCAGTTGTCTTAAGGAGAAGCAAGCAATTCCATACGCAGTATTTATACGCTCTGAGACCCAGTCTTACACAACCCCTCAGAGACATCAGCCTTGCTGCCACGAAATCCCAATATCTTCACTACTGTGCTTACTTGAAGATCATTTTCCCTGAGTCTGGCCTTCTCATCATGTTACTCACATGTTACCATCCAAGAATATGTTAGAAACTTCGTCAAGCACCTGCAACCTAGCTGCAAGGGAGTCTGGAGCTGTGAGTTCTGACTCCTTCATTGAGGTGGTGGAATTCATAAAGTGGGAACTGAGAACTGCAAAAACATGGCTTCTAGCAGCCTAAGGCTGCATGCCTGGGACAACCCAGCCGCCTCCCGAGTGCCTGTCTGGAAAAGCTCAGGGCTGTCAAAGGAATTTACGGTCTGTTCTAACCAATACCTGAGGAAAGGCATCTGATCTCCCTTTCTTAGAGCATTTATCAGAAAGGACTTGCAATTATGAATCCTTTTTCTGTCCCCTCCAGATGTTTATGTATCTCCTACAAGTCAGGAGTGTCTTTTTCAAGAACCTGAAAACAATTTCTCTAAAATGTTATCATCAAGAGGGATAGGGCCTCTGTCTCCCAGTCTGTGTGGGAGGAGAGAATCCTAACTTCCGTAATTGCCAGCTATCAGACACAGCTGGGCTAATCACATGTACACCTGGCAACCCTTTGTAACTTTCTACTTGAGTTACCTCTTTCTCCCCCTCCCTGCTCCTTCCTTCTCCTTTTAAAATGCACTGTCACCTCTGTACAAATCAGAGCACAGTATTTCCTGTGCTGTCAGTAGTTACTGAATAAACTCTGTTTAGATCACTTTTACTCATGTCCAGCTGTATTTATCTTTGACAGAACCTTCCCAAATATAAAAAGATGATTTAAAGCATGACTGGAAGCCATGGATATGGCAAATATCACAGGGGTTTAGTTGTTCTTTATTTTTTTAAATTACTTGCCTCTTGCCGGGAAGGAGGTAAGGAAACATACTAAAAGACATTATCCAATAAGAGGGATAAGATAAGGCTAAAAAGGAAAAATTTAAAGTCCTGAGAGAAAGGAATTGTTTTGGTTAGGGTACAGGCTAAGCTGGTATAAATAGAGACCCCAAAATATAATGTTTAAACTAGAAAGAAGTTTGTCTCTTACATAACAATCAGGAGATAGCTTCAAAAGCTGGAAGGGTGGCTCCTCCATCATTAACATGTGGTTTCTGTCACTGAGTCCAGATTGGCTGTTCTGGTCTTAGCATCCCCTCCAGAGGAAAGTGGGGAGTCAGGGTGGGGGAGTAGTAGAGTGTCTGACCCATCCTTTTAAGGGCAAAACTTGGAAGTAGTGTACATCCTTCCAGCCACACGCCATGGTCCATAACTAGGCTATTTGGCCACAGTTATTTGTGAAGAATGTTGAAAAAGACATCTCTGGTTAGGTAGCCCTATGTCCAATTTAAATTCTTATTTTGAAAGAGGAGAATGGGGGGGGGCGTTGGGGTGGGGCAGACATGGACAACTATGGTCTGTCACAGAGAGAACACAAATATCCAAAGTTAAGAAATCTGTGACTGAGCTATGCCCACCAGAGCAACAGTCAGCTCTACCCACCACCAGTCCCTCCCATCAAACCTCTTAGATAGCCTCATCCACCAGAGGGCAGAGAGCAGAAGCAAGAAGAACTACAATCCTGCAGCCTGTGGAACAAAAACCACATTCACAGAAATATAGACAAGATGAAAAGGCAGAGGGCTATGTACCAGTTGAAGGAACAAGATAAAACCCCAGAAAAGCAACTAAATGAAGTGGCGATAGGCAACCTCCCAGAAAAAGAATTCAGAATAATGGTAGTGAAGATGATCCAGGACCTTGGAAACACAATGGAGGCAAAGATCGAGAAGATGTGAGAAATGGTTAACAAGAACAAACAAACACAGATGAACAACACAATAACTGAAACGAAAAATACACTAGAAGGAATCAATGGCAGAATAACTGAGGCAGAAGAACGGATAAGTGACCAGGAGGACAGAATGGTGAAATTCACTGCTGCACAACAGAATAAAGAAAAAAAAGGATGAAAAGTAATGAAGACAGGCTAAGAGACCTCTGGGACAACATTAATGCAATAACATTCGCATTATAGGGGTCCCAGGAGGAGAAGAGAGAGAGAAAGGACCTGAGAAAATATTTGAAGAGATTATAGTCAAAAACTTCCCTAACCTGGGAAAGGAAAAAGCCACCCAAGTCCAGGAAGCACAGAGAGTGCCATACAGGATAAACCCAAGGAGAAACATGACAAAACACGTAGTAATCAAATTGGCAAAAATTAAAGACAAAGAAAAATTATTGAAAGCAGCAAGGGAAAAACGACAAATAACATACAAGGGAACTCCCATAAGGTTAACAGCTGATTTCTCAGCAGAAACTCTACAAGCCAGAAGGGAGTGGCATGATATACTTAAAGTGATGAAAGGGAAGAACGTACAACCAAGATTACTCTACCTGGCAAGGATCTCATTCAGATTCTATGGAGAAATCAAAAGCTTTACAGACAAGCAAAAGCTAAGAGAATTCAGCACCACGAAACCAGCTCTACAACAAATGCTAAAGGCACTTCTCTAAGTGGGAAACACAAGAGAAGAAAAGGACCTACAAAAACAAACCCAAAACAATTAAGAAAATGGTCGTAGGAACATACATATTGATAATTACCTTAAATGTGAATGGATTAAATGCTCCAAACAAAGGACACAGGCTTGCTGAATGGATACAAAAACAATACCCATATATATGCTGTCTACAAGAGACCCACTTCAGACCTAGGGACACATACAGACTGAAAGTGAGGGGATGGAAAAAGATATTCTATGCAAATGGAAATCAAAAGAAAGCTGGAGTAGCTATGCTCATATCAGATAAAATAGACTTTAAAGTAAAGAACGTTACAAGAGACAAGAAAGGACACTACATAATGATCAAGAGATCAATCCAAGAAGAAGATATAACAATTATAAATATATATGCATCCAACATAGGAGCACCTCAATACATAAGGCAACTGCTAACAGCTCTAAAAGAGGAAATCGACAGTAACACAATAATAGTGGGGGACTATAACACCTCACTTACACCAATGGACAGGTCATCCAAAATGAAAATAAATAAGGAAACAGAAGCTTTAAATGACACAATAGACCAGATAGATTTAATTGATATTTATAGGACATTCCATCCAAAACCAGCAGATTACACTTTCTTCTCAAGTGCGCATGGAACATTCTCCAGGATAGATCACATCTTGGGTCATAACTCAAGCCGCAGTAAATTTAAGAAAACTGAAATAATATCAAGCATCTTTTCTGACCACAATGCTATGAGATTAGAAATGGATTACAGGGAAAAAACCGTAAAAAACACAAACACATGGAGGCTAAACAATACGTTACTAAATAACCAAGAGATCACTGAAGAAATCAAAGAGGAAATCAAAAATTACCTAGAGACAAATGACAATGAAAACACGACGATCCAAAACCTATGGGACGCAGCAAAAGCTGTTCTAAGAGTGAAGTTTATAGCTATACCAGCCTACCTTAAGAAACAAGAAAAATCTCAAGTAAACAATCTAACCTTACACCTAAAGGAACTAGAGAAAGA
This sequence comes from Grampus griseus, assembly GCF_964374135.1. Lineage (NCBI taxonomy): Eukaryota > Metazoa > Chordata > Mammalia > Artiodactyla > Delphinidae > Grampus > Grampus griseus. The sequence continues at coordinate 119,524,888 of NC_139018.1, read as the reverse complement.
AGAACAAACAAAACCCAAATTTAGCAGAAGGAAAGAAATCATAAAGATCAGAGCAGAAATAAATGAAATAGAAACAAAGAAAACAACAGCAAAGATCAATAAAACTAAAAGCTTGTTCTTTGAGAAGATAAACAAAATTGATAAACCATTAGCCAGACTCATCAAGAAGAGGAGGGAGAGGACTCAAATCAATAAACTTAGAAATGGGCTTCCATGGTGGCGCAGTGGTTGAGAGTCTGCCTGCCGATGCATGGGACATGGGTTTGTGCCCCGGTCCGGGAAGATCCAACAGGCCATGGAGCGGCTAGGCCCGTGAGCCATGGCCGCTGAGCCTGCGCATCCGGAGCCCGTGCTCTGCAACGGGAGAAGCCACAACAGTGAGAGGACTGCGTAACGCAAAAAAAATAAAAATAAAAAATAAAAAATAAACTTAGAAATGAAAAAGGAGAAGTTACAACAGACACCGCAGAAATACAAAGCATCCTAAGAGACTACTACAAGCAACTCTATGCCAATAAAATGGGCGACCTGGAAGAAATGGACAAATCCTTAGAAAGGTATAACCTTCCAAGACTGAACCAGGAAGAAACAGAAAATATGAATAGACCAACCACAAGTAGTGAAATTGAAACTGTGATTAAAAATCTTCCAACAAACAAAAGTCCAGGACCAGACGGCTTCACAGGTGAAGTCTATCAAACATTTAAAGAAGAGCTAACATGCATCTTTCTCAAGCTCTTCCAAAAAATTGCAGAATAAGGAACACTCCTAAACTCATTCTATGAGGTCAGCATCACCCTGATACCAAAACCAGACAAAGATACTACAAAAAAAGAAAATTACAGACCAATAACACTGATGAATATAGATGCAAAAATCCTCAACAAAATACTAGCAAACAGAATCCAACAACACATTAAAAGGATCATACACCATGATCAAGTGGGATTTATTCCAGGGATGCAAGGATTCTTCAATATATGCAAATCAATCAATGTGATACACCACATTAACAAATTGAAGAATAAAAACCATATAATCATCTCAATAGATGCAGAAAAAGCTTTTGACAATATTCAACACCCAATTTGATAAAAGCTCTCCAGAAAGTGGGCATAGAGAGAACCTACCTCAACATAATAAAGGCCATATATGGCAAACGCACAGCAAACATCATTCTCAATATGAAAAACTGAAAGCATTTCCTCTAAGATCAGGAACAAGACAAGGATGTCCACTCTCACCACTATTATTCAACATAGTTTTGGAAGTCCTAGCCACAGCAATCAGAGAAGAAAAAGAAATAAAAGGAATACAAATTGGAAAAGAAGAAGTAAATCTGTCACTCTTTGCAGATGACATGATACTATACATAGAGAATCCTAAAAATGCCACCAGAAAACTACTAGAGCTAATCAATGAATTTGGTAAAGTTGCAGGATACAAAATAATGCACAGAAATCTCTTGCATTCCTATACACTAATGATGAAAAATCTAAAATAGAAATTATGGAAACACTCCTGTTTACCACTGCAACAAAAAGAATAAAATACCTAGGAATAAACCTACTTAGGGAAACAAAAGACCTGTATGCAGAAAACTATAAGATACTGATGAAAGAAATTAAAGATGATACCAACAGATGGAGAGATATACCATGTTCTTGGATTGGAAGAATCAATATTGTGAAAATGACTATACTACCCAAAGCAATCTACACATTCAATGCAATCCCTATCAAATTACCAATGGCATTTTTTACGGAACTAGAACAAATCATCTTAAAATTTGTATGGAGACACAGAAGAACCCCGAATAGCCAAAGCTGTCTTGAGGGAAAAATACGGAGCTGGAGGAATCAGACTCCCTGACTTCAGACTATACTACAAAGCTACAGTAATCAAGACAATATGGTACTGGCACAAAAACAGAAACATAGATCAATGGAACAAGATAGAAAGCCCAGAAATAAACGCACCCACCTATGGTCAACTAATCTATGACAAAGGAGGCAAAGATATACAATGGAGAAAAGATAGTCTCTTCAATAAGTGGTGCTGGGAAAACTGGACAGCTACATGTAAAAGAATGAAATTAGAACAGTCCCTAACACCATACACAAAAATAAACTCAAAATGGATTTGAGACCTAAATGTAAGACCGGACACTATAAAACTCTTAGAGGAAAACATAGGAAGAACACTCTTTGACATAAATCACAGCAAGATCTTTTATGATCCACCTCCTAGAGTAATGGAAATAAAAACAAAAATAAACAAATTGGACCTAATGAAACTTCAAAGCCTTTGCACAACAAAGGAAACCATAAACACGACGAAAAGACAGCCCTCAAAATGGGAGAAAATATTTGCAAACGAATCAACGGACAAAGGAGTAATCTCCAACATATATAAACAGCTCATGCAGCTCCATATTAAAGAAACAAACAACCCAATCCAAAAATGGGCAGAAGACCTAAATAGACATTTCTCCAAAGAAGACATACAGATGGCCAAGAAGCACATGAAAAGCTGCTCAACATAACTAATTATTAGAGAAATGCAAATCAAAACCAAAGTGAGGTATCACCTCACACCAGTTCGAATGGGCATCATCAGAAAATCTACAAACAATAAATGCTGGAGAGGGTGTGGAGAAAAGGGAACCCTCTTGTACTGTTGGTGGGAATGTAACTTGATACAGCCACTATTCAGAACAGTATGGAGGTTCCTTAAAAAACTAATAATAGAATTACCATATGATCCAGCAATCTGACTACTGGGCATATACCCAGAGAAAACCATAATTCAAAAAGACACATGCACCCCAATGTTCATTGCAGCACTATTTACAATAGCCAGGTCATGGAAGCAGCCTAAATGCCCATCGACAGACAAATGGATAAAGAAGATGTGGTACATATGTACAATGGAATATTACTCAGCCATGAAAAGGAATGAAGTTGAGTCATTTGTTGAGACGTGGATGGATCTAGAGACTGTCATACAGAGTGAAGTAAGTCAGAAAGAGAAAAACAAATACCGTAGATTAATGCATGTATATGGAACCTAGAAAAATGGTACAGATGAACCGGTTTGCAGGGCAGAAGTTGAGACAGAGATGTAGAGAACAAACGTATGGACACCAAGCGGGGAAAACCGCGGTGGGGTGGGGATGGTGGTGTCCTGAATTGGGTGATTGGGATGGACATGTATACACTGATGTGTATATAATTGATGACTAATAAGAACCTGCAGTATAAACAAACAAACAAACAACTAATACTAAACTTTGGGTTATTTGTATGTAAATATGTTAATATAAATGTTACAAACATTACATGAAATTTCTAAAAATCTTATATGTTCTGGTATAATGTCATAAGTCGTAATTCTAGTTATTACTTTAAAATGTATATCTCAGAAATAACTAAAAAAAAAAGAAATCTGTGATCATATGCAACCTTCTATCATGGGGGGCACGTTCTGTCATGCACAGTGTACTCAGCCCATGACCAATAACGAACGGGGAGTTGGTGAATGAATACACCAGCGTCTTCCCTCATGGTCGGGATAACTTTGAGGCATATTCTGTAATGTTCTCAGAGTTCCCTGGAGGGGAATGAGCTATAGTTGCCTATGTGCCACTTTTCAAGAGAATTGACCACTGTTAACATTTTGGTATATCCTTCCAGATATATAGACACAACTTGATTTTAATGGCTGCACGTTATTCCATTGTGAGGACAGACAAAAACTTACATTGGTACATCCAATTCTAAGCACTGGGTTCCTCCTTATATTTTACTATTATAAAAAGAGCTGGGATAAATATTTTAATGAAAATTTTTTTATTTCATCAATAAGTAGCTCCAAAAGATAACTCTCATTTGAAAAATAAAATAGCAATAACAATACTATTGCCACACCAAAAAAATTAAACAATAATTCCATAATATCAGCAAATATTTAATGTTCAGATTTCTCCAATTGGCTCATAAATGTTTGATGCGTTTAGTAACATTCCCTTTGGTAACTAAATCTTGACGTACGTGCTCAAGTAGCTCTTCAGGATAAATGCTTACATTTGAAAAATTACTGGGTCGAAGGTATATTATGCCTAGCTCTAGAAAGATGCTCATTAGCCTTAAACATTCCAAAAGAACATTTTGTAAGAATGTGACAGAATTCCCAAGTGGATGGGATAAGGAGGGAATCTTTTTATTTGAATCTTTCATATGCTGATAACGGAGGGGAGATAATGCTCTGAAAGGTTTCTAGGGATTTACTGTAATGAACCTCAGGCTGATTTCCCTCCTGTCCCCTTTCGTCAGCATCAGGGGTCGGGAGTTCCTCCCATTGTATTAAGTAGCCTCTCTGGAGGAGCATGTGCCCCTACTCAATAGACCAGGTGGTCTTCCTGAAGGAGCTGGCAGCCCTCACTCAGCAATCAAGAATCTGTCTGTAGAACCTGTTATCTTCCTAACAGGACGATCTATATCTGACTCCAGTGAAGTTTCTGTGCTGCCCTGCGTTCTCAATGCTAAGTTATTTGCTATTTCATATTTATCTAAATTTACATTTTTATTTATAATTTATATAGAAGCAGGATTATCGTGGAAACGGCTAGACCGACCTGGGTTCAAATTCTGACTTGGTCAGTTACTTGCTGCATGATCTTGGGCAAATTACTTCCCTTTTCTGAAATTCAGTTGTTTGGGAGTATGATGATAGTTTCCTCAGGTTGCTACAATGATGGAGTAACTTGGCTACTTCAATAGATACTTGTTGAATGAGTGAATATTTGCTTACTAGAGTCTTAGGGTTTTTTGTTTTTGTTTTTTGAGTTAGAAGAAATTTTAGTGCACACTGTCTTTATGTTAGAAATAAGAAAACTAAGTTCAGAGAAAATGTGAAATTTGGTCTTCATTTAACATTTATTAAACACTGAGTCTGTCAGGCACTGAAGATATGGTAATTAGCAACAGATGGTCGCTGCTTTCAAGGAGTAAGGAAGGACAGACATGTTTTAAAAAGTGCTGGACTGAGCTAATATGCGGTATTATAGAATAACCTAGCGCTGTGCTGTCCAATATGGTAGCCACTAGCCATGTGTGGCTATTTAAATTTAAATTAATTACAATTAAATAAAAGTAACTTTCAGTTCTTCAGTCACATTAATCACTTTTCAAGTGCCCAATGGCCATATATGGCTAGCGGACAGTGCAAATACAGAACACTTCCATCACTACAGAAAGTTCTACAGGATAGTGGTGCTTTCGACTTTCTCCCCAGAATAATATTCATATGCATATCTACTTCAAATTCACACAATTTCAGCGTGTTTGCACCTTGGTGAAAGCCCCTTACAATACAGGCAAGAGGTGGGCATCGATAACTAAAAGTAAAATCAAAGATAGGAGTTTTATTATAAGCCAGAGCCCAAACTTGTGAAAATTTCAGCTTAGAACAGTTTCTGGCTGAGTTGGCTGCAACAGAATAATGAGTCACTTGTTCATTTCAACAGGGATGGGCCCTGTTTCCTGTGCCTCGTGAGGAGCCCTGTGGTTTGGGCATACTGTGGTTTGGGCATATGCGGCCACATAATGATGTGTGCGCTCTTCGGACAGGGAGAGAGGGAGAGAGGTCCTCGCAGCTTCCCTGAGATTTCACTGAAACTAGATCACTTCTCTCACAATTTACTTGCAGTCTCTTTAATTGAAGACGTTACATGGCTTTCACTTCCAGTAGGCTATGTTCACTCTGTGATCACTCATTGGGTGCTTTCTATGTCCCAAGGATTGGGCTAAGTGCTACAGATATGAAGACGATTAAGACAAGAAGTTTATAATCTAGTAGAGGAGACAAACCTAAAACCAGCAAGTCATAACCAAGGCAAAACCGATGAAATAAGTGCCGGAACAGGCAAGGTACTGGGAAATTGGAGAAAAGGAGAGATTAAATTCATTTTAGAGGACTAGGGAAGGCTTGAAAAAGGAAAAAGGCATTTGAGAGTATTCCTACGGGATATGTTGAAACAGAGTAGCATGGAATATGCATAGAATATGCTGTCACTGGGAATTATTCCGCATTCAAGTTCTTGAAGTTTGCAATTTTGTACACGTTGTGATTTCTCCCACTCTTCTTTCATACTGAACTTGCTCTGTCTCCCTGGAGACTTCCAGACTCTCAGGCCCAGCTTCTTCTCATGGTCCTTCATGTGCATCCAGGTGGGACTCCATGGTCAGAGTTTTCAACCCATTTTTGTCAGCGCTCCGTTGTCCTCTGGCTTCTGTATTTATCTGTCTTGCCCATCCCTGAATGTGCCTTGCTATATTCAAGGTCATTTATTCAGCATGAGGTCTCTCAACAACCCTCCACTCTAACTCAACATTTCTTTGTGTGTTCCCCAGTTCTCTCCCCCACCCCCATCCTCCTTGGAGGGGGAATTCCTCTCTATGTGTAGCTCCTTATCCCATCCTTTCCCTTCTCTTCCAGAACCTAGTTCTATGCCTTATCTCCCCTCTTGTGTCTTCAGTTTTCATTGCCTGTAAATGGCTCTCTCCTTAGGGGCAGATCCAGGTTTTGTAGGGCCTGAAGCTTATTCAATCTGGAGAGCTCTCTTCAAGAAAAAGAATACAAAATTACAAATACCCACTTAAAACCAAAAGCTAATATTTATACAGAAGGGGGCCTTTGCCTGTGTAAGGGGCCCTAAATCTTAAGTGACATAGTATATCCACCTCTGTCCATACTATAATAAAAACAATACAAAACCCCAAAGCTTCCCTTTGCTATGCTACTACATGACTGTTCATTTTTCTTTCTCATCACTCTGAAACCTTTCAAGGTAGTAGTCTACATACACTGTCTCCACTTCCTCCCCATGCCCATCATTCTATTGTTTTCTCTAAAACACCATTGACCTCCTAATCCCTAAAGCCCATGGCTTTCTCTTGGTCCTGATCTTTCTTGCCCTTTCCACAAATAATTTGACACACGGGTCATCCTCTGACTTTCGACTTTGACTATCATCCCGTTTGGCTGATCCACAAGTATATGTCCCTTGCTCTGACTTCCCTTATAAACTCCAGACCTATAATACAATTCTCTGTGTGAGGTCCCATCAGCACCTCAAATTCATCTTTGTCTGGCTGTGTCAATACTATCACTCCTTCCCAGCCACCTGCCGTAGAAATTTCAAATTGTTACTTTAAACAAAGCAACACTTCTCTCCCTTCCTCTATCCCTGAATCAGCTCTAAGATCTAGCAGTCCTACTCTAGAAATATCCCTAGAATCAGTGTAGTCTTTCCATGCCCACTGCCATTTCTATTTCAGTGTTTCTCACTATTGACTTGGACCAATCCCAAAGACTCTATTGCTTGGAGCTGGAGAATGTCTGAGTTGGATGTGACTTGCCCCATGAAATTAATGGCACGCCAGATCTAGAATCTGGGTTTCCTGCCTCTTCTTCGTTGGCTACTTGACAGTTTTAAACCCATTGTAATCTATTTTGTGCACAAATGCCAGATTAATCTTCTTAAAAGTGGTGACTCTCACCAAATGAAACTGTAGGAGTCCCAGGTATTTCAGGGTTCCAAAATCCAGGCTCAAATAAAATCTCAACTATATCTTCTTTTTGGCACCTTGCTGTACTATATAATCAGCTGGGCTCTTGGATGTTCTCTGAACATGGCCATACTTTAATGCAAATAATTTCTGGAATTAATTTCGTCCTCCTCTGATATGTCATAGTTCAGTAGTTTGAACCTCTTATCAAATGTGATCTGATGTTGTCTTTATTTATGAGTCTGTAGTAGACATTATGGTTGACTCCCCAATATCCATTCCACCCCAGATGACTGGAAGTCCAATGAATGATCCCATCCATTTACCTGTGATTGGTTTAGGGGTAGGCTTGTGACACATTTCTGGCCAACGACACAGAAGAGAAGTCAGCTGGGTATATTCTTGGAAAATCCCCATGTCTTGGAAGGAGACATGGAAGAAACAGTCCTTTCCGATTCTGGATATTGTTATTTCTGGATGTGACCTGCAAGAACAGCTCCAGCCACCTTGCTCTCATCCTGACAAAGGAAATAGAGAGTCTGCGCTCTTGATATTATCAAAGCTTTAATCAACCAATCCTAGTGCCTGCCCTGATTCTGGACTTCCTATTATGTGAAGTAATATATTTCCTTATTGTCCAAGCCACTTTAAGTCACATTTTTCTGTTATTTGCACCAGGAAACAATGTTTTGTTTCTGATGCTAGATTTTAAGCTTCCTGAATTCAGGGACTGTATCTATTTACATTTCTAGCTCTCTTAGGGCTTGGAACACAGCAGATACTCAAAAAATGGGATTGTGAAATTAATATATATATATTTCTGAGATATAACTAGTAAAAGTGTTTGCAATTTATAAAGCTCTATTTTCTCATAGCAATTTAGAGATAACAAAATAAAGTTTAGATAGATTAAATAACTTATTCAGGGAATTTTACTTCTCAAAGTCATACCAAGTTCTGAACAATTTGTTCTCTTTTTCTCAAGTCCTTGTCTGTGACTGCCATGCCTGTTAGGGTCTCAAGAGTACTGGGGACTGAAGGAAAAAAAAGCAGCAAGCCATACTTGTGCTTAACCCAGCAATAATGCCAATACAGTATCCTAGTTATTTCTGGCTCAGAGCTCAGGACTGGAACCCCTTCTTCTCCCAGTCCCAGTTCATAGTGGTACCTCTAGTGCCAGGGTCAGGAATCCCCACAAATATAACACTTTACCTGCAGAGGTATTTTCCTGGGAAGATGGATCATAGCTTTTATTAGATTCTCAGAGGGGTCTGTGACCCCTTGAAAGGCAATATAACATGATACGATATCTCAGAAGTAAATGAAAATAAAAACTTTTAAAATGTTCCCCATTCAGTGGACTTACTACCTCCCAGTGTTGTTCTGAATTTTGTTATCTAAAGGACCAGTAGACAAGGGACCATTTGTAGATCATGAAGTAGGATACATTTAGGAACCAGAGAAGGCTAGGTACCTCCAGTCAAGACCAGTGCAAAAGGAAAATGCAGAGCCCCTTGTTGGAAAATTATTAGCAGAGCATTAAACCAAGCACAAGGCCCTTCTAAGCCAGGACCCCTATGCAACTACAGGTTGCACACCCATGAAACTGGTCCTGCCCTTAGGACATACCACTAAACACACTATTAATTACCTGCCCAATTATGTTATATTCCTTTGGACTGCCACGCAGTCCTCCATCCATTTTGGGGGCATCTAGAATATGCCAGGGATTGTGTTAAGTGCTGTGGATTCCAGATAGGAGCATACATTCATAACATTGGGTGTCTATTACATAAAAGGCCTTGTTCTAGGTTCTGGGACTATGGCTCTGCATAAGACATTCATGTTGGGCAGAAACAATAAATAAACAGGAAAAATATCAGATAGTGACAGGTGATGAGAAAGAAATTAACATAGGATGATGTGATACAGGGTGACTAGGTGGCTATTTTATTTATTTTTTAAACATCTTTATTGGAGTATAATTGCTTTACAGTGGTGTGTTAGTTTCTGCTTTATAACAAAGTGAATCAGCTATACATATACATATATGCCCATATCTCCTCCCTCTTGCCTCTTCCTCCCACCCTCCCTATCCCCACCCCCCTAGGTGGTCACAGAGCACCAAGCTGATCTCCCTGTGCTATGTGGCTTCTTCCCACTAGCTATCTATTTTACATTTGGTAGTGTATATATGTCCATGCCCAGGTGGCTGTTTTAGATTAGGTGGTCAGGGAGGCCCTTTCTGAGATGACATTTGAACTAAGACTTTACTGAAAATAGGCCAGCCCTGCCTCCATGGGAGGTGGAGAGAGTTATCTTAAGCTTGGGCAATGACAAAAGCTCAAGGCTGGAAAGAGGGAGAGAAAATGAATGCCAGAGTGAACAGAGGTAGTGGGTAAGGGGAAGGATGAAATTGCGAGAGGTGGGAGGGAGCAGCCGGCAGAGACCAAATTATCATTTTTTGGTAAAAGGATTGAGAGCAAAGGAGTGAGCAGAGTCCGGCGAGAAGGTCCTGGCAGGAACTCAGGCTAAAGTGGTGGCTAGGTGACTAGGATGAGAATAGCGGAGATGAAGCTAGGTGGGCCGATACGGGTCCCGAATGCTCCTCACAGCCTGCAGTCTCCCACCAGGGAGGGCCCGGGGCTGGGTCAGGTGAGTGGGTGGCCCGCTCGTAGCCTCGCGGAGCACCGCCCCCAGGGGCCGGCGCGCGTCCGCTGCCCCGCCGACGTGGCCGGCGCAGTAGGCCGCGCACGTGTCTGCTCCAGAGCTGGGGAACAGGGGAGCGCGGGGGTCTCAGGTTCCTGGTGATCAGAGGCCGGGGCGCCAGCTGGCCTGAGCCTGGCGTCCGCGGGCGCGAGCAGAGCAGTTGGGCCGGGCGGAAGGGGGCTGGGTCACGGCGAGGAGGGGGCGGCCTGGCGGGCGCGCGCGCTAGCCGCGTGCACGCGCCGGGGCGGGGAGGGATGGGGGCGGGGTGGGGGCAGCCGTTTCCCAGGCGGTAGTGGGGGCAGCCCTTTCCCAAGGCGGTAGCGGGGGTGGTGTCGCTGTTGCCCTTTTAAGCCGCGGGGCAGCCGCCTCCTGCCGGTGGAGTCAGTTACAAAGGGAGCAGCCGCCCAGGCCGCCACACAGCCCCTCGCCATTTTCCAGCCCCGACCGACGCGGGCCGGGGCGGCGGGGAGAGGCGGAGCCGCGAGAGCGCGGCCCGGGCCGGCCCCGCGGGGCGGTCGCGGCCGTGACGGCGGCTCCGGGCCCGGCTCCCCTTCCGCACCCCTCCCGCCGGAGATGAGGGGAAGATGTCCGTGTCAGGGCTCAAGGCCGAGCTGAAGTTCCTGGCGTCCATCTTCGACAAGAACCACGAGAGATTCCGCATCGTCAGTTGGAAGCTGGACGAGCTGCATTGCCAGTTCCTGGTGCCGCCACCGGCGCCGCCGGGCAGCCCTCACTCCCCGCCGCCGCCGCTCACACTCCACTGCAATATCACGGTGAGGCGCCCGGCCGCAGCCCTGTAGGGCCGGGCCGGGGAGGAAAGGGGCGCCCAGAGTCCCTGGACAAAGGGGAGCCTGCCCCGGAGAGGCCCCTCGGACCCCCGGGAGGGGCGGGCCCGCCCCTTTCCCCGGAGAAGGGCCCGGCCCAGCCCCGCCGGGACTGCGCGCGGCTTGGGTGGGAGGAGGCGGTCTGCTCGTTTCTCCGGCTCTTCTCACCGGCCTGGGTTTGGGACTCCTGGTCCCTCTCGGCCCCCGTCGCCGCGCCCTGAGGTGGGAGACCGCTGCCGGCCGAGCCCTCGCTGGGTCGCCATGGCCGCCTACAGCCAGGGGCCTGCCTCCGGGGCCGCGGTGCGGCGGGTCGGCTGTTGTTTGAGCCCCGGCGGGGCAGGCGAAGGGCCCTCAAGTTTGAGCGCGTCCTTCTCGAGTCAGATTTCCCTGGTTCCGCGTATTCCCCCAATTATATTTTAAGTTTGTGCTTAAGGAAAAGCTAACATTGAAAACTGACGCATTTGAGGAAAAAAAGTTTAGAATGCAGCCTCTGGCACTGTTTGAATTATCCCCTTCCTGCTGGCCTGGCTCCGCGCTAACGCGTTTCCGAAGGCGCATTGGACCTTGGATGCGGCAGGTGTTCTGGGAGTATGTTTGTGCAGCCCCTCCTGTGGGTAAGACGTTCAGATTAGGAGCTGGCGAAAGGCGATACGTGCCCAAGTCTGCTGCCCAGTAGGATTGTTTTATGTCCCAAAGCCGAGAAGACCCGTTAAAGCTCACTCTTTAACTTCATCTGAAAGCTCGTCAGAAACGCGTAAAAAAAAAAAAAAGTTAAATAAGTTTCTTCATAAAAGTGTATGATGAGGCTGTTCGTTGTGAAATTGACTTAGGGTATTGGTCCAAACTGCGGAATATGCCTCTTATAACAGGAGTTAAGGTTTCACGTTCCTCTGTAAATATGGCTAAAACCGAGTCTGGCGTCATTAAACTCCCTTTTGTTAAGTTAGTAGGTACTTAAGTGCCTACCCTGCAGCGTACCTGGCGCTCCGGAGTCTGTAAAAGCCTTGAAGTTATGATAATTAACATTAAAGTAGTTTTCAGAGTACTGGGGAGCAGGTGTATATTTCAGAAAAAAAAAGTTCAGTAAAGAGCTGTACTCAGGTGTTCTTTTCTAGGCGCTGGTTTTGCACAACTGGGTAGCGCAGTCCCTGCTTTCAGAACTTAGTCTTCTTGGGGGAAGAGTTTTACACAACAAAGTGTGACCAGGTTCTATGGTATCATCATGAAAGCCAAAGAGAGCAATTAACTTGGACTTTGGTGGTGGTGGTGTCGCTTCAGAGAAAGCCTTGAGGAGAGGCTGATTGTGGAGTTGGGCTTTCACAGGTGAGTAGAATTTTGGAAGGGAAGGAAAGGGCATTTCAGGCAGAGGAAACTCCATCTGAAAAAGACAGCAAAGCTTGAGAAAATGTGGATTGACTAGGAGTAGAGAAGTTATAATGAGACTTGAGAAGCCCAGGATATAGGCTGGTGAAGGTGAAGATTTTCCAAGAATGGAAAACAGGAAGTAGTAGTGAGCATGAAGTAGGTGATAATAAAGAGACTGGCTAGTCTGAATGATGATTATTCTGGTACAGGTTCAGGTATGGCCAGGAAAAAGTAGGGCTGATTTCAATGATAGAGTGAACTTGTAGGCTTGTGGGCGAGCTGCTGAGTTAGGTAAATGGGAAGATGTTTTTGCCATCCAGGACTAGGAGTGGTTCTGTACAGTGGGTGGCATTAGGAAAAGTGTGTGGTTTTGGTAATCCCAGTGGGGGTGGGATGGTGGTGTTGCTGTGCTGTGCTGGCATTTAGTGGCAGGGGTACAGGGATGCCAGATGTCTTGTAATGTTCAGGCAGTCTGCCACGACAGAGAATTATCCCACTGCAAATGCCAGCAGTGCCCTATTGAGAGCCATATTGGAGGCTGATGGAGTCAGCTGCACAGAAAGATACTGAGTGATGACCTGGATTAGGAAGTGGAACAAGAAGTGAATTAGAGGCACCTGGCAAAAGGAGGCTCTGGTGGGGACCAGTATAATGGTACCACTAACACAAACTATTCAAATTGAGATGTTAGTGAATTATGACACATTATCAGAACATAATTATCATGGTAGATGCTCAGTGTATATGAATGTGTGTTAACATTATTATGGAGAAACATCAAACATATAAAAAGTTGAATAGTGTGGAGAACCTCCACGTACCCAGCCTCAACAGTGATAAACTTTTGGCCAATCTTATTTCATCTATACCCCACCTCGGATTATTTTGAAGCAGATTCCAGACATATCACTTCATCTGTAAATATTTCGGTGTGTATCTCTAAAAGATAAAGACTCTTTAAGCATGGCTGAGTGTTTAGATAAAATCACCATGGTTTGCTCTTGCTGATGCCATTTTCTTAGAGGGGAAGGAGCAAGGAAAAAATGGGGCTGGATTTCATATGTCAGGACCTGTCTACTGTGTTTGATTTGCTATTCTCTAAAAAGTTTTAGCTCTTAAAAAATAATGATAATTTTGATCTATCTTTTAAAAAACTTTTCCTCTTATTTCCTCTTATTCCCATATATTTATTGAGCTCTTCTACATGCCAGGCCCTGTCTTCTCCATGCTTATCAAGAAGCATCCTTAGGCAGTTTCTGTAATGTTTGAGTGAATGGTACCTCACTAGTTGTTTCCTTATACACCTGCATGTCAATTTCTGAGTAGTCCTCTAAAGATATTGTGCCCCCTTTTTCTTTCAGGCTTCTGCATCAGCATTTTTTCCCATGTGGAATGTGCCCCTTACCCTACCCCAATCTGTCTTGACATGTCTGACCATCCCCAAGGCTCTCCTAGTCATAAGCTATTTATGCTGATATCTATTTCCTTTCCTGTCTTCTATAGTCCTTAACTGTTTATTGCTTTGGTTATGTTTTCTTAATATTATAATACTTGGGGAGTTTTTTGTTTTTTGTTTTTTTTTAGTTGTGTAGTTTTTAAAAGTCTTTTTTATGGTGGCAGGGGGGGAATATTCTGTAGTTATATTTTTCATCTTCCTCTCACTAAATGCTCAGTAAATATTTGTACTATTGATGATATGGCCACCATTTTAGCTATATTCTGTTGGAACAAAAATCTTAACTACCATGTAAGTTAACTGCCAAGAGTTGGTCAAAATGGCAGAGAAAACATCAAGAAAGTGTCATGGGTAGTGCATAAATATTTAAAAGGCCACTTAGGGTTCGATAGGAAATCTGCAATTTGACTTAACATGAAAGCGTTTTAAGAAGTAAACAAAACAAAACAAAAAACAAATCAAAAAAAAAAACAAGGCATAGATGTGTTACTCTTTAGGCCAAGGGAATGAAGCTAATTTTTTTTCCTGTTTTATAAATTTGTCCTAATCTTAAGTATGAAAGGGAAAGAGTGCTATTTTCAACTTCAAGGAGTCTTTTTTAAAAAACTTGTTTTCTGTGAACTCATGATATGAAAGTTTGTCATGCAAACTTAGAAGTATTGTCTTTCCATTTTCAGTAAATAGATCTAATTGCCAGTCAGTGCTAACATCCAGTTATGATCACACCTAAAATCAAAGCAGCTCGTTTTAATAACTTGTGCAGCCTTATTGGGAGCTAGTGTAGGACTTTGTTTTAGTCCTTTTGAAATATTTAGCATACCTTGGCAACTCCATTACTCCTTTTATGGACTTCTTGGCATTTGGGAACTCTTGGTAGGGAATTGCTGTTTTAGAGTGAGAAATCCCCCCCAGGAAGTAAATTAGCTGGTAAACAAATAAAACCTCATAGTACTTTATTATTTGTGTAGCATAAATCATTACTCTTTCTGCCTGAGTGGCTATTTGCCAGGCTATTTGTGGTGGAACATTTTTTTAATTAAATTTCTATTCATCATTGCCAAAAAGGTTACCCCCCTCCCAACCCTAACAGCAAGATACTAAATTAAAAATGTTAGAGCTGAGAGTTTAGGAGACAGAAAAAAATTTAGTCTTTAGTCTTTGGGACCTTAAGCAAATTACTACTTTCACTGTATTTTTCTATGAAATAGATAATACTTTTTGCCCCACATGAGAGCATATGTAGGAAAGCTCTTTAACATTGATAATGATCTCTGCA
The DNA here is from genome assembly GCF_964374135.1 of Grampus griseus. NCBI lineage: Eukaryota > Metazoa > Chordata > Mammalia > Artiodactyla > Delphinidae > Grampus > Grampus griseus. The sequence goes on along the minus strand of NC_139018.1, from coordinate 119,509,687 downwards.
AATATAAAAGTGATGGTGTCATTAGCAGCTGAATAACACTTTTGAAAATGCTTTTTAATAGCTTTTCATGGGAAATAAACCAGTGCTGTTAATTTCTTAATTTTTCTTGTTTCTAGTCTTTACATTGATAAAAAGTAGCCCAGAGGAGGTTATACAAAGGAAAATAACAAAACTTGACTAAAGAGCCCAAGACCTTTTCTTTGGTCTACTCTCCTGGGACAGATTACTTTTCCAAATTGAACTCCTGGAGAATCTTTTGGAAGTATCACAGCTGTCATGTTAAGCACCTCAGTGGTACTTTCAGTCCAGAGGAATCATTGTTTCCATTCATTTGACCAATTTATAATATAGAGTCAAATTCCTAGTTGGTATCTCTCTTCCCTCATCCCCATTTTTATGCCCTTCCTTGAAAGGAACAGATACATGAAGAGGGGAGACTTAGATTTCCATTTTGTGAATGGTGTATCCTTTAGTAACTTGTTTTTTTTCGTTGTTGTTGTTAAACTTCCTTAGGCCTGGAAAAGGATAGTATTAGATAAATGTCAGCTAGTTGAGGGGTGGGGAATTGAATTTAGTGGGGAATTGAATTTAAATAGTCCCTGCCAAATAAAGCATTACTGGAGAGCCAGAGTGGTGAAGCAGAGGTCCTTTTTTCCAAGGCCATTGTAATAGTGTTCTGTGTTCTCTTCTGAAAGATCATTCTGAGAGACAAAGCGGACTCAGAACCAAGGAAACCATTGGTTTCTGCAGATTAGGTGGTTTGAATTCTCTTCAGCACTTTTGTTTTCTCTGCCTCAGTGCCTTTAGAATGATGTTATGATTAGCTGTAATTTGCTATTCAAACAAGCACTTAGGAATTTTTTTCAGATCACAGGGGTATATATGCATTTTTCTTTTACCAAATGTTAGTGTTTTTACTCTGCTTCTCTGGGCTCTGGTCATGTTAGATATTTAGTTGTATGTTATTTACTTGTAAAATAATTATCAGGGAGCAATCTCTTTTTCTTTCTTCTTTTTTTTGGGTAGCTTTTTTATGTTGTCAGGTCATTTAGAATTTTATTAAGCTACCATATGGTAATTCTGTCAGTTTATTTCATTCTCCATCCCACATTTATTGAACGGCAAAGTGTGAAAATAGTGTCCCATAGCTGTTCTCCAGAAGAATTAAAACTGTTATACCTTTGAACCTTCAACAAGAAGTATGTATATCAATTTTCAAAAAAAGTTAGGATACAGCCATCTCCAAGGATTTCATGTCATTTGGAAAAATGCCAGAAACTGAGCATTCTGGCGGGCAGTTTTGCTGGCTGGTGCTTGATATAGAGCCACACATCGGTCTCTTAGTGGATTTATGTGGAAAAATAGGTAAAGCTATTTCTGAACAAGACAAACTCCTTAGGCAGTGACAAGCGAAGAGGTTGGTTTGATTAACCTTGAGTTATGTTGCCTTAGATTAGGACAACACAACATTTTATGGTGGCAGTGGCCGTGGTGGTGAATTTCTTTGAAATTTGTCCACTTATGGTAACCTTTATGGTGGTGGTCACAGACGACTTCATCCTTCAAGCCTTAAAATCACTATAAAACTAATAGTAGAATTGAGGAAAAACAGGGTCCCTGAGTAATTAGATGCTTAGATAATTGTCTAAAATTTTCATAACTGGCGAGGAGAGGTGTTAGAAGCACTTTAACATTTAATGTAAGGAAAGCTGCTTGAACTTACACTGGGATTTTAGAGCACCATCTGTTGTTTAAAAATTGTATATCATGGGTCATTTTAAAGAGAAATAGTAAGGAAACTATCTTTTCAAGATAGATACAAAGCTTAGTTGTTAACCTTGTAAAAATTTAAAAGCTTGAGGTATATGAGAGGTTGAAAGCATTAATGCTTAGTTTTAAATATTGGTGATAATTTTGGATGCCTTTCAAAGTATGTAGATTGTCTTCTAAATATTACACTGAACAAGCCTTGACCATGATGTGAAATTTGTGCTGAAGATTACGTTTCCAGAGGTGGTGGTAGTGGATATTTTATAATGTGGAAAATAAGACATTTAAGAAGTCTAAAAACCAGATAAGCAAAACTAGAAAAAAAAAATCACCTGTAATTCTACCACTCAGAAGACACCACTGTCAAAATTATGGTACATATCTTGTCATCTGGTCATCTTTTTTCTCTTATGTTTATGTAGATTCCCTCTCCCTTTTAAAAAAAAATCAGGTTATTTTGTTATCTGATTTTTCACTCAGTAATGTTGTAGACCTTGTCATAAACTTTTTCCTCCAATGTCTTCAATTATCATGTGCTGTTCTGTTACATGACTACAGCATTGAGTCAGTCGTGTCTGCTACTATCAGTGGTTTCTGTTTTCTTCTATTTTAAGTAATGCTTTGAGCATTAATAGCTAGAGCTAAATCCTTGTGCATATAGGTAATATCCTTTGAAATTTTCCTAGAAGTGATAGCTTTCTGTTCTTGTTGATGAATTGGTTTTTGGAGATGTTGTAACAAATTATATTGTATAGGAACTTTTTTTTTTCTTCCAGGTAGCAGCTTTTATTAGATTGGTAAAAACGTTAGCAGGTGTGAAGTGAAAGGGGCATTCTCACAGTCATGGCACAAAGTATAGTATAAATATCTATGACCCTTTAGAAAACAGTTTGGTTTCTTTTAACCCTCTCTATTTTGGCAAGATATATGCTGGCTACCCCGGTTGGCCAACATTGTCCTTGTGATGCTGGATCTCCAAGAAAGACGGCTCTAGTTCCAGAGAAGACCCAGATTTGCCTGGTTTAGCTCATCTGACAGCTAACCACTGGGAGTAGAATAGGCTGGTAGAGACCTGTGATCAGGTTTTGGGTCAAGGGAGGCAGGTAGGAAGATGGGAAGGAGATAGGAAAACTAACCTCAGTAGAACCACATTAATATAGAATGATAAAAGGATGTTTCTTCCAAGGAAGAAATTCTGAGAGTGAGGGGAAAAAAGGTTGGGAGATAGGGGGCAGGCAGCAGTTATCAAGGTTTTTTGGAGTCAAGACTCTTTTACACTATTAAAAATATATTGAGGTCCCAAGGAGCTTTTGTTTATGTAGGTTGTCAATATTTATCATTAGAAATTAAAACAAATATTTAAAATATTCATTAAGGTAAACTCATTACATGTTAATATAAATGTTTTTGTGGAAAATGACCTTATGCTCTAAACCAAAAAGTTTTAATGAGAATAGTGGCACAATTTTACTTTTTTTTTTTTTTTTGCAATACGCGGGCCTCTCACTGTTGTGGCCTCTCCTCTTGCGGAGCACAGGCTCCGGACGCACAGGCTCAGCGGCCATGGCTCACGGGCCCAGCTGCTCAGTGGCATGTGGGATCTTCCTGGACTGGGGCACGAACCCGTGTCCCCTGCATTGGCAGGTGGACTCTCAACCACTGCGACACCAGGGAAGCCCCACAATTTTACATTTTTTGAGGTGAATCTCTTTGATGTCTGGTCTATCATTTGCTTCTGCATTCAATCTGTGGTGATATGTTGCTCTGGTTGAAGTAATAGGAAGAAAATCCAGCCTCACACCGATACTTGGTTGGAAAAAGGAATATTGTAACAGCTGTTTTAGATAGTTGTAGATATTCATTTTGGATACTCTACCCAAACTTGTTTTTTTCTTGAACTTTGAATGGATCTTTTACCCATGATATTACGACATCATGCATTGGTCATTTGGAAAATATGGGTTCACTGAAGTCTTCTAAATGTTGATACATTTTGTTAGGTGACATGGAAACATTATATTCATTAATATCACCATCAACCTCATCAGAATACTGTTAGGAAGCTGTCAGGCTCACAGTGGTAGATACAGGTTTTGCAAAATTCTAATTTTTGCTTGAAAGCTTGAATTTTATCATTGGCAATAAATACTGTCCTGTGTTTTCCTTGAAATGATAGGCTCTCTTCATTCTTTTTGGAGAAAACATCTATCAAAAATCCAAGTTGGAATAACCATTGTTTGTCAGTCATTCTTTCAAGTGAAAATTGTGTCCTGTGAAAGTGGTTAGTTCAGCTCTCAATTGTCATACAAGTGCTTTTTCTCATGTGTTCTGTAGGAGTGCTCATGTGTGCTTCACATTTCATCACTTGCAATATTAAAAAGACATAAGGATTGAGATTTAGTAAAATAACTGCCTCATCACAGACTTTCATAAGTGAAATGCCTTTTTTTTCTTTTAAACACCTTGAATGACTGGTGGTGAATACCATGTCTTCAAGTATAGTTTGGTGTCACTGCCTTTATCTGTGCTAAGGTACCAGCAGTTAGTTTTACCCACCATTGTGTCTGCACCATTGGTACAGATGTCAATGTGAAAAAGGCACTTAACATTTTAGTATTCTTGTAGAAATAGTTTGGACCTCGGAGTCCAAGGGCCCCACTTGAGAACTGTTAACATAGTTGCTTAGACCTAGTATATATCCTGTCTTCTTTTGTACAGGATTAGAAAAATATGGCATAGGTAGTAACTGATCTCAGTATTTCTTTTATGTTTTTCTCTTTTTTTGCAATTCTCATAATATGGTTTTGAGGAGTTTTAGTCCAGAGCAACAATTCATATATTTTCTTTTGCTTATGCAGAAGTTTAATCTACATAATGAAGCTGAGAATTTAGTGCTTTTTTTTTTCTTTTAAGGCGAAAGAAAATACAAATCTAAAACAATAAAAATGGTTTAGATGGTGTGTTCTCAAACTAGGCTGAAGAATTTAAAGAAAATGTAATAAGTAATTCTCTTTAAGAATAGGATTAATTTTGAAGACAGTCTGTTTACCTTTTAGCCTTAAAGAGGTTTGGGACACAGTAAGAGTTTGAGGAATGAGAATACAAAAATAAACCATTACTGAATGGATATAATGATGTCCTACTTCAATACAGTTTTTCTTTCTTTAAAGAACATTTTGTAAAATGCTTTAAAAATAATCAGTTTCTGTGGCTCCAACTATATTATAATTGAGATTAGAGTTCTCAAAGCAATGCTTCTTTAAACTGTTTCTGCAAAATTGTTGTTTCTCTATGACCAGAATCTAACTGTACCTAATACTAATACTAATGGCTTTTCCCTAATATATAATAGAAAACAGTGCAAATGAACAGAGTAAATGTCTGTTATTAGGTGGAAACATGTACAAGGGTGTGACTACCAGGAGGTTAAGATTATTGGAACCATTTTAGAGGCAGCCTATTACAGTGTTCAATAACATCATTGACCTGGATGAGCTGGAGCACGCAGACAGTAGCTGTACAAGGAGAATGCCTGTCTCAGAGCCCAACTCCAGTGGCTAGTGAGCACTATGACTAATGTCATAGTGGCTAATGTAGCCCTAAGACAGCTATGTTACTGTCTGTTCTGCCTTTCTAACACCTTGCTGTCTTGAAGAAGTAATCTTAACCTCATTTAAGAAATTTGTCCTTTAGAAGCCAGAGTCTTCCTTGCAATCTAAGAAGGGATGGGAAATTATTAGGAAAAAGGCAGAATTAAATGGGATTGATTTTTAGGGGCCAATAGGGGCCAATTTTCTATTGGAGAGAAATCTCAAAGTAGCTTCTGTAATTACACTACTCAGAAGGCAAGTAGTATAGTGAGTAGAAGATTTAAAAAATCATTTTTAACATTTGTAAGGATTTAAAAACATGTGCCTAGATATGTATTCCTTTGCTTTATTTAAAAAAATTCAGAGTTAGAGCTCATCTAGATAAATCTTAGAAATGTAGTTTTATTATATTAAAAGGCAAAAAGTAGTATGGTTTAACTCTGTAGACTACTTCAAGGTTGGGGTTTTTTAGTTTTTGCTTTTAATTTGTTTTTGCTTTTTGAGGGATTTATTGTGATTCCAGATTTTAAAGCCCTTAAATGTTAAAGCTGGTGAATCCAGGCCATGATAGACCTTTCTTTGTAGAGAAAGGAATCCTGTCTTCCTTGGTGCTTGCATACTTTTGATGAAACATAACTTTTGAAGTGTATTTTCTTCTGTTTGTTTTAAATCATACTGCTTACTGGGTAAAGTCCTTTTTTTTTAAGACTAATAAATTATGTAACATGGAACAGGAAAGATTAAACTGTAAAACATAATTTTTATTTAAAAAAATCCATTAAAAATTTTGTTTCTCCACACATGGATTTTAATGTGTTACTTTTCTTTCCATGATATGCTTTACTTAAATTTGTGGTCATCTTGCCATTTAGTGGTGAGGTTTAATTGCATATCCAGGTTATCCTGTGTGTAAATGTGTTTAACGTAGGTGTCTCTGTAACAGGAATCTTATCCATCTTCTTCACCAATATGGTTTGTGGACTCTGATGACCCAAATCTGACATCAGTTCTGGAACGTCTAGAAGACACTAAGAACAACAATTCGGTGAGAAAATAAGCCACACTACTTTTTGTTTCTCATGAACATATAGAATTTAAGTGTTAAGAGGTAATATGATATAGAAGCCTGATTAATGATTATTTGATAACCTGGTTTTTAGCTCCTTTAAGATTTCTTTTTTTTTTTGTCCTTCATATTCTACTGTTTAATACCTGGTTTTTCATTTTTATTCCCCATAGGTATAGTCTTAATTTAGATCAGGAATTAGGTGGTCTCTTTTCCATGAATCCTAATCATTAAACTAAGCAGGCCTTTTTGGTTGGGACCACTAGCCAAGGTAGGAAGTAGAAAAAGGGAAAAAGATCAAGGTAGATGTGAGGGGGAAATAATGACAGAATGACACCAATTGCTGTTTCTGTCAAGAGTCTATAACTCTGAGTAAAAGTCAAAGGTATATAAATAAAAAGTTATTTTCTAATATATAAAACAATCTAACTTTCCATTTTAGAAACCTGGTTTCTTTGATTATAAAACTATGTGACCATTGTGAGAGAACTAATAAAATTAAAAACAAAAAAAGGAAAATAGAAATCTTATTTTCTCTACCTGATACAACCATTGTTGACATGATGGCTATTTTTTCTCGGTATTTTTTTCCCTTGCTAGTAAAATACACATACTCTTATACATATGTTTAAATAGTTGAGGTTATGTTTTATATAATTTAAATGCTTTTTTAAAGTTAACATTATCATTACATTTTTCCACGATGTCACAAAGTCCTTACAGAAAAATACCAATTATTATTTGCAGGTGACATGATTGTTTACCTTAAAAAAAAAAAATCGAAAGGTGTCAGCTGAAAAAGCGATTTTTAAGATGACTGGTTAAAAGTTCTATTATATAAAAATCAAGTTTTCCCAAATATCAGCTATAATCAGAAAATATGGTGGACAAGTATTTTATTGACAACTCTAAATACCTAGGAATAAGGTTAGGTGTGCAGGTTTTGTATCAAGAAAACTACAAAAATTTGCTGAGTAAAATGAAAGACTTGACTACTGTGTTCCTAGATGGGCAGACTCCATATTATAAATATGTCAGTTATCTGTATAGCTTCATGTTAGTTTATAAATTGAATGCAATTCCAGTAAAAATCCCAACAGATTTATTTTTGGGACTTGACAAGTGACTCTAAAGTTTTTGAAGAGTAAATAATCAAAAACAATAATGGAGTTGAAAAAAAATGAGAGACATGTCTGACCAGATATTGAATAAAATAAAATATTGAGTACTGGCACCGAACTGGACAAGTAAAGGCAGTTAGAAGTTTAGAAACAGAGTCATGCAATTGAGAATTTAGAATGAGTTAAATCGAACCAAAATACTCAATAAGGAAAGGATAGATTGTTCTATTAATAATAAATGGGAGAACTAATGATTTGGGGAATTTAGAGACTTACCTCAGATTTTTGTCACCATAAGTTAGAGGTGGTTTAAGCACATCTATTCTTAAAATTAAGAACAGAAGAACATTGGTTTATAGAGTATTATAAGAGTAATAAGAGAGCCATGAAAGAGGAAAAAATTAAAAGCTAGACAGACATATGTTCACATCTCCAGCAGGGGAGGGGGCAACAGGACAGGTAAAGAGGGATAGACTTAGCTCCCTTACTGCTTAGGAGGTTGCCTCTAAAGATCTAAAGGTGTAAGTTTTGTAATAGTAGAAATGAGTGGGGTTATTTTTTGATGTCTAAAGTATCCATCAAAAAAATGCTCATAAAGTAAATTGACATAGGATATAAAATGGGATCCAATTTCATAAATAAATATTTACATAAAAGAAAAAAGCCAAAACTCACGCTTCACTCTTTCTTATACTCTCTGCCAGTTATTTTATTACCTAGTCTTGAATAAGAATAAGCTCTATTTCCTCACCTTTAATTCATTTAATTCATTTAATTCTGGATTCTGCCATCTTTGTTGTACTAAAATTTTTACATCTAGTTGCCAAATCCAGGACTTCTTTTTTAGTCCTAAAGTTTCTGCAGCATTTTGATACTGTTGATTCTTTCCTTATTGAAACATTTCTCCATTCAACAAACACATATTCCTTATTGTCCACCAATAAAGAGCTGGTTAAATAAAAATTACTGTATAGTTTTATGATAGAATATCATGTTGAAGTTAAGAAGAATGCAGCCAGTCTTTCCACAAGAGCACATACAATGTTCCATACTAAGGTGAAAAAGCAGGGCATAGCATATTGTCTATAATCTGGCTCCTTTAGTATATGAAGTAAAAATAAATAAATAAATAAAAATAAATCTATGCTGGATTATACATACCTTTTTTTCCACCTGGGTGGATACAGGAAACTATTAGTAGTAGAACGCAGAAAAGTATTTTTTAAAAAATTGGCTTCTATGCCAGGCTTTGTGGTAAGTGGTGGGTATAAAAGACAAGTCATATCCCTGTCCTCTGGGAACTGATAATCTGATGAGGATTTCCATCAGATCACTGTCTCCTGTTTTTATCTCTTATTATTGCCTTGCCTTGGTCTCCTCTGCGCTCTTATTCCTTGGTCTGCCTCTTTCTTCTCATTCTGCGCTTTCTCTGAGTAATCTCTTCTACTCCCAGTACTTAAATCATGGCCTATATTCCAGTGATTCCTAAATCTGTATCTCTAGATAAAATTTATCTCCTGAGTTTGAAACCCATTATCTGTCTATATATCACGCAGATCCAGGGAATCTTACTCAGATGTGCTGTGGCTGTTCAAAATGATTACATCTAAATTTAAACTCATCTACCTCTTAGTACTCCACCTCCCGCATCATGTTTCCCCTCAAAAATTCTCTCTGTGATTGTGAATGGGGCAAAATGAAATAATGAAACTTGTTACCCATGTCTGAAGCTGGGAACTATCTTAGAGTTCTTTTTTATACCAGTGTTTCCTGACTCCCACCCCCTCAACTCCAGACTATCTAGTAAATTTCTAAGACCTGTCCATCTCCCTTCTATAAGTATTTCTTAAATTCTTCCCCATGATCTTAGTTACTTCCTTCGATCCCTCAAACACTTTTTTGGGTGGAGTGTGAAGTTGAAATTCCTGGAAGCTGTGCTGCCCTGTTTCTTACTGCTTGGTGCATCTCCACCACGCTGCTGTCTTTCCCACAGTGCTACCGTAGCTCTTCCTGTACCAGGGGTTGGAGTGTCGGGTCTGTGTCCAGCTCACCCTGCCTCGTCTTTGTTATGTACTGAGCACAAAACAGAGCTTATTGGATGGATAACAAATCCACGGTGGGGCTTTGCTGCTTTTTAAGCTTGAGGATATTTTTTTATACTAATTTACTGCTCAACTTTCCTCATTTTTACTTGCTCCATTGTCCACTTTGGAAAGGCTTGTTCTTTGCTTTGTTTAACCCATTCTAATTCTGTCTGTTTTCCTCAGTCCTTCATAAACCTGCTCCTTTCTCTTCATCTCTTTTCTTGGTTAGAGACATCCAGGAAACTGTTCCTGACCAAGTGAAGTAAGTTACCTTACTTGCTGCCAATCATGGCTACTGATAGTGACCATTCTTCTTAAATCATAATTCTAAACTTATACATTGAAAACAATTTTTTAAACAATGAAAAACATGTTTGTGCATATAATTTACCTTGCTTACTTAAAGTAATATGCTTAAAAATCTGGATTTAAAAATGGAAACGAGTTATTCTTTGCAGTTTTCCTAGTAAGGTTTTTGTTTGTTTGTTTGTTTAGACAAACACTTAAGAGCCTACTAAATGTCAAGTGTTTTCACAGAAGAGTTCATTTAATTTTTACCCTTATGAGAAGGTTTTAATTTCCTTGTTTTATAGATGGGGAGACTCAAAACTCAGGGCGTTAGATACTGTATCCAAGGTCACCTGGATTCCAAGGCTCTGTTTGCTAGACCACATTTGCCTCTACTTTCAAATGAATGACTGTGAAATATATAATTTTATAAACCGTGTGCAGCAACACTGCCTCTGTTTTTTGTAGCCTCATTAATGTATTAATGTACTCTTGTAAGTTACTAAGAAAAGAAGTTAACAACTGAAAATTAGACAATGTCTGGAGCTCCCCTTCCTCTGCCATTTTGTTGATGTCATTCTGCTAGGTATCAGTTGTCGGGATTGCACTAAAGCCATAGTAACTTTCTTACACTAGCAGCCCCTAAAATATTTTTTAAAGACTGTTATTTTATCTGTAGGCTGTAATTGAGCAGTAATAAACTTTTCTCATTTCCTACTGGATTAGTTACAGTAGTTATAGTGTTATTCATGTCTCTAAGGGCTCTTTAACATAATGCTTATTTACTGAAATGTGTTTTGTAGCTTCGTCAGCAGTTGAAGTGGTTGATATGTGAACTCTGCAGATTATATAACCTTCCTAAGCACCTGGATGTTGAGATGCTAGATCAACCACTACCCACGGGTCAGGTAAAGTAAAAATTCTCTAGTATTCAAGAGCTAAAATAAATTGTCTCAAGCACAAGTAAAACTAGGATGATTTCTCATTATTATACAACTTATTTAGAACTTAGTTTTTGTTTTCCTGTTGAATTGTTTTGTTTGTTTTAGGTACTAAAAATAACCTTTTCATTCTTGGGAGCTGCTCTTATTTACTATGACAGGCAAACAGTTGCCCCCTCTCTACCACCACCTTTTTGTTAATGTTCCTGGTTTCCATGACTGTTCCTTGCTTCTGCAGTTGTTTGCTTTTGTTTATTCACTTACCTTCACCTGGAATGCCATCTCTCTATACCCATTTTTGCTTCTTAAGTCCTAACTCAAATGTTATCTCCTCCAGGCAGCAGAAGTACCCACTAGCTCACCACCACTTCTAAGCGCTCTGGATTTCTGGATTTACCTATTTAGGCATAATTTATTGATTTGTACAATAACAAAGATTTAGCTTTTATACCACCCACTTACCCACCCACCTCCCCTTCCTAAAACATCATTATATTTAGTAATATGAATAATCACCACTTATCATTAGGACTTTGTAGTGTAGAGTTTTATATTTCATCTGTACAGTTTTTTGTTTTGCAATGTCTTCCTTATAATAATAATTCTTAGTTAAAAAAGTTATGTTCTGTCTCTTTTCTATGAGATCTCCCTCTCTTCTGGAGCCTTTGGCTCTTCTGCACCAGTCTTGGCAGGTTCTTTTCTGGGCTGGCTATTAAGCTGTCATATTGAAATTTTTCTTGTCTCCTCTGCTGGAGTAGTAGATCCATTGTTTCCAGATTTCATATCTTCTTTCTTGGCTTACCTTTTCTCATTTTGCCTGAGGAAGATGATTTTACGCAAGTAAAATCTTAGAAAAACGTCAAGGGGTAGTACATTTTCTGAGTTCTAACTTCTTAAAAAAAAAAATATATATATATATATATATGTATAGCCAGACCACCATGGGTTTGAATCTTGGTTTAATTACCTAATTAGCTTGGGCTAATTACCTAGCAATATGTACATCAGTTTCCCATTTGCAAAATGGGGAAATGGTAGTAATACCTATATTTGGGGAGAGCTATAAAGATTAAATGAGTTGGTGCATGTAAATCATTTAGAGCAGTTCCTGATGCATAGTAAATGCCCAATAAATGGTAACTGCCTTATCTTGACTGATAGTGTGGTTGAATATATAATTCTAAGTTGAGAATAATTTTCCCTGAGAATAAATGGTAACTGCTGTTGTCTTCTAGTCAATGGTATTGAGGCCTGATGCCATTCTGAGTCTTAGTCCTCTCTGTGCGACTTCGGGAAGCTTTTAGGACTTTGTCCTTTCCCTGCTGTTCTGAAATATCACAGTGGTGTACTGAGTTTTTTTGTTTGTTTGTTTGTTTTTTCCATTTTTGTTGGGTACTCAGTATGGATGGACCTTCTCAAATTTGGATTCTTGAATCTTTCTTCTTGGGTAAATGTTCTTGTATTTTTTTCTGTGGTAACTTTCTCCTTTCCATTCTTTATTTGTTCATTTTGGAATGCCTACTAATAGGATTTTAGACCTCCTCATTTGAGTCTTTGTATCTCTTATTATCACTGTATTCTGTCTCTGTCTTAATTTCAAATTCTGGAACATTTTTCTTATCTTTCAACTTCTGGAAATTTTATTTGAACAGTCATAACTTTAAGTTTTATTTTGGTTATTTATTGCTGCTTAACCAGTTACACTAGAACTTAATGGCTTAAAACAACAGTTCTATCTCGCACGACTGTGTGAGTTGGTTAGGCTTAGCTGGACAGTTTTTCTGCTGACTTCACTGTGCAGTCAGATAGTGGCTGGGACTGGTAGTTATTTGGACACATGACTGCACTGAAATGTCCAGCATGCCTTCTTCATTCACATGTCTGGTGCCTTGCTGTTCCTCACATGGCCCTTCTGTCCACATGACATCTCCTCATTCCAGGGTCTCTTTACGTGGCTTCTCTTTATTTAGGAAGGTAGTCAGAATTTTTATTTTTGGCTTCTAAGAGAACAAAAGTGGAAGCTGCCAGGGTTTCGTAAGGTTTAGATCTGGAACTGGCCCAGTGTCATTTCTACCATGTTTATTGGTTAAAGCAAGTCCAGGGCCAGCCCATATGGTGGGAGGGGTCCATATAAGGGATGAATGCTGGGAGGTGTCGTTCATTGTGGCTCCTCTCCAAAGATGAACCATAAGTTCTTGTTCTCTGATTATTCCTTATTGATAGCATTCTGTTTTTGTTTTTATCAATGTAATATATTCGTGAGTGTCTTTAAGGAGTTACTTTGATACTCTCCCTCAAGCATCTCTATTTTTCTTTAATAAGTTTAATAAGTCTTTAATAATTTTTTTTTTAGTTTATCTTGGTCTTTTTTTTCTTTCTGAAGACTTTCCTCATATATCTATTTATTCTCTGTTGCTTATTCATGTTTTTTCCTTCCTCTTCTTCATTCATATTTGAGAGAGGTGTACTGAAAGGCTGATTGGGAGTTCTTTGTTGCCAAGACTTGTCAACTGATCGCTTTTAGGAGGAATTTAAGCTGACTTCAACCCCCTATCCCCCACCCCCTATTTCCTGGCATAATCATAAATGATGGCTGGAACTATTTGGTTTCTCTGGACATGAAACCTTATAATCTCTTGCTTGAGGTAGATATGTATGCCTGAGTTTTGCTTAAGGAGAGCAGTGTGTTTTGGTGGCTGGACAGTTTGTTCTGTATATAGGCTTTCAGTTAATCTACATTTTCAATCCTATCCATCACTCCTGCTGTCGAAATGTACCTGGTGTCTGAGTCTAGAGCCTCTCCAGGGTGCTGTGGGACAAATTAGCCACCTGATTATCCCCTACCCTATGGCTTTACTTGTTTGCTCCATTAATTACCATTCTTCCATTCACTGTCATCTTCTAGCATGAGTGAATTCTTTTTTCTGCTGGTAGCCCCCTTTTATTTTTTGTTACCATTATGTGTTTGTACAGTGTTTATTCTTCATCGTATGTCTTCATTGTAATTCTAGTGGAGCCTCAGGAAAGAGATGGGAGAAGAATATATTTTATGTTCAATCTGCTTCTTTAGAATATTTGCAACTTAGGTTTTTAACTTAATATATCGTGGACATAGTACATATAGATCTACCTTGTTTTTCACGACTGCATTTAATTCCATTCACAAGATATAACTTGTGAATTACATGAAGAAATTTCCTAATTTTGAGTCATCCTTGCATTCCCATAATAAACGTTCGGCGCCTACATAGGTTGGTAGTTGGGGGTGGAACACAATAGATGTGATACTTTATTTTTGGATTTTTATACTTTAACTGAGATTGTAATATAGTCTGTTTCCCTTTAAGCTCTTCTTGCTTCATTTTGGTATCAGGGTATAAGCAGTCTCATGACTTGGGAAGCTTTGTGTTTTTTTGTTTGTTTGTTTTTGGTTGTTTTGCGGAACGCGGGCCTCTCACTGTTGTGGCCTCTCCCGTTGCGGAGCACAGGCTCCTGACACACAGGCTCTGGACGCACAGGCCCAGCGGCCATGGCTCACGGGCCCAGCCTCTCCGTGGCATGTGGGATCCTCCCGGACCGGGGCACGAACCCGTGTCCCCTGCATCGGCAGGTGGACTCTCAACCACTGTGCCACCAGGGAAGCCCCAAGCCTTTGTTTTTTTCCTAAGATCTAGGACAGTTGTAATTTTCAACTGGGGGCAGTTTTGCCTCCCATGGGGCATTTGGAAGTATCTGGCTATATTTTGGATTGTCATAGCTGGCCGGGTTGGAGGAGTGTGCTGTTGGCTTTTTGTGGGTAGACAGGATGTTACTAAACATCCTGCAATGTCAGGACAGTTCCCCACAACAAAGAATTATTTGGCCCCAAATATCAATAGTTCCAAGGTTGAGAAAGCCTGATTTAAACAAAGATCTGAACCTGATCCATTTTTCTCTTCTGTGTATTAGTCTATTTAGATTTTCCATTTCTTCTGTCAGTTTTAGTAATTTTAGGTTCTAAAAAATTGGTAACTTCATCTATACATTTGAAGCTCTTGGAAAGATGTGCAGAGTATTCACTTTTTGTATCATCTTCATGTGTGGTTATAATCCTGAAGTTTCCTTGATTACTTGTCAGAGGCTTGTCTGTTTTATTATAATGGTCTATTGAAAGAACTGGCCCTTAGTTTTATTTGTTAAATTGAATGTTTTTATTTTTCAGTCCAGTCTTAATAATGTCTCCTTTTACGTTTTTAGTTTACTGGATCAATATGATTTAAAGTGCTTTTTTATCAAACATGTAAGGGTGGTTGTTTTTTTCCGAGTGCTGTTTGACTTTATTGCACAGGTTTTAAAATTTAGTATACTTATTTTCTAAATAGTTTGTGTTTTCTAAGTAGTTTGATTCCATCTCTTGTTCGTATCACTCTTATATTTTACAAGAAAAAGTTCGAAATAATATGTATTGAAAGCATATAGACATAAGTTTAGTATAAAAGTTATGATGAATACCTGACAACTATACCACCTAGCCACCACCCAGGTGAAGAAATAGAACATTGCTAGCACTGCAGAATCTTCTGCAGGCTCCTTTCAGATTATCATTCCCTTGTATGCTAATCCTCTCCTTACTTTTCTCTAGTCTTATCACTCATATATGCAACCCTGAACAATATGGTTTAGTGTTGCCTGTTTTTTGAGCTTCATATTAAGTTATACTATGTAGTCTTTCATGTTTGTCTTTGCTCACCATTGTGAGTATATTCATTTATATTGTGTGTAGCTGTAGTTCTTTTACATTGCTGTATTTATTCCATTGTTTGAATGTACCATAACATACTTATCCATTTGACTGTTTACTGACATTTGGGTTAATTCCAGTTTTCTATTAGGAACAGTGCTACCATGATCATTCTTGTCTGTAGTACATGGTACACCCGTGCAAGTATGTCTCTGGGCATGTATTTAAGAGTGGATTACTGGGGCATGAGGGTCCATTTCTTCTTAAATTCAAGAATTATTTAGAAAAAAATGTTTTTAGAGATTCTCAGACAGCTTTGGGGTTTTTCGTTTTTCACTGTGGTCAGAGAATATGGCCTGTAACCTTTCAGCTGCATTAGCAGCAATTGCTTAGACTTAACCATTGATGTTGCTGTTGTCTCCGCTTATTGCTGTTTCTTGTATTCCATGGTTGCCCCTTTCTGAACTATATCCCTGAATAATGTCTTTTTTTCTAGAAAGGATTTGTGGGGATGTGTATGAAGAGTGTTCCTTGAATACTGTGTCTGTTTTTATTATTCATTTAACAAATATTTATTTGACTCTGTGTAAAGCACTCTATGTACTCTATGTAAATGTTGAGGATCCAGTGCTGAACAAACACAGGTATGGCTCCCATCCTGATAGAACTAGATATCAAATTCTAAGTTCATAATTGAGTCTCTTCCAAGTTCTTTACACTTTTTTCTTCTGGTATTTGTTGTTACAGATGAAAAGGCTGATGCCTGTCTGATTCTTAGCTCTTTATATTTTTTCTTTCTGGAAGTCGGCATGGTTTTTTTCTTTAACTGTGAAGTATGGGGTTTTAATTTCCAACATTCCTTTGGGGCATTCAGAGCCACTTGCTATTATGAAGTCCTTCTTTAGGTTGGCAACATTTGTCCCTTTCCCTCATCTTCTGAATGAATGATGGATGAATATTGGATCTCTGTATTCCTATTTCCATTTCCCTAACTCTTCTCTTATTTTAATCACCTTCTCCCCGTCTCCCACCTCCTTTTTCTCCACATTTTAGGGGAATGTCACAGTTTGGTTGTCTTCTTCAGTCATAAATATTTTGTTCATTTAGGTCCATTGTTCTCTCTGGCCCCTCTGAGTTTTTTTTTTCTTTGAGGGGAGATCTTTTTGATTTTCCAGAACTTTCTTGTTCTTTACATAATAATCTTGTTAGGTTTTGTGGATGCAGTATCTTCTCAATTACTGCTAAAGATTCCAATTATTAGATTTTTAAATTCTGTTTTATTGCCTTCATTAATAATGCTTCAGGTCACTTTTTCTGCTTGTTCAACTTGGTGCCTTTCTTTCAGATTGCTAGTTTTCTTCAAATATCTGGTGATGCTTGGTTATCTACTCATTTATAGATGAGGTATACCATTGATCAGTATCAGTTGTTATGAGTGTCCTCAGCAATTGTCAGTCTTCTGTGCTATGGCCTCCCCTTTCTGGTTTTGCACACCTGTGCTCTGCCTGTGGCACGTGAATGGGGACGTGCTGGCAGGTGGACTTTTACAACTCCTGAGTAAAAGGGAGAGATAAATCTGTTAAGAAATTTTGCTGCTGCATTGAGTTACATTAAAAAATTGTCTTTTCTCTCTGGTTCTGACACACTAAGAGGCCAGCAAGGTTGGCGTCCTATATGAGTGTGATCCTTACCAGCTGTAGTTGGAACAAATACAGCAAGAATTTCTAGGGGAAAAAAATCCTACTAAATTTTTATATATTGTGTCGTAGAGAACTGCGCTGTGGTCCAGGAAGCTTGTCTTTATGAACTCTGACAAAACTAGGTATGAAGGCCCTTCTTGAAACCTCGTCAGATTCGTTGTGAATGAGTGTTAAATTGTGTCTTATACAGAAATATTGTGGTAAATGACATGTTGTTTAAAAAAAAAAAAAAGAAAAATAGCTCCTTAGTGAAATGGTGATCACTTTGTAACTTTTAGTTTTGTACAGTGTCTATGCCTGTGTAACACATTTGACCTTTTAAAATGTAAGCCAGTAGAATTTATGGAAAGATTCAGGCTTTTCAAAGCTAAAAAGGTAGATATTTTAAGAAACCCATCGTCTGGGGTATTTTAAGCAAAAGAAGCCATTAGCCTTATACACGTAGCTATATGTGTAAAATGTTTTCTGACTTTAAATTAGAATATGTTTAAATTTTTTTTCTGTTTTGCTTTATATTTGACTAATTGCCTTTCTTAATTTCTAAGGCATCTATTAAGTTGAATTTTTCAAAATTGCTTCTTCTTAAAAAGCTGATACATATTATTTGTCAAATCAAAGCTGAATTTAAAAGTAAATGTTTCAACTTTAGTAAGCTCTTAGTGGAACTGCAGTGACAGATGATTGATACTTTGTCCCTAAAATCTTCTGAAGTACTCAGTGTTTGCTTACTTATTCTGTGTAGTCCTGGCAAACTCTTTTCTCTTTGCAGAATGGGACAGCAGAAGAAGTGACTTCAGAAGAGGAGGAAGAGGAAGAGATGGCTGAAGTAGGTATTTTATATAAGAATAACATTTCATAACTATCTTCACTTTTGAACATTTTATTAATTTTCTAATCTCCTTTATAAACCATTGTTAATGTGGAATAATGAGAAGCACATTGAATTTGTAATTTAATACAATTTCTAAAATCTGGCTTTACCTCTAATTCATCGTATACTTTTTAGCAAATTTCTTATCTGATGTCCTTGGATTTTATTTCATGGAAAATAAGAGCTCTTAACATTTAGCACTAAAATTATATTTACATTTAATAGTAATCAGTACTTAACCTGATTTGGTTTAAGAATAGGAACTACGAAGTTTCAGAATTTTTGTGTTTGAATAAAAGGAGAATTTGACCACATTTCAGTGACTATTCACTCGAAGTAATGAAAACTATCTCATGTTGAAAAATCATATAAGAATATCAAAGAGGAAATTCCAAAGACACTGAGCTTAAGTCAGTTTAGTTGCCAGCCATTGATAAAATTTTAGACGTTTTCAGGCTCTGAGTCTTTGCATTTAAATTCAAACTTCATAATGAAGAATCTGTGTCTCTACATTGACCTGATACAAGGGATTTGAGTTCCACAGTCTTGGTTTTAAAACATTTTTCTGTTTGGATCTTAGAATTAATTTAGGTTATTACCTTAAATCTAAAATACACTTCTTAGAATGCCTTAGAACTAAAGTAGTTGTTGGTTTGTTTTGTGAGTCTGGAAGTAAAATAGTTCTTAACATTGTCCAGTTAGAATGATTTTTGGGGGGATAGATTTTTTTTTTAAATGTTTTCATGCAGTTTAACTTAGGAATAAACTGCAAGAAAACATTAAACTGGGACTTCCCTGGTGGTACAGTGGTTAGGAATCTGCCCTCCATTGCAGGGGGACGTGGGTTCGAGCCCTGGTCTGGGAAGGTCTCACATGCTGCAGGGCAACTAAGCCCGTGCGCCACACATACTGAACCTGCTCTCTAGAGCCCGTGAGCCACAACTGCTGAGCCCACGTGCCACAACTACTGAAGCCCGCACACCTAGAGCCCGTGCTTTGCAACAAGAGAAGCCACAACAATGAGAAGCCTGTGCACCTCAACGTAGAGTAGCCCCACTTGCCGCAACTAGAGAAAGCCCGTGCACAGCAACAAAGACCCAACACAGCCAAAAATAAATAAAAAAGAAAAAAAGAAAAATTAAACCTTTACCATGGGTCCAATGTACAATAAAGTAGACATTGTACTCAAAGAGTTTATGTACCTTTCTTTTTTCCCCTCACAAGATAATATGAAGAAAGGACAGCAGCATTTAGGGAAATCTAGAAAGGTGGGATGGACTTTGGAGATGTCAAATTAGGATAGGTGAAAAGATATCCTAGGCAACTAAAATAATGTGGTAAAAAGGCCCAGAACAACCCTGGGCATGGTGTGTTTGGGTGCATTGGACGCTGTCCTTTTGGGAGAAGGACATTGCTGTATTGGAGTCTTGGAAAGCAAGTTTGGCTAGAAAAGGCAGATGGCTAAGTCTTGAATTAGAGACAAATATGTTTATATTTGGTATGATTGTTGGTAAGGCCTTAAGCAGAGAATAGTGTACAGTGAATATTGTTTTGTAAAGATGATAATGATGAATTCTGTGTTGATTAATACTCAAGTGGAGAAATTTTGTGGATTAGAACATGACTGAGGTTGAAGTTGGAGGAGGAGGAGGAGGAGGTACAGGCCAAGGGTATTTGTGAGAACTCTGAAGAAAACAAGTGTAGGACAGAAAATTGTAGCTGAAAGGTGCAAACCAGGGGGAGGGAGCTCCATGAAGCATGCAGTCATAGACACGGTATGAATAAGAAAGGAATGTAATAGGAGCTGAAGAGATGGCAGTCCAAGAAAAAGACCATTGAGTCTGGACGAAAGTGGTCTAAATTATTAACCTGGTCTAGAAATCACAGTGAATTAGTCTGCTTGATAAAGTGGAGATAAAGTATAAACTACTTCTTTAGAGATTTTGATGATTGAGGTAAAGTTAGAAGAAAGGTAATAGAAAAAGGTTAGGATTTATTATACAAATCTATGCAGAATTTTTAAATTTGTAAGAGCTGATGCTAAGGGAAGGGAGGGAGAAGAATGTTGTAGTGATTAAAGATGTTGGCTTAGCGATACTCAAATTCTTTTTCTAACTTTTTTCCTAATTATAAAAATCAATAGGTGCTCACTACAGAAAACTTGGAAAAGGAAAAGCACTAAATGTCTCTATTGATAATTATTAGTATTTCAGTATGTGTCCTCCTATTCTTTTTTTCTGTGCTTATTTTGGCATAACTAAGATTCTATATATTCATTTTTGTATTCTGTGTTTTTCATTTCATTATTGATACAGAAGAAACCATTATGCTGTGTTGGCATTTTAATGGTCTTCCGGTATTCCATTGAATTAAGTTAACTGTTCTGATATTTTGCACATGAAGATTTTGTTTTTGTGGTTATAAAGTTGAAATAGGCATCTTTATGCCTAAATCTGTGTTCACATTTTAGACTAATTTCTAAACTGAATCTAATAGATTTCTAGAAGTCGAGTTATGGTTCTTGGTACCTCATGCTAAACTGTTGCAAAAGTTCCCTTTAATAGGAGATTTAAAGCAATTTAAGATGGCTCATTTGGTAGTAGTTATGGCTTTGTAAAACTATTAAATATGCTTTACTCAGATTCTAGCTTTAAAGTATAGTATATAAAAGGAGAGAACCTTTTGAATGGAATGTGAAGGCTTTTTTAGGATACATGTGTTCTCTTTGTTCTCTGAGTCAGGAATAATTTAGCTTTTGACATGAGCTTGAATAAGCTAAATTTTTAAATTTTTTTAGGATATAGAAGACTTAGATCATTATGAAATGAAGGAAGAAGAGCCTATTAGTGGGAAAAAGTCAGAGGATGAAGGAATTGAAAAAGAAAATTTGGCAATATTAGAGAAAATTAGGAAGACTCAAAGGCAAGACCATCTAAATGTAAGTATGTGTAAATGTATAGAACCTGGACTTTTGTGGTTAAGTAATTACGGTTGACCCTTGAACAATGCTGGGGTTAGGGGTGCTGACCTTGCACCGAAATCCACGTATAGCTTTACAGCCAGCCTTCCATATCCACGGTTCCACATCCGAGGATTCAACTAACTGCAGATTGTGTAGTACGTATTGAAAAAATCTGCATGTAAGTGGATCCACGCAGTTCAAACCTGTGTTGTTCAAGAGTCAGCTGTATAGGAATAATATAAATACAGGGCAATTCAATAAGATACCAATCAAAGCCACCCCCCTCCATCCCTGCCTTGGTTGTAGATTCAGCCATATGTTTTGTTGCCCTAGTTTCCCACCCCCCCCCACAACATTTCTCATCTATTGATAGGCACTTTCTACCCCGTTCATCTGAAATCATTGACTTTCCAACTTGTTTATCCTGTTTTCTCTCCTTACCTTTCTCCTGTGGGATGTGCAAATTTAAATTCAGTCTCTCGTACAAAGTATGATTCAAATTCTTTCTTCTTCATGAAGCTGCCATCTGGTTTGTCCTGCCCTGACTGAACCAAAAGTAATTTTTTCTTTTGACTTAACATCTTTTATGTGAAGCAGCATGGTGACAAACACAGCTGTGTGGCTTCATTTTCCTCAATTCTATAATGTGGACATTATGTACCATTTAGATGATTCCTGTAAATAATAAATGAGAACGATGTATATAAAATGCCCAGAGTAGGGAAATATCAAACTAAAGTCTAGCTATCCATCTCAATACTTATTATTTACTTACTGCCTTTGTTTTAGAGCTATTTATCAAACCCATGAAATCTGAGAACCAGTTCTTTTGTCCTGAGCATAGGTTCTCAAACACAGGGAATGAATTGTTATGCAAGGAGATGACAAGTGTTGTAAACAGGTAGATTACTCTCACTTCTTCAGTCCTATTTACTGTATTAATGTAATTGGCAAATCTTTCTTTAGAGAGCAAAGAAATTTAGCCAAGTCCTTATCTTGATTATTTTTTTTAAAAAAAGCTTGTAGTATCTAAGTTAAAGATATTTACGATACTTTCTGTATCTTGTGATTGCTTCCAGTTTGTGTGCTATAGTCAAAACAACTACAAATTATTGAACACTATCACATGACAAACTAAGCAAAGTCTTTTAACGTTTATATGCCTTCCCATTTGATTTCTTTTGTAAACCTGATTTTCTACCCCACCTCAAAGTGTAGTGCAACTTTTGAAGGTGCAACATTTAAAATTTTACAAGGTCAGGTTTTTTTAATTCAGAAGACATTCTAAATGTTTTTGTCTTACGATAAATAGTTCCATTCATATTCAGTCTTAGGATAAGATACTGGTGCATTTTCATCTTCAGAGAAGGTGGAACACTGAAAAGAACTGAAACCAGTTGCATATATGTGGACATGTTGTTTCTCAATTTCTTAATATGTAAACTAGATAGTTAGTATAAGATTCTTATAGTCTGATTAAGGGACCTGCTTTAGTTAATGTATCACATTGAGGGTCTTCTAGTATTTCCAGAAATGCATGGAGCTACTACACATCTATTAGAATGCCCAAAATCTGGAACACTGAAAACACCAAATGCTGGTGAGGATGTGGAGCGACAGGAAACTTTTCTAATCGCTGATGGGAACGCAAAATGGCACAGCCACTTTAGAAGACTGTCTGACAGATTCTTTCAAAACTAAACATACTCTTATCATACAATCCAGCAATTGAGCTCCTTGGTATTTGCCCAAATGAATTGAAAAGTTATGTCCACACAAAAACCTGCATGTAGATGTTTATAGCAGCTTTGTTCATAATTGCCAAAACTTGGAAGCAGTAGGAAAATGGATAAATAAACTATAGTACATCCAGGCAGTGGAATATTAGTCCCTGCTAAAAAAAAAAAAATAATAATAATAATGAGCTGTCAAGGACAGGACATAGACATGGAGGAACCTTAAATCCATATTACTAGGTGAAAGAAGCCAATCTGAAAAGGCTGCAGACTGTGTTTTCAACTATATGACATTCTGAAAAAGGCAAAACTATGGAGACAGTAAAAAGATCCGTGGTTGCCAGGGGTTTCGGGGTGGGGGGTGGGATGAATAGGCGGAGCATGGAGGACTTTTAGGGCAATGAAAATACTTTCTATGTTATTATGATGGGCGGATACTTGTCATTATCCAAATCCATAGAATGTACAGCACCAAAAGGTAAAGGTACCTTAAGGTAAATTATGGACTTCAGGAGTAATGATGTGTCCAAATAGGTTGATCAGTTGTAAGAAATGTACCTCCGAAGGATGCTGATAATGAGGGAGACTGTGCACTGTGGGGGGCAGCTATATGGGGAATCTCTGTACCTTCCTCTCAATTTTGCTGTGAACCTAAAACTGCCCACCCCAAATAAAATCGTAAAGAAGAAAAAAATTAATAAATTTTTTTTTAATTGATGAAATTTGAAATAGACCCTTACTAGTTCTAGGCTATTGGAGTGGCCATGGTGATCTGAACATAGGTTAGCTGTTTATTTATTTTTTTTCAGATGACAAATAGTAAATGAATCAGACCTGCCCCAAATTTATATTCCTACTGAAACTTCATGATCATTGATTTAATTGAACTTAACTTTTTTGACTTCTTAAAATGTTGAGTGGTGATCCATTTTTACGATATCATTGTAAACGTTTATTTCAGGTTCAGATACCTTAAATCTTTAGTTATTTAAATCAGTAGATCCTGGTAAACAGCAAATTTTATGTTTCAGGGTGCAGTGTCTGGGTCTGTACAAGCTTCAGATAGACTTATGAAAGAGCTCAGGGACATATACAGATCACAGAGTTATAAAACAGGTAAGGACCTCTGGATCTCTGCTGTTGTCCTTATGCCCTTTTAAATTTTCAGATAGTAACTTCATTTCTTATAGTATAACTGGACAGAAACAGAAATGTTTATTAACTTTATTTTAGGAATGTGAAACACAAATTTAATCAAGTTACCAAAAGACGGGGTAAAATAGGATGAGTTCACTTGTTTGGATTTTTAAAAATGTTTTTATGGACACATAATTTTTTATCTTCTTGCTGATGGGGATTAACTCATGATTTTTATCTTCTGGGAAAGGTACAAGAAATATATGCTTTGGAAAATAAATGAGTATATGTTTATTGTATGAACAGAGAACTGTTGTCAAGTTGATTTTTATGTTCTTTTTTCCTTTTTTTGAAAACAACATAATCAACTCTTATTGTAGTTAATGGTATTACTTTTAAAAATTTATAGTTTGACTTAAGAGTTCTTTCTTACCCAATAAGGCTTAAATATTATGGAATCTCTCTAATTGAAATAAAATTCCCTCAGATTATTGCAGAGAGTCTAACAGTATTGAATAAGAGAAAGAGCCAAACTTTAGTTTGTTTGAAAAGGTAGCATTATGATCCATTAAGAATTTTTCGGAGTGATCAAGTCTAAATCATTAGAGCTTACTTAAAAACAAACAAGCAAAAAAACCCCCCTACTTTATAGAGTCCAAGATAAGTCAAATTTGTTTCTGAGGTTGTTAGAAGTTTTGGTGTCCTAACAGTTCCTCTTATAAGAAATCTAAAAGTTTGTGTGTAGAAACATAATAAAGTTAAATATTTGAATACTGGTTTACCTTAAAATGTTCAGTCATCACTTGTTTGTTACTGCATTATTTGTAGTAGCAAAAAATTAAATTAATAACCAGCTATATGGTGGAATTAAGTTATGGCTTATCCATAAAATAAATTACTACAGTTATTAAAAAGATTGACAATAAATTTTTATATTCTAATGGAAAGATGTCCCAAAAAGTTGAAGAAAGATTATAAAACTGTATGTAGAGGGATTCCATTTTAATAGAACTGTTTGCATATATGCATAGGAGAAAAGTCTTAAGTACATATGATTTTGCATAAGCTTTTTTTTCCTCTTACAATTAATGGTAAACAGTTTTTCAACCCCAAAAATCCTCTTCATTGATGGCTTTAGTTGTTCATCTGTTAACGGTATAAGATACTCAGCTCCAGCACCAAAATATTTATAATGCAGCTTAGTTGTTCCATGTTTTAATGGCAAAATTCGTAGCTTTTGTTGGCTATTTAGTGTATATATTTACACCAGAGCAATAGTTATAAGATCAAATGAAGAGTAACTAACATGCCCTATACCTTTACAGGGATTTATTCAGTGGAACTCATAAATGACAGTTTATATGACTGGCATGTTAAACTGCAGAAGTAAGTGCTTTTTTATGCTAATCCACTCTTTTTAATGGTAGACTATCACAGTGGAGATTTTTTTCCCCCTTAATTTGATACCTATTTACTGTGGCTTTTACTTACTGTTTCTGTAGAAATAGTTCTTAGGTTGTTAAAATGAGTTGTTTCTTGGGCTTAATAAGTAAAGTGAGAAAGAAGGAGGAGAAAAAGAAGAGCCAGCTGTGGGAAAAAGCGTTTCATGGAGTTAATGAGACAATTAGGAACTATACAAACAAAAGTGTATAAATAACTTGATGAGATTGACTGTGACAACCAGTTTATATTTGAAATAAGAAATTTGAGTAGGGCCTGAATATATAGAACAGTTGTAGACAAATTTAGATATTTTTAGTGATTTCACTTTTTCTGGTCTTGTCCATGGTAAATTTCTCTCCTTGAACCCCTTGTCTAATAATACAGTTTGAGAGAAGCAGACTTTCTTGAGAAGATTATGTACATATGACCCTTTCCTTTAGAATAACTGCTAACTTTGCATGCCCTTAGGAGAGTAGGTGTAGAATACTGTGATCTCTTTTTGGACATTTAATCCCAAGGCGTTGGAGGCTATAGTTAATTTGTTTTTCCAGGAACCATAGAGCAGCTTTAGACCTTCTCTGTTTGGAATTTACCCTAGGGGCTCTGTTTTAGCTCTTGGAATGGTTCATTTTTGAGTTTAGTGAGAAAAGAAATCTGACTTTTTGTTTGAACTGTTTTTTGTTTTGTAATTCTTAGGGTTGATCCTGATAGTCCTTTGCACAGTGATCTTCAGATCTTAAAAGAAAAAGAAGGCATAGAATATATTTTGCTTAACTTCTCTTTTAAGGTAAGAAAATTGTAAGGGGACTCCATATGCTTCTAATGGCAACGTATATTTGTACAATTGCTTTGGAAAACCATTTGGTATAACTTGGTAAAGTAGAAGATACTCATATCCTGTGGTCCAGGAATTCTCCTCCTAGATATATAACCTGCAAGAAATGAGTACTTAGATGCACCAGGAGACAAACACAAGAATGTTCAAAGCAGCATTGTTTATAATAGCCTCAAATAAAAATAACCCAAGTGTCTGTTCCAATAGAATGGAGCACTGTGGTATTCATAAAACGGAATAGAGCTATGTGCAACAAGATAGATGAATCTTAAATACAGTGTTGAGCAAAAGAAACCATATTCCCAAAACATGTTTTGTACCATTTCATTAGTACAGCTCAAAAATAGGTAAAACTGAATTATATTATTTAAGCATGCCTTCTCATCGGAGGCAGTATTCCCCCGAATGGGGTGAAAATTGGTCCTTGGAGTGAAAAAGTCTTAAATATTACAATAGTCTGTAGCCCTTCAAAGGGCCACAATACATAAACAGATACACAGTATGTCTGTGGTATTAAAAGTTTTGTCGGGGAGCAGGACGGGGAGGAGTTAGGAAAAAATTATTCTAAAAAGGCTTCTTAGTGGAACAAAAATGAGAAATATTTATGGATTCATACTTGGGCAATAAAACTATCAAGAGAAACGAAGATGTGATTACCATACAGTAGGATAGCAAGTACATCTAGCTAAGCGGGGAGGGAGTTGTGAGCTGAAAGGGACACATGGGGGCTTCTTGTTTATTGACTGTAGTCTGTTTCTTGACCAGGGTGGTAGTTGCATGGATACTATTTCATGCTAGTTTGTAATGGTGTACCTTTATATTTTGTGCACTTTTCTAAATTTATGTGTTATATTTGTTTTTAAAAGATGCTAAAAAATAAAGGTTAAAGCAATGGAATCTACGTAAAATGTAGTGGTTTTAAATCTTTGTTTAAAAAAAGTAGGAAGTGTTTCTAAGGGGTTATATTTTAATTATTTGGAGCTTCTTTTTGACCTGTTCTTTGAAATTGAGAAAAAATTGTGTAACAGTTGTCTTGCAGGTAAACTTTTTTTTTCCCCCCATTTCAGTTAGGTGGACTTCAATGCACTAGGTGCTATAGAAGGCTTGAGGACATGGGGCATCTAAATAATCCCTGTTCTTCAAGAGCCTGTAGTCTTTCTGGGGAGAAATCTGTGAGGGAAACTGTAGGGCTTTGGAGATCATGATGAAGAGTCTGGGAGCTTACCTTAATGCAGTAAAAAGCCAACAGAGGTTTTTAGGCAGGGGCATGATTGATCTGTTAGGCTTTTTATTTTATTTTTAAAGAAGAATTAGTATGCCTTCAGCATCAGAGTAGATAGGATAGAGTAGATTTCTGGGAGACTAGTTGGGGACTTTGATTTTAATCTGAGCAAAGAGCAATGAAGGTTGGTAGTGGTAGGAATAGGTGAGAATAGATGGATATGAGATGTTTTGAAGGAAGAAAACAAAAGACATGAAAGGATACTTTTATACTTGCAAAAAGGGTAATTTTCTGAAAGCTGCTTACTTAGCTTTTGTGTGTGTATATTCTTGTTTGGGCTTATATCCTCATTTATGATTGAACTTTCTTCAAATAGCCCAAATGTCAAATGTCATTGTTTTCCCACAGCTTTGTTATTGTAGAAATTATTGTGGCTATCAACTGGGTTGTCTTCCTAGAGAGTGAATCTGGTATATATTTACTGAAATTGCTAGTGACTGTATTTTTACTGATGCATATGGTGAAGAAAAACCCTAAGAATGTATCTTTTTAAAAAATACATGCAAAATATTTTTAACCTGAAATCTAAGCAATCATATTAAATCATATTCCCATAGGCCCAACACCAAGCTTAAGAAATAGAACCTTATCAATATCTTTGAAGACTGATGTGGGCCCCTCCCCTCTTACTTCGTCTTTCAGAGATATCTTTTAAGGGAATCTGAAATCTTGACCAGGAAACTGAAGGTTTTGTGACTGCAGATAGCGTTTTCATTATATTTTCCTGCTTTAGGTAGAACTTCAGGGAGGGGATGATCTGGGAGGTAAATGGCTGAAATTCTGTTGGATTTGTTTCTGAACCATGGTTCCTGATATCAGAAAGAAGGGCCTTTGCTAGGGTTGAAGTATTTCTTGAGAGGCCTGGGAAGAATGTGATTGCCTTGAGCTAACTGACCTTACTAAGAGGATCTTAAACTCAATTGCCAAGTTACTAGTATCGGGATTCATAGACTTTGGAGGATTAGCAAGTATGACTCAGAAAGAAGGAGTCACAGAAGGAGCATGAACAGTATTTAGGGCCTTGGATGGCCATGGTGACAACTTGAGGGTCATAAAGAGTAAGAAAATGAAACTTGAGATGTAACATGACACAAGGATGGGGAAGGGGAAGGGGTAGGAGGGAATGGGACCTGTTAGATTTGTCAGCAACTTGGTAAGGAAGTGGTGGTCTGGCTTTTCAGGCCACATCTGATCTACTGAGTTGAATTTTGAGGTTGTACTTTAAGAAGGGTTTATTTAGACAAATCTGGGTTTATTTAGAGAATAGTAGCAAGGATTAGAAAGATTCCATACCATGTCCTAAGATAGCAGGTGAAATTATAGATTTGGAGAGGAGAACATGGGGGTTCCTGATACCTTGTCTTCAACTATTTGAAGGGCTGTATGTGTATAAATATTAGTTTGATTAGTTTTTGATGAACACAAGCCATGACAATAGAATTAGTAAGTCAAGCTGTAAAGAGACAATTTTCAATTCAATATAAGGAGGTGATGTATAACTATTTAGAGCCATCTGATGATGGCTCTAGTCTTTTAAAAATAGAATGTGCCTCATGGCTGAGAATAGCTTGGAAGCCCAAGATGTTGATTTGGAAATCGGATAACTTTATGACATCCGTGTAAAACCTGAGGTTCTTAGTTTCTGAGTTAGTATACCACAATAGCTCGCATATCTTTTTTTTTTTTTTTTTGGCCACACTGCACGGCTTGTGGGATCTTAGTTCCTTGCAGGATCTTAGTTCCCTAACCAGGGACTGAACCCGGACCCTTGGCAGTGAAAGCGTAGAGTCCTAACCACTGGACCACCAGGGAATTCCCTCTTGCATATCTATTTAAACAGAAACCTTCCTCCACCCCACCCACCAATGCCTGTAAACAACCCCCCCACAACCCCATGCCTTTTTATTTCTGTAAAATCTTGATTACTGAGTTCCAAGGTACAGAGTTTATGGAATAGAATCCTTGTGTTTTGATGTAGAATAGTTAATCTGAAGGATTACTTAAAATGAAGGGAGTTCTCACTGTCACATAATCAATTAAAAGAGGTTTTGGGGCTTCCCTGGTGGCACAGTGGTTAAGAATCCGCCTGCCAATGCAGGGGACACGGGTTCGAGCCCTGGTCTGGGAAGATCCCACATGCCGTGGAGCAACAAAGCCTGTGTGCCATAACTACCGAGCCTGTGCTCTAGAGCCCGTGAGCCACAACGACTGAAGCCCGCGTGCCTAGAGCCCGTGCTACGCAACAAGAGAAGCCAATGCAATGAGAAGCCCGCGCACTGCAACCAAGAGTAGCCCCCCGCTCGCTGCAACTAGGGAAAGCCCGCATGCAGCAATGAAGACCCAATGTAGCCAAAAATAAATAAATTTATATATATAAAAACAAGGTGTTGTAGTCACTCATTTGGGATCACATATTTAAAGATCTGAAATATAGAAAATTAAATGAAGTTGTACTTTACCAAGCTTTGCATCTATGCCTTTCTTTATCTGTTAAGTTGTAGATAAAAGGTAAGCTACTTATTTGGAAGTAGATTGTAATAACTGTCATTAAGCTAGTTTCTTGTGTGGGTAGATTTCTTCTTTTTCTGCCTTGCAGTAGATAGCTAAGATTATCTGTTTTAGCCGTCAGAAGTGTGCTTTTTTATCTCCCTCTCCTATTAGGATTGAATTTACATAGTTTACATGTTCCTCAGAATCTTACTTGAGGATGGGTAGTAAGGTACTGGAATTATCCTGGTTATTTTTCCAGTTAAAACTGTAGTTTTGTGTTCCTTAGAAATAACTGATGAAACAAATGTTTGTTTAGCTCTTTTACTTGCAAACTGATTTTATAAGAGGTGTTAGTTTCTTATTTATTTGAACACAGAAATCAGAAGTAATTTCTCTTAGACTTCCTGACATATCTTCATGGAGGCAGTATGCTGTTTATTCTGCTCCTCTGTTGTAGGAAAGTGAGGTGTAGCCTTCTTGGCCTCCTGGCCACTGGAGACTGACCTCTAACACTCTTGGCCACTTCAGCTACCATCTTTACTTCAGTTCATTCAGAGAAAAAGTTTTATTCTTTTGGAAACCTCAGTTTCCAGGACTGAAAATTTGAAACAGAGAATTGTGCAGCCAGAGAGTTAGCTGAGGTTCTGTTCTCTCATCTTGCCATTATATATTTTTATCAGGTCTGATGATCGTTGTCAGATTAATTGGAGCAATTATCTATTTGCATTTAATGTTGGTATTGCTATTCGGGTTTAAATCTGTCTCATTTACTTGTCCTTGCTCCATGCTTTTTTCCCCCACATTCTTTTGGATTTTTTTTTTTTTTTTTTATTACTCCAGTTTCCCACCTCTGTTAGCTTGGTGCTTATCATCCTTTACTCTGATTTACTACCTTACAATTATAATACATATCCTTAGCTTGTCAAAGTATAATATAAATTTGTTAATTTGTGTTTTTCCTTTTCCTTGTCAAGGCAAAGACCTTAGAACATGTACACCCTGCCAAATACGTGCTGTTGTTGTCATGCATTTAGTTCTATATTTATCTAAAACCTTATACATTATTGTTACATAATTCATCAGTATTCATTTGGATCTTTGTACATATTAGCTCTTTTCATGGTCTTTATTCTCCAGGTTTCCATCTAGGATCTTCTTTCTCTTGCGTGAAGAATATCCTTTTTTGTTTCCTTCAGTGTGGGTCTGCTTATAGGAAAATATCTTTATTTGGACTTCACTTTTGGAAAGTATTTTTTTTTATATATATAATTTTCAGTACCCTAAATTTTCTTCTTTTAAGAGGTGAATTTTATTTATTTATTTATTTATGTGTTTATTTTTGGCTGTGTTGGGTCTTCGTTTCTGTGCGAGGGCTTTCTCTAGTTGCGGCAAGTGGGGGCCACTCTTCATCGCGGTGCGCGGGCCTCTCACTCTCCCGGCCTCTCTTGTTGCGGAGCACAAGCTCCAGATGCGCAGGCTCAGTAGTTGTGGCTCACGGGCCCAGTTGCTCTGCGGCATGTGGGATCTTCCCAGAACAGGGCTCGAACCCCTGTCCCCTGCATTGTCAGGCAGACTCCCAACTACTGCGCTACCAGGGAAGCCCCTGGAAAGTATTTTTATTGTGTATAGATTTTTAGTTTGGAGATTCCTTTCTTTCAGCACCTCAAAGATATCATTCCCTTATTATAGCTTCCATTGTTTCTCTTGAAGTATTTATAGTGCGTAAATCTCACGAAACCTTTAATCAGTTCTGGAAAATTTTCAGACATTATCAGGCATTCTCTCTTCAAATATTGCATCTGTCCCATTCCAGGACTCTACATATATGATTAGCCTTTTCAATACATTTCCCTATGTCTTGTTTATTATCTGCATTTTCCACATTTTTCTCTCTCTTGGCTTCATTTGGGATGTTTTCTGACCTATTTTTCTAGCATACTGAATTTCTCTTCCAAGTCTCCATGGTGGTAAACTCATCCATTAAGTTATTAATTTCAGTAACTGTATTTCTAAGCTTCAGAATTCCTATATAGTTCATTTTTATAATTTTAATTTTCTGCCAAGGTTTTCAATCTTGCCTTTTCTTACACATACTCAGCATAGTTATTTTAAAATCTGTGTCTGATAACTCTCTTATTTTGACCCCTTATAGTTTTGTCTGTAGTTTGCTTCTTGTTTTCTGATCATGTTGTCTTTAAGTTTTTTTTTTGTTTTAAACATCTTTATTGAAGTATAGTTGCTTTACAATGTTGTGTTAGTTTCTGCTGTATAACAAAGTGAATCAATTTTATGTATACATATATCCCCATATCCCCTCCCTCTTGTGTCTCCCTCCCACCCTCCCTATCCCACCCCTCTAGATGGTCACAAAGCACCAAGCTGATCTCCCTGTGCTATGCAGCTGCTTCCCACTAGCTAGCTATTTTACATTTGGTAGTGTATATATGTCAATGCTACTCTCTCACTTCGTGCCAGCTTACCCTTCCCCCTCCCCGTGTCCTCAAGTCCATTCTCTACGTCTGCGTCTTTATTCCTGTCCTGCCCCTAGGTTCTTCAGAACCTTTTTTTTTTGTTTTTTAGATTCCGTATATATGTGTTAGCATATGGTATTTGTTTTTCTCTTTCTGACTTACTTCACTCTGTATGACAGACTCTAGGTCCATCCACTTCACTACAAATAACTCAATTTCGTTTCTCGTTATGACTGAGTAATATTCCATTGTATGTATGTGCTGCATCTTCTTTATCCATTCATCTGTCGATGGACACTTAGGTTGCTTCCATGTCCTGGCTATTGTAAATAGTGCTACAGTGAACATTGTGGTACATGACTCTTTGTTTTTTTAATAAATTTATTTATTTATTTATTTATGGTTGTGTTGGGTCTTCATTGCTGTGTGCGGGCTTTCTCTGGTTGCTGCAAGCGGGGGCTACTCGTCATTGCGGTATGTGGGCTTCTCATTGTGGTGGCTTCTCTTGTTGCGTAGCACGGACTCTAGGCACGCGGGCTTCATTAGTTGTGGCACGTGGGCTCAGTAGTTGTGGCTCACAGGCTCTAGAGCGCAGGCTCAGTAGTTGGGGCACACAGGCTTAGTTGCTCCGTGGCATGTGGGATCTTCCCAGACCAGGGCTTGAACCCGTGTCCACTGCATTGGCAGGCAGCTTCTTAACCATTACGCTATCAGAGAAGCCCAACATGACTCTTTTTGAATTTTGGTTTTCTCAAGGTATATGCCCAGTAGTGGGATTGCTGGGTCGTATGGTAGTTCTAGTTTTAGTTTTTTAAGGAACCTCCATACTGTTCTCCATAGTGGCTGTATCAATTTACATACCCACCAACAGTGGAACAGGGTTCCCTTTTCTCCACACCCTCTCCAGCATTTATTGTTTGTAGATTTTTTGTTGATAGCCATTCTGACCAGTGTGAGATGATACCTCATTGTAGTTCTGATTTATATTTCGCTAATGATTAATGATGTTGAGCATCCTTTCATGTGTTTGTTGGCAATCTGTATATCTTCTTTGGAGAAATGTCTATTTAGGTCTTCTGCCCATTTTTGGATTGGGTTGTTTGTTTTTTTGTTACTGAGCTGCATGAGCTGCTTGTATATTTTGGAGATTAATCCTTTCTCTGTTGCTTCGTTTACAAATATCTTCTCCCATTCTGAGGGTTGTCTTTTTGTCTTGTTTATGGTTTCCTTTGCTGTGTGAAAGCTTTGAAGTTTCATTAGGTCCCATTTGTTTATTTTTGCTTTTATTTCCATTTCTCTAGGAGGTGGGTCAAAAAGGATCTTGCTGTGATGTATATCATCGAGTGTTTTGCCTATGTTTTCCTCTAAGAGTTTTATAGTGTCTGGCCTTACATTCAGGTCATTAGAGTTTATTTTTGTGTATGGT
Organism: Grampus griseus; assembly: GCF_964374135.1. Classification (NCBI taxonomy): domain Eukaryota; kingdom Metazoa; phylum Chordata; class Mammalia; order Artiodactyla; family Delphinidae; genus Grampus; species Grampus griseus. Next base: position 119,475,754 of record NC_139018.1, on the reverse strand, counting down.
GTTAGGGAGTGTTCTAATTTCATTCTTTTATATGTAGCTGTCCAGTTTTCCCAGCACCACTTACTGAAGAGGCTGTCTTTTCTTTACTGTATATTCTTGCCTCCTTTATCAAAGATAAGGTGACCATATGTGCATGGGTTTGTCTCTGGGCTTTCTATCCTGTTCCATTGATCTGTCTTTCTGTTTTTGTGCCAGTACCATATTGTCTTGATTACTGTAGCTTTGTAGTATAGTCTGAAGTCAGGGAGCCTGATTCCTCCTGCTCCGTTTTTCGTTCTCAAGATTGCTTTGGCTATTCGGGGTCTTTTGTGTTTCCATACAAATTGTGAAATTTTTTGTTCTAGTTCTGTGAAAAATGCCAGTGGTAGTTTGATAGGGATTGCATTGAATCTGTAGATTGCTTTGGGTAGTAGAGTCATTTTCACAATGTTGATTCTTCCAATCCAAGAACATGGTATATCTCTCCATCTATTTGTATCATCTTTAATTTCTTTCATCAGTGTCTTATAATTTTCTGCATACAGGTCTTTTGTCTCCTTAGGTAGGTTTATTCCTAGATATTTTATTCTTTTTGTTGCAATGGTAAATGGGAGTGTTTTCGTGATTTCACTTTCAGATTTTTCATCATTAGTTTATAGGAAAGCCAGAGATTTCTGTGCATTAATTTTGTATCCTGCTACTTTACCAAATTCATTGATTAGCTCTAGTAGTTTTCTGGTAGCGTCTTTAGGATTCTCTATGTACAGTATCATGTCATCTGCACGGTATCATGTCATCTGCAAATAGTGACAGTTTTACTTCTTTTCTGATTTGGATTCATTTCTTTTTCTCTCTGATTGCTGTGGCTAAAACTTACAAAAGTATGTTGAATAATAGTGGTGAGAGTGGGCAACCTTGTCTTGCTCTTAATCTTAGAGGAAATGGTTTCAGTTTTTCACCACTGAGAACGATGTTGGCTGTGGGTTTGTCATATATGGCCTTTATTATGTTGAGGCAGGTTCCCTCTGAGCCTGCTTTCTGGAGAGTTTTTATCATACGTGGGTGTTGAATTTTGTCGAAAGCTTTTTCTACATCTATTGAGATGATCATATGGTTTTTATTCTTCAAATTGTTAATATGGTGTATCACATTGATTGATTTGGGTATATTGAAGAATCCTTGCATTCCTGGGATAAACCACACTTTATCCTGGCGTATGATCCTTCTAATGTGCTGTTGAAGTCTGTTTGCTAGTATTTTAAAGAAGATGATGGAGATAGGAGTTTATTAATTAATTTATTTCTGTTGTGTTGGGTCTTCGTTTCTGTGCGAGGGCTTTCTCTAGTTGTGGCAAGTGGGGGCCTCTCTTCATCGCTGTGTGTGGGCATCTCACTGTCGCGGCCTCTCTTGTTGCGGAGCACAGGCTCCAGACACGCAGGCTCAGTAGTTGTGGCTCTTGGGCCTAGTTGCTCAGCGGCATGTGGGATCTTCCCAGACCAGGGCTTGAATCCGTGTCCCCTGCATTAGCAGGCAGATTCTCAACCACTGTGCCACCAGGGAAGCCCTGTTTGCTAATATTTTGTTGAGGGTTTTTGTATCTGTGTTCCTCAGGATATTGGCCTGTAGCTTTCTTTTTTGGGACATCTTTGTCTGGTTCTGGTATCAGGGTGATGGTGGCCTCATAGAATGAGTTTGGAAGTGTTCCTCCCTTGCTGTATTTTTTATTTATTTTTATTTTTTGCGGTACGTGGGCCTCTCACTGTTGTGCCCTCTCCCATTGCCGAGCTCCGGATGCGCAGGCTTAGCGGCCATGGCTCATGGGCCTAGCCCCTCCGCGGCATGTGGGATCTTCCTGGACCGGGGCACGAACCTGTGTCCCCTGCATCGGCAGGCGGACTCTCAACCACTGCACCACCAGGGAAGCCCCCTCTGCTGTATTTTTGAAGAGCTTGAGAAGGCTAGGTGTTAGCTCTTCTCTAAATGTTTGATGGAATTCACCTGTGAAGCCATTGGGTCCTGGGCTATTGTTTGTTGGAAGATTTTTAATCACAGTTTCAATTTCAGTGCTCACGATTGGTCTATTTATATTTTCTATTTCTTCCTGGTTCAGTCTCAGAAAGATTTGGTTTTCTAAGAATTTGTCCGTTTCTTCCAGGTTGTCCATTTTATTGGCATATAGTTGCTTGTAGTAATCTCTCATGATTCTTTGTATTTCTGCAGTGTAAGTTGTTACTTCTCGTTTTTCATTTCTAATTCTGCTGATTTGAGTCTTCTCCCTTTCTTGATGAGTCTGGCTAATGGTTTATCAATTTTGTTTATCTTCTCAAAGAACCAGCTGTTAGTTTTATTGATCTTTGCTCTTGTTTCCTTTATTTCTTTTTCCTTTATTTCTGATCTACATGATTTCTTTTTGCTAACTTTGTGTTTTTTTGGTTCTTCTTTCTCTAATTGCTTTTTTTTTTTTTTGTAAAAGGCGAAAGATTTATTCTATCTGAAGAGAAACCAGAGTATTCTAATTGCTTTAGTGTAAGGTTAGTGTTGTTTATTTGAGATGTTTCTTGAGGTAGGATTGTATTGCTATAAACTTCCCTCTTAGAACTGCTTTTGCTGCATCCCATAGATTTTCAGTCATCGTGTTTTCATTGTCATTTGTCTCTAGGTATTTTTTGGTTTCCTCTTTGATTTCTTCAGTGATCTCTTGGTTATTTAGTAACGTATTGTTTAGCCTCCATGTGTTTGTGTTTTTTACAGTTGTTTTTCCTGTAATTGATATTTCATAGTGTTGTGGTTGCAAAAGATACTTGATATGATTTCAGTTTTCTGAAATTTACCAAGGCTTGATTTGTGACCCAAGATATTATCTCTTGTGAAGAATGTTCCATGAGCACTTGAGAAGAAGGTGTAGTCTGTTCTTTTTGGATGGAAGGTCCTATAAATATCAATTAAGTCCAGCTTGTTTAATGTGTCATTTTAAGCTTGTGTTTCCTTATTTATTTTCATTTTGGATGATCTGTTCACTGGTGAAAGTGGGGTGTTAAAGTTCCCTACTATTACTGTGTTACTCTCAATTTTCCCTTTTATGGCTGTTAGTATTTGCCTTATGTGTTGAGGTGCTCCTATTTTGGGTGCATAAATATTTACAATTGTTATATCTTCTTCTTGGATTGATCCCTTGATCATTATGTAGTATCCTTCTTTGTCTCTTGTAATAGTCTTTATTTTAAAGTCTATTTTGCCTGATATGAGAATTGCTACTCCAGCTTTCTTTTGATTTCTATTTGCATGGAATATCTTTGTCCATCCCCTCACTTTCAATCTGTTCGTGTCCCTAGGTCTGAAGTGGGTCTCTTGTAGATAGCATATATATGGGTCTTATTTTTGTATCCATTCAGCCAGTCTATGTCTTTTGGTTGGAGCATTTAATCCATTGACATTCAAGGTAATTATTGATATGTATGTTCCTATTACCATTTTCTTAATTGTTTTGGGTTTGCTTATGTAGGGCTTTTCCTTCTCTTGTGTTTCCTGGCTAGAGAAGTTCCTTTAGCATTTGTTGTAAAGCTGGTTTGGTGGTGTTGAATTCTATTAGCTTTTGCTTGTCTGTAAAGGTTTTAGTTTCTCCGCTGAATCTGAATGAGATCCTTGCTGGGTAGAGATCCTTGCTGGGTAGAGTAATCTTGTTTGTAGGTTTTTCCCTTTCATCACTTTAAATATGTCCTGCCACTCCTTTCTGGCTTGCAGAGTTTCTGCTGAAAGATCAGCAGTTAACCTTATGGGGATTCCCTTGTATGTTATTTGTTGCTTTTCCCTTGCTGCTTTTAATATTTTTTCTTTGTATTTAATTTTTGTTAGTTTGATTAATATGTGTCTTTGTGTGTTTCTCCTTGGATATATCCTGTATGGGACTTTGCACTTCCTGGACTCGATTGACTATTTCCTTTCCCATGTTGGGGAAGTTTTCAACTATAATCTTTTCACATATTTTCTCAGTCCCTTTCTTTTTCTCTTCTTCTTCTGGGACCCCTATAATTCGAATGTTAGTATGTTAAATGTTGTCCCAGAGGTCTCTGAGACTGTCCTCAATTCTTTTCATTCTTTTTTCTTTATTCTCCTCTGCAGTAGTTATTTCCACTGTTTTATCTTCCATGTCACTTATCCATTTTTCTGCCTCAGTTATTCTGCTATTGATTCCTTCTAGAGAATTTTTAAATTCGTTTATTGTGTTGTCCATCATTGTTTGTTTGCTGTTTAGTTCTTCTAGGTCCTTGTTAAACATTTCTTGTATTTTCTCCATTCTATTTCCAAGATTTTGGATCATGTTCACTCTCATTATTCTGAATTCTTTTTCAGGTAGACTACTTATTTCCTCTTCATTTGTTTGGACTGGTGGTTTTTACCTTGTTCCTCCATGTGCTGTGTATTTCTCTGTCCTCTCACTTTGTTTAACTTACTGTGTTTGGGGTCTCCTTTTCACAGGCTGCAGCTTCTTAGTTCCCATTGTTTTTGGTGTCTGCCCACAGTCGGTGAGGTTGGTTGAGTGGGTTGTGTAGGCTTCCTGGTCGAGGGGACTAGTGCCTGTGTTCTGGTGGGTGGGGCTGGATCTTGTCTCTCTGGTGGGCAGTGCCGTGTGTTGGTGGGTTTTGGTGTGTATGTGAACTTAGTATGATTTTAGGCAGCCTCTCTGCTAATGGGTGAGGTTGTGTTCCTGCCTTGTTTGGCATGGGGCATACAGCACTGGAGCTTTGCTGGCCATTGCGTGGAGCTGGGTCTTAACGTTGAGGAGGAGATCTCTGGGAGAGCTCTCGCCAGTTGATATTATGGGGGGTCGGGAGGTCTCTGGTGGTCCAGTGTCCTGAACTCGGCTATCCCACCTCAGAGGCTCAGGGCTGACACCTGGCTGGAGACCAAGACCCTGTCAGCCACGTGGCTCAGAAGAAAAGGGGGGAAAAAAGAAAGAAAATTAAAATTAAAAAAAAATACATTAACATAAAAAAAAATTAAAAAAGAAGAGAGCAACCAAACCAATAAACAAATCTACCTGATAACAAGAGCTAAAAACTAAACTAAGGTAAACATGAGAAACAAATCAGTTGCAGACAGCAAACCCCAAGTCTACAGTTGCTTCTAAAGTCCACTGCCTCAATTTTGGGATGATTTGTTGTCTATTCAGGCATTCCACAGATGCAGGGTACATCAAGTTGATTGTGGGGATTTAATCCTCTGCTCCTGAGGCTGCACGGAGAAATTTCCCGTTCTCTTTGTTCGCACAACTCCTGCTGTTCATCTTTTGTTTTGGCCCCCCTTGTGCGTGTAGGTCGCCTTCAGGCATCTTTTGGGAAGTCTGAGGTCTTCTGCCAAGGTTCAGTACGTGTTCTGTAGACGTTGTTCCACTTGTAGAAGTATTTTTGATGTATTTGTGGGGAGGAAGGTGATCTCCATGTCTTAGTCCTCCGCCATGTTGAAGGTCCCCTCTTCTGAACTGTGGCCTGAAGAGCAAGCATATCTTCTACACCTGCTTATCAGAGGCCTTGCCATTCCATTGTAGGCATTGAAAAAATGGCTTTCCCTGGAGACTTTACAGAAGCTAGACAGACCCCTGGTTTGGGTGTACCACAGACACGCGGGCACCCAGGTCACTGAGGCCACAAGCACCGCCCAGGGTACTGACAAGCTGCAGGGCCACATTTAGCACAGGGAAGGAACCTGGAGGAGCTGCTCTTTGAATGCAGGCAACTCACGTGGAGCCTCAAGTGCAAGAAGACCAGGCCTCACATGGCTGTCTTTAAGTCTTTTATGACTGGTTATTTTTGATGATAGATATTATATATGAAAAATTAGAGAGGTAATTCGAAGCCTTAGATGCTGTTGCTCTACAGAGAAGATGTACCTTTGCCCCTGTCAGGTGCTTGGGCAGTAGCAATCCAGGATCACTGAATCCAGAAAGGCATTGAGATGATGTAAAGATTGGCTTCATTCCATCAGGGCAGTTTGTGGTTTGTCCTTCAGGGTCCCAACCTAAAGTGTTGGAGCCTAATAAAGGTCTCCCTTGGTGGACCCTGAGATCCAATTTTTATCTTCTTAGCCCTAGCTTCTTAACCTCTTATCTTCCTCTCCTGTAATTGAAAGAAAACCCAAAGGGAAAGAAAAGGCCCCACTCTCTGGGGTTCCCTTTCTCTTCCTGATCTTAGCTCTGTAATTGTACATTTTTGTCTACCTTTTCTAATTCTTAGCCAGAGGATCGATCCAAATTACCTAGTCTATCATTATTGGGATGGTTCCTTTATATAGTTCTGTTGGACATGGAACACGTTTGTGTATTTCTTTTTTATTTGAATTTTATTTTTTTTATACAGCAGGTTCTTAGTAGTCATCTATTTTATACACATCAGTGTATACATGTCAATCCCAATCTCCCAATTCATCCCACAACCCCCCTCAACCCAACCCCGCCACTTTCCCCCCTTGATGTCCATACGTTTGTTCTCTACATCTGTGTCTCAACTTCTGCCATGCAAACTGGTTCATCTGTACCATTTTTCTAGGTTCCACAGATATGCATTAATATGCGTTACTTGGTTTTCTCTTTCTGACTGACTTCCCTCTGTATGACAGTCTCTAGATTCATCCACGTCCCTGCAAATGACCCAGTTTTGTTCGTTTTTATGGCTGAGTAATATTCCATTGTATATGTGTACCACATCTTCTTTATCCATTCGTCTGTCAGTGGGCATTTAGGTTGCTTCCATGACCTGGCTATTGTAAATAGTGTTGCAATGAACATTGGGGTGCATGTGTCTTTTTGAATTATGATTTTCTCAGGGTATATGCCCAGTCGAGGGATTGGTGGGTCATATGGTAATTCTATTTTAGGTTTTTAAGGAACCTCCATACTGTTCTCCATAGTGGCTGTATCAATTTACATTCCCACCAACAGTGCAGGAGGGTTCCCTTTTCTCCACACCCTCTCCAGCATTTGTTGTTTGTAGATTTTCTGATGATGCCCATTCGAACTGCTGTGAGGTGATACCTCATTGTAATTTTGATTTGCATTTCTCTAATAATTAGTGATGTTGAGCAGCTTTTCATGTGCTTCTTGGCCATCTGTATATTTTCTTTTGAGAAACATCTATTTATGTCTTCTGCCCATTTTTGCATTGGGTTGTTTGTTTTTCTAATATTGAGCTGCATGAGCTGTTTATATATTTCAGAGATTAATCCTTGGTCCGTTGATTTGTTTGCAAATATTTTTTCCCATTCTGAGGGGTGTCTTTTAGTCTTGTTTATGGTTCCCTTTGCTGTGCAAAGGCTTTTAAGTTTAATTAGGTCCCATTCGTTTATTTTTGTTTTTATTTCCATTACTCTTAACAGGTGGATCAAAAAAGATCTTGCTGTGATTTATGTCAAAGAGTGTTCTTCCTGTATTTTCCTCTAAGAGGTTTGTAGTCTCCAGTCTTACATTTAGGCCTCTAATCCATTCTGAGTTTATTTTTGTATATGATGTTAGGGAGTGTTCTAATTTCATTCTTTTACATGTAGCTGTCCAGTTTGCCCAGCACCACGTATTGAAGAGACTGTCTTTTCTCCATTGTATATCCTGGCCTCCTTTGTCATAGATTAGTTGACCATAGGTGCGTGGGTTTACCTCTGGGCTTTCTATCCTGTTCCATTGATCTATATTTCTGTTTTTGTGCCAGTACCATATTGTCTTGATTACTGTAGCTTTGTAGTATAGTCTGAAGTCAGGGAGTCTGACTCCTCCAGCTCCATTTTTTTCCTCAAGACTGCATTGGTTATTCAGGGTGTTTTGTGTCTCCATACAAATTTTCAGATTTTTTGTTCTAGTTCTGTAAAAAATGCCATTGGTAATTTGATAGGGATTGCATTGAATCTGTAGATTGCTTTGGGTAGTATAGTCATTTTCACAATATTGATTCTTCCAATCTAAGAACATGGTATATCTCTCCATCTGTTGGTATTATCTTTAATTTCTTTCATCAGTGTCTTATAGTTTTCTGCATACAGGTCTTTTGTTTCCCTAGGTAGGTTTATTCCTAGGTATTTTATTCTTTTTATTACAATGGTAAATGGGAGTGTTGCCTTAATTTCTCTTTCAGATTTTTCATCATTAGTGTATAGGAATGCAAGAGATTTCTGTGCATTATTTTGTATCCTGCAACTTTACCAAATTCATTGATTAGCTCTAGTAGTTTTCTGGTGGCATCTCTAGGATTCTCTATGTATAGTATCATGTCATCTGCACACAGTGACAGTTTTACTTCTTGTTATCCAATTTGTATTCCTTTTATTTCTTTTTCTTCTCTGATTGCCGTGGCTAGGACTTCCAAAACTATGTTGAATAATAGTGGTGAGAGTGGACCTCCTTATCTTGTTCCTGATCTTAGAGGAAATCCTTTCAGTTTTTCAGCATTGAGAATGATGTTTGCTGTGGGTTTGTCGTGTATGGTCTTTATTATGTTGAGGTAGGTTCCCTCTATGCCCACTTTCTGGAGAGTTTTTATCAGAAATGGTGTTGAATTTTGTCAAAAGCTTTTTCTGCATCTATTGAGATGATCACATGGTTTTCTTCAATTTGTTAATATGGTTTATCACATTGATTGATTTGCGTATTTTGAAGAATCCTTGCATTCCTGGGGTAAATCCCACTTGATCGTGGTATGTGTTCCTTTTAATGTGTTGTTGAATTCTGTTTGCTAGTATTTTGTTGAGGATTTTTGCATCTATATTCATCAGTGATACTGGTCTGTAATTTTCTTTTTTTGTAGTATCTTTGTCTGGTTTTGGTGTCAGGGTGATGGTGGCCTCATAGAATGAGTTTTGGAGTATCCCTTCCTCTGCAATATTTTGGAAGAGTTTGAGAGGGATGGGTGTTAGCTCTTCTCTAAATGTTGGATAGACTTCACCTGTGAAGCCATCTGGTCCTGGACTTTTGTTTGTTGGAAGATTTTTAATCACAGTTTCAATTTCAGTGCTTGTGATTGGTTTGTTCATATTTGCTATTTCTTCCTGGTTCAGTCTTGGAAGGTTATACCTTTCTAAGAATTTGTTCATTTCTTCCAGGTTGTCCATTTTATTGGCATAGAGTTCCTTGTAGTAGTCTCTTAGGATGCTTTGTATTTCTGTGATGTCTTTTGTAACTTCTCCTTTTTCATTTCTAAGTTTATTGATTTGAGCCCTCTTCCTCTATTTCTTGAGGTGTCTGGCTAAAAGTTTATTAAATTTGTTTATCTTCTCAGAACACCACCTTTAAGTTTTATTGATCTTTGCTGTTGTTTTCTTTGTTTCTGTTTCATTTATTTCTGCTCTGATCTTTATGATTTCTTCTGCTAACTTTGGATTTTGTTTGTTCTTCTTTCTCTATTTCCTTTAGATGTAAGGTTAGATTATTTGACATTTTCCTTGTTTCTTGAGGTAGGCTGGTATAGCTATAAACTTCGCTCTTAGAACTGCTTTTGCTGCATCCCATAGGTTTTGGATCGTTGTATTTTCATTGTCATTTGTCTCTAGGTAGTTTTTGATTTTGTCTTTGATTTCTTCAGTGATCTCTTGGTTATTTAGTAATGTATTGTGTAGTCTCCATGTGTTTGTGTTTTTTATGTTTTTTTCCCTGTAATTGATTTCTAATCTCATAGCATTGTGGTCAGAAAAGATGCTTGATATGATTTCAGTTTTCTTAAATTTACTGAGGCTTGATTTGTGACCCAAAATGTGATCTATCCTGGAGAATGTTCCGTGCGCACTTGAGAAGAAAGTGTAATCTGTTTTTGGACGGAATGTCCTATAAATATCAGTTGTATCTGGTCTGTTGTGTCATATAAAGCTTGTGTTTCCTTTCTTATTTTCATTTTGGATGATCTGTCCATCGGTGTAAGTGAGGTGTTAAAGTCCCCCACTAATATTGTATTACTGTTGATTTCCTCTTTTAAAGCTGCTAGCAGTTGCCTTATGTATTGGAGGTGCTCCTATGTTGGGTGCATATATATTTATAATTGTTATATCTTTTTGGATTGATTCCTTGATCATTATGTAGTGTCCTTCCTTGTCTCTTGTAACGTTCTTTATTTTAAAGCCTATTTTATCTGATATGAGTATTGCTACTCCAGCTTTCTTGTGGTTTCCATTTGCATGGAATATCTTTTTCCATCCCCTCAGTTTCAGTCTGAATGTTTCCCTAGGTCTGAAGTGGGTCTCTTGTAGACAGCATATATATGGGTCTTGTTTCTGTATCCATTCAGCAAGCCTGTTTCTTTCGGTTGGAGCATTTAATCCATTCACATTTAAGGTAATTATCGATATGCATGTTCCTATGACCATTTTCTTAATTGTTTTGGGTTTGTTTTTGTAGGTCCTTTTCTTCTCTTGTGTTTCATGCCTAGAGAAGTTCCTTTAGCATTTGCTGTAGAGCTGGTTTGGTGCTGCTGAATTCTCTTAGCTTTTTCTTTTCTCTAAAGGTTTTGATTTCTCCATCAAATCTGAATGAGATCCTTGCCAGGTAGAGTAATCTTGCTTGTAGGTTCTTCCCTTTTATCACTTTAAGTATATCATGCCACTCCCTTCTGGCTTGTAGAGTTTCTGCTGAGAAGTCAGCTGTTTATCTCATGGGAATTCCCTTGTTTGTTATTTGTCCCTTGCTTCTTTCAATAATTTTTCTTTGTGTTTAATTTTTGCCAATTTGATTATTTATGTGTCTCGGCCTGTTTTTGCTTGGATTTATCCTATATCGGACTCTCTGCACTTCCTGGACATGGGTGGCTATTTCCTTTCCCATGTTAGGGAAGTTTTTGACTATAATCTCTTCAGATATTTTCTTGGGTCCTTTCTCTCTCTCTTCTCCTTCTGGGACCCCTATAATGCGAATGTTGTTGCGTTTATTGTTGTCCCAGAGGTCTTTTAGCCTGTCTTCATTACTTTTCATCCTTTCTTTTTCTTCATTCTGTTGTGCAGCAGTGAATTCCACCATTCTGTCTTCCAGGTCACTTATCCGTTCTTCTGCCTCAGTTATTCTGCTATTGATTCCTTCTAGTGTATTTTTCATTTCACTTATTGTGTTGTTCATCTGTGTTTGTTTGTTCTTTAATTCTTCTAGATGTTTGTTAAACATTTCTCGCATCTTCTCGATATTTGCCTCCATTGTTTTTCCGAGGTCCTGGATCATCTTCGCTGTCATTATTCTGAATTCTTTTTCTGGAAGGTTGCCTATCTTCAATTCATTTAGTTGTTTTTCTGGGCTTTTATAGTGTTCTTTCATCTGGTACGTAGTCCTGTGCCTTTTCATCTTGTCTGTCTTTCTGTGAATGTGGTTTTTGTTCCATAGGTGTAAGATTGTAGTTCTTCTTGCTTCTGCTGGCTGCCCTCTGGTGGGTGAGGCTCTCTCTGTGTGTTTCTTAAGTTTACAATATACTGTCCTATTTGGGCCTGATCTTTTTATTTTATTTTTTTATTTTTTTAACATCTTTATTGGAGTATAATTGCTTTATAATGTTGTGTTAGTTTCTGCTTTATAACAAAGTGAATCAGTTATACATATACATATGTTCCCATCTCTTCCTTCTTGCATCTCCCTCCCTCCCACCCTCCCTATCCCACCCCTTTAGGTGGTTACAAACCACCTAGCTGATCTCCCTGTGCCATGCAGCTGCTTCCCACTAGCTATCCACCCTACATTTGGTAGTGTGTATGTGTCCATGCCACTCTCTCACTTTGTCACAGCTTACCCTTCCCCCTCTCCATATCCTCAAGTCCATGCTGTCGTAGGTCTGTGTCTTTATTCCCATCCTACCCCTAGGCTCTTCATGACATTTTTTTTTCCCTTAGATTCCATATATATGTGTTAGCATACGGTATTTGTTTTTCTCCTTCTGACTTATTTCACTCTGTATGACAGACTGCAGGTCCATCCACCTCACTACAAATAAGTCAATTTCGTTTCCTTTTATGGCTGAGTAATATTCCGTTGTATATATGTGCCACATCTTCTTTATCCATTCATCTGTTGATGGACACTTAGGTTGCTTCCATGTCCTGGCTATTGTAAATAGAGCTGTAATGAACATTTTGGTACATGACTCTTTTTGAATTATGGTTTTCTCAGGGTATATGTCCAGTAGTGGGATTGCTGGGTTGTATTGTAGTTCTATTTTTAGGTTTTTTTTTTTTTTTTTGCGTTACGCGGGCCTCTCACCATTGTGGCCTCTCTTGTTGCGGAGCACAGGCTCCGGGTGCGCAGGCCCAGCGGCCGTGGCCCACGGGCCCAGCCGCTCCGCCACATGTGGGACCCTCCCATACCGGGGCACGAACCTGTGTCCCCTGCATCGGCAGGCGGACTGTCAACCACCAGGGAAGCCCTATTTTCAGTTTTTTAAGGAACCTCCATACTGTTCTCCATAGTGGCTATATCAAATTACATTGCCACCAACAGTGCAAGAGGGTTCCCTTTTCTCCACACCCTCTCCAGCATTTATTGTTTCTAGATTTTTTGATGATGGCCATTCTGACCAGTGTGAGATGATATCTCATTGTAGTTTTGATTTGCATTTCTCTAATGATTAATGATGTTGAGCATCCTTTCATGTGTTTGTTGGCAATCTGTATATCTTCTTTGGAGAAATGTCTATTTAGGTCTTCTGCCCATTTTTGGATTGGGTTGTTCATTTTTTTGTTATTGAGCTGCATGAGCTGCTTGTAAATTTTGGAGATTAATCCTTTGTCAGTTGCTTCATTTGCAAATACTTTCTCCCATTCTGAGAGTTGTCTTTTGGTCTTGTTTATGGTTTCCTTTGCTGTGTGAAAGCTTTGAAGTTTCATTAGGTCCCATTTGTTTATTTTTGTTTTTATTTCCATTTCTCTAGGAGGTGGGTCAAAAAGGATCTTGCTGTGATTTATGTCATAGAGTGTTCTGCCTATGTTTTCCTCTAAGCGTCTGATAGTGTCTGGCCTTACATTTAGGTCTTTAATCCATTTTGAGTTTATTTTTGTGTATGGTGTTAGGGAGTCTTCTAATTTCATACTTTTACATGTACCTGTCCATTTCTCCCAGCACCACTTATTGAAGAGGCTGTCTTTTCTCCATTGTATAATCTTGCCTCCTTTATCAAAGATAAGGTGACCATATGTGTGTGGGTTTATTTCTGTGCTTTCTATCCTGTTCCATTGATCTATATTTCTGTTTTTGTTGGGCCTGATCTTAACTTCATTTATGTTAGCTTTCGTTTTCATTTCATTTCATTTCATTTTGGAGGACTATTTTTATGTTTATGACCCTCATTCATCATTAGATAATAAATGTATACATTCTTTATAAACTTTTTTTTTCTTTTTAATGTTTATGGGTTTTTTTTGTCTCTTTTTCGTTTATTGCCTGAAGGAGTTACTAGTCCAAGTTAAAAGCAGACCCCAAATGGTTACATTATACAAGCTGTGAGGTTTTTAAACTTGTGACAGGGGACAGAAGGAAAATTCTACTCATTGCAAGGAAATCCTCTCTTAAGCTTCAGTGAGCCAGAAGCACTTAAAACCCATGAACCTTGAGCTGATCGTCCTTACCCAGTCTAGTCTCTACGAGGAACTGGCATATATTTTTGATGTCCTTGTCCTGATCACCCTGTAGCTGAATTACTTCTCCATATTCTGAATGCTCAATTACAGTACCATTGCAAGCAAATTTCTTCTTAAACGCCTTCGCTAGTTTCTTTTTATCGTAATCATCAGTGATCCCTTGGACAGTAGTAAGGGTCTTCCTGCCGTTTTCCTGTTGAATTCTTATATGGATATAATCCTCAGTGCCAGCAGGAAGCAGATCATCACCCTTGCATCAGCAAAGGGGTAGATAGTGTGGAGCTTCTGGATAGTGGACATACGATGCAATCCCTTTTCCTCGGTGGAAACGGCCTGTGGAAGGCGGCGGCTGGAGAAGGCGGGTTGTGGGGACAGAGTGTTGGGAAGCGAGGGGGCTCAAGGGGGAGGCTGCTGAGTCCTTGGTGGCGGCTCAGTGACTGGGCTATAGAGTATTTTTAAATCGTCTAAATAATACAGTATTAAGGATATTCTTAAAATTAAACTTGCTTATTTGTTTTTTAGGATAACTTTCCATTTGATCCTCCATTTGTTCGAGTGGTGTTACCTGTTCTCTCAGGAGGGTAAGTTTAAGTGATTGTTTTCTTTGATAGTCTACATCAGAATCATTTGGAGGGGTAGTTAAATGCTAGGATGCCTAGAGTGCGGGGCTTTACCTCAAGGTTTCTGATTCAGTAGGACTGGGGTAGGGCCTAAGAATTTGCATGTGTTAGATGGTCTCAGGTGAAGCTGATGTTCTAGGCTGGGAACCATAATTTGAGAATCATTGGCATAAACCATTATGTTTACAGGTAGAGTTTTTAATGACCTCTATTTGTATATACTTCACCTTAAAAAATCGCAAGTTTTTCAAATGTAAGATGTGATTGAGGGTTTAGAGAAAGTTAGGATTAGAGTGATTCCCACATGCCTATGATCCTAGGAATAATCACAGGAAATCTCATGGGCCTATGGAGCTGGTCATTGATCTTCTAAAGGTAGTTGTCTCAGTTTGGTAGGATCAAATGGTAATTGTCATCCATTTTTTAATTGAAGCTTATATTGCCTTTTGGTGATTAGAAGTCATATGAAGGATGGGGAAAAGATCAGAATTTGTACCTAGGTTAGTTGTGAAATGTTCTGTAGATCCTCAAAGTAAGAGCAGTTAAACTAATTTGAGAATTCTGATATGCTCAGCTAATCAATTCCACTTTGTGAGACATATTATGGTGATTAAAACCTAAAAATATCCAGTCCTCTGATCATCTCTATGGTTGATATAGTAATAGTTTCATTTAGATTAAAGCAATCTGGGTGGCTATAAATGATTGAGGAAAATATTTGGAAACTTTTTGTAAATTCAGGATAAATATATAAAAATATTTTTATCAGCTCATTTTGAAATCTCATGTAAACTTGACATAGATTTTTCACATTCTGTTGTGAAAAATCCCAAGAATTTTAAGAATTTATGATCTTAGTAGTTTACCACCTTGTTGTAGAGAAAACACATGAAATTATGAATAATGCCATTTTCAGTTTAAAAATCTGTTATATATTGAACAGTTTCTCTTTGATTCCTTTTACCAAATAGGGTTATTTTCCCATTATTCAAGTGAATAACTGGAATAATAAGCTGGTGACTTATCCAGATAAATCTTCTAACTTCTAATAAAGTATTTTTCCATTATACGAGAAGCCAGCAATGTAAAAGATTAAAAGTATTGAGTACTCAACTGATTGTCAAATGTTAAATATGGACTTAAGTTCTCTGAGGTTGAAGGAGAAGGAGATTGCTTCTGGCGATAGTGATCTGGGAAGACTTGGACAAGTAGGTGGGATCTCAGCTAGGCCATGAAGTATTGGGTGGGGTTTGGTCAACTGACGGAGGTTGAAGGAAAATTGTCTATGTAGGCGAAAAGTAAACACAGTCACTCATTTGGGAAAGAGCATGATGTATTCAGAGTGTACCAGATCAGTTTGAGCTATAACACAAGAGGGGTAGAATTCATATAGAAGAATTATAAGAAATTGTGTTGACAATATCTTATAATTATATAGGAGCATGGATTGGTGAGCAAACTATTTCCCATGGATATTGAATTTATCTTTCTGTAACTGGTTCAGGAACAGGGACATAACAGTAAAGAGAATGTTTTAGAAAGATAAATATGGTGACAGTAGAAGAGACTACAGGACACACTTATATTCACAAAACCTGGAAGAATGCAAGCCTTGTTAACTAGAGCTGAGGTCACTGTCTTAGGATGAAGTGATGAGAACCTAAATCGGTACAGTAGTAATGGGAATGGAAAGATGAATGAAAGGTGAGTGCTGATTTGAGGCAGAATCTAAGTGATTTTGAGGCAAAATCAAAAAAACAATCTACTATTAAGTAAAGAGGAAGAATTACTGGCTGACACGGGAAGAACTAAAGAAGAACTAAAAAGTGTGAAGCCTGATAGAACAGAGCTTGCAATCTTAGAATAAGGCTAAAGCTTGAACACTGTGACTCTGGATAGATTACTAAGGAATTTTTGTTCCAGATATTTTATATCCCACATCTCCTAGCTACTCCCTTATATGTTTCTTGTCACAGTCAAAAAAATTTTTTAAACATAACAGCTTTATTTTGATACAATTCACATATGATAAAACTTACCTTTTAAAGTGTATAATTCAGTGGTTTAGTATACTGAGAGTTGTGCAACCTTTACCACTAATTTCCATCACCTTCCAAAAGAAACTCTGTACCCATTAGCAATCACTTCTCATTCCTCCCTCCTACACCCCACCCACCAGCAGCCACTAATCTCCTTTCTGTCTCTCTGGATTTGCCTGTTCTGGACATTTCATTTAAATGGAACCAAACAAATTACAGCCTTTCGTGACTGGCTTCTTTCACTTAACAAAATTGTGGGCTTCCTTGGTGGCGCAGTGGTTGAGAGTCTGCCTGCCAATGCAGGGGACATGAGTTCAAGCCCTGGTCCAGGAAGATCCCACATGCTGTGGAGCAACTAAGCCCATGTGCCGTAACTACTGAGCCTGCGTGCCACAACTACTGAAGCCCGTGTGCCTAGAGCCCATGCTCCGCAACAAGAGCAGCCACCGCAGTGAGAAGCCCTGCGCACCGCATGAAGCGTAGCCCCTGCTCGCTGCAACTAGAGAAAGCCTGTGTGCAGCAACAAAGGCCCAACGCAGCCAAAAATAAATAAATAAAATAAATTTATATTAAAAAAAATTTGTCAAGGTCCATCCACGTTGCAGCATGTATCAATACTTCATTCCATTTTATTTATGCATGGACATTTGCTTTTTCCACCCTTGGGCTATCATGAATAATGCTGTGAATATTCATGTACACGCTTCTGTGTGCACATGTTCATTTGTCTTTCGCATATACCTATGTGAGGAGGCACTAGGTCCTTTGGTAACTAACTTTTTGATGAAGTACCAGACTGCAAAGTGGCTGCACCATTTACATTCCCACAAGCAATGTGTATATAACCACACTCTTCACTTCCTGTTCACTTTTCAGCCCCATGTAGTCTGGCATTGGCTGTTAGTGTTCCTAACAAACTGGTATAGCTGATAGGGACTTTGGTATTGGACAGAAGTCCCTTTTCAGGCTCTGTCATATCTGATTATCAGATTTCTCAGCAACACTGAAACATTTTTCCCTTGGCTTCTGACTGCCTCTTCTCAGTCTCTTTTGCTGCAAACTCCTTGTTCACTTAACTTCTACCTGTTGGAGTTCTTCAGAATTTAGTACTGGGTCCTTTTTTCTTTTCCCTTCATTCCTTTGCCTTTTTTTTTTTTTTTTTTGCGGTACACGGGCCTCTCACTGTTGTGGCCTCTCCCGTTGTGGAGCACAGGCACTGGATGCTCAGGCTCAGCGGCCATGGCTCACGGGCCCAGCCGCTCCACAGCATGTGGGATCTTCCCAGACCGGGGCATAAACCCGTGTCCCCTGCATCGGCAGGCGGACTCTCAACCACTGCGCCACCAGGGAAGCCCTCCTTTGCCTTTTTTTAAAAATTAAAATTTTAATTGAGTTAATTGTGTATTTGCACACAGTTGTAAGAAATAATAGAAATACCTTGTACCCTTTGCCTATTTTCCCCAGTGGTACCATTTCTGCAAAGCTGTAGTATAATATTACGAGGAGGCAGTGATACAGTATGAGACAGTGATACAGAGATAGTGATACGATAAGTAGAGATTATTCAAATTTTCCTAGTTTTACTTATAACTCGTGTGTGTATGTGTGTATTAAGTTCTATATTGAGTAGGTTTGTGTATCCACCACCACAGTCAAGGTACTGAACAGTTCCAACACCATGAGGATCCTTCTTGAGGCCCCTTTAAACCATACCCATTTTACTGTAATGCCCCCTCTTCCCTTAATTCCTGGCAACCACTAATCTGTCCTGCATTCTTAGTATTTTGTCATTTCAAAAACAATTTACATAAATGGAATCATACATTTTTGGATTGCAAACTTTAGGGATTAGCTTTTTTTTTAACTCATAATTAGAGAGTCATCTAAGCATCTGACTACTTTGTTCCTTTTTATTGCTGAGTAGTATTCCACGGTGCACCATGTACTACAGTCTGGTTAACCAGTAATCTGCTTTAGGACTTCTAGACTGATCTCAGTGTTTGGGTATTACAAGTAAAGCTGCTATGAATACTTGTGTACAGGTGTTTTTTGTGAATGTATTGTCCTTTTTCTGGGATACAAGTCCAGGAATGCAATTGCTGGGTCATATGGTCATTGCATATAGAGTTTTTAAAGAAACTACCAAACTGTTTTCCAGAGTGGCTTTACCATTTTACATTCTTACCAAGAATGTGTGAGTGACACACTTTCTCCACATCCTTGCCAGCATTTGGTGATGTCACTTGTTTTTATTATAGGCATTCTGTTAGGTGTGTAGTGATGTCTCATTGTGGTTTTAACTTGCTTTCCCTAATATTCCCCAGTGTTGAATATCTTTCATGTACTTATTTGACAGCTTTATATACTCCTCCAAGAGATATCTGTTCATGTCTTTTGCCAGTTTTCTAATTGGATTGTATTTCGTTGAATTTTGAAAGTTTTAAAAATATATTCTACATAATAGTCCTTTGCTGGATATGTGTTTTTTTTTTTTTTTTTTTTTGCGGTACATGGGCCTCTCACTGTTGTGGCCTCTCCCGTTGCGGAGCACAGGCTCCGGATGTGCGGGCTCAGCGGCCATGGCTCACGGGCCTAGCTGCTCCGCGGCATGTGGGATCTTCCTGGACCGGGGCACAAACCCGTGTCCCTTGCATTGGCAGGCGGACTCTCAACCACTGCGCCACCCGGGAAACCCTGGATATGTGGTTTTTTAATTTCTTCTAGTATGTAGCTTCATTTCATCTTCTTAACAGAATCTTTTGTAGAACAAAATATTTTAGTTTTGATGAAGTCAAAT
Organism: Grampus griseus; assembly: GCF_964374135.1. NCBI lineage: Eukaryota > Metazoa > Chordata > Mammalia > Artiodactyla > Delphinidae > Grampus > Grampus griseus. The sequence continues at coordinate 119,456,747 of NC_139018.1, read as the reverse complement.
TTATAGATGTTTCTCCTTATATAGATATGCTTTTGGTGTCAAATCTAAAAACTCTTTGCCTAGTCCTAGATCCCAAAGATTTTCTCCTACCTTTTTTTCCTCAAGGTTTTACAGTTTACTTACAGATAAGTCTGTGAATCATCTGAATTAAATTTTGCATAAGGTATGAGGTGTAGGTCATAGATTTTTGCCTAATGTCCAGTTGCTCTAGCATGATTCGTTGAAAAAGCTCCCATGGCTTTTGAAATATTTCTATGTGCCAGTGACTCCCAGGTTCGTATCTCACATCCCTATGTCTTTTCTGCTTCCAATATCCTTCTGCCTTCTTGACACCTCAACTTGAATGTCTCTTATACAGGCATCTCAAACTCTTCAGGACAAAAACTTGAACCCATCTTCTTTTCAGTTTCCCTTCCCCAGTCTTGCTTATCTTAATTAATGAACCTAGGAGTCATTCTTTCCATCACCTTTTCCTCATTTTCCTTTGATTCTCCCTTTTAAAGAGTTCTCAGATCCAATTACTTGTCTCCATTTTTGTTGCTACCACCATCAGTTCCCAATTGGATCACTTCAGAGGATTCCTGATCAGACTCCTGCTTCTATTCCCTCATTCATAAGCTTCTCTAGAGTGAGCTTTTACAAATTTGTTCTGATTATGTTGCTCCCCTGCTTAAGCTCTTCGCATGTCTTCCCACTGCTCCTACAGGTTGATGTCCTTACCATATTCTGCACGCCCTCTGTGATCTTGCCCTTGCTTTCCTCTTCAGTCATCTTGTTACTACACTTTTCCTCTCTGAGCTAATGCCCCACTAGTTGTCTTTCAGCCCCTAGTGCCGAGCAGACTCTTTCCTCATGACTTCCATATGCATTTCCTCTGCCTGGAATGTTATTCCCACCCACACTTCAATTCCTGCAGGTCTCAGCCTGTGTGTCACTTTTAGATATGCTGTTCCTGACCAGCAAATTTAAAATAAGCCTCCTGGTTTTTCCTGCTCACAGAACTCTGGGTCTCCATCCCCCACTTTATTTGTTTAACATCTGTTATCTTAACTGGATTGTAAACATCATGAAGGCAGGGTCATGTCAGTTTTCTTCATTGTACGCTCTGTGTCTGGTTCAGTGCTTTAGCATCCATACTATATATGCAGTAGATATTTTTGAATGAATGAATGAGATAGGAAAATACAGTAAGTTAGCAAGATGTAGGCAATTTAGGGTAATATACAATTCCCAGTCCACTGGTATTTTTATGAGCTATATTATTGAGCCATCGAAACTTGACCATCTTTCTTGCTTAGTCCAGGGTGTAGTGTAGTGAGAATGAGAAAGATTATTTGATGATAATACAATATATTGTGAGAGAGCTGTTTGTAGGCAACTGAAGATGCTTTATTGGTTGATATAGTAAGAAGTATTCTTTGTGCCCCAGTCATCCACAAAGAAAATACTTCTACTTCTAGATGCCCATGGGTTGTTTCTGTCTGTATTGAGAGAACATTATCTTAAGAAACTGGTTTTAAATGTCAGCATTTTCTTTATCCCTCTCTTAGGGCTCTGTTCTTAGAATCCATTGCCCCTTTCCTTACCTCGAAAGGGGAGGATTATGATTGTTCTGTGTGGGCTGATAAGCCTGTCTTTTTTTTTAATGTCATTATCAAGAATTTGACTATAATATAAAAATTTTATTTCTCATCTCTGTTTTTTGGATCATGTCATATGATTTAAGAATCATGTTGTGTGATTAATGTTACTTGTTGTCCCCTTAAGTACTGATTAATGGTATCTGTTGTCCCCTCAAAGCAATTAAGTGATCATCATAGACTGTGGGTGGGGAGGTTAGCTGGCAAACATTCTTGCAGGAACCTTCTAGTAAAACAAAAATTCTATAAATTGAATGCCTGAAGAGGCTGAGCTTAGGATACTGTTTGCTATACAACTTTGGCAATTGAAAATTTTTTTAAGTTGAAAATATTACTATGCCCATGTATATGGCATTTTATCTTTAGATGACTCTTAGATTATTATTATTTTTTTAGTGTTCTTGGATTGTCTCAATATTCAGCAGCAACTCTTTGGAGGCAAAGAGCAATAAGCGCTTGGAATACATATTGATAAAATGATACGGTACAGAAGTAGAGTTGATAAAATGATACAGTACAAAAGTAGAATTGGCTACTTTTTTTAGGTGTAAATGCTGCTGACAGTATATATTAAGGAAAAGCTTAGTAAGTGTATATTAAGGAAAAGTTTAATATGCATTAATATATACTTAGCTCACTTTTTGCATAGGTAACTAGAACTACTTCTGTCTTGTGTTAGACATCCAACAAACATTTTTATAGCTATTATGTGCTTGTAGAAAATGTACTTTCTTTTGATCTACAAGTATGAAAACTTCCCTTCTTCCCTCCTGACAAGACTCTCCACCCCAAAATGAAGAGTGGGGTGCTAAAAGGGAAGGTGGTGGTTAGATAATTCGTGACTCAGTGTCATCTACAAATCTCCTCTTGCTAAAATGTTTCTCTTTAGCATTTCTGAAGTGTAAGGACCAATGAGTGTAACGAGTGTTAACTCATTAACAGATTACTAGACTTTGAGCAGTTCTGGAGGAGCCAAAATCCAAATGAGAACTTGGATCTTGTAATTCTGTTAAATCAGCAAGTGCTTATTTAAAGCTGACTATATACAAGATGCACTTTGAGCCCAGTGGGAGATTCAAAGAATTGGAGACAGATTTCTGAGTTTCAGGAACATAAGAGAATATACAAAGTTTAAAATCCCATGATTCTCCTCCCTAATTTAATTTTTTGGAGTGTTTTTCTTTCCTTCATATTAAACTTTTACTTTGAAAGTTCCCAGAAGTTGGGACAAGCAAGTAAGAGAGACAGTTGCCTAAATTCTTCAGGATGGGGGTAGTTACTACTTTATGATAGTGAATAATTTCACTGTAACTGTTTTTACTAATGGTCTACAGTAGAAGTTTTTAGATTGCTTACTTATGTGTAATTTGGTTTAGTCAACACAAGGATGCATTTGGTTAGCCAGAATGCAAAATTTGCTGGCTAGAATGGTCTTGGAAAGTTTTATGGGGCAGGGGGAATATGGCATTTGGAAGAGTAGGCAGCAGTGGGAATCTCAGGCAAGGAAGGGAAAGGCATGGGCAAAGTCCCAGAGGACAAAAAAAATTTGTGGTAGACTCACTTTTCACCTAGACCTGATCAGTGGTCTTACCTTATGTATTTTCAAGATTACCACAGTTTTTCTTCTGTAATTACCATTCCTTTGATTTTATTTTTAAGCATGATATTTAATGATTTTTTTTAAAGATTCGAGCTCTTTTTTTAAAAAATAAATTTAGTTATTTATTTTTATTTATTTATTTTTGGCTGCATCGGGTCTTCGTTGCTGTGTGCGGGCTTTCTCTAGTTGTGGTGAGCGGGGGCTACTCTTTGTTGCGGTGCACAGGCTTTTCATTGCAGTAGCTTCTCTTGTTGCGGAGCATGGGCTTCAGTAGTTGTGGCACATGGGCTCAGTAGTTGTGGCTCGCAGGCTCCAGAGCACAGACTCAATAGTTGTGGCACACGGGCTTAGTTGCTCCGCGGCATGTGGGATCTTCCCAGACCTAGGGCTCGAACCCATGTCCCCTGCATTAGCAGGCGGATTCTTAACCACTGCACCACCAGGGAAGTCCTAATGTGTTTTAAAGTTTAACATTAAAGGAGGAATTACTTTGTTTGAGAAAGTGTTAAAAGGCTGAAGAATCTTGATCTAAATAATGATTTCCTAACAGAGATCTGGGAAATCCCCAGTAACTGTCGTTGGTTCAGAGAACAGTCCTCAGGACTGGGAAGAGAAATAGGGGAGTCCCAGAGAGGGGCTCCATGGTCAGAACCATTTGATCCTCAAAACAGAATGAAAAAAATTTTTAAGTATAAATATAAATGCAGATGTTCATTATTATAGATAGGGTAAAGTCACTCCTGTCAGAGGAAAAACTTTTGGCTGTGTAACATGATGGTGGAGAAATCTTTGGTTGAGTAGAACAGTTGAAGGCCATATAAGGAAATTTTTCTCCCCCATTTTCTCCCCCATTCTCTGGAATATTTAGGGCTAAGTTCTTAGTTTCTGATACCTTAAAAGTCTTCTGTTATTAAGAACTATTATTTAAAAAAAAAAAAGACATTTAGATGATGACATCAGAATTTTAGAATTACCCATAGTCCTGTAACTCTTAACAACTATTTTCATTTTTGCATGTTATCTTCTAATCTTTACTTGTATGCATACTTTCTTAGTAATGGTACTTTAAAAATTGATGAAGAAGGAATACCAAGATCTAGAGAATTTTGTATGATTCCGTTTTCTTTTTAAGGTATGTGTTGGGTGGTGGAGCATTATGCATGGAACTACTCACAAAACAGGTGACTATTTTCTTATGGTATTCGTGTTTTTCAAACATAGAGTGTTTTAACTATGTAAATTAGATTCTAAGTGGACAAAGCTCTTTGTAATAGTACCTACTTTAACATAATTTTTGTTTTTTGCTAAAAGCACCTACTTTTAATAATGAAAGCTTTTTAAACCAGTAAAATGACATTGTACTTGCTGCTTAATCTATGCTAGGATGGGCAATAAGAGTGATGTATATTTAAAGTTGTAATTTGCTCATTTTTAGCACTTCGAATGTTGGTTTGCTTTGCTTCGTTTTTTGTGAGATTTTGGAAATGGTCCAACTTTACTTTTACTCTTTGACCACAAACTTCTTAACATTAATTTGCTGTTATTGAGTCATTATATGCCATTTTCTTAAGCTTTCCTAACTGGGAATCAAGAATACCACTGTGTTTTAAAAAAGTGTTTTCTTCTTTCTGTAGGGCTGGAGCAGTGCCTATTCAATAGAATCGGTCATCATGCAAATCAATGCCACCTTAGTCAAAGGCAAAGCCAGAGTGCAGTTTGGCGCAAATAAGGTACTTTTATTAAGAATGTCACATAAACTATAAGATATATTTCCTGTTATCTTATGAGGAGGCTTCTTTCTATTCTCTTAGTCTTTGTTATTTCTACTATAGTTAAATATGTCTATAATTTGAAATTTATTCTTGGTTTATATATACTAATAAGTAAAAAAATTATATGTAGTTGTAAGTTTCCAAAAATTGAGATCATGTTGTAATAGTTAATTCCCAGTGAGCATATACGTGCTAGGCTGTAATCTAAACTTTTTATTTGTATTAACTTTCAGTCCTCTTAATAACCTAAAAGTAGGTAGTGTTATTGTTCTCATTTTGTAGATGAGGAAACTGAAGCACACAGAAGTTAGTAACTCGTCTAAGGTCACAGGTGGCAGAGTGAGGATTGGAACCAGACTTTCTGGCCGTTAGTCTCTGCTCTTAACCACTGAGTTCTTTTCTTTATTCACTTACTATATCAGAAATATCTTTTCATGTCTAATTGTAGTTATCTATAAACACTTAAGTGGACACTTAAGGATGTACTCTGAAGTTAGTATGTTTTGGAAAAATATGTGATGGAAATCATCCTGACCTGACATTTAAAAAAATCTGGATGTTCCTAAAGTTTCTTGTGAATTTTGTATTAAATGCCTATCCAAATAGTACTAAATCTAAATAGGTATTTATAACTGTATTGCACATCAAATCGTGAGCCCACTAGAATCTTAACTCACAGGGGAAGCAAAAAATTGAAAAGGCTGTTTTACAGAATTATACACTTGGGATAATATTATAAAATAACTTACTTTTAGCTTTTTAAACAGCTATTTCTTTGCATTAGAACAAAGTACCATTTTGTATAAAATCTAGAAGTTAATTGAAAAGTAGTGAATTGCTTATAACTACATTTAACTAGTGTTTCTTAACAGTGTATGTATTTTAGGTATTTTAAATGTGGCAATAGAATGATGTGTTAGAACATCAAAACTTTGTTTTTCTAAATGACAATTTATGCTCACTATACAATACAAATAGAAATAAATACAAACTAAAAAAGTCGTCTGTAATTTGAGTGTCTAGAAATACTATTAGCATTTTGGTGTACTTCCAGTCTTTTAAATTTTCTTCCTGGCATTTATTTATATGTAGAACTTGATGTTAAATTTCATCATTTTTTTTTTTAATTAGCGTGTTTTTCCCATTAAGAGAAAATACAAAAAGCTTAGAACAGTGATTTTTTTTTTGAGTAATTGAAAGACCATTTTTACCAATAACTCACACTGTAAACTTACCTCTCTGGGCATCTGTATCTTTACCTGAAATACAATTGATCTGGATATTTTAAGTTTCTTCCAGTTTTAACATTCTGTAATAACAATACGCTATCTTTGTTCAGTGCTGTAATTCCCTTGGAATCAATCAATTTCAATATAATTGCCTTAAACCTTTACATTTTCATAATTGCAGTTTTGTTAGCAAGTAAATATAACCATTTTATATAGAGTGCCAAGTTAGGCAGCTAAATATGTTTGCATATTAGAGTATGTCTTAGAAGGTGAATTTTTTTAATTGTCAAGGTGAAACCTTACCCTTCTATTTTTTTTTCTTATTAAGAAATATTTGTCAGTTAAGAATGTAGAAACTTTGCATGATGTAATATGAGTGTTACCTTCCCTTCTACTCAGCAGGGAATAGTCTGAATGTTAACTTTAAAAATACTACTATCAAAAAAGTAAGGTGCTAAATGGTGTTAAAAATACGCTACCATTTGTGTAAGAGGGATAGACAAGGACATATTATAGATGTGCTTTTATAAGCAGAGAATATCTCTGGAAGGATATTCAAGAAAATGCTAATAACGATTATTTCTGACAAGGGAGTGTTGAAATATTGAGGGGGCAGGTTAGAATTGGGAGGGAGACTTTACTGTAAATCATTTGTGCTATTTGAATTTCTTTTTGCCATACAACTATTCAGGAATATTTAAAATATAAAAAAATACTGTCAGCTATTGGTTCAAAATAAATGAGTTTGTACCCTAAAAAAACTTATTAAAATGAGATAAATATACGTAAGTACTGAAAAACAGAAAAAGTTGCCCATCCACACACATGAAATTTGGAGATAGGGTCAGATTGATAGAGCTGAGGCTCTGCAGCTATGCCTGGGACAGAAGGATCTTGGCAAAGCTGGTTTTCTTATTCAGTTAACATGGAATAGAATATAGACTGTAACATTAACTCTAGGCTATAGTAGTGAGAAAGCCTTCTAAAGTAGAGGTCTGATCATATGACTTTTAGCAGGAATTGGGGGTTTAGATAGGCAAGACAGTGACTTCTAAGAAGCTTCTGTTCACTGTTTGGAGGGTAATGGTAGTTGAGCTAAATAGTGAAGTCCTAGAGCACACAGCCCTAACTAGCTATTTCTATCATCAGGAAAGGCATCTGTCTTCTCTACAGCCCATAGACCTCCAGTTATTTACCTATAGGATCCCCTAGTCAGTGATCACATTCAGATGAGAGAACTGATTTTTTTTTTTTCCCCCTGGGGGAAGTTGTTACCTATACTAAGCACTCCAGTCTTCTATTACAAATGAGCGAGACTGGTCAGCCGAATCTGGGAACCTTGAATAATCCCGAGATTCTCCAAGGGGACTAAAGTGGTTTCATGTTAGTTGTATCCACAGTTCTCATCAGCAGCAGATACAATCTTCAGAGGAAAGCATTTCTAATTTAAGCCTGTAAGATTCTCAAAGATTAAGATCAAGCAAATACGAATTCAGTGAAAGATGACAAGCACGTAAGTAGACAACCTAACATACATGAGAACTGGCAGAAACAATGAATAAGAGATACATATTCCCAAAGACTTGAGGTTTTGGAATTAGCAGATACTAGAATTTTGAGAAAATGAATAATTATATGTAAAATCTAGTGTAAAGAAAAAAGAATCATAAAATTGAGCAAATGATAAGACCAGGAATGATGAGACAGATCTGAAAAAGAATGAAATAGAATTTATAGAAATGAAAAATGTTGAAATGAGAAACAATAGATTAGACATCAGAAGAGGGAATTAATTGATTAGAAGAAATAACTCAATGTTGCACAGAGAGACCTGGGGATAGACAGTACAGCAGAAGTTAAGAGGTAGAGATCAGAATGAGGTCTAAAACATGTCTTATTCGAATCCCAGGAGGAGATAATAAAATTATATTAAAGAGAGAAATAGAAACCAGAAAGTGAAGTTGTAGAAGCAGGCCCAAATAAATAAGTCATAACAAATAAAAATGGACTAAAGTTACCAGTTAGTTCAAATTAAAAAGTGGTCTTGGGCTTCCCTGGTGGCGCAGTGGTTGAGAGTCTGCCTGCCGATGCAGGGGACACGGGTTCGTGCCCCGGTCTGGGAAGATCCCACATGCTGCGGAGCGACTAGGCCTGTGAGTCATGGCTGCTGAGCCTGCGCGTCCGGAGCCTGTGCTCCGCAGCGGGAGAGGCCACAACAGTGAGAGGCCCGCGTACCGCAAAAAAAAAAAAAAAAAGAGAAAAAGAAAAAAAAAAGTGGTCTCTAAGAAGTGTATTTGTTTATTTATTTTTATTAAAAAATTTTTTTGAAGTATAGGTGATTTACAATGTTGTGTTAATTTCTTTTGTGTTAATTTTTTCCTGTACAGCAAAGTGACTCATTTATACATATGTAAATACATTATTTTTTATATTCTTCTACATTATGGTTTGTCACAAGAAGTATATTTAAAATGTAAGGATACAAAGAGATTGAAAAAAAAATTTTTTTTAAAGAAGAACGATAAAGATAGGCCAGTATAGGCATACCTTGGAGCTATTATGGGTTCAGTGCCAGACTACTACTTCGATAAAGCCAGTATCACAATAAAGCAAGTCACATGAACTTTTTGATTTCCAAGTGCATACAAAATTTACACTGTACTGCAGTCTATTAAGTGTGCAATAGCCTTATGTCTAAAAAACAATGTACATGCCATAATTAAAAAAAACTTTACTGCTAAAAAATGCTAACATTTACAACATCATCTGAGTATTCAGTGAGTTGTAGTAGTAACACCAGAGATCACTGATCCCAGATCACTGTAACAGATATAGCAATGAAAAAGTTTGTGTCACATTTTGGTAATTCAAAATATTTCAGACACACAAAATGAGCCAGTGCTGCTGGGAAAAATGGAGCCTATAGACCTGCTCGACGCAGGGTTGCCAGAAACTTCAAATTGTAAAAAAGGCAATATCTGCTAGGTGCAGTAAAGTGAAGTGCAATAAAATGAGGTTTGCCTGTATACACTAACAAAAAGATGATGTAGCTGCACTATCAAACAATTTGATTTTGGAACAGAAAGCATTAGCAACTACTTAATGATGAAAGTCTCATTTAACTAGGAGGATATAATTTTTTACTTTGTCATGCTACCTATCATTTGTTGAGAGGAAAAAGCAGGGGACAGTGACTGACAACAATAGGCTGTACATTAATTTTCTTGTATAACCTTAAGGATATACAAGGAAACTAATAACAGTATTTAATTTGGATAGAAGAAGGAAGGTGGATAGGGGAGGAACTGGGTGGTTTCAGGACAGGTAGGAAGGAGAGTTGTTACTTAGAATATGTTTATACATTTATTCTTATGCTGTGTGAATTTATTTAAAAATTCTGTGACATAATAGGTGTGTACCACTATGGAGAATGCTTATGATGTATTAACTGGAAGTTAAGATGTAGGCCAGTTGTACTCATGGGGATAAAATTAATGCTAAACTTGGCCCCTTAAAAGAGGTTCTGATCTAGAGGTTAACAAAAGAAGACTCCTTTAGTAATGGCTTGATGCCACTTGGACATTCTTTAGATTTTTAACTCAAAATGTCATTCATATGTGTAGTCCTTAAAGCCTAATGTTTCCTTACCTGAAGGTAATATTTTGTAGTTCTTTTTTTTTTTTTTGATGGAAGTTATGAGGAAGAGTTTTTCTACTTGCATCCAAATAGCATCCTTTAACTTTATTCATAAAGCCTTGTACTTGTGCAGTGGTAGGAGGACTTATAAAAATGAACTGTGAATTTTGTAGATCTTTCCTAGAGAACAGTTATGGTTTTGTTGTCCCTCTAAAATGGTAGAGAATAATGAAATTGAGAAATTTATTTTGGAAATGGAAATATAACTTAGTTTCCTGTGTTCTTTTAAGTACAGCAGTGATGCATCCATAAATTATTTGTAATGATTTTCATCTACTTATAGTTTTGATATAAAATGTATAATTCTCTTTCAGAATCAATATAATCTAGCAAGAGCCCAACAATCCTATAATTCCATTGTACAGATACATGAGAAAAATGGTATGTTTAGTTAAATAAGTATTTATTGCCATTTATGAAATTTTACATAATGTACTGTTGATATTTATCATGTTTTATTCTTCTGTTTTTGCTTTAATTTCTTACAAAGTACAGCCACTACAGTGAAAAACTTTAACCTGAGGATACACAGTGTTTCATTCAAAATCTTTGTATCCTAAATACTTGGCCTGCGAACCTCTGAGTCAGAGTCAAGATTTTTGAGTAGATTGAGGAATGGATCACTTTACTCACTTGAAATGTATGGTATTAGGATAGGAATTGAGTTAAAGGCAACTCTAAAGGTGGAGTTCTTGCTGTTAATACTGAGTAAATGCAATCAGGATCATGAACCAGTTTCTGAAACATCTTCAGACTACTTAATGCTTTTTGACAATTGTACACATTTATTTATTCAAGTAAAAAAGTACTGATTTCAGTTTATACTTAAGAATATTTGAGTTGTATATTTTAAAAAAATATTAAAATATCTTTCAAAACTTTATTGGCCTTTTAAAATTTTGCTTATTTTCACAATGCATGTTTGGAGCTTTTGTCTCTAATAGTGAGGCAATAAACAAGTAGACCTGGAATCAGAAGACCTATTATCAAGTGGCATTTGTGTCACCCATTAGCTAATGGGTAATTAGTCCCATTACCACTCAGCCTCAGTTTCCTCATCTCTAAAATTGGCATGATGTCTGTCTTGCCGAACATGAGGAAAAAGCGAGTAGTGTGTACGCACAGCATTTTATAACCAAGTGCTGATATTCGTGGTAGCTGGGGTAGTGAAACTGATGCTTTTTTGTGCAGAGTAAGTAAATTGATAGGAAGTAGTTTTCTTCAGGAGTATTTACAGTAAAGTGTTCTTTACTTTGCTAGAATGTGGTAGTTTGTGACTTAGGATTTGTGTTTTGTGTGTGCTCACTTTTATTTTAATGACAGAGCAAACTTGCCACTTTTGCAGTGACTGCTTACTTCTGAAAGAGTAGTATTCAGAACAATTTTCAAGCTTCTGAAGAGGGAAATGATAAAAAACTTGAGGACAAAGCTGGGTTTTCATAATAATAATCTCCAGCACCCTAAATTAACAGACCCAAAGACTCCTGTATGCTACTTCTTTAACCACGTGGATGCTTCACAAATCTTGGTATATTCATACTGTTCCAATGGCAATTTCGTACCAAGCAGTACTTAATCTCATTTGCCTTTTTAGAGAGAGCTTATATTTTTGTTGAGCTTAGAAACATATTTTTTTCTTATGTCTTATTTTTTGTTAAATTAGATGTTGTAGTCAGCATTCAAAAATGTTTATGGAAACTGTATTTGAGAAAGTGTGGGTGTGTGTATAATTAGCTATGGTGAAAGAGCAATAGATTCAGATTCAGGAGATGGCTTCTAGTATCTTCTGCTAAATCTGATCTTGGGCTTACTTAATCAGTGCACCTGCTGAGATGGCACCCTCACTGGTAAAATGACATCACTGCCTGATGACAGTCCAAGTTCCTCTTATTCTAAAATACCAGGATTTTGTTTGGGGGATAGCTATTTTCAGTGTGGTTTCCTTTCAAATACTGAATTGAAATGAAATATAAAACCTAGCTTGTTGCCTAATATTTCCACACTGTTCTCTTTTGGTAGAAATGCCATTAATATAGAGATCTTATATTGAAAACTCAAGTACAGTTTATTCATAGAAAATAACTTTATATTGTGAACATAAATATCAAAATGCTATGTTACCAACCCAAGTGTAAGTTTAATTTTTACAGTAGTTTACAGAGGAAAATTATGGGTAGAGAAAGTATCTAACCTTGGTAAAATGCCATTGCTCTTAGTTGGTTTAAGAATTAAAATATTTTAACTGTTTTTTTCCCCATTCTTTTTCAGGCTGGTACACCCCTCCAAAGGAAGATGGCTAAATGTGTTGACTTTTGTATGTTTGGACCAATGTTGCTTTAAAGAAAATCTTTCCAACATGCAGACACAAGCTTTGAGTGCCCCTATAACAGCAGTACCGACGATGTTAGCTAATAGATATTTTAGTGGATAATCTGTCAACTGATCCAGTATAAGTTACAGCCTTTCCATTTTTCTCATTTTAGGTACCTTGGACTGAGCAGTGGGGCCTTTACTATATTTTTCCTGATAAATACACATACTGGCCACTCCTTATCTCTTTCTTTGAAAGGTGAAATGTGTTAAGCAGACAAGTCAGCATCAGGTTACTGAAGTTGCAACTTGAGGGCAACTTTCCCATTTTGAGCTCATGTGTTATGAGGATTTGCAATATATTGTTCCATTTAAAGCCAATAAAAGTTTAATTGATGTTTAATATTGGTTTAGAAAATTTAAGATGTTCTAAATCACAGTAGCTTTTTCAGGTTAAAACCATTTTATGATATTGCCAAAATAATGACAGGAAACATACTTATTAAACTGTTAAGATTTTTTTTTTTTTTATGGCTATGAAGATCTGAATTGTTTTTCCAAGATTTGCTCTTTAGTAAGTTGTACTTTTTAGGCAAAGCAAAGCAAGGCTGTGCCAATTCAGGCTTGTAAGTAGTCATTTCCACTGGGGCATCAGAGTCTTGCTGGGCTGAATCTGCTTCTTGTTGGTTCAATATTTACTATGAAGAAGAGCTTGAAGTATAGAGCTTGAAGTTATTTTAAATACTAAGTCATTTTACGTTTCCATTTTATTAACGGGATGTTGCAATCAGTTGTAAACTAATAAACTTATAAAGTGATTGGCACAAAGACTCTTTGAACAAAAACTGCACAGTTAAGTACAAAAAGTATCTAATTTGGAGACCTAAAGTTTTTGCTATAGTCATAACAATGGCTTTTACATTGAAAGACTAATAGGAACTCTACATATATTAATTCTTTTATAAAACCTGACTTAAATCAGTGTACTCTCCATTTTATTGCCTTACCAGAATCAGTCCTGTTGGGTTGGTAGTAGATTTTTTTATATACCCAAATTTGATTTAAAAGTAAACTCTAGTTATTAAGCACTTTTAAAAAGAAATCCAGAAGCACATTTTTTCTGCACAAACCAATTACAAAGTTCAAAAGTGTTTCTTATGCTTTGAGACTCAGTTTTTAACTTTGTAAACCACATCTGAGAGACTTGGCACTTCTGCATTATTGTGTTTAATTTCCTTTTTTTTTTTTTTTCTATTTTGGTTAAGAAGACAGTAGAAAAAGATTTTCTGGCATTCTTGTTCACTTGGTTACATTTGTATAAAGTTATGATCGCCAGTTGCTCAGATAAGTGACAAGGAAGAATTCTTTAAAGCATTAAAGTTCCTTAAACCTAAGGCTAAATCTTGAATACATTATTGAATTCTTTAATATCCTGATGGCTAGCAGATTGACAGCTGCACATTCGGCATGCTTTGTTTGTTTGTTTTTTTTTGGTTTTTGGTTTTTTGGGGACTTTATTTTTCATTGCAGATTTATTTGGCAATGTACAGTAAATTTTGTAAACTTGCATCAAGTTTATGAATAAAGAACCATTTAAAAAATAACTTTGTCACTTTTCCCTCATAAAAGATAGTCTTTGCTTCAAGTTTCTACAGGCTGTTGGGTTTCTGGAATAGGATTATATATGGTGGGATGGGGTGAGAGGCTTGAGGGGAAGAGAGGCAGATTGATTTCACAAGAGAAAGCTAGAGAATCCAGAATTGGTGTGTATAGACTTGGAATACTCAGGGCTTCCTCAACCTGTTCCCTCTCCCACACTTATTTTTTAATATAAATTCAAGTGCTACTTTCTTTATGGCTGTCCCTAGTTCTCCAGGTTACAGTAATCTGCTCCCTCTTTAGTATACCCATAGCCTCTTACACAATTGTCAGTTTATCTCACATACAAGAAGTCCAGAGGTAGGAAAATTCTAGGCATGGTACCTCTGCTGCTTTGAGATTTTTCCATGTTGGTTTCATCTTTGGATAGACTGTTGTCTTGGATGTGCAGCCACCTTAATCCATCCAGAGGTAGATAATGGTCCTGTTGTCTAGTGTCTCCTTAGGAAGTGAGGAGCTCTTTAGAAGTCCCCCCCCCACCCCCAAAGCATTATTGCCTCTCACTTTTCCTTGGCTAGAACTCGGGCCTGTGTCTACCCCTAAACTAATGGCTGGTGAAAAGAATGAGACCTTCATGATTAATATGGACCAGTGGTTCTCAAGTTATGATTTGGAGAAAGCTGGAGGCTCCTGAGACCCTTCTAGGAGGTTTTTAAGATCAAAACAATTCTCTTAACACTAAAGCATTATTTGCTATTTTCACTCTCATTCTTTTACAAGTGTACAGTGGAGTTTTCCAGAGGCTACGTGATGTGATAGACGTGATATTGCAACAGATTGAATTCAGAAGCAGATCAAGCTGTCTTCTATTAAGCCAGAAATTAGAGGTTTGCAAGATGTAAAGATGCTACACTTATTCAATATTGGAGGGGGAGAGTGGTGGAGATTTGGTAAAGTTATTTTTTCATAAGTTATTTTGTTTATGTGTCATGAATTTTAAGTGAATTAATATTACAATGTTTTAATTAAAAAAAATAAAATTTATTTATTTTTGGCTGCGTTGGGTCCTCGTTGCTGCATGTGGGCTTTCTTTTAGTTGCGGCGAGCAGGGGCTACTCTTCGTTGCGGTCCGCGGACTTCTTGTTGCGGTGGCTTCTCGTTGAGGAGCACCGGCTCTAGGCGCGTGGGCTTCAGTAGTTGTGGCTGGCAGGCTCTAGAGCACAGGCTCAGTAGTTGTGGCACGGGCTTAGTTGCTCAGAGGCGTGTGGGATCTTCCTGGACCAGGGCTTGAACCCGTGTCCCCTGCATTGGCAGGGGGGTTCTTAACCACTGTGCCACCAGGGAAGCCCCCAGTGTTTTAATTTTTAATGTAAATATAAATAGTCATAACCCATCTAAAGAAGCTCTTTAGTGTTGCCAATATTTAAGATTGTGAAGCAGTCCTGAGGCCAAAATGTTTGAGACCAGCTTGTTTAGACCAGCCAAATTTACCAGTCAAGAGCTGGGCATCAGATCAGGCCCTTGTTAGCCAGGAAGCGGCAAGAGGAATAGATGTTAGCTGGGGATACAGCAGTATCTGCTGTGCTTACATTCCTTCTATCTGTGATTCTCAAGCTGGGTTTGCATCACGGGAAAGCTTAAATCACAGTAAAGCTGAAACTACGACTGCTGGGCCCCACCCCCAAGTGTTTAAGTAGGCCTGGGGTGAGGACCGAGAATACGCCAAACAGAATTTCTCAGGTGAATCTGATGCTACTAGCAGGGAACTAGTGTTTGGGGGCGTGCTTTCATAGCAATGGTAGGTGCTCTTTAAGCCGTTGAACACATTCAGCACTTGAGGGCTGCACGGTGTTGAATAAAGGTGGTGATTTTCACAGTTTATCTTAAAGCAGATACTGCCAGTTCAAAAATTGGACTCATGCGGTTAACAGGCATTGGGACTGTGAAGACCCATTATTTAGTCTGTGCCTTCCAGAACTCATGAATTAGAAAAAGACCTGTACCGACAAAGAAAATACCGCTGCAAGTGCAGTGAGAGGCACAGAAGGAGGTGGATGTGGTTCGACTGTGGAAAGCCTCCTGGAAAGTTCCAGGAGGATTACACGACGCGTGGCCACCACCTCCAAGCACCTGCCGCCGCTCCCAGACCAGCGCCGGAAACGCTTTGGCTTGGAGTCACGTGGGTGCCTCCTCAGCGGCACCACCTCCCCTGACCGGCCGGAAGTGGCGCGCGCGCCTGCTCAGTACGCGCACGGCCCGGCCTACGCCGCTCCCTCGGAGCCGCCGTACTGCTTCCCCGTCGGGTTGGTGAGGCATGGAGCCGGTGGGCGGTGGCGGTGGCGGTGATCGCCGCGGCTCCTCCCCCGCAGACCCGCGAAGCACCTTCGTGTTGAGTAACCTAGCGGAGGTGGTGGAGCGTGTCCTCACCTTCCTGCCCGCCAAGGCGTTGCTGCGGGTGGCCGGGTGAGGGGAGAGGAGGCGGGAAGCTTACCTCGGGACTTGCCTGGGCTGGCGGGGTGGGCGGATACCGTCGGGACCCAGGGATGACCCGGGCTCCCTATCCCTACCCCTGCCCCTGCCCCAGGTGGTGGCCCCATAAGCTAGGTACCCCGGCCGTAGTGCTCCCGGGGACCTTTCCCAGAGGAGCCAGGTTTTCTCTGCCCCCGGCTCTCCCTCCGAACCGGCGCCCGACGCCTCCCCCTCCCGGGGACTTTGGATCCCGCAGGAATCTCCTGCAGTTGCGCTAATGGGTGGTGGGGGCCGGTGGTTTGTGAGCCGCGGGAGAGAGGGAAGTGAACGTCCGTTCACAGCCCTTTGTGCGTTTGCGTCCCCAGCGTGTGTCGCTTATGGAGGGAGTGTGTGCGCAGAGTGTTGCGGACCCATCGGAGTGTGACCTGGATCTCCGCGCGCTTGGCGATTGCCGGCCACCTGGAGGAGCATTGCTTGGTCCGCGTGGTAGCTGAAAAGCTTGAGGTAAGTAAGAAGGGGTGTTGTGTACAGTCCTTTGCAGGGTTGGTGGGTCAGTCGTTGAGAACTAAATGCAACAATTTTGTATATGGCATTACTTTTTGTAATTTAGGCAGGTTTTTCTCGTGACATGAAAAGATTTTGTAAACATCAGTTTTAATGACTATATTGTAAGGATGTGCCATGGCTGCTTTGACCGTTCTTCACATATTGGGCACTTTATGTATCCAGATTGCCATTGTTATGAAAATGCTGTTTAGAACCATCCTTTTACCTGCTTTCCTTGTCACTGTTTTGCAGGGGTGGTAACTGAAGGCTCTCTATTGCATAGTGTCACATAAAAATGCCAAGAACCAATACTTAAACCCCAAAATTTCAATCCCTGGTCCTGTTTAAAATTATATGTTTAGTATAATCTAAATTATTAAAAGCAAAAAAGGAAGAACAGAAAAGAAATAAGCCAAAATGCTAGCAACAGTTTCCTTTGGGGGTAGAAGTGTGTGTGTGTGTGTGTGTGTGTGTGTGTGTGTGTGTGTGTACACTGTGTTTTTAAAAACTTTTTCTTTTCCTTCAGATTTTTACCACTGCAAGTATTATTTTTATTTAGCTTTAAAAGTTTATATATTGCAAAGGCTGTTAAAGCCAGGCAGACATAGGTGTGAACCCAGCTTTGGCACATACTAGCTGTGTGACTTTGAAAATGTTACCTAAACCCTCTGAGCCTGTAAAATGAAAAGAAAATAATGCCGTTTACACTCTTACAGAGTTGTAAGGATTAAATAATGAAAAGTTAACCCATGTAACATTACCTACAGTGCCAGGAATATAATGTTTTCAATAATTGAAAGTATTATTCTCTATTAATATCATTACTAAAATTCATATACTAATACCCTTAAAGAAATTTATACATTGTAGAAAACTCTAGTGTGGAGACAAAAACATGAAAACCTTGTCCAAATCATTCATGCTCTTTTTCTTTGTGTTTGCCAAATTATCTAGTAGACATGATACTTTATAGCCATAAAGAAAGTTGATTTAGCATTTTTACTAGAAATATTTTAAAATCCACTGAAAATTTTATAAGACATCTTGTCATTTGGAACTTCTTTAAATGAGGTTCTAGTTGTCTTCTATTTTGCTTTGAGAACATTTCATGTTGATGATTGCCACTGTCACTTCTAGTGAGACTTGGGAAGGAAAATTCAGCAGTTGCTTCTCAATACGTACCAGAAAAGAGAATCATAAAACCTCAGAGTTAGACTTCCAAACTTTAAGAATAGGAAACCCAGGGCCTAAGCACTTCCAGGAGTTATTCTGCTGGTTTATGGCAGAGTCAGCACTAACACCTAAATCTCTTAAATTCTCTCTCCTTTACTCACTATACCCAGCATCACAAACTCAAATGACTCCAGAGTTAGGTAACTCACAGTGGGTGGATGACTCAGTGTGCCATCATAAAAAGTGATAGGGCTATGGCAGACCAGATAGTGCTTACTTCTCCTTGGCCCCAGTCAAAGGGGAATGCAGTCTAATAAGTGTTGCCAGAATGTCTACTTTTTCAAAATAAATCCACATTTTATATAAATATTTTGTGGGAATTTTAAATGTTGGCAACCGAAATACGTGTGTGTGTCTGTCTGCTTTGTTTTCTTCGGGAAAATTAATTATTTTACAATTTAAGTATACTTAACTTACATCACTAAGTTAGTTCCAGATGCACAATATAGTGATTTAATATTTCTATACATTACAGAATGATCGCCATAAGTCTAGTTCTCCTCTGTCACCGTACAGAGTTATTATAATATTGATTATATTCCCCATGCTGTGCATTTCATCCCTGGGACTCATTTATTCTGTAACAGGGAGGTTGTACCTCTTAATCTCCCTTACCTGTTTTACTCATCCCCCAACTTCCCTCCCCAATGACAACCACCTGTTTATTCTCTATCTATGATTGTTTCTGACTTGTTACATTTGTTCATTTGTTTTGTTTTTTAGATTCCACATATAAGTTAAATCATATGATATTTGCCTTTCTCTGACTTATTTTACTTAGCCTAATACCCTCTAGGTCCATCTGTATTGTCACAAATGGCAAGATTTCATTCTTTTTTTATGGCTGAGTAATATCACATTGTAGGTATACCACATCTTTATCCGTTCATCTATTTGTGGGCACTTAGGTTGCTTCTGTATCTTGGCTATTGTAAATAATGCTGCAGTGCATATATCTATTCAAATTAGTGTTTTTGTTTGTTTTTTTTTTCCTCCCAGAAAAATACCCAGAGGTGGTATTGCTGGTCATATGGTAGTTCTGTTTTTAATTTTTTGAGGAACTTTCATACTGTTTTCTACAGTGGCTGTATCATTTTACATTCCCATCAACGATGCATGAAGTTACCTTTTCTCTGCATCCTTGCCAACACTTATTGTTTCTTCTCTTTGATAGTACCTATTCTGACTAGTATGAGGTGGTATCTTGTTATGGTTTTGATTTGCACTTCTCTGATGATTAGTGATGTTGAACATCTTTTCATGTGTCTGTTGCTTGTCTGTAAGTCTTCTTTGGAGTCTATGCAGGTTCTCTGCCTTTTTTTATATATAAATAATTTTTATTGAAGTATGGTTGCTTTACTCTCCCTATTTATTAATTGTGTTGTTTGTTTTTTTGGATAAGTTATATGAGTTCTTTGTAGATTTTGGATATTAACCCCCATAAGAGATACATATTGTTTGCAAATATCTTCTCCCATTCAGTAGGCTGCCTTTTGATTTTGTTGATAGTTTCTTTCACTGTGCAAAAGCTTTTTAGTTTGATGTAGTCCCATTTGTTTATTTTTGCTTTTGTTTCCCTTGCCTGAGAACACATATCCAAAAAATATTGTGAAGACTCATGTCAAAGAGTGTACTGCCTATGTTTTCTTCTAGTAATTTTATGGTTTTAGGTATCACATTTAAGTCTTTAATGCCTTTTGAGTTTATTTTTGTGTACAGTGTGAGAAAGTAGTCTAGTTTGATTCTTCTGCATGTAGCTCTTCAGTTTTCCCAACACCATTTATTGAAGAGGCTGTCTTTTCCCCATTGTATATTCTTGCCTCCTTCATCATAGGTGAATTGACTATGTAAGTGTGGGTTTATTTCTGGACTCTATTCTGTTACATTGATCTATGTGTCTGTTTTTGTGCCAGTACCACAGTGTTTTGATTACTGTAGTATAGTTTGAAATCATGGAACATGATACCTCCAGCCTTGTTCTTTTTTCTCAAGGTGGTTTTGGCTATTCCGGGTCCTTTGTATTTCCATACAAATTTTAGAATTATTTGTTGTAGTTTTATGAAAATGCCTTTTGGTATTTTCATAGGGATTGCATTGAACCTATAGTACGTTGGGGCGTATGGTCATTTTCACAATATTAATTCTTCAGTTGATGACCAGAGCATATCTTTCCATTTGTGTCATCCTCCGTTTCTTTTATCAGTGTCTTATGATTTTCTGAGTACAGACCTTTTACCTCCTTGGTTATTTTATTCCTAGGGTTTTTTTATTTAAATTATTTTCTTTATTTTTTTGGCTGCATTGGGTCTTAGTTGAGGCACATGGGATCTTCGTTGAGGCATGGAGGATCTTTCATTGTGGCACACGGTCTCTTCATTACAGCGCTTGGGCTTCTCTCTAGTTGTGGTGGGTGGGCTCTGTAGTTTGCGGCATGTGGGCTCACTCATTGAGGTGTGTGAGTGCAATAGTTGTGGTGTGCGGGCTTAGTTGCCCTGCGGCATGTGGGATCTTAATTCCCCAAACAGGGATCGAACCCACGTTCCCTGTGTTGGAAGGCAGATTCTTTACCACTGGACCACCAGGGAAGTCCCTTTTATTATTTTTTTAATATCTATTATTTAGGCTGCGGCATGTGGGATCTTTGTTGCTGTGTGTGGGATCATTTTAACTGCAGCATGTGGGATCTTTAGTTGCAGCATGCAGGATCTTTAGTTGCAGCATCCTGGCTCTTTTAGTTTGGGCATGCGGGATCTAGCTCCCTGACCAGGGATTGAACCCAGGCCCCCTGCATTGGGAGCATGGAGTCTTAACTGGACCACCAAGGAAGTCCCAGTTCTTTTTGATATAAATGATGTTTTCTTAATTTCTCTTTCTGATAGTTCTTTGTTAGTGTATAGAAACACAACAGATTTCTGTATATTGATTTTGTATCCTGAAACTACTGAATTCAGTTAATAGCTCTAATATGTTTTTGGTAGTTTCTTTAGGGTATTCTATATATAGTATTATGTTATCTGCAAACAGTGAGAGCTTTACTTCTTCCTTTCCAATTTGGATTCCATTTATTTCTTTTTCTTGTCTGATTGCCATGGCTAGAACTTGCAATACTATGTTGAATGAAAGTGGCGAGAGTGGGCATCCTTGTCTTGTTCCTAATCTTAGAGGAAATGTTTTCTTTCAGCTTCTGTCTATTTAGTATGGTGTCTATTTAGTATGATGTTAGCTGTGAGTTTGTCATATATGGCCTTTATTATGTAGAGGTATGTTTCCTCTATATCCACTTTCTGGAGTTATTATCATAAATGGATATTGAATTTTGTCAAAAACTTTTTCTGCATTTATTGAGATGATCATATTTTTATTCTTAAGTTTGTTCATGTGGTGTATTACATGGATTGACTTGCAGATATTGAACCATCCTTGCATCCCTGGGTTAAATTCCACTTGATCATGGTGTATAATTCTTTTAATGTATTTGGTGTGCTTATACTTTGTTGAGGAGTTTTGCATCTATGTTCATCAGGGGTATTGGCTTGTAATTTTCCTTTTTTGTGGTGTCTTTATCTGGTTTTGGTACAGGGTGATGCCTCATAAGAATGAGTTTGGAAGCATTTCTTCCTCTTCTTTTTTTTGGAATAATTTGAGAAGGATAGGTGTTAACTCTAAATGTTCAGTAGAATTCACCCGTGAAGCTCCATGGTCCTGAACTTTTGTTTGGGAGTTTTTAAACTACTGATTCAGTTTCAGTGTTGCTAGTTGGTCTGTTCATATTTTCTGTTTCTTTCTGATTCAGTCTTAGGATATTATATGTTGCTAGAAATTTATCCCTTTCTTCTAGGTTGTCCATTTTATTGGCATGTAATTGGTTTTTGTTTTTTTTTTTTTGCGGTATGCGGGCCTCTCACTGTTGTGGCCTCTCCCGTTGCGGAGCACAGGCTCCAGATGCGCAGGCTCAGCGGCCATGGCTCACGGGCCCAGCTGCTCCGCGGCATGTGGGATCTTCCCTGACTGGGGCACGAAACCGTGTCCCCTGCATCGGCAGGCAGACTCTCAACCACTGTGCCACCAGGGAAGCCCATGGCATGTAATTGTTGATAGTAATCTCTTCAGATCTTTTGTATTTTTGTGATGTCAGTTGTAACATCTCCTTGATCATTTTATTTTACTGATTTCAGCTCTCTTTTTCTTGATGAGTCTGGCTAAAGGTTTATCTAAATTTTGTTTATCTTTTCACAGAACCAGCTCTTAGTTTCTTTGCTCTTTCCTGTTGTTTTACTGTCTCTATTTCATTTATTTCTGCTCTGAGCTTTATGATTTCTTCTAACTGGGTTTGTGTGTTCTTCTTTTTCTAGTTCCTTTAGGTATAAGGTTAGGTTTTGTACTGAGATTTTTCTTGTATTCTGAGGTAGGCTTGCATTGCTATAAACTTACCTCTTAGAACTGCTTTTGCTGCATCCCACAGATTTTGGATCGTGTTTCCATATTCATTTGTCACCAGGTATATTTTTCTTGTTACCAGGTATTTGATTTCTTCAGTTACCCTTTGGTTACTTAGTCACATATTGTTTGGCCCACCAGTGTTTTTTTGCCATTTTTTTTTCTTGTGGTTAATTTCTAGTCTCATAGTGTCGTGGTCAGAAAAGATGCTGGATGTGATTTCAGTCTTCTTAAATTTATCGAGACTTGTTCTGTGGCCTAGAATGTTATCTACCCTAGAGAGTGTTTGATGTGCACTTGAAAATAATGTGTATTCTGCTGCTTTTGGATGGAATGTTCTATATGTTATAGCTATTAAGTCTGTCTATCGTAATGTATTGTTTAAGGCCAGTGTTTCCTTGTTGATCTTCTCTCTGAATGATCTGTCCATTGATGTAAGTGGGGTGTTAAAGTCCCCTACTATTATTTTGTTACTGGGACTTTCTCCCTTTGTTTCTATTTGGTTTATGTATTTAGGTGCTCCCTTTTTGGGTGCATATATATTTACAATTGTTATATCTTGGTGGATCAATCCATTTATCAAAGTAATGCTACCCAGCTTGCTTTTCACTTCCATTTCCATGGAATACCTTTTTCCATCCCCTTACTTTCAGTGTGTGTGTCTTTAGATCTGAAGTGAGTTTCTTCTAGGCACTATGTATAAGGATCTTATTTTTTCACCCATTCAGCCAGTCTGTGTCTTTTGATTGGAGCATTTAGTCCGTTTACATTTAAATTAATAATTGATAAGTATGTACTTATTGCTGTTTTGTTCATTGTTTCCAGGTTGCTTTTGTAGTTCTTTTTTGCTTCTTTTGCTTGCCTCCCTTGTGATTTGATGACTATCCTTAGTGTTAGGTTTGGATTCCTTTATCGTGTGTGTGTGTGTGTGTGTGTGTGTGTGTGTGTGTGTGTGTCTTTTTTTTTTAAATTTGTTTTATTTTATTTTATTGGCTGCGTTTTGGTCTTCTTTGCTGTGTGCAGGCTTTCTCTAGTTGTGGCGAGTGGGGGCTACTCTTTGTTGAGATGCGTGGGCTTCTCATCATGGTGGCTTCTCTTGTTGCGGAGCATGGGCTCTAGGCGTGAGGGCTTCAGTAGTTGTGGCTCACGGACTCTAGAGTGCAGGCTCAGTAGTTGTGGCTCGCGGGCTTAGTTGCTCTGCGGCATGTGGGATCTTCCCAGACCAGAGCTTGAACCCGTGTCCCCTGCATTGGCAGGCGGATTCTTAATCTCTGCGCCACCAGGGAAGCCCTGTGTGTGTATCTATTATAGATTTTTGGTTTGTAATTACCTTGAGGTTCATATATAACAGCCCATGTATATATTTGTGATTATTTTAAGTTGATGATTCTTAAGTTCAAACACATTCTAACAAACCTGAATCCACCCCCACCTTTTATTGTTTTTTTTACATTATATTTTCCTTTTTTGTTTGTTTGTTTGTGTTCCTTAACTACTTTTTGTGGATATAGATGATTTTATTACTTTTGTCTTTTAACCTTCCTACTAGATTTTTATATTGCCTAGTGTGGTGTTTTTCTTTTCTGTTTAGAGAAGTCCCTTAAACATTTCTTATAAAGGCTGTTTACAGGTGCTGAACTCTTAGGATTTGCTTGTCTGTAAAACTCTATATCGCTCCTTCAAATCTGAATAATAGCCTTGCCAGATAGACTGTTCTTGGTTGTGTATTTTTTCCTTTCATCACATTGAATATATCATGCCGTTCCCTTCTGGCCTGCAAAGTGTCTACTGAAAAATTTGCTGACAGTGTTATTGGAATTCCCTTGTACCTAACTAGTTGCTTTTCCCTTGCTCCTTTTAAGATTCTCTCTTAATCTTTAATTTTTGCCCTTTTAATATCAGTGTGTCTTGGTGTGGACCTCTGAGTTCATCTTGTTTGGGACTGTGCTTCCTGGACCTGGATGTCTGTTTCCTTTCCCAGATTAGGGAAGTTTTTAGCTACTGTTCTTCAAATAAGTTCTCTGCCTCTTTCTCTCTCCTCGACTTCTGGGACCCGTATATTGTAAATGTTAGTACTCTTGATGTTGTCCCAGAGGTTTCTTAAACTATTGTCATTAAAACAATTTTTTTTGTTCTGTTCAGCTTGAGTAGTTTGTACTATATGTTTTAGTACACTCATCCATTCCTCTGTATCATCTAAGCTACTGTTGATTCTTTCTAGTGTGTTTTTTACTTCAGCTATTGTGTTTTTCAGATCTGTTTGATTCTTCTTTATCACTTACTGTTAAACTTCTCACTGTGTCCATTCTTTTCCTGATTTCATTGAGCATCTTTGTAATCGTCATCTTGCACTCTTTATCAGGTAGATTGCTTATCTCTCTTCACTTACTTTTTCCTCTGGGATTTTGTCTTTTTCCTTTGTTTGGGACATATTCCTCTGTCACTTCATTTTGCCTGATTTTTCTGTTTTTATTTCTTTGTATTAGGCAGGTCATTTATGCTTCCTGATCTTGGAGAAGTAGGAGATGTCCTGTGGGGCCCAGGAGCTCTGGTCACCAGAGCTATATCCTCTAGGGATGCCCCTTATGTGGGCTGCAAGGGCCCTTCTGCTGTGGCAGGGCTGATTACTGTGGGTGTGCTGGTAGGCAAGGCTGGCCCCCCAGCCTTATTGGCTGCCAGGTGCTCCTCATGTGGAGGCTGCCAGCTGCTGGTGGGTGGGGCTGGGTCCTGGTGAAGTTGGCTGTGTGGCCTGGAGAAGGGGCTGGAGCTGGTGGGTAGGTAAGCCCTCGGCACTAGTAGACTAGAGGGAGGACTCCAAAATGGTGCTAGCCAGCATCAGTGTTTTCCTGCTAGAACAAGTTCCTGTAAATGGCTGCTGCTAGTGTCTCTGTCCCTAGGGAGAGTCCCAGTTGCCTCCTGCCTCTCCAGGAGGCTCTCCAAGATCAGGAAGTATGTCTGACCCAGGCTCCTTTCAAATTACTGCCTCTTAGCTGGGACTCAGGGCATACGAGATTTTGCATGCACCCTCTATGAATAGAGTCTCTGTTTCCTCCAGCCCTCCGGCTCTTCTGTACACAAGCCCCGCTGGCCTTCATAGCCAGATGTTCTGGGTCCTCATCTTCGTGGTACAGGACCCCTGGGCTGGAGAGTCCAATGTGGGGCTCGGATCCCTCACTCCTTGTGGAGAACCTCTGCAATTGTGATTATCCTCCCATTTGTAGGTCACCTATTCAGGGTGTGGGTCTTGACTATACTGTATCTCCAGTTTCCCCCTTCTGCCCTTCTCATGGTGGTTCCTTCTTTATGTCTTTAGTTGTGGAAAATTTTTTCTGCTAGTCTTGAAGTTGTTCTCATCAATAGTTCCTCTATAAATAGTTGTAATTTTAGAGTGCCTGTGGTAGGATGTGAGTCAAGGTCTTATCACTCTGTTATCTTAGCCACTCCTCCCCAAATTATATTCTTTGAAAATGCCTTGTGGACCAAGGAAACTATATCCATAGGTCTTATCCAGCCCGTAAGCGACCTCAGGGTCATCATTCTATCTCAGTATGTTTTATGAGTTTGTCTATATGGAATCTATTCTGAAACATCTTAACTTTCCAAAATCAACATTTCTTTTTCATTTAGTCAGTGTTGAGGCTTTGCTATATGCTCACTTCTTCATTCCATTTTGATAGTAAAAATCTTTGAAAATAACCAACTTAGGAGGAAAAATATGTTCACCTTTTCATTTAGTTGAGCCACTTTGCCACTTGTCTGTTACGAATTTTGGTAGAAAACAAATAAGCCCAAGTTGTAAGGGCTTACAGCCCTCCCTTGTAAGTGGAGATAAGACACAAACAAGAATGACTGGGATGTCAGGGATGTCGCATGTGAGGTCAGAGGTCCTAAGGAAGTCTAGGAAAAGGTTTTATAGAGGGTCTGGCACTTAACGCTGTTTCTTAAGGGAAACAATCTTAAGTACAAAAGGAAGAGAGCTGCAGAAGAATATATACAGAAGCGGGCTTGTCTGGATAGTAGTGAGCAATAGATTCCTGTAGGAAACTAGTTGGCAAGCTGGAAGTGAAGACCTGGATTATTTAATTCGGTAGGCAATGAAAAGAGGAATGATACGGTCTGTATACCTTCCCTCTGTTGCTGAGATGTTTCTGTTGCTGTGGTACCTGTTCACATAAAGCAAGTGGAATCTTTTGCTGGTACTTAATGTTTTTGTTGAAGAGCTTAAATTATTGTGAAAATGAACTTCTTGAGTCAAGCTGGAATGAGTTTGACTTGAAGAAATAATAGATGCTCAACAAATGAATGAACTGAAAATGAAAGCTCATGAGTGAAAAATGAGTGAGAAATGGATCGACTCAGAATGCCAATACTGACCTGAAGGGAGGGTAGGGCAACAGTAGTTTGGACCAGGGCAGAACTTTAAGGGACCACAAAAGCATTCATAGATTTGTGTGATCAGGTTCTGATTTTTTTTTTTTTTCCTTTGCAGAATGTCCATATCTTACCACAGACAGTTCTTTACATGGCTGATTCAGAAACTTTCATTAGTCTGGAGGAGTGTCGTGGCCATAAGAGAGGTGAATATCAAAGGAAAAAGTTTTGGATTTTTTTTTTCGTTCCCTGTGTACATCTTTTTGGAGATAAATACTATTCTCATTCTGAGAGTTACTGACTTTCTGAGGCTATGGGCCTACTCCCTGGAGAATGCATGAATATGCTGTCTTTGAACTTTGAGAAGCCCTTTTGCTTTGAAGATTGATTTCTAAACCTTGTGGTACAATTGAAACAAATTCTTTACTTTAGTAAGGTGTTTTTCTCTTTTTGAAATACTTGAATCCTCCAGGCACTTCTTTTTACTATTAAAACAGGATGTCTTTGGGTATTCAAGCCTTTTATTGTATTGGATGACCATTTACCAAGGTTATCTGTAGATACTGTGCATTCTTGGCTTGCTAAACGAAGAAGCAGACTATATCCCATGTTGGGCACACTGAGGCCCAGAGTTAGACTTGGATAGTGGATTATCATTGTCTGATTTGAATCCAGGTGACAGTGTGGTAGAAAAGTCATTATGCTTTAATATCAGCTGAACAGAAAGGTATAATAGTAAATCTGAAAATCAGCTGCTGCTGCTGCTGTCATTGAGGCAGAAGCAGTATGTGAACAAGTAAAAGAAGGCAAACTGGCAATGTTTAAGGTCAGATTTAGAATTTAACGTATAAAACAAGGGCTCAAAACAGAAAAACTTTTTTGTTTTTAATCAAAGTTTTTAGACTTCCTTGTAAAGTATTCTCGTGTAAAATAATTTAATATTTGCTTTTTTTCCCCCTTCCTCATCAAATTTGACCTTAAATGGATGACATTGAATAATTTTCCTGTGTTATTACAGCCAGGAAAAGAACTTCTATGGAAGCAGCATTTGCCCTTGAGAAGCTGTTCCCAAAACAATGCCAAGTCCTTGGGATTGTGACCCCAGGGATTGTAGGTGAGAGAATACCAACTTGATTTCCTTGCTTTGCATTAATGTGGGGTCCTATAGATTGGTGGGTTATTTGTAGCTTAACAGCATGTTTATATTTTTGGCCATCCAAAGTACAATAAAGTTGGTCATATATACCATCGTATTATATTTCACTTATATTAATTTTCCTTAGGTTATTGTGGTTAATATTTCAAATCTCAGGGCTGTCCATGTAAACCAAATCTAATTCATATCTTTCCAGGAGCCATTCATAAGAGGACAGAGATCTCATTCTTCCTTTCTACAAACTGGGAAGTATTAGCAAGCATTCTTTCTTTCGTCAGTTCAGCCAGAACTGTTTCTGGTGGATGGGGTGAGGTAGGGCTGGGATCAGGAACTGCAGTAGGCCTTACTAGGAAACTTCTCTTTCTCTGCTTGGCTGCCACTGTTTGAAGTTTATAGCAGGAACTTTCCAAGTTTGCTACTGGTGAATTTTTGCTGGTTTTAATTATTTTGACTTCTGTATCTAATGGGGGGAGCGGGATCCTGTTAAAGCTGTCATGGTGCAGTGGTTTGCATCCCTAGATTGGGATCCCAGCTGTACCACTTTAGTATCGGTATGACTTTG
The DNA here is from genome assembly GCF_964374135.1 of Grampus griseus. Lineage (NCBI taxonomy): Eukaryota > Metazoa > Chordata > Mammalia > Artiodactyla > Delphinidae > Grampus > Grampus griseus. Next base: position 119,428,127 of record NC_139018.1, on the reverse strand, counting down.
GGCGAGTTAGCTGACCTCATGGGGCTTCAGTTTCCCCATCTATTACATGGGGGTGATTGACCGTACCTTCTTCAGAGGGTTTGAGGATTAAATGAGTTAGCATATGTACAGCATTTAGAATAAAGATATGCAATAAGCGGTAACTAAGTGTTAGCTATTATTATTTCTTGTTGCACTCCGTAAATGTCATTTTTAATCTTCACTGAGAGACTTTTGATTGGAATTTAGGAGTCTTGTACAATGAACTACAAAGGATTTCAAGTGTTTACAGATGAATAAGGGTAAATGTATGGTTGATGGGGGACTGTTTCATCCCTCCTGCTATCAGCTCCCACCCCTATACTATTATATCAGCCCCATCACCACAAATTTTGTTTCTCATTGGATTAAAAAAAATGACGGCAGTGACTGATTTTCTTTTAACTTTCAAATTTTCCTTAAATGAGTGATCTAGTTTTTACCATTATTAGTTATTAACAAATGCTTCTATAGAAACATAGCTTTCATTTCTTACATCATTTGGTTAGACCTCCCCACCATACACTCTGTGGCGTCCTCAAAGCATGACTAAGGTTCTCCTCTTTAAAATTTCAGCTGGGGGTTAGGGACAGGAGAGGGCGGGCCAACCTGGGCAACACTCTTGCCTCCATGACCCCATAGTGAGGGGTGAGCAGTCTACCTGAAGCCTTCCTCTCATGTTTGCCATGTTTCAGAGCAGTTGGTCATCTTTCTAAGTTCTCTTAACGATCTTCATGTCGGGAGTGAGTATCATTCCAACTCCCTTTAGTCGGGACCTGTCCTCTTGTGTTTTCTTGGACCTACTCCTTACCCTTCTTATTGATTCTTGTTCCCACAGCTGAGCACTTTCTTTGTTCCACATATGTCACAGAAAAACTTCCACCAAGACAGTTGATTGGATTCCTTTTTCTTAGGCCACAGTTAGTGATTATTTCTAAAATAGCCATTGGCTACTAACCCATCTTCGTTCTTTAGGTTGGAAAAATTTCAAGTTTGAGAATTTGTTCATTTTTATATATACAGAGATCATTTTCTTTCTTAATTGAGGTAAACTTTACTTACAGTGAAATGCACAATCCTGAGTGTACAGTTTAACGAGTTTTTTTTTTGTTTTGCGGTATGCGGGCCTCTCACTGCTGTGGCCTGTCCCGTTGTGGAGCACAGGCTCTGGACGCGCAGGCTCAGCGGCCATGGCTCACGGGCCCAGCCACTCCGCAGCATGTGGGATCTTCCCGGACCGGGGCACGAACCCGCATCCCCTGCGTCGGCAGGCTGACTCTCAACCACTGCGCCACCAGGGAAGCCCCAGTTTAATGAGTTTTGACAAATTCATATCCTGGTGAAACTGACATGCTAGTCAATATTTAGTATGTTTCCATCACCCCAGGAAGTTCCCTCATGCCCTCTTCCTGCCATTCCCTACTTCCGTAGGAAACCCCAGTTCCAGTTTCAGTGACCATAGGTTAGTTTGGCCTGTTGGTGAATGTAATATAAATGGAATCATGTTATATACTCTCTTTATCTTGGCTCTTTCACTCAACATAAATATTTTTAACAACATAATATTTTTGAGACTCATGTTATTTTGCATATGAGTAATTCATTAAAATTCTAGAGTAGTATTCTGTGACTTAACTTGAATTAATTTTTGTGTATGGTATAAGGTAGGTTCAGGGTTAATTTTTTTTCATATGTTTATCTAGGTATTCCAGTGCCATTTGTTGAAGACTTCTCTTCCTCATTAAATTGTCTCAGCACCTTTGTCAAAAATAATTGGCTGTATGTTTGTGGGTCTGTTTCTGGATTTGATTCTGTTCCATTGATTTATTTGTGTATCCTTAAGCCAGAGTCATATTACTGTAGGTCTTGATGTTCTTTTTAAAGATTGATTTCCATAGATCTTGATGTCCTTCTTTTAAAAAATTGCTCTGGCTATCTAGGTCCTTTGCATTTCCACATATATTTTAGAAGCATCCTGTCAATTTCTATAACAAAGCCTATTGGCTTTTAATTCGGATTGTCTTGAGGCCTGCTACGGACAAAAAAAATTGCTTTTATGTTTTGATATTTTTTTGTAGAAGAGGGCCTGATAATAAACTCTGAAATTTTATTTTCATGTTTTTAAATTCAGAATATGTTATGTGGGGTTTGATTAGATTCTGAAATTTTCTCTTTGAAAATTTTTTTTTCCATTTTGTTCTATCTTTGGTTTCTAAAAGGCTTATTAACACTTTTTTTAAGAGTTTCTTTTTTATACTAGTAAGAGCCATTTACTGTTTTTAAAAAAAAGTAAAGGAAAATTAGAAAAGCAAAAAAGAAAAAAGTTAAGCTACTTTAAGCTTTAAGTAGAGTTAACCACTCTGTTAATTTTATGATGCATAACCTTCCAGACTTTTGGTATGTAGTACAGAGTATAGATACAGATAGGTGTGTAGTATAGATATATGTATATATGTGTGTATATGTATGTGCGTGCATAAAATATGTATTTATATATTTATATAAAATACAGTTTTCAGTGAACTTGTAATCTGCAGTATTTGTATCGGTCTGCCAGGGCAGCCATAACAAAATACTATAGACTGGATGGCTTAAACAACAGAAATTTATTTTCTCACATTTCTGGAGTCTGGAAGTCCAAGGTGTTGGCATTTTTCCTTTCTTCTGAGGCTTCATTCTTTGGCTTACATACAGCCACGTGCCTTCTCACTGGGTCCTCACATAGCTTTTTCTCTTTTCTCTGTATGCCTTCATCTCTGATGTTTCTTCCTCTTCTTGAAAGGACACCAATCTTACTGGATTAGGGCCTGACCCTTGTGACCTCATTTAACCTTAATTGCCTCTTTATTTAAAGGCCTTATCTCCAAATACAGTTATATATATATGTGTGTGTGTATTTCAATTCTACATACACACAATATATATAGTGTATATAATTGTCAAATATTCTATGATAAATTTTACAAGTAGAATTGCTGTGAAGATGTAGTTACTACCCTCCCCCAACTTTTTATTTAGAAAAGCTTCAAACCTATAGAAAAGGGAAAAGAATAATAGAATAGTACAATAAACACCCATATATCCTTCATCTAGATTCACTGTTGTAAAAAATTTTGCAACATTTGCTTTTTCTGTCTTTGTTTATGAAAACATTTCTTTCTGAACAATTTGAAAGTAAATTTTAGGCATCATGACCTTATACCTCTAAAAATTTCAAAGCTGAGAAACTCTTATTCAGATAGTGGCCTGTTACCTTATTGATTATGTTAGTGACCTAAACTGAAGTTACCTAGGTGTGGCTGGGTAATTTACACCAGATGAAACTTCTGTTTTTATTGAATCTGTTCACAAAACTGTTTAACTTTTTTCCTAGTGACGCCAATGGGATCAAGTAGCAATCCACCTCAGGAAATAGAAATTGGAGAATCTGGTTTTGCTCTGTTATTTCCTCAAATTGAAGGAATAAAAATAAAACCCTTTCATTTTATTATGGATCCAAAGAAATTAACACTAGAAAGGCATCAACTCACTGAAGTAGGTAAGTTGTTATTATTTACCATTAATTGCCCGTATTGTTGATTGATTTTGTTACTTTGAGAGAGTCTGAATTAAGTACACGTTACTGCAGATGTGGTTAATTCAAATTAGTGATTAACAGAGGCTAGTGCAATATTGTTTTTGGTAGAATGGATTTACTTTTTAAATTATTTTACTTACATTAAAGCCTGAGAGAATCAGAGATGAATTTTCCATAAATACTCTGTTGATAATAAACTTACTTGTATTTAATTCTGAATTTTGAAGGATTTCTTCCTCTTTGAACATTTTCTATTTTTTTTAAAATTATTTGGCCGTGTTGGGTCTTCGTTGCTGCGCGTGGGCTTTCTCTAGTTGCGGCGAGCAGGGCCTACACTTCATTGCGGTGCGCAGGCTTCTCATTGCGGTGGCCTCTCTCATTGTGGAGCACCGGCTCCAGGCGCGCGGGTTTCAGTAGTTGTGGCTCGCAGACTCCAGAGCGCAGGCTTAGCAGTTGTGGCTCACGGGCCTAGTTGCTCCGCAGCATGTGGGATCTTCCCGGACCAGGGCTCGAACCCGTGTCCCCTGAATTGGCAGGCGGATTCCCAACCACCGCACCACCAGGGAAGCCCTTGAACATTTTCTTATCATTTTGCCCTATTTTGTTTTTTGAAGCTGAAAAGTTTCTATTTTGTTTTTTGAAGCTGAAAAGTTTAAGGTTTTATTTCTCTTTTATGCTAGTAATAAGCATTTGTTTTTTCAAAAATTAAAAGATACAGGTTAGTTCAATATTGACTAATTAGAAAGACGGGAATAAGTGTAACGAACTTGGTAAGTTTTAGAAATAGTGTAAGTTAAGGCAGAGTATATCAAACAACGGTTTAGTAGGATATATCAGGCAGGAAGCTTGGCTGGAGTAGACAGGTCATGCATGAGGTGATTTTTTTTCTTTTTTGCGGTACGCGGGCCTCTCACTGTTGTGGCCTCTCCCGTTGCGGAGCACAGGCTCCGGATGCGCAGGCTCAGCAGCCACGGCTCACGGGCCCAGCCGCTCCGCGGCATGTGGGATCTTCCCGGACCAGGGCACGAACCTGTGTCCCCTGCATCAGCAGGCGGACTCTCAACCACTGCGCCACCAGGGAAGCCCTATGAGGTGATTTTGAAGAGGTAAAGGGTTAGCTCAGTTTCTAAGCTCTGATAAGAAAGCTTAATTTAATATAGTAAGCAACAAACTAATTATTCAAGCAAAGCAGTGTTAAGGCCTTGCATCTACCTCTGCAGATGAACTGATTGGGGTTAACTTGTTAGAGAAGCTTGTTTGGCCTTTGACTCAGTGCTTTTGCTGAAGGTCATATTGCCCAGCCTCCTCTGTACTGTCTTTTGGGGTCCAGAAGTAAGTGTGGTGCCTCCTGGGCTCCCCTCTGCCCTATAGCAACCTGGGGGATCCATGATTGAGGTCCTCATGGTATGCTTGAAGCTAGAAGCCTAGTTTTGTCCATTTACAAGAAAGACCCAAAATCTTGAGTGGAAGGAACCATCTATTTTATGATAAAATAGTTATTAGATTTGTTTTAGACCTTGTTTGCATTATAGTGCTAAATAAGTACAGGAATCAGAAAACTGAAATGAAAAAGAGCCCCACGTTTTTCTGCTGTGTGAAGCGTTTTTATTGGTGTCCTTTCCCTAAGCTGTTTGCTGTCAACAAGTCTGGCTTATTCCAAGGCATCATTTTTATCCTGTTCGTGGCCTTCTGGAAATTGAGGTTTTGCCTAGATTGAGATGATAATCTCTATTCTTTCCATACTATTTTCTTCACTTCTAAAATTGGACCATTGTCTTTTATGTGGACGAGAAGATGGAGGCCTCTGAGGTGGGCAAGGAGTGAGTGGTTGGAGCCTGTGGGACGTGCCTTCTCCACAGAGTCCCAGCCTGCACTCCTGAACCAGACACCCGGAGCAACTCTTACCTATGTTCCATGACAGTGGAAGGCACCCCGTTCCTGGTAGTGTCCCTCAGGCTCGGCACACTTTTTCTGTAAAGGCCAGATAGTGAATATTACAGGTTTTGCCAGTGATACAGCCTCAGTTGCATCTATTCAACTCTGCCGTTGGGAGTGCAGAAGCAGCTATAGACAGTACATAAAAAATCAGCTTTGTTCCAATAAAACTTTATACAAAAGCAGGGATGCCGGATTTGGCCCCTGGGCTGTGGTCTGTCTTCCCCTGCGTTGTAGACTTGGCCACTCTGACTAGAAGGTGGTGTGTGAGCAAACAAAGCAGCTCGGCCTCCTGTGAAATAGGCAGTGCCTCTGTGTGCAGGGACCTCGTGTGTGATATTATAGTTTTTCCAGACCCTATGTATAGGGAGTGTCGTAATCGGACCCACTGTCACGGTACGTATAAATTTATATATATACATACACACGCACTTTCTTTTATATTCTTTTTGAAGAACTTACCAAACTGGTGCATTTCTTAAACAAGGCATAGGTTGTTTTAAAGTCTGAATGGTATCCTGTGTTAAAAATAGTCTCTGGAATGAAAATATATATATATATATATATATATGTGTGTGTGTGTATGTGTATGTGGGCTAGCACTTAATTCTTAAGGAGTAAAGGCAAAAATACCTCTGTTCCCTAAGTGCCATAAAAGCCAATGTCCATTCATTCAAAAATTGTTCACGTGCATGTCATATGCCAGTCCCTGTATGTGTGGGGCTCTGGAGATGCTTGTTGGAGACACACTGTCCTGCCTCTTGGAGCTTCCAGTCTAGCAGGCCAGGCCGACTTTGAATACAGTACCACAGATGTGTAAGTGTTACCAAGTAGAAGAGGTGCTAGGAAGCGTAATCATGGACTTAATCCACTCTGGGGTGTTGGGAAAGTGACATTTGGGCAGAGCGCTGGGTAGAAGTGAACTAGAGTGGGGAGAGGTCCCTCAGATGTGGAGTCAGGAAGAGTATCGTAGGAGTACTGTACCTTCTTTCCAGCTTACTGACAAAAATAGATGAAAGGACAGGACATAGAAAGGGCCTGGCAAGTCACCTTCAGGATTTAGGTGCTGTGGATTCACCGGCTCATAGGAAATGTAAGGAGTTCCAGCGTATCTGGAGAGTGGTGGGTGTGAGGAGGGGTGTGGTGTGAGGTGGAGCTGGGATGCAGGGTGGGGCCGCTCAGCACCGAGGATCTTGACGTGCCCAAGGGCAGCGGAAGCCGAAGCCGGAATTCTAAACTAAGGAGTGGCACAACTGATGGGTGTTTGGAAAATGCCCCTCTGGCTGTGGTGTGATGGCTTTGGAGGAACACAAGAGGGGAGGCAGGGAGAACGGGGGCTGTTGTGGCTATTGCAGTGGTGTTGTAGAGACATGGGCGGATTCAAGATGAAGTTCCCACGTGAGTCTACAGGGTGAGGTGATGAGTTAAAACGTTGTGGGGTGAGAATGAGGACCATGGCAGTGTTGTCACCGAGGTTTCTGCCAGGGCAGGTGCGCAGTACCTTCTCCTTGAGGTAAGGAATAGACGGGGGCGCAGGTTGGAGGAGTCAGATGATCAGTTCTGGGTTGGACACATTGAATTTGAGATGGGGACATTGATTAGACAGTTGAATATGTGGGTCTGGAGCTCAGGAGAATGGTCTCGACCACAGATACAAATTTAGGAATATCAGGTAATTAATGGTTGTTGTTTGGGTCCTTCCTGCTTACTTCATTTTGGTCTTCTGATGACTACTCTGCCAGCAACTGAGAGGTGTAAAAACTAAATTTTAATTATTTGTTAAGTCAGAGTCCAAAAAAAATTTGAGGGATTAGGTTTTTAAATTATCTGGAGATTTCATAGAGAATCTTGAGGGGGCCACAGTCAGTGATCAGGTGCAAAGCAGAGAAAAATGGTGCTAAAAGTTAAGTGACGGAACTTGTCCTGCTTTAGAAGCTGCCTAGCCCTTGAAAAAGCTGGGCAGCTTCTAAAGCAGGAAGGTGACTTAGAAGGAGGGTGGTGCCAGTGTTTTGTTAGGCTTTCCTGCCCTTTGTGGTGGATTTCACTCAGCTCCAGGAGCAAAGAGCTAGGAGAGAGCAGAGAACTAGCAGAGAGCTGTAAGGGGCCTGGTGGGGGCCAGCTCCCAGGTTATGGTGCTGGCAGGATACAGCCCCTGAGCCCCCGGGCCGTAGGCTCATGTTCATGGAGCTGACTGGTGTGGTGCTTCTCTTTTTTTCAATCCCCTACCATGTACGTAAAGTGACACGGCTTCTCATTGAACGATATCAGAGAGATTTTTGAATAAGGTGCATCTCAAAAAAGCATGACAACTACGTGATAGCCAGAGCAGCACAGGTGACCCCTAGCTGGTTTGGAGGATAGGATGCATGGCTTCTTTATTTTCCCTCTAAATATGATGTTTACTTTAGATTCATTTGATTCAAGGGGAGATAGCATCTTGAGTGTCATTTCATTATTTGATAACTTGTGTAACTCGTGGTCGGGGCCCTCAGTTTAGCCAGAACATGTTTTGATAGCTCTCCTCTATTGAACCCTTACGGGGGCCAGGCACTGAGCAGGGTTGGATGCTTCTTTATGACATTATCGTATTTAATCATCACAACCTCTCTTGAGACTTGCTCCTGCCCCAGTTTTAGAGGAGGAAGCTGCACTTGGAGAAGTCTAGTAAATTGCTCAGTCAGATGGCTACAAGGGGTTGAGCCTGAGTTCTGATCCAGGTCTGACTCCAAAAGTCATGCCCTAGCATGCTGACTTCATATTTATACATGTTTAGTGTAAAAAAGATGGATATAAAGATACAGGGAAGGAAGTGATGCTAAAACTAAGGTTGTGAGGAAGAGAGAACACAGCTTCTATCTATGAATTGTTCATGAATTGTTCATGGTATTAGCCTCTCATTTCAAGTAGACATTATCTTTCACGTAGGTTTTCTACATGCATTTAGATTACATCACTTTCAAACAGGCCATAAAACAGCTGTCTTCAGAGAGGCTTCCCTAAAAAGAGTAGAAATCTGAACATGCAGACCTAAAGCCTTTTCAAGCAGTCCTAGCCAATCTTTGGAATAGTTCTTCATAGCTGGCTTTCCTGAATCTGATGCTGCACTGGGTGTCTAGATTTGATTTTTCTCCTTTTATTTAACCTTCCAGCTTGAGCATAGCTATAATGAATTTATATTCTGCCTTATTTGAAAATGAATTTAAGGCAGCATACAAAGATACATAGACTATCAGTGGAGGAATTCTGAGTTGAGGGACACGTGTAGGAGGAATATAGTGCAGCCAGGATGGAGGGTAGTACATGAGATACAGACCATCATCATTTGCTAGATGTGGGCCACAGGTTTGGCTGAGCTAGGGCAGAAGCAGCATTAACTCTTCCCAGTTTTCTGAGAACTGAGATAAATTCTAGTGGATCCATATGCCCTTATAATAAATAGCTTGTTTTTCAAGCTGTTTCTTACCCCATGTCACTCTATGAACACCAATGGCATCACCCCAACTATGTCTCCTTAAAATAAAAGCAGTTGTAGGATCCAAACCAATGAGGTCTGGTTACTGAGCTCTCTGCAAAATCTAAAAATGTTTAGAGCTGCCAAAGGAATGGATGGCCCATGTGCTCTTCAGCCACTCAGTCTGCTGTGACTTAGATTTCATGCTGGATTTCAGGGAACAGTGAACTGGAACTTGCACCTTTTATAGTTGGGCTGGTTGAGTACGTCATCTGCCCAACAAACATCGGAGCTGAGAATATGGCTAGCGTGCTTTCCTGAAGTTGAAAGTCCTCAGATGCTGGTAGTGAGCAGAGGGCCCTCCTGTTTCCCCACAGAGGCAGGACTGAAGGCAGTGCCAGGATTTCCCTCAGAATGAGCTGGGTAGTCGTCTTTTCAGGCTCGTGTATCTTAGGCCTCAATTTTTAGTGTCAGGGAGTTTGAATTGTACCTTCCTTCTGGTACATGATACAGACCTGTCTGCTCTGTCAGGCAGCCAGCCTGGGCTAAGGCAGATTCGTTCTCCAAGTTGGGTGCGGGGAAGTGAGTCTACTTTCTAGATTTGTGTGTGTGTGGTCCCGCTGTAGAACAAGACCACTGGAGGAGGATGTTGAAAGCACTCAGTGTGCGTTGGATGAATAAGGACGGTGCCTATAGAACATTCAGATGAAAATCTTAGTAGGCAATTGTAAAAGAGGGCCTAGAGCTTAGAAATCAGGAAAGGGAGAGACTTAGACGTTTTTAGGTTTCTAAAACTTAAAACTGAGAGTCAGGAGATGTGGGTCTAGAGGCTGCCAAGATGCCGTCCTGGGCCAGTCACTTTTCTAGGATTAGCAGCCCTTCTTTGTAAAACAATCGTAAACTGTTGATCCCACGGGCCTCTTTTGACTCTGAAAATTCATTCTAAAAAAAAAAAAAACATTCTCTGAAAATTTGCTGGGCTGGTCTGTGTGGAGAAAAAGACCTTTTAGTAATGGTTTGGGGTATGTGGTATCTTGAAAGTACTGGTTTGTACTAATATCCTTCTTACTCTCCAGATCAGTGATGTACTGTATAGAGAATTAGAAATGGACCAGAGGCAGTCTCCCTAGATAAATCATTATTTGGTGTTAGGAATTGGTCATTCACCTCTGCTCCACCCAGTTTCCTTATTAAGTGAGCCTTATTTCTGGCAACCTTTATTTACCCTTACGTCTGTGAAGATGGAAGTCATGTGGCTGAGTCAGTGGGAACTCAAATGTGAGTCAGGTGTTTGATTTTTTTTCTTTTTTTGTGTCCCAGAGCCACCTCTTTGGCAAATTTCAAGTTGATAATGTATAAACAAGGTGCAAGAGGCACATGTGAAAGCCTGGGAGCTTGTAGGGGAGAGCATGAGTACTGCCTGCCTCCTGATAGACTATGCTGCCCTCTAGTGGTAGCTGCTTTTCATCCATATGCTGCAGAATTGAATATTTCCCTGCTTTGGAATGAGTTTCCAATGGTTAAACCACCTTCACTCCCACTCCCTTTCTTGGAATATATGGATAAGGCCTGTATTTTAATGGTGTATTAGTTTCCCGAGGCTGCTGTAACAAATTAGCACAAACTTTAGTGGCTTAAAACATTTATTCTATCACAGTACAGAAGGCCAGAAGTTTGGAATCCGGGTGTTGATGCGGCTGCATTCCCTCTGGATGCTCTAGGGGTGAATCTCTTGTCTCTTCCACCTTCTGATGCCATCGACATTCCTTATGGCTGCATCATTCTAGTTTCTGCTTCTGTGATCACATTGCCTCTTCTGTCTGTCTCTATTTCTCTTATAAGGATACTTGTATAGTATTTAGGGCCTATGGATAATCCGGATGATCTCATCTCAAGATTTAATTACATCTGCAAAGACCCTTTTTCTTTTCCAAGTTAGGTCACATTCTTTTTTCCAGGGATTTGGTGTAGATATGTCTTTGGGAGACCACATTCAACCCACTACAGGTGGTTAGTGCTGTTTCTGTCCATTTTCTCTGGATGTTTAAATTCCCACTGCGTCTGACTCTGTGCTTCGTCAACCAGTGTTCCCTTCCATTCCAGGTGGTGGCTGTGTGGAATGGCACCAAGGCCCACCAAGGGTGCTGCTCAGTTACATAGTTGCTTCCTTATTTGTGTTGAGTGTTGATTGTATTATTTTCAAATAGCCATTTAGTATTCTTAATGATGAAAAATTAATTATAGCAAAGATTTTGAGTAATGTTAAAGTTTGCAAAAAAAAATGGACTTGACAGCTTAAACAGTAAATTGCACTTAACTAGGCTTACAGGACATTAGCAGTAACATTTCATTTTGCAAAATAATAAAATGAAGAATTCCTTTTTAAGGATTTCTTTTTAAGGCTATCTTTAATTGTTTCTTTTCATTTCTTTGCAGGTCTTTTAGATAACCCTGAGCTTCGTGTGGTCCTTGTATTTGGCTATAATTGCTGTAAAGTGGGAGCCAATAATTATCTGCAGCATGTCGTGAGCACTTTCAGTGATATGAATGTCATCTTGGCTGGAGGCCAGGTGGACAACCTGGCATCGCTGACCTCTGAAAAGTATGTCTGATGTGCTTCTGATTTCTTCTGCACATCGTGGGAAATGTTCTCATGGGAAGTGTTTGGGTTTTTAAAAAACATGCTTAAAGAATTGCTAATAATTAATTCCGTTTTGCAATAGACATAGGTTGAGGGGCTCACACTATGTAATTCTGCTTATCTTTGAAGAATGAAATTTATATATGTTATCCTTTAAGAACTTAGTTGGACTTATACTCTCCTCAAAATTGACTTTCAACATTGTCTACTGAGCTCCCTTGACAGCTCTGTACTCTGTAACTGCAATACAGTAAGTCCCCTACATAACGAACCTTCAGGTTGCAAAACTTTTGTGCGTTTGCATGTCCAATCATGTAAATTAGTTCACGTGGCTGGCATACATTGTCACATGCGTGCATCCTCTACAGGTGGTTATGCTTTTGTGTACTGTACAGTACTGTATAGAGTACAGTAGTACAGTATCTTTAATTAAAGCCCAGGATGTCCGGAAGCAAGCATAAAAGCAGCGGTGATGTAGCTGATAGTGCTAAGAAACGCCAAGCGAAAAGAACTGAGAGAGTGGAGCGAGGCAAAAAGATGGTAGACGTCGCTCATTATCATCACATGAATCGTTCAGCCATTGGCACGATTCTAAAGAACAAGGACAAGAACATGTGAAGTCTGCTGTGCGGTGATGTTGACAATATTATTGAAGAAGTGTGGAAAAGTGATGGAGGAGATGGAGAAGCATCTCAGTGTGTGGATGCAGGATCAGCCTCAGTGTCGAGTCCCGCTCAGCTTAATGCTGATTCAAGAGAGAGCTAAGAGCCTTTATGAAGACTTGAAGAAGAAACATGGCAAAGAATCAGAGGGCACATCTTTTAATGCCAGCCACGGCTGGCTTCATTGGTTCAAGACTAGAGTCAACCTTCATGATGTAAAAGTAAGTGGTGGGCTTCCCTGGTGGCGCAGTGGTTGGGATTCCGCCTGCCGACGCAGGGGACGCGGGTTCGTGCCCCGGTCTGGGAAGATCCCATATGCCGCAGAGCGGCTGGGCCCGTGAGCCATGGCCGCTGAGCCTGCGCGTCTGGATGACTGTGCTCTGCAACTGGAGAGGCCACAACAGTGAAAGGCCCGCATACCGCAAAAAAAAAAAAAAAAAAAAAGTAAGTGGTGAGGTAGTGAGTGCAGATATGGTAGCTGCCCGGGAATTTCCTGAAATGCTTCGAGAAATTACTGATGAAGGCACGTATTTACCTGAGCAGGTTTTTAATGTGGATGAGACTGTACTGTAAGAGGTTGCCAGACCGAAGTTACATCAGTAAGGAGGAAAATTTGATGCCAGGCTCTAAACAGCAAAGCATAGGCTAACTCTGTTGTTTGGTGGCAGTGTTTCCAGCGATATGAAGCTGAAGCCTCTCTTAGTTTATCATTCAGAGAACCCAAGAGCCCTTAAAAACATAGCCAGGGGCTCTCTTCCTGTTGTGTGGAAGAGTAACCCCAAAGCCTGGGTTACACAGGCCATTTTCCAGGACAGGTTTGTCCACCACTTTATCCTGAAGGTAGAGAAATACTGCTTGGAGAAGGACGTCCCGTTCAGCATTCCTTTGCTGCTTGACAGTGCTCTGGGTCACCCCCTCATTCACAGACAGCTTTCATCCCACGTCAGAGTAGTGCATCTGCCACTGAATACAATGTCTCTCATCCAACCTATGGACCAGGGAGTTATAATGACTTTCAAGAAATATTATTTATGTCACACTTTTCGTCAGGCAGTAAAGGCAAGTGACAAATCAGGAACAACCTTGTGACAGTTTTGGGAGGACTATAACATATACAAGGCCATGAGAAACATTGATTTTGCTTGGTGTGAGGTTACGGCCGTCACCATGAATGGGGTTTGGAAGAACCTTTGTTCATGACTTTTGTGGATTTGAGAAGGTGGATGAGGAATCCAAAGAGGTCTTCAGCAACTTAGTGACCCTCAGCGAGAAGCTGGAGCTAGGTCTGCAAGAGGACGACTTCATTGAACTCCTTGCTGTGCAACATGAGGAGCTTACTAATGAAGACCTGATGGAATTGGGGGCCCAGAGAAAGGGCCCAGAGAAACAAGAGGAGGAAGTAACTGAAGAACCGAAGAGATTCACGACACAGGAAATGGCGAGGGGATTTTCTTTATTTGAGGAGGCACTGTTAACTTTTTGAGGCATAGGACCCGGACGTAAAATGGTACACAAAGGTTGTAGCAGCTGTTCAGAATGCCATCCAGTGCTACCGTGTCATCTGTGACGAGAAAAAAAGAGCTACTACCGAGACATCACTTTTTCAAGACGGTAGATAGAACTGAATCCAGCAAGGAACCAGAACCTGTGCCATCAGCGTCAGGCGTGAGTGAAATTGCAGCTTCCCTCCATCTCCTAGAGCGATCCGATCCTTCAGCTCTACCATCTCCCACCTTCTCTTCCTCCTCCAGTCAGTATCTCTTCTTGCCTGTTCACTGGATGCTAGCCCCAGTATGCCAGCTGTTGTACTGTACTACTGTACTTTTCAAGGTACTGTACTGTAAGATTAGAAATGTTTTATTTTTTGTTTGTTTTTTATGTATTATTTGTGTGAAAAGTATTATAAACCTATTACAGTACAGTACTATATAGCCGATTGTGTTAGGTGGGTACCTCGGCTAACTTTGTTGGACTTAACTAACAAATTGGACTTAAGAACATGCTCTCGGAACGGAACTTGTTCGTATGTAGGGGACTTGTTCGTACGCAGGGGACTTCGTATGGTTCACATGTATGTCACTTCCTCTCTGGCTCTGTTTTCCTCCTCTAAAGGAAATGTGTGGTTCAACAGTACATCTTTATGGTAAAACTTCTCAGAGCCTCTAATACTGTGCTCAGTACTTTGGATCTTTTAGAGGGAGGGGGAATATTATTACCTGTGGCCCTTCTTAAATCTGTTTGGCCACAAAACCTTTTGTCCATGGAGCATCTTGCAGGCTGACTGGTATTACTTGGCATACATTTTTGGGAATACTGTACTAGATCTTTTTTTTTTTAACATCTTTATTAGAGTATAATTGATTTAGAATGTTGTGTTAGTTTCTGCTGTAGAGCAAAGTGAATCAATTATACATATACATATATCTACTCTTTTTTAGATTCTTTTCCCATATAGGTCATTACAGAGTATTGAGTAGAGTTCCCTGTGCTATACAGTAGGTCCTTATTATCTATATTGTATATAGTAGCGTGTATATGCCAGTTCCAATCTCCCAATTTATTCCCCCCGCCACCGCTTCCCCCTTGGTAACAGTAAGTTTGTTTTCTACATCTGTGGCTCTATTTCTGTTTTGTACATAAGTTCATTTGTACCATTTTTTTAGATTCCACATATAGCAATATTACTTGGCACACGTTATTGGAAATACTGTACTAGATCTTTTGAAAGGCTTTTTCAAGCTCAAAAATGATGCATCTTTCATTTTATTATTAGGGCTTTTGTTTTCAAAGATAAAAAATATTTGCTCTTCTATCTTGAACCATTACTACTTTTCCATTTCCAATGAAAGTATGTAGTATTTTGAGTTTGAGCTAATTAAGTGGACATAAATATCAGCTGTTTCCAAAAGCAAGAAAATGAGACACACACACCCCCGCCCCCATCCTCCAGATGTTTCCTGCAAGCACTATTATTTGTTTCTCTCTATATTTGTGTTTAGTATTTGGATCCTAGAGTGGTGACATGGAGACACACTGTTAGAGATCAGTATCATTAAGAGCAGCTTAAATCGTCCCAGTCATCATCTCCCTCCTGGTAGTCAGCACTGATGGATCAGGGAAAGCAGGTAGCTAAGTTGAGTTCCCTGGAACCTGAGGAAGAAGGGAGGAAAGCCAACTGCACTGAACTCTAAGCACTGGATTTCATGCATAAGTATACCTGATTCTTGTTAGCTATCTGTGGGTTATTTCTCCTTTTGCCTAATTTTCCTTATTGTCTTTGCTTTTACTTTGAAATTATATACAGATAGGGCAATGGCAATTTAACATACAGTTGATTTTTGAAATGCAGCTCACTCAGACATATAACTGAGGTGCTAGCCTGTTAGCATGGCTGTCTGTATATAATCTACTCTTTATACCTAATATGGGAAATATGCCCTCAACAATCATTACCTCTTACATGACACATTAATTTTAACGTGGTCTTTACACTGTGTCATGGAGTAAGGGAAGCCATTGAGTAAATCAGTGCTCCATGTTAATGGTGTCCAGATAGGAGCCCCGCTCCCTCCAAAAAAAGGTGAATAATTCTTTTTAGGCAGGAGACTCGTGTTGCAGTTGTATACCAAAGAGGAAATGTAATAAGGTTAAAGGAACAGCAGCAGACTTCAGAAGATGGATTCTGCCCCTCAGAAACTGGTTTTGCCACTAGTTAGCCTTAAGTTGCTCAGTGCTTAAGCTTTTTAAGTCTTAGTTTCTTTTTAACCCAGTGAATCCTGCCCATTTCGTAAACTCTGATAGAAATGTTAGGTACTTACTTGGTTTTCCCCGATGGGTGTTCACTGTATTATGCTTTACAACTTTATTGGCATTTTATTTTTATTTTCTGTAGTAACCATAAAATATTTCATTAAAAAAAATACCAGGCAAATAGAAACAAAAAGAAAATGTATGATTTTACCTTCAGATTAAGCTAAATTATCAGGTCAAAGCAATAAATAAGACACAGCAATATAGTCTATTCCTTTATGGACCAAACAGTATAGAGCTTAAAACTTCTGGAATTATGGGTTCTTAATAAAATTATCCTCCATGATTGAATATTTAATACACCTCTTTTAGAATTTGACAGCTGAGGTAGGGGAGAAAAGATACCAAAGAGGTAAATAATACCAAAAGCTTTAATACATATCATAGTATATATGCATAAAACTGTAAGATTCCTTTTTCAGGGAAGTGAGAAAGGTAAGAATACTCTGTACCCTTCTAAAACTCAGGTTGGATTTTAGAAATCTTTGTGGAGATGATGCATTTGCCCCTTTGTATCTGTGACAGAGGAAATGGTTGCTTTCTTCTCCGTAGATCTGCCTTCTGCATTCTTTTAATATATTAATTTCAGTAGTTTAATTTTTAACCCTTATTACAGTCCTCTGATCAGGGAGAGAGAGCCTCAGACTAACTGTAGACTGAGGCAGCACTTCCCAACCAATGAATCAGGAGGATTTTTCTTTTATACTGTAAATTTGAATGGTGTTTCATGATATATTGCCACTTTTCTAATTTAATTTTCTAGGAACCCTCTGGATATTGATGCCACCGGTGTGGTTGGACTGTCATTTAGTGGACATCGTATCCAGAGTGCCACAGTGCTTCTCAATGAGGATGTCAATGACGAGAAGACTGCTGAGGCTGCGATGCAGCGCCTCAAAGCAGCCAACATTCCAGAGCAGAATACCATTGGCTTCATGTTTGCGTGTGTTGGTAGGGGCTTTCAGTATTATAGAGACAAGGGGAATGTGGAGGCTGATGCATTTAGAAAGTTTTTTCCTAGTGTTCCTTTATTTGGGTTCTTTGGAAATGGAGAAATTGGATGTGATCGCATAGTCACTGGAAACTTTATATTGAAGAAATGTAATGAGGTAAAGGATGATGATCTATTTCACAGCTATACAACAATAATGGCACTAATTCATCTTGGGTCATCTAAATAAAGCCACCTGTAAAGTGGCTTTCACAATGTATAACTTTTGGGCTCTGTCTTTTCCAGAAAATGGAAACTTGGGATATGTATATTACAAACAAAAAACTTTATATGTATCTGTTTTGTAGCTTTGACATTCTGAAGATTATTTGGTAGTTTTTAATATATTAGGTGAAGGACAAGTTTGTACATGATGTAATGCAAGACCGGGAGTTGAGAGCTTTTGCATCAGGCACAAGTGAACCAATTATGGCTATACTGCACCAGATATGTAGCTGCTGTGTGATAGGACTTTAAATAGTCTTCTGCATAGGAAGACTGAAAAAGGATTCATCAACAGAAAGGAGATTTAAGACATTCCATGACTACCTCTGCAATGTTAGATGATCTTTCAGCAGACTCATGAAGATATTTTTCTCCCTTAAATAAAGGAGAAAAATACACAGATGGCTTGGGAAATTTTTCTCTGCTTTACAATTTTACCATTTTTTTCAGAAGCTGTAACAAATTGCTGACTTTTTACTTATTTGATAAATGTTAAAGAACTATTTTTGTTTTAGTACTCTAAAGTTGCTTAGTCAAATAAATTGCCAAGACTAATCAGTATTTTATTACCTTATAAGGAAAAAAATTTTCCTTTCCCCTCAATAAAGAAATTGCAACAGAAAATTCTTTTTTTCACCTACTTCTATGTAACTAATTGGCAGATGAGACAATTACATCACCTTATTTTGGTTTTATACCAATAAAACATACCTTGGAAACTCAGATAGCTGTGTACTTCATTGCTTTTAGTGAGTGAGTGAAGGAATCCTTTAGAAAAGAAACCCCAGAATAATGGTATTTGTTAGTTAGCAAATCCTGGCATATTTCCAGTAAAATGTTTTTCAAGTTTAAATTTCTCATTATGTAAATATCAAAATGAAATCTGTGTAGAGAAAACCAGTTTCCCCCCCAATATCCATTCTTTCCTTTTCACACAGTCATAAAACCTTTGATTTTCAGCTAGGCACATGCACACCAGAATAAAGACTACATCCTTGTCTCCCTTGCAAGTATGACTGTTATGGCTGGTGAAATGTGAGGGAAATGATAACGTGTCCTTTAAAACAGACTGGTTTTTTTTTTTTTTTTTTTTTTTTGCCTTTTTTCGATCCTTTTGCTTAGAAGTGTATATGATTGTGAGCCATCTTAGACTCTACAGAAGAGGCAGTGCTCTATTGTGGAAGCGATCACACAGAATGATCCTAGGTTGCCATACAGTTTTGTTGACGTGCTACCATTACTGATTTGGACTGCCTATCTCCAGTGTTTTACAAGACAGAAATTAACATAATTCTTGCCTAAGGCACTTGTTTTTTTCCAGGTCTTTGTTACAGGATATCTGTATTAGCATATTCTAATACAGTATGATATAATATATGGCACTTTTGTAATAGTGGTTTTAATGGGCTAGAAGAAAACTTGCAAGGTAAGTGAAATCAAATATATTAACAACATTCCTGCTTTTTTTTTTTTTGCGGTATGCGGGCCTCTCACTGTTGTGGCTTCTCCTTTTGTGGAGCACAGGCTCCAGATGCGCAGGCTCAGCGGCCATGGCTCACGGGCCCAGCCATTCCGCGGCATGTGGGATCTTCCCGGACCGGGGCACGAACCCGTGTCCCCTGTATCGGCAGGCAGACTCTCAACCACTGCACCAGGGAAGCCCCTGCTTTTCTATTTTTAATCACTTTTTTTAAACCAATTTTTACTTCAAAAGATTTTTTTTCTTGCTGTTTATATAAATGATAAAAATACTTAAAAGTTTCATTAATTTATGGTTATACTCAATCTTAGTTCCTGAAGAAAGTCCAAAGAAAAGTTTGATTGCCATAGAACTTTTAATCTGTGAATATTAATATTTAGCCATTTTTATTTATTAACTCTTCTATTATTTGACATTGGTACCCATTATCAAGTAGAGAATATCTCAAAATTTAAGTCCTTGGTTATGCTTACATAGCATATAAGGAAAATACTTTGTAAATTTTCTTTGTCCTTGATATTAACCAGAGTTGACTGAACAGTAGAGGAAAAAAGATTTTGAAAATGGAAATATGAACAAAATGCACCTGGTTGAATGAACTGTTTTATTTTTTTCAAATTAATACATAAAATGTTTTATTACTACTCAAAGGAGAGTCTGCTGCAAGGTCATTTCATACAGTATTCGAGGTTAATATATGGCTTCTTTTTATAGCTGAGACTTTGGAGCTTGTTAGGAACAGTAAATTCATTTGGCCACAAGATTGTAACCCTGGTGCAAAATAGAAAGGGAAGAAGTTGAACCAATTGAAGGAGTAGTACTGATGAAAACAAAAGTTATTGGCCCTGCCTCTCAGAGGCTTTGACATTTCTGTGGAAGTTGGGGGGGGGATGATAATTTAACCAAAGTTAAAACAATTTATTATGGTTTTGAAAGGCTTGTCTTAAAAGCAGGCATTAAAGAAAAAGTTACTGTTTCAGCTAAAAACATAATTCCTAGAAATGGCAACTGTTGTAGTTATTTGTGAAACTGGAAAAATGATCACATGAAAAAGCTGACATGAGCACAAAAAGAGAAGATGTACCCTTACTGTTTTCTTTACAATACTGAGCTGTCGTCTATCAAGTGACAAGGATAGGATAGTTTAATCAAGGTGTTTAAAAAATATTGATTTCCTTAATGTGCTTTCAAAGCAGAATCTTTCTGCAGCTACAATTTGCCTTGTTAAAGGCTGCTTCAAAGGAATAAACTCCTTGAAATGCCAAGTAGCAATATAAAAAAGAGTAAGGAAGCTTGGAATTAAGATCTCAAAACAGACACCCTACACATTGTTATAATTAATAGTCTGTGAGCTAGAGTAATGAAGGAGGTCCAGAAGGCCAGTTCACTACTGTAATTAATTCTCAACTTTGCTTAAACCTGCATCATTGGTAAATAAAACAACTTTTCAACCTAGTAAGAGAAGCCAAACAGCAAGAGTTTTGCCACTAATTTATATTACAAACTTAACACAATGAACATGCAAAGAATGTAAAATAAACGTTTACAAATCTGAGAATTTCCTAGGCATTCTGCAGAAATTTTTGAGAAAAAAATCTACTTCTGTCATTTTGTGCCCAGTCTAACCCATTTGAGCACCACCATAAATTCCATTTTAATGAAAACAGAAGACTAAATCCTCTTGATTTGAAATTGAGATTTTAGATGACTGACTTGGTTTTCATTTGTAGAAAGGGAATGAGTCTGCTTAATGAAAATCCTAAAATAACAAAACATAGTATTAGTAATAACATATTTGTTAAATAAACAAAACTAATACATGTGCTATGTAAAGAATGTTACCAGAAAGTTTTTTTTAATATTAGCCTGTGTAGAGAAAAATAGTCAAATATTTACAAGACATATTATTTTTGTTTCATTTCTGCCTTATGCCATGATGGAGACAGAATAGAAGAATATATGCTACTCTAAAGTAGAAAACATTGGCAGAGGCCAGTAAACTTCATTTTTTTTTTTTTGCGGTACGCGGGCCTCTCACTGTTGTGGCCTCTCCCGTTGCGGAGCATAGGCTCCGGACGCACAGGCTCAGCGGCCATGGCTCACGGGCCCAGCCACTCCATGGCATGTGGGATCTTCCCAGACCGAGGCACGAACCCGTGTCCCCTGCATCGGCAGGCAGACTCGAAACCACTGCGCCACCAGGGAAGCCCCAATAAACTTCATTTAATGTCTTGGTACTAAGAGTGTATGGAGCATTTCACTTCATAAAGTTTTTATAAAAGTTACTGTTCTCTAGTGACATCACAGCCAGTAAAAAAGGCAAGATAATTACAAGAAATTGGAAAAAATACATATATTCATTAATTTTAAATGTAAATCAGTGAAGATAATTGAGACCATTTTCTTAACCTTTTCACAATACCTCCACATCTAACCAAAATTCAGTTACCATACATGTATCTAAAACATAACTCTGTTCAAGGCCTAGTCAGGATACTAGAATTACAGATAGGAATAAACATAATTGAGCTGAGTGACACTAGCAACTGTGTGAACCGAATTTGTTGGTGCTCTGGAAAACAAAGGTTTACAGCAACTAACACAGTGCCCAGTGAAGAAAACCCATCCTCAGAATGGTAGGAAAGTTTTGTGATTTTTTACTCACCCTTGCCTCCCATGCAGTGGTGCTCTTATTCTTAAAATGACAGAAGGATGGTTTCCAGTTCCCTCCCTCAAACCAGAAGAGGAAGAATAGACTTTATTTGCAAATCACTGTTTGTCTTTTCTAATCTGGGGGGGGGGGGATTAGAAGGACTGACTCAAGGTGCTCATCACTGTTTTGCATAACTTGGAAATCAGGCAAGAAAGAGTAGGCACTGCTTGTGAAAGCTGCAAGATGACTGCAGAATCACAGGCACCTGGATATGGGTGAAGACATAAAACAGGCTGTGTAAGGCCTAGAGGAGAAGCTGGGGTGAGATTTGTGAGAAACTGGGCATTCAAAAGCAGTTGTACCCAGGGGAAGATATAGAATGCCAAATGAATGCACAGGCAAAACATGCTCAGAAAAGATTTAAGAGAGCCTTAGGTTTTCATCTTGGTCTGATCCCTAGGATAGAAGCAGGCCTAGCTAAGAGCTGCAGGAGTGCCTTAGCACACAGCTGAAATGCAGAAAGGAGAACTGGCATTCAAGGAAATCTCTAAAAACAGCTGAACATGAGATAATAGGAACAGAGGTTTCAGTGATCACACACAAGGGATAGTCTTTGTAAAAGTACCTTGGAGAAGTCTCAAAAACAAATGAACAACAGCGTTCAACAGTCAGCAACAACTGGTAAACACTGGGAATAGAAGAGAATGTTATATCCAGAATTACAGTACTGTAATAGTGAAATGCCCAATTTTCAACAACAAAAAATCTGTAAGGCATACAGAGAAACAGGGAAACGAGGCCTATTCAATGGAACAGAAACTGGCTTGGCCCACACATTGAACTTACTAGAAAAAGACCTTTAAATATGCTCAAAGAACTAAAGGAAATCAAGAAAGTGATGAATAAAATGAGAATACCAGTGGAGAGAAATTATAAAAAGGAACCAAACATTTTGGAGCAGAAAGTTACAATAACAAAATTTTCACTGGAGGGGTTGAACAGCAGATTTGAGCAAGCAAAAGAACTCATCAGCAAGTTGAAGACAGGACAGTTGAAGTAATTGTGTCTAAGAAAGCAAAGTAAACAATCGAAGGGATTTGTAAGATACCATCAAATGGAAGATGAAACAGGAGTCCCAGAAGGAAAAGAGAAAGCTACATAAAGTTTATTTGAAGAAATGATGACAAAAGAGCTTGCCAAATTTGATGCAAGACATGGATGTACATATCAGGAGGCTCAACAAACTCCAAACAGGGTAGAGTCAAAAGAGACACCAAGATACATTATAGACGGTCCTTGACCTAGGACAATTTGACTTAGGATTGTTTCAACTTTACAATGGTGTAAAGATGATATGCATTCAGTAGAAACCATACTTACTTCAAGTTTTGAATTTTGATCTTTTCCCAGGCTAGCAGTATGCAGTAAGATATGCACTTATGATGCCTAGCAGTGGCAGAAAGCTGCAGCTCCCAGTCAGCTGCATGATCATGAGTAAACATCTAATACATGTACAACTATTCTGTTTTTCAGTACAGTATTCAGTAAATTACATCACTTCAAAATAGGCTTTGTATTAGATGATTTTGCCCAGCTACAGGCTAACGTAATTGTTCACAGCACATTTAAGATAGGATAGGCTTAGCTATGATGTTCAGTAGGTTAGGTATATAAAATGCATTTTCAACTTATATTTTCAACTTACCATGGGTTTATCAAGATACAACCCCATTGCAACTGGAGGAAAATCTGTATAATTAAGCTATACAAAGAGAAAGAATCTTGAAAGCAGCAAGAATGAAGAAACATCACATAAAAGGGATCTTCAGGGCTTCCCTGGTGGCGCAGTGGTTGAGAGTCCGCCTGCCAATGCAGGGGACACGGGTTCGTGCCCCGGTCCAGGAAGATCCCACATGCCATGGAGCGGCTGGGCCGGTGAGCCATGGCCGCTGAGCCTGCGTGCCTGGAGCCTATGCTCCGCAACGGGAGAGGCCACAACAGTGAGAGGCCAGCGTACCACATTAAAAAAAAAAAAAAAAGGGATCTTCAATAAGATTATCAGATTTCTCGAAAAAACTGTCAACCTAAAATCTTCTATCTGGCAAAACTGTCCTTCAAAAATGAGGGAGAAATTAAAACATTACCGGACACTGATACAACTGGACCTGCCCTGCAAGAAATGCTAAAGGAAATTCTTCAAGTTGAAATGAAAGGACAAAGGATAGGAACAGGAAACCATATGAAGAAGTAAAGCTCTCCAGTAAAGGTATACATGAACAATTATAGAAGCTAGTATCATAACTTTGATTTGTAACTCTTTGTTTTCCACACAATTTAGGAACGAACATATAAAAATACAATTACTGGTTTATGTTTTTAGTTGGTTTATGTTTTTAGACACAATGCTTAAAGATGTAATCTTGTGACAGTAATAGTTGAAAGGGAGTGAGGGCAAAGTTATATAAGAGCAAAGTTTTTATGCACTATTGACGTTAAGCTGCTGTAAATTCAAATTAGTGTCATTACTTCATGATGGTAAATGGAATCCCCATGGTAACCACAAAGAAATAGCTATAGAATACACACAAAAGGAAAAAAGAGAATTTAAATGTTTCACTATAAAACAAAACACAAAAGAAGACACTAACGCAGAAAATAAGGAGCAAAAATATTCCATGCAAATAGTAACCAAAAGGGAACAGTATATTATTATGAGACAAATAGACTTACAACCTTTTTGGATTTAAAGAGACAGAAAAGTACATTATATGTTAAAAGGTTTTATACAACAATGTTACAGTTACAAGCATTTACACATCTAATAACATCCTCAAAATACATTAAGCAAAACACAACATACCAAAACAGCACTGCTTTCATTGCACCCCATAAGACAGAAAATTCTAGCTGTAAATGCTTAGTTTAAAAAAAAAAATCTGAAATCAACATTCTAACTTTATAACTTAAGGAACTAGAAAAAGAAGAACAAACTAAACCCAAAGCTAGTAGAAGGAAGATTAGAACTAAGATAAGCAAAATACTGAAAAGAAAATCAATAGAAAATTTTGAACTAAAAGCTAGTTCTTTGAAAAGGTTAACGAAGTGGAAAAACCTTTAGCTAGATCAATAACAAGAGAAGACTCAACTTCTAAAAACAGAAATAAGAGTAGGGTTATTACTAATGAGTCTACAGAAATAAAAAGGATAAGAGTACTATGAGCAGTTTTAAACAAGTTGAATAACCTAGATGAAATGGATATATTTCTAAAAACAAAAGCACAACCATACTAAGACTGATTAATGAAGAAATAAAAAATCTACATAGACCTATAGGTAGAAGGGAGATTGATTGAATCAGCCGTCAAAAACCTCCCAACAAAGGAAAATCCTGCAACCTCTGGCTTTACTCAATTCAACCAAACATTTAAAGAAGAAATAACTCCAGTCCTCAAACTTTTCAAAAAGATTCAATAGGTGGGAACACTTCCTAATCCATATTATAAGGCCAGTATTGCCCTGATACCAAAGCCAGACAATGACAACACAAGAAAAGAAAAAGACCAATACCCCTGATGAATATTGATGCAAACATCTTAAAGTATTAGCAAACTGAATTCAAGAGCACATTAACAGTTTTATACATTTTGAACAAGTGGATTTATTGCTGCAATGCAAGGATGGTTCAACAGATGAAAATCCAATCAAATACGATACACTGCATTAGCAGAATGAGGGTCACACATGGATCCCATCAGTTGATGCCGAAAAAGAATTTGACAAAATTCTTTTTGATTAAAAAAAAAAAACCCACCACTCCCCTAGGAATTGAAGGAAGCTACCTCAATATAATACAGACCACATATGAAAATCTTATAGCTAACATACTCAATGGAGAAGGACTGAAAGAAACAAGACAAAGATGCAGCTTTTACTGTTGCTATTCAACATAGTGTTGGAACTTTGAGGCAGAGTAATTAGTCAAGAAAAAGATTGAAATTAGGAAGAAGTAAAATTATTTCTGCAGAATACATGATCCTATATGTAGAAAACACTAATGTTCCCTGCACCTCAAAATCTGTCAGAACTTAGAAACAAATCAGCAAAGTTGAAGCATACAGAAGCAACACACAAAATCAGTTGCCTTTCTGTACACTAACATGAACAACCCAAAACAGAAATTAGGATAACTCCCTTTACAATAGCATCAAAAACAATAATATACATAGGAATTAACTTAATGAAGGTGAAAGACATACACTGAAAACCACAAAACATTGCTGAATGATGTTAAAGATGACACATAAATGGAAAGACATCACATGTTCATAGATTGGAAGACAATACTGGTATGATGTCAGGTGATCTACAGATTCAATGTAATCCACTTCAAAATCTCAATGACATTTTTTACAGAAAATAGAAAAATAAGCAGAATATCTAGGATCCCCAAATAGCCAAAACAATCTTGAAAAAGATTAAAGATGGAAGGCTCACACTTCCTGATTTCAAATTTTACTGCAAAGCTACAATAATCAAAACTGTGGTACTGAATAAAAACAGACATATAGACTAGTGGAGTAGAATAAAGAATCCAGAAATCCTCACATATATGGTCAAATGATTTGGGGGAAGTGCACCAAGACCATTTAATGGGAAAGGACAGTGTTTCCAACAAATGGTGTTGGGAAAATAGGATATCCACATGCAAAAGAATGAAATTGGATTTTTATCTAACACCATATAAACGGATCAAAGACCTAAACCTAAGACTTAAAACTCCACTCTTAGAAGAAAACAGGGGAAAAGTTTCAGGACATTGGATTTGGCAGTGATTTCTTGGATATGACACCAAAGTCATAGGCATCAGAAGAAAAAACAAACTGGGCTTCATCAAAAATTAAACATTTATGTATCAAAGGACACTATCAATGGAGTGAAAAAAGCAATCCACAGAATGGGAGAAAATATTTGCAAATCACATATCTGATGAGGGATTAATATCCATTAATATATAAAAAACCCCTAAAATGCAACAACAGCAACAAAAGACAACCCAAATCAAAACTGGGCAAAGGACTTGAATAGTCAGGTATCCAAAGAAGATACAGTATGGCCAATAAGCACGTGAAAAAATGCTCAACATCACTAACCATTTGGGAAATGCAAATCAAAACCATGATGAAATACCACTTCGTACCCATTAGGGTGGCTATTATTGGGGAAAAAAAAAAGTGTTGGCAAGGATGTGGAGCAACTGGAACTTCTGTTCATTGCTGCTAGGAATATAAAGTGGTATAGCTGCTGTAGAAAACAGTAAGGCAGTTCCTCAAAAAATTAAATACAGAATTAGCATTTGACTCAGCAATTCCACTTCTGGGTATTTATACAAAAGAACAGAAAACAGGGGCTTGAACAGATACTTGCACATGTATGTTCATGGAAGCATTATCTCAATAGCCAAAAGGTGAAATGACTCATATTCATTGATTAATGAATGAATAAGCAAAATGTGGTAGATAGATACAGTGGAATATTATTCAGTCACATAAAGGAATGAAATTTGGATACATACTATAGTGCTGATGAACCCTGCAGACATGGTAAGTGAAATAAGGCACACACAAAAGGACAAATACATGATTCTACTTACATGAAGTATTGAGAATATTCAAATACTTAAAGTAGAATGTTGGCTACCAGGGTGTTGAGTGGAGGAATGGGGAGTTATTGTTTAATGGGTACAGTGTTCAGTATGGAATGCTGAGAAAGTTCTGGAGATGAATGGTGGTGATGGTTGCATCAGTGTGAATATACTTAATGCCACTGAATTGTATATGTAAAAATCGTACATCTTATGTATGTTTTTCTACCATAAAAACTTTTTTAAACCACCAAAAGTCACATAACCTAGCTATTTTTTTAAAAAAAAGGTTATCAAGCCACAAAACACAGAGGAAGTTTAATTTGTATATGGCTAAGTGAAAGAAGACAGTCTGAAAAGGTTACATACTCTATGACTCCAACTATGACATTCTGGAAAACTATAGAGCTAGTAAAGGGATTAGTGGTTACCACTGTGAGATTGGGAAGGCTGAGTAGATGGAGCACAGGAGATCTTTAGGGTGGTGAAGTTATTCAACATGATACTGTAGTGGTGGACACATAAAATGATGCATTTGTCAAAATCCATAAAACTATAACAAAAAGTAAACTATAGACTTTTGTAAACGTTGTTTCATTTAATTTATAATTGTTTCATTTATATTAGCAAATGTAGTGCACTAGTACATTTTACATAGATGTTTAATAGGGAAAACTGTGTGGGAGAGGGAAGTATATGGGAACTCTCTGCAATGTCTTCTCAATCATTCTATAAATCTGTAACTTTTAAAAAAATAGTCTGTTAAAAAATTCTGTGAGGGTTTTTTGTTTTGTATACTCTAGTGCCTCAAGCTCATATGTATTAGTTGTAAGTGAATGATGGGTAAATGAGTGAATGAATGAATCAGTGGCACTAGTGACAGATTCAATTCACAGTGCTCACACTGGGCTAGACTGTTGGGAAAAGTCAGTGCGTACCGACTGAGGGATTAATAACCAGAATATTTGAAGAACTCCTAAAATGCAACAATAGCAACAAGAGAAAACCTAGTTCAAAATAAGCAAAGGACTTGAATAGGCAGGTATCCAAAGAAGATATACAGATGACCAATAAGCACATGAAAAGATGCTAAACATCACTAATTAGGGAAATGCAAATCAAAACCACAATGAGATACCACTTCACACCTATTAGGATGGCTGTTAAAACAAACAAAAACAAGTGTTGGCAAGGATGTGGAGAACTGGCTTGAAGGGGAAGTTGTTCACAGGTGGGCTGTTCATTTGGCCAGAGCTTGCTCCTCTGCCTCAGCTATTTACTAGCCCTAGACCTTTGGTGTTCAGAACTCCCACTGCTCCAAGCTACTCCACAACTCTTCATATGTCCTGAAAGTTGCCATTGGTTTTTTCTATTATATTTCAGGGTAACTACACAGTTGGAAAAACTGAAGAAACTGTCTGGCCTAATGAATTCTTTATTTTGCTCCTAATAAGATGAAAACCTCACATTCTGCAAAATCATGCCCTAAAATTAAAAGCCTTATGGGGAAAATAAGTTTGGAATTTTGTAACCTGAGCAGTAACAAAAACTAGAATCCTAAATTTCCACTAGTATCCACTGAGAATTAGTCCATCTTCTGTATACTTAAACTTTTGGGCTTGTGTTTCTTTCAGATATAGATCCTTGAAATCAATTGCTTCTCATAGAGAAATGATTTTCATCAATATTAAAAATATGATCTAAAGGTAGCTGCCAATGATAGGGATAGAGCAGGATAGTTAACACAGGTAGTTTTAGAAGTCCCATTAGGGGATTATAGACACAAAGGGAAC
This sequence comes from Grampus griseus, assembly GCF_964374135.1. Classification (NCBI taxonomy): domain Eukaryota; kingdom Metazoa; phylum Chordata; class Mammalia; order Artiodactyla; family Delphinidae; genus Grampus; species Grampus griseus. Next base: position 119,399,250 of record NC_139018.1, on the reverse strand, counting down.
TTTGGGAGACCATTGTAAGCTAATGAACACTCAAGAAAGCAATCAGAACACTGTGAAACAAAACAGCTCTGCTTAACAATGAAACCATGCAATAAAAGCACGAGATATGCCCCAGGCCATTAAGTGAAAAAACAAGGCCTGCAGCCTGCTGGTCAAGGTCAGCAAGATAATGATCCTTAGGATGTGCACCTGAGCATGTACAGGAATACAGGGGAAAGGTGGCATTCCAAAGTATAAGACCCCCATACTGAAACCTGAGATGATTTAACATATTTTAGCCTATGTTACCACCCTTCTGCTGATTTGAATAGCACCATGACAGTCCCCGTTTGACCAAATAGGGTCAAAAACTCCTCTGCCCCACCCAAAGGAGGAGCTAGTGATGTAAGCGTGATGTCTACTCAAAGAATGTGGAAGAAGGTGGGCTTCTCCCACTTTCCACTTTTCCTTTGATTATAAAAACGTAGCCCACTTAGTTCCTGGGGCAGAGCTCTCTTGCCTGCCCACTTGTATCCTTCAGAAGCATCCTATACTAATAAATCCACTTCTTCCCTCCCACTTTGTCCCTCACCGAATTCCTTCTGCACCGAGACATAACAACCTGTGAGTTATTAAGTCCCGAGACAAGTTGTGTGGTTTCACCTTCATCAATGAATGCTTTTTTTCTGATCACCGGGTGAAATGTCTTCATGCCTTTACCTGTACTTGCAACTTCCCCAGACAGCTTAACACAGTGAAAGCCACTAAAGCCTCTCCTTGCCCTTAGTTAGGATTTTCATCTTTTCTCTTAGGGTCGTGGTGTATTTGCTAAAAGTTTCTCCTTAGCTGTGAGAAAGTTTGCCTCTGGATGCTTCAACACGTTAGCTTACTGGGAAAAATCATGTTTGACCAATGCAACTCTCACCTAGGATTGATATTACTCCCCTATTTACCTACTGCAAATGAGCTAATAATACACGGGACAGAAACACACGTACCTTGCAATAGGACAGTGTTTCAGGGTATGATAACTTTCAGTCTTTTATTTAGAGAACAAAAAAGGATTAATGTTTAATTTCTTTTACCTTTTGGTGTTACATTTTCTGCCTTTGTAACAAAAAAGCAGTGATTTGGGTTCACTGTGATATTTCTTCAATGTTCTCCATGACCTATAGAAAATAAGAATTAAGATGTTTTCTCCATCTCAATTTTTCTTTATATGCACACCTTCCAACACATCTTTATTTTATTCACACATATACATCCACCCCTTCTGTTTGTGATATGAAGAGTTGAGGTGAACTAGCCTAGAACATCCAAATAAGCCACACAGCGCTCCTCAGAACACAGAAGAGTGTGTCAGCACCTCCATTCAGATCTCACAGAGGAAAGTGTCCCTGCCTTTCCTCACTGCCTGTTTTCTGTTACCTGAAGTTCTAACAAGCCTGGTGAATTTTTTTTTTTTTTTTTTTGCAGCACGTGGGCCTCTCACTGTTGTGGCCTCTCCCGTTACGGAGCACAGGCTCTGGACACACAGGCCCAGTGGCCACGGCTCATGGGCCCAGCCACTCCGCGGCATGTGGGATCTTCCCAGACTGGGGCATGAACCCGTGTCCCCTGCATGGGCAGGCAGACTCTCAACCACTGAGCCACCAGGGAAGCCCCGTTGGTGAATTTTTTAAAAGATATTACAAATGATAAAGAGAGTAAGGGGAAAAGATTGCCAGAATGAGTCATTCTAATGGCAATAAAAATTAATAACTGATGGCAAGAAAACAGAAGAAAGTAGCAAAAACAAAACAAAAATCAGGACTAAAAACCAAACCAAACCAAAACAAAAAAACCCTGTGGCTAGCTAGGACTATTTAATGTAGGGACAATTCCCTCCATAGCCGATGAGCCCTAAGTCTGTAACCCATATCTGTGGAAGCATAAGTGCAGTACAAAAAACTTGGACTTGGGGTTTAAATCCTTGTTCTACCACCTCATGTGTGATCTTGATGTTAACCTCTCTAAGCCTCAGTTTTCTCTTCTGTAGAGTGAGAATAATACCACCTGCCTCACAATGAGTGTTAGGACTTAAAAGAGTTCTCCTTCTCCGATATGAAATATCAACCACAGTGCCTGGCACCTACAGACACCTGATGTTCATGATTACGTATTACACTGCTTTCTTTTCATTTGAAGAGCTGTACTTTCAGAACTAGTGCATTATTGCAATAGGGATACATAATCACAATCTAAATGTATGCTAGGACTTTAGGCTGTAGGTTTACTTAATGAACGAATTGAAAAGATTGCCTAGGGAGGTTTATATTCCAGAGGCACACATGGTGACACGAACAAACCTATCAGAAGGGAGTGATAAAATGAATAAAGCTTTATGGTGTGGTGGCAAGAGGAGTTTCCTGGTGAAAGCAGGTCATTAATAAAATTTAAAATAGAGTGTACCATCATGCTGTGATTTTCATAACAAATACGAGCTAATAGCATTAAGCAATTCCCAGTCCGCATGATCAACCTTATTTTCATGACACAGATCTTGTCACATGCGGTAAAAGGCATTTCTTTTTGCTTTTCTTAAAGTAATGGCCTTGCAGTTACTGATAGACTGTTTGACCTTGAAAAAATAAGTGGTCAGTCAGCTAATTTTGTGAGCTATGCCCAGTACCTTATCTAGATTTTTACCCTTTGTTGTGACATTTTCTGCCTCCATTAAAAGAAAGCAGCAAATTAATACTTAAGTGCCAAAACTCTTTTCTCAATGAAACCAGAGTACCTCTGTGTGGAGAGCTCCAAGGTAGCTTCTATTTTATTACAAACATGTCTTTATAAACAGGAAGAGGTCGACTTGTTTTTTATGTGTGTACATTTTCTAAAAAATAATTGAGTTTTTACCATTCCATTGAACGTTCTGAAAAAAAAAATTAAGAGGCAAACCTTTTGAAGAGAAATGTTATTGGTGAATTACAAACACGGATCCTTGTGCATTCAGTCAACCATTCCTACATTTTTTCTTGTCACACTTAGCCTTATTTGTGTTAATCTTCCCAGTTAAAACCATGCTCAATAATAAATTTTCAGTTCTCTGAGAATTTCTTCACTGGTTACTTTACCATCAGGCATTTTACAAATGAATGTAGTTCCAGACAGTATCATTATTACAAATTTAGCAAAAATCAACAAACTCACCAAACCATTAAAATACATGATTTCACTCAATTACAAAGTAGAGGAACACATCTCAATCTCTTGATAACTCAGAAGTTAATTTTGAGCATATTAAAATGAATCATGTGACAGTATCATTTAATAACAGCATCTCTTTCTGGCTTTTTATTGTGAAATATACATAATAAGATTTACCATTTTAACCATTTTTAACTGTACAGTTCAGTTCCACACTGTTGTACAATCATCACCGCCATGCATCTCCAAAACTTTTTCATAATCCCACACTGAAACTCTGTAGTCATTAAATAACTCCCCATTCTCCTACTCTTAGCCCCTGGTAACAACCATTTTACTTTGTCTCTATGAATTTGATTACTCTCGATACTTCAAATAAGTGAAATCATGTAATACTTATCTTTCGTGTTTGGCTTATTTCACTTAGCCAACTGTCTTAAAAGTTCATCCATGTTGTAGCATGAATCAGAATTTGATTCCTTTTTAAGGCTAAATAATATTCCATTGTATTTATGTACCACTTTGGGTTTATCAATTCATTCCTTTTTAAAAAAATGTTTTATTTAAGTATAGTTGATTTACAACCTTGTGTTAATTTCTGCTGTACAGCAAAGTGATTCCATTATACATATATATACAATCTTTTAAAAAATATTCTTTTCCATTATGGTTCATCACAGGATATTGAATATAGTTCCCTATGCTATACAGTAGGACCTTGTTGTTATCTATTCTATATATAACAGGTTGCATCTCCTAACCCCAAACTCCCACTCCATCACTCCCCCACCCCCACCCCCGATAACCACAATTCTGTTCTCTATGTCTCTGAGTCTGTTTCTGTTTCATAGATAAGTTTATTTGTGTTATATTTTAGATTCCTCATATAAGTAATATCACATGGTATTTGTCTTTCTACTTACTTCGCTTAGTATGATAATCTCTAGATCCATCCATGTTGCTGCAAACAGCATTATTTCATTCTTTTTTCATGGCTGAGTAATATTCCATTGTGTATATATACCACATCTTCTTTACCCATTCATCTGTCAGTGGATATTTAGGTTGTTTCTATGTCTTGGCTATTGTGAATAGTGCTGCTGTGAACACAGGGGTGCATGTATCTTTTCGAATTATAGTTTTGTCTGAATATGTGCCCAGGAGTGGGATTGCTGGATTATATGGCAACTCTGGTTTTAGCTTTTTGAGGAACCTCTGTTTTCCATAGTGGCTGCACCAGTTTACATTCCCACCAACAGTGTAGGAGGGTTTGCTTTTCTCCACACCCTCTCCACCATTTGTTATTTGTAGACTTTTTAATGATGGCCAGTCTGACCAGTATGAGGTGATACCTCATTGCAGTTTTGATTTGCATTTCTCTAATAATTAGAGTCGTTGAGCATCTTTTCATGTACCTGTTAGCCATCTGTATGTCTTCTTTGGAGAAATGTCTGTTTAGTTCTTCTGCCTATTTTTTGATTGGGCTGTTTGGTTTTTTGTTGAGTTGTATGAGCTGTTTGTATATTTTGGGGATTAAGCCGTTGTTGGTTGCATCATTTGCAAATATTTCTCCCATTCCGTGGGTTGTCTCTTTGTTCTGTTTATGGTTTCCTTTGCTATGCAAAAGCTTATAAGTTTGATTAGGTTCCATTTGCTTATTTTTGCTTTTATTTCTATTGCTTTAGGAGACTGACCTAAGAAAACCTTGGTACAATTTATGTCAGAGAATGTTTTGCCTATGTTCTCTTCTAAGAGTTTTATGATGTCATGTCCTATGATTAAGTCTTTAAGCCATTTAGAGTTTATTTTTGTGTATGGTATTAAGGTGTGTTCTAACTTCATTGATTTACATGCAGCTGTCCAGTCAGTTCATTCCTTGATGGACATTTGGGTGGTTTCCATCTTTTGGCTATTGTGAATAATGCTTCTATGAACAGTGGTATACAAATAACTATTTGAGCTCCTGGCTTGGATTCTCTTATGTATATGCCCTGAAGTGGAATTGCTGGATCATATAGTGATTCTATGTTTAATTTTTTTGCAGTCACTTCCCATTCCAAACTCAACCCTAGGCAACCACTTGCATAGTATCTTCAAGGTTCATCCATGTTATAGCATTAACCTTAATATAAATGCAAGCATGCAATTTGTGGTCTTTTGTGGCTGGTATCACTTAGCATAAAGATTTATCCATGTTACGGAGTGTATCAATACTTTGTCCCTTTTTATGGCTGAATAGTATTCCATTTTATGGACATACCATATCTAGTTGATGAATATTTAGATTATTTCCACTTTGGGTTTATTATCAATATTGCCACTGTGGACATTCAAGTCTTTGTGTAGACATATGTTTTCATTTATTGTGGGTTGTTATCTAGGGATGGGATTGCTGGATATTAAGATAAATTTATGTTTAACTCTTTAAGAAACTGCTAAACTGTTTTCCACAGTAGCTATACTATTTATTTCTTCTTTTCTTTTTTTTAAATTGAAATATAGTTGATGTACAATATTATGTTAGTTTCAGGTGTCCTACATAATGATTTGACATCTGCATACATTATGAAATAATAAGTCTAGTAATCATCTGTCTCATACAAAGTTATAATATTATTGATCATATTCTTTATGCTGTATGTTACATCCCCATGACTTTATTATATAACTGGAGGTTTGTACCTCTTAATGCCCTTCACCTATTTTGTCCACCATCCCTCCTTTCTGGCAACCACCCATTTGTTCTCTGCATCGATGAGTCTGTTTTTATAGATTCTTCCTTTTGTAATTTTTATATTTCTAGCTGTGGTTTCTTCTTTTCTGCTTATATAAATCCCTTTAACATTTCTTGTAAAGCCAGTTTACTGGTGCTGAACTCTCAGCTTTGGCTTGTCTGAAAAACTCTTTATCTCTCCTTCCTGGGTAGAGTATTCTTGGTTGTAGGTTTTTTCCTTTCCTCACACTGAACATACTGTGCTGTTCCCTTCTGACCCGCAAAGTTTCTGCTGAGAAGTCAGCTGACAGTGTTATGAGTTCCTTTGTACATCACTAGTTGTTTTTCCCTCACTGCTTTTAAGATTCTCTCTTAACCTTTAATTTTTTGCCATTTTTAATTACAATGTGTCTTGGTGTGGACCTCTTTGGGTTCATCTTGTTTGGGACTCTCTGTGCTTCCTGGACCTGGATGTGTTTCCTTTCCTAGGTTAGGGAAGTTTTCAACTATTATTTCTTCAAATAAATTCTCTGCCCCTTTCTCTCTCTCTTCTCAATTTCTGAGACCTCTATAATGTGGATGTTAGTACTCTTGATGTTGTCCCAAAGGTCTCAAACTATCCTGATTTAAAAATCTTTTCTTCTTTTTTCTGTTCAGCTTGGGTGATTTCCACTACTCAATTTTACTTTTTTACATATACATGAAATATACATGTTAACAAATTCCCAGTATACAATATAGTATTAGTAACTACAGTCATCATGTTGTACTTTAGATCTCTTCATTTATTCATCCCTACATAACCGCACCTTTGCAACCTTTTGACCAGCGTCTCCCCACTTCTCCCACTTCCTTACCCCCATAACCACCTTTCTTCTACTCTCTGCTTCTGTGTAACTTTTTGTAGGTAAAACGTATGTGGGACTTCCCTGGTGGTCCAGTGGTTAGGACTCTGCACTTCCACTGCAGGGGGCGCGGGTCCAATCCCTGGTCAGGGAACTAAGATGCTGCATGCCAGGCAGTGTGGCCAAAAAAAAAAGATTAAAAAAAACATATAAACGAGGTCATGAAGTATTTTTCTTTCTTTGTCTGGCTTATTTCACCTAGCATACTGTCCTGCAGGTCCATTCATGTTGTTGCAAATGGCAGGATCTCCTTTTCAAAGGCTGAGTAATATTTCATTGTATATACCACCATTTCCTTATCCGTTCATCCACTGATGGACACAGGTTGTTTTCATATCTTGGCTATTGTAAATAATGCTACAATAAACATGGGAGCACAGCTATCTCTTTGAGGTACTGATTTCATTTCCTTTGGGTATATACCCAGAAGAGGGATTGCTGGATTATACGGTAGTCCTATTTTTAATTTTTTGAGGAACCTCCATAACTTTTTTTTTTTTTTTTTTTTTTGCGGTGTGTGGGCCTCTCACTGTTATGGCCTCTCCCATTTCGGGGCACAGGCTCTGGACGCGAAGGCTCAGCAGCCACGGCTCACGGCTCACAGCCGCTCCGTGGCATGTGAGATCTTCCCGGACCGGGGCACGAACCCTTGTCCCCTGCATCGGCAGGCGGACTCTCAACCACTGCGCCACCAGGGAAGCCCCATAACATTTTCTATAATGGCTTAACCAATTTACATTCCCACCAACAGTGTACAAAGTTTCCTTTTTTTCCAACATCCTTGCCAACACTTATCTTTTTGATAATAGTCATGAGGTAATATTTCATTGTGGTTTTGATTTGCATTTCCCTGATGATTAATGATAGTGAATACCTTTCATATACTTGTTAGCTATTTGTATATCTTCTTTGGAAAAATGTCCATTCAGGTCCTTTGCTCCTCTCCTCCTTTTTGGTCACACACACAAAGGAAAAAACTAATTTCTGGAAACTCTGGGAAATTTTTTGTCTCCTTCATGGGCTTATGTATTAAGATGTAATTGGTCCTATGACACTCAGTAAGAAGAGAGAGGAATCTTACTTGAACTTAAGGTTTAAAAAATAAAACTTGTGATTAACTTATAAGAAATCCTACACTTAAAATCCCGTTTGACTGCTTTATAAAGTTATTTTAATATTTCATATATTTAGAATTAATAGCAGTAAAAAGGCATTCCACATACATTTCTCTGAGAACTCAAAGAAAGAATGAGCTTAGCATGCTGGAGAGGCCCATTTTAAAATTGGGTTGGTTGGTTTTTTTGCTATTGAGTTGTATAAGTTCCTTATTTATTGTGGGTTTTAACCCCTTTTCTGATATATGCTTGCAAATATTTTCTCCCATTCCTTAGGTTGCATTCTCATTTTGTTGATTATTTCTTTTGCTGTGTGAAGATTTTTAGTTTGATGTAGTCCCTCTTGTTTATTTTTGCTTTTGTTGCCTGAGCTTTTGGTGTCATATCCAAAAAATCATTGCAAATGCCAAGGAGCTTTTTTCCTATATTTCCTTCTAGGAGTTTTATGGTTCAGGTCCTGCATGTAAGTATTTAATTCATTCTGAGTTGATATTTGTGTATGATGCACTATAGTGGTCCAATTTCATTCTTTTCTATGTGGATATCCAATTTTCCCAACACCATTTATTGAGAAGGCTATCCTTTGTGTATTCTTGGCACCCTTGTCAAAAATTCATTGACTGTACATGATGGGATTCATTTCTGGTTTCCTCAATTCTGTTCCATTATCTATGTGTTTCTTTTTATGCCAGTACCATACTGCCTTGATTACTGTAGCTTTGTAATATAATTTGAAACCAGGAAGTATGTTGCCTCCAACTCTCCTCTTCTGCAAGATTGCTTTGGCTATTCAGAGTCTTTTGTGGTTTCATACAAATTTTATGATTGTTTTTTCTATTTCTGTGAAAAATGCTATTGGAATTGTATGGTTTTCATTGTACAGATCTTTCACCTCCTTGGTTAAATTTATTCCTAAGTATTTTACTCATTTTGACGCTACCGAGGATAGGATTGTTTTCTTGATTTCCTTTTTGTATAGATCACTGTGTAGAGAAATGCAACTGATTTTTGTATCCTGCAACTTTACTGAATTCATTTATTTGTTCTAACAGTTTATTAATGAGTGTTTAGGGTTTTCTACATATATGATCATGTCATCTGCAAACAGAGATAATTTAACTTCTTCCTTTCATATCAGGATGTTTTTTCCTTTCTCTTCTTTTCTTTGTCTGATTGCTCTTGCTAGTACTTCCAGTACTATGTTGAATAGAACTTGTGAGAATGGGCATCCTTGCCTTATACTGAATCTTAGAGAAAAACCTTACAGTTTTTCCCCATTGATAATGATGTTAGCTGTGGGATTTTCATAAATGGCCTTTACTGTGTTGAGGAAGTATCTTTTTATACCTATTTTGTTGAGAGTTTTTATCATAAATGGATGTCAAACTTTGTTAAACGCTTTTTCTGCATCTACTGTGATGATGCGTTTGTTTTTTTTTTTTCGGTACATGGGTCTCTTGTGGCCTCTCCTGTCGCGGAGCACAGGCTCTGGACGCACAGGCTCAGCAGCCATGGCTCATGGGCCCAGCCGCTCTGCAGCATGTGGGATCCTCCCAGACCGGGGCGCGAACCCGCATCCCCTGCATCGGCAGGCGGACTCTCAACCACTGCACCACCAGGGAAGCCCGATGATGTGGTTTTTATCTTTCACTCTATTAACGTGGTGTATCACATTGACTGATTTTCATATGTTAAACTAACAGGTTTGTAATTTTTGATTGGATGTTAGATATGTGAATTTTACCTGTTGGGTACTGGATTTTTTTTTTTTTGTATTATTGAGCTTTGATCTCGGATGCAGTTATTTGGAAACAACTTGATTCTTTCAGTTCTTGCTTTTAAGGTTTGTTAGGCAGGACTGGAGCAGTGCTCAATCTAGGGCTAATTATTCCCCACTACTGGGGAAACACTCTTCTGTGTACTCTACCTACTACCCAATGAATACTTAGGATTTTTAGCCTTATTATTGGGAACAGGCACTTTTCCCAGCCTTGTGTGAGTACTGGGTACCTCTAATCCTGTCAGGTAATTCTTACCCTAACCTCAAGTATTTTCCTACTATATATGTGCTGATTATTACTCAGCTGAATACTTGAACTGAAGATCTCTGAAATTCTCTCTCTTTGCAGCTCTCTCTTTTCCAGTACTCCATTCAGTGAACTATAGCCACATTGATGTTTCTGGACTCTCAGCTTCATCTTCTCAATTCAGGGAATCAACCAAGCTCAGCCTGGGCATCCCCCCAAACCCCTGTGCCACAGCCTGGAAACTCCTTCAAGGCAATAATCTGAGGCAATCATTGGCTCATCTCAACTGTTTCCCATCTCTCAGGGATCACGATCCTTTGTTTCCTGTCGTCCAATGTCTTGAAAACCATTGCTTAATGTATAATGTCCATTTTTAAATTTTTCAAGTAGTAGGTAAATCCAGGCCCTATTACTCCATCTTGGTCAGAAGCAGAAGTCTCACAATACTTTTAAAACATGAACTGACCTACAAGCTTCCCAAAGATTTGCCTATACTTGTAGGTAAAAATCCTCCTCCTCCTCCCTGTCGACCAGCCCACTTCAGATTACTTCTGGAGAGATCAGTCCCTTACAGTAATCTATGTAACGCATTATAGCTAACATCGTAATTTCACATATTGAGATAACATGGTTTTCTTTGGGGTAAAAAGGTGACTTGTGTCATACAGCTAGTAAGAAATTCATCTTCACATGAAAAACCCACAGAAAAAAATTTTGGGTCAACCATTTTTTGGATAGATCCAAATCCCATGCAACAACCACCATCTAATCTAGGGCTTTAAAATAAGCACTTCATTTTGAATTTACTCACTGTGGTGGACACTGGTACTGCTTGTCTCTACCAGGCTGATATCATACTGGATCGAACTGGCCCTCTGAAGGTGGCCCTTCCTGACAGTAAAGAGGAAAGAAACACACAAATGGAAAATGGGTAAGTGGAAAACCGGAAAGAAAGTTTAAAGTTGAATATGTGGAGGTACATTTTCCTTTCCACAACTCTCTGAAACTGCCAGAGCTTCCCTCAAACCATGCCCCATTATTTAACAAATCCACCAGGCCAGGCAGGTCATCTGTGGGGACCTCCGATGCTGATGATGCCACTTAGTCTTCCTCCTTTAAGACAGCAGAACTGTTGTATTTTAGTGTAAAGTTTTTGTGCTCTTCTTCAAGTGGCTAGTTTTAATTATTAGTTGGGACCCTTATGTGACATGGGGTGGCTTTAGTCAACTATTGAAAAACTCATTTGCACTTTTATAAGGTTTCAGTTCATCAATCTTTTTGGTCATCGTGTCAATTAATATAGGTTCTAATTGTATTCAGGTGTCATGACAGAGTTTTAAAAAACTACTTTTGGGGCTTCCCTCGTGGCACAGTGGTTGAGAGTCCACCTGCTGATGCAGGGGACACGGGATCGTGCCCTGGTTCGGGGAGATGCCACGTGCCGCGGAGCGGCTGGGCCCGTGAGCCATGGCCGCTGAGCCTGTGCGTCCGGAGCCTGTGCTCCGCAATGGGAGAGGCCACAACAGTGAGAGGCCTGCGTACCGCAAAACAAAAACAAAAACAACTATTTTTAATATTAAATGAGATTTTGGAATGTACACTTCCTTTCAGTTTTTTTCAATAAGTCAGTACCTAAAATATTACCTTACATGAATAAAAATTAATTCAAAACCACTTTTACCATAGCAAAATGAAAGTGTTTTGTAAAAATATACTGATTCCTCCTCATGAAACACAATTGATTCTAGCCTGGAGTTCAGCATTAGTGGGTTATCATTTTGGACCTCATTCAAATATGGCATTAATTACTTATTAAATTTCAAAAGGCCCTCAGCTTAAAGGAATTTCAGAAGTGAAACTGCTTGGTTGCAGCACATATAGTTTTTTAACTTTACAAGACATTTGCAAACTGAATCAAAAGTGTTCAAAACTGTTTCAAACTCTAAAATCTCACATTTTATATTGTTTGGGTTTTTAAAAAAAGTTTTGCCAATCTTATGGGCGAGATAATTGCAGGCTGAATTTGCAGCTTCCTGACTAAGAAGATTGAGCATCTTTTCATGTTTATTTTATGGAATTTTCTTCATCTTTTATAAGTTTTTTTAATTTTTCCCATTTGTCTACAGGTTTACTATTTTCTTGATTTGTAGGAGTTCATGATGCATATATTTTCACATGTTGCAAACCTCTTCTCCCACTTTGTAGATAGGCTTTTTTTTCAATAGTGTCTTTTGATAACTAGAAGTTTAGTCAAATTTATCTGCCATTTGTTTTACAATTTGTGCTTCTTGAATCTTGTTACAGAAATCTATCCCTACCCCCAAGGGCACAAAGACATTCTTTAAATGTTCTTCTGAGAGTTTTCATTTTGCATTTCACATTTAGGTCTTTAATCTACCTGTACTGATTTTGAGGTATGCTTTGAGGCAAAGATCCAACTTTACTTTCTTCCATGTGGATAAACAGTAATGCCAAGACTATTTATTGGAAAGTCCGTTATTTCCCCACTGCACTGTAAACCATTTCTGTTGTACAGTCGACCTGCTGTATCAGAGGGTTCTGCATTCGTGGATTCAAACAATCTCAAATCGAAAATATTTGAAAAAGGAAAAAAAGAATACAGAAAGCTACAAAGAGCAAAACTTGAATTTGCCTAATGCTGACAACTATTTACATAGTATTTATATCATATTTACAACTATTTACCTACCATTTACATTGTATTAGGTGTTCAGAGATGATTTAAAGTATATGGGAGGATATGTGTAGGTTATTTGATCTTTTTAATGTCTGTGGCACCTGAGTTATTATATCTTTATTCATTCCTAATATTATTCATTTGTGCCTTCCCCCCGTTTCTTTGAAAGAGATTTGTCAATATTATTAATCTTTTTATAGAACCAAATTTTGTCTTTGTTGTTCCTCTCTATTACACCTATTGTACATTTATTATCTTAAACTCCTACTCTTTAGTTTTACTTCCTTCTAGTTTCCTGGCATTTATTTTGCTATTCTTTTTCTAACTTAGTGAGATGAATGCTTAGCTTATTTATTTCCAGGCTTTCTTCTTTTCTCATATAAGCATTTAGAGCTATAAGTTTTCCTCTGCTGGTTTATTTGCATCTCTCAGATTTGTTATACAGTATTTTCATTATAGTGCCAGTCAAAATACTTCCCAATTTCCATTGTGAGCTCTTTGATCCATGAATTATACAGACATGTATTTCTTAATTTCCACATGTGAAGGTCTTTGATAGTTATTCTTGTCCCTGACTTTCCTCTTAATCACACTAAAGACTGAGCATGTGGTGTAACATCAAACCTTTGAAATGTGTTGAAAACTGTTTTACTGCCCAGCACAGAATAATATTCATAAATATTCTGTATGAGTTTGTAAAGAATTTTGTACTGTGTTCTAGAATAAGTCTAGATCAAATGTGTTAATTACATTGCTAAAACCTTATAAAGTCTTACTGATTTTTATCTCCTTTCTTATAAATTTCTGAGACTCATACATTAAAATTTAACTGTGATGGTGGTTTTGCTTATTTCTCCTTTGTATTTCAAATTTTGATTTATACTTTTTAAGATTTTGCTTATAAGAGCACATACATTTTTAAATTGTTAAATCCTCCTAGTGAACTAAATCTTTTACCATAACATTTATTTTGTCTGATAGTTATATGACCTTTTTACTCCTAATCTTTTTGTATCCTTATCTGGAAGGACTTAGCACCTAGAATTTAGATTTTAAAATATAGGTGTATTATGACAATCTTTGTTTTTTACCTGGAATCTTTAGTACAATTATATTTAAAATAATTACTGATATATTTAGATTTAAACCTACCATGTTATATCATACTTTCTATTTATCCTTTTTTCTCTATTTTTCTTTATGTTTAATCAATTGATTATTTTTTATTCCTTTTTGTCCTTCCTCTAAGTTGTAAATTATGTGTTTTGATTTTTTTCTTCAATTGTCACCCTAGACATGTTCATTCCTAATATATCAAGGTCTCACATTAACCTATATATTATCCTCCTCCCATTTAAAAACCTTTAGTATATGTTAATTACAATCCTTTCAACTTACTTGCTATCGCCATCATGTGTTTCTTTTTTAAAATTTATTTATTTATTTATTTTTGGCTGCATTGGGTCTTTGTTGCTGCATGTGGGCTTTCTCTACTTGCAGTGAGTGGGGGCTACTCTTTGTTGCAGTGCATGGGCTTCTTTCTCATTGTGGTGGCTTCTCTTGTTGCAGAGCATGGGCTCTACGGAGCACAGGCTTCAGTAGTTGTGGCACGTGAGCTCAGTAGTTGTGGCTAGTGGGCTATAGAGAGCGGGCTTAGTAGTTGTGGCGCACGGGCTTAGTTGCTCCACGGCACGTGAGATCTTCCCAGACCAGGGCTTGAACCAGTGTCCCCTGCATTGGCAGGTGGATTCTTAATCACTGCGCCACCAGAGAAGTCCTGCCATCATGTGTTTTAATTCCTCTTTTCAAAGACATAGTATAGTACTATTATTAAAATTTATACAATATTTGTTTTGATTCATTCACATAATGACTTTCTCTGATCTTTCTTCTTTCTTGCATCTCAATATATTTCCTTCTGCTTGAAAATATGAGAGGACAAACTCTTACAAGTTTTGCTTATCTAAAAGTATCTTTGAGACTTCCCTGGTGGTCCAATGGTTGAGAATATGCCTTCCAATGCAGGGGACATGGGTTCAATCCCTGGTCCAGGAAGACCCCACATGCCATGGAGCAACTAAGCCCATGCACCACAACTACTGAGCCTGCGCTCTAGAGCCCGCGAGCCACAACTACTGAGCCCGCGAGCCACAACTACTGAGCCCATGCACTGCAACTACTGAAGCCCACACGCTCTAGGGCCCCCGTGCCACAACTACTGAAGCCCGTGTGTCTAGAGCCCGTGCTTGGCAACAAGAGAAGCCACCTCAGTAAGAAACCCATGCACCACAACGAAGAGTAGCCCCCACTCACCACAACTAGAGAAAGCCCACGGGCAGCAACAAAGACCCAATGCGGCCAAAAATAAATAAAATTAAAATAAATAAATAAATAAAAGTATGTTCATTTTACCCTCATTCCTGAAAGATGTTTTCTGTGATATAGAAATTTGGGGTTGATGGTTATTTTCAGTGGATACTGAAAATATGATTGCTTGCTCTGTCTTCTGGTTTTGCTTCTTTCCTACTGAGCAGCCAGCTTTCAGTAAAACTGCTGCATTTTTAAAGATAATCTGTCATTCTTTTGTAACATTTTTGCAATCTTCTCTTTGAGCACCCTACAGTTTTACTGGTCTGTGCCCATAGGTAAACTTATTTTTATCCTGCTTGAAATTTGTTGGACTTCTAGAATCTGTGGTTGACTTTCATCAGTTCTGCAAAGGTCTCAGCCATTACCTTTTCAAATACTGCCTTTGCCCCCTTCTCTCTTCTATCATACATTTCTAGGTACTTTCTCTCCGGTCTCCCTTTTTCTTGACTTCTCTATAACATTTTCCATTTCCTCTCCTCTCAGAATTACCTTCTGGGTAATTTCTTATCTATATCTTTCACTTCATTAAATCTTTTATTGTGTCTAATTTGCTATTAAAAACATATTCTTGGTTAAAAAATTTTATTGAACTAAGACATGTATTGGCTTTTAAAAAATTACAATTATTATATTTTAGGCATTACAGTTCTGTTTTGGTCTTTGTCAAATTTGCTTATTTACAAGCCTCTCATTTATTTCTTGGTATATATTAAATATATGTATTTTATATTACGTATCTGAGTCTTCCAAAAAATAAACATTTTGAATATCTGATTTTACTATCAGTTGTTTCTGTGGGTTCTAACTCATGGTGCTTCTTTTCTTATATGTTTGGTAATCTTGTTATACTGTGAGATACTTTTTAAGGTAAAGGATGAAGGTGGGTTCTTCAAGAATTAATTTGCATTTGTTTCTGTCAACCACCTGGATTAATCCAGCCAGCCTGGATTATTCAACATTCCTAGCTTTTTTTCCCTAGACGTTCAGACTGCATCGGGATGCAAACCAGATAATATTTGTGATTGGAGGTTCCTTTTGTCCTTTCTTGTTCTTATATACAGTTGACCCTTGAACAATGCAGCAGTTAGGGGTGCTGACCACCACCACACAGTTGAAAATCCACATATACCTTTTACAGTTGGCCCTCCATATCCATGATTGCACATCCAGGGATTCAACCAACCATGGATTATGTAGTACTGTAGTAGTTATTGAAAAAAATTTGCATATATGTGAACCCATGCAGTTCAAACCTGTGTTGTTCAAGGGTCAACTGTACTTTCATTTTTCTTTTATCTATACTTTCTACCAAAAAGGTATTGTTTAGCCTGCTCATACTAGCAATATTGCTAAATTCTGGCTCAAGCTTGCAGAGTTACTGTGTTCTAGAAGGTCTCCTCTGAAACTCTGTGTCATTAAGCACCTGTGGGGTACAACATACCATGGCACAAACTCAATGGGTTTGCACAGGAGTTTCATTTTTAGACAATTACAGCAATGTTAAAGCTCTATGGAATAAAAAAAATGCCTCTTAACAATTCCCAGTGGAATGAATATTAGATTTCCTAATAAATCCTTTGGTCATTATGTAAGACATGTATTTCTAGCTCTCTACCTTACAGGCATATGGTAGAATTGCATTTCCTGGTACCCCTTGTAATTAAGTAGGACCATGCAGCTCATTCTGGCCAATGAATCATGGCCAGACAGATCATTTCAACTCAAATATGAAACCCTCTGGCAGAGCAACCCACAGCATTCAGGATGGTGGTTGCTCCATCAGTTTGAGATTTTAAGTGACTATGATTATAAAAGCCGGTCTGCCAAATGATAATAATTATACGCTATGAATGGGAAACAGTCTTATTTTTTAAGCCACTAAACTGTTAGGGTTGATAATTACCTAGCCTATCCTGATTGATATTACAAAAGTATTTATTATGCAATCAATAACACATGAAATGCTATATTTCCAACCTGGCACTAGAGTGATTAATGAGGGAATTAGTCAGTTGGTCTTCTCCTTAGCATATTAGACCAACAAAATATTTAGAGGGATAGAATAAAATAATAAATCATTATTCATTCTTTTTCCAAACATGATTTAAAGTCAAGAGTACACCTAATTCCAAACATGGGTGTTCTGGTTATCTATAACAGTATAACAAATCAACCTGAATTTAGTGGATTAAAACAATTTATGGTTTTCTGTGGGTTGACAGCTGGGCAGTTTTTGCTTGGGATCTCTGTGGTTGCAGTCAACTGGCAGCTAAATCTGGATCAACTAAAGGTTCAATTGAGCTGGATGTCTGAGGTGGCTTATTCAAATGGTGGTAGTTGACACTGGCTGTCGGCTGAGAGATCAGCTGAGGCTGGTTCTCTGTTCTCACAACATGGTAGCTGATTGTGTGAAAGAGCAGCGGAAGTATGAGTGACAGGATATGGAAGCTGCCAGGCCATTTAAGGGCTATGTCCTTAACTAGAACAGCACCATTTCCACAATATTCTGTGGTCAAAGCAGACTGAATGCCTGCCCAGATTCAAAGATTTAGAGAAATAAACTCTTCCTCTTGATGTAGGAGTGGCAAGGTCACACTGCAGAAGAGCATGTGGGAATGAGAGATATTGTTGTGGCTATCTTTGGGAAATATAATCTGACACAATGAGCTTGTATTTAAATTTTTGTATCTGTAGTAAGATGCTAAAATTATGAGAGATAAAACATATTAGATTGCCTAAATAATATATTTTAGAATAAAATATGTAATACCAATACCACATATTTTAAAAGCACAATCTCCAATTTTTATTTACTCCATGGTGTAAAGTAATTCAGAATTGAGGATTTTATGAAATATAATTTTACATATGTTACTTTTCTTAGAATATAAATTTCTCAAACCCACTGTATCTCTTTTATGACTACCCTCAGCTCCATTTTCCATTTGCACAAATATCTATGACAGCATACAGTGTGCATTTAATAAAAATTAATAATGAGAGTTATGATACCAGATAACTCCTACATTTAATAAATTCTATATTCACTTATTTTCACAAACATTCAGAAAAAGCTGAAGACCAAAACTAATGAATGAAAGTAATCTTCAGTGCAAAGCGTTGTTTCATGTGAATAAATTTTCCTTTGGTCTTATGAGTTACTAGTCTTCTCAAATTAATTGCCTGCCAATTCATCTGTCTCTCCAAATTGATTTAAATCTCTATGAAGTTAGGGAACATGTCTATTTTCTTCACTATTATATTCTTTATGCTTATCAGCATAAAGTGTCTAGCACATAGTAGGCACTAAATAAAGAGCTGATCCTAGATATTAACTATGTCTTAAATTTGTATTTACAGCGTGTTGCATAAATTGTTTCTTTTCTTTCACAAAATCTGTTTTAAATAGACCTAGTCCAAATATTTAGGTGTTTTTGGCAGGATGACTTTAGTGAATGTGGATCTACCTTACTAGTTTAGAAAAGTCAAGGTAAATAATGATGACGACAGTAACAGAGAATAAATAGAGACTGCTTAAGATCCTTTCAAAAATGACTTATTAATTTAATAACAAAAATAAATAAATAATAAAATTTAATAACAGTAACTCTATTAGAGAAATAACTCTAAACAGAAAAACAATCTGGAAAAATACTCTAGAGCTAAAGGGCATATTGATTAGTTAGTAGGATAACTACTTTTTGCATTACTTTTTCTTTCCAAAAGCATGTTTTTATTTTGGTTACCTGCAAAGGAAGTAGAGGGCTCCAATGATAAGAGTTCCTAGAAGAACAGCCAATGCCACGAAAGCTGCAAACAGGTCACTTTTAGTTTGGATGCTGGAGCTTGGGAGAAAAACCTCTTCACAACGAGCTCCTGTATAATTTTCAATGCATCTACAGAATAAAATTTTAGATAAAGAACTGCATTCTCTGTTCCATTAACTAGTATAGAAAGCATAAGGTTTCCAGCTGGTATGAAAAAAAAATAAGACTAATTTTCAGATTGTGAACATAGAATAGGCATGCTTTCCTATAATGCTCACAGAGCTACAGTTATAATAAAACAAATTAGCATGTGCAGTCTAATCTTCGCTATCTTCCTTTTCCAGTTTTCAAATTGTTTAGAAATTCCAGAGAAATTATAGAATATTCAGTCCTTTTATCTTTTAGATTTTCAATATGTAATTATCCACACTTAAGTTTATCTGAAATTTATTTTGTTATTTCTGGTATAGATGTGGTTCTAAGTATATTTTTCCTTGACGTTGCTAACTAGTTATTCCAACTCCATTTATTAAATAATCATTCCCTTTCCTACTGTTTAACAGTGCCTCCTTTAATGTATGTCAAACTTGTATAAGTAACAGCATTTCTTTATTCTTCAATGATCTATACATCTAATCTTGGGCTTCTACCATATTGCTTCAATACTGTTGCTTTATAATATGCTTTAGTATCCGGTAGTTCTACTCCTTACCTTATTACTTTCCTTTTCTAGAGATTCTGTGGTATTTTCATTTGCCAGCCAAATATTTTAAAGCCAATTACTTTCAGCTCTTTAAAACTATGTGACCATAGAGAGAACCATAATCTTTGGTAATATCAGTCAGTTCCTTTTTCCCTGTTAATATGTTCAGAGATTATAAAACTAGAGATTGATATGAACTAATGAGTTTGGCACCAGATCAATTTCATTATTTCATAGTTGCAGTTAAAATAAAGAATAGTATTTTAATATATACTAATGTTTGTTTATAAAGCAACCCATGAAGTTACAGAGTAAACCAGGGGTCCCCAACCTCCGGGCCACGGACCAGTACCGGTCTGCAGCGGGCCAGCAAGCGAAGCTTCATTTGCTGCTCCCCATCGCTCACATTACCGCCTGAACCATCCCCCTTCCCCACCGGCTCCGTGGTAAAACTGTCTTCCACGAAACTGGTCCCTGGTGCCAAAAAGGTTGGGGACCGCTGGAGTAAACTACACTTAGCAATAATTTTGCATAAAAAAAATGTGTGTGTACATATATGTGTATATATATATTCTTTAAGCTAGTATTACCCAAAATAGAAATATCTGTTCTACTAAATTAATTCTCCTCCTCACCTCTTTCCAGTTTAGGGAGTATTTACAAATGTTATCTTCTTTTCTCCCACCCTAGTCTAACAAGGATGCAGTCCTAGAAAGTTACATGCTGAACTGATTACTAACAAAGCTTGGCAACTAACGCAATAGGCTAATAAAGCAGTATACAAATAAATAAGAGAAAAGAATATCAAGTTATAGCACAAGGGATCGATTTTACTTAAATGAGCATATGAAAGATGTTTTATGAACCTCAAGCCCTACCCATGGTGAGGCAGTGGTGTTATTGGTTACGGCCTCCACTGAGGGGGGAGGGGTGACAGTTTGAGCAAAGAAGCAGTTTTGATTCTCTCAAAATACTGTAAAGATGGAGTTGAGGAAACATAGAAAGGAAAAGAAAGGACTGAATATGAGTGGCAAACTGAAATGCAAGTAAAATACTTTACAAAACACAATTACCTAACGTCTAAATAAAAAATACTTATTTTTTCCAAAGATCAAGTCAGTTAAATAAGTATGAGGAGAAAAAAGATTAAATGAAAATAATTTGTTTCTTTCTCCTCTAGCCCCACATCCCACTTCCAAAAAAGGGAATAAATAACGCACAGAGACACACACACACACAGACACACACAGGCCTAGAAAGTTAATATAGAGACTACCAAAAAAATCAATACATATGTCATCACAAAATAACCAAAGAAGGAAAGGGGCATTCCACACAGTAAAAAAAAAAAGAAAAAAGTTCTAAATTTTTCAAAACCAGAATTCAGTAAGTAGTAATTATTTATGACTTCCGAAGGTTTTTAAAGAAAAGATTTAGCCACTGGAAAAGTTACTGTCGTCGTTTTAAAATAACTCTCAGGTTTTGAAATGATATTAAAATGGGGTTCAGTTTCCAACTGAATATAGCTAGAACTCTAAAGAAATAAATTCTGAATTGAAACAGTATAATTCTTCTTTATAAGGAAGATTTCTTTTTTAAAATGCTATAAACTCATTACTCAAGGCTGTTCAAGTTTAGGTAAGATTGAACTTCAAGGAAAAAGATGACAAACTAGCTGATGTAACTAACCCTATGTGTTTACTTTGAGCTGGAAGGAGTCAAGAGAATGGTATAAATATAAGCTGAGTGGTCAGATCAGGCTATAAGCAAACAAACAAAAAAGGCATATAAAGGAAAACAATCAACACTACAGTGTTGTTCTATTGTCTTACAGCAGGGCCAAGCAAACACATGCTCTTGTGGGAAAGTCAAAGGCTGATGGTATCTTTAAATAAAGCAAAGTGAAGAATAAACACATCTTGTTATTATTTAACTAGTCAAATCAGAATTTAGAGAAAAGCAAAGAAATTTAAATATTATGCTGTTATCTAAGAAGTAGAAATAGCTAACCTAAAAATTAATTTAAAAATTTCAGATATTTATCATACAAAAAACTAAACACAGCCTACCAATGAGTATGTACAAGGATTCCACTTTTTTTTTTTTTTTTCTGCGGTACGCGGGCCTGTCACTGCTGTGGCCTCTCCCGTTGTGGAGCACAGGCTCCGGACGCGCAGGCTCAGTGGCCATGGCTCATGGGCCCAGCTGCTCTGCGGCATGTGGGATCTTCCCAGACCGGGGCACGAACCCATGTCCCCTGCATCGGCAGGCGGACTCTCAACCACTGCGCCACCAGGGAAGCCCAAGGATTCCACTTTTAAAGCTCAAGCTCATTTATGAAAATGTTATGACCAAGTTATGACACAAATATCAAACTTTAGGCAAAGTCAGCTCCTTTAAGGATAAATAAGGGTGAATTAAGAAGATTTAGACAGATAACTAAACGGTAGTACTAGATGAAGCAAAACAGAAGGTGAGGCATTTGTACCACCATTTCATGCAGAACAAAGTAGCCTTCAGTCTTTATGTAACTTTCTTGCTAAATTATTTCCGGACATCACTTCTGCACAGACTGCCAAGTAGCAAACAGTTGTTCCACCTAATGAGGTGAATACCAAGCACTAGGGTCACACACATTCTCCTGGAACTGAAAGATGAATGCTGGAACAGGTACAAATGCTCAACTAGGTGAGAAATTCCAAAACTCAGAATCCAAGTCATAGGGTGCTGGTTTTCTGGCTGAATACCACCAACAATCTTGTCCTTAAACCCAGAAGCTATGTTTAGTACACTGGACATGAAATAAACTCATTAGATTCTATAGCATTCCAGGTAAGTTGTAAGAACCAAGTTTTTAATCATGTAAACAAACAGTGCCATTTAGCTTCAAGAAAGAGTATTGGACTATGAGCTAGAAAAAACTGATTTCTTGATCCCACTCTTATGATTGTTGGCTGTGTGACCTTGGGCAAGCCACTCAAACTCTCTAAGACACTGTAAAAATCAAAATAACACCTGCTTTTGCTATTTCATAGGGCTATTGTCAGAATCAAATAATGTCTAAAAGTGACTTGAACATTGAAACACACTATGCAAGTGAAACTGAAATTAAAGTAGCTAATAAAATGCTCAAGAAAAATTACAGCCAGAAAAAGTTAAGAGCATGGAGATCAATAAATGTGTTATTATTATTAAATATTTTTCAGAAACAATAAACAACTTTATAAGAGTCCACTAACCAAATAGTGATTCAACGTCAATGCCACTTCACTTGGGCTAACCCATCCTGGAAAGAAAAAGTATAATATTGGCATATGCCAAAATTGACTTCCAAGTTTGATTCCTACTCTGTAGTAATCAAAGTTCAATCTGAAACCCATGAAAAATGGTAACAAAACCAAAATAAAACTATTAGATTGTTCAAGAAACACAAATTAACCACATGGGCTTAAATCCCTTTCGCATTCCAGGGCTAGATAACAATACACAAACATGCCAACATCCTATGAAACTCCTACTAGATTTTTAGAAGCCAAGAATTCAGGGAAGACTGACTCTTTTATTAGCTAGTGCCATAAATGTAACTTCACTAAGCATTTATTAGATTCTTAATAGTACCTAGAGATACTTAGCTAATATTTGATCTTGAAAAAGTTTTAATATTGATATGATATTAGCACCAATTAAAACCAATAACTAGTATGCTTCAAGTGTGTAAGTATAATCTAAGTCTAGTAAAAAAGCAAAATCTATTAGGTTCTTCCAAGATTGACTATGAACAAGATAATTCATGTGCTGAAATGGACTACAGACTATATCTGTACATAAATGAATAAAACATCCTGCATAGAGAATAATTCATATTTGTCATTATGTACGGTATTGTTATAATTTTATTGTGAAGGGTTATAATTTTTTTTGCTTAAGTAAATCACTGTGAAAATGTGAAATATTTTACTTACTGAAACTAGCTAAAGCACAGTGAATGAAGGAAGCATGTAAACAAATGATGAGCAGCAGTAGTTTAAAACACAACCTTCATTACTGAATCCATGCATTGGCTATTCTTTTCCGATTAAGACTTTTTGGGAGAGACACCCATAGAATGCTGCCGGGTTCACCAGAGTACTTGGGGAAAATTTTGTGATTAAAAAATGTTTCTTAAATGTTGTCTTCCTCCATGTTAGAAAAATAATGATCTCAATTCTCACCCTATTTTGCTTTCCTCAAGGGAAAAAAAAAAAAAATCAGGGAGGAAATCCAAAACTGCTCTTGACAGATAAGGTATATATATGTTTTAAAAAAATGATCAGGGAGGAAAAGTAAAACTACAAGCAGAAAATATATATATATTTTTTGTATTCTATTTTGTTATGATCCTTGGTGTAAAAAATACACATATATTTGTATATACAAAGATTTATTTATACATAAAAACTGGTATAGGTCAGTTCTTCCTTTCTTTTAAGTAATAATTTCAGTAAATATAAAGCTATATTTAGAATTTATAAATGATAAATTATAAATGGGCCTTCCAATTGTAGACATCTTTCACATGTTTTGGTAAAACTTAAAGGACATCAAGACCATAAATCCAGGAACAAATGGAAAGACTTACGCTCTTAAATCACCAGACACTCAATTAAACCACAGTTCTAAACGGACAATATTCATGCTGGCATCTTACCTTCCCAGGCTTCAGGTCTCAACAACCTTCTAATGCAGGGAAAATCTCATGCCCCAACTTGGAATAAGACAAAGAGAAGCCAGCATCAGTTCACTTCCTGACAAAAGAAGTTAAGTATTAGAGCTGAACAAAAGTCACAGTTGTCACTTTGCATGGTATTCCTATGTTGAAAATGAAATCTTACTGGTGAGAAATTGGGATATTTTTCAGGGGCCTTTCAAAGGAAATAGTGGATGAAAAGACACTATCTAAAAGGATAACCAAAATTCAGAAGCAAATGCGTAATCTGATATAACTTATTATGCAACAAATAAGAAGAAAATGAAGGAGCTTTAAAGGAGGACATTCATTATCTTTCACTGGCATTCTGCTTCCTAGAACAGCAATGAGCTAACCTGAGTTAGTTCTGAAGAGTAGCTTCTACTCTTGAACAAGTGACACAACTGAGTAAGACAAATGCTGGTGGAAGACAAGCAGACCTAAGAGAGCAGTTATGTTTCCACTGTTTCAAAACCATATTCTGCTATGTTTGACAAGCAGATGATCTGGAAAAACATGGTTTCAAGAAGACTGGTCCTCTTTTAAGTTTTTGTTCTAAGCATGGTGAGGTCAAGAAAGATATGTCAGTTGTTTCTGCTGAGAATACTAATGAAAAAGCTTTATCAGAAGTAAGGTTACTAATATGAAAAGTGTTAACAAAATGCATAGCTAAATAGAGCAGCTGTTTCGTGCTTTTTGCAACTGTTCTATTATCAGCTTCAAGGCTGTGATTTCCTTTCTGTAAAGGTGTTCTGAAGATCAATCTAAATCCTGATGTTTAATAAAGCATATTGTACAGTGCCCAAAGTCAAAGTAAAAAGGACTTTGTTCTGATTAATATCACAGTAGCATTTTGAATTTTTTTTCTTTGAACCATAACCTTCTACTAAATTTACAGATGAAAAAACAGAAGTCTTACCTAAAAAGAGTGCCAAGAACTAGCCTATGGTAACCAACTGACCTTAAGAAAACTTTAAAATTTTATGTGGTTAATAAAACAACTCATAAAACCCAGATGATTCCTTTTGGAAACTGAGTTTAGTAAAAAGCACACTGAGGTCCAGCAAAACTGTGGACAGACACACACGCAATATACAATTAAAAGAGGCAACGTATCAAATGCAGAAGCACAATAAATGTTGACTTTCTTACATTTTTCCAATTGTGATTCTCAACCTCAATTATTTTACTTTCATAAAACAAGCCTTTCATATATTATAAGTTGGTACTCCTAAATTGCCTCTCTTAAATAGAATTCAGTCTTTATTTTATCACCTGACAAATGATGATTTCTACCTAGCCAACACTGACTGTTGTGGATAGGGGACAAAGCTTGGCTTCTGTCAAGGCAGCAGGGGCCTGCTTTGGTCTGAGCTTGTGGCCCTCTGGGAGAATTCTGGTGATCAGGCTCAGGGAACTGGAGCTTACTAAGTCACTCTGGGTAACTATACCAACAGATACCCCTTTGCCTGATGTCTTAAGACTCCACCTCCACTGTGCAATGATTGGCTTCACGGTGATCACAAGAAGCCTGGAGGAAAGTGAGGCAGCAAGGAAAGGCCTCATCCAGCTAGTGATGCAAACATAGGTGAAGACAAATTCTTTCCCCCATCCTTGCTCCACGAACCTATAAAGTTCTAGTTGGAAGGTTGAAAGATTAGGGGCTTTCTGACGTTGTGCCCAAGTTGGCAAAGAGGACAAGGGCTGGAAAGGGCTTCTGCCTGGATTGTTCTCAGTGAAAGACTTTGAAATAGACAAGAAAGATTGTTAGGTGCCCTGTCTAACGACCTTCTGAGTTATCTGATTCTATGGGGGCCTGTGCTTTCCATTGTCTTTGAGCTATTTTACAAACTCTGTAAATTGTAGAAAACCTACAATAAATAAATTTTGTCCAGTGTAATACAAGAGATTTCCCTGTGGATACTGATAAGTATTTAGTATTTCATTTCAACATGGCTGATCACCTATACTTACATGTGTGTGTTGTTTTTGTTTTTGTTTATGGCTATGCCATGCGGGCCCTCGGCAGTTAAAGCCCAGAGTCCTAACCACTGGACAGCCAGGGAACACCCAAGTATGTGTTGTTTGAATTCATCTTTGAGTCAGTTGTAATGTCTTATTGGTTCCCTTGTTAATGAATGAGTTAAATATGTCTTTGACACATGTTCATTTTATATTTGTATGAAAATCATGATTTTCCCTTATATAAAAATTTATTTTTTTACCAGTTTGAAGGTTGCCCACTGAGATGGATTCATCTGACAGAGCTAGTTAAATGGAGTTGCCAGTGAAGTGCACCTCCTTAATAGCTTAAGCCCAGGCATGTCTTTTCCTGGCTCCCAGAGGTGAATCCCACTCACCAATAGAACTTAAAATTTGCTGGTTCTCTGTTTCTCTAGCTTTCTTTCCCCTCTCCACTAACTTTATGTTTTATTTTTTTGTCGTTGGTTTAGTTACTACTGATAAGTTATTTTCCCATTAGTAAGAGCAATGGTAAGAAGTTTGGTTTTATAGTTTGACAATCTGATGATCTCTGTAAATGGATAATAGAGATCTACTCAACCAGGTGAAAGGATAGAGAAACTGGTTTGTCAGACTCTTACTAAAAATTTATTTCTCTATTTTTTAGCTCAAATCAATTAAAAATTACATACCCACTGGGAAGGAGAGTACCTCTTCGACATTTGGACCAGTGAGATTTTATGTTTCTGTGTTTACTTGATCTGTGCCAAAGTTATAGATCTGAAGTTATAAGCTCTCTCTGTACCTATGTGTCAAACTCAGAAAGGCCTTTACCTCTTACTCTGTGTGAAATTTCTTTCTTTCTCCAGAGGATACTAAAAAATGATAGTATAAAGACTCTTAAATTAAAGAAGCTCTGTTCTGATTGACTTACAGAGATAAACAAGCTCTTACATAAATTCAGTATTGCTAAAATTACCAGAATAGGAAATCGAACTTCTAATACTTTATTTTTTAAAATTTTATTGAGGTATAGTTGATTTACAGTGTTGTGTTAATTTCTGCTGTACAGCAAAGTGACTCAGTTATACATATATATTCTTTTTCATATTCTTTTCCATTATGGTTTAATCACAGTTTATTGACTATATTAATAATTCCCTGTGCGAAACAGTAGGACCTTGTTGTTTGAACTTCTAATGCTTTAAACGTACTAAACTTAAATAAAATTCTTCTTGCTAAAACTAAGAAACATTTTAAGAATCCAAGTTCACATTAATAAGAGTAAATCTTTGGTAAACAATACTAGCTTAATAATTTTGGCTTAATAAAACAGCTATATCTTTATCAGTATTAGGTATAACAGAAGCATATATTTTATTCCACTTGGGCTTGCTTTTCCTAAAATTATACAGGTTTACTGATCAAATAAGCTAATATTACTCCTACATATTATTAAAAACTATGAAAATGAAAACTATTCAATTAAATTCAATCATTATTCTGACAAACATTTATTTCAACCATAATTATGTTCTGTAGTATTTATGTTTTGTAGTAGATAATTTCTAAGGTAAAAGCTTGAATTTATATTATTTTTTTTTAAACATCTTTAGTGGAGTAAAATTGCTTTACAATGGTGTGTTACTTTCTACCTTATGTGGCTGCTTCCCACTAGCTAGCTATTTTACATTTGGTAAGGTATGTATGTCCCTGCCACTCTGAATTTATATTAAATTGAATTAATGGATATTATTAGACACAGATAATTTTTAAGTAAGATAGAATACTGAAACATTAATCATTAAGTATAATTTCAAGTTTATATAATTTTGCTTCTGAAGGTTACAGCTTTGGTCATGTTAATGAGCATATTCATTTTTGCCACGTTAAGGAGTCATAGAAGAGATGTGTGTGGCAGTAGAAAGTTGTAATATGTGATTTCATGACTTTGCAAGTCTACTAAATTGCTTGTGTATGCCATACAGTTCTAAATTATCCACTACCCCAGTGTTCTCTGTGAAACAGAAGTTAGTTATAGTTACTTGGCTGAAAGATATGAGTAATGAGACTATACTTGGAACAACTGTGACGGAGAAACACAACTCTGTGTGTACTTTTGTTTTCCAAGGGTAGATGTGTCTGGAAGCAGCAGTTTGCAGTAGTTCTCAGGCTTTTTAGTCTCTAGTCCAAAGGACTCTAGGACTTACTGAGGACTCCAGAGAGCTTTTGTTTACATGGGTTAAGAAACTATTGGTATTTATTATATTGGAAAGTGAAATATAAATTTACAAAAATACTTTTATTATTTTATTTAATTTACAAATACTTTATTGATTCACTTGAAGATAATAATATGAACACACAGTGTGTTATAAATAACATCTCAGTATTATAAAAATGGCTTCAACGGGTAAAACCCCTGAAAGAGAACCAGGTCAGTTTGTTCTAATTAGAATGTGGGAAAGTGTAGTGAACAGAATTTAGAAAATAAACTTTATTTTGTCCCATTGATGAAAGAGTTTATTAAATATTAGTTCTCAGGCACCTATCTTAACCAAGTGCCAAAATCTCCTCTGACAACTTTTTTGATTTTGTCTTCTCAAAATTGGATCCTAAATAGAGAAGAAATAAAATAAAAAGTCACCCAAAACTGTATTTGAGATTTCTCAGAGAAAACCCAGAAAATCACAAATTTTCTTTTAAAAACAGAGATGATAGAAATAATTATAACAGTAAAATAATGAACAAAAATCTATGAAATTTCCTGGAGATCTGTCAATGCCTTTGCTGCACATAATTTTTTCTTTCTTTTTTTTTTCGGCCGCGCTGTGCAGCGTACAGGATCTTAGTTTCCCAGGGATCAAACCCGTGCCCCCTTCAGTGGAAGCACAGAGTCCTAACCACTGGACCATGAGGGAATTCCCGGTCCATAGTGTTTTTAATCTCAGGGCAAATGCCAATCAAAACTCTTATTAAATAGTTGTACACTATACTTCCAACAGAGAATTTTACCCTTATTCACCCTGATATTATTAACTGGCTCACAGCCATTACATATCTGTCATCTATGTAGTTTTGTTTTAATGTGATGCGTGTCAGAAGGCACTGCTACAGGCTATAAGGCAGGGTTTGTATTCTGAACTAAAAAGGACAGTCCAGGAGCCTCATGGACAAAGAATGTACCAGGATTGCAAATTTCTGACACTTAAAAAAAAAGATTCTTGGGTACAAGCTTCTGAGGTGACTGGACTGAATCAGTCACCTGATTCTTTATAGTTCAAAATCAGTCACCTGATTCTTTATAGTTCAAAATCAGACAGCCTCGTGAAAGCAGGTTGTTAACCCAAGATCTCAAGGAGCACAGGACTGAATGAATTGATGAGAATTTATTGTGGTTATTTGTTTAGGACAGTGTTAATACTGTAATGATCTATTTTTCTTATATTAAAAAAAAAACCCTTCCCTTTTTTCTTAAGCTATCCATAACCCACAACAATTTAGTAAATAGTACTTCTGTAAAATGCAACAAAATACTTTGAAATGTTATCTGATTCTCATTAAGCATCCCCTGACTCGCAAATTCAGAAACTATTACTGAGTCTCCTTAATCTTCATGGCAATACAGTTATTTGCATATGTCCAACAAGAACCCGTTCTTCTTTTCATTAGGACAAAACTGGACAAATCATTTGATCAACCAAGGCCTCCCATGGACTATCGTTTCTGAGAATGACTCTCTTTGAATTCGGTAAGTCAAGCCACTTTTACAAAACAAGAGCTGACTTTACATATGGATCCAAAATCTACAAAGCAGTAAAAATGGCCTGGTACCTGGCTTATAGGTTCAAGCCCTCAGGAGGTAAGGAAGTCACTTATTGGCAGGCCAAGAACCTTAGCAAATTTGGGGGACTCTGAGAAAAGAGAAACTCACCAAATTTACAGGTACTCTACAAGTGAAATCTGGTATAGTTAGTTTCTTAGGCTTGGTTTTCTAGCCCCACAACAACAAATAATAGAGGCTTATAAAGTCAATTCCAAAATTCTTTATGAAAACTTTCAAACAGAAGTTAATTTTGTAACTGTCATGGATGTTCAGTATTGAATTGCAAAATTCAGTAATTCTATATATTTAACTAATGCTCTTATTGCACTAGCATTTTTTACACCAAGAATAATTTTTTGGGATTATATAACTACAAGGGATTTTCACTTTCCAATACAGAATAATTTTTTGGGATTATATAGCTACAAGGGGGAAGACCGTTATGAAAAATTATGAAAGACTTTGAAACAGACCAAAAAAAAAAAAAAAGACTACTGGGTGTTCTGTCCAATCCATCCTTCTGGATGATCTGATTCTTTAGGGGCCTGCATCTTTCATTGTCTTCCAGCTGTTTTACAACTCTGTAAATTATAGAAAACTTAGAGTAATACAAATGATTCTTTTCCATAGAAATTCAAATGAATTTTGTCTGGTGGAATACAATTGATTATTGCCCTGTAGATATTGAATAGTTTTGCATGTATTTGTAAACTTCTTTCAGCATTCCTGATTATATATGCATCTGTTGCTTTGAACTGGTTTTAACATCTTACTGGTCCCCTCATTAATTAATGAACTAAACAATGTCTTTCATGTGTTCATTTACATTTGTATGAGGTCAGGCCTTCACCGTTTTTTAAAAAAAATTATGTTATAACATCAGGAAGGCTGACCCAAGGCTACAGAGCCTGGGAAGGTTCTTATCCCTCCAATTAGGTTGCAAAGATAGAGGGCAGCAGAAACTACATGATCATATCTGGGAATTTTATGACACATTAGGCCTTGAGGGTACCTTACACCACACTATCATTCGACTTTCAGACAATGACCTTCAAACATGTTTTCAGGAACATATTATATGTGAAAATTAAAGGTAAGATAAAAGTCATGATAAAACAAACTACCCTGGATCAAACTCTTTTACTAGAAAAGAACCATACTTTTGCAATTTTTTCTACTACCCTATTTTTAACAACTAAGTATGTAAAAGTAAAGAAAATGTAATTTCTTTCAGAATCAAAACATGCCATGGCATACGACCCAGCAATCCCGCTACTGGGCATATACCCCGAGAAAACCATAATTCAAAAAGAGTCCTGTACCACAATGTTCACTGCAGCTCTATTTACAATAGCCAGGACATGGAAGCAACCTAAGCATCCGTCAACAGACGACTGGACCAAGAAGATGTGGCACATATATACAATGGAATATTAGTCATAAAACGAAACGAAATTGAGTTATTTGTGATGAGGTGGATGGACCTAGAGTCTGTCATACAGAATGAAGTCAGAAAGAGAAAAACAAATACCATATGCTAACACATATATATGGAATTTAAAAAATAAATAAATAAAAAATAAAGACGCAGATGTAGAGAATGGACTTGAGGACACAGGGAGGGGGAAGGGTAAGCTGGGATGAAGTGAGAGAGAGGCATGGATTTATTTATACTACCAAATGTAAAATAGATAGCTAGTGGGAAGCAGCCACATAGCACAGGGAGATCAGCTGGTGCTTTGTGACCACCTAGAGGGGTGGGATAGGGAGGGTGGGAAGGAGACGCAAGAGGGAGGAGATATGGGGATATATGTATATGTATGGCTGATTCACTTTGTTATAAAGCAGAAACTAACACACCATTGTAAAGCAATTATACTCCAATAAAGATGTTAAAAAAAATGCCATGGGTTAATTTCTGCCACATGTACACTGTAATATAACAGGAAAATAATCTCAAAAATAATATAAAAAGGAATGTCAAGCAATAAATCAACTGTGATTTCTTTTATCTTACAAACAAGTAAATGATAAATTAGTAAAATCCATCTAGATTGGGCCTAACAAATTTAGTGGCAGCTTTGATGAGATATGGGTAAAGGACTTCCTAATAGCTAGGCAATTGGTGCCATGAGATTCAGCTGCTCTCAATTCTCTTTCTGCAGATAAAGTTAAAACGCCAATATCTTTGGGAAAACTAATACATTAAGCTACACTATCATTTAAATCTCCATGTGTACGGAAATTTTCAGAAAGAATTTTTAAAACAGAATGAACATGGAAAGAATGTATAATAGAAGGAAAAGAATCATGACACAAAAAGAGGTAAAAAGATAAAATTTTGCTACTTCACCCTTGGCCCCTGATTAACAACCACCTTTTTCTTGGACAGAAATTAGAATATGTGTTCCTAAGAGAAGTCTTGGGTCCACAAAGGTGAGAAGGAGTACAGCAGTAGAAAGGGCTAGTGGCCTGAAATAAGTTACTCAAACTTGGGGCCTCACACTCTCTAAAAGGGACCTTGGGATGATCCAATGAGATCATGTATTTCAAAGCACCTGGCATATCAAGGTGATCAAAAATGTTTATGAACAAATAAATGATCGAACAAACTCTTGAATATGAGCTGTGGCCTGACTGTTCGTTGTTTTCCTAATTTTATGAATGGTGTTAGCAGAGAAAGTCTGAGAAGGAAATGAATAAATAAATGGAAAAAGGAATAATGCAAATTAGACACACTAAACAAAAGCCTAGCATGTGGATTTCTGAAATTTATTTGTAAAACCAGAGTAAATTATATAGAGTATCTGATTAACTACAAAATATATTATATACATACGAATCTATGGAGATGTATAATTACTCAGTTTTCTGAAATTTCTTTAAAAAGTGTGAGGTAGTTACACATACATTTTCTTTAAAAGTGAGTAAAAAGCTAATGATATGACTGAAAATCTAAAACTTGTGCTATATTTTCTTCCTATTGTATTAACATTCTCAGTTGAAGTTCGAAAACAATAGTATCCTTTTACTCCAGACTATAAATTACAGTAAATTCTTATAATGACAACATAAGTCCATAATAGAAATGCTGACACCTGAATAACAGTGGAACAGCTCAGCATAGCTATAGTTAGGCAGTAATAGCATTAGCCTGTGCTTATATCAGCAAAACTCTTTATATTATTCTTTTCTTATCTCCAAATTGAATGGATTTTGACACCCCCCCTTTCTTTTGTAGTTGGGCTAACTCTCTCTCTCTGCATATAAAATACATTTATATATACCCACAAACATATCTTACTTCTATATTTCCAAGCAATGTATTATGTGGGAAATACAATTTTCTGTTTTAATGAACCTAAATATGTAGGTTTAGAGTGAGAACACACAAACAAATAATTCTATCTTGGTGCCATTTTGAAAATATTATTTGTCAAGATCAAAATAGCTGAAATTTAACTGTTTTTACTATTTTTATCTGATAATCTTATAACCCATTCAAAACACATATATGAGAAAGAATTTTGCTTCAAAAGAGTCCACAATCTAAAATGGGACAACATGAACCAACTGTTCAGTAGTAAAACAAATTAGTTTCAGAACAAACATTAACTGATAAGAATGCATTTCAAGGATTTTTTTACTAGGCACGTAAGAAACTGTCAGCTTTCCCAAAATATCTTGACTCCAGAGGATAGTAAAAGCGAAAATAGAGATTAGTGAAAGGAATAGTGGGGGTGTACTGAAAAATATTGGATAAATTCAAAATAAATAAAAAAGTTTTCTTTGAGGACTTCTTAACTGATGTTAATTAGTATAATCAAATACAGCAAACCAATAGATAGTATGAGGAAGAATACCCCCAGTATGAATGTCAGACACAATCTGGGGTATTTCCAAATGAAATGGCAAACTTCAAGGTTATCTCTGGCATCATTTCACCTCACTTTTCAGTTTTCTGTTGCCACATGGCACCCACTCCCGAAGCCTTGAGTCTTAAAAGGTACTTAGGACATCCTACTGCAGTGATATCCAGAAAAGATCCCATGCTCCAGACCACTCTCTGCCCCCTTCATCCATCAGAGACACTTCGCTCAGTTCTGATAAATTGATTCCTAATACTAAGTAATACTAATGACCAAAGCATTAATCCTTGGAGGATTATTTGCATATAACAGAGGACCTCACAATTCACAGAAAATAATCAAGTCACATCAGTCAAGATCTTTACACATTTAGCTAGATTTGGGTAATAATAATTGGCTACATTTATTCCCACTAAAGGGAAGTTGAGCAATTAATCACCTAAAGAATTTAGATATCCTCAAGGAAAACTTTCTATATAACTAAGGCTCCTCTCAATTTAGATCATTGTTAGAAAAAAAGGACTATTTCATATTCTAGCTTGAGAAATACACATCTATCCTTTAATCCTTACCAATGTTATATATGTTATTCTTTATCATTTAATTACGTGTGTTTGAGACAATAATGCTCCTTTTCCTTAATAAGACTGGAAATATGGCAGAAACAGCTAGATATCCCTTACTCCCATTATCCTTTTATCCTTTCTATTCTCCAATTACAGAATCCTTAGCTAGGCACGGGGCTGCATGAAATAAAGATTGCATTTCTAAATCTCACTTTAACTGAGGTATAGCCATGTGACTAGGTTCCAACTAACAGAGTGTGAGAAAAGTGATGGGTGCAACTTCCAACTTCGAGAAAATATCCTTAAAAGGAGTAGAAGTGTCTCCTTTTCTTCCCTCCTACTTTTTGAAAAGATGTAATCCACAGATTCTAAAATATCTGTGAGAAATATCAAAAGAAGCTGAGATGGGGCAGGTGCTACAAAATAAGAGCTTGAGGGACTATAAAGGAGGGAGAACTCCGTGTGTACCATTTGCTTCCTGGAAGGTGAAAGGCTCATTTTGACTTCCAAGAATCTGGTTTCTTGTTTGCAGTGGCCTGAGAAGGAACCAGGAGCACAGGAATGGTGAGACACAGTGGCAGAAATGTGCAAGTATGCAGAGCATGGAGGAAATATTGAACCTGTGAGCCCAACTTCTGGAAGGCAGCTAGGAGACAAACTTCAGCTAATCGTGACAGGATTGCAGAGGCACTGGCAAAAGCGCAAGCAAGGAGCACTGAATATATTCAACTACAGAACAAAGACTAAAACAGATGAGGGAAAGTAGTGACAAAACAAATGAAAATGTCATATACTCTGACAAAGTAGAAATTGTACCATTTACAAAAACTGGGAAGAGAGTAAGGAGGATAGGGGTAAAGTGAGGACTGAGATCTAAAGCATACGTTGGCTGGCAGTCGCGGCATGTATTTAACATTGAAACATCAAGTAGTAGAGAAGTATAAGCACATTAAAGATTTTTTTAAAAACTGAAAACGTAAAGCAGAAACTAACATACCATTGTAAAGCAATTATACTCCAATAAAGATGTTATTAAAAAAAACTGAAAAAGAATATCACTGTCTAAAACTAAATGGAGAGGCAGGGAGAAGCAAAAGGATGCTCATCTTCATCACCGTTCATAGTAGGGAATTAATAGATGCTACCTAAAGAAATTGGGTGGGAGGATTTGGAAAGATGACAGGAACAAAAAATAACATGGCTGAATTAAAACCAAACACGTGCTGCACCAATAAATAAAAAGGGGTTTCAAAGAAAAAGATGCTCATATTGCTCACGATGCTAAACTCAACTCTATGCTGCATTTATGAGGCATATCCAGAATAAAGTAATTTAGAAAGGAAGAAAGTGGAAGATAGAGGAAAGGCAACCAGGAGTCATGATTTTAATATTAGACAAGGTAGAATTCAGGCCAAAAAGCATTAAATTAGATGAAGAAAGGTACTTCCATAATACAAAGATCTAACTCACAATGAAGACATAACAGTTATTAATATCTTCACAGAAAATAACAGAGCAGCAATAACCATGAAATATTAATTGCAAGAGATAAAGGAAAAGCCAGAAACAAGAGTAGTAGTAGAAGACTATAATTTACTTCTCACAGTCCATGACAAATAGACAAAAATTATGTAAGAATTATGTAAGAACCAAATAATATAATTAGGATGACCTGATTGACACATTAAACTTTTTGCCTTAAAAATAGTGTAATCCTTCTATATAAATATCCAAGGAATAGTTCAAAATACTAAATATTAAACCACTAAAAATCAAAACAGAACCTTAATAAATTCCAAAAGGGAGAAATATTCCAAAAGGGAGACCATCCTGATAATATTGCAGGGAAAAAATGGAGATAAATAAAAGCAGAAAACAAAAGGTCTTTCCAAGTGGAAGTTCCTTGGGTCAAGAGGAAATTAAGAGCAAAATTATAGCATTTCTAGAAAATCACAAATATTAGAATCTATAGGATACGGCTAAAGCAGTGTTCAAAGCAAAGTTCATTAGTTCTAAATACTTACATTAATAGGAAAGAAAAACTGAAAACAAGTTAATAAGTCCTCTTGATTAAAAACAATGATATAATAATTAAAAGGGAAATAGAAGAACTTAAGATAAAGGCAGAAATAAATGGGTTAGAAAACAGAAAAAAAAAACCCAACAATAAATAAATCTATGAGCTAGTTCTCAGTAAAATAACTTCGGGAGAAAGCACATTGTGGTGGATTAAAGATGGCCGTAAAGTCTTTGTCACTCTCCTCATTGAGTGTCAATCTATTTCCCCTCCCCTTGAATCTATGACTTGTTTTGGGAAGGAAAATGTAGGAGATAATGCTTCATAATTTTCAAAGTTACACCTTGAAAGAGATCTGCCTGCATCTATTTGAATATTCCCTCTTGATCTCTATGTGAGAAGTCTGACTACCCTGTTGGGACAGAGACTTGAATCCACTTTGGATGTTTCAGAAACCACCAAGCCCCTAGCTGAACACAGCCCTATATGACATAGAGGAGAAGAAAAACCCAGTATCGCTCTGCTTGAATTCCTAATCCACAGAATTGTGTGCAAATTATAACATGGTTGTTGTTTTAAGCCACTGAGTTTTAGGATGTTACACAGAAATAGATAACCTTAGAATAAGGTGTTGGTGCAACTAAAAACCTAAAATCTGTGGCATTAGATTTGAACCAACAATACGTGGAGGCCTCAGGGGCAGAAACTGTTGGTAGAGACTACAAATATGGTGAGGAAATGCTACTGGAAGCTGAATGTAGCCTAATGAGTGACCTTTTGATACCATGTGGAGTAGAACTGCCTACATAAGACCAGTACAAATTCGTGTTCCATGAAATTATGAGCAAATAAAATGGTTGTTTTTAAGTTACTGATTTTTAGAATGGTTTGTTATACAAAATAGATAACCGAAATACAAATGCATAAGACATGATAAAGGAAATATAACCACAAAGATGAAGAATATTTTTTAAAATCATAAAAGAGGCTATTTTAATAAATTCTTTACATATAACTTTGGAAACCTAGATGAATTGGATAATTGTATAACAAAATATAATTTACCAAAAATGACCCCAGATGAAATACAAAATCTAAACAGGCTGATTTCCAAAGAAGAAAATCCAAACAGACCATTCTCCATACAACAAATTTGTCAAGGAGCTATCCCTAAAAAACTAGACCCAGACAGTTTCATAGAGAATTCTACCAAACTTTAAAGATTAGATCATTTTGATGCTAAACTGTTCCAAAGCAGTTACAGAACAAAAAAGAAAGAAAAAGAAGGAAAATACTCAAATTCTTTCAATGAAATAGGATAATCATTGATCCCAAAACCTAACAAAGATTTTACAAATAAGAAAACAATAGGCCAATCTCACTTACAAATATCAAAGCAAAAATCCTAAATAAAATGTAAGTAACAAGAATCAGCAGACCGCTAAAAGAATAAGTGAGTTGTATTCCAGGAACACAAAAATGGCTCAAAATCAGGAAATCTAACAACATAATTCATCATGTAAGTAAAGTTAAAAACAAAAAACACAATCATGTTCATAAACTCTGAAAAGGTATTTGATAAAATTCAACAACCATCCTTGACAACAACGACATTTGATGAATGTGAGAGGTTTCACTTCTGGGTATGACTTGCTAAGATGCTACAGGATGACCACCACTCCCAGCCCCTGCAGAAAACTCTGAAGATCCGGACAAAATATGAAAAGCAACTACCTGAAAGTCCCAGAGAATGAACAAATACAGAGTCTATTGGGGAGTTCATGCTCTGTTGAAGGAAGAGAGGCAATGAGATAGTGTAAGTTCCTATTTCTGCAGCTTTTAACCTGGGGCTGAGTGTGGCTTAAGTAGTGAGTAGAGCAGCAGTGGGGCTTTACATGGAAAAACTCTTTCTGGTCTGGGAAACCAGAAAAAAGAAGCTAAGAAGCCACAAATGCTGAAGGAGTGGGAGAATCCTAGATGAGAAAAAGCCAGAGAGGGGATCCCCAAATTCTGTCTACACCTAGCTCAAACTGACCCCTGAACCATGCATGCTCAGAACAAATTCAAAACAACCTAGGTAAAAACAAAGTATCAGAACAGAGACTGAAGCTACCAAATAAGAGACAGTGTTTGCAGTAAACACAGAAAACCATGCTCATCAGAGAGAAATAACAGAATTTAGAATCTCCACAATTTAACACTCATGTCTAAGAAACAATCCCAAATTACCTAGCATACAAAGAACCAACCCCCCCCCCCAA
This sequence comes from Grampus griseus, assembly GCF_964374135.1. Lineage (NCBI taxonomy): Eukaryota > Metazoa > Chordata > Mammalia > Artiodactyla > Delphinidae > Grampus > Grampus griseus. The sequence continues at coordinate 119,360,557 of NC_139018.1, read as the reverse complement.
AAAAAAAGAGAACATTTTCAAGAGAAAAAAAGATGAACTGAGTTCAAAGTTAAGATGAATCATATATTGGAACTCAAAGCCCAGAATTTTATTTAATTTAATTTTTAATTTAGCCGCACGGCTTGGCTCGTGGGCTCTTAGTTCCCTGACAAGGGATTGAACCCTCACCCTTGGCAATGAAAGTGCAGAGTCCTTAAAAGGCTAGAATTTTTTAAGCCACTAATATGACTATCTTTAATGAAGTAAAGCAAAACATGTTTGGAGTGCGTGAAAATCTCAGCAGAAAAATGGGAGGTCTCAGCAGAGACACAGAAACAAACAAACAAAAGGAAATCCAAGAACTGGAATTAAAAAAAAAATTCAACAAAATAGAAATACATGGGTACTTACTAACATGATAGAATTTATCTACCTCACAACCAAATGTTAGCATCAGGTTTACTGGTGGAAATACTAAAGGCATTCCCACTAAAGTCAAAACAAAAAAAGGACACCATTGCCATCACTATTATTTAATATTGCACTGAAGGTCCTAACAGTGCAATTATATAAGATATAGAAATAAATGTCACAGCAATTAGAAAGAGGTAAGTACTATTTATAGATGCTATGATTGTATACCTTGAAAACCCAAGGGAATCAAATGAAAAACTCCAACAAATAGAAATATAATTCAATAAGAGAGTGGAGGAAAATTAATATATAGAAATCATCAGCTTTGTTACTTATAAATAATAATTAGAGATAGGAAGAAAAGGTCTCAATCACAAGAGAAACAAAATGATGAAATAACTAAGAGCAAATTTAAGAAATATGTAAAAACTATTTGAGGAAAACTTTTAAAGATATTCTAAGTAAAACAGACTCAACTTCAGAAGCATAAGTTCTAAGTTAATTTATGAATGTAAATGTTATCCCAATATCCAAAGACAGAAACTATAAAGTTCCTAAGAAAACATAGGTAAATTCTATGGTTTGATGATCTGCTAGGAGGACTCAAAGGACTCAGCATGTAGTTGTACTCTTGGCTATGATTTATTACAACAAAAGGATACAAAACAAAACATGCAAAGGGAAAAGGCACATCGGTTGAAGTCCAGAGGAAATCAGGCAAAAGCTTCCAAGTGTGCTCTCCTAGCAGAGACACAAAGGACATACTTAAGTCCTCTAGCAATGAACTGTGACAATATATGTGAAGTTTTGTCTACCACGGAAGCTCATCAGAGACTAAATGCCCAGGACACATACTAGAATTGCAGACTCTCAAAAGGAAAGCATGTAGTCAGCATAAACCACACTATTTATAGAAACAATTTAGGCACAGTGAGACACCCTTATGATATAAGAAGTATATATAAATATACGGAACTGTTTACCAGCCAAGTTCCCAGACACCAGCATGGGTCAACTTTACAAACAGGTCCCTCTAAGAACAGCAGTCACAGGACTGCTATGTTAACTGTTTTCTGCACTTCTTGAATATGAAAAGCCTAATTATCAGTCAACATCCAAAAACCATACGAGATTGATAAAATTAACTATGTAAAAATTTAAAAAATCTTATTTGTGGCCAAAATTCACTAGGAGTAAAGTTACAGATAAGTGAAAATTTATGAAACTGTGAAAGAATTTTTACAACTCATATCTCAGACAAAAAGATACTATATCTTTTTATAAATCCTTATTATATAAAAAGCCCCGAAAAATGAATCCTAAAAGGACTACAACTTAATAGAAAAACTGAGAAGAAAAAAAAAACATTGACAGAAAAAGAAATACAAATGTCTCAACCTCACCTACCATAAGATAAATGTGTCAGACAGAGAAAGACAAATATCATATGATGTCGCTTATATGTGGAATCTAAAAGAAGGGTACAAATGGACTTATTCATAAAACAGAAATAGAGTCACAGATGTAGAAAACAAACATATGGTTACCAAGGGGGAAAGGAAGGGAGGGATAAATTAGGAGATTGGGATTGACATATACACACTACTATATATAAAACAGATAACTAATAACCTACTGTACAGCACAGGGAACTCTACTCAGTACGCTGTAATGACCTATATGGGAAGAGAATCTAAAAAAGGGTAGATATATGTATAACTGATTCACTTTGCTGTACAGCAGAAAATAACACAACATTGTAAATCAACTATACTCCAAAAAATATTAACTTAAAAAAAACAGATAAATGTGAATTAAGGCAACACTCAGATACCATTTCTCACCTATCAGATTGGTGAAAGTCCAAAGTTAGACAGCATACTCTGCTGGGAAATGAGGCACTCTCAAACACAGCTGGTAGGAATTCAAACACCTATGCAGAGCAATTCGGCAATATCTACCCATATTACAAATGCATATACCCTTGACCTAGTCAAATTCTTGAAATTTACTTGCACTCTATAAAATTATATACATATAAGGTTATCCACTGTAGCACTATCTGCATTAGCAAAAGATGAGAAACAACCCAAATGTCCATCAAAAGGGTTAAATACACCATACATAAAACATAATACTATGCAATTTTAACAAAGTTGTTGCCTTTTGCCGTGGAAAGATCTCTAACATGTATTATGAAATGAAAAAAGCAAAGTAGAAAACAGTGTTATGATTTATAGAAAATAAGATTTCAGGTTGGTTTGGGCTTATACAAGTGTAAATATATGTTAAAGATAAACAATACATAATATTAGTTACTTGTGAGTAGAAAATAGGGAAATAGGTGAAAACAATTTATACTGTATGTCTTTTATTATTGCTTAATTGTTGGACCATGTAAATTTATTATCAAATTTTTAAAATGTCAATGTATTCTGTAACCAAAACTGAAGCAACCTTAGGAGATGGTTGCTTACGGAATAATCTTAGCATGAGTTAAGACCATGCCCCAGGCCTGTTGTTCATATCTTTGCCAGACACTGGTAGCCAGCTCAGAGGCAAAGTTGGAATGGAAAGGATAGACTAAGAGGACATTAAGTGAAAGACCTAAAATTTAAAGTTAAAAAAACTGTTCATGTTAGGTCTCTAGCTATGGTTATTCGCACATGGAACTGAGTGGAAACAAGGACACATCTAGAGCCTAGTAATGATACTGAGCAGATGATGCCCACAAGCATGTAGACCCCAGACCAGTTGGACCTGAACGTTGATGATGCTGACTCCTACTTATCTCACCACCAACCCATCAGAAGAATGTCCATGAGCCGATCACGCCCTCTTTGAACAATTACTATTAAACTTCTATCTTCTCCAAGGGGGGGGAACACATAGTTTTTCGTGGCAGAAGCCCACTGTGTCCCCCTTTGCCTGGCGAAGTAATAAAGCTATCCTTTTCTACTTCACCCAAAACTGTCTCCAAGATTTGATTCGGCACCGGTGTACAGAGAAGCTGAGCTTTCAGCATCAGTTAAGTTTTTAAGTGGACTGCATTACCAAAGAAACCACAAGTCAAAAGCCTGTTCAAATCCTAAAGCAATCTCTAGACCTCCAAATCTAAACAGCTGGGACTTGGCTATGAAAACTTTGTAGTCCTCAAGAGGGATGAAGGGTAGCAGAATATGCCACCCCAAAATGTGCCACTCTGAAATAAGGATTATTTTCAGCTGAAGGAAAGTGAGAAGAACCAGACACAAGAAAAATTATCTGTCCTTCTCCTCTCTACCAGGAAGAGCAGGACGATTCTTCATCTCCAGACTACTCTAGATTCTAATCAACCTGTAGGTTGACACCAGAGGAATCTATGTAGCAAAACTTACTAACTAGTCCCTATCTTCCATTAAGTTTTCCTCATATATTTACTTTCCCACAGGTTGCCACCCCTGAAAGCCTAAAATCCCTTCTCGTCGTTACTTCTCTACAAATTTGTGGTTCTTTGTTCAGATGCTGTATAAGCCCCAAATTTAAGCTAACCCTTTGAGTTACCCATCACCAAATACTCACATGTGTTTTTCACAATATATGCATTAATAAACTTCTGTTTTTCTCTTTTTTAACCTGTCTTTGTCAGTCTAATTTGCAAGGCCTCAACCAATGAACCTAAGATGGGTAGAGGAAAAATATTTTTCTTCCCTACTAGGATACATACTTTACAATGGCTATACTCAAGTGGAAAGAAAATCAATGGCGTCTGACCCCAAGATGACCTAGATGTTGGAATTAGCAGACAAGAATTTTATATCTCAAGGCTTTATGCTCAAGGATATAAAAGAAAATATACTTGTAATCAATGAAGAAATAGGATAGCTCAGCAGAAAAATAGGAAATATGAAAAAAAATTAAAATGGAAATTTTAGAACTATTAAATACAATATCTGAAATAAAAAACTGACTGGATGGGCTTAACAGCAGATTGTAAAGAACAGAAGAGTCAGTGAACTTAAAGACAGGTAAGTAGAAATTATCTGTTTAAAATACAGAAAAAAAATTTTAAAAAGAAAGAAAAACCCTATGATCTGTGGAACAGTATTAAAAGGTCAACATATTTGTAATTGGAAACCCAAAAGGAGAAAAGAGAGAGAATGGGGCAGAAAAAAGAATATTTAATGAAATGATGGCCCCAAATTTCCCAACTTCAGTGAAAGACAAATTTGCATATTGAAACTCAGCCTACACCTAGCAAACTTAGGCACATCACAGTTAAAGGGCTGGGGGAAAAGAGAGAAAATCTTGAAAGCCATCAGAGAAAATGACACAGTACATATGGGGAAACAGTAATATGAATGACAGCTGATTTTGTATCAGAAGCTATGGAGACCAGAAGACAGTAGAAGGAAATATTTAAAGTGATGAAAGAAAAAAATTGAACCCAGAACTCTGCATCTTTCAGAAATATGCTTTAAATATGAAGGCAATAATAGCAGCATTATTCAAAATAGCCAAAAAGTAGGAAAACCCTCAAATGTCCATTAACTGATAAGTGGATAAATAAAATGTATATCCACACAATGCAGTATTATTTGGCAATAAAAATAAAGTACTGAGTCATGCTACACATAGATAACTCTACAACATAAAATAACTTAGGCTAAGTCAAAGAAGCCATTCACAAAATAACTCTTATTGTCTGATTCCATTTGTATTAAATGTCCAAGATAGGAAAGTTTATAGCGATTGAAAGTAGATTAACTGTGTGGTGGGGAATAGGGCTTAATTACTAATGTTTGTGGTATACTTTTAGGAGGGGATGAAAATGTTCTAAAATTAGATTACAGTGATAACTGGTTGCATAATCCTGTGAATATACGAAAAAACACTGAATTGTTTACTTTAAATGGGCAAATCATATGGTATGTGACTTACATCTCAATAAAGCTGTTAAAAAAAAGACTGAAGGCAATATAAAGACATTTTTAGATACGAGAAAATTAAGATAACTCATGGTCAGCAAGCCTGCATAGTAAGAAATGTAAAGGGAAGGTCTCCAGGCTGAGAGGAAATAACTAGATGGAGACTTGAATCAACAGAAAGCAATGATAAGCATTGGAAACAGTTAAAAAAAGAAGTGTCACTTAAATATCGATTTAGATAAAATACAATGACTATTTAAACCAAAAACAATAACATTGTATTATGGAGTTTATAGACTTATGTAGATGTAATACCTATAATAATGATGGCATAAAGAACAGGGAAGTAAATGGAACAATATGGTTGCAAGATTTCTGCATCTTATATGAAGTGAAAATTATATGAAAGTTAATATAATTATATTAACTGTAAAGTTAAGTCTGTACATTCAAAGCCTTGGAGCAAAAACTAAAAATATAATAATACAGAGGTAGTTAAAAGGCTTACAGATAAATTAAAGTTCTACTTTAATGTTTAGTCAGTTTGAATGGTACTAGCCATAAGAATCATACTGTTGACAGTCATGGGCTAAAGGACACTTAAAGAAAAATAAACAATACAAGAATATGTAATACTTGCAACATACCTCAACTACATTTACATTGTGTATTAAATACAAGGGTACAACTGTAAGATGCTCTACACTACTGATAAATGAAGGAAACAAGGTCACTTAACGAAAGCTAAATTATAAAGTCTATGGGTCAGAACTGAACAAAGCCAAGGTCCTTTAAAAAAATGGAGAATGCCTGAATATATATTAACATATCTAAAGAAAAAGCCTGTCAATCTGAGGAGCTGTTGGTCAGCAAGAGAAACCAAGGGAAAAAAGGCACAAGAGGCAAACCTTAGCAGTGCTCATCTAAGCACTAACAGAGAAGAAGTTATGGCCCGAAGACTTCAAGTACAGTCCTAGGTAAGATTATTCCTCTTGTGGAAATGAATGCATCAGGCTAGTGACAAATTCAATTTATATAATTTTTCTTGTTTCCACTCTATATTCACTAAATAACATTCTAATTATAAACTTGACTTCCCTTGTATGACAGTCACACAGAGAGAGGATATCTGACTCACATTAACTCAAGTCTGTGTAAACTACCACTCATAAATTAATAAGTTAGAATAGTTATTTTAGACACTGGTCTCTGTAAGTCTAGTTTGTGCTCATGAGAGATGAGACCCACCCCCCATCACAATATGCTTAATTAGCTTCCTAAGCATAGAAGCTGAGAGGAGATCTCCAGACTATGATAATACCATGGTCACACAGCACTTCATGAGGCTATTTATTTCCTAGGTGTACGAACTTCACTGAGTCGTTCAAATCATTTTCTTTTTAATTACAAGAGTTTGAAATTTAATCTTCATATTATTAAAAAACTTTGCTTTTTAACAGATGTGCTTGATTACATAAGACAGTGGAATAAAGAGATACTGCTGACAAAAGAGAACATTGGCGAAAGGTCAGGAAATGAGACATAGTCCCTAACATAAGCTATCCCTTAGACGTAACAGAAAAGAGATTCATTCACAAAACTGGAAAATAGTGCCCAATTCTTGTTTATAATAATTTATTTTTACAGCAACTAGTGAATTGCTTAGACCATTCATCTACATAATGATAGTGCTAGATCTCAATATTATATTTATTATTACTACATCTGCTTTTACTGTCTTGGTAGAAATCAGACAAAATGGTTGTATCAGAATGTGAAAATGAACAGGTCCTAGATCAAACCTCAAATATTCCCAGTGAAATGTGTTATGAGAATTGCATCATAAAGATCTATAAATATCAGAATTACACATTTCCTCTTGATGGCCAGAATTAGCTCTACATTTTGAATTTCCATTTAACACATATTGGTTAAGATGCCTTGTAAAAAGGATGAGGCAGGTGTAAAACAAAGGAAATTATTTTATTGATATTTTTAAGACTTTTTTCCACGGCCCTCCCCCCATATGAGCCCTTTTCCCACTCTAATACTCTATTGAGATTAAGAAAAGTTTCTGATCTTTTCAGAAGCACTGGTTTGTTATAAACTTAATGAGAGAAGGCAATATGTAAACTAAAAAAGAAGGGTAAAAAAACAATTCAGTAACATCTCTGTAGAAAATTACAAATAACTTTTATTTTCAAATCTACTCTATTACAAAGATCTTCCTCACAGAATGTCTTATTGTATCTTAGCTTTGTTTGCTTGGTATTAAATATCTCTATTTTTCTGTGATAAGACTTCCAAATTCTTCTCCATCCTGGTTTTCCTCCTCAACATTTTACTCAAAAAACATTTTCTTTTAGCATTTATTATATTCCAGGACCTATACTGGATGGAGGCAATTCAAAGACAAATAAGAGGATGCATTTCTTCTAAGAAGCTTATATTCTATTAGGGAGCAGCATATACATAAATCATTAAGTGAAGTAGAGAGTTATAAAGATGTCTGAAACATGTCTGAGTACAACGTGAGAATATAATAGTCAGGAAAATTAATACTAGCTGCCATTTAAGGTAAACCCTCAAATATTGGTGGCTTAATACAAGAAAAGTGTTCTATTTCTTGTTTACATTACAGTCTAATGCCCAGTGACAGGCAGCACTTCTCCATCTCTTAAATCTGTTACCTGGAAAACATGGCCTCCAAGGTCACTGAGGCAGGAAAAAGACAGGCTGGAGTTTTTCAGGAGATGGTTGTTTGGGGCCAGGTTTCAAAGTGGCCTGAATCCCTTCGCATAGCAAGCATACTGTCCCAGAACTCAATCACGTGGACCCAACCTAATGATAAGTGAGGCTGGGAAATGTAGAGGACCCCATAGATACTTATTGAACACTAACAGGCTCTGCCACAGGGGGTCAAATGGAGAACAGTTAATTCTACTTGGAAAAACTTCATAGAAAATGTAACGCTTGAGTTGGGTATCAGATCACTCTACTTTATCAGTTTCCACCATACATGATGGGAAAGCCAAGAGAATCAACTGAAAAAAATATTACGAACAATAAAAGAATTCAGCAGAGTAGTTGGGCATTCACTCATTCAATAGATAATTCTTGAGTGCTTACTCTATGCCTCTTCTAGATGCATGGGAAACATCATTGAATAAAATAAAAATTCTTAAATTTTAAAATTAAAAAAAAATCCATGGAGTTTATAATCTAGCTTGGGGAGATACTAATAATAAAAAAAGTAAATAAAAAATCATAGCATGTTAGTAGATGATAAGAGATTTGGAGAAAGAAAGAGTGGAAGTGGGAGAAGAATAGGTTTCATTTTTTAAAAAGTGGTCTGGGAGGCTTCATCCAGAAGTTGACAGTGAAGACATGAAGGATGTGAGAGAGTTAGCCATAAGGATATCCTGGGGGAGAGCATTCCACACAGAAAGAAAAATCAGGACGTTATCTTATGATTAGGAATTTTCTTGGCATTGAGAACAGCAAGGATGTCCGTGTGGCTGAAGTAGATTGAACAACAGGACATGAGAAGGATATGAGGGCAGAGAAATACTGTGGCCATATCATTAGGGTTTTATAGGCCTCTGATCTTTATTTGACAGAGATAGAGAGTCACTGAAGAGTTTTAAATATAGAAGTAACATGATATTTATTAAGTTTATGTATAAAAATTGATTTACATTTGTAGCAAAAAATAAAATCTATAGGAAAAAAACTGGAGAAATGTGCAAAACCTATATAAAATGTTTTTAAAACACCCCTGAAAGACACAAAAGAGGATTTGAATAAGTAAGAAGATATGTACTGTTCTTGGATAAAAAGACTCAGCACTATAAAAAATTTTTCCTTATGTGAATGTATCAAACTAATGCAATTACCCCCTCAAAAAGTCCACAGTTTTTCTTTTTGGACAAATTAATTCTGAAGTTCATATGAAAAAATTAAAAAGCAAGGATGGTTAGGGGTGTGGTGGTGCAAAAACTAGACTTACCATATATTAAATCTCACTATAAAGATTCATCAATTAAAAGAGGTTGCTACTGGCACATGAACAGATGGACAGACCAAAGGAAAATGAGAGAAATTCCAGTAAGAATTTAAATACATATGAAACTTAGTATATAAGAAAGCTGGCATTTCAAATCAGTGGGGGCATTCGTGCATTTAATAAATAATTATTGAGTACCTACTATGTTTCAGGAATTATTCTAGCAGTAAACATATGAATAAAAATTCCTGCCCTCATGAGGATGACATTCTAATGGGGATTATGACATTTAAATCAAATATTGGAAGGACTGGGTAGCTATACTGAAGAAGATAAATCTGGATCCATACCTCATACCATATATGTATTCCAAATAGAAAAAATATTTAATTAAAAAAAAGGAAGCTGAAACAAGCATGGGAAAATTCTTTACAACTTTGGTATAGGAAAGGCTTTTCTAAGTATGACTTAAACTCGAAGTTTAAGAAAACAAAGATTGAAAATTTTGACTGCAGACAAACAAAAAAATTACTGCATGGAAAAATAAATGCCATAGGCTAGGTAAAAAGAAACATAATAAACTATAAATAATTATTTTAAATTAATATTACACAGAAAAGGCTCATCTCCCTAATATAAGAAAAGTTCTAGAAATAAAAAGAAAAGGATCAATAACACAATTTTTAAAAATAAGCAAATATGTGAACAAATACTTATCAAAAAAGATAGTTAATATTTAAACAATGAAAGTTGCCTGACTTTACTTATAATTAGGAAAATATAAGTGAAAAGAACACTGAGATACCATGATTTTATCTATCATATTGGCAAAAATGCAGAAGTTTGACAACTCTGTTGCAAGGGAAACAAGTACTCAAATACATTACTGGTGGGAGTTCAAAATGGTATTATAATCCCCACAGAGAACAGTTTGGCAACACCTATTAAAATCACACATGTATATACCTTTAGCCCAGAAATCTCACTTCCAGGAATTTATTTTACAGATAAATAACTTCATACATGTGCAGAGTTATGTACAAGGTTATATACTTCAGCATTGTGCAAGCAATAACATCCAACAATGAGTTCACCAAACTTGGGAGAAGAATGGATAAACACAGAGAGAACTTCAACAAAGAAAGGGAAAATATAGGAAAGTACCAAAGAGAAGTCACAGAGCTGAAGAATACAATAAATGAATTAAAAAATACACTAGAGGGGTTCAATAGCAGATTAGATGAAGGAGAAATAATCAGTGGTCTGGAATACAGGGCAGTGGAACTCACCAAACCAGAGCAGCAAAAAGAGAAAAGATTTTAAAAAGTGAAGACAGCTTAAAGGACAATGGGACAACATCAAGTAGAACAATCACATTGTAGGGGTTCCAGAAGGAGAAGAGAGAGAAAAAGGGGCAGAATGTTTATTCAAAGAAACAATGGCTGAAACTTCCCTAACTGAAGGAAGGACACAGACATCCAGATTCATGCATATGAATGTCGAATCATTATGTTGTACACCTGAAACAAATGGAATGTTGTATGTCAACTATACTTCATTAAAAAATGACATTAAAGTGATCACTGTCAAGTAGACGATTCAATGTAAAAAAGCATTTATGAGATAATGTTAAATGGAAAAAGTTGACTACACCATTTGATTTCTTCTATGTAAAAACAATTGGTCATGAGGCTCAGCCTAAGGGCTGAACTGACTTGAAGTTATGTGATTTGGGATGGGGACTGAAGTAAATTTCTAACTGAAAAGTTTCAATGGAAAAGAAAATCAATGAAATAGAAAAAAAATGCAATTGAGAAAAATCAACAGAGCTTAAAATTGGTTTTGAAAAAAATTAATAAATAAACCACTAGGAAAGAAAGAAAAAAACACAAAACTCTACATCAGAAATTAAAAGGTGAACGTCACTACAGACTCTTCAGATGTTTACAAGGTAATAAGAGAATAATATAAACAACATTATGCCAACACGTTTGACATCTTATGAAATGGAAAAATTCCTTAAATACAACTTACCAAAACTAGCACTTGAATAAACAGAAAAGCTGAATTTCTTGTTTCTTTTAAAGATAGTAAGTATACAATTTAAAACTGTCTCACAAAGAAAGTGCTATTGTCAGATGGTCTCACTTATAAATTCTTCTAAGCATTTAGCGAATAATACCAATTTTACACAAATTCTGTCAAGAGACTAGAGAAAAAGGGAACACTACCAAATTCAATTTATAAGACTTGTATAACCTTGATACCAAAACCCAGAAAGGGTATTAGAAGAAAAAAAATTACAGGCCAATATTCTCTTGAATACATATGCACAAATCCTAAACAAAATACTTGAAAATCAAGTCTAGTAATATATAAAAAGAATAACATAAATAAACGGGGTTTATCGCAGGAATGCAGGGTTGGTTAAACATTTGAAAATCAATGTAGAGACTTCTGTTCAGCCATGATGGAGTAATAGGTACTAAATTTATCTTCTTACCTTAAGCAACTAAAAAATAAAGACAAAAATATAAAACAATGTTTACACATAGTGGACAAGAGGCAGCACAGGATGGTGATCCCTGAGAGAAGGGTAATAAATGAGGTAAACTCTATGATTACCACAGTTTACTGGCTGGAGAAAATTTTCAAGCCACAGCACAGGGAGGGGTATTCACGTGGAAATGGGTCTTCCTGATTTGAGGACAGAGTTTAGGATCTGAGGAGGCCAAGGAAGCTAAAACTCACATGGCACATCACCATATAGAGAACTGCCCAGAGAGAGAAAACTCCACAGATCTTCAGAGGGTTCTACTTAAGTCTTCAACTGAATACCGATCAGCACACACATAAGGAAAACAAGGTTGGGGAAAAAAAAGAAAACACTGGAAAAAAGCAGGTGGAAAAATTCATGAAATTCACACAGGGTTGAACAGTTCATGCTCCTGGCAGCCAGAACAGAGAAACCTTGTAATACACGGGTATCAGGTAGTGTATTCAGAATGGCATTGGCTCGGTAGTGGGGGTAAATTATTAACTAGATTAAAAATTTCTCTAATCTCACCAAGTTTAAAAAGCAAATCTGAAGGATCATACTGCTTTCAAATAAATTAACAACATCCTAGGAAAAAGCTCAAAATTATTTAAATAAATACAAACAACACAACAAACCCAGACGTGACACAGGACAGAATTAGTGAACAAGGATATTAAAACAGCTATTACAAATTATCCCATATGTCCAAAAAGGTGGAAGAAAGTACGATCATGTTAAGGAAAGATATAGAGTGAGGTTTTCTTTTCATATGTTATAAATCTCTTTAAGAGTTGATTTCCTGTTAATGCCAAAAATAATAACAACGTATTGTGTGGTTTATAACATATAATGACTTAAAGTATATGGCAATAATAGCAGAAAGGCCAAAAGAGGGGAAATATAAGTGTACTATTGAAAGGTTTTTATATTATAATTGAAGTAGTATAATATTAATTGAAAGTAGACGATGATAAGATGTACTATAAAACCCAAAAACAACCACCAAAAAAAAAAAAAACAAAAGCAAAGAGACTGTTGCTGATTCAAAGGCAATTAAGTGGAACTATAAAAACATTCCATCTGAAAGAAGGCAGAAAAAGAGGAAAAAAGGAACAAAGAACAGAAGGGACTAGTAGAAAACAAAGAGCAAAATAGCAGATTTAAAGCCAATTGTATCAATGACTACATTAAATGTAAATAGTCTAAACAATCTAGTTAAAAGGCAGAGATTGTCCATTGGATTTTAAAAATCCGATTATATGCTGTCAAAAGGAAATTCACTTAAAATATAAAGACATAAATAGGCTTTAAATTAAAAAATGGAAAAATATATACCATGCTAAAAGTAAGGGGAAGAAAGCTGGAATGTCTATGTTAAAATCAGACAAAGCAGGCATAGAGCAAAGAATATTACTAGGGATAAAGAGAGTCATTTTCTAAGGACCAAGGAGACGATTCATCAAGAGAACATAACAATCCTAAATTGCTTTTGCACCTAATAGCAAAGCTTCAAAATATATGAAACATAAACCAATAGAAGAAACAACAAATAGAAAAATCCACAACTACAGTTGTAAATTTCAGTGGAATAGACAGAATGTCAGCAAAAATATAGAAACCTGAACACTATCAATTAATATGATCTAATTGACATTTATCAAACACTCCACTCATTAAAATCAGAAATACATGTACTTTTCAAGTGTGCATGGAACATGGTAAATGATAGATATGCTAGACATATTATGAGCCTAAAACAAGGCTCAATAAATTTAAAGGAATTCAAATCATACAAAGCATAAAATGTGAACATAGTAGCATTAAATTAAAAATCAATAATACAAAATGTCTAGAAAATCCCCAAGTCTTTGGAAACTAAACAACACACTTATAAGTCAAAGAAGAAATCACAAGGAAATTAGAAAGTAAATAAACTAAATGAAAATGAAAACACAATGTATCAAAAACAATGGGAACTAAAACAGTGTTTTCAGGGGACTTCTGACTTCCCTGGTGTCACAGTAGTTAAGAATCCACCTGCCAGTGCAGGGGACATGGGTTCGATCCCTGGTCCGGGAAGATCCCACATGCTGTGAAGCAACTAAGCCCATGCACCACAACTACTGAGCCTGTGCTCTAGAGCCCGCGAGCCACAACTACTGAGCCTGCGCACTACAACTACTGAGCCTGCGCTCTAGAGCCTGCAAGAGACAACTACTGAGCCCGTGTGCCACAACTACTGAAGCCTGTGCACCCTAGAGCCCGTGTGCCACAAGTACTGAGCCCACGTGCTGCAACTACTGAAGCTTGCGCACCTAGAGTCAATGCTCCACAACAAGAGAAGTCACCACAGTGAGAAACCCACGTGCTGCAATGAACAGTAGCCCTCGCACGCTTCAACTAGAGAAAGCCTGTGTGCAGCAACAAGGCAGCCAAAAAAGAAAACAACAACAACAGTGCTTTCAGAAGAAATTATAGCACTAGATGTTTATTTAAGAAAGAAGAAAGGTCATCAACACTGGCCTGAGGTACCTTGGCAAACTTCTTCCCCATCCAGTAAGACACTGCCTTAACCCTCTTCACGAAGATCTGAACCACAACTGGGGTATTGGGCAAGGTGTTCTCTAAGTTTGTTTCTTCCTTAGGTAGGCTCTCTCAGGCCAGAGGTAGTGGCTGCTCTCTTCACCTGTTATTCCTGTATTCTTTAGGTTTCGCTATACCCTTCTTAGAAGCTAATCCTCTTTTACATATTTAATAATTCTCTATATATTTAATACTCAGATTATTGTTCAAGTTACTGTTTTGGTTCCTGTCTCCTGACTGAACCTAACTAAAACAGAATTGGTACTGGGTGTGATGGCAGGAGATAGAACCTCAAGGATAAGATTTTGGGATTGATCTGGTCATGCCCTTAGGTTTAAGCGTAGGCATAAACTCCCTGACAACAGGAAATGGGAGGCTATTAATCCATAGCATGCAGTAGCATCACAATTAATTGTGATGAATTACAATTCATTGTAATTGTACCAATTAAAGCAACTTAAGAGCTCTTAAGTATTATGGCAGTAATGTTGACCATAGGACAAGGTATGGGATAGATTGTCTTGAATGCACTAGAGCACTTATAGAAAGAAAATGATAAACTCAAATCCGAGTCTGGGAACTAAAAAGCTCCCAGAGCCGCCCTAAAATAATCCATTTCTTATAGCCACAGAGCTGATTTTGCTGAAAATCTAATGTGAAATTTACTTTGTTCAGGCTATTGAATTACAATACTAGTTGAGTTTATGGTCTTTCCAAGCTTCTAATGTGACTAACAGGGCATTGATTGATAAAGAATGAGCCCTTAAAACTTGAAATGGGGACATCTGGTAGGCAAGATGAAACTGGCAATCTTAAATACCCTAGTCCCTTAATTGTGGAAGTAGCTGGCCTTCCTGTGTCTGAGGAAAGGAGCTTTCCTTTGTTGAAAGAACTCTGTGATAACTTTACATGGGGCAAATGCCTGGCAAGGGGACACTCGTTCTCCTCAAGACCCACCAAAATCAACCCTTATTTCTACTAGGCCAATAACTAGGGTCAAACATCAGCATACTCCAAACATAATGTATACACTATGACCCAAGAGGAGAAAGCTTATATACCAGAAGAATTACATTGTGTGTGCGTGTGTGTGTGTGTGTGTGTGTGTGTGTGTGTATCCTGGGGAATATGTGCAGGAGTAGATTCTAAGAAAAGACCAAAGAGGGATAAGTTTATTGATATGAGTGCACTTACTAGAGATTCTGGATTTAATGTGTTAGAGCTTCTTCCCATTGTATGAGCTAACAGCTTGGTTGGTTAACTGAAACTTGGACTCAGTAGCCTACATTTAATGAAAATAAAATGCTGGAGCTCCTATGGCATGCTGTACATGAGGGAGCATGAAATCTTAGGGTTAGGAGTGCTGGAGTGGATTTATCGTGTGTGAGCTACATGACTACCTCACCACTATGTCTCCCAAGAAGGTGTAGAAGGCACTCCCGTCACTAAGGCATTGGTAAATTCATTAGTGAGGGCAGCATCTGTATCTCTGAGGAGCTCTGTGGTTGCTCTTCTGTGTAGGCCACATAGACTATGGGTGACGCCACCATGAGACATCAGATGACCATATGGTCTGAGCTTCCCATCATGCACTGCGTGCTGTCTGACTCAACTAGCTGTGTTTGAGCATAAACAATTCATTATCAAATGGAAATACCATATAAGAGACCAAGTATAGGCAAATCCATAAGGTACAATAAGTTATATGAGCAAGTAGTTCAGACTCTGATTCCTGTTGTGTTACCTCTTCTCAAATCTATGCTTATAGTCTCCTGAGGAGTTCCTAATAACTAGCAAAGGAAGCAAATATTCAAGCCTAGTTTATAAATGGGTCTGTACAATATGCTGGTGCTGAAAGTGGACAGTTACAGCATTACACCCCTACTCAGGGGTGACTAATATTCAGTGATAAAGGAAAATCCTCCCAGTGGGCAGAACTCTGAGCAGTACATTGCCTATCCACTTTGTCTAAAAAGATGGCAAGAAGTATGGATCCACGGGCAGTTGCTCTACAGATCTATATAGATCCACAGGCAGTTGTTAACAATTTGGCTGTATGGTCAGGGAAGGAAGTAACAAGAATAAAAGATAGGTGACAAGAAAATGTGGAGAAGTAGGTAGATGGATATTTCAGAATGGGCACAGACTGTGAAGATATTTGGTTCCCATGTGACTGCATATCAAACGGCCTTCACTGCAGAGGGTGCTCTTAATAATAAGGTGATGTGCTCTAAATCAAAATGACATGCTCTTTCAGTCACCCTCTTTCCCAAGCTGTCCTAGTGCTTGCTTAAAGGGTCCAGTAACAAAGTGACCATAGTGGCAGAGTGGAGGATATGAATGGGCTCAACAACATGGACTTCCCTTTACCAACGCTGACTTGGCTAATACTATTACTGAGTGCCAAGTCTGCCAACGAAGAGACCAACACTGAGTCCCTGATGTGGAACTATTTTCTGGGGGAACAGTCAGCTACTTGGTGGTGGGTTGGTTACATGATACATTTTCCATCACAGAGGAGGGCAGAGATTTGTTCTCACTGGAAATGACCATAGTCCAAATATGGATCTGCCTTCCTTGTTCATAATGGTCTGCCAGCACAAACATCCAAGGACTCACAGAATGTCTTATCTACCATCACAGTATTCCATACCACAGCTTCTGATCATGGAACTCATTTCTAAGGAAGTGCCGCTCTGAGTTCATATCCATGGAATGAAAATGGTTTTACCACATATGCTATCACTTAGAAGCATCTGGCCTAATTAAAAATGAAATAAAACTAATGGGAGAGAAATAAAGCTGAAAGGATGGGGTTCCATTTTAAAGGATTTGGTTATGTGCTTTGAATCAGACAGATACCATTTTATACGGTGCTGTCTCCCCCACAGTTAGAATGCATGGGTCTGGGAATCAAGAGGTGGAACTGATAGTGGCTTCACTCACTATTATACATAGTAACTCACTTGTTAAATTTTATTCTCACCTTACAATTTTGAACTTCATGCCTATGAAGTTCAGAGATGCTAGACCCAAAGAGGATAACAATTCCATCAAGGAATACACAAATGGTCTACTGAATTGAAAGGTAAGACTTCCACATGGTCATTTTGGGCTCCACATGCAACTGAACCAAAAGGAAGAAGAGGGGGTTACTCTATTGGCTTCAGCAGTTGATCCCAACTATCAAGAGGAAATTGGGCTATTGGCATATAATGGGGAAAAGGAAGACTATACCTGGAACCCAGGGAATTCTCTGGGCTGCCTCTTAATACTCTACGTCAATTCTCAATAGTGCAGGTTAATGGCAAATTACAGCAATCAAAAAAAAGGCTGGAGTATTGAGGACTCAGATCCCTCAGGAAAGAAGGTTTGGGTTACTCTACTTGGTAAGAAATCTACTGATGCGATGGCTGAAGACAAGTGGAGTATGCAATGGGTAGTGGAGAAGGAAGCCACAGATATCACCTATGGTCTCATAACAAATACTTACAAAAAAGATTGTAATATGTATCTTTTTTGCTTGTTATATGTATGTATTTATTTGGAGATATTAACCATTTTCTTTTCATTCTCCATCTTACCATTACTGGAAGTTAAACTTAGCGATTAGTCTTTATATTACAGTATATTCAGTTGCACTATGACAAAATCTGAGGAGTAATTAATATTGCCAGCTATAAAAACAATTACTGTTGGGACTGAATGCCTCTTAATTTGGGGAAAGTATGAGAATTTCTTGGTGTGTGGAAGTTCAAGTGAGTGTAAGATGTACATATAGAAGCTGGGTAGCCAAAGGAGGGATATGCCAGTTATCAATTTACTGCCTCTCACCTCTAAATCTAGACTTTGTCCAAGCCCTGTGAAACTTGGGCTTGAAAGTATACTATTTCTCCTTTGCCAGCTGGCATAATGTTAGGCCTTGTCAGTAGAGAGCACTGGAAGGACACCGTAAGAAGGGATTTTTTTTCTTGCTCTTATGGTGTGATGGCCAGTTGGAGGCTTCTGGTGGTATACCCAGTTAGACACACCCTCCAGAAAGTTTCAACAGCACCCCAGCAGGTCTTGCTCACACACTAGCAAGCAGCCTCCCAGTGAGACTCACCAGCAACCCAATGGGTGATTTCTGCTTAATAGCCTTGGCCTGAGAATTTCTCCACCATCTAATAGGCCATAGCCAAACTCTCTCCATCAAGATCTGAATCTCAGCATTGATGGAGCATCTCCCAAGTTTTTTCCTTTCTAGAGTACTCTCCCTCAGCTTAGAGGTAGTAGCTGCTCCCTGCATCTTCTAATCCTGTATTCTTTATAGGAATTCTTTTTACCAATTTAAATTTTTTGTACTAAATTAGGGAATATCAAGAATGACTTTATGCCAATAAATTTAACTACTTAAATGAAATGGAATTATTCCTTGAAAGGCACAAACTACCAAAGATTACTCAAGAAGAAACAGATAACTTTAACTTTACATCTATTAAAGGCATTGAATTTATATTTAAAAATCTTCCCACAAGTAAAACTCCAGGCCCAGATGGCTTCATTTTTAAATTCAACCAAATATTTAAGAAAGAAATATTACAAACCCTACATAAACTCTTCCAGAAAACTGAAGAGATGGGAACAACTTTCCAACTCATTCTATGAGGCTAGCAGTACCCTATAAAGAGTTCACAGTGTATAATTCCATTTACTATATAAAATTCTAGCCCCTGCAAAATCAATCAATAGTGACAAGAAGCAAATCAGCATTTACTTGAGAACACAGGGATGGTAGGAAGAGATGAATTACAAAGAGGAATTAGGAAACTTTGAGATTATGGATATTTTCATTATCTTGATTATGCATGTGGTTTCATAGCTCCATACTTATGTCAAAACTCACACTGTACATTTTAAATATGTATTCTTTAAATATGCTTTAATACAGGTATAAAATATACCTTAAATATATCAAGCTGTAAAAAATTAATATAATCTACTACATTAGTCAAATAAAAGAAGAAAATCATATGACCATTTTGATAGGCACAGAAAAAGCATTTAATAAAATATAAAACACATTTATGATAAAACTCTCAGCAAAGAACAGAAGGGAACTTCCTTAATCTGTTAAAAGATATCAACAAAAAACCTACAGTTGATATACTTAAAAATGAAATATTGAGCTTTCTTTCCTTGAGGTCAGAAACAAGACAAGGATGAGCGCTCTCACCACCTCTATTCAACAAATATACTACAGATTCTAGTCACTACAATACAGCAGGCAACAAAGTAAAAAAAGGTATAAAGATCTGATAGAAGTGTAACTGCCATTTTCAAAGATGACAAGATTGCACATTCTTTAGGACTATTTAGACACACAATTATCATAATTCACATGTGAATTCAGCAAGATCATTACACATAAAATCAGTATAAAAATAATTTTATTTCCATACACAAGCAGTTAGCATTTGGAAAATGATTTTTTTAATGCCATTGAAAATGCCATCTGAAAACATTAAAATATCTATTTTTAAAAACTAATGAAATATATGCAAGATCATAACACCAAGACTAAAAAATAGATATTGCTGAAAGAAATTTAAGAAGATATAAAATCACAACATTGTAAAGAATTATACTCCAATAAAGATGTTATAAAAAAAAAGAAAAAAAAAGAAGACATAAAATCAAGGTATATAACATGTTTATGAATTGTAAGTCCTCAACTTTATTTGAGGCCAATTCTCATATTTGATCTAAAGATTCAATCCCAGTTAAAATCCTTGCAGGATTTTTTTTGGAAGTTGACAAGCTGCTTCCAAAATTTAAATAGACAAAATGGTAAACCAGACAGACTAGTTTCTACACAGCAGCTGAAGCCCTGCTTTGAACAATCTCAATCATTAATTGGATTAGGTAATCTATGATTACTAGTGCCTCTAACCACTTGTCAGAATCTTATGTAAATCCTCTCTAAAAGAAGATAACACCATCAAAGACCTTAAAATATCTCTACAGTTTTCACACAAAATGTCTGACACATTAAAAAATAACTACCTAGGTAAGTACTCGAGACAATCTGATTAAAAACCAAATAGATGTTTTCCACAGAAACAAGAAAACTGTTTCTAAAATTCATATGGAATTTCAAGGGACCCTGCATAGACAAAACAAACAATTGTGAAGAACAAAGTTAGAGGACTAACACTTCCCAAGTTCAAAATTTACTACAAAGCTAAGTAATCAAAACTGTGTGATACTGGCATAAGGACAAACATATACACCAATGGAATAGAATAGAGAGTCCCCAAATAAACCCTCACATATACAGTCAATTCAACAAGCGTGCCAGGACCATTCAATGGGGAAAGAGCAGTCTTTTCAACAAATGGTGCTAGGAACACTGGATAGTCATATGCAAAAGACCTTACCTTACACCATATATAAAAATTAACTAAAAATACAAAAAGCCCTAAACATAAGACCTAAAACCACATAAACTCTTAGAAGAAAACATAGGGCAAAGGCTTCATAACATAAGGCAAAAGTGTCATGACATAGACTTGGCAAGAATTTCTTGGAAATGATACCAATAACAGAGGCAACAAAAGAAAAAAAACAACAAATTGGACTTGATCAAAATTAAAATGTTTCGTGCATCAAATGACACCATCAACTGTGTAAAAAGGCAGTTCATAAGATGGGAGAAAATATTTGTAAATCACACATCTGGTAATGTGTTAATACCCAGAATGTACAGAGAACTAAAACTCAACAACAACAAATAAAAAACAACCCAATTCAAAAATAGGCAAAGGACTTAAATAGACATTTCTCCAAAGAAGATATACAAATGGGAAGGAAGCATATGAAAAGATTTCAACATGTCTAATCATTAGGGAAATGCAAATCAAAACCACAATGAGAGACGAGAGGAAGATGGCGGAAGAGTAAGACGCGGAGATCACCTTCCTTCCCACAGATACACCAGAAATACATCTACACGTGGAACAACTCCTACAGAACACCTACTGAACGCTGGCAGAAGACCTCAGACATCCCAAAAGGCAAGAAAGTCCCCATGTACCTGGGTAGGGCAAAAGAAAAAAGAATAAACAGAGACAGAAGGATAGGGTCGGGACCTGCACCAGGGGGAGGGAGCTGTGAAGGAGGAAAGGTTTCCACACACTAGGAAGCCCCTTCTCAGATGGAGACTGCGGGTGGCAGAGGGGGAAAGCTTTGGCGCCGCGGAGGAGAGCACAGTGACAGGGGTGCGGGGTGCAAAGCGGAGAGATTCCCACACAGAGGATCAGTGCCGACCAGTACTCACCAACCCGAGAGGCTTGTCTGCTCACCCGCTAGGGCGGGCGGGGCTAGGAGCTGAGGCGCGGGCTTCGGTCGAACGCAGGGAGAGGACTGGGGTTGGCGGCATGAACACAGCCTGTAGGGGGTTAGTGCACCACGGCTGGCCAGGAGGGAATCTGGGAAAAAGTCTGGACCTGCCGAAGAGGCAAGAGACTTTTTCTTCCCTCTTTGTTTCCTGGTGCGCGAGGAGAGGGGATTAAGAGTGCTGCTTAAAGGAGCTCCAGAGACGGGCACGAGCCGCGGCTGAGAGCGCAGACCCCAGAGAAGGGGATGAGACACTAAGGCTGCTGCTGCCGCCACCAAGAAGCCTGTGTGCGAGAACAGGTCACTATCCACACCTCCCTTCTGGGGAGCCTGTGCAGCTCGCCACTGCCAGGGTCCCGGGATCCAGGGACAACTTCCCCGGGAGAACGCACGGCACGCCTCAGGCTGGTGCAACGTCACGCTGGCCTCTACTGCCGCAGGCTCGCCCCACACTCTGTACCCCTCCCTCCCCCTGGCCTGAGTGAGCCAGAGTCCCCGAAGCAGCTGCTCCTTTAACCCTGTCCTGTCTGAGCGAAGAACAGATGCCCTCCGGGTGACCTACATGACACGCAGAGGCGGGGCCAAATCCAAAGCTGAGCCCCAGGAGCTGTGAGAACAAAGAAGAAAAGGGATATCTCTCCCAGCAGCCTCAGAAGCAGCAGATTAAAGCTCCACAATCAACTTGATGTACCCTGCATCTGGGGAATACATGAATAGACAAAGAATCATCCCAAATGGAGGATGTGGACTGTGAGAGCAAGATTTATTATTTTTTCTCCTTTTCCTCTTTTGTGAGTGTGTATGTGTATGCTTCTGTGTGAGATTTTGTCTGTATAGCTTTGCTTCCACCATTTGTCCTAGGGTTCTATCCGTCCGTTTTTTTGTTTTGTTTTTTCTTTAAAAAAAATGCTTTTTCTTAATAATTATTTTTTATTATAATAACTTTATTTTATCTTACTTTATTTTATTTTATCTTTTTTCTTTCCTCCCTCCCTCCCTCCCTCCCTCCTTTCTTTCCTTCTTTCTTCCTTCCTTCCTTCCTTCCCTCCTTCCTTCCTTTCTCTTTCTTTCTTTCTTCCTTCCTTCCTTCCTTCCTTCCTTCCTTCCTTCCTTCCTTCCTTTCTTTCTTTCTTTCTTTCTTTCTTTCTTTCTTTCTTTCTTTCTTTCTTTCTTTCTTTCTTTCTTTCTTTCTTTTTCTCCCTTTTATTCTGAGCTGTGTGGATGAAAGGCTCTTGATGCTGCAGCCAGGAGTCAGTGCTGTGCCTCTGAGGTAGGAGAGCCAACTTCAGGACACAGGTACACAAGAGACCTCCCAGCTCCACATATCAAATGGCGAAAATCTCCCAGAGATCTCCATCTCAACATCAGCACCCAGCTTCACTCAACGACCAGCAAGGTACAGTGCTGGACACCCTATGCCAAACAACTAGCAAGACAGGAACACAACCCCTCCCATTAGCAGAGAGGTTGCCTAAAATCATAAGTCCACAGACACCCCAAAACACACCACCAGATGTGGACCTGCCCACCAGAAGGACAAGATCCAGCCTCAACCACCAGAACACAGGCACTAGTCCCCTCCACCAGGAAGCCTACACAACCCACTGAACCAACTTTAGCCACTGGGGACAGACACCAAAAACAACAGGAACTACGAACCTGCAGCCTGCAAAAAGGAGACCCCCAAACACAGTAAGATAAGCAAAATGAGAAGACAGAAAAACACACAGCAGATGAAGGAGCAAGATAAAAACCCACCAGACCTAACAAATGAAGAGGAAATAGGCAGTCTACCTGAAAAAGAATTCAGAATAATGATAGTGAAGATGATCCAAAATCTTGGAAATAGAAGAGACAAAATGCAAGAAACATTTAACAAGGACCTAGAAGAACTAAAGATGAAACAAGCAACAATGAACAACACAATAAATGAAATGAAAAATACTCTAGATAGGATCAATAGCAGAATAACTGAGGCAGAAGAACGGATAAGTGACCTGGAAGATAAAATAGTGGAAATAACTACTGCAGAGCAGAATAAAGAAAAACAAATGAAAAGAACTGAGGACAGCCTCAGAGACCTCTGGGACAACATTAAACACACCAACATTCAAATTATAGGGGTTCCAGAAGAAGAAGAGAAAAAGAAAGGGACTGAGAAAATATTTGAAGAGATTATAGTTGAAAACTTCCCTAATACGGGAAAGGAAATAGTTAATCAAGTCCAGGAAGCACAGAGAGTCCCATACAGGATAAATACAAGGAGAAATATGCCAAGACACATATTAATCAAACTGTCAAAAATTAAATACAAAGAAAACATATTAAAAGCAGCAAGGGAAAAACAACAAATAACACACAAGGGAATCCCCATAAGGTTAACAGCTGATCTTTCAGCAGAAATTCTGCAAGCCAGAAGGGAGTGGCAGGACATATTTAAAGTGACGAAGGAGAAAAATCTGCAACCAAGATTACTCAACCCAGCAAGGATTTCATTCAGATTTGATGGAGAAATTAAAAGCTTTACAGACAAGCAAAAGCTGAGAGAGTTCAGCACCACCAAACCAGCTTTACAACAAATGCTAAAGGAACTTCTCTAGGCAAGAAACACAAGAGAAGGAAAAGACCTACAATAATGAACACAAAACAAGAAAATGGGAATAGGAACATACATATTGATAATTACCTTAAATGTAAATGGACTAAACGCTCCCACCAAAAGAAACAGACTGTCTAAACGGATACAAAAACAAGACCCATATATATGATGTCTACAAGAGACCCACTTCAGACCTAGAGACACATACAGACTGAAAGTAAGGGGATGGAAAAAGATATTGCATGCAAATGGAAACCAAAAGAAAGCTGGAGTAGCAATACTCATATCAGACAAAATGGACTTTAAAATAAAGACTATTAGAAGAGACAAAGAAGGACACTACATAATGATCAAGGGATTGATCCCAGAAGAAGACATAACAATTGTAAATATTTATGCACTCAACATAGGAGCACCTCAATACATAAAGCAAATGCTAACAGCCATAAAAGGGGAAATCAACAGTAACACAATCATAGTAGGGAACTTTAACACCCCACTTTCATCAATGGAAAGATCATCCAAAATGAAAATAAATAAGGACACACAAGCTGTAAAGGATACATTAAACAAGATGGACTTAATTGATATTTATAGGACATTCCATCCAGAAACAGAATACACATTTTTCTCAAGCGTTCATGGAACATTCTCCAGGATAGATCATATCTTGGGTCACAAATCAAGCCTTGGTAAATTTAAGAAAACTGAAATTGTATCAAGTATCTTTTCCAACCACAATGCTATGAGACTAGATATCAATTACAGGAAAAGATCTGTAAGGAATACAAACACATGGAGGCTAAACAGTACACTACTTAATAATGAAGTGATCACTGAAGAAATCAAAGAGGAAATAAAAAAAATCTATAAACAAATGACAATGGAGACACGACGATCCAAACCTATGGGATGCAGCAAAAGCAGTTCTAAGAGGGAAGTTTATAGCAATACAATCCTACCTTAAGAAACAGGAAACATCTCGAATAAACAACCTAACCTTGCACCTAAAGCGATTAGAGAAAGAAGAACAAAAAAAAACCCAAAGTTAGCAGAAGGAAAGAAATCATAAAGATCAGATCAGAAATAAATGAAAAAGAAATGAAGGAAATGATAGCAAAGATCAATAAAACTACAAGCTGGTTCTTTGAGAAGATAAACAAAATTGTTAAACCATTAGCCAGACTCATCAAGAAAAAAAGCGAGAAGACTCAAATCAATAGAATTAGAAATGAAAAAGGAGAAGTAACAACTGACACTGCAGAAATACAAAAGATCATGAGAGATTAGTACAAGCAACTATATGCCAATAAAATGGACAACCTGGAAGAAATGGACAAATTCTAAGAAATGCACAACCTGCCAAGACTGAATTAGGAAGAAATAGAAAATATGAACAGACCAATCACAAGCACTGAAATTAAAACTGCGATTAAAAATTTTCCAACAAACAAAAGCCCAGGAGCAGATGGCTTCACAGGTGAATTCTATTAAACATTTAGAGAAGAGCTAACACCTATCCTCATCAAACTCTTCCAAAATATAGCAGAGGGAGGAACACTCCCAAACTCATTCTATGAGGCCACCATCACTCTGATACCAAAACCAGAGAAGGATGTCACAAAGAAAGAAAACTACAGGCCAATATCACTGATGAACATAGATGCAAAAATCCTCAACAAAATACTAGCAAACAGAATCCAACAGCACAGTAAAAGGATCATACACCATGATCAAGTGGGGTTTATTCCAGGAATGCAAGGATTCTTCAGTATACACAAATCAATCAACGTGATACACCATATTAACAAATTGAAGGAGAAAAACCATATGATCATCTCAATAGATGCAGAGAAAGCTTTCGACAAAATTCAACACCCATTTATGATAAAAACCCTCTGAAAGGAGGCACAGAGGGAACTTTCCTCAACAAAATAAAGGACATATATGAAAAAGCCACAGCCAACATCGTCCTCAATGGTGAAAAACTGAAAGCATTTCCACTAAGATCAGGAACAAGACAAGGTTGCCCACTCTCACCACTCTTATTCAACATAGTTTTGGAAGTTTTAGCCACAGCAATCAGAGAAGAAAAGGAATCCAAATTGGAAAAGAAGAAGTAAAGCTGTCACTGTTTGCAGATGACATGATACTGTACATAGAGAATCCTAAAGACGCTACCAGAAAACTACTAGAGCTAATCAATGAATTTGGTAAAGTAGCAGAATACAAAATTAATGCACAGAAATCTCTGGCTTTCCTATACACTAATGATGAAATATCTGAAAGTGAAATCACGAAAACACTCCCATTTACCACTGCAACAAAAAGAATAAAGTATCTAGGAATAAACCTACCTAAGGAGACAAAAGACCTGTATGCAGAAAATTATAAGACACTGATGAAAGAAATTAAACATGATACAAATAGATGGAGAGATATATCATGTTCTTGGATTGGAAGAATCAACATTGTGAAAATGACTCTACTACCCAAAGCAATCTACAGATTCAATGCAATCCCTATCAAACTACCACTGGCATTTTTCACAGAACTAGAACAAAAAATTTCACAATTTGTATGGAAACACAAAAGACCCCGAATAGCCAAAGCAAGCTTGAGAACGAAAAACGGAGCTGGAGGAATCAGGCTTCCTGACTTCAGGCTATACTACAAAGCTACAGTAATCAAGACAGTATGGTACTGGCACAAAAACAGAAAGATAGATCAATGGAACAGGATAGAAAGCCCAGAGACAAACCCATGCACATATGGTCACCTTATCTTTGATAAAGGAGGCAGGAATGTACAGTGGAGAAAGGACAGCCTCTTCAATAAGTGGTGCTGGGAAAACTGGACAGGTACATGTAAAAGTATGAGATTAGATCACTCCCTAACACCATACACAAAAATAAGCTCAAAATGGATTAAAGACCTAAATGTAAGGCCAGAAACTATCAAACTCTTAGAGGAAAACATAGGCAGAACATTCTATGACATAAATCACAGCAAGATCCTTTTTGACCCACCTCCTAGAGAAATGGAAATAAAAACAAAAATAAACAAATGGGACCTAATGAAACTTCAAAGCTTTTGCACAGCAAAGGAAACCATAAACAAGATCAAATGACAGCCCTCAGAATGGGAGAAAATATTTGCAAATGAAGCAACTGACAAAGGATTAATCTCCAAAATTTATAAGCAGCTCATGCAGCTCAATAACAAAAAACAAACAACCCAATCCAAAAATGGGCAGAAGACCTAAATAGACATTTCTCCAAAGAAGATATACAGACTGCCAACAAACACATGAAAGGATGCTCAACATCATTAATCATTAGAGAAATGCAGATCACAATTACAATGAGATATCATCTCACACCAGTCAGAATGGCCATCATCAAAAAATCTAGAAACAATAAATGCTGGAGAGGGTGTGGAAAAAAGGGAATACTCTTGCACTGCTGGTGGGAATGTGAATTGGTACAGCCACTATGGAGAACAGTATGGAGGTTCCTTAAAAAACTACAAATAGAACTATCATATGACCCAGCAATCCCGCTACTGGGCATATACCCTGAGAAAACCATAATTCAAAAAGAGTCAAGTACCAAAATATTCATTGCAGCTCTATTTACAATAGCCCAGAGATGGAAACAACCTAAGTGTCCATCAACGGATGAATGGATAAAGAAGATGTGGCACATATATACAATGGAATATTACTGAGCCATAAAAAGTAACGAAATTGAGCTATTTGTATTGAGGTGGATGGACCTAGAGTGTGTCATACAGAGTGAAGTAAGTCAGAAAGAGAAAGAAATACCGTATGGTAACACATATATAGGGAATTGAAGAAAAAAAAATGTCATGAAGAACCTAGGGTTAAGACAGGAATAAAGACACAGACCTACTAGAGAGTGGACTTGAGGATATGGGGAGGGGAAAGGGTAAGCTGTGACAAAGCGAGAGAGTGTCACGGACATATATACACTACCAAACGTAAGGTAGATAGCTAGTGGGAAGCAGCCGCATAGCACAGGGAGATCAGCTCGGTGCTTTGTGACCGCCTAGAGGGGTGGGATAGGGAGGGTGGGAGGGAGGGAGACGCAAAAGGGAAGAGATATGGGAACATATGTATATGTATAACTGATTCACTTTGTTATAAAGCAGAAACTAACACACCATTGTAAAGCAATTATACTCCATAAAGTTGTAAAAAAAAAAACAAAAACCGCTATGAGGGCTTCCCTGGTGGCACAGTGGTTAAGAATCCACCTGCCAATGCAGGGGACATGGGTTTGAGCCCTGGTCTGGGAAGATCCCACATGCCGCGGATCAACTAAGCCCATGTGCCACAACTACTTAGGCTGTGCTCTAGAGCCCACGAGCCACAACTACTGAGCCCGTCTGCTGCAACTACTGAGGCCCACGTGCCTAGAGCCCGTGCTCTGCAACAAGAGAAGCCACCACAATGAGAAGTCTGTACACTGCAACAAAGAGTAGTCCCCGCTCGCCACAACTAGAGACAGCTCGGGCGCAGCAACGAAGACCCAACGCAGCCAAAAATTTAAAAAATAAACCACAATGAGATACTGCTTCACATCCATTAGGCTATTATCAAAAAAACAGAAAATAACAAGTGTTCACAAAGATGTGGAGAAATTGGAACTTTTGTGCATTGCTAGTAGGAATGTAACATGGTGCAGCCACTGTAGAAAACAGCAAGGCAGTGCCTCAAAAATTAAACATAGAATTACCATACAATCCCACTCCTGGTTATATACTCAAAAGAACTGAAAGCAGGGTCTTGAAGAGATATTTGTATACCTGTGTTCATAGCAGCATTATTCAGAATAGCCAAGAGGTTAAAAACAACCCAAATGTCCCCCAATGGATGAGTGGATAAACAAAATATGTTACATACATACAATGGAATATCATTAATCTTTAAAAAGGAAGGAAATTCTACACTATGCTATAATGGAAGAACCCTGAAGTCATTATGCTAAAATAAGACAGACATACAAGCTAAGTATTGTTATGTTTCCACTTATTTGAGGAACCTAGGATAGTCAAATTCATAGAGCCACAAAGTCGAACAATGCTTACCAGCGCTGGAAAGAGGGGAAATGGGAGGTTATTGTTTAATGGGTACAAATTTCCATTTAGGATATGATGAAAAAGTTCTGGAGATGGATAGTGGTGATGGTTGCATAACAATGTGAATGTACTTAATGTCACTGAACTATACACTTAAAAATGGTCATAATGGTAAGTTTTATGTTATCTATCTTTTACTACAATAAAAAATAATTCAAAAAATACTAGAATTCACCTAAACCTTTAAATTAAGTGTTATGGTGAATAAGAATCATACTTTCATAAAGGAAAATTCACAACTTCAGTTAATAAATAGTATGTAAAATATATTTATACTGTCATTTATACTGCCTCATTTTCTTTTTTATATGAAATATACTGAAAACCACAAAACAGGTGTAAAAAAACCCACCCATAATCACTGCATAAAAATTATATACTCATCTTGTAATGCTAATATAACACAGTACATTTTACTAAACAATTTAAAATTTGAGTTTTCTGTAATTACTTGCAGCAATACATAGGTATAATTTGTTCCTTTCCTTCCTTCATTATACTTATTTATTCATTTATTTATTTTGCTAGGCACAAAAAGCAGAAAGATGGCAAATCTCTGCCCTCAAGGCATTCACAATTTTGAGGAAGGCAGTAAATAAACAGTTAAGATATTAATCAGTGGCATAATAAAGGTATGCATGAAATGCACAAGGTATTATGGGGTACAAAAGAAAGAGCCCATGAAACTGCCTGGTTAAGACAAAGAAGGCTCCACAGAAGTGATAAATTAGCTCTCTTCAAAGACAAGGGAGGAAAGGCATTTCAGGCAGGCGAACTGACATATGCCAAAGCATGGAATCAGGCTTAGCATCTTTGGGAACCTTCACATTGTTCAGGATGTTTAGAACTCAAGGTATGTATGAAGAAGTTATAGGAGAGGATGTCAACAGAACAGACCAATATGATGAAAAGCTTTGAATGCCAGGCTAAGAAATTTGGAGATACACTGTATCCTTTGAAATATTTTGTGAACAGAAAAGACAAAGACAACTACAGCAGTATTGTGAATGAGACTAGGATAGAAGAAAGAAGGCTACTGCAATACCTCAGGAGAGAAACAATACTAAGGAAAGAGCAAAGAGATACAGAAGTAAGGATAAATTCCATTTAATCCAGGACTTTGTAAATAATTAGATGTTGGTACAAATGAACTTATTTACAAAACAGAAATAGAGTCACAGATGTAGAAAACAATCTTATGGTTACCAGGGGGGAAAGAGGAGGAGGGATAAATTGGGAGATTGGGATTGACATATACACACTACTATACATAAAACAGATAACTAATAAGGACTTACTGTATAACACAGGGAACTCTACTAAATACTATAAGTGGATATATGTATATGTATAACTGATTCACTGTGCTGTACAGCAGAAAGTAACACAACATTTTAAATCAACTATACTCCAATTAAAAAAAATATTGAGCCACTGAATCAAAAAAATAATAATAGACATGACTCCAAACACATGCACACACACACACCTGAAGCACAACTTTCACAAATAATACACTCATTATGCACTATTTATTCTAATATTTTTTCTATTCTTTTCATTAAAAAAAGACACAACTAAATTAATTTCAAGACATATCAATGAAAATAAATAGAATGTAGGGTGGAAAAATAAAAATCATTTCAATAAAGACAGAAAAGGTAAAGTTCAACTAACTATGTATTTACAGACACACATTGAAAAATTGGAAGAAAAAAGTGTATTAGTCAAATACTGAAAAATGAAAGTTAGTATAGCTACCTTAATGTCAGATAAGTAGATTTTAAGGCAAAAAACATTAGAGATAAAGAAGGTCACTGTATCATGATAAAAAGGGATACCTCACCAGAAGACATAACCATTCTAAATTAATATAGGCTTAATAGCATTGCCTCAAAATATTTTCAGCAAAAATTAACAGAAATTGTGATATTAAAGATACAAAAGCAGTGAGAAATTTTGACATAACTCTTCAGTTATTGATAAATCAAGAAGATTGAAAATTAGTAAGGATATGTAAGATTTGAACAGCACATTATAACAAGCTTGATCTAAGGTACATATATAAAACCCTATATCTGTCAATTAAAGAATATACATTCTTCTCTAGGAGACACAGACCATTTAAAATATTGTACATGAACCAGGCTCCAGAGCAAATCTCAACAAACACTAACAAACTGATGTCATGTAGTCCTCAACTTTAAAATATTAGCTTAAAAAAAGAAAATCACTGTGCTAAATCACCAAATAAAGAAAGTAGATAAGAAAAATGAGAGGTGGCTGGTTTGAAAGAAAGTCCAAAGAGGCTCTAGAAAGCTCTCTCTTCCTGCCATGTATGGCATAATCTTCCGTATTTTTGCATGTGTTTTTTACAACGCTTTAAAAAGCAAGAAAAATACTCTTAGCTTGAGGGTCATACAAAAACGATCTGGCCTGTGGTTTGTAATTTGCTTACATCTAGAAGAAGGTACTCCTCATTCTGTCATATGTTGTCTCTGCAGTCTGATAGCTGGCTCCTTACTAGCTCTTCCAGAAAATAAATCTGCCAGTCAAAAGTTCTACGCAGGTACATCTGCAAACCAGGAAGCAGGCACTCACCAGAACCCAACCAGGCTGGCACCCTAATCTCAGACCTCTGGCCTTTAGAACTGTGAGTAATAAATTTCTGTTGTTTATAAGCCACCCAGTCTATGATATTTTGCTATAGTAGCCTGAACTAAGACCCTAGATTTCTTCCCATTACAATGATTCTCCAAATTTCAGTACTCTGAACTCTTTCTTTCTTCACTGCAGCATAACAGACATTTATTTAGGATACAGACAAGTATTAAGTATACAGCTTAACAGAACACATACTCTGACTATAATGCAATTAGATATAAATCTTAAAGGATAACCCAAAAAAAACCCCATACGTTAAAGAAGAAATCATAATGGAAAAAATTTTAAACTTAGTACTGAACAACAGGCTATAAAATTTGTAGGAAGGAGTTAAAATGTATTTGGAAATTTTTAACATTAAATACTGTATAAAAAGAAGGCTAAAGATCAATGAACTGAAGACCAAAGTTAAGGACTCACAATGCTTGACTTCACTTATTATAAAGCTACAGTTATTGAGACTATTTGTTATTGGTAAAAGACAGAAATACAGATCAGTGAGTTAGAATAGCCCAGAAGTAGACCCACACATATATGGTCAATTAATTTTTGACAAAGATGCAAAGGCAATTCAACAGAGAAAGGATAGCCTTTTCACCCATATAGCTACACCAAGATCAAGATACAAAATGTTACTATTTTTTTAATTATTAAATTTATTTTTTCTGGTAAGCATTTTGATTTTGTTCCATGAATGCCACATGCCATATCCCCTTATAAAGAATCCAGAATGAATATATCATAAGATTAAGTGAACCCTGGGAGTTATACTCATAGGCCATTTCTTTAATTTTTTCCTAGTTGTATGACTTTAGGCAAGTCAGTTAATTTTTCATTTTCCCTTTATTTTTCTATTTCCTTAGGTCTCCTCTCCCCCTTTTCTCTAAGGTTTTTCTGAGAATGAAACATGAAAATGTAAATAAAGAATATGGTCAGTAAAGAAATTTGAGGGGATAATGGAAATGTTCTGTATTTTGTGGTGGTGGTGGTTTCACAGGTATAAACATTTGTCAAAATTCATCAATTATGCACTTAAAATGAACGTAGGGACTTCCCTGGTGGCGCAGTGGTTAAGAATCCGCCTGCCAATGCAGGGGACATGGGTTCGAGCCCTGGTCCAGGAAGATCCCACATGCCGCAGAGCAACTAAGCCCGTGCGCCACAACTACTGAGCCTGTGCTCTAGAGCCCGCGAGCCACAACTACTGAGCCCACGAGCCACAACTACTGAAGCCCGTGCACCTAGAGCCAGTGCTCTGCAACAAGAGAAGCCACTGCAATGAGAAGCCCACGTACCGCAACAAAGAGTAGCCCCCGCTTGCCAGAACTAGAGACAGCCAGTGCATAGCAACAAAGACCCAATGCAGCCACAAATAAATAAATAAATAAATAAATAAATATGAATGTAGTTTGTCATACATAAATTATATCTCAGTAAATGGATTTAAAAATGTAAAATAACGTAGACGCTCCTGGTGGGTAAGAAATAATTGCTAATTTTTTCCTTTATCCCCTTCCTTTTTTACCTGAGAGGAAAAAAATGCCTATTTTTAAAAACAGTCACTCACTATTCCCTCCATGAAAACTTCTAAAAACTTCCTGAGATAATTATAAGGTTATTTCTCTGCCTCTCCTCCTCCACACTAAATCCCAGTATCTTTCACTTTTCCTGTGAATTTTACTTTCCTATCCTTTAGTAAGATCTTAAATCTAGATTCTATACCTCTCACATTTCAGTTAAGTAACAAAAACAGAGTAATTGATGCACATGCTACAAAGTATCTTTAGATGTTAGCTCTGCTAAAATCTGTGGACATTATTGGTAGTGCTATGTTTTTCGTTCACATATTAAAAGAGGTTTATTATAACCCCCTTAAATCCTGTTCAACCAAACTCACACGAAGCCAGCTACACAAGTACTATTTTCAAGTCTTTTATTGATCACTGGCTATAACGATACTCCCAAAGTGAATAATATTATTTTAAAACAATAATGGCTAAGATACCCTTCTTTTTAAAATTTGCTGCTAACATTAGAAAAACTTAACTCTTCATTTTCTTTTTAATATATCAAATGAAGTTTTGGTACCAACACAGTTATCATGTATTCTAAATCAAAGCAAAATATCTCATGTTGCTTTTCTTACATTAGTGAATTCTGTAGCTGTTTTGACAGTAATAAGTACAGACTGTCCTCCCTAAATTGCTAAAATCATAGAGAGTTCACTAAAATGGATTAAAAAATCTGAATACGCTTGAAGCTACCACTACCAATTTTCAAAATAAACACTTTTGAGATTGTGATTTGCCACTTTGCTTTGTTTTTATTTTAAAACCATAATTTTGTTCTACATAAATACGAAGATTGTTCCTCACACTTTTTCATCTTATACTCTTTGTTCAATATTTATCACTTCTCAAAGAAGTTAGTAGATGATAAAAAATAAAATCACCCTCTCCCCCAGTCCATTTCACTCACCTACAAAATGGGCTGGGAATGGTAGGTATCACATAACAAATCCCTCCATTCAGGCAAAATGACCTATGACTGGGACCACAGGGCTCTTCATGATCTAAAACATATACATAAATAAAATAGAGAAAAACAAATTATAGTTTTTCTAATAATATAAGGAAAAGGACCAAGTATCTTATACTGAAGTAGTAATTCTAAAAATTAGAATGAAGAATTGTTTCTTAAAATGAAGGACTTAATCTTATTCCTTATTTGATAAGCAGGGACTTCTATCTCTTTGAGGAAAAAAAATTAATCTGTCTTGAAGATATGGTCATTAATTATAATGGAGTTAAAAGCTATATTACAGAAATAGGGAATCTCTATAATAGATTAAAAGGAGGACATTATGATCTTAAAATAAATAGTGGCTTTTCTCATTTAGTACATAGATTCTGCAGCTTTGCTTAGAGTTTTTCTGTCCCAAGTGTATATTTAGATTCCTATCTTTCCTTTAAGGTCTCAAATACATTAAAGTCTGAAACTGTTGTGGGAAAAAAATTAGATTATTAAATAAATTCTGATGTCCAAAATCATCTTTAAATATTTCTACATATGACAATTTTAACATCAAAAAAACAAAAATATAATCTTATTAGGTTTTGGTTTGCAAGGGAATTTTAGGTAATAACTAGTAACTATTGAAAACCTGAGTCATCATCTGATAAATAGCAAAAATTTTCAGAATATTAAGAAAATAAACCTCCATTTCTCTCTTGCTTCCTTTCTCTCCTCCTCTTTCTCCATCCTTCTTTATCTTTATCTATCTTTATCTATCTTATCTATCTCTATCTTTATCTATCTTATCTATCTTTATCTATCTTATCTTTATCTTTGACCTTCTTTATCTTTGACCTTTCCTTTATGTTCTTTCTCTCTTTGCCTTCCCTTTCTCTCTTGGTACCTCTCCTTCCTTCCAGCCTCTACCTCCTCCTCCACCATTAAAAAAAAAAATCCCACCAAAACCATCAGACAGAAAAATTTAGAAATAACATAGTAGAATTCATTGAGTCATTATACTACTGTATACTACTATTTATGATTAGAAAAGCAAATTGCTGAATGATTTATCTTTTGGTCCTGAAGGGGGAATCACATTGCTTTAAAATCGCACATTGTTGGTTCCTGATTGGTTCTGTCCAGAAAGTGACATAGAATCTATTGTGAAGAAGAAAATGGCATTATTCCAATTTAGCATTTAAAAAAATAGCATACTAATTTTAAAAAGTTATCTAGCATTTATTTGCCACTAAGATATCAATACCCTTAAGATATAACTGCTGTAGAACCAGATGTCTTCACTATCAGAATTTGAAATTTTAAAACTTTCCTTTTACCTTAGAATTGAGAAGATTCTGTTTCACCATCACATTACAATTATAAAAGTATAAAAATGTAAAGAGGAAAACAGAACTATAAAGTATTTAAGTGGAAAAGAAGAAAGTAAACCAACCAGAACTAATCTTTTAGATTTTTTTCTTTTTTACACAATGTCATGCTGCTTTACAACCAAACAACTTTTAATAAGATAATTCTTACAACTCTTCAGGAATAATCTGGCTAACAAATAAAATCCCAGTTGACATTACATTATGCTAGAATCATGGAAGTCATCACATAGGGTTTCTCTATTGAGGGTGGAGTGTCAACTTTATCACAGAATGCTTCCTGTGGCTGAAATTAATGTCCTCGTTTTTAATAAGATTATAACCAGTCATGACTCAGCACTTGCTATTTTATCAGTAAAGAATACTCATCTAACCTGAATCACTATCTCTGAATCTATTTTTATTCTGATTTCATTTACTTATTTGTAAAGTTGTTATCAGATTTAGAGTAAGCCAGAATTTGTCAGCTTGTAAAAAGTGATAAAAGTGATAAAATATAGGTCTAAAATAAAATAGTTTCATGTTATAAAGGAAGGTCTTTCAAAACCAAGGTATTCCATATTTCTAGGACAATTTTAGATGGGGAAAAATATAGTCTATACATTTGTTGTTTGGTTCTATTTCTATGTGACACACATTGACAAAAGTATAAACTTACAAGAAATTACCTGTTGGCATCTTAATTTTTAAATAGTTTCATTCTTGGTCAAAAGTTTAGGGTTGAAAAACAGCACCTAAAATTAACAATTTAGGAAAAATTATCTTCTTTTGAGAGCATTATAAAATGTCAAATATTGTAACAGTAATATTCTTTTAAACGATGAAAATAATTAAGACATTTAAAGGCTAGGGACAAAATTCTTTGGTTAGAGCATCTATTTTTTTAGATACTTATCACATATCAATTAAAAATCTGAACAGATAAAACTAAAAGATCAACAAGCAGTATAAATGCACCAGATACAAATCATTGCCTAAATAATATAATGTACTCTTAAATCTCTCTTTGAAGAAACGTCTAATGTTTGAGTTTTAATAAACATTGTTAAATTAGTAGTATACTATATGAGATTATATATGAAAGATATGAGTCAGTAACTGAAACTGAATAACCTGAATTGACTTTTCAACTTTTTCATAAAGGCTATTTCTAATTTGACTTTAACAGAACAACTTTCTATTTTTCAGTTTATTAAAAATGGCCAAAAAACACACTATAGAAAAAACGAACTGCATTTAAAAGGTCTGCATTTCTATAGAAACTTTAAAAATCTTATAGAAGTACTTTCAAATTTACTGTAGATTGCACTACATTTACCAATATACAAATGCCTTTTAAAAAATATCTGGCATCTAGCAAAGCAAAGTAGCTATATATGAAGTTATCTGCTATAACAGAAACAAAGGAATTACAAAATACAGTTGAAAAGATGACAGATTTATACTTACATTATGATTACATGCTCTCAATTTCTTTTTATAAAAGAGACTCACTCCTGACTTAAGCAGAAAGACTTTGTAACAGAAATCTCAATCAACAACTTCCTATTAACACAGGTGTAATAATCAAGGCCTTCTCTCAAAGCCAGTCACTCTTTCTTAAACAGACAAGCAATGAGAGAAAGAAATACAGAAGTTAAACCTATTTAATTTGAAATAATCACTGTCTCATCATATGAGTTTCTTTTTCTAAAGAAACAAGGCTTACCTCAGTAAAAACTCACATTCATACAAACAATGAATTTTGTTGGATATGCAGCACTTCAAAAGTTTTTGAACAATGCAGTCTGCAGCAGCTGTGCCTTGCCCTTTATAACACGTCAAAAATCTGATTTATATGGCTGCAGTGTGCAGTGTGGGCGCAGTGGAGACAAAGACCAAGGTGTGCACAGAGGTCAGGCTCCAGCCAAGGGAACCACCCCTTTCAGTCCACATGTTCAGAGTTGCAAATGGAGCAGAATTTTATTTAGAAAAGAAGTTGTACTAAAAGCTGAGCTCTCAAATCACTGTCCAATTCTTTAACTTATAAAGTAAACCACATTCTTTAGACTGCTAATTTATCTCTGCATGTCTGAATAATTCCAAAGTGTTGTACAACTTTGTGAAGAAAAGGAATTTGAATATGGATTTAGTGGACAAGTGTTCCCTGGGTTTTTTTTAAAAAAGGAATTTCCTTACAAAACATGTAACGTTTATACAAATGGTGATTTGAAGTACTTATAAAACTGAAAGAAGGTAATATTTATAATACAGCATGTGTACAATGCCATGTGCAATATGAAGTGAATATAATCACTGAACATGACTAATACTGATGGCAATATAACCATCTGCAAACTATAACAAAGCTGTAATACATGCATTAAGGGAAGCTATGAGGTTTAAAAATCATAAATAACTTAAAATATTGACAAAAACTATAATTTTGTTTAAAATGAAGTGCGGGGTTCTTCAGCGCGTAATTACCTAAAGTATGCCAACCATTCAGATGGTTATCTTTTCTAAAACCACAATTCAGACATGGCTCCTTGTTTGATGTAAAACATGGAAACGAATACATTTGCTCTTTTAAGAAAATATTAAAATAGTCTCATATAATTCATATTCTGAGAACAATTCTTTTCATTACTATTATCTTCCACATTCAAAGGCAATTTTTACATAGTTACAATCTTATACATACACACACATACATATATACATACAAATATATATAAAATTTTGTTAGCTTACAGTGTTTCAATTTTAAAATGGTATTTTTATGAAAAATCAGTAACCTTTATTATGTGATTTGAACTATGGAACTATGATGCTGTCCACTAACATGAAAATGACTACTAAATTGTATGTAAGAGATAATAATCTGTGACTTCATTCAGGATATTAAAGATGTATTTATTAGGAGACATACCATGGCAGTTGGTTTGGTATTAATAATTTTTCACACAATACAAATAAACTTAATCTTCGAGGCTACATGATTCTAAAGAAGACCTAATGTTTTTCAAGTTGACTTTTCACTCTAAATAAAAGCCATGGTCTTTAAGAATAATTTGTTCATGCACCTATTATCAAATATGTTGTAAGTGGCCTGCTATTGTTAACAAATGATAGACACATGAACAAAAACAGGTAACTACAAAAATGTTGTAGGCTGACATATAAACCATATTTTGGCTTAAAATGATAATTGGGCTTAAAATGATAATTTCATGCAATTCAACCAAATATAGTCTCAAAGACACCTATTTATGTCACTATAATAACACACAAAAACAAAGCTTAAGGAGAATCAGAGAAAGATTCCAAGAGGGAGTTTTATTTGTGCTGAGCCTTGAAGAATGAGTAAGAGTTTGTAAACAGAAATGGATGAACATTCTAGACAGAGGTGACAGCATGTTCAAAGGCACAGAAGAAATAAAATCCTAATGTATTCTGATAACTGCAGGTAGATTACAGGTCAGGATGTGTGCAGAGTATGTGTGTGGAGCGTACGTGAGTTCATAAGAGGATAGGATGGTGGGGGAAGGAGTGGTAAGAATAGATCTTGTAAAATAACCAGGGTTCAAACAGTGACTCTGTCTGAAAGGCAATAGGGATACTTTGAAAGGTTTTTAGCAAAGAAGTGGCATGATCACATCTACATTTTAGAAAATTCATTTTGATAGTGGTGTGGAAAATAGATTGCAACCTGCCGAGGGACTGGTATCAGAGAAAACTATTTGGAGGACGTTTTAATAATCAAGAATAGTGAAGAAATAAAGCAATGGGAATGAGGATAAAGGAGAGAACTAAAGATATACTTAATAGGTACACCCACAGAATGGGAGAGCAGGGTACAAAAGAAAGAAAAATCAAGGCTAACTTTCAAGTATCCATTAGGGAAATGTATATTAAACCCACAATGAGATACCATTTCACACCCTACTAGAATGGTTATAATAAAAATGACAGACAATAACAAAGAGAAACTAGACCTCTCATACATTGCTGGTGGGACTAAAATGGCACAGTCACTTTGCAAAATAATCTGAAAGTTTCTTAAAAAGTTAAACATAAATTTGCCATAAATGTATCCAAGAGATATGGAAATATGGGTCCACACAAAGATAGGAGTGTAATGTTTAGAACATTATACATAATGCCCCAAGCTATAAAACTCAAATGTCCATCAACTGATGTATAGCTAAACAAAATGTGGTACAACCATACAATGGAATACTACTCAGCAGTAAAAAGGAATGAAGTATTGGTACATGTTACAACATGAATTAACTTCAAAAACATGCTAAGTGGGGGGAGACCTTCAAGATGGCAGAGGAGTAAGATGTGCAGATCACCTTCCTTCCCACAAATACATCAGAAATACATCTACATGTGGAACAATTCCTACAGAACACCTACTGAACGCTGGCAGAAGACCTCAGACCTCCCAAAAGGCAAGAAACTCCCCACGTACCTGGGTAGGGCAAAAGAAAAAAGAAAAAACAGAGACAAAAGAATAGGGACGGGACCTGTACCTCTGGGAGGGAGCTGTGAAGGAGGAAAAGTTTCCACTCACTAGGAAGCCCCTACGCTGGCAGAGATGGGGGTTGGTGGGGGGGAAGCTTCGGAGCCACAGAGGAGAGCGCAGCAACAGGGGTGCAGAGGGCAAAGCAGAGAGATTCCCGCACAGAGGATCAGTGCCGACCAGCAATCACCAGCCTGAGAGGCTTGTTGGCTCACCTGCCGGGACGGGTCAGGGCTGGGAGCTGAGGCTTCGGCTTCGGAGTTCAGATCCCAGGGAGAGGACTGGGGTTGGGTGCATGAACACAGCCTGAAGGGGGCTAGTGCACCACAGCTAGCCGGGAGGGAGTCCGGGAAAAAGTCTGGAACTGCCTAAGAGGCAAGAGACCATTGTTTCAGTGTGCACAAGGAGAGGGGATTCAGAGCACTGCCTAAATGAGCTTCAGAGATGGGCGTGAGCCACGGTTATTAGCGTGGACACCAGAGACAGGCATGAAACGCTAAGGCTGCTGCTGCAGTCACCAAGAAGCCTGTGTGCAATCACAGGTCACTATCCACACCTCCCGTCCCGGGAGCCTGTGCACGTCACCACTGCCAGGGTCCTGTGATCCAGGGACCACTTCCCTGGGAGAACATGGCATGCCTCAGGCTGGTGCAATGTCACACTGGCCTCTGCCGCAGCAGGCTCATCTCGCATTCCGTACTCTCCCTCCACCCTGGCTTGAGTGAGCCAGAGCCCCCTAATCAGCTGCTACTTTAACCCCATCCTGTCTGAGCGAAGAACAGATGCCCTCAGGCAACCTACACGCAGAGGCAGGGCCAAATCCAAAGCTGAACCCCAGGAGCTGTGAGAACAAAGAAGAAAAGGGATATCTCTCCCAGCAGCCTCAGGAGCAGGGGATTAAATCTCCACAATCAATTTCCTGTACCCTGCATCTCTGGAATACCTGAATAGACAACGAATCATCCCAAAACTGAGGTGGCGGACTGTGTGTGATTTTGTCTGTATAGCTTTGCTTTTACCATTTGTCCTAGATTTCTGTCTGTCCTTTTTTTTTTGGTATAGTTTTTAGTGCTTGTTATCATTGGTGGATTTGTTTTTTGGTTTGGTTGGTCTCTTCTTTCTTTCCTTTTTTTTTAAATTACTTTTTAATTTTTTTTACTTTTAATGATTTTTTTAATAACCTTATTTTATTTTATTTTTCTTTCTTCTTTTTCTTTCCCCTTTTCTTCTGAGCTGTGTGGCTGACAGGGTCCTGGTGCTCTGGCTGGGTGTCAGGTCTGTGCCTCTGAGGTGGGAGAGCCAAGTTCAGGACATTGGTCTACAAGAGACTTGCCGGCTCCATGTAACATCAAACAGTGAAAGCTGTCCCAGATATCTACATCTCAATGTTAAGACCCAGCTCCACTCAATGACCAGCAAGCTACAGTGCTGGACAACCTATGCCAAACAACTAGCAAGACAGAAACACAACCCCACCCATTAGCAAAGAGGATGCCTAGTATCATAATAAGGTCACAGACACCACAAAACACACCACCGGACATGGTCCTGCCCACCAGAAAGACAAGATCCAGCCTCATCCACCAGAACACAGGCACCAGTCCCCTCCACCAGGAAGCCTACACAACCCACTGAATGAACCTTAGCCACTGTAGGCAGACACCAAAAACAACGGGAACTATGATCCTGCAGCCTGCAAAAAGGAGACCCCAAACTCAGAAAGTTAAGCAAAATGAGAAGACAGAGAAACACACAGGAGATGAAGGAGCAGGTAAAAACCCACCACACCAAACAAATGAGGAGGAAATAGGCAGTCTACCTGAAAAAGAATTCAGAGTAATGATAGTAAAGATGATCCCAAATCTTGGAACTAGAATGGAGAAGATACAAGAAACGTTTAACAAGGACCTAGAAGAACTAAACGGCAAATGAACAATGATGAACAACACAATAAATGAAATTAAAAATTCTCTAGAAGGAATCAAGAGCAGAATAACTTAGGCAGAAGAACGGATAAATGACCTGGAAAATAAAATAGTGGAAATAAGTACCACAGAGCAGAATAAAGAAAAAAGAATGAAAAGAATTGAGAAAAGTCTCAGAGACCTCTGGGAAAACATTAAACACACCAACATTCGAATTATAGGGGTCCCAGAAGAAGAAGAGAAAAAGAATCGGACTGAGAAAATATTTGAAGAAATTATAGTTGAAAACTTCCCTAATATGGGAAAGGAAATAGTCAATCAAGTCCAGGAAGCACAGAGTCCCATACAGGATAAATCCAAGGACAAACATGCCAAGATACATATTAATCAAACTATCAAAAATTAAATACAAAGAAAACATATTAAAAGCAGCAAGGGAAAAACAACAAATAACACACAAGGGAATCCCCATAAGGTTAACAGGTGATATTTCGGCAGACATTCTGCAAGCCAGAAGGGAGTGGCAGGACATATTTAAAGTGATGAAAGGGAAAAACCTACAACCAAGATTACTCTACCCAGCAAGGAGCTCATTCAGATTCGACAGAGAAATTAAAACCTTTACAGACAAGCAAAAGCTAAGAGAATTCAGCACCAACAAACCAGCTTTACAACAAATGCTAAAGGAACTTCTCTAGGCAGGAAACAAGAGAAGGAAAAGACCTAAAATGACAAACCCAAAACAATTAACAAAATGGTAACAGGAACATACATATTGATAACCACCTTAAATGTAAATGGATTAAATGCTGCAACCAAAAGACATAGACTGGCTGAATGAATACAAAAACAAGACCTGTATATATGCTGTCTACAAGAGATCCACTTCAGACCTAGTGACACATAACAGACTGAAAGTGAGGGGATGGAAAAAGATATCCCATGCAAATGGAAATCAAAACAAAGCTGCAGTAGCAATTCTCATATCAGACAAAATAGACTTTAAAATAAAGACTATTATAAGAGACAAAGGACACTACATAATGATCAAGAGATCAAACCAAGAAGAAGATATAACAATTGTAAATATTTACACACCCAACATAGGAGCACTTCAATACATAAGGCAAATGCTAACAGCCATAAAAGGGGAAATCGACAGTAACACAATCATAGTAGGGGACTTTAACACCCCACTTTCACCAATGGAGAGATCATCCAAAATGAAAATAAATGAGGAAACACAAGCTTTAAAAGATACATTAAACAAGATGGACTTAATTGATATTTACAGGACATTCCATCCAAAAACAGCAGATTACACTTTCTTCTCAACTGCTCATGGAACATTCTCCAGGATACAATATCTTGGGTCACAGATCAAGCCTTCGTAAATTTAAGAAAACTGAAATCGTATCAAGTATCTTTTCTGACCACAACGCTATGAGACTAGATACCAATTACAGGAAAAAATCTGTAAAAAATACAAACACATGGGGCTTCCCTATGGCGCAGTGGTTGAGAGTCTGCCTGCTGATGCAGGGGACATGGATTCGTGCCCCGGTCAGGAAGATCCCACATGCCGCGGAGAGGCTGGGCCCGTGAGCCATGGCCACTGAGCCTGCGTGTCCGGAGCGTGTGCTCCGCAACGGGAGAGGCCACAACAGTGAGAGGCCCGCATACAGCAAAAAAAACCAAAAACCAAAAAACAAACACATGGAGGCTAAACAATACACTACTTAATAACCAAGAGATCACTGTAGAAATCAAAGAGGAAATCAAAAAAATCTGTATTGCTAGAAACTTCCGTCTTAGAACTGCTTTTGCCACATCCCATAGGTTTCGGGTCGTTGTGTTTCCATTGTCATTCGTTTCTAGGAGAAAAACCATATGATCATCTCAACAGATGCAGAAAAAGCTTTTCAACAAAATTCAACACCCATTTAGGATAAAAACCCTCTAGAAAGTAGGCATAGAGGGAACTTACCTCAACATAATAAAGGCCATATATGACAAACACACAGCCAACATCATTCTCAATGGTGAAAAACTGAAACCATTTCCTCTAAGATCAAGAACAAGACAAG
Source organism: Grampus griseus (assembly GCF_964374135.1). Lineage (NCBI taxonomy): Eukaryota > Metazoa > Chordata > Mammalia > Artiodactyla > Delphinidae > Grampus > Grampus griseus. The sequence goes on along the minus strand of NC_139018.1, from coordinate 119,315,902 downwards.
GTTGTCCACTCTCACCACTATTATTCAACATAGTTTTGGAAGTTTTAGCCACAGCAATCAGAGAAGAAAAAGTAATAAAATGAATCCAAATCAGAAAAGAAGTAAAGCTGTCACTGTTTGTAGATGACATGATACCACACGTACAGAATTCTAGAGATGCTACCAGAAAACTACTACAGCTAATCAATGAATCTGTAAAGTAGCTGGATACAAAATTAATGCACAGAAGTCTCTTGAATTCCTATACACTACTGATGAAAAATCTGAAAGAGAAATTAAGGAAACACTCCCATTTACCATTGCAACAAAAAGAATAAAATATCTACAAATAAACCTACCTAAGGAGACAAAAGATCTGTATGCAGAAAACTATAAGACACTGATGAAAGAAATCAAAGATGATACAAATAGATGGAGAGATATACCATGTTCTTGGATTGGAAGAATCAACATTGTGAAAATGACTATACTACCCAAAGCAATCTACAGATTCAATGCAATTCCTATCAAACTACCACTGGCATTTTTCACAGAACTAGAACAAAAAATTTCACAATTTGTATGGAAACACAAAAGACCCCAAATAGCCAAAGCAATCTTGAGAAAGAAAAACGGAGCTAGAGGAATCAGGCTCCTGGAGTTCCAACTATTCTACAAAGCTACAGTAATCAAGACAGTATGGTACTGGCACAAAAACAGAAATATAGATCAAAGGCACAGGATAGAATGCCCAGAGATAAACCCCCACACATATGGGCACCTAATTTACAACAAAGGAGGCAAGAACATACAATGGAGAAAAGACAGCCTCTTCAATGAATGATGCTGGAAAAACTGGACAGCTACATGTAAAAGAATGAAATTAGAACACTCCCTAACACCATACACAAAAATAAACTCAAAATGGATTAAAGACCTAAATGTAAGGCCAGACAGTCTAAAACTCTTAGAATCAAACATAGGCAGAACACTCTATGACATAAATCACAGCAAGATCCTTTTTGACCCACCTCCTAGAGAAATGGAAATAAAGACAAAAATAAACTAATGGGACCTAATGAAACTTCAAAGCTTTTGCACAGCAAAGGAAACCATAAACAAGACCAAAAGACAGCCCTCAGAATGGGAGAAAATATTTGCAAATGAAGCAACTGACAAAGGATTAATCTCCAAAATTTATAAGCAGTTCATGCAGCTCAATAACAAAAAAACAAACAACCCAATCCAAAAATGGGCAGAAGACCTAAATAGACATTTCTCCAAAGAAGATATACAGACTGCCAACAAACACATGAAAGAATGCTCAACATCATTAATCATTAGAGAAATGCAGATCAAAATTACAATGAGATATCATCTCACACCACTCAGAATGGCCATCATCAAAAAATCTAGAAACAATAAATGCTGGAGAGGGTGTGAAGAAAAGGGAACACTCTTGCACTGCTGGTGGGAATGTGAATTGGTACAGCCACTATGGAGAACAGTATGGAGGTTCCTTAAAAAACTACAAATAGCACTACCATACGACCCAGCAATCCCACTACTGGGCATATACCCTGAGAAAACCATAATTCAAAAAGAGTCATGTACCACAATGTTCATTGCAGCTCTATTTACAATAGCCAGGACATGGAAGCAACCTAAGTGTCCATCAACAGATGAATGGATAAAGAAGACGTGGCATATATATACAATGGAATATTACTCACCCATAAAAAGAAATGAAATTGAGTTATTTGTAGTGAGGTGGCTGGACCTAGAGTGTGTCATACACAGTGAAGTAAGTCAGAAAGAGAAAAACAAATATCATATACTAACAAAAATATATGGAATCTAAAAAGAAAAAAAAACGTTCTGAAGAACCCAGGGCAGGACAGGAATAAACACGCAGATGTAGAGAATGGACTTGAGGACACGGGGAGGGGGAAGGGTAAGCTGGGACGAAGTGAGACAGTGGCATGGACATATATACATTACCAAATATAAAATTGATAGCTAGTGGGAAGCAGCCAAATAGCACAAAGAGAGCAGCGCGGTGCTTTGTGACCACCTAGAGGGGTGAGATAGGGAGGGTGGGAGGGAGATGCAAGAGTGAGGAGATATGGGGATATATGTAAACGTATAGCTGATTTACTTTGTTATAAAGCAGAAACTAACACACCATTGTAAAGCAATTATACTCCAATAAGAATGTTAAAAAAAAAGAAGACAATAGGATAACATTTGGAGTGTTAAAGGTATAGAATTTTGAACCTAGACATTTATAACCAATAAAATATCCTTTAAGTTTTAAAAAAATTAAAACAAAACATGCTAAGTGAAAGAAGCCAGTCATAAAAAACCACATATTGTATGATTCCATTTATAAGAAATCTTTAGAAAAGGCAAATCAGAAGAGACAGGAATAGATTAATGATTGCTTGGGACTGGGGCTGGGAAAAGGAAATTATGCAAATGAGCATAAAGGATGTTTTTAGAATGATGGAAATATTCTACAATTGGATTGTTTAGGTGGTCGCAAATTTGATAGAGCTAAAATATAGGGCTTCCCTGGTGGTGCAGTGGTTGAGAGTCCGCCTGCCAATGCCGGGGGCATGGGTTTGTGCCCTGGTCCAGGAGGATCCCGCGTGCTGTGGAGCGGCTGGGCTCCTGGGTCGTGGCCTCTGGGCCTGCGCGTCCGGAGCCTGTGCTCCGCGACGGGAGAGGCCACAGCAGTGAGAGGCCCGCGTACCGCAAAAAAAAAAAAAAAAAAGTAAAATATAAAATAAGTGCACTTTATGGTATATAAATTATGCTTTAATAAAGCTGCTAAAAACAAAATAAAGGAATACCAAAACAGATGTCATGAGTAAGATAATGATTTCTCTCAAGACATGGCATATTTAAAATGTTACTGGGACATGTAGAAGGAAATGCCTGAAAATGCAGATCTTGCATGTACGATAAGAATGAGGTTAGAGATAAGAGATTTGGGACTCAAATTCCACAGGTGGCTGCTGAAGTCATTAGCTCAGAGTGTGCACATGTGTGAGACAGAGGCCATAGACTGATTCCTGGAAAATATCAACATTTAATGGTTGGAGAAGGAGCCCACTGAGAAATTATCAGAGAAATAAGAGAAGAACCAATATGACCAATGGCAAGCTCTTCTTCCATAATTCAAAATGCTTATCCTTTCTATTTCTAGATTTAGCACTCTAGACAACATCTAACTCCCAGTGATGAAAGATGAGGCTTCAGCTCTCTTACACTACCCTCTACCTCTTTAATTTGAATGTTTGATAAGTTACACTATTATCTATTTCTTCTCTGTTATATCTGTAATTTAAAATAATATACTCATACTTCTGTCCTCATCAATGAACTTGAGTCAATTCACAGACTAACTTCTTAACATGTAAAATAAGTAACTGTACTGCTAACTTTGCTTCCACCTTTTCTCTCCCCACTTCCTCTTTCTGCCTTAGCAGCTATACCTTGACTCTTACATCATGAAGGTTTTTAACATTTACATTCTCGTCTGTGACCTTAATGAAGTGTTTTCATAACTTTGCCTCTAGACGTAAAACTTGAAAACCAATAAACTACAGTTCTGTCAATATAACTGTAAATAGTAATCACAGCAGATCCATGCAGTGTGAAAGAATAACATTTCCTTCTATTGTTTCAGTGTCACAATACCTGGGCCATTCATAAGACAATATTCCCCAAAGCAAGATAAAATAAATTCTCTTTTCTTAAACTCTAGGTTGATTAAAATCATGCTATATTTGAATTTGCATCTTATTTGTATCTTGGTTTTTTTGCACAGCTTTAGAGTTTACAGTTTCCTTCTTTTTGGGGGGCGGGCGAGACGACTGAAAAATAATGTGCTTTATCATAACATCTCAAATATTCAGCTGCTTTTTTTTGTAGTGTAGAGATTTATTTATACCGATAGCACATGATCCAGCATAAAACCAAATCTCTTGAAATGTTTACTCCGTGACTTCCTAATTATTCAGGGACAGGGCTCATCAGCTAATCTCTTCACACACCAGGAGTCCAAGGTAGGAATTTCTTAAACCACAGGTATGACGTGGCTGCACAGAGTCTGTACCAGGTGAATGATGTACTGCAAGTGCTCATTCCTCAGAGTGACTCTAGTTTGCCCTCCAATAGGTCTTTTAAGAACTGTGCTCTGGAAGTCAGCATCAGTGAAAATGGGGTCTGCACCTGGGAGCCTGGACGTGGTCTCCAGGTCGTGGTAATGCCAGTGGTTCCTGTCTGGATTATTCTCAGAGACAAAGGGCTTCCTGGTTTCTGTCAGCCTCACCATCACGACTAGGTCCACTTCTCCCTCAATCTGTCCTTTACACCATGTTTCAGGATTCACTTTCTTCTTGGGCACAAACTGTCTGTTTAGCAGGATGGTTAATTCCCAGGTCAGCACAGTAAAAAGGTAGCACCACCAAACAAAGAGAGCCAGTAGGCCAGCCTCCTGGGCAGGGTTCACCATGGTCCAAAACATCATGACAGCAACTTGGAGTGGTCAAAGTGCCTCCTGACCTTCACTGGCCTGTACTCCAGATTTTTCAGTTCCACTGGGTCTGTTGGCAGTGAGATGGGCTTGGCCACCACTCTAGACTAGCTCTGTGATCAACTTCAGCTTCCACTTCTGACGTTGGACCTGCCATGTCCTTGGGCCAAAGATAGCAATAGGAATGAGAAGCAGAAGCCACTAGAGAAAGGTGTCGTCTTCTGTTTCTGTGGCAGTTGCTTTGGCTTAAGAGCTGCCACACCTACTGGGTCTCTCGGCCAACACTTGGGAGGAACATGCAAACTGTGATGATTAGTTATGCTTTCCTTTAGGATCCTAGACACCTGGGTTTCAGTCTTGGGTTGGCCCAGCACTAGCCCAAGGAGGCATAGGAAGTTACTGCATGTCTACAACCAAGTGTATAATACAGGAGTGCGGGAGGAGCCAGCCCTGGGGCTTTCATGAGGACAGAGTGCTAACCAGAGCGGGTACGCAACCACGGCCTGATTCAGAGGCTCAGGGGGCAGTTCCAGAGCATATTGCAATGCCCATACTCACCGACCCTCCTGGGCAAAGTGGAGGGCAGGGACAGGGCAGCTTTTCCTAGGTACATAGGGCATACCTGGATGAGTCCTCATCTGGGCACAGGACAATCCCAAGAATGTTCCTCCTGATGACACCGGCCTGGTGCCCACCCTGCACAGCAACAGCCCTAGCCTTGTGGCCTGCAGCCCCAGCCCTCAGATATTCAGCTTCCTAATCATACTATTTATTACATGTAGTCTTCTTTCATTTTCTTAGACATCCTTTCCAAGCTCTTTCTACCTCCTACTCAAATCTAGAGCTATACCGAATTCAGCATATCAGTAATAATCACTATCTTTTTAACTTTGATTTTTTTATTGAAGTATAGTTGATTTACAATGTTTCAGGTATACAGCGAAGTGACTCAGTTACACATATATGTATCTGTTCTTTTTCAGATTTTTTTCCATTATAGGTTATTAAAAGATACTGAATATAGTTCCCTGTGCTATATAGTAGGTCCCTGTTATTTATCTATTTTATATATAGTAGTCTGTATTTGTTAATCCCAAATTCCAAATTTATCCCTCCCCCTTTTCCCCTTTGGTAACAATTTCTTCTGTATCTGTGAGTCTATTTCTGTTTTGTAAATAAGTTCATCTGTATCATTTTTTTAGATTCCTCATATAAGTGATATTATATGATATTCTCTAAAACCATAACAAAAATAAACTCAAAATGGATAAAAGACCTAAATGTAAGACTGGACACTATAAAACTCCTACAGGAAAACATAGGCAGGACATTCTATGACATAAATCACAGCAATATTTTTTTGGATCTGCCTCCTAGAGTAATGAAAACAAAAATAAACACAAAAAACAAAAAATAAACAAAGCTTTTTAAACTAAAAAGCTTTTGCACATCAAAGGAAAGCATAAACAAGAGAAAAAGACAACCCTCAGAATGGGAGAAAATATTTGCAAATGAAGCAACTGACAAAGGACTAATCTCCAAAATATACAAATAGCTCACGCGCTCAATATCAAAAAAATAAACAACCCAATCCAAAAATGGGCGGAAGACCTAAATAGACATTTCTCCAAAGGAGACATACAGATGGCCAACAAACACATGAAAATATGTTCAACATCACTAATTATCAGAGAAATGCAAATTAAAACTACAGTGAGGTATCACCTCACAGTGGTCAGAATGGCCACCATCAAAAAATCTACAAACAATAAATGTTGGAGAGTGTGTGAAGAAAAGGGAAGCCTCATGCACTGTTGGTGGGAATGTAAACTGATACAGCCACTATGGAGAACAGTATGGAGGTTCCTTAAAAAACTAAAAATAGAACTACCATATGACCCAGCAATCCCACTATTGGGCATATACCCAGAAAAAAACATAATTCAGAAAGACACATGCAGGGCTTCCCTGGTGGCGCAGTGGTTGGGAGTCCGGCTGCCGATACAGGGGACGCAGGTTCGTGCCCCAGTCTGGGGGGATCCCGCGTGCCGCGGAGCGGCTGGGCCCATGGGCCACAGCCGCTGGGCCTGCGTGTCCGGAGCCTGTGCTCCGTGGCGGGAGAGGCCACGGCAGTGACAGGCCCGCATACCGCAAAAAAAAAAAAAAAAAAAGACACATGCACCCCAATGTTCACTGCAGCACTATTCACAATAGCCAGGACATGGAAGCAACCTAAATTCCATCAATAGAGGAATGTCTAAAGAAGATGTGGTACATATATACAATGGAATATTACTCAGCTATAAAAGGGAACGAAATTGGGTCATTTGTAGAGACATGGATGGACCGAGAGACTGTCATACAGAGTGAAGTAAGTCAGAAAGAGAAAAACAAATATTGTATATTAACACATATATATGGAATCTGAAAAAATTGGTATAGATGATCTTATTTATGAAGCAGAAATAAAGACACACGTAGAGAACAAACATGGATACCAAGGGGGAAAGCAGGGGTGGGGCGGGGCAGGTGATGGTGGTGTGATGAATTGGGAGATTGGGATTGACATATATACACTACTGATACTATGTATAAAATAGATAACTAATGAGAACCTACTGTATAGCACAGGGAACTCTACTCAGTGCTCTGTGGTGACCTAAATGAGAAGGAAATCCAAAAAAGAGGGGATATATGTACACGTATAGCTGATTCACTTTGCTGTACAGTATAAACTAACAATATTGTAAAGCAACTATACTCCAATTAAAAAAAAAAAGGAAGAAGGAAATCTTGCCATTAGCAACAACACGGATGAACCTGGAGGGCATTATGCTAAGTAAAATATGCCAGACAGAGAAAGACCAATACTGCATGGTATCACTTATATGTAGAGTCTAAAAATAAGTTTTTTTTAATTAAAAACTCAAACTCATAGAAACAGAGAATAGAACGACGGTTGCCAGGAGCTGGGGGTAGGGGAAATGAGGAAAGGTGGTAAATGGGTATAAACTTTCAGTTGTAAGATAACAAGGTCTGAGGATCTAATGTATAACAAAGCAACTATAGTTGATAATACAGTATTGTATAACTTAAATTTGCTAAGAGGGTAGAACTTAAGGGTTCTCATTTCAAGAAAATGTAAATATGATATGAGGTAATGGATGTGTTAACTCGATTTTGAAAATCCTTTCACAATGCACACATATATCAAATCATCACATTGTATACTTTAAGTATATTACAATTTTATTTGTCAATAATGCCTTGATAAAGCTGGAAATGAAAACTCTGCTCTACAAAAGGCACTGTCAAGAAAATGAGAACACAAGCCACAGACTGGGAAAAAGCATTTGCAAAAGACATACCTGATAGAGGATTGTTATCCAGAATATACATAGACCTCTTAAAATTCATATAAGAAAATGATCAAACCAATTGAAAAGTGGGCAAAAGGCTTTAACATACATCTCTCCAGACAAAATATACAGATGGCAAATAAGCATAAGATTCTCAACATCATATGTAATCAGGGAACTGCAAATTAAAACAACGAGATACAACTACACACCTATTAGAAGGGCAAAAATCCAAAGCAGTGACAATACCAAATGCTAGTGAGGAAGTGGAATGTCAGTAACTCTTTTTTTTTTTTTTTGCCACACTGCACAGCATGCAGAAGAACTTCCTGGACTAGGGATTGAACCTGTGCCCCATGCAGTGGAAGCATGGAGTTATAACCACTGGACCACCAGGGAAGTCCCAGGAACTCTTATTCATTGCTGGGAAGGTAAAAGGGTGCATCCACTTGCATGACAATTTGGCAGTTTCTTACAAAACTAAACATAACTCTTACCATAAGATCCAGTAATCGCATCCCTTGGTATTTACCCAAAGGAGTTGAAAACTTAAGTCCACACAAAAACCTGTACATTAATGTTTATAGTAGCTTTATTTATAACTGTCAAAACTCTGAAGCAAGCAAGATGTCTTTCAGTAGAAAAACAGGTAATTAAACTGTGGTACATCCAGACAATGGAATATTATTCAGTGCTAAAAAGAAATGCAATAACAAGCCATGAAAAGACATAGAGGATCCCTAAGTGCATATTACTAAGTGAAAGAAGCCAACCTGAAAAGGCTACACGATGTATGATTCCAACTATATGACATTCTGGAAAAGGCAAAACTATGGAGACAGTATGAAGATCAGTACTTGCCAGCAGTTACAGGGGAGGGAGGGATGAATAGGCAGAGCACAGAGGACTTTTCGGGCAATGAAACTATTCTACAGGATATTATAATGGTAGATACATGTCATTATACATTTGTCAAAACTGAGAGAATGTACACCACCAAGAGTGGACCCTAATATAAACCATGGATTCTGGGTAATAATGATGTGTCAATCTGATGGTTTATAGCTGGGGAGGCTGTGCATGTATAGAAGCAGGAAACATATAGGAACTCCATGTATTTTCTGCTCAATTTTGCTGTTAACCTAAAATTGCTCTAAAAATTTCATGCGGCAACAAAAACCCAATGCAACCAAAAAAAAAAAAAAAAAAAACCAAAACACCTCAAGGATGAAACATGTAAAAAGAGAGAATAGCATCCAAATACCCAGACTGTACATTAAGAAGCGCTGGGCTTGTAACTTAAAACAATGTACAATGCAAAAGCAGCATTCTGAATTGAATAGCATTACCGGGACTTCCCTTCCACTTGCCAATGCAGGGGACACGGGTTCGAGACCTGGTCCAGTAAGATCCCACATGCCGCGGAGCAACTAAGCCTGTGTGCCACAACTTCTGAGCCCGCATGCCTAGAGCTCGTGCTCCGCAACAAGAGAAGCCACTGCAATGAGAAGCCCCCGCACTGCAACGAAGAGTAGCCCCTGCTCGCCGCAACTAGAGAAAGCCCGCGTGCAGCAACAAAGACCCAATGCAGCCACAAATAAATAAATAAATAAATACTATTACCAATTAGATATAATTAGTTGAAAACATTGTTAAAATTTGGCCTTAAGGCCAAATTAAAGCTTCCTCATAATTCAGTACTTGAGCTGGATGAATTTTTGACTACTGAAAGATTTTACTCTTACTATTCGAACTGAAAATATTATTAATTTTTTTTTTTTTTTGGTATGTGGGCCTCTCACTGTTGTGGCCTCTCCCGTTGTGGAGCACAGGCTCCGGACGCGCAGGCTCAGCGGCCATGGCTCACGGGCCTAGCCGCTCCGCGGCATGTGGGATCCTCCCGGACCAGGGCATGAACCCGTGTCCCCTGCATCGGCAAGCGTACTCTCAACCACTGCACCACCAGAGAAGCCCTGAAAATATTATTTTAATATTCAATGGCATAGATATAGTACAAGCAGAGATGTCAGAAAAAACGCAAATAACTGAACCAAATTCATCCTTCCTCTTAAGAACAGATCAAATAAAGCATCCTTGTTGATTATAGCTTAAAGGTGCTATGCTCCAAGGTTCAACTCTGTACACTCTCTCCTTTGGAGATCTAGTCCATTCCCATGGCTTCAATTACTCCTCTATGGAAAAAAACTCTCATTTTTATTTACAGCCCTAATCATTCTTATAAGCTCCACTTTTGAACTCTTACACATAAATATCCCACTTCTATTTAAATTCAAAATACAGAATTCAAACCAACAAATACTTACTGAGTCCCTACTCTGTAGCAGACAACAAAAGAATCGCAAAAGAGTTAAATCATTTCCTACTCTTAAGAAGCATATAGTCTAGTTGATGAGAAACATGAAAAGTTCAACAGCAAATGTATAGCCATACAAAGCAGTTTCTACATGTTACACATACATAAATTATAAAAATAGTTAGTTGTTATAGTATTTTGCTATAACATTATTGAGAGGTTCCCAATCCTCCATCAGTTCACACTAATAAAAAGAAAATCTCCAAAAATCTTTGCAACTTTGGAGAAAGCAGATTTCTTAGAACATAAAAAGTATGAACCATAAAAGAAAAAAAAATGGATAAATTAGACTTGAGCAAATAAAAACTTTTGCTCTTTGTTGTTGTTGCTCGTTTTTGGCCACACTGCGTGGCATGCGGGATCTTAGTTCTTTGACCAGGGATTGAACCCATGTCCCCTGCATTGGCAGCATGGAGTTTTAACCAGGGAAGTCCCAAAACTTTTGCTCTTTGAAAGACACCATTAAGACAATGAAAAGGCAAGCCACAAAGTGGGAGAAGATATTTCCTATAAATGTATCTGACAAAGGATTTGCATTTTATATTTATATATTTTATGTTTTTATATATGTTTATATATATATATAAATGAACTCTTCCAACTCAATAATAAGACAGCTCAATTAAAAGATGGGCAAAAAAAATGTGAAGTCATTTTACCAAAGACATATGAAAATAATAAGCACACGCTCAACATAATTAATCACCAAAGGCAACATAAAAGCACAATAAAAATCTACATCCCTATTAGAATGCCTAAAATTAAAAAGGCTGTCTGTCCATATCAGGTGTCAGCAAGGATGTGGAACAACTGTAACTCTCATCATCACTAGTGGGAGTGTAAAGTGGTATAAAGACTTTGGGAAACAGTGTGACAATTTCTTAGAAAGTTGAGCAGACATCTACTGTGGTGGAAAGCCTTTAAGGTGCATCCCAATGAACACCACTTCCTGATACTCACACTCTTGTATAACCTTCTCCCCTTCAGGGTGGGCCGGACTTACTGACTTACTTCTACAGAACAGATACTGCAGAAGTAATGACGTGCTGCTTTCAAGACTAGATTATAAAGATTGTGGCTTTTGTCTTAGATGTCTCTTTTTCCCTCTTTTAGATTTCTTTACTCTGGGGGAATCCAGCTGCCATGTCATGAGGCAGACCTGATAAAGAGGCTCACATGACAAGGAACTGAGGCCTGACAATAGCCACATGTGTGAGCTTGGAAGTGGATTTTCCCCCAGTCATCCTTGAGATGAGCACAAGTCCTGACTGACACCTCGACCGACCCTGAGCCAGAACTATCTGGCTAAGTCATTCCTGGATTCCTGACCTAAAGAAATTGTGAGAGGATAAATTTTTGTTGTTTTTAGCCTCTGAGTATTTGTTTGCAGCAATAGATAACTAATAAACCAACCATATGACCCAGAAATTCCACTCTCTCATATTTACCCAAGAGGAGTAAAAAGCACATCTGCAGAGTGATGTGTACATGAGTATTCACAGTAGCATTATTCATAACAGCCCCAAACTGGAAAAACCCAAATGTCCGTCAACAGGTGAAGGGATAAATCAGCAAGCATCAGAATTATCTGGAAGGTCTGCTGAAGAATAGACTGCTAGGCCCTACCCTCAGAGTTTCTAATTCAGTAGATCCGGTGTGGGGTCTGAAATTTTGCATTTATAACAAGTTCCCAGATGATGGTATGGTGCTAGTTTGGCGCTTTGAGAACCATCATATTAGTCTACAATTTGAATGTCTATGGTAGTCTGTGCTGTATAAACTAGAACATATCCACAGGGTACTACCAGATTGATGAAGGGAATAAAACTCTAAGGAATTCACTGGAAGAAAAATGGAGAATTAATCACCTAGAGAAAAGATAAAAAGGAGAAACTCAATAACTTTCTTAATTTGCTACCCTGGATTTCTCTTTAGTCTCTATATGAATATGCTTTATTTCCTTACTAGACTATAGGTTTCCTGAAACGGGAATAGTGTCTTATTTATCTTTATCCCTCTAGGCTAAATCTGGCCTACTGCCTTATTAACAGTAGATGTTTAACAAATATTTTGTTATGAATTTATTGCTGATAGTTGACTGCTAGACTGACTTGTAATTCCTTATGTTTTACTAAAAAATGACAAGCTTTTTCATAATTATCAAGGGGATTTCTTAAAAGAGCATATCAATCTTCCCATATTCCATTTTAATTTATGTAAATAAGACAGAAAAATTATCAACACCTCAAACTTCATCTTCTTACACATAAGCTGAATAGAAGTGTGTGTTTCATAAACCCTAAAAAATAATTCTGTATGGAATGAACTGGAACTGCACAAAAGAATGTACTGGCCAGTGACACACCTTTAAATCTCATTCTTACAGGTTCTACAGGTTCTTCTGGTTCACCTCCCAAACACAAGAAAAGAATGTTAGCTGCCACTAGTCTTATCTCAAAAAGATAAAAACCCATCAACCAGAAAACTTTCTGAAATTTTTCAGTGCCTATGATGGTTATGCCTTTGCAATATCCAAAATAGATTACAGTCCTGATAACAAGAAATTAAACAGAGAAACTTCTGCTTTAAAGATAGTGGTCTATTAATTTCCAAAATATACAAAAAGCTCAATCAACTCAATATCAAAAAAACAACCCAATCAAAAAATGTGCAGAAGACCTAAACAGATATTTCTACAAAGAAGACATACAGATGGCGAAAAGGCACATGAAAAGATGCTCAACATCGCCAATTATTAGAGATATGCAAATCAAAACTACAATGAGACATCACCTAACACCAGTCAGAATGGCCATCATTAAAAAGTCTACAAATAATAAATGCTGGAGAGGGTGTGGAGAACAGGGGACCCTACTCCACTGCTGGTAAGAATGTAAATTGGTGCAGTCACTATGGAAAACAGAATGGAGGTTCCTCAAAAACTAAAAACAGAGTTACCATATGTTCCAGCAATCCCACTGCTGGCCATATAACCAGAGGAAACCATAATCTGAAAAGATACATGCACCCCAATGTTCATAGCAGCACTATTTATGAAATAAATAAATGTCCTATTTATGGAATAAGTAAATGTCCTAAATGTCCCATGACAGATGAATGGATAAAGAAGATGTGGTACATAAACACAATGGAATACCATTCAGCCATAAAAAAGAATGAAACAATGCCATTTTCAGCAACATGGATGGACCTAGAGATTATCACACTAAGTGAAGTAAGTCAGAGAAAGACAAATATCATGTGATATCACTTATATGTGGAATCTAAAAAATGATACAAATGAACTTATTTACAAAACAGAAACAGACTCACAGACATAGAAAACAAACTTATGGTTACCAAGGAGAAAGGTTGGGGGGGGTAAATTAAGAGTTTGGGATTAGCAGACACAAACTACTATATATAAAATACATAAACAATATTCACTATCTTGTAATAAAACATAATGGAAAAGAATTCAAAAATAAAGACAGTGGCCTAAAGTTGGCATTTCTCTTTTCTTCCTGGAAATAAGCATACTCCCTTATTACTACAACAGCAAAATTTGAAATCAGGTAGTGTAAGTCCTCTAGCTTTGTTCTTCTTTTTCTAAACTGTTTTGGCTATTCTAGGTCCTTTGCCTTTGTATATACATTCTAGAATTAGCTTGACAATTGCTATTTTTAAAATGCTGTTGGGATACTGATAGGGAATGTGTCAAATCTACAGATCAAGAACTGTGCACTGAAAATAAAGCCTTATATTATTTTGACAAAAGAACCAAGGTAATTCAGTGAGGAAAAGATAGTCTTTTCAACAAATGGTACTGGGATATTTGAATATCCACGTGCAGAAAACAGACTTATACCTTTACCTTAAAGCATACAGAAAAATTAACTCAAAATATATCACAGACCTAAATGTAAGAGCTAAAACTATAAAACTTCTAGAAGAAAATCTTTGTGACTTTGGGTTAGACAAAGATTTCTTAGATATGACAGCAAGAGCACAATTCATAAAAGAAAAAATTGACAAAGTAGACTTTATCAAAATTTAAAACTTTTTCAATTAAAAAAAATTAAGAAAATGAAAAGGCAAGCCACAGAATGGGAGAACACATTTACAAATCATATATCTGATTAGAGACTTGTATCCAGATGATATAAATAACTCTTACAAATGAAATAGAAGGAAGACAACCCAATCAAAAAATGGGCAACCACTTTTTCAACTTAGGGAAATTGAAATTAAAACCTCAATGAGAGGACTTCCCTGGTGGCACAATGGTTAAGAATCTGCCTGCCAATGCAGGGAACACTGGTTCAATCCCTGGTCTGGGAAGATCCCACATGCCGCAGAGCAACTAAGCCCATGTGCCACAACTACTGAGCCTGGGCTCTAGAGCCCACAAGCCACAACTACTGAGCCCGCATGCCTAGAGCCTGAGCTCTGCAACAAGAGAAGCCACTGAATTGAGAAGCCTGCGCACCACAACGAAGAGTAGCCTCTGCTCGCTGCAACTAGAGAAAGCCCGCACGCAGCAACAAAGACCCAATGCAGCCAAAAATAAATAAATAAAAAATAAAATAAATTTTTAAAAAAACCTCAGTGAGATACTACTACATACCTACTAGAATGGCTTGGCTATAATAAAAAATACTGACAATATAGTTTTGGCAAGGATGTAGAGAAACTGGAAGCCTCATACAAAACTGGTGGAAATGTAAAATGGTACAGCCACTTTGGAAAAGTGTGGCAGTTTCTTAAAAATTTAAACATGTGCTTATCATACAACCCAGCAATCCTCCTCCTAAGAATCTAGCTAAAAGAAATGAAAACATATGTCCACTAGAAGATTTGTAAACAAATGTTCATAGCAGATTTATTTTTTAAAATGTAAACACTTTTTGGATAAACCAAACATGAAAAAAGTTCCACTAAAAAAACTGCATTAAAGTATGAATGGAAAGTACTGAAGAATGAATACAAGGAAGGAAAATGATTCTAGCTAACGATATAGATGTAAGAAGGAATTAAGGGCAAAGAAAGCTGTGAATATGGTGGTAAATCTAAATAAACACTATATAAAAAGTGGAAATGTCCTTTGGGTTTAATTAATATGCATGTAGTATTAAATACATGAAAACAAAAGCATCAAAGTTAGGAAGGAGTACGTTAAATGTGTCCTAATGTCCTTTTATTTTCTGGGATGACAGCAAAAGTATTGAATAACATTAGACTTTGCTAAGTTAAGAATGTATGTTGTACTTAATAAGGTAACTACCAGCAGAATAGAAACTGTTTAAGTTCAAACTAGCAGAGGGGAAAACTGAAAAAAAAAAAATCCCAAAGAAGGCAAAGGAGAGAAAATAAATATGAAACAGATGAGACAGAGTAAACAGGAAGACGACTTCTCCTCTCTCCTCTTAGGAACTCAGCCAATGAAAAAGTCACAGACTCTTTGTTTACTATAGCCTTTCCAACTTGTTTCTCTCCTCTATAAAAGTGTTCTCCTTCCTTTGTTGTGTGGGGACTTGCACGTAGCTCACCATGGTTGCAGACCCCAAACTGAAATTCTCTGCTGATCCCAAATAAACCCACTTTTCTTGTTGCTGGAAAAGTAACTGGCAGATATTTCATCTAGGTAAAAAGTTAGAACAACGATATACGTTTGAATTACATAATAAACAAACTTGATCAAATGAAGATATACAAAACAATGCTCCTAACAACTGCTAAATACACTTTTTTTTTAAGCATACACAGGACATTTATAAAAAACATATCATTATTGAAAAGCAAGTCTCAGAAACGTTTAAATGATTAAAATCATACAGAGTAAGTTCTCTGACCACAGTGAGAATAAACTAGAAATTTTAAATGGGTCAGTGAAGAAATTTAAAACATATTTTAACTCAACTTTGCAAATATTATACATTAAAACATGTGGATGAAACTGAAGCCACATTTAGAGGAAAATTTACAACCTTAAATGCATATGTTAAGGGGAAAAATTGCTTACAAATGATAAGCTAAACATCCAACTAAAAATAAGAAGAAAATAAAATCAAAGAAAGTTTAAAGAAGGAAATAAAAAGCAAAAACAATAAAATGGAAAACAAACATACAACTGAGAGAATTAACAAGGCCAAAAGTTGATTCTTTGAAAAGACTAGAAAAACTGACTAACATTTATTGAGATTTATCAAGAAAAAAATTTTACATTACAGGTCAATATCCCTGATGAAATAGATGTAAAAATCCTCGACAAAACACTAGCAAAACAATTCAACAGCACGTTAAAAGTCACCATACACCATGATCAAGTGGGATTTATTCCTGGGATGCAAGCGGTTCAACATGTGCAAATCAATCAATGTGATTCACTATATTAACAAAAGTGATAGGGATAGAGTAGGATAATTAAAGAGTCAGTTTAGAAATCCCACTAGGGGATTAAAGACAGAAAGGGAATTTTAAGGGAGGTTTGGAGACTGTTGTAAGCTAATGACCACTCAAGAAAAGAATCCAGTAACCTAGCAACAATCTACACTACCTTGAAGGAAGACCAAGTGCGTCCAAGTGCCAACACACTCAAGCCACTAACCTGACAGTTAAAATACAAGACAATAGATACAGGGTCTCAATCTTGTGAAGTCAGAGAGTTAATAGTCCTTGAAGAGTAGCATTTTTACATGTAGCCAAGACAGAAATATAGTTGACAGGGGAAAGAAATTAGGTGAAAGGGGACATTATTCTGAAACCTAACATAAATTACCATATTTTAATATATGTCACCACCCTTTTGCTAATATATATATGATTTAAATAGCACCATGACAGTCCTGGTTAAACCATGTAGGGCCGAAGGAGGAACTAATGATGTAAGTCTTGATGTCTGCCAAAGAATGAGGAAGTAGGTAGTCTTCTCCCCTTTCCACTTTTTCTTTGATTATAAAAATGTATCCCTCTTTGTTCTTGGGGCTTTGCTCCCTTGCCGGGCTCCTTGTATCTCTCACCAGTGTCCTATGCTAGTAAACTCACTCTTTGCCTCACGCTGAATTGTCTCTGTAATGAGACAAAAGAACCTGAGCTTCAGTAAGTATTGACACCAAGTGAGCAGTTCTAATCAAAAGACAGTGGGTTCAAGTCCCCTCCTAAGCCAGGGATTGTGTGTTCAAGCCCCACTCTGAGGTGCGGGTGGGTTCGAGTCCCACCCAAGAAGGAGTGCAGTTTCAAAAGGAGGGATTAAAATCCTACCATCATTTCAATAGTTACAGAAAAAGCATTTGACAAAATTCAAGATCCTTTCATGATTAAAAACTCTCAACAAATTAGGTATAGATGGAATGTACCTCAACATAATAAAGGCCTTATATGACAAGGTCACAGCTAACACCATATCCAACAGTGAAAAGCTGAAAGCTTTTTCTCTAGGATCAGGAACAAGACAACATAGTAGTGAAAGCCCTAGTCTGAGTAATTAGGCAAGAAAAAGATATAAAAGGCATCCAAATCAGGAGGGAAGAAACAAAATTCTCTGTTTGCAGATATATGACATCACATATAGAACACCCTGAAGACGCCACCAAAAAAACTATAGAACTAATCAATGAATTCAGTAAAGCTGCAAGATACAAAATAAATATACAAAAAACAGTTGCATTTCTATACACTAACAATGAACTATCTAAAATAAAGAGGAATTAAGAAAACTATCCCATTTACAAAAAATAAATACTTAGGAACAAAGTTAACCAAGGAGGTGAATGTACAGTGAAAGTCATAAAACACTGATGAAAGAAATTGAAGATGACACAAATAATTGGAAAGATGTTCCATCTTCATGGATTGGAAGAATATTTCCATATTACCCAAAAAAGATATACGATTCAAAACAACCTCTATCAAAATTCCATGGCATTTTCCACAAAAAATAGAAAAAAAAAAATCCTAAAGTTCCTATGGAACCACAAAAAAAACCCTGAATAGCCAAAGCAATCTTGAGAAAGGACAAAGCTGGAAGCATCACACTGTCTGATTTCAAAATATACTATAAAGCTATGGTAATCAAGGCAGTGTAGTACTGGCATAGGACAGACATAGAGACCAATGGAATAGGATACAAAGCCCAGAAATAAATTCTCACATTTACAGTAAGTTGATCTTTGACAGGGGTGCACAACAGAGATAAGATGGTCTTTTCAATAAATGGTGTTGGGAAGGCTGAATGTCTGTGTGCAGAAGAGTGGGGTTGGAACGTTGTTTCACACCACATACAAATGTCAACTCAGGATGGATTACAGACCTAAACATAGGACCTAAAACTGTAGAACTACTAGAGGAAAGCACAGGAAGAAAGTTTCTTGACATTGGCCTGGGACGTTCTGAATATGACCCCCAGGAGCACAGGCAACAAAAGCAAAAATAAACAGATGAGACTGCATCAAACTAAAATCTTCTGCATGGCAAAGACACTCAGCAGACTAAAGAGGCAGCCTATGGCACAGGAGAGGATGTCTGCAAATCATACATTTAGTAAGGAGTTCAGAATATATTCAGAATATATGAGAGACTCAAACAACTCTATAGCAAGAAGATAGATGACCTGATCTTATTTTGGTTTTTTTGGTTTTTCCCAAACACCTTATAGTTCTTTATTTAAAGATTGAATGATTTATCTTTAGTAAATTGAAATGTCTTAAACCTGTTAACACGGCCAATGAATTAAGGTTCTGAGTGATAACTTATTTTGTAAATAAAGGACCTGATTTTAAAAATGGGCAAAGGACCTGAATAGACATTTCTCAAAGGAAGACATACAAATGGCCAATGAATATACGGGATGATGCTCAACATCAATGATCAGTAGGGAGGTGCAGACTAAAACCACAGTAAGATATCACCTCACACATGTTGGAATTACTATTATCAAAAAGACAAAAAATAACAAATGTTGGTGAGGATGTGGAGAGAAGGAGCCTTTGTGTACTGTTGATAAGAATGTAGACTGCTACAGCCATTATGGAAAACAGTATGGTGGTTCCTCAGAAGACCGGAATTGGAACTGCTATGTGATCCAGTGGTCCCCCATCTAGATATGCATCCAAAGGAAATGATATCAAATCTTGAGGAGATATCTGCACTCCCACGTTTACTGCAGCGTTATTCATGATACCCAAGATATGGAGTCAATCTAGGTGTCCATCAACAAATGAATGGTTGGAGCTGGTGTGGTGTATAACAATGGAATGTTATTAAGCTTTAGGGAAGAAGGAGATCCTGTCATTTGTGATAACGTGGATGAACTTGGAGGACATAGCACTGGGTAGACAGAGCCAGACACACAAAGGCAAGTACTGCATCATCTTACTTGTGGAATCTGGAAAAGTCAAAGTCATGGAGGCAGGAAGTGAAACAATAGTTGCCAGGAGCTGGGGGGTGCAGGAAATAGGGTGATGTTGTTTAAAAAAAAAAACAATGGCTAATTTCTCATCACAAAATAAGTCAGAAGAGAAGAATAAGGACCTCTTTCAAGTGCTGAAGAAAAAACAAAAATTCTTCTATCATAGAATTCTGTACCTAAGAAAAATATTCTTCAAGGAATGACACAAAATAGAGACACTTTAAAATGAAAGCTGAGAGTATTTGTGGCTAATAGACCTACTCTCCAAAAAAACAACAAAGAAATTTCTTCAGGCTAAAGGTAAATGATCCCAGACTGAAGCCTGATTCCACAAGAAGAAATGAAGAACTCTATGGTAAAGAAACTAAGAACACGGTGGTAAATTCAATATCTATTTATGATAAAAACTCTCCACAGAGTGGATGTAGATGAAACGTTTCTCAGCATAATAAAGGCTATATGTGACAAGCCCTATCAAAACTCCAATGGCATTTTTCACAGAAATAGAACCAATCACCCTAAAATCTGTATGGAACTACAAAAGACTCTGAATAGCCAAAGCAACGCTGAGAAAGAACAAAGCTGGAGGCATCACATTCCCCAATTTCAAATTCTATTACAATGCTATAGTAATCAAAACTGTATTGTATCGGCATAAAAACAGACACATACAACAATGGAACAGAATAGACAGCCAAGAAATAAACCCATGCCTATATGGTAAGTTAATCTATGACAAAGAAGGCAAGAATATACAATGGGAAAGGACAGTCTCTTCACTAAATGGTATTGGGAAAACTGGATAGTCTCATGCAAAAGAATGAAACTACTAACTTATAGCATACACAAAAATTAACTCAAAATTGATTAAAGACTTGAATGTAAGACCTGAAACCATAAAACTAGAAGAAAACTTAGGCAGTTAGTACCTTGATATGGTCTTGGCAATGATTTTTTGGATCTGATTCCAAAAACAAAGTCAACAAGAGCCAAAACAAGTAGAACTGTATCAAACTAAAAAACTTCTGTACAGCAAAGAAATCATCAACAAAATGAAAAGGTAACATGAACTGAATTCAACTTTGATTTGGACAAAGTTGCCTGGGTGTTTTAAAGGGAGAATGAGGGAATAGGGAGGGGAGGTGAGTGGGGGCTTAATAGAGTTGAGGAATTGAAAAATTACAAAAAGCAAGAAGGTGGGGAGGTTTTTCCATGTGTGTCCCATCTGGGTTTGTTAACTGGCAGTTATCTAAGGTAGGCTCCTACACTCCCATAGAGGGTGGGAGATAGGAACCCTATCTTTGGGTAAATTCTTTTGGCAACCTTGAGTTTCCTGAGGCAGGCACTTTGGGGGTGGGGGGGGAGTGTAATTCTAGGGATGTGGCCTTCAGCTGTTAGAAGGTATGTTACTGTTCTGTTCAAGGATGAGGCTTAGTTGAGAAGAGGGTTTAGAGGACCCTGGCTAGAGACTGGTCAAGAAGAATATCTTTGTTAGCCCCCAAATGTGAATCAGATTCAGATAATACAACTGATTATTCAAGAATGAACCTAATATATATGGAATCTAAAAAAAAAAGGTCATGAAGAACCTAGGGGCAAGACGGTAATAAAGATGCAGACTTACTAGAGAATGGACTTGAGGACATGGCGACGGGGAAGGGTAAGCTGGGACGAAGTGAGAGAGAGGCATGGACATATATACACTACCAAATGTAAAACAGATAGCTAGTGGGAAACAGCCGCATAGCACAGGGAGATTAGCTCAGTGCTTTGTGACCACCTAGAGGGGTGGGATAGGGAGGGTGGGAGGGAGGGAGACGCAAGAGGGAAGAGATATGGGAACACATGCATATGTATAACTGATTCACTTTGTTATAAAGCAGAAACTAACACACCATTGTAAAGCAATTATACTCCAATAGAAATGTTAAAAAAAAAAAAAAGAATGAACCTAAATTAGATCTATGATATTTTGGCTTCACAGGATTGCTCTATGCCCTCTCAGTATTTTATGAACAAGAACTGTGGATAAAAAATCAAAGTCAAAAAAATGTTCACATGTGACTGACATTAATATCCATGTGAGTTAATAATAATGGCTACCATTTCCTGTGCACTCACAGTATGCCAGACAAAATAATAAAAGCTTCATATACCTTATATAGGACTTAACAGTAGTTTTACAATGTAGGGATTATCTTCTTTTTACAAAGGAAACTGACGCTAAGAGAAGTGAAGTGGCTTTTCCCAAGGTACAGCTTGTAAGTGGCAGAATTTTAAAAAATTTGCCATGGTAAATAAACTATACATACTTAGTCTTATGAATTTACTTATAAATGGAATATGTAAATATATTCTCAAAATCCAAGATATAGGATATATAAAATTCTTTTAAATCCCAGGTACAGAATGTATCTGAGATCCTCTTTCTCTTAAGATGATTGCGATTATATAAAAAAAAGCCATTTAAAGTTAGTCCACTTAGGGACTTCCCTGGTGGTCCAGTGGTTAAGACTCCACGCTCCCAATGCAGGGGGCATGAATTCGATTCCTGGCTGGGGAACTAAGATCCTGAACACCTCATGGCACAGCCAAAAAAAAAAAAAAGTCCACTTAAAAGAGATGAAAAATTCGTATAAAAAGAGGGGTAAGAAACTTCCCTGGTGGGCGTAATGGTTAAGAATCCGCCTGCCAACGCAAGGGATACAGGTTCGATCCCTGGTCCAGGAGGATTCCACGTGCCACGGAGCAACTGAGCTGGTGTGGAGCAACTATGCTGGTGTGGAGCAACTGACCTCCTGTGCCACAACTGCTGAGCCTGTGCTCTGGAGCCCGTGAGCCACAACTACTGAGCCTGCATGCCACAGATGCTGAAGCCCGCGTGCCTGGAGCTGGTGCCACGCGACAGGAGAGGCCACCGCAATGAGAGGCCCCTGCGGCAGGGAATGGCCCCTGCTCACCGCAGCTGGGGAGAGCCTGCACGCAGCAATGGAGACCCAATGCAACCAAAAATAAATAAATAAAAATTAAATTAAATTAAAAAAATAGTGGTAAGAATTTTGATGGTTATTTCATCTTTTATTTAACAAATTTGGGTTATAATTGTAATTATGTTCTAATTCTTTTTTCATAATTAATTTTTTTTTTTTTTTTTTGCTGTACGCGGGCCTCTCACTGTCGTGGCCTCTCCCATTGTGGAACACAGGCTCCGGGCGCACAGGCTCAGCGGCCATGGCTCACGGGCCCAGCCACTCCACGGCATGTGGGATCTTCCCGGACTGGGGCATGAACCCGTGTCCCCTGCATCGGCAGGCGGACTCTCAACCACTGCACCACCAGGGAAGCCCCATAATTAATTTTTATTGGAGTATAGTTGATTTCCAATGTTTTGCTAGCTTCTTTTGTACAGCAAAGTGAATCATTTATACATATACATATATCCACTCTTTGTTAGATTTTATTCCCATATAGGTCATTACAAACTATTGAGTAGAGTTCCCTGTGCTATACAGTAGGTTCTTATTAGCTATCTATTTTATATATAGTTGTATGTCAATCCCAATTCCCCAGTTTATCCCTCCCACCCCCCCTTTCCCCTTGGTAGCCATAAGTTTGTTTTCTACATCTGTGACTCTATTTCTGTTTTATAAATAGGTTCATTTGTACCATGTTTTTAGATTCCACATATAAGTGATACCAGTGTGTGCTAATTCTTAGAAGGAACAAATCAAGTGGGGATTTGGGCATAACTTTTCTGACAAAATTGTGTTATATATAAACAGATTTCATCTAATGTCTAGTTTCCATATGGACAGTCGTAAAGAAGGCTGTAAAAATTTTGACATTGTTGACAATTTTCCCAAGGCCCTCCTTTAATCCTGATATCCAAATATTTTAAGAGATGAGAGTCATCATCATCATTGCAATTTCTCTGTTTTTCAATTGTTGTGGCCTAACTCTGCCAAATCTTCATTTGTCATTGGTTTCATTTGTGATTTGAGTTCAACAACATCATTTTCATCATCTCTCCTACATCTTTTCAAGATTCACAATTTTGCCCTAAAATCACTTGTATTGTATTTGTGTTTTATAGGAGTATTCAACAATCATAAGAAGACCGGCCAACAATGCCTCTAAGCTAGACAAGGATGCATGCATGAGGGACAACCAATTTTATAAGTGGTTTGTTCATTAGTGAATGTTATTATAACTTTGGCTTCCCTTTGGAATCTCATAACTGTGGGAACTTAGGTAACAGTCAGATAACTAGGGTACCTGTACTAAATGACCACCTGTGAAGTTTGAACAGATAATGGCATAAGATGAGGCCAGAGTGGGAGGCATCCACCTAGCAAGGCTGCCTCTCATAGTGAAAGAAGATGGGCACGTGTACATCATATAGGATTTAAGCCTGCAAACTTAACCATAAAAAGTAGATAGAGAATCACCCAGCAGACTTTATACAGTAGTCATAAAAGCCACCACTCCAATAATAATACATGCTTAAAAATAAGAGTAATTTAAATCAAGAAAATCCCCAAGCTTTACACTCTGTTTCAAACTCTTTCTATAGAGTGTTCAAATCTTAGTAGAAATAGATCAAAAAGAGTTTTCAGGGGCTTCCCTGGTGGCGCAGTGGTTGAGAGTCTGCCTGCCGATGCAGGGGACACGGGTTTGTGCCCCGGTCAGGGAAGATCCCACATGCCGCGGAGCGGCTGGGCCTGTGAGCCATGGCCGCTGAGCCTGCGCGTCTGGAGACTGTGCTCCGCAACAGGAGAGGCCACAACAGTGAGAGGCCCGCGTACCACAAAAAAAAAGAGTTTTCATCAGTTGGTTAAAAATATCCTTATCGTATATTTAAGAATTTCCCACTTAGATGTTAGCTTGCTAGTCTTACAATATTAGTAGTTTTTTGGCAGGACTGACTCAGGGTACATCAGGAAAGGAAAGCAAAATATTATGTATGAAACCAGCAAGCAAGAAAATCACAGTGGAGACCAATATATCTCAATACGCCAAAATCACTTCATGTATATTTAGATATGGTAATAATAGGATCTTCAGTGTCAGGCCTTTCCAGCTTATTCTAAAAATAATTTAAAAGCTTTTGTTTTTAGGGCTTCCCTGGTGGCGCAGTGGTTGAGAGTCTGCCTGCCAATGCAGGGGACACGGGTTCGTGCCCCGGTCTGGGAAGATCCCACATGCCACGGAGTGGCTGGGCCCGTGAGCCATGACCGCTGGGCCTGCGCGTCTGGAGCCTGTGCTCCGCAACGGGAGAGGCCACAACAGTGAGAGGCCCGCATACCGCAAAAAAAAAATAATAATAATAATAATAAAATAAATAAATAAAAGCTTTTGTTTTTAGAATTTAATGTATTTTAAAAGAAACTTTCAGATTAAAATACTTTTTTAGGAAGTGAAAAAAATGATTTGGATCACATTTTGTCAATATGTGAACACAAATTAAAAAGCTAGCTTTTCTTGAAGCCAAATGTAATTTTTCTATAAAATACATCCAAATAAATATGTCTGTTCTCCTTAATTCCATATTTACCTTTGGTTAGTGTTCAAGCATTTCCTTTTGATATAAAAAGCTGGCACACATGGCTATTACCACTAATTAATTTTAAGAAAGGCAAAAATAGAAAAGTACAATCACGAACCTCATATGGTGGAGTCAAAAACTGGAATAAAAAATTTTTCTGAAATGATGAACAAAAACATTTAAAAGGACACTGGAAGAAAAAGTACATGTTCTGATATAAAGGCTCTAGAGTAAAACATCATTTTGGAAGTAGTAAACATTTACTAGTAGTCAATGATGCGGAAATAAAAGATTTTCCTATACAAAAGTCAAGACTTACATTGAACCTGTTCTACTCCAGTCAGCAATTTCTTCCTGAAGACTTCTATTTGGTTGTAACAATTTTTAGCTTTTCTTGCTGTATACCTCAGCAGGAGAAACCAATTTCCAAAAGGTGTTCCCTAATTATATTAAATGTGCACGCTGAGCCATGCCAATATTCTATTCCAAAAAGTAAAGATGTAAGATAAGTCACATATGGAGGAGATGCCTGTCAACAGTAACGCATCAATAATGCAATTTATATGTGAATCAGGCTATTGTCAAAGTTTTTTTTAAAAAATCTTTTCCTCCGGGATCAAACGCACGCCTGCTGCATTTGAAGCACAGAGTCTTGACCACTGGACTGCCAGCAAAGTCCTATGTCTGCTCCTTTCACTCAGCATTATATATCTGAGGTTCATCCATATTGCCATATGCAGTTGTAGATTGTTCACTGCTGTATAGTGTTCTTTTACGTGAATATACCATTAAAAATTCCATTGTCCATTGGAAAAAAAATATTTTCCTCACTTCATAGAACTATTTACTAATAAGACTTCACGGTAAAAATGAATCAACAAATAAAAACTGTCCTTGAGGTTGCAGTCTAGGAAAGAGACATTTATACTGCATCAGTTTAGAATGCTTTGGATTGCAGGCAACAGAGAACTCAGTTCACAACAGCATAAACAAATATGGATTCACTTCTCTCACAAGACAAAAAATCTTGAACTGGTGACTGCTAAGGTTGGTGTTTACCCATCAATGGTGCTATCCATATCTTCAATATTTTTGCTTCACCCTCCTGAGTGTATTTACTTTTAATATTCGTGTTTGTTGCCTAATGCTTTCAAGATGGTCACTGCAGCTCCAAGCATCACATCTAAGGTCAAAGCAAGAAAAAAGTTAACCCCAGCGCTGTCTGACCCTTTTATCAGAAAAAGGGAAAGCCTTCAATGAAGTCCCCTGGCAGGTTTATGGGCTAGAATTGTATTACATGGCTACTGTAGCAGTAAAGAAGACTGGAAAATCAAATATTTAACTTTGCTAATTTTTATGGTAGAGGTAAGAAATGGATATGGATTGGCCAGCCAACAGTGTCTGCCAGTCCTCAACTCAATATGCACACACATACTTCTTACACATGTGTTAAACACAACATACTCATCCTCTCTTCAAGGAAGACAACCCCACTATCTCATCCAATTACTGCATGACGCAGGATCTTTGGTTGATTTTCTGTCTGCTCTATCAAGTCCAAATATGACAACTCTTATCTGACCATTTGTATGGCTAAAAGGGAAGCTGTCTCTCAACCACTCCCCTCACATATATACAACGATGAAAAAGAAAGAACAGAGTGACCCCCCAAAAATTCCATTAAGAAAGGGAGATAAGAGGAAGTACACAGTAGTCAACAATCCACAATCTATATCATATCTTCCTAGACAGAAATCACAGATTCCTGGGCAGGCAATAAAGTAAATCCCTTGGCCAGTCACTCTGACAGCGCCTACTTTAAGTCGCAGGAGGATCTGCTTTGTCATTGTTCTCTGTAGCCATATCTAAGGCAGGTTTTGAAGCAGATGTCCTTCCCAGGGGAGCCACAGCTTTTGTAGCCTACTCCATACTGGTTTGACTTAGGGAGGAAAGGATGAGGATTGCTTGGAAGGTAGAGACAATCAGAAGGAATCGCCAGCTTTGTACTGCAGGTTCCCTCAAAAACATATCAAGCTTCTGGTCTGTCTGCTTCAGATCAATTCCTTGTGTGAGTAACCACACCCAAAAACATTTCCAGAAATAATCTTTAAGCCTGGAGATTCTAATCTCTTAGCTGCTGACCTCTGAGCTCTCATAACAGACAAGGCAATTCCAACAACAGTCTTAGGTAAGAAGGTCCTACCCTTAATCCCTACAAAATTCCAAATTACAGGGCTCTTTTGTCAATTTAGAGTACAAGCTAAAGGCAGAATACCTCTGTAGCAAAGCTATATTCTTCTGCCCTCTCTGCTTTCATGCTGAGGAGCACTAATTTGAGTTCACCCCCTTCTGTAGGATCCTACTGAAAAGCCACAAGAAGTCACCAATACAGCACAATATTCCAAATTTTTCCTTTCGTTTCTCCTAACACCACAGTTTCAGTTTGCATAGTCAGCCTTCCACAGAACAGCAGGTACAGATTAATCAAATGCTTTGCTACTGTATAACAAGGGTTACAACTTTCCTTATTTTTCTCCATAATGTCTGGAGGTAGGCAGTCCAAGATTGGAAGAGCTGTTCAACAATGTCCAGACTCTTTCAATCCTTCTCCTTCATGGTCCTCAGCTTGTCAGAATCATCTTTTCTCTCTCATACTTGTCATCTCATAGTTGCAAAGATGGCTGCTATATCTCCAGGCTTCATGTCTGCATTTAAGGCACAAAGAAGGCGGAAAGAGGAGAGTACCAGCCACCACTGTTCTCTTTATCAGGAAAGGAAAAGCCATCCCTGAACTTGGGAGCCTTCCCTTCATGATCACTGGCCAAGGAAGATGGGATTGTCATGACTGGCTTCAACTAGTCAGGACTTTTTGCTTGAAGCTGGGAACATTGCTGTCCCTAACAAAATGAAGGTAAGCAATAGGGAAAGGGTATAAGGAAGGTCACCAAGAATATCTCCACACAGACATTTACAGTTTTAAGAGAATGTTTGAAAAATGAAAAGCAATCTCTATTTGGTGAAATTTCAAGCAATATAACAGAAGCGGGGGGAAGCTCCTCAGGCAGTGCTATAGAAATACACTTTAGGTAAAGAGATCTCTACTCAGGCATACCCATCCTACTTAGGAGTCTATCCCTTAAATTAACACCCTTTAGTAACTCTGCTTTTCACAGACTCTTCACTTCCTTCAATTCTGAACCCACAGATTCTCTAAAATACCCATGTTTATTCAACAGCTGTTTCTATGGCAGCAGAGCCCCTGGTGGAAGGGCACAGGGGTGGAGGCTATTTATAATTTAAGGACTGACAGTACATGCCAATAGCAGCTATTATTGATGAAATCCTTGAGAAATGTATAAAACAGATAAATACTGTGAAAAGCCAAAACCAGAAATATTCATGGTGCCTGCTGTTCACCAAGAAACCTCTTATAATTTGGTTTCCCATCTATATCCACCACCTGGAAGAAAATACACTGATCATACTGGTACAACTGGTTTTTGTAACAATTTTATCTCATTGTATTGGGTTGGCCAAAAAGGTCATTTGGGTTTTTCCATGTTACTGAAAAACCCGAACGAACTTTTTGGCCAACCCAATATTTAAATTAATTTGCTTTCTGGCTTTACATATTAGGCTGATGAGGTCGTTAGACTAATTTAATCCTCTCTGGGACACTTACTGACCAGATCAGGTTTCTAAGACCACAAGACTGAGAGTTAGACCCTAGTAAACTCACTAAGGTTATACCACCCAATGTGGTCTTTTGAATAAAAGCAGCTGGCCTGCCCCAAGCAATAGCCCTTTACATCACTGAGTGTATTGGCATGAACTTCTTTAAAACATTTAATCAATTTTCATTCCATGTAGCTGCTCACAAGAGCCACTTTCTTTGATGTAAATTGTGCTACCTATAAATATACTCGAGTCACCAACCATTCAAAGTAAAATAGTTTCCAAGCAACCCTCAAATCACCATTTTTATGTATAAAAAGATAAGTAGTGTAGGGGTTATGGGCATGGGCTCTGGAGCCAGAAGGCTAGAGTGCAAATCCTAGTTCCACATTAGAACATTCTACCATAGAATCGGGCAAAAATCTTTGTGCCAATTTTCCTCATCCATATGTGAGGCTTGAGGTAGCGGGGGACAGAATAATAGTGCCTACTTCAAAGAGTTGTCTGAAAATAAAATGAATTTATATATATAAGGTGCCTGGAACACAAGAAGCACTCAACAGGTGTTAGCTATCATTATTCTTCACTGGAAAATCTAATAGTATATGGTTGCATTTAATGCAAATGTAAAATGATTTGATAATAAAGATTCACTTTATATGCAAAATATGAAATAACACAAAATCCCCCCCAGTTAATAATTCATCAAGAATCACAGTTTCGGGCTCCCCTGGTGGCTCAGTGATTGAGAGTCCACCTGCCGATGCAGGGGACACGGGTTCATGCCCCGGTCTGGGGAGATCCCACATGCCGCGGAGCGGCTGGGCCCATGAGCCATGGCCGCTGAACCTGCAAGTCCGGAGCCTGTGCTCCGCAACGGGAGAGGCCACAGCAGTGAGAGGCCCGCGTACCGCAAAAAAAAAAAAAAAAAAGAATCACTCTTTCAAAGCTGGTTGGTAATTGACTCATAAACTCTTTTAAGCTACTGCCCACATGGCAATAGCAAACTTCCCATTCTTTGCTGCCAGGAATAGTCTTGAATTACGCATGTCTCCTGCAAAAGGCTACAGCTCTATACAGAGATGTGAAGGAGATAATAATCATAGCACTTCCCAACCCCACTGACCTCTCAGTGTTGATCCTGGTCTTCCTGGAGGTTTCCTATGTCCTTGGAGCCTAGAAACTCTACAACCAATATCCAAACAGAATTAAGTCTCTGAACACTGCCCCAGAAAACTTTTCTTGAAATAAGGGGTCACTCAGCCTTCTTATTTTTCACATGTGTGTACCCTTCTCAGAACTGGAGTAATTATCATCCATTCCCATTTTCCTTACTGTACATAGTTTTTTTTTTAAACATCTTTATTGGAGTATAACTGCTTTACAATGATGTGTTAGTTCCTGCTGTTTAACAAAGTGAATCAGCTATACGTATACATATATCCCCATATCCCCTCCCTCTTGTATCTCCCTCCCACCCTCCCTAACTGGTCAAGTTTAATACTTCCTTGCTCACAAAGAAATATTATCCTAAATGGCCCTGATTTTCCTTTAACCTATGTCTACTCTTCTCTCCTACTCAAATACTTCTTTCCCTTCTGTTTTATTTACTCGCCTCCATCAGCACAAGTCTTTTTTCCCTTTTGCATGTGACTGGCACATCTTCACTCTCAAACTCCCCCAACCACGCTCATTCCACACCCAATTCTTCAACTTCTGTCATTCTTTACCCTCTGCCCTATCCCCCATCTACTAGACAGTCCATTTATTTGAGGAAAAACTCTTTTATCCAAATTTATTTTTCACTTTTCTGCAGTTTACTCTTTTTAAGAAATATTTTATTTATTTATTTATTTGGTTGCACCAGGTCTTAGTTGCTGCACATGGCTTCCTTAGTTGCAGCTCAAGGACTCCTTAGTTGCAGCTCACCAGCTCCTTAGTTGTGGCAGGCACGCTCCTCAGTTGTGACTCGAACTCTTAGTTGTGGCGTGCATGTGGGATCTAGTTCCCTGACCAGGGATTGAACCCGGACCCCCTGCATTGGGAATGTGGAGTCTTAACCACTGCACCACCAGGGAAGTCCCTCTGCAGTTTACTCTTAATAAAAATCTGGTTCCTCCTTAGATCACAAGGTACCTTTTCCAGTATAACTTATTTAGTCCTTACTTTCTGCTTTCTCTGAATCGATGGGAAGAAGTGAGGAACAGCCTCTTCCTTGCTCCCAAATGCCATTTTCAGATCATCACACTGTGGCCCACTCTCCACTGTTTGAAATCTCTACCTTATCTCACATTTCAGAGAGCTGTTCTCAACAATCCTATCTGAACACACTCATCTTTAAATTTATCCTCCCATCCTTCTCTCTAGTCTTAATAGAGGTGATTCAATTTCTGTTGACAGTAACGTATGTATTTGAAGAGCATTATATGAACCAGAAAAATTAAACATGGTAATGGTGATCACATGGTCAACAATGGAACAAACTGAATAAAACACATGACTACTTCTGTGCTCCTAAAAGAACTTTATAATTTTCTATAATACTCCTAAAGTCAAGTTCTACTAGTTTATATATTCTATCATTAGAAATATATCATGTTAGCTACTGCCTTAGACATAAATCACCGTATGTTTGTCAAAATAAACCATAGCAACAGAAAATTAGAAGGTCTTATGATGGATATATAAGCTATTATTGGCAGATGATCACTGTACTTAGAAGACCTTTTCCAAAAAGAGAATTCTACAACTTCCCAAGGTAAATCATTCTAATCTTACACATCCTGAATTTCAAAAGTTTTGACTCTTCTTATCTAAATTTCTCCTGCTGTTTTTCCTCTATAGAGATGGAAAAAGGACAGGCACCATCCTCAGTAAGTCAGCATCTCAACTACTTGAAAAGCAATATCATCCCTTAGCCTTCACTCTTCTAAACTCAACAACTTGAACTATTTTCCAGACTCTTGTTCTCCAAGGCTTTCTTAACTTTCTTTAATTCTATTCATATTATTTTTAAATTACAAAGACCAGACCAAGCTTACAAGTTTGTTGTTTTTAATATGTTTTTAGGAATAGTTAACACATACTTGAACATGGTTCTATACACACACACCTTTCCAACTTTAGAATGGAGACCCAAGCTTCTGTAATTTAAAAGTTAAAGAACTTTCCATATT
Source organism: Grampus griseus (assembly GCF_964374135.1). Taxonomy (NCBI): domain Eukaryota; kingdom Metazoa; phylum Chordata; class Mammalia; order Artiodactyla; family Delphinidae; genus Grampus; species Grampus griseus. The sequence goes on along the minus strand of NC_139018.1, from coordinate 119,283,845 downwards.
GTGGAGTCTACCACTATTTTCTCTTAGTTGAATTAAAACAATGATCTATGGCTATAGTTGACAAATTATGGCTCCACAAATGGCCCCAAAACATTACAAAGAATAAATTAACAAATAATTACTTACCCGATCTGTCCTCGGGTGAAAGTTTTTCTCCTAGATTGCAGAGTAGAGATGAAACTGGCTCTCACTTTATAGTTCACCTCTTTTTCTTCTGCTTTGATAGAAATTGTGGCCACCATAAAGAAAAATAAAAACAGAAAATATTTTATATAACAATTTTAGCAACATATGGAAGAGAAGAGTAGAATCTGTTTACAAATTTTACGGGCTTTTTCTTTTACTTAGTAATACTCTCAAAGAACTTCGTAATAAGTAACAGAAACTTTAATATTTTTAATTTCTCCTGCTTCCCCTTTTTTAAGCCTCAGGAAAACTATTTATTGTTAATACTTCTAAATACTAGGCTAGGAGCTGGATTAAGAGGGAAATAGAATTTTATTAGAAGATTATTGTGTGGGAGGAAAAAAACCCTTTCAAACAGAGACTTTTGGGGGATGACAAGGAATTTTATTTCTTTTTCTATGAAAGTTACTTTTTGTGTTATGTCTCCACCAAGAAAAAAATTTACATACAATATTATGGATAGAGAGTTAATAAGGATTGTCATTTCAATAAAGTGGTAACCTTCATGAGAAAGAAAGGGAAAAAGTGGTATAAAATATGATCTATCTTCCACTTTAAAAGTTCCTTTTCCCAAAGAGCTTTACTTTATATGGCATGAAGAAGAAGGTCAAGGCTCAGAACACCTTAAGTATATAAAAGTGGCATATATGAATAATATAAATTTTTATATCAAGCCAATTATCAGAATGCATAATCAATCCCTCAGAAGTTTATGGTCTTTCTAGACCCATATGCTGAAAACTATAAAACATTGATAAAGAAAGCTGAAGATGATTCAAAGAAATGGAAAGATAGCCTGTGCTCTTCGACTGAAAGAATTAATATTGTTAAAATGGCCATACTTCCCAAAGCAATCTACAGATTTAATGTCTATCAAAATATTCATGACATTTTTCACAGAACTAGAACAAATAATCCTAAAATTTATATGGAACCACAAAAGATTCAGAACTGCCAAAGCAATCCTGAAGAAAAAAAGAACAAAAGCTGGAAGTATAACACTCCCAAACTTCAGACTATACTACAAGACTACAGCTATCAAAACAGCATGGTATTGGCACAAAAACAAACACAAAGATCAGTGGAACAGAATAGAGAGTCCAGAAATAATCCCACTCACCTATGTTCAATTAATCTACAACAAAAGAGGCAAGAATATACAATGGAGAAAAGACAGCCTCTTCAACAAATGGTGCTGGGAAAGCTTGATAGCTACATGTAAAACAATGAAATGAGAACATTCTCTCACACCATATACAAAAATAAACTCAAAATGGTTTACAGACCTAAATGTAAGATATGACACCACAAAATTCCTAGAAGGGAACATAAGTGAAACATTCTTTGATATAAATTGTAGATCAGTCTCCCAAGGCAAAAGAAATGAAAGCAAAAATAAACAAATGGGACCTAATCAAACTTAAAAGATTTCACACAGCAAAGGAAACCATCAACAAAATGAAAAGATAACCTATGGAATGGGAGAAAATATTTGCAAACGATACAATCCACAAGGGGTTAATATTCAAAATATACAAACAGCTCACACAACTCAATATCAAAAAAACAAACAACTCAATCAAAAAATGGGCAGAAGACCTAAACAGACATTTTTCCAAAGAAGACATACAGATGGCCAATAGGCACATGCAAAGGTGCTCAACATCACTAATTATTAGAGAAATGCAAATCAAACCCACAATGAGGTATCACCTCACATTAGTAGAATGGCTATCATCAATAAGTCTACAAATAATAAATGCTACAGAGGGTGTGGAGAAAAGGAAACACTCATACACCATTGGTGGGAATATAAATTGGTGCAACCACTATGGAAAACAGTATGGAGGTTCCTTAAAAAAACTAAAAACAGATCTACCAAATGATCTGGCAATTCCACTCCTGGGTATATATCCAGGAAAAAAAACGAAAACTCTAATTCGAAAAGATACATGCACCTCAGTGTTCACAGTAGCACTATTTATAATAGCCAAGCCATGGAAGCAACCTAAATGTCCATCAACAGATGAATGGATAAATAAATTGTGGAATATATATACATATGTGTGTATATGTATATATACAATGCCATTAGAAAGAATGGAATATTGCCATTTGCAGCAACATGGATGGACCTAGAGAATATTATGCTTCGTGAAATAAGTCAGAGAAAGACAAATACTACCTATCACTTATATGTGGAATCTAAAACTAATACACATGAATCTGTATACAAAACAGAAACAGACTCAGACATAGAAAACAAACTTATGGTTACCAAAGGGGAGAGGGTGAGGGATAAATTATAATGGATACAATAAGGATTTACTATACAGCACAGGGAATTATACCCAATATCTTATAAAAATCCATAATGAAATATAATTTGCAAAAAAACAAAATCACTGTGCTGTACACACGAAACTAAGACAATATTGTAAAGCAATTATATTTCATTTAAAAAAATAAGTTTATGGTCTTTCTGTAGTCACAGGAATAATGAACATGAAAGGTTTAATAGTAGCATAGGACTTCCCTGGTGGCACAGTGGTTAAGAATCCGCCTGCCAATACAGGGGGACACAGGTTCAAGCTCTGGTCCGGGAAGACCCACATGCCGTGGAGAAACTAAGCCCGTGCGCCACAACTACTGAGCCTGTGCTCTAGAGCCCGTGACAACTACTGAGCCCGTGTGCCACAACTACTGAAGCCCACGCGCCTAGAGCCTGTGCTCCACAACAAGAAAAGCCACTGCAATGAGAAGCCCACTCACTGCAACGAAGAGTAGCCCCCGCTCACTGCAACTAGAGAAAGCCCACCCACAGCAACGAAGACCCAACACAGCCAAAAATAAATAAATAAAATTTTTTCCAAAAAAAGTAGTATAATTTTGTAACTACAAAATATCAAAAGTTTATCTACCTTCAAATTTAATCATGCTAGTTTTTTTCCCCCCTCTGGTTCATTTTTAGTCTGTTAGATAAGTGAAAAATCAAATTTTCTTCTTTACATAAAAATAATCATAGAATCAGAAAAATTTAGAGCTAGAAAGAAATTTAGAGAATTTCTAGATGTACCAAGTTCAATCCTCTCCAAATCAGAGACATTCATTTAATTGCCTTTTTCAAAGTTAAAGAATGAATTGGAGGTGAAACCCTGGAATCCAGAATGCTTTTCCCACTTAATTCCTCAAGCTTACTGAGACACAACTTTGTGTGTGTACGTGAGGCAGTGAGGCAGTAGGGTTGAACTTGAGGTCTCTGAATCAGACTGTCCAGGTTTGAATCTTATTTCCTCCACTTATTATCTGGGTGTTCTTGAGCAAATTACTTAATCCCACGGTGCCTCAGTTTTCTCATCTGTAAAATGAGATAACAACTATACCTTCCCAACAGGACTTATGAAAAAGTTAATACAAATAAAGCTCACAGAATGATGTCTGACACACTGTAGGCATTTAACAAATGTCAGTAATCATTAGGAGTCTATCAATAAACACATGGACATGTACTTGCTAGGTTTTAAAATAGCCTAATTAGACTAGAATTGGAATACTAGATCATTTTTATGTTTTAAAATACATATACAATCACTGATATTTCATTTTGCCATATAAACAGTGCCCCCAAAACGGTTTCCTCATGAAGTACATGCAAAATTCCAGATATTAAACACATAATAAAGCTCACTTAATTTGAATACCATTTATTTTGTGATCACTTGAGCCCAGTGGTATACTCAGAATATGACACCCAAAAGGATCATTTTTTTTTCTAACACACCCTCCTCTACGTGACAAAATTATTTTTAGTAATGATCGTGAAATGAAACAAATAATAATAGCCAGGAAAGAAACAGACAGTGAAAATTCTTTTACTCAACTCCACGTATATGCAAATATAAAATAAATATTGCAGTACAAAAAAGGAAAAATGCAACGGAATTCATGTTTCTGAAAAAAGGAAAAACTTAAACCTACATATTGTTTTGTGGAAGTACTAAGTAATAACAATGCACCTCCTATTGATTCCTTCTTCAGTTTTGAAGTAAACATTAATAATTTAAAAAGAACAAATTTCAAAGTAAAAGATTTTTTAAATTCAATTATTCTGAAGAATAATTTCACATATTAACTAAATTTGTACTTACAAGCCAAAAATATTAGACTTTGTTTCCCTCAAATGTTACATGCAAAATGAAAACCCTAAGTGGTCATACAGAATGACAACACTGAAGTCATCAAGTCTGTTTCTTCATCCTTATAGTCGCTATGCAATCACTGCTTAAGAATCTACTATATAAATGCAAAGATATGGACCAAAGGGGCTGCAGACATGAACTGCACCTGAAGCCTTGAATTACCCTGAGTTTTTATGAATTTATTTGGAAAAATATCCATAGAGCTGAGTCTATGTTTATTGAAGGCCAACTGTATAACTGGGAGTTCTCTGATTTAACTTCTATGTAGAATATGATATTTATTAAAGGATCAATAATTAAAATGTGCTAATTTGAAGCTTACATATACATTACTAAAACTTAACAGTAACTACAGTAATTGTTTAGAACATAGACTCATAAGAAATTTTTCAGGGAGAAATATTTTATCATTGACACTGTTTTGAATTTCTGGTACACAGAAATTGCTGGTAATAAAAATTGGACAGACTTTTAGTGGGTTTATTATAGTTTAATTCCCTACAGACAATGAGAATTTTTGTTGCCTACACCCCAAGTGATGCTCTCATTGCTCCCACGCCTGGCATGCCACCGCTCAAGGTGAAATCTGCCACTGAGGTACTATCCTTGAACATGGGCTCGCTACGTTAAGCGTATTTAAGCTACTTATGAGAAAACGTTTTTAAAAAGAATGTTAATTGAGGACCTATTCAGTGCACGGTACTGTGCTTTGTTTTATCCACATAGAATGTAAGCACATGAATTTTGCTAGTTACAAGTCAATCACATTTATTCATTAAAGCCCTCTCAGCAGAATTTTTAAAGCTATTTTGTTAGCAGTTATTGTGTATACTTAAATTTTTAAATAATTATCAGAGTCACATATATTCCATTTTTCAAGCTTTTCATTAACTTAAATTGGCTTTCTCCCTGTGTGTTCCAAATAAGTGAGGGTGCATCACAAATCAACATTCAGAAGAGGTTTTAAAATATTAACATTTACATAAACATTAACAACTTAAAATCTCTTGATATTTTAAAATTTCACAACTCATGTGGCATCAGATTCATATGTTCTACTTTTTCAAGCAGCTACCTCAAGAGAACAAATTTTAACTCTAATAGCAATCTTTTTCATTCACAGGATCAACATAATCTCCAGTCTGCCTTCTCATAATCTTGCAGCTGCATACATGCACAAATTTTCTGGTTATGTGATTCTGGTACTCTTGAAAAGACAGTCTTTTTAACTGAAAGAAAATCTGACTTACCTCAAAAGGTACTTTGGTATGGGATAGCGTGCCAATTACAGCCACATTAGAAGCAGATATATCTGGCAAGAAAGTGACACACAAGCCTTAAAATTACAGTTAATTTCTTCTACTCCTATTTTAGGTCCTATTTTCTTTTATGCTGTGGGGATCCTTCACCCACAAAATCCCTCTCACTAGTCACTTACAGTCTACTAATGTCAAACCCGTTCCCTTTATAGCTCTAGGATTCCCCAACCTCTCCCATTGATAAGAATCACCTGGGACAGTTAAAAATAAAAATAACAGGCCACACTCCCGTAAATTAGATTCTAATGGGTTTGAGGTGAAGCTCCAGTATCTGATTTTAATCAAGTATCCTCAAGAGATTCTTACAGACGCATTTAAGAATAAACTAAAGAGGCCTGCCAGAGATCTTCACAGTTCCTCCAAATTGATCAGTCTCAAGGGCTAATCCTCCTTTGGGTATTAGGACTTAGGGTATTTGAAAATAGAGCAGGAGAAGTTTGGAGAAAGCAGAATACCATCTTGTCTACAACTCTGATTTAGGTTTCCAACATCCTAAAGAATGAAAGAAGTGGAAGATTTTAGTTTGGACAGGTGATGTGAAGTACGACACCACCAGGGAGCAGCATGGAGCTGATAAATTACACGTTTGGGGATTTTTTGACTTCACACTACCACATAAAATGGTGTACCTACATTTTCCATGAACTCAGATTACAAAAAAAACAAAAACAAACAAACAAAAACCCCAAAGCAGCACACTTAAAAGACACAGATAAAATATGTTAGCATGTAATTTCCAGTTTTCTCTCTCTAGAGGGTCTTCATTGACAGCTGTTGTAGGAAAAAATTTCCCTTGAAGTAGCCTTGCACCTGAATCCAAACCTGGTATTAGACTACAAAGATTCCAGGTAAACCAAAGTGGTGTTCCACTTTTTCTGTCTGCAAGTTTCAAAATACTTGTCCTACTCTTTTAACTAGCATTGTAACTGGATGCTTTTCAATGGTTTTAATCAAGTCTTTAGAGTTCTACTAAGTGTGAGGGTGGGGGGGGGAATGGGGTGGAAAACAACTTTAACAAGCTATGCCGAGGTTTTTTTTTTTAACACTTTTTAAAAGTGTAGTTGAAATGTTGCCACCACCTGTCAGAAAACTATACCCACCCAGCAATCCCATCCACCCTCCCAAGTTTTCTTGACTCATCCCCACTTTCTCTTTTCCAGTCCACATTAAATGTAGAAAAAAATCCTCTGGCAACCCAGGTAGCTTCTACAAATATCACCTCCAAGGGCTTTGTGTTCCTCTGAAATTCCATTACAGTTGGGTTAAGAAACATTGAAAGATGAGGGAGGACTTGAAGAAGGAATTTTACTTACTTCCCAACTTGCCAAAATTCGATACTCATTCCCTACCTAGAAATTCCTGTGTCTAAGAAAAGTATGATCCAAGCCCCTGTGGCAATTCTGTGACCTGGGTTTTGATTTCCATCTTCTAGCTAGAAAAGCTGAGGTGGGAGGAGGAAGAGGCAAGAATGACTAAGACATTCCTGGGAGACCAAATAGGCCTAACCAAAAAACAAACAAACAAAACAAAACAAAACAAAAAACCCACTCGAGAAGAGGTGTGAGAACCGGAAATCAAGGCTGTCTGCGGAGCTAGAGCCCATCCTGGAACTTAGCGTTCTAGAAAAGAGGGTTTCCAATCTTTTCAAGTATCTTAGCAAAAATGTCAGGACCCTACTGGAAAATGGCTAGTTTAGCCTGAATTGAGACGAGTAACAAAACCTATTCCGAATCCAGAAGCTGCTTAAGTGATTGTATTCCACTGCTCACAGCAGCACCTGCAGACATTAGAAAGAGTTGTATGGGAGGACTTTAACCTACAGAGAGTATTATGAGTGCATCCACAGCCCTCACGTACTCCACTTGCTCCACCCGCTAAAACCAAGAGCCACGGTCCTAAAGCAAGCATTCATTCTCCACGGGGTTGATGTTATCTCCAAGGGGCGAAATCTTACTCTTTTCATGTATAAAGCACAGATACACGTATGGTACATAAACAGCTATTCAGGATATGAATGGTATTATAATTTCATGGCGGGTGGGGAGGAAGGGACTGGTGAACAAAACGTTTAAAAAGGCTTTTCTTAAGAGAACGATAATGGAAAGAAAAAAAATAGGCTGAAGTAACACTGTCCTATAAGGGTCCTGAGCTAAAACCATCAAATGAAGGTCCTGACAGGTAATTTTCTCCCAGACAGCAGCCTAAGGGTCAAGGGTCTCTGATTCTGGTTCGATCTCGGCCACAAAGAGGTGTTTTCCTCTCCGTGCCTCAAACCTCAGAGGGCAGTGAATGCCCGCCGTTTGCTCCCTCACGGGGTGCCGTGTGTGGATGTGCCCAACAACTAGCAAAGAGCTTTGGAAACCGCAAAGCGCTGCACCAAAGCCAGAGGAGGTTTCTATTCTCGGCTGCACGAAATTCCCCGGGTGGGGCCCCCTCGGCCTCCGCACTTGTTGCTTCCCGGCCCCGCCGGCCTCCACCTCAGACCTTCTCTCCGCGACCCCCTCCTCTCTCCACAAGCGCACGCACAGCACCCCCCTCCCCCGGCCCCGCGACCCCCTCACCCACGCCACGAAACCGGCGCGCTCCGTTCAGGCCCTGGCGCCGGCCGAGTCCCCAGCCCCCATCCCCCTGCCCAGTTCCCGCCGACTGCCCGGCCCGCAGAGGCCGCCGTTTCCTAGACAGCCGCGCGGCCGCTCCGCAGCCTCCGGGGCGCGCGCGCCGACGGCGGGAGGCGAGGGCGCAGGCGCGGGCCCGGGCGAGCCGCCGGCGCGTGGCCGCGCGCGCCCCCGATCGCGGTGGGCGGAGGAGCGGAGGCAGCGGAGGCAGCGGCGGGCCGCGAGGGGGCGAGGGGGCGGGGGGGCGGAGAGGGGAGCCCCGGGAGCGCGAGCCGCGGACGGCGCCGCTGCAGAGCCGAGCGAATCCACAGCCCGGGCAGCAGGTATGTGTCCCCGCAGCCGGCCGTGGCCGGGGCTTCCCCTGCCACTCTTCCCGGGTCCTGTGGCCGGGGCGGGGGTGGGGGCCGGTCAGGGTTTGCAGGGTACGTGTCCGGGAGGGCTGGGATCTTACCACTGACCTTCATCCCCTCTGGTCGCTGTAGCAAGGCGAGGGTGCCTGGGGCAGCCTAGGGCTTCAGCTCCAGCCTGGGGATCTGCTTCTTGTCACATGCTTCTTATTTATTTTTGCAAACTGCCCTGGTTCGGATCCAGCTGCAGATGCCTTACCTCCCATTCTTTGCCTCTGTGTGCCATCTTGCATTTATTAATAAAACATGCAAGCTGGGGGTTGGGGATTGCTGCTGGGGGGGAATCCCATTGCAGTATAACAAGCGGGTGCCTATTTTAGGTTTTCAGGCGTGGTATTGAGGTGGAAATCCCACACCCTGGGGATTTGTAGCTTTGTTGGTCGTGACCACTTCCTAGTGGGCTTCCCCCATTTGTCTGGAGGCGCCACAGCGGCAGGATGGACTGATAGGAAGGGATGGTGGGTTTTCACCGTCAGGCCAAAACCCCGTTCTAGGGACAGGTGCAAGCTACGGCGGACAGTTCCCTGCTTGCTAACTTGCCAGGGTGGCTTAAAACCAGAAAATTGTATCCCTTGATTGCCGAGAGGAGGCCTTGAACAGAATCCCTGAGACTTGCATACTCAAACTCATTAAGGTTTTGCATCTGAAGATGACTAAAGCTTGCCACCTGTTGGAAGTTAGACCCCATGAAATCCCCCGTAATCCAGCCCACCAATCCCTGTTTCAGTCACTAATACTGAGATAGCAATAGGCCCATATTGATTCCTTCCATATTCTTTAATACTGCTTGGCTTTTGTCTCTTTTAAAATAAAACCTACCTATGATTTGATGCCCTATAGGTTATAGATTGAAATTACATGATTTGTTTATATTCCATACACATATAACATCATATCCTAAAGAGTAAATTTCTCTTCAGTGTATATGTTGCCTATTTCCCCAGCTTTTCACCTTGCTTCAAGAAACAGTTCAAAAAGTGGGATGTATGTAACTGATTACCTTTCTTTTTTTTCCCCCCTGAAATACTGTGGTGAAAAAAATAGTAAAAGCTAGAAATATAGAATGAAAATGGTTACCACAAGATGTTGGGGTATGGCAGCAGGACTGTAATTTCTTCTAAAATATATAGTAGTCAGAGTGCCACATCTAATCATGAGAACACATTTCTTAAATGCTCATATGTGCCAGGTACTGAGCTACAAGCTATTGGTACATATCTCATTTCATCCTCATAACAAACCTGTTATCTCCATGTTGAAGATAAAGAGACTAAGACTTAGAAAGGTTAGCTAACTTGCCCAAGGTCACACAGCCAGGGAGAGGATAAGGATGCAAACTCTAGTGCATCTGATTGCTGGGGGGGGTCAGTGGGGGGAGGATGAGAGTAGCCTTTAACCCTGGTGCTGCTGTTCCATCTACATTTTCATTAAGATCAAAGCTTATGCATGAGCACACAAGCTTGGATCTGATTTTCCATTTCATAGATTTCACATCAACCTTTGTGGCTCTCCAGTAGGAGAAACTGTTGTTTCAGAATGGGTTTGTGTGGAATTTTTTAAGGTGGCACTGAGCCTATAAACATGGGGTTCAAGATGTTTCCATTCAGCTCTCCCAAACAAGCAATTAAGTTCAAAAAGTTGTTTCCCTTCAGATTTAAATCTGTAAAATGTATATGCATCAGGTAGAATGAATTACGTTTTTCATTATCACATCCTACTCCAATCTTCTTGCCGCCCCGCACACTATCTTCTGGTCTCGCTGCCAGTCATTAGAACAACATTGTCTGTCATGCTTGTGTGTGACTGCCTTAACCAGGTGAAGGAATCCGTACAAGTCGTGAACCATAATCCAGTCTTTGTGATTGTAGCAGCTCTTCATTTGAAAGTTTTGGAATTTGTACAGTCAACAATGGATATAAATTTAATCTTTTTTTGGAAATGCATTATTATAATGCAGGGATTGGATTGTGCTGCACATTCCTAACAGTTCTCACAGACTTAGAAATCACTGTAGTTGCATCAATGGGAAATTCACTCGGGGGGGCTACAAAGTTTTATGCTCAGGTCACGTATTTGAGATGGTGGTGAGAAAAGTACAGCTCAGTGGAAGGGGTTATTTGAAAATTATATCCCATGGAAATTACAGCTTTAATGATAAATTGAGGAATAATATTAGGTCAGAAATAAAAGACTCTTGTAAATTCTATAAGGTCTGTTTTCTTTCTTGACTGGTTTTAGGACACCATCATGTTACTTTTTTCATTATACTCTATTCTGTTGATAGTAAAGTAATTTGTTATAGCCGTTTTGCCTCATGGAAATCACTCGGTTTTGGAAGAGCTCAGCCCCAGTGCTTGTGGAAATGCTGAGATGGAGTCTTTCTGCCCTGGGGTTTTCCAGTCTATGATCAGATAAACTCAAGATGAGTCCTGATGTTACTGGAAAAAAAGCAGAAAGCAAAGAGAGGTGCTGCTTGATTCTGGGGAGCAAATTGGTTTTCCTATGGGGAGCACCATTATCTTCTTCAGTCAGAAGTCTCATGATTAAAAAGCATCTAAGAAGTCTACTTTCTTCTGTTCAAGCAGGATTTTATTTACTGCAGACCTGAGCACCCTTTTTTGGTGCAATGGTCAATTTGAGGAATGTTAAAATGTTTCTGACTACATATTTGTTTTCTTGAAACATATGTTTACACTGGGAAAAGCCATATGAACAACTATGGATGCTTAAGCATTATTTTTTTTTATTCCCCTCATCAAGGGTTTTTTCTTCTTATTTTTGGAAGTGGGGAAGCAACTAAAATTTTTCCAAGCTATATAACTAGCATGCATTGCAGTGACTGATTGTAATGCACATTTTAATGCATTGTTGAGTAAGATACTGGGAACTGGCATATTTGACTTTCCTTGACTGACCTTGTAGGCTACTTAGTTGTGAAATGTCTTGTTTTCTTAACAGTATTTCTTAACTCAGTAGTCTCTAAAATGAGATTTTTTTTTTCAATGTCAACAATCTTGAATCACAGTAGTTCACAGCTTACTCTGAAATACTTGATTTTCACCAGTCTTCTTTTTCTCTCCTTGATGGAAGCTATAGCAAGCGTTTTAATTTTATTTAGAAAGCAGTTCACAACCTGCAAGTTAAGCCATCCCCTTTCCAGACTGAACCAGTCAGAGTACACAAATGCTGGCCAGGCACACCCACCATAGGACCTTCTCCTATAGAGAACCCTAGACCTCCTGCTGGACTTACATGCGCTCATTTTCCCCATATGGAAGATTTAAGAGGTCCTAAAGTGAGCTCACACCAGTGGGCCTTGGGTACAAGGTAGGATGGAGGCTACTTGTAGGAAAGAGTCAGGAAATCACTTCTCCTGTACCAACACTAGTCTATATTGTGATTTCTGCTTGCAAATATGTATTCATTATAAAATGTTTGATCATTACATAGAGAAGGTAGAGGTCCATGGTTAGAATCTTTGATATTCTTATACTTTAGTGAGACCACCATTAATAGTTTGGTATAGATTTCTCTGGATTTTTGAATGTGGATACTAAAATGTTACTGTTTGCCAACAATACTATACATAGATGCACACTATTTTGCAGTTTCTCTTCTTGCACTTGGTAGTAGACTTTGGACCTCTAGAAGGCCCTTGAATGGCATACTTTCAGACACGGCCACAATGGGAACTAGATGAGAGGAGCCCTGTAACCAGGGGTAGAGGAAGGGAACTAATGTGTGCTGGGTAGGAACCTGGCATTAGCTGTGTCCTGGGATAGGTAGTTTCACATTCCATATCTCCTTTAACCCTTTGCAATGACCCTTTGTGGTCAGCTGTTTCTAGATTAGGAGAGAAGAGCCCAAGGTCCATGACATAAGGAGCAGAGCTGAGATTCAGACCCAGGTCAGTGTGGCTCAAAATCTGGGCCTTCTCCTTCTTTTCACTCTGATTGCAGGATGGAGAGTGCTGTGTCCCATCGTTCTCTGGCCTCCCATCCTCCTCTGCCTCTGCCCATCCACACAGGCCTCCTTACTGTTCTCCTGCCTTAGGGCCTTAGCACTAGTGCTTCCGTCTCCTGGACTGCCCTTCCCGCAGATTCTTGCATGGTTTGCGCCCTCACCTCTTTCTGGCTTTGCTCAAAGTCTCACCACTCCTTTAAAACTACACGCCCTCCCACAGGCATTCCTGTTCCTCCTCCCTGCTTTGCTTTTATTCATAGCCCTTCTAAATATACTATATAAATCTCCCACAGAGAATGAACACTCCAGAGTACAGGGATTTTGTCTATTTTGTTCACTCCCCTAACCCTGGTGCTGTGGAAAAGAACTGACAGGTCACAGTGGCATCCTTGAGTATTTCCAGCCTCCCACACTTTTTGTTTTTTGTAGCCCTTACAGTTCTGGTAGTGAGCAGTGAAACCTCTCAAATGCAAAGGCTTTATATGTGTTTGGGGGCAGGGGGAACAGCAAGGAAAGTAGAGAAGAATTGGGAGAGATGTTGTCTTACTCTTGAGTCGAGGTTAGGAAGAGAGGAACCTCCCAGGTAGAGTCAGCCCCGTAAAGATGGAAAGAAAGTCTCCTGAGGGCTGGGCTGTATAACAAGGCAGCAAAAGCTACATGCGGACATGGCCTGGGTTGGGGAGGAGACCTGTGTGGGTTCCCCTCTATTTGGAGTGCAAAATATTTTGAAGACTTCCAAGAATGGTGCTCCAGATTCCACCAACTTTCCCATGGCCTGAGTCACTAGAAAGGAAAAGGAATCTGTGGACGTTCACACAGGCAGGTTAATCACTGCACTACCAGCTTCAGCATCTTGCTTTTTTTTTTTTTTTTAAATACCTGTTGGTGCCTTCCCCCCTCCCCTCCCCCTCCCCTTCCCCCTCCCCTCCCCCTCCACCCCCTCCTCCCCCTCCCCTCCTCCCCCTCCCCCTCCTCCCCCTCCTTCTCCCCTCCTCCCCCTCCTTCTCCCCTCCTCCCCCTCCTCCCCTCCTCTCCCTCCTCCCCTCCTCCCCCTCCTCCCCTCCCCTCCCCTCCTCCCCTCCCCTCCCCCTCCTCCCCTCCCCCTCCTCCTCCTCCCCTCCCCCTCCTCCTCCTCCCCCTCCTCCTCCTCCTCCCCCTCCCCCTCCCCCTCCTCCTCCTCCTCTTCCTCTTCGGTGTCTTTAATTGCTGCCTTAGGCAGTCGGAATTATCTGCCGGGAGAGAATTCCCCTCCAAGAAAATGCAGCCTCCCTAAAACTGCTTTTGATTGTGATGGAAACTACTCAGTAGCTAGGACAGGGGCTGATAACTCAGTTCCCACAGCTCATTAAAACAAAGAATTTTAATAAGTATTTCTGCCTTTTGCAGCCCAGGTATTTGGAAGTCCAGACTGCAGTCAGGCAGCTCTTCTCTGGATTTCATTCTCAAGCCATAAGGCATGCAATGCTTTCTGCTACTCTTGGTTCGAAACAAGTCCGAAGCAAGTTATTTCATCCGTGATCCTCTCAGTCTCCCACCCCAGTTTCAGAACTGCCATCATGTCCAGCCAATGCCATATATAGTATGGTCAAGTACCTTTCTCCCATAACGATTTCCCTTCAAACAGTTAAATCTTTGGTTTTACCTGAGTTTAACGCAGTGTTTTTAAAAAAAAAAATTTCTGTGACACTTGCTAATTCTCGTTTAACCATGGCTACTAAAATTTGTTAGTTTTGCCCTTCAAAACAAAAGAACAAGGTGAATTATACTTGTAATCCCTCAAATAAAGAAAATGTTCCATTGTTTGGGAGGGCATAGTCTCAAAAGAGAAGCCTGGAAAATTCTCTCCCATCTCTCCCTGTCCTTCCATTATCAGTTTCTACCCAGGACTCTATCACTCCCCACTTCATGTCCTGCCAGGAACCCCGGTCCCCACCCTTCTACGAAACAGAACTCTTAAAGGTCACGCCTTATTGCCTAATCACAAATCCAGTGGCCCTTTCTCAGATTTCGTTCCTGATGGCTCAGCAACATCTGACCCCATTGACTCCACTCCTTGAGATGCTGGCAGCTTCTTCCTAATGTGCCTGGTCTTTCCTCAGCTCCTATCCTTCCTGTTCTATCAAGAGGCAGTCTGGAGAAGCAGTTAAGAGTGTGGGCTCTGCCCAAGGGGTGAATCCTGGCTCTAGCCCTTGCTAACTATGTGACTTTGCAGGAGTGATTTACAACCCTGTGCCTCAGTTTCCTCCTCAGTAAAATGGGAAGAAGAGTGGCTATGTCATAAGGCTGTCAGGAAGAGGATGAAATGAGTGTGCCTAGAAAACAGTAAGCACTCAGTCAGTGTCACCTTTTATCATTATAACTTCCTGTTTGGATGCCTTTGGAGACTCTCTTGTAGCTGCAAGATAAAACCGTAACTTTAGTGCCTGATTAGTTTGCTTCCTGCCCCTGACCCTTTCCAGTGTGTGCCCACTTCCGAGCCTTTGCTCTGCCCCTCCTTCCCTGGCCAGAGGAGGGAAAGAGAGCTGAGGGCTGTGCCTGCCTGGAGGCTCTGAGCACAGACCGCCTTGTAATGAAAGACATCCTCCCTTGGGCACCAAGCCTATCCCTCTCAGGCAGATTATAAATTACTTAAGGACACCAGCTGTGATTTATACTTAAAAAAAAATATACGCCTCAACATTTAGCACTATACTTTACACATAGTAGGAATTTAACTCATATCTTTGGACTGCCAAAACATTATAGGTTTTCTTGGTCCTTCCAAAATCCTTTTTCCTCCTACACTGAAACTTCTATTGATCAGTCCTAAAGCCCAGTTAAGCTTTATATGGGAAAATTGAGTCAACACCACAGGGCGAGTTAACCACTTCTACGTTTTTGGAATGAGGAGGGATATACAGAAATCATTAAAATAATGGGATCACAGGGAGTAATTTAATGCTTTTTAAAAGGAGTTTGAAATGCTACCAACCCATGAAGCTGTTAGGATTTTATAGTGTGTGGAGCTTTTTTCTGTCCTCACACCATCACTCCCAAGTAAAGTGAGCCCTGAGGGTATAAGTGGAAAATCTTCAGACCTTGTCACAGGCCTGCTCCTGAGCCAGTGCTCTAGTCCTGTTTTCTTTCCCCTTACTACCCAGGTGAAGAGGACATTGAGGTTGAATGAAGATCAAAGGAAGGGCCGCCTACTTAAAAAAAAAAAAATTAATCCCGTTCCTGACGTTCTTCGTTCTTTGTTGGCATGGCAAATGTTCCATCAGTTTCTGCTGTGTCTCTGAGGTCGTGTACAGTCACAGAGTTGGGCTACCAATAAAACCAATAGAATTTGTGCTTCCCCTGGAAGCCTTAAGGACCATGTTCTTTGCATCTTGAGATTCTATAGCAGGGTTTTTAAACCTCAGCACTTTTGGGACCGGATAATTCCTTGTTGGGGGGAGCTGTCCTGTGTACTGTAGGGTGTTTAGCAGTATCCCTGGCCTCTACCTATTAGATGCCAGTTGCACTACCACCCTCCCCCAGTTGTGATAACCAAAAACGTCTCTACACGTTGCCAGATGCCCCCTGGGAACACTTGGCATCTCCCATTTGAGAACTGTTGCTCTATAGAATCAATCAAGAAAACTCAGCATCTTACCGTTTTGTAGAATACCAGAGTTTAGACAGTTGGGGGCAATTGAAGATAAAGATTTTAATAGCTATGAAAGGTAAATTTGGGTTTGAAATTACTAACACAGAGAAAATTTAGTGTTAATAAGCAGTTCTAGAGTCTATCATAAATAAGAAGAAGTAAACAAATGAAGCAGTTACAGAAATTGAGACCATTCAGGTCTGAACACAACAGCACAGTCTAGGACTGTTTCAATCATCCTTGGAGTATTTTTGTTGGAATTGTATTTAAGTGCCCCACATACTTTTAGGCATTTGACAGTAAGTATATTAAACCAAAATTCATTAATATTTCTAGTGAAATCTTGGTTGATTACCAATGGAGAAAATTATATTTGACCTAAGGTAGGCTGGCTCTCTTCACCAGAGTCTGCTTCTGACCACAAACCTGCTTGAAAACAGCACTTTCAGGCACTTCAGGGGCGAAGTAGGAATGACAAGGCACTTTGGGCTTTGGTGAAGGGCAACAGTTGATCAGCGATCTCCATGGCTATTAGAAAATTTAACTGTATACTTGTGATTTGAAACCCACCTCCAACTGACAGTCACCATTGTGTTCTTTCTAAATGCAGTAGCTAATTTGCATGCCATACCCCAAAACTGAAAGTAATAGTTAAACATACAGCTTTCTGAAAAACGTTAAGGCTCCAGCCTTAGGAGAGACCTCCTTTGGTCAGAGATCACATTTGGTATATTAATTGCCTTTGAAAAGGAAAAACATACACAGAGAAGACCCCAAGATGCTCACTACCCGAGAGTAGAGAAATAAGCCTTGTGCAGTTTCTTGAATCAAGAAGGTCAGGTGGAATTACTGATTCCACAGGTAATTGTGATCATCTTCAATGTTCCAGACTTGTGCTAATAGGTAGAAGGAACTCCAGTGCTGTGGACTGGATGGGGACCCCCAAAATGCATATGTTGAAACCCTAGCCCCCAGTGTTATTGTATGTGGAGATAGGATCTTTAGGAGGTAGCTGTCTGCAAGCCAGGAAGAGAGCTCTCACCAGAACTAGACCATACTGGCACCCTGATCTTGGACTTTTCAGTCTCCAGAACTCTGAGGAAATAAGTTTCTGTTGTTTAAGCCATGCAGTCTATGGTATTTTGTTATGGCAGCCCGAGCTGACTAATACATCCAGCATCCTCATTGTACAGATGAGGAAACTGGACCCAGAGAGGTAAACGACTTTCCCACGGTCAAGCTACTAGTTAATGGTAGAACTGGAACACAAAACCTAGGTTTCCTGACTCCTAGTCCAATGTCTATTCCCCTTTCCCCACTGCCTCGGGTCATATAGCACTTTTTTTTTTTTTTTGCGTTACGCAGGCCTCTCACCGTTGCGGCCTCTCTCATTGCGGAGCACAGGCTCCAGACGCGAAGGCTCAACAGCCATGGCTCACGGGCTCAGCCGCACCGCGGCATGTGGGATCCTCCCAGACCGGGGCACGAACCCGTGTCCCCTGCATCGGCAGGCAGACCCTCAACCACTGCGCCACCAGGGAAGCCCCATATAGCACTTTTATTCATTATCTCTAGAACCCGTGGCTCATCACAGTCTTTATACTTGCCCTGTTTATCTCAGCATTGTTGTGAGGATCAGTGAGATGGTACAAAAAAAGGCAGTTTAAGTTTCTGAACTACAAAATATTTTACTAATATAAATAGCATACTCAACTCAGATTGTGCCTGGATAGCAGGAATCTATTTGGCTCTGAAAATTGTAAGTTGACCTCTAGTCAAGTTGGAACTTCTGTGAGGTAGTATTAGGCTAGGAGGTCTCAGGTAGGGGGGTTGGCCCTTAGCGTTAGGGAATGAATCAGAGGACGGAGAAGGCAGAAGGAGGTAGGGCACCTGGTTCAGTGGTGTACCATCTCGAAGAACAGCTGAGAGCAAGACAACTGCTCTTTTTTGTTGAGTTGTAAAAGTTATGGGTGATGTGAGTTTGCCTAGTAAGAGAAATGTCCCTCTTATAAGGACAGAATATCAGAGCTGGAAGAGAGCTTGTGGTACCACTTGGAGTTCCTGGTGGTAAACAACAGAACAGTTGATGAACTACAAAATATTTTATAAATGTAAATACAACCATTCTCAACTTTTATTTATTGAAAATATATCATGAAGGAATATGCTTATCTGAAAGTAACAGAAGGTCTGAAAAACAGTGGCTTGAATAGGTAAATGACTTATTTTTATTGTGTAAGAAGTCTAAAGGTGGTGGTCCAGGCTTGCCTTGCCGCTCAGAGATATCATCAGAATCTAGGGTTCTATTTAGCATTTTGTTCCTCATGGTCATGAGCAGCTGCTTCACCTCCAGGCATTTCATCTGTATTCCAGGCAGGAGGAAGGAGAGGGACAAGTGTGAAGTGCAAAAGCTTTCTCCTCTCCAGTGCAAAAGCTTTCTCCTCTCCAGGTTTTGCCTTCATTTGGGGGAAGGGACTTATTCCTTTATTTTAATAATCAGAACTGTATCACATGACCACTTCTTAATGCAAAGGCATCTGGGGATTCAAGTATTTTGCTTTCTAGCTTCTAGGGTAGAGGGAAACAAGGGAGAAAGAGGTTGAATGGGGCTTGTGAGTCAAGTTGAAATAACTATCACAGAAGAACATGGCATTTCTGCAGAATCATAGGGGACTAGAGAGCCAGCCTCAGCAAATAAGCAAGGTGGCCAGGCACAGCTCGAGGGCACTGGGCACTCCTGTACTCTTCTAGGCTGGTCACTTCCAGTCAGCATTCATGCCATACCCCTGGACTTCTCATTCCACCACAGCTAGACTTTTGCATTCTTAAGGATTCAAAGTCCTCAGCTGAGCCTGGGTCACATTTCCATGCTGTAGTATATGGGAGGGGTAGGGAATGAGACTATATGGCCTCCTCTTGGGCTTCCGTGATGGACCAGGAAGGAGTCTGCCTGCATCCCATCTTGGAATTCCTCCAAAACAAGAGGGTAGTCCAATGCTTTGTAGCCACAAATATTCACCATCCCCCTATTTTATAGATGGGGACCCTGGAGCCCAGAAGGAGGAAAGGGCTCAGGCTGTACCACTGAGTGGGTGAAGGGCAGAGGCGGGGTTTTGTCTTATCCTCGTGCACCCGATCTGGTTGGTTCCAGGGAGGCAGCTCCCCTCAGTCTTCCCCTCAGAGTCCTTGACATTCCCTAAGGTGAGGGGATTTGTCCTTGGAGGCGGCCCCTCCTTTTCCCAGCAGTCCGTGGGCAGTTCCCTTTCTCTCCCCAGGACCTTCCCGGCGGCTCCTTCCACTTTGTGTAATGTCTTCCTTTCCAAAAGTAAGAACTACCCTCCCACCTTGCAAACAACACTTAGGACTCTTCTAAGAGAATACTGACTGGGATTTTTTTTATGAAGATACTGGGTGGTACGTATCCCCACCTTCTAAAGAGGAACAGCTGGGCACAACCGCTCAAGATTTATGTAAAGGTGGTTGAACTTTTCTGGCTGCCATCACCCACCTATATAGCCTGTGTGAAGAAAAGACTAGACATTCAAGGAGAGTTGATTCCCTGGGCAGAGTGTGAGGGACAGTGCAAGGGTGGGGGGTGGGAGAGCGGGGAGAGCCTTGATTCCAAGGGAGAGGGCTCCCAGAGCACCATCAGTTTGGTGCCCCTGACTCAGATCCTTTGGAGATTCCCATAAGGCCTTTTCAGAAGTCATAGCTGCATCCCACGGCACATTCGGCATTTGGACACCAGCCCAGAGAATGCTGTCAGCTGAGGGAGATCTAGAAACAGTCAAGTGCAGAGACTTTAGTCCCTTGACTTCAATCCTTGACAACTCCCCCACCCCAGGCCCACCAGTGATCCTGGGAAACCAGAGCCGTGGAAGAAGGGGAGGAGGAG
Organism: Grampus griseus; assembly: GCF_964374135.1. Taxonomy (NCBI): domain Eukaryota; kingdom Metazoa; phylum Chordata; class Mammalia; order Artiodactyla; family Delphinidae; genus Grampus; species Grampus griseus. The sequence goes on along the minus strand of NC_139018.1, from coordinate 119,263,633 downwards.
AGAAAGCAGATTTCACTCCCTTCCCCATCGCAAGACCTCAAGCTGTGAGCCATGATCACAGACAGTCTGAGCCACGATCAGGGAAAGAGCTTTGAGCTGGATGTGAGATTGAAGACTTGATTTAGACCAGATGAGTTTTTGTTTTTTGAAACACCTGAAAATTAGTCTTAATGGCTGAAATGAGGTGGTTCTCGAAAGTGTAACCAGAAAGCTATAGAGTCTGTTTGAAGACAAAGGTTGGAGAGAAATAAAGCTGTTCTAGTCGTAACCACATTCAGGCTGTTATTACTCTCCTTTTCCAAAGATAACATTCCAACTTTTGAGAAGAAGCACGGGACTAAGGTATGAGGATTTCTGGAGTCCAGCCCCAGCTATTCCACACGCTAGGAGGGCAGCTCTAGAACAGTCACTTTACTCTCCTGGGTCTTGGCATCTTCTCCCCAAATGATGGGATTGTGCTTTGTGGTTTAGGTGTTCCAGAATAATTTCTCTACTCCTCTGAACCGTGCAGTGACTTAAAACAGCAGGACAAAATAATTCGCACAGTGAGTTTGCTTTTCAAATTGTATTTCGGTTCTATTTGTTGGAAGACTCAAGCATAGATGAATGGCATTTGGCAGGAGAAAACCTTAGTACACCTGAAACCTTTAATTATACACGATAGGCAGCTCTGTAGCTTGGTCTGTGTCAAAAGATGCCACATTATCAAATGACACGTGGTAGAGATATTCAGAGTTTTTGCAACAGCTCGTTCATCTGTAGCATGATTGGCCTGTGTCAGGTAGCATCCACGTTTTCACCTGAGTCTGCGTTTGAAAACCTGAGGGCTCCTGTATTTAGATTAAAGGCCTCTTGTCTGGTTCCTGTGGAGATGAGTCCGTTGAAATTGATGACACTCAATAGGAAGTTTGGGGCCCATAGCTAGTGACACGTATTTATTTCCAGAGTTTGTATGTAGTTAAATATTATCACCACACTAGGTATAAGTTTTATACACAGCTCTTTATGTATTTTGTTACATATGTAATATATAAAAATCACACATACGTAATACATAAATACTTTTCCTGCAATAAGAAAATCATACGTAATCATATGTAACCCTAAAGATAATTATTATTCCCCTTTTGTTCCTATCCTTTCAGACTTGTTATACATGTATACATATATTAATTATCTTTTTCTTTTCATTATTATTTTGGTAAAATACACATAACATAGAATTTACCAGTTTGACTAATTTTTTTTTTTTTTTTTGCGGTACGTGGGCCTCTCACTGTTGTGGCCTCTCCCGTTGCCGAGCACAGGCTCCGGAGGTGCAGGCTCAGCGGCCATGGCTCACAGGCCTAGGCGCTCCGCGGCATGTGGGATCTTCCCGGACCGGGGCACGAACCCGCATCCCCTGCATCGGCAGGCGGACTCTCAACCACTGCGCCACCAGGGAAGCCCCAGTTTGACTATTTTTAAATGTACAGTTTAGTGACATTAAGTACGTTCACATTAAGTTCTGGAGATCTGTACGAAATAGAGCCTATCATTAAGTACATTCACACTGTTGTGCAGCCATCACCACCATCCACGTCCAGAACTCTTTTCGTCTTGTGAAACCGAAACTCTGTACCTGTTAAACACAAAAACTCCTTTGCAGCTCCACGACCCCCTACACACACTCTGTGTTATTGATGTCACAGATTTTCTCTTTATATCTTACATTTTTAGGTAGTATAAGTTCAGTTTAATAACCTGCTGAAGACAGCAAGGAGGCCTGTGTAACCAAAGTGCTGTGACGAACGGGGTAGGAAATGAAACTGGAAAGGGAGCTTGCAGGGCCTTGTGGACCATGGTGAGCACTTGGACTTCATTTAAAATTAACTGGGACATCTTTGGATAGTGGAGGGCAGAGGAGTAACATGACTTAGTTTTTCTCAGAAGGTTCACTGGGCTCCTCTTTAGAGCGTGACTGGTAGGGGTTGAGAGAGGAAACAGGAGAGCAGTGGGGAGGCTCTTTCAGGTGAGAGTTGATGGTGGCGTGGATCAGGTTGCTGTCAGTGGAAGCAGAGGCAAGTGGTTGGATTCTGGATATATGTTGAAGGTAGAGCCGGTAGGATTTGCTGATGGATTGAATGTGGGGTGGGAGAGAAAGAGGAGTCAAGGTTGACTTCAAGGTTCTGGGCTTGAGCAACTGAATGAAACTGCCATTTGCCGAAGTGGAGACGGAGGAGGAGGAGATTTTAGGTGGGGGGAAATGAAGAGTTCTGTTTCAATCACGTTAAGTTTTACAGTCTATTAGATGTCTCACTAAAGAAGTTCAAGTAGGCAGGCAGATATGCAAGTCTGGAGTTCAGGGGAAAGAATGGGGCCAGAAATAGAAATTTTGGAGAAAGCCTGTGTGGATGACATTTTAAGCCGTGAGATTGAATGAGCTCACCTAGGCCCTGGCAGAGAGGATAGATGTATAAGATATGAGGCTTGAGTACTGAGCCCTGGGGCACGTCACCATTTAGAGGTCAAGAGGAGGTGGAGGACCCAGGAAAGGAAACTGAGAAGGAACATCCAATGAGGGCAGAGAAAAAGAGAACAAAATACTTCAAGAAGAAGGAATGAGCGGTCCGTTGTGTCTAATGCGGCTGAGAAACTGAGTGTCGTATTTAGCAACGTGAAGGTCATGGCTTGTACTTGGGATGCGGCTCCCGTCACCAGGGTCTGTGTCTAACCGATGATGTGGGGGGGACTCCTGAATCAGGCAGTTCTCCTTCCTTTTAGTGCTTCTGATTCTTAGTGGTCTTCTGTCAGATATTCACATACATTTTGAAATTGGGGCTATATTTTGTCTACACAGATGCTTCACCAAATCCTGTCTGGGAGGAGAGGAAGACACTTTGGGTCCTCTAACTTTCCTTCCTGAAAGATCTATGCCATATTTCTTGATAGAAAATCACATTCCCTGTCTTAACAGTTACCACTTACGTAAAAGAACTTTACCTTTTAGCTGAATGTTAAACATCTCATCCTCTAGGAGATAATTATCTAATTTTCTAAATCAGTTGACTCAAAACAAGTATTCTCTCTTCTCTTGGACCTTCCAAGCAAACAGGTGTTTTTTTCCTGCCTCACAATGGCGAGCAGTCTTGTTTTGGTGTGATCTGTGCTTTAACCATCACTAGTTCCCCTTACATTCATCAACCAACAGTTATTTAACAAAATTCCGACAATAGACTGTATTATATGCATCGAGTCTAATTGGAGAAAGAAACTCTCAGGAAGAGTTTATCAAGTCCCAGGCACAAGTGATTCCCACGGTCAGGGTAGGAAGACCTCAGAGGAAAGCAGGATTGTGAGAAGCTGTGGAGAGTAAGAAAATGTCATGCCCTGGGAAGGCGAGGGGTTAGCTGGGCCTCAAAAGGTAGAAAGGATTTGAAGAGGTAGAGTAAAAGATAATCATGCCAGATATTTGATATCATAGTCAAATTTAATGCTAATTGCAATTACAGTTTATAGTGACAGATTGGCCTGAAGAGATGTCAGAGATAATTCACATTGAATCATGAGCCCATGAAACCCATTCACACTGGCCGGTGCTTGAGAGGCCTATGATATCAAGATTCTAGATTTCCTTTCAGAGGGATATTGATGGTATATAGCGGTAGTGAGGTGCCTTAGAATTTAGAAATAAGATTGCCTTAATTTAGCTCTTCAGTCTCATTCATGTATGAGACACTGAAGATGTATGAATACAGATAGATAGGTCCAGTGTTCAAAAGCCTCGAATGGTGGTGCCAAATCCCCCCAACTGCGAAAGATACTCACATGAAGTCCCCAGAACCTGTAAATGTTACCTTATTTGGAAAAAGATGTGATTAAGTTAAGGATCTTGAGATGAGGTAATTCTGGATTATCAGTATGAAAGTCACGGAGAAGAAGACGTGGCAGTGTGGCCACGGAGGCAGAGATTGGAGTGATGAGACCCAAGCCAAGGAACACCTGGAGTGACCAGAAGCTGGAAGAGGCCAGGACCAGATTCTGCCCCAGAGCCTTCAGAGGGAGCCCAGCCCCACTGACACACTGGTTTTGGACCTTTGGCCTCAAGAACTGTAAGAGAATAAATTTCTATTCTTTAAAAAGAATACCACCAGGCTTCCCTGGTGGCACAGTGGTTGAGAGTCCACCTGCTGATGCAGGGGACACGGGTTCGTGCCCCGGTCCGGGAAGATCCCACATGCCGTGGAGCGGCTGGGCCCGTGAGCCGTGGCCGCTAAGCCTGCGTGTCCGGAGCCTGTGCTCCACAACGGGAGAGGCCACAACAGTGAGAGGCCCGCGTACCGCCAAAAAAAAAAAAAAAAAAGAATACCACCAAGTTTGTCGTACTTTGTTATAGTAGCTACAGGAAACTAATGCAGGCGGTATTAGTTATTATGGTATTAAACAAATTGTAAATGTGGGTTTGGAAGAACCCAGAACTTTAGTTAAGGTTACCTGCTTTGTGATCTTAGGGAGGCAAGTCCAGACATAACTGTAATATAGCAAGTTTAAACATAATCATTTAACACCCTGTTTAGAGGACAGCTATGTGAATGGAAGTGGGGCAGTTGGCCCCAGACCATGGAGAAGAAGAGCCAGAAAACCAGAAACTTGCCGTGAATGCTGCAGACAGGCGGGCCTGAACTTTGCGGTCTGTCATGGTACAGGGAAGGCCACTGGGCCTCTCTATGGCCTGGATGGAGTCCCTTCCTCTTTGCTTGCTGGGTGGTGCCCTGCCTCCTTGCTTTCATTCCATACAACTTACAGTCACTGATCAGCTTCCAGGTGTGCTGACTCTGGGCCCCTGCCAGTGAACTTGAGCATTTTGGATCCTGAAAGAGAAGCTTTCTCTCTTTCTCACACACATACAGATCAATACATTTGCAGCCTTGTTTTTATTCCTTGGGAATTTGATTAGCATGATTTAGCTAATCATGCTAAGGTTGACTCAACCTTGAGATTGACAAAACTAGAAGCCGCATCCTGACACTTACTGAATTTGCCAGCCAAAGCCACACGATGAGACTTTTTGATAGACAGCCTTCAGATCTTCCAGATACTATCTAGTGTTATTGTTGATCCCTCCCTGCTAACTCAGGGACATCATGCTTCTCCCTCAATTTAAAATCTGGGAAATGCATTTATTCAGCAGACATTTTTTCTTGGCGCTCACATATAGGGGTGTAGCTAGGGGCTGGAGAGCTCCTAAACATGCCCTTTAGGGAGAATGACCTCAGCTCCTGTATTTGTTTCCTAGGGATGGTGTAACAAAGTACAACAAACTGAGTGGCTTAAAAGAACAGAAATTCATTCCCTCACAGTTCTGGAGGCCATAAGTCTAAGATCAAGGAGTCAACAGGGCTATATTCCCTCCAGAAGCTCTAGGGGCGAATCCTTCTTTGCCAGTTCTGGTGGATTCAGGTCTTCCTTGGCTTGTGGCCTCATCGCTCCAAGCTCTGCATCTGTCTTCATTTGACCTTCTCTGTCTCCTCTTCTGTCTCTTATATGGAAAGCTGTCATTGGATTAGGGCCTACCCTACTCCATATAACCTTATCTTAACTAATTACAAAGACTGATTTCTGAATAAGATCACATTCTGAGGTTCTGGGTGGACATGAATTTTGTGGGGACACTATTCAACTGACTATATAGCTCCTCAAGTTGGAAAAGCTGTCAGGGCTGGAATGAGTCTTAGGTTATGCTAAAATAAATGTGAGTCAACTACAGCACAGACTAAGTAGATACCAATTTGTTAAGTGCATGGGCTGTAAGATAATAAGGAAGCTTGGTAACGATCAAGAGACCACCCTCTCTGGTGGCAGCAGTGATACACAATGATGTCTCCTGTTAATATCCCTAAAGGCACCTCTCCAAATGGGGAACCTGCCCATCTGGCTCTCCTGCCCTCCTCTAATTCAGATCACTCCAGCAGTACTGCTCTCTACAGGTGGAACTAGTTCCCACATCGCCTGCTGTTCTCTGTGGGTGTGGATACCTGTCTCCTGGTGCAGGATCTTCACAGCTTTGTAGCTTTCCATGGACACTGGCAATTCTTCCAAAGGCTCTTTTTCTCCTCTTGGGATAGGTTTGTCTTCTAAGGGCTGCCCCACCCATAGTCACTCTGGTTATCACCCAAGTTATTGCCATCTTGGCATTTGTGCCCCAAGCTCAAAAGGTCACATGAAGGCATGTCTCCATGGCACTCTTGGACTCCATGGGACTCTGTGGAGAAGTTATTGATCTCATCTTTAGTTAGGTTAGCCTGTGATGTACTCCAGTGTTGGTTTTTTTCTGATCCTTCCCATCTCAATAAGAAGACAATGTGTTCTATGCCAAAGTGTTACATTCTAGCCTCCCAAACTGTCTTCTTATTCCTCATACACTGGTATGAGACCCTGGAGGGCACATTATGCAAATTAAACTGACCCTATAGGCAAAAACTGCCTGTCCCACCTTGCACTGTGCCTAGGCTACAGCTGTATTGGAGCAAAACATCTGAAACCAGTGAGAAGGGACAAGAACTCACGTTCTGTGGCTCCCAAGTTGCCACAGGCCTTGAGTTCCAAATCCAGGTCACCCACTCACTGACAGTGTAGATCCAGGAAAGGTTTGTAACCTCCTTGAACCCAAGTTCTGTACATTGTAATTTATCTGTAAATTGGGCCTAAAACTATATACTTTGAAAAATTATGAAAATTTAGTGAGATGGCGAATGTATGTGAAAACTCCCAGCATTGTGCTGGTTGCACAGTCACCAGTCCATAAATCTGCTACCATATTTATGGGCAGAATCCATGACACAGCTGACAAAAAGTGATTGTCTGATAGCACCATGCAGATTCAGGAAAATGTCCAGTGAACCACGTGACTGTAATAACTACCAAGAGTTAGTGTCTTTTCTCTAGATCTTTCCCCATTTTCCTGCCCTTTTCTCTTACCTCAAAGGAAGAATGATTCTTCCTTTTCAAAACTGAAAATCTATGTATTTGTGATTCCATCCTTTCCACCTATGGCAGAACTGTATTTACATATTTCATCCCTTTACCTCTGTTGGCTGTATTCCCTCAACAAACCCAAGTTGTGCCTTTGCTTAAAAACACTCTTCCCCCAACTTTGCAGCCCACCCAGGATACATGTAATCTCTCTTTCCATTAGTTGTCAAACTCCTTGAACACTTCTAAAATTGACTAATTCACAAATGTCTGTTTCACATGACCCTGTCGCTGGGTACAGTGATGGACAGTGGACAGCCATCATGGCTGTCAGCAGAGGATGATACTACCAGGTCTGCTGCTGTTCTGTCTTGACCAAGACGGTGGCCACATGTGAGCAGCTTCTGGTCTGGCCCTTGCCCAACTCTTTTCCCTCACACGGGGCCCATTAGTCTCTGTTCTCAAACCTCTGCCAGCTTAATTTCAGTTTCCTGAACAGTCTCAGGTTCTCTCCCACAATAAGGAGCAACACACTTCACCTGATTAGTTCCTGTGCCTCCTTTAGATTCCAGTATTATTTGCTCAGGGAAACCTTCCATGCCCCCTCCACCCTATTTAGGACAGATTCTTGTTTACATATTCATAGACTCATCACTCCCTGTGTTCAGACCACTTAACTCAGTTTCTAATTCTGCATTTGTGAGTGTGATTACTTGGCTTTCTTCTCCACCCTTCCCTAAGCTCTAGGAGAGCAGGGACCATGACTGTTATTACTCATTCTATGCATAGCAGCTAGTATAGTGTCTGTCTGGTGGTAGACCATCATTAAATAATGGTAGTAGTGTCTTCCAGGAGCTACTCCAGTAGCAAGTAGAAAATAATGTGTTCTAGTGCTTTGAGCAGAGTATTCTAATGGAGTTATATCCTGTATGTTAAGGGAGCACAGAATAGCAGCAATTAACTCACAGGGGTGTGGGTACAGGTGTGAAGTAATCAGCACATAGCTCTGAAAAGATGAGTAGGCATTCGCTATGCAAATGCAGCAGAGGGAAGGACTTAAACAAAGAAGTGAAAGAACTTCATGAGTTGAGGGAACTGAGTGAGGTTAGTATGACTGGAGTGAAGGGAACATGTGGAGAAGTAGCAAGAGATGAAGCTGGACAATTGGGACACAAATAATGGAGAGCCTTGCCTATTTCCTTTGGAATGTGAACATAGGTGGAGAGAGCCCCAGATGGTCTTTAAGTAGGAAAATAGTATGACAGATTTGCATATGAAAAAGACTTGTTTTGGCAACTGGAACTCTCAGACATGGCTGGTGGAATTATAAAATACTAGAACCATACTGGAAAGCCGTTTCGCGGTTTCTTATAAAATTTAACATACACCTATCCCGTGAACTGGCAATTCTACTCCTGCATACTTCTCTAAAATTGAAAATATTATGTCCAAAAAAGACTGACACAGAAATGTTCATGACAGCTTTTTCATACGAGCCAATACTAGAAACAACTCAATTTTTCATCAACAGATGAATAGAAAAATAAGTTATGGTATATCCATACAGTTGGATACTACTCAGCAATATAAAGGAACAAACTAGTGAAAATGCTATAACCTAGATGACTCTCACAGACACTGTGTTGACTGAAGAATCCAGACACAAGATAATCCATACCATGTGACTCCATTTATATACAGTTCTAGAACAGGCAAAACTAATCTATGGTAATAGAAATCAAGATATCAGCTGCCTCTGGGTATCAGGGGCTTGACTGAAAAGAATCACAAGGGAACTTTCTGAGACTACAGAAATGTTGTATATCTTGATTCGGGTGGTGGTTCTGTTTAAACCCATCAAACTTTACACTTATAATTTGTGTGTTTTATTGTGTGTAAATGATGCATCCATTTTTTTAAGTACTAGAGGAAAAAGACTTCTTTGGAAGCAGTTGGAGCGTGCTGGAAGAGGGATTGAGAATTGAATTGGGGAGACTAACAATGCAGCTGAAAATTTTTAGGGCTGGGGTTTAAGCTGTGGGTTTGGAAAAAGAGGGGATACATTTCTGGATTTTTGAGGTAATAGGATTTTTTTTCTCTTCTCTCCTCAACCCCCTCCCCTCTAGCAACCACCTGTTAGTTCTCGGTATCAGTGCCTCTGTTATTTAGTTATGTTGTTCATTTACTTTGTTTTTTAAATTCCATATGTAAGTGAAATCATACAGTATTGTCTTTCTCTGTCTGTATTATTTCACTTAGCACCTCTAGGTCCATCCATGTTGTCACAAATGGCAAGATTTCATTCTTTTTTATGGCCAAGTAATACTCCATTGTGTGTATGTATGTGTGTGTGTATCTATAAATCTGTATATCACCACTTCTTTATCCATTTTTCTGTTGATGGGCACTTAGATTGCTTCCATATCTTGGCTATTGTTAATAATGCTGTAATTAACATAGGGGTGCATATATCTTTTCATTTTCTTTGGATAAATACCCAGGAGTGGAATTGCTTGATTCTATGGTAGTTCTATTGGCAGTTTTTTAAGGGGCCTCCATACTGGTTTCCAGAGTAGCCGCACCAATTTACATTCCCACCAACAGTGCACAAGGGTTCCCTTTTTCCACATCCTCACCAACACTTGTCATCTCTTGTCTTTTTGATAATGGCCATTCTGACAGGTGTGAGGTGATATCTCATTGTGGTTTTGATTTGCATTTCCATGATGATTAGTGATGTTGAGCATCTTTTCATGTGTCTTTTGACCATCTGTATGTCTTCTTTGGAAAAATGTCTATTCAACTCCTCTGCCCCCCCGCCTTTTTTTTTTTTTTTTGCGGTACACGGGCCGCTCACTGTTGTGGCCTCTCCCATTGCGGAGCACAGGCTCCAGATGCGCAGGCTCAGCGGCCATGGCTCACGGGCCCAGCCACTCTGCGGCATGTGGGATCTTCGCAGACCGGGGCACGAACCCGCGTCCCCTGCATCGGCAGGCAGACTCTCAACCACTGCGCCACCAGGGAAGCCCATCTCTGCCCATTTTTTAATCGGGTTTTTTGTCTTCTAGATGTTGGGTTGTGTAAGTTCTTTGTGTATTTTGGATATTAACGCCTTATCAGTTATATCATTTGCAGATATCTTCTCCCATTCAGTAGGCAGCCTTTTCGTTTTGTTAATAGTTTCCTTCACTGTGCAAAAGCTTTTTAGTTTGATGTAGTCCTATTTGATTATTTTTGCTTTTGTTTCCCTTGCCTGAGGAGACATCCAAAAACGTATTGCTAAGACTGATGTCAAAGAGCATACTGCCTATGCTTTCTTCTAGAAGTTTTATGGTTTCAGGTCTTTTTCTATGATGATCTTTTATTTATTTATGTTTTGCCACACGGCATGTGGGATCTTAGTTCCCTGACCAGGGATTGAACACGCACCCCATGCACTGGAAGCACAGAGTCTTAACCACTGGACCGCCAGGGAAGTCCCCCAGGTCTTACATTTAAGTCTTTAATTCATTTTGAGTTTATTCTTGTATATGGTGTAAGAGAGTAGTCAGTCTGATTCTTTTGCATGTAGTTTTGCCTAGTTTTCCTAATACCATTTATTGAAGAGGCTGTCTTTTCCCCATTGAATATTCTTGCCTCCTTTGTCGTAGGTGGATTGACCATATAAGTGTGGGTTCATTTATGGGCTCTCTATTCTGTTCCATTGATCTATGTGTCTGTTTTTATGCCAGTACCATATAGTGTTGATTACTGTAGATTTGTAGTTTGAAATCAGGGAGTGTGATACCTCCAGCTTTGTCTTCTTTCTTAAGACTGCTTTGGCTATTCAGGGTCTTTTGTGTTTCTATACAAATTTTAGAATTATTTGTTTTAGTTCTGTGAAAAAATGCCATTGGCATTTTGATAGGGATTACATTGAATCTGTAGATTGCCTTGAGTGATATGTTCATTTTAACAATATTAATTCTTCCAATCCATGAGCACAGTATGTCTTTCCATTTGTTTGTGTCATCTTTGATTTCTTTCATCAATGTCTTATAGTTTTTCTGAGTACAAGTCTTTTACCTCCTTAGTTATATTTATTCCTAGGCATTTTATTCTTTTTGATGTGATTGTAAATGGGGTTGCTTTCTTGATTTCTCTTTCTGATGGTTCTTTTTTAGTGTATAAAATGAAGGTGATAGGAATAACAAAACTTAAAAAGTGATAAGAGGAAAGAGTTAAGAAAACTTCGGGTTGTACCCTTTGGTAGGTAGGTATAGTTGGTGAAAATTGGGAAGCAAGTTTTCGAGGGAGATTTTTGGTGGTGGGAGATGAGTTGAGTTCCAGAAATGTGAGCTTGCTGTGCCCCTGGGGCATCTCCACATCCAACAGGTGGAGTTAAATATGGGTCTGAAGCCTGGGGATATTCCAAGGCTGGAGATAAGGATGTGGGGTCGCCAAGAGGTAGGCATCATTGAAATCATCATGAATGGGAGCAGAGACAAGATCTAAAAACAGAACCTTGGAAACCTTGACATTTAAAGGGCAGTAGAGAACAAGGAGCCCATGAAGGAATCTGAGGAAATGTAAAAATGTGCCTCATAGAAGCCAAAGAAGGGGAAAGTGATTCAATAAATAGGCAGGGTTGATGTCAAATGCTGTAGCAGTCAGGTCAGAAAAGAACTGCTTCCACACCACTTCCTCTCTCCTAAGCCCTTCAGATCTCATCAGCTCCTTCCTCATGCTACTGAAATGCTTTTTCCTGAAGGTGGCCAGAGACCTCCAAGTCTCCAGATACCGTGACCTATTCCCAGCCTCATCTTCAACCTCCCTGCAGCATTTGACATCATTGACCATCTCCTTCTCCTTGAAATTCTCTCCCCTAGGCCTTTGTGACTCTATAGGGTCCTTATTACCCTCACGCAACCCTTTCCATGGTTCCCCTTCCTGCTCCTGAACATACTCGTTCCCTGAGGTTTTGCCTTCTTTTCTTCCCTTGACATCGAATTGAAGCATCTTCTCATGGTTAGATCTGTGCTGGGTGCTGATGATACCAGTAAGTGTAACACAGGCCTGGCTTCCCAGGAGTTGACAGCATAGCCACAGAGGAAGAGGAAAATAGATCTCAACAATATTGTATGCTAAAAAGTTATTAGCAGGGTTCTCTGGGAATGTGGAAGGACAACTGAGCCTGAAAAAGTTAGGAATGAAACAGTAAATAAGAATGCATAGCGCCGTGAAGGGGAAAGTCTAGGAAGGGATGGGATCCTCAGAAATTTCTATGACTGAAGTGTATGTAGAAAATGTGGGTGTGAAGGGTGAGAGGAGGGGTGGAAATGTAAATGTAGAGAGGTAAATTGCAAAGTATTTTGTATAATCCTAAGGAGTTTAAGCACTGTTCTATATATATAAGCAGTAGGGAGCCAGCTGGGGTCTTAAGCAGAGGAAAGGTATGATCACACACACAAAAAAATTTTTGGAAGGTAACTAGCTGAATGAAGGATAGAGAGACTGGGAGGAGGCTGGGGACAGAGGGGCCAGTTAGGGGGCTGTTTCCGTAATTCAAGTGAGAAATGATGAGAATTCGAATTAAGGTAGCAGTGAGAATAGGGAAGATGATGAAATTCCAGAGATATTTCTGATATAGACTTGAATAGATTAGGCGACTGGTTGGGAGATATGAAAGAGGGAGAGGTTGAGGATGACGGCACAGTTCTTAAATAGGGAGATTTGGGTCAATGGTGACTCCATGATCCCAAATTAAAACCACAAGAATGGAAACAGCCTTTGAATGGAGGTAAACTGATGATTGAGATTCAGACATACTCGGCAATTCCCTGGCAGTCCAGTGGTTACGACTCAGCGGTTTCACTGCCAAGGGCGCGGGTTTGATCCCAGGTCGGGGAACTAAGATCCCACAAGCTGCACAGCACAGCCAAAAAAAAAAAAAAAGATTTAGACATACTAATTTTTTTAACATCTTTAATGGAGTATAATTGCTTTACAATGGGGTATTAGTTTCTGCTTTATAACAAAGTGAATCAGCTATACATATACATATATCCCCATATCTCCTCCCTCTTGCATCTCCCTCCCACCCTCCCTATCCCACCCCTCTAGGTGGTCACAAAGCACCTAGCTGATCTCCCTGTGCTATGCAGCTGCTTCCCACTAGCTATTTATTTTACATTTGGGAGTGTATATATGCTCATGCCACTCTCTCACTTCATCCCAGCCTACCCTTCCCCCTCACTGTGTCCTCAAGTCCATTCTCTACGTCTGCATCGTTATTCCTGTCCTGCCCTTAGGTTCTTCAGAAACTTTTTTTTTAGATTCCATATATGTGTGTTAGCATATGGTATTTGTTTTTCTCTTTCTGACTTACTTCACTCTGTATGACAGACTGTAGGTCCATCCACCTCACTGCAAATAATTCAATTTCGTTTCTTTTTATGGCTGAGTAATATTCCATTGTATATATGTGCCACATCTTCTTTATCCATTCATCTGTTGCTGAACACTTAGGTTGCTTCCATGTCCTGGCTATTGTAAATAGAGCTGCAGTGAACATTGTGGTACATGACTCTTTCTGAATTATGGTTTTCTCTGGGTATATGCCCAGTAGTGAGATTGCTGGGTCATATGGTAATTCTATTTTTAGTTTTTTAAGGAACCTCCATACTGTTCTCCATAGTGGCTGTATCAATTTACATTCTCACCAGCAGTGCAAGAGGGTTCCCTTTTCTCCACACCCTCTCCAGCATTTATTGTTTCTAGATTTTTTGATGATGGCCATTCTGACAGGTGTGAGGTGATACCACATTGTAGTTTTGATTTGCGTTTCTCTAATGATTAGTGATGTTGAGCATCCTTTCATGTGTTTGTTGGCAATCTGTATATCTTCTTTGGAGAAATGTCTATTTAGGTCTTCTGCCCATTTTTGGATTGGGTTGTTTGTTTTTTTGATATTGAGCTGCATGAGCTGCTTGTTAACTTTGGAGATGAATCCTTTGTCAGTTGCTTCATTTGCAAGTGTTTTCTCCCATTCTGAGGGCTGTCTTTTGGTCTTGTTTATGGTTTCCTTTGCTGTGCAAAAGCTTTGCAGTTTCATTAGGTCCCATTTGTTTATTTTTGTTTTTATTTCCATTTCTCTAGGAGATGGGTCAAAAAGGATCTTGCTGTGATATATGTCATAGAGTGTTCTGCCTGTGTTTTCCTCTAAGAGTTTTATAGTGTCTGACCTTACATTTAGGTCATTAATCCATTTTGAGTTTATTTTTGTGTATGGTGTTAGAGAGTGATCTAATCTCATATTTTTACATGTACCTGTCCAGTTTTCCCAGCACCACTTATTGAAGAGGCTGTCCTTTCTCCACTGTACATTCCTGCCTTCTTTATCAAAGATAAGGTGACCATATGTACATGGGTTTATCGCTGGGCTTTCTATCCTGTTCCATTGATCTTTCTGTTTTTGTGCCAGTACCATACTGTCTTGAATACTGTAGCTTTGTATTATAGTCTGAAGTCCAGGCGCCTGCTTCCTCCAGCTCTGTTTTTCTTTCTCAAGATTGCTCTGGCTATTCAGGGTCTTTTGTGTTTCCATACAAATTGTGAAATTTTTTGTTCTAGTTCTGTGAAAAATGCCATTGGTAGTTTGATAGGGATTTCATTGAATCTATAGATTGCTTTGGATAGTATAGTCATTTTCACAATGTTGATTCTTCCACTCCAAGAACATGGTATATCTCTCCATCTGTTTGTATCATCTTTAATTTTTTTCATCAGTGTCTTATAGTTTTCTGCATACAGGTCTTTTGTCTCCTTAGATGTACTAATTTTGAAATTATTATGCAGAGTTTAGTTAGAGCTCTGTTTCAACACAGAGATGGTGGCTGAAGTCCTGGAGTTAGATGAGCCTTTTCAGAAAGCCCATGTAGAAGAGACCGTCAGTTGGCAGAGATGGAGCATCAAAGAATATAAGCATTGAAGTTTTGTGAAGAGAAGGAAAAACTTTAAAGGAAATAAAAGCAGAAAGGAAGGAAAGAACAAAGAATCCCCAAAACCAAGAGAATAAAGAGTTTTAAGCATCAGACGGTCATCAGCAATGTCAACTTTCACAGAAAGTTTCAGGACTAAAGGTGTCCGTTGTGTTTGGTAGTTAGGAGGCTCCTGACTAACATATCAAGATCATTTTTATTGCAGGGCAGGGGTGGAAACCACAGTGTTGAAGTAGGAAGAGAAAAATTAGAAAAAGCATAATGTAAAATTATGTCACATTCAGGCATGCAAATACTCAGAACATCTACTTTCCACATAATTTTACTCAGGAAAATTACTTGAGGATGTAACTCCAGCGTAAATAAAAGGAATTCAGCAAAGAGGAGGACATGGTATCTGAGGTGGAAAAAAATGGAACCGGGCCTCCCTGGTGGCGCAGTGGTTGGGAGTCCGCCTGCCGATGTAGGGGACGTGGGTTCGTGCCCCGGTCCGGGAGGATCCCACGTGCCGCGGAGCCGCTGGGCCCGTGAGCCATGGCCGCTGGGCCTGCGCGTCCGGAGCCTGTGCTCCGCAACGGGAGGGGCCGCAGCGGTGAGGGGCCCGCGTACTGCAAAAAAAAAAAAAAAAAAAAAAAAAGGAACCAAGCCAGGATAACATCTGTGCAGCAGATCCATAGAGTAATGTGTCCAAAATTCACCATTTAACAGGAAAATTAGAAATCTTGATGATCTTACCATAAGATGAAGAAAACATATATATCTACTTTCTGTAAGAAAAAAGGCAGTGAGAAACTTCAGAAGTATAAAGAAAAACCTGTGGAAGATGTCTGGACTAAGCGCGAAGCATACTAAAGTATAGAATGATTTTGAGCAGCTTGATGGCGTACAAGAAAAGAAAAACAAACCTATATACTTGAACTTTTTCCATCCAGAAACTTCGATAGAAATAGTGTTACATCCCTTTCTGTCCTGATTTAACCACACTACCTGATTCTGCAGTGGATATAATCATAAATATAAAGGTTGCTTATTGCTCTACAAGTTTTAGATGCAATTTATGAGCAATTTGCAAAGCATGCAAAAATTCATGTAGCTCGGAAACACACTCTGAATGATTTAAACCTTGACATGTAAAGAAGCATTGGTAATCAATCAATCAGCTAATCGAAAGTTGGAATGTGGAGAAGGGTATTAGTAATTTGATAGCTAACATTTACTGACTCTCTACTATGTCCCAGTCCCTATCCTAAGCCTACTATAGGTTATTGAATTCATAACAAAGCTATGAGTTAGGTGCTATTTTTGTATCCATTTTCCAGATAAGAAAACTGAAGTACAGAGAGGCTAAGTAACCTGCCCAGGGTCACACAGCTAGAAAATGGAAGCAATGACATCAGCACCCCAGCCATCTGGCTCCAGAGCCTACATCTACATACAATCCACTGTCCTGTCTCCTCAGGAGAGGCCGAGAGAAGTGTCCAGGCCAATGACTTCATCACACATCCTGGAGGGGCAGGAGATACTGACCCAAATGGATGCAGCAGACAGGAAACATATATTTTAAAAAGTAACCTGAGGTGGTTGCCTCTGCAGGTTAGGACTGGGGGGTGGGAGGCTGAGAGGAAAACTTTTACTTTCTGTCATATTATATACCTGTGTACCATTTGAATTGTTATTACTATGTGCATAGATTCGTTTCATCATTTAAAACTCCTGGGCTTCCCTGGTGGCGCAGTGGTTGAGAGTCCACCTGCCGATGCAGGGGACATGGGTTCGTGCCCCGGTCCGGGAGGATCCCACGTGCCGCGGAGCGGCTGAGCCCGTGAGCCGTGGCCGCTGGGCCTGCGCGTCCAGAGCCTGTGCTCCGCAATGGGAGAGGCCACAACAGTGAGGGGCCCGCGTATCAAAAAAAAAAAAAACTCCTACCCTTCCTTTAGGGTAAAAGTTTCCTCCCAAAGCTTCCCTAATTCCTTTAGTAAAAAATGGGCTTTCAATCCTCTGAGCTCCTGTAGGGTTTTGTCTCTGTCTCTGCCCTCTTTAGAACCCACTGCTTCTTTATTTTTTCTATTAATTTTTGTGTTTTTAAAAAAATTTTATTGGAGTATATTTGATTAGAACCCACTACTTCTGACGTTGCTACAGTTGCCTTTGAAAATGCCTTGAGGACAGCATCTTTGCCAGATTTATCTGACTGATCACCATAGCCTTGGCACCATGCCCTGCCTATGGTATATGCTCAGTAAATATTGAATGAACTGGATGAGTGGCTTCTTTTAGCACCAGATCATGTCCATTTCCTTCAATTGGGGGAACCTGGAAATGTAGCTTAAGTATGTCTATGTGTCAGTCATTGTTCTGCCACTGGGGAAGAGGGAGGTGGGAAGAGAGGGAGGTGTGGAGTGGACACTCTGCCTCATTCTTCTATAAGAGCAAAGTCACAAAATGACAACGCTGAAGTGAACCTTAGGTCACTACGTCCAACCCCATCATTTTACAGATGAGGAAACTAAGGCCAGGGAGCAGAAAGGACTGGAAAACCTACAGTTAAATTGTAATAGCTGTATCAGCTTAAGTTCTTAAGTGTTTTTTTCCTAATTACCAAAGCAATACATGTTCAATGCTTAGCTTGAGTTTTTTTTTTTTTTAACCCCCTATAATCTCTCTCTATTTCTACCTGAACATGGTTTTGAGCTTTTATTTTTCTCTTAGAGGTCATGCTTTGTATGTGATATTTTAAGCTGGCACAGATTCTGTTTGGATGTCAGTGAATGATGGATGGGTGGATAAATGGATGAATTAGTGACTTTCCCAGGATAACATAGCTGGTCGGTGACAGTAGCAAACCACCTCGCTGAGGGATGCCAAGTACCTGACGCAAAAGCACTTCTGAGTTGCCATGACAACTACAGTAGTCCTCTAATTTCCATCAGAGCATGTGAGGATCAGGGTCAGACCCTTACGTACAGGCACAGAGGTTAAGGCCCAAAGGAGGATGCTCCTTCCCAGGTTGTGATGGCACAGCCCAGGCTAGACTCAGGAATCAGCATTTTGTTGAAACCACCAGGCCTGGTCTGAAAGAGGGGCCAAGGGAAATGGATCCAAAGGACACTGTTATCCAGACAGCACCATGTGGTGAAGAGGTGCAGGAAGCGGACCCAGATTCCAGTCCTGGCTCAGATACTAACTCACTGAGTGACTTTGGGCAGGACCCTGGGCCTCGGTTTGTTTACCTGTGAGGTGAGGTGGTCAGACTAGTGCCTAGGTGATGTCCACGGGCTCTTCCAGTGTGAAAATGCCCTGACACTTTGCAATTGCAGGCCACACCAATTGCAACATGTCTCGTCAGAATCCAGAAAAGGCTGGGATTCCAGCCTCAGACCCACATCGAGGACACATCCCTCCCTGCACCCCTTTGTCACACACAGACTCCGCTCCCCTCTGACAGCCAGCCGGAGCAGTGGGAGGGCAGCCCGAAGGCAGGTAGACCCCCCCCAACCCTGGCCAGCTACCCACTTCAGGTGAGGTGGGAGTGGGGCCAGGAGCAGGTGCTCTTCTTCAGAGACTGCCTCCCCCTTTGGAGGCACTCGGGAACCGCCCCAGCTACTAGCGTGGTAAACAAAGAGCCAGGTTCCTTGGCTGGAAGCGGGGATGTGTCTCCTACTCCGTGGAGATGGGGGCTGGCAGGAGGTCAGCAGTTCTGGGAGCAGTGCTGGGAGGATAAAGAAGCCACCTGGCTAGAGGGGCAAGGTGATCTGGCGACCTTTGGTGACTCTCCATCCATGCCCAGTCCCTGAGGGTCGTGTCCCCCAGCCTCTTCATGAGCCATCTACCTCCCAAGCCTCTCCACCTTCCTGTGCTCATCGCCACTTATACTTCATTCATTCCATAAATATTTCTTGAGCACGTGTTGTTCTGGGTGCTGAGGATACCGTGGTAAATGAGAGAGACACAAAATCCCTGCTCTCAAGGAGCTTATGTTCTAGTGGGGGAGGTACTTAATAAATAAATACTAATCATATAGTATATTATACAGATGGTGAGACGTGCTATGAAAAGAATAAAGCTGGTAGAGGAGATAGGAAATGTGGGCAGAGCGTATTATTTGAATTAGGGTGGTCCAGAAAGACCTTGCTAATAAGGTGGCATTTGAGAAAAGACCTGAAGGAGGTGAGGGTACAAGCCCTGGGACGTCTCAGGGAAGAGCATCCCAGGCAGAGAAGAGGCCCAGAGCGGGGAGTGTGCTTGACACGTTTGAAGAACGAAGCTAGCGTGGCTGGAGAAGTGAGCACAGAGGAGACAGGTGGAAGTTGCAGGGGCTCCGGGGGACAGGGTACAGAACCTTGAGGGCCGTCACTCGGCAGCCAGGGTAGGGAGCTACTGGAGGTGGTGAGCAGCAGGGTGATGTATCTGCCTTGGGTTTTAAAAGGGTTTCTGCTGGGCGAAGGACAGGCGAAGGAGAAAGCAGGGGGACAGGTGAGCTGTCTATTGCAGTAATCCAGCTGAGAGATGACAGGGGACGTGGACCAGAGTAGAGAGGTGGTGAGAAGTGTTAAGTTTGGGGATGTATCTTGAAGGCAGAACTGACAGATTTGCGGACAGGGTGAATGTGGGGTATGAAAGGAAGGAGTCAGGGATGACCCCAAGGCTTTTTGGCCTGAGCAACTGGAAGGATGGGGTTGTTGTTCACAGAGACGGGAAAGGCTGTGTTGAGGCAGGTGAGACATCTAAGTACAGTTGTCTGGTCAGCAGTTGGATCCACAAGTCTGGAATTAAGAGGAACAGTTGAGGGTAAAGATGTATTTGGGAGTCATCAGCAAATAGACCTGCACTGTCCAGTATGGTAGCCACTATCCACGAATGGCTTTTTAAATTTGACATAAATTAAAATTAGCTAACATTTAAAATTCAGTCCCTCAAGCACTCTAGCCACAGTTCAAGTGCTCGATAGCCAAATGTGAGCAGGGGCTACCATACTGGACAGCACAGGTATAGAACATTTCCATCATCACAGCAAGCTCGTTGGACAGTGCGTATATGTCTGGATGAGATTCCCAGGGGAGTAAATGGAGAAAAGTGAGCATTTATCTGTTGGCAAGGTGAGGAAGAGTGACCTGTACAGGAGGAGGAAAACCCAGGAAAGGATAGATTCCTAGATGCCAGTAAAGAAAGTGTACTACAGAAGAGGTCAAATGCATTTATTAGGCCAGGTAGACTGACAATCAAGAATTGACCCGTAGAGGGACTTCCCTGGCAGTCCAGTGGTTAGGACTGTGCGCTTCCACTGCAGGGGACAGAGGTTCAGTCCCTGGGCGGGGAACTAAGATCCCACATGCCATGTGGTGTGGCCAAAAAATAAAGAAGCCTGTTTGGAAGAATTGACGGGTAGATTTAACAACAAGTAGGTCATCAGTGACCTCAGTGAGAGCAGTTTTGAGGAGGGGGAGGCAAAAGCTTGAGGGAAGATAGATTCCAGAGAGAATGAGGAGAGAGGGATTGGAGGCAGCACATGCACACACCTTTTCAGATGAATGTGCTGTGAAGGAGCAGAGAGATAGGCAGAGGCTTATGATGTTAAGGGAAATTTTCAGGACAAGAGGAGGAGTATAGCATGTTTGAAGCACTTGAGATTAATCCAATGGAGAAGGAGAAATTGATGATGCAAGAGACAATTGAGAAAACCATGCCTTGAGTAAGGAAGAGCCAACAGGATCTCATCCCCAGCGGTAGGATGGTCTTTGGTTAGATATGGACAATTCATCTGGAGGATGGAGGGAGGGCAGAGTTGGTGGCAAGGCGGCAGGTAAGAGGGAAGCTGGGGAGCATGTGGAGGTTCTCTTGTGATTGCCTCAGTTCCCCCAGGGCAGTAAGGAGTTCATCAGCTGAGTGTGAACAGAGGCCTTGGAGGTGTGAGGAGAGAGAGGGAGGCATCGAGGAGTCATCCAGGAAAGCGCGAGAGTGGTGGGATTAGGGGATGGATGTGGGGTTGCCAGGCTGCACCAAGGGCTTGCTTAAAGTCTGTGGTCCTGGGCTTCCCTGGTGGTGCTGTGGTTGAGAATCCACCTGCCAATGCAGGGCATACGGGTTCGAGCCCTGGTCTGGGAAGATCCCACATGCCGCGGAGCAACTAAGCCCATGTGCCACAACTGCTGAGCCTGCGCTGTAGAGCCTGTGCTCCACAAGAGAAGCCACCACAATGAGAGGCCCACGCACCGCAAGGAAGAGTAGCCCCTGCTCGCCGCAACTAGAGAAAAGCCTGCGCACAGCAACCGAGACCCAATGCAGCCAAAAATAAATAAACAAAAAAATTTTTTGAATGAATAAAATCTATCTTTAAAATAAAGAAAAGGCCTGTGGCCCTGCCAGAGCCAACTTCCAGAATTTGCCCTGTTTTACCTCTGTGTGTTCACATATGCAGCTCTTTCTCATAGGAGGATCCTTTCCATTTCTCTACTCCCTTGTCTGCCCAGCCAACCCGTGGTCCTGCAAGGCACAGTTTGAGCATCAGCCCCTCTGATACCTCCTTCCCTTTCTTTTCAGCAGTGCCCATCCTTCTCCCAGAACTCTGGTAGTGTCACATTATCATTATTTGCTTACATGGGTGTTGCTCGAAGACAGGGGTCAGTAAACACTTTCTGCAAAGGGCCAGATAGTGAATATTTTAGGCTTTGTGGGCTGTTTGATCTCTGTCACACTATTCATTCTGCACAAATTGTAGCACAAAAGCAGTCAGACAATACAGAAAAGATTGGGCGTGACTGTGTTCCAGTAAAATGCTGTTTACTAAAGCAGGCAGTGGGCTAGATTTTGCCTACGGGCCATAGTCTGCCAACCCCTGCTCAAGGGGATGGCAGAGCTGGTGTCTCAGTTATCTCTGTGGCCCCCATATCTGTTGTCGGATCTGGGTACCAGGTAGGGGCTCAGGAAATGTTTGAATGGATGAAAGATGAATGGATGTGCTGAAATAAATACTTGGCCTGCCGAGATGCTTAGATTACAAGACAGTGCTCCCTCAGACATGCAAGTTTTGGTCTATTTGTCAGTGGTCTGTCATTACAGTCACCTTGTGACTAGGGAAGGATTACACGCGAGAGCATGAGCCCTGGGCACCCGGGAAAGATCGGAGTTGGCCTCGCCATCCACTGCCTCAATGCTAAGCTGCCATCCTGTCTAGCCAACCTTGCTCCTACTTGTTCCCAGGTGCACAGCCCCCCAGTTCTGAGGGTCCAGCCTCTTCACAAACAAGCCCTCTGTGTTCACTCTCCCTCTGCATGGTTCCTGTGTTCCCCTTCAGCCCACCACCCCTCGGCCCCTGCAAAGAACAAACAGTCATCAGTCGTATGCAAGGCATGGTGGGAGAATCATAGGCCCTTCCCTGAAGAAGCTCACTCACAGTCTGTGCATCCCTCCAGGGGTGCCCTCTGCCTACCCACACCATACTCACCTGAGCTCCTCCTGAAAGCTTGCCATAGCCACCCCAGGCCGCCTGATTCCCCCTTCCTTTCTACTTTTTCACAATCCTGTGCTTCTGCACCGCACTGGGGTTCTCTTGGGTATGGATTCACATGTAAATATCATCTCCCCATCACAGTGTAAGCTAACAGAGCACAAGGGCAGCAGAGTGTGCTTTTGTTTCTCTGAGACCAGCACTGTCCGATAGAAATGTAAGCCACATACACAATTTTAAAATTTTCTAGGGGCACATACAAAGAGTTCAAAGAAACTGGTGAAATTAATTTTAATGTATTTTATATAACCAATATATCTAGAATATTATCATTCCAACGTGTAATCAATATAAAAATGATTTTATTCATACTAGGTCTTCAGTGTCCAGTGTGTATTTTGCATGGACAGAACATCTTAGTTTGGGCTAGCTACACTAGAGTACGTAGTTCATGCAGGGCACGTGGTGGTAGCTGCCTACTAAGTGACTGCATTGAGTTCTCCTTGTGAAGTGCTTCACACCTACTGTCCAACCCTCACAGCAACCATATGAAAGAGGAACTGTTATCCCATTTTCTAGATGAGAAAACTGAGATTTAAGAGGTTGCTTGTACCCAGCTGCTAAGTCACAAAGCTCAAATTTGAACCCAGGTCTCGGTCCAAATCCTGTCCTTAAAATAGAATATTTAAGCTGGAAGTTTCTTTAGAAAATGATCTAAATGTCAACGCCATAAATATCACGTGTGTTCTTAGCACCTAGCCCCAGTGTCAGGCTCATCCTAGGAGCTCAAAGACTTGAATGAGCGAATCTGGTCTCACTTTACAGATGTGGAAATTGAGAAATGCGGGGAGACTTGTCCAAATCAATCAAAATAGGGAAGTCAGGGGCTTCCCTGGTGGCGCAGTGGTTGAGAGTCCGCCTGCCGCTGCAGGGGACACGGGTTCGTGCCCCGGTCCGGGAAGATCTCACATGCCGCGGAGCAGCTGGGCCCGTGAGCCATGGCCGCTGAGCGTGCGCGTCTGGAGCCTGTGCTCCGCAACGGGAGAGGCCACAAGAGTGAGAGGCCCACGTACCGCAAAAAATAAATAAATAAATAAATAAAGAGAGAAGTCAGGAGCTAGAACCCACATTGCTGGTTCCCACTGCACTGCTTTTGTTCTGTGTCCTTCTGTCATGCAGATGATCAACGGCCAAAAAAGCATGGGAATTTGATATCTGAAGCTTTCTTTGTATTTGCAGGGACAGATTTTAGCAGGCATTTTCTTCCCCATCTCCACAGCCTCGGAACTCGTCATAAATCTTTCTTGCAATTCCCTTCTCTCCTCTTAACTCCACCTACCCAGCAGCCCAAAGGATGGGCAGAGCAGTTGAGCCTGCTCTGTGACCAGGACTCCAGGTCTCCAAGTGAAGCCGCATAAACCGGCAAAGCTCACTGCACGTGGGCGCCACCCCCAGCTTTCATCTCAGGTCACGCTCCATCGTGACAACTTGCGCTGTTTCCTTGGCTGGAGGGCAGCATGAATTTACAACAGGGTCACGCTAACTAGCCGCCAGCAGCTGCCTGCCGTGCCTGGATGCCTGCCCTGGAGCCTGGTTAGGGAGGCACCCTCAGGCTCACTTCAGGCCTAGCCAGTCAGCATCCTCCCAGGGAACTCCTAGCAGCCTCCTTCCTGATCAGGTCATAGTAAAGGTCACAAATTGTAGAAGCTTAGAACTGAAAGGGAATTTAAACATCATGCATCCTACTGCTCTTCAAACTGTAATGTCCTACAAGTGTCCCGGGAATCTTGTTAAGATGCAGATTTCTGATTCAGTAGGTCTGGAATGAGAATGAGAATCTGCATTTCTAACAGGCTCTCAGGGGATGTCAATGCTGCTACTGGTCTAGGGACTGCACTCAGAAAAGCTAGGATTTTGGTGAGAAAACTAAGGGGGGAGGGATTAATTAAACTCACAGTCAAGTCTCCTCTAAATTTTAACTATACTTACCAACTGTATTTGCTATCTGCAGAATTTGTTGGCACTTATCACAGACTACTTTGTATTAATATCCTTTTCTTCCAATTAGACTGTTAGAAGCAAGGATATATCTTATTCTTCTGTGTATCTCCCTTGAAGTCCCCTCTGAGAGGCCGCATGAGCTGTGAAAGCCCATGTACCTGGGCCTGTGCCTTGGAGGGTCTTGGTACCAGGTGTTCCTGGGATCAGAGGCACAGTGAGGTGGAGCTCAAGTTGGAACTAGAAAGACCTCAGCAGGTACCAGACCTGAAGGGCAAGGTGAGGATGGAAGTGGAAACTTGTAGTTTGGGAGTTAGCAGAGGTGCAGAGGCTTGGAGTCTTTCTGAACACAGTCCATGGATAGAGAGGGAAGGCTGCGGGCTCAGCTCATTATGTGGTGCCCAGGGCGTGGGGCAGAGGCAGTGTGACTGCTTTGGAAGCAAGGACCCAGGCCCAGCACCGAGTTTTTCCAGGGGCTCTAACGTTTGTTGAATAAATGCACAAATGAAGATCAAAAAAGATGCAGCAGCAATAGTTCAACATATTAAAAGACTCCACATGCTTAGTGATGATTTACACACTTCCTGGCACACTTCAAAAGTGGCAATGGCAGGTTTTTCTATTTGACTTAAAAATTAGTTTTTCTTTTGACCCCAGTGAATCGAGGTCTGTTCAGGGCACACACAGGACCAAGCATAAGCCCATAGACCTGGGGGGCCGAATGGAGTTGCCCAATAAATGCTGGATGTCAAAGATGGCCCCAGTCTCTCTGTCTATGTGCTGTGGTACTTATTTTCATAAAGGTAAAAAACAATATGTAATGAAAAGATAAGCCACAAACTTGGAGGAAACATTTGTAAAACACACATCTAATAAAGGACTTGTGTCCATATTATACAAAGAACTCTTTTTTTTTTGTAAGTAAGATCCTTTGTATCATTTGTTTTTAATCTTTATTGGAGTATAATTGCTTTACAATGGTGTGTTAGTTTCTGCTTTATAACAAAGTGAATCATTTATACATATACATATGTTCCCATATCTCTTCCCTCTTGCGTCTTCCCTCCCACCCTCCCTATCCCACCCCTCTAGGTGGTCACAAAGCACCGAGCTGATCTCCCTGTGCTATGCGGCTGCTTCCCACTAGCTATCTACCTTATGTTTGGTAGTGTATATATGTCCATGCCTCTCTGTCGCTTTGTCACAGCTTACCCTTCCCCCTCCCAGTATCCTCAAGTCCATTCTCTAGTAGGTCTGTGTCTTTATTCCTGTCTTACCCCTAGGTTCTTCATGACATTTTTTTTTCCTTAAATGCCATATATATGTGTTAGCGTACAGTATTTGTCTTTCTCTTTCTGACTTACTTCACTCTGTATGACAGACTCTAGGTCTATCTACCTCATTACAAATAGCTCAATTTCATTTCTTTTTATGGCTGAGTAATATTCCATTGTATATATGTGCCACATCTTCTTTATCCATTCATCCGATGATGGACACTTAGGTTGTTTCCATCTCCAGGCTGTTGTAAATAGAGCTGCAATGAACATTGTGGTACATGACTCTTTTTGAATTATGGTTTTCTCAGGGTATATACCCAGTAGCGAGATTGCTGGGTCGTATGGTAGTGCTATTTGTAGTTTTTAAGGAACCTCCATACTGTTCTCCATAGTGGCTGTACCAATTCACATTCCCACCAGCAGTGCAAGACTGTTCCCTTTTCTCCACACCCTCTCCAGCATTTATTGTTTCTAGATTTTTTGATGATGGCCATTCTGACTGGTGTGAGATGATATCTCATTGTAGTTTTGATTTGCATTTCTCTAATGATTAATGATGTTGAGCATCCTTTCATGTGTTTGTTGGCAGTCTGTATATCTTCTTTGGAGAAATGTCTATTTAGGTCTTCTGCCCATTTTTGGATTGGGTTGTTTGTTTTTTTGTTATTGAGCTGCATGAGCTGCTTATAAATTTTGGAGATTAACCCTTTGTCAGTTGCTTCATTTGCAAATATTT
This sequence comes from Grampus griseus, assembly GCF_964374135.1. Lineage (NCBI taxonomy): Eukaryota > Metazoa > Chordata > Mammalia > Artiodactyla > Delphinidae > Grampus > Grampus griseus. Next base: position 119,237,245 of record NC_139018.1, on the reverse strand, counting down.
TCTCCCATTCTGAGGGCTGTCTTTTGGTCTTATTTATGGTTTCCTTTGCTGTGCAAAAGCTTTGCAGTTTCATTAGGTCCCATTTGTTTATTTTTGTCTTTATTTCCATTTCTCTAGGAGGTGGGTCAAAAAGGATCTTGCTGTGATTCATGTCATAGAGTGTTCTGCCTATGTTTTCCTCTAAGAGTTTGATAGTTTCTGGCCTTACATTTAGGTCTTTAATCCATTTTGAGCTTATTTTTGTGTATGGTGTTAGAGAGTGATCTAATCTCATACTTTTACATGTACCTGTCCAGTTTTCCCAGCACCACTTATTGAAGAGGCTGTCCTTTCTCCACTGTACATTCCTGCCTTCTTTATCAAAGATAAGGTGACCATATGTGTGTGGGTTTATCTCTGGGCTTTCTATCCTGTTCCATTGATCTTTCTGTTTTTGTGCCAGTACCATACTGTCTTGAATACTGTAGCTTTGTATTATAGTCTGAAGTCAGGGAGCCTGATTCCTCCAGCTCCATTTTTCGTTCTCAAGGTTGCTTTGGTTATTCGGGGTCTTTTGTGTTTCCATACAAATTGTGAAATTTTTTGTTCTAGTTCTGTGAAAAATGCCATTGGTAGTTTGATAGGGATTGCATTGAATCTGTAGATTGCTTTGGGTAGTAGAGTCATTTTCACAATGTTGATTCTTCCAATCCAAGAACATGGTATATCTCTCCATCTATTTGTATTATCTTTAATTTCTTTCATCAGTGTCTACAAAGAACTCTTTAAACCTAGTAATAAGAAAATAAACAACCCAGTTGAAAAGTGGACAAAATATCCCAACATCAGATACCTCACCAAAGCAGCTATGCTGATGTCAAATAAGGAGATGAAAAGTTGCTCCACATCATATGTCATGAAGGAATGGCAAATTAAAACGAGATACCACTACACACCTCTTAGAATGGTTAAAATCCCAAAACACTGACAACACCAAACACCGGTGAGGCTATAGAGCAACAAGAACTCTCATTCATTGCTGCAGGGAATGCAGCTTGGTGAAGCCACTTTGAAAGACAGTTTGGTAGTTTCTTACAAAAATAAACGTACTCTTAACCACATGATCTAGCAAGCACACTCCTAAGTATATGTACCCAAAGGAGTTGAAAACTGTGTTCACACAAAAACCTGCAAACGAATGTTTATGGCAATTTTATTCATTATTGCCAAAAATTGGAAGAAACTAAGATGTCCTTCGATAGGTGAATGGATAAACAAACTGAGGTGTACCCAGACAATGGAACTTAATCAGCAATAGAAACACATGAGCTATGAAGCCACAAAAAGACATGGAGGAAGCTTAAATGCATTTTACTAAGTGATATGGTTACACTGAAAAGGTTACATACTGTATGATTCCACCTATATGACTTTCTGGAAAAGGCAAAACTATAGACACAGTAAAAAGAGCAGTTGTTGTTGGATATTGGTGGGGGGGATTTTTCGGGCAGTGGATCTGTTCTGTATGGTACTGTCATGGTGGACACATGATATTTTGAATCTGTCCAAACCCAGAGAGTGTCCAACACAAAGACTGAACCCTAACAATAAAGTATCAATACTGGTTCATCAATTGCAACAGATATACCGTTGGAAGCTATGGGGTGGGGGTGGGGAGATGGTCACATGGGAATGCTCTGTACTTTCAATTTTTCTGTAAACTTTAAAACTGCTCTAAAAAATAAAGTCTATTAAATTTTTTAAAATGTGCTACTGAATTCCAAGGGAGATCAGTTGCTGGGTAATGGCTCATCCATGTTTCTCCTTAGGTGCAAAGATGATCTTGCACATTCACTGCTGACAGCCCCTCCAAAAGCTGCCTGCCTCAAAGCATTGACTTGGTTTGAGAATTGTCCTCGAGTTTTATGGGTTACTGAGGAATACTTTTTGAATGCAGAAAGCATACTCATGGGGGCCATCTAAGGGCCCTGAATTATTTTTCTGCCTTTAGAAAAGCTGCTGAACTAAATCTGGCACATAGAAATATGCCTGAGGGATTTATCTTTTATTTTTAAAGGTTTAATTTAATTTTTATTTTATATTGGGGTATAGATGATTTACAGTGTTGTTTTAGTTTCAGGTATACAGCAAAGTGATTCAGTTATACATATATCCATTCTTTTTCAGATTCTTTTCCCATATAGCTTATCACACAATACTGAGTAGAGTTCCTTGTGCTATACAGTAGGACCTTGTTATTTATCTATTTTATGTATGTTCGTGTGTATGTGTTAATCCCAACCTCCTAGTTTATCCTTGCCACCCTCTTTCCTCTTTGGTAACCTTAAGTTTGTTTTCAAAGTCTGTAAGTCTCTTTCTATTTTGTAAATAAGTTCATTTGTATCATCTTTTTAGATTCCACATATAAGTGACATCATATGATATTTGTCTTTGTCTGACTTATTTCACTTAGTATGATGATCTCCATCCATGTTACTACAAATGGCATGATGTCATTCTTTTCTGCGGCTGAGTAATATTCCATTGTATATATGTACCACATTTTCTTTATCCGTTCCTCTGTTGATGGACATTTAGGTTGCTTCCACGTCTTGACTATTGTTAATAGTGCTGCAATGAACATTGGGGTGCATGTATCTTTTCGGATTATGGTTTTCTCTGGATATATGCCCAGGAGTGGGATTGCTGGATCATATGGTAGTTCTATTTTTAGTTTTTTAAGGAACCTCCATACTGTTCTCCGTAGTGGTTGTATCAATTTACATTCCCACCAACAGTATAGGATGGTTCCCTTTTCTCCACATCCTCTTGGCATTTATTGTTTGTAGACTTCGATGATGGCCATTCTGACCAGTGTGAGGTGGTATCTCACTGTAGTTTTGATTTGCATTTCTCTAACAATTAGCAATGTTGAGCATCTTTTCAAGTGCTTTGAGATTTTTTTTTTAATTTGCTAATATGAACCCTGACCTTAGTGAGCTTGTAGTCTAGAGTAGATGGTACAGGAGCCTAAACCACTATAACACAAGATAGAAAAGTGATTCATGCACTGAGTGAGGTACCATTAAAGTGGTTGGGAGAGAGATGCCCTTCCCCCACACTGTCTTCAGGTGGAAGCAGTGACACTGGGTTATAGAAGATTGGATGGGAGAGCAGGTATTATGGTTGGGGCCTGTGGAATAGGGGAATCCATGTTCCATGCAGAGAGAATTCCATAAGCAGAGGCAGGGAGGTGGATAATGTGTGTGCATGTGTCCGTGTCCTGGGAAAAGTGGTGTCTGCACAAGGTGGCTGGACCATAGCACATGAAGAGGATGAAGAATGGCTTCAAAGGTTATGGCCAGTTGGTGGCAACCTCTGAGTCACAGGCCAAGGAATTGAGACCATGTTCAGTAAGCAGCGGGGACCAAGCAAACCCCAGCTGTGCTTCAGAAGAGTCATGTGGTAGCAGCATATAAGATGTGTCAGAGAAAAGAAGCCTGGAGGTAAGGATACTTGTCAGAAGACCACTTTGAGGAAGTATCAAGAACCCAGGAAGTTGGAAGCTGTCTCTTCAGCCTCTGAATTCCCATATCCCTTTACCTGTATCTCTTGTATACACTTATCAATTTTTACCTTATGTATCTTTTTTAGTTTAAAAGTAGATTTAGTTCATTATTAAGGAAAATTAGACAACATAGAAACATATAAAGTAAACAGTTCCCTGTAGTCCCACCACCCAGAGATAACTACTGTTAACATTATGGCTCTATCCTTTCAGATCACATTATATAAATCACACTATACTGGCTTTTTTTTTTTTTTACAAATATGAGCATAGTTTTAAAGCCTACTTTTTTTTTTTTAAGTTAGAAGTTATTTTTTATTTTATTTTATTTTTTTGCGGTACACAGGCCTCCCACTGCTGTAGCCTCTCCCGCTGCAGAGCACAGGCTCCGGATGCGCAGGCTCAGCGGCCGTGGCTCACGGGCCCAGCCGCTCTGCGGCACGTGGGATCCTCCCGGACCGGGGCACGAACCCGTGTCCCCTGCATCGGCAGGCGGACTCCCAACCACTGCGCCACCAGGGAACCCCTTAAAGCCTACTTTTTAAAATTACCTTACAGTGAACATCTTTCCTTGTCAATCAGTATTTCTAGATTTCTGTTGTTGTTTTGGTTGGTTTTCGGTTTTGCTTTCCCAGTTTTTAAAATTGTGGTAGAATACGCATAACATGAAATATACCATTATTGACAATACATTCACAGTGTTGTGCAACCATTACTGTTATTTAGTTCCAGAACATTTTCATAACCCCGAAAGGAAGCCCTGGATCCATTAAGCATTTATTCCCTATTCCTCTCTCCTCAGCCCCTGGCAACCACTTATCTGCTGTCTGTCTCCAGAGATTTATCTGTTCTGGAAATTTCATGTAAATGGACTCGTACAATATGTGGCCTTTTGTATCTGGCTTCTTTTACCTATCACAGTGTTTTCAAGGTTCATTATATCTAGATTATCTTTTTTTTTTTTTAAACAAAAGGCGCTCATGAACAAAAAGCACTGAGAAACAAGACCTCTCCTCAAGATTTCCACTTCCCTACCTCCCTACCTGTTAATAATTTTGGATACAGCATCTGGACCTTTTAGATGAACATATCAAGCGATACGTCCTTCCAACATATTCTGCTGTCTCTCTCTTCCCATCACCTGACATGAATGTGGGAAGATGCCTTAGCTTTTCTAGCCACTTTCAGGATTTAGGACAGGCTGATTTTCAGGTGTTAAACTATCCCATGTAAATCAAAACTTCCATCCAGTCCACACAGCCTGACCTGCGGATCAGCCCTTCTGCTCCTTCCCCACAATTCACTCAGCCTAATCCTGGGATGCTTTTGTAAGTTCCTTAGAAACCCACCTCCTGTGTTCTGCCCACTCTAACCCCTCTGGGGGCAGTAGGGGAGTTACATGCACTATTCCACTGGATACTTGCCTAACTTTGGAGGGCTACCTTCAGTTCCTGCTTTTGACACTGTCCCCCTGGAACCCCTCTGGCCTTCTTGGGTGGAGTCCTGTCAAGATGTCCCCTGGAATCTATAACTGTAGAGGGCACTTGCCATATTTGTGATCATCTTGCATCCTTTTAGTGGCCTTTCTAGATCTGGGGAAATTCCCATGTTGAGTCTACCCCCCATGCAAGGTGGTAGCCTCCCTTGCAGCCAGGATACAGCTGTGTGTTCTGTCTCTGCCAATCAGATGGAGCTGGGACCTAGGATTTGGAAGCTGAGAAGGAGAGGATGTTGGTGTGGTGCAGTGGCATCAGCGATGCTTTTGCTGGAGCAGCGCCAGGGTCCAGTCACTGTTCCTGACCATAGAGTTTTGATGCCTGGCTCTCTGACCCACCTGGCATTCAGCATCCTTTAAAAATGCATACTCTGCTTAAACTATTGAGTTTAATTTTTACTAAGATCCTTGACTGATGCCACATCCTTGCTTAGCCTGGTGGTTAAGGGCAGGTTGCTCCCACCAATGCTCTCTGTCCCCACCTGGCCACCTCCCATGCCCCAGCCAGCCTGGGAGTCTGGCATATGTTTCTCTTGCCTTCTCTCCTGCAGGCTGTCAGGAGTAGTAGTTACTGGACCAGCTTCACCATCTGTTAGTATGTTCCAAATATATAGTCTGACATCTCTCTTTAGAAAATGTGAGTACTTACCATTTTGTCCTCAACTTTTGGGCATCTGCAAAACTCTGAGACAACAGGAAAAGTCCTATTGCACACCCTGTCACACACATATTTTCTCTCTATATTATGTAAGTGGGATCATCATCTACTTGTCATTTTGTAACCTTTTTACTTAATGTTATATTGCAGACAACTTTCCATGTTAATGAGAATAGTACACCTTCATCCATGTTTTAAAAAAATATCAGCCACATTGGTGAAAGAATGATTTATAAACAATAAAAAGCACCCATTTTAAATGCACACTTGGAACCATCACCACAATAAAGATTTAGAATATTGCCTTTATTCCCAAAAGTTCCCTCATGTCCCTTTGCAGTCAGTACTTCCCAACCTTCAGCTCTAGGCAACCATTCAACTTCATCCTTTTCAATAGCTGTATGACAATCCCATAATATAGAAGTTCCTTAGTGTATTTAACCAGTCTCCTATTGATAGACATTTACATTGCTTTCAATTTATTGTTTCATTGATTCCTTATCAACACATATTTGTGGAGCACCTACTATGTGCTAGGCATGGTGCTATTATAACAATTCAACGAACTTCTATATGTGTATATGTGTGTATGCATTTATTATTTCCCTAAAGTGTATCCCCTAACAGTTGAGTGACTGGGCCAAAAAGTGTGCACGTTAAGATAATTTTGATAAATATTGTTAAATTACCCATCGGCAAATTTGCAACAATTTACACTTCTATCAACAATGTGCATGAATGGCCATTTTCTCACACCATCCTCAGTACTAGGGATTATAAATCTTTCCCAGTCCATTAGAGATAAAAAATGGTTTGAATTTATGTGTCTTTGCTTACTGATGAGGTGGGCCAACTTAGCGTCTGTGAATTTTATTCTGGGAATCACGGCCCCAGAAGCCAGACTCCCTTGACCTCACCCCTCAGAGTCAGGCTGTGGCCGGGCTCTCTCCACTGAACTGGAAGGACATCCTGTCCTGTTGGAAGTGGGACAAAGGTCACCCTTTGGTTCCTGACAGCTCCCTACCTCCCACCCCCCTTTTCTTTAAATTAATTAATTAATTTTTGGCTGCATTGGGTCTTCATTGTTGAGTCTTCGTTGCTGCGCATGGGCTTTCTCTAGTTGCAGCGAGCGGGGGCTACTCTTCGTTGCGGCGTGTGGGCTTCTCATTGTGATGTCTTCTCTTGTTGCAGAGCTCGGGCTCTAGGCACGTGGGCTTCAGTAGTTGCGGCACGCGGGCTCAGTAGTTGTGGCTCGCGGGCTCTAGAGCACAGCCTCAATAGTTGTGGCGTACGGGCTTAGTTGCTCTGCGGCATGTGGGATCTTCTCAGACCAGGGCTTGAACCCATGTCCCCTGCATTGTAAAGCGGATTCTTTACCACTGGACCACCCTGGAAGTCCCCCTACCTCCCCTTGAACAGCCACGTTGGAGAAAGCCCCTCAAGGATGGGGTTGGTCCTAGTCTCTCCCGTGATTGGACCTGCCCCTGCAGGTACACCTGAGGAGGTCCATGTCATTTAGACTTCTAAGCTGGCAGAGAGTGTGGGTGGAAATATAGCAGGCTTAAATTAGATATAGTTCCTGACCAACTAGATAAAAATCATTATCAAAGGAGAATTTTAGCAAGAGTCACTCTCTTTTTAACAAGTAAGTATATCAATATATAGGTTAGTGCCCCAAATATTACTGGAAACTGTTAGAAAGTGGCACCAGAATTTCCTGTAGTCGCCCCCTCCACTGTGGTGCTCTCCTGTCCTCATTCCCAGGAAAGTCAGATCTGCTTCCATAGAGCACAGCTTGTAACTCCTGGGGGTGGGCAGGAGATGGGCACGGGTGGGAACCCAGGACCTGGTTATGTGGTTGGTTTAGCTGGGAGAGGTTAGGGTTTATGGCACAAGGAAGGAAACAGGATCCTCGGGCCTTGACTGTTGCTGAAACAGCTCAGAAATACTGTGACAGGGTAGTTCCTAAGTCAACTATGTCTTTTCTTGTGGTGTAAGGATATCTATTGCTATTTTTGGTTTCATCCTGTCCTCCATTTTCACGCCAGTGCCCATGGAGAAGAGGGTATAATTAAACAAGTATTTGGACTTATTTGATCCACAGCCACCCTCAACAGCTTGCAAATGATTAAGACGCTCCCTCAAAAGGGAACATTCATACTTTGCTGTGGAGTGTGAATTGCTATAGCCCTTTGCAAAGCAGTCTTGTTTTAACTATTAAAATTTAAGATACATACTCTTTGGCCCAGTAGTCTCACTCCTGGGAATCTATCCCATACAAATAAAAATACCAGTACATAATGAAATGTATACAAGGATATTTATTGTAGCATTTTTTACAGTGGCCAAAAAAAAAAAAACCATCTAAAACTGCCTATCAACAGGAACATCGTTAACTAAATTATGGAGCATTCATACCATGGAATATTACGTAGCATAAAAGAAAGAATGAGTTCGAGTTTTACTGCCTGACTTGGGAGAGGGGGATTTCTATAGTTTCCACTGTTGAGTGTGAAAAACAAAGAGCAGTTAAGTTTGAATAATGTATTTTTTTAATAAAACAAACAATGAGATGTTTATTTGTGTATAATTGTACAAGCACAAAGAAAAGTAAGGAAAAATATACACAAGCTTAACACTGGTGTGTGTTTGTGAATATGTATATTAAGGGAGGGGGAAGCAGGCAAAAAAGAAAACATAGGTGCCACTAAAGACATGAATTTTATGATAAGCACATTATATAAAATTATATATTGTACCTGTGTATATATATGAATTAAGAAGTTAGAAAAAATGTAAATCTTTACCTATTGATCAGAAAGGATGTCCATTATATATTGCTAAGTGATAAAAGCAAATTGCAAAGTTGGTTTTGTTTTGTTAAACACAAACCCACAAAAATTAGCCTATATATGTGAGTACATGCTTGCATAATTCTGAGCAAGGGTTTCCACACCTGGGTATTAACATAAGACCTCAAGGGAGAAGTGGAGGGTTAAAATGGAGGCTGGAGAGAGGTTTATCTTTTTTAAAATGTACATCTTTGTATTATTTTACGTGTTGCAGTGGACATTTATCTATAATGTGTCAGTGATCTATTGCCACAATAATACCACATAACAAACCACCCCCAAAACTTGGTGGGCTTAAAGAAACAAACCTTTCCTAACAGATGGCTGAAGGAAGAGGAGGATTGTTCCTGCCAGTGTGAGCAGTCATTAGCTACCTAATATTTATAAGGAAGTTTAGAGCTTTCAAAACACTCCTTTGTAATGCTTCATTCTTCTCACCTCTTTGAATTTTAATTTCTATCTATGCGTCTGTCTTTATCACTAGCCCACTAGTTTCTTGAGTTCATCTCTTTTATCTTGATAACTCCAATGTTTGGTATACTTCCTAGAACACAACAGGTGCTAATAAATGACTAAAGAATGATTTTTTTTAAAAAACCAAAGTTTTATTCACCTCCTGGGTCTGTGAGCCTGCGAGTTAGGCTGGGCACAGCTGTGTGACTCTTCTGGTCTTGATCCAACTCACATGCCTGGGGTTGGGGGGGAGGGGAGGTGGGCAGCTGGCTGTTGGCTGTCCTTGGCTGGGGTGACCAGGCATGCAGGCTGTCATGGAAATGTGTACGTGAGAGGGCAGTCCCAATCACATGAATGCTTTTCATGTTTGCTGATACGGTTGTCAGGGTTCTACAGAGAAACAGAAGCAATAGGATAGATATATATGTGTATTGTCTGTGTGTGTGTGTGTGTGTGTGTGTGTGTGTGTGTGTGTGTGTGTGTGTGAATAAAGAGATTTATTATAAGGAACTGGCTCACAGGATTATGGAAGCTGAGAAGTCCAGACCCAGTAAAGCCCATAGTGTAACTTCGAGCCTGAGTCTGAAAACAAGAGGCTGGTGCCCCAGCTCAAAGTCAGTGAGGCAGAGAGAGAATTCTTTCTCACTCAGCCTTTTGTTCTCTGTAGGCCATTGACAGATTGGATGAGGCCCACCCATACTGGGGAGGGCAACCAACTTTACTCAGTCTACCAATTCAAATTTTAATCTCATCCAAAACACCCTTGCAGACACACCCAGAAATACTATCTAACCAAACATCCCTTTATGCGTGTCAAGTTTCCAACCTATGTGGACAAAGCAAGTCATATGGCCAAGCCCAGTGACAGGTGAAGGGGCAGTGGAAAGTTATGTGACTTGTCTCCGTCCATTTGGGCTGCTGTAACAGAATACCTTAGGCTGGGGGGCTTCAACAACACACATTTATTTCTCAGAATTCTGGAGGCTGGGAAGTCCAAGGTCAAGGTGCTGGCAGATCTGGTGTCTAGTGAGGACTCTTCTGGTTTGCAGTCAGTGGTATTCTGGTTGTATTCTCACATGGCTAAGAAGTCATCTCTCTTGTGTTTCTTATAAGGTACTAATCCCATTTGTGAGGGCTCGTTCCCCATGAGCTAATTACCTTCCAAAGGCCTTACCTCCTAATATCATCACGTTGGGGCTTAGGATTTCAACATATGAGTTTTGAGGGACACGTTCAGTCTGTAACAATGACAAATACAGGAAGGGTGAGAATGGGGTCATTTTTGCATCATACCACATGTAGTCCAAAAAGTGTTGAAGAAAGAGGACTTCGTCCCTCCATTTACCAAAGAAGAGTCACTTGCCTGGTGCCATGTAGAATTCAATTGCCAAGTTAATTATGTCTGGGTTCTTAACATGTTTAGTCAACATCACGTACAGGTGAAGATTGCTTCAGAGATTTGCAAAGTGCGGCGTTTACGCTTAAGATCTTAAATCTTACGCTTAAGATTTGCTTGACTGGGACGGAAAAGGCGAAACGTAGGGGTAACAGGGCAGCCACTTGCAGCCCTAGCTCATTGTTGGTGCTTCCCCATATCATAGCTATTTGAGTTCCCCAGGAGCTCTGCAGAATTCTGGAGGGAAAATGACATCAGGCTGGGGTTGAGGAATGCCTGCTGCGGGGGGCATCCTTTTCTGCCCAGGCCAGCCAGGGGTGAGGAGCCAGTAGGTCCTTTGTCCCAGCAGGGACAACTTAGGGGAGTGTTTGTTAGGAAAAAGAATATCGAGAGGAAGGGAAGGATTAGAATAACGGTCCTCTTTGTTTTCTTCTCGGAATACCTGAGTAATTTCAGATCTAGTTTTGTGTGATCTCGTTTTGTGTTTCCCTGCTTTATGAGACTGGTAATAGTTGAGAGGCTGTGTAAGTGAAGAGGCGCAAACAATAGAAAGTAAGAGGGGTCCACGGGAGACTGTGCTGCATCTAGAAAAGAGAGCCACTGTGCGCTCCCTGCCCACTTGCTTAGCCACTAAGGATTGTGCAGTGGACTGGAGATCAGAGTGGGAGAATGCTCAGAGACATGATTGATTTTCTTCATTTTCACTTCTTGTTAACGGAGCAAGGTGTGAATGGGTCAGGGTAGCAACAAGGATGACTTCATGTTGTTATACACCAACCTTTCTCTTCTAGCATAAGAATCACCCTTCTCCGCCTGAGGGTGTGGAACATCATGTCTGTGAAAGGTGCCTGAGTGGCTTCTCCCTAGGAGCAGATTCTACAGCGAGCTTTAGGATGTCAAAACTGAACCCCACACACATGCAATGCTCTCTAACTAAAAGAGCCCCAAGGTTTGGTAAGAACACATCTTTCACATCTCCTGCCGACCAGTTACCAACACTTGGCCAGTCTTGTTTGGAGACCCAGGAAACTTATTCAGTGGAGTGTCCAAACCTGGTCTGGCAGACAATTGGTTATACACACAATAGCTCCTTCCTGTCCTTGCTTGTTAAGAGAACTGAGATTTGTTTATGGAAACAATATGCACAGCTCCAAAGGATGAATCATGATTGGTCTAGGCTCTCATATCACTCCTTACTCCCTTGGCCAGCTGTGCGTTGTCCTCGGTTCCTTTGCAGCCGTGTGACCCCACTCTGCGCAAGAGACATCAGATGTTGACTAGAGGACTTGGAGAGATAATGCTGACTGAATAAAAGATCAAAGCTTCGTGAGGAGAAAGCCTTTGATTCTTTTTTTTTTTTTTACATCTTAATTGGAGTAAACCTCTGATTCTTTTCTTGTTTGGGAGCTAGTGTGAGGATGTGCAAGCTGGAGCTGCAGCAACCATTCTGCAACCACAAGGCAACAAGTGTGAATAATGCATCACACAGGGGATGGGGGAATGGAAAGATGCAAAGAGCTTGGGTCCTTGGTGTTACCTTTGAGCCACTGCCTCCAGGCCTCTTGCTATGTAAGATAATTAAAAGTCTTCACTGCCTAAGTCACTGTTAGCCAGATATTCTGTTACTGGCAAATAAAAAGTATTCCTAACTGATATATCTGGTCATCTTCAGCCTGGCCAGGGTAGGTTTTGCTGACAATTCCACCACACTAGCTTTGTAACCAGTTAACTTCATCTGCAAAATATGTTGGGAAAAAAATACCTTCTTTATTACTTCAAGCAAACTTTCTGAATCACAAGATCAGAGCGTGGTCTGTGGATCAGCAAATCATTATCCCCTGGGGTTTCTTCAAAACGTAGACTCTCAAGCTTCCACCCCAGACACACTAAATTAGAAATTTCTTGGGTAGGGCTATCAATCTGTGTCTTCATAAACCTTCCAGGTGATTCAGTTGCAATGGAAAGTGTAAGACCACTGATACTGAGGGTCAACTGGAGTGGTTGCATGTCAGAAACACCAGGGGAACTTTAAAAAGATTCTCAAACTCCACCTGCAGAGTTCTGATTCAGCATTTCTGTAGTGTAACCTCTGAATTTATATTTCCCGGAAGGCCAGGTTGAAAGGCCAGGTGAAACCAGGTTTGGTAACCAATGGAATGCATATGAAAGCAGGTCACCTATGCCAAGGGGCTGTCACTCTAGTAAGAGATGAGGAATAGACCTGGTCACCCCGGGGACAGGTGAGCTGAATTATGGATTTTCTCACCTGGTAGGTAAGGGAACTGACTGCTTGATCTTAGACGTCTTTTTCAGCTCTAAGGTTCCTAGGATGTGCCCACTTGAACTTTGCAGATCTGGCTGGAACAAGCAAAGATGGTCTTGGCAAATTACGTAGACAGACTCATGAGCAACAAGTGGAAAGGACTGGAATTTTCCTAAAGTTTAAACAGCAGCCTTGCTCCCCACCACTGCCAGACCCAGTAAATCCAAAACAGGTTTTCTCTTCTGCTTTTACCGGGTTTATGAGACACAGCAGGTTTGCACTTCAGATGTTCATTTATAGAGTGCTAGACTACACCTGCTTCACGCTAGGCTTGTGCTCTGGGCGTTCTTTCCTTCGGAAAATATTATTTTTAAAGAACATCATCTTAAGGCATCTTGCCTTCTAAAGTGTGCGGCTTGTTAAGGATCAAAACTTCCGAAGCAGCCTACTTACTGTCCATCCAAATATGATTTTAACCCTCTCTCCTGCCTCATCTCTGCCTTGTACAGGAGATGCCAATCATTTCTTCCCCACTCCCACATCTCCTTGCAGGAAACTGCAGTCCCTGTTTCCAGCGAGCCTGTTCCCCCGCTCAACCCCTGCTGAGTGAGTGTTTAAATCCGTGACACTGTGGAAAGTAAACGACACCTCATCGATTGACTTTGGAAGATTATTTTGAAAACCAATAAATAAAGGGGGAAAAGTTAAGCATTTATCCTTCCTTTTCTATATGAACTGTACCTTAGGCTAACCAAATAGTTGATGAGGGGGAGTTTTTCTTCATAGAAGCTGATAAATGAAGAAGGAAAGGTGAAATCGTAGCATGATCCTTTTGCAAGGCCTAATGAATTAATGGATCTAGGAGGCAACCCTCAATGGCTGTTATGTCACAAAAAGAGAAAAAAGAAGACATTCTGTGTCTCTGAATGGAAGTCATGACACTGCCTATAGTCTTGCAAAAAAAAAGTTCCACCTGAATCTGATTAAAGTCTATAGACTAAAATTTACAGGAAATATAGAGGACAGAGGAACATGTTAAATGAAAACGAAGGGATACAATCACCATACTCCAGACTGTGGGAAACTTTCTAAGACAAATGATCTAGTTTTTCCAACAAATTGCACAGAAAACATAAGACACAGGGGGAAACCTACAGATTAAATGAGACTGAAGAGTCATATTAACCAATCATAATGTGTGGACCTCGTTTGGCTCCTGATTCAACAAACCTTTAAAAATTACAGGAAAAACAAGGAAATGTGAACAATTCCTGGATATTTGATAATATTAAGAAAATATTGTTGATTTAGTAGTGATGACAGTTTTGTGGTTACATCTTTTAAAAGGAATCCTTATCCTTATTCTTAGAGCTACGTATTGAAACATTTACAGATGAATGAAATGACGTTGGAGATTTCTTTCAAAATAATCATGAGAGGTGGGGAAAGGGCAGGATACAGAGAAGCCTGTCCCTGAGCTGTTAACTGTTGAAGTGGGTGATGACTAACTAGAATTTCACTGTACAGTTCCCTACAACTCTCTATATTTGAAATTTTCCTTCCTAAAAAGTCAAATTAAAATTAAATCACTTTCATTTCTATTTTTTATATATATTTTATATTAGCCATAATATATTAGTATAGGAGTTGATGTTTATTTTTTTATAAATATAGATTTATCAAGTTTTACTTGTTCTTCACTGCTAAGGGTACCCAAAAATTTTGGAGTTTTTTATTTTTCACACTTGCCTGCCCAGCTGGACTGGAAGGTCCATGGAAGCAGAGACCTTCCTCGTATATTCTCCACAGAGCTAATACCTTGTGGAGCTTGTAAAGTGCCCACCCTGGGAATACAGCTCATTAAAACACCTTCCAGAAGGGAGTATTGCTCACCTGGTCTCCTATTTGTGGACACCTCCATCCCGACTTCATTGTTAGTGGAGGATGGACAGTCCACACAACCATTCCTACCACTGGGAGGAGTTGGTTAGCTTGAGGCTTTGTAGAGAGAACAGAAATGATTGAAACTGACTAAATCTGTGTTATGGAATGGAGAACGTTGTAAATTTACTAGGCAGTTAATACTACAAATAGTACAGGAGAGTTCTGGCTTTTACATGTAGACACTCTTTATGAAAGTATAAGGTAAAGTGAAACCACTGCCAAGGTGTGGCTACAAAATGTCTGTCCAAATTCTCTTTGCTGTTGTCCCTGCCTCTTGGTTCCATGTTGTTGTTGTTATTGTTTTTGCCCCAGAAACATCTGGTGTGAAAACGGTGGTCCCCTGTATTAAAGCCCTTATGATTTTAGAAAGCTCTCCATCTCTCTTATTTCCGGTTGCTCGAAGTTCAGACTTTCCCAGGATTTCCTCAGTTTCCTTTAACTTGAGCTCTCACTTTTCTTTTTCTTTTTAAATAAATTTATTTATTTATTTATATTTTTGGCTGCTTTGGGTCTTCATTGCTGCACGCGGGCTTTCTCTAGTTGTGGCGAGCAGGGGCTACTCTTCGTTGCGGTGCGCAGGCTTCTCACTGCGGTGGCTTCTCTTGTTGCAGAGCACGGGTTCTAGAGCACAGGCTCAGCAGTTGTGGCACACAGGCTTAGTTGCTGCACGGCATGTGGGATCTTCCAGGACCAGGGCTCAAACCCGTGTCCCCTGCATTGGCAGGCGGATTCTTAACCACTGCGCCACCAGGGAAGCCTCTCACTTTTCTTAATTACACAGAAGTTAGAGACACTTCTCCACTTTGTAAATTTACCATCACTGCTTACTCCAGGAGCACCTTTTACTTCTGCGTGATGTAACAATTCTATCCCTTTTTCTCTCCTGAGCTTCAGGATTGGGAGAGGGTATTCATCCTGGGTTGATGTCTTGTAGGAAAAGCAGTTTGCAATTAGAATATAACTTACAAAAGGACCGCCCCTTGGAGTAACCTCCCTTGTAACTTGTTCAAAATCACCCAGAACATGGGTCTGTCTCCTTGTATTTGTACATTCTGCCTGATTGTTACTGTCTCCCAGAAGACTTCTAGGTGGTACCACAGCATCCACTTATAGAAAAGTATACTCTATTTACCTAGTCTGGATTTTAAGAGGAAATCTTACACTCGGCCATCCAAATGCTTTCAACAGACGGTGCAATTTAAATTTATAAAACAGTAACTATGTCGATAAAAGCCAACACTACATGCCAGGCACTATTCTAGGTGTTCTAGACGCATTAACTCATTTAGTTAGTTCTATTATTATTCCCATTTTATAGGTGGACAAACTGAGGACAGAGGGCTAGTGAGTGGGAGCCAGCCTCTGACTATTTTTGGGACAGCAGTCTTGAAGCAGATCTTATTTCCCTTCCCAGGGATTGAACCTAGCGGCTAGTCCACGAGGGGCTAGAGGCTAGAAGCAAAGTTCCCTGGTTCTTACCTCCTTTGAAAGCAAAAATGTTTCAAGGAGGCAAAAACTGCAAAACAGATACAAAGTTTATTATAAGAGGCACAGCACAACGGTATGGGAGAGCACAGAGAGAAACAGTTTATTTATTTTTTTGTTTTGTTTTGTTTTGCGGTACGCGGGCCTCTCACTGTTGTGGCCTCTCCCGTTGCGGAGCACAGGCTCTGGACGCGCAGGCTCAGCGGCCATGGCTCACGGGCCCAGCCGGTCCGCGGCATGTGGGATCCTCCCGGACCGGGGCACGAACCCATGTCCCCTGCATCGGCAGGCGGACTCTCAACCACTGCGCCTCCAGGGAAGCCCAGAAACAGTTTATTTATCGAAGTCAGAAGCAAGGCAGAAATACACACCCAGAGAGGAGTGCAGGCGTCCTGAATGAGGAGGCAGTAAAGAAGGGATTGAAATCACTTATATAGGGCAGTCCTTCTGGTCTTTGTTTACATTTGGCCAAGCATCTTGTTTCTTTTCTCACACCTGACTGGCCCTGGGACCCTCCCCAACTTTTTGCACAACTTTTTGCTAGGATGGATCCCACCGCAGAGGCCTGTGGGGGTATGTCCACACTTATTATGGGGTGGGCCCCCTCCCTTTTTGACCCCCAAGGAGCCTTTCTGCACATGTGCAGACAGGGACGTTTTCCTTGACCTCCGGAGCGGTCATCTTATCTCTTTACTTCAGCACAGCTCAGCTTCTGCCACTAGCTTTGTCCTTGGAGCGTCTGGGTGAGAACAAAGCTTCCATTTTACTCCACTTGACAGACACCAGCTGTCCAGCCCAGGGGCCCATCTATCTCCTCACTCATGACCACGGGCAGGCTGGCTCTAGGGTGTGCTGCCTGTCTCCTGGAGAGACCCAATTGGGAAGAAGAGAGGAACGCCTGGAAGAGTGGAGAGACAGAACTACCAGAGGAGAGGGAAATCTCGGGAGAAAGAAATTTCTGGGAAAATGAGATATTTTAAAAAAATTAATTTATTTATTTTTATTTATTTATTATTTTTGGCTGTGTTGGGTCTTCATAGCTGCGCGCAGCTTTCTCTAGTTGCCGCGAGCGGGGGCTACTCTTCATTGCAGTACGTGGGCTTCTCATTGCGGTGGCTTCTCTCGTTGCGGAGCACGGGCTCTACAGCACGCGGGCCTCGGTAGATGCAGCACGTGGGCTCAGTAGTTGTGGCTCGTGGGCTCTAGAGCGCAGGCTCAGTAGTTGTGGCTCATGGGTTTCGTTGCTCCGTGGCATGTGGGATCTTCCCGGACCAGGACTCGAACCCGTGTCCCCTGCATTGGCAGGTGGATTCTTAACCACTGCGCCACCAGGGAAGCCTGGAAACGAGATTTTTGAGACAAACCTGATTTTTGAGATTCCTAAAGCTGAAATATAAAGTTACCCTGGTTTTTCCTTGTCTATTTAGTAGAAAGAGCTGTGGTCCAACCTGGCTCTCTGCCATCTCTGTGTGACACAGGAAAGTCACTTTATCACTCTGAGCCTGTTTCTTCATCTCTAAAAAAGAGTGAAATTATGCCTATTGCTATCCGCCATAGGTAATGGTAGGAATCTGTTCACTATTACTTTGAAGGAAAGTCTATATGGAAGAATGTTCTAAGGGCTTCCATTTTTAGATGAGCTTAGGAGGACTTTGGTTTTGACATCTGAGTGTAATCAATTCCTACTATTCAATTATTTGTTTTCAGGGCACCACATTTGTATGCCTTATAGAACCCACGCTTGGACATGCTGACATCAGGCTTCAAGACAGCTGAGCCCCACTAGACACCCAAAAAACCCATGGCTCTGGTTGCATCTTTCAACATGACCAGTCCGCAGTAAGTAGCATTGGGATCGGCCCTCTGTGGATACTGAGTTGGCACATCAGGATTGGGGGTACAGCCAATGGCTCCTTCCCCAGCCCTGTAGAGATGGAGGGGCTCCAGGTGGTTTTGTCCTTGAGCCTGACATTAAAATAATGTGTTAACATCTACTTTTTCTCAGAGTTACCTTATTCATGTCATCTCATTTTTTAGTTCAAATAGGCAGAGGAATTCTGCAATCCAAAACTGGGATTGTAATCCCATTGCTAATCCAGTGGGATTGCTAATATCAGATTGGCCGAAACAAGTCTCATGACTGAACACAGCATCAAGGGTGGGGAAATATACTCTTCCCTTTGATGGGAAGCTCCAAAGTCACGTGGCAAAGTGAGGGGTGCAGAGCAGAGCCACTGATACGTGTTGTCCACCATACTGTTCTTCATATTCAAGACCAGGGAATAGTCCCAGTACTCAGGCTGTAACTGTGAGACTTTCACTCCCCCTAAAGGAGGCCTTGTCTCCTCCCGCTGAGATGATCCATGGCCAGAGATGGTGCTGGGCCACCATGACCATTGGCAAGAGGGGAACAGAGGGCAGGAAGGCAGGAGTAGCTTATTCCATGCTTCTCAGAGCCACATCCTGTTAGTTTCAGAAACTCACCCCAGCCCTCCATGAATATCTCATTGATCAGAAAGCTCTACGTGTTCAGTTTGGCAGTCCACAGTTTCCAAAAGAACAAATTTGACCCAGCATCTACTTTTTGGGAAACATCTGGAAGAGCCAGGATTCCCCCCATGAACACCCACACTTTTATTTCAATTGTTGAGAAACACAGAAGCTTCACATCCTGTGACTGTTCTGTCTGAAGATCTTGAGTCATTTTGTAAATGCCACACCATGATGAGTACTATTATCTGTGCTTGACAGGTAGCAAAGAGCTAAGGTTTAAATAAAGCCTACAAAAGAGAAGTGGGGCATTGGAAATTACTTGGTGAATTCAGGTAGTTTAGGCAGCCAATCTGTGGTGTTCAAGGAAAAATCCCACTTTTTTCTCAATTATCTGGGATGATTCAAGCAAAAGAGAAGTAGGCAGATTCAGTTCCAAACTTTCTGGATAACTGCCACTGTGTATTATTGGTTAGCTTTCAATGGTGGTTGGAAAAATTTACAATGTAGTACTGTCCAGCCAAGTGTAGGAACTTATCACTCCAGAGCCCCTCCCACCTGCTCCATATTTCTCACATCCATGTCAGATCACAGAGAAAGAATAGAGCCTCTATTCCACCTCCTCATGCTTCAGCTGGAGAAACTGAGGCCCCAGAGGAGGTCCGCAGAAGTCAGCATTGGAATCGGCACCAGAGCCCCTGAACAGTTTATCGCAGACTGGGCTGCATTACAACTGGCCTCTCAGTGTTCCCTCAAATGTTTAATTTTTACTCCTCTCCACTGTTTGGCCAGAGACACAAGACCCAGCCCCTCAGATTCTACAGATGAAATAGGGTCAAGGATGTGTTGGGGGAACCAAAGATGGAAGCCCAGGAAGTTAAAGGAAAATGATCCAGCCCACCATCTCCTCACAGTGTAGCTGTTGGTGTTTGGAAAGAAGAGTTCTTAGTTACTGAACACACTGCAGGATGTGTAATGTCCCCTTTCTTAGTTATGTCATTAGTGACCTCCTTTGGTAATGTGACAGCCACAAATGCCTCCACCAATTGTCAAATACCCCTGGTGGGCTGGGAGGTAGTCCTGCCTCTGGTTGAGATGCCCTGTAATGCCAGTGGAGTTGTGGGTTACTTGCAGTGCCCTAGGTGAGCCTGATGGTAACCTAGTAGGAGACCCAAAACCCCTCAGACATTTGTTCAAGTGAACCCCATTTCCTACTGTCAACCTTATAAAGGGAGCTGTAGTAGGACCAGTTTAAGTAGGAAGGGAGTGGCACCCAGAACAGCTGGCCCCTCCTGTCCTCACCGTCCCAAGGCTCACTTGGTCCCTACAGTCCTCCAGGTCAGCTCCCCAAGCACCAGCAGTACATCCAGTTGTGAACAAACACCTCTCTTCTCTATTGTGGTACAGATGGTAGAAACATTCCCAAGGACCTTTACAAAGAAACACGGAAGACAATTTAAAAGAATGTATTACTCCAACGTAAAGTCTAGTTATCGAGAAGACTAAAAGTCTAAGTCCTGGCTTTGCTGGTTGGCAGAGTTTCCATCTGGGTCTTTACCTCCCTTTGATGAAGGACTCTTCCCCCCAAACCTCATATTTTAAGATCTGAGCATGCTTCCACTTTTCCCCAGCTCGTGAGGGAGATGCGGCCGGTAGGGCCTCAGTCCAGTCCCTGGGTTGGCCAGCGGGGAAGAATGGTGACCTCACACTTCCCCTGCCCTCCTCCAGCACAGATTCTGGTGCATTCTCCCTCTTTTCCTTGGGGAATGGAAAAATCGTTTTGTTCTTGAGGGATGACTCTGCCCTGTTGCCATCCCCAACTCAGGCCTGCCACAGAAGGAGGAACTTCCGAAGTTGAGATCATCTCCCAACAAGTAGACGAAGAAACCAAGAGCATTGCTCCCGTGCAGCTGGTGAACTTTGCCTATCGGGACTTGCCCCTGGCTGCGGTTGACCTCTCCACGGTGGGCTCGCAGCTCCTGTCAAATCTGGATGAAGATTACCAAAGAGAAGGGTAGGTGTTGGTACCGTTGAGTAGCTAAGATGTCTCTTGCATAACTCCCTGGGTTTCCATGGGTACCTACAGCGAGGCAGCCCAGAGGTGAGAGGTGCTGAATAGTAAGAGACCAGAAGTTCACATCAGGCCACTCCGGCTCTTCTCCTCAGATATTGTTTCCTCAGAAAAAGGCTGTGGGCACAGAAAATACCTGTTGCTGCTAGACAACCTATTAAGTGACATTTGCTTGGAACTTGGGGAATTATAAAATTAAACGCTGTCACACTGCATAATAGCCCATCCAACCCCCAATCTGGACACCTGGGAATCAAGAGACCAACAGGATTTAGTGTGACTCACCCAAGGTCTCAGTGCCTATAAAGAATGGATTTAGAATATACTTTCTTTTTATCACGTCTTCTTTCACCAGGGACGAGATGGGGAAGAAAGCACATGTGCAGTAACATGCTAAGGGTGGGAGGGAATTTAGCACCATTCAGCCAGGAGCTTTGCAGACCTTAAAAAGGTCTGCTGCTTTTTCCAGTGAGAACAAATAGCAGATGCTGGCCCCTGATTCAAAGGAGTGGCCCCTACCTACTCCTACTTAACTGGTCAATCAGATTGGATGCCTTTGTTCAATCTGGACAGGGAAGACACAGCAGTGACACCCTCCATTCACGTGGGGGAAGCTGAAGGCTGGACAAGGGCAAGAACAGGTCCTGGGGTCACAGGGCAGGTCAGACTTTCCCCAGCCCCACCCTGTTGCTCTTAGATATAGACTTTTAAACATTGGCCAGGAGCTTGGGAGCCAGTTCTGGGCTACTCTCCTTCCTCAGATGCCACCGCTAAATATTTTGGAACATGCTGACAGCTTTGAATATAAAAACGAAGGGTTGCCAGGTTATTTTAGAAGCAAATGAGAAGCCTTAGCTACAATTAAATTTCCAGAGCTTGGATTCCCTGTAAGTGTTTTTGAAGGGCCTCCCCGCCTTCCTAAGATAAATTGCGTAACAATTGTGAAACCATACACCTTTTGCAAAAACTTCACTCCAGTGGCTTTCTCTGAAAATACAATTTTTTCCAAGTACTGTGCTTAGAATCAGCAAGACATTGGAAACAAGGGTAGGCAAACGGGTTGGAAATAGTTCAGGGTGGCCTGGCGGACAGTGGCAGCATTCTGAGCATGGGCAGCACCATCCGACCACAGGGCCAGCTTCTCCAGGTCTCCAGGTCCTTGGCTCCGCCAGAGATGTTGGCGGTCAAGCCTTCCTTGACCACCTGGCTACTGTGCCACTGCCCTCTGGAGGTCAAAATTGGTAGTGCAGCCTGGTATCCTGCCCCAGCCATTCTCATGGACTCATTTCCCGCCCCACCAGCGCCACCTTTAGGCTCTTTTCAAGTTTATAGTTGGAAGGCAAGGAAAGAAGCGGGAAGACCTTGGAGGATCTAGTTCCAGACCCTATCCACACCTGCACCCTGGAGGCATACGCACCACAGGTGGTCCAGGCTTTGGGGGCACCACTCCTTAGCCTGAACTGGAGAAGGCAGAGTCCCTGCTTTGTCATTCCATTTGCTTCTGAATCAGGCCCCTGCAAGGTTTCTTCTGAGCAGGGAGAATACAAATGGGATGCCTGCAAGGCAGAGAGGCTCTTGATTTGGTTTGAGTCTCCAGGTGTGCCCTGGAAAGCTGCTCCTGTTGGGTAAATAGGAAGCAGCCGGGTGAAGAGATTTGCTTCGCTGCTGGAGTTCTCGGCAGCCGGCTCCATTGGCAGCTAGAGGGCTTCCTGGAGGAAGGAAGAGCAGGCACAGGACACAAGCCAGGTGACAAGGAAGCAGAACAAAAGCACACTGTGAAGGGGGGAAAAAGCCTCTCTTCACAAGCTTCTTGGCTTTTGCTGCATTTCCTGGGGTTTTCCCCAAATTTCCAACCTGGCCCTTTCTGAAATGATGCAAAACAACACAATTTACAGTTCTGGTAGGTCTTCGAAAAGCTTTGGTGTAAGTCTTGTCAAATACACCTCTTCCTACTAAGGGAAGTGTTATATATAGGAATGAATCTTTTCTGTAGGAAATGAAGGGACCTCAGGGACCCCAGCAAGATAGTGCCCAGCCACCCCACCATTCACTTCTTTTGAGTTCAGTGGTATTTCAGTGCTTTTAAGTTTCCCAGAATCTGAGAATGTTAGAGCTGGAAAAATCCTTAGAAAGTATATATTCTAAATATTCTAATAGGATAGCAGAGTCCAGAGAGTGGAAGGAACTTGCCCAAGGTCACATAGTGACAGAGACAAAAATAGAGCCCTGGCTCCTGATCCAGGCTGGCACTACTGGGCTTCCATTTGTCACCTGTCCCTTTACAACGTCACAGTTGTGACTATGGTTAGCATGCATTGTACATGATACCACTGTTAGGCTATACCATCAAAGGCCCTTAACTTTTTGGCGTGCAGTCACTGAGATGTGGGTAAACCCCTAGGCACAGGTGGAAGAGTTTCATCTGTCTCAAGCTCCTTGACTTTCCTAACAGTGCTTTGTCCTTCTCGTGGACCTGCCTAGCAGATCTTAAACTGCAGAGCTATCTGTTGTCTACCCTCTTTGCTTCTACACACAGACTGCTGAGGGCTCAGGTAGGAAAGTCAGACAACTGTGCAAATTGGTGCTGTCTTAGTCTGGTGGGGCTGCCATAGCAAAGGACTACAGACTGGGTGGCTTAAACAACAGGTATTTATTTTCTCACAGTTCTGGAAGTGTGAAGTCCAAGATTGAAGTGCCAACAGAGTCAATGGCTGGTGAGAGCTCTCTCTTTGGGCTGCAGACAGCTGCTTTCTCGCTGTGTTCTCACATGGCCATTCCTCGTTGTGCATGAGTGGAGAGAAAGAGTGAACTCTGGTCTCTTCCTCTTCTTATAAGGGCACTAATCCCATCATTAGTCATTAGGGGTCCCACCCTGACCTCATCTAAACCTAATTACCTCCCAGAAGCCCCACCTCCAAATACCATCACGTCAGGGTGGGGTGGGTGCGGTGCTTAGGGCTTCAACATACGAATTGGGGGGTTGGGGGGGAGGACACAAACATTCAGTCTATAAAAGCACCTCCCAGACTCAAGGCCTCCAGTCTCAACTTGCTTCTCAGTTTTGCCTGACAGTTCTCTGTGGTCCTGGTTAGCTTTCACTCCTGGTCCCCAGGTGGCCATTTCAGATTGTTTCCATTTCCCCCAAGCCTTCTCTTGCCTCCAGCAGATGACCTCCTCTCCTCCTTCCCTAAGAAAGTAGAAGCAGTCACAAATGAGCTTCACCCCACCCCTCAGTCCCTCGCTTCCTCCCTTCTAGGGCCAACCTCACCTCTGAGTTCTGATTCCCCTCCCCTCACACCTTCTCATGAACTGTGCTGCATCAGTTGCATCCTCACACTGACTCGTCACACACTCAGGTCTCTCACATCCCCCCTTGACTCCACGCCCCCATTAGCTGCCACTATCTCTCTCTTCCTCTTTGCAGCCAGACTTCTTAAAAGCCTCATCTGCACTAGCCATGCCCCCTTTGCTCTCTCCCATTCATTCCTCAGCCTGCTGCAGTCCAGCTTTAGCCCCATCCACACCGTGGAAACTGCTCTCCTCAAGGTCATCAACGGCCTCCGTGTTGCTAGGGTCCTTACACTGTCCTCTGTCCAGCATTTGAAAACGTCATCCACTCCCCGCCCTTGAAACACAGTCTTGTGTGTCCTCTGCACTATCACACTTTCTGGATTTTCTTCCTACCCCTCTGGCTGTCCATTCTAGGCCTTTTAAAACTTGTTCTTTCTCTGCTTTGTCCTTAGATGTTGGGGTTCTTCGTTTTCTGTCTTTGGCCAGTTTAGCTCTACTAATTCTACCCACTGGGTAATTGCATCCACCCACATAACCAAAATTCACATTCTTCAGCTTGTAACTTTCAAAGCTGAGTCTCTAGCACAGCTGCTGTCTCTCTCTCTCTCTCTCTCTCTCTCTCTCTCTCTCAAACTGCTGGCTCACATCCAACTACTTCCTGGACATCTCCACAGGATCCCAGACACACCTAGAATCCTAACAAGTGTCTGTGGAATTATCTGTTCTTCTACCTCTGAGTTGGCTGCATATTTGAGCAAATATTGAGCAAATGTTCTTGTCTCCGCCCAAGTCATTGCTAAAAATAGCCTTTTTGGTGACAGCACTTAAATCCAGCCTGAGGAACCATTATCTGCCCAACCAGGACTTCTGGCCATCTCAAACCCAACAAGGCCCCAAACTAAACTGTCTTTTCCCAAAACATATTCTGTCTGGCCCCAGTCAGTGGATCTAGACTTACCTGGCTGACCTCCCCAACCCATTGCCAGAGGGAGTCACATGTGCATGTTGGCTCATTTCCAATGACCCTCAGCCTCCTTCCTGCCTCAACAGGAGCCACTGGCTTCCAAGACACCAAAGATCCATGAAGCCAGTCGGTCAGGCATAGTCACCACTGGAACTTGCATCCTTCTTCCTCCCCTGCTCTGGCTCCCTCTTGTCCATGTTCCCTGCCCATGAAGCCGCTGACACTGACAGTGTCCACTGTGGGAACACTAGTGCCCAGTTCAGGGCCTTTCAGAAACCACAAGGCCACAGGATGCCCATGCAAGGTGGGCAAGAAAAGCCTCCCCTCCCCCCAGACTCTGTACCAAGCTATCAGTGAGCCCAGAACTGTCTCTGCTTATGGCCACTGCTCTGGTCCTATTTGCTTCTGGCCTTCACTTCTCTACACCCAGGTCTCCGGTTCAATCCAAGGGGCTGCACTGGCACATCATGCCAGCTACACCATCACCATCACCATCACCATCACCACCATCATCATCATCCTTTCCCTCCTTGCATCTTCCCCCCAGCTCCTCCTCCTTCAATACTGGTAAAACACAGATCTCCATGAATGTCTGCAGATGTGAACAGACAGAGGAGGGGGAAGGGGAACAGAGGAGGTTCTTGAGCACTTCTGAGCCCCAGCTGAGCCAGCCACAACGCCCCACTACATCGGTACCCTGAGAGACCAGCTTAATTCCTTCTCCTTCGTCCTCATGTTCTGTCATCTCCAAGTCCTGTACCTTTCTACTGCCCTAATATCTCTTCACTGCATCATCCTTCTCACAAAGGATTGGTAACCCTATCAGCCAGGTGCTTTGGACTGCATACCACAGGAAGCCTATCTCAGACTCAAACAATGAGGGTTTTCATCAGCCCATGGCCCATGGAGCCCAGAGCTAGGGCAGCTTTGAGGTTGGTCCAGACCCTCAAC
The DNA here is from genome assembly GCF_964374135.1 of Grampus griseus. Lineage (NCBI taxonomy): Eukaryota > Metazoa > Chordata > Mammalia > Artiodactyla > Delphinidae > Grampus > Grampus griseus. The sequence goes on along the minus strand of NC_139018.1, from coordinate 119,211,385 downwards.
AGTAGCAACAAGGACCAGATTCCTTCTATCTGTCCACTCTGCTGTCAACAGTGTTAGCTTCATCCTGATGCTGTAAGGTTCCCCTTATTTTTTGAGAGGGCTGCCCTTGGTAATCTGGCCACATCCTTCATACATGTCTGGCAACAGAGAATGGCTACCCATCATTCTCTTTTAAGAACAGCAAAGAACTTTCCCGGAATCCTTTAGTTGCTCTCTCCTCATGTCCCATTGGCTAGAATTGGGTCACATGGTAAGGGGTATGGGAATCCACAGCCCAGTCAGGGCCACCCTTGAACTGTGTCATTTCCCAAAACACACTGCTGTTACCCCGTGGGTCAAGGGTGGGATGGATATTGGAGAATTGCCCACAATACACCACAGTCTCTAAGAAAGCCAAGCCTCCATTCATAGCTTTTGATCCAGAATTAGAGCTTCCCTTTTTCCTTTCTAGTCAGTGTTCGACTTGGAAAAGATCTAGAAGCGTGTCTGCCTTCTCAGACTGTTTCTTCAGTAACTTGGTTGGCTCGATTATTTCGCTCAGATACAGTTTGAATTGTGTCCACTATGCCAGGGGACAACGCTTTGTGTTTCCATGTAACCAGAGCCCCTTCTGCCTGGTTGCCTTTGGACATCACCCCATTCAACAGTGGGAAAGTGAGACACAGAACTGCTTCTCAGTGAACCAACTACCCACCTTTGGAAGAGGGACACTGGGTTTGCAGGAGGCTAACTCAGGGCACAGACTGGGAGTTCTACTCTTTCTCAACCAGCTACACTACATTGAAGGCCTGGTTGGTTTGCAGGGTCTGGGCTAGACAAGAGGCCACAGCAGACAGAAAATTCGGAGAAGCGCAGAACCTCCACCCTCGGGAAGCTCACAGCCGATAGGAAAAATGATGGTGACAATATATGTGTGAGGAAGGCGGCGAAGGCAAGGGTCATCACCCCCTTTTATAGAGGAGACTCTGTGGGCTACATCGAGAGATAGTGCTACCCATCTTTTTAGTGGAAAGAGGGTGCAGAGAGGGTCATGGAAGAGTAGGTAGGATAGTCTTTGTCAAAATATAAAAACAAAGTAAGAAATGAAAGGTATTCAGCCTTTTGTAATTATTTACATTTTAGGGTTCTAAGAGGTCTGACCTGGTTGGTCAGGGCCAGACCCCCAGATGGGAGAAGCTTGGAGGAAGGCTGGGTAGACAGAAAGGGACGTTATTGCTTGGAGATGATGCCAATGGCACATTTCTGCTGGAACTTAACAATCAGAGAAAGAAAACCTAATGTTTTTGAGATGTCAGGCTAGGAAAAGATGACAGGGTCCAATATAGCAACATCTTTAAATAAGGACTGAAATAATTTTAGATATGCCAGCAAACAAAGGCTGGAGGCAAAGAGGGAGGAGGGGAGGTACCCCCTGAGCCATAACCCCCAATTCCCTTCTCTTTTCCCATACTGTCCAGCCCAAGGACCACCCGCTCTGGAAAGTCTTCTGTCTCCTACCCCACCCAGGCCAGAGCCTCACCTTGGTGCACCCCTAGCCCTTGACCTTCTTCTATCTCAGGACTTGTGACACTGAGCTCTACTCTGTTCTCAAGTCTGCCTCTGGTACTGGACCAAGTGCTCCCTCAGGGCAGAGATCAGATCCTTTGAGCCTGGAACGTGAGGGGTGTTGATTAAATGAAGGAATGACTTGAGCGAGTGAGTGGATGAGTGAGGCTGGGTTAAGATAAGGATTAGAAGAGAAGGGGAAGGCCACTTCCATTTGGGGAGAGTTGGGGGCTGGCTCTAGACCTGTGTGGCATCCAGGAAGAACCACAGGAAGGGACTAGGCTTCTCACTCCCCACAACTCAAGGCCATGGTCTGTGGCTGGCCCACCTTTGAGCATCCCTGCTAATTCCACACCCCCTCCACAAAGTCATCCTAAAAGAAAGAAATCAGATTTGCCTCAGAACATGCCCACTTCACTTAGTACAATCTTAGCATCCTTTTAGAAGAAGGGAAGGGTTTTGGGGGTTTAGGGTTAAAGGGCATTTGCATCCCTGCCATGACCTTGCAAGTGCAAAGTCCAGAAGTTCTGCATCACGTGGCTTGTGAAGTCTTTGATTCATTTTTCCCTCAAGGAAGAAAAAAAGTTAAAAAGAGCTTCCTTATTCCATTTGCTTGATGCCAAGCAGATTTGTCTCTAATAAAACTCTGCCTCTTCCTCTGGCACACCAGCTGTCCCTGGACCTGAGCTGACCCTGTGACCCACGACTCCTTATATTTTTTGTAGGCTTAGGCTTCCATGAGGGTTCTTGATGTCCCAACCAGGAAATAAAGGTTTGATTCAGATCAAAAAGCATTTTCTGGTAAGCACAGGTGAGCCTATTTCCTGTAGTCCAAGAACTGCAAAGATTTTATATTGATTAAGAAGGCAGTAAGTTCACAGATAACATTATTTCTCAGCGAAATAAACCTCTTGTCCCCACCTACTCACAGGGCAGGGTGTACAGCCTCTGGAGAGCACTAGGTGGCGGCAGAGCACCTCTGACCACCTTCGCGTGGGTGCGTGAGCGCTGCATGGAATGGGGTGGGGGACTTGAAGCCAAGGCCAGGTCGCCCAAGGAAAGTGAGCTGACTTTATGGGATCTGGGGTTCTCCAGTCATCTGCGGAGACCCTTGAGATCTGAACTTTAGCCAAAGAGAAGAAGAGGGAGCTGGCCATCCCGGGATTTGCCAAGCCACATCTCAGAACCAGAGAGAGCTGGACAGAGAAGTGGGCGTGGGGTGTGCCTGATAGCCGTAGCCCACTGGTTCCCACCAGGGTAGGAAGCTGACCTCATTCGGGCAGCCCTGCCCACAAAGCATAGCGTGAAGGAGACTCTCAGGCTTCTGGCCAGTTCCCAGAATTGAGGACTCGAGGTGGGAGAGGGTCTTGTGGCCCCTTGGTCCAGCAGGGCCCCACTCCCTCCCCTGAGTAGGCTTGAACCCCATGGAAGCCCTTCAGAGATGTGTGGGCAATGCCCTGGGTTCCCCCAAGTAGGGGCAGCCAGTCGATGGTGCGTATTAGCCATTGTGTTCCCAGAGGGGGGTTGGTGGCTCGCCAAGCGGGGTGACAGCTCCTGGGCTGGGCTCTTGCCACCACACCCTGCTGTCTTTCCCAGCGCTTGCATTTCCCAGGGTGCAAGAAATCTGAGATTCTGGAACAGGAACATGTCAGACTCCCGTGACCCCAGCTGCACACAGCCCTCCTCCCTCCCTCCCCCCAAGGCAGTGGGGCTAACCTTTAGCTCTCATTGCAGAACGGAAGCTGCTCGTATGGGAACTTCAATTTCTTCAGTTCCCCCAAGGGCTGGGAGAGTCACCTCTGACCTCCAACCTGAGAGTCCTCGTGACTGCAGTGTGTTGTGTGCTCTCATTTCTGGGTGTTTTGTGCTGCTGTGGCTTGCCTCTTGGAATTGGGTACAGGAACAAAGGGGATGCTTGACAGTGCTTTTCCTGCTCTTCTGGTTCTCCCTGCGAGAGTGAGAAAGGAGTACAAGGGTGTCCCTGGGGGTGTTGGGTTGATGGTTCTCATGGGTGGATATTTGTCTCTCTGAAGAAGTTCTGCACATGTGAGCTCATTTCCCTCTCCTGCCTTTTCCTCTCCCTTTATGTGTTTAGCTTTTCAGGGTAGTCTGGGGCAAAGAGCTCATTGCATAGTCTGAATTCACTTATAAGGCTGCAGGCTCCATGCGGATGAAGGCCCTGAGCACTCTCCTGTGCTTAGCGCCCAGTAGAGTGCCTGGCACTTAGTGGGCATGTAATGACTATGTACAGAATGGAATGGATGTTGGAACTGCCCATATTTAGATGATTAATCCCTTTTCTAATGCTCACAGGCCTAAATCATCATAGTAGATATGAATGGTAGCCGTGCAGTAAGCGTTATGTTATGGGCTTTACATATGTTATTTTTAATATTTTAGAACAACAATCCTGCAGTAAGATAGTACTTATTCCCATTTGGGAGCTTAGGAAACTGGGGATCAAAGATCGCACTCAGTGTTCAGGCAGTGGTGGGGCTACAGTTACCACCAAAACCTAGACAGTTGGAAGAGTCTGGCTTTCCCCATTGTTTGTCAACAGAGAAAAAAATAGAAGGAATTGTCTTTTAAAACTACTAGATGAGTTAACGTTTGTAAAGTGCTCGGAATAGCATACGTACATAGTAAGTGCCTTATAAGTGTTTGCTAAATCAATAAAAATAAAACCCAGGTCAGTGCCAGAAGTTGGATTTAAGTCAGCTTCGTGGCTTTCTCTGACAGTATTTTAATCCTTGGGAAAAAATACAGTAAAGAAAAATCAAGTGGGGCCATAGGATGTTCTGACAAAAACACCACCAAGTCTGTGGCTCCAGGCGGCAGGTGTTTAGCGTCACAGAATTGGAGCATCTCAGGGCCTGGACGGGTCTCAACTGCCCAGTCCCGGGGTTTGAACTCGGATCCCAGGTGTCCTTAGAAGACCTATCAGTGAGAATCAAGGGGTCCGTGCACCCCTTGGAATGTTATGCACAGTGTTGTTGTTTTGTGCACTGTTCAGGTATGGGGCCACGGTTTTCATGCCCTGGAGAGCTCTGCAACACAGAAGGGTTCTGAGGCTCTGATCTAGCAGTGCCTCCCAAGGTCATAGTTGAGGCAGGTTGGGGAGGCTCAGCACCCCAGACTACACGCCCTTTCTTTGGGGACTTAATGGATGGAAATCTCCACTGAGTAGGACTGGCAGGCCATCTGGTCTGGCCACCTACTGGGAAATAAGCTCTTCTGTGATCTTCCGCCTCCTCCAGGGACATCATGACTGTCCCCTGCCTGTGGACTTTGCAGGCAACTTGGGGGTCTCCACAATCCCCATACCTCGCCACCGCCCCTTCCCCCCATCGTGCATCCTCCCAGCCACACCAGCCTGGCAGCCACACTGTGGATTGCCAGGGTGGGAGAAGCCAGACCCCCCCAGGAGCAAACACAGCCCCTGCCATCCTGGCACTGCACAGAGCAATTCTGCTCTACCTTTCAGAACAGGGCTGTTTCAGTGCCAGGCTTGGGAATGCTGCCTGATGGAGCAGTGACCTGGAGCCGCTTCCTTCTGGGCCACTCTCGTGGCTTGACCTCATATAAAGGATTCATCAGAAACTTGCCAGAGTTCATTTTAATATTCTAAAAGTTATCCTCTCAAACTTTTATGAAGACACCTAAGTATAGAAAGCAGAAGAAGTAAGGGTACTCGGCCTCTCCTCCCTCTCCAGGGTTTCTCTGAGGCCGCAGGAGTGACTGGTGCACCCACACAGTAGAACAGTCACCTGCCTGCCAGGAGATGCCATCTGGTTGGTATTTACAGACTTTGGCAGCCGAAGCCGGCCTCCTGGAGCTGTCCCCTCGCTGCCACTGCACCGATAGGAAATTGAGAGACGCCTGCCCTCTGGTGGTGATCCTGGGGATAACACCACCCTGAGAACCAGCTCTAGGGCTTTGATGGGCTGAACGCTCAAGAGATGGAGGAAGGTATCTTTTCTAATTAAAGAGTCAATGCTGATTTCCCTTTTGACCCATTAAACTCCTTGAGTCATTATTTAATCACTCAGGGATATTGTGAAGCTGGAAAGATTCTATTTTTCTACTAAAACCCAGTCTCCTAGGAATATCTGAGTCATTTGAATTTCAGAGGAAATTTTATTAGTAGCTGGGATTTCCAAACACTGAGGCAGCCAGAAAGTCTTCTGCTTCATCCCAGCCTCTTTTCTGGAGTCTTGGGGTCCATGGTCCTGCTCTTCAAGGAGCTGGAAGCCCAGAGCCTGCTTGGGCTCCGGCTTCAGCCTCAGGTCTGGGCTAAGAAGCCCTCGATGCCCCCAAACACATACACTCAGTCTCAGCGCTACTTTCTGCTCCCCAGGGGGCCTACCCGCTTCCCCCTTCCCTCAGTGTTGGGTCCTGCACCTCGGCCCCAAGGGCTGGCTGGGGACCTGCTTGCCTTCACTGCCTCATCTCTCCTGCACCCAGACTCCCTTTGCCATGCCCTGCCCGCCTCCTGAGCTACCCGTTACCTCTTGTTAAATCCAAAGCAGTGGTTGTCACCTAAATCACCCAGGATCTCACTGAGATGCAGACACTTTTCAGTGGGTATGGGAAGGCCCAAGAGTCCGCATTTCCAACAAGGTCCCACGTGATGCTGATGCTGCTGGTCTGCGGAGCCCACTGAGCATCAAGGAGCAAGGACAGTGGTTCTCAATCTCAGCTGCACATTGGAATCACCTAAGGAGATCAAAACATGCTAAGGCCTGGGTCCCACCCCATAGTGTGTGGTTTGTGTGGTCTGGTGTGTGGCCCAGGCACCGGGATTTTTAAAAGCTCTCTTAGTGGTCCTCGGACCAGCCAGGGTTGAGAACCACTGACCTGGAAACAGATTGCAGCCCCCCTGCCACCACCCCTCAGCCGCTACTGTATCCCTGGACACCATCCTTTCTTGGATGGGTGGTCTCCCTCCATCTGCTTCAGTTGAGTCCTCCCCTGTGTGTATTGTCCTGGGGTTCACATAGAGTGTGTGCAAATAGCACCCCTTGAACTTGTGCACAAAGGGGGTTTTAGGAAGTCACCCCCAGACGGGCATGGTTGAGGGGCTTGTAGTGGAAGGCAGAGCAGAGGTGGGGGGAACCACTGGGCTGGTGCGGGAGTGGAAGCACAGGACCAGGGCAGTGAGCATGGGCTCCACTTTGCAGCTGCCTTGGGCTTTTCTGGGAACTGCCTTGGTTGGTTGCCCTGTGGGCTGTGGGAACACCTGCAACACCTGCTCGGGGTGGGGTTAGGTCAGCTGCCCCCCGCCCTGAAGGGGAAGCCCTTCCGGGTGAGGCCTACCCTGACCACCTAGTTTAAAATGTCACCCTTCATGCCCCCCTTTCCTCCCACAGTACCTACCACCTTGTAGGACACCATCTCGTTTCCTAATTCGTTATGTTTATTGTTTGACTCTCACCCACTGGAATGTCAACTGCCCTAGAGCCGTGGCCTGTGTTGAGCACAGTGCCTGACTAGCACATGGGGTGTCTGGCGTTCACTTGACTTCCAGACATTCCCCTCCCTGCCTGGTTTCTGAGTCCTGCCACCTTCCTGGCCCCTCCCTGGCTGCTTCCCGAGGCCCAGGAGTGCCGTGGTGCCAGGGCAAGGCTCGCATTGCCAGCTTTGGACTACAGGTCCCCACTTTGCACCGACCGCTTCCCAATAACCAAACCTGGGTCTGCTTAGGAAGTTTTTTCTGATCAAACAAGAAAACGAAAAGCAACATCTTTTCTTCTTTTTTCTGGCTGCACCTTGCAGCACGCGGGATCTTAGTTCCCCAACCAGGGATCGAACCCGTGCCCCCTATATTGGGAGCGTGAAGTCTTAGCCACTGGGCCACCAGGGCAGTCCCAAAAGCAACATCTTAACATTTGAAGCCTCAACATAAAATGACTTTTCGTTCCCATGGAGAGGCAGGTCAAGTGTGGAGTCTCCTTTTTAGAGGGAAAGCCTGCCACTTGAAGAAACAAATGGTTTGTTTCATCCCTTTCTCCCCGTGGGACCTTCCTCTCAGGGTAGAAGGCCCGGTCTCTGAGGGATGCACCCCGCGCTTCTGGGGTGCACAAGGCACAGGTGAGATCAGGTGCCCCGCTTCTCACACTGGACGTGCAGGCGAGTCTTCCTCTGGTTGCTCAGCATGGCAGCAGCCCAGGCAGACGGCTTTGGCACCTGCCCTTTTCGTTTATCACTGCGGAGGGTGCTTGCCTCAGACTTCAGGTGACAGTGAAGTGGCATCAGTATAGGGGCCACAGACGATTGGACTGGGTTTTAGAGAGGATGTGGAATTGGAGCTGGGTCTCCTTTGGGAACTGGGGAGGAGGGCAGGAGGCCGCAGGAAACTTCCAGAGGGAGTGCCGAGGCAGCTGGAGGCTGGGAGAGAACTGGGGTGAGAGGTGCGAAAGATTAAAAATAGGGCCAGCGGAAGGGGGCGGGGATGTCACACTATGGGAGAAGGAGGGGTGACACTCTCGGGATGTATCAGGAGGAGAGGAGGTCAGCCAAGTAATGATGGCCAAAGGTACCTTACAATTCAAAGGGTCTTTCATAGGCAAAAGCATACACAGCTGATAGCACCTGTGGGTGGAGCCTCCAGGATTCTCTGTGCCAGGTAGGGCGCGGCTGTCCCTGACCACTCTGGTCCTTCTTTCCTGGCCTCCTGGACAGACACGCTCAGCCCTCCCACAGGTGTCCTTCACGTGGCCTTTCCTTTCCTGACACTGTCTTCTAATCTGTATCCCAGGGATCCCATGCATTCCTCTGACCAAATCCCAGACACCCTCACCAGGCCCCCTCAAGACCCCTCTGCTCTGAATTTAGGGCTGTCACTTTAGCAAATAAGAATAGAGGACACCCATTTAAATTTGAGTATCAGATAAACAATGAATAAATTTTTTTAGTGTAAGTATATCCTATACAACATTTGGGACATACTTATACTAGAAAATCGTTGATAGGTTGTTTACCTGAGATATAACTGCTTGTCCCGTATTTCCTCTGGCAACCCTACTGAGCTCCACATGGTATCAGTTTGGGGTTTACCCTGTAGCCTGTTGCTTTTGGGTGGCCCTCGTGAACCTGCAGGAAGGTGGAGAGAAGTGGTTCCACGGGGGACTTTGAAACCCATCTGCAGCGCGTGAAGCAGGCCTTCATCGATGGCCTTCTGTCTGGCCTCCGCTCACCTTTGTCCCCCTGTCTTCTGCTTGTCCTCAGTGAGAACCCTCTCTTCTGCCTGGCAGCTCTCCTCGCTTCTCGCCCCATGCTCTTGGCCATGGGCGAGGGTGTCCCGTCAATCATCCTCTGCTTGTCCAAAAATGCCTCCCTCCTCTTCCCCCATCACCTGAAAGCCAAATTTCCTTGAAGAGCCATGAGCTTTGTCCCACTTTCCAACAGCTGGGGCCTCCTTCAAGCTTTCCCTTGATGGACCGTGGGGAAGAAATCTCCCTGAAGCACCTACATTATTCCTTCGAGGAGAAGGGAGCACCTCAAGGCAGAGCTCCCCTTTCCAGAGACACCCTCGGGATCTTCAGGGATGGGTACCGGCCGCTTTGCAGCAGGCTCCAGCCAATTGCTCCCTCTGGACAGGAAGGACAGTGGGTGACGGCCGAATCTTTGGGCCATCAGATAATTTATCATCATCATCACCATCACCATCAACTACTTGGTGCTTTACAGGTCAGATACATTTTCTCATTTAACTGTCAATAACCCTGGAGGCTAAGGAGTTTGACAGATGGGGAGGCTGACGTCCGGAGCGCCTTTGACATGGTCCCGGGAGGCTGAAGGCCAAGACAGCAGTGAGGACTCCCCAGCCAGTGCTGTCTCTGGTGTTCCAGGGCACCTAATTCTTCCTCATCAAGGCAGGCAGGCGGGTCCACTTGTCAACAACCCACCAAGGCAGTGAGGTCTGACTTCACCATCCCCATGCCCCCTTAGAGGCACCCCCTTTCCACCAGGATCTTGTGTTCCTGAAGGGAGTGGATCACATGCCCTAAGGGGCCTACCAGCTCTGAGATTCTGTGCCTTTTCTCCACTTCCAAACCTACTCAGGAAAGATTTCATTGTTGGTGGCCTCATGTCTATGTGTGAACGTTCACGATCATCTAGTCAAAGGTTTCCCAAAAGACGGCCCATAGAACACTAGTCCCTCCAGGTGCTACATGACAAAAGTGTGTGTGGGCCAGTGAGTTTGGGAAAAACTGATACTGTAATCCCTGTTGGAGCACAGTGATGCATGATAGCATATTAATGGCACTACAAGGTCCTGCAGAGAAAAATAGCCACTTAACTTTTTTTTATAATTTTTTAAAATTTTTATTTATTTTTGCCTGCACTGGGTCTTCGTTCCAGTGTGCGGGCTTTCTCTAGTTGTGGCGAGTGGGGGCTACTCTTCATTGTGGTGCACGGGTTTCTCATTGAGGTGGCTTCTCTTGTTGTGGAGCATGGACTCTAGGCGCATGGGCTTCAGTAGTTGTGGCTCGCGGGCTCAGTAGTTGTGGCTCACGGGCCCTAGAGCGCACGCTCAGTAGTTGTGGCACATGGGCTTAGTTGCTCCGTGGCATGTGGGATCTTCCCGGCCCAGGACTCGAACCTGTGTGCCTTACATTGGCAGGCAGATTCTTAACCACTGAGCCACCAGGGAAGCCCTATCCACTTAACTTTGACCCAAATTTTCTAAAACTTATCTAACCCTAGTAACTTTTTATTGAGTAACAATCATTAACTTTCTGTGGAACTAGCGTTCCTTACAATCTACTTTGAGAAACAGGGATCAGTTCAAATCTTTCCTTGTATAGCTGAAAAAACAGAAAATTCACTTACGAATTCATTGAGCATTTATTAGAGGTGGGCTGAGGGTATCCTAAATGCAGAGCCTGTGCTAGGTTCTGAGACCTATGCGGAAGTATAATATAATAAGTGTAATAATAATAATTCATGCAGCACTTACCACATAGCCAGGCTCTCCACTAACCTTTGTGGTCTTCCATCTTTACAAGAAGCCTATGAGATGTGGTTTTGTACCCATTTTAAAGATGAGGAGACTGAAGCACAGGGAGATGCTGTGAGCTGCCCGGGTCAGCCTGCATACCGAGCTCCATCTCTTAATGAGATGTTTCCGGTCTTCATCATTCTACCTAGTGGCCCCTTGAAGAAAGCTGTGTTTCATCAGGAAGCACAGAGCCGGGGAGGTATTGAGAGCAGGGCTGTGGTGGGGACGTCACCCCCTCTCAGTGCCTCCTCCCCCACTTTTGTCCCCGCAGGTCTACCTGGCTGAAGCCGTGCTGTGGGAAGAGAGCAGCCGTGTGGCAGGTATTTTTGCTCAGTGCAAGTGTCAACAGTTTCCTGGTAGCCTGTGTAATATTGGTGGTGATTCTCCTGACTCTGGAACTTCTAATAGATATAAAGCTTCTCCAGTGTGAGTAGCAAGAGAGATACATATGTAAATACATATGATGTCAATATTCCATGTGCATTCATCAGGGGTCCCCAACTAGCAGTGTGATCTGCCCCCAGCCTGATGGCACTGCCCACCCCTGGCCCCATGGCTCATGGGTATGACCACTGGGAGGAAAGCATCTGGCAGCTTCTCTCCCTGCCACCCCCAGCATCGCTTTGCCCCGCTCCGCCCAATGTGGCCTCTTCACTCCCCTTCCCCAGCATTCCGTGATCAGAAACTGATGAGATCCAAAATGTTGGGGACCCCTGTGTGCACCATTTTTTTTATTGTTCCCGTTTGGAATTTTCCAGGTTGCGATTTGCTGTAGCTTAAAGAGAGTTCCCATGTGTGGAGGCGTCTCACCTTGTAGTAACTAATAATGACAGCAGCCACAATGACGCTATGATTCCTTGTATTTTTATCCATCTGTAAGTTGGCAGCGTTATTTATCTATAACGTGATCATTTTGAAAGCACTTCTCCATGTATTTGACCCTAGCAGCAACCCTGTGAGACAGGCAAGACTGGTATTATCCCTTTTTATGGATTTGGGAATTAAGCTTGGGAGAAGTTAGACTTTTCCTAGTTGAGAGGTATTAGAGCTGGGACTTCAAGCCATCAGGCCCGTTTTCTTTCCCAACCTGGTCCTCTGGGTGTTCGTCCTAGTTTCATGTTCACGGGAGCCTGACGCACATGGCAGCAGATAGCTTGTCCGCCACCTCTTCTGTCCTTCCAGGTGTCCCTTGGGAGCACGTCTGTCAGAGCGGAGGGCCCTCTTCCTGCCTCCCACCCTGTAGACCCCTGTTTGGGGCACCAGCAGGGGGCCAAGGGTCTTGACTCTTGGCTTTGGCTGAGTGAGTGGTTTCTGGTAGAGCTCCTGGCTCCCCAGAGGTCCCCCAGTCAGAAGACGGCTCATTCAAGTGCAAATGAAAAAAAGAAATGAAATTGTTGACCCCCCCGCCACCCGAGAGATTTCCTTTCCTGCCATTGGCCAACGTCCAGGACTGTAGATCTGGCCACCCCCGGACCCATTCAGTCATCTTAGACTTGTATTCTCCAATGCCCCCAGACCCTTTACTGGAGTCTGTATTCAGGGTCCGTCCTCTTCAGGGTTCCAAGTCCTATTAGCCTTCCCCGCTCTCTGAGAGAGGACGGCGGGGAGTGCAGAACTGCTTTTGTCTGATAAGCCTCGTTGGCTTTTGTACAGCTGGTGGCCCCTTGGTTCCAATCAAAGTATCTTCCAGCAGAAAGTGACTAGCACCGATTTTACAGTCAACCTGTCTTCAATTAAACCATGTTGTATACTTTCCCTCCTACTCATTGGTATGTCTGCTTTTTATGAGGTCTGACCGTAACAGAGTCATTCTTTCCTGGGTTATACTTGGGGCTCCGGGCCGCTCCGGCATTGAGTAGAACTGAGAACACGGCCAACACTGGAATTTTGCTTAAAACTAAGCATCCAGGAGATTGATTTTGGTGGGAGATCCACTAGCAGCTCATAAAAGGCATCTTAAATTCCATAAAATGCACAATCAGAGATTTATTGCTCTTCTAAAGCAAACCATAAAAAAAGGCACAGGAATTCATTTGAGAAATAATGGGGAGAGATTTTATGCTTCCAGAATCATCTGGAGGTCTCTTCAGAGTCACACAGGCCTTAGCCTCCCGGTTCCCACTCGTATTCATGTGACCCAGGACGGAAAGAATCCACAGTGTGGCAGGACTTGCCTTCTGAGGCTCGTATTGGTCCAAAGCCAGGAACCCCAAAGTCTCCCACTTGGAACCTGTCTTTGAAGCCTCCTTCCCCCAGGACATGCTCCAGGGCCTTGTTTCCACCCACCCCCAGGGCTTGCCGATGTCAGAGCTTTGGGGGAGGCTGTGGGTTCCTCTCTTTCGGCCAGCCCACCCCACTGATAGCTCTGGGCATCTTTCCTTGTCCCCCAGGGGATCTGAGCTGCGTGCTGACCAGAGGGAAGTGTGCTCCCAGCTGCATTCCTGCACCTTGTTTTAGTCCTGCCCCACTGTCCGGGGATGTTCTACCAGTATCTCTTTTAGGCCGGCCCTCTGAGGGGGCATCCCCGCCCACCCACTCTCCATCGGAGCCCACCTGACCTTGTCCTGGGCCCCAGCACCCTACTTTTGGCCTTACTCCCTGATAAACTACGCTCCGCTACAGCTCAGAGGCTGGTCACGGCCCCTGTATTGTAAAAGGGCCTGCCAGAGGTGCTGCCTTAATGCCAAGGATTGCCTGGTGGAAGGGGGGGTGGGAGCTTTCAGTGGCCGATAGCTCTCCCCGCTCATACTCTGGTGTCCGGAGGCGTGGCAGCCCCCAGCTGCTCGCTCTGCCACTTTCGGGAGGCTGACACCCTGCCCCACCACTGGTGTCCTCTCCAGTCCCGGCTCCTGCCTTCTCCCCCAGAAGACCCTGGCTGACGCCGCCGTCTCAGCCACTCAGAATTTTCAGAATGAGAAGAGTAAGCTTGCCTGAAGCCCCACTCACAGTGCACAGTGCTTTGGGGGTGAATTGTGGGGATTTCTGGCAGCTCATCTCGATCTGACCGAAGCTGCCCACCCAGGTCTGAGGTGTCTTCCTGCTCCCTCTGGAAGGCTCCCCTGGAAGGCTTCTTTCTGGGCGCAAAGCCCACGGCGGCTGATGGGACGGAGCTGGAGCTCTGAGAGGCAGCCCGTTGGATGGAGGGAAGAACAGCATCACTGGCCCACCAGCCTCCCACCACCTCCATCACAGACACCCCTTAAAGCTGCCTGGTGTTCTCTGGCCCGAATGCATCCAGTTCTAAATACTCATGCTCTGGGCTCCTGGAGGCCTGCCTCCGCGCTGTGAGGGCCCCTCTACAGTTGCACCTAATTCCTTGCTCCTAAAATTGGCCCCTGTTATTGTGCTTTTGCAGTTTCCAGTGCATTCCAGTTTGCTGGCGTGATACACTGGATCAGTCTGGTCATTCTCTCAGTGTTCTTCTCAGAGGTAGGTCGAGACTTGGGCCCCTTGACCATCTCTTTAGGGCGACTCCTGGCCCGGGGAGACCAACCTTTATTCTCTAAACACTTTCTAATGACAGACCCTCTGCCAGACTTTGAGGCTGCAAAGAGGGAGACACGATGCAGGGAGCTGAGTTCTGTGCTGGGCCTCAGCGGGTGACCCAGACGGTGAGCAGGTGTCGTCCAGGTGAGGGTAGATGGTGACATCTGTGAAGGTGAGACTGAGTGAGACATAGTTGAAGGAGAGCAAATAGTTTGTGTGACCGGTAAGGAGAAGGCGGAGGCCGGGCTGAAGCCCAGGGGGCTGGAGGTGGGGAGACTGATTAGGACGCTGTGGCCATGGTCCTGGGTACATAGGTGACTTGCCCCTCGGGGCCGAGGCCCAGGGGGCAGAGAGGGCGGAGTCACAGGGCTGGGCAGTGGACTGGACCCAGTACTTCAGTGGGTACACGGTCTGGCTAGACTGAGCTGTGCCCCCTCTGTGGGAGCAAAGGGGCACGTGTCTGGGATGAGGGAGCATGGGTGCCCTTCGCCGTTGCTAGAGCCAGCTGATGAAACCCGAGTCCGTATCTCTATGTGTGAGGTAAGAGGGAAAAAGCACCTGGAAGCTCGTGGACCCTGGGTTTTGGTGGGAGCTGATAGCCCTGAGTGGGTCTGAAATGTGTGGGAACAGTTCCCCCACCTTGACATGGGGGTGAGTGACGCGTCCTCTGAGCAGCTCCCAGCCTCTCACAGTGACCCCCTGGCCTGTGTTTCAGGGGCATTGACTTGGGGCTGCTCCCGGCAGGGTCTTCAGGGGAAGCCGAGAAGACTGGGCTTCATCCTATGTGTGGTGGCGGGTCTTTGAAGGACTGGAGAGTTTTGTGTGGAAATCCTGTTCCTCCTAACAGAAGACGGGCCCAAGTCAGCTGGCCACTGGCCCACTCCCTGTGTGTGCCCTCGGCCCCACGACCACAGGTCCAAATTAGCCCATGCAGAGCCCCAGTGGGGCCTTTCAGCATGGTCAGCAACCGTGGGCGGAAAGAAAGGAATATGGTACAGAGCCTGCTGGGGTGGCATGTATGCCTGCACGTGTGCGCGTGCGCACGCACACACACACACGCACGCAGCTTACACCAGCAAGGGTCTCAGAGGCAGAGGGGCCTCTGAGTCCCAGAGCCCAGCGGGGCCTTGAAGGAGGAAGGATGCTCCGGGAGAGCAATGCTGTGGGTGGAGGTACGGAGGAAAAGTTTTTTGTACTGTGATCAGGGAGCCCAAGGAGTTAGGCACCCCAGGGTCCTCCTGGGCCGGCTCTGACCCCATCTAATGGCACGCACTTTCTCTCTCAGACTCAGGGGAGGCCTGGGCCTCAGGCCTTGAATCCAGAATCCTGAGTCGGGTGTGGGGTGTGGTGGGGCTGGTCAGCAGGCATTCCAAGCATGGAACATTCTTTCCCAGGCCTCGGCTCCCGCAGCCCACGGGGTTGGCAGGCGAGGACTCCGACACTGCCCTTCCTGGGAAGCGTCCCTAACAGCTCGCCGAGGTCATTGCCCTGGAGGCGCCTCAGACCCCCGAATAGTGCCTGCTCCCCAGCCTGCTGCCCCTTGGAGGGTCCTGCCCTCCTGGCCCCCTTTGTCTCCGCTCACTGGGATTCCCTCCCATGCACACATGGGCTGTGGCCAGATGTCTCCTTGATGCAAACCTTGGAAAATGTGCCATGTGTCTGTGACTGCCAACAAAAATGTTTAATCAGTTGCTGCGGTTCTTCCATCTATCCCTCTGCTTTCGTTTTATTGGCTTTGCAGAATTTATCACCCAGTGTTAATTTGGCATTCCCTTCCTGTCACTGCCGAAGACGAGCCACCTGAAACAGACAAGCGACAGTGCAGAGGAATGGCGGCCTCAGATCCCCCCCTCCGCCCCCCCCCCCCCACGCCACGGAAGAGTCTGGGCTTCCCACAGGCTCAGCAGGGAGAGCTGGGGGCTGGCGGAGGATGACTGTGACCTTGGACCTGGTTAGAGATGGTGAGGGTGGGGGTGGAGCTGTAAGGTGAGAGTAACAGAGGAGTAACAGAGGAGTAACGGGGTAACAGGAGTAACAGAGGGGTAACAGAGGAGTAACAGAGAGGTAATAGAGGCGTAACAGGAAAGTAACCAGGGAGACCTGCCACCCCCAGTACACCCAGCCCAGCGTGAGCAGAGGGGCTGGTACCCAGTGATCTCGTGAGGAGGCAGCCCAGCTAGCAAGCCGGGGTTTCCACGGACCTCCCAGGAGAACCTAGCATCCGAAGAGGTTAGAACAGTCCCATAGAGGCCCCCTCCCCCTGCTCCCCAGAGGGCTGGAAATGTGCGAAGGTGTCTGTGATTCTCACAATGACTGGGGCACAATGACTGGGGCACAGTGACTCCCTCTTTCTAGTGGGAAGGGCCAGGGCAGCCAAACATCCCTCAGCCACAGAGCAGGCCCTGCGTTATTTGCCTGCTGAAAATGCCAGCAGTGTCCCTTTAAAACCACATGGACGAGGACGGCAGCCCAGGGTCACACAGCCAGTTCCCACCAAAAGCGGCCCAAGGCTCTGGACTCTTCGTCTGGTCCGTCACCACTGCATCCTCCCCATGGCCCTAGTGCCGGCAGGTGGGGAGCAGACCAAGTATCTGGGGGAAGGGCCTGGACCAGCAACTGAGAAAGAAAAAGCCCAGCCCTGGAATACCTCTGACTACAAACCCAGCACAACTGGCACACTGCCTCACCTAGGGAGAAGCGAATGCCACCCCTTCGGGGCTGGCCTTTCTTCCTCTGGGAAATGGCTGCAGGCCAAGGGTGGGGGTCAGTCCGAGCCAGATGACTTAACATGGGTGTGGTGTCACAGGCAAATTCCAAGAAAGTCCAACCCAAAGGACTCCTGATTCCAGGCAGCCTTTCACCTTGTGCTGAGCGATATTCCACCCCTTGTCTCAACTGAGCTTTAGGACAGCCCCTGAATTGGGCGGGACACTGTGAGTTAGGAAACTGAGGCCTATAGGAGGAGCAGAAACCGGCCAGGCCTGCAGGTGGGACAGATGCAGGCCTCGGGGTGGGTGTGCAGTGGGCCAGCCCATCCTTGCCCATCTCAGAGCTCTGAGGGCGGCTCCAGGGAAGATGCCCCGGAGGACAGAGCTAGGCCCACAGAAGAGAAGTGCAGGGCTGGTTTGGCCTCAGTTTGAGGACATCTATTCAAATAGGCCAAGCTATTCACCAGTGAGGCAGGTGAGAGCAGGCGCCCCGCACCCAGTCAGGCTGTGTGGGTGCCCGACAGGGGCCCGAGGTGACAATGGGTGCCTGGGAGGCTTCTGGGTCCTGCCGTGCTAGGTCAGGCAGGGTCATCCCACTTCCATGGGGCCCTGCAGCACCGAGATGGGGCAGAGCCTTCGGAATCCAGATGGAGAATTATGCTAACGGTGTTTCCAAAGTGCCCCCCTGCCCTTGTCTGAGACCAGGCCCAGCAGCCACTTGCCACCAGGGAGGCCAGCAACTTCTCTTCCTGAGACCGCATGAGGCCTTGGGGCCCGGCCAGGCTGGGCTACCCTGCAGCAGGGCCTTAGTAAAGGTCATGGGGTGTCGGCCCCATCCCCTAATTGGGGTGGAGATGCAGAGAGGCCCTGCTCTTCCTGGGAGAGGAGAAAGCCAACCCAGGGCCGGCCTTCTAGACAGGAGCCTCAAGGCAGCGGCTGCAGCTGCTGCGTCCTCTTCCTCATCCTCCTCTTAGTTATTATTATTAGGATTCAGTGGAGGTGAAATTTACATAACAAAACATTTTAAAGGTTCAGTGGCATTTAGCACACACACAGTGTTGTGTGACCATCACCGCTTCCTAGTTCCAAAGCATTTTCGTCACCCCCAAAGGAGACTCTGTCCCCATTAAGTGGCCACTCCCCCATCCCCCCTTTTCCCCAGCCACTGCCAACCACTAACCCGCTTTCTGTTTCTATGAACTTAACTCCTCTGCATATTTCATGTAAGCAGAATTGTATGCTGTATGACTTTTTTTTTTTTTTTTTTTTTTGTGGTACGCGGGCCTCTCACTGCTGTGGCCTCTCCCGTTGCGGAGCACAGGCTCCGGACGCGCAGGCTCAGCGGCCACGGCTCACATGCCCAGCCGCTCCGCGGCACATGGGATCCTCCTGGACCAGGGCACGAACCCGCGTCCCCTGCATCGGCAGGTGGACTCCCAACCACTGCACCACCAGGGAAGCCCGATGTATGACCTTTTGTGTCTGGCCCTTTCATGCAGCACAGTTTCAAGTTCATCCACGTTGTAGCATGCATCAGTGCCTTGTTCCTTTTGATGTCTCGATACTATTCCATTGTATGGATAGACCACATTTTGTGTATCCACCTGTCAGTTGATCAAGGTTTCCTTTGACATCAGCTATTAGGGCCACCTCGTTCTCCCCGGCACTGTCTCTTAAAGTTGTCCCCGGCTGCGCTGGGTCTCGAGGGAGTCTGGCCTGCTGGGTTACCTGTGCTGTGTGCCAGCGAGGGCCGTTGCCAAACTAAACTGAGCCAGGGCCTCCCTCATCTGTGCACATCAGCAGCCACCCCAAGATTCTGGATCTGTGAGGGGTCCCTCTCCTGCCTGCTCCCTCCTCCCAGGGGGGCCCTGGTGAGCCTCAGTCATCAGATGGAAGGCAAGAGGGTTGTGCTTCTTTTTTTTTTAATTTATTTTTTATTTTATGTTGGAGTATAGTTGATTAACAATGTTGTGGTAGTTTCAGGTGTACAGCAAAGTGATTCAGGTATACATATACATGTATCTATTCTTTTTCGAATTCTTTTACCATTTAGGTTGTTACATAATACTGAGCAGAGTTCCCTGTGCTATACAGTAGGTCCTTGTTGGTTATCCATTTTAAGCATAGCAGTGTGTACATGTCAATCCCAAACTCCCTAACTATCCCTTCCCCCTGGTAACCATAAATTCCGTTCTCTAAGTCTGTGAGTCTGTTTCTGTTTTGTAAATAAGTTCACTTGTATCATATAAGCAATATCATATGATATTTCTCTTTCTCTATCTCACTTACTTTACTCAGTATGACAATTTCTAGGTCCATCCATGTTGCTGCAAAATGGCATTATTTCATTCTTTTTAACGGCTGAGTAATAGTCCATTGTATATATGTACCACATCTTCTTTATCCATTCATCTGTTGATGGAATTTAGGTTGCTTCCATGTCTTGGCTATTGTAAACAGTGCTGCAAAGAACTTTGTGGTGCTGTATCCTTTCAGACCATGTTTTTCTCCAGATATATATCCAGTAGTGGGATTGCTGGGTCGTATGGTAGTTCTATTTATAGTTTTTTAAGGAACCTCCATACTGTTCTCCATAGTGGCTGTATCAATTTACATTCCCATCAACAGTGCAAGAGGGTTCCCTTTTCTCCACACCCTCGCCAGCATTTATTGTTTCTAGATTTTTTGATGATGGCCATTCTGACTGGTGTGAGGTGATATCTTATTGTAGTTTTGATTTGAATTTCTCTAATGATTAGTGATGTTGAGCATCCTTTCATGTGTTTGTTGGCAATCTGTATATCTTCTTTGGAGAAATGTCTATTTAGGTCTTCTGCCCATTTTTGAATTGGGTTGTTTGTTTTCTTGATATTGAGCTGCATGAGCTGCTTGTAAATTTTGGAGATGAATCCTTTGTGAGACGGCGAACTTAATCGATGAATGTTTTGTGTGTTCTGACTGCTCCACCCACCAGCTGTTCCCCAGTCTCTCTCCCTTCCCTCAGCCTCTCTATTCACTGAGACACAGTATTGAAATCAGGCCAGTTAATAACTCTGTAACGGCCTCTAAGTGGTCAAGTGAAAAGAAGAGTCACACATCTCTCACTTTAAATCAAAAGCTAGAAATGGTGAAGCTTAGTGAGGAAGGCATGTCAGAAGCAGAGACAGGCCAGAAACTAGTCCTCCTGCATGAAACAGTTAGCCAAGTTGCGAATACAAAGGAAACTTTCTTGAAGGAAATTAAAAGTGCTACTCCAGTGAACACACGAAGGCTGAGAAAGGGAAATAGCTTTACTGCTGCTATGGAGAAAGTTGTAGTGGTCTGGATAGAAGATCAAACCAGCCACAACATTCCCTTAAGTCAAAGCCTACTCCAAAGCAAGGCCCTAATTCTGTGAAGGCTGAGAGAGGCGAGGAAGCTGCAGAAGAAAAGTTGGAAGCTAGCAGAGTTTGGTTCATGAGGTTGATGGAAAGACGCCATCTCCATTACGTAAAAGTACCTAGTGAAGCAGCAAGTACTGATGCAGAAGCGGCAGCGAGTTATCCAGAAGATCTAGTTAAGATCATGAATGAAGGTGCCTACGCTAAACAAAGGACTTTCAATGCAGACGAAACAGGCTTCTACCGGAAGAAGATGCCATCTAGAACTTTCATAGCAAGAGAGGAAAAGTCAGTGCTGGCTTCAAAGCTTCAAAGGACAGGCTGACTCTCTTGTTAGGGACTTAGGCAGCTGGTGACTTTAAGCTGAAGCCAATCCTCATTTACCATTCTGGAAATCCTAGGGCCCTTAAGAATCATGCTAAGTCTACTCTGCCTGTGCTGTAAAATGGAACAACAAAGGCTGGATGGCAGCACATCTCTTTACAGTATGGTTTACTGAATATTTTAAGCCCACTGTTGATACCTACTTTCTTTCCACATATTACTGCTCACTGGCAATGTGCCTGGTCACCCAGGAGCTCTGACGGAGATGTACAAGGAGATTCATGTTGTTTTCATGCCTGCTAACATCTATTCTGCAGCCCATGAATCAAGGAGTAATTTTGACTTTTTGGTCTTATTCTTTGAGAAATACATTTTGTAAGGCTCTAGCTGCTACAGATAGTGATTCCTCTGATGGATTTGGGCAAAATAAATTGAAAACCTTCTGGAAAGGATTCACTACTCTGGATGCCATTGGGAACATTCATGATTCATGGGAAGAAGTCAAAATAGCAGCATTAATGGGAGTTTGGAAGAGGTTGACGCCAGCCCTCATGGATGACTTTGAGGGGTTCAAGACTTCAGTGGAAGAAATAACTGCAGATGTGGTAGAAGTAGCAAGAGAGCTAGACTTAGAAGTGGAGCCTGAAGATGTGACTGAATTACTGCAGTCTCATGATGAAACTTTAATAGGTGAGGAGTTGCTTCTTATGGGTGGGCAAAGAAAGTGGTTTCCTGAGATGGAATCTACTGCTGGTGAAGATTGCCGAAACGACAACAAAGGATTTAGAATATTGCATAAACTTAGTTGATGAAGCAGCAGCAGGGTTTGAGAGGATTGACTCCAATTTTGAAAGAAGTTCTACTATGGTAAAATGCAATCAGACAGCATTGCCTGCCGCAGAGGAATCATTCGTGAAAGGAAGAGTCAATCCAAGCAGCGAACTTCTTGTTATCTTATTTTAAGAAATCACCACAGTCACCCAACCTTCAGCAAACACCGCCCTGATCAGTCAGCAGCCATCAACATCGAGGCAAGATCCTCCACAGAGAAAAGATTACAGCTTGCTCAAGACTCAGGTGGTTAGCATTTTTTAGCAATAAGTATGTTTTAACCAAGGTATATACGTTATTTCTTTAGACATAATGCTATTGCACACTTAATAGACTACAGTGTAGTGTAAACATAACTTTTATATGCACTGGAAATCAAAAAATTCCTGACTTGCTTTATTGCAATATTCACTTTTAAAAATATATTTTTAATTTATTGAAGTATAGTTGATTTACAGTGTTTTGTTAATTTCTGCTATACAGCAAAGTGATTCAGTTATACATATATATACTTTTTAATATTCTTTTCCATTATGGTTTATCATAGGAATTTTTTTTTTTTTTCGGTTCGCGGGCCTCTCACTGTTGTGGCCTCTCCCGTTGCGGAGCGCAGGCTCTGGACGCACAGGCTCAGCGGCCATGGCTCACGGGCCCAGCCGCTCCGCGGCACGTGGGATCTTCCCGGACCGGGGCACGAACCCGTGTCCCCTGCATCGGCAGGCGGACTCTCAACCACTGCGCCACCAGGGAAGCCCCAATTATAGGATTTTTTAAAATAAATGTATTTATTTACTTGTCTATTTATTTTTGGCTGTGTTGGGTCTTCGTTGCTGTGCGTGGGCTTTCTCTAGTTGCGGCGAGCGGGGGCTACTCTTCGTTGTGGTGCACGGGCTTCTCGTTGCAGTGGCTTCTCTCGTTGTGGAGCACAGGCTCTAGGCACGCGGGCTCTGTAGTTGTGGCCCACGGGCTCTGGAGCACAGGCTCAGTAGTTGTGGTGCACGGGCTTAGTTGCTCTGTGGCATGTGGGATCTTCCCAGACCAGGGCTCGAACCCGTATCCCCTGCATTGGCAGGCGGATTCTCAACCACTGCACCACCAGGGAAGTCCCCTATCATAGGATATTGAATATAGTTCCCTGTGCTATACAATAGAACCTTGTTGTTAATCCATCCTATATATAATAGTTTGCATCTGCTAATCCCAATCTCCCAATCCTTCCCTCCCCACCCATCTCCCCCTTGGCAACCACAAGTCTGTCCTCTATGTCTGTGAATCTGTTTCTGTTTCCTAGATATGTTCATTTGTGTTGTATTTTAGATTCCACATGTAAGTGATATCATATGGTATTAGTCTTTCTCTTTCTGACTTCGCTTAGTATGATAATCTCTAGGTCCATCCACGTTGCTGAAAATGGCATTATTTCATTCTTTTTTTATGGCCGAGTAATATTCCACTGTATACGTGTACCACATCTTCTTCATCCATTCATCTGTTGATGGACATTTAGGTTGCTTCCATGTCTTGGCTGTTGTGAATAGTGCTGCTGTGAACGTAGGGGTGCATGTGTCTTTTCGCATTATAGTTTTGTCTGGATACATGCCCAGGAGTGGGATTGCTTGATCATATGGCAACTCTATTTTTAGTTTTCTGAGGAGCTACCATACTCAATATTCGCTTTATTGAGGTGGTCTGGAACTGAACGTGCAATATCTCCAAGGTATGCCTGTATAGTCTTCTGTCTCCCCCATCACCTGGAGTAGGGCTGGGCATCTGACACCCACCAATGAAGGCATGAATAAATTAAACATGTGAGAAATTCTTTTTCAAAATCTTGTTTTCATTTGCCATGACCTTGACAATGATCTTAGGGAGCATGAAAGTTGTATATAGAGATGAATTTTCTAAACAAGTTGGAATGTACTGCTTTAGACAATGTCAAGCTCACCGCTGGTGGAAGTCTGCAAGCTCAGGCTAGATGACCAGCTCATTGGGCTACCAGACAAGGGATGAAAAATCATTGGAAGGTGGTTGGGCCATGCAACGTAACCTTTAAGGTCCTCCCTCCAGCTCTGAGATTCTAGAAATAATCCCAGGTCCAGAACATTCCACTTAACACCACATTCTCAGCAACAACTGATCCGTGCAAGTGGGGAGAGCTGGGCTAATACTTCTACCTCCTGGAGGAGGGACCTAGTAGGGAAGAAGCACATTCTCAGTGACCCTTGGCCTCAGACACAGACCAAGACCTCATGCCGGGCTGTCAGGGTGACATTCAGAAGGAGCTGAGAGGCCACCACACAGACAACCCAAAGTTTGGGTCCCTGGTGACTCCTCTAGATAAGCACAAGGTTCCGTCTCATCACCCTGATGTATAACAATAATCCTCATGTTTACAAAGATAATTCTGCCCATTGTAGAAAATACAGACAAGACAAAACGAGAAAAAACAAATCGCCCACAGACAACCACTATTCACTTGGTTTATGTCAACAGTGACCAAGTCACTGGACATTCTCATCACCCACAGACAAGCACTATTAACTTGGTTTACGTCGACAGTGACCAAGTCACTGGACATTCTCATCACCCACAGACAACCACTATTAACTTGGTTTACGTCAACAGTGACCAAGTCACTGGACATTCTCATCGCCCACAGACAAGTACTATTAACTTGGCTTACACCCAGTGAGCCTTTTTCAATGCGCAAGTGTGTACGTACACACTTTTTCCTTAAGAAAAACGGGGTTATAGTGGACCTGATATTCTGGAACGCACTTTTTGTCTATGAATATTTTGTAAATGTCTTTTCATGTACATAGTTTTACAACCACATGCTTGGGATTCTACCTAGTGTTTGTTTTTTTAATTAGCAAATAGTTGAAACACATCAAAAACATAGTGAACCATTTAATGCACACATGTGTTCCCACAATCCAGCTTTGTCAAATCCTAACATTTTGGCAATCCCCTGCCATACAGTGGCTGCAGCCATTGTACGATGTCCCCAGATTAACCCTCATCTTGGACTTGTGGGATTTCTCCCCGTTTTCTGCTGTTATAAACAGCAACAGCCCTGCAGACTCACCCCATCTCAGCGTGACTCAGTTTGGGTTTAAGAGCAGTGACCCTTGAGCCCGTGTGACGCCACCCCCTGCTCCTCTTCTGCCCAGAGTCCTCCCTTCCGCCCTCGCCTCGCACCACTTCTGGCTGTTTCTGGCTGTCGTGGCGTGTCCTCCCACCCAGGCGGCAGTTCATTCATGTGGGCCAGTGGCATAGAGGGAAGGTCAGGCCCAGGCTCTGAGCCTCCTGGTTCAGCCTCCTGCCAGCTCTCTGGTCCTGGGGAGGTCACTTAGCTTGTCTGAGCATCAGCCTTCCTCGTCTGTAAGAGGAGGTTAAAAATATCCATCTTACAGGGATTTTGTGAGAAACGAAATAATGTGTATAAAGTCCCTCTATTAGTCTAGGTTTTCCAGAGAAACAAAACCAACAAATATAACCTAGATGTGTATATTTATGTAATAAGAGAGATTTACAACTTCTTGGTTCACGTGGTGATGGAGGTCAAGAAATGCCCCAGATCTGTAGGGGGCAAAAGCTGGAGGCCCAGGAGAGCTGATGATGCGCATCTCAGTGCACGTCGGAATCTGCAATGTCCCAATTCAAAGACAGTCAAGCAGAGAGAACAAATCCTTCCTCCCTCTGCCTTTTGGTTTTATCAGGTGGATTGGATAGGGTGAGGCCCGTTCACGTTGGGGAGGGCAATCAGCTTTTACTCATTCTTCCAGTTCAAATGCTAATCTCATCCGAAACACCCTCCCAGACACACCCCAAATGAGGTCTGGCCAGATATCTGGGCACCCTGCGGCCCAGCCAAATTGACACGTAAAATTAACCTCCTAGCTCCTAATACAGAGCCTGGCACAGAGGAAGGACTTGATAAATGGAAGCTCTTGTTAATTTATTCATTCAGCCCACATTTTTGAGTGACTCCTTGCCAGGTGCTGTAGGTGGTACTGGGCGTGAGGATTCTGCCCTGATAATCAAGGTGAAGGCCCAGCTCAGGTGTTTGCGGTCTACTGGGAAGCCGCCAAGGGGACGTGTGTAATGAGAGAACCGGAAATGGAGCTTAAGTCTCCTGCTGCAGTCAGTAGGAGACCTCAGAGGGAAAGCAGGTTGCTTGCGGATGTGTGAGGTGCTAGGTGCACGGTGGGGATAGAGGACCTTCTGGCAGCAGTCACAGAGCAGACAAGGGACAGCATGAGTGACCACAGCATGCCTGGTTGTTGACTACAGCAGGGAATGGTGAGAGATGTCCTGGGGACCAGGCCAGGTCATGAAATGCCCTCCATGTCTTGCTCAGGAGTGGGGGTCTTGTTTTGAAGGCAGTGGGGAGGAGGCTCCAGGCAGGAGAAGCGGGTGATGAAGTTGGACTTTTAGAGAAATCCCTCTGGCAGCTGGTAAGCAGCAGCGGTCGGAGGTGGGGGGAGACTGGAATTTGGAGACTATTTAGGAGGTGCCATTTAGCTGTAAGAGGTTAAAGGTTTGACCCAGAGCAGTGGAGGTGGGACGGAGGAAGGGACAAGCTGGACAGAGTTGAAGGAGCTAAACTCTGCAGGACTTGGGGACCGGCCATCCTGGGGGAGGGGGCACGTGCGAGCGAGAGTGAGGGTGAGCATGACTTCTGGGGGAGGCTGGCCTCCTAAGAGGGGGTGGGGATGCCCTGTGCTAAGCCTGGGAACTGCTGCAGGAGGAGGTCTCAGCTGGAGTCGTGGACTGGGTGGGGCTTCAGGGTGTCGGGTGCGAGTTGAAGCCAAGGGTGCAATTGTCCGGGGATAAGGGAGCGTGAGAGGAGAAGAAATGGAGCCCCAGGAAACAATTCTGGGATGGAAAGCTGACTGAGAAAGTGGAGCCAGGGAGGTGGGAGGAGAACCCAGAGGGTGTGGGATCCTGGAAACAAAAGGAGGCCTTCTGGAACAAGGAAGCCGGCAGCACACCTGAAGCTGCTGAGGGGTCATTGGTAACCAGGGGCGATCAGTTTTCCTGGAATGTTGGGTGCTGGCATCAGACTGCAGTGGGTTTAGTGGAGGCATCTCTTCAGAAACTTGGGAGAACGTGGGGTCAGTGAGAGATGTTACAGGGTGGAGGAAGTGGAGATGTTCCTATGCCCAGAGGGAGTTCTGGGACAAACCTTGCACATCACGTGGGTTCCAGTTTCTCTCTTCGTCACCCAAGCCTAGCACGGTGCCCCCTGCACAGTGAGCACACAGCCAGGGCATGTCAGTGCTTAATTCACTGCCGTTTGGTCATGTTGTCACCACCGTGCTCTACCCTGTGGGTCTTGAACCCATTCTTTTAAGGTAGCCGGGAACCTCCTGCCAAAATGAACCCAGCATGGCGGGAGACAGTGCAGCCAGTGTGCCTGGGAGCCCAGGTCCCTGGAGATATCAGCTGCTGCCTCTCGGAAGGGGGTCATCTTTAGACCCCTAGGGAGGAGGCAGTCTCCATTCACCATCCTCTTCCGCACAGATTTGGAAGACTTGAGGGTGAAGGAGGGAAGGGGTGGCTGCTGGCTCTACTCCTGTTTTATCAACGCCTAACCCCAGGGGGCACCCTTGTGCTGCCTGCAATCACCCCTCAACCTGTGCATGTCATCCAGCAAACCTTTCTTTTGCAAACCAGTTCAAGACTGCTTTTAGCCCCCACAAACGTTCCTCACATTTCCTAAGTTCTCCTTGTAGCTGGATCCCGGACTCCATGTCTTCCTTTGCTTCTCTAGTTTAACCGGGGGCTTGCAGAGGAGGGAGCCTGTAGCCATCTTGGCAGCCAAAACTTGCCCAAGGGTACATCTGCTTCTTGAGGAAGTACCAGGGGTCAGCCCCCAGCGGCCTGCTGCCCATCGTTTGTCTTGCTCAGGCCAGGCTGTTCCCCTAAGCCGTGCAGCACCCCGCTCCCCAACGCCACCGGCTGCAGCCTTCCAGGGGCACGAGCTCAGGGCGAGATGTGTGCTGCTCCCTTTTCCCCGGCTGGCGGGCCCGGCTTTGGGGATGGCTCTGCAGGGAGCAAGGGTGCCAGCCCCCACTCTGCTCAGCAGGCAGTGAGCCAGGGGATCTCCCTCTGCTTGGGGAAGGGGTGCCTTTGAAAAATTTGCTCAAAGGCGTCTGATAGACGAGCAGGTGTTTCTGCCTGCATCTCCCAGGGTTCCTAAACCCTAGGAAACTCATCAGGCCTCATCCCAGGGAAAGAGGCCGATTCCCCTAAGGGGAGGGGCTCAGGCCTCAGGCGGCAGGAGGCCAGGAGTCCTTGCTGCCACCTGAGCGAGGCAGGGCCTGGAGCAGATGCAGAGGGTCAGGACTTCCCATCCTCCCCTCGTGCTGCCTGAAGCCTGAGCCCCTTCCCTTGGGAGAAATGAGGGGAGTCCCTCCTGAGAGCGGGGCTTGCCGAGGGAAAAGATGAGGCCTCTGGGGTGGGAAGGAAGAGGGGCCTGGGGACCAGAAGGTTTACCTGCCCCTCTCAGCCTCAGTTTGTGCATCTGTAAAATGGCACGAGAGCTTGGATTATAGTAAATAATAGATGGTGCCATCCTGGAGATTTTGCCAAGACTCTGGCCTTTCTTGATTGTCAGAGCATCCTCATCTCTGGAAGGTGAGACTGGAATGAAGGAGCCTGAAAACCCTTAGTCCCAGGTGGGACAGAGGCAGCTGGAGCTGAGGGTCCAGGTCCCTCAGTCCCACCCCCCTCAAAGCCCTTTGCAAATCTTAGGCGCAGGATTTCAAGGCCGCGGGCCCTGGGGTGGGGGTGGGTGATAAAAATAACCCCTCCTTAGTGTCCTCCTGCAGTTCTGTTAACAAAGCTCTTTCCAACGGAGCTTTGTAGCAGCTGGCTAGCTGAGGCAGGCAGCACGGGGTCACTAGTTCTGCCTTCCTGCAGGCTGACTGAGGGCTTCGGCCAATGTCCCATGGTTAGTAAGGGATAGTCAGAGCCCAAAAGGGGGATCTGACCTTTGACTCCTGATCTAACTCTCTTTCTCCTTCTTGCATCTGGGCATGTGGTCTCCCTGGGTTTACCCAGGGCATTGTCACCTTACACATCCCTGCCGTTCTGTTGGGTACTCCAGGGGAGTTTGTTAAAAAAAAAAAGGCATATTTCTGGGCCCTGCACCCAGAGATCCTGACATCCTGGATCTTCATGAGAGCCCAGGAATCTCCATTTTAAACAAAATCTCCAGATGTTGCTAAAGCAGGGGGTCCTTGCCTGCACATGGAGACACACAGGCCAACAATGGGTTAGTCAGTCTGGGTGAGACCCGTGCTGGGGGCCGTGACGCGGCAGGGCAGCATGGCCAGGTCCCTACCTCCACGGACAGCAAAGGATGCTGCAGGGGAAAAACCCCTGGGTGGAGTGTTTCAGAGCTGGGTTCTCATTCCACCTTTGACCCTGACTCGGAACAGCCAGTTCCAGGCCATTTCCCATCTACAGCGGGAGGCTGGCCCAGGAGCTGTTTCCCAAGCCATCTCCACAGCTGCCTTTTGGCTGTTCTGTTTCCATGGGCTGGGCTAGGAAGGAAAGTCTCCCTCACAGGGTGGGTCCCCTGTGGATGGGCCAGCAAAGAGGGAAGGCAAATAGGTGGCCAGTACTCCCGCTGTTCCACTTGCCTACCTGGTACCACCTTGACCCATAAGCCCACGCAACCTCCATCCCTTCCTAGAGCACAGAGGCCCCGCCGGTGCTGTCTGCTGTCTGCTCCTCCCCTCTCTGGGGTTCCTGGCTGAGTTTCAGCCTGGCCAGCTCCCTTCCTCATACCCACACTGACTTTTTAGTAAATGCTGCTTTGTTTATAAAGCAGGATGATTCCTTTTAAATGAGGTAACCTAGAGGAGTCAAATTCATAGAGATGGAAAGTAGATGGTGGTTGCCAGGGGCTGTGAGAAGGGGGAGTTGATGGTTAATGGGCACAGAGTTTCAGTTTGCGGTGATGAAAAAGTTCTGGAGGTGGTTGGTTGTGATAATTGCGCAACAGTGTGAATGTGCGTAATGCCGCGGTTCACTTTTAGAAATGGTTAAGATGGTATAATTCATGTTTGTGTATTTGACCACAATTTCCAAAGACGAAGCAATAGCAGGGCGGGGAGAAGGGGGTATCACATCCGGACCAGGCCCTGTTCCTCTCTGTGCTAGCCTGGACTTTTGGCTGTGGGAGCCCCAGAACTTGGATTTTGAGGTGGATGTGGCTGGTGTATCATTTCAGAGGAGACAAATACTGAGTTTCAAAGTCGGCACAGTTCGAGGGAGTGAACAGCAGCAAAAGAAACGAGGACAGTATCTGGCGTTCTTAGGCAGCTTGAGTACCTTACACAGAGTCCAACACCTCTGGGTCCAAAGGCCGACTCACCTCCCGACGCCTGAGTGACCTTGGGCAGCTTCCTTAACCTCTCTGAGCTTCAGCTTCCCCTTCAGTAAAATGAGAATCATGTGTGAGGAGGGTTGGCCCAGGATCTGCAACCTACTGATATGTACCAGATGGCAAATGTTAGTCTCATAATGAATTGGAAGATTTGTATCTTCTAACTCATCTCTCTAGCAGAAGGGGAAACTGAGGCCCAGAGAGGTTATTTGACTTGCCGAAGGCCACACAACCAGCTGATTACTGAGCTGTGACCTCAAGATATTGGACTCCAACCCAGATCTCTCTGCACCCACTCGCAGCTGTGGTGCAGTTAAGCGAGAGATTGGGAAGCCACGTGGAATGGGCATCAGGCTGCCACATGTCCCTGTGTGTTATCAAACATGGTGACAGAGCTGGCCGCCACCAGCATCCCTCCTTCTCATCTCTTCAGGATAGTCCTTTATGGGGAAGAGGTAAATTTTAGCAGGCAAGCCTTTTTGTGGCTTAAGTGTGGGTAGAGATCCCTAGGCTTTCTACAGCTTTGCCACATTCAGATGGCTGGCCTTGTACTATAGGCATGTGGGAGCAGGGACCTCACCTGGTGTGAATTACTGTGAACTTCTCATCTTGGTTCAAGGAAGGGTCTACGACAATTGTACCAGGGTCATATGAGACCAGCTTTTAAGTATCTTCTTTGGAGAAAGATGTACTCTTGGTGAGGAAACCGCTACAGAAGGCGGAGGCATTGGAGTGAGTTCCTGAGGGCTTTAAGGAATCGGACATGCATGCATTTGTTCATTCATTCACAACTTGTAATCACTCAGTGTCACTCTATGCCAGGGATTAGGGGTAAAGGAGAGAAATCAGACAGTGTCTCCTGAGCCTGAATTGGGGGATCAGGCAGATAGTCACCACAAAGTAAGATAAAGTCCAAGGGAGGGAGGGTGGTGATTGATGGTCCAAGGCCTATAGGAACACCCAGGAAAGAGGCACCAAGCCTGGGAGGGTAGAAAAGCTTCATGAAGGTGACATTTGAGCCGTGGCCAGAAGGAGAAGGCCTTTCCAAGAAGAGGAAGGGGAAAAGGCCCTGCTGGTTAGCACACAGGCCAAGATGCTATAACAAGAAAACCAAAAACACATGGACTTAATTAAACAAGGTGGGGTCAGCAGTTAAGGCTTACGTGGTGGCTTGGGGCTGGTGGGGGCCCAGCATGCTTGTTGCCAGCCCTCCCTAACTGAAGACACCTCCCCACCACACCTACACACCCACATTCTAGTCTTTGGGAAGAGGGAAATAGGAGGACGAACCTAATCCCTTAAAGGTCACAACCAGGAGGTGGTACACAGAGCTTCTCTCCTTATAAGCCATTGGCCAGAACTTGGTCACATGGCCACTACAGATGCAAGGAAGGCTGGGAAATGTAGTCTTTATCTGGGTGGCCATGCTGAAATTCCAATTATTGTATAAGGAGAGAAGAGAGATTGGGGGTGAGGGGGAAGTCAATGGGGGAGTCAAAGCCACTTGCAAAGACAAGGCAAAGGAGAAAGAGCTTGCATGTTTGTTGATTTGCAAGTGGTTTGTGACATGACAGGAGTGCAACAGGTGACTGGAGAAGGAGGCAGGGTCCTGCGTATCATTCCAAGGATTCAGAGTGTATGTGTATGTAATGGGAGCATTGAAGGTGCTTAGCCAGGGGCTGGCGCAGGCGGTGACGCAGACCTGAGCTAGGGCACTCAAAGCGGGGGTGGAGAGAGCGCGTGGGCTGAGAAACACTTAGGGGATGGTGAAGACTTCTCCCATTAGTGAACAGGAAGCAGAGCCCTTGATTCCGAGCTCTGGAATCCTCTCTGCCGGGAGGAGGGGGGAGGGAGAACAATAACCATAACCTCTTTTCTCACTTCCTCTCAGACTGTTCTTCGGATAGTGGTGCTCGGGATCTGGGATTACATTGAAAACAAAATAGAGGTAAAGACCAATGTCCATCTGCACCCCCCAAGCCAACCATCCTGGAAGCCAGGAAATGTCACTGTCCCATCCATCCCAGGGTGGGAGCCATCAACAAAGGCCATCTCCTTCCCACACTGGACACAGGAGTCTGTTCAGCTGTGCCTTTGGGTGGGTGGGGAGGGGGGTGAACTGAGAAAGTTTCCAGCAAAGGAATGGTCTAAAAAATCTCCTTGACTTTCTGCAAAATTTAACAAGTTATTCTTTTTTTTTTTAACATCTTTATTGGAGTATAATTGCTTTACAATGGTGTGTTAGTTTCTGCTTTATAACAAAGTGAATCAGCTACACATATACATATATCCCCATATCCCCTCCCTCTTGTGTCTCCCTCCCACCCTCCCTATCCCACCCCTCTAGGTGGTCACGAGCCACGGAGCTGATCTCCCTGTGCTATGCAGCTGCTTCCCACTAGCTATCGGTTTTACATTTGGTGGTGTCTATATGTCCATGCCATAAAAAGTTATTCTTGAATCATTTTGGAAAGCTTTTGAAACGTGTTCTAAAACAAATCCACTCTAAAATGGCCCCATGATCAGAGAGCTGAGTGGGGGAACCATAAAAGTGTTTCTCAGCCTGGGTTTCTGCAGAGCAAACCGGTTGCTTTGTTTTGTATAAAAGCAGGTGGCGTGTGGTGGGTGGAGATGAGGTGCGGGGGAGGCTGGCTGACCCCCAGAGTTTGGTGTGCACAGGACAAGGCAAGGCTGTCAGGGTCTGCTGCCCACTCCTTCCTCACCACCCCATTCCTCACCACACACACTTTTTAGCCTCTTTGGGCCAAATGCTGGGAGCAGACATAGGGGCCTGGCCTGTGGAAATCTCAGACCAGGCCAGGCTGGAACAGGCAGATGGAAGGTCAAGGCCCAGAGCTGAAGCGCAGGCTGGGTCCCCTTCTCTCCGAGCTTTGCCTCCATGCAGGGTTAGAGACTCAGCACCAGATGCAGATGAGATGTGGGCTCTAGGCTGTTGCTTCCCAGGGGTAAGGGGCTTGCCTTCAGCCTCCACTGCCAGTGAGGGATTCAGTGAGGCCAGCGCAGGAAACCTGCGACATGGGATGCAAACCCCACCCCGAGAAGGGACAAGATGCTGGAGACGTATGCTTGCAAAAGAAGCTTGGAACAGCCCAAGGCCGTCCGAACCAAGGCTGGCGATGGGCTGAGGTCACTTGGAGGAGAGAGAGTGCTCAGGGGCACATCTGGGGTGGGAGGTCCCTAAAGACTAAGGAGGGTCACGAGAGGCAGCCAGGGATGGGGGTGAACTTCTGAGGGGGGTGCAGGGGATCACTGGCCAGCACCAGCTGCTTTGCGTGACCTGGTCTCTGGTTCCAGGACATTCAGGAAGTTGGCCCAGGGCACTGAAATCCACCTCCTCTCACAGGTGTTTGATGGGGCTGTGATCATCCTGTCCTTGGCCCCGATGGTGGCGTCCACTGTGGCTAATGGGCCCAGGAGCCCCTGGGATGCCATCAGCCTCATCATCATGCTCCGGATCTGGCGGGTGAAGAGGGTCATCGATGGTGAGTGGCCTGAAAGGGGTGCGTTCGAGGCAGGAAGGATGGTCTCTGGGGTCTCTCATCCCCTTATCGGGGTACCCTCTCCCTGGTCCCCAGCCCCATGTCCCATCCTGTGAACCCTGTGGGGTTTGACATCTTGCCAGGGAGCCCCTAATCCAGAGTCCTCATCAAACTGAGCTGTGATCAGGTCCAGCTTTGTAAGGCCCACGCAGGAAAGGCACTGGGAGATCATCTAGTCCATTCCTCTCATTTCACACATGGGGAAACTGAAGCCAAGAGGGATGAGGGTCACACAGGAAACCAGCTCTGAGTCAGGAGGGAAGCCCAGGACCCCTGACGCCCACCAGTGTTCCCTTAGCTGTTCAGCTTCCCCCATCTGCACAGGCTCTGCTCTTGGCTCTGTCCCTGAGGGGCTGCCACTGGCTGGGAGCTCATGGGGCCCCGTAATCCAGAGTCCAGGCTCTCTCTCTGGGTCTCAATGTATGTCTTTTATAAGTAGGATCCACTGTGAGTAAGAGAGACTCAGAATAGCAGTGACTAAAACAAAACAGAAGCTTATTTCTCCCACATGAAAGCCTGGGCCAGTAAGGTAGGCAGTCCAGGGCCAATAAGGAGCTTCTGAAGTCATGATTCCAGGTTCCTCTTGTATTGTTGCTTTGCTGCACATAGCCTACTTTCCAAAGTCACCCTCATGGTTCAAGATGGCTGCTTCAGTGCCTGCCATCACATCCTCATTTCAGCCAATAGGAAGAAGGAAGGGAGGAAGAAGATAAAGAAGCAAAAGGAAAGCCCCAGCTGCCTTTTCTTTTTACACATCTTTACTGAGATATAGTTCACACACTGTAAAACACACATTTAAAGTACACAATTGAATGCTTTTTAGTATATTCATAGAATTGTGCAAACATCACCAAAATCTAAGTTTGGAGCATTTTTATCACTTCAAAAAGAAACCCATACCCATTAATTAGCAGTCACTCCCCATTCCCCTCCAGCCTTAAGCAACCACTAATCTACTTTCTGTCTGAATAGATTTGCCTCTTCTGGACATTTCATATAAGTGGAATCATTTATGTGGTCTGTTGTGTTTGGCGTCTTTCACTTGTTGTAGTATGCATCAGTACTTTATTCCTTTTTATTGTCAAATAGTATTCTATTGTATAGATATACCACATTTTATTTATCCATTTGTCAGTTGATGGACATTTAGTCTGTTTCCACTTTGGGCTGCTGTGGACACTCATCTACAAGTTTTTGTATGGACATATGTTTTCATTTCTCTTAGGTTCCTGGGTATGGAATTACTGGGCCATATGGTCACTCCTTGTTGAATATTTTGAAGAACTCCTGTTTTCCAGAGCAGCTGCCCCATTTTTCATTCCCACCAGCCACGTGGGAGGGTTCTAATATTTCCACTTCCTCCTCAACTCCAGGTGCCTTTTAAGGAAGGCTTCTGGAAGCCGCTGCACAACACCTGCACTTGCATCCCGTCATGCAGGATGTAGTCTCATGGCTTCTCACAGCTGCAAAGGAGACTGGAAAATATAGTCCTCATACCAGGCAGCTGTGCACACAGCCAAAATTAAGGGTTCTTCTATCACTATGGAAAAGGAAAAAAAAAAAAAAAAGGTATCTTAGTCGTGATGGGTTAGGGTTCTAGCCCTCTTATAGTTTCTGGGTGCTGTTGGGTACCTGACACCACCGCCCCCGCCCCAGTTCTTCCAGGAACCACACCTGGGCCTGAGCCTGCTGCCGGCTGGATGCTGGGACCAGCCCCTCCCCCACCAAGCCCTGCCGCTGCCAAGCTGTTCACGGGGCTGTCTCTGTTTTCCAGCCTACGTTCTGCCTGTGAAGGTGGAGATGGAGATGGTCATCCAGCAGTACGAGAAGGCCAAGGTCATCCAGGACGAGCAGCTGGAGAGACTGACGCAGATCTGTCAGGAGCAAGGGGTAACGCGTGGCCACTCTCAGTTCTGCCCAGTTCCGTCCAGGGCTGAGGACCCTAGTGGTTTCTAAAGTCCCCTAGGGTGCCAGAGCTGCAGGTGCCCTGCGGTTAGCGACCTCCTCCAGCCCCTTCACAGACACATGGGAACCTGAGGCCCAGAGTGGGGAGACACGTCTCTAAGGTCACTCATGCCCAGCCCAGCCCAGCCCGGCCCGGACTCCGCCCTGGCTCTAAGGCCAGGCTTCTTTTCATCTCTCCGTGGTGACCAGTCAGCTCTCCAACCTGAACTGGCTGAGTCGTCCCCTCAGTTATCAGGGTCTTCTGGGCACGGCGGTCTCTGAAGCAGGGGTCGGATTCTGTGTACAGAGGTTGCTGGGCGCCGCTGTGGGCCAGTTGCCACCCAGGACCCCCAGACACACTAGAGAGGCTTCAGCAGTCGCCCTCTGCCCTCTAGGAACCCTGGCAAAGACTCAGAGACAGGGACGGGCCCTCCAAGGCTGTGCTGGGCAGAGCCAGGGGGACAGGCAACCGGGGCTCGGAGAGGGTCTGTCTGGGAATCCAGAGGCTTCTCTCAAGGTCCAGCCCCCCAGTCCTCTGCTCCCTCCCCCAGGACTTCAACCAAGTCACACACTTCTTTGCCCTCAGTTCTTTCCTCCCTAAGATGAGGGGACCGCTCCCATGTGAGTGGGACAGACAGCCCCTTCTATAGGAGTTTAGGGGAGGGGACTGGGGTGCTCAGGAGGTCGGAGGACAGCAGGGCCCTGCAGCAAGGCTGCAAAGCGCTGTAGAAACATAGCCTCAAGTGCAGGGAATGTTCTGGTACCAGCCGTGCAGGGTGGGAATGCCACAGAGCGACGAGCTCGCAAGGTGGTGGGAACGTGTGTGGGAGGATGGGCCCAGCCCCGAAGCCCTCGCTGTCGGCCTCCAAGGGTCCTGGGCACTCACTGCCGCGGGCCGTGCTTGTTCGCACCCGGAGCTGCTTCTCCCACTAAGCTGGATGCTCCCCTAGGGTAGGCTTCGTCCAACTCGTGTTTGTCCCCAGCCCAGCACCCCCTACGTGTGGGTCTCCTGGCTCCCCAGCCCCAGGCTCTCGTGGCTGGAGGAGGCGCTGGAGCGGGTGGGGAGTGTGTGGAATTACCCCACAGGAACACGCAGGCCACGTCTTCCAAGTCATCCCCTTGGAATGTCTGTCCGGGAACATTTATCTCTTTATCTACTTGGGCAACACCACGGCCTTTCACTTCAGCACAAAACGCTTATGAGTGACAAGAGGGGCCATCAGGGGACACAGTCCCCAGGGGCACATTGTCCATGGGGTCCCGGGAGTGGGGCCGTCTAGGCTGGGAAGAAGTGCTAGGCTGGGAAGAAGAATGATGCTCCGGTCCCGAAGCAGTTGGCCTCAGCTTCGTGCTTACCCGTGCATCTGGTCAGCCAGGAGTGTGCACAGGACAGGCCCCTGCCCTCAGGAGGCTCTGGGTGACTCGGGGCATTTAGCAGGCCCATGGTAGACAGCAGCAGTCCCGTGTAATGCATGCTTCAGCAGGGACACGTCGGGGGCTCTCGGTGGGGTGGACGGGTTTCCAGAGGTGCTGACATTGAGCCATGGACCCCTGGAGAAGGGCGCCAGGTAGAGGGGACAGGTGAGGCACGAGAGTGGGCATTGTGCTGGGGGGATCAAGGCTGTTCAGGGTGTCAGCAGAGGCGGGGAGTGGGGGGATTTGGAGGCAGGCTTGGGGAGGGCCGCAGGGCTGACCAGGGAGTTTGGGCTTCATCCAGTTGGGAGGGAAGAAGCCTGGAGTGTTAGAAGCAGGGCCGGGGGGATTTGCTCAGATTTGAGTTTTTGATGTATCTTTCTGGTAGCCTTTGAAGGATGGATGGGAGAGGCAGGAGTGGAGACGGGAAGCCCGGTAGAGGCGGCAGAACCACCAAGGGGAACGCGGCCTGGGCTTGGGGCAGAGGGAGGTGGAGGGGTCAGGGAGAGGACAGCTCAAGTGTCATCCAGGACCCGGCCAGAGCGTGGTCAGGCAGCTCTCAGTCTGCTGTCTAATAGGAAAATGAATGCTCTGCTTCATTGCGTTTGGCCACGTGAAAGACACAGACACAGCGCCGCATCTGCCCTCCATAAATGCATGGCCACGTTAACAGCCCACGTGCTGCGTGGCTGATGGCAGGCCAGCCCTCCTGGTTTCCACTGTGACCCCGTCCTGAGCCCCCGGGGACCCCACATTCCTGCCGTCCCGGTTCACGTCACCCTCTATATGTGGCCTCCTTCCCAGGGATCTGGGCCAGAGGGAGACTCCCTTGGATTCTGCACAGGAAAGAGCCAATAAATAAAGACAGATTCCCTCTACGTAGTGACATCTGGAAAAGAGATAAACAGAAACAAACCATTTTAATTTTAAAAACACCTGAAGCCTGTCATCTTAGTTAAGACAGCAAAAAAGGGCCAGATGGGCTGGAATCCCAGCAGGCTGCCAGGGAGGCGGGAGGGGCTGGCCAGAGCCACACGCTGGGTCACTGGGTTCTGCAGAGAAACCACGAACGCTGCTCTCCCAGAGCCGTGCCCGCTCCACAGGGTGGAGCAAATAGACACCTCATTTTCAGCTGGATTTTAAGACCAGGCTTGGGACTTGACTGAGCAAAAAATGCCCTTAAAGAAATGTGAATGCTGGCTGGTGGAATGTCAGGGATGGCTAGGCCCTTTGAGAGAATAGTGCCTGGAATGGTTAGGATGTTAGGGACAGACCTGAGTGCAAAGCCAGCTTGGCTACTTGTGGCTTTGGGCACCAAGGGGACCTCTGTGGACCTTGGTTTTCCTAATCTGAAAAATGGGGATAATAATACAATCCTTGAAGGATGGTTGTGCGATTGCTTAGCCTAAAGCCTGGCACGTGATAAATGGTGACTCTGTGGGAACTAACCACCCATTTCTCCACGTACACCCATTTTACAGATAAGAAAATTGAGAAGTGGTGACTTGCCCAAGAGCACAGAGCTAAGAGAGGGCTTTTAGAGCCAGGAGTAGGTCCAGGTGTCCTATCTGTGAAAGGTGTTCTTCCCCAGCCCACCTTGCTAAGGATCGTGTTCTATGACATTTTTATACCCACGTCACTTCTCAGGGCTCGGTGAAAACATTGATTAGACTGTGCACCAGGGTGTCTTTAAACCACTGCCTGAGGACAACTCTTCTCTTGCAGGCACAAACCTGGCTGCCCTCAGCTGCCTCAGTAGCATTTCCAAAGAGTCTCTTGCTGCTGCCCTCACTCCCACCCCACCCCACCCCATTCCAGGTCATTCTGTTCATCTTTGTCACAAACTCTTGTGCTCTCTCTCTCTCCCAGCAGGAATTCTTAGGGCTTAATGAAGCAATTTCCAAACTCAATTTGTATATGCTACCTAAGAGATTGAAATGTACCCAAAATTCCAATGAAGTGTGTAGAATCTCAGTTTAAACAAAACACTCACTTTGCGTTCACCGTGCTCTCTCCCTGGCATGTATTTGTAAAACTGTTTGCCAACACTTCACTCATCTTAGCTCTTTTTAAAACTAAACTTTATTTTTTAGAACAGTTTTAGATTTATAGGAAAATTGTGGTGATAGTACAGAGTTCCCATATACCCTGTACCCCTTTTCCCCATTATTAACATCTTACATTAGTATCATACATTTGTTACAATTAATGAACCAATATTAATATGTTATTATCAAGGCCCACACGTTGTTCAGATTTCCTTAGTTTTTATCGAATGTCCTTGATCTGTTCCAGGATCCCATCCAGAACACCACATGACATTGAGTCATCATGTCTCCTTGGGCTCCTCTTGGCTATAAAAGTTCCTCAGACTTGCCTTGTTTGTGATGGCCTTGACAGTTTCGAGGAGTTCTGGTCAGGTATTTTATAGGATGTCTCTCTGTTGGGATTTGACTGATGCTTTTCTCGTGATTAGATTGGAGTTCTGGGTTTTGGGGAGGGAGACAGAGGTCCCGTGCCATTCTCATCCCATCATATCAAAGGTACATACTGTCACTATGACATCACCGTGGATGTTGACGCTGACGTAGTGTTTGTCAGGTCTCTCCGCTGTCAAGTGACTCTTTTTAAATTCATCTTAGCCTTTTTAGAAAGCTTAAATTGCTTCTTACTGTGACCCTGTGGAGACTCTTGGGTGACATGCTTTGCTAGCTTCTTGCATGAATATCTCGCACATTTTATCTTCTGTGCCACATGGCATCTCATTCTCACCACAGGCCACGCCCAAGGTGCCCCAGAACTCCCTTGTGTTATAGATGAGGGGGCCCTGGATTTGGCAGTTGGAGGAATCTGAGGCCAGTTAGGAGATTAGGATGGAACAGGGGTCTCTTACAGCTCATTCTAATCCTTTCCTCCCCCCAGATCACACTGACCTTCTGGTCTTCACAGGGAGACAGGATTCAGTGCTTCCCTCATTCCCTCATCTCTCCTGACTACTGGCTCACCTCATCCTTAGCAGATTCCTACTGGAAAGAGGAGCCCAGAGGGGCCAGGGTTGGGGCGGGGGGAGGGAGGGGGACACTGTTGGTCAGTCTCACCTTTCCCAAGCCCTGGCTGACCTTCTGCTGCCTTCTTCCAGATGGCTCGTTTCTGTGGTGGAAGCAGGTCGCCTCAGACCCCTGCATTCAACAGTCCTTCGACGGGAAGGTCCTTTCACTTTTATTTTGCTCCGTATCTGGATTTTGTTCTCTGCCCGTCCAGCCAGAATTTTCTTAGGCACTCATCTCTCTGGTACACAGATGGATTCCAGAGGTGGGGTGCTAGTTCCTGCCCTTCAGAGAGATGGTACGAACTTTTTGTCTCTTTCTTTGTACTGGCTGCTTCAGAAATCAAAGCTATTTCAGATGCAGTGGTTAAATCAATGCAGTGATATATTCTTCCAACTTGTCTTAAGAAACCACTTCTGAGGTTTCAGTACATCCCTGCCCAGGACCTTGCTCTGATTCCAAAACGTACTCTGAAGTCCCCATTGTACTTGCTCTTTGCTCTATAAGCCTTGCAACAACTTTTGGTCCAAAATAATACGATCCAACTCAGCTCATGGTCGAAGTTTGTTTCTCTTCCCTGCTGGGCCCTGTGGGACCAGTTAAGTTCTTCTTCTTCAGCACCATCCAGTGAGACCACTGGCAAAAGACCCAGGGAGGTGGGGCTCAGTCTAGGGTGACTTGAGGCCCAGCAAGGAGGCCAGTGGAACTCTGTGAGCCCCTTAGGTCAGCCTTAGACCTGGGGCAGACGGTGGTCTCTGAAAGAAGAGTCCTGTGCGGGGGCAGCTTGGAGGGTGGAGAGCATCCTCTTACCATGGGAATCAGCAAGTGGGATTCTAACCTCAGCTCCACCAATAACCCTCTTAACCCCTGGACCTCAGGATCCTCATTGGAAAAATGGAGGAAACAAGGCTTACGTCACAAGGGTGCTGTGACTATCAGATTAATTCAGGTAATATATAAAGTCTGGCCCACTGGAGTCTCTCAGTAAATGTTAAAAAAGAGCACAAAAATAATACTAAATCATTTATATAATGGTGACCATTTGCAAATGTGCTGCCACGTGTTTTAGCTCATTTTGACTTTGATGGTCAACGTTGGCAGGCTGGGTATTATTAATCCTTTTATAGATGGAAAGGCTGAGTCTGAGAGAGGCTGCTGCCTGCCCAGTGTCTCACTGTTTGTCATGGAAGGAAGGGCTGGGGTGGAACTCAGAGTTCAGTGTCCATTTTCCTCCACCCGAAATAGGGCATCCGTACAAGTCACTGTTAGAATGAGTAACACAAACTGCTCCATTAAACAAATCCAGACATCTCCGTGGCCGAACACAAGAGGAGCGTGTTTGTCACCCACACCGCAGCCCAGTGCAATTGCTTTGGGGAGGGGGTAAAGGGACACTGTTCCACACAGTCACTCTGGCCTCCAGGCTCTTCCCCTGTCATGGCTCCTTCTTCTTCTAAGTGTTTGGAGTTTTCTCCCTTCAGCCAGGGGATTAAGAAAGGGAGGGTAGAGAATTGTGCATAGATTTTTACTGGCCGGGCCTGAAAGCGGTGACATTGTTTCTGCCCCCATTTCGTGGGAGGACTCAGTTACACAGTCACACCTAAGGCACCAGATGCTGACAAAAGTAGTCTGAGTGGCCAAGGAGAAAACAGTCACCTGCACAGTCACCTAATAGGCTCACGATGTTTCTACCTCCATTCCCCGCTTCCCACTAGCAGGAGGCACCATCACAATGATTAATCCTTCCTGGATGATGCAAGTCTCCCTGGCCTGTTTCCTGAAGAAACAGGACGATAACCTGGACCCTAAGCGATAGGCATTCCCGCTGGAGGCAGGTGGGGGGTGGTGTCCACTCCACGGTCCTTCGAGGGCCAGCAGCCCCTTCAGCAGGTCACGAGCAGCAGGAAAGGGGTTCTATCCTGGCTCGGGGTGTCGCTAGACGCTGACGCGTTCCAGAGAGCCCCCTCTTTTCTTGCAGAGGCCACAAGCCCCCCAGCTCAGCACAATAGTCTTTGTTACCCGGATTATTCAAGATCCCCACTGTGGGAAGTGAAATTTTTTTTTTTAAACATGGGCAGTGATTTGTAAAACAGCCGATAGCTTTAATGACAAGCCTATTTAGCTGATAAAATTAGCCATCAGAGGAATAATTTATGTTATCCTTTTGCCATAATTTAAATTTATGGCCAACTACCAGTCATCTTCACAGTGGATGGAAAGGGGCCAAGGTCGAATTCAGCTTCACCCTGCTCCTAAATCATTAGTTTGCAACTGTCTCCTGAGTTTTATTGTTACCAACAATGGCGAAACTAATGGAAATAAACATTGGATGCCATCCCAATAGCAGATGGGTTTGAAGGCAGGGCAGTCTGTGCAGACAGCACTAATAGGATGGAAGAAAATTATTGCTATTGCATTAGATACCATCGAGCTTCTGGCCAAAGTGTGCATTGATCAGGCCAAGACCCTGTCAGTTGTACTTCACAAACCAGACCATTAAAGGCAGAGATGGGCTGGGTGTGCCCGCCCTGCCGCGCCCCCCACCCCCCGCACCGGGGTCTGGCCCCGCCTGGGCATGCATTAAAAGCCCAGCCCAATGGAAGGGGCCTGACTCACTCCAGTAATGCACGCTGAGGGCTTCCCTGTGGATCCCAGCAGATCTGGTCAGGTTATCTGATTAGAAATACTTAGCTAATAATGTGCATTAAGAAGGGCTGTGACTGCACTTTCCTTCTTCCCAACTCATAGAATGGTCTTTTTTTCCCCACTGGCCCAGTTTGCCAGTGGAAAATTTGCTTCATTTTATCCTCAAAGCCGCCATGCACTTTCTGTCCCAGAGGCCCAGGCTCACGTGAACCTGGAGAGCCTCAGCGCTATGGGTGTTTCTCCTTATCTGTGTTTAGCAGTTTGACTATAGGGTTTCTAGGTGTGGGAGTTTTGTATTTATCCTCCTTAGGGTTCGGATTTGTGGGTTGGTGTTTTCATTAGATTTGCAAAGTTTTTGGCCATCATTTATTTATTGCTTCTGTCCCATCCTATCAGTCTCCTTCTGGAGCTCTAATTACATATGTTAGACCTTCTGATCATGCCTCACTTTTTTCCTTAGACCCTATTCTGTTCCCCCATTCTCTCTCTCTTTTCTTTTTCTGGCTGTAACTTTTTTTTAAAAAAATAAATTTATTTATTTATTTTTGCTTTTGGCTGTGTTGGGTTTTCGTCGCTGTGCATGGGCTTTCTCTAGTTGCAGTGAGTTGGGGCTACTCTTCGTTGCGTTGTGTGGGCTTCTCATCGCAGTGGCTTCTCTTGTTGCAGAGCACGGGCTCTAGGCGCACGGGCTCTAGAGCGCAGGCTCAGTAGTTGTGGCGCACAGGCTTAGTTGCTCCTCAGCACGTGGGATATTCCCGGACCAGGGATCGATCCCGTGTCCTCTGCATTGGCAGGCAGATTCTTAACCACTGCACCACCAGGGAAATCCCTGGCTGTAACTTTTAGTATTTTTCTATAGACCTATCCTCAAGTTCAACATCCCTATCTTCTACTGTGTCCAGTCTGCTGTTAAACCCATCCAACTGAGTGCTCAATTTCAAATATTGTATATTAAGGTCCTAAAAGTTTCATCTGATTCTTTTTCTAGGTTCTGTTTCTCCACTGAAATGCTACAACTATTTTGTCCATCTTTTCCCACACTTTTCTCTAACTGCTTTATGATTTGATAATCGATCCCTTTTTCCTGCTTGTTGGCATGAATAGTAATTCTTATTGTACGTTACACATTGTTGATGCATTTTAGAGGTTCTGGGTTATGTTATCTTTCTCTAAAGAGTTGGCTGTCTGACAGTGAGGCATTTCCGTAGGAGCAGGGGATGGCCCTGAAGACAGCACCAAGAATTAACTGGCCCTTTCACTTTGTTCCCTCCCAGTTAAGAGTCCCAGAGCCAGCACAGAGCTTGTTATAGACCAGAATTCAGCTGCTCCATTAGCCTTACTGAACACACAGTGAAACTGAGGCCCAAAGAGGAAAGGATACTTACCAAAGTCAGAGTGAGAGAGGGATGATGGGCCGAGAGTTGAGGCTCCTCCTCCAGCCCTGGCTTTTTCCCCACATGGGGGCCCTCCTGCTCTTTCCTGGCCCCCGTTACCATGAAGCTCCCCCATATTCTGTTTGAGCTGAGTCACTTCCACCTCTCCCTTAAGGCTTCAAGTTCCCTGACACAGGGTCTAGGGGGCTGTAAGCCAGAGACATGGGTTCTGGGCCCAACTTTGCTCTGATGCACCATGTGGTCCTAGCCTTTACCCCACACTGTCCCCCAGCACAAAAGCCTCCTGCCCATCACGGGGCCTCAGTTCACCCATCTGACTAAAGAGGCCCTGCTCTCCTAGGACCCCTTGACAACCCTTCATCAACTGGAGAAGCACACGTGGCCATGTTCAGCATATGGGAACCAGGAACCAGGCTCTGAGGGTCCCAGCTAGAACATCCAGACAGTCCCCTGGGCTGTCACAGCCAGTGACCAGAGCTGAGAGCCATTTAGCCCATCTGCAGTGTCTCCGTAAGGAGTCAGCCATTCCTTCTCAGGGTGAGGGATCAGAGCATCCAGCCACCCCATGCCCTCTGGGTGTGAAGCTTGTAAAAATATGTCCCCAAAGCAGGTTGCCTCCTCCCTCACCCGCATTCCAATCCATGCCCATGCTGACACTTCTACCTCCTAAACAGTCTTCATCTTCATCTCCACTGTCTCTACCCTAGTCCAAATTCTGGTCATCCCTGGCCTGCACTGCTGCAGCAGCCTCCCAGCTGGTATTCCCATGTCCGCCCTGGCTTACCCCCATCCAGTTCATTCCCCTCTCAGCTGTCAGCACAGTCCTCTCACGATGCTCATCTGAATCACCACTCCTCCACCTCCACCCCTCCACCCTTCTGTTCAGAAGATTTCAGTGGTATATTGTTTCTCTTTAAATAAGGGCTGAAGTCCTTAAAATGTCTTACCATGGCTACAAGGCTCTGCCTGGTGTGACCCCTGCTGACTTCCCCCAACACCTCTTACCTCCCGGTCTCTGTCTCCCAGACACACCGTGCCTCTTCTGCCACAAATGTCACCCAGAGCTAGCCCTTAGAACTCTCCTGGGACATTTGTTCCCTGCAGTGCCGCAGACAGTGCCTGTTGCTTGGGCCACCCAGGACTTGCTGTG
Source organism: Grampus griseus (assembly GCF_964374135.1). Lineage (NCBI taxonomy): Eukaryota > Metazoa > Chordata > Mammalia > Artiodactyla > Delphinidae > Grampus > Grampus griseus. The sequence goes on along the minus strand of NC_139018.1, from coordinate 119,166,549 downwards.
AAGCTGGGAGAGGCAGTTTCATTCCAATACACATAACAGGATTTTAACGTTTCCCTCGCCATGCTTTACCTGACTTCTTAGTGAATAAGTGAATAAAGGAGTGAATGGAGGAACTACCATACACTCGGGTTCATATTTCTAGCCTAAAACTTATTTCAGTGTACATGCCTATGTCTGCACATGTGGGCTTGGGCAAGCCATGGCCTCTGGCGTCTGGCCTGAATTCCGGTGGGACACTCATGGGCAGCTCTGTATCAATTACAAGTTATCAATAATGCATCTGTTCAGAGTGGCCTAGGAGGCCATTAGCTAGGGCTGCCGGCCCTGCTGAGCGGCCTTGGAGAAAGTGGGCTGGGTATGCCCATGGGAAGTTCAGATCATCCTGGGCAGGAGGGGCTCCCAGCCCCAGCAGAGCTAAGGAGGGTTGCCTAATGGGCCCTACGTGACATCTGAGACCTTGCTGCGAGAAGGGTGGCTCGAGCCCTCTCCCCTTGCACAGAAGGCTACTCTATGATAAGCTAGTCTCGCTTTCTCACTTTCTGAGACCAGTGGCCCCATTCGAGTACTGGGTTGTTGAGATCCAGGTCTGAGCCTAGTCTGAGACCAGAGTTAGGGCCCAGTGTGTGATCAGGATGTGGTCTTAGTATGTGACTTGGGTCAGGACTCAGTGTGTGACCAAGCTTGGGGCTCAGTGTTGGGGCTCAGGCTTTGCCTCAGCTTTGGGTTAAGGTTGGGGCCCAGTTTGTGGCTGGAGTTAGGGCTCAGCCTGAAACCGCAGAAAAAAGCTGGGCAAAGCTGACTGGTTTCACACACTGATTTATTGATTCATTCAGCAGTATTTACCGAGTCCCTTCTGTGTACCAAGCAACAAAACAGGCAAGATCCCTGCTCTTACAGAGATTATATTCTATATTCTATTCTTACATAGATTGTGTTCTATATCCCTGCGCTTACAGAGCGGTGAGGGTGGCAGTGGTGTGCTGGAGCTCCCACTGACTCGTGAGAGCCAGCTGTGCACAGTTCTTCACAGTTCTGCATGACATCATGTTGGTAGTTTGCAGTTGGCCATGGTGGGAGTATTTATACCAGAGATTAGCACGTACTATAAATCAGGCCTCTTTTTTTCTATACCAGCACACTACTGCAGCTGAAGTGACGGACCACACGTGTTTATCTGATCTCCTTCCCCAAACTCCACCGAGATGATAGTAAAGAAAAAAATCATAAACACATAAGAATTAAGAAACTCTCTTTAAGTCCTGTCCATCAGGACAAAGAGGATACAGATTTCAGTGGATTTAGGGAAATGGGGAGTGATTTAGCAGAGTGGAGAATCTATAACTCTAGTGTCTAAAGAGGCGGATAGTGAGGGAAATGGGCTAATTCCCCCCTCAGTACCCTTTAGAGTTTGGGAGGAACGGGGTGAATGTGAAGCTGACCACAGGGGAGAGGGGTTGGCTAGAAGTCTGTACACATAATATTTGAACCCTCCGTGTCCCCTCCCAAGTTCTGCACACTCCCCCATCATACAAGAGGCAAGAGGTTCGTCCTCTGGAGAAATTGAACCAGAGGGCTCTGCAGGTGGGCACTGGGTGAGGCAGAGGCCTGGGGAGAGGTTCAGGGCTGAAAATGAGGATTAGGTGAAAGTCCTTTCATCTAATGGCTGGACCCTCTGCCCCATTTTTCTGCCCTGCTGCCAGCACAGAGGCAGCCAGAGGTGTGTCCTCAGGCAGGAGGCTGATGAACTCTGGGAAAACCTGAGTGTTCCCAGAGACAAAATTTGTGAACACTGACATTGGGAAGTTGCCCCGATGCCTGGCCACCCTAGTGTTAGTGAATGCTTCAACTGTGTGTTTCACTTTTGTCAAAAGAAAAATAATAAAACATTAAAATAAACAAAAATATCAGAAGGTGCCAAGCAAAATGTAGAGAATTCAAACAGAGTGATGTGATGGAGTGCCTGGGTGGCTGCCTTAGGTCAGGGGTCGGGGAAGGCCTCCAAGAGGGGGAGCCAGCCGTGTGATATGGGACCAGAGGTCCCTGGGAAAGGGACCTGAGACCAACACACACTTAGTGTGTTTAAGGAATGACGAGAAGGCCTGTGTCACAGCGGGAGGTAAAGGGAGAAAGAATGTGGTGCAGTGAGCCAGGTAAGCAGAGCCAGAACATGCACCTGTTATGTAAGCCAAGGGTAGAAGTTTGGGTTTTCTCCCACCCGAGGTCTATGGACAAGGGGGTGACATGATCTGATCTAGGTTTACGAGAATCCCTCTGAGCCCTGTTGGCGAATGGACGGTAGAGAGCTGTAGGGCTGCAATCATCCAGGTGAGAGCTGGCAGTGGAGGTGGAGGGAGGTGGGCAGGCTTGTGGTAGCACTTAGGGAGCTGGACTTGAGGGCAGATTGGACGGCAAGGATAAGGGAAAGTGCGGAAGCAAGGGAGGAGATTGCATTTTTGGGGATACAGCTAAAATGAGATGAAAACACCTGAGGAGCAGGTGTGGGGATAGAGCGAAGTGTCCTGTTTAGACTAGGTTGAGTTTGTGACACCTGTGCCCCAATTCTGTGTTGCTGTCAGGTAGGCAGTTGGAGGTTTGATCTGACATTGCAGGGAGGGGCCAGGGCTGGAGATTGGGATCATGGGCAAGTAGGTAATCTCCTAGGTAGGGAGCCCAGGTCCGGGGACTCCCTGGGACTCCTCTACCCGCCTCCCTGCTTCAGGCCTTTGGGGGTTTGACTGGAGGTTGTGGGGTTATGCCAAAGCGATGCAATGTGTGTTTGGAACACTAGGTGGCAGTGAAAGATCTCCTTCCTCCTGAGCCCATGGCCAGGCCCTTCAGTGTCAGACCCAAACTTTGCCTTCACCCAGATGGCCCAGGGAGGCCCCCAGAGTGTGAACAGCCGTCTCAGCCACAAACTCAAGAGGCATCTGGAAGCCTCTCTAGGCAACCTTCCCCAACAACAACAAAAAATGAAACCAAAATAAAAATGTGTGCAGCTTTTTACAAAGCCTTTATGAAGCCCTCAAGTCCTCAGAGAGCTCTGTGGGGTGATAACCCCTGTTTTACAGATAAGAACACACGGCAGTACGCCGCAGGGTGGGAACTAGAGTCCAGTCTAGTCTGGCCAGCCCTCGGAACACCTCCTAGAAGAGGGGATATGGGCGTTGCTGGAAGACAGATGGGTCAGGCGCAGCCCAGTAAGCCACAATGGGCTCCCACCGGCTAGTTACACTGACCCTGAATATTGCGGGGTTTCCCGTCTTCCACTAATCATCAGTGTGGGACGCCAGAATAAGGCTCTTGGGTGGCACGTTTAGGCAAGTAACCAGAACGCATCCCGTTCCCTGACTCCTCTTCCTCCGAGGCTCTTCCCGCAAACCACGGCTGTGTTTCCTCTCACGGCCATCTTGTCTTCACTATGGGGCCAGACTACACAGTATCCGAGGTGAGACACACGAACGTGTTTTTTATTACTCGGAAAAGGCTCCAGAAACGTCAGAGACTCTTGCGACAAGTGTCGTTGGGAGATTTGTAAGGAACGCCCCCTCCAGCCTTGGGATGCTCAGCCCATTCCTCCCCGCTCCCTCAAGAGGAAAGCGCCCAGACGTCGGGCTCGGGCCGGGTCCACGTCCCCCCCCCCCCCACCCCGCCCCTGCGCAGCCCACCACCCACCGCCACGCTCTTTCTTGCAGTTTGAGATCCGGCAGCTGCGGGCGCACCTGGCGCAGCAGGACTTAGACCTGGCGGCCGAGCGCGAGGCGGCGCTGCAGGCCCCTCACGTGCTCAGCCAGCCGCGCAGCCGCTACAAGGTGGTGGAGGTCGGTACGTGGGCCGAGGAGACCGCGGATGAGAGCGTCGTGGAGGAGCTGCAGCCCGTGCAAGGTGAGCCCGCCCGCGGCCTCCCCAGTCCCGTCGTGGGGAGCCCCGTCCCCACCCCTGCCCTAGGGCTCTGTGCACAGCTTCCCGGAGTTGGAGCACGCCTCCTGGCAGGACCGTGCCCCCATCTCGGCCCACGATTGTGGCGGTGGCGGTGGTGGTGACCCTCAGATCAGTGCCCCCGGGACTACCTTTCTGAGCCTCGGAGAAAGCGTTCAGGTAAGCTCCCTTGACCCGACCTCTACATGATCTCAGTGGCGTGTACTCATTTCATGCCTGTGGGCCACTGGCTGCTTTGCGTGCACTATTTCCCCAGTCCTCGCGGTAACCGCCTGCAGGAGGCTTGACTTTCCTACTTTATGGATGAAGGAACTGCGACCCAGAAAAGTTGTCCAAAGGTGCCTCAGTAATAAATGGCAGAGCTAGGCTTCCAACCAGATGCCTAGGACTTTCCTACTGGACTGCCCAGCCCACTAGGGCCCAGATAGTAAGTTCAGGCCTGGGGCCCAGAACAGCCCAGAACCTATGCTTTGGGGATGGTAGTAAATTGATGGGCAGGTGATGTTGGTGGAAATGGGAGTGCCGGCCATACCCTGGGGCAGAATACTCTGTAGAAGACCGACCAGCTGTGTCACCTTGTAGTGGGGAATTAACCTTTCTGGGTCTTGGTTTTACCAGCTGTCAAATGGGAACAATGCTGAGCTTTTCCCACAGGGTTGTTGTGAGGCTCCAGGAAGCAGGTGAAAGTGGCTTCCAGAATTGCAAAGTAGTCCTGCAAATGTCAGGTGGTATTATTTCGTGATTGGGGGTGAAAGTACCCTCACCTGGTGATGCAGCCGTGTCAGGTGTGGGCCTTTGGGAGGTTTGGAGAGACCGTGTTCTCATGGGCTCAGGCCAGGAATCAGCCTCGGCTCAGGGGGCACAGCGGGGGAGATCTGTGGTCTTGCTGGAGCCCCGGGGGAATCCTGGGAGCCTGAACATGAACGCTCATGTCTGAGTCCTCCCTGCCCCAACTTGCACCTGAAAATGTTATCACTAAAATGATGGTTAAGGGATTTCTTCACTTTACCAAGATATTTTTTAAAGTATCGATGTCCCCTAATAATTCAGAATACATTTTTGGGTCCCCATTTTTTACCTAAAGGTAAGGGAACTAAGATTCATCAAACTCCTCCAAGAGAAGCTTTTTACAGTGTGATTTCATTTCGTCCTCACACCTCCTCTCATACGGAGGAGGAAACTCAGACCCAAAGAGGTCGAGAGAATTTCATGGGGTCACACAAGAGAAATGGAGGTGCTGGGCTTGGAACCGAGGCTGTGGGATCCTAAACTCCAGCTTGGTGTGGGGCCCGCTTTGCCTTGGCGTGCTGAGTGCTCCGTGCCAGGGCAGCGGCAGCCAGCAGGGCTGGGCAGGTTGGGCAGCAGGAAGCCAGAGCTCCAGACTCTGCCACTCCCCGGCTCTGTGATCTGGGGCTTCTGTGTTCCCTTCTGCAAAGTGGACTCATCACTCCAGCTCTGTCTGCCTTACAGGAAGTCTGGGGAACTGATGGATGTGAGAAAGCTCTGTAGGCTGTAAGGCACTGTGAACAGGTTTTGGGGAGCGGGGTGATTGCTATTATGATCTTTTGAGAGACCTTCCAACCTTAGAACTGTAGAATTTGGGGGGTAGGAGGGACTTCTGAGTCCAGCTCTTCAGCTGATACGCTAATCCCATCTATTACACCTGCCAAGAGTTTTACCTTCTTCTAAGAATAGGCACCCCGAACCTCCCAGAGAAGCCCATGGCAACCCAACATCAGATGGCTCTGCCTGTTAGAAAATTCTTCCTCAGGCTGTGCTGAGGTCCGCCCCCGGCACCCACCTCTCCCACATGGACGAAGCTTTTATATATAGGCCTGGTGGATGCCCTCCCAGCTGAGATATCCTTTCGGAGACTGGCCTCTGAGTGTTTTCTCCTCCAGAGACTGTCACCTGCATTCCCACAACCAGTCCTCAGGGGACAAGCTCTCCAAGTTCTTGCTGTTCTGCCCCTCCCTGAGCATCCCAATGTTTCAGTCACGCAGTTCTTGGGGAGCTGCAAGACCAGGGCAGAGTGTCGAGGGGCCACCCCTGCCTTTTTTCTGGACCCAAGACCCCTGTGACAAGGCCAGAAAACTCCTGAGCCTTGTGGCTGCCTGGCCTGAGCTCACAGGTGACCCAGGCCCACATGGCTCTGTCGAGCCCCGTGTCCCTGCAGCCCATCCTTGGGCAGCGCACTTTCTGTACCCCGTGTGTGGATTTTGACATTCATTTGTGTTCAGCTGTAGCTTGTTTGATTCCTGCCTTTACTCCGGGTTTCTAGGACTTTGTAGATCCTGACTCATCACCAGTTCCTTCCGGTTTCACTGCCTACATATATCGTGAAACATTCCCCTTTTCCATGTGCATTGTTCAGCCTTCCTTATCTCTGGACCTCGGCTGGCTCCCTGACCTCAGCTTTGCCCCCATAGGTGCCCTCTTCAGTCCTTTGTCCCCCCCTACACACACACAGTCATCTTTCATAAATCCTTCATGTCACTAGGGCTGCCGAAACAAAGTACTGCAAACTGGGTGGCTTAAACAACAGAAGTTTACTGTCTCACAGTTCTGGAGACTGGAAGTCTGAGATTAAGGTCTTGGTAGGGTTGGTTCCTTCTGAGGGCTGTGAGGGAGCATCTGTTTCAGGCCTCTCCCCCAGCTTCTGGTGCTTTGCTGCTAATCCTTGGCACTCCTTAGCTTGTAGAAGCGTCACTCTGACCTCTGCCTTCTCTTCACATGGTGTTCTCCCTCAGTGTGTGTCTGTGTCCAGATTTCCATTTTCATAAGGACCTTAGTCATGTTGGGTCTGGGGCCCATCCTACTCCAGTATGATCTCATCTTTTTTTTTTTTTTTTAAATACATTTATTTATTTTTGGCTGCATTGGGTCTTCGTTGCTGCGCACGGGCTTTCTCTAGTTGTGGTGAGCAGGGGCTACTCTTCCTTGTGGTGCACGGGCTTCTCATTGCGGTGGCTTCTCTTGTTGCGGAGCATGGGCTCTAGGCGTGCGGGCTTCAGTAATTGTGGCTCGTGGGCTCTAGAGCGCAGGCTCAGTAGTTGTCGCGCACGGGCTTAGTTGCTCTGCAGCATGTGGGATCTTCCCGGACCAGGGCTCAAACCCGTGTCCCCTGCATTGGCAGGCGGATTCTTTTTTTAAAAAATTAATTAATTTATTTTTGGCTGTGTTGCATCTTCGTTTCTGTGCAAGGACTTTCTCTAGTTGCAGTAGCAGGGGCCACTCTTCATCGCGGTGCGTGGGCCTCTCACTGTCACAGCCTCTCTTGTTGCGGAGCACAGGCTCCAGACATGCAGGCTCAGTAGTTGTGGCTCACGGGCCTAGTTGCTCTGTGGCATGTGGGATCTTCCCAGACCAGGGCTCGAACCTGTGTCCCCTGCATTGGCAGGCGGATTCTCAACCATTGCGCCACCAGGGAAGCCCAGCAAGGCGGATTCTTAACCACTCTGCCACCAGGGAAGTCCAGCCTCATCTTAACTAATTATATATGCAACAATCACATTTCCAAATTAGGAAATCACAGTCTGAGGTACTGGGGGTTAGGATTTCAACATATGACTTTGGGGGGGAGGACGCAATGACTCAACTCATAACAGGTGGCATATAAGACCCTTGATGGTCTTGTCCCAGGCTGGCCACTCCCCCGACCCCCGCCATCTCATTTCCTTCCAGTCTGCACTCTGTCTTCACTTGCACTCTAGCTGAGTGAAACATCTTTGCGTTTGGGAAGTGTTCTGCGCAGTAGTAAGTCTCTGAGCCTTTCCACATGTTGTTCACTGGCAGGACAGGCCTGCCTGCCAAACTTCTTTAAACATCCTTAAAACCCGTCCCAGAGTGAGCTCCCAGTCACCACGCCCTTCTCTTGAGACCTTATACGATCTCCCACTAGGCCCCAAGTGTGCCAGGTCGCTCCCACACTTTATCTTCGGCGCCCACTGCGCCTGGCCCTCAGCAGGCTCCCCTTAAAGTCTGTTGCATGGAATGTAATCTGCAAGCCCATAACTGATCGAAGAACAAAATAAGGCTTGTGGACATCACTTGTTTCCCTTGGGTCCTGCAATCCTGGGCGGAGCTCGGAGGCATCTGGCAATAGCCCACTCCAAAAACCCCACTCCTGGCTTTCAGCTCCCCATGCTGGTGCTTGTGGAATCCAGAATAAAAGAATATAATAGAAGAAGAATAGAAGAATCTTCTTTTTGAAAGTTCTCCTGGAAGTCAGTGGCAGCTGTTGCCCACTTTGTCTTGCTTTCCAAGGATGCGAAGAGCAGGTTTACAGCCTCCTGGTCCATCACAGGACCTTCCTCCTGATGGAGCAGAGGGGGCTGGAGCAGCCGCTTCCTTGCTCTCCCTAGTGGTCAGCCTCCTTGGCCTGCCCATGGCAGCTGCTCACCTGATGCTTGAGCCTGCCCGGTGCTGTTCTGTCTTCAGCTGAGCCCACCTTGAAACACCTGAGCTCAGCTGAGCACCTCCAGTACAGCCACACATTCTGCAGCACCTCTCTGTCTCTCTCATCAGGAGACTGAGCTCTTGAGATAACAGCATGGCCGTTGCTATCCCCCAGCCAATGACCTCCAGACCCTGGACACCTGATGCCACATTTGGATTCACAGGGAGTCAAGATCGGGGGTCAGAGAGTCTGCAAACAAACAAAGCCTTTAAAATAATCCCACACATTCTAGTGCTGTGAAGCTTTGAGTGCCTCCCTCTCTACCCTGTTCCTCCTCTCTCTGCAGTCCCCATAGTGGGCAACTTCCAGGAGGAAGTGGAGGGACACAGAATAAGAAGGGAGAAAGTGACTGGCTGCATGTGCCAGCTAGGGTGCTATGGGGTCTGCACTGACCCTCCCGGAAACTAGAGGCATGTCTGAACGAGGCACTCAGGCCTCCCATAGAGGTGGCAAACGTGCACCCCTGGGAGCAGTTGCAAATGCCCTTCCCATCTAGTCCTGGAATCCCACCCCTGTTCTCCTTTATCTCCTCTGTGACACCCCCTACTTCCCAGCTCTCTAGATGCACACCTGCCTGCCCCAGCCCACTCAGTAGAGCACAGCGCATTCCTGGTCTGCCACTTGATGGCCAACCCCCAGAGCTGTCAATAGAAAAGGCAGTGCCTCTGAGGCAGAGGGCAGAAGCCTGGGGGGCTAGCAAGTGGCATGCATGATTCACAGCCTCAGATGGGCCAGAGAGACAGGGCACCCCAGCTGATCTCTCTTTGACCAGGAGCTGTGTCCAGGGAGGGATTTCCACGTCATTAGAAATTATGGCTAGACAAGCTAGGGGCGCTCTGGGCCACGCTGGAGACGGAGAAAGGTCAACGTTCATTGCTCACCATGACCTTCAGGCCAGCGAGGGCCCTGAAGCTCACCATATCACACTAGTACACAGACCATCTGGGGATTAACCTGCAGACAACAGCGATAAGTCTCAGGACCCTTGGGCAAGGGCCTTGCTCCAGGGGGGGATGGCAGCCCAGGAGGGCGGGAGTGCCATCCTCAGCCCGGGCAGAAGTGGCTCCTGCAGTCTCAACAGTTGCCAGCAGGTCACGGTCAGACTAATGCCGACCAGCTTCTGTTTAAACTTGCTCCAGCACAAATCATTTTTAAAACCCAGGCGGCAAAGTTGCAGGCTTTGGGGCCTGCCAAGTTCACAGTGCCCCTGTGTAGTCATTAATACTTCCCTCCCAAATTTATTAGTCTTGAAGCTCACCCGTAACTTCTGAATTACAGCCCCTGGGGGGAGTGCCGCAGCTTCCACCATATATCACAGTGAGCTTCGGTGTCCCCCCGTGCTGCACCAGCGCTCAGAGAAACCCCCCCAGAGGTGCACCAGGCCCGCAGAGCTGGCACCAGTGTTTAACCTTGGGAGAGGAGGGGCCTGTGTGCCAATGGAGGCAAGCCGGGGTTTCTGCCATCACTGGCCTCCTGATGTGTGTGCCTGATGGGGGCCCTTGGGGACCCCGGGGAGCCCCGGAGCTGTAGAACTAGAACTGGGCAGCGAGGCAGCTGACAGGGCAGAGCTGGTGTGGGTGGTACTGAGGGAAGGACGTGGGTTTAAGACTCAGGGCTGGGTTTGAATCTCAACTTGGCCTTGAACAAGTTACTTAAACTCTGAGCAGGTCTGGCTTTATGGTGGGGTGACCCATACAGTCACCGAGGGCCTCACATTTGGTTCGATGCTCTGCTGTCACTCTTGAAATTCTTAATGCTTCTTTTCTTTCAGTGAGGTATAATTGACATATTAGTTTCAGGTATACTAGGTAATAATTCGATATTTGTATATACTGCAGAGTCACAATAACCCTAGTTAACATCCATCACTATACATAGTTACAGAATTTTATTTCTTGTGATGAGACCTTTTAAGATTTATTCTCTTAGCAACTTTCAAACATAAAATACAATATTAACTATAGTGACCATGCTGTATCATATCCCCATGACATTTATTTTATAACTAGAAGTTTGTACCTTTAGACCTCTTTCACCCACCCATTTCACCCACCCCCCAGCCCCTGCCTCTGGAAACCACCAATCAGTCCTCTGTATCTGTTTCTTTTTAGTTTTGTTCTGTTTTTATTTTCTATTTTATTTTTTTAACATCTTTATTAGAGTAAAATTGCTTTACAATGGTGTGTTAGTGTCTGCTTTATGACAAAGTGAATCAGCTATATGTATACATATATCCACACATCCCCTCCCTCTTACGTCTCCCTCCCACCCTCCCTATCCCACCCCTCTAGGTGGTCACAAAGCACTGAGCTGATCTCCCTGTGCTATGCAGCTGCTTCCCACTAGCTATCTGTTTTACGTTTGGTAGTGTATATATGTCCATGCCACTCTCTCACTTTTCCCCAGCGTACCCTTCCCCCTCCTCGTGTCCTCAAGTCCATTCTCTACATCTGGGTCTTTATTCCTTTCCTGCCCATAGGTTCGGAAAACCTTTTTTTTTTTTTTTTTAGATTCCATGTATATGTATTAGCATATGGTATTTGTTTTTCTCTTTCTGACTTACTTCACTCTGTATGACAGTCTCTAGGTCCATCCACCTCACTACAAATAATCGTTTCTTTTTATGGCTGAGTAATATTCCAGTGTATATATGTGCCACATCTTCTTTATCCATTCATCTGTCGATGGACACTTAGGTTGCTTCCATGTCCTGGCTATTGTAAATAGAGCTGCAGTGAACATTGTGGTACATGACTCTTTTTGAATTACGGTTTTCTCAGGGTATATGCCCAGTAGTGGGATTGCTGGGTCATATGGTAGTTCTATTCTTAGTTTTTGAAGGAACCTCCATACTGTTCTGCGTAGTGGCTGTATCAATTTACATTCCCACCAACAGTGCAAGAGGGTTCCCTTTTCTCCACACCCTCTCCAGTATTTATTGTTTGTAGATTTTTTGATGATGGCCGTTCTGACTGGTGTGAGGTGATACCTCATTGTAGTTTTGATTTGCATTTCTCTAATGATTAGTGATGTTGAGCATCCTTTCATGTGTGTTTTGGCAATCTGTATATCTTCTTTGGAGAAATGTCTATTTAGGTCTTCTGCCCATTTTTGGATTGAATTGTTTGTTTTTTTGATATTGTGCTGCATGAGCTGCTTGTATATTTTGGAGATTAATTCTTTGTCAGTTGCTTTGTTTGCAAATATTTTCTCCCACCCTGAGGGCTGTCTTTTCTTCTTGTTTATGGTTTCCTTTGCTTTTTTTTTTTTTAACATCTTTATTGGAGTATAATTGCTTTACAATGGTGTGTTAGTTTCTGCTTTATAACAAAATGAATCACTTATACATATACATATGTTCCCATATCTCTTCCCTCTTGCGTCTCCCTCCCTCCCACCCTACCTATCCCACCCCTCTAGGTGGTCACAAAGCACCGAGCTGATCTCCCTGTGCTATGCGGCTGCTTCCCACTAGCTGTCTGTTTTACGTTTGGTAGTGTATATATGTCCATGCCTCTCTGTCGCTTTGTCACAGCTTACCCTTCAACCTCCCCATATCCTCAAGTCCATTCTCTACTAGGTCTGTGTCTTTATTTCTGTCTTACCCCTAGGTTCTTCAGGACATATTTTTTTCTTAAATTCCATATATATGTGTTAGCATACGGTATTTGTCTTTCTCTTTCTGACTTACTTCACTCTGTATGACAGATTCTAGGACCATCCACCTCATTACAAACAGCTCAATTTCGTTTCTTTTTATGGCTGAGTAATATTCCATTGTATATATGTGCCACATCTTCTTTATCCATTCATCCGATGATGGACACTTAGGTTGCTTCCATGTCCTGGCTATTGTAAATAGAGCTGCAATGAACATTTTGGTGCATGACTATTTGTGAATTATGGTTTTTTCAGGGTATATGCCCAGTCATGGGATTGCTGGGTCATATGGTAGTTCTATTTGTAGTTTTTTAAGGAACCTCCAAACTGTTCTCCATAGTGGCTGTACCAATTCACATTCCCACCAGCAGTACAAGATTGTTCCCTTTTCTCCACACCCTCTCCAGCATTTATTGTTTCTAGATTTTTTGATGATGGCCATTCTGAGTGGTGTGAGATGATATCTCATTGTAGTTTTGATTTGCATTTCTCTAATGATTAATGATGTTGAGCATTCTTTCATGTGTTTGTTGGCAGTCTGTATATCTTCTTTGGAGAAATGTCTATTGAGGTCTTCTGCCCATTTTTGGATTGGGTTGTTTCTTGGTATTGAGCTGCATGAGCTGCTTATAAATTTTGGAGATTAATCCTTTGTCAGTTGCTTCATTTGCAAATATTTTCTCCCATTCTGAGGGTTGTCTTTTGGTCTTGTATATGGTTTCCTTTGCTGTGCAAAAGCTTTGAAGTTTCATTAGGTCCCATTTGTTTATTTTTGTTTTTATTTCCATTTCTCTAGGAGGTGGGTCAAAAAGGATCTTGCTGTGATTTATGTCATAGAGTGTTCTGCCTATGTTTTCCTCTAAGAGTTTTATAGTGTCTGACCTTATATTTAGGTCTTTAATCCATTTTGAGTTTATTTTTGTATATGGTGTGAGGGAATATTCTAATTTCATTCTTTTACATGTAGCTTTCCCAGTTTTCCCAGCACCACTTATTAAAGAGGCTGTCTTTTCTCCATTGTATATTCTTGCCTCCTTTATCAAAGATAAGGTGACCATATGTGCGTGGGTTTATCTCTGGGCTTTCTACCTGTTCCATTGATCTATATTTCTGTTTTTGTGCCAGTACCATACGTTCTTGGTTACTGTAGCTTTGTAGTAAAGTCTGAAGTCCAGGATCCTGATTCCTCCAGCTCCGTTTTTCTTTCTCAAGATTGCTTTGGCTCTTCAGGGTCTTTTGTGTTTCCATACAAATTGTGAAATTTTTCATTCTAGTTCTCTGGAAAATGCCATTGGTAGTTTGACAGGGGTTGCATTGAATCTGTAGATTGCTTTGCGTAGTATAGTCATTTTCACAATGTTGATTCTTCCAATCCAAGAACATTGTATATCTCTCCATCTGTTTGTCTCACCTTTAATTTCTTTCGTCAGTGTCTTAAAGTTTTCGGCATACAGGTCTTTTGTCTCCCTAGGTAGGTTTATTCCTAGGTACTTTATTCTTTTTGTTGCAGTGGTAAATGGGAGTGTTTCCCTAATTTCTCTTTCAAATTTTTCATCATTAGTGTATAGGAATGCAAGAGATTTCTGTGCATTAATTTTGGATCCTGCTACTCTACCAAATTCATTGATTAGCTCTAGTAGTTTTCTGTTGGCATCTTTAGGATTCTCTATGTATAGTATCATGTCATCTGCAAACAGTGACAGTTTTACTTCTTTTCTGAATTGGATTCCTCTTATGTCTTTTTCTTCTCTGATTGCTGTGGCTAAAACTTCCAAAACTATGTTGAATAAGAGTGGTGAGGGTGGGCAACCTTGTCGTGTTCCTGATCTTAGTGGAAGTGGTTTCAGTTTTTCACCCTTGGGAACGATGTTGGCTGTGGGTTTGTCATATATGGCCTTTATTATGTTGAGGTACGTTCCCTCTTTGCCTGCTTTCTGGAGGGTTTTTATCATAAACTGATGTTTAATTTTGTCAAAAGCTTTTTCTGCATTTATTGAGATTATCATATGGTTTTTCTCCTTCAGTTTGTTAGTATGGTGTATCACGTTGATTGATTTGCGTATATTGAGGAATCCTTGCATTCCTGGGATAAACCCCACTTGATCATGGTGTATGATCCTTTTAATGTGCTGTTGGATTCTGTTTGCTAGTATTTTGTTGAGGATTTTTGCATCTATGTTCATCAGTGATATAGCCTGTAGTTTTCTTTTTTCGTGACATCTCTGTCTGGTTTTGGTATCAGGGTGATGGTGTCCTTGTAGAATGAGTTTGAGAGTGTTCCTCCCTCTGCTATATTTTGGAAGAGTTTGAGAATGATAGGTGTTAGCTCTTCTCTAAATGTTTGAAAGAATTCGCCTGTGAAGCCATCTGGTCCTGGGCTTTTGTTTGTTGGAAGATTTTTTTTTTTTTTTCGGTACGCAGGCCTCTCACTGTTGTGGCCTCTCCCATTGCGGAGCACAGGCTCCGGACGCGCAGGCCCAGCGGCCATGGCTCACGGGCCCAGCCACTCCATGGCATGTGGGATCTTCCCGGACCAGGGCACGAACCCATGTCCCCTGCATCGGCAGGCGGACTCTCAACCACTGCGCCACCAGGGCAGTGTTGGAATATTTTTAATCACAGTTTCAATTTCATTGCTTGTGATTGGTCTGTTTATATTTTCTATCTCTTCCTGGTTAAGTCTCAGAAGGTTTTGCTTTTCTAAGAATTTATCCATTTTTTCCAGCTTGTCCATTTTATTGGCATATAGTTGCTTGTAGTAATCTCTCATGATCCTTTGTATTTCTGCACTGTCAGTTGTTACGTCTCCTTTTTCATTTCTAATACTGTTGATTTGAGTCTTCTGCCTTTTTTTCTTGATGACTGTTGCTAATGTTTTATCAATTTTATTTATCTTCTCAAAGAACCAGCTTTTAGTTTTATTGATCTTTGGTATCATTTCCTTCATTTCTTTTTCATTTATTTCTGATCTGATTTTTATGATTTCTTCCTTCTGCTAACTTTGTGGGGGTTTTTTGTTCTTCTTTCTCTAATTGCTTTAGGTGTAAGATTAGGTTCTTTATTTGAGATTTTTCTTGTTTCTTGAGGTAGGATTGTATTGCTATAAACTTGCCTCTTAGAACTGATTTTGCTGCACCCCATATGTTTTGGGTCATCGTGTTTTCATTGTCATTTGTTTCTAAGTATTTTTTGATTTCCTCTTTGATTTATTCAGTGATCCCTTGGTTATTTAGTAGCGTATTGTTTAGCCTCCATGTGTTTGTATTTTTTGCCGAATTTTTCCTGTAATTGATATCTAGTCCCATAGTGTTGTGGTCGGAAAGGATACTTGATACGATTTCAATTTTCTTAAATTTACCGAGGCTTGACTTGTGACCCAAGATATGATCTATCCTGGAAGAATGTTCCTTGAGCACTTGAGAAGAAATTGTATTCTCTTGTGTTTGGATGGAATGTCCTATAAATATCAATTACGTCCACCTTGTTTAATGTGTCATTCAAAGCTTGTGTTTCCTTATTTATTTTCATTTTGGATGGGATGTCCTATAAATATCAATTAAGTCCACCTTGTTTAATGTGTCATTCAAAGCTTGTGTTTCCTTATTTATTTTCATTTTGGATGATCTGTCCAGTGGTGAAAGTGGGATGTTAAAGTCCCCCACTGTGATTGTGTCACTGTCGATTTCCCCTTTTATGGATGTTAGCATTTGCCTTATGAACTGAGGGGCTCCTATGTTGGGTGCATAAATATTTACAATTGTTATATCTTCTTCTTGGATTGATCCTTTGATCATTATGTAGTGTCCTTCTTTGTCTCTTATAATAGTCTTTATTTTAATGTGTATTTTGTCTGATATGAGAATTGCTACTCCAGCTTTCTTTTGGTTTCCATTTGCATGGAATATCTTTTTCCATCCCCTCACTTCAGTCTGTATGTGTCTCTAAGTCTGAAGTGGGTCTCTTGTAGACAGCATATATGTGGGTCTTGTTTTTGTATCCATTCAGCCAGTCTATGTCTTTTGGTTGGAGCATTTAATCCATTTACATTTAAGGTACTTATCAATATGTATGTTCCTATTACCATTTTCTTAATTGTTTTGGGTTTGTTTTTGTAGGTCTTTTCCTTCTCTTGTGTTTCCTGGCTAGAGAAGTTCCTTTAGCATTTGTTGTAAAGCTGGTTTGGTGGTGCTGAATCCTCCTAGCTTTTGCTTGTATGTAAAGGTTTTAATTTCTCCATCGAATCTGAATGAGATCCTTGCTGTGTAGAGTAATCTTGGTTTTAGGTTCTTCCCTTTCATCACTTTAAATATGTCCTGCCGCTGCCTTCTGGCTTGCAGAGTTTCTGCTGAAAGATCAGCTGTTAACCTTATGGGGATTCCCTTGTATGTTATTTGTTGTTTTTCCCTTGCTGCTTTTAATATTTTTTCTTTGTATTTAATTTTTGATAGTTTGATTACTATGTGTCTTGGCATGTTTCTCCTTGGATTTATCCTGTATGGGACTCTCTGTTCTTCCTGGACTTGATTGACTATTTCCTTTCCCATATTAGGGAAGTTTTCAACTATAATCTCTTCAAGTGTTTTCTCAATCCTTTTCTTTTTTCTCTTCTTCTTCTGGGACCCGTATAATTCGAATGTTGGTGCATTTAATGTTGTCCCAGAGGTCTCTGAGACTCTCCACAATTCTTTTCATTCTTTATTTTTTATTCTGCTCTGCAGTAGTTATTTCCACTATTTTATCTTCCAGTTCACTTATCCTTTCTTCTGCCTCCATTATTCTGCTATTGATTCCTTCTAGAGAATTTTTAATTTCATTTATTGTGTTGTTCATCATTGGTTTTTTGCTCTTTAGTTCTTCTAGGTCTTGTTAAATGTTTCTTGTATTTTCTCCATCCTGTTTCCAAGATTTTGGATCATCTTTACTATCATTACTCTGAATTCTTTTTCAGGTAGACTGCGTATTTCCTCTTCATTTGTTTGCTCTGGTGGGTTTTTACTTTGCTCCTTCATCTGCTGCTTATTTCTCTATCTTCTCATTTTGCTTAACTTACTGTGTTTGGGGTCTCCTTTTTGAAGGCTGCAAGTCTGTAGTTCCTGTTGTTTTTGGTGTCTGCCCCCAGTGGGTAAGGTTGGTTCAGTGGGTTGTGTAGGCTTCCTGTTGGAGGGGACTGGTGCCTGTGTTCTGGTGGATGAGGTTGGATCTTGTCTTTCTGGTGGGCAGGGCCATGTCCAGTGGTGTGTTTTGGGGTGTCTGTGAACTTATTATAATTTTAGGCAGCCTCTCCGCTAATGGGTGGGGTTGTGTTCCTGTCTTGCTTGTTGTTTGGCATGGGGTGTCCAGCACTGGAGCTCACTGGTCATTGAGTGGAGCTGGATCTTAGCATTGAGATGGAGATATATGGGAGAGCTCTCACTGATTGATATAACGTGGGGCCGGGAGGTCTCTGGTGATCCAATGTCCTGAACTTGGCTCTCCCACCTCAGAGGCTCGGTCCTGACACCCGGCCAGAGCACCAAGACCCTGTCAGCCACACGGCTCAGAAGAGAGGGGAGAAAAAAATGAAAGAAATATTTTAAAATTAAAATAAAGTTATTAAAATAAAAAAATAATAAAAAGTAATAAAAAAAAGAGAGCAACCAAACCAGTAAACAAATCCACCAGTGATAACAAGTGCTAACAACTATACTAAGATAAACATAAAAATCAGTTACTAGTCTGTCACATACAGCAAATCCTAAGTCTACAGTTGCTCCCAAAGTCCACTGCCTCAATTTTGGGATGATTCTTTGTGTATTCAGGTATTCCACAGATGCAGGGTACATCAGGTTGATAGTGGAGATTTAGTCTGCTGCTCCTGAGGCTGCATGGAGAAATTTCCCTTCCTCTTCTTTGTTCGCACAGCTCCTGGGGTTCAGCTTTGGGTTTGGCCCCGCCTCTGTGTGTAGGTCGCCCTCTGGCGTCTGTTCTTCGCCCAGACAGGAGGGGGTTAAAGGAATGGCTGATTAGGGGGCTCTGGCTCACTCAGGCCAGGGGGAGGGAGGGGTACGGAATGCAAGGTGAGCCTGTGGCCGCAGAGGCCGGTGTGACATTGCAACAGCCTGGGGCATGCCATGTGTTCTTCCGGGGAAGTTTTCCCTGGATCACGGGACCCTGGCAGTGGCGGGCTGCACAGGCTCCCGGGAGGGGAGATGTGGATAGTGACCTGTGCTTGCACACAGGATTCTTGGTGGCTGCAGCAGCAGCCTTAGCGTTTCATGCCCGCCTCTGGTGTCCACACTGATAGCCGTGGCTCGTGACCATCTCTCAAGCTCATTTAGGCGGTGCTCTGAATCTCCTCTCCTCGAACACCCCAAAACAATGGTCTCTTGACTCTTAGGGAGTTCCAGACTTTCCCAGACTGCCTCCCGGCTAGCTGTGGTGCACTAGCCCCCTTCAGGCTGTGTTCATGCAGCCAACCCCAGTCTGCTCCCTGGGATCTGACATCTGAAGCCTAAGCCTCAGCTCCCAGCCCTCACCCACCCTGGCGAGTGAGCAGACAAGCCTCTCAGGCTGGTGAGTGTTGGTCAGCAGCGATCCTCTGTGCAGGAATCTCTCTGCTTTGCCCTCTGCACCCCTCTTGCTGTGCTCTCTGTGGCTCTGAAGCTTCCCCCTGCCTACCACCCATTTCCACCAGTGAAGGGGCTTCCTAGTGCATGGAAACTTTTCCTCCTTTACAGCTCCCTCGCCGAGGTGCAGGTCCCATCCCTATTCTTTTGTCTCTGTTTTTCCTTTTGCCCTACCCAGGTACGTGGGGAGTATCTTGCCTTTTGGGAAGTCTGAGGCCTTCTGCCAGCATTCAGTAGGTATTCTGTAGGAGTTGTTCCACATGTAGATGTATTTTTGATGTATTTGTGGGGAGGAAGGTGATCTCCACGTCTTACTCCTCCGCCATCTTGAAGGTCCTCCTGTTTTGTTTTTAGATTCCACATAAAAGTGAGATCATACCTTGTCTTTGTCTGACTTATTTCACTTAAGCATAATGCCCTCTGGTCCATCCAGGTTGTTGCAAATGGCAAGATTTCATTCTTTTTTACGGATGAATAACATTCCATTGTATGTATATGTGTGTGTGTGTATGTATATATGTGTGTATGTATGTATATGTATATATCACATCTTCTTTACCCATTCATCTATTGATGGACACTTAGGTTGTTTCCATATCTTGGCTATTATAAATAATGCTGCTATGTACATTGGGGTGCATGTATCTTTTCAAATTAGTGTTTTTGTTTTCTTCAGATATATACCAAGGAATAGAATTGCTGGATCATATGGTAATTCTTAGTTTTTTGAGGAGCCTGCATACTGTTTTCCACAGTGGCTACACCAATGTAGATTCCCACTAACAGTGTACTTGGGTTCCCTTTTATCTATCTTCTCTCCAACACTTGTTATCTCTTGTCCTTTTGATAATAGCCATTCTACAAGTGTGAGGTGATATCTCTCTGTGGTTCTGATTTACATTTCCCTGATGATTAGTAAAGTTGAGCACCTTTTCATGTACCTTTGCCCTACTGTATGTCTTCTTTGGGAATATGTCTGTTCAGATCCATTTTTTAATTGGATTGTTTGTTTTTTTGCTATTGAGTTGTATGAGTTCTTTATATGTATTGGATATTAACTCTTACCAGATATGATTTGCGAATATTTTCTCCCATTCGGTAAGTTGCCTTTCATTTTGTTCATGGTTTCCTTTCCTGTGCAGAAACTTTTTAATTTGGTATAGTCCCAGTTATTTTTGCTTTTGTTTTTGCTTTTAGTGTCAAATCCAAAAATGCATTGCCAAGACCAATGTCAAGGAGTTTACCTATTGCCTACATTTTCTTCTAGGAGTTTTATGGTTTCAGGTTTTACATTCTTTTTTTTATTGACTCATATTTGATTTTAATTTTTTATACAGCAGGTTCTTATTAGTTATCTATTTTATACATATTAATGTATATGTGTCAATCCCAATCTCCCAGTTCATCCCACCACCACCCTCTCTTCCTGCTTTCCCCCACTTGGTGTCCATACATTTGTTCTGTACATCTGTGTCTCTATTTCTGCCTTGCAGACTGGTTCATCTGTACCATTTATTTTGGATTCCACATATATGCGTTAATATATGATATTTGTTTTTCTCTTTCTGACTTACTTCACACTGTATGACAGTCTCTAAGTCCATCCACATCTCTACAATTGACCCAATTTCTTTCCTTTATATGGCTGAGTAATCTTCCATTTTATATATGTACCACATCTTCTTTATCCGTTCATCTGTTGATGGACATTTAGGTTGCTTCCATGACCTGGCTATTGTAAATAGTGCTGCAGTGAACGTTGGGGTGCATGTGTCTTTTTGAATTATGGTTTTCTCTGGGTATATGCCCAGTAGTGGGATTGCTGGGTCATATGGTAATTCTATTTTTAGTTTTTAAGGAACCTCCATACTGTTCTCCATAGTGGCTGTATCAAATTACATTCCCACCAACAGTGCAAGAGGGTTCCCTTTTCTCCACACCCTCTCCAGCATTTGTTGTTTGTAGATTTTCTGATGATGTCCATTCTAACCGGTGTGAGGTGATACCTCATTGTAGTTTTGATTTGCATTTCTCTAATAATTAGTGATGTTTGAGCAGCTTTTCATGTGCCTCTTGGCCATCTGTATGTCTTCTTTGGAGAAATGTCTATTTAGGTCTTCTGCCCATTTTTGATTGGGTTGTTTGTTTTTTTTAATACTGAGCTGCATGAGCTGTTTATATATTTTGGAGATTAATCCTTTGTCCATTGATTCATTTGCAAATATTTTCTCCCATTCTGAGGGCCGCCTTTTCATCTTTATAGTTTCCTTTGCTGTGCAAAAGCTTTTAAATTTCATTAGGTCCCATTTATTTATTTTTGTTTTTATTTCCATTTCTCTAGGAGGTGGGTCAAAAAAGATCTTGCTGTGATTTATGTCAGAGAGTGTTCTTCCTGTGTTTTCCTCTAAGAGTTTTATAGTGTCCAGTCTTACATTTAGGTCTTCAATCCATTTGGAGTTTATTTTTGTGTATGGTGTTAGGGAGTGTTCTAATTTCATTCTTTTACATGTAGCTGACCAGTTTTCCCAGCACCGCTTATCAAATAGACTGTCTTTTCTCCATTGTATATCCTTGCCTCCTTTGTCATAGATTAGTTGACCATAGGTGCGTGGGTTTATCTCTGGGCTTTCTATCCTGTTCCATTGATCTATATTTCTGTTTTTTGCCAGTACCATATTGTCTTGATTACTGTAGCGTTATAGTATAGTCTGAAGTCAGGGAGTCTGATTCCTCCAGCTCTGTTTTTTTCCCTCAATATTACTTTGGCTATTTGGGGTCTTTTGTGTCTCCATACAAATTTTAAGGTTTTTTTTTTTTGTTCTAGTTCTGTAAAAAATGCATTGGTAATTTGATAGAGATTGCATTGAGTCTGTAAATTGCTTTGGGTAGTGTAGTCATTTTCACAATATTGATTTTTCCAATCCAAGAACATGGTATGTCTCTCCATATGTTTGTGTCATCTTTGATTTCTTTCATCAGTGTCTTATAGTTTTCTGAGTACAGGTCTTTTACCTCCTTAGGTAGGTTTATTCCTAGATATTTTATTCTTTTCATTGCAATGGTAAATGGGAGTGTTTCCTTAATTTTTCTTTCTGATCTTTCGTTGTTAGTGTATAGGAATGCAAGAGATTTCTGTGTATTAATTTTGTATCCTGCAACTTTACCAAATTTATTGATTAGCTCTAGTAGTTTTCTGATGCCATCCTTAGGATTATCTATGCATAATATCACATCATCTGCAAACAGTGACAATTTTACTTCTTTTGCAATTTGTATTCTTTTTATTTCTTTTTCTTCTCTGATTGCTGTGGCTAGGACTTCCAAAACTATGTTGAATACTAGTGGTGAGAGTGGACATCCTTGTCTTGTTCTTGATCTTAGAGGAGGAAATGCTTTCAGTTTTTCACCATTGAGAATGATGTTTGCTGTGGGTTTGTTATATATGGCCTTTATTATGTTGAGGTAGGTTCCCTGTATGCCCACTTTCTGGAGAGTTTTTATCATACATGGGTGTTGAATTTTGTCAAAAGCTTTTACTGAATTTATTGAGATGATCATATGGTTTTAATTCTTCAGTTTGTTTATATAGTGTATCACACTGATTGATTCGTGTATACTGAAGAATCCTTGCATCCCTGGGATAAATCTCACTTGATCATGGTGTGTGATCCTTTCATTGTGTTGTTGGATTCTGTTTGCTAGTTTTTTGTTGAGGATTTTTGCATCTATATTCATTAGTGATATTGGTAATTTTCTTTTTTTGTAGTATCTTTCTCTGGTTTTGGTATCAGGGTGATGGTAGCTTTGTAGAATGAGTTTTGGGAGTGTTCCTTCCTCTGCAAGTTTTTGGAAGAGTTTGAGAAGGATGCGTGTTAGCTCTTCTCTAAATGTTTGATAGAATTCACCTGTGAAGCCATCTGGTCCTGGGCTTTTGTCTGTTGGAAGATTTTAAATCACAGTTTCAATTTCATTACTTGTGATTGGTCTCTTCATATTTTGTATTTCTTCCTGGTTCAGTCTTGGAAGTTTATACCTTTCTAAGAATTTGTCCATTTCTTCCAGGTTGTCCATTTTATTGGCATAGAGTTCCTTGTAGTAGTCTCTTAGGATGCTTTGTATTTCTGTGGTGTCCATTGTAGCTTCTCCTTTTTCATTTCTAATTTTATTGATTTGAGTCCTCTCCCTCTTTTTCTTGATGAGTCTGGCTAAAGGTTTATCAATTTTGTTTATCTTCTCAAAGAACCAGCTTTTAGTTTTATTGATCTTTGCTATTGTTTTCTTTGTTTCTATTTCATTTATTTCTGCTCTGATCTTTATGATTTCTTTCCTTCTGCTAACTTTGGGTTTTGTTTGTTCTTATTTCTCTAGTTCCTTTAGGTGTACGATTAGATTGTTTATTTGAGATTTTTCTTGTTTCTTGAGGTAGGATTGTACTGCTATAAACTTCCCTCTTAGAACTGCTTTTGCTGCATCCCATAGGTTTTGGATCATCATGTTTTCGTTGTCATTTGTCTCTCGGTATTTTTTGATTTCCTCTTTGATTTCTTCAGTGATCTCTTGGTTATTTAGTTACATATTGTTTAGCCTCCATGTGTTTGTGTTTTTTACAGTTTTTTCCCTGTAGTTTATTTCTAATCTCATGGCATTGTGGTCAGAAAAGATGCTTCATATGATTTCAATTTTCTTAAATTTACTGAGGCTTGATTTGTGACCCAAGATGTGATCTATTCTGGAGAATGTTCCATGTGCACTGAAGAAAGTGTATTATGCTGTTTTCAGATGGAATGTCCTATAAATATCAATTAAATCTATCTGGTCTATTGTGTCATTTAAAGCTTGTGTTTCCTTATTAATTTTCTGTCTGGATGATCTGTCCATTGGTATAAGTGAGATGTTAAAGTCCCCCACTATTATTGTGTTACTGTTGATTTCCTCTTTCATGGCTGTTAGCATTTGCCTTATGTATTGAGGTGCTCCTATGTTGGGTGCATATATATTTATAATTTTTATATCTTCTTCTTGGAGTGATCCCTTGATCATTATGTAGTGTCCTTCCTCGTCTCTTGTAACATTCTTTTTAAATTAATTAATTTATTTTTGGCTGCGTTTGGTCTTCGTGGCTGCATGCAGGCTTTCTCTAGTTGTGGCGAGTGTGGGCTACTCTTTGTTGTGGTGCGCAGGCTTCTCATTGCGGTGGCTCCTCTTGTTGCAGAGCATAGCCTCTAGGTGCATGGGCTTCAGAAGTTGTGGCATGCAGGCTCAGTAACTGTGGCTCATGGACTCCAGAGCGCAGGCTCACTAGTTGTGGCACACGGGCTTAGTTGCTGCCCGGCATGTGGGATCTTCCCGGACCAGGGCTTGAACCAGTGTCCTCTACATTGGCAGGCAGATTCTTAACCACTGTGCCCCCAGGGAAGCCCCTCTTGTAACATTCTTTACTTTAAAGTCTATTTTATCTGATGTGAGTATTGCCTCTCCAGCTTTCTTTTGATTTCCATTTGCATGGAATATCTTTTTCCATCCCCTCACTTTGTTTGTATGCGTCCCTAGGTCTGAAGTGGGTCTCTTGTAGACAGCATATATATATGGGTCTTGTTTTTGTATCCATTCAGTGAGCCTGCGTCTTTTGGTTGGAGCATTTAATCCATTTACATTTAAGTTAATTATCGATATGTATGTTCCTATGACCATTTTCTTAATTGTTTTGGGTTTGTTTTTGTAGGTCCTTTTCTTCTCTTGTGTTTCCCACTTAGAGAAGTTCTTTTAGCATTTGTTGTAGAGCTGGTTTGGTGGTGATGAATTCTCTTAGCTTTTACTTGTCTGTAAAGTCTTTGATTTCTCTGTCAAATCTGAATGAGATCCTTGCCAGGTAAAGTAATCTTGGTTTTAGGTTCTTCCCTTTCATCACTTTAAATATGTCATGCCACTCCCTTCTGGCTTGTAGAGTTTCTGCTGAGAAATCAGCTGTTAACCTTATGGGAGTTCCCTTTTATGTTATGTGTCGTATTTCCCTTGTTGCTTTTAATAATTTTTCTTTGTCTTTAGTTTTTGTCAATTTGATTACTATGTGTCTTGGCATGTTTCTCCTTGGGTTTATCATGCCTGGGACTCTCTGTGCTTCCTGGACTTGGGTGGCTGTTTCTTTTCCCATGTTAGGGAAGTTTTCAACTATAGTCTCTTTAAATATTTTCTCAGGTCCTTTTTCTCTCTCTTCTCCTTCTGGGACCCCTATAATGTGAATGTTGGTGCATTTAATGTTGTCCCAGAGGTCTCTTAGGCTGTCTTCATTTCTTTTCATTCTTTATTCTGTTCTGCAGCAGTGAATTGCACCATTCTGTCTTCCTGTTCACGTATCTGTTCTTCTACCTCAGTTATTCTGCTATTGATTCCTTTTAGTGTATTTTTCATTTCAGTTATTGTGTTCTTCATCTCTGTTTGTCTGTTCTTTAATTTTTCTAGGTGTTTGTTCTTTAATTCTTCTAGGTCTTTTTAAAACATTTTTTGCATCTTCTCGATCTTTGCCTCCATTCTTTTTCTGAGGTCCTGGATCATCTTCACTGTCATTATTCTGAATTCTTTTTCTGGAATGTTGCCTATTTCCACTTCATTTCATTGTTTTTCTGGGATTTTATCTTGTTCCTTCATCTGGTACATATTCCTTTGCCTTTTCATTTTGTGTGTCTTTCTGTGAATGTGGTTTTCATTCCACAGGCTGCAGGATTGTAGTTCTTCTTGCTTCTGCTGTCTTCCCTCTGGTGGATGAGGGTATCTTACATTCAAATCTTAATCCATTTTGAGTAAATTTTTGTTTATGGTGTAAGAGAGTGGTCCAGTTTCCCCAGGACCACTTATTGAAGAGACTGTCCTTTGCTCATTGTGTATTCTTAGCTCCTTGTTTGTAAATTAGTTGACCATACATGGGTAGGTTTATTTCTGGGCCTTAATGCTTTTTTTAAAAAAAATAAGTTTATTTATTTATTTTTGCCTGCATTAGGTCTTTGTTGCTGCACACAGGCTTTCTCTAGTTGTGGCAAGCGGTGGCTACTCTTGGTTGTGGTGTGCAGGCTTCTCATTGCGGTGGCTTCTCTTGTTGCAGAGCACGGGCTCAAGTTACGCAGGCTTCAGTAGTTGTGGCGCATGGGCTTAGTTGCTCCGTGGCATGTGGGATCTTCCCAGGCCAGGGATTGAACCCGTTCCCCTGCATTGCCAGGCGGATTCTTAACCACTGCACCACCAGGAAGTCCTAACCTTAATGATTTTTAAACAAGGGGCCCCACAAGTTATGCAGCTGGTCTTGTGTCTCAACCCTAATTTTTCCAAAATGAGAATAGTAGTGGAAGCACATCTTCACTGAGAGGAACTGAACATTCAGTCATACACTCTGCCCTCAGCCTGGTACACAGCAGGTGCTCAGTGAATAGTAGTGTCCCCCCTCAGTGAGGCTTGCTGAGCTGTGGAGCAGCAAGTTGGAGTTTGGGAGTGGGAGTCCCGACCAGCAATCAGGGCTTCCCTCTGGGCTTTGGGGCCTGGATCTACGCAGGACGTGTGGGTGTGCAGTCCTGACCCCCACCCCCAGGCTGGCCAGTCCTGTCGCCTATGGGAGGCCCAGCTGACTCACCACCCTTTTGCTCCACCTCTGCCTCGCTGGGCAGGTTGGGGCCCTGCCCAAGGAGCAAACCCCACATAATGAGCATTGCCACCACAGCACCTTACCGGCTTTAGAAGGATTAGTCAGGATGGCTTCGCAGAATGTTCACACCCTAGGAAGAAAGGTGCTGGGCAGCTGAGAGCAGCTGCCACAGAAACGACCCAAGACTTTGGGGCTGGTAGGGAGCACCATGGGCCGGGGTTTCAGGGAGGTGAGGAACAGCCCCAGGTTAGACTTGACCTTCATTATCTCAGTGAAACATACAGCTCACCTGCATGTAGATATTTCTTATTCCCATTTTACAGGTGAGGAAGCTGAAGCTCAAAGTGGCTAGGGATTTGCCTAAGACCACACAGCAAATGTCTGCACAGTTGAGGTTGGCACCTGGGCTCTTTTGTCCTGGAGCCTGTGTTTGTACCAACTCTTCTTTCCCACCCCTCCAGGGTCAGCCAACCCAGTCTCCCTGTGAGGCAGTTTCTACATGGCCCTAGGGCTCCTTGGTGCCAAATCAAAACAAACTGTGGGGCAGGGGGTTATTCTTAAATGGAAGCTGGGTAGTCCCATGTTGAGGCTGACTGATGGCCTCTTCCTGGCCACAAGCATCTGTGCCTGCCTTTCTTCCCTCCCCCTCAAGCTCCCAGACACCCAGTAGTCACTAGTCTCTGGGCAGGAAGTACCAGGGACTGAGAGCAAGGCTGTGTGCTGCAGGGTGCAAAGAGCATCTCAGAGGGTGAGGGGAATGGTCCTGGGAGGTCTTGCATGCCCCTGACCCAGCCATAGTCACTGTTCAGTCATCCTATTTATTGGCCGCTGGTATACACCAAGCCCCATGCTAAGTGCTGGGGAGACTCTGAGTAAAATGTGGCCCCTGCCCTCTAAGGCTCTTGGGCCCCTGTGTGGATGGGGACAGAACTCCAGCCCAAGCGGTCAGTTGTGGAGAAGGGGGCCTACCTGAAGCAGAGACGGGTGGGCGGGGGTGGGGGTGGGCGGGCAGCATTAGCACTGCTAGGGAAGCCCGGGCAGGCCTTGCTCTGACTTGTCTAAAAGTTCACTCTGAGGCCCCTGTTTGGAGCAGAAGAAGCAAATACAGACTGGACAGGCCTGCAGTGGCTGCCTGGAGACCTAGGTTCTGTGTCAGGCATGTGCATGGAGTGAGCAATCCCACTCATTAATCCCACAGGCATGACGAGAGTCCAAAGGGGAAAGCAAGAGGTCTGACCTAAGGCTGGACTATGGGCCATAGCAGAGGGTATCTGGGGTCCCTCAACTGGTCAGATTCAGCAGCAGTTGCATTGTTGGTAAGGATGGAGAAGAAGCATGGAGAAGTGACCAGGGTCCCAGCCTAGGTGGGCAAGGGAACCATTCACCAAGATGGAGGTGGAGGGAGAAACTGAGTTCTATTTTGGACATGTTGAGTCAGAGGTAGCTGGAGGTCATCCAGGTGAAGCTGTCCAGTTGGCCAGACAAGTCAAAAGCTCAGGAGAGATATCTGGGCTGAAGGTCACCTGGCCTAGGTTATTTTTATCAATGGCTTGGATGAAGATGTGAGCATCCTCAAATAGTCAACACTGAGACAGGAGAGAGAGAGAATACCTTAGGAGACTGAATCAAGATTCAGAATGCTTTCAGCAGGCTCTGGGCTGAAACCAGCAAGCTGACATTTGCCTGAGATGATAAACATGAAGTCCTCTGGGGGAGGGGGGTTACACAGCTACAGCATGGCAAAGGCCTGGCTGGCCTGGCCCCAGCTCCTGCAGAGAAGACCTGGGCATTGATGTTGGCCACGAGCTCGTGAGTCAGCAGAGTAGGGTGGTTGCTAAACCCACTTGGAGGAGGTTAGGCTGCACTAGGGGAATGATCACACCGGATCTTGGGAAGGACCCATCTGTTGAACAATCCCAGCCTTGCAGGACAGCAGTGAGGATTAAAGGAGGTTGGTGTGTGAAGTGCCGAACCTGCAGTCTGGAGCACTGAAGGGCACAGCAAACGCTAGCTCCCTCCTCCCTACTCCTCCCCCCATCTTGGTCTCATCTAGAGCCCACAGTGAAAGCTTCAGAGTGGAGAGGCTGGAAAACTGGGGAGGGGTGAAAAATGGACAGGGGTTTCTCAGGAGAAGAGAATTCTCAGGAGGGATGTGAGGGCTTTTTAAGTGCTGGAAGTTCTGTCATACAGACTGTGAGTAGAAATCGGCTTAGCCTTGGTACCTGTGGGGGCAGGATCTGCAAGGCTTCACATAGCAGGCTCTTCCGGAGGAGACAGAGACTGGCTGCCTGACCAAGGAGTGGACGTCCCTAGGAGGCCCTGACTGTGCTCCTTGGAGGTAGAGGGTCAGGCACACTGACCGTGTTGAGCACAGATGAACCTGATTATTATTATTTTTTTAACATCTTTATTGGAGTATAATTACTTTACAATGGTGTGTTAGTTTCTGCTTTACAACAAAATGAATCAGTTATATACATACATATGTGCCCATATCTCTTCCCTCTTGCGTCTAGATCCCTCCCACCCTCCCTATCCCGCCCCTCCAGGCGATCACAAAGCACCGAGCTGATCTCCCTGTGCTATGAGGCTGCTTCCCACTAGCTATCTACCTTACGTTTGGTAGTGTATATATGTCCATGCCTCTCTCTTGCTTTGTCACAGCTTACCCTTCCCCCTCCCCATATCCTCAAGTCCATTCTCTACTAGGTCTGTGTCTTTATTCCTGTCTTACCCCTAGGCTCTTCATGACTTTTTTTCTTAAATTCCATATATATGTGTTAGCATACGGTATATGTCTCTCTCTGACTTACTTCACTCTGTATGACAGACTCTAGGTCTACCCACCTCATTACAAATAGTTCAGTTTCATTTCTTTTTATGGCTGAGTAATACTCCAGTGTATATATGTGCCACATCTTCTTTATCCATTCATCCGATGATGGACACTTAGGTTGCTTCCATGTCTTGGCTATTGTAAATAGAGCTGCAATGAACATTTTGTTACATGACTCTTTTTGAATTATGGTTTTCTCAGGGTATATGCCCAGTAGTGACATTGCTGGGTCATATGGTAGTTCTATTTGTAGTTTTTTAAGGAACCTCCATACTGTTCTCCACAGTGGCTGTATCAATTTACATTCCCACCAGCAGTGCAAGAGGGTTCCCTTTTCTCCACACCCTCTCCAGCATTTATTGTTTCTAGATTTTTGATGATGGCCATTCTGACTGGTGTGAGATGATATCTCATTGTAGTTTTGATTTGCATTTCTCTAATGATTAGTGATGTTGAGCATTCTTTCATGTGTTTGTTTGTTGGCAGTCCGTATATCTTCTTTAGAGAAATGTCTATTTAGGTCTTCTGCCCATTTTTGGATTGGGTTGTTTGTTTTTTTGTTATTAAGCTGCATGAGCTGCTTATACATTTTGGAGATTAATCCTTTGTCAGTTGCTTCATTTGCAAATATTTTCTCCCATTCTGAGGGTTGTCTTTTGGTCTTGTTTATGGTTTCCTTTGCTGTGCAAAAGCTTTGAAGTTTCATTAGGTCCCATTTGTTTATTTTTGTTTTTATTTCCATTTCTCTAGGAGGTGGGTCAAAAAGGATCTTGCTGTGATTTATGTCATAGAGTGTCCTGCCTATGTTTTCCTCTAAGAGTTTGATAGTTTCTGGCCTTGTATTTAGGTCTTTAATCCATTTTGATCTTATTTTTGTGTATGGTGTTAGGGAGTGATCTAATTTCATACTTTTACATGTACCTGTCCAGTTTTCCCAGCACCACTTATTGAAGAGGCTGTCCTTTCTCCACTGTACATTCCTGCCTCCTTTATCAAAGATAAGGTGACCATATGTGCGTGGGTTTATCTCTGGGCTTTCTATCCTGTTCCATTGATCTATCTTTCTGTTTTAGTGCCAGTACCATACTGTCTTGATTACTGTAGCTTTGTAGTATAGCCTGAAGTCAGGGATCCTGATTCCTCCAGCTCCGTTTTTCGTTCTCAAGATTGCTTTGGCTATTCAGGGTCTTTTGTGTTTCCATACAAATTGTTAAATTTTTTGTTCTATTTCTGTGAAAAATGCCAGTGGTAGTTTGATAGGGATTGCACTGAATCTGTAGATTGCTTTGGGTAGTAGAGTCATTTTCACAATGTTCATTCTTCCAATCCAAGAACATGGTATATCTCTCCATCTATTTGTATCATCTTTAATTTCTTTCATCAGTGTCTTATAATTTTCTGCATACAGGTCTTTTGTCTCCTTAGGTAGGTTTATTCCTAGATATTTTATTCTTTTTGTTGCAATGGTAAATGGGAGTGTTTTCTTGATTTCACTTTCAGAAGTTTCATCATTAGTGTATAGGAATGCCAGAGATTTCTGTGCATTAATTTTGTATCCTGCTACTTTACCAAATTCATTGATTAGCTCTAGCAGTTTTCTGGTAGCATCTTTAGGATTCTCTATGTATAGTATCATGTCATCTGTAAACAGTGACAGCTTTACTTCTTCTTTTCCGATTTGGATTCCTTTTATTTCCTTTTCTTCTCTGATTGCTGTGGCTAAAACTTCCAAAACTATGTTGAATAAGAGTGGTGAGAGTGGGCAACCTTGTCTTGTTCCTGATCTTAGTGGAAATGCTTTCAGTTTTTCACCATTGAGGACGATTTTGGCTGTGGGTTTGTCATATATGGCCTTTATTATGTTGAGGAAAGTTCCTTCTATGCCTACTTTCTGCAGGGTTTTTATCATAAATGGTGTTGAATTTTGTCGAAAGCTTTCTCTGCATCTATTGAGATGATCATATGTTTTTTCTCCTTCAGTTTGTTAATATGGTGTATCACGTTGATTGATTTGCGTATATTGAAGAATCCTTGCATTCCTGGAATAAACCCCACTTGATCATGGTGTATGATCCGTTTAATGTGCTGTTGGATTCTGTTTGCTAGTATTTTGTTGAGGATTTTTGCATCTATGTTCATCAGTGATATGACCCTGATTATTAGAGCTGCTCAACAAAGAGGTAGGAGTCCCCTTCCCTGAGGTGCACAGGCCCTGGTGGGGAGAGCCCCCCGTCAGGCAGGTGTTGAGGTGATTCCTGCACTGGGGGTTCGGGACACAGCTCAGATGCCTCCGGTCCCTTCCCACTCTGCTCTGACTCCACCTCTTGGAACTTCAGGGCTGGCAGAGGGGTCGGGAGCCAGCTGTCGCAATCTCTAAGAGCCCCACTGGCCGCCTCGTGGTACAGATAAAGAAACTGAGGCCCAGAGAGGGGCTGTGACGTGCCCAGGTTCCCATAGTGGGTGCAAGAGCCCAGGCTCTGGGTTTTTCTCATTCACTCCAGGCCACCTCCTGAGAGTGGCCCCTTTGGGATTCATGGGTCTGTGGATACTTTAGCTGAGTTCATTGTCCTGCCCATGTCACATGGCCCTCTACAGCCCCATCACTGGTGCCTGCTGCCATGGCCTCAGGATAAAACCAAGATAAGAGACCAGAACCCTCCACCTCCCACTACCCAGGGTGGCCTGCAGGGCTAGACAGCATTTACAACATAAATTATGAAGGACCATGGAGAAGAGTGTTGCTGTCTGATTCTGAGGGAGTGTTGCTGGTTGATCCTGAAGCAGGGCCTGGAGCCAGCCTGGGGCCCCTCCCTCAGCTCAGACATTAGTGAAAAACACACCTTTTTTCATTTAAAAAAAGAATGAAATGACCACAGGCATTTAACGATCAAAAGAGGCCAAAAAAGCTTTTAAGAGCCAGGTTGCTGTGTGTGCTGCCACCTAGTCTCCCAGTGTCAGGGCAGACTGGCTTCTGCAGCCATCTCAGGTGTGCCCAGGAAGGTGGCCACAGAAAGCATCAGGCCCAATCACCTGCAGACCATGGCTTCTTGGGGTGTGGACCCCAGTCCTTCCCTTCTGCCCCATCAGGCACCACCCAGCCTCCCTCAGGGCCTGTCTTCCTCACCCGGGCACTGTGGTCTCTGTTCTCCTGTCTTAAAGTCTGACACCTTCCCAGCCACTCTCCCCACAACTTTGGGAGTGACTCACACCTGACCATGTTCACACTTTCCGGTGGCTCCTCACTGTACTTGAGGCAAAGCTAAGCTCCTTAGGATGGCTTTTGGGGTCTCCTGTCATCTGCTTTTCCTCCTACGGGCAGGCCTCTCTGTGAAATTCTCACCTCTCCTCTCTCCATTCCTTCCCCACCCCTTCAGGAAAATGAACCAACATTTCTTTGAGACCCTGTTCCCTTACCATCTCTCTTGACCTGGACAGCTTTACACCTTCTCATTTGTTGTTCATTCAATAACTGTTTAGTGAGCACTTACCATGTGCTGGGAACAGTGTAGGGGGTGGGCATGCCCAGCGCCCATGTCCATTCCTGTACAGCGTGGAAGACCGAGGGGGCTGTCGCCGATGATCAGCACCTGGCTGTGTGTGGCTGCAAATGGGGCTCTGAGGCTTTTGCACTGAGGACAGCATTCCCGGTGACCCTGAGAACCTCAGATGGATTCAGAGACTCAGGACATCCAGGCAGGGAAGGCCCTGAGGAACTATTTCCACACCCCTTATCTCAGAGAGGGGGAAACTGAAAACAGAGAAGGAAAGGGCCTGTTCATATCACACAGCAAGCTGGAGATGCTCCCTGATACCCAATCCAGCCCAGCCCTGGGGCAGATGAGACATGCAGTCCCCCACGGAGGATCAAAGCATCAGAGAGCTTGTGGGAGACAGTGCCTGCCTCCCCTCGTGGTAATGGGGGTAGGGGCAGGAATACTGGGGGAGGAGCGTGAACTGGCCACAGCCCCTGCCTCTTGGACTCTCTGGCTTACCATCACACTCACCCTTCTCTTCCCCACCTCCATAGAAGCTGCAGTGAAAGATGACATGAACAGCTACATCAGCCAGTACTACAATGGGCCCAGCAGTGGTAAGTCTGTGTTGGCGGCTGTTCTGCATGTACCAGAACTTCTGTGTGGCCCTGCGCCAGAGGTGACCCTGGCAACCCCTAACATCCAGGCTAGGGACAACTCGACCTGGCTGTCCATCTCCCAGCACCTGTGAACCATAACTGCAGGCAGGGTTCAAGGCTCCCAGCAAACTCTAGTGCTAGAGCTGTGGGTGCTGGGGTGGGAATGTTCTGGGATCGCCAAAGAGAGCTGCGTGGGGGACCCTGGAATGGAAGGGGGCTGGAATCTAGATGTCTAAGTGACCTCAGCGCCTCCCAACCTGAGAACCTTTCAGGATGAGCATGATGGGGGTGAGATAGCAGTGTAATTGGGCTCGAGAAGCAACAGGCATTGGGCATGTCCTTGCTTGATTTGTTTCATTCTTGCACTTCAGAAAGTCTTAGGGGGACCTAGTGGTTTTCACTTATGGGAAAGGTTGAGTTTAAAAATAATACTCAGTCCTTCAACGTCTTGTTTCTCCTTAGCCAATGTCTTGAATCTTGTAGTCTGGGTTTCACAGCCCTTAAATCCTGGTAAACTCCGTTTTAAGGCTAGACTCCCTCTTCTGTCTCCTAGTACACTCTCCCCACCACTTTAGAGAGAAACCTTGACCACACTACATCCACTATGATTCAGCCCCTTGATACTTCTCACTTAGAGAAAAGACATTTTGAGGTGTCCTCCACCCTCCCCCTACAATGCATCATATAGAGATTAATCAGTCTTCTGAAGGCACAGCTCTGGTCATGTCACTATCACACTGGACCCATTTAAAACTTTGACCCCCTCTGACCATGAAATTCAAATTCCTTGTCGTGGCACACCATGCTTTCTGAGTTAGGATGGGCTAGGTTATGCCACAGTGGCAATAACCCCACATCTGTGTGGTTTAAATAAATCAACAAAGGCCCATGGCACACTGGCCAGGGGCTCTGTGCCCAGGCTGTCATCTTTACTCTAGCACCCAGCAGGCAGAACACCTGTCATCCCTTCCAGAACAGTGTTGACTGCCAGAGCAAAGCACGTCTGGTTTACATAGCTTCTCTGGGAAATGCCACGGGTCAGTTCTTACAGATGATTGGCCAAGTCACGTCACGTGTCCGCACTTGAGTTCAGCAAGATGGGGAGGCATAATCCTCCCTCAGGGTGGTCAATGAATATTGGAGAACTGGACCGCCTACCAAGACTTCTCCCAGCAAAGCCCGTTCACACTCACTGCCCACCGTCCAGCCCCATTCCTAGACCCGCCCCCATCAGGGCATGCAGAGGTGTGGCAAGGGCGGAGTGTGACCCGCATCCCCTCCTTCCTTGCAGACAGCGGTGTCCCAGAGCCAGCTGTGTGCGTGGTCACCACGGCGGCCATAGACATCCACCAGCCCATCTCCTCTGACCTCTTTTCTGTCGATGTGCCCCTGAAGCTTGGCAGCAATGGTACCTGCGCCAGCGCCACCTCTGAGAGCGCCTCCCGCTCCACTCGCGGCTCCGTCACCCAGGCACAGAGTGACAGCAGCCAGACGCTGGGCTCCTCCACGGACTGCAGCACTGCCCGCGAGGAGCCGTCCTCTGAGCCTAGCCCCTCCCCTCTGCCACTGCCGCCACCACCTCAGCAGGAGACGGCAGAGGCCACAGTCCAGGACCTGTTGTCCTCCCTGTCAGAGGACCCCTGCCCATCCCAGAGGGCCTTGGACCCAGCCTCCCTTGCCCGGCCCAGCACAGCGGGCTTGGCCCAAACCAGCCCCGAGCTGGAGCACAGGGTAAGTCTGTTCAACCAGAAGAACCAGGAGGGCTTCACTGTCTTTCAGATCAAGCCTGTCATCCATTTCCAGCCTGCTGCACCTGTGCTGGAGGAGAAGTTCAGATCTTTGGAATCCAAAGAGCAAAAGTTGCACAGGGTCCCTGAAGCCTAGAGCCTCCGGGCAGGCTGGGAGGGAGCAGGGCAGCCAGCCATCTCACGCTCTCCCAGGGCCCTGGAGGCTACCGGGGCCACACAAGGGGCCCAGGAGCCCTCCTGGCCTCCCTCAGGGTGCTGCCTGCCTCCAGGGAGGTGACGCCAGGCCAGGAGGCCACACGCCTCAGACCTCAAAGCCCAGAGCTGGCGCCTCCTCTCACCCTGCTCAGGGGAGGGTGGTGCTCGTGGCTGGGGTTTTTTTAAACCACTTTTACAAAAACCAGCCTGTGGCCCAGCTTCAGCAGGGCAGAGTGCGGGGGCCAGCTCAGCCTCTTCCGTTGCCTTTGTTCCTGATGCCCACCCCGGACCCCCGGGAACAGCACTGTGAGCAGGGGCTATCCAGCCCCACCCCCAAGCCGTCTTTTCCAGGAATCCTGGGTGGAGTCAACACAATCACACACAGACCACCATCTGAGCCTATTTCATTTGTCCTCATTCTCTCATTTAGGCATGAGCATTTCTGAGTCTTTTCAAGACAAATCTAGTTTTCACCTTCACAGGACATAAAGGGATGGATCTGAAGGTGGGTGGGAGGGTTAGGGGGGTGGGGGGACAGCCATTTTCCAATCTTGGCTTTAATAATAAAAACCACCTGCACTGAGACTTCCAGTTGGCAGAGGTGTTCCTTTGGTTGCTAGTCCAAGTGAGGACCCCAGAGTAGCTTGTTTGGGTTCGAGTTGGCCTTGAAAACCAACCCAGGGAGCCCCAACCCCTCTCTGGTGTGCCCGAGGCCTTTATAGAGTGGAAGGAGCCCTGGACCCCGGGAGGGAAGCGCTCACACTGCCTGCCTGTCAACTAGTACCTTCCCTTCCCTCATCTCCCCACCAAAATGGAGCTCAGAATACTGTGTTCCTTGCTGACAACTCCCAGACGCAGCTCACTGACCCAGGGCTCCATCCCTCAGGGATCTTGAACTTACCTGGTCCAAGGCTGAGCGTGATATCTTGCCCACAGCCTGCGCCTCCTTCCGGGTTCCCAGCCAGGGCACCACCATCCACCCAGCCATGAACGTGAATGAATGTTGGCTCCCTTCTCATCCCCCACAAGCAGTCAAGGAACGCTGGCCATTCTGCGCTCCAAGTCACCTGCCCCAGACGCCATCATTACAGCCTTGCTAAGGCCCAGGCCCAGCTCTGGCTCCACCCCCCTCCAATCAGTGTGTCCCCACCCGG
Source organism: Grampus griseus (assembly GCF_964374135.1). NCBI lineage: Eukaryota > Metazoa > Chordata > Mammalia > Artiodactyla > Delphinidae > Grampus > Grampus griseus. The sequence continues at coordinate 119,130,194 of NC_139018.1, read as the reverse complement.
GCTGCTGAGCCTGGTCACTGTCTCCCTTGCTGAAAAGCCTCCAAGGGATTTTATGACCACTATGTTTCATTTTATATGTCCAGAAGAAAAAGGGAAGGGAATTTTTTTCATTTCAAGGGCTCCCATTGCCTCAACTGAGTTTCTTGGTGGGGTCACAACTCCTAAATGAGCTCACTTGCCTGCCCCCTGGCCACCCCTCCCAACCTGCTCTTTCTCCTCTCCCTGTGTGTGCAGGTTGTTCTCACTACTCAAGTGTCTCACTAGTAGGTCAGGGTGTCCTCCCAGCTCCTGTGGCCCCTTGGACTCACCCTGACAGTGCAGTCAGTGATCCCCTGGATTGGTCAGCATCTGCATCCCTGCTTGTGTCCCCTTGGTCCTCAAGATCAGGGATCAGGCCCGAGTCCCATTAAAACCCTAGAGCCCTGCGTAAGGCCACAGGCTTGGGCACAGAGTCACTCAGGAAAGACGGCTGAATTAGAGAAAAGGAGGGAAATTACCACATGCAGACAAAGAACACCCTCATGATTTGTGGGGAGATCAGCACTTGTCAAAAAAGATATTAAAGGGGGCAGTGTCCAACCAAGCCGTTTTGGGGTGTAATCTGAGGCATTCCAGTTACAGCTTCCATTACTGAGCACTCTGTAAGGCCTCTACACACGTGGGCTCCTGTAGCCTTCTGATGACCCTGTGAGGTGGTAACACGGCCCATTCTACAGGTGTAGCACCCAAGGCTGAGAGGTTTAAGAAACTTCTCTGAGGTCAAACACTAATAAGAGAGGCACTGAAACTGGAGCCCAAATCTGCCTGGCAGTGTGCTAGGTGCTAGGACTCCCAAGTTTTAGAGCCTTTGGAAGTAAAGTGATCACTCTTAGGTTTTGTCACATGATGGGCTGGAGGGCATTACCTGATTTACAATCTCTAGGGCAGGAGTCAGCAGGGTCTGTTATTAGCGGTCTGCATCTGCCGGACTAGAAACAGCTACCCTCCTCGGCCAGGCCCAGCTTGCTAAGCTGTGATGCCTTCTTTGCTGACTTCCCGTCACCCCAGCTCATGGGCTAGTGCTGGCTACCCAAACAGGTAAATGAGCCTGTCCTGTGCCAGAGCTGATACCCAGCTCCTAGCTGGCACCGCCTCTGCTGTGGCCTTCCACTGCAGAGAAAACCACAGGACAGGGAGGAAAGCAATGGGGTAAGATGCTAGGCAAGTGGCCCCTGCTCTCTGCCTCAGTTTCCCCACCTAGAAGACCTCCACTTTTAAAAGCTGGTTTCTTAGGGTATTTACAAATTGCTGTGAGGTGAAATTCTGCCTGAGCACTCACTGTTGCCTTCCTGCTTGAACAGGCAGTAGCAGTGTTAGAACTGCCGCACAAGCAGATGAAGACTGGGGGCAGAGATGCCAAGAGGTGGTCCCACCTCTCTGAGAACAGAGTCTACAGTCACCGAGTTAGAGGGTGCACACAGACAGAGGAAGCCACTCACCTGAGGACAGGCGCAGGGCAGTCTCTCACAGCCTGAAGTGCAGGAGGTGGAGAGTAAAAGCTTTGGCTTTCACGGTTCCCCCGGGTGCCACAGCCCAGAGTTATGGCTGGCGGGCAGCTGGGGACCGGTGGAGATGGAGCCTGAGCACTCCCTGGGAGGTTTGCAGCTCTGGGAAACAGCTCCCCTTGCTCGTCAACCCATTGAGAGCCCACTCTGGTAATCTTCCAGGAGACAGGAGGGTCTGGTAACAGCTGCTGTCTCCTATAAGCCAACAAGAGGGTGATAACAGTAATGGCTCCCATTTATTCATTTCCTGTTGTGATGGGTGCTCTTTGCAGCATTCCCTCTTGATCACGGCCTTGCAAACTGGGTGCTGTTTTCCCTGCTTTACAGAGGAGAAAACAGACACAGAATGATTAATTAAATGACTTGCCCAAGGGCATACAGCTAAACTACTGGCAGGATTCAAACCCAGGTCTGTCTAGGTTAGATGCCATGCTGGATATGGTGAAACGAACTGTGGGGAATTAAACCAGGTGTTGTCAGGAGAGCCAGAGAGAGAAATCAGCCTACGTGGCCCCTCAGGCTGGAGGGACCCACCCACCCTCTCTGCAGAGCCCTGTGGCTCCTCCTACAGGGCCAGCCTCTTGGCTCCGCCCTGCCACGAAGCTGGAGAGGAGCCAATCCTGTGGCCAGGGTGCCACCCTGACCTGCCAAACCTGGCAGCGAAGGCAAGGCTGAGAGCCACCAGTACTGGTGGCCAGCCCCCAAGGCAGCTTGGCCAGAGACCTGCAGGCCTGGCTCTAAGTCCACCCAGAACTGGGGAGCTGTAAGACCTTCCCTGAATGACACAACTGGCCCCTCTCCAGTCAGCCCTGGGCAAGTCCTCCAGCCCAAACCTTGGTTTTTCAGATCAAGTCACATAGACTCGGGTTTTTCACAGACCCTGGACAATTAGAGGCTGGTGGCCAGGAATTCTCTTTGGCGTGGTGGGTGTTTATTCCATCAGTGACTCTCAGCTCAGGAACACCTTTCTGACTCCAAGCTCCTGACTGGTGCTGCCTCCACGTTCCTCTCTGGTGTAATTTTCTCATCTCTAAAGAGACTAAAGGTGGGGCCATACACTCTGTGAGCTGGGGAGAGCCTCAAATAAGATGAGGTCCAAAGAAGCCTTCTTAAAAACCAAGTATCTTACTAACAAGTCAATAGGACACTTGCACAGAGTTGCTTAACAAGGATACCCAACAACTCTGGGAGTTAAGCCCAGGTTTTGAAAGGACATCTCAGGGCAGGAGAGAAGTCTGGATCGCTCCACCTCCACCCTCCACCTCAGATGCTGTGGTGCATACAGGGTGTGCCAAAGCCCTGGATTCTCAGCCCAGCTCTGTTTCTGGTTTGCTACATGGCTCCAAGCGAATCCTTGGACCTGCTTCCTCACCCTGTACAGCAGGAATAATAACTCTCGTCCCCTCCGCCCCCATCCCCGTGAGGGTTGCTGGGATAGCTAATGACATAATGGAAGGGAAAGCCCTTTGAGAATGTTTCAAGGGAGACACAAACAGAAACCATCCTTATTAATAATAGATGCCTGGGGTGTTTCACTGCCTACCCACGTTCAGCACTTCTGGGGAAGGCTGCCCAGGAGATGCTCAGCTATTTCATTTGCTGCCACTGATAGTCTGATGTGGGGAGAGGGTGGTAGATGGGTGCTGAGAGGACGTGTGCCCCACCCCCCAGCCCCAACAGCCAGCTCAGGCACTGTATCCCCACTGGTTCCCCTGTAAATAATGCCCTGGAGTCACCCCAAGTTACAGCACTGTTGTTCCCCAGACAGGAGCCACCTTATCTGCTTTCCTCTCCCTTTTCCAGTACAAGCCAAAAACATACATTTCCATGGCATAAACTGAGTGATGAATTCATATCTACTCTGGAATTTTTTTTTTTTTTTTGCTCCAGCACTTAAAAGTTTAGTATTGTCTCCTGGTGAATAGTTAATTTAATTATCCAAAGAAAATGATGGAACATTTGCTGCTAAATTTATTGCAAGCTACCAAAGAGACAGGGCTGGCATAATTTTATGCAGAGCCCCAGGCTATATAGCATAGGGGAGCAGGCTGCCTATTCATCCTGAAACAAGCAAATGAAACTGACTACCCTGGAGATCAATCAGGACATTAAACACTGTGATGAATGTGGCAGAATTCTTCAGTGTCTGAGATTTACAGGGCACCTTTCACCAAGCACTCTAGGAGCCTCCCCAACATCAATTAGCCTCACATCTAGGTAGGCTCACCTCCGCCTCCACTGCATAAAGAAGAGGCATGGGGTTCTTGGACCTGGGTTTGCTAAGTGCCACAAAAGATAGCCAGTGTGCAGACTAGATCCAGATTCTAGTACAAAGACCCCCTACTTCCCTCAGCAAGGAACACTTTAGAATGGAGGAATCAGGTTAAAAGGGGACTGAGGGATTGGGGTCCAGAGTGTGTCACGTTCTTGGGCCTTGTTCACGCTGGGCCTTTTGCCTGGGATACATTTCTTTATGGGTTGATTGTGACTGGTCCTTCTGAACTCGGCTCAGCTGTCTCATCTTGCTCCCCTCCGCTTCAGCCTGCCCCAGTCAGGCTGGATTAGGTACATCCTCTGAGTTCCCAAAGAGGGACTCAGAATATGGCATGTGGTTGAGAGTAAACTTTGGCCCAAGGTCACCACTCACTAGCAATGAATCCTTTGGCAAATGTTCTAAGCTCTGTAGGCTTCAGTTTTCTCAACTGGAGAATGGAGAATACTACTATACCTTGTGGGGTTATGAAGCTTAAATGAAATATAATGTCTGTAAAGCCCTCAGCACAGCATCTTGGGCCTAAAAAGCTCTCAAAAGTGGTTACTGTCTCCATTTACCTAAGCTGTTTGATATCTGACAACACATTCACACAGGTCAAAGCTTGAAGATATCTTGGAAGATTACCAAGTGCAATTTGCCGTTTTACAGATGAGGAAAATGAAGGCTAAAAGGAGAAGGAATGTGGCCAGGGTACCTCTGAGACCATATCAGAACAAGGACAAGAATCCAAGGGTCCTGGTGACCAGCCAGTGCTCAGCCCTTCCTGTGGTCCCCAGGTCCCACACCCCAATGTTCCCCGTGCAGGCCCCACGCTGGGAAGGGAAACAGCCCTCCAAGCTGGACTTGAGTACACAAAAAGGCAGCAGTAAGCTGCCTTTAACCACGTGACCAGTTGTGGTAGGCAAAGAAGGTGAAGCCCAGACAAGTAAAACCTCACCATGGCCTGACTGCTCACCAGTCGGGCACCAAAGAAAGTAAATGCCAGCTTCCTTCCCAACAAATTCCTAATTCCATCACACTTCCATGCTTCTAATGACGAGCTTGCTGTTTTGAGGCAGTGCAAGCCAGAGGATAAGTCCTGGAGAAGCTGGAAGATGCTGGGGGGCAGCCTGGCACGGTGCAAAGGCCAAGCTCTCCAAACCTGAAGTCAGCTTAGGTTCCACATCTCAATTACTGCCTCTGCTCGGTTACCTCTCAGTGCATTTCTTCATCCAGAAAGTAGGGGTTAGTGATACCCCCTTTGGGGATCATAGTATTAGAGAAGGATATACAATGCACCTAGTAGGTTCTTAACAAGTAACATTTGCCGAAATTCTGGTTTGTGTTCTACCTCTACCATCTGCTTTATGCCTTTGGGCAAATCACCTCTCCCGAGACCCTGACTTCTTCACTGTTTCCTACCTTTTCCACCTCTCGGAGTAAATTACATGAAAGTGCTTTTATAAACCAAGGATTATCAGCAACTCTTCTTCATTTGGGTTTCCCACAAAATATTTTTAAAACCCTAGGGCTATACGAATTGTGGCATTATATCACCCTATATGGGCTTTTTTTTACAGGTTATCAGTCAAGTCTCCTTTAGTTCAGCAACAGCTAACCAAATCCATCTGTTACAATCAATAGTGTTCTCCGTGTTTCCCAGCCTCTTAAGCACACTTTTATGTGGACCAAAACAAAAACCCCTCTTACCCCCGTGAGAGACAGTGTGAAATGCAACCAAGCTGACTATCCCTTTCAGAAAAACAGCAGAGAGCACTTATGGCTGAGGTTTCATTCAAAGCCCCCCAGCCCAGTACAGACACGCCCAGGCTCTGCCGGCAGCATGGCTCCCACTCTGTCCTGGGAGGAAGAGCCCCAGTCTCTGCCAGCCTCGCCCACAGCACCGGACCCATTTCCACAGTCTCAGGGGACCCATTCTGTACCCAAAGAGCTTTCAGCCAAACCCATCCGGGGCATAAGGCCGGAGGATTCCTGCAACAGCCTCCTAATCACTTCCATCTTCTCCTCCTCCCTCCATCTGTCCTGTACACACTGCCAGGTTATTTTATTCCTCTAGGTTATGTTATTCCTCCAGATCAGGTTACAGGCCTTCCTCTATATATGTCAATATCTCCCTGTTGCCCGGAGGGTGCTTCTTAAGACCTGTTCAGGTGGCAGGGCCTCAAGACGTCATATGCAGCTATTTGTGGAACATTCTGGACATACTGACATGTTTAATTCTAACATACAAACAAGGAACAGAACCACCAGCAGAGAGCATTTTTAAGGATCCAACACATGTCCACTAAACAAAAGCTGTGGAGGGTCAGTGGCTGCTGACCTCCTTAGTTAATATCTATTTGCTACCTGTTCATTCACTTTGGAATCTACTTATATTAAGACGACATAGCAGCAACCAAAGTTTTAGAAAAACGTATGCAAGAAAGACTTAGATTGGGAAATTCTATTATTTTTTTCCTGTAAATCAGGAAAAGACCTTTCACTGTACCATCCCCAGCCCAGCTCCTGAAATGGCAGTATTCCTTGAGGGCAAAGTTTGAGAACCACTGACCAATAAGGAAAAAGGACAAACTCCTCAGCCTATCAGTCAATGTCCTCTGCAATCTGGCCTTAACTACCTACCACCATCAACCCCTTTCCTGACGCCCTGTGTTTCCACCCGTCACTGCCTCAAGCATCCACGTGAGCCCTTATCTGTTCTACTTCTGCCCCACATGCTAATATTAATGCCTCCACGCCCAAGGAATAACCACAGCTGGCCCACTGAGGGAGCTCGCCCTGTATGCATTGACTACATGCTATCTGCTTTTCTAATCACTTGGGTCTCATCTTCCCTGGTAGCTGCAAATCTTGAGGGCCGGGGCTGTGCCTCTAACAGCTTGTATTCTCAGAGCCCAGGAGGAAGCTGTTCTCCCTGTCAGGACCACAAGCTTCAGGACAGTGGCTGGGCCAGACTTCCAGGTGTTTGCTCCAGCATCCACACAGCACAGCTGGCGGATGAACCAGGGAATATGCCCCATAGTACTGCTGAGAGACCGTGGGACCAGGGGCAAAGCTGGGTTCTGTACTTTCTCAACTACTGGAAAGCTGAGACCAGGGCCCTCACTGGGCCTCAGTCCATAGAGTAAGGAGTTGTTCGCTTGATCTAAATGGCCCCAAGGACCTACTCAGCTCTGCCCTCACAGGGCTGCCCTTCTACATGCGTACTTTTGCTCTCTCAGGGACTCCGGGTTCTGCCTAATTAACCAAATCCCCAGGGGCCGTATGAGCTTAACCAAAGACCTCAAAAAACTAGGGAGAATAGAAAGCTACTCCTAACACCTTTCCCCACACTGCTTCCAGAGCTACTGCTCTGGGTCCTCAAGCCAGATGCAGGGGCAGTCACTTGGAACTGACAGCTTGGTTTCCAACAAAACATAAGGAAAAGAAGGGCACGTCAAATTGCATCTTCTGGCATATATGGTAGTTTTAACAATTTGCCCCCATCTCACACAACTGCCTTTTTAAGGTAAACTTTAAGTGGGCACTTAGAGGGGCTTCTGAGTTGAACGAATTCCTGCTGGAAAGACAAGCCCAGAACACTGACTCTTCTCCTCAACTAGGATCCTGAGGATGTGCCCTGCCCACCCAGCACCAAGCACTGAGTGCCCTTTACCTGAGGTTACTGTGCAGCGACTCCCTGTTCCTTGAGCCGAAGTGAAGCAGAATCACATACTGGTGAAGCCACTGCTCTGAAGCCAAACTTCCTGGTTTCAAATCCTGGCTCTCATTTATAAGCTGTCTGAATTTGGGCAAGTTATATAACCTCTTTGTGCCTCAGCTTCCTCATCTGTAAAACAGGGATGATAATAATAGCATCTATCTTACAGGGTATTGTGAGGACTTAAGGGGTTTAATATATTTCAAGTGTTAGAATGGTGCCTGACATATAGTAAGCGCCATATTTAATGCTATTATGATGGTGATGAGTTGTACCCAGTAAATTAAGTGAACAGCTGCTTAGAGCTGGGGCAGGGCAGTCACGATAGGAGGGAGCCAAAAGGGAGAAAGACCAACCAGTTCAACCCTGCGGCTAGGAGCCACACAGAGATACCAGCTGGGATGGTCCTCCGTGAGCCAGCACACCCTATATATACTGGGGGTACCTCTGCAGCCATCACCTTTGCTGTCTCTCCTCTCCCCCAGTTACAGTGTCCAATAGGGATGAGGAGTAAAAGGAGAAGGCAATGAGCAAGGTTAGCTTTCTTCGGAAGAGCCCCAAAGACAGCAAAAAGATATGAGAACTACTTTTGCAAGGGTGATTCAAACTGTGTGGCCTTGGACAAGTCACTTTACCTCCTTCACTTCTTCTCTGTGCCTCAGTATCCCTATCTGTCCAAGAGGTGTGAACCTGATGATTATTCAGCTCTGCATTCTAGGATTCTACAGTTCTAGCAGAGCATCACTTTGATGCTCCTCTCATCTCATTAAAAGAAGGCAGAAATGCCAGTGTTTCACAGCAAATGATTATGACACATCAAAAAGGGTTCAACTAGTCAGTCCCAGGCTGGCCACACAAAGGGACTGGCTGGCCCCTCTGCTCCCTCCCCTTATGTATCACTAGTCACTTCCCATCTCTTCCCTGCCGTTTTCCTTGTCAACTACTATACCTTCTGCAGATTGGCTTCAGGGTGGCAGTTCTCTTCATTCAACTTGCCTACTGACTCCTGGCCTTTCTATGACCCCAGATACCTGCCCACGCCTTCCTGCAGGCTTGGCCAAAGCCTCACCACCCTCTGTTCTGTGGGCTGCATTCACACCAGCTTCTGGCCTCTTGCGACACTCTCAACCTCAGCCATGCCCTAGAGCAGCAGAGGGAGAGTGCCAGTGCTCACCACACATGTGGCCAACTCACATACCTGGCTGCTTTCTAAGACAGCCCAAAGGAAGCCACCAGGAGGGCAAAGAAAAGCCAGAGCATTCTCTGAGCAGGACTTTAAACATTTACAATAATATCAAACTATCTGTTAGCATAAGAGGCCATACTGTCTCAAAGCAGCCCCTCCTTCTCCACTTCCCTCTCCTTTATAGACACAAAGTCCTATCAGCTGACAAAACCTTAAAATGAAATGGAAAATTAAATTAACTTCAGCCAACTAAATATATTCAGCAGGTTCAGGTTTAAGTCAGGTCTGCTTTTGTCACATTAGCTATGATTTTCGGAAGACTGGAATATATTTAAGATAATATCCATGCTTTGTGGCCATGCTTTTTTAACTCTCAATTTGCCATTCCAGTTCCCTTATCTGTTACTAGATTATGTTGATTAGGCTGGTGGCAACATTCATGTTTACAATTTTGCCTAAAACACAGAGCCTTCCATGAACAACACAGGCAAAGATAAAATAATAAATTAACTTTCACTCCTTTTTTTCAATTTTCTCTCTTCCTTTACAAAGATAGGCATATTTCTGGTAATAGTTTTAAAGCTGTGAAAAGGCTTTATTATATATTTTATTACAGAACTAGAAAATTTCAAAAAATAACTGTGTGGAACCACAAATAATTAAAAAGAAACATAATAATAACCCCATAAAAAAGCATTCTGGCGCCTGTTAGAATTTTTCCTCAAATTACAAAATGTAGCTCTCCACGCTTTCCAATGATTGTTACGTTAGCCATGAATTTCTATTTCAGCTGAATATACTTTGATACAATTTTCCTTCTTAAGACATGGTCATGGCTCATTTTTTCTTCAATAGTTCTGTCATTTCAGGAACAACCTGCAAATTAAAAAAAAAAAGTTATTAGCAACTTGAGTCTTCATTGTGATATGGTCACAGCTCCTTAAGAAGTAAAAAGAGGCCAAAAGAAACAATGTGAATCACTACAGAGGTACAAAGTGTCCCCTTCTCTCCCCCACCCAGAAACTTCCAGTTCACCCAGTCTCTCTTCCCATCCATGGGGAAACTATAAACCTTGGGAGGAAAGGTCACCTGGGACACATGGCTGGTAGGGCCAAAGCCCACTCATGGCCTAGGAGCCTTTCTGACACAACCCCAAACCTCAGAAAGGCACCACAGAAAATAGGAAGTCCAACTTTTCTCTGTGCTGAGAATAGTGTATATATATATATATTTTTTAACATCTATATTGGGGTATAATTGCTTTACAATGGTGTGTTAGTCTCTGCTTTATAACAAAGTGAATCAGTTATACATATACATATGTTCCCATATCTCCTCCCTCTTGTGTCTCCCTCCCTCCCACCCTCCCTATCCCACCCCCCCAGGCGGTCACAAAGCAAGTTGATCTCCCAGTGCTATGCGGCTGCTTCCCACTAGCTATCTACCTTACGTTTGTTAGTGTACATCCATGCCTCTCTCTCGCCCTGTCACAGCTCACCCTTCCCCCTCCCCATATCCTCAAGTCCGTTCTCCAGTAGGTCTGTAATGAGGTGGATAGACCTAGAGTCTGTCATACAGAGTGAAGTAAGTCAGAAAGAGAAAGACAAATACTGTATGCTAACACATATATATGGAATTTAAGAAAAAAAAATGTCATGAAGAACCTAGGGGTAAGACAGGAATAAAGACACAGACCAAATAGTGTATATTTTTTACCTTCGTGTTTTCTAACATTCTTCCTTCCCTCACTGCATTCCTGCCCTTCCTTCAAAGTCCACACCAGAGTCTCTTGCTTAGTCATGACTCCTGTCAACCTCCTCTAGTACTTGTTTTCTCATTGTTCATTCATTCATTCATCATTCATTTAACAAACACTGTGGCTGTTGTTCCTCAGCATATGTTACTATCTTCTGGCACATAAAAATGAGCTGCATGCTGAACATTACCCATCATCACTCTTTATTAAAATCAAGGCCTTGTGCTGATGCAGTGGCTGGTCAGCAGACACAGTAAGAAACCACAGTGAGGGAAACTGACCGAGTTGGCTCCCACCTTAAAAAGGATTAATTACTAACCCTTGGTCTTGGCAGTTTAGTGGCTGCAACTGGAGCTTTTGGCGTGGAGCTGCTTTGTAACAGCCTGGACAACAGAGGAGGGCTACATGTGGGGACTGCAGGGGAATGTCACACAGAGCCCACCTGAAAACTAGCTGAGCCACTCATGTAAAATATCAATTACTCAGTCTTCCAAGGGGCTGTCGACTGCCCTAGCTCACAAAGATCCCAGCTGAACTCGCCACTGATGAATATAGCCTCTCAATTATTTAAGAGAGCTACATTTCCATTAGGTGGAAATAATGTGTTCGTACAAAATTTATTAAGGAAATTGTTGACATGTTGTTCCTTCCGAATGTCACTTTGTCTCCAGACTATTAAAAGGCCCATGTTTACCATGGAGCCAGGAGGCATTAGCTCAGGGGCAGCATTAAGTGCTGGCACCACTTCTCCCAGCTTTTCTCGGTGGAGAGACCATGAGCTTATGCCAGTCATACAGATGACATGCTAAATGAGCTTCATGTGGGACCTACGTGTTTCATGAAAAATAGGCTAGAGCCCAACTTCTTTTAAATAAAACATTAATTTGGTTTAGAACACAGTTTTTAAAAACCTTACAGAATGTCCCCCTGCCACGGTCCCCAAAAAAGAGTCGAAGGGTCTTTCTCTCTCCATCCTCTCCATCCTTTTTATTAGATCAACCTCAGACTTTCCAAGCATACCACACAATGCCTTAGTTAGGAAAAAGAACATGTCAACTCAGTTTACTGAGTATCTGATGGTCTTAGCACACTGAAAGATCTGGATTCTTATTTTTATTCTATTTTAGATACTGCAGAGGCAGTTCCCTATTCAGTAAGACCAAATGAGAGTGAATTTATGTTTAAAATACGATAATCTACTGATATAAGTCACAGCACAACTATATTTCACTCATTTACCTAGTATTTCCTCAGGATAAGCACTATGGGAGATAAAGAAGTTCAGGCCTGATTCCTGGCCATGAGGAGTTCCACTCACTATTTGGAGAGAAGAGCCAGAGGCCTATGAACAACCCAATTAGAAATGTGCTCATCTTCCACTGTAATGTAAGAGGATGAGAAGAACGGCACTAAAAGCTCCAAATTCAGGAGTCCTGAGGAAAGTTGAGACTGGTGCAGACTAAGAAAAATCAGGACATTACCATGGAGAAGAAAAATATACTGAGCAAAAAAATAAGGAGGCAAACAGATAAACATTGCAGGTTCCAGAGACAGTAAAGGGATTAGAATGACTCCAGTGAATGACTATGCTGGGAAGAGGTGAAAAAGGTTTAAAAAGACAGGAGATACGCCAAGTCTAATCAATGGGAACACAATAGTCTCTCCAACGGAGATGGACAACTGGATATCCACACATACAAAAGAATGATGTTGGATTGGACCTTCCCCTCACACCATATACAAAAATTAATTCAACATGGATCCACAACCTAATTATAAGAGCGAAAACCATAAGACTCTTGGATCATGACAACAGATTCTTAGATATGACATCCAAAACATAAGCAACAAAAGAAAAAAAAAAATGAACTGGCCTTTATCAAAATTAAAACCTTTTGTCATCAAAGGACATTATCAAGAAAGTGAAAAGACAACCTACAAAATGGGAGAAAATATTTAGAAATCATATGTCTGACAAGGGTTTAACATCCAGAATATATGAAGAAATGTTACAACTCAACAACAAAAAGACAAACAATTCAATTAAAAAATGGACAAAGGACTTGGATAAACATTTCTCTAAAGAAGATATACAAATGGCCAAAAAGCACACATGAAAAATGCTCAATATCACTGGTCATCAGAAAAATGCAAATCAAAACCACAATGAGATACCACTTCACAACCATTATTAGGATGGCTATAATAAAAGACAATAACAAGTGTCAGCCAGTGTATGGAGAAACTGGGGCCCTTGTATATTATTTGGTAGGAATGTAAAATGAGGCAGCCACTTTGTAAAACAGTCTGACAGTTCTTCAAAATGTTAAACATAGAGTTATAAAGTAAACCAGCAATTCCATTCCTAGATATATATCCAAACAAGATGAATCAGTGCACAAAAACTCATACATGAATGCTCATGGCAGCATTATTTACAACAGACAAAACATGGAAACAACTCAAAAGTCTATCAACTGATGAATGGATAAACAGATTGTGGCATATCCATATGATGGCTATTACTTGGCAATAAAAAGGAATAAAGTGCTGATACATGCTAGAACATGGTGAACCTTTAAAACATTATGCTAAGAATCCAGCCACAAAAGACCATATTACATGATTCTATATCCAAGACTGGCAAATCTACAGAGACACAAAGTAGATTAGCTGTTGCCAGGGGCTGGGGAGAATGTGAATAGGGAGTGGCTGCTAATGGGTATGGAGTTTCCACTCAGTGTGATGAAGATGTTCCGGAATTAGACAGTAGTGATGGCTGCATAACTCTGTGAATATACTAAAAAAAAAAAACCCACTGAACTGTACATTTTAAAAGTGTAAATTTTACAGTATATGAATTACATCTCAGTAAAGCTATTATATTAAGAAAAAAACAAAGACCCCAAACTACCAGTCAGGTGGTGCCCTCTGCCCTATCACTCTAACTCTGATTATGATATTCCATTTATTAAGCACCTACTATGTAAATGTATGGTAGGAAATACAAACAGGTAGGCTAATATTTAACATAGACTATACTAGGTGCAGTATAATCTCATTTAATTCTCATTACAAGGTAGTATAATATTTATATTATCTATGAGAAAGCTTATATTCAGAGAGATTAAATAACTTGGCTAAGATAATTTAATTAGTATGTGCCCAAGACAGAATATGAAACAAAGCTCATAATTACCATACCATGTTATTTCTGTCATATGAAGAAAAAAAAAAAACTTGTCCTAACTCATATGATTGTTGAAGGGTAAAGTGAAAGGATGAATATAAGAAAATAAAATGTTATGCACATACATTTTTACTCCAGACATGATGAAATTTGGTGGACACAGTATCCTTTAGAGAATTATTAGTCTAATAGCTATATACACTTGTTATGTGTGATACAGTTTGAAATTTTTAATTTTTAAACAAAAATTTGATCTAAAAAAGCCCTTTTTATACAGCTATTATTTGACTTATGATGTTATTTTAAGATCATAATCCCAAATAGATAATTTTCATTCATCATTTGCATACTTGTATTTTTCAAGTTGTTATACATTTAAATATTTGATTTTTAAAGAGAGGGTGGCTCCAGTGAGAAGTATATTCACTGAGCCACCCTGTCTCTTCCTCTGTCAGAATTACTATAATATTCATCTGGAATCATTCTGATTTCAACTGAGAAAACAATTTGATTTCTATCTAGTTCTGCCTTGGCTGCTAGTCTGTCAAAGATGTGGTTCTATTTACTGCAACTTATCTAAGGTACAGGAGTAGCGGTGAACCACCCAGCTGTGGTACCTGATAAGCTGGAAAGGCAGAGTGATGAGAAACGAACAGAATCAGGAGCCTGGCTTAGTTGTGCCAATAACTTGCTGAGCAGATTCTCCAAATCACATCTCTCTGGGACACAGACAACTTAAGAAGAACACACCCTGCATGTTACTCATATAATAATAAATGGGAGGCTGCAACTCAAGCAGAATTTTTAGTATCTTCTTTACTAGTTTTTCCCCAAACTGCATTTTTAAGGACTGATTTTCTCACTTTGTATTAATCAAAGGCATATATAACTGTACTTCAGAACTTCTGAGCCGCATGAGATAGACACTACCGTAATTCTAGCTAAAGGCAAATAAAAATTATGTCTTACTCCAAATAGTCTCCCTATAGTCAAATGTGGACTTCTTAAGGGATGGAAGATGATACTCCAAGCAAATGGCAGCCAAAAGAAAGTGTAGCTACACTCATATCAGACAAAAAGACTTCAAGACAAAAAAATTAGCAAGAGACAAATTGGACAATGTATAATGAAAAAGGGGACAGCTCGTAAGAAGACACAACTTATTAACATATATGCACCTAACAGAGGAGCACCAAAATATATAAAACAACTATTAACAGACCTACAGGGAGAAATTGACAGCAACACAGTAATAGTAGGAGATCCTACTTACATCAACCAATAGATAATTCAGATAGAAAGTCAATAAGGAAAGAGCAGCCTTAAGTGAAACGTCAGATCTGATTTGATAGATTTGTACAGAACAGGCCATCCAAATGCAGCAGAATACACATTCTTCTCAAGTGCACATGGAGTTTTCTCAAGGATAGACCATATGTTGGAACACAAAACAACTCTCAATACATTTAAGAAGACTGAAATCATATCAAGCATCTTTTCTGATCATAATGGTATGAATCTAGAAATCAACTACAAGAAGAAAGATAGAAAAAAATCATAAAAATGTGGAGAATGAACAACATGCTACTGAACAACTGTTGGGCCAATGAGGAAATCAAAGGAGAAATAAAAAATTACCTGAACACAAAAGAAAATGAAAATATGACATACCCAAATCTATGGGATGGAGCAAAAGCAGTACTGAGAGGGAAGCTTATAGCAACACAGGCCTACTTCAAGAAACAAGAAAAATCTCAAATAAACAATCTACCCTCACACCTAAAGGAACCAGAAAAAGAACAAACAAAGCCCAAAGTCAGTAGAAGGAAGGAAATAATAAAGATCAAAGCAGAAATAAATGAAATAGAGACTAAAATATGATAGAGAAGATCAGTGAAACTAAGAGCTGATTCTTTGAAAAGATAAACAAAATTGACAAACTATTAGCTAGACTCACCAAGAAAAAAAGAAGGCTCTGATAAATAAAATCAACAAAAGAGGAGAAATAACAATGGGTACCACAGAAATACAAAGGATTATAAGAGAATATTATGAACATATGCTAACAAACTGGACAGCCTAGAAGAAATGGACAAATTCTTAGAATCATACTACTTTTCAAGACTAAATCATGAAAAATAGAGAATGTGAATAGACCAGTCACTAGTACAGAGACTGAAACAGTAATAAAAAGCTCCCCAGAAAACAAAAGTTCAGAACCAGATGGCCTCACAGGTGAATTCTACTAAATATTCAAAGAAGATTTAATACCCACCCTCCTCAAACTATTCCAAAAAACTGAAGAGGGAACGTTTCCTAACTCATTTTATGAGGCCAGCTTCATCCTGATACCAAACCCAGACACAGAAAACACAAAAAAAGAAAATTACAGACCAATCTCTCTGATGAATATAGATGAAAAAATCCTCAACAAAGTATTAGCAAACCAAATACAACAATACATTAGAAGGATAACACACCATGATCAAGTGAGATTTATTCCAGGAATGCAAGGATGGTTCAATATCTGCAAATCAATTAACATGACACACAACATTAACAAAATGAAGGACAAAAACCATATGATCATCTTAACAGATGCAGAAAAAGCACTTGACAAGATTCAACATCCATTTATGGTAAAATCTCTCAATAAAGTGGGTGCAGAAAGAATGTACTTCAACATAATAAAGGTCATATGTATAAAACCCACTAACATCACACTCAGTGGTGAAAAACCAAGTTATCCCTCTAAAATCAGGAACAAGACAAGGATGCCCACTCTCACCACTCTTATTCAACATAGTACTGGAAGTCCTAGCCAGAGCATTTAGGCAAGAAAAAGAAATAAAAGGCATCCAAATTGGAAAGGAAGAAGTAAAAATGTCACTATTTGTGGATGACATAATTTGATATATAGAAAACCCTAAAGATTCCACCAAAAAACTATTAGAATAAATGAATACAGCAAAGCTTCAGGGTACAAAATCAACACACAAAAATCTGCTGCGTTTCTACATACTGCCAATGAACTAGCAGAGAGAAATTAAGACAACAATCCTGTTTACAATCACAACAAAAAGTATAAAATACCCAGTAATATATTTAACCAAGGAAGTGAAATACCTGTACAATGAAAACTGTAAGACATTGTTGAAAGAAACTGAAGAACACATAAATAAATGAAAAGATATTCCATGCTCAGAGACTGGAAGAATTAACACTGTTAAAATGTTGATACTGCCCAAAGCAATCTACAGATTCAATGCAATCCCTATCAAAATCCCAAGGACATTTTTCACAGAAATAGAACAAAAAAATCTAAAGTTTACATGGAACATAAAAGCCCCCCCAAAACAAAAGCAATCCTGAGGAAAAAGAACAAAGCTGGAGGTGTCCCATGTTCTGATTTCAAACTATATAACAAAGCCATAGTAATCAAAACAGCATGGTATTGGCACAAAAACAGATACACAGATCAGTGGAAGAGAATAGAGAGCCCAGAAATAAACCCACACATATATAAAAAATTAATTTATAATGAAGGAACAAAGAACATACAATAGAGAAAGAATAGTCTCTTCAATAAATGGTGCTGGGAAAACTGGACAGCCACAGGCAAAAAAATGAAAATAGACCATGCCCCACACAAAAATCAATTCAAAATGGATCAAAGACTTGAATGTAAGACCTGAAACCGTAGTAGTACTCCTAGAAGAAAACGTAGGCAGTATGCTCTTTGATATTAGTCTTAGCAACATCTTTCCAGATATGTCTCTTCAGGCAAGGCAAAAAATAAACAAATGGCAAACTAAAAAGCTTCTGCATGACAAAGGAAATCATTGATAAAATGGAAAGACAACCTATGAAACAAGAGAAGATATCTGCAAATCATATATCCAATAAGGGGTTAATATCCAAAATATGTAAAGCGCTCATACACCTCAACAACAACAAAACAAACACCCTCATTAAAGAATGGGCAGAGGAGCTGAATAGACATTTTTCCAAGGAAGACATATGGATGGCCAACAGGCACATGAAAAGATGTTCAACATCACTAATTATTAGGGACTTGCAAATCAAAACCTCATTTCTGTTAGAATGACTATTATCAAAAAGGCAAGAAATAACAAGTGTTGGTGAGGAAGTGGAGAAAAGGGCACCCTCCTGCACTGCTGGTGGGAATGTAAATTGGTGCAGCCACTATGGAAAAAAGCATGGAGATTCCCCCCAAAATTAAGAATAGAACTACCACATGAACCAGCTATCCCACTCCTGGGTATTTATCCGAAGAATACAAAAACACTAACTTGAAAAGATATACCAGTATTTAAAATGACCCATATACAAGGACCTACTGCATTGCACAGGGAACTCTGCTCAATGTTATGTGGCAGCCTCGATGGGAGGGAACTTTGGGGGAGAATGGATACATGTATATGTATGGCTGAGTTGCTTTGCTGTGCACCTGAAACTATCACAACATTGTTAATCGGCTATACTCCAATATAAAACAAAAAGTTTTTAAAAATTTTAAAAAAAGAAAAGATATATGGGGACTCCTGAGTTCACTGCAGTATATTTACAACAGCCAAGATAGGGAAACAACCTAAGTGGCCATCAAACAGTGAATGGATAAAGAAGATGTGGTGTATATATATACAATGGGATACTATTCATCCATAAAAAAGATGAAATCTTGCCATTTATGACAACATGGATGGACCTTGACGGTATTATGCTAAGGAAATAAATCAGAAGGAGAAAGACAATTTCACTCATGTGGAATATACCCCCCCCAACCAAAACAAAGTAAATGAACACACCAAATAAAAACAAACACATAGAATCAGAGAACAGAATAGTGGTTACCAGAGGGGAAGGGCTTGGGGGAGGGTGCAATGAGTAAAGGGGATCAACGGTATGGTGATAGGTGGAAACTAAATTTTTGGTAGTCAGCATGCTGTAGGGTATACAGAAGTAGAAATATGAAACTTATATAAACTTATATAATTACTGAAACTTATATAATGTTATAAAACTATGTTATCTCAATAAAAAAATTTTTCAAAAAATTTTTAAAAGTGCGCTTCTTAAAACACCAAAAATAGCTTGAGAATCTCAGGTTGGAAATCAGCTGACTGGATGATCTTTGAGGTCCCTTTCCACTTTTACTGTCCTAGGACTCTGAATGAGGTATCTCTTTGATCATGTGCATGCGCACAAACACACACACACACACATATACAATATAGATACATACACTCTCTCATGTTAATGCACAATGTGTGGGACACCACTGCATCTATCATTGCTACAAAGATAGCAATGATATCCTGCCTTGAGGCAGGAGCATCTTTGTAGCAATGATAGATGCAATGGTGTCCCGCACAGTATGAACATCACAAATTTCTGACTGTGTAACACTTCATTCTTTTATCCAGTAAGCCCCGCATGTAAGTAGCAATACACAGTACACAAGCAGACAGAATAACATAACTTAAAATAAACAAAATTACTTATAGATTTACTCAAATATTCTCGAGGAAAAATAAAAGGTAACTACAGTAGATGCCTGTCTGCAAACATATCAACATGATACATGGTTAAGGTTCAGAAAGTGTTTGCTTTCATTTTTAAATTAAAAGGTCTTTATCCCTTTATCTGTATCTCACTGGAACTAAATGCTTTCTACTTGAACAAAGGTATTATTATACAGAAATACAAAAACATTTATCTTTTTCATACTAACTTTTCCTCCCACTGGGATATCTCGGTCAAATGACTGCCACTACTGTTTGTTCTTACATAGTTGGGCCAGGTCACAGGAGCAGCTAACCTACCTAAACCCTAAATTTCAGATACAGAACCCCAGGATCACAGAAGAGGGGGTGTATTTTTCCCATGCAATATACAGGCTCTTTTGGGAGGGGGGAGGTTCCATGGGGAAAGCTGCCCTATGCTGACCCAGGACAGTAGCCCCAATTATAGTCTCTCCATGAAGTCTGGACCATTACTGAATAATTCTGAGCATTTGAAGGGCCCATCTTTCACTGAGCATGAACACACACTTCAAAATACAGATGTGCTCTCAAAGTGTACTCATTAGTTCATCTGGATCATAAACAGTGCTGGAGAAGCCATGGTAATGGGCCAATCCTCTTGCTGGGGAGACCACCCCTGGCTCTGTTCTCAGGTTGCAGCCTCTCCATTAAGGCCCACAGTAGCTCATTATACTTCTATGTGAGGGGTTCCTCACTCCAGTAAACCCAGGGTTGGATGCTACTTTCAGAGCCTCAATTCCCGCATGAGTGATTTCTGCACAAGGTGACCTGGAAGCCAGTAGACAGGCCCTGAGGGACAAAAAGAGGCCAGGCTATGCATAAGCTATGACCTTTAAATGTGGCCAAATGAATATCAGGTGCTCAACAATATCACTAAACTAATTCTCTCACAGAGAGGGCAAATACAGGGGTGGTAGCAGGGTAGAAGGAACACTCAAAAAAATGAAGAGTGCGAGGAGTGGGAAATAAGTGTCCTTCTCTACAGCTGTCACTGTTAGGAAGGCCTGTGACTCTCAAACACAGCAAGCAGAGCATACTTGCTGAGTAGATAAAGTGGACTTGAGTGCCCACTCATCCCATGAAAAGCTATAGCATCACTAGTAAATCTCTGAATGAGGGGTTATGATGTGAATTTCTTTAAGGTACCTGCCAAATATGGTTCTAGGTTATAATTACTTGAGTCATTTCACACTGTATACTAACTTGGCATATGAGATGCCAAGAGCCATGTGGATATTTGAAAGACAATATGGACTTCTTAAAGGGAAAGTTATAATGCTCTATATAAACATCATATATTAAGCAGAACAACTCTTCACTTTAAGTAGTTCAAAACTGCATATATTAATATATACATACAAAGACAGACACAGATATACAAACACACAATGTTTTCCTATAATAGCTTCCTCCCTGACCAACTCCTGGAGGTTGTTGGATGACAACCTAGATAACAGCCATCACTCTCAAGGCCAACTTACCTTAAATAAATCTGCAACTATTCCATAATCTGCCACTTGAAAAATTGGAGCTTCTGGGTCTTTGTTAATAGCCACAATTGTCTGTGAAACAAAAAGAGAGTTTGGCCTTTATAAGAAAACATACCACACAGATTGATGGTTCTATTCTAACTTCCCTAACAAATTTGTATTCTTAAAAATGTCTACCATATAAGATTAGTTTGATTAATGTATGCCAATATTGTAAGTTTAGAAATTTCTGGATTGGAACATAACAAGATTATCTCCCACCCCCACCACTAGCCCACTGCAGTATTAAAAAGGTTTTAAATCATTATTTTTTAAAGTTATTTTTTTACTTATAAAAATAAATGTTTTAGGTAAGTAACAAATCAGAGGAGAGGATTCTGGGAAGACAGCCAACTAGGAAGCACTGGGAATCTGTCTCCTCACGTACACTACAACTGAACTGGCAGAATCTTTCTAATGTAACCATTTTGGAACTTTGGAATCTATTAAAGGTTTGCAACTTCCAGGGGAAGACTTGCATGGTAAACTGTAGCTCTTAGCAAAATAGTTGCTACCCACCCCCCAACTCCCAGCCCTAGTGGCAGGTAGCTGTGCACATGTCCCTGGGGCAGCTTTCACACAGCTTACAGGAGCCAGAGTGGGCAAAAAGGACCCTGTTCTCCAAATATTGAGGATCTGTGCTTTGATCATGGAATGCTGCTTCTGATCACAAAGGTGCAAAGAGGACAGTGGCTACTGCTGTTGTACCTTAACCATCATTGTTCACGCCTTCCCCCTCCCGTCAAAGTTATTTCCAGGAGATTTAAAGGATCAGTGCTCTTCATTTTTCTCTTTTTCCCCTTTTGGGAGCCAGACATTAAAGCCTAGGACATTGAAAAGCAAATGCATATCAGGAGAAAACTACAAAGTGACCACACAGGCCCAGGGAAAGGCACAGGCTCTGAAAAGACCCAAGAAGACAGTAAGTTTATACCTCAGGTAAATATGTGGCACAGAGACAGCCTACAACAATCAAAAAAACAAGAACAATAATAAGCAAAAACAATAACCAAAAACCCAGCAAACCTGGGGAAAAAGGAGAACCTGATTTCCAGATACCACATTATTAGATTCAAGCATCCAGTTTTCAACAAAAAAAATCACAAAGCATACAAAGAAACAAAAAAGTATGGCCTATTGAAAGGAAAAAAAAAATCAACAGAAACTGTTCCTGAAAAAGACCTGATGGCAGATCTACTAGACAAAGACTTTAAAACAGTCATCTTACAGATGCTAAAAGAACTAAAGGAAGATGAGGAGAAGGTCAAGAAAACAATGTGTGAACAAAATGGAAATAGTGATAAAGAGAAAACCCAAAAAGAAACCAAAAAGACATTCTGGAACTGAAAAGTACAAAAACTGAAATGAAAAATTCACTAGAGGGATCCAAAGGCAGACTTGAATGTGCAGGAGAATGAATCAGCAAATTTGAAGACAGGATGATGGAAATTAACAAGCTTGAAGAACAGAAAGAAAAAAGATTTAAGAAAAGTGAACAGAGCCTAAGGCACCTGTGGACCACCATTAAGAGGACCAAAATACCTATGGTGGGAGTCCCAGAAAGAGAAGAGAGAGAACAGGGCAGAGAGAATATTTAAAGAAATAATGGCTGAATATTTAAAGAAATAATTTGATTAGAGATATGAATAGAAACAGCCAAGAAACTCAAAAAACTTCAAGTAAGATGAATTCAGAGATCCACACCAAGACACAAAATCACACTTTCAAAAGCTGAAGATAAAAAGAGAATCCTGAAATCAGAAAGAGAGAATTGATTTGCTACACACAAGGAATCCTCAATAAGACTATCAGCAGATTTTCCATCACAAACTTCGGAGGCCAGAAGGTAGTGAGCTGATATATTCAAAGTGCTAAAAGAAAAAAACTGTCGACCAATAATCCCATATCCATCAAGACTGTCCCTCCAGTGACTTTTGCAGAAATTGAAAAACTCATCCTAAAATTCATATGGACTCTCAAGGGACCCTAAATAGGACCAATGAAATAGAAGAGGGAGCCCAGGAATAAACCCTCACACATATGGTCAAATGATTTTTGACAAGGGTGTCAAGATCATTCAATGGGGAAAGGATAGCCTTTTCAAAAATGGTGTTGGGAAAACTGGATATCCACATACAAATAAATGAAGTTTGTCCCTTACCTAACACTATATACAAAAACTAACTCAAAGCAGATCAAAGATTTAAACACTAGACCTAAAACTACAAAACTCTAAGATGAAAAACATAGGGCAAAAGCTGAATGATGTTGGTTTTGGCAATGATTTCTTGGATATGACATCAAAGGTATATGCAATAAAAAAACAGACAAATTGAATTTCATGGAAATTTAAAAATTTTGTGGATCCAAAGGCACTATCAACAGAGTAAAAAGGTAACCCAGAAAATGGGAGAAAATATTTCAAATCATATATCTGATAACGGATTTTTTTAAATTAATTAATTAATTAATTTGTTTTTGGCTGTGTTGGGTCTTCATTGCTGCATGTGGGCTTTCTCTAGTTGTGGCGAGCAGGGGCTACTCTTCGCTGTGGAGCACGGGCTTCTCATTGCAGTGGCCTCTCTTGTTGCAGAGCATGGGCTCTAGGCGCACAGGCTTCAGTAGTTGTGGCTCACGGGCTCTAGAGCGCAGGCTCAGTAGTTGTGGCACACGGGCTTAGTTGCTCCGTGGCCTGTGGGAGCTTCCCAGACCAGGGCTCGAACCCGTGTCCCCTGCATTGGCAGGCAGATGCTTAACCACTGCGTCACCAAGGAAGTCCCATGATAAAGGATTAATATACAGAATATATTCAAAAACCTACTAAACTCAACAACAAAAAAACCAAACTACCCGATTCAAAAATTGGGTGAATGACTTCCATAGCCACTTCTCCAAAGAAGATATACAAATGGCCAATAAGCACATGAAAAAATGCTCAACATCACTGATCATTAGGGAAATGCAAGTCAAAACTACAATAAGATACTACCTCAGATCCATCAGGATGGCTACTATCAAAAAAACAGACAAATGCTGACAAGGGTGTGGAAAAATTGGAACCCGTATGCATTGTTGGTGGGAATGTAAAATGGTACAGTTGCTGTGGAAAACATTATGGTGGTCCCTCAAAAAATTAAAAATAGAATTACCATATGATCCAGCAATTCCACTTCTGGATGCATACCCAAAAGAATTAAAAACAGGGCCTTGAAAACATATTTGTACACCCATGTTCATAGCACCCTTACTCACAAAGGCTAAAACTTGGAAGCAACCCGAGTATCCATAGATGGACGAATGGATAACCAAAATGTGGTGCATACATACAATGGAATATTATTAGCCTAAAAATAAAGGAAATTCTGACACATGCTGCATGGATTAACCTTGAGGACATTATGCTAAGTGAAATAAGCCAGTCAGAGAAAGAGAAATACCAAATGATGATTCTACTTAAAAGATGTACTTAGAATAGTCAAAATCATGGAGACAAAAAAAATAGAACTGTGGTCGCCAGGATCTGGAGAGTGTGGGGGGAGACTGGGACGTTACTGTTTAATGGGTATGGAGTTTCAGTTTTACAAGACGAAAAGAGTTCTGGAGTTGGATAGTGGTGATGGGTGCACAACATTATGAATGTATTTAATACCACTGACAGTGGGTACACATCTAATTTTATACTTAAAAATGGTTAAGATGGTAAATTTTTTGTGTATTTTACCATGCAAAAAATATTAAGTGCAGTGTACTAAAAAATTTGAATTTTCTGTATATAAATTATACCTCAATAATCTGACTTAAACCAAACAAACCAAATATAACTGGAAAGTTTGGCCGTTCATCGAAAAATTTTAGATATACTGAATGAAAACCATGGATGAAAAATTAACTAACTTATTTTATATTTGGAGTGCTTTATTCAATAAGACAGAAGTCTACTTTATAAAATCATCATGAGATACATATTAGAGTCAATCCTCAGCTTATTTCACTTATAAAATGATCAGTATTTTCTATCTCCTATTAACAAGTATATATATTTAAACTTGTGACTATAAATGTTAGATTTCAACTTTAAACAAGTAACAAATCCATATCCTAATTCCTAATCCATATCCTAATCCTAATAGGCTTTGTAGCTCACTATTTATCCTCCATGTACTGCATTCAATTTAATATTTTAAAATTACTATTCTGGGTCTATGTGAGAATACAAAATTTAACTATCTAGTCAGCCTGTTAAGATGAACTTTAAAACAAAAAAGTTTAAGTCTGTATGTATGCAGCAAATATAAATAAATGTAATAAAGCAAGTAAATTACGACATCTCCTACAAAAACTACCACAAGTTCTTCTTATCCCCTATAAAATTTTTAAGTGTAAAAGGTTATAATGACAGATCAGTAACAGATTAAGGAGAAATAGTCACTAAAAAAGGTGTTATGTTTACACAATTATTCGATTAACAACAGACTTATTTATAAGTTACAAATAGTTTGGTATTCCTCACAGATGCTTCTAACACCATTGCAATTAAAGTAAAATTAGAGTTTTGACTCTAACATGCTGTTATTTTAATAAAAAGATCATAATAATGTGAATCTCTAGAAGAAAAATTAAGTACTTCCCTGCCTATTACACCATCTCATGAAAACAGCTGGAACACCTTTTTAAAGTATTTTGATATAGTCTGACTTAAAATATAGGCTACATGACATTATGTGTAATTCCCCTAGAGGGGCCCTGAGGCGGAATATTCCAGAATATCCGAAACTGGCACACACTGTAGTCCAGGTAACTAGTGATCCAGAGAAACATGCCATATATATTAAAGTATGGTCAGAGACGATAAACGAGGGTTTCAGTATGAGCCTCAAATCCAAAGTCACAAGAACAAACATTTTGAATCACAGGCATTGATTTGCATCGAGGTGTTTCTCTTCTGGGAATATGTAGCCTGCTTCACAGCTACTAGCAGAGATTTATTAAATTAACGATGGTTAATGATTTTCCTGGAGGCCACCTAGTCAAACGTCTGACAGTTTAATCATCTGAAAGCTTTTTCATCCCACTATATAAAAGTTATTTTTAAAGAAAGAGCACGTAACTGTGGAAAAGGAACCACTATAGTATTTAAGAAAAAAGATTTGGGCTGTTCACAGTTTTTCAGATTACTAAAAGAATATTCCTGAATTATCAACTGTAAATAACTATGATAAAATCTTACTTGCACCTTAGAGCTCTTTTAATATGTCCCTATAAATGCATGTTCTTCTTCCTTACAGACCTTTTAAGGCACAGACTGTATTCAACCATATTAATATGTATACAGTTCCATCAAATTTCATATTCTTTCAACTAGACCACAATGCTAACTACAGCTTATATGCAATGCAACTATCAGATTTAAACCAATCACTTAATATTCCATTTTAGAGCTTAACTAAAATTACAACCTAAGACTGCTGTGTCTCCCACACAAGACAGTGATGGCAGGGACTATGTCTTTTTCATTTGAGCATCTCCAGCATCTAGTACAAAGTACACATGTTTAATAAATATTTGTTGATGGCATGGAGAGACAAATTCTTGGCTCAAGTTTATTCTTATGGATTGTTCCCCAACACTGGTCTCCTTACTTCAATTATTCTTTTTGCTTTGACTATCTAGTCCAGTTCTCCCAATCCAGCCCTGTTGGCATGTAATGAGAACTTTCACCAAGATCGTCTAGGCAGGTAGAGTCTTTTATTTTAGAGAAGCAGAATTCTAGATATGTCTGAACTGGCCCAGCTAAAAGTATTTTTTAAGGTTGCTGGTGTTGGAGTGGTTTTTTTCCTCTAATGCAGCAATAACATTTTCCCCATTGGCACTGCTGTTTTCAGAGCTCAGTAAAGAAACCTGCCATCCAACTGTGAAATCTGACTGATTTGGGGCCAATTCATTTAGAGGTTACAAGGAGGTAGTGCATGCATCTTTTCAAGTTAGCAGTTAAACCTATTAAATGTTTTATTACCTTTTATATCAAACTTCCATCTGAATGGATAAAAGCAGGAGTGTCAGAGGCATCTCTGACTTCATGAAAGACTAAGTTCATAATTCAAACTGTGCATTGTTATGCATGAATTAATGTGTCATATTCTGAAATATATGTTCACAGAGTCATCACACATAGAGTCCAAGTAGCAAGTTAAAATCAAGTGTTTCCTCTATACACTGTATTTCTGACAATTACTGAGGTTTTGAGACACTCCAGTCCAAAACATGTCAGTCGCAATTTAGTAACAACCCAAGAAGAGGGGACTTGCTGAGGTAGAGGGTGGAACCATTAGGGGACTAGGGTGAAGCAGAGAGAGAATCAGGCATCAGAACCTCATAAACTAGATAAGTCAGAACCTCATCAAGTTGTTTTCACCCCACATTTTCTATCCATAGATTGTCAGAGCTGAAAGGGATCTTAGAGATCATCACCCAACACCTGCATTTGGCAGACACAGAACTGAGGTACCAATAGGACATGTCACGTGGTAAGTTGGCAGTGGAGCTGGGATTCAGGTTCACACCTCTTTCCATGACATAGCACTGCCTCTCCTACCAATGGTACATCTTCAGGCAGGGTACAGTAGCTTATTTATCTTTCAGTTCCTAGATTTGTGTTCATGTGAATGGTTCCACTATACACACTA
This sequence comes from Grampus griseus, assembly GCF_964374135.1. Lineage (NCBI taxonomy): Eukaryota > Metazoa > Chordata > Mammalia > Artiodactyla > Delphinidae > Grampus > Grampus griseus. The sequence continues at coordinate 119,102,764 of NC_139018.1, read as the reverse complement.
TAACTACATAGAAACATACCAGTCAAACCCAAGTTTTAAAATATGAAAACTTTTCCTCTTAGCCTCTTTATTGTTGTGTAGTTACCTTGCTGTCTTTCATCCCAGCTAAATGTTGGATGGCTCCAGATATTCCTACAGCAATATAAAGTTCCTGAAACAAAAGAGACCATATCATTAGTATGTATTTATATTATATTATACCTTCCAAAGTATTTGCTATTAGCAACTCGAGTCTTACACCAAAAGTATTTTAAATAGAATAGATGCAATATGTATTACTTAAATTATGCTTTCCTCCTTCTCTGATCTCCCTAACCCATAGTTCTCATTTTCCTCTGAATTCCTATAGTAGTGGTGGCATAATAATAAATAAATGGATAATGAGAGTTATTGAGCATTAACTATGTGTCAACCACTGTGCTAAGCATTTTACATCAACTGTTTCACTTAATCTCACAACTTCCTGTGAGGTAGCACTTTTTTGTCTATGCTACTCATTTGGATAACCACACTTCAACTCATCACTCTGTATGTAACCATTCACAATACACACACATTGTATATAAACATATAGACACATACACTTACACATATTAAAATATATTTTGACTTAATTGTTTGCCTTCTCATGGATATTTGTGGAAGTGGTAATTAGGGTATATTTATTAAGCTTCATATTTAGAAAAACCAAAAATACAAATCAGTCTCAAGAGTCATCACACACACACAATCTCCTTAACTAAAAAATAACAAATTTCTCAAAGGCATAGAATGAACCTTTGTATTTCTAACGCCTAATAAATGGGTCACCGCACTGTAGTTTCTAAGTAAATGTTGATGATATTTGCATCTCTTCCTACCCCTCTGCCCCCACTAATTACAAAGGGAATGATGACTTACTGCTGCTCTCTGTCCCTTTATCTAAAAATTTTAAAGTATCCATGTTTGACAAGTAAAATTCACTATCATCATGGAAAACTGACTTAATAAGTGCTTAATTAAAAGAGCTTAGCTGCTCTATTCTGTCTAGTAGGGATAATTAAAGCTTCAACTGAAAAGCTTTTCCCACACATAAACTGAACTAACAAGTCCTGGCTTGGGTAGGGGGTGCACCTACCATGTAACCAAAATAACACTACAGTTTTGTCACAAATGACAGTAAAGTTTCTCCTCAATATGAATAACATGGAAGGCACTGAAGGTGGCTCTGTCACACTCAGTTTTATTACAGGGCAGATACTTCGAAGTCAGTGACAGTGTCAGGTGGTCCCACTTTGTTTTCTGTACTGCTCATAATCTTATTTATGAGCATTGGAGCTTTTTAAAAAAGCTCTCCAGCATTGGACCTTTCTTAAAAAGCTCCCCACGATGCTCTAATGTATAGCTAGAGCTGAGGCCCAGTAAAACAGATGATCCTCAGCTCTTGTGCAGCTTGAAACCTGTAACTCGACACAGCACATTGACAGCATATCTCTGGGTCTCATCTTTAAAGGCATAGTGTCCATTGCTTCTAGAGCAGTGAGATACACTGTGTACCCCGGAAAGGACGCAACCTAGCCCCCATTGTGAGTTAATCATCTAAAAATCTAAAATGAGCTGGGCTTGTTTTCTGATTCAACTTGCTCTATAGTTAACCATCAAAAGCCTGACGATAAGAAAGAGCAATTTGGCCTGAACAGACTGTGTCTTAGAGTGGAGGGTATACTGCAGAAAGTAAAGTGTGTGGGTGAGGATAAAAAGCAATCCCATGCTCCATGATTCTATCTTAAACATAATCCAATGTGTCAATTATGACCATACACAGCTGGACAATACAATAAGGCCCTGTCATTATACTGTCTTAGCAGACATGGACACTCACATGAGTAATAAACAAGCACCACTATTTTCCATTGAAGATTTTACAGGTAACTTCAATTGATAATTTTAGCATCATTTCAGTTTATTCTGACTAGCATTTCTTTCAAGAAAGAACATTCATTAAGTTATTAATCAAAATATACTTACTAAATCCTACATTCAGGAAAACCAGGCCAAAAAGTTCTTATGTAAAGATTTTTAAAGTAAGATATTTAGACAGACACTGTCTCACTAACCACTCTTTTAAGTATATTCTCAAAGCAAGTATTGGGAAGGATCAATAGTTCTGTAAATGAGTCTTTCTGACATACATGTCTTCATTAAAATTCAGCCAGTCTGGGCTTCCCTGGTGGTGCAGTGGTTGAGAATCTGCCTGCCACTGCAGGGGACATGGGTTCGAGCCCTGGTTTGGGAAGATCCCACATGCCGCAGAGCAACTGGGCCCATGAGCCACAACTACTAAGCCTGCGCGTCTGGAGCCTGTGCTCCGCAACGAGAGGCCCATGCACCGTGATGAAGAGTGGCCCCCGCTCACCGCAACTAGAGAAAGCCCTCACACAGAAACGAAGACCCAACACAGCCAAAAATAAAATAAATAAATAAATTTATTTTTAAAAAAAGAAAATTCAGCCAGTTTTAAAAGCTGCTCCATTTGCATTATAAAATGCTAATAAAAAATGCTGATTCACTCTGGCACTACACATCAACATAAATATGATATAAATGAAATTTACTTTAAACCCCCTGAGAAATGAATACTGTTGGCTTTATTCATAAATGTCACTAAGGAAATAACAGATTCTGGGGCAAAGGAAACCAAAGGCAAGTGGTTCCAGGGTCATTCCCTCCTTTCTTACCAGCATAAATTGCCCAAATAGGTCCACATGACCAACAGGACCTTATTTTATACTATCTTGCAAACATGGTTCTCTTAATAAATATAAAAGCTTTGAAACAACAGCCCTGAACGAGTCCTGAGATTTTGGCTGCTGTTCTGAGATCTGATAGCTCTCTAAGGCAGAAGAGAGGCTCTTTTCTTCTTTTTTAAAAAACATGTACAGGCAATTAGACTAGTGTCATAGGATGCTTCCTCATGGTTCAGAAAGCATTTCTGTATTTCAATAATAATAATTAGTATGTACAAAACTCTCCACAGATGCTAATTTATGGAGCACTTTAGACACTGCTTCACAACATAACAAGGCAATGCCTGCCCTGAGGCACTTTCTTTCTAAATCAGGTAGTAAGATAATTTGGAGAGAAAATGAGAGGCGATGTTGGAGGGGAGAACAGCAATTAAGGGTTCAAGAAGAGGTGGGATTAAAGAAAGGAACAGACACAAAAGGAAGGAGGGGTAGTCCTGGAGATAAAATCCTAGTAGCCTTTACAAAGGGAGGGAAATCTTGAAGAGTGAAGAGACTAGGACAAACTACACAGCTGGTAGCAGTCTGGGTGGATCATCCTGCAATTCAAGGATAGAGACTGGTGGGGAGAAATAAAGCCACAGAGCAGTAAGAGAACCAGAGGTTATTCTGAAATATAAAGAAGGGACAGCACCTTCTTCAATACAAACAAATTCTGGCAAAAGTAAACACAAATCTCTCTTCCTTTGCCAAAGCCTAAAAAAGACTACAGCTGTAGACTCATCCAAAGAACTTACGGGCAGATGTCTAAACTACTCTAGAGTGGGCTCAGATAAAAACAAGAATGGGGCTTGGAAACTTCTGCATCCAGTGTGGTTAACAGAGGTTTGCAAGAGGAGCATATTATTGTTGTTTAGAATCTAGGCTCTGGAATCTCACTGCTACGTTTAAATGCCAGTTCAGCCACCTAACAGACATGAGACCGTGGACCAATTATTTAACCTCTCTATGCCTCAGCTTGCTCATCTGAAAAACTGGGATTCTAAGAATCCCCACTTCATAGGGTTACTGTAAGGCTTCAGTTCTTAGCATAAGTATCTGGTTTCCCAAGACACTGGTGTGCCACTCATGAATTGAGATTTGCTCAAACATTGATTTTCTCAGCCCACTGGGTGACCAGTGGACTCCTGGGGTGGTCCCAGGGCTACCATGTACAGCTGAGCAGGTTGTATACTGAACAACTCTGAAGGGAGGTATCATTCATATCATAGTCGTTAAAGATCTGCATTTTATTACAATAATTTTCCAACAGATGGCAGTAAAGTAACTTGAGAAAGGGGTACTTTTTTCCTAATTCATACAGAAGAGTTGTATGGACTAGTAGAAGTGCAGGGCAGCAAGAACCCCCTGTGGTACAAACACTGTCATTGTCTTAAGGATGCCATAACATGGTTTTACTGTTGTTGGTACAGTTATACGTTACAGGCAATATAAAGACAACTGATTCTTTGTCCTGTGTTCTCGTGAAGCTCACAGTCTAACAATGTAGGTTAAGGTAAGATAATAAAAATCTGTAATTCATTACAGGAAAAAATCATGGTGTGATAGAGCTCTGGTCTCTTATGCAACCCCTTACTTTCTGTTCCTGCCACTGAGAAGTGGAAAGGCCTTTACAAGCAGGAAGCAGTTCGCAGGATGACAGTCCTCTGTAGTCATTTCTATCCTCTGCCAAACAGGAGTCCACTTTTATATCCATCTGTTCCTGTTCCCTTAGTCCTTCAAATAAAATAAGCTTTTAGAAGAAGTTTTATTGATCCTAGCCTGATGATAAATCTGTATGTCTGAAAACAGAAAGACCGGAATGAAATCTTAACACTTTTACAGAAATCTAACCAACCTGTGGAATCGACATGGTCACAGTATTCCCTGGTGGATGATTTGGGTTTGGGCTGCTTTCTTCAAAAAGTATGTGCTAACATCATTCTCCTGCTTTACCCAAACCTTGTGCAGGAAATCTGGAATTCCAAGAGGTATTTACTTCTGAGTCCTGCTCTCTAGAGGATTCTGGTGCAAAAGCTAAGGAGAAAATTTTCTTATTTCCTCATTGTGATTTTTGCCTAACGTTATTAAATCCAAGAGATATACAATATGATGTGAGCTACATAATTTAAAATTTTCTATTAGCCTCATTAAATAAAGTAAAATGAAATAGGTGAAACCAATTTTAATAATATAATCTCAATTAAGACTAGCCACATTTCAAGGGCCCAATAGCCACATGTAGCTTAGTGGTTACCATGCTGGACAGCACAGATCCAAGATGATTTAAGAGCAAGCTAAAGAAGGGAATTCCCTGGAGGTCCAGGGCCCACTGCTGAGGGCCTGGGTTTGATCACTGGTCAGGGAACTAAGATCCCACAAGCCATGAGGCATGGACAAAAAAATCAAAAACAAACAAAAAAACAAGCAAACAAACAAAAACAAGCTAAAGAAGAGCCTTCTTGTAAGCTCTAAGAGGTACTGTAGAGCATAGTTTGATAGTAGACCTCAGGATAGAATGACATTAGTCTCTTGTGTCAGCTTTGCTTGTATTATCTCAGAACAAGAACATTTATAGGTTGTTCAAACTCTGTGAAAGAACCAAAAAGGAAAGTCAGCAGAATGACGAAGCTGAAGATGAGTGTAAGAGACATGAGACAGCAAGATTAAACAAGGGAGCAGCCAATAGAGACACAAATAGATGACAAAAATCCATCAATTTTCAGGTACAGTAGACCATCATAGGAAAACCAAAAGCAGATGAAAATGACTGGTTTAAAAACAGTAAATTTATACTCTGAAACTAATTATCAAATTTTGTTCTCTAGTAAGATATTTTTTCTTAAAATTTTAGAAAAACCTGAAAAATCTATCCTGAGAAGCTCACAATTCTTAAAAAAGGGTACAGGCATACTGTGGAGATTTTGTGTGTTCTAGACTACTGCAATAAAGTGAGTATCCCAATAAAGCGAGTCACAAGAAGTTTGTTTCCTAGTGTATATAAAAGTATGTTTACACTCTACTGTAGCCTATTAATTGTGCAATAACTTTATGTCTAAAAAAACAACATACCTATCTAAATTTAAAAATACTGTATCGCTAAAAAAATGCTAACCATCATCTGAGCCTTCAGCAAGCCATAGTAGTAACATTGAAGGTGACTCTTCACAGATCACCATAACAAATAGAATAAGATCAGAGACAGATGGGTTCAGATCCTGGTTCTTCCACTTAACATCTGTGTTCTCAGGTAGGTTACCTCTCCTCTCAAAGGCTCAATCTCCTCGTGTAAAATGGAGATAAATACCTGCAGCTAATAAGGATTGCTGTGGTTATTAAATAACAGAATGCATGTGATGTGCTCAAGATATTAGACATTAATGCTATTATTATTATTACTGAATGATCACTAAATCTTTAAACTAGAAGGCATTAGACAACCAACTACCATATAAATTCCACTTTAAACTACTTAAGTAGTTTACTATTGTAATAGTAACTATTACTATCTCAAGGCAAGTTGTTACTTAACTTGATACAATTCTTCTGGGATAATGTACTGAGGAAATTTCTTTTTATTGATATTTATTAGTTTCTGTTTTGCATTTAGTACTAGCTGTAAAGTTTGAATTTCTGCCCAACTTTCTAAACAGTGCTGGCCGGCCTAGGAAGTTGAGGTGAGTTTCTTTACAAAATTCTAACACAATCTTCATACAGGTACCAAGACATGTCAAATTGGTCATACAAAAAATACATATATCAAGTTGAAATTACACTTTTTTTCTAGAATTGGAACAGTATTCTGCTGCAGCAACTTCAGATCTGCTTTACTTTAAACTAAGTAGAAAGGAAAGATTTAAACATTTACTTTTTTGTTTATATGAAATATGGCTATGAGAGGAGTAGTTAAATCTGGAGCTTTCCAAGTAGAAAAACCAGGCCAATATTACTTCATCTCTTTAAAAATCAGGTTTAAAATATCTTTCCTACCAAGTCTCCCTTTCTAAATAGAGTTGGGGAAGGAATGTAAAAAACTACATTTATTCAAAGACAAGAAATTTTAAAGACGTCATATAAGTAGTTCTCACTAGAGTTCAGCAATCCAATGTTACGTGCTCAAAAACAATACCCTATGACTACCTCAGACAGGACAAGTTTTACAGAATGGCACATGCTCTCTCAACCTTGTTTACTCAGAAGACTACAGAGGCATAAACTTAAACAGCAACTGTTACAGCTAAAACACAACACATACACAGGACAAATGCCAGGTTAGGAGTTAAATGGAATTCATCATAACAAATAATGAACGTCTCTTTGAGAAGTAGATTAACTGAATTATGTTTTCTAATTAGGGCAAGTCTCCTGTGCATTAATATTGCTATATTTCATCCTGTTGCTCATTTAAAAGGCCAAACTATTTCCTCTGTTTGCCAAATTGTGTTTAAGTCTCTTCTCTTTTTGGAAGAGGCCCCAAAACGCAAAGCACAACTATCTGTGGCCCTTTTCTCAAACAGCTCTCTGCCTATATTATGAAATTCTCAGGCAGGATTATGGCTAAACTGAGTTTTACATGAATAGAGAACTTTACCCATACTCTTGGTTTGAAGCTGAAGGTATGTCCCTTCCATCAGACAATGCTCCTATACTAGGACTAACTCAGGTTTTATCAGGATTCAAGATGGCATAGTAATCATCACAACTACATGAATTGTCTATAATATTGCCAGTAACCATATTCTACTTTATATACATTAACTCACTTAACTATGACAACTCTAAGGGGTGGAAATTCTTCTCATTTTACAGAACAGAAAGCACAGGCTCAGGCAGGCCTGCTGAGTTGTTCAAAGTTATATACACCTAGTAAAAGGCAGCCTCTTAACCTTTAATTTTTCTTAAGAGAATATTTTGACAATAAATTTTTAATATTTAACTATTTTGCAATTAAATGCTTAGCATTTATGTAATTAGTTTCTATACCAATTCACAGATTTTCTACGGTGGGGAGATATTCTTCAAGTATACCTAGAATGATAGAAAGCAAAGCATATTATATAAAATTATTATATAAAATTATTCAGATGATTAAATTACAATGAAATATTTGGGTGTATGACATCAAAATATTTAGATAAACAATCAGTCTATTATAAACTTTGCATTTTAACAGATCAAATAAAAATTTTGACTATAAAATTTTTTATCAGTAAGGTTTTTTAACTGACATGGTTAGTTAGATCATGCTAAATTATATATACCTATATAGAATTTTGGAGTACTAAGGAACCTCTACGAATTTAGGCATAATCTTTTTATTTAATCAATGAAAAAACAGAGGCCCCCAAAACCAAAGCTGGCAATTGAACCTGACTTCCAAGTACTATTCTTTTCACTCACCAAGCTACCTCTTTCCCAAAATTACTAAGAAGGCCATTGTTTGTGCATAGCCTTTCTTGATGATTATTTAATCTAAAATTATTAAGATAACTTCTGTGCCAAGGAGCTTATGAAAGGTACAATGTAACCAGAGGAACACAGTTTGGAGGTTCTTCAAAAAGCTAAACAGAGAATTACCATGTGACCCAGCAATCCCACACCTAGGTATACCACCCAGAAGAATTTAAAACAGGGACTCAAACAGATACCTGTAAGTGAATGTTCATAGCAGCATTATTCACAATAGCCAAAAGGTGAAAACAAAACAACGCAAGTATCTATCAACAGATAAATGGATAAACAAAATGTTCATGGGGGCTTCCCTGGTGGCGCAGTGGTCGAGAGTCCGCCTGCCGATGCAGGGGACACGGGTTTGTACCCCAGTCCGGGAAGATCTCACATGCCGCAGAGCGGCTAGGCCCGTGAGCCATGGCTGCTGAGCCTGCGCGTCCGGAGCCTGTGCTCCGCAACGGGAGAGGCCACAACAGTGAGAGGCCCGCGTACCGCAAAAAAAAAAAAATGTTCATGGACTATTACTGAAATATTTTTCAGCCATAAAAAGGAATGAAGTTCTGACACACGTTACATGGATTAAATCTGAAAACATGCTAAAAGAAGACAGTCACAAAAGGACAAATATTGTATGACTCCACTTTTATGAAGTATCTAGCATAGGCAAAATCATAGACACATAAAGTAGATTAGGCATTATCAGGGACTGGGGTGGGAGGGAATGGGGAGCTACTGCTTAATGGGTATAGAGCTTCTATTTGGGGCCATGAAAACTTTGGGGAATAGACAGACAGTGGTTATGGTTGCACAACATTCTGAATGTAATTAATGCCTCTGAATTGTACATTTAAAAATGGTTAAAATGGTAAATTTCGTTAGATTTTACCACAATAAAATCATCAAAAAGTAATTTCCTTGACAGAATCCTTTACATAATTATCCGTCTTCAAAACACTTAATTCTAGAATCCTATGGTTTCAACAACTATCAAAAGTAAATAGTTCAACATAACATTAAAAAAATAACAATAGGTGAAACCAGGTGAAAGATTGATGGGAATTATCTGTACTATTTTTGCAATTTTTCTGTAAATCTAAAACTGTTCTAAAATGTTTTGTTTTGTTTTTTTAAAAAGCAACTAGAGTTCTCTGTGAAGTTCAGCCCAAGTTACACAAAGACTCCTTGAAGCACATTTTAAAGTTATAAGAATTGGAGCAGAGCTAGTACTGTAGAAAAGGGAAGTGCCTATAACACAATAATAAATTTACTATTCTTCCAACCTTACTGGAGACCTTCTAAGTAATCTCACTTTAAGGAAATGGAAGATATTCCCCTGCCCCAAATACCATTTCCCAAATTCCTTTTCAGACTAAGTTTAGTTAATATTAATATATAATTATATTAAAATAAGTTATTAAAATGTTTTATACAAGATCCAAGTACTCATGTCTTTGGCCCTAAAGTAAGCACAAGGATTGAATTACATACTCTAACTGATCAACCATCATTAAATAAACATTTCCTTTTAGTACAGTGTCTTATGTTCTCTGACATGAATGTGCATGTTTATCTTATCAGGAACTACACATGAGAAAAAAATTAGCTTTTATATGAAAGAACCAAAAATACAGTTAGAATAAGAATAGAAATTTAGAATAGTTTTATTCAAGTTGCCACACCACGACAACTACAACAAAGATTTGCTGTCTACTCTTACTGATTTTCGTGCCAGCTGTTAAATGAGACTGGCCACCTACATGTCAATTATATCAGTGGAATCTTTTTTTAAAGTTCTAATATATACATTAAAAAATTCAATTGTCTCTCCAAAACTTAAAAAATTTAACTTTATATATAAAGTAGTAATGGATAAAAAACCTGGCTGATATTTGTCCTCTGAAATAAATGTTTAGAGAAATCAGTCTAATAAAAATTAGCTAAGAAAATAAAGCAAAGATTTAATTAGAACCCAAAGATACAATTACAACTAACTTTTAGCAAAGAAGTTTTTAACTACTGCACAACCAAACTGTTTATACATCCAAATCACAGTTTATTAGTTCTACAACTTCTCCTTTGTCATTTTAAGCTTCACTGTAAGGGCTTCGATCATCCAGGCCATGTAATTACCTTTAAGAAGCATGCTTAGGGTGTTTTCTGGACTACAGGTCCATATAGCATTTCTCTTTGTCCTCTTGGGAATAGAACATCAATTGCTTTCAGCTAAATGCACTCACATATGAATATTTTAGTACAATTTAATGCTTCTACACCAACCCCAAAGGAACAGAGCATCAATTTGTGAACACTGTTCTCTTGGAGTTAAAAGCCAAGCTGGATAATGCAGTATGAAAGGGGTTGTCAATCTTTAGCTTTTTAGCAAGTCAGAAAAGCAGTCCATAAATTCAGTCCCAGCTGTGTACAAATAACTCCATAAAATTTATTCATACACAGATTTTTCAACATTAGTGAAATTTTTCAAGAGAACCCCGAAACAAAATTTCTTGTCTTGCTAAATTCTCCCCAAAACTGCTTCATCTAGTAACTATTCACCTTGCCTTAGAATTATAAATGAACCACTAATCTGTTAGTAAAATACCAAAATACAGACAAAGTAATCTACTTCCACTAAGTGTAAAAACACATTTTCCTGGCATTAGGTAACAGATTCTTTAATGACTGCAATATGCTTATATGTTTGGATGATTAGGAACATAAAGTCATCAACAGGGCTTCTAAAAAGCAATCCAGAAAAAAAGTTAAATGGGAACTACCACTAACTATGACAAGGCTTAAAAAGCCATATTCATTAAATTCTAGTCAGAGCATAAATCTGACACTCTGTTAAGCTCAACACATGTTAATTAATGTCCTAACAAACTATCAGGTATTAGTTAAAGAATTCAATACCTCTTCATGATTTCAAAACAAACAAACTTTCAGCTAACAAGGATTTATAATAGTAATGATAAAAATAGCTAATTCACAGTACTTATACTATATGCCAGGCACAGTTTTAAGTGTTTTACATATACTAACTCATTAAATCTTTAGAACTACCATATGAAGTATACAGACTGTTACTATCACCATTATACAGCTGAAAAAACTGTGGCACAGAGAAGCTAAGTGATCTGTCCAAGGTCACACAGCAAGCAAGTGGTAATACTAAGAACTGAATTCAGACAATCTGGCTACAAAGTCTGGACTGTTAACATTTTTAACCATTATATGACACTGTCTATTGTAGGAAACTACTTTAACATCATACCTAGTGGTGAAACACTAGAATTCCCTTGAAAATAAGAGATAGGGATGTTTATCAATCAAAACTCCAACTGTGGAGCTTGACAAATTAATTCTAAAACTGTGAAGAACGGCAGAGAGCCAAAAATGGCTTAAGACGATTTTGGCGAAGAATGAGGGAGAGGGGTATTGCCCAACTAGATAATTTTATTATAAAGCTTTAGGTGCAGTATTGGTACAATGATAAACAACTGATGGATAGAACAGAACAGGGAACACAGAAATAGACTTGTGCATATATGTAAACTTGATATGTAAGAGGTAACACTGTAGATCAGTGGGGGAGAAAGGAAATGTGTAATAAATGATTAGCTACATGAGGAAAAATTAAAGTTACTTCACACCAAACAAAAAATCAAATCAAGTAGATTATAAACCAAAATGGGAAAAGCAAAACTTTAAAACTTTTAAGAAAACAAATACTGATTAATATTGTTAAGACCCTGTCTTAGGAAAGATTCCTTAAATAAGACACAAAAAGCACATATCAAAAAAGAAAAACTGTTCAACAACGTTAAAATTATAAGCTTCTGTTTATCAAAAAATATGATTTAAAAAATGGAAAAGACAGCCATAACTGAGAGGAAATGTAACATACATAACAAAAGATTAGTATCTAGAATATATAAAAGAACTTCCAGAAATTGATAAGAAGACAGACAATTCTATAGAAAAATGGGCAAAAAAGATATAAACAGGAAACTCAGAGAGGGAAAAAACCACGAATGGACATTTAGCATATGAAAAGATCCCTCACTAATAATCAGGGAAAAGCAAATTAAAAAACACAGTGAGATTTCATGCCCATAAGACTAGCAAAACTTTTTAAAAATCGTAGTAAAACATAACTAACAAAGAAGTTACCATTTTAATCATTTTTAAGTGTAGTTCTGTAGCATTAAGTGTGTTTGCCTTGCTCTGCAACCATCACCACTACCTATCTTTGGAACTATCATCTATCTCTAGAACTGCAAAACCTTAAAAAAGAGAAAATACCAAAATACAGAGATGATGAGAATAAAGGTAAATTTTATAAACTGTTGTTAAGTGTAAATAGCCACTTTGGAAAATAATTTGTCAATATCTGGTAAAGCTAGACATTTACTGGTAACTAAGCTATTCCACCCTTAGGCATACTTCTCTAGGGAAATACTAACATACAAGGAGACATTTAAGAATCTTTATAGCAACATTACTTGTAATAGCAAGAACTTATAGACTACCTAAATAAACATCCATTAATAGGAAAATGGTGGAGTTATGATATATTTATATACTAGAATACCATAAATCAATGTAACACAAATGAAAAGATGCTACCCGCATTAAATGAATGAATCTCACAAACAAAACTGACTAAAAACAGGATAAAGAACACATACAGTAAACAAAGTGGGTATAGAGGGAATATACCTTAACATAATAAAGGCCATATATGAAAACCCCACACATAACATCATACTCAACAGTGAAAAGCTGGAAGTTTTTCCTCTAAGATTAGGAGTAAGTCAAGGACGCCCACTCTCACCAATCTCATTTGATATAGTATTAAAAGTCCTCACCACAGCAATTAGGCAAGAAAAAGAAATAAAAGGCATCCAAAGGCATTCCTTGGGAAGGAAGAAATAAAACTGTCTCTATTTGCAGATGACATGATATTATATACAGAAAACCCTAGCTCTCCTGCCCACCTGGCAGTGGTGCATGGAAGGCAGGGGTGTGGACCCCGGCCTGCCTTTGGTCTTCCACCACTGCCTCTCATGCCATGGGCACTCTAGCCTCACTGCATGTCTCATGACAGGCCCTCCCCACAGTGGGGTAAGGGCGGGGGTGTCCTGCCACCACCATGCACCCCCCTCAGTGTGTGAGAGCATCTCGCCCTGCCCTCAGTGGTGCCCCTGCAGTGCTCCGGGTTGCCCCTCAGTGGCCCAAGCTGTGGCATCATTTCCCATTGCCAGCAAGGCCCTCGAGTCCCCACCGCGATGGTACGACCATTGAGCAGCTCTCTCGGGATACTGAGAGGTCTTTTCCAGAGATGTTCATGAATGGGCTCCTTTCCAGCCTAGAGGTCGACCTGAATAGATTCTCATCATTCTATGTGATTTCAAGGGCACCTATCAGGCACCAGAGGGGGACCATGGACACCTAAGGGGACGGGAGGAACCCCCAGTGACTGGCTTCCGGGATCTTGGTGCCCAGGCTGGAGGTATGGCCCAAGCTCCTGTGGTGGGAGCTCTGAGTCCAAACTGCTGGACTAACAGAGAACCTCAGACCCCAGGGAATATCAATCGGAGTGAGGCCTCCCAGAGGTCCTCATTTCAACACTAAGACCCAGCTCTATCCAACTGCCTGCAAACTCCAGTACTGGACATCTCAGGCCAAACAACCAGTGAGACGGGAATACAGCACCACCCATCAAAAAAAAAATGAAATGACAAAAAAATATGTTACAGACGAAGGAGCAAGGTAAAAACCTACAAGACCAAATAAATGAAGACAAAATAGGCAACCTACCTGAAAAAGAATTCAGAGTAATGATAGTAAAGATGATCCAAAATCTCGGAAACAGAATGGAGAAAATACAAGAAACATTTAACAAGGATCTAGAAAAACTAAAGAGCAAACAAACAATGATGAACAACACAATTACTGAAATTAAAAATACTCTAGAAGGAATCAATAACAGCATAACTGAGGCAGAAGAACGGATAAGTGAGCTGAAAGATAAAAGGGTGGAAATAACTGCCAGGGAGCAGAATAAAGAAAAAAGAATGAGAAGAATTGAGGACAGTCTCAGAGACCTCTGGGACAACATTAAACACACCAACATTCAAATTATAGAGGTCCCAGAAGAAGAAGAGAAACAGAAAGGGACTGAGAAAATATTTGAAGAGATTATAGTGGAAAACTTCCATAACATGGGAAAGGAAATAGTCAAACAAGTCAAGGAAGCACAGAGAGTATCATACAGGATAAACCCAAAGAGAAACATGCTGAGACACGTATTAATCAAACTATCAAAAATTAAATACAAAGAAAAAATATTAAAAGCAGCAAGGAAAAGTAACAAATAACATACAATGGAATCCCCAAAAGGTTAACAGCTGATTTTTCAGCAGAAACTCTTCAAGCCAGAAGGGAGTGGCAGGAGGTATTTAAAGTGATAAGAGAAAAACCTACAACCAAGATTACTCTACCAAGCAAGGATTTCATTCAGATTCGATGGAGACATTAAAACCTTTACAGACAAGCAAAAGTTAACAGAATTCAGTACCACCAAACCAGATTTACAACGAATGCTAAAGGAACTTCTCTAGATACACAAGAGACGGAAAAGACCTACAATAACAAACCCGAAACAATTAACAAAATGGTAATAGGAACAAACATATGGATAATTAACTTAAATGTAAATGGATTAAATGCTCCAACTAAAAGATATAGACTGGCTGAATGGATACACAGACAAGACCTACACAACCTGCCTACAAGACACCCACTTCAGACCTAGAGACACATACAGACTGAAAGTGAGGGGATGGAAAAAGATGTTCCATGCAAACGGAAATTGAAAGAAAGCTAAACAATAATGCTACTAAATAACCAAGAGATCACTGAAGAAATCAGAGGAAATAAAAAAATACCTAGAAACAAATGACAACGAAAACACGACGACCCAATACCTATGGGATGCAGCAAAAGCAGTTCTAAGAGGGAAGTTTATAGCAATACAATCCTACCTCAAGAAACAAGAAACATCTCAAATAAACAAACTAACCTTACACCTAAAGCAATTAGAGAAAGAAGGAAAAAAAACCCCAAAATTAGCAGAAGGAAAGAAATCATAAAAATTAGATCAGAAATAAATGAAAAAGAAATGAAGCAAACAATAGCAAAGATCAATAAAACTAAAAGTTGGTTCTTTGAGAAGATAAACAAAATTGATAAAACATTAGCCAGACTCAACAAGAAAAATAGGGAGAAGACTCAAATCAACATTACTAGAAATGAAAAAGAAGTAACAACTGACAATGCAGAAATACAAAGGATCGTGAGAGATTACTACAAGCAACTATATGCCAATAAGATGGACAACCTGAAAGAAATGGAAAAATTCTTAGAAAAGCACAATCTTCCAAGACTGAACCAGGAAGAAATAGAGAGTATAAACAGCACAATCACAAGCACTGAAATTGAGACTGTGATTAAAAATCTTCCAAGAAACAAAAGCCCAGGACCAGACAGCTTCACAGGCAAATTCTAACAAACATTTAGAGAAGAGCTAACACCTATCCTTCTCAAACTCTTCCAAAACATAGCAGAGGGAGGAACACTCCCAAACTCATTCTACGAGGCCACTATCACCCTGATACCAAAACCAGACAAAGATGTCACAAAGAAAGAAAACTACAGGCCAATATTACTGATGAAAATAAATACAAAAATCCTCAACAAATTACTAGCAAACAGAATCTAGCAGCACATTACAAGGATCATACACCACAATCAAGTGAGGTTTATCCCAGGAATGCAAGGATTCTTCAGTGTACACAAATCAATCAATGTGATAAACCATATTAACAAACTGAAGGAGAAAAACAATATGATCATCTCAACAAATGCAGAAAAAGCTTTCAACAAAATTCAACACCCATTTAAGATAAAAATTCTCCAGAAAGTAGGTATAGAGGAAACCTGCCACAACATAATAAAGGCCATATATGACAAACCCACAGCCAAGATCACTCTCAATGGTGAAAAACTGAAACATTTCCTCTAAGTTCAGGAACAAGACAAGGTTGTCCACTCTCACCACTATTATTCAACATAGTTTTGGAAGTTTCAGCCCCAGCAATCAGAGCAGAAAAAGACATAAGAGGAATCCAAATCAGAAAAGAAGAAGTAAAACTGTCACTCTTTGCAGATGACATGATACTACACATAGAGAATCCTAAAGATGCTACCAGAAAACTACTAGAGCTAATCAATGAATTTGGTAGACTTGCAGGATACAAAATTAATGCACAGAAATCTCTTGCATTCCTACACACTAACAATGAAAAATCTGAAACAGAAATTAAGGAAACACTCCCATTTACCACTGCAACAAAAAGAATAAAGTACCTAGGAATAAACCTACCTAAGGAGACAAAAGACCTGTATGCAGAAAACTATAAGACACTGATAAAAGAAAGTAAAGACGATACAAACAGATGGAGACATATACCACGTTCTTGGATTGGAAGACTCAACATTGTCAAAATGACTCTACTACTCAAAGTAATCTACAGATTCAAGGCAATCCCTATCAAATTACCAATGGCATTTTTCACAGAACTAGAACAAAAAATTTCACAATTTGTATGGAAACACAAAAGACCCTGAATAGCCAAAGCAATCTTGAGAAAGAAAAACAAAGCTGGAGGAATCAGGCTCCTGGACTTCAGACAATACTATAAAGCTACAGTAATCAAGACAGTATGGTACTGGCACAAAAACAGAAATATAGATCAACAGAACAGGATAGAAAGCCCGGAGATAAACCCACGCACATATGTTCACCTTATCTTTGATAAAGGAGGCAAGAATATACAATGGAGAAAAGACAGCCTCTTCGATAAGTGGTGCTGGGAAAACTGGACAGCTACATGTAAAAGAATGAAATTAGAACACTTCCTAAAACGACACACCAAAATAAACTCAAAACGGATTAAAGACCTAAATGTAAGGCCAGACAGTATAAAACTCTTAGAGGAAAATACAGGCAGACCACTCTATGACATATATCACAGCAAGATCCTTTTTGACCCACCTCCTAGAGAAATGGAAATAAAAACAAAAATAAACAAATGGGACCTAATGAAACTTAAAAGCTTTTGCACAGCAAAGGAAACCATAAACAAGAAGAAAAGACAGTCATCGGGATGGGAGAAAATATGTGCAAACAAAGCAACTGACAAAGGATTAATCTCCAAAATATACAAGCAGCTCATGCAGCTCAATATCAAAAAAAACAAACAACCCAATCCAAAAATGGGCAGACCTAAATAGACAGTTCTCCAAAGAAGATATACAGATTGTCAACAAACACATTAAAAGATGCTCAACATCACTAATCATTAGAGAAATGCAAATCAAAACTTCAATGAGGTATCACCTCATACAGGTCAGAATGGCCATCATCAAAAAGTCTACAAACATAAATGCTGGAGAGGGTGTGGAGAAAAGGGAACCCTCTTGCACTGTTGGTGGGAATGTAAATTGATACAGCTCTATGGAGAACAGTATGCAGGTTCCTTACAAAACTAAAGCAGAACTACCATACAACCCAGCAATCCCACTACTGTGCATATACCCTGAGAAAACCATAATTCAAAAAGAGTCATGTACCACAATGATCATTGCAGCTCTATTTACAATAGCCAGGACATGGAAGCAACCTAAGTGTCCACTGACAGATGAATAATGAAGATGTGGCACATATATAATGGAATGTTACTCAGCCATAAAAAGAAACAAATTTGAGTTATTTGTAGTGAGATGGATGAATCTAGAGTCTGTCATACAGAGTGAAGTAAGTGAGAAAGAGAAAAACAAATACTGTATGCTAACACGTATATATGGAATCTAAAAAAAAAAAATGATTCTGATGAACGAAGGGCAGGTCAGGAATAAAGACACAGACGTAGAGAATGGACTTGAGGAGACAGGGAAGGTAAGGGTAAGCTGGGACGAAATGAGAGAGTAGCACTGACATATATACACTGCCTAATATAAAACAGATAGCTAGTGGAAAGCAGCCACATAGCACAGGGAGATCAGCTTGGTGTTTTGTGACCACCTATGGGTTTTGGATAAGGAGGGTGGGAGGGAGGCGCAAGAGGGATGGGATATGGGGATATATGTATACATATTGCTGATTCACTTTGTTATACAGCAGAAACTATCACAACACTTTAAAGCAATTATACTCCAATAAAGATGTTAAAAAATAAAAATAAAATAATGTCTGAAAATTAAAAAGAGAAAACCCTAAAGACGCCACCAAAAAATTGTTAGCACTAATAAATGAATTAACTTGCAAGATACAAAATCAATATATAGAAATCTGTTGTGTTTCTACACACTAACAACAAACTATTAGAAAGAAAAATTAAGAAAACTGCCCTATTTACAACTGCATCAAAAAGAATAAAATAACTGGGAATACATTTAACTAAGGAGGTTAAAGACCTGTATACTAAAAACTATGACCCTGATGAAAGAAATTAAAGAAGACACAAATAAATGGAAAGATATTCTGTGCTCATGGATTAGAAGAATTAATATTGTTAAAACATCCATACTACCCAAAGCAGTGTACAGATTAAATGCAATCCCTATGAAAATTCCAATGGCATTTTTCACAGAATTAGAACAATCCTAAAATGTGTATGGAACCAAAATATACCTTGAATAGCTAAAGTAATCTTGAAAAAGAATAAAAAAGCTGGAGGCACCATATCAGAAATTTGTAATATAATTTAAAACTATATCACAAAGCTATAGTAATCAAAACAGTATGGTACTGACATAAAACAGACATATAGATCAATGGAATAGAACAGAGAACCCAGAAATAAACCCATTCACATATGGTCAATTAATTTATGACAAAGGAGCCAAGAATGTACAATGGGGAAAGGACAATCTCTTCAATAAATGGTGCTGGGAAGACTGGACAGCCACAGGCAAAAGAATGAAACTGGACCACTATCTTAAACCATACACAAAAATCAAATCAAAATGGATTAAGGACTCGAATAAGACCTGAAACCATAAAACGCTTAGAAAACATAGGTGGTAAGCTCCTTGACATTAGTCTTGGTGATGGTATTTTGGATTTCACACCAAAGGCAATAAAAGCAAAAATAAACAAGTAGGGCTATATCAAATTAAAAGGCTTCTGCGCAGCAAAGGAAACCATCAACAAAATGAAAAGGCTACATACTGAATGGAAGAAAATATGTGCAAATCATATATCCAATAAGGGGTTAATATCCAAAACATGTAAACAACTCACACACCTCAACAGCAAAGAAAAAACAAAACAGAATCCAATTAAAAAAATGGGCTGAGGTTATGAACAGACATTCTTCCCAAGGAAGCCACACAGAAGATGGCCAACAGGTACATGAAAAGATACTTAATGTTGCTAATCATCAGAGAACTGCAAATCAAAATCACAATGAGATAGCACCTCACACTCTTAGAAATGGCTGCTATGAAAAACAAAACAAACAAAAACCCAAGAGACGACAGCTGGCTAGGGTGTGGAGAAAACGGAGCCCTTGTGCACTGTTGATAGGAATGTAAATTGGCACAGCCACTATGGAGAACAAAATTAAAACGAGAACTACCATATGATCCAGCAATTCCACTTTTGGATTTTTATTCAAAGAACACAAAAACACTAACTTGAAAAGATATTTATTGCAGCATTATTTACAACAGCCAAGATACAGCAACAACCTAAGTATCCACCAATGGATACATGGATAAAGAAAATATGGTGTGGGGCTTCCCTGGTGGCCCAGTGGTTGAGAGTCCGCCTGCTGATGCAGGGGACACAGGTTCGTGCCCCGGTCCAGGAAGATCCCACATGCCGCGGAGCGGCTGGGCCCATGAGCCATGGCCGCTGAGTCTGCGCGTCCGGAGCCTGTGCTCCACAACGGGAGAGGCCACAACAGTGAGAGGCCCACGTACCGCAAAACAAAAACAAAAAGAAAAAGAAAATATGGTGTGTACATATATACAATGGAATACTATTCTGCCATAAAAAAGAATGAAATCTTGCCACCTTGAGAGCGTTATGATAAATGAAATAAGAGAAAGACAAACACCATATGATCTCACTTAATGTGGAATCTAAAAAAACAAACAACTTTAAGCTCATTGATACGGAGAACAGATTGGTGGTTGCTGGGGGTGGGGAGGAAGGGTCAGAGGGTGGGAAAAATGAGCGAAGGGAGTCAAAAAGGCACCAACTTCCAGTTATAAAATAAATGAGTCATGGAGATGTAATGCACAGCATGGTGACTATAGTTAATGATATTGTACTGCACATTTGAAAGTTGCTACAAGAGTAAATCCTAAAAGTACTCATCAGAAGAAAAAAAATTCTATAACGATATATGGTGATGGATGTTAACAAAAAAACAGCATGCTATTATTAACATAAAGTTTTAAAAATATACAAAACAGTAGTATGTATCAGTGCTTCCCAACTTATTTATATCATGGCACACAGAAAATAGTAATATTTGTATGGTACACTAGGCTAAATGAACAAGGCTAGTAATAATATTTACTCTTCCAAAGACTGAGAGGATCAACATCTTGGCAAACTTGTAAATCATCCATGGCACTCAAGTTGAAAAGTTCAGCTCTATACTGTTTAGGGATCTGTCGATATACAGTAAAAGTAAAAATGAAATGCATTGAATAATCATCAAATTTAGGTTACGTTTGAGGGGAGGGAAGGATATGCATTGAACAAAGAGTTACAGGGGTTTTCAATTGTAATACTGCTTTTTAAATTTGGTGGTAAAAACGTAGGTGTTTACTGTATTATTTTATATATAAATATATATTTACATATATATTTTTTAAATAAAAAGAAAAGAATGGGAAACAAAGTGCATTTAGTAAACATAAGCTAATTTTTCAAGCTTAGCCTAGCAAGAGAGATAAACAGGGTGGTAGCTAGCAGGGAAAAAGAGCTGCTGGGTGGGTAGATGAATCATTTTCTTTTTTTAAGGTTATAAAATAGCAGCCAGGGACTTCCCTGGTAATGCAGTGGTTAACAATCTGCCTGCCAATGCAGGGGACACGGGTTCGATCCCTGGTCCGGGAAGATCTCACATGCCACGGAGCAACTAAGCCTGTGCGCCACAACTCCTGAGCCTGCGCTCTATAACCTGCAAGCCGCAACTACTGAAGCCTGTGTGCTTAGAGCCCTGCTCTGCAACAAGAGAAGCCACTGCAATGAGAAGCCCGCGCACCACAACTAAGAGTAGCCCCTGCTAGCCACAACTAGACAAAGTCCGCATGCAGCAATGAAGACCCAAAGGCAGCCAAATAAATAAATAAATAAAACTAAAATAAATAAATAAATAGCAGCCAGTAGAGAGGTGCCCTGGACCCAAAGTATGGGGGTAATTAATGAAATACCATCTCAAAGGAGGTAAGAAGTGATGGGATCCAACGACAGGTAGACATATTAGTATTAAATAAGAAAAGGGCCACCTCTTTCTGTGATACATATAGGTAACCTTGGTTTTTGTTTTGTATTGTTTTTGCTTTCATAGAGAGGACAATAAGTTGACTTGTGAAGCAGAAGGAAAGGTCAGTGCCCAAGAATAAGGGAAATGATACTAAATAAGGGGTTTAAAAAATTGGTACAATATAAAATAATGTAGTTGATATATACTAACAAATCAAAATTCAGTTCAGGTAGATATACTTGCAGAAAACTGTCTGAGGCTATACAATCCACCAATTTTTTCTGGACAAGTGATTTTCAAAACGTGCTCAGGGCTCTAATCACTCTGCAAAGGTGCCATAGAAAATCTCTCAGAATACTGAGAAAGGGAGGGAGCTGAGTTAGTAGCACTCCAGATACATGGCCCCAATTCAATCCCACTTTTTCTTATGTTATGTATGGAGCTTTCTGATAAGATTTCATATGAAGAAGGGCTCTACAACGAAACCACTATGAAATTTTACCCTAGCCAGACCTACAGGCCCAAAAGCAAATAATTTTGACTTCTTACAGTAGTACACTTAAATAATAGGCAATTGGCTGACACTGAAAAATACTATTTTTTAAAAAAAAACCTGCCCTATGAAACCACTGTCCTATTTATAATAAAGATATTGTTGAGGATGTTAATCAATAGTGTCCTCTGTATAAGGGCTCAAGGGATAAATGTATTTCTCTGATCTTGATACCAGGCCAAATTATGCTTCCCATGTGCAATTAGTTTGTTTTTACCTTAGGGACAATGTAAATGAAGACACTGATCTTGTTTCCCAATATGAACTGGCTTCTAGAAAACCTAGTGCCAAATTGGCAGCCCGGGTCTAACAAATGGACAAGGCCATACAGAATTTATTTTCTTTAAAATCTCTCTCCTAGTTTCAACACATATCTCTAACCTTTGTTTACCCTCCACCTGAATTTTCTCAAGACCACTCAAATTGCTATCCAGCCACCCCCCTACCTCATCCCAAGAGATACAAGGCAGAGTTTGGCTGTGACAGGTATGGGAGCGGAAAGTCAGAGCAGGAACACTAAGAAATCCCTATCTCTGAGGCCCAGGTGCAGAGGACCTGCCTAAGATGAGGTTAAATAAGAACTGAGAACCACCCCTTACCACAACCAAAGACTAAAGAGATATGACAACTAAATGCAATACTTGGCCCTAAACTAGATGCTGTACTGAGAGGGGAAATATATTATCATGAACATCAACAGGCTAATAAAATAGGAATATTCCATTAGAATATGGAAAACTGGAATTGGAATATCAACTGACAAAATCCAGATATGGAATGTAAACTGTACTTTGGCAATGTAAGAGACTATTTCTTTTTTTTTCTTTTATTGAAGTATGTTGATTTACAATGCTGTGCCAATCTCTGCTATACAGCAAAGTAATTCAGTTATACACATGTACACATTTATTAAAATATTTTTTCCATTATGGTTTATCACAGGATTTTGAGTATAGTTCCCTGTGCTATACATTAGGACCTTGTTGTTTAGCCATTCTAAATGTAATTGTTTGCATCTACCAACCTGAAACTCCCAGTCCGTCCCTCTCCCTCCCCCACTCCCCCTTGGCAACCACAAGTCTGTTCTCTATGTCTATGAGTCTATTTCTATTTTGCAGATAGGTTCATTTGTGCCACATTTTAGATTCCACACATAAGTAATATATGGTGTTTGTCTTTCTCATTCTGACTTACTTCACTTAGTATGATAATCTCTAATTGCATCCATGTTGCTGCAAATGGCATTTCATTCTTTTTTATGGCTGAGTAGTCCATTGTATATATGTACCACATCTTCTTTATCCATTCATCTGTCAATGGACATTTAGTTGTTTCCATGTTTTGGCTATTGTGAACAGTGCTGCTATGAACATACAGGTGGATGTATCTTTTCGAATTATAGTTTTGTCTGGGTATATTCCCAGGAATGGGATTGCTGAATTATATGGTAATTCTATTTTTAGTTTCCTGAGGAACCCCCAAACTGTTCTCCATAGTGGCTGTACCAATTAACATTCCCACCAACAGTGTAGGAGGGTTCCCTTTTCTGCACACCCTCTCCAGCATTTGTTATTTATAGACTTTTTAATGATGGCCATTCTGACCGGTGTAAGGTGGTACCTCACTGTAGTTTTGATTTGCATTTCTCTATTAATCAGTGATGTTGAGCATCTTTTCATGTGCCTACTGGTCATCTGTAAGTCTTCTTTGGAAAAATGTCTATTAAGGTCTTCTGCCCATTTTCAATTGGGTTGTTTGGTTTTTTGTTACGGAGTTGTATGAGCTCTTTGTATATTTTGGAGATTAAGGCCTTTTGGGCTTAATATTTGCTTAATTTGCAAATATTTTCTCCCATTCTGAGGGTTGCCTTTTTGGGCTTTTTTGTTTTTTATGGTTTCCTTTGCTGTGTAAAAGCTTGTAAGTTTGATTAGGTGCCCTTTGTTTTTGTTTTTATTTCTATTGCCTTGGGAGATTGACCTAAGAAAACTTTGGTATGATTTATGTTAGAGAATGTTTTGCCTATGCTTTCTTCTAGGAGTTTTATGGTGTCATGTCTTATGTTTAAGTCTTTAAGCCATTTTGAGTTTACTTCTGTGCATGGTGTGATTCATTGATTTACATGCAGCTGTTCAACTTTTCCAGCACCCCTTGCTGAAGAGGCTGTTTTTTTCCCATTTTATATTCTTGCCTTCTTTGTCGAAGATTAATTGACCGTAGGTGTGTGAGTTTATTTCTGGGCTCTCTATTCTGTTCCATTGATCCGTATGCCCGTTTTGATTTCTGTAGCTTTGTAGTACTGTCTGAAGTCTGGGAGAGTTATGCCTCCTGCTTTGTTTTTCTTCCTCAGGATTGCCCTAGCAATTCTGGGTCTTTCATGGTTCCATACAAAATTTTGAATTATTTGTTCCAGTTCTGTGAAAAATGTCATGGGTAATTTGACAGGGATCACATTAAATCTGTAGATTGCTTTGGGTAGTATTGCCATTTTAACAATATTAATTCTTCCAATCCAAGAGCATGTGGTATCTTTCCATTTCTTTGAATCCTCTTTTATTTCCTCTATTAATGTTTTATAGTTCTCAGCATATAAGTCTTTCACCTCCTTGATCAGGTTATTCCTAGGTATTTTATTTTTTCAGGTGCAATTTTAAAAGGTATATATATATTTTACATTCCCTTTCTAGTATTTCATTGTTAGTGTAAAGGAATGCAACCAACTTCTGAATGTTAATCTTGTATCCTGCTACTTTGCTGAATTCATTTATTAGATCTAATAGTTTTTGTGTGGAGTCCTTAGGGTTTTCTATATACAGTATGTCATCTGCATATAGTGACAATATTAGCTCTTCCCTTCCAATTTGGATACCTTTTATTTCTTTTTCTTGTCTGACTGCTATGGCTAAGACTTCCACTATTATGTTGAAGAGAAGTGGTGAGAGTGGGCATCCCTGTCCTGTTCCAGATTTTAATGGGAAAGCATTCAACTTTTCACCCTTGAGTATTATACTGGCTGTGGGTTTGTCATAAATGGCATTTATTATGTTGAGATATGTTCCCTCTATCCCCACTTTGGTAACAGTTTTTATCATGAATGGATGTTGAATTTTGTCAAATGCTTTTCCTGGATCTACTGAGATAATCATGTGGCTTTTTACTTTTCTTTTGTTAATGTGGTATATTACATTGACTTGCGTATCTTGAACCATCCTTGTGAACCTGGGATGAATCCACTTGGTTGCGGTATATGATCTTCTTTATATGTTGTTGGATTCAGTTTGCTAATATTTTGTTGAGAAATTTTTCATCTATATTCATCAAAGATATGGCCTGTAATTTTCTTTCTTGGTGGTGTCTTTGGTTTTGGTATCAGAGTGATGGCGGCTTCATAGAATGTCTTTGGGAGTGTTCCCTCCTTTTCAATCTTTTGGAAGAGTTTGAAAAGAATCAGTGTAAGTTCTTCTTTGTATGTTTGGTAGAATGTGCCTGTGAAGACATCTGGTCCTGGACTTTTGTTTGTAGGAAGTTTTTTTTAATTACAGATTCTATTTCAATTCTAGTGATCAGTCTGTTCAAATTATCTATTTATTTTTGATTCAATTTTGGGCAGGCTGTATGTTTCTAGAAAGTTGTCCACTTCTTCTAGGTTGTCAAATTTCTTGGTACATAATTGTTCATAGTACTCTCCTACAGTTTTTTGTACTTCTGCGGTATCGGCTGAGATTTCTCCTTTTTCATTTCTTACTTTGTTTATTTGGGATCTCTCTCTTTTCTTCTTGGTGAGCCTGGACAGAGGTTTGTCAATTTTGTTCACCCTTTCAAAGAACGAGCTCTTGGTTTTGTTGGTTTTTTCCTATCGTTTTTTTAATCTCTATTTTATTTATTTCCTCCCTGATCTTAATTCTTTGCTTCCTTCTGCCAATTTTAGGTTTTGTTTGTTCTTCTTTTTCTAATTCTTTTAGGTGGTAGGTTAGGTTGTTTACTTGAGATTTTTCTTGTTTTTTGAGGCAGGCCTGTATCACTATGAATGCCCTCTAACAACTGCTTTTGCTGGATTCCATACATTTTGTATGGTTGTTTTCATATTCGTTTGTGTAAGAGACTATTTCTACTCTTTGGAAATACACACTGAAGTATTTACAGGTCATGATCTTACTGTCAAATAGTTCAGAAAAAAATTGTGTACATATGTGTACACATACACACACACTGTATTATTTTTAATTTTCAAATTTTTATAAGTTTGAAATTATTTCCAAATAAAAAGTTAATTAAAAAAAAGGAATAGAAGTCTTTGTTGCAACAGTAAGCTACAGACTAGTGGATCCCTATAACTGGGTCTGAATTCTTACAGGCAGCATGAATCCATAAACATGTCAGATTGTTCCATATAAATAAATGTTCAGTAATCTTCCATATGTACGTGTCAACTGCTATGAATGATAATATAAAAATGTATTTAAAAGTATAACTAAATTCATAGCATCTCTGAGGTATTAGATATTTTCTTAAAAAATTGATAATAAAAGTAAAATTATTTTGTGAAATAACAAAATTTGCCTTTAAGTGTCCCCTTACGTGAAATAAGGAACTTCTTACTATTCATCATCGGAGAGAACTATGATGATGCTTTCCATAGCTGTAACAAAATGGCAACAAAATACAACATAGGATCTTCAAATAATATAAAGTTAAAAGGAATAAGAATGAAAAAAAATCAAGCTTTAAAAGATTCAGGAGGTTTTGGTGGTAAGACAACACAGACCCAAATTTAATAAAGATAACTAAAAGTACTTTGTTCAGCTTTAAACACTAAGAAACACTGCATTATTACTAAACATTGCATTATTACTAGACACGGTTTTAACAGCAAACAACAAAATATGGAGGAAGGAGAAGAGACATTTTGGATGTCTTCAAATGCCAACAGTAGGATCTGGCTGCCAAGAATCTAATGCAATATTAAGTAGCACTAATTAAAATATTATTTAGGAAGATAATAATCCAACTCTGTACTAGTCAGAGCACACATGAAGTAATATGCTCAATTCTAAACCTCAGGACTCCTGCTTATGGCCCTGAGAATAGTTTGTATCAGACTAACCCCCCTCTTGCAGAGAAAAACTGTGAAACCTGGTGAAAATAAAGGCAGCAACTGTTTAAATACATTGGAGATCAACCAAGATAGTGGACACTTGAGAAGCCAGAATTCTGTTGGGGAGGGAAGCACAATGAAAAGAGCCCACCATACACCTCTACTTCTTCCCTTGGGACATATGCAAATCTCCCACAAGGGAAATAAGAGCCCCTCAGAAAACAGCCACTTTAGATAGAAACCTGCAGTCTTATTAGTGGAGGGAACAAACAAGACAGTATTTACGGCTGCAACATTAGCTGGAAGGTGAGGAAAGTATTCCAGAGGGACAACCAAAAACTCTGCATACATATTCTGCTCAAAACTCTGGCTGACCACCCCCGGACACACACTGGACATGTGTCAGGTAGCCTCTAAGCCAGCTGGCTAGGCTAAAAGAGAAGAGGATTTGAGGTTTGAGTGCAGTCAAATTAATTGCCTGCGAAAACAAAAATGAATATTCTCAACAGAAATATAACAGAATCCATAATCTCTAAACATATTATTCAATCTGCATAATACGATCCCAAAGTACTAGGCCAGTGATTCTTAAAATGTGATCTGCATATTCCTGTAAGTCCCAAGACCCTTTCAGGGGTCTGCAAGGTCAAAAATATTTTCATGGTAATACTAAAGTGTTATTTGTCCTTTTCTCTCTCATTCTATCACAATGCTACAGTGCAGTTCTCCAGTGGTTACATGACTGTTTGAGGAAATCACCTCTCTGATAACTACCAGAAGGTATGCATCTGTATTTCTGTGTTACCTAAAAATGTTTAAAGTAGTAGGTTTTAAGTATAAATATGTATGTTTAGAGAGATTAACTCAGTTTGTTCTCAGTACAGTAGCTTGTGCTCTTATAGTTGTAATTTCTGTAACCTCATTATCATCCAATAAATTGATATTTGGAATCCCAAAGATTTCCCTGTGCCTACAAGGAAACACAAGAAGTACATTTTGTTACCTTATATGGCAATAAAAAATGTTTTGCAAATTTTTATATACTTTAAAATTTATCTAAAACTATAATTTTAGATTTTGCTAATATTTATACTAAAATACAGAAGACTCACTTTCCCAACCCACAGCTCCAACATCTACATCAAAAGATGCTGATAAAGATGAAACTGATAATAGAGATCTCTAACTTATGGAAAAGAGGAATCTATTCTAAAAAATATTGTGTAAAATTAAAAATAAGTGAAAATATGATGAAAGTTATCTTTCTCTTGGCTTCAGAGATGTTAATAATTTATGTTACTGTGTCTTTTGCAACAGAAATGATGGCCATTTTGAAAATAATTCCATTTAGCGAAAAATTAATTGAATGTTTTATTTTTAACACAGATGTGATGAGTTTAAAAGTAAAAAATTGTTTAGCTTTTCAAACCAGGAAGGAAAAAGTCACTGAAGCATCATATGGGTTATCATATTTCATTGGCTAGACAAGCACAGTTGCTAAAAGACTAATAAAGGTGACCTTGCTAAATGCCTGCTAGATGAAAAATCAGTGAAAGAAACTATGGCACTGCCACATTCCAATGATACAGGAACTTGCTGAATAAAAGATTCAACTGTAAACATGAATATTAAGTTAATAAATCATCTGCAAAATTGTACTTTTGCCTAACAAAGAGACAAATCTATATAGTTGGGTTTTGTGTTTTAATTGTATTTGTCCAGTATCAATAACAACTAAATACTGAAGAATTCCTGTATGTGAATGCTTGGCAACAAACAAAAGTGGTACTGAAAAATTCAAAGTATTAAGTAACATTTTTGGATCTCATGGTTTATCCTAGAAAAACTGTATTGACTTTTGCACTGATGATGTAAAAATAACAGTGGGTAAAACTGCTGCCTTAGCATTAAGTAAGACAGTTGCGCCAAACTGTACTAGTTGTCACTGCATTCTCCATGGCCACATACAGTTTAAAAAAAAAAGAAAACCTGGTTTCACTTAACAACGCCCTTGATGAAGTAGTAAAAATTATTAGTTTTATTAAATCTTCACCTTTGAGTACACATCTTTTTAGTATTCTGTGTGACAAATCACGAAGTATGCAAAGTACTTCCATTGCATACAAAAGCACAATGATTGTCTTGAGGAAAATGGCTCGTGTGATGGTTTGAGTAAACCACCCACATTTTCATGGATCACCATTTCCACTTCAAAGAACAACTGATAGATATTTGGAGTTTTGGCAGACATTTTATTGAAAATGAATGAGGTGAGCTTATCAATTCCTAGAAAACAAAGTTTTTGTTGCCATGGACAAAATTTGTGAATTAAGTTGATAATTAGAATTTTTTAAAAACTTGTATCCATGAATATGAACTGTAAAGACTCCTCTAATGAGATGAGTGGTGATATTGATGAAGGTAATGTTTTGATATTGATAAAATGTGTCAACATTTGAAAGATCTACAAAACTCACTAAAGGTTATTTTCTAAATGTTACAGGATAGTGAAAGATCCATTCGAAGTACAATACAGACCAACAGATTTTAATGTAAGGGTATGAAAAGTTCATTGATATGTTTCAGATTCCACACTGCCAATACCCTTTAAGAATTTACTCCTTGCCAAGTTCTGATATAGTGTAAAAGAAGAATATCTACAATTTTATGAAAAGGCTATTAAAATACTCCTTTCTTTCTATATATCTGTGTGATGCTGGATTTTCTTCATATACTTCAATCAAACCAATATAAAACAACACAGTTAGTAGAAACGAGAATCTAGCAGTTTTCTACTAAGCCAGATATCAAGTCAAAAATGTAAAAAAATACCACTATTCTCATAAAATTTCTTTTGTTTTGGAAGACAGTTATCTTCACTAAAATGTTATTTATATTAAAAGAAATGGCTTTACTGTTGTTATTTTCAAAAGAATATTTTAAAATTTTCTCAGTTTGAATTTCTAATATAAGAAATATCAATAGATATAACCCAAATAAACAAAAGCTCTGAGAGCCCTAAATAAATTTTAAAAGTAAGGATCCCTAAGACAAAAAATTTGAGAACCATTGTACTACAAACATAATGAAACAGGAAAGTGTGAAAATACAAAGGACATCAACCCTGAAATAACCCAGAACTTGGAATTAGTACACAAGGATTTAAAAGCAGCTATTACAAGTATGGTCAAGGATGTAAAGGAAGATACCTGTAATGACTGCACAGATAAGAAATCTCAGCAGAGAAATGAAACTATAAAAAGAACCAAATGAAAATTTAGAACTAAAAAATACAAAATCAGAAATTTCCTAGATGGGTTTAATAGTATATTAGAAATTATAAAAGAGTCAGTAACCTTGAAGATAGACCAATAAAATTATTCAATCTGAAGAACAGAGGCGAAAAAAAAACATGAAAAAGAATGAACAGAACTTAAGTAACCTACAGAAGAATATAAAGATATCTAAAATATGTGCAACTGGAGTCCTAGAATAAAAGTAGAGAAAAATAATGTGGCATAGTGTTCTATGTCAACAGGCCAAATCTGGACTGCCATCTGTTTTTGTACATAAAGTTATAATGGAATACAACTCATTCACTTACTTACAAGTCTATGGCTGCTTCTGCTCTACAACAGAAGAGTTAAGTAATTACAACAGAGACTATGGCCAATTAAACCAAAAATACTTCCTATGTGATTTACAGATAGCTTGCTGTCCCCTGGTCTAGATCTTTTATGTCCTTACTGAAATTTTTCATCTAGTTATTCTATCAATTACTGGGAGAAGGTATTAAACCCTCCAACTATAATTATGGATTTGTTTATTCCTCACTTTAGTTCTGTCAGATTTTGCCTGATGTATTTTGAAATTCTGTTATTGGGCAGTTACACATTCATGATAGTTCTTTCTGATAAATTGATCCTTTTATCATTACATAATGGCCTCTTTATGTTTGGCAGTACCCATTGTCTTGAAGTTTGCTTTATCTGATATTAAAAAAGACAAACCAGATTTCTTATGCTCACTATTTGTATGGTGTATTTTTTTCTATCTAAAATGTATTTCTTTTAGGTAGCATATAGCTGAGTCTTGCTTTTTATACATCTGGTAATCTCTGCTTTTTGACTGGAATATTGAGTTCATTTACACTTTTCTCTCACTGCTTTTAAGAATTTATTTTTATCAGTACTGAAGTGGATGTACATTATGAGTTTTGAATACAATTATATCAACCATAAAAATAGACCAAACAATTCTGCTTGTCCATCAGAAAACAATTCTTGATCATGAGATTTCAGGTCTTCGTTTTGTTCTCATTTATAGTAATAAAAGGTGTTTGCTGATCATTAACTGGAGAAAACTGCAAAGTCAGTGAATCTGGAAACTAACATTTATGACATACAGATGGCCAAGAGGCACATGAAAAGATGCTCAACACTGCTAATTATTAGGGAAATGCACATCAAAACTACAATGAGGTATCACCTCATACCAGTCATAATGGCCATCAACAAAAATTCTACGAACAACAAATGTCAGAGAGGGTGTAGAGAAAAGGGAACCTTCCCACACTGTTGGTGGGAATATAAACTGGTACAGTCACTACGGAGAACAGTATGAAGATTCTTTAAAAAACTAAAAATAGAGCTACCATATGATTTAGCAATCCCACTCCTGGGCATATATCCGGAGAAAACCATTATTCAAAAAGATACATGCACTCCAATGTGCAATGCAGCACTATTTACAATAGCCAACACATGGAAGCAACCTAAATGTCCATCGACAGGTGAATGGGTAAAGAAGATGTGGTACATATATACAATGGAATATTACTCAGCCATTAAAAAGAATGAAATAATGCCATTTGCAGCAACATGGATGAAACTGGAGATCATCATACTAAGTGAAGTAAGTCAGAGAAAGACAAATATCATATGATATCGCTTATATGCAGAATCTAAGAAAAAATGATACAAACGTACTTATTTATAAAACGGAAACAGACTCACAGACTTAGAGAACCAACTTATGGTTACCAGAGTAAAAGGGTGGGGGGTATGAACAGACTGGGAGTTTGGGACTGACATGTACACACTGCTATATTTAAAATAGATAACCAAAAAGGACCTACTGTATAGCACAGGAAACCCTGCTCAGTACTCTGCTAATAACCTAAATGGGAAAAGAATTTGAAAAAGAAAAAAGTTTCAATAGGGAATGCAGCAAGGAGATCTGATGTTGGTTAAATTATGGACTCTTTCCAATTAGTTGGCTCTCCCTCCAAAGCAAATGTACTAAAAATAAAATGACTTCCTTTTTGAAAAAAATTTTTTTCTTTTTATCATCCTGTAAACAATTTGACTATTACATGCCTTGTAGTTTCATTCCTGTTTCCTGGTCTTGAGGTTTGTTGAGCTTCTGAGACCTGTGGATTTATAGTTTTCATCAAATTTGGACATTCTATGGTCATTATTTCTTCCAATAGTTTTCCTGATCCAATTACACATATATTAGGCCTCCTAAAGTTGTCCCATAGCTCACCAAGGCTCTGTCCATTTTTTTCCTGTGTTTTCAAAATTTTCTGTGTTTCATTTTGGACAGTTTTTGCTGCCATATCTTCAAGTTCACTAATCTTTATTCTTGTAGTGGCTAATGGCAGGATAAACATGCTTTTCAAGTGCACAAGGTATATTCACCAAGATAGAGCATTTGTTAGGCCATAAAATAAGACTCAATGAATTCTAATACTGAAATATTAAAGAGATGCTCACCAAAATTAAATTTGAAATCAGTAATAGAAAGCTATCTAGGAAAAAAAATCACAAATATATAGAAATTAAACATTCTTAATTTTCTAAATTAGAAAATTTTTTTAACGAATGATGAAAATATATCAAAATTTGTGGGATGCATCTAAAGTACTATTTAGAGGGAAATTTGTGTCTTTAATATTTACATTTAAAAACAAGCAAAATACAAAATTAATGAAGTAAAGTTCTACCTTAAGAGCAAGGTAAACCCAAAGTAATTAGAAGGAAGAAAATTAAGAGCAAAAATCAATAAAAAGAAAACAATGAAAAAAATTAACAAAGCTAAGAGTTGGTTCATTGGTGTAGCTGCTCTGCAAAACAGTGTGGCAGTTCCTCAAAGGTTAAACATAAAGTTACCATATGAAAAGCAATTCCACTCCTCAGTACATATCCAAGAGAAATGAAAACATATGTCCACACAAAAACCTGTACATGAATGTTCCTATCTGCATTATTCATAAGAGCCAAAAAGTAAAAGCAGCCCACACACACACAAACCAATCTTACACAGATTTTTCCTTCAGAAAATATAGCAGGAGGGAATATCTTTCAACTCATTTTATGAAGCCAGCATAATGCCAATACCAAAATTAGACAAAGATATTGGGTGGGGGGGATTACAGATTATTTTGATAAAGACAGACCTAAAAATCTTTAAAAAAATATTAGTCAATCAAAACCAGCAATGTATTAAAAGGATAACATATCATGATCAAGTAGGGTTTACCACAGTAACTCAAGGTGGTTTAACATTCAAAAATCAACCAATGTAATTCACCAAATTAACAGAAAAAAGGGAAAAAAACATGATCATTTCAACAGATGCAGAGAAATATTTGACAAAATTCAACAACCATTCACGATAACAACTCTCAGCAAATCAGGAACAGAAGGGAAGTTCCTCATCTTGATACCATTAAAATAAACAGGCAAGCCACAGATTGGGAGAAAATATTTGCAAAACATATATGACAAGTAACATATCTGGAATAGATTTTTTAAAAAACTTCTACAACCCAATAACAAAAAGACAAGCAATTCAATAAAAAAGGTGCCATACATCTGAACAGATACTTTGTAAGGAAGACATCTGAGTGGCCAATAACACAACAGTGTTCATCATCACAGATATCAGGAAAATGCAAATTAAAACCACAATAAAGTACACCACTACACAAGCACCTGAACAGCTAAAATACCAAATGTTGGTGAAAATGAGGAGCAAGTGGAACCCAGATACATAGTTGGTGAAAATATAAAACTGTACAACTACTTTGGGAAGAAATGATCCAGAGGGGTGTCAGAGTCCAAGCAAGGTAGGTAGGGTTATCTATATAGGAGGGCTGAATGTTCAGTGCAGGGTGTGGGAGCCTGAGTGGGGCAAGGAGAGCATTTGTGCAGGTTAGCGTATTGGCAGGGTCCAGGTTTTTTACTGCCAATGAAAGGCATTACAAACAGGGAAAGGGAGAGTCAGAATTGACCTTGGAGTGGAATTGGTGATGTCACTGTGAACTCATGGTTTTCAATGTAGATAGACTGATAGTGAAATAGATATAAATGTTTGTATGTGTATATGAATACATATGTGTGTATATCTGCATACATATATACATACCTACACACATTCCCTAGCTTTTTTCACTGAGGGGTCCTGGGAACAGCAACGAGCACAATTAATATCCAGATGTCAGCTTCATACTATTCTTCACTAAAAGGAGCCAGAACTCCCTGGAGAAAAGACTGATGCCAGGGCTGGGATAGGAAAGGTACAAAAGGCCTGGAACATCTTACTCTGCCAGTAAGTAAGAAAGGCCTCAAAGAATTATGGGAACATGTCAAGAAGATACAGAAGCCACCTTGAAGGGGTTCTCACTGGCCAAATGTGGAACAATTTTTACATCAATTAAAATAATAACAACAGATTTTCACCCATTGAATAAAACAGGAACCATAAGTCCTATTATAAAGAAATGAATATTTATTTAACATTCATTTATAAATAAATATAAATAAATAAACTGAAAGTGAGGAGAACTGGAATATTCACATCATTTCAAAGTACCTCCTCATAAAACATTTATTAATTACAAAGGGAAAAATAACTTTACAGTGGAGAGGTTTGACAGATATCAAAGCCTTTAACATATTTAAATTCCTTATGAAAAATTTAACCAAATGGTCAAAGTGAAAATCTAATAAGACACAGTGAAACTGTGTACCATCTGATAGTATGAAATACATCCTTTTGCTATATAGGACATTATTGGGACAACTGGCAAAACCTGAACAAGGTCTGATGATTTGATAGTATTAATGTAAATTGATGTTAATCTCCTAATTTTAAAAGTTGTATTGTGGCTTTATAGGACAATGTCCTACATATTTGGAGATGATGGAGAATCATCTCAGCAACTTACTCTCACGTAGTCCACAAAAATAAAGGCTTTTACTCTGTCCTTGAAAGTTTTCTGTAAACTTGAGATCATCTCAAAAAGGCTTTAAAGTCTTAAAGAAAAATACACACACACACAAAAATAAATATGTACACATATATATACATGTCAAACTCTAACTCAGAGTTAATGAATCAGAATCTCTGGGGCTTACATGATTTATGTTAAAGAAAGTCTTCAAAGCCTTTAATGTATTTAAATTCCTTATGAAAAATTTTCAATAATCCTATATTCATGACAGTAATGTTGAAGAAAGCTGACTGTATGGCATTTATTTACAATACAGGTAAGGATGCCACTGGTCATTCCCTGTCATTCTGCTATCCTACTTAATAACAAGTGTGTTGTTACTGAAAAGTCAATGTAAATAAAAGTTTGTCTCCCACCATACTTCCTTGTAGAAGTATTATTGATTAGGAAGGTTGTGGGTCTGATTTTTTGTAAATAAATTCAAGCCTAAAGATTATCTATTCATGTAAACTAGGACAAACAAAATTTCTACCAAAAAAATACCTATGTGCCACAGCTCATTAAATGCTAGGGAAGGCTTGAGCTTACTTGCTCAATAAATGCTCTCACAGCCTGACTAATGCAGTATCACAAGCAAATGGGTCACATGGTTTTGTGACTTTGTTTATTGAGTAACTATTTTACATTCTGAGATCTTATCTGACTTCAAATAAGCTGAATAACACAAAAAGCATTAACCATCAATACGTTAGATCTTATAAAAATTAAAAATTTCTGCTCTTCAAAAGAAAGTGAATAAAGAAGCAATAAAAAGACAAAGAACCCAATTTTAAAATGGGCAAAAGACTGAACACTCTTCAAAACAAACTTCAAAAGCAAGACAAATTTTTTGCCTATTTTGAAACTTTGAATGAACCTCTGATGGAACAGGGCACTGAGATATGAGATTTTTAAAAACAGATATGACTTAATATCCTGTTTTGAAATACATTAAAAAAATTTTGAAATACATTAAAAAAATTTTGAAATATATAAAAAAATTCATTTTCCTCCACACAATAAAGACTTAAACTGGCTGAGAATTGTATTCACTGAAAAACCTGAATCATCTAAGAAATGTGAACAATCATTAGATATTGTTAGTGATTCAACTTTGAAACCAAAGTATTCCTTTTGTAAGTTTTGGATAGTTTTAACTGAATAGTCTAGTATCACTTACCCATATGGATAAGAATTTTCTGAATTTCATGCAACTAGACATAATACAGAAATAAACTAGGTGTTCAGGAAGATATAAGACCACAGTTGTCACTCACGGCTCCCAATTTTGAGATTCTGTGTTCATTAATATAGATTCATCAGTTTTACTGATAGATTTTATAATATATAGGCTTTATGGTAAATAAATGTTAACGTGAACTTGTAAAATCCATTTAATAATAAAATGCTGCTTCTATCAATTTTATATTTAGTGTTGTGACATAAATTTGATAAACTATTCCACTGCTTTAAAAAATGTGAAAAACAATGCTGGATTTAAGAACTGCTCTGTGTTTTACTGAGGCCAAGAAATCCACAGACCTGTGAGAAGGACACATTCACCATGGTAATGGCTAACTGCTTAGGTACATTGAATAGGGCACCAATCACAGGGATGATTGTTCCACAAATATATACAGTTCTTATCCCCATAGAATTCTGCATGGCATATTTTATTGCGATACTTACCGGTGCTACTATTTTTCCTGTCTGTCCAACTTGCATGTCATTGGGAACAAAGCCAGCATCAACAGCAGCACGAGACGCACCAACTAAGGAAAAAATATTTGTCATTTTTTTAAGCTCTATTATTCAACTAGTTGGAATATTCACTGATAACAGTAAAAAAAAAAAAAAAGATTGATATAGTACATACATAAAACATACATTATAACCTGTTTGGGACGTCATTATATAATGCTCCTTTACACTGTAACTTCACAGCTTTTAAAGAAAGGTATTATAATATCTTTACCCCTAGGACCAGATAAAGAAGAGTTACATACAACACAAGATAAAGGCTTAACCAGTATTTTCTATCTAAAAATAAAAATGAGAATTTAACTAGCCTTCTATCCTCATTCAGCAGGAGTCAAAAGGGGCCCTGTACTTGGAGAAAAGGTACCCCACTCCCAGCAGGGGTCAACAATGAGCCTCAGGTCCTCTTCATCTCCATCTAGAGAGGACAAAAAGGGGGAGCCCTAGTGAATACTCCTCACTACCTCTTAACACTCACAGACTCACCTCCACTACCTATCATGAGTCAGTCAGGACTGATCACATTCTGCCCTTCACTTACATTAGTCACTGCAACAAGCCCCAGACTCAAAGGTTATCCTTCATAACCCATACACTGATCCCCACAATGCCCTGCATGCTCCCCAATCTGCACCTTCTCCCATGGCTCCCCAATTCCTGAAATCTTACACTATGATTTCTGGAATTCACAGCCTGATACCAGCAAACCACAAGTCTCTGTATCTTCCACCTATCTGTCTAAATGTTCCCTGAGGACAAGGATTCCCCTGCAGCCCTCTCCAGCAGATGTTGCTTTGCCTGCCACCATCTTCATACCACTGGGCCTAGAGGTGGTACACCAGGCCCTCACTGCCACTCTCAGAAAGTTTCCCCTCCTCCCTCCTTAAAACCCTTCAGCTTCGAATCTCATGTCATCAGATCATGTCACCCATATATTGCTGTGTCATCTATCAACCAGCAGGTCAATCCCCTTCATTCCTCAATGATTTTTAGCTTCTGGGTC
Source organism: Grampus griseus (assembly GCF_964374135.1). Classification (NCBI taxonomy): domain Eukaryota; kingdom Metazoa; phylum Chordata; class Mammalia; order Artiodactyla; family Delphinidae; genus Grampus; species Grampus griseus. The sequence goes on along the minus strand of NC_139018.1, from coordinate 119,064,296 downwards.
TTTGTCACTTTCTCCAATACTAGTCTTAATTCTTGAAGACTTTGACACCCTGGCTTCTCAGTTCCTTGAGCAACTCTCCTCCAGTCATCTTGTCCTTCACTCTGCCCATGGTCATATCCCCAACCAGCCCATTAGCAACATCCCTCAGTAATCTTGATTTCCAAAGTCTCTCTGTGACCTCCCCTTTCTAGCTGACTATTTTTAGTACCCTACTCCAACAACCCTCTGACCACACTGGGATCCACAATTCTATTCATTGTCCCTCTCTCCCCTCATGTTCTCTCTTCTTTCTTTACCCAGCTTAATTTCTATGATCAGTGACTCTAATCACTCCTCTGCATATGTCTTTAATTTCTTTGCCCTCCTCTTGCACCATCACACTCAAGTGGAAATCCTCCATCTCTGGTTACTGATTAAGCAATCTTTCCACCTTTTCCATACCTGTCCTACTATAGTTCTGCATGGCTGAAGAAAAACACCAATACTCAGCCATGTTAACTGGGTTTTCCTTTAAATAAATAGGCCTTAATTCTCTCCATCTTTCTTAAACTATCGATATAATTTCATATCTTTCCTTCTCTCTTCAAACTTCCAATACTCTTTAAGATTCTGCCTATTTCACTGAAAAAGTTGAAACAATCAGAAGAGAGTTTCCACATGCTCCAACTAACACATTCACCCATCAACCTGCAGCTGTGTTCATATTCTCTCTCGTCTACTCAAGAACATCCCTCCAGTAACTCTCCTGTCTATCTCGTGTATGATTAATCTCTCCCTCTTAACTGAAGCACTCCTATCAGCATGTATGTATGCTATTATTTGTCCAATCTTTAAAAAGTCCCTCTGTTCGTCCCACTCCCCCTCTAGCTACTGTCTATTTCTCTGCTCTCCCATATAGTTAAAAGCCTCTAAAGAGTTGTTTGCATTCACTGTCTCCAATGCCAGGCCTCCCATTCTATTTCTAAAAACTTTTTTATTAAGATATAACACACATACAGAAAAGCACACAAATCACAAACGTGCTACTGCTCAATGCCTGATCATAAAGTGAACACAACCAGGTAACTACTACCTAGGACCATTCTTTTAAACCCACTCCAATCAGGTTTTCGCCCCCACTACCCACCACCCCCATTACTAAAACTGCTCAAAGTCACCAATGACTTCTAAGTGGCTGAATCAATTAGTCACCTTTCAGTCCTCACCTTCCTTGACCTTCCGTCCTTGCAGCATTTGACATAGGTCATCACTCTTTCCCTTACTGAAACACTTCATTTGGATTCCAAAACATCATACTCTCTATCCTGATTTTCCTGCCTTACTTACCCATTCCTTTTGGTCTTCGTTCTCCCCTTCTCCCCTACCTCTTAATCTTGCAGAGTCTAAGGCTTAGTCCTGGGACCTCTTCTATATGTACACTCAGTTCCCTTGGTGAGTTCATCTGGTCTCATGGCTTCAAATGCCAAATAAACGCAATTGATTTCCAAATTTCTATCTCCAGCCCAAACTTTTGAACTCCACATTCCTATACCAATTGCTTAATTGACATCTCTATTAGGATGTCTATTATTAGACATCTCAAAACTTAGTACAGTCATTCTTCAGTATCCGCAGGGGACTGGTTTCAGGAACCCCGCCCCACAAAGATACTGAAATCCAAGGATGCTCAAATCCCTTATGTACAATAAAATGGCATATATTTGCATATAACCTACGTATACAGGCATACCTCAGAGATATCGCTGGTTCGGTTCCAAACCACCACAGTAAAGCAAGTTACATGGATTTTTTTGCATATAAAGGTTATGTTTATACTATACTGTAGTCTATTAAATGTGCAATAGCATTATGTCTAACAAAATAATGTACGTACCTTAATTTAAAAATACTTTATTGCTAAAAAATGTTAATCATCATCTGAGCCTTCAGCAAGTCACAGTCTTTTTGCAATAGTAACATCAAAGGTCACTGATCACATATCGTAACAAATATAACAGTAATGAAAAAGTTTGAAATATTGCGAGAATTACCAAAATGTGACACAAGAGACATTAAGTGATCAAATGCTGTTGGGAAAATGGCACCAATAGGCTTGCTCAAAGCAGGGTTGCCACAAACCTTCAATTTGTAAAAAAATGTAATATCTGCGAAGTGCAATGCCTATACTTTAAATCATCTCTAAATTACTTATAATACTGAATAATGTAAATGCTATGTAAATAATTATAAATACAATGTAAATGTTATATAAACAGCTGCCAGTGCAAGGCAAATTCATATTGTTTTTTGGAACTTTCTGGAATTTCTTCCCCCCCCAATTTTTTTTTTTTTTTTTTTTGCGGTACGTGGGCCTCTCACTGTTGTGGCCTCTCCCATTGCGGAGCACAGGCTCCGGACGCGCAGGCTCAGCGGCCATGGCTCACGGGCCTAGCCGCTCCGCGGCATGTGGGATCCTCCCGAACCAGGGCACGAACCCGTGTCCCCTGCATCGGCAGGCGGACTCTTAACCACTGCGCCACCAGGGAAGCCCCCGCCTCGAATATTTCTGATCCATGGTTGGCTGAATCCATGGATGCAGAACCTGCACATATGGTGGCCTGAATGCATGCCCAAAACTGAACTGCTGGTCTATCCTTGGAAACTGTGCCACCTGGGGTATTCCCCATCTCAGCTAATGGCAACTCCATCCTACCAGCTGCCAGATAAAAACTTTTCCTCATAATCTATATTCAGTCTATCAGGAGATCCCAATGGTTCTATCTTCAAATATATATCCCAAAACTCTTTCTCCCCACATCTACAGCTACTAACCCGGTCCAAACCATGAGCATCTCTTACTGAATGATTGAAACAGTCTTCTAATTGATCTCCCTGTTACTGGACTTATCACCCTATAGTCTATTCTCAAAACTGTAGCCAGACTGATGCTTTTAATATGTGTCAGATCATGCAACTCTTTTGCTCAATGGTTCCCCATTTTACTCAGAGAAAACCAATCTCCTTACGAAGGCCTACAAGCCCTATGTGATCTGGTCTATTACTTCCAATCTTATCTCTTAACCACTCTCCCTTTCTGCACTTTTCATTCCAGCCACACTGGCCTCCTTGTTATTCATCACGGAGGCCAGACACCTTCCTGCCTTAGCAAAAAGCCCTTTGCACTTTACTGGTCCCTCTACCTGAAACACTCTCTCTCAGATTTCCTCATGGCTTGCTTCCTTACCTTCTTCAAACCTTTATTCGGATGTCTCCTCATTAAGGCATACTCTGACCAGCTTATTTAAACCTGCAATCCTCCCCCTCCAATCCTCCTCCTTCTCCTTTTCCTGTTCTATTATTTTCATAGCATTTACTACCCTCTAACACACTATATTATTTACTAATTTATTGTGTTTACTGTCTGTAGTAGGCAGAAAAATGGCCTCTCCAAAGATATAGTCACTTTCTAATACCCAGAACCTGTGAATATTACCTGTATGACAGCAGATAGGATAAAAAATTAAGGATCTTGGGAGAAGGCACTTATCCTGAATTATCTAGGTGGGTTCTAAATGTCATCACAGTATCCTTGTAAGAAGGACACAGAAGGAGATATGAAACAGATACAGAGAGAAGAAAGTAATATGAGGACAGAGGCAGAAACTGGAGTGATGCGGCCATAAGCCCAGGGATGCCAAGGCAGCCTCTGGTAACTGGAAACAAACAGATTCACCCCCAGAGGGAGTGTGGCTCTGCCAACACCTTGACGTCAACACACCTGTGGCCTCTAGAGCTGTGAGAGAATAATTTCGCTTATTTTGTTCATTGCTTTCGCTTAGCTCCTAAAATAGTGCCTGCCAAATGGCGGACACTTGATAAATATTTGTTCAGTGAATGAATGCATGAATGAAATATCCTCAGTCAAATACCACCATCTGATTATAAAGAGTCGATATCCTGCCTTTATTCAGACAAAACCATAACTGTTTCTATGGGTACACATATTAGGTAATAAAGAAGCACAGGAAAAGCTTAGAAAGTTATACACAAAACTCTCAAAAGGGGGAGAACAAAACAGATATTTTTATAAAAAGAAGAACATATTCATGTAATGGTTGTATAATTAAAAACTAAAATATTTTTAGTTTTCTTATTTTTCAAAAAACATCATTCCATTCTCAATATACTTTTAATAACAAGATGTCTCTTCCCTATAAATTTAAAAAATAATGTTAAATGTTAGTATCTACTTGTATGAGAGATTTATGTTAGACCACCAATAAAGGGAAAAATAAGGCATTCCTGAATCTGAAGTAGGCGATGAAGCTGACATTTAATTTTTTTTAATGGAAAAAACTACTAAAATGTGGCAAATGTTAAGTGTGTCATATAAATAATAAAAAAGAACATAGACAACCTCTCTCCACTGAACGCTACACCATTTACTTGGAGACTAAGAAAAACTGTTTCAGAGAGAAAAGTTGAAAACCAGAGAAAGCAAAAAATCTGCAGCTTTGAATGACTTATATACAAAAGAAACAATGAAGAAAAAATATTTCCAACGAAATGGGAACATTTTTCTACTAAGGAAAGTAACTTTACCTGCAGCGTGTAGTTGATCTGCCAAATCGTACAACAATTTAAAGTTCTCTCCACTCTTCAAACCCCGACCTCATTTAAAAAGATGAAAAAAAAAATTGAGCAAATATAAACTCCATTCCAGAAAAATTTTGAACTTCGTATACATGAATGAATCTTCATATTACACAACTACCATCTCCTCTATAAAGCCTTTCCTGAGTTCTCCCATGATACTCCTGTACTTCTCCTATAAAGCATTCAACACTACTGTAATTAACTAACTGGTTAACTAATGGTATAATCAGTCTTTAAAATCAGTCTTCCCCACTAGAAGAAAAACTCTTTCAATACAAGATCCTTACCTATCTTGGTCACTGCTATATTTAGCAATACTTAGCTGAACAACTGAAAGAAGTTATTTTCATGGAAGTCATTCCACTAGATTTTCAACTCCTTAACAGCAAGAACAATCTGCCTTTTCCTCTTTGTTTCTTCAGCACTTTGCAATGGGCCTGGCAGAGAACATATACCCAATAAACATTTCTTAAAAATAAGTGAATAAACTAGTCAGATATACCTTTTTTGAAATATTAAATTATTTCCTCTCAATGCCACTTGCAACAGGAGGCTGTATGGAAGCTTAATTATTTCATTTGATGTTTAGTTTGGGAAGATTTTTAAATCACAGCAGTTATTTTTTTAAAAAGCCAGCAGGCTATAAAATGTGGGCCTTTTTGTTTGTTTCTTGGTCTTTTTTTTTTTTTTAAGTAAGAAACATGACATACAAAAAGAAGCAAGTCTTGTGCAATATTAACAGCTTTGATACTAAATGTGAAAAAACTTTCAAAGAGTTATCCATAGAGACCTGGACTGCACTGGAGGTCTTTCAAAGAAGAGTGAAGGGTGGGAATCATACAACACAGCGAGACCTGGACTGCACTGGAGGTCTTTCAAAGAAGAGTGAAAGGTGGGAATCACACAACACAGCCCTGAGATTCCAACCAGTTCTTTCTGTGATTTCAGAAGTCAACCATACTCTTCTGAATAACACAGAAGTCAGTCAAAAAGACAAAGCTATGGAGTTGAGAGATTTGTACCATGCTCCCCCTGGTGCCAATGACACAGATTTGCAACAGAAAGTCCAAACTGTGTATTAAACTCATGATTTCATTTTCCTAATCGGTAAAATGGGACTAATATTTGCAACTTACCTACTTCTTACATTTGAAAAAACACCTGTGCTCCTCTAAAATGAGTACTAATAAAAGCAAAGTATTTTAAGTTTACATCATTTTTTAAAATTAATAAATTACAATATTCCACTTACCACCAGATACCACCACTTTGGCACCTGTTAGCTCTGGTCGATCGCTTTTTGTTAATTTCTGGTCAAGCCATTCTGATATCCCCACTGGGGAAGCACTTGATGCTGCATATATTGATACATATAACAAAACATAGAGCATGAATTCAAGTTCTACAGTAAAAAATAATTTTTTCAGAGAAATACACAAAGAATTAATTCCAGGAAATTTAACTTTGTTAGTTACTGTGAATTTTTTATGCCACTAATTTCATTCTCTCTGATTTTATGAAAGACAACTAGATTCCAGCCTTCACCTCATTAGCTCATTGAGAAGTCATTTAACTCTCTGAGTCTAGCTATAAAACTAGAATAAGCCTCTCTCTATGGGGTTCAACAAGATACTGTATATGTTAAAGTATAACACCTTCCATAAGTTTACTATTATGACATTATTCCATTATATTGAATCTCTATTATAACAGGCAACAGTGAGAGGGGAGTAAAAAATCTTTACATCAACATAACGGATTAATCTTAATGCCCCCCCTACCCTTTTGATGTACACCAAAGCAAATATCCGAGGACCAAAAATGATATAAATATTTCTTATTTTTGTATAAACTTGGGAATAATATTTAGATTGAGGTCTCAAACACTCTGCATTAGAAATTTAACTAGAAGCCTTCTCTTCTTCTAATATAATCTCTGAGCTAAAAACTAAAAAACTGAAATAAATACAAACAAATTCAAAGGAACACTCACCCTTTTCTGAGCTGGCACTACCTCCACTTGTTGCTGCAGCTTCAAAAGATGTTCCTCGGACAGAAAACACCTTCACTTTCTCATCACACTTCACTGTACATAAAGCATTTCCTGTAATACACATTTATTTTTAAAAAACCACCATGAAAGGCAAAAAACCTCCCAAATATTCCTTTGAGGTTCAGAATTTACTTCACAAAGAGAAGGAAGAAATAACTGTAGACCAGTTACTTGTTTTCTACCTTTACTAAGTATAGGATAAAGGACTACACACTGAAGAAACATATCAGTGGCTCTCTGTATAACCTTAGATGTCTTTAAAAATAGAACAAGTGCTGACCTGCGTGGAAGAAACAAACTGGAAAAGGCAGTCACACTAATCAGGTACACTCTTCCTAAAAGGAATATAAACAAAAGCTTCCTTCTCCAAAAACAACATAATCAGTAACTCAACAACACGAGCTGCAACAACTTACTAAGAACGAAGCTACTATGCCTTGCTAAGGGAGGAAAATAAGTGAAAACATGATCAGGCATAAAGGACAGAAAGTGTGATGCATCAAGACTTTTAAAGGATTTGAAACATTTCTTATGGATTAGCAATCACATTAAGAGTGACCTAAACTATGACCAAATATTTTCCTTTAAACACTACTAACGATGAAAGATCTGATTTGAGAATTGCCCATTTATACTGAAACACACAACTTCAATCAGAAAGAACAAAGAGTTCACTGCCTTCTCCAGCCCCACTAGAGACCAGCATGCTTACCAAAAGATCAACTAAAGAGATACCAAAATGAATATCGTAATGCAGATGGAAATGAAGTAAAAGCAGCAAAGAAGACTGAAAATACTACTTTACAATAAAGATGTTAAAAAAAAAAGAAAATACTACTTAAAAAAAATAGAAAATTTTCTTTTCCAGGTGCCACTTACAAAATATACTAAATAGTAAATCTAATTTTTATTGATCACTGGAAAAATCTCACTCTGTACACTGAATGATTAGGAAGGAAAGAAGTGTGTTCCAGATTTACCAGAGAGAATGTCATGTCATGGTCCAGCAGCAATTCTAAGACTAAGATTTTCCTCAGAAATCTTTAAGATGGTCCATATTTCAAAATCCTATCTTCAAGATTAATCTCTGCTTTTAAAGTTTTCAAAAATTTAACATACTGATTAATTATCTTCCTTGGGTACTTACCTGCATAAATGGTTCTCACAAATGTGTCAGGTGATTTGATTGCAATGATGTCAGAAATAGGGGCAACATCAAGTTTGGCTGCTATTCTGGGCAAAAGGTTCTAAAAGCAAAATAAGTAGTGAGTTACACACATACATGCTGATGGATGGCTATAAAGTATAAGCAATAACATTCTCTAAATGGAAATTCTGTAGAAATTTTAATTTGAATCTTTTGTATTTCACATGCATCTTTAGACATACCACAATTTCAAGCACAACTTTTTGGATAGTCTTTGAGCATAAGTAAGAGTCGATGATTACTCTAACTACAGTAAGAGTTTTATAGCAATAAATTACCTTAACTCAGTATGCTGAATTATGAGATACGATATTTGCTTTAATGATCATCATTTATGAAGTGTGACAGTTATAGACTACTGAATTTAGATAATATAGAAAAATATTTAGAGTAGTAGTAAAATTCTCAAATACTGAGAAAGAACATACTTGTATATGTTTATTTAATGTACATGAAACAAAAAATTTCAAAGCAGACATTTTCACCTTTTTAAAAAGTGATGTTGCATTTAAAAAGACCAAAACTAACCTAAGTGTCCATCAATAGGGGATAGGTTTATAAATTATAGTTCATCCATATAATTTTAAAAAATGAGAAAAGTAAAGCACAATGCCTCTCTCTCTCTCTCTCTCTCTCTATATATATATATATATATACACACACACACACACAATATATCTCAACAAAAATTAATGTACGTGCTTTTCCTTGTATATGCGTATAACATCTTTGGAATAGATACATGTGGTAACTTTGCTCCCACTAGCAGGGACCATTGGGCAAGCCACAATATTCCCAGGCCTTAGTTACTTCACCTCACAAAGAGAGGAAGAGAATCTCTATGCTTCTACTCTAAATTTCTCTGACTCTCAGGCTCTAAAACAGAATCAGTTAGTGAAGAATGAATATCCATGCTTTCTAGACTCAGAGGTTCTCTTAGATGATGACACCATCTACGTGTAATTTTAAAAGTGAAGTGTTGCTTTGATCACATAAATAGAAAAGGTGAATTGTACACTACTTTCTACAGAGAGCTTACTCCATGGCATCTCCTAAACTCAGCACATGATACTACCTCTAGCAGGCAAACTTTCATTATGACAGTACTCAAGCTCCTCTCCTCACTCCATCCCCAAACTCTCTCTGTTCCTCTAAGAATTCTCTCAGGATTATCCTCTAATCACTCCTTTATTCTTCATCCTCTTGCACGCATGTACAATTATACTATTTAATTGGCACTAACGTGTATTTTGTTTTAAAATACTTTTTAATATACATACTATATGACCCTCAACTAAATTTATAAAGCACCCTGAGAACAGAGGTTGTGTGTCTTCTGCTTCTTGTGTCTCTGCCCCGTATCTAATAAGCAGTTCTACATAAATCGATGCTAACAAGTGTTAAAAGCCTGAATCAAATTTCCTCCTGTTGCATCTGAAAATCTATAAAGATTTTCTAATTTTCAATCTATTGCTACCTATGTTATATAGTAATCCCCTTTCAACCATGATAAAAGGGCTACTGAAAAGTACTGTAGTTTATAAATCCACAACTAGAAAAAATTAAGATTTCATAGGAAATAAAGGGCTTGGGAAAATAATTAAAATTCCATTAAACATAGCTCTAACTTGATAAATAAGAGGTTTAGAAGACACGTGCTTTTAAAACAAACCAAATTTGTCAGCATTTAAAGCCTACTTCAGTAAATAACTCTTTTTCCTGAGCCACCTTCTTTAAATTGTTCAGGAAATACTGCTGGAATATTGTTACCTGGCTGAGCAGATTCTCTTACAAATTTTATGATACGCAGACCGTGCTTCTTTTTAAAGTTTTAGAACTTTCTAAACTTGAAATTTAATATACTTTGTACTTCTATTATCCCTTGTTTTATTTTAGCACTTCTTGAAAAAAATTTACCACAGTACTTAAAGGCACATGTTTTTCCAGGTCTGATCTTCTGTCTGAATGTCCTGAGAGGATGGATGGTAAACAGATCTATTTCTACACTATCCAACAGGCTCAACCACATGGTTTCAGGGAAGGAGAGGCAATAACTAACACAGTTTTCTTTTGATGCACAAAAAGATGACAGATTTTTAAACTCTAGCATACCAGTACAAAGGTGTGGTATCTTGAAAACACAATTGGTGAAGAACTGTTATACAGCCAATTGTTTAGCTTAATCTGATGGACTCTTCCTCATTCCAAATCCATTCAGAGGCTGCAGCAACAGCTACTATTATGTGACCTTTGTTCTCAAAACTCCCATATGCCACAACATAGCAATCAAGGCTAGAGTATTAAAATCTAGCTAATCAGATACAACAAACACCCCTTCTTGGTTTAACAATCTTTTAGGTAAACTGTCATCACAGAAACTCAGACTCACGAAATTGTTTAAATCACCCAACACAGAACCAAACTCTCAGAGATGGAATGGTCCATAAAGATCTTTTAGTTCAATGCTCATGTACAACAATCCAAAGTACAGGAGCTGGATGTCAAGCCTCTGACTTAATCATTTCCAAGGGAAGTGAAACCTGCCATAGAAAAAACCCATTCCATTTTAACATTTCTAGTTGGTAGATCATAGACATCACTTGGCCAAACCGCATCATTTTACATATCAGAAAACAGATTTCAGGAAGGTAAATGACTAGCCCAGAGTCATATATCATATATATAGAACCATCTTACTTAGCAATTACCAAACCCCACACAAAAATGGGAAAACTTATGATAGTTTGCAATGTGACAACCTAATTGTTGTCACACTGTTATTAGTAAAAGAACAATTATTCATTAAACTCATGTACTTACATTGTAGATTACAAATTCTGTTATTGCCCAGAAATTCTACTAATCTTAAAAGAAAAAATTTAATGAATTCAAAGTGATAATTCTGAGCTTAAAAACAAACTAGAGCAATTCACATGGGTGACAGTGCAAGATCCCTACATGTTTGCAGTGATTCACGTCTAGAAGCAATATTGCACTACATATAAATATTCACAAACACTATTCATTTTGCAAGAAAAGGGATCAATGTATTGGGAACTCACTGCTATTACCACTAGACATGGTTAGCTGATGAAAGAGCTTATATCTTATTCCCCAAACTCATATTTAAAAATCAATTACAATTGTGAATGTAAAAGGAAAAAAAGTCAAATCAAGACAATTCAAAAAAGAAATTTAAATGACTGATAACTATATGAAAAGATATTTGATCTCACTATCAATCAGAGAAATGCAAAATTTTTAAAGATATATTTTTCACACATCAGATTGGGGGAAATGTTAAAATGTACAATAGCAAGTGTTGGCAAGCTATGCAACTGGTGGAGTGCAAACTGAGGCATCCTTTCATGAGAGCAATTTAGCAATATACATCAAAATTTTAAAAGCACGTAGTCTTGACCCAGCTATTTCACTTCTAGAACTCTGTTCTAAATAAATACCAGCCCATGTATACAAAGGTATATACAAGGACGTTTCTTCACAGCAAAGTTTATAAATACAAAAAATTAGAAACAACCTAACTGTCCATCCTTGGCTAACTATGAAATATTATGCAGCCATTTAAAAAATGAGATAGACACATTATGAGCAAATATTTTCAAGATATACTCCTAAGTGAAAACCACCAGTCACAAAACAATTCATGCTATACTATCACATTCTAGAAGTAAAAAAAAAAAAAAAAAAAAAAAAGTACATTTATTATAATTTGAAAATCCACAGGAAAAGGCTTAAAAGAATGTACAACTGTTAACACCAGTACTTTGGAAGAGGGAAGAGAGCTGGGAATAAGAAAGGGGAATTGTGATACCTTGCTCTGCATACTGCTTTACTGTATGCATCTTTTATAATAAGAATGTATTCGTGTACAACTTAATTTACCATCTTTAAAGGTAAAAATAAAAGCTACAAGCTGCAGCTTATTAAGAATGGGATAAAAGAAAAGGGAGCTAGAATAATACCCATGGTCACAGGGAGAGCAAGAAAGACCCACTGACAAATTCCTTCTCTTGGGCTCCCCCTACATTCCCCCTCCCTTTTTTTAAACTTCATGCAGACCACGACCCATCTCATAGCACATTCTTTCTTCAGACATATCACAATGCACATGATCAGATTACACCTTTCTCTACCCTAAGGATGTCTTCAGCCACCACACAGCCCTTCCCAAATCCCCCAAGTAGATAAATTTGGCCTTTCTAAATATCCATCAGTCACCCAAACAAAGCCATCTCTTATGATGGGTTACTAATACAAATGACATTCACACAATGAGAAAGTTCAACATTGTTTTTAAAGAAAAATGATTTTTTTTAAATAGAGTTTTTCTCCATAACAAAATCTGAAAATCTGGAAGAGGCATTCTAATAAATTATGACAAAATCTTGAAAGAACAGAGTTGTCTCTGTGACAAAATGGAAAACCTGGAGATAGCATTTTCACAGAAATTATAACAAAATCTTGAAAGAATAAATTTTAGCAAAACTACCACATTAATTCTGAAAGCCAGGATTAGCTATCTAAACAAAGTCTGTTGTACATTTTCAGCACAATGAAATCTAATGCTTCCAAGTAGTGACATCAGATTCCAGTCTCAATCTTCTCACCTTTCCAAAGGCAGATGCTCCAGCGCAGATGTGTGTGTAATTAAACTGCTTCTGAGTTGCCAAAATCAATGGTGTCAGTTCCTCTGAGAATTAAACACATTTGATAAACACATTTCATAGTATTTTATTTATTTCATAAATTCATAAACTTATTTATTTCTACTGGAAAAACTCACCTGGAAGGAGGCCTTTGTACACATCATGCTGAGCCACCAGAACTTTTGCTACACCTGTTACTTTGCAGAGATCTTGTGCCACCTATGAATAAAAGAGTTTTCAATTATCCATCTAACAGAAAGATACTGATAGATCCACCACTACAATTATCAACAGAGCATAAAGTCTTAATGGCCAACTGTAAAAACTGTTCTTATGGGAAAAAGGACTATTTGAGAAATTAAAAAATTATTTAACAAAGAAAATCTTAAGCCAATTGATCTTACTGTCCACTGACCTTAAACAAAAATTCCTGCCTTGAAAAAGAGAAGTACTAATTGATAAACCAAAATCAACACAGCTGCCTACTCAAATTTTGTTGTACATTGTGCTCTTTCCTTTCACTCAGTGCAAATGTAAATTCATCATTTTAGAAATGGTGAAAATGAAGCAACAGTTAGATTCTTTCACAATAACAACACAGCCAATACACTTCAGACTCAGGGCTCCTAGAGCTAAAGAACAGGAGTTAACCACATTGGTATACAGACTACTGCACTTTATCTGGCAATAATAATTTCTGCTGATTTTAAAATTAGTGAGTGAATCTGGGCAATAAAGAAAATCTTATATAACAGTCCCCTGTGAACCACTGAGTTCCTACTCACTGACATATATTTATCTATGATGAAGCAAAATATTTTGTATTTGAAATCCTCATTTCTTCTGTTCAGAATCAGGATGGGGTTCTGGATAAGCTTTTTGACCACTCAGACTTCCTGTATACAGAAGACAATTAGAATTCCTTCTTTTAAATCTCTTTAATTACAGCATAACTAGTTTCTGCTTTAGGAGAAACATGGTAATCATATTATGGTCTACTGTCTTGTTTACCTCCATGCTGATTCACTGAGGTGTAGGCATAAAATGCTGTGCCTCCTGTCCCCTCCCCCTTGATGGAGGGTAAGATTGTAACAATATTCACTGAAGAAAGAATGCAGTGCAAAAGCACCTCTTCTGAATCAAGTGTTCACTGGAAGACAATCTTGTACTATCAAAACCATCTTTTTTTTAAAAAAAAAGAAAAAACCAGCAAAAACTGCAGGCACTACACAGAAGAGTCACTTGTTGTTTATGATAGCTACAGAAAACAATATAAAACTGAAATACGCCTAGGCTATTAACAGAGTCTCTATATACAGGTACTGATTGTTTTTCTTTAAGATTAAAATGTGACACGACAATAAAATTGTAACTGAAGAAAAGATGATTTGCTTTGATCTTTCTCAAAATAATGTAAATAAAATAGCATCAAATATTTTTAAGTCATATTAGAATAATTATTTAAAATCACAGCAAAATAAATAATCAAATCCAGAACTAGTATATCTGAAAGTAGGGCAACCAAAAAGATAGCTTAGCTATATCATCATACATTGTGGTTAATAACTATATAAGATTCAACAAGTGTTAGCAGGATTTTGGTAAAGAAATCCACATAACCGCAAACCTGCTTGAATACATTCTTTTAAGATACCAATTTCACATAAGAATATGGACAGAAGCAACACTAACATTCTGAACCTGCATTATATCACATGCTCTGCAACAATGCCATTTAATAAAAAATAAATTAAATCCTCTAAAAAGAAATATGCTCTATTAGGGATTTCTTCCTCTGAGGTCCAAGCCCCCAGCTATACAACTGGCAACTCCTGTATAGTGAGAGGGAACGGGCGGCTCAAGCTGGGTAAGCTTAATTGAAGCACAATTTCAACTACACTACAGCCCAGAGGTACAGACTCTGCATACCACATTAGAGCTCCTTTCCAGGGGGTTAGTTTACAAAGCTGTCACTGTCTTATTTCAACAACAACCAAAATGAAGAACACCTTTTAGTAGCAGCTATAGTTTAGAAAGCATAATACTTACATTTGAATTCTTACACCAATTAAAAATTAACACGCATGATACTTTTTCCAGATTTACCACTTACAGGAATTAAAAGCAATTAGCAAGCATATTCATCAATACAAAAAGGGATCAGCTATTAACCTCTAAGGGGACTCAAATATTATCACTCTACTTGGTACCTGATGGTACATGATGGTGCCAGTGGAACTAAATTAAGTATTCTACCTCATTTCAAAAGATAAAATGGCTGGTGAGCAAACCTTTTAGTTCCTTTTTTCACACGTAGTAACGGTTGTGACATTCAGCATTTATGAGGATCAGAGACCAGTTTGGGTTACAGTCCTCAGCATAATTCTCTGTCTCCATCTTTCCCTGTCTCTTGATGGAGATTATATTTGCTATGGTTGACCTTAAAAATTTCTCACCTTGTCACATTTGGTTCCAGCTACTAAACAGGACACTTCACCTCCAAGACGATTGGCTGCAGTGATGGTATTTAATGTAATGGGTGCTAGGGTATCATTTGCATGCTCAGCTATTACCAGGGTACTCTGAAATCGTAGCAATGAGGCCTAAAAAGAGAAAGAAAAAAAGGAAAAGAATGTTGTAATACAAACTTTATTTTTACTCTAATTGGTAAGCATGTGTGCTTTAAAGAAAACTGTATGCAATATTCAGTTTTATAAATGTATTTATAAAATACTTGCTCAGTAGCAAAAATTTGGGCTGTGTCTATCACTCTATTACTGATAGTCTTACCTAATAAAAACAGAGAATACAAATTAGTATTCTACTGTTAGAAAAAAAATTTTATTATTTCCAAGCAACTTTCCCACTAATCCATGTTCAATAACAAACTGATAAATGTATCTAAATTTAAAATCCTTAGAACACATTAACCATCAAACTGGGAATCAACTACTACCAATTACATTCACTTGCAGCAATACTGCTAAACAGTACAGTATATCTAGAAATAATGATTATGAAATCAATTACTAAAGTTCTGTTGCTTCAGGCAAAATGAATACCAAAATAACTGATAATGTAAATCTGCCTTTAAAATACAATACTACACAGCAATTTTGCTAAAGTTTCAATTGTTCAAATATGCTTCCAACTTCAAAAAAGAAGCTTTTGGACAGTATCTTGGAACCAACTAATAACCATCCATAGCTACTGTGGACTATCAAGAGACCACCAATAGTTCATGGTCATTTGAAATAATTTCAAACACCAGAAACACAAAGATGAACAAGAATGGTCCCTGCACTCAAAGTTTTCAAGAGAAATTAAGACTTGTTCACATACAATTATAAGACTTGTTCACATACAATTATAAGTTTTCAATTAATGAAGAGAGCCAAAATGTTGGCAGCTGCCGATCATGAAGCAGAGAATCAAGAGGAAGAATGGAAGGAAGCTTAGGTATTCCTATCATGTGAAAGGATAAGGAAGCATACCACAGGCACGAGGAAAGGAGAAAATTTTGGAACTATCCTTGTGGAAAACGGCAATGAGAAATGAGAAAAAGGGGCACTGATGATCAAATGTCATGGTTCTGTGGCTTTAAATTCAGCAATAATCTTCAGATCTGGAGTTGGAGTGAACAAAGCAGGGTGTAAAATGTACCCAGAGCTTGAAATTTACAAAGAGGGTATGAATGAAGGGAAGCCAGGTACATACAGGACTATAAGGCTGGTTGCACAACTAAACTGACAAAATACATATTTTTTTGTTTACTCTATTGTATATACCAATTGCTATATTCTTCACCTTTTTATTAATATATGAGCATATCAGTTCAACTAGTTTCCATAATCATTTGGGTTATTAGTAATTTTTTATTATTATAAACAATGCAGAGACGAGCATCCTCATAGCCAAAGCTCTGCACTTATCCTCAACAGATAAGAGTTCCTTTTAGTCCAGTAAGACCTTTTTGGCTGAAACTTAGCCAAGTTACTCTACCTGTTCTGCTTCCACGGATTACTAAGTCAGATTCTGTGCAACCTTCAACAAAATAGGCCCTTCTTCCTCTAAGCCTCCTACTTCTACCACTGCAACCCCTTCCTTCTCCTCAGCCTCCTAAACCCCCTCTATCCTTGATGAACCTAATCCCAGAGCTGGGGGCCAGAGACTCCAAGGCAAGCCTTCAGGGGCAGAAATGCTTCCAGAGCCACAGAATGAGAATGGAAAGAGGAAGAGGACAGCACTGAAGAATATGCCAGAGGAAGAAATTGCTGCATTGTGTATCAGTGGATAGCATTTCTTGTCTTTTTTCCTCCCTTTCTGTTCACTCAAAGGGAGCAAGAAAAGGGGAGAAAATTAGACTTTTGTTTTTGCCAAATCAAGTCGCTGTTTGTATAACTTTTCCTTTTTTACGATAAAAAAAATTGCCTTCTCACGAGAGGTGAAATTCTTTACGGTTAAGGTTAGAAATCTTTATGCACTTCTTAAGATTCTCTTCTTATGACAAATTCCTAGGAGTGTTAGATCAAGAGATAGACACATTTTCAAGGCTTTTAATACTGATTGACGCAAACTGTTCTCCAGAAAAGTTGTAGCAATTCACAACAATTCACAATTCCTGGGATGGCATGAAAGTTCTTAGAAGACAAACACCATGCCTGTTCACTTTTGTATCCCCATAGTCTAGAACAATATTGTTTCCAATATACATCTGTAGAATTATACGGTACTTCTTTTTTAATCAGAAGAGCACAATATCTTGTAAAGAACTTTGTAATTAGGACCCAATGGCATAATTTATGATTTAAATCACATTTCACAAGAATTGCCAGTAACAAACTATTTATTACCAATATATATCAGACACCATATTTTTGATTATGCTTCACACATCATTTGCCATAAAAATTATGAGCTTTTCATCACCATTTAAAGAATAAATCCAAGATTTGGTGGCAAAAGGCCCATATTTGCTATAAATTATAGTTCTAACATAAGATAAATTAGGTAGTGTCCTAAGGAATTGTCAAGCCTTTTAGAACTTCCAAGGGATCACTGCATATTCTTTCTAAAAGACTATTCAAAATTAAATTTATAAGAATAAACAACAAAAGAATATACATAAGAAACTACTCAGTCCGTCTATCTGATCAATCTTTACTAAGTACTACATATATCATAAGGCACTCCATATTACTTTATCAATTGACTCCTTTATAGTTTTTTTAATACTACGCTTTCTTCTAATTCAATGTTCCATCTTCTATTTCTCAGATACCACCTAAAGAGAAGCTGCAAGCATCTAAACATGGTTATGTAGTTTAATTCAGCAATAACAGCTATGTGTAGCCTACAGCAGAAGAAACTGGTCTGTGACCTTTAAAATGTTATTCCTCACTCCAGAGCCCAGTTTCTTCATCTTCAAATTGAAGGAGACAAACTAGATCAATGGTTTTCAGACTATACTCCATCCAGGGAGGCACCTCAGGAACGACCGCATAGAATAAAGTGAGAACCAGGCAGGTAGGGCTGCCAGAATGGTCCCCAGCTTTGCTTTAACCAAATTAACCAAACTAATATTATAGAGCCCTGTACTAAGATAAAATCGTATTTAAAATTCAAGAAACCTCTATGATGTAGGTACCATTATTATCCTGAGTTTACAGATGAGGGAATTGGAGCTTAGTGGCTACATAGCTAAGAAACAGAGCCAGGTTAAAGTCCAGGTAGTTGGACTCCAGATTTGGGGTTTTTAATTACCAGCTCTCACCAAAGCACCATCATTTTTAGCTGTTTTATATATGGGTCACTCCTGTAATGTTTCACTTAGCAAATATTCTCTTGTTAAAAAAAAAAATAGCACTGGTCAAAAAGAAACAAAAAGATGATATCAAAGGCCTCTTTTCCAGCTCTAAGAATTCTGTAACCCTAAAATCCTATTTTAAATAGAAGTGGTATAGAATATCACAAAAGATACAAAAAATACAGGTCCCAGGCTTCCCTGGTGGCGCAGTGGTTGAGAGTCCGCCTGCCGATGCAGGGGACACGGGTTTGTGCCCCGGTCCGGGAAGATCCCACATGCCGCAGAGCGGCTGGGCCCATGAACCATGGCCGCTGAGCCTGCGCATCCGGAGCCTGTGCTCCGCAACAGGACAGGCCACAATAGTGAGAGGCCCGCGTACCGCAAAAAAAAAAAAAATACAGGTCCCATTACTGAAAAGGTTTTTAAATGAAAGTCATTTCATTATCTTATGACCCATTCATTGCATCTGTAGACTTTAGGGCCCTCTCTTTTATGGGGAAAAAAGGAGCCAAATCTTAAACATCTGAAGGTAACTATTGAAATCAGTAAGAGAGCTGCTCAGAAAAGAATCTCAATCTCTTCAAAACACTGCTACTTAAATTCAAATTAATTCATGCAGACCAGTGCCACCATATATTCTTGGCCATCAACCTTATCTGGGCCCTCTGCCTGGCAATGTTACTATGACATCCTTGTTGGCACTCTCACTCACTCTCCACAGCAACTATTTCCAATATCCCCTTCTGACATTTTTCAAACTGCCAACATAGTCTGCTCCTTACTCTCAGAAGAAAGCCTCGCTTCTTACTTTGCAATGAAAACTGAAGCCATCAGAAGAGAACTGCTTCCCCTTCCTGATATCCAACACAGAAATTCCCACCCCTACTCTATCACAGTAGAAGCTGCTGCAGGTCCTTCCTCCTGGATCTGATCCCTTCATCTGGACTCTGGATTCCATCCTCTCAAATCTAGTCAAACACTTCATTCTGTAATCACCTCTCAGTAACGTTTCCAACCTCTCCCACCTCTCCCTTTTCCTGGGCTCCTTCCCGTAAACTTTAAAACATGTTTGAAGCTCTCCCAATTTTAATGAAACCCAAAATTAAAAATCCATTATCCCACCGTTCACTCCAGCTAATTCCTCATCTCCCATACACACCTCAACTACTGTACTTGTATCCTGGCTTCTGCACTCACCAAAATTACCAACAAATACTTTTCATGCTTACTTCTTCTCTCAAAATGTTTGAAATTACTGACTAGTCCATTCTTACTTCCATTGCTTAATTAATAATTTATCATCTATATAAAAATGACAGATATACAGACAGAGATAGAGGTATCAAATCTCTCTCCTAAGTGCTAGACCTATATAATTAGGTTACACCTGCATATCCAATTGCTTAACTTGTCTCATCAATCACTCACCAACTCAGCAAATCCAAATCTTAACTCATCTTTCCCTTGATCCTCCAGCCCCCTCCCATACTGCTTCTCTGGAGTTCTTCAGGGGATGCACCATCCCCTAACAAGTTGCCCAAACCATGATCTGAGAGTCATATCTGGGTTTTTTCCTCAACTCTCACAGCCAATCAACCACTAAAGCTGTAACAATTCTTCCTTCTAAATATAGTATATCCTAACTCCACTCACTTCTCTCCATCTTTAATTCCACTACCTAGTGCAGGCCATTAACCCTCTCTTATTACTCCAACTGACTCCCAAACCAACTTTGCTCCCCTCCAATCCATTTCTCTCAGTGATCTTTCAATGATAAAAATCCAACGTTATTCTCCTGCTCAAACAAGTCAACTGCTTCCTGCCTCCTTAGGATATGGTAAACTAGACTCCTTAGATTGGCTTACCAGGCATTTATTCTATGGCCTGATCTACCTCCCTAGCCATATATCTTTTGCTCTATTTATAACTAACTTTCGGATACTTGAACTTGCCCTGCTCTTTCTGACCTTTAGCCTGTCCTCACATTGTTCCCTCTGACTTAAGGACCTCTTCCTCTATTACCGGATTAGCTTCCAATCACCCTTAGATTTTCTGCTTAAATGCCAACCCCTCCAAGAAACTTTAGTACAGTGCTGTGGTAAAGAGTACAGGCTCTAGAGCTCCCCTGCCTGTTCTTGTTTTTTGTTTTTGTTTTTAAATTCTCTGGCTGCACTGTGCGGCCTGCAGCATCTTAGTTCCCCAACCAATGATCAATCCTGGGTCCGGGCAGTGAAAGTGCAGAGTCTGATCCACTGGACAGCCAGGGAATTCCTGCCTGGGTTTAAATCCCACCTCCACCATTACTTCTTTGTGCCTCAGTTCCCAGATCATAAAATGTAGATGATGATAACAACAGTAATAATCTCAGAGTTGTTGGGAAGGATTAAATTAGTAATTGTAAAATAAAGCTCTTGGGATAGTTCCTGGAACATAATAAATGCTCAATAAAAGTTAGCATGAAAGCTTCCTGGATCTCCTCCAACTGGTTAACTTTCCTAGCACCAACACAGTACCCTGAATCGACTTCATTACAGCACTTGACCACACGCACCTGATTACTTTGTCTTCCCTTCTTGATTTTGAGTACAGAGGTCATGTCTGGTCTTCTTACCGCTACAACCCCAGCTTCTACTTCAATGTCTAGCACAGAGTAGATGTCTAATAAATGAGTTGAAAATTGCTTCTAAAAACTTCTTCATCAAAAGGATAACAAGCCACAGATTGGGAGAAAATATTTGCAAAACAAAAAATATCTGATAAAGGACTGTTATCTAAAATACACAAAGAACTCTTAAAAGTCAACAATAAGAAACAAACTGATTTAAATATGGGCAAAAGTTCTGAATAGACACCTCACCAAAGAAAATATACAGACGGTAAATAAGCACACGTAAAGATGCTCTACATCATATGTCATTAGGGAACTGCAAATTAAAACAAGAATGAGATACCACTACACATCTATTAGAATGGTGAAAATCCAAAACACTGACACCACCAAATGTTGGTGAGGATATGAAGTAATGGGAACTCTGGTGTAAATTCAAAATGGTACAGCCACTTTGGAAGACAGTTTGGCGTTTTCTCACAAAACTAAACATACTCTTGCCATACAATCCAGCAGTCACACCCTTTGGTATTTACCCAAATGAGTTGAAAACTTACATCCACACAATGGGACTTCCCTGGTGGTCCAGCGGTTAAGACTCTTCTGGACTTCCACTGTAGGGGGATGGGTTCCATCCCTAGTCAGGGAACTAAGATCCCACATGCTGTGTGGTGTGGCCAAAACAAAACTTACGTCCACACAAAAACCTGCAAACGGATATCTATGAAAGCTTTATTCATAATTGCCAAAACTTAGTAGCAATCAAAACGTCCTTCAGGGGACTTCCCTGGTGGCACAGTGGTTAAGACTCCGCACTCCCAACATGGGGGCCCAGGTTTGATCCCTAGTCAGGGAACTAGATCCCACATGCATGCCACAACTAAAATTTCACATGCCACAGCTAAGGAGTCCGCAAGCCGCAACTAAGGAGCCTGACTGCTGCAACTAAGGAGCCCTCAAGCCACAACTAAGGAGCCCTCGAGCCACAACGAAGGAGCCCTCAAGCCGCAACTAAGAAGCCCATCAGCCACAACTAAGGTCCAGTGCAACCTACTTAATTAAAAAAAAAAAAAAAGTCCTTCAGTAGGTGAATGGATAAACTGTGGTACCACTCAGCAAATGGAGTACCAGTCAATGCTTTAAAATAAAAAAAAGAGCCATCAGACCATGAAAAGGCATGGAGGAACTGTAAATGCATATTACTAAGTGAAAGAAGACAGTCTGAAAATGCTACATACTATACGGTTTGACCAATGTGACATGCTGGAAAGGAAGAGCTATGGAGACAGGAAAAAGATCAGTAGTTGCCAGAGGTTGGCAGGGAAAGGGAAGAGCACAGAGGATTTTAGGGCAATTAAACTATTCTGTATCCTATAACAGTGGATACTTATCACCGTACATTTGTCAAAACCCATAGAATGTATAACACCAAGAGTGAACACTAACGTAAACTATGGATTTTGGATGATAATGATGTGTCACTGTAGGTTTTTCAATTGTAACAAATGTACCACTCTGGTGCAGGACGTTGATAGTGAGGGAGGGAAAAAGGGTAATATGGGAATGCTCTGTACTTTCTGCTCAATTTTGCTATGAACCTAAAACTGCTCCAAAAAATAAAGTCTATTTTTAAAAAATCTGTTGCTTCAAAAACATCCTTTTAAACTTCGACTTTATACACTGAGCTATTAAAAAAACAATTTTAAGACTCTAGATTAGTTACTCCTCAAGGTTATTCATTTGAACCACAGAAAATGATGCGAATAACTGTTTTCTTGATTCTCCTGAGAATGAACATAGCTAGGACCATTCCAGATTCACAGGTAAGAAGTTATTTAATTACATACAGTGAATGCTTAAGGATTATAAATGTTTGTTGCCACCTTACACTTAGATCTTCCTTTTGTGTGTGTGGGTGTGCAAGAAGTTTATTGGGGAGTACTCTTGAGAACGACACTCAGGAGGCATCAAGGAAATAGAACTGGGCGGTGGAAGAAGCTGAACTGCAATATTGCAGTGCAGTCACTACAAAGCTCTCAGCTGATCTCACAAGGAACCCTGGAACTAGGATGGCCCTTCAGAGTTGTCCAGAACTGAAGCAAGGGGGCCACAGACTTTGGGTGGTTTTTTGGGATATTTTTAAGAATAATCAAACTAACATGACTGACGCATTCTTTTATTTCTAATTCAACCCTGGAAATAACGCCATGTTTTAAAAAAAAGCAAGATATGATCAAATAAGAACACATACAATATGTACAGAATTAAAACAATGGTAAACAGGTGATTTAAGATAGCCAAAACTCAAAAATGAAGTGGCCTTCTTATCTAAAGAAAATCCTTCACCCTTACTATTACTTCATCAGCCAATAACAACAGTTGTAAAGCACCTTAGTTTACAAAGTAATTTCACAGGTTTCTCTAGCCCCCTAACTAGATTAATGCTCTCCCCAATTACATATTCCCCAAACACCCTATACACCTTTCTGTCACAATGATCACACTTAAAATAATGTGTTCAATATTTGTCTCTCCCAGTCTGTTTGCACCATGTGGGCAGGGATTAGGTCTGTCTCATCCTCCACTGTGAACTCAGTATCTATCTTTGAGCGTGACACATAGTGGGCATTCAATGAATGTTTAGCGACTAACTGAAAAGTTTCCCCCTAAATGATCAAAAACTAAAAAAGCAACCGTTTTTCTCTCATTGATAACTTAATTATCTAAGCAGTTAATATGTGTATCTACCAAGGACAGTACGCAAACTTGCTAAATCACTAAAGAAATACCCCATCATACTTTTACAGAACTTATCTAGACTACTAAGTAGACTTAGTTCCCATCAGTAAAATGTGAAGTTTTCTTCTGCATACCTGCCACATACCCTTGTTAAGTTGACTGGCCTTAATGAGACAGTATTCTTGAAGATAGGATTAAAGGGGTCATCATCCTCTCTCCACCCTTTCAGAGCCAGACTTCTTGAAAACAACGTCCTTAAGCATAAACTCTGCTGCCTCACCTCACTCTTTCTCCTTTACTCACAGCAAACCAGCTTTCACTTCCACTACAACACTGAATCCAGTCTCTTCAAAGTCACCAACAACCTGGGATAGCTAAGTCCAGTGAACACATTTTGGTCCTTCTCTTATTCAACCTTAACAGTTTTGACACTGTTTTTGCTTTTCAGTGTTTTTAGGAGCAACAAAGGAGATTCACTGCTCAGGTGCTCCTGCTGTGCCTTTAACTGTATGTTCAGGTAGTAAACTACCACAGGTGTTAGAAGGAAAAAAAAAGTTGGACTCTAACTCCCTACTGTACAAACCCACTCAAAACCTAAAGTAGTAAGAATAAGTTTAACCTACCTCCCTCACCTTTGAAAACTAAGTGGGGTAATAATGGTAAGGGTGTGGGGGTCATTTTGCTTAACTCAAAAATTAAAAAGCAGGAACAAACTATAAAATCTTTCCAACTTCTACTGAAAAAGATAAATATATAATTAAAGTTACCCATCCCTATTTTAACATACATTTTGTAATTTAAAAACGTGTATTACATTTCTGTACTTTAACCTCCTTAGTAATAAAATATGATAGCTTTTAATCATGACTAGAAATGTCATATGACATTGATTATATTATTAAAAACACAGTCAATTTACTTCACTTTAAAAACAGACAAGACCCTTAAGTAGACACATTGGCAGGAAGCATAATTTTACGAAATTCCCCTTATGCAATAAATGTTTTAGTACCACATCAAACTTGGCTTTCTTCTTTCAAAAGAAATTAAAATTTGCATGTGAATTACAGAGTTCAATCTCATTTATCAATGATAGACCGTGGACTCTGAAAAATGTCATGTTCCTTCATACCAGTTTCATAGCTTCTGAATCAAGGTAGATATGCCTCCTGTCTGGCAATGAATATAGTAACAGGAAGACTCAAATAACCTTGAAAAGTGTTGCTTCACTCTCCATGTAAAACATCTCTTTGGTATCTTAGTCAACAAATCAATTTCAAATGTAAATGAATAAAATAATACTAATAATTCAAATCAATAACCCTGCAAGAATGTTAACTACCTATTTTCCTCTTATTGTGTTCCCCAGATGGAAAACACTTTCATTAACAGATAACATTGAGGACCACTCCCCCCTCACCAAGAGACTTTGCTCAAGGCCACAGATAAATCAAAATGAAAATGGAATTTAGATACCAAATGCGAGTCATTTAACTTACATTCTAACAGTTTAAGGTATCTCTTTTATTTTCACTAGTTGCAATAAATTTACCGTCTTAACCATTTTTAAATGTACAGTTTAATAGTGTTAGACATTCTAACACTTAAGGTATCTTTTTTTCACTAGTTGCAATAAATTTACCATCTTAATCATTTTTAAATGTACAGTTTAATAGTGTTAGCTATATTCACATTATGATGTTAACAGTTTAATCTTTTTAATCTTTTAATAGATAAATCTATTATTAAAAATGTGGTTTTGTAGAAACATATCTTCCTGAATTTACTCATGGTTAGCTACAGAACAATTTATTTAAATTGCAAGAGTGGGGATTCAGATAACTCACTTTGACTTTACGGTATCATAAATGTAAGTAAACAGGAGCCAGACTGAGGGACTTGCACTTTAGAAATCTGGGACAACTTGAGCACCAAAACATTTAAGAGTAGTAATGGATGAAGTAACCTACTGAATGAAGTAAGGATCCATGAGTCCATAAATAAATACATCAATAAGCAAGAAGAAAATGTTCTTTCTTATAATTATACAAAGCTAATAAAAGTAGAAGGAATGGACTTCTCTGGTGGCGCAGTGGTTAAGAATCCGCCTGCCAACGCAGGGGACGCAGGTTTGAGCCCTTGTCTGGGAAGATCCCACATGCCGTGGAGCAACTAAGCCCGTGCGCCACGACTACTGAGCCTGCGCTCTAGAGCCCACGAGCCACAACTACTTAGCCCACGTGCCACAACTACTGAAGCCCGCACGCCTAGAGCCCAAGCTCTGCAACAAGAGAAGCCACCGCAATGAGAAGCCCGCTCATGAAAACGAAGAGCAGCCCCCGCTCGCCACAACTAGAGAAAGACCACGTGCAGCAACGAAGACCCAACGCAGCCAAAAATAAAATAAAATTGATTAATTTTTTAAAAAGTAGAAGGAATGATGAAATTAGAAAAATCGCTATTTTACATCACAGTACTCATTTCTCAGGCAAGAATCATCAACAGATAAGACTAATGGGTGAAAGTCTGATGAGAAACAGAAGAGTTACATCGTTTCAATGTATCTCTCCACAAATTAGTTAACAGATAAGTAGTAATTTGATAGTGGAGAAACCTGCTGAACACTTTAGCCAAGTAATTAACATCACCAATAATGGGATAAACCAACATTATGAGCCTCCTAATATGATCCACTGAGAACACAATACCACTTCTGTGATACTCCTGCCAGTACATAACCTGAAACTAATCAGAGGAAACACCAGACAAACCTAAATCGGGGGACAGTCAACAAAATAGAAGGCCTGTACTCTTCAAAAATGTCAATGCCATCAAAGCCAAAGAAAGGCTGAGGAGTTTTCTAACAAAGACTGAAGAGACATGAGAACTAAATGCAAGGCATGATCCCAGAGTGTCCTAGACCAGAATAAGAAATACTGCTACAGATGCAAACTATTACATAGAGAATGGATAAACAACAAGGTCCTATTGTAGAGCACAGGGAACTGTATTCAGTATCCTGAGATAAACCATAATGGAAAAGAATATAAAAAAGAATGTGTACACACACACATATATATAAATAAATCACTTTGCTGTACTGCAGAAATTAACACACTGTAAATCAACTATACTTCAACTAAAAAACAACAATAAAAAAATACTGCTACAAATGAGTAACAATTGGTAATACCTGAGTAATATCTACAGATCATCGTATTGTATCATTGTTAAACTTGCTGATTTTACCAATTATACTGTGATAATGAAAGATGAACCTCCTTGTTCATAGAACATACACTGAATTATTTAGTATAGAGCATGTCTGCAACATACATATTATATCAGAAAAATAATATGTATATATGAGGAGAGAGAAAGCAAATGTGCCAAACTGTTAATAGCCGGTGAAACTCAGCAAAGGGTTTTGAGAATTCTTTGTACTATTCTTGCAACTTTTCTGTAAGCTTGAAATATCTAAATTTTTAAAGTTAAATATGTATGTGTATTTATGTATCCATTTTACAAGTGTTCCCGCTGTTTTCCTATACCCTTGAAATTCAAATCTCTCAAATGTTCTTAATGACTTTAGAGGAGCTACTCTAAGCATGACTTCAAACTCTGAAAATAAAGTCAAGGTCAAAGTCTTTGGCAAACCACAGCAAAGATTTGGAAATACTGCCTATGTATATTGGCAGTGTTTATAATGACTTAAGCTAGTCATTCCATTTTTTTCTGTTAGTGCTACAAAATAACTGAGTCCTAAATTCCCCCTCCACAACTATTTCACTTATGCCAGACTTCTAACCTGTCCACATAACTATCTTCCAATTACTGTATAGGTAAGAATCTGGCTCTGATACCTGGAATTTTCCCAAATCCATGACTTTAACTTGTTTATGTCTGAGTCATCTGAGGAAAATTTCTGGGGAAGACTGAACACTGACCTGAAGGATGTGGGTTTGAACTTTGAGCGTATATGTGGGGGGGGCAGGGTTGGGATTTTTTTTTTTAAGGGAACAAGAATACATAAGAAAAGGGCCTACAGATATCTAGAAATACTGCCAACTATGTTTCAGGGAGAAAATCCCAGCGGTGGGTATGAAAACATGCATGCACAAGAAAAACTGTAGAAAAAGTACAAAATGTCAGGAAAGTTTCTGACCCAAGTTTAGCAATCTTGTCACTTAACCATCAGAATATCTACAGAATCTACAATATAAATTGTTACTTGACTTGTAATTGGTCAATCTCCAAATACTACTGTCCCATAGCATTAGGAAAACACATATTTTCTATCAGTCTTTCTCACAATAGCAAAATGTGGTAAACTCATGATTTGTAACTAATGAAAGCATCAAAAACTTACCGCTACCAATATCGTTCCCTAGCTATTTAACCAGCAATCTGCTGGTTTAAAAGCAGGTCAGCTTGCAGTAAAAAGACGCCTGCCTTTCAAAATTGGCTACAGCTGTCAGCACAATCACCTAAACGCAGCACTGCCCCATTAGCCAGAGAGCAGAGCAGGTTTCCAAAACCACATTGCCCCTCGCTCGCCCCAGCACTTGACAGTGAGTGGATCCGAAGAGCCGCAATGCATCCAGGGAAAATGTTTAATTCTTCCAGAAACGTCACCTTCCAAGCTGAATTCAGGTTTTAAACTTTTTCCAAGAGGACATGCCGGCGGCGACATTTTCCTCCCTCGGGTAAAGATTCCCCGGGGACTCAGCTGCTCGCTCCCCGTCAAAGGTGGAGAAACTGGCGGCCTGTCAGTGCTGGAGGCTGGGAGAGGGGCTGGGAAGAAGACGGGGAAGAGGAAGGGCAGCGGGAGCGCAGGTTCAGTACTCTGACCTCTGACCTCGACCCCCACCTGGCGGCCCGAAAGGAGGCAAGGGCAGGCCCCAGAACTTTGAGCCCGAGCCCCAGGCCGGGCTGGGCCTGCCAGCGCGAGGGCCAGTCAGGTCCGGGGGTGGCGGTGACCTTCGCCCAGACCTTCACAGGGACAGCAGATCGAGGCTGGACCGTCACCGGGCTCGACCCTTCCCTCACGGACTCACCGCCCGCCAGAACTGCCCAGAAGCCACCGCTCGGAACATGGTCACGGCACCCGTTCGCTTCACACTAGCCTTGAACGTACCCAACTGCACCGCCTCCGCGAGTTACCGTAACGCTCGCGAGACTCGGGAACGAGAGCAGACTCCCCGGCGAGGAGAGCAAGCCCGCGGTTTCTGCCTGCCCACTGGGCGGTCGCGCAGCCAATGGGGCCGGCGGAAAGTTAGGGGCTGGACTTGGGAGTGGGGCAAAGGTGAGGCTTTTAACTAGGAGACGTAGGGGGAAGCCAGGCTAAAGAAAGGCACGGGCAAAGCGGTCCAACTGCCGCTGACCGTAGCCCAGACTGTCTGCCAGCCCCAGTGTGCAACGCTTGTTAGACTGAACTTTCCCACTGAGCTGATGACGTCACTGTCCTGGCTTCCCAGACCTCTGGACGAAGTTCACCTCCCTCACTCTAATCATTCTTCTGCCTGTTCATTTGCTCACGGATATCAATGTTAACCCCTGCAATTTGCTAAATACATTTTCCAGGTCAGGGGAATATAATAAAAGTATGCATAAAATGTTGACCTCACCAAACTCTGGAGGAAACATACGAGTAAACCTATCATTACTATTATGGGAGGGGGGATTCCTGGAATTGGTGATATTTGAGCTGGGTTCTAGAAGGAGGAACCTCCGGAGCACAAACAGGGAAGGAACATGACAGGAAGGTCCAAGGACAAGGGGCAGGATGCTGTGTGCTGCCTGTAGAAGGAAGCAGATTGGGAAAGGTCTTGAATGGGGGAGTAACATGCGGCCCCACCCTAGCCCTCTTCTCTCCCCACTCTTCCTATCCCAGGACAGGCCCACCCACACCCTGCCTTCAGTGCTCTTGACTGCCAAATCTCTTCTGACCTTTGGATCAGCTTATCCACCTGCCTACTGGGCATCTCCTCAGGATGTTCCTCAACACCTCAGACCCCCATATCCACAACTGACTGGGCGTTCCCTTCCAGACTTTATTCTCCTCCTGTATGCCCTTTCACAGGGAATGCTTTCCACCTCCACCCAGCTGCTCAAGCCAAAAACCTGGGGGTCATACTTGACTTGTTTCTTCCTTTCTTCCCTATCCTATGAGTCACTAAATTCTAGCGATTCCACTCCCAGAACAGCTCCCAAATCCATCCAGGACTCTCTACCACGCTCTGTGTTTGCACTGCTGCAGTTGCTTCTTTACTCTTCTCCCAGTTTCCAGTCTTCAATCCATCTCCCACTGCAACCGAAGGGCTCTTTCAAAAGAGCAAACTGGTGATGTTACTCCCCTGTTGAATAATACACTTCAATGGCTGCCCATTGATTTTAGGATAAAATGCAAACCCCTTAACGTGATGTATAAGCCCTGTGTGAGCTGATCTCTTCCTTGCTCTTTTACCCCCTTTCCATCTCCCATGGCCATACAGAATTTCCTTCACATCCTCCAACGCCCTATTCCTTCTGCCTCCCCACTCTCTTCCCCCTTCCTCTCCCCTTTACTCCTTCAACTGTTTAATACTTATTCATTCTTGACATTTCAGCTTGGACTTTCCTCCCCCCAGTAACTCTGAATTAGACCTCTCTTCCACATGCCCCTATTTCTGCCTGTACTTCACCTGTATATAGCGGCAATTGCCACATTGGTTGTAATGGCCTGGTTACTTGTCTGTCTCACCCACCTGACTGTAAGACCCGTAAAGGCAGAGTCTATCCTACTTTTTTTATTAATGTGTCTTCACACCTTGCACAATGCCTGGCTCACAGGAGGCATTCAATCAGTGTTTGTTGGATGAATCCACAAATCAATGAGTGACTTGGCTAAAGAGTCTGGACTTTAAGCAGGGGAGTGATACACTCAGAAATTGTCTCACTTCCCAATTTTCTAACCATCTACCTTTCGATCCTTGTCGAGTCTACCAACAAATCCCACTGGCTCTACCTTCAAAAGATGTCCAGAATCCAACAACTTCCACCAACACGTCTTCATTCCTCCACCACTACCACCTCCCCTCAGGCCCTTATCATCTCTGCCCTGGATCATGGAAGGAACCTCCTGACTGGTCTTTCTGTTTATACCTGTGCCTCCTGAAGTCTCCTCTCCAAACAGCAGACTGATTGTGTGCTCTGCTCAAAGCCCTCTTCTGCCACTGCCCGCTCTGTCACTATGCCCCAACAGAACTCGCTGCTCCTTGTACACACCAAGCAGCTCCCTTCTCTGGCCTTTGCACTCCCATTGTTCCTTCTGCCTGAAATGCTCTCCCCTGGGGACCCACGTGCCTCTTTTTCTCACTTCATTCAGGTCTCTGTTCAAAAGCCACATTTTCAGAAAGGTCGACCTTGGCCACCCTACGTAAAAGAGCCCCCCTCCTTCTGCACTCTCAGTCGGCTTCTTTGACTTTCCTTCTTGGCATTTATCACCAACTGACAGGATGCACGTTTCTATTCATTTGTGTTTCTTGCTAATCTCCCTGCATGGGAATGTAAATTCCCTGGAGCAAGAACTCTGAGCCAACAAACATTCGAAGGGCCCTGTACTTGGCTTTTGCTCTTGCCTCTGTCTGGAATTCCCTTCCCCACTCAGCAGGCCTCTGTTCCACATTTAACACTCAGCTCACATGATATTTCTTCTGTGAGGCTTTCCCCGCCCCTCTAGGATGAACGAACCCTTTCCTCTTCTTCACTCTCCTGGTTCTGTGACCATAAATTGAGCATACGTTACATCCACTTAGAATATGTCTGCGCCCACGTGGTGGGCTGGGGCTCGGGACCCCCTCAGTGAGTCTGCATGTGGGAGGGGCCGTTTAGTATTCCGTATATCACTGCATTTGCCTCCCAACCCAGTTTCCCAGTTGGACTCATAGTCCTATGGAAGTGGAAAGAAGAGGGAAGGGTGCTTTAAGTAAAAACTGAAAGGGGTATTTTACTAAAAACGATGTAAAAAAAAGTGGTCCACAAAGCCACCTCCTCCCCTGCCTCCCCACCCATGACAAAGCAGAACACAAAGGAGGAGAGGAGCTTCCCCACCCCCTCCCCACCTCCATCTCCCACTGGGCAGCTTTGGCACCACCCAGCCTCCGGTGAATCAGCAGCAGCTGTGCCCAGCAGAGGTGCGATGCCAACAGAGACAGGGTGGTTCCTGGCAGAGCCGAGACAGAGCCAAGGAAGAAGCAGAAAACTGCCCAGGTCTATGATAACTGACCAGACCTGCGCATGAGCACAGAGGGGACGCCCCTTGGGACTTCGCCGGGGAGTGGGGGGGAGTTCTATATTCACATGCAGGTCAACAACCACCGAAATGTGTGTACGAAAACGTCTAACTTAGAGGGATTTCCCTGTAGATACTTGGGTGTCTGTTTTTCCCCCTCAGTTATGAGCTGCTCTGATGGCAAGACCCCGTGATTTTTATTATCTGGTTCATGTTTAGTGAGTGTTTGTAGAAATGTTTGTCCAAAGAGAAAAGGGAGTAAGAGAGGGTGGGAAGAGGGAGGAAGGAGTTGCCACAGTCAAGCCCTGAAGACTTACTCCAGTCTCTTTGGAAAAACAGCTCACCTCACCTCTTTCCTCTTCACAGGCCAGTTTCAGGAGCAGTTTCTCCAGGATTCCTGGTGAAAACTTAAAAGAGGAGAGTTAGTGGGATGAACTACAGCCCCAGCTGCTGCAACTCTCTTGGGGGGCCACACTCCTTCCTCGTCAGCCATGCTAGGCTCCCCTTACCGTCAGCTGGCACCTCCTCTGGGCTCAGTGGTTTATCTGCTGATCTGAGCCCTTGACCACCAGGCCCTTCTTAGACCAGAGTTGTTGTACTTGTCCATTTATCATCACAAGTGGGCAAGAGAGTACTGAGAAGCACCCAAGTGGATCACTCTTGGCCAAGATGATGTCTCCTCTTCGTCCCTGCATACAAGGTGCCCAAAATGCCCAGGTGGCGTCTGTAGCTAAATACTTCAGTGGGACTCTTACCGTGTCCTTTGGTGGAAGAGTCCCAGTTTGGAGTCAAAGACCTCTAACCCTGCAGAGCCCGGAGCTGTGAGGTCTGGAAGCCCAATCTCCTCAAGTGCTCACTGAGAGTGATGGTAAAGTAGGCCCCTCCTGCTTCCACCCTTTGGTTCCTGGATCCATGTATTCTTCCTGCTGGGGACACAGCACCATATAAAGGTCTTTGATTCAAGATGCACATGGCATCCCGGAGGATGAACCCCATCCTCATAAAGTATTGCCTCCAAGCTGGTGCTTCAAGTGGGCCTTCAGGAGGTCATTCTGATACCCTATCAGGCCAGCAGCTTTGGGGTGGTAGAGTGTGTGACTGGATCAGTGACTCCTGTCATCACAGACTCATTCCTGCACCTCCACTGCAATAAATTAGGTCCCGGGTTTGACATGATGTTACGTAGGATCCCATGCTGGTGAATCAAATACTCGATAAGCCCTCAGATAGTGGTGCTGGCTAAGGTCTTGGGGGCAGGAAAGGTAAACAGTACCCTGAATATGTGTTAATTCCTATCTGGATGAATCATGGTTCTTCCAGGGTGGAAGGGGTTCAATGTAGTCAACATGTCACCACATGGCCAGTTGGTGTCCTGGAGGAATGGTACCATATTGCTGGCTCATTCAGCAGCAGCAGTAGCTAGAACAGCTTTCTTAAGTGGGAGCCCATGCTACTAGGTTCACACTAGCCTCTCTTGCTGTCACTGTGGCCACTTCATTCATGTACCCTTAGTGCCAGCACTGGGTGGCTGACGGCAGAGGCTGGCTGAGGTCATCTGGCCAAGTGATTTTTTGTCTTCTTGGTTATTTAGTGCCTCTTTCATGGTGAATGCTTGCTGGTGGGTGTTAACATGTGATACAAATACTTTCATACTTGGTGCCAACGTTCACACACCCATCCATCCTTGTGTCTCTATCCCAGACCTCTTTGACCCTAATCCTCCAATCTTTCTTCTTCCAGGCCCCTACTAAGCCATGTAGGCCATTCATCACCGCCCCTGAACTCCTATATATTCTAACCTTGGGGCACCTCTCTGTCCACACAATGTGGATGACCAGGTGCACCTCCTGAAGCTCAGCCCACTAAGAAGAGTTTCCTTCACCACTATTTTCAAGGTCACCCCGGAGTGGGGCTACAATGCAACTGACATCCATTTTCAGTTTGAACTCACATACTGGGTCAACTCTCCATAAACCATATACAGGATTTTCTTCCTCTTGTCTGCTGGTTGTGAGGGATCCTACACAGGGCAGTAAGTGTGAACTGAGGATGGGTGCTGGTATAACATGGGGTGTGGGCTGCCTGCTCAGGCAACTTGGTCATGCTCTCTGGTCCTACTTGTGCTCAATTCCAGATGTACCACTTCCATCCTAGGACAGACTGTTGCTGCCTACCTGATATTATGACTTGGTGGGTTTGATAGAACCCAGCTTATGATGGGTGGTTTCTGACATATGGCTACTTGGTGTGGTTACACCAGCTTCCTTTTTGCAAAAGGCACATAAATCTCTGCTGTAGGTGGCATGGCCTTGCTCCAGGGGCAAGGGCCTATTTTGTGATTCCCAGTGGAGGTTGCCATAAACTTCACACAGCATCTCTTCTACAACTGATAGCACTAATACCAGCTATGGAAACATAAATGGCCTAATAGCAGGACTGCTGGGACTACAGCCTGGACCTGCTGTATAACCTTTTCCTGCCCTGAGCTGCATTAAAGCTGGCAGCCTTTTGTGTCACCTGGTTTATGGGCCAGAGCAATATGTCCAGGTGTGAAATATACCATGCCAAGAACCCAAAGCGGACTACCAGGCGTTATGCTCCCTTATTCATGGTAGGAGGTACAATAATTTATCTCTTTCTTTGGATGGGTTATGTGGCATTCCCCTGACTCTGGACCCCTAAACATCTTACTGATGCTATCGGCCTCTGCGCCCTTATAGAATTTATCTCCCACCCTCTGGAGTACATGTGTCAGACCAAGGCCTCTAATGTGCTAGCCACCTTTTTGTCCATCTGACTGAGTTAATATGATGTCTTTGTTGTAACAGATCAGGATGTGATGTTTTGCAGGATGTCTAAATGGTCTTGATCTCTTCAGTCTGTCTTACTACAGAAGTTGAAAGTTAACATAGCTCTGGAGCAAAACTATAAATGTACTCTAAATGTATAATGTTGATGTTCCATATGAATGCATACTGTGTCTGATCCACTTTCCTCATAGGGATAGGAAAGGACTTATTCACCAAATCGATATCCACATAAAATATACCTGAGGCTGTGTTCATTTGCTCTAGCCAAGATACCCAAACTGGTGTGGTGGCTGCAATAGGGCTCCTACTTGGGTGAGTTTGGGCTAGTCCACTGTCATCCTCTAGGTTTAGTCTGGTTTCTGCAGGGACAATACTGATGAACTGAATGGAAAAATGACGGGATTCCTTTAGACCCGTAAATGTTGCTTCATTGTATGCTGCCAAGGAGGCCCTCTGACTTTTACACATGGTTTTCAATTGCCTGTTAATCACTCCTAGTCTTTTATATTTTTCTCTAGGGCATCAGTGGAGCTTAGTAATTGTCACCCAATGCCATTGTCTTGTAGTTACTATTTCCCT
The DNA here is from genome assembly GCF_964374135.1 of Grampus griseus. Taxonomy (NCBI): domain Eukaryota; kingdom Metazoa; phylum Chordata; class Mammalia; order Artiodactyla; family Delphinidae; genus Grampus; species Grampus griseus. The sequence goes on along the minus strand of NC_139018.1, from coordinate 119,028,920 downwards.
GTATCTCTCAAATGCCTAGCATATTCCCTTCCACAGGCAAAGCATCCCAATTCACCACCAGTGAAAGCTGTAACAATTGAACCACCACTTTACATGAAGGGCTATCTGTATTCCAGCTACTGGCAGTGAGGGTGTCCTCAGTGCTGGTCTAGCAAAGAGTAATACAGCTCCAAATCCCTATCTTATCACCTGCTTTCTCAGACCACTCTCATACTCCTGTTTCTATTGGAAGCAGGCTCTGAGACAAGTTTAAAGTACCTGATGACTATTTGGGGGATGCCCTTAAGATTCACACCTCTGTAAAGGATGAGAGAAGCAGAATGGGGCAGAAGGAGAAGCTGGGAAGATATGTAGGCCTGAACAACAATGCAATGGAATGTGAATTATTCTGTTATTGAATAAGCGGAAAAGCACTGTGTTTATTATGCAATAACACTATTGCCATGCTAAAAGAATACAGTATATGTCAACATTCACAGACTAAACCACATTATTGTCGACCCGTAGGAGAACAACCATCAGAAAAATTAGAAAATTAAAACTGGAATGTATCATCTGTGATATTTGAAACTGAATAGCTCATTACATCAGAATTTCTTCACAAATGGAAAGACTGAAAACAAAGCTGCAACCAAAGTAAATTTCTGTTTGGCTCGTTTGTTAGCCAAACAAGGAAAGCCTTTTTACTGATGGTGATTTAATTAAATTGGGCTTGATCGCAGCAGCTGAGAAAATGTGTCCAGAGAAAATTAACTTGTTTACTATGATTAGATTTGGGGGGGGGGGGTAGAAGAAATGAGGACGTGAAAAGCAACATCAATAATCAATTAAAAATCAAGGTAAATTATTTCAAGTAGTTTTCTGTGGCTTTTGATGAGTTAACAGATGTTACCAATAATGCCCGGTTAGTCTTGTTTATTCAAGGAGTCAATGCTAAGTTTGAAGTTACTGTCGAATTGCCCTCTGTGAATAGTCTGAATGAACAAACTATTCCCTAAGAAGGTGAGAAAACACAAATCAGTACAACCTGAAGTGGAATCTGCTAAGATGTATTACACAGCCAATGGTGGCAAAAATATGTGTGAAGCAGAAAAAGGCTTAGACAAGTTTAAAAACTTGTGAAAATGTAAGGTGTGTAAAGCCTGTAGTTATTCATTGTATTATTTGTCAGCAGCTATTTCCTTGAAAATATTTTGAATCTATCATTTTTCATTGTCTCAGTGTCAGCAGTGAAATTCATTCACTCTCATGGACTCTTATCAGTTCTGTGATTTTTTTGCTCAGAAATAGAAGCTGAACTTGTGCTACTACATAGCAGTTTGACGGTTTAGCAGTGATAAGGTTTTATTGTGATTTTTAGCTCAGGGCCTAGATTGAAATTGTATTCGAATGTTTACAACAGCTTATTATCATAGCCCCAAACTGGAAATGACCCAAATGCCTATTAACTGGTGAATGAATTAACAAATCGTGGTCTATTGTATTCCATTGTGCTATGGACTGAATTGTATTCCCTCCAAATTTATGTATTGAAGCCCTAACCCCCAATTTGGTAGTATTTGAAGATGGGGACTTTGGGAGATAATGAGGTTCAGAGGAGGTCATGAGGGTGGGGACCCGGTGATGGGATTACTGCACCCTTCCTCTCTCCCACATTTGAGGACAGAGAGAGACGGCAGTGTCTGCAAGCTGGGATTACCAGAACCCTACCATGCTGGCACCCTGATCTTGGACTTCCAGAACTGTGAGAAAATATATTTCTGTTGTTTGAGCCCCTCATCTGTGGCATTTTATTATGGCAGCCCAAGCTAAGCATGATCCATTGTATTCCATTGTAAAACAATAAAAAGGGTACATACCACTGATACACACAACATGAATGAATATCAAAAGCATGCTAAGTGACAGAAGCCAAACACAAAAGACGTACGATTCCATTTATATGACAGTCTGTAAAAGGCAAAACTAAAGGGACAAAAAGCTGATCAGTGGTTTCCAGGAGCTGGAATGGAGGGTGGAGATTGACGGCAAATGCGCACGAGGAAACTTTCTATGGAGATGAAAGTGTTCTGTATCATGATTGTGGTATATATATCAATGATTATGTACATTTATTAAAACTCAACAAACTGTATATTTAAAATTGGTGAATTTCATTATATGTGAATTTCACCTCAGTAAAGTTGATTAAAACACATCCACACACACATACAGCAGGTCACCAGACTGAACCCTCTGCTGATACAATTTACAAACAGGATATTGATGCAAACATAAACTGAAACATTTCATTTTGTAATCTGACCCACATCCTACATTCAATCCACCAGCAAATCCTGTTGGCTCTAGCCTTCTGCTTCCACTCTAGTCTAGCCACTGTCATTTCTCCCTGGGGTTATTGAAGCAGCCTCCTAACTAGTCTCTGAGTCTCTGCTCTTGCCTTCACAGACTATACTCAGAACAATTAGTGATCCTCTTAAAACGTAAATCACATTACACCACCCCATTCAAACCCTTCCATCCTGCTGGGGAGAAACTCCAAAGCTCTTGCCATGGTTGCAAATCCCTCCCTGATCTGGCCCCTGCTTGGCTCTCCTATTTATTTCCTCTCTCTCCTTCCATTTCAGGTACTCTGTCTCTCTACTCTTCCTCAAACACATGAGCATACTCCTGCCTTGAGGACTTTGCACTTGCTGTTCCCTCTGTTTGGAATGCCTTTCCTCTAGACCTTCTGCTCAATTTGCTCCCACTTTTCATTCAGGTCTCAGCTTAAGTACTGCCTCCTGGGAGAGACTTTTTCTGACCACCACCAGGTAGTTCTTTCTCCATTTTCTCCATCTACTAATTATGTTTTATTTTTCAGAGCAAGGACTTTGTTCTATTCCCTGTTGTATCCCTTGCCCCTAGAACAATATCTGGTGCGTGTCAGGACTCAGTACATACTTTGTGAATGAACAAATGAGCTTACTTGCTATGAAGCCTTCTCAGACTGCCTGGCCTGCCTCTCCAGGCCATCTCTCCCTCTTCCTCATCTTTCTGGCATTTGCTCTTTTTGTTTAATTTTAACAACACCTTTATTGAGATATAATTATGTGCCATACAATTCACCCATTTCATGTATATAAATAAATTATTTTCAGCATACAAGCCACAGTCAATTTTAGAATATTTTCATCACTTCCAAAAGAAACTTCAGGACTTCCCTAATGGTGTAGTGGTTAAGAATCTGCCTGCATGCAGGGCACACGGGTTCGAGCCCTGGTCCGGGAAGATCCCACATGTCGCAGAGCAACTAAGTCTCTGCACCACAACTACTGAGCCTGCGATTTAAAGCCCGCGAGCCACAACTACTAAGCCCACGTGCCACAACTACTGAAGCCCGCGCACCTAGAGCCCGTACTCCGCAGCAAGAGAAGCCACCGTAATGAGAAGCCCGCGCACCACAAGGAAGAGTAGCCCCCGCTCGCCGCAGCTAGAGAAAGCCTGCACGCTGCAACGAAGACCCAACGCAGCCAAAAATAAATACATTTAGATTTAAAAAAAAAACAAACTTCATATTCTTTTTTTTTTTTTTTTTTTAGCAGTACTAGGGCCTCTCACTGTTGTGGCCTCTCCCGTTGTGAAGCACAGGTTCCGGACGCGCAGGCTCAGCAGACATGACTCATGGGCCCAGCCGCTCCGGGGCATGTGGGATTTTTCCGGACCAAGGCACGAACCCGTGTCTCCTGCATCGGCAGGCAGACTCTCAACCACTGCGCCACCAGGGAAGCCCAGGTCTATGCTCTTAAAACCTGCTTCACAGTTTCAAGGCTCACCTGTGTTCCCAACAATTATTCTGCAATGACATACTGCCTTTCTAAATACAGCACATGGAAATGGACCGCCCTTTTTAGCAGTGTCTGGCAACAGGACTTTTTTCTTGGTGCTAAAATTACCTGCAAATTATTTTAACTAAGCCACTTTCAGATTCTCCTTTCAACGTATCTGTTCCTTCCCATGTGTTGTCATTTCTCTATTTGAAAGTCATGACCGTGAAACCTCGAACATTTATGGGTTATGCAAACTGCTTCTTTTGGTATATTTTTAATAATCACTGCTCTTATTATTACCAGATGTTGAAATCGCAAATGATAACAAAGTGACAGACTTTAAGGGTAAGATTATTTGGGCAAGAGAAATGTGACTTTTTGTTCTCTGAGAGATAGCGGGTGTCTCGCCTGGATTTGTATCCATTTTTTCCCACTTTTAGCTGAGATGTCTTGGACAAATTCTTTAATTTCACTGATCCTTTGTGTCTTCATTGGTAAAGAGTGCTGTTAATGCCTCTTTCATAGAGTTTTGTTGAGAAATGTGTGGGATTTTTTGTTATTTATTATTATCAATTAGTTATTAGTTATCTATTGCTGTGTAACAAATTACCTCCCAAATTTAGCAGCTTGAAACAATGTTTTTTATCTCACACAGTTTCAGAGTACTAGAAATTGAGTGCTTTAGCCGGGCGGTTCTAGCTTAGAATCTCTCACAAGATTGCATTCAAACTATTGGCCAGGGATGCAGTCTCAGTAGACTTAAATGGGATCAGAGGACTTGCCTCTAAGCTCACTCATGTGGCTGTTGGCAGGAGGCTTCAGTTCCTCACCACAGGGACCTATCCATATGGCTTCTCCCAAAGGCAGTGATCAGAGATTAAGATGGAGACAGAGATACCAAAACATAAGCTGCAGTCTTTTATAACCTAAACTCAATGGTGACATACCATCATGACTGCCATATTCTGCTGGTCACACTAACCAACCCTGTTACATTGTGGCAGAGGACTGTGCCAGGGTGACTAGAACAGGAGGCAGGGATCACTGGAGGCCATGGTGGAGGCTGGGTACCACCTATAGATAGAGTACCCAGAAGGCATCCCTGAACACCACGAATTCAACAGCCCTTCTAGGCTCCGGAGATATAAAATAGACATTGTCCTTGCCCGCCATGACTCTCATTCTAGAGGCCCATAGTAAGTGCTCAAGAAATGTGTTTTTCCCTCAAGAAAAAGAAAGAGACAAAAACTTCACAAAAGGAGATCTTGCTAATCAGAGGTATAGCCATGATCGAGGTAATTCCCGCTAGGGAAAGTAGGGAAACTCTCCCTAAGGGTGACTATTACAAGTTGGATGACTCTGCAATTTTCAGTTTAGAGCCTGAGAATTTCTGTTAAGGATTCTAGCAGAAGTAAAGACAGCCATTATAATTGTCTGTGAGAAAAAGGTGTACTAGGCAAATTGATGGTATCCACAGCCCAGCAAACAAGGTTATTTTCCAAAACTATATTTTCAGACATTGGCTGCATCTATAGGCACACTAATAAGGTTCTAAAGTCCTGGGCTCCTTATCTCTATGTAAAAGCAACTAAGGTGGGACCTCTATTTGGCAATGACTCATCGACTGTCAATTTTGTTGATGTTTAACATAACGTGTATATATAGATAATGTATGTACTATATAATAAGGTGACCTTGAGTTTAACATTCTCTAGAAGGCACTCTGACCTCCCAGTTTACCCTAATTAGTGAGGTTTTACTCCCTTGATATTTTACCTGTGCTAAAATATTCATATTTCAGGTTCTTAGAGGAGGCATGTATGACTCACGGGATTAATGGCAAAGGAGTTTGCCTCCATTATCAGATTAGCCTTGCATCTCACCAGCCTTCATAATACTGAAGTGAAGCTTGAGATTTATACATAAATATTGAAGTCTTATTCCAAGTTTAATAAAACATGCATATCTTTCTAATATACCCATAGACAGAAACGGACACTGGAACTTTTGCTGATGCAGAAGAGCCCCCAGGTGTCTGAGAGATACCAATTCAAGTCCCACTGGATGGCTGTCATTCCCTCTAATGCCCTTGACCGGCCGTTTTCAGGTCACTGAAAACTTTGTGGTTCAGTAGCTCTTTGCGGAGCCTGCCGTCCTCTGCCAGGCCCATGGAGGATGCCGGAGAAGAGACTGATACCATCTCTGAGCTCATAGATTTAATGAAAAACACTTGTCCTAGAGTCCCTGCCTCCACGAGAAAGAGCAAGGATTATATCTGTCTTATTCACAGCTGTGTTTGCAGTGTTTAAAAAAGGGATTTCAGGCAAACTCCGTTAGGGAGTCCCTAAGAACTAAATCATCACGTGGTCCCCGGGTGTCTCCACACTGAAGCATACACACCATGAAACTATAATGAGAGCACTGGGGCCAAGCAGGGGGCCAGACCTTTCACAGTCCCCGTATTTCGGGTTCATTCCTGCCTCCCGGCTTTGCTGCCAGGTGCCTGCTGCCTTGGTGCACCCTCCTCGTTGCCAAGACTCTACCCCAGTGGTTCCTAATCTTCAACCCAAGAAGAAGTTTTTGGCATTTTGCAGCCAAATGAGAAAAACCAGAATAATATAATGAGTTTTTCACAAAGCTCGATGGGAAGGACCATTGATTCTGAGACTAGGCTTTCTTTTTTGGTGTTACTATGTTACCTCTTACATGAAATTATGGTAGGAGATAGTGGGTTTTTTTTTTTAAGTGCCTCACTTGGCATCATGGAATTGGCAGTCCTGTGTGATGTCCCCATTGTTTTTTCCTTGGTTCCTGAATTCCAGAAGTCTGAGAACCACCATCATACAAGAACAGTTCAATCCCCACCTCACTCTTGGAGTCTTCCGTGATCCTTCGGGGCTCACTTTCCCTTTCTTTAGAAACAATATCAGGGCTTCCCTGGTGGCGCAGTGGTTGAGAGTCCGCCTGCCGATGCAGGGGACACGGGTTCGTGCCCCGGTCCGGGAAGATCCCACATGCCGCGGAGCAGCTGGGCCTGTGAGCCATGGCCGCTGGGCCTGCGTGTCTGGACCCTGTGCTCCACGGCAGGAGAGGCCACAACAGTGAGAGGCCCGCGTACCAAAAAAAAAAAAAAAACAAAAACACAATATCAATTAGGATATTTTTCTAAAGTCATAAGTATATAGTGCAGGACAATTGGTAAATGTAAAAACTCACAAAGAAGAAAACAGAAATCCTCTATAGCCCCACTTCTCAAGAGAAAATAAACAGTCTGAGAGATGCCCTTCTATTCCATTTTCTGAGTTTTTCACTTAACTTTTTAACAAAAATGAAGTTATTTTGTATAAACTGTTTGGTAATTTCATAATATTCCATCCTCCTCCTCCTCCACAATTTTTTAAAAAATAAATTTATTTATATTATTTATTTTTGGCTGCGTTGGGTCTTTGTTGCCATGTGCGGGCTTTCTCTAGTTGTGGCGAGCGGGGGCTACTCTTCGTTGCGGTGCACAGGCTTCTCACTGCAGTGGCTTCTCTTGTTGAGGAGCACGGGCTCGAGGCGTGCGGGCCTCAGTAGCTGTGGCACACGGGCTTAGTTGCTCCGCAGCATGTGGGATCTTCCCAGACCTAGGGCTCAAATCCGTGTCCCCTGCATTGGCAGGCGGTTTCTTAACCATTGCGCCACCGGGGAAGCCCCCTCCACAATTATGAAGTGCTGACTTGGTCTAGCTGCTGTGGTAAGCATTTACACGTGTGAGCCACTTAATCCTCACAACAACCCCATAAAGTGGATACTATTATTATTCCCTCTTTGTAACTGAGGCTCAGAGAGGATAAGATACACCCCCATTTCACAGAGCTGCTAAGTAGTAAAGGCCTTCTGACCAGGGGTGCCTGGCTCTGGAGCCCAAACTCCAAAACAGTATGATTTAGTGCACTTCCATTATATGGATTTATCACAATTTATTTAATCAGTCTTTTACTTTTGTTCATTTTCCTTTTTTCCCCCCAAGTTTCTGGTATTATAAATAAAGCTGCCCTGTACAACCTCATGAGTAAATCTTTATGTACATTATCCGTAAGTACTTCCATAGAATAATTTCTAGCAGAGGATTTGCTGGGTCAAAGTGATGACAGCATTTTAAGGCTTTGTCAAAATTTGCCAAACTGCATCTCAGATTGTTGTGCCTTTTCAGAATGTTGTACCCTGGACACTCCCTCCAACAGGCTATGAGAAGGCCAGTTTTCCCACACTTTGCCACCATTGGGAATTATCGGGGTTTTGTTTTTTTAAATCTTTGCCAATGTGAGAGACCCAAAACAATTTCTGATGCTTTAGTTACTAATGTGGTGGTAACTCCCAGAGACTCTGGCAAAAGTGAAGGATTTTGTAGATGTAATTAAAATCCCTAATCACTTGATTTTCAGTTAATCAAAAGGGAGATTATCCTAGGTGGGCCCTACCTAATTGGCCGAGCCCTTTAAAGGGATCATTGAAGTTAGAGAGAGACTCAAAGCAGCAGAAACTCTCTCTGTGGCTGGCTTTGAAGAAGCAAACTGTCATGAAATGAAGCTGAAAGTAAGTGAATTTCATCACCAATCTGGGAGCTTGAAAGTTTGTCCTTCCCTAGTCAAACCTCCATATGAGAATGTAGCCTGGCCATCACCTTGATTTCAGCCCTGTAAGGCCCTCCCAGAGCAGAGAACCCAGATAAGCCATGCCCAGACTTCTGAGTTACAGAAACCCTGAAATAATAGACGGGTGTTGTCTTACGCCACTGAGTTGTGTGCTAATATAACTAACAAGACTACAATTTCTCCACGTGTTTTTAATCATGTTTTTTTCTTCTTTCTAGCTCATTTTTCTGTTAGCATTCATCATTTTCTTATTTGAGTTCTTAATATATTTGTTTTAAAGGTATCAACCCCTTTGTCTGTCATAAATAATAATCAGCCATTGCATTTTTATGTGGTCAAATCCATTGGTCTTTCCCATCTGGAATCTATCTTTGTTGTGCACTTGGAAAGCCCACCCTCGTCCCAAGGTTATAGGAAGAGTCACATACATTTTTGTCTAGTACTTTTGTGTTTTTTTCATTACATTTAAATCTTTAATCCATCTAAAGGGGTTTTAATAAACGGTGGTGCAGAAAAGTCCAACTTTAATTACTTTCAAATGTACCAATAATACCTACTGAATAATCATTTGCTTTCCAGTTGAATTCATATAAAATCAAAAGTCTAATTTTGGCCTTTTCAATCTGTTACATTAAGTCCATCATGTTCTGCTTTAGTATCAAACTGTTTTCATTATTAGAACTTTATAATGCATTTGAGTATCCAGGGGGAAAAATCACCCTTCATTTCACTTCTTTTATAAATTTTCCTCACTATTCTCACACATTTCTTCTTTCATTTTATCTTTCGAATTATTTTGTCAAATTCCATTGGCAATTTAATGGTATCTGTAGCATACCAAAATACATTTATAGATTTATACACATACAGATTATTTGGGGGAGAAATGACACCCCATAATTCCATACCAGAACATGTTTGGCATTCTGTGCATTCTTCATGGCCCTCATCAAGATAGGTTTATTCATGTACACTTGACATATTTCTTGTCGAATTAATGACAGGGTTTTAAATATTTTCATTTAAAATATACTAACTCTAGTATATTTTAATAACTGTTTATTGCTAGATTATAGGAAAAATATATTTTTTTACTTACTTATGCAACCATAAATTAGTAAGAGTTTGGCAAAAATCAGTGAAAGAATTCTGTGAGAATCAGTTGGCTATGTGGAATTTACAGGTCAGAGTATTGAGTATTTTATAATTTATTTGTAAATTATTTGCTATGGTTCCTTTATATCAGTAAAATTTATTATGAACATATATATGCTTTATGTGTATGTATATGTGTGTATATATATATAAGTGTGTATATATGTATAAAATTTCTTCCCTAGAGACTCAGTTCTTAAACGTTTATCAATACCCCACTCGTGGGATGTATGTGCCTATGATGATTTGTCTAAGCCGTAAGGGAATCCCAAATTCCTTGCCAGTAATTGGTTCAGGAATGGACAAATCTAAGCCAAGTTGGGCCAGTGAAACAGGAAAGAGGCTTCCCAGGGGATTCTGAAAAGAAGCTCTCTTGCTCTTTGGTGAGAGCCCCAGGAAGCCAGCTTCTCCAATTGGTCACAGACAAGGAGCCATGTGTATATTTTGGCAGCCGTGTGTGACCATAAGAACCACTCTCAGAATGAAGCTGAGTCTGTGGACAGTAGAGCAGAGAAACAGAAAGGCACTGCTGATGACATCTTTGAGCCCCTGGGTCGTGTAACTCTGGGGTCTACCCTGCCTCTGTGCTTGTTCTTTGAGCCAGCTCATTTTCTGTTTATGTCCCTTTCACCTGGGCCTTCTTTAGCCCAAAGCACCCTGCCGATACATGAAGACTGAGTGAGGTATGGAGAGTATCCACCAGTTTCCAGCACACAGTGGCTGGTCAGTAAATGACAGCACCTCACCCCCACCCCACCGCCTCCCACCCCCAGCCCCACCAGGCCTTGCTTCCCCATCCAGTGCAGGCCTGCCTCCAGCCTTTGCTCCTGCAACCTCCCTCCTCACCCACAGGCCACACTTGAAGCTTTCTCACCCTTAAAGACCCTGCTCAAATCCCACCTCCTTCACAAACGCTGTCCAGCTCATGGGGAATTCTTCATGCTCAGCTTGTGTGAGCCTCATCACATACTGTCTCCTGTGGTTGCCTGTGCCCTCCTGAATCTGGGTCCATCTTCCCTAGAGCGGCTCCCTTTAGGGCCTGGACCATTCAGTGTGCATCAGAGTCTGCCTCCTACACTGGCCTGGCTCAACCTCTTGCCCCCTGTAACGTTTAGTGAGTACTTGGTGCTGAACTTACCAGACTTTAATCTCTTCTCTTCCTTGCTTTTTGTAAACTGTGGGCACCAGGATTCAGCTGAATGAGATTCCTGCAACAGCAAGAGGAGTGTTATTATTTTGTTCTGAAGGTCTTTACAAGCATAAGACATGTCTAAAGTGGCTATAAATAATTTATATTGTCCATAACTCAAGCTGATCAAAATAGACCTCATCACAGTGATGCGGCAAAATCTGGTACAAGCTGCTTTTCTGCTGCCTCCAAACCAATCACACATTCGGCGCAGATGAAAATCTGCCTGGATTCCCTCCCGAATCGGATTAATGCCCCATCTGCAATCACATTCATCACAATCTGTCCATGCTTAGACATTGGATAATCCCATTGGACAAGAGGTGACAACCCAGTTTCTATTATCTCATTTATTACCTATTTTTGGAATTTGCTGGTAACTCTAGCCTCCAGAAGATGTTTTCCAGTGAAAGAGGCTCCTCTGTAGATTCTTTTGAAAAACTGTCACTTCATAGGCTTCAAATAGAGCCAAGCACTTGGTGTTACTTGTGATTCCTATTTTGTTTCCAGGTGATGAATACACAAATAGGACACAAGTCTGTGGCCTTTGTTACGAGAAACACACACACACATTTAGCTTCTTACAAATGTGTGTTGGAAAGAATAAAAGACATCCTTCAGAACCTTTAAAAGATCTGGACAACAACTTTCTGAAGAGGCATCCTCACGTTTGAGATATATGATACTTCCTTTTCTGTTTCTTTTAGTATCATAAAAGCAAGCATCTATGATTGGTAAAGGAGCCGTAACTGGCCCCAAAAGTCTGAAAACCTAAACCCACACACATGCACACATTTGTGCAGGATGGAGGACCTTTTACAATATTCCATTTTCCTGCTGGAAGGTCAAACTGAACTCCGATAGCTGATTGTTCCTCTCATTTGCATCTAGAAATACCACTCAAGGGACTTCCCTGGTGGCGCAGTGGTTAAGAATCCACCTGCCAACGCAGGGGACATGGGTTCGAGCCCTGGTCCAGGAAGATCCCACATGCCGCGGAGCAACTAAGCCTGCGTGCCACAACTACTGAGCCTGTGCTCTAGAGCCCACGAGCCACAACTATTGAGCCCAAGCACCACAACTACTGAAGCCCACACGCCTAGAGCCCGTGCTCTGCAACAAGAGAAGCCACCGCAATGAGAAGCCCGTGCACCACAACGAAGAGCAGCCCCTGCTCGGCACAACTAGAGAAAGCCCGCGTGCAGCAACGAAAACCCAACACAGCCAAAAATAAAATAAATAAATAACTACATTTATTAAAAAGAAATACCGCTCAAGGGAAATGCTAGGACCACATGAGTTCGGGGAATTCTAACATCGCGCCCACGTTCTCAGACCCGCGGGTGCTGGAGCACAGCAGAGAAAGCCCGAAGTCACTCCCACCCCAGAAGGATACAACTCACAAAGCAGCATTGTTCCCCACAATGTTGGTGTCTGTATCTCAAACCAGATGTATTTTTCAATATCTTCAACAAGTAAGTTACAAGTGAGTGGTATTCTTTTCCTCCTTCTTCCCTTCACCCCATGGAAATGGTTGCGAGCAACTGATTACCAGCCACCCCTCCCTCAAACCAGCCTCCCTCCTGCCATTTCTAGGTTTCTAGGTGGAGAGAGGAGCCTGCCAGAGGGTTTCTCCCTTCGTCCCCTGCCCCCGCTCCTGACTCACGATCTTGTTACCTCTTGCCTCGCTTGACTTACCCACGTGTTAATTTTCCCACAGCACAGCTATGTTCTTGCCATTTTCCCGTCTGAATCTCTTCAGTACAACAACAGGATCCTGGAGGTTCTCCTTTGCCAAGAGAGTCCCTCATACTCCTCGGTGGAAGTCTGAGGCTTCCCACTGTCTGACACGAGCTTCCCTTTCAGTCTTTCGCTCATGCTGACTCCTCTGTGGGAGTCCAGCCGCACGGACCTGCCTTGGGTGGCTCCAGGGGTCTTCCCTGTCTCTACGGGGCTTTGCCTTGTGCCACTGCCCTGACTCATTCCTGCCTCTCCCAGCTGCTCACATTTTCCCCCAAATGCACTCAACTCACTCATCTCCTCCCTCTGTCTTTGAGACTGTTCCCTCTTCCAAGCAAACCTTCCTGCTCCTTTTCTGCTTGGAAGAATCATACTCATCATACAGGGCTCAGATGATTTGCCGTGGGCTCCAAGAAGCCTTTCCAGTCATCCCGTTCTGTGCTCCCTCCTTGGTGTTCCTGTTGCAGCTCTGGTTCTCAGCTCTGTGGTAGCCCTCGTCCCATTGCTGACCCTAAGTCAAAGGTGAACAAAGCTGGACACTAGGTAAAGTGGCAAGGACACATTTTAATTAGTAATATCTATTGCAACAGGGAGAAGAGTCCCGCATGAACCGAACTCAACTTCGATTTGTACGGAGGTGATGGGAATTGTAAAGGGAGAATGAGGGAACAGGGAGGGGGATGAGTGGGGGCTCGGAAGAGTCAGCAAAGTGATAAGTTATAAAAGGCAGGAATCAGGGGTTGGTCTGTGAGAAATCCATCAGGGTTTGCTAACTGCTGCTTATCCAAGGTAGGCTTCTACCCTCCCACAGAGGCTGGGAGACACTGGCCCTAGCTTAAGGTGTTGGATGGAACAAAAAGTAAATTCTTTCAGCAACCTTGAGCTTTTTTCAGGTAAGCGGGGCTGGGGTCATCCTAGGGATGTGGCGTTGAGACATTACAAACTATGTTAGTGTTTTGCTCAAACCTTCATAGGCTAAGACAGAGGTCTAGTTGAGAAAGCGCTTGGAGGAAGCTGGCTAAAGTCTGATCGAGGAGAGACTCTGTGTCACCTACCATCATCTTTCTCTTCTCTCTACCGTGCTGCCTTGTTTCAGTGAAGGCACCTTGTCCAACCGGGGCCCCAGCCCCAAGCCTGGCCCATTTGGCAAGAGACTGGCCTCTCTGCAAAACCACCCAATCCTGGTTTGGTTAATCTATTCCTTTTGGAGCTCAGTCTCTCCCTCTTTCCTTCCCTCCCTTTCTTTCTCATTTTGCCCAGTATCCAGATCTCGGCAAGGGGAGGGATAGTGATAGAAAAAAACCGAACCCTAGAAGGTAGGCCCTGTGAGTCTGCAGGCTGGCAGAAGCAGCCAGGAATGCCAGTGCCCTGGGTCAGGCTTCTCAGAACCACTCCCAGGCCACACTGAGCCAGCTGGGGCTCCCCCTTCTGGAAAGATGGGAAAAATGCAACTGTCCCAAAAAGCATCAGCACAGCTCCTTCCTATTACCCCCTCCCTTCCTGAGATCTGGGCATGGCGGTTTATCCCTGTGGCTACCAGGGTGTGCTTTGGAAAGAAACAAAGGCTCCCATGTATTGTTTTTTTTTTTAAGGGTTAATTTTTCTCATCCTTCTGTAATGACCATATTGATCCCGCAAGGAAAAGAGTGCTAGAGACTGTGGGTTTCTTAATACAGAATGACCCTGGCACATGTCCACTATAAACAAAGTAACAAACAAACAAACAAGTTCATTCCCATCTGGATAGACTCAAGTAGCACGAGTTCATAACTCGTCTCATGGACTAGTGGGCTTGAGTCTCAGTCCCAGCTCTCACTAGTTGTATTAACTCGTGAAGGTTATTAATTTATTCATTTCTGAGCTGCTGGAAGATGGTAAGAGGACCTGACCTGCCTCAATGCCTCAGAGGCAGAGTTGGCTTCATGGGATGCAACCGGTACAGTCCATGGGGCCCCATGCTTGTTTTCATGCTCTGCCATTGCCGTCTTGAAATTGTCACTCATTTTTGAGCGAGGGGCCCCGCATTTCATTTTGCACAGGTATCTGCAAATTATGTAGCCCATCCTGCCCTGTGGGTTGTTGGGAGCTATAAATGAGACCTTCTACGATTGCTTAGCCCAGGGCCTGGACTGCAGCAAGTGCTCAGTGAATGTTAGGGAGGGAGAAAGGGGCTCAGGAAAGAGGGAGAGGGACCCGGCAGTGTCACTGGATACCTGTTTGCTCAAAGGAAGTTGGTGTGGGTCAGGCAAGAGAGCCTGGGGAGAGAGGACGGGCTTGGATATTGAAGGCCTGGAGTCTGGCTCTGATTTGCCAAGTTTCTTTCTCTTCCTGGGCCTTAGTTGCTGTCTCTGAAACATGGTGCCCAACTCCCCCAAAGTCGAGCTCTCAGAAGCCTATGGCAGTGGTGATGGGGATGCTGAGACCCTTTCTGGCCTATTCTGTACAATGTCTCCAAGTGCCTTTGGAGAAAAGTAGAGGCCAAGGTCGTGGGGTGGGAGGGGAATGGAGGCAGGAGGCAGAGGAGGAGGCCTGGTCCTCAGGTGGGCAGTAACAGAATCCCATCCTAAAGGACTCCAGCAGGAAGACCCCTGGTCTGGGTCAGGGGACTTGGCTTCCAGCTCCATTTCTGTCACTTATATGCTAGATGACAGGTCATTGGCCCTCAGTTTCCTCTCTGACACTCACAGTGGGTTTAATGCTCCCATCACTGGCAACAGCTTCCTTTGTGTTGGGTGGGCACTATGCCTGTGACATGCCCTTTGTGAGTGATCAAGATGCAAGATAGTGTAATGATTCCACCAGCAAGCTCCGGAGGCAGAGAGCCTGGCTCCACGAGCTATGTAACCTGGGACAAATTACTTAACGTCTCCAAGCCTCAGTGTCCTTATCTGTGAAATGAGGATAATTTTAACAATAGTAACTCCTTCCTGAAATTGTTGTGAGCATACAGGCAGTCATGTGTGTGAAGGTGGCCCCAAGTGAGAGTCCTATATGTTAGCCATGACGATCATGATGATACTGAAGATATAGGTTAAGCCCCACATTCCTTCCCACATATGCATTTCCATTACAAATAGGAGACAAATCATCTCCTGGCAGGTAAAGCTCTCCTGAGTGGGTAAGAACAGCAAGGCGGTTAGTGGGGAAGGAAATGGAGCGCGTGTGCGCACATGTGGGCCTGTAGGAGCTGTCTGGGGGCTCTGAGCTTGAGGACGGACAGGCTGGGCGAGGATGACCACCTCTCTGGGCTGCAGATTTTTCTCTGTCAAACAAGGGTCTGAAAGAGAAAGTCTCCAAAGGGTCTTCCAGCGTATTCATTCTAGAGTTCTAGAAGGAAGGAAGAACGGAGGATTGACTAAGCAAAACTGTAAAATAATAAAGCCTGGTTTGCTTTAGGTGACCTGGCCTGCTCTGTGATCTGCTCCTAGGCCCTGGTCCCATGCCTAGTGCTTTCCTGCTCTTTCTTTCAGGACTTGTTCCCAGGGTAGGAGCTGCTATCCCTGTATCGTGAATGACCACCTGTTCTGTGATTTCTCAAGGATTTCTGCACAATAAGCCTATCTTTCAGGAGAATTGTGAGTAGAGTTTAAGGCAACAGAGATGGTGTGGGGGGAGGTTTGGGGAGAAGGAATCCAGAGAGACCTCTTTGTGCTTCTGCAGTCTTCTCAGGAAGAGGGTCATAGCTGGGCTAGTTTTTTTTTTTTTTTTGCGGTATGTGGGCCTCTCACTGTTGTGGCCTCTCCCGTTCCGGAGCACAGGCTCCGGACGCGCAGGCTCAGCAGCCATGGCTCACGGGCCCAGCCGCTCCGCGGCACGTGGGATCCTCCCGGACCGGGGCACGAACCTGTTTCCCCTGCATCGGCAGGCGGACTCTCAACCACTGCGCCACCAGGGAAGCCCCCGGGACTAGTTTTATGGGATAATACAGAGCTATGGAGCTCAAGTTGCTATTCCCAGTAAGGACAGAGAGTGATCTAAAGCCCAGGAAAGGAGGCTCCCAGATCTCCCGTGTGCTGTAGCCTGGGACATGGAGAAGGGGACCCTGGGAGCAGCCAGGAAGCAGAGAACCAGGGCGGGGCCAGATCAATGGTGTCTTGTGGCTGTGGCGGGGGAAGAGGATTTTCACTTCTCTCACTCCGGTGCTGGTCTCCCAAGGATGGCTGTGACCCAGGAGACCCACACGGAGGGATCCTGAAACTGGTCCGTGGTTTTACAGCTCCAGAGAAGTGAAGCTGGTGAGTGATGGAACCACACCCATGTGGGTCTTCAACTGCACAGTGAAAGAAGCAAGGGAGATGGAGCCAGGCAGCCCTGCTTTGAATGCCAACTCTGACTTACCCTGTGACCAGAAGCAATCACGTCACCTCCTTAAGCCTCAGTTTCCTCATGGACTAAATGAGTCTAATACTACCCACCTCATAATATTGCGGTAAAGACCTAATAGGCTAATAACAGGGGCTTCGCCCATGATGGAGACTAAAGAAATATTAGTTCTTGACCCAGCTACCTGACATCTCAGGAGAAATCACCACCTCCCCCTCCTCCCTAATAGGGTCTCGAAGAATTGGCTTTTTTCTGGTAAGGAGGAATTTCTCCTCTTGGCAGGAGAGTGTTAAAAGTCTGGACCTAGGATTCCAACACAGAGCCTCCCCCTCCTGGCCGCCTGTGCCATTGAGTTAATTGATCTGCTTGCTCCTAGTTGGGTGCTGACAGTCTGGCCAGGCCCAGAGCGGCTGGAGAGAGAGGCCAACCAGCCAGGAGCACCTCCTAGTTCACTAGGGAAGCACGCCTACCACAAGCCTCCTCCCCATTCTGAGACGGCACCCAGATACACAGACATTATTTGTACACAAATTTTGCACTCAGTCCACAGTTTCTGATCCTCCAGCCCCACAGGAGATACACACAGAGCAAGCACACATGGAAATGCACAAAGAAATCATCAGATGACACACACACAGATATACGTAGACCTCCCCTCCACGCCCAGAGGCACGCAGGCACCGCACACAGGAAAGGCACAGCATACACAGAGGCTCCCAGCACAAAGATACAGCCATAATTGTGATGATCATAGTTACCATGTATTGCACTTATTATGCTCCAGATATTGTTCTAAGCCTTTTCCAGAGAATGCTTTAATCCTTACAATAGTAGAGGTAGATATTATTTTTATCCCTCATTTTACAGATGAGGAAACCGAGGGTCAGAGAAGTAAAATAAAGTGCCTGAGGTCACAGAGTGGCCTGGTGCAGACATACCCACCCATACCCGTCCCCTCGCTCCTCAACCCCGTTTATTTTCATAGACACACAGCATTGTCCCCGCCCCGACATGCTCCACACACACTCAGGGCGAGCGCTGTTTGGGGCACTAGTGGCCAAAGACGCAAGAAATGGCCTGTTGGCACAGCGGCTGGTAAACTGTACTGAAGAACCAGACGGGTGAGAAAGACCAGGCGTTCCAAAGGTAGTGGCAGTGGTTAAAAGCCTTACAAGACCGACGGGGCCACCACGTGAAGCGCTCAGCACAGCGCTGGGTGGCGGGCCGTCATCCAGTAGTGAGTTCAGTGTGCGCTGAGGGCCTAGCCCCAGCTCTGCGCAAAGCCTCTCCTTTCGCGCTTGGCTGCGCCCATTTCCCGGCGAGCAGCCCAGAGTGTGAGGCCAACCAGCCCTAGGTTTTTAGCAGAAGGGCCGCCGAGCTCGACCGCGCCCTCAGGCCGACTTGGGCCGGGATCTGGGGTTCCCGTGGAGACATTTTATTCCCAGGCGCCCACCTGCGTCCCATCGCGCACCAAGTTCTTGGTACACCTTTTAATGGGAAAACAACGACAGCCACCATGGTTGGATAAATGTTATTTATAATTCATGGGCCAGTTCTTGAACCCTTTCAAACAAAACCCACAGAGATTTCTTTGAAAGAAAAATGCCTGGACTCTGCTCAGAAGTCGCGGGTTTTCTAAGGAACGACAAGCCGCTACACAGATAGTAAATTACCCCGCGCGCCACATTTGTTTCTGATTATTTGCGTTGCAGTTGGTTTGTGAAATAAAACAGAAGAGTTTATAAATATCATTTATTCTGGAAGTGAGACACACATTCGACCCCAGCCTTGTTCCTAGAAGGAGCTGTGCTATTCGAGTGGGGAAAGAATGGGGGAGTCCGTGTCAAATTACACTCCCGCCCCAAATGCAAGTCAAGGCTCGAATCTGGATCCGGTGATCGTCTTCGGATTCTGCGTTCTGGCGTTACCCACCTAACGCTCCAACTGGGAGAAGTTTTCCACAGGCGGACGGGTGGGGAAGTCTAAACAGAGTTTATCCAAACCCTTAACCTCTCTCTCTAGCTTGGACCCTGAGAACAAAGGCGCCTGAGAGGAGAACGGTGACCGGCTGGACGGTTGAAGGTCTTGTCCAAACAGACCACCCTTCCCCCCAGCTCTCGTCCTAAGAGAGTGGATTTTTTTTTTTTTTTTAAGGAAACAAGGGAGCATCTAAAGGACAGGCCCCCCTTCACTCCCCCAGGTATCCATCACCCTGCTCGAGCGCGCCTTGGGAGACCGCACCGCAAGTCCAAGAGGAAGTTCAGAGCTGCGGCGGCAGCAGAGACAGCTCAGCGGTGACACAAGGTCCAGCCGGGATAGCCCGACCCAGCGCCAGAGTGAGGATCCTTGTACATTTCAGGGGAGGGGGGGCTGCGCTCCATTGTTCACTCTGGGCCAATCAGGGTTAGCCCATTTCCTCCCAGCCAATCCTCCGTCACCCCCGCCTTCCACCCAATCTAACCCGCCCATCGGCCCCCAGGTCCCCAACACCTCCCCTGCATCCCCAGCGGTTCTGGGGAAGCTTCGTGACGCCACAGGTCCCGCCCCCAGCTCCGGCCACGGGCGAATGCGTGCTGACGTCATGCTGCGTGCGGGCCGGTGCGGAATCGCTCCTTCAACTCCGCGGGGCAGGAGGAGTTAGTTAGCAAAAGAGCCGAGGCTGGGCGCGCGACCTTCGTCCTTCTGCCCCTGGCCGCACGCTTTGCGCACATCTCTTTTCTGCATGGTGGATATTATTTTTCATTATCCTTTTCTGGGTACTATGGGGGATCATTCCAAGAGTAAGTCTTCCTGTGTGTGTGTGTGCGTTGTTATGTGTGTGTGCTTAATATGCAATATTTCTAACGCAGAAGAATGTTTAGTGGATTCTACAAGTGGCTTCTATTTGACAGGACACTGGGAGAGAAAAAAAAGAAAACGAATGCATTTTCCTGCAGGACCGCTTATCCGTTGGAATCCTGTTGTTTTAGTTTATAATTAAACACTCTTTCTCAAGCCTGCTAGGCTGACCTCAGGCTGTGAAATCTGCTTCTGTTTCGCGCTAAGGCAATAGGTTTGATTTAGGGATGTGGGCTTTTTTGTTTGCTTGCTTGCTTGCTTGTCTTTCGGCCTTTCCAATAAGGAAGATTTCTCTAGCTTGATGTGGGATATTTAAACTAAGAAATGTCAGAGGATGAGCGGAGACTCCGCCGAAAGCTGATGTGTCTGTATTGGGATAGGAGGGAGTCGCTGTGAGAGGGAGTGTGCGGACGGCAATGCCGGAACATCACCGTCCAGTATTGATAGTGTGGCGTCCGCAGGGTTTAAATGTCCATTTACTCTTTCTTCTCACTGACTTGTTATATTTTAGTTACAAGATATATCGATAAAACGCCTGTGTCCAAGTGAATGTAATAGCGAAAAAAATCGGGGAGGGGGATGGGGGAAGACAGAAAGCCTTCGCAAATTCAGAAGATTTTGTTTTTTCGTTTCCAATTGTCTGGACTTATGGAAAGCCCATTTCCTTTTTCTTGTGGTCGCAATTCTTGAAAGAGAGCGAGAGCGCCAGCGGGTTGGGTTGGGGCTGGAGCGGCCTCGGCCGGGGTCCGGGCAGCCAGGCCTGACACGGGCCCCGCGCCCTTCCCCGGCAGAGAAGCCCGGGACGGCCATGTGCGTGGGCTGCGGGAGTCAGATCCACGACCAGTTTATCCTGCGGGTGTCGCCCGACCTCGAGTGGCACGCCGCCTGCCTCAAGTGCGCCGAGTGCAGCCAGTACCTGGACGAGACGTGCACGTGCTTCGTGAGAGACGGGAAGACCTACTGCAAGCGGGACTACGTCAGGTGAGGCCCGCGAGAGCCCGGGCTGCGCCACCGCCCGCTGGGCCGGGGCTCGAGGATGGCGGGCCGCCCGCGCGCCCCGGCGCGGGCAGAACACGGCCCCCAACCCCGAACGCGTGCCGCCGCACACCTCCTGGCCTGGGAACCCCCCGAGGGCTGGTCCCCGCAGCCTCCCTCTGGGCCACAAAACGTCCTGGGCGCGCGTGCCCGGGGTGGGTAGCAGCCCGGCAGGCGAGGCCGGCCTCAGGCCCCGTGCTGACACCACCGCCCGTGCCTTGGGCCCGCAGGCTCTTCGGCATCAAGTGCGCCAAGTGCCAGGTGGGCTTCAGCAGCAGCGATCTGGTGATGCGGGCGCGGGACAGCGTGTACCACATCGAGTGTTTCCGCTGTTCCGTGTGCAGCCGCCAGCTGCTGCCCGGCGACGAGTTCTCGCTGCGGGAGCACGAGCTGCTCTGCCGCGCCGACCACGGCCTCCTGCTCGAGCGCGCTGCGGCCGGCAGCCCGCGCAGCCCCGGCCCGCTCCCCGGCGCCCGCGGCCTGCATCTACCAGGTAAGCCGCTTGCGCCTGGTACTGCGCCGCCGGCTCGGGAGTGAGTGCATGGGTGTGTGTTCGTATGGGGGGTGGTTGTGATCGGACGAAAAGTTGTCACTCGGGTGTATTTCCGTTTGCCTGCAGTGTGGGGTTTTCTGGGTGAGTTCAGAACCCTGTGTTAGGAACGCGGCTGAGTGTGTGTTCGTGTGACGGGGAAAAATTGCATGTGGGTAAATGTGAGCCGGGATTGTGTGTATGAGTGTGCAGAATAGTGGGGAATTGTGTTGTCCGTGATCAGGAATATGTGGAACACAGTAGTAGGAGCAGGAAGGTGAATGATCACGGGGAATCTGAAGTGGTGACTTTGTCTGTGGAACTTGTACTCGGAATTTCAAGCAGTATGTGTGTCGTCAGAGAGAAAAGATAGGTTTGCCTGGGGGTATGTGTGTAAGGAATACAGTTCCCAGCCTAGAGGTGGGTTCAGCCAGCCAGAAGCCCACCCGTAAGGACAGCTCTGAAGGCTAACCACTCAACAAAGAGCTAGTGTCTGCATTTGTCTTTTGAGGCCCAGTTTGATGAACAACTTAGCCAAACGTTTCTCGGTGGGGAAGGAGTGGACGTACAGTGGACTCAGGGATCATACACCTCAGGGGATGCTCTGGGTCCTAATCAGGAGATGCCCAGAGGTGGGTTCTAAGTGTGTGGTTACCGGGTAGGAACAGTGACTCTGGCTGAGCAGTTACCAGCAAGTAGCCACAGACCTGAAGCACCAACCTCTAGACCAGGCTGAGCCTCAGGGTGCTGTGTGCTTGAAGTGCTCCCACTTCCTTTGGTCCTCCCTTTATTCCCGTATAGAATGAGAAAATTGGGCTAGATGGGCTGTTTGTAAATATTTATCCAGATCTAGATATGCCCAGAAGAGGATATAAATTGAAACAGTGAGACTTGTATCGAAACCTGGTTCAGATGGGAGTGCGGAAGCAGGATGAAGCCAGTGTTGAGGGCACCCTGGGCTCGGGTGTCGGAGGGGCTCCCTTTTGTTTGCTGCGGGTTGCGGGTTGCGGGCCGCGGGAATCCGGCCCTAAATACCCGATTCTACTTAACCTGGGGTTGAGAGAACCCAAGGCCGAGTGAGGAAAGTGCCAGCGGCTGCGCGCGGGCCGGGAGGGCGGCCGCTGGGCCAGGGAACCTGGAGCCTTGAGGGAGGAGACCCGGCGGGCCGAGGCCCGAGGGTGGGCAGAAAGGAACCGTTCCAGGCCCTGGAGGCCCACTCGCGCCCCAGGGCAGGTCTTCGCGACACACGGCCTGGCCCTGTCCGAGAGGCCTCTGAATCAGGGAGAAGGGCTCTTGGGGGCCACCCGGGAGCGGGAGACAAGCCCCCCAATTCCGAGGCAGCGCGGCGCTTGGGGTCCGTGTGGGTCCCCTTCCCCTTTCCCCCTCCAGAGTCCCGGGCGCGCCTCCTTCCTCTTCCTCTGAAACTCCGACTTCTTCCGGAGAGCTTCCCTCGTCCCGCGGAACCCACGCGGGCATTCCTAGGGTCTGGTAAGTGGAGGAAGCACAGCGGGGGTCGGCCACTCCCGTCCCGCACAGGCCTAGCTCGGAACTCCCATGCCCCGCTTGCGCGCTGGCGAGATCGCTGCGGGGAGAGCCCTGTGGAGGAACTAGGGAAGGGACGAAAATGCACACCTTTTTCCGGGTAGGGCGAACAGACGGAAAGGGAGAGAAGACGAACAATAAAACGAAATAAACGGAATAAACGAGAAACGAAATCGGGCCTCGGAGGACTCGGCCGCCGCGGGGCCGGGCACAGGGAGAGTGAGTGGCGGTCACTCTCTCATCTCTCGCTCCCTTGCAGACCCGGGATCGGGCCGGCAGCCCTCGCTGCGTCCGCACGTGCACAAACAGACCGAGAAGACAACCCGCGTGCGGACCGTGCTCAACGAGAAGCAGCTGCACACTCTGCGGACGTGCTACGCCGCTAACCCGCGGCCCGACGCGCTTATGAAGGAGCAGCTGGTGGAGATGACCGGCCTGAGCCCGCGGGTCATACGCGTCTGGTTCCAGAACAAGCGGTGCAAGGACAAGAAGAAATCCATCCTCATGAAGCAGCTGCAGCAGCAGCAGCACAATGACAAGACGGTGAGAGACTGGGAGCTGGAGGATCGGATCGGGTGGAGCCTCGGGTTCGCCCTGCGGCATCTGCGTGCCCATTTCTGGGCCGGCTCTCGGGAGATCCAGGGGGAACTGGGCTCCCCAATAGCGTGTGTTGGTGCTTTCAGAGCAAGGCTTACCTTGAGGTTGAAGGCTTCTTAATTACTGTATCCGAGGTCAGGTCTTCCCCAGTTCCAGCGGCAGACCAGAGTTGGGGTCTGGGGCGTAGTTCGGAGTTCCAGGTGGCATGTTTGCCAGAGCCAGCAAGTCGGGGCGGGTTGTGTCCTTCTCTCAGCATGACTCGGTTTGAACACTTTTCCTCTGTAAACCTGGAGAGGGATGGGAACGCAGGCTTCACGTTCGTTCCCTTGCCATGTTGGCTTCCAGGACCGAGGCTGGCCTATGGTGGCTGTTTTTGGGCCCGAGGAATTTGCACTGGATAAGGCGGGCTCACTCGGCTGCGGACAAGTGTATGCCTCCCCTAAACCGTTTCAGGCTCCAAATCACGTGCCAGTGCCTGGGGCCCCAGTCTCAAAGATGTCGGGAAACGCAAGACCTAATTCGAGCATCTTCCACCCTCTCTCCTGCTTGTCCCGCAGAGCCTGCAGGGACTGACCGGGACGCCCCTGGTGGCGGGCAGCCCCATCCGTCACGAGAGCGCCGTGCAGGGCAGTGCAGTTGAGGTGCAGACGTACCAGCCGCCATGGAAAGCGCTCAGCGAGTTCGCCCTCCAGAGTGACCTGGACCAACCCGCCTTCCAGCAGCTGGTGAGGCCCTGCTCTACCCGCCCGGAACTCAGGACTCCGGGGGAGGTGGGGTGGATTTAGCCACTTAGCCAAGGTGGGAAGGGGTGGGGGTTTCTCAGGGGATGAGGGGCTTGGGGGGTTGGGGGGAGGTGGGTAGCTGCAACCGCACCCGGCTCATTAATTCGCTCTAAACCAGGTCTCCCTGGATTAAAGCGCTCGCAGGGGAGGTCGAGGGATTACCCAACCCGCAGCCCCGCCCTAATACCCCTGCGTGCGCTTGGGGACCTGGCCGACTTATCCAAGGGCCTGCTCCCAGCCGGTGGCTTGTCCCCAAGAGACACCTTTGGGAGTAGGTGGCCCGGGAAAACCAGCTCGGGCGCTTCTTCACCCGCTCCTTCCCGGTGTCTCCGCTGCCCCAGGTCTCCTTCTCTGAGTCTGGCTCCCTAGGCAACTCCTCCGGCAGCGACGTGACCTCCCTGTCCTCGCAGCTCCCGGACACCCCCAACAGCATGGTGCCAAGTCCCGTGGAAACGTGAGGGGGACCCTTCCCCGCCAGCCCGCGGACCTCGCATGCTCCCTGCATGAGACTTACCCATGCTCAGGCCATTCCAGCTCCGAAAACTCTCTCGCCTTTGTAATTATTATTATTGCTATTTAAAGAGAGAGGACTGAGAGAAGCGGTCGGGATAGCCAAAAGCGCCGGGACGCAACCTGCTTTCACCAGACTGGAAAGCCCTGCTCCGAGGACTTTTCTTTTTACAAAACCAGAATTTGGGTTTACTAACGTTAGCTCTGCCATCTCTTCTCCCTCGCTCGGCGTGGCCGCCGCCGCTCTATTACCGCGCCCCCCGGCCCACGCACCCACTTGTGCGTGGAGAACGCGCAGGTCAGGTCCCGCGCCGGCCCAGCCCCAAGCTCGCCCACGCGGATGCGGGCATCTGCCGCCGCCCGGCCCCGCGCTCCCAGGTGGCCTCGCCCCGGCTCTAGCGGGGAAGAGGACGGAGCAATCCAAAGGAACAGGCACTCAATCCCCCAAAGCGCATGATTGCCGGAAAAAAGTAGAAACGAGACTTTCCTTGAAAATGTTTTAAATTATCGGTCGACGGAGGACAGAGTGTGTGAGCCTTTGCCGAACAAAACGTAAGTTATTGTTATTTATTGTGAGGACAGCCAGTTCATAGTGGGACGAATATTTTGATCTTAATAAAAAAAGATAATAACCCGATCGATGCTGCTCCTGTGTGCTGTTGGTGCAGCGGGAGGGCTGGACGAAGGCAGGTTGGGGTTGGGGCTTGTTTCAACGAAGATGAGGCTCCGCGCAGGGCCCACCGCTGGTGCCCGCGCCTCGCGCGCCACTGCCCCGCGTGCTCCCGAGCAGACAGGGGCGGGCCCGGCGGGGATTGGGCGCCGCGCGGGGGGCGGGGCTGGGTCCCTGTGCTCCGTGCGCCCCGTGCGGCCCAGCGAGGCCCAGAGAAGCATGTGAGAGCCCAGGACCTTCCGGAAGCCTGCGCGCTCCCTGTTGGCTCTCCACTCTCGGCGTTTCGCGGCAGAAGCCCGCGGGGCGGTGGGGTGACCCCGTTTGGGCCGGGAAACCTGCGATGTTCCGATGGCGTCCGTTTGGCTGGCTAGGGCCAGCGTTTCCGTCTCAACCTGGCCTCAGCTCCTGCAGCTGGACCCAGCCTGGCGTCCCTCAAGGCCCCCTAGACCCTCGCTCCACTTTCGGCCGGGTGCACTCGGCCCCCCGCCTGCGTTTCTTTTCCCGCGGGTCTGGAAGCCCGAACCCCCACCCCCGGGCGCCTCGCCCGCCTGCCACCCGGGCCCTGCCGCCGAGCAGCGAGGCCAGCCCGCGCGCCCCGGGGCGAACAGGGGGGCCATGAGGCTCGTCCTCGGCGCTGTCCCCGGAGTGGATGCGCGACGTGATCAATCCCGCTGCATTTATTAATTCCCCCGTCTAGACAGAGGAGAAGGCCGTGCGGCGGCTCCTTATCTGCATTTGGCATCACCTGCAAGCGATACACTGAAGGAGCCACAACAAGCCCCCGCTAGGATCGAGGCTGCCAGGGAAAATAAGTCCACCCAGAACCAGTCTGGCGTGTCCTTGGTTTATTTTCTTTCCAGACCCGAAATGCAGGGGGCGGGGGATGGCCCGGGTGGGAGGGAGCTGGGAATGGCCCCTGGATATGCCGTGCCCAGGTCACTTGGTGTGACATTTCAAACCCCTGTGACTTGTTTTCTTGAAAACTGGCTTTAGTGATCGCAGGAAATAACCAAGAGATACTGAATCTCCAGCAGGCCCCCGGGCAAGCACAAAAAACCGGGAGGCTCAGGTTTTACCCTTCACAAATATTTAACCCTTTGGCAGCCTGGGGTAATTCTTTTCCCAGACCAGTCCTCTTTTGGTGGACTCAGAAAGCTGCCAGCCTGCCAGTGATTCCACTACTCTTGAACAATCTCTGGCATTGGGTTTCCTTGTCCCTCCAAGTTAAAAGACCCTTAAGTAGCTCCTTCTTTGTCCAGGCATTGTTTTGAAAGAGGGCAATGCCCTTACTGAGTAGGGGATAGTTGCAATCTTAGCTCAGGTAGCTTCTGGTAAGGAAAAATGTGTCTGAGGGGGCATCTGTGGTCGCTGGATAGAGGAATCGATGCTTTCTGTTGAAAAGCCATGGGCTGATTGGATGCCAGAGCCTGCTGTAGATGTTTCAGCTGAACTGATGGCAGAATTCCATCAGCAGGTTTCTCCCCTTCCCCCCCATTAGAGATGGGAGGCTGGAAGACTGGCTGGCAATTGAGGAGGTGGGAAGATCGGGCCACATTTATGTTTTACTTCCTGAAAGTCAAGGTGATGCTAGCACAAAAATTAAAGAGAATCTTTCCCTCTTCAGAATTTAGGAAATGGTGCTGCAGACTTAGAGATAAGGGGAGAGATATGTAGGTTTAATGAGGACCAGCTTTACTCTCAAGTGCCCAGAAAGTGTTTTAATAATCAGGGTTAGATTCTTTGAGGGTTCATTCCTTTAACTTAGATCATTCCCTCCCAAACAGAACTATAGATATTTCCCTTTACCTTCTGGCTGGCCATTGGATTAGGGGGCTAAACTTCCAAGAAATCTTACTTTTGAAAACTTTTGATTTATCCAGAATATTGGGTTTTGTCATTTTTAAAAAGGAAATAACAGGTTCTTGAATTTAAAAAATTTCATTAATGGTTGTTGTTAATTAGCTCTGAATTTTTGCTTTGAACACACTGCAGTGTTTTAATGCTACAAATGGAAACATCTGCCTATCTAATTACAGTCACCTCTTCCCTTGACATCCATAGATCAAAAATCTAATTCCTCTTTTTGATATTTATATGAGTGTGTCTGTTTTTGAATATTGGGAAATTATCCAGATCACGGTGGTTACTGTGTATTAGGATACCTGTATCTATGTGTATTGTTGTATAAAACATCACAAGCTGTTCTCCTGTAGTTTGTTGCTAGCCACCCAAAGGGGCGCATCGTTTTCCTTGTGGGTTTCCAAGGAAAGGGTTTGACTCTGAAGCCTTATTACAGCGGTCCCTGGTGAGGTGTCAGATCTATGGTTGGTTAGTTACATTAATAAATATCTGTTTTACTGGTTCCCAGGTCATCTTTAAACATCTTCTGTAATACAGTAGGGATATCCTTGTAAATTAAACTACAAGTACATTTGTAAATTGTAATTACAATTACAAGTGTTGTATTTTATGCTTACTGAACTTTTAAAGTGAGATACCCAGCTGTGTAGTAAAAAAAGTCAGTTCAATCAAAGAGGCCATAGATGGGAAATGGGAGTAAGTTATTTAACTAGATTCACCTTAGAATAAGATTTTCTCAATGGATTTATCTAATAATTTGGATAGCTCTATGTAATGGAGGCAGAAAGGGATTCCCAGAGATGGAAAAGTTTATGGCTATTACACCACAAAATTTAATACATATTGAAAGGCTGCACAATTCTGGGAAATTCAGAGTCCCTGTGGCAGTATTCCCAACGAACTTTAATTTTTAATGGGTTGTGGAACAGAAATCAGCCTTTCAGTTTTGAATATGAAATAGCTTAAAGCTTAGTTTTGTCAGAGCTGCAAATACTGGGTTTAAATGAGACGTTGTCTAAGATTGTTCTCTAAAAAATGTGAGATTCTGCCGCTGCTGTCTGGGGGAGGGCATAAATTGCCACACGTTTAGTTAGCTGTCTTTTCCCATACAAGTATTCACCAAAGAGAGCAAGAGAATTAGTTGACTAGCAGCACGCTGGAGAGGGGAAACAATGAATGAATAATAAACGATTTGCAGAGGAGTTCCCAATGGACTTGTGATAAAAGCAGGAAATTCAGAGAGTTTATTAAGCTGATGTAGGGAAGATTAGAGGCTTTTAAATATGGGTCTGATTGATGTAAAGGTAAACTTTCTTCAGGATACTGGGATTCAGTGCAATAACGAGGATTGTGTGACCAATTACAGACTAGCACCTTGTTGATGGAGACTGTGCATGGAAGATGCAGATAAATGGAGCTAGGCTGAGAGCAGTAATGGGAGAGACAAAGGGCACAGAGAAATACTCCATTGGGATCCAGATGTGGAGTGGTGTAGGGGGAGTGGTTCAATTTATAAAGCAAGTTTGGCGCCCGGCAGAAATCATGCCAGAAAGGCTGGAGTGCTAGGCGAGGCCATGTTTTGGATCGGGGCACCGCCTGGTCCATAAGGTCAAGGGCTCGTGAGAGAGTGGGTCAGGGGGTGAGCGGAGGGGCAGGAGTTCAGGAAACCTGAGCGATTCCTCAGTGGGAAACAGGATATTCAAGGCGGTAGTTTCAGTGTTTAAGGCAGGAGACCCCAGTGTTCGTTGGGGGCGTGGGAGCAGGGAGAGGGACGTGGAAGAAGAGGAATGGTGAGGAGTAATCCCTTCCCAGATTGAGACCCAAGAATTCAGAAAGCTTGGCAAGGAGCTCTGGAAAAAATGGCCCACGTGCTTTTCTTCCTGGGGAAGGAAGGAAAGATAGTAGAGGAGACGAGGTCCGGACCTAGATTCAGGGTTCGAGGGTCACAGCGCCTCCAATTGCCTGTAGGGAGGGAGAGGCTCCGGAACTCGGCAGAAAGCGGCATCCTGCTGGGCGTCCGGTGTGACGAGCCCTGTAGAGCTCCGGGAAAGCGAGCTGCCGCCTAGAGCGGGAAATTCGGTTGGGCAGCGGCGTTGGGCGTTCAAATGTCGCTGCCCCCGGACCTCGGGCGGCTTTTACCTATTTGGCTCAAATTCTGGGCTCTAAAGCCTGGGCGAAATTGTTACCTTTGCTCCGACTGGGCCCTGTCGCGTCGTCAGGTTTACAGGCTGGACCCAGCAGAGACTTTTCGCTTCGGCCCAGCGGGTCCACCTGTGGCCCCTGAGCCTCGGGAGCCGCGGGACGTGGCCCCCGCCCCAGGAGAAAGCCAGTTGGTGGCACTTGTCTCCGCAAATTGGAACAAGATGTGCCTGCGCTCACCTGCGCGCTGTTCTCTCCCCACCCCCGGAGAGTTTAGAAGTAGTAAAACCCAAGGGAGTTAGAGCTTAAATCACTCTGGCCCTGCGGAGCGCACAATAAAGGAGGGAACTTGAGACCTGCAGAAACCGCGCGGGTCGGGAGCACAGAGGAGCCGCCAGGCCCGATCCTCGCAGGTTCCCCAGCCGGGTGGAGCCGGGGTTTGTCTCAAACAAACCCTCTCCCCTCCCGGACGAGAGGACCAAATGAGACCATTCAATTAAATGTTTAATTGCGAATTCTGGTATGGTTTCTGGAAGGTTAATCACAGCTGTCTCAATTATTTATGGCTTTTTGGCAAATTTCCGACCTGATAAGAAGTATATTCTACTGTGAAGCGTCTTGCAGGAAATCTGATAAATATTTGATTATTTCTTTCAGCTACAAGGATTCTGCGTCCACGCCCCAAGACCCGCGGGGCAAGCGGGATTTGGGAACTCCTCCCCTGGTTGGGGCGCCCCGGGCGACGGCGGGTCGAGCAAGGAGCCGGCCGCCGACACCTGGCTCCCCGGCCCTCGGGCAGCGGAGAAGCCCGGGCCGCCGTCCTGGAGGAGGGCGCGGGCGCCAGGGCCCAGCCCCTCGGCCTCCCGGGGGCGCGGCGCTCAGCCCGGCCGCGGCTCGAGGTGTTTCGGAGCGCGCCGCGGGGAGGGGCCGGGGTCCTGGGTCCGGCGCCCCGGGCCGAGTCGCCGCCGAGCCCTGGCAGCGGGCTCCGCCGAGGCGTCAGGGACTTCCCGAGAGTCGGTCCCACTAGCCTCGGAGCCGCCGTCCCCGCCCCGAGCCCAGCCGGGCTTCGGCCCCGCAGCCCGAGCGCGGAAGACGCCGGGTCCCGGGCGGCGGAAGTACAGAGCGCACTGGGATGCGTTCGCTTTTTCTTTTTTTTCGTTTGAAATTGGATCTCTTTATTTTCTATTTGCAAAGGAGTAAAAACAGCATATACAAAACTCGGCAGCCTTGTGAGGCTCCAAAAAGAAGTGTCCTGAACATTAGGTAGCTAAATTTGCTTTCAACAATCCGATGAAACTTCTGTATTTTCCAGTCCCCTCCGCCCCCAGTCTTGAATCTGATACTATTAAAACCATTTTTTCCCCCCCGACCAGATCTTTCTTCTTGGTAATGTTTGATCCTTATCTGACAGAAATTATTACCAATGTCACTCAGTGACCGGCTTAGCACTGACCGTTGGCTTAAGGTGGAGAACCGATGAGAACAAGATATGAAAAGGTCAACATCTCCTGGCAGACACTCCTCCCGTTCAGCTGTGAGCCGTGCACAGGAGTTGAAAACTTCAATTCAAAGCCCTTGTGACCGTCTGTTTTATTTTTACTTCGGTTTTCATTGCAGTTATTTGAGAAAATACTTTAGGGTGATTCACTATGGTTGATCTTTTTGGATCCCTAATTTTTATTCTGGAGAATTTCAGTTCAGCGATGCTATTTCTATAGGAGAGTCTCAGTATTGGCCGCTAGGAAAGTTTAAGCAGACCAACGAATATAATGCTTTAAATTCATTTCAAATAGCCCCCAAAACATATTATGTAATTAGAATGTAAAACTGTTATAAACATCTTTTACTCAAACCTATAAAAGGGAAATTTAGAGCAGGTTAACTTTTAGTAAGTCTTTAATTAAGATACTTCCGGAGTTGGAATTAACGTTTTTCTTTCAAATTTGTATTGCTTTAACAAGAAAAGTCATCACTGCAAACAGAATAAGTTATTTTATTACAAGAACAAAACAGACTTGCTAATTTTATGTCTAATTTTACCCACATTACAAATGCAAAGTATATATTATCATAGGATGTAAGTTACCAAACTCCAAAATATTGTGCATAAATGAAATAAACTCAACTTGCAGAATTAGAAAGAACATTAAAGTATCTACAGTCTTTATAAATAGTGCAAAGTATATACCATATCTACAGAGTATAAACACGTGAAAATGAACTTCTTAAGGAACAGTTAGAATGTTTGATCAATTTAAAATATTAATGAGGGTACTCAAATATACAACCAACCAAAACATTTATTTTTTCTCTTTTTTTAAGAAAAACTGTCGAGCTTCTTCCCAGGCCTGCTGAGGAAATCTGTTAGCCAGCTCAAGATAGTCTTGGGAACCAAGGCATTTTCCTGAGAGAGAAAAAAAAGAAGAGTAAAATTAAAAAGAGTTAAATTCTTCAAAATGTAAGAAATGAAAATTATTTTGATATCTGAGTACAAAATGGAGACATACTCTTCAAATAAATCATGATGCAAATTTAAGTAAAGGTAACTGATCTATATCTATTATAGTATAAAATATATAATATATATTTTAATCACAATCTATTTCATGCTTCTAACCTATTCAGACATTAACCCCTATGTAAAACATTGTGAAAAACATTGTTTTTGGACTCTGGAGTAAGAAAATAAGTAAATAAGTACGGTAAACAAAATAAAGTGACAGTCATGTATTCCATCCTTAAGTTAGCCTTGAAAGGCTAAATCTGTATGTAAATTTTACAGTTATTTTCTAAAATAGTCTATTTAATCTAAAACATGATTTTAGTTTAAACATAACTTTAAAAATGTTTCAATCTGGCACTCAGTCACCTAACAAAGCAGAGGGAACTGTCAGGAGCCTTACTGGCTCTTGAAACAAACGATCTCCTGGCCAGCCAGTCATCTAGCAGCGAGTATTTGAAAAACAGAATTCTTCCTCAGCAATAAGAATGTGGTGCTGCCAGGAGCTGCTTTACACTTAGAACTTAGAGGTTCACCTGGGCAATGAACTCAACATCTTGAAACATCTTGAAATATTTTGGGGGGATTTAATCTAAGCAAAAGGGGAACAGATGTCCAAGGTGCAAACTGGTAACTTAGTGTGGCATCATCATTTTTTAAAATCAAGTAAGCATATTATGAGCTGTCACCAGTAGAGTGATGACTTTTTCTAAGCAAAGCAGAGAACAGTTCCCTATTTGTTGGTTTGTGGATTAACCCATAGTAAATCCACATTGGGGAAAGCATGAAAGTCAGAGAAGATGGTCCCTTGGAAAAGGAAAGAAGGTTGAAACCATGCAGACAGAGTCAGCCCCTGGGACTTTGCCTGCCAGATAGGCAGCAAATTGTGACTCATCCTTACGTCAGGAGAAAGAGGAAGAAAAAAGAATGTTTATATGTCTTACTGGCAAAAAAATTGCTGTACAATTAAAAAATAAATTAAAAAATACATTAGAAGATTTTTCTAGGCATTTTCATAAATTCAAAATTTAAAACATTGCTTTATAAGGTATAGTAACAAATTATGTTGATTTCTGTCTAGCCTCCAACAGCTTAAAAAAAAAATGCTGTCACTGAGTCAGGGCGGAAGTGAACTTGCACACTAATGCAGGCTTAGACAAATGGTACCAAGTATGATGTTGACTTGAATTTCTAAAAAGGGACATAGCTTTCTGTTTACTTCTCTGAGTGCCTGAACCAATAAAACGACATTTTTTCATATTGTTACAGTTTTAGATATATTCTCTTTTACGTACTTTTCAACACCTGCCCACTATAAATAATGTGTGTGTGTGTGAGACAGACAGACAGACACACACACCCCAGGGTGACCTCCCCTTCTCCCAAGTAAGGGCTACTGAATGGGTGCCCCATAGGGTTTTGCTGGGAGTAAACCTCTGGCCACTTTAAAGACTATCAAACTAATGGAAGAATTGGGGAAAATCTGGATTAAGGTCTCATTAATCAGAGATGCTGTCACGAGAGCCAGACAAAGAGCAACTTCTCAATTACAGTGTGGGTAGCAGAATATTTCAAAAAGTAAATATGCACTTTAAAATTCGACATCTCAGCTCTGATCACAGGACTCACCTCAGCAGGAATGCTATAGGGAAAAGAAACCTTGTAAATCTTTTGGCCCCTGAACTGTGCTGTGCTCATCTGATGGCTTTTTCGTCATGTAGAACAATTTTACACTTTTATTTTCAATAAAAAATTCAAGTACTTGAATTTAGGGGGATGTACGGGCTACTACCAATGATGATTTTATTCTGAACATGGAACCAAATGTATGTGATTTCAGCATTTATGTGATAATGTAGGCCAATATTAATGATCTGATTGTCTCTTGTATTGCAAAGTAGCTCTTTAGTAATTATTCACCATTTATTATACCTTGCATGAGGTAAGTATAAATTACATAAAGACGTTTTGTGGTTTTCTTTTACTTCCATAGATTTCTCTGTATATTCTGATGTACTCATGCTTGATGACAAAATCAATTTCTTTATTCCCTGAAATATATTTGGTATCCGAATCTCAAATATTTTAGGTGATGTAATAAACTGATTTCTCTAACAGTTTCAGAGGGTTGAGTGAGAAATGTCCAGCTAACAAACACATGACATTTAATTTCAATAGAGACGTACCTTTGGGCTGATAAGACTGGGTATCTGCCTGACCTGGAGTCTGTGCAAAATCCTGTGTGAAACGAGAAAAGTGTTTTTTTTAATACCAATGCTACGGACAGAGAATTTTGCTGAGCGTGGCTTTAAAAATGCTTCTGAATTCTGAGGCAACTATTTTTTTTTTAACATCTTTTTTTTTTGGGGGGGGGGTACGCGGGCCTCTCACTGTTGTGGCCTCTCCTGTTGCGGAGCACAGGCTCCGGACGCGCAGGCTCAGCGGCCATGGCTCACGGGCCCAGCCGCTCCACAGCATGTGGGATCTTCCCGGACTGGGGCACGAACCCGTGTCCCCTGCATCGGCAGGCGGACTCTCAACCACTGCTCCACCAGGGAAGCCCTTTTTTAACATCTTTACTAGAGTATGATTGCTTTACAGTGTTGTGTTCATTTCTGCTATATAACAAAGTGTATCAGCTATACATATACATATATCCCCATAACCCCTCCCTCTTGCGCCTCCCTCCTACCCTCCCTATCCCCCGCTCTAGGTGGTCACAAAGCACTGAGCTGATCTCCCTGTGTTATGCAGCTGCTTCCCACTAGCTATCTATTTTACATTTGGTAGTGTATATATGTCTATGCTACTCTCTCACTTTGTCCCAGCTTACCCTTCCCCCTCCCTGTGTCCTCAAGTCCATTCTCTATGTCTCCATCTTTATTCCTGTCCTGCCCCTAGGTTCATCAGAACCATCTTTTTTTTAGATTCCATATATATGTGTTAGCATACAGTATTGTTTTTCTCTTTCTGACCTCCTTCACTCTGTATGACAGGCTCTAGGTCCATCCACCTTACTACAAGTAACTCATTTTCGTTTCTTTTTATGGCTGAGTAATAGTCCATTGTATATATGTGCCACATCTTCTTTACCCATTCATC
The DNA here is from genome assembly GCF_964374135.1 of Grampus griseus. Taxonomy (NCBI): domain Eukaryota; kingdom Metazoa; phylum Chordata; class Mammalia; order Artiodactyla; family Delphinidae; genus Grampus; species Grampus griseus. Next base: position 118,993,963 of record NC_139018.1, on the reverse strand, counting down.
TTTCAATGGACACTTAGGTTGGTTCCATGTCCTGGCTATTGTAAATAGTGCTGCAATGAACAGTGTGGTACATGTCTCTTTTTGAATTATGGTTTTCTCAGGGTATATGCCCAGTGGTGGGACTGCTGGGTCGAATGGTAGTTCTATTTTTAGTTTTTTAAGGAACCTCCATACGTTTTCCATAGTGGCTGTACCAATTCACATTCCCACCAACAGTGTAAGAGGGTTCCCTTTTCTCCACACCCTGAGGCAACTATTTTTGCATGAATAGTTTGGAGCCCAAATATAAAAGTTGAAGAAACTGACATTATGTAATTCAGGTTCTCATACATTTAAATTAAATAATGATGACTCAAATCTTGCTAAGTATCACCAGGGGCCAGGTTGTTGCCTCCTGTGGAAAGTACAACTTTGTTTTATATCTAACAAACTGAATTCTTTAGCCAAATACTGTCTTAAAATATTGATAGATTTTTAACATTTTAAAAAGCACAACTATAAAAGCCCTTAACGTATTCTGCAGCTATATCTTTTTTAATTGAAGTATAATTGACATACAGTATCATATTAGTTTCAGGTGTGCATCATAGTGATTCTGTATTCATATACATTCCAAAATGGTCACCATGATATGTCTAGTTATCATCTGTCACCATACAAAGTTATTATATTATTCACTATATTTCCTATGCTGTACATTATGTTCCCATGACATTTATTTTATAGTTGCAAGTCTGTACCTCTTAATTCCCTTCACCTATTTTGCCCACCTCCTACCTCCCCATGCCTCTTTCCCAACCACCAGTGTGTTCTCTGTTATCTATGAGTCTGTTTCTGTTTTGTTATGTTTGCTTGTTTTTTATATTCCACATATAAGTGAAACCATATGGTAAAATTGCCTTTCTCTGTCTGACTTATTTCATGTAGCATAATACTCTTTAGGTCCATCCATTCTGCAGCTAAATCTTAAAGTCTAGTAATTTTACTCTTAGATGGAACATGAAAAATGTCATCTATAATATGTAAAGTTTCAGGAACCTAGGACAAACTACTAGCTCCTATTTTAAATATAATTTTCTAGTAACTATTAATCATCTAACACAGGGGACCTTGAAGAACCATTTTATAAACTAAAATCCAATGTATTTTCGTTCCCTTGAGCACAGTTATTTATAGAAAAAAACCAAACTTCATTTAACTCCAGCAATCTAAAGTGCTATCCCAAATAAGCATTATAAGAAATTTCTGTAGTATTTATAAAATCTGTGTGCTAAAATAAAATGTATGTTAAATGTGTTACATTTACATTAAATTACATTTAATTGTGTGTTAACTGTAATGGAGAAGAGTTGAATTAGAAGTACTCCGAGATCAACACCAGATGAAAATAATATATATGATCCTTACTTTAGATTCTGATACCATTTATAGTTTTATAAATTGTTTTCCAAGCAGTTGAAAATGTAAGGGACTAAGTTGGTACAGATGCAAAATTGTCTTTGCTCAACAATCACTCTCTTGGTTCAACAATCACTGTCCTGGTTGAGGCCTCTCTGCTCATGCCATGAAAAACTGCATATCACCTCCCTGGCAGTCCCTGTCCCCCTTTCTTGCCTTACTTTTCTACACAGCACTTAGTACCATCTGACATGCTATTTATTTTACTTATTTATTTGTTTTTTGCTTTGACTCCCCCCATTCTAATGAAAGACCTTTAAAGGAAGGAATTTGTATCTGTGTTATTTGCTGCTGTATTTCCAGTGCCTAGAGCAGTGCCCAGCACACCGAGGGCACTAAAAAATTAGTGAATGAAAGAAAGAATGAATTTTAAGATCACAGTCTTAAAATTCTCTATAACATCTTTTCTGTTTAAATTTAATCCTAAGGCTGTAAGAATATCTGAAGAATCCTAAATGTTAATTACGATGTTTACATGAAAATTCATTAAGATTTTAATTATTAATCACAAGATGTTCTTTGAAAAATCTCTACCCTACCTATAGATCTGAATATCTTTGAAAAAATTTTCAGAAATTGGAATCCAGACTCAAACAGAACAATTAAGCTGAAAATAAAACATTTCTAAACAATTGATCTAGTATGTTTATTAACTGATCATCTAACAGAGGATAGTTTAAGAAATGTAAACCACTGATTGCCATCTAAGGTGAAGAAGCCTTGGGGGACTCTTTAGCCATCCCAGCCAGCTGGGCACAGTTACACCCTTTCAAAAGTGATATTTGTATCTTAGCCAGAATAAGGAACAATAACAATACAGAGCTCTGCTTTCTGTTTCATTATTATGAACAGAAAACACTGTCTATTAATCACATGTGCATCATGGAACAAAAACAGATTGGTTTTAGGGTGGAACATTTGAAGGAAAATGGAAGATTCTGATTCCAGTCCTACAGAATTTAACTGGATCAGAAAAATATAAGGTCATACTTAAAAGTTTTAGATTTAAGAAAAAGAAACATAACAGATTTTTATTATACACACACAGGCTGTGTGTATTTATTTAAAAATTTATTTTAAATATTTATTTAAAAATTTACAAATAAACTGACATTTTAATTGATCTTTCTTCAGCAATCATTATCTTTTCTCTATAAATAGACAAAAAGCAAGATGAATTAACAGTTAAAGCCTTAAAGAAGTCTTTTAAAAAACATTTCCTTAGTGCAGGCTTACCATTTCATTAACTGGAAAAATACCCTTTTCTTGAAATCCTCCAAGTAGAAATGATACAACACCCAAACCCCAGTTTTACTATCATGATATTTTAGAAATTAATTTCAAGCACAGAAATATGTGAAATTTTTAAAAGGTAGCGTGGATGGCAAGAATAAACAGCTGGTTCGCTTTTACTTTTCAATTGCATTAGCTTACACACAGAGCCGGAGAATTAGGCATAACACAGAAGGTACCTGAATGAACGTGGCCAGTAGAACACAGCTCATCTCCTGCTCCAGAATGATCTTGTTCTGAAGATTGTTGTAACAAGCAGCGATAAGTGAAGGGAACAGCACTTTGATCAGCCGTGGGTCACTGAAATACTGGAAGGGCAACTGGCAAAGCTTCTGCAGCACCGTGGGGTGGCGGCCGGACTGCACGATGACCTGAAACAGAGGAGGAACCCCAGGTCAGCTGCCAAAAAGCCCCAGCCTGCCTGCCCTGTGTCCCCCTTCCTCAGCCAGTAGTGCCAGTAAGAACCATGGAGAATATGCTGAATAAGTGTAAGGAGGAAAGAAAAAGACTCCTCAACTCCTTACCAGAGCTTAACTTAAGTGATATTTGAAAGGAGCAGAAAAGAAAGAAATCTCATTTCCTAACTTAAGGGAAAAGACTCCAAAAGTTCTGCACCCATTTAAAAATTCTTATAATCCACGAGGAATCATGCATTTATCATGGAGAGAGGGTGCCTGTGAAATGGGTTTGGGATACACACTGCTTTAACAGAGTGCCCCACCCTTCACTCTTCCCCTTAAAGCAAAACAGCCATATTCCTTAAAACCTGCAAAGAGCTCACTCACAAGAAAGACACCCTTTCCTATACTCCTGCTCACTAACCTAGCTCACGGAATATATTGAACACAGATAGATCTATTCTGTATGCAGACAAACCCTTGGAAAGAAAAGGGGATTGTAAAGGGAATGGGAACAGTTTCAGCAAACACAGGCTCCAAAAGTTCCTTCCTCCGATCCATACAGCTTATCTATGTTTCCATCAGTGCCACTGAGTCTAAAAGGAGAATTGTTTAGATAAATGAGACTGTTGTCTTGAAGCAGTCTAGGTTTACAACTGTGTACATTTTAAGAAATGGGGCAATGCAATTAATGGGCTTGCAGGGAAGCCCTCCTAACTTACTCCCTAGGCCTACATGATAAACTAAGAAATGTCAAAATCAGATCTGTTTCAAGTAACCTTGATTAGACTGTTCTAATATAAAAGAGCTGGGTGACCCAAAGCCCACTTCTTGGTATAGGAGGAAGCTCACGGAAGGTTAGGAACACTGTAAAATCTAAGGTCAAGACCGTAAATTGTACTTGGAAAAACACAGTTTTACAGGTACACACCCAGACAGGACTGCATTCAAATTAAAACCAGAAGGACAGAATGAAACAGCAGAGGCAGGAGAAACATAAATTACAGGGATTTACAAGTTTTCAAAGTACTTTTAACAATACTTTAAGAACACACTCTCAGATGATAATGCAGTTTGGTTTAAGAAGAAAATCAACAAAGTAATAGTTCACATATTTTAGTTCAATAGCTAAAATGACATCAAAAACCTTTAGAGAATGTTGATAGGGACTTGTTAATACCTTCAAATCCAGCAGGAATTTTAAAGACTTGCAGTGTGACAATTCAGCACATGGCTATATGCTGCCATTTCTGACACTGGCTGAGAAAAATATGCCCTATCATCCACTTTATTGATAAAGCATTTGCTTAAATCTTTATTTTAATTATTAGCTACAAATTTTGTAGCACAGCAAAATGATCATCACTTTAGAATTTATAATGACACCATTATTAGAAGTCTCTTTTCTCCCTTTGGACAAAAATTAAGAACAAGTTTTTTCTTTGGAACTTCACTGTTAAAATGCTATTATTGGAAGACTCACTGATTGAAAAGACATTAAACTGGACAGTCTGGCTAGCACAGGCACAATGTTAACTCAAAGATGACAACTCCTGGTTCCTGGTAAATTAGCCCAGAACATGAGAGCTTAACCATAACTTATTCCACCTGGACTCCTGACTCTCCCTGGGGTGAGGCAGAGCCCCTTGGGGGTCAGTCCCCTCTGGGAACAGGGCTGGCTATCAGTTGCCCGTTGAAAAAGTGAGTTTACAGAGGTCACCAGCAGTGTAGTGAGATGACCTGCCAGAGGCCATCAGCTTTAAGTCCTGAGACTGCAGAAGACACAAATGGAGGCAGGCAGTTTGGTTACCTTGGGGTAAGGAGTTCTACCCACAGGACTGACTATGACAGGACTCAACCAGATTACAGGTAAGGGGTCCAGTCCGTGAGAGCCACACCCCTTGGCTTGGCTGTGAGCCAGAGTAGGACATGTAGTTGTCACTGTCCCTCAAATCACACTTCAGACATTGTGGGGAGACAGGATTAGGAGACCCCGGAAGTGGCCAACCTGTAGCACTGAGACTCAGTTGGCGAGACTCCTGGATAATTCAGGTGGGCTCTTGGCACAGAGCAATGGCAGTTTGATGTCATGAGCACAGCTAAAATAGTCATCTAAATTAGGCTAATAAGCACTTCCTGTAGGGGCAGGGAAGCAAAGGCTGGGATACAAACAGCCTGACCTCAATGCTCAGGGCCTTGGGTACCAGGAGAGAGTTTCCTGAGGGGCTTTTGACAGATTAGGGGATGAAGGCATCATTCAGTTTTATTTCATCCACTCACTCCCAGGCCTTAGGGGGTAGGTCAAATGTCACCTGGACTACTTAAGCTTTCCAAAATCAGTATAAAGTCAATAGAGTGTCATCACGGGGCATGAAGTTCTTGCTGAATGAAAGAAACGTACATAAGAGAAATCTCAGACATACAATATGATGTAAATATGTCTCTCTATATGCCTTCCTCATGGAGCTGCAACTAAATCAATAACTGCTGGTCTGCCACCTTTGTCCAGACAAAGGGTTACCAATAAGGCCTAAGGTGGTACTACCCTGAACCTGGCCAGGCCACCTGCCCTTCCCTTCAGGACACACAGGCCAACACAAATATAAAGAAGCTTTTCACAGAGCCCCTTTCCAGAGTACTGCACCAAGGGAAGGATGTGACCTGCCTGTAGATTTCTTTGGTGGCCACAGTCATCAGAGACAGTAGGTATGGCCTCAGTAGTAATGAGAAACCTCCTCTCAAACATGATGTCCATTTTCAGATGCGGAGTAGGGCTCCAAGGAAACCAAGGGAATTTCTAGCAACATTCAGATCAAAAGAGACTGAAACTGAACTTGCCTCTTGCTCTGAGGTGTGATTCTAAAATAGGTACTAACTTAAGAAGAACTAGGAGATCTGAGTTCCTGCCTTCACTCTAGTCACCAACTAGTTGTGTGACCTAAGCAAACAGCTCAGTTGCTTTGGGTTTTAATTTTTTAAAAAGTATACTTTTCATTGAAGTATAACACACACACCCATTAAGTTAATAGCTTGATTTTTCACGAAGTGAACTTAACCTGTGTCGCCAGCGTACAAATAAAGAAAGAGAACACGACCAAGGGTTCTGGGTCTTTAATACACTCTTTCTCACTGAAAATTAGATTTCTGCATTTTGAATTTAAGACAAGTCACAGAAACTACTTGACTGTAGTAGAACGTAAGATCTCTCTTATGTTCTTAGCACTTCGAGGCCTTCTTGGATTCAGTCTCTATCAATCATTCTCTGGAGAGAATTCTCCTTTGGTCTTCTAAGCAAAGGCCAGTGGGCCTAATTCCTCAGTCACTGAAGAAAGACACCTTTTACCCAAATGCCCAGGCATTCACCACCTTTTTCTTTGGTATCATTGGCAAGGGGTTGGGGGAGGGAGTAGGGAGAGGGTAAGAGAGGAAGTGGGAGAGAGACCCTCACTTCCTTTTCTTTTTGGAACTATCAACAATTCTGGGAAGAAGGGGCTTTAGAAAAAGGAAAGTTGCATGCTGCCAACGTGTGCTATAGCCTGTGGAAAGAGGGCCAAGAGAATCTGAATGCTGGCATTAAAAAGGCATCTGGGAAAAAAAATAAAAATAAAAGAAATCTGGAGTAGACAAGTGGACACGTTGATTCTTTCATCTGTTGATCCTTGACTACCCACTAAGCCTTCTGGCTCCAATCTTTGTACTTCCTACCAAGTGAAGCATAATCTGGGTGCACTGAGTGAGAGAGCCAGAAGAGAGCTCTAAATTCAGAGGACGTTTGCTGAGTGCCTCCTGTGTGCCAAATGCTGTTGGGGACATGGACAGGAATCAAGTTTTAGCTCTCAGGGAGATGAAGTATGTCCACAGTAGACAATGATGCAAAGGAGCCTGGGTCATCAGAGAGGGAAGGATAAGGTACTAGGGGACCCCTCACCTCCCTCCTTAGGTGAGGAAGGCTGCACTGGGAAGGTGGGCTGGACCTTCAAGGCTAGATCAGATTTGAGCACCGAGAATTGTAGGTGGAGGAATTTTAGGTGGAGAGAAGAAACGCCTAGGTTCAATAACCAGCCTGTCTTTGTCTGCTCAGGCTGCCATTACAAAATACTATAGACTAGGTGCCTTAAATGACAGAAATTTATTTTTGAACGGTTCAGAAGCCTGGAAGTCTGAGATCAGAGTGCAGCATGGTTGGGTTCTGGTGAGCGCTCTCTTCCTGGTTTGCAGACTTGACACCTCAGTGTGTCCTCATGTGGCCTTTCCTTAGTGAGTGCACATGGAAAGAGAGATCTCTCTCTTCCTCTTCTTATAAGGCCACCAATCCTATCACATTAGGACCCCACCCTCATGACCTTGTTTAACCTTAATTACCTCTTAAAAGCCCTATCTCCAAGTACAGTCACATTGGGGGTTAGCATATGAATTTTGGGGGGATACAATTCAATCCATAGCTCAGGTCTGATTCCTCATCACCCCTGGCCAGAATAAAGTTTCATTAGCAGGCTACCCTCACTAACCAGGTGGATTTTAGAAGTGACTGGGTCAGTTGTCTCTCAGTGGGCATAAGCCGTGAATCTGCAGGCTTAAGGGTGCTTGGTGTTAGGTAGCCCTGGGCTCTAGGTCTGGCTCTGTTCAGTTAACCAGTTTGAGCCTCAGTGTTCTTTCAATAAAATAGAGGTAGATGGCAGCCTTCAGGGTTTACATGAGGATCAAATGAGACAGTGTCCGTGACCACAATGCATTAATAAAAAACAATGTTAGTTATGAGCGTGTGGTTAGCTCACCAGCTCTGCTGCTCTGAGTCTTCTCCTGCCGGATCTGGCTTCCCTACACTTGCAGGACCAGAAGTCCCCTCCCAGCGTTAGGCCTAATGAATGCTTTCCATCATCCCACCCCCCCATCTCTCCATAAGGGCTGCTCATTAGAACAGGGCATCTGGCAGCAGCAGGCCCTGCTCTGGCTGGGACTCATCAGCAAGCTTCATGCCACGTGGGAAGCCATTGTGGCGGCCTCTCCCTGGCCCTGTCTGCACAGGAGACAGCTATGCAAACAGTGCTGGGGATGCAGCTAGGATCTCGTGGTGGTGGGGTAGGAAGTGCATTCTGAAGGCTCTGAAAAGAAAATCCTAGCATAAGCACGATCCAAGAAATGCAGGTAGTGGTACAGAGAAACAGTCTTAGCTTACTCTGTGTGTGTGTGTGTGTGTGTGTGTGTGTGTGTGTGTGTGTGTGTGTTTTGAGCCTGTTGTGCTAGACTTGTCAATCTGAAGACAGAGCAGGAAGGGCCAAAGCTAATAGGCTGGCGTTGTGGCCTCCTGATTCAGACCCAGGAGGAGCTTCCCTCCAAGCACTTGAGGAAATCCTTAAGCCCAGGAAGTCTTCCCAGGTAGCACAGCCTGAGAATGCCTCTCCTTTTCAACCCAAAGACAAGGCAGCAGCTATTACATATTTAAGTGTGTGTAGCTTAATTCCTAGTTCCAGAAGGGCAGGAACTGTATCTTTTACTCTTCTGTTCTCCATTGCTCTGTTACAGGGCTAGGCACATCAAAGTTACTGGAATGAATGAATCAAAGTGACAGAGGGTCCCTACTTAACAAATTCTTCTGTGCCTTACCTTGGGGGAGAATCATACCACAATCTCTTCTCGTGAGGTATAGATGCCGTTTTCTGACTCAGGGGCCTCAATGGTCTCCACATCATGTTGCCTTAAGTCTGCATAGCTAGTCCCTTGTCATAGACTGAATGTTTGCATGCCCCCCACTCCAATTCTTTTTTTTTTTTTTTTGTGGTACGCGGGCCTCTCACTGTTGTGGCCTCTCCTGTTGCGGAGCAACAGGCTCCGGACGCGCAGGCTCAGCGGCCATGGCTCACGGGCGCAGCCGCTTCGCGGCATGTGGGATCTTCCCGGACCGGGGCACGAACCCGCGTCCCCTGCATCGGCAGGCGGACTCTCAACCACTGCGCCACCAGGGAAGCCCACACCAATTCTTATGTTGAAATCCTAACCCTCATGTGATGGCATCAGGAGGTGGGGGCCTTTGGGAGGTGATTAGATCATGAGGGTGGAGCCCTCATGAATGGGATTAATACCCTTATAAAAGAGACCCCAGAGGGCTCTCTAGTCCTCTTTCTGCCATGTGAGGATACGATGAGAAGTTGGTAGTCTGTAACCTGGAAGAGGGCCCTCCCCAGAACCTGAATAGGCTGGCACCCTGACCTTGGACTTCCAGCTTCCAGAACTGTGAGAAACAAATTTCTATTGTTTATAAGCTACCCAGTCTATGGAACTTTGTTATTGCAGCCCAAACTAAGACATCCCTAAAGAATGGGTTTTGTGATGCTCTGTCTCCTATCCTAGAAGGAAGTTGGGCTTGAGATCCTCAGCGTCCTAGGCACAAACTCAGGGCTCCCTGGCCTGGTTATAAAGAGAGGTCTGGAAAAAATCCTCCTCCTTTGTGGGTGGTGGGTGACACTGGTCTCTCACTTGATGTGAAAGAATCCAAAATCTTCTAGGATATCACGTTGCCAGAACCTCAGCAATACCCAACTCAACAGAAAGCCTGTCACTGGCAGAGACATTACTCAACAGTCTATAAAGCCCCTTTCCCTACATTGTCTGAGTCTCTAAACACCCTGTGAGGTGGGCAGACAGGGATGACTATACTCTTTTATAAGAAGAGATCTAATGCTCAGAAAGTCTGAAAGACTTGTCGCAGGTCCGCCAGCCAGTCACTTATGGAGCTGGGCCTGGAAAACTCTTACGACTGACTGCTGGCTTTTCTCTCACCACTCAGGCCTGTCCAGGGCTATCAGACACTCATGATGCTGCCCTTTACTAGGCAGAGGGGCTCTCTGTCACCTGAGCTCATTCCAATGACTGGCTGCCAGCTAGCTTCTCGCACAACTTTGCCCGCCCAGATGAAGATGAGGATGACATACTGTCATTCTAAACAGACTAAACCAATTGACATATACAGATTAAACCAACACAAAAGGCCTTTCTTCAAAACCCTATATTCTGTTTGGCTAGGTATCAAATAACCAGTTCTCCGCTATGGGCTGTGCTGTGCTAAGGGCTTGTCTCAAATGATCAGACCTAAGAACTTGAAAGAGAGGAACGGTTGGCAATGGGGCTAGATTCTCAGGAGTGAACTGTTGGAACATGTGACTCCGAAACGAGGACCCTCTTGTGATGGTTATGTAGTCAGCTGCCTTCTGGGTTTTGAGTGCCTGCCAATCTGGTCTTACATTTTTGAAACAACTGCTATCATCTATAATATATTTATAATGTTAATCCTTGGTATGACCTGAATAGTTTTTCCCAACAGTTAAATTTAAAGAAGAAAAAAAGGAAAGTGGAGGTAGGCTATTGAGTAGTTCTAAGTCTGGTCTAGAAATGCAGTCGGCCTGGGGAGAGTTTGCAGATTTCACACCTGTGAAATGACAACTGCTGTATTCACTTCAAAGATCCCAAGGAGAGTGGCTAGGAAGGCCTATGGAGACTCTATCATGTTATGTAAATGGAAAACAGCCTGATTCTCCTCACCCAGAAGGCCCCCTTCCTCCAACTGTGACCACCTGGAATGCAGCCAAGAACCAGGAAGTGAGCAGGCAGACCACTGAGCAGACAAATCAGTTCATTCATCAAAAATCTACTGAGCATCTACTCTGGCCAAGTGCTGTGTTAGGCTCGGGGAGCGGGGTAGTGAATGAGTCAGACACACCCTTGCCCTCATAGAGTGCCCAGTCTTTCCACAAAACTGATGTCAATTATTGACAGCAAAGTTCTGCAAGCTCCAACTCAGTTTACCAATTCATATTTCAGAAGCAAGTCTAACAAAGTGGATTGGAATCAGCAAATTAGGAGACTGCTGGAGATAGATAAACTGACAACAGGAAGAAGCATCTGCTGACACGAATAAGTGACGGGTGGGAATTAAAATTATTTCAAGAATAAATAAGAATTCAAAAAGTTGCCTGGAACCATTTAGTATATAAATAGTTGGTCTTGAGTGCATTAATGTACTGTAGTAAAATATCATATTATAACCCATTACCTTTTCTTAGTACTCTACACTTTAAAAATTTGCTTCAAAGAGAGGCTTCTGGGAAGATGATGGAAGAGTAAGACGCGGAGATCACCTTCCTCCCCACAGATACACCAGAAATACATCTACACGTGGAACAACTCCTACAGAACACCTACTGAACGCTGGCAGAAGACCTCAGACCTCCCAAAAGGCAAGAAATTCCCCACGTATCTGGGTAGGGCAAAAGAAAAAAAGAAAAAACAGAGACAAAAGAATAGGGACGGCACCTGCACCAGTGGGAGGGAGCTGTGAAGGAGGAAAAGTTTCCACACACTAGGAAGCCCCTTCGCGGGCGGAGACTGCGGGTGGCGGAGGGGGAAAGCTTCAGAGCCGTGGTGGAGAGCACAGTAACACGGATGCGGGGGGGGGGGGGGCAAAGCGGAGAGATACCCGCATAGAGGATCGGTGCCGACCAGCACTCACCAGCCCGAGAGGCTTGTCTGCTCCCCTGTCGGGGTGGGCGGGGCTGGGAGCTGAGGCTGGGGCTTCGGTCAGAGGCAGGGAGAGGACTGGGGTTGGCGGTGTGAACACAGCCTGCAGGGGGTTAGTGCGCCACGGCTGGCCGGGAGGGAGTCCGGGGAAAAGTCTGGACCTGCCCAAGAGGCAAGAGACTTTTTCTTCCCTCTTTGTTTCCTGGTGCGCGAGGAGAGGGGATTAAGAACGCTTCTTAAAGGAGCTCCAGAGACGGGCGCGAGCCGCGGCTAAAAGCGCAGACCCCAGAGATGGGCATGAGATGCTAAGGCTGCTGCTGCTGCTGCCACCAAGAAGCCTGTGTGCGAGCACAGGTCACTATCCACACCCCGCTTCCGGGGAGCCTGTGCAGCCCACCACTGCCAGGGTCCCGGGATTCAGGGACAACTTCCCCGGGAGAACGCACGGCACGCCTCATGATGCTGCAACGTCACGCCGGCCTCTGCCGCCGCAGGCTCGCCCCGCACTCCGTGCCCCTCCCTCCCCCCGGCCTGAGTGAGCCAGAGCCCCCGAATCAGTGGCTCCTTTAACCCCATCCTGTCTGAGCGAAGAACAGATGCCCTCCGGCGACCTACACGCAGAGGCGGGGCCAAATCCAAAGCTGAGCCCCTGGGAGCTGTGAGAACAAAGAAAAGAAAGGGAAATCTCTCCCAGCAGCCTCAGAAGCAGTGGATTAAAGCTCCACAATCAACCTGATGTACCCTGCATCTGTGGAATACATGAATAGACAACGAATCATCCCAAATTGAGGAGGTGGACTCTGAGAGCAAGATTTATTATTTTTTTCCCCATTTTCCTCTTTTTGTGAGTGTGTATGTGTATGCTTCTGTGTGAGATTTTGTCTGTATAGCTTTGCTTCCACCATTTGTCTGAGGGTTCTATCCGTCCATTAAAAAAAAATTTTTTTTTCTTAATAATTACTTTTTATTTTAATTATTTTATTTTACTTTATCTTCGTTCTTTCTTTCCTTCCTTCCCTCCTTTAGACAACGAATCATCACAAATTGAGGAGGTGGACTTTGAGAGCAAGATTTATGAGTTTTTCCCCTTTTCCTCTTTTTGTGAGTGTGTATGTGTATGCTTCTATGTGAGATTTTGTCTGTATAGCTTTGCTTCCACCATTTGTCCTAGGGCTCTATCCGTCCGTTGTTTTCATTTTCTCTTAATAATAATTTTTTTATTTTAATAACTTTATTGTTTTATCTTACTTTACTTTATCTTCTTTCTTTCTTTTTTTCCTTCCTTCCCTCCTTATTTCCTGCCTTCCTTCCTCCCTCCCTCCCTCCTTTCCTCCCTCCTTTCTTTCTATTTCTACTAATTGTTTCTTTCTACTTTTTCTCCCTTTTATTCTGAGCCGTGTGGATGAAAAGCTCTTGGTGCTGCAGCCAGGAGTCAGTGCTGTGCCTCTGAGGTGGGAGAGCCAACGTCAGGACACTGGTCCACAAGAGACCTCCCAGCTCCACATAATATCAAACGGCGAAAATTTCCCAGAGATCTCCATCTCAACACCAGCACCCAGCTTCACTCAACGGCCAGCAAGCTACAGTGCTGAACATCCTATGCCAAACAACTAGCAAGACAGGAACACAACCCTACCCATTAGCAGAGAGGCTGCCTAAAATCATAAGTCCATAGATACCCCAAAACACACCACCAGATGTGGACCTGCCCACCAGAAAGACAAGATCCAGCCTCATCCACCAGAACACAGGCACTAGTCCCCTCCACCAAGAAGCCTACACAACCCAATGAACCAACCTTAGCCACTGGGGACAGACACCAAAAACAACGAGAACTACGAACCTGCAGCCTGCAAAAAGGAGACCCCAAACACAGTAAGATAAGCAAAATGAGAAGACAGAGAAACACACAGCAGATGAAGGAGCAAGATAAAAACCCACCAGACCTAACAAATGAAGAGAAAATAGGCAGTCTACCTGAAAAAGAATTCAGAATAATAATAGTAAACATGATCCAAAATCTTGGAAATAGAATAGACAAAATGCAAGAAACATTTAACAAGAACCTAGAAGAACTAAAGCTGAAACAAACAATGATGAACAACACAATAAATGAAACGAAAAATACTCTAGATGAGATCAATAGCAGAATAACTGAGGCACAAGAACGGATAAGTGACCTGGAAGATAAAATAGTGGAAATAACTACTGCAGAGCATAATAAAGAAAAAAGAATGAAAAGAACTGAGGGCAGTCTCAGAGACCTCTGGGACAACATTAAACACACCAACATTTGAATTATAGGGGTTCCAGAAGAAGAAGAGAAAAAGGGACTGAGAAAATATTTGAAGAGATTATAGTTGAAAACTTCCCTAATACGGGAAAGGAAATAGTTAATCAAGTCCAGGAAGCACAGAGAGTCCCATACAGGATAAATCCAAGGAGAAATACGCCAAGACACATATTAATCAAACTGTCAAAAATTAAATACAAAGAAAGCATATTAAAAGCAGCAAGGGAAAAACAACAAATAACACACAAAGGAATCCCCATAAGGTTAACAGCTGATCTTTCAGCAGAAACTCTGCAAGCCAGAAGGGAGTGGCAGAATATATTTAAAGTGATGAAGGAGAAAAACCTGAAACCAAGATTACTCTACCCAGCAAGGATCTCATTCAGATTTGATGGAGAAATTAAAAGCTTTACAGACAAGCAAAAGCTGAGAGAGTTCAGCACCACCAAACCAGCTTTACAACAAATGCTAAAGGAACTTCTCTAGGCAAGAAACACAAGAGAAGGAAAAGACCTACAATAATGAATGCAAAACAATTAAGAAAATGGGAATAGGAACATACATATCGATAATTACCTTAAATGTAAATGGACTAAATGCTCCCACCAAAAGACACAGATTGGCTGAATGGATACAAAAACAAGACCCATATATTTGCTGTCTACAAGAGACCCACTTCAGACCTAGGGACACATACAGACTGAAAGTAAGGGGATGGAAAAAGATATTTCATGCAAATGGAAACCAAAAGAAAGCTGGAGTAGCAATTCTCATAACAGACAAAATAGACTTTAAAATAAAGACTATTAGAAGAGACAAAGAAGGACACTACATAATAATCAAGGGATCAATCCAAGAAGATATAACAATTGTAAATATTTATGCACCCAACATAGGAGCACCTCAATACATAAGGCAAATACTAACAGCCATAAAAGGGGAAATCGACAGTAACACATTCATAGTAGGGGACTTTAACGCCCCACTTTCACCAATGGACAGATCATCCAAAATGAAAATAAATAAGGAAACACAAGTTTTAAATGATACATTAAACAAGATGGACTTAATTGATATTTATAGAACATTCCATCCAAAAACAACAGAATACACATTTTTCTCTAGTGCTCATGGAACATTCTCCAGGATAGAGCATATCCTGGGTCACAAATCAAGCCTTGGTAAATTTAAGAAAATCGAAATTGTATCAAGTATCTTTTCTGACCACAACGCCATGAGACTAGATATCAATTACAGGAAAAGATCTGTAAAAAGTACAAACACATGGAGGCTAAACAATACACTACTTAATAACGAAGTGATCACTGAAGAAATCAAAGAGGAAATTTAAAAATACCTAGAAACAAATGACAATGGAGACACGACAACCCAAAATCTATAGGATGCAGGAAAAGCAGTTCTAAGAGGGAAGTTTATAGCAATACAATCCTATCTTAAGAAACAGGAAACATCTCGAATAAACAACCTAACCTTGCACCTAAAGCAATTAGAGAAAGAAGAACAAAAAAACCCCAAAGTTAGCAGAAGGAAAGGAATCATAAAAATCAAATCAGAAATAAATGAAAAAGAAATGAAGGAAACAATAGCAAAGATCAATAAAACTAAAAGCTGGTTCTTTGAGAAGATAAACAAAAGTGATAAACCATTAGCCAGACTCATCAAGAAAAAAAGCGAGAAGACTCAAATCAATAAAATTAGAAATGAAAAAGGAGAAGTAACAACTGACACTGCAGAAATACAAAAGATCATGAGAGATTACTACAAGCAACTCTATGCCAATAAAATGGACAACCTGGAAGAAATGTACAAATTCTTAGAAATGCACAACCTGCCAAGACTGAATCAGGAAGAAATAGAAAATATGAACAGACCAATCACAAGCAGTGAAATTGAAACTGTGATTAAAAATCTTCCAACAAACAAAAGCCCAGGACTAGATGGCTTTACAGGCGAATTCTATCAAACATTTAGAGAAGAGCTAACACCTATCCTTCTCAAACTCTTCCAAAATATAGCAGAGGGAGGAACACTCCCAAACTCATTCTACGAGGCCACCATCACCCTGATACCAAAACCAGACAAGGATGTCTCAAAGAAAGAAAACTACAGGCCAATATCACTGATGAACATGGATGCAAAAATCCTCAACAAAATACTAGCAAACAGAATCCAACAGCGTATTAAATGGATCATACAACATGATCAAGTGGGGTTTATTCCAGGAATGCAAGGATCCTTCAATATATGCAAATAAATCAATGTGATACACCATATTAACAAACTGAAGGAGAAAAACCATATGATCATCTCAATAGATGCAGAGAAAGCTTTCGACAAAATTCAACACCCATTTATGATAAAAACTCTGCAGAAAGTAGGCATAGAGGGAAATTTCCTCAACATAATAAAGGCCATATATGACAAGCCCACAGCCAACATCATCCTCAATGGTGAAAAACTGAAAGCATTTCCACTAAGATCAGGAACAAGACAAGGTTGCCCACTCTCACCACTCTTATTCAACATACTTTTGGAAGTTTTAGCCACAGCAATCCGAGAAGAAAAGGAAATAAAAGGAATCCAAATTGGAAAAGAAGAAGTAAAGCTGTCACTGTTGGCAGATGACATGATACTATACATAGAGAATCCTAAAGACGCTACCAGAAAACTACTAGAGCTAATCAATGAATTTGGTAAAGTAGCAGGATACAAAATTAATGCACAGAAATCTCTGGCATTCCTATACACTAATGATGAAAAATCTGAAAGTGAAATCAAGAAAACACTCCCATTTACCACTGCAACAAAAAGAATAAAATATCTAGGAATAAACCTACCTAAGGAGACAAAAGACCTGTATGCAGAAAATTATAAGACACTGATGAAAGAAATTAAAGACGATACAAGTAGATGGAGAGATATACCATGTTCTTGGATTGGAAGAATCAACATTGTGAAAATGACTCTAGTACCCAAAGCAATCTATAGATTCAATGCAATCCCTATCAAACTACCACTGGCATTTTTCACAGAACTAGAACAAAAAATTTAACAATTTGTATGGAAACACAAAAGACCCCGAATAGCCAAAGCAATCTTGAGAACGAAAAATGGAGCTGGAGGAATCAGGCTCCCTGACTTCAGACTATATTACAAAGCTACAGTAATCAAGACAGTATGGTACTGGCACAAAAACAGAAAGATCAGTGGAACAGGATAGAAAGTCCAGAGATAAACCCACGCACATGTGGTCACCTTATCTTTGATAAAGGAGGCAGGAATGTACAGTGGAGAAAGGACAGCCTCTTCAATAAGTGGTGCTGGGAAAACTGGACAGGTACATGTAAAAGTATGAGATTAGATCACTCCCTAACACCATACACAAAAATAAGCTCAAAATGGATTAAAGACCTAAACGTAAGGCAAGAAACTATAAAGCTCTTAGAGGAAAACATAGGCAGAACACTCTATGACATAAATCACAGCAAGATCCTTTTTGACCCACCTCCTAGAGAAATGGAAATAAAAACAAAAATAAACAAATGGGACCTAATGAAACTTCAAAGCTTTTGCACAGCAAAGGAAACCATATACAAGACCAAAAGACAACCCTCAGAATGGGAGAAAATATTTGCAAATGAAGCAACTGACAAAGGATTAATCTCCAAAATTTATAAGCAGCTCATGCAGCTTAATAACAAAAAAACAAACAACCCAATCCAAAAATGGGCAGAAGACCGAAATAGACATTTCTCCAAAGAAGATATACAGACTGCCAACAAACACATGAAAGAATGCTGAACATCACTAATCATTAGAGAAATGCAATTCAAAACTACAATGAGATATCATCTCACACCAGTCAGGATGGCCATCATCAAAAAATCTAGAAACAATAAATGCTGGAGAGGGTGTGGAGAAAAGGGAACCCTCTTGCACTGTTGGTGGGAATGTAAATTGATATAGCCACTGTGGAGAACATTATGGAGGTTCCTTAAAAAACTACAAATAGAACTACCATATGACCCAGTAATCCCACTACTGGGCATATACCCTGAGAAAACTATAATTCAAAAAGAGTCATGTATCAAAATTTTCATTGCAGCTGTATTTACAATAGCCCGGTGATGGAAACAACCGAAGTGTCCATCATCAGATGAATGGATAAAGAAGATGTGGCACATATATACAATGGAATATTACTCAACCATAGAAAGAAATGAAATTGAGCTATTTGTAATGAGGTGGATAGACCTAGAGTCTGCCATACAGAGTGAAGTAAGTCAGAAAGAGAGAGACAAATACCGTATGCTAACACATATATATGGAATTTAAGAAAAAAAAAGTCATGAATAACCTAGGGGTAAGACAGGAATAAAGACAGAGGTAGTAGAGAATGGACTTGAGGATATGGTGAGGGGGAAGGGTAAGCTGTGAGAAAGCGAGAGAGAGGCATGGACATATATACACTACCAAACGTAAAGTAGATAGCTAGTGGGAAGCAGCCGCATAGCACAGGGATATCAGCTGGGTGCTTTGTGACCGCCTGGAGGGGTGGGAGGGAGGGAGACGCAAGAGGGAAGAGATATGGGAACATATGTATATATATATAACTGATTCATTTTGTTGTAAAGCAGAAACTAACACACCATTGTAAAGCAATTATACTCCAATAAAGATGTTAAAAAAAGAAGTAAAAATAAAAATTTGCTTCACATACATGATAATTCTCCTGTACCTCATATTATAGTAGGTATTCATTTCTTAAGGCATCAAAAAATATATATTAAGTATAATTTAAGTTTTAGAAGACAGGAGACTGTAATATTTAAAAAATGAACACAAGTAGTTAATGTTTGTTCTTTTTTTAACAGCTTTATTGGAGTATAATTGCTTTACAATGGTGTGTTAGTTTCTGCTTTATAACAAAGTGAATCAGTTATACATATACATATGTCCCCATATCTCTTCCCTCTTGCATCTCCCTCCCTCCCACCCTCCCTATCCCACCCCTCTAGGTGGTCACAAAGCACCAAGCTGATCTCCCTGTGTTATGCGCCTGCTTCCCACTAGCTATCTATTTTACTAGTTTGGTGGTGTATATATGTCCATGCCACTCTCTCACTTTATCCCAGCTTATCCTTCCCCCTCCACGTATCCTCAAGTCCATTGACACAGACCTACTAGAGAATGGAGTTAACGTTAAATAAACATCATGTTTTAAACGTAGGTTTGGTCTTCTGCAAAATTCACTTATATGGGAACAGCTCATTCCCTGACCATACCAAAACCGTGACACTAAATAATAGAAATAAACTAGAAAAAGGTTCTGTGACAGTTTCTTGCCCTTCTCCAGATCCATCTATCCATCCATCCATCCATCCATCCATCCATCCCTCCAAGCATCCTAGACACAGCCATGGTGTACTATAGTAAAATCTCTCTCTCTAGAACTCACCTAATTCAAGGAAATAAAACAGAAAATGGTCATGTTCTGTCTTACCTACTTATACTCTGTGAATCCTGCTGATTTTGCTAAGATCTAAGAATGATCCTGAATTTCCCTCTTATTTAGGAGAAAGTCTTGCATTTTGTTTTATTTTTATTAGTTTTTTTTTTTTTTTTCTCAGAATGCCCCCTGGCAAGCTTCTAAATACTTACGTCACTGGGACTCCAATCCTATGTCTGCCATGGACCAGAAGACAGAAACACACATATGGCCTGCCTGGCTCCAGATGCACAAGCAGTTGCTTAGGCAAAGACAGGCAGATGTGAATCTCCAGTTTTCAACACTCTTTAAGACTATAAGCTCCATGGGAACAGGGGTTATGTGCCTTTTATTCACTGCTGTGTCCCCAGCATCTGGCATAGTGCCTAGCACAGTGCCTGACAAATTATAGGTGCTCAATAACCATCTGGGGAATGAATGAATGAGGACTGAGCTTTGGTTTCCAAACCTTACTCTAGGGGCCTATTCCTTCCGCACCAGAGCCTTGGGCCTACTCTTCCCAGAGCCTTCAAGGTCCTCAGAGACACTGTCTTTGGACCTACAAGAACAGCCGACTGAGTACCTCAGCCAGCACCTTGTTCAATCCAATAGCCTCTTGGCACAAAGGTGCGGGAGAGTGGGGCTAGGTGGGGCAGGGGTAGCGTCTTTCAGCAAGACTTGTGAGCTGATCGGTCAAGCCTAAGGCCAAACCACCTCCGTCGGCCAGGGTGGTAGGGTGAGTGGAATACGGGTCAGACAGAAATGTATACAAATAGTTAAATCTCACCAAGGCAAATTCTTTATGCTCAGGAATTCCTGTTTTGCTTTTTTCCATTTCTTGTCAGAGACAAGGTGTCCTCAACAAAGGGGCAAAAATAGGTGTCTAGACATCTAAATTCATTATAAGAGACAGCCAAAAGAGTCTGTAAATCATTGGAACAAAGAATATTTTTCTAGCAGAGCAGAAACAAAGTAGTTGTTGCATTCCTTCCCGCAAAACTGGTCCTGCTACAATGCTGAAGTGAAGAGGTAGCAGCCGCAGTGGCCAGGCCAGTGCACAAGCCTCTCTATCCACATTGCTTTTGACAAGTCTCATCACACCTGAAGCCCAGGCCCAGGAGAGGAACCATATGACAGGAGGGGCCTTGAGGCCAGTGACCTCTATGAATCATATAAAGAAATGGCATGCCCCAAACACACACACACACCTTGTTTCTCTAATCTCATGCCTTGGGGGTAGAGTAGGGAGGGTGTTGAAGTGGCTTTATTTAAATGCCACATGAGAAAAGTTTTAAGAGTCTGTCCACATACATAATCAAATCAAATTCAGAGCAGAGAAACACAAAGATTCCCTTGGCTAGCACTGCAAACAAATTCCTCTCCTCACAAGCTTGTTTCTCCCATAAGATAGACTTCTAGGCTTAGATTAAATGCAGAGATCTTAGCAGACTGTGTGGGAGGCAGGCCCTTTAAGCACTAGCCTTCTTGCTGGTGGTCCCAGGGATTCACTGCTGTCTAGCGCCAGCAGAGGGTCAAGGAGGAAGGAAAGAGGGGGAAGAAGGGAAGGAGGGAGGAAAGCAGACAGGGGCACGAGGAGAGGCTAAAGCCAGTAGTTGGGGGCTTGGCCTCTCAGAGGCTTTGGAAACCAGGTGATCCTACAGAAACGAGGGCTTTCTTCATGTAGTAAAGGGTGAGTGGCTGTCCTGCAGTGTCCCTCCAGGGAAACTGGGTGAGAAGGCCCCTGAGCTGTGTTCCCTGCTTCCTATGGGTGACAGGCTGTGTGCTGAGTACCACCAGCAGAGGGGTGCAAAGGAGGCTTCTGGGCAGGCCTCCCCCTCAAACGCCACTCTGCTCCTGCAGGCGAGAATGATGCTTCAGAACCAGGGGCATCAGGTCCCAGTCCTGGGGCTCCAGTGTGGAAGTCCTGATGACCTCCACATACTGGAGTGACTTTCAGACGCAGGCTGAACATATCATCCTGCTGCTCTCCTCATCATCTCCTAGAGGATAAATCCCCAATTCTCAGCCCCACACGTAGGTCTCTTCATGACCTGGGCCTGGCCTGCTTCTTCACTCTTAGCTCTTATTCCTTCCACTACCTCCTAAGCTCCAGCCAGAATGAACAGTTTGCAGTTCCCTAACCCTTCCCAGGCTATTTTACATCTCAGTATCTTTGCTCATGGTCTTTCCTGTGCCTAGAATGTCTTTCCTACCTTGCTACCTGGTAAGTGTTTATTCCACTGTCAGATATCAGCTCAAGCACCAGCTCCACTGTGAAATACTTCTAAGAGGAAGCTCTAGCACCGATCCAGGTTTGTTTACTGTCTGTCTCTCCCTTTCCTCTTAGAATGTCAGCAACTTGAGAGCAGGGACTTAATCTGTTTTGTTTTTCTCTGTCTCCTGGGTGTCTAGAACAGTGCCTGGACCATTGCAGGCACTCGTTAAATGTTTGTGGAAGGAAGGAATGAGTCTCAGCACTGACAGCACTGCTCCTAGGCTGTGGGTTCCACAAGGACAAGATCTGGGTTGTATTCATTTCTTTATCTCCCAACACTTGGTTTGAGATGGGGGGTGGGCATTTAGCAAAAGCTGATAAATGAGAGAAGGAATGAGTGATGAACGCTCATATGGACAGAAAGCTCAGGATACGGGGCATTTCCCCAAGAATAAGTCACCTCCTGCCTTCTGTTCCATGTTAGAGCTTCTTTTTACTTCTTTCATGTTGTCTATTTTGTGAGAAGAGTTACCTTTTAAATGAAGCATGTTCCAAATTCCCTTCAAACACATCTTGTAGCACAAGAAGTGTGGGCTAGATTCTCTTAAAAACTTGGTTAACCCTAAAAGTCACAGATTCTATAATTGTCAGGGACTATACCCATACGTGCCTTTTCTGTTTTAATTTATGTTTGAGAAAGAACCTTGTCTAAAGAGCACAAACCTTGGAAATGATACAGACTCACTGTACCGTCATACATTTGAGGGACTACTTTATTTTGGATTTTTTGTTTATTTGCATTATCTGTGTCCCATCTACCACAAGGTGGGGGGAGGGGAGAAGAGAGAAGGCTGGTCACAAAAAGTCCTAGATAATGTGCCAGGAGGCCTGGCTCCAGGGACTTGAGCAAGTCCTTCTCTTGTCTGGCAATGAAGGGAGTTGGACTAGATGATCTCTGAAGGTCTGTGAACTTGCAGAAATAATATAATCCTGTGCTATGAGCATTCACACACATAAGCACCTTTTGCTGACTATACCTGCACAGATATTACATTTAAATATGGTAAAAAAAATAGTTTAGAATATATTTTTCTTATGAATGAATGAAAAGTCTTCACACAAAACATGCTATCTCCACATTCTCAACTATTCTGATTTTCTAATCCAGCTTCTTTAAGAAAAGAGAACTTATAATCACACACACACAAACACACGAACACTGGCAAGATTATGTCCATTACAGACTAACAGGACATGTGTGTGTGGGGGTTGGGAGGGGGGTAGGTAGATGGACAGTATTTTATAATGCCCTAAAATACAAATATTCCAAGTGGGCTCTGGACTGTTCCTGTGAGGAGAACTTGGGTCAAACCTTCTTCACCATGGAGCCTTTGGGTGGTGTAAGAACAACAGCAGGGTTAATAAATGCAGAGCACAGCCTGATAGATTTTCTGGTCACATCCTAACAGCAGCCAGAGAGCATGGATGCATTCCATGGAGCATTTATGGACTCACTAGCACCAGTCTATGACAATTTTATTTAATCATAAAAATATAATAGTAGTCAAATCTTTTTGTAGTTTCAGTTTACTGCTTTCTCAAGTGAAATAAATGGTCTCTCAGATTTCTTTTACTTTCATCTCTCTGCTCTAAGTACAGTAGGATAAGGTTCCAATTAAGGCCCATTAAATGTTCACGTTGATTCATGTGAGGCATTTTCCAGTTTCTTTTCCTAACACAATCTCAGTGTACCTCTGAGTTACCTCTGTGGTGTGTTTTCAGTTTAGCAGTTGCCCATATAGAAGAGAATTATTCGGGTGTGAGGTCTCCCTTCCTCCTATTTCTGCAGCCCAAAATGGTGAGTAGAGATTCTCCTTCATTGCATTCCACACAAGCATATGTTTATCACCTGTCAGGTACATCCAGATGAACTACACATGCCCCTTGGGAAGGGGAGCTGGCAGCTGGCCAGAGCAGACTGACCCTCCCAACCTCTCTTTGCAGCTGTGCTGGAGCGGCATGGTGAGTGGCAGCCCAGAGACCCCTACAGGGGGACCTCCTGGTGCTTCTACATCTTTTGGGTCCATGGAGACACACAGAGTTCTCTTCAGTTTCTCAACAGATGGGGATACACGCTTTGACAGCAGAGATGGCCTAGCTAAGGTGATATCAAGTGTCAGAGCTGACTGAGTGGATGCTCCAGGGATTTTCCTATTAAGAGCAGGGAATGTGGAGGCTGACAACGATAGTTTCAATAACATCATAGTCAACACTTGCTCCCAGCCAGGGAATGTGCTAACACTATGCGCATTATCAAATTTAATCTACACAACAACCCTATGAGGTGTTATCGATGTTATCCCCACTTTATAGGTGAGGAAACTGGCACCAGGAATGTAAGGGGTTTGACCAGGATCACAGAGCTAGTAAGTGGTATAGTTGTGACCATAGGTCACCTGGCTGCAGAGCCCATGTTCCTCTCATCATGCTATAGAAACATACTACCAACTCCTTAAAGCAGAGACCAGCCCATGGCTACCATGACAGAACTCCTGCACACTAGGGTCTCTGACGAGGTGTGCATTATCTGACGGCAGACCAAAGGTGCATAATCCCAAAGGAATTACATACACATGAAGAGATTTAGGAAAAATATTTTAAAATCCCCCCAGGAAACTTGCTATTAAATGAATGATATGGTGATTTGGGGGTCTTTAAGTGTAGATTTTCCCAGTGTGTGCTTTCAGAGTGAGGCATACCTGCCAAAAAGCCTTTTTTTTTTTTAACCAAATCATAACAAGTCAGTGTAGATTTGCTGTGACAATGCCACCAACTTGATAAGCAAATACCCCAAAGACATCCACTCTCACAGCTGAGAGTCAAACTTGGGGCCTACGTAATAAGGATGACATTTAACCTTCACAACAATCCTGTGAGTTAGGACTTCTTGGCTCTATGTTACAGCTGGGGAAAGCGACACTCAGGGTAACCTGCCCAAGTTCATCACTCAAGTGAGAGGAGGGTCTAGGACGTGAACCTAAGTCTGCCTCCAAAGCTTTCTCTCACACACCGCTGTTTTCTCAAATGCAGGATTTGCCAAACCTTAAGCACAGTGGTTTCATTTGGATCTCAGAACTACTGGCTCCAGCAAAAGCAAAACTAAGAAGTTTCTTTTAGAATAAATTCAAAGATAAACAACTTATAGTGCCAAAGAAATGGCTCTTAAATTTTTAGCTGAAAGTCAGTTCAGGAGGTTTGGTCACTAAAACAGAAGTGCTGTATCCTTCAAAATCTGGGGCCATTTTATCCTTTCCTGCAGTATTATGCCTAAGAAGAGATGTATTATCTCAACATCCAATAATTCATTCAACAAATATTAAGTAATTACTCTGTGCCAGGCACTGCTGTAGGCACTGCAGACAAAGGCGCTGTTCTCAAGATACTAACATTCTAGTAGGATGGGGTGGGAGCGGGGAGACAGGCAAAATAAATAAATGTCAAGGGCGGGTAATAAGTATATGAATAAAAATAGAGCAAGGTAAAGGGGAAACAGTAACCATGGGTCTGATACACTATTTTAGATACTATGATCATGATAACATGACATCTGAGAAAAAAACCTTTGAAACACCCCCACCTCCCAAACCATGCTGATTTCTGAGGGAAAAGATTCCCAGGTAGAAAACAGCAAGAACAAAGGTTTGACATGAGAGGTGTGTTTGTAGAAGAGCAAGGAGACCAGCATGGCTATAGTGGAGTACTTGCGATTACTGCAATAGAAATGAAGATTATTAAATTCAAGTACTTACGTTGGTCTGGACATGACTTCCCACTTCACCTTAGAATTATATATTTGTCCTCCATCAGAGCTGGAAGGGCCCTTGGGAGTACCCAGCCTAACTCTGGGTAAAGCCCAGAGAAGGGCAGTGACTTGCCCAGCGTCACACAGCTGTACAGCTGTGAGAGGACCCAGCCATCCTGACTGCTGCACTAGTATTTGTTCCTTGGTGCTGGGCTTTTTGTGACTGATGAGGATCTCATATAAGATTTCCTATCTCAGGACAGGTGTTTTCTCTGTGATTACAGATTAAGTCTTTATAGTCTATCTCAGTGATTTATTAAAAAGGTCCCTCTATGACCAAACACCAAGGCAGGACCAGAAACAATTAGATTCACCACTGGTCATGAGTTAAACTTTGACAAAATATCCCTTCTGGCCTCATTTTCCACCCCATTAGAAGATTTCCAAGTGAGCAAAGGATGACTGACATGACCTGGCAGTAGGGTTCAGCTCTGGACCTTGTTCACAGGATCAGGGTTTGGGCACCTGGAGAATAGGGTGCTGACAGCTTATTGCTTGGCTTCCCCTTGTGCATCTCCTGCTGCTCTGCTCAGTCTTGGGATGGAGCTCAGAAGGAGATGATTAACTTCATGGCATCTTGCGGCTAAACTAAGCCCTCACAGTGACCCTACCCATGCTCTTGGTCTCACTTCCACTGCTGAAGGCGCTTAGTGGGTTCCCAACTTTTTATAGGAGAGTGGAGATGAAACTATGGTTAGCTTTCAATTTCAAAGTTTCAATGTTAGATTTCCTGACAGTTATTTTACTGGAGTGTTCTGAATCTGAGTTCCCCCAAAATGAGAAACTGAGAAGACTGGTGAAGGAAGGATAGTTTACCTGTACAATTGTGTTTTTTTCCGATCACTATGCCAGAATTATGAATTCAGCCTACTGCTGAATCAGGTGTATTATTTAGTGCCATAAAGATGATGGTAACAGGGCCATCAGGGATAGCAACAGCTGCCTTTCTTGAACATTCACTATGAGTCAGGGCCTTTATTGTCTCACTTAATTCACACAACAATGTGAGAAGTAGTGGTATTATGTCCTCCATTTCACAGATGAGGAAACCGAAGCTCACAGCTCAGTAACTTGACCAAACCAAGGTCACAGTGCTAGGAAAGAACAGAACACAGATTTCAAAGCCAGCTGACTTCAGAGCCTATGCTCTATGTCACGGAGGTGTGACATCTGACTTTTAGTACTATCAGAGATCAAGTTCAAAACCTCAATTGCTGACTGACTCAAGAAGTGAATCCATTCAGGTGCCACCTTAACTATCGCTGTATCAACCACAAGCAGGGGGATCCATGGGATTATAGTGAGCCACGAATGAGGACACAATCCTGTACAAAGGGGGAGAAGAATGTTCCTTTCTCAGTTAAGTGCTACAAGTATACCTGGCCAATGTTAGCCTTGGGTGGTGAAGGCTTCCATCTGAGAGCTCAGTGGAGGCTCCCTTGCGGAGGCTGCCATTTACTCCAGCTGATTCCCTGGCAATGCAGCCACCGGGTCAAGGAGGGAGTTCCTTATAACTTCTCAGGTGGTTTTTGGAGTTAAAAGGTACTTGGTACGAGCTCATGGTACTTCAAACTACCCTTGTGTTGGAAAAGAGAGATGAGGACACCAAAGAGATGAGGGAAGTAAAAGGTATCTTTTATTTGGATTCTGTGACATTGGTGACTTTTAATACAAGCAGCCAAAATTGCTAACTGGCAAATTTCTCCATTCTAATATCAGCCAGGTCACTCACTAGAAGTCTTAGAATAAATCTTTAGGCAGGGGACTTCTCTGGTGGCGCAGTGGTTAAGAATCCACCTGCCAATGCAGGGGACACGGGTTCAGTCCCTGGTCCGGGAAGATCCCACATGCTGCGGAGCAGCTAAGCCTATGAGCCACAACTACCAAGCCTGTGCTCTAGAGCCCACGAGCCACAACTACTGAGCCCACGTGCCACAACTGCTGAAGCCCGTGTGCTTAGAGCCTATGCTCTGTAACAGAGAAGCCACCGCAATGAGAAGCCCATGCACCGCAACGAAGAGTAGCCCCTCCTCGCCGCAACTAGAGAAAGCCCGCATGCAGCAACGAGGATCCAATGCAGCCAAAAAGAAATAAATCAATAATTAAAAAAAAAATCTTTAGGCAGAAGTTACTATTATTTTTGCGGTACGCGGGCCTCTCAATGTTGTGGCCTCTCCCTTTGCGGAGCACAGGCTCCGGATGCGCAGGCTCAGCGGCCATGGCTCACGGGCCCAGCCGCTCCGCGGCACGTGGGATCCTCCCAGACCGGGGCACGAACCCATGTCCCCTGCATCGGCAGGCGGACTCTCAACCACTGCGCCACCAGGGAAGCCCCAGAAGTTATTTTTAATTAGGAAATTTATTATTCTACTTTTGGGAAAAACCCCATATTTTTCTTTGGTGCTGTAATACTGAGAGTAACTCCAAAATGGTTATACTGTTGAAGTTCTTCAGCTCTGCCTTAGACAGGATACATTTTTATTTTGTGAAAGGAACTGTATCTGTCGCACAAAGAAAGAAAATACAGAAAGCTGACGTTTGTGTGACAGCTAGAGAATAAGCTGCCAACACTGGGAGAACAGAAAGGCCTTGAATGCTGGGGTTTCCACTTTGAGCCCACCACAGCAGAGTCCATTCTTGGACTTGGATGGGGCTGGGGGAGTTTACCAAATGCGTGTGACCTAGGACCATCTGCCTTTGAGAAAAACAAAGAGTAAAGTAAGAATGTGTGAGCAGGAATTAGGCCACCTCTGAAAGTTCTAAAGGCTACAACGGAGCTCTGGAAAACCGCCACTCTTAAAACACAACTCTGTGTCCCTCACTTGTAGATGGTATACAACTGGGAAACTGCCCTGTGTTTGTTTTCAGGGAAACATCTGAGGTGAGTACAACAGATACATTTTAGGACCATTTAGTCAATTAACATTTGGATTGTCTTATTAAGCCATCAAACTACAAAAGACTTGGAAAACGCATGTCACACAGCTCAGGCAGAATCTAGTTTCAAGAGCTTCAGTGTCCAGCTTACTGGCAGGTTCCGATCTCCCCCAGACACATTAGGGAAACTTTGGTGCAGTGCCGAGCAGATGATTACATGATCTGCATGACTCTCTACAGAGAAGCTGATGGGGGGAGGGTGGGCCAACGGGATCCTTCTTACTTTCAACTATCACAGGAGACTCCGGCTCTGATTGCTGGAATCTATGGGGTCTTTCCAAATGAAAAAGTCAGTCACTGACTACAATGAATACGCAAAGGTGCTTATTCCCAATACAGTAATATGCAGGCAGTCAAATCATCTGTCATTCAAGTTAATTTAATTATCAGACCACATTTAATTATCAAATATAAAATGTAAATAAAGTGAAGGTCTGACAGCCCATACTAATTATGTTCATTATAATAATTAAATGGGAAGGAACGCAGAGTCATGAAAGTACCATAAAAGACAAGGAAGCTTTTGATTAAAAAGAATATTTTAATTAGAAACTGCAGCCCTATAGGAAACAGATGATTGGTTCTATCAAGGATGGGGCATTACTTTTATTATCCAGGTTTCTCTTCTAAAGTCATCTTTAGTATCATGGGGCTCAGTCCTTCCAGCTAATAGACTAAATGGTGGCAAATAAAAAGTGCCAATCCTTTATGCAAAGCAGTTTCCTAATAAAACAGCCTTAGGCTGCAGCAGGAGTTCAGGATCTCCTGTCTTATAAAGACACAAGCTGGAAATAAAGGATCCTCTGTGGACAAACAGGCACTGAAAATTAACATGACTTCTGCTTAATGATATGGAAAGATGAAATGAATTGAGCATCATAATTTCTCCTCTGAAATTTCTCTGATTTAAAGTAAGTGGCATGAGGTTAAATAAATTCACTTTCACAAGAACAGAAGTGAGGTGGAAAGGGCACTAACTGGACTGCCAATCAGGAGGTTGGGCTCTGCCAGTTCTTGCTTGGCAATTCCTTTTCCTTCTCTGAGCCTCAATTTCTCCATCTACAGTATGAGGGAGCCGGACTAGGTATCTCAGGGCCCTTCCAGGATGAAGGCTCCATGAAACTGTGATTGAAACTGGAATGAGAGCTTAAAACTGCACTTCCATATCCCTCAGGAAATGCTCACTTGGCAAATTACTGGGTTTTGGAGGGAGCAGAAAGGGGATTTAGAATGAAAATAAACAATCAACTTTTTAGTTATAGAAAACTCCCCAGTTCTACTGGGATATGAGCAGTTATCATTAAGTAAGCTTGAGGCTATTTCCCCTACCCTTCCCTTGCCATGCAGCCTGATGGGCATGGAGCCCAGCCACGGATGGTGAGCATGGCTGTTTGGTGCAGGTGAAACTACTGTGGCTAGAGACGGCATCACACAGCAAGGACACTAACATCTCACCTGTAAGTCTCTGCTTGTGAGTGTCTGCCAGTGGACCCCCCTGTATTAAAATAGGAGAACCAACGTATATTCAGCTTTTAAGGATGAGCTGCCATGGAGTGGGCAAGCAGCTCATGAAGCTATCTGGTACTGAAAGAATCTGGAGTAGGGCAAGGAGGATCTAAAAAACCACAATATGTCTCCATAAAATCAGAATGCTGGTCTGTGGTTCTAATCTCAGCCATTAAAATATCACAGACTCACGGAGCTCAAAGGAGAGATGATCTAGGACAATCCTAGGTCATCCTAGATCATCATTTAAAAAAAAAAAAAGGGCTTCCCTGGTGGCGCAGTGGTTGGGAATCCGCCTGCCAATGCAGGGGACATGGGTTCGAGCCCTGGTCCGGGAAGATCCCACATGCCACGGAGCAACTAAGTCCGTGAGCCACAACTACTGGGCCCGTGTGCCGCAACTACTGAAGCCCATGCGCCTAGAGCCCGTGCTCTGCAACAAGAGAAGCCACCGCAATGAGAAGCCCACATACCGCAACGAAGACCCAACACAGCCAAAAATAAATAAATGAATAAATTTATAAAAGAAACAAACAAACAACAAAAATAAAAACCCACAACATTTTTTTGGTGGTAAAATATGGATAACATATAATTTACCATTTTAACCATTTTTAAGCCTACCATTCTCAATGGCATTAAGTACATTCACAATATTGTGCAACCATCACCACTATCCATTTCCAGAACCAAGCTATTGGGTTGGCCAAAGAGGTTTGTTTGTTTTTTGCCATAAGATGGCTCTAGTAGTGCTTAGTTGTCTTTAACTTTATTCGAAACAATTTTGTTAGATTGTATTATGACAGCTGTCATATCAGAGTGCATTTTAAAACAATTATCAAAATTGGTGGATTTTTGTGTAGCCATTTTAATATTGAAGATGGAAGGAAAAAAGCAACATTTTCGGCATATTATGTTTTATTATTTCAAGAAAGGTAAAAATGCAACTGAAACACACAAAAAATATTTGTGCAGTGTATGGAGAAGGTGCTGTGACTGATCAAACGTGTCAAAAGTGGTCTGTGAAGTTTCGTGCTGGAGATTTCTCGCTGGACGATGCTCCATAGTCGGGTAGACCAGTCGAAGTTGATAGCGATCAAATCGAGACATTAACTGAGAACAATCAACCACACAGGAGACAGCCAACATACTCAAAATATCCAAATCAAATGTTGAAAATCATTTGCACCAGCCTGGTTATGTTCATCGCTTTGATGTTTGGGTTCCACATAAGTTATGGGAAAAAACCCTTCTCGACCATATTTCCACATGTGATTCTCTACTTAAACATAACGAAAACATTCCATTTTTAAAACAAATTGTGATGGGTGATGAAAAGTTGACACTGTACAATAATGTGGAATGGAAGAGATCATGGGGCAAGTGAAATGAACCACCACCAACCACACCAAAGGCTGGTCTTCATCCAAAGAAGGTGATGTTGTGTATATGGTGGGATTGGAAGAGAGTCCTCTATTATGAGCTCCTTCTGGAACACTGAATGATTAATTCCAACAAGTACTGCTCCCAATTAGACCAACTGAAAGCAGTACTTGACGAAAAGCATCCGGAATTAGTCTACAGAAAACGCATAATCTTCTATCAGGATAATGCAAGACTGCATGTTTCTTTGATGACCAGGCAAAAACTGTTACAGCTTGGCTGTGAAATTCTGATTCATCCACCTTATTCACCAGACACTGCATCTTCAGATTTCCATTTATTTCGTCTTTACAAAATTCTCTTAATGGAAAAAATTTCAATTTCCTGGAAGACTGTATAAGGCACCTTGAACAGTTCTTTGCTCAAAAAGATTAAAAGTTTTAGGAAGATGGAATTATGAAGTTGCCTGAAAAATGGCAGAAGGTAGTGGAACAAAACAGTGAATACATTGTTCAATAAAGTTCCTGGTGAAAATGAAAAATGTGTCTTAGTTTTACCTTAAAACCGAAGGAACTTTTTGGCCAACCCAATACCTCTTTGTATGGTCAAAAAAGAGTCATGTACCAAAATGTTCATTGCAGCTCTATTTACAATAGCCCGGAGATGGAAACAACCTAAGTGCCCATCATCGGATGAATGGATAAAGAAGATGTGGCACATATATACAATGGAATATTACTCAGCCATAAAAAGAAACGAAATTGAGCTATTTGTAATGAGGTGGATAGATCTAGAGTCTGCCATACAGAGTGAAGTCAGAAAGAGAGAGACAAATACCGTGTGCTAACACATATATATGGAATTTAAGAAAAAAAAAATGTCATGAAGAACCTAGGGGTAAGACAGGAATAAAGACACAGACCCACCGGAGAACGGACTTGAGGATATGGTGAGGGGGAAGGGTATGGTGTGACAAAGCGAGAGAGAGGCATGGACATATATACACTACCAAACGTAAGGTAGATAGCTAGTGGGAAGCAGCCGCATAGCACAGGGATATCAGCTGGGTGCTTTGTGACCGCCTGGAGGGGTGGGATAGGGAGGGTGGAAGGGAGGGAGATGCAAGCGGGAAGAGATATGGGAACATATGTATATGTATAACTGATTCATTGTTATAAAGCAGAAACTAACACACCATTGTAAAGCAATTATACCCCAATAAAGATGTTAAAAAAAAAATGCTCAAGCCTCAAGAGGGAAAATTATTTATCTAAGATCCTGCAGCTAGTGGCAGAGCTGAGGTTAGAACCCAGGCCTTCTATTTGCTAGATTATGGTCCACTTTGTGCTCATAAAACACACTCATTTACACTTTCCCAGGATCTTTACGTGTCTTCCCCACGTAAGGCACACAGATATGTCCCAGAAGCATTCAGAGTTGCAGAATGGCAGCTTCTCAGTGTACTGTCTAGGTAAATGGGCATCATCTTCTAAACCCTCCACCCCTGCCCAAGAAATACTTCAGAGATCACTGGTAGAACGGGCCGGTGATACATCTAATTTTCTTAAGCAATGTGAAATGAAAAGAACACTGAGCTGGGCTTTGCAAGACCTGTGTTCTAGTCCTGGTATTTAAGCAATTCTTTATGTCATTTCAGGGGGCTCATTTCACCTCTCTGAGTCCAGATTCTTCACCTGTCTGTGAGGTGGGAGTAATTCCTCTGCCTTACAGCCTCAATGAAGTGCTAATGAGGTCCAAGAGGCCACAGATGGGGCAAGCAGTATAAAGAATTCTACAAATACCAGAGGTTATGCTTTAGAAAAGCACCTCCATAAGGTGCAATGTCTCAGTGTTTGACAATTACTATCATTTCTATCAATTTCTGATTTCTTCTCTACTTTTTGTCATATTCTTTCTTTTCACAGATTGTTGCATTTCAGCAATTGCCTGAGGACTGAACTGACTTCTCTGACCTTCTACCTTCCACCAAATCAGAAGTGGATGTCCAGTTAGGATTCAATCTCTCTGGGAGGCAAGGTGTCGAGAAAGGAGGTCTGGCCTTTTTTACTTTTCTAATTTCTTCCTCTCAACAATTACCTCTAAACCCCACAGCTTCTTCCCCAACTGAGAAGCCATAGGGTCTCTGTCTCCTCCTTGGATTGCTTGCTGCTCTCTCTGCCCATTTAATCTGCTTTCTTCCTGTCCCAACATGCCCAGTCTTTACTTTGCCATCAGGTCCACGTCAGTTCTAACATGCCATTTCCAAATACCAGTTCCCCCGACCCCATTTCTCATTGACTCTGGTGAGCCCAGAGATACTTAGAGTGTGTGTTTTATCTATAGGAGAGGATTAGTCTGTGGTCCGGCAACAGCAGAAAATCTCTCTGAAATCCTACACAGTTCTGAGTTCAGTAAATTCATCACAACAGAGTTGGTTTAAGCAAAGAGCTTCAACCATCCCTAAACATGGGTGTGCTGAAGAAACTGAACTTTTTGCTGTAGAACTGTACAGCAAAATATTATCACACACACAAATTACTTACCTCTTTATAAGTGCAGTAGATAGTGTCATGATAAATGGTAAACGACTTAACAGGAAATTGTGAGGTAAACCATGGGCTGTCTACACAAGATAAAGCCACGCAGCCATTAAGAACTGTATTCACAAAGAAGGATTATGATATAATGTTAAGTGTACAAAGCAGGATAGGAGTGTATATACCATATGACCTCAGCTATGTAAAAATATTCATAGAGGGCTAAGGAGTGGGTGAAGTGAGTGAAGGTGGTCAAAAGGTACAAACTTCCAGTTATAAGGTACATAAGTTCTGGTGATGTAATGTACAGCATGGTGACTGAAGTTAACAATACTGTATTGTATATTTGAAAGCTGCTGAGAGTAGATCTTAAAAGTTCTCATCACAAGGAAAAAAATTTTAACTATGTGAGGTGATGGCTAACTAAATTTACTGTGCTAATCATTTTGCAACATATAAATATATCAAATCTTCACACTGTACACACTTAAAAATAAGACAGTGTTACATGTTAATTATATCTCAATAATATTAACTGGCAAAAATATTCACAGAAAAGAGACTGTAAGGAACCTGCCAAAATGGTAACAGTGACTATCTCAACAGTGAGATCAGGGATAACTGTGACTCCTCCTCCTTCTTTACACTTCCTATCTTTTTCATGATGAGTAAGAAACACTTTTGTAATCAGAAAAATAAAAACAAACTTTTAGAGGGAAACAAAATGCAGTTTAGTAGGTCAAATGGACACACATGAAGAAAAGAAAACCACACAGGAGATTTCGCTCAACTTTCCTTCCTTGAGTAGCTTGTAAGAGACTCGTGGACCTGCTGGGCTTAGTCCACGGAAACGACAAAGCATCAGTACCTGAGAGAGCACTGCGTGAGTGCTCCTGTGGCGGGAGGTGAGAAAGATCTGCCCTTCTGGCAACGAGGTCTGCGAAAGGGGAATTTTTCTACGTATGACGCTTCTTCTGGCAAGGGTCCACATTTTCTACATTTTAATCATGGAAATCTTTCTAGAATGGACTTCATATTCCTTAGCCTTCTTAAAGGGAATGCACAGAACATACATTTTGCCTCCATGCTCACTCAGGGTCTGCACGGGGGGCATCAACAATCATCCAGGGAAATCAAATACAGGGCTTAGTGTCCCTTTGAAACCAGATAGCTACAATTTTTTTTTTCTTTTCTTTTTTGGCCGTGCCACGCGGCACGCAGGATCTTAGTTCCCTGACCAGCGATCAAACCAACGCCCCCTGCAGTGGAAGCGCAGAGTCTTAACCACTGGACAGCCAGGGAAGTCCCAGATGGCTACAATTTCTGAGGTCTTGTGCTTGTCTTGTTGTTTTCTATCCTCTTTCTCCTTATCAGATAGGCAGTTGCAGCTCTCAGTGTGTAGGTTCTCACCTTGTATTTGGCTCTGGCACTACAGCTATCTCCTTCCTTCTTCTGCCCTGGTCTAGTTTACTGCAGGCTAATAAACCTAGTAAGCACACTTATTAGTGAGTTGCCTAAAATAAAAATCAGTAAGCTTAGAGTGAGGGTTAAGGGCTGTTCATAGGCCTTTTTCTCAGCTATAATCCACATAATTAAGGTTGCTGAATATGAGGCTTTAGATAACTGAGGTAGTCAGGAATTACAATTTGATGTGTTAGTTATGCCATGACTCTGTTTTTAAAAATAAAGATAACAACCTAAATGGAAAACGAATTTGAAAAAGAATAGATACATGTATATGTATAACACTTTGCTGTACACCTGAAAATATCACAACATTGTTAATCAACTATACTCCAATATAAAATAAAAAGTTAAAAAAGGGTAAAGTGCTTTATTATTGTTATTTTTAAAATAAAATCTGTAACACAGATTTCCCAACTTTTTAAAGCAACAGAACCCTATTTACAAATGAAATCTTGCTTAGAAACCGAATAATCAAAATAGTTAAAAGCAAAACTACTCTGGGTGATTCAAGGGGGTAAGGCCCAAGCCCTGCCTTCTCAGGCTCCCCTCCAACACCATCTGGCACCCTCTTAAGCACCTAGGCAGAAGCCAAAGACCAAGAGCAGTTTCATAAAGCACCAGACTAATGCTATAATATTTGCAAAGTAACCCAAGTTGAAAGATGTAATCTATTTCATTAAAACAACCACAAAAAAATATGAATAAAGCATCAGGATCTATGTGGTAAGGGAGTAGATGCTTCTGTGTGGCTTAAGAAGAACATTTTATTAAAAATATCTTATTGTTATAGCTTTAAGAGGAAGTCCTAGTGCTGGTCTAGTGCTGATCAAATCTCTTTGGAGAGAAGTCAGAGGCATATCCCTGGAGCCTGGTTAAAGGGCCTCACACAGGACAGATGGGTTCCAGCAGGCTAGCCTGCCTTTTCTCACTCCAATACCTCACACTCTCAGTGCTGGGGAAGCAGTCTGAGGAACTTTCCTGTGCCTCTTACCTGGTTATCTGGGTGGTTGACAGTGAAGTAGCCCACACAGACGATGACCTCATGAAGGAGGCTTTCGCAGGAGACGTGGCTGCAGTGGCCCAGTAGGGAGCTGGCGATGTGCCGGAATGCAAGGGACAAGCCCTCTGCCCCTACAATAGACTAACAAAGACAAGGAGCAGTTAGAACTCCCCAGCCCAGGGACAGCCAGGGCTGCAAATCACAAAACACACCTGGGCCCTGTGCACCTTCTGCCATGATGCCAGAAAAGCATATGAAATTTCTAGAGCACTGTGCTTAACAGTTCAGTTCAGGGATTCCTGCTCCAATAAACGACCATAATAAATGCAACGTTTAAACTGAAAAAAAAAAAAAAAAAAAAAAAACCAGAAAATAAAGCATAGCAGACCAAATGCCTGTACTATGTGGATCAAGACACTATTCACCTAAAGCATGAGTATTTATCCCATTTTTAACAAGGTATTTTTTTTCTCATTGCACAGTCTCACTGTAGAAAATTTGGGAAAATATAATAATACTAAAATTCACCTGTAAATCTACCATTTAGCTAACTTCCAATACTTTTTTTTTTTCTGAAGGAGAAAATATTTTCTTGTATGCAGGGATAAAAATATGACTCTAATTATTTACTTATGTTCAAATAGAAAAGAAATATAAATAACAATTAGTTATTCAAATAGCTCTTGTGCTCCCAAAGTAATGTAAAAAAACCCAACAACCTCCCCCTGCCCCCCCAAAAGAGCACAAAAAACAAACCATGAAGCCCCCTCAGCTATGAGGCTTCTGGGATCCTTTCTCGAGACAGTCAAAGGGCTGTTGGTGGTGGGCGACGCGGGAGGAGAGCCTGAGTCTGTCTGTGCAGCCTGAAGCGTCTATTTAATAAACATGTCAAACAGACAGAGCGACAGGAGGGCAAAGGGGAGAGGCGAGGCCCACAGAATGCACTCGCAGCCCACACTGGAATGAAGCACCACTGCCAGCCTGTGGGAAAAGGCAGTGTTTTAAACTCATCTCTTGATTTGAGGTCTTGGCTGGCTTGAACCAGGTCAGATACTTTGCAGCTTGGAAGTTTCAATGAATTCACTCTGCCTAACAGCCGGGGAGGCACAGTCTTTTTAATAAATACTGTTGAAACAAAATTACTACTAAATTTTAAGAGTGCCTTCTGTCTCCGTTTCATTGCACTGAGACAAAATGTTTTTCAAGCCCCAAAGAGACTTCAGGAGGGCCCTGCTCCTTTAAATCAAGTAGTGACACCTTCTCAGCTCAGCCCTTATTTAATTAGTTGTGTCCAGCTTGCTGTGACCCAGTGCCCTCTGTTTAACCTTCACTGATAAGAGCAGGTCAAGGGGCATGTAAGTTTGAATATAAAAATTAAACCAATTTATCAAGGAAACTATATTTCCTTTTTAGCCAGAATTAATTGCCAAGTCAGTACATTGATTTGTTTCTTGAGACCACCTTCAATTGTAAAAACTGTCAAAGTATATGCACTATACAATATCCGGGATCTCAAGGCCATCTGTGCCAATATGAATTCAGAGTGAAATCAGACTCTTTGCTGAAGGGAGAAAAATATTTTGACAGCCTTATTAGTATATAATGAAATGGAACCAGTTAAGAAAATATTCTAATGGATAATCTTTTGTGACTACTATGCGATGAGTTCTCAACCAAAACAATCACATAGGTTTATGGCTTCAAAGAAGGGTGCAGAAGCACTGGGAATGTTGCATTTGAAACCTAACCTTTTGATTCAGCATCTGCAAGATGGTTTGGGTAAATTCTTCACCTTCAGAATATGAGTCAGTCCACATTTCCTGAGGGCCTACTATGTGCTAGTTAGCACAGTGCCTTTACGTAATCTCATTTAAACCTCAGACTTGTGAGGTAAGTGTTTTTAATCTCTATTTTACAAATGAGAAACTCAGTGTTAAGGATTCAAATGACTTGTCCAAAGTCATACAACTTGGTAGTATGATGGCTCAAAGTCAGGTCAGTCTGACTCGAGACCCAGAGGTCTTGATGAGGATGCTTCTCCATAACAGCTCTACAGAGATGCATTCTTGCGATGCACTGGGACTCAAACCGTCAACATGTCTTACACTGTCTTGTCTAACTCTTCAGAGGGTCAGACCATTTATCTCATTTCAATTTTCTTCTTCAGTTCCTTCAATCCTCTCAGGCAATTCATAAATTGTCTCCCAGATTTTTTCTGAGCTCAGACCCATGCTGTACCTAAAATCTCTTTTCCTGTGCTTTATAAACATAGTTCCTGAAATCTCACTTTTGACAAGTAAGTTGTTTTAATGAACTAGAATATGAGTTTCTCTGACCATATCTATCATAAAAATAATACTTTTCTCCTAAACTCACCCATTGCTTTACAATGCAAATATTGTGTATTTGTATGCTATTTACTTGAGTATTGCACGATTGATCAGGTGTCTATCTATGGCAATGATGTCTATGTGGTCAGATGCTTTGCTTTAGCTTGCTCAACAGAGTGTAGTGGTTAGTTAAAAAAAAGGACTATAAATCTTTGACAGCCGTCCCACTGAGAGATGGGGCCTATGTCTTCTCCTCTTGAATCTGGAAGGCTTATGACGGATTTAACCAAGAGAGGATGGCTGATATGTAACCATATGACTTCTGAGGCTAGGGCATAAAAAAGCCATGCAGCTTCCGTTGGTTCTCTTGGAGCAGTTGTTTTCCAGGAGCTTCCTCTCAGGAAACTCCTACTGAGAACCCAGACACCATGATGTTTTGAGAAGCCCAAGTCACATAGAGAAGCCATATGTAGAGTCTCTGGCCAGTAGTCCTTGATGAACCTAGTCTCTGAGTAATCAATCCCAGGCATAAAACATGAAAGTGAAGGAGCCTCCAGATAATTTGAGCTCCCAGCTATTTGAGTCAATTTGCCCCTCTTCTCCATACCCCCCAACTCCAGTCATTCGAGCCCCTCAGCTGAAGCCCTACATCGTGGAGTAGTGACAAGCCACCTCCACTGTGAAAAGCCCTGCCTGAATTCTGGACTCACAGAATCTGTGATCATAAAGGTTGTTGTTTACCCCACTAAGTTTGTTTGTTTTTCAAATGTATAAAAGTAACTGGAACAGTAAGGTAATCATTGGTAGATGTATTAAAGGACCTGATGTTAGAAATTCTAGGTATCTGGGTCCCTGCACACACTGATGAAGCATAAGAGAAAAACATGTGCTCGACTTTGGGCACCAAAAGGATGGCAGCCAGGAGGAAGGTCCCTGAAGGCCTTCCTGGCCCATGCACTGGTTAAGGGGAAAAAGGTACCTGGGAACAATGTCTGGGGAGAGGATGAGAAGCAGTGATGGCAAAATTGACTAAAATAAGACAGGAGAGTCAGAACAGGGAAAAGGAAAAGAAGAAAAAGCAGGAAAGAATTAAGAGAAATATGGAGTAACAGGAAGGACAGAGAAGAAAGAAGCAAAAGAAGTGTTAGGAACCAGCCACAAAAGGACATTCCCCTGGGGAGGTGGGCATCTCACTCTAAGAATGGCTCGAACTCTCGAGTCACCTTGGTGTTTCTCCTGGGGTTGTGGCAAAAGCGGCTCAGGTAGGGAATATATTCTGGGCTCAATACGGCAAGGAGCTGCAGAGGAGAAGTCGTGGTTTCATCTTAGTTGGGCACGAAGGGCTCCAGAAATAGATTTTTGACTTTTCTAACATTATTGGCCATTGTGCCTAAAGGTCATGAGGGAGCAGGGCTGGTTGGAGTTCACTGGTTCTTTTGAGTAAGGCTGCACAGGCTGTGAGTTCATGGAGGGCTGGGGGTAGGGCAGGGACCGGGGGCTCCCTGACACTCAGAGTGACTGATGGAATAAATGGCTGACTTAATGTAAATGCTTGTGTATGATGTGGTGACCCCTGAAGCAGTATAAATCCTGGTCAGAAGACCCATAAACCAGGAGCTCAGGAACATTTTTAGGTATTTGCTTTTCATAATCCCTGGTAACAAAAGAAATCACTCTAGTTGGACCTAGCTGATGGGTAGCCTGCTGGTCTCCATATTCTGAGGGCATAAAATTAGCATATCTTGATTTCTAAGCTGTTTCCAGACGGAACACAATGGGGTTGGGTCTTCATAAAACACAAATGTTACGTTCAACCCAGAGGCAAGAACCATTGGCATTCTCTGGAGCAGGTACCTCTTGTTCTAGGTGTGGCTGTAAACTCTCAGAACTT
This sequence comes from Grampus griseus, assembly GCF_964374135.1. NCBI lineage: Eukaryota > Metazoa > Chordata > Mammalia > Artiodactyla > Delphinidae > Grampus > Grampus griseus. The sequence goes on along the minus strand of NC_139018.1, from coordinate 118,953,373 downwards.
TACATATTGTGTAGCTACCACCTAAGGCTAGTTCAAGTGCTTTGAAAACTGAAAAGCATTAACCCTAAGGAAGAGATTTCTGTTCTTATGATGGATAAACTAACTCTACAAAGTTGAAAGATACTGAATCCAATGATACGACTTACTAATTTCCAGTTGTGAAGAGAATGACAGGAAGACAAGAACTGCACATTTGTCACCAGCTACAAAACAGAAGTGTTTCTTCCATCTTGCGATGACCAAAGACCACAATTTTCATACATTTGTATCTCTATAACCTTTTTCCCTTTGAGCAAAGCAATTCATCTAAATTATGGGTTCATTATCTGCCAAGTTTGTTCCCTTTTTAATGAAATCACTTGACAGTTAATAAACTGAAAGAGAAAGTCTACTCCTTGGGGCTTGCTCTGTTCCAAAGGTTCAGTGTTTTTGAAAATTAAATTTCCTACATGAAAAACAATCTGTTTCTAAGCTGACAGTCTGGTGTTATAACATAAAGCAAGTTTTCTTTAGCTATAAAAACTTAGTATTTATAGGGGTTTGCACATTTAACTACACATGCACTTTACGTTGGATACAAGTCAGTTAAATCATTCATAGACAGTCATATCAATCAAAACAATTTATCTAATTTTGGTCGTGTTTATATAAGAAACCATTACTTTCCTTAATATTTAAATGTTTATGGTATGATAATGCCTTTTCTAAAGAAATCAAGACAGAAGATTTATAAGTAGCAGAATGGCATAGGCTTGGGGCCATGGGTACCAGTCCTGGCTCAGCCATGTGTAACCCTGGGAAATTACTTAACTGCCAGCTTTTCCACCTGTAAAATGGGTATAATAATATTCTGTAGGGTAGTCATGAGAATAAATAAGAAAGCATATGCAAAGCACCTAATCCAGTTCCTAGAATACAGCAGCTTAATAAATAGTACGTATTATTATTCCCTGTATTGTAGCTTATTCCTTATGCCCCAATCCAGGAAAAGAACCTCTCACCATATCTACATAAAATTATTTACTCTTGGCTGGTTAACCAATTCCTGGTACCTGAAAAGCAGGCAGGTCAAGAGCTGCAAAGCTGTTGAAGAAACGTAAACTCTGAATGGCCACTTGGACTGTGTTCTGAGCGTAACTCTCCTTGGGACTAGAAGTGCCGGGGTCCGAGATTGTGCCATGGAAGAGGACACAGTAGAGCATATGCAGAACTCCAGCCAGGTCTGTGGCCTGAAGAGCAGCTGTCAGTCCTGTGGGATCCTGGCGATTATTGTCAAATATGCTGTGTGACCTGATAAGAAACATTCAACTTTTTAACAGAAATCTACTTAAAGGATGCTAGCATTTTTATAGGTCAAATGGAACATGACAAGCAGACCGTTAAAAGCAAACCATGTGAGTGGTGTAGTAAGGTAACAAGAAACCTCCAGGAGTAAATGCAGCCCTCCCCCCAACCAAGTGCACTGCGGCCCGCCCTTTTCTCCAGCTGGGAGACCGGGCTGCTGCAGCAGTGGCAACTGAGTACTCTGCAGCCAGGCTGAGGCTGCTTCCACCCTTTGCAGCCTAGATAGCCTCACTTTGTTTAGATTCCAGGCCTGGTGGAACTGGACAGAGTCCATGAGAGCTGTTGGGACTCAGAACTCAAAACACCATGGCTTCCTTTCTGGATACACAAGGGAATCTTCTCAGGGGAGGCAGTTACTGGGGAAGTACGAGGCCTCAAAAACCCAGTAGTGTGTTGGTATACCGTGACAGGGAGACACTTCAACTGCTTCTGAAGGCACAGTTCCATCATCAAGGAGTATTGGCAGGACAGGTTGTAGGGGCCAGGCTCTCAAGAACAAGCTAGTGCTGGGTTAGCTTTGTACAAATCACCTTGAAGTTAGCTTAGCAATTGTGGCAGGCAGTATGGATGAGCAAGAAGCAACGGCAGTGGCAAATGAATTCCTCAAATCAATAGGAAAGGAAGGGTTTGCTAAATCCACCTCACTCTGGAACTCAGGTATGCGTGAAGCATCTAGTGATCAAGAGCCTACAATTTTAGTAAATGTGGCTGCTAAGCATTCATTCACCCTTTTTGCCCCTAGAAACCATACCCAGGTTTCTCTCCCCTTCCCACAGCCAACATGCTTCAGGTGGGGCCCCCTTCCTATTCACTCTGGCTCAAGGGTATGTAGGTCTAAGGTAAGGGGAACATGGAGGGAGATTCTTGGGCTGAAATGCCTGGAAAGAAGCCCTCCCTTTTTCTCCACAGGTTTGAATCTGAAATGTAAGCTGCTGCAGCCATTTGTTCTAACCACTGCACAAATCCTCAGGTCTCTGGGCTGTTCCAAGTGGGTCAGTCACCTTTCTTCATGGGACACAGCTTTTTCTCAGGAAGGGAAGTTACAAGTCCCTGCTCAGTGTCTCCCTTTAACCTGGTATGATCTGCATAAAGCTGAGCAGAAGTGTCTTTATGTTTCTGCCACAGGATGATGCCCTTCCCTATTTAACACTAATATAGGTCCCTCCCATTCCTTTTTCTGTTGTTGTTGTTATTGTTCCTTTCAGCTGGAATCTAGAATGGGAGAGAGGCATTAAAGATCTATGCTTATCTCATAAATTTGCCCAGAAGCACTGAAGAGATGCCACTAAGTAAATATGAATTCGAAAGTGCTGGCTGGCAAGTTTCTAGTATCTTGTCTAGTTTTCTAATCTATAACTTTTTAAAGGGATTATATTATTCATTCTAATTTGTTAGTTTCATCAAAGTATAGTTTTATTCGTAACTGTGGTAAGCATTTGTTTCCTGAATGTGCACTATTTCTGATAGTCTAAGAATGTGGGATGACACTTATACTTGTTCTCTTCTTAAGAAAGCAGGTCTTATGAAATACTATCATCTCATTTGCATGGCAGGACCTGCTAAGTACATTCACATCTTCCACCCCGCCTCATTTGTAGTTCTTCATAGTTGGTAGAGAAGGTGTTGTTCTCCTCACTTCACACATGACACAACCGAGACCCTCAGAGATTCAGTGAGATGTTTTAGCTCATAAACATTTGTCAGTGGCAAAGGCAGGGGTACTACCAAGAACTGTTGACTCTTTAAAGGCAGGGCTTTGTCCAAAGACCAAAACATCCAGGCCAAACAGGAGGTGACCTCTTCTTTCGTCTCCATGCCTTTTCTTAAATCAAATCTCGGGGTTAACTGAACACTGTTAAACAAAGTACACAGACGTTGTAATGTAATCCTGATCATCACGGAGAGACACTTTCTGTCTTATGGGACTCAGTAAAAACAAAAAGTTAAGAAATTATATTTATTTGCTTACAGGCACATCTGAACCTTTACACAAACTGTTAGCTAATGTCATTTCAGTTCACCCTTCCTTCCTTCCTTCCATTATAGCCATGAGAGTTAGGGGTCAGACCCCGACTAAAGACGTGAGTAGAGATTAATGTGTCTGAGTTTATTATATAGATTCCAAAAAGGGGTCTGTGTTTGTTTAACAATGACTGCCTTTTAGAACCAATGACAAGTCAGAAGACATTTCTCCCTAAAGCTAATTTCTAATAGGCTTTCAGAACCTTGGGGATGAGTGACATCACTGCTGGTGACAACATTTTTTCTTCTTTGTGATTCAGAATGGTCACCTCCCCTTTACTGCCTGTGTTGCTTTTAAACTGATTATTAGCATATTCAAATGCAGATATTCAGGAATATAGCTTTATTATTTAGAAAACTTTGTAACAGTTAATCTTTGCAAGCATTTATGAAATGACATGAATTCACTGCTATTACTTGTTTAAAAAAATAAATTAAAAAAAACCCAGCAAGTGAAGATCATCAGAATAGTTTCTCTTCTCTCCACCCCACCCTATTTAGGAAAATACCAAACTATAAAATAACATAACTCAGGATCTTTTGCAATATTCTTCTGATGAAATAAAAATGTTGATTCAGAAAAATCAATTAAATTAGCATTCAAGAACTCAGATGTGGAAATGGTTCAAAATGTATATTAATATTGCTTTGTGGAAAAGACACTTTTAAAGTTAGCCTACAGAATATACAGGGTGGAGGGGAGGGGAGAGAGCTTGTCTGCTGCATTTGGCTTCCACAGAACTAATGTAGACATGAAGGGACTTTAGAAAATGTTTACTTTTGATTTAGTCTGAAATACGGATAATTTGTCCTTGAACAGGCCACTGGCTCCTGTTGGTCTTAAATGTCAGCTATAATCACTTTAAGCCTAAATGTTTATAATAAAAAAGTAAAAGGCCTTATTCATATCAGGCACAGGTTATAAAAAGTTTTCTTTTTTTAAATAAATTTATTTTTGGCTGCGTTGGGTCTCTGTTGCTGTGCGTGGGCTTTCTCTAGTTGTGGCAAGCGGGGGCTACCCTTTGTTGCGGTGCGTGGGCTTCTCATTCCGGTGGCTTCTTGTTGTGGAGCATGGGCTCTAGGTGCGCGGGCTTCAGTAGTTGTGGCACACAGGCTCAGTAGCTGTGGTTCGTGGGCTCTAGAGCGCAGGCTCAGTAGTTGTGGAGCACGGGCTTAGTTGCTCCGCGGCATGTGGGATCTCCCCAGACCAGGGCTCGAACCCGTGTCCCCTGCATTGGCAGGGGGATTCTTAATCACTGCGCCCTCAGGGAAGCCCATAAAGTTTTCTTTTAAAAACACATTGAAGATATGAAAAATCAGATCTGAAATTTTGTATATTACACTCTAAGATCTTCTCAATTTTACTGGATTTTAAAGTGTTTTTGTTTGGTCTCTAGGATTAGAGATCTTAGTGGCATATTCATTTCTGTTCATTAATTGTGAGATTCAATCAGGAAAAACTATAACTGGGCCATCAATATACCTGCACAGCTCTTGAAAACCCTACTTTGCCTTAAAGGAGAGTATAGTTGGGCAAAAAAAAAAGCAATAATTTGTGTGGGCATGAATCACCTGCCATCTGTTCTATCTTTAGTATTTTAAACCACTTATGTAACAGGCCTTATTTGGCCCAAAAAAGCAGCTGTGACAGTCGCACACACTATAACCCCCTTTCCCCATTTGTTCCTGGCTTGTTTGCTCTTGTATCCCTGGTCGCAGATTTCTGATTCGGTAACATCCACCCTGATCCCCTTCAGTGCCGGTATCTTCTAGACTGCTCTCCTAGCTTCTTGGATTTTGGCTTTGTTCCCTCCTTTAGATCTGGAATCCCAGAGGCATCTTATCAGAACCTCCCATTTTAGCCTCTGAATCCAGAACACTCCCCACAAAGGTCTGCATAGTGCTGGGAGTGGACGGAGTTAAGTCACTGTCCCTCCCAATGATGAATGTGAACTTCACTGTTCAAGGAGAAGTGAATTATTTCTTACAGAGTTATTCCAGCTGTGGGCTCTTATGTACTGGAACAGTCTTAGAAAGCTGACCTTCATCTAGTAACATCATCATTTATCAGGCTTTGTGGTGAGCAAAAGGGACATGATTATCTGTCATATATTCTCTATTGAAAAAGCCAAAGTACCTGTGCTCCAGCAACAGTGACCTGTGATGTATTACAAAATCAAGGAAGACCAGACCCCTGTCCTATAGAACGTTACAGTCTAATAGTGGCAGGCATGTGCATCAGCTTCCTATTGCTGCTGGAATAAACGATCACAAGCTAGTTGTTTAAAACAACACAAATTTATTCTCTTAAAGTTCTGGGGGTCAGAAATCCAAAATGTCTCACTAAGCTAAAATCAAGGTGTTACCAGAGCTGGGTTCCTTCTGTAGGCTGAAGGGGAAAATTTATTTCCTTGCCTTTTACAACTTCTAGAGTATGGTTGCTCCTTGGCTCCTGGCCCCTTCTTCCATATTCAAAGCCAGCAGCATAGCACCTTCAAATCCCTCTCTAACACTGACTTTCCTGCTTCCCTTTGAGATTACACTGGGCCCACCTGGATAATCCAGGCTACTCTCTCCATCTCAAGATCCTTAACCATTTCTGCAAAATTCCTTTTGCCATGTTAGGTAACACATTTATAAGTTCTGAGGATTAGGATACAGGTATCTTTGGCAGGGCATTATCTCCCCCCACCCCTGATTTTTTTTTATTGTGGTAAAATACACATAAAATTTACCATCTTACCTGTTTTTAAGTTTACAATTCAATGGTATTAAATTCGTTCATAATGTTGTACAACCATCACTACCAACCATCTCTTTAAGTCTTTTTTTTTTTGCGGTATGCAGGCCTCTCACTGTTGTGGCCTCTCCCGTTGCGGAGCACAGGCTCCGGACACGCAGGCTCAGTTGCCATGGTTCATGGGCCCAGCCGCTCTGCGGCATGTGGGATCTTCCCGGACCGGGGCACGAACCCGTGTCCCCTGCATCGGCAGGCGGACTCTCAACCACTGCGCCACCAGGGAAGCCCTCCATAACTCTTTCATCATGTAAAACTGAAACTCTATACTCATTAAACAATAACTCCCTATTCCTTCCTCCCCCTGGCAACCACTATTCTACTTTCTGTCTCCATGATTCTGACTACTCTAAGCATGTCATATATGTGGAATCATCATATAGTATTTGTCTTTTTGTGACTGGCTTATTTCACTTAGCATAATGTCCTCAAGTTTCATTCATGTTGTAGCATATGGCAGAACTTCCTACCTTTTCAAGGCTGAATAATATCCCATTATATGTGTATACCACATTTTGTTTATCCATCATCCACTGATGGACACTTGGGTTGCTTCCGTTTTAGCTACTGTGAATAATGCTGCCATGAACATGGGTGTATAAACATGTCTTCAAAACCCTGTTTTCAATTCTTTTGGATATATATCCAGAAGTAGAATTTCTCAATCATATAATAATTCTATTTTTAATTTTTTGAGGAATTGCCATAACATTTTCCACAGCATCTATACCATTTTACATTCCCACTAACAATGCACAAGGGTTCTAATTTCTCCATATCCTCACCAAACCTTGGTATTTTCTTTTTTTTTTTTTAATAGTAGCCATCCTAATGGGTGTGAGGTGATATCTCATTGTAGTTTTGATTTGCATTTCCCTATCAACGACATTGAGCATCTTTGCATGTGCTTATTGACCAATTTGTATTTCTTCTTTGGAATTCAAGTCCTTTGCCCATTTTTTAATTGGGTTATTTTGTTGTTGAGTTTTAGGAGTTTTCCATAGTTCCTGGATATTAACCCCTTATCAGATATATGACTTGCAAATATTATCTCCCATTCTCTGGGTTGTTTCTTTACTCTGTTGATATTATATTTTGATGCACAAATCAAAAAACTTTTCATGCAGTCCCATTTGTCTACTTTTTCTTTTATTGCCTGTGCCTCTGGTGTCACATCCAAAGAAATCATTGCTAAATCCAATGTCAGGAAGCTTTTGCCCTGTGTTTTCTTCTAGGAGTATAATTGTTTTAGGTCTTACATTTACGTCTCTGATCCATCTTAAGTTATGGTGGTAGATAAGTGTCCAGCTTCATTCTTTTGCTTATGGATATCCAGTTTCTCCAGCATCATTTGTTGAAGAGACTGTCCTTTCCCATTCAATGGTCTTGGCACCCCTGTCAAAAATCATTTGGCTATAAATACAAGAGTTTAAGTCTGTGCTCTCTATTCTATTCCATTGTTATATATGTCTGTCTTTATGCCAGTACCACACTGTTTTGATTACTGTAGCTTTGTAGTAAATTTTGAAATCCGAAGTGTGAGTCCTCCCCCTTTGTTTTTCTCTTTCAAAATTGTTTTGGTTATTTGGGGTCCCTTGAGATTCCATATGAATTTTAAGATGGGATTTACTATTTCTGCCAAAAAAAAAAAAAGCCTTTGGGATTTAGATAGGGAGTGCAAGGAATGTACAGATTTATAGATTGCTTTGCATAGTAATGACATCTTAACAATATTGTTTTATAATCCATGGTCATGGGATGTGTTTCTAATTTATGCCTTCTTTGATTTCTTTTGGCAATGTTTTATACTTTTCATTGTATAAGTCTTTCATCTTCTTGTTTAATTCCTAAGTATTTTATTCTTTTTGATGCTATTATAAATGGAATTTTCATAATTTCCTTTCCAGATTGTTCATAGTATATAGTGTATATAAATGCAACTAATTTTTGTGAGTTGACTTTGTAGTCTGTTACTTTATTGAATTCATTAGTTTTAACAGCTTTTTTGTGTGGAATCATTAGTAGTTTCTACATATAATATCATTTGCAAACAGAGAAAATTTTACTCCTTCCCTTCCAATTTAGATGCCTTTTTATTTTTCTTTTCCTCACCTAATTGCTTTGGCTACAACTTCCAGTACTATGTTGAGTAGAAGTGGCAGAAGTGGGCATCCTTGCCTTGTCCTGATGTTAGAGGAAAAGCTTTCCTTCTTTCATCCTTGAGTATGATGTTCCTTGTGGGCTTTTCACATATGGCTTTTATTATGTGAAGGTAGTTTCTTTCTATTCCTAATTTGTTGAGTGTTTTTATCATGAAAGGGTGTTGAAATTTATCAGATGCTTTTCTGTATAAATTGAGATGATCGTGTTTTTTTTCCCCTTCATTCTGTTAATGTGGTCTATTAAATTGATTGATGTTCATATGCGGAACCATTCTTGCACTCCAGGAACAAATCCCACTTGGTCATGGTGTATAATCCTTTAAACATGCTGCTGAGCTTGGTTTGGTAGTGTTTTGTTGAGGATCTTTAAATCAATGTTCGCAAGGAATATCAGTCTGGAATTTTCTCTCTTGTGGTGTCTTTGTCTGGCTTCGGAATCAGGATAATGCTGGCTTCATGTTAGAAAGTATTCTCTCCTCTTCAATTTTTTGGAGAAGTTTGAGAAAGACTAGTGTTAGTTCTTTAAATGTTGGGTACAATTCACCACTGAAGCCATCAGGTCCAGGGCTTTCCTTTGGAGACTTCTGATTACTGCTTCAGCCCCCTTATTAGTTACAGGTCTCTTCAGATTTTCTATTTCTTTGTGATTTAGTCTTGGTAGGTATTGTGTTTCTAGGAATTTGTCCATTTCATCTAAATTATTCAATTTGTTGGCATACGTTGTTAATAGTACTCTTGTATAGTCCTTTTTATTTCTGTAGAATTGGTAGCAATGTCCCATTTTCATTTCTCCCCCCCCACCCAACTTTACCGAAGTATAACTGACAAATAAAATTATAACATTCAATGTGTGTAAAACATGATGATTTGATATACATTGTAAAATTATTCCTATCATCAAGTTAAAACATCCATTACCTCATATAGTTAATTTTTTTTTTGGTAGAATGCTTAAAATCTACTCTTTTATAATTTCAATATACAATACTATACTACAACCATAAAAAAAAAAACACTTCAAGAATCTGAGTGTCATCTTTGTGCAGGGACCATGCTAATCTTTGTATCATTCTAATTTAGTATATGCACTGTCAAAGTGAGCACCCCATTTTCATTTCTGATTTTAGTAATTTCAGAGTTCTCACTCTTGTTTTCTAGCTGAAGGTTTGTCAATTCTATTGATCTTCTCAAAGAACCAACTTTTGGTTTCACTGATTATCTCTATTGTTATTTTATTCTCAACTTAATTGATCTCTGCCATAATCTTAATTATTTCCTTCCTTTTGCTAGGCTTGCGTTTAGTCTGTTCTTTTTTTCTAGTTCCTTAAGTTGTATAGTTTTTTTTTTAATTAATTAATTTTTGGCTGCGTTGGGTCTTCGTTGCTGCACACAGGCTTTCTCTAGTTGTGGCAAGCGGGGGCTACTCTTCATCGCAGTGCATGGGCTTCTCATTGCGGTGGCTTCTCTTGTTGTGGAGCATGAGCTCTAGGCATGTGGGGTTCAGTAGTTGTGGTTCGTGGGCTCTAGAGCACAGGCTCAGTAGTTGTGGTGCATGGGCTTAACTGCTCCGCAGCATGTGGGATCTTCCTGGATCAGGGCTCCAACCCATGACCCTTGCATTGGTAGGCAGATTCTTAACCACTGCATGACCAGGGAAGTCCCTAGTTAATTTTTTGATTTGAGATATTTCTAGTTGCTTTAGTGTAAATGCTTATAGCTATACACTTTCCCCTTGACAGTGCTTTTACTGTCCCATGAGTTTTTAATTTATTTTATTTTTTATTGAGGTATAGCTGACTTACAATTATATTAGTTTCAAGTGTACAATGTAGTGACTGAAATTTTTATAGATTATACTCCATTTAAAGTTATTATAAAATATTGGCTATATTCCCTGTGCTGTACAATATATCCTTGTAGTTTATTTTATAGATAGTAGTTTGTACCTCTTAATCCCCTACCTCTACGTTGCTCTTCCCCACTTCCCTCTCTACACTGGTAATCACTAGTTTGTTCTCTATATCTGTGAGTCTGTTTCTGTTTTGTTATATTCATTAGTTTATTTTTTTAGATTCCACATACAAGTGATAACACGCAGCATTTGTCTTTCTCTGTGTCATTTATTTCACTAAGCATAACATCTCCAGGTCCAGTCATGTTGATGCAAATGGCAAAATTTTATTCTTTTTATGGCCAAGTAGTATTCCATTGTGTGTATGTGTGTATGCATCTCCTTTTTCCATTCATCTGTTGATGGACACTTAGGTTACTTCCATATCTTGACTACTGTAAATAATGTGGCTATAAACACTGGGTGCATGTATCTTTTCAAATTAGTGTTTTCATTTTCTTTGGATAGACACCCAGGAGTAGAATTACTGCATCATATGGTAGTTCTAATGTTAGTTTTTTGAGGAACCTCCATACTGTTCTCCAGAGTGGCTACACCTATTTATATTATACCAACAGTGTACAAGGGTTTCCTTTCCTCCATATCCTTGCCAACATTTGTTATTTGTGGTCTTTTTGATGATAGTCATTCTGACAGGTGTGAGGTGTTATCTCGTGGTTTTTAGAATTTTATTGAAGTATAGTTGATTTACAATGCCGTGTTTAATTTCTGCTGTACAACAAAGTGATTCAGCTATATATACATATATATATATATATATATATATATATATATATACACACACACACACACACATATATGTATATATATATTCTTTTCCATTATGGTTTATCACAGGATATTGAATATAGTTCCCTGTGCTATACAGTAGGACCTTGTTTATCCATCCTATATATAGTAGTTTGTATCTGCTAATCCCAAACTCCCAGCTAACTTTCCTTCCCCATCCTGCCTCCCCCTGGCAACCACAAATCTGTTCTCTTTATCTGTTAAGTTTGTTTTTGTTTTGTAGATATGTTCATTTGTGTCGTATTTTAGATTCCACATATAAGTCATATCATATGGTATTTGTTTCTCTTTCTGACTTACTTCACTTAGCATGACAACCTCTAAGGTCCATCCATGTTGCTGCAAATGGCATTATTTCATTCTTTTTTTATGGCTGATAATATTCCCTTGGATATATATATACCACATCTTTAACCATTCATCTGTCGATGGACATTTAGGTTGTTTCCATGTCTTGGCTATTGTAAACAGTGCTGCTATGAACATAGGGGTGCATGTATCTTTTCAAATTATATTTTCGTCTGGGTATATGCCCTGGAGTGGGATTGCTGGATCATACAGCAACTCTATTTTTAGTTTTTTGAGGAACCTCCATACTGTTTTCCACAGTGATTGTACCAATTTACATTCCCACCAACAGTGTAAGAGGGTTCCCTTTTCTCCACACCCTCTCTAGCATTTATTATTTGTAGACTCTTTAATGATGGCCATTCTGACTGGTGTGAGGTTGTACCCCATTGTAGTTTTGATTTGCATTTCTCTAATAATTAGTGATGATGAGCATCTTTTCATGTGCCTACTGGCCATCTGTATGTCTTCTTTAGAGAAATGTCTTTTTGGGTCTTTTGCCCATTTTTTAATAGTGTTGTTTGTTCTTTTTTTGATATTGAGTTGTATGAGCTGTTTATATATTTTGGATATTAACCCCTTGTCGGTTGCATCATTTGTAAATATTTTCTCCCATTCAGTAGGTTGTCTTTTCACTTTGTCAATGGTTTCCTTTGCTGTGAAAAAGCTTTTAAGTTTAATTAGGTCCTATTTGTTTACTTTTCTTTTTGTTTCCTTTGCCTTAGGAGTCAGATCCCTCAAAATACTGGATTTATGTCAAAGAGTATTCTATTTGTTTTCTTCTAGGAGTTTGATGGTTTCCAGTTTTACATTTGGGTCTTTAATCCACTTTGAGTTTATTTTTGCATATCATGTGAGAAAATGCTCTAATTTCATTCTTTTACATGTAACTGTCCAGTTTCCCCAGCACCATTTACTGAAGAGACTGACTTTTCTCCCTTGTATATTCTTGCCTCCTTTGTCACAGAAACCATAAGTGTGTGGGTTGATTTCTGGGCTCCCTATTCTGTTCTGTGAGCTATGTGTCTGTTTTTGTGCCAGTACCAAACTGTTTTGATTACTGCAACTTGGTAGCATGGTCTGAAGTCAGGGAGCGTAATAGCTCCAGCTCTGTTCTTTCTTAAGATTGTTTTGGCTATTTGGGGTCTTTTGTGTTTCCATACAAATTTTAAAATTATTTGTTCTAGCTCTGTCAAAAATGCCATTGGCATTTTGATAGGGATTACATTGAATCTGTAGATTGCCTTAGGTAGTATGGTCATTTTAACAATATTAAGTCTTAAAATCCATGAACATGGTATATATCTTTTCATCTGTTTATGTCATCTTTAATTTCTTTCATCAGTTTCTTAGAGTTTTCTGAGTATAGGTCTTTTACCTCCTTAGTTAGATTTATTCTTAGGTATTTTATTTTCTTTTATTTTTTGATGTGATTGTAAATTGGATTGTTAATTTCTCTGACAGTTTGTGTATAGAAATGCAACATATTTCTGTATATTAATTTTGTGTCCTGAAACTTGACTGAATTCATTGATAAGCTGTAGTAGTTTTTTGGTGGTGTCTTTCAGATTTTCTATGTATAGTATCATATCATCTGAAGACAGTGACAGTACTTCTTCCTTACCAATCTGGATTCATTTCATTTCTTTTTCTTGTCTGATTGCTGTGCCTAGGACTTCCAATACTATGTTGAATAAAAGTGGTGAGGGGCTTCCCTGGTGGCGCAGTGGTTGAGAGTCTGCCTGCCGATGCAGGGGACACGGGTTCATGCCCTGGTCTGGGAAGATCCCACATGCCGTGGAGTGGCTGGGCCCGTGAGCCATGGCCGCTAAGCCTGTGCGTCCGGAGCCTGTGCTCTGCAACGGGAGAGGCCACAACAGTGAGAGGTCCACGTACTGCAAAAAAAATAAAAAATAAAAAATAAATAAATTAAAGTGGTGAGACCGGGCATCCTTGTCTTGTTCCTGGTCTTAGAGGAAATGCTTTCAGCTTTTCACTGTTGAGTATGTAATTAACTATGAGTTTGTCATATATGGTCATTTCTTATGTTGAGGTATGTTCCCTCTATACCCACTTTGTGGAGAGTTTTTATTATAAATCGATGTTGAATTTTGTCAAAAGTTTTTTCTGCATCTATTGAGATGATCATATGATTTTTATTCCTCAATTTGTTAATGTGGTGTATCACACTGATTGATTTGTGGATACTGAACCATCTGTGCTTCCCTGGATAATTTCCCCTTGAACATGGTTTATGATCTTTTTAATGTATTGTTGGATTTGGTTTGCTAATATTTTGAGGATTCTGGCATCTATGTTCATCAGTGTTACTGGCCTGTATTTCCTTTTTCTTGTGATATATTTGTCTGGTTTTGGTATCAGGGTGATGTGGGCCTTGTAGAATGAGTTCAGAAGCATTCCTTCCTCTGTAACTTTCTGGAAGTTTGAGAAGCACAGATGTTAACTCTTCTCTAAATGTTTGGTAGAATTCATCTGTGAAGCCGTCTGGTCCTGGACTTTTGTTTTTTGGGAGGTTTTAAAATTCCTGATTCAATTTCATTACTGGTAATTGATCTGTTCATATTTTCTAGTTCTTCCTGGCTCAGTCTTGGAAGATAGTACATATCTAGGAGTTTGTCCATTTCTTCTGTCCAGTTTATTGGCATATAGTTGTTTGTAGTAATCTCTTATAATCTTTTATATTTCTGTGGTGCTGGCTGTAACTTCTCTGTTTTCATTTCTGATTTTATCGATTTGTGCTCTGTTTTTTTGTTTTTCCTTGATGTATCTGGCTAAAGGTTTATCAATTTTGTTTATCTTCAAAGAACCAGCTCTTGGTATCACTGATTTTTTCTATTTTTTTTTTTTTACAGCCTGTTTCATTTATTTCTGTTGTTATCTTTGTGATTTCTTTCTTTCTACTAATTTTGGGTTTTGTTTGTTCTTTTTGTAGTTCCTTTAGGTGTATGGATAGGTTGTTTGTTTGAGATTTTTCTTGTTTCCTGAGGTAATCTTGTATCACTATAAACTTCCCTCTTAGAATTGCTTTTGCTGTGTCCCAGAGATTTTGGATTGCTGTGTTTTTGTTTTCATTTGTCTCCAGGTATTTTAAAATTTCTTCTTTGATTTCTTTAGTGATCCACTGGTTGTTTAGTAGCACACTGTCTAGCCTCACCTGTGTAATTTTTGCAGTTTTTTCTTGTAGTTGATTTCTAGTCTCATAGTGTTGTGGTTGGAAATGATGCTTGATATGATTTCAATTTTCTTAAATTTACTGAGACTTGTTTTGTGGCCTAGGATGTGATCTATCCTGGATAATGCTCCATGTGCACTTTAAAAGAATATGTATTCTGTTGCTTTTGGATGGAATCTTCTTTATATATCTATTAAGTCCATTTGGTCTAATGTGTAATTTAAGGCCAGTGCTTCCTTATTGATTTTCTGTCTGGATGATTTGTCAATTGATATAAATGGGGTGTTAAAGTCCCCTACTATTATTGTGTTACTGACAATTTCTCCCTTTATGTCTGTTAATATTTGCTCTATGTTTTTAGATGCATCTATCTTGTGTGCATATATATTTACAATTGTTACATCTTCTTCTTGGATTGATCCCTGATCATTATGTAATGTTTAAGAGTGTTTTGTTTAATTTCTGCAAATCTGTGAATTTTCTAGTTTTACTTCTATTATTGATTTCTTACTTCATCCCATTAAGGTCAGAGAAGATATTCTGTATGATGTCTACCTTTTAAAATCGACTGAGACTTAATTAGTGGCCTAACATGGTATTCTATCCTGGAAAATGTCCCATACACACTTGAGAAGAATGTGTATTTTGCTTTGGGGTAGAATGTTCAGGAGGGGCATTATTCTGTCACATGGGCCTATTCATTCATGATTCATTTATTCAACAAATATTTACTGAGGACCTACTCTGTGTAAGCACTTTTCTAGGCACTGGGATTCAGCAGTAAAATCCATGTTCTCTTTCTAATAAAACTTACGTTTTAGTGTACGAGATACAATGAACAAATAAACAAGTATCACATGTAATATACAGTATGTCAGGTGTGCTAAGTACTGTAGAAGAGCAGGGGATATGGGTAGGGAATGAAGATGCAGGGGTGTGTGTGTTTGTGTGTGTGTGTGTGATGCTATTTTATATAGGGTGGTTGGGGAAACACTTTCTAAAGTGCTATTTAGACAGAATTCTACAGAAAGTGAGGAAAGAAGCCATGTGGATACCTGAGGCAAGGGTGTTTTTAGGCAGAGGAACAGCAAGTCCCAAGGCTTGGAGCCAGGAGCATGCATGACATATTCAAGAAACAGCAAGACGGCCAGTGTGGCTACAGCTGGTTAAGCAAAGTGGAGGAACAATGGGGGATGAGGTCAGAGAGGAAACAGGAAGACAATCAGGTAGGGTCTTGTAGAGCATTGTAAGGACATTATAAGGGTTTTACTGAATGAGATGGAAAGCCATTGTAAGGTTTTGAGCAGAAGGGTTATATAATATGACTTTGGTTTAAAAATAATCACTATAGCTAATTGGTTGAAAAGTTGTTAGAAGAGCCAAGACAGAAGCAGAGAGGCCAATTAAGAGACTGTTTCAATCATCCAAGTGAGAGATCATGGTGGATGAACCAGGATGGTAGTCATGGATGTGGTAAGAAGTAGCTGGATTCTGAAAAATATTCAGAAGGGAAAACCAATAGGATTTCCTGATAGAATGAATGTGGGGTGAGAAAAAGAGGAGTAAAAAATGGCTCAGTGGTTTTTTTTGCCTGAGTAATTAAAAGAATGTGGCTGCCATTTACAGAAATGAGAAAGACAGTGGATAGAGCATGTCTGGGGAGGAAAATGAGGAGTTCACCTTTAAACTTGTTAAATTCAAGATGCCTATTAGACACCTAAGTGAAGATACTGGATCAGAAGTTGGATAAAATGAGCTTCCCAAGGGTAGGGAGTTTTGTCTGTCTCCAGGGCTTAGAACAGTATCTGACATAGAGTAGCCACTCAATAGACATCTGTTGAATAAATGAATAAATATACAAGTCTGAGTTCAGAGGAGCGATCTGGGCTTGAGATATTTGGGAGTCATCAACACACAGATGGTATTTAAAGCCAGCTCATCTAGTGAGTGAACATAGATTAGTCTGAGAATTGAGCCTTGGGATACTCCAAAGTGTAGAAGTTGGGGAGATGAGAATAAATCATCAAAGGAAACTGAAAAATGAAACCAGTGGGGTAGGAGGAAAAGCAGGGAAGTGTGATGCCCTAGAAGCAAAGTGAAGATAGTTTCAAGGAGGAGGAAGTAAAAAATAAAAAAGTTTAATTAAAAATAAATGAGGACTAAAAAAGGATGAAATTTATAGAAATGACTATTAAATCCTATTTTTAGATTTAAAAACTAACTGCATAGGTTTAGGATGGGAAGAAGGCAAGTGACAGGGGACTGGAATATAGCTTTCAATGATAAGTAGGGGGAAAAGACTTAGCAAATTAGCTTCCTATCCATTCAAATGAAGAAACAGTCTTGCTTGATTACCCATGAATATAATTCAATTTTGACTGAGCTAAGAGGAGTAAAACGTACACAACCAGAAAGGTTTATCCTGATCCACTGCAATGAACAACTACTCTGGAAGTACTGGTTCTAGCACTGGGTATGGCACTACATTCAGGACACTGATGTATCAGAAAGTTCCCAAGGAAAGTGAATTGTGTCGTAAAACTATGTGGAAACAATGTCACCTGAGGTACATTTGAAAGTACTGGGAAATTTATTTCAGAACTGGAGGATATAAAGGTTATCTTCAAACTGAAGAGGTATTACACTGTTATTTATGACACCAGAGGAGAGATGCTACCCGAAAGCAGATATTAGATAAACTTACAGAAAATTTTCTAACAATCAGAACACCCAAAAGTTAAATGGGCTGTTGGTGAGGTATTACATTCTTAACTATTCTGAATCAGTGGAGGAATACATTCACTGAATTGACAGAGGGCACTCAAAACTCAGCTGGGCAATGGACAGGATGATGTCTAAGATTCTGTTCAGTTCTGGGGTGTTATAACAGGTGTGAATCTACTTCAAAAATTATAGTCTCCTACACAGACACACACACGCACACCCCCCCCCCCCTATATTTTATATATACAGTAGAGGGAGAAAATAGCTTGTTTAATGCAGATCTAATTTGGAGCCCTGTTGAAGGGAATGAGGATGACTTAGTAGAGATATTAGAGCAAGAGAAAACTCAAGGTGGAAAAGATACATGTGTAAGCACTATAAGATAGTCTGGACATTTGGTTAGAGAAGAGGAAAAATATAGGAGAAATTAAATAGTGAGAATATTAGGTAGGGTGAGGCTGGCTGATTACTTGGGAGGATTTCCAAAGTACCTGGTCATTAGTTTCAGTTGAATTCAAAGAGGAACTTTTGAGAAGGAAACCTTTCTGGGAAGAGAAGTGATAGATGATGAAAACAGAGAGACGTTCTTGTTGTTGGAGATCAACAACCTAGAACACGCTTGAGAAAGAAGAAGACCAAGAGGACACCAATGAGAATGGAAGGTAAAGGGTGAGGCCCCTAAGAAGAAACTGTGGTCTCTGGCAGAGGTCTGGGAGGAGGATCAAGAAAGTGGAAGATAAAGACAGTCTGGGGACAACCAAAGGTGAATGGAGAAAGGGCAGGGAGGAGTCCAAAAGGTGAGAATACGGCAGCTCTGGATGACTGACAACAGTATATGGTCCTAGATCTTGGAACTACAGACTAGGACTGTTGTCCAAGAATGCTTCTCAGATGGGACTTTTCTGACCTCTCTATCTTCAGTTTTCTCATTATCACTGTAAAACACAAAAGGGCCCTGTGCTGATTTTGGCTAGTTCAGCTGATATTTTGGGCTTCTCTTATCTTTAGTATTTGGCAGTTAGGCTGAAGGAGCTCTGCCAGAGGCTCTGCTGTGTTGCCAAATGAAAGCAATTACTTCTTCTGGGTGAGTAACTGGGAGGAAAAAACTGTCATATCTGGGCTGCGTGATGCAGTACCCTCCTAATTAATCTTTCCTGCTTCCACTCTTGCCCCTATAATCCATTCTACACAGAGTAAAAATCCATTACTTTTTAAGTAATCAGATCATGCTGCTCTCCTGCTTAAAATCCTCCAGTGGCTTCCTATCACATAGAATAAAACCCAAACTTCCACTCTCTCTGTCCTGATCTCTTGGCCCTTCGTCTCCTAGCACTTTCTTGCTCATCACATTCCAGCACACTGCCTTCTATGTTTCTGGTACACACCCACTTCAGATATTTGGTAGTCATCAACTTCCTATTCTGCTCAACTAGAATACTCTTCCCTCCGATCTTTACAGAGTTGGCTCCTTCTTAGCTCAGTGTCATCTTCCCAGAGAGGCCTTCCCTGACCACTCACCCAAATCACTCTGCTATATTACCCTGCTTTATTTTCTCATATCACTATCACTAGCTAAAATTATCTTATTCATTTACTGGTTTATCATCTTTTTCTCCTGTTAGACTGTGAGCTCCACAGAGTGAGTATTTTGTTCACCACTGGATCCCTAATACCTCGACAAGTGTCTGGCACATATCAAGTGCTCAGTAAACAGTAATAAAGATTTGCTAAAGCAATGGAAGGAAGAGAGAGAGAACTGGTCTCAGAAAGGTATGCCAAAGGCACGAAGGCCTTGGACGTCTCCTTCTTACCTTAGGGGAGGAAGAACGTGAGACACAGGCACCTCTTCTTCCTATGCTAAGAGTAAGCCCAGGAAATGGGGCCCTGGCATAGGTCGATGGTGCACACCAGTATTTGCTAATGCTGCCAGTCATAGCTACTTACCGACTTCTTATTTTGTTTATAGCCTGATGCTAGGTGCCTGAAGGGGAGCTGCTAGGATATTTAGTCTCTCTCCTTAGGGAAATCTTTTCATTTGAAGACACAAAACATATACACAGGACAAAGGAACTAGTGAATTAGAAGTAGACAAATATCAAGTCATAGGTATAAATAACAGGAGCCACCTCATATTTCTGTGGCAAGCATCTTTTTGATTTAATTGCATAGGACTGGATTGGATTCTGAAAGACAGAAGTCAAAGATAATAAAAGTCTGAGGTCTTAAAATCTGTTCATATTACTACAGTCATGAGCAGAGTAAGGTAATCAGGAGGAAAAGCCAACTTTGGATGAAAGCCAATGAGCTTAGAATCTGACATATTAAATATAAGTTCCTGGTAGAAACTGCCAGTAGGAATTCCAAGAGGAAATGTCTACCAGGGGCTTGTTTATGAATATGGTTTATGCCTTAACTTCACTTGCTTCTGGCTTCATTTACTTTTCCTTACCTATTTTCTTTTATTCTAATTTTTTCATCTATTTTTTAAAAATAAGAAGACATATATACTTCTATAAGCCATCTCAAATCTTTTTGGAACAGGGTGGGGTGTAATAAATATATATAAAAAAGCACCTTGGGCAGAAGGTTAGGGTGACAGGCATGTTAGCCCCCATTTGCCCCTATCCTGACCAACTCTGTGAAGAAGAATTGTCAAATTCATGTTTATAATGTGAGGAAACAGGCACTGAGAAGCTAAAGAATCTGTCACTGGTCACAGAGCTAGGAGAGCAGGAACTGCATTCACATTTTTCTGACTCCCAAACCTGGGCTCTTCAATACAACAGTACAAAAGGATTTTCCTCTTGAGATCCTGACCCCCAAAGTCCTAGAGCCAGTGGGAGTTCAACTGCAAGTGTACACCAGATATATTCTGCTATCCTAAGTGTGGTGAGCCTGCATACGTATTGGCAGACTACCTTCATCACACCCTCTCCCCTCTGGGAGTAGTAAGTCAGCGAAGCCTGCCCCTAAATGCTGGCCCTGTGGGCTAAGGCCCAGGCAGCTCCCTTTCTCTGGCATAGTGCCTAGCACACAGTAGACACACAGTTTGAATTGCAGCAATGAAGCGATCATCTTTCTGTCCCTACAAGTCAACTACGACTTTATTACCAGCTGGGATAGATTTTTCAGAAATCTCTGTACTAGCATTTGCCCAATTGTGAATATAGAGACAGCCCAGAGGTTCCTGTTCCTGTATTCTTCTCACTTTCCAGACCTGAAGGATTCGGACAATCACTCTTCCTTATCAGTCTAGAGGCTGTTATGCTCCCTTGGACAGTGTGAGGATTGCTGGGAGATAACTCAGGAGGAGCCCTTAGCCTGGGGCACATAAACAGTGTTCAACAAATGTTATTTCCTTTAGTTACACTTGTTTAGTCTTATGTTCACTTCATTCTCCATCTCCCAACACCAGCAAGCCTTTTGTCTGAGGACAGTGGCTAAAGATGCCAAGAGAAATGATAATACCAAGTATGAGACTGCAGAGAGGAAAGAATACAGATGAGAACAGGATACTGGGAACACATTTATCTCTAGGGTAGGTTGGAACGTGGAAGACTCTATTTTTCAAACATAAACATAGCAATATTTCTGGTACAATACGCTCTTCCAGAACCTTTATATTGCCCATGAAGAGATGGGAGTCTACTTCTCCTCCCTTTGAAGCTGAATGGGACTCTGTGGCTGCCTTGCTGAACAGAATTCAGTGGAGGGGATGCTGCATGACTCCTGAGGCTAGGTCATAAAAGGTGACATGGTTTTCACCTAGCTCTCTCACTTGTCAGGATGCTCCTCCTTTGAACCTCCACCATGCTGTGCAGCCCAAATTAGCCTGTGCAGAGGGACCACATGGAAAGGTCCCTAACAAACAGGTAGCATGAACTACAGTCATGTGTGAACAAGCACACAGATGATTCCAACCTCCAGCCTTCAAGTCTTCCAACTGAGGCCTAGAGACTGTGGAACAAAGATGAGCCATTCTCCCTGTATCTTGATAGAATTCCTGACATACAGAATCTGTGAGATTAATAGATTGTCATTTTATGCCACTAAGTTTTGGGGTAATTTGTTACACAACCACAGTAACTGGAACAAGAATGAAAGCAAAGGAGAATATGTGGTTTGGTGAGACGGGAGAAGTGTAGGGAGAAGAGTGGGGTTAGAATAATCTATATGTTGCCAAGGAGCAAATAGGACTAGTACTAGTAGGTAGTATTAGGGAGACGGATTACAGCTTGGTATAAGGAGAGGCTTTTAAAGCATTAAAACTGATCAATGAAAAAAAAAAAACTGATCAATGATAGAATAGGCTCCCCTGGTAAATAATAAGTTCCCTGTCAATGAAGATACTCAAATGTAAACCGAAAGAAGTTATTGAAGAGCTACAAATCTGAACAGAAGACTGGATTAAGGTGACTTTAAGGTTCCTTCCAGTCAATGGAATGTGACAGCACATTAGATCTGCGGTACAAGGAAGACGGATGAGAGAGAGATGACATCTGGAGCCTGATGCCCGAGAGACCAGTGATACCACACATAAAAAGAGAGACTATGAGAGGATTTAAAAAGATTCTTCGGGCTTCCCTGGTGGCACAGTGGTTGACAGTCCGCCTGCCGATGCAGGGGACACGGGTTCGTGCCCCGGTCCGGGAGGATCCCACATGCCGCGGAGCCGCTGGGCCCGTGAGCCATGGCCGCTGAGCCTGCGCGTCCGGAGCCCGTGCTCCGCAGTGGGAGAGGTCACAACAGTGAGAGGCCCGCGTACCGCAAAAAAAAAAAAAAAAAAAAAAAAAAGATTCTTCTTTTCCATTCCTTTTGCCTCTTGCCCAGATGCTGTTAATGGTCTTTCCCACTTTCTACAGCCTCTCTCATACACTTTCACATGATAACTCCCAAATATGGTTTTTAGCATGTCATTGCCCTGATCAAAGGCTTTTAACGACACCACTGCCACCACCACATTCAGCAGATTGTTTTATATATCACACAGTATTTTTATATTTATTACCTCATTTGAACATCATAACAGTCTGGTAGGCACTAAAATCACCAATACATACATCTCAAAATCCAGCCAAATTAAGTACTCTGTTCATTCTTCATGTTTTTTTCTGCTTTGATGTCTTTGCGTATGCTATTTTCTTTGTCTATGTTTTTCTCAACTCTAAATGTTCCAACCCTTTTTATCTTCCAAGGCCTAGATTAAATTTTAGTTGCTCTAGAAAACAGCTAATTCCTACAACTAAGAGTGATCTCTCCCTCCTCTGAAGTCCATCAATGATGATGTGATAATCCAATATTTATTAAGCATTTACTATGTGCCAGGCAGCATGCTAAGTGCTTTTTGTGTGTTATCTTCTATCCTCTGTAACACTCTCTGCCTTATACCATGGATATTTGTATATACCTCTTCTTTACTAGCTTACAAGGTCCTTGAGGACTCAATCAACATCTTAGTCATTTTTGTTTTCTCCCAAGCCTAGCACAGGGCCTGGCACAGAGCAAGCACTGTATAAATATTTGTCTAATGAATGAATGAATAATTCAGGCAGGCAGAGTTAAAGTTTACCTTTGCTTGAACAAATGGTTTTCAAGCACCCTTAAACACTTGAGAAGCACTCATTTATATCCACATAATTAATGGGCTAAATTACAAATCATTCTTATCTTTTTTTTTTTTTTTTTTGCGGTATGCGGGCCTCTCACTGCTGTGGCCTCTCCCGCTGTGGAGCACAGGCTCCGGACGCTCAGGCTCAGCAGCCATGGCTCACGGGCCCAGCCGCTCCGCGGCATGTGGGATCTTCCCGGACCAGGGCATGAACCCGTGCCCCCTGCATCGGAAGGCGAACTCTCAATCACTGCGCCACCAGGGAAGCCCCCATTCTTATCTTTTTATGACACAGGTTTCCAGAGACCTTGGCTAGAACTCATTTTGTTAGTGTAGTTTACAGATGCGAAAATAAAAACCACAAATACACATAGTAACAAATTTCTTTTTGTGTAAAAATATTCTAGCATTCACAATAGTGTTTTCCAACCAGTCAGAATTAACTAAGTTTTACAAGCTCCTATTTTTCTTCTGTGCAGTCACAAGGACTGTAAACTCTTTCACTTTGGATCCACTACTTCTTGGCACTCTTGCTATAGTACTTTGCATAGTTATGCATCTAGAAATGATTGCTGATTAACTGAAAGGTTTTGTGTTGGTTACAATTTATAATCACTCATTACTGTTCGGATCCTATTAGTTTGGCTACGGAGCCAGCACCTTAAGGGGGACTTGAGCCTTAGCCAATTACGGCAGTTGAGTCACTGCCCTGAGATTTGAAAACTATCCTTTTTTCCTTATTTCTTGCAGGCCCAAGAATGGAAAACTGGTAACAGTTAAGGCCCAACAGTCATTTCTGAAAGTCCTATTACAGATTGTTGAATTTTGTTGAAGTGATTAAGAATTATAGCTTGTGAACAATTCGCATATTAAAATTGTAGAGTAATCCTAATATAAAAATCAATCCTTTCACCAGAAGATCACAATTTCGATTTTTACTTAAAGAAATGCAAGTTTACTGTTCAAAACCAAGGCTGGTACAAAAATCATGTGAGTACTTTTCTCCCCCATGCTGAAGCAGAGATTAACAGTGTAAATACTGACACCCAAATTGTCTTTCAGAAAACCTAGGTAAAAATTAGAAGATTAAGGGCACAATAGCAGGGCAGTGCAAAGGCAGACCTGCTATAATCACCATCACAAAGGCCGGCCACCGGCAGACTGCAAAGTGTTTACTCAAAGCCCTGTGCTATCAATTAGTGTACATAATTATCTCAGGGTCTGCCAGTTCACAAGAGGCAGTTTTTGAAGGTCTCTCTGGGCCCCCTTTGTCTTTTACTCCTGTTGGTCACAGAAGGGCTTTGAGGACAAGCCTTCCTCGGCGCTCAGGCTCTGGCTGGCTTCCCTTGGCAGCCCCAACAGGAATTATGTGAATTCCTCTAGTATAACAACCACCAAGCTACCTTTCTCCCCACACACGGCTTTGACCTTGTGCTGAGACTATTTAACACATGCAACAAAGTGCTTTCAACAGGTCATTATAGTTTAAAAATATAATTTCCACAAAGAAATGAGAAGTATTGTAGCACAAAATGGGCTGTAAATATTAGAGGTAAACAAATCAGAAGATGTAGGAAAAACTCCCTGTATTCCTGTAGCTTGGCAGTATTCAGGAAATACTGGAAGATTGAAGGATGAGAGGAAGAACACCAGACAGGGGTCATTCTTCTTGTCTCTCAGAGAAGCAGCTTACACTGATACTGCTAAGAATTTCCTAGGTAAATTAAGCCAGGAAACCACCCGAACCTGCTTTTGCAGCAAGGCCTACCAATAGAAATTTGCAGAGTAACTGAGGCTGGAGAAGGAAATTATATTGAGTAAAAAATAGATGAAGAATTCTTAAAAACCACTAAGGGTTAATCATTGATTTATTTAAAATCCAGTTGTATATGTACATAGAAATAATTATACTTCATTTTATGAGTGTGTGTATATACGTATAGAATAAGGTTTTATATATAAATTTCATACATACACACTCACACTTTGGTCTGCCTAGATAATCCTTGGGCATGTCTAGAATCATGGAAAACCACACATATCCCCTAATTTGGAGACTACACCATCTACCACTCAAAAATTTCAAGTCAGAAACTTGGGAGTCATTGCAGACTCCTCACTTCCTTTTACACCCCATACTATCAGCTCTATGCCATTTCCCTTACATTTATTCTGTGTCCTCAGTGTATCTGCTCCTCTCTATTTCTACTGTCTCCACAGCCCTCAACATTTCAAGAGCCTTTTTACTATTCCTTCTGCCTCTAGGCTCATGCCATTCCAGTCATTTCTATAGTTTTCAGGAGTGATCATCCTATCACAGAAATTTGAACATGTATGGAGTGCACTGAATACCTCATCTCCTGCCACTCTTCACAGTCACCCTATTGTAAACTACATCAAACTGAACATGAGACAATGTCTTATATATCCATAACTCTTGGTTTGGGTTGCCCCCAAAGCAGTCCCTGAAACAAAGATATGGGTGTTAGTAGTTTATCTGTGAGGAAGTAGAGAAGGAAAAGAGGGTAGGGAGAAAAGCTAATCAAGTAAGTGTTAATGAACAGGTTACCACTGGGTCCCTTTGAGAAACCGTACAGAACATACCTCAGGATCGTCCCACTGAGGGTTAGCGGAGCTGGGATATTACCCACCAATGTATTGTTGGAGAGTCACTCCTGGGGGTGTTAACTCCCTGGCACTTCTAGCGAACAGCTACTTGTTCAGTGAATATCCTCAGGCAGAGAAATACAGGAAGCCACTTGTAGGTGACCTGATAGGCCACAGGCACCAATAACATCTACTATATCATGCAGTGCCCATATTATGCCCTTTCTCCCGAATGAATTCTTTACTCCACTTGTCTTCCTGGATCCTTTAAGATTTAGGCCATTGAAGCCCTTCTTGACCTCCTTTGGAAGTGCTTTACTTCCTTCTCTGGGCACATTCTCTTCTGTTGCAGCTATTATGTTGTAGCTATTAATTTGCAAGTCTGACTCCACACCAGACTCTGGGCTCCCTGAGGGCAGTAACCTTGGTACTTAGCTTGGTGTCTGGCCCAAGGCAGATGTTCAGTCAATGTCTACTAGACAAGGACATGACTGTGTGTGTTAAAGAGAAGAGGATCCTGTTTTCCACATATGTAATTGAGAAACTTTTCAAAGAAACAAAACGTATGCTACCATATTTTGAATAATATAAAGTCAAGTGTGTAGGAGGGAACACCAAGGGAGGAATCTTGGGTCCTAATTCAAGTTAGTTTGGCTCAGTTGCTTTCCCTATAAAAATGAGTGGCTATTAATGACCTTTAAACTTCTTTCAAGTTCCACAGATTTCAAGTGACTGAATCCATGTGTAAGTGAAAGCTGAAGCCCACAAACTTTACAACAACCACATATGGAAATGTTTATGTGTGATATTCATCTGTATTCAAGGAAAGAGTATAGGTGACAAAGACTTGAGACGCTGGCAGGTTTATAATGGTGTGTATACAAAAGAGTGAGTGTTGGAAGGGTCTCCTGGGTGACAGGATACCTCCCAGGGAGTGGCCTGGCTACTGCACAGGAGCTAGCTGGGCAGCATGGCAGCCTCCAAGCTGGCAGGTGCCAGGGCCCTGGATGGAGCCCTGTCACTGCTGCCAGCCTCTGGGCAGTGTGGGACCACCCGAGCTTACTTAGGTCACAGACCTACACATAGCCACTTCCTGAGTTCTCATCAAATCCCTGGAAGGTAGGCTCTGGCTACATTTCTAGAGGGAACAGACTAAGTGGAACACTGACTACAGGTCGTGCTTGGCTTCCTTGATACTCAGACAGTCTTAATCTTCCTAGAAATGTGACTCAGGGTAGAGGGACTAGGCAAGAATAAGGAAGAATAGGTGGGTGTCGGGGTCCTATGCATAACAGACTAACAAATGTTGAGGAAGTTCATTTCAGGAAACAAATTCTCTTTTAAAATATTCTGAATATAGACATTAGCATTGTGTGTACATTGAATACGGCTGGATAAGATTTCTTTAAGTACCTAGACTTTATTAGTTTCAAATCATTAGTTTTCTTCTTGACAAATCCCTGAGATATATATATATATATATATATATATATATATATATATATATATATATATATTTGTATGCAGTGTTGTTTAGAATTTAATTGTAAGAAAATTGTTTTACTGAACATCCTTAATATGCCTGAGGGATAGGTCATATTTCTATCGGAAACACTGAGTCACTATTGCAAATGATTTTTACTTGGTAGGAGGGGAGAGAAAAGAACACGAGGCAGTTTACTCTGTCTCTCTTAGAGAATTACTGTTTTTGAGGACAGTCCACAGGGTGGGGTGAGGGGGTTTACAGAGCCAAGCAGGCCAGTCGTAGTCCCTGGCACACTGGCTAAAATGATGCCCACGGGTCATGTGTGACGTCAGGAGGCTACTGTTTTTGGATGGCTCCTTTCTCTTATTCATGGAGATACCTTGGAAGGACAAAGGGGAAAATAAAGAACTTAGGAGGCGATAATTGAAAGCATGTGACGGTCAGGGCACTGTGAAGCTGTGCCATGTTGCGCTGAAGGCCTGACTTGATTTGGTCTAGGCTTTGTCGCTGACTTGCTGACTCAAGGAGAATCACCTGATTCCTCTGGATCTCAGCGGAAGAGGAACTGGATGACTTCTAAGGTCTCTTGTAGAAATTATAGTTAAGTTTATGACACCAACAAGAAAAAAAGGCTCTGACAGGAGCATGTAGCCAGGGAAAATGAGACATATTAGACAAGTCTCAATATGGGAAGCCAATAAGGACAGAGGTAGCACAAAGAGGAAAAGAGCCCAGGATGACCATGTACATCCCTATGAAATGACTCCAAAATGAGCAAAATCCAAGAGATGCTTCAAAAGTTGACTCCAGACTGACATCAAGTAGAGGCCTTACCTTCCGGTGACAGCAAAGCACAGCGTGCACATTCCGTGTAAGAGCCCTGCGGCATGCTGCAGAAATGTGGCTGTTTTGGGATTCTCATCCACTGGGCCTTGCACCGAGAGGAAGCAGCCACAAAGCTTGTCGATCAGACCAATGTTCACCACGTAGCTAGATGTGGGGAGAAATGTGTGTTAGCAATCTGCATAGTCTGGCAACATCTTCACCTTCAAAGATAAATCTTAACAAACACAGGCTTAGACCCTTCAAGCAAGCAAACACAACACACATACGTCTGGGTACAGCATCTTAAATAACAATTTCCTAAGATTTAGTCCTGAATAATCAGCTATTTCTGTAAATGGTTCTCTTTTCTCTTTTGGTTATTCTGATGCTATTTTTTCAGGAAAGTGATCATCTGATCATTCTCACCGGTCTAGAGAGTCTGACAATAATTGAAATGATTTATAATGATCTCTATCCTCTTGAAAAGCAGTACTTCCTAAAGTACTAAGAAGCTAAATTCACCAGAATTCAGGGATTCAGAAAATAAGATAATGCTACCCAGACACTCCTGTTACAACCTAAACTTCTAATGCCACTTTAGATTCTCTACTTTTTTTTTAAACCCTATCACCATTAGAAGTATAACAGTGAGAATCTAATTGCTCTCTGTTATGAAAAGCAGCAGTCCTGAGAGTTGACAGTAACACTTATGAAGTCATTTTCATCTTTTCAGTCTATTAAACAGTTTTCCAGAGTCGTTTATTAACCTGGACCAACAACAGTAGTTCTTTTATTAGTCTACAAAGCAGAAATAATTGAAAATATCTGAAGACTATAAATGACCTTGTAGATAAATCAGCCTTAGCTTAGACATTTTATACCAATTCACTGCTACTGCATTTACATGTATGAAAAGCGCAGGACTCTGAATACAGCAGTTCTGGAAATCAACACATACAAACTTTCAGCAACATGTGCAAAGGAATTGATGCTTCTGCTTGTAAGTGCACTAAAATCCCTATCACTATTCATTTACTAATACAGTTTTTTGTAAAAGGAAGGAAAGCTGATGAATAATTCATGTTTGGAGCCTCTTCTAAGTTTACTATTTAAAAGGTAAAAAATAATGTTCCCTTTTTCCTTTTACATTTGGAAATGCATTTATCTGGTTACTGAGCATCGGTGGCCTGTTAGGAACCAGGCCACACAGCAGGAGGTGAGCGGCCAGTGAGCTAGCAAAGCTTTATCTTTATCTTATTTATTTTTTTACATCTTTATTGGAGTATAATTGCTTTACAATGGTGTGTTAGTTTCTGCTTTATAACAAAGTGTATCAGCTATACGTATACATATATTCCCATATCCCCTCCCTCTTGCGTCTCCCTCCCACCCTCCCTATCCCCCCGCTCTAGGTGGTCACAAAGCACCGAGCTGATCTCCCTGAGCTATGCAGCTGCTTCCCACTAGCTATCTATTTTACGTTTGGTAGTGTATATATGTCCATGCCACTCTCTCACTTTGTCACAGCTTTATCTTTATTTACAGCTGCTACCCATCGCTCGTATTACCGCCTGAGCTCCACCTCCTGTCAGATCAGCGGCGACATTAGATTCTCATAGGAGTGCGAACCCTACTGTGAACTGCGCATGCGAGGGATCTAGGTTGCACACTCCTTATGAGAATCTAATGCGTGATGATCTGGAGCTGAAGAAGTACTAGATGCTAGTGCTGGGGAGTGGCTGCAAATACAGATTATCATTAGCAGAGAGGTTTGACTGCACAGAGACTATAATAAATTAATTGCCTGCAGACACATATCAAAACCCTATCAGTGAGTGGCAAGTGAAAACAAGCTCAGGGCTCCCACTAATGCTGCATTATGGTGAGCGGTATAATTACTTCATTATATATTACAATGTAATAATAATAGAAATAAAGTGCACAATAAATGTAATGCGCTTGAATCATCCCAAAACCGCCCCCTCCCAAGTCCGTGGAAAAACTGTCTTCCATAAAACCGGTCCCTGGTGCCAAAAAGGTTGGGGACCACTATCCTACAGTTTTAAAATTGGGAAGTATGAAATGATGACCACTAACCCTATTATCTTATAATGAAGGAAAATGACATATTGACATACTGAACCCTAGCCCTGCAAGTTACTGGATGACCTTGGGCAAATTACCTTGCCCCTCTTAGTCTGTTTCCTTTATTAATGTAATAGAATGTTAGTATAAGGTTCTTGTAATAAGTGACTGATAAGCTAATACATGCGAAGAAGTTGATACATTTTATTGTTAGTTTTATTGTTACTAGTAGTATTTTAAATACTACTAGTATTTTAAATACTAGTACTACTAGTATTTTAAAAATAGATGCATGCAAACTTACTAATCATAAATACAATGAAAATGAAGACAACACAAAATACCATTTCACAAATATCAGACTGACAAAAATCAGTGAGTTAATATAAAACACTGATAAGGATATGAGGAAATGGAATTCCTATCCTTTACTGATGGAAAGTGAAATCTGTAAAATCACTTTGGAGAACAATTTGGTGTTACTTGGTAAAGTTGGACATGCATTTATCATAACATTCATAAATTCCTACTGTAGGCATATAAGCTTGAGAAACTCCCATATAGGTGCAAAAGAAGGTTTCTACAAGGATATTCATTGTATCATTGCTTGAAATAGTGAAAAAATAGAAACTATTGCCCTCAAATAGAAAATGGATGAACTGGGAATTTATTCATTTAATAGAATCTTTAGAGCAGTTAAAATAAATTTATCAGATTTATATGCATCAACATAGTGCTCAACCCCATGTTATGTGAACATAGAAACTGACAAAATAGTATGATAGCATTTATGTAAAATTTAAATAATACAAAAAATAGAAAGCAGAATATATCGTTTATGGATATTTATTATATATAAATATATACATATAAAATTTATATACACAAATATATTTATATATATTTGTATATATTTACATATATACATATATATTACACACATGTATATAAAAATTTTATAAAAATGCATAGGAACTATATACACACACTCTAACATAGTGATTTACATCTTGAGCGTGAGTAAGAGGAAAGGGATGGAGATGGGGAGTTAGCTGTATCTACAACAATTGGTTTCTTACCAATAAGAAAAAAGATCTAAGACAATATGGAAAAATGTTATTGGTTACTGAAAAATGTTGTCAAGTTGGTACACAGGTATTGATAATTTTGTTAGGTGTATGTTGATATACTTCATCATAAAATAATAGAAAACTTAAATATTTTAAAAGGCAATAATGACAAACAGAAAAAGCATTTGAAACGTGTAAGATGAAGGCCTAATGTATTTTTCCCCCATGTTTATTGAGATATAGCTGATATATACATCATGTAAGTCTAAGGTGTACAATGTGATGATTTGACATATGTATATACTGTAAAATGTTACTGTTTTCCAGTTTCACACCACTGGGATTGGAAAAGATACTTGATATAAGTTATGTGTTCTCGAATTGTTGAGACTTGTTTTGTGCCGTAACATAGGATTCATCTTAGCAATTGTTCCATGCGTATTTGAGAACAATATGTATTCTGCTGCTGTTGGATGGAGTGTTCTATATATGTCTGTTAGGTTCTTTTGGCCTATAGTGTTGTTGAAATCTGCTGTTTCCTTACTGATTCTCTGTCTGGAAGATCTATCTATTGTTGGGAGTGGGGTATTAAAGTCCCGACATATTATGGTATTGTTGTTTTGTTCTCCTTTTAGTTCTTTTAGTATCAGTTTTATATATCTAGGTGCTCCGACGTTGGGTGCATAAATATTTACCACACCACTGTCATATCCTTGGTGGACTGACCTCTCTATCATATAATGACCTTCTTTGTTTCTTTTAACCATTTTTAGCTTAATATCTATTTTATCTGATATAAATATAGCTACTCCTGCTTTCTCTTGCTTACCATTTCCTTGAAATATCTTCCACCCCTTTGCTCTCAGTCTATGTGTGTCTTTAAAGCTAAAATGAGTCTCTTATAGGCATCATATTGTTGGATACTGTTTTTTTATCCCTTCAGCCACTCTATGTCTTTTGATTGGAGAATTTAATCCATTTACACTTAACGTATTGATAATTACTGATTGGTAAGGACTTACTATTGTCATTTCACTAATTATTTTCTGGTTTTTAGATCCTTTGATCCTTGCTTCCTCTCCTGCTGTTTTCTTTTGTGATTTGATGACTTCTTGCGGCAGTATGCTTTGACTTCTTTACACTATATGTATCTACTACAGGTTCGTATAGGCTTAAATAAAACATATATATTACATCCTATTTTAAGTTGATAAAAAGTTTGATAGTATACAGAAACTTTATACAATTGTCCCTCAGTATTTGTGGGGAATTGGTTCTAGGACCCGCTATAGATACCAAAATCCGCAGATGCTCAAGTCCCATCATTGGCCCTCCATACCCTCGGTTCTGCATCTACAGATTCAACCAACCACAGATTGTGCAGCACTGTAGTATTTATTGAAAAAAACCTGCATGTAAGTGGACCTGCACATTTTAAACCTGTGTTGTTCGAGAGTCAACTGTACTTTTATTTCTCCCTCCTCATATTTTAGGTTATTCGTGTAATTTATGTATTTTTATAGTGTTCATTCAATAACAAATTACTGTGGTTATGTTTATATCTATTATGTTTGATTTTTTTTTTTTTTGTGGTACGCGGGCCTCTCACTGTTGTGGCCTCTCCCGTTGTGGAGCACAGGCTCCAGACGCGCAGGCTCAGTGGCCATGGCTCACAGGCCCAGCCGCTCTGCGGGATGTGGGATCTTCCCGGACCAGGGCACGAACCCGTGTCCCCTGCATCGGCAGGCAGACTCCCAACCACTGCGCCACCAGGGAAGCCCTATTATGTTTGATTTTTAACTTTCAAACTAGACTTGTAAGTGAATTATGCACCACCATTACAATAACAGAGGATCGAATTTTGACTATATGTTTACCATTACCAGTGAGTCTTACACATCCATATGTTTTTTTTCGTCTTTTTAAAAATTTATTTATTTTATTTTTGGCTGCATTGGGTCTTCGTTGCTGCATGTGGGCTTTCTCTAGTTGCTGCGCGTGGGCCTTCTCTGGTTGCGGTGAGCAGGCTTCTCATTGCGGTAGCTTCTCTTGTTGTGGAGCACGGGCTCTAGGTGCGCCGGCTTCAGTAGTTGTGGCTCTCAGGCTCAGTAGTTGTGGCTCACGGGCTCTAGAGCACAGGCTCAGTAGTTGTGGCTCACAGGCTTAGTTGCTCCACGGCATGTGGGATCTTCCCGGACCAGGGCTTGAACCCGTGTCCCCTGCACTGGCAGGCGGATTCTTAACCACTATGCCACCAGGGAACCCCATCCATATGTTTTTATGTTATTACTTATCATCCTTTTCTTTAAAAAAAAATTATTTATTTATTTGGCTGCGCTGGGTCTGAGTTGAGGCATGCGGGATCTTCATTGCCACGAGCAGGATCTTCATTGCGGCATGTGGGATCTTTAGTTGCAGCATGCGGGATCTTTAGTTGTGGCATGCAGGACCTAGTTCCCTGACCAGGGATTGAATCCGGGCCCCCTGCATTGGCAGTGCAGAGTCTTAACCACTGGACCACCAGGGAAGTCCCTATCATCCTTTTCTTTAAACTTGAAGAATGCCCTTTAGTATTTCTTGTAAGGCAGGTCTAGTGGTGATGAACTTCTTCAGCTTTTGCTTGTTTGGCAAAGTCTTTATTTTTCCTTCATTCCTGAAGGACAACATTGTTGGGTACAGCATTCTTGGTTGACAGTTTTTTCCTTCAATATTCTGAAAGGCTGTGCCACAGGCTGGGCTTCTTGATCAGGTTGGCTGCTTGCTGTGCTCTGATGTTGAGCAAGGTCACTGGCTGGCCTCGCTGGTTGGGAGGGGCCTCCATTTATATCTCATAGTTGGGTGGGTAAAGAAACTGTCTCTGTGGTTGGGAGAGTCTTTGTCTGGGCTCCATTGTGGGGTGAGGATGCAGGCTATGCTCTGTAGTTGAGTGGGACAATAGCTGGGCTCTAAGACTGCCCAGGGTTACTGTTCAGTCTTCCTGGTTATGTGGGGTCAGAGGCTAAGCTCAACAGTTGGGTAGTTCTGTTGGCTTGGTTCCCTGCCTAAGAAGGGCTGTAGTTTGGGCTTTGCGGCTGCCTGGCTTCCCCAGCTGGCCTTCCTAGATGGTCAGAATAAAGGCGATGCTGAGCTAGAGGGCAAGGATGATACTTTGCTTTCCTTCCCAGGTTGTGTGGTAAAACAAGCTCTACAGCCAGTACAGTCTGGGGACTGGGGACCCTAATCAGCAGAACTGCCAGCTGAGCTCCGTGGCCAGATGGGGCTACAGGCTCAGTTCCACAGATGGGCAGAGCTGTTGCCTGGGATCTCTTCTTAGGCACCACTGCAAGCAGCAATACAGTCCACCAAGATCTGAGTGCTGACTGCTGTCAGCCCCTCCACACCTTTCTACTTGATCACCAGTGGTCAAGCTCTGCAGATTCCCCCAGCAATCCCGGTGAGGTGAGACCCAAGTGGAAGTGTCCCACAATGCTGGGAGAGATGGATGTCCATTTGGGCTCCCTCTTCCCACTGGAGAAACCACAGGCTTGTGGGGGGATGGGGGCTCATGCAGTGTTGTGCTGGCCTGTGGGAGGGCTGTTGTGGTCAGAGTGTAGCTGCTCCTCTTACTCTTCTAATGTGGTACTTCTTGATCTCTGAGGTCTGGGGGGAGATGCTTCAGTCTCATCTACCTCCTGCATTCTGAGTTTTCACAATGGTTTCTTGTCTATGGATAGTTACTATCTGGCTTTCTTGTGAGGCCATCTGTTTGATGACAGAATCTGATCAAAAGTAATGAACTAAGACCTTGTAAACAGAGGATTATCACAGGGAATCAACACTGATCCTGACAAACAGGAGCATCATCTACAGCACTGGACTCCATTTCATAGTACAAGACGGTTGGCTGTTCTTTAGCACATTCCATCCATATCTCAGCAAAGTTCTGGAAGCCAAGAAAATCCAAGATCAAGGTGCCAGCAGGGTTGGATTCTTCTGAGGCCTCTCTTTTTGGCTTCCAGATGGCTGCCCTCTTGCTATCTTTCGTATGGTTGCCCCTCTATGCATGTGCCTAATGATTTTAATACATGAAGAGCTTTTACAATTAAAAAAGTCAACACCTCCAATAGAAAAATGGGCAAAGTACATGAACAGGCAACTCACAAAATAATTAAAATGGCCAGTGAACATTAAAAAATGTTCAATGTAACTACTAATACAAAAAATGAAATATTTTCGCCTCTCAGTTTGGCTAGGACTCAGAAGAACGATGATATCCGACAGTGTCTAGGCTGAGGGTACAAGGACGTACTCATATGTAATCTTTATGTAGGACAATTTGGCAATATGGATCAAAATCCTTAATGCATATTCTCTGACCCCCCAAATTATACTTCTCAATGTTTAATAGAAGACAATAATCAATTGTAGGGAAAGATGTTCTTTACAGTATTATCTGTAAGAGTAAAATACTGGAATAAACCTATGTAAGCAATAATAGATTACCTAAAGCAAATCATGGCTACATAATTAAATACTTGGAAAGCCAGTAAAATTCATTTGCAAGTTTCTGTTGATTTGGAAAAAAGCACTTAAAAAAAAGTATGACCAAACAATGTGTATAAATATTACAGTTTTTTTCATAAAATAACCACATATATATGTACCAAAACCAAAACAAAACCAATGATTATCTTTGGGTGGTGGGATTAAAGATAATTTTTGTGTATTCAACAAAATCCATTGTGCTTTTCTGTGTTTTTCAAATCGTTTTTCTCACTGAGCACATATTAATTTCATAATTAGGAAACAAGTTATTTTAAAAAGGAGAATGGGGAGAGAGGCAGAGGCAAGCTATCTGCTATTACAAGAGAGACTGCACTCTTAAAGAAGTAGCAATGGAGCAAAGGTAAATCTGAGATATTTACAAGGTAGAATCAATAGGTACTAAAGACTTAATTGGATGTTGGTTTGGTAAAGGATTGTGAAGAGTTTTTGACAATGCTCAGAATGCTGGCTTAAGTAACTGAATGGGATACTGGTGCTACAGATAAGGACAGAAGACACAGGAAAAGTATCTCCTTTGGGTGGAAAGATAAGGTGTCCAGTTTTGAACTTGTGGAGCCTGAGGTGCCTGTAGTACATCCTAGCAGCTAGGAAAGTGCTTGGCTAAAGTACAGTTTTATGACTTCTCCTTGAATAGATGCCTTATGTTTACTAATTTTTGATTCCAAAAGGCTGGTATCAGTGACTTGGACTATCTATTTGCCTCTAGGTTGCAAAGTTTGATTTCCCTGTTTTGAGAGACAGATATAAATTTCTAATTGAACATGATGAAAAGAATTGTGCTTCAGCAAAAGACCATGAATAGCCAAAGGAATCCTGTGAAAGAACAACAAAGCGGGAGGTATTACATTTCCTGATTTCAATCTATATTACAAAGCTACAACAATCCAAATAGTATGGTACTGGCATAAAAAGAGACATGTAGACCAATGGAACAGAATTGAGAGCCCAGAAATAAACCCATGCATATCTGGTCTATGAATATTTGACAAAGGAGCCAAGGATACTCACTGGGGAAAGGATACTCTCTTCAATAAACAGTGCTGGGAAAATCAGATAACTACATGCAGAAGAATGAAACTGGACCCCTATCTTACACCATTCCCAAAAAAAGAACTCAAAATGTATGAAAGATTTAAATGTAAGACCTGAAACCATGAAACTCCTAGAAGAAAGCATAGAGGAAAAAACTTGACATTGGTCTTGGCAATATTTTTTTGGATATGACACCAAAAGCACAAGCAACTGAAGCAAAATAAACAAGTGGGACTACTTCAAACTTAAAAACTTCTGCACATCAAAAGAAACAATCAAAAAAATGAAAAGGCGGCCTGCAGAACAGGAGAAAATATTTGCAAACCATATACTGGATAAGGGGTTAATATTCGAAAAAATAAGGAACTCCTACAATTCAATGGTAGAACCACAAATAATCCAATTAAAAAATGGGCAAAGGACCTGAATAGACAGTTTTCCAAAGAACATATACAAATGGCCAATAGGTATAGGAAAAGATGTTCAACATCACTAATCACCAGGGATATGCAAATTAAAACCACAACGAGATACCACCTCACACCTGTTAGAATGGCTATTATCAAAAACAAAATCACAAAACTAAAAAGCCCCCCAAACCAAGAGACAACATTGGCAAGGATGTGGAGAGAAAAGTGAACCTTTGTACGCTGTTGGTGGGGAAAGTATATTTGTAAAGCCACTATGAAAAACAGTATGGCGGTTCTTCAAAAGATTAAAAACAGAACCACCATATGATCTATCAATTCCACTTCTGGGTATATATCTGAAGGAAGTGAATCATTATCTTGAAGAGATACTTGCATTCCCATGTTCACTGCAGCATTATCCAGAATAGCCAACACATGGAAACAAAGTGTCCATCAACAGATGAATGGATAAAGAAAAGTGGTAAATACACACACACACACACACACACACACACACACACACACACACAATGAAATATTACTCAGCCATAAAAAATAAGGAAATCCTGCAATTTGTGACAATATGAGTGGCCATATAAGGCATTATGCTAAGTGAAATAAGTCAGACAGTAAAGGATAAATCCTGTATGTTCTCACTTACATGTGGAAACTAAAAGAGCTGAACTCACAGAAACAGAGTAGAATGGTGGTTGCCAGAGGCTGGGGTGGAGGGTCAGGGAAAGGGGGAGATGTTGGTCAAAGGGTACAAACTTCCATTTATAAGATGAATAAGTTCTGGGGATGTAACGTACAACATGGTGACTAAAAATAACAATACTGTATTACATACTTGAAAGTTGCTAAGAGAGTGGCTCTTAAATGTTTCGAAACACACACACACGGTAATTATGTAAGCTGATGGGAAGTGTTAATGAACGTTACTGTGGCAATCATTTTGCAATATATATGTGTATCAAATCATCACGTTGTATAACTTAAACTTACACAATGTTATATGTCACCCATATCTCAGTAAAGCTGGGAAAAAACAGAATTGCAGAGCTTCAGGGTTGATGCATTTCCTGAGCAAATTTCAAACCAGTGTTTTTTTCAAATTGCAATCTGCTTCTACCCTACACACAATACTGCTTTCCTACAACTATGCTAAACATTTGACACAGACAATATTTGCATCTTACAGAAAAAAGAATTCTGATGTTTGATAGCCGAAAGATATTATCTGGATATTCTGTTAAAGGATTTTTTTTAAATTTTTTTTTTTTTTTTTATCCCAGGACCTTGTGAAGTGTCTGGCACAAAGTGAGCACAAGTGATCATATTTTGAGGTGATAAATATTAGAGGATCCCTTAGATCTAGAAACTTGACTAAACTATGTAAAATAATGAGAATAAACACTGTTATTACCTCATCTTGGTTAGACACCCTCTTGCCTCTTCTATGCCAGATAAGGAGAGAACAGGGACATATGTCAGGGTGATGTGCCCTGCTCCAGCTCTGCCTTAGGGGTACAGGTCAGAGAATAGTGCCAAAGACTGTGTTGGAATGCTTTCCTCACAACTTTACAATGCTAGAGGTATAAACTGACAAAAAATGCACAGGTTGTAGCAGGGAGTGGTGTGAGATTTCCTGTCACTTCATATTTGAGAAGGTGAGAAAGAAAGCATGAAAGTAGTTAAACATGTTCTGTTTGCTTCATTAAGAAGATCTGAGATAAGGTTTGTGGTTCTACATATAGGGATCATCAAACCAGCCTGCAATGCATTATCTACAAGAAAACAATATTTAACAAAAGTGGTTCAAGTCAGATAAAGAGTGGCATGGTTTTGTACTGAAGTACTATAATTGTCAATCACCCTTTTTAAGCTACATGAGTTATTTGGCAAATTACCACTGTTATTTTTTTTCCCCAATAACCTTCTTCTTTTTACAAAGGATCTGGTAACTATAATAATATATGTAAAAATGTAGGTACTTTCTCCCGGAAGGCCCACCAGAATTGCATTGAAGCACTTGGCTGGACCTTCTGCCTCATCACAGCTGAGGCATGTGGCTAAGCTGTCTGGATGACAAGAATGCAGGGTTGCTGCAACACAGAGTAGCCCAAGGGAGAATGCTGGGGCTGAATGGCATTCATCAGCAAAGAGGGCCAGGTTCTACAATGACCAGAAGGACATGGGGAAATTGAATGGGATCAAACAACTGAGAGAAAGGCCAGGGAGGGTCAAAGTCAAGTGCTGTATGATAAATGGTTGTGGACCCAAAGGGCCTAGTACTCTCTGGCAATAAATATGCCTGGGGAAAGAGGGCAGGCAGATGGAAGGGACAAGTTAGCAAAGTAATCAAGGGTAAGAAAGATACTGAATGAAACAACTGTTTTCAAGAAAGCACTACAAGAGACCAGTGTAAAATTTATGAACTGTGAAAGAAGCAAATGCAGAAGAGGGCATTCTCTTTCTCCTATGAACCTACTATAAGCTTCAGAGAGTAACAAATTGCATGGGTTTTGGAAGTCAGAGATCAGTGCAGATCACAGAGGAGTTTCTGATAGGTGGGACAGGTAATTGATTAACACCAGATGGAACCCTGTTGGGAAATTAAATGTCCTACCTGATTCCAGATTCATGAGGGAAAAAGAATTCAGATGTCAAAGTAGGAATAAATTTCCCAGGAGAGAAGGTGGACCTTGGAAGGAAGCAGGGTTGACCTTGAACAGGTGTTAGGAATTGCCACATTTGTGTAGTGGAAAACATACAGCTGTTGGGAGTACAGCTAGACCTGAGTTCCAGTCTCAACTCTCCTACTTAACTTTTAAACTTATTCAGTACATAACCTTGGGCAAAGCACTTAACCTCACTGAGCAATTTCCTTACCTACAAAGTCTGTATTAGAAATCCTACACTTATAGGGCTGTAAAGCCTCTACTACAGTACCTTACACATAATGGGTGCTCCATAAATGATAGCTATTATTACTGTTTTAAATCTGAACCAAATTTATAACCAGAGATGACCTGAGATAGGGAAATGCTTAGAAATTCTTTGAGTTGGAAGGAGTTGACAGCAAAAAAAGTTATAAAAAGCTTGGACACTACCTATTCTAATATCAAATATCTAAATACCAAGAAAGACAAATGAGCTCTAACTGTAATGCTTTTCATTAATAGGATTTTCCTTCTCTCTACAAAATGTGGTATATTTTGTATTAGGAATTTGTGGATGGTGTGAGAAAGATTGCCATCACATTGGGCCCTGAGACTTAAATTATTTTAATATATATTTTTTAACAAAAAAGACAGTTTTAAGAAATCTAGAAATTTACCTGATGAGGTCCTGAACTCGACTGTTAAAAGCATCACCTTGTGAGGGTTTGCTTTTCATTTCCTGTGTTGATATTTTTGGTGTAATTGGCTGGCTGTTTCCATCTGGTCGATTGGCAATCAGGCAGCCAAAAACCACAGCACTGACTTTGAGAAGTCCAGTTGTCAAGCCTTCGAAAACTTGCTTATTTGTATTTCTTCCCAAAATAGCATTATTTTCATCTGGAACATAAACCTAGATAGAAAAAAAATACAGTAATTGTGTTTCAATAAAACCACCAAAAATGAACAGAGATGATATGGAAATTTTCTGGAATCATAAATAATTTTGAAATTATAGAGGTGCCATCTGAATGTTTGAGTATTGGTTCTAAGGTCAGATTGTCAAGTTCAAATCTCAGCTTTGCGCCCGCTAGCTGGGTGACCTTGGGTAGGTTGTTACTTCCAAGCTTCAATTTTCTCATTTATAAAACACAGATAATGACATTACCTATAACATAGGGTTCTTGTGAGGATTAAATGAGCTAATAACATAAAATGCTTAGCTTGTGCCTAGGTGCATAATAAGCACTCAATAAATATTAGTTATTCAATTGAATAAAGTATATTACAAATTTGTATAAACTCAGAAAACAAACCAGTTGGTAAACCGACAGCACTGTTTCTTGTTAAAGTGAATTTTTAAAATATCTAATCTAAATTCCTCTCTTAGGAAAAAATTTGCATTTCTTATTACAAAATGGTAAAATAGTTTTTTGCCTAATACATAGGGTCATATTGAGCTGTTTATTTATGGTTTACAGGAAGTAATATGCCTGTTAAAAGCTGGACAAGGAGTCAGAACCTGGGCTTGGGTTCTGGCCTTGCAGCTATACGTGATCTTAGACATGTTCCTTAACCTTTCTGTGTCTCAGTTTCCTCAACTGTTAAATGAGGATAATCTTAGTATCTAATGAATCAACATATGTAAATTCTTAGAACAATGTTTGGCACATAGGTAAGTCCTACAAAAGTGTCATCTGCTACTATAACTGCTACTCTTACTGTGATTCCTACTATTACCAGGAGTAAATACTACTGTGTGTGAACATCAGCTCTGGCAGAGAAGTACAGCTCTTGTAGAAGTACAGTGGCTAGATACATAATTATCAGGCTGGGAGCTCTGTGCCTTGGTATGTGATACTGGCTACATAAGGGCTCACTCTTCCCACGGAGAAGAGGGGCTCCTGAAGGCCTCACTACCAAGAAAGGGCAGAAACAAGAAGCTAAAGGTGGGGAGAAAGGAAGTTTGGACTTGGAATCAGATAGCACTGTAATTAAGTTCCAGTTCCTCCAGCACGTCACATGACTGCATGTAAATACTTCACATTTCCAAGCTTTGGGTTCTGTGTCTGTCTACCTGCTAGGACTACCATGAAGTTCAAATAAGATGACGAATGGGAAATCACTTGGTAAATTATTACTAATAACTTCACAAATGCACGCACTTAGTAACAACTAGTCTTTGCCTCATTCTCATTCTTTATCTGCACCAGTTCTATCAAAAGATAGAGGAATAAATGATCACTAGGATTCAAAAGGAAGATCTTCATAAACACAAGCAAATATTCCCTCCATTGTTTATAGTTGTTCATTTAGACATTCCATGAAAGTTACTTTTCTGAGAATAGCCTTGTTTAAGACTGTTGACCATCTCTAACCACTGAGCAATTCCTAAGCCAAAGTAATTACAGTAGAATCTTTCTGCAGTATGTGCTGATGGAAGTTCCCTTTGAAACTCTATAAAACAGTCACAGAGCTTCTTCAAGCTGTGACTAGCATAATCTAGCCTATCCCAATACAGAAGGTGGTATTAAGAGCTGAGTTTGAATCAAGGATTTCTGTATAAGTCAGGATAAGCTAGGTTATGCTGCAGTGAAAAATTCCTCAAAACTTTCAGTGGTTTCAAACAATAAAGCTTTATTTTTCATTCAAATGACATGTTCATCTGAGACTGGCTGGGGCTCCTGTTGTCCTTACTTCAGAGTCTAGGTGACAAAGCAACCATCATTTAGAGCAACAATGCCCAACAGAACTTTCTAAAATGACTGAAATGTTTCAATCTATACTGTTCTACATCTGCACTTGTCACCATGTGGATAACGAGTACTTCGAATGTAGTTAGTGTGACATGGGACTGAATTTTTAATTTTAGTTAATTTTAATTTAAATAGTGGCTAGTGTATTGAACAGTACAGAGGACTGTAGGTCACAGTGGCAGAGAGCAAAAAATATCTCTGGAGGGTCTTGTGTCAACATTAAATGAGCTGCCTGGAAATGACACATCATTTTTGCTAACAACTTATTGGCCAAAACAAATCACATAGTCCAATTCAACCACAAGGAAGACAAGAAACGTCATTCTACTATGTACTTGGTAAGAGGGGGAGAATCAGAACATCTGGTCCACAGCACTACCGACAGCAAAATATTGTTTCTTCTAGTATGACTATACAAATATTATTCAGAGTTAAGCTATTTAGTAAATGATTACCTTTACTTTCTTGTACAAATTTTTGGTTTCACTCAGATGTTGAATTTCTTATGTATGTATCACTAGTTCATTGTCAATCTTTCTGGTTAAAATGAAATTTCCTCTCAAGTTCAAACACATCAGGGATTGTTGATTCTTTTTCTCCCTCCAATGGAGACAATTGTCCTGAAACCGCCATCCTCCTGCTGTAATCTGGACTGGTTGCTCTCTAGGCATGCTACACAGTTCTCATTTTGAGATGCCCTTCATCTTCATCCTAAGAATTCCTTCCACCCCCACCCCTCAACCCCGAGTTAGATTCCTTTATTTCTTGGATTCCAAACAACTTCCAAAGAAAGGGTGCTTGGGAAGAAAAATTTTGAGACCTTGTAAGTCTGAAAGTATATTTATTTCATCCTTATACTTGACTGATAGTTTGGATGGATATAGAATTCTTGGTTGGAACTAATATTGGTTGGAACTAATTTTCTTTCAGAGTTTTTTGTTTTAAATAAATTTATTTATTTATTCATTTATTTTTGGCTGCGTTGGGTCTTCATTGCTGTGCGTGGGCTTTCTCTAGTTGCGGCGAGCGGGGGCTACTCTTCGTTGTGGTGTGTGGGCTTCTCACTGCGGTGGCTTCTCTTGCTGTGGAGCATGGGCTCTAGGTGCGCAGGCTCAGTAGTTGTGGCTCGTGGGCTCTAGAGCGCAGGCTCAGTAGTTGTGGCACACAGGCTTAGTTGCTCCGTGGCATGTGGGATCTTCCCGGACCAGGGCTCAAACCCTGCATTGGCAGGCAGATTCTTAACCACTGCGCCACCAGGGCAGTCCCTCTTTCAGAGTTTTTAAGGACTGTCCCATTGTTTCCTACTTTAAGTACTGTTCTTCATAAGTCCAATTAATTCCTAACGTTTTTGTACATGTCCTATCTTGTCCTCTCTGGAAACTTTTCGGCACTTCTTACCCCTGATTTCTTCTGTCATGGTATAGGTCTTCCTTCATTTTTTGTTCAAAAACTCAGTGGTCTTTTCAATCTGAAAGTCATGTGTTTCACTTCTGAAGAT
Source organism: Grampus griseus (assembly GCF_964374135.1). Taxonomy (NCBI): domain Eukaryota; kingdom Metazoa; phylum Chordata; class Mammalia; order Artiodactyla; family Delphinidae; genus Grampus; species Grampus griseus. The sequence goes on along the minus strand of NC_139018.1, from coordinate 118,909,500 downwards.
ATCTCTTGTATTACTTCTTTGCTAATTTCCTCTCATTTATTTTCTCTGTTGGATTTTGGTCCTGAACTGAGTCTTGAATTTTCTTGTATTTTTTTCTTCTGCTTTTCATATCTTTTTACTTTGTCCTACTTCTTAGGCAATTTCCTTAACTTTATTTTCCAGTCCTTCTGCTGAATTTTTCATTTCATCAATTGTATTTTTAATTTTCAGGAGTTCTTTTGGGCTCCCTGTTTTGTTTTTACAGTACTTTGTTTTTGCTTCATGGCTGCAATATTTTCTCATCTCTGTGAAATTCTAATTTTTAAAGATATTCTTTTGTATTCTGCATGGTCTTTGTTTCCTCTGAGTTCTTTCTTTGTATTTCAGGTTGTAGGCTTTCCTTAAATATGTGGTAATCTGGAGATTTCTGTTCATACTTAAGATTAATGCATAGATGGATTTCAGTGTTTCACAATCTAGATCTAATCACAAGCTGGATACAAAGTCAGCATGAGGGGCTCCAATTTGAATGAGTAAGCAGAGACCCTGCTGGGGAATCCCAACTGTCAATATTTATAGGTCTATTCTCCTGGGACAGTTAGTGTCACAAGAATGGAATCCTATGCCCTCTAAGCCTAGAATATATGACATGGCCTGCTCATTTTCTCAGAGGTTCATAGAAGAAGGGGCTGAGTGTCTCAGTGTTTAAGGAACAGATTTTCACTTAATCATTTTGTTTTTGTATGATTTCCATATGGCTGTACCTGGTGGCCCCATGTCCTGAGTAACTTTGGTTCAACCTCTTGTCTTCTGCCAGTGTTTGGGGAGGGGCATTCACTTGGCTGTACATGTAGCAGATGGGATCTAGGGCATCTGAACTGCCTCTTATTTAGACTTTCAACCAATCCTCCTCTTTCCAGCCCTACTTGTACCCTCATTTTCTGAGATACTTGGGAACTCTAATTTTTGAGCCTTCTGGGGTTATGTGGCACAGGTTTTCTTCCGGTAGGAAGACCTCCTGCTAATTGAGGTTTTAGCTTTTAGGCAACTGTTTTTCAATCATCTGCTTTCCAGATTAAAACATACTTGCTTTACTTTCCTTCCCATTCTCTCTGTCTTTGAGGGGTTAGAACTTTATCTGTTTATCTATTTACTATAATATTAGTGGGGGCCTTCAGAGAGAGAGAATGTAACTTGTGTGTTCAATTGGCCACATCTAAAAATTAACTCAATAAATCACCTAAAGACACAAGTTTCTTTTTCTTTTACAAACTACAGAAAGAATATGAGAAACACATTTCTGGGTAATGTCAGGGTTCTTCATACATCACAGATTTTCATATTCCTTTCTTTTCAAAAACCTTGTACTGATATTAAGTATTTCAAATAAAACACTATACATGTGCATTTAGCAATCTTTCACTTCTCTAGAAGTATTTTATCCAATAATTGCATCTTTTAAGAATATAGTTGAGAATCACAAAGACATTAAAGACTTCTGAGATACCCAAATTAGTGTCATTTATTTAATCACCTGCTCATCTAACATTTGAATATCTACTACATCCACGGTCAAAGGAATAAAGTGATGCTCCACTTATTCTAAGGGTCATTTAGACCCTGTATACTTTGATTTTACAAATAAGTGTAGAAAGCTGTGGTTTACTGGTTTATAGTAGAACAGAAAGAACAATATAAAAGAGAGGAGTGGTAGCTATTTTAGAGGTAGGCAGTAGCAAAATGTAACACTAATTCTGGAAGCATAAGAAAAAACAGATATAAGAATGCTAAAGGCACTGCAATGTGAGACATGTTATTTTTACTGGACTCACTCATCTTTATTTGCACTGAAATTATTATTTACTACAAATCAGTATAACAGTTTATGCTCAAAATGACAACCTTAAGATATAAAAAAAAAAAGCTAAATTATGAGCCTCACTTATTTGAGGGGGGGGCAAAGAAAAAAGGATGAAAACTAACATTTATCAAGTTTTTCTTCTATGCCAGATACTTAAGCACTTTCTTTATACCCTTACATTTAATTTTTGCAGATTAACATATCAAAGTTCAGAGATATCAAGCAACATGTCCAAGTTTCACAGCTAGTTAATAGAAGAGCTGGGACTTGAACTTGAGTTTATCAGACTCTGAAGCCCATGTGCTTTCTCTTACCCCACACTGACTTCCTCCCACTGGCCATCTCTTCTACTGAGGATTCTGGAGCAACTGTCTCAATTGGAGGGAGGTGAAAACTGATCATGGGCCAAACATTGCCTTTCTGATGTCTCTTCCATTAAAAGCTCTTAATTAGGGCTTCCCTGGTGGCGCAGTGGTTGAGAGTCCGCCTGCCGATGCGGGGGACACGGGTTTATGTCCCGGTCCAGGAGGATCCCACATGCCGTGGAGCGGCTGGGCCCGTGGGCCGTGGCCGCTGAGCCTGTGCGTCCGGAGCCTGTGCATCCGGAGCCTGTGCTCTGCAACGGGAGAGGCCACAACAGTGAAAGGCCCGCGTACCGCAAAAAAAAAAAAAAAAAAAAAAGCTCTTAATTAATTTGAACTTTATTCTTGACCAAAGGGCATGAAAATATTTTATTTAAAGGTTGTTGGAATAATTATGGGTGAAATATACTAAACTTATTATTCAGAAACCATAAATGTGGTTGAAGGACCAAATGTTACTTCTTCATCAGCCCCCCCAAAATAAGCTCAATGTAAAGTAAATCAGATACATTTTTACACTTTTCTTATTTTCTCTGTCCACAACTGACAACTTTTGATTTTTCTATTTCATTGGGGCTTTCTGCTTAATTTTAGAAACACCATTTTGGCAATTTTTAATAAAGTAAACAGAAATTGAAAAAATTCTCTAACCACCTGGCAATTATACGAAGAACACTTGTGGCCTTCAGGAGCCAAGCTTGCCATGGTGAACCCTGGGACCTCAGACCTCAGTCTAAAGTCCCTCACTGTACTGAACAGTCTTTTATTTTCTCACTGTGGTTTCCTATTTTCCAACAGTCTAAGCCCCTCACCTCATCATATTTTCGCCCCAAATTTGTTTTTTTCTCTCTAATCTCCTTATTTAATATTGATCCTTTCACTGCTGAGAATAGAGTTTTCTTTTGCTTGTAACCTTTGGTGAAGTCTTTGTCTCATAAGGACATTATTTTATTCAAACGGTCACAGAAATTCTCCTCACCCTTCTATATAGATTTTTCTTTTGCTGGTTTAAAGTCCTTTTACCACAATGTTTTAAATAGGAAACTGATGTTTCATCTAAGAAAGAATTTCAAAATTGACTGAATTAAAGTATGAAGGGGTTTATCTTCAGTTAGACAAAAGGTTCTTTCTAGTCTTCAAGAATGAGATTTGATAAAGAGAAACTTTAAGGAGAAGGTATCTACACTGTAAAGGATATTCTATTCAGAGCAGTACTCTGCACTGTTGTCTTTTGTCTAGTTGGGTATCACTGTTACTTGCCAGAGGTAAAGTAACTCGTTAACAGCCTGCTCTTTTGGGACACTTGGTAGATGAAATGCACACCTAGAGTTCTGATATACGCTTATAGACTAACACTTGAGTTTGCACTTCCTTCTAACACAGCTGCTGGGCCAAGGGCACACTGCAAGTTGAGGGGCCTGTCCTTTAGGAAAGGTGTGCAAGCAACATCCTCCCTTCCCCCCGTCCGCTGTCTATTGCACACCTGGCTTACCTGAGTCTGGAACACATTCCATCCTAGGGTGGGTGGTCTGTGGAGGGCAGGGGAAGGTTGCCTTCCCAGCATGCAGCAGTGCTTGTAACTACCACCTGCTGGTACGTACCAGGCCTGGCCTGGGAAAAAACAGAGCTATGTAGCTTTTGTCTCTTCTGAATCTGTCACTCCTGAGGCAGAAATCTAAAAACCACAATTTCTCTTCAATGGATGCAAGGTATTTCCTTTAGTATATTTCTTTAGAATACACTGGTGTGGTTATTATCTTACTCTCAAAGTAGCAGCAAACTATAAGTAATTTCATATAATACACTTATTTATAAAATTTCTCCTTCCTCTCAAAAAATATTTGGCTTTCTCAAAATTTGCAGATATTTCATATAGTTTTAGATCAAGAAAGAAACTTAGCATCAATTTTTTTCATTTTATATTTGAGGAAATAATGGTCTAGAGGAGAAAGAGACTTTCCTGAGAATGAAGAAACCATCAGGGCTAGAATAAGTACTGTGCTACTTCTCTAAACCTACTCCAAGGAGAAACCCAATATCTATAGGGCTAAGCTCTGAGGCAAAGTGTTTTAGCAAAATTAAATTAAAAGTCATTATCACTTTTAAAAGACGAGCTCACACTCTTTCTTTCCCCCACTACCTCCCACCATCAAAGTAGTTGTGAAAACTTTCCACATTCTTTTTTGCAATCCAGAAAGATGTTTTTATTAGTAGTATAAATCTATCCATCTGTAACATGATTCCATGAGACAGAAAATTAACTTGGTAATCAGTGGTAATTCTATCCAACTAATTTTCAGTATTGTGAAGTTGGGCTTAAGTATTTTTAAGTTGTAGAGTGTGTTCACAATGGTCAGAATATGAACTAAACTCACTGAGAACCAATAGGAGATTGTTTAGAAAGCTCCTGTCAAGTCAATGTCAGAGTATAGGGGAAAAAAAGGCAAAAAAATGTGGAAGGGCTCCAGCATCAGACACAGGTTTCCACATTGCTGGCACCATTTTATTTCCTTAGCTAAACTGTCTTCAGACTACAACAGTCATTTCACCATTGACATTTTATAAAACATCTATGCTCATGTTGTATTATGTATAAAAATAGAACTCATGAATGATATTTACCCTGATGATTTAATTGGCTTGAAAGCATGAAAAGAAATTACATATGAATGGCTAATAGTTTTCAACATTATCTTTTTTAAATTTCACAAACAATATCAAGACAATATTAAAGAGAATGTTGCATTTTATCCCAAATATTATTACCCTTTTTAATATATTTATGCCTTTCAGACTCTGTTTATACATTTTCCAAAAATCCTAAATAATATAGTTTCAGAAAGCTCTATAGTGCATGCCTTAGTGGTCTTGATGCTTGGAAATTTCTTTGTTACTAATGTTGAATTATATTATTTTTCTGCTCAAAAGAATCCCTGGCTTCTTATCTCCTGCAAAGCTAACGTCCAAAACCGCATAATGGCCAAAGAGGTCCTTCCTGATCTACTTCCCCAATTACCTCTCTGAATTCATGTATTACACTTTGTCTGTATGGCTCTTGCTCTGCTATTTCCTCTGCCTAAATACACTTCTCCCAGGTATCCTCATGATTCATTCCCCCTCTTCCTCTAGGTCTCTATTCAAATGCCATCTTATACATAAGCTTTTCCAGACTATCTCTTTAAAAGTTACATTCTTCTCCCCCAAACCCACTTCCCTTTCCTGTTTACTCAGCTTTATTTTTCTCCCATTGCAATGGTCTAAACTAGTATGTATTTCCTCTCTCTCCAAGCTAGAATATAAGCTCCATGAGGGCAAGATTTTGTTTTGTTCAATTCTCTGATCCTGGTGCCTAAACAACACTGGCTATGTAGGAGGTGTTAAAAAAATATCTTGTTTAATGCACCTAGATATTGATTTTCAATTTTAAAAACCCAATTACTGTAACATATTCAGAAGTTCTAAGTTAAAAATAAAACCAGCACTTAAGGGACTTCCCGGGTGGTCCAGTGGTAAAAAATCTGCCTTCCAACTGCAGGGGACGTGGGTTTGATCCCTGGTCAGGGAACTAGGATCCCACATGCCGTGTGGCAACTTAGCCCATGTGCCACAACTACTGAGCTCGCGCGCCTCAACAAGACAGCCCGAGTGCTGCAAACTACAGAGTCTCTGCACCCTGGAGCCTCTGCACCACAATTAGAGAGAGAAAAGCCTGCACACCACAACTAGAGAGAATCCCATGCACTGCAACAAAAGATCCCGCATGACTCAAGGAGGATTGTAAATGCCACAACTGAGACCCGACGCAGCCAAAGAAAGAAAGGAAAGAAAGAATAAAAACATGACATTAACAGAAAGATAGACAAGATGAAAAGGCAGAGGGCTATGCACCAGATGAAGGAACAAGATAAAATCCCAGAAAAACAACTAAGTGAAGTGGAGATAGGCAACCTTCCAGAAAAAGAATTCAGAATAATAGTGAAGATGATTCAGGACCTCGGAAAAAGAATGGAGGCAAAGATCGAGAAGATGCAAGAAATGTTTAAAGAAGAAACAAACAGAGATGAACAATACAATAACTGAAATGAAAAATACACTAGAAGGAATCAATAGCAGAATAACTGAGGCAGAAGAATGGATAAGTGACCTGGAAGACAGAATGGTGGAATTCACTGCTGTGGAACAAAATAAAGAAAAAAGAATGAAAAGAAATGAAGACAGCCTAAGAGACCTCGGGACAACATTAAACGCAACAACATTTGCATTGTAGGGGTCCCAGAAGGAGAAGAGAGAGAGAAAGGACCCGAGAAAATATTTGAAGAGATTATAGTCGAAAAGTTCCCTAACATGGGAAAGGAAATAGCCACCCAAGTCCAGGAAGCACAGAGAGTCCCATACAGGATAAACCCAAGGAGAAACACAGTGAGACACACAGTAATCAAATTGGCAAAAATTAAAGACAAAGAAAAATTATTGAAAGCAGCAAGGGAAAAACAACAAATAACATACAAGGGAACTCCCATAAGGCTAACAGCTGATTTCTCAGCAGAAACTACAAGACAGAAGGGAGTGGCATGAAATATTTAAAGTGATGAAAGGGAAGAATTACAACCAAGATTACTCTACCTGGCAAGCATCTCATTCAGATTTGATGGAGAAATCAAAAGCTTTACAGACAAGCAGAAGCTAAGAGAATTCAGCACCACGAAACCAGCTCTATAACAAATGCTAAAGGAACTTCTCTAAGTGGGAAACACAAGAGGACAAAAGGACCTACAAAACCAAACCCAAAACAATTAAGAAAATGGTGATAGGAACATACATATTGATAATTACCTTAAACATGAATGGATTAAATGCTCCAAGCAAAAGACACAGGCTCGCTGAATGGATACAAAAACAAGAACCATTTATATGCTGTCTATAAGAGACCCACTTCAGACCCAGGGACACATACGGACTGAAAGTGAGGGGATGGAAAAAGATATTCCATGTAAATGGAAATCAAAAGAAAGCTGGAGTAGCAATACTCATATCAGATAAAATAGACTTTAAAATAAAGAATGTTACATGAGACAAGGAAGGACACTACATAACGATCAAGGGATCAATCCAAGAAGAAGATATAACAATTATAAATATGTATGCACCCAACATAGGAGCACCTCAATACATAAGGCAACTGCTAACAGCTATAAAAGAGGAAACTGACAGTAACACAATAATAGTGGGGGACTTTAACACCTCACTTACACCAATGGACAGATCATCCAAAATGAAAATTAATTATGAAACACAAGTTTTAAATGACACAACAGACCAGATAGATTTAATTGATATTTATAGGACATTCCATCCAAAAACAGCAGATTACACTTTCTTCTCAAGTGTGCACAGAACATTCTCCAGGATTGATCATATCTTGGATCACAAATCAAGCCTCAGCAAATTTAAGAAAATTGAAGTCATATCAAGCATCCTTTCTGACCTCAGCGCTATGAGATTAGAAATCAATTACAGGGAAGAAAATGTAAAAGACACAAACACATGGAGGCTAAACAATACGTTACTAAATAACCAAGAGATCACTGAAGAAATCAAAGAAGAAATCAAAAAGTACCTAGAGACAAATGACAATGAAAACAGGACAATCCAAAACTTATGGGATACAGCAAAAGCAGTTTTAAGAGGGAAGCTTATAGCAATACAATCCTACCTCAAGAAACAACAAACATCTCAAATAAACAATCTAACTGTACACCTAAAAGAACTAGAGAAAGAAGAACAAACAAAACCCAAAGTTAGTAGAAGGAAAGAAATCATAAAGATCAGAGCAGAAATAAATGAAATAGAAACAAAGAAAACAATAGCAAAGATCAATAAAACTAAAAGCTGGTTCTTTGAGAAGATAAACAAAATTGATAAACCACTAGCCAGACTCATTGAGAAAAAGAGGGAGAGGACTCAAATCATTAAAATTAGAAATGAAAAAGGAGAAATTACAACAGACACCGCAGAAATACAAAGCATCCTAAGAGACTACTACAAGCAACTCTATGCCAATAAATGGACAACCTGAAAGAAATGAACAAATTCCTGGAAAGGTATAACCTTCCAAGTCTGAACCAGGAAGAAACAGAAAATACAAACAAACCAATCACAAGTAATGAAATTGAAACTGGGATTAAAAATCTTCCAACAAACAAAAGTCCAGGACCAGATGGCTTCACAGGTGAATTCTATCAAACATTTAGAGAAGAGCTAACACCTCTCCTTCTCAAACTCTTCCAAAAAATAACAGAGGCAGGAACACTCCCAAACTCATTCTATGAGGCCACCATCACCCTGATACCAAAACCAGACAAAGATACTACAAAAAAAATATAAAGAATTACAGACCAATATCACTGATGAATATAGATGCAAAAATCCTCAACAAAATACTAGCAAACAGAATTCAACAACACATTAAAAGGATCACACACCATGATCAAGTGGGATTTAACCCAGGGATGCAAGGATTCTTCAATATACACAAATCAATCAATGTGATACACCATATTAACAAACTGAAGAATAAAAACCATATGATCATCTCAATAGGTGCAAAAAAGCTTTTGACAAAACTCAACACCCATGTATGATAAAAACTATCCAGCAAGTGGGCATAGAGGGAACCTACTGCAACATAATAAAGGCCATATATGACAAAACCACAGCAAACATCATTCTCAATGGTGAAAAACTGAAAGTATTTCCTCTAAGATCAGGAAAAAGAGAAGGATGTCCACTCTCACCACTATTATTCAACATAGTTTTGGAAGTCTTAGCCACAGCAATCAGAGAAGAAAAAGAAATAAAAGGAATACAAATTGGAAAAGAAGAAGTAAAACTGTCACTGTTTGCAGATGACACGATAGTATACATAGAGAATCCTAAAAATGCCACCAGAAAACGACTAGAGCTAATCAATGAATTTGGTAAAGTTGCAGCATACAAAATTAATGCACAGAAATCTCTTGCTTTCCTATACACTAATGATGAAAAATCTGAAATAGAAATTGAGGAAACACTCTCATTTACCATTGCAACACAAAGAATAGAATACCTAGGAATAAACCTACCTAGGGAGACAAAAGACCTGTATGCAGAAAACTGTAAGACACTGATGAAAGAACTTAAAGATGACACAAACAGATGGAGAGATATACCATGTTCTTGGATTGGAAGAATCAATATTGTGAAAATGACTATACTACTCAAAGCAATCTACAGAGTCAATGCAATCCGTATCAAATTACCAATGGCATTTTTTACAGAACTAGAACAAAAAATCTTAAAATTTGTCTGGAGACACAAAAGACCCCGAATAGCCAAAGCAGTCCTGATGGAAAAAAACGGAGCTGGAGGAATCAGGCTCCCTGACTTCAGACTATACTACAAAGCTATAGTAATCAAGACAATATGATACTGGCACAAAAACAGAAATACAGATCAATGGAACAGGATAGAAAGCCCAGAGATAAACCCATGCACCTATGGTCAACTAATCTATGACAAAGGAGGCAAGGATATACAATGGAGAAAAGACAGTCTCTTCAATAAATGGTGCTGGGAGAACTGGACAGCTACATGTAAAAGAATGAAATTAGAACACTCCCTAACACCATACACAAAAATAAACTCGAAATGGATTAGAGACCTAAATGTAAGACCGGACACTATAGAACTCTTAGAGGAAAACACAGGAAGAACACTCTTTGACATAAATCACAGCAAGATCTTTTTTGATCCACCTGCTAGAGTAATGGAAATAAAAACAAAAATAAACAAATAGGACCTAGTGAAACTTCAAAGTTTTTGCACAGCAAAGGAAACTACAAACAAGGTGAAAAGACAGCCCTCAGAACAGGAGAAAATATTTGCAAACGAATCAACAGGCAAAGGATTAATCTCCAAAATATATAAACAGCTCATACAGCTCAATATTAAAAAAACAAACAACCCAATCCAAAAATGGGCAGAAGACTTAAATAGACATTTCTCCAAAGACATACAGATGGCCAAGAAGCACATGAAAAGCTGCTCAACATCACTAATTATTAGAGAATTGCAAGTCAAAACGACAATGAGGTATCACCTCAAACCAGTTAGAATGGGCATCATCAGAAAATCTACAAACAACAAATGCCAGAGAGGGTGTGGAGAAAAGGGAACCCTCTTGCACTGTTGGTGGGAATGTAAATTGATACAGCCACTATGGAGAACAGTATGGAGGTTCCTTAAAAAACTAAAAATAGAATTACCATATGACCTAGCAATCCCACTACTGGGCATATACCCAGAGAAAACCATAATTCAAAAAGACACATGCACCCCAATGTTCATTGCAGCATTATTTACAATAGCCAGGTCATGGAAGCAACCTAAATGCCCATCGACAGATGAATGGATAAAGAAGATGTGGTACATATATACAATGGAATATTACTCAGCTATAAAAAGGAACGAAATTGGGTAATTTGTAGAGACATGTATGGATTTAGAGACTGTCATACAGAGTGAAGTAAGTCAGAAAGAGAAAAACAAATACCATATATTAACGTATATATGTGGAACCTAGAAAAATGGTACAGATGAACTGGTTTGCAGGGCAGAAATTGAGACACAGATGCAGAGAAAAAATGTATGGACACCAAGGAGGAAAGTGGTGGGGAGGTGGGGGTGGTGGTGTGATGAATTGGGAGATTGGGATTGACATGTATACACTGATGTGTATAAAATGGATAACTAATAAGAACCTGATGTATAAAAAAATTAAAAACTAAAAAATAAATGGAAAGAAAATGAATAAAAACATAAAACCCCCCAGCACTTAAAAAACAAAAATGTACAGTACGTAGTCACCCTGGATGAATTTGTAAAGTGAGTAAAAGGAAGAAAGGAATTTTGCATGTTATCCCCTTCTCTATGCAATATTCTACTTCTTCTTCACCTCTTATTCCTAGTTCAGTTGCTGCAGTCTATGGGATATGTCTTCTATTTTCCCCACGTGACAGTTTAAGTTATGTGCCTCACTAAAGTCCCCAAACACCCTGGGCACACTCTGCTTTATTGCAGTACTAATTGCAATGAATTTTAAATGTCTGTTATCTCTCTTTTCTACTAGACCATAAGCTATTTGTCTCTGTAATTCCAGTGCCAACTACCTACTTGGTGCTTCTAAATATTTGTGGAATGAAAGAATGAGTAGGTTCTAGAGGCATTTACAAAGCAGTATTGGTATGCTGACGTTACTGTGCTGGGAGCTAGTAAGCCAGGGTCTCATTCTAGCTTAGCCATTATTACCAACATGATCTATGTGTCTCCAATTCTTTATGCATAAAATAACGGCATTTGGCTTTAATATTTATTGAGTCATTTGGAAGTAAGATGGTGAGAGAGGTACTTTTATAAGCATTTAACTCATTAAATGTTTACAGCAACCCTCTATTATATCTATTATTATCCCTATTTTGCAACTGAGAAAACAGAGGCTCAGAAAGGTAAAACAACCTGCACAAGATTGTGAAGTCAGTAAATGATGAAGCAGCTTCTCAAATTCAAGACATCTGATTCCACGTTTAGTGACTTATCCCAACATCACTGTATCTTTCTTAGTAGGAGGTTGCAATGATTACTCTCTAAGGCCTCTTTTTATTCTCAGATTCTTTGATTCTGTAGGCCTAATTTATTTATGATCATGAAGTTATTCAAGTAAAGCCATCTATTTGGAATACAAGCAAGGACCAGGGAACAAAACAAACAGACAAAAACAAAACCAAAAAACCAACGAACAAAAAAACAATGAAAAAGGAGATGGAATCAGGCATACTGATGCCAGTGAGAAAATAGTTAAGCAGTGGAAGTTGAGGTAAAAAATGACAGCACCACTATAAGCATCATCATAAAATACTAGAGGGAGGAACCCGAAGTACAGAAAATCAGAGATTCTCAGAGTGGAAAGCTCTGAGAATTAACTGAAAGCATTAACTGGTTCATCCTCCCAGATAATGTAGGGATTTCTCAATATGGGTCTGACACCCTCAGCCACAGGGTCTCCACCAACCATTCGCCAAGGCAGACCTTTCCAATTTTAGACAGTTCTAATTATTTATTATGTTTATGTCAATGTCTGTCCCTGCTCCTAGCCCTATCAATCTCCACTGACCCACTGGTCATTGGTCTTCTTATTCCTCTATGCAATCAGAATAGGTTTGTTCCCCTGTCCCTAGGAGAACCATTGAGAAATTTAAAAACAGTCCTCATGTATATTGAATCCCAGTTTCTTCATTTATTTCTTATTTTGCATGATTTACATTCTCTTTACCCATCAGGTTACTCTCTATTCTGCAGAGGGACTGTCATTCTCTTGTTCTACACACCATTCAACTATATGATATGACATCAGTTTTTTTCAGAAGTCATGTTTCACTCCAGATATACTAAGTTCATAGTCATCTAAAACCTATAGGTCTTTCCTCCAACCTTGAGTCTTTTTCACTGATGCAACAGAAAAGCTAGGTTACCACCACACCCTGCATCCTGTAGCTGATTTTTTTCAACCTAAATGCCAGTCCACCGAGATCTTTATCAGTCCTATTTCTATCACTCTAAAAACAGCCTATCCTTCCTAGTTTTGTGCAAATTTGATATGCCTGCATTCTATGCCTCTCATAGCCAGATTCCTACCAATACAAGGCTTAAGCCCAAAGGCTCTGAATGCACATAGCCAACCAAGGAACCCATGCTGGGGCACATCTTATTGAAATAGCTTTCATTCTCTTTTGGAAACTCAAACCATGCCATTTGTCAAATGGAAACCACTGTGGTTTATGGGTTGGGGGTTGGCAGGGTGTGAATGGGAGAAGTATATATACGTGTGTGTGTGCGCACACACATGTGTGCACACCCACACCTTCACAGATGGTAAATATCTGTGAAGGCAAAACACTGGGTTTCCTATCACATAAGTGTGGAATTCCTAAATAAATTATTTGGCATTTTGCAGCAAATAATGTCTCTTTTGCTCAAAGCTGCCATTCAAAATTCTATCGACCAAAAAACAAAAAATCATCCTTAAGTACAAGGGGCTCTTCTCTAATAAACCTGGTACTCTTCTCATTTTTCCTATCACAGATAATGGCACTACCATCCATCTAAGTACAAAATCCAGAAACCTTGGTCTCATCCTCCTTACCCTACATATCCATTACCAAGGTGAATATTTCTTGACTCCTCTATTTCGATGGCCATCCTAATAGTCCAAGTCACCAATAATCTCTCTTCCAGACTACTCTGATAATCTAATTGGTCTCTCTGAATCCATATTTGCCCCCCCCAAAAAAAAATCCATTTTAGATATCCATATGTATATCTGATCATATCTGATACCCTTCAGGAATGTATATTTATGATTAAAGTCACAAACTTAACTGAACCTACAAAATCCAGCATGCTCCAGCCCCTAAATCTACCTCACTTGCCCAAATTGACTGCCTTCACTTCTTGCTCACTAGGGTCCAGCCTCAGTGGCCTTCCTTTGGTTCCCTGAATTACACAACCCCTTTTCCACCTCAGAGCTCTCTTAGGAGCTATTCTCTCTGCCTAGATCATTCCCTCACCTGCCTTTTTGCCTAGCTAATAAGCAAAACCTAATCCTTCAGGATTTAGTTTAAATATCACTTCTTCATGGAGGCCTTTCTTGACCCTCCTAGCTTGGTCAGTTCCCATTTATGCTTTCCTAGTACCTTGTAAATATTCATTTAGCATGTAACACAATAGTAGTCACATAATTAATTGCATAATGACTATTCCTCATACCTGGTAAAATAGAAGCTCTACAAAGATTAGGACAAATGTATTTCATTCACTGTTCTATTCATAATACCTAATGTTCAGTTCTTTATATACTATAGGTGCTTAATAGATTTTTTTTTTTTTTTCCAGTACGCGGGCCTCTCACTGTTGTGGCCTCTCCCGTTGTGGAGCACAGGCTCCGGACGTGCAGGCTCAGCGGCCATGGCTCACGGGCCCAGCCGCTCTGCGGCATGTGGGATCTTCCCGGACCGGGGCATGAACCCGTGTCCCCTCCATCGGCAGGCCGACTCTCAACCACTGCGCCACCAGGGAAGCCCTTAATAGATATTTTTTAAAAGACTAAACAATTCTTTGAAAATGGTACTATTGTTTATCCCCATATTATAGGTAAGAAAACTGAGTTTTAGAGAAGTGAAGAAATTTGTTCAAAATTAAAAATTAGCTAATTATGGAGTGAGAATTTGTACCCAGGTAGTTTGATTCCAGAGCCCGGGCTATATGCCTTCTAAGGTATATGAGATACTTTTCAAGAAGCATCTTCCCTCTTACCCATTTTTATGTCTTTTTTTTATTGTGGTAAAATACACATAACATAAAAGTTACCATCTTCACCATTTTTTTAAAAAAAATTATTTATTTGGCTGTGCCGGCTCTTAGTTGTGGCACGTGGGATCTTCATTGTGGCATGTGGGATCTAGTTCCCTGCCCAGCAATTGAACCCGGGCCCCCTGCATTGGGAGCACGGAGTCTTATCCACTGGACCACCAGGGAAGTCCTATCATCTTCACCATTATTAAGTGCACAGTTCAGTGGTAATAAATACATTCACATTGTTGTGCAACCATCACCACCATCCATCCCCATAACTCTTTTCATCTTACAAAATTGAAACTCTACACCCATTGAACAACTCCCCATTCTCTCCTTCCCAGAGCTCCTGGCAACCAACATTCAACTTTCTGTCTTTATAATTTTGACTACTCTAAGCACCTCACAGAAGTGGAATCACACAGTATTTTGTCTTTACGTGACTGGTTTCTTTCACTTAGCATAATATCCTCAAGGCTCATCCACATTGTAGCATGTGACAAAATTTCCTTCTAAAAGACTGAATAATATTCCATTGTATGGATATACTACACTTCACTTATCCACTCATTCACTGATGAACATTTAGGTTGCTTCCACATTTTATCTATTGTGAATAATGCTGTTTTGAACATGGGTGTATAAATACCTTTTTAAGACTCTGATTTCAAATCTTTAGGGTATATACTCAGAAGTGAAATTACTGGATCATATGGTAATTTTATTTTTAGTTCTTTCAAGAATAAGTTCCTTAAAAGAAAACACTTTCTACAATGGTTGTACCATTTTACATTCCCACCAACAGTACACAATGGTCCCAATTTCTCCATATCCTCACCAAATCATTTGTTTTCTGATCTTTTTGACAATGGCCATCCTAATGAGTGTAAGGTATTATCTCATTGTAGTTTTGATTTGTATTTCCCTAACGATAAGTGATGTTGAGTATCCTTTCATGTGCTTATTGGCCATTCAAATATTTTCTTTGGAGAAATGTCTATTCAGGTCTTTTGACCATATTTTAATTGGGTTTTATTTTGTTGTTGTTGTTGAGTTTTAGGAGTTCCCTATATATTCTGGACATTAATTCCTTATCAGATATAGGATTTGCAAATATTTTCTCCTAGTCTGAAGGTTGCTTCTTTACTATGTTCACAGTGTCTTTTGATGCACAAATTAAAAAAATTTTCACTCAGTCCAATTTGTCTATTTTCTTTTGTTACCTGTACTTTTAGTGTCATACACAAGAAATCACTGCCAAATCCAATGTCATGAAGCTTTTGCCCTATACTTTCTTCCAAGAATTTTATTGTTTTAGCTCTTATATTTAGGTCCTTGATCCATTTTGTCTTAATTTTTGTATATGGTGTTAGGTAAGGGTCCAACTCTTTTGCATGTGGTATTTAGTTTCCCCAGTACCATTTGTTGAAAAGACTGTCCCTTCACCATTGAATGGTCTTGGCAACATCAACAAAAGTCACTTGATCATATATATGAGGGTTTATTTTGGGGCTTTCTATTTTATTCCATTAGTATATATGTCTATTTTTATGCCGGTACTACACCATTTGATTACTGTAGGTTTGTAGCTAAGTTTGAAATCAGGAAGTGTGAGTCCTCCAGTTTTGTTCTTTTTCAACGTTGTTTTGGTTATTTGAGGGTCTCTTGATTTTCCACATGAATTCTGGAACAGGTTTTTTTTCCCCACAAATACATCATTGGGATTTTGATACAAATTGCATGGTACACACAGATTGCTTTAGCTAATATTGACACCTTAACAATATTAAGTCTTGTAATCTGTGAACACAGAATGTGTTACGACCTACATATGTCTTCTCTAGAATCTTTCAGCAATAGTAGTAGTTTCCCTTGTACAAGTCTTTCACCTCCTCAG
The DNA here is from genome assembly GCF_964374135.1 of Grampus griseus. Lineage (NCBI taxonomy): Eukaryota > Metazoa > Chordata > Mammalia > Artiodactyla > Delphinidae > Grampus > Grampus griseus. The sequence goes on along the minus strand of NC_139018.1, from coordinate 118,892,957 downwards.
TTAAGCTAATTCCTAAATATTTTATTTTACTTGATGCTATGGTAAATTGAATTGTTTTGGTAATTTTCTTTATAGATTGTTCACTGTTTGTGTATAGAAATGCAACTAATTTTTGTTTGTTGACTTTGTATCCTACTACTTTGCTGGATTCATTTACTAGTTCTAACAGTTTTTTCTTTTGTGTGGAATCTTTAGGGTTTTCTACATATAAGATCATAACAGATAAAAACTGAGATTATTTCTTCCTTCCCAATTTGGATGACTTTTGTTTCTACTTCTTGCCTAACTGCTCTGGCTAAAACTTCCAGTACTATGTTGAATCGAAGTAGTGAAAGTGGACATTCTTGCCTGCTCCTGATCTTAAAGGAAAAGCTTTCAGCCCTTCACCACTGAGTATGATGTTTGCTGTAGGTTTTCATATATGAATTTTATTATGTGAAGATTCATTTTTGTTCTTAGATTCCATATATATGCGTTAGCATATGGTATCTGTGAAGGTACTTTCCTTGTTTCTAGTCTATAGAGAGTTTTTTTTTTTAATCATGAAACGGTATTTTGTATTTTGTCAAATGCTTTTCTGTATCAATTGAGATTATCATGTGTGTTTCCTTCCTTCATTCTGTTAATGTGGTGTATTACACTAATTTATTTTTGTATGTTGAAACATCCTTACATTCCAGGAATAAATCCCACTTGGTCATGGTATATAATCCCTTTAATATGCTGCCGAATTTGGTTTGGTAGTATTTTCTTGAGGACTTTTACATCAATGTTCATAAGGGATATTGGTCTGTAGTTTTATTTTTTTGTAGTATCTTGTCTGGCTTTCATATCAAGGTAATGCTGGCCTCATAGAATGAGTTAGGAAGTGTTCCCTTCTCTTCATTTTATTTTTTTGAAAAGTTTGAGAAATATAGATATTAGTTCTCTAAAATGTTTGGTAGAATTTGCCAATGAACCTATCAGGTACAGGGCTTTTCTCTGTTGGAAGATTTTAAATTGCAGATTATATCTCCTTGGTTATAGGTTATTCATATTTTCTTCTCCATGATTTAGTCTTGGTAGGTTCTGTGCCTCTAGGAATTTGTCCACTTTGTCTAGCTTATCCAATTTGTTGGTGAACAACTGTTCACTCTAATCTCTTATAATCCTTTTTATTGCCATAGAATTGGTAGTAAAATGTCCTCACTTTCATTTCTGATTTTAGTAATTTCAGTCTTCTTCGTCTTCCCCTTTTTTTCTTTGTCCATCTAACCAAAGGTTTGTTAATTTTGTTGATCTTTTTTGAAAAAAACAACTTTTGGCTTCATTATTTTCTGTATTGCTTTTCCATTCTTTATTTAGTTTTTTCCTGCTCTAGTCTATATTATTTTCTTTGGGTTTAGTTTGTTCTTGTTTTTCCAGTTCCTTAAGTTGTAAAGTAGGTTGTTGACTTGAGATCTTTCTTATTTTTTAATATAAGCATTTATAGCTGTAAAATTTCCCCTCAGCACCACTTTTGCTGGTTCCCTTGTTTTCCTTTTTTTTTCAATTTCATTCATCGCTAAGTATTTTCTAATTTCCCTCGTGATTTCTTCTTTGATCCATTGGTTGTTTAAAAGTGTGCTGTTTAATTTCCACAAATTTGTGAATTTTCCAGTTTTCCTTTTGTTACTGATTTCTAACTTCATCCCACTGTGTTCAGAGGAGATATAGTATCTGTCTTTTTTAACCTATTGAGACTTTTTTGTGGCCTAACATATGGTCTATCCTGGACAACGCCCCATGTGCACTTGAGAAGAATGTGTATTCTGTTGTTGTTAGGTAGAGTGTTCTGTATAAATCTGTTACAGCTACTTGGTTTAATGTGCTAAGTCCTCTATTTCCTTACTTATCTTGTGTCCGGTTGTTCTATCCATTATTGTGACTGGGGTACTGAAGTCTCCAACTATTATTGTAGAACTATCTATTTCTCACTTCAATTTTGTCAGTTTTTGCTTCACATATTTTGATATTAGGTATGTAAATGGTTATAACTGTTATATCTTGCCATATTGAAACTTTCCAAAAATATATAATGTCTTTTTTTCTTGTAACCTTTTTGATTTAAAGTCCTCTTGATCCAGTTTTAAGAATCAAGCATTTTCTTATTTTATCTCCATTATTTTTATCTGCATCCACATACTTCATTACACAGAAATAGAGAGAATTTAAGACAATATAGAAATGAAAATGCAATCACAGAGTTAAGATATATAATTCTAGTCTGAATAACTTCCCTCTTGGTCACAATATGTTGGAAAATAATAGCAAGTAGAGTAGAACTATATCCAAGATGGCCTCCTTCCAAGGGATTTGTTGAGAATTTTAGGGTCAAAGGCAATTGGTCTGGAACAATTTTAAAGGAAGAATATTTATATTATTTTCTCCTTTCCCTATTCCAACAAGGTGCTATGTACTTATCTCTCGTCTGACTCTGATGTTGTACTGTAATTACTGATTCTTACGTCAGTTGACTTACTATATTGTAAATGTGTTAATCTCAGAAATATATATTTTTAAGATGTACAGCATGATGAATTGATATACAGAGTGAAATTACTACAGTCAAGTTGGTTAACATAACATCTACTCACATAGCTACCATTTTTTTTTTGTGATGAGAACACCTGAAATCTCTTAGCATATTTCCAGTATTCAATACAGTATTATTAACTATAGTTATATATTGTACATTAACTCTCTAGACTTATTTATCCTACATAACTATAACTTTGTACTCTTTGACCAACATATCCCAATCTCCCCCAGGCCCCAGTCCCTGATAACCACCATTCTACTCTCTGCTTTTATGAGTTTGACTTTTTAAGATTCCACATATAAATGGATTATATAGTATTTGTCTTTGTATGCCTGGTTTATTTCACTTAGCATCACCACATCCTCTGAGTTCATCCATGTTGTCACAAATGATAGGATTTCTTTTTTTTTTTCTGGTCGCGCTGAGCAGCATGCAGGATCTTAGTTCCCCAACCGGAGATTGAACCCGTGCCCCCTGCATTGGGAGCATGGAGGCATAACCACTAGACCACCAGGGAAGTCCCAGGATTTCCTTCTTTTTTAAGGCTGAATAATATTTCATTATACCTATCTATCTACCACATTTTCTTTATCCATTCATCTGCCAATGGACACTTAGGTTGATTCCATATCTTAGCTATTATGAATAAGGCTGCAATGAACATAAGAGTGCAGGTATCTCTTTGAGATATTTATTTTATTTGGATACATATCCAGAAGTGTGATTTCTGGAGTCACACTTGAAGTCATTTAATTTCTAGTGGACATTTAAAGGACTTTCTGGAATACAGCCTAGTAAATGGCAAGAGACCGACACAGCCTAAATAAAATTCACACAGAACAGAAAAGAATATTTCACTTGCTGTGACAAAAGTGTCAGGAGTGAAAGGAGTGAGGCACAACGAGGAAAATAAATAAGCATCATAAATGGGATGCTGGGCTACACATGCCTAAATATTTAATTAGGCCCTAAGATGATTTGAAGGCAGCACAGAACAGCAAGGCAGGATGTTGAAAGACTGTTGGATTATGAAGCATGAAGAAATATGTTCAGGCTGGGTGAGCTGGCATGAGTTTTTTTAACTCTTTAATTTAAAATAATTACAGATTAATTGGAGACTGCAAATGAAAGTGTAAAGTGGTTCTATGTACACTTCCCAGTTTCCTCCAATGATTACATTTTATATATCAATAACTGTAGTATGATAGCAAACCCAGGAAATTGACATTGGTACAATGTGTGTGTATAGTTAGTTCTATGCCATTTTATCACCTATGAAAACTAGTGTAACTGCCACCACAGTCGAGATACAGAACTACTTCATTACCACAAAAACATCCCTTTATGGTCACACATACATCCTCCTCATCTATTCTTCACTGCTGGCAACCGCTAATTCACTTTCCATCTTTATATAAAATTTTATCATTTTGAGAATGTTATATAAATGGAATCATTTAGTATATGACCTTTTGAAACTAGCTTTTTTCACTCAGCATAGTACCCTTGAGATCTACCAAGCTGTTGAGTGTATCAGTAGTTCATGACTTTTAATTGCTTAATAGTATTCTATGGTATGGATGTACTAAAGTTTAACCATTCCCTATTAAAGGACACTTTGGTTGTTTCCATTTTTGGCTATTACAAATAAAGTAGACTATTTATATTTAATGATAAGTTAGGACCTAAGTCCATCATTTTATTTTTTGTTTATCCTGTTTGTGGCCTTTTCAGCTTTTCGAACCTATACATTTATGTCTTTTGCCAAATTTAGGACAATTTCAGCCATTATTTCTTCAAATACTTTTTTAGTCCTGTCTTCCCTCTCCTCTCCTTCTGTGAGTTTGATAACATGAATATCTGTTCTTTTGTTATAGCCCCATCAGGCCCCTGAAGCTCTGTTAATTTTTTTTTCAGTCTATCTTCTCTGTTGTTCAGATTGGGTAATTTCGATTGTTCCTCTTTCCTCTTTCCTCCCTGTTCTGTTGTTGAACGCATTCCCTACATTTTAAAGTTGTGGTTATTATAGCTTTAAGTTCTAACATTTTCATTTGGTTCATCTGTATATCTTCTATTTCTTTGCTGAGGCTTTCTATTTTCCATTTGTTTAAGCATCTTTGTAATTGCATGTTGAAGCGTTTTTATGATGGCTGCTTTAAAATCCTGTGAGATAATCACAACGTATGTTGGCTCTCTCTTCTCAATCAGGTATAGGTTTTTCTGGCTCTTGGTATGATGACTGATGTTTTAAATTATATCTTTGATGTCTTGGGTATTACAAGACTCTGGTTCTTATTTAAATCTTGCATTGTAAAAGGCCTTCTCTGACACCGTGCTGGTATGGGGTAGGGTATGCCACCTTGTTACTGTCAGGTGGGGACAGAAGTGCAGGTTTCCTGCTTGGCCTTTACTGACACCCTTGGCGGGGGAGGGTGCCCCATCATTGTTGGGTGAGGGTAGGAGTTCAGGCTCCTCACTTAGTTTTCCACTGATACCACACTGGCTTGCTGGTTTGGAGAGGGAGAGGTAGATGTTACTGCTCCCCACATGGCCTCCACAGGAAGGTGGTGGGGCTTGTTACCTCAGGCAGGTGGTAAGGGTGGTAGGATTTGTTACTAGAGGAAGGTGGTAAGTCCTGGCATCCTACTTGGCCCTTTCTGATGCCACTCTAGTGAGAGAGAGAGTGGAGTCTCACTACCTCTGGGTGGAGTGAAAATTCAAGCTCTCAGCATGGTCTGTGTTTACCCTGGTGGGATGAGGGGGGCTCATTACTGCTAGGTGAGGATTAAAATCCCAGTTTCCCACCCAGCCTTCTCTGAAACCACCATGGTAGAAGGGCAATGCATGAGTGCTTAACCCCTTCTTAAGGCCTCTGATTCTTCCAGAGAGTAACAGCCACTGTCACTGTGCAGGGATTTTTCTTACAGTGGTAACAGAAGTAGTGAAAGAGGCAGTAGGGACAGTAATAGCTTATACTTAGTGAGCACTTAACAATGTGAGATACCAATGCTAACAGCTTCACCTGGTTCATTACACTTAACCCACACAATATTGCCAAACAGCAGCATTGCTACTCCTTTTTCAGACAAGAAAGCTAGGGTTTAGAGAGGTTATATTATGGCCGAGTCAGGATTTCAATCCAGGCAGTCTCACTGCTAAGCCTGGGCCTTAAAACTACTTTACTATACTGTAAAGTATAGTAAAGTAGGATTAAAGGATTAATCAAGATGACGTGTGAAAGTGCTTGAAAATTAGAAAGCACTAAACAAGTGTGAGGGAATTTTTATTACCACTTTTCAGAGTACTTTGACAAGTGACCATGATTAGGTAAATGAAATTTCAGGCTTCATCCAAAGCTAATGAATCATTTATACACTGTTTTCCACTGTACCAGCTACCCAAAAGATAAGTTTCATATTCCGTAAAAGCTGCAAAGCACCTCTGAATGAAAGTTTTAAAGGTAGAACTTTAGGGAAATACATGTACAGACTATTTTCTCATAGGTATTTTTACATTTTTCACATATAGAAATGGGAGCTGAATTTTGGTTTAATCTCTTTAGATAGGTTTAAACAGAAGTTGTGAGGCGAGAGGTGTTATGGATAATCACTGAGCCATGCTATCTACTTTATAGGAAGGAGATTAAGTTGTGGAGGAACCCTTTAAATAAATAGTTATATGTAGATCATGAAGTAGACAAATTCACATGAAAAAGGAAATGTATATCATTCACATTTCAACTATATTTGAAATGATGTATAATTCTCTAAAGCACATTAGCTTACAACACTGTTGCATTCATTTATCATTTTTCCAATACTACGTCCTAAGCTCTGTGATAAGCTCAATGGGTGAAGATAAAGACACAGTCCTGCTCTCAAAAGTTCATAGGTAACTAAACTGTAATTAGAATTCCATGTAATAAGTACAATCCTAGAAGTAAACTCATGGCACTGCGAGGACTGGCACAAGGAACAGTGTGGAGGAGGTAACTCCTGGGCTGAGTCTCACAGGAAGAGAAGAACTTAGCTTGCAGGGGTCTCGGTGGTGTGGGGCAGTACAGTACACAAAAGGACACAACATGAATGAAGGCCTGAGAGAGTGCGGACATCTAGGGAGCTACGGGTTGATGGGTGTAGCTAGAGCAGCAGGAAATGAGACTGTCAGATCACACAGGCCTGGTATGCTTCATTAAGGATTTTGGTTCTTAACCCTGAAGGTGATGGGTAAGCCAATCAAGGATTCATTTTAGAAATAGGACTCTTGTCATAATGTGGTGTTATGGAAGGGATTAAAACTAAATGCAGGGAAGAAGCCTATTATATTGCTACAAATGAGAGATGATGGGGATTGTAGAATAATCTGATTAACTGCATATCTGGTGAATGGGGAGGAAGAGGAGCGAAGGGAGGTATGGTTTTAAAACATTTCCTAGGTTTCTGACATAGACGGTAGTTTATTTATCAGGGTAGGGGGGAGGTAAGGGGGGAGGACAGGCCCAGCTTTGGGCATGCTAAGTTTCAGGTACTGGGTATGGAGATGCTGATTTGGGATCGTCAGTGTGTGGACAACAGTTGAAGTCATAAACATAAAACTGTCCATGAAGACTGTACAGCTTGAGGAGGAGGAGGAGAAAAACTCAAAAGGGAATCCTAGGAAACATCAACATTTGCAAAATGGTCCTCTATGAGGAAAGTCCAGAGGGAGATTTTACACAAACCAAAGGAGGGGAGATTTTTAATGTGGAAGTCACTGGTGATCTTGGTGAAAGCACTCTGAGTGAAATGGTGGGAGAAAAAAGCCAAACTACAGTGGGTAGAAAGTGAATGTGTAGTGTGGAAGAGAAAAAAGTGGATGCAGACAGCTCTTTAAGATGCCTGGATGTGACACACAGGGGTGGTAAGTATGACCAGAAGCCAATGAGCTGTCATTTCTTTTCTACTGGAAATACAAGGATGCCTAATGACAGCAATACAATAAAGCTGATGATGCTGGCATTTTACAAATGATAGCTTAATCTTTGGCAACTTGGTCAAAAACAAATGCAGGAATGAAACAGAGAAAAATACAAAAGTGCTAGTCTCAGGATGGGTAATCTGATGTAACATAGAAGCCACATTTTCCCAAGTTAATTATAGGCAACAATAAGTAGTTTTCAAAATTATGTCACTTATTTGTTCTTCTAAAAATACCTATGAAATATCTATCAAACTGTATGTGAAATGCACAATTTAAAAAAGGGTTTTGGTCTTCCTCTTTCACAACTTTCGCTTGGGAAACAAATCCCCCCTGACATTTCTCATTGCACACAGTAAACCTCAAAGGAAGGGAGAGTACATATGATTTGAAAAAAGTCTTTTAGACAGTCTGATCTGCATTCCCACACCTTAGATGAGACTTCTTGCCCTAGAAAGGTACTTCAGGAAGGCAGGTCAGTTCAATTCGGTAAATGTTGGTTTACGTGCCTCAATGTGCCCAACACAAGGTGTGGAAGCAAAAGCAATGGGTTTTAGTATAGCTCCCCCACTAACTTTGTGACCTTGCATGAGTTATTTAACCTTTTTAAGTCTGTGGCCTCACCTGAAACTTGAAAGGGTTGTATGAGAGAATCCTTCAAGTTCTTTACAGTTCTTTATATTTTATGATTTGTTGACAAGTGGGTCAAAGGTTGCTAAATTAGACATTCTTTTCTCTCTACCTGGTGATTTTTAAGAGCATATGCAAAGTTTTCCTTCCACGCTTCCTGCTCCAACCACTTACCACTCTGTTCCCACCTGCCTAATTCCTACTTAGGTTCAGCTTCCAACAATACTTCCTCAATGAAGCCTTCTCCAACCTTCCTGTTAGGAAGGAATCGCTCCTTCCTCTGACCTCTCAGAACATCCAATCTTTACTTTGCTTATGGCACTCTTTGCTTTGGCATTCATGTCTTATTTTACTAGACCAGAGGATGGCAAACTTTTTCTATAAAGGGCTAGATAGTAAATATTTTATGCTTTGCCGTCATACCGTCTCCATCACAACTACTAAACTCTACCATTATAGGGAGGAAACAGCCATATGTAACAAACGAGTGTGGCTCTATTCCAATAAAACTTTATTTACAAATAGGTGATTGTTTGGCCGGTATGTCCTAGTTTGTTGACCTTCGTGCTAGACGATAATGCTCTTGAGAGCAAGCTCCACACCATATTGTCTCTGCATTCCTTGTGATGCCTAGTATAACATATTCTTGCCTAAAGATGGCACACAAATAGATGGAATAAATTATGTACACTTAAAATGGGAGGAAAGAAAATCAATAACCATTCCCTCTATGTTATTCATTTCAAGAAAAAAAAGAGAGAGAATCGATATAAAAGCATAAGAAGATGGTGTAGCCCTTCAATAATCTAATCAGTGTCTTTACATTGCTGCCTTTTAGACAATACTTTTCCCTTTCTAAATCTAGGGCAAAAAATTAAATTTCAATGCCAATGGCCCTTACAATGCCAAAAGCCAAAGGCCCTTCTGCATATAACAAAAGCACATTTCCTCCAATTTTTTGTTTTGAAAAACGTCAAGCTGTTAGAAAAGCCAAAGAATATTAAACAATGAACTATACTCTACCTAGATTCACCAACTGATATCATTTTGCTACATCTGCAAAAGCACGTTTCAAAAATAAATTTTATTGTAAACTGCACCTATTTTAAGTGTAACTTGCAACAAGTTTTTTTTCTGAGAAAATTTTAAAGTTTTGCTTCTTAAACATTTGGGGAAGAGTGTTTGCCCAAGCATACCATGACATCCAATATCCTTAAAGGAAAATATTAATGTATTTGATTACATAGAATGAGTAACTTCTATACCGAAAAAGACAGTATAAGCAAAATTTAAAGGAAAAGGAGACACCAGATGCTAGGAGAAAATGTTAGCAACAAATCTATAGAACAGGAATACAAATATATAAAGATAATAAATAAAAAATTTAATGTGTGAACAGAATTTAAGAAGACAACTCAATTAAGATGGATAAAGGATGTGAAGATATACAAATGACCAATAAATATATGCAAAGATATGCAATCTTACTAAGTTATCTAAATTTATCTAAAACATTAGTGAGATTCCATTTCAGTTTAGCAGATGGGCAAGTATTTTAATATACAGAATATATCTACATTGTAATATCTGATGTTGGTAAGTCAGTAAGTTTTGACAAATATGCACCTCTATAAGAACCATCAAGGTAGAGAACATCTTCAGCACCCCGAAAAGTTCCCTTGCGCTCCTTTGAAGTCAATGTTCTCCTCCACCCCCAGGGCTCTAGGCAACCACTGATCTGCTTTGTGTATCATAGATTATTTTGCATTTTCTAGAATTTCAAATAACTGGAATCATAGAGTAGGTGGACTTTGAATCTGGCTTTTTTTTTTTTTTACTTTGAATAATGCTTCCCTGAATTCTGAATAATTCATCCATGCTGTTGAGTGTATCATCAGTCCATTTCTTTCTGTTGCTAAATATTATTCCATTGTATGGATATACCACAGTTTGTTTACCGTATCACCTGTAAAGCCTGTCCGGAGCACAGGGTCCGGACGCACAGGCTCAGTAGCCATGGCTCATGGGCCCAGCCGCTCCACGGCATGTGGGATCTTCCCGGACCGGGGCACGAACCCGCGTCCCCCATCAGCAGGTGGACTCTCAACCACTGCGCCACCAGCGAAGCCAAGCAGGTTATCTTTTAAGGAACAAAACTACATACTGAAGTGTGGTCTACATTAAGACTCTCATTTGCTGCGGTCAGAGGTGTTAATGAGACCTAATATTGCTGCTTTTCCTCTCTACACACACTGCTTTCATAGGTGAGAATGAACTGAGCAAGAGCAGAGGCCCACCATAAAGAATGCTTTTAGTCTATTTCCAGTATCTCATAAAACCCCAAGAGGACTGGGAAAGGGCATAGAAACAGGAACTTAGCTGTGTGTATGACCATTTTAATGTCTGGTATTACTGTTCTCTTTCATTTACTAGAAACGCCAGAAGGCCTTCTGCTTGATGCCCTGCTATGTCTAAGTACAAACATGAAGATGTTGGGATGTAAGCTTCAGAAGGGCAAGAAGAGAGACTGAATTATTATAGGGTGCTGGAAAAGGCCTAAACAGAGTTCATCTATATTCACCCTTCTAATTTCTGCCTATCTTCCACACCTGACCCACTAGTAGTCTCTTTTTCTCTCCATTCTATATTGCCCTCCTGAGCCCTCCTCTTGTCTGTTTCCTTCTCGTCTTGGGTCCCACTCTTGTCTTCCTTTTAGTCTCTTCCATTTTCTTTCATCTTTCTGCTTTCTGAGTATGTGTACAAATGTGCATGTGCATGATTCTCACCCTTGCTAAGCTTATTTCAGGCTTCTCTTCCTAGTCTCTCTTCTTCCTCCCAAACAAAAGCTATGAAGTCTGTTAGACATAAAGAAATAGAATTATTCCCTTGCAATTGTTGATGATGGCCTTTGTGCTTTTCATTTGCAGTAGTTTTCTCCCTGCAGCTAGGTACTACAGGTTCCAGTCTGAGTACCGGGATCACCCATTTTCCTGAATCTCTATGTTAAATGACAACATAGCATGTTCAAAATGTACATTGAATAGCTGCACTACCTTTAAGGAATTTTCAAAACATGGGTTAAATAGTTGTTTTTAAAATTCCTCTGCAGGTATTTTAAAACATGTTTCAACTATATAGCTATAGATATACAGTCTACAATGAAAGCTTCACTTTCCTTTCATAAAAACAATCATTTTTCCAATAAAGAAATCTTTTTAAGTTCAAGGCCATATTTAAGCCCTAAGAATTAAGTCCTGGTATTTAAATTACCAAGTATTTCAGTTACTGAGGTGAATGCATGTAGCTGATGGAAACCACATAACTCTTCCCAAATTCCGGAAGTCTAGAATTTTTATTTCTGTACTGCTTTAAAATCTATCTATATGTATGTGTGTGTTTGTATGTGTATAAAATATCAAACTTCAGAAAAGTTGCAATTATAGTTCAGAGTCATGCTGTACCTAGTTGTCATGTCTTGTTCCTACCCATCTAGAAAATTCCTCAGTGACTCCTTGAACTTTCATGATTTTGAGACTTTTGAAGATTACAGGTTATTTTGAAGAATGTCCCACAATTTGGGTATGTCTGATGTTTCCTCACGATTAGATTCAGATTATGCATCTTTGGCAGGAATATCACAGTAGTGATACTGTGTTCTTCTCATTGCAGCCTATCAGGTGACAGACAATTTTGATTTGTTGTACTACTGATAATGTTCACTTTCATCACCTAAGGTGGTGTGTACCAGGTTTTCCCACTACAAAGTCACTTTTATTTTGTAATTAATAACAACTTGGTAGGAATGTACTTTGAAACTAGGTAAATATCCTATTCCTCATCACATATTCATTTTTTTTAAAGAAATGGGTACAGCATAAGTATTTCATAAAAAAGTAAATATTTCTCTTTCACTGGTTAAAAAAAGGCAGAGTGATATTTGGAACAGAATTTGAGATATAGGTCTTCCAGCTTAAACTGACAGATCAATTACCATTTGTATCTATTTAAAACATAGGCCATTATTTTTAAAAATGTAGAAGTACAATAAATGTATTCTTTCCTCACATTTGAAACCTGAGAAATAAGCAAGCTTCTGTAGGGTAAAAGCTAAGGCCATGTCATTTCACTGTTAACTCAGTATCCGTCTTAAACTGAACCTGGCTTAAGTCCGCTGGAGCTCTCACCGCTTAGCACTCACTCCTTTTCCCTCTGCCTTTATTTTGGCTGTAAGCTTACTAAGGTTGATATTTTTTTCTCATTTCCTTAGATAATGATTAAATTACTTATCAATCAGTTCTCAGTTTAGATAGCTCCTCTAGGAACTTCCCCCGACTCTTGAATATCTCAGCATCCTGTCTTGACTCATCATAACCCTTAAAATATTATATCGCATTTGTCTGTTTGCTTGTTTGAACTGAACTATCCACAAGACTGTAAATTCCAAGAAGACTAAGATTGTGGCTTTAGTCCATTAAAAATTAATAACTTAACTAGAACAATACCAACAGATTTAAACTCTTTTGGCTCTTCTGCTATCCCACTCCATGCCTCTCTACTTAAGTAACCACTATCACGAATTTTGTGTTTGTCATTTCCTTGCTTAATAAAGTTTTTTTAATCACATATGTATGTGTCCCTAAAGAATATAATTTTTAGTTTCCCTTGTTTTCACACTTTATAAAAATAATATTTGAAAAAATTAATCAGTGAATTTAATTTACTAATATTTTTAGAATTTTTGCTTCGGTTCATGAGAGAAACTGGCCTGCATTTTTTTTTTTTTTTTCTTGTTTGGTTTTGTTAACAAGGTTGTACTGGCCTCAAAGAATGAATTGGGAAGAAGTTCCACTTTTTCTCTTTCTGGAATAGTTTGAAATTGAAATGATCTCTTCCTTGAATGTTTGATAGAAGTTGGGTATAAGCATCATCTAAGCCTGTGATTTCTTTGTGGAAAGACTGTGAATAACCAATTCAATTTCTTTAATGGTTAGAGAAATTTTCAGGCTTTCTATTTCTTAAGTTGGTTTGTTGAGTTATAATTTTCTAGGAATTTGTTAATTTAAAATTTTAAATGCACTGGTATAAAGTTATTTGAAGTATTCTCTTAACTTTTTAATTCTTCAAGCTGCAGTTAATTCTTTATATTCCTTATATTATTTGTGTCTCTTCTTTTTTTTCGTGATCAAGTTTGGCAGAGGCTTGCCTACTATATTAGATTTTATGAATAACTAATTTTTGCTTTGTTGATATTCTCCAATGTTTGTTTGCTAACTACGTATTATAATTTCCCTTGTTTTCTCTCTAGGTTAATTTGGCTGTTCTTTTTCTAAGATTCTTAAGTTAAATACTCAACTACTTATCCATACACTTTATTCTTTTCAAATATAAGCATTTAAATATATATATTTTACAGTTTTGCTTTATTGCATCCCCCCAAATTTTGATATGTAGTATTTTCATTATTGTCCTATTTTAAGTTCAAAAATTTGTGACTTACTGTATGACTCCTGAGTTTAAGTCTCTAAATTTCTAAATGTATATGGATGTTTATCTTTTTGTTATCAATTTCTATCTTAATTGCATTACATTCAGAGAAAATTGGTTGCAGAATACTTCTATTAAAAACTACAGGGCTTCCCTGGTGGCGCAGTGGTTGAGGGTCCTCCTGCCGATGCAGGGGACACGGGTTCGTGCCCCGGTCCGGGAGGATCCCACATGCCATGGAGCGGCCGGGCCCGTGAGCCATGGCCACTGAGCCTGCACGTCCAGAGCCTGTGCTCCGCGGCAGGAGAGGCCACAGCAGTGAGAGGCCCGTGTACCGCAAAAAAAAAACCATACACACACACACACAAAACTATAAACTTCCCCTTAAGCATTGCTTTTTGGGGATATGCTATATTTTTATTATAATCAATTCAAATTATTTTCTAATTTCCCTTGTGATTTTGTAGGTATATTATTGATTTCTAATTTTATTCCACTGTGGTCAGAGAATATACTTTCAGTTTCTTTAAATTTACTACGATTGTTTTATGGCCCAGAATATAGTCAATCTTGAACACACTATGTATGCTGGAAAAGAATGTGCGTATTCTGCAGTTGCTGGGTGTAGTGATGTATAAATATCAATTAGATCTAGGTGGTATCATCTATATTTTTACTGACTTTTTTTTAGTCAAGTTATTTTATCAGTTGCTGAAGGAAGGTGCTGAATATCCGTCTATGAGAATGGAATTATTTTTCTCTTTGTTAATATTTGCTTCCTGTATTTTGAAGCTGTTATTAAGTACATATACATTTATAATTGTTATATTTTCCTATTGGTTAACCTTTTATCAATTTGCAATGTTGCTCTTTATATCTTCTAATACTGTTATATATTAAACTCCTCTTCGTTTGATATGAATGTAGCTATTCTAGCTTTTTGTTTTGTTTTGTTTTCAACTCATATTTATATAGGTCTGTGTTTTTATATTTAAGTACATCTCATGTATATAGCATTTGGTTGAGTCTTGGTTTTTACCCTTTTTGACAATTTATGCCTTGTAATTTTTTCAAGGAAAGTTTTGCACATTCTGTTTAGTATAATTATTGATATATTTGGGTTAGGTCTGCTGTTTCATTGTTTTCTGTCTGTCTCACTGTGTTTTGGAATATTTAGATATATTACAGAATTCCATTTTAATTTACATATTAGCTTCTAAGATATTTTGCTAGTAGCTGCTCTAAGGGATTATAATACACAATCTTAACTTTTCATAATTTACTTAGAGTTAAGATCGTACCACTTTGTATAAAATTCAGAAACTTTGTAACCTTATAGGTTTTCTGTCCTCCCCATCCTTTATACTATAGTTATCATTTGCAGTACACCTAAACATGTTATAACCTTAAAGACAGTGCTAAAATTTTTGGTTTAAACCATAACATATACTTTAAAATTTTGTTAAAGAAACAAAGAGGAAAAAAATCTTCATTTCCAGTGTTCTTCATTCTTTCCTTCCTAAAGATAGCAATTTTCATTGGGTATCATTTTCCTTCAGTCTGAAGAACTTTAGCATTTCTAGTACTGCAAATCTGTTGTCAACTAATTGTCTTAGGCATATATTTTAAAATGTCAACTGTATTTATTTCACCTTTATTCTTGAAGGATTTTTTTTGCTGGATATAGAAATTCTGGATTGAGTTTTTTCTTCTTCTAGCATTTTGAAGATGCTCACTGTCTTCTGGCCTCTGATGAGACAGATGTCAGACACTATCTGAATCATTATTTGCCTGTATGCAGTGTGACAACTTTCAACATTTTCTCTTTTTATTATACTTGGTTTTTATCAGTTTGGCTATGATTTACTTAGGCATGATTATCTTTGTATTTATCCTTTTGGAGGTTTGTTGAACTTCTGATTGAATCTATATATTTATGACTTTTACCAAATTTGGAAAAAATTTAGACATTATTCTTTCCAAAATATTTTAATGCTTCATTCTCTGTTCTTCTTCTGGATATCCAATATATATTACACTGTTTGATATTGTCCCACAAGTCCCTAAGGCTCTGTTCTTTTTCTTTGTTTTTGTTCCCCATTCCCTCCACCACACACATTCTTCAGACTGGTTAATTCCTATTCATATAACTTTAAGTTCAATAATATTTCTTCTGTTTACCTCCATTCTGCTGTTAAGCCCACTAGTGAATTGTTTTTTAAAAACGTATACTTATTTTGTAAATAATTTTACACTTCTCTCAGCCTTCCCTAGTGTTAACACCCTACATATAACTTTGGCACAATTACCAAAACCAGAAAATTAACACTGATACAAAACAATGAACTAATCTACAGACCTCACTAGAATTTTGCCAGTTTTCTCCCTAACGTCCTTTTTTTCGGCTTCAGGATCCAATCCAGAATCCCACACTGAATTTAGTTGTCACATCTCTCTAGTCTCTATGAGTTTTTCAGTCTTTGCATTTCATAAGCTATCTTGTAGACTGTCCTCAATTTCGATTTTGTCTGATATTTTCTCATATTTAGATGGCATTTTTGGCAAGAGTACCACAGAAATGATGATGTGAGCTTCTAAGTATATAATATTAGAGGGTAAATGATATTGATATGTTCTGTTTCTGGTGATGTTAGCTTTGATCACATAGTTAAGGTAATATCTGCCAAATTTCTTTATTGTAAAGTTTCTATTTTCCTTCTTTGTAATTCAAAGTATCTCGTGTGGAGTTATTTTGAAACTTCGAAAATATCCTGTTTCTCGTCATACTTTTACTCACTAATTTTTGCATCCGTTGATGATTCTCTCCTGCAATAATAATTACTGTGGTGTTTGTCTAATGTGATTTTTCTATTTTTCATCATTCCCTCTCATTAATTCATTTGGTGAATTTTTAAATTCAGTTACTGTATTTTTCAGTTTGATTCTTTTAAAAAAGCAGGCATATGACTTTTCTGGACTCAACTGGAAAACTCTATTCTTGGATAGCAGCTGAAATCTCAGTTCAGTTTGTCTTTAGCTGAGGCACTTGGAGTCTGTCCCACACATATATGGTACCAGGGTCATTCAGATATTTATAAATAATTTAGGGGATCCTCCTTTCTGGCTCTCTCCTTTTTGAATATCAGCCTTACATTCTAGCAGTTGTCTTTGCCCCAGATTCTGTCTTCTGGTTCTTTAGGCCAGAAGAATTGCAGATTTTCTACAGTAGTTCTAGTCATCCCATGTGGTACCAACTGTGGCCTGCCCTCAGGCTAAAAGCCATAAAACCAGGAAACTCACTCAATGCTGTTCCCTTCTTCCAAGTATCTATTCCAATCAGAATTTGTCTGCTTTTGATTGGTCTCTAGTACCTTCAGGTAGGTTTTTTTCATACTTTACCCAGAGATTATACTTGTCATCTGCAGGAGGGTCAGTCTGGTAGGAGCTTATTCAATAATATCTGAAGCAGTACTGGATTATCTATACGATACTGATTCTTTCAAATATGTTAAGACTTGCTTTATGGCCTAGTGCATAGTCAATTCTTGTAAATTTCCCATGTGAGCTTATAAAAAATGTATATTCTCTAATATTGCCATACGGTTCTATCTATGTGCATTAAACCAAGTCTGTGAATTGTTTTATTCAGCTGTGTACATATTTAACAATCTGTCTGCTTTACCCACCATTTGAAAGCAGTGTGATAAAATCTCCACTATGATGCTGGATGTGTCAATTTCTCCCTCAAGCGGTCAACTAATGATTCTAGGTGACAGTAATAATAATGATGATGATACTATTTCATATGACTGCAGTAGAAGGGCAATTAGAGTTATAATCTTACCCATATTCTTTCACTAGGTCAATTTTGAATATAGCTTTGAGGGTAAAGTTCTACATCAGTTACAATATCCTTTAACTGTTCTCACCAAACTTACATTAGCGGTGTGTCATGTAATACAGTAGAAAGAAGGTTAGGTTGGGATTTTGGAGACCTGAATTTGAATCCCAGTTCTATTGGTAACAGGCTGTGAGACTTTTGGCAAATACCCACCCTATACATCTCTCATTCTTCTCCTTTTTTGAGTTCCGTTGTCCTCATTTGTAAAACAAGGAGAACTGGACTAGACTGGATACTATGAAGGCCTCCTCTCTGTTTCTGATATACTCTGTGTCAATAAGCTATATAGCCTACTAGACACAGAGTTCACATTATTGATGAAGAAAAGGGTAGGGTGTCCTTGACATGCTGAGCAAGTGCCACATAGTGAGGAAAGGAGAAACAAGACGCAAGTGGCATCAGGAAGAGCAATATTACCAGTAGAGTTGAAGGATTTCTGCTCCCTGTAATTAACTATTAAGTCCATGTTCTGGCTCCTTGGTACAAAGAAAACAATGTGGTGAATGGCCAATTCCAGGCCTTTGCTACTGTAATGAAAATGAAATAGGCACCTGCATGGCTCTGCACACGACTCAGTGAAAAATGATCCCCTTGCTGTAAGGTTGCACTTATATTTTCTTTGTTTGTACACAGGGCTTTCTTGTCACATTCTGAAGTGCTCACCAACAGTCTCTTTGATCCAACAGTACCATATCAATTATTTAAGGTTTGTACATCACTTTTCAATTAACAGTTTCCTTGGCTCCAGAAAATATATACACACAATTTATAAGAGTATTCTTTAAATATTCCATGAGGAACAGGTTACTATGAATTAAAAATAAGAATGCTAATAAAATATGTAATGCCTTTTAAAGTGCAATGAAACATCAAGAAATTATAAATCTTTTAATTAAATGCTTCTTCAGTGTATCTTACCCAGGTGACAATATTAAACATGTATAAAATTAAAGTCACAAAAATGTTACTTTATCTCATTTGTCAACTCAATAAGGTGAGGACACATCAATTTAGGTTATAGGAAGGGATGTCCTGGTCAGGGACTCAGGAGACTAGCATCCAGGTCACGGTTCTATCACTAGGTAGTTGTATGATCTCTTTGCCACATCTCAATTTACTAATCTGTAATATGGACTATTTAGAATTTGTTCAACATTAAAAGTCTATCAATCTATTTTCACAGCACTCAGTAATACCTGTACTGGTCTTTTTTTATGGTAATAAACACGTAACATAAATTTACCGTCTTAACAATTTTAAGTATACATTACAGTCTAATTAACTATATGCACATGGTTGTAAAACAGATCTCTAGAACTTTTTCATCTTGCATGACTGAAACTCAATACCCACTGAACAGTAACTTCTCACTTCCCCTCACCCCAGCTCCTGGAAATCACCATTTGACTTTCAGTTTAATGAGTCTGACTACTTTAGATATCTCACATAAGTGAAATCATGCAGTATTTGCCGCTCTGTGACTGGCTTATTTCATAAGGTTCATCCATGTTGTAGCATACGTCAGGATTTCCTTCTTTTTTTGGTGAACCAATATTCCGGTGTATGTACATACATTTTCTTTATCCACTCATTTGTCAATGGACATTTAGGTTATCTCCCCCTCTTAGTTACTATGAATAATGCTACAGTGAAAAAAAATAAAATAATGCTACAGTGAACATGAGAGTGCAAGTATCTATTTGAGATTCTAATTTCAGTTCTTTTTGGGTAAATACCAAGAAGTAATCCCATATGGTAGTTCTAGTTTTAATTTCTTGAGGAACTGCTGTTACTGTTTTCCAAAGCAGCTGCACCATTTTACATTTCCACCAGCAGTGCACAAAGGTTCCAATTTCTCCAAATTCTTGCCAATACTTGTTACGTTCTGTGTTTTTGATTTTTGGATATTATGTATTTTGGATATTAACCCTTCATCAGATATATATGTTTCAAATATTTTCTCCCACTCTGAAGTTTGCCTTTTCATTTTGCTGATTGTTTCATTTGCTGTACAGAAGCCGTTTAGTTTGATGTAGTGCCACTTGTTTATTTTTGCTTTTGTTGTACTTTTGGCATCATATCCCCCCCCAAAAATCCTTGCCAGGACCAATGTCAAGGAGCTTTCTCTTCATGTTTTCTTTTACGAGATTATGGTTTCAGGTCTTACATTAAAGTTTTAAGTCCATTTGGAGTTAATTTTTGTGTATTGTGTAATTTTTGTGTATGGTCCCCACCTTTTTGGTACCAGGGACCAGTTTTGTGGAAGACAGTTTTTCCAAGGACTGGGGTGCAGGGGCAGTGTGTGTGTGATGGCTCAGACGGTAATGCGAGCGATGGGGAGTTGCAGATGAAGCTTTTCTCGCTTGCCCGCCATTCACCTCCTGCTGTGTGGCCTGGTTCCAGGGGTTGGGGACCTGTTGTGTAAGATAAGGGTCCAATCTCATTCTTTTGCATGTGGATATCCACCATTTCCCAACAGCATTTACTGAAGATTACCCAACAGCATTTATTGAAAAGACCACCTTTTCCTTTGTGTATTTTTGATGGTTTGTCAAATGTTAGTTGACTGTATATTTGTGGGTTTACTTCTGAGCTCTCTATTCTGTTCCATTGGTCTATGTGTCTGTTTTTATGTCAGTTTGCTTTAATCTGAATTATTTCCTTCCCTCTGCTAACTCTGGGCTTAGTTTTTCTTTTTCTAGTTTCTTGAGGTATAAAGTTGTTTGTGTGAGATCTTTCTTCCTTTTTAATGCAGGCATTTATTGCTATGAACTTCCCTCTTAGCACTGCCTTTAAGCATCTCATAAGTTTTTGTATATTTTGTCTCAAAGATACTATCTAATTTCTCTTTTAATTTCATTCTTTGATTCACTGGTTTTTTCATGAATTTGTTTAATTTCCACATATTTGTAAATTTTCCAGTTTTCCTTCTGCTATTAATTTCTATTTTCAATCCATTGTGGTCAGAAAATATACTTGGTATGGTATCAGTCATCTTAAATTTGTTGATGTGTTTTGTGACCTAACATGTGACCTATCCTGAAGAATGTTCCATGTGTGCTTGAGAAAAATGTGTATTCTGCTGCTGGTGGGTGGAATATTTTGTATATGTGTATTAGGTCCATTCAGCATATAGTGTTGTTCAAATCCTCTGTTTACTTAATGATTTTCTTTCTAGATGTTTATCCATTATTGAAAGTGGGGTATTGAAATCTCTTACTTTTACTGTGTTACTGTCATCTTCTTCCTTCAGTTCTTTTCAATGGTTGCTTCTTATATTTGAGTGCTCTGACGGGTGCATATGCATATATATTTACAATTGTTTTACCTTCCTGAAAAATTGACCTTTTATTACTATATGATGTCATTCTTTATCTCTTCTGAGAGTTTTTGACTTCAAGTCTATTTTGTCTGATATAGGTATGGCCACCTCTGCTCTTGTTTGGTTACCATTTGCATGGATTATCTTTGTCACTTCTTTCACTTTCAGCTTACGTGTGTCCTTAAATTTAAAGTGAGTCTGTTGTTGACAAATGAGTTTGATCCATTCAGCCACTGTACGTCTTTTTACTGGAGAGTTTAATCTATTTACATTTAAAGTAATTATTGATAGAGAAGGAACTACTATTGCCATTTTGTTAATTATTTTCTGTCTTGTAGTTATTTTGTCCCTCATTCCTCTCCTGCTGTCTTGCTTTGTATTGCTGATTTTTTTTTTTTTGTAGTAACATGCTTTGATTCCTTTCTCATTTTCTTTTTTTTTTCTTTTCTTTTTTTTTTTTTTAACATCTTTATTGGGGTATAATTGCTTTACAATGGTGTGTTAGTTTCTGCTTTATAACAAAGTGAATCAGTTATACATATACATATGTTCCCATATCTCTTCCCTCTTGCGTCTCCCTCCCTCCCACCCTCCCTATCCCACCCCTCCAGGCTGTCACAAAGCACCAAGCCAATATCCCTGTGCCATGCGGCTGCTTCCCACTAGCTATCTACCTTACTACGTTTGTTAGTGTGTATATGTCCATGACTCTCTCTTTTGAGTATCTTCTATAGGCATTTTCTTTGTGGTTGCCACTGGGTTTACATAAAACATCTTATAGTTATAATAATCTATTTCAAGCTGATAACAACATCAATCACATACAAATATGCTACACTTTTACTTCTCTCCCCCAATATTTTATGTTACTGATGTCACAAAATACATATTTTATATCATGTATCCATTAACATACTTTTATAGTTATAGTTATTTCTACACTTTTGTCTTTTAATTTCTATAACAGAATTAACAGTGATTTAACCACCCTCCCATTACAGTATTACAGCATTCAGTATTTGTCTACATATTTACATTTACCACTAAGCTTTATACTTTCATATGCTTTCATGTTTTCATGTTTCATGTTGCTATTTAGTGTCTTTTTGTTCTCAATTGAAGGACTCCTTTTAGAATTTCTTGTAAAGCAGGTCCAGTAGTGGTGATGAATTCCCTTAGCTTTTATTTATCTGGGAAAGTTTTTATTTTTCCTTCATTTTTGAAGGATAGTTTTGCTGGATATAGTGTTCTTGGTTGGCCTTTTTTTCTTTCAGCATTTTGATTATAACCTCCCACTCCCTTCTGGCCTGTGGTGTTCCTGGTGAGAAATCCACTGATTGTTTTATGAGAGTTCCCTTGCATGTGACACATTGCTTTCCTTTTGCTGCATTGGAAATTCTGTCTTTGACTTTTGATAAGTTGATTATAATGTGTCTCTGTGAGATTCTTTGGGTTCATCAAAGTTAGGATCTGTTGGAATTCTTGAATTTGGATTCCCTTTCCTTCACTAGATTGGGAAATTTTAGGCCATTATTTATTTAAATAAGCTTTCTGCCCCATTCTCTCTTTCTCTCTCCTTTTGGGACTACCATAATACATACATTGGCCTACTTTACAGTACAGCATAAGTCCCTTAGGCTTTTTTCATTCTTTTTTCTTTTTATTCCTAACTGGATAATTTCAAATGACCTATCTTTTAGTTCGATGATTCTTTCTTCTGTTTGATCAATGCTGATCTTGAATTCCTCTGATTTTTTCAGTTCAATCATTTTGTTCTTCAGCTCCAAAACTTCTCTTTGGTTCTTTTTATATTTTCTACCTCTTTGTTATTTTCATTTTGTTCATACATCATTTTCTTGAGTTCATAGAACATCCTTATGATGATTATTTTGAATTTTTTGTCAGGTAATTCATATACCTGTTTCTTTAGGGCTGGTTTTGAAGATTTATCTTGTTCTTTGTAGGGGCCATGTTTCCCTTTTTCTTTGTGTGTCTTGTAACTTTGTGTTGGGATCTGCACATTTGAAAAAACAGGCATGACTTTTAGACTGTACATACTGGCTTTGTAAAGGGGAAGACACCAATCACCTTGACTAGGGAATCAGGCATTCTCTGACACTTCTGTAGGGGATGGGACTTCTCTGGGCCTGCCTGAGCAATTCCTCAATTAGAAAGGCTTGCTGGTTTCTGTTTCAGGAGATCATAATCTCTTGCTCCCTCTGGTGTCTGCCTGCAGCACTGCAAGTTCTCTGGTTCTCAGAAGCAAGTTGCCTTGCTCTCTCTTGTTCTCAGGGCCTGCCAGGCATCCAAAGTATGCCAGTTTCCTGTCAGTGCCATAAGTCAGGTGAGACAGATACAAGTCCCCTGGCAGCCCTCCAAAAAGACAGAATGCAGGACTCACACTCAACTCCCCTCCCTCCTAGAGGGGAGAACCCATGGCCTGGGGTATTATCTTCCAGTGTGGAGCTGTGCCAACTTGAGAGAGGGGCGATCATGAGTAAAGCAAAACAGTTCTTCTTACCCACATCAATGTGGCTGTTCTTGGCTTTGAGATCATCTGGGGTATTGCAATATCTTAACTGCTTACCAGAGTTCTCACAATGGTATTTTGGTCTGTATATAGTTGTTAAGTATCTCTGTGGGGAATGAGAACTGGGGCTTCCTATTTTGTCAGTTTGCTCTTTTTCACTGGTCTTTCTATTGCCTTCTAATGTGCATGTCTGGTCTCCTCAAGGAGACATTTTGAAGGTAGAGGCCTACTTTTCTATGCACTGAAATGATTTAGGTACAGAGAAGATTCTTAACAATTACTTATTGAATGAAATCTGCTTTAACATATTTTAAAGTTTTCATACTTTTTGGAAGATAATACATCTCTGTTAGCCTTCATCCTAGATCATGCCTGTCTAAATGTACTGTTTTTACAGGGCTCCAAATAAATTCCTCAAGACCTTATCTTAAAAATCCTACTTTGAATCTGCGCTGCAAGAAAAAGCACATACTTTTACAGTGCCACATATGCTAATTTAGCTTTTGTAAAAATCATAATCCAGAACTGTAGAATTTCCATCCTTCCTCAAGGCATGGGCAAATACAATTTCTTCCCGAAAGCCTCTCCAATGCTCCAATTAGAACTCATTCATTCATTCATCAAATATTTAACAGGCACCTCTTATGTGCCAGGCACTCTTTTAGGCTGTGTGGGCTACTCTGTAGCTCTGATTATGTTACAGAACTTCTCATAGCTTTTCTTTAATGTTAATGTATGTAAGTTGTTCCTTCTTCAACTGTGGGCTTCTAGAGGGAAGGAACTGTGTCCAATTCACCTCTGTAACCCTGGAATCTGTACAATGCTTTGCACATAATTGAGATGAAATACAAGAGTGCTAAAACAAACTCCAAACAGCTAGATTGGGGGAAAATAAAGTCTTCAAAACCACCTCAGTTTGCTGAAGAACCAGAAAGGCTGAAGTGCACTATAATCAGGTGTCATATAAATTCCACCAGATCTCAATTAATTAGCTTCTTTTATGCTTCTTTCTAATCCTTCTGGAAAATGTGTTGATGACTATTTTCTATCCTTTACTTAAAGGGTACTAACAAGTTAGTGATCCATATTTCAGTTACATGTATATCAAAACAAGTCAGCAATAAAAATGGAAACGCACTCAAGTGATTTCCAGAAAAATAAAAATCACCATCACTAGCCACCACCACCCTCCACTTTCCCAACTTAGAAAACATACCCTCCTCTCACATACTCTATCACAGCGGTATTAGAATTGACAGCTAGAGAATGAAAAGCCAAAAGGAACAGCAGAAACCAGAAAGTGCCACATATAGGGGGGATGAAATGTGTTTGACAAACTAATGTCCCAGGATCCCAGTTCTAAACTGAACAAGATAAACATAGAATGTGGTGAAATCCACTGGTTGGGAGATTAAAAGCTTTCTGAGTGTCAAGAAACCTTGAGGTCACAAGTAAGGGAATATTATTCAAAGAAAACTGGGGATTTCAAAATACAGGGAGAGGATCAAGCTACTTGTACAAGCTCCTGGCACATAGTAGGCACTTAGTAATTGAAAGTTATTATGAGAAGCTAAGGTCTAGCTCAAATGTCCCTCCTTTGTGATGTCTTGGGCAGAGGCTACTGAGCTCCTTCCTCTGTGCTCCATTATACTCTGTACAGGTTTCCAACACACTGTTTTTATATGCAGTTTACGTGTCTATTCCCACTCCTATGCAGGAATTTCCTGGATGATTGGGATCATGTCTTATGCTTCTCTGGAACTGGAAATAGTAGGCGCTTACAATCATTAAGTGAGAGAATAAACAAACTACCTCATACAATAAGAAAAGGTTTCGATCAGAAAAGAATGAACAGCTAGGATGGAAGATCTTGTCTATAAGTCTTCTTGCTCATTCCTTCACATTTCAAATGTCTCTTTTGTTACTTGTTCTGTTCAAAGTACATTTACGTATCTTCTTCCATTAGCAATATAGAATAGGTTTCACAGAGTAAATTCTTCCAGATGATGCAGCATGCAACAGTGGGAGAGCATGGGGTTTGGTTTTATAGTTTTTGCTTCTTATTTTGAAATAATTTTAAATTGGTAATGGAAGAATATAAATTATATACTTTGTACAGGACAAGTAACAAAAGAGAATGGCTTTTAAATGTGAAAGAATATGCAAGAAGACTTAAAAACAGGATATGATGCAAGAATAGTAGAGTTCCCTTCAGCCAGTACCCCTACTGTTAACACCTTACAAAACCATAGTATAATTACCGAAAGCAAGAAGTGAGCCAATAAAATTAACTATTCTATAGACCTTATTTGAACGTTCAGTTTTCTCACTAACGTCCTTTTTCTGGTCTAGGATCCCACATTACATCTAACTGTCAGATCTCCTTAGTTTCCTCCAGTCTGTGACAGTTCTCCAACCTTTCCTTTTCTTTCATGACACTGACACTTTTAAAAAGTACATGTCAATTTTTGTGTAGAATGTCCCTTAATTTGGGTTTGACAGACCTAGGTTGGACACTTGACTCCGTGACTTACTATCTATGTAGCCCTGGGCAAACCAACCTCTCTGGGACTCAAGTTTCCTCATCTGTAAAATGATATAATAATACTGACTTTCTGTTTTAAAAGTTAAATGAAGCAATATATATTAAAATACCTGGAATATAATAAGGCCATACCACAAATGCTAAGTCTTTTCTCCTTGCCCCTGCCTTTCAACTATTTCTGATAGAATTTTGCTAAATGTGTAACCCGTATTTCAATGCCTTCTTTTATAGATAAAACCACATATAACTTAGCCCTCAAGTGATGACTCAGTGTCATCACTATAAATAGCCATTATTGCACTGTGTAACAGTTCTAGGTCTGTGTTTTTTGTTCTCTCTCACTGCAGTCCCTTCTCATTGTCAGTATACCTACGTGTAAGGGCCTCATCATTTCCTTTCTGATTTTCAGCTTGAAACATATGGAGTTCCATTTATTTACTTATATATTCATCAAAGACATACTGAAGCTACTGTGTCAGGCCCTGTGTTAGGATCTTGGAGAAGGTGATAAATTACCTCCTGTCCTCCTTGATTTTATGGCTAGCTGGGGAAATGGACAAGTAAACAGTTAATTACAATTCAATGTGGTTAATTCTATGAATGACATAATGCAGAGGAGCATATAAGAAGAACACCTAACCTGGACTTGGGGAAAGAGTCAGGTTGGGGAAGGTTTCATAAAGAAGGTGCCATTATGTCTCAGTAAAGGTCTGCAGAATGTGTAGAAATTAACCAGATGGAGAAGGAAAGAGAGCAAAAGGCACACAGTTTAGGATGAGCTATTAGAAATACATGCTGAGTAAAAGTAGATCGGTTCTGAAAAATAAATCTCCTGTGTTATAAACTTGCAGCTTGAGAGCGATTTTGTGCCAATACCTCAGGAGCTCAGAAACTTGACCAAGAAAATTCTGGCCCCAGGGCTGTGTTCTGGAGACTGCAGTTGACAGGCCTAAACCTTTGGATATTATGCTGAGCTTACCTCTTTCAACATCTGTGAACCGAAGTAAAATGTAAGGCTACAATTGGCTGCTTGTTCCCATTTCAAACGTATAACAGGTTTGCCCCTTTCTGACAGAGGAGTTTCTTGCTTCAAAAAAATATATCAATGGTCATCAAAAAGTCCTTTTTAAACTGACCCTTTTAACTGAGCTGGTAAGATAGGTTTTGAGACTTTCCCAGCTGTCTTCCCTTCTACAGCGCTCATTCCTACGGCCTCAGAGGTTTGCCTTTGAGCTTAACTGATTCCAAAGCCCTAGTATGACCATGTAAATTTATGATATCAGCAAGTGCTACAAGTATATTACCCATCAAATACTGGAAATTAGGAGAATGCAATATAAGATTTTCAAATTAAGAGGTTTTTCTGCCAGTTCCTATTTTACTCTCCCAATCATCTTCACTTTTTTTTTTCCCCCCAATCTGGAGAGTAAATAAGCTTTTAGTTTTCCCCACAGGGGATATTTCTCAAATCTTAGCTGCTTCTAACTCAAAGCAATAATATTACATACCGTCAACTGGTGTATGAGGAGGTCCATTAAGAAGGTAATCTTGTTACTAAACAGAACATCAGTGCAGTTTTCTGAACAGTTATTGCAGGTGAGGTTGTAAACATTGATTGCATTGCAGAGAGACCTAACAGAAGGAGAAAAACACCACTTATAAAACTCGTGCAGCTCTTCTCTAAACAATTTAAAATACATAAAATGAATGGTATAAAAGCAACAGGCATGGGATAGAAGTCACTCTAAAAAAAAAACAAGCCAAATATTACTAGGTACAAGGTCCATCAGCTAGATATAAAAGCTTGTAATTTTTATCCACAGCCCAGTGTTCATTAGTAACTAATTCTTGCCTCTTATTAATTTCTTAGTTGCAGCAGCAGGCAATGGAAATGTACTTACCAGTCTACTGACAAGGTCTTAATAATCTAAGATTAGATATTACCCAGGAATTTTGGGATCTAGAATTCTTTGAATAATACCCAGAAAAAAAGGTCTGCCAAAGCTCCTGTTGCTAGATCTCCTGGTTGACAAGGGCAGATGATGGAAGAAGGGAGCACACATAAGGAGAAACTAGAGGCTTTCCCTGTGAGACAAGAACTGCAGAGTTCTGGGGAGTGAGCACCACACCTGCTCAGAGATTGAGCAGGGGAGGACCTAGAGAGTAAAACAGTCTAAGGTCAAACCCATCAAAGAAATGTTTTTTTTTTTTCTTAAGGATTAAAAAATTATATGCCACTGTTCAAAGAAGCATTTGGAGCAATACTCAATGGGTATTCTTCTGAGTGCTTTGAAAACTGTGATTAACCTGCATTGCCTGAGTGATCAATGTTGATTCCTGCCTGTCTGACTAAATCTCCTGCTTAAGTCCTATGTATAAGTGTTTCGATTTAGTCCCTTACAACCAACCCTCTAGAACAACAATTCTTTTTTTTTTTTTTTTTTTTTTTTTTTTTTTTTTTTGCGGTACGCAGGCCTCTCACTGCTGTGGTGGCCTCTCCCGTTGCGGAGCACAGGCTCCGGACGCGCAGGCTCAGCGGCCATGGCTCACGAGCCCAGCCGCTCCGCATGTGGGATCCTCCCAGACCGGGGCACGAACCCGTGTCCCCTGCATCGGCAGGCGGACTCTCAACCACTGCGCCACCAGGGAAGCCCCTAGAACAACAATTCTTAAAGTGTGAACCATGGACCAGTAACATCAATATCACGTGGGAACTTTTAGAAATGCAAATTCTCAGGTTCCACCCCAGATTACTAAATACTAGAAACTTTGGGGGTAGAGTCCAGCAATTTGTGTTTTAACAAATTTCACAGGTAATTCTGATGCATCTTCAAGTCAGAGGACCACTGTTCTGGAATAGGGGCTCTAGAGTTTGACAGAGCACTAGCATCACCTGTATATCTTCAAAGATATATACTTGCCTGAGTTCCTCCCCTGGAGATGCTAGTTGGGGAATGGGAGGGCTCTAGACATCTGCATGTTTCAAACGTTCTATGAGCAATTCTGATGTATAGCTAGAGTTGAAAAGTACAGGTCTAAGAACCAACAAGTGAGTATTCATTCATTCAACAAATATCTAAGTGCCTATGATTTTCCAGGCTCTGTGCTAGGTGGACAAGACAGACAAGCTCTCTGTCCTCATGGAGCTGATGCTCTAGTAGGAGAAAGACGGTGAAGACAGCCCCTCTTGTACTTGTAATCATCTGTTTGTCTGATATAGTTGTATCTTGCTTCACATAATTGATAGGTTCCTGAAAACTGAGCATTAGAATACACTGGTTAAGAGTAGAGGTACTGGAATAAGACACTAGGTTAGAAACCCAGTTGTGCCATTTGAGGTTTTAGCAAGTTAGTCATTTAATATCTTAGCATCCATTTTCTTACCTATAAAACTGAGATAATAATACCTAAGCTTCACATGGTTATCATGAGAATTAAATGAAGTAACATGTAAAATATTATACTTAGGACAGTGCCTGGCACATGCTTAAATACTTAATAATGATAGACTTCGTTAGGGTTATTAATCTTATTATTCTTGTTAAGAATAATGCACAAATAAAACATTAAAAAATCCAAAGTGTGCTATAGAAGCTATTATTTCCAGGATAATAAAGCACGGCGTGTCCCAAATTTTTTCATGGCATACTGGCATAAACAACGAAAGAGGGCTTCCCTGGTGGCGCAGTGGTTGGGAGTCCGCCTGCTGATGCAGGGGACGCGGGTTTGTGCCCCGGTCCGGGAGGATCCCACGTGCCGTGGAGCGGCTGGTCACGTGAGCCGTGGCCGCTGGGCCTGCGCGTCTGGAGCCTGTGCTCCGCGGTGGGAGGGGCCACGGCGGTGAGAGGCCCGCGTACCGCAAAACAAACAAACAAACAAACAACGAAAGGACTCTAAGTTGAAGGGAGCCAGGAGGAGGCTCAGCTCTGGCCTGACTTAATCCCTGAGGATTGTACAGGAAAATGTGGCCTACATGTAACTCATTTAGGACACATTGGTTGGAGGCACTACCTAACAAATTCTCCACAAATGCAAATCAACATTATTTCAGTTATTAGGTAACATATTTAGATTTTTCAAGAGGACTTTTCTTTTTAATTTAAAAAATAACATGTATTTGTGATTATAAAAATAATTTTAGATAACTGTCATAACTTTGGGAAAGAGAAGCACAAATAAACAGTAAAAAACTATCAAGAGACGATTGGTATTTGTACTTCCAGTCTTCTCTTCTTACAAATATTCACTTAGTTAATATGTGTACAATGAATATTTCTCCATGACATTTAATATTCTTCTATAGGGACTTCCCTGGCGGTCCAGTGGTTAAGACTTTGCCTTCCAATGCGGGGGGTGAGCGGTTCGATCCCTGGACAGGGAGCTAAGATCCCACATGCCTTGGGGCCAAAAAACCAAAACATAAAACAGAAGCACTATTGTAATAGATTGAATAAAGACTTTAAAAATGGTCCACATCAAAAAAAATCTTAAAAAAAATTCTTCTATAACACTGTTCTTCAATTTTTTAAGAAAAAGCAGCAGAATGCTTTCTTACTCAGAAGCTTAAAAGCTAACAAAATCTTTTTCAGAAGCTTAAACCAAAGAACAGATAAAATCAGACCTCTTCTGACTGAAGCAGAAGTGGGGGACCCAGGACCCTACTTTGTTCTCCTCTCAAAGAGCCTTGAAGGGTTCCTCAGAGGCCTGGGGACACCTACGGGTGTGTTCCCTTGGAGTACAGTAAAAACTATTGAGCTTCAATACAAATAAAATTTAACTTGGTAACTTTTTGAATAGGAATGATGACCTTAGTACAACACACACAAAAAGGCATGGTGAAAAGTATCTCCCTCTTACTTATTTCCCTCAGCCACTCAGTTCCCTACCTTAGAAATCACCATGGTTACTAGTCTACATATCCTTCCAGAAGTAGTCTGTGCATATGCAAGAGTTGTTCCCTCCCACACAAATGGTATCATACAAGATTTGGAGGGTGAAGTGAGCCAAGGCCATCTTCCCGTGCCATTGGTTGTCCTTATCAAGCAAGGTTTGGAAAAGTGAGGTTTTCCTGCAGTAATATTCAGGTTCCATTTCCCGAATTCTGTGTGTCAAGAACCAGTGGGATAACTTGTACTACTTGATTTGATTTCCTAACCTCTGATCTGCAGCCTTAAGTACCCATTCTGTGGTTTCCCGGTTGTGAGAGAAAGTTGTGTGTGGCATTAGCTTATTTCCTTCCTAACTTGTGTTTGGCCTCAAAGGGAGTAGTGCCCCCAGTGGATATGTCTGGTATTGTTTTGGAGTCAACAACAAAAGGTCTACAACTTTTTCCAACAGTTTTGTAAACATCCAATTTCTTATTTTAAATTCCTTTTCTGATTAAAATACTTACATTGAGAAATATTATAGATTTTAAAAGATGGAACAGTGTCATCCAATGGATATAAAATTTTACTTCAATCAATCCCTTACTATTGTGCCCAATTTTCAATGTTATAAACAACACTGTTTTAATATTCAGAGTTCTTAGTTATATGCCACAGGAAGTAAGCTCTGGTTGACTTAAATATTAAGGAAATTAACTGACAGGATATTGGGTATATCATAGGATTTAGAAAACACAGGCATAGAAGTTACCCTGCCCGGACCAATATCCAAATCACATACCATGAAATTGATCTGCTAAAAAAAACACTGGGCACCATATGCCACAGCTTGAACTCACACTATGATTTTGGACACCAGATGCAGCTGCCTCCAATTGTCAAAAGAATAGAGTTTGGGATGTCCTTGCTTCTTACTTCATTAGCCTCAGAGTAAAAGTCTGGAGTGGGTATGTTGGGTTGTGAAGCCTAGGTCACAAGTTTATATACTAGACACAAAGAATACTGGGAAGCAAATACCTGGCATTCTCATGCTCTATAGCGGGAGGGCCACATTATATGCTTGGGAGCTCCAGAAACATAGGATGTGCTCAATAGCACAACTCATGTTCACAATAGCTGTACTGAACAAATCCTTCTGCTTCCTTAGGATGAATTTTCAGCAATGATAATTTGAGTCAAAGGATATGAACATTTAAGATTTTTGAGACACTGCAAAATTCAAATTGCCTGCCAGAAAAAAATATTTTGAACCAATTTATACTCCCAGAAAAAGAGTTTCTCCATGTTTTTACCAACATCAGATACTTTCATTATAAACAACTGTTACTGATCTGACAGCTAAAAATGGAATTTTTTTTTGCTGTACGTGGGCCTCTCACTGTTGTAGCCTCTCCCGTTGAGGAGCACAGGCTCTGGACGTACAGGCTCAGCGGCCATGGCTCACGGGCCCAGCCGCTCCGCAGCATGTGGGATCCTCCCAGACCGGGGCATGAACCCGTGTCCCCTGCATCAGCAGGCGGATTCTCAACCACTGCGCCACCAGGGAAGCCCTAAAAATGGAATTTTTAAAGGTTGCATTTCTTTTATTACTAGTGTGATCAAAGACTTTTTCATGTGCTTATTGCCAATGTATATTTATATTTTCTTGAATTATCACTGTGAACCTTTTACCCATTTTTCTATTGGGGGGGGGTCTCTCTTTTTCTTATTGATTTATAAGGCTCTTTACCAATAATAAAGACATTAACCTTTTATCATCATATGTAGCAAAATAACTTTTCCAGTCTGTTGCTTATCTAAATTTTTTGTTTTTTGTCATAAAGAATGTTTTCATTTTTATTTGATAAAATCTGTCAAACGTTCCCTTTAGTACACCTGGGTATTGTGTAAAACTTAGAAGGACCTTCCCACTTCAAGATTATAAAAACATTCTTTTAAATTTGCTTCTGGCATTTTCATAGATTTTTATATTTAAATGCAAGCTATGAAATTGATTGTGGGATAAGGTATAAGGTGAGTAGCCACTTATCTTTTTGTTAATTATTCTTATCCTCTATTTTAAAATTTTTATTGGAGGTTTTTATCTTTTTCTTAGTGATTTATAAGGATTCTCTCAATATAAATATAAAAAAGGGTTAATATATGTTGTTAATATATTTTCCAGTTTACCTACAGCCATTAATTTTGCTTGTTATTTTGAAGGCATTTTTTATGTACTGAAGCTAAACAATTTTAGGCAGTCAAATAATTCTTTCTTTGTGATTTATTTTTTTCTTCCTTTCCTTTTATCCTTTAAAAGGTTATTCTTCACTATAAGATGAGGTAACTACATGTCTTTGTCTAGCCATTTGTATTTATTTTTCTTTAATCATCACTGTGTGTGGTAATTTTATGGTTTTATAATTTACTATCAAATCATTTAAAATTTATTTTGGGGTGTGGCATGAGGCAGAAGCCTAAATTCCACCCCCCGCCCCAGAGATTACTCAATAATTCACCTTTTCTCTACTGGTTTGAAATGCCACCGTAACTATAACTATATATATAGGATATATTCCCTGGTTTCCTAGTCTAGTTGCTAATATTGTTCAGCATTGTGCCAATATCACATTGTTTTGTGTATTGCAGCTTTACAGTGGGACTAACATATGTAACTATAGATCCCTCAAGGCTTAAAAAAAATGAGGGTACTATATTTAGAACGACACGTGGAATTATAGTTCTATAATTGTATCCTCTTTTCCCTTTGGTTTTGATCTATAAATTTTATGGTCTTGATTTCTTTTTTCTGTCTTATTCAATTAAATCCCTACAACTTGTCTAAAATCTTTTGTGGAATATTGTAAGGCATAAATAAACAAATACATGAAAAAGCAAACAGCACATGGTAGGGGACTTTGTCCTAAAGCCCTCTGTGCTTTAAAGAAACTGCATTTACTAGTAAAGTATGGAATATGCATCTGTATAATCTTATGCTCACAAAACTCTCCAAAGAAACTTCCACAAAGAAACTACTTTCTGATGAGAAAAAAGCGGGGCGGGGTGGGGGGGCAGTAACCAAAAATCTCAGGGTCAGGAAAAACTTGTCCACTTAGTAGAACTTGTTTGAAAAACAACCTCTATTTGAAGAGCACCTGTCTTAGAAAGATCACTTCTTTGAACCCAGCTTGGGTGGTCTGCCCAAGCAGCTTTCCTTGTAATTTAAAACTCAAATGACTGGAAGCACTTTTTAACATCAAACAGAAAGCCCCAGATTTTAAAAGCATCTTCTGAGAAGACAGTAAAATCTTACTGTCCTTTCTGTCAAAAGTACACTGTGGTTGGGTTTAGATAAAGGCTTTCTGCTCCAAATAATCATGAATACATGAGTGAATCTTGTGTCAGTAAGTCTTCTCACTGCAAATGTTTCCTCTGAAAAACAGAGGACAGAAAAGGCGTCATAAAGCTGGGTATTTTAGCAATAAATACAGGAACCTATTTATACCCCAAAAGAACACTAATAGAATACAAGTGTAGTACACCTCTGACATTAAGATTAGTATCTAAGATGTTATGAAATAGTTAAATAGAAAAGCCCCAGGTGGTTGCAGCCTAAGAGGACTTGATAATATAACTAAGGAAGTATGTAAGTTTATATCCTTATGCAGTTTCTAGTGATTAAGACTTTTCAGGAAACACTGTTCACCAAAATCCACTATCTCATACCAGTGTCAAGAAAGCAGACATTTAAAAACAACTGTCATTGGCAGTTTAAAACCAGAGGCCTTATATTATAAATTATAATTTGCCTTTGGCTTGCATTGAGCATTTAATAAATGGCATATAGCTTATACACATGGAGGTGAGTGAAGGCTTTAAGTTCCCGCAGAGCAAAATTCTGTGCTAAGTAGGCACAGCAAGTAATAAGAGTCACACCAATACAGCTGCAAAGAGAAACTTGGAATTTTCATCAGTTACTGTTTCAGCCCTCATGTAAGCAAAGGATGGGCTTGATGTGGATAAGTGTAGGAAAGAGACAGAACATCACAAAACACAGCAAATGATATAGTTTAAGGAAAGAAGATTATCTGGACTGAACCAGAACACACAGCCCTGGAGTAGTACCAGTTTCCTAGGGAAGGGAGAAATGAATATTAAAACTAGAGCTCTCAAACATATTATAATTTACCACGTACATTTTGTTTGCATTAAGCATTTAATAAATGGTATATAGCTTATATGCATTGCCATTCTCAAATTATGCTTTGTCTTTATAAAGCTCCAAACTACAAGAACTTTTTAAGATATTATTAAAAAGAATTATTTGAAACTAGGGAGATGCAACTGCAGTTAAGAATTCTAACACCCTAACTGGACGCACCAAGTGAGTGGCCCCTCACAGAACGGGGCCTGTGATGTAGGCCTGGCCTTGCAGGACTGGCCCACCTGAAAGCTGTATGTGCCAATTCTGGAGGCTAAAAACTGAGACTAGTGTCAAAGCACTGAAAACTCTATTCTATTATACAACTACTTTAAGTTAGTTCTAAGCAAGGTCCTTGCCTGATTCATCCTTTTTGGGGCCCTCATAGTATGCAGCACAGAGCTGGCTGAGCACAGAGATGTCTAAATGAAGGGACAACTGTCTTCCTTGTTTCAAGGAGAATATACAAGAATGTACAACTGTGGAACATGCTAACACATTAATTAACCACATTTCCCACTATTCTGCTTTTTTAAACACTCATTAGAATGACTAGGGGTGGGAACCCCATCCTCCAGTTAAAGATCAAGTATCTCGTAAATTCATATTGTTATTTCAGATTCAAACTCAGGACTACGGGATTTTTTCTTCAAACTCTTCTATCAACATATAACAGCTCTCTTTCCTCTCTTTGACACTGAGAATCCTGGTCCTTAAGAGCAGCAAGGATGACAGAGTTAGAATATCCATAATTACTTATTTGCTTTATGCTACATTATAACACACAGCAGTTTGAGAATAACAAAATTAATAGTACACTAATTATGATTACTGAAAACAGTTAAAAATATTTTGGCATATGTCATACCTATTCCTCACCTCCAAAGAGGCTATACTAGCTACACTGTCAGAACATACAATCATCTCATACTACACTCTCCCTCTTAATCTTCTTTAGTTTTAGTGCCATAATTATATATTTAATGTTCACTATCAGTCCACATGTCAATGTATCTATATTCATTACTTGTCTGAAGCTTGTTCTCTATTAGATTCCTTAGCAAGGTCTTGTGGGAACAATATTCCCTGAGTTCTTGCATATTGATAAGTGTCTGTCCCTTTTATAAGGGAAGGTCAATTTTGCTGAATATAAACTCCTTGGCATGTATCTTCTTTTCTTGAGTATATTAAAAATGTTACTTCATTTTCTTCTGAAATAAAACACTGATATTGAAAAGTCTAATGATAAATGAATTTTCTTTCATTTATATTATCATGTGCTCTTTTGCACTTTCAATATGTAATTTTAAAATTTGAAGTACAATTTATACACAGTTACCATTTACCCTTTTTAGTGCACAGAGTTTTGACAAATGCATTCAGCAGTGAAACCACAACCACAATAAAGATATAGAACCATCATCTCCCAAATTCCCCTGGATGGTTACTTTCTAGTCATCTCCTCTCCTAAACCCTGACTATCACATATCTGTGTTCTAATTCTGTAGTTTTGCCTTTTTCAGTCATAGAAATCGAATCATTCCATATGCAGCCTTTTGACTCTGGCTTCTTTCACTTAGTACAATGCATCTGAGATTCATCCGTGTTGCTGCATGCATAGATAGTCTGTTCCTTTTTATTTTGGAATAGTATTTAATTGCATAGATACTTTCCATGCTTATGAATTGCTTATTCATTTACCAGTTGAAGAATATTTGGGTTGTTTCAAGTTTGGGGCAATTATGAATAAAGCTGCTATAAACATTCATTTACAGGTTTTTGTGAGCACATATTTTGTTTTATTTCTCTGGGGTAACTAGGAGTGGGACTGCTGGGCCATATAGTAAGTATATATTTAATTTTATGAGAGACTTACACACTGTTTTCCAAAGTGGCTGTTCCATTGTGCATTTCCCACTCGTAGTGTAAGAGAGTTACAATTGCTCTGTATGCCCACTGGCACTTGGTAGTATCAGTTTTCTTTTTTATGAAATTTTAGTAGGTATGATGAAGTCTCTTCTTGTGGTTTGAATTTGTGTTTCCTAATGAGGTAGGGCATCTTTTCATACACTTACTTGCCATCTGTGTGTCTTCTTCGGTGAAGTATCTATTCAAATCTTTTGCACATTTATTACCTTTTATTCTGTAATGTATCCAAAGCACATAAAACACTTCCTGGTCTATACATACCAGGAACTAAAAAATACACACTGACAACAGAGCGAATGAATGTAATACTCTCTTCCTCAACCAAAAAAGGTAGAGAAAGAACATTACCCAGCTTGGAAAACATGTGGAAAGTTCATGATTTTTAAATTTTTAAAACAAATAAAATCAGCTTTCATTTGCAAATCTTTTAGTATCAGATCTCTTAGTTCTTCTCTACAGAAAGTAGAAAGACTCTAGTGTATATTACTGAACCAGTGGATTTAAAATTATAAAACAACATGGAATGCTAACATGTAGTGTTACTCTTATAAAGTTATTTACTGAGGCAAGGGAGAAAATTTTCTAAAGCAGTCTCATTTTAATAATGTTCACTTGGTCTGTTGTACCAAATAGATTTTAGACATATAGTACTGATTAGAATAAAATAAACTGAATAAAAGCAAAGCAAAATAGTATTTAACATGGAAAATGTATTTGCAAAAAGTTCTATATGTGGTCTTGCATATATGGAAATCTTTTTAAGTGTTATTAATTTTATTGATAAAATTTGAAGATATTGAATAAGCAAGTCTTGGTTAATAAGAAAATGTCTTCTCAGCAAGAAATCTGAGGACAGAAGAATGATGCAGAAAATTTAATAAGGAAGAGATGATTCAGTTTTGATAGTTTTGTGACCACAAAGAATGTGGACTTGTGACAGAATTTGGAGGTATTTTTACAGTGGACATTTGGACATTTGGATCCGCGTGAGCTGCGGACAAAGAGGAAAACTTTTCCCACTGGCACAGTGATGACTAGTGTAAATCCACACTGCCTTCTCTACCTCTGACTCCCTCCATTCTGACGCTAGAACACTTAGGGTGGGCGGGGATAGCAGGGGGGCCAACATCCAGGAATTGCAAATCAAGACAGCTCAAGGGGTCTTGAAGAGACGCTAATAATGCTGCCGACCAACCGATCTTTACTATGGGTATGTAAGTTAGGTGCATCCTACACTGAAGTTTGCACCAAAATTCAATGTAACAATCACAAATGATTATTACATTGCATATCATATTCTACCATGTAACATTTTAATAACACTGAGAGTAATTTTTTAATTAAATGCTTTTCCTAAGTATAATGATGCCTCAGAGCGGGAGTAAGAAACTTTCAAGTGGATATGTTATTTCAAGGGTTCTTCTTTAATTGGTGAATTTGGGACAATTAGATAGGCAATTTAATTATTCCACAGAGACATATTCTAATTTTAAATGTGAAACCATATATATTTTAAGCACAACTTAATTAGACTTTCTGCATTTCCTAAAATTAATCTCCCACTGAGAAGGTGTTATGTTTCAAAGATTACAAAAATATATTTAAAAATGTAGGATGAGCATCAAATTAAAACATTAATTTTAAAGTCTAGTGTTAAACTCTGTCTTGTCTAATAACAAGACAGTTATGATTAGCAAGTCTTTAGATATGTTCTTACGTAGGATCTGGTTATATAATTTTAAAGTCACAATTAAACATGTTGGCTCTGGAGAAGACCCCAGGTGGTTTGCAATGTTAAACAGCAGATTAAAGTCGACTCAACTAATTTCTTTACTTTAATCTTATTAGTGGTACAACAGCTGTCAACTGTAACCATTTGTGTTCAGCCTTCCGAGGCATAAACAAAATGCCTCAATATGTCAAATGGAGATGAGTATTTATCAATCACTATGGCTAATTAGCTTGCAAAACAATGTTTTTACTTTTATTGTCTTGGGGAAAGTTATTCACTTCTAGTAAACCTTGATCTAAAAATAGACATTTAGAATTATATTACAATAATCCTGCCTAGAAATAAGGAATTGCTTATTAACAATGGATTGTATCCTAAATTTCACCCACACTGGCAAATACCATTTTATTAACACTTAATGAGGGGCTATAATGTAGCAGATACATGGGGTGGCGCATGATTTCCACCTCTATAGTACCCACATCTGTTACTGATGGGAAATAAGTCTTATGATAAATTTACTCCATATTTGCCACCTGATTTAAGTCATGAGAAGGGTGTTTAAGGTAACACAGAAACGTTGCACTGCTTTTTTAGACTTCATTGCTAGATCTTCTCTCAACATTTTGTCTCATACATACAGATAGTTACAAGTGGTTTTGGTTCATCTTTCCCAATTTCTGTTAGATCATTCCTGTTGTCCCTCTTTGGCTCCTAACCTGTTAGGAGGGAAAAATCATTCCACAAGCATTTTCTGTACCCACACCAATAAGCCACTATAATAATTGGTTTAAAAACCTTAAACCAATCAACCAAACAATACCACCTCCACCAAAAGTAAAAAACTAAACAAATAAACTAAATAACAGCAACAAAAAAACCCCAAGCTACTCACAGGAATGATGACAGTAATTTTTATAAGGTATCAAAGAAATATTCAATTTTTATTAAAATTTTAAAAGTTAAATATTCACATATCAGAAACAAAAGTATAGCCATCATTACCCTGTAAATACCAGCTTTGTAAGAGATCCACTGAGGACCCTTATAGACTCAAACAAATTAAATCACACTTTCTGCATACACCTTCAATAATTCAATTTTTTTTTGCTGTGTGGTGTAGAGTAACTTACTGATTAGTCTTATCTTTCCCGTTGTGATGTAAGCTCTTTGAAGATAAAAATCTCACATATCTCAGAAGAAATTTAACAAATACCTGAAGACTGATAATATCTCTCTTTGGTGATACCATGTAGGCAATAAGGTAGAGAAGGAAGAGTACCAGAATAGAATGCGCAGTCCTAGCTGCCAGTGTGATAACTGATGGTAAATCATTCAGTCTTTTTAAGCCTTAGTTTCTTCATTTATATAATGTGATAAATTGGTGAAGACAAGCCAAAAACTCTGTTAAATAAATGTAATATATTTATAAAACAGTTTTATTACTCTTGTATTTCTGACAATGCCAAGTGTTTTGCAGGGATTCAAAACAGCTTCTTTGTAAAGGTTCTGTCTCTCACTCATCTTTTACCCACAATACTAAACAAAGTACTACGCACATGGCAATAAAAGAATATATTAAATGACAGAATTCCTCTTTGGTTAAAATAGCATAAGCAATGCGGGCTTAAATTAAGGTAGTGGCAGCACTAATAGAAAGATGAGTGAATGAAAGAGATATAAACTTTTCTTGCCAAAATGTGAAATAAATAAGGAATAAATACCTTTTACTTTTCCCTGAATTAGTCATTTTGTCCAATTCCATCAGACTTAATTATTTTTGATATTGTACTGACAGTGTTCTAATATCTTTTCCTCTTATTAGAACATTTGTGCCCTAAGAATATCAAAATGTGTACAGCTTCCCAAGCACATCCTATTATTTCAGGCCTCCATGATCTTGCGCATGCTGTGCTCTCTGCCTAGTAGGATTTGTTAATTTGGCAAACTCTGAATCTATCTTCTAAAACCCAATTTAGATGGCATATCCTACAGGAAAGATTCTGTGTCCTCCTATGGCAGTTAATTACTCCATCCTTCATGCTATCTCTGTACTTGGTGCATACTTCTATAGTTATTCTTAGCACATCACACTAAATTACCTCGTCCCTTGTTTAGCTCACCTCTTAATGAATGAGCCTGCTGAGGGTATGGACAATGTTTTATTTCCACAAGTCTACTGCTCAGCACACAACTCCCAATCAGAATTGTACAAACCTCCTAGGTATGTGTGTAAAGGTATAATAACATATTTGGTTGTCACAATGACTGAGGGCAGAGGTATTTAATGGGCTATTACACACCTTGCAGTGTGCAGGGCAATCCCGCATTCTGACCCAGTGCCACTGGTATCCCATGCTAGAGTGTGACAATTCACAAAGCCCTTTCCTACATATTAGCACTTCACCTTCACAACAACCCTGTGAGAAAGAAATCTTTCCCCCATTTCCCAGATGAAAAATACTACAGCACAATAAGGTCTTAAGAGACAGGTCTCACATTAAATACTGGCAAAGCTGGTATTTGAACTCTAATGCTCTGACTCTAAATCCCAGCTGAGTTTAATCCATTAGTGCATTATATTCCCTTTTCTCTAATTCTAAATACAGATATTCCTGGCTTCAGTTCTAGAACTAATCAAGTGGGAAAGTGAATATGTTTATAGAAGTAGATTTTAGCCTAAAATACATTATGTGTTAGACTGTGTACCTATTTGTAAAATGTGATATTATAATCTTCATCCTATTTAGGTGTTTCTCAAGAATCTAAGTCCCAGACAGTAACAAAAGAAAAGAGGTTACAAAGTTAGCAAATTGCTACATAGTTCATAATTCTGAAAGTGCTACAGAGTATTTCAGTAGGACTGCTGTGTTACACTGTCTAGAACACCAAAGGACTTGGTCACAAACTCTACATCAATTGTTTAGTGCACTGACACTTTCCTCACAGAAATACACTGCTGATTTTAGAAGGAAATTAATAAGAAAATAGGATTCACTTAATAGAAATTAGCTTTACAACCATCTTTGCTGGAATGCATAAATTTGAAAAACTGAGAGAGATTTGTATTTACATTAACTCAAATGTCAATGCTGAGAACTATTTATATGAATTTTTATTTTCAGTAAGGCAATAACCTGAACTCTGAATCAATAGCTAGGCTTGATGAAAATGATTCCCTGGAGAAGGCATTAGTGTAAAGGAAATAGCAAGCAAGTTAGAGCCTCAAATAAGTTGTGAGTAACGTCCCAGGAGTTATTTACCAGTGACAGTTCAAGTTAAAGATTTTCTTAAGCAGACACGTAACCAAAACTGTTCAACCAACAAAATATTACCTGAGAACTTTCTACATGGAAAGAAAATGGCTTAATGTAGACTGGGCTAAGAAAAAAGTTTCAAAACTGCAAATTTTATCAGAAAACATGAATCCAGCATCTACCAGTGCAATTTTGGTAAAACAACAACCCCATCTAGAATAAAGTTTTGCATTTCTTATTGGGAAAGAGAGAGAGAGAGGAATAGGATGATGCAATGCCCTGAAACTTGCATCAGGTACTTGACTATGTCATGCTTTGGGATAGATGTTTAATAATATGGAGATATTGTGTGGTTTCCCTGAGAAGAACAAAATTACAAGTCCAAAAAAAGCTTGAACTGAAATAAGTCAACGTTTTTCTTCCTTCTTTTAAGTACTATAAAAATGACTTAACAAAAAAATCATTTGTCTTTTACCAATGCTATATCTTTCTCCTAGCAGTTGAAACTGTACCGTTAAATCTTAAAATAAAGGCATATTATTCAGTTCTCAAAAATATAATAAAGCTTTACCTTGTAGTATAGGATTAACATTCTGAGCTGCATCATGCTGTCAGGACTTGAGTGGGGGGTTGGGGGGTGGTGACTGCTCTTGCAATCTCCTCACATTCAAAACATCTTAACCTCAGCTTCAAAACAGGCAACTGGTTCTAATTTCAGAAGGTAACTGGTACATTGATTAAGTTCATCATGAACAAACATTTTTTATTAAAAAGTTGGACTATGGTCCATTATGATCAAGTCTGAGAAAATAGAGTCTAAGAAAATATACTTCTAGTTTTTGTAAAAATAAGACAGTGTTACTGGAATTCAAACTAAGTTCTAATTATAAAGTTAATAATGAGGTAATCAATCTGTGACCCAAGGGCCAACCAAGAAAGTTAACACTTGAGGGCTATAAAGAACATGAGTAGTACTGTTACTTGTTCTTGCAGAACTTATGTATTGTTATTAAAGAACAATACACAATACATTTTCTAATCTGTGATCCTGAAAATAAGCTCTGCACTCTAGAGTATGTTACTTGAAGTGTGCTTACCTTAGCATCCAGGGACAGAATGTTTAATGTATATAATTTTCTATACAGATTCTCCAAACTGGGGTTAGGAGAAAAAAGGAAAGTTCTGCCAGTCCCAGCTTGTAGAAACATTTAATGCTCATAAAGAACTATACCCTAGAGAACTTGTAAAACGTGCTTTCTCTATTTCTACTTTAAAACGTGGGCATTCATTCATTCTTTCTTGGTATGAAAGAATTTAGAAAAACAATTCTATGAGGTTGCAAGGAAGGTTCTATACCATAGTCCCATATTTTCAACCCAATCTAGAGTTTTAAAAAATCTTTAATATTTGTATTTAAAAGTATCAGGCTCTAGGTTGGAAGG
This sequence comes from Grampus griseus, assembly GCF_964374135.1. NCBI lineage: Eukaryota > Metazoa > Chordata > Mammalia > Artiodactyla > Delphinidae > Grampus > Grampus griseus. Next base: position 118,849,603 of record NC_139018.1, on the reverse strand, counting down.
GACAGAAATTTACTCAAAATATGTCAAGTAAAAAGAGGCATTTACTGTAAGGCTGTTGGGAACTTTCACGTGAATCCAGGAGAAAATGAACTACCACACTTCAGGAGGGCAGGAACAATGCCAGCTCTGTGGACTGGGCCTACTCTCATTTCCAACCCCCTTTTCTCCTATGAAGCAGTTTTGGTCTCCTCCTTTCCCCCCAACTGGCCTTCATTAGTCCTGCTAAACTTGGAGTGAACATAGCCCTGTAATGACCATCCCAGAAGTTATTCTACATGATTTTTCAAATTCAAACACACACACACACACAAAATAGGTTGGAGTTTTATAATTTTCCAACTGCAAATCCCTGAGAGAGAAACTTGACTGGACCAGTTTAATTTTGGGGGCTGCGTTTTAAGCCTAATACTGCTGGCTGGTCTATAGATTGGCTGCGTTTGAGTCAAATGTCCATTCTTGGTTTAACCAGCTACGGCCATTGGGGGAAACACCCTATGGCATAAAATATAGCTGCTTAGAAGAGGCACAGCTGCAATGCCTAGAACATGTAGTATTTATAACACCCAGAAAAAGGGAACAACGAATAGGAATGGAGTTGAGGCGAATATGAAGTGAATATGACAAGCCAAGAAGAAATAAAGGGTAGTAGGGAAGGAAGCTCATGGTGAAAACAGGTTAACGGAGTCTGGATTGTGTTACAAACTGAAGAGAAAGGCAAAGATTTAACAGTAGATGAGCTCCAAAGAGAACAGACACGTGAGTCAAGAGACCAGAATAAGAAGCAAGCTATAGGCCAGGCACACGAGGCCAGGCATCTGAGGAAACTAAGTTTGCAGACATTAGATACGTAACAAAACGTTCCTTTTATGAAGAGCTTACATAAACCACCAGGCTGGCTACTCCACGAAGGTAACACAGCAGGCTAGTACTAATGATATTTAGAGTTTAACCCACCTCATTTCCCTGTAAGTTCCCTAAGGACAAGGTCTATTTCAAATGGTTCCTAGATGTGGCAATCCCATTCCCATGTCCATATGTACATACAACTGATCCCAAGAAAGGAATCCCTAGAGAACAGTTTCCCTGGGTATCAGGATCAGAAGCCCTACGTCATGTACCTGCTTCTAGTATACAACGGGATATCCCTTTTCCACTATGAAATGAACTGCATCAGTCGCTACCCTGTGAGTATCACTAGACCAAGAAAAAGGAACAGACACCTTTAGGGATGAAACCTCAATAATCATGGGAGAGTAATTCCGAACACTCTGCCATTTGGAAAGAAGAAACACTCTTTGAAAAAAGAGTATCATGGCTCTCTTTCAGGTTGCAGTCATGCCCCAAACATTGTTGTTCCTGACCCTCATTCTGGCAGCGGTCACGTACATGGCTTCCGGCGACTGTGAGGAGTGAACAAGGGAAGCCATGCAAAGCATCTGACACAGGGAATGGCGCTGAGGATGCTCTCAATAAATGTTAAGTTCTGCCTCCCCACCAACTTCAAAGGATCAAGCAAACGCAATATTGCCAAGTAGATAAATTGCATAAGTTTATGTTATTTTACTTTGGAGAATAAATTTGTGATCTTCCTAGTAAGCAAGGCTCTACCTCACATCATCCTAAACTTATTTATTTTTACTGTATTCAGTGACTATTGTTCTACCTGAGACTGATTTACTAGATAGATAAATGTATATACTCTAAAGAAGCAAAAAAGCAACTTAATTTGTTTGATGTGAATAGAGAGGTATACTTTATAAAGGCCACAGCAGCAGGAAGAATTTATTTTTCATCATAGATTAAAACAGGGGTAATCTTATATAAACCCGTGTACTCTGATTCTAAAACTGTGATAAGGACAACAACCAAGAATATAGTTGTAGCATTCCCTTTGACCTTTTGAGGAAAGAAGTTATAGATATAAGATATACAAATCCACAGAAGTTTAAAGATGGAATAAAAACATATTGCCTTAAGTCTAGCTAACAGAGTGGTCAAAATCAGTAGGGCCTTATTTGGCTAAGATTGAGATGTGATCATATTTTAAGTCCACAGAGTCAAGTATTTGAAGCAGTGTGCTCTTTTACTGCTTTACTTCCGTGTCTCAGAAAATGAATTCATTCATGTATTCAAATGATATTTACTAAGATATCATATGATTTATAAGTAATGTATTTACTATGGTCTCTGATTCCAAGGAATTACAGTATCTCTGAGGAGAAGATAACACAACGAATGGAGTACTTGGCAACATTAATAAAGTGCTAAATTGGACTATTCTCTAAACTGTTTGATATTTCTTCAATGATTTAGATGAAGATACATATCTTTTACAGATCAACTTCAGGAGTGGCACAAAGTTAAAGAAAAAGAAACTAAATTAGAGGCCAAATCAGGATCCAAAAACGATCTTGACAGGCTGGGCCAAAATTAACCAGGATGAAGTTTGGACTTAGGGTGAAAAAAACAAATGACCAAGTAAAATTAATAAATCATAGATTCTTAGAACCCAAAGTGATACAAACTTAGGGATTTAAAGTTCAATAATTAAGTAGGGTAAGTGGAGTCAAGACAATAACAACTACCAAAAAACCCCCATTGATATTAACTAAGTGCTTTCTTTGTGCAGAGCACTTAATAAATACACACACTTTTAGCAGTCAACAAGCCCTACCCTACATGGTAGGGTTACCATTTAACTGAGGTTCTGTTATAACAAGCAATTTAGCCCATGATCCCATAGCTACCAAGTGGAAAGCAGAGATTTAAGCTCAGATCTGACTGCAGAGCCTGTCTGTTCTCCATTATACCATGTGGTCTGCACTGCTCCATGTTGATAAGACTACTTACATATAAAAAAATTGTGTTCAGAGGGACAATGGAGGAAGAGAAGCAAGGCTGATGGAGAAGAAAGAGGGGCTGGTTAGTTCTGCTACAGAACAACCTAGAGCAGCTTAGAGAATAAAATAGTTAAGTAGAATAGCTTAACTATTTGGCCCCTTTATTGTCCATGAGTACCTGTCAAGAACTAGAAATACCAGATAAGTAAAAGGCAACCTGGGAAAGACAGCCCAGTATCATTTTTGATGTTCCAAAAGGTTTGCTGGCTTCTTTATGAAATATGAACATTTACTGCTGCCTGAAAAGGGCTTGGAGATGTGGAATGCCAGCAAATGTCAACTCTCACTTCTGTTATCATTGCCACTATGTAAATATACTACAAAAACACAACACAAAGTTTAGGTCACAGCAGATCCATCTTCTTATTTACATAACATGGGGCATTCCTTTAGCCCAAAGAAAATGACAAACTATCATTTATTTTCAAATATTAAAAGCTATGTTAAGAGGCAAACTAGTATATATAGAATGTATAAATAACAAGGTCCTAATAGCACAGGGAACTATATTCAATATCCTGTGATAAACCATAATGAAAAATAATATAAAAAAGAATGTACATATGTATAACTGAATCACCTTGCTGTACAGCAGAAATTAACACAACACTGTAAATAAACTATACTTTGATTTAAAAAAAAGCTATGTAAAATAACTGTTATTAGCCTAAACCAAAGAAAAGGTTAGAATATATCATTCATTGTTTTGTACTTGTTTTCTCCAAGTAAAATTAGGAGGCAGAATAACATGAGTCATTCCAAAAGTAGATACAACATGAAATGAAAATTGCCTTGTTAAAAAAGAGGGGATATATGTATACGTATAACTGATTCACTTTGCTGTACAGTAGAAGCTAACACAACATTGTAAAGCAACTATACTCCAATAAAAATTCAAAAAAAAAAAAAAAAAGAAAGAAAATTGCCTTGTTTCATGGTGATCTTTCCTGGCACTGAAAACGATTTTACTGGAGCACATTTGTTAACAAGGTTGATTTTAGAATACCATATCCCGACCAAGTCCTTTCAGTAATAACTGATATATATATATATTAATTGAAGTATAGTTGATTTACAATATTGTGTTAGTTGTAGGTGTACAGCACAATGGTTCAGTCTTATCTATATATCTATAAATCTATAGCTCTATCTATCTATCTATATCTTCTTTTTCAGATTCTTTTCCTTTATAGGTTATTATGAAATATTGAGCATAGTCCCCTGTGCTATACATTAGGCACCTATTGGTTATCCATTTTATACATAGTAGTGTGTATATGTTAATCCCAACGTCCTAATTTATACCTCCTCTACCTTTCCCCTTCGGGAACCATAAGTTTGTTTTCTATGTCTGTGGGCCTATTTCTTTTTGTAAATAAGTTCATTTGTATCTTTTTTTTTGATTCCACATATAAATGATATCATATGATAACTGTCTTTGCCTGGCTTATTTCACTTAGTAGGATAATCTCTAGGTCCATCCATGTTGTTGCGAATGGCATTATTTCATTCTTTTTCATGGCTGAGTAATATTCCATTGTACATGACAAACCCACAGTTAATATCATACTCAATGGCGAAAAGCTGAAAGCATTTCCTCTAAGATCAGGAATAAGACAAGGATGTCCACTCTGACCACTTTTATTCAACATAGTTTTGGAAGTCCTAGCCACAGCAATCAGAGAAGAAAAAGAAGTAAAAGGAATCCATGTTGGAACAGAAGAAGTAAAACGTCAGTGTCTGCAGATGACATTATACTATACATAGAAAATCCTAAAGATGCTACCAGAAAACTACTAGAGCTCATCAATGAATTTGGTAAAGTTGCAGGACACAAAATTAATACACAGAAATCTGTTGCATTTCTATACACTAACAGTGAAAGATCAAAGAGAAGAATTATGAAAACAATTCCATTTACCATTGCATCAAAAAGAATAAAATACCTAGGAATAAATCTACCAAAGGAGGCAAAAGACCTGTACTCTGAAAACTATAAGACAGTGATGAAAGAAACTGAAGACGACACAAACAGGTGGAAAGATATACCGTGTTCTTGGATTGGAAGAATCAATATTGTTAAAATGAGTATACTACTCAATGCAGTCTACAGATTCAATGCAATCCCTATCAAACTACCAATGGCATTTTTCACAGAATTAGAACAAAAAATTTTACAATTTGTATGGAAACACGAAAGACTCTGAATAGCCAAAGCAATCTTGAGAAAGAAAAACGGAGGTGGAGGAATCAGGCTCCTTGACTTCAGACTATAATACAAAGTTACAGTAATCAGAATAGTATGGTACTGGCACAGAAACAGACATGTAGATCAATGGAACAGGATAGAAAGCCCAGAAATAAACCAATACACCTATGGTCAATTAATCTACAACAAAGGAGGCAAGAATAGCCAATGGAGAAAAGACAGTCTCTTCAATAAGCGGTACTGGGAAAACTGGACAGCTACATGTAAAATAATGAAATTAGAACATTCTCTAACACCATACACAAAAATAAACTCAAAATGGGTTAAAGACCTAAATGTAAGACTGGATACTATAAAACTCCTAGAGGAAAACATAGGCAGAACATTCTTTGACAAAAATTACAGCAATGTCTTTTTGGAGCCATCTCTGAGAATAATGGAAATAAAAACAAAAATAAACAAATGGGACCTAACCAATGATAATTTGAAAAGGATTCAAGCAGGTTTATGGGCTTTCTCTGTTTCTAAAAAAAAGAAAAACAACCCAGTGAAGATTCAGAAAGGTTTCAAAAATTTAAATTTTCATAAGTGGGTATAATTCTCAATTTCACACTAAAAAATTCTGCTGGAAGCAAAATATTCACTCAGAGGGAGTTACCTAGCAATAATTATAGGACAACTGCTGAGGTACCATGTGTAGTAAAAAGGAAGATGGGCAAATTGGTGAGGAAAGAGGATCAGGGAGTTGATTTTTCCACTCACAGAGCTCTGGGGCTGCAGGGGCAGTGAAGTATTAGGCTTGCAGTCATAGGTGATCCACATGATAAATGTTACTAGACAGTGGCTGCAACTTCTCAAATCTTTTCCTGTTTATTGCTGAGAAAAATGAACTACTGTAGGATAGTAAAAAAAAAAAAAACGAGAAACAAAATACAGTCTCTTTAGGTAAGAGCCATGAAAGGCCACAGGAAGCAGAAAACAAAATGCGCAAAGGTGGCAGAAGTTTCATGATGATGAGGGCTGGGAGCTCAACAGGGATAGAAGGGGAGGATCTGGGGAAGTTGAGAGCAAAGGAGGTCCCAAGGCCAGAGAGCAGTTAGAAGGAATATGAAAAAGTCACTGACTCAGGCCCACCAGTGTGCTTTGAGTCTACATTTAAATCTAATGTAGTTGTGGCATTTTTCTTGCCTGTCTCCAAGTAAGCAGCATAACCCTAATTCATTAGCCCGGAGAAGTGAGGCTAGTTTAGAAAGTAGAGTCATGATCTTGAGCTGTGCTAAGGACGGACAGGAGAATCTTAGAGTCGATGCTAGATGCCCACAGCCCTGAGTGCTGGCCTCACTCAGTAAGCAGTACCTGGCTGAAAACACAAACTTATTGGCCTAAGATGAGACGAAGAAACAAACTCTCAATCCTGGTACTGTGGCCAGCTGAGAAGCATTGATCCGGACTTTCAGGATTCCATGGCTCCTTTCCAAAGCAGGTGTGCTAATTCTTACTTAGGTCTTTTTGGGAACTATGGAAACCTCTTCTGTTCCCTAAACAAGAGGCACAAATAAGCACCAGAACATGCCCTCTGCCACAATGACAAAGGTAGCTTTGGGGAAATAGGCATTTCATCTAGGTTACCATTAAGGGAGCTCAGGGTCATGCGTGTTGCAACCTACCAGAAAACAAACAAAACAACAACAACAACAATGAAACCAAAAAACAAAACAAAAACTATAGGTGCAGTTAAGATGAACAATATGAATTATTAACAGTTATGAAAAGCACTGTCCCAAAGAATCAAATGTCATTTCCTTTCTTACCTCAAACATTTTATTGTATTTCATTCTTTCCTTCCTCTCTCTCTCTCTGACAATTAATATACATTGAGGGCTGACAACATTCCAAGCAACACACTGTCAATAAAGTCTACTTTGATAAGGAGTAGCAACTCTTCTGGGTTAGAACATCTATTTGTGTGCTATAACTGCCCCATGTACGATTTTCTGCTCCAAAGAAAGATATCCTGACTTTAAAGGACACCTATACCTTCTTTCATTAATCTCTACTTTGTCAGTAGAGCAAAACAACCCAAACTAACTCAGTATCAAAGTCTGTACTTAGAAATCTCTCACGTCAAATAGATAACACTGTCTTGAACCAGGCAAGATTACTACTTTAAAAACTGTCACCTAATATTTATATAACACTTTAAGGTTTACAAAGAACTCTCACATACATTATTACTTCAACTGATCCCCACACTGTGAGGTGAATATGATTACCCCTGTTTGACCAAATGAGGAAACAGATGCAACAAGATTAAGGCACTTGTCCCAATTCTCCCAACTAGTAACCAGCAGAGGTAAAACTGGAATTCAAGTTTGTTTGACTCCAAAGCTGGCGCTATTTCTATTTTACCAAATGTCTCTCAGGAAGAAAGATAACATACTCTTGGAATTTTTTTTTTTCTGTTGTATCCAGCACACAAATGAAGCACTCACTTTTATAGAGCTAATTAAATATTTAAAAGTTTCTCAGTGATATAACTGAACTTTTATCAAAACTTCTCATTTAAACCCTGTAAATAAGAGTCTCCACAATCCAAAAATTGTGCATGTTACAACTCAGGAATACAATACTTCTGAAATAATGCTGTCTGCTACTACATCCTAGATGGCCAGGGACCAAAGGGTGATGTAAAAGAATAAGCAAGTAGATCTTGGGTCTAAAGGATGCACATGATCCTTACGACAGAGCAATTTGCAGTTAAAAGACCAAACTGCAAACCACTTCCCAACTATTTGGCTGGGACTCCAGACTATGGCAGTCTTGGCCTCAGACTGCTCTTCCTGTACGTTAGGGACTTCTTCAAATTTCACAGCTCAGGCCTTTGTCAATGTACTTACCTCCTTTTTTGTATGCAATACAAAAAGTTAGCTGTTATTACTACTCATTTCTGTTCAAATTTTGTAAGCAGTTAGAACTTCTCACAAGTTCATCAGTTCCTCTTGATTTAGGATTAGAAAAGGTCACAGACCAAAGAAATTTCCTTCATAAGGCTTTTCAAGCTCAATTTGAGTTTTGTAAATGAAGTCGAGCACCTCTGTTTTTCTCCCTAATGGGGAGTGTAAGCTTTTGCTATTCAAGCCTGAATAAACATACAATTTTCCTGTGGTCCCCCATATGGAAACCATAGGGCAGAAATGACTCACAAGTGAAACGTGAAAGACAGATTAAAAAACTATACTTACTTAGGAGGAATTCGTGAAACTGTGTTCACATTTGTGACTGGGACCACTACTTGAAGAATGTGTTCAAGGGCTGTTAATCCACCAGCAACTTGAAATGCAATCTGATCTGCCACATTCTAAACAGAAATACAAAAAGAAATTAACCCCATTTCCCAGGCATAAAATTATAACCAAATGAAATATTTAGTTGTAGTGTGAAATATTCTGTTGGTTCAATTATTCTACAAACACTTATTGAATGCTTACTCAGTGCTACGAACTATAGGCCAAAAGTGGTGAACAAAAAATCATAGTTGCTGTCCCCCATGAAGCTTAAAATTTAGTGGATGAGACCAACATTAATCAAATAAATATAAATAAAACAATTTGAACTACAATAAGTACTCTGAAGAAAAAGGAAAGGTGCTCTATGAGAACAGTGGGGGAATCAACTGTATATTGGGGAAAGGGGTCAGCACAGGCTTTTCTGAGAAAGTTGAGGTTTTGAGACAGGAAAAAGAAAAGGGAAAGGGATGAAGCACTCCAAGCATAGGAAAAAATCATTTCAAACAGAAGTTTTTAGCAACACTTTTAAAAACTGGATTATTTTGTAATGTTAATTACCACTTAACAAGACAAACTGACTTCCACAAAGATTTCCTTTGCTAGAACTTTTTTCTTCAGTAATACAAGATAATCTAATAACTAACCAGTTAGATGTACCTCTTTTAAAAAAGGGGAGACCTTTAAGATGGTGGAGGAGTGAGACGTGGAGACCACTCTCCTCCCCACAAATACATCAGAAATACATCTACATGTGGAACAACTCCTACAGAACACCTACTGAACGCTGGCAGAAGACCTTAGACTTCCCAAAAGGCAAGAAACTCCCCATGTACTTGGGTAGGGCAAAAGAAAAAAGAAAAAACAGAGACAAAAGAATAGGGACAGGACCTGAACCTCAGGGAGGGAGCTGTGAAGGAGGAAAGGTTTCCACACACTAGGAAGCCCCTTCACTGGCAGAGATGGGGGTTGGTGGGGGGGAAGCTTCTGAGCCACGGAGGAGATCGCAGCAACAGGGGTGCAGAGGGCAAAGCAGAGAGATTCCCGCACAGAGGATCGGTGCCCACCAGCACTCAACAGCCTGACAGGCTTGTCTGCTCACCCGCCAAGGCAGGTGGGGGCTGGGAGCTGAGGCTCAGGCTTCTTCAGAGGTCGGATCCCAGGGAGAGGACTGGGGTTGGCTGCGTGAACACAGCCTGAAGGGGCCTAGTGCACCACAGCTAGCTGGGAGGGAGTCTGGGAAAAAGTCTAGAACTGCCTAATAGGCAAGAGACCATTGTTTCAGGGTGCACGAGGAGAGGGGATTCAGAGCACCACCTAACTGAGCTCCAGAGATGGGTGCAAGCTGCGGCTATCAGCGCAGACACCAGAGACGGGCATGAAACGCCAAGGCTGCTCCTGCAGCCACCAAGAAGCCTGTGTGCAATCACAGGTCACTATCCACAACTCCCCTCCCGGGAGCCTGTGCAGCCTGCCACTGCCAGGGTCCCGTGATCCAGGGACAACTTCCCTGGGAGAACACACGGCGCACCTCAGGCGGGTGTAACGTCATGCTGGCCTCTGCCGCCACAGGCTCGCCCTGCATTCTGTACCACTCCCTCCAACTGGCCTGAGTGAGCCAGAGCCCCCTAACCAGCTGCTACTTTAACCCCGTCCTGTCTGAGTGAAGAACAGACGCCCTCCAGCGACCTACACACAGAGGCGAGGCCAAATCCAAAGCTGAACCCCAGGAGCTGTGAGAACAAAGAAGAGAAAGGGAAACTTCTCCCAGCAGCCTCAGGAGCAGTGGATTAAATTCTCCACAATAAACTTGATGTACCCTGCATCTCTGGAATACCTGAATAGACAACGAATCATCCCAAATTTGAGGAGGTGGACTTTGGGAGCAACTGTAGACTTGGAGTTGGCTTTCTGCATCTAATTTGTTTCTGGTTTTATGTTTATCTTAGTTTAGTATTTAGAGTTTATTATCACAGTAGATTTGTTTATTGATTTGGTTGCTCTCTTCCTTTATATATATATATATATGATATATATATCATATATATATGAGATATATATATATGAGATATATATCATATATATATGAGATATATCTCATATATATATCATATATATGAGATATATCTCATATATATATCATATATATGAGATATATCTCATATATATCATATATGAGATATATCTCATATATATATCATATATATGAGATATATCTCATATATATATATATTTTTTTCCGTTTTCTCTTTTTGTGAGTGCGTATGTGTATGCTTTGCATGATTTTGTCCGTATAACTTTGCTTTTACCATTTGTCCTAGGGTTTGGCCTGTCGGTTTCTTCTTTTTTTTTTTTAGTGTGGTTTTTAGCGCTTGTTATCATCGGTGGATTTGTTTTTGGTTTGGTTGCTTTCCTCTTTCTTTTTTCTTAATTACTTTTTAATTTTTAATAATTTTATTTTACTTTTTATTTTAATAACTTTATTTTCCTCCCTCCCTCCCTCCCTCACTTTCTCCATTTTCTTCTGAGCTGTGTGACTGACCAGGTCTTGGTTCTCTGGTCGGGTGTCAGGCCTGAGCCTCAGAAGTGGGAGAGCCCAGTTCAGGACATTGTTCCACCGGAGACCTCCTGACACCATGTAATATCAAACAGCGAAAGCTCTCCCAGAGATCTCCATCTCAACGCGAAGACCCAGCTCCACTCAAAGACCAGCAAGCTACAGTGCTGGCCACCGTATGCCAAACAACTAGCAAAACAGAAACACAACCCCACTCATTAGCAGAGAGGCTGCCTAATATCATAATAAGGTCACAGACACCACAAAACACACCACCAGACGCGACCCTGCCCACCAGAAAGACAAGACCCAGCCTCATCCACCAGAACACAGGCACCAATTCACTCCACCAGGAAGCCTACACAACCCACTGAACCAACCTTCCCCATGGGGGCAGACACCAAAAACAACAGGAACTATGGACCTGCAGACTGCGAAAAGGAGACCCCAAACACAGTAAGTTAACCAAAAGGAGAAGACAGAGAAATACACAGCAGATGAAGGAGCAAGGTAAAAACCCACCAGACCAAACAAATGAAGAGGATATAGGCAGTCTAGCTGAAAAAGAATTCAGAGTAATGATAGTAAAGATGATCCAAAATCTTGGAAATAGAATGGAGACAATACAAGAAACGTTTAACAAGGACCTAAAAGAACTAAAGAGCAAACAAACAACGATGAACAACACAATAAATGAAATTAAAAATTCTCTAGAAGGAAGCAATAGCTGACTAACTGAGGCAGAAGAACGGATAAGTGACATGGAAGATAAAATAGTGGAAATAACTACCCAGAGCAGAATAAGGAAAAAAGAATGAAAAGAATTGAGGACAGTCTCAGAGACCTCTGGGACAACATTAAACGCACCAACATTGGAATTATAGGGGTCCCAGAAGAAGAAGAGAAGAAAAGAAGGGACCGAGAAAATACTGAAGAGATTATAGTTGAAAATTTCCATAATATGGGAAAGGAAATAGTCAATCAAGTCCAGGTAGCGCAGAGAGGCCCATACAGGATAAATCCAAGGAAAAACATGCCAAGACACATATTAATCAAACTGTCAAAAATTAAATACAAGGAAAAAATATTAAAAGCAGCAAGGGAAAAGCAACAAACAACATACAAGGGAATCCCCATAAGGTTAACAGCTGAACTTTCAGCAGAGACTCTACAAACCAGAAGGCAGTGGCAGGACATATTTACAGTGATGAAAGGGAAAGAATTACAACCAAGATTACTCTACCCAGCAAGGATCTCATTCAGATTCGATGGAGAAATTAAAACCTTTACAGACAAGCAAAAGCTAAGAGAATTCAGCACCACCAAACCACCTTTACAACTGCTAAAGGAACTTCTCTAGGCAAGAAAAACAAGAGAAGGAAAAGACCTACAATAACAAACCCAAAACAATTAAGAAAATGGCAATAGGAACATACATATTGATAACTACCTTAAATGTAAATGGATTAAATGCTCCGACCAAAAGACACAGATTGGCTGAATGGATACAAAAACAAGACCAGTATATATGCTGTCTATAAGAGACCCACTTCAGACCTAGGGACACATACAGGCTGAAAATGAGGGGATGGACAAAGGTATTCCATGTAAATGGAAACCGAAAGAAAGCTGGAGTAGCAATTCTCATAACAGACAAAATAGACTTTAAAATAAAGGCTACTACAAGAGACAAAGAATGACACTACATAATGATCAAGGGATCAATCCAAGAAGAGGATATAACAATTGTAAATATTTATGCACCCAACATAGGAGCACCTCAATACACAAGGCAAATGCTAACAGCGAGGAAAGGGGAAATCGACAGTAACACATTCATAGTAGGGGACTTTAACACCCCACTTTCACCAATGGACAGATCATCCAAAATGAAAATAAATAAGGAAACACAAGCTTTAAATGATACATTAAACAACATGGACTTAATTGATATTTATAGGACATTCCTTCCAAAAATAACAGAATCCAATTTCTTCTCAAGTGCTCATGGAACATTCTCCATGATAGATCATAGCTTGGGTCACAAATCAAGCCTAGGTAAATTTAAGAAAACTGAAATCTTATCAAGTATCTTTTCCAACCATAATGCTATGAGACTACATATCAATTACAGGAAAAAAATTGTAAAAAATACAAACACATGGAGGCTAAATAATACACTACTAAATAACCAAGAGATCACTGAAGAAATCAAAGAAGAAATCAAACACTACCTAAAAATATATGGCAATGAAAAAACGATGACCCAAAACCTATGGGATGCAGCAAAAGCAGTTCTAAGAGGGAAGTTTATAGCAATACAATCCTACCTCAAGAAAGAAGAAACATCTCAAATAAACAACCTATCCAGACACCTAAAGAAATTAGAGAAAGAAGAAGAGAAAACCCCAAAGATAGCAGAAGGAAATAAGTCATAAAGATCAGATCAGAAATAAGTTAAAAAGAAATGAAGGAAACAATAGCAAAGATCAATAAAACGAAAAGCTGGTTCTTTGAGAAGATAAAGAAAATTGATAAACTATTAGCCAGACTCAACAAAAAAAAAAAAAAAGGGAGAAGACTCAAATCAACAGGATTAGAAAAGAAAAAGGAGAAGTAACAACTGACACTGCAGAAATACAAAGGATCATGAGCGATTACTACAAGCAACTACGAAATGGACAACCTGGAAGAAATGTACAAATTCTTAGAAAAGCACAATCTTCCAAGACTGAACCAGGAAGAAATAGAAAATATAAACAGACTAATCACAAGCATTGAAATTGAAACTGTGATTAAAAATCTTCCAACAAACAGAAGCCCGTGACAAGATGGCTTCAGAGGTGACTTCTATCAAACATTTAGAGAAGAGCTAACACCTATCCTCCTCAAACTCATAGTAGAGAGAGGAGTACTCTCAAACTCATTCTACAAGGCCACCATCATCCTGATACTAAAAGCAGACAAAGATGTCACAAAGAAAGAAAACTACAGGCCAATATCACTGATGAACATAGATGCAAAAATCCTCAACAAAATACTAGCCAACAGAACCCAGCAGCACATTAAAAGGATCATACACTATGATCAAGTGGGGTTTATACCAGGAATGCAAGGATTCTTCAATATACGCAAATCAATCAATGTGATAAACCATATTAACAAATTGAAGGAGAAAAACCATATGATCACCTCAACAGATGCAGAAAAAACTTTCAACAAAATTCAACACTCATTTATGATAAAAACCCTCCAGAGAGTAGGCATAGAGGGAATTTACCTCAACATAATAAAGGCCATATATGACAAACCCACAGCCAACATCATTCTCAGTGATGAAAAACTGAAACCATTTCCTCTAAGATTAGGAACAAGACAAGATTGTCCACTCTCACCACTATTATTCAACATAGTTTTGGAAGTTTTAGCCACAGCAATCAGAGAAGAAAAAGAAATAAAAGGAATCCCAACTGGAAGAGAAGAAGTAAAGCTGTCACTGTTTGCAGATGACATGAGACTATACATAGAGAATCCTAAAGATGCTACCAGAAAATGACTAGTGCTAATCAATAAATTTGGTAGTAGCAGGATACACAATTACTGCACAGCAATCTCTTGCATTCCTATACACTATTGATGGGAAATCTGAAAGAGAAATTAAGGAAACACTTCCATTTACCAATGCAAGAAGAAGAATAAAATACCTAGGAATAAACCTACCTAAGGAGACAAAACACCTGTATGCAGAAAACTGTAAGACACTGATGAAAGAAATTAAAGATGATACAAACAGATGGAGAGATATACCGTGTTCTTGGATTGGAAGAATCAATATTGTAAAAATGACTGTACTACCCAAAGCAATCTACAGATTCAATGCAATCCCTATCAAACTACCACTGGCATTTTTCACAGAACTAGAACAAAAAATTTCACAATTCGTATGGAAACACAAAAGATCCCAAATAGCCAAAGCAATCTTGAGAAAGAAAATGGAGCTGGAGGAATCAGGTTCCCAGACTTCAGACTATACTACAAAGCTACAGTAATCAAGACTGTATGGTACTGGCACAAAAACAGAAATAGATCAATGGAACAGGATAGAAAGCCCAGAGATAAACCCACACACATATGGTCACCTTATCTTTGATAAAAGAGTCAAGAATATACAATGGAGTAAAGACAGCCTCTTCAATAAGTGGTGCTGGGAAAACTGGACAGCTACATGTAAAAGAATGAAATTAGAACACTTCCTAAAACGATACACCAAAATAAACTCCAAACGGATTAAAGACCTAAATGGAAAGCCAGACACTATCAAACTCTTAGAGGAAAACATAGGCAGAACACTCTATGACATAAATCACAGCAAGATCCTTTTTGACCTACCCTCTAGAGAAATGGAAATAAAAACAAAAATAAACAAATGTAACCTCAAGATACTTAAAAGCTTTTTTGCACAGCAAAGGAAAACATAGACAAGATGAAAAGACAACCCTGAAAACGGGAGAAAATATTTCCAAATGAAGCAGCTAACAAAGGATTAACCTCCAAAATTTACAGGCAGTTCATGCATCTCAATATCAAAAAAACAAACAACCCAATCCAAAAATGGGTAGGAGACCTAAATCGACATTTCTCCAAAGAAGATATACAGATTGCCAACAAACACATGAAAGGATGTTCAACATCCCTAATCATTAGAGAAATGCAAATCAAAACTCCAATGAGGTATCACCTCACACCAGTCAGAATGGCCATCATCAAAAAATCTACAGAAAATAAATGCTAGAGAGAGTGTGGAGAAAAGGGAACCCTCTTGCACTGTTGGTGGGAATGTAAATTGATACAGCCACTATGGAGAACAGTATGGAGGTTCCTCAAAAACTAAAAATAGAACTACCATGCGACCCAGCAATCCCACTACTGGGCATATACCCTGAGAAAACCATAATTCAAAAAGAGTCATGTAGGGCTTCCCTGGTGGCGCAGTGGTTGAGAGTCCGCCTGCCGATGCAGGGGACATGGGTTCGTGCCCCAATCTGGGAAGATCCCACATGCCACGGAGCAGCTGGGCCCGTGAGCCATGGCCGCTGAGCCTGCAGGTCCAGAGCCTATGCTCCGCAACAGGAGAGGCCACAACAGTGAGAGGCCCGTGTACCACAAAAAAAAAAAAAATTATAAAAATAAAAATAAAATAAAAAAAGAGTCATGTACCACAATGTTCATTGCAGCTCTATTCACAGAAGCCAGGACATGGAAGCAACCTAAGTATCCATCAACAGATGAATGGGTAAAGAAGATGTGGCACATATATACAATGGAATATTATTCAGCCATAAAAAGAAACGAAATTGAGTTATTTGTAGTGAGGGGGATGGACCTAGAGTCTGTCAGACAGAGTGAAGTAAGTCAGAAAGAGAAAAACAAATACCGTATGCTAACACGTATATATGGAATCTAAAAAAAAAAAAAAAAAAGTTCTTTAGAACCTAGGGGCAGGACAGGAATAAAGGCACAGACATAGGGAATGGACTTGAGGACATGGGGAGGGGGAAGGGTAAGCTGGGACGAAGTGAGAGAGTGGCATGGACATATATACACTATCAAATGTAGAATAGCTAGTGGGAAGCAGCCGCATAGTACTGGGAGATCAGCTCAGTGCTTTGTAACCACCTACAGGGGTGGGATAGGGAGGGCTGGAGGGAGACACAAGAGGGAGGGGATATGGGGGTGTATGTATACATAGAGCTGATTCACTTTGTTATACTGCAGAAACTAACACACCATTGTAAAGCAATTATACTCCAAAAAAGATGTTAAAAAAATAAAAGTCTGTGATAATGATAATAGCCAAAAATAAATAAATAAAAATAAAAAAAGCCACTTCACCTCTTTTAGGGAGAATATTAAGTAACCATTTTAGAACTCAACTTATGATTTTTCTATACAACTTCTGATTTGTATACCATTCTTGTGGGAAGGATATATAAGCTCTTTGCATTCCTCTGGCATGGGGACGGCAAGAGTTTTTAAGCATACACAGAATCACTGCATCAAATATGTGAAATACAGGATAGCAACCTGCTATAGGCTGAATTGTGTCCCCACCCTCCACTGAATTCTTATGTTGAAGTCCCAACCCCTAGTACCTCAGAATATAACTGTATTTGAGGATAAGAAATTTAAAGAGGTGATTAAGTTAAAATGAGGCTGTTAGGGTGAGGCCTTAATCTAATATGACTGTTGTCCTTATAAGAGAACAAGAGAAACCAGGAATGCACATGCACAGAGAAAAAGGCTGTACACAGCAAGAAGGTGTCCAATTACAAACCAAGGAGAGACGCCTCAGAAAAAAACCAAACCTCCTAACACTTTCACCCTGGACTTCAGCCTCCAGAACTCTGAGAAAAGAAACTTGTGGTATTTAAGCCACTCAGTCTGTGGTACTTTGTTATGGCAGCCCTAGGAAACTAATATTCAACCCCTCTATTACAATACCCCCCTATATTTCTTTTAATAGTATTCTACAGTTCATTAAGCCTTCAAATGTCTTTGGAATACTGAAGGGCTTTTTTATTGGGGGGGGGGTACTTGGGGGAGATATATGAGTTATTCACAGGCTCTGTCAAACATGTTTTCCTGATTCTTCTGATGTTCAAAGCACAATGCTCTGCCTGCTTGATGTGGACTATCAATTATTGGCTCCAGTACATGTCTGGAGTTTGGTAGTATAATATCTTAATCATTCATTTACTCATTCTTTGTGCACAATAAAATACAATCTGAGACTATAAGAAGTTCATCATGAATCCTAGACAAGACCTCACACTTTTAAGATTAAAAATTAACAATTTATGTTGTTATTAATGAAAAAATGTTTCCTTGCAATAAAACTAACAATCAGAAAATTGAAAACTAGGTGCTCAGTAATTTATTTAAAACCATAATGCTGTTACCATTCTTTCTTCTTATGCTAGGATGTCAATATAATTAGAAAATAGTAACAACTTTGTATTAGTACATAGCATACACAGATAAAACTGCACTGATCATAACCATATAGCTGGATGAGCTATGGCAAATTGAAAACACATTGTAATAACTCCAAAATTAAAAAATAAAGCTCTGTAACATGCCATAATACCCCTGGTGCCCATCCTACTCATTATCTCTCCGTCTTTCCCCGATGTAAAGGCTCTCCTGACTTCTAAAATCACAGAATCCTTTTGTTTTCTTTTCAGTTCTATAAAAATAAAATCACACTTTATATATTCTATAATATCTAATTTTTCTTCCTTGTTTTTTCCCCTAAATTCATCCATATTGTTGCCTGTAGCAGTATTCGATTCATTTTCCTTGCTGTATGGTATTCCTTTGTCTGATTACATACCTCAACTTATTTAAATGTTTAACCGCTGATTGACATTTGGGTTGCTTCCACTTCGAAACTCTGGACAATGCTGCTTTCAACATTTTTGTATATGTACTTGGGCACATGTGACATGCAGTTGAGTATATGCTTAAAAGCAGAACTGCTGGGTCACAGAGTGTGCATAGGTTGTGTTATTAGTTATAGCCAAACAGCTTTCTAAAATAGTCAGAACAATTTTTATACACATTGCAGTGCCGTGATGATTTCAGTTACTCTACAATGACACCAAAACTTGCCTTTATCAAGTTTTTTTTTTTAAACTTTAGTGATTCTAATGGGTGTATACTCGCCTTTTTTTTTTTTTTTTTTTTGGCTGTGCTGAGTCTTCGTTGCTGTATGCAGGTTTCTCTAGTTGCGGCGGGGATGCAGTGAGGCTTCTGTGGTGGTGCAGTGGTTAAGAATCCGCCTGCCAATGCAGGGGACATGGGTTCAAGCCCTGGGGCTACTCTTCGTTGTGATGCACGGGCTTCTCACTGTGGTGGCTTCTCTTGTGGCAGAGCACGGGCTCTAGGCACGTGGGCTTCAGTAGCTGTAGCACATGGGCTCAGTAGTTGTGGCCCATGGGCCCTAGAGTGCACGGGCTTCAGTAGTTGCAGAGTGTGGGCTCAGCAGTTGCAGCGTGCGGGCTCTAGGGTGTGTGGGCTTCAGTAGTTGTGGCACACGGGCTCAGTAGTTGCAGCTCACAGGCTCTAAAGGACGGGCTCAGTAGTTGTGGCACATGGGTTTTCTTTACTGCATGGTATGTGAGATCTTCCCGGACTAGGGATTGAACCCATGTCCTCTACATTGGCAGGCCAATTCTTAACCACTGGACCACTAGGGAAGTCCCTGTATACTCACATTTAATTGAGGATTTTATTTGTCTTTCCCTGATAATGATGGGGTTGAACACATTTTGTTCATTTGCTTTTTTTTTTTTTAAATTTGAGGTATACTTTACAATAGGGTGAAGAGCTCAGATCTTAAGGATACCATTCAGTTAAATTTGATGAGCACCTATCAAGACCTGAACATTTCCATTACCCTAGAAAGTCCCCTCATGCCCCTTTCACAGTCAATCCCTCCTCCCTGATGCAACCACTGATTTGATTTATGGTACCGTAGGTTAGTTTTGTCCACGGTAGAATTTCATATAAATGAGATCATGTAGTACGTATGAATATTTAATTTGGTAGTGATTGGTTATCCTACCAGCAGTTTTACCAGAGCCAGGCCTAGGGTATCACGGAAGCATCTTTAGCCCAGGGGAAACGGCAGAGGGGCTCTGAGTCAAGATAGGGAAGCAAACACGTATGTACATATCCTTTCTTCTATACTCAAATAGGAATTATAGATAAAATATTTAATAATATGAAAAAATAACCACATTAAAAATAAGTGAAACATCTCTGTAAAACAGGGATGGAAAAGCTCATAATAATGCATAGAGCAAGGGTCCAACTTTCAGCAGACTCTTAAAAGAACATTTGCCCTTCTAGACTCTTTCTTCTTCCTCAGCTTTCACACTGATTCAGCCTCCAAGTTCTGATTACTCATCTCCTGTTATGGCCCTTAACTTTTGCCTTTTCTATCCATGTCTATATTCTTACCATGTCAGTTCAGGCTTTCATGGTCTGTTGCTTGAGGCACTGCAGCAACCTCCTAACTAGTACCTCTGGATCCTAGCTTACTTCACAGCACACCATTCTCTAGAGCAGTGCTTCCCAAACACTCTAAGATAAAAGTCAGGTGTTTTTGTTTGTTTCTTTGTTTTTAATATTTTAACTCCATTGTGACCAATAGTTTTGTGAAATATAATACAAATTAAATACTAAACAAATGAGGGAAAAAAGGTATACTAAGTTTGAACCCACATTTTAAAATATTAGATGAAAGACATAAAATTACTCTTGATTTGTGTACTTATCTCACCATCTTCTAGTGACAGTAGCCTGGCACTGGCCTGTGGACTCTCTTTTGAGTAGCCCTGCTCTGGATGCCTTTATATGCAATGAAGATAATATTCTCAAGAGTAAATGTGATCACGCCACTCTGTGGGTGAAACATTTGAATGACTGCTTCCTCACTGTCTACAGAATGAGGCCCAAACTCTTTAGCACAGTTCTTCAGAATCTGATCCCTCTCTAACAGCTTCCTTCCCTGCCATGCTCCTGCCTCTCTCTCAACCAGATTCCCCATGTGGTCCATGCTGTTTCATGCCTCTGTGCTTTGGCATATACTGATCTTCCTAGAAGGGATGATCCTCTAGCTTTTCATCTTTGTATCCCCACTAAACTCAGAACTTCCTGCAGCCAGGGACCATGTCTTCTTCATCACCATATCCCCAACACTTAGCAGAGGGGAATGTACTCAGAAAATGCTTCATCAATGGTTGTTCAGAAAATGCTTCATCAACAGTTTTGGAAAAGAAGGCTCACAAAGGTATTTTAACAGGATTTTAACTGTGAAAACACAGATAGTCAATTGCTCTGGTATGATCCCAGGATACAATTCCTGTTACTGCATGTGCCTAGTGGAATAGTTTTTCATTGGGATTGAGCTTCATGACCGAGAACAAAATTCAGTTTTTCGAGACCGAAACACATGTTCACCTTGAGCCTCCTTAATAGCCACCAAGAAACTAAATTCTCCACTTGTACTCCGTTTCAATGTAAAGCCTTTGTATTTTGATATTTCTCAACTCAAAGTTATGTCATACCCTAAGCCAAGCAGATGCTCCAATTGATGCAATCTGTCCACAGAGAAACAAAACAGCACCACTGCTGTTCTCACAGACCTTTCCACAACAAGAGAGAACTAGGTCAACATTGCAAAAGTGTAGGGGAAAAGGACTGAGTGAAAGCAGACCATCTTAATGTACACATCTATGCCTTAAAAACAAAACAAAATAAACTCAAAGCCTTTCATGCAGTGCCAACAACATGGATATGACCTCTTGAAAAACTTAAAACATGGGCTCTAACAGACATTAAGCAGGAAAAAAAAAAGCCAATTTCAGGAAGATAGGCCATTCAAAGCCAAATTTTTATTAAAGTATTATTGAAAATTGAAGTTCTAATTTATCAATTGCACCTTTTCAAGGAACTGAAGCAAAAAAAAGCAAAACCAACTGTGAAATAAAAAACCCCACAAATTTCTCCCCAGAGAAATCAAGGATGGTTTTGGTCATGTGCACTCCTGTATTACAGATCCAACAAGCCATTTTTGGATTCTCATCCACAGAGCATGGCCAAGTGGGAACACTGTTCAGTATCCTCCTAACTTCTTCTTCATGCCCCACATCAACTCCTATTCATGCCATCATCTCTGTCCTACCTCAGGGCCCCATTTCTCTCTGTTTGCAAGCTCCTCAAGAGTGGCAGCTGACTCATCTCTGCAGCCCCAGTGATGACACAGAACAGAAATGGTAAATACTTGATGGATGAGTGACTGAACAAAAGGATGAACAAATGAAAAGATCTCTCTCAAACAGCAAAAATGTCCTGTGAGATATGACAGTTTAACACAATTATAGGGGCCCGTGAGCATAACAAGGAGAAACACCTCCCACTGGATCCTATTTCCTAACACAGTGCAAATGAACAGCTCTCTCTCTCTGTACATAAAGGTAGATGAGACAATCCTCTGATAGCCTATGCCTTTTTCACCTCAGGGGGACAGAAAGGGAAACTCAAACTGGCTCAATGATGAGTTGCCCAAATGTTAAAATCTAGGGGGGGGAAAACACCTTCTTAAGCATGTGGCATTAAATACTCTTTATGCAAATGAAGATCACTTTCACACAGTAATCCAGGTAGACTTAAAGGACGTAGAGAGCCTCTCATTTCTTCCTCCTCTCTTTTCCCACCACACTAGCTTCTTGTGCCAATCACGTGGTACTTCCTATACACTGCTCTCTTTATATTCCTGGATGCCACAGTGAGGCTGGATGCTCCTCAAATACATGGTCATATACTTGTTCCTATCCCTCTCAGTGTCTAGAAAAAAGCAAGTATGCTAAAAATGCTTAACCATAACTATACTCTCCATCCAACCTGCCCCCTTCTCGATTTGTAATGTTCAAATGCTATCTCTCAATCCTTTAAGACCCAGATCAAATCACTCATAAAGTCTTTCCTGATCCCCTCAACAAAAGTCAAAAGGTCTTTGTATTTAACTGTATTTCTCTTATGGCCCTTATCACTCTTGACTTTATCCCAGAGCTTTTTGTGTTCATGTACTACACTGTGAAGCCTAAGCTCTCCTACCTCTGCATTCTCAACTGTGGTCAAGCACAGGATGCACATACTGCAGATACCAAGCAAAGTTTGTTAACTGATTGAAAATACCTCATCTAGAAAGGTGAACTAGATATTTCTCCTTTTTTTCTGTTACCCCTTTTCCAAATACTCTGCGTTCAGACAGAAATTATGAAATTAGAACTTTCATAAATAGCTTTACCATTCTGATGTGAGCAAGAAAAAAATACCTCTGAAGAGGAAATATGTGGCTTTACTTGTGTACCAGACATAACACCTTAATAGCTCTCCCTTCCTTTGCTCTCTCCCACTGTGAGACTGACAACTGACTAATAGGATTAGAGGCTCCATTATAATAACCCAGCTTAGCTAAAGGTCAGCAAAAAATGACAGCTTCAATCTGAATTACATGGCCTAGGAATCCATTCAATTATTAACTAGAGTAACTGTTATTACCTCTCCCAATTAAAGGAGAGGCAGCTGTTAATCTTTGGTGGCCTGAAAAGGCTGATGGCCTTTGTACTTGACTTCTCTATAGACAGTAATTACATTCTTTGTGATCAGAGAGGAAGGCCTTCCTAGCCTTTTAGACAGAGGTGGCAGATGGGGAAAACTGTTTGCATGTTCATTAGCAGGATAGGCTAGGCTAGATTTGTTTGGAGCATCTGGTGACACCTTAAGACCTGTTTAG
Source organism: Grampus griseus (assembly GCF_964374135.1). Lineage (NCBI taxonomy): Eukaryota > Metazoa > Chordata > Mammalia > Artiodactyla > Delphinidae > Grampus > Grampus griseus. Next base: position 118,826,289 of record NC_139018.1, on the reverse strand, counting down.
AGATAGTACAAGTAGGTTTTGGCAAGTTCATAAATTTAGAACTAGTAGCCCCATTTATAGAGATGAGAAGATTCTAGAGTGAATTTTTTTACAGCTGTTTTTCCCATAATGAAAACTTTCCTACCATTTAAATGACATCATCTCTACTCAACTACTATCTTCACCTGTTATGGTCAGCTTAAAAGAAGCAAGTATAATGAACAGATATTCCTTCTTCTGTTACATGGTTTTTCTCTTCTAAGCCTTCTAATGTCCGCTTCTTCACATTCCCATAATCTACATAAAGGTTTGGCTCAGTCTTTCAGCCGTAGACACTCACACTTGAAAGAATCAGTTTCTGGAGTCAAGAATATCACAAGGAAATTGTAAATTTGTGGGACTGTGGTGCCAAAAAGAGTAAAATCATAACCCACAGTTTGAAGGGTTAGGTAATAAGGTAAGTGGGGCTGAGAGAGGCTGGAAAAGCTTTCTCAAGATGAGAGGAAGAATTCCTTTGTGATGCTAATCAGAACATGGACCCTTTGGAAGGCTCTCCCCGAGGGAGCTGAATTGTGCCATGTTTGACCTGTTTGGACTAAGTGAGCTGAGGGCAGGGTGAGTGAGAGGGGGTGGTGCAGGAACTGAAGGATGAAAGCAGGACACAGACCTGAGTGCTCTCATTCCTTCTCTTTAAGCTGTTATGAGACAGATGACCAAAGATTAGTGTATAGAGTTTATTACTGCAGTCCAACAAAACTCACAATAAAGTCATTTTGATCTTCCCTCATCTTCACGCTCCACAAAGCTGCCAAGTGGCAGGCACTGGGCCAGACCCAGCACTCATAGCTACAGTGAGAGACAGACTTAACATAGACAAATGCAACACTGTGAGATAAGCAGTATAATAAGGGGATGTACAAAGAGTTGTATGCACACAGAGGACTAGTTCTTCAGGATATAATGGGTGTCAATGTGGACAGTTTTCTGAGTTATCATGTTATCAAACTAAAAGACAAAAAAAGGATTCAAAGTCAAGGACCTACATATGAAGTTCCTCGTGCAACTCCTTTATTCTCCCACCATTCCTAACTTCCAGGCTACCCGCTGCTTTACCGCAGAACTTGAGGAGTCTTACCACAGCAGTTCCCTGTTTCCCTTGTTGCTGCATCTTAACTCTCCTGGGTGCTTTAAAGTTGGGAGGCAAAAGAAACGCAGGACCATGAGACCAAGGAGAATCTGTTTTGGGCAAGGGAGCGATACGGACAAGGACCAGTAACAAGGACAAACTCCTTTAGGTCCAGCAGCTCCCAGGGAGCAGGACCATAGAGCTCGAGGCTCTTGTCCACTGAGATGCAAGGAAATGGAGAGGAGTGGTCCTAGAGCACTCTGTTCTTGCTCCATTGTGACACTGGCACTTCTTGACTGATTTTTCTATTATTTAATTGTAAACTAGATCATACTGATTATTTATTTAACCACAAGGTAGACTGTGAGCTCTTTGACAGCTGGGATTACGTTTCTATAGGTCCAGCAAAAAGTAGGTATTCAATAAATAGCTGTTGAATATAAAAGTACAGTCTAATTTCTGGGCTCTCACATCAGAAATTCTCTTAAGAGGAAAGAAAAGCCATCAATCCTTAATGAGAAAGAAAAGGCTTAGAAACACTCATGTGCCTGGGAAAGTCAAGGCAAGGATACAGGTAAGCTAGAAACTGTGGCTGATAAGGCAAGGCAGGCCCTGATGTTAGGCCTGCCTGAAGGGGACAAGCCCAGAGAGGAGAGGCCAGAAATGTGAAGGCCAACTGCAAGGCCTTTGCCAGTCATCTTTGCTTATGTCCTGCCTTAGTCATCTCGGCATTCTTTTTTTTTGTTTTGTTTTTTCCCCCTTATTCTCAAGGGAAGTAATGACCCAGACCCTTTTATGTCCTTAAGAAGGGATGGGGAGAGCAATTTTCTCCAAGTGCCATCCTGGAGGGCTGAAAGTGACAATTCAAGGAATTACAATGTGGCAGACCCCTAGGCTGTTATCTAATCTAAGCCCTCAAAACTGGTACCTCATCATCATCCCATTAAAGAAAAATAGTCTTAGAGGAGTTAGTTACTTGCTTAAATTTTTACAGCTAGCAAGTGGTGGAGCCAGGGATTGAGCCTAGGTTTATCTGACTTCCAAGGGTATAATGGGTCTATACCAAGAAAGCTGTGGGGGAAATCTAGTGTGTGGCTATAGGAATGTACGTGACTTTTGGCACACTTATCACTCAATATCCCAATTTTGTAAAATCTTGGACTTGATATTATTTTAAAATTTCAAAGAATATTTTATTTTGAAATAATTTTAGATTGAAGAGTTACAAGTACAGTAGAGAATTCCTATATGCTTTAATTGAGCCTTCTCTCATATTAACATCATACAAAACCATGGTACATTTATCAAAACTAAGAGATTAAATTAAAACTATACTATTAATTAAGCTATGGCCTTATTTGGATTTCCCCTAGTTTTTCTACTGATGACCTTTTCCTGTTCCAAGATCCCATCTAGAATACCACATTGTATTTAGCTCAATGTTATTGTGAAGACAAGGTGAAGTTACTCTTAGCATTAGAGGGGGGATTCTGAGCTCTTATATTAGCATTCACTAGCAACTAAAAAAATTCAAAGAACTTGAAGTAATCCAGACTCAGAGAATGCAAAGGAATGCCAAATTTGACTATCACAAGTAAATAAAAAAGGAAATGAGAGCTAACTAGACTCTAAGGGACTGAAATATGAGTAGTTCTTTTAACTGGTGGTGCAGTTCTTGAGACTGTCAGGAAATGGGAAGAAATGTGCACACAGCAGGAGGGAAGCAAGCCTTGGGTGAGGAGGGAGGGAATGTGGGACCAGGGTTAGAAGAGACTCCAGGTGGCCCAGGATGGTCTCCCCCTGCAGCTCCAGGCCCAATTGGCCTTCAGTACTTTTTTGGCCTATGGCAGGCTTTCAAAACCCTTTCCTTCCTGGATGTCAGTGAAATCCAGTAAAGCCTTCCAACTGTAGCATGATACTGCTTCAAAGTCTTCAGAGTATGCCTTTCCCACTTGTGCCCATGATAGGATATTTACTGCAAGATTTTTTTCCAAGAAGCAGCTAGGTCAAAAACCTTGTGATGGGGCACTAGGAAAATCAGTTACAGTTGATTTTCGAAATGATCCTGCTAGGAAGCACTGGGTCTGCTTAATTTAGTCAGGAGGAAATGAAAGGGGGGAAATAACTAGTGATAGGCAATGTTTTCTCAGATGGATTATCTGGAGTCTGCACTCCGGTTTAGCCCCTCCTGTTCTCTAGCATCTAAAGTATACAGGGAAAACAGAGGAGACAAAATCCACACTACATCTGTTACTTAAGAGACTGATACAAAGTATGGCAAGGAAGAAGGCAAAAATGAGCAGCCTTTCAGATTTTGGACTTCAAGATGATTGTGCTAATTTATACTTTGATCGTGGATGAAAACTGTGTAACCATGCAGAGCTTTTGTTCCCCATTAAGATGCTGCAAACAAGGCCTTCTTATACAGACAACAGTGTGAAAGGCAGAATATCTGGTCATTCTTCCTGATTTTGCTAAATCAAATATGATCAAATGTTTACTGAAGAGTTAGTGCTGCCCGACTGAATTGTAACTGAATTAGAGATGCTCTGTGCTACCACTTTTAGCTAGTGAGAATAAGATAAGACCTTTACTAAAGGTGAACTAAAATGTTTAAAAGTCTGCTTATTCAAGGCAAACAAAACTCAGAAGACTCATTAAGTCTGGAGAACACCAGACCATTACAGAATCTTATTTCTTTATAAAAAGGCATATATGAATCTCTTTCTCTTTACAAGGAATAACGAAGTTCATTTGAAGAGAAATTTGGTAATCAATTTATATTTACACAGCTTTTAGTCTGAAGTCTGAAAAAGGTTTTAGTTTTAAGTCAGAATGCAAGTCCATATCCTCCCATTATGGGGAAGTAAAGTTATCTTATGGAAAAGAAATGTAAAGATCCTAAAAAGAGTCCACACTTCTGAGGACATCCATGTATAAACATTAAAAGGCATACAACACTAGGAAGCCTTTTCAGCAGGGACAGGGAGAGGTAGGGATTTGAGAAAGACAGGCAGAAATGATGTTTTAGATTTTGTTGTTATGGCACAAATGGTGTCTTTTTTTTTTTTATTTTAAAGAACAGATGTTATTTGTTTAGAGTTTGCTATAGCAGATAGTCAGCCACCAACAGTTACATTTGGCGGAGGGATGGGTAACCTTTATAATGAAAAAGAGAGAAGGCTTCAAGTATGCACTGTTTGGAGGCTATTGGCATGGGGAAGCTAGAGGTAGGTTAACTAGGAGTGGGCATCTTATGTGATGGCTTGAGTAGCATACTCATCTTTTCATGGTGGGTCTTGAGTTAGAAGCAGGATCAGAAAACAGTGAAGCTGGCAGTCACTGATCAATTTCTGACCATTCTGGGTTGATTGCTTCAGAGGTAGTAGATTGGCTTCCTAAACTGGTTGCTGGTCATTGTTCTATTGTTATATATGGGCTGGCTATTGTTTATTTGTATATTCAGTTTCTCAGACAACTTGAACATACATGCAGAAAATCCAGAGGAACATACAAAAAAGCTCTAAAAATAATAAGTGAGTTTAACAAGGTCTCACAATATAAGTCAATACAAAAAAATTAATTCTATCGGCAAATCTGTAAAGATAGAAGTAGATTAACGGTTGCCAGGGGCTGGGGGAGGAGAAAATGGGGTGTAACTACTAATGGGTATGGGGTTTCTTTTTTGGGGTGATGATGTTATGGAATTAGATAGTGGCGATGATTGCACAACCTTGTTAATAAACTAAAACTCACTGACCTGTATACTTTAAAGGGGTGAATTTTATGATATGTGAATTAGATACAAACTACGTCTTACTTACTGTTTAGAAGCTGTTAGCATGGCCTATGGATTAATTCTGCCACGGGTTGAATCCCAACTCGTTCACTTACTAGGCATAACATCAGGCAAGTTCCTTATCCTCTTGATGCCTCAGTGTTCTTACAAATGAGGGCACATAATTCCCACTTCAAAAGGTTATTAAGAGAATTAAATAAATTGACCTATATAAACATTAGAATCATCATCATCTTCTTTATATTGTCCCTGCTTCTTCAGCTAAGTACCTAGTATAATGTCATCAAATAAATATTAGTTCCTAACTGCTGAGGGTTCTTGCTTTGTCTAGACTTCACATTTCACTTCTAGTTCATTCAGTACTAATACCCGTAAGAGTAGACCCTTAATGTTCTTGAGAGGACATATCCTGGAATCTTTCTGATACCTCAAAATTTCACTGAAGTATGATTTCTCTCATAAATACCTTTATTTTAGCTGAGTCTACCTTCTCACCTCATCAGCCTCAGCTTCAATATTAGTTCCTCAAAAGGGCATTCTCTGACCTCTAGGTTGTATTTAGTCTTCCTACGACTTCCACAAACAACTCTGTATTTCCTCAATCATTTCCTCAAAAACTCATCACTCTTTACTGTAATTAACTGTTTAACTGCCTATAAGGGCAGGGCCGGTATCTGTCTGAATTAGTGCTATTTCCCATGTGCTTGGCACATAAAAAATTCACTAACATTTGTTAAGCGTGTGCACACAAGGTCAGGTACTCTCTTAAGTGCTGCTTTGCAAGCACGTCTCATATAATACAACAGCATGAGGTGGATACAATTATCATTCCCATTTACTTGGAGAAACTAAAGTTCAGGGAAGATAAGTAACTTCTTTAAGATTATGTAACTAGTAAGGGCTGGTCTAGGACTCAAATCCAGGTATATCTGATTCTAGAATCTGAGCTTTAACCATCACACTATTCTGCCTCTCTGCATACCATGCACTGAAAAACAAAATTGCTTCATTGAACTAAAATGTCTGTGAGTGAGTACAATGATATAGAGTTAGTGCTGGGAAGTTTCCCTAGACAGGAAGATAGCATTATAGACATAATAAACTATACATTTCTACATAAGGGATGGCTCTATATTGTTCTTGAGAATAAGGCTTTGAAAACGAGCTATTATTCAAGTAGCTAGGAGTAAATGGTAAGAGGCAGAAAATAATTATAGAAACTAAAAATTTTAGATTAAGAAGGAACCTGAAAATGATCTAATTCCGTTATATAATTTGAACACATTAGATCAGGCAAAGATGCACCATAGAATATTTTAAGGTGGCCATTTTGGGTAGTTTGGCAAATGTTATGTGCTCTATAATCTTACTATATTTTTATGGCATATTTTACAACTTATTGTCACAACTTGTACACAGATGAACAAGCATGTTATATCAATTCAGCAAATAATCTATGTAGTACCCAGAATATATAAGGAACTGTAGTTGGTGCTTCAGAAGACCAAATCGACAGATAGCAAAAAATCAAATTTAAGGATAACTAATGTCTGTACTTTGGATTTTGTATTCAAGAAATTAATGATGCAGAGGACTTTCCTCGTGGTCCAGTGGTTAAGACTCCATGCTCCCAATGCATGGGGCCCAGGTTCGATCCCTGGTTGGGGAACTAAGATCCCACATACCGCGACTAAGCTCGCGCGGCGCAACTACTGAGCCCGCGCACTCTAGAGCCTGCAAGCTGCAACTAGAGAAGCTCGCAACTAGAGAAGCCTGGACACTGCAACGAAGAGCCCACGCACCGCAATGAAGACCCAGCGCAGCCAAAATCAATTTTTAAAAATTCAATTAAAAAAAGAAATTAATGAGGTAAATTATGTATAGGCTTTTTAAGATAAAAATATTTTCCAGCTTCCTTTGGTCCTTGATATAATAAACTTGGAATATGTAAATGACAGCAAACACAATAAAACAGAGTCACTGCTGCAACTCTTTGAGATAACACCAATTTTTCCCTCTGAATAGACTGACTTTGTGAGGTAATTCCCAGAACTCTTTCCTAGTATTACCAAATCTGCCAAGTTGGCTACTTCTGTAAAGTAAGCTATTTGGCCCAGACAAACATCTATCTTGAATGTTTAGGCATTTGCTTGCCTTAAGGCAAGGAATGGACTAGAAGACAAGCCAAAAAAAACATTCAATTTATTTGAACAAACATTTATTGCCTGCCAACTGTGTGCACGGTGTTTGTTAAATGGCAGAAATACAGACGCACAGAGGATCAGGACCTGCCTTCAAAGACCTCACATTCTACTGAGAAAGAAAATTAAAAAACAGGTTAATGCAACATAGTGTGATAAATCCATAGTGTGATATGATGGAGGTACAGGGTACACCCTGGGCTTACGTGGTAGGTACCTAACCTGCTTGGGTGAAGATCAGAAGAATGACAGGGAATACTTCCTAGAGGAAGTGACACCAGAGTTGAGCCTCAAAAGAAGCCATCCAGGTAAAAGTATTTGATTATGGGGTGAGGGTGGATGTGTGTGTGTGGGTGGGTGAGTGGGGTGGGGGGAGGCAAATGCACTGAGCGGGAGAGAGGGAGGTGTTCTAGGGGATGAGGTGTATGCAGATAAAAGGGTACAAGGCCCACTCAAGGAGCAATAAGCCACTGAAAATGGTTACGAGTGTGAAGTGATGGGGGAAATGTTGAGAGATGATGACAGAGGGGTAGGAAGAGAACAAATTTTGCAGGGGACCTCGTACTCAAAGAAAGAGAGTCTAAATCTTATTCTAACGCAACAGAGAGCTTCCAAAAGGTTTTAAAGCAGAGTGACACACCCAGATTTTCACTTTTGAAAGCACGCTCTGGAAGCTATATGGAGGACAGACTGGAGAGGGGTAAGACAAAACACAACTCAAATAGTAGAAATGATTAGGGACCCAACACCATCAGTGACAATTCAAATAGAGAAGTAGGATGGCTGGCTAAAAGCTATATTTACAAGTAAAAGCAACAGCCTTGGCTGCTGATTGGATGTGGGAGAAAGAAGAGTCAATTTACCAATCATCTTCTATGTATAAGGCAAAAGGGATACAAACTGGTCTGGCACAGGATCAGACTCTCCTCCATGAAAAAGCTTAGAATTCAGTTAAGTATACTAGGGATAAAAAGAATCTAATGATTTTCAAGGTAATGTCTACATGCTAAATGAGTATGTGGCAGTCACAGGACACAGGGTTCATGCAAGGCAGGAGAGAGACAGGTCTCATGCCTCCTTTTCATAATGCCAAGTGAAAAACATGTTTAAAAACGGTTTTAACCTTTTAATATATAACCTTGGTAAATGGAACAGTGGCTTGAATTGGGTATTTGTACATAGGACTGAAAATTAGACAGATTTTTTACTGCATTTGTCATTAATCAGCCATCTCTGTTCAATAATATTAATTTCATAGAAAAGATAAAGGAGTAAAATATGAAGGAGAAGGGGAAGGAAGAAACGGGAAGATACACTGCTTTTTCTAGGAAAGACAATATTTCTCCCAATGAACGTCATATATTGGTCGCTATGACTCTGAAAAAAAAAGCCTACTTTTCTTTCTCCTTAATTTGAACTTAAAAGGATTCCTATGGCATCACCATATAGGTGCCATTGTCCTCTGAAGGTTTTGTAGATATTGGTTTGGCATCTCTTCTATGTTCATAGCAGCAGGGGGGGCTACATCATAGGCCCCTATAATCTGTACCAAAGAACAGAGTGTGGAACAGTTTGAACACGGAATATTTCAAAGAGGAGACCAGAACGTCAGTGAAAGACTTTTGAATGATCTTGTGCTCATGTTTTCCAAGCTCTAGTCAGTATATCCATAAGCTCAGAAGCAGTGAATATTTAAGCTTTGTAAGCTATTAGCCACCCATAGACATGATTTTGTCTTCTCAGAAAGTGCATTTTATTAAATTAACCTATTTCTGACAAAGCACCTTTTCTCTAATCTGCTGAGAAATACACTTACTATATTTCAGATGGCCTCTGAGTGGCACTGCCTAACAGTCAGTAGACTGTGTCAGATATGCAGTTATGCTACCTCCCCTTTTTTAAAGAACAACATAACTTGATAGGAAGAACTAGGGCTATTTCAAAGTAAACAGGCAGGTCAAAACTGTTAAGTTAAAAATTTCTATACAAGCTTAAACACCTTACATATATGGTCTGAACATATTTACATGAAGATGTGAGTGTTGTCAGGTAAATTTACTTATATATTACAACTTGCACTTTAAAAATTAATTTTTATAATCCTAATATTTAACACAGTGCCTGGCATTTAAGTACTGAGTAGGTACTTGAATAAATGCAAGCTTTTTATACTAATAAAACACTTCCCAGCCTACAAAGGAATAAATCAAAAGATTGCAATCCCTAAACATATGAAATACCAAAATGCACAAGCAGCACAAGAGAATCACATTCTATACACATTGCTGTGTCCAATGAACATTACACCAGAATTTAAAGTTGCACTGTACAATATATACATACAATGCATATATTATAACTAATCAGAAATATTACTTTTTCAAAGGTAGATGAGCTACAGCATTGCCAGTGATCGGTGTGGATTTACAGGTTCCAGGCAATCCTACATTCCCATCTTTTACTACTCCAGCTCTGGGTGGTGCAGGGGTGGAGAGGAATAGCATCCTGCAGTTATAACTCTCTAGGTACCATCAGCCTCCTCTTTTTGCTCCTCCAACCTGTCCAATAATTTTTATAATGAAATCTTTGTTTTAAATACTCTTCTTTTTGAAATACCTAAAGTAGTCACTATTTTCCTGACTGGGTAATACTTTCTTACTGCCCACTGTTGCTTGACATTTTCATTCATTTATTCAACAAACATTTATCAAGCAACCATTATGTTCTTATATTAGGTTCTGGGGACAGTTAAAACAGACATGTCCATCCCTTTATGGAGTTTATAGTCTAGCATTCTAGTCTGGTATAATTAGTTTCTATTCACAAATACATAAGGGTTAAAAACTCAGTGAAAGATCATAAAGTACTACTCAATTCTTACTGGTAAATGCTTTACTCAAAATTAAATTTATTGCTTTAAGTAAACCAAACGATAAAAGTAATTTTATTAGTTAATAAATCAAAGTGATAAGAAAAGTAAGTCAACCCTTCATAGTTGTACTTTAGTAATCCATTCCTATTCTTAATGTTACAATTAGGCATTGCAAAAATACATACGTGATACAAGTTATGCAAACTGTATACAAAGGGTACACAAAGCATATACACAAATATCAGAGAAGCTGCATAGACTCATCACGAATTTACCTAAATCCTCATTTGAATTAGATAAGAAATTTATTAAATTTGTTTCTATGGCACTTGATACAAAGATAGTAGACAAGTCCAAAACGTCCTCTATCAAACAGAGTCAGCAGTCTAATGTGTCCCCAGACACCAGGTTACCAATTTGTTTATCACTGATCTTGACTATAAGGTTTTTAATGTATTATTCATAAGTACATTATGCATTTTACTGCTTGTTGCAGAGATTTTAATTCAGAAAATGCTCTGTGCCAGCAAGAACTTAGTGTAAATGATACAGATAAAAAGATCATTTCATGTGTTTCTGACAAGTGATTTACATAACTTTTCTATTAATCAAAGTAGAATAAGTAGTGTATAACGTAACTTGTCACCCACATGGGGTTTTCTATTCTGAAAAATCCAAAATGCTTTGTGACTGACTTTAATTTTCTTATAATTGTCTAAATCTATGATAAAGAACAATTTAGACCAAGAAGTCTGAATTGAATACACATAATCCAAACTATAAGAGATACATTCACCCACTATGACTTATTCCAATTTCAGTTTGGTGGAGAGATATCTCTTTAATCACGGTATAGTAACTGATTCACTGGTAGTGAGTCAATTAAAATATTGACGATTTTAATTCTGTCAATAAAGCAATAGTTGCTCCTCAAATAGTATACTAATTTTTAAGTTTTATAGTTGCAAGGAAAGGTAAAACGATAATATTCAAATTACTAAATTTGGAGCTCATTTAGACAAATAGCTTGCAGTAAGATGTGAAAACCTGGACTCTACAGAGATGCTTGAAATACACACACACACACACACACACACACACACACACACAATGTGAACCTTTGATCATTATACTAAGACAGGGTAGGAAATAAATATTTCAAGTGTAAATGTTAACAAAATGCTAAGGGGGATGAGGGAGATTAGAGAGTGATGATTAAAGGGTGCAGAGTTTCTTTTCAGGGTGATGAAAATATTCTAAAATTGATTATATCGATTATATTCAACTGTGAATATACAAAAACAGTAAATTATATTGTTAAATGGGTGAATTCTATATTATGTTTAAAGCAGTTTAAAATGTTAACAATAACGTAAAGCAGTTTAAAATGTTAACAAAATGGTTTTACTAAAAACCACATAATTTATTGAAATATTGGGTTTGAAACATTTACAGCAATTTCAGAATAGACCGATTAGCATAGTTCTCACGCAGTATTAACGTCTTTACTAAAAGTGGCACATTGCCTTAAGTAAACATAGTACATAAAATTCAAATTAGAACAACACTTATGAAAATATTTTCTACTTTATAAAAGATTCAGATTCAGTTGACAGGACTGAAGAAAGTCTTAAGTAATAGATCAGACATACATTTGCACAAAAATGAGAAAAACTTAGAATCAGACAAAAGTCTCTGATTCTAGGTTCTGATATGGACCGACATGTTTCTCTCTCTCGCACAGAAGCCAGAAGTTATGAGTTATAGGTTTCCAGGACAGTCACTGATTACCCTTTATGGGAATCTGATAGAACCAACGAATAATCAACAAAGAGATTCAAAATTTCTGTGCTTCAGAAAACATGATAATATAAACAACCTTAAGCACCTGAATTCCATGGGAATTAAACTACTGTCAGGATCTCATTCATTCATTCAATAAACATTTTTGTGTCATTTAAGGCTTGTGCTTCCTTATTAATTTGGGGGTATCCATCCAATGACAGTACTGAGGTGGGAAGTACTGTGTAAGGAAAACAAACAACTCACTGTAATTCCATGGTAAATATTATAACATAAGTATAATCAGAGGGCTGTGAGAACACAGAAAGAGGAGAAATTGCTGCTTGTATTTTAAAAAGAAAGTACGTGCTTTATATATGAAAAATAACAATTATAGCATGTTATCATGTATGCTGGACAGGATGATATACATTCCACTTCAGTGTCTTAGTAAAAAAAGAAGTGCATAAATCAACTATCAAAAATCCCAATTGTTGTGTGTGATCAGGGTAAATTCACTTAACCTCTCCCACCTTAGTTACCTCACACATGCCATCAATTCCTGACTCACATGAGACTGAAATGACTGTCAGGACTTAAATAAGACTCTTTCATATTTCAAATACGGTTTGAAGTTCCTTTAAAACATCAACACAATTAGCTTTACACAAATCTTTCTAATGTTAATGGCCTGATTATTCAAATAGAAACTTTACTTACTTTACCAGCAAATCTGTAAAATTTTCATAGCTTTGCAAGACAACATGCGGTAACATACTCCTATAGAATGCTTTGTTGTTAGAGTTAAAAAAAAAAAAACTCCACAAAACTCAGATATACGAAACGACCGTTCATGTGACATGTGTGCGCTGTGTGTATAGACTGTGTTCATCTACCTTGTGGAATATAGACAGCCATGGTAGGAGACCTTGAGAAGACTAGTGTTCGAAGCGATAAAAGAACAAGCAGCTACAAGCCAGGGCAAAAATTGGTACTTGTCCTAAGACAGATGCAGACAAAGTGTTTTTAGAGTTCAAAGAAGAGAGAGATCATTACTCCTTTGGGAGATATTTTCACTTGGATTACTAGGCTTTTATGGATGATTCCATTAGAAACAAGACCACCATATATCTGAGTGAATATTTTAAAATATATTCACTTATTTACATTTTACTGCATAATTATTCTTGCCTCCATGTTATTTTTATGATACTGAGATAGGAAATGAGGACAGTCCCACATTCTCCTGAGAAATGTTCATTCTGTACTTTTTGGGATATTTAAGACAACAGTTAACAATTTCTGGAGTCTTTTATCATTCATTCAGAGACTTAACAATAGATGAGAGTGCTATCTTTGGAATGAAACAAGAACTGCAACCTAATATTGAAATATCTCAGGAATAAACATGAAATAAAGCCTTCCAACTATAGGCTTACATGAAGGGAAGATCTTCTGAGACCTGAACTACTCAAAAAGTCCATCATAGGACCCTTAAGTTATGAAAACTTAAACATAATTACTGGTCCACATTAATACTATGTTAATACATGACTGTAAGGTAGAATTTAGTTTTTGGTAAAGTTGGATTTTCTATGCATACTTAAAAAAATATAGGTATCCCTTAACAGATGCCTATTTTAATTAAATTTAATTAGAAGTTTACCGTGTTAATGGTTTTCAAGGCTGGGTCAAGTAGTTTTATCTTTGCCTTATGAAATCACTGGCCTCATTTATGATTTACCTGATTTTGAAACCTTGTTCTAGAATCTAAACTTATAATATGACATTATTCCTGTGCAGTAATTTTGATTCATAAGCATAGTAATTTATTGAAAATATTCACTCTCCTCTACTCTTACTTTACCATTTCTGTCATAAAGTCTTTTGCATATTTTAACTCCCAATTATATACCCTCCTCATATCTTGTTATCACCAACTAAAGGGTTAAGTTTTTCTTCCTTTTCCTTTTTGTGTAAATAAAAAGGTTTTTTTTTAACATTGTCAATGGTTAATGAAGCAAACTGATGCATCTTTACAATTTCTAGGCTCACCATTTTTACGTATCCCATGCCCTCTCTCTGAACTCATTTTCCTCTTGCTGACATAGCTTTTAATTGCTCTTTTAGTGAAGGCCTGTACTTCTTCTATTTCTTTGTCTTCAAATGTCTTCATTTTGCCTTTATTCCTGAGTCATGTTTCACTGGGCATAAAATTCTTGGTTGATATTACACATTTTGAAGATACTGTTCTCTTGCCTTTTGGTACCTCTCATAGCTGACAAGAAGTTTCAGCCTAACTCTACTTTTAAGATAATCTGTATTCTGGTAGTTTAAAATATTTTCTTCTTCTCTTAGATCTTCTGCAGTCTCATTATAATGTGAATGCATGCCTTTCTTCCATTCTTGAAAATTCTCAGGTTTGAGTGTGAAATATTAACTCCACTTTTCTCACCATTCTTTCCCTCCAGAACTCCAAATAGATACTATGGAATCCCCTCAGTATACATTCATGACTCTTAATCATTCTTTCATTCTTTTTATCTGTTTTTCTCCTGTGTTTGGAGGATATTCTTTAATACCATCCCCCAAGCTACTGATTAATTCTTTCCCTGTCTACTTCCAGTTTATATTTTATCCTGTTGAGTTTATCCTTTATTTCAAGAGCTATATTCTTATTTCCTAGATTTCTTTTAGTTTTTTCTCATATTACCTCTTATTTCACTTCTGCCTATTTTTTCATGCTTTCCTATTGATTTTAAATGGGTGCTTTCATTTATCTCCGTGAGCATACTAAATATATTTCTTTAAAAATCTCTTTCAGAGAATTCTATAAAATCAATTTCATCTGTTATAAATTCTTGCTCCATTTAAGAAATTGTTTGGCTATTCTTTCTAACATTTTATTTATTCATGTCTGTAATTTTGACTTGTAGGCACATTCTGAGCAGAGGTGTTTTGTTTTATTCTCTCTATCCCTTTATTCTCCCTTATCTCGTTTCATAGTTGCTTCCCCTGGGCAGCCAGGGCTCAAGGTCACTTAAATGGCAATTCAGAGGTTGGAGCTCCAGCAACGATCCTGGAGATACTGTAGATTTGGTTACTGAGCAGGCAGGTGGCTTGGTTTAATTCTTGGTTGTGAGGCTGTGTGTTCTCTTCCTTCCTAGGCCTGAAACTTCCTGCAAGCTGATGCACTAAGCAGTAGTCAGCAGCATTTTTTATTCAACCTGCTTTCATGAGTGGAAAATTCCCCAGCCCAAGCTTTGTCCTTGGGCTGTGAACATGACTTTGTAAGGAACAGTTACCCGCTTTCAGTCCACAGGAGCCCAATCCTGGTCGCCATAGTGTCTCTGGTCTGAGAGTAGTATGGAATGGTGACTTCTGCCCTTTTGTTAATACTTTGTGTTTCTATTCATTCCATCCTGGTCCACAAGAATCCCAGTTTTGCTTTTGACCTGGCTATGTCCCCTTAGTTTTCTTTTAAAATATCTTTTATTATTGTTATGTATTTGAAGCAGAAGAGAGGTGCCAGTATATAAACTTCCTATGCCAACATGATCCAAAGTTTCCCTAACTATCTGAAAACCCTGTTTTTCCCCCTTCTGATTTTCCCTATCACTCTCACTAACATTTACCGTCATCTTTGAAGGCTTGTCTTCCTTTGCTTCAATCAGGGGTTAGTAAAGTTTTCTTGATGGACCAGATAGTGATATTTTAAGTTTTGCAGGCAAAATGAAGGCTATTATGTAAAATATAATCACTAATAAATGTAAAGAGCATTCGTAGTTTGTGGGCCATTAAAAAACTGCCAGTGGGCCAGCTTTGGTCCATGGGCCTTAGTTTGCCAAACTCTGCAGTAAATATTATTATTTTTCAGGTTTCTCTCCTCCACTCTATCCTTTCATTACTCTATAGATTTTTATCCATTTCTACTGTTCTCTTCACTGTATCCAGGCCGATGATCCTAAATCTCTATCTCTAGCCTAGGTGCTTCTTCTAAGCCCCTTGTTTTTAGAGTTAACTTTATACTAGGTATCACTATGTGGACGTCCCATGAGCACATGAACATATCGAAAATGGAATCTGTTTTTTCTTATAAACCTGGTACTAAAAGGCACCATCATCCACTTCATGTGACGCTTCTTCCTTCCCCATACTCCTCACAGCCAATGTTGATTGAATATCTCTTAAATACTTTTCAAATGCATCTATCTATTTCTCATCCCTACATTTGTCAACATAGTCTGCCACCATCTCACTTAAATATCCAAAATAGGCTTCTAAAACGCTTTACTGCTACAAGCTTGGCCTCCTGCAATCTACTCACCACACTGCAGCCTGAAGGATAGTTCCAAAAGAAATAGCAAAGCTACTGACTTCGCTCCCTGTTTGAAATCCTTCAGTGGCTCCCACTGTCTTTATCTGACCCTTCACTGGTCCCTGATTATCTCTCTAGTTTCACTGCTTACCACTCCCCATCCTTGCTATGTCCCAGTTATGATAAATGACCAAAAGTACCACACACTCTTGTGTGCTTCTCTGGGTCTTTGCAAGTGCTGTTCTCTCTGCCTGAAACACTCTGTTAAAAACCTCTTACTCATCTTTCAAGTCTTAGCTTTGTTGTAAGGTCTCCTCTGATATCAATTACTAGATTATGTGCTCTCATAGCACCTAGTATTTAAATTTTACTCATTTACTCAACAAGTATTTATTAAGCACAGACAGAAATCCCTCCTTTCATGAAAGTTTTATTTTAGTTGGGGTAGAAAGTCATTAACAACATAAATGAGTATGTTAGATGGTGATAAGGACTACAGAAAAAAATAAAGTAGAGATGAAGGGCTGGGGGCCGTGGAGGGAAAGAGGGTTACAATTTTTAAAGGATGGGAAGAGAAGGCCTCCTGAGAAGATGATGTCTGAATAAAGACCTGAAAGAGGTGAGGAATAAGCCATGCAGCTATCTGGAGGAAGAGATTTTCAGGCAGCAAGAAGAGTAAGTGCAAAGGGCCTAAGGGAGAAGAGGACTGACACGTGTGAGGAATAGCAAGGCCCATGAGGCTAGAGCAGAGTCAGTGAGGGGGAAGAGTAGTAAGAGATGAAATCAGAGATGTAAAGAGTGGGGCAAATCTACAGCTTTCTAGGCCATTGTAAGTACCTTAACTTTTGCTTCAAATACACTGGGAAGCCACTGGCAGGCACTGGGTAGGGAAGTGATGTGATCCGACTTAAGAATTATTCTGGATGCTGTGTAGAGAGCAGACTGAAAGCAGCAAGGATGGAAGCAAGGAGACCTATTATTGTACAACTTATTATATGGTATTTTAACTGCCTCTTTGCTTTTCTGTAGTCAGCTATTAGACTGAAGCACCTTGTGCGCAGAGTGTGACACATACATTAGGCATTTATATTTATTGAAAGAATGATGTACTTCCCAAGGATCTGTTTTTAAACATAGTTTTCAGGAATGAAGGAACATGCTCTCCTAAGAACATATTGCATAATAAACATCAAATGCCTTTTAGGAGAGAGATGAAGTATCCTTCCAAAATGAAAGGCAGGATACGTCACAATAAAGTCTGCGTCCATCAACTAAATTATCTACATGTTATAACTTATCTCTGTGTTTCAATGACCATGTGACTCCTTGGTTTTCAATGACCAGGTGAATCCTACTCTCAGGCATCCTGTTTACTTTTTGGTCACTGTACTCTTTTGAAAGAGGAGTAGGCATTGCCTCCTTGTAAACCACGTCCTGAACCTTTCAAACCCAAATTATCTAAATGTGGTCTGAGGATGAGAAAAATTTAAAGGTATCATGTACGAGGCATCCACTGTCTAGAAAAATCTGTTCCAAAGACACTATGGCAAATTTATCAAACCCTTCATAGTCAAACTTTCTCATGAGGATCTTGTTCTTTTTATGTTTTTTCCAAATAAAAAAGTGAGTATATGTACCTGCACATGGTTTCTGAGTGTGCACTGGGGGAACTAGAGAGCATCTGTTTCCTGTGAACATGCTATGTATCTGGAAATCATCACCATCGTATGCTAATTATGTACCATTGTTCACAGACCAACCTACATCATTGGGAAGGGAAAAGTGAAAAGGAAGGAATGAAGAGCGAGAGAGGCAGAGAGGTATGTTAATGATGGAAGAAAACATCAAGAAGACACATTTCTTGTAATCGAAGAACTTTAAAGTTATGTGTGTATATATATTTAACTCAAACCACAAAGAACATATTTATGAATCAGTTCTGAACTATATAGATAAAGCAGTGATTTAGATGACTATAACAAAAATTTCGGGTTGAAGTCTGTAAATCTCAGAATTAAAAAAAATGACTATACATATGTTAGCCTTCAGGAATACTGGTATTTCTTGAACACTTTAGCAAAAGTTGAGGGCATAGAGACCCTTAAGTAAAACTCGCTAGGAGAATCTACTGAAGTTGGTAGAGGAAATCAGAAGATCAAACCACTCGGGATGAGATGCCTGTTTTCCTGACTGGGCTGGAAACATACTCCCTCCAAAAAGATATCTGAGACTGAAATATGGCTCTTGTAGTTGTGGCTTACGGGAATGTGTGAAGCTCTCTGGACAAAGGAGTTAAGGGACAGTCACATCCAGATGCATGCTCAAGCAAGTAAGAGGCAGCAAGATAAATATCAACTTGCTTTGCTCAGTACACTGTAGTGATTAATAGCTTGGACTCAGGCTGCAACTGATTTGTTTTCAACCCCTGGTTCCCTACTTATCTGCTGTGGGACCTTGGAAAAGTGCCTCCGTTTCCTCATTTGTAAAATGGGGATAATAAAAGCAACAGGACTGCTGTGAGGATAACATGTGTTAAGTTTATGTTAAAAATTTAGGATGAGTACCTGGCACAAAATAAGTGTTAATTATTAGTCTGCACCTATTGAATCATACTGTCCAGAGATGTTTTCTTCTACGTTCCCAGTATCTTTTGGCTCTGAGTAAAGTAAGCCTTCAGGATCCCACAGAGATCTAGTGGCCTATCTACCAATCTTTAGTAAAGTCAATGAATTGGACGACTGGGTTGTGTCCATGCTCTTTTCCTCAGCAGATTCCTTGTCCCTTTGGCATCAGGGCATGGTAGAGAACACAGATAATCAAAAGCATCCCCCAGCAAGAATAAACATCTTCTCTAAGATGGAGTAGATAGAACATAAGTTTTCTCCCACTTGCCACCCCCCACTAGGTACCCTTGGTTTCCTTATCCTCATTCCAACTCTTAGTGGCCATCAGCTTTGTTTTAACTTCTGTAAGAGGATCTTCTCATATGAGGAATGAAATGAGAAAGATTCTTTGGAAACCATGATGCCATCTGCAAATATAAGCATTATTACTATTATTGTGGGATTGGAGAGATGGTACATCTATTCTGAGATTCCACCACCTTCTGATTATACTGGCCAAAAACTTTCTAATTCATATTCTGCCTTTCTATAATTGTGTTTGAGGCAGTCAGAGGAAAAATTACATTTAAATTCTCTTTGAATGATGTAACCATTGTCTTGAAATCCTACAACGCTTTTCTTCTTTAGCCACATAATAACTTAAAACTCCCCTTGCCATGACTATACAACTCCTTCAGCAGAAAGTAGCTTCCACAGTATGGTTCCAGAGACATAACGCTAATTAAATTTCAATCTGCCTTCTAAATAGTTCCACCCAAAAACCAGTTTGCTACTTTCACGTATCTGTAAGAGTCCAAGATTGTGGAGAGCTCGAAGAACCCTCAAAACCACTGTTTCATTGACGAGGAAACTGAGGCTAAAAGGTTTTGTCATTCCCAAGCACATACAAACAGGTAATGACACATCTGGAGCAAGAAGCTGAGGCTTATCATTTCTCTGGCACTGTTCTCCCTTGTCACAAAGATGACTACACTGGCAGTAAGATGACTATATGACTAACATTCAAGCTCCATTGAGATTATTTTTCCCATCATTTATTTTCCTTTTTGTTTAACATATTTTTCTCTTTTAAGTTTATAGTCTAATGTTGACTTCCACTCATCAATTTATCTATTACTCATTTATGTTTTCATTAAGTATCCTGAGGGCCTATACTGCTCACTGTACTCTTGAAAGCCTCAAGGACTGAGTTAATCATAGGTTTTCTAAAGGAAGTGTATCTTGAATGTGATCTTGAAGAAAACAGTAGGCACAGATAAACAGAGGAAATGGGGGCCTATTACAGAAGCAAGGAAATGCAGAAAGAAAAAGATGGTGTAAGCACAATACAGAGGATACTGTTCTGATTAACAAGGGGTGATGCCCTTGGAGAAGTGGGAATGAAGAACCAGTGAGGGAGGCCATGAATGCTAGCATTCTAGAGCAGAAATATGATGTCCTAAATTAAATAATTCAACATTTATTTAGCACCTACTAAATGCCAAACACTCTGCTTTACACTAGTGACACATGGTTAAATAAAACAGCCCTTACCTTTTAGAAGCTTCCAGTTTTAGTAGGGGAGACAAACAAGAAAATCAGTAATCATATTATGAGGTAGAAATGACAAATTGTATTATGCAGCTATGACAAAACTTGGTAAGGACTTTAAAATCAAACAATGGACTGAGATAAGGCTCCTAAAGGTGATTACTGAAATTAGTTTTGAAAAACAAGTAGGGGATGGCTTCAGGGAGTAGGTGTTTCAGAGGAGGAAGCAGTATGGAGGCCGTTGGGAATGAAATGTACTGTTAAAAATTCAGTATGTCACGGACTTTCTTGGTGGCGCAGTGGTTGAGAAACTGCTTGCCAATTCAGGGGACATGGGTTTGATCCCTGGTCTGGGAAGATCCCACATGCCACAGAGCAATTAAGCCCGTGAGCCACAACTACTGAGACCACATGCCACAACTACTGAAGCCCGTGTGCCTAGAGCCCGTGCTCCGCAACAAGAGAAGCTACCACAGTGAGAAGCCCGTGCACCGCAACGAAGAGTAGCCCCCATTTGCCACAACTAGAGAAAGCCCACGTGCAGCAACAAAGACCTAACTCAGCCAAAAAATTTTTTTTTTAAAATTCAGTAT
This sequence comes from Grampus griseus, assembly GCF_964374135.1. Classification (NCBI taxonomy): domain Eukaryota; kingdom Metazoa; phylum Chordata; class Mammalia; order Artiodactyla; family Delphinidae; genus Grampus; species Grampus griseus. The sequence continues at coordinate 118,805,465 of NC_139018.1, read as the reverse complement.
GTCAGTATTTATATACATACATATGATCTCTGGACAGATCTTAAGCAACATTCACTTTATTTATACACTCCCCAAACCTTTGCTCAATAAAAGATTAAGTAAATACCTGAAATTGAGAAACAGGCTTTAAATGGCTGTAACAGTTGACATGACTACAGTGCAAGCAAAGGGCCACTCCTCTTTTCTAAAAACTCCTCCTCTGTCTACTTGTCAGCACATTTTTCTGACCTAACTTGGAGATGATCGGAAAAAATATCACCACAGGAAACACATTCTACATGTGAGTTTCCACATTTCACTTTTGGAAGAGGGTCATTAACCAAAATAGTAATATAATTTCTAATACTGGAATGGCTTCTTCTCATCCTTTAGCCATCATCTGTAAAACACATTTTTTTTTAAAAAAGACTAATTCAGAGCAATACATGGCAACTAGTATAAAAATTCTGTGCTATTCATCTTCTTGTGCTGCAGTTGGTCACTATAGTGAGCAGGCCTGACAGTTTGCAGATGAAAATGTAAACACTGAGCTCGACTCAGTTATGTTGAGGCCAACCATTTCTGACAGTCTCTACAACGTGATAAACACCGTCTGTCTATAGTTCCTCTGTATTTGAAAGTTACGACAAACATTTTGTTGAAATGTAAACAACTGACTTCGTGACTGGTGAAGCAGTGGGCTGCAAATTTATCTAAAATCAAGAAAACAAAGATCTTGTTTGACACTAGATAAACCATTAGTGGTCACCAAGGGAGCAGCTTTGGGAGGTCATAAGTGTTGTCATCAGTCTTGAGAAAATATGCACCAAAAGGTATTGTCGCAACTTAGTTGAGGCAAGAATAAGTAATATGAGAGACAAAAGAATTAGAAACTAGTAGAAAAAGGGTAAATTTTTCTTTTACTCTAAAGCACAGTTTTTAACCAGTAGAAAAAAGGTGAAATTTTCTCTTCAAAGGACAGTTTTTAATTGGAGCTGAATTTTAAAATCTATTAACCTTAATTTCTGTTTTTTCAATGACTTTAAGTGGAATAGTATGGAATAAAATTTATAACTAATTTTCTAAAAAACTTAATGAATCCATTCTTTCATTTATTCAATTCTACGGGAGATAATTGTTATTACTTCTTTGTACGGCCTTCCTGAAAAGTTATGCAAGTCCCAGCCCAGTGCTCTGGAAAACTTCAACTTACCTTTTAATTAAGGTGGCATTGCAAACCAAATTCTACTATTTTATAATGATATATTATAAGGTTAAATTAAATATTTATAAATTATAAGGTTAGAATATCACTGACTGAATTTTTATGACAGCCTGTAAATGTTTACAATTCCTGTATCTGTATTCCTGGGCTACATATACTTAGACCTTAATGATGACTTTCAACATGACGGACAGACATATTAAAATTTTTAATTTCTAGATATGTAAAAAAGTGTTTATAAAATGGAATGGCGGTCACTTCAAGACATGGTAACAAATATATTAAGTGAGAGTCCAAAATCAAGGACTTGGCTTCTTAAAGTTCACAATAAATATCAACTAAATTATTTTCTACGTTTTATATAAGGCAATTCATACTGCACTATATGGCAAATTAAAGTCAATTTTTTCTAGTGAATTTATTAAGATTAATCTTCTTTAGTCATTCAACCAATATTTAGAATATGTAAAATGCACTTCAAAGACCTCTTTTCAAGATTAGAGAAGGGAGATATTCCTACTATGAAAATGAAAAAAGAATCTGTATATTTTACCTTGATCAATCAGCTAAAATAAAAACTGACATAGCTTTATTCACCCTGTACCATTATATTTTAAATCAAAACCACTAGATTCATTTTGTAAATCATGTAATTATAAGATCAAAGACAAAAGCACATGAATTTGTTTACCTAGTGTAGTTCTTCCCACTGGTTAGCTCAGTCTTGTATTTTATAGAATATCAGTCATACGTTAAGCCCTCTATGGTTTCTTCTCAACTACCTACCTGCCCCCTGAACACACCCAATACCAGAGAAACAGCAGCTCAGCAATACTTTCTAGTCACAGCCTAGTACTAACCTATTTCTTGATCGATCTGCGTGCCAGCTTCCATCTGCTTTTGTTCCTCCCAGGTAAAACTTTGCTGCTTTTTCTTCTGTTTCTTCCCCGTCTTTGCCTTTTACATCAGTCAAGATGCTCAGCACCATTTTTATACCTAAGACCTACATTAGAATAGCCTCAAGTAAAAACGTTACAGTCTTGGTTTGGTTCACCCTGTGACTGTTTAATTCTAAAATTTTCCACCAACTTTGTCCTGGCCCCAAAGTCTAGAACTACACATCATGGATGGCTTTAGCCTAAATTCCCAGTGTACAGGACAAATGCCTAGCTACCATCTTATGAAAGGAAGTCTACACCCTTCATAAATTACCTATTTATTGAAATAGCTTAGTAATCTTTATAGGCAAGAAAGTTGTCATAGTCTATGAAGTTGTACATTTTGGCTCATTTCTCATTCTAACCTCAAAGAAATTGGATGGTATATCTTAGACCTTCTTATTAAAAACATTATGTATACAAACTCCACTAGCTTACTCTTTACCCTTTTCCTAGTTAACAGAATAATCTCATCCATTCTTTAATTTTCTTGTTTCTTCAGTAAATCTTTATTGATCATCTAGTAATATGTCAGACATTGGGCTAGGTCCTAGGGACTCAGAGACAAAAGGATCCTCAAGGACTCTACAATCTTATAAGAAGACAAACAAGCAAGTGAGCTGTTCTGGTATAGCAATGATTCTCCACCCTAGCTGTATCTCAAAATTACTGGTAGAGATTTTTATTTAGTAAATCTGTGGTGGACCCAAAGCATCATTTTCTTTTTAATTTTTATGATAAAAATTTCAAACATAAAAAAGAAGAGAGAATCGCCCAGTTATCTGTATTTACTTTAAAAAAATTCCTAAATAATTCTGAGGCACAGAGTCGAGACCAATACAATATATTAATGATAGTGCTATGAGAGGTAAACATGAACGGATGAGATTATAAAGAAAGGGTACCAAAATGTTCATTGCAGCTCTATTTACAATAGCCCAGAGATGGAAACAACCTAAGTCTCCATGGATAAAGAAGATGTGGCACATATATACAATGGAATATTACTCAGCCATAAAAAGAAATGAAATTGAGCTATTTGTAATGAGGTGGATAAACCTAGAGTCTGTCATACAGAGTGAAGTAAGTCAGAAAGAGAAAGACAAATACCATATGCTAACACATATATACGGAATTTAAGAAAAAAAAAATTGTCATGAAGAACCTAGGGGTAAGACAGGAATAAAGACTGTGTCCTACTAGACCTACTAGAGAATGGACTTCAGGATATGGGGAGGGGGAAGGGTATGGTGTGACAAAGCGAGAGAGAGGCATGGACATATATACACTACCAAACGTAAGGTAGATAGCTAGTGGGAAGCAGCTGCATAGCACAGGGAGATCAGCTGGGTGCTTTGTGACCGCCTGGAGGGGTGGGATAGGGAGGGTGGGAGGGAGGGAGACACAAGAGGGAAGAGATATGGGAACATATGTATATGTATAACTGATTCACTTTGTTATAAAGCAGAAACTAACACACCATTGTAAAGCAATTATACTCCAATAAAGATGTTAAAAAAAATAATAAATAAAAAAAAAGAAAGGGTAGCTAATCTGGAGTGATGACAGGCAGGTGTGTGTGTGTGTGTGTGTGTGTGTGTGTGTGTGTGTGTGTGTGTGTACAGGTACAGAAGGGGCAGCTTGGTAGGGAAGTCTTCCAGAGAATATAACACATCAGCTGGTTTTCTAACAGTGGAATTTCCAATCCTTTATTTTGCCGCAGAGATTTCTAATCAGAAAAATGGGGATCTACCATGGGCACTCCAAGCTCACTGTTATCACTGCTACAGTTCCTTTTCCAGCTGTTGTCCTATTCTTGGGTTGGCTAGGATTCCCAGTGGAGAAGGGACTACAGTCCTCTTCTTCGCTGCTCAGTTGAACATCAATTTACGTGCTTTAGGACTTTACCCCAAGAGCTTCTCACAAAATGCCGGATGCAATGTGCAATTTATAATTCTACTTCTAGAAATATGCCCTGCAGAAATACTTAACACAAGTACTCTGCAAGATCTGTAGGTCATTTTTTTTTTATTCAACAAACTTTGCCACTTACTAATATTTTCCCTTCTGAAGAAAATTTAAGATCATAGGGTAAAATCAAGATTAGCTTTTCTTCTTTTGGAATTGAAATGCCAAAAACATAATCACGGGGATGTAGTAGGTGAGAATTCAAGGTAAATTCAAGAGGTTATCAAACAAAACATTTTTCAGAAACTGTGGCTTAGCAACTTGGTGTGTGTCTGTCTCTCTTATTTACATTTGGATGTTAACTATAACAAAAGGTAAAACTCAATGTAAAGAGAAATACAGGTCTTAATTTATACAAGGAAAACATGCTAGAGCAGACACACTCAGTAGGTCCTGTAGAAATGAGTTTAACATTTAGGATTATAGACTGATTGGTTTACCATGCCCATGCCATGACCACGTTATCCTCTTCCATTAGGAGTGTAGGAAATTCCAATTTTAATCTGTATTGGTATGGCCTTTACAGACTCAAAGCATCAGCACACTTCATTCACATATTCCACAAACAAACGAATGAGAGAGTTGGCTAAATAACTCTTAAGGTGACTTAACTTCTAACATTCTATGACTTTCTTCCTATAATTTGTAAAACCAGGAAAGTGCCTTGTAGCCTCAATATATACTTAGTGAAAAAATTTTATAAACCATTCTGAAAGAATATTTCATGAAAGGAAAATATACTAAAAATTTCATATTTCTACAAGGACTACTTCTATATTTTGCCAGAATGTTTTAACTTCTTATATGAAATATAAGACATTGAAATACTGAATATCCCATTTGTGCAATAAACTTATTATGTCAAATAAAAAGGCTTAAAAGTATTTTTCAATCTCAGCTCTGCCACTTACTGTGTTACCCTGGCCAAGTTAGTTAATCTCTCTGTCTCAGTGACTTTACTTTAAAAATAGGGATAACATCAGATAACATTACTATACTATAATGTTACTATAATGAGTTAATAAGACAACATAGGAAAGCGTTGACAGTAGATGCTCAATAAGTGCTAGGGTTTTGTTCTTGCTGTTGTTCACTGAGAAACATTTTCCAGCTTTAAGATGCCTTTTGGATTAATAATACCTGGTGTTGGCAAGGATGAGTGGAAATGGACCCTTGCAAACCATAGGTAGGCTTGTGAATTAGTATAGTACAAAATTCTTTCAGCTGCTCTCCACTTGGCCAGAATGATGGTTTATGGGACACTCTCCACTTCTCCTGTAAAACATGCTGACTGATGCCTACATCCCAGTGAACATCTTGCCTCTGAGTGTTATCACACACAGCGTAGGTTCCATCTGTTCCCAAAGAAGTTTATGTTAATTGACTCTTCACCATATTATGTAATTTAACTAAATGTCGAGAAAATTAATGACATATTAGGAAAAAAACATTTCTGTGAAAACTAAGTTGAATGCTTCGGAAAGATTCGATAATAACAGCTGCTATACAAAACTGCCAGCAAATTAGGTTTAAGTGAGATAAGTGAAAGGACTGGGGGAAAAACATAAAAATCGAGAGGACTAGGATGAACTCAGATGGTTTTACACTTTAAAAAACCTGAATGTGAAATCTGTAGCTATTGTATTATAGGTAATAATACTCATGTAAGAATAACGGAATGGAATTCCAAAGAAGAGATCTATTCACAAAGAAAAGCCTTGCTTCTACACCAGAAGACTGGTGAATGAACATAAACTGAAATGTTTTATATGTTGAAACAAAATATTTAAAGTACTTAGGTATCATTTATCATGATTTCCTTGGTTTGACCTTTGGGCTTAACTGATCAACTACAATTGATCTCAATTATACTGGCTAAGAAGGTTACTACTTTTTAACATGTATGAAGTATATATAATTGGCTTTTTTAAAATCAGAATTTCAATTCCATACCTAGTAAATCTATCCTGGAAAATAAGCCCAAGTCCACGACAGCACAGGTACAGAGATGTACATTGACGCACTATTTGAAAAAGCAAAATCCCCCCCAAAATCCAAACAAAAGTCCATCAATAGGGAAACGGTTAAATAAGTCAATGGCACAACTATTCCATGGAATACTATGCAGTCTTTAAAAAGAATTTCCAGGGTAAGTAAAAGAGAAGGTTGCTTTTCATTGAATTCCCTTTTGGATGGTTTAATTTTTTTTAAGCCATGTATTGCCATTTTTTCAATTGAAAAATAAGCCCAGCTAATTAAAAAGGTAAGAATTAGGTAGATCATGTGCTCACAGGGAATAATATTCATAATATGCTACTAACTGAAAAGAAAGGACTAACAATACATATAGCTTGATTTTTTTAATTAGAAAAAGTATATATGTATGTATATGCATAAGAATATTAACAGACAAAAAATATGGAAGGATATTTTCCTAACTCCTTAACAGCTGTTATGTCTGAGATGAAGGACTAGGAGGGAAAAATGAAGGGGCTTTCGCTTTTCTATATATGTATTTCTGTACTGCTTAATTTTGTTTTTAACAGTCAACATACATTATCGTAAACCTAAAGGTCTCCCAAACAGATGATTAACCAAATAAATTATAGTACCCTCATATGATAGAAAACCGTGTGGTTCTTAAAATCATGTTCATAAGAAATACTAAGAAAATGTTTAAGTGTTACACATTTTCTACCAACACACATTACTTTACTAGAATAAAACTAAAATGTTTTATTTTAAAATTATATTAAAATACATATATTTTTATTTGAAACATTGGTAGTTTGCTTCTGAAAGTTTTAAGTGGAAAAGAGCTGTTGTAATCAACTTTTTATTTCCTGAGGACAATTCTGTATCCATCCCGTACCATTAGTAGAGGAAAATCAATGCAACCAACTCATACATATTGGAGACTTGTATGGATTTGTTCCTTCTCCCCTTCCCCACACATGATGGTATACTTTTGTTCTCTTTACAGAAATTCAATTAGCAATATTAGCCTCCTCCTCTGTCAGTGATGGACACCATTGAGATTCTCCTCACCACCTAAAGACATGTAAGATGGGCTTACTGATTCCCTGACTTACTAGTTAACAGGAGAATTACTGCCCACTCCTATAAATGACTCTATATGTTTCTTGTCATAAACACAGTGACAGCTCCTGAAATCAATCTTTCATGACCTTATTGATTAGGACACTTAGAAATAATGAGACTTCACTAGTGGTAGAGTAATGCTTGGAAAAAGAAAAAAATACTCCAAAGAGGACTTGCCTATTAACACTGTGAAATTTATCTTCTCATTGCCCTTTTCTTATTACGGACATTCACCTAGAAACATACATGATGAAAAGTTAATAATCAGTTTTGTGGTTCATGTGCTTTTTCTTAATACTTGCTGGTAACATTTTAAATTAACAAAATAAATAGATATAAAAACAATTTTTGACCACTGTCTTCCTACCCTGTTAAGATCAGTACATAATTTCTAAACAAGGGGAACACCTGGGTTTTTCTGAGAGTGATTACAGGATAAAAGCTATTTAGGGAAATTCTGAATATTCTTGAAGGGGGAAGTTTTAAAACTGTTTCACTCATTTGAATATTTTCTGCTTATATGATTTACATATATGTGTTTGAAGCAAAACACATAATTTTAGAGCTGGACAGAACCCTAGAGATCTTCTAATTCAATCTACTTTTCATATTATGAAGAAATTGTCACCTAGGGAAGGGAAGTGACTTGCCTAGGGTTATACCCAAATAGAGCTAAGATTGGAATCCATAACTCATCTGATGAGATGTTTTACAATTTTCCATAAAGTTGAGAGGAGGAGGTACAGCTTATCTGGTTAAAGAAAAAAGAAAGAATTCTGCTTCTTTTACCCTCTATATCACTTTTAGGGTATCTGGGACAGGGTTAGGAAACACGACCATGTTTTATTTAAAATATGGGCCTGTAGACAAGAATCACATCCCTTGTACAGTACCTGGCATATTACAGGTGCTCAATAAAAACAGGCATACCTCTGAAGAGTGTTCTGTGGATAACATTTTCCTGGTACAAAGCCTCTTGGTTTTTAATACCCAAACTTGATAGAACGCACTTATCTCTCATTACAAAGCTTTTCAGTTGAAATATACACAGAAAACTTATATGTACCCCGAACTCAGTACATTTTAAATACAATGATATGCAAGTTGAATTACACTCCAAATAGAACTCATAAACATCAGGATTCCATGTAGATAGTTCAAAAAAATGCACTGACTGACAACAAAGGGAGTATGTAATATGCTACTGCATGCAAAGCAAAATATTAACAACCATATTAATCATTATGATGTTTTAGACACTTTACATTGTAATGTGTCTATTACTTACATATACATTTTGCCGTGTTTTAGTACAGTTTAGGAAACTGGAGTTTAAAATGTAATGTGTTTTTTTTTTCTCATTTAAAATAATGGGAAATAGACTTGCAGTTAGCATTCTCACACATAATGGATTCACTTCAGGCATGAATTACTAATGGTAAGAGGGAGATTTTCAGTGCAGACACTGTGCTTACAACTGCTGGGCACAGCACTGTACTTTGCACTGTGGACAGAAGGAACTGTACTTCTAAATTTTGTCACTGTTGAAATCTGAGAACTGGATGTATCTGCTGCTACCCTGACTGGAATGGATTCTTTGTAGTGCCTTTCTTCCTTACCTCCTTAGACTCGGATGCAAAATTTGGCATGGGTGCTTCTAACTGGAAGAACTTAGATCGTAGGCCCATGCCAGGCTGTAAGGGAGGCTGGAAAAATATTTTCTGATTTCTATTTTGGGAAGGCTTGTACTCATAAGGTAGGGACGTCCATAATACCATGAAAACTAAGACCTCAATATCATGATTTTGCAATAAGACACCAAATCCAAAACCAAAAGAATAAAAAATAAGCTGGACTTAATAAAAATTAAAATTTTTATGCTTCAAAGGACACCACTAATAAAGTGAAAAGACAATCCAAAGAAAGGGAGAAATTACTTGTAAGTCATAGTACTGATAAGAGACATAACCAGAATATATAAAGGACACTTACAATTCAACCATAACAAATAACCCAGCTTAAAAATGGGCAAAGGATTTGAATAGACATTTCTTCAAAGAAGATATACAAACAGCCAATATACACAAACAGATGTTCAATATTATTACTTATCAGGGAAATGCAAATTTAAATCACAACAAGATACCACTTCTCACCCACTAGGATATCTATATCTATATCTGTCTGTTTGTCTGCCTGTGTATCTATCTATTTATTGGCAGAAATTAACAAGGATGTGGAGAAACTGAAACCTTCATATGTTGCTAGTGGGAACGTGAAATGGTGCCAATTTGGAAAAGTTTGCCAGTTTCTCAAAAAGTTAAATCTAGAATATACTATACAACTATGCAATTCTACTCCTAGACACATACCCCAAAGAAATGAAATCATACGGCCACACAAAAACTTGTACATGAATGTTTATAGCAACATTATTTATAATAGCCCCAGAGTAAAAACAACTCAAATGTCTATCAACAAAATTAAATGTGGTACATCCGTACAATGCAATATTATTTGGCAATAAAAAGAGGACAGAATATTGTACTAATATATGCTACAATATGGATGAGCCTTAACAATATTATGCTAAGTGCAAGAAGCCAGTCACGAAAGTCTACATATTGTATGATTCCATTTATATGCAATTTCCAGAATAGGCAAATTTATATAAACAGAAAATAGATTAGTGGTTGCCTAGGATGGAAAGGGTAGGGGAAAATGGGGAGTGATTGCTAACGGGTACAGGGTTTCTTTTGAGGGTGATGGAAAAGTTCTGAAACCGACTGTGGTGGTAGTTGCACATCTCTGTGAATATATGCTCTGTGAGCATATATTCTCTGTGCTCTGTGAGCACTGAATTGTATGTCTTAAATAAGTTAATCGTATGGTATATGAATTATGTCTCCTTAAGGTCCCCCTATATATAGAGGACCAGTTAACTATATACCTAATTGTTTTTAGTATCTACTGGTGGTTATTATCTAGATTCATTTCATTAGAGGATTTACAAAACTAGTGATTTTCAATGTTCAACATTCTTCATTAATTTATTAATATTGATTACTTGGTTACCCTAAGATAATATCTACATAAAAAAGCCAGGATAAACACTTGATTCCTTCCCTCAATTTACATATTTTCAGAATAATGAAATATTACAAAATATTTCAAATATACACAAAAATATAGAGAATAATCTAACTAAAATCTATGAGCTCATTGCCTACATTTAATAAATGTTATTTTTTCAAATTGCCTTAATTTTTAAAAAAGAAACAGAACAAATAGGGTTACCTTCCCTTCCTAACTTTCTCAAGGGTAATGACTATCTCGAATTGGTATATATACCTCCTATTAGTGCTTTTACACTTTTATGTAACCCTTTCTCTCTCTCTCTCCCTCCCTCCCTCCCTCTCTAGCAACATAACATTTCTTTGAGCATTTTAAATTGTTACCTAAACAGAAGCATACTGTATGTAGACTCTTACAATTTTCCTTTTATGGTCAACATTGCATTTACATTTTTAAAAGTAAATGTTTTACTTAAGTATACATATAGAAAAGTGCATAAATTATAAGTATAAAGCTTGATGACTTCACAAAGTGAACATACTCTTTGCCTCCATTCATTTTAACCGCCACAACTTAAGTGATGACTTACAAGACTCTGTGTTGCTTACCATCATATCCTCAGTATCCAAAGTGTTTAGTACACGTTGAAAGTTCATTAATGTTTCTTAAATAAATGAATCAATAAACTGCTTCATAGTATTCTATTATACGACAAAGCTGCAATTCATTCATTCTCCTAGTGCCATTCCCCCACTGATGACATTCAGGTTATTTTGCTATTAAAATGAGGATAGAACACACATCCTTGTATAGATCTCACTGCACCCAGGTATAAGAGTTTCTCCAAAGTATAAAACTAGAAATAGAATTTTGGGGGTCAAACAGGGCATGCAAGCTTCTACTTTACCAGATCTTGCCAAACTGCTCTACAAAGTAGTATATCAATTAATATTCCCACCAGCAGTATATGAGGGATTCCTTTCACCATATGCTTTCAAACACTTAGTATTTTCCATTTTCAGTTTTCACCAGACTGGGAGTGAAATGGTGCCTTGTTTAAATTTATAGAAATCTATTAATGAGGTTGAACATCTTTCCAAATATTTAATGGCCATCTGGATTTCTCTTTTTTTATGACTCCACTCAATCTCCTCATGGGTTCACTTTTTCCTACTGATTTGTAGGATAACTTTAATATATTTTTCTAGTCCAATTTCTGGTTATATGTGTTGCAAATATCTTCTTTTCATTCAAAGCAAATAACTTTGTTTGAGTTACTATTTGAAGACATTTTTTACTTCAATGTTGTCAGTCATGTTACCTTAATTATATATGCTTTTGAGATCTTAAATTATGTTATAACTAATATCATAAAGATATACTGTATTTCTTCTAAATTAGAAAAGTTCTGCTTTTTACATATAGGACTTTAACTTATCCTGGAATTAATTTTCAAGTTTGTGAGATAGGGGTCTTATTCCATCACTTATTCACTTACACATACATCCATTCATTGATTGATTAGTATGGAAAAATAACTGTCCCAGTCCCATTTACTGAAGGGTTCATTCTTTCTCCACTATTGAATATGCAACTTACGTCAAATACCAAGATCCTCTCTCTATATACATGTATATGTGTACATGTATGTATTATATATATACACACACACACACACACATCTATATATGTAAAACAGTTTCTGGGCTAATATTTTCCACAAATGTATTTGTCTATTTGCACCAACATCACATATTTACTACAGCTTAAAAAAAGTCTCGTTTTGAACGGACTTGAGGTTATGGGGAGGGGGAAGGGTGAGCTGTGACGGAGCGAGAGAGAGTCATGGACATATACACACTAACAAACGTAGTAAGGTAGATAGCTAGTGGGAAGCAGCCGCATGGCACAGGGATATTGGCTCGGTGCTTTGTGACCGCCTGGAGGGGTGGGATAGGGAGGGTGGGAGGGAGGGAGACGCAAGAGGGAAGAGATATGGGAACATATGTATATGTATAACTGATTCACTTTGTTATAAAGGAGAAACTAACACACCATTGTAAAGTAATTATACCCCAATAAAGATGTTAAAAAAAAAAAAAAAAAAGTCTCGTTTAATTCTTTGTTTTTTTTCCCAGTGACTATCTTTTCAAAATTTATCGTTCAGTTTTATTGAGATATAATTGACACATAACACTGTACAAGTTTAAGGTATCAAGTTTAATCAAATAATGTGTTGATTTAATATACATATATTTTATGAAATGATTACCATAATAAGGTTAATTAACACCTTCATTATCTCACATATTTATCATTGTGTGTGGGGGGGGGTTGAGGACCTTTAAGATCTATCTCTTAGTAACTTTAAACTATATAATACAGTATCGTTAACTTCAGCCACCACACTATACATTAGATCCCAGAACTTATTCATCTTATAACTAGAAGCTTATACTCTTTGACCAACAGCTTCCCATTTACCTTACCCCCCAGACACTGGCAACCACCATTCTATTCTCTGGTTCTATAAGTTCGATTTTTTAGATTCTACATACATGAGATCATATAGTATTTGTCATTCTCTCTCTGACTTATTTCACACAGCATGCCCTCTATCCATGTTGTTACAAATGGGAGATTTCCTTCCTTCCCATGGCCAAATAATATGCATTGCATATGTACACACCACATTTTCTTTATCCATTAATCTGTTGATGGATATTTAGGTTGTTTCCATGTCTTGGCTATTGTGAATAATACTGCAATGAACATGGGAATGCAGATATCTCTTTAAGATAGTGGTTTCATTTCATTTGACTATATACCCACAAGTGGGATTGTGAGATGATATGGGTAGTTTTATTTTTAATTTTTTGAGGAACCTCCACACTGCTTTCCATAATGGGTATACCGATTTATATTCCCATCAACAGTGTACAAGGTTCTCTATTTTCCACATCCTTGCCAACCCTTGTTAATTGCTCTTTTTTTTTTTTTTTTTTTTTTTGCGGTACGCAGGCTTCTCACTGCTGGGTCCCCTCCCATTGCGGAGCACAGGCTCCGGACGCGCAGGCTCAGCGGCCATGGCTCATGGGCCCAGCCGCTCCGCGGCACGTGGGATCTTCCCTGACTGGGGCACGAACCCATGTCCCCTGCATCGGCAGGCGGACTCTCAACCACTGCGCCACCGGGGAAGCCCAATTGCTGTCTTTTTGATAATAGCCATTTTAACAGGTGTGAGGTGATATCTCATTGTGGGTTTCCATTACATTTAACTGATGATGATGATGATGATGCACCTTTTCAAGAACCTGTAGGCCTTTTTATGTGTTCTTAAAAAACGTCAATTCAGGTCCGTTTGCCCATTTTAAAATCAGATTATTATTATTATTTGCTATTGAGTTGTAGGAGTTTCTTATATATCTTAGATATTAACCCCTTATCAGATATTTGGTCTGCAAATATTTTCTCCCATTCCACAGGCTGCCTTTTCATTTTGTTGGTTGTTTCTTTTGCTATGCAGAAGCTTTTAAGTTGGATGTAGTCTGACTTGTTTATTTTTGCTTTTGTTGCTTGTGATTTTGGTCATATCCAAAAAAATCATTGCCAAGATAAATGCCAAGGAATTTTTTGCTTGTTGTTTTCTTCTGGGAGTTTTATGTCTCCAGGTCTTAGATTTAAGTCTTTATTCCATTTTGAGTTAATTTTTTTTGAGTTAATTTTTGTGAGTGTGAAAAGAGTCCAGTTTCATTCTTTTGAACGATTATCCAGTTTCTCCAACACCACTTTTTGAAGACATTATCCTATCCCTGTTGACTATTCTTGGCTCCCTTGTCAAATATTAATTCACCCTATGTGTTGGTTTATTTTTAGGGTCTCGATTCTGTTCCACTGGTTTTTGTGTCTGCTTTTATGCCAGCACTAAACTATTTTGATTACTATAGCTTTACATAGGGATTGCATTGAATGTATAGATGGCTTTGGGTAGTGTGGACACTTTTAACAATATTAATTCTTCCAATCCATGAATGAGATTTTTTCCCCATTTATTTGCGCATTCTTCAATTTCTTTCATCAGTTTCTTACAGTTTTCAGTGTACAGATCTTTTCACTTCTTTGGGTAAATTTATTCCTAAGTATTTTATTGTTTTTGATGCTATTGTAAATAGGATTGTTTTACTTCTTTTTCAAATACTTCCTTGTTAGTGTATAGAAAAACTACTGATCTTTGCATATTCATTTTGTATCCTGCAACTTTAGAGATTTTGTTTATTAGTTCTAACAGCTTTTTTTGGTGGAGTCTTTGGGATTTTCTATACATAAGATCACATCTTCTGCCAACAGAGACAATTTTACTCCTTCCTTTCTGATTTGAATTCTTTATTTCTTTTTCTTGCCTAATTTCTCTGGCTAGGACTTCCAGTACTATGTTGGATAAAAGTGGTGACAGTAGGCAGCCTTCTCTTATTCCTGGTCTTAGAGGGAAAGCTTTCAATCTTTCATTGAGTATGTTGATAGCTGTGGGCTTTTCATATATGGATGTTATTATGTGGAGGTATATTCCTTTCATAACTGATTTGTTGAGAGTTTTTATCATGAAAATGTGTTGAATTTTGTTAAATGCTTTTTCTGGATCTACTGAGAGGATCACATAATTTTAATCTTTCATTCTATTAATGCGGTATATCACATTTATTGATTTGTGTATGCTGAATCATTCTTTTATCCTAGGGAAAAAAATCCCACTTGATCATGATTTATGATCCTTTTAACGTGCTGTTGAATTTGTTTTCCTAGTATTTTGCTGAGAATTTTTACATCAACATTCACCAGGAATTTTGACTTAACACTTTTTTTTCTTGTAGTGTCCTTATTTGGCTTTGATATCAGGGTAATGGTGGCATTGTAAAATGAGTAGACAGTATTCACTCCTCTTTGATTTTCTGGAATAGTTTGAGATGAACTGGAATTAATTCTTCTTTAAGTGTTTGGTAGAACTGACTAGTGAAACCATCTGGCCCTGGGCTTTTCTTTTTTGGGAGGTATTTGATTACTGATTCAAATCCTTATTTGTTATTTTTCTGTTCAGATTTTCTCTTTCTTCAGGATTCAGTTTTGGGAGGTTGTACATTTCCAGAAATGTAGCTATTTCTTCTAAGTTGTCCAATTTCTAGGTGTGTAATTGTTCACTGTAGTCTCTCATGATCCTTTGTGCTATCAGTTCTAATGTCTCCAGTTTTGAGTTTTCTTTTTTTCTTAGTCTATCTAAAGATTTGTTAGTTCTGTTTCTCTTTTCCAAAAATCAGCTTTCAATTTAACTGTCCTTTTCTAAATTTTTTTTTCTCTATTTCATGTATTCTGGCCTGATCATTTTTATTTCCTACCTTCTACTAACTTTGGGCTTAGCTTCTTCCTTTTCTAGGTACTTGAGGTATAAAATTAGGTTGAGATCTTTCTTTTTTCTTAATGTAGATGTTTATCATTATAAACTTCCTCTTAGAGCTGCTTTCATGGCACCCCATAAGTCATGATATGTCATGCTTCTATTTTCGTTCAAGATCTTTTTAAAATTTCACTTTTTTTTTTCTTTTTTTGCAGTACACGGGCCTCTCACCGCCGTGGCCTCTCCCATTGTGGAGCACAGGCTCCGTACGTGCAGGCTCAGCGGCCATAGCTCACAGGCCCAGCCGCTCTGCGGCACATGGGATCCTCCCAGACTGGGGCACGATCCCACGTCCCCTGCATCGGCAAGCGAACTCTCAACCACTGCGCCACCAGGGTGGCCCTAAAATTTCACTTTTGATATTGGTTGTTTAGGAGTGTGATGTTTAATTTCCACATACTTGTGTATTTTCCAGTTTTCCTCCTATTCTTGATATCTAGTTTCATACCACTGCAGCTGAAAAGATACTTGGTATGATTTCAGTTTTCTTAAATTTGCTAAGATTTGTTTTGTGACATAACATATGATCTATCCTGGTTAATGCTCCCTATGCACTTGAGAAGAATATGTATTCTGCTACTGTTGGATGAAATGTTCTGTGTCTATTAGTCCATTTGGTCTAAAGTATAGTTTAAGTCCAATGTTTCCCTATTGATTTTCTGTCTGAATGATCTATCCATTATTGAAAGTGGGATATTAAAGTTTCCTTGTATTGTTGTCTATACCTCCCTTCAGATTTGTTAGTACTTTATATATTTAGGGGCTCTGATGTTCGATGTATATACATTTACAATTTTTATAGCGTCTTGATTATTTGACTCATAATTTTATTATTATATAATTACCTTCTTTTTCTCATTATAATTTTTGACTTAAAGTCTATTTTGTCTGAAATAATGTAGCTACCCCTGCTGTCCTTTGGTTTCCATTTGCATGGAATGTCTTTTTCCATGCCTTCACTTTCAGTCTATGTGTGTTGTTAAAGGCTGAAGTGAGTCACTTGTGGCCACCACATACTGAGGTCTTTTTAAAAATCCATTCAGCCACTCTATACATTTTGATTGGAGAATTTAATCAGTTTACATTTAACATAATCATTGATGGGTAAGGACTTGCTAAAGCCATCTTACTGTCTTCTGGCTACTTTGTAGTTCCCTTATCCTTTCTTCCTCTTTTGGTATGTACTATTTTGGGGGTTTTGTTTCTTGGTTACCATGAGGCTTACATAAAACAACTTATAACAGTCTCTTATAAACTGGTAATTTGGATTGCATACAAAAGTCTACCTTTTTAATCCCTTCTCCCATTTTATTTTTTGATGTTGCAACTTGCTGCCTCTTTTTATATTGTGTAATAATTAACAAACTATTGTAGCTATAGTTACTTCTGATACTCTTGTCCTTGAACCTTTATACAAGAGTTAAGTGACTAACACACCACATTACATTATTAGAGTATTTCAAATTTGACCTTAACTTTACCAGTTTTATATTTTCATGCTACTAATTAGCATCATTTCATTTCAGCTTAAAAAACTCCTTTTAGCACTTCTTATAAGGCAGGGCTAATGTGATGAATTCCATCAGCTTTTGTTTATCTGGGAAAGTCTTTATCTCGCCTTCATTTCTGAAGGATAGCTTTGCTGGCTAACATATTCTTGGTTGGCAGTTTTTTCTTTCAGCACTTTGAAAATATCATCCTACTCTCTCCTGGCCCACATGGTTTCTGCTAAGAAATGCACTGATAGCCTTATTGGGGAGGGGTCCCTTGTATGTGAAGAATTTTGTTTCTCTAGCTGCTTTAAAAATTCCCTTTGTCTTTGACTTTAGACAATTTTATTATAATGTGTCTTGAAGATCATTTGGGATTGCAATTTTGGGGGCACCTATGAGTTTCATGAATTTGGATGTCTAAAACTCTTCCCAGATTCCCATATCTATGAAGTTCTCAGGCATTATTTCTTTAAGTAAGCTTTCTCAAGAGACCCTTTCCTTCCCTCCCTTCTCCTAATTGGACTCCAATAATGCAGACTTTTTCTTAATGGTAGACCATGGTTCTTATTAGTTTTTCTTCACTCTTTTTCATTCTTTCTCAGGTAAATCTTACATCTCCATTTCTTTGGGGTCAGTTGCTGGAAAACTGTGTTCCTTTGATGGTATCATATTTCATTCATGTCTTGCATTGCTATCTTCTTGTTTAAAGAAGCCATCACCTCCTCTTTACTGACTGGCTTCAGTAGAAAAATTAATTTGGTCAGCCCTGTTAGGGATTCTAAGTTTTCTCAGAACTATGAATACACTTGTTGCATACTTCTTGCTCCTCTTCTGGGGGAATGTTAAGATTATACGTCTTCTCTTGATCCTGCAAAGCCAGGTCATGTGCTGACAGCCTCCCTTTTGCTTTCCCTAGGGTGGTGCTGAATGTTCATATTTGGGTGATTTCTCTCAATTCCCCAGAGTTGGGCCAGCTTTCTGTGTTGCTCATTAGCCACTGGCAGAGGTTTCTTCTTGCTGCTGTTAGAGGCATGCACTGGGAGCTGGCCAGGGGGTGTAGGTTTGTGTGGATGAGGTGCTGGGGTACTTGTGGACCAGTTGAGGGGATTCTAGAGCAAGGTGTCTTCAGCACCTCATGGGCGAGCTTCCTGATGGAGTCCACAATGTGGTTCATAGGATCCATGTCCCTTTGATGTTCTCCAAGAGCACTAGCTGCTGTTCTCCCAGTCATATCCAAACTCCTAGTCACACAGCATACCTCAGTATTGAGGATGGGGCTAAAAAGAAGTGGGTCTCTTTGGCAGCGTCCTGCCCAGCTGGGGAAGACTAACTCTAATATGCTCTCACAATTCCTCCTTGGGAGAAATCACAGGCCTAAAAGGTGTCTCATGGCACTGTGCTGTGCCTCCTTGGGGTAGAGGTGACACGTCCTCTTATCCTCTTCAGTGTATCCAATCTCAAAATTTTTTGCTCCAACAGTGTGATGGAACTTCCCCTGGGTCTAAATTGGTGTTCTTGGGCAGGGGGAAGACTATAGGAAATATTTAACCCACCATGTTGATGATATCACCAACTCTCATTTATTTCTTATTTAAAATTGGTTTAGTTATTCTCAACTTTATTTTTCTAAAGACTTTTAGAATTATCTTGTAATATTCCATGAAAAAGTTAATTGCAGTTTTAACTGAATTTAATTTATGTTTTAATTTGTAGAGAATTGACACTTTATAAGTCTTCACAATCACAAACATCAAGTATTTCCATTTGTTGAAATACTCTTTCCATAGAATCTCATAATTTTATCCCTAAAAGTCTTATTTTTTTAAAAAAGGTTATTCCTAGGCATATAATGGTTTCTGTTGTTATTAAGAATGAGATTAAAGCTTTTCTTTTTTACATTTGTAGTTTTTGGTCACTGGTGTCTAAGAACACAACTTAATTTGGTAAATGGATCCTGTAACCAGGAATCTTTATCGTCTTTTTGGTTTTAAGAATTTGTGAATTTTCCTGGATTCTCAACATAGACAAGCACCTTATCAGCAAATATACACAACTTTGTTTCTTTACTGCTTATCTTTTATTCAGGCATGATGTTCAGATATGTTAGCAACATACTTCACAGATATCAACCAATCAAAAGGAAGCAATGGCTTTAAACAATCCATTTGGCTGTACTGGTGCATATCAGCCAGTAATCAGCACTGCTTTTTCTTGTTATATTGAACAAGAAAATATATCGTCCAGGACCTTGAGGACAGTGAATCAATGTTTCATTATTAAATACGATGTTTTTTGCAGGTTTTTGGTAACCACCCTAAACTAGCCTCTTCTTCTTAAAATTAAATCTTTAAAATTGTTAAAAATTAGGAGTAAGTGTTGAATTTTAATTTATGCCTTTTCTGTTTCTACTAATACTGTTTTTCCCCTTTAATTTTAAAATGATGGTTTATATTAATTTATTTTTAGATGTTATATCAATCCTTTCATTTCTGTAATAAATAATAGTTGATTATGTTGCTACTAAATTTTAATTCTCACAACTGAAAGAGTTAGATATGCAATCCTACCCATATTTTTCAAAGGAGAAAAGTGAAGTTTCTGGTACTTCCCTGGTGGCGCAGTGGTTAAGACTCCACGCTCCCAATGCAGGGGCCAGGGTTCAATCCCTGCTCAGGGAACTAGATCCCACATGCATGCTGCAACTAAGAGTTCGCATGCCACAACTAAGGAGCCTGCATGCTGCAACTAAGGAGCCGGCGAGCTGCAACTAAGGAGCCCACCTGCCAAAACTAAGACCTGGTGCAACCAAATAAATAATAAAAAATAGATATATTAAAAAAAAGATTAATTAAAAAAAAGAAAAGTGAAGTTTCCTACAAAGGTTAATAATCTGGCTAATCTCACAGAGCTACTGCATGGCTGATCTGGAATTTGAATTCAGGCCCATAACTACAAAGCCTGTGGTCTTAATAGCTGCATTACATTGTATCAACATCTGCCGACTGCCTAATTATTGCCATGAATTTAACATAAATTATTTCATTTAATAGTCACACAATCCTTTGGGACGTGTCAACATCATACACTTTACTGATAGGAAAGACTGAAGCCCAGATAGATTAATTAATTTGTCCAGGTTCACAAAATAAATAGGTAGCAGGTTCTAGGCCCATGCTTTTAACATTGCTCTCATCTGCTTCCTTAATATCTGCCCATTGCTGGTGCAATTTTGACCAACATCACGTGCAACTTTCAACAATCCTCTATTTCTTCATAGTTCCTGAGAATGGAATAGAGGACAACATAGATGATTTAATTTATTCTAAGGCAGAGTTTCTCCAAATGTCCATTTAAGTATCTCTAATGTCAGAAAAAAAGTGAATTTCCAGGGACATGGGGGGTATACACCTAGTAACAGCAAGAAGCACCTTCATGAGTATCTTGTTTCAAAAATAAAAAAATGTTGCATTCCTTTCCATGATATCATCTATGTTTATTTTAACCAGAAAATAGTTTTATGTGACATACTACTGAGGAGGAAAATAGTTTTCTACTTGCCTTACTTCATACACAAGGTATCTGCCATGGAGTCTATTAATGTAAAAAAAATGAGCTGAACTGAAGACAGCTAGCATCAAGGTCCTTATACAGGCAATTTCTCATTTTTTAGTGTCACTATTTCCGAGAACCCAGACTTATATAAATGTGGTTAAAAACAGTAAGTGTTTACTCACTGCATCCAGCAGTCAATAACTAAGGTGAGCCCAAGAGTAGAATATTGCCAGAGAGGTAGCATGATGGAATACCGTCAGGCTGCTATGGGAAGAAACTTCAAAAAGCACATCTTACTGACAGGTAAAATCACTCATATCATGTGCTGGGCTGAAAGGATCTCTTATACAGCATTGTCTATTTACTTATTTATTTTAAATCATAACAACAATGTACTCAACAAGAACTTTATTAGTGAAGAAATAACTCTAACAATTTGTTCTTAATATTATCAGTAGCATTGTCATTTTTAGCAATGTAAATGAAGATTAAATAATTCATGGTCCTACTTCTGGTTCTCAAACATCATTTTCATGACATTTCTTGCCTAATACAATAATTGACATGCTTTGGTTAAAATTTATCAATTATTTGCCACAAAGTATTTATTCAAGAGATAATACTAAAATAGTCTTTTTCACAAAAACCTGAGTGTAAAAAATTTTTTAACAATTTTTTTTGTCGCTAATATTTGCATAAAACTGACACTCCAGGGAAGTGTACTTTTGTATCTAATAGCTTTGAGAAGCCCCCCTTAGCAATGTTCTAGGGAAAGGTGATTAACGACAGTATATCGGCATTCACCTAGCTAGATGAGTAGTGAACTTGGTTTTGCTTTCTCATGCTTAGCTCTCTTTAAGCACACCATAATCTCTCTACTTCTAAGAAGAAATGAAAAATAACCACCAAAAGGTGTGTAGCTGGGATTCAGTTATAAATAAGTCTAATGTCCTATAGTTCTGGTCAGTGAACTGAATACTTTTCTGAATGAGGACCTGCACTGTTCAGTCAACACAGACAGACATTCTCTTTTTAAACTAAATCCTCTACATGTGATACTTTTCTAAGTAGAAGATGACACACAGCTGTTTTCCAAGATTTGCAACATGGTTTGATATGAAACAGGTTGATCCTCAGTTACACAACTAGCTAACAACTCTAACAGCCATTTCTCAAAATGCTGCTGTTACAGACATTAATATCCTTCCAGTCTTAATTTATATTAAAAGTATGATTTAAAATGATACTAGAAGGTACCTCATTCAAAAATGGGAAACTAAGCAATTAAGATAAGCTCTCCTGCTGAAAACAACCAAAAAAGCTGAATAAAACATTTTTATTATTCTAAACAAATTAAAGCTACCAGAGAGAGAACTGCAAGTCAAAAATCCAGGAGAAGGTAAAAACCAAGAGACAGAAGCACAGCCCTCAAAGCTGCTTTTGCTGATCCATGAGAAACAGTTACAAAATGACACAAATTAAACCATTCCAAAAAAGATTGAAAAGTTTCATCCTCATGATAAGCCTGAAATAGAAGTCAGCCAGCCAATCCACATACTTGCAGCATGTTTAGGACACCCAAGTGGCCTGGAGAACCTTAGACCTTGAACTTGAATTAACATGGTTCCAGAAACATTAGTACTCTTAGCACCTACCAAAAATAAATGAAAATATTTCCAGAGGAAGGCATCATCATATTAGGTTTTCAATTATTCTTAAAAATTGTTCAAATACAATGACCACAAAACACATGTAAATAAATTTTAAAAGACTGAAATTATACAAAGTATCTTCTCTAACCATAAAAGAATGAAATTAGAAATCAGTAACAGAAGAAAGTCTGGAAAACTCACAAATATGTGGAAATTAAACAATACATTCTTGCACAACCAATGGGTCAAAGAAGAAATCACAAGGGAAATTAGAAAATACTTTGAAATAAGTGAAAATTAAAACACAATATAACAAAACTTATGGGATTCACTGAAAGCAGTGCTCAGAGGAAAATTTATAGATGTAAATATCTGCTTTAAAAAGAACAAAGATCTCAAATCAATAACTTAACTTTACACTTTAAGGAAGTAGAAGACCAAACTAAGCTCAAAGCTAACCCAAAACTAAAAGAAATAAAGATTAGAGTGGTGATAAACAAAATAGAGAACAGAAAAGCAAAAGAGAAAAATCAATGAAATCAAAGTTGGTTCTTTGAAAAGATCAAAAACATTGACAAACCTTTAGCTAGACTAAAGAAAAAAGAGAAGATTCAAATGACTAAAATCAGAAATGAAAGTGGGGATGTTACTATTGACCTTACAGAAATAGAAAGGATTATGACAGCATACTATGATCAATTATATGCCAGCAAGTTAGATAACCTAGATGAAATGGACAAATTCCTAGAAACATGCAAACTACTAAAACTGAGTTAAGAAGGAATAGAAAACTGGAATATATTTGTTAACAAGCAAAGAGACTGAATCAGTAATCAAAAACCTCTCAACAAAGAAAAGCCTCGAACCAGATGGTTTCACTGGTCAATTCTACCAAACATTTAAAGAATTAATACCAATCCTTCTCAAATTATTCCAAAACACAGAAGTAGAGAGAACACTTCTTATCTCATTCTATGAGGCCTGTATCATCCTGATAATACAGCTAGACAAAGATATCAGAAGAAATTCTAGACTAGTACCCCCTATGAGTATAGATGCAAAAGTTCTCAACAATTACAATTATCAGCATGTAATGAAAAATAAACAGGTTAAAAAGGAAACAAGACATCACAAGAAAGAACGTGTAAAAACACACACTGAAAGATGTGAGATATTAAGGTTATTAGACACCGATTGTAAAATGTTTTCTGTGTATAAATAAAAAATAAGCTTGAAAATATCTGCAAAGAACATGCAATTATAAAAAAAGGTCATAGCAGGTGTGAAAAAGAGCAAACAGGCTTTCTAGACATAGAAAATTGAATACTGTGGTTAAAATTAAGAATCTCATGGATAGTTTTAAGAGTGTATCAGAGACAACTGGGGAGAGAATAAATTAAAACAGAGAAGCTAGAAGAAACTCACATATCTACAAAACTTTGATTTACGACAGATGAGGCACCAAAGAACAGTAGGGGAAACTAGTCTTTTCAATAAATGGTGCTCAAAAAATTAAGCACCCAGATGGAAAAAAAAATGAAATTAAACCTTACAATAAGCAGAAAAATTAATTCCAGGCAGATAATAAACTAAAAGTAAAGGCAAAACTATAAAACTTCAAGAATAAAATACAGAAAAAGACTTCTTGACTCAGGAATGGGACAATAGTTTATAAAGAGCAAAAACTATTAACCATAGAATACTGATAACTCTTTGCACACTAAAATTAAGAAATACTATATGATACCACTTATATGTGGAATCTAGAAAATACAACAAACTAGTGAACAAAACAAAAAAGAAACAGACTCACAGATATAGAGAACAAACCAGTGGTTACCGGGGGGACACTACCATATTGTGGTAGTAGATTAAGAGGTACATGCTATTATGTATAAAATAAGCTACAAGTATATATTGTACAACACAGGGAATATAGCCAATATTTTATAATAACTATAAATTGAGTATAACCTTTAAAAATTGTGAATCACTATATTGTACACTTGTAACTTATATAATATTGTATATAAACTATACTTAAGTTTTTAAAAAAAGAACTGTTCATCAAAAGAACCAAAAGAGAGTAAAAAGACAGCTGAGTAATAGAAATAGGTATCTTTAATACACTTCAAAAACATAGAACTGGTATCCAGAACGTAGAAAGAATTCTTACAAATCAGCAGAAAAGTGAGCAAAAGATTTGAACAGGCATGTCACAAGAGAATTCAAATGGCCAAGCAATATGAATAGGTGCCCAAACCTACCTGCCAATAGAGATGCACATTAAACTACAGCAAGCATACTACTACATACCCACAAGATTGGCAAAAATTAAAAAGTCTGATAACATCAAGTGTTAGAAAAGGAGAAAGAAACAGGACTTTTATACTCTGCTGTCAGTAGAGTGGCTTGGTACAACTTATCTGGAAAACAATACAGCATTATCAAGAAAAGTTAAAGGTACACATACCCTATAACCCAGGAATTCCACTCCTTAGGGAAATTCTTGCACATGAGTACAAGAATACATGTTTAGAAGTACATTTTTTATAAAAACAACCCAAATTTCCATCAATGGTGAAATGGGTAAGTGCTACTGTGGCAAATTTATATAATGACACAGTACATACAGCAATGGAAAAAACCCTCTACACAACATAAATTCTTAAATACATAAACCTGATAGACACCAAGACACAAAAATACAGAGAGTAGCATTCCATTTATATAAAGTTCAAAACTAGACATGTTTAAACTAACATATATTATTTAGGAATGGATCCTTAGGGAGTAAAACCATACAGAAAATTTTTAAAAAGTGGTTTCCAAAAAGTCAAAGTAATAATTTATCCAAATATTAAAAGAAATGCATGATTGGCAAAATAAATGTAGGTGGGTTGCAGGGTTCAAGATGCTGGCAATGTTCTATTTCTCGAACAAGTAGTCACCAGGGTTTCTTGCTGTTATAATTATTCATTTTTCTGTGCAAGTGTGTTTTACACAAATTTCTGTGTGTTGTATTACATGAGGTTTTTTTTTAAGACGAGGTTTTTTAAAAAGAATTTTAAAAGAGTTTACAAAGAGTTAATGTGCATAATCAGAAAATATCACAAGTTGTGTAAAAAAACGTTACTATAAGCTAGCAGTACAAATATTCATCACTGAGTTTTTATAACAAATTTATTTGCTTTTAAAAGAGCACTCTTCAAAAAGAAGCCACAATAAGTGATTTCACACGAGATGACTAAAATAGTGTGTTTTTATAAAGGCAAGCCTCAACATCTGAAAAATAATATAAGCTATTTTGGAATCATGATTATCTAATTTTTTTTGTTTTTTACTGAGACATAGTTTACATAAAATGCACAGATTTAAGTATTTGGTTTGATGACTTTTGGCAATTGGACACACCTATATAACCACATCTAAAACAAAATACACAAACACTTCCTCCTTTCTTTTCCTTCACTGTTTCTTTTTAAAAAATACAAACCATATACATATTAAATTTCTGTATGATTCTTAAAATAACAATTCCATTTTCCTTATATTAATTGTCTAATGCAAGCTAGTTGAAGAAGTATCAGAAACATTTTCATTTTACTTTGGGCCATACGATACACTTGTCACCTTCTGATAAGATATGGGTGTCATACAAGCTATACAGTTACTTGTCAGCTGCTACGAGGAAACAACTACATAAATTGAGAACACAGTAAGTGAGGGGATCAAAATAAGACGATCCTACGACTGAATGTTTTCCAGTTCCTCTCAAACTGAAGAGTTCCAGCTGAAAATAAGAGAAGTAAAACCTAATGCAACCATGAGGTTTGGAGGATAGACAGTGTCTACCAGGACCTGGACACAATTTTCTGAACACAATTAGGTTGAAAAAGTTCTTAGGGATTAGTGGTTTATCTTCTCTAGGCATGTGTTAAATAGCCACAAAAAGCAGAAAAAAGGGGAGTGGGGTGAGGAAGGGTTTCTACCTTTCTACCTTCCACAGTTTTTTGTTGGTGGAATTTTGCAAGATAAATTTCAAAAACACCAAAGTAAGATGGGGTTTGCTATAGGTATGACAAAGTCAATTGTGATTTGACATCTCAATTCAGTTAAATTATGAATGCTGTCAGCTACGTGGTTTACTTATTCAGGTTCAAGAGATTCACAGCTGAATTCCTATTTAAATTTGGCAGGATTCTAAAAAAGTCAGGAAAGGCAACTGGACAAAATCCACGTCCAATCCATTTGCTTAAAGTGTTTACTTATAGTAACAGCATACAAATGTCTCATGTTACTGATAAACCACAGAAAGCTTGTGGGATGCTGCTACTATCCAAACTTAAATGTAATGTTCATTATGGCAGAGTAATGAGAAAGTCAATAAAAATACAAATCACATTTACTTAGAACCAATTTAATACAATGGCAAGTATGATGAAAGTGCCTTTGCATATATGAGAATGTTTTAGAAACTCTTATTTGAAATAATTAAACATTTCTGCAACAGAAGTGTCTTTGGAGCAATTTATTTTAACTTGAACTTTAATTATATTGTGAAACATAAACATACATTAAGACAGAAAAAAAAGAAAACATTTAGTACAATTTTAAAGAATAGTTATAATTTGAACATAACATCACCATCTGGTCAAGAAAAAAGAAGACTAGAAGCACTCAAGAAGCCACTTAGGTAAATCTTCCTGATCATACCATTCACCCTCCTCTTTGGATAATCATTATCCTGATTTTGACCAGAAATATTTTCCGTATCTTCTTTATAGTTTTACCACCTATGTATACAGTCTAAAAGAATAATGTTACCTTTGTCTATCCTTAAAGTTTATGTAACTGGAAATGTAACAGTATATAAATATATGTTGGCGACTTGTGACTACACATTGTGAGATACACCCATGTTGTTACCCATAACTGTAGTTCATTCATTTTTTTTTAAACATCCTTATTGGAGTATAATTGCTTGACAGTGGTGTGTTAGTTTCTGCTTTATAACAAAGTGAATCAGCTATACATATGCATATATCCCCATATCTCCTCCCTCTTGCGTCTCCCCATTCATTTTTACTGTTGAACAATATTCCATTACATGAACATACCATAATTAATATATTCAGCTGTTGATGGATACTTGGGTTATCTTCCATATTTGGTAATTATAAACAATGCTGCTATTGAACATTTGTGTACGTGTCTCCTGGTGCATATATGCATTAATTTCTCTAGGGTAGAAACCTAGAAGTAAAATATGATATGCATGCCTTCAACTTTAATTGATCCTGGGCATACATCAGAGAAAACCATAATTCAAAAAGATACGTACACCCCAAGGTTCACTGCAGCACTACTTACAATAGCCAGGACATGGAAGCAAGTTAAATGTCCATCAACGGATGAATGGATAAAGAAGATGTGGTACATATATACGATGGAATATTACTCAGCCATAAAAAAGAACAAAATAATGCCATTTTCAGCAACATGGATGGACCTAGAGATTGTCATACTGAGTGAAGTAAGTCAGACAGAGACAAATATCATATGATATCGCTTACATGTGGAGTCTAAAAAACTGGTACAAATGAACTTATCTACAAAACAGAAACAGAGTCACAGATATAGAAAACAAACTTATGGTTACCAAAGGGGAAAGTGGAGGGGTGGATAAATTGGGAGATTGGGATTGACATATACACACTACTATATATATTGATAAAATAGATAACTAATAAGAACCTACTGTATAGCACAGGGAAACTCTACTCAATACTATAATGAACTATATGGGAAAAGAATCTAAAAAAGAGTGGATATATGCATATGTATAACTGATTCACTTTGCTGTACAGCAGAAACTAACACAACACTGTAAATCAACTATACTCCAATAAAAATTAATGAAAAAAAATAAACTTGGAGTACCAACTTATATTATCACAAACAGTGTATGAGCATTCCCATTGCTCTAGATCTTTGCAGATACTTGGTATTTTCAGTGTTTAATTTTTGCCATTGTGATAGGTGAATCACAGTACCACACTGCGTTTTTTATTTGGATTTTCCTGATTAATAAAGAGATTGACTATCTTTGCATCTATTTATTGGCTAATTAAGTTTCTCCTTTTGGTTTCGTTTTGGTTTGTTTTTTTTCCGCTGCACTGTGTGTCATGTGGGATCTTAGTTCCCCGACCAGGGATCAAACCTGTGTCCCCTGCATTGGGAGTAAGTTCCTCCTTTTGGAATGCCTATTCTCTTGATCATTTTCCTACTGGGTTGTTGGTAGGTTTTTTTTTTTTTTCCCTCATTAATTTGTAGGAATTCCTTATATACTCTGGATATCCTTCTTCATGGGTTGTACATATAAAGATCTTCTCCCATTCTGTTCTCTTGTCTTTCTACTCTTTTTTCTGGTGTCTTTTGAGGAATAGAAGTTCCTATTTTAATGCAAATTTATCAACACTTCCCTTTATGGTTAATGTCTTTTTTTGTCCAGGCAAAACCCCAAAGTCAAGAAGATATTCTTCTCTTATTTCCGAAAGGCTTTTCTTTTCTTTTTACATTTAGGTCAATCTGGAATTAATTCTTTGTTTATGATGTGAGGTAAGGTCAAGTTTCATTTTTTAAAAATGAGGATATTTAATCATTACAGCATCATTCACAAAATAGACCATACTTTCCCCTAATGCTTTACAGTGCCTCCTTTTTCCATACATACATAAACAAGCATACACATTTGAATAGGACTATTTATGTTTTTAATTGTGTTCCATTTTTCTTTTTCTCCATCTTTCCTCCAACAGCACACTTTCTTAATTACTGCAGCTTTAAGCAAGAGATATGAATAATCTAATCCATGAACATGATAGATTTATTCCTATATAATATTTTGATATCATAAATACAATTGATTTTTTTTATACTCTCCTTGTATCTAGTGGCCTTGTTAAACTTATTTATTAGCTTATGATGTTAGCTATGTTTTTTTTTTTTTTGTAGATACAATTTGTCAGATTAAGGAAATTCCATTCTATTCCTGGTTTACCATCATGAATTGTTTGGCTGCTGAATTTACCAAATGTTTTTACTGCATCTTTCGAGATGATCATTTTTTTTTCTTTTTTCTTCTATTAATATAAGCTATGATTGATTTTCCAACATTAAACCGAACTTGAATATCCTGAATAAATCCAACTTTGTTGTTATATATTATTCTTTTAATACATTGCATGATTCGGTTTGCCAAAATTTTGTTTAGGAAATCTGAATCCAAGTTCATGAATGAGATCGGCTTGTAATACGATTTTCTCCAATTTCACTATGATGTCTGTAGGTGTGTATTTCTCTTTATTTACCTGGCTTGAGCTTCATTTGGCTTCATGAATCTGTGGGTTGATTTAGAAGTTTTAGAAAGTGCTAAATGATGATGACTTCAAATAATGTTTCTACTCCTCTACTCTACTTCTGAATAACTATACATACATTAGGCATTTTCACTACATATTATATGCCTCTTACACTCTTCTCTGGGTTTTCCATGTCATCTTCTCTCCATGTTTCAGTCTGGATTCTTTCTTATGACCTACCTTACAGTATACTAATTCCCTGTCCAGCTGGTTTATTCTGCTGTTATCTCACGTACAGTTTTCTTGATTTTAATTACTAAAATATTCAGTTCCAAAACTTCTATTTTCTTTCAAATGTGCTGTACCTTTAAAAAAATAATTAATACTTATATCGTTGAACATAATAGGCATAGTTCTAGAGCTTCTATTGGCCTGTTTCTATTGATTTTTATCCATGTTGTCTTGCCTTTTATACGCCTAATTATCTTTCTCTGTCAGACAGTATATTTGAAAATTATTTTGTTGAAGTAATTTGAGACTTAGGTTGATTATTATCTTCCTCCAGAGTAGACTATCCATTTGCTTTTGTTAGGTACCTGGGGGTATTAGCAATTCAAGATCACTTTACTGCTTTTTCCAATGATGGGATTTTCCCAGCTACCCAGATGATTTGCCGTTTATCTGCTGTCTGTGCAACGACTGGCATACTTCCTGTTTATACTTCCTGTTAAGGTCCCAACCCAAAACATGGGTTTTTGGCCACTGTCCTACGACTTACAGTTCTAGACTCCAACAATTTTTCCCCACCAGTTCTGCAATAATATCAAAAGTACTACTCAGCTTCTCATCCACCCCTTTTGGATCACCAATTGTACCCAGCCCCAAAATGCCTGCCATGTTCCCAGATCTTAGACCAGTAATTCTTCACTACTTTATTAGCAATTCAGTTCCAGTTTGTATTTTGTCTAGCTTTATTCATTGTCATCAGTGAGAGGACTATTCTGAGTTACCTCCTCTGTCATTGCTGTTAGGTCTATAACTAAATATTTTCAAGCTTATCTTTTGTTTCCTTAACACGTAAAAGAACAGTTTTATGATCTGTGACTGGTATTTACAAAGCCTTGCAGTTCTAGTTTCTGCTTGCTCTTACTCATAATGACTTATCCACTTTTGTGCTTGTTTTTTGACTGCAGCTATTCGTTCTTATAAAATTACTTGACAAAAATTACCTGAGGCCTAGGATAAAGGTGTCTTCTTCCACTTAGGACTCGCATTTCCTTCTGCCAGGTTTCTAGGGGATGCTACTAACCAATCTGGGACTATTTTAAACTCACTTCACCATTTGATATAATACAGGTAATGTGAACTTGGACTGCAAATCTACTCCAGGGCTGGATTATGGTTATAACTTCTGCACTATACCGAGACACTTTCTTTGCAGTCTCTGAGGTCAGGTGAGAGGGTTCACCATTACGTCGGGGAGCAGGCTATGGTGATTTTGGTGAAGGGAAAATCTCCTATTAGACTTCATACCTTAGGTAGCCCTTAGGCTTTTACTTTTGTCTCCCTACCCCATGAGGCCTGCAAAATCGTAATTCACATTTGCCAGCCTGGCAAATACTCTTGGGGCATTCAGTTATAGGCAAAACTGTCTAAACTCTTGCTTTTTCTTTGGCCTGATAACTCTTTATTTCTCCTTAGCTCTTTGATGCTTTTAAGAAAATTACTTTTAAATTTTTTCCAGAATTTTTAGATGTTTTTGATGGTAGAGTTGGTGCAAGTCCCCTAGATCACCATATTTCTTACAGAAGTGGCTGCGGTTTGTTAAAAAGCATAATACATGCAAGAAAGCTTACAAACGTTTTATTTCTGAACAGAATCAGAGAACCCAAAAAGCCAGAAGGGACGTGAGACACACAGTAAGTATTCCAAAACCCAGGTCTCCTCAGTTTCCAAACCTCTTTTGTGACAAGAGCATTTTTGTGCATCACACATTTAACCTGTTAGTCCTAAAAACATTTCTCAGAACTTCAGAAAAATTACCTAAGGAAACTGTGTCAAAGCAGTAACAGAAAGCATCAGTGTGTTGAGGTCTAAATTAGAGGACAAAGACCTCAAGATTAATCTCTCACCATTCCTCAGTGAGTGCCTGCCCAAGTTCTACCAGTCCCCCACCCCCACCCCCATCACTTCTAGGTTGTCTTCAAATCCTTCACTGGGTACTTGGCTTTGGTGTTAATGATTTTGTTACTCCAGGCAGTTTTCCAAACAAAAAGGAATGGTTATTTATAATTCCTAGACTGAAATCATAAATACCATCAGCTGAATTACACTGAAATGTCCGTATAACTCTATGAACAGAAGTTCACATAAAGTTAGTCTGTCTTGGCTAGGTAAAAAGGATTTTAGTTATAAAAGTTGCAAAAGGATCTTATTGTAGGTAAGTTTAGACTCTTAGGTGGTCCTGCAGTGTATACTCTGAGGACAGCTTTGCAGCAAGGTTCCTGACACAGATCATTTAGGCTGGGAGCCAGACAACATTTTTCTCCCTCAAATTATAAGGGATCAGTGGTATTCCAGTAAATTGCCCCTTTGTGAATGAAATAACTTTACTTAGATTTTCATACTGAAATACCATACTGAATACCTTTCTTATACAGATCATTTTACTTTTTCCTCAAAAATTTTGTGATTACTTCAGTCTGAAACAGTATTCATGAGATACGGTATACATGGTGGTATCTTCAAGCAAATGCCTTTTAGTTCAAAGTATAAGTACCCTTTATAAAAAAAAAATCAGTATCTGCTAATTTTAAAATAATTAGAGATTTTTCCAAGGTATATAAAACCTCCAAACACTCCACCTAGTACATGTTGGACAACTAACAGCTTCTGAACTCTCTCATACTCTGAAAGGGACATGTTATACAAAAGAACTGACTCTATGTGGCTCTGCCATGATATCACAGTGAATATGCTGCTCTCAGTTCCTATAGAGGATTGTATTTTCTGATGCCAAAATGCAGCTGAGCACTATCTTGTAAAGCTGATCATTTATATGACTGAAAACCTGGTAATTCCACCCATGAGGCATATCCCCTAGAGTAGAACACTGATTCTCAAAGTATAGTCCCTGGACCAGCAGCATCAGTGTCACTTGGGAACATATTAGAAATACAAATTCTTGGGACCCACTCCAGACCAACTGAATGAGAAATCCAAGGTGTTTTAACAAGTCCTCTAGGTGATTCTGATGCAGACTAAAGTCTGAGGCTCCCTGCTTTAGAGAAATTCTTGTTCACTTGCTCTGATACAAGAATTGTTTGAGCAGAATTGCCCCTTCTCTCTCTACCTCTCCCCACCGCCCCCCCACAAACATCCAATCCCAAAAATGAACATCTACTGTCAGGAGAACAATATAAAAAAATGTACTACTAACACAATGTAGTACTCACTATACAACAGAGAAAATAAATGAAAAACAGCTACATTTACAAGCTTAAATAAAACTTAGACCCATAATTTTGATTGAAAAAAATCACGTTAAGTCTGCAGTGTGATATTTTATAAAGGTTAAACACAAGCAAAACTAAATAATATATTATTTAAATATATATTTATGTGATAAAGCAATAACACTATTTTTAAAAAACAAAGAAAGGATACCCCTTTAATTCTGTACAGTACTTCCCTCAGAGGGAGCAGAGGCAAGGGGATAGGGTGAGGAAGGAACACAGTGGGAACCATAAATGTACTGGGATCAATCTAGTTCTTAGGTTGGTCATGAGGTTGCAGCTGTTCACGTATTTATGTAATTTTTATCACTACATTCTTTTGTATATATAAAATATTATATAATACATTTTAAACCCAGAAAACAAAAAAATGCAGCTCATAAACAAAGATAGTCATTACCTTAAGTAGAAAAATTAGAAACCACCTAAGTGATATAAATTGTGTAAATTGTGATATGTTCATTCAGTAAAAAAGAATTTTAAAATATATGAGAAAAAATTTATGATAAAATGAGTTAGATAAAATAATGTAAAAAATGTACAGTAAAAGGATTAGAAAAAATACAATAAAATGTCAATAGTGGGTATTACAGGGAGTTTTGTTTCTTCTTTGTACATTTAAATTTTTCTATAGTGAATAATAAATACTTTAAAAATCATTAAGGATTTTTAAAACTGTCACTGAAACATTTAATAACTCTAAGTCATTAAAGAAAACTACCAAATCTTCCATTGGAAACAGGAAGGAAGTTGGTATTTTGTGAAAATCTGTGATATATGAGCTTTATAATTCAAAGTTTTATATTTTCTGCCATAAAACTGTGTATCTTTACTACTCTGATTTCATTTAAAATAATTTCATGTTGTTTGTGTGGGAGGAAATATGACTGAGAAAACCATGACCTAAAGAATATATTTTTGCCATAGAGGACGTCAATTGAAACAACTAAAAACAACTTCGATATCCTTAAGAACAAAAAGAAAAAATATCCACCAATGGTTGACCAGCTTTTGGAAACACCGAAGAAACACATATACTGAGAGTCTGCCTTACAGCCCCAGGGCCCATCATAATAAGAAAGAAACATAAAGATTAAGGCCAGAGGCCAGAGATTAGTTACATACCTCTTTTTCCAATATTCTAGCGACCTCACCAAGGGTACGATCTAAAGCAGAAACCTTATTGTTTGCCCATGAGCCACTGTCTTGTACTTGTAGTTGTTTTAGAAGATCTTTGGCTAATCGCTGAAGCCTTGGATACAAAATGAAAGAGAAGAATGGCATGAATGTATTAGACTATAATATTTCGTTTTCCTAAATATTTTTAAACAAAAGTTACTTTCATTATTGTATTAGAAACTGCTTCATAGAGCACCTAAGGGGAAGAAAAACAAACCACTCCTAAGGCTGGTATTATCCTATGTTCACAAACATCAATCTAGTCCTTGTGACACAAAATAGATCTAGAGGACAGTACTGTCCATTCACAGGATTAGCTGGAGCAATTGCTGCCATCAGTTTCCACGTGACCCTTAAACTAGAACAGAATTGGAGATGGGGAAAGGTGAGAGTATGATGGCAGAGAAAATGAGTATAAGACCCTGAGCAGGTTTTCATATTTTGATTTAAATCTTCAAGGTAGCCTTGGATACCATGTTATAAGCACTGTAAACTCTCAGAATATCAAACTCTCCATTTTCCAATTTACAGGCAATTTGGGGATTTCCTGCCACTGCTGATGTCATTTAGACAAGAGAGCAATTATTTCCTTTTCACCAAGAATAACACATATTTCCTAGATCATAAGATTCTTTAGTAAGGGGAACGTATGTAATATTTCTTTGAAGCCCTTACTTCTTCTGTTTCATATACCTTACTCTTTGATCAATCTTCCTCTCCTTTCAACTTACTTGCTTGAGTATCCTACCAGCAGATACTCACCAGACACTTTCCCAGATCTCTCCACTTTTCCCCTAGGCATCATCTCCCTGTTGCCTTACTTCCATTTTTATCTATGATTGATTCCATAGGCCATCATTATAATCACTTTCTTGTAAACGTGTGCTACATTCCCTTTCTGTTGTTCTGTTACTCCTACAGCTAACCCCCAGTCATGGTAACAATCATTAATGTTTGTTTAGTGGGCCAGGCATCCCTCTCAGTGCCTTGCATACATTAATTTATTTAGCTGGATTAGTGAACATCTGCCTGCCTTTTCCATTTTTGATACTGAGAAACAGTCATACCATGCAAAAGACTGGTATGACTACAGATTCAGAATCTTACTAATATACGTTTGTCTAGTCTGCTCACTCTCCTACAAAGACTTGCTTCATATATTGCTCAATCTCCTGACAACTCCACCCATTCCTTTCTCCCCATTACTTTCACATATGAAGATCTTACATCTTATAGAGAAAATGGAAGCTACTGGAACCAGAAAATCTTTCTGCCACAAAATCTACAAGGATATCAGCACTTCACCCATACTCTCCCTTATTTCTCCTATTACAATCAAGGAAGACTGATTCCTCCCATGTAGGGCTAGTCTTGCCACACAGGCTCTGTATGCACGAGGTCTTCCTGGATCTAAATCCCGCTCTTCCTGCTTCAGTGTCTTTGCAAATGCTATTCATTCATTCCTCTGAAATGCTTCCCCCACCTCCACATTATCTAGAAAATTCCTACTTATCCCTAAGTTTTTAGGCTAAACATTGCTTTCTCTGATTTGACTATTCCTTCAAATCACTTATTACAAGTCTCTCCCATGCAGAGATTTACAACAGAACTTTTGGTAATGATGGGAATGTTCCATATCTGTACTGTCCAACATGGTGGCTGCTAGCCAAATGTACCTATTGTGCACTTGAAATATAGTTAGTGTGACTGAGGAACTAAATTTTAAGTTTTATTTAATTTTAGTAATTTAAAAAGCCATATGTGGCTAGAAGCTATCATACTGGACAGTGCAGAAGCACAGTATTAACTTCATAAGACAGGGTTCTTTTCTTTTTTTTATTATTAATTAATTTATTTATTTTTGGCTGCATTGGGTCTTCCTTGCTGCACATGGGCTTTCTCTAGTTGCAGCGAGCGGGGGCTACTCTTCGTTGTGGTGCACGGGCTTCTCATCGTGGGGGATTCTCTTTGTTGTGGAGCACAGGCTCTAGGTGCGAGGGCTTCAGTAGTTGTGGCACGCGGGCTCAGTAGTTGTGACTCGTGGGCTCTAGAGCACAGGCTCAGTAGTTGTGGTGCACAGGCTTAGTTGCTCCGTGGCATGTGGGATCTTCCTGCACCAGGGATCGAACCTGTGTCCCCTGCACTGGCAGGTGGATTCTTAACCACTGCGCCACTACAGAAATCCCGAGACAGGGTTCTTGTCGACCCATTCACCATCTTATCCGTAGCACCTCTAGATAAGTACCCTCAATAGATATTTAATGATGAATGGTCTAAGAAGAAATTTCTTCTTTACATTAATATTAATAGTATCCATAACCTCATATGTTACAAAATGCTTTCATGTACATGATCATTTTTAGTCCTCTGAAAAACACTGTCCATCCCTGTTTGAAAAATGACGACGCCAAGGCTCAGGCAAATTAGGTGACTTTCCCAAGGCCTCACGACTGGTAAATGTATTATTGGGACTAGAAACCTAGGCCTTTAATCTTCAAATTTCATGCTTTGTCTCCACACCATATTAGTCAATTCAAATAAGGAAATTTCATTCACAAATGAATAATATCTTAGAATATAATTTCATCTAGAAATGTATTTATGTAAAAATACTGAACTCCTCAAAGAATACAACAGTAATTGCAGCTCAAAAAGGCCCTGGTGAACTCCAGTTTAAACCTAAGCTATCCATATGAAGTTTACTTCGATAAGTCAAGGAATAAATACAAACTCTAAAATCAGAAATACCTATGCTTAAACTCTGGCTCCAGAACATACCACATATGTAAACCCTGGGGAGGTTATTTATCTACTTTCAATCTCAGTTTCTTCAACTTGAAAGTGGAGATTTTATATATATATATATATTTTTTTTCTTTCAGAGCTTCTGAAGATTAGAGATAATTAATGTAATGTACCTAACAGCATTCACTAAAGTAGACATTCAATAAATGACCAACTCTTATTACTATTCATTGACAGAAAGTCTCAACCTAACAAAAGGAAAAAGGGAATATAAAAAATACAAAAATAGAATAAGAGCAACATACTTCTTTTCTTCCTAATCGAATATGGGCTAGAGTCCCATCCGATTAAAGTTACTGACCTTATCATGTGGATGAATATTGGCAGCGAACTTCATTGTGTGACAGATAAGTAGCCACTTCAGCTTTTGGCTGAATAAAGCCTGCACACCATGTAACTGAATATCCAGCCATAGCAATGGATGCATATGAATCTAGCACTATTCTTACCAAGAATGCTCACATTCCACTGAAAACCAGGGGTATTTAGGGAGGCACAAGGGCCATTTTAATTCACAGAATACAAGAGGCTTGTATTTCACCCTGAGGTAAATCAAATCTGGGATTCATATGAACCTATCTTTCAAGGAAGAATGCCAAATCAAGGGGATGCTTAGGTAACATGAGCTAAACCTCTGTTTTATTCCCTGCCTCCAAAGAAGTACCACAAATAATACAGCCCCTCTCAAGAAAAACATTAGATTTTGATTCATACTATAAATAATGATAGAATGTCACAGGACTCAAGCCCTGAAAGCTGTATTTTCCCTACAGGGCAAGAATAGGAGCTGTTTAGAGGGTGCAGTTTTTATTAATACAGAAATTGCTATTTGAGTTACTTCTGGCATGTTAATTTTTTCTAGCATGAAAAGAAAACGTGAAGGATTCATAACTCCTAGCCTAGAACATGAGAAGTATCTGTCAGGTAAATGGCTTTATGGAGAATTTTTTAAGGTCAGATATTTTCTTCTCAAAACTTGAACAAATTCTAACAACTCTTAAGTTCAAACCTGTCACTGGCAAATGTGAAATGTAAGGGCTTCTCTGTAAGGATCCCTAAATTTTATCAC
Source organism: Grampus griseus (assembly GCF_964374135.1). Classification (NCBI taxonomy): domain Eukaryota; kingdom Metazoa; phylum Chordata; class Mammalia; order Artiodactyla; family Delphinidae; genus Grampus; species Grampus griseus. The sequence goes on along the minus strand of NC_139018.1, from coordinate 118,767,103 downwards.
GGTCAATTTTGGGAGGTTCATTAGGATCATTGGGAAGATTTATAAAAGTGTAAGAAAGGGGACTGGGCCCACGTTAGGAACTAACATTGTTCTTTGGTGTGATGTACAGGAAGACATAAACATATTAACTTCTTTTTTCTTTCACCTCCTCTATTTGAAAGGTACATAGTCTAAATTTAAGGCTACCGGTTCCCCTTCCATTTGTAAATAATATGCTTAAGCCTGTATTTCTAAATGTAACAGCCTAAGAAATCCCCATATAAGATGAAAAAATCAGTGTGCATATATTGCCTCCTACATTGATCATCATTCATTGTTGCCAGCCAGCATCCTTTCCTGTGGAAAAAGAACCCATCTATCCCTTTCAGGGAACTACCTCACCTTCATACTTACATGGGTATACTAGATGTGCTCAATGCTATCAGGGTGTTCCTGCTCCCAGACCCTCATTCTTAGTGGAAAGATCTAGAAAATGTGTGTATATTATTATATAAATAAATATAAAAAATACATATAACTGGGCGCAGTGGTTGAGAGTCCGCCTGCCGATGCAGGGGACACGGGTTTGTGCCCCGGTCCGGGAGGATCCCACATGCTGTGCAGCGGCTGGGCCCGTGAGCCATGGCCGCTGAGCCTGCATGTCCAGAGCCTGTGCTCCGCAACGGGAGAGGCCACAACAGTGAGAGGCCGGCGTATCGCAAAAACAAAAACAAAAACATATAACTATATATATAATTATATATACACAGAGTTGACGCTTGAGCAACAGGGCTTTGAACTGTGCAGGTCCATCTATACGCAGATTTTTTTCACTACGTATGTCCCACAGGATTCAGGATTGGTTGAATCCGTGAACACAGAACTTTGGAGGGGAAGGCCGACCGTAAAAGTTACAGGCAGATTTCTGACTGCTCGGAGGGCCGGTGCCCCAGCCCCCACCCTCACTGTTCAAGGGTCACGTGTGTGTGTGTGTGTGTGTGTGTGTGTGTGTGTGTGTGTGTGTGTATCCCTACACTTTACATCTATATTTATTTCTACTTATATATATAATGGAAAATACGAGTTAAAACCGATACCTACAATTCCAATTCACCACCACAGGATTTTCTATTCTCCCTGGGTCTATTTTTAACTCTCTTCTCTCATCCTTAATATATTTACTTATGTGAACAATCCACCTAATATATCATGCATCTTTCTTTATGCATACTGTTATCTTCCTGCTTGGCCTCCAACTCCCTACTCTGGGCTCTTCTGCCATTCTCAGCTTGCTTGGGTTTCACACCCTTTGCAAGACTCCCCTGACAGACTGTGCCAGGATTACATTCCATGGATTACCCTCCTCATTTGGCTCTGATTCCCCACACCAGGCCATGGTGTCCTACCCCACATGGAAGCTCCCTGCGCTCTGCTTGGGCTCTGAACCTCCATACCTGGCGCCCCTCCTTAGCCTACTCTGACACCCACCGTTGTGCCACTGCTGCCTCCAGCCATCCAGCCAGTGCAGATGGTTGCTTGGTGCTCTCTCTTCTAGTGGCTTTAGGACTGAATTTTTCTGGAAAGGGAGGGGAAACTGGTGGAAGAGTCATTTTCATTTATTAGCTAGAATAATTTTATAAGGAGACATTTCTTTTCATCTGCTATTTGGTTACCAATTTCAATCGGTTACAATAATTATCCTTTTTGATGCTCAAATTGTCCTATTTTTGTCTATTAGTAAACTTTTCAAGTCAGCTCCTGAGTCTTTTGACAAAACACTAGCAGTCTTTGAGAGATTCCTTGCCATCTAGTATGACAGAGCATTCAGATCTAGCATTAGACATTTTTCCAAGAAGCTCTTGCTCCCTTTAGTGAGATATGCTCACTGCTACTGCATTGGTCATTGTTTCTAGGCCTCTTCAATCGACAGAGCTAGGAAATAAGTAAATGTGTGTACACACATACATAATACATGTGTATCTATATATGTATATACGCAAATACGTATACACACAAATATGCAGAACACTTTTTAAAAGATAAAATATCTCATAAATTCATATATTTCAAATTCAGTCCTACAGGGGTATTACCTGATCTCTAATGTATTACATCTATCTCCTTTCATCCAGACTGAGAATTCAGTTTCTCAGTAATACAGGGGATGAAAGAATGCTAGTCTCCATAATCTTCTTTACTTTATCCTTATTATTATGCACATAGACTCAGAATAACATTATCAATAATACCATCACCAATATAACTGGAGAATGGTTAATTTTTTAGAATATGTTTTCCTCATTCTCCCCAATATTTTTCTTATAGTTATACTATAAAAACAACTGAGATACAGTTATTACATAATATTCTTTTTCTTCTGGCCATCAGTTATTCTTAGTTCTATAAGAAACTATAACTTTACTATTCATCCCTAGTCTTTATGTTGATGTCTAATAATTTTGATTGTCTAAGGTTCATTCTCTCTTAGTATTTAAGATCCTCAAGAAAAGAAAATGTGGGTCAAGGATTTTGTAACTGGCAAAACTGATTTTTTTTTTTTTTGATGGTACACGGGCCTCTCACTGTTGTGGCCTCTCCCATTGCGGAGCACAGGCTCTGGACGCGCAGGCTCAGCGGCCATGGCTCACGGGCCCAGCCGCTCCGCGGCATGTGGGATCTTCCTGGACCGGGGCACGAACCTGTGTCCCCTGCATCGGCAGGCGGACTCTCAACCACTGTGCCACCAGGGAAGCCCGGCAAAACTGATTTTTGAGGGCATAAAATTATTGATAAGAAAGAGTAAGAACTAAGGCAACATTGTTCACATCAGCCCTTCTTGAGAAACCTACTTAAGACTGAGGTTCAGGTGCTTCTCTCAAATTGGTTCCCTGAACCTTCCAGTGAAAACCTGTTAGTTATTTGGGGGTTATCCTTTCCTTACATCTGTTATCCCAGTTGCTTCTCTTTGCTTTCTTTCACACTGATGTCATTACCATGCAGGTCTTGTGGCTATTTGTTCCCATCCACTTGCATTTCAGATTTCATGCAGATACCTGGCAATGCAGTGTTTTTTGTAAATGCTTCCATGGGTTTTGGGTTTTCTTTATTAGTTATCTGGTTTCTATATTAAAATTTGAAGATATTGAAAAATTATGCTTCTATTGCTACTGCCATTTTTCTAGACTTATAATTTAAAAGAATACCCTGGTTGCCCTGTGGCGAAGAGACTGTAGTAAACGAGGGCAGAGCAGTGTAGAACTAATTAGGAAGCTGCTACAATAATCCAGATGAGAGACACTGGTAGGTTAGACTACACTAGTTACTATGGAGGTAATGAATAGTTGTCAGATTCTGAATATATTTTACAGATAGAGCCAATAGAATTTTTTGATGGACTGAAAGAGTGTGAGAAAAAGGATGACTCTAAAGATTTTAGATGTCTTAATTTAAGGATGGGCTTGCCATCCTTAAATTAAGGATGAGCAAAAATAGGAGGGGTAAGGTATGGGAGCAAATTTCAGGAGTTTGATTTTGCACATGTTCACTTGAGGCATCCAAGTGAACAGAGACATTCAAGTGGAAATGCTAAATAGGAAGCTGGATATAGTGTTCTGGAGTTCTGGGGACAGGTCTGTATTGGAAACATAAATTTAAAGTCCATCCAGATACTAGATGTTTAAAGTCATGAAACTAAATGAGATTACCAAGGGAGTAATTCTCTATTTGAACTCTCAGGACAAAGGCATGTTAATGTCAGTGGTCAAAGAGACAAGAAACAACCAGGCAAAAGATACTGAAAAAGAGCATCTAGTCAAGTAAGAGGAGAATCCAGAGAAAGTTGTATAGTAGATGGTTACATTAAAGGTCCCCCTTGAAGTATATCTTGCCAGCCATGACGTACATAGTCACCTCAGACAGTGACTACGGACTTGGCAAAATGACTTGCCTTGGCCAATGGGACATAAACAAATGTGACACAAGCAGAGGCTTGATAAGGCCTGATATCCTCTATGAACACTGATGCAAAAACCCTCAATAAAACAAGCAAAACAAATTAAACGGCATATTAAAAGGATTATACACCATGACCAAGTGATCTGTCATCCTCAAGGAGGCTGACCAAAGCTTCCTTATATGGCAGTCACAGGGGAGCAAGAAAGCAAAGTTGTGAGCAGAAGCCTCAAGACTTCTGGAGCCAAGGCTCAGGAGTCACATATTGCTTCTGCAGTAGACTGTGGATGAGAACAAGTCAAAAGGCCAGAACAAATTCAAGAGTAAGGAAAATAGAGTCCACTCCTTGATGGAGAGGTGGCAAAGTTATATTGCAAAGGGATATGCCTCCAGGAATGGCTCAACAACTTCTGGCCATCTTTGCAAACACTATACCACATCATATATTAAATTTCCTCAAATTTTGGATTTCTAGACTGTTTTAAAAAATCGATTCCATTAATTTGTATTATTATTCACATGCCAACACAAAACTATTTGGTGGATAAATTAGGAGTTTGGGACTAGCAGATACAAACTACTATATATAAAATATATAAACAACAAGGTCCTACTGTATAGCACAGGGAACTATATTCAATATCTTGTAATAAACTATAATGGAAAAGAATTGGAAAAAATATATATACTGGATCATTTTGTTGTATACCAGAAACTAACACAACATTGTAAATCAACTATAAATTAAAAAAATAAAGTACAACTTCAAGTGCTAGAACTTAATCATATACATAATGAATAAAAGATATCTTAATCGTAAACATAAAAGTGGACATCCTAAGCTCCAGATTCACATTGCCTTTCAATAAGACTACACCAGTCTGTACCCCCATCGGTAGTATTATATAAGTACCTTTCTCTCACTGCACCTCTACTGGTAGTCTATTTGAGAGAAGCAAAATGATGATGTTTTTGTTTACTTAGCTATTACGCTTAGTAATTACGCTTACACCCAATGGCGGAGTCTAAATCCTCATCTGTCAAGTGGCCCTTGCAACAATCTTGAATGAGATCTCCTCAGAGTAAGAACCAGTACAGCCTTGCCAGAACTTGTTTTGTTAGAATAGGGTTTCTTTACCTCAGCACTACTGATGTTTTGGATGTGGTAATACTTTGCTGTGGAGGCCTATCTTGTGCACTGAAGAATGTTTAACAGTATCCCCTGGCTTCTGCACGCTTGATGGCAGCTGCACCATTTTTCCAAGTTGTGATAACCAAAATATTATCACATACCCCTAGGCACAGACAAATGTCCTCTCGCAAAACCATCCCCAGTTGGATACCACTGTGTTAGCAGAATAAAATTCTAGGCATCAGATACAAAGTCCATGACCACAGGCATACAATGATGGTTCAGATAAGCTTTTGTTACAGGCAAAGACTGAAAAGACAAAGAACTAAAATGTAGGATAAAATACTCACTTTGCTTTATAGGGTGAGTCTGAGCCAGAATTTTTTGTTTCCAATAAACTCTCGTATTCCTTGGCCCTAAAGCGAAAAGAGTTTTATCACTGTTAGTTATTTTGCTGCTAATTTTTATAACAAAATAAAACGTTGGCTGTGTTTTTCCTCTCCCAGTACTAGGAACATTACCACACTAAGATTTCTGAGATTGCATCTTTAAATATTATAAATCTATCAAAAAAGACTAAAAAATACATATTTCCTCACAGGATATAAAACAGATTCATAAAAACACTTCTGAGTTTAGGGACATGGTACAGAATGGTGCTATTTTTCAGAAATGTTAAAATCATGATAATTAAATTTAAAACCATACTAAGTTTCTACAAGGTGGTTGAGGTGCCTCAGGAGGCATATAATGCAAGATTAAATACAGGTAAAGAATAGTCACTTAACTCTAGAGATAATTTTAAAAGGCAGTGGAAATGACTTGACCAGATACTCAAAGATTTGTTTTGTTCTGCTTTTGTTATTTATACTGACTAAATACCAAAAGTCTGCAAAAATCTGAGATAACACTCTTCTGCCATTGTCCAACTAAGCTCCACCTTGCCTGTAACTGTAGGTCACAGCCATCAACAGGTCACCAAACTAAGCAGATGTCACTACAGCAATCCATTAACAATGACTTAATTTGTCAATTTCCCTTTTCAGAGGAAAAAGAGAAAAATACTAATTTAAATATTAACCATTCATCCAAAGGGTTCTAGTCTCAAATCATTAGTCCAGTGACCTATGAAAGAATTAGTCACAATGTACACCAATCCATACAGCAATGACAGGTGAAAAAATAAAAACTGTTTCATAAAAAACCTGAAAGATGCAAATTACAACACACCCAATGAGAAAAAAGCAATCTAGCATAGGTTATGCTTGGGAATGAAGAAATAACTAAATTAGAATTAAACATTAAATTATGTATTGTTTCAACCTACGTGTGCTCATTGCTATCAGCCAAAATATTAAGGCTTATCAAAATGGGGAAATAACCACATTGTAGTTGCAAGTAATTGTGACCTCATATGAAAGGTGGGGAAAGTAACAATTTTTCAGGATTGAATATGTTCCAAGAGCTGTGCCAAGGAGCTACACATTCGTTGTCTCATACAGTCTTACAAACTCAATATATATATTGTCCTCCTTTTACAAAAAAGAATTTGAGGCTTAGGAAGATGCCAGTTATATCAAGACATATATTTTATCTGAGCCTTCAAGTGGAAAAAACTGAATACATTCTCCCACTCATGCACACCTAACTAGAAAAATACTACCCAAAGAAATCCTAACTTTACCTGGAATGGTAGCTAACCACTTTTTCCTAACTTGAATCTCACCTTGATTCACTTTTAGCAATCAATTAAATATTTATTTCCAGAGCCCCTACTCTGTATAAACTAGAGTATGGGGGGATAATGAGAGTTATATATATATCAGGGATGGGGTGTGTATATATATATATATATATATATATATATATATATATATATATATATATGGAATATTCCATGTATTTATTCTCCATAAGGAGAAGGAAGATAAAGCATTAAAAGATACATAGTTCTAAAAAGCTGAGTAAGTGACTCATGCGTACTGTCACAAGTGCTCTTTTCCACCTAAGATGCTAGGGGGAGTTTCCTCAAGGAAATGGAAAGTGTACCTGCTTGAAAGATAGGTAGCATCTGAATACATGAAAAGAAAATGCCATTAATAGGTTATAGAAGTGAGCAAATAATGCTAGACATGGGAAAAACACAGGTTTTGCTTAGGGAACAGTGTACAGATCCCTTTTGCTGCAGCAAAAGATTAAAATGTGGGAATAATGAGAGATAAGGCTGAAAAGAATTATTTCAGAAACTCTATTATTATTAAATTCTGATTACTTACTCTTTAAGATAATGACCCACTTTATTAATATTTTAAATTTATTAGTGTTGTGTTGTATACTGCATTCCGTCACTTTTAGTCTCCTTGTCATCGTGGTTGTACTCTTTCTTAGCCATAATGTGGGATATTTATTTACTCCGTTTTATTTTTTGTTAGCTTTTCAGAGTTTACCAATATTCTCCAAGAATTAGATCTTATCAACTTCTATTTAATTTCCATTTTTATCTTTATAAAGATATAGTACATTGTAAGTGCCATATGTATATTTGTTAAATAAAAATAAATATATCTATAAATAAAAATAAATACATCCTATTTCCCATGAAGAAGATATGAATATTGTTCTAACCCTTGAGTTGTTTAGACCACTACTACTTCAACTGATAAAATAATTTAAGGCTAAAATTTCATTCTGAGTAAAGTTTTCACCATACTCCATAAGTTTCATGTTCTCATTGTCACAAATTTCAAACAGTTTGTATTTCCATTTTGTCTTACTCCTAAAAACTCTTACTTCAAATAATGTTTTCTGGCCCACTCCCACCCCTTGGTTCCGAAGTATTAATTTTTTTGTCTTTATAATTCTTTTTTTCATTTTTGGGTCAGCTTTATTGAGGTATAATTTACAAACAATAAAAACTTTAAATTTTAAGTGTATAACTTGATGAGTTTTCACAGTTGTGCCTACCAACATAAGTGAAACCACAATCATGATATAAAGCATTTCCACCACCTCACAAAATTTTCTCATGTTTTTCGGTAATAGTTCTCTTCCCCCTGCCCCCACCTTCTTGTTCCTAGGAATAATCCATCTACTTTTTCCCAGTATAGATATCTGAATATCAAATTACTACAATCATACATACTTTCTTGTGTCTGGATTAATTCATTTAGAATAAATCTCGAGATTCTTTCATAATCAAATATATTATTAGTTAATTCCTTTTCACTGCTTTGCAGTATTCTATTGTTTGGACACCACAATTTATCCATTTCCAGTTGGATATTTTACTTCTTTCCAATCTGGGGCTACTACCTACTCTAAACATTTGCACACAAGTCATTGCATGGGCAGATGTCTTAATTTCTTTTGGATAAATACCTAGGAATGGGGTTGCTGAGCAATCTGATAAGCATGTGCTTAACCTTAAAATACAAAAATGTTTACCAAACAGGTCATTCCAATTTGTACTTCTACCAGCAAAGAATGAGAGTTCCAGTTGCTTTAATCCTTGAAGAGTGTCTTGCTTAATTTCTTTATATCTGTAAAGTTCTCATATTTCCTTTTGACTTCTAACTTCATTTCCTTGTGGTTAGAGAAGATATCTTGCATGATTTCAATATTTTAAAATTTATGGAATCTTGTTTTGTGGTCTAACGTATGATCAGTGCTGAAGAGTATTTCATGTACACTCGAGCAGAATATGTATTCTGCTGTTTTGGGGTAGAATGTTCTCTATTCATCTGTTAGGTTTAGTTAGTTGATGTTGTTCAAGACTTTTATTTCCTTGTTGATCCCCAGACTGGTTGTCCTATCCATTATTAAAAGTGGGGTATGAAGTATCCAACTATTACTGGTGAACTGTCTATTTCTCCCCTCAATTCTGTCAGTTTTTCCTTCATATATTTTGTGACTTTCTCAGGTGCATATATGTTTGTAATTGTTATGTATTTTTGATGGATTCATCCTTTCATCACTACGTAATATCCTTCTCTCTTTATTGTATAATTTTGGTCTTAAAGTCTATGTCGCATGATAGCAATATAGTTACTTCAGCTATATTATCTTGCAGAGGGTACTCTTTGCATGAAATATTTCTATCCTTTCACATTAAACCACTTGGGTTCTTATATTTGAAGTGAGTCCCTTGTAGACAGCATATAGTTGAATGATTTTTAAAAATTCATTCTGCCAATTTGTTTCTTTTACTGGTGTCTTTAATGCATCTATATTTAATGTGATTACTGATAAGGACAGATTTACTTCTGCCATTTTGCATTTTCTGTATATCTCTTTGGTCCCCCAATTCCTTCATTACTCCTTTATTTTGTGCTAAATATTTTCTAGTGTACCACTTTCATTCCCTTCTCATTTCTTCAAGCATATGTATATACTTATTTATTTATCTATTGTTTTCTTAGCAGTTGTCCTGAATTATAATTAACATCTTAATTCATAACAATCTAGTTAGAACTAATACCAACCTAGTTTCAGTAGTATACAAAAATGTTCCTATATAGCATTTACCTCCTTTATGCTATTATTATAGGTCATTTCTTTATACATTGTGTGTCCATCAACATAGGTTTATAATTATTGTTTTGTGTAGTTCTCTTTTAAATCAAATAGGAAAAATGAGGAGATACAAAAATACTACATTTACACTGATATAGTTACTTTATTACATATATAGTTACTTCTACAGCATTCTTTATTTCTTTGTGTGGATTCAAGTTACTGTCTACTGTGTTTTTATCGCAGACTGAAGATTTCCGTTAGAGCTTTTGAAGTGCAGGTCTACTAGTGACAATCTCTCAGCTTTTGTTTATCATGGAATGTATTAATTTCTCCTTCATTTTTGAAGTTTTGCCAGATATAGAATTCTTGGTTGACAATTTGTTCTGCTTTTGTGTTTTTCTACCAGGAAACTGAATATGTTTATCCTACTGCCTTCTGACCTCTATAGTTTCTGATGAGAAATAAACTGTTATTATATTGAGGATGTTTTACATATGAAGAATTGCTTCTCTTTTGATGTTTTCAAGATTCTCTTTGTCTTTATCTTCCAATGTTTGATTATAATGTGTCATAACGTGGATCTCTGCATTTCTCCTACTTACGAGTTTGTTGAACTTCCTGGATCTGCAGATCATACCTTTCATTAACTTTGGAAAACTTTCAGCCATCATTTCTTCAAATGTTATCTGCCCTTTTCTCTCTCTACTCTTCTCTGGGACTCCCCTTATGTATATGTTGGTATGCTGGATGGTGTCCCACAAGTTTTTGAGACTGTATTCAAATTTTTCCCCATTCTTTATTCTTTCTCTTCCATGGAGTGGATAATCTCAATTGAGAATCTTCAAGTTCACTGACTCTTTCTTCTATCTGCTCAAATAAGCTGCTGAACCCTTCAAGTAATTTTTTTCACTTCAATTACTGTACTCTTCAGCTACAAAATTTCTATTAGTTCTTTTAAAATTTTTATCTCATTATTAACATTATCCAGTTGGTTACATATCATTCACATGTTTTCCTTTAGTTCTCTGAGTATATTTAAAAAATTTTTAGGGCTTCCCTGGTGGCGCAGTGGTTGAGAGTCCGCCTGCTGATGCAGGGGACATGGGTTCGTGCCCCGGTCTGGGAAGACCCCGCATGCCGTGGAGCGGCTGGGCCCATGAGCCATGGTCGCTGAGCCTGCATGTCCAGAGCCTGTGCTCTGCAATGGGAGAGGCCACAACAGTGAGAGGCCCGCATACCGCAAAAAAAAAATTTTTTTTTTTAAATCTTTGTCTAGTAAGGCCAATGTCTGGGCTTCCCCAGGGACATTTTCTATTATTTTTTTTTCCCAGTGTATGGGCCAATTTTCTTTTTTTTTGCATGCCTTGCAACTGTTTCTTGAAAACAAGACATTTTAAATATTATAATGTGGCAACTCTGGAAATCAGATTCTCCTTCCTCTCAGGTTTTGTTTTTGCTACTTGATGTACTTGTACATTTGTTTAGTGAGTTTTCTGAACTAATTTTCTAAAGTTTATATTCTTTGTCATTATGGCCCCTAAAGTCTCTGTTCTGTTACTTTAGCAATCAATTAGTGATCCAAGAGATTTCTTTAAACACCACAAACAATAACATCAAAACTCCTAATCTAGTCTTGGTAGATGGGCTCTGTGTGTGTGTTGGGGCAAGCCAACAAGACTCAGTCAGGCAGATTAAAACTCTACCTTAGCCCTCACTTCCTGCTTGCATAAAAGACTAATGGGCAGGACCTTCTTGGGTCTTTTCTGATCATGTACCCATCCCTGGGCATGCATATGGCCTTCTAGATTTCTCAGAGTACGTGGGAGGTTTTCAAAGCCCTTGTTCCCCAAGGCATCTCAATCCTCAGCCTTTCCCTGCAAATTTTTTGATTAATTATTTACACTAATTGTATACCCTTGCACTGGGCACCACCAACTAATACATTTGCCTTTAAATTGTTTTTGACAATCACCCCCAGGTAGCCTCCTCAGCTCTGGGAGGATCCTGAGTTATGTAAAAGGAAGACAAACCCTTAGAACTAACCTTTCAGAGAACCATCAGTCAGGTTAAAACAACTACAGTTCTTTGAGTACAAGGTTTGTTCTGCTCCCTCCATTACTAAGTACCTGTAACAGGGATGCTGGGAAGTTGAGACATGATCAGGGTAAGTTAAAACACCCCTAGCCTCTTTTTTTAAACTGAAGTATAGTTAATTTACAATGTTGTATTAGTTTCAAGTGTACAGCAAAGTGATTCAGTGATATATATATATATATATTTTTTTTTTCAGATTATTTTCCATTACAGGTTATTACAAGATATTGAGTATAGTTCCCTGTGCTATACAGTAGATCCTTGTTGTTTATCTATTTTATAATATATTGTAGTGCGTATATGTTAATCCCAGACTCCTAATCTATACCCCAACCCCCACTATCCCCTTTGGTAACCATACATTTCTTTTCTATGTCTGTGAATCCATTTTTGTTTCATAAATAAGTTTGTATCATTTGTATCATTTTTTAGATTCTACATATAAGTGATATCATTTGTCTTTCTCTGTCTGACTTGTGTCACTTAGTATGATAAACTCTAGGTCCATTCATGTTGCTGAAAATGGCATTATTTCATTCTTTCTTAAGGCTGAGTAGTATTCCATTATGTATACACCACATCTTCTTTATCCACTCATTTGTCAATGGACATTTAGGTTGTATCATGGGGTATTCCTCTGTGGGTTAATCCTATATGGAACTCTCTGTACTTCCTGGACTTGGGTAACTATTTCCTTTCCCAGGTTAGGGAAGTTTTCAGCTATTACCTCTTCAAATATTTTCTTAGGTCCTTTCTCACTCTCTTATCCTTCTGGAATCCCTATAATGCAAATATTAGCGTGCTTGATGTTGTCCCAGAGATCTCTTAAACTGTCCTCATTTCTTTTCATTCTTTTTTCTGTTCAGTGGCAGTGACTTCCACTACTCTGTCTTCAGCTCACTGATCTGTTCTTCTGCCTCGTTTAGTCTACTATTGATTTCTTCTAGTGTATTTTTCATTTCAGTTATTGTATTCTTCAATTTTGTTTGGTTGTTCTTTATATTTTTTAATTCTTTGTTAAAATTTTCTAATTTCTTGCTCTGTGCATCCATTCTCTTCCCAAGTTCTTTGACCATCTTTATGATCACTACTCTGAACTCCTTCTAGGGTCGACTGCCTATCTCCACATCACTTAGTTCTTCTTCTGGGGTTTTATCTCATTCCTTCATCTGAAACATATTCCTCTGTTGTCTCATTTTGTCTAAATTGCTACTTGTATTTTCCTGTATGTGGCAGGTTGGTTAAGTTTCTCAACCTTGGAGAAGTGGCTCTCTGTAGATGTCCTATGCATCCCAGCAGTGCACACCCCTCTCATCACCCAAGAGCCAGGGGCCAGCTGGTCCCAGGGTAGTGTCTGGTCTGGATTTGTGGACTCAGTCTGCAGGCTGTGGGAGTGTAGTTTTCTTGCTTCTGGTGTCTGCGCCCTGGTGGATGAGGCTGGTCTAAAGGTTTGGGTAGGGTTCCTGGCAGGAGGGGCCAGTGCCTGCCCCGCTGGTGGGTTGAGCTGGGTCTTGGTCCTCTGATGGACAGGGCCGTGCTAGGGGCATGTCTAGAGGTGGCTGTGGGCTCAGAGAGTCTTTAGGCAGCCTGTTTGTAGATGGACACATCCCCACCCAGTTTGTTGTTTGGCCTGAGGTGTGTTGTTTAGCACTTGAGCCTACAGGCTGTTGGGTGGGGCCAGGTCTTGATGCCAAAATGTCAGACTCCAGGAGAGTTCTTGCAGATGAATGCTCCCCACTGTGTCCGCCACCAGTGTCGCTGTCCCCAGGGGGCCACTGCCACCCCGACCTCCACAGGAGACCCTCCAAGACTAGCAGGTAGGTCTGGCCCAGGCTTCTATCAAATTACTGCTTTTGCCCTTGGTCCTGGTATGAGTGAGATTTTGTGTGCGCTCTTTAAGAGTAAAGTCTCTATTTCCCCCAATCCTGTGAAGCTCCTGCAATCAAGCCCCACTGGCTTTCAAAGACAAATGCCCTGGGGGCTCTTTTCCCTGGTGCTGGATCCCTGGGCGGGGGGGCCTAATGTGGGGCTCAGAACTCTCACTCCTGTGGGAGAACCTCTGCAAATATAATTATTCTCCAGTTTGTGGGTCGCCCACCTGAGAGATATGGAATTTGATTATATTTCAAGTCTGCCCCTCCTATGGGTCTAGTTGTGGTTCCATCCTTGTATCTTTACTTGTAGAGGATCTTTTCTGGTAGGTTTCAGTCTTTTTCAATGATGTTTGTTCTGCAGATAGTTGTGATTTTGGTGTGCTCATGAGAGGAGGTGAGCTTGGGGTCCTTCTACTCTGCCATGTTGGCCACTCTCTTCCCTCTCTTAACGAGGTTCATCTGATTTTTCTTTCTTTTTTTTTTTTGGTACACGGGCCTCTCGCTGTTGTGGCCTCTCCCGTTGCAGAACACAGGCTCCGGACGCGTAGGCTCAGCGGCCATGACTCACGGGCCCAGCCGCTCCGCGGCATGTGGGATCTTCCCAGACCGGGGCATGAACCCGTGTCTCCTGCATCAGCAGGCGGACTCTCAACCACTGCGCCACCAGGGAAGCCCATCTGATTTTTCTTAATTGCCTTTTCCCCCAGTAGCAGTAAGCCTTTGGTCATTTCCTGAGTTCAAAAAAAGTTGATTCTGACAGTTTTTGCCAGTTGATTCATTATTTTTATGGCAATATGGACTCTTGGAGTTCCCTACCCTACCTTTTTATTCACATCATTCAGGATTTTTAAAATTTTAAATAAAAGACCTTAATTCATATTTACATTATAATTGATGTGTTTAGCATTATTTCTGCCATTTTATTTTTTAAACCAACTTTGAGATATAATTCAAATACCATATAATTCACCCATTTAAATGTGTAATTCAATGTTTTTAAATATATTCATAGGGTTGTATAGCCAATCATCACATTCTAACTTTAGAAGATTTTTATTTTCCCTGAATAAAATCCAGTAACCTTTAGTACTCAATCCCAGTTTCTCTCCTCCTGCTCACATCCCCAAGCAACACTAATCTGCTTTTTATCTCTATAAAATTTTTTATCCTGGACATTTCATATAAATGGAATCATAAGATACATGACCTTTTCCTGACTGGCTTCTTTCACTTACCATAGTGTTTTCAAGTTTCATCCACATTGCAGCACATGTCAGTATTCATTCCTAAATACTATTTCATTGTATGGATATATCAAATTTTGCTTACCTATTCAACAGTTGATGAACATTTGGGTTGTTTCCACTTTTGGCTCTTATGAATAATGATGCTATGAACATACCTGTACAAGTTTTATTTGACCATGTTTTCAATTCTCTTGGGTATAAATCTAGGCATGGAGTTACTAGGTCATACAGTAATTCTGTGTTTAACTTTTGGGGAACTAACAAACTGTTTTCCAAAGTAGACAGACCATTTTATATTCCCAACAATAAGGTATAAAGATTCTAATTTCTTCACATCCTTGTTACTGTCTGTCTATTGAATATAGCCATTCTAGTTGGTGTGAAGTGGAATCTCACTATGGATTTGACTTCCCTGATGACTAATGATGTTGAGCATCTTTTCCTGGTCATACTGGCCATTTGTATACCTTGTTAAAGAAATGTCTACTCAGATCCTTTGCCCATTCATTATAGGTCAGTCTACCAAGGCAAAAGAAATAAAAGCAAAAACAAACAAATGGGACCTAATCAAACTCAAAAGCGTTTGCATATCAACAAAATGAAAAGACAACCTATTGAATGGGAGAAAATACTTGCAAATGATGTGAACTGACAAGGGGTTAATATCCAAAATATACAATCAGCTCATACAACTCCATATCAAAAAAACACACAACCCAATCAAAAAATAGGCAGATGACCTAAATAGACATTTTTCCAAAGAAGACATACAAATGGCAAACAGGCACATGAAAAGATGCTCAACATTGCTAATTATTAGAGAAATGCAAATCACAACCACAATGAGGTATCACCTCACACTGGTCAGAATGGCTAATATCAAAAAGTCTACAAAAAGTAAATGCTGGAGAGGTTATGGAGAATACCACTGGTGGGAATGTAAAGTGGTGCAGCCACTATGGAAAACAGTACGGAGGTTCCTTATAAAACAAAAAATGGAGGTACCATATGATCCAGCAATCCTACTCCTGGGTATATATACAGAAAAAACAAAAAGTGTAAGTCGAAAAGGTACATACACCACAATGTTCACAGCAGCACTATTTAGAAAAGCCAAGACATGGAAGCTACTCAAGTGCCCGTCAGTGGACGATTGGCTTAAGAAAATGTGATATATATATATATATATATATATATATATATATAGACACACACATACACACATACACACACATATGCAATGGAATATTACTCAGCCACAAAAAAGAACAAAACATTGCCATTAGCAGCAACATGAATGGACCTAAAGAATATGCTTAGTGAAATAAGTCAAACAGAGAATGACAAATACTATATGATATCACTTATATGAGGTATCTAAAAAACAATACAAATAAATCTATATACAAAACAGACCCACAGACACAGAAAACAAACTATGCTCACCAAAGAGGACAGGAAAGTGGGAGTGAGAGACAAATTAGGAGTGTTTGATTAACAGATACAAACTACTATACATAAAATAGATAATTAACAAGAACTTACTATATAGCACAGGGAATTATACCCAATATCTATAATAATCTATAATGGAATATAGTCTGCAGAAAAAACCCAAAGACAAATCAATATGCTGTACACCTGAAACTAACGCAATATTGTAAATCAACTACACTTCAATAACAAAAAAATTACTCTGAGCATTAAACACACAGTATATAAAAAGAATGACATGGTAACTATTCTTACTAAGAGTTTACAGTGAGGAGAGTAAATAAAAATTTTAAAAAATAAATAAGGTAATATCTGAGAATAAGATATCCTATAAAGAGAATAGAGTAATTAATATACAGTGGCTGATTATATGTATGTGTGTCAAGGAGGTGAAGGATTTATAGAGCACAATGAAGGAAGGCCTCTGAGGAGTAAGTCTTTAAGCAGAAACCTGAATCAAGTGAAAGAGCCAGTCACAGGGAAATCTCGGGGAATTTCAGGCTGGCTAGAGGGAACATCAAGTGCCAATACACTAGGGAATATTCAAGGAACAGAATGGCAGCAATGGTAAAACGAATACAGAATTATGCTTATTATATAAACATGCTACTCCATTAAAAATGCTTCCTTGAAAGTCATCAATGATCTCCAGTATTACCAAACACAATGGCTTTTTCTCTGTATTCATTCTCCTTGAACTTTCTGACTATATTTCACATCTCACTATCAATGCCTTTTTCATGCCCTTATCTCCTTTCACTTCCATTTAACAATTATCTATTGTTACTATTGCAATTTTAATATTATAATAATGAATGCTAAATATATAATTTTAACTTACAGTCCAAATTTCAAACTCCTGAAGCTCTTCACTTGGAAGTTCAACCTTCACCTTGTTCTCTATATCTTGAAAACCAAAATCATTCTTAACATTGTACATCCACTTACCTATATTTTTCAATAGTACTTTGGACTAATATTTCAAAATTATTTTCTATTCTTCATTTTCTTTTCTCAATATTATCAAATCACTAATCTTAGATTAAAACATTTCTTGATTGCCTTCTTTAAATTTATTGTACTATACACTGTAATGTCAGCCCTATCACTTCATGCCTGAGTTAGTAAAATAATCTCCTATGCACCCAAGCTCTCAACCTTCTAATCCTACCTGTATAGCACAGGTGACAAATCTTCCCAAGTCATTAATTTCCTGATGTTATTCCCTTGGCAATCTATGGTAGTTCTTTCCCAAAAGATATAGTCAATCTTCTAACTAGCATTCAAGGCTCTCCATAATTTGACCCTTTGCTACTTATTCAACTTTATATTCTCTGACATATCAACTGCATTTTATAAATTTGGATTTGCACAGTCCATTATCGAGACATTTTCACCAGTCAGGATACTGCTAGCAGGGAGCAGTACAGCTTAATACCTGCACAGATTAATGCAGAAGGAAAGAAATAGGAGGAAATTATTACTTTTACAAAAATAAACTTCAACTGAAAAGAATAAATAGGCATTTAACAGGCTTACGAATGTGGACACTGTCTACCAGTTCCTCTGGGATACCACTTGGAGAGCTGAAACCTACTTGCTGTATGCTCAGCCACATCATCTCTGTGCCCCTATTTCTTTTTTCCCCCCAAGTTTACTGAGATACGATCAACATACAGCATCGTGTAAGTTTAAGGTGTACCAAGTGATGATTTGATACACATATATACTGTGAAATGATTACCAAAATAAAATTAACACCTCCATCACCTCACATAATTACCATTGTGTGTGTGGTGAAAATATTTAAGATCTACTTCCTTAGCAACTTTCAAGTATTAAAATATAGCATTGTTAACTATAGTCACCAGCCTGCACATTAGATTCCCAAAACTTGTTCATCTCGTAAGTGGAAGTTTGTTCCCTTTGACCAATATCTCCCCATTTCCCCCACCCCTGAGCCCCTGGTTACCACTGTTCTAATCTCTATTTATATGATTTTGACTTTTGTAGGTTCCATGTATAAGTGAGATCATATAATATCTGTCTTTCCCTGTCTTACTACTACATAGTAAAATGCCTTTGGGGTTCCATACATGTTGTTGCAAAAAGGCATAATTTCGTTCTTTTTTATGGGTGCTCCCTATTGCAATCAAGGACATACATCAGCATACAGCTAGATGCTCTAAGGACATCATCAACTTCTTCCTGCCTCCCTCTCTCACATAATCTATCTCAGATTTCTTTCTTGTATCTATCTACTCCTCCACATGTCTGTGCCAAACATTCTGGCATCTAATTTTGATCCTTACTGAACCACTGTCTAACTACTTTGTGTGAGGAAGTTTTTTTGTTTATTTCTAAGTATGGCCTTTAGAAAGCCATTGTATTTTGTAAGCCTAGTTTTCCGCATTTGTAAGATGTGGGAATACAACTAGCTAATTTTTTTTTTTTTTTTTTTGCGGTACGTGGGCCTCTCACTGTTGTAGCCTCTCCCGTTGCGGAGCACAGGCTCTGGATGCGCAGGCTCAGCGGCCATGGCTCACGGGCCCAGCTGCTCTGCAGCATGTGGGATCCTCCCGGACGGGGGCACGAACCCGCGTCCCCTGCATCGGCAGGCGGGCTCTCAACCACTGCGCCACCAGGGAAGCCCCTACTAGCTAATTTTTAAAGGTCTTTTCTAGCTCTAAGATTCCATGATTCTAAATTCTTATAAACAGTAGGTACAAATTTGTTAGGTAGGGACTTCCCTGGTGGCACAGTGGTTAAGAATCCGCCTGCAGGGGACACGGGTTCGAGCCCTGTTCCAGGAAGACCCCACATACTGCGGAGCAACTAAGCCCGTGTGCCACAACTACTGAGCCTGTGCTCTAGAGCCCGTGAGCCACAACTACTGAGTCCACAGGCCACAACTACTGAAGCCCATGCACCTAGAGCCCATACTCCGCAACAAGAGAAGCCACCACAATGAGAAGCCTGCACGCTGCAATGAAGAGTAGCCCCCGCTCGCCGCAACTAGAGAAAGCCTACATGCAGCAACGAAGACCCAACACAGCCAAAATACAAATAAATAAATAAATTTTAAAAATTGTTAGGCAGACTAGAAGTAGTTGTGAGCTTGCTAAAATGTAGATTCCTCACCTAAAACCAAGTTAATCAGAATCAACTGGCTGAAGCCCAAGAACCTATCTTTTAAATAGGATACCAAGTGATTCGGATGTAAGGGGTCAAAGACTACAGTTTGAAAATCATTGTCCTGTTTCATGATTTGATCTATATTAACAAAACAACATGAAACTTATCATTTATTGAGTTATCTCTTAGATACTAGGCCAGTAGATTTTAGAGTATGATGTGATACCAGGGGGTATCTGAGAATCTTTCAGAGGTACAAGGTAAAAACTCATTCATTCTCATTCTCTTACAAGCATACAATGGAGGTGAGACTATATGGCATGTGATATTACAACACAGAAGCAAATTTGAGAATCCACCTCTATTTTTTAAGCCAGACATTAAGAAAATTAACATAACTCTTCTTACTAAATTTTTTGCTTGTTTTAGAAAAGTTATTTTTCATAAATTTTTTTTTCATTTTTAGACCCTTTGTTTTATAAATTATGTATTATTGCTTTGGCTAGAACTCACAGAATTATGTTCAAGACCAAGGGGGATAGTCTTTTTGGTTTGCTTCTGGTGCATGGGCTTATTCATGGGCTCTCTATTCTGTTCCATTGATCTATATGTCTGTTCTTGTGCCAGTACCATACTGTTTTGATGACTATTGCTTTATAGTATGCAGTTGGCCCTCTGTGTCTATAGGTTCAACCTCCATGGATTCAACCAACCACAGACTGAAAATATTAGAAAAAAATATTAGACAATATTAGACTGAAAATATTACAAAGTTCCAAAAAGCTTAAATTCGCTGTGTGTCAGCAACTATTTACAAAGCATTTACAACTATTTACAGAGCATTTAAATTGTATTAGGTATTATAAGTAAGTTAGAGATGATCTAAAGTACATGGGATGATGTGTATAGGTTATATGCAAATAGTATGCCATTTTTATATGGGGGACTTGAACATCCACATAGTTTGGTATCCACAGGGGGTCCTGAAACCAATCTCCTGCACATACTGATGGACAACTGTAGTTTGAAGTCAGGAAGTATGGTACCTGTAGATATTTTCTTCCTTCTCAAGATTGCTTTGGCAAGTGTCTATTGACAGATGAATGGATAAAGAAGGTGTGGCACATATATACAAAGGAATATTACTCAGCCATAAAAAGAAACGAAATTGAGTTATTTGTAGTGAGGTGGATGGACCTAGAGTCTGTCATACAGAGAGTGAAGTAAGTCAGAAAGAGAAAAACAAATACCGTATGCTAACACATATATATGGAATCCAAAAAACAAAAAAAGGTTCTGAAGAACCTAGGGGCAGGACAGGAATAAAGACACAGATGCAGAGAATGGACTTGAGGAGGGGGAATGGTAAGCTGGGACGAAGTGAGACAGTGGCATGGACTTATACATACTACCAAATGTAAAATAGATAGCTAGTGGGAAGCAGCTGCATAGCACAGGGAGATCAGCTTGGAGCTTTGTGACCACCTAGAGGGGAGGGATGGGAAGGGTGGGAGGGAGACGCAAGGGGGAGGAGATGTGGGGATGTATGTGTATGTATAGTTGATTCACTTTGTTGTAGAGCAGAAACTAGCACACCATTGTAAAGCAACTGTACTCCAATGGGGACTTCAAAAAAAAAAAAAAGATTGCTTTGGCTATTCAGGGTCTTTTGTGGTTCCCTACAAATTTTAGGATAATTTGTTCCAGTTATATGGAATATGCTATTGGTATTTTGATAGGGATTACATTGGCTCTGCATATTGTTTGGGTACTATGGCTATTTTAACAATATTAATCTTTCAATCCATGAGCACAGTATAACTTTACATTTATTTATATTATCTTTAAATTCTTTCATCAATGATGACCAGTTTTTATCTTTTGGCTTAAATTTATCCCCAGATAGTTTATTCTTCTTGATACATCTGCAAATGGGATTGTCTTCTTTTTTGTTTTTGTGGTATGTAGGCCTCTCACTGTTGTGGCCTCTCCCGTTGCGGAGCACAGGCTCTGGACGTGCAGGCTCAACAGCCATGGCTCACGGGCCCAGCTGTTCCATGGCATGTGGGATCTTCCCAGACCAGGGCACGAACCCGTGTCCACTGCATCAGCAGGCGGACTCTCAACCACTGTGCCACCAGGGAAGCCCAGGATTGTCTTCTTATTTTCTCTTTCTGATTGATAGTTTATTATTAGTGTATACAAATGCAACAGATTTCTGTGTATTAATTTTGTATCCTGCAACTTCACTGAATTCATTTATTAGGTCTAATAGACTTTTGATGAAGTGTTTATGGTTTCCAATTCATAGTATCATGTCACCTGCAAATAGTGATAGTTTTACTTCTTCCTTTCCAATTCGGATGCCTTTTATTTCTTTTTCTTGTCTGACTGCTATGGCTAGGAGTTCTAATAATATGTTAAATACCAGAGAGTGGGTATCTTTGTCTTGCTCCTGATCTTAGAGGAAAAGCTTTCACCTTTTTACTATTGAAAATGATGTCACTTGTGAATATGTCATATATAGCCTTTATTATGTTGAGGTACATTCTCCCTATGACCACTTTGTTGAGAGTTTTGATCATAAATGTATGTTAAATTTTGTCAAATGCTTCTTCTCCATCTATTGTGGTTATTATATGGTTTTTATCCTCCATTTTATTAATATTTTATATCACACTGATTGATTTGCAGGTGCTAAACAATCCTCACATCTGTGGAATAAATCCCACTTGATTATGGTATATGATCCTTTATATTGCTGAATTTGGTTTGCTAATATTTTGCTGAAGCTTTCTGCCTCTATGTTCATCAAGGATATTGGCCTCTAATTTTCTTATTTTGTAGAGTCTTTTTCTGGTTTTAGCATTAGGTGATACTGGCCTCATAGAATGAGTTTGGAAGCCTTCCTTCCTCTTCAGTTTTTCGGAACAGTTTGAGAAGAACAGGTATTTACTCTTCTTTAAATATTTGGTAGAATTCATCTGTGAAGCTGTCTGGTCCTGGACTTCTGTACGCTGAAAGTGTTTTTTTTTTTTAATTACTAATACACTTTCATTACTAGTGATTGGTCTATTCAGATATTCTATTTCTTCCTGATTCAGTGATGGAAGATGGTATATTTAGGAATTTTATATATAGGAGTTTATCCATTTCTCCTAAATTGCACAATTGTTCATGTATAATTGTTTGCAGTAGCCTCTCTTTCATTTCTGATTTTATTTTTTGTGCCCTCTCTTCTTCTTGAAGAGTCTGGCTAAAGGTTTGGCAATTTTGTTTATCTTTGCAAAGAACCAGCCCTTAGTTTCACTGATCTTTTCTATTGTATTTTTCACCTCTATTACATTTATTTCTGTTCTGATCTTTTTTTTTTTACATCTTTATTGGAGTATAATTGCTTTACAATGTTGTGTTAGTTGCTGCTGTATAACAAAGTGAATCAGCTATATGTATACATATATCCCCAAATCTCCTCCCTCTTGCATCTCCCTCCTATCCTCCCTGCCCCACCCCTCTAGGTGGACACAAAGCACCGAGCTGATCTCCCTGTGCTATGCAGCTCCTTCCCACTAGCTATCTATTTTACATTTGGCAGTGTATATATGTCCATGCCACACTCTCACTTCATCCCAGCTTACCCTTCCCCCTCCCCATGTCCTCAAGTCCATTCTCTGCATCTGCATCTTTATTCCTGTCCTGCCCCTAGGTTCTTCAGGACCATTTTCATTTTTTGTTTTGGATTCCATAGATATGTGTTAGCATATGGTATTTTTCTCTTTCTGACTTACTTCACTCTGTATGACAGACTCTAGGTCCATTCACCTACTACAAATAACTCAATTTCATTTCTTTTTATGGTTGAGTAATATTCCACTGTATATAAGTGCCACATCTTCTTTATCCATTCATCTGTTGATGGACACTTACACTGCTTCCATGTCCTGGCTATTGTAAATAGAGCTGCAATGAACATTGTGGCACATGACTCTTTGGGAATTATGGTTATCTCAGGGTATATGCCCAGTAGTGGGATTCTGGGTCATATGGTAGTTCTATTTTTAGCTTTTTAAGGAACCTCCATACTGTTCTCCATAGTAGAGGCCACCAACATCCTGATACCAAAACCAGGCAAAGATGTCACAGAAAAAGAAAACTACAGGCCAATATCACTGATGAACGTAGATGCAAAAATCCTCAACAAAATACTAACAAACAGAATCCAAAAGCACATTAAAAGGATCATACACCATGATCAAGTGGGGTTTATCCCGGGAATGCAAGGATTCTTCAATATATGCAAATCAATCAATGTGATAAACCGTATTAACAAACTAAAGGAGAAAAACCATATGATCATCTCAATGGATGCAGAAAAAGCTTTTGACAAAATTCAACACCCATTTATGATAAAAAAAAAAACCCTCCAGAAAGTGGGCATAGAGGGAACTCAACATAATAAAAGCCATGTATGACAAACCCACAGCCAACATCTTTCTCAATGGTAAAAAACCATTTCCACTAAGATCAGGAACAAGACAAGGCTGCCCACTCTCACCACTATTATTCAACATCGTTTTGGAAGTTTTAGCCACAGCTATCAGAGAAGAAATAAAAGGATTCCAAATCAGAAAAGAAGAATTAAATCTGTCACTGTTTGCAGATGACATGATACTATACATAGAGAATCCTAAAGATGCTACCTGAAATCTACTAGAGCTAATCAATGAATCTGGTAGTAGCAGGATACAAAATTCGTGCACAGAAACCTATTGCATTCCTATACACTAATGATGAAAAATCTGAAAAAGAAATTAAGAAAACACTCCCATTTACCACTGCAACAAAAATAATAAAATACCTAGGAATAAATCTGCTCTGATCTTTATTATTTCCTTCTTTCTACTAACTTTGGCCCTCATTTCTTCTTCTCTTTCTAGTTGCTTTAGGTGTAAAGTTAGATTATTTATTGGAGATTTTTCTTGAGCTAGGTATCTCTATAAATTCCCTGTTAGAACTACTTTTGATGCAACCCATAGGTTTTCAAAGGTTGTTTATCCATTTTCATTTATCTCAAGGGACTGATATTTTTTTGACTTTCTCTTTGATTTCTTTGTTGACCCATTGATTAGTTAGTTTCATGTTGTTTAGTCTCCATGTGTGTGGGGTTTTTTCAGTTTTCTTCTTGTAGTTGATTTCCAGTTTCATACCATGGTGGTCAGAAAATGTTTTAAATGATTTCAATCTTCTTAAATTCAATGAGACTTGTTTTGTGCCCTAGCATGTGATCCATCCTAGAGAATGTTCCATGTGCACTTGAGAAGAATGTAAATTCTGCAGTCTTGGGATGGAATGGTTACACATATCTGTTAAGTCTATCTGGTCTAATGTGTTGTTTAAGGCCAGTGCCCCCTTACTGATTTTCTGTTTTGATGATCTATCCATGGCCAAATTGGGGTACTGAAGTCATATGCTATTAATGTATTGCTGTCAATCTGTTTTTTACATCTATTAATATTTGCTTTATATATTTAACATAGGTGCTCCTATGTTGGGTGCATAAATATTTACAGATGAATAGACAACAGTGAGATGGTAGACTTAAAACAACCCCAGCAGTCATTTCATTAAATGTAAATTGATTAAAAACTGCAAAAAATAGACACTGTTACACTGGATAAAAAGGGAAGATTAAATCATATGAAAATTATAGGAGATGCTCAAAATATATAAAAAGACACTGGTTACGTTTAAAACTAAAAGACTTGGAAAAATTTATCGTGGAAATGGTAATTATTAGCAAAAGTGGACCTCAGCATAAGGGACAGAAAAAGTGGACTTCAGCATAAGGGATAGTACCAGATATAAAGAAGGACACTTTATAATGGTAATGTGATCAATTTTTCAAGAAGATAAAATAATGCTAAATTTGTATATATCTAGCAATAAAGCTTCAAAATTTGAAGCAAAACTGGAAAAAACTAACATGAGAAATAGATAAATCCACATTTATATTTAGAAATGTTAATATTCTTTTTTATGTAACTGATACAAGATGAAATGGACAATACCAGAGATAAAATACAGATTTTTAACAACACTATCAACGAAACACACCTAAGTGACACTACAGAAAATGCACTTACCACAAGCAAAATATACACGCTTTTCAAGTAAACATGCAGCATTGACCAAGACAGACCAGATACTCAAGATAAAAGTCTCAATAAATTTAAAGGAATTGAAATTGTGTGCAGTAGCATCTCTGACCACAGGAAAAAAAGGCAAAAAGATACATGAAAAGTTGCCAATTATTTGGAAAGTAAGCAATACATTTCTAAGTAGCCAATGGGTCAGTGAAACTGAAAAATATTTTGAACTGAATGAAAATTAAGACACAACATCGAAAATACTGGAATACAGTTTAAGCAGGGCTTAGAGGAAATTTTATAGGTGTAATTTCAAATATTAGAAAAGAAGAGAGGTTTCAAGTCAGTAATCTAAGCTTCCACCTTAGGAATTTAGGAGAAAAGGCAAAATAAATATAAAGACAGGCAAAAATAATAAAGTACATAAATCAATAAAATAGAAAACTAAAAAGTAGAGAAAAATCAATGACTGCAAAAGTTCATTCTTGAAAAGATTAATAAAACTGATAAATTCCTGGACAGAGCGACCAAAGAAAAAAAAACAATTACAAATTTTAGGAATGAAAAAGTGTATGTCACTACAATCCATACAGGCTTAATAAAATATGGGAATTTTTTTAAACTAGTTTTTAGAGCAGATTTAGGATCACAGTAAAATTGAAAGTTACAGAGATTTCCTATACATCTACTGCCCTGAACATGCATAACCTCCTGCATGATCAGTGATGATGGCCATTCTGACCAGTGTGAGGTGATACCTCATTGTAGTTTTGATTTGCATTTCTCTAATAATTAGCGATGTAGAGCATCTTTTCATGTGTGTATTAGCCATATGTATTTCTTCTTTGGAGAAACGTATATTTAGGTCTTCTGCCTATTTTTCGATTGACTTGTTTGTTTTTTTCTTATTGAGTTGTATGAGCTGTTTGTATATTTTAGAAATTAAGCCCTTGTTGGTAGCATCTATATGGAAAAATAAACTTGGACCAATGCTTCCTATCATACTCACTAATTTATTTGAGATGGATCATAAATCTAAATGCCAAAGCTAAAATTACAAGGCTTCTAGAAAAAAAATATGGAGGCTTTTTTAACCTCTGGTCAGACAAAAACCTCTTAGAACCCAGAAAGCATAAGAACAAAAAAGAACATATTGATTGGGGGACGAGGGGAAGATGGCGTAAGAGTAAGATGCAGAGATCATCTTCCTCCCCACAGATACACCAGAAATACATCTACACGTGGAACAACTCCTACAGAACACCTACTGAATGCTGGCAGAAGACCTCAGACCTCTCAAAAGGCAAGAAACTCCCCACATACCTGGGTAGGGCAAAAGAAAAAAGAAAAAACAGAGACAAAAAAATAGGGACGGGACCTGCACCAGTGGGAGGGAGCTGTGAAGGAGGAAAGGTTACCACACACTAGGAAGCCCCTTCGTGGGCGGAGAGTGTGGGTGGCGGATCGGAAAGCTTCAGAGCTGTGGAGGAGAGCACAGCAACAGGGGTGCGGAAAGCAAAGCGGGGAGATTCCCGCACAGAGGATCGGTGCTGACCGGCACTCACCACCCCGAGAGGCTTGTCTGCTCACCCGCCGGGGCGGGTGGGGCTGGGAGCTGGGGCTCGGGCTTCGGTCGGAGCGCAGGGAGAGGACTGGGGTTGGCGGCGTGAACACAGCCTGTAGGGGGTTAGTGCACCACCGCTAGCCAGGAGGGAGTCTGGAGAAAAGTCTGGACCTGCTGAAGAGGCAAGGGACTTTTTCTTCCCTCTTTGTTTCCTGGTGTGCGAGGAGAGGGGATTAAGAGCACTGCTTAAAGGAGCTCCAGAGACGGGCACGAGCCGCAGCTAAAAGCACGGACCCCAGAGACGGGCATGAGACGTTAAGGCTGCTGCTGCCGCCACAGAGAAGCCTGTATGCGAGCACAGGTCACTATCCACACACCCCTTCCGGGGAGCCTGTGCAGCCCTCCACGGCCAGGGTCCCGGGATCCAGGGACAACTTGTCTGGGAGAACGCACGGCGCGCCTCAGGCTGGTGCAACGTCACGCCGGCCTCTGCCACCACAGGCTCACCCCTCACTCCGTGCCCCTCCGTCCCCACAGCCTGAGTGAGCCAGAGTACCCGAAGCAGCTGCTCCTTTAACCCTGTCCTGTCTGAGCGAAGAACAGACGGCCTCCTGCGACCTACACGCAGAGGCGGGACCAAAACGAAAGTTGAGCCCCTGGCAGCTGTTGAGAACAAAGAAGAGAAAGGGAAACCTCTCCCAGCAGCCTCAGAAGCAGCGGATTAAAGCTCCACAATCAACTTGATGTACCCTGCATCTGTGGAATACATGAAGAGACAACGTATCATCCCAAACTGAGGAGGTGGACTTTGAGAGCAAGATTTATGATTTTTTCCCCTTTTCCACATTTTGTGAGTGTGTATGTATATGCTTCTGTGTGAGATTTTGTCTGTATAGCTTTGCTTCCACCATTTGTCCTAGGGTTTTAACCGTCCGTTTTTTTTTTTTTTTTTTGGTTTTTTTGCTTTAAAAAAAAAATTCTTTTGTTTCTTAATATTTTTTTATTTTAATAACTTTATTATATTTTATCTTATTTTATTTTACTTTATTTTCTTTCTTTTTTCCTTCCTTCCCTCCTTCCTTCCTCCCTCCCTCCTTTCTTTCTTTCTCCTTCTTTTTCTTTCTTCCTCTCTTTCTTTCTTTCTTTCTACTTCTATTAATTCTTTCTTTCTACTTTTTCTCCCTTTATTTTCTAAGTCGTGTGGATGAGAGGCTCTTGGTGCTGCAGCCAGGAGTCAGTGCTCTGCCTCTGAGGTGGGAGAGCCAACTTCAGGACACTGGTCCACAAGAGACCTCCCAGCTCCACATAATACCAAACAGCGAAAATCTCCCAGAGACCTCCATCTCAACACCAGCACCCAGCTTCACTCAACGACCAGCAAGGTACAGTGCTGGACACCCTATGCCAAACAACTAGCAAGACAGGAACACAACCCTACCCATTAGCAGAGAGGCTGCCTAAAATCATAATAAGGCCACAGACACCCCAAAACACACCACCAGATGTGGACCTGCCCACCAGAAAGACAAGATCCAGCCTCACTCACCAGAACCCAGGCACTAGCCCCCTCCACCAGGAAGCCTACACAACCCACTGAACCAACCTTAGCCACTGGGGACAGACACCAAAAACAAGACAGAACTACAAACCTGCAGCCTGCAAAAAGGAGACCCCAAACACAGTAAGATAAGCAAAATAAGAAGACAGAAAAACACACAGCAGACGAAGGAGCAAGATAAAAACCCATCTGACCTAACAAATGAAGAGGAAATAGGCAGTCTACCTGAAAAAAAATTGAGAGTAATGATAGTAAAGATGATACAAAATACTGGAAATAGAATAGAGAAAATGCAAGAAACATTTAACAAGGACCTAGAAGAACTAAAGATGAAAAAAACAATGATGAACAACACAATAAATGAAATTAAAAATACTCTAGAAGGGACCAATAGCAGAATAACTGAGGCAGAAGAATAGATAAGTGACCTGGAAGATAAAATAGTGCAAAAAACGACTGCAGAGCAGAATAAAGAAAAAAGAATGAAAAGAACTGAGGACAGTCTCAGAGACCTCTGGGACAACATTAAGCGCACCAACATTCGAATTATAGGGGATCCAGAAGAAGAAGAGAAAAAGAAAGTGACTGAGAAAATAATTGAAGAGATTATACTTGAAAACTTCCCTAATATGGGAAAGGAAATAGTTAATCAAGTCCAGGAAGCACAGAGAGTCCCATACAGGATAATCCAAGGAGAAATATGCCAAGACACATATTAATCAAACTGTCAAAAACAAAGAAAACATATTAAAAGCAGCAAGGAAAAAACAACAAATAACACACAAGGGAATCCATATAGGGTTAACAGCTGATCTTTCAGCAGAAACTCTACAAGCCAGAAGAGATTGGCAGAACATATTTAAAGTGATGAAGGAGAAAAACCTGCAACCAAGATTACTCTACCCAGCAAGGATCTCATTCAGATTTGATAGAGAAATTAAAACCTTTACAGACAAGCAAAAGCTAAGAGAATTCAGCACCACCAAACCACCTTTAAAACAACTGCTAAAGGAACTTCTCTAGGCAAGAAACACTAGAGAAGGAAAAGACCTACAATAACGAACCCAAAACAATTAAGAAAATGGAAATAGGAACATACATATCAATAATTACCTTAAATGTAAATAGACTAAATGCTCCCACCAAAAGACACAGACTGGCTGAATGGATACAAAAACAAGACCCATATATATGCTGTCTACAAGAGACCCACTTCAGACCTAGAGACACATACACACTGAAAGTAAGGGGATGGAAAAAGATATTCCATGCAAATGGAAACCAAAAGAAAGCTGGAGTAGCAATTCTCATATCAGACAAAATAGACTTCAAAATAAAGACTATTACAAGAGACAAAGAAGGACACTACATAACGATCAAGGGATCGATCCAAGAAGAAGATATAACAATTGTAAAGATTTATGCACCCAACATAGTAGCATCGCAATACATAAGGCAAATACTAACAGCCATAAAAGGGGAAATCGAGAGTAACACATTCATAGTAGGTGACTCTAACACCCCACTTTCACCAATGGACAGATCATCCAAAATGAAAACAAATAAGGAAACACAAGCTTTGAATGATACATTAAACAAGATGCACTTAATTGATATTTATAGGACACTGCATCCAAAAACAACAGAATACACATTTTTCTCAAGTGATCATGCAACATTCTCCAGGATAGATCATATCTTGGGTCACAAATCAAGCCTTGGTAAATTTAAGAAAATTGAAATTGTATCAAGTATCTTTTTGGACCACAGCGCTATGAGACTACATATCAATTACAGGAAAAGATCTGTAAAAAATACCAACACATGGAGGCTAAACAATACACTACTTAGTAACGAAGTGATCACTGAAGAAATCAAAGAGGAAATAAAAAAATACCTAGAAACAAATGACAATGGAGACATGACGACCCAAAACCTATGGGATA
The DNA here is from genome assembly GCF_964374135.1 of Grampus griseus. Taxonomy (NCBI): domain Eukaryota; kingdom Metazoa; phylum Chordata; class Mammalia; order Artiodactyla; family Delphinidae; genus Grampus; species Grampus griseus. The sequence goes on along the minus strand of NC_139018.1, from coordinate 118,736,468 downwards.
CAGCAAAAGCAGTTCTAAGAGGGAAGTTTATAGCAATACAATCCTACCTTAAGAAACAGGAAACATCTCGAATAGACAACCTAACCTTGCACCTAAAGAAATTAGAGAAAGAAGAACAAAAATACCCCAAAGTTAGCAGAAGGAAAGAAATCATAAAACTCAGATCAGAAATAAGTGAAAAAGAAATGAAGGAAATGATAGCAAAGATTAATAAAACTAAAAGCTGGTTCTTTGAAAGGATAAACAAAATTGATAAACCATTAGCCAGACTCATCAAGAAAAAAAGGGAGAAGACTGAAATCAATAGAATTAGAAATGAAAAAGGAGAAGTAACAACTGACACTGCAGAAATACAAAAGATCATGAGAGATTACTACAAGCAACTCTATGCCAATAAAATGGACAACCTGGAAGAAATGGACAAATTCTTAGAAATGCACAACCTGCCAAGACTGAATCACGAAGAAATAGAAAATATGAACAGTCCAATCACAAGCACTGAAATTGAAACTGTGATTAAAAATCTTGCAACAAACAAAAGCCCAGGACCAGAGAGCTTCACAGGCGAATTCTATCAAACATTTAGAGAAGAGCTAACACCTATCCTTCTCAAATTCTTCCAAAATATAGCAGAGGGAGGAACACTCCCAAACTCATTCTATGAGGCCACCATCACCTTGATACCAAAACCAGTCAAGGATGTCTCAAAGAAAGAAAACTACAGGCCAATATCACTGATGAACATAGATGCATAGATCCTCAATAAAATACTAGCAAAAAGAATCCAACAGCACATTAAAAGGATCATATATCATGATCAAGTGGGGTTTATTCCAGGAATGCAAGGATTCTTCAATATACGCAAATCAATCAATGTGATAAACCATATTAACAAATTGAAGGGCAAACACCATATGATCATCTCAATAGATGCAGAGAAAGCTTTCGACAAAATTCAACACCGATGTATGATAAAAACCCTACAGAAAGTAGGCATAGAGGGAACTTTCCTCACCATAATAAAGGCTATATATGACAAACCCATAGCCAACATCGTCCTCAATGGTGAAAAACTGAAAGCATTTCCACTAAGATCAGGAACAAGACAAGGTTGCCCACTCTCACCACTCTTATTCAACATAGTTTTGGAAGTTTTAGCCACAGCAATCAGAGAAGAAAAGGAAATAAAAGGAATCCAAATCGAAAAGAAGTAAAGCTGTCACTGTTTGCAGATGACATGATACTATACATAGAGAATCCTAAAGATGCTACCAGAAAACTACTAGAGCTAATCAATGAATTTGGTAAAGTAGCAGGATACAAAATTAATGCACAGAAATCTCTGGCATTGTTATACACTAATGATGAAAAATCTCAAAGTGAAATTAAGAAAACACTCCCATTTACCACTGCAACAAAAAGAATAAAATATCTAGGAATATACCTACCTAAGGAGACAAAAGAACTATAAGCAGAAAATTATAAGACACTGATGAAAGAAATTAAAGATGATACAAATAGATGGAGAGATATACCATGTTCTTGGATGGGAAGAATCAACATTGTGAAAATGACTGTACTACCCAAAGCAATCTACAGATTCAATGCAATCCCTATCAAACTACCACTGGCATTTTTCACAGAAATAGAACAAAAAATTTCACAATTTGCATGGAAACACAAAAGACCCCGAATAGCCAAAGCAATCTTAAGAACGAAAAATGGAGCTGGAGGAATCAGGCTCCCTGACTTCAGACTATACTACAAAGCTACAGTAATCAAGAGAGTATGGTCCTGGCACTAAAACAGAAAGATAGATCAATGGAACAGGATAGAAAGCCCAGAGATAAACCCACGCACATATGGTCACCTTATCTTTGATAAAGGAGGCAGGAATGTACAGTGGAGAAAGGACAGTCTCTTCAATAAGTGGTGCTGGGAAAACTGGACACGTACATGTAAAAGTATGAGATTAGATCACTCCCTAATACCATACACAAAAATAAGCTCAAAATGGATTAAAGACCTAAATGTAAGGCCAGAAACTATCAAACTCTTAGAGGAAAACATAGGTAGAACACTCTATGACATAAATCACAGCAAGATCCTTTTTGACCCACCTCCTAGAGAAATGGAAATAAAAACAAAAATAAACAAATGGGACCTAATGAAACTTCGAAGTTTTGCACAGCAAAGGAAACCATAAACAAGAGCAAAAGACTACCCTCAGAATGGGAGAAAATATTTGCAAATGAAGCAACTGACAAAGGATTAATCTCCAAAATTTATAAGCAGCTCATGCAGCTCAATAACAAAAAAACAAACAACCCATTCCAAAAATGGGCAGAAGACCTAAACAGACATTTCTCCAAAGAAGATATACAGACTGCCAACAAACACATGAAAGAATGCTCAACATCATTAATCATTAGAGAAATGCAAATCAAAACTACAATGAGGTATCATCTCACACCAGTCAGAATGGCCATCATCAAAAAGTCTAGAAACAATAAATGCTGGAGAGGGTGTGGAGAAAAGGGAACCCTCTTGCAGTGCTGGTGGGAACGTGAATTGGTACAGCCACTATGGAGAACAGTATGGAGGTTCCTTAAAAAACTACAAATAGCACTGCCATACGACCCAGCAATCCCACTACTGGGCATATACCGCGAGAAAACCATAATTCAAATAGAGTCAAGTACCAAAATGTTCATTGCAGCTCTATTTACAATAGCCTGGAGATGGAAACAACCTAAGTGTCCATCATCGGATGAATGGATAAAGAAGATGTGGCACATATATACAATGGAATATTACTCAGCCTTTAAAAGAAATAAAATTGACCTATTTGTAATGAGGTGGATACACCTAGAGTCTGTCATACAGAGTGAAGTAAGTCAGAAAAAGAAAGACAAATACCGTATGCTAACACATATATATGGAATTTTAGGGAAAAAAAATGTCATGAAGAACCTAGGGGTACGACAGGAATAAAGACACAGACCTACTAGACAATGGACTTGAGGATATGCGGAGGGGGAAGGGTAAGCTGTGACAAAGCGAGAGAGAGGCATGGACATATATACACTACCAAATGTAAGGTAGATAGCTAGTGGGAAGCAGCCGCATAGCACAGGGAGATTAACTCGGTGTTTTGTGAGTGCCTGGAGGGGTGGGATAGGGAGGGTGGGAGGGAGGGAGACGCAAGAGGGAAGAGATATGGGAACAAATCTGATATGTATAACAGATTCACTTTTTTATAAAACAGAAACTAACACACCATTGTAAAGCAATTATACTCCAATAAAGATGTTAAAAAAAGAACATATTGATAAAATAGACTTCATCACAATTAAAGAACTTTTGCTTATTAAAAGCTATCAGTAACAAAATGTATAGGCAAGCTCCAGATTCAGAAAAAAATTCACAAGACACATATCTGACAAAGAACGTGTAGCTAGAATATATAAACAACTCAAAAATAAAGTGACAACTTTTAACGTGCAAAAATCTTCAACAGACACATCATAAAGGAAGATATGAATGGTTAAAAAGCACATGGAAAGATACTCAATACATGTCATTAGTCACTAGGAAAATGCAAATTAGAATCACAATGAGATACCACTATGCTCACACTGGAATTAGGTTAAAATTTTCAAAACTCACAATACCAAGTACTGACAAATTGTTGAGCAACTGGAACTCCCACAGTTTGCTGATGGGAGTGTAAAACAGTACAACCACTGTGGAAAACAGTGTGGTATTATACTTTTAAGTATTTACCCAAGAGAAATTAAAATGTGTATACACCCAAAGACTTGATAGGAGCTTAATTTACAAATGCCAACAATTGGAAACCCAAATGTCTATCAACATATGAACAGATAAAAATTTGTGGGACATGCACACAATGGATATGTTCAGCAATGAAAAAGAACAAACTATATACATGCCACAACACAGATAAGTCTGAGAAACAGTATACAGTTGACCCTTGAACAACATGGCTTTTAACTATGTGGGTCTACTTATACATGGATTGTTTCCAATAGTAAATACTATAGTACTACACAATCCCCGGTTGGTTGAACCCATGGCTGTGGAAACATGGATACAGAGGAACTGCAGATACGGAGGACCAATAAGTTATACGTGGATTTTTTGACTGTATGGAGAGTCAGTGCCCCTAACCCTCTCATTGTTCAAGGATCAACTGTACTTAGTAAAAGAAGCCAGCCACAAAGGAATCTAATTTCATTTGTATGTATTTCTAGAACAGGAAAAACTAATCTATAATGATAGAAAGCAGATCAGTGGTTACCAAGCACCAGGAGTGGTGGAAGACTGACTGGAAAAGAGACACAAAGACACTCTGTGGAGTAATGGAAGTGTTCTAAACTTTGACAGGAGTATGGCTTACGTGAGTATCTAGATTTGGCAAAACTAAACATCTGTACATTAGAGATCTCTACTTTCACTTAAATAAATCATACTGCAATGAAAAAAAAAGTCTACAGATAAGTATGCATAAAAAGGATATATATGCCAAAATATTAGTATCAGAATTATAGTTTTTTTCCTATAACTTAAAGATTTTCTTTAATAAACTAGCATTATTACTATATTATATATATTACTATATTATATTAATATATATATGTGTGTGTGTGTGTGTATGTGTGTATATATATATATATATATATATATATATAAAACTATACTATACTTCCCTGAAGGACCTCACTGAAAAGGTGACATTTGAGCAAAGACCTGAAGGAGGTAAGGGAGCTAAGCTTTATACATAAAAGTAGGAAGAGCCATCCAGGAAGAGGAAAACTGAAGTACTGAAGTTTAAAAGCCCTGAGGTTTTGCGAAGAAAAGTGACATGATCTGACATTTTAACAGGTTCACTTTGGCTAGCATGTTTGGAATAGACAGTAAGGAGCCAAGGATAGAAACAAAGAAACTAGTCAGAGGAGTACAGCAATAATCCAGGTGAGATATGATGGAGGCTTGGTTGAAGGAGGAAGTAGTAATGCTAGAGAAAGACAGTCAAATTCTGAACATATTTTAAAGCAAAGCTAACATTATTTGCAGTTAGATTGGATGAGTAGTGTGGGAGAAAGAAAAAGGTCAAGGACAACTTCAAGGGTTTTGGCACACACAACTAGAACAGAGCACCTGGTCATTACAATAGGGAAGACTATGGGACAAGAACGGGTTTTTTTTCAGGAGGGGTGCTGCAGAGAAGAAAGCGGGAGCTTGTTGTTTGGACATACTAAGTTTGAGTAAAACTGGAGATATATAAAATTGGTAGTCATCAGCAAATGGAGAATACTTAAAGCCACAGAACTGGGTCAACTAGCCAAGGAAATGTGTACACAGAGGAAAAAAAAGAGAGGTCCAAAGAATGGACTCTACAGCATTTCAGGACCTCAGCAAGTTCTTAGCACAAACTAGAAATGAAGGTCAGTAATACCCTGAAGTATATACTGCAAAACTATTTTTAGAAACTTGGAGGAACTTCAAAAAATATAATCAAAAAAGCCTTTCCTATTCTTTGCCTGAATGAGTACTCTCAAGTTTTCACTGATTCTATAAGATGAAATCGACACCTTTTTAAATTACAATCTGAAATTGGAAACTATAGAGAGATAACCCCAGTTCACCATTATTCTAGACCTGTATTTCTGTAATCCCACGGGTGAAGCTTCTCTATCTTTCAAACCATTTGGGAATAAAGGTATAACAACATATTCAGACTACCTTCCTTCAAATAGCAAAGAACTATCTTCTAAGGAGGAACTACATTTGTGTCCTCGAACAAGACTCATCAGTCAGCAGATGATGCTCAAAGCTTGTGAGGTAATGATATACTACACAGCTGTCTGATCCTCAGATATCACTTTGGAGGCAGATGATAAACTACAGATCTGACAACTCACTTTCCATTTCAAGATATTTCTTGAACTTTTTCTTGTTGTGACAGGCTACCAAATTGATTAAACCTAGTCATGGTATTTGACACTACAGCCAGCAGACTTCTATTTGTTGATTGCTATTGATTTTCTTTGATACTTCATTTAAAAATCAATAGTTGGAAAGAAAAATAGGCTTGGTTTACACATACTTAAACATACTGTTGTATGCTGAAGGAGGCACAAGTTTGGCAGGGCTTTGGCATCCAATTATAAGGAGAGCTCTTAACAGGTGAAAGCAAGGGCTTCAGATCAATATGCAGTTTTCTTTCTTAATCAAAGAAAGTGGCTATAAATTAGGCTCATCGGTGTTATTTTCAAGGCTTTCTTGAAGCAAACAAGTTTAAACTTTTTTGGCGGGGAGACAGGGTCTTCCTTGGATTTACATTAAAAAAGATACATCACTAAGAGTTTTTCTTTGTTTTTAAGGATATTTTTAGTACCTGAAGTTCATCCGGGCTTTTATCTTTTTGGCTTTTTTTTTGTTTTTTTGCCGCTCTTCTCCATCTTTCAAAGGCTCTGGTGGAGCTGCACTTTCAACCACAATGTCAATAATATACTTCTTTAAGGAAAGGTGCTCCTGCAAGATAAATAAATGAAATAATGGTGATGATGATGATGATTAAGAAATAACATAGCATTGATACAGACTACAGTGAGTATGAAAGAATATATAGATGAAAGTAAAAGTAATCTCTATGAAATACTGGTTTCAAAAATTGCTTGGGGAAAAATTGAAGAAACTGTTTTACTTGAGATTTTCATTGACTCACCAAACCTTTGCTGCACATCAATTGCACTACATGCTAAGGATACAGCGACATATCCCGGTGCCTTGCAACCCTACACTGCAGTAGGAGAGGTAAAATATGTACACAAATATATAATACCAAGCTTGAGAGTTAAGAGTGCTGTAGGAGCTCAAAAGGGGAAACAAGATCACTGTTCACTCAGGGTAAAGAGGAAAGATTTTAAGAAGGAAGCACCACGTCTGCTATCCCTTGATTGAATTTGAACATATGGATATTGGGGATGTGTGTATTTGTTTGGGCTGGTAGTTGGTAAAGGTGGCAGGAAGGAGAAAGGAAAAGGGCATCTCAGAAAACAGGCAGAGATGAGAAAGTGGAAGGTGGTTACTGGCAGCAGAAGTTGGCCCCAGTGCCCTCCTTAGCCATCTTGGATTTTACGGCTCATCACTGTAATCACTCCCTTGCATGTACACAACTCGCTTGCCCCTCTGTTCTTCTTTCATACTTGCATGGAAAAATCCTAACCCTAAATCCAACTCTTTCCCTACTCTGTACCCATAACTGAGCAGATTAATATGGCTATAATTACAAACCATGTTGACTACTCTAACTTTAAATTTATGACATTACACCTCAAATGGGCTCCAGTATTGCCAGGCAATCAAGCAACCTTAGTCTACCCACATTCTTCTTCCTAGAAATTATTTTAGACCCTCTCCTTAAATTTCCAACACCATTAGCACTGTAGATCACTTCTTCCTCCCTGACACTCTTTCTTCACTAGGTTACTAGACATCACATTGTCCTCCTAACTCCAGCTGTACCTTCTACGTTTTCCTTGCTAGATCCTTTTCCTCTTCTTGACTGGTAAATGTTAAACATCTCAGACCTATCTTCAGATCCTCCCTCTTCTCTATTCAAACTTATCCATCAAGTGTAGTGACTTGAAACATTATTCACATAGGCAATTCCCAAATTTTTATCCCTAGTCCAGACCTCTCCCCTGAACTCCATTCCTATATCAAACTGTCTCCTGAAAATCTCCACTTAAGTAGAATATTTCCACCATAAGAATTTCCAAAATAATATTCTACAACAAAACTCTTACGCTCCCAATATAAATTGCTCTTAGAGTGTTCAGTAAATGGTCCCACTATTTGTACAACTGCTCACATCTAATACACTAGTAACTCCTATCAGCTCTACTTTCAAATATACCCATATTAATCCCAATCCAACCACTTCTCCCCACCACATCACCTAGTCTAAGGCATCATCAGCTCTCATCCATATTATCGCAATAGCCTCTTAAATGTTCTTGCAGCTTCTATGATCTCCAAATCTTTCCTTTACAAAATCAGCGACTTTTAAAAATATAAATCACATCATATCATTCCTCTTATCAAAATCTTGAGTTCTCATCACATTTAGGGTCAAATCCAAAGTCCTTACCATGGCCTACTAAGCCCCCACATCATCAACCTCTCTCACCTCATCTTACACTACTCTCTCCTTTGTTCACTCCTTTCTATCCACAGTGGAGTGGTTGCTGTTGTTCCCCACATTCATCAGGAATGGTACTGCATCAGGACTCTTGTTTCCTTAGCCAAGAATATTCTTCTCCAAGTACTTGCATAGTCTCAGGTAAAATGAACACCCAGTCTTAAGTAACACCTTCTATTATTTGCCATCTTCTTATTTTGTTTATTTTTCTTCATAGGACTTGTCTAATATTAGTGCCTAACATCAATATTCATTTGCAATCTCCTGCACCAGAATATAAGTTTCATGAGGGCACTGACTTCGTTTTGCTCAGTGATGTTTCAGTGTCTGGTACTGTGCCTGGCATATGGTAGGCACTCAATAAGTAAATGTTAAATGAATGATGAGAAGAGGGTGAGGTAATAAGATCTAAAATAGTATTTGTGGTCAAATGAATGAAGGTGGTCAAAATGTACAAACTTCCAGTTATAAGATAAATAAATCATGGGAATGTAATGTACAACATAGTGACTATAGTTAACAATACTGTATTGTATATTTGAAAGTTGCTAAGAGAATAGATCCTGAAAGTTCTCATCACAAGAAAAAAAAATGTTAACTATGTGTGGTGACAGACTTTAACTAAACTTATATGGTAAGTTTACATTTCATACACTATATACATCAAACATTATGTTGTACACCTAAAACTAACACAAATGTTCTGCCAATTATATCTCAATTAAAAAAAGACAAAAATAGTATTTATGAGGGTTTATTCTACAACATATATTGAGGTAAGTACTTTACGTACGATCATTTAGTCCTTTATACTAAAAGGTATATATTGTTATTATTCCCATCTTAACTATGAGGAAACAAACACAGAATCAAATAACTTTTCTGAAGTTAAAAGGTCAAGATCATGACTAAGCAGCTTTGGAGGTAGTAGTGATAGAGCCTAAGTTTAAACCCAGACAGTATGATTATGGAGTCTGTATTCTTGACTAGTACCTTACATATATGGCTGGAAAATGAGTTTGAGTCATAGAGTTGTGCTCATTATGAAAATTTTATGCTTAGTGAAGTCAGAGAAAGACAAATCTTTTATGTTCTCTCTTATATGTGGAATCCAAAAAATAAAACAAATGGATATAACAAAACAGATACACAGTCACAGAGAACAAACTAGTGGTTACCACTGGGGCGAGGGATGGGGAGGGACAAGACAATGGAAGGGGATTAAGAGGTACAAGCTACTAGTTATGAAATAAATAAGATACAAGGATGTAGTATACAGCACAGGGAATGTAGATATATATATGTTATATAATATATAACTATAAATGGAGTATAATCTATGTAAATATTGAATCACTGTGTTGTACAACTGACACTAATATAAGATTGTAAATCAACCATACTTCAATAAAAAAGAAACTTTTCAATTCATAAACCTACCAAAAAAGCAAAACAGAAACTCCACAACCAAAGGCAGAAAATATTCTCTCAAATGCAGAAGCAATTATTTTCTTTATTTAATCATTTATTAAATACTTACTGTGATCAGCAAAGGGCTAAAGTGCATACATTATTTCCTAAAATCTTCACAACCCCATAGAACAGGTGGCAATATGTTTATATTTTACAGATATTTAACAAAGGCTCAAAGAGGTTCAATATTATGTCCATGATCACAAAACTCAAGTTCAAAACTACAACTGGCTGACTTCACAAGACCAACCTTTTTTACTACTCCACATTCCCTCCCGCTACACTGCTCACGTGGGCTGAGTCTCTGACATCTAATTTCTAACACTGCGTTAAGGAAAGGAAATCTTTTAAATGACGTCTTCAATTTTGTGAAAAGTTCAATTATACTACTTTCAGTTGTACATAAATGTTATTTACATATCTAATAGAATCCATTAAGTATTAATAGGATCCTTATTATGAAAATGCAGACATTATATAGAAAAATTTGGATTCTATCCAGAACAAAAAAATTGCATCTTTTAAAAAGACATTACATTTATATACACATTCACACATACAACACACATCATGCCCTCAAATTTATGTTAATTTTTTAAAAACCTCAAAACTAAAACCAAATGAGAATATATATTTTTGTTTGATTTAACTTTTTTCTTAATACAAAATCAACATGTTAATTATAGAAAATATGAATAAAACTAAGAAATAAAAATCTCCTATAATCTTAACACCTAAAAATAATTATTTGAGTATATCATCCAGACAGTTTTCTTCATATATATTTTTATTAAAATGGGCATACCTTTTATAATATTTTATAATCTGCTTTTTAAATTTAATATTGCAAATATATTCATACCATTAAATAATGTTCTAGAACATAATCTACTGATTATAGCAGTACACCTAATTTTACTAAATGCTTTTTTGTTAGATATTTGGATTTATTTTATGTATTCAATATAATAAATACCAGTGCAATAAATATTCCTATAGTTAAAATTTTAAACACAGAGTATATTATTCCTTTATGATCAAATCATAGAACTGAAATTCCTTGGTTACAGATTACACATATTTTTAAGGCTTTTCATATGTATTCCGAAACAACCAAAATGAGAATTAAGTCCCCACAAGTGATTTGCTAGTACCTAGTGTTTCGGTTTTCTTTTGTCTTTTTTTTTTTTTGTAAATATGTCAATTTGTTAGCTGAAAAAGTGATATTAGTATGCTTAACCATTTGCTTGTATTTTGTCTTCTGTGATTTAAAATGTGTCTTTTGTCTGGCTTTCTATAGACACATTTCAAGGTTTTATAGATTTGCTTCTGGTGGTTTGCATTATGTTTTCACTTTCTGTAAGCAAGAGACCGCCTTTTGATGATAAAAGAAATGCATTGTTGGATGTGACACAGGATGATTAATAGTTATTTTTCCATTAAAACCATGAAGACTATACAGGAAGAAGGTTTTGAGACGGTTTCTGAAGATGGAGAGAATGTACAAAGAAGGTTTTTCACACTGAGAAGTGGTTGAGAAAATTATGGTATATTTCTATGATGAAGTATTAGTCATTAAAACACTTATGAGAATTCTGAGAAAATGAAGGCAGTGGTAGCAATGTTTAAGATTCTCTCGGAATCATCATATAAATCAGAAAGAAAGATTAGATAGCAAAAACAAAACCCACAGAAAATATTTACAACAAAGTAAGTGACAAGGTATCCCCACAGCCTCCAAATAGAAGAGGGTGAGGACAAACTACCAATAGGTCAGCTGTGTTTCAGTGCCTTTGAAGGAGAAATCAGAGGGAAACAACAAGAGTGAATAATGAACTTGAGAGCAGAAATCTAAAAGGAACTGTTTTTCACTGGAGAGTGCAATAGGCCAATTTGCAAACAGCATCTAAAACTGAGAGGGGTTTCCCACTCAAATGGCAGGTGAGTAAAAGGTGCCTGCATTAAGAAGGTCTGAACAGTGTGGTGAAGGCTAGGCCCTATGAACTCTCGAAACTGAGCCAAGGAGAAACTGTTAAAAAACGAACTTAATTAAGCCAACTAGGGATAATTGAGACAAAGGGGGAAAAAGCCTCCATAAAAGCAGAGCAGGGAAACAGAATCAAGAAATATTAGAAAGCAAGTCACTATATTTTTCACAAAAACAATAGAAGAGGGAGCTCTAAGAAGTTAGAATAGGTACCCTGAGTCACAACTCATTATAAAAGTCTTATAAAACCAGTTCCACATAAAAATAAGCAATACAAAAGTATCAAGGTCAAATGTCAAACTTATTAAAAGAAAAAGAAAATAAGTAGAATAGCAACACTACAACAATGAAAACACACCAAAAAAATCCACAGAAAAGATAAAAATGCAACCTTCTATTTCAAAATAAACTAAAACAAATACAGAAAATGTTCTAACACAAATCGCCATCCTAAAACCTCAGCATTTAGGTCACAGAACTCAATGAAGACTGCAAAAGAAAATAAATCATTTAAGAAATGAAGATAAAACAGATGACAAGAGTGAATAAACACAACAAATAATGCCTCAGACAACTAAAAGATAAAAGGTAGAAAAATACTTAAAGCAAAAGAAATAAAAATTATTTGAGAGTAAGTGGAAATACAGAAGATAGGGAAAGATGCAGCAAACTGAATAGGAGTGCCTGAAAAAGAAAATCAAACCAAGGGAACAAATCAAATATTAAAAACTATAATTCAAGAAAACTTTTCTGAAAAAGAATATAATTAAATATTGAAAGAGTACACCACATATCTGAAAATATTGACCCAGAGTGGCTAATACCAAGACATATTGTATTACAATTTCTAAAAATATAATTTATGAAAAAAATTTGATTATCATCAGCCCTTTTGACAGCAATATTTTATGCCAGAAGAAAATGAAGTACAGTAGTTCCCCCTTATCCTCGGTTTCACTTTCTGTGGTTTCAGTTACCTGTGGTCACCAAGGTCTGAAAATATTAAATGGAAAATTCCAGAAATAAACAATTCATAAGTTTAAAATTGTGTATTGTTCTGAGTAGTGTGATGAAGTCTCACACCAATCTGCTACATGGCCTGGATGTAAATCTTCCTTTGTCCAGTGTTTCCATGCTGCACCTACCCGTTAGTCACTTAGTAGCCATCTAGGTTATCAGATGGATTGTGGTACGGCAGCGCTTGTTTTTAAGTAATGCTATTTTACTTAATAATGGTTCCAAAGCACAGGAGTAGTGATACTGGCAATTCAGATATTCTCTTACTTGCCTAATTTATAAATTAAACTTTATCACAGGTATTTATGTATAGGAAAAAACAATACAGCTGACCCTTGAAAAACATGGGGGTTAGTGATACTAATTCCCACACAGTCAAAAATCTACATGTAATCTTACAGCTGGCCTTCCATGTTTGCAGATTCAACCAACCACAGATCACTTTATTGAAAATAATCCATGTATAAGTGGACTTGCATAGCTCAAACCCGTGTTGTTCAAGGATTAACTGTATATATAGTATTTGGTACTATCCATGGTTTCAGGCATCCACTAGGGTCTTGGAACATATCCTCCAAGGATGAGAGGGGACTACTATAAGGTACTTAGTATTTTTTAAAGAAAGAAATGTGAGCTAAGGACTTTATATCCAGCAAAACCAACTTTCAAGTATGAAAAGCACAGATAAACTGTTATCAACATTTTAAAAAACCTCAGAGAATATCATTCTCATAAGACCTTCCTGAAGAATCTACTACAGAACAAGCCTCAGAAAACCAACATGACTAGAGAGACACAGACATAAGACTTGTGGTAAACATTACACGTACACTTACAGAACTAAGACTACACTAGTGATTAAAAGGTAAAGAAATATAGTTATATAATGGCTGTATGTCAGACTTTTCACAGAATTACTAATAAAAAAAGATGAGAATGGGGAAAACATGAAAAGAACACAAAAGGGCCTATAACACAGCTCTGACTCTGAAGGGGAGGGCATAACTTAGGGGATAACAGAGACAGAAGATGGATCTCTGAAAAACCACATGGCATAAAGCCTTGGGACTGCTTACCTCAGGACTGGCCACTTGGGATTGCTTACCTCAGGACTTTATTGTGAGAAATAAACTTCTATGTTCTTAAAACCACTGTATTTTTGTCACTATTACAGCAGATTAGTCTTTTCCCTAATTAATGCAATTATGTACAAAATTTTATAATAATTATATATATATCTTTGCATTTTTATATGTGTATACGTATGTGCATAAAATGACTATAAGAAAATAAGGCAATGGGAGGGAGGCTCAAGAGGGAGGGGATGTGGGGACATGTGTATGTATATGGCTGATTTGTTCTGTTGTGCAACAGAAACTAACACAGTATTGTGAAGCAATTATACTCCAATAAAGATCTATTTTAAAAAAAAAGGTGGAAAATTACTAAAAGTTGTCACTAGATGATTGTGATAGATTTTTAATTCTCTCATTTATAATAAGCATGTATAAGTAGATGGTAAATCATTTTAAAATAGTTCTTATGAGATGAAATCTGGAATTGACTTCAAAAAGAGTATTTGAGGAAAGTGAATGGAACGTCAATAAGGCAGGATAAGTTTATCATTGTTACAGCTGAGTAATGATTACATGGAGGCTTGTCATATTATTCTGACTACTATTATAAATGTTTTAAATTCTCCACAATAATCAGTTTAGAAAATCTTGTAACAAGAAATAATTTGTACACATGCATCTTAAAATTCTATGTCTTGCCAAAAGGAGTAAATGAAATCACAATATTCCTATATCTCAAGCATCTAAGAACTGGACTTAAAATGAAATTTACATGTTTGCACACTATTCAAGTGCTAACAGTGTGTACTACAAGTTTGAAATCTATTGTAAGGACAGAAGGAGACAATATCCTGCAGAAAATAATCCTTAATGACATCCTTTCTTAAAACCCTAAGGAACTGCCTAAGGTAAGAAAAATACAGCAGTCTCATCTCCTTTTACCCGAAATGTTGCTTGCTTCAAGTTTTCTATAGTTCTGGTCATCCAAAAATAGAGCTTTTCAGAGACTGATAGTCCTGCCTCCATTCTATATGAACAACCAAATAGCTTCACAGCCCAGTCTACTTAATAATTAATAAATGTTCAGTTAAAAAAAAAAAAAGAAACTGTAAGTAATTTACTTCTCCAACAATATTACTCTATAAATATATTCACACTGCAGTGAGATTTACAACAAAATATCAGCAGTAGGGAATTGACTCCATAAATTATGGTACATGAATTAATATGATACTATACAGATTTGTTTAGTTTCAAACAACAGTAATGATATTAGAAACATTCATTGTATAATGGTAAATAAAAATTCAGTAGATGCAAAAATCCTCAACAAAATACGAGCAAACAGAATCCAACAACACATTAAAAAGATCATACACCATGACCAAGTGGGATTTATCCCAGGGATGAAAGGATTCTTCAATATACGCAAATCAATCAATGTGATACACCATATTAACAAATTGAAGGATAAAAACCATATGATCATCTCAATAGATGCAGAAAAAGCTTTTGACAAAATTCAACACCCATTTGTGATAAAAACTCTCCAGAATGTGGGCATAGAGGGAATCTACCTCAACATAATAAAGGTCATATACAACAAACCCACAGGAAACGTCATTCTCAATGGTGAAAAACTGAAAGCACTTCCTCTAAGATCAGGAACAAGACAAGGATGTCCACTCTTGCCACTATTATTCAACATAGTTGTGGAAGTCCTAGCCACAGCAATCAGAGAAGAAAAAGAAATAAAAGGAATACAAATTGGAGAAGAAAAAGTAAAACTGTCACTGTTTGCAGATGACATGATACTATACAGAGAGAATCCTAAAAATGCCACCAGAAAACAACTAGAGCTAATCAATGAATTTGGTAAAGTTGCAGGATACAAAAGAAATGCACAGAAATCTCTTGCATTCCTATACACTAATGATGAAAAATCTGAAAGAGAAATTAAGGAAACACTGTCATTTACCACTGCAACAAAAAGAATACAATACCTAGGAAAAAACCTACCTAGGGAGACAAAGGACCTGTATGCAGAAAACTTAAGACACTGATGAAAGAAATTAAAGATGATACCAACAGATGGAGAGATATACAATGTTCTTGGATTGGAAGAATCAATATTGTGAAAATGACTATACTACCCAAAGCAATCTACAGATTCAATGCAATACCTATCAAATTACCAATGGCATTTTTTACAGAGCTAGAACAGAAAATCTTAAAATTTGTACGGAGACACAAAAGATCCCAAACAGCCAAAGCAGTCTTGAGGGAAAACAACAGAGTTGGAGGAATCAGACTCCCTGACTTCAGACTATACTATAAAGCTACAGTAATCAAGACAATATGGTACTGGCACAAAAACAGAAGCATAGATCAATGGAACAAGATAGAAAGTCCAGAGATAAACCCACACACCCATGGTCAAGCAAGGATATACAATGGAGAAAATACAGTCTCTTCAATAAGTGGTGCTGGGAGAACTGGACAGCTACATGTAAAATGTAATTAGAACACTCCCTAACACCATACAGAAAAATAAACTCAAAATGGATTAGAGACATAAATATAATAATGGACACTATAAAAGTCTTAGAGGAAAACATAGGAAGAACACTCTTTGACATAAATCACAGCAAGATCTTTTTTGATCCACCTCCTAGAGAAATGGAAATAAAAACAAAAATAAACAAATGGGGCCTAATGAAACTTAAAAACTTTTGCACAGCAAAGGAAACCATAAACAAGACGAAAAGACAACCCTCAGAATGGGAGAAAATATTTGCAAACGAAATAAAGGACAAAGGATTAATCTCCAAAATATATAATCAGCTCATGCAGCTCAATATTAAAAAAACAAACAACCCAATCCAAAAATGGGCAGAAGACCTAAATAGATATTTCTCCAAAGAAGACATACAGATGGCCAAGAAGCACATGAAAAGCTGCTCAACATTACTAATTATTAGAGAAATGCAAATCAAAACTACAATGAGGTATCACCTCACACCAGTTAGAATGGGCATCATCAGAAAATCTACAAACAAGAAATGCTGGAGAGGGTGTGGAGAAAAGGGAACCCTCTTGCACTGTTGGTGGGAATGTAAATTGATACAGCCACTATGGAGAACAGTATGGAGGTTCCTTAAAAAACTACAAATAGAATTACCATATGATCCAGCAATCCCACTACTGGGCATATACCCAGAGAAAACCATAATTCAAAAAGATACATGCACCCCAATGTTCACTGCAGCACTATTTACAATAGTCAGGTCATGGAAGCAACCTAAATGCCCATCGACAGATGAATGGATAAAGAAGATGTGGTACATATATACAATGAAATATTACTCAGCCATAAAAAGGAACGAAATTGGGTAATTTGTTGAGACGTGGATGGATCTAGAGACTGTCATACAGAGTGAAGTAAGTCAGAAAGAGAAAAACAAATATCGTATATTAACGCATATATGTGGAACCTAGAAAAATGGTACAGATGAACTGGTTTGCAGGGCAGAAATTGAGACACAGATGTAGAGAACAAACGTATGGACAACAAGCTGGGAACGCGGTGGGGTGGGGATGGTGGTGTGCTGAATTGGGCGATTGGGATTGACATGTATACATTGATGTGTATAAAATTGATGACTAATAAGAACCTGCTGTACAAAAAAAAAATTAGTTATATAAATATGCAGGTGTAGATCCATTTATCTATTCTGTTCCACTTGTCTATTTTCCAATCTAGATACTAATACTACACCACTCTGATTGCTATAACTTTTATAATAAGCCGTATAATCAGGTAGCATAAAATCTCCAACTTTGTTCTTTTTCCAAAGTTGTTTTTGTTATGAATCAGCTTGTAAATTGTATTCTGTTCCACTTGTCTATTTTCCAATCTAGATACTAATACTACACCATCTTGATTGATATAACATTTATAATAAGCCTTATAATCAGGTAGCATAACATCTCCAACTTTGTTCTTCTTTTTCCAAAGTGGTTTGGTTATGAATCAGTTTGTAAATTTTTATAAGAAAGTGGAGAAGAAGTACTGAGATCTTCCTGAATGGAACACTTGTAGGACAGAGCCTGAGGATTTGTCCAAGGTGTTCTCATTTAAGTATTATTTCCTAAGCTCTGCATTTATCTAAAAGAGAGATAATGTAGAAAAAAATGTTAAAAAAGCATATATATATAATATGTATAAAAATTCTCAATTGGGCTTTCCTGGTGGCGCAGTGGTTGAGAGTCTGCCTGCCGATGCAGGGGACACGGGATCGTGCCCCAGTCCGGGAGGATCCCACATGCCGCGGAGCGGCTGGGCCCGTGAGCCATGGCCGCTGAGCCTGCGTGTCCGGAGCCTGTGCTCCGCAACGGGAGAGGCCACAACAGTGAGAGGCCTGCGTACCGCAAAAAAGAAAAAAAAAAAATCTCAATTAAAAAGGGCTACCCTTTTAATACGTCTGATGAACTTAATGTGATTGAGAGACACCGATATTGCTGTTTGTTATCTTGTGTGCAAGACCTATTAGATGTGTGAAAATACCGATCCCTTGGAAAAGAAGTCTGTGTTAATATAATTGTACATTCTATGTTGTCATATGTAGCATATCACGTAGACAACTGTCTGGTTGTACTTGGAAGATTTTTTGAAATCTGATTGCTACTCAATGATTTTCTGTTTTAAAGAGTGTGAAACAGATCACATATGCAAGTAATAAGACCAAAAATCTTAAGACCAATGTATACAATTAAACCACATAGCTTATATTCTTAAAAAATAAAATAAAATTCAGGATTCAATCCTTGCAGTGCAGCTTATATATAAATAAGTGTGTAAGATTCATATATTCATATGTAAAGAGCTGAAAATTAGATCAAAATGCTAACAGTAGGCAAACTATATTTTTCTCAAATTTTCCACAATTGACATATATTTAAATTTTAATTATTGTGAAATTAATGGTAATAAGGAAATGTAAGGAAAAGGCAAGCTATTTAAAGAAAAGAGGATTTGTTTGTATTAGGTTAAGTTGCTATAGGCTCATTTGTGCTGCCGAAGAATAAGTATAACTACATAAAAATACACTCATCTTTTTGTATCTATCCACAATCCTAATTATTATGGCACAGGCACAAGGAAAAGAAAGTATACTCTTTGAGACACAGTATCTATGACTCATTTCCAAAATATGAATCAATCAGTACCAAAAATCATCCAAAGACCCCTGGATCTCCTTCTTTCCTATAAAAATTTAAAAAATACAGCTCCTACCCTGGAATCCTGCTCAGTGCAAGTACTAATCTGCTACTAACAAGTCAGAAATGAGTCTTCATTGGCCATTCTCAGTAGTTGACACTGTTAATTCTAAATATCCATTAAGAGGGGAGACTGTTTTTCCTTAGGAATAGAAAAGCAAATCAATGCAGTGGAAACAGCACTGAACTGTGAGTCAAGATAGCTATACCAGGATAAATTCTACAGCTCATGGCTAAGTGACTTCTCTGGGCCTCAGTTTCCTCAGTAGGAAAAAAAGAAAAGGGATTAGACAGTAAATTGCAAAGTCCCCCATTTTCTAACATTCTGGAAATGAATGTATCAAGCCCAAAAGCTAATTAATGATGGCTAACTGTGTACACACACACAAATTTAAGTCTAGTTTTAAAGTCACAGTTGTGACTTTTTATATAAAAACAACATTGCTGCAATAAGAAATACCAGTACAACATATAAGGAAACTAATACCTATACAGATGATCTCATCAAAGTTTATACCCTTCTTATTCTTTTAATTACCTTTTACGGCATACTAGACCAAACCCTGGCCTTTCTAACATAATTTACTATATTCAACGAAATAATTCATATTGAAGTTTATGACTTCGATATTCTATCAGACTCTTCCTAAAGGCTCTCATAGTTCTTTATTTTTTAAAAGAGACAGGAAAAAATTAAGCCATAGATAGGTTCATGATCTTTGGGAAAGAATGTCAAAGTTCTAAAAATAGTTGATTAGAAGGAAAATATAAATGACACAATATAGGATTTTATTAAACTATAATTATTATAGCTCTCTCAAGGGTTACCACACAATAAATACATTTCATAAAATGTGCTACATCAAAGAAAATAATTTGCTTCCCATTATTTAAAAATATTATAATACAGAACTGAGAATTTTTAAGGATGTTATTCTTCCTTGATCAAAAAGCATTTAAATATGTCTTCTTTGAATAAAAAGGACCAGAATTTCATTACAGTAATACAAATGTATTTTTACTTGAAAATCAAACGTCATGTTCAAGAGGCATATTTCTCTAGAGCCAAAAGTTTACTTTCAAGAGCAGGGTGGATGCCAAGTTACTAATCTAAATAGGTGAGAAATTAATGCAAGGGTTTTCACATTTTGTTTGGAAAACAACATTTTTCTCTCAACCTCATCCTTTACTTTCTCAACTTTGTAATCTAAAATCCAATGATATTAATCAATTCCAGAACCAAATAATGTTTTCTCTTAAATTCTTAAAAATATTATGAGGCATTCTGCTCTTTGAAGCCTGCCTGGCACAACAACAAGTAAGATAAATAGGAGGCATTTTACAATATTTCCTCACTGTCTTCTACAAAACTGGGAAAGGGTGAAGGCCTGGAGGGTTGGAACTTGTTTTTCTTGTTTCTCTGGATGACGATGGTAAGAAAAGTGAGGGGTGAAGAAGAGGTGGAAGAGTGGAGAGATGAAGGTGTTTGGGAAGGGAAGAAGAAGGAAAATCAGGAGAAAAAGAGGAAGAAGCAGATGAAAGAAGGGAAGAAATAAAGAAATACTCAACCACAAACAACATGGCATTTTTAGACAGTACTTTACCACATATTTTGAATACCAACCTCAGAGACATAGTATATTGAAAATAATAACAGGTTAGCTTATTAACATTTAACTTATTAACATTTAATTCAATACTAAGTGTCAAGGGCTTATGCTAACAGCTTAAGTTAAAGAGTCAGAGTTTTACTCAGAATAAGACCAAAAGAATCTAAACTATTATTTTGACTGATATCACTCTTCCATAAAACTATTCCAGCAGATTATCCCCCAGAAAGATTTCACAGGAAAGTTGATTTGTAACTACTGATTGTTTGGATGGCATTAGCCATATCTACAGATTATTATCATCCAGGCACTATTCAGAAGTGAAAGCACCATATACAAAAACTAGTTCATTTATATTCAAATGAGTGTTTAGAGATTCATGAAACTATGAAATTTATCAGAGATAGCATAAAATTAAGAGATAGGCTCAAGTGACATTATTTATCTGTATTTCCCTGGTCCCTGGACTAGTGCAGAGTGCACAAGCAGGTGCTGAAGAAATGCTTAAAAAAAAGTTTGAGAATTCCATTATATTTAAATAAAATTTTAAATTTAGTCAAACAGTAAATTTAAGAAAATCTGAAATGTAATGCCTTTTATCAAAATAATGCCCTTTGTGACAGCATCATTTTGAAAAATTAAACACATGTGACAATGACAATTTTTAAAACTCGATAGGCTATTTTAATTATACAAAAGATTCAACTCTGCCAAGATCCCTGTCTACAGGTATAGGATACACTTATGTTCTTATCTACTACAATCTATGTATTATATTGTTTGAAGTGACCGATGAGAAAAATGAAGCTAATGAAATACTGTGAAACAGACACCATGTAAAAGAGAAAAGGCCATCTTCTGATAGAACGATAGTCCACCATCTGTCCCCCTGCCACTCAGTGACAATTACAAATACTCCATCAGTTTTCTGATTGGTGGAGATGATAAATGAGGTAAAGACTTCTTTTTCAGATACTGATATTCCTTTCTGATCTAATCTGAGGTTTAACAGATGACTCAAAGAAAAGCCCAGAGTTCAACAAGCTTATAATTTATCATGCTGTGAAGATGGAAAGAGGTCTGAGCTCAATACTACAACAGGGAATGGTTCAGTAGTATTGAACCACGGCTTATAATGAAAAATATCTTTGCAGAATTCTCAGATTTAAAATATAGCAACTTAGATTAGTATCAGACTTCATCCTCAGAAATGGTTTCAATAATATCCCAGTAACAATATTACCACAGATCACAAATAACATCACCCTTTCAATACAGAATCAAAGAGACAATAATGCTCATAGACAGAGCTGGAACTCCCCAGTTGTGAGTGGCTTTCACAAGCCCTGGGTGACAAGGGCTTGAGAGAGTTAGCAGCTTCACATCATAGTCAACAGTACCAGAATAAACATTCCCTTTAAGTCTATTGACCTTTAAATGTTTAAGAAAAGGATGCAAGCAAAAAAATAAATACATAGGTTAAAAGTAAAAGGATAAAAAAGGATATACCACTCTAACACTAGATAAAAGAAAGCCGGAGTGGTTATGTTAATATTAGACAACATAGCAAAGAATATTATTAGGAATAAAGAAGGTCATTTGACAATAAAAAGGGGTCAATTTAGTCAAGAGGACATAACAATGATTAGCATTTATGAATCTAATAACAAGGCTTTGAACAACATGAAGCAAAAACTGGTTGAACTGCCAAAAGAAATAGAAAAATTAACAGTTAAAATAAAAGATTTCCATATCCCTCTCTCAAAAATTGATAGAACAAAAGTAGGCAGAAAACCAGCAAGGATATAGCAGATGATGAAACTTTTTGAGGTGACAATTATGTTCACTATCTTGATCTTGGTGATGGTTTCATGGGTGTATGACTATGACAAAATTTATTAAATCATAAACTTTAAAGTAAGTGCAGTTTAATGTATAACATTTATACCTCAAAGTGCTTTAAAAACAGCAGGAAATTCCCAATTTGTATGAATCTAGGCACTATAATACTGAGTGGAAAAGAGCTAAGTTCAAAAAGATCACATACAGCATGGTAACTTTTTATAGAGCAGAAAACAACTAAAATAAAAGTATATTTTTTAGTTAACAGATCTAGATGCAAAAATAAAACTATGAAGGGAAGAGGAGGAAAGAGGAAGAATATAAAAGTACATATCAAAAACCTAACCAAAACTAGGTTTGCCATAACAATACAAAAAAAAAAATTCTAGGAGAGAGGCATTAAATAAGAAAGAGGAATGTTTCATATTCTTAAAAGGTATAATTCATCAGTAAGATGAAAAATGTGTAAATAGTTATGACCACGATAATTAAACTTTGTGATATATATATTGCAAAAACTGACTTTAAGAATACAAGGAGGCAAGAATAAATAATAATAGCATATTGGTAGTCTTCATTTTTGAGAAAAGGATATTAATGAGCATAAAAATAGGTGTAAAAAAGTAAGAATATTCACATAACAATGAACAAATTTGATCTAACATACACTATACATACCCAAAGAGAAAAAAACATATTCTTCTTAAAATTTTACAATGTATGAAGCTATAAAGAAAAATCATTAAATTTCCCAAAGTAGAACCTATATAAGGCATAACCTATGACCGTAATGAAATAAAAATTGAAATTAAAAACAAAGACTAGTGCTCATTTTGGCATTACATATTTTAAATTAAAGCAATGCACAGAAGATTATCCTGGCTCCTATGCAAAATATCTGACAGTCAAATCCATGAATCACTTCACACTTTTAAATACACACAAACACTCATATTCATAAAATAAAGCAAAAGGCATTGCCACCACTCTAATCTATAACCTTGGAACTACCTCTTTGTTTAAAAGAAAATAAAAACTGAAATACAAAATACTTGTAAAACCCACTAATTATCGAGAAACAAGCCAGCAAGAAATGCTAAGACTTAAATGAAGAAAACTATACACTTTACTGAATGACACATACATACAAATACAATATATGAGTAGACAAACATGTGGCTGGATGGAAAGAAAGAATATTTAAAAGATGTCCACACTTATCTCAATGCAGTCTCAATCAAAACACAAACAGGATTTTCTTAGCTTACAAGTTAATTGCAAAGGTTATGTAGAAACTGAAAAGCAGAGGAATAGCTAAGGAAATTTTGAAAAAGAATAAAGAAGAACAAACTGACCCTATGAGAGTAGAAGCAAGAAGACAGCAAATGACATCTACTCAAGTTTTGGAGAAAATAAATGTAAAATTGCAAATGTCTACCCAGTGAAAATATCTTTCATAAACAAAAGCACACACAAACAAACAAAATTTCCTACTGGGAGATTCTTACTAACCTGAGTAGTAGGCACAAAGACAGTTGTTCTATTATTATTCTACAAACAGTATATATACATCTTATGTACTCTTCTGTTACATAATGAATTTCACCAAAATATTTTAAAGTAGAAAAAGATACACCATGCATATACTAAATAAATGAAATCTAGTATATGTATACTACTGTCAAACAAAATAAGACTTCAAGAAAATTCTTCAGAGGTAGAAAAAAAAGCCAATTTATTTTGTGAATCTGTTATGAACTTGATGTTAAAACCAGAAAGCACCTGCAGATAAAAAGGAAAACTATTCACCTATAGCATTACTCATGCTACAGAGCCATTTCATATAGTAAAAGGCTGAATACATTGAAAGATATACAATTGTAAACTTGTATGCTCTTAGTAACGTAGCCTCAAAATATATGAAGCAAAAATGGCTGGAACAAGAAAAAATAAATTTATGATCACAGTGAGAGACTTTAATCTCCTCAATCAGTAATTGAAAGTAGACAAAACTCAATATAGATATAGAATATTGTAATATCATGACTAATATGCTTGATAGAATAGGTAACTAGAAAATACAATTTCTCTTCAGGCACAGAACATTTACAAAATCTTACCCTGTGCTATGCTACTTCAGATTTCAAAGGATTTCAAAGACTACATTCTCTGATCTTACTGTAATTAATGTAGAAATCAACAGACAAAACTCTTATGTTTGGAAATTTCAAGTCAATGTTCTAAACAACCAATGGATAAAAGAAAAAATTCTGAAGGAAATTAGAAAATATTTAGAAGTGAGTAATAATGAAAATATATTGTATCAAAAAAGGCCTTAGAGATTAATATCTTTAGGAAAAAAGGCTAAAAATTAATGAGCAAAGCATTCACCTTAAGGAGTTAGAAAAAGACTGGCAAAAATAAACTCAGAGAAAGAAGTAAAAAGGAAATAATAAAACCAAGAAATGACATTTACTGAGTAAAAAACAAAGAAGCGATAGGATCAACAAAACTAAAAACCAAATCTTTAGAAATACTAATAAAATAGACAAACTCATGACAAGAAAGATCAAGAAAAAAAATATAGGCACAGGACTTCCCTGGTAGTCTAGTGGCTAAGACTCCACGCTCCCAATGCAGGGGGCCTGGGTTCAATCCCTGTTCAGGGAACTAGATCCCACATGTCACAACTAAAAGATCCCGCCTGTCGCAACTAAAAGATCCTGCCTGTCGCAACTAAAACGATCCCGCATACTCATGCCGCAACTAAGACCCAATGCAGCCAAATAAATAAATAAATAAATATTTTTTAAAAAATATAGGCACAAATTTTAAATGTTAGAAATGAAAAAGGAGACACAGTTAAAGATTCCTTTAAAAATCACAAAGAATACTATCAAAAATGTTTTGCCAAGACCATTGAAAACTTAAGAAAACATATAATTTCCTAGTAAATGAAAATTTACCAAAATAGATGTAGTAAATCATAGAAAATCAAAATACACTCAAATAAATAATTGCTAATTTAGAATCTGACCAACTCATTAGGATAGCTACTACCAAAAAAACATAAAATAACAATGTTGGCAAGGATGTGGAGAAATTGGTACCCTTGAGCAGTTTATGGGAAAGTAAAACTGTACAGCTACTGTGAAAAAAAGTTTAGTGTCCTCAAAAAATTAAAAATACAATCACAGTACGATCCAGAAATCTACTTCTGGGTATACATACAAATAATTGAAAGCAAGCATTCAAACAGATATTTGTACATGTCCATAGCAGCATTATTTGCCGTAGCCAAATGGTGGAAGCAAATCAAGTGTCTATCAACACATAAATGGATAAACAAGATGTGGTATATACATACAATGGAATATTACTCTGCCCTAAAAAGGAAGGAAATTCTGACATATGCTACGACATGGTTGAATCTTACGCTGAGTGAAATAAGCCAGTCACAAAAAAACAAATACTATAGGATTCCATTTGTGTGAGGTGTGTGTGGTAGTCAAATCCTGAGACAGAAGGAATGGTGATTGCCAAGGCCTGGGGGGAGGGAGAATGGGGAGTTATTGTTTAAAGGGTAAAGAGTTTCAGTTTTGCACAATGAAAAGATTTCTGTGGCTGGATGTTGGTGATGGCATACAACGTGAATGTACTTAATGCCACTGAACTGTACACTTAAAAATGGATAGGATGATAAATTTTAACTCGTGTATTTTACCACAAATAAAAAACAGAAAATAATTTTTCAGAAAAAACATATACTAAGAACATATAATTTTATAGACACGTTAAACAAAACCTTCAAAGAAAAGATTATTTCTATTTTATGCAACCTATCCCAGGAGTTTAAAAAAAAAGGAAAAACTTGTTAGCTTATATTATGAAGCTAATATAATCTTGAGAAAGGAAAATTAGGAAAATCTAACTAAAATATTTGCAAAACAAATTCAACTACATATCTTTTTATTTTTTTCGGTATGCGGGCCTCTCACTGCTGTGGCCTCTCCCCCCTCAACTACGTATCTTTAAATCAAGACCAAATAAGTTTAATAACAGAAAAGTCATTAATGTAATATATCACATTAAAAAAATTAAGGGAGGGCTTCCCTGGTGGCGCAGTGGTTGAGAGTCCGCCTGCCGATGCAGGGGACACGGGTTCGTGCCCCGGTCCGGGAAGATCCCACATGCCGCGGAGCGGCTGGGCCCGTGAGCCATGGCCGCTGGGCTTGCGCGTCCGGAGCCTGTGCTCCGCAACGGGAGAGGCCACAACAGTGAGAAGCCCGTGTACTGCAAAAAAAACAAAAAAAAAAAATAAAAAAATAAATTAATTAATTAAGGGAGGGAATTCCCTGGTGGTCCAGTGGTTAAGACTCCACGCTTTCACTGCCGAGGGCCCGGGTTTGATCTCTGGTGGGCGACCTAAGATCCCACAAGGCGTGCAGTGTGGCCAAAAAAATAAATAAATAAAATAAAATATAGGAAAAAGTGACCTTTCCATAAGATCCAGAAAAAAATTTCAATAAAAATACCTACTTATTTTTTTAAGACCTTACAAAACTAGGGAACTTCCTTACCTTGATGAGAGCCATTTATAAAAACTTGTAAATTGTTAAAACTCCAAATCAGAAAATAAACAGGGTAAAAAAAGTCTTAATTTCATTCAGCTTAAAATGCCAAGTTACTGAACTAGTTACCAGCATAAATCTAAGGTCACTCTGTACCCCAAATCCTATAGCATGGTTAACACAGATGAAACCCTGGCAAGAGTCAATTGTACATGCTTTAATTCACTTGTTCTACAATGCCAAAAAGCTAAAAAGCCAACTTGAAATTAAGAATACATGCACCTATCTGAGCAAATCTCATCAAAGTGGTCAAAATGGAATCTAGTATTTTGTCTTTTATAATGGCATCAAAGGATATTGCAACAATTTAAAAGAATAAAGAACTAAGGATGCAACAAGCCAAAATACCCAACTTCACCATAATGGTCTTTTATGGTTGCAGATGCATTCATTTATCTAATTTTAACCTTGAATCAAGAAAAAGCAAAAAAGGGGCACAGAAGACTCTGGAGCAACAGGGACACATCTCCATTGTTCTATTTCTTTTTTAATTTTTTAAAATGCTTTTGCTTTTATCAAAGTTACCCATACACATAATTTACACAGTCAATAGTTCAAGGAAAGTAGTTTCCTACTGGTTCCCCCACTTCTTTCCTCAATCCAGAGGCAATGATTTTAGCTGGTTATTTTATCATTTTTTCTCTATACTCCTTAATATATTTTGTGTTGCTACTTCTTCAGTTTTCAATTTTAGGAGTATCTATTGACTTTTCATTGTGAAACATAAGGACTTAAGCTCTACTCCTGGAACCTGGTCCTCCCACCCACACTTTGTATCTCATGTATTCCCCTATCCTTCCAAATGTAAAGAAAATAAAGAAGTGTTATCACCTAATTATCCAGGTGACAGGAATATGGGGTTTACTACATTACTTTCTTCTTTTTTTGGTGTAAAATTTTAATATTTAAAAAGAAAATTCAGCAACACTAGTGAAATATGGGAGAAAAAGTAATATATTTTATCTTTGCATCAAGTAATATATATAAATTATCTAGAAGGAATGAAATATTAAATTTACATGACTGAAATTTTCACATAATATAATAATATATATATCTAAAACTTTTTCACTTTATAAAAATTTCTTCAATGTAATTTTAAACTAGGCCACTTTATTTTTATTTTATATTGGAGTATAGTTGATTAACAGTGTTGTGTTAATTTCAGGTGTACAGCAAAGTGATTCAGTTATACATATACATGTATCTATTCTTTTAAAAATTCTTTATGCTAAGATACTTCATAATCTAAATAAAATTTTTTTGAGAGAGAGGACCAAACTACGGGACTGTGACAATTTTGCTTTATAGCTTTGTGATTTTCCTAACACAACAGATGTGCCTACTCTGCCAACTGCAAGAGAAGCCAAAGTGACAGAATAATTATTACTAAAACTCAGTAAGTTTGATCAGAGATAGGTGTTCCCTGCTCCTCTATGAATATCTACTTTGGAACTAAAACACTGGCCACTGAATTTCAGATAAAGAACCTAATAAAGTCTTAATTAAAGTAAAAGCATTTATAATCACTGATTTATTAAGGAAAATTAGAAGAATTATCTAAATTAGGCATGTAAAATGCTAAATTTGTCATCTATCCTCATTAGGGCAGCAATGTTCCCTCTCATAAACTATCAATAAATCTTTCATTTCCTTTATCCCTCCCACATGAAATCGTCATACTATGGATTTTAAGATTATGCAGGCATAAAATTTCTATATAAAGAAATACATATTATAAAACTTTTACAGCATATTCAAGTAGAAGCAGCTTGAGCTGTATAAATTTGTCTCACTGTAACCCTGTTTCAGATCCTCCATCATCCAACTGAAAGACAGCAGCTGAGAAATGGTGATCACAGTTGCTCCGATCTTTTAACATCGCCCATGGACACAATTCTGCAGCTCCTTGTAATTGACACTTAAGAGCCAGATGGGAAAGTATCAGCCTATACTCTGTGAATGTATAGAACTAGCCACGGTTCTAGTCATTCCTAGCTACCATGATCTGGATTAAGAGTTTAAGGAGTTTAAGAGTTGTCTTTTATAAAACAATAGCGTTTAGGTATGTAATTAACTTCTTAAAGGCAATGGATACCTGTTGCAAATAACTGCCAAAAACATATTATAGGGACCTCCCTGGTGGTGCAGTGGTTAGAAATCCACCTGCCAATGTAGGGGACACGGGCTCCAGCCCTGGTCCAGGAAGATCCCACATGCTGCGCAGCAACTAAGCCCGTGTGCCACAACTACTGAGCCTGAGCTCTAGAACCAGCAAGCCACAACTACTGAGCCCATGTGTCACAACTACTGAAGCCCTCATGCCTAGAGCCCATGCTCCACAGAGAAGCCACCGCAATGAGAAGCCCACGCACCGCAACGAATAATAACTGCCTGCTCACCGCAACTAGAGAAAGCCCATGCGCAGCAACAGACCCAACACAGCCAAAAATGAATAAATAAATAAATAATTTATATTAAAAAAAGTACAACACTTAACATATCATCTAGAAAACTCCATTCTAAACCTCAAATAAGCAGATGCCAAAAGGAAAAACTAATCTTAATTAGTTTAAGTAAACTATGAAATTTAGGCAACCACCATGATGCAAAAGAAAAGTAGCATGTGTTACAGTATACACGCACCAAGGACTCATGCAGGAAAATATGGTTGAAATGGCTTTTCACATTTGTACAGGTTAACAGTATTTTGAGAGCTAAGAGTCACAGAATGAAATTTTATCCAAAACTAAATAGTTTAAGTTTCTAAACTGCAGTTATTTGTTACCTATTTAAAAATGCATTTTATAATAGAGCAACTGTTTAAAAGCAAAGATCAATGGAAGAAATACTGAGACAGTGATTAGCAGTGAAAGCACAACACGTATCATTAGAAGAAGCATGAGAAACAGGTATCACTGGAGCACTATTTCAAAATTATTAATGTGATTATCCATTTTACCTTCCTTAGCACATGGCCTTTGCCCATTTCAACCCAGCTAGACAGGTGATTAGAATTTGTTCCAAAATAAATAAAAGAAAAAAAGCACCTTATAATCAACTTTAGATACGCAGAACAGATATATGAAGCAAGAGAAGAGTTTTATAAGCCAAGTTAATATCCTGAGGTTTAATAAATTTATTTACTTTGCCCTTTAGCATGTCAATAATCAAGCTTGGAGGATACCTATAGCATTTACTTCAAAGTACAGAGAAAGTTCCCTTTTGCAACCTTAAGGCTTAGTTACTTGGTTAGAATAAGGAGGAAAGAGAGGTTAAAGTAAATTTTACTTCTTTCTAGCCAAAAAAGTTTGGAGATGAAAGGAGGAAAAAAAAGTGTGTCCCAAGGGAGATAGGTGTGTTAGCTAAATCAGAGTAATGACAAAAGTATTATTTTGATTCTCAAAAGAAACTGTCTCTCTAGGTGTCCCTGGCACCAAATAGGGTATGGTCCATTAATATGGCCATGCTGTGTGGTTTAGCTTTCCCCAAATGCCCTTGGTTCTTATGTGATAGAAGCCAGTAGGATGCCAGGGGCCAGAATGGAGGTTATGGTAAAGTCTCAGAGATATGAAAACAGAGAGAACTGAGGGGTGGCCTGATCAGGAGGAGGTAAATAAATGGCTGATGCTCCACTGAAACACCATCCAAGTGGAAAGAATAGATCAAGAGTTCACTAGCCACCCTTCCAGATCGGTGGCCCTAAGTAAACTAAGTGAACAGGTAAACAAGAAACTCACACTGGAAATCAGAAAACACAAAGATACGATGTAGTACGATCCCAGCTTTTCCTCCTAACATGGGGTTACGTATGCCATACTCTTACTTCGATACGCAAAGATGCCATCTTAAGGAAATAAGCAAGAGGATGGGGACCAAGGATTGTTATAAAAGAGGCTGGGTACTAACTATGGAAACTAATTAAATTACCAGATCAAACTAAGGTTTAAAATGAACTGGTTGCCTACTTAAAATTTCTTCCTTTAAAAAAAAAAATTTCTTCCTTGAACCAACGAAGAAGACTAAATCGGCTATAGATAGATAGCTACATATTCTCTGCAAATCCCAGGTACAATGCAAGTGAATTTACCACCATAAGAATTCCAAAAGTGAGAAGAAATATACACATTAACAATCAGCTATATGTGTGTGTGGATTATATACACACACAACTATAAAAATTTTCCCAGCCTATTAAACAGAAAATGAAGGCAATGGAAACTATGTCCTATAAGAAAGGGTAAGATGTTTTTACATCATTTCTCAAACTAACATAAAATGTACTTATTGAAGTATTGGGGGGAAATGAAGATCCATTCTAAATGAGTTCTAGTTTTTTAATTTGACTTGATTTTCTGTTGAAAGGCAAAGAAGATATTTTCCTAACATGATTATTAAAAGAGAGTAAATACTTGTGCTTCTACAAATGTAATAACCAAGGTAAAAAGAAAACGAATCTATTAGGAATTACGGAGTTATCTACTATTTCTCAGACTGCCATCAATTCTGGGAGACATCTACTACCTCTTTTTTTTTTTAATTAATTAATTTATTTTTGGCTGCGTTGGGTCTTCGTTGCTGTGCGCGGGCTTTCTGTAGTTGCGGTGAGCGGGGGCTACTCTCCCTTGTGGTGCGCGGGCTTCTCATTGCGGTGGCTTCTCTTGTTGAGGAGCACGGGCTCTAGGCGCGTGGGCTTCAGTAGTTGTGGCACAAGGGCTTCAGTAGTTGTGGCTTGCGAGCTCTAGAGCGCAGGCTCAGTAGTTGTGGCACACGGGCTTAGCTGCTCTGCGGCAAGTGGGATCTACCCAGACCAGAGCTCGAACCCGTGTCCCCTGTATTGGCAGGTGGATTCTTAACCACTGTGCCATCAGGGAAGCCCTTTACTACTTCTTCCACATCAATGCCAGGCACACTCTAGCCAAAGAGATTGGCTTATATCCCATTAAATACAGTGATATCTTTGTATTTTTACTAATTAAAATTTTCATTTTTTCCTTCAATCACCTAATTAGCATAATTTTCTAAGCAGAAACACTAATTTGGGATTTGTAAAATCACACTTGGTTGTAAACATTCACTAAATTATAACTTAAGATTCTTCATAAAAGTTGTTTTCATACTTTCCATGAATTAAATGAAAATAAACTATTATTTTCTCTATATTTAAATAACATGGTTGACAAACAGGTATAATGTATATGCTTTTAGGGCCAAGAAGTCTCACAAACACAGAAATGGATAACTTAAAAAAATTTTTTTAAACCTTTTTAATTTCATTTTCTACATGGAATTAAATGTACTTTATGCAAGTCCTACAAAAATCACTATCAGCTTCCTCAGTGTGAAAACAGGATCACAAAAGAAATCAGAGTTTTAATTAAAACTAATACTTTACTATTTCTCTAGTAATGTGCTGAAAAATTAAATTTTGGAATGTATTTAAACTAGCACCAGTTTCTTTTGACCTTTAAAAATCACGTACTTTTATCGTTTGCATTCTAGGATGATGAAAGAGAAAAAAAATCAAACATGTAACAGCTCTTTTTGTGAAGTCTCAAGAAACATAAGAAAAATTTCCTGGTCAAATTACAATAAAAACACAAAACATTAAACCTTTCTTGCTGGGCAGCTACCTCTTATGTTTAACAGGCTTGAAACAAAATGTGTCAGAGATCAAGAGTAAGTTATCTGATATGTCAAGTGCATAAGGTCAAAGGTCCAATTTTATTAGGTCAGAGGTGGTATAAATAAAATCTTATATGTCAAAGAAGAAGGGTCACAGATAAAGTGTATATAATATAAAGACATCACAGATGACAAGTAATAACTTTAAGTAGAACAAGTATGTTTACTATAGATACCTTTGCTGATTAAAAATGACGTGTGTGTGTAAATATAAAATTGCCTTTCTGTATTACACAACTACATTGCACACTTGTTTTCAGGAAAAATGGGCTATAACCAAGAATAACTACATGAATTGAGAACTTAAAGAAAATTTAATACTTTTATACCGAAACAGTACACAAAATGAATACATCGATCAAATCTCAAACCACAACAGCTAAACATCAAACTATGCTTTAGTAGCTAAAAAAGTTAGATAATATTACACATTTTTCTTCCAAAGTACATGAATTAAATATTCTTTCCTTCTCTACTTCTCCATTGAGATAAAAACACATAAAATTTAGATTCCAGTTTACATAATAGCAGTGCTCCACAAAAATTTAAAATATTTTTTTGTAAATTGAATAATATATTTAGTTTTTTTTATTAAGAGAACTTAGTTACAAACAATTTTTATAAGTGGAAGAATTTCCTTTATAATGGGAATAATTAAATTCTAATTAATGAAGCAATTGAGAATTTTTTTTCATAGTGGAACACACATAAACTTGACTCTAGCTCTAAACAGTAAACTTAAGTAGAGAATGGGGATAATCACATGAATGATTCAAGTTAAAAAAAAAAAAATTCCATGTTACTCTCTCTTAAAATACCCATACGATTTGATTAAAAGGCAAAAAAATTATTTCAGGTAAACTAAATAGATGATTAGTTCCATTTTTTATTTCACCTTTATTAATGGTACCTAAAGCCATTCTGTATAACCTTTCAGTTCAACTCAACTAAATGAGTTCTTATTAAATACCATACTATGTGTCAAGCATTATGTCAAACAATGGCTACTAGAGAAATTAAACATTTAAAGACTTCCAATTTCAGCCACAGTGACTGGCTTATACTGGACTAATCTTCCAACTCCAAAAGTTGCACAAAATATACAAAACATCTATTTAAAGGCATTAAAGAACAGCCAACACAGCCAGAACTTGAGAGACCATGATCCCTAAAAGGAGGGAAGCACATGAGGCGAGCTCCACATTCACTCTGGATTTTTCCCTAAGGGCTTATGCCAATTTTTGGCATGAGAGAACAGTGCAAGGTGAAAGTGGCAGTCTTACTAAGCTGAGGAGACAGAATTTGGTTTAGAGCTGTCAAAATAGTTGGAACTTGAGGGGCAAAAATCCTTAAAAGGAGGAATCATAAAGAAGTGAGCCAAATTAACCATGTGCAATTTCCCCTCAAACACTGGTCATATCCAGAAACTTAGGAGAAAACAGCAGCTTTGTTCCTCCTACCTAGGTAAGATTTATTAAGAACCATCCACAGAATTACCCCTGCTTCCTGACAGCATCCATTCCAGAGCAAAGTCCCACGTCCTTGAACACTCCCCCCAACCTCCAGATCACCTAGCAAAGATCCAAATCCTATAATAAGTCCTTTCTAACACATTATTGAGAAACTATAACTTCCCATAGTGTGCATTTTCCCTTCTTTTAACAAGTCAATAAACCTAATTTTATTCAACTGTAGATGTGTTCCTGATGGTCTTTGCCTGGAGAGCACTGACAAAAACCCAAGAAAAAGAATGAACTATAGCTTCATATAAATATTAGGGATCAATTTCACAGACTTAAGGATGAGTGAAAGAAGCCAGGTACAAAAAGTACATACTGTATGATATCATTTATATGAAGTTCAAGAACAGGCAAGACTAATTGATTGTGCTAGTAGTCAGAGAACAGTTACCTTTTGGGGGCACGACTGAGATGGGGCATGAGGGAGCCTTCTGGGGTTCAAGGAATTATTTATGTGCTGATATGAGTGGAACAAATGTAAAAATTCATCAAGCTATATACTTTAAATTTGTGTATTCTATTAATATATGCTCTACTTCAAAAAAGAGTTAAACACACATGTGCACATACACACAAGTACTGCCCTCAAAGAACCACAATAACCTTTCCTGGACATCTTAAAAGATGCTTGACAAACATGAATTTCTCATCTTTGGGTATGTTTAGAAATTTTCTATTAAAAATAGAACCAACAAATTCAGAGATTAGTAATGTCATACATATCTCAATAACAGTCGAGTGAAAAACATTTATAAAACTACTTATACAAATCTAAATTCCATGTAAATAGCAATTATAGGTAGATACATAATGCATTTCCAAAAATTTCTAAGTATTGTACTGATACAAAATTATCAACTTATATGATTTTTATATTGTTAACTGTTTTCCAAGAAACATAGAACATCACTAAATAAAATTATTAAAAAATTTAAATTATTAATATTTTTGAATTATTAAAATACCATAAACCTTTTTTTGCACTGAAATTATATAAACAGTATTAAATTCTTATTTCTATGTTTCTTTTAATATATATACTAAGATAAGGACATTTGTATACTATATTGTAGTAGTTATTAAATATTAAATATAGTTTTAAATAATCACAGAAATACATATGAACATGGATTTCTTCATAATAGAAAAGAACATAGAAGGTACTCAATAAAAGAACAAAATTAAAGCTTACCACTTCCTCATCTGAAAGTTCACGCCCTTGGATGCTGCTATTTTCTCTCACAGCTTGCTGGTGTTTTTTTCCTTTAATGTGGCTAAAAAGATACACCTCTGAAGAGATCTAAAAGCATAAAATCAGAGCAATGTAATGAACATATAATTATATCTTACTTTAAATATTACACATTCTATCCAGTATACTATATGCAAGTTGCGATCACTCTAGCATTTACATATTAGTCTTAAAAGTATTTTCTTTAGAATACAATTATGAGAATCCTCTAGAACAGGAGTGCCCAACCCCGGGTTCGCGGACCGTTACTGGACCTCTTAGGAACTGGGCCGCAGAGCAGGAGGTGAAAGGCGGCAGGTGACCGGCCAGCGAGCAAGCGGCTTCATCTGCCGATCCCTGTAGCTTCCGTTACCACCTGAACCATCCCCCCTCCCCCGTCCGTGGAAAAACTGTCTTCCACGAAATCTGGTCCCTGGTGCCAAAAAGGCTGGGGACCTCTGATCCAGAAGACACATGGTCAAAAAGGCATGTCATCAAAGCCAACCTTAACAGAGTATCATTTCTTCTAAGTATCAAGGTTCAAGTTTCAGCACTGAAAATGTTCCTTTTCTTCTGTGGTCATAATACCCAAAAATATTGACTTGGGCTATCATTAAGCAGGTATACATCCATTTTAGCAGCAACTGCATGCTTTGGTTCTTTGCACTGCTACTCCTAACTGCTGATACTATTTTTGTACTACTTACTTACTTTGCATAAAAATCATGAAAGAAATCCATGGTAGTCAGCAGATGCCTTAGTATGACTTTTAAAAGAGTGGGAGAATATATTTCCATAGTTTAATAAACTTTAGTAAATAAATTATGACGTATCGTAAAAATACTGATACTGACAACCTACCGGGACATTGCAGAGAGAACACTGCTTCTTTCTTTCATAAGGGGTCAATTTGGGGGCATAATCAGTATTTGCATGTCGTCCACTGCTTAACTCAGCAGCTTTTTCTTTTCTTTGCTCAATCTGTTCCATGTGCCTTCTAATGCTTTCATCATGCTGTAAATGAAGTCGAAGTGTGAGAATACAGAAATTTACTCAAGTTATACTGAGAACTTGAAAAAGTAATATTTCCATTAAACTTTCTAATATAACAAAATGTCTTAATTCAGTATTAACTTGGACAGTGAGGACAAGAATCTACATAAAGCCCTTTAATATCTCCTACATGCACAGTAACATTTCCTAAAGTGTACTTCATGGAATTACACTGTGGGTTATTAATAAGTGTTGATATTTTGTGGAAGGGGTTCTATGGTCAAATAAACTTGGAAAATATTAAGTTAAAGCTACTTACTTACTCCAGCTTGTCACTGTGCATTATGACTCAATAAACCTAGCTTACACTAAGCAACATTTTACACACTTATTTGACGACAACATACTTTTGAGAAGCACTTCCTGGAACACACTATGGGAAATGTTGCCCCACAGGTAAAGACCAAGCTCATCCTCACAGCAGACAAGGCCCATCATGACACAGACCTTTACCCACATCGACTCCAGTGACTTCCCAGAAAACAAAAAATAAACCAACTAAAAAACACTATTTCAGACTTCTGACTTTGTGCTCATACCACTTCATACGGCTGGATGCCATCCCACCCATCTACCTATTCAATTCGTCTTTCTTTCAAGATTCAGCTCACAAATTATTCTCTAAAATTATTTCCCTGACTTCTGAAATTCTTCATGTTAGCTTAGTATCCTCCTCTGTACTTTCATAGCACTCTATCCATATGGAAATTATCTGCTTAGCATCTGAATCTCACACTAGATTGAGTTCTTGAAACTGAGAACCATGTCTTACTCATCTCTGTATCCCCATGCCTAGCACAAGACTCAATAAATATTTGCTGCATTAAATTTAAATACATGATAAAGTTCTAGAGCTATGCAAATAGTAAAATAGGGTTCTCTACTCCCTGGAATTTACTACCCCTGTGAAAACCCAACATGTAAATAATTGTGACACAATGTAAAATATTCATACTGCTAGAAACTACTAATGGTAAAGATTTTCTAGAAAATATCAGCTTATCATAATCTCCCAAGCAACAACTGTGCAATTCATAAACATTGAAATAATCTTTTAGTTTATTTCTAAATAATTAAGTCTATGAATATAAGAAAGCTAGTAACAATGTCTTCAAGTCATTAACAAATTAATTACTAAAATCAAGAAATGCTAAAATTCCTTTACATTTTTTCTGTCAATTGCTTTATCTTACTAAAATAATTTCAGTTTTCAGATAGTTGAGTTGGAATTGATCATAGCCAAAACCATATGTCTTATTCTCCAAATACTGATATTAGGAATACAAATTAATTCAGTTTTTTTAAAAAGAAATATGACTGATTCTTTTCTTTTTTTAATAAATTTATTTATTTTATTGATTTATTTTTGGCCGCATTGGGTCTTTGTTGCTGCATGTGGGCTTTCTCTAGTTGTGGCGAGTGGGGGCTACTCTTTGTTGCAGTGCGTGTGCTTCTCATTGCAGTGGCTTCTCTTGTTGCGGAGCACAGGCTCCAGGTGCACGGGCTTCAGTAGTTGTGGCTCCGGGCTCTAAAGAGCAGGCTTAGTAGTTGTGGCGCACGGGCTTAGTTGCTCCGTGGCATGTGGGATCTTCCCGGACCAGGGCTTGAACCCATGTCCCCTACACTGGCAGGTG
This sequence comes from Grampus griseus, assembly GCF_964374135.1. Taxonomy (NCBI): domain Eukaryota; kingdom Metazoa; phylum Chordata; class Mammalia; order Artiodactyla; family Delphinidae; genus Grampus; species Grampus griseus. The sequence continues at coordinate 118,698,196 of NC_139018.1, read as the reverse complement.
GATTCTTAACCACTGCGCCACCAAGGAAGCCCTAATTCAGTTTTTTTTTTTTTTTTTTTTTTTTTGTGGTACGTGGGCCTCTCACTGTTGTGGCCTCTCCCGTTGCGGAGCACAGGCTCCGGACGCGCAGGCTCAGCGGCCATGGCTCACAGGCCCAGCCACTCCGCGGCATGTGGGATCTTCCCGGACCGGGGCACGAACCCGTGTCCCCTGCATCGGCAGGCGGACTCTCAACCACTGTGCCACCATGGAAGCCCCTAATTCAGTTTTTATACAATTAATTAAATCGATAAAATTTTAATCTCATGCTACATTAAAATAGCTCTAAAATTTCAAATTAAAATATATAGTATTCCTACCTTGAGCTGAATTTTTTTCTGTAGCTCTTCCATAGCTTCTTGTTGAGCAGCTGTGAGTGCTGCCAATCGTTCTTCCCTGTCTCTATAAGAAGATATTTAAAAATTATAAACTCAACTGCTTGGAGTAACAAATTTCATGAGGTTAAAAAAATACAATTAGGACACATAGGCTTATATGTTCTAGAGAGTTTTTTTAATTATTTTTTTCTGAATGCCTATTAAGTCTCAGATATATTATTGCTCATTAAACATTTGGGAAGCAACAGACATTATTATTTATAAAAGTAGGTTTCTGGACCCAAGAATGGGTTTAAATACTAGCTCTGGGCTGTCATTTAAATATGGTATATTGAAAATATATATTTATCTCTTTTCCCTTCCAAAAACCTATAAAACAATATGAAAGGAATAGAAAAGGCAAAAATTCACAAAGACAAAGAGAATACGAGAGGAATCAATCACAAACAAATTATAAGACATACAAAGAAGTATGACCATGTTTAAGAAAAATGCAGTCAAATGAAACTCTCTGAATGAGGCCATATGCTAGATTTATTTGGTATTATAAATACATTATAAGAATTAAAAGAAAGTATGCCAACCTAAGGAAAAATATTGTGACAATGATTCAACAGATAGAGAATCTCAACAGAGAAAGAGAAAACGTTTTTTAAGAACTTTCCAACGAAAGGAACTAGGAGTCCTTAAACAAATGGCTTTCTAGGGATGGAGCAGGGAAAATATAAGATGAATTTGAAGAATCTTGCAGTGCCAGGAAGTAAGGAAGTACTCAAAAAAACAAAATGATGAAGTATGTCAAAGGCAAGCAGGGGTCAAACGAAAAAGCTTCCAATGTCCAAAGGTGAAACAATTTGAGCAACAAAATAAATACCATAATACTGGTTTGTAACCCATAGTATAATACAAATATAAACGAGTTCCCGTTGACATAACAAAGGAATTTAATAAATAAATGGGAGAACAAATATCCTGTACAGAAGAACTGCAAATAATTTATGTATGAATTCGTGTCTCAAGGAGGTAGAGAATAACTCCCCATCTCTTCAGCATAGGCTTGCTTCCAAGGAGGACAGCATAGGGAAATTTTTAAACTATACAGTGGAGAAATCTGACAAATACTACCTTAGCCAGGTGATCAAGGTTAACAAAATCAGTGATAAGTCAAGGTGACAGTATGAACCTTAGACATTTTAAAAATGGTAATTCACATTCACCTCTGTGCTCTTCCTCCCAAAACCCATAACCTCAGTCTAACCATGAGAAAAACATCAGACAAATCTTAAGAGAGGAAAAGTCTACAAAATACCTAACCACTACTCAGAACTGTCAAGGTCATCAAAACCATGGAAAGTCTGAGAAACTGTTACAGCTCAGAAGAACCTGAAGAGAAATGACAATTAAATATCTGAAGAAATAGTGGCCACTTGCCAAATTTTATGAAAAGCATTAATGTACAGAGTAGGATAATCATGAAGAGAACCAACCTACTGGTGAAAAACAAAGTCAAAAAGAAAATTTTGAAAACAGGAAAAAACCCCCAACAACTCACCATATACAGAGGAAAAACAGTATGATTAATGGCTGACTTTTCATGAGAAACAACAAAAGTAAGAAGATTCAAAGTACTGAAAGAAAAACCAAGAATTCTAAATCCATTAAAACTACCATTCAAAAGGAAGCCAAAATAAAAATATTCCCAGATAAGCAAACACCAAGATAATTCAATGAAAGCAAACCTGCCTTACAAGAAATACTGAAGGAAGTCCATCTAGCTAAAAAGATATGCCAAAGGGTAACTTGAATCCACAGAAAGAAATGAAATACACAGGAAATGATAAATAAGAGGATAAATATAAAGGAATCTACAAATACATTTTCTCTATTATTCTAATTCCTTTGAAAAATGTGGGACTGCATTTAAAAAATCGTAACACTATATTGTTGAGTTTATGACATATATAGATGTAATATATATGACAATACAAGAAGAAAAAGACATAGTGCTATATTGGAACAAAGTTGTTCTATTTTACCAAAATTAAGTTAATTTTAACGTGAAGTAGTTTGTGATAAGTCAAGATGAATACTGTAATAAAGAAAGCAAACACTAAGCAAATAACTAAAGTAATACAGTTTTTAAAATCAAGAGAAAAATGTAAATGATGCCCTAAAAAGTACTGGTTGAGGGACTTCCCTGGTGGCACAGTGGTTAAGAATCCCCCTGCCAATGCAGGGGACACACGTTTGAGCCCTGGTCCGGGAAGATCCCACATGCCGCAGATCAACTAAGCCTGTGCACCACAACTACCAAAGTCTGGGCGCCTAAAGCCCGGGCTCCGCAACAAGAGAAGCCACTGCAATGAGAAGGCCAGGCACCGCAACGAAGAGTGGCCTCTGCTGGCGGCAACTAGAGAAAGCCCACACACAACAATGAAGACCCAACACAGCCAAAACTAAATAAATCAATAATTTTTAAAATGTACTGGTTTAACAAAAAAGAAGACAGTAAAGGAGAAAAAAAACTTGAGACATACAGAAAACAAATATCAAAATGGCAGACATTAAATTCAGTCATATCAATAAATTACATTAAATAAGAATGGACTAAACAATCAAAAGGCAGAAAATAGAAGGCCAGATATAAAAAGAAACCTCAACTATATATAAGTGACACACTTTAGATACAAAGACACAAAAAAATGTTTCCCTTTAGACAGAAAAAGACATATCATATAAACAATAAACATGGCAATATTTAAAACATAAAAAAATTGACTTTAAGACAAGAAATATTTTTTTAAAAACCCAACGAGGGATATTTCATAATGATAAAAGGGTCAATACTTCAAGGAGTTATAGTAAGTATAAATTACATGCCTGTAATACTAAGGCACCAAAATACATGAAGCAAAAAACTGTCAAAACTGAAAAGAGAAATAGACAATTCAACAATTATTTTTGGAGATTTCAATAACTCTATCTCAAGAATTAATACAACTAGACAGAAAATCAGTAAGTATACAGACGACTAAACACTATCAACTAACTTTACTTAACTGACATTTAGAGAACACTCATCCAAAACAGCAGAATACACGTATTTTCCAAGAGCACACAGAACATTCCCTAGGATAGTCTACATTCAAGACCATAAAGTAATAAGTTCAATAAATTTAAAAGGACTGAAATCATACAGAAAACATTCTTCAACCACAAAATATTTAATTAGAAAACAGAAAAACGGGAGACATTCCAAATATTCGGAAACTAAATAACATGCTTCTGAATAACTCAGGAATCAGAAATCATAAGAAATATTAGAAAAAATCTTGAATTGAATGAAAATAAAAATACAATGTATCAAAACTGATGAGATGAAATTAAAGAAGTGCTAAGAAGAAAACTGGTAATTCAAATGCTTATATTAGAAATGCAGAAATATCTAAAATTAATCAACTAAGTTTTGACTTTATAAAAGTAGGAAAAGCAAAGCTAATCAAATCCAAAATAAGCAGAAGGAAAGAAATGATAAATATCAAAGTGGAAATCAATGTAACAGAAAACAGAAACGTAATGTAGAAATTCAAAGAAACCAAAAGCTGGTTTTTTGGAAAGATCAACAAAATGTACAAACCTTTAGCTAGACTACCAAGAGACAGAGAGACAGAAAGACAGAGACAGAGAGGAGAGACATAAATTAGCAAATAAGGAATGAAAGGAGGAACATCACTACAGATCATGTTAAAATTAAAATCCTTATAAGGAGCTATTAACAACTTTATAAAAATACACAACTTAGATGAAAAGGACAAATTCATAGAAAAACACAAATTACCAAAGCTGACTCAATAAGAAACAGAAAAATCTCAATAGATTGATAACATGTTAAGAAAAATTTATTTGGTAATTTAAAGTCTTCCCCAAAAGATAACTCCAAACCCAGATGGCTTCACTAGTATATTGAACATTTAGCAAGAAAAAGTAACAATCCTACACAAAGAGTTTCTATAAATAGTGGAGGAAAAAACACTTCCCATCACATTCTCTGAGGCTAGGATTGCCATGACATGAAAGCCAGACAAAGACATCACAAGAAAATTACACACCAATATCCCTTATGAATACATCCTTAATAAGAATTCAACAACACATAAAAATGATTTTACACTATGACCAAGTGCAAATTAACCCAGGAATGTAAAGTTGGTTTAATATCCAAAAATTAATTAATGTAATAAACCATATTAATAAAAAATGAAAGCTACATGATCATCTCAGTGAATGCCCCCAAAGAAGCATTTATTTAACCAAATTTAAAGTACATGCATGCTAAAAACTCTCAATAAACTAGAAATAGAAGAGAACTTCTTCAACCTGATAATGAGGATTTATGAGAAACCTACAACTACATCATACGTAATAGTGAAAGACTGAATGTTTTCCCCCTAAGATCAAGAACAAAATAAGGATATACAATGTCACAACTTCTATTAATGTTATATTGTAGGATCTAGTCAGTGCAATAAGGCAAGAAAAAGAAATTAAAGACATCTGTATTAGAAAGCAAGAAGTAAAACAATCTCAATTTGCAGAGGACATGAGCCTTTATGTAAAATATCCTAAGGAACAACAACAGCAAAAAAGAAAACACTAATAGGAAAATACGCATAGGAAAGTTGCGCAAGATCATAAAAAATTATAAAATAAAATATATAAAAAATTGATTGTATTTCTACATACTAGCAAAAATACTAACAAAAATGAAATAAAATAACTCCATTCACTATGGCTTCAAAAAGAGTACTTAGGAAAATATTTAAGAAAAGAAATGCAAGACCTATTTTCTAAAAACTAAAAAATACTGTTGAGAGAAATTAAAGCAGATAGAGACACATACCATATTCATGGATCATATACAATATTGTAAAGATGGCAGTTCTTCCCACAATGACTTATAGATTCAAGGCATTACTATAAAAATGCTTGCAAGCTTTCTTTTTTTAGAAACTGGCAAGCCTACCCTAAAAAGTTATTTGGAAAGCAATTCTGAAAGAGAACAACAACATTAGAGAACCTACATTAATTGATTTCAAAACTTGCTATAAAGCTACAGTAGTTAAAACAGTGTGGTGCTGGAGTAAGAATAGACATGTAGATATCAAAAGAACAGGACAGAGTCCAGAAATAAACCCTTACATCTATGATTAATTGACCGTGAACAGGCAGCAAGGATAGTCTCTTAAAAGCTACCCTCTTCAACAAATGGGGCTGTTCAACAAATGGATATTTATATGCAAATAAATAAATTTATATTTTTGATTCATACCATACATAAAAGGTATCTTAAAAGGAATTAAAACCTAAATGTGTGTCAAACTGAAAAACTATAACATTTTGAAGAATATCTTATGACACAGGGTATAAAAGGATTTCACAAACAAGATCAAAAAGCACAAATCAATTTGGCCAATTAAATGCTTTTTCCTGGGTCTTTGAATCTTAAACAAGTGATTTTAAAATGTAGGGATGGCTGAGTGTCATTTAACATAATCAGGGCGGCAACATGTTGACCAGACCGTTTCTATCAAAAGACCACTGCCGTGGCTCCTGGGACCTAGTATCTGATACTTGACCATGTCCCAGCCTGGTCATCTAACCACCTATCACTTTCGCTCCCAATAGTTTACTTAAAATTTACTTTGCTTAAGTTAGCCAGAATCAAATTCTATTTCTTACAACTGAAAATATCTTGAAATATCAAGTTTCCCATCCAACAGAAATTTTCAAAAGTTTTCCATTTTGAGTAGGATGGCTTAATTCCTGGAAATCAAAATTCAGTATAACATTTCTGTATATGTAACACTTTCTAAAAATTCTACATGACGGCAAATAGCTTCAAGACTTGATTTGAATATGCTCTCACTGCAAATGTTCATCAGGATCAAAATCAAGATAGCAAATGAAGTACCTAGCTCTTTCCCGGGCAGCATCTTCCCGGGCTTTTTCCTTTTCTTGCCTCTGTTGCTCAATTCGGGCTTCTTGTTCTTTCCTCTTCATTAACAATTCTTCTACACGGGCCTGCCGTTCTGCTTCTAGAGCTCTCTTACGTTCCTAATGTCAGAAATATTTTAAAAGATGTTAGAATTATGTGTAAGATGAAAATGATTAAAGGTGACACAGCTTTGACATATACTTATATATTCAAGCCAAATAGATCCCTGGCTTCTCATTAGGTATGCTTCTCAGAATTTAAATAAAATCAAATACCAATACTATCTGGTTTTCATATGTCATTTACCAGTGTTACAAATAATTAGAAGAATAAATGCTGGGCTTCCCTGGTGGCGCAGTGGTTAAGAATCCTCCTGCCAATGCAGGGGACATGGGTTCGAGCCCTAGTCCGGGAAGATCCCACATGCCACGGAGCAACTAAGCCCGTGCGCCACGACTACTGAGCCTGCACTCTAGAGCCCGGAGCCACAACTACTGAGCCAGCGTGCTGCAACTACTGACGCCCACACGCCTAGAGCCCATGCTCCGCAACAAGAGAAGCCACCGCAATGAGAAGCCTGCGCACCACAACGAAGAGTAGCCCCCACTCGCCACAACTAGAGAAAGCCCGCACGCAGCAATGAAGGCCCAACACAGCTAAAAATAAATAAAATAAATTTATTTAAAAAAGAATAAATGCTATTTTAAGCAGATACTATCTTATTAGAACCTGATACATATTTTATGGTTAATCACTTCTAAAGCCTTGTGTTTGGACATGGTTATAGAAATAACAGAACATGATGAAGAAAGCATAATTAACAGATTTTATTTCTGAACTAAGCTTCCATATAGGACTTAAGTGAAGAAAAGCTTGTGGCAGGGAGAAAGAGGCATTGTAATATAGCATAGTGGGTAAGAGAGTGGACACTGTATTAGATTCCCTGATTTTGTTTCCTGATTACATTATTTACCAGCTGGGTGACCCTGGTCTAGTTATATTATATATGTGACTTAGTTTTCTGGAAGACAAGTAACAATAGTGCTTATTTCTCAGGATATTGTGAAGAACACATGAGATAATACATGAAAAGCACTTACATAGGGGTTGGCATATACTAAATTCTCAATAATTATCATCATCATCATCATTAATGGAGAAGATACTTCATTAAAATACTGTGATATACTTCCTGTGTATTTTTGCCTACGAGGAGTACTTAGCTAATTTTCACCATATTACTAGATGTATTGATATATTTCTTTCAATTCATCCCCATCCCCCAGGGAGCTCACACAACATCTCCCTGGTCCCTACTCTTTATGATAAATGGAACACACTACACTGATCTAGGCTCTAGTAACCACTACTTACATAGCCTTGGGCAAGTCATTTTACCTTAAAGAGACCCAGTTTGCTGTGAGATCTAAATTATTAACACAGGTAAGTACTTAGCAAAGTGTTTAGTACATAGTAAAGTGTTCAGTAAATGAGAGCAGAAAAGAAATGCTAAAGCAGTTTCTGTTTAGATAACACTGGGGAGAGATGCTAATATTCCTAATAGTTAACTAAGTTACTAATAAGCTCACAATGCTAACTTTATATCTACAACAAGCTGTATCTACCCAGGGGAAGAAAACCTTTTTAAAGTAGTAACACAAAAGTGTCCCTATTTCTTTTCTTTCTTTTTTTTTTGGCAGGGGGCCTGAGAACTAGAGGGAATGCACCGAATTCATGAGAGCACATCTGACAGATCATAGACTGTTGCAGGTGGGCAATTAAATTTTAAATATAGTCTTTACTTTCTAACATACTATTCATGAACTGGTTATAGCTATTTCTCATTACTAAATATAACATGTAGAAACTTTTTTAGTTATATACTCTCTGAAAAACTCAAGAGTAAAAAACAATCAAACCTGGTACAGAAAATTTTCTCCAATAAGAAACATGAACAGGGACTTCCCTGGTGGTCCATTGGCTAAGACTCCACACTCCCAATGCAGGGGGTCTGGGTTCAATCCCTGGCCGGGGAACTATTCCCTCATGCATGCCTCAACTAAGAGTTTACATGCTGCAACTATGAGTCCACATGCCACAGCTAAGAACTCCACATGCAGAAACTAAAGATCCCACATGCCGCAACGAAGATCCCATGTGCCACAACTAAGACCTAGTGCAGCCTAAAAAAATAAATAAATATTTAAAAACACGAACAAAAGAGTTTTCCCTTAAACTCAAATTTATTTTTAAAAAATCTGCATTATGTCTGAAAACACAACTTTCACACTAAAATGCAAAAGGTTAAAGCATTAAATATAAAGAATTAAACCAGAACTTTTCATTTCATATTTTATAAAACCAAAATCTTGAGGGATATACTTTTAAAAATTATAAGTTGGTCTTATAAATGAAATTTATTAATATTATATACAAACAATTACTTTATGTGTATGTGCAATGTAGCTACGTTATACGCAAAAATATGATGTCAACTTGCTGATTGTTTTTACGGATATAAGAAATACTCCAACATTGTACTAATAGAAATAACTGGACTTCAAAAAATATCCAATCTTCTAATTTCTGTTTTTAATAAGTGGAAGAGAAAATTGGTAACTGTATACCTAATGAGTAAAATTAGTAAATTCATCTAGTGTTTTCCTTTCTAAAATTTAAGTTTCCTAAAGATAGGAAACTTTGTACCCCACAAAAGCATCTTGTACAGGGAAGGAGTTCGATAAATGTCTATTAAACAAATGAAGCGTAACTTTATAATATTCATTATAAATCTATATACTCACAAATAAAAAGCATAAACCTACAGCAAATGAACTGTAAAGATATCTAACTCTCAACCCTTCTGAAACCTCTCAGACTCCCATGTACCTTGTTTCACAGTCAACGATGTGTTTATGGCAGCCTAAGAAAGGATTTTGCAACCCCGCCCTTTACGCCTACAAATCAGATTAGGGCAAGAGGACAAGGCAGAATATCTAAGAAAACTGGGCTTAAAACTAATCCATCAATAATTTATATGGCAAAAAAGGGAAATTGAGAATATATGACGGCAGCATTAACTTAGTATTTCACTTACAAAAAACAAGAATCACAATTGCCTTTAACAATTTAACATTTACGTGAATGTTTCAAGAATAAAAGTAAAGCAGATGGAGGGCCTCTGAATTCTTTATTAAGTCAATACCTTACTATTATTGTATTTACAGAATGTTTGGCATTATCTCCTTGCACATATAGTAATGACTACATATTTAAAAAATTTTTAAATTTTATATATATGTTATATATTACCAATGAATTTTTCTAGTATCAGTCATCTCGATTAAACTTATGTACATACATTTTAAATTTTTCACTGAAAATTAAATCCATAGGAAATTTCTACATTTTTAAAGATAAAAATAAGTCTGAGTAGTCAAAAAAAATTTTAAGTGTTAGTGAGTTCAGAAGACTCCTTACTACTTTCAGAAAATAACTGCTTTCCTTTACGCCTTAATAAATGTTCCAAATTATAAAATAAGAGTCGTCATTTTTAAACAGAAGATAACTGTTATATTTCAAATCTTCAAATCTGCAAAATAAATGCAGAAAAAGTAACTAAAGATGTCTACTCAAAAATATACAATATTACTCATATATTTCCCCCCAAAATCCAGTTAAGAAGTTACCTCTTCCACTGAACTTTCCCTGACATTCCCCTCCCACCAAGAGAGCTAATTATTCCCTACTCTGTGATACCACTGTAACCTATACAGTACAGGTTTCTATTACACTTTCACACTATGTTGTATTATTTGCCATAAAGGCAAAGATCATATCTCATTTATTTCTGAATCATTAATGCCTAATGGTTGCTCAAAAGTAATACACAATTTTCAAAATAATAATTTTTTTTAACATCTTTATTGGCGTATAAAAAAATAATTATTTTTATAAATTGGTTTGATGCAGAAAAAGAAAGAGCAATAAAGCTGAAGGGATGGCTCAAATTAAAAATTCAAATATCCTATTTCATTTACTCATTTAAGAATGTTAGTTAATGAGTAATTAACTTTTAAATGATAAAAATGAATTTTTTACTGTTCCTTTGAGAGGAAAAGCTAAAGTTTCTCTAAAAGTAGTATCCTGTATTTTTAAACATAAGTTAGCTTGACACTCAGATTAAAATGAGACCTTGAACTCAAATCAAATAGAGATTGGGGTGAATATGGGACTGCTTGCTAGTGTACAAAAAGAGCATAAAGTAACCAATAAACTTGAAAACTGTAATATTTTAATTTCCTAAAATTACCAGTGACATGAAGAAGCATGAAACATTAATAACATCCCTAGCTTTTAACATAACAACAAAGCTCTTCATGGTCAGGTCCCTAACTCTACATGCCATACTCACTCATCTCCTGCATAGAATGCCTACTTTGCACCATTTACGACTGTCTCAGTTTTCAAAACTTAGTTGAGGCACCGCCTCCTCCAGGAAGCTTTTCCTGATGTTCTCACGTCTTTGGCACTCTCAATTTGAGTAACAGGTTCTCCTTTGTGCTTCCAAAAACGTCTTTACTGTTATACTAATCCTACGGGTTAAGATTTGTTTACATATATGTCTTCCCATTGAGATCAAGGATATATCTTTTTCATGTCCTTGAGCAAAGCACAGCACACAGATTATAGCAGTAATTCAATAAACGATGACTGAATGAATAAACAAATAAATATTAGTCATAATAGATAAAGTATGTCTGCATCCATATTTGATCTTGAGGAAGATTTAAATAGTTTAAAACCATCACTAAAGTTTATGTGTTAAGTCTTCTTCCCATCCTGAAAATGGTAGCTAACTTAGGGTATGCTACAGAGGTTAAAGTACCTGATGACACTGCCCAATATATGACAGGTGCTCCTTGTCATAAACATAAAGATTGCCCAGTTACTAAGGCTACATACATTGGTTCAAACACAATCCATTTGTAAGGGAAGAAAGGAACATATTCTTGCCCAACCCAATTAGAAAAGAATAGATAATAATCTGTCCAGAGCAATTTAGTCCTTCATCTAGTTGAGACTAGAGATTCAAATTGACAAAAACACTGATACCCTTTCTGAAGGAGTACACACTGCCTTGGCAATCAGACTTCCCATTTCCAAACCGTGCTACACTAAACCATGCATCCTTGGGAACACAGACTTGGTCTTACTCCTTTTTGTATCCTCAGCACCTGGCTCAGAGCCTAGAAATGGCTGGTGCTCAATAAATGCTTGCTGAATAAAATTCTACCTGAACAGCTTCATCACGTGCTTGCTTTTCTTCCTGTCTTCGCTGACGCTCTTCCTGTAACTCATTAAGCCTCTGCTCATATTCCTTCAATTTTGATAAAACATCATGGCGTTTGTTCTGGGCTTCGAGGGTATTTATAAAGGCAATTTCGTTTACCTGCAATAAAAAAAAAAGAGAAAGTGAGTTTCAAATCAGGTTAATTCTAAGGCACATCACAAAAATATGAAACTTAAGTCTTTATATAATAATACAAACCAGTTTTAAGGCATAGACCAAAAAATGAACGACTTATAGTCTTTTCTTTCAATACTTATCCCCCAAATGGATAATAATCCAGTGTACATAACAAACCCATAGGCCGCAGTAAGAAGTGATTTAGAGAAGTGGTCCCCAACCTTTTTGGCACCAAGGACTGGTTTCGCGGAAGACAGTTTTTCCACAGACAGGGGTGGTGAGAGGATGGTTCAGGCATTAATGCGAGTGATGGTACAGGCGGTAATGCAAGCGCTGTTCAGGTGGTAAGGGAAGTGATGTGGAGCAGCAGATGAAGCCACTTGGTTGGCCGCCACTCACCTCCTGCTGTGTGGCCTGGTTCCTAACAGACCACAGGACTGCTAACGGTCCGCGGCCCGGGAGTTGGGGACCCCTGATTTAGAGTAAAGGTCTGCCATTGAAATATATTTTTTTTATTGAAGCATAGTTGATTTATAATGTTATGTTAGTTTCAGTGTACAGCAAAGTGATTCAGTTATACATATACATATATTCTTTTCCATTATAGTTTATTACAGGATATTGAATATAATTCCCTGTGCCATACAATATGACCTTGTTGTTTATCCATTCTATATATAATATCAATAGTTTGCATCTGCTAGTCCCAAATTCCCAATCCAACCCTCCCCCTTGGCGACCACAAGTCTGTTCTCTATGTCTGTGAGTCTGATTCTGTTTCATAGATAAGTTCATTTGTGTCATAGCTTAGATTCTACGAATAATGATATCATATGGTATTTGTCATCTCTTTCTTACTTCACTTAATGTGATAATCTCTAGGTCCATTCACGTAGATGCAAATGGTATTATTTCATTCTTTTTATGGCTGAGTAATATTCCATTGTATATATTTAGATCTTCTTTATCCATTCATCTGTCAATGGACATTTAGGTTGTTTCCATGTCTTGGATACTGTAAATAGTGCTGCTATGAACATAGGGGTGCATTTATCTTTTTGAATTATAGTTCTGTCCAGATATATGTCCAGGAGTGGAATTGCTATATCATATGGCAACTCTATTTTTAGTTTTCTGAGGAACCTCCATACTGTTCCCCATAGTGGCTGTACCAATTTACATGGTCACCAGTTTTGTAGGAGGGTTCCCTTCCTTCCACACCCTCTCCAGCATTTGTTATTTGTAGACTTTTTAATGATGGCCATTATGACCAGTGTAGGATGGTACCTCATTGTAGTTTTGACTTACATTTCTCTAATAATTAGTGATGGTGAGCAACTTTTCATGTGCCTGTTAGCCATTTATATTGTCTTCTTTGGAGAAATGTCTATTTAGGCCTCCACTGAAATGTTTTTAAGAGACAAATTAAGATTTTTATAGAAACCATTTTATAGTTAATATCATTGTGATTTGACATTATACAAGTTACATTAATTTTAATAGGTATGTACATTATTCTAATGAGTATGAGATGACAAAACTTAAAGTAAACAAACAAATCATTTTTCTTCAACATACACCAAATAAGTGACAATTAGGTACAAGATATTAAACTATATACCTCATCCTCAACTTCACATATATTGAGTCTGAACAGTCAAGTTTTGCTAGAGATTACAGTTTTTTTTAATAGATCTTTATTGGAGTATAATTGCTTCACAATACTGTGTTAGTTTCTGTGGCACCACGAAGTGAATCAGTCATACGCATACACATGTCCCCATATCCCCTTCCTCTTGAGCCTCCATCCCATCCTCCCTAACCCACCCCCCTAGATCATCACAAAACACCGAGCCGATCTCCCTGTGCTATGCTGCTGCTTCCCACCAGCCAACTGTTTTACATGCAGTAGTGTATATATGCTGATGCTACTCTCACTTTGCCCCAGCTTTGCCCTCCCACCCTATGTCCTCAAGTCCATTCCCTATGTCTACCTCTTTATTCCTGCCCTGCAACTAGGTTCATCAGTACCATTTTTTTTTTTTAGATTCCATATATATGTGTTAGCATACAGTATTTGTTTTTCTCTTTCTGACTGACTTCACTCTGTATGACTCTAGGTCCATCCACCTCACTACAAATAACTCGATTTCATTTTTTTTATGGCTGAGTAATACTCTATTGTATGTGTCACGTCTTCTTTATCCATTCATCTGTCGATGGACATTTAGGTTGGTTCCATGTCCTGGCTATTGTAAATAGTACTGCAATGAACACTGTGGTACATGACTCTTTTTGAATTATGGTTTTCTTAGGGTATATGCTCAGTAGTGGAATTGCTGGGTCATATGGTAGTTCTATTTTTAGTTTTTTTTAACACATCTCCACACCATTTTCCATAGTGGTTATATCAATTTACACTCCCACCAACATAATTAAATGAAATAGAAACAAAGAAAACAATAGCAAAGATCAATAAAACTAAAAGCTGGTTCTTTGAGAAGATAAACAAAATTGATAAACCCTTAGCCAGACTCATCAAGAAAAAAAGGGAGAGGACTCAAATCAATAAAATTAGAAATGAAAAAGGAGAAATCACAACTGACACCACAGAAACACAAAGGATTATAAGATACTACGACAAACAACTATAGGCCAATAAAATGGACAATCACAAGAAAATGAACAAATTGTTGGAAAGGTAAAACTTTCCAAGACTGAACCAGGAAGAATTAGAAAATATAAACAGACCCAACACAAGTAATGAAATTGAAGCCATAATTAAAAATCTTCCAAGGGCTTCCCTGGTGGCGCTGTGGTTGAGAGTCCGCCTGCCGATGCAGGGGACACGGGTTTGTGCTCGGTCCGGGAAGATCCCACATGCCGCAGAGCAGCTGGGCCAGTGAGCCATGGCCACTGAGCCTGCACGTCCGGAGCCTGTGCTCCGCAACGGGAGAGGCCACAACAGTGAGAGGCCCGTGTACCGCAAAAAAAAAAAATCTTCCAAGAAACAAAAGTCCAGGACCAGATGGCTTCACAGGCGAATTCTATCAAACATTTAGAGAAGAGCTAACACCCATTCTTCTCAAACTCTTCCAAAATACTGCAGAGGGAGAAACACTCCCAAATTCATTCTATGAAGCCACCATCACCCTGATACCAAAACCAGAAAAAGATTATCACAAAAAATAAAATTACAAACCAATGTCACTGATGAACACAGATGCAGAATCCTCAACAAAATACTAGCAAACAGAATCCAACAGCACATTAAAAGAATCATACACCATGATCAAGTGGGATTTATCCCAGGGAGGCAAGGATTCTTCAATATATGCAAATCAATCAATGTGATACACCAGATTAACAAATTAAGGAATAAAAACCATATGATCATCTCAATAGATGCAGAAAAAGCTTTTGACAAAATTCAACACCCATTTATGATAAAAACTCTCCAGAAAATGGGCATAGAGAGAACCTACCTCAACATAATAAAGGCCGTTTATGACAAAACCACAGCAAGCATCATACTCAATGGTGAAAAACTGAAATCATTTCCACTAAGATTAGGAACAAGACAAGGATGTCCACTCTCACCACTCTTATTCATCATAGTTTTGGAAGTCCTAGCCACAGCAATCAGAGAAGAAAAAGAAATAAAAGGAATACAAATTGGAAAAGAAGAAGTAAAACTGTTACTGTTTGCCAATGACATGACACTGTAAATAGAAAATCCTAAAGATGCCACCAGAAAACTACTAGAACTAATCAATGAATTTGATGAGGTTGCAGGATACAAAATTAATGCACAGAAATCTCTGGCATTCCTATACAGCAACAACGAAAAATCAGAAAGAGCAATTTATGAAACACTCCCATTTACCACTGCAACAAAAGGAATAAAATACCCAGGAATAAATGTGCCTGAGGAGGCGAAAGACTTGTACTCATAAAACTATAAAACACTGATGAAAGGAATCACAGATGACATAAACAGATGGAGGAATATACCATGTTCTTGGACTGGAAGAATCAATATTGTGAAAATGAATATACTACCCAAGGTAATTTACAGATTCAATGCAATCCCTATCAAACTACCAATGGCATTCTTCAAAGAATTAGAACAAAAAAATTTACAGTTCATATGGAAACGTGGAAGACACCAAATATCCAAAGCAATCTTGAGAAAGAAAAATGAAGTTGGAGGAATCAGGCTCCCCCGACTTCAAACTATACCACAAAGCTACAGTAATCAAGGCAGTATGGTACTGGCACAAAAACAGAAATATAGATCAATGGTAAAGGAGAGTAAAGTTTTTATGAGTAAAGTACAGTTAATGATAAAAAACTGGAAAATGTCTGTTGGGGTCAAATTTCTCATTCTTGAAAGCCAGAAGGAAGACATGCCACAGTGAAAAAGGTAGAGTGAAATTGGGAAGTAAACAAACTCTGAAGCTTACTCTCTCTGAAAGAAGTATAGACTCCAGGAATCCATGTTGGATGAAATAAAATCTATCACTAGATATGTTACAAACTGTAATAAGAAAGTTTGAATACAGTTCTAGCAAAGATTTCCCAATCTCCATCCCATGTAACTACTTTCATAAGTAAATTAACAATATAATCATTTCTCAAGGTATACTGAAAGTATAAGACAAACAGGTATGCTCAAGGAAAATTAATCATAATGTATCAAGGGTCATATGTTAAACATAATCAAGATGAAAGAAAAAGAAATGAGACCTAATGCTCCAGACAAAATAAATAAAATAAAATTCAGAGGGAAGAATGTGCAAAAGCAGCATAAAAAATACAATCTGTGATGTTGGTCAAATGCTACAAAATTTTAGTTATGCTAGTTGAATATGTCTGGAGACGTAATGTACAGCATGGTGATAATAGTTAATAGTACTGTACTATATATATACTTGAAATTTGCTAAGAAGATAGATCTGAAATCTTCTTAATGTGTGTGCACGCACACACACACAGTAACTAAGTAGAGGTAACATATTTTAATTAGTTGGATTGTAGTGATCATCCCACAATGTATATGTATATCAAAATATCAAGTGTGGGCTTCCCTGGTGGCGCAGTGGTTGAGAGTCCGCCTGCCGATGCAGGGGACACGGGTTCATGCCCTGGTCCGGGAAGATCCCATATGCCACAGAGCAGCTAGGCCTATGAGCCATGGCCGCTGAGCCTGCGCGTCTGGAGCCTGTGCTCCGCAACGGGAGAGGCCACAACAGTGAGAGGCCCGTGTACTGAAAAAACAAAAAAAAATCAAGTTGTACACCTTAATATATACAATTTTGATATGTCAATGATATCTCAATCAAACTGTAAGTAAGTAAAAAAATAAATAAGACATTTCCTGGAAATTAACTGGAAGAAAACATAACCAAAGCAACAGCAGAATATCTCCTAGGCAAACTTTGTAATGTAAAAAGAAGTCAACACGAACCTGAATTTAAAGGTGCAAAAAAGATAATAAAATGACATGATAAAATAAAGGAAGACTAGAGAGTTAAGGAAACTTAGGCCAAAGTAACACAATCACAGAATTAATTAAATTAGAAAAAGCATGAAACAGAACAAAGATGGTAAAAAGTCGAATCACTAACAGAGGAAAGGCTTGTTATAATCACAGTTAATATGGACTTTAAAATGAAAATTTATGTGTAAGTAATAACTTTTGAACAATGGAGAACAAGTTAAGATGATCTAATGTAAGAATAATATCTGTAAAGTTAAGAAAGACAAAATATTCCAATATATAATACAGAAAATTTTCCCTGAAAAAAAGAAATACTGAAAATTGAGAAAGCCCACTTTATTTCATGAAGAATTTATTCAGAAGATCAACACCAAGAATATCCTTATTAAATCACAAAACATTAAGGAACAAGCACAAATTTTTTAAGCTTCCAGGCAGTAAATGCAAGTCATCTATGAGAAAGAGGGAGAAAAAATCTGTCTGGCCTCAGGCTTCTCCACAGAATTAGTTAATGCTAGAAAAACATGGAATAATGCCTACAAAACTTTGAAGGAAAGATATTCTGAACCATGAATCTGATCTCTAGCCAAGATGTACTCAGCAATGCCACAGGCCTTTGATATCTAAGAACTCAAGGAATAGAGCACAATAACCTCTTCCTGAAAAAATTACTTGTTAATAAAATCCAGCCAACCAGGTCAAAACAAAGAACTCATGAATGGAGGATTAGGCAAGCTGTGCATCCATTCATACATAGAAGGAAAACTAAACTGTGGAATTTATAGTTTCAGAGCAAAATGTAAATGTTATAAACCTTAACAATGTAAAAATAATGAAACTATGAAAATTGTTGGGAGGAGATCTTGTGATAAACAAACATTTATTACAAATTCAATAAGTCTCTCAATTTTACTTCCACGTCACTTCATTCTCTTAAAATGGAACTAAAATAGAAATGAATACTTCTTATTAAGAAGTACCATGGATAGTATAATTCTTTTTTTTAAAATTAATTAATTAATTAATTAATTAATTAATTTGGCTGTGTTGGGTCTTCGTTTCTGTGTGAGGGCTTTCTCTAGTTGCGGCAAGCGGGGGCCATTTTTCATCGCGGTGTGCAGGCCCTTCACTGTCGCGGCCTCTCTTGTTGTGGAGCACAGGCTCCAGACCCGCAGGCTCAGCAGTTGTGGCCCACGGGCCTAGCTGCTCTGCGGCATGTGGGATCTTCCCAGACCAGGACTCAAACCCGTGTCCCCTGCATTGGCAGGCAGACTCTCAACCACTGCGCCACCAGGGAAGCCTGATAGTATAATTCTATTTTATAAAGTTATCTATTCATTCAATCTGAACATTATTCTAAAGAGATTTCTGGAAGAGTATTTATAATGTCAATGGTAGCTATTTCTGAGGGTGGGATTTTGAGTTTCCTTTGCTACATATTGCTTGAATTCTTTAAAATGAGAATAAACCATTTTCATAACAATATGGCCACTATTCTACATATAAAACAGTATTAAAGAAAGCTAGAGTAATGCATTTATACTAAGAAAGACAAGAGAAAGTCCCTAAAGGTTTTTAAGTTGAGAGGTAATACAATAATGCCCTTAAGAAAGATTAATTTGAAGGGAGTAGGGACAAAAGGCAAGAATAACAACTGCAAATATTGATAAATGATCACAAGCTTTCCAAGTCTAGATTAATGGGAGACTAATGATACCATTCATCTGAAGTATGAATTTCAGGAAAGGCAAATGATTTGGGATACAGGGGTGGTGACCTGATGAGTTTCACTGGATACAATCATCAAGCAATAGGTAACTGAGTCTAGAGCTTCATTGAGAGGGTGGGGTTAAAATGCAGATCTAGGAGTCACTACAGAGAGGACAGCTGAAGCAAGGAGAATGATTGTGATATTCAAGGAAAGGAATAAATGAAGTGGACTGAAGGCAGTAACATTTAAGCAGCAAAAGAAAAAGGGAAGATAGTAAAGCACTGGTTAGGAAAGCAGAAGGAAAACCAAGATAGCGCAGAAGAAAGTGTTCTAGAAAAAAATACATAACAGTGTTGATAATGAACAGATCCAGAAAAGGCTTTTAAACATAGTGATAACAGAGTAACATTCTGAAAGGAAAGTACAGTATAGCATAGAGGAAAAATGGTGTCATAAGGAATTCAAGAAGACAGGAGTGATGAGGTAGTGGAAATGAGCACAGAC
Source organism: Grampus griseus (assembly GCF_964374135.1). NCBI lineage: Eukaryota > Metazoa > Chordata > Mammalia > Artiodactyla > Delphinidae > Grampus > Grampus griseus. The sequence goes on along the minus strand of NC_139018.1, from coordinate 118,678,636 downwards.
AGCTCTTTTTAGGAATCTAGTGATTTCCAAAAGGAAAGAGTAGGTAATCTATAGAACAGGTGGAAGTAGTCAGTCTAGAGGAAGAAAGCAAAGGAGCAGGCACAAGAAGATAACTGATGAAGCAAATTTTAAAAGCAGGCAAGAGGACACAGCACAAGGAAAAGGCTACTGCCATAAATAAGGAAAAAGATGTCTTTTCCTCAAAAAAAATCCCCAAAACCCTGTAATTATGAGTAGACACATTGCATCTGAAAAGCTATCAATGAGACCATTAAGAAACTGAAAATAAAAGCCATTTTATACTATTAAATAAATGATAAAATCGTGTGCTGAATAACTCTGCCTGTAATAATAATCACTAACAACTAAATAGTAGATCACTTATTTTCAATCATCTGTGTATCCAAGAAAGAACTAAGACATTTGAGAAGACTTAATTTATGCCAAGAACTCACAAAAAAAGTATATGTGGAAAAAATATCTTACACAGGACTGAAATAAATATATTTGGTATGTCTCAAGGACATATTCTTAAGTTCTAGTGGAACTTAAGTATATTTTAAATCACTGGATTATTAGAACTTCTGGATTAGTAATAAAACAACAGAAATGCATTAGGGACTTAAGGAAAAGTTAGGAAGTGGAACACAAATAGGATGTGGCATTCTATGAAACTGTAATATTTTACAGAGTATTTACAGCATACCAAGGATGGCATTAACTGCTTCACAATACGCACAACCTAATTTAATCCTTTCAGCAATTCTTTGAGATGTAGGTAAGATTATTCCTATTTTACAGATCAACAAATAGGCTGAGAGGCTAAAATAACACCCAAGACCATTCAGCTACTATGTGGTAGAGTCAGGACCTGAATCCAAATTTATCTAACTCCAGAGACTTCAGTCCTCACTATTATGATGAAAAATTACTTTTGAAGAAGGAGCAACTGTTTGACATATGTGGAACCAAATTTCCTGATCATAAAAATCACCTGGGGGGCTTATAAAAAAATAAAGCTCCTCAGGGGCCACTCTAGCATTACTGAAAAAAACCTGCAAAGCTTGGAAATCTCTCTTTTTAACAACTCATATTACTGTTATAATCAGGCAAGACTGGGAAATATTGGCACGTGATAAAACCAAAGGTAGGAGGAGGTTTTGTCTCATAGATTAAAATGTCTGGGGATGAAAGTAATCGGCAATGTTTCACACAAACTTTTAAGATATTTATGTAATTATACTAAGAACAATTCATTCATAAAATATTTAAATGAATGAGAGAACAAGCAAAAACTAGATTGTCTATTTTTATTTTCTTTGTAGATATAATACATTTCAAAAGAGGGTTTCAGAGATTATCGAAGAGAAAGCAATGAAAATTAAGAGAACCAACAGGGCAGCAGTTGGTAGCAGGGTTTTAAAGCAGAATTTCATATCAGCAAAAATCTTAGTACAGACTGTTAACTCAGTGAACCTGGATTATTAAGAATTTTTAAAACTGAAAATGGTAGCTGATATCTTTATGTAAAAACAACCAGCAGTCAACCACTTACCTTGACGGAAATTATTTAAACTATAGTTTGGGTTAATATGTTTATAGGAGCCACTTTGGTTTAATGAGATTATAATGAAAGTAAATATATTAGGCAATTAGACAGATCAAAATTCATACAAGTCATATAAAAAAAGACCATAAAATGAAAATACTAAATCAATAATAAGAACAGTGGTAAAAGCATAGGCTTTGGAACCACAAACATCAGGATTTTAATTCCGACTGTGTGACCATCAACAATCTGCCTTCAGACTGCTCCTCTAAAATATAAAAATAATACATAGTTCAGAATTTCCACTTCCAGCTATGATGGAGTAAGAGGGTCCAGATGCACCCTCCCACCTTAAACAACTAAAAAATTAGACAAATGTATAAAATATATGAAATGCAATTAATGTAACACAGCAAATATCAAAAGAACAAAGGACAAAACCACATTATTCTTGCAATAGATGGAGAAAAAGGATTTGACAAAATCCAATACCCCTTCATGATAAAAACACTCAACAAACTAGAAGTAAAAAGGAACTTCCTCAATCTTTGAAGTGTATCTATGAAAACCCCATACCTAACATCATATTTGATGATGAAAGACTAAATGCCTCCCACTCCAAAGATCAGGAACAAGACAAGGATGTCCACTCCTACCACTTCTATTCAGTATTGTATTGCAGGTTGTATCCTGAGCAATAAGCAACAACAACAACAACAAAAATCAAAGCCATCCAGATTGGTAAAGAAGTAAAACTATCTCTAGTTGCAGATGGTATGATCTTGAATATAGAAAATCTTAAGGAATCCACTAAAAAGCTATTACAACTAATGAGCAAGTTCAAGCAAGGTTTCAGGAGATAAGATAAATATATAAAAATCAATTGTATTTCTATACACTAGCAGTAAACAATCTGAAAATGAAATTAAGAAAACAATTCCATTTACAGTCACCTCCAAAAGAGTACAATCAATACTTAGGAATTAATTTAAACAAGAAGGTGAAAGGCTTGTGTGCTGAAAATTAGAAAACACTCCATAAAGAAATTAAGGAAGATTTAAATAAATGGAAAGATATCCTGTGTTCATGGATTGGAAAATCTAATATTATTAAGATGGCAATACTCCCCAAAGCATGGTAAAAATTCAATGCAATCCTAACAAAACTCCAATGGACTTTTTTATGGAAATGGAAAGCTTATCCTCATCCTAACTGCAAGTTGCCCCAAACAGCTAAGACAACATTGAAAAAGAACTAAGTTGGAGGACTATAGTTCCTGATTTCAAAGCTTACTGAAGTGCTACGGTAATCAAAACAGTGTGATACCAGCATAAGGATAGACGTATAGACCAGTGGAACAGAACTGAGAGAAGAGAAATAAACCTGTATACACCTATGGCTAATTGATTTCCAGCAAGTGTGCCAAGACCATTCACTGGGGAAAGAATAGTGTCGTCAAGAAGCAGTGCTTGGACAAATGATATCCACCTGCAAAAGAATAAAGGCAGACCCCCTACCTCATTCTGTATATAAAAATTAATTCAAAATGTATCTATGACCTAAATATAAAAGCTAAAACCATAAAACTCTTAGAAGAAAACATGGAGGTAAATCTTCATGACTTTGAATTTCGCAATAATTTCTTAGCACAAAAAGTACAAAAAATAAAACAAAAGATAGATAAATTGGACTTCATCAACATTAAAAACTTTTGTGCAAAGAACATTATCAACAAAGTGAAAAGGTAACCTACACAGTGTGAGAAAATATCTGCAAATTATATATCTGATAAAGGACTAGTATTGAGAATATACAAAGAACTCTTACAGCTGAACAACAAAAAGACAAACAGCCCAATTTAAAAAAATGAGCAATGGACTTTGAATAGACTTTTTTCTAAGGAAGATATACAAATAGCCAATAAGCACATAAATATATGCTCAATATTGTTAGTCATTAAGGAAATGGACAGATTCCTAGAAAGACACAAATTACACAAGAGAAACAGATAATATGAATAGCCCTATGTATATAAAAAAATGGAATTTTTATTTAAAAAACTCATCCACAAAGAAAACCTCAGGCCCAGACGGCTTCATTGGTAAATTCCACAAAAAATTTAAGGAGGAAATTGTACCAGTTCCACATAAACTACTTTAGAAAACTGAAGAGGATGGAAACCTTCCCAAGTCACTTTAGGAGGCCAGCATATTCTGTTACCAAAAGCAGACAAAGACATTATAAGAAAAGAAAAAAAAAGATCAAAATCCCTCACAAACATTGATGCAAAAATTCTTAAAATTTTAGCAAACGAAGCACACCAAAATATAAAACTGATATTATATCATGACCATGTGAGCTTTATCCCAGAATTGCAGTTACTTTGGTATCCGACAATCAAATACTGAAATTCACCATTTTAAGATCTTAAAAAAACACATAATATCATCTCAATAAATGCAGAAAAAGCAGGTAACCAAATTCAAAGTCCATGGTAAAAAAATTTTAGTAACTAGGAATAGAAGGGAAGTTCCTCAATCTGATAAAGAACATCTATGAAAGATCTACAGCTAATATCACACTTAATGGTGAAAGACTGAACGCTTTCTTCCTAAAATTAGGAGCACGGCAATGATATTGGTTCTCATCATTAATCAACACTGTGCTAGTACTGGTTAATGCAATAAAGGGAGATTTAAAAATGAAAAACATACAGGAAAAGAAGTAATAAAACTAGAACTAGTAGGTTTAGCAGGGTTGTAGCATATAAGGTAATACACTAAAATCAAATGTGTTTCTATAAGTTAGCAGCAAACAATTAGAAACAAATTTAAAACAAGATACTATTGACAAGAGCATTAAAAATATGAACTGCAGGTAAATTTCATAAAATATATACAAACCAAAATAAATGGAGATATATGCCATCAGACATATGGTTCAGAATACTCAATATCATTAGGATGACAAGTCTCCCCCAGATTAATGTATATATTCAATGCAATTCTAATCAAAATACAGGCAGGCCTCTTTTGGGCAGGAGGAGTAGAAATTCATAAGCTGATCCTATAAATTACATGGAAATGCAAAGAACCTAAAAGAGCAAAAGTAGTTTTAGAAGAAAATAAAACTTAAGGATTTATACTTGATTTCATGACTTATTATAAAGGTACAGTAATGAAGATAAAGTTGTATTTATAAAGATAAATGTAACAGAATAGAAAATTAGAAATAGACCCACACATATATAGCCAATTGCTTTTCAACAAGGTCTAAGGCAATTCATTATACAAAAGATAGTCTCTTTAACAACTGATACTGGAACATTATATAAAATGTTTCATTATATGAAACATTTAGGGTTTCATTATATGAAAAAAATGAACCTCAACCCTACCTCACACCATATAAAAAACTTAACTCAAAATGGAATATAGACCTCACTGTAAAATTTAAAACTTCTAGAGAAAATTTAAGGGAAAATCTTAGTGACCTTAAGTTTATGTAACTTTTTAAAATAGGGTACAGAAAAACATAAAGTATAGAAAAAAAAAGTCTATATGGGACCTTTCCAATTTTTAAAACTTCAAAAGACACTTTTAAGAAAATGAAAAGGCAATCCGTAGACTGAGAGAAAATATTTGCAAAACATAGATACTAATATCTAAAATATACAAAGTCCTCTAAGAAATTCTGCTATTTGCCACAACATGGGTGAAACTGGAGGGTATTATGCTAAGTGAAATAAGCCAGAGAAAGAAAGAAAGATACTGCATGGTATCACTTATATTTGGAATATAAAAGAAAAAGTGCAACTCATCGAAACAGATTTTTCTTTCTGTAGTTGATTTCTAGTTTCATACCATTGTGGTTGGAAAAAATGCTTGACATAATTTCTATCCTCTTAAATCTGTTGAGACTTGTTTTGTGGTCTAGTATGTGATCTATCCTGGAGAACATTCCATGTACACGTGAAAAGAATGTTTATTTTGCTGTTTTTGAATATAATGTCCTATAGATATCTATTAAGTCCAACTAGTCTATTGCACCATTTAAGACCATCATTGCCTTATTGATTTTCTGTCCAGATATGCAACCAACTGAAATGCCCACCAACAGATGAATGGATAAAAAAGATGTGATATATATATATATATATATATATATATATATATATATATATATATACACAATGGACTATTACTCAACCATAAAAAAGAACAAAATTCTGCCATTTGCAGCAACATGGATGGACCTAGAGAACGTTATGCTTAGTGAAGTTAAGTCAGACAGAGAAAGACAGAAACTGTATGATATCACTTATAATTGGAATCTAAAAAATAATACAAATGAATATATATGCAAAACAGAAACAGACTCAGAGATATAGAAAACAAACAAACCAGTGGTAACCAAAGGGAAGAGGGGAGAAGGGAGGGGCAAATTAGGGGTACAGAATTAAGACATACAAACTACTATGTATAAAATAGATAAGCAATAAGGATATATTGCTATTACATGGAATTACAGCCATTATCATGTAATAATTTTAACGGAGTATAATCTGTAAAAATACTGAATCACTATGTTGTACACCTGAAACTAACACAATATTGTAAATCAACTATACTTCAATTCAAAAAACTCAAAGAGCGAGCAAACAGAAAAGTAGTTGCCACAGGCCGGGGGGAGGCAGATAGGAATAGGGAGAGATTGGTGAAAGGGGACAAACTTTTAATTATAAGATGAATGAAATCTAAGCATCTAATGTATAACATGGTAGCTATAGTTGATAACACTGTATTGTATTGATATAATTGAAATAAGCTAACAGGGTAGAACTCAAATGTTCACACACACACAAAAGATAAATATGTGAGGTGATGGATATGTTAATTAACTGGATGAGGGAAATCCTTTCACAATGTATATGTATATCAAATCACCATGTAAATATCTATTTTATTTGTCAACTATATCTCAAAAAAGCTGAAAAAGAGAACTGTGACTAATAACAAAACAATCTAACTTTAAAAAATGAACAAAGATATTTGAACAAACACTGTACCAAATAAGAGCTACAGATAGGAAATACACACATGAAAAGATGTTCAAAAAGCAAATTAAAACCACATGACACTATACATAAAGACTAATATGGAATGGTTAGAATTACAGTATGTAACCATGTCAAGTGTTGGTGAGAATGTGGCTAACTAGAACTCTCATCCACTGCTGGTAAGAGTATATAAAGTGTTTCTTTAAAAGTTAAACCTATCATAAGACTCTGCCAATATCAGGTATTTACCAGAGAAAATGAAAGCACACATCTGCACAAAGATTTGTACACGAATTTACACAGCAGCTATATCTATAACAGCCAAAAACTGGAATGAAAACAAATGTCCATCAACAAGTGACTGGATTAACAAACTATGGTATTTCTACACAATGGTATACTTCTCAGCAATGAAAAGGAAATGATACACAACAGCATGGATAAAATTCAAAATAACTATGCTGAATGAAAGATGCCAGGGGAAAGAACACATACTCTATGATTCCATTCATATAAAATTCTGGAAAATGCTAACATCCATAGTGACAAAAAGCAGATCAGCAATTGCGTGGTAACAGAGTTGGAGGAAGGAATGAATTACAAAGAGGTATAAGAAACTTTTGAGGGTGATGGAATTGTTTATTATTTTCATTGTACTGATGGTTTCAGGAATATATATGTCAAAACTCAACAAATTGATGCTTCACATATGTGTTATTTATTGTCTGTGAATTATACCTCAATAAACCTGTAAAAAGTAATACATATCTCACAGGATTATTGTAAGAATAAGATATTGCACATAATAAGTATCAAATGAGCATGTAAAAATGCTGTTATTCTGGCACAGGATAAACATTTGATAAACATTAGCTTCTCGTGTAACAACTGAAAAAGTACTCAAGTAACTAATTCAATGTTCAAAGCACCTAAGTTATACCTTAGCTTCTTCCTCTTGTGCTTTTTTAACAATTGCTTGTAACTGCACCTCTCGTTTAAATTCAGCATGAAGTAATTTCTCTTCCATCATCCTACGTCGTTGGTCTAGTAACTCTTCTTTCCACTTCCGGACATCTTTCTCCTATATGCAATGAATTATCACATCATTAATTTCAGCATACATAGTCACTTGACAAGAAGTGCAAACAGATAAACAGCTTAGGAATTATAAAGTCAAGAATGTGGAAAGACCTAAAGGATCATGACTAATGATTACGAACACAGTCTATGGAGCCAGACTGATGAGTTCATAATCTACCATGGTCACTTGTTAGATATATAAACTGGGCAACTTTTTTAGCCTATGTCTCAGTTTCCTTATCTATAAAGAGAAAAGTAGTAGTACCTAACTCATAGGTTTTCAAGATTGAGTGAATATATGTAAACTCTTAGAACAGTACATTAGACATTGCTCAAGAGAAATATTTGCTGTTATTATTATACTGCACTATGAGCACACTTAAAATAAAAATAGTGTATATGTCTTATCCTTATAAACATTAATGGCTCTATAACCCAAATTCAAGACAGATAATTTTATCCTAGAAATTGAAAAAAAGGTGAGAAGTCTGAAAAATAAATATTTGCATTAGAAACATTCTCTGAAGGAACAGAGAGTTTTGACTATAGAAGAATAATTACGTTAGCTCCCTTTACTTCCTTAAAACAATATCAAATAGAAGTAAAAGACTTGTCCTGTGCTCCAAGAAATCAGAACCTGCACCAGCAATAAGAATAAATTATAGAAAATCAATGTTGGCTCAACATGAATGGGAAGAAAACTAACATTTCAGTTGAATTTCATCTATATAATAATGTATTTAACCACCTAAAAAAGTATGATGCAGAAACAGTACTGGATTAGGAGCTAGGAACAGGTCCTTAAAGCTCTAGCTCTGCAAATTATTGGTCATGTGATATTGGTAACTAGCTCTGCAAATTATTGGTCATGTGACATTAGAAACAGCCCTTAGCCTCTCCTAGATTCAGTTTTCACATCTATAAAATGGGGTTCAGGGGGACTTTCCTTGTGGCGCAGCGGCTAAGAATCCGCCTGCCAATGCAGGAGACATGGGTTCGATCCCTGGTCTGGGAAAATCCCACATGCCACGGAGCAACTAAGCCCATGCACCACAACTACTGAGCCTGCGCTCTAGAACCCGCGAGCCACAACTACTGAGCCCGCACACCACAACTACTGAAGCCTGCGTGCCTGGAGCCTGTGCTCCACAACAAGAGAGGACATCGCAGTGAGAAGCCCGTGCACTGCAACGAAGACCCAAGGCAGCCAAAAATAAATAAATAAAATAAAATAAATTTTTTAAAAAATGGGGTTCAGGATCTGTTCAACTCTGTGTGCCTCACAGAGGTATTGTGGTGATCAGATGAGACCATATATGTATAGAATAGTGTTGAAACAATAACTCATTATATAAATGGAAGGTGGGATTTATCATTTAATAATTGAAGGGATACCTACATTGATGGGAAAATTAAACCAAAGAACCTCTAACGTCTTGTACAATTTCAAGAATTTACTATTTTGGGGCTTCCCTGGTGGCGCAGTGGTTGAGCCTGCGTGTCCGGAGCCTGTGCTCCACAACAGGAGAGGCCACAACAGTGAGAGGCCCGCGTACCGCAAAAAAAAAAAAAAGAATTTACTATTTTGTTTGCATGAGTATCTGGAGATTATATTATATAGTGAGAAAATAAAGTATATAATTTTATTTGTATTAAAAATACAATAAGAAGGGAAATTATAATTGTGTTAGAACATTTTTCTAAAGCTTAAAATGAAATAATATATTAACTCTTATAGAGCCCCATGAATGGAGACTGTTTTTCATATTTGATCTATTCAATCTAAATGATTAAAATCTTGATTAAAATGATTAAATTCTTGAGATTCAAGTAAAGAGAAAAATTACAGATTTTCTTCCTTTCCCAGCCAACTTGTCCACTGTACTAAGGAGAATCTTATGCCACCTCATTTTTACATTCAAATTATTTGGTCCAATTGTTTTCCCCAATTTTAAAACAAACATAAGTAATGCAAATATTTTTAACCTAGGCATATTAGTCCTCCTTTCTAGGACCAGAAAGTAACAAGGAGTTCACCTATACTATAACGGTTACCTATCTTCTGTCATGCTATGTTAGGTATATGTAGTTCACAGACTTCAAGATGGCTCCAAATGATCCCAGCCACCTGGTATTCAGACCCTTGTGTTTTTCCCTCCAACACTGTATCAGGTTCGTGACCAACACAATTCAGCAAAAGTGATGGTATATCACTTCCAAGATTAGGTTATAAAAGACAGTGCAGCTTCCATTTTGGCAGCTCACTTGTTCATTCTCTCTCTTTCTCGTCTTCTCTCAGATTACTCTGTGGGAAAGGTAGGAGCCATGTTATAAGAACATCAGGCTATGGAAAGACCCACATGGCAGGATACTGAGGTCCATAACCAACAGCTAAAGAGGAATCCAGGCCTGCCAATAACCATATGAGAGTTTGGGAGTGGATCCTTCAGCTCCAAATGACTGCTGCCCCAGACAACAGCTTGACTGCAACCTCAGGAGAGACTCTGAACAAAGAAATAACAACACAAGCCACTCCTGGTTTCCATGCCCAAGAAACTGTGAGCAGTTGTTTTAAGTGAAAATGTGTGTTGTTTTAAGCTGCTAAGTCTTGAGGCCCTTTGTTACACAGCACACATACCTAATACAGTACTCATGTCTGTCAGGTGTAACTAACAATAAGAATGACCATATGCTGAGCAACAGCCACCCGAGCACCACGCTACTGTTTTACTTGCCACTTTCATCATCACAACTGGTTAACAATGATAATTGTCATTTTATGGATAAAGAAATTAAAAGGCAGTATTGTTATGTAATTTGCCCAGGGCATCATATCCTATTATGTGGTTCAAACCAGGATTTCACCTGATTGGCCATCTCCAGAGCCCATGTTCTTTCCACTACATCACACTAACCAGAAGTTACACTGCTCTAAATACTCCAAGAATCTCTTCCATAAATCTAATTAGTGCCCTACTTATTCAAATCTGATCATCTCAAGCTCAAAACTGTCCTACCAATTCATTGAACACTTTGCACAAGACTACCCCAAGGAAACCTCCACTGAAAATGGCAAAAGACAACGCGCAGCTTTAATAATCCATGTGAACTCAGCAAAACATCAATTTACCAGCTTTTTTAGGAATGACAAATTCTGTTTTCTTTCTTTAACAGGTAGCTTTCTGTAACTCAGTAGATAGAAATGCTTTTGTTTCCTAGTAAATTTATTTTTATTGTTCTTTTAGCTTCTCTCGAACCAGAAGAAGTCAAGTTGAAAATAAGCCCATTAATTTAAGGCAATCATACTTCCCTAAAAATTAAAAACTCACCCTTTCTAACAATTTCTGAAGCTTTAATGTTTTCTCTTCACGTAACTTTTCCCTTAGCTGCTGTGCTTTCATTTGTTTTTCTTCATGTTTCTTCTTAGATTCTGCAATTGTTCTATTAATACAAACAAATGGACAAGAGACACAAATGTTTACATGATAAAGTCAGTAATATCTTCTTTAGTCTTCAAAGTTCTTAAAATAAATATAAAAAATATACAAAACTAACTTTGGCCTAAAATTTCACAGAAACATTGTCACTTTTCAATGGATCTGGAAATGTCTTGAATAATGTACCTTAAAATAGTATGTAGTAACTCCATTTAATAGTCAAGAACATCTAGTTCCCTTCCTGTGAAACATTTCAAATTAATTTTCAAAGGCCAGACCTTTTACGAGATGGTGAGGAAAGTTTTTCATGCATGTGAATTCCATGTCCTGGAGGTCTAGCAGGTTCCTCCTCTACAATATCCCCCCAGGATGTATTTTGGCGCCAAGATTCACGAGCTGTTTTCAGAAAAAAGAAAACTGCTATTGCTTAACCACATAATTCTATAAAACCAACATTTGAGAACAGACTTTTAAAAGGCATCCCACTCTTATTTATTTTACACAAAAACCCCAAGTAATAAGATAATCTATTTTATACCCCTCTACCTATACATACAACACACACACACACAAACATACAAACATGTAATACCTTCATAATCTGCAAGGACATCGTTCCAATCCATAGACATACCACAGAAAGATACACTTCCACTGCCCATGCTGGCCTAAAATGTAGTAAGAAAAATTGAGTAACAAATATTTGAACCAATTATAACCTTATAAAATGAACTATATATGAAATTTTTCTACCTATTGCTCATATATTTCATTTAGCAAACAGTCCAAAACCAGAAAAAAGTTACATACCTCTTACAGTCACAATAATTACCAAGTTAAAAATACCACAGCCTATACGTTTTAAGAGGAAGACTAACCTACGTGCCATTAACAGCAGAGACAAGCCAAGTAATTTTAAAAGAAAACTACTGGGTTTAAACTATTACTACATAAATTCTGACATATTTAGAGCATACATCAGAAAAGCTAAAAAGTATTTGTTGGGCATTAAAATTTAATAGGATAACATAGCAAACATTCATGATACTTTTATTCTTTAAGAAATCCCTCTCATCAACATATATATCCTGAGCGCCTAGTGATAGCAAGGCAATGTATCATTTGCTTTTTATTAGCAGAAGGAAAGATGTATCTTTGACTCTTCTTCAATCTGTACAATTATAATCTGAGTAATGTTACGTATTTACTTACTCTGAGATTCATTTTCTTGATGTGTAAAATGAGAAAACAACTTCCAACTTGTCAATTGCATTATATATAAAAACACTTAGTAATGGTAAAGTGCTTAAAAAAAAACTTGCTATTGTTTATCGTATAAGTCTCAATCACCCAGAGAATAAAAATTCTAAAAGCTCACAGAAAAATCACTGTCGTTGTCAGTTTCAATATTGATATCATTGTTTTCTTCAGCTTCAATTTCTCTAGTTAACTGTTCCTCTTCAGCAATAGCACTAGCAATGGCTTCTTCATTGGCCTTTTCTAGACGATCTGCTAGCTCTTCCTTTTTAGCAAGAACTTCTGCCATAGACTATAAAGTGAAAAACAAAATCAGTTGACTGGAAAGTTAAGTAAGTATTTCTTTATGTTCTAATCATAAATAGTATATATAAAAATAGCATTGATCTAGAATTATAAAACTTGGGGTCCAGTTATATGACTCGGAAATTTCTTAAAAGCAAAAGACTATTTTATATTCCATAAAATGATACAATAATCCATGAGACCTTTTTACTAAACTGCTGTGTATGACAAACTGTGAAGTTGTATAAATAATAGTTATTGTTATTAATAATAAACTGTGAATTTCATTTGAGCACCAAAATTCAAAACATTTACAGGTCAAATATTTGAAAAACCAAAGAAAAACATTATACTTTAAAGGGAATATAAAAAAAAATTATGCCGTACTGGTGATGACACTTTCCGAACATATATACCTTACTTAAAATTATGCATTAGAATTATGTAATACAAATATATGCATCAGAATTATTAATTAATAAATCCCTATAAAAAGCTAAATATGCATATTATAAACCCTAAAGCAAACAGTGAAATAACAAATATTTATGGCTACTAAGCCAAAAAAGAAGATAAATTATAAAAGAAAATTAATCAAAAAGATGGGAGAAAAAGGAAAAAGGGGATGAAGAACAGATGAGTCAAAGAGAAAAACAATAAGATGATAGATTTAAAGGAACCATATTAATAATCACATTACACGGAAATAGAGACTCAAATTGGATAAAAGCAAGACCCCAAACCACATGCTGCCTATACGAAACCTAATTTAAATATGAGAATATAAACAGATTACAAATAAAAGAGCTACCATACTAACACTAACCAAAAGAAAGTTGAAGTACTAATATCAGACACAGTAAATTTCAGAGCAAAAAATATGACAAGGGATAAAGAAGGTCATTTCATAATGATAAACTGTTAATTCACTAAGAAGACAAAACAATCCTAAAGGTTTATGAACATAATAATAGATCTTCAAAATGAAAGAAGCAAAAACTGATAGAATTACAAAACAAAATAAACTTAACGGGAACGTAAAATGATGCAGCTACTTTCGAAAACAGTCTGATAGTTTCTCACAAAGGTTAAATGTAAAGTTACCATACGACCCAACAATCCCATTCCCAGATGTATACTCAGGAGAAACGAAACCATATGTTCACACAAAAACTTGTACACAAATATTTAAAGCAGCATTATTCATAAATTCCAAAAAGTGGAGAAAACCTAAATGTCCATCAACTGATGAATGGATAAAATATGGTATATTCTACAATTTTCAATCAGTGGAATATTATTTGGGCATAAAAAGGAATGAAATACTGATACAGGCTAAAACACGAATGACCTTGAAAACAATATGCCTAGTGAAAGAAACCATTTACAAAGACCACATATTGTATTCCACTTCTATGAAATGTCCAGAACAGGCAAATCTATAGAGACAAAAGACAGATTAGTGGTTGTATAGGGCTGGGTGGGTGGGGTGAAAGGGAGGACTGCTGCTGGGCACTGGGTTTCTTTTTGTAGTGATGGAAGTGTTCTAAAACTAATTATGGTGATGTCTGCACAACTCTGTGAATATACTAAAAAACACTGCACTGTACACTCTAAATGGATAAACTGTATGCTATGTAAATTATATCTCAATAAAGTTGGCTTAAAAAAAGTAGCCCCACAGATATATGCAGAGATTTCAATACCCCTCTCTCAACTGATAGAACAAGTACAGAAAATTGGCAAAGGAAACCTGAACAATATTATCAACAAAACTGACCTAGATATTTTCCCAAGAGAAATGAAAACATATGTTCAAAACAAAGACAAACGTTCATGGTGCCTTTATTCATAATAGAGAAACTGGCAACAACTCAAACATCTGTCAACAATTGAATGGATGAACATACTGAGTTACATGCATACAACAGAGTACTCCTAAAGACAATAAAAGAAGAAGGAACTATTAATATACACAACTACATGGATGAATCTCAAAATAATTATGCTGAGTGAAAGAAGCTAAACAAAGATTACACTATTCCATATACAGAAATTTCTTAAAATGCTAATTAATATGTAGTAACAGCAGAATAGTGATAACCCTGGGAAGGGGAAACAGGGAAGCGCAGAAAGGAGGGATTACAAAAGAGAAAGTGAAAACTTTTGGAGGCAATCGATACTTTCATTATCTTGATTATAGTGATGATTTCACAGGTATAAACACATGTCAAAATATATCAATGTGTATATCTTAAATATGTGAAGTTTACTGAAAATCAATAACACCTCAATAAAGGTATTAAAAATGCAAGTGCTTGCGCTTCAGCTTATTACTGAATTGGTCTGGAGTGGAGCCTAGACATGGGTATCCTTCTTAAAGCTTCCCCTCCCCACTTCATTTCCCCTGTCGATACTCTGCCCCCTCAAAACATACAAGATTGTCCCTGGGGAAGAGAATGGGGTGAGAGAGTTTAGATGACAGACCATTTCTTTGCATCATAAGCTTTTTCTCTGTAAACGCTAGAATATTATAGAAACTAACTTGTTAAGGTGCCACACAAATATCATACCTAACAATGATTTAAAAAAACTATTAAAGTTAAATATATTTAACTTTGCAGAAAGTAAATTCTCACATAAGCCTATTTCCTTCTCAATTTTATCTTCTCCAGAGAACATTTCTATTTCACCTCTTAAGACCTGAAGAGATTTTAACAGAGTAACAGAGCTTACGGATGAAATAATGACTAAATTATCCATATACAACTTCTACTATTTTCACACTGTGAAATTCAAACACATACCTGCATACATAATCATTTTTTAAATTTCTAAATTTTCATTAAAATTTGTAATTTCAGTAAATCTAAAAAAAATAAATCCATGGTAGCTAGGATTTACATCAGCATATTTTTACAATGGTGGCAAAAGTGGACCTTAAACATAAAGGGTCCTTTATGTTTAATAAATAAATTTTATTATTATAAATTCTTACAGTCATTTTTTGCTTAGGCTTCTGTTAAATAAGAGAACTACAGATTTTTTTAGTTGAACCATGTATGTGACAATACTATATTGAGGGGAAAAAAGAAAACAATTTTCTCAACACTGCAGCAATTCTCTATAACCCTCTATTTAGAACCTAAACAATGACATGCTTATCTAGAGCAACCCACAGAAGTATCTGTGCCAAGACAAATTAAAAACATAAAATTTTCTCCAAATATTAGTTTAGTTAAAATTCCTCTAAGACCTCTAAGGATATGATAATATTCATATGTAAAGCAGAACTTATTTTCCTTCAAGTATGTAAATGTCATTCTCAAAATAACCAAGGGTTTTTAATACTCTACCATAAGCTTATTTTACCTACGTGATCAAAATAAAAATGATGAGAGAAGAATTTTTAAATAATTATTTTATGCTTATTTAACTATAGGATCTTTTTCCTCTTTCGAAATTTGATTCTCATAGAATCCATTTGCAAAATACATAATTTAATATGATAACTAGCTATGAAAACAAAAATATAAATACGACCAATTTCTACCGATACATTAAACCCACTATTTATATGACCGTAAATTAGTTAACCTTTAAAACATTCGCACTAAAAAACCTAAGTTAAAAAAAAGTTGCCCTTTATTCCTTTATAAAGGAATCTAAATATTTGTTGTTCTTATTACTGTAACTCTTATTTTTCCCTTAAACAATCCATATCAAATTTCAACTACCTAATCTTGTTCTCTCTCTAAAATGTATAATTTGGCCTAATATCATCTGCTGGTATCATCTTTCAACATGATGAGGCATTAAATTTAAAAAGAAATTATAGTATACAGTGGCCAATTAAAAACTAAATTTGGAGTGTAGGAGGAGGAACCGAGATGGCGGAGTAGAGGGACATGCTCTCACTCCCTCTTGCGAGATCACCAAAATAACAACTAGCTGCTGGACAATCATCCACAGGAAGACACTGGAACTCACCAAAAAAGATACCCCACATACAAAGACAAAGGAGAAGCCACAATGAGAAGGTAGGAGGGGCACAATCACAGTAAAATCAAATCCCATAACTGCCGGGTGGGTGACTCATAGACTGGAGAACACTTATACCACAGAAGTCCACACATTGGAGTGAAGGTTCTGAGCCCCACATCAGGCTTCCCAACCTGAGGGTCCAGCAACCGGAGCAGGAATTCCTAGAGAATCAAACTTTGAAGCCTAGTGGGAATTGACTGTAGGACTTCTACAGGACTGGGGGAAACAGAGACTCCACTATTGGAGAGCACACACGAAGTAGTGTGTGCATCGGGACACAGGGGAAGGAGCAGTGACCCCAGGGGAGATTGAACCAGACCTATCTGCTTGTGTTGGAGGTTATCCTGCAGAAGCGGGGGTGGGGGGGATGCTGTGGCTCACCGTGGGGACAAGGACACTGGCAGCAAAAGTTCTGGGAAGTACTCCTAGGCTAGAGACCTCCCAGAGTATATCAATAGCCCCACCAAAGAGCCCAGGTAGGCTCAAGTGTTTGGTTGCCTCAGGCAAAACAACCACAGGGAGGGAACCAAGCCCCACCCATCAGCAGTCAAGTGGATTAAAGTTTTACTGAGTTCTGCACACCAGAGCAACAGTCAGCTCTACCCACCAACAGTCCCTCCCATCAGGAAACTTACACAAGCCTCTTAGATAGCCTCATCCACCAGAAGGTAGACAGCAGAAGTAAGAAGAACCACAAATCTGCAGCCTGGGAACAAAAACCACATTCACAGAAAGATAGACAAGATGAAAAGGCAGAGGGCTATGTACCAGATGAAGGAACAAGATAAAACCCCAGAAAAACAACTAAATTAAGTGGAGATAGGCAACCTTCCAGAAAAAGAATTCAGAATAACGATAGTGAAGATGATCCAGGACCTCGGAAAAAGAATGGAGGCAAAGATCGAGAAGATGCAAGAAATGTTTAACAAAGACCTAGAACAATTAAAGAACAAACAAACAGAGATGAACAATACAATAACTGAAATGAAAACTACACTAGAAGGAATCAATAGCAGAATAACTGAGGCAGAAGAACGGATAAGTGACCTGGAAGACAGAACGGTGGAATTCACTGCTGTGGAAAAGAATAAAGAAAAAAAGAATGAAAAGAAATGAAGACAGCCTAAGAGACCTCTGAGACAACATTAAACGCAACAACACTTGCATTATAGGGGTCCCAGAAGGAGAAGAGAGAGTGAAAGGACCAGAGAAAATATTTGAAAAGATTATAGTCAAAAACTTCCCTAATGTGGGAAAGGAAATAGAGACCCAAGTCCAGGAAGCGAAGTGAGTCCCATGCAGGGTAAACCCAAGGAGAAACATGCCGAGACACATAGTAATCAAATTGGCAAAAATTAAAGACAAAGAAAAATTATTGAAAGCAGCAAGGGAAAAATGAAAAATAACATACAAGGGAATTCCCATAAGGCTAACAGCTCATTTCTCAGCAGAAACTCTACAAGACAGAAGGGAGTGGCATGATATACTTAAAGTGATGAAAGGGAAGAACTTACAACCAAGATTACTCTACCAGGTAAGGATCTCATTCAGATTCAATGGAGAAATCAAAAGCTTTACAGACAAGCAAAAAGTATGAGAATTCAGCACTACCAAACCAACTCCACAACAAATGCTAAAGGAACTTTTCTAAGTGGGAAACACAACAGAAGAAAAGGATCTACAAAAACAAACACAAAACAATTAAGAAAATGGTCATAGGAACATACATATCAATAATTACCTTAAATGTGAATGGATTAAATGCTCCAACCAAAAGACACAGGCTTGCTGAATGGATACAAAAACAAGACCCATATATATGCAGTCTACAAGAGACCCACTTCAGACGTAGGGACACATACAGACTGAAAGTGAGGGGATGGACAAAGATATTCCGTGCAAATGGAAATCAAGAGAAAGCTGGAGTAGCTTTGCTCATATCAGATACAACAGACTTTAAAATAAAGAATGTTACAAGAGACAAGGAAGGACACTACATAATAATCAAGAGGTCAATCCAAGAAGATATAACAATTATAATTATATATTCACCCAACATAGGAGCACCTCAATACATAAGGCAACTGCTAACAGCTATAAAAGAGGAAATCGACAGTAACACAATAATAGTAGGGGACTTTAACACCTCACTTACACCAATGGACAGATCATCCAAAAGGAAATAAATACGGAAACAGAAGCTTTAAACGACACAATAGATGAGATAGACTTAATTGATATTTACAGGACATTCCATCCAAAAACAACACAATACACTTTCTTCTCAAGTGTGCACAGAACATTCTCTGGGATAGATCACATCTTGGGTCACAAATCAAGCCTCAGTAAATTTAAGAAAACTGAAATCATATCAAGCATCTTTTCTGACCACAACGCTATGAGACTAGAAATGAATTACAGGGAAAAAAACGTAAAAAACACAAACACATGGAGGCTAAACAATACGTTAATAAACAACCAAGAAATCACTGGAGAAATCAAAGAGGAAATCAAAAAATCCCTAGAGACAAATGACAACGAAAACACGACGATCCAAAACTTACGGGATGCAGCAAAAGCAGTTCTAACAGGGAAGTTTATAGCTATACAAGCCTACCTCAAGAAACCAAAAAAATCTCAAGTAAACAATCTAAACTTACACCTAAAGGAACTAGAGAAAGAATAACAAACAAAACCCAAATTTAGCAGAAGGAAAGAAATCATAAATATCAGAGCAGAAATAAAGGAAACAGAAACAAAGAAAACAATAGCAAAGATCAATAAAACTAAAAGCTGGTTCTTTGAGAAGACAAAATTGATAAACCATTAGCCAGACTCATGAAGAAAAAGAGGGAGAGGACTCAAATGAGTAAAATTAGAATGAAAAAGAAGTTACAACAGACACTGTAGAAATACAAAGCATCCTAAGAGACTACTACAAGCAACTCTATGCCAATAAAATGGACAACCTGGAAGAAATGGACAAATTCCTAGAAAGGTATAACCTTCCAAGACTGAACCAAGAAGAAACAGAAAATATGAACAGGCCAATCACAAGTAATAAAGTTGAAACTGTGATTAAAAATCTTCCAACAGGGCTTCCCTGGTGGCGCAGTGCTTGAGAGTCCACCTGCCGATGCAGGGGACACGGGTTCGTGCCCCAGTCCCGGAATATTCCACATGCCGCAGAGCAGCAGGGCCCGTGAGCCATGGCCGCTAAGCCTGCGCGTCTGGAGCCTGTGCTCCGCAACTGGAGAGAACACAACAGTGAGAGGCCCGTGTACCGCAAAAAAAAAAAAATCTTCCAACAAACAAAAGTCCAGAACCACATAGCTTCAGAGCTGAATTCTATCAAACATTTAGAGAAGAGCTAACACCCACCCTTCTCAAACTCTTCCAAAAAACTGCAGAGGGAAGAACACTCCCAAACTCATTTAATGAGGCCACCATCACCCTGATGCCAAAACCAGAAAAAGATACTACAAAAAAAGAAAATTACAGACCAATATCACTGATGAATATAGATGCAAAAATCCTCAACAAAATACTAGCAAACAGAATCCAACAACACATTGAAAGGATCATACACCATGACCAAGTGGGATTTATCCCTGGGATGCAAGGATTCTTCACTATATACAAATCAATGTGATACACCATATTAACAAATTGAAGAATAAAAACCATATGATCATCTCAATAGATGAAGAAAAGGCTTTTGACAAAATTCAACACCATTTATGATAAAAACACTCCAGAAAGTGGGCATAGAGGGAACCTACCTCAACATAATAAAGGCCATATACGACAAACCCACAGCAAACATCATTCTCAATGGTGAAAAACTGAAAGCATTTCCTCTAAGATCAGGAATGAGACAAGGATGTCCATTCTCACCACTATTATTCAACATACTTTTGGAAGTCCTAGCCACAGCAGTCAGAGAAGAAAAAGAAATAAAAGGAATACAAATTGGAAAAGAAGTTAAACTGTCACTGTTTGCAGATGACAGGATAATATACATAGAGAATCCTAAAACTGCCACCAGAAAACTACTAGAGTTAATCAATGAATTTGGTAAAGTTGCAGGGTACAAAATTAATGCACAGAAATCTCCTGCATTTCCTATACACTGATGATGAAAAATCTGAAAGAGAAATTACAGAAACACTCCCACTTACCATTGCAACAAAAAGAATAAAATACCTAGGAATAAACCTACCTAGGGAGACAAAAGACCTGTATGCAGAAAACTGTAAGACACTGAAGAAAGAAATTAAAGATGATACCAACAGATGGAGAGATATACAATGTTCTTGGATTGGAAGAATCAACATTGTGAAAATGACTATACTACCCAAAGCAATCTACATATTCAATGCAATACCTATCAAGTTACCAATGGCATTTTTTACGGAACTAGAACAAATCATCTTAAAGTTTGTACAGCGACACAAAAGACCCCGAATAGCCAAAGCAGTCTTGAGGGGAAAAAACGGAGCTGGAGGAATCAGACTCTCTGACTTCAGACTATACTACAAAGCTACAGTAATCAAGACAATATGGTACTGGCACAAAAACAGAAGCACAGATCAATGGAACAAGATAGAAAGCCCAGAGACAAACCCACGCACCTATGGTCAACTAATCTATGACAAAGGAGGCAAAGATATACAATGGAGAAAAGACAGTCTCTTCAATAAGTGGTGCTGGGAAAACTGGACAGCTACAGGTAAAAGAATGACATTAGAACATTCTCTAACACCATATACAGAAATAAACTCAAAATGGATTCGAGACCTAAATGTAAGACCAGACACTATAAAATCTTAGACGAAAACATAGGAAGAACACTCTTTGACATAAACCACAGCAAGATCTTTTTTGATCCACCTCCTAGAGTAATGGAAATAAAAACAAAAATAAACAAATTGGACCTAATAAAACTTCAAAGCTTTTGCACAGCAAAGGAAACCATAAACAAGACAAAAAGACAACCCTCAGAATGGGAGAAAATATTTGCAAACGAATCAATGGACAAAGGATTAATCTCCAAAATATATAGACAGCTCATGCAGCTCAATATTAAAGAAACAAACAACCCAATCCAAAAATGGGCAGAATACCTAAATAGACATTTCTCCAAAGAAGACATACAGATGGCCAAGAGGCACATGAAAAGCTGCTCAACATCACTAATTATTAGAGAAATGCAAATCAAAACTACAATGAGGTATCACCTCACACCAGTTAGAATGGGCACCATCAGAAATTCTACAAACAACAAATGCCGGAGAGGGTGTGGAGAAAAGGGAACCCTCTTGCACTGTTGGTGGGAATGTAATTTGATACAGCCACTATGGAGAACTAAAAATAGAATCGAACTAAAAATAGAATTACTGGGCATATACCCCGAGAAAACCATAATTCAAAAAGACACATGCACCCCAATGTTCATTGCAGCACTATTTACAATGGCAAGGTCATGGAAGCAACCTAAATGCCCATCGACAGATGAATGGATAAAGAAGTTGTGGTACATATATACAATGGAATATTACTCAGCCATAAAAAGGAACGAAATTGAGTCATTTGTTGAGACACAGATGGACCTAGAGACTGTCATACAGAGTGAAGTAAGTCAGAAAGGGCTAAATAAATATCGTATATTAACGCATATATGTGGAACCTAGAAAAATGGTACAGATGAACCAGTTTGCAAGGCAGAAGTTGAGACACAGATGTAGAGAACAAACATATGGACACCAAGGGGGGAAATCCGCAGTGGGGTGCAGATGGTGGTGTGCTGAATTGGGCGATTGGGATTGACATGTTTACACTGATGTGTATAAAACTGATTACTAGTAAGAACCTGCAGTATAAAGAAACAAACAAAACCTAATACTAAACTTTCTTTGGGTTATTTGTATGGAAATATGTTAATATAAATGTTTCAGACATTACGTGAAATTTCTAAAAATCTTATATGTTCTGGTATAATGTTATAAGTCATAATTCTAGTTATTACTTTAAAATGTATATCTCAGAAAAAACTAAATTTCCTTGTCAATTGCCAAAAAAAAAACGAACTAAATTTGAATTTTTTCTCAACAACTTTTTATATGTGCCTATTCCTTTTGAAAATTACTTTTTAAACAAACCCAACATGACCTAATCTGAATTATACTCAGGCCAAGTATCTTAATACTAAAATGGGAAGGAGAAAGACATGAGCAGAATTAAATAGTCATCCAAAAACATAAACCTATAAGTAATTTTAAGTCAATGCATTTTTAAAGATTCTGCCATAGGGATGATAAATAAATTTCATCTTAAAGACCAACTCCAAGCAAATGATAATAACTGTCTAAAGTACTCTGTTAAGAGAATTCTTAAAGCTAAGTTCATTAAGCACAATTTCCCATCTATCAGAGTGGTAGATGTTGCATAGAAAACATTATTATGACAGTTTCTTAACATGTGATCAAATCACACACAAAGTGAATGATTTTGAGCAAGTTATTTAATTCTCACAGTCTCATTTCCTTCCTCTACAAAAGAAGAAGAAACTTAACTATATCAAAAGATTGCTATAAGAATAAAAGGTTAAAATGAAATAACATATATCAAATGCTATGTTAAAAAGTGCTTGTAAAGTGTAGAGAAATATACATTACAATTTTTTATTATCGGAGTTTATGTCTCTTTAATATATTTACTCAGAATTTCGATAAGTTGCTCTTACCAAGTTAGCAGCACTCACATTTGAAATATCTGAAGGATCCATTTCACTTTCTATTCTTTCTTTCTCTTCTGAAAATTTGTCTTCACTTGCTTGCAAAGGTGTGTCAGCTTGCTGAGTAACTGAAACACACTCTATATCAATGTGAACGGCAGGTATTTCAGAAGTTTGCACAGAATTGTCTTGTAAGAAACTACTGCCAGAGTTCTTGACATCATCCAGTGTACTCACTGTGAACTAACGAAACATATTACAGATTGAATCAGAGATAATGGAAAATACTCACCAACTTATTTCACTCTAGAAAACCTGATTCTGCTTAACCTATCAACTGTAAAGCAGCAGTTGACTGACAGATGACTCAGTCATTTTTTGGTATGTTTCAAGTATAAGAAGAGAAACCATTAAGCAGCCACAAATTTTATTTGCACATCTACTATGTTTAGGACACCACATAGCACATAATACCAAATCTCAGATATAAAAGAGAAATACACCATAAAAAGTAGAGTATATGTCAGCATGCAGTTTCATTATGCAATTCATATTCTTTAGACTTCAATAGGCTCTCCATTCCCCTTTAGAAATATTTAACACATAACCAAGAGAAACGTAAAAACCATTTAAACAAATACAACTTATGCTGAAGTCAAATACATACCCATTTTTTTAAAAACTTTCTAGTTTAGTGAATAGGAACAAGCCTTTATTTTCACTTTCTAACAGAGTACAGAAAGAATGGTGCTATGTTTTCCAGCTATACTCAGAGTAATGAACTCCAAGGAGAAGAACTAAAATCTAAAATTGTGAATTTAAAACTTACTCACATCACTACTTAAATAAACATTAGATAAACAGTGCAGTGGCCATAAAAACCCTAGTTTGATATAGTATTTATATAAATATTAAACTTGGCCAAGTCATATAAACTACTTTAAAAATCCTACTATTGGTTAGAACTTTAAAGTGTCCCAAAGTGTTCATTTTAGCATAAGCATTATTCAAATTGCATCACAATGTTTATATTGCTATCAACATTATCCATACATCAGTCACCATGGTTTATAATCTTCTCAGTAATATTTACATTAGCATTATTGATCTTCACAATATAGTCAATGCTGTTTATTAAAAAATCAATATCAACTTAAATAACAAAATCAAAGCTAAACTATAATGTTGAAAAATATATAAAAATGCTAATTCCATTTTCAGAATGACAGTGGAGAAAACAATTATTAATATTAGCTTGGCCACCACAAGCAGTGAACTTTTATACTGAAATAATTTAACAATAATTACTCAAAAGTTCTATGTATAGACTATTTCTAAAACCTCAAAAAATCACATAAGTTTATTCATTACACAAAATCAGCATAATTTTTATACTGTTAAATTTTATAGTTAAAATATAATACATGTACCAAGAATGCCAGATGGTAGTTAAGTGATATAGAAAGTGATTTCGTCATCAAATTTACCTACATTTAAAAGTTTCTTAAAGTTTCACCCAACAACTATGTACTGATTACTTTCTACGTATCTTTGACTCTGCTCCATATTGTGGGAAATTAAAAGGCAACATAAGATAATGCCCGCAAGGAGCTTTAAATCTCATGTGGGCACAAAACATACATATATTAAAGAGTTATAAAACATCAGGAACAATGTAGGATTAAGAGCCATTATTATCATTAAGGAAAAAAACCATGGAAGTTGAGTACAGTTTCTAATAAAAATAAATATCCTACAAGTAAAAGGAGAGAATTTTAAAAGGCAGATACTATTCTGTACTGAGAAATATGACAACTATTTTACAACTTTTTTACTTAGTCCCTGTACCTTATCAAAGAATCTCTCTTATATTTCATTGGACATTTTACATAAAATTATACTAACTGAACATAAAATTTTTTTGTAAACAAATATCTTTTTTGTTGTTGTTGTTTGTTTTGCGGTACGCGGGCCTCCCACTGCTGTGGCCTCTCCCGCCGTGGAGCACAGGCTCCGGACGCGCAGGCTCAGCGGCCATGGCTCACGGGCCCAGCCGCTCTGCGGCATGTGGGATCCTCCCAGACCGGGGCACGAACCCGTGTCCCCTGCATCGGCAGGCGGACTCTCAACCACTGCGCCACCAGGGAAGCCAAACAAATATCTTTTAAAAATGCATTGCTGGGACTTCCCTGGCGGTCCAGTGGTTAAGACTCCATGCTTCCAACGCAGGGGGTGCAGGTTCAATCCCTGGTCTGAGAACTAAGATCCCACATGCCGTACAGGGTGGCCAAAAAAAAATAATAATAATAATAAAATAAAATTTTTTTAAAAGTCCTGTTTTTTTAAAAAAAATGCCTTGCTTAACCAAGTAAGTAAAATAAACTTCAAATGGACTGACAGAAGAGTACTGGGAATATTAACTTTAAAGAATTATTTAAATATAAATCACTCTATACTCGAATTGTAGGAAGTAAAAGTAGAGCAAGTGAAAAATTATTCTACTTTCATCACCATTTAAAATAACACTACAAATGAAGCAGGAGGACACCATTTTAACCAGTAATCAAAGTTAACAAACTTGGGCAAATTGATATGATATGCCTTTAAATGTGAGGCTAAGAACAATCACTTTATTTCTCTCAAAAATGTATAAGCTAAAGTGAATAATGAATAAACAAACTGAAGAACACTACAAAAAACCCACAATGTATACTTCAAAAATATTAATGTCATGAAAGACAAAGACAGGCTGAATAACTGTCCCTGGTGAAAGACATTAAAGAAACAAAGCCAAATACAATGTGTAACTCTAGATTGGATCATGCATCATGGAAAAACATTCTATGAAGAAATTATTGGGACAACTGGAAATTTTTGAATACAGACTATAAATTCGATAACAATATTATATAAATGTCAAATTCCCCGAATTTTATAACTATAGTGTGGTTATGTAAAAGAGTTTCTTTGTTCTTTAGAGATATATGCTATAGCATTTAAGGGTGAATGGTTACGATATTTGCACATTACTCTCAAATGTTTAGCATACAATATGAGGGTGTGATATGTAAATAGAGAGAGAAAAAAATGTGGCAAAATGTTAATCTGTGAATCTACGAAAAGGGTACAGGAGAGTTCATTATTCTATTCTTGCAACTTTTCTGTAGATCTGAAATTTTTCACAATAAAAGTAAAAAATGAAGTAGAAAAATTAAGACATTCCAACATACATATATATATCCGTTATAAAAAAGCAATAAAAGGATTTTCAGAATGTACTACCTGGGTTCTCTCTGTGAGAGGATGATCACATGAGTGTAATGAGTCTTTGAGCCGAGATTCTATAGTATTAGAAGGTCCACCTCCAACAAATTCACCTTTCTGAATACTTTTGTCAGGTAGAAGACGTACATTTTCTTTATCACTGTCATCCTTTGACCTTAATGCTTCTGTTGGTAATGAAACTTTTGGCACCACTGCTGTTGATCGTGAACGAACAGGCCTTCCTCTCTGAACAGTTTCCCATCCTTCAGCATCTTTCCGTTCTACGCAATTGAGGGAAGAAAATAAATCAAGATTTCTTTGATGATAAACATTTTCAAAAACCTACAAAATAACATTTTCCAATCTAATTCCCATTAAATATAACTAAAATATAAACATGACACTAATTACTATGCAAGGTATATTGTGCACAAGTGTGTCTGTGTATTCTCTAGTTCCTACAACCACACTGTGGGGTAGGTATCATTATCCCTATCTTACAAATGATAAAACTGAGATTAAGACTGACCTAAGACCCTGGGACTTCCCTGGTGGTCCAGTGGTAAAGAATTCACCTTATAATGCAGGGGACATGGGTTCGATCCCTGGTCCCACATGCCAAGGGGCAACTAAGCCAGAGCACGACAACTACTGAGTTCACACCCCTCAACTAGAGAGCCTGCATGCCGCAAACTACAGAGCCCATGCACCCTGGAGCCTGTGTGCCACAACTAGAGAGAAACCCATGTGCCACAACGAAAGATCCCACATGCCTCAATGAAGATCCGGTGTGCCGCAACTAAGGTTCAATGCAGCCAAAAATAAAATAAATAAATAAGAAATAAATCCTTAAAAAACAAAAAAGACTGACCTAAGGCCCCATAGTCAGAAAGTAATAACATTTATACTGTGTATACTATGTGCTAGAACTGTTCTAAGTGCCTTAGATGTAACTCTTTTAAATAAACCCTCTTAGAGGGTTCACAACAACCCTCTAAGATCAGTACTATCATTCCCATATTACCAGTGAGGAAACTGAGACAAAGAGAGGTTGAGTAATTTACCCAAGGTCACACACTTAGTAAAGGTAAAGCCAAGATGTAAGTCTAGGCAAATTGGTTCTGATGTCCATACCCAACGAATATGTAAAAACTACCTCCCCTTCTTTTAGAATCCAAACATAGGCCTTGGTCCAAAATCCACGTTCTTTTTCCCCTGTCTCAGTACTAACAGTATACACTGACTTAGGAAAAAAAGGTAAAAAACTATTTTAATGATCATAAGATTATAGTGTTAAATGAATGAACCCTCAATGATCTAGTCCAGTATTTCACCATACACATAAGAAAATGAAGGCCTGTATCCAAAGTCACAGAGCAAACTAGCCTAAAATAAATAAGCTTCTACCAAAATGTTTCAAAATTTCACAACCTGAGATATATATGTATACAGTGATAGCCACAATTTTTAAAATTTTATAGGCTAATTGTAATCTATCAAAATTAGTATGAAGACGTCCAGTTCTGGCCAAGATGGAGTAGCCTCACCTTCATTTCCACGTCCTCCTACTTACAATTAAGAACTCTGGAAAAAAACATACAAAATAAGCACAGGATGATTTTAAAAGACAGAAAGTAGTAGGTGGACTGCCTAGTGACCCTGGGAATTGAAAAGCAGCACAGCAGTGAGTTCTGGTTTTGTTTATTGCTGACAGGATGCTATAAAAGCCTCCAATCCAGAAGGACCAACTGACACAGACAAAACAGGCAACAGCAAAACTTGTTTTGCCAAGCCAAAGAACAGAGAAAAGGATGGTCTAAGAAAACAGACAACCATTTTGGCAATATTCCTTCTATTCTAGCCAAACGTCAGTGGAAAACTTCCACCCCATAGTTTCAATAGGGGTAAGCAGAGAGCTGAACTTCCGTTGCCCACCTGGCAGAAGCAGATGGTGGTCCAATTCCCTCACCAAAACAATGTCAGCAAAGGTGAACAGTGAGCTGAGCTCTTACCTCCAGTTGGCATTAATAACACTAAACAAAGCAGTAGGAACCGTACTTACTCAGCACTCCACTTTCCCTCACATCTAGTGTCAGTGGGAGCTGAACTTCCACACCCACCAAGCAGCAGTGAGACTTAACGAGGTAGTGAAAGTCAGAACTGGTAGACACTGACCTAGTCAGCTAGCTGGGAGGGAATCCGGGAAAAAGTCTGGAACTGCCTAAGAGGCAAGAGACCATTGTTTCAGAGTGCACGAGGAGAAGGGATTCAGAGCACCGCCTAAACGAGCTCCAGAGATGGGCACGAGCCATGGCTATCAGCACGGACACCAGAGAAGGGCATGAAACACTAAGGCAGCTGCTGCAGCCACCAAGAAGCCTGTGTGCAAGCACAGGTCACTATCCACACCTCCCCTCAGGAGAGCCTGTGCAGCCCGCCACTGCCAGGGTCCCATGATACCGGGACAGCATACCCGGGAGAACACATGGCATGCCTCAGGCTGCTGCAACGTCACAGCGGCCTCTGCTGCCGCAGGCTCAAGCCGCATACCATACACCTCCCTCTCCCCAGCCTGAGTGAGCCAGAGTCACCTAATCAGCTGCTACTTTAACCCCGTCCTGTCTGAGTGGAGAAGATGCCCTCAGGTGACCTACACGCAGAGAGGCAAGGCCAAATCCAAAGCTGAACCTCAGGAGCGGTGTGAATAAGAAGAGAAAGGGAAATCTCTCCCAGCAGCCTCAGGAGCTGCACATTAAATCTCCACAATCAACTTGATGTACCCTGCACTTGTAGAATGCCTGAGTAGACAACAAATCATCCCAAAATTGAGGTGGCAGACTTTGGGAGAACTGTAGACTTGGGGTTTGCTTTCTGCAAATAATTTGTTTCTGGTTATATGTTTATCTTACTTTAGTATTTAGAGTTTTATTAACATTAGTAGAATTCTTTATTGATTTGGTTGCTCCCTTACTTTTATATATATATTTTTTTCCTTTTTTTGTGAGTGTGTACGTGTACGCTTCTTTGTATGATTTTTTCTGTATAGCTTTGCTTTTACCATTTGTCCTAGGGTTCGGTCTGTCTTTTTTTTTTTTTCTAAGTACATTTTTTAGTGCTGGTTACCATTGGTGGATCTGTTTTTCAGTTTGGTTGCTCTCTTCTTTCTTTTTATTTCTTTTATTACTTTTTAATAATTATTTTTCATTTTTGATTTTAATAATTTTATTTTATTTTATTTTTTCTGTCTTTCTTTTTTTCTCCCTTTTCTTCTGTGTCGTGTGACTGACAGGGTCTTGGCACTCTGACCAGGTGTCAGGCCTGTGCCTCTGAGGTGGGACAGCCGAGTCCAGGACATTGGTCCACCAGAGACCTCCCGGCTCCACGTTATATCAAATGGCGAAACAATCCCAGAGATCTCCATCTCAACTCTTAAACCCAGCTCCACTCAAAGACCAGCAAGCTACAGTGCTTGACACCCTATGCCAAACGACTAGCAAGACAGGAACACAACCCCATGCATTAGCAGAGAGGCTGCCTCCTATCATGATAAGGTCACAGACACTCCAAAACACACCACAGGACGTGGTCCTGCACACCAGAAAGACAAGATCCAGCCTCATCCACCAGAAAACAGGCACCAGACCCCTCCACCAGGAAGCCTACACAACCCACTGGGGGCAGAAAACAAAAACAACAGGAACTATGCACTTCCACCCTGTTAAAAGGAGACCCCAAACACAGTAAGTTAAGCAAAGTGAGAAGACAGAGAATTACACAGCAGATGAAGGAGCAAGGTAAAAACACACCAGACCAAACAATTAAAGAGGAAATAGGCAGTCTACCTCAAAAATAATTCAAAATAATGATAGCAAAGACAATCCAAAACCTTGGAAACAGAATGGAGAAAATACAAGAAAACTTTAACAAGGACCTAGAAGAACTGAAGACCAAATAAAAAATGATGAACAACACAATAAATGAAATTAAAAATTCTCTAGAAGGAATCAATAGCCAAAAAACTGAGGCAGAAGAATGGATAAGTACCCTGGAAGATAAAATAGTGGAAATAACAATCACACAGCAGAATAAGGAAAAAAGAATGAAAAGAATTGAGGACAGTCTCAGAGACCTCTGGGACAACATTAAATGCACCAACATTCGAATTATAGGGGTCCCAGAAGAAGAAGAGAAAAAGAAACGGACTGGGAAAATATTTGAAGAGATTATACTTGAAAACTTCCCTAATATGGGAAAGGAAATAGTTAAGTCCAGGAAGTGCAGAGAGTCCCATAGAGGATAAATCCAAGAAGAAACATGCCAAGACACATATTAATCAAACTATCAAAAATTAAATACAAAGAAAGATATTAAAAGCAGCAAGGGAAAAACTACAAATAACATACAAGGGAATCACCAGAAGGTTAACAGCTGATCTTTCAGCAGAAACTCTGCAAGCCAGAAGACAGTGGCAGGACATATTTGAAGTGATAAAAGGGAAAAACCTACAACCAAGATTACTCTGCCCAGCAAAGATGCCATTCAGATTCGATGGAGAAATTAAAACCTTTACAGACAAGCAAAAGTTAACAGAATTCAGCACCACCAAACCAGCTTTACAACAAATGCTAAAGGAACTTCTCTAGGCAGGAAACACAAGAGAAGGAAAAGACCTACAAAAACAAACCCAAAACAATTAACAAAATGGTAAAAGGAACATACATATCAATAACTACCTTAAATGTAAATGCATTAAATGCTCCAACCAAAAGACACAGACTGGCTGAATGCATAGAAAAGCAAGACCCATATATATGCTGCCTACAAGACACCCACTTCAAAACCACGAACACATACACACTGAAAGTGAGGGGATAGACAAAGATATTCCATGCAAATGGAAATCAAAAGAAAGCTGGAGTAGCAATTCTCATATCAGACAAAATACACTTTAAAATAGACTATTACAAGAGACAAAGAAGGACACCACATCATTATCAAGGGATTGATCCAAGAAGAAGATATAATAATGGTAAATATTTATGCACCCAACATAGGAGCACCGCAATACATAAGGCAAATAATATCAGCCATAAAAGGGGAAATTGACAGCAACACAATCATACTAGAGGACTTTAACACCCCACTTTCACCAATGGACATATCATCCAAAATGAAAATAAACAAGGAAACACAAGCTTTAAATGAAACATTAAACAAGATGGACTTCACTGATATTTATAGGACGTTCCATCCAAAAACCAACACAATACACTTTCTTCTCAAGTGCTCATGGAATATTCTCCAGGATAGATCATATCTTGGGTCACAAATCAAGCCTTGGTAAATTTAAGAAAATTAAAAGAGTATCAAGTATCTTTTCCGACCACAATGCTATGAGACTAGATATCAATTACAGGAAAAGATCTGTAAAAAATACAAACACATGGAGGCTAAACAATACACTACTTAATAACCAACAGATCACTGAAGAAATCAAAGAGGAAATCAAAAAATACCTAGAAACAAATGACAATGAAAACAGAAGGACCCAAAACCTTTGGGATGCAGCAAAAGCAGTTCTAAGAGGGAAGTTTACAGCAATACAGTCCTACCTTAAGAAACAGGAAACATCTCAAATAAACAACCTAACCTTACACCTAAAGCAATTAGAGGAAGAAGAACAAAAAAACCCCAAAGTTAGCAGAAGGGAAGAAATCATAAAGATCCGATCAGAAATAAATGAAGAAGAAATGAAGGAAACGATAGCAAAGATCAATAAAACTAAAAGCTGGGTCTTTGAGATGATAAACAAAATTGATAAACCATTAGCCAGAGTCATCAAGAAAAAAAACAAAAGACTCAAATCAATAGAAATAGAAATGAAAAAGGAGAAGTAACAACTGACACTACAGAAATACAAAGGACCATGCGAGATTACTACAAGCAACTCTATGCCAATAAAACGGAAAAACTGGAAGAAAGGGACAAATTCTTAGAAATGCACAACCTGCCAAGACTGAACAAGGAAGAAATAGAAAATATGAACAGTCCAATCACAAGCACTGAAATTGAAACTGTGATTAAAAATCTTCCAACAGAGGGCTTCCGTGATGGCGCAGTGGTTGAGAGTCCGCCTGCCGATGCAGGGGACACGGGTTCGTGCCCCGGTCCGGGAAGATCCCACATGCCGCGGAGCGGCTGGGCCCGTGAGCCATGGCTGCTGAGCCTGCGCGTCCGGAGCCTGTGCTCCACAACGGGAGAGGCCGCAATGGTGAGAGCCCTGCGTACCGCAAAAAAAAAAATCTTCCAACAAACAAAAGCCCAGGACCAGATGGATTCACAGGCAAATTCTATCAAACATTTAGGGAAGAGCTAACACATCTCCTTCTCAAACTCTTCCAAAATATAGCAGAGGGAGGAACACTCCCCAACTCCTTCAATGAGGCCACCATCACCCTGACACCAAAACCAGACAAAGATGTCACAAAGAAAGAAAACTACAGGCCAATATCGCTGTTGAACATAAATGCAAAAATCCTGAACAAAATACTAGCAAACAGAATCCAACACCATATTAAAAGGATCATACACCATGATCAAGTGGAGTTTATCCCAGGAATGCAAGGATCCTTCAATATACGCAAATCCCTGAATGTGATACACCATATTAACAAATTGAAGGCGAAAAACTATATGATCATCTGAATAGATGCAGAAAAACCTTTCGACAAAATTCAACATCCATTTATGATAAAAACCCTCCAGAAAGTAGGCATAGAGGGAACTTTCCTCAACATAATAAAGGACATATAGGACAAACCCACAGCCAACATCGTCCTCAATGGGGAAAAACTGAAAGCATTTCCACTATTATCAGGAACAAGACAAGGTTGCCCACTCTCACCACTATTATTTTAACATAGTTTTGGAAGTTTTAGCCACAGCAATCAGAGAAGCAAAAGGAATAAAAGGAATCCAAAACAGAAAAGAAGAAGTAAAGCTCTCACTGTTTGCAGATGACATGATACTATACATAGAGAACCCTAAAGATGCTACCATAAAACTACTAGAGCTAATCAATGAATTTGGTAAAGTTGCAGGATACAAAATTAATGCACAGAAATCTCTTGCATTTCTATACACTAAAGCTGAAAAATCTGAAAGTGAAATTAAGAGAACACTCCCATTTACCATGGCAACGAAAGAATAAAATATCTAGGAATAAACCTACCTAAGGAGACAGAAGATCTGTGTGCAGAAAATTATAAGACACTGATGAAAGAAACTGAAGATGATACAAATAGATGGAGAGATGTACCATGTTCTTGGATTGGAAGAAACAACATTGTGAAAATGATTCTAGTACCCAAATCAATCTACAGATTCAATGCAATCCCTATCAAACTACCACTGGCATTTTTCACAGAACTAGAACGAAAAATTTCACAATTCGTATGGAAACACAAAAGACACTGAACAGTTAAAGCAATCTTGAGAAAGAAAAATGGAGCTGGAGGAATCAGACTCCCTGACTTCCAGACTATACTACAAAGCTACAGTAATCAAGACAGTATGGCCCTGGCACAAAAACAGAAATATAGATCAATGTAACAGGACAGAAAGCTAGACATAAACCCACGCACATATGGTCACCTTATCTTTGAGAAAGGAGGCAAGAGTATACAATGTAGGAAAGACTGCCTCTTCAATAAGTGGTGATGGGAAAACTGGACAGGTACATGTAAAAGAATGAAATTAGAATACTCGCTAACACCATACACAAAAATAAACTCAAAATGGATTAAAGACCTAAATGTAAGGCCAGACTCTATAAAACTCTTAGAGGAAAACACAGGCAGAACACTCTATGACATAAATCACAGCAAGATCCTTTTTGACCCACCCTCCAGAGAAATGGAAATAAAAACAAAAATAAACAAATGTAACCTCAGGATACTTAAAAGCTTTTTTGCACAGCAAAGGAAAACATAAACAAGATGAAAAGACAACCCTCATAATGGGAGAAAATATTTACAAATGAAGCAACTGACAAAGGATTAATCTCCAAAATATACAACCAGCTCATGCAGCTCAATATCAAAAAAACAAACAACCCAATCCAAAAATGGGTAGGAGACCTAAATAGACATTTCTCCAAAGAAGACATACAGATTGCCAACAAACAGATGAAAGGATGCTCAACATCACTAATCATTAGAAAAATGCAAATCAAAACTCCAGTGAGGTATCACCTCACACCAGTCAGAATGGCCATCATCAAAAAATCTACAAACAGTAAATGCTGGAGAGGGTGTGGAGAAAAGGGAACCCTCTTGCACTGTTGGTGGGAATGTAAATTGATACAGCCACTATGGAGAACAATATGGAGGTTCCTTAAAAATCTAAAAATAGAACTACCATATGACCCAGCAATCCCACTACTGGGCATATACCCTGAGAAAACCATAATTCAAAAAGAGTCATGGGCTTCCCTGGTGGCGCAGTGGTTGAGAGTCCGCCTGCCAATGCAGGGGACATGGGTTCGTGCCCCGGTCCGGGAAGATCCCACATGCCACGGAGCGGCTGGGCCCGTGAGCCATGGCCACTGAGCCTGCGCGTCTGGAGCCTGTGCTCCGCAACGGGAGAGGACAGAACAGTGAGAGGCCCGCGTACCGAAAAAAAAAAAAAAAAGAGTCATGTACCACAATGTTCACTGCAGCACTATTTACAACAGCCAGAACAAGGAAGCAACTAAGTGTCCATCAACAGATTAATGGATATAGAAGATGTGGCACATATATACAATGGAATATTACTCAGCCATAAAAAGAAATGAAACAGTTATTTGTAGTGAGGTGGATGGACCTAGAGTCGGTCATACAGAGTGAAGTAAGTCAGGAAGGGAAAAAGAAATACCATATGCTTACTCATATATATGGAATCTAAAGGAAAAGAAAGAAAATGGTTCTGATGAACCTAGGGGCAGGACAGGAATGAAAACACAGACATAGAGAATGGACTTGAGGACACGGGGAAGGGAAAGGGAAGCTGAGACAAAGTGAGAGAGTTACACTGACATATGTACACTACCAAATGTAATATAGCTAGTGGGAAGCAGCTGCATAGGACAGGGAGATCAGCTCGGTGTTTTGCAACCACCTAGAGGGTTGGGATATGAAGGGTGGGAATGAGACGCAAGAGGGAGGGTATATGGGGATATACGTATGCATATAGTGATACAACAGAAAGTAACACAACATTGTAAAGCAATTATACTCCAGTAAAGATATTAAAGGAAAAAAGAAAAAGAAAAAAAAAAAAGCCCTGGAATAATCCCAACCTGACTGTGATTTGTTATCATTTTTATTTATCGCTGTATTTAATTCACTAATATGTTGTTCACTGTTCAAGAGAAAATGTTTTATTATAATATCCTTTTTAGGTTTTGATATTAAGGTTATAAAATGATCTCTCTTTTATTCTGAGGAAGAGTTTCTTTAAGATTGAATGTATCTTTACCTAAAATGTTTGGAAGAATTCACAGGTGAAGCCATTTTGACCTGGAATTTTCTTTGTGAAAAAATGTTTCATTATTAATTCACATTTTTTTAATACTTATACATTCCTTCAAGTTTTTCTAATTCTTGCTATGCAATTTTTGTTATGTTTTTCAAGTTATTTGTTAATTTCTTCTAAATTTCTAAATTTAGTGTATAATATTGCTCAGAATTTCTTTTTAATATTTTGGGGATCTGTGCCAATGCCCCTGTTTCATTCCTGGTGCTAGGCCTTGTCTCCTTTTTTTCTTGGTATTACTAGAAGTCTGTTAATTTTATTGGTCTATTTGAAGAACTACATTTTGGTTTTGTTAATTTTTCTCTATTCTCACCTGTATTTTTCCTTCCATATTCCCTGGGTCTAGCTTGTTCTTTTCTAACTTCTTGAGATGGACAGAGTATGGATTTTAGGTTTTCCTCCTTTCTAATTGGTGTAATTGAAGCTAGAAAATTTCCTCAAAGCATAGCTTTACCCTAATCCCAAAGATTTCAAATGTTCATTCTTATTCAACTGACATTTTCTAATTTTCAGTGTGTTTTCTTCCCTGACTCATGGATTATTCAGATATATATTCCAAAATTCCAAAAATCTGAAAATTGTACAGCTACATTTTTGTAATTAATTTCTAACTTCATTCCACTGTGTTAAGACAGGCAGAATAAGTTCAATCATCTGAAAGTTGTTGAAACTTGTTTACTGTGTCAATTTTGGTAAATATTCCATGTGTGCTTGAATATGTATTTGGACTTACAGGCATGACAAAGTAGCCTGTATTAAAATTAATCTTCTTCCTGCCAAACAGAACTACAAGAGCTAGATGAAATATATAAATGAATTGTTTAAAGGCATTGGAAAGCAACCAGTATAGGCAAGACTTGAGGAACTACAATTCCTGAGAATAGGGACAACAACATGAGATCCACATTCACCCTAGAATTTTCCCTGAAGACTGCTGGAATTCACAGTGTAGGAAAGTGAGTTCTAGCAGAAACCAGCAGTCCTATCTAGCTAAGACAGATATTGGAGTTCGATGAGTCTAAAGAAACTGGGGCTTCAGGGGAAAAAATCTTGGAGAGGGGGAAACTGCAGGAAAGTAAGCCAAAAGAATCTGCATTCAATCTTCCCCGAAGAAGTCTGACAACTGCTAAGCTTTGCATATACAGGGCAAGATTCCAAGACACCCAGCAGAAAACAGCAGCTGGGATGCTAATGAACTAAGCAGATATTGTAGCAACTGTATGGTGCCGAGGAAATAAAAGTTGGAACTCAGGAATGAAGTGGTCTTGGCAAGCACCCCAGGTTTTCAGTTGAGACTCCAAAAGGAACAAGAAAAAACTAAAACACATCAACTTTAATAAAACCTCAAGGCAAACCTTGACAGGATTAAGGTGTTCTGCTTGTTCTCTACCTTACTGCCATAAAAAACTATATATTTTTAGAAGAAGTCTCTATAACTTTTAGTATACAATGTTAAACATTCAATTAAATATGAGGCATCCTAATCAAAAAGAGTAAAATAACTCTAAACTGCCCCAAAACTGTTTTTTAAACTAACGAACTCACAGATGGTTCAAACATTTTACTTTTCAGACACAAATTTTTAAAATAGCTATTATTAATATGTTCAAGAAAATATGGATTAGACATACAGAACAGAGGATGAGCAGAATGACTAGAAGACATATCAGTAAAAAGTTTCCAGATTGAAGTAACAAAAGGGAAAAAAATGGAAAAAAAAAAGCATTAGTTGTTAGACATATCAATTATGTCAAGTTCATTAATCAGGTTGTTTAGATATTTTTGATCTTTACTGATCTTTATCTACAGGTACTATCATTTGAGACAGTTATGGTAAAATCTCCCAGTGTAAATATAGACTTTTTTTCAATTTTTCCTTTCAGTCCTGTCAGGGTTTGCTTTATATGTTTTAAAGATATGTTATGTACATATAAATTTAGAGTTACTTTATCTCTCTGTTGAAATGACCCTTTAATAATTTTTAAAAATCTCTAAAATGTTGCTTGGCTACTCTTATTTCATCTGGTAACAATACTAGCTTTGAATTGAATGGGGTATGTATAGAATATCTTTCCCTGCCTTTTCCTTTTGACTTTTCTACATTTTAATATTGAAGGTGTATCTCTTATAAGCAGAATACAATTGGGCTTTTTTGTGTGTGTGTGTGGTACGCGGGACTCTCACTGCTGTGGTCTCTCCCGTTGCGGAGCACAGGCTCTGGACGCGCAGGCTCAGCAGCCATGGCTCACGGGCCCAGCCGCTCCACAGCATGTGGGATCTTCCCGGACCGGGGCACGAACCTGTGTCCCCTGCATCGGCAGGCGGACTCTCAACCACTGCGCCACCAGGGGAGCCCCTATTTTTAAAAGTGTTATAATCTTCATTTTTAAAAGTTAATATTTAGACCATTTACATTTAATGTAGGGATTGATACATTTACTTCTATTACATTATAATTCTTTTTTTGATTTGTCTTATGTGTTTTGTGTTTCTTTTTTTCCTCTTGCTTTCTTTTGGATTGATCAAAAAGATTATTAGTTGAACATTCGTTTATTCTTCTTTGTGGTTTTCCTGAATTTATAACACAGCGTTGACTTATGTCTAATGCAAACGAGCACTCCTGTAACTTCTTAGACAATGTTAGAACCTAGAAAATATAAACTCCATTTATTCCTCTCTTATCTTTTGGGTTACTGTCATAAATTTTCATTCTACATATATGTCAAGCTCCACAAGACATTGTTTCACACAGTCAATACACATTTAAGGTTATCTGCATTTTTATTCCTTCTAGTTTTTTTCATTCCTTCATGCATTTCTGGGATGCTATCTGGAATCATTTTCCTGCCATCTGAAGAACTCTGTGGGTTTTTTTAGTGTAGGTCTGACTACAAATTCTCTCGATTTTTATTCATCTAGAACTACCTTTATTTCACCTTCATTTTTGAAGGTTATTTTTTGCTGGATGCAGAATTCTATCTCTCCAGTTATTTTCTTTCAGCACCTTAAAGATCTCATTCCACTGCCATCTGGCTTTCATCAGCTATAAGTTGACTCTTGCTCATTTTAAAAGTCTTTTTTTTTTTTTAAAGCTGTGACTACTTGCAAAGATTTTCTCTTTCTTTGATTTTTAATATTTTTATTATATTGCATCTAGATGAGATTTGTTTTATATTTTTCCTAGTTGGAGTTTATAGTGGTTCTTGAATATAGGACAGTATCTTTTGACAGTTTGGGGAAATCTTCAGTGATTACCTCCTCAAAGGTTGCTTTTGTACCATTCATTCCATCCCTTCAGACTCCACTTACAGGTGTGCCTCTTATGCTCTTCTCTGCATTCTCCTCTCTCTCTCTCTTTTCTCTCCATGATATAGCCTCAGTATTTTCTACTGACTTAGAATTAATTCAATCCCAACTCTCCTAAATTTTAAATCTCTTCTCAGTGTGGGTAAACACATTAGTTGTTTTAAGAATTTCATTTATCTTCCTGGATTCCTCCCTTCCAGGGCACTGTGACCATAAAAAAATCTGGACTGGCTGCTATCTAGACATTTACACAGCAATCATCCTGGGATCACCACCACAGAATTATTACCTTTGCCTCTTCTCTGTACTGGCTCCCTCTTGTAGTGACAGTGTCCATAGAGTTAAAAATCTTTTGAGACCTAGAATGTTTGAAAATGTCTTTAATCTACTCTCACATCTAATGGATAATTTGGCTGGACATAGGATTTTAGCTTAGAAATTATTTTCCTCCAGAATTTTGAAGACATTGCTCAATTTTCTTGTGGCTTCTAGTGATAATTCTGCAAAAGCAGGTGTCATTCTGATTCTTGGTCATTTGTATACAAACTGATTCTTTTCTCTAATTTTTTAGAGCCTCTCATCGTCTGTAGTACTCATAAATTTACCACCTTTTTTTTTTTTTTTTTTTTTTTTTTGCGACACGCGGGCCTCTCACTGTTGTGGCCTCTCCCGTTGCGGAGCACAGGCTCCGGACGCGCAGGCTCAGCGGCCATGGCTCACGGGCCCAGCCGCTCTGCAGCATGTGGGATCTTCCTGGACCGGGGCACAAACCCGTGTCCCTTGCATTGGCAAGCAGACTCTCAACCACTGCGCCACTAGGGAAGCCCCTCCCAACATGTTCTGATGTCACTGCAGTTTCATCCATTATAGTGGGCACTTAATGGGCCCTTTTGGTTAAAAACTTATTATCTTTCTGTTAAACAAAATTTCCTTTAATTATTTCATGACTTCTTCCTTTTCCTTTATCTTTCTATAATCCATGTTATTCAAATAGTGGATAGTCCAGTATCTATTTTTATATAATAAGTCTAAAACTTAGCATCTTAAAATACTATGTTATTTCCATGCAATTCTTTGACTCAGGAATCTGAAGAGTGCTCCGTTTGGTGGGGGGAGGTGTAGGAGGGGGTTCATCTCATCTCCATATGGTGTCAGCAAGGGTGGTTCAACTGAGACCAGAGAATTCATGATAGCTTCACCACATGTCCAAATCTTTCATACTAGTTACTGGCTGAGACTAAGTTCTTCTCCGGGCCACTTTCTCTTCACATGGTCTCTCATTATTCAGCAGCCTATCTTGGGCTTCTTTACATGGTAGCTGGCTTCCAACAAGGAGAAAATTGAAGCTGCAAGCCCTCTTACCAGCTAGGTTGGGAATTTACCAAACCTCACTCTAGATACATTCTATTGATTATATCAAGTCACAGGACCAACCAAAGATTTAAGGCGAGGGAAAACAGAATCTACCACTTGACAGTGGAAGTGGCATGCATGCACAGGGATGAGAGAAACTGTTCACACCCATCTTTGCAGACAATCTACCACAGTCCACAATCTGGCTTCAGATTGCCTAAGTCTTCCAAGACTACCAGACATTCATCAATTAGAGAATCAGTCTTGAAGACCAATATCTCATGATCTATATCAGATTTGGATGTGTTCCTCAGGTGTGGGTTCTCTTGATCTGGAAACCTGGCAGTTCAAGTAGAAGAGGGCTTGAAGTGGAAGCAAGATTGAGGTATCTCAACATTATCTTTATCCATAGTCTTCTACTTAGTCTTGTTGTTTGCAATACAGTACCCCCACCTTCCAATGTGTCTGGTATCTCTCAGGTCAAATACCATCTTTTGTACCTTCTCTAGAAACTAAACCTCCAATATTCTGTAGGGTGAGAGAGATACATCTACTCTCATCCTACTATTCAGAGTTATGGGGAAGTGGGGAGGATTCGAGATTCTTCTTATAATCCCTACCTATACCCTCACTTCCAGAGATACCTGCTCCCACCAATTTCTGATCCTTTTGGAAGTTATGTGGATCAAATTGGATTGCTTGACAGTTTTGCCCACCCCCTGAGCTGAGGATTCAGCTAGCTTACTCAAATGTCACAACTGGTCTTGCTATTTTCCAACTTTCAAAAATTTGTTCATGTCATCTCTTCTCCTGTCTCTTTTTCCTTAAGTCCTTTCATATCATTTTAGTTGAGTCTGGGGAAAAAGCAAAGTAACTGCATGTGCTCACTCTATCATCTTTAACAAAAATCAATTTTATAGCATATCATTACAAACTTGAGTACTATACCTACTGTAATTATAAATTACTTAAGATATACACCATAATTCACTGTGCAAAACAGTGCATCAAAACCCCACAACTGAAAACCAAAGTGGTCAAAAACAAAATTCCTTGGTATATTAACGAGTATTTTTAAGCCTAGTCATAATGAAGATCTATCATTTCACTTCAACCAAACGGGTCACACTCATAAATAATCTGAGAGTACTGCTTTAAACAAAACCATGATACATGCTAATACTATAATTCCTTTAAGTTCTTTTGCAGTTTTGATTTTTTAACACATTTCTCTCAGACTTTCAAGACACAGACACTAAACTTCATGATTCCACATTTTCCTACCTTTTCCTAAGAAAGAACTCATACCAACTCTCAATTTTCTACTTTCTCAATGGAGAAAGCAAGGGCAATATATTCCATAAAAGTAAGGTATGTATCTGAAATAAGCCAATAGCACTTACTGAGACCAAAATGGAAAAACAGCGCAACAACATCAATAATGCAAAGGTGGCAATACCTTTGTTATATCCAATAAAACATTTCTTTATGAACCAAAAAACTCCAAAGTGATCCTTCATTGAATAGAAAAGAAAGCAGTATTCTCAAGTTGTTCCTTAACTAATAAGACAAACTCATTATTACTTACTATCACTCTAAAATCTAAGCCTCTAAAGATGTATAAAAATCCACTCTGGATTTATGAAGGAAACTCCTATGGAATCAATTCAGATGAGTCTTCAGAATTACAGCCCTTCTATTTATTTTTGCCCCTTTATTATTCTGATGGTATGGAAAACAGATATGTGAGTAAAGATAAACACATGATATTATTTTAGTACCCAAACAATATTTAAACATTAATGAAATGAAGTACTGACATGACATTTTAAAGTGTATACCACCTAGAAGATGAACTACTTTATTTCTTTTCTACTTACAAATGAACTGACAAAAGATATCATTCTCCTTAAAGTTTACACAGGGCAAACCTGAGACTAGAATGACCTCCAAAAGTTTTCATACAGTTAAGATGATTTTATGATTTTAACTAAGGCAAATTAACATCATATAAATGATGCACAAAGATAAATATATAATGTTATTAGCACCAAATTCAAATAAAATAAATATCTTCACATAAATCTACTTGTCTAATACATACAAAGGTTGATTCAAAGTCACTTGCCATTTTTGCGGGAAGGCTTCTGCACTGTCATTGGTGGGCAAGACTGGGCAGGTGCTACATCCGAAGAAGCAGTAGAGCCTGTATGATGAGCCTTTACCTTGTCAGCCCAACTGACACCTGTGGGAGCCAGACGCGGAGCAGCCACTGTGCCAGGTGAACCCCTATGGAGAAAATGACAGCATTTAATAAATCAAATATAAGTTAAAATTTTAAAAATATAGTTAATATATTTAAATTTTAAATGCATTTTGTGTGTGTGTGTGTGTGTGTGTGTATCCACATATATAGAATAACATACTACCACAGCAATTTAAGGCAAATATACTCATAAATTTATCTTCTTCTAATACTTTATTAATATACCATAACATATTATATGGGAACAAATATAACAAAAAAGCTCTCACCAGATTGGTTTAAAAGAAAATTTCAGTTAAATGGGGAATCTTAAAAAAAATGCATATATTTTTTATTTAAAATTTTATTTTCATTTAAAACTCATAACTTTTAATATAAATGTGCATTAATTTGCCAATTTATCAATGTAGGCATTATTAAAACAGGCTTTTTTTGTGTATATTATTTCATACATGATGCCTCATTGACAATGTCCAATTTTGTTTTCTTTAAAATGGAGTGATACTTTAGTGACACCTATTAAATAATCTTAGTACACAATCCT
Source organism: Grampus griseus (assembly GCF_964374135.1). NCBI lineage: Eukaryota > Metazoa > Chordata > Mammalia > Artiodactyla > Delphinidae > Grampus > Grampus griseus. The sequence continues at coordinate 118,634,880 of NC_139018.1, read as the reverse complement.
CCTCAGTTTTAATAATAATTTCCCCAATCTTTCACAGCTGTCCTATCCACTCATCTGACAGCAAAACTTTAACAGTTCACTTTATGAAAGCTTTCCAAAAACTTATCTTAGTTTTCACAGAAACAATGACTCTTTTACACTCACATTTTAGTGGTTTACTTAATATTTAAGTTATGAGTTATTATATAGACAACTTGAGTAAACAAGTTTGGTAACTAACTGCATAGTCTAAAGCATTTAACTCAACCAGGAAGAACAGAATTGCGCATATATACTAAAGTAAGCCTATAAGCCACAATCTTTCAGCATGCTTAAACATGTTTTACAATGATAATAAAGAGTCTCAATTAATCCAATGACACAATACATGGAGATCAGTATGAGAACCTTTACTATGCATGCATTAAAGACTTCCAGGTTAAAATAAACCATTTACTATACAATACTCTGAACCACAGACTAATGGACTGCATTACAGGGAAATTTCCCTTAAACTGGTGATAGAATATAAAAACATTTGGTTTTATTTGCTTATATGTCTTTCCCCCACTCCACTAAGGTCCAATTATTATATGGTTCCAAAGTCCATCAACCTTCACCTAAGGCAATATTATCTAATAATCTCATATGAAAGCAAAAAACTGGTTCTACTGAATAACACTTTATGAGCTCTTAGTAAGGGTCAAGTATTGATACAATGCCAGATGCTTGTGATAGAGAAGATATGACAAACATCTTGCCTTAAAGAAGGTCATAATATAAGTACAAAGAGTAAACAAACATTAAAAATTTTAACACACTGAGGGTTTGAGGCAGCTGCTGTCGTGGGGTGGCTAAGGCAAATCAGCAAGCCACTCCAGTAGCCAGTCACAGGAGAGCAATGCTTTGGACCTGCCATCAGCTTATGACATACAGGATTATATGTTGCAGAGACCCAGCAAGGAGGTCCACAGTGAGGCTTTTAGTCCTGAGGGAGCCCTTTCTATTCCTTGCTCTTGTGATGTAGATCCAGCTGTGTGGCTGACAGGGTCTTGGTGCTCCTGCCTGAGCCTCTGAGGTGGGAGAGCCAAATACAGAACACTGGACCATCAGAGACCTCCCGGCCCCACATAATATCAATTGGCGAGAGCGCTCACAGACATCTCCGTCTCAATGCTAAGACCCACATGCACCCAACGGCCAGCAAATTCCAGTGCTGGATGTCCCATGCCAAACAACTAGCAAGACAGGAACACAACCCTATCCATTAGCAGAGAGGCTGCCTAAAATCATACTAAGTTCACAGACACCCCAAAGCACACAACCGCATGCGGCCCTACCCACCAGAAAGACAAGATCCAGCCCCACCCACCAGAACACAGGCACCAGTCCCCTCTACCAGGAAGCCTATACAAGTCACTAAACCAACCTCACCCACTGAGGGCAGAAACCGAACACAACAGGAACTACGAACATGCAGCCCGCAAAAAGGAGACCCGAAACACAGTAAGTTAAGCAAAATGAGAAGACAGAGAAATACACAGCAGATGAAGGAGCAAAGTAAAAACCCACCACACCAAACAAATGAAGAGGAATTAGGCAGTCTACCTGAAAAAGAATTCAGAGTAATGATAGTAAAGATGATCCAAAATCTTGGAAACAGAATAGAAAAAACAGAAGAAATGTTTAACAAGGACCTAGAAGAACTAAAGAGCAAACGAACAATGATGAACAACACAATAAATGAAATTTAAAATTCTCCAGAAGAAAGCAATAGCAGTATAACTGAGGCAGAAGAATGGATAAGTGCATAGAAAGTAAAATAGTGGAAATAACTACCACAGATCAGAAGAAAAAAGAATGAAAAGAATTGAGGACAGTCTCAGAGACCTCTCGGACAACATTGAATGCACCAACATTCAAATTATAGGGGTCCCAGAAGAAAAAGAGAAAAAGAAAGGGACTGAGAAAATAGTTGAAGAGATTATGGCTGAAAACTTCACTAATATGGGAAAGGAAATAGTCAATAAAGTAAACGAAGCACAGAGAGTCCTATACAGGATAAATCCAAGGAGAAACATGCAAAGACACAAATAATTCAAGCTATCACAAATTAAATACAAAGAAAAAATATTAAAAGCAGCAAGGGAAAGCAACAAATTACATACAAGAGAATCCCCATAAGGTTAACAGCTGATCTTTCAGCAGAAACTCTGCAACCAAGAAGACAGTGGCAGGACATATTTAAAGTGATGACAAGGAAAAACTCACAACCAAGATTACTCTCCCCAGCAAGGATGTCATTCAGATTCAACAGAGAAATTAAAACCTTTACAGACAAGCAAAAGTTAAGAGAATTCAGCACCACCAAACCAGCTTTACAATAAATGCTAAAGGAACTTCTCTAGGTAGGAAACACAAGAGAAGGAAAAGACCTACAATAACAAACCCACAACAATTAAGAACATGATAGAACTACCATATGATGCAGCAATCCAACTACTGGGCATATAATCTGAGAAAACCATAATTCAAAGAGTCATGTACCAAAATGTTCATTGCAGCTCTATTTACAATAGCCAGGACATGGAAGCAACCTAAGGATCCATCAACAGATGAATGGATAAAGAAGATGTGGCACATATATACAATGGAATATTACTCAGCCATAAAAAGAAATGAAATTGAGTTATTTGTAGTAAGGTGGATGGACCTAGAGTCTGTCATACAGAGAGAAGTAAGTCAGAAAGAGTAAAACAAATACCGTATGCTAACACATATATATGGAATCTAAGAAAAAAAAAGTCATGAAGAACCTAGGGGTAAGACGGGAATAAAGACACAGAACTACTAGAGCATGGACTTGAGGATACGGGGAGGGGGAAGGGTAAGCTGTGACAAAGTGAGAGAGTGTCATGGACATTATATACACTACCAAACGTAAAACAGATAGCTAGTGGGAAGTAGCCGCATAGCACAGGGAGATCAGCTAGGTGGTTTGTGACCACCTAGAGGAGTGGGATAGGGAGGGTGGGAGGGAGGGAGATGCAAGAGGGAAGAGATATGGGAACAAATATATATATGTAAAACTGATTCACTTTGTTATAAAGCAGAAACTAACACACCATTGTAAAGCAGCTATACTCCAATAAAGATGTTAAAATAAAAAGAACATGGTAATAGGAACATACATATAGATAATTACCTTAAATGTAAATGGATTAAATGCTCCAACCAAAAGATATAGACTGGCTGAATGGATACAAAAACAAGAAACGTATATATGCTATATACAAGGGACCCACTTCAGACCTAGGGATACATACAGACTGAAAGTGAGGGGGTGGACAGAGATATTCCATGAAAATGGAAATGAAAAGAAAGTTGGAGTAGCAATCCTCATATAAGACAAAATAGACTCTAAAATAAAGACTATTACAAGAGACAAAAAAGGCCACTACATAATGATTAAGGGATAAATCGAAGAAGATATAACAATTGTAAATATTTGTGCACCCAACACAGGAGCACCTCAATACATAAGGCAAATGCTAACAGCCTTAAAGGGGAAATCGACAATAACACAATGATAGTAGGGGATTATAACATCCCTCTTCCACCAATACACAGATCATCCAAAATGAAAATATTTAAGGAAACAAAAGCTTTAAATGACATATTAAACAAGACGGACTTAATTTATATTTATAGGACATTCCATCCAAAAACAAAAGAAAACACTTTCTTCTTAAGTGCTCAAGGAACACTCTCTAGGATAAATCATATCTTGGGTCACAAATCAAGCCTTGGTAAATTTAAGAAAGTTGAAACCGTATCAAGTATCTTTTCTGACCACAATGCTATGTGACTAGAAATCAATTACAGGGAAAAAAAACTGTAAAAATTACAAACACATGGAAGCTAAACAGTACACTACTAAATAACCAAGAGATCACTGAAGAAATCAAAGAGTAAATCAAAAAATACCTAGAAACAAATGACAATGAAAACACAATGACCCAAAACCTAGGGGAAGCAACAAAAGCAGTTATAAGAGGGAACTTTATAGCAATACAATCCTACCTCAAGAAACAAGAAACATCTCAAATAAACAACATAACCTTACATCTAAAGCAATTAGAGAAAGAAGAACAAAAAACCCACAAAGTTAGCAGAAGGAAAGAAATCATAAGGATCAGATCAGAAATAAATGAAAAAGAAATAAAGGAAACAACAGAAAGATCAATAAAACTAAAAGCTGGTACTTTGAGAAGATAAACAAAACTGATAAACCATTAGCCAGACTCATCAAGAAAATACAGAAGAAGACTCAAATCAACAGAATTAGAAATGAAAAAACAGAAGTAACAACCGACACTTCAGAAATACAAAAAATCATAAGGGATTACTACAAGCAACTATATGCCACTAAAACAGACAACCTGAAAGAAACAGACAAATTCTTAGAAAAGCACAACCTTCCAAGACTGAACCAGGAAGAAATAGAAAATATAAACAGACCAATCACAAACAATGAAATTGAAACTGTGATTAAAAATCTTGCAATAAACAAAAGCCCAAGACCAGATGGCTTCACAGGCGAATTCTAGAGAATTCATTTAGAAAAGAGCTAGTAACACCTATCCTTCTCAAACTCTTCCAAAATATAGCAGAGGGAGGAACACTCCCAAACTCATTCTACAAGGCCACCATCACCCTGATACCCAAACCAGACAAAGATATCACAAAAAAAGAAAACTACAGGCCAATATCACTGATGAACATAGACGCAAAAATCCTCAACAAAATACTGGCAAACAGAATCCAATGGCACATTAAAAGGATCATATACCATGACCAAGTAGAGTTTATCCCAGGAATGCAAGGATTCTTCAATATATGCAAATCAATCAATGTGATACACCATAATAATAAATTGAAGGATAAAAACCATATGACCATCCCAACAGAGGCAGAAAAAGCTTTCAACAAAATTGAACACCAACTTATGATAAATATGCTCCAGAAAGTAGGCACAGAGGGAACCTATCTCAACATAATAAAGACCATATATGACAAACCCACAGCAACATGGTTCTCAATGGTGAAACTCTGAAACCATTTCCTCTAAGACCAGGAACAAAACAAGGTTGCTGACTCTCACCAAGATTGTTCAACACAGTTTTGGAAGTTTTAGCCACAGCAATCAGAGACAAAAAAGAAATAGAAGGAATCCAAATCCGAAAAGAAAAAGTAAAACTGTCACTGTTTGCAGATGACATGATACTGTACATAGAGAATCCTAAAGATGCACCAGAAAACTACTAGAGCTAATCAATGAATTTGGTAAAGTAGCAGGATAAAAATTAATGCACACAAATCTTTTGCATTCCTATACACTAAGATGAAAAATCTGAAAGAGGAATTAAGGAAACACTCCCATTTACCATTTCAACGAAAACAATAAAATACCTAGGAATAAACCTATCTAAGGAGACAAAACACCAGTATGTAGAAAACTATAAGACACTGATGAAAGAAATTAAAGATGATACAAACAGAGAGATATAGCATGTTCTTGGACTGGAAAAATCAACATTGTGAAAATGACTATACTACCCAAAGCAATCTATAGATTCAGTGCAATCCCTATCAAACTACCAATGGCATTTTTCACAGAACTAGAACAAAAAATCTCACAATTTGTATGGAAGCACAAAAGGCCCCAAATAACACAAAGCAATCTTGAGAAGGAAAAACAGAGCTGGAGGAATCAGGCTCCCTGACTTCAGACTATACTACAAAGCTACAGTAATCAAGACAGTATGGTACTGGCACAAAAATAGAAACACAGATCAATGGAAAAGGATAGAAACCCCAAAGATAAACCCACGCACATATGGTCACCTTATCTTTGAGAATGGAGGCAAAAATATACAATGGAGAAAAGACAGCCTCTTCAATAAGTGGTGCTGGGAAAACTGGATGGGTACATGTAAAAGAATGAAATTAGAACACTTCCTAACACCATACACAAAAATAAACTCAAAATGGATTAAAGACTTAAATATAAGGCCAGACTCTATTAAACTCTCAGAAGAAAACATAGGCAGAACACTATGACATAAATCAAAGCAAGATCCCTTTTGACCCACCTCCTAGAGAAATGGTAATAAAAACAAAAATAACCAAATGGGACCTAATGAAACTTCAAAGCTTTTGCACAGCAAAGGAAACCATAAATAAGACGAAAAAACAACCCTCAGAATGGGAGAAAATATTTGCAAATGAAGCAACTGACAGAGGATTCATCTCCAAAATATACAAGCAGCTCATGCAGCTCAATATCAGAAAAACAAACAACTCAATCCAAAAATGGTCAGAAGACCTAAATAGACATTTCTCCAAGGAAGATATACAGATTGTCAACAAACAGATGAAAGGATGCTCAACATCACTAATTATTCGAGAAATGCAAATCAAAACTACAATGAGGTATCACCTCACACCAGTCAGAATGGCCATCTTCAAGAAATCTACAAACAATAAATGCTGGAGAGGGTGTGGAGAAAAGGGAACCCTCCTGCACTGTTGGTGGGGATGTAAATTGATACAGCCACTATGGAGAAGAGTATGGAGGTTCCTTAAAAAACTAAAAATAGAACTACCATACGACCCAGCAATTCCACTACTGGGCATATGTGCTGAGAAAACCATAATTCAAAAATAGTCATGTACCACAATGTTCACTGCAGCTCTATTTACAATAGCCAGGACATGGAAGCAACCTAAGTGTCCATCGACATATGAAATGGAAAAAGAATATGTGGCACATATATACACTGGAATATTACTCAGCCATAAAAAGAAAAAGAAATTGATCTGTAGTGGTGGATGGACCTAGATTCTGTCATACAGAGTGAAATAAGAAAGAGAAAAACAAATACCGTATGCTAATGCATAAATATGGAATCTAAAAAAAAAAAGGTCTGATGAACCTAGAGGCAGGATAGGAATAAAAACGCAGATGTAGAGAATGGACTTGAGTACATGGGGAGTGGGAAAAGTAAGTTGGGACGAAGTGAGAGCGTAGCATTGACATATATACACTACCAAATGTAAAATAGCTAGTGGGAAGAAGTTGCATAGCACAGAGAGATCAGCTTGGTGCTTTGTGACCACTTAGAGGGGTGGGATAGGGAGGATGGGAGGGAGACGCAATAGGGAGGGGATATGGGGATATATGTATACATATAGTTGATTCACCTTGTTATACAGCAGAAGCTAACACACCATTGTAAAGCAATTATACTCCAATAAAGATGTTAAAAAATATTTTTAACACATTGAAAATCTAATAATATAAGTATATGCAAGGTTTAGCAGTAACAAGAGATAAAAATGACTGTGAGACGGTGGGGTGGGGTGGGGTGGGGTGGGCAGTGAAGGGAGCAGTAAGAAGCCATGAATAAAGGGTAAGTTTTAACAGAAGAAAGATAACTGACCAAGTAAACTACTCACCAATCCTCACACTACACATCAAATGTTAAGACTCACTCTAAAGAACTAAAGTCCAAACAAATTTTCGTCTTTAAAAACAAATTTTGCCAGGGAAATTTAAGGAAAACAACAGTGATGACTGTGATGAACAATATCATAGCTGACAGAGCTGTGAATAGCATTTTGGGCAAACAGGGGCTAACTTAAAAGGAAAAGTTGGAGAAGCTGCCTCAGGAGGCAAAAAGGAGAAATGCTGATAAGTGCTTAAATTAAAAGAGTTGCCTCAGGGCTTCCCTAATCTCTCACCTCTGACTGACCTGGCTCTGAGGAAGCAGGAACTGACAGTAAAGGCAGAATTGTAAACTCCAGAGCACCGAAGACATAGTGATCACATGTAAGACCAGACAAGAGCTAGGAGATTTACTGGTTCAAGGTGATTTACTGATTCAAGGCACTTAAGGAAACCTCTGTCAAATCATTAGTTGACAACTAAGATAACTGAGCAGAAACTTTAGTGACTATACATGACAAAGAACATAGACTTCATAAAACTAGTTCAAGGAAGTCACTAAACAAACAAATAGCAATAAAACCACCACCACTAAACAGCCACAACAACAAATCGTGGAAAGGGTAGCAATCTGATCCCCAGAGCTGTTACATTATATGATTTAAAATATCCAGTTTTTAACAACAACAAAAAAAAAAGATATGCAAAGAAACAGGAAGGTATGGCTTACTCACAGACACACAAAAAGAACAGTAACTGAAAGAGGTCCTCAAGGAAGCCTGAACTTTGGACTTACTAGACAAAGATTTTACATGAGCTATTATAAATATGTTCAAATAATATCTAAGAACAAAAGGCAACCACATCTAAAAATAAAGTATGATAACATTTCATCAAATACAGAATATCAATAAAGAGAGATTAAATATAAAAAAGAACTACATAGATGTTCTGGAGTTGAAAAGTACAATAATGGAAATGAAAAATTCACCAGAGGGGCTCAACAGCATAACTGAGCTTGCAAAATAAAAAAACAGCAAATTTGAAGACAGGTAAAGTGAGACTATCTAACCCAAGAAACACAAAGAAAAAGAATGCAGGCATTTGAACAGAGTCTCAAAGACCTGTGGAACACCATCATGATTACCAGCACAGGTATAGTGGGATTCCCAGAGGAGAGAAAGGGACAGAAGGAATATCTGCAGAAATAATGGACAAAAACTTCCCAAACTTGATGAAAAACATTCATCTACAAATCCAAAAAGCTCAACAAACCTGAAGTAGGATAAACTCAGAGATCCACACCTAAATACCTCATAGTCAAACTACAGAAAACCAAAGACAAAGAGAGAATTCTGAGAGCAGCAAGAGAAAACTGAGGCATCTCATGAAAGGATTCCCAATAAGAATAACAGTTTATATCTCACCGGAAGCCACGGAAGCCAGAAGGTAGTGAGAGGACATAGTCAAAGTGCTAAAAGAAAAAGACTCTCAACCAAGAATTCTATGCACAGCAAAACTATCCTTCAAAACCTGAAGAATAAGATATTCTCAGATAAACAAAAACTGAGAAAAAATGTCACTAGCAGACCTGCCCAATAAGATATATTAAAGGGAGTTCTTCTGGTTGAAATGATAGGACACTAGACAGTAACTTGAATCCACATGAAGAAATAAAGAGGACCACTAAAAGTAACTACATAGGTAAATTCAAAAGACAATACAAACTTATTTTTTCTTGTAACCCTTTTCTTCTCGTATGTGATATAAAAGTCAACTGCATAAAACAATAATTATAAAACTGTGTTGATGAGATTATAATGTATAAAGATGTAATCCATATGATAATATGGGTAACACAGTTTATGATATATTTAGATCATTTGTTGTGAAAGAAATTGCCAGTTGATGTTACAAATCATTTAGCATGAAATATGTTTATGAGTTTTAATTTTTGGATCCTAATTATGTTTGAATATACAACATTTCCTGAAACTTAAACTTTACTCTCCTGGATTTTTTTAACTTTTTATTCAAACAATTTCAAACATAAACAAAAACATATACATGGATATATTTATAGTGAAATACCAGTTTTATAATACTATATTACCCACAAAAAAATTATTTACTGTAATGCAAGCCTCAGTAGGCTTTTTTGAGTTCATCTCACCCAAAATTTAAGCTTCTTCGAGCATTTGACGTTACACTTATTCTATCTGTTGACGGACTTGGAATCACATGACGTCCTGGGGACATCTTCTTTACTTCCCATGCCAATGAAGTTGGTCTGCCAATTCAAGACATACAGCAGATTAACAGAGAAAAGGGGTGGCAGGGGGAGGGGTAATCTAATCTTTTCTCTTGGTTGTTAGTGCATGAAAACATAAGCAGGTCACAATTTTTCCCTAGTGCATTGTTTTCCAGAAAGTTACCACATTACCAGTAAGTAATCCCAGATGATGCATGGTCCAGGATTTTCCACCCACTACAGCATAGCAGCATAACCATAATTATCTAAAAAAGGGCTATGGGGTTACAAAGACAGGATATAAACTACTTATATTTTAAAAGCTTCCATACACCCAGCTAAAAACACATTAAAAAGGCAATGGTACTAATTCTGGCTGCTTGTGTCTAATATCCTTGGAGAGCTAAGTGTGTAGAACCGAGATCAAGACAGAAATACAGTGGTGAGGGTTAAAATGTAGAATACACAGGAAAATATGAAGTCTTCGTCCTCTACCTCTTAATCACCTGTGAGAGTGACATCATAGACATTTCACTGCTCTTTGCTATAAAAGCTAACTATTCCTCCTTCTTCACTGGCCCCACAACCAATCAGCTGATAGGATGCACAATCTCTACTAAAATGTTTTTTCCGAAGCAACATCTTCTTTATCCTTATGCCCTCAATCAGACCTCCATAACTCCCCAAATCTCCTTGCCTCTTACTTTCCATTTAATCTAGTGATTGTGATTTTTTTCCCATTAAAAAGTAAAATTTATTGTTAGAAAACAAGAAAATTCAGATAGATGATTATCCAAATAAAGTTTAAAGCTTTTGATAACTTATTGCTAAATTGCCGTTCAGAAAGGTTGTAACAAATTACACTTCCACCAGATGAAAAGTACCCATTTTACTTTAACGTTGCCAGTAGTTGGTATCTTGTCTTAGAATTTTCGTTGGCTAAAATGTTTACTATCTGGCACTTTACAGAAAAAGTCTGCTGACTCCTGTGCTAGAGTTTCAGTCTTTGATGAGTTCTTTTTCCTACAAGGATGTCAATAAAGATGTTTAGTTGAAAAAAAAAATTCACTGGCAAAATGGTATTTGCTTTTGTTTTTTAAATTATAATACACTTACTATCATTACAAGTGAGGCTGAACTTTTTCACCAGCCATTTAAACTTCATCTTTTGGGATTTGTACATTGGTATCTACTGTCCATTTTATCCACTGATACTTGCATCATTTTCTAATTGATTTGCAATCATTTACTACTACTACTATTATTATTACTATTATGGCTACAAATCTTGTCACATAGATGACATAACTATTTCACTTGTAATTATTTTTTTATGTAGAAAGGCATATTTTCTTCCTGTTAAATCAAGCCTATCAATATTTTCCTTTGTGCTTTTTGCCTTTGTCTCACAAAGTCCTTACCCACATAAAAATATATAAATATTTATACTTTCTTTTCTAAGCATGTACAACATCAGTTTTTACATTTACATTTCAAGTCTGCGTGAAATAAATTTTGATGCATGATTTGAGGAATGAAAGATGGATAATGCCATCTACAGGAAATTTAAGGTTGTTTTCTATATCTGGGAGCTGCCTCAGGAGGCAAAAAGGAGAAATGCTGATAAGTACGTAAGTTAAAAGAGTTGCCTCAGGGCTTCCCTGGTGGCACAGTGGTTAAGAATCCACCTGCCAATGTAGGGGACACGTGTTTGAGCCCTGGTCCAGGAAGATCCCACATGCTGTGGAGCAAAGAAGCCCGTGCACCACAACTACTGAGCCAGCGCTCCAGAGCCCGCAAGCCACAACTACTGAAGCCCACGTGCCGCAACTACTGAAGCCCATGCGGCTAGAGCCTGTGCTCTGCAACAAGAGAAGCCACCGCAGTGAGAAGCCCGCGCACCGCAACGAAGAGTAGCCCACGCTCGCCGCAACTAGAGAAAGCCCGCACACAGCAACAAAGACCCAACACAGCCATAAATAAATACGCAATGCAGCCATAAATAAATAAATAAATAAATAGTTGCCTCAAGTATATTTTTGTAGGATATGAATAGCTGTTGGACGTGGCCTCACAAGCTTTCTCAATACAATCTTCAACATAGCCACTGTTAGCTTGGAGTTTGCAAGCAAGAAAATAAATCTAGTTAGCTTTTTTAATGCACTAATGGTTATATTACAGACCCTTTTTGGATATAAGGAACAGGAACTCCATCAAATTAAATAAAAAAGAAAAAAGTAATAAAGACTTATTGTAAGGATACAAACTGTAAAATACAAACATCCTCAAGGTGGCTCATGATTAGCCACCTGGAAGAGGCAGGCTTTAAAGCAACACTCTTAAACTCTCAAAGACCACATGATTTCTCTCATTTCTGCCTCTCTCTGTACATCTATTCCATTTTCTTTGAAATTGCTTTCCTCTGATTATCTTTACAAGGGCAATATAGTCACCAATCACAAATCAGCGTGATGATCTCTTAACTTGGTTCAACCCAGTGAAGGAATGTACCCCCCACCCCTGCCCAATCTAATCACCTATTACCAAGGCGTAAAGACGAAACTGCTTGTTACAAAGACAACTAGGCTTGATCCACCCAGGGACAGAGTAAAAAATTTTCATTGTGAGAAAAAAATATTAAAAGGATCAACATAACATGGCTTCCTTGAATTTGGTTTCCTGGGAATCAAGACTTCCTGGATTTGTCTCTTGGGATTCCTTCACTCTCTTGATTTCCCCCTGGGGCTGATACACTAGGATGGGATAAAAGATACGTTCTCTATAGGACGGTTCCACTCACTGAGACTGAACCAAGGTTAAATCTAAGGGAAAGAGGCAGCCTAGGCCTGTTTTCTCTGGGTAAAAAGGCATCATTGTAGCTCCATGTGAACTGACCCATTTCACAAGGGCTCAGGTTTCACTTTTAAGTCTAAACGAAATAGTAAATTGTTCTTTTGCCTTTGCACATAGCCAAAATAATACTAAATCCAGTTGGATTACCTATCTCTGGAATATCTCTCAACTCTCCCTAGTGCTTTTACTCTAGTCTGAGTAGCCATCATCTATAAACTATACTGATGAATCTCAACCTTCCCACACTACAGCCAGAAAGATCTTATAAAAACACAAGCCTGGTATGTGGTTTCCTTACTTAAGAACCTTTACGGCTCAAAATAAAGTCTAAGGTTTTTATCATGTCTACAGAGTCCTACATAATCTGGTCTCACCCTACCTCTCTAGGCTCCTCTCATGCCACTTTTCCCCTGCTCTCTTCACTCCAGCCCTGCTAAACTTTAAACTCTTGACTACACTGTGCTCTCTTCCACCTCCAGGATATCATATACCATCACCTCTACCTGGAATTACACTTTTCTTCTCTCCTTGTCAAGCTAACTGCTTCTTGATATTTCTTCCCCACTTAAATGTAACCTCCTCCTCCTTGGGGAAGCCCTCCTGGACTTAACAAACTGCATGATGGTGCATTTTCTTATACTCCCAAAGTATACTACATTTCTTTTGGATGACACTTTGTACACTAGTAAGTGTTTACTGTCAATGCACTGTGCACTTCATGAGGGCGGGGACTATGTCTGTTTTCTTCACCACAATAGTCCCAGAGCCTGACACATAGCACTCAGATGTTGTGTGCTGATTCCAAATGAAGTTTTCTAAAATATCTCTAATCTCTCATTATTCCCCTCATCTCATCAATTTTCCTCAGTGCCTACTACATTAAGAAATACTGTACCTTTCCCTACATGCTGTCACTTCACACACTCTGCACTTCTATAGCTATCCTTATTTCCTTCATCTGAAAGGCCAAACACTTTGTTAAAATCCATCACTTTCTTTAAACACTTCTGTATTTTCCATGAAATCTTTCCTGATCTATCCCCCAAAAGAAATATGACCCTGTCTTTCACTGAACATCTATAATAGTTTCTCATTGTAGTAAGTTCTATTTTATTCGACCTTTAGACTGAAAATTCATGAAAGGAGTAAATGTATCATATTAGGCAATTAAATTTCTGTACCAGATAAAAGTGCATTGTACTAGTAGGTACCCGATAAATACTTGTTACTTAACTTGAGAAATGCAGCTCCCAACTTTAAGATTTTTACAAGTTTCAAATTAAGCTGAGATCAAGTTCACTGTCAATTTTAATAATTGTTTTTGAATCTGCTGTCTGCTATAAAGACCAGAATTCATTACCTGCTTTGAGCATCTGTCTTCTCTAGCTTTTCCTGAAGTTGAATCCAGTCAATCAACGCTTTGAAATCTCTTACATAATTATCCAGCATCATTAGCACCTCCTAATTCAAAACAAACAACAAACATTAGATTCCATTCTGAAACTAAAGAGTTTCAAGAAAAAATTTTAGAGTAAAAGGACTTAGGAATTAATATTTTTTACACTATATATACTCATTGAGGAAGCAGCAAAACCTACAGATATTTTTTTGAGGGGGGGTTGTTTTATTTTCATTCTCACTCTTTGGTAAGAAATTAGGTGAAGCTGACAGTCTAAAGACCAAGAAATGGTACTGATATTCCTTCTCAAGACTTTCTCAACTGACCATTCTTTTAACCTTTTTTTATTGTTAAATTTAATAAACAGAAAAGCGCACAAAACATAAATGTACACATGAAAAGATGCTCAACATCACTATTGGAGAAATGCAAATCAAAACTACAATGAGGCACCACCTCACACCAGTCAGAATGGCCATCATTACAAATTCTACAAACAATAAATGCTGGAGAGGTTGTGGAGAAAAGGGAAGCCTCCTGCACTGTTGGTGGGAATGTAAATTGATACAGCCACTATGGAGAACAGTATGGAGGTTCCTTAAAAAACTAAAAATAGAGCTACCATATGACCCAGTAATCCCACTCCTAGGCATGTATCCAGAAGAAAACATAATTCGATAGGATACATGCACCCTGATGTTCACTGCAGCACTATTTACAACAGCCAGGACATGGAAGCAACCTAAATGGCCATCAACAGAGGAATGAATAAAGAAGATGTGGTATATATATACACAATGGAATATTACTCAGCCATAAAGACGAACAAAATAATGCCATTTGCAGAGACGTGGATGGACCTAGAGATTGCCATACAGAGTGAAGTAAGTCAGAAAGAGAAAAGTATTGTATATTAATGCATATATGTGGAATCTAGAAAAATGGTAGAGATGAACTTATTTGCAAAGCAGAAATAGAGTCACAGATGTAAAGAACAAACCTACGGATACCAAGGGGGGAAGGAGGGGTGGAATGAACTGGGAGATTGGGACTGACATATATACACTACTATGTATAAAATAGATAAATAATGAGAAACTACTGTATAGCACAGGGAACTCTACTCAATGCTCTGTGGTGACCTAAATGGGAAGGAAATCTAAAAAAGCATGGATATATGTATGTATGACTGATTCATTTTGCTGTACAGCAAGAAACTAACACAACATTGTAAAGCAACTATACTCCAATAAAATTTTTTAAAAAACAAACATAAATGTACAGATAAATTATTTCAAAGCAAGGAACCATGCAACCACCACCCAGGACCAAAAATTTATTAATATCAGTCTCTAAAAGTTCCCTGATGTCCCTCTCCGAATCACTATTCCACCCCTGTTCCAAAGTAACCACTGCTTTGACTTCTAATAGGTTAATTTTGCCTGATTTTGAAATTCACATAAATGAACACATAGAGTATGTATTACTCTGTGGCTTCTTTTGTACGTTTACCACATTCATTCATATTGCAGAGTGTACCTGCGATTCATTTACTGACACTGTCCAAGGTCACTACTAAACAGTATTCTAATGTATTAATATTGGGTTAGCCAAAAGGTTCGTTCGGTTTTTTCCATAAGATGGCTCTAGTAGCACTTAGTTGTCTTTAACTTCATTCAAAACAATTTTGTTAGGCTGTATGTGACAGCTGTCATATCAGTGTGCATTTAAAAAAACACATCAAAACTGGTGAATTTTTGTGTAGCCATTTCAATACTGAAGATGGAAGAAAAAAAGCAACATTTTCGGTATTTTATGCTTTATTATTTTAAGAAAGGTAAAAACGCAGATGAAACACAAAAAAAGATCTCTGCTGTGTATGGAGAAGTTGGCTGATGAAACGTGTCAAAAGTGGCTGATGAAACGTGTCAAAAGTGGTTTGCGAAGTTTCGTGCTGGAGATTTCTCACTGGATGATGCCCCATGGTCGGGTAGACCAGTTGAAGTTGATAGCAATTAAATCGAGACATTCGTTGAGAACAATCAGTTATACCACGTGGGAGATAGCCAACATACTCAAAATATCCAAATCGAGTGCCAAAACTCATTTGCAGCAGCTTGGTTATGTTAATCGCTTTGATGTTTGGGTTCCACATAACTTAAGCAAAAAAAACCCTCTTGACCATATTTCCACATGCGATTCTCTACTTAAATGTAATGAAAACATTCCGTTTTTAAAATAGATGAAAAGTGGATACTGTACAATAATGTGGAACGGAAGAGATCGTGGGACAAGTGAAATGAACCACCACCAACCACACCAAAGGCTGGTCTTCAACCATAGACGGTGATGTTGTGTATATGGTGGAATTAGAAGGGAGTCCTCTATTATCCTCCTTCCGGAAAACCAAACAATTAATTCCAACAAGTACTGCTCCCAATTAGACCAACTGAAAGCAGCACTCGACGAAAAGCATCCGCAATCAGTCAACAGAAAACACATAATCTTCCATCAGGATAATGCAAGACCGCATGTTTCTTTGATGACCAGGCAAAAACTGTTACAGCTTGTCTGGGAAGCTCTGATTCATCCACTGTATTCACCAGACACTGCATCTTCAGATTTCCATTTATTTCGTCTTTACAAAATTCTCTTAATGGAAAAAATTTCAATTCCCTAGAAGACTGTAAAAGGCACCTGGAAAAGCTCTTTGTTCAAAAAGATAAAAACAGTTTGGGGAAGATGGAATTATGAAGTTGTCTGAAAAATGGCAGAAGGTAGTGGAACAAAAGGGTGAATACATTTTTCAATAAAGTACTTGGTGAAAATGAAAAATTTGTCTTTTATTTTTACTTAAAAACCGAAGATGGGACTTCCCTGGTGGTCCAGTGGTTAAGACATCACCTTCTAATGCAGGGGGTGCAGGTTCACTCCCTGGTCAGGGAGCTAAGATCCCACATGCCTTGTAACCAGAAAACCAGAACATAAAAACAGAAGCAATATTGTAATAAATTCAATACAGACTTTAAAAATGGTCCTCATGCAAAAAAAATCTTTAAAAAAAAACAAAACCGAAGGCACTTTTTAGCCAACCTCAAATTTATTTATCCAGTTTATTGGTTGGTATTCATTTTAATATTTATTTATCCAATATTTACCCAATCTAATGTTGAAGATTTAAGTGATTTCCAAATTTGGGATATTACAAATTATATGCTGTTATTCATGTACATGTCCTATGCATATGTGTATATATTTCTGTTGAGTGTATGACCAAGAGTGTAATTGCGGAGTCACAGATTAAGCATGTGTTCCACTTTATTTATTGTTTTAAGTTTATTTTATTTATTTTTGGCTGCTTCGTGTCTTAGTTGCAGCACGCGGGATCTTCATTGAGGCATGCGGGATCTTTCATTGCAGCACTCGGGCTTCTCTCTAGCTGTGGCGTGTGGGTTTCCTCTTCTCTGGTTGTGGCACACAGGCTCCAGGGAGCGTAGCCTCTGTAGTTGTGGCGCACGGGTTTCAGAGTGCATGGGCTCTGTAGTTTGTGGCACGCAGGCTTTCTAGTTGAGGCGCGTGAGCAAAGCAGTTGTGACACATAGGTTAGCTGCCCCGTGGCATGTGGGATATTAGTTCCCTGACCAGGGACTAAACCCACGTCCCCTGCATTGTAAGGTGGATCCGTTACCACTGGACCACCAGGGAAGTCCCAATGCTCCACTTTAGTATATAATACCAAACTGTTTTCCAAAGTGGTTGCCACTCCCGCCAGCAGTCTATGTGAACTCTACTTGCTGCACACCCTCACCTACACTTGGTATTGTCCATTTGGGGTCTTCTTTGTTTTTAACCTGAGCCATTCTGGTTGATGGGGGTGTAATGGTTTCATTTTGGTTTTAGTATGTATTTCTCTGATTACTAATGATTCTCAGCACTTTTTCATATGCTTCCTGGCCATCCTCTTTTTGTGAAGTGCCTATTCAAGACACTTCCCATTTTTTTAGAGTGTCAACTGTCTTTCTCTTTTTGATGTGTAGAAGTTCTTCACATTTTTTGGATATGTGTCTTTTGTTGATTATATGTGCAGCACATATATACTTGCCTTTTCACCCTCCTAATGGAATGGAATTTTTGATGAACAGAAATTCCTAATTTAAGGTAGTCTCATTTATGAGCCTTTCACCTAAAGACTGATGTAGCAATCTTTTCCTACCACAAGGTCAGGAAGATATTCTCCAAAATTATCTTTTAGAGCATGGGTCTATTTCTAGAATCTCTCCTCTGTTACACTGGTCTGTTTATCTATTCTTATACCAGTACCAAACTATCATACGTTGCTACAGCTCTAAAGTAAATCTCAAAACTCAGTAAATTCTCCAACTGTATCTTTGACTTCAAAGTTGTCTAGGCTAATTCCAGGCTTTTGCATTTCCATATAGATTTTAGAATCAGCGTGTCAATTTCTCAGGGGAAAAAAATCAGAATTTTCACTGCATTTGCATTGATTCTATAGATGACCTGGAAGAAAACCAGCATTTTTATAACATTGTTTTCTAGTCTATGAACAGATCTATAGCTCCATATATTTATCTTACTCAATGTGTCTCAGTAACGTATTACACTTATCTGTGTAGAGGTCTTACACATCTTCTGTTAGATTTAACCCTAAGAATAAATGGAAGTTGTTTTAAAGTTTTTCTTTTTCAGTTACTGTTGATTTTTTTATTTTGAACTTGTATCCAGCAACTTTAACTCACTCAGTACTTCTAATAGCTAATCTTTAGATTCTTCTGGACTTCATAAATATACATATATACATACATACATATATATATATATAATCTGTGAATAATGACATATCTATTTTTCTCCCTAAGCCTTATACCTTTTATGTCTTATTCTTGTATTCCTCTGCTGGCTAAAATCTTAAGTACAAGGTTGAACAGAAATAAGGTTAGCAGCCTTTCCTGTCTCATTCACAACTGCAGAAGGAAAGCTCTCAACATTTCACCATTAAGTACGATGTTTACTCTAGAATTTTTAGAAGATTCCTTATATCAGTAAGGATGTTCCCTTTTATTCCCAGTTTGCTAGTTTTATCATGAATGGGTGTTGAACTTCATCAAATATTTTTCCTAAATCTACTGAGACAATATGATTTTTCATCTTCACTCATCTAATTTGGTAAATAACATTAATTTCATATTCAAATGTTAAAGGAACACTGCAGGACTGGAAGGAAACTGACTTGATTGTGATGTAGTGCCTAATTTTCAAATAACCAGATTTGATACATCGTTATATGGTTTAGGACTTGTGCACTCTGTACTCCAGAGTGGCCTGTATTCTCCTTTCTCGTAAGTGCTTTCGTTATCAAAGTTATGCTGGAAAGAATTCTCTATTTTTCTAGGTTCTAGAAGAATTTGCATAATACTGGCACTTTTTCCTCAATTTTAAAAATTGAGATATAATTCATACACCATAAAACTCACCATTTTGAATTATACAATTCAGAGTTGTGCAACATACATGCAAAGAGTTGTGCAACTATCTAATTCCAGAACATTTTCATCACGCCCAAAAGAAACCATAAGCAGTCACTCCTTTGCTCCCCTCTCTCCAGGCTTGGAAACCACTAATCAACTTTCTGTCTCCATGGATTGGCCTGTTCTGAACATTTCATATAAACAGCATCATACAATATGTGGTCTTTTGAGGCTGGCTTCTTTTACTTAGTATAATGTTTTCAACGTTTTTCCACCGGGTAGCATGTATCCGTACTTCATTCCTTTTTATAACTAAATAATTGCATGAATAAACACACTTGCTTATTCACTTGTCAGCTCATGGATATTCAGGTTGTTTCCACTTTTTGCTTATTATGAATAACGCTGCTACGTACATTCATGTACAAGTCTTTATGTGAACACATGCTTCAAATTCTCTTGGGTGTATAACTGGAAGTGGATTTACAGGGCCATATGGTAACTCGAAGTTTAACATTTAATATTAACGACCAAACTTTTTTCCACAACAGCTGTACCATTTTACATTGTTATCAGCAATATGAGAGGGTTCTATATTCTTCATATCCTTGCCGAGATTTGCTATTTTCTGACTTCTTGATACTAGTCAACAAAAAGAGGATAAAGTGGTATTATTGTTGTTATTTGAAATTCCCTGACGACTAAAAACGTTGAGCATATATTCATGTGCTTATTGGACATTTGTATATCTTCTTTGGAGAAATGTTTATTCAAATTCTTTTTTTTATATATTTATGGGGATATAATTGCATTACAATGGTGTGTTAGCTTCTGCTTTATAACAGAGTGAATCAGCTATACATATGCATATATCCCCATGTGCCTTCCCTCTTGCGCCTCCCTCCCACCCTCCCTATCCCACCCCTCTAGGTAGCCACAAAGTACTGAGCTAATTTCCCTGTGCTATGCGGCTGCTTCCCACTAGCTATCTATTTTACATTTGGTAGTGTATACATGTCCATGCCACTCTCTGCCTTCGTCCCAACTTACACTTCCCCTTCCCCATGTCCTCAAGTCCATTCTCTACATCTGCGCCTTTACTCCTGTCCTGCCCCTAGGTTCTTCATAACCAATTTTTTTTAGATTCCATATATATGTGTTAGCATATGGTATTTGTTTTTCTCTTTCTAACTTACTTCACTCTGTATGACAGACTCTACGTCCATCCACCTCACTACAAATAACTCAATTTGGTTTCTTTTTATGGCTGAGTAATATTCCATTGTATATATGTGCCACATCTTCTTTATCCATTCATCTGTCGATGGACACTTAGGTTGCTTCCATGTTCTGGCTGTTGTAAATAGAGCTGCAGTGAACACTGTGGTACATGACTATTTTTGAATTATGGTTTTCTCAGGGTATATGCCCAGTAGTGGGAATGCTGGGTCGTATGGTAGTTCTATTTTTAGTTTTTTAAGGAACCTCCATACTGTTCTCCATAGTGGCTGTATCAATTTACATTCCCACCACCAGTGCAAGAGGGTTCCCTTTTCTCCACACCCTCTCCAGCATTTATTGATTCTAGATCTTTTGATGATGGCCATTCTGACTGGTGTGAGGTGATATCTCATTGTAGTTTTGATTTGCATTTCTCTAATGATTAGTGATGTTGAGAATCCTTTCATCTGTTTGTTGACAATCTGTATATCTTCTTGGAGAAATGTCTACTTAGGGCTTCTAGCCATTTTTGGATTGGGTTGTTTTTTTTTTGATATTGCGCTGCATAAGCTGCTTGAAAAATTTGGAGATTAATCCTTTGAGAGTTGCTTCATTTGCAAATATTTTCTCCAATTCTGAGGACTGCCTTTTCATCCTGTTGATGTTTTCCTTTGCTGTGCTAAAGCTTTTAAGTTTCATTAGGTCTCATTTGTTTATTTTTGTTTTTATTTCCATTTCTCTAGGAGGTGGGTCAACAAGGATCTTGCTGTGGTTTATGTCATAGAGTGTTCTGCCTATGTTTTCCTCTGAGAGTTTTACACTGTCTGCCCTTATATTTAGGTCGTTAATCCATTTTGAGTTTATTTTTGTGTATGGTGTTAGGGAGTGTTCTAATTTCATTCTTTTACACATAGCTGTTCAGTTTTCCCAGCACCACTTATTGAGGAGGCTGTCTTTTTTCCATTGTATATTCTTGCCTCCTTTATCGAAAATAAAGTGACCATATGTGAGTGGGTTTACCTCTGGGCTTTCTAGCCTGTTCTACTGATCTATATTTCTGTTTCTATGCCAGTACCATACTATCTTGATTACTACAGCTTTGTAGTATAGTCTCAAGTCCGGGAGCCTGATTCCTCCAGCTCCGTTTTTCTTTCTCAAGATTGCTTTGGCTATTCAGGGTCTTTTGTGTTTCCATACAAATTGTGAGTTTTGTTCTATTTCTGTTAAAACTGCCATTGGTAGTTTGATAGGGAGTGCATTAAATCTGTAGATTGCTTTGGGTAGCATAGTCATTTTCACAATGTTGATTCTTCCAGTCCAAGAACATGCTATACCTCTCCATCTGTTGGTACCGGCTTTAACTTCTTTCATCAGTGTCTTATAGTTTTCTGCAATAAAGGTCTTTTGTCTCTTTAGGTAGGTTTATTCCTAGGTATTGTATTCTTTTTGTTGCAATGGTAAATGAGAGTATTTCCTTAATTTCTCTTTCAGATTTTTCATCATTAGTGTATAGGAATGCAAGAGATTTCTGGCTATTAATTTTGTATCCTGCTACTTTACCAAATTCATTGATTAGTTCTAATAGTTTTCTGGTAGAGTCTTCAGGATACTCTATGCATAGTATCATGTAATCTTCAAACATTGACATTCTTCTTTTCCTATTTGGATTCCTTTTATTTCTTTTTCTTCTCTGATTGCTGTGGCTAAAACTTCCAAAACTATGGTGAATAATCTTGGTGAGAGTGGACAACCTGTCTTGTTCCTGATCTTACTGGAAATCGTTTCAGTTTTTCACCATTGAGAACGATGTTGGCTGTGGGTCGGTCATATATGGCCTTTATTATGTTGAGGTAAGTTCCCTCTATACCCACTTTCTGGAGGATTTTTCTCATAAACAGGTGTTGAATTTTGTCGCAAGCTTTTTCTACATGACTTGAGTTTATCATATAGTTTTTATTCTTCAGTTTGTTAATATGGTGTATCACATTGATTGATTTGCGTATATTGAAGAATCTTTGCATTTCCGGTATACAGCCCACTTCATCATGGTGTATGATCCTTTTAATGTGCTGTTGGATTCCGTTTGCTAGTATTTTCTTTTTTTTTCTTTTTGTGGTACGCGGGCCTCTCACTGTTGTGGCCTCTCCCGTTGTGGAGCACAGGCTCCGGACACGCAGGCTCAGCGGCCATGGCTCACGGGCCCAGCCACTCCATGGCAAGTGGGATCTTCCCACAACAGGGCATGAACCCATGTCCCCTGCACCGGCAGGCGGACTCTCAACCACTGCGCCACCAGGGAAGCCCTGTTGGCTAGTATTTTGTTTAGGATTTTTGCATCTATGTTCATCAGTGATATTGGCCTGTAGTTTTCTTTCTTTGTGACATCTTTATCTGGTTTTGGTATCAGGGTGATGGTGGTCTCATAGAATGAGTTTGGGAGTGTTCCCCCTTCTGGTAAATTCTGGAACAGTTTGAGAAGGAGAGGTGTTAGCTCTTCTCTAAATGTTTGATAGAATTCACCTGTGAAGCCATGTGGTCCTGCGCTTTTGTTTGTTGGAAGATTTTTAATCACAGTCTCAATTTCAGTGCTTGTGATTGGTCTGTTTACATTTTCTATTTCTTCCTGGTTCAGTCTTGGAAGGTTGTGCTTTTCTAACAATTGGTTCATTTCTTCCAGGTTGTCCATTTTATTGGCACATAGTTGCTTGTAGTAATCTCTCACGATCCTTTGTATTTCTGCAGTGTCACTTGTTACTTCTCCTTTTTCATTTCTAATTCTATTGATTTGAATCTTCTCCTCTTTTTGTTGATGAGACTGGCTAATGGTTTATCAATTTTGTTTATCTTCTCAAAGAACCAGCTTTTAGTTTTCCTGATCTTTGCTACTGTTTCCTTCATGTCTTTTGCATTTATTTCTGATCTGATCTTTATGATTCTTTCCTTCTGCTAACTTTGGGGTTTTTTTGTTCTTCTTTCTCTAAGTGCTTTAGGTGTAAGGTTAGATTGTTTATTTGAGATGTTTCTTGAGGTAGGATTGATGTGCTATAAACTTCCCTCTTACAGCTGCTTTTGCTGCATCCCATAGGTTTTGGGTTGTCATGTTTTCATTATCATTTGTCTCTAGGTATTTTTTGATTTCCTCTTTGATTTCTTCAGTGATCTCTTGGTTATTAACTATTGTTTAGCCTCCATGTGTTCGTATTTTTTTACAGAATTTTTCCAGTAATTGATTTCTAGTCTCATAGTTTTGTGGTCAGAAAAGGTACTTGGTAACGATTTCTAATTTCTTAAATTTACCAAAGCTTGATTTGTGACCCAGGATATGATCTATCCTGGAGAATGTTCCATGAGCACGTGACAAGAAAGTGTATTCTGTTGTTTTTGGATGGAATGTCCTATAAATATCAATTAAGTCCATCTTGTTTAATGTATCATTTAAAGCTTGTGTTTCCTTACTTATGTTCATTTTGGATGATCTATCCATCGGTGAAAGTGGGGTGTTAAAGTTCCCTACTATGATTGTGTTACTGTCAATTTCTTCTTTTATGGCTGTTAGCATTTGCCTTATGTATTGAGGTGCTCCTTCGTTGCGTGTATAAATATTTACAATTGTTATATCTTCTTCTTGGATCAATCCCTTGATCATTATGCAGTGTCCGTCGTCATCTCTGGTAATAGTCTTAAAGTCTATTTTGCCTGATATGAGAATTGCTGCTCCAGCTTTCTTTTGATTTCCATTTGCATGGAATAACTTTTTCCATCCCCTCACCTTCAGTTTGTGTGTCCCTAGGTCTGAAGTGGGTCTCTTATAGACAGCATACACATAGGTCTTGTTTTTGTATCCATTCAGCTAGTCTATGTCTTTTGGTTGAAGCACATAATCCATTTACATTTAAGGTAATTATCAATATGTATGTTTCTATTACCATTTTCTTAATTGTTTTGGGTTTGTTATTCTAGGTTTTTTCCTTCTCTTGTGTTTCCTGCCTAGAGAAGATCCTTTAGCATTTGCTGTAAAGCTGGTTAGGTGGTGCTGAATTCCCCTAACTTTTGCTGTCTTTAAAGGTTTTAGTTTCTCCATCAAATCTGAATGAGATCCTGGCTGCTTAGAGTGACCTTGATTGTAGGTTTTTTCCTTTCATCACTTTAAATATGTCCTGCCACTCCCTTCTGGCTTGCAGAGTTTCTGCCGAAAGATCAACTGTTAACCTTATGGGGATTCCCTTGTATGTTATTTGTTGTTTTTCCCTTGCTGCTTTTAATATTTTTCCATGTTTCTAATTTTTGATAGCGTGATTAATATGTGTCCTGGCCTGTTCTCCTTGGATTTATCCTGTATGGGACTCTCTGCACTTCCTGGACTTGATTAACTATTTCCTTTCCCATGTTACGGAAGTTTTTAACTATAATCTCCTCAAATATTTTCTCAGTCCCTTTCTTCTTCTTTTCTTCCTCTGGGACCCCTATAATTCGAATGTTGGTGCGTTTAATTTTGTCCCAGAGGTCTCTGAGACTGCCCTCAATTCTTTTCATTCTTTTTTCTTTATTCAGCTCTGCGGTAGTTATTTCCACTATTTTATCTTCCAGGTCACTTCTCTGTTCTTCTGCCTCAGCTATTCTGCTATTGATTCCTTCTAGAGAATTTTTAATTTCATTTATTGTGTTCTTCATCACTGTTTGTTTGCTCTTTAGTTCTTCTAGGTCCTTATTAAACATTGCTCATATTTTCTCCATTCTATTTCCAAGATTTTGGATCATATTTACTATCATTACTCTGAATTCTTTTTCAAGTATACTGCCTATTTCCTCTTCATTTCTTTGGTCTGATGGGTTTTTACCTTGCTCCTTCATCTGCTGTGTGTTTCTCTGTCTTGTCATCTTACTTAACTTACTGTGTTTGGGGTCCCCTTTTTCTGGCTGCAGGTTTGTAGTTCCAGTTGTTTTTGGTGTCTACCCCCAGTGGGTAAGGTTGGTTCAATGGGTTGTGTAGGCTTCCTGGTGGAGGGGACTAGTGCCTGTGTTCTGGTGGATGAGGCTGGATCTTGTCTTTATGTTGAGGAAGACCACGTCTGGTGGTGTGTTGGGGGTGTCTATGACTTTATTATGATTTTAGGCGGCCTCTCTGATAATGCGTGGTGTTGTGTTCCTGTCCTGCTACTCGTTTGGCATAGGGTGTCCAGCACTGTAGCTTGCTGGTCGTTAAGTGGAGCTGGGTCTTAGCGTTGAGATGGAGATCTCTGGGAGATCTTTCACCATTTGATATTACATGGAGCCAGGAGGTCTCTGGTGGACCAATATCCTGAACTTGGCTCTCCCACCTCCCACCTGTACCTCCCAGAGGCACAGGCCTGACACTCGGCTGGAGCACAAGACCCTGTCAGCCACACAGCTCAGAAGAACATGGAGAGCAAAAGAAAGAAAGAAAGAAAAAAATAAAATAGAATAAAATAGTTATTAAAATAGAAATAATTATTAAAAATTTAAAAAATTAAGAAGAAAAAAAAGAAAACAGAAAAACAGGTAGAAGAGAGCAACCAAACTGGAAAACAAATCCACCAATAATAACAATTGCTAAAAACTATACTTAAAAAAAAAAACAAAACAAAAATGGACAGACAGAACCCTAGGACAAATGGTAAGAGCAAAGCTATACAGATAAAATCACACAAAGAAGCGTACAAATACACATTCAGAAAAAGAGAAAAAGGAAAAAATATATATATATTGCTGCTCCCAAAGTCCACTGCCTCAATTTTGGGATGATTCGTTGTCTAGTCAGGCATTACACAGATGCAGGGCACATCAAGTAGGTTGTGGAGATTTAATCTACTCCTGAGGCCGCTGGGAGAGATTTCCCTTTCTCTTCTTTGTTCACACAGCTCCTGGGGTTCAGCTTTGGATGTGGCCCCGCCTCTGCGTGCAGGTTGCCTGAGGCCGTCTGTTCTTCGCTCAGACAGGATGGGGTTAAAGTAGCAGCTGATTAGGGGGCTCTGGCTCACCCAGGCCAGGGCGGAGGGAGGGTTATGGAATGCGGGGCGAGCCTGCGGCAGCAGAGGCCAATGTAAAGTTGCACCAGCCTGAGGCACGTCATCTGTTCTCCTGGGGAAGCTGTCCCTGGATCATGAGACCCTGGCAGTGGCGGGCTGCACAGGCTCTCCCAAGGAGAGGTGTGGACAGTGACCTGTGCTTGCACACAGGATTCTTGGTGGCTGCAGGAGCAGCCTTAGCATTTCATGCCCACCTCTGGTGTCCCTGCTAATAGCTGCAGCTCACGCCTGTCTCTGGAGCTCGTTTAGGCAGTGCTCTGAATCCCCTCTCCTTGCGCACCCTGAAACAATGGTCTCTTGCCTCTTAGCCAGGTCCAGACTTCTTCCCGGACTCCCTCTGGCTAGCTGTGGTGCACTAGGCCCCTTCAGGCTGTGTTCACGCAGCCAACCCCAGTCCTCTCCCTGGTATCTGACCTCTGACCTCTGAAGAAGCCAGAGCCTCATCTCCCAGCCCCCACCTGTCCCGGAGGGTGAGCAGACAAGCCTCTCAGGCTGGTGAGTGCTGGTCCGCACCGATCTTCTGTGCGCGAAACTCTCCACTTTGCCCTCTGCACTGCTGTTGCTGCACTCTCCTCCATGGCTCCGAAGCTTCCCCCCACCAGCCCCCATCTCTCAAGGGGCTTCCTAGTGTGTGGAAACTTTTCCTCCTTCGCAGCTCCCTCCCAGTGGTGCAGGTCCCATCCCTATTCTTTTGCCTGTTTTTTTTTTTCTTTTGCCCTACCCAGGTATGTGGGGAGTTTCTTGCCTTTTGGGAAGTCAGGTCTTCTGCCAGCGTTCAGTAGGTGTTCTGTAGGAGTTGCTCCACATGTAGATGTATTTCTGATGTATTTGTGGGGAGGAAGGTGATCTCCACGTCTCACTCTTCCGACATCTTGAAGGTCTCTCCTATTTAAATTCTTTGCCTATTTTTTAACTGGGTCATTTGTCCCTTTTATTGTTGGACTGTAGGAGTTCTTCATATATTGTGTATATTAGACTGTTATCAGACATATGGTTTGAAAATATTTTCTCTCATTCTGTGAGGTGTCTTTTGACTTAATAGTGTTGGCTTAATAGTGTCCTATAACACACATAAGTTTTTACTTTTGTTGAAGTTCAATTTACATATTTTTAATTTAATTATTTGTGCTTTGGGTATCATATCTAAGAAACTATTGCCCAGTCCAAGGTTACAAAGATTTCCATCTATGTTTTCTTCAAATAGTTTTATAGTTTTATCTCTTACATTTAGGTCTTTGCTCCATTTTCAGTTAATTTTTTGCACATGGTGTGAGGTAGGTATCCAAATTCATTATTTGCGTGTGGATGTCTAGTTGTCCCAGCACCATGTGTTGAAAACACTATTCTTTCCCCATGAAATAGTCTTGGCACCCCTGTCAAAAAACAGTGGCCACAGATGTGTGGATTTATTTCTAGGCTCTCAATGTTATTGCATTGATCTATACGTCTATCATTGTTCTGGTAACTTACTGCTTTGATTATTATAACTTTGAAGTAAGTTTTGAATTCAGGAAGTGTGGGTCCTTCAAACCACTCACATTTTACCAACTGCCCCACTACCGTACGTTAGAGAAAAAAAATAATCTAATCCAGGATCCAGTCGAGGATCAGGCATTGCATTTAACTGTCCTGTCCGCTTAGTTCTGCTACAGTTCTTCCTCAGTCTTTCATGACCTCATATTTATAAAGGATACAGGCCAGTTATTTCATAATATGTCAATCAATTTCAGGTCAAATTAAATTATCAGGAATATCACATTTCTGATGTTGTGGCCTTAGTGCATTATTTAAAAAGGTACCTGGGGCTTCCCTGGTGGCGCAGTGGTTAAGAATCTGCCTGCCAATGCAGGGGGCATGGGTTCAAGCCCTGGTCCAGGAAGATCCCACATGCCACAGAGCAACTAAGCCCGTACGCCACAACTACTGAGCCTGCGCTCTAGAACCCGCGAGCCACAACTACTGAAGCCCACGTCCCTAGAGCCTTGCTCCACAACAAGAGAAGCCACCACAATGAGAAGCCTGCACATCGCAACGAAGAGTAGCCCCCATTCGCTGCAACTAGAGAAAAGCCCACGCACAGCAACGAAGGCCCAATGCAGCCAAAAATAAATAAATAAAAGGACACCTGCTATGTATATGTCCTATTACTGGTGATAATAACCTTGATGATTTGATTAAGTGGTACCTACCAACTCCCCCACCTAAACTTCCTATTTTTCTTTGTAATTAATATTTTATAGAGAGACATTTTGTGACTATATAAATATCCTGTTCTTCAACAAAATTTCACCCACTAATTTAAGATCCATTGGTGATTCTTGCCTGAATAAATTATTATAATAGTTGCTAAATGATGATTTTCTAATTCCATCATTCCCTCTACATTTACTACTTAGCATCCTATTGTAGGAAAGGTGCTGTCCCTTCTCCCTCATTTGCCTATTTATTCATTTAGTTATTCATAACAGTATGGATTCATCAATTCCTACATTATTGAATGATCCATTACTATATTTGTTTTGATGCTCAAATTGTCCCAGATTTGGACAATCAGAAGCCCTTAATGCTGGCTCCTATGTATTTCTGACATGACCCCATTATATCAGAGCATTCCCTAGCTTTCTGTCACAAAAAGAATTTTCAGGCTCATCTTGTATTTTCCCTGCCCCTGCTCTGGAACCAGCCATTCCTCTAAGAAGCTCTAGTTCCTCTTATTGGAGAATGGTATCTTGACCACGACTAGGTGTTTAATGTGCTCACTGGTACTGGTGTGTCAACACTTCAAGGTGCTCCCAGTAGACAATAGAAATATATATATATTTTTATAAACACACACACATATATGTATAGTTTACTTTTTCCCCTAACTTCTTGAGCTGGATACTAAGATCATTGGCTTTTAGCCTTTATTTCATTTCAATTATATGCATTTTAGCACTATAAAGTTTCCTTTAAGCAGGACTTAGGCTCCATCTCACATATATTGTTTTTGTTATCATTCAGTTCAAAATATTTTCTAATTTCTATTGTAACTTCTTCTTTGACCAATGGATTATTCAGAAGTGTTTTGCTGAGGCTTCCCACTAAGGATTTCTATCTTTTCCTGGATCATGCCCCTATCATTCTCCCCTGCTTAAGAATTCTTCCCTCTCCTAAGCTGTCTGTAGATTTGTTATTTATCACCTAGCACTTCCAGTCCTCAGAGAGAGAGTTGACCTGAATTTTCTATTCCATCTCTAGTAGAAGTGAAAGCCCCTCTACCCAAACATTTTTACCAGTGATTTTCATAAAGCAATACAGGGTATGCTCATCTAATTTACAGGTGAAATAAATCTATGGTAGACAACAGAATTCGAAAAATATATAAATCTGCACTGTTCAATATGGTAATCACTTGCCACATGTGGCTATTAAGTACATGAAAAGTAGCTCATCTGAACTTAGACTTGGACCAAAAGAAAAGGAATGTAAAATACCTTAATGTTCATAACTAAAAAATAGTAATAATGGTCATACTGATTACATGTTGAAATAATTTTGATGTATTGGATTAAATCTAAAATATTACTTAATGTTTCTTTTTGCCTTTTTAATGTAACAAATAGAAAGATTAAAAGTACATATGTGGCTCACATTATATTTCTATTGGGCGGCACTGATCTTGACAGGCTACAGTAACTTGGCAAATCTAAAAAGATGAGATTTTTAAATGATAAATTTCTGATTCTACCCTTTGATCCAGTAACTAACTGTACAAGTAAAAGATTGGGGGGAGGTTGGTCTTAACAACACATGACACATATAAAAAGACTGGAATTTTATTTGACACTAAACTCAAGTTGAGTAAATAGTTTGCTGAGCGAGAGGAAAAAGTGAATAAGGCCTCACACTTCAATAATACAAGGATAACAGCAACTATGAAAAGGCTGTGAGTCTCACCAGCACAAGGTAAAATGAGACCATTTCCTCTGTGGGATTTCCATTTGTATTAAACATTTTTTATTGCTAACCAGAATTTGCACTCCCTTTCCAGTTTGGGGAATTGGGTTCTTGCACAGATGTAAAAGGAGAAGATCCTCCTCCTCCTTCCTACTACTTGGCAGTAAGGCTCAGAAATATGATTGGGACTTAACCAATCAGATTCACTTGCCTGGGACTTTGAATCTCAAACTAGTAAGGCAACGATGAAGAGGCAATGGTGTTATTAAAAAACAGCAATACAACCTAGCCAGATGTTTCTCTGCAAAACCTCCCTTGGTTTCTGCCTACTTTCTAACCCTGATTCATCGGTTCTAGTGACAAATCTGTGAACTATCCAATATCCTCCCAATAAATTATTTTTTCTACTTAAATCTGCTAGAGTCTATTTTTGTTGCTAGCTACCAAGAGCCTGACTGATAAGCCATTGTAAGCACAATTTAAGGAGGCTAGATAGATAAAGCAGAACACAATAAAACAAGTGTGATAATAAGGAAGACTTTAACATCACATCATAGTAGGAACTATAGTAAGAACTGGATGACTAGATTTTAAAAGACTAAAGGGATGGTATGATAGATACCTTCGCATATAAGAGAGCTTGACATAAAGGGATTATATTATTTCCGTATGAATATAATTTATAGAACAAAGAATGCTTGGTGAAAATTACAGATTTTTACCTGGGAGAGCTGTCTCAAAAGAGAATTAGTTACCCGGGGGAATATGGTCAAGGGTAACTCGGTAATCGGTATGTGGACTAGACAACTTTACTTACAGTTCTAAGATTCTATGATTTACTCACCAAATGCAAATTTGTTAGGAACCCACTATGTGCCAAAATACTGAATCTATGAAACTCAAACCACAGGAGAGATGTATTCTATGCTTTAAAACACTGATAGCATGCCTGCAAATGCTGCTCTTTAGGCTGAGTGAATTAAACAGATTATTCCCTCAGATACCCAATGTAACATTTATCAGTGGTACTTTCTGACAGAATGAATTATAATTTACAATCCCTCTTAAAGCAAATTTCTATCCTCTCCAATCTTTAGAAAGTTTTACTCTAGGACCTGAGGACAAGGGGGCAGGGTGGGAAGGGTAAGGTGGGACAAAGTGAGAGAGTAGCAATGACATACATACACTACCAAATGTAAAATAGATAGCTAGTGCGAAGCAGCTGCATAGCACAGGGAAATCAGCTTGGTACTATGTGACAACTTAGGTGGGACGGGGATGGTGGGAGGGAGGCGCAACAGGGAGGGGATATGGGGATATATGTATACATATAGCTGATTCATTTTATTATAGAGCAGAAACTAACACAACATTGTTAAGCAATTATACTCTAATAAAGATATAAAAAATAAAGTAAATAAAAAAATTTTAAAAAGATAATTTTATCCTAAAAAATTGGATTAATAAGTAAAACTATTAGCTGCAAAATACATTAAATAACAAGCAAATCCCACAGAATTATCTGATGAGTGATGAAGTCACACTGTCCATAGTCAGCCACTTCATTTTCAAGATAACACTGACGTTTAGCGATCTGGATGTGATGGCACAGAACCCAAACCCTACTGACACCTGGCCCACTGCTCTTTCTGCTAAGTCATATCTCCAAGACTTCCTACACCAGCAGCAAGAAAAATAAAAGCAAGAAAAGATAGGAACGAAAAAAATTACTAGCAAAATCCATTATCAAGAGCATGTTTCTTCCAGTGTTCTTTATTAACACTTTTTACATTTACTACTAAACTGAAAGTTTCTGATGTGAAAATTCAAAAAAATAATAATAGTGTCTTCTAAATACTCAGTCTTAAATTCTACTACCATATATGTGAAATCATCAGTTTAAAAACAAATAAATTTGGAAAAGTAAATGTTTAGAATTTTACCAGCATTTCTTATGCGATTGACTCAAAGCTAAATATATCACAGGCAATTAT
Source organism: Grampus griseus (assembly GCF_964374135.1). Taxonomy (NCBI): domain Eukaryota; kingdom Metazoa; phylum Chordata; class Mammalia; order Artiodactyla; family Delphinidae; genus Grampus; species Grampus griseus. The sequence continues at coordinate 118,602,201 of NC_139018.1, read as the reverse complement.
GCATGATTTAAAACCAGTTTTCAATAATATGATGGACTACTTGCATTTTGTTTATCAAATACAGCATTTACACTGGCAGTGAGCTTCCAATGGCAAAATAAATTTTAAATTGACTGGATTTCACAGGGAATCATTTCTAAATCAGCTTGTCTGTGCTCCACTGTACATACTCATGATAATAACCATTGCTGCACTCTAATTTTCTTCTTTATTTTTTTACTAATTAATTTATTTATTTTTGGCTGCGTTGGGTCTTCGTTGCTGAGCACGGGATTTTCTCTAGCTGTGGTGAATGGCGGCTACTCTTCATTGTGGTACGCAGGTTTCTCACTGAGGTGGCTTCTCTTGTTGTGGAGCATGGGCTGTAGGTGTGCAGCTTCAGTAGTTGTGGCACGTGGGCTCGGTAGCTGTGGCTCACAGGTGCTAGAGTGCAGGCTCAGTAGTTGTGGTGCAAGGGTTTAGCTGCTCTGTGGCATGTCAGATCTTCCCGGACCAGGGATTGAACCCGTGTCCCCTGCATTGGCAGGCGGATTCTTAACCCCTGTGGCCACCAGGGAAGTCTCTGATTTTCTTCTTTAGATAATCCAAAATAACATTACTGGGACACTACATTCTACACATCTCACAAAGACTTTTTCTTAGCACAGACTAGTTTTGCATATGAATGACAATGAAAATTTTACACAAGAGTTAAATGCACAGGCCACTAACATCCACTCCGTTACTCAGAAACAGGAACTGATTTCAAGTGTAACTATGTGTAGATATTGCTTAATTGGCCAAAGTTGTCATTTAAATGCATAAGACAAAGAACTTCAAAGTGTATTCACTTCACCAGTATCACACCATTCTCATCTTACTATAAAGACTAAAGACATACCACTCTCACTTTACTATAAAAGCCAACTTTCCAATACTCCCAGAAGATGACTATCAGAAAATGCTAACCAGCTATAAAAATGCTTAGGTTTTATAAATACATTACTTTTCTATAACAAAATCTTAGACTGATGTTTTAGTGTCAGTGACCCTCAAAGACCTCAAAAACGCTTTTCACTTATATACGCCTAATTATTCATAAATGAAATATAGTACCAACCTCACTTCAATCATAAAAGTTATATTCTACTTTAAAAGATTCTTCTGAACAAAGAAGTATTGTTTATTTTCTTTCAAAGGTAATCTTTAGTGCCAAATCACTGGTAATAAAAGTCTTCTTATAATCAGGAAAAGGAAAAATTTTTAAATTTAGTCGGCTTCCTTTTCTCAATTCTACTAACAGATTCAAATTCTTTAACTTAAATGACCTATTTATTTAGGGCACAGAAAGTTTTAATTCAGGATAATTTATTTTAGAAGTTTTCTACTGATTTCCCTTTTTGCTAAAAAAAAGAAAAAGAAAAAACCCTCTAAAAGGTAAGAATATAAGCAGCTATACTTCTAATACAAGTTGGCACAGAGAAAGTACATTTGGTGGCTTAAACAACCTATTTTAAGGAATGTTTAGCTCAACGTTATCAGAAATGATCATAGTGGTACCGTGCAGCTGTAATCCGAGTCATGTTTTACGAACAAGGGAATACAAACAAGACAAGCAGCTGGAGCAGCCTCACAGTCACTGATGCACATCTTCCTCCTTACAGCTATGAAGGCCATTTTGTCAAGCAAGATGAAACAGAACAAAAGTGGCTCTGAAAGTAATGTTATAGGCATTCAGATAACTACATATAGATGTACAGCTAAAATTACCAATTAGTTTACCAATTGGCTGCAACGGATTCGATTGGTTTGTAACTAATTCTAGTTACTGGCACACAGAGCAGGATGGTTGGCGCCATCCCTTTGTCCTCCTGACACACAATACTAGTGCAGACCCTTGGGCCCAGGACATCAATACAGCCCTCCAATTCAGCTGCAGGAATGAGCACAGTGGTGTACCTCAGTGATGATGAAGAAGTGGAAATAACCATCACATGAGAAGTCAGTGATAAAGGGAATGTTATGAAAGAAAGAACTTTACAAAAAGTGTAACAAGTTTTAAAAAGCATTATTTTTTAAAAACAGCTAATCTAACTTTTAAAAACTACTAATGAAATAAATAGTTCAAAAGGGAAATCATCTGAAAGCAAAATGGCAAGTAAACCACTAACAAAACTGACTAATTTCAACATTCACGGTCATGTTCATTCCTTTATCATTCACTTCTTTCAAATATCTCGCCTTAATTTTCAGTATAAGCAACCTGGAAAAAGAATACATTATATGTTCAACAAATGAAAGCCTGTAAATGAAAATCTGCTGATGGAAACCATTCTCCTATAATTTAATCCTTACTAGGATCCTTTTGGATAAACAAAATTTGCAGTTGCCTCGGTAGTGATAAAAAAATATTTTGCTGCAGTGGCTAATTTTTATCTCAACTCATTTGCAAGCTGGCTTGAATAGATGCTTTTCTCTTATGTAATTTCCCACTATGAAAACTGAGAGACCTATTGCAACTAAAAATGAGCAAAGATACTCAATGCACAAAATCAACATACTCAAGTTCAAATTCTCCACTGATACTTTCATGGTTACCTCTAAACAACTACTTAATGAATTTCTTATGCCTGGAATATTCTCCCAATACCAAACTAAATGTTTACATTCAGGCTGAAGGTCCTCAGGTGTCATCTAGCCAAACTCTTCATTTACGAACACAAAGGTAGGAAAAGGTTTGGTGATTTTTCCGAAGTCATGCAACTAGAGTAGAGAAAACACTAAAATAACTATTATTCCATGAAATCGACTACTTTCCTTTCAAGGGACAGCACAAATATCACATGTAAAGAAACTCTACCAGAATCCTGCAGCCTGTATCTCTCCTTCTATGAATATCAGCATATGTAAAAACTAATGTTAACACATATTCAAAACTCATAAGTGCTACTCATGAACCTGAAAGGAAGAAAAGACTTTTCTCCCTCAAGCCACATATATTGTAATATTGCGACCCACATCCTAAGAGAAAAATAACATGACATTTTTCTAAAATTTTAACCTCCACTAAGTCACCATGCATAGAACAGCAAAACTTCTTCTGAAGACATAGACTGACTCTCTCCCAGCAAACAAATCTCAAATATTTTTTTAAATCCTGAGGAATAGCATGACAGAAATATAACCTTTGCTGCTACACCTTGTGATCTGGACATCAGGAAGAAATGTGTTCTATATTGCAGTCATTACCTGGTAAATTTCCATCATGCAAAATTAACAGTAGAATTCAACTGCAGGAAAAAAACAGTAAAAAAGAAAAACTGTAAAAACCACAAATACATGGAGGCTAAACAGTGAGCTACTAAATGACCAAGAGATCACTGAAGAAATCAAAGAAGAAATAAAAAAATACATAGAAACAAACGAAAATGAAAACACAACAGAAAACCTATGGAACACAGCAAAAGCAGCTCTAAGAGGGAAGTTTATAAAAATTCAATCTCACCTCAAGAAACAAGAAAAATCTCAAATAAACAATCTAACCCTACACCTAAATCAACTAAAGAAAGAAAAACAAAGAAAATCCAAAGTCAGTAGCAAGAAAGAAATCATAAAGATCAGAGCAGAAATAAATAAAATAGAAACAAAGAAAAATATAGCCAAGATCAATAAAACTAAAAGCTGTCTCTTTGAGAAGATAAACAAAATTGATAAACCCTTAGCCAGACTCATCAAGAAAAAAAGGAGAGTACCCAAACCATAAAATTAGAAATGAAAAAGGAGAAATCACAACTGACACAACAGAAATAGAAAGAATTATAAGAGACTACTACAAACAACTATATGCCAATAAACTGAACAACCATGAAAAAATGGACAAATTCTCGGAAAGGTACAATTTTCAAAGAATGAACCAAGAAGAATTAGAAAATATAAACAGACCTATCACAAGTAATGCAATTGAAACTGTAATTAAAAATCTTCCAACAAACAAGAGTCCACGACCAGATGTCTTCACAAGTGAATTCTACCAAACATTTAGAGAAGAGCCAACACCGATCCTACTCAAACTCTTCCCAAAAATTGCAGAGGGAGGAACACTCCCAAATTCATTCTACGAAGCCAGCATCACCCTGATACCAAAACCAGAAGAAGATATCACACAAAAAAAATTATAGACCAATATCACTGATGAACATAGATTCAAAAATCCTGAACAATATACTAGCAAACAGAATCAAACAACATATTAAAAGGATCATGCACCATGATCAAGTGGGATTTCTCCCAGGGATTCAAGGATTCTTCAGTATACACAAATCAATAAATGTGATACACCATATTAACAAATTAGGGAATAAAAAACATATGATCATCTCAATAGATGGAGAAAAAGCTTTTGACAAAATTCAACACTCATTTATGATAAAAACTCCCCAGAAAAATGGATAAAGAGGGAACCTACCTCAGCAAAATAAAGGCCACATATGACAAACACACAGCAAGCACCACACTCACTGGTGAAAAGTGAAAGCATTCCACTATCAGGAAGAAAACAAGGATGTCCACTCTAGTCACTCTTATTCAACATAGTTCTGGAACTCCTAGCCACAGCAGAGAAGAAAAAGAAATAAAAGGAATACATACTGGAAAAGAAGAAGTAAAACTGTCACTGTCTGCAGATGACATGAGACTATACATAGAAAATCCTAAAGATGCAACCAGGAAACTACTAGAACTAAATAATGAATTTGGTAAGGTTGCAGGATACAAAATTAATGCACAAAAATCTCTGGCATTCCTACACACTAACAGCAAAAAATTAAAAAGAGAAATTAAGGAAACAATCCCATTCACCACTGCAACAAAAAGAATAAAATTCCTAGGAATAAACCTGCCTAAGAAGGCAGAAGACGTGTACTCATAAAACTATAAAACACTAATGAAAGGAATCAAAGATGACATAAAAAGATGGAGAGGGCTTCCCTGGTGGCACAGTGGTTGAGAGTCTGCCTGCCAACGCAGGGGACACAGGTTCATGCCCTGGTCCGGGAGGATCCCACATGCTGCGGAGCGGCTAGGCCCGTGAACCATGGCCACTGAGCGTGCGCGTCCGGAGCCTGTGCTCCGCAACGGGAGAGGCCCACGTACTGCAGAAAAAAAAAAAAAAGATGGAGAAATATACCATGTTCTTGGGTTGGATGAATCAATATTGTGAAAATGACTATACTACCCAAAGTAACCTAAGATTCAATGCAATTCCTATCAAACTACCAATGGCATTTTTCACAGAACTAGAACAAAAAATTTCACAATTTGTATGGAAACACAAAAGACCCTGAATAGCCAAAGCAATCTTGAGAAAGAAAAACAGAGCTGAAGGAAAAAGGCTCCCTTACTTCAGACTATACTACAAAGCTACAGTAATCAAGAAAGTATGGCACTGGCACAAAAACAGAAATATAGATCAATGGAACTGGACAGAAAGCCCAGAGATAAACCCACGCACATATGGTCACCTTATTTTTGATAAAGGAGGCAAGAATATACAATGGAGAAAAGACAGCCTCTTCAATAAGTGGTGCTGGGAAAACTGGACAGGTACATGTAAAAGAATGAAATTAGAACACTCCCTAACACCGTATACAAAAGTAAACTCAAAATGGATTAAAGACCTAAATGTAAGGCCAGACACTATAAAACTCTTAGAGGAAAACATAGGCAGAACACTCTATGACATAAACCACAGCAAGATCCTTTTTGACCCATCTCCTAGAGAAATGGAAATAAAAACAAAAGTAAACAAATGGGACCTAATGAAACTTAAAAGCTTTTGCACAGCAAAGGAAACCATAAACAAGACCAAAAGACAATCCTCAGAATGGGAGAAAATATTTGCAAATGAAGCAACTGACAGAGGATTCATCTCCAAATTTTTCAAGCAGCTCATGCAGCTCAATAACAAAAAACAAACTACCCAATCCAAAAATGGACAGAAGACCTAAATAGACATTTCTCCAAAGAAGATATACAGATTGCCAACAAACACATGAAAGAATGCTCCAAATCATTAATCGTTAGAGAAATGCAAATCAAAACTACAATGAGATATCATCTCACACCAGTCAGAATGGCCATCATCAAAAAATCTAGAAACAATAAATGCTGGAGAGGGTGTGGAGAAAAGGGAGCCCTCTTGCACTGTTGGTAGGAATGTAAATTGATACAGCCACTATGGAGAACAATATGGAGGTTCCTTAAAAAACTAGAAATAGAACTACCATACCACCCAGCAATCACACTACTGGGCATATACCCTGAGAAAACCATAATTCAGAAAGAGTCGTGTACCAAAAGGTTCATTGCAGCTCTATTTACAATAGCCAGGAGATGGAAGCAACCTAAGTGTCCATCAACAGATGAATGGATAAAGAAGATGTGGCACATATATACAATGGAATATTACTCGTCATAAAAAGAAACGAAACTGAGTTATTTGTATAGTGAGGTGGATGGACCTAGAGTCTGTCATACAGAGTGAAGTCAGAAAGAGAAAAATAAACACTGTTTGCTAACACACATATATGGAATCTAAGAGAAAAAAAAAGTCATGAAGTACCTACAGGTAAGATGGGAATAAAGACACAGACTTACTAGAGCATGGACTTGAGGATATGGGGAGAGAGAAGGGTAAGCTGTGACAAAGTGAGAGAGTGGCATGGACATATATATCAAACTTAAAATAGATAGCTAGTGGGAAGCAGCTGCATAGCACAGGGAGATCAGCTAGGTGGTTTGTGACCACCTAGAGGGGTGGGATAGGGAGGGTGGGATGGAGGGAGACGCAAGAGGGAAGAGATATGGGAACATATGTATATGTATAACTGATTCACTTTGTTATAAAGCAGAAACTAACACTCCATTGTAAAGCAGAAACTAACATATCATTTTAAAGGAATTATACTCCAATAAAGATGTTAAGAAAAGATATTCAAAAAAATGAACAATGTGAATATGATTTTGAAGGAGACAATTTAGTTAAGCTCAATTTCTCTTCTAAACACTTCAAAATTCATTGATAAAAATGATTTTCTGATAACAAAATTACTCTCATTGTACTATGAAGAATATATTTAACAAAGAAATGAAAAAAAAAAACATGACCCACAGAGTAAAAAAGAAATTCAAGGAACAGGAGAAAATATTTATAAATCGTGTATCTAGTAAGGGATTATATGTATCCCTCTATATAGTCTATATATCCAGACTATATAAAGAACTCCTAAAACTTAACAACAACAACAAAAAAAACAATTCAAAAACGGGCAAAGGACTTGAATAGACATCGCTCAAAAGAGGATTTACAAGTGGTCAATACACAGATGTAAAGATACTCAATATCACTAATAATCAAGGAAATGCAAATCAAAACAACGAGATATCACCTCACACATGTCAGAGTGACTATCATCAAAAAGAACACAACAAATGTTAGCAAACACATGGAAAAATGTGAACCCTTGTACACTGTTGGTGGGAATGTAAACTGGTGCAGCCTCTGTGGAAAACAGTATGGAGGTTTCTCAAAAAAACTAAAAATAGAAATACCATAAGACCCAGCAGTTCCACTCCCGCGTAGATGTCCGAAAAAAAATGTAAACACTAATTCAAAAAGATACATGCACTCCAGTGTGCACAGCAGCATTATTTACAATTGCCAAGATGTGAAAGCAACCTAAGTGTCCATCAACAGGTGAACAGGTAAAGAAGATGCTGTATATACACATACACCCCCCACACACACACAATGGAATACTACTCAGCCATAAAAAAGAATGTAATATTGCCATTTGCAACAACATGGATGGACTTGGAGGGTATTATGCTAAGTGAAATAAGTCAGACAGAGAAAGACAAATACTGTGTGATATCACTTATATGTGGAATCTAGAAACTACAACAAACTAGTGAATATAACAAAAAAGAAACAGACTTAGATATAGAGAATAAACTAGCGGTTAACAGTGGGGAGAGGGAAGGGTGGAGGGGCAATATAGGGGTAGGTGATTAGGAGGTACAAACCATTATGTATAAAATAAGCTACAAGACTATAATGTACAACCCAGGGAATACAGAAAATATTTTATAATAACTATAAAAGGGAGTATAACCTTTAAAAATTGTGACTCACTATATTGTATGCCTGTAACATATAATACTGTACATCAACTATACTTCAATAAAAAAAGGAAAAAAAGAAAAAGCAATACTGTGATTTAATTGATAGAGAAAACAGCTGTCATGAAGAAACTCAATGAGCTACAAGAAAACTCAGAAAGGCAGTTCAGTGAGCTCAGAAATAAAATTAATGAGCAAAAGGAATACTTTACCAGAGAGACTAAAACTCTAAAAATGAACCAAATAGAAATTCTGGAGCTGAAGAACTCGATAATACAAGATGAAGAATGCATTAGAAAGTACTGGAAATAGAGCAGACCACATGGAAGAGAAAATTAGAGAGCTCAAAGAAAAAAATCTAGAAATGATACAAGCAGAAGAGGAAAGAGAAATGGGATTTTTTTTTTAATGAGGAAATTCTACAAGAGTTATCCAACTCTTTTAGGAAGGGTAACATTAGGGTAATGCACACCCCAGAAGAAGAAAAGGGAGAAGAGGGAAGAGCATTTATTTAAAGAATAATAGCTAAGAACTTAACAAACCTGGGGAAAGAACTAGATATACAAGTTCATGAAGCTAAGAGGACACCTAATTACCTCAATGCAAAAAAGACCTTCTCCAAGACGTATTAAAATTGCCAAAAGCCAATGACAGGACTGCCCTGGTGGCGCAGTGCTTAGGAATCCACCTGCCAGTGCAGGGGACACGGGTTTGAGCCCGGTCCAGAAAGACCCACATGCTGCAGAGCAACTAAGCCTGTATGCCACAACTACTGAGTTTGTGCTCTAGAGCCCACAAGCCACAAATACTGCACCCACATGCCACAACTACTGAAGCCTGCGTGACTAGTGCCCGTGCTCCACCACAAGAGAAGCCCCTGCTAACTGCAACTAGAGAAAGCCCAGGCACAGCAATGAAGACCCAATGCAGCAACCAATCAATAAATAAATAAATAAGAAAAAAAGCCAATGACAAAGAAAGAATTTTAAAGACACCCAGAGAAAAAAAAGGCAGTAACCTATAAAGGAAGCCCCATTAGGCCACCAGCAGATTTCTTAGCAGAAACTCTACAGGCCAGGAGGGTGTGAAATGACATTCTCAAAATATGAAAGATAAAAACTGTCACCCAAAAATACTCTATCCAGCAAAATCATCATTCAGATATGAAGGAGAAATAAAGACTTCCCCAGACAAACAAAAGCTGAGGGGAGATTCAGGTGAAAGGATGGCAGCGCTGAAAGATCCTGAGATGACCTCCTCTCACAAGCCCACCAAAATCACAACTATTTGCAGAACAACCATCAGTGAAAAAGACCAGAACCTACCAGAAAAGATCTTCTACAACTAAAGATATAAAGAAAAAAACACAACAAGTCAGGTAGGAGGGGTGGAGTCATGATATACTCAAGTCCCATACCCCTGGGTGGGTGACCTACAAATGTAAGAATAATTAACAATTGCACAGGCTCTCCCAAAACAGTGAGAGGTCCAGCCCCACAACAGGCTCCCCAGCTCAGGGACCCTGCACCAGAAAGATGAGCCATCAGAGAATCTGGCTTTAAAGGCCAGCAGAGTGCAGTTTCAGGAGACCTCATGGACCGGGGGAAATTGTGACTTCACTCTTAAAGGGTGTGTACAAAATCTTGCTCCAGGACCCAGGGCAGAAATAGTATGATAGGAGCCTGGGTCAGACCTAACTGCTGATCTTGGAGAGTCTCCCAGAGAGGGAGGCACCAACTGCAGTTCACCCTGGGGACACAAACACTGGCAGCAGCCATTTCCGGAAACTCCTTTAACTATGTTGGCACTGGTGTTGACAAGTACCATTTGGGAATCCCCCCTCTAGCTTATTAGCCCCAGGACCCAGCCCCATCTTGGCCCAACAGTCTGTAGGTGCTAGTGCTGGGACACCTCAGGCTAAACACTAACTGGGTGGGACAAAACCACACCCAGAGACAGACAAGTTACCTTAAGACCCCCTGAGCCCACAGCTGCCCCTGGACAAGCCACTGCCCTCCAGAGGGTCCAGGACCCAATCCCAAACATCAATGCACAAGCAATGGACCCCAGGACCCCAAAGGCCCTCCAGACAGAGACTGTGGAAACCACCCTTACCGAACAGGGGGCAGACACCAACCACAAGAAAAGCATAACAGCACAGTCTGTGAAACAGCCCATCTACTAGCATATCAGATCCTGCCCTGAGACTGGCTGAGCCCTGGCCCCACCAACTAGTAGGCCAACACAAGCTTCATGAAACCCCAGCCCCCAAAGCCAAATGTGTCAGGAACAGGCCCCACCCACCAGCAACATGACACCAGCTCTGAGACCCTTGGGACTTACAATGAGACCCTGGAACATGGCTCTGCCCACCAGTAGGCCAGCACTAGCCCCATGACCTCCTTCACCCACCACTAGGTGGACAATAGCCCAGGGGTCTCCTGGACCCTGACTACACCACCAGTAAGCCAGCACTAGTCCCTGGGGACCCCCAGGGTCCCAGAGTCAGCTGCCTTGTGACCGGGTCCTGCCAACCAGCAGCTGTTAGCTTTCACACAAGCAGAGCCTGGCAACCAACTGGGCTGGGGGCCAACCAAGCCTACCATACCATCCACGTAGTCAGCCTGCCATAATAAAAAGACCCACACAGCCCTCATAAGGGGAACCCCTAGAGCATATAGCTCTGGTGATGAGAGAGGAGTGCGCTGCTGAGGTGCACAGGACATCTCCTACAGAAGGCCACTTCTCCGAGGTCAAAAAACATAACCAACCTACCAGATACATAAAAATAAAAACAGCAACTTAGGAAAAATGAGGCAACGAAGGAACATGATCCAAACGAAGGAACAAGACAGAACCCCAGAAGAAGAGCTAACTGAAGTGGAGACAGGCAATCTACCTGAGAAAAAGTTCAGAGTAGTGATCATAAAGAAACCCAAAGAACTCAGGAGAAGAATGGACACAAAAAGCAAGACATTAGAAGCTTTAAACAAAGAGCTAGAAAATATAAAGAAAAACCAAACAGATGAAGAATATAATGACTGAAATGAAAAATACACTAGAAGGAATCAACAGTAGATTAAATGATACAGAGGAATGAATAGAGAGCTGGAAGACAGAGTAGTGGAAATCACTGATGCCAAACAAAAAAAGAAAGAGGAATGAAAAGAAATGTGGAAAGTTTGAGAGACCTCTGCAACAACATCAAGCACATTAATATTCACATTATTGGGATCCCAGAAGGAGGAGAGAGAGAGAAAGGCACTGAGAGCATAATTAAAGACATAATTGCTGAAAACTTCCCTAACCTGAGAAAGGAAACACACATTCAAGTCCAGAAAGCATAGAGAATCCCACACACAACTAACCCAAACAGGAACACACCAAGACAAATTGTAATTAAAATGGCAAAAATTAAAAATAAAGAGACTATTAAAAGCATCAAGGGAAAAATAAAAACTTACACATAAGAAAACTCCCATAAGGCTACTTACATCCCCACTTACCTCAATGGACAGACCATCCAGGCCAAAACACCAATAAGGAAACACTAGACTTAAATGACACATAGACCAGATGGACTTAAAAGATATCTACAGCACATTCCATCTGAAAGCAGCAGAATAAACATTCTTTTCAAGTGCACATGGAACATTCTGCAGGACAGATCACATGCTAGGCCACAAAATAAGCCTCAATAAATTTAAGAAAACTGAAATCATATCAAGCATCTTTTCTGACCACAACACTGTGAGACTACACATCAACTGCAAGAAAAAAAATGTAAAAGACACAAACCTATGGAAGCTAAACAATATGCAACTAAACAACCAAAGGATCACTGAAGAAACCAAAGAGGAAATCAAAAAATGCCTGGAGACAAATTAAAATGAAAAAAAAATGATCAAAAGTCTACGGACTACCAAAGCAGTTCTAAAGACATTTATATTTATACAAGCTTAGCTCAGGAAACAAGAAAAGTCTCAAACAATCTAAACTTACACCTAAAGGAGCTAGAAAAAGAAAAACAAACAAAACCCAAAGTTAATAGAAGATAAGAAATCATAAAGATCAAAACAGAAATAAATGAGACTGGAAAAAAAAAAAGAAGAAAAGATCAATGAAACTAAAAGCTGGTTCTTTGAAAAGATATACAAAATTGATAAACCTTTAGCCAGACTTATCAAGGAAAAAAGAGAGAGGGCCCAAATCAATAAAATCAGAGGGGACTTCCCCGGCAGTCCAGTGATTAAGACTTCATCCTTCCAATGCAGGGGACATGGGTTCAATCCCTGGTCAGGGAACTAAGATCCCACATGCTGCATCGTACATACAAAAAAAAAGACAGAAGGAGAATAAAATCAGAGATGAAAAAGGGGAAGTTGCCATGGACACCAGAGAAATACAAAGGATCATAAGAGACTACAAACAACTATATATCAGTAAAATGGACAACCTAGAAGGGATGGACAAATTCTTAGAAATGTACAATTTCCCAAGACTGAATGAGGAAGAACTAGAAAATATGAACAGACCAATTACCAGTAAGGAAACAATCAATTAAAACAAAAATTCCCAACAAACCAAAGCCCAGGACAAGATGGCTTCACAGGTGAATTCTACCAAATATTTAGAGGAGAGGGAACACCTATCCTTCTCAAACTATTTCCAAAAATTACAAAGGAAAAAACACTCCTCAACTCATTCTATGAGACCAGCATCACCCTGATAACCAAAACCAGACAAAGATATGACAAAAAATGAAAATCACAGGCTAATATCACTGATGAACATGTATGCAAAAATCCTCAACAAAATATTAGCAAACCAAATCCAACAATACATTAAAAGAACCATACACCATGATCAAGTGGGATTTATCCCAGGGATACAAGGATTTTTCAATATCTGCAAATCAATGTGATACACCGTATTAACAAATCTAATTGAAGAACAAAAACCATATGATCATCTCAAAGGCTGCAGAGAAAGCTTTTGATAAAATTCAGCATCCATTTATGAAAAAAAACTCTCCAGAAAGTGGGCATAGAGGGAACATACCTCAACATAATAAAGGTCATATATGACAAGCCCACAGTTTAACACCATACTCAACAGTGAAAAGCTGAAATCATTTCCTCTAAGATCAGAAACAAGACAAGGAGGTCCACTCTTGCCACGTTTATTCAACATAGTATTGGAAGTCCTAGCCACAGAAATCAGAGAAGAAATAAGATAAGAGGAATCCAAGTTGGAAAGGAAAAAGTAAAACTGTCACCATTTGCAGATGACATGATACTTTACACAGAAAATCCTAAAAATGCCACCAAAAACATACTTGAGCTCATGAATAAATTTGGTAAAGTTGCAGGACACAAAATTAATATATGGAAATCAGTTGCATTTCTATACACTAACATTATTAGTGTATAGAAATGCACTGTTGTGTAAATTAAGAGAAAACCCATGAGAAATTAAGAGAAATTAAGGAAACAACCCATGTACAATTGCACCAAAAAAAAAAAAAAATACCTAGGAATACACCTACCTAAGGGGGCAAGAGACCAAACTAGAAGACACTAATACTAGGAATAAGCAACAGTGGAGATATAGAGGAACCAGGAAACAAAAGATAAAATGGCAGTACTAAGTCCTCATCTATCAATAATCACCTTACATGCAAATGGACTGAATCCACCAATCAAAAGATACAGAGTGGCGAGACAGGTTAAAAAACAAAACCCAACTGTATGCTGCTTCCAGAAGACATACCTCAACTCTAAAGATAAACATAAGTGAAGGGATAAAAGAGGATACTCCAAGCAAATGGCAGCCCAAAGAAAGCTGGTGTAGACATTCTGCTATCAAACAAAATACACTTCAAGGTAAAAAAGGTAAGAGACAAAAATGGATAGTAATAATGATAAAGAGGATACTTCATAAGAACATGTAAGTTATTAACGTTTATGCATCTGACATAGGTGCACCAAAATATATAAAACAATGATTAACAAACCTAAAGGTAGAAACTGACAGCAACAGTAATAGTAGGGGACTTTAACACCCCACTTACGTCAATGGATAGATCATCCACACAGAAAGTCAACAAGGAAACAGCAGCCTTAAATGAAATTTTGACAAGATGGATTTTATAGATTTGTACAGAATATTCCATCCAAATGCAGGAGAAATCACATTCTTCTCAAGTCCACATGGAACTTTCTCAAGGGTAGACCATATTTTGGGACACAAAATAAGTCTCAACAAATTTAAGAAGACTGCAATCATATCAAGCATCTTCTCCAATCATGATGGTATGAAACTAGAAATCAAATTCAAGAAGAAATCTGGAAAAATCACATATATGTGGAGACTGAACAACATGCTATGGAATAACTATTGGGTCAATAAAGAAATCAAAGGAGAAATTAAAAATTACCTGAAGGCAAATGAAAATAAAAATATGACATACCAAAATCTACAGGATGCAGCAAAAGCAGTACTAAGAAGGAAGTTTATAGCAAAGGAAAGAAGAAAAACTGTCACTATTTGCAGATGACATGATAATATATACAGGAAACTGTGGGAGACTCCATCAAAAAACTATTAGAAATAAATGAATTTAGTAAAGTTGTAGGATACAAAATTAATATACAGGAATCTGTTGCATATCTATACACTAATAATAAATTATCACATAGAGAAATTAAGAAAAAAATCCACTTAGAATTGCATCAAAAAGAATAAAATACCTTGGAATAAATTTAAGCAAGAAGGTGAAAGATGTGTACTCTGAAATCTATAAGAGTTTTAAGAATTATTATTATTGATGAAAGAAATTAAACACAACACAAATAAATGTAGAGATATACAGTCCTCATAGACTGGAAGAATTAATATTACTATAATACCTATACTACGAAAAGCAATATACACATTCAATGCAATCACTATCAAAACACCAATAGCATTTTTCACAGAACTGGGAAAAACACTCCTAAAATTTTATGGAAACACAAAAGACCCTAAACAGCCAAATAATCTTGAGAAAGAAGAACAAAACTGGGGTTTTGTTCAACATCACTAATTATTAGGGAAAGGCAAATGAAAACCACAGTGAAATATCCCCTTATGTCTGTCAGAAAAGCGATTACTAAAAAGGCAAGAAATAACAAGTGTTCGAGAGGATGTGGAGAAAGGGGAAACTCATGAACTGACGGTGGATGTAAACAGGTACAGCCACTATGGAAAACAGTATGGAAATTCCTCAAAAAATTCGGAACAGAATTACCACATGATCCAGCTATCTCACTTCTGGGTATTTATCCAAAGAACAAGAAAACACTAATTTGAAAAGATAATATGCACCCCTATATTCATCACAGGACTATTTACTGTTGCCAAGATATGGAAAAAACCTAAGTGCCCATCAACAGAGGAATGGATAAAGAAGATATGTCATGTCTGTATGTGTACTACATATATATATATATATATATATATATATATATATATTTATATTTATATACAGCAGATGAAGGAGCAAGGTAAAAACCCACCAGACCAAAGAAATGAAGAGGAAATAGGCAGTCTACCTATAAAATAATTCACAGTAATGATAGTAAAGATGATCCAAAATCTTGGAAATAATATGGAGAAAATACAAGAAATGTTTAACAAGGACCTAGAAGAACTAAAGAGCAAACACACGATGATGAACAACAATGAAATTTAAAATTCTCTAGAAGGAAGCAATAGCCTAATGACTGAGGCAGGAGAACGGATAAGTGACCTGGAAGATAAAATAGTAGAAATAACTACTGCAGAGCCAAAAAAAGAAGGAAAACAATTGAGGACAGTCTCAGAGACCTCTGGGACAGCATTAAACACACCAACATTTGAATTATAGAGGTCCCAGAAAAAGAAGAGAAAAAGAAAGGGACTGAGAAAATATTTGACGAGATTATAGTTGAAAATTTCCCTAATATGGGAAAAGAAATAGTCAATCAAGTCCAGGAAGCACAGAGAGTCCCATACAGGATAAATCAAGGAGAAACACGCCAGGACACATATTAATCAAACTATCAAAAATTAAATACAAAGAAATAATATTTAAAGCAGCAAGATAAAAGCAACAAATAACATACAAGGGAATCCCAATAAGGTTAACAGCTGATCTTTCAGCAGAAATTCTGCAATCCAGAAGGGAGTGGCAAAGCATATTTAAAGTGATGAAAGGGAAAAACCTACAACCAAGATTACTCTACCCAGCAAAGATCTCATTCAGATTTGACAGAGAAATTAAAACATTTACAGACAAGCAAAAGTTGAGAGAATTCAGCATCACCAAACCAGCTTTACAACAAATGCTAAAGGACCTCTCTAGGTGGGAAACACAAGAGGAGGAAAAGAGATACAATAACAAACGCAAAACAATTAAGAAAATGGTAATAGGAACATACATATTGATAAATATCTTAAATGTAAATGGATTAAATGCTCCAAAAAAAGGATAAGACCGGCTAAATGGATATGAAAACAAGACCTGTATATATGCTGTCTGCAAGAGACCCACTTCAGACCTAGGGACACATACAGACTGAAAGTGAGGGGATGGACAAAGATATTCCATGAAAATGGAAACCAAAAGAAAGCTGGAGTAGCAATTCTCATATCAGACAAAACAGACATTAAAATAAAGACTATTACAAGAGACAAAGAAGGATACTACATAATGATCAAGGGATGAATCCAAGAAGATATAATAATTGTAAATATTTATGCAACCAACATAAGAGCACCTCAATACATAAGGCAAATGCTAACAACCATAAAAAGGGAAATCGACAGTAACACAATCATAGTAGGGGACTTTAAAATCCCACTTTCACCAATGGACAGATCATCCAAAATGAAAATAAATAAGGAGACACAAGTTTTAAATGACACATTAAACAAGACGGACTTAATTGATATTCACAGATATTCACATCCAAAGCCAACAGAATACACTTTCTTCTTAAGTGCTCATGGAACACTCTCCAGGATAGATATCTTGGGTCACAAATCAAGCCTTGGTAAATTTAAGAAAATTGAAAGCGTGTCAAGTATCTTTTCCGACCACAATGCTATGAGACTAGATATCAACTACAGGAAGAAAACTGAAAAAAATACAAACACGTGGAGGCTAAATAATACGCTACTAAATAACCAAGAGCTCACTGAAGAAATCAAAGAGGAAATCAAAAAATACCTAGAAACATACAACAATGAAAACACAACAATCCAAAACTATGGTAGGCAACAAAAGCAGTTCTAAGAGGGAAGTTTATAGCAATACAAACCTACCTCAAGAGACAAGAAAAATCTCAAATAAACAACCTAAACTTACACCTAAAGCAATTGGAGAAAGAACAAAAAAACCCAAAGTTAGCAGAATGAAAGAAATCATAAAGATCAGAAATAAATGAAAAAGAAATGAAGGAAACAATAGCAAAGATCAATAAAACTAACAGCTGGTACTTTGAGAAGATAAACAAAATTGATAAACCACTAGACAGACTCATCAAGAAAAAAAGGGAAAAAAAAAAAAGAAAAAAAGGGAGAAGACCTAAATCAACAGAATTAGAAATGAAAAAGGAGAAGTAACAACTGACAGTGCAAAAGTACAAAGGATCATGAGAGATTACCACAACCAATTGCCACTACAACGGACAACCTGGAAGAAATGGACAAATTCTTAGAAAAGCACAACTTTCAGAGACTGAACCAGGAAGAAATAGAAAATATAAACAGACTAATCACAAACAATGAAATTGAAACTGTGATTAAAAATCTTCCAAAAAGCAAAAGCCCAGGACCAGATGGTCTCACAGGTGATTCTATCAAACATTTAGAGAAGAGCTAACACCTATCCTTCTCAAACGCTTCCAAAATATAGCAGAGGGAGGAACACTCCCAAACTCATTCTACAAGGCCACCAACACGGTGATACCAAAACCAGACAACGATTTACAAAAAAGAAAACTACAGGCTAATATCACTGATGAACACAGATGCAAAAATCCTCAACAAAATACTAGCAAACAGAATCCAACAGCACATTAAAAGACTCATACACTATGATCAAGCGAGGTTTATCCCAGGAATGCAAGGATTCTTTAATATATGCAAATCAATCAATGTGATACACCATATTAACAAACTGAAGGAGAGAAACCATATGATCATTTCAATAGATGCAGAGAAAGCTTTCAACAAAATTCAACATCCACTTATGATAAAAACTTTCCAGAAAGCAGGCATAGAGGGAACCTACCTCAACATAATAAAGACCATATATGACAAACCCACAGTCAACATCGTTGTCAACAGTGAAAAACTGAAACCATTTCCTCTAAGATCAAGAACAAGAAAAGGTTGCCCACTCTCACCGCTAACATTCAACATAGTTTGGAAGTTTTAGCCACAGCAATCAGAGAAGAAAAAGAAATAAAAGGAATCCAAATCGGAAAAGAAATAAAACTCTCAGTGTTTGCAGATGACATGATACTATACATAGAGAATCCTAAAGATGCTACCAGAAAACTACTAGAGCTAATCAATGAATTTGGTAAAACAGCAGGATACAAAATTAATACACAGAAATCTCTTGCATTCCTGTACACTAATGATAAAAAATGTGAAAGGGAAATTAAGGAAACACTCCCATTTACTACTGCAACAAAAGGAACAAAATACCTAGGAATAAACCTACCTAAGGAGACAAAAGAGCTGTATGCAGAAAACTATAAGACACTGAGGAAAGAAATTAAAGACGATACAAACAGATGGAGAGATATACCACGTTCTAAGATTGGAAGAATCAACATTGTGAAAATGACTATACTACCTAAAGCAATCTACAGATTCAATGCAATCCCTATCAGACTACCACCGGCATTTTTCACAGAACTAGAACAAAAAGTTTCACAATTTGTATGGAAACACAAAAGATCCCGTATAGCTAAAGCAATCTTGATGAAGAAAAATGGAGCTGAAGGAATCAGGCTCCCTGACTTCACACTACACTACAAGCTACAGTAATCAAGACAGTATGGTATGGCACAAAAATAGAAATAAAGATCAATGGAACAGATTAGAAAGCCTAGAGATAAACCCATGCGCATATGGTCACCTTCTCTTTGAGACAGGAGGCAAGAATATACAATGGAGAAAACACAGCTGCTTCAGTAAGTGCTGCTGGGAAAACTGGACAGCTACATGTACAGGCATGAAATTAGAACACTCCCTAACACCGTATACGAAAATAAACTCAAAATGGATTAAAGACCTAAATGTATGGCCAGACACTATAAAACTCTTAGAGGAAAACGTAGGCAGAACACTGTATGACATAAATGACAACAAGATCCTTTTTGACCCACCTCTTAGAGAAATGTAAATAAAACCAAAAATAAACAAATGGGACCTAATGAAACTTAAAACGTTTTGCAAAACAAAGGAAACCATAAACAAGATGAAAAGACAACCCTCAGAATGGGAGAAAATATTTGCAAACGAAGCAACTGACAAAGGATTAATCTCCAAAATATACAAGCAGCTTATGTGGCTCAATATCAAAAAAAACAAACAACCCAATCCAAAATTGGGCAGAAGACCTAAATAGACATTTCTCCAAAGAACATACACAGATTGTCAACAAACACATGAAAGGACGCTCAACATCACTAATCATTAGAGAAATGCAAATCAAAACTACAAGGAGGTATCACCTCACACCAGTCAGAATGGCCATCATCACAAAATCTACAAACAATAAATGCTAGAGAGGGTGTGGAGAAAAGGGAACCCTCTTGCACTGTTGGTGGGAATGTAAATTGATACAGCCACTATGGAGAACAGTATGGAGGTTCCTCAGAAAACTAAAAACGGAACTACCATACGACTCAGCAATCCCACTACTGGGCATATACCCTTAGCAAACCACAATTTTAAAATAGTCATGTACCACAGTGTTCACTGCAGCTCTATTTACAATAGCCAGGACATGGTAGCAACCTAACCTAAGTGTCCATTGACAGATGAATGGATACAGAAGATGTGGCACATATAGACAATGGAATATTACTCAGACATAAAATGAAATTGAGTTATCTGTAGCAAGGTGGATGGACTTTGAGACTGTCATACCGAGTGAAGTAAGTCAGAAAGAGAAAAACAAATACTGTATGCTAACACATATATATGGAATTTAAAAAAAAAAGGTTCTGAAGAACCTAAGGGCAGGACAGGAATAAAGACGCAGACACAGAGAATGGACTTGAGGACACGGGGAGGGGGAAGGGTAAACTGGGACCAAGTGAGAGAGTAGCACTAACATATATACACTACCAAATGTAAAATAGATAGCTAGTGGGAAACAGCTGCTTTGCACAGGGAGATCAGCTCAGTGCTTTGTGACCACCTAGAGGGGTGGGATAGGGAGGGTGGGAGGGAGACGCAAGAGGGAGGAGATATGGGGATGTATGTATATGTATAGCTGATTCACTTTGTTATAAAGCAGAAGCTAACACACCATTGTAAAGTAATCATACTCCAATAAAGATGTTAAAATAAAAATAAGAAAAAATGAAAGATTAACGTCATTGGTAAAAAGCACTACAAAAGCAGAAACAACAACAACAACAAAAAAAATGAGACGGGGACATACCCAAAAGGACAAGAAAAATGTTCACCAGAGAGTAATAAGGGTCTTTAAAAGGCAATGTATTGACACTAGGAAACAGGGAGGGGATGTGTGAATGGGAAAAAAATGCAAAAAACAAATGAATAGGAACTTTGAAGCTGACAAAGAAGAAAGCATGGGTGGCTGGGAGAGTGGTGGTCATTAACAGAAATAAAGAAATCAGGAAGAAATCTTTTAAAATGAAAGTATAATATCGTTTGATGGCTACTCCTAAGAACTAGGTTACCATTACTAGGAACTTAGCCCAGATAAGTCAGGTTTGACTAACCCCAGTAATAGTTACAACATGGTGATTGTGGGATCAAGTTATTAAGTTATTCCAAATACCCCAAAGAAAAATAATCTATTCTCTATTGATTATAATAAATGAGAACCAAATACAAGGAACAAAGACTTATCAACGAAGATATCATCAATGAAGTGTCATGTTAAATACACTAAAAAATAACAATTCATCTACCTCTACAACTTAAACACTGAATCATAAAATAATGTCTCAGGAAATGTTATACACATAGGAGTAATTATTCTTTAATCAATAAAGATAGCACATTTTTACTGTAAGCGTACAATGAATGAAAAACAGCAAAGAATACATAACTAGAATAAGACCAGATACAGACAGAGGAAAAGATAGCTATTAATGGGGTGGGAGGTGGGTGAAATGGGTAAGTTGGTCAAAAGGTACAAACTTTCAGTTACAAAATAATGAAGTTCAGGAAATGTGATGTACAGCATGGTGACTATAGTTAATAATAATGTATATTTGAAAGTTGCTAAGAGAGTAGATCTTAAAACTTATCACCAGAAAGAAAAAAAATTGTAACTATGTGTGGTGATGAATGTCAGCTAGAGTTATTGTGGTGATCATTTCACAATTTATACATATACTGAATAAATAAAAAGTAAATTTTTGAAAGATAGTTATTAATGTAAAACAATGGTAAGGTAACCAAAGCCTAGTCCATAAATGCACAGGTGAACTCTTAGCCTACTCTCCCTGTGCAGAATCTCATGTTCTTTGTAACAAACTGCAATACCCGAGCTAAAGAGCAATAGGCAAATCAAACAAACCAAAAATAGAGAGATTATAATATTAACATCACACAAAACAGAATTCACAAATGTTAAATTCACAATGAAAATACAACTCATATGATCCTTTATACAACTAATAATAAGGCAGCAAAATGGTTTAAAAAATCTTAGTACCTTTATTTTATATATTTTCTTTTCAAATTTCTGTAAAAGACCATCGATTTTTACAGCAAAAATTAAGCAATTGAGACGCTTCCAGTGTATAGAGTAGTAAAATATAAGCAATGAGAACATAAAAGGTGGAGTAGGTCAATGGAATTGTGCTGTTGTAATGTCCTTACACTCTTCATGAAACACTGTGATATTAATTGAAAGTAGATTATGATAAAGTAAACATGCATGTAATACTTATTCCTACAGCAGGTTATTACCTAAAAGTTTCGCCTTAAGTTAAATCTGATTTTCCAATAGAAACAATGGAATTAAATGAAGATGTTTTCCTAGGGACTCAAATTCAAGGCCTCCCTCTGGTGCTCACTGCAGAGTATACTTCGTTGTGGCAATGCCCCAAATTAGCAATGCACAGCCTGAGAGGAGGTCTTCTCCCAGAGCCCGCCCAGCCTCGATGCTCCCCCCAACTGATCTAACATGGCTCCCTGTCTCCAGGTCAAAGCCTCTGAGGACACTCCTCTAACCACTTCACTCTCCACCCTTCTCTCTCCTACAATCATAGGCTCTCCAGCCTATTGTTTTGCTGCAAAAACTTCTTTTGCACTTCTAGACTTTTGCACTTGTGTGCCTAGATGGGATGATTCTATAAATCTATAAATTCTATAAATTTTGCAACTTAAAAAAAAAATCTCAGAAATTCAAGGAAATATTGAAGAAACTGCAATAGTAGTGGGAGACCAAAATATCTGTGTCTGACAGATCAAGAAGATTAAAAAAATAATAATTTGGAGTATGTAAATAGTAACTTTAAAAATATAAACTTATCAATTTCTATCTAGAGAGAATCCACCTTACCTATTCCTACCATGTCCAAAGGATATTTGCAAACACTTAGCTTCTTTACTTTCTCCACATCTATCAGGCTTCTGCAGTAGTCATTTCCTTCCCCATCCAGCTTAGGTTCCATGGTCCACTACTCCAACTACTCTCTCACCCTCTTCAATCCTTTACTCCAATGAAATTACACTGCATCTGCCTAAAAAATACCTACCCATGATTAATTCATCTACCCACCATCTTTGTGCATTTTTAGCAAGCAACTGAATGCTAAGTATAACTCAGGAGAGAGAGGAATCACATCACTGTGTAAACCAGTGTCTTCACCCCCAAACTCTACGTAGTCTCATTGCTTCACACAGCCTTTTGATATCTATTTACAGAGCATTTACTATGTTTCAACGCCAGTTCCAAGAACTGATGATGGAGGGGTAAACAAAACAGTATGGTTTCTGTCCTCATGGAGCTTACTGTCTAATAAGGGAGACAGATATAAAAACAACAAAATAAACAATTATGTAATTTCAATTGTGATAAGTGCTTCTAGGGAAAGTATTAAGAGTACAGTCGGTCCATACGTGCCCAAGCAGAACCTATGGATACCCAGGGCTGAATGTACTATGTCATTTTATATAAGGGGCCTGAGCATCCATGGATATTGGTATCCACAGGGCAGGGGTTGGGGGAGGTGTCCTGGAACCAATCCCCTGAAGATACTGAGAGACGACTGTATATTATAGGGGAACCTGGTTTAGTCTGAAATATCTGGATAGGCTCCCCCTGAGGAAGTGACACTTAAACTGAAATCTAAATTAAGGAAATTAGGTAAAAGGGATGGGGGAGGTGAGGAGGTGCTGGGCAAGGAGAATGAGGGATTAGTGTTCTGGCAGAAAAATCAGAATGTGTAAATGTCTGAAGACTAGTGAGCACATGGCATGTTTGACTAACTGAAAGAAGGCTGGTTTAAATGAGGCAGAAGGGAAGAGAGAAAAGTGGTGTGAAATGAGGTTAGCACTGATCAAGTCACTCAAGATTTTAAGGTCATGCTGAAGATTTTAATGCTCAGAGCAAAGGGAAACTTTTGAGGCGCTATCATCAAAAAAAATAGAGCTGGGGCTTCCCTGGTGGCGCAGTGGTTGAGAGTCCACCTGCCGATGCAGGGGACACGGGTTCGTGCCCCGGGCCGGGAAGATCCCACATGCCGCGGAGTGGCTGGGCCCGTGAGCCATGGCCACTGAGCCTGCGCGTCCGGAGCCTGTGCTCCGCAACCGGAGAGGCCACAACAGTGAGAGGCCCGCGTACCACAAAAAAAAATAAAAATAAAAGTAGAGTTTATTTTTGTGGTTTTTAAGTATCATTTTGCCTATAACGTGGAGAATGGATTGGAAGGATGCAGGGAATCCTGTTACAAGGTTTCAGTTGTAATCCAGGCATTTTTTACTGGTGGCTTGGACTAGAATGGTAGCAGTGGAGAATGAGAGAAGTGGACAGATCAGAAAGATTTAGTAAGTAATCTGAAAGAGGCTGATTCATTGGACAGTGGCTGGTGTGAGGTGAAGGGAGGAGCGGGGAAGAGAAATACATCTCCAGGTTTGGGGCAAAGGAAGCTACCATGAACTTGGTTTATATACGTCAGTTTGACATGCTTGTGAAATATACAAGTGGAGATGCCAACTAGGCAAGTTGGATATACAAGTCTGAAAATCAGACGAAAGATATAGGCTAGACATATAAATTTAAGAATCATCAGAAAATGAATAGTAAACTAAGCCATGGCATAGAGAAAACTGAAGAGGGAGAAAGATGGTCTAAAAGGAGCCTTAATAACTTCTCAAAAGCTAAAGGTCAGGTGGAAAAGAAAAAGCTAAGAGGAGGCAGAAGCAGCAGCCAACAAAGGAGGAAGAAAACTAGCAGAGGTTGTTCCATAAAAGCCAAAGAAGGGAGTGCTGTAAGAAGAGGGGAGTGGTCAACAGCATGAAATGCTACTCAGAGATCATGGAAGGGACTGAAATACAGCCACTGGACTTAGTAATACTGAGTGACTTTAATAAGAACTTAACAGGAGCTCTGATAGGATGTGACACCAGGTTGGAGTAGACTAATGAGTACCCAGGAGAAAAGGAAATGAAGGCAGCAAATGTAGAAAGTTCTTCTAAGAAACTTGGCTAAGAAGGGGAGGAGGAAAATGGGGACTGGGAGAGTAGATGAAAGGATAAGTAAAGTAGAGAAAGGGTTTGGGGGTTTCTTCTTGTTGTTCTTATTTTTGTAGTTCAGAATAGAAGAGAAATAAGCATGTTGTAGGCTGATGGGAAAAGAATCTAATAAGGAAAACTGAAGATACAGGAAAGAGAAGAATTTCCAATCTCAACTGTGACCTTCAAGGCTGATGGGCAATCGGTTTCTATATGTCAGCCCTTTCATCTCCATCACAGTTATTTCAGACCTTTCCACTCTCTTCAAACTTCCAACCCCACACCTCCTACTTTTCAAAATAAAGAGAGCAAAGAACCCATCAAATGGAATTTCAAATTCTTATCACAAATTTCCACTTTGATCCCATCTGTTCTTATCCCTCTTGAATGCCAAGTTGAACAAGCTTTCTCTCAACTGCAGTCATTCTTAACCTATGCACCTCTCCTACTTCTTCCATGGCTTTTGGGACATTCCTACTCTCCTATCTCCTTCCTACTTCTATGATGATTCTTTCTCTGTCCTGGACCTATATCCCTCTTTCTCCATCTGTGACTTCTCCTTTCATCTAATTATAAAATTTATTTTCTTTTTATTGTGTGTCATACCTTTCTAAGCACTTTCTCACATCTCATTTTGATCCTTACTTGTTGAATTGAGAAGTCTCAACTATTGAGATATAAACATAGAATACTTTTATTTTTCCCCCATATAACTAACTACTCAGTTGAATCCTAAACCTGCTGAGTATGCTCAGTGAAATTCCACAGTTTTTCAGTCACATTCAATTATCAAAGCTTGGTTTTTAAATCCCATCTACAGACAACCTGCCTAGCACAAGTGAGAATTACATGCTTTAGCAGATGCTTGTGGTGGGGAAGAACACAGCTTGTCCTCACGGTGTCTCTCCTCTCGTCCTCACTGTGTCTCTCCTCTTGCCCTCCTCTGTACCCCTTCAAACTCTCCTACATTCACAAACTTATGTCCTTGCCATAAGTGGCAGCTGTGGGAACACAGCAATATCCTACTTATTATAGAGCTCACCAGTTATTAGTGATGGATCTACTACAGTCATCAGCCAGTCCTTCTCCAGGGACTAAGGTGATACTGACCACCAAAAGAATCAAGTGCTGCCAGGCAGAGATGCACCCCTAATCTTTCTCTGAATCAATTTGAAGTCAGTGGTCTCTACTGATCTCTGCAGTACATGGTAATTTCTGCACAGGGAACATTCATGGTTCTCTAGGCAGTGGTCAGGTTCACCCTGGCTCCCTCTGCCCAAGCAGTATCTGCCTCAACTCCAACAGAGGTTGGTATATTTTACCTAACCAAGTGTCCCCATAGGAAGCCCCTATTACTCCAACATCTTCACTAATGTACACAATTCTACCCTCACATAAATCGTGAGATGCACTGGGGTTCCTCTTTACTTGGTCAATGACAAGTCCCATCCTATCTCCTTCCAAAGAAAGCATACTACCGTAAAGTCCCTTCAAGCCCAGCTGGCATGAGCTACTCCAGCAAGCTTATTATGCTATGAAACTTCTAAGGGAGATGTAGGTACCACTCTCTATATTCAAGGATGCCCCCAATATTCCAGAGCCACACATCCAGTTCCCCCAGGTTGAAATGGAAAAAAGGGAATGGAAAGTACAATATGTTCCCAGTATGCTTTTCCCCAAAATCTCTCAACATATTCCACAGGCACCAAAATCAGCACGGCAAAGATCCAACCAGAGAACAAGATGCCAGTTTCCTGCAGCCATACACACAAACTTCACAAGCAATTCACGCACCTCATCAAACTTCATTAACTGTGCACTCCCCAAAAGGCAATCTCCCCCTAGCCCACTTTATATGGAAGAAGGGGAAATGCAGTGGTGATGGTCAGATTACAGCTTTGCTGAAAAAGTCAGCTCTTAGCAAGTCATGCAGTGAAGTAGCTGATGGCATAACAGGCATGCCTTTAAACGAAAAAAATGAGAATTTTAGCCTCTTGATTAAAGAGATTGGCTCTGGTCAGCAATCCTGGTTGATACAGTTAAGATACTTTTTCATGCTGTACTTATCATGTGAATTACATAATACAGGAGTTATTAACTGCATTTTACATATGAGACAAAGAATTGAACTGTGGTTACTTAACAAAGGCGTTGCACAAAAATCACGAAGAAGGATAAATATTGTCAGTAAATCTACAAAATAAAGGCTGAATGCACCTGTACAATGAGGATCTATAAAATGAGGGTTATACATCTTACAGTGGTTCTAATCAAATGAGATAATGGATAGAAGTGCTTTTAAAATGAGAATAGAACAAAACATAAATAGAACTCCAGTTATTATATACCCAGCACATGGATAAAGCAAATATTAAACTGTATATTTTTACATCACCACCTGTAAGTCCTAGATGGGGAGAGGAGCAGAGTTGGGTATGAAATTAACTTTTAAGCTCCCAGATTTTATTTCTCAGCATAAACCTTTGAGCATCTTGACACAGTACAAAGAATAGAGAACACATTTCTACTCCTCTGTCAAAATCTTCTCCATTCTTTCTTTCTTTTTTAATTAAAAAAAATATATTTATTTATTAATTTATTTTTGGCTGTGTTGGATCTTCATTGCTACACGTGGGCTTTCTCTAGTTGCGGTGAGCAGGGGTTACTCTTCGTTTTGGTCTGTGGACTTCTCATTGTGGTGGCTTCTCTTGTTGCGGAGCACAGGCTCTAAGCACACGGGCTTCAGTAGCTGTGGTACATGGGCTCAGTAGTTGTGGCTCACAGGCTCTAGAGCACAGGCTCAGTAGTTGTGGTGCACAGGCTTAGTTGCTCTGCGGCATGTGGGATCTTCCCGAACCAGGAATCGAACCCATGTCCCCTGGATTGGCAGGCGGATTCTTAACCACTGTGCCACCAGGGAAGTCCCTATATTGCATTATTCTACTTTGTATTTGAAAATTCTCATAATAAAAAGTTAAAAATTAAAAAAAATTTTTTTAAATCTTCTCCATTCTTGTAATCTACAACTTGCACAACCAATTTCTATTACTGTTAAACTTTCACAAAGCTTTGACAGGACTGAAAATAAAAGCTACACTGTCTTTGTTTCATAGATATGTTGATTTGTATCATATTTTAGATTCCACATATAAGTGATATCATATGGTATGTGTCTTTCTCTTTCACTAGAGATGATAATCTCTAGGTCCACCAGTGTTGCTGCAAATGTCATTATTTCATTCTTTTTGATGGCTGAGTAATATTCCATTGCATATATATAATAATTTTTTTTAAAAAAAAAGCTACACTGTCTTATGGCAAGTCTAGCTTCCCTGAATACAGTATCAGAGATAGGTGCAAGAGTTTCTGCTCATCACAGAGACGTGGCCGCAATTGGTCCAACTCACTTCTATAAAGAAGTACACATTTGACAAATTTGATTTCTTCAGTCAACCTTTTGTTATTTTTAATCACAAAATAAAAGAATCTGCTGATCTTATTGATCTCTAGGGATGACCTAAAGATTATCTAGGCCCACATGCTCATTTTATATAAGAAACTATAACCCAAAATTAAATCCAATAGTGTTTTCTACCACAACATGCTGATTCATTCCACCCCAATGATATGATTTTCCTTAAAAATATTTTTCTTAAAACATAAAAAGTTTTACATGCTGATAGTAACAATATTAATTGTGACAACCAAAGCATAAATTTGGGTGATTTCAACCACTGTTCATTCTGAAAACTGCTTCTGAAGAGTCATATTTTTAGGCTAGTTTAAAACATTTTGGCTGTTTCCAGTTTTAGAGGAAACATAGCTGTTGTGTCAACATGTAACTTTGCTTTGACCCTTCGGACATTTCAAAGGTTAAACAATGAATTCCAGGATTTTCAACCATGTTCACTGTAGAAACAGAAGCTACCTCTGTAATATTTCTATGATGATGTATCATTCTGGTTTTTCTCAAAATAATTTTATTTAGTATAAACTAATACAGTATATAGTTTGTATCTACTAAACGGCCAGACTTTCTAGTGAATTTTTAGAGCCATATTATGCTATGTGTCTGTTTAATATACTATTACAAATACAAGGTTATCTAAAATTAGAAAACACACCTTACAATGACATCCTAATCCCGCCCAGGATTGTTTATGGTTAGCCATCAATCTCACTTTTCCCTGATCACAGTGAATTAGAAGAGTGATAAGTATCTCAACAGAAAAGAAGCAATGTCCAATTAAAGACATTAAACAGGAAACCAAAGAATGTGAAAATCTCACTAATGCCACCTACAGTACCAATGGAGAACACAGATAAGAGATTTTTTAATAAATTGTGTATATGTGTACCTATCCCTTAATTTCTTGCCTAGGACTATGTATCAAGACAACTTTCTACCAAATCTTGCACAGAATATAAAAGTACATAAGTAGGTAATGCAAACAACAACAACAAGGGTACTCTTGAAAAATCAAAACAAAGAAAAACCTGACACACTCACAGAAGCAGAGAGTAGAACAGTGGTTGCAAGTGATAGGGGAAATAGGGAGATGTTGGTCAAAGGGTACAGACTTTCAGTTATAAGATGAATAAGTTAAGCAGATCTAGCGTATAGCATGGAGACTACAGTTATTATTAAAGTACTGTGTACTGAGGCAAATTATCAAGTCAGACGTAGCAAAAATTGGAGAATCTGACTTCAAATGGATTACAAAGCCTCAAAGCAAAGCTTACCTTACATTCCACCACACTCTGATCTGATTCACAAGTTACATAGATTTCATCTACAGCCCGGCGAAGATTGTCAAAAAGGAATGCCCAGTATCGAGCTCTTAGATCAATTTTCCGAGGGTGCCTTGTTTTAGTGGGACTTTTATCAAAGTGTTTATCTCCAGTTGTAGATGACGTTATTTTACAGTCTACTGTAGTGTTCTGATGAAATAAAACAAAACATGAAAAAGTATTTTTTAAAAGCCTCCAGGAACTGGATTTTTGTATAAATCAAATTTTTCAACATAAATACTTAAAAACATGACATTCTTCTTTTTAGCTTATATCACACTGAATTCATCAAAACAAAACTTCTCAACTTAAATAAAAGCGGCAGGTTTGTAAAGTCAATTACATGTTTCATTGAAGATTAGGATGATTTTAATGGTGAACAGACTCAGTCAAAAAGGAGCACTAAAGTGGCTCCTGATTTACTAAAATATGTGTATGGCACATTTACATACAGTAACAAATAACAGATACTAATTTCAACATTTTGAAATTGCTTGTATATATTCTTTTCATTTAGAAATGACATATCTATACTTATATTCAGTTACTGAATTTTATCTTAAACGTTTTTCCACTAAAAGTAAAAATATATAAATACAAAACAATTTACTAGAAAAGAACACTGATTAATAAAACCAAGCATCAGCTACAGAGCAGACTCACCAAATAAAGTAACTATAGTATTCTATGACCCAATGTTTCCTCAGCTGCACAGGCGGACTTTGAAAATACAAGATTATATTCTATACTTTTATAGACTGTACCAAAGAATCATTCCCCCACAAACAGGAGCGTGCAGTTTACATAAAGACCTGAACTTCTCACTACAAGTACAAAGGAGTTGCTTATCTCTCTGTGGCTACTTAAACTGATAAATAAATAAATACTAACCTTGTACTACAGTTACAACAACAAACAATCTCAAGTTTCTTTGGGTTGTTTTGTATGTGTGTATGTCATTCCTGTTAGCTTGTTTGTTTTTCCTTTTCATAGAAGAGCCCCAGAGTGAAGAATATCCAAAATAGAAGCTAATACTCTCCTGTTTTATTTTAGGCTTTGGCCTTCAATGTAACAGTGATTCCTATACTTCAAAAATCTTTTATAGCCAATCTTCGGTTTATATAGAATCTTCACTATCAAAAGTCAAGCAAACAAAACATATATACTCACAAAGACATGCACACTTAAGAGGCTGAGATGGAGCTGCTCATCCACCACAGTCCCCCATCCAGACTAAGGTTGTCAGACTCAGCAAATAAAAATTAGTAAATATTTTATCTGACAGCCTTAGTCCAGGCCCAAATTCTCAACACTCAAGCAATAAAATTTAAAGTAATCATCAACAACCCACAAAACCTTTGCTTCAATGGCTCTCCAAGCACTTTCCAACCCTAATAGTAAATGATAAATCATGATGGCAAATACCCACTCACACAAATTTTAAAGTATGTATTATTAGCTCTACTTTACAGCTTAGAAAATTGAGATTTAGAGGCTGATTTGTCCAAGATCACATAGCCACAGGAGACTATCTTCCAGTTAGAACTCCGCAATTACACCGCTGACTTCCCATTACACTGCACCCCAAGGCCCTGTGCTAACAACCCTTTACCGAATATTCCAGACCACCTCATTTCTCTTCCTATATACCACCCAAAGTTAAAATTAACTTGAATTTTCCTGAATTATACTTCCTTCACAAACTTCTTAGAGCGATCAGCAAAACACTAGTAGCTTCCTGTGAATTCAGATCCTAATCTTATAAAATTCTCAAAAATAATTTAACTCATCTTCACCCATTTATGTATTTACCCTATCATGCATCCATATGTATATGACTCAAATACTTTAACCAACCTTTCTTAAAATGTAGAATAGGCAAAACTGCTTTTAGGTTAAGATGTTTCTATTCTCCGTGATTGCTCTATGTGAGGCTTTTACTAAGAAAGACTCCAGAAAGGCAGAAACTACAGCTAGGTAATTCCATCTGAAGGGCAAGGTACTATACAAATTTGACATTTAAGCTTGACAAAAATAGTAATACTTTATATTTGCACATTTATTTACATTTTATGAAGGGCTTTTGAAAACATATCATTTAATCATCACAGCAAACTATAAAGACAGGACAAATATTGAAATATTATTATTCCTATTTTGTAGATGACAAAATCAGTAAGATTCAATTTCTTGACCAAGTCAAAAGGCTGAGTGACAGAACTGGGACCAGAACTGAGTCTTCCAACTTCTGCTCCAATGTTCATAAAGCATTTCACATAGCACCTAGCACACAGTAGTACCCATATAATGTTAGGTATAATTATAGTGGGAAAGACAAAGAGGTGAAGAAATATGCTCACAGAAAAATGTGAATAAACTAATGGCAAAATTGCCAAATTTGTGAAGAAAGGTAGAAGAAGCATATCAAATTGTAGAGGCTGATAAGTTTGTATAAAGTTTCAAAATACAGCGCTCTTACGTACCACTGATAAAAATAACAGCAGTGATAATAATAACTGCAGTGGCATCTAATATTCATGTCATACTTGCTATGTGCCAGACACTGTGCTAAGTGCTTTCCATACAGTTATACTTCATTTAATCTTTGAAGCAATTTTATATCACAGTTACTATTATTAGTTCCATTTTATAGAGGAGAAAACTGAGGTTTAGCTAAATTAAATGATAAACCCAAGGTCTCACACTAAGTAAGAGACAAAGCCAAGATTCAAAATCAGGTAACTATCCCATTGTTATGACTTACTGTGCCTGTTTCCAAGACATTCAACAGAAGACAAAGCAACCTAAACTTCTGGAAAAAGCTAGACACAACTGAATCTCATGTTTTAAATAAAATTCAATATAACAAATGTTATACTATTTTAATCAATCACTTCTGAGAGAAAAAGAGGAAAAAAGAAAAGGAGAGGGAAAGGGGAAGGAGGAAATTGAGATTTCTGACTCACCTCTCTTAGAACTCTCATCAACTCCCCTGAGAATATGAAGAAACCTATGGACCTAAACCTCTGACAACAGCTTGTCTTTTTACTGTCTCCATATTTAGTCTTTTCTAGAATGTTCTAAGGTTGGAATCATACAGTATGCAGCCTTTTCAGATTGGCTTCTTTTACTTAATAATATGCAATTACTTTCCTCCATGTCTTTTCATGGCCTGATAGCTCATTTCTTTTTAGAGCTGAATGTACCACAGTTTATTTATCCATTCACCTACTGGATATCTTGGTGGCTTCCAGGTTTGGCAATTATGAAAAAGGCTGCTATAAACATCCATGTGCATGTTTTTGTTTAGACATAAGTTTTCAACTCATCTACATATATACCAAGGGCATGACTGCTGATCACAAGGTAAGAGTATGTTTACTTGTGTTAAGAAACTGCCAAACTGTCTTCCAAAGTGGCTGAATTTCCACTCTGAATTCCCACCAACATTGAATGAGAGTTTCTGTGGCTCTTCATCCTCACCAGCATTTGGAGTTATCAGTGTTCCCAATTTTGGTCATTCTAATAGGTGTGTGGTGGTAGCTCATTGTTTTAATTTGCATTTCCCTGATGACATATGATGTGGCACACCTTTTCATATGCTTATCTGCCATCTGTACATCCTCTTTGGTGAGGTGTCTGTTAAGGTCTTTGGCTCATTTTTCAATCAGGTTGTTTCAATGACTGAAACATTGAAACATGTTTAAAAAAAGAGTCCTTTGTATATTTTGGATAACAGTCTTTTACCAGATATCTTTTTCCAAATATTTTCTCCCAAGTCTGTGACTTGTCTTCTCATTCTCTTGACATTGTCTTTTGCAGAACAGAAGTTTCTAATTTTAATGAAATCCAGCTTATCATTGATTTCTTTCAGAGATCATGCCTTTGATACTGTACCTAAAAAGTCATCACCATATTCAAGGTCATTTAGGTTTTCTCCTATGTTATTGTCTAGGAGTTTTATACTTCTGCATTTATGGTCAATAGTCCATTTTGAGTTAATTTTTGTGAAGAATGTGAGGTCTGGGTCCGGATTCATTTTTTTTTTTTTTTTGTCGTATGGATGTTCCAGCACCATTTGGTGAAAAGACCACCTTTGCTCCATTGTATTGCCTTTGCTCCTTTGTCAAAGATCAGTTGACTAATTATGCAGGTACATTTCTGGGCTTTCTATTCTGTTCCATATATCTATTTGTATTTTCTTTTGCCAATATCACACTGCCTTGACTACTGTAGCTTTATAGTAAGTCTTGAAGTTGGTTAGTGTCAGTCCTCCAACTTTGTTCTTCTCCTTCAATATTTTGTTGCCTATTCTGGGTCTTTTGCCTCTCCATATAAACTTTAGAATAAGTTTATTGATATCCACAAAATAATTTGCTGGGATTTATTGAATATATTCTTCAACCTGGGAAGAAATGACATCTTGACCATATTGAGTCTTCCTATTCGTCAACATGGAATGTCTCTCCATTTATTTAGCTCTTTGAGTTCACTCATCAGAGTTTTATAGTTTTCCTCATATAGATCTTATACATATTCTGTTAGGTTTATACCTACCTATTTAATTTTGGGGAGTGCTGATATAAATGGTATTGTGGTTTTGGTTTTTTTTAAGATTTATTTTATTATTTTATTATTTATTTATTTTATTTATTTATTTTTGGCTGTGTTGGGTCTTCGTTGAGGCATGTGGGATCTTTCACTGCAGCACGCGGGCTCTTCATTGTGGTGTGCGGGCTTCTCTCCAGTTGCAGCATGCGGATTTTCTCTCTCTAGTTGTGGTGCATAGGCTCCAGGGCATGTTGACCCTGTAGTTTGCAGCATGTGAGCTCTCTCGTTGAGGTGCATGAGCTCACTAGTTGTGGCGCGCAGGCTTAGTTAGTTGCCCTGCAACATGTGGGATCTTAGTTCCCTGACCACGGATCAAACCCTGCATTGTAAGGCAGCTTCTTTACCACTGGACCACCAGGGAAGTCGCAATGGTATTGTGTTTTTAATTTCAAATACCACTTATTCATTGCTGGTACACAGGAAAGCAATTGAATTTTTTATGTTAATCTTGTATCTTGCAAACTTCTGTAATCAATTATTAGTTATAGGAGTTTTTTTGGTTGATTCTTTCAGATTTCTTACATAGATGATCATGTCATCTACGAACAAAGACAGTTTTATTTCTTCCTTCCCAATCTGTATACCTTTTATTTCCTTTTCTTGTCTTATTGCATTAGCTAGAACTTCCATTATGATGTTGAAAAGCAATGGTGAAAGGGGACATCCTTACCTCATAACTGATCTTAATGGGAAAGCTTCTAGTTTCTCCCATTAAGTATCATGTTAGCTGTAGGGTTTTGTATTTTTTTTTAATTAAGTTGAATAAGTTCCCCTCTATTCCTAGTTTAGTAAAAGATTTTTATCACCTTTTCTAGGTGTAGAATTTTGTCAAAGTTTTTTTCTGCATCATTGATATAAAACTAGGTTTTTTCTTTTTTATCCTGTTGCTGTGATGAATTCCATTGATTTATTTTAAATTACGAACCAACCTTGCACCTCTGGGATAAATCCCACTTGCTCATGGTGTATCATTCTTTTTATTGTGGGATATGATTTGCTAATATTTTGTTGAGGATTTTTGTATCTATGTTTGTGAGAGTCACTGGTCTGCAGTTTTCTTGTAATGTCTTTGTCTGGTTTTGGTGTTAGAATAATGCTGGCCTCATAAAATGAGTTAGGAAGCATTCCCTCTGCTTCTACCCTCTAAAATGGATTGTAAAGAATTGGTATAATTTCTTCCTTAAATGCTTGGTAGAATTCAACAGTGAATCCACCTGGGCCTGGTACTTTCTGTTTTGAAAGGTTATTAATTATTGATTTAATTTCTTTAATACATTTAGGCCTATTCGGAGTGTCTATTTCATCTTGAGTGAGTTTTAACAGATTATGTCTTTCAAGCTATCAGTCCATTTCATCCTGGTTATCAAATTTGTGGCAAAGAGTTGTTCATGGTATTATTTTATTGTCCTTTTAATGCCCATGGGATCTGTACTGAAATGAATAAGTAGGGACATGCAATAGGACTTTGGGACAGTACTATCCATATGAGGTTAGCGGTCATAAGTGTCAAAAGAGCCTTTCAACATAACTGATACTTTTCTCCTGCCACTTTCAAATGCATGGGGCACAGAGCAGAATAGGCAGAAAAGTGGCTATAATGAGGACAACTCTGTCAAGCGTGTACTACCAAGGGGCAGGGTAGCCAGACAGTTGGGAGAGTGGGCAAGAAGGCAATTATCACAGACAAACCATAGAATCTCAGGTGGATATTCAGGAAAGTGTGGTCATATGGAGGATGAGGGATAATGAAAGGGTGGTAGGATCAGTAAATTATAGATTACATGGGGTTGAAGAATTGTTAGAGTCACATGATCACAGAGAATAAGGCAGGAGGAGAGATGACAGGTAGAAAATGGGATGGCTGAGACTGAGATCCTGGAGGGAGAGTAGTTGTTAGTGAGAACAAGGCAAGAGTCTGACCATCAGAATGAGTAGAAGACAAAACTATTGGAGGAAAGAAATGCAAGAAATTGAGAGGACAGCAGTAATGGTGTAGAGCATGCAGTGAGCCTGAAAATTATATCTTCAAGGAATAAGAAGTGACCTGGAAATCTGTTAAGTGCTGCAACAAGAAGAGGGAGCAGGTGGTATAGTCTGATGGCATGTCCTTCAAATCTGAGGAGTTTTAGGAGATGGGAGGGAGAACTGCCCGAAATGCCAGTGAGGAGCAAGCAGGAAACCTAACCCACCTCTAGGATCACAGGTAGGAGTGCTGTGGGGGAAGAAAACAACTACTACTTAAAACAACTGTGGAGGAAGCAGTATCCCCACATGTGAGTTGGAATTTACCTAAAACAAGAAGGTAAAGGGAATGTGCAGGGAAGAGAGGAACAAAGAAAGTTTTGCTGATGGTAAACCTACTTCTAGAGGGCAAAGTTGTAGGATTTCACAAGTAATCCAGAGGCATTTCCCTGATTACTACTGAAACTGAGCATCTTTTCACAGGTTTACAGGCTATTCAGGTTTCCCCCATTTTTTACTGGGTTATTTGTCCTTTTTCTGATGAATTTTAGCTCTTTATGAAGTCTTTGATGAATGCTATCTTCTCCCAGTCAATCTCACCTTTAACTTTGTTTAAGTGAGTTTTTTAGTATATAAATTTAATTTTGATATAACATATCCATCAGTTATGCTTTTTGTCTTGTCTAGGAAAGCCTCTTCTAATTCAAGGTCATAAAAATATCCTTCCAGATAATCTTAATTTTTTTGTTTTCTCATTTGGTCTTTAGCCCATCAATAATTTTTTTTATATTACATGAAAATATCCTTATATTTTATTTGTAATTTAATTGCATTACAGTCAGAGAACATGCTGTGTCTGACTTCTATATTCTTGTCTGACTTGTATTTACTGAGACTTCTTTATAACCTAGGATGTGATCAATTTTCGCATGTGCTTTGTGTACACTATTTGAGTGCCAATAAATACACACATATACATGCATACATATACATACATATATGTATATGTATTTATGAGATCAGTCATAATTGCATCTTAATTCTATCTTCTTGCTATTTATTCCTGCTTGATCAGTTTCTGAGTAAGAGATATGAATATTTACCACTATGATCATGAATACACTTTCCTCCTTGTAATTCTGTTAGTTTGGGCTTTAAATATTTCAAGCCCATGCTGCTAGGTACCTAAAAGTTTTGTACTTTTATACTTTTTGGATGATTATTCTTTTCACCATTATATAATTTCTATCTTTCTGTAATCAATGCTTTTCATGTTGAAGTCCATCTGGTTTGATATGAATATTGCTATTCTAGCTTTAGAGCACATCTAGAATATCAAGTATTTTGCCTGGATTTTTTTCTCTTTCTTTGTTTTAAACTTTCCTTGAAATTTTAAATATGTCTCTTATAAGCAGTATACAGCGCAATCTAAAATGAGAGGTTTAATTCAATCATCTGACTTTTAAGAACTGAATTTAATCAGTTTACATGTACTGATATTATGTTTGCTGAAATATTTATACTTAGTATCTACCATTATCTTTCATGTTTTTCACTTACTATGATTTTTCTTCTTTTTTTCTTTCTCTTTCCTTCTATTTAGTTGAAAAGCTTTGGTTTATTCACTTTCTCTTTTCCTCTGTTTATTTGGAAATTGTGCCCGCTTGTTTTAGTCCTTTAGTAGCTAGCCTTAAACAAGGACTTCTTCCTAAATAAGACAAGGATTTTATCACGTTAACTCCCTTCCAAACTCCCTACGGTCTTCTGTGTTAACACTGTTTAAGATTATAGCTCCACCTTTCTAAATTTAATTGTGTGAGTGCTTTTGAAAACCATCAATAGTTAATGAGATTTACTAAAATATTTTACAGCTATCTTTTTATCAAGCTCCCTCCTACAGGTTACCTTTTCTTCTTGCTGAAGTATGTCTTTAATAGTCCCTTCATTAAGCATCTGTAGGTGGCCAACCCTTAGCCTTTGTACATCTAAAAATGGCTTTATTTCACTCTTGCACTTGAATGATCATTTGAATGGTCACAGACTTCTGGGTTAAAAGTTATTTCGCCTTATAACTTTGTAGATATTGGTCCACTGTTCTTTTGTTCATTACAAGATTATTGTTATTCCTCTGTGCTTTTGTTTACTTCCTGGTATTTTAAGAATTTTATCCTTAACATTTTGCAGGTTCTCTAGAATGTATCTAAGTATAAATCTATTTTTATTTATCCTGCTCAGCTCTACAGTTATGCTCTGAATCTCTTGAGAACTCAAAGTAAGGAAAATTTTAAACATCATTTTTCCCAATATTGCATGCCCACTATTTATTCTCTATTTCAAAAGTCCTAGAAGGCATATGTTAGAATTTCTCAATCAAATTCTCTTTCCAATTTTCCATCTCTTTAGTTCTCTGAGCTACATTCTAAATCCTCTTAAGTAGTTAGTGTCTTCCAACTCACAAATTCTCTCTTTAACTAATCTCTCTGTCCAATATATCATTTATTCTTACTAATTGCAGGTACGAATAAAAAATTAAAATTTCACGGACAACATTTTCATTTGTAAGATGTTCACTTTTATCTATAAATGTTCAAAATTCATATCCATCTTTTATTTCAGAATTTTCCTTTTTGCATTATATTTAATCTTTCCTTTGAGGAATTTAAACTTGTTTATTTGAAAGTCCTCTTTAGAAAAATGACCATTTTTCATTACCTCAGGAGTAAATTCTCTCATTTGTGGAATGTGTTGTTTATATCTTACGATATTATTTTCCTCATGTGCCTTGATATTTTGTTTTGCAAACTTATTTTGCATTTAAGTTTGTTTTATTTTAGTTTTTCACTTTGCTCACCCTAACTACATGTGTACTAGTTTTATGGTTACCATCATCTGGCCCACCATGGTCCCCTTCCAGAGGCCTTTTATTGGGGACTTAAAGCTCTCACCCTTCAAGAATATAGCAGACCCAGTCATGAACCAGAGGGCCACTCTCTTTTATTGCTTCAGATATCAATTATCACAGGCCACAACCCCAGGCAGATTGTAGTGTTCTTTGTCTCCTAGTGCAGAACACTGCACAAGCCTAAAGTTTTATGCCATGAGCCTGGATCTGTTTTCCCACCACAATCAGGGTGTTTCAGCCTCCCTTATATAGGACTTGTCCAGTAAGTGTGTCCCCAACTCCACTTATCTGTGAATATATGTGTTTGTTTTATTTCTGATCCAGAGAGATTTTTATTTTATTTTTGAAAATCCTTTGTCTCTTTAATTTTTAAAAAATATTTTATCATTGATGCCTCTTGTATGAGAGGACTAGGGAATATTTTGTGAACTCACAATGCCACCTTGATTAGAAGTCCATGTTTTCCTTATGTGTAGTTTGGGGTTTACATAATACATATTGGTATATTTAATAACATCAAACTAAAATAATATATATGAAAGGTTCAGGGAAAATAACTACAGATTACAGAGCTAACTATAAATATGCCAAAACACTTTTAAAAATAAGGTAGGCTTGTGTTCTCTAAAATTTTAGTAGAACAATCTGAAAAATTTTAGATTCAATACATCTTTATTATCCTACATCCAAAAGATTTCATTATACCTAGAAAGTAAATCATAGAAAAATCACAAATATGGAATGTGCAGCAGAGGAGTTAAGAGCATAAACTGTAGAAATTGAAGGCATGGGTTCAAATCTTGGCTGTGTCACTTACTAGTAAGTTACATAACCTCTCTCTACCTCAGTTTTCTCATTTGTAAATGAAGAATAATGCCTACATCAAAGGGTTGTTATAAGAAACAAATTAGTATCTGTAAAGTATTTAGTACAAGTTAGGCACATAATACTACATACACATTTGTTAAATAAAGGATGTTACATTAAATTTTTATATGAAGATAAAATATGCAATATTCAAATCCTGAAAAATTAGATTTTATAATTGAAATTAATCACAAAAAAGTAAACAGTTGTATATGCTGTACCTGTTTTGTTGTTTTATGAGTGCCTTGAATTGTCCTCTTTGATTTTCCACCAGTTTGACATTTAGATTTTCCTTCAAGGCAAAAATAGATAAATATATAGATCAACAAATAGATAATATAAAACTGAACTGTGCAAATTATCCAGGCATACTAACACATAATCTCCTTCCAGAGACCACAGAACAATCTATACATGGCCAACATGAACTACAGATGTCATAAAAAACAAATTTCCAAGGTCCCAGAGACTGCTTTTATTGAATGGCTTTCTCAGAATAGGAAGAAAATCAACTTCGTCAAGAAGTCAGATAGTCTGATAATTTAAAAACAAAATCAGGTTAGTGACACTCTTCAGCTTATATATAGCTCCTTTGAAAATAGTTCTTTGAATTCAAATTTTAGTTTGACAATAAAATTAAGAATACATTTTTTTTTGTTTGTTTGTTTTTGCAGTACGCGGGCCTCTCACTGCTGTGGCTTCTCCCGCTGCAGCGCACAGGCTCCGGATGCGCAGGCTCAGCGGCCGTGGCTCACGGGCCCAGCCGCTCCGCGGCATGTGAGATCCTCCCGGACCAGGGCACGAACCCGTGTCCCCTGCATCGGCAGGCGGACTCTCAACCACTGCGCCACCAGGGAAGCCCAAGAATACATTTTTTTACCATATAAAAACTCAGTATTTTCTGTTTTAATTTATCTGATTTATGAAATATATAGTTTCATTTTGAAAAGGGACATTTTCAGTTCTTTGTATTTCTGCAGCAGATACAGCTTTCTCACTTGCTCTTTTTTATAAGAAAAACACTAACTACTGTTTTATAATCACTCTATTCTTGAGAGCTATTCCAAAACAGGAGTAAAATTCTGTAATGTACAACAGACTCGTTTTCCTTTTTGCAAAATAATTTTGGGCCAAGATCCCTGAAGCAGTACAAATGAAATGAACCATAACACCTACTATCAATTTATCTGCACATCAGAGGGCCTCCCTCACTGTTCTACCAGGGGTGGAGGCAGAGAACTCTCCACCCCCACACAGCCTTTTATTCATCCTTTCATCATAGAGAACAATGTATCAGAGGCTTCTTAGAATATCCAGGAGAATAATCAGCTTAGAACAAGTACCAGAGGAGACAGGAATAAAACAAAGAACAGAAGAAAACTTTTAAAAATTGAATTATCATCCTCAGAAACATCTGAGTATAGATGACAGCCATAAAACAAGAACGAGTTGATATTTTTTAAAGAGCAAAATAAAGATTTTTCTGTAAGTGGCAACGTTTTAACAATATAAAATAATCCTTAAAAATTATGAAGTTAACATTTTTCCTTTGTCATCATTATTATAGATATTCAGAACGTTCTAATTCTTTGTGCTCTTATTTCCATTAGTTTGCAATAAGCATAAATGAAGCTTTAAAATAGTACTGGCCGGGCTTCCCGGGTAGTGCAGTGGTTGGGAGTCTGCCTGCCAATGCAGGGGACACGGGTTCAAGCCCTGGTCTGGGAGGATCCCACATGCCGCGGAGTAACTGGGCCCGTGAGCCACAATTGCTGAGTCTGCGCGTCTGGAGCCTGTGCTCCGCAACGGGAGAGGCCGCGGCGGTGAGAGGCCCGCGCACCGCGATGAAGAGTGGCCCCTGCTCACCGCAACCGGAGAGGGCCCTCGCGCAGAGGCGAAGACCCAACGCGGCCAAATTAATTAATTAATTAAACAAATTTTTAAAAAAATAGTACTGGCCAATTTTTTATGTACTTATGTGCAATATCAGGATATATACAGATATAGGATTCATTATTATATTTTCTTTCCTTTTATGTTTTTTGAGTAGAAGCAATTTTAATAGTAACACCTTCAGACTACGTTGTGTTCTGAATAACCCATGAAAAATGAGAAAATTTCATAAAACAGTATTTATAACATAGAGCAACCATGAGATATTTCTAGGTTTCTTGCCACTTTTGTACTAAATAATGTTGATATATATTTTCTATAAAACAAATGAAGTAATAGTAAGCTCCATATGACAATTTTAGCTAGTAAGGAGCTAGATTTAAAAAGAAAAATTTAATTTCCACCTCTATTTAATAGTTTTTGTGATCCAAAAGAACTGCTCTCTAAAAATACCTAATAAGACTGACAAATGAGTGAGGTGGATGGACCTAGAGTCTGTCATACAGAGTGAAGCGAGTCAGAAAGAGAAAAACAAATACCACATGCTAACACATATATATAGAATCTAAAAAAGAAAGAAAAATGGTTCTGAAGAACCTAGGGGCAGGACAGGAAGAAAGACAGACGGAGACGTAAAGAATGGACTTGAGGACAGAAAAAATCTAAATCTCCTAAACTTTAAAAAAAAACTAATCTGCCAGTCATAATAACACACCCAATTTCATTCCTATGTGAAACAGTGAAACTAACAATATCATTTTCATTTGTGTATTAGGTAAGATAAAAAATCAATTAAAAATTATTTCTTATTTAATACATACTAATTTGCCCAAGACTTCTAATTATAAACAGTCTTCAGTCTGTCTACTGTTCAAGACTAAATACATTCTTCTAATTTAGAACAAAAATGAAACTTTTTTTTTAATACATACCATCATCATCTTTGCTTTCTAGTGGAACACTCCAAGCTATTAGGTTTCTTGCTGTACGACCCTCCTCTGCAACTATTCTCCTTACTTTGTCATGACTATTGGAGCGCTGGAATGAAGCCTATGCACAGAAAAGAGAACATGTATTAGTTTATTAAATTAGTCAACATAAAAAATATATCTGGCAGACAAATTCATCATTTCTATTATTTTCTCAGAAAGGAAACACTTAAAACTAATTTGGGATCGGAAACGTGCTTAGACAGAAATAAGAGTAAGTCCCAGATCTTTTTTACTTCTAAAAAGACTGAATTTT
This sequence comes from Grampus griseus, assembly GCF_964374135.1. NCBI lineage: Eukaryota > Metazoa > Chordata > Mammalia > Artiodactyla > Delphinidae > Grampus > Grampus griseus. The sequence continues at coordinate 118,558,787 of NC_139018.1, read as the reverse complement.
ACAACTTTAAAAATAAATAAATCATTTCAAGAATGAATTCAACCTAAGGTCTGAAAAACTGTCCTAAGGAGCACAAACACTGCTGTGTACCCATTTCAGCACCACTCCCCCGTATGTATCACAGGTTAAAGAGGGTACATATTCCCTCTGAAAGCTCTCGGCAACAAAAAATGTTTTCAAGACTCCTATTTTTTTCCCTACAGATACTGCTAAAGTAAATTTTCACTCAGCTGTAAATTTCCACTGCATAATTTATCTCCAAGTTATTGGGATCTAAATAATAATTCCTATAAACTAACATATTTAAGTTGCAAAATTTTAAACTCTGCCCTACTGCACACAATGTGTGTATGTATACATGTAAGTGGTGTGTGTGTGTGTGTGTGTGTGTATTCTTGCTTTCTCTAGTTCCACACAGCTGAAAGCAACACTAGCCTACAGGTTCAGCCCCAACAAAACCCTGGGCCAATGGAAGCCAGATCCAGTAATGTAAAGGAAATTACCTTCCCACTAATGAATGCTATATGAAAATAGCCCACTTTTATTTTCTGTTGTAATAAGATCATGGATGCCTTTTCTGTCTTCTTTTGCTTCTCTATATTTTTATTTTTATTTTTTTACTTTTTTTTTTACTTTATTCTTTTGTAACATCTTTATTAGAGTATAATTGTTTTACAATGGTGTGTTAGTTTCTGCTTTATAACAAAGTGAATCAGCTATACCTATACATATATCCCCATATCTCCTCCCTCTTGTGTCTCCCTCCCACCCTCCCTATCCCACCCCGCTAGGTGGTCACAAAGCATTGAGCTGATCTCCCTGTGCTATGCGCTGCTTCCCACTAGCTATCTATTTTACATTTGGTAGTATATATAAGTCCATGCCTCTCTCTCACTTTGTCCCAGCTTACCCTTCCCCCTCCCCGTGGCCTCAAGTCAACTCTCTACGTCTGCATCTTTATTCCTGTCCTGCCTCTAGGTTCTTCAATACCAGAAAATAGCCCATTTTTATAAGTCAAGAATCTATGAAAAGAAAACGGCTCTAAAGCATCCCTATGAGCACAAGGATGCAGCCTCCTTGCCCAACCCTTAACTCCATGTGGGAAATCTACCTCTTTCTGAAAAGAATTCACTCCTGGCCCAGCCCAAAATCCTAGTCCAACTAATGAGTGAGTTCATCTTCTCTTCTAGTTCTTGCCAGTCTAAACTCTTAGCATCCCTGGAATCCTTAGTCAACAACAAATTTACTGGACAATTACTATGTGCCAAGCACTGTGTAAAACACCGAGAAGAATACAAAAATATAAGGTAATATACGTGTCCTCAAAGAATTAACAATCCAAATGAGTGAACCAAACACATAAGAGCAAAAACTAATATATGAATTAATCAGTATGGTATCTAGTCTCCAGATGCCCCCCTTCCCCTCAATAAACCACTCCTGCTGGTGTTCATGCCCTTGTGTAATCCCCTCCCCTTGAACCTGGCTTTTTGACCTATAAAATGAGGTGAAAGTGACACTGCGTAATTTCTGAAAATAGGTCATAAGAAGCTTTGCAGTCTCTACCTGGGTCTCTTGGAATGCTCCTTCTTAGGATATTCATTATTGAAACCCAGCCATCCATGCCATGAGAAGCCAAAGCCACCAGTAGAGAGACCACGTAAAGTCAGCACTGATGGACAGGCCCAGCTGAACTCCCAGCTGACAGACAACATCCACTGAGCCATCTTGGACATTCCAGCCCAGTCAAGCCCCCGGATGAATGCTGCCATCCCAGCACCCCAGGGCAGAAAAACCACCTAGTCAACCCATAGTATCATGACAGGTAACAGGAACTATATGTATGCACACTAATCCACAATAAACACATCTGTATTTCTGTATCTATCTGTATAGAGATATTGAAAACTGTGAGTTTATATTAATACCTCTGATACCTCTGATTTCTTTTTTTAATATTTATTTATTTATTTTGGCTGCACAGGGTCTTAGTTGCAACACACGGCATCTTCCTTGCAGCATGCGGGATCCTTAGTTGCGGCATGCAGGCTTTTTAGTCGCAGCAAGTGGGCTTCTTAGTTGAGGCATGCAGACTTTTAGCTGCAGCATAAGGAATTCTCAGTTGCAGCATGTGGGCTTCTTAGTTGCAGCATGCAGACTCTTAGTTGCGGCATGCATGCAGGATCTAGTTCCCTGACCAGGGATCAAGCCCAGGCCCACTGCACTGGGAGCTCAGATTCTTACCCACTGGACCACCAGGGAAGTCCCAATACCTCTGATTTCAATCCTACATCATAGGTTCATTTTAGCCTTCCCCTTTCCTTATTCGTAATTTCTTTCTCCAACAGTAAGAAACCCAGCTCTCATCATCTAAAATATATTTACTTACCTGTTCAATTCTAATATATACATAAAGTAGTTTCAAAAAATAAAGGGGGGAATTCCCTGGCGGTCCAGTGGTTAGGACTCTGTGCTTTCACTGACGAGGGTCTAGGTTTGATCCCTGCTCAGAGAACTAAGATCCCACTAGCCACGCCATGTGGCCAAAAGTAATAAAAAATAAATAAATAAAATAAAATAAAGTAGTTTCATAACTGCTAACCCATGTCTCTGTGAGAAACACACTTACTAACAAGATTATATTTCTATACAGTTCCATCTTTAGCCTTACAGTGTCCAAAGTACTAAATTTTGTTTTCCAAAATTACTTAAATTAGTTCGTCTCATCCTCAACCCTTCAGTGTGGTTACATTATATACCTGTAATATGTTACTCTTTAGTTTCTGGGTTCCCCTCACGTACTGGTAAATTTTAATTGCTGGCTTATTTGGGGAGTATGTGAAAGAAAGGCAACACGTGGTTCTCAAACAAAAGAACGTATTAATTAGTATGACTTTGAGAGAAGAAAAAAGTCACTACACTCTAGGGCAGGGGTCCACGAACTTCCTCTACAATGGGCCAGACAATAAACAATTATTATTTTAGGCTTTGCAGACCATACAGTCTCTTATGACAACTACTCAATCATGCCATTTTGTGTGACACCAGCCATACACAACATGTAAACAAATGGGTGTTGCTCTGTGGGAAATATATATTACTGTTCAGTTTGAAATAAATTCAAATTATAGAAAAGTTACAAATTAGCACAAAGAATCCTCAAAATATCCTCATACATTTTTTTCCTAAAACATCTGAGAATAAACTGCAATCATCATATCTTTTGCCCTTAAGTACTCCAATGTGTATTTCATATATCCAAAGACACTCCCCTATATAAATATACTACAACTATCAAATCAGGAAATTATCATTGATCCAAATTATTATCTAAATTAGAGTAATTATTTAAATTTCACCAACTGTTCCACTAATGTCTTTGATAATATAAAGTTGACAACAGAGAGAGGAGGAAGATGGCGGAAGAGTAAGACTCGGAGATCACCTTCCTCCCCACAGATACATCAGAAATACATCTACACGTGGAACAACTCCTACAGAACACCTAGTGAACACTGGCAGAAGACCTTAGACCTCCCAAAAGGCAAGAAACTCCCCACATACCTGGGTAGGGCAAAAGAAAAAAGAAAAAAAATAGGGATGGTACCTACACCAGTGGGAGGGAGCCATGAAGGAGGGAAAGTTTCCACACACTAGGAAGCCCCTTCGCGTGCGGATACTCCGGGTGGCAGAGGAGAGCGCAGCGACAGGGGTGCAGAGGGCAAAGCGGAGAGATTCCGCACAAAGGATCGCTGCCGACCGGCACTCACCAGCCTGAGAGGCTTGTCTGCTCACCCGCCGGGACAGGCAGGGGCTGGGAGCTGTGACTTGGGCTTACCCCGCATCGCAGGGAGAGAGGACTGGCGGTGTGAACACAGCCTGAAGGGAGCCGGGAGGGAGTCCGGGGAAAAGTCTGCACCTGCCGAAGAGGCAAGAGACTTTTTCTTCCCTCTTTGTTTCCTGGTGCGCGAGGAGAGGAGATTAAGAGCGCTGCTTAAAGGAGCTCCAGAGATGGGCACGAGCCGCGGCTAACAGTGCGGACCCCAGAGACGGGAAAGAGACGCTAAGGCTGCTGCTGCCGCAACCAAGAAGCCTGTGTGCAAGCACAGGTCACTATCCACACCTCCCCTCCAGGGAGCCTGTGCAGCCCACCACTGCCAGGGTCCCGGAATCCAGGGACAACTTCCCAGGGAGAACGCGCGGCGCGCCTCAGGCTGGTGCAACATCCTGCAGGCCTCTGCCGCCGCAGGCTCGCCCCGCACTCCGTGCCCCTCCCTCCCCCTGGCCTGAGTGAGCCACAGCACCTCAATCAGCTGCTCCTTTAACCCCGTCCTGTCTGAGTGAAGAACAGACGCCCTCCGGGGACCTACATGCAGAGGCGGGGCCAAATCCAAAGCTGAGCCCCGGGAGCTGTGAGAACAAAGAAGAGAAAGGGAAATCTCTCCCAGCAGCCTCAGGAACAGCGGATTAAATCTCCACAATCAACTTGATATACCCTGCATCTGAGGAATACCTAAATAGACAAGAATCATACCAAATTGAGAGGTGGACTTTGCGAGCAAGATTTATTATTTTTTCCCCTTTTCCTCTTTTTGTGAGTGTGTATGTATATGCGTCTGTGTGAGATTTTGTCTGTATAGCTTTGCTGTCACCATTTGTCCTAGGATTCTGTCCTTTGGTTTTTTTTTTTTTACTTTTTAAAAAAAATTTTTTCTTAATAATTATTTTTTATTTTAATAACTTTATTTTATTTTATTTTATCCTCTTTCTTTCTTTCTTTGTACTTTTTCTCCCTTTTATTCTGAGCCGTGTGGATTAAAGGCTCTTGGTGCTGCAGCCAGGAGTCAGTGCTGTGCCTCTGAGGTGGGAGAGCCAACTTCAGGACACTGGTCCACAGAGACCTCCCAGCTCCACGTAATACCAAACGGCGGAAATCTCCCAGAGATCTCCATCTCAACACCAGCACCCAGCTTCACTCAACGACCAGCAAGCTACAGTGCTGTACACCCTATGCCAAACAACTAGCAAGACAGGAACACAGCCCCATCCATTAGCAGAGAGGCTGCCTAAAATCATAATAAGGCCACAGACACCCCAAAACACAGCACCAGATGTGGACCTGCCCACCAGAAAGACAAGATCCAGCCTCATCCACCAGAACACAGGCACTAGTCCCCTCCACCAGGAAGCCTACACAACCCACTGAACCAACCTTAGCCACTGGGGACAGACACCAAAAACAACAGGAACTACGAACCTGCAGCCTGCAAAAAGGAGACCCCAAACACAGTAAGATAAGCAAAATGAGAAGACAGAAAAACACACAGCAGATGAAGGAGCAAGATAAAAACCCACCAGACCTAACAAATGAAGAGGAAATAGGCAGTTTACCGGAAAAAGAATTCAGAGTAATGATAGTAAAGATGATTCAAAACCTTGAAAATACAATAGAGAAAATTCAAGAAACATTTAACAAGGACCTAGAAGAACTAAAGAGGAAACAAGTAACTATGAACAACACAATAAATGAAATTAAAAATACTCTACAAGGGATCAATAGCAGAATAACTGAGGCAGAAGAATGGATAAGTGACCTGTAAGACAAAACAGTGGAAATAACTACTGCAGAGCAGAATAAAGAAAAAAAAATGAAAAGAACTGAGGACAGTCTCAGAGACCTCTGGGACAACGTTAAACACACCAACATTCGAATTATAGGGGTCCCAGAAGAAGAAGAGAAAAAGAAACGGACTGAGAAAATATTTGAAGAGATTATAGTTGAAAACTTCCCTAATATGGGAAAGGAAATAGTTAATCAAGTCCAGGAAGCACAGAGAGTCCCATACAGGATAAATCCAAGGAGAAACATGCCAAGACACAGATTAATCAAACTGTCAAAAATTAAATACAAAGAAAACATATTAAAAGCAGCAAGGGAAAAATAACACACAAGAGAATCCCCATAAGGTTAACAGCTGAACTTTCAGCAGAAACTCTGCAAGCCAGGAGAGACTGGCAGGACATATTTAAAGTGATGAAGGCGAAAAACCTACAAGCAAGATTACTCTACCCAGCAAGGATCTCATTCAGATTCGATGGAGAAATTAAAAACTTTACAGACAAGCAAAAGCTGAGAGAGTTCAGCACCACCAAACCAGCTTTATAGCAAATGCTAAAGGAACTTCTCTAGGCGAGAAACACAAGAGAAGGAAAAGACCTACAATAACAAACCCAAAACAATTAAGAAAATGGGAATAGGAACATACATATCAATAATTACCTTAAATGTAAATGGATTAAATGCTCCCACCAAAAGACACAGACTGGCTGAATGGATACAAAAACAAGACCCATATATATGCTGTCTACAAGAGACCCACTTCAGACCTAGGGATACATACAGACTGAAAGTGAGGGGATAGAAAAAGATATTCCATGCAAATGGAAACCAGAAGAAAGCTGGAGTAGCAATTCTCATATCAGACAAAATAGACTTCAAAATAAAGACTATTACAAGAGACAAAGAAGGACACTACATAATTATCAAGGGATCGATCCAAGAAGAAGACATAACAATTGTAAAGATTTATGCACCCAACGTAGGAGCACCTCAATACATAAGGCAAATACTAACAGCCGTAAAAGGGGAAATCGACAGTAACACAATCATAGAATGGGACTTTAACACCCCACTTTCACCAATAGACAGATCATCCAAAATGAAAATAAATAAGGAAACACAAGCTTTAAATGATACATTAAACAAGATGGACTTCACTGATATTTATAGGACATTCCATCCAAAAACAACAGAATATACATTTTTCTCAAGTGCTCATGGAACATTCTCCAGGATAGATCATATCTTGGGTCACAAATCAAGCCTTGGTAAATTCAAGAAAATTGAAATTGTATCAAGTATCTTTTCCAACCACAATGCTATGAGACTAGGTATCAATTACAGGAAAACATCTGTAAAAAATACAAACACATAGAGGCTAAACAATGCACTACTTAATAACGAAGTGATCACTGAAGAAATCAAAGAGGAAATCAAAAAATACCTAGAAACAAGTGACAGTGGAGATACGACAACCCAAAACCTATGGGATGCAGCAAAAGTAGTTCTAAGATGGAAGTCTATAGCAATACAATCCTACCTTAAGAAACAGGAAACACCCCAAATAAACAACCTAACCTTGCACCTAAAGCAATTAGAGAAAGGAGAACAAAAAACCCAAAGTTAGCAGAAGGAAAGAAATCATAAAGATCAGATCAGAAATAAATGAAAAAGAAATGAAGGAAACGATAGCAAAGATTAATAAAACTAAAAGCTGGTTCTTTGAGAAGATAAACAAACTTGATAAACCATTAGCCAGACTCATCAAGTAAAAAACCGAGAAGACTCAAATCAACAGAATTAGAAATGAAAAAGGAGAAGTAACAATTGACACTGCAGAAATACAAAAGATCATGAGAGATTACTACAAGCAACTCTATGCCAATAAAATGGACAACCTGCAAGAAATGGACAAATTCTTAGAAATGCACAACCTGCCAAGACTGAATCAGGAGGAAATAGAAAATATGAACAGACCAATCACAAGCACTGAAATTGAAACTGTGATTAAAAATCTTCCAACAAACAAAAGCCCAGGACCAGATGGCTTCACAGGCGAATTCTATCAAACATTTAGAGAAGAGCTAACATCTATCCTTCTCAAACTCTTCCAAAATATAGCAGAGGGAGGAACACTCCCAAACTCATTCTAGGAGGCCACCATCACCCTGATACCAAAACCAGACAAGGATGTCACAAAGAAAGAAAACTACAGGCCAATATCACTGATGAACATAGATTCAAAAATCCTCAATAAAATACTAGCAAAAAGAATCCAACAGCACATTAAAAGGATCATACACCATGATCAAGTGGGGTTTATTCCAGGAATGCAAGGATTCTTCAGTATACGCATATCAATCAACGTGATACACCCTATTAACAAACTGAAGGAGAAAAACCATATGATCATCTCAATAGATGCAGAGAAAGCTTTCGACAAAATTCAACACCCATTTATGATAAAAACCCTGCAGAAAGTAGGCATAGAGGGAACTTTCCTCAACATAATAAAAGCCATATATGACAAACCCACAGCCAACATCGTCCTCAATGGTGAAAAACTGAAAGTATTTCCACTAAGATCAGGAAAAAGACAAGGTTGCCCACTCTCACCACTCCTATTCAACATAGTTTTGGAAGTTTTAGCCACATCAATCAGAGAAGAAAAGGAAATAAAGGGAATCCAAATCGGAAAAGAAGTAGTAAAGCTGTCACTATTTGCAGATGACATGATACTATACATAGAGAATCCTAAAGATGCTACCAGAAAACTAGTAGAGCTAATCAATGTATTTGGTAAAGTAGCAGGATACAAAATTAATGCACAGAAATCTCTGGCATTGTTATACACTAATGATGAAAAATCTGAAAGTGAAATTAAGAAAACACTCCCATTTACCATTGCAACAAAAAGAATAAAATATCTAGGAATAAACCTACCTAAGGAGACAAAAGAGCTGTATGCAGAAAATTATAAGACACTGATGAAAGAAATTAAAGATGATACAAATAGATGGAGAGATATACCATGTTCTTGGATTGGAAGAATCAACATTGTGAAAATGACTCTACTACCCAAAGCAATCTACAGATTCCATGCAATCGCTATCAAACTACCACTAGCATTTTTCACAGAAACAGAACAAAAAATTTCACAATTTGTATGGAAACACAAAAGACCCTGAATAGCCAAAGCAATCTTCAGAATGAAAAATGGAGCTGGAGGAATCAGGCTCCCTGACTTCAGACTATACTACAAAGTTACAATAATCAAGACAGTATGGTACTGGCACAAAAACAGAAATATAGATCAATGGAACAGGATAGAAAGCCCAGAGATAAACCCACACACATATGGTCACCTTGTCTTTGATAAAGGAGGCTGGAATGCACAGTGGAGAAAGGACAGACTCTTTAATAAGTGGTGCTGAGAAAACTGGACAGATACAAGTAAAAGTATGAGATTAGAACACTCCCTAACACCATACACAAAAATAAGCTCAAAAATGGATTAAAGACTTAAATGTAAGGCCAGAAACTATCAAATTCTTAGAGGAAAACACAGCCAGAACACTTTATGACATAAACCACAGCAAGATCCTTTTTGACCCACGTCCTAGAGAAACGGAAATAAAAACAAAAATAAACAAATGGGACCTAATGAAACTTAAAAGCTTTTGCACAGCAAAGGAAACCATAAACAAGACCAAAAGACAACCCTCAGAATGGGAGAAAATATTTGCAAATGAAGCAACTGACAAAGGATTAATCTCCAAAATTTATAAGAGCTTATGCAGCTTAATAACAAAAAAACAAACAACCCAATCCAAAAATGGGCAGAGACCTAAATAGACATTTCTCCAAAGAAGATATACAGATTGCCAACAAACACATGAAAGAATGCTCCATGTCATTAATCACTAGAGAAATGCAAATCAAAACTACAATGAGATATCATCTCACATGGGTCAGAATGGCCATCATCAAAAAATCTAGAAACAATAAATGGTAGAGAGGGTGTGGAGGAAAGGGAACACTCTTGCACTGCTGGTGGGAATGTGAATTGGTACAGCCACTATGGAGAACAGTATGGAGGTTCCTTAAAAAACTACAAATAGAACTACCATATGACCCAGCAATCCCACTACTGGCCATATACCCTGAGAAAACCATAATTCACAAACAGTCATGTACCAAAATGTTCATTGCAGCTCTATTTACAATAGCCAGGACATGGAAGCAACCTAAGTGTCCATCATCGGATGAATGGATAAAGAAGATGTGGCACATATATACAATGGAGTATTACTCAGCCATAAAAAGAAATGAAATTGAGTTATTTGTAGTGAGGTGGATGCACCTAGAGTCTGTCATACAGAGTGAAGTAAGTCAGAAAGAGAAAGACAAATACCGTATGCTAACACATATACATGGAATCTAAGAAGAAAAAATTGTCATGAAGAACCTAGGGGTAAGACGGGAATAAAGACACAGACCTACTAGAGAATGGACTGGAGGATATGGGGAGGGCAAAGGGTAAGCTGTGACAAAGTGAGAGAGTGGCATGGACATATACACTACCAAACGTAAAACAGATAGCTAGTGGGAAGCAGCCACATAGCACAGGGAGATCAGCTCGTGCTTTGTGACCACGTAGAGGGGTGGGATAGGCAGGGTGGGAGGGAGGGAGATGCAAGAGGGAAGAGATATGAGAATATATGTATAGGTATAACTGATTCACTTTGTTATAAAGCAGAAACTAACACACCATTTTAAAGCAATTATACTCCAATAAAGATGTAAAAAATAAATAAATAAAGGTGACAACAGATATAAGCTCAATTATTCCAGAAGCTCTACAAACTCCAAGCATGATAAATATAAATACAAAGAAAACCATGCCTAAACCAACCACAGAAAAACTGATGATAGCCTGAAACATAGAGAAAAACTTAAAAGTATACAGAGGAGGGAAAAACAGCTCACCTTTAAAGAAGCAATGATACAGTAAGACTGACAGTTTTGAATTGTCCAGGAAGTGATAAAAGTAATAATTTATAATAAATAAATGAATAACTTATTACTACCTATTCAGTACAATAGTAGGGTCAAAACCTTGACTGAAGAGAGTTCAAGAGAATGTTGAGTGAGAAAATGGAGACAGTAAGTATAAGTAACTTTTTTTGAGTTTTGTAATACAGGCGAAAAGAGAAAGAAGAAAGGAAAAATGAACAGAGAAGTTTTTAAGATGGATGATAGTATGGTTTTATGCTGATGGGAATGATCCATAGGAAGTGAAATTGCATATGTAGGGAAACAGGGAATAACCAAAGAAGCTAAAGCTGCAAGTGACAGGAACTGAGTTTCAGTGTACACGAATGAACCACCCAGCTCAAACTATTAGGCAAACAAAGACTGCTCTCTTCCCCTCTAATACTCTGTGCTATGAAGTTAACCCAAATTTCCCTCTCCAAAACTTGACTATTTATATTTTTAAAATAAATACCTGCCTCCACATTCCTTCACTCCTCTGACCTTACCCTGGATATCCACATGGCATCTACTTACCTGACTCATAAGCTTTCACTGAGACTCATTAGTCCGTGACCAATGTCCCAGCTCCATTCTGTGCAAAATACTTGAATGATCTCTTTTCTATTCCCATACTTTCCAATCAGTGTAACATCATAAAATCTCCTTTTGCTTAAAGACATCTCCCAATGATTATATAACTTAGGTTGGCATCTATCATTTAGGTTACCTAAGCATTGTTTTAACCAAAATGTATCACTATTCCTTTCAGGCCAGATGAATACATTTAAATAGGTGGTCTACTTTTCATCTCTTTTTCAGATAATTCTCTTATGCAATCACAGAAAATTATATAGGTAGATATACATATATATATATATATATATATATATATATATATCTCAGATCATAAAATCCACTATTCTTTACTTTATAACTCAAGAGTCTTCATAAAGTAATGAGTTTCTCGGAACTAAAATGACCACAAGAGAGCAACAATGTAGTACTGCTAGACCAGAAAATTGGAAACCTAATATTGTCTTCTTCTATAAACATTTCAGTTCTACCACAAATTTTGTAGTTAGTTCTTTTATACTTAGTACACATACACATATTCAAAGAAAAAGCCACCAGCTCAACACTGTCTTCATTCTTAATTCCAATACTTCATAAGGAAAAACATTATAACACTCATCTTACAACACATGACTGAAAACCATTTTTCAGTTTAAAGCACAAGTGCCTTCTGCAGTATATGCTGAATGGACTCTTTTCAGTAAAAACTCATATATTATAATCAATTTTAATAATCCTATTCTTATAAAAATGTCAGTAGTAACTTAATGCAATTTTAAACATTTTAATTAAAGCATCAGGGTTTGAAATGCAATAAATGAGTCTGAGATACTTCAAAACATTATAGATGTCTATTTCAAACAGTATTTTCACACAGGTTCTTTTCTTCCAAGAGACTTAAACAAAATATATGTATTTTCATCCAAAGTCACAGTGTGCCACCTAGTGCCATAGGGAGATTTTACAGAGGCTTGTTCAAAAACTAAATGTTTCACCCAATCCAAAAATGGGCAGAGGACCTAAACAGACATTTCTCCAAAGAAGATATACAGATTGCCAACAAACACATGAAACGATGCTCAACATCATTAATCATTAGAGAAATGCAAATCAAAACTACAATGAGATATCTCACACCAGTCAGAATGGCCATCATCAAAAAATCTAGAAACAATAAATGCTGGACAGGGTGTGGAGAAAAGGGAACACTCTTGCACTGCTGGTGGGAATGTGAATTGGTTCAGCCACTATGGAGAACAGTATGGAGGTTCCTTAAAAAACTACAAATAGAACTACCATACGACCCAGCAATCCCACTACTGGGCATATACCCTGAGAAAACCATAATTCACAAATAGTCATGTACCAAAATGTTCATTGCAGCTCTATTTACAATAGCCAGGACATGGAAGCAACCTAAGTGTCCATCATCGGATGAATGGATAAAGAAGATGTGGCACATATATACAATGGAATATTACTCAGCCATAAAAAGGAACGAAACTGAGTTATTCGTAGTGAGGTGGATGGACCTAGAGACTGTCATACAGAGTGAAGTAAGTCAGAAAGAGAAAAACATATACCGTATGCTAACACATATATATGGAATCTAAAAAAAAAAAAAAAGGAACAGAAAATGGTCAGAAGAACCTAGGGGCAAGATGGGACAAAAGATGCAGACCTACTAGAGAATGGACTTGAGGATACGGGGAGGGGGAAGGGTAAGCTGGGACAAAGTGAGAGAGTGGCATGGACATATATACACTGCCAAACGTAAAATAGATAGTTAGTGGGAAGCAGCCGCATAGCACAGAGAGATCAGCTCAGTGCTTTGTGACCACCTAGAGGGGTGGGATAAGGAGGGTGGGAGGGAGGGAGATGCAAGAGGGAAGAGATATGGTGACATATGTATATGTATAACTGATTCACTCTGTTATAAAACAGAAACTGACACACCATTGTAAAGCAATTATACTCTAATGAAGATGTTAAAAAAAAAACTAAATGTTTCAATAAAAAGCATACACATCAGCCTTAAAGTTTTTATGTTTGACTCTTCACTATATAATCTAAGAAAGTAAGTGCTCAGAATGTTTACCAAGAAACATATATACCTCTTAGCAAGGCTCATCAAACAAAAGAAAAAAGAAGGCAAAAATAACCAATATCAAGAAAAAAAAAAGGAACATCACTACAGATTCTAGAATCTCCAGAAGTCAAAAACATAAAAGGATGCTATAAATAGTATCAATAAATTTGAAAATGTTGATGAAATGCACAAAATCCTTGAAAAACACAACCAAACTTGGCATAAAAGGAAACGGGAAAATCTGAGTATTTATTAAAGAAATTTTTAGATTTTAAATACTAAAGAAATATTTACTGAAGAAGTTCCACAAAAGATAATCCAGGCTCAGATAGGTTTCACTGGTGAATTCTCTTAATCACTGAAGGAAAAATTGCACTAAATTCTTCCAGAGAATAAAAAAGAAGGATCAAATCTCAACTCATAGAGTCCCACGTGACACATTTAGGATATGAGAACCTAAGAGGACAAGAGAAGTAAATTACCCGTTCAAATTCTTTCAAAAGTAACAATGTGAAAATTACATATACATACGCACACACTCACACTTGCAAACTGAATCCAGGTAAAACATCACAATCAAGTTGATTTTATTTCAGGAAGCAAGGCTGATTTAACATTTTAAAATCAATGAATGTCATTTGCCATATTAACAAAATAAAGGAGAAAAGTTTGATGCTCACTTCAGCAGATGAAAAAAGCATGTGATAAAAGTGACAATCATCCATGATAAAAATTCTTCACAAACTATAACAAACAGCGTATTTAATGATAAAACCTTGAAAGAGACAAGGATGCCTACCATCACCACTTCCATGAATCACTGTACTGAAGTTCCTAGCCCATGTAATAAGGTGAGAAAAAGAATGAGAGGGAAAATATAAGGTGAACCTGGAACAGCTTGTTACACTAGAAAGTATAGAAGGACTCAGAGAATAATAGGAGCATATGAAAAGACACAAGAGCCAGTTTGAAGGAGTTTCCACCAGCTAAATCAGGGACAATCTGAGCATCAAAATAAATGGTAGTAATAGATTATAACAGTAAATAAATAAAAAATCCAGAAAGCCTGAAAGACAGGCACACAGATAATTGGGAAGAAAGCAAATATTTATTATCTACTTTAATTAATATTTATTATCATCAGTGGATGCTAAAACTAATGGGTAGACAGTTTGATGAGTTGCAGGGTATTTACATAGCATCAAAGTATCTCTTGACAAATTAATTTCAAAAGAGAAAGCAAACTTTAAATAGAAGAACCTGACAATACCCTATATTAACCAAGTGATCAGAGTCAACATGATCAATATAGGACAAACTGACATCATATGCTTCATGATGTGATATACTGACAAGGACACATCATCATTCGTGTGCTATTCTGCCAAAAATACAAAATCTGACTCTAATAATAAGGAAACATGACCAGAATCGAGTGACGTTCTTCAAAATAACTGTCCTGTACTCTTCGAAAATGGCAAAGTCAAAAGAGGCAAAGAAAGTCTCAGGAATTATTCCAGGTTAAAGGAGACCAAAGAGACATGATAACTAAATGGATCAAGAAAAAAAATAGCTACAAGAGATATTACTGAGATAATGACAAACTTTGACTACATTGTGGCTTATATAATAGTATTATATGAATGTTAAATTTCTAGATTTTGATAATTGAATTGTGGTCATGTAAGAGAATGTCCTTGCTCTTAGGAAACATACACTGAATATCTAGGGATAAAGGAGTATGCTAGCTTCAAATTGAGGCAGGAGATAGGTGGGCCCCAGGCTGAGCAGCTGGAAGCTGTCCCCTGTGGACAGATACTCCAAGAGAAAGATAATGGCAGGAGCAAGGAGGAGCTGAGTTTTGCTTGGATGAAAGATAAAGAGACCACATATTTCTCATTTTTAAGGACTAGGAGACCTCTCCAACTACACGTGTGCAGAAAGGCTCCTCTGGGGTCAAAAGGGGAGGGGGCGCCACCCCATAAGAGGTGGTGTCAACTTCCCCAGAGGCCTCTACACTGGAATCCATCTTGGCAAAAAGATGCACACACATTTCAGGGTGGGCCCTAGGACAGGTCCCCTGTGGGAAAGAAATGAGATAATTGGCCAAAGGTAAACAAAGACCAGGAAGAAGTGCCCTATGTAAGTGATTTGAATCACCTCTCTGGTGCACTCCTCCTCATTAGGGAGGACACCCACACCCTTTCTCTTCAGGTGTGTATCTCTGTCTTGCTTCTGTCTTAAATAAACTGTTTCTCTGTGCTCTCCCACTTGTGCTGTGTCTCTAGTAATAAACTTTGTTCCTGTTTTTACAGTTTTTGCCTCCTTGAGAAATTTATTTTTCAGTGAGGGGCAAGAGCCAGGGCAACTTTGCTTCTAGCCTCTAGCCCCTGGTGGTCAAGTGGTTAGGATTCCTGGTTTTCACCCAGGCTACCCAGGTTCACTTTCTGAGCAGGGAACTAGGATCTCTCTTCAGGACCACTCACGCTGTCTCCTTGAGATCAAAATATTTTCAAATGGTTCATGGAAGAGTAATATATGTATGCACATAACATGCATATACTATATGCATGTTTGTGCAAATATATGTGTGTGCAAATACGTGTACATGTCTATAGGTACATATGTATATGTGTTTGTATGTTTACATGATCTTTTTTTTCTGGCTGTGCCGCATAGCATGTGGGATCCTACTTCCCCAACCAGGGATCGAACCTAGGGCCCCTGCAGTGGAAGTGCAGAGTCCTAACCACTGGACCACCAGGGAACTCCCTATGTGTAATTTTAGATACACATATTGTGTATATATACATTTATACACATCTGTATGTTTTATATACACACACATACATATAGAAAAAGAGAAAGAGAATATGAGAAAAGAGACAAAATTAGCAATTGGTAAAGTTAGTTAAAGAATATATGAGAATTCCTTGTACTCCTCTTGCAACCTTTCTTAAATTTGAAATTATAGCAAAATAAAAGGTGCTAAAAATAATGATAATAAAGGATGATATTTTCATGAACTTCAGGTAAAGAAAAAAGTCTTAATCGAGACACAAAAAGCACTAATCATAAAGGAAAAAACTAATAAACTGAACTTCACTGAAATTAAGAACAGCTTCTACTAAAAAGACATCATTAAAAGAATGAAAAAGCAAGCCACAAAGAAGATATATGCATAAAAGAAACAAAGGTATTGTACCCAGGATAGATAGAGAACTCCTTAAATCAATTAGAAAAAGAAAGACAACCCAACAGGAAAATAGGCACTTCACAAAAGATACAAAAATAACCAATTACCATACAAAAAGCTACTCAAAAGCAGGCACCGGAAATACTAAATTTTTTTTTTTAAATAAATGACTATACTGTATGGTGGTGAGGAGTTGGGGCAACTGCTTACACTGCTGACAGGAAGCTAAACTGGTACAACCACTTTGGAAATCTGGCATTAGCTACCAAAGCACAAACCAGCCTCTGTTTATCTCTCTAGCCTCATCTTCCATTACTCTTTTCTTTTCTTTTCTTTTCTTTTTGATAAATTGAGTCTCAGAAATTTTATTTTATTTATTAATTTTTTTAATTTTATTTTTGGCTGCATCAGGTCTTTGTTGCTGCACATGGGCTTTCTCTAGTTGTGGCAAGTGGGGGCTGCTCTTTGTTGAGGTGCACAGGCTTCTCATTGACTTGTTGCACAGCATGGACTCTAGATGTGTGGGCTTCAGTAGTTGCAGCACATGGTGCTCAGCAGTTGTGGCACATGGGCCCTAGGGCACATGGACTTCAGTAGTTGTGGAGCACGGGCTCAGCAGCTGTGGCTCACAGGCTCTAGAGAGCAGGCTCAGTAGTTGTGGTGGATTCTTAACCACTGTGCCACCAGGGAAGTCCCTCCATTACTCTTCTTGTCTGTCATGCTCCAACCCCACTGACTTCTATTCAGTTCCCTACAGCCACCAAGCTCCCTCCTAATTCAAGGCATTTATATAGAATTCTCTCTGCTATTTAGAATGTTCTGCCACTCTACAATGTACATTTATTGGCTTCCTCCCCAGCATTCACTCCCTACATCTTTCCTAATAGTTCAATTTTGTTGGGGTCTCACGTGGTTCTAGAGAAGTAGACTTCATCCCTAACTCCAGGCAACCCATGACCTTGCCTAAGCCAATCAGCATATTCCACTCCTCCAGGCATAACAAGTGATTCTGGTGTAAGCATGTAACGTAAGGTGATCAATACACAGTGGACTTCAGATCTTCTCCTGAAATATTGGAGAAAAGACTCATTTTCCTACTGGCCATACATGAGGGAATACAAAGTTCTGAAAACTATCACTAACCAACTGGAGACCTTAAAGGGAGCAAACCTTAAGATTATGGCAACAAAACAGAAGGCAGAACCAAGGGAAGAAAAGCAATCAAATCCTTGGTGAAACTGTTGAGCTAATAGATCAAGTCTTATCTCTACTTGCTACTGAAAGCATCCTAACTAAGACAGTGTTCCTCTTAGCCCAGCCAAGGCCTAATGATCTTTCAAGCCCCGACTTAATGGTACTTTCTCAGAATGAGGTATCTTCAACTCCCAGACTTGGCCAGGACCCCTTTTATATACTCGAATCAACTTGTACACCTTTGTAGCACATCTCACAATTAAATTTTAAATTATATAATTATGTGTTTACCATCTATGCTCCCCATTAGACCGTAAGCTTCTGGAGGACTGGATTTTGTTCATCACTCTAGCTAGTGTGTGCTAGCACAGTGCCCAGCACATAAATACATCATGAATGATGAATAATTGGAATGATAAAGAAATCGTCAAGATAGCTAGTGGGAAGCAGCCGCATAGCACAGGGAGATCAGCTCGGTGCTTTGTGACCACCTAGAGGAGTGGGATAGGGAGGGTGGGAGGGAGGGAGACACAAGAGGGAAGAAATATGGGGACATGTGTATGTATAACTGATTCACTTTGTTATAAAGCAGAAACTAACACACCACTGTAAAGCAATTATACTCCAATAAAGATGTTTAAAAAAAAAGAAATCATCAATAAATAATTGACAAAATAAATATATCATGAATAAATGAACATCATTGGGAAATAAGGTGCTCAACATAAATCCACAAGTAAAGTTCTGCCCTGCTAAGCACAAATTCTTTTTGATTTTACCATTTTGGATGAAAATCTCTGAATCACAGCTCCCTGACTTCTGAAACAGAGACTACTGAAGCAACTTCCTCTTTTCTTGAAACTTTCAGGCTATCACTACAAACACCAACTTTTGTATGATATTGTAATATATAGCCTTCAGGAGCTATAGAAGGGCAGTGGATGACTGTCTTAAAATAAATGGGCCCAGGCCAAAGTGTTTTTAGACTTTTTGGGCTCTTTACTTCCTAATGATTTTGCAGAAAACAAAAACTTAATTCTTAATTATTTTGTCTTCTTCCCTATCAAGCTATCAGCTGTCAATTCTTATCTGTTAGAATTCTGGGAAATGTACTACTATGTTTCTGAATAAGAAACGCAAGAATTTTACAAGTACAGTGAATATATTTTCTGTATGTGAATTATCTGTTATGGATGATCACAGGCATATTTCATTTACTTTCAGGGTTTTGGCCACATTCTTCAGAGTCACAATAAGCAGTGCTTTACTATACCTTTCCCATTAAGCAGTTTAAAAACAACAGAGATCAAAAGGAAATACTATGCAGCTGTAATAAGGAATGAAGATCTCTAATGATCTAGGATATATTGGTAAGTGGGGAAAAAAAGTATTAGAATACGGTATCTTTGGATTTGAGAAAGAGAATGATAAATATATATAAATTATATACATACTTATATATTTTTCTTCTTTTTGAAAATATAAGCAATAAAGGATAAACCAAAAACTAGTCAAAATGATTACCCACAAGACCCATTAGGATAGCTACTACCAAAAAAAAATAATAATAACAAGGATGTGAACAAACTGGAACCCTTGCTCACTACTGGTTGGAATGTAAAATGGTATAGCTGCTGTGGAAAACAGTATGGAGTTTCCTCAAAAAATCTGATATGATCCAGGAATTCTACTTTGGGTATATAGCAAAAAGAATTAAAACTAGGGTCTCAAAGAAATATTTATACATCCATGTTCACAGCAGCATTTTCACAATAGTTAAAATGTGGGAGCAACCCTGTCCATAGACAAATGAATGGATAAGCAGAATGTAGTATATACATACAATGGAATATTATTCAGTCTTAAAAAGTAAATTCTGACATATGCTACTACCTTAGGATAGTATACTAAGTGAAATAAACTAGTCACAAAAAGACAAATACTGTATGATTCCACTTATATGAGGTACCTAGAGTAGTCATAATCATAGAGAGAGAAAGTAAAATGGTGGCTGCCAGGGGCTGGGGGAGGAAAGAAATAGGGAGTTATTGTTTAATTGGTATAGAGTTTCAGTTTTGCAAGATGAAAAGAGTTCTGAAGATGGACAGTGGTGATGGTTGCACAACTATATTAATGTACTTAATACCACTGAACTGAACACTTAAAAATGGTTGAGGGGCTTCCCTGGTGGCACAGTGGTTAAGGATCTGCCTGCCAATGCAGGGGACACGGGTTCGAGCCCTGGGCCAGGAAGATCCTACATGCCGCAGAGCAACTAAGCCCATGCACCACAACTACTGAGCCTGTGCTCTAGAGCCTGCAAGCCACAACTACTGAAGCCCACATGCCACAACTACTGAAGCCCACGTGCCTAGAGTCCGTGCTCCACAACAAGAGAAGCCTGCGCACCACAACGCGGAGTAGCCCCCGCTCGCCCCAACTAGAGAAAGCCCACGAGCAGCAACGAAGACCCAATGCAGCCAAAATAAATAAATAAATTTTTTAAAATGGGTGAGATGGTAAATTTTCTGCATTTTACCACAATTTAAAACATGGAAAAGAAAAGACTGCCCACGAAGGGAAGAAGAGGAAGAAGAAAAGTCATACTTCTCTAAATGAATACTGTTTAATAGGAATTGTGAACCATGTAAACATTGCATATAATATTAAAACAAAGTAAAAAGAAAAAGAAAAATCAAAAAGAGGTTGAAAACAGTGGAATAATTTTTTCAGCATACTGAGAGAAAAATTAGTCAATCTAGACTTCTATACTCAGCAGACCATCTTTCAAAATTAGGGCAGGAAAAAAAGATACCTTAGACAAACAAAAACAGAGCTTATTAGGACTTAAAAGGCCCTCACTATAAGAATTTCTCAGAATATTAAAGGCAGCAAGAAAACAATCCCAAATGACAGATTTAAAAAATTTAAAACTCAGCTTTTTTTATGTCTTTAAGATATAAAAGAAACTGGAGTGTGGAATGGGGCAGGATGAGATAGGAAAGGAGAATATAGGTAGAAACAGTCCTGCCTTTATACCCAAAAGAGGAGGCTCCTGCCCTGAGCCCTACACTTTAGGAGAGTACACCTATCAAAATACCAAAACATCAAAAATATCAAAACCCAAAGATAATAAGTAACTAATTGAGGGTACAGGAATTAATAGAGAGAGATTCACAAACTAAACTGAGACCTCCCCATCCTAAGAGAAGACAATGAAGAGAAGGAAGGAGGCAAAGCACAGCCTCTGTGCTGAGAAACCAAGGTAAAAACATCTAATTTTACTTAAGAATGGCCACCCCCAATCTCCCAAGGAATGTGTCTAGGCAGCCTGGATTCCCCCAGAAACTGCTTTCCCTCCTCCTCCTGGGTTTGAGTGGGATAGTTTAAGAAGATACTTAGAACTGCCTTAAATCTTGAGTTAGAAAAGTAGAATATGGGGAAGGAGAACCCATCTGCCCAGACTCTCTGGGGACTTTCACCACATCAGTCCCCATCTAAGATTCGGAGACCACCCTGGCCCAACTTCCACCCTGCCAACCCCAGGGAGTATATTGCTCCTTTAAGAGCTGGCTGGGCCCTGGGTAGGAAAGTAAGTCAGGCTGCTGACATAACCTGATTTATAACTTTTTAAGATTAAGACATATTGTTAAAAAAAAAAGCTGACTTCCATTTCTATTCTTGCCCTAGGTTGTACAAATGTTAGGAGTGAGAGTCTATGGCTCTCAAGTTGAACAATACATTCACAGTCAGTTACTTTATTGTTGTGTTTTATAACAAATGTGTTCCATAGAGTGTCTTGAAGGTAACAAATATTACATCAAAAAAGAGAATGAATTAAAAATAGAAGGAAGGAAGGGAGGTAGAAGGAGGCTAAAAAAACTAAGGTTAATGCTTAAGGTAGCTTGATCACTTACCATCATTTTTCAATTCCCTTCTATGCCAAGAAGTTCATTTACCACACAAACCCATGGGGTGTGACTCCTATAATAAAAAATATATAGTACATACTCTTAGTCATAACATTGTCATAAAATCATATTTATTCATAAAAGATAAAAATCTCATCCCCGCAAGTTTCTCATTACATTAAACAACAAAAACATCACCCCTTTATATTCCGTTTAGATATACTATAGCATGTTTCAAATACTCTATGCTGAATAATACCTCAATATCTCCAAAAGAAATTAAATGGAAGAGAAAGAGTATTAATTACATAAATAGCCTATGACATTCCAATCCAAAGGCTTCAAGCTTTTTTTTTTTACTAAACACACACACACACTTTATATCATGACTCAGTTCATACATACATGATTAACTGAAACAAAGTTTCATGAAGTAATATTTATCCCTATTGTGAGAGATGCACTCTGATTATTTCCTATTCTATTCTATTTCATTTTTTAAATACTGCTTTCACTGAATTGATTTATGACCCACTAATGAATCCCAACTCAGTATACAAAACACTGTGTAACCTCTCCTTAGGAACTTCCAAAAACTGAGATTTTATCATAATATCTCAATTACAGAACATCTAATTCTCTACGTACAACAGATCCTACTTTTCAGGGAACCTAGTTAATATTGGTCAACCCTTTATTCAAAGAAATCCAAAGCTAGGAAACTAGATAAAAAACAAGAGGACAGAGAAATTGTGAGAAAAAATGGCTTAACGCCGTAACAAAAGCTACTGAACAAAGAAAAGCAAGCAACAGTTGGAACCCAACCTTCTGGGATGACAGTCTAGTTCATTTATCTTCATCAAGTGAATCTGCTCCTTTTAAAATGCAGCACTTCAAATGAAAACATATGTTCACACAATAACTTACATACAAGTATTCACAGCAACATTATTCCTAATAGCCAAAAAGTGGAAACAACCCAAATGTCCAAAAACTGTTGGATAAATAAAATGTACTATATCCGTACAATGAAATCTTATTCGGCCACAAAATAGAATAAAGTACTTGTACATGCTACAACATAAAGGAATCTTGAAAACAAGACGCTAAGTGAAAGAAGCCAGTCATAAAAGACCACATATTACATAATTCCACTTATATGTAATGTCCAAAATGGGCAAATCAAGAGAGTCAGAAAAACAGATTACTGCTTGCCTAGGGCTAGAGAGTTGGAGGATGATGAGTTACTGCTAATGAGTACAGGGTTTCTTTTTGGGATGATGAAAATGTTCTAAAATTCAATATGGTGACAGTTGTACAACTCTGTGAATATACTAAGAACCACTTTTTAAATGGGTGAGTTGTAGGGTACATGGATTATATCCCAGTAAAAATGTTATACTTTTAAAAATATACTACCTCTGTTCACAACTTCTCCAATGCCTCTACATCTCACTCAGAGTAGAAGTCAAAATCCTCACAGTGGCCTACCACACCCTAAACCTTCTAACTCCCCATAAGTCTCTGACCATACCTCCTACTCCCCTCTTCTCTGGTGTTCATTCCACTTCAACCACACTGGCCTCCTTAAGTTCCCCAACATGCCAGACACACTACTGCCTCAGGGCTTTACAATTTAAAGTCCCCATCTGGAACACTCAAGATTAACTCCATCTTTGCCCACATGTCACTTTCTCAGTGAGGCCTTCTGACACGCTCTTTTAAAAAGTGCAACCTGTTTATCCTGACTCCCACCACTGGCACTCCCTATCCCACTTCTTCTCTAGAGCACTCATTACTTTATATTATTTACTTACTTGGTGGACTGTCCCTCTTTCCCCACAAGAATGTAAACTCCATTATGTTCTTTTTTTTTTTTTCCTATTAGACCTCCCTCCCACCCCACCCTCACCCCACGCATCTAGGTCATCACAGAGCACCAAGCTGAGCTCCCTGTGTTATACAGCAGGTTCGCACTAGCTCTATTTTACATATGGTAGTGTACTTATGTCAAACCTAATCTCCCAATTTGTCCTACCCTCCCCTTCCCCCTCCCTGTGTCCACATGTCCATTCTCTACGTCTACATCTCTACTCCTGTGCTGCAAATAGGTTCATCTGTACCATTTTTCTAGATTCCACAAATATGCATTAATATACAGTATTTGTTTTTCTCTTTCTGGCTTATTTCACTCTGTATGACAGACTCTAGGTCCATCCACATCTCCAAAAATGACCCAATTTCGTTCCTTTTTATGGCTGGCTGAGTAATATTCCACTGTATATATGTACCAAATCTTCTTTATCCATTCATCTGTTGATGGACATTTAGGTTGTTTCCATGTCCTGGCTAATGTAAATAGTGCTGCAATGAATATTGGGGTACATGCATCCTACTGAATTATGGTTTTCTCAGGGTATATGCCCCACAGTGGGATTGCTGGGTTGTATGGTAGTTCTATTTTTAGTTTTTTAAGGAACCTCCACACTGTTCTCCATCGTGGCTGTATCAATTTACATTCCCACCAACAGTGCAAAAGGGTTCCCTTTCCTCCACACCCTCTCCAGCATTTATTGTTTGTAGACTTTTTGATAATGGCCATTCTGAACAGTGTGATATGATACCTCACTGTAGTTTTGATTTGCATTTCTCTAATAATTAGTGATGTTGAGCAGCTTTTCATGTGCTTCTTGGCCATCTGTATGTCTTCTTTGGAGAAATGTCTGTTTAGGTCTTCTGCCCATTTTTGGATTCGGTTGTTTGTTTCTTTAATATTGAGCTGCATGAGCTGTCTATATATTTTGGAGATTAATCCTTTGTCCATTGATTCGTTTGCAAATATTTTCTCCCATTCTGAGGGTTGCCTTTTCGTCTTGTTTATGGTTTCCTTTGCTGTGCAAAAGCTTTGAAGTTTCATTAGGTCCCATTTGTTTATTTTTGTTTTTATTTCCATTACTCTAGGAGGTGGATCAAAAAAGATCTTGCTATGATTTATGTCAAAGAGTGTTCTTCCTATGTTTTCCTCTAAGAGTTTTATAGTGTCCAATTTTACATTTAGGTCTTTAATCCATTTGGAGCTTATTTTTGTGTACGGTGCTAAGAAGTGTTCTGATTTCATTCTTTTACATGTAGCTGTCCAGTTTTCCCAGCACCAGTTATGGAAGAGGCTGTCTTTTCTCCATTGTATGTTCTTGCCTCCTTTGTCATAAATTAGGTGACCATATGTGCGTGGGTTTATCTCTGGGCTTTCTATCCTGTACCATTGATCTATATTTCTGTTTTTTGAGCCAGTACCATACTGTCTTGATTACTGTAGCTCTGTAGTATAATTTGAAGACAGGGAGCCTGATTCCACCAGCTCCATTTTCCTTTCTCAAGATTGCTTTGGCTATTCGGGATCTTTTGTGTTTCCATACAAATTGTAAAAAATTTTTCTGCTAATTCTGTGAAGAATGTCATTGGTAGTTTGATAGGGACTGCACTGAATATGTAGATTGCTTTGGGTAGTATAGTCATTTTCACAATATTGATTCTTCCAATCCAAGAAAGTGGTATATTTCTCCACCTTTTTATGTCAACTTTGATTTCTTTCATCAGTGTTTTATAGTTCTCTGAGTACAAGTCTTTTGCCTCCTTAGGTAGGTTTATTCCTAGGTATTTTACTCTTTTTGTTGCGATGGTAAATGGAATTGTTTCCTTAATTTATCTTTCTGATTTTTTGTTATTAGTGTATAGGAATGCAAGAGATTCCTGTGCATTAATTCTGTATCCTGCAACCTTACCAAATTCATTGATCAGCTCTAGTAGTTTTCTGGTGGCAACTTTAGAATTTTCTATGTATAGTATCATGTCATCTGCAAACAGTGACAGCTTTACTTATTCTTTTCCAATTTGTATTCCTTTTATTTCTTTTTCTGCTCTGATTGCTGTGGCTAGGACTTCCAAACTATGTTGAATAAGAGTGGCGAGTGGATATCCATGTCTTGTTCCTGATCTTAGTGGAAATGCTTTCAGTTTTTCACCATTGAGAATGATGTTTGCTGTGATTTTGTCATGGCCTTTATTATGTTGAGGTAGGTCCTCTCTATGCCCATTTTCTGGAGTGTTTTTATGATAAATGAGTGTTGAATTTTGTCAAAAGCTTTTTCTGCATCTATTGAGATGATCATATGGTTTTTATTCCTTAATTTGTTAATATGGTATACCACATTGATTGATTTGTGTATACTGAAGAATCCTTGCATCCCTGGGATAAATCCCACTTGATCATGGTGTATGATCCTTTTGACATGCTATTGGATTCTGTTTGCTAGTATTTTGTTGAGGATTTCTGCATCTATGATCATCAGTGATATTGGTCTGTAATTTTATTTCTTTGTGATATCTTTGCCTGGTGTTGGTATCAGGGTGATGGTGGCCTCATAGAACGAATTTTGGGAGTGTTCCTCCCTCTGCTGTTTTTTGGAAAAATTTGAGGCTTGGTGTTAGCTATTCTCTAAATGTTAGACAGAATTTGCCTGTGAAGCCATCTGGTCCTGGGCTTTTGTTTATTGGAAGATTTTCAATTACAGTTTCTATTTCATTACTTCTAATACGTCTGTCTATATCTTCTAATTCTTCCTGGTTCAGTCTTGGAAAACTGTACCTTTCCAAGAATTTGTCCATTTCTTTGTGCTTGTCCATTTTATCGGCATATAGTTGTTTGTGGTAGTCTCTTCTAACCCTTTACATTTCTGCAGTGTCAGTTGTGATTTCTCCTTTATCATTTCTAATTTTATTGATTTGAGTCCTCTCCCTTTTTTTCTTGATCAGTCTTGCTAAAGTTTTATCAATTTTGTTTATCTTCTCAAACAACCAACTTTTAGTTTACTGATCTTTGCTACTGTTTTCTTTTTTTCTACTTATTTCTGCTCTGATCTTTATGATTTCTTTCCTCCTACTAACTTTGGGCTTTCTTTGTTCTTCTTTCTCTAATTGTTTAAGGTGTAATATTAGGTTGTTTATTTGAGATTTTTCTTGTTTCTTGAGGTAGGATTGTATTGCTACATACTTCCCTCTTAGAACAGCTTTTGCTGCATCCCATAGATTTTGGGTCGTCGTGTTCTCATTGTCATTTGTTTCTAGGTATTTTTTGATTTCCTCTTTGATTTCTTCAGTGATCTCTTGGTTATTTAGTAGTGCACTGTTTAGCCTCCATGTATTTGTGTATTTTACCCTTTTTTTCCTGTAATTGATTTCTAATCTCATATCGTAGTCAGAAGAGATGCCTGATACAATTTCAATTTTCTTAAATTTTCTGAGGCTTGATTTGTGACCCAAGCTGTGATCTATCCTGTAGAATGTTCTGTGTGCACTTGAGAAGAACATGTATTCTGCCACTTTCAAGTAGAATGTCCTATAAATATCAATTAAATCTATGTGGTCTACTGTGTCATTTAAAGCTTGTGTTTCCTTATTTATTTTCTGTTTGGATGATCTGTCCATTGGTGTAAGTGAGGTGTTAAAGTCCCCTACCATTATTGCTACTGTCGAATTCCCCTTCTATGGCTGTTAGCATTTCTTATGTATTGAGATGCTCCTATGTTGGGTGCATATTTATAATTGTTATATCTTTTTCTTGGATTGATCCCTTGATTATTATGTAGTGTCCTTCCTTATCTCTTGTAACAGCCTTTATTTTAAGGTCTATTTTATCTGATACGAGTATTGCTACTCCAGCTTTCTTTGATTTCCATTTGAATGGAGTATCTTTTTCCATCCCTTCACCTCAGTCTGGATGTGTCCCTAGGTCTGAAGTGGGTCTCCTGTACACAGCATATATATGGGTCTTGTTTTTGTATCCATTCAGCCAGTCTGTGTCTTTTGGTTGGAGCATTTAATCTATTTACATTCAAGGTTATTGTCCATACATATGTTCTTATTACCATTTTCTTAATTGTTTTAGGTTTGTTTTTGTGGGTCTTTTTTCTTCTCTTGTGTTTCCTGCCTAGAGAAGTTCTTTTAGCATTTGTTGTAAAGCTGGTTTGGTGGTGCTGATTTCTCTTAGCTTTTGCTTGTCTATAAAGTTTTTGATTTCTCCATCAAATCTGAATGAGATCCTTGTTAGGTAATCTTGGTTGTAGGTTTTTCTCTTTCATCATTTTAAGTAGATCTGCCACTCCCTCCTGGCCTGCAGAGTTTCTCCTGAAAAATCAGCTGTTAACCTTATGGGGATTCCTTTGTATGTTATATTTTGATTTTCCCTTGCTGCTTTTAATATTTTTCCTTTGAACTTAATTTTTGTTAGTTTGATTAATATGTGTCTCAGTGGGTTTCTCCTAGGGTTTATCCTGTATGGGACTCTCTGTGCTTTCTGGACTTGGGTGATTATTTCCTTTCCCATTTTAAGTAACTTTTCCACAATAATCTCTTCAAATATTTTCTCAGAGCATTTCTTTTTCTTTTCTTTTTCTGGGAACCCTGTAATTTGAATGTTGGTGAGTTTAGTGTTGTCCCAGAGGTCTCTGAGATTTTCTTCAATTCACTTCATTCTTTTTTCTTTATTCTGCTCCTCGGCAATTATTTCCACCATTCTGTCTTCCAGCTCACTTATTCATTCTTCTGCCCCAGTTATTCTATTATTGATTCCTTCTAGTGAATTTTTCATTTCAGTTATTGTGTTGTCCATCTCTGTTTGTTCTTTATTTTTTCTACATCTTTGTTAAACATTTCTTATATTTTCTCAATCCGTGCCTCCATTCTATTTCTGAGATTCTGGATTATCTTTACTATCATTACTCTGAATTCTTTTTCAGGTAGATTGCCAATTTCCTCTTCATTTATTTGGTCTTGTAGGTTTCACCTTGCTCCTTCATCTGTAACATATTTTTTTGTCATCTCTTTTTTTTTTGATGCATGGGATTGTCTTCCTGTCTTACTGGTTGTTTGGCCTGAGACTTCCAGCACTGGAGTTTGTAGGCTGTTGTGTAGATCTGGGTCTTGGTGCCAAGATGAGAACCTCCGAAAACCTCACTCAAACGAATATTCCTTGGGACCTGAGGTTCTCTGGTTCTCTGTTACTCCAGTGGTTTGGACTCAGGGCTCCCACTGCAGGAGCTCAGGCTCAACCCCCAGGTCATGAACCAAGATCCCACAAGCTGCGCAGGGCAGCAAAAAGAAAAAGAAAAAAAGGAGAACAATAACAAAGAGTAAAAAATACAATAAGATTAGAAAACTAACAGATGTGTTAGAAGAAAATTTTTAAATAAAAATATAGATGAAACAACAACCAGAAGGTACACTGGAACAGCAGCAAAAAAAAAGGAAGGAAAAAAAAGCCAGAAAAGGCCTTGGCTGTTTGGAGCGGGGCTTAGGTAGGGGCAAGGTTTAGGCAGTGGGCAGGGCCTATGCTTCGGACTCACAGGGCTGTAAAAGGCACCGGGGGAAGAGGGGCTTAGGCTCAACACAGCAGGAGGGGCCCAGGAGTGCCTCGGGCCTTGGAGGGCAGAGGACCAGGTCCAGGACCCCAGCGGGCTCCCTGGGCACAAGTGGGCAGGGGAAATACTAGACACGTTCCCCTCCGATCCTCCAATCCTGGAGGGTCCCTCCCCACTGGCCTCTCTTTTTCTCCCCACACCCCATCTTATGCTGCTAGGACCCACACAGCCAGAGGTGGCCCCAGAAGGCAGGGGACCAGACCCAGAAGCCCAACAGGCTTCCCGAGCTGAGTGGGCAGGGAATATGCCCGCGGCACTTCCCTTGATACCACAGTCCCAGAGGGTCCCCTCCCGGTCCGCCCCTCCTCCCCTTTCTCTCTCTTCCCTCCCTACTATGCCCCTAGGACCCCCACAGGCAGAGGGGGCCTCGGAGGGCAGAGCACCAGGCCCAGATACCAGCAGGCTTCCCAGGGCCCAAGTGGGTGGGGGAAACACCCGGCACGCTTCCCCTGATCCTCTGATCCTGGAGGGATCCTCCCCATCCACCTCTCCTCTTCTCCCTTCATCTCCCTCCTATGCCCCTAGGATCCAGGCAGCCCGGATGGCACCTTAGCGAGCAGAAGACCTGGTCTGGGAGCCCAGCAGGCTTCCTGGGGCCTGACTGGGAAGGGGAAATGCTAGGTGTGCTACCCATTGATCCATGAGCCCCCGAGGGTCCCCCAGGTGAGGGAATCCCTCCCCTCTGCCAGCCACACCTCAGGGGCCCTGGTCCTGTCCGGCCTCCACTTTTCCTCCCCCTCTCACTCCCCCCCACATCCAAGCCAGTTTCTTGGGGGTTCCTCCCATTTCCTTGGGCATCGAGGTCCCCCACCAGCATCCAACAGGTGCCCTAGTTGTGGGGAGACGTGAACTCTGCGTCCTCCCACACTGCCATCTTGACTCCGCCCCCTTTCTCATCTGGTTTTGTTATTGCTATAGCCTCAGAATACAGAACAGAGCCTAGCATTGAATAGGCATTAATTAAACACTTATTTACTATTGAATAAAGCCTGTACTAAAGAATCTTTGCGATCAGAGGGCAGACAGCAGAAGCAAGAAGAATAACAATCCTGCAGCCTGTGGAACAAAAACCACATTCACAGAAAGACAGACAAGATGAAAAGACAGAGGGCTACCAGATGAAGGAACAAGATAAAACCCCAGAAAAACAACTAAATGAAGTGGAGATAGGCAACCTTCCAGAAAAAGAATTCAGAATAATGATAGTGAAGATGATCCAGGACCTCGGAAAAAGAATGGAGGCAAAGATCGAGAAGATGCAAGAAATGTTTAACAAAGACCTAGAAGAATTAAAAAAGAAACAGAGATGAACAATACAATAACGGAAATGAAAAATACACTAGAAGGAATCAATAGCGGAATAACTGAGGCAGAAGAATGGATAAGTGACCTGGAAGACAGAATGGTGGAATTCACTGCTGTGGAACAGAATAAAGAAAAAACAATGAACAGAAATGAAGACAGCCTAAGACACCTCTGGGACAACATTAAACACAACAACATTTGCATTATAGGGATCCCAGAAGGAGAAGAGAGAGCGAAAGGACCAGAGAAAATATTTGAAGAGATTATAGTTGAAAACTTCCCTAACATGGGAAAGAAAATAGCCACCCAAGTCTAGGAAGCGCAGAGAGTCCCATACAGGACAAACCCAAGGAGAAACACACTGAGGCACATAGTAATCAAATTGGCAAAAATTAAAGACAAAGAAAAATTATTGAAAGCAGCAAGGGAAAAACAGCAAATAACAGACAAGGAAACTCCCATAAGGTTAACAGCTGATTTCTCAGCAGAAACTCTACAAGCCAGAAGAGAATGGCATGATATACTTAATGTGATGAAAGGGAAGAACCTACAACCAAGATTACTCTACCCAGCAAGGATCTCATTCAGATTCGATGGAGAAATCAAAAGCTTTACAGACAAGCAAAAGCTAAGAGATTTCAGTACCACCAAACCAGCTCTACAACAAACGCTAAAGGAACTTCTCTAAGTGGGAAGCACAAGAGAAGAAAAGGACCTACGAAAATAAACCCAAAACAATTAAGAATATGGTCACAGGAACATACATATCAATAATTCCCTTAAACATGAATGGATTAAATGCTCCAACCAAAAGACACAGGTTTGCTAAATGGATACAAAAACAAGACCATATATATGCTGTCTACAAGAGACCCACTTCAGATCTAGGGACACATACAGACTGAAAGTGAGGGGATGGAAGAAGATATTCCATGCAAATGGAAATCAAAAGAAAGCTGGAGTAGCAATACTCATATCAGATAAAATAGACTTTAAAATAAAGAATGTTACAAGAGACAAGGAAAGACACTACATAATGATCAAGGGATCAATCCAAGAAGAAGATATAACAATTATAAATATATATGCACCCAATACAGGAGCACCTCAAACATAAGGCAACTGTTAACAGCTCTAAAAGAGGAAATCAACAGTAACATAATAATAGTGGGAGACTTTAACACCTCACTTACACCAATGGACAAATCATCCAAAATGAAAATAAATAAGGAAACAGAAGCTTTAAATGACACAACAGACCAGATAGATTTAATTGATATTTATAGGACATTCATCCAAAAACAACAGATTACACTTTCTTCTCAAGTGCGCATGGAACACTCTCCAGGAGAGATCACATCTTAGGTCACAAATCAAGCCTCAATAAATTTTAAAAAGTTGAAATCATATCAAGCACCTTTTCTGACCACAACGCTATGAGATCAGAAATGAATTACAGGGGAAAAAATGTAAAAAACACAAACACATGGAGGCTAAACAATACGTTACTAAATGACCAAGAGATCACTGAAGAAATCAAAGACAAAATCAAAAAATACCTAGAGACAAATGACAATGAAAACATGATGATCCAAAACCTATGGGATGCAGCAAAAGCAGTTTTAAGAGGGAAGTTTATAGCTATACAAGCTTACCTCAAGAAACAAGAAAAATCTCAAGTAAACAATCTAACGTTACACCCAAAGGAACTAGAGAAAGACGAATGAAGAAAACCCAAAGTTAGCAGAAGGAAAGAAATCAGAAAGATCAGAGCAGAAATAAATGAAATAGAAACAAAGAAAACAATAGCAAAGATCAATAAAACTAAAAGCTGGTTCTTTGAAAAGATAAACAAAATTGATAAACCATTTGCCAGACTCAGCAAGAGAAAAACGAAGACTCAAATCAATAAAGTTAGTAATGAAAAGGGAGAAGTTACAACAGACACCGCAGAAATACAAAACATCCTAAGAGACTACTACAAGCAACTCTGTGCCAATAAAATGGACAACCTAGAAGAAATGGACAAATTCTTAGAAACGTATAAACTTCCAAGACTAAACCAGGAAGAAACAGAAAATATGAACAGACCAATCACAAGTAATGAAATTGAAACTGGGATTAAAAATCTTCCAACAAACAAAAGTCCAGGACCAGATGGCTTCACAGGTGAATTCTATCAAACATTTAGAGAAGAGCTAACACCCATCCTTCGCAAACTCTTCCAAAAAATTGCAGAGGAAGGAACACTCCCAAACTCATTCTATGAGGCCACCATCACCCTGATACCAAAACCAGACAAAGATACCACAAAAAAAGGAAATTACAGACCAATATCACTGATGAATATAGATGCAAAATCCTCAACAAAATACTAGCAAACAGAATCCAACAACACATTAAAAGGATCACACACCATGACCAAGTGGGATTTACCCCTGGGATGCAAGGATTCTTCAATATACACAAATCAATCAATGTGATATACCGTATTAACAAATCAAAAAATAAAAACCATATAACCATCTCAATAGATGCAGAAAAAGGTTTTGACAAAATTCAACACCCATTTATGATAATAACTCTCCAGAAAGTGGGCATAGAGGGAACCTACCTCAACATAATAAAGGCCATATACAACAAACCCACAGCAAACATCATTCTCAATGGTGAAAAACTGAAAGCGTTTCCTCTAAGATCAGGAATGAGACAAGGATGTCCACTCTCACCACTATTATTCAACATATTTTTGGAAGTCCTAGCCATGGCAATCAGAGAAGAGAAAGAAATAAAAGGAATACAAACTGGAAAAGAAGAAGTAAAACTGTCACTGTTTGCTGATGACATGATACTATACATAGAAATTCCTAAAAATGCCACTAGAAAACTACTAGAGCTAATCAATGAATTTGGTAAAGTTGCAGGATACAAAATTAATGCACAGAAATCTCTTGCATTTCCTATACACTAATGATGAAAAATCTGAAAGAGAAATTATGGAAACACTCCCACTTACCACTGCAACAAAAAAAATACAATACCTAGAAATAAACCTACCTAGGGAGACAAAAGACCTGTATGCAGGAAACTATAAGACACTGATGAAAGAAATTAAAGATGATACCAACAGATGGAAAGATATACCACGTTCTTGGATTGGAAGAATCAATATTGTGAAAATGACTATACTACCCAAAGCAATCTACAGATTCAATGCAATCCCTATCAAATTACCAATGGCATTTTCTACGGAACTAGAACAAATCATCTTAAAATTTGTATGGAGACACAAAAGACCCCGAATAGCCAAAGGAGTCTTGAGGGAAAAAAACGGACTGGAGGAATCAGACTCCCTGACTTCAGACTATACTACAAAGCTACAGTAATCAAGACAATATGGTACTGGCACAAAAACAGACGCACAGATCAATGGAACAAGATAGAAAGCCCAGAGATAAACCCACGCACCTATGGTCAATTAATCTATGACAAAGGAGGCAAAGATATACAATGGAGAAAAGACAGTTTCTTCAATAAGTGGTGCTTGGAAAACTGGACAGGTACCTGTAAAAGAATGAAATTAGAACACTCCCTAACACCATACACAAAAATAAACTCAAATTGGATTCGAGACCTAAATGTAAGACCGGACAGTATAAAACTCTCAGAGGAAAACATAGGAAGAACACTCTTTGACATAAATCACAGCAAGATCTTTTTTGATCCATCTCCTAGAGTAATGGAAATAAAAACAAAAATAAACAAATCGGACCTAATAAAACTTCAAAGCTTTTGCACAGCAAAGGAAACCATAAACAAGACGAAAAGACAACCCTCAGAATGGGAGAAAATATTTGCAAACGAATCAACAGACAAAGGATTAATCTCCAAAATATATAAACAGCTCATACAGCTCAATATTAAAAAAACAAACAACCCAATCCAAAAATGGGCAGAAGACCTAAACAGACACTTCTCCAAAGAAGACATACAGTTGGCCAAGAAGCACATGAAAAGCTGCTTAACATCACTAATTATTAGAGAAATGCAAATCAAAACTACAATGAGGTATCACCTCACACCAGTCAGAATGGCCATCATCAGTAAATCTACAAGCAAGAAATGCTGGAGAGAGTGCGGAGAAAAGGGAACCCTCTTGCACTGTTGGTAGGAATGTAAATTGATACAGCCACTATGGAGAACAGTATGGAGGTTCCTTAAAAAACTAAAAATAGAATTACCACATGACACAGCAATCCCACTACTGGGTATATACCCTGAGAAAACCATAATTCAAAAAGACACATGCACCCCAATGTTCATTGCAGCACTATTTACAATAGCCAGGTCATGGAAGCAACCTAAATGCCCATCGACAGACGAATGGATAAAGAAGTTGTGGTGCATATATACAATGGAATATTACTCAGCCATAAAGAGGAACGAAACTGAGTCATTTGTTGAGATGTGGACGGATCTAGAGACTGTCATACAGAGTGAAGTAAGTCAGAAAGAGAAAAACAAATATCGTATATTAATGCATGTATGTGGAACCTAGAAAAATGGTACAGATGAACCGGTTTGCAAGGCAGAAGTTGAGACACAGATGTAGAGAACAGACGTATGGACACCAAGGGGCACAAAACCGTGGTGGGGTGGGGATGGTGGTGTGCTGAATTGGGCGATTGGGATGGACATGTATAAACTGATGTGTATAAAACTGATGGCTAATAGAACCTGCAGTATAAACAAACAAACAACTAATACAGAAATTTCTTTGGGTTATTTGTATGGAAATATGTTAATATAAATGTTTCAGATATTACATGAAATTTCTAAAACTCTTATATGTTCTGGTATAATGTTATAAGTAATAATACTAGTTATTACTTTAAAATGTATATCTCAGAAATAACTAAGTTTCCTTGTCAATTGCATTATTATGAACTTTCATCAAATCTTTAACTGTAGTCATTTTTAAGTCTTTTGTCATTTACAGACAGTTCTGGGTGTACTCTGATGCTTTTGCAAATATGTTCCTGTAAAAGGGTTTCATCTTCAAGGAATTCATGGAAAAGACTTTGACAAGTACAGGTTTCTGGTAACTGACTATAGTGCTGAACTGAATGAATAAGCATTTTCAGAACTCTAATGGAAAACTGATGAACTCATAAAAGTGCTAACAAAAGATCAAGATGAAAAAAAAATTAATTACATGGGACTGAGTGAACTGATGAGGATGATTATAATTGTTGTGACTTTCTGTTTGAATTAAAAAAAATCCGACAAGGACTCAGAGGCAAAAAATACACAAATCAATTTTCACTGCAAAGTAAAGGAGCTGTTACAGTGGAGGATTACTGGACTGAATGTCAATATTATGACACAGTATGAGTGTGTTTCGTGTTTGGTAATTGCAATCCTTGTTGCTTTTGTTGTGGTCATCCATTTATAATGCTTGGTGTTAGTCTATTTATCTCTTGTAAAAATAAAATACAGTGTGTATGTGTGTGTGTGAAAAAAAATAAGAAACTTTGCTCACAAAATTCGTTTCTTCTCACCCTATATGTATTCAAAGCCTATCAATTCTTCAAGGCCAACTCAAAAGTCATCTTCATGAAACCCATTTTTTTTTTTTTTTTTTTTTTGCGGTACGCGGGCCTCTCACTGCTGTGGCCTCTCCCGCTGCGGAGCACAGGCTCCGGACGCGTAGGCTCAGCGGCCATGGCTCACGGGCCCAGCCGCTCCACGGCATGTGGGATCTTCCCAGACCGGGGCACGAACCCACGTCCCCTGCATCGGCAGGCGGACTCTCAACCACTGTGCCACCAGGGAAGCCCCATGAAACCCATTTTGATATCCCCAGCTGACAGAGATCTTCATCTGAATTCCCAGATCACTTCATCTGTAATCATTACCTCTAAAAAGTGGGGGAAAGTGTGATACAGTGGAAAAAGAGTATATAGGCACAGGAGTCAACCAAATCACTGGTCATGTGACCTTCAGAAGTCATTCAACCCTTCTGAGTATCGGTATTCCCACCTATAAAAATTAAGGCTGGGTTGTTTACCCAAGAGAATTTTTTCCACACAAAGACCTATATACAAATATTGAAAGCAGCTTTATTCATAATATCTCCAAACTGGAAACAACCCAAATATCAAAAAGAAAAGAGACAATCCAATTGTGGCATAAATGTATAACAGAATAGAAAGCAATACAAAGGAATGAACTATTGATATATGCAATAAAATGGATATCACAGATATTATGTTCAGAAAAAGAACCTGAACACAAAAGAATACTGAATTTATATCATTTATATTAAGTTTTAGAACATGCAAAACTAATTCTAGGTGAAAATATCAAAAGAGGATTTCCTCAGTTGG
The DNA here is from genome assembly GCF_964374135.1 of Grampus griseus. Taxonomy (NCBI): domain Eukaryota; kingdom Metazoa; phylum Chordata; class Mammalia; order Artiodactyla; family Delphinidae; genus Grampus; species Grampus griseus. The sequence continues at coordinate 118,521,998 of NC_139018.1, read as the reverse complement.
AAGGGAAGGACTGGGGAGAAGTACAAGGCAGCTTTCTGGGAAGATGGATTGCGATAGTGGTTCCCAATTATATATAAATGTGTCAATACTCATTTAACTGCCCACTTAACAAGTGGTTATACTTTTTGTTTGTAAATTATACCAGTAAAATTGATTAAAGACAAGGGCACACAGCTTAAGGGGAAAAAATAAAGGCTATCCTTAATTTATAAGGTTGTTAGGAGGATTAGATGAGAAACACTTCTACTGAAATCAGTATGGCACAGTGGGAAAGACTACACACTGATACGGGACTGAATCTCAATTTAGCAAATTACTATAGCTACTAGTTACATAACCTTGGACAACTCATTAATCCCTCAGAACTTCAGTTTTCTCTTTTGTAAAGAGAATAATATCTACTTTACAGAGTTAAATGGTAGCATACTAGAGTTTCCACCAGTTAAGAAAATATCTGTTACCTAACAAGTACCCCAATAGTTTTTTAAATAATACATAAAATCCAGCACATAGTAGATGCTCAATTAGTGTTATACTCTTTTCCCCATTTTCCTTGGATGAGAATTTCCTCCTCTACTATATTTTAGGATCCTGAAGGACAGGATCAGCATCTCAGTGATCTTCTCTTTCCTCTACTTAAGATTCTATCTAAAAAATGGTAGTCACTCAACAAAGATTTTGAAGGAAAGGAAGGAAGGAAGTAGGCTGGCTTGTTGCTTAAGCAGAATTACCTCTTTTTCTTTTGGTCATTCCAGAATCAATTACTGAGCTTTTCAGTAAAGACAGTTGTAGGCTAGATACCAATAACTTTTTTAAGGCAGACACAAAACTTATATACTATATGATCTATATGCACTGGAAAACAGATTTGAAATAGACAAGAAGCAATGTGAAGTAAAGAATGGGTCTCTGAAGTCAGACCCAAATACATATCCCAAGACTGACACTTAAAAATCTATGTAACGCAGGACTTCCCTCATGGCACAGTGGTTAAGAATCTGCCTATGTTTGTTCTTTGCTATTTTCCAGATTTTCTGAAATACAACTGGAGTACAATTACAACCTTAAAAGATTATAATGATATAAATTGAAATGTATGCAGGAGAGGAGATCAAGACAGCAGGATAGGAGGATGCTGAGCTCACCTCCCCCCAAGAACATATTAAAAAAAAAAGAAAGAAACACATCAATTCTCACAGAAAACAGACTGGAGACTGGCATAAAGACTCTTACATAACCAAGGCTGTAAAGAAAGATCCACACAGAGTCAGGAAAGAAGGGAAGAGTAGTGATCAGGTTGGAACCCACAGCTGAAGGAGGGGACACAGAAGTAGGGGAATTACTTCATTTTGGAGATCCTCTTTGGAAATAGAGGGGTTTGAACCACATATTGGGCACTCCAGGCCCGGAGTCCGACACCAGAAAGACAAATCCCCTTCACTGGTTTGAAGACAAGTGGGACTGGCAGGGGGGCTGTGAGAAACGTGAACTCCACTCATTAAGAGCATGCACATGCTTGCCTGCTCCCAAAACAAGGCAGAGGAAGCAGACTGAGACTGCCTGGGACTCTAGCTGGTTTCCACAACCAGCCCAGTGCACGCCCTAGCCTACCTTGCTCCGCCACACAGCTCCCGACTAGGGTGAAGGCTGCCGCTGCCAAGGAAAGTGCACAGTTGTGGGGGATGGTGCCAACTTGGACCCAGCTCTGCATCTGAATGGGGCAAGGGCAGCCATTACTGGCACTCCCAGAAGCAGCAGATTGGGAGTGGTCTGGACTGTGACTGTAAGGCCTGGACAGCCCCAGCGCATGCCCCAATCCACACTGAGTGCCCGCTCCAGCCCCTCTTGCTCCATTGCAGCTCCGCAACTACTGAAGCCTGCATGCCTAGAGCCTGTGCTCCGCGATAAGAGAAGCCACTGCAGTGAGAGTCACACGCACCACAACAAAGAGTAGCCCCCACTTGCCACAACTAAAGAAAGCCCACATGCAGCAATGAAGACCCAATGCAGCCAAAAATAAATATAATTTATTTTTTAAAATTTAAGAAAATTTACATCAAGCAATATTCCAACCATAGTAGTATGAAACTAGAATCAATTACAGGAAGAAAAATGAGAAAAAAAAACACAAGGGGACCAAACAACAGACTATTAAAAAAAATAGATCAATGAAAAAATCAAAGAGGAAATCAAAAATTACCTTCAGATAGATGAAAATAAAAACACAACTCTCCAAAGTCTATGGGATGCAGCAAAAGCAGACCTAAGAGGGAAGTTTATAGCAATACAGACCTATGTCAGGGAACAAGAAAAATCTCAAATAAGAATCCTAACCTACCATCTATAGGAATTAGAAAAAGAACAACAAAAAAGCCAAAAGTGAGCAGAAGGAAGGAAATAATAAAGATCAGAGAGGAAACAAATAAAACGGAGACCAAAAAAACAATAAAAAGGATCAATAAAACCAAGACCTGGTTTTCTGAAATGACAAACAAAATTTAAAGCCTTTAACCAGGCTCATCAAGAAAAAAAGAGAGCAGACCCAAATAAACAAAATAAGAAATTAAACAGGAGAAATTACAACTAATATCACAGAGATACAAAAAATCATAAGAGAATACTACAAGCAGTTATATGGTAACAAATTGGACAATACAGAAGAAATGGATAAATTTCTAGAAACATACAAACGTCCAAGATGGAATCAACAAGAAATGGATAATCTGAACAGACTGATAACTAACAATGAAACTGAATTAATAATAAAAAAAAAAACTGACAGCAAACAAAAGTTCAGGGACTCACAGCTTCATAGAGAAATTCTACAAAACATATGAAGAAGGGCTAATACCTATCCTTCTCAAACTATTCCAAAAAGTTGAAGAGGAGGAAACACTCCCAAATTCATCCTACAATGCCACCATTATGCTGATAACAAAAAGAGACACAGATACTCCAAAAAAAGAAAATTATGGGCCAATATCTCTGATGAATATAGATGCAAACATGCTCAACAAAATATTAGCAAACTGATTTCAACAATATATAAAAAGAATCATACACATGATCAAGCAAGATTTATTCCAAGGATACAAGGACAGTTCGATATCTGCAAATCAATGTAATACGCAACATTAACAAAAGGAACAATAAAAATCACAGTCATAGATGCAGAAGAAGTATCTGACAAAATTCAACATCCATTCATGACAAAAACTTTCATCAAAGCTGGTTTAGAAGGAACATATCTGAACATAATAAAGGCTATTTATGACAAATCCACAGTTAATACCATACTCAATGATGAAAAGTTGAAAGTTTTTCCTTTAAACTCAGGAACAAGGATTCCCACTTTCACCACTTCTATTTAACAAAGTATTGTAAATCCTAGTCACAGCAATTGGACAAAAAAAAAGAAACGAAACGCATCCAGATTGGAAGAAAAGAAGTAAAACTGTCCCTATTTGCAAATGACATGATGCTATATATAGAAAACCCTAAAGTCCCAACCAAAAAACCATTAGAACTAAGAAGTGAATTCAGTAAAGATTCAGGGTACAAGGCTAATATACAGAAATATGTTGTTGTTCTACACACTAATAATAAACTATCAGGGAAAGAAAAAAACATTTAAAATCACATCAAAAAGAATAAAATATCTAGAAATAAACTTAATCCAGGAGATGAAAGACCTATACTCTGAAAACTATAAAATACTGATGAAGGAAACTGAAGATGATACAGAAAGATGGAAAGATAACCCATGTTTATGGATTGGAAGAATTGTTAATATGCCCATATAACCCAAAGCAATCTACATATTTAATGCAATCTCTATCAAAATACCCATGACATTTTTGCACAAAACTAGAACAAAAAATCATTTGGAATCACAAAACAAACTAAATAGCCAAGGCAATCTTTAGAAAAAAGAACAAATCTGAACTCACACTCCCTGACTTCAGACTATACTACAAAGCTACAGAAATCAAAACAATATGCCACTGACACAAAAACAGACACATATATCAATTGAAGAGAATAGGGAGCCCAGAAATAAACCCGTGCACTTGCAGTCAATTAATCTACAACAAAGGAGGCAGAAATATATAATAGAAGAAAGCCAGTCTCTTCAATAACTGCTGCTGGGAAAACTGGACGGCTACACGTAAAAGAATGAAATTAGAACATTTTCTCACTCAAAATATAAAAATAAACTCAAAATGGATTAAAGACCTAAGTGTAAGACTGGAAACCATAAAACTCCTACAAGAAAGTGCAGGCAGAACACTCTTTGATATAAACTGTAGCAATATTTTTTTGGATCTGCCTCCTAAGGCAAAGGAAACAAAAGGAAAAATAAGCAAATGGGACCTAATTTAACTTACTTGGGTAAAATATAATGTGTAGATTAATAAACTTAAATAAGGGATGTGTGTGTCACAGTAGAGTATTTAAATACAATGGATTTCTGGGGAGCAATCACTTGAATAAAAAAAACCAATAGAGTGAGCAAGCACAGGAGTGACACCAAGAGCCCATGTCAGGTTAAATGTCACCATTACATCAGGTTAAAAAGGCCATGTTCTCATTTCTCCCAAAAAGATAAATAAATGGCTAATAAGAACATCAAAAGATGCTAAACATCATTAGTCATTAGTGAAATACAAATCACAACCTCACAACTACAATGAGATACCTCTTCACAACTACCAGAATGACTATAATCCAAAAGACAGACAAAACCAGTGTTATAGAGGATGTGAAAAGACTGGAACCACCATACACTGCGGATTGTGAATGCAATATAGTGCAGCTGGTTTTGTAAACATTCTGGCAGTTCCTAAAAGGTTAAATACAGAGTTACAGTATAACCCAGCAATTCCACTCCTAGAAACATACCCAAGAGAAATGAAAATATAGCCCCACAAAAAAAAGCTTATACACAGATATTCACAGTAGCATTGTCCATAGAATTCAAAAAGTGCAACAACCCAAATGACTATCAACTGATGAATGAATAAATAAAATGTGGTACATCCATAAAAGAAATGAAGTTCCTGGAAAAGTCAAAATTACCAAGACAAGAAAAACATCAATGGTTGCCAGGGATTCAAGGGGAAGGAGGAATGAATAGGTAGAGCACAGAGAATTTTTAAGTCAGTGAAAGTACTCTGTATGATACTATAATGGTGGATACATACCATTATACATTTGTCCTAACCCATAAAATGTAAAACACCAAGACTAAACAGTAATGTAAACTATGGACTTTGGGTGACAATAATTTGTCTATGTAGGTTCATCAATTGTAACCAATGTACCACTCTGGCAGGGGATGTTGATAATGGGGAGGCTATGCATGAGTGGAGACAGGGAGTACATGGGAAGTCTCTATATGTGCCTCATAATTTTGCTGCAATTCTAAAACCGCTCTAAGAAAAAAGTTTTATTTAAAAAAAAAAAAAAAGGTTCGGGAGCGTTCACATGGTGCTGCAGGAAGATCCTGAACTCACCTCCTCCTACAGACACAATGAATCTAAAACTACGTATGGAATAATTTCCTTGGAAAGGGACATGAAAACTGGGTAAACAGAACCTCCACAACAAAAGGTAAAAGCACATCATCAAGACAGATAGGAGAGGCAGAGGATCAGAGAGGCAGAGAAAGTTTCACCAAGGAAAACCCACCCACCAGCTGTGTCAATTCACAATCGGGAGGAACCACAAAGGTATGGATCTTTGCCTGAAAAGTGAGGGATGCGAGCTCCACATCAAGCACTCCAACCAGTAGACGCTGCACAGGAGAGATGGGCCCCCCAAACTGTCTTCAAATACCAACAGAAAATATGCCCAGGAAACCTATAAAACTTCAGAGTATGGACAACCCACTCTTAAAGGGCTCACAGGTAGACTTAACCCAAGAATCAGCGTAAAAACACCTGATTAAAAAGCGTGGACCCTAAGTAATGAGGACCCACTTACTATCTTGAAGCATCTGCCAGAGAGGCAGAATCCAATTAGAACATTCCCCAGGGACTGAGACACTGACAGGAGACTTTTTTTTAAGATTTATTTTTTGAGGTAACCTGGTTCATAACATTATATAATTTTGTGTATACAACATTATATTTCTACTTTTGTATACCCTACAGTGTGCTCACCACCAAAAATTTAGATTCCATGTGTCAACACACAGTTAATCTCCTTTATGCATTTCACCCTACTCCTTTCTGTCCCTTCTTCTCTGGTAACCACTACTCTGTTCTCTTTATCCGCGTTTCTTTTGATTTGGTTTGTTCACTTATTTTTTGTTTGTTTTTATATTCCACATAAGTGAAATTTTACAGTATTTGTCTTTCTCCATGTGGTTTATTTCACTTAGCATAATACACTCAAGTTCCATCCATGTGGTTGTAAATGGCAAGATTTCATCTTTTTGTGGCTCAGTAGTATTTCATTGTGTGTGTGTGTATACAAATACATATCCATATCATATATATATGTATCACATCTTCTGTATCCGTTCATATGTTGATGGGCACTTAGGTTGTTTCCATATCTTAGTGATTATAATGTTGCGGGGATTTCCCTGGTGGCACAGTGGTTAAGAACCCACCTGCCAATGCAGGGGGCATGGGTTCGAGCCCTGGTCCAGGAAGATCCCACATGCCGTGGATCAACTAAGCCCGTGCACCACAACTACTGAGCCTGCACTCTAGAGCCCACGAGCCACAACTACTGAGCCCGTGCGCTACAACTACTGAAGCTCACACACCTAGAGCCTGTGCTCCACTATAGGAGAAGCTACCGCAATAAGAAGCCCGTGCACTGCAACGAAAGAGGAGCCCCCGCTCACCGCAACTACAGAAAGCCTGCGTGCAGCAACAAAGACCCAATGCAGCCAATAATTAATAAATAAATAAAATTTTAAAAAATTATTTTAAAACAAATAATTCTGTGATGAACATAGGGATACAGCTATCTTTTCAGATTAGTGTTTTCATATTCTTCAGATAAATACCAGGAAGTGGGATAGCTGGATCATATGGTAGATCTATTCCTAATTTTTTGAAGAATCTCCATAATGTCTTCCACAGTAGCTGCACCAATTTACAGTCCCACCAAAAGTGCATAAGGGTTCCCTTTTTTCCACATCCTCACAAACATTTGTTATTTCTTGGCTTTCTGAATAGTTATTCTAACAGGCATGAGGGGTATCTTGTTATAGTTTAGATTTGCATCTCCCTATTAATGATGTTGAACATCTCTTCATGTGCCTATTGCCATCTGTATGTCTTCATTGGAAAAATGTCTATTCAGATCCTCTGCCCATTTTTTAATTGGGTTGTTGCTTTTTGTTATTAAGTTGTATGAATTCTTTATATATTTTGGATACTAACCCCTTATCAGATACATCATTTGCAAGTATCTTCTCCCCCTTAGTAGGTTGTCTTTGTTTTGCTGACTGTTTCCCTTGCTGCACATAATCTTTTCAGTTTGATGTAGTCCCATTTGTTTATTTTTGCTTTTGTTTCCCTTGCCTGAAGAGACAAATCTAGAAAGATATTGCTAAGACCAATGTCAAAGAGCATACTGCCTGTGTTTTCTTCTGGAGTTTTACGGTTTCAGGTCTTACATTCAAATCATTAATTCATTTTGAGTTAATTTTTGTGTATGGTGTGAGCTAGTGATTTTTGTGTATGGTGTGAGCTAGAGTTTCATTTTTTTGCACATGGCTGTCAAGTTTTCCTAGCACCATTTGTTGAAGAAGTCAGCCTTTCTTCATTGTATGTTCTATGCTCCTTTGTCATAAATCAATTCTCCATATATGAGTGGATTTATTTCTGGCCTCGCAAATCTCTTCCACTGACCAGTTTATCTATTTTTCTGCCAATACCATGCTGTTTTGCTTACTATAGCTTTGTAGTATAGTTTGAAATTAGGGAGTGTGATACCTCCAGCTTTGTTCTTTTTTCTCAGGATTGCCTTGGCTATTCAGTATCTTGTGGTTCCATGTAAATTTTAATATTATGTAAATTTTATAATTTTTGGCTCTATTTCTCTGAAAATTGTCCTTGGAATGTTGATAGGTATTGCACTGAATCTGCAGATTGCATTAGGTAATATGGACATTTTAACAATATTACTTCTTCCAATCCGTAAGCATGGAATATCTATTTATATTTATGTCTTCTTCAATTTCTTTCAATGTCTTCCACTTTTGAGTGTAAAGGTCTTTCAAATCTGTAGTTAAGTTTATTTCTACATATTTTATTCTTTTTGTTGTAATTTAAATAGGATTCTTTTCCTAATTTCTCTTCCTGCGAGCTGCTCATTGCTAGCAGATAGAAACACAACAAATTTTTGTATTTTGATTTTGTACCCTGCAACTTTACTGTATTTATTCTTTCTTTCTTTCTTTCTTCTTTCTTTTTTGGCCATGCAGCATGCAAAATCTTAGTTCCCCAACCAGGGATCAAACCTGTGACCCCCACAGTGGAAGCACGAAGCGCCAACAACTGGACCACCAGAGAATTCCCCTGTATTTATTATTTCTAATAGCTTTTTGGTGGAGTCTTTAAGAGTTTTCTATTTATAAAATCATGTCATCTGCAAATAGTGGTGAATTTACCTCTTTCCAATTTGGATGACTTCTACTTCTCTTTTTTGCCTAAGTGCTCTGGCTAGGACTTCCAATACTATGCTGAATAAGAGTGGCAAGAGTTGGCATCCTTGTCTTGCCCCAATTTTAGAGAGATAGCTTTAAATTTTTCACCATTACGTATGATGTTATCTGAAGGTTTGTTTTATATATGGCCTTTATTATGTTGAGGTATGTCCCTCCTATGTTGAGAGTTTTTATTATAAATTAGCATTAAATCTTGTCAAATGTTTTTTCTGCATCTATTGAGATAATCATATGATTTGAGGCCTTCATTTTGCTAATGTGGTATATCACATTTACTGATTTGTAAATGTTGAATAAATCCCACTTGATTATGGTAAATGATCCTTTCAATGTACTGTTGAATTCAGTCTGAATACTTTTTGCTGACTCAACAATACTTTGTTGCAGATTTTTGCTTGTATTGAAATGTTCATCAAAGATATTGGCCTGTAATTTACTCTGTTTGGTATCAAGGTGATATTGGCCTCACAAAGTGAGTTAGGAAGTGTCAGTGGGAGCCATTTTTGTGATGTCAGGCTACCTTGCTAATGCCAGCGCTGGCGGGCATGCATTTGAATTTCTCCATGTAACCTGTTAGTGCCAGTGGCCATGCCCCACTTAGAGCTCTGCCTACCCCTGTGCCTAAGCCAGGCCTCATAGCCAGCTGAGTGACAGCCCTGCCCATCAGTGCCCCACAGTCACTGTGGCCCTGCCACAATAGGAGGCCCATGCAGTCCACCTAGGAACACCTGGCTCTGGTGGCCAGGCAGAATTACACTTCTGAGCCCCACAGGACATCTATATAAGACCACTCCTTCAGGATTGGGAAACAGCTGATACAGCTAATACACAGAAGCAAACACAGAGACTTAGGCAAAATGAGGAAATAGAGAAATATGTTCCAACTGAAAAACCAAGGGAAAAAACCTCAAGAGAAGAACTAAATCACAGAGAGATAAACAATCTACTTGATAAAGAGTTAAAAGTAATGTCATAAAAATGCTCACCAGGGACTTCCTTGGTGGCGCAGTGGTTAAGAATCCACTTGCCAATGCAGGTGGCACAGGTTCAAGCCCTGGTCAAGGAAGATCCCACATGCCATGGAGCAACTAAGCCCATGCGCCACAACTACTGAGCCCACGTGCCACAACTAATGAAGCCCATGCACCTAGAGCCTGTGCTCTGCAACAAGAGGAGCCACCACAACAAAGAGTAGGCCCCACTCACTGCACTAGAGACAGCCCGTGTGCAGCAACAAAGACCCAATGCAGCAAAAAATAGTAATAATAATAAAATGCTCACTGAACTTGGAAGAATGGAAAAACACAGTGAGACCTTCAACGAAAAAATAGAAGACATAAGAATGTACCAAACAGAAATTATAACTGAACTGAAAAATACACTACAGGGGTTCAACAGTAGACTTGATGAGGTAGAACCAATCATCAAGCTGGAAGACTAAAGAATGGAATTCACCCAGACATAGCAGCAAAATGAAGAAAGAATTTTAAAAAGTGAAGATATGATAAGGGACCTTTCGGACAACATTAAGCAGCATAACATTCACATTATAGGGGTCCCAGAAGAAGAAGAGACAGAGAAAGGGCCAAAATAAATTATTTAAATAGTGGCTCAGAAATTCCCTAATCTAGGGAAGGAAACAGACATCCAGGTCCAGGAAGCCCCAAGAGTTCCAAATAAGGTGAATCAAGAGAGATACATAACAAGACACATTATGATTAAAATGCTGAAAGTTAAAGGTAAAGAGAAAATCCTAAAAGCAGCAAGAGAATAACAACTTGTTACATAGAAGGGAAACCCCAAAAGGCTATCAGCAGATTTTTCAGCAGAAACTTCACAGGCCAGAAGAGAATGGCATAACATATTCAAAGTAAAGAGAAAAAACTTCCAACCAAGAATGCTCTACCCAGCAAGGTTGTCATTCAGAATTCAGTAAGACATCAAGAGATTCCCAGAGAAGCAAAAGCTAAAAGAACTCATGATCACTATACTGGCCCTAAGAGAAATATTAAAGGGACTTCTTTAAGCTGAAAAGAAATGACACTAATTAATAAGAAAATTTATGGAAGGAAACATCACACTGGAAAAGGTAAATAAGTAACAAAGGTAGTGGATCAATCACTCAGAAAGCAAGCATGAAAATTAAAAGACAAAAAGTAATAAAATCAACTATAACTGCAATTAGTTAAGAGATACACAAAATAAGATGTAAAATGTGTCATCAAAGTATAAAATGTTGGGGGTAGTAAAAAGATAAACCTTTGGAATTTGTTCAAATTTAAGTTGCTACCAACCCAATACATACTAATTATACGGTAAGTAGGATATTGTATGTGAACTTCAGAGTAACAGCAACGAAAAAACTTATAGTAAATACACAGAAGAAAATGAGAAAGGAATCTAAACATAACTCTAAAGAAAACCACCAACACACAAGGGAAGAGAGAAAGAAAATAAGCAACAGGGAGGCACTACAATAACATCCAGTAAACAGTTAACAAAATGGCAATAAGTACCCATCAATAATTACTTTAAATGTAAATGGACTAAATTCACAAATCCAAAGACACAGAGTGGCTGAAGGGATTTAAAAAAAAAACATCTATATGCTGTCTACAAGAGACTCACTTCAGAAGAAAGAACACACACAGACTGAAAGTAAAAGGATGGAAAAAGATATTCCATGGAAATAGAAATGAAAAGAAAGCTGGAATAGCTATACTCATAACAGACAAACTTTAAAACAAAGATGGTATTAAAAGACAAAGACATTATATAAGGATAAAGGGGTCAATCCAGCAAGACTGCATAACATTTCTAAATGTACATGTACCTAACAGGGGAGAACCAAAATATATAAGGCAAATATTAACAGAATTAAAGGGAGAAATGGAAAGCAATACAATAATAGTAGGGGAATTTAACACCCCACTTACAACAACAGATAGATCATCCAGACAGAAAATCAATAAGGAAACATCAGGTTTAAACAACAAATTATACTAAGTAGATTTAATAGATAAATAGAGTACATTCCATCAAAAGCAACTGATTACACATTCTTCTCAAGTGCACATGGAACATTCTCCAAGACAGACCACATGTTAGGTCACAAAACAAGTCTCAATAAAGTCAAGAAGACTGAAATCATGTCAAGTATCTTCTGCAACCAAATAGTATGAAACTAGAAATCAATCGCAAGGGGAAAAAAATGGGAAAAATCACAGAAACATGGACAGTAAAACAACATGTTACTTAACAACCAGTGGGTCACTGAAGAAATCAAAGAAGAATTTAATACCCAGAGACAAATGAAAACAGAAATGTGATATACCTAATTCAGTGGGATGAAGCAAAAGCAGTTCTAAGAGGGAAGTTCATAGCAATACAGGCCTACCTTAAGGAACAAGAAAAATCCCAAATAAACAATCTAACCTAACACCTAAAGGAACTACAAAAAGAAGAACAAATGAAGCCCCAAATTAGTAGAAGGAAATAATAAAGATAGGAAGGAAACAAATAAAATAGAAATTAAAACAAAAAAAAAACAGAAAAGATCAATGGAACTAAGTACTGGTTCTTTGAAAAGATAAACAAATTCAACAAACTTTTAGCTGGACTAACCAAGAAAAAAAGGAGGAGGACTCAAATTAAATCATAAATGAAAGAGGAGATGTTAAAATTGATACCTCAGAAATAAAGGATCAAAAGAGACTATTATAAGTAATTATACACCAACAAATTTGACAACCTAGAAGAAATGGATAAATTCCCAGAAATATATAATCTTTCAAAACAATCATGAAAAAATAGAAAATCTGAATAGACAGATTTCTATTAAGGAGTCTGACACAGAAATAAAAAACCTTCCAATAAACAAAAGTCCATGACCAAATGGCACCACTGGTGAATTCTACAAAACAGTCAAAGAAAATTTAACACCTATCCTTTTCAAACTCTTTCAAAAAACTGAGGAGAAGGAAAACCTTCTAAACACATTTTACAAAGCCAGCATTACCTTGATACTAAAACCAGACAAGGACGTGACCAAAAAAACAAAAAAAAAAAATTACAGGTCAATAGCTTTGATAGATTAAAAAATCCTCAACAAAACATTAGCAAATGGCGTCCAACAATACAGTAAAAGGATCATACACCAAGTACACCACAATCAAGTGGGATTTATTCCACGGTCGCAAGGATGGTTCAAAATTCACAAATCAATAAATGTGATACATCACAATAACAAAAGGAAGGATAAATATCACATGATCATTTTGATAGATGCAGAAAAGCATTTGACAACAGTCAACATCCCCTTATAATAAAAACTCTCTACAAAGTGGGTACAGAGCAAACATACCTCAACATAATAAAGGCTACATACAACAAACCCACAGCTAACATACTGAACAGTGAAAAGTTGAAAACTTTTCATCTAGGAACAAGAACAAGACAAGAATGCCCACCTTCACCACTCTTATTCAACATGGTATTGGAAATCCTAGCCACAGCAATTAGGCAAGAAAAAGAAATAAAAGGCATCCAAAATGGAAAGGAAGAAGTAAAACTGTCACTATTTGTAGATGGCATGATACTATACATAGAAAACCCTGAAGACTCCACCAAAAACTGTTAAGACCAATAAATGAATTCAGTAAAGGTGCAGGATACAAAATCAATACACAGAAATCTGTGGTATTTCTACACAACAATAAACTATCAGAAAGAGAAATTAAGAAAACATTCCCATTTATAACTGCATCAAAAAGAATAAAATACCTAGGAATAAATTTAACCAAGGAGATGAAAGACCTGTAAACTGAAAACTATATAAGACACTGGTGAAAGAAAATGAAAAAGACACAAATAAATGGAAAGATGCTCTATGCTCATGGATTGGAAGAATTAATATTGTTAAAATGTCCATATGACCCAATGTGATCTACAGATTCAATGCAATCCCTATCAAAATTCAAATGGCAACATTTACAGAACTAAAACAAACACTTCCAAAATTTGTATGGAACCACAAACAATCCTGAATAGCCAAAAAAATCCTGAGAAAGAAGAAGGCTAGAGGTATCATGCTCCCTGATTTCAAACTATACTACAAAGCTACAGCAATCAAAACAGTGTGATACTGCCACAGAAATAGAGACATAGATCAGTGGAACAGAACTCACAGTCCAGAAATAAACCCACTCATATATGGATAATTAATTTACACCAAAGGAGCAAAGGATTTTCTCTTCAATAAATGGTGGTTGGCAAACTGGACAGTCACACACAAGAAAATGAAACTAGACCACCATCTTACACCATACACAAAAATTAACTCAAAACAGATTAAAGGCTTGAATGTAAGATCTGAAACCATAAAATTCTTAGAAGAAAACATAGGCAGTAACCTCACTGATCAGTCTTTAAATGTTTTTGTGGATCTGACTCCAAAGGCAAGGAAAACAAAAGCAAAAATAAACAAATGGGACTACATCAAACTGAAAAGTTTATGCACAGCAAAGGAAACCATCAATAAAACAAAAAGGCAACCTACCAAATGGGAGAAGATATTTGCAAATGATATATCTGATAAGGGGTTAATATCCAAAACATATAAAGAACTCACACAACTCAACAACAACAGAAAAAACTCAATTTAAAAATGGGCAAAGGATATGAATAGACATTTTTCCAGAAAAGAAATACAGATAGCCAACAGGCACATGAAAAAAAATGTCCAACATCACTAATTATCAGGGAAATGCAAATCAAAACCACAATGAGATATCCCCTCATGCCTGTTGGAATGGCCATTATCAAAAAAAGCAAGAAATAACAAATGTTGGAGAGGATGCCGAGAAAAGAGAACTCTTATACACTATTGGTGGGACTGTAAATCGGTGTAGCCACTACGGAAAACACTATGGCGATTCCTCAAAAAATTAAGAATAAAACTATCATTTGACCCAGCTATTCCACCTCCAGGTATTTATTGGGAGAACAAGAAAACACTATTTTAAAAAGATACATGCACCTCTACGTTCACTGCAGCATTATTCACAATAGCTAAGGTAAGGAAATCACCTAAGTCTCCATCGATGGATGAGTGGATAAAGAAGATGTGATATATATATATACAATGGAATATTATTCAGTAACAGAAAAGAATGAAATCCTACCATTCTCAACAACATGGATGGACCATGAAGGTATTATGATAGGTGAAATATGTTAGAAGGAGAAAGAGAAAAAACTGTATGATTTCATTCATATGTGGACTGAAAAAAAACCCAAACAAACAAAATAAAACAATGACGAACTCACAGATACAGAGAACAAATTAGTAGTTACCAGAGGGGTAGGGGATTGGTGGGGGGTGGGGGGGAAGTGGACGAAGGAGGGGGCAACTACATGGTGATAGATGGTAACTATAATTGTGGTGGTGGTCACTTCGTAGTGTATACAGATGGTAACTTATAATGCTGTACACCTGAAACTTATATTTTAAAAAAAGGAATAAGGTGCTGATACATGCTACAACATAGATGAACCTTATAAATGTTACGTTAAATGGAAAAAGTCAGACACAAAAATCCGCATACTGCATGATCCTATTTGCCAAAATAAGCAAATTCATAGAGAAAGAAAGTAGATTAGTAGTTACCTGGGGCAGAGGTAGGGAGTAGGATGGAAAAGTGGGGAGGGAAGTCAGGAATAGGGAATGAATGCTAATAGTTATGGGGCTTCATAGTGGGATACTGAAATGTTCTAAAATTGATTGTGGTGATGGTTGCACAATTCCATGAATACACTAAAAACCACTGAAGTGTACACTTTAATGATTGAATTTAATGGTATGTTAAATATCTCAATAAAGCTGTTTTCTAAAAATAGAACTTACAATTTCCAAAATTTCAATCAGTTACTAGTTTCATGACCTTTGCCATAACTACCACCCATACTATTATCTACAAAACATTTTTCTATAAAAAGAACTACATTTCTACTTAAATTTCAAAAGAAAATTTATAACACTAACCTAAATGAAAAATCAGCTAATATAAAAAAATGGATATGGCAATATATTGGCAGTGCTACTCAAATTAAATTTGAGAACCCAGGCTATGGCAAAACAATGGCCACGTAGAAAATAGAGCACAAAAAACAAAATAAGTCAGTAAACAGGGAATGAACACTAGGACTAACTGGCCCCAACGTTTCTGAACAAGCTGCTGCCTGTGATGAACTGAGGTCTCACTTGTCCTACCCTGCCCTGCAGTCCCAGAATGTAGAGACACCTGAGAGTCCTAGAGATAAAAATGTGAAGACTGGCTCAAGTGCCAGGAAAGGCTTCTCTCTTCTCTGAGTTCGGTCACCAGGCTCTGTAAAGGCAAGAATCAAATGGCAGGCCCAAAATAGTGAGAAGCCTGCTAGTAGCACTATTCTAAAAATTATAGGCCCAATTAACTGAAGTCAGGACAGTACATCTATGAATTGTCTCATGTTTGTCAATAAATTCTAGAAAAATCGGGATTTCAATCAGTTCCTCTCCAATGTTCATAAAATCTATCACCCATGTTTTTGCTTTTTCTGAAATATAAGAAAATCTTAGTATTTACCTTTCTGAGACTGGTACTTAAACAATGCTGATGTCCGCATACTCCAAAACTATCAATAATTTTTCACATGTTTCCTAATGGAAAGTAAGTGTATTACAGTAAAATAAGTAGTATTCTGAAGAGCAACACAGACATTTTATAAGTCCAAGTTGTTTAATGAGGTTTTCAATTCTGATCACACCTATATTTACTACCATGAAAACATCAAGTAAAAGGCATTTATTTTCTCCCATGAACCTGGCATGCCTCTTTGAAAATATCAAAATTACTTCTCTTTCCAATATTATATTAAAAGCTGGCTTGACACATACAGAAATCTTTACAAATGAAATATGATGTCTGAGATTTGCTTCAAAACAATGGGGAGTGATAGCTTTTACGGGACAAGACTGTCCATGCATAGGTAACTGCTGAAATAAATTGGTATACAGAAATTAATTTTTCTATTCTCTCCATTTCACAAAATATATAATATTAAATATATAATAAACTTAGTGCTTTAAGAAGTTAGGGGACTTCCCTGGTGGCACAGTGGTTAAGCATCCACCTGCCAATGCAGGGGACACAGGTTCCAGCCCTGGTCCGGGAAGATTCCACATGCTGTGCAGCAACTAAGCCCGTGCACCACAACTACTGAGCCTGCACTCTAGAGCCCATGAGCCACAACTACTGAGCCCACACGCCACAACTACTGAAGCCCGGGCACCTAGAGCCCGTGCTCCGCAACAAGAGAAGCCAACGCAATGAGAGGCACCACAACGATGAGTAGCCTCTGCTCACTGCAACTAGAGAAAGCCCATGTACAGCAACGAAGACCCAATGAAGCCACAAATAAATAAATAAACATATATTTTTTTAAGTTATCATTAAAAAGTAGTAATTATTTTAGCAAAGCTTCATGAAATCTTTAGTGTTTCATGTCACAGAGGGGAAAGTCTGCCTATAAATCATTTCATTCTAATATTTTTTAAGGTTGTCTCCACCAATGGACTGTAGATCTTTTGCTTATATTCCTTAAGACTTACTGCCAAAGCCAAACACGTTTGTGGAAAAGGTTACCATCCCAGCATAAAACTGGAAACAGATT
This sequence comes from Grampus griseus, assembly GCF_964374135.1. Classification (NCBI taxonomy): domain Eukaryota; kingdom Metazoa; phylum Chordata; class Mammalia; order Artiodactyla; family Delphinidae; genus Grampus; species Grampus griseus. The sequence goes on along the minus strand of NC_139018.1, from coordinate 118,504,597 downwards.
TCTATTAGTGATTTATTTTGTTATACATGCCATCTGCCGTTTTCACTTCTACAATTTCAGAAATGCCAATTTCACAATGGATATTAGATTGCACCATTAAAGAAAATTCTATTTAACTTCCCACTAAATACCACCATCACTTTCTAAGTGTTTAAAGAATGTTCCCATGTGATTCCCAAAGAATTTTTGCTTCTCCTTTAAATTAGGTTGGGTTGTGGTTGGGTATGAAGGTGAAAGAAAAGACAGAATCTCAAGCCCCTTAATCTTATCCTTAAAACATTAAAGTGGTTAAATGAAGGAATTAATAAAGTCAATATCAAATCAACATTTTAGTGATTCTTAAATATCTTTGAAGCTGTAAGGACAAATATTTTTGAAGTCTATGTTTAAAACACTAGATCCTTTGGAGACCAATCAACAAATTATTCATAACTGCATTCATATAGCAACACTGATTATGCTTCCATGCATAATCCACCAGGTAGACTGACCTAAACCACCAGGGTTTAGAGAATTTTAGAGAATTTTAGAGAATAAAGAATGGCAGCTCAGTGGAGTGGAGAGAAAGAAGGCAAGGAGCATGCATTTGCTGAGTGCTTACTACGGGCCAGGAGCAGTTCTAAACGCTTTACAGACACCTCATTTACTTGCTATCAACAAATTTATGAGGTGGATAATAACATCCATATTTTATACATGAGGAAACCAAGACTCAGAAAAATTAATCTGTCCAAGAACAAGTAGGAGAGCTGGGATTCAAACTCAGATCAGTTTGCCTTCAAGGCCATCATACCACACTTCCTCCCACAAAGACACCTTTCCAAATCATATTAAAAATTCTTTGATTAAAATATTAATTCCTTAGTGGATATTATTCAGATCATTTCAATATGCAGCATAAATCAATCTGCACCACTACATTTTGAGGAAAAGTCATAGTTACCTGGAGGAAAAAAAAAATACAAGGGCCAGAGCATCAATATAAACCAGACAGGGACACTGGTCAGAATACCAACCTCAGGTCTGAAAACTTAATTCCAGATGAACCATTCACCAATGGGTGATCTGGAGCAAGTAATGACCTCAGTTTCCCCACTGGTAAAATGGACATAACGCTTAACCCATCCTTCCACCTCGGATTGTTTATGAGAATGAAATTAATGTTGGTGAAATCAATATGTAAACTATAACAAACTATAATACACATAAGGAACTACTATCTACTCAGTAAGATGACTATACTGAACAGCTATTTTCATGTTAGAATAACTTAGCACAAACAGAATGAGGAATACAGTTCACAAACGACAGGAAGCTGCTCTCAGGCGGGCAGGCCCCACCTCAGCGAGAGCCACTTGACAGCAGCAGGTGCTGCTTGGAGGACCAGTTTTCTGCCTGCTTTCAAACAATCCCGTCCCTCACTCCGTCCCTCACTGGTAGGGGAGGGTAGGCGGGAATAAAGTGCTGGGAAGAGAGCACTAGAACAGGCAGAAGGCTGGGTTCTACTACACCCAGGTGCCAGGCCCTGGTTAAACTCTTTACCCCTCCAGGCCTCAGTTTACGCATTTGTAAGATGGAGAGACCTTTCCCGCCCTACTTCCCGGGGAGAGCTAATACCCGAGTCACTGTGCAGGGAAAGCGTGGTAAACCCCGCTGAGAATGAGATGATGACGATCACCTGTCAAATGAAAGGCTGGGAGGGCGGCTCCTCCGCTAGCCCTTCGCAGTTTAGATATTCCAGAAACCTCGGACCGGGCCGCCCCTCTAAGGAGTAACGCAGCCCCCCTGTCCACCTCTCGGCCCGCGGGGTGCGCGCAGTCCCCTGTCGCTCACACCCCGAGCTGAGTCCACAGGGCAGGCCCAAAGCCTGCCCACCCCCGCCCCCAGGCCTCCTCAGAGGACCCCAGGGCCCTCCCGAGTAGCCGCGGCTCCCCTCCCCCAGCAGTGTTCCCTGCCCTTCTCCGCTCCCACTCCCAGGTGAGAGGAGGGGGTGAAAGGGCGTACCCCGCCGCCATTTTGTCCCCTTGGCCCCCGCTAAGCATTCCGCCGGCCCGCACCCCAGCCCACGCCCGCCCAACTCTGTGCAACGCGCGCCCCTCGCGGACACTCACCTCTGACCGCCCTGCGCAGTTCGGGGCGGCTCCGAGCGTCCCGCCGGGAAAGGGGCGGGGCGGGGGCGGGGCGGCTGCAGAGGGGCGGGGCGGCTGGCCGCTGCACCACGTGACTTCCAGCTGCAGCCGCGCCTCTCCCCGCTCCACTCTTCGGCAGTCCGCGCGCAAGCGCAGCCCGGTTCCCGCCTATGGGCCGCCGAAGCGGGAGGCAGGGCGTGGGCGCGTTTCGTGGCCCGGTCACGGCTGCTTGTAGGTGGCTGGCTGTTCCACCCCCTAGGCTGTGCGATTGCACGAGCTGTTGGCCACACGGTTCTCTCTGTCTTTCGGAATCAGCCCCTTCCCCCTGCCTCCCTTATCACCACAGTCTGTCCCATAGATAAAGGACCTAGAAGTACGCCTCAAAAATCTGTGACTGAAAGCGCTTCAGAAAAGCAGCAGCCCTAAGCTGAACACAGTTTATTCTCTGCCGCAAAGCTTTATTCAGCTTCTCTTGTGCGCCAGGCTTGAAAGTCTCAAAGTACAAAGACCTAACAATTTAACGGTGTTAAATTAGAGCTCTGAACAACGCAGACCATAATTATCACATGAATATTCCCCCATCACTTTTCATACATCTGAGAAACTCTCTTTACCTTTCCCTCTCCTTTGCTTCCCACGATAAGCAGGAAGTTATGGAATCCAATGGAGTCTACTTCACAACTAGACTGTAAGTACTGTGAGGGCAGGACCCATATTGTTGGCTGTTGTGGCTCCTCTTCCCTCTTGCCTTCTTAGAAAACTTGCTCTTTCGTTCATTTATTTAACAAGTGTTTTTTGAGTACCTACTATATGTCAGATGCTATTCTAGATGCTTGGACTTAAGAAATAAACAAAAGAGATAAAAATCCGTGCCTTCCTGGAGCAAGGTAGAAACAGACAATAAATAGTGAACATAATAAAGTTCCATGATAATGAGATGATAAGCACTACAGTAAACAAAATGAGTAGGATAAGGAGGCAACATAATGCGATTTCCTGAAAGGTGGTCAGGGCGTTATTCCTCTTATCAATTGTCCCCTTTCTCCTCTCTCTTTCATTTCCATAAGCATTTAAATAACCTCTCCCATCTTGAAATCTCCCACCCAACCCACCAAACCCCACTTCAACCTCTGCTTGCTTTCTTCTGTTTACAGATCTGCCGTTCACGGATACATCTCTCTGACTACCTACACAAGGACGTCTCCAATTCCTCAACTACTACTCATGTCTAGAAGCTCATGTTAGGGACTTCCCTGGTGGTCCAGTGGTTAAGAATCCGCCCGCCAATGCAGGGGACACGGGTTCAATCCCTAGTCTGGGAGGATCCAACATGCCATGGAGCGACTAAGCCTGTGTGCCGCAACTACTGAGCCCATATGCTGCAACTATTGAAGCCTGTGCACCTAGAGCCCGTGCTCCACAACAAGAGAAGCCACCACAATGAGAAGCCTACTCACCACAACAAAGAGTAGTCCCCGCTCGCTGTAACTAGAGAAAGCCCGCATGCAGCAATGAAGACCCAGCGCAGCCAAATAAATAAATACTCACGTTACTGCCCTCCGGTTTCTGCCCCACCACATTATGAAAACCACTCTTCAAAGTCACTAGGGATCTCCCTACTGCAGATCCTATGGGCGTTATCATCATGACCTAACTTAATTTCTCTGAGTCAGTTGACACTCCTTACATCTGGAAACACTCTTTCCTTGCCTTCCACTTTTACTCTCTTGATCTCACTTCTCCATCTCTAACCACTCCCTCTCCACCTCTTTTGAAGTCTCCTGTTATTTCTCTCACCCCTTAAATGTTGGTGTCCCTCAGGGATAGGTGTAGGCCCTCTCTTTTCCAGCTGGACACACTTTCTCTGGTGATCGCTTCTTTTTAAATTCAGTTAGTATCTTTGTCCCCTATATTTCCCAATATATATCTCCAGCCCTGATTTCTGCTTTGAGCTCCAGAGCCACATGGTTAACTACCTGGTCATCTCCACTTGAACCTCTCAAAATCAAGAAGACAAAAACAAAAACCACTCATCTTTCTTATATACATATAAAACAGCTTGAGATATTTTATTTATTACACAGTTCACTCAAAGTGTTCAATGGTTTTTAGTACATTCACAGCGTTGTGCAACCGTCACTATAATCAATTTTAGGACATTTTCATCACCCCAAAAATGAACCCAATGCTCATTAAAAGTCACTTGCCCACTTCCTCTCAGCCATAAACAACCACTGATCTATTTTTTCCATATATAGATTTGCCTATTCTGGACATTCTATGCAAAAGGAATCATGCAATATGTGGTATTTTGTGACTGGCTTCTTTCACTTAGCATGTTTTTCAAGCTACAACCACATTATAACATGTATCAATACTTCAATCCTTTTATGGCTGAATAATATTCCATTGTATGGATATACCTCATATTATTTATCCATTTATCAGTTGATGGGCATTTAGGTTACCTCCATTTGGGGGCTATTATGAATAATGCTGCTATGAACATTTGTGTACAAGTTCTGTGTAGACATATGTTTTCATTTCTCTTGGATAAATACCTAGGAGTGGAATTGCTGGGTCATAGGTAACTCTATGTTTAACTTTTTGGAAAACTGCCAGACTATTTATAAAACCAGCTGTATCATTTTACATTCCCACCAGCAGTACACGAAGTTTCCAATTTCTTGATATCCTCTCCAACACTTGAATTGCCTGTCTTTTTTATTACAGCCAACCTAGTAGGTGTGAAGTGGTATTTCACTGTGATTGTGATTTGTATTTCCCTAATGACTAATGATGTTCAGCACCTTTTCATGTACTTATTGGCCATTTGTGCACGTAGAGAAATGTCTGTAGAGAAATGTCTATTCAAATAGACATTTGAATGTTGTAGAGAAATGTCTATTCAAATCCTTTGCCTATGTTTAAATTGGGTTACCACTCATTATTTTTTGCACAAAATCTGTTCCTATTATTGTTCTGACAAATACTCTGGTGCCCCTCCATGAAATGCCCCTTCTTCAGCCCCACTGGTGGCAGGCTTGACCATGTGACTTGCTTTGGCCAATAAAATTTGAGAAGAAGGATCAATTCCACGCAGAAGCTTTAAGCACCAGCTGGTGGGTTCACCATGTCTCCTTTTTGTATGCCACAAGACTAGCAATCTGTTTCAGAGAGAAGTTGTTCCATCAGCCTGGGTTCCAGAGTGAAGATGACATGGAACAGAACCACAGCTGATCCCCAAAGGACTTGTAGCATTTTTCTTTGTAAGCCACTCAGATGTGTGTGGACATTTGTTACTGCAGCACAACCTAGCCTGTGCTAAAGGATACACCTGTCCTATGTGCTGTGTGAGTGCCTCTACTATCCCTCCAGCCTCCTTGACATGGCCTACCAGGCCATGAAGATCAGGCCTGTTGACCTCTCCAGGCTCATTTCCAGGCCATTCCCTCAACCACCCTATACTCCAGACAAAATAAAATACGTTGATACCCTGGAATTCACTTCTTCCTCTCTTTCTCTCCCCATCCTGGACCTTTGTCCAATTTGTTCCTTACTACCGGAATAACAGTAATATCTATCTTTCCCTGAGTATTTTCTATGTGCAAGACAATATTTATATATGGTCTCATTTTGTCTGACAGCAACCCTGAGAATTAGGCAATCTATCCCACTTTACAAATCAACAAAGTCCCTAGACTTACTTTTCCTAGAGCAAACAGCTAGAAAGGGGCAGAGACAGGATTTGAACCCAGGTCTGTTTGACTCCAAAGCTCCTCTTTGAATCATTATGCTATAAAAATAGATAGAGTTATTTATCTTTTATTGAGCATTTACCATGTGGCAGGCATTACACTGAAGCACTTTGCATGGACTAAATTTAACCCATTAAAGAAATCACATACAATAGAAGTATAGAATTGTGGTATCCCATAGCAGTTAAGACTCTGACTTTGGGGTCAGATCATGTAATTGTGTGACCTTGAAAAAATTACTAAACTCTCTAAACTTCATTTTCCTCATCTGTAAAATGTAGCAGTAAGATGTACCTCAATGGGTTTTTGTGAGTATTAAATGAATCAATTTTTAGAAAGCACTTAGAATAGCTTAGTCTATAGTTAGAGCTCAAATTATATCAGCTATAATGTTTATTTTCTCATCTAGCCTCGCAACAAATAGATATGAGGTTGGTACTATTATGTAACTGTCCCCTTTCCTTCAGCTGCCCTGTCCTTTCCCACCTCTTGACTTCTGACACACTACTCCCTCCAGAATGCGCCTGCTCTTCTTTGCCACCTGGCAGACTCCCACTCACCTCTGGGACCTCAGATATCCTTTCCTGCACTGCTGCAGCAAGCTTGGTTGCTCTCCCCACTGGGCTTCCAAAGCACTTTGTTCAAAGTCTGATAGTTAGATCCCCTTGAAAACTAGGAACAAGAACCCAGTAAAAAGTAGAGTTTACTGTAAGACTGGAATTGAAATGCGGAGGTCTTCGAAACCAGTCTCTCTTGCTTCTCTCAGGTGGATTCCCTGGCTTCTCTGCTTCTTTCTGTTTTTGGCACTAGAAGAGGTGAAGCCAAGAGATTTCCCCTCGCTTGCTCTCCCTCAGGCACCATCTCCAATGGTTAATACATCTTCTCCATGGCTCCAGCTCCAACTGGGAACCTCTTGCCATGGCTCTAGATTCTGCCTGACAGCCTTGGCTTTGATGTTCTGATAACATCACATCTTTCCATTGTTCACGGGCAGATTAATTTGCTCACCTGTTTGATTTGAATGCTGTTATCACCTCCAACGAGTGGAAAATAAAATTCTAGTAATCCATGGCAGACAATTGTAACTGTAATTGCTTGAATTAGTATCTGTGGTTGCTTGAAATAAAGTTCCAGATGAAGGTAAGGAAATTAGAAAATTCGGAGCTACTGTAATGATAATTACAAGGACTACAGAGTAGGCTGACAAGCATTAGACACAAGCATTAGGCAGCTTAGAGAACAAAAATGTTAAATTCAGGACGTTAAACTCTCAGCTCAAAGTGTGATCAGAGAACCAGAAAGCTTGTACAGTGTAGTAGAGAATCTCTTATTTCTTATGACTTAAGGACAGACCATGGCTGAGGATCAGAACAAATTTATTTGTCCAAGTTGCTAGAGTATAATAACATTGAACTCACAGCCTTTCTAAGTCACTGCCTTAAAGTTAGGACATCAGTTGGAAATTAGCGGGGCCCTGTGACTTAGGATGGGGACATTTGAGATGACTTCCAACTAGCCCCCTAAATATCCCTGTGCCCCCTCTCCTTTATAAGGAAACTGACCTTTCCTTGTTTAAAGATTCTACATGCAGCAGTTGCCTTGCAAAGAGATATCCAGTCTCCCTTAAATCCTAGCCCCCCGCCCCATTACCTCCAAACCCAATTCTAAAGTTAAATCCAGGGACTTCCCTGGTGGTCCGGTGATTAAGACTTTACCTTCCAATGCAGGGGGTATGGGTTCAATCCCTGGTCAGGGAGCTAAGATCCCACATGCCTCCCGGCCAAAAACCCAAAACAGAAGCAATATTGTAACAAATTCAATAAAGACTTTAAAAATGGTCCACATTAAAAAAAAATCTTTAATAAAAAAATTAATAAATAAAAAATAAACTTAAATCCAGGGACCCAGGAGAGAATTGTAAGGTATATTCCAGAAAATAAATAAATAAATAAACTCATACACCCAAACAATTACAATGTCTTTTATATTTACATTATCAATAACCTGGAAAACTATACCCGAGTAGATTCTACGGGTATTATATGAGAAAAGATAGAATAAAATGATGAGTCAGGTTAAATTTAAACACAGGTATCCTTCGTCTTTTAATGTGCTAAACTGAGCCTTTCTAACAGCTTGCCTGATGTGGTTGACTGAAACTAAGATTCAGTAGTGGCCTACATTCAATGAAGCTAAGATGCCAGAACTTCACTCACATAATGGGGAGAAAGAAATGTAAAGAGTCTTGTACAAAAAGGTCAAGCCACAGTGTCATATATGAAAGAGTCAAGGTGATGGGAATATTAGAGTGAATGTGTTATGTGTAACCTGCTCACCCTCCTCCTGACTATGCTTCCTGGAAGGGCACAGAGGGCACTAATGCACTGAGAAAACATTAGTGAGAGAAACATGGGCATCCTTGAAAGCCCTGCAATGCCCTCAGGGGTCTGTGGGGGTACCAGCTTGATGACAGGGTCCCTAGGGATGAAATAGATGGGTAACCTACTAAAGTATTCCTTGATAGACAAAACTGGGAAAACTAAAGTTCTAGCACACAGAAACCCAACTTGAGTAGCCACAAAAGGAAGTCATAGCCTCTCCCAGTTACGGCACATACCCAGGGCCCAGTGATTGAAGGAGAAACTGGGCTCTCTTGAGGAAGGACACTGCGACATTGTCACAACTGTATACCATAAATATTTCTCCAAGCCTTTCCCAAAAGGACCTGTGGCTATTAGGAGAATGAGCATGCACTGAGGGAAGGGACATACCCAGACTTTGAAGGATTATTAGACACTGATCTGAATTTATGCTAATCCTTGGGGGCCCCCGGATAGATTGAGGGCTTTGGGTAATCAGATAATAAATTAAATTTATGTCCAAGTCCATCACACAGAGGGCTCAGCAGGTTCTGTAGACCCATGCTGAGGTAATTTCACCAGGTCCTAAATGTATATTTAGACGAGACATACTTGGCAACTGGCAGATCTCCTGCACTAGCTCCCTGAAACTTGCAGAGAGGACTATTTTGGTGGGCAGAGCCAAGTAGCCCCTGGAACTGCCCTTCCCTAACAAAATGGTAAGCCAATAGCAATACCACAGACCTGTGGGAACTGCAGGGATCGGTGCCACCATCTAAGATTTGATAGGTGCAGAAGTGATGACTCTTTTCTCACCTCTGTTTAATTCCTGTGTTTGACAGTGGCAAAACTAGACAGTGATTGGGATTATTCAAGCTTCTACTCAGGAGATTTCTAACCCTTGTTAATAGATAAATATAAATACATGATTGTTCACAAATATATTCTTAGTACCTAGAACAGTGTTGAATGTGTGATAGGTGCCTCAATAAATATTTGTCGAATGAAAAGAAAAAAAAACGAGACAGTGTCTTCACTTGAAGCTTCTGATCCAGATATGGCATTTTTGCTGGGACAAATCAACATAATCCTGCCCACGTAGCATGCAGTTGTTGATCTGGCAAATCATTTTTCCCTCAAATCAATTAGCAAAGAAAATCAGAAGCAACAAATTTTCATATGTCAGGAACAGTGACTGACCGTTACAGTTTTACTTCAGGGCCATGTCAGCTCTCAAATTCTGTCACAGTATAGTCCACAAGGACCTTGATCATCTGGACATCCCATAAAACATCACTCTGATCCACTACATTGATAATATCGTGTTGATTAGCTTGGTGAACAGGAAGTAGCAAATATTCTTAGTAAGACATAAGAATGCCAGAGACACAAAAATTCCATGAAGGGAGTATTGCGATATCCCTGTATAGCAGTGGCTCTCAACCAGAGGCAATTTTGTCCCCTACTGAACATTTAGCAGGCAATATCTGGAGATGTTTTTGGTTGTCACAGCTGGAGGTAGGGGAGTTAGTGGCTATTGACATCTAGTGGGTAGAGGCCAAGTACACTGCTAAACAACTTGAAATGCACAGGACACCTCCCCACAACCAAGAATTATCAAGCCCAAAACGTCAAGATCAAGGTCAAGAATCTATTTAAAATTCACTTTTAAAAGTTCAGGTTAAAAAGTCTACAAATAACAAATGCTGGAGAGGGTGTGTAGAGAAGGGAACCCTCCTACACTGTTGGTGGGAACGTAAGTTGGCGTAGCCATTATGGAAAACAGTAAGGAGGCTCCTCAAAAAAGCTAAAAATAGAGTTGCTGTATGATCCAGCACTTCCACTCCTGGGCATACATCCAGACAAAACTATAATTCGAAATACAGGCACCCCAATGTTCATAGCAGCACTATTTACAGTAGCCAAGACATGGAAGCAACCTAAGTGTCCATCAACAGATGAATGGATAAAGAAGATGTGGTGTATGTATATACAATGGAATATTATTCAGCCATAAAAAAGAATGAAATATTGCCATTTGCAGTAACATGGATGGACCTAGATATTATCATGCTAAGTGAAGTAAGTCTGGCAAAGAAAGACAAATATCATATGATATCACTTATATGTGGAATATAAAAAATAATACAAATGAATTTATTTACAAAACAGAAATACACCCACAGACATAGAAAATGAAACATGGTTACCAAAGGGGAAAGGGAGGGGTGCAGGATAAATTAGGAGCTTGAGATTAGCAGATACAAACTACCATATACAGATACAAACTACTTTGTAGATATACCATAAACAACAAGGATTTACTGTATAGCACAGGAAACTATATACAATATCTTGTAATAACCTATAATGCAAAAGAACCCGAAAAATGTATATATATACGCAACTGAATCACTTTGTTGTACACCTGAAACTAACACAATATTGTAAATCAACTATACTTCAATTAATTAATTAATTAATTTTTGAAAAGAGAGAAAGCTCTTAATAATCAGGGAGATGACCCATCCTGTGGATGTTGGTCAGCTTCATTATTCAGCCACAGAGTCCTTGTTCACTGGGCTTGTGTACTAGTAGCCATGGCAGCAGGCATAAGGGCTCAACAACATGGACTTCCCTCTCCAAGGCAGAAAGCTCAGACTGACAAGAGCAGAAGCCAATATTGAACCCTTGCTATCGCACCATTCCTCAGGGCACTGGGGGCATGCCGATTATATTGGACCTCTTCCATTATAGTGGGGCAGAAATTTGCTCTCACTGAAATAGATACTTCTTTCTTCTTTCCCTATCCAAAATGGTTCTGCCAGCAACACCATTTGTGGACTTATGGAATGTCCTGATTCCATGACTCATTATCATGATGTCCTATACAAGATTGCTTCTCACAAAGGATCTCATCTGAAAACAAGAGAAATTGTCTCAGACTCTTGTATTTCACTAATATTATCACATACCCCATCATCTGAGAACATCTAATCTGGTAGATTGATGGAATAACCTACTGAAGTCATAATTACAGCACTACTTGTGGAACACACCCTGTGAGGTCCAGTGCTATCTTAACAGGATGGAGTTTATGTTTTGAGCCAGTGACCAACAGATGGTGCTGTTTCTCTTAGAGCCAAAAATACCCAGGTACTAGAAGCTATTACACCTAATAACCCTCTGACAAAATTTAGTTTCCCTTCTCCCCAGCCATAGATTCCTCTGGTTTAGAGGTCTTTGTTCCTGTCTTAGTTTGGGTTCTTGCCCTAAGACAAGGTCTTGGGTGCATGCAGTTTACCTGGAAGATAATTCCAATAAGCACAAGTAGTGAAGGGAGGAAAGTGAGACAGAGAAAGGAGAAAAGCCAGTAAGGTGTGTGATGATGAGCAGGTGATTGCTGTGGGCAACTGAAGCTCAATCTCACCAAAATCCCTCTGAAAAACAGTATGGAACAAGCTTCAGAATTGTCCTTTTGGAGGACAGGAAGGCAAGGCATATACCCACCAACTCCAATTAAAGGACATTAACTCCCTTGCATTTCTGGGCTGTTTTCCTTTGGCAGAGTGTGAGAAAACCTCACAGGAAGAGACTAGAGAAGGGGGGAAGCTGTCATTGTGCAGGGAGCCTCTATTGCAGCTGCAGGTGACTCAGGTGGACCAAGGGGATATGGACAGAGGCATCCACCTCATCTGCTACAGCCCCAAGGGAGGCGTGCTTTCATGAGGGGACACAATAATGGTCCAATTGAGTGAGAAATTGAAACTGATACCTGACTATTTTGGGGTCCTCATGCCACTAAACCAATAGCCAGAGGAGAGGTTACAATACTGGTTGGAGTGGTCAGTCCCAACTAACAAGGGCGATTTAAGTTGCTGCCACACAATGAGGGCAGAGAGGATTCTGGTACCCAGAAGGAATCATTGGGGAATCCCTTGTTTTTCCATCTCTAGTAGAAACGATTAAAGGAAGAACCCAATAAAGGCAAGACCACTGAGGATTTGGATCCTTCAGGAATGAAGGTTTGGCTCACTACCCAGGCAAAGAGCCACCACCAGCCAAATCATTGACTAAGGACAAGTGAAGCATGGAATAAATAGTGACAGAAGGAAGTAATAAATATCAACTCTGCCCTATGACCAGTTATAGAGATGATTAACAGCTATGCATATTTTTGTTATGTATATATTAATATTTACCGATTATTTCTTTTTTCCCTTTCCTAGGCTATTTTGTACAAAGGTCAGTGATATTTAACTTTGCCAATTGGTTCATATGTCACCAGACCATGAGAAGCCATGGTTTACTGGGGAAGACTGTGAATTCCCTAGAGATCTTGGACTTAAAAAGAGCAATGATGATTTGCCTCACCCATACTGAAGAGATGATGAGGGCATCTTCATTTTTGTGAACCATAGTTGCATCCTGCTAGAAAGAAGCATGAAGTTGTAACATAGGTGGTAAATATTATGAATAGCAAAAGGCGTGGACTGTGACACTTCGTTTGCCTGTTTGCTCTTGGTCTGTTCCCTGATCTTCCCCTGCTCCACTCTAACTCTCAGAGAACTACATTTCCTAGCATCCCTCAACAAAGGGCTTCCAGATAGATTAGGCCAATGGGAGGCCCTGGCAGAACACTGGAGAGTGGAAGGAAGGGAGAATCAGGGTATTTCCCTCTCTTACTCCTCCCTCCTCAGGCAACATCTCCAATAGTGGCTACGTTTTCTCCATATCTCCAGCTCTCACCAAACGGTCCCTTCATTCATGGTCCAAAATCCTTGCCATGGTCTAACTCTTGGGTGGTGCCAATTTCAGACAACACCACCTCCTTCTATTCTCCTTCCATCATTAGAAGTGGTAGCAGCTGTGTAATGCTGCCAATCTGTGGTTTGTCTCACTATCTATTGTTGAATTTCTCAGCTCTTCCATCAACTGGTATAATTTCCAAAATTAAAAATCCCTCTTCTTTTAAAACGTAGGGTAGATTGTGTTTTCTTGACTGTATCCTAACTGATACATAACCTGAGGTTAATCCCATGCTCAGTCTGGTTCTATGGGGTATTTATAACACACTAGTGGCAGCCTTGGCACACTGACAAGGATTTGAGGCAGTTGTCATCAACTTGCTAGTGGATATAAGCAGAATGAGGTGTAGGCTATAGCTGCTGAAACATGGGTTTGATGTGAAGAGTATACGGTCCAATCCACCCTGGGCCCTTTTAATTTTACAGCCCTCCAGATCTGCACTATCCAATACAGTAGCCACTAGCCACATGTGGCCATAGAGCAATTGATATGTGGTTAGTCTGAATGAGATTTGCAGTAAGTGTAAATTGTATACTGGATTTTTAAAGTATTTTAAGAAAGGAGGTAATATATTGCATTAATAATTTTTATACTAACTGCATGTTGAAATGATAGTATTTGGGGGCATGTTGGTTTAAAAATTCATTAAAGTTAATTTCACCTGTTTCTTTTTACTCATTCTTAATGTGGATATTAGAAAATTTTACACATATGCATCACATTATATTTCTGTTGGACACACTGTTCAAGACACCAAATGGGTTCTTTAAAAAGATAGTAAGGGTTGGTGATAAAAGGAACTGCGGTCAGGTGAATAACAGCTCCCAAAGTTATCCAGGTCTCTGGGTCTGTGAATGTTACCTTATATGATAACAGAATTTGCAGATGTGATTAAGTTAAGGATCTTAAGATTTAGAGATTATCCTAGATTATGCAAGTAGGCCTTAACTGTAAATCACAAGTAAGAGGAGAGTGTGATTTGACCTAGCTATGTGAGGACTGGAGCAAGATACTGTACTGCTGGCTTCAAACGTGGAGGAAGAGCCCAACAGCCAAAGAAGGCAACTCTAGAAGGTGGAAAAGGCAAGTAATCTGATTCTCCCCTAGAGCTTCCAGGAAGAGTGTAACCCTGCCAACGCCTTGATTTTGGCCCAGTGAAACTGATGTTGGATTTCTGATGTCCAGAACTGTAAGAGATTAATTTTAAATTAAATTTGTTGCTTTAAGCCGCTAAGTTTATCATAATTTATTACAAGCAGCCATAGGAAACTAGTAAAAGAACCAACATTTCTTTTTTTAAAAAGTAAATTTATTTATTTATTTTTGGCTGCGTTGGGTCTTCCTTGCTGCGCGCAGGCTTTCTCTACTTGCAGCAAGTGGGCTTCTCATTGCCGTGGCTTCTCTTGTTGTGGAGCACTGGCTCTAGGCACGCAGGTTTCAGTAGTTGTGGCACGTGGGCTCAGTAGTTGTGGCACACAGGCTTAGTCTCCGCAGCGTGTGGGATCTTCCCAGACCAGGGCTGGAACCCATGTCCCCTACACTGGCAGGCAGATTCTTAGCCACTGCGCCACCAGGGAAGTCCTTTCTTTTTTTTTTAATTTTATATTCTTTTTTTTGAATTAGCATTATCATTATGATAATTATATCATGTTATCATATAGTCTTGCTTTTTTTATTAGAGTTGCTTTTTATAGATTTCTTTTTTTTTTTTTGGCTGTGTCGGGTCTTAGTTGCGGCACATGGGATCTTCATTGGTGTGGATGGGCTTCTCTCTAGTTGTGGCGTTCAGGTTTTCTCTTCTCTAGTTGTGGTGTGCAGGCTCCAGAGTGTGTGGGCTCTGTAGTTTGTGGCTCACGGACTCTCTCGTTGAGGCGCGAGCTCAGTAGTTGCGGCATGCGGGCTTAGTTGCCCCGTGGTATGTGGGATCTTAATTCCCCAACCAGGGATCTAACCTGTGTCCCCTGCATTGGAAGGCAGATTCTTTACCACTGGACCACCAGGGAAGTCCCAAGAACCAATATTTCTTTGTGTACTTTTAGGTACCTGCACTTAACATGTGTTATCTAATTTAATCCTCATGACCATCCTATGAGATAGGTATTTTAAAGATGAGGAAACCAAGATATAGAGAGACTAAGGAACTTGCTCCAGGTATTACATTTAGTAAGAGGCACGATCTGGATTCAAATCTAAAGCCATGTGAAAATAAAGTTCATGCTCTTTCCATGATGTTGCACACATCTCCTCATCTCTCTGGGCTTTGTTTTCTCCACTTTTCTTCCACCACATTGACCCCAGAAGTCACAGGGGTACCTAGAAAATGAGTTAGCATGTTACTGCCACCTCCAGAGGGAGGAACATCCAAGTTGGTCACGTGACTGCCATTTTCTCAGGCAGAAAACTGCTCAGAGGGTAAGTGATTCTGAAGCAGTCAACC
This sequence comes from Grampus griseus, assembly GCF_964374135.1. Lineage (NCBI taxonomy): Eukaryota > Metazoa > Chordata > Mammalia > Artiodactyla > Delphinidae > Grampus > Grampus griseus. The sequence continues at coordinate 118,489,104 of NC_139018.1, read as the reverse complement.
AAGGCATACTTCATTCCATTCCCTGGGAGTACTAAATTTAACCCTCTAAATTTAATCTCATGGTGAAGAGGTGCTACCACCTCCATCCAAGGGGAGAATCTTGGTGTCAGGGAGGAGTTGAGGATTACATACCTGTATCTAGCTTCAGCAACCTCAGGAATGGGGATGCCAGTGTGGTACATACTGGGAATTAACTCAGTCTCCATAGGATGCATTACAGAGACTGGGTAGCTGAAAAGTACATATTCCTGACTCCTTTGCAACAGGGTTTCTGAATGTGAATTGATTTCTGATAATGGGATGACCTCATGAAATATAAGGCAGAAGTGAGATAAAGTCTAAAGCCATCTTTTTACCCCTTACACTGTCAAGAAAACTTGGGAAAATGTGAATTTTTTTCTGTAGTGGGATTCTAGTAGCCATTTTCCATCTTTCTGAGTGCTGAGAGACGGTGCAATCATCCACGGTGGCAATAGCAGCAGCTTCTTGATTACAGTTTCCTGACCCCTGGATCAAAACTATGGCGGGGTATGTCTTGAATAATTCAAATGATGACCTTGGAGTGTTGGTGATGGTCCATTCTGTATTTTTCTGGGAATAATTTCTAGTAGTTCAGCCTAGATCTTTCTCTCCTAAACCTTATATGCATCAATTTCCTGCAATAAATCTCTTCCTGTAAAAAATACCTAGAGTGGTTTCTACTTTGCATTGAACCTTGACAGATACAGCTGTCAACTGAAAGAGGGAAAATGACAAATACAACTTAGAACATATTTCATCTTAATTGCCGCTAAAGTGTGCAGATCTAGTTGTTCAACAAATATTCATGAGTATCTACTATGTGTCAGAAACAGTTCTAGTCAGTGAAGAAAGACCAGTGAAAAAGAGACATACCTGCCTTTTAAGTGGCTTGATTCAGGTTGGAGAGGCCAACACAATCAGGGATAGAGTGTTAGAAATACACTGGTAGGTAAAGTACCCTGTATTATCAGGGTACATAAGAGAGTTGCCTAACCCAAAGTTGGAGTCCAGGAACATATGCTGGAGGAAGTGATTTCTGAGATTGCAAATTAATTAGAGCTCACAGAAGCTAACACTGACTCACTTAAGCAGTAAAGAAATTTGTTTAAGTGATATAGGAATTTGAATATGAAGTATGGATTAGATAATAGTTTTACATCAATGTTACATTTTCTGATTTAGATAATTGTATGGTGCTATGTAAGAGAATATCCATGTTCTTACAAAATATACACTGAAGTATTTGCGAATACAGAACTATGATATTTGCAACTTACTCTCAAATGACTCAGAAAAAAAAGTGTGTGTGTGTATGTGTGTGTGTGTTGCAAGAATAGTTAAGGAACTCCCATATTCCCTTTATTTAAATTTATCAGTTGTTTACACTTTGCCTCACTTGCTTTACCATTCTCCCCCCCGAGTTCCTCTCATCCCCTCTCTCCCTCTCTGTATCCCTCTCTTCCTTTCTCAAGGGTATATGATTCCTTAACTATTCTTGCAATGTTGTGTTGCTAAGTATGAAATTATATAAAAATTAAACTTTGTAAACCAAAAAAGTGATGTCGAATTGCCAGGAGGGCTAGAAATATCTCAGGCTCAGTGCTACCCAGCCAGGAACAATACCCAAAATTCACACCCCAGAATTTGTCAGTGAGAGCACCACTACTGCTCAAAGAACTTGATCTTTCTATAATGTTGTAGCTGTCGAAGAGTCCCTCGCAGTCTTCCTGTGGCTTACTTCTGATATAGTTTTGGGAGATTGTATCCAGTTAGTGGTGGATCCTAGATAATGTACCCACACACTAACTTTAAGGAAGGTGAGAAAGTGAGTATATGCCATTTTCAGCTTCTAGAGTGAGAGACAGACTTTAAGGTGGGAAATTCTGCAATCATCCAAAGGAAAGCAAACACTCGATTGAAAAAAAGTGACAACATTCACTAGAGTGCACTTCTTTGCTACCCATGCCAAATATTAACATAAACTCTTCTTCCCATACTTAATCCTCCAGAAGAAAAAATACTGCCAGTTAACATAATGCAGCTGTTCCTTATAAAATCAAAACGTGCTCACTTTCTCCCTAAAGGGATGATAACTTGGAATCTTACTGGTGGCTGAATCCAGCTTATATAGAATCTCTGTATGATGTTCAGTCCTCTTCTGGTTCCATCATGATCCTGTCTCAGAATTCTGTAACCCATGAACAATATTATAAAGCTAACCACTGTCAGCATGCCCTGGAAGAAACGGATAGAAAAGAAAAGAAAAATTAGTTGAAATATATGCATGGCAGAACAATGAGGCAGATCCTATCATCTTTATTTCTGCAAGAACTCACAAACCTATTTCAAGGGCAGGAATAGAGACGCAGATGTAGAGAATGGATGTGTGGACACGGGGGTGGGGGGATGAATTGGGAGATTAGGTTTGGCATAAATACACTACCCTGTAAAATAGATAGCTAGTGGGAACCTGCTGTATAGCACAGGGAGCTCAGCTCAGTGCTCTGTGATGACCTAGATGAGCAGAATGGTGGGCTGGGGGGTGGCAGTGATGGGCGGGAGGTCCAAGAGGGAGGCGATATATGTATACATATAGCTGATTCACTTTGTTGTACAGCAGAAACGAACACAACATTGTAAAACAATTATACTCCAATAAAAATAAAATAAAAATTTAAAAAAAGAAGTCACAGCGCTGTAATTGATATTTCTAACTTCCATCCCCTACCACACATTTTATGTTCTCCTGCCCAGAGCCACCAGCTGCAACTGGTCAGGCTTCATTACTTGGGTTGAAGAACCCAAACCCTCATTCCCAAGGGATCTGAGCCCTTGATGGTCTTATAAGACTGTTGGAGTCCTCCATTAACTTTACCAGCAGACATGGCAGTACTAAGAGTCAACCCCAGGAGATCTGTGAGTCCCAGCCATTGTCCTTTAAGTCTCTGTGTTTATCGGTGACACTATCTCCTCTTGATAGAGAGGATCAGTCATCCCAGCTGGCACCTTTTTTGGCCTGTATTCCTGGTGACATGAAGAGCTTTAAGCATCCAGGTGGTAGTCTTAATTTCCAATCAGTGGAACCATGGTGTGTCCCCTGGTAGAAGCATTCCTCTCATGCTTACCAACACCTCTACACCAGCGCTCTAGAATCATAGGGGTAGAAAACAAAACATTTCCCAGTTTGCATTACGTGTGAAAGGTACACTTTCCACTTCCATCTTGGAGACTATACTTTTGCAGTGGAAAAAAAATAGGACCATATCTTGGTTGCTGACTTAGAACATATAGCACATCTTGTAGAATAGCACAGTAACCTCGCAAAATCTCCCTACTAGCATTTTAACCGAGTTTTCAGTAGACCATCCTACCTCTCTATATTTCTCTATATTTCTATTTCCAGGTGATGGAATAAATGATAAGACCAGTGAATTCCATAGACATCAGTTCATTGCCTTAACTCTTTCACCATAAAGGAAGTTTTCTTAGTCAGAAGCAATGTTATATGGGATACCATGATGGTGTATAAGACATTTAAGGCTATGGATGGTGGTATGATCTGAGGCATGGTGGGCAGGGATGTTGAATGATGCCATCAGAGAGCAGTCATCCAAACACTCCCATATATCCTACTTCAATTCTAGGCATCCTACTTTCCAATCAATGCCCTAATTTTCACATAAGAGAAAGACTATTATTTCAAAAAGTGCCTAAATTCAACAAATGGAATTTAAATTTGGTTTTCAACCATCTACAGGTATAGAAAGCCCATGGTTTTCAGTCACGGTCACTGCCCAGCACAACTCACTGAAGGATCCCATAGGCTAGTGTTGGTTATATATTTGAACAACAGTTTTTATCATAAAAATGAGATTTGGTTAAAGAGAAATGTATATAGAACAAATGATGAACTTAATACTGGTTACTAGAAAGCAAAACAAAAAGAATAGAAAAAGTAAATTATTGGAAATAATAATTTCTCAGTTGAATCTCCAACAAAAAGAGGGTTCAAAATATCATAGTTAAGTTCCTGAATATAGATGATAACTATAATCACCTGCATCAACTAGCTACCAGTTTAATGCTTCTGATGCCTGAAGAGCACTTTGTTTTGTTTTCACCAAGTGATTGTTCAGCTTGTGTTTGGAAATCTAAGATAACAGGAAATTCAACCCAACCTGAGGCTGCCCTAATAGCTACAAGTTCTCCCTTGTGTTAAATGAAATTTCTTCTCACTGAAATTTACACCATTGAAACTAATTTCACATCTTGAAGTTTTTCATGTCATTGTTAAGGGCATTTCTGCAAACACACCTGATCTTCCATACAGAAAGTGGGTCAAAGTCTATTAAAATCCATTAAAAGTACAAAGTATAGTTATGTATACCAAGATAATCTGCCATTCCATTTTAATGATTTTTATAATAGTTGAAGTTCCCCTATTAGGGTTATGTGGTCTTCTCAGCTATTAAAATTCATTGAATGAATGATTTCCTTCTTATTTTGGAGAAGAAATTGGGTGCAGGTAGTTTCTTTGGGAGAAGTCTTTGGTAAGGTTCCCTAGAAACAACCTGAGATGGATATTTGTTTGCATGTAACTTATTGAGAATGTATTCAGAACAGACAGGTAAGGGAGGGAAGGAAGCAGCATGGGAAAGGAACTATGCAAGAATGGAGTTTCAGGTGAAATCTATCTTCAGTCTCATCCTACAAGAAGCTATGGAGTATAAAGTGTACTGCAAAGCCCTTTTTACCTTGAAGCAAGGGAGTGGAATTTTTGTACCCCTACCCCATCTAGATATTAGTCATGGTCCAAGAAATGGGCAGTTGGTATAACTCCCAGGAATCTCCAGCCCCAGAGGCTTCAAACATACAAGGGAAATCTTCCAGAGAACGTTGCAGGTATGACCCTTTACCCCAAGTATATGGCAGCTGGCACTGAACACAAAAACTAAAGTAGTTAAAGGAATCTCAGAAGGTCTGGGTAGAGCATCAACAATGTCTGCCAAGGCCCACCTCTTGCACCATTCAGATCCACGTGTTTTTGACATTAGATTCACTCCATTCTATCACAGCTTCTCCAGGATTCTGGTCAGTTATAATTTCTGGCAAAACATAAGAGAGGAGGGTTTGTGAGATGAGCTCTAGCCCCTGTTGCTTCAGTTAGACCCTAGGCTATCATTGATACTTATCATCTCTCACCTGTACTGCCCAATCTAGATTTCCCTCAACCTCAGGTAGTGTTTGTGGTGTTCTATATGGTTTGTCTAGTGGATGACCTAGATCCTCATTTCTGGGGATGCTGAGCTCCTGATTACCGTGCCATTAATAGGTCATGGTTGCTGAATTTTTCCACTTACAGTTAAAACTGGCCATGGAATATCAAGAGACTCCTTAGTGGATCACCGAAGTGCCAAATGTTTCTGCCTGCTCCATTACGTAGCAGTAGCCCCACCTCCTCATGATATCAAAGTCACTTTTCCCCCACAAGGTGGTAGCTCCTTTTCACTGGCACAAAGACCCCAAAGTGGCAAGGTGGCAGTCAGAGTATTAAGTTAAGTAGGATTCTTTTTTCCCTGGTGGAAGAGTCCTTTTTCTGGAAACTAGGAACTACAGAACCACAGGACCTAAAAATTGTGGGGCTAGGAAGAACAAATTCTTCAAACGGTTTTCTGAGAGCGATGGTGAGTGGAGTCACTCCAACTTCCACTCTTTGATTCTCAGACCCATGTATTGTACTGACTGGGGACACAGTACCACACAATGATTGCTGGTTTAAGGTAAAGAAGGATAGAGACCCATCCTCACAAAATGTCATCATAGTCAGATGTTCATTTCTTACCAAGGCACAATAGCATAATTGTAGATGCTTTTCAAGGTTAAAATAGAGTTTAACTCTATGCTTCAATAAAATTCTCTGCTACAGATGTCATGACTCTGCTCTAGAACCCAAGCGGTCTTCACCATGACTCTCTTACTAGAACTGCTAGGCTAAATATGTAATTCTAAATAAATATTGACTTATGAAATAATAACAATACCTTATAGAGTTTAACATATAGAATTATAATACATGACAACAATTGCAGTACAGTATGTGGTGAGTAGTAAATTGTAATTAAAGGGTTCTAAAATCCTTGCATTGTTCAAGAATTGGGAAAAGTCCTAATTTATATTAGAGAAATTTCCATTAAGTCAAGGATGCATATTATAATCTCTTTTATAACACTAAAAGACAGTAAAAGAATGTACAACTAGCAAGTTAATAGACAAAAAAAATAGAATAATAAAAAGAAAATTTTAAATTTTATTTTAAAAAGGCAAGAAAAGAGAGAAAAAGGAACATAGAATGTATTGGACAGGTAGAAAACAAATAGTAAGATAGTTGGTTTAAACCCAAATCTCTCAGTCACTCTATCAAATGTAAATAGAATAAATACTCCTATTAGAAGGGCAAAGATTTTAAGATTTAATGTAAAACTTCAACTATAGGCTGATTTCAAGAAATACATCTTAAGTATAAAAATACAATGAGGCTGAAAGTGAATGAATAGAATAGAAAAATGTATACTTGCAACCAGTAATCAAAAGAACCCTGATGTTGTTATACTAACAACCTTATGATGAAAGGCTTATGATGAAAGGCTTTATTAAAGGTAAAGATAACATTTCATAATGTTAAAGTATCAGTCCACCAGGAAAATATAAATTTGTATGTTCTTAATGACATAGCCTCAAAATATGCATAACAAAAATTGAGAAAACCAAAAGTAGAGAAATATACAACCATAGTAGGAGATTATGAAACATATCTCTCAGTAACTGATAAAACAAGTGGACAAAATATCAGTATAGATATAAAAGATTCACACCACACAATGAGCAGATGTTACCTAATTGACATATATAGAAAACTGCAATCAATGACTTCAGAATACAGATTTTTTTTCCCCAGTGCACATGGGTGGGAACTCTTCAGAAGTTCCTGAGCAACAGGAATCTGAGATCCAGCCTCTCTAATAGAATAAATAACAGATACAGTCATGTCCATCTTTCCTCCCTGCAGATTTGTGTTCTAATTCCACTCTCCTATTGAGTGCCAGGTGGGAGTTTGTTTAGCCAGGGCATGTGAGACACATCTCATTTGGGTATTATGAGTAAAAAGTGAGCGTAGGGCTTCCCTGGTGGCGCAGTGGTTGAGAGTCCACCTGCCGATGCAGGGGACGCGGGTTCGTGCCCCAGTCCGGGAAGATCCCACATGCCGCGGAGTGGCTGGGCTCGTGAGCCATGGCCGCTGAGCCTGAGCGTCCGGAGCCTGTGCTCCGCAACGGGAGAGGCCACAACAGTGAGAGGCCCGCGTACCGCAAAAAAAAAAAAAAAAAAAGTGCGCGTAGAGACCAGGAGTCATACTTTGGAGGAGACCCAAAGGTCTAGCTTGTTACTCTCAATTCCAAAATAGATTACATGTTCCCAGAGGTGAGATGGATCTGGTAAAGCACACTTGTGGTGGGAAATGGAGACACACAACCAGGGAGATAGAAGACAAGGAAAAGCAAATCAGGCAAAAGTGAATTGACACAAAGAAACTCCTGAGATGGAATGTGAATACTTGTTGAGGAGTTTTAAGGCTCCCCAGATCTTGTAGGTCATTCTGGGCTATGCTCCTCTGCTTTCTTGAGCTATTTCAGTGATAGTAGTAGCTTCCTTTTTAATCCTATTTTTTGCATAAGGCATATCTGCCTTTAAAAGTGTACATAATGCATACAGAAAAACTGTGAAGTTCAACACCAATGTTTATAGCAGTCATTTATAAAAATGGGATTTATGATCATTTCTTTTCTTTTTGCTTATTTGCTTATATACTCATTTTGCTAAAGTAAATAAGTAAGCATGCATTACTCGTGTAACTCCTTTGTTTCTGCACTTACATTGTAGGACAAATCTTTTTTTTTTTTTTTTTTTTTTTTAACAGCGACCAACCTCAAAAGCCCACAGACCTGAGGTTGATCCTGAATCAAAAAACTCGAAGCACCAAGTTCCTGAACACTGTCTTGTGATGGAGCTGGAGTCGTAGGAACGTTTTCTCTTTGTCAGTTGGATCTAACAACATGTAAGCCTTGAAGGCCTGGTGTGACTATAAAGCAATCCTGCGTCTGGTTCCCACAAACACTCCAAAACTTATAGGTTCAGGAAGTGGTGTCTTTCAAAGAAGTCACTCTGCTCGTATCAGTTTTGGATTTCCTCTCACAAAATTGTCTTCAGAGCTAGTTTAGTAATGCCAAAAGAAAATCAATTTCATTATAATTTGTAAGAAATTCTTTATTAGTACACAATGTTACTCCAGTTTTTACTCCTTCTTTCACTACCTTCTTTAACTAAATTTTATCCCTTCCTTCTTTGTATACTTTGTTTTTACTGCTAATGTGTTTGACTAAGACTTCAAGGACCTATTGTTGAGAACCTGGGGAAAAGAGTGTGGGAAAGGGTTCTGAAGCTTAATAAATCCTGGGACTTGGGGAGGGGGGCTGGGAGGGGGCTGGACAGTCTGCATGTGAGGCCCAAAGGTAAGGTGATGTTATAATTTATCACCCCATTCTGGGATACTTTCAAGTGTGAATGGGGACATGATTAATAATTATTCCAGGTCAACCAAGATGTATGGTCACCCAATGGGTATAGGGAGCAAGTCAGGGAAGGTACTCTGACTATTATCTGTCCACTTGGGCTGCCTTTAGGGCCAGAGGTGGGTGTAACTGCCTCAGGGCCATAAATGTGAATTGCCGGTTGTAGAGGATGGCTTCTATTTGAGGATGGAGCTATCATTACATTTGATTATTTGATCACTGGGACAGATCCATGTTTACTTTAGGGAAATCTCATTCAGTAAGAAACAGTTAAACTGAATTTGTTGGAATTATTTCTAATAGGTTATTACAATTTTATGACTACCTACACACTTTTTTTTGTTGTTTGTTTTTGCGGTACGCGGGCCTCTCACTGTTGTGGCCTCTCCCGTTGCGGAGCACAGGCTCCGGACGCGCAGGCTCAGGGGCCATGGCTCATGGGCCTAGCCGCTCCGCGGCATGTGGGATCTTCCCAGACCAGGGCACAAACCCGCATCCCCTGCATCGGCAGGTGGACTCTCAAACACTGCACCACCAGGGAAGCCCCCTACACACTTTTGGATACTCCTTAGTATTGGATACCCCTTGGTATATTTTCTAGGTATTACGACACACCCACCCACCTACATATTTTCTGTCACTTTCTAAGACCCCACTATAACCCTGGAATTTTCATATCTCCTTCTCTTCTCAAAAGACTATAAAAGATTAAACAACCAACAAAATCCCTCTAATTGTGTGATCATTCAGTCTAAGTTGTTCCTTCATTCACTGCCCTGTAGTCTATTCCTTTGTCTTGTGTTTTCCGACCTTGGAAAAGCTACAAATTCATTCAGTTTGTTGGCCTTTCCACATAAGTTGTGTATTGTGCCAAATCTCATTCATTCTCATGGAAATGGGCCTATAACACAGGGTCGATACCAATATATTCAGTAAGTATTGCTTTGTTTCTTAAGCCACTATCCATTGTAACGCACGTTTTAAAAAACTCAAAATCTACAAATTCCCTCTTTTAATAGTTTCAAAGCTAACTCTGCTATCTGTAGTACATACTTTTAAAAGAATGCCAATAGAGCAGAATTCATTCATTCCACAAAAATTTATTGAGTTCCTCTTATTAGTAGGGGCACTGATGAAATACAGGTGAAAACACACAGTTCCTGACCTCAAGACTCTCAAATTCTTGTAGTAATATCAACAAATAGATACAGTAGACTGTACTAAATGCTGTAGCAGAGGAACATACAAAGCACAATAATGGAACAAAGAGACTTGAGAGACCAACAATTTCGCTTGGTAGGGAGTTAGAAAAGGCCTCCTTTAGGAAACACTTGTGCTGGGTCTGGAAGGTGGAGTGGAAATTTTCTAGGGGGAAAGAAAGAAAAATTTAAAAATTTGAGCCCCTTCTATGAGCCAGACACCTTACATAGAGTATTTAATATACTACTCTCATAAGACTTATCAGACAGGTTTTTATTATTACATTTTTAATAGAATTTTTAAAAGATTAAGTCATCTGTTCAATGTTACAAAGTGGGTGAGCTATGGAGACTGATTCAAGTTCTGTGTGTCTGATTCCAAAATTTTCTATGCTCTTTCCATACTGCTTCCCAGCAGGGCAGAAGGGTATATGATTCGTAGGTTTTTGTTTTGTTTTGTTTCTATTTAATTTTTATTTTATTTATTTTTTATTGTTATTATTTTTTCTGGCTGTGTTGGGTCTTTGTTGCTGTGCGTGGGCTTTCTCTAGTTGCAGCGAGTGGGGGCTACTCTTTGTTGCAGTGCACGGGCTTCTCATTGTGGTGGCTTCTCGTTGCAGAGCATGGGCTCTAGGTATGCAGACTTCAGTAGTTGCAGCACTCGGGCTCAGTAGTTGTGGCACCTGGGTTCTAGGGCACGCGGGCTCAGTAGATGTGGTGCACGGGCTTAGTTGCTCCGTGGCATGTGGGATCTTCCTGGACCAGGGGTTGAACCCATGTCCCCCTCGTTGGCAGGCGGAGTCTTAATCACTGCACCACCAGGGAAGTCCCCTGATTAGTAGTTCTAAATCCTGTATGACACCATCTACATAAAGTTCAAGAATAGGCAAAACTTAGCTATGATGAAAGATGTCAGAATAGTAACTATGTTTGGCAGAGGTGATATTTGGGGAGCAGGAGGGAGACTTTTGGGGTACTGGTCAGTCTTCACAGGTTTATATATGTATAAATTCGTTGAGCTGTACATGTAAGATTTGTGCACTTTATTGTATGTAAATTACACCTCAAAAATCTACATGAAAACGTATTTGCTACATGATTTGGCTTTTATAGGTCAAGAAAGTTGATCTCTGTATTCTCATAATGCCTTTTTTATTGACAGCCTGCTTGTTGTAGATACTTATTTTTCTCTAAATAAAATGGATTAATTACAAGTAATGACAGTGGATCAGTCTTGCCTCTCTTAAGCATAGGTCTTTACTATAATCTGCTTCCTAACAATCCTAACTGTCAAGATAATAAAATTGTGGATTTTAAGAGATGAAGAGCTGCTTAGAGGCTTCTAGAAGGGTTGCCACATGGGTCTTTTTGCGACTTTGATGAACGCGAAACGATAGATCTCCTCCCCAAAAATGTACTATGCACAAAATTTTGCATGGGATTTTGAGATTATCACACCACTTAGGACCCACCTAGCAGCCAAAGATTTCAAATTAAGATTCTCTGAACTAACACAATCATTTTCCTACAGGTGAAGAAAAAATAGGCCCAAGGAAGGAAAGGAGCCTGTTTAGGTGCTGAGGGAAGACAGAACTCAGACATTCTGATATTCAGACATTTATGCTGTTCACTCCAACAGCACCTCTTTAGATATCATTAGATCTCCTTTGCCCCAAAGCCTTTATCTGGGGAGATCCTGAGTTCAGAAGAACTTCCATAATATCTTGTATCCTACCCTTTGTAATTGGAATCACATCAGGAGCTGGTCAAATTTTACCTTGTGCTTATTGGAGAACAATACGTGCAAAGCTGAGTTGTGACATTAGTCCTTCTTTTTTCACAGACTGCCTCAAAGCCCAGAACTAAAGTTAAAATTAAAATGTGATACAAGTGTTAAAAGTTTTTCTTGGGCTTTCCTGGTGGCGCAGTGGTTGAGAGTCCGCCTGCCGATGCAGGGGACGCGGGTTCGTGCCCCAGTCCGGGAAGATACCACGTGCCGCGGAGCGGCTGGACCCGTGAGCCATGGCTGCTGAGCCTGAGCGTCCGGAGCCTGTGCTCCGCAATGGGAGAGGCCACAACAGTGAGAGGCCCGCATACCGCAAAAAGAAAAAAAAAAAAAAAAAAGATAAAAGTTTTTCTTTTCTTTTTTGGTTTTTAATTGTTTGTTTTAGAGAAATCAACCCTGAAGTGTTGCCTATATTTACACTCTGAAACTTAAAACTTTATTCTGTGCTGATCTTTATAACACTGGAAAGATTCCACTGAACTTACTCTTTGTTCTCTAAACTTTTCAATGGTCTCTGATTAAAAAAATAAAATTCCAGCCTGACCCAGGAAATTTGTCCAATCTGTGCCCATTCAGTTTTTCAGTCTGGAGCAGAATTCTTGCACCCAATCCAAATAGAGACTGTGAGAAGTGAGAGGACCCAGAAAGCCTTTTCTTCTGTGTGAAAAGGCCTGATCTTAAGTGGACCAATCAATGAAAGAAAAGGGCTCAAGCTGCAGCCTACAAATTACTTTGAGTTTAGTGTGCTTGGGATGAAGTGCAGAAATCACATAGAACTGTAGGTGGACATGGAATAAAAACCACGTGCACATGCATTCTATCTGCACAGGATTTCCTAGGTACTTACTGAACTATTCCTTTTGCGCAACCATCTTTTGCTTTTCTAGCAGCATGATGTAAGCTTACATTTCTTGAACACCTTACCATATGTGCCAGGTACTGTTCTAAACGCATATTATTTTAATTTAATCTTCATAATAACCCTTTAAGGTAGTCTTATTACTATGATCATTTTATAAATGAGCAAACAGGTTTTCAAAGGCCAAGTAACTTGGCGAAGGTCACAGAACTTGTAAGTCGCGAAATTGAGCATCACATACAAACATCTGGCTTTAGTACTTGGGTTCGTTCGTCCTTCTCTGGTCAAATAAATAAGTAGTGATACATTAAAGACTGGCAAAAACAAAGATTTTCCTAGGTACTGTATTATTTTCACCCAAATCTCCAGCCTTTCTTATTGATGGAAACCGGGTCGGACACACGGAGTGGACAGGGGGCTTCTGGTAGGAACGAGGCTGACGGAAAGAGACAGGGCGGGGGTAGGGGGGGCGTGTCTTTTAGAGGGCGTCGTGGCGCAAGGAAAGGCTCCTCCGGGAGTCTCCCCTCCCGGCCCCGACCGCCAGCCTCCTGTAGACTCTGGGCCCGCAGCAGACCGCCACATCGCCGCGGCCCGGCCCCAGCGCCGTGCGGTCCAATCATCGGCGCGGCCTGGCGCCCCGCCCCTCCGCCGGGGCTATATAGGCCTCGGCCTTGCCTGCTGCATCACCGCAGTTGTCGCTCGGGCTTCAGCCAGTGATCACCCGAGGAACGGAGGCCACGGCCCTGTTCACGTTCGGTTCCACCCTCCCCACGTACCGCGCGCCGCCTCTCTGCGGCCGCCCGCTGAGCGCCGCCGCCGACCTGAGCCCCTTCCCGCCTCCCTCCTCACCTCTCTATGTGTCCGCGGCTGGCCGGCGCGATGCGGCTGGGCCCGAGGCCCACCACGCTGGGGCTGCTCCTGCTGTGCGCCGCGGCAGCCGGCGCCGGGGAGGCCGAGGAGTTGCACTACCCACGGGGAGAACACCGCGCCGACTACGACCGCGAGGCGCTGCTGGGCAGCCAGGTGAGGCGGCCAGGCCGGGGGTTGGGAGGGCCGGGCCTCGCAGCGCGGCTGCCGCGGGCTTTGTCCCGGGACAAAGGGGGCGGCCGGGCAAGGCCTGGCCGGGGCAGCCTGACAATGGGGGCCGGGCGGGGCACAGCTCACTCTCCCGTGGACCCCGGGGGCTGTAAGGCTGAGAAAATAGCGCGGCCGAGGAGCCGGATCCCTTCTACCCTCCCTACAAGAGGCAGGATCACTGAGGTTGTGTAGGGGGCAGGGGCCTTGGAGAGCAGGTGTGGGTCACCCCAAAAGCCCTCGGCGAGGGTAGCTCTATTTTTCTCCACCATTTTGCCCTCCTGATAGTAATGCTTGACCACCCCCTGTATATCGCTTACCCCCCAAAGGAAGAAGTCGATGAATATGTTAAACTCACCCCCGAAGAGCAACACAAAAGACTGAAGTCAATCATAAAGAAAATTGACTTGGACTCAGATGGCTTTCTCACCGAAAGTAAGGACGTCCTACACAACTAACAATGGAGACATCCCTTTGTAGGAGACAGAAATACAAACATTTAAGCAGGGTGTCTGTTGAGTGTAGATTGCTAGTGTTCCAATCAATTACAGGTACTGTGTGAGAGGGAAAAAAGGACATGGTGAGTAGGTTTTATACCTGGAAATCTTTAGACATAGGATACCAACTAACACTTAGTGCTTTCTCCAGTAATATATAAACATCACTGACCCTACATGGTGTGTGCAAGTCACACCTAGAGCAAACGCCCTGCTCCTCACATGACTTTTTATCAATATCAACATGATTCACTTTAGAGAAACATGCTAAAAACCTTCTTAAGGCATTAAGTGGTTTATAGCTCTTTTGATATATGCTTCATTAGAATCTTAACAACTTGCTTCTTTTTATAAGCAAGTAGAAAAGGACCTGTTGCATGTGAATTATGTTTATCACAAATTATTATAACTGTTAGAGGCCTTAGAATCATTATGTCCACCTCTTTTTGTAAGAAACTGAAGCCCAGAGGCATTAAGTGCCTTGCTCCAATGAGTGGCAAAGCCAGGATTAGAACCCATATCTCCTGCACTTAATTCAGTCTTTAATATCCTTCACTTAAAAAAACAAAGAAACAAAAAACAAAGTGAGTGCTCTTAGGTAGATTCTAGAGTCAGAAATGAAATGCACAGATTCTTTAAAGAATATTCCAAATAAATTGCTGTGCATCTGCCTCACCTCATTGCTTAATTCATGTGATGAACCCGATCAACTTTCCAAGTTGATCCTCAACAAAAATTCAGGAGCTGTTTTCTTATAACTCTTATTTAAATACTGTTCAGCATCTGAAGAATGAAGTTGCTGGAGAGAGAATTATAAGCTGATTAGTAAATTCAAGATGTGTTGTCAATGAAGTATTCACATTGGTGCCCTCAGGAATATAAAGGTTTTGTTCCTTGTACTTAAACAACAGAACCTTTAGACTAATTATCCAATAAGAATAGGTCCATCTTTTGTTACACTAGAGAGCACATAAAACAAGTTGATTTGGAAGACTTGGTGCTGTTTATCTGTAAGGGCCTACATGTGTTCAAATATTTAATAGTAAGCTTTTTAAAAAGTTAAAATTAAAGGGAACTTAGTCCAAATCTTCATTTTATAGATGAGAAAACAAAACCTAGAGAGGGTAAACTTATTCCTTACGGCAGAGCTGAAGTATGAACCCCTGTTTCTGACCTTTGTTTTGTTCTGTATTCTGTTAAGCCATGATGATCATTCCACTTGAGGACTGTTCAGGGAATTTTGCTTATTTGCACTTTAAGGGCCAGGACTGGACTCAGGTTCTTGAGAGACAGCTAAGTTCAGTTTGGGCTTTGAAGTCAAACATGGGTTTGAATCTAGACTCTGCTACTTACTAGCCGTGAGTCCTCAATTCCTAACCTCAATTTCCTGAACTGTAAAACAATTATTATAATTGCCTTGTTTTGAAGATTAGAGACAAAGTATATAGAGGACCTGATATATAATAATTGTTCAATACATGGTTGCCATAATTATTCTGCCCTGCTTTAGAGTTTCAGGAGAGACGTGTCTTTACTTTTCTATTCACCTGACCTCCCCCAAACCAATAGAGGAGTACCACTCTTTAAACCAAATGGTGTATTATCTTTAAACCAAATGAGTACTCTTGCTTCCTTGCAAATATTTATGTTTTTCTTCCCCCCCTTTTTTGTATAATGCAGTATAGTAAATATTTCTATGATAGATTTTTAAAAGTTCATCTGAAGGTGGATATTTGCGATTTAGAAACTTTTCCCCTATGTCTTCAGGTAGCCAGTTAAGACAGACAGCTATTATAAGAAGGGCATAAATCATAATTGCTACCCATAACTTTTTAAAATTTCCTCCAGATGCTTTATGACATAGTTAAAGGGAATGTACTGTAACAATATTTCTCAAACTTCAGTCACTTGAGTACATTTTTCACAATTTAGGCCCTATTTACTTATCTATTATTTCCTTAATATAGTCTTGATTCAACTTAATGTAAAATGTATTTTAAAGGAAAACTTTATATTTCATAAATGAAGAACACTATTTTTTCCAATACATATTAAAATAAATGGGCAGTTATTCAAATATTTGTGCTTCCTGAGATATCTGTGATAATTAGCAAAAGTTATCTACAATTTTTTGGATAATATGTTTTAAAAGTCAAGTGCTATTTTGGCCAATTGGTAGTTTATTTAATAAATACTTGTTGAGCCAGGTGCTTTCTAGGCATTTGGAGTACCTCCAAAACATACCAAAACATACCAAAACTCTCTGTACTCAAAGAGCTTACATTCTGTGTAGATCACATATTATAACATTCTTAAGACTCCAAACAGCTCTCCCCACCTCCTACTCCTATTCTATGAATACAACTAGGCCAGTTCTCACTCACTATTTATATACATTAAAGATTTTTTTCTTCTTTTAAAGAATGTTTAGAAATTCTCACTCGTTTTAAGTATCAGAATTACTATCACATTCATTGTGTTCTGGGAAATTCTCATAGGTGAACTCAGTTCATGGATTCAAATGTCTTTTAAACATTATGCTATGCAAGAAGCGAAACAACAGTTTGTTGAATATGATAAAAACAGTGATGGTAGTGTGTCGTGGGATGAATACAATATTCAGATGTATGATCGCGTAATCGACTTTGATGAGAACACTGCTCTGGATGATACAGAAGAGGAGTCTTTTAGGCAGGTGAGTACAAGTGCACAAGCTTTTGATCATATCAGTTCACTTTACCTTCCTGCATGAGTGAGCACAAGAGCCTGAGGTCATAGATTGATTGCTTTGTTCTCTAGGCAATCACCTGTTTCACTTCAGTGGTCATTTTGATGGTTTCCTTTCTAGCCAGATTTAGGACTCTTATTCTGGACTACTTCAGTTATCCTTGCATCTGTATTTCTCAGCTGCATCATTTGTCCTCATTTCCAGGGTTGCTTTTTTAGTGTATTTTGAATATGTATCTCAATATTTTATTTTTTTTTGTTATTGAACAATTGGTTTTATTATTATATTAAGAAGACTGTAGAGGCCTATTCCCATTTTTAAGCACATAGTTTTATATAAAATAACTAAAATTTTTTTAAATTGTGGTAAGGTACACATAACAAAATTTACATTTTAACTACTTTTAAGTGTGCAGTTCAGTATTGTTTAGTACATTCACATTGTTAGGCAACCACCACTCGACTTTCTGTCTCTGAATTCAACTATTCAGGGTACCTCGTATAAGTGGAATCATAACATTTTTGTGTGTGTGTGACTAGCTTATTTAACTTAACGTTCTCAAGTTTCGTCCATGTTGTAGTATGTGTTGGAATTTCCTTTTAAAGATAATATTCCATTAATATTTATATATCACATTTTGTTTATCCATTCATCAATCAATGGACAGTTGAGTTGCTTCAGCTTTTTGGCTGTTGTGAGTAATGTTGCTGTGAACGTGGGTGTACAAATATGTCTTCGTGGCCCTGCCTTTAATTCTTTTGGGTATATATCCAGAAGTGGAATTGCTAGATCATATGGTAATTCTATTTTTAATTTTCTGAGGAACTACAATACTGTCTTCTATAGTGGCTGTACCATTTAAAATAACTTATTTTTGAAGATTCAGTATCACTATGAGTTCTGTTGTGTCTCATTGTTTAATTTGTTGAAATATATTTCTTAAGCAAAGTTGAGGAAGACAATATTTAGGAATCACTAGGAACTTTTAAAGACTTTTTACTTAGTAATTACTAGGAACTTTTTAAGACAAATTACTATAAGCTTGAGAAATTACTATTTCAAATACTGTTGTACTTCAGAGGTAATTTTAAAGACTTTTTTTTTTTTTGCGGTACGTGGGCCTCTCACTGTTGTGGCCTCTCCTGTTGCGGAGCACAGGCTCGGGGCGCGCAGGCTCAGTGGCCATGGCTCATGGGCCAAGCCGCTCCGCGACATGTGGAATCTTCCCGGACCGGGGCACGAACCTGTGTTCCCTGCATAGGCAGGCGGACTCTCAACCACTGCGCCACCAGAGGAGCCGTAAAGACTTTTTTTAAAAGAGTTTTTTGTATGTGGAAAAAATAAAACCAAACACCTTGTTGCAAATGTGTGTCCCAAAATATTAATCAAGGGTGCTTGGAAAACATTTGAGGCTCCTCTATTCCTTAACCTACCTATCCCATTATTAGTATCTACCTTTTAGTTTTTACCATGGCCATATTTTATCAGTGTATATGCTATTTATTATAGAATCATATTGTCCACTTGAACTCTGTAGGCCATCACTAACTCAAAATTGGTTGTTTCTCTGCTAATGATTATGCATATGCTATGCATATACCACTGGTTTGGAGGTTAAGAGCTCCAGCTTTGGAGCCAGTCTGCTTGGCTTCACATTCAGGCAGACCACTTAACAGTGGTGCAGCTTTAGGTTAAGTCAGACCTCCTTATGCCTCAGTTTCCTCATATCTAAAAATGGGAATGATAATAGTATGGAGAAACAGTAATAAATATTGAGAGTAGCATTTGGACTGGTAAACTCTTCTATGTTGATTTGAAAGAATACTGTTGAAGAAAGCAGGTGTGATTCACATGTTTATCTTTAATATTTATATACAATCAGCTTTTGAAAGTTGTTTAAGCATTTGTTAACTATATCAGCTTTAGATTAGTTAGGATTTAATATATAGGGGAAAAATGTCTTTGCTCCTTTTTTTCTCCTTATTTGGGTCTTCATCTTACAGCAGACTGAAAAGAGTGCAAATCAGTCTTTTCACTACTTAGTGCTAAAAAGAAAACAAATGATAATAATGAGATCTGGGATTTGTCTACTAGTTATTCTCCTTTACTATAGGAATTAACTCATCTTAAAAGCATCATTTGCATTCCAAGACTTTTCTAAAACCAGACCATGGTATGATATTATGACTTCCCTTCCAGAGAATAATACAGAAGTTAAATACAGTATTTTAAAATCTTACTAGAATTAGATTCTGTCCTTTTTTTTTTTTTTCACTCAAAAGATTCAATTAGCATCCCATCAAAAGTGAGAAACGTGTGTGGTTTTTAAAATCTGTATTCTTTTGGGGGTTAGGGGTGTGGGATGAAATAATACATGATGTTGAGGAGAAAATCTTCACTTTGAAGAGGTACATGACTTGTTAATATAAAGTATTTATGAACAGTTTTTCTTTTAAAAGACGTCTGGTTCTAATGCTATGTTCCCCACCCAGGTACTCAGTACATGTTGATTATAAGACTCTACTTTTAAAGAATGAATTAGATGGACCTTAATAGCCTAAAGGAATTTATGGATTCCTAAAATGAACACTTCTCAATGGGAGTCCTAATGGTTATTCTCTGACAACACAGGAATATGTCTCTGCATGAAGTTCTATTTATAATACTTTATTAGATTTTTATATATATAGATATAACCCACTAAAAGTGGATGTGGGGTGTAAAGATGAACCCAGACACAGCTGCATTATTATTCAAAATAAAAAATCAAGGATGAAGAATGAATCGGTCTTAATCGAAGTAACAGACTAAACATTATACCATAAAATAATCATGAAAAGTAATTGGATATCTAAATAAAATAAAATGTTTCTATATGGAAGCCTAATAATAAACAAAAATCAACTTGATACCTGAATTTTATCTTATTTTTGATGTTTCATATAGAGAATAGAGATAGCCTGGAAGAATGACCCTCTCAGGCAGTGAAATGTCTGAAAAAGCATTTCTTTATGATCTGATGAACAAGTATAGTCAGCACTTTTAAGCAGGATAATTAAAGTTTGAGGACCAACCTGGCAGAAGCTCAATTGCTCTAACTTCTAAAGCCAGCTGCTGAATGTGCATGTATAAGCAACATTTATTTATATAAGATATTATCTTGCATGTGGTTAATCAGAATAAGACCTAGGCTTTTTTTCTGGTATCACAGGTTACATATTTCCTCATGTAAAATTTTTAGTCTACCAAAAGATGGCAGTTTTGTTCTTCACAAGTTTCTATTACAATATAAACTAAACGAGTATGGTAGTTTCTATCTTTTTACTACTGTGTATAGTACTTCCTACTCTCGACTAAAACACAAGGTCTTTATACAGAAGAGAAAAGTGTTGAGGTTTTATGAAACTGATAGTCTTTTGTCGTTCTCTTTTAGAAATTTGCCACTTTGAAAAACGTCTTTCAGTGTATTGGCTTCTTTAATATGAGTCTCTTAAATTGTGTTCCTCAAATGACTAAAACTTTAAAAAATCACATTATTTCATTTTATTTTTAAAACTGAGAAATGTAAACCAGAAAATACCTTTTTTTTCTTTTTTTTTTTTAAAGAAATCTTAGCTGTTGAAAGAGATCCTTTCTTTCCATAGGCAAATTTGGCCAAATTCCGCTCCCTCTGCTGAAACGTGGACCTCTTGCTCTGAATTGGAGGGTTCTTTCATAAGGAAATCTAAGCACTTAGTATTTTGAATAGTGATTTATTCAAAAAGAACTTGATTGACTCAACAAAATACCTCAAGTTCTTATTTTTCTACTTTTCCCCATGTTAAACCTGCACATAACATGTAAATTATTTGGTCTAATTATTTAAAATTATGAAACGTTAAGTTAAAACAGCTATTTGGAAACAGTGTTTTCCCCCTGTCGTGATTGGGTGGATATAACTGGCTAGTGGAATCTGGATGTTTAAAAGACAAATTCTTTGGGGAAAGAAATGAGCCTCTCCACTGTAAATCAATCATCGTAAAAGAACTAGTGTTTCAGTAAATGACTGCTACCTAACCTCTAGTATTCCAAAAAACCGAAAAGAGTATTTCTTTTCAACAGTGAATCACATAAGTTAAAAGCTTCTAAAATATTTGAAATTGTACTTTTTCAAAAATGTGCAGTTTAATACACTTAAGTTTATAGAAAGTTATTCCCAGAAATTCTCAAAATAGAATTTATGCAGGATTAGCAATATGCCACTATTGGCTTCCAAGGCTCTTAATCACAGAATTACCTTTGAGAAATTCATTAAAAGCAGCCTTGTCCCTAATAGCTGCTACTTCTTGATTTCCTATCAGAGTGTACTTGGGGGAAAAAAAGGAAGATGGGTGTGAGAAAGTAGAAAAGGGTATGATTGTTTAACCTCGACCTCAAGATAGGCCCTTTTCAGCTTTTGATGTGTTTTATCTGGACATACAGAATTAGCACTGTAAAGAGCCTACAGAGAGTAGACTTCCAAATATTATGTACATTTATCAAAAGTATTCTCATTAAAGGACTATTTTTTGAAACCTGTTAACCTGTTTTTGAAAAGTCATTTTGAAGACCAGAAATAGTTAGAAATAGACATACCAAGAATTAATACATAGTCTAAATTTATTGCTTTGGGGACATTAAAAAAATTATTGAGATTGTTAAAGAAGATAGTGTGTAGTACTGTAGAAAGAACAGGGAGGATCCAAGTTCAACATATTTTAGCTGTTTTCCTGACATCCCTTTCAACAAATCATTTTAATCTCAGTTTTTCTATCAATAATAGTAATATGTAACATTTGTTTAATACCTAATACTTAAGGTTTCTAATTGCTTGATAGGAATTCTCATCCCAGTTGCTTAACAGAGATTTTTTTCTTATTTATTATAAATTGTTCAATTTATTTAAAAAAAAAAACAAAACAGTTCACCCATTTCTGTCACCTCCCCACCTCTGGCAACCACCAGTCTGCTCTCTGTATCTTGAGCTTGGTTTGGGGGGAGTTTTTTGTTTGTTTGTTTTTAGATTCCACATATAAGAGATCATACAGTATTTGTCTTTCTCTGACTTATTTCACTTAGCATAATGCCCTCAAGGTACATCCATATTGTCTCAGATGGCAAGATTTTATTCTTTTTTATGGCTGAATAATAAATCCCATACATTCGAATGAGTTCCATTCGTAAGTCCGATTTGTTTTGTTCGTTAAGTCCAACAAAGTTAGCCTGGGTACCCAACTAACACAATCGACTATATAGTACTGTACTGTAATAGGTTTATAATATTTTTCACACAAATAATAGATAAACACAAACAAGAGAACATTTTTAATCTTACAGTACAGTACCTTGAAAAGTACAGTAGTACAGTACAACAGCTGGCATACAGCTGGCATCGAGTGAACAGGCAAGAAGAGTTACTTACTGGAGGAGGGAGAGGAGGTGGGAGATGGTAGAGCTGAAGGATCGTCAGCAATAGGAGATGGAGGGCAAGCTGCAATTTCACTCACGCCTGACGCTGATGCCACAGGTTCTGGTTGCTTTCTGGATTCAATTCTATCTACCGTCTTGAAAAAACGATCCAGTGATATCTGGGTAGTAGCTCTTTCTTTCTTGTCACAGATGACACGGTAGCACTGGGTTGCATTCTGAATGGCTACTGCAACCTTCGTGTACCATTCTACGTTTGGGTCCTGTGCCTCGAAAAGTAACAGTGCCTCCTCAAATAAAGAAAATCCCCTTGCCATTTCCTGTATCGTGAATCTCTTCAGTTCTTTAGTTACTTCTTCTTTTTGTCTCTCTTCATCCTTTCTCTGGGCCTCCAATTCCATCTTTTCGCCTCGTTCCACTCTCTCAATTATTTTCACTTTTGTTTCCATTGTTATCGCTTGGTGCTTCTTAGCAGTACCAGCTACATTACCACTGCTTTTACGCTTGCTTCCGGACATCCTGGGCTTGAAATAAAGATACTGTACTACTGTACTGTATACAGTATTGTACAATAAAGTACACAAAAGCACAACCACTTGTAGAGGATGCACGCATGTGACAGTGTATGCCCGTCATGTAAACTAACTTACGTGATTGGACATACTATATATTGGCTATTGTAAATAATGCTGCAGTGAACATAGAGGCTCATATATCTTTTTGAGTTAGTGTTTTCATCTTCTTTGCATGAGTACCCAGAAGTGGAATTCCTGGATCAGATGGTAGTTCTATTTTTAATTTTTTGAGGAATCTCTATACTGTTTTCCGTAGTAGCTGCATCAATTTACATTCCCACCAACAGTGCACAAGAGTTCTCTTTTCTCCATATCCTTACCAACACCTGTTATTTCTTGTCTTTTTTGTAACAGCCAGGTGTGGTATCTCATTGTGGTTTTGATTTGCATTTCCCTGATTTATGATGTTGAGCATCTTTTCATTTACCTGTTGGCCATCTGTATGTATTTGGAAAATGTCTATTCAGATCTGCCCATTTTTTAGTTGGACTGTTTGGGTTTTTTTCTGTTGAGTTGTACAAGTTTTTTATATATTTTGGATATCAGCCTCTTATCATATATATGATTGGCAAATATTTTCTCCCATTCAGTAGCTTTCATTTTATTGATGGTTTCTTTTGCTGTGCAGAAGCCTTTTAGTTTGATGTAGTCCCACTTGTTTATTTTTGCTTTTGGTGTCAGATTATCCCAGTTGTATAGGTGAGGAGACCAGAGAGGTTAAGCAATTTGCCCTAAGTAATAAGCTAGTGAGTGGCATTGCTGGAATTCAGATCTGAGTTTCTCTGACTCTAGAGCCTGTGTCTCTGTACTGCTTCTAATAAATGTTTGTTATCTGCCCAACTTACCTTCAGAGGGATGATGTGAAGATAAAATATGATAATGGGTGTAAATGTACTTTAGATTTCACATAGTTGTATTTTTCAAAGTATTTTTAATGATGTTATGGTATGGATGAGACCTTTAAACGTGTTCAATATTTAATTTTCAAAGCTTCATTTAAAAGACAAGAAGAGATTTGAAAAAGCTAACCAGGATTCAGGTCCTGGTTTGAATCTTGAAGAATTTATTGCTTTTGAGCATCCTGAAGAAGTTGATTACATGACGGTAAGGAAGAAACATTTCAAGATGACTATTGAATGACCACAACTTTAAAACTTGCTTTTACAAAGTAATTAAAATGAATTGTATGGCAAACAGAATTTTGAGAGACAGGAAGATCTAGTTTTCCCTGCTTAAGATAAGGAGTGGGAAGAAGGAGGTTTTCTGGTGGGGTGGGGTGGGGTGTGCTTATTGGGAGGAAGAAGGTAAGGAATGAGTTTTCTTTAATCTCTGTAACATATATGAGCATCAGTCTTTCCCTGGCTAGTTTCTGTTTCATAACCACATTATCTTCAGTGCCTTCCTTGTCTTTTTGTAGTTTTCCGACTTTCCTCTGGTGTTTCAGTATTAGTAACACTAGAACTTCCTATTTAGTTTACAGCATCACTTGTGAAAACTTTTGGTCTGGGAAAATGTATCACATTTGGATCCCCTTTCATAGGGTGTGTGGGGATAGGGTAGGGAGTGCAGCTGCTAATGACTAATGATGTTTTTGCAACTTTAGGCATAATGAGTCCTCTCATCCCTTTAGTGCTTAAAAGAAGTACCAGCTCTTCAAAATTTTGTTGGACTCTAGGTTTAATTTAACACTGATTAAGTCCCTCCTATGACTTGATAAGCTTCTTGAGAACAGAAACTATCGTATTGGAGGGTAAAGATTAATATAAGACATGGCTTTTAAAAAATAGGCTAAACATTTATATTGAGGTCTGTTGCCTGGCATCAGCCTCCAGCCATGTGGCTTAGTTCCCTGGACATTTCAGGGAGGGGAGATGTAGCTTTTTGTTTAATGGGTCATGGTCAGATGCTGCTACCTTGTTAGACAGGCTGCAGATATGTTTTTCATGACCTAGTTTAAGAACATTGGCACAATTTGTTTAATTAGGGCCAATTAGGGCCAAAAATTGAGCCCCCTAGCATGGTAGGCAGAGGATGTTGGATCTTGATTGAGGAATAAGGAACAGTTGAAGACTGAGGAGGGAAATGACCAATGAAAGCAATGAAATAATTTAGGCAGTATATGTTATGGCCCCGGAATACAAGGTGGCAATGGAATGAATTAGACTTGACCAACATTTTGAAGAAAGCATAGACAGGAATGTTGACTGACTAAGCACGGGAAGGGAGGGGGGCAAGAGTCAGAGATGACTGTGAGGTTTGGGGCTGGCGTAACAATGAAAGCCCATTGCAGAATGGGGTGTGTCAGTATGGGGAAGTATGTTCTTTGTGCTGAGTTGGCCTTGATGGCAGCATATAAGGGTGTGTGACCATAAATTGGTGTCTCATTCAGAGCGGCTTCATTAATTCCTATTTACCTTAATTGCTTTTGCGTATCCCTTTTTCCCTTTAAGGATATGTTTGATATAGGAAAAGGCAGGAGTACAAGATCAACTAAGTGATTCTACGTTGGATTAAAATTTGGAATTTAAAGATATTTTCATTCACGTAGTTCCAAAAATTATTTTAACCAAGGCAACATTATTGTAATAAGTCTACTGTTTCCCAAGAGGATTACTTGAATGGAGGAATAATCATTTCGATCAGTGATTCTTTCACTGGGTCACAGACTTCTTAAAAAATATGATGCAAACTATTGTTTCCCAAGAGGATTACTTGAATGGAGGAATAAGCATTTTGATCAGTGATTCTTTTACTGGGTCACAGACTCCTTAAAAAATATGATGCAAACTGTATACTGTGTCCCAGAAAAATCCTATGTATGTCCATGCTCATACACGTGAAGTATTGGATTATAATTTCAAGAGATTCTCAGGTCCTCTCTCTAAAACCAATCTTTGGATATCCAGGTTAAGATGCCCTGGTTTCTATATATAAAATCTGTAATATTTGATTTTTAAAAACGCCAACAACTTGTATTTCAGTGTTATTTCATACAGATGTAGATAAAGCCCCTGGGTTTGACTAGAATGGTAGACTTTTGAGAATACATTTCATTATAGTTGTGATGCTAGAATCCAGATTGAAAGGTATTTGGGTGGCAGTAGGTAATGAGGAAACGAGAACAGAAAGGTATAACCTATGACAGGAAAAGAAAAACCAGGATGGTGGCTAAAGAGTGCAGCATAGTCATTGGGGACTTGAATGTTTTTAAAGGCATAGAAGAAGGAGCTAGTGGAAAAGAGACTGGAGCCTTGGGAGAGGCTGGAGTTAAGAGTGAAAGAAAGCACTCAGGAAATGGGGTAGTATGGGATCTAGGAAGACAGCTGAGGGCTTCACCCTAGAGAAGAGGGGGAGAGAGCTTTAACTGCTGAGATCAAAGGCCTAAAATGATGAGAGGAAAAGGCATATATAGAGGTAATTAAAGGTGAGGATGCAATGCTGGGAAACAAGGAAGCATTTCAGAAGACCTGTACCATGTTTAGAAAAACAGGAGGGTCTTTGTCAAGAGTGTATTGGAGAGAGTTAGGGTGAGGCCCAAGGAAAATGGAGGTTTCAAAAAACAGCTGTAGAGTGTATGTTAGGGAAAGTGAGGCAGAGATAGACTTCGAAGCTGCAGTGAGACCCCGCCAAAATGGCAAATTAATTTACAAGGACTAGTTTCTATTTTTGTATCTTTCTCTGATTCTGGAATAAAGGAGAAAGTGAAGTGAGTCTGTTGTACTAGATGGGGATTGGCATAATACGAAGAGGGTACAAGGGGATATAGGAATATAATAAGGGAAGTACTGAAGCAGCTGGCCATTAAATGGGTCATCTTGGGTCAAGTATAACGAGAAAGGGTGTGGTCTCTGGGTCAGAGGGGAGTGGTTGGTAAGAAGCCTTGGTAAGCGTGAGGAACAGATTTGGGGGCATCTGGTGTGGATAGGGTAGATAGGTAGAAGAAGAAGCAGGGAAGTTGAGGTTTTATAGGGGACTGCCCCATTTCAGGTCTGGGGGTAGAACAGCAGCTCTATTCAAAGACATCTGAGACAACGGTTCTTTTGGGGTTGTTAATAGATTTGAGGGAAAGTGGAATTAAAGAACACAAAGGTAGTAAGATACGTCATTCTTCAGAAGGAGAGTAATGTGCAGAAAATAGGAGTGTGAGTTTAGTGCCGAGGTTGTTCAGGAGGGTGCAGTGGAGTGCTCAATAATAGAAACTTAAGGATGTTGAATTTTAAGCTACTTAATATTTGGGGTTTTATTCCTGCTTCTAAATTCCAATGTTTAGAAAGGTTGTCTTGCAAGTATGGACAACCAAAATAATTATTCCTAAATAAGTTCTGTAGTAGCATTGATTCAGATGGTGGTGGGATTGAAACTTTTGTGACTAATTTTTTTTGTGTGTGTGTGTGTGTGTGTGAACGGACATGCAATAGGAATTTGTCATTCAAGAGGCTTTAGAAGAACATGACAAAAATGGTGATGGATTTGTTAGTTTGGAAGAATTTCTTGGTGACTACAGGCGGGACCCAAGTAAGTAGCTTGGGGATGTGTGGAAGGGGGTGGGGAAGAAGAAAGAAATTGAAAGACAGTCTTGCTCATTGAGAGTTCTGTTTGACAGAGGAAAATGGAAGAAGAACTAGGCCTGATTCCTTCTTGTTCTGCCAAGTTTAGTAAAATACAAGGGAAACAAAGGAACTTAAAGCTTATCTGAGAATGCTGTTTTTACTCACTTTTAGTTCCACATCTAGATCCAAGCATTTTTATTCCTTTTCAAACAAATACAATGTAATCATTAATCCAAATGGGTGAGGAAGTAAAGGTTGATATTTTTAAATAGACTTCTGTACCCTTGCATGTAGATCTTGAAAGAGAAGAAAATATAGAATCCTATAAATACTGGAGTAAGACTGGAAGGTGGCTTACTGAGTGTTTGAAATTTGAGGAGTTTTTAAATGCAGCTTTTTCTGAAAGCAGCTGTCTTTTCAGAATTGTTGCTTAAAAGCATCACTTATTGTGAATGTCACTTTAAAATTACACATGGCATTGCTTTGTAAGAGCACGCAGGAAGCTTTAGTCACATGATGTACGTAAAAACATTACCTAGCTCAAACTTGGGAAAATTGTATCCGAACAAGCAGCAGCAGTTACCAAAATTACTAGTTTGTGATAATAAGCAACAATTTTAAAACTCTGAGTATCACTTTTGAAAATTACTATAGAGTTTATACTTATTTCAGGACTTTTCAGTTAAGTACCTCTGTTTCTTTGGGCCTCCTTTATTTGGTGAGCTTTAATTCATTTCCTTTATTCTAGGGGTATACCAAACTTATTGGATACATGTGATATTCTTGCATGTGCATGTTTATGTTCTTGGGGTTTTTTTTAATATATTAAGCAGCAAATGAAGATCCAGAGTGGATACTCGTTGAGAAAGATAGATTCCTGAATGATTATGACAAAGATGCTGACGGCAGGCTTGATCCCCAAGAGCTGTTGTCTTGGGTAGTACCCAACAATCAAGGCATTGCACAAGAAGAGGTAAGTGTTACGGAATTACTCTCTCATCCCCAAATTGGTGGTACTGGTAGTAAAGGAAATTCAAAATCTTAAGCCAAAGAAAGAAGTAGTGGAGTTATTTATTTAGGAATAATGCATTGCTATTTATTGATTTAAATCTATGATCTGTTTTAGATTTTCAAGGAGACAAAGAAGTTAAGATTGTATCATGTATTAATCTGATAGCACAATAGAATAATAAAAATTTGTATTTACCTATAGGGGCTCAAAATGAGTTATATTAATTTTGCTTTACTTTGAGATATCCTGAATTGGATTTGAGTTGGGAGGAGGCAGAACCCAGCAGAAATTAAGGAAGGAGGTAATGAGAGACTCCGTAGACAGACCTGGTCACAATGGTTAATATTTTTAGATACTTAGACAATAATGAGTACTTGGCATACCTGAATGGTTTTGACAAATCAAATCACATTAAAATGTGAACATCTTGCTGAAAATGCTTATTACACTTGACACCTTTTTGTTTTGTTTTATTTTAAAGGCTCTTCATCTAATTGATGAAGTGGATTTGAATAGTGACAGAAAGCTGTCTGAAGCAGAGATTCTGGAGAACCAGGACCTGTTTCTTACCAGCGAAGCCACAGATTATGGCAGACAGCTTCAGGATGAATATTTCTATC
The DNA here is from genome assembly GCF_964374135.1 of Grampus griseus. NCBI lineage: Eukaryota > Metazoa > Chordata > Mammalia > Artiodactyla > Delphinidae > Grampus > Grampus griseus. Next base: position 118,460,114 of record NC_139018.1, on the reverse strand, counting down.
ATGATGAGCTTTAATCCCTGGGTATATCTGAGTAGAGTACTGGCTCCTTTTATAGTTTGTTACCAGCTTTACTTTTGTGATAAAATGTTGATGTTATATTTTACATTCTTACATCTTACCACAGTCAAGATTAATGTACATTAAAATTTTGGCCTTTTAGAAGAAACGTAAAAAAAAACCTGATATTTATTTCAAAACATACTGAAGAAATGAAACAATATTGTGCCATATGACAACATAGTCTTTCCTAAATATTCCATTTGTTTAGTACTGTATTATGGAATATTTGAGTTCTGTTTCCATACTTGAAAAAATGGAGGATTCTAGAGATGGCTGAACAATATTATTTAAGTAGTATATGACTGAGCTATCAATTTTTGTTTTAAGTAGATTTAATTTGGGAACTGACAGAAGGACATTGTGTTTAGTTTTAGCATTTTTGTTTTAAAACCTTTAAAGGAACCTTAGAAAGACTTATGCCTCACATGTTAATGTTGAGAAGTTCTGCTTAATTTTAAAATGGTTTCTATAAAAGGTTTTATTGTATGAAATAGAACTTTATATTTTTGCATATGTATAGATAGTAATTATATTTAATGTGTAACTATAGCATTATGGTGAGTGGAATTTGACATTGTCCAGAACTCTTTTCTTTTTTTTGACTGATTAAAAATGAAATGTCCTATCTTTTTACATGTGTGTTTGTTTTTCTTTAATCTTTCACGTAAACCTTGAATTTAGCAAAAGTTTTGTTGTATTATACATTACTTCACCTCATCCATTCCTGTATTTTATTTGGGGAGTGAATGTTCTCAAAACTCTGTTAAATTATATTCTTGCTGCATATTCTTATTTTGCCTTTTTTTTTTCTAGATAAAAGAATCATATTATAATTGAATGTGGACCTGACACATTTCAGTTGCTATTGTGGCAAATGTGGTCTTGCTATTTGGGGCTAGAAATAATCATAAGAACTACACAGGTTGAAATCACCAGTAGAGCTGGTTAGTTATCAGCAGTAGAGCTCAAGATCAGTCATAATGAAATTAAAATCATACTTGATAAGCATTTGTCCACACCTAAATGGTCAGTTTTAACCTTATTCAGGAAGTCAACTTAGTACCTTTGTGGGGAGTAAGAAAAGTGAGAAGGTGAGAAATTCATTTTTTCATAGCTTTGACTCACAGATAGTTTTTCTTTCTGTTTTCTTAAATTACTTTTATTTGTGGGTGACGAGGTCAGCTATGCATTCTATTAATCTTTTCCCAATCTAAAGTTGTCTCCTTTATAGCACACACAGCACTGGAGGGCTCAGCCAGTCTTTATGAGTTACTAGAGAAAATCTGAAGCCCTTTTCTAATAGAATTAACTGCATCAGCTTACCTTTCTACTGCTCCCACCTCTGCTGATGTGAGTCGCGAATGCAAATTGTAACCTCTCACACTTTAGTGATAGCTTGCTTACCCTGGTATCTAAAGTACATGGTTTTCATTTTAACTTACACAATACCTGTCTGGCCTTTTAAGAATTAAAGATATACCATTATCACTCATCTGCTACTTGTCAGACTTATTGAAGTTGGGATATTTGGAATAACCAGTTTGATTAGCATGCTAACCATTTGTTTTTCTCACTAGATTCTCCAAAATCTATACCAGAATTGTTAGATCATTGGATATGGCTTTTATTTTTAATCTTAATGAGTTAAGAGTTAGCATTCTACATTGTCTTGATTTCATGCAGATATAAGAATTTTGGTGACATTATTAGCGGTCACAAGTATCTGTACTCCTTTAGTTCCTGGCATAAAGAAAATTACACTTTCCAGCCCCCATGTGGGTGAGCAAGGGCTAGTTCTGACCAGTTAAATGTGAGTAGAAATAGTATGTGTCACTCCCAGACCAGGCCAGTGACAAACCTTTGCCATGGCATTGTAGAGGATGCCTCACTTGAAATGGTGAAGCCACAAGATCAAAATAGTCTTGATTTCTGAGTGATCACATGGAGGTCAGTTGGACCATCAGTGGACTTTGCATGATCAAAAAATAGACTTTTATTATGTTAAGCTACTAAGATTTTGGTGTGTTTTTTGGTTTTTTGTTTTTTAAACTACAGCAGAGCCCAGCCTATCCTTACTGAGTGAAGATTTAGTATTAAACAATTGGCTTTTATAAGCATATGGAGAAGAATCATCATCTACTTGAACGGAGTTTCTATATCTTCTGCTAATTCAAAATAGAAAAGTTTATTTTTAAGGCTTTTATTTGGATTTAAATTTTAAATAAGCCTCTTTAAAAATAAAACTTTAGGGCTTCCCTGGTGACGCAGTGGTTGAGAGTCCGCCTGCCGATGCAGGGGACACGGGTTCGTGCCCCGGTCCGGGAAGATCTCACATGCCGCGGAGCAGCTGGGCCCGTGAGCCATGGCCGCTGAGCCTGCGCGTCCGGAGCCTGTGCTCCGCAACGGGAGAGGCCACAACAGTGAGAGGCCCACGTACCGCGCAAAAAAAAAAAAAAAAAAAAAAAAAAAAAAAATTTAATAGAATTAGGATAATTTGAATTTATTCTTATGGAATGAGAGTAAAGATAGAATGAGGCTTTTTGAATAAGCTAATTCTGGCTGAAGGACTTAATTACTTCCATTGTTTGACTTCAGGTACTACTTCAAAATGGAAAAGTTGGCAGTATTTGCACGAATCAGTTCATATGTGGTTCTGATTGGGCAAATATACAGGACAGAAAATGACTTTCTAGTTTGTGGTATGAACTTAAAGGAAGCCAGGACATTCATAGTAAAAAGCCATGATATCATGTTTGCCTTACTTATCAGTTCTTTCCTTTGCAGTTTTGTTTTTTTTTTAAACAGACCTTATTTTTCGAGCAGTCTTAGATTCACAGCAAAATTGAGCAAAAAGGTAGTTATTTCTCATACGCTCTGCTCTTTGCATATGCACAGCCCCCTCCACTATCAAAATCCTGCACCGGAGTGGTATATTTGTTACAATTGATGAGCCTACATTGACACATTATTATCACCCAAAGGCCACAGTTTACATTAGGATTCACTCTTGGCCTTGTACATTCTGTGGGTTTGGACAAATGTATAATGACGAATCCACCTTTATACAGAGTAGTTTCACTGCCCTAAAATCCTCTGTGCTCTGCCTTTATTCATTCCTCCTGCACCAAACCCCTGGCAAACACTAAACTTACTGTCTCCTTAGTTTTGCCTTTTCCAGAACATCGTATAGTTGGAATTATACAATATATAGCCTTTTAAGGTTACTTTGCAGTTTTGAATGTACACCATTGTTGCTCTAGGTTTTTGTGTTACCATATTTCCTTTTAAGTGAGAAATTTCTACTTAAACTTCCATAAGATCTTTTCAACTTTGGAAAATGATTTGGGAAAGCCAGTAAGAGTCGAACTTTTGAAACAAGTATAACAACTAGTGTGCTTCATTTCAACATTGAGTTTTTGTCTAATATTTGGCCAGATTTCCTGGCTGCTATGAAATTTTTTACAACTGATATCAGTGAGTAGCTCAACTACTTAAGAGCCACCAGAACAGCTACTAAAATGTCTCAATTTGATTTGGAAAAAAAGACAATTCAAGTATAGAGGAAAACAATTATGGTGAAATACCTAGAGTTCGCCATATCTTTATTTCAAATTAACTAAAATTCATGAGCTGTCGAAAGTAAACCACTTGAATTTATAAAACTTTAAAAATGGTTAAAGAGATTGTTTAAAAATCACATAGCCTTTAGTCTTGGTTTTATGTACCCTAGACGAAAAAAATCATCCTAGTTCTGTTTTGTTCTACAAAGATATTTTTCTTTTCTTCTGAGGCCAGGATCCAATGAACGTAAAGCATCATTCTTTTGCTGTGTAGTACCATTAGCAGTGATTGGTAACACAGGTAAAGAGACCATCTCACTACAAGGATACACTAAAAGCATGAACAAAGGTGTTTTTTGTGCCTGCTGCTGGCCTGCCTGAATTGATGTTTCGTTGTTCTGTCTAACAACAAATGACCTCATACAAGTGATTGATTTTGTAACAGTACTCTGTAATAAAAAAACTTGATTATATTTAATTGTAGACTTGCCTTCGTGGTGGTAAGGAAAGGGAAGCTGGGCTAAGCTGAGGCTGAGCTGTGACTAAGCTGTTTACACGTATTTCACCTCACCGGCATATAGCAATTAGTCTTCCACCTGTGCTCCTTCAGCCCTTCCTTTTTTTTTTTTTTTGCGGCACGCGGGCCTCTCACTGTTGTGGTCTCTCCCATTGCGGAGCACAGGCTCCGGACGCGCAGGCTCAGCGGCCATGGCTCATGCACGCGCCCAGCCGTTCCGCGGCATGTGGGATCTTCCCGAACCGGGGCACGAACCCGTGTCCTCTGCATCGGCAGGCGGACTCTCAACCACTGCGCCACCAGGGAAGCCCGCAGCCCTTCCACTTTTTAAACCCCAGCACCGCAGCAAAGCTCCTAACTCCCGAACAACCCACCAAAGCAAAACAGCAAATACTGCGAGCTTAGAAAAGAGATGAGGGTGATTTGTATTAATGCCACTTTCCTACTCAATTTAAAGGACATGATAAACATTTATTTATAAAATTTCCTGTATGACAAAGAGAAAAAATATAACAGTTTATCTGGAAATCAATGTGTTATCCTCCCTTAAAGTTAAAAGAATGGAATGTAAGTTTCTTGAGGACTGCAGCTGTATCTTTATCATTGTGTTTCCAGTGCCCAGTATGTGATTAGCACATAGTAGATATTTACTGAATGAAGTTACTAGTGACACAAGATGAGAGAAAGCTGACATAATATCAGTTTGTTTCAATGACTAATTTTTTAAATGTCTCAGCCTGTTCTTGCCTTGTGGTCTCTTTTTTAAAAAAAATTCTTTGGATGTTTAAATATATTTGTTTAAGTATCTTTGAGATTATTCTGTTAGTTCTAGGTGTACTCCCATTTGTCATTCCACTGACTCTCCCTCATTATGGTTTGCAAGTTTTGACTGAATTCACATTTAGTGAGAGCTGTTTGCATAGAGTCTCGTGTGTCCAAGGTTGTAGAAATGTCATTTGTTAGGTCCTGTGGGTTTTATCAGTTCTAGACAGGTTTCTGTGTTAAATTTCTTAGCCTGAAGTTTCTGTACCTCACAGTAGTGTGAATTTGGACTCCATATATCTGCATGGGCACAGTTTTGGTGTCTGAATTCTCATCAGTGACCTTATCTACCCACGATTGGCAGATACTGTACTTCCTTGTTCCTTTTTAGACCAGTGAGTGGGTTATTCTAGTCTTCATTTCAAAGAGAGCCTCCTTCATGGTCCTGGCCCGCTCCCCACTGTAGAAGCATCATCTCCTTTCCTTTTCTTTGGCGTTAAGACCTCAGCCCCAGTGGTTAAGGCCCATATTCAGGTGCCGTATGTGATTCTCCTGTGAACCATCGTGCCCTTGTTCATTCCTTCTTTGTTTTTATTCCTTCTTTGTTCTAGTACCTGGAGATTTCTCTTTCTTGCTCTTATACTCTGATTTATATTCTTAAATGTTTTGGATTGTATTTTGTCTAGCATTTAAGTTTGTTTGGAGCAGGATTTCAATCGCCATGATGACTAAGAAGCTTTACTGTTAATTTATAATGAAAGAGCTGGATTTTTAATGTGACTATAAGCTAGTAGCATAAAATAATGCAAAGTATATAATGCAATCTTAAATGCTTTAAAAATAAATGCAATGTGCAGATTGTGAGAAAAGTCCTACTGCTAGTTAGATCTCATTTGCATTTTATTTCTTAGACTTAGCCATGAGGTCTGAGCAAACCAGAGGCCAGTTGAGTCAACTAAATGACTAAACTGGAATTCTTAAAATTCCTTGAAAGAAGAATGAGGGGGACATATCAAAACGATGCTGGACTCAGCTTGTAGGGGTTCCCACTGGCCAAATATGGTATAATTTAAGCATCAAAATAAATCATGATAATAGATTATAACAGTCGAATAAAATAAAAATCTATGAGTCCATGGTGAAATAAAGTAATGAATTAAGAAATAAATGGGGGAGAAGGGAACGCTCTTCCATACAGTAGAATGCCAACTTATAAATGTAAAACAGTGCTGGAGTTAGAAAATCATCAAGGGATGCCAAAACTAGTAGGTGAAAGTTTGGTGAGGAACATTATATTTACAGTTTCAAAGTATCTTCACACAAATTACTTTTTTTTTTTTAATGTTGAGCCTTCTTTTAATTATTTTTATTTTTGGCTGTGTTGGGTCTTCGTTTCTGTGCAAGGGCTTCCTCCAGTTTTGGCAAGCGGGGGCCACTCTTCATCGCTGTGCACGGGCCTCTCACTGCTGTGGCCTGCCCTGTTGCAGAGCACAGGCTCCAGACGTGCAGGCTCAGTAGTTGTGGCTCACGGGCCCAGTTGCTCTGCGGCATGTGGGATCCTCCCAGAGCAGGGCTCGAACCCTCGTCCCCTGCATTAGCAGGCAGACTCTCAACCACCACGCCACCAGGGAAGCCCTCCTTTTTTATTATAAAGAGAAAGATAGTAACTATAGCTGAGAAACCTGGTGGACACCACCTTAACCAAGTAGTCCAAGTTAACATCACCAATACTGGAACAAACCAACATTGTGTTTCTGATATGGTCATTGAGGACACACCATCACTTTTGTGGTATTCCTGAAAAAATACAGCTGACCCTTGAACAACATGGACTTGAACTGCGGGGGTCCACTTACACATGGACTTTTTTCCCAGTAGTGAACACTACAGTACTACATGATCCGCTGTTGGTTGAATCCGGAGGTGCAGAGGAACCGCTGACAGAGAGGGCCGTGTGAAAATTATACTCAGATTTTCCACTGTGCAGAGAGTTGGCACCCCTAACCCCCCTCGTTGTTCAAGGGTCAACACTACATAGTCTGAATCTAACCACAGGAAACTCACAGAAACAAAGTGAGGGACATTCCACAAAATAGTTGACCTATGTTCTTCAAAAATGACAAGGTCAAGAAAGACAAAAAAGGCCAAAGAGCTCTTCTAGTTTAAAAGAGACTAAAAAACTATGACAGCTAGATACAGCTGTGATCCTGGACTGGATCCTGAAGAAAGGAAAAATAGGTATCAATGTTGTTAATGGAGCAATCCTGACATTTGAAAATGTTCTGTGGTTAATATTGTATCAATGATAAATGTCCTTATTTTGACAGTTGAACAGTGGGTATTTATGAGAATGTCCTTGTTCTTAGCAAAGTATTTTTAGAAGAGAAAGGAGTATGATGTCTGCAACTTACTTTCAAATAGTTCAGAAAAGAAAAAAGGTCTGTGTTCATGCATAGAGAGGAGGAGGGAGGGGAAAGAGAGAATAAGGATGCAAATGGGGCAAAATATAAACAGTTGGTGAATCTAAGTCAAAGTTATAATTTCAAACTTAAGAAGAGTTTCAAGAATACATCAAAATTTAAGAATTAGCCCTCTCCCTAAAATACCTTCTAACAATAGGATTGATTGTACACCATTCAGCAGCTGTTGGTTCTGCAGATGGATTTAATTAGGAGGTAATGGCAGGAAACCAGGTGGGTCATTTCAGAGTTTAGTGGGTAATGCCACCAATTGTATGAGATTGTCAGGTTGACTTTGAGAAGATCATTTTGGTTCTGGCGATAAAATGATCTAGAATAGGCACGTGTAGCAAAAGTGTAGGGCCACCAGAGTTCGTCTCTGCCTTTCTGAGTCCTAACCCCCATCCCATCCTCCTCCAGATACTCAGTATTCTGATGACCTCTTGTGCTCTCAATCCCTTCCTTCCCACTACTAACCTGCCTTGTAAATTTCCATACCCATCAATATTATCTTACCTGTTGGTTTCTGTCCCTACCCTCTTGAGAGCTTTTCAAACAGAAAAAATATTTTCTCTTTCAATTGTATTTGTATCACATGAAGTTTACATTATAACTGAACAGGTTGGCAGAAGAGAAAGGGACCAGAAACACTCTGGTGTACAGTGACTCTATTCAAAACTGCGTGAGAGAATAGAGTTCACCAATGATAGGGATAGGATAGTATCCTAGGCAAACAGGATCACAGGAGAGGAAACATCTAGTTTTGATGACAGAAACCTTGAATCCAAACCATTGCTGGCTCCAACTAGAGAAACTGGATCCCCTTTCCTGCTTGCTCACCTGGGTTGGCATTCCTATGGCAACACAGTGCAAACAGAAGCTCAAATATGGAGTTTACATAAGGTTTCTTGAGCATATGTCTCCTGATTGCAGCCTCCTGAAAAATGCTTTTTTTCTTTTGGTTTTCATGATGCCATGCTTTTCTAATTTTTCTCCTTCCTGTTTGATCACTACTTCTCAGACTCCTTTATTGGCTTTTCGTCCACCACCTGGGGTTTATCCATGGCTTTCTCTCTTTACACACTTTGCCCAGACTATTTCCACTACCCCCACAACTTGGAGAACTTTTCTGAGACTCCCAAATCCATATCTCAGTGTTGAAGGAGCCTGCACATCCATCTTTTGGCATATATGAATACTTGAGCTTTTCATGAGTTGAGAAGTCCTTGAAAATAGGCTCGTTATCTCATCTGTGAGGACTGTTTGCTTTGTGGGCCAGCAGTAAGAGGATATGGGGTAAATCCCTGTGGTGTTTGCAATGGAGCAAATGAGAGAGGTTGAAAAGGAGCTGGATCTCCCATATCAGGGGAAGTATGAAATGGGGTAGGCCCTTGGAAGGTCCATTTTAGAACCCATATGGGTATAATCAAGTAGTGTGGCACTGACATAAGTATAGGCTTATAGATCAGTGAGTAGAATTGAGAGTCCAGAAATAAAACCATGTTGATAGACAAGGGTGCCAAGACAATTCAGTGGGGAAAGAATAGTCTCTTCAACAAATGGTGCTGGGACAACTGGATAGCCATATGCAAAAGAATGAAGTTGGACCCCTTCCTCAAGCCATATACAAAAATTAACTCAAAATGGATCATAGGCCTAAGTGTAAGAGCTGAAACTATAAAACTCTTAGAAGAAATTGTATGAGTAAATCTTTGTGACCTTGGTTTGGGTGAAGCCTTCTTAGATATGACACCAAAGCATAAGTAACAAAAGAAAAAATAGATAAACTGAATTGCATCAAAATTTAAAACTTTTGTGCTTCAAAGACACCATTAAGAAAGTGAAAAGACAACCCACAGAATAAGAGAAAATGCTTGCGAATCATACCTGAGAAACTACTTATAAAAAACTACTTATAAAAACTACTTATAAAACTACTTATAAAAATAAATTATCCAGTTAAAACATGAAGAAATTATCTGAATAAACATTTATCCAGAGAATATATACAAATGGACAACAAGCACTTGAAAAGATGCTCAACATCACTAATCATTAGGGAAATGCAAATCACAGCCACGGTGAAATGTCACGTCGCACCTACTCAGTATGTATATAATCAAAAAGGCAGATAATAACAAGCATTTGTGCAGAAGTGGAGAAATTAAAACCCTTATACACTGCTGGTGGGAATGTAGAATTATGGAGCTGCTTTGAAAAACAGTCTAGCAGTTCCTTAAAAGGTTAAACATAGAAATATATATGTCCCAGCAATTCCACTCCTAGGTCTATACCCAGAGGAAATGAAAACATACATACACACAAAAACTTGTATAAGATGTTCACAGCAGCATTACTCATAATAGTCAAAAGCATGGAATCAATCCAAATGTGCATCAACTGATGAATGGATAAATAAAAGGTGGTATATTCATATAATGGAATATTATCTGGCTATAGAAGGGAATGAAGTACTGATAACAAACTACAACATGGATGAACCTGTATATAATCTGCTAAGTGAAAGAAGCCAGTCACAAAAGACCACATATTGTATGATTCCAAAATCTTCAGAGACAGAAAGTAGATTAGTGGTTGCCTGGGGCTGGGGGTACAGTATGAGTAACGACTGCTATTGAGTCCCTGATTTATTTGGGGGTGATGAAAATGTTCTAAAATTAGATTGCGGTGACAGTTGCAGAACTCTCTAAAAATTGTTGAGTTGTACACTTTAATTTTCTGGTATGTGAATTATATCTCAAAAAGATAATTTAAAAAAGAAAAAATCAAACTCACATGAGTTCCACAGAAGACTTGCCTAATCGGTCACTGCGAGCCACAGAATCATGATAACCACCTGAGAGAGGAGAGAATCCTCACTACAGACGGTGATCTCTCCCCACCCCCTGCCATCCCACCTCTCCTCCCAGACTCCAATGCCAGAAAGGAGCAGAGGGCAGCAGAGGCCACAACTACCCCACCCCACTTGCAATCCCCTGGAATTTTGTGCTTGGGGGGCACACCCTGGGGGCACTTTGGGAGCATTTGAAGGGCAGGGTCAGGGGTCCTAGGTGCCCTGCCATTTTTGGGACAGTCCTGCACAAGAAATAAGTGTCCTTTGTCCCACATGGTTTTAGAATGTCCCAGTGGACATTCATGTAGATAAAAGACCTGGATATGATCATCTGAGCCTAGAAGCAAACTCCATTTTAAACAAAGTAGTTTTTACATGGTTTTAATGTACACTGCATTTCCAGAAATTCAACTACTATGTAAATCAAAGGAAGGTTGGGCTTCCTTTTATTTAGAACTTTCCAGGAGTTGTTCACCATTGCAGAAAACCAGGTCCTAAATGACATGGCCACTAGCGGTATTTGAGTCTCTGATAAAAACCCCGGTATCCATCTGCGTTTGTACCCAAGCCCATTCATGGTGCAAAGAGCTGACAGCAGTACTTCAAGATGTCTTCTGGGGACAGTCATTCCCAAGTATTTACATGTTGAGATAATACCCTTCCCAAATTCATACTCTGAAGTCCTAAACCCCCAGTACCTCAGGATGTGACTGCATTTGGAGACAGGACCTTTAAAGATGAAAGGGTGGGACGCTAATCCAATAGGATTGGTGTCCATATAAGAAGAGAGGGAGACACCAGGGACAGAGGAAAGGCCATGTGAGGACACAGAGAAGGTAGCTGTCTTCAAGCCAAGGAGAAAGGCCTTACCAAAGATCAACCCTGTAGGCACCTTGACCTTGGACTTCCAGCCTCCAGAACTGTGAAAAAATAAATGTCTGTTGTTGAAGCCACACAGCCTGTGGTTATGGCAGCCTTAGCAGGCTAGTTTACCCCACACACACATGAGCTGTGACTATATGTCTACAGAGATATGTCAAAACTGTTGGTACCTCAGTGGGGCAGGGAATAAATACCCTCACCTCTCTCCTTTTGCAGTGGCCTTTGTATCAGTGCCTCCTATTGGCCTAACGCAACAGGAACCCCTGGTGGATACAGTCTGTGGAGGTTACCTCTCTGGGCCCAGAGCAGGCCATAGGAGCATGGAGAATACATGGGGGAGAAGGGACAATCAATATATATTGATTTAAAAAAATTTTATATGTAGATAAGTTATACTACATATGAATTCTATTTCAACATAGTAAACCAGCTATTAACCACATAATTGTTATTACAAGGAGCATTGGGTCTGTTTAGAGTTGAAAACCACTGCCTATAGCCACCAGTGCCTCTAGGGAGGAGGGGAAACAGGTTTTGAATAGACACTAGTTTAAAAATGAAAAAGACTATGTCTTAAATACTGTGTCCTATACTGTGAAGTGAAGGAGTTGTAACCACAAAAATGACAGGCAAGTTAAAGAATCTGAACAAGATATCCTTAAGGGACACAATTCCCAATGGGAAAGATGGGTTTAATTAACCCAATAACTGTAAGGGGACAATTATATTCTTAATGTATCAGTTACACCGAATTGCATGTATAATTTTTTTAAAAAAGCAATAAAGCAGTCTCTCTGGGCTTAGTAACGCACATACATTATATTTAATATTATTAAATCATGTATAATTATAATTTGGAGGGTAAAGTAACGTACCTTAAGAGGTTAACCCAATTCTAGCAGACTGAAAAAAATAAGGCTTTTTCTGATCATAGAAGTAAACATATACAAAGATGCAAAATGAGTGAAGTAGTCCCACCAATAAACCCACCTTTGGTGACAACTCAGGAGCCCTCTGATTTCTCACGGCTCTTTGCTGCCTTCTCTCTGCTAAAGCCCTTCCTCTTCTTCATTCTTTGGGAATGAAGATCCCGAAGGAGTGGATCTTCATTCGTCACCTAAATAACCCACAACAAATGATAGTGATTCCTGGTCTGTTCTTCATCCAGACTGTGAGCTCCCTAAGGCAAGGACTGTGCTGTGAAGTGCTTTATATCTCCTCCAGTTTCTGGTGGACACATAGTAAGGGCTAAATATCTTCTTCGGTTGGTGGTGTGATTCATTTTCCAATTTGTAGGGGTTGAACCAGTGATTTTCAAACTTTGGGTACATTATGATCACCTGGAGAGCTTTCCAAAAACACTGATGCTTGACCCGCTCTCCTAGAGATTCTGATTCATTGGTCTGCAGACACCCAGGTGATTCTAAAATGCAGCTGAGTGTTGACAAACTGGTTCTAGTTCAGGGTTTCTCCATCTTGGCACTATTGACTTTGGGGACTGAATTATTCTTTGTTGGGGACAAGGAAGGGCTGTACACAGTAGGATGTTTAGCAGCATCCTTGGCCTCTACTTGTGAGATGCCAGTAGCACCCTCACTTCAGTTGTAACAGATAAAAAAAAGGTCTCCAGACGTTGCCAGAAGTCCCCCAAGGGCAAAATCGCCCCACTTAGAAACACTGGTCTAGTTGCTCTGCATATTGCTTTAAGAGTCTAGGTTTGAAAGCCCATAATTTTGTTTTCTGTGTCTTTTCTGACAGGAAGCTGCATCACTGTGTCTGGGTAAAGCACTAGGCTGGTGTCTGAAGGTGGACCTGAGCTTCAGCCACTTAACCTCAGTGCAATCCAGGCAGCTCTCTTCATTCCCAGGTCTGGTTTCTCATCAGAGGGCTATGGAAGAGATCAGAGGAGTCGATCTTTATATTTCCTTCCAGGTCTGACGCTTTGTCTTTGCTGCTTTACCTAGCAACCAGTTGGAAATGGAGTGTGTTTTATATTTAATACATTTACTGAAAAGAATTTTATATTTCCCATTTAATTAAGAAAAAGTAGATTAAATTGCTTTATGGTTATGACTTTACTGATTCCCCACTCCACCTCCTGTAGCAATCTCCCAGGAGACATACGAAAAGTAAGGCATGACATTGTTTTCATTCCTAAGTTACATAACCAATTTCAGTGTGGAATATGATTTAAACAGACAGGAAGAAACACAGCCTTTTTATGAGAGGAATTTAAAAGTGGAGATGATGGATTTAACTTTCAAAAAGTGTCTGTAGGAAATTTAAAAGGTGAAAGTTATTTTTAGAAACTGTAATGCTAGTATTAAATGAAGTTAAATGAACTATTTCCTCTTTGGGGTGTGTGATTTCAAATGAATCTGTGATAATTTAAAGAGACTCCTGTGTAACTACCTGCAAGGAGGCAGAGTAGAATTGGAGGAAGGCGGGGTTAGGCACTTAGGTCTCTAAATCACTCTCCGAAGCCCAAAACTTTTAGAGTCCAATCCAGACGCTTCTCACCCTTCCACTGCTACTGCCTGGATTCATGTAATTGCCTCTTATTCCTTGCTTCCATCTTTGACTCCCCTTCTCCATAATCTCTTTCCTACTAGGTGACCAGAGAATAGACTTGGTCCTGCCCACCCCACCACTTTACCATTTTACTCAGAGTAAAAACGAAATAGCTAGAGGATTCTACACGATCTGGCTTCTCACATATCTTTCTGACCTCATCCCCTGCCCTTTTCCTTTATTCACTCCTCTCCCTCCACATTGGACACCATTACAATTCCTAAACACACCAGGCACTTGGCACGTTCCAGTCTCAGGACTTTTGCACTTGCTCTTCCCTCTCGCAAGGATGCTCTGCCCCCAGATAGCATAGAGTAACTCCTTTTATTTCCTTCAGGTCTTGGTAAGAAGTCACCTGCTTAATGCAGCCACCCTGACCACCCTATTTAATACCGTAACCTGCCGCCCACATACTGACTCGTCATTCCCTAAGTTCTGCTCCTTTTTTGTTCCCATAGTACTCATCACCTTCAAACACACTATATAATTTACTTATAACGTCTGTTCTCGTGTCCATTTCCCTCCACCAGAATGTAAGCTCCATGAGGGCAGAGTTCTTTGTTTTCTTCTCTCATGTTTTCCAAGCAACTAGGACAATGCCTGGAACATAATAGGTGCTCCAAAAACTATTTGAATGAATGAATGAATGAATGAATGAACCATGAACTGTGAAACCTGAACTTGGGCAAGTTGCTTAACTTCTCTGAGTCTCTGTCTCATGACTGTTAAATGGAGTTGATGAGTTGCTGTATTTACCTAGTAGAGTCATGTGTGAATCAAATGAGTTCTTACCTGAAAGGACTTAGCACAGTGCCTGGCATACAGAGAGTCCTCAGAAAATATTGGCTGTTCTTATTGTTATTATTAACCTGTTGCCCAAGATCAAAATCGGGGTGTAGTGTGTGCTGACGAGTGAATGCGCTCCTGGTTGCATGACTTAATAAGCAATGAGTCTGAGGCAAGAGCTGAACTATGAGAATGGGCAAGGTGGAGCTGGAAAGGCAGGTCAGGTACAGGAAACGCACCTTGAAGGTAGCTCAGGGTGCTGCCCTGGTGCACTTCCTCCACTCCCCCAAGAGGTGTGTGGAGCTGATCTGTGGGCCCTAGGAGAGGATCTGTGTTTGGGGGAGTGTGTGGAGAATGATCATTAGCAAGATGAGAAGGGAAGGGCAGTGGAAGTGGGGAGATCATGTAAGAGGGGGTTGGCTCATCTAGGAAGCAATAACGAGCCCTAGGGAAGACAACTGTGGTTGCAACAGATGGTAGAGACATTTTGGAGACAGAACCAACTCCTTCAAAGCACACTCAGAAAGACAATCTACTTTTTATGCTCTATCAGGTAGCAAAAATACGATTAACATGAATGATGTGATTCTTACCTACTGTTAATTTCTAAACAGACTTTGATTTTTATTAACAGGCTTTGGGGCCTATTATTCAACAGAGAAGCAGACTGTTTTTCTCATGGGGAATGATTAGACTAGAAAAAGAAAAAAAGGGAAATTCTTTCCTTGCTAGGTAATAATAGAGAAATATAGCAAGTGTGGCCAAAATACGACATGAAGGAAAGCTCTGGAACCCGCTGTTGTGAAACAGTTCTTGTCAGACCTCAGTGAGTACTGTAGCAGTTTCTCTCAGAAGTTAAAACAGGAAATACACACCTGATTAAACTCCTTTAAGTTCGGATAGCTGCTGCTGCAGGTTTGAAAACCCTGGCATTTCAAAATCTCAATAAAGTGACTTTCGAAGCAACAGAAGGGCAAACCTTTGATAAGGCTGCAAGGTGAGATGCCAGAGAGGAAGGTTCCTTTTATATATATGTTGGCCACCAATTGACAGCTTCTGCCCTTTAAACTTAATTGCCCGCTCTCTTTGGGACTAGGAGATTTCACAGTCTGTTGTCAGTCTTTGATGCTCAGGTGGTGTTAAATATTTTAAAAACCAACAAAACAAATTCCCCAGACTCTAACACCTCTTTGCCCTGATGACGGCCCAGCCTCCTACTTTGTTTCCCTGCTCAGCTTCTCTTCCTTCCTAGCATCCTCTAGGACCGCAAAGTCAGGTCGCTGTTACTGTTATTTTAAAGTGTTTCTCATCTCTTAGGAACCACATCTCCTGGGAACCAGATTTCTCAGAATTTTGAAAATTTCCTTGTTCAGGTCCCTAGGACACATCTGCAGGGCCCTCAGGCATACACGGGAGTGTTGATGAAATGCTTGAGGGCCGTTCTCTTGATTATTGCCGCCTCCAAGAGGAAATGGCTGTTTTCTTGCCCATTTTTCCCTAAGGGCCAAAACTGGGTCCCCAAGAGCAGTTTCCCTTGGGCTCTGAGATGAAATGGTCAGCAAACAAGGCTAACGTGTCCGTTGCTCCACTTCCAGCCCTGCGAGACTGCACATGGAGTTGATGCTGCTGGGGGAGGTGAGGCACCTGAGGAAGGAACCTCGAAGAACTCAGGCACCTGTGGAGCACGCGGATCCTGCTGCACGCTTTCCTACGGGGCACTTAGAAACACTTCCATTTTTTGAAATCTTGCTTTCTTTGGGGTATTTCTCCATTTAATCCAGTGGTTCTCAAAGTGTAGTTCTGAGACCAGCAGCATCAGTATCACCTGGGAACAGGTAAGAAATGCACACTCTCAGGCCCCACCCAGGGCTTCTGAATCAGAAACTCAGGAGTGTGTTTTAACAAGCCCTCCAGGTAATTCTAGGGGTCAAGTGTGAGAACCATGTATCTGGCCTGCTGTTCTATTGGTGTGGTCCTCAAATTGCTTTGCTAATAATAGTTTAGAAAGTCGGCTTTGTGTTTCTGTGCATCTGAATTCACCTCGTTGTAAGGGCTGTGGTTACTCTCTGACAGCCACAGCCTCCATGACAGGAGGGGGAGAGGGAGGCGAGTGCTGTGAAACAAACGCCTGGCGAGGAAATCTCAGACCTGCCAGAGTCTGCTTTGAATCTTCACACCTTTGAAAAGGGAGAGAACTCAACAACTGGGAAAAAAAATAAAACCCATTAAAGGGACACACAGCTGCTATTTGGAATCAGTAGCACAGCAAATTGAAGTGATAGCCATAAAACATTTTTACTTCTGACGAGAGAATCCCTTTAGGGCAGGTAATGATCTGTTAAATATCAAAGGAGCAGACCAAGGACCCTAGGACATTTAATAGAGAGAAGTGAGGTGGGGAGAGGGGGGAGGAGGTGAGCTCCGCCTTCAACAGGCCACAGCTTGGACCTGGGGAAGTCGACCAGGAACAGGACCAATGCAGAGAACCACGGAGAGGTGTGCGGGGATCCTTTTGATCATTAGAGCTGCCCGACAATGGGATGGCATCTTAGGGGCGATAGGGAGCCCCCTGGCTCCGGGAGCACGTAAGTCTAGGTGACCCTGTAACAGAGACGCCATAATAAAGGAAATTCTTGTATCAGGCAAGAAGCTGCACGAGGGTCAATATTTTGCAGATTTAAAAAAAATCAGAACTCTTTCTTCAAGTGAGATAGTACCCCTTGGTACTTAAATTTATAAAACAGATTAAACAGGGGCCTCTTTTGTGATCCCTGGGACACATCCTCTTTGGAACGTCCTAGGTGAGTACCAAAATCCCTTGCAATATGAGCTCCTCTGATTCTGTGGTTCTTTGACCTCTTTTCAAACCAGAACTTCTCTCCCTTCTCCCCAGGCTTCTCTTGAGCTGCCCACGAGCTTCCTTGGATGTGTGTCACCAAAAGAGCAATGGTTACAGAAGATGAGAAAAACCTAAGAGTGCATGCAGTCACACGCCTCACATGCCCCTCCCCAGGGATGGTGCTCAGTGAGGACTTTGCATGCTGAGGCTTGATTCCTAGTGGCATGCGAGGGCAGAGGCCCCGAGCAGGACACGCCTGTCTTTAGCCACCTTCAGTGCAGACAGGGAAAAAGGCAGGCAGACTAAAGCCTGAGCCAACAGGTAGACCTAAATGGAATGGGTTTTCCAAGCTGTGAGAGACCCACCTTGAAAGTGGCCCAGATGCTGTCTGGGCCTGCCCTGGTGGGGGTCTCAGAAGTGAAGAGGGGGCCTTCCTGAACTCTGAAGGGACCAAATGTGAGACGGACCCTGGACCCGTGGTAGGGAGGGCTGTCAGCCAGGGCCTTCCCTTCTCTGCCCAACATTGTTGGCTCTGAGTCTGTTTTTTTCCAACAGAACCAGATTTTTTGTCATAAAATTCTTGGACTACTTGAGCTTCTGGATTATAATGTCCTTTTTTTTTTTTTTTTTTTCCACAGTGATGATAGCTTTGGCCTCTCTTATAAACACCTAATGGGCAGAAATTTTCTCCTTCAGAAGAATAACAAAAAGAAAACACCAAGGAGCTTTCATTATAGTGCAGCTTCTTCTCTGGTTGATGAGAGGCATGACTGTGACCTGAAGCTGATTTTGTTTATTTGAAAGGAAAGACAATTGTTCATTCACTCAACAAACATTTACTAAACACATAGAGCTTCTGGGCTTCTGCTTGGCGTTGGGCATATTGTCAGCTCCAGCTCTGAAGGAACCATGAGGTGAGGGGATAAACATGGGAAAAATCACAGTTCAGGCATCCATGTACTGATACCAACTGGTTTACACAGGCTGAATAAAAGAAGGTGAATAAAAGAAGAACAAAAAGCCTTCTAAGCAGACAATAGAGAATGTGTAAGCAGCATGAAGTCAGGGGTAGTGAAACCAAGACCCCTAAAACCGAGTTCCCCTGCTGAGTTTGATTAACCTCTCTGTCTAAAATTATTCCCTTTCTTGCTCCTTCTGACCTCAATCCTGGGCTAACTGAACACTAATCAACCAGAGTCAGATGACTAAAACTGCTGTTGTCGATAACATCGTTAACCTACAAACTCAGGTTTTTTCTCCAGGACAAGATGAGCTAACAGACCCCCAAGCCATGGACCACCTGGCCAGAGATAGTAAACCAGAGACATCCTGACTCCTGAAACTACAATTACGTTATTAACCCCAGCTTCTTTGTTCTTCCCCTTAAAAAACCCTCTAACTCAAAGACCGAGTGGGAGTGAATCTAAGGCGTGTCTCCCACTCCCTTGCTTGGCGCCCTGCAATAAACCCTCACTTTGCCGCTAACACACACTGTCAGGAGTTTGACTTTCTGCGCTGTGGATGCACAAGCCCTTCTTGCTTGGTTACAGAAGTATGGACCTGTCCTCCTCGGTGGAGAGGGGCATGAGAGGTGCTAGGGAGAGAGCAGCAGCAGGTGGCTTGGTGAGCTGGGCAAGGTAGGATCTGGTAGGGCACTGTCTGCTGAGCTAGGGAATTTGGACTTTATCTTAAGAGTGAGGAGGAACCATTGATGGATTCTAAGCAGAGGAGAGTCCTGACCACATCTGTACTTTAGAAAGATTTCTCTGTGAAAAGATAATGTCTAGGATTTGCATCCAAATGACCTCAGACCAAAATACAAAAATCAATTAATTGCAGGACTTTGTAATGGGAAACAGCCCACTTGTCTATCAAAAGGCTGGTTGAATAAAGAAGTACTAGGCAGCTGTAGAAGGGAATGAGGGATATCTCCACTTATGATATATTTCTGAGTAAAAAAGGAATGTGTGGGACTTCCCCGGTGGTCCAGTGGTTAAGACTCTGTGCTCCCAATGCAGGGGTCACAGACTCGATCCCTTGTCGGGGAACTTAGATCCTGCATGCCACACGGCCCGGCCAAAATAAATAAAATAAAAGTAAATAAAACAGAGAAAATTAAAAACACCAAAAAGGAATGTGTGTATAGTATTTATCTAAAAAAGGCAGGGATACAAATATATAAACATACAAATGTATCTACTTATATTTAAAACAGACAAGCAGTGGATAAACCAATGAAAAGTGGTTACCTATAGGGGGAGGGAGAGTACAGTGTGGAGGAGATGGGGAGAAAAGCTGGACTTCTTTGAATAAAGCTTGGCTTGTGTATTTGACTTTGGAACCAAGTAAAAATTTCATGTAAAAAACAAAATTATAGGGCTTCCCTGGTGGCGCAGTGGTTGAGAGTCCGCCTGCTGATGCAGGGGACGCGGGTTTGTGCCCCGGTCCGGGAAGATCCCACATGCTGCGGAGTGGCTAGGCCCGTGAGCCATGGCTGCTAAGCCTGCGCGTCCGGAGCCTATGCTCCGCAACGGGAGAGGCCACAACAGTGAGAGGCCTGCGTACCGCAAAAAAAATAAAATAAAAATAAAGAAAGAATTCCTAAAAGTAAAATGGAACAAATGAGCATAAGTGTGCATATGGTTAGTGGGGTAAACACACAGGGGAACTGTTCCAAACACAGTAATTTGACTGTACACCTATAGAGAGATATGACCTAAGGACAAAAAGGACTGCAAACAGACAATCTTAACTTGTTTTCAGCAATCATTTGGCTGGTGAGAGAATTGGTATTGGTGTTCTGAGACTGTTGTGTGTGCAATGTGGGATGAAGCCAATGAGAAATTATGTGAAATTCTAATTATATATTTCTTGCTGTCTTCTTTTTTGGCTGCGTTGGGTTTTCGTTGCTGAGCACGGGCTTTCTATAGTTGCAGTGAGCAGGGGCTACTCTTCGTTGCCATGGGCGGGCTTCTCATTGTGGTGGCTTCTCTTGTTGTGGAGCATGGGCTCTAGGCGTGTGGGCTTCAGTAGTTGCAGCATGTGGGCTCAGTTGTTGTGGCTCGCAGGCTCAGTAGTTGTGGCACACAGGCTTAGTTGCTCTGTGGCATGTGGGATCTTCCCGGACCAGGGATTGAACCTGTGTCCCCTGCATTGGCATTCTTAACCACTGCACCACCAGGGAAGTCCCTTTCTTGGTGTATTTGAGAAATGAGATTCTTAGCATGGAAGAAAGGAGATGCAGGTGGAAGAAATAAGAGGTTATGCAAAAGCCCCGTAGCCCTGAATTTGAGTTGAAAGTATCAGTACGAACTTATATGTTTTATCTTTAAGACTAACAGAAAACATTATTCCCTAGCTCTGATCTCTGAAAAGACCTAGGAATAGTAATCAGTCCTGTAGCAGTGAACACCCTCGGTGCCCAGATCTTAGTCTTGAAATTCCATTTCCCGACAAAAGACTAGGACTCCATGAAGAAATGTTAATTCCAGGGCTGATATAGGAAATGAACATGAGGAGCCTATCATACCAGATGGGAAGGAAGTCCTCAAAGACGGCTAGGATAGTGTCAGAAGGACTCAGAAGTCAACTTGAAGAGGCTCCTTCTGGCCAAAGATGGACACTTTTAGCATCAATAACGGCAAAACTTCAATGGATTGAATACATAAAATATGTTTAATTCCATGGGCTCATAATGATACTAAAACAAATTTAATTGGTCACTTTTGGAGTATGGTCATGAGCAAATTCATTATTTTGAAAATTAATAAAGACATATAATTATCTTTGAGCATTTATCTGTCTTTCCTATACAGGCTGTACTACCGGGTAACCAAATAGTAGATGAGGGGAAGTTTCTCTTTATAGAAGTAATTCAGTTCATAAACGAAGAAGGAATTATAGAATTGGAATATCACCATTTGGCAACTCCTAATTAATTAATGGGTAGTGACACTGGATCAGCAACATCTGCTAATATCACAAACAAAGACAACCAGATATCACATGGCTCCTGTGAAGTATTCTTGCCAAAAATTTCAACCTAAATCTAGATTCAAGTAGCAATTTACAGGAAATACATGGGACAGGAGAAAATATTAAAAGACACCATGGAGATGCAATCAGTAAAATCTATATTGTGGAAACCTCTATAGGATAAATGATCTAGTTTCCTTGCAAATAAATTGCAAGGAAAAAAAAAGAGGAGGAAACTGATATTTAAAAGAAACTTAAGGTAGACAACAAATGTATGGATACAAGGGGGAAAGGGGTGGGGTGAGAGGAATTGGAAGACTGGGATTGACACATATACATTATTGACACTATGTATAAAATAGACAACTGATGGGAACATTGCTGTATAGCACAGGGAATTCTACCTAATACACTGTGGTAACCTAAATGGGAGGGAAGTCCAAAAGGGAGGAGATATCTGTATGCATATGGCTGATTCATTTTGTTGGGCAGTGGAGGTTAACACAACATTGTAAAGCAACCATACTCCAATAAAAATTAATAAAAAGAAAAAAACTTAAGAAACATATCACCAATTACTGTGTACAGGACTTATTTATTTAGATCGAGATTCAAACAAACTAAAAAAATAAAATAAAAATTTTGTGACATTTAAAAACAGTTGGAAATTTGAAAGCTGGCTGGATATTTGATGACATTAACATTATTAATTGTTTTCAGGTGTGATGTTATGGTGGTTATGTTTTTCTCCAAGAATCCTTATCTTTTAGAAATATACACAGAAATAGTTACATATAAAATGCGATATCTGAGATTTGCTTTGGAATAATAGAGGAGGGGCAGGATGTGAGTGGGGATGGAGAAGGAACAAGTTTAGCCATGAGTTGACAATGACTCAGGTGGGTGATGGGGACATGAGAGTTCATTCTTCTATTCTACTTTTGGATACGTTTGAGATTTTCCACAATCAAATGTTTAAAAACATAAATACAAAGCCATGAAGCCGAAAAGAACGATCCCCGCAGCAACCTGTGAAAGATGGACTGGAGGGAATATTTAGGGGCGCTGACTTTCCTCTACCCTCTTCTCAAGACCCTTTTGCCTCTCCTTCTCTACTCCCACGCCTCATATTCCATAACAGCTTACAGAGAAACCCGAACGAACTTTTTGGCCAACCACATAGAACAAGAGAACGGCTGATTGTACATCAACCTCACAAGAGAAGGCCTGGTTAGGCCTGCCCCCAATATTTGCAGGGCTCAAGCTAAGAGTACAAATGGAAGTCACATGCCATGGGACATCGAAATAATAAAAGTTATAAATCAAGCTAACAAATTGCTAAGTAAAATGTGTTTTATCCTCTTACCCTGGAAAATATATTTGCCTACAGACCTGGAACACCAGGTTTCAGTTAAACATTCTTGAATTCTGTGCTGGAACACGGAATCTGGAAAAGGAGTCCCTTTTTTCTCCCACCCCCCCCCCCCCGCCCCCAGCTTTGTCTCACGTTGTAAAGAATATTGTGTGCATGTGTGTATATATCCCAGGTCACATGTCCAAGCTCTGTCCACATCCTCCGCCAAAGCTGCCCCTTGGCCATCCTTTGGGCCTAGGGCTGCACACACCAACAGTTCAGTTTACACTTAGGGGGACAGAATTGTGAGGAAGAGGCCCTTGAAAGATTTGGGGCCATGTGGGCATGCTATTCCAGAGTCTCAGGGATCTGAAATTTGTTCTAGAAAGGAGACACAGCTCTGTGTGATTACATCTCCTTGGTTCTGTTGACTGCTTATGCTGTGGAAAAGGGTATGGTTGAGGGAGGGCCATAGTGGGGCTCAGGGTCCACGAGTCCCCAGGGTGACACCAGCGATGGCTGGTGGGAGGATGGGAATTTTATCTCAGATGAAGCAAAATTTGGAGGCCCTTGGAGTTTTCAAAATCCCAATTTAAATACATGACTTTCACCTAAAGGATGATAGAAAGAGGATAATTTCCTTGGCCCCCAGCCCTAACCCCACAGCAAGATGACGAGCCACAGAGAAATCAAGGCCTATGGTTGGAGAGGGTGTCCTAGAAGACATCTTAAAAGGACTGATTTATCCTTTAGGATTAAAAACCTGACAGTTTGGAGTAACATTATAAATAATACAATTATTTTGGTTTGGGAAAAATACAAGATCAATTATACACATCTTACCTTCGAGAAAGTCACGGTGCTTATTGAAATTGAATTCATATCATGCCTCCAAGATGAAACTGGCATACTTTCCAAGACTGAACAGCAGGGGAAGTTGCCCCCCAAGGGTTGTTGGTATGGCTGGTCAGGTGGTTGTCTCTCAGGTTCATTTGAACAATCTTTGCTTTTCAGCCACCTAAAGTCCCACCCTCAGTGCTTGTTCCCTTGGCATTAGCAGCAATACTGTCAAACAGTAATCAGCATCCAGGCTGTAAAGAACAAAGAGCTTTATGGGGGTCTTAAGAATTGCAATTTTGGGGCTTCCCTGGTGGTGCAGTGGTTAAGAATCCGCCTGCCAATGCAGGGGACACGGGTTCGATCCCTGGTCCGGGAAGATCCCACATGCCGCAGAGCAACAAAGCTTTTGTGCCACAACTACTGAGCCCACGTGCCACAACTACTGAAGCCTGCACGCCTAGAGCCCATGCTACGCAACAAGTGAAGCCACCGCGATGAGAAGCCTGCACACCAAGAGAATTGTAATTTAGGATACACAGATTTGGGTAGAAGGGAAAGAGTGTTCCAGGGAAGAAAAAGAGTCAGGGGTTTATAAAGGCAAAGACCGTAAGGTTGTTAAACTTGTCTGGCAGGAATTATGATTGGCTCTGATACAGGAAAGGAAATATTTCTCCTTAAGGGATAGGCTGTCACGAGTTATTTAGGGTAAGGGTCCATATGATATCTTGAGTGTCTGGAACATTGGGCAGATGTTCTGGATGCCTGAGTTGAGACATAAGTGATCAAAGGCCAGATTCCGTCTGGGCTGAGGTGTGCATAAATCACACTCACTCAGTGCCTCCTGGCTTCATTTTAGAGAATTAGCAATACCGACTCAATTTTAATTTTCCTTTCACAGTACATGCCAGGCTCTTAAAGCAGCATGCAACTTGTTCTAGGAAGGGAAACCTTTCGGATCCTTATAACTTACTGAGAACAAGTTCATCAGCTTTTCCCACAGGGAGGGCCGGGGCAGCCAGAGAGCCCCTGACCCCTGTATGGAAGGGCTGAAGAATGACCACAGGACTTTAGAAATGGTACAGATTTCCACCCAAGTTTGTCTTTATAATTTTGCTGAGGGCTCCTATACCATGGAAGGATGTGATACAGAATGTATCACAGACATAAAAGGTCAGTACTTCTTCAGGGCTCTTTAAGCAAGGCAGCGCTCTTGAGGCTTGTGTCCTTGGAATCCTGGCTGATGTGGGAGCTGGATGTACAGGGCCAAAAGCACAGCAGGCTTCGGGTTGACTAGTGCTCTGCCAAGCCCTGCCTAGCCAGTTCCTGCCCTCACAGCCACGGCAGCCTGAACACTGCTGGGAGCTAGAGCTGTTGGGCAGTCAAGGACTTCAAGGTAGGCCAGGACAGACTGTCTAGGCTCCGTTCTCTTGAAATTTTGGTTCAACTCAAATAGACCTCTGACCACATCTCTGGCCTCTAGGGGGCACGTTTCTCAGTCTCACAGTCTTTTTTAGGGTGAAATTTCTTGAGCCTTGACCACAAGCTTCTAGGAATTTTCTGAATGGGTGGGTGATAAACCACAGGCCACTGTGCTTTTTTTTTTTTTTTTTTCCCCGGTACGCGGACCTCTCACTGTCGTGGCGCCTCCCATTGCGGAGCACAGGCTCCGGATGCGCAGGCTCAGCGGTCATGTCTCACGGGCCCAGCCGCTCCGCGGCATGTGGGATCTTCCCGTACCGGGGCACGAACCCGTGTCCCCTGCATCGGCAGGCGGACTCTCAACCACTGCGCCACCACGGAAGCCCGCCACTGTGCTTTTGACTCAAACTCTTGGAAGACCTTGGGCCCCAGAGCTGGAGCAGATGAACTTGGCCTGGAACCTGGAGACAGGAGCTTTGCAGGGTTTTTCCTTTGTTTTGCCCTTAGGTATGGACAGGAAGGTTGAGTTACTTAGCCTCATGGTCCATTATCATCTTTGAGCAAGGCCCCTTCCTTGATTTTGAATTAATGAATTCCCTCTTATCCCGTAGTTCCCTCCCATCCCCCTCTCCTCTATAGGTAAGCACACTAATGGACTTAATGCACATCTTATTATTTGCGTGTGTTCTTGCATGTATTTTGTGAGTATATATTCTCTAACTCGGAAAATAATTTATTTTTCTTAAATGTAAGGGGAAATTAGAAGCACTAATACCTTATCAGGACTTTATGCAAATGTAGAATAAGCATGTTATTCCAAATTCAGGGCCCAGGTGATGTGAAAATGAAAAATAATTGGGGGGACAAAAATATATTGTGAATAACACATGCATTTCCATTTCCATTTAGGTATATTATGCCAAAGTCAGTTTATAGTATTTTGGTACATTTGAAATAGTACTGACTTATTGAGAGTAACCACTGAAATACCTTTCAACTATGTGAAGTATGGAAAATTGCAAAATTAAAAAAAAAATTAACATAGGAGAAATGTTATACTATTGTGCTGGCTTACAAAGTTAGCGTCCAGATTTTGGATGAAAATATGTTCCCCTAGTATCCTAAAAATAAGCAAAGTCTTTGAAATCTTTTACACACTGGTATTAGATAGTCCTGTTTATTTTACTCACACCAGAGGCAATAGTACAATGCTAAAAATAAGCATGCACTGCCTGTATTATTAATGTATGGAAATTGCATTCAGTTATAAAATCTCATCTGGTTTCCTACTTTTTTCACTAAGCACTCTGATTTTAAGATGCATCCATGTTGCTGAGTGTGCCTGCAGCTCATGGGCCACGTTTTACTCATCCACTCCCCCGCCGGTGGACTCTCAGGCTGCCCCTCCCTCATCCATCATGGGCACAGGAACAGAATTTCTGGGTCATAGGACTGAGACAGAGGCTTTAGTCTGGAAACCTATTAGCACAGCAAGTGCCAAAACCCCTTTCTTGTGCCTGGAAGAGATGTTTTGGTAGTCTGAAGAGCCACCACGCCTCCCATCCTCCCTGTAGCACTGGGCTTAACTCCTAAAACTACAGGATTTGAGGTAAGAAAGCTGGATTTGAGGAGCAGCCTTTCTGCCCTCCTCTGCGCCAGGAGAAGACATCCCAGGGTCCAGGTGAGAGGCCCAACATCGCCAAAGAATTTGCTGGCAAGCCCTGAACGCTGAGCTGGCCCCTCCTGCGCAGCTCAGGGTAGGGGGACAGCCAGCCCTCACCTCAAGGCTGGGAAGTGACTGGGGCCAGGCCCGGGCAGGCAGAAGACTTGAGCAGGAACACCCTGGGATCAGTAGGCACCCCTGCACCTGCCCCCGCCCCCGGGCGAGCCTTTGGGGAGCAGCTTCTCTAACTATTGGACTGAAGCCATAGTCCAAGAAGCTGAGGCTTCTGGCACTAAACAAAATTCAGAAACACCCAGATTGACTCCAGGAAGAAGCTCTTCCAGCTCTAAGATGGGGCCTATGGGCTCTTGCTGATTTGCACTGCCCGACCCCACCAGCCTTCAGGGGGCGCTGTTTCTCTAACATCAGAGGTTCTGAGCCAGAACCAAGGGCGGCTGTCAGGTGACAGCTCAGTGGTGCCTCACATTGATGGTAGAGACCTCTCAGACAAAGCCCTGGGGAGAATGAAGGGAAATTGGCTCAGGCAGAAACCTGACAACTAGCACCGCCTTTTCCTCCTTGCTCCAGGAGACCCTCCTATTCATCCAGACGCTTCCAAATGCAGACCGAAAGAGGCTGAGCCCTCCCTCCACACTGCCCTGCCCTGCAGTTCCATTTCCTGCCTCCTCTCCTCCCTAGCAGGAGAGCAGGGACCTTCCCCGGCAGGACCCGAGGATGGCCTTCTCCAGGAGGACACAACCACAACTTCTGTGTACGACAGGCATACAGCAAATAGTAGGAAGACAGTGTAGGGGAGGACTTTTCTTGGCCCTCTGGACCCTTGTCCCATGGGCATGACTTTCAGTTAAGGACAGCCTGGGGTAAGGCCAGTGAGATTGAGGTGGGAGAGTGGGGAGGTGAGTAGGAGCCCATGGGGTGTGAGCCTTCTGGGGCAGCCTAGGGTGGGAGTGGGTGGCAGACTCGTAGGAAATAAGCATGGTCCCTGCCCGGAGAAAGGGCACTTGCTATGAGGGTAACAACCATTTGTGCCACAACTATTCTCTAAGCATCTCTTACGTGTCAGGCACTGGGCTAGTTGCAGGATACTGCTGTGAACAAGAGCTATGTGGTTCCAGTGATCTGGATCTGACACTGGAGAGCAGAGGAGTCAAACAAACAGTTAAGTAAGCAAATACTAATTCTAAATAGCAATGCGAACAATGAGGGAAGTTGGGAGGATGTTGAGATGGAGAATAATGGGGAGGAGGGAGCTACTCTAGAACTCAAGGCCTTCGAGGTCGGCCAGGACAGTGGGCATGACCTCACTTGGCCTCATGTGCTGATCAGGAAAGGAGGCACAGAGGCTGAAGCAGTGATCATGGAGGTTTTCCCCTGCTCAGGACCCCTTTCCCTCTTCTTGTACAGCCCTCTCAGTTCCCTTCTCCACTCTTGATCCATAAGGGCTCCTGGAGAGGACATGTGACCCAGATCTGGCCAATCAGGGCAGCCCATCCCACACTGGCCACAGTGATTGGTTCAGAGATGGACCCATGACCCAAATTAGGCAAAGGAGAGTCAGGCTGGAAACTTTGGCTGGACCGTTAGATAAGAAGCTGTCTCTTTTCGTCGGAGGATGCTAAACAAGGATATAAGCCTTGAACAGTCATGGGTGGCCACATAGAAAGAGCCCGCCTGAGAATAGAGCCAACCCCAAGGAAAGCAGAGCTGAGAATTGGTGAGGGAGGGAGAGAGAGATCTGTTGACCAAGCCCTAATGCTACTTTTGATTATCTGAATCTGCAGGAGGGAAGAGGAAAAGAAACATCAGCATTCCCCAAAACTCTCTTCAAAATCATCTTCTTCACCAGTCTTCTCTCTCCCCTCAACTCTATAGGAAGCTGGAGGCAGGTAGTGGGCAGCAGTGCAGGGTCTGTTTGGAGCCCCCTTTTGGCAGGTCCTGCAAACACAGGTAGTTTCCTAATGTCTTTTCTCATCTTCACCTTTGGACATCAGCCAAAACTCTGAGAGAGAAGAAAAGCCCCATTTTTAACATCCTGTTACATGAGTATTGTTGGCTCATTTCTATAAATGAAGAAAATGAGGCTCAGAGAGTTTGAATAACTTGCCAAGAACACAGAGCTGGTCAGGGACAGAGCTGAATTCACACCCCAGTTTGTCTGGCTTCAAATCTTCCTCCCCCTTTCTACTACTCCAGTCTAGGGGGTGGTATGGCCCGGCAGGCAGGTGGCCCCTAGTATTGTGGCTATAGGCAGCTTGACCTGGGATTCAGGGCCATTTAGCTCCAGCTCTGGCAGGCTGTGGGCGGGGCAGTCCCACATTCAGAGAAAGTGACATCTATGGGGTCTGGAAAGTGCAGCTCAGAGTCTAGGGTTACCACCATGGGCTGAGTGTCCACTATGTGTTACTGTGTTTCATCCAGATAAGACACTGACTACCAGCCAGAGCTGATGAGACCTACTGCTGGCTACGTTCTTATCCTCGTTTCCTGAGTCAAGACTGACCCCTGTGGTGGCGTGAGGCTGAGGCTGGCCAGCAGGGAACCCCAGCTGTTAGGAGCAGAGGAAGGCAGTGTCAGAGCCAGACCCACACGCCTTTCTCCCACATCCATCCCATCCCAGACCTGGGCCAGCCTCCTCATGTCTCTCCAGACTCCTCCCCTGCCTCTCTGCCTCCAGCCTCACCCCTCACCCTTATCCACCAGAGCTGCCATTGTTTGCCTGATTGTTCACCATCTTCTTGCCAAATGCATGGTCCAAAAGCATGTTTTACAACGGCAACCTTTATCTACAGAAGGTCTTTGAAACTTCTTGGCCTGGCATTTACAGTGGTTCAAAATGTGGCCTTACTGAACTTTTTCAACTCTGTTTCTCTTTTCTTTCAGATGCATACCCTGCATGTGTGTCAAACTGTGTGTGCTATTCCTACTGCCACTCCTTGGCTCAGGTGATGTCTGCCATCCCTGCCCTCCCCTCTCCGTTGTTAATATTGACAATTCACTCCTTCAGTCTGTCCACCTTTCCTTCAACAGGTATTCCAGGAGTCTCGCTCTGCTCCTGACATTCCGGGCAGCTTCACCGACCCGCAGCTCTGACACCTCATCCCTTGTATTGTGATCTCTTTAACCCTCTCGTATTAACCTCCTGCATGAGACACCCTTCTTCCCCTGCTCCACTCAACTGCAAATCCTTCAAGGGCAGAGACCCTTCAAGGGTCTCACCCACTTTGCAGCTCCTGTGACAGGGGTTAATAAATGTGTGTTGCTTGAATGGGACAAACACAGGCTCTGGCAGGAAAGCACTAAAAACACTGGCTTGAGAGGCTAGAGCTTAGTCCCAGCTCTGCCACTTCCTAGTGTGGCTTGAGGAGAGCTACTGTCCTTCTCTGGGCCTCAGGATGCCCATCTGTAAAATGGAACTACCATCCTGTCCTGACCGCCTTACTAGGCTGGGGTGGGTGGGAGACTCTGCAGGTGTCGGCTGTTATTACGATGGTTTCTCCCATAGGCAGGTTGTGTGTTGAGGGTGGAGGGAGATGATTGTGTTTCTTGGAGCCCTTTAGCCATAAGAGCTGAGTTGAGCAAAGACAGCAGGAGGCCCCTCAGATGCCAGTCCCGGGGGTTACGGCAGAGGAAATGACCAGCGACTTGGTGCACGTGTGTCTTTCTGAGGCATGGATGCTCCAGGGCTCTCTGCCAGTATCCTGGGAGGGGGGCAGGCAGGAGCTCTTCTCCAGCCCCAGACTGCCTGTGAAGGGTCAGTGGGCATGACCTCACTTGGCCTGCTTGCAGTCCTATGGTCCTCAAGGCTCCAGACTGCCTCCAGTGACCTGGGGTGGGGTGTGCAAAGGAAGGTGGGGTTTGAGTCGGGGCGTTTTATCATCACGGGCTATCTGTCCAGAGGGGAAGCCGAGGTTCACACTGGAGAAGGGACTCACTGAGGTCACTTTTACAGTCCTGGTGTGGATTTTAGAGACAGAGACAATTGAATCTTAGCTCTGCCACTTACTCCTGTAAGAGCTGGAGCAAATTACAACCCTGAGTCTCAGGTTCCATAAATGTTAATGGGGGCTTACAATTCTAATGTTGTAGAGCTATGAGGATTGGAGGGAATGATGTGTATGAGGTGCCCATTCCCGGTGGCAGCTCAGGCATCTGGCTCCATTCCCCAGGGTGATGGGGATGCTCCCTCCTGGACATCCTGCACTGCTCTGGGCAAATATGTCCCTGTTTCTCAGGTGACAAGGCTGCCAAAGGCTTTAGGAGAGAATCAGGTCGGCTTTGGACCCAGGACAGGAGGTGGCAGGTCTAAGATTCTGCAAGTCAGGAGACTGATTCTGAGGAAGTGAGCGGCTTAGGGCCTGGGACTCCTTCCCCACCACTTCCTTTCCTTCATTTGCTCATGCATTCCGCAGATATGGATTGACTGTGCACTCAGGAACAGATTCTGTCCTGGCTGCTGCTCCATCAGGGAGGACGAAGACCCAGATGCTCCCCACCCAAAATGCTCACGTTCCAGTGGGGAGAGAGACAAAGCAAGGAGACACAATGAGAGTGGGATTGCTATGGGAGTTATGTGCACAAGGCAGGGGATACCGAGGTAGTGGAGCTGCGGAAGACTCACACTTCCTTTTTTTCTCGTTTTAATTGCAGAGCACATTTTCGTGGTTGAGATCGAGCTGTATAATTTTATAACCTGCTATTTTCATTTGGCATTATGTCATAAATATTTCCTCCCTGTGATTATTGAACTCTTTATTTTTTACTGTTTTTAATTTATTTATTTTATTTATTTATTTTTGGCTGCATTGGGTCTTCATTGCTGTGCGCGGGCTTTCTCTAGTTGCATCGAGCGGGGGCTACTCTTCTTTGCGGTGCGCGGGCTTCTCATTGTGGCTTCTGCTGTTGCAGAGAGCGGGTTCAGTAGTTGTGGCGCACGGGCTTAGTTGCTCCGCGGCATGTGGGAGCTTCCCAGACCAGGGCTCGAACCCATGTTCCCTGCCCTGACAGGTGGATTCTTAACCACTGCACCACCAGGGAAGCCCCAATTGAACTCCTTATAAATATTTTCAATGGCTGCAGTGTATTTTCAGTGGAGCAATGCCCTGATTTAATTAGGCCTGGACATGTAGATTGTTTTGGGTTTTTTTTTTTCCTATGATAAATAGTACTGTTACAAACATCTTTGTACATAAATTATTTCCCATGTTTCTTCTTATTTCCTTGGGGTAGATTTCTAGTCATGGAATTCCTGGACATGGTATATCAAATTTTTAAAATCCCTCAGTAATCCCTTGATACGTACTGCAAAATGTCTTTCTGAGTCAGTTTTTCGGGCGCACCCTAGAGCAACTGTGGCACTGTTTAGACTTAAGTCTGTATAGAGGTAGGGGATCATCGTAGGAAGATAGGTTGGGGTGGGGGTTTGAATCATACAGACTTGGAGGTTCCAGTCCCAGCCCTTTCACTTACTCATCCCATAGCCCTGGCCACGTCGGTTCTCCCATGACAGGTGTGATAACACTATCCTTGACCAGTTTCCTGCAGATGAGAGATGGCGGATGTGAAGTACACAGCTCAGTGCCTGGCACACAGTAGGAGCACAGTAACTGGTTACTGCTATGGAATGACAGCCTCCTGGTCGGGCCTGGGATGAAGTCATGCCCTCTGGAAGCTGAGGCTGCAGGGTGAGGCCTCAGCTCCAGCCTCCGCTGGTCCAGGCCCAGGTGCCCCTACACTGACCAGGCCAGGGCCCCCAGGAGCGCTGCAGGCAGCAGGGCAGAAGGCAAAGGCCAAGATCGGAGGCTAGAGAAAGTGAACAAAGGGCTCTGGGGGCAAAACAGAGGGAGGAAGTGATTTCCAGGCTGACTGAGGAGGGGAGCTGGGAAGGAGAGGGAAGAGGGAGGGGTAGAGGTCTCAGGGGCCACAGGAAAAGGCAGGACCAAGGTGATGAGAGCCAAAGGGAAGGGCTGGTTCAACGCCAGGATGTAAGGTGAATCCAGGTACCAATCAGGTCCCCAGAGGCTGGCCCAAGGGCAGGGGTGGGCACCAGGGGGCTCTGACAGGCTGCCCAGCACCTGATTCTATGACTAGCTCACTGAGTGCCCCTGGACAGGAACCTGACCCTTGCCGGGCACTGACGCACCCATCTGCAGAAGTCTCTGGTGTCCTTCTGTCTCTGACATCCTCTGGCCTGGCAATGCCCTGAAGAGATGAATGACTTCCCATCTGGCCCTCTGAATAAGTTTAAATACCTACCAAACAGTTTTTCTACTTCAGACAGGAGACAGAACTGCCCTGGGTCTCTTGGATCAGTGGGAAGACTTTTCTGAAGGATTATTGGAAAGGGGAAGGGCAGAGGTCAGAGGGAAAGGGCTTGATTAGAGAGAGTGACCACAGCCAGAGCAGAGTGGACAGGGCAGCCCCAAGTCAGGCTCGAGGAGAATTAGAAAACGCCTGCTTTGGTGGGTGAAGTCCCATGTTCATACTGCTTGGCTAGAGAAACCAGCTCTGGTTTTCAGCCCTCACTCATCCCCTTGGCTTGATACTCTGTGTTGCAGGTTGAGTTCTGCAAGAGCAGACACTGAGGCAGAGTTTGGAGCACGTGGTGTGTACTAGAGACCCACAACTATGAAAGGAAGGGGGAGAAAGCAGGACTGGGCAGAGAGAAGTCAACCTGTGTTCTAGGCTCAATCAAGTCTCAGCAAACCCAGCACCAGGTCATCTGAGTTGTCCAGCATCAGACCTAAATGGAGGGGCCTCTATCCTCTTGTCTCCATCAGTCACCAGATTTGAGCTGCCCCAGGACAGCTGTGATCTCAGGTAAGGCGGCCCCCTGCAGCTGCGATGAGCTCGGAAGGAATTGACAGGAGGTTGTGTGCTGAGCACTCTCCCTCCCTTCACTCTCTTTGAAGCAGGGTGGGGGGCGGGGATCTGGGCAGCACAGCTTCATGTCTTTCACAGCTTGTGCAGTGAACCACCTGCTCAACTGTACATGGCAGCCCTGTGGGAGAGAAATTTTAGAGGATACAAACCTGTGCCTTCTCTAGATGCTTTGAAAAGTGTGGAAGAGGAAAAGAAAATCAAATAACACATCATTGTCTTTGTACTAAGGGAGTCCCTGTCAGGAGAGTCACATCCTCTGAGCATGCTGGTTCCTGATTTTCTGGCCTGGAAGTTTTGAAATGTCCGGTTGTCTTATCTCACCACTTCCTGCCCTCCCCCTCCACTAGCTCCTGGGCCTCGTAATACGCTTTCTGCTGGGAAAGTGTGTTCATTCTTCCATTTCTCTCCTTTTCCCCTTTCTGTGTGATTTGGCCACAAGTTCTTGGCATCAGGGAGTGAGGAGGCAGCCCTAGAAAGAGACGTGACCTTCACAAGAAGAAGGGAGATGGAACCCTCTGGCTCCAAGGTCTTCAGTGGCCCCTTAGTGCTCTTAGTTTGAAGTCCAAACCCTCAACATGGCATGTAACGCCTGCATGAGCTGGCCCTGCCTCTTCCCAGCCTGGCACAGAGCATCACTGAATGAATGGAATTTTTTATTTTTATTAATAGTGATGATGAAGATGATGATGATGATAAAAGAACTCATGTTTCTCTAGGCTCCATCAAACCATGTGCACTCCTCGGGGCTCAGATCAGCAATGACCTAAAAATTCTTGGCTCACCTGTGCATACAAAATTCTGACTTTCTCCTTAAAATCTATTCCAACCATTTCTGAGAGACAAGCGGTAAAGAGCAATGAGTTAAGAGCAAAAACTTTGGACTCACCTTTGGAAGGAACCAGGATCCTTGGAGAAAGCTTGATTCCAGAGCTGGGGACAGGTAATATATAAGATTAGCCTGAAAAATCTCATGCCAGAAAGTAAGGAAGTGCTCAAAAACTAATAGTGCCACATCAAAAGGAAACACGATAAAGATGTTAAAAAAAAAAAAAAAAAAGGAAACACGAGCCACCCCAGAGGGGCTCACACTGGCCAATCTGGGACAGTTTGAGCATCAAAATAAATAACAATAACAACAGATTATAACCCATTGAAAGAGAAATTCTCAAGTCGTCATTAATATAAGTAAATGAATAAATAAATGAGGAAAAGGGAACATTCTTCTGTTCAGTAGGATGTCAACTAATACACATAGATGGAAGTGTGGAGTTGGGTGACATCAATGAATGTCAAAACTAGTGGGTGTGGGGCTTCCCTCGTGGTGCAGTGGTAGAGAGTCCGCCTGCCGATGCAGGGGACACGGGTTCGTGCCCCGATCCGGGAAGATCCCACATGCCGCGGAGCGGCTGGGCCCGTGAGCCTGTGCGTCCGGAGCCTGTGCTCCGCAACGGGAGAAGCCACAACAGTGAGAGGCCCGTGTACCGCAAAAAAAAACAAACAAAAAGAAAACAAAAAAAAACTAGTGGGTGAAGGTGTGATGAGGAATAGGATACATATATTTATTTATATAGCCTCAAAGAATTTTCCTATAAGATACTTATTAATCACAAAGGGGAAAACAGTAACTCTATGGTGAAGAAAACTGGTGGACACCACTGAAATTGAGTGACCAAAGTTAACATCACCAACAATGGGACAAGTTGACATCATATGCCTCCTGATATGATGCACTGAGAAGAACACAGAAGCACTTATGTGGTGTTCCTACCAAAAGAGCATGATCTGAATCTAATCATGAGGGAAGAACCAGACACAAATCCAAATGCTGAGACATTCTTTTTTTCTTAATTAATCTATTTACTTATTTATTTTTGACCATGTTGGGTCTTCATTTCTGCGCACAGGCTTTCTCTAGTTGCAGCGAGTGGGGGCTACTCTTCGTTGTGGTGCGTGGGCTCTTCTCACTGCAGTGGCTTCTCTTGTTGCAGAGAATGGGCTCTAGGTGTGTGGGCTTCAGTAGTCGTAGCACAAAGGCTCAGCAGTTGTGGCTCACGGGATCTAGAGCGCAGGCTCAGTAGTTGTGGCACACAGGCTTAGTTGCTCTGCGGCATGTGGGAACTTCCCGGACCAGGGCTCGAACCCCTGTCCCCTGCAGTGGCAGGCAGATTCTTAACCACTGTGCCAGCAGGGAAGTCCCAAAATGTTGAGACATTCTACAAAATGACCAGCCTGCTGCTTTCCGAAGTGTCAATGTCATGAATGTCAAGGGAAAATAGAGGAACCGTCAGAGATTGAAGGAGACCAGGAGGGAAAAATAGACTTAAGGGACATTACAATTGATGGAATTAAATTTGAATGAGAAGTGCAGACTAGACAAGAGCATTGTATCAATGTTAAATTGTGCTGTGGTTATGTAAGAGAATGTCCTTGTTCTCAGGAAATATACACTAAATAATTTAGGGGTGAAGAGTGCCATGTCTCCAGCTTACTCAGATAATATATACTATATTATTAAGCATATATAATTAATTAATATGCATATGTAAGTATATAGAGAGACATAATAATAAAGCAATTGGGTAAAATTTAAATAATCTGCTGAATCTGGGGAAAGAGGACAAGAGTTCTTTGTACTCTTTACTTTTAAAATTATATCAAAATAAAAATGTAAAAATTTTAAAAGCCAAACCCAAACATGAGAAAATGTGCCTTTTACTGACCACTGTAGCAGAGTGCTGGTGAGGGCAGGGCTTAGGAGGGAACTAGGGAGATGGGCACCTGCACCCCAGGAATGTGGGGTCTCACCGTCTGGTGAGAGTCCACTGTCACGCCGTCCACAAGACTCAGGCTACTAGTCACTCCTCGGCTTTGTTCTGCTGTTTGAAGTCCTGGGAATGAGGCTTTTCCAGTTGATCCTGAGAGGACAGGGCCTCAGCAGCAACAATGCCAGGTGCATTGTGGGTGCATCATCACGGTGGGCTGAAAGCCCGCTCTGCACGGGATCTGAGCTAGGTGCCTTTTCATGTTCTCAAGCACTGGGCTAGGCACGTTAGAAACATCTTATTTAAATTTTAGAGCAACCCTATTAAATACATAGACTTATCATCCCTGTGTTCCAGATGAGGAACTCAGTCTCGGTGAGGTGAGGCTGGAGCCGGGATTCAAACCCCACTCTTCGGACTCCCAGTCTAGTGCTCTCCCTGCTCCCCTCTCCCCGCCCCGGCTGGACATGCCTGGAACCCTCCTGTTTCCGCACTTTGACCCATGCTGTCTCGTTTGCCTGCATCCGTGCTCCCCTCCCCATTTCTCAACTTAGTGATTTTCTGGCCCAGCCAAGACTGAAGTCCAGGTCTCCTACCTCTGAATCCCAGGTTCTCAGTGATAATTAAACACCAGCTGGGCCACAATCAAGCTTTGCCTTACTGTGAACAAGTCATTTTCTGACTAAATTAAGACCAGCCCAACTGAGGAGAGGAGAGGATGCCGAAAAAC
Source organism: Grampus griseus (assembly GCF_964374135.1). Taxonomy (NCBI): domain Eukaryota; kingdom Metazoa; phylum Chordata; class Mammalia; order Artiodactyla; family Delphinidae; genus Grampus; species Grampus griseus. The sequence continues at coordinate 118,423,181 of NC_139018.1, read as the reverse complement.
TGTTTTGATGCTCTGTTTTGAGACAGAAAAGAGCTACGATGGAAAACACAAAACAAAGCAGGCTGGAAAGGACGGGGGCAGGTGTTGGCATGGGAGGTGGTTATGCCATGCCTTCCCTTTTAGAATCAGGTCAGTTGTTCTGTCCCACTGGGCCTCAGTTTCCCCATCTGTAAAATGAAGCAGTAAGAGGATAGAAGGAGCTCCCATCCAAGTGTGTATGTCTGACTCACGGACTGTGACTAGAAACTAGGCGGAGTCCGTGTCCCTGACCCAGTCAGGCGGTCTAAGTTGGAGCCTGGCCTTATGTTTTCTAACAAAGTCCCACAGGGCTTCTGATAGGCACCCTTCCTCCATTTGAGAACCTCCAGAGCGTCTCTGTGGGCCCTTCCACCACTGCAGTCCTCCACTCTCTGACCAGTGAGCGGTGGTGGTTCTCAGCCCTCACTGAAGGAGCCCTTCCCCCATGTCTACCGGGCTGGGCAGGGGGTCCTGATTACTCTGCTGGCTGCCCACTGGCCACTTTGCACTTCTTTGATGTCTTTTAAGGATCCTGGCCAACAACACCCAGCTTCTGAAGACCAACGATGGTTGGAAACTCAGAGTCACACCCTGGTTGCTGCACATTACTAAATCTGAAAGCACCTTGTCAACTCAGAAAAGCTGTGTGAGCGGGAAGAAGCTTTATTTTTTGCAACTGCTTTCCTGGGGCAAACTGAAAAACAGAATCTATATCACATTCTGAGGGCCAAGAGCCACACCCTCGGTCCCCTCTGAAGATCTGGGGCCAGGATGTCTCCAGGCGGCAGACATAATTTCTGGGAGCCCTGGGCCCCAACCCGCATGGCCCCTTGTCCCCGTACTTCCTCCTCTGCTACTGACTTCCCTTCTCTCCCCTTCCTCCTCATCATGCTTCTGCTCCAGACCCTGCCCTGGCCCCTCACCTCCAGCCCCACACTCTAGGAAGGAAAGACTCCACTTAGGATGGAACTCTGACAAGTTAACTGAACTCTCTGAGCCTCAGTTTCCTTATCTGTTGGATTAGGTGAGACCTCAGGCATGTGACGTGCTTAGCACAGGGCCCTGGGCAGTGAGACCCCAGCAGGCTTACCGCTGTCGTCCTGGAACTCCCTGTTGCCTGGTCTCACCAGTGAGCTTGTTCTGGTTAATCAGGCCCCAGCTCCCCTCCTGAGGGAGGACTTCCCAGGCAGAGCCCCTCTCTCCTTGCACCCACTGCTGTCCTGCCGTTCGGCACATTTCCCCACCTGGGCTGCCTCCCCGCCGAGACAGGCAGAAGCCCTGCCTTGTTTGTTTCCAGGTCTCCAGACAAAAAGGCTCAGTAAATGCTGGTGGGTGCTCTGCAGCAGAACTTGTTCTATGCTGGGCCAGGGTAGCTGCGGTCGAGAGTGGGAGCCCCAGCCCAGTGGACCTGGCCACCTGGAGGGACCCCACAGGCATTTCCCCCGGGAACAGTGGACCACAGTAGCTGGGTACATGAACATTCCAGTTCAACCATGGGGTAGGTGGGGTGGGAGGGCACACCACAGCCATGCCAGCATCATGGCAGTGCACTCTGCTCCTCCAGGAAGGAAGGAGATACATGTGTCACCTGGCCTGCCTAAAGAATGGCAGATATTATCAAGACAGCATGTTAGCAATGAAAGGGCCAAAACAAATGTCGCTTGGACCAGTGGTGATACCGTTTCCAAATGAAATTCGTGGTAAGGGCCTTCCGGATTCCTAATGTCACCAAGGAGCTTTGAAATGCTCTGTTTCTACAGCCCCTTCCCCTTTCCAGAAGGCTCCAAGCTATTGCTTAAGATTCTTCCTGTATGAGATGAAGTTGAAGGGTAGCCTGGGGCCAGATCATGCAGGCCCTGTAAGGACAATGACCATTGTTCTAACAGCAATGGGAAATCATAGCAAGGTGACAACGGGAAGGTGATGATCAGATTTGGGTCTGAAAATGTCACCCTGCTGTGTGGAGAACTAACAGTAGTGAGCAGGGCTGGCTACAGGGATGTGCATCTTGAAATTCCTAATATTATCTTTGGATTTGTATTTTTAAGTGACGTTTGATGGGACAATGAAGCATGGATTCAGGGCTCGGAGCCTCGGCTCATGCGTGGTCCCGTCTCCTACTACCACCCCTGACGGGTTCTCAGCTTTCCCCTCCCCACTCCTGCCTAGCAACCACTGCCACCCTCTGCCCCCAGCAGGAACCTGGTGCAGGTGTGGGGAGGCTCAGGGTTGACTGGTGGCATCTCAGGATGGGGCACTGCAGCGGTTGTCCCTGTGCCGTGCTGGCAGCACCGTGGCGCATTCAGCAGGTGACTCGGGATGGTGGGTCTCCTGCTCACTTCTGCTCCAGGTACCTAGGGCATCCTGGCATGAGTTGCAATATTCTTGGGCATCACCCTCCACCATGGGAAAGGGAGATGCCTGCTTTACTTCTCTGCCCCCCCTCTGGGGAGTGCAGTCTGGTAACTGGCAGGATGGGAAACCCAGCAGCTTGGGTCTCCTACGGAAGTGAGTCAAGAGATGGAGGGTGCTTGTCCTTCACGTATTCCTATGCCCAAGGGAGCGTAACATTAAATAGCAAGTGAAGCACCAGGACAGGTTGAGAGAACATGGGAAAGGAAAAGACTTTATATTTTAGGACCTTTAATGGCAATTTTCCCCTTACCTTTTTAATAATAGGCCCCATAGTTTCATTTTGCATTGATGCTGCAAACGACATGGCTGGTCCTGGTAGAGAGCATTCAATGAGATCAAGCATGTAAAACACATGCAGGCCCTGCAGGCAGTAAGACTCCCTCAGTGCTGGCTAGTAGTATTGTTTTTGTTGTTTCTTTGGCTCAAAAGGATGGATGAAGTGGCTTCAGGAGCCGAACCCCGCCAGAGGGCTTGCTGTGGCAATCAATGTTGTAATAACTGAGTTTGCATTTTATTCTCAATCCTCAGACCCACTACCTCTTAAATTCTTCAAGTAGATGTGTTCAAATGTCATGCAAAACAGGATGGGGCTCTGCCTGCACAGGGGGACTCCCCCTTTAAGAAAAGGAGCAAAGCGTGCCTCAAACACAGCTGCCCAGACCTCAAGGCAAATTGTGTTTTGAGGCAATTGTGATTTTCAGGACTGGATCCCCCTCCCCAGGGGAGCTGGTGATGAAGGGAGGCCTGAGGGCAGCTCCCTTTTCTGAGGGGAGCTCAGATGACTCTGTCCCCCTCTTCCATCTCCCTGATGTCCCACCAATCCATCCCCTCCTCCCTGCCTGCCCATCTAGGCCTCATCCCTCTCTCAGAGTTACAACAACACCCTCATCTTGTCTCACCCCCTCCCAACCACTTCCCCTCTGGAGACATCTTTCTAGAACCTGTCTGTGGGTCCTCCAGGGCAGAGACCAGGTCTGTGTCCTCTCTGAGCCCCAGTCCCAGCAGGGCCTGACAGGAGTTGGTACCCAGCAGTGTTCGTGGACCTGACTGGGAGAAGGCTGTAGTGGTCACGGTGGTTGGCTCCCAACACACGTAACACCCCAATCAAGGCACCCCCTTCCTGAGGCCAGTGATGGTGGTATATGAGCATGTGACTCAGTCTCCTTCTGGCCAGTGAGACACACGGGGAGGTCTCCCGGGAGACTGGGTGGGGAGGACTTTGGAGAAAATGAGACAAGGAGAGGGGTCCCGTTTCTTCCTCTGTGGCTGTGTCGAGTTGTAGACCAGAGCCGTTGCAGACGGAGGAGGGAGACAGTCAATGAGGAGAATCACAGAGAAACTGAGCTGGGGCTGTAATGCACTTCACCTGGAGGCTGTGCTGCCTCCAAACCCCTTGTGTGGGTGATAACACACGTCCTCCATGTCAGACCCTCTGGTGTTATGTTCCTTGCGGCCAAGGCGTCCTCAATGGGTGCAAATAACAAAGTGAACCTGGAAGATCATGTGCCAGGGCTGGACTCTCACCCAATGGCACCACCAGCCCCAGCAGCCTCCCTGGACTCAGCTTTTCCTGCTACGGATCAGGGTGACAGGTTCTGGAGGCAGAATTGGAGAAAGGAAGGATGAAACCCATTGTTACGAGAGGGCTGTTGATTACAGACACCTGTGAAGGTTAAGACATGGGCTTTGGCATCAGGCAGGCCTGGGTCTGAAGCCTAGCGCTTTACTTACTGGCCTTGGGCGAGTTGCATAAACTCTTTAGTTTGCTCCTCTGTGAAGTGAGGATGATGATAATGTGTGCCCCACAGGATGGGGTGAGGACTAAGTGAGGTTGTCCATGTAAAAAGCTTCAGCAAGTGCTCCAAAGCCGAGCTGGCTGTCCTGGTGGCCCAAACTTGGGAGCCGCAAAAGGTGAGGTGTGGGGAGGGAGAAGACCTCTCTGCAGCAGAGTACTTCAGGTTGACGTCTCTGTTACTTCCTTCCCCAGTTGCTTCACCCCACAACCAGCATGGCCATCCGTCTGGGGCTGCCCTGACTGGACCAGAGCAGCTGGGAAAGGAAGACCTCATGTGTGGGAGCCTTGAGATGGACCTTGGGGGATGGGAGGATTGGGCCAGGGAAGGAAGATGAAGGAAGGCATGTCAGGAGGGAGGCTGGGGAGCAGAGGGGCAAAGCTGTGGAGGTAGGAGTAGAGAGGGTACCTTTGGGGAGAGGGAAGAGGCCTGTTTGGAGCAGAAATTTGTGAGGGGTGATGGGAGGAGCCCCTGGAGAGGCAGGGGAGAGAGCCTGGCTATGAAGTTTCCTGCTGATAAGAGGGTAAGAGCCGTCTATCGACAGAAAGTTTCTAGTCCACCTCCAGAACTAGAAGCGTCACCCCATTTGGTAGATGGAAAAACCAAGGCCAGGGAGGCTGAGTCGGTGCTATCAGAGGCGGTGATGCCATTGGGATGAGGAACAACCTCAGCACTTGGCCTTCGGGTTTCAGAGTTAAATTTACATTAGCTGTCTTCAGCTGCAAGCAGCAGACAGCCTGACTGGGGTGCCTTCAATGCTGGAGATGTTTATTAGCTTGACCCCAAGGATTCTGGAGGTAGGGGGCTACCACGGTAGCCCCACTGCCCTGCAGCTCTCCCTGACATGTTCTCTCTTGGGTGGTTATTGCAGAAGTGTGGGTGTGCCCCATCTCTAACCCTGGGCTTACATAACTGGCACTTGGGCTCTTAGCTCTCTCCTGCGGCAGCTCTCATCCGTCTAATCACCACCAGTCAATGGTAAGGGAGGCATCGCCAAGGGTGGTGATTTGTGGACGAGCCTGATTCATCTCTTCTTGCCAACCCACCCTGGGCTCCGGCCCCCCTCCTGATGTCTTCTGCTGAGTGGGCAGGCCCTGGCTCCCCAGGGCGGTATCTGGAGCTCCAGCCCAGGGCTCTTCCCAAGTTGATACCAGACAGAGCCCCCAGCACCTGCCCCATCAAAACCAGAAACTCTAGTAATGTTCTCAACATTACTTTGTGTCTTTTCCAAAGACTGGGGGTGACAGATGGGGAAACTGAGGCTCAGAGAGTTGGAGGGTGGATTAAGGTCCCTCTGAAGGGTAAGGCCCAGACAGAACAGAAACTGGGGCCTCAACCTGGCTTTTCAAACTCCCACGTTTATGCCTTTGTAATCCTGTGTCTCTCAGTCCAACCACATTCTTCCAGCCTGAAGACTCCATCTTCAGAGGGGGGCTTTCTGCCCCAGAGAGTGCCTCACCTGGGGACTTGGAGGGAAGGCAGTATCCACAGGCTGTTACCCCTTGGCTAGTTACCTGCTCACCCCACTTCTGTGCTTTCACAGCTCCCCCCAGCACACAGCTCTGTCTGCGCCCAGGCTGTGAGCTCCTTGAGTTCAGGATGTGGACTGGGGCAACGTTCACCCAGGGTCTGATGATGTTCTAGGCTTGGGTGAGCCCCTCCCTCCCTGAAATGGTTTGCTGGTGACGGATGGAGAGTCTAGCGTCTCTGGACCCGGTCTGGGGTGAGGCTTGGGGTGGTAGGTGACAGCACCCGGGATCCTGCCCTCCTCCTTACCCACAGCTTCAGTGGGCCTCAGGCTCCCTAAGTTTATGGCCTCTGAGAATGGCCCAGCTAGGGCATCGGAAGGAGGCAAGTGGAGACAAGTAGCTGGGTGGCAGATGGCAGGCGGGGCTGCACAGGGGAGCATGGCAGCTCCACTTCCTGTGGGGTGACGGCCCTGGAGCCTGCCCTAGGGGAGGTTGCACAAACCTACCTGCACAGGCCCCGGGCTGCGTCTCCCACTGGCCCCTGCCTCCCCACAGCCCGGGGCTGGCATCCCTGCTCTCAGTCCTGAAGCCTGGGCTGTGTCCTCCGTCTCCACGGGGCTGGTGAGGGGCCGGGCTGGACACTGGGACCCGCCCTCACATCACTGGGCACCAGCCCTTCCTCATTTTGCTGCTGATTCTAGCCCCAAACAAAACAGGTTGAGCCCTTTTCCTCCCTCTAGCAGTCTCTGGTTTACAGCTGCCTTCTGAGGCACTGCAGACGGCGCCGGCCTGGAAGGGGGGCCCTGGGCCAGCGCTGCCAGGACGGGGACGGTGCGCCTGCCTCCTGGCCCTCGTTCAGCCCTGTCTGTGGCAGGAGAGGGAGCTTTGCCGTGGCAGTCGGCTGAGGAAGATGCCCCAGCTTCAGTTCAAAGATGCCTTTTGGGTGAGTGAAGACGGCTGCCGGTTTGAGCCAGTGGTGTTGGCCCCGGGGAGGCCAGTCCGACCGAAGTTTCCCCGGGGGTGGTGGGTGGGGATGCGGCTCCAAGAGGGGGATTTCTCATAAAAATAGTGGTTGATTTTTGGTCTTTATCATCGTGGAGGTGACTTGGGCTGCTTCTGAGTCAGAAGACGAAGGGGATCCTCAGTCTGGGGTACTGATTTCTCTGTAAACTTCAACACAGTGAGTGGGGGATAGTCTCTGTGCTCCCAGGGCTGGTTTTTCCCCTGAGTGACCCTCTCCCCACAGCAGGAAATTTTTAGGAGTGTCTGATATATGGGTGGGAGCTCGAGGAGGTCTTGTGAGGCGAAGGAGGGAGGGGGTCAGGTTTGGGGACCAGAAAAACTTGACTTTGGATGTTGGCTGTGCTACTTAGAGGCTGGACAAGTCATTTAACCTCTCGGGGTTCCATTTTCCCGCATCTATATAGTAGAGAGAGATATTAATAAATGCACCAACTGGATGGGAGGGTTAAAACAAGGTGAGGTAACAAACTCCCCCGCACCTTGCTGGAGCGCCAAATGGGAATTCTCTTCCCCTCACCCAACCCCTCTTCCTTGCAGACCTCAGGGGTTCTTTGAAGAGGCGACAGGGCTGGGCAATTCCTTGCTGACTTTCTTAAATCCAGTGCACATGTAAATCAAGCCTTTTCCTAGTGAAATTCCAGCACCCAGCTGGCTCGTGGGGGTGAAATGCTTGGCCCAGGCCACACAGCCTGCAAGCCCAGTTTGGACCCCAGATCCCTTCAGCTTTTTTCCAGCTGTCTCTCAACCTCTCCCTCTGCTCCCCAAGCTCTGGCTGTTCCCAGTGGCTCACAGGAAAAAGCTGAGACCTCTCTGGTTACTGCTGGGGAATGTGGCTGTCCTGAGGGATCCCCTCCAGCCCTGCAGAGGACACCTGGCTCTTTGCTCACTTCACACGGCCTCAGTCAACAGCCTGGCCTCCCTGGGCTCTTTCCTGGGGCCTCCGGCCAGGAGACGAAAGCTAACAAGCCAGGTCTTCCTTGCCTTCCAGGCCACGCTCCGCTTGGGGCCCGTGGCCAGCGTGTGAGTGGCCTGCTTCCCGCCGGCACTGACTGCACAGTGGGCAGAGGGATGCCTCTCTGGGCCTCCGTTTCCCCATATCTACAAAGAGGGGCTGGGACCGGCCCAGAGAAGCCAAGGGAGGCAGACCTGGCTCGGCCCATTCCAAGCACCAGGCTGGAAAATGGGGCCCGTGCAAGGGGCAAGGGGCGAGGGGCTGCAGGGGTGGGGTGACAGGCCGGACAGCGGGTCACTACATCACTGCTCTGACTTGGAGTGCAAAGTCTGGGGAAAGGACAGGGCCTGAAAATCCAGGTGCTTAGTCGCCCAAGGCAGGCCAGGACATCTTGACTATATTTTAGCTCCAGGACATCTGTCCCAGCCCAGAGCCCCTGGGTCCACCTTCCCTAGGACAGAGCTGGGCCAAGGAATAGCCTTAAGGCAGGATCTGGGCAGCGGGGGATGGTACATGAGAGAGAGCAGGGTATGGTGGCAGCAGCCGACCTGTGGCAGCTTCCTGAGCGGTATCCCGCCCACGCTCTGTGCTCTCCCCACCTCTGAGCTGCTGCGGGCTTCACGGCCTACAGGTGCCCCCTCTCCGCCACTGCTCGCTCCCTGGGCCTGGGGTGAGGGTGCAGCTTCCCTAGGGAAGGCTGGAGCAGAACGGGAGAAGTGGCCAGTGGGAGCCTCTCACACTGAGCCTGGGCAGATGCCCCAGAAGGTCAGTGGCAGCACCACTGAATTCTAACACCTCTCACGGGAGCTCAGCCCCACCCAGCCCACGAGGACAGCTAACAGTTACTGAGCATTAAAGATGTACCAGCCGCCCGTTCTCAGGACTCTGTATCTGTTCACCCATTTAAACCAAGGAGGTAGATGCTATTGTTATCCCTATTATCCACAAGAGAAGGCTGAGGCACAGAGAGCCTAAGTCATTTGCCCAAGGTCATGTAGCTGGGATGAAACCGGACGGGTTGGCCCCAGTGTGTGGACTCTCACCCAGGTGCTTCATTGCTCTTCTAGCAACAGGGCCCATCACTGGATCTTTGGGCCACGTTGGTGGAGGAGGGAGAAAAACTGTCCTTCTCACCTCCCAGAGAAGTAAGATCAGATGAGGTCCATAGAAGTCTTTTAAAGCCCAATTTACAGACAAATCTGTTAAATGGAAAAGACTTAATGATCTAACTGCCATGGGGGTGTTAGGGACAGGGGCCTGCCTGCCCCTCCCCCTGGCTTTCCCCCACCCCAGTCCAAGGCGCACCAGCTCCATTGTGAGGAGGGAAACAGAAGTGTTTTCTGAGGAGCTAAGAGCTTGCATTGAAGCTTATACACTTTACTCATACGAGATGCCCTATAGTGGTTAGGGCCCATGAACTCTGATTTTACCCACAGTTATAACAAGCTTGGTCGTGTGGTCTTTTAACCTATAGATACAGCAAATAGTAGGGATCTACATTTGGTTAAATACTGGTGGGCCTGAACTGTTAGAGACGGTTTCACAGATAGCTGGTAGCCTGATAGCAAGAGGAGACAAAGAAATTATAAAAAGCAGACACAGTGGTTCAGAAGTGGTGGGAACATTCAGCATGGGAACAGCCCAGTCCCGTCCCTCAGTGCGCCGATATTTGCAACTTTTGCCAGTGTGGCCACACGGTATTTATTTATAGCCTGCGTTTATCTTCAGCAGAACGTTCAGAGGCAGGCCGCTGTGGGAGTGCGGCAGGGGCGGGCCTAGCCACAGGGGGAGGGAAGGGATCGTTTGATGTCTGTTATACACGCACAGTGATAAAGAACATCACGGCTTTGCAGGAAGTTTGCGGCTGACCCTCAGAGCAGGGGCTGTTGGTGAGACAAGGCCGAGGATGAGAATACCAGGTGCTCGAGCTGAGGGGGACTTAGAGCTCATGTAACCTGACTCAGCACCGAGCGGCACAGAAGCCCCCAGAATGCGGGGATACCACCCCCCTTCCCCAGTACACACAGCTTTCCTTGCCAAACTGTACTGCAAGAAACACCTGTCTGCCTCCTCAGTATGAGGCTGGCGAGTGGGGTATGTGTTCAGTCAATGTTTATAGAATAAGTGAATGAACAGTAAATGCATCCACGGTACTCATGCCTTCCTGAACCTATCTTCTCCTTCATTTTACTTTAGTTACATTCTGCAAATGTTTGTTGAGAAGGGTTCACTACCAGGCAGCCTAAGCTGGGCCTCCCACCCCCACGTCCAATCAGGTGAATGAGACTGTCTTGCCCTCAAGGAGGCCAGAATCCGGTGCTGGAGACTGAGCCTGTCTGATAACACGGCCAGGCACGGGGCATACCCAGAGGGGTGCTCCGAGCTGCGCTTTCCCCTCCTACCCCCTCATTGCCTCCCACCTATATGTCCAACCGCCTTTGCAAAGAAGTCACTGGATATTGCTTCAAGAGGGAAAATCTAGGTCTGGACCAGGTTTTATTAAGATCCGCATCCTGTCCCACTTGGGGTTGTTAAAAGGAAAAGTAAGGGCCGCGTATACTACCTCTCACTCCCTGCCCTTCCCTCCCTGCCGCCCCGGCTTTGGGCAGGAACCATCAATGGGGACAGAGAGAACAGGCCTGAACTTTTCCCTCTGACTTGAGGTCACATCTCTCCCCTTTGAGGCTGGGCTCCAGCTTCATCTGGAAACCTCTGTGCCAAGCTGGGAGGAGCTGAGCTCCTCAACAGAGGACAGAAGGAGGTACCACATCCTTGGGTGGGGGAATGACTCACCCAGGATGCACAGGGTGAGGGTGGGGAGAGGGGACTCAGGACCCGTGTGTCTGATCAGCTACTGTTGCCTCTTCTCCTTCCCAGTTCTGAGACTCTGAGGTTCCCCACAGAGGAGGAGACTGAGGTGGGGAAGACCCTCTTTTCAGCATAATTCTGTTTTGAATGTATGTGGGCCTGGGTATGATTTCCTCATCTTCAAAACACCATTGTTAATGACTGCATGGTCCTCCAGCTTGTGGATTTGGTGGACATGCTGTGATTTATTTACCCAATCCCCTATTGTTGGACATTTAGGTTACTACCGATTATTTAGTATTCTGGACAGTGATGTACTGGGTAGATCTTTGTGTATCAAGGTTTTGCACTTGAGGACTACGACTTTGGGTAGCTTCCCAGAAGAGGAGGCATTCCTGGGTGAGAGAGTGGGCCCAGTTCTCTAGCATTTGGCACTAGCAGTCACTTTGGGACCCTTCATAGTCCTCTGGCTGGGCAGGAGACTTTTCATCCAGGAAAGAGGGACCAGAGGGACCTGGAAGGGGCTGGGAGGACTGGGCCTGGAGGGGCTCTGCTGGGAACCTAAGCCCACTCAGGCTTTGTGGGTGGACTTGCAGCAGGGCAGGGCCCTGTGGCCTTGAAGGCTGAGGGGGCCAGTGGCTGAGGAGTGGGGTCCTCCCGAGAAACAGGGGATTGTAGAGGCAGGAGGTGGGAGAGGGAGGCCCCTGGCTGTCCTTCCTTTGCCGCCACCTACTGCCTTCCCAATGTCTCCCTGGCCATGGCTGTCAGAAGGGGTGAGGATGGACTCTCTTTCTGTGCTGGTTGCAAAGCTCTTCAAGGCATGGTGTTCTGTGTAAAAAGCATAGAGCCAAGCAGTGTGTCTTGCATGCGACCTGTTGTGAAAAGTGGGGGAAATAAGCATTTATGTCGGCACAGGCTTGTATTAACAGCGAGAGTCTCTAGAAAGACACACAGAGAACTAATTAAATTGATAACCTTGGGGGGAGTCAGAGAAAAGCGATTGATGGGTTACAGGGCTGGGTGGCAGTGAGCGTTGTCACTATGTATCTTTTTATAGTTTTTAATTTTTGAACATGCAAATGTATAACCTATTGAAAAATTAAATTACACAACTAAAAATGAAAAAGAGAATGTTTATTTCCTGTTCTGTGAAGATTTTTTTCTCTGAGTCCCAGCTACTTAAATCATCCCCAGAGGAGCGACAACAGTGCCTGTTTGTTCAGTGCCTGTTAGGCGCCAAGCACTGCGACAGTCATTCCATGCATGTCCCCAAACCCACCCTGCAGGGAAAGACTTGCCAAAGTCCTCCTGTCTGCAGAATGGAGGCATGGGCAGGTCAAGGGCCTAGTTCATGGTCATATGTCCAGGACAAAGCAGGGGCACCCACCTAGCTCTGTCGGACCCCGTCCAGTTCTGCCCCTGACTCCAAGGAGATTGACCAGTTCTTGGTTCAATGATAACTCCTGTTGGATATAAGGGCGGCTCCCTATAGGTTAACACTGGTTTCCATGTTTTGGAAGTAATGTGATTTTTCTCTCCATAATTTTCTGCAAGTGATCACAGATTACGTATTTCATTAAAAGGAAAATATTTAAAAACACAACTAAGCAATTCCTGTTTTCAAGGCCAAGATGGTGTTTTTAGGCGACATTTGTAGCTCGATAGCATGAACTCTTCCACGTACCCTGTGCAGACTCTGTGGCGCGTGTGCCCGCTGGGACCTGAGAACTTGGTTCCTCAGCGCCCACTCCACAGGACACGGTTGGCCGTCTAATGGCAATAGGTGACTGCAGAGGTCTGTGGTTGTGTTTGCCCTGCTGTTGCGATGCCTGCAGATGCTCTCCTGTAGGATTTCCTGGAGGCAGTGTCCTGGGCCAAGAACATAACCCACACCTTTGATTTTATTATTGGTGGAAAACAAGATCTGCTTCTCCAGACCCTCTTTTTGATCCAATTCCCAGGAACTCATGGACTTTTCCTAGCTGCTCCTGGCACCTCCCCCCAGCCGGGGTTGCCAGCTCCTGGGATGGAAGGGAGGGCCTTGCTTGGGTTTGGAAGGGTTGGTGAGGATTTGGGAGGTGGGAGGAGGGCAGAGGGTGCTCCAGGTGGAAGGAATGGTGCAGGCAAAGGTGTGGAAGGGGGAGAGGGCACAGTGGGTTTGCAAGATGGTTTTCTGGCCCAGAGGACTGTGCAGGGTGACTGGTAGGAAGGGAAGGCCCTTGCCGGCTTGTGAAAGGTCTTGACCAACCTTGAGTGAAGGCAAAGATGCTTTCTTCCTTTTTGCACCCTCTGCAAGGATGGATGTTTCCACTCATGCAGAGGCTTGGAGGCTGCAGGCTGTGGGTAGGATGCCCGCCCACCTCGCCTAGAGCCTGGCTGACGCTGCAAACCACACGATAGAGGGAACTTGTGGAAACTGAAACTGCCTCACGTCCAGCTAGAGAGAGTGGTACCCTGTGCCCTGGGGGCTGCCCATGCTAGGGCTCCCTGCTGTGCTAGCTCCGGAAGGTCCCTCCCTCATGGGCTCAGTCACTCCCTGTCTTCCAGTCTCAGAATGGGGAATAGGCCTCTGTGAAGCTTCCACCCTCACTCGCTGAGGGGAACCTGGAGAATCCTTTCCCCTCTCTGAACTTCAGTTACCTCATCTGTAGGATGTCAGAGTGATTCTCACCTAAGATAAAGGCTTTGAAGATGGAGAGGCTCAGGGGTCCACATTCTTCTGCTCAGCATCAGGAGTTAGCAGACCAGTAACAGATCCCAAGGGATCCCCACTTATAATTGGATAGGCACCTACAGGGTGAGCCTCATATGTGGATCCTCCCAGTCTCAGGATGCCTCCCCAACTCTGTTCACCATTGCATATTAAATTCCACCATTAGAGAGTCATTCCTATGGCTTCAGGTGACAAGATGCTATAGCCCCATGAGGTTGGTATTCTTATTCCTGCTTTATAGAGAAGACTGAGGCTTATAGAGGCGATGTGGGCCTGGGGATACCACCCCGTTGGACTTTGGGGCTGCTGGGTTAGGCCTGACTGCTACCTTCCCAGGCCAGTTCAGAAAGCCCTTGGCGTCAGTGAGAGTGCGGTGGTTTGCCGAGACCTGGTACCCTGAGCAATGAGTGACAGAGGAGGCGGGTGAGTGACATCCCCTTCTGCTGGTGTTGACAGGCCACCCACTATTGGGCAACAGGAAGTGTCTGCTGGTGCTCCAGAGACTAGCAGCCTGGGTGGGGATGGGGCAGCCAGATGGGATCAGGGCTTCCCAACTGCAGAAATGGAAAAGCGGAAGCTGAGCTATACTGGAGAGGAAAAGGGGGTGATGGGCTGAGTCAGGAGAACGCTTGACCTCTTCAAGGGACAGGGAGGCCTGTGTGGCTGGGGCAGAGTGACAGAGGTAGAGAGTAGTTGGAGATAAGATCAGAAATGTGACAGGGATCAAAAATACCAATGCCCAGGCACTGCCCCAGGTCAATTGCATGCAAATTTCGGGGTGGAGGAGCAGTATTTTTCAAAGTTCTCCAGTTTCCAAAGCGCAGCCAAGGCTGAGAACCATTGGTGTAGATAACTGTGGTGTTTCAGATGCATTGCTGTTGCTGACAATGAGCGCATATCTGGCTTTTACCATTTACGTGACCTCATCTGACTCACTTGTGAATGAGTAGAGGGTAGAGGGTTGTTTTTTTTTTTAACCTTATAAGCTTATACAATTACTTTTTTTGTGGTCAGTATACGTAATGTAAAATTTACCATCTTAACCATTTTTAAGTGTGCAATTAAGTGTGTTGTTCAGTTTTAAGAGTTAGTTTTTGTATATGGTGTTAGGAGTCCAATTCCATTCTTTTGCATGTGCATATCCAGTTTCTCCAGCACCATTTGTTGAAAAGACTGTCTTTTCCACATTGAATGGTCTTGCCATCCTTGTTGAAAATCAGTTGACCATATATGTGAGTGCTTATTTCTTGCTCTCTGTTCCATTCTATTGGTCTGTATGTCTGTCCTTATGGCAGTACCACACTATATTAATTACTGTAGCTTTGTAGTAAGTTTTGAAATCAGGAATTGTGAGTCTTCCAACTTTGTTCTTTTTTTTTTTTCAAAATTATCAGCTATTGAGGTCCTGAGTTGAGGTGTTTTTATTTTTTTATTTTAATTTTTAAAAATATAGTTGATTTACAATGTTGTATTAGTTTCAGGTATACAGCAAAGTGATTCAGTTATACATATTATATATTGATATATTCTTTTTCAGATTCTTTTCCATTATAGGTTATACAAAATATTGAGTGTAGTTCCCTGTGCTATACGGTAGATCCTTGTTGGTTATCTATTTTATATATAGTAATGTATATCTATCTGATAATCCCAAACTCCTAATTTATCCCTTTCCCCCCTTTTCCCCTTTGGTAACCATAAGTTTGCTTTCTATGTCTGCAGATCTATTTCTGTTTTGTAAATAAGTTCATTTGTATCTTTTTTTTTATATTCCACATATAAGCGACACCATATGATATTTGTCTTTCTCTGTCTGGCTTACTTCACTTAGTATGATAATCTCTAGGTCCATCCATGTTGCTGCAAATGGCATTATTTCATTCTCTTTTATGGCTGAATAGTGTTCCATTATATATATGTATCATACCTTCTTTATCCATTCATCTGTCGATGGACATTTAGGTTGCTTCCACATCCTGACTATTGTAAACAGTGCTGCTATGAACATTGGGGTGTGTGTTCTTTTTGAATTACGGTTTTCTCTGAATATATGCCCAGAAGTGGGATTGCTGGGTCATATGGTAACTCTGTTTTTAGTTTTTTAAGGAACCTCCATACTGTTCTCCATAGTGGCTGCACCAATTTACATTCCCACCAACAGTGTAGGAGAGTTCCTTTTTCTCCACACTAGAGATGTTTTTATAGGTGAGGAAACTGAGGTTTGAGCCTTCCTGAGGTTGCCAACCTGGACTGGCCACCAGTCTATGACAAACCCCCTATAACTCTCCCAAACCTGGACATACTTGGAGAGACACCGTCCTTAGAGAGAATCCCCTGGGGATGGTGGGCTCCTCCTTACAGTTGCCCTACCTCTGGCCCCCTGAGAAGGCCCATGACTTCTGAGCTTACTTGAGGCCCCACCAGCTCTCACTCTTCGAGGAGGATTGTCCCACAGGCTGGGGTCACCGACTTCTTCAGTGGATCATGAGACGGCCCTGAGGGAATTGATGTCCACCCTGGCCTGGGCCTGCCTAGACCTGAGGGGTCTTTGAAAACCAGGACTTCTACCCCCAACTGCCCAGATGGCAGCCACTGAAGCAGAAGGGGTCCTCTTCTTTGTCACCTCTTGAATGTTTTCCCTTCATTTGGACCAGCTCTGAGCCCGCTCTCCCAGGCCTGGGGCCCCCAGACTGCAGGTGGTAGGAAGGTCCAGGAGGTCAGCTGGGGTCAGTCCATGCAAGCAGGGTTGAGGTGGTAGGCAGGGGACCAACACAGAAGTCTGGATCAGTGTCTCTGGAGCTGTCGTGAATACTAACAGCTTGGGCTGTGGGGGTCTGCACAGCGTAGAGCAGCACCGTAGTAGGTGCTGTGTTGGTGTCTGCAGTTGTTCTCAGTCTGACCCAGAAGAGGATGGAAATTGACACTGGAACCAAAGGAACAGTGTGGCTAATTCCAGGGCCAGGGGAAGACCAGCAGCTGAGACTAGGTCTTGGGTCAGGGCGGGAGCTGCCATGAGGCTGCTGGAATTTTATTTTAGTCCTCAGATCACCCCCAACCTTAGAGGGACTGCAGATTCATTGAGGGGAGGAGTTTGCATTCCAGGGTCCAAAGGTCTTGGTTTGAGTCCTACCAACGTACGGGTGCAAGTGAGGGGCTGAGTGGGAAAGGTAAGCAGTGAATGGTTCCAGAGAGCACAGGCTTCCCTCAGGCAGCCCCAGCGCCCCAGAACCCTGGAGGTGGCATCTTGCTCCACTTAGAGGTGTATTTTCCCACAGTGCTGCGCTATGCCAGATGCACACTGGCTGTGTTGGGCAGGGTGAAGCAATTTCCCAGTCTCCAACACAGAACCCTTGCTTGGAAGGCACCGTCTTTGTCTCTCACCCTGCCTTTAGAACCCGATGCACTGCTTGGATTCCACTGCATTCACGGTGTGGCCCTGGTGAGTCCCTCCACTCTCTCAGCCTCTGGCTCCTTGTCTGTATTAAATCCATTACTGTGGTTAAAAGATAGACGTGGTGAAATGAATGTTAATGGCCTAGGCCAAGAAGCCCCGCATATAGACCCTCGGCAGGTACAGGAGCCCAGGAAGACCCTGGGCTTGGAAGGCGTTGGAGCCAGAGCCCAGGATCAGCTCTGAGGCCCAGAACCTACCAAGGCTGGCAGAGGAGGCTGAGGGACCTAATCCAGGGGCTGTGGGTGTCTGTTCCTGCCTTTGGGGAAAGATGTGAGGAGTGGGGGTCTCCTGCACCCCAGGGGCCCATCTCTGTCTCTTGAGCAAGTCTCAAGCCCAGAGGAGGCTGTCAGTCCTCACCCTGAAGCAATTCACAGCTACCAAGCAAGACACCCCCCGTCAGCCCAGTGGAGGGCTTGGAGTCCAGTGTGCGTTCCACTATACGGGTGAAAAAATGAAGGCTGAGAGATCGGAAGCAATCAGTCAGTCGATTGGATTCCAACCAGCTAGGATTCAAACCCAGCTCTCCTTTTTTATTTCCTTTCTTGGTTTACTTTTACTTGATATGTACTAATCACCATGGCCACCATTTTCCAGGAGCTCCTTAAGTTTCAGGGTGCCCTTT
The DNA here is from genome assembly GCF_964374135.1 of Grampus griseus. Taxonomy (NCBI): domain Eukaryota; kingdom Metazoa; phylum Chordata; class Mammalia; order Artiodactyla; family Delphinidae; genus Grampus; species Grampus griseus. Next base: position 118,405,914 of record NC_139018.1, on the reverse strand, counting down.
GCTGGGCTCCTACATATATTATATCATTTCGTCCTCAGAGTCCCAGGGAAAGTGGACAGTGTGTTCACACTCATTTTACAGAGGAGGGAATCTGTGCACAGGAGCTTAAGTAACTTGCTCAACTCGTGTGCGTGGGACTGGCCAGGACGAGGACGCAGTGCCTGGGGTCTTCCCACACCCCCTACCTGGACTTTCTCTTGTCGAGGTGTTCCCTGTGGGCCATCCTCTGGCAGGTGTAGGAGGTGTGGGAGGGGTGATAATTGCAGAAGGAGACGTGCAGAGACAGCGCCTGGGCCACAGACACCAGTCCCCAGTCCCTGGCCGGTCACTTACAAGCTGGAGGCCATGCAGCAAGGAGCCCTGTGCAGCCGGCCACGTGCAGGGGATGGTCAGTGCCTGCCCTTGCCGACAGGTCAGAGTCTCCTCCAGGGTTCAGCGTCGGGTGGCTCATTTCCCTTCTGCCCTCCAACCATGTTCCCTACCTGCCCTCAGCCTTGGCCACTGCTGGATCCTACAAGCCCCCCGCCTAATCAACTTGAGTGGGGGGCACTACAGAGGAGCTGTGTGACCTGGGCAAGTCACTCACCTTGCTGAGCCTCCGTTGCTCATCTGTGACGTGGGGCAGTAAGGGCACAGTCCTGACATTGCAGGCTTCTCTGGGAATTAGAGGCATGGAGAACACTGGCCTCTACCCATCCACATCCCATCCATCCTGTTCCCTTCCCCTGAATTTGGAACCTGGCCCTGAATCCTCGTTACCTCCAGGGAGGGTCCCACCACTTGGTCTGCCTGACTCAGGGCTCCACCTCAGCTGGCCTCAGGCTACCTCTTCAGACACCTGCTCCAGCCCCTCAGACCCCTCACTGCTGCTTTCTGCTGGACTTGTAGCCACTCACAGCTCTGAGCATCAAGCTTCCGGTCTCCTAAACCCGAGGGGCTCATCCCCACCTCCAGGCCTCTGCCCCAACTGGTGTTCGCTCCCTGCCCCACCTCTCTTGCTAACTACTACACGTTTTGGTTTCATAAAGCAGGAGGGAGAAGTGGGGGAATCGAGCTGGGCTTTTAAGAGCAGAGGGGAAGTGAGAAGTACATCACAGAATGGGGGAGGGCAGTGCAGTAGAGGAGGCCCTTCCTGCTTGACACTGGAAGAGACCTATTTAAAAGAACAAAGTCGGAAGCCACACACGCCCACACAATTGCTGTTTGAGCCTGGACAAGTTACATAACCTCTCTCATCCTCGCATTCTCCCAGGGTCGGTATGACTGAGATAAGAGGCCCCAGGTATGCACAGTTGGTCCCCTTCTGTTGCTTGTGTTGTTCCCCTGGCCTCCACACCCGGCTCCGTGGGATTCCTGAGAGCTCCTGAACATTCACAGGGCTCCAACGGGGCCCCCCGAAGGCTGCAGGTAACCATCAGCACCCCGCCTCCAGATTCCCCAAGGTCAAGGGCCTGGATGTCTCAGGGGCCCATCCAGCAGGGCTGCTTGAGTAAAGGGCCGTCTAAGGCCCAGGGGAGGCCTCAGACTGGGGCTCAGTGGGGAGCTAGAGGCCTCTGGAAACTCATTTCTAATCCCAAGCCCCTGTCAGCCCAGCTGAACCCAGAGTAGCTCATCTAACCACACTCAGTGTGCTTTTGTTCCTTAAAAGGAAGCTTTCTTGGCTCTCTCCCTTTGCCACCTAGCCTGGGCCATCTTAGAAAAGCTGTAAATCACCCCCCCCCATTTGTCTGCTTATGAATGGACCCCTCCAGTCTTTGAGTCAGGGGACACCTAGACCCAGAACACCTAGTTCAGCATGTCACTTGAGGCTCGAGTCCTCTCTGCGGAATCCCTAACCTGATTATAGACCGCGGCGATGGGGCATTCTCCATCCATCAGAGCGGCTCACCTGTGTTGCACATTTGGGGCCACTTGGGCTCTTGGAGTTGGCCTCTCTGGGGGCACCAACCACAGACAGGCCCTCTGCTCCTGATGGCCCCACAAAGCTCTGCAAATGACCACATTCCCCAATGGCTCCTCAAGGGCTGAGACTAGGGAACTTCTCTTTACCCAACCCTCCTCCTGGGGTACTCTGGGTAAGCAACCGGCTTGCTCACTTAAGTCTCTGATCCATCCATCCATCCATCCATCCATCCATCCATCCATCCATCCAACCAAGCCATACGTGGGTGTCTGGTCCTTTGCTTTTCCTCAGTTTAGCAGCCAATAATGGTGGAGATGCGGGGTACTAGCTGTGAGGCAGTGGAAAGAGCCCAGCTGCTATTCATTGGCTTATCCTCTCTGAGCCTCAGTTTCCTTATCTGTACAACAGGGATAATAATACATTGTACCAAGTAGAGGGGACAAGTCTGTCTGGCTTATTTAAAGGTGCTGGATAACGAGTCATTGAATTGCAAACAAATGGTCTGGTGTTCTCCATGGGGCAGCTCAGGAGCTGTCATAAACCCACATCAGCTCGAGGGCCTCCATCAGACGCTTCCTCAGCGTTTGTCCAGTGTATTTGCTGAGTGTTGCTGTGCAGACCTGGGCACCAGGACCCAGTAGGCAAACAGACCCACGTTCTGCCTCCAGGGGGCCGCCTTCTCCAGAGTTCAGTGCTTACTACCTCAGGTGTGCTGACAATCCCAGTGGTTGGGTTTCTCAGCCCACAGCAGACAAGCAACAGTGGACTAGTTGTTAATAAACCAGCCATGGTGGGCACCTTGGCCGCAGAGAACTGTTAAACTGCGGTAAAAGGAGAGGGCAAAGCAGCCTGGGCACCGTGAGGCCTGTAACCGTGTTCAAAATCGCAGTCCTTGGCTTCTGGGGCTTCCTGAGATGAAGGGAGTAAGTCCAGTCTCCCTGTTCTGTCTCCTCTTCACTAGTAAAAGGTGATTTTTTTTAAAAAAGAAAGAAAGAAAGAAAAATGTTAGAAAAAATATATAGGGCTACCCTGGTGGTCCAGTGGTTAAGATTCCACGCTTCCACTGCAGGGGGTGCGGGTTCAATTGGGGAAGTTCTGCATGCTGTGCAGAGCAGTCAAAAAAAAAAAAATATATATATATATATAGAGAGAGAGAGAGAGAGAGAGAGAGCCCGCCTAGCAACCCAAGAGCACATCAGTTATTAGAAAGGTTTTTGACAAGCATGGCTAGCATTTTACAGAAGGTTTCTGAACTTGGTTAGGGTGCAAGCAGGAAACTTAATGTTTTTCCTTCCACCTTCCAAAGCCACTGGTAGCTCTCCCTTCCTCTACCCTGGGCACGTGTTAGAGCGTTTCTAGTTCTTTTCAGGTCTAACTCCCTCCAGTTCCACCACATATCAAAATCTCACTCTTGTTCACTTGAAAGTTTCCCAGTCTCCCCACTTGGCCTGTGATTGGAAGCCGACGCCGGGGGACAGAGAACGGGTCCGTCTCTGCACTCGCCGTGTTCTGCCACCTCCACTGCCTGCTGCTTCTGTGTCTCCACAGATGGCGTGGGGCGCGGGCTTGGAAGCTCTAAAGGAGTACTTCACCCCTTATTTCCCTGGTGCTGCTGTAGCTGGTGCGGCGGGTAGCAAGCGCACACAGGTCAGCTCTTCCTCTCCTGGCTGCCTCGGCGGGCTCCGTCCCCTGCAGCTGTCCACGTCTGACCCCTCCCAGCTGCTGCTTTCGGGGACTCTTCCCTCACTTACTACCGGCAGCTCTTCCCAGCCACCTTCCCGGCCTCCTCTTGGTTCCCAGGAAACACATGGTGCCAGTTCCCAACTGCTCCCTCCCCAGGCCTCACTCCCCTCAGGCAGCTCCAGTCCACCCCGGACTTCAGACTTCTCTAGGTAAGATGCAGCCATGGTTGCCATGGCTTCCAAAAGCCAGCAGACAGACAGCAGCCTCCCTGCTGGAAGGGCAATTAAAGGTCACTTCCTGTCCCTAAACCTGTTTCACAGTCAGGAGGCCCCAGAGAGGGCAAGGGACTTTACTAAGACTACCCAGCTTCTTCCTGGCAGATCAGACCTGGTACCAAAACCCAGGCCTCTCCCTCTAAGGTTAGAGGTTTAGCTGTCCTCTGAGGGACCTTATATTCTGGAATTCCACGTAAGGGAACATTTGAAAAGGCTTCTGCAGCCTTTTAAATGGACCCTCTGGTGGGGGAGGGTGTGTGGTAGGGAGATAACTTGTTTTTTCCAGCCTGGCACATCTGGGTTCTGTCTGGTGGGGGGGGTGGGGGGGGTGAGAGGCAGGCAGGGACAGGGTAGGGCATATGGGGAGCTACCACTTGCTGAACAGCCACTGAACCTGGGGCTTTGCAGAGAGGTGAGGGAATGAGCCAAGATCTGGTCTGGGGGAGCTGGGTTCAAATCCCTGCTGTGCCCTTCAGGGCCCCTGAGCAGATTAGGTAACCTTTCTGGGTTCCATTTTTCTCACCTGTAAAATGGGGGTAATCCCGGCTCAGGGCAACCTCTGACCTTGCTTTTACTATTCTCACCTGTGTACATTATTTCACTGGCTTCTCAGATCAAACCTAGGTGGTGGGAACAATTAGGCTTCTCTTTACAGGGAGGGAAGTAGAGGCTGAGAATGACCAGGACCACAGGGTGGGGTGTGAACCTGTATCTGGTCTGCTGAACTCTGTCCAATCTCTCAGGCCAGGTCCGGGCCCCCTCCCTGACTGGGCGGCCAATCTGCCCTGATAGGGCTGTGCCCTAGAGGGTGGGCTGTCAGGGCCAGGAGAGGTTGGCCTCTGCCCTCACTTCCTCCATGAGGAAACCAGGTCCCGAGAAGGGAAGTGGCTTGCTTGGCACCCTGGTCTCTGTGGCCTAGCCCATGCAGCCACCAAGAATTGTATGGGTATAAAAAGGAGGAAGTGGTAGTGTGTACAAAGGTGAGCTCTCTACCCACCCAGTGGGGGCATGGCAGGGCCGGGGTCAGCTGGAGGGCCTGGACAGTGGCTCACAGCCAGAGCCACCCAGAGAAGGGAGCAGGTGGGCTGTCCCTGAGCACAACCCAGCACCCAGGCCTCCCACATGCTGCCTTCAGGCTGAGGTAGGACCATGCTTCCTCCTGCCAGAGTTGTCCTGAGCACCTCCTCCTGCAGCCCCGATCTGACCCCTCTATGGGGAAAAGGAGGTCCAGAATGGCCACACAGTGAGGGTGGCAAGGCCTGGGGTCCCACATCTGGCTTGAGGGAGGTCTCCCAAAAGAGGGGACCGCACCTGCCTGCCACCTGGCACCCTCCCCTGGGGTGGATCGCCCTAGTGCCACATGGTGAGGGCGGGGCCTCCGGCTGCTTGCCGGCTCTCAGCAGCTCATCTGCAGAGCCAGCACGGCCCTTCTCCAGGGCAGCGTTCCTCTGACCCAGCCTGGCACAGAGCTGGCCTCTGTGAATCCATGGTAACTGAATGACAGACCGAAACACAGCTTTGGTTTGAAGCAGAGAGAATTTGGGAAATCATTTTCAAAAGTTTTTTCTTTTTAATCTTTTTTTTTTTTTTTTTTTTTGCGGTACGTGGGCCTCTCACTGTTGCGGCCTCTCCCGTTGCGGAGCACAGGCTCTGGACGCGCAGGCTCAGGGGCCATGGCTCACGGGCCCAGCCGCTCTGCGGCATGTGGGATCTTCCCGTACCGGGACACGAACCCGTGTCCCCTGCATCGGCAGGCGGACTCTCAACCACTGCGCCACCAGGGAAGCCCCTTTAATCATTTTTTGATGTTTCAAAATGTAAAAGAGCTGCTGGACTGTCTGTTGAATGACTGATGTCAGTATGTGAGTTTGGGGACAAGCTGACCTGGGTTCACATCCCAGATCCTGATCTTTACCAGCTGAGGGACTTGGGCAGTCACTTCCCCTCTTTTCCTCCTTATCACCGTCCTTACCTCCCTGGGTGTGTGGTGTTTTCAATAAGAAAACAGCTGTGATATTCTTGGTATGGTGTGTGGTAAGTGGACTCAATAAATAGCAATTTCACAGAGGGCAAGGCCACAGGCAGGTCTCAGGTGACAGAGGCTGCAGGTAGACAGGAGATGGGAGGCCCTGCCTTCTAGTAGCTTCTGCACTGTGGAAATGGCAGCCTGAGCCTGTCAGCAAGGGCCCTGAAAGGGAGGCCTGGACGCCTAGAGGATGGAGCTGGGTAGGTGCAGGGAGGAAAGGCCAGGATGGGCCCCCTGGAGGAGGTGACTCTGGTGCTGGGCCTTAGACAGTAAGCCTGCAGGACTGATTGATTAACTGATTGAATGATTGGTTAGTTCATTTCCTCAGCAGCTTCCTGAGCCCAGCTGTGTCCAGCTCTGAACCATGAGTCAGAAGCCCTGGAGGAAGAGGCAGTGGTGGGGTGGAGGAGGGGTACAGGCTGGCAGGGAACAGGCCCCAGGGACTCAGGCACTTCCTTGGAACAATCTAGTCACTTGTGACGGTGGCTCACTTGGCCAAAGCCCCTGCTGGCACCAGCGCGCTCTGAGCAGGGGCTGGACCAGACTCTCAAGCCTGGAGTGCTCTGGGGACTTGAGCTCCTGAGGACCCAGTCTGCAGGACCCCTCTGCCTGCCACCTCCTCCAGAATGGCCAATGTAGGTTTGCTTTTGCTTCTCTTTCCACTCTGGGGGTCTCAGGAAGGACAGTGGGGTTTCCCTGGGGAGTGGGAGCTGGGCATGGGGCTGGGAGGGAAGAGCAGAGTGTCCGCTGCAGGGCTGGGCTTGGTCAGCGTCTCCCTGCTCAGGCCCCCCTCCCAGAGGCATCGGGGAGTAACAGCAGGTGCCCTGCAAGTCCAAATCCTTGTCCTGCCTCCGCCAGTAGGACCTCAGGCAGGTCCTTCCCTTCTCTGGGCCTCAGTTTCCCCAAGGACTGAGGGGCGCTGGACAAGATGCTTCCCAGTTCTGGTGGTCTATGGAATTTGGCCCTGAATACTGGTGTCCAGCTCAGAGTGACCCTCTTGGGGGGGAGGGCAGATCCATTTTCCTTGCTGGCTGCCATAGGCTTTAGTCCTGGGGGTCCGGAGGGAGGACAGAGGCTGAGGGGCAGGAAGCCGTGGTCTGCTGCCTGGTTAGTAGGCAAGTGGCCCATGAAAGCTACAGAAATGGAAGCCTGGTGCACACTAGCCTGGACATTGTGGTGGACAGGCCTTCAGGAGTTGGGGGGTTGACTCCCTCCTGCTGGGGTTCTGAGTAGTCAGCCAAGGCCCAGGCCCGCTGCTTGTCACCCAGTGGGCAGCTGAACCTGGGTCTCAGGAATTTCTAGGGCTGCTTAAGGAGGAGGGTGTGAGCTTGGGATCCTAACCCTCCTACAGGCCTGCAGATTCCATTATTCTGAGTTTGCTGAAGGTGGGCTGGGCCTGGCACGGGGCCATCTGGAGCAGTCTGTGGCATCTCTGCCCTTCTCTACCACATCTGATTCTCCTTAGACTTTGAAGAAAAACACCCTCTCCTCAAGTACTACCTCCCGCCCCCAGCTTCCTACACCAGCAGCTCAGAACCCACTCCAGGGGTGAGAGTCAGATCAACAGCAGGACGGGTGGCAGAGAGGCAGCTGTGTCCTGTGACTTCTCCAAGATGGCCCTCTCCCCACCATCCTGGCTAAGAGGTGGACCTAGGGGGTGCTGGGTGTCCTGGGCAGCTAGGTGTGTCCTAAGTGTGTGCTAGGATGTGCCCTAGCCCTGACCCTCAAGGCCCACCTCAGCGGATGGGTGCAGGAGCCCGGAGTGGCATCCGGTACACAGTGGATGATCAGGGAACAGCAGCTGCTCTTGTCTCTGCAGAGGCTGTAGAGTGCAGGGGGGTGAAGGGCACGGACCCGAATAAGACAGCCTGGGTTCAATGCCACACCTGCTGCTTTCAATCTGTGTCACCCTGGGTACACTTCACCCATCTGTGCCTCAGTTTTCTCACTTGGACCCCTGAGATAAGAGGGTAATTGAGAAGGTGACAGGAGTGAGCAGTGTGGGGCACCCCATAAAGGCTGTCATCACGGAGGCTTGGTGGGGACCCTTCCCATGGCTGTCTTAGATTAGAGTTGCTGTGTCCTGACTATGAGCTCTGATCCACAAGGGGCTCACCTACACCTGGTACCTCCACAGATGGGGGACCTACTGTGTGCCTGTGTGAAGCTGTTACCGACCAGCGTTCTTGGCTTCCTTAATAAATAGAAATTGATCAGAGGCCAGACAAGAAATTCAGGCAAGGTTTTATTGGGGCCCCTGCCGCAGCACCGGGGAGCGAGAACAAACAACACGTTCCCTTGTTTGCCCGCTCGCTCAAGGGGGGAGAACTTGTTCTTTATACTGGGTGAGGGTAGGGGTGTGTCCAGGGGTCGGGCTGGAGGGGTAGCTTAGGTGGTTTGCCCACCCCTTAGCTGGTATTGTGTGTAAGGAGCTTTTGCTCCCCCGGCTCTTCAGAAGTGGCAGTTGAGGTTTTTTTGGTCTTTTGTATCTTTTGGTCCAGAATTTGCCCCAAATGCACATGCACGCCATATAATTTCTTTGTATTTTGTAGCTTGAGGAGAGGTGTGTCCAGGTGCCAGCACTGCAGCACTGCAGCAAAGGGGCCCAGGTCCCAGCCTGTCTCAAAGCCAGGTCCTGAGTCCCAAGAGCTCGTTCTTGGATAGGGCAGAGGGGGGCAGACGGGGAGGCCAGGCTGGAGGAGGTCAGCAGGGTCCTCACCAGGCTGCAGTCTGCATTCCCCTGACCCACGCAGCCCGGCTGCGGCCCTCACACGTCCCTCTGTCCTGTGTTCCAGTGCAGGGACTTCACGGCCCACACGGGCTACGAGGTGCTGCTGCAGCGGCTGCTGGATGGCAGGAAGACCTGCAAGGACGTGGAGGAGCTGCTGAGGCAGAGGTGAGCCCCTCCCCCCAGCCCCTGGGAAGTGGCCGAGCCCCCATCCTGGCTGCGCCCCACCCCACCCCCCGCTGTAAGAAGTCAGGAGCGCGACTCTCCTGTTTGTCCCGACCTGGGCCTCCCCCAAGTGGGCAAATAATCTAATGTTCCTCCAGATGTCCTTGAATTTAGCCAACACTTATTTAGACGAAGGGCTGGAGGCTTACCCTTCTCAAGGAGGAGCCCGCCGGCCAGCTGACCCCCAGAGGCTGAGCGGGTGGACCATCAGGTCCTCCTGCCACTGCCGGCGGAGTCTGAGCCGCGGGCGGCGGAAGTGGAGGAGACGCAGCGTCCATGGGTTGTCATTGCAGGGCCCAGGCAGAGGAACGGTATGGGAAGGACCTGGTGCAGATCGCCCGGAAGGCAGGCGGCCAGACAGAGATCAAGTAAGAGGGCCCCTCCTGCTTCGCCAGGCACTTTCCACAGGGTTTAGGGCCTCCCCGTGTGGGGTGGACTGGGGAGGGCCGGCGAGGGTCTGTATGGCTCCCAGGGTCTGTATGGCTCCCAGGGCAGGGTGCCTGGAGGGCATCTCTCTTGGGAGTCAGGCATTCTGGGTGAGGTCAGGTTCTGTGTGTGGGAAGAAAGCCAGCAGTCTGAGCACCAAGGAGGCCCTGGGCAGGGGGTGAGGTCATCTGTCCTCAGGTGCCTGCAGCACAGCCTGCACCCTCTGGGCGGCCTCCATCTAAGTCCTGAGAGCCCTGAGGGGAGGTGACAGGACCCCACTGGCTGCCCGAGACCCCACAGCATCGGCTCAGGCTTCCAGGAGGGACTGTGTGGCCACAGGTGGGGGTGCCAGTTCCTCACCCGTTAGCCCTGGGACCTTGGTGGGGGGGTCACTGACACTCTGTGCCTCCATTTCCTCATCGGTGAGCAGATGACAGTACAGCCTTCCTCAGAGGAATATGTGAGTCCAGGGCTGGCTCAGGCCTGGCTGGGAGGGGAGGTAGCAAGGGCACTTACTGCTGTGAAGCCACTGGGCCTCTCTGGCCCTGGGGCCTGGGCCTCTGTGTGCGGACTGTCAGGCGGGGACGCAGATGGAGACAGAGTGACAATTTGAGGGCAGCTAAGGAAAACTTTCTAACAGTGGAGTAGAGGGGCTGCCTCGGGACGTGTGGACTCTCCTCGCTGCATGAGGACCGAGCCAGGCTGAGGGGCAGACAGGACCCTGGACTCCAAGTCCTGGTAGGGCTCTGATGAGTCCTTCTCCTCCTACCCCAGAGCCGCAAGTGCTCACTCAGCCTGCAGTTGCCATAGCAACCCCTGGCCCCTGCCCCTGCTCCCACAGGGGTCAGGCCTGTGAGCGTCTGACGCTGCCCAAGGAAAGTGGCCCTGGACCCCGTCAGCTGCAAAGCCCAGAACCGGGTCCCCTTGTTTGAGTGTCTGAATAAACAACACGCTCTAAGTCTCCTAAAGACATAGGCAACCCTGGCTGGTCCCTGCTTCCAACCTGGAGTCGGGGAAAACTTAGGGAGGGCTAGAGGAAGGTTGAAGAGTGGTGTGAGCCAGGGGAGTTGAATGCTCAAGGCCCAAGGGTCCTGCGCGGGACCACAGAGTGTGAACGGCAGCTTCAGGAGTACGAATGGACCATAGAGTGTGAACGGCAGCTTCAGGAGTATGAATGCAGGAGCCCCAGTCCCCACTTGACCTTTGTGAGCTGTGTGACTGGGAGCAAGTCACTTAACCTCTCTGAATTGGGTTCTCATCTGTCCACTCCGGTGGGCTGTTGAGCAGATAAAGATGGCAGGGCCGAGGTTGAACACCAGTGTAGAGGAGGGCTCAGGACATGGTGAGGAACGAATGGAAGTCTGTGGGGACCTTCTTTGTCTTCCAGGCAGGGGGTGGAATCAAGGGAGCATGACCCAGGGGGAGTCTCTTCCCACCTCCTGCCCTCCCAGGCCTGCTGGAAAAGGAGAACTTTCCCAACAAGAGAGGAGACCTCCTGGGGGAAGTGTTCCAGGCAGGGTCACGGTGGGAGGTCAGGCTGGAGATGGACTGCGTGAAGCACACTCAGGGGGCTGTGAGTCACGGGGGACTTAAAATAAGGAAGGAGAAGCCACCAATGAAGAGAATCAAGTGGGAATGGAGCCAGGTGAGCAGCGGGAAGGGTGGAGAGGTGCACAGAAGTGGCTAGGGCGAGGCTGTGGGCAGCACTGATTCCCTGCGTGGTTATAGGAGGCCGAGTGGGTCAAGGTCTGCCCTGCCCTATATGCTGTGTGACCCTGGGATGGTCACTCCCCCTCTCTGAGCCCTGGGTCCTCAGCTGTGAAAGGGGACAATCACTCCCAAGAGTTGCTCTGGACAGTCACAATGTCAAGCAGAGAGTGCCAAGCCACAGTGATGCTCAATAAACAGCAGGGGTCTTTACGATCTCATGGGCCCCTCCTTACTTACTCCATAAGTAAGATAAATTGGGGTCACCCGGTTTAGTTTAACGCTAAGGAGCCTGCCTGGCCAGCCCAGACCATTTCCTATGAGGCCCAGCCCCTCCCTGGCCCTGGCCCTATCCTTAGAGACACAGCTTCCATCCAAGGTGGGAGCACCAGGGTGGGGCCCCAGGCCAGGGAAGGGAGGAGAGTCAGGGTCCACCTTGCTGCCTACCAAGGAGGAGCTGGTGCCTGGGCTGGGAGGGCCAGGCCCTAAGGTTCAGCCTAACCAGTGGAAGGAGAGGCAGGAACAAAACCCACAGGGGCACCGCTGCACAGCCACACGGGTTCCAGAGCAGGCTGGGAGCAGTGCATGCATACCAGCACTGCCCCGAGTTCCCCATCGAGCTGGGGTGGCCAGAGGAGCAGGGCAGAGCAGAGGGCACCTCCTGGGAGAGGTGGACAGGAAGGGAAGGCACCTTCCTGACAGAGGACTGGCACGGACAAAGGCTGGAGGTTGGAAAGCTCAGGGCACATTCAGAACCAGAGAGTCAGGAGGCAGGAGGCAGACCATCCCAGCTCACCTGCTGCTTCCCGTAGGGCTGTGCCCCTTGCAGCTCCCAGCTCAGCTGACTATGCGCAGTAGGTCCTTCACCATTATTGCTGTTGATCCACGAGGCATGTACTAGGGCTGGTGACACGATTAAGCCATTCCTTTCTTTAACCGTGGGCCAAGCATCCCTCATCCATCCAAGCATGTAAGGAGCACCCACTATGTGCCATGCCCTAGGCCGAGTTGGGAGGGATTCAGAATTTTTAAAATAAAGGGCCTCACTGTTCTGAAGCCAGGGCCTAGCACACTGAGGGTAACTTCACTCTCGTCCCCAGTCCTTTGCATCAGAACATCACTCCAAGGGCCCTCTCATGCCCCACCTCCTCCAGGAAGCTCTCCCAGACACTCTGGCCTTGTCTGCCTGTCAGGGTCTCGGCTTAGACCAGGTTGCCCCATCCCACACCAACGCGGAGGGCTCTTTGTGGGTAGGGGGAGTGGCAACCATGACAACGTGGGTCGCTTCCTTGTCGCCGTGGAGACTTGTGGGGTTGGCACCTGGCAAAGCTGGCCTGGCCACTCCATGTGGGGACTGGCAGCTCATCCTCCAGGGCCCGTCTCCTGGTCAGGGGGAGCCCCCTGCCTCCCCATGGCCAAGGCCCCTGTGTCCCGTGGGATGCTCATTCTCAGCCCCTGGGAGGGTGGGCGGAGGGCTGGGGGTGCATAGGCTGGATGCGGTGAACGAGAAGGACAAAAGCCAAGGGGTGAAGTGACCCCAGAAATAGCCCAGCGAGAGCTGAGAGGGTGAAGCAGGCCAGCCTCCCCACCCCTGCTGCCTGAAATAGAGCATTTCTGTGTCATCCCCTGACCTCAGACTGGTCAGAAGGCCGGAGACTCAGCCACATATATTAAAACAAGGTTACTCCCACCTTCAAGTGATTTTTAGCATTCTCCTCCTTCACACATTAACTCAGCAAGCATCTGCTGGGCAGTGGCAATGGAGGACACACAGATAAGACCTGGTCCCCAACTCGAGGGATCCCCACAAGCCCTTTCAAATGCATCTTAAAGAAGCGCTGGGTGGGTGCAGGGGGCTTACCCATAACATCTAAACCACACATCCAGCCCTTACAGAAAGTTCACCTTGACTCTCCTTCCAACCTTGGGGCCTTTGCTCTGGCTGTTGCCCTCATTTCTCCCCTGCGAGGTCTAGCTGAAATACCACCTCCCCCAGAAAGCTGTCACCTCCCCCCACCTCTTGTTCATCCTGCACCACGTAGGGTGCTGAGTGTCACAAGCTGCAGAAGCTGCATGGGGCAGGGGTTCAGGAAATAAAGGGGAATTGAGGCAGGGCTGGGAGCAGCTTCCTGCGAGCCCCTTTGCAGTAGCCGCGAGCAAGGACGGCCCCCACCTGAGTCCTCACACCCTCTCGTCCCTGCTTCACCCCCACTTGTCACAGCCTAAAACGCTGTGTTTTCCTGTCAAAAGAGAGGGATTTTTTTCATGATCTCTCTTCCTCTGAGCTCAGAGCATGAAGGTATCACTGAGGATATTGGAGGGAGAGAGGCGGGCCCTGTTCCCATCAGGGCTCCTCTGGGGTCAGCTCACTCAGGCCCAGCCTCCAGCAAGGGGAGCAAGAGGCCCATCTCCTGTGAGCTGGGAGGCAGGGGCCTCCTGGCTGGCAGGTGCACAGGAAGTGGGATGGCAAAGCAGGGACCACGAGATGGTGCGTGTCACATGGTGGTACAGAAGTACAGAAGGAGAGACATTTACACTGGAAATTCAGACTGTTTGGAACAGAATTCCAGGCTGAGTGTTCTGAGAGCAGGGTTGAAAGGGGCAATGGGATGAGTTACACATGAGGACACTGGTGACTGATAACAGAGGTCAGAGGCTTCCAAGGGGTCCCCATCCTTGACATGTGATGGAGACACGGTAGAGGAGAGCTCTGGGAAATCTGGGTCATGGTTTCCCTGAGTGGTTTGGAGTTGAGAAAGGCCTAGGAACTCATCGCTCTGGGCTGTAATCCTAGGGACAACGGGGAGGAGAACCAGGCACTGCCGCTGTTCAGTGGCCTCACAGTTCAGTGCTGTGACAGACACTCAAGGTATCAACCCAAGATGACAATAGGAACAAGTGCTCCGAAGGGACAGAAGAGGAAGCCAGGCAAAGATGCTGCACATAGGGAATTAGCACGTGCAAAGGCCCTGCGCAAGAAGGAACATGGCGTATAGAAGGAACTGGTAGGTGGCCAAAGAACAGGGATAACAGGTGAGAAGTGAAGCTGGAGGGCTGGAGGTGATGGGGCAGGGGCTAGGGTGGTGGCAGTGAGAGGTGGACACATAGGAGATTTGGGAAGTGAAAAAGAAGGTAACAGAGGGGGAGGAGGGTGGAGTCAAGGGCGACTCGTAAGTTTCTGGTGTGCATAACCTGGTAGACGGTGGTGCCTTTGCTGAGAAGGGAGCCCTGCAGGAGGAGCAGGTTTGTAGGGCGATGAGTCCAGTTTCGGACACTCTGAGTTTGAGGTGTCTGTGAGACGTGAAGTCTAAAAGGAGGTGAGGACCAAGCAGTGGGTGTGCAAGCCCCAGCCTGTGGGAGGGGTCTGGGCAGGGTGTGGTCATGCTGTGGGTCATGATGGGGCATGGAGAAGTGGCCATACTGGACCTAGAGAGGCTCTAACCATGGATGGGGAGACTGAGGCAGGAGATGAGTGTGTGAGAAGGAGGTGTAACCGCTGGCAAGGTGTCAATTCTGTCAGAGAAGAGTCCTGACCTCTCCACCCCCCGCCAGGGCAGGTGGGGTCACCATGGCAATCGCCCCTTCCTTCCTCTGGTAAGAAGCAGAAGGCTCCGGCTCTCTCCACTTGTGTGGCCATGGTCGGTTTCTTTACCTCTCTGACCCTTGTTTTTCTCACCTGTAAAATGCGGATAATGATGGTACCCTCCCTGCCTGGCAGAGGTGTGAGGATCACATAATTTAGGCCAGCATTTGAACGTACATCAGCAGCACCTGCAGATTTGTTAAAACACAGTGTGCTGGGCCCCTCTTCCAAGCTTCCGCTTCAGGAGGATTGGGGTGGAGCCTGAAATCTGCGTTTCTAACAAACTCCCAGGTGATGCTGCTGCTGCTGGTCTGCTGCTCCTCCATGGCCTCAGTTTCCCTAACTGTCCCCATGGGAGGAGGGAGCCCCCCCTGTGAAGCCTGCCTTGCAAGGCTTGAGGGGAAATGCAGGCGGGTGGGCAGGGCTGTCTCACTGGGTGTCATGTGGCCATATGGCCACCAGTGGGCGGGAGCGCTGCTCCGCAGAGAGGCTGGATGGGCTGCAGCAGGATGCGGCCAGCAACAGGATCCTCGCCGCTGCCTGGGTGTGACCCCAGCAAGCCTGGCCACACTCGGGCCTCAGATCCCCTATCGGCCTCGACTGACTGTGGCTCCTCAGGCGTCCTGGTGAGGGGGGAGTTAAGGGGCCATAAACACAGGCAGAGAATTTTACCCTTGAGATAGACAAGCCTCACTTCAGGGCCAATCTGCAACCTCCGCACACCGTCTCTGTGCACTTGGAGTCTTGGTACCCACAGGACTGCAGGGAGTGGGGGGGAAAGGAGCCCAATCTATGGGGCTGCCTCAAGGGGACCCCCTACCTGAAGGCAAATCCAGTGGGGGTTTCTGATAAGAGGGGGCATGCAGTAAGCCCTTAGGTGGGGCATTTTGGAGCTACAGCTCAGGTCAGGTTAAGAGACCTGGGGGACCCCCAGGTCAGGGTGTGCAGTAGTGGGCTCAGGGGAGGGTGGCACAACAGCAACCCTTGTAAAGCATCTTCTTTGCACCAGCTCAGAGGTGCTTTATACATATACATTCATTTAATCCTCATAACCATTCTGTTTGTGCTATTATCCCCATTTTACAGAAGGGGAAACTGAGGCACAGAGAGGCTAGGTAACTTGCCCAAGGTCATACAGAGAGTCAGTGGCAGAGCCTGGATTGAACTCAGGCCGTCTGGCTCCAGGGTCTGCTTCTAACGCACCTGGGAGTCCAGAGCAGGAAGCCCCTACCCAGGTTCCTAGCTTGGGATTCCAAGTCACCTCCCTCCTCTGCCAGGGGGGGAGCTCACTCCTCTGAGAGGCCCCTGCCCCTGAGAGCTGATGGGCTGAGGAGAGGCACTTTACCGTCAGTCCTGCTCTGAGCAGCAGACAAGACTGGGCCCTGAGTGGGCTCCGACATCTTTGCTCAGATCTCAACTCCGTTGGTAGCTCTGGGAAACAGCCCCCTGGCAGGACTGCCAGATAAAATATAGAATGCCCCGTTAAATTTCAGATAGACAACAAATATTTTTAAAATTTACGTGTGTTCCAAATATTACATGGGGCATGTTGACATTCAAAAACGATTTGTTGTTTATCTGCAATTTGAACTTAGCTGGGTGGCCTGTATTTTTATTTGCTCCATCTGGCAACCCTACCCTTGGGCGTAACCCCCTCACACCTCCTATGCCCAGCCAGCCCCTTCCCTTTCCTTTCTCCTTGGTGCCCTCTCTGGAGTGGGCAGTGTCTGCATGTCTGCTTCAGACTGGCCACCTGGTGCCTCCTGACTCCTCCTACTGGGTTTTCTCAGGCACCCCAAGCTTAGTGCACCCTAAAGTAACTCCCCATTTTCCCTCCTGGGCCCCTCTCAGAGGTGTCACCACCATCTACCCAGCCACCTAGCCAGGGACCAGGGAGCCCCTCAGTTTCTCACTGTCCTCACCTGTACCTCCTATTCATCCTGTCCGAAGGCCCCTACATCTCTCCCCTCCATCACCTCTGCCCTGCTTGTCCCCCTCTTCCCCCACAGCCCCCTCCAAAATGTCCTCAGGCCACCTGCCAGGTCTGAACCCCACCCTCTCCTGCTTCAAGGCAGGGCCCTGAAGATGTGCAGAAGCCAAGAGCATTCTGTCACAGTGGGAGGTTTGATTTCTGAGTGGATGCTCACAGTCTGGCTAGAGGGTCCCTGGGATCTAGGTCAGTGTGTGTGAGTAAGCCAGGGCCCTCCCACCAAAATAAAAGTCCCTGGGCCCAGCCAGGACTTCAGGTTCCCCTGCACTGTCCTCCTGCTGACCCTGGTCTTTCTGTTTTGCAGCTCCCTGAGGGCCTCCTTTGACTCTCTGAAGCAGCGTAAGTCCCGCCTGCTCCCCACTCCAGGCTGCAGGGTGACAGGACCTTCTGGGAACACCAGATCCCCCACCGTTGGGGATGGATGGATGCTGGCCAGGAGTCGAGGCTGGTGGAGGACTTGGGGGTGACAGAGATGAGCTGTGGGGTTGGGGTGGGCTGGCCCAGGCAGGGGCAAATATGTGAGTGGCTGGGGCCCACCAGGTCTGACACCAGGGACCACTGTCCTTACTCCACCCCCAGAAATGGAGAACGTGGGCAGCGCCCACATCCAGCTGGCCCTGGCCCTGCGTGAGGAGTTGCGGAGCCTGGAGGAGTTTCGTGAGAGGCAGAAGGAGCAGAGGAGGAAGGTAAGGGGGCGTGGGGATGGGCCTCGAGTGGGCGGTGGCTGTTGTTGCTGTGGAGGCAGTAGGGGACGGGCTCTCCCGATGGGCAGCACCCCAGGCTTGCGGGTGATGGCGATTTGAAGGAGGAGAGGGGGCTGTGGACAGACACCTGGTACTGGGACCAGGGCCCAGCTCTCGGGCCTGAAAGCCCCACTGGGGGTCTTCCCCCTGCGCTGTCTCAGGCCAGGAAGAGGGAAAGACCTTGGTCTTTTTGATCATCCTACCACAACAGGCTATAGAGGGTCCATGACAGCTTGGGGGTATCCAAAGGAGGCAACCTAAGTTGGGGAGTCACCAGAAACTGGTCCTGAGCCCAAGGATCAGGGCTGTTTACCTGGGAAAAAGGAAGACTTGGGAGTCAGTCACTGCAGCCACTCTGCAGGGCTGCCTGAGGCTGAGGGGAACAGACAGAGCTTGTGGGGAGTGGGGGCTGCCGAGCCTACCTCAGCATCCAAAGGTACTGTTCACCCATCTGTAGGGTATGGCTGTCCCTAGATGGAGGGATTGCATGGAGAGGAACTGAGGTCCCCATCATGGGAGGTATACAAACAGAGGCTGGAGGCTACTTGTCAGGGAAGCTGCAGAGGTTGGATGGGAGGTGGGCTTGGTGACCCCTGTGTCCCAGGGCCCCCTCCCAAGCCTGAGACTCTCTGACTGGCTGAGCACGTGGCCCTCTGGGAAGGCAGGTACGGACACATGATCAGCCTCTCAGGGCCTTAGTGATGAGCGTGGTGCCTTAGACAGGGTGGGAGAGGCCAGGGCACAGGAGCACTTCTTGCTTGGAGAGGAAGCATTATTGTAAACTGTCCAAAGAACTGAAAATGGAAAATTCCACACAACTGAGCTGTGAAGGGACAGAAGGCAACAGTTCATGGCTGGGGCCAGGCTGGGACTGGGTGTCCCGGCCAAGCCACTTACCCTCTCTGTGCCTGTTTCCCTCTTGTGCGATGGGACACTTACATCCACCTCCCAAGCTTTGGGGGACCCAGCCCAGAACTAGGCCCCTTGCAGTCTTCACAGGCAGGGTGCTGGCTCCGATTAGTAGCTCTGGCCCCAGAAATTTAGTGTGGCTGTACTCCCTGTCTGCCCATCTGGCCAGCTGGGGCCTCAGGCTTTCACGATTCTAAATTTGGGTTCCTGAGCAGACAGTGGGTCCTCCAAGCCAGCCCCAGAAGTTGGCCCAGCCTTAAGGAGCTGCAGCAGGCGACCCCTCTGAGCTGGGACTTGCTTGCAGAGCATCTACTGTGACAGCAAGGCCCCAGGATGGCTGTTTAGAGCTTTCCTGTGGCCAGTGGGGCTGTGATGTCTGAAAAAGCTGTTCTGGACAGAGGGACAGTTCCAGGGTGTGATCAGGGCTCCCACAAGCGAAGGACAGCCGTGATGTAGTGTGCGGGGAAGGCTGCCTGGGTGTGTGTGCACACGTGTGCATGTATGGACGTGGGTGTGCACCCAGGAGAATGAGAGGACACCTCTGCACACCTGTGAGCATGTGCATGTGTTTCAGTGTGTGTGTGTGTGTGTGACCAGGTGGCTTCTCGAGGTCTCCCCGCTGGCACCGGCCCCACTGAGACCCTAGGCACGAACCGGCTCCAGCCCCAACACGAGAGGTGTTTCATTTCCCATTATCCTTAGAGCCAATCTCTGTCCAGGCCGAGTTCCATCCTCTCCATCTGTACAAGGAGCCTGGGAGGCGAGGTGGAGGTGCAGGGGCCCCGTGTGCACCAGTGGGTGACCATGACCAAGTCTGGGGTGTGTACACAGGGCCCATGGCTGTGTGTGGCGGACATGGGAGAGTGTACGTATGTGTACTTGTGAGTGGTGTCTGAGGTTGCTCTGTGAAGGCCTTGTGTATATGCAAGGGGGAGCGTGGGGGCCTGTTGACGTTTACTTATGTGTGTGTGTGTGTGCAACTCTGTGTGCGTGTGTGTGCCCGCGTGGGTACACGGGGTATGATGGCTTTGAGTGGGTACAGAGGCTTGTGAGTGAAGGACAGCGTGCGTGCGTGTGCGCATGTGCACGTAGGTAGGTTGGGTATTCCCGGGCAAGAGACCAAGTCCTGGCTGGGGTCTGCAGGGAGAGGATACACCATGTGTATCCATGCCCCGGGTTCCTCTAGCTTTCTGTTCTGAGCAGTAGTTGTGAAAGAGCAGGCTGAGGGAGAGGGAGGGCATCTTGTCACCACCCCCTTCAGAGCCAGGAAGGAATGCTGGGCCTCATCCCAAGGACACCCCGTCCTCTGGACCTAAGGGAGTGTCCTGAGGCCACGCCCCAAGCTCAGAGCCTCACGTCCCCTGCAGTATGAGGCCATCATGGACCGTGTCCAGAAGAGCAAGCTGCTGCTCCACAAGAAGGCCATGGAGGTGAGCGCTGGGGTCTTAGGCCTGGAGGGGTGGCAGGGCTCAGGGTGTGGATGCCAGGAGCCCTGGACTGGGCACCTGGGACAGGGATGCCTCAGGCCTCCATCCAGCAACAGGCACAGTGGCCTGTCGGGTTCTTGGTGTTGCACTTGCTCCCAGGGTGCCATGCAGATTGGCCCACGGCCTGACCTTGGGGGGCTCCTGACTGATGGGCAAGCAGCCAGTCCCAGACAGCGGTCTACAGGGTCATCCAGGCTGTCAGCTGGGGACTCCAGGGGCAGAGGGAAAAGGGACCCCTGAGCTGTGTCTCCTAGTTCACTGAGTAAGGAGAAAAATAGCTCCACCACGTGTGCGGAGGCTGGCATCGTGATGACGCATGGCATTTTAAGGGCCCTGCTGGCGGTTTGATGCGACCACACCTCTGAAGAGGCCGGGGCTGTGGGCAGGGCTACGTTGTCCCCACTGGGAAGGGGCCTGGGAACAAGACTCCCTTCTCCATCTCCATTCTGGACCCCAAATCCTTGTCCCTGGTGAGGAGGCCCCCAACCCATCCACAGCCCCCAACAGGGAGAAGGGAGGTTGGGCTCAGGAGCCTCACTTGGGGCCCCCAAGTCACGCCCCTCCACACACACCCCCCCCAGTCCAAGAAGACATATGAGCAGAAGTGCCGAGATGCAGACGACGCCGAGCAGGCCTTCGAGCGCATTAGCACCAATGGTCAACAGAAGCAGGTGGAGAAGGTGCGTGGAGCCCCTGAGGCCATGTGGTGTCACAGGGCTGGGGCAGGGCGGGGAGGGAGGGAAGAGGTGCCACAGACACTCCAAGGCAAGGTCTGCATCTGGGATATCCTGGCTGCTCACCTCGCTCTGAACCTTCCTCCCTCTGTCTGTGAAATGGGTTTCCTAGAATCTCAGGGTCTAGATAGACAGTCAGCTTGATCCCCTTTGCCATCTCCAGGCTGCACCCAAGGACCCACTCCTCAGAGCAGGCCCACTGCAGCCCAGGCCCAGAGCTCACAGGGCAATGAGAGCAGATGCTAACCCTCACACAACCCTTTGGAGAAGGGCTCAGTAGGCCCATGTCACAGGAAACAGGCCCAGAGATGGTAAGTGACTTGTTCAAGGTCTGAGGGCCAGGCAGAAACAGAGAAAGGACCCAAACCCAGGTTGTCCAGAAACCAAGCTCTTGACTACTCTGGCCTCTTGGCCAGGGTGGGAGTGTCAGAGATGCCAGGGCTCAAGAACACATTTTGCCCATTGCACAGACAGGAAAGCTGAGGCCCAGAGAGGGCAGGGGCCTGCAGGTGAGTTGGTGGCAGCAAGTCAGGGACAGAGCTCCAGCCTCAGCCAGTGGGTTCAGCAGTGGGCGTGGGGCCCCAGGGCCCGGCCCCTGGTCTACATTTCTCCCTCTAGGTCTCAACATCTAGTTTTCACATGTACCTGCATGAAGTGCAGGTTTCTGTTTTATTCCTTTTTTACTGGAACCAGGCTGTGGGCCCTTGTAGGGTGAGGCTGGAGTTAATGATGGAACTTGCCCACAGTTGGCTCCTGAGTGTCCCCCTGTGTGGCCAGAGAGGGGATGACAGAGTCCCTTCAGGGTTGTCCAGGGAAACTCGGAGCCCAAGGGCTGGGCTGGGGGGTTCCCGGGGGCGGGGCTTCAATGCTGCTTTCCCTCTGTCTCTTCAGAGCCAAAACAAAGCCAAGCAGTGCAAGGACTCAGCCATGGAGGCAGGTACGTGGCTAGCCCACCTCCTCAGCCTAGGGGGTAGGGTGGCTTGGACATCCCTTCCCCCACAGCACACTGCCTTCACCCTGGGGACACAGTCACGCTCATCACTCTCATTTCCATACTTATGCAAGTAAAACGAAACCATTCGTTTTCTCACATTTGCCAAGACTGTTCTTGGTGCTTTGCATGTTTTAACTAACACTTACAACAATCCTGCAAGGTGGTCATTATTACTATCCCCTTTTTTTTAAGAGACGAGGAAACTGTGGCACAGAGAGGTTAATTAACTTGCCCAAGGTCACACAGCCAATAAGTGGTAGTAACTGTATTTGAACGCAAGCCATCTGGCTCCAGGGCCCAGGACTTTCACAGCCACAATCAAGGGAGACAGGCCCACTCATCGCACATACCTCTCTCTTACATACACTGAAACCCATCAGAGCCTTCTCTGGGTTTCTGTCTCCTCTATCCTTCTCCTGATGCCAGAAGACCCCAACACCCCTATCTCTGCTGACACAACTCCTAGGACAGAGAGCTTTCCGTTGCTCCCTTTCCCTGGGAAGGCTCTCCCTCCTGCTAGCGCTGCCTTTCCCAGGACCCAGCTGCTCCCTTGGCTGGGGGCACAGAGGTCATGGTCCAAGCCTGCTGGCTTCCCAGCCCGATAGCTCCCAATGCTCCCCTTCACCCCTCCTCCAGGGCTGCCCTCTCTGAGCCTGTTTCCCATCTGGAAAGTGAGACGGTGGGACCTGGGGATGGTGACAGGCCCAGATTCTGACTTTGGGTGTATGAGGCTCTGCTCCAGCCCCAGGCAGCTGGACCACAGGGGGAGCTGAGAGTCACCCTAAGGGCAGTAGCACAGTGGGTGGCCCTTACGAGCGTTCAGATGTAGCACCAGCAGCCAGGGCAGGTCTCTCTAAGGAGGAGGAGGGCACTCTGGGCAGGGGCACTGCAGGAGCAAAGGGGTGGCTGTGGGGGGTGTCTAGGCCACTGGCCTCCCCAAGGACTGCCTGTGCTTCCAGAGCGCGTGTATAGGCAGAACATCGAGCAGCTGGAGAAGGTGCGGGGCGAGTGGGAGCAGGAGCACCGGACCACCTGTGAGGTGAGACACTCCCGGCGTGGAGGCTGCTTCCCGAGCTACGAAATGGGAGGGACGCCCGTCCCCGCTCCCGCCGCTTCACGGGGGGGAAAAGAGGCAGTGCTGCGGGAAAGGCATCATTCCTTCATTCATTCACTCATCCACTCACTCCACAGGCCCTGTGCTGGGTCCCTGCCCCCGGGGAGCTCACCGCCTGGCTTTGTGCTCTGGGTCCCCTTTTGCAGGCAGGCATCCTTCACCCCTTTTGGCTGAAGCCGAAACTGAGGCTCAGACAAAACCCATAGCTTCCCTGGGCTCTGCTGATGAGCAGGGCCTGGGAGACAGGGTTCGGGGTCCAGGGCTCCTCTTAAGACACTCCCCAGGGGTACACTCCTCCACACCTGGAGGAAGGACGGGGCAGGAAGCCCACACGCAGTTCAACTTCCCTCCCCAGAAGCCTCAGGAGCTGGCACAGAGGTGGGGGTGGGGATGCCCAGGAAGAGTCTTTCCTTTCGGCTTGGCTTCAGCAGAAGGGGTCTGGCTGGTCAGCCCCAGCTGAGCTGAGTGGGGCCTGGCCTGGCCCAGCCCTGCAGCAGCCCCCGCCGCCCCCGCTTCTCCCCCAGGCCTTTCAGCTGCAAGAGTTTGACCGGCTGACCATCCTCCGCAATGCTCTGTGGGTGCACTGCAACCAGCTCTCTATGCAGTGCGTCAAGGATGATGAGGTAGGGGCTGAGGGCAGGGAGGGGTAGGGAGTGGGAGGGGGGCGTGAGGAAAGGTCAGCCTCCTAGCAACGGCACACCCAGGTCCACCTGAACCTGTCAGCAAATACCTAGTCCTCTGTGGTCCGAGCCCTGGCCTCGGGGGTCTCCGACCTCAGCGCTGAGCCGCTGCCCCAGGCCCCGAGTACAGGGAGCTCAGTACCACAAAGGGCCACAGCCTCTCTGCCTGCAGACTGGGCTTTGTGGTTACCCTGGCATCTGCCCTCTCTGCTCACCCCTGCTCCAAGGCCTTGGCTCTGCTATCAGAGCCACAGAGCACATGCTCCCTCTGCTGGGATGGGGAAGGGAGGTGGACACAGCACCTCAGAGGTTTGCAGAGAGGCTGGGGGACCCTCGGTTGCCCTGCTCCAGGCCTGGCGCTTGCAAGAGCCAAGGTCCGGTCCCTCTTCTGTCTCTAGGCATCTCCAGGGTGTCTTGGTTCCCCCTTACTGAGCTCTACATGCCTGGTGGGCTGGGTGGGTCCTCCTCAGCAGAGAGGGGCCGCCACCTCCCTTGCCAGGGGCCTTGCAGTCCTAGAGCCATAAGCTCCCTCTCTCATGGCAGCCCTGACTCCCTGATGCCCGCTGCTGTTACTTGCCTAATCCCTTCTGCCTATGGGGTGAGGAGTTTTGGGGGTTTTCTCCCCAAATGACTTGAGCCCACCTGGTGACCTCCTTGTAGCGGAGGAAGGAGTGTGGGCTCTGAATCCTCTCATACCGGATCCAAAGCCCAGCACACTGAATTCCTGCTTTGTGACCTTGGGCAAGTCACTCTCCTCTGAATTTCCTCATCTGTAAAATGAGGAAGCAGTGTCTACCTCAGAGAACAGGAGTGGGGGTAAATCCCTTGCAAAGGAACTTGTGCACAGTAGGTGTTCCGGAAACAGGAGAAGCTGTCAGCCAGGGCTCTAACCCCTCAGGCAGGCCTGGGGCAGTTACACCTCAAGGCCCCTGGTCAGAGTTCAGACCCGAAGTGGGGGCAGGCTTGACAATGTGGGCATGGAGGTGAGGCCTGGCCCCTCAGCCTCTGCTTTTTCCTGCCCCCAGCTCTACGAAGAGGTGCGAGTGACGCTAGAAGGCTGCAGTGTGGATGCCGACATAGACAGCTTCATCCAGGCCAAGAGCACGGGCACTGAGCCCCCAGGTGAGGCCCACGTACTGGCAGCGCAGCCTCTGGGTCCAGGCCCGCCTTCCCTCGGCCTGGCCCAGGTTCTCTGAGCCTCAGCTGCCAGGACAGAACTGGGGTGGCTCACAGCTCCTTTCTGGGTGGAGAAGCCTTGGCCAGGCCCGGGGAAGGGGTCAGGGACAGTGCAGTCCCCTGGTTGGGTCCTTAGCCTGCTGCCTCATCCAAGATAGAGGATGAGCAGAGCTTAAGAACACTGACACTGGAGGGGGAGATGAGGATGGGGACAGAAGCAGGAAGCCTCTCCAGAGCACCTGCTCCAGCCTGCTTGGTGCCACTAAATCCTGAGTCTAGACTATTCGGTCTTGGTGCTGCCCACAGTGAGATATCTCTAGGAAGGGAGCGGGCCCCGTCCTCAAGCACCAAGGTGGCCAGGGCAAGGATGGTAAGGTGGGGCCCCAGTCTGGGTCTCCGGATGGGGAGAGGATGGGGTGCCGAGTGGCACAGGTCCTGCCTGCCCTGCCCTTGCCACCCTGGGCCTCATGCG
The DNA here is from genome assembly GCF_964374135.1 of Grampus griseus. Taxonomy (NCBI): domain Eukaryota; kingdom Metazoa; phylum Chordata; class Mammalia; order Artiodactyla; family Delphinidae; genus Grampus; species Grampus griseus. The sequence continues at coordinate 118,381,059 of NC_139018.1, read as the reverse complement.
CTTGCTGCCTGCAGCTCCGGTGCCCTACCAGAACTACTATGATCGGGAGGTTGCCCCGTTGTCCAGCAGCCCTGGTGTTCAGCCGTCCTGTGGCATGATAAAGAGGTGAGCCGCCTGCTGGGTGCCAGCCGGACGGGATACAGAGGGTGGGGCCGGGGGTGGGGAACGGGGGCTGCCAGGGAGGGAGGCCAGCCTCTCCTCCTGCAACTGGCTCTTCCACATGTATTTATTGGGCATCTATTATGTGCCTGGTGCCAGGGTTTAGGTGCTGGGCACTCTTCGGGGACAAGACAGGTTCAATCTAATCTCATGACACCCTCAGCCCGAGGGGACCTAGGCATTAAAGAATCACAGCCCCCTTATTCACTAGCGACTATGCTCAGAGCTCCAGGGAGACCCCAGGCTGGCTGACCCCTTGGGCTCTGCTGCTAGCCTGGTTGGAGCCTTGGACAGTCAGGCTGCAGTGGCAACCCTCTCCCACTGGCACAGGATCAGAGCATAGGAGAAGGCCCTACAGCCAGTACTCTTGGAGAGTTCTCCAGGTTTTTCCAGGGCCCCTTCCCTGGCCTGGCTGTGGTAGGTGCCAGGGTCCTGGTGTCAGGCCCCAGCGTGTCACTTGCACAAGTCACACACCTCCTCTAGGCCCGGGGCCTATGCGTGTTGGGGGCAGACTCAGACCTAAGGACCCTCTTGGTTCAGGCCTTGGGTGACGATGGTGACAGCCCACTGGGAGCGCCATGGCCTGCTCAGGGAGCCCCCCTGCCCAGGAGCCAGTTCCCTGAGCTCCCCAACTGTGCACATCTAGGAGCATCCATGGGATTCATATGGTGCCTGCGCCCCACCCCCACCCCCCAGGCCTCTGTGACCTCCTCCCTCCCTCCAACCCACTGCAGAGAAGGCCCTGCCTTTGAGAGGCGGGTGGGGTGGAGGTGACGGGCTCCCGGTCCTCTGAGGACAGCTCATTTCTGAGGCCTCTGGAGCTGCCCTGCAGGAAGGCTCCTGGGAGGCAGAGGCTTGTGGGCACCATGGCATGCTCCTCTGGGAACCCTGAGAAAGTAAGAACCCCAGGAGAAGGGCATTCTTACCCTCGCTATCATTCCAAAATCTTAGGGGACTCAGACCTCCCTGCACTCCCAGTGAGGACCCAGATCCCAACACAGGTGGTCACTTAAACAACGGGACAGAAGAGCTCACCTGGGGCAGTATCAAGAAAGGACAGAAAGGGGTCTGATGAGGATGAAAGATAAAGAGGGAAAGAGGTCGCACAGGCAGAGGCCTGGCTGTTGCAGGGGACAGGCAGGGACCACCGTGTGGGGACCAGAAGCCAGGCAGGGCTGGGGAGGGGCAGGGGCCACTGGCCAGGAAGTGAGTGGACGGAGGAACGGAGTCGAAAGCGCAGACAGCCCTGGCACACACAGCCTCGACGAGCTGCTCCTCCAGCCCCAGCCCTGCTGGGTTAACCCTACCTGGCAGGGGCAGGAATGCCACAGGCACCAAGTCTGCAGGGCCCAAGGTAGCATCAGGCCTTCCCACGTGTGCCAAGTCCATGCATGCCTGTCCATGTGTTTCCATCCTGGGCCCTCAGCTCCACAAACCCTGCAAGGGGGCGGGGGTCCCGGATTCTCCCACCCTGGGAAAGGTCTCTGTGTCCCACCTGGCACTACAGGGCAGCCTCCTACGGGCCCAGCCCCTTACTGGGCACTCAAGACCCCTGGGGGGTCTGGCCTTGTCCCTATTTCAGTCTTATCTCCTATACACCCCAAACTGGTCCACTCCGCTTCCCAAATTCCTCTGTCTGTACAATCTGCACCTTTGCACTCCTCTCCCATTCACCGGCAATGCCTTGCACTCCAGTCTCTACCTGATAAAGCTGAGTCTTTGCAGACTTGGCTTGACCCCAACAGGCCAGGAAGCCTTTCCTGATCAGGGGAAGTAGCATCAGCCTCTACTCGTTTAGCCCTTAGCACTGTCTGCTTCGGGGCACCCACATCTGGTTCCTTACTAGGTACCCCAGTGTCTGCCTCTGCCTCTTGATTCTTGCCTTTTTTTTCTCTCTTTTATTCAACAAACTTCCATGAGTCCAGCTCAGTCCAGGTCTGAGCCAGGCACGAGGGAAGGGGTGAATTAGCCTAGCACTGCCTCCTGGACCTCACTTTGTGTGGTCGGGGAGCGGCTGGGCTGCCCAGGCTGGTGAAGGTCCTAGCGAGGTGTGAGTGGGCCAAGCTCTAGGGGGCAGCTCCTTTGCCCATGGGGGAGGCTGGAGCAGGGGCCTGGTGGGTGTAGGGCCTGGGCCCTGGAGCACAGAGGTCTTAGAGCCCCCATTTAGGCCCTGCAGGGAGCAGGTACTGAGAAGACGTCTACAGGGTGAGGGACTGAGAGAGTGCGGCTGGGCAAGAGCCACTGGACCACTCTTTAGGGAGTCCTCATGGTGAGGGGCACCCCATAAATCATATCTGTGCCTGGAGGCTAGGGGCAACCCCAGCCCTGGAGCCCTGTGGGCTCCCTGCCTCATCTACTCCCCCCATCCCACCCTGACTCACCTGCTTTCCTCCCTGACCCCAGGTTCTCTGGGCTGCTGCATGGAAGTCCCAAAACAACATCGTCAGCAGCTTCTGCAGGTAATTGGGGGTGACAACTGTCAACCTGCGGTGAAGGGGAGGATGCCTACTTGGCACAGATGGGCCTTCCAACAGCTGGGAGGTTGGGGGTTGGGAAGAGGCTGGGCCAAGTCTGGGGAAGCTCCACGTCGGGGGGGCCTCCAGGGACCACTGTTCTTTGTAAGGGGCGGGTGCCAGCCTCACCCTGCTCTCAGCCTCCACAGAGACCCTGACTCCCACCTCTGATCGGAATGAGGGTGTCTATGCCGCCATCGCTGTGCAGGAGGCGCCAGGACCCCACACCCTGCCAGCCCAGGATTACAGGGCGCTCTATGACTACACAGCCCAGGTGAGGCCCCGCCCTCCCCTCCTTGGGAGGGCACCAGCATGCCCAAGGGTGTGCTCACACGTAGGCACATGCACTGAGTGGGCTGGGGTGGGTGCCCTTAGAACAGCACCTGGCCTTTGGGAGGGGCCCAGTGCGGACGTGCTGAGTGAAAGCTGATGAACGGCACAAGGGCCTTGGTCACAAGCACATGCGGTATACAGGCAGGTGTGCACGTGTGCAGCAGCTGGCAGAGCTGCAGCTATCTGAGGAAGTGGTCTGAGGATCAGGCTCTGCACCCACAGGTGAGGGCCTTGTTCTCCGTGACCACGGGCGCCCAGAACAAGCCATGGTTGGAACGAGGCCCTCAGCTGTGCCGGGGTTGATTTTCTGAAGCCCACAAGGGGAGGATGAGTAAAGGAGCCACAGGGCAGCTGTGCCCAGATCCCCAAAGAGTCTAATCTGCTCCCAGTTTGAGGTGAGGGAGTACAGAGCTGGACTCCAGATCCACTGGGACTGAGGCCAAGCATCTCCTCGGGGCTCGGCGGGCTGCACTGACTCCCGAAGCCTGGTCCCTGGACAGGGAGACAGCCCAGGAGAATGATGGTGTGCCTGTATGGCAAGGGCTAGCAGAGGTGCGGGCGTGGCAAACACACCTGACTTGCTAGGTTGCAGCGTCTGAAGCAGGGAGGGGAAGAAGGGAGCGGCAGGGAGGTGAAGCAGGGGAAGAAGCCCCAGGTTGTGTGGGAGGCCCACAATGACAAACCAGAGGGGACAAGAGGCTGAGCCCCACGAGGCACCCCACACCCTATGTCTCCAGGGCTGCCTTAGCCCAGAGTGGCCGTGTCTTGCAGCCCCAGGAGGCCAGCATGTCTCAGCTGACAGCCCATCTGGGAGACAGGCTGGCATTTACTGCCTGGGGTTGGGGGAACGCCTGACCAAAGGCCCTCCCAGCAGGCCCACTTCAGCCAGATGCGTTTTCATTCTCTTGCCCAGAATTCCGACGAGCTGAACATCTCTGCGGGGGACATCCTGGAGGTCATCCAGGAAGGGGAGGATGGCTGGTGGACAGTGCAACGGAACGGGCAGCGTGGCTTTGTCCCTGGCTCCTACCTGGAGAAGCTTTAAGGAAGGGGCAGTAGCCCCCGCCTGGACCTGTCCTGTCCACGGGGCCAGCAGTGCCCCCACCACTGCCCTGGCCTCGCAGGGGCCTCAAGACAGAGCCTACCCTCAGGAAAGGTACCGGCTGCTCCCGAGCAGTCCTTCCCACAGGGAATAAAGGAGCGCTCTTTTTCCTCCTTGCACCCGTGTCCAAGTGCTCAATTCGGAGGAGGCAAAGGAGGGGAGAAGCCCAGGAGAGCAGAGCTCCCCACCTGCAGTGTTGTCACTGAGGCCCCAGCTCGGGTCTGTCCCTGGTCTGCTGGGGATGGGGAGGTACCCTAGCCCTGGGTCCCAGGGAACTGCCACGGAGACATATTCACAGCAGGCAATGGGAGAAGGCCGCAGCGGTCAGGGAGGACGGGGGTAGGGGCAAGGAGACGCTTGGGACAGCTGGGATGGGGAGCCCAGGCTTCCTGGGGCAGAGGGACTAGAGCAGGGCAGCAGCAGACAGAACACAGGGAAGGCAAGAGCAGCAGGACAGGGCAGGTGTGTGAGCACAGGGAGGAGGGACACCTGGAACGTTCTAGGGATGAGCCAAGCTTAGTTCCAGGCAGGAAACAGGTGACAGGTCTGCCGAGGCGGAGGGGCTGTGGCATGGTCGCTTAGGCAGGCCTGGAGTCTATGCGGGTTGACCTGGGCACAGAGGTGGCCAAGCTCTTCTTCCGCTCTTGGTGCTCTCCGGCCTTTGTCTTTTTGGCCCCAGAAACGTAACTTCTACTGCTGCCCAAGGCCTGCCACGGCCCTGCTCCAGCCACGCCAAGGGCCTGGGGAGTGACTGCAGGGGGAGAGCCAGTGGGAACCGGCCGCTCCGCAGTCCTAGGCCTCCCCAGCGCTCGCCTGTGGGAGCCCCAACACTCTGCCGGCACAGCAGGCCAGCAGCCCGCCCCGACTCAGGGCCAGACATGCCGGGGGGCCTCCTCCACCGGGCACACCTTGAGTGAGCCTGTTACTATCCCCATAGACCACCTTCCCTGGGACTTCATCACTTCGCTTGCTCGTTCATTAACCTTTGTGGCCCACCCACTGTGAGCACAAGAGGAGGAACGCCTCAGACACTGGCTTTACTCAAGGGGCCCTTGACCTGGTGGAGGGGAACAGATAGACCAGAAAGCTGGTGGCAGTACAGGAAACGTCCTGATGTGCCAAGCAGTCCTGAGGCTTCTGGGAACAAGTGACCAAGATAAGCCAAGGAAAAGGGGAAGCTGTTCCAGGAAAGGAAAGAGGGGGTTCCTTTCTGCTCCTGCTTGCTTGTGATGACAGCCTCACAATGGGCAGGGACAGAGAAGGGAGCGAGGGGCATCACTGAATTCTCCAGCATTTAGAACTAGAAGAGACTCTGGGGGAATCTGATCTGACCTCCTGCACGACTGGGCACCAGGCACTCCTGTCAGCTTCAACATCTCTGTGACTGGGAGCTCATGGCACCCACGGAAGCCTGCCGTGGACCTGTGGCTTCCCACCGGTCCTGGCTCTGCCTGGCCAGCCGTCCACCTGGCAGCCAAACGGAGGAACATTCCACGTGCTCAGGCAAACATCAGATGCCACAGTAGCAAAAATGAGGGCTTTGACCAAGCTCTGCCCTAGGAAAGATGACCAGGAGGGGCTGGTAAAGAGGGCTGTTCCTCTGTTTATTGCAGACGTCCATCTTTATGCCCTTATCTTCATCACTTAAGCAAAAAAGTGGGTTTGATTAAGCAAACGTGACACCTGGTCAAGGAGGGGGATGGCCGGACTGTGGCCTCTGACCTCAGACTCAGGTGTGAGAACACCTCGAAAGTCTACAAAGCATGAAAGGGTTGTTTCCACCCAGTGTTATTCATGCTGGGGCCAGGCAGAGGTGAAAAGGCACAGGGCAGCCCCTGGGTGCAGGGTAGGGTCCTGGAAGCACGGCTCCAACTACCCTCTGCTAGATGCCACTCCACCACTGCTTCCGCCAGAGGGTGTATGGCAGATGGGGTGGGAAAGGGCTTTGGGCCTCTGAAAAAAATCAGACTGAGGCTTAAATCCTTCCTGAAATGTAAATAAATTGTCTTTTATAAAGCATATTGTACAAGTGAACTGACCAAATGACCATACCGGTCCCTGACACATCTGAGGTTTATAAATAGGGATGTTTGGAAAGAAAAATGTAAACTTGTGCTTGGTTTTATGCTCCCTGAAGGAGAGAGAGCGAAGTCAGTGACTAAAGCCCTGCTTACACAAATGCTTGCCTGGGCCAGAAACGTTGCCCAGGACAGCCAGATATGAGAGCTGTCAGAAGTAATTCAATCAAGCAAGGTATTTTGATGCCTTCTGTGTGACTGACACTGTATTTGAAAATGGGGGGGGGGTACTAAGATAAGGGGGTGCTGGCACCCCAGAAGTAGTACAGAGACACTATTGCCCCTCTGATACAAGGTAGACAGTGAGTAGGGCAAGAGTAGGACCGGGAGACCAGGTGCAGGCTGTCCAACACAGAGATGATGGTGGCTTCTCCAGGAAATGGCAACTGGGCTGGAGAGCAATTCTGGAAGAACGAGGGAAATAGATCAACAGGACTTGGTAACTTACAGGATGTGAGCCAGGAATGGAAAGAGTGGAAAGGAAGGAGATGAGAAGCAATTTCCCTTCCCAGGTGGACTAGAAGGTGGAGGAGGGGTAGCAGCAGGGACAAAGTCTGAGCAAAGGCCCAGAAGAGGCAGGACAGCCAAGTAGACTGACCACTGGCATCAGGTCATATATGGGCGGCCAAGAGGAAAGAAAAGAGGAGAAAGTTAGGTTATCAGTGCTTTATTTATTCCTTGAAAATACCTTGTCATCTTGATTGAGCATTCCATTCAACTGCAAAGATTTTTTTAAAAACCTTTGGCCTAGATATTTATCATCATCTCTGACAGGTGCCGCAGTGTCTACAGTCCTGGAGGGTGATGGGTAATGAGTGTTAGATAACAGAGCCTGCACTCCGGTCATTTAGGCAGCCAGAGAATAGAACTGAAAGCAACTCTGGGGTCACAATTTATACCAGGAAAAAAGAAACCCATGAATGAATCTAAGTCAGATTCATTGCCTCTGCAGCCTTCTCCAATCTCTGTGCACCAGGTCACAACCTCAGCTGGACAGACAGCCTTCCCAGCAGAGGAGATGGTGACAGATAAAGAGGTTGTTGGTGTGTGTGTAATTGGGTGTATAAATAACGGCGGCCCACTTCTTGACAGAGGGCTGCTCAAAGCCAGAATGGAGCAGGAGGAAAAGCATGGCCTCTGAAGTCAGACTATCAGGGTCTGAATCCATGCTCATGCTTCCTTGTGTGGTCTTAGGCAAGGTACAACTTCTCTGGACCTCAGTATCATCATCAGTAAGATGGGTGCAATAAGCCCCTGTGTAAGTTGCTATCCTTGTAAAGTTCAAAATTAGATATAAGCGCTAATTAAAAGCAAATCTTGGCTATAATCAACAGTAGCTTTGCGCTTGGTACAGCATCCTCACTTAACGTGCCCTCTGGAGAGTGTTGGTTATGTCGGTAATTCCTTCCCAAAGGTGACAAGGAGGAAAGGAGAAGCAATGCACTATTTGACCGAACTGGACACATGCACCACTGGGGTCTAACACTTAACTCCAACCACCTTCCCACAGCTATTCTCAGGCCTGGCAACCTCAGCACAGGGGTAGCTGTTAGGCTCCGTCTGGCTGAACCAGAATATCTGCCTATCATATAGGCAGCAGCACAAGCCCAGAACAAGGTCACCACCAGCAAGTGGGCACCCCATCCTCAGCACCCTCACAGGATTCTCAAGACCACAGGGATGTGGCTTTCAAACTGTGCTCTACAAAGCCCTAGCAGGGGCCAAAGGGAGGAGAAGCGGCGCTCCCACTCCATTTCAAGCTCTACTTGTAGAGTTTACCTATTGGACCACCTGTGGTTCTCATCCCTGGCTGCTCAATGGAATCACCTAACAAGTTTTTTTTAAATGTTGATGCTTTGGTCACACCTTAGACGAACTGAATCCAATTCTCTGCCAGCTGAGCTTGAGCATAAATATTTCGAACACTGAGAACTTGTCTAGCTAATGGGTTCTTCAGCTGAAAAAAGAAAGTTTGAAAACCATCTTCTTATGGCACCACAGTGACATTTCAGACACTGAGGGTCCCACTATGGTGCTGGGGATACAAACATAAACAAGTCTCTTTTCTATCCTATTATAACTTCTGTATCTATTTTACTTTCAGTGGATAAACTCAAGAGACCAGGACCTGTGTATGAGTTAATTTCCCCCACGACTAGCCATGTACTCAGCACAAAGGTATTCAGTAGGTAAACTCAGAAAATTTCTGCAAGGTACTGCACAGTACCCTCAGGAAATCTCAGGGACACTGCAATAAAGAACCACACAGAACATGCAAATTATTTTCAAGAACTGCAAGGATGCTGCATATAAGATCAAGTACCCAAAAAGTAGGGGCTCCTACGCACCAACAATAACCAATTAGCAAATGTATCAGCAACATTACCCCATTCACAGTAGCAATAGACATTGAGTTTCACAGAAAAGTTTCCCAAGTAAACTTAACTCTGTTCAAATCTATAAGAAAAACAAAAACAACCTATCAGGACTTCCCTGGTGGCGCAGTGGTTGAGAGTCCGCCTGCCGATGCGGGGGACACGGGTTCATGCCCCGGTCCGGGAAGATCCCACATGCCGCGGAGCGGCTGGGCCCGTGAGCCATGGCCGCTGAGCCTGTGTGTCCGGAGCCTGTGCTCCGCAACGGGAGAGGCCACAACAGTGAGAGGGCCGCATACCGCAAAAAAACAAAAAACAAAAAAAAACCTATCAAACTGGGCAGATGATACAAACTGGAAATCCAGGAGATACAAATGGCTGAAACAGCTTTATGAGTCCTAGCTAAGAGTCAAAGACATACATATTTTCATCTACTGGATGGGAAGAAAAGGCAAAGGCTGATAATATCCAAAGTGTCAAAAACAGATCAAGATGGTGGAGTAGGATGGGGGACTCACCTCCCCCAGTGAACACATCACAAATACATCTACATGTGGAACAATGCTCACTGAAAACTAACTGGAGACTGGCAGAAAGACTCCTGTGCAACCAAGGCTGTAAGAAAGATGCACAAAGAATCAGGCAGGAAGGTAAGAGAAGTGATCAGGTTGGGACCTGTGCCCTTGGGAGGGGACTCAAACGAGCATGGAGATTACACGGGCAGAGATCCTTCCTGTGGAGTGAGCGGTTCCAGCCACATATTGGGTGCCCCAGGAAGATGAGATCCCTTGGTTGGCTGGAGGGCCGATGGCACTAACAGAAGGGCTGGGGGAAGCCTGGACTTGACTCATGAGAAACAAGCACAGACTTGCTTACTCTTGAAACAGGGCAGATTGAAACTACACAGGTCTCTGACCAGTTTCCCACCACTGCCCTGGCATGCACCCAGCCTGAGCCGAGCAACAGCTCTGGCCTCACTTGTTCCAAAAAGCAGCTCCACACTGGGGCAAGGGCTGTCTTGGCCAAGAGTAAAGCTCGTCTGTGAGGCACAAAGGTAGCCCAGACCCAGAGCAGTGTCTAAGTAGGGCGGGGCAGCCATGACTGGCGCTTACACAGGCAGCCCATTCAGAAGCTGTCTGCTGACTATGGCCAGACCTCCACAGCCCAGGCCCGACCCACACCGAGTGCCCACACACGCCCCACTTGCTCTAAGGTGCAGCTGCACACCAGGGTGAGCATAGCAGTGGCTGAGTGAAGAGACAAAGGAGGCTCAGATGTGGAGCAGCATCTGAACAGGGGAGAGGCAGCCATTACTGTTGCTTACACAGGCAGCACGTCAGAAGCAGTCTAGATCCCTGACTGTGGCCAAACTGCCGCAGCCTGCGCCAGCACTGCTCCGCTCTGGGGTGAGTGTGCCAACGATGGCATCAGAGGGCACACACTTTAAAGGGAACAGAGCTAGCTCCGACCTGACCCTCAGAACTTCTGCTCCAGCAACTTGAGACCCAACCTGCCCCTAATAGCGTGGTGACAGCCATTGAGAATAAGGGACATCACCTCTCACACCTGGCTCTGGCCCTAGCCCCTCTCTCTGCAGTCCCACCTTCTACCAAGGTGACAGCTGCCAGCATGCCCTGGAGAAAGATGTGACTTGTGTTCACGTCAGATCTAGCTTCCCCACCAAAGCCACTGGGCATGTGCAGACTGTATAGGGTTGCTCCCACACAAGGATACCCCTTTTCAAGACTGCAGTAGGTAACTGTTTCACCTAATTTCACAGAGACAGAGAAAGTTAAAATGAGAAGACAGAGGAGTTTGTTTCAATTGGAAGAGCAAGCGAAAACCTCTGAAAAAAACAACTAATGAAACAGAAATAAACAATTTACCAGATAAAGAGTTCAAAGCATTAGTAATAAGATTCTAACTGAATTAGCGAAAAGAATATATAAACACAGTGGGAATTTTATAGAACTAGAAAATATAAAAAAGAACCAGTCAGTACTGAAGGATGCAATAACAGAAACGAATAACACACTAGAAGGAATTAACAGCAGATTAGGTGATACAGAAGAATGTGAAAGTGATCTGCAAGAGAGAATAATGGAAATCACCCAATCAGAACAGCAAAAAAAAAAAAAAAAAAAAAAAACAGTAAAAAATGAGAACAGTTTAAGGCATCTCTGAGACAATATCAATCATACCGACATTCACGTTACAGGGGTCGCTGAAGAAAAGAGAAAGAAAAAGGTCAAAAAGGTATTTGATGAAACTTTCCAAACCTGAAGAAGGAAACAGATATCCAGATATAGGAAGCCCAGAGGGTCCCAAACAAGATGAAGCCAAACAAACCCACACCAAAACATATCATGATTAAAATGACAAAAGTTAAAGAGAAAATTCTAAAGGCAACAGAGAAAAATAAAGAGTCATATACAAGGGAACCCCCATAAGGCTATCAGCTGATTTTCCTATAGAAAGCTTGCAGACCAGACGGGATTAAATATTCAAAGCGCCAAAAGAGGGCTTCCCTAGTGGCGCAGTGGTTGAGAGTCCGCCTGCCGATGCAGGGGACACGAGTTCGTGCCCCGGTCCGGGAAGATCCCACATGCCGTGGAGCAGCTAGGCCCGTGAGCCATGGCCGCTGAGCCTGCGCATCCGGACCCTGTGCTCCGCAACAGGAGAGGCCACAGCAGTGAGAGGCCCGTGTACTGCAAAAAAAAAAAAAAGAAAAAAAAAAAAGCGCCGAAAAAGGGAAAAATCTGCAACCTCACATACCCAGCAAAATAATCATTTAGAATTGAAGGAGAGAGAAAGAACTTGTCAGACAAGCAGAAACTAAGAATTCATCAATACTAAACCAACCCTAAAAGAAATGTTAAACGGTCTTCCCTAAGTGTAAAGGAAGAGGCTATAACAAGAAGTATCTACAGGAAAGGAGAAATCCCACTAGTAAAAGCAAATATATAGTAAAGGCTGAGGATCAACCAAACAAAACAAAAAAACAAAAAAACAAACAAAAAAATTGTAAAAACAACTACAACTACAACAATCAGTAAAGGGATAAACACGAAGATGCAAAACAGGACATCAAAAACAAAATATGGAGAAGGAGAGTAGAAAATATACACCTTTTGGAATGTGTTTGAATGTAAATGACTACCTGTTTGAAATAGGCAGATATAGTTATAGATCAGCATATATAAACCCCATGGTAACCACGAATCAAAACCCTAAAATAGACACACAAAAACTAGAGAAAAGGCACACAAGCACACCAGTAAAGAAAGTCATCAAATCACAAGGGAAGAGACTAAAAGAACACAGAAGAGCTACAAAAACAAGTAATAAAATGGCAGTAAGTACATACCTACCAATAATCACTTTAAATGTCAATGGACTAAATGCTCCAATCAAAATACATAGAGTGGCTGACTGGACGAAAATACAAAACTCAACTATATCCTGCTTATAAGAGACTCCCTTCAGAGCTAAAGACACACAAAGACTGTAAGTGAGGAAATGGAAAAAGATATTTCATGCAAATGGAAATGACAAGAAAGCAGAGGTAGCAATACTCATATCAGACAAAACAGACTTTAAAACAAAGTCTGTAACAAAAGACAAAGAAGGACTCTATATAATGATAAAGGGATCAATACAAGAGGATATAACACTCATTAACATATATGCACCTATTACAGGAGCACCTAAATACATAAAGCAAATATTAACAGACATAAAAGGAGAAATTGACAATAATACAATAATAGTAGGGGACTTTAAGACCCCACTTACATCAATGGAGAGATCATCCACACAGAAAATCAGTAAGGAAAGAGTGGTCGTAACACATTAGACCAGTTGGACTTAATAGATAGCTACAGGACCCTACATCCAAAAAAAGCAGAATACACATTCTTTCCAAGTACACATGGAATGTTTTCCAGGATAGATCACAAAACAAGTCTCAACAAATTTAAGAGGATAGAAATTACATCAAGCATTTTTTTCCAACCATGACAGTCTGAAAGTAGAAATCAATTACGGGAAGAAAAACGGGAAAAGCACAAACACATGAAGACTAAGCAACATGCTACTAAAAATACAATGGGTCAAAGAAGAAATCAAAGAGACAATCAGAAAATGCTTTGAGACAAATGAAAATGGAAACACAACTTTCCAAAATCCATGGGATGCAGCAAAAGCAGTTCTAAGAGGGAAGTTAATAATGATACAGGCCTTCCTCAAGAAACAAGAAAAAACTTGTTTCTAACCTAACCAACCATCCAAATAAATTAGAAAAAGAATAAAGAAAGTCCAAAGTCGGCAGCAGGAAGGGCCTAATAAAGATCAGAGAGGAAATAAATAAAATAGAGACCAAAACATAACAAACGAACATCAGAAATGATCAATGAAACCAAGAGCCGGTTTTTTGAAAAGATAAACATAATTGAAAAACCTTTAGTCAGGCTCATCAAGAAAAAAAGAGAGAGGACTCAAACAAAGTAAGAAATGAAAAAGGATAAATAACCCCCAAAATCACAGAGATACAAAAAATCGTAAGAGAATACTATGAATAGTTATATGACAACAAATTGGACAACCTAGAAGAAATAGACAAATTTCTAGAAACATACAATCTTCCAATACCCAAAGTATCAACAAGGCTGTAGGAAAATGCAGAATTTCATATACTGCTAGTGGGAATATAAACTGGTATAACTTTTCTGAGGGTAACTGGATGTATCTAAAAGTACAAAGTAAACCACTACTAAGAATCTATCCTTGAGTCCACGCAAAGATGTAGAACGCAGGGTAATGAAAATGCTTCGGAACTAGATAGAGGGGGTGGCTGCACAATACTGTGAACGTACTAAATGCCACCGAGTTGTTCACTTTAAAATGTTAACTTTATGCTGTGTGAATTTCACCTCAATAAAGTTTTTTAAAATCAAAAAAACATTCTAAATGCCTGACAGCGTGTGTACGAAGGTGTTCACTGCGGTGAGGCTGGAATCAACGAGTGCCTGTCCACTGTACATTGGTTAATCACACTATTACTATATCTATGCAGCTAACAAAATGCAAGAACAAATTCTACAGACTGATACAGGTAATAGTACACATTTTGCTGAGAAGAAAAAAAGAGCACCTATAGAATAGAATTCATATAATAGCAAAAAGTAAAACCACAAACCATGACCAAGTCTGGTTTTTTTGCTTTTTTTTTTGCGGTACGCGGGTCTCTCTCACTGTTGTGGCCTCTCCCGTTGCGGGGCACAGGCTCCGGACGCACAGGCCCAGCAGCAATGGCTCCAGCTGCTCCACGGCATGTGGGATCTTCCTGGACTGGGGCACGAACCCGTGTCCCCTGTATCGGCAGACTCTCAACCGCTGCACCACCAGGGAAGCCCCCAAGTCTATTTTTGTATATGTAGAGAAAACAGTTTAGAAGGGTACATATCACTGCTAAACTTGCTTACCTGTGGGCACATTTTCCTTATAGGTGTCTGTATGGTTTACATTTTTTAAAGCCCTATTACTTTTGTTAAAAAAACTAGGAACAACTTTTAAAAGGCAGTAAGATAACTCTGACAGAATGAGAAGAAAAGACACCCCTGTAGTGATGAGTACAGCTAGAGCCAGGGACCAGGGCTCCTTGGAGAAACAATGATTCCAGGGCTGAGGGGAGGTGGGTACAAGATGAATCTAGAACATCTCGTTATGTCAGAAATAATAGAAGTGTTAAAAAAAAATGTTGGGATGTAGGAGACAACTTAAAGGGGCTCCCACTGGTCACATATGGAACTATTTAAGAACCAAAAACAAAACAAAAAACAAAAGGACAATAATGAATTACAGACCATTGAAAAAAGGAGAATCCATCAGTTCACAATGAATATAAATAAGATATATAAAAATAAATAATTGGGGAAGAGAGAGGGAGGGCAGACTGGTAAATGAGGAAGGAGTGCTGAATTGGAAAAACAGTATTTCACAATCATCATTTTAAGATGGAATCTAAAACAACAATCATCATAGGAAAGATTGAATCAGGCCAGAGTCAGCACTATTTGCTAAATCTAGGCAGAAGTTTGGTGAGGAGCAGAATATTTACATGGTCTTATACCTCCAGAGATTGCTTGAGTTGGAAGGGGAAAAACAATAACTATACCATGGAGAAAGTGGAAAACATCCTGTCCCGGTGTGCTAGGTATGAATTTGTTGCCTCTTAGCTCCAAACTTGCCTTCCTTTCCCTTCCTTGCCACACTGAAGCTGGGACTCTGCAAACTACATTTCTCTTCGCCAGCTGGCCAACAGGGGCCTCTGAAGGGGTAAGCAGGGCTGGAAGAGACCATTAGTGTTTCAGTCTGGCCTGGATCCCAGCAGCATCCTCCACAGCGATTGTTCTTTGCTCTCATGTCTCGGCAGGCACCTCCAGGGAGTTGATTCTGCAGCACAGGGCAGGCAGCATGTTCCTGTTGGTCAGGCTTACAGGGCCCTCTTCTGAGGTTCTAAGTTCCTTCCTTGTCTTCTCGTCCCTTGATCCTCGGTGTGGTAGCTGTTTTCTATTCAGACGCTTTAGAGCTCTCTTCTTTCCCTTTTAGTCATTAACTACCTCTTACTCAGTTAACAATTATTTATATTAAAGTTTTCCTATTTACTTTTTCCCCCTCACTGGACTCTGAATGATACACCAGGTGATCAAAATTAAGATCACCACTGAGGGGCAGATGACATTGTGCTTCCTGAGAGGACATATGACATAGTGTTCCAGCCACCTGGAATGCAAAACTCCATCAAATCTAATCAAGAGCAAACATCGGATAAACCCAAAATGAGCGGCATCATTTAAAAGGAGAAACTGTATTCTTCCAAAATGTCAATGTCATAAGTGACAAAACTATGGAAATGCTCCAGATTAAAGGAGACCAAAGAGACATGACAACTACCTATAATACTTGATCTTAGACCAGATCTAGAACTGGGTGGGGGTGAGGTTCTACAAAGGACATTATGAGATCAGTTAGAATGTGAATCGTATTTTAAACTATTTTATCAGTGTTAAATGTACTGAATTTGATAACTGTATTGGGGTTGTTACAGAGTATCTTTATTCTTAGGGAATACCCGCTGAAGTATTAGAGTTAAAGGGCCATGATGCATGCACAGAGAGAGAGCATATGCAAGAATACAAATGACAAATCAAATGGGGTAAATGTCACTCAGTGGATCTAAGTAAAGGATATTTAGGCCTCGTATGTACAATTCTTATTCCTGCAACTCTTTTGTAACTCCGCATTTCCAAATAAAATTAACTTTAAAAAAAAGGCAACAGGTTACAGCAGTAGTTCTCAGCCTTCACTGCACTCTGGACACCCCAAGCCACTTCCGAAGCTCTGGGACCCAGGCATCTGTATTCTCCAAGTTCCCTGGGTGATTCCAATTTGCAGACAAGGGTGGGAAATACTGGTGTAGTGGGGGAGCTCACTCATTAAATTCAGACATAAAAAGTGGCTCTTTTGCCCTCCAGAGCAGCAGTCCCCAACCTTTGTGGCACCAGGGACCACTTTTGTGGAAGATAATTTTTCCATGGACCGGGGGCAGAGGGGAATGGTTTCAGGATGATTCAAGCGTATTACATTTACTGTACACTTTATTTCTATTATTATTACATTGTAATATATAATGAAATAATTATACAACTCACCAAAATGCAGAATCAGCGGGAGCCCTGAGCTTGTTTTCACTTGCCACTCACTGATAGGGTTTTGACATAAGTCTGCAGGCAATTAATTTATTATGGTCTCTGTGCAGTCAAACCTCTCTGCTAATAATAACCTGTACTTGCAGCCGCTAGCATCACCGTCTCAGCTCCATCTCAGATCATCAGGCATTAGATTCTCATAAGGAGCACGCAGCCTAGATCCCTCACATGTGCAGCTCACAGGAGGGTTCGCACTCCTATGAGAATCTAATGCCGCGCTGATCTGACAGGAGGCGGAGCTCAGGCGGTAATGCTAGCGATGGGGAGCGTCTGTAAATACAGATGAAGCTTCGTTCACTTGCCTGCGGCTCACCTCCTGCTGTGCGGCCTGGTTCCTAACAGGCCATGGACCGCTACTGGTCCGTGGCCCAGGGGTTGGGGACCCCTGCTCTAGAGAATAGCCCTGGGGATTAGGGTCTCAGGGTAACACAAACTCCTAGTCTCAGCACCATGTGGTATGGCAGAGACCCTGAAGACCCTGAAGCAGGTAGAAGGTGAATTTGTATGGCCCTGGTCAACATGGAGAGATCACCCATCCAGAGGTTCCAAAGGAAAAGGGCATTTCCATGACTATGACAGGTATTAAGCAAAATTTAAAGCTGGCAGGAATTAGAATGGTTTAAATGGCCCCAGAGCTACCATCTCCCCTTGTCTTTTGGTTGCACTGTTAGCATGGTCGATCTGGGTCCAGCTGACAGAGCACAGGAGAGGATGCTGCTCTTTCATCAGGCAAGCCAGGGAATAAGTGAAGGACAGCGGTGTGGAATTAGCCTCTTGGGCAAGTTCAAGGAGTGGGTTACCAACTGGCATATTTTCCCAAAGCATTTTCCTACCGTGGAGGCTCAGCTAGGTAGGTCAACGCAGAAAGAGCTGAGGGCAACCAACAATCACAGTCCAGCTATTGCTCACCTCAGCTCCAACCTGTGATAGGGCAGCCATAGAATGCTACATATGGAAAACTGGAAGCAAGGTTGGGGAGAGACAGGACTGGGGAATGGGGAAGGTGGTAGTCAAAGGCCACAAAGACAAGCAAAACATTCTTGCCCAACATGCAATGGGTAGGAACAAGAGATGCGATGGGTCAAGAGAACATAGCAAATTTCCTACAGTTCTCTAAAATCAGGTATGTTTTGGTTAACTTCCACTTTGTGAACAGAAGTTAGTTTTTACTCCTCTCCTTTCTCACATCATCTCCATTTTCAGGCGGGACAGATTTGCACAATATTTAGGCATCTCAAAACTGATGGATCCAAACCTGAACATGAACTCATGTCCCTAGATGTGGTCCTTACTGGCTCCATATCTCTGCAACAATTCTGCTTCCCCAGTTGACTGAGCCAGAAACCTGGGACTCATCCTAGATTCCTTCCTTCCTCTCCCTTCTCTCTGCCCCATGGCCAATCAATGATCAAATTCTGCCATTCTCCGTGACTCCTAATTCCTCCTGAGTCCACGCCCCACACCATCTCTACCAACAGGGTGCCACTCCAAAGAGCCCTCAAGCTCCCTCCTAAACTACCACATCCACCTCACTGAGGCCTCGCATGGCCCCTTTAGCCCATCCCCACAGCTACAGGGACGCCTATGACAGGTCCGCCTGCACCACTACCACGTTCACACATGGCTGCTTCTACCTTCAAGTAAAATCTGACTTCCACAGGATGTCATATAAGACCCTAGAGGACCTGGGCTTTGCCAATTTAACTTCTTTTCGTTTTATTTTAAGCCCCAGGCACAATGAGTTACTTGTAGCTCCCTGCACTTTCCATCCCATTTCACATTCCTGTATACCCTCTCCCACAAAGCCTATTCAGCCTCTGGGCTTGGGCCTCTCCTCCAGGAAGTTGCCTCTGACCTCTCCAGGCACCTCCTTTGGGCTCCCATTCTTTTACCACTACAATCACTGCACTGTATGGAAATGATCTGCTTCTGTATGTGTCTCTGATACTAGCACTCCACATTCCTTGAGGAGGACAGCACCATCACTGTATCCCCAATGCCATGCACACAGTAGGTGCTCCATATTTGTGGGATATACTGGACTGAAAAGCATCTGTAGTTTTTTGAATATCAAGGCCTTTAGAATTTAGCAACAGATATAATTAAAACACATGCAAAGCATAATGAACTGCAGATAGCACCAACATTTAAAACATACTGCTGCTCTGGAATTGAAGTATCTCCAAATAATTAAAACCTACATGTTGAGGGGGTGATACAGAGTTTATTGAATTAGATTTTTCTATTTACAACTGAGATCACATCTACATACTATTTTGCTAGTCTACATGGGTACATTATTTCTAATGAGTTTAGACTTACAATGAATGGGCTCAATCATACAAAAAAACACACGCACACACTCACACTAATTGTTTTAAAACAGTAGTGCATACATTACACTCCTCCTATAAAGCCAGCTTTGATTAAAAACCGCTAGTTTCAAAGATCAGTCTGATTTTGAAGATGAACCAAGATACACGCTGTATGATTCTAAAATCTATTTTAGCCATTTTGTACAGTTGCTATCTTACTGAACTATAGTATATATTTTTTAAAAGGACACTGATGAGGGGCACCATCTGGTATTAACTTTAACCAGACAGCTGACTGTCTCCCCCTCCCCCCAAAAACCTTTGGCCAAGAGCTCTCCATTGTGAAGACTGAAAGGACCCGGTGATACTTCAGCAGCAGTCCCATTACTGCTTGGAGGTAACAGAAGCAGGCTCATGTCCGCCTTTAATTCTACCACACTACGCAACTCGCAAATGGTTCTGAGATTAGAACATTTACCACCGTACTTAAACACTTACGGACATGGAGAGTCAGCTAGAACAGGGGAAAAGAAACTCACAGGTGGGTAGGTAAGAAGGTGGACACGTGAAGAGCCAAACTGCTCTGTCCGACACCTGTGTACGTGTGCTTTAACTAAATGAACTCAGGAGGCCAATAGCAGTGGACCTGCTCAATTCACCTTCCAAATCAGAACAAGACTAAAAAAGCTCAGGTTTGAGTTTTCTACTATGCATAGGTTCCACCGGTGATGAGCAGCTCATAAGCAGGATCTCTACTCCTTCTGCACAATACGATGCAGGCACACAGCATGCCCAGCAGCTGTGGGAAGAAAACAACAATGGAAAAAAAAAAAAGGCTGAAAACCCTCTTACAGCAAGTGCCTATTTCTTTGTTGGCAATGGAACTGTTTCTAAGTTCAAAGATCTCAAATCATCAAAAAAGCACTAACAGTAACGGAAGCAATTTCAAATGAATACACTATCTTTTTAGGATCTAAGTACCAAGTTTTAGTTTCCCTGCTTCACACCTAAGAACAATTTGTGAAGCCAGCAGAGAATCAAGTCTCTCCTAGTGCCATTCCCATCTCAATCTAGAGCAGTGCTGCATGAAAGAACTTTCTGCAGTGATGCAAACAGTCTATACTGAGCTGTCAAATATGGCAGCCACTAGCCACGTGTGGCTACTGAGCACTTGAAATGTAACTAGCGCAACTAAGGAGTTGCAATTTTTATTTTATTAAAATTAATTTAAATTTAGACATATGTGGCTAGTGGCTACAATACTGAACAGCAAAGGTCTAGGGAGCGGAATGATCAAGACTATGTATGGTGAGCAAATTTAATGGTGGTGGGTTTTTTTGTTTTGTTTTTTTTTTGCGGTACACGGGCCTCTCACTGCTGTGGCCTCTCCCGTTGCGGAGCACAGGCTCCGGATGCGCAGGCTCAGTGGCCATGGCTCACGGGCCCAGCCGCTCTGAGGCATGTGGGATCTTCCCGGACCGGGGCACGAACCCGTGTCCCCCGCATCGGCAGGCGGACTCTCAACCACTGTGCCACCAGGGAAGCCCTAATGGTGGTGTTTTTAAGCATCTGGATTTGAGGGAGATAAACTTTATAACAAACCACAAAGTGAAAAGCCCAATACATGAGTAGCCCAAAAGCCCTATGGGGGAAAACCAATCCTGATACTAAAAAGTACAGTTCAAAGGTTTTTGTTCCACAATTATTTACTATTTTTGAAATCTAGGTTTGGCTCTGTGGTATTATATACATATTACTTTTTAAAGGTCACTTTTCCTTCATCATTTTATTTTAATAAGGCCTAATCCTTCTGTGGTAGCAAACTGGAATAGTAGTGCCATGTTATTTTGGATAAGCGAGAGGATTAAGCTGGATTAAAAAGAAACGATTCTAGGGCTTCCCTGATGGCACAGTGGTTGAGAATCCGCCTGTTGATGCAGGGGACACGGGTTCGTGCCCCGGTCCGGGAAGATCCTACATGCCGCGGAGCGGCTAGGCCCGTGAGCCATGGCCGCTGAGCCTGCGCGTCCGGAGCCTGTCCTCCACAATGGGAGAGGCCACAACAGTGAGAGGCCCTTGTACCGCAAAAAAAAAAAAAAAAAAAAAAGAAAGAAACGATTCTAGAATTTTTGACCTGGCTTCTTACAAAATATAAACAGGTACTAAAGAGCTAAATAAATTAATTTGCTGCTCTAACTTTTCATAGACAGTGAAAGGTCTCAGTTATTTGATTTTTAAAAGGCAGGGCCCTCTGTACATATGGGGTCAATCTAATTTCAACAAAGTGTACCTGATCCATAAACAAGACTCTCAAAGTCTGAAGTGGAAGATTACTAATGAGACACATGTACAGAGAAAAAGGATGTCCTCAAACTGATTTCTCCAAGATAAAGTCACACTCTCCAATTTCTGCCCTTATTTATTAGCCTCTGTTCTACCCATTCAGGATATATACTTGCTGCTTGAATTCAACAGTTTCATTATATCAATATTTGCTGAGTGCTTACTAGCACAAAGCACCTTAAAGACATTTTAAAAGTGGATATTGTTGAAAGTTTACTAAATATCTTAAGCCAATTCTAGACATGTTTAGTATCTAATTCCTAAAGAAATACATTTCCATTCACTGTACAGCAAAACATTCTTAGAACAGCTATAAGATCAAACACAATTATGTTCCCAGGCAATGTTAAATTGAGCAATAAAAATGCTAAGCTCTGAAGTTACTGATTAGCTTGGGGAAAAGATCTCTTCCCATCCCCACTTCCTCACATTCCTTTCAGTTGGCTAACTTCTACCGAAGGAGTCAGCATTCTCAAAATGGGGTCTGAAATAAGTATCCTTTTTTTCCTGACTTTAATTTCACTTAAATCAACTTGCACTGATTTAAAAACAATTAAATAAATTTGATAAAACCCTACTCATGCTTGGAAATGAGTCTGTTTAAGAACATTAAATACTACAATTAAAAAAAAAAACATTAAGCACTACACAATAACTTCTTATAGTGCAAACCTCATCACTAAGTATTACAGGTCCATTTCCAAAGCTTTGCTATACTAAAATCTCATCAATTATTGAAATTTTCCAAAAACAGATTTTAAAATATCACACAAATATTTTAGCTCCAGTGTGATTTCTCGCAATGAAACTTTCCCCTGTAGCAGTCACATCATGAGAACTAATCTACACTTAGTCCAAATATAACACTCAGCAAC
Source organism: Grampus griseus (assembly GCF_964374135.1). Taxonomy (NCBI): domain Eukaryota; kingdom Metazoa; phylum Chordata; class Mammalia; order Artiodactyla; family Delphinidae; genus Grampus; species Grampus griseus. The sequence goes on along the minus strand of NC_139018.1, from coordinate 118,359,197 downwards.
TGCAAAAAATGATTAGTAAATACATAGGCAAGTGGTGATTAAAAAAACTGCCAAGGACTAAAATGCTCTATGATACACTAGGTAGGTGGCATTATGGGGAAGTAGATATTTTATACAAGGTAATTAGAACTGCACACTGAAAACACTCTTTTCTGAGAAAAATTTAGAAATACCTATCAAAAAGTCATCCATATTCTCTAACCCCTCAATTTCATGACTACAAATATTTTGCTACAGACTTTGCCCATATATACAGAGGAAATTCACTACCTGCATTTCTGTAATAGCAACACTTCCATAAGTGCCCATTAATGTAGATTAAATTATGAAGTATGTCCAAAAAATGGAATACTATATTGCCACAGTAGCATATTAATTTGTTTTTAAGAAGGTACAAAAGGTTACATATCATATATTATATGTAACCTTTTGTACCTTTTATGATACTTTTGAAATGATAAAATAAAATTTTAGATATGTAGGACAGATTAGTGGTTACCAGGGTATGGGGGAGGGGGCATAGGACAGAGGTGGGTGCAATTATAAGAGTTATCAGGCAGACACTTGTAGTGTCGCAACTGTTCAGTATTTTGACTATGGTGATGGATACAAGAACCAAACAGGTCATAAAGTTGTACAGAATTGAATACACATATAGAAATGAGAAATCTAAAAAAAATCAGTGGATTGTATCAAGGCCAATATCCTGGTTGTGATATGTAATAGTTTTGCAAAATGTTAACCACTAAAGGAAACTGAGCAAAGCATACAGGATTCTGTCTGCATTGTTTCTTAAAACGGGAGGTTGCATACAATTATCTTAAGAAAGAAAGGTAGAAAATTGCATCCTATAAGCTTCTATTTGCATAAAAAATATTTATGTGCTTGTCTAACCACAAACTACTTCTGGAAGGATATACAGGAAACTGGGAACAGTGGTTGCCTCTGCAAGGGGGGACTCGAGAGCTGGGGTCAAGACTTGAGAGGGAGGCTTACCTCTTACTAAATTTGTATCTTTGAAGAAAATTTTATCAAATGGGTTTTTCAATTAAGAAATTTTCAAGAAGTTAACAATTAAGATTAATTTCCCCAAAATTAAAAAAAAAAATCTTAGCCACTCAAGAATTAGCTTCCCAAGCTTTGGTTTTAAGTTTTTAAGGAAGAATTACTTGAAATACTTTTTTAAAATGACTGTCAGAATCAAGCCACTCAATTTTAACTATCTGGGGGCCCAATCTGAAGTGCTATTCATTTATGTATTTTAACTCATTTTAATGAATTAAAATAGAAGTCAGAAGAGGCAGGAAGGAAATAACAGTCTCAACCTCCTTCACACTTGGCATACAGACCAGAAAAAAGCAACAAGGCCTTGGGAACCAGTTCTCTGTGAAATTTTGCTTTCCATCATTCCATCTTAAGGACATGCCAACGTTGTGAGACTCCAAAGACTGACAATTCCCATTTTCCCCATACTGCCTTTGCAGTGAGCCTTACACACAGCTGAAACTTAAGAGCTTGCCAAATCAAAACCTAGATTTTATTATTATCACCAGACTGTTGAAATATAAAATTTATAGCTGATCATTTGTTCATTTAAGAGGCTGGCTACTCTCAAAGAAGTGAAATACCTTGCTCATTAAGAAACTAACAGTATAAAGGGTGTAGCAAAATTTTTAAAATCTCATTCTCTTATAGTTTTCACGTTTTTCTTTCTTGGTAATTTTGGTCCTACCCAAACCTAGACCACTTAACAAGACTAGAACAAGGGTGGGCAGATGTTTCATAAAGGGCAATACAGTAAATATCTTAGGCTTTGTGAACCAAGAGACAAAATTGGTCTCTGTTGCAACTATTCAACTCTGTCACCATAACACAAAAGCAGTCATGGACAATACATAAAATGTGTGGGGCTCACACAAAAAGAGGTGGTGGGCTAGACTGGCCCACAGATGACCAACACTCAAACAAGAGGCTTTTATTGGTAAATTAAGTTTATGGGAAAATTTCTTCTTAAATTCACCTTTATGTCTTAGAACATCAATGAAATGTAGCTTAATAGTTAGTACCACAAATCACACTCAAAATCAAAGGAGACAACGCTTAAATATTTTTGATACTCACAACACTACCAAAAATCAATCAATCTTTCCCATTATTTAAAATTGAATTTTCTGTGATAGCTCTTAGAGCTTCCCCACTTTAGAACCTGAAGAAAAGTGCTAATCATTTTTCAGTGCTATTACATTGTGTATTCTAACCAGTTTAAGTGTCAATTTGCTGTCAGATTTCATTAACAGAATTTAGGAATTTAATCTTCTGAGAATCTTAATTCTTCAATTTGTAATTGGAGGCAGAGTACACATGGAGACGGGGTTCAAGTTTTAGTGATGGTCGTAAGTCATGCTATCCTTGCTCTCCCTCATTTTCATGGCCTTTAAAACCAGGGACTGCAGAATCTCCAAGCATCCTTCTAGCTCTTTCTCTATCAGGATAAGTATAAAAGCATAAAAGCTCCCTGCTCTTTGAGTTGTTTCTGCCTTCATTCATGTTTTCCACAAACATGGCACCAATCTACATCAGATTTTGAATATCAAAAGTTTAAACATTTATAGGTACTCTTAAAAAAAAAAGTAGAAAATTCTTTTATTTCAAATGGATGTTTTTCCCTTTAAAACCAGTTTTTAAATTTTCAAAACTACTAGGTTTTGAGGCTATAAAAGCTCTGAATCCCTGACTTAGTTTTGCTGAACTGAAAACATCAAAGCTTCATCAGCCATTATTTAAGTCAGGGTGATTTAAGTATAAAATGCATATGAGAAGGCATCCTTAAGAGACTAGTTAGAATATTTATTAGCCCCCATTAAAAAATATTTAATGAAGAAATATCTGACTGGTTAATAAGCTTAACTAGATGAGGGACATATCTAAAGTGTTGATTTCATCAGTCTTCTATATACATGTTGCACATTTCATGATCAAAAGCACCATACAGTTCTAAAGTTTTTTTGCTGCATGCTAATACATGCAGCTTTATTACCACACATAAAATCATTAAAAATGCACAGATCAGGATTTCACTTGGGAAAAGAGACCTCCCTTACGTTTCATTATTTTTAGCTAAATGAATGTGTTTACACAAAGAAAATATGAAGTACACCCCTGCTGATCAACAGACTACTGCTATGCTGAGCCAAAAAGAAAACGCTTAGAAGGGCAGAGCCCAGAGCAAATAGAGCTCGGCTTTTCAATGAATCATTTCAGAGCTCTTTGAATTATCAGCAAAGTAAACATTCACCCTTTTGCCATTTTATAAGGCACTTCCTGTTCAATACACTAGTTTCTGTTCAAATAGACAGAGAGCAGACAAGCCAAGCAACTTACATATAAACTAGCAATTATGTTGGTTTTTCTAACAATTAAATGATATCAAAACTTTCTTCAAGTAGACTCTCTAGACCTGAAGCATGTTTCAAGAACATACTAAAAGAACACTAAAGAACACTCTGAGAACTAGATCTGATGCACAGGATTTTCAAATAGTTGTAATATCCTCTAACAGAATCCCTAAGATATAATGTATATACCCAAGAAACTAGGAATGTAGATTATACTGGGCAGAAAAATAGCCATCTTTCTTACTTGTTTTTTATGTGGGTATGAGGGATAACGGATGTGTATGGGTTTTTTTTTTGATAAAGTGACAGGTAATTAAAACAATTACCAGCTACTTTGTACAAGCTCTTATTAAGGGGGAAAAAGACTGTTTTCACTGGTAGGAGCTGGGACAAGTCCCCTCAGCTACCAGAAAGACATGGTACATTTCCAAATATGCCAAGTGGTATAACAGACTTCTTGATGACAGTCCTTCTAAAACAACTAAGTCCACAAATACAAGGGAGGTTAGAATCTCAGTTTTTAATTAAAGGTCTTTCCTGTAAAGTGATAAAATTGCTCCCGTTACTGTAAGAGACTAGTGTAGTGCCACTAGTCTTGATTTATGTATATGAACATATAAAACCCTTGACGACAGAAAAGCAAGAAATGGAAGGAGAAATTTTAAAAAGATTAAAATAGAACTTTCCACCTCCAAGCTGAAATACAGCAGTTTGATTTTTTTTTAATTCTGTGAAGTTCTACTGAAGTACCTCCCAAGAATACATTATGACAACAGTTTGTATTTTGAACAGGTCACTCACTAATCAAGTCAAGAAAATAAGATAAGGAGTCCCCTCACACATGGTTCCCCCATCCAGATCTCCGGTTTCTGGGACCATTCTGGGTCTATGTCTAGAAACAGGAAATGGAAGATGCTGGAAACTAGTGTCTGGTACCTCAATCAATTCCAAGTTATCTATATACACAAGGATTAACTGTACTTAGTGATTAAAACCATTCAGGGTTGCCATCAGAGAATCAGTACACTCTGAAAACTCCTTGGCTAGCTGTGCTTACCTGAATAGCTGCAAATGCCAGTGCTGCCCAGATAACATGCATCATGATTTCTTGTAGCTTCTTCACAACTAGAGCTTCACACCCCTGAAACACCCAAAGTCATCCTCATTAGTCTTTTTAAAAAGTGAAAGCTGCAAGGTCACATATTACTATTCACTGGCAGAAATGGAAATGACAGAAACTAAAAGAGGGAAAAAAGATAATGCATTTGAAAATAATTTATATTAAAATTAAATGGCATTAAAGACAAGTAAAAGAAGGTAGAAAAGAAGTTCCAGGTAGAGATAATTCACCAAGAAAAAAAGCTACCAGGCTAGATTCAAGTGTTGGCCAAGAAACTGAACTTACCTCAGCATAGAGGTCAGAAGGGTGGGCCAGACTGCCATTACAGCTGCTGGCGGTCTCTCTGCAACAGCTAAGAGGGACACTCTGGTTTTTGGTTTCTTTGAACCAGTCTGTATTTTCCCAGTCTGAATAGTTGTGAATTCCACAACAATGCAGCTAACAGAGAAGAGAACAGAGATATTACTTGTCACAGAACACATACCCCTGTGCCGAACTTTGGAGTTCCATGCACTGAAGAGCTTTAAGCTACTTTTAGACCAGTGATGTCCAACAGAACTTTCTGCAATGATAGAAATGTTCTGTGTCTGTATGCTCAGTATGGTAGCACCCAGCCACATGGGGCTATTGAGCAATTAAAATGTGGCTAGTGTGACTAAGGAACTGAATTTTTAATTTTAATTTAAATAGCCACATGTAATTAATTAGTGGCTCTAGAACCTCCATTTGAGAAATCATATTGCCCACAAGGGGTAGTTTACAGCTAAGAAAAATCTTTACACTTTGCCTGTTAAACATCTAATCCTGAGTTAAATATTATTTCCAATGACAAAGTATTTAAAATATTTTGTCTGAAATGTCTGGGACTTACTTTAAGTTAATCTAGCAAACGATATGTGGGAGTAATAGATGAAACAAGATTGACAAAAAGCTGACAATTTTGAGGTGGGTTTATGGATACAAAGATCTACTGTACGATTCTCTCTACCTTCAGGTATGTTTCAAATTGTCTACAATAATTTTTTTTTAATGGTTTTGTCTGTTATCCTTTCTGGTCTTGCTTTCTCAAGGTATATGAAGACTTCTCACCTCCTCTGAAGTCCATCTGATGCTGAACTTTCCTGTGACACGTACCTCTCTTCCATTATCACCTCTTTAGCTAATTATTTTTAAGGGAAAATCAGATGCTTCTTATCTGGCTGTGACTAGGTAATGGTGGGAAAAAAAACTTTCCAAGGGTGAGGGTAAGATTATCGGACTTGGACTTCGCTGGTGGCGCAGTGGTTAAGAATCCGCTTGCCAATGCAGGGGACATGGGTTCGAGCCCTGGTCCAGGAAGATCCCACATGCCGTGGAGCAACTAAGCCTGTGCACCACAACTACTGAGCCTGCACTCTAAAGCCTGTGAGCCACAACTACTGAGCCTGTGAGCCACAACTACTGAGCCCACGTGCCACGACTACTGAAGCCCGAGTGCCTAGAGCCCGTGCTCCGCAATAAGAGAAGCCACCTCAATGAGAGGCCGTACTCCTCACGGAAGAGTAGCCCCTGCTTGCTGCAACTAGAGAAAGCCCATGCACAGCAACAAAGACCCAAGGCAGGCAAAAAATAAACAAATTTATATTTTAAAAAAATAGCATTGATCATTTAGTTTAACAACTCATGTGTAGCTGCATTTGAAAAAAAAAAGGTTATTGGACTCATCACGAAGCTAACCACAGCTGTAAATGTATACTGCTAATTTACATAGTAACAGAGTTAAGTTTAATGTTTGCTCAACAGTGATTGGTCCTCAAAAACAAATTAGCCTCAGAAGAACTCACCTGTCTCTGTACGTAATCAATAGCCCGGCTAGCAGCATCAGGGTTGGTTCCATTGTAGGTCTTATATACTTTCTGAATGCTGCGATCAACCTCATTTTCCACCTGAATTAAAACAAAGAATTCAGTCCCTCAAAAATACTGATAAAAGTAACATTAGTCAAGGCTCCAGCTAAAATGCCCTAATGGCATGTGTGCAAAGTGGCAAGATATTTCCGTGAATTTCTTGTAAGAAAAAAGTTTTCTCCCTTCCTGCCTCCATGTAGATTCAGGTAAAACTTCAGACATATTATATCACACAGATTAAAAGCAATCACAGAGAAGACTGTGTGCAAGATGGCAGGCTACCAATTTGTTCAAGAGGGAGAAAGCAGTTGAGCCTTGAGATAGGTGTCCTAACTTATAAACAGACCACCTTCTTTTTCAAATAAGTTTTCAGTGAGTTCTCAGAAGACCTACTCATTTTCCTTTCCTAAAGGAGGTAAAAAACAACTTAAAAAGCCCCCACAAGATACTTTTGGGACAAATACCAACATTATTTCCATTTTACTTATTTAACGTTTAATTAGACTTGGGCAAATATGTAAAAGTAATCAGCAGGTTAAAAAAAAAATCAGTCCTTAAAAGTGGCACCTTATGAAGAGCTGCAGTTCAATGTATGTGAATGAGAAGACAGGAAATAAACTCTCCATAATGTATTGCCAAGTGGCAACTAAAGTGTCATTTAATAAAGTTTGCTTGTACCAGATTCTCCTTACCCTTCTAAGATGATTAGACCTATTTGGTAATTTTATCAGTGATGTAGTAAGACTATAAAATTGATAACCAGATCATAGGTAGGGGCATAATCCACTGCACTCTTTTTTTGGCATAGCTCTCTGGTACCTTATGTAGCAATGGTTGAATATTAAATTGGCATATCATGCCTTTGACTCAAAATCATAAGAGAATAATCCTACTATGAGAATAACCCTACTATGCCTTTATAATAGCTCTATAGTTATCCCCAAATTAATTTAAAGCAGCCTGTTTAGCCTTAAATGGTACCGTAGATGGAAAGCAAAAGCAGGAAAAATAGAAAGGAAAGGGGAAAGAAAAGAAGAATGACCAGAAAAGAGGAAAGAGGGGCAAGAAGGGAGTGGCTGGCAACAGTTGCCTTAGTGTTTGAGTTGGTAGGACCCCTTTTTCCTCAGGAACAAATTGCAGGATTACAACTCCCAATCACCTTTTTCTATGTCCAGAACCAACGCACTTTTTTTTAAAAGAGGCAATGGAAAATGAAATCCTCAGTTTAGTTCTTCTAAACAGAAATCTGGGAATCTATATGGGGAATCTATAGGCTGAGGAAATTTGAACAAAGTTCTCAGCTGACCAACTATTCATTTGCAGATCATCCTATGGTCATTTAAAGAAAACTACCTACAAACTAGGACAGTAGTAGAATTAACACTTTGCTATATTAAATGAGACTAGAAGTCCTGACATATAATTTCTAATTATCCTTACATTTTCAAAGCAGTGGCTAAAGTGAAGGCAGGCAAAAGAAAATGTTTACTCTCAAAATGAGTTTGTTCTATTTCACTTGAAACACTTAAGCCTTAAGCCACCTTTTAAAACATACATTCCAGTAGACAACATACCTTTGCTCTGTAAACATATCCCAAAACCACTACAACAACTTCTGTGACAAAAACCAAGAGTAGGATGATGACAAACTGTAAGGAAAATGTAAGGAAATATTGTCAAAAATTAAATACAAATGAAAAAATAACTCTAAATACTCTCTTGATAAAAAGCAATTATCTGAGATAACTGCTGGAAGTTTAAGACAAGTGCTAATTCTGTTCCAATTATAAAGAGAGTCAAATAGAAAATGGAGTTTCATGCTCAATTCAAGCAAGTAACACAAATGAATATTCCCACATACTATGACGACACATGCGATCAGTGAAGAGCTAACTTACCGTGGCAAGTCCACAGCGGCTTTCCCGGATTGTGGCACAGCAGCCAATTAGCCCAATAATGAAGAGCAGGGCTCCTACAGCTATGATCACCACAGCAGGGATGAGAGTGTACACATCTTCAAAGAAGTGGTCATAGTCGTCGTAAGTGATGAAGACATAGGCTCCCACATAGCATAAAATGCCAGCTGCTCCCTGTAGAAAACAAGGTCAGAGCGCTGGTAAAATTCTCCAACCCCTGCTGGTAAAAATCCCCACTATTTCTTAGCATGTTATAACTCAATGAGATTTTCCACCACTTTTAAATCTTTGTAGACGTTTTTTCTGTGAAGCTGAAAATTATTCACTAGTAAGAGTATTTCGTTACTAAAGTTGTAAAGTTTTCCAAGCTCCATCTACTTTTCAATAACTGCTGGTTCATCTAGGACCAAGAAACCATGAATCCAGTAAGTAAGACTGATGACAAGAATGAAAACACACACACATCCCAAAGCGCTTCTGTAGCTCAATTACATGTCCAATGAGGGTCAGTGTGGAGGTGGGGACTGCCCCCAGCAAATGGGGAAATCGGGTACAAGTGGCAAAGGCAGGATTTGAACCCAGGCGATCTGACTCCAGAATCTGCATTTATAATCTCCATCTAATGACTTGGGGAAAGAAAATACAATAGCAACTAATAACCATGATACCCATATCTAAAACATTTGCTGTCCTAGTTGAGACTATGAAATTTACCATTTTCATAGCTAGAGGGCTACGTTACTAAAGAACTGTACAAACCCTTTAGGTCTATTTATTCTTTAGAATCGTGTTTCTCAAACTACATGAATAGGAATCACCTGAAGATCTTATTAAACTGCAGACTGATTCAGTAGGTCTGGGGGTGGGGCCTGAGATTCTGCATTTCCAACAAACTCCCAGGTGATGCTGATGCTGCTGATTCTTGAACTACACTTTGAGTAACAAGGTTTTAGAGCACCTAAAGGCAAACAATGCAGAAAGTCATGGAACAGCTGCTGCTCCAGACACAATGCTCCAGTTACAGAGTTTTACATACATTTTCCTTTTATCATTGTCAATTTTGCTATCATTGTGTACCAGCACAATACTGACAGCCCAATGCTGCTTGCTTTTATGTGAATGAGCAAATACAGTGTGAGGTTAAGTGTTAAAACATCTGGTTTAATGAATTATCATTTACAGAGCACTTTGAGATATTCAAGTAAAAAGAATTATTTCACCATTCTTCAAAATTTTAACACATAAATCATTAATCTTCAAACTAGAAAAGAGCCTCCACAATGATACTGGAAATATCGTTAACTCCTCTCAACCTGGAAACTCAGTTTATTTCTTTTTTTTTTTTAATAAGTTTATTTATTTATTTTTGGCTGCGTTGGGTCTTCGTTGCTGTGCACGGGCTTTCCTCTAGCTGCAGCGAGCAGGGGGCCACTCTTCGTTGCGGTGCACAGTCTCATCGCGGTGGCTTCTCTTGTTGCGGAGCACCAGTCCCAGGCACGCGGGCTCAGTAGTTGTGGCGCGGGCTCCAGAGCGCAGGCTCAGCAGCTGTGGCGCTCAGGCTTAGCTGCTCCGCGGCATGTGGGATCCCCCGGGACCAGGGCTCGAACCCGTGACCCCCGCATCGGCAGGCAGACTCTCAACCACTGTGCCACGGGGGAAGCCCTCAGTTTATTTCTTGAGTCTGTGGGACCCTGTAAGCTTGGGCGTCATCAGTATATTTTCACATACCAGGCCAATAGAATCATTCAGATCTGGAAGAAAAAGACCCCATTTATGGAAAGTTGAGAAAGTAAGTTGATTTTTTAAAAAAATAATAATGAACTTTTAAAAAGAGAAGACAAGACTAGAGTAATGGAGGCAACTTAAAAAACCATAATCTTTTTTTTAAAGCTTTTTTAAAATTTTTATTTATTTTATTTTATTTATTTTTGGCTGCGTTGGGTCTTTGCTGCTGCACGCGGGCTTTCTCTAGTTGCAGCAAGCAGGGGCTCCTCTTCATTGCGGTGCACAGGCTTCTCATTGCGGCGGCTTCTCTTGTCGCGGAGCACGGGCTCTAGGTGCGCGGGCTTCAGTAGTTGCGGCTCGCGGGCTCAGTGGTTGTGGCTTGCAGGCTCTAGAGCGCAGGCTCAGTAGTTGTGGCACATGGGCTTAGCTGCTCCACGGCACGTGGGATCTTCCCAGACCAGGGCTCGAACCCGTGTCCCTTGCATTGGCAGACGGATTCTTAACCACTGCGCCACCAGGGAAGTCCAAAAAACCATATTCTTTTAAAACTCTCCTCTGGCTTTCAAGAGGCCCCACTGCTGGCTTTCTTCCTATTTCTCTCACTGCTTGCTCTCTCATTCTCTTCATGGACTCTTCTTTACCAGACAAATGTTAGTGATCCCCAGAGTTCTACCTTCAGCCCTATTTAAATAGTTTTCATTTTGTAGGCTCTCCTTGGGCTATATTAGCCATGGCTTCACCAGCCACTGCAGCTCTCTACCTAAGCCATCATCTCAGGATTACACATCCCCATCTGGAAGCCCCACAGACACCTTGCCCTCAACTTACCTCAAACCCTCTCTGCCTTCCTGCCCACTCCATTAAACCTTCCCTCATATTCTGTATTTCAGAGCAAATGGCACCAGACAGTTATTTTTTTCTAGTCAAATGCCTGAGAGTTACTCTATTTTCTTTCTTTGTCCTACCTCTACATCTCATCAATCACCAAACTCCTTCAGATTTACTTTCAAAACACTACCTGAATACCGTAACTTCTCTTCAGCCCTCTGCAGTGCTTCTGTCTTAATGTGGGCCTTACCATTGTTCACCCTAAACCTTACTTCCTGACCCTCCCTGTCCCTTAATAATATGTTCTTTATATGATCAGTTATTTTTGTTAAAAATATAAAACAGATCAAGGCATTAGCATGTTTAAAATCAAGATGAGGCAAATAAGGCCCCTGATAAACTAAGCTGTTCCTCCCTGCTTTTCAGGCTCAGACTCCATTACCTCTCATGTACCCTGAACAACAGAAAGCTGTTATTTCCAAATGTACCACATATCCTCTTACTTCTTTACCTCTGCTATTCTCTTTGGAATGCCCTCTCTTCATCCGCCTGGGAACTCCCTGTCACCCATTAAAATGCAGTTTAAATATCACCTCTTCCTTTTGGAAGCCATTCTCGACCATTTCAGGTTGGATTAGGTGCACTTGGTCACATACCACCCCCTACACAGCTCTAACAGAGCATTTATTACAACTGTTGCAATTATAACTATATATGTCTCAGCATGCCATTAGGGCACAAACTTTGCCTGTCAGTCTTTCAGCCCTGTACCACCATCCAGCACCTAGAACGGTGCCTGGCACATAGAAGGTATTCGTCAAAATTCATTGAGTACACTTCATTTCATCCAGTCCCTTGAAATTGCCCTCCTATCTCAATCATAAAGCTTTGGTTTGAATTTGCTTTGTTTCTCTTCAGTCTAATGCTTCTAGTTTTTAGTCCACCATTCAAACAAGATTTGGCAACTTAATCCAGCTTACTGAATTCCTGATGGCCATGACATCTGGAATACATTAGTTTATAAATGCTTCACCTACAGCAACTGTACCTGTTCAAAGGCCCTCAGTTCACTGACATACTTACTTTCGTGACATATTATTATGGGATGATGGAAGGCACAGGAGAGGGGAGAGAGGAGAAACAGCTTAATAGTCTGGGTGCATTAACTACCGAAGTACATGGAATACTTAACACTCTTACCAAACATTACTTTTTCTTGACTACATACACACACAAACACACACGTGTATACACACACACATTTTGTTACAGTAAATACTTTTAGTCCCCAAACAGAATTAGAAGAATACTAAATATGAAGCCATCAAATACTGTCCAGTTTGTCTTCACTAGTCATCTCTCTATCCTTTGGACTCTTAGCTTTTCTTACTCTAACAGGCAATCTTCATTTCTTAAATGGCTTAAATTAAAATGAATTCCATCTTTGAGCTGCTAGTAAATGAAATTTAAGACCACATAAATTTGAATAGGGCTTCCCTGGTGGCGCAGTGGTTAAGAGTCCGCCTGCCGATGTGAGGGACATGGGTTCGTGCCCCAGTCCGGGAAGATCCCACATGCCGCGGAGCGGCTAGGCCCATTAGCCATGGCCGCTGAGCCTGCGCATCCGGAGCCTGTGCTCTGCAACGGGAGAGGCCACGACAGTGAGAGGCCCGCATACCACACACACACACACACACACAAAAAAAAAATTGAATAAAAACAGGATAAAACTGGAAGATATATGTACTCAACAATTAATCTGAAGCATGGGAAAGTGAAGAACCATCTGCATTTTAAACATGAAATGATGAGTTTTCAACCTAAAGAGATCCCTATAAGGCTCACACTTGGTGCTGCCTGGGTGTGGGCCAAGTGAAATGCTTCCAGTGCAGCCATCCTCCACCCATACAGATAACGAATGCAATGGAAGGCTAGGAGGAAATGCCATTTGTAAAGCCGCCTGTTCTTTTCTAATAGACTTGAAGGCAGTTTCTTTTCCCAGGCTGCAAACTAGTCAACATCCAAATCACACAGCAGAGTTGAAAACATAACGCTTCTGTTTTGACAACATACAGTGGGAAGCAACTTAGCAGTTGCACACACCAAAGCAGAAACTGCACTGATTGCTGATATGAAACTATATAAATCAAATTACTGACAGAGACTGTCTCCTAAATTGAAGGTAACTTCAAAAATTTCTTCTTTTAACAACATGTATATATAGTGCTTAATGTAAGTTGTATAGTAAACAATTTATGAAGTGACATCAGTTACTCTGAAAATATAGAGAAGGTGTCCCTAAAACAGCTGAAGACATAAAAACAGCAATAAACAACTGCTTTAATGACATCCAACCATCAGTATGAAAAACATAGGTAGAGCTTATATGGTAAACGGAAAAAGGTTATAAGTAATTCCTAACTAGGGACTTTGTAGTCATGCAGATTTTTGATATAGGAGTTGTGGCTATTAGAAAGCCTAAAAGGTAAGCAGGGTTAAATCCTTCTGAAGGGTAATGCTGGGATTGAGATGTATCAAAGGATCTGGGCTTTGCCAACAAACCAGCTGCAGGGGGGGAAGAGGAGGTGCAGCAGAAGAGGGAATGAAATGTAGAACTTGGAAGCAGCTGAACTGCATTAGTCATCGCTGAGAAAATCTGAGCCTATAAGGAGCATTTGTGCCAGGACAGTATACTAAAAATACTCATCCTTTTTACAAATAAGTGAAGGGAAATTTAACGGAAAGGCTGAGAGCTGAAACTATAGAAAAAAGAATTTTTTGAAAACCATTCTTCTTTACCTTTTAATAAACTCATGTTCTAAATTAAGTCACAAAATTTTAAAACTTTAGGAAAGCCAGTGCTTTTGCACAACCCCAAGCTGTTCCTCCAGAAATAAAGCTACCTGTCAGAAAACTTTAGAAGTATGAGTTCCAGAAGTATGACACTTCACTTTATCCTTTTACCCTTCCACTACATATTCAATACATACAAATGTGAAGCCCCTTTAAAATTAGAAATTTCAATGTTATGTAAGATTGATTTTTCTACAGTTTAGAAACCAGTGTTTTGGTTTTACAAACTAATTGTTTTGTTTTTGTACTTTTGAAATCCTCTGTGAAAGACGATGACATGCTAAAATCCAAAAACTCCTAAATTCTTTACTTTTCTAAGGAAGAAGGAATATGAAATGAAAGGGAGCACATCAACCACAGTGATACTTGCCACTGGAATCAGGGAACATTAAAAACAAAACAGCCTTGTTACAAGCCAGGAGGTAAAACACCTCTGCTGTGAAAAGTGCATCTATATGGAAATTTAGAAATGTGAAGGTGCATCCCACATCCCACAGAGCATATGGGTGAAGATAAAGCAAAGAAGAACAGGAGTGATTTTCTTGCAGTGGTATACAGTAGTCATGGATTCATTTGTAGAAGGGAAAGAATCAGGACAGTGTAAAGATGAGGGGACCATCTGAAGTCATTCAGCTAAAAAGCACAGTGTCTCACAAATTCTTGTTGCCTGCAAGAACTACTCCTTCAGTGTGATTTTTGCCTCCAATAATCAATTGGTAAAGCAGAAGCGACTGGAATGTTGGAAGAAAGAGTAGAAAGACCTGGCAAAAACCACCATGTATTCTAGACTTCATAAGAATGCAGATTTCAAAAAGTAAAGAGGGGAAAAACAGCAGCAGAAATCCATCTTATGTACCTATCTTTTAACATTTAATTCAGAGTCTCCTGTACGGTCATATTAGTTTTTCATGTACCTCGCTTCTCTCCTACAAAGAACCCATTAGTAATTCTATGCAGTGCATTTCTGAAAGCTTTTCCAAACTCCATCCCTCCTTGTGCCATTAGTAGTGTCTTAAAATCACCTCAAATCTTTCAGCATTCTACTTACCATAATATTCTCTAGTCAAACCTATATGTTTCAATTCTGACTTACTCTGACGAAATACTTCATATCATTAAATATAATTACTCTTACCAAGTCCAATGCCTACATATTTCATTTACTCTCTTATCACTCAAGAAAAAAAACTATCCCAAAGATTTCAATTCCGGGCTTCCCTGGTGGCGCAGTGGTTGAAAGTCCGCCGCCGATGCAGGGGCCATGGGTTCGTGCCCCGGTCCGGGAAGATCCCACGTGCCGCAGAGCGGCTAGGCCCGTGAGCCATGGCCGCTGAGCCTGCGCGTCCGGAGCCTGTCCTCCGCAGCGGGAGAGGCCACAACAGTGAGAGGCCCGTGTACCGCAAAAAAACAAAAAAACAAAAAAAAATTTCAAATCCTCTTTCAGAAATTAAAGCTACTCTAACCAAGAATTTCTGAAGCTATTAAAATATATCATTTTCAACCTAACAAATTGGTCAATAATAAAGGCAAGCAGTATTCAAAGATATGTAAGGGTACAGAGAGAAGAGCCCACAGAAGTACAAAATAATATAGAATAATCTTTCTGCAGAGCTATCTGGCAACACATTATTAGCCTCAGCATTTATACTTTTGTACCTACTAACTGCACTTCTAGGAGTCTATTCTTAAGAAAATAAGTCAGATGAAAACAAAGATTTGTATAAGGTATGTTCATCAAAATGTTATAATATTATAACAAAATTATAATAGCGAAAACAAAAGAAAAAACCCTAGCATCCAGAGGTATATTTGCATTATAGCCCTTAAATATGTTAAAGCATAATTTACTAATATGTTTGTGGTGTGTTAGGGGAAAAATACACTTACATGCAGACATTAAAAAAAAAGAAAAAAAACACCAAAATGTTAATACTGGTTGTCTCTGAGTGGTGGAATTATGGTAACGTTAGTTTAAAATACTTTTTAGTGTCTTCTTTAAAAAGCAAATATATTATTTGCATAATCATAAAAGTAAATACTTAAAATTATATCTGAAATTGAGACTTTGTTGTTCTTTCACAAACGAATTCTTAGATCTGTCCTTAACCACCAACATAAAACAGGTATCTCTTCAATCCCAATATTTTAGGCACTTCTGCCAATCTTCCCTGTTTATCACTTTTCTTGGGTCTGCCTGGCTTTGACTCATCTTTAGATGTTTTCTGACTATCTAACACAATTCTGATCCTTTCAGTACACATCCTTTTTTTCCCCCCCATAAATGTTACCTATTAAGGAGACAAGTAAAAAACAAACAAACAAACCCTACTTGGAGGGGTAAAATTTTGACAGTAAGCCACTTCTGCCATCATTATCAATATCACCATCATTATTGCCATTATTCTTAAAGAAAACGTATTTTAATCCTTTAAACCAATATTACTCCGATGACATTCCAAAGGTCATGTTCCTCAATTTTGTCCTATTTTCACTGTTTCTGTATTTGGTTTTTTATAATCACTGTTCATCTAGCTTAACAAAGTTGTTCTATTTAATCCAATTTATATCCACGAGTTGAAAGACCCCAAATGTTCAGGTTGCAATGAAACTGGAGATCCGCAACTGCCACAGCCAAATTATTTTAACAGCATGGAAATTAAATATTTTCAGATTGCAGGGCTCCAGGGGTCATCTGAGAAGCACGTAATTTAAACATGCATTTTTCTTTGAGACCCTCTGTCCTCACACCCTACTCTAACTGTAAGAAGAGTCAGTTATTACTACTGGAGCCTGAGGTCCTTAAGCTCTATAATAGTAGAGTTTGTCCTTGCTTGGGTTATGTGTTTAATCAGTAGCAGCAACAATGTAAAATACAGTATGTCAGCATTTACTATAGATTCCCTTTTAGTAAATCAAGAACAAATACATCAATGCAAATAATTGTTCTCATCTACTGACTCTACAAAACTATTAAGGAGGGGGAAGGAGGAAAGAGATGATATTTTTAAAGGAAGACTTGAGACTCTCTGTGAGTATAAGGGGAAGGAGGAGGGGGAGGAGCAGCTAGAAATTAAATTCAATAGACTATTAAATGGTTTTGCCTGTCTGACCCCTCTTCCTATAAGCTGTCAGAGAGCAGGAACTGTAACTTTTTGCATTTCTCAGAAACATGTAAAGCACAGATATTCAACAAGTATTTACTAAGTGAATGATTCTTAGAATATACTTGTTTGATGCAAGTATAAATTTTAAGAAAATAAAATTTCTGCAAAAATCCTAAGCTAAGTTGGATCTTATGGAATAAAATTCATTAAAATATTTCAAAGCATGATAAATATCCTAAAGAGCTACTAAACAACCTCTTCATTAAACTGCCAACTAAAGAGAGCTTTCCTGACTAAGTTCCCCATGCGATGCGCTCTTCCAGTTAATGATTACTCAGAGCCACAAGGCTCTTGGTATGGTGGACAGCTGACTGAGAATGTAGTAAGACTGGAAACATTCATTTTCCTAACTGTCAAAGTTAAGAAACAGGTCTCCTAAAATACACCATAACTTGCTTTTCTTCTAGTGAATTGAAAAATAACTATGAAAAAAGAAATCTGTTAGCTGGAGGTGTGTTCCAATGACATATTCTTTGTCAGAGCAGTCATTCATGATGATAGGAATACAGGAGGTGGAGAAACAAATTCCAGGATGTTTGATAAAGGTTCCGGTTTAAAAGTATCATATTCTCAACTCAAATGTGCAAGATGTGCTAGAAAAGACAAAATATGTATATGGAGATTTGTGAAGAAGAAGTCTTCCTTGAAATATTTCATTATAAATTTTTATCTTTTAAACAAAAGCATGAAAGTATAGTTAAGCTTTCTTTTGGTAATTTGAACACACCAAGTATATTCTTGCCTTAGAGCCTGTAGGCTGTTCCTTGTCTTAAATGTCCCCCATCTCCTCCAAATCACCCCAAAATCTGTTCCTTCATATTCCAGATTAAATTTCACCTCCTTGGAGAAGACTTCTTTGCCAACCTAAAGCAGCCACCCAATCACTCTATCACATCACCCTGTTCTAAGTCTCTGCATAACACATCACTATCTGATATTTTCCTTGCTTATTTTTTTTATTTTTATTTTTTTGCGGTACATGGGCCTCTCACTGTTGTGGCCTCTCCCGTTGCAGAGCACAGGTTCCGGATGCGCAGGCTCAACGGGCATGGCTCACGGGCCCAGCCACTCCGCGGCATGTGGGATCTTCCTGGACCGGGGCACGAACCCGTGTCCCCTGCATCGGCAGGCGGACTCTCAACCACTGCGCCACCAGGGAAGCCCTCCTTGCTTATTTTTAATTGCCTTGCTCCACCAAAAAAAAAGTTCTGTAAGAACAGAGATATTCATTTTTCCACCATTCTATCAGTAATATAAGCACAAAGTAGGTATTTAAACATTTGTGTTGTATTTGTTTAACAAAGCAATTTTCCTTAATTATATGTATTCACAGAGGGAAGGGTAATATGAAACTTTTTTAAGATAAGGTAAATTTTAATGCTTATATAAGGCTTTTAAATATGATTTGTATGTAAAGGGTATTTCATATGAGTGAATGATGATTAGTGAAGGTGCCACATTCCAAAGTTGTTTCCAAAAGCATTTAAAAGGTGTTTAACCTTGTGGTATTTCCCACTCCACAGCTGTGTTAGTGTTACTATGGCCTTTCATACTGATGAAAAACAACACCCTAAGCAGATGTGCCAGACTATAAATTCTGCAAGCATGGACAAAGCTTTCTCTTGTAGTCCCTATAATGCCTAAGACACATATGAGCAAAATAAATACTAGCCAATTGGTTTTTCTCACAGGGTAGAAAAAGTAAAAGTAATTTGTATAACATGGGTCTTCATTAAGTACTCAATTAACTTGCCAGAATAAAAACCTGAAATTATAAGTACTAATTTAAACTTGTTTTAGATGAGGCCTCCTGGGTCAGATTAAATGACCCACTGAATTAAGACCCTTGTCTGACCTTGGTGCAAAAGTGCAGTTTAGAGAAGAGGTTAATGACTGTTCCAAGAGCCTTCAAAATTTAGTCATGTAACTCAAACACTCCTGCCTTCCAAAAATTATCATGGGTCTAGAACTAATACGCTTACATTTAAAGCTATGCCACTCCATAAAAAACAAAGAGATCCAAGTTGTACATCCCTTCGCTAGTCCAAAATTACCTTTCATGCTATAGGCCCTAATATTTTGGAATTTGGTGAGGCACTCTCAATTTCCACTAAGACAACCTTCAGGATTTTAGAACCCACTGTTTCCCCTTTGTCTGAGCCTTTCCATAGTAACTTCCTTAGACTGCACTGTTCAAAATAATCTACACCAAGTCAACATTAACAGCTTTGGCTGTCAGATCATTTAATACCGATCCTAAGTATTTCAAGTACGTATCTATTTGCACATCACAGCTCTTTGAACAAGCTGCCAACGGAACCAGGATATCATGATATAGAGAGGTGTAGTTTAAAGATGTTGACAAAGCAATTAAACTTTAACACTTATCAACAATCAGTCATTACCATCGGATAGTGAAGAGCCAGTGCAACAGAGCCTGGGCAACTTTGCTGAAGTTGCCCAAGGGAACCTAGATAAACTTTAGAGATGCTCTGTGTAGGGAATGCTTATTCTTCCACTTATAGATTAAGGCATTAAAAGGAGGAAGAGGCCACTATATAAGAATATACTTATTAGAACTGAAGAATGCATTAGAAATTCCCAGGAAGAACAGGTTAACATCTGTTTTATGTACTTCCTCATAATGACCTAATTTTTTAAACTGACAAGTTAAATAGTGTAGTTTAAATGCTGGGGCAGGTTCTAAACAAGGTTAAAATCAGTGTTTTAGAGCAAGTGAGTCTAACACAGCCTAAAGAGTTCCTTCCCCTTTCCAAATCTTTTGAAATTCCACTTTGCTCTATCACCACCGGCTCTAGAGCACAGGACAACCTGGGTGTGAAGGCTGGCTCTGCCCCACCTTGCGTGTGCCCCTTTAAGTAAAATTTAATGTCCTCATCTGTAAAAGAAGCACGATATTCCCTGCCAGAAGGAGCTGTTATGAAGATACTCCATGTGAAGTGCTTAGCACAGTGCCTGGGTTTTAAAAGCACTCAAATATTAGCTATGATTACCAACATCGTCAGATTCCAACAGTTGGTCCTTAAACTAATACTTTGGCACGAGACATATCTAATATTGTTTCCTCCTTAGTTATGTTGCACTAATCCTGCTGCACGCCACAGTTTTTTTCCCTGCATGTCTGCTTAACTTCCTCATCACAGCTCACAAATGTTTTATTATCCTACTAACCTAGATAAAGAGTGTTTTTACCACACAGTTTAACTTCAATCTCGGCAAGAAGCCACTATGAAAAGTACAACTGAAGTTCATCATAACCTTCTTCACTAAGTGCCAACAGTACCTATACTTACATAGTTTCCAAAGATTAATGAACCTTTGAATTAACTGCTATTTTAAATGAAAATTTAATTATTTAAAGAAAATGGCTCCTGCATTTCCAATATTTTGTTTCATTAGCAATTCCAGTCCCTGAGCTTGAATAGCCTAGAACTCACCTGACAGTACACAGACTCTTCTCCAATATCAAACTGTTATGCCCATAAAAATCACAAGGAACTGTAAAGGCTACAAAGCTAAGTCTATACCTAAGAATCTTCTTATCTAATAGTGTTTCTCATCTGGAGAGCCCTGGAAACTCTTTTAGCTTTTAAAAAGGCTTGTAAGTCAAACTAATGTATAAGAAACACTGCTCTAATTGGAAAAGAAGAAATCATGGAAACATCAATGACACGTGGGTGATTCTGAACAGTACTATCGGCCCTACTAGTCAGGATTCTTTCCATCACACCATAAATATCCTGAAAGACTCTATGGCAATACATGTGTGTAGTAAGTGCCTTATTATATGTAATTATCCTTTTATGCTACCGCAGTCAGGATATGAAAAGTTTCCTCCTTTGTTGGGGGAGGGGGGAATGTGTTGTAAGAAGGAAAGGATTCCTCCTAATTTAGGGTATGTTTGTGGGAAAGAGTTGCATGGGGACATACAAAAGTATGGGAAGTGGGAATGTTCAAGAAGTGTCCTGGGGACTGGGGACAGGGAAGTGTGTCCAGGACAGCAAGTGTTTAAGAACATGGTCAATGGTGAGGAAGGAAAGGTGACTGAGGACTTTAACTGCAATACCAAGAGGAGGTTGAACCTTAATCTACTGCTGAAGCTTCTGGGGTGTGGGCGGGTGTTTATTTTTTAAATGAAATAAAGTGATGTGAGGGAAGAAATGCTTAATAAGATTTATCCGGGTGCAAAGTCCAGATGAACTAGAGGGTGGAGAGACTGACAGGAATAACACAGGTTATTACAAAAGTCCTTGGCGAGATAAGGACCTGAAGTAAGATGAAGGGGCTATAAACACCCCTTTCTTTGAGGGCGTGTCCAAAAAATGTGTAAGCCACCCTTTATTGAAAGTGAACTAACTCAATGCTTTCAAGATCTTGTGACATCCGAGTCATATTTAACCAAGGTTTATAATCTCAGGCTACCCATCCCCAGGACCAAACAGACTAATTTTCTGGTTACAGGATTATTTGGCTTCTCAAGTTGAAACCGTTCCATTTTCTGGGCTGGTAACCAGTCAACCAGTTCTCCATACACAAAAAGCTCTAAGGCAAAATCCCTCACCCCTGAGTTGGTAGCGTCCCCGCACTACTGCACCGTTTGCTCGCACGCCTCGGGGCTGCCACTAGAGCTGCCAGGGCTCCGGGCCCCGACAAAGAAAGCAGAGCCCGACCCTTTGGGGAATATCCTATTTCGAGCCTGGTGTCCTAAAAGAATCTGCAATGAGAGCTCTCCGTCCAGCAGGCTGCTGCGGGGAGGGGGGAGGCCGGGGGGCCTCTCAGCGCCGGCCCCTGGCACAGAGCTCGTCAGCGGGGGCACCGGGCCCGAGCGCGGAGGCCGCAAGAAGCCCCCGAGGGCTTCCTCTCACCGCCATCTACGCCCGGAGCCTTCGTCCCGGCCAGTGAGGGACCTAACGAAGAGGCCCCCGGGGCCGGCCCGGGCCCCCTCCCCTCGCGCCTCCGCCACAGGGCCCCCTGGTTCCCCCAGCGCCAGCCCCGGCCCAGCCTGGGTCCCCGCTGGGCCCCACAGGCGCTTCAGCCGAGGCCTCCTTCGGGCCGCACCGCCGGCCCCCCTCCCTCTCCTGCCCGCCGGCCACGCTCACCCAGAAGATGAGGTTGAGAAACACCAGCACGGTCTTGGAGGAGGTGATGCCGCACTGGCCCATGGTGCCGGCGGTCGGCTGAGGCCCTGCTCGGCGAGCGGGACGCGCTCACCGAGCGAGGCGTCAATGGCGACGGCGCCTTCCCTGTGGGAACTGCACGGCCTGCGAAGCGTTCACCGCAGCCCCCGGAGCCGTCGCCCACCCCTAGCCCAGCAAGCACCTCGCTCCTCCGCGCAGCCGCCGCAGTCTCCGCCAGGCCACCGCGCCACACCCCGGCAACCGAGTCCCGCCCCCGGACAGGCAGCTTCAGCCAATCACTCCCGTGGTTCTACAGCGAAGCCACGCCTCTTAAAGGAGACGAAAGCTCAGTGTCCTTGGCCTCTGGCCGCCCTTGGATGCAGACGGCTCCTTAGGGAAGTTTCAGAGGACCAAACCCAGTCCCCTCCTACTGAGCTGCGTTTACTATGCCAGGCTTACAGGTGATTCAGAGTCCGAAGAACGCTGTCTTTCTACCTAGCCCGTTCTCCCCTAAGGAGGTCGGTCCTGACAAAGTAACACCTAAGCATTGTCTGGGAGAAGTGCAGTAAACATCAACAAATATTTATGGAGAACTTATTGTGCCAAGCGCTAGACTAGCTCTCAGAAGAGTCATTGGAAAGGAGAAAAGGCTGGTGAGGGGGTTGGCAATGAGGAGACATTTTCGTGTAGATGTGTGTTGGGAGCAAGGTAACACATGAAGTCTATTCCTGGGTAGGGCATTTTGGAACAAGACTTAGAAAGATTACAGAAACATCTTTTCACATTGCAGCATTTCACACTCTTCCCCCAATCTTGCATCGATCATAGTAATGAACAGTTATTGAGAGCTTACCCCATGCCAGACTTTTTATGGCCATTTGCTCAATTAACCTCCATCACAACCTTAGGTGAAGGTATTATGGTTATCAGCTTCATTTTACTGGTGGAGGAATTGAGGCTTAGAAAGATTAACAAACTTACCCAGAGCCACACAGAGACTAGGTAGTCTAGGGCAGAAAACCACATTCTCAGCCACACACGAAACTGCCTGTTTACTGTCTTACCTGCCATTACAACCCTGCACTCCCTCCTCAGTTGGCCCTTAAAGATGCCCATTTGCTCGTCCTTAATCATCTCATTCTCCTGAAATCTCCCTGGCTATCACCTTTCCCAGGTACTCTCACCAATACCTTTTCATCTCAGCCTCCTATTGATTTGTACCAAGCAGCAGCAGCAGCCACTTATTCACTCATTAATAAGCACCACCTCTGTGCCTCACTGTTCTAGGTAGTGGGCATTTCACAGTGAGCAAGACAAATCCTTGCCCCCATGGAGCTCACATTCTGTTAAAGGAGGTAGACCTCAAACAAATAGGCAGGTTAGGTTTATGACATGATATTGAGTAGTGATAGAAAATAATTCAGAGGAAGGGGATAGAGAGTGATGCGGGAAGTCCTCCGAACAGAAGATGTTGGAGGAGAACCAACTAAAGCGAGTGAGCAGGCCATGTGAATATTTAGAGGAAGAATAGCCCAAAGGTGGGAATAGCAAGTACAAGGGCCCTGAGCAGGAACATGACCAGTAGGAAAAAGAACATTAAAAAGCCTGACGTGCAGGAGGTCAGTGGAGAGCAGAGAATGAAGTGAGCAAGGCCAGATCACCAAGGGCCTACTAAGCCATATGCAGCGGAAAGATACTGCAAGGCTTTGAGCAGGCCAGTAACAACATCTAAGTTTTTTTTTTTTTTTTTTGGTTGCATTGGGTCTTTGTTGTGGCACGCGGGCTTTCTCCAGTTGTGGCGAGCAGGGGCTACTCTTCATTGCGGTGTGTGGGCTTCTCCTTATGCTGGCTTCTCTTGTCGTGGATCACGGGCTCTAGGATCATGGGCTTTAGTAGTTGTGGATCACGGGCTCTAGGATCATGGGCTTTAGTAGTTGTGGCACACGGGCTTCAGTAGTTGTGGCTTGCAGGCTCTAGAGTGCAGGCTCAGTAGTTGTGGCGCAAGGGCTTATTTGCTCCACGGCATGTGGGATCTTCCTGGACCAGGGCTCGAACCTGTGTCCCCTGCATTGGCAGGTGGATTCTTTTTTTAATTTTTAGTTTTAGTTTCTGCTTTATAACAAAGTGAATCAACTATACACATATCCCCATATCTCCTCCCTCTTGCGTCTCCCTCCCACCCTCCCTATCCCACCCCTCTAGGTGGACACAAAGCTCCGAGCTGATCTCCCTGTGCTATGCGGCTGCTTCCCACTAGCTATCTGTTTTACACTTGATAGTGTATATATGTCCATGCCACTCTCTCCCTTTGTCTCAGCTTACCCTTCCCCCTCCCCATGTCCTCAAGTCCATTCTCTACGTCTGCATCTTTATTCCTGTCCTGTCCCTAGGTTCTTCAAAACCTTTTTTTTTTTTTTGGATTCCATATATATGTGTTAGCATACAGTATTTGTTTTTCTCAAATAACTCAATTTTCTTTCTTTTTATGGCTGAGTAATGTTCCATTGTATATATGTGCCACATCTTCTTGATCCAGTCATCTGTTGACAGATGCTTAGGTTGCTTCCATGTCCTGGCTATTGTAAATAGAGCTGCAGTGAACATTGTGGTGCATGACTCTTTTTGAATTATGGTTTTCTCAGGGTATATGCCCGGAAGTGGGATTGCTGGATCATATGATAGTTCTATTTTTAAAGGAAACTCCATACTGTTCTCCATAGTGGCTGTATCAATTTACATTCCCACCAACAGTGCAAGAGGGTTCCCTGTTCTCCACACCCTCTCCAGCATTTATTGTTTGTAGATTTTTTGGTGATGCCCATTTGACCAGTGTGAGGTGATACCTCATTGTATCACCTCAAATGAGGTGATACCTCATTTTGCTTTGAATTTCTCTAATGATTAGTGATGTTGAGCATCCTTTCATGTGTTTGTTGGCAATCTGTATATCTTCTTTGGAGAAATGTCTATTTAGGTCTTTGTCCATTTTTGGATTGGGTAGTTTGTTTTTTTGATATTGAGCTGCATGAGCTGCTTATAAATTTTGGAGATTAATCCTTTGTCAGTTGCTTCATTTGCAAATATTTTCTCCCATTCTGAGGGTTGTCTTTTGGTCTTCTTTTTGGTTTCTTTTGCTGTGCAAAAGCTTTTAAGTTTCATTAGGTCCCATTTGTTTATTTTTGTTTTATTTCCATTTCTCTAGGAGGTGGGTCAAAAATGATCTTGCTGTGATTTATGTCATAGAGTGTTCTGCCTATGTTTTTCTCTAAGAGTTTTAGAGTGTTCGGCCTTACATTTAGGTCTTTAATCCATTTTGAGTTTATTTTTGTGTATGGTGTTACGGAGTGTTCTAATTTCATTCTTTTACATGTAGTTTTCCAGTTTTCCGAGCACCACTTATTGAAGAGGCTGTCTTTTCTCCACTGTATATTCTTGCCTCCTTTATCAAAGATAAGATGTGTGTGGGTTTATCTCTGGGCTTTCTATCCTGTTCCATTGATCTATGTTTCTGTTTTTGTGCCAGTACCATACTGTCTTGATTACTGTAGATTTATAGTATAGTCTGAAGTCCGGGAGCCTGATTCCTCCAGCTCCGTTTTTCTTTCTCAAGATTGCTTTGGTTATTTGGGGTCTTTTGTGTTTCCATACAAATTGTGAAATTTTTTGTTCTAGTTCTATGAAAAATGCCGTTGGTAGTTTGATAGCGATTGCATTGAATCTATAGATTGCTTTGGATAGTATAGTCATTTTCACAATATTGATTCTTCCAATCCAAGAACATGCTATACCTCTCCATCTGTTTTTATCATCTTTAATTTTTTCATCAGTGTTTTATAGTTTTCTGCATACAGGTTTTTGGCTCCTTAGGTAAGTTTATTCCTAGGTATTTTATTCTTTTTGTTGCAGTGGTAAATGGGAGTGTTTCCTTCATTTCTCTTTCATATTTTTCATCATTAGTGTATAGGAATGCAAGAGATTTCTGTGCATTAATTTTGTGTCCTGCTACTTTACCAAATTCATTGATTAGCTCTGGTAGTTTTCTGTTGGCATCTTTAGGATTCTCTATGTATAGTATCATGTCATCTGCAAACAGTGACAGTTTTACTTCTTCTTTTCCAATTTGGATTCCTTTTACTTCTTTTTCATCTCTGATTGCTGTGGCTAAAACTTCCACAACTATGTTGAATAATAGTGGTGAGAGTGGGCACCTTTGTCTTGTTCCTGATCTTAGTGGAAATGGTTTCAGTTTATCCCCATTGAGAAAGATGTTGGCTGTGGGTTTCTCATATATGGCCTTTATTATATGGAGGTACGTTGCCTCTTTGCATACTTTCGGGACGGTTTTTATCATAAATGGGTGTTGAATTTTGTCGAAAGCTTTTTCTGCATCTATTGAGTTGATCATATGGTTTTTCTCCTTCAATTTGTTAATATGGTTTATCACACTGATTGATTTGCGTATATTGAAGAATCCTTGCATTCCTGGGGTAAAACCCACTTGATCATGGTGTATGATCCTTTTAATGTGCTGTTGGATTCTGTTTGCTAGTATTTTGTTGAGGATTTTTGCATCTATGTTCATCAGTGATATTGGCCTGTAGTTTTCTTTCTTTGTGACATCCTTGTCTAGTTTTGGTATTAGGGTGATGGTGGCCTCGTAGAATGAGCTGGGGAGTGTTTGTCCCTCTGCTGTATTTTGGAAGAGTTTGAGAAGGATAGGTGTTAGCTCTTCTCTAAATGTTTGATAAATTCACCTGTGAAGCCATCTGGTCCTGGGCTTTTGTTTGATGGAAGACTTTTAATCAATCACCGTTTCAATTTCAGTGCTTGTGATTGGTCTGTTTATACTTTCTGTTTCTTCCTGGTTCAGTCTTGGAAGGTTGTACTTTTCTAAGAATTTGTCCATTTCTTCCAGGTTGTCCATTTTATTGCCATAGAGTTGCTTGTAGTAATCTCTCATGATCCTTTGTATTTCTGCAGTGTCAATTGTTACTTCTCCTTTTTCATTTCTAATTCTACTGATTTCAGTCTTCTCCCTTTTTTTCTTGATGAGTCTGGCTAATGGTTTAACAATTTTGTTTATCTTCTCAAAGAACCAGCTTTTAGTTTTATTGATCTTTGCTATCATTTCCTTCTTTTTCATTTATTTCTGATCTGATCTTTATGATTTCTTTCCTTCTGCTAACTTTGGGGTTTTTTTGTTCTTCTTTCTCTAATTTCTTTAGGTGTAAGGTTAGGTTGTTTATTTGAGATTTTTCTTGTGTCTTGAGGTAGGATTGTATTGCTATAAACTTCCCTCTTAGAACGGCTTTTGCTGCATCCTAAGGTTTCGGGTCATCGTGTTTTCATTGTCATTTGTTTCTAGGTATTTTTTGGTTTCCTCTTTGATTTATTCAGTGATCTCTTGGTTATTTAGTAGTGTATTGTTTAGCCTCCATGTATTTGTAGTTTTTACAGATTTTTTTCTGTAATTGTTATCTAGTCTCATAGTGTTGTGGTCAGAAAAGTTACTTGATAACGATTTCAATTTTCTTAAATTTACCAGGGCTTGATTTGTGACCCAAGATATGATCTATCCTGGAGAATGTTACATAAGCACTTGAGAAGAAAGTGTATTCTGTTGTTTTGGGATGGAATATCCTATAAATATCAGTTAAGTCCATCCTGTTTAATGTATCATTTAAAGCTTGTGTTTCCTTATTTATTTTCATTTTGGATGATCTGTCCATCAGTGAAAGTGGGGTGTTAAAGTCCCCTACTATGATTGTGTTACTATTGATTTCCCCTTTTATGGCTGTTAGCATTTGCCTTATGTATTGAGGTGCTCCTATTTTGGGTGCATAAATATTTCAATTGTTATATCTTCTTCTTGGATTGATCCCTTGATCATTATGGAGTGTCCTTCTTTGTCTCTTGTAATAGTCTTTATTTTAAAATCTATTTTGTCTGATATGAGTATTGCTGCTCCAGTTTTCTTTTGATTTCCATTTGCATGGAATATTTTTCCATCGCCTCACTTTCAGTCTGTATGTGTCCCTAGGTCTGAAGTGGGTCTCTTGTAGACAGCATAATAACGGGTCTTGTTTTTGTATCCATTCAGCCAGTCTATGTCTTTTGGTGGGAGCATTTGATCCATTTACATTTAAGGTAGTTATCGATATGTATGTTCCTATTACCATTTTCTTAATTGTTTTGGGTTTGTTGTTGTAGATCTTTTTCTTCTCTGGTGTTTCCTGCCTAGAAAAGTTCCTTTAGCATTTGTTGTAAAGCTGGTTCGGTGGTGCTGAATCCTCTTAGCTTTTGCCTGTCTGTAAAGGTTTGTATTTCTCGGTCGAATCTGAATGAGATCCTTGCTGGGTTGAGTAATCTTGGTTGTAGGTTTTTCCCTTTCATCACTTTAAATATGTCCTGCCACTCCCTTCTGGCTTGCAGAGTTTCTGCTGAAAGAACAGCTGTTAAACACATGTTGATTCCCTTGTATGTTATCTGTTGTTTTTCTCTTACTGCTTTTAATATTTTTTCTTTGTGTTTAATTTTTGATAGTTTGATTAATATGTGTCTTGTGTGTTTCTCCTTGGATTTATCCTGTATGGGACTGTCTGTGCTTCCTGGACTTGATTGACTATTTCCCTTCCCATATCAGGGAAGTTTTCAACTCTAATCTCTTCAAATACTTTCTCAGTCTCTTTTTTTTCTCTTCTTCTTCTGGGACCACTGTAATTCAAATGTTGGTGTGTTTAATGTTGTCCCAGAGGTCTCTGAGACTATGCTCAATTCTTTTCGTTCTATTTTCTTTATTCTGCTCTGCACTTGTTATTTCCACTATTTTATCTTCCAGGTCACTTATCCATTCTTCTGCTTCAGTTATTCGGCTATTGATTCCTTCTAGAGAATTTTCAATTTCATTTATTGTGTTGTTCATCATTGTTTGTTTGCTCTTTAGTTTTTCCAGGTCCTTGTTAAACGTTTCTTGTATTTTCTCCATTCTATTTCCAAGATTTTGGATATCTTTATTACCATTATTCTGAATTCTTTTTTCAGGTAGACTGCCTATTTCCTCTTCATCTGTTTGGTCTGGTGAGTTTTTACCTTCCTCCTTCATCTGCTGTGTATTTTTCTGTCTTCTCATTTTGCTTAACTTACTGTTTGGGGTCTCCTTTTTGCAGGCTGCAAGTCCGTAGTTCCTGTTGTTTTTGGTGTCTGCCCCCAGTTGGTAAGGTTGGTTCAATGGGTTGTGTAGGCTTCCTGTGGAGGGGACTGGTGCCTGTGTTCTGGTGGATGAGGCTGGATCTTGTCTTTCTGGTGGGCAGTACCGCATCTGGTGGTGTGTTTTGGGGTGTCTGTGAACTTATTATGATTTTAGGCAGCCTCTCTTCTAATGGGTGGGGTTGTGTTCCTGTCTTGGTAGTTGTTTGGCATGGGGTATCTGGCACTGGAGCTTGCTGGTCGTTGAGTGGAGCTGGATCTTAGTATTGAGATGGAGATCTCTGGGAGAGCTTTCGCCATTTGATATTACATGGAGCTGGGAGGTCTCTGGTGGACCATGTCCTGAACTCGGCTCTCCCACCTCAGAGGCTCAGGGCTGACACCAAGCTGGAGCACCAAGACCCTGTGAACCACACAGCTGCTAGTGTTGGAGGGTCTCCTGCAGAGGTGGGGTGTAGCTGTGGCTCACCACAGGGACGAGGACACTGGCAGCAGAAGTTCTAGGAAGTACTCCTTGGCGTGAGCTCTCCCGGAGTCCGGCAAGTAGATTCTTAAGCACTGCGCCACCAGGAAAATCCCCTGATTTACGTTTTTAAAGTACCTTTCTTGCCACACCATATCCCAGTTAAAATTTAAGAAATAAATCAACCAATTAATCACAGCTCTCAGGTGTGATTCCTTGTGAGTGTCTGTCTCCTTGCTGGTCCCCACCTCTACAAATTTTTCTCTCTCTGCTTTACTGTGACGCTGTTCCTCCTTCCCCAAAGCATCTCCTTTGCATTTCTTCAGCCTCATCCCTTCCCATTTATCTGAGGAGGCCTTAATTCCCTGGCACCTGCACCTCCATCCTGTCCTTCCTTACTATGACACCTTGGGTGGGTCTTCCTACCACATCCCCCTTCAATATTAGAATCAGCTGGGCCACAAGACATTCTTCTGGGCATGGGTTTCAGCACCACACGTGCTTCTAATGTGCTGCCAGGGTTGCAAACCACTGTTCTAAGTTTACAAACATGCTCCAGTCTCTCCATCCTAAAAAGAAAAACTTTCAGTTAATATTGCAGTTTTCTTTCTCTCTTTCTTCTCTCATCCAAAGTTCCTGATAGCTCATCTAGCTCTGAAAGATCAGCTATTTTCAGACTTCACCGTGCATGTGAATCACCTGAGGAGCTTGTTAAATGTAGGGGCTGTTTCAGAAGATGGGGGTGGGACCAAGGTGCTGCATGTCTAATGGGCTCCCAGGTGATGCAGCTGGACCACTCTTTGTAGTTAAGAGCTGGCCTTCTGATCCTGACTCTCTTGCTTCCAACTCACTTTTTTTTTTTTTTTTTTTTACTTACTGCCTTGTGGTTTCACCCCGTAGTGCTACTGAAATTGCTCCTGCCAATGTTACCAATGACCCATCTGTTACCCCTGCTCTGAGGCAGCACGTATAACAGTGAAGAGCACAGACTCAGAGAACAGAGAGCCTGGGTTCAAACTACTTACTAACTGGGTGACCTCTCTGTGCCTCAGTACCCTCGTCTTCGGGAAGGGATCATGATGATAGCCCCTACCTCACCTGGTTGTTGAGAGAATTAAGTGAGTTATTACACATAAAGCTGTCAGAACAGCGTCTGGCACCCAAGTGCTTTGTAAGCATTGGTGTTTTTCATCTCACAAGGCCTCTCATCAGTGTTTGACTCTGCTGACTTCTCTCTGCTTAATCCTCTCTCTTCCTGTAGCTTCCAGAACACCCCCCTCTCTTAGTTCTCCACCTTCCTCTCTGGCTGCTCTTCTTCCTTGGCCCCCTGGGATGATGGTGTTTCCCAGGACTGTGGCTTAGGCTCTTGGATATTCTCACTCCACCTGGGCCATCTCACCCAATGCCTTGGATTCAGTTACCACCTAAGTGCATAACTCTGCTGAATCTAGAGCTCCGTCCCAGATCTTTCTGTCAGTTTCCTATACATGTATCCAACTGCCTGCTGCATGGCTCCAGGTAGATTCATTAATTCATTCAGCACGTATTTATTGGTTTCCGGCTCTGTGCCTGATCCTATGCCAGGTGCTGGGGATACAGCAGTGAAATGGTTAGATCTGGGCCGAGGCATCAGGGAGCTCGCAATCCAGAAGAGAGATTCAACACTAATCATGCCATTATTGACTTATTGCAATGGGGATAAGCAATATAAACAAAGGCGCAGGATGCTATGAGAGTGAATGATGGGGACCCTGACTTTGTCTGGTGGTGACTCATGCGTACTTTGGACATGGCATGTCCCAAACTGAACTCATTGTTTCCCTGCCCCTCCTCTGCCTGTGTTCCTTAGATCAATGAACAACACACCTAACAACTTACCCAGGTCAAGTCCTGGACCTCATGGGTCCCACTTTCCCTCACTGACTGCTTCCACCCAATAAGAGAATCCTTCCTTTTGGAAAATCAGCCTTCTAACTCCTGGCACCCTAAATTCCAACTGCCTAATGCTCAAGCAGGCTGGTGTTATCCCCTGGCAAAGCTGCACCTAGAAAAAGAGAAAATGAGGGGGTGAGGTTCATCCCCAGAAATGCAGACCTACTGTTGTCCTGCTGTACCTGACTGGCACGTCTATTTGGGGGGCGAGGGGAGGATGAAACATGCATGCCTTCTCTTACTGACCCTTGGCTTATAACTTTCCGCAATAAACCATGTTTCTTAATCTATATCGTGTGAACTAAAATGCACTCTGATCCACATTGTGTGACACAAAGGGGCTATGTTTTACCAAAAAAGAAAAAGACTTACTTACTTTTTCCACTGTAAAAGTAATGTCTCACAGGGAGATCAGCTCGGTGCTTTGTGACCACCTAGAGGGGTGGGATAGGGAGGGTATATGGGGATATATGTATATGTATAGCTGATTCATTTTGTTATAAAGCAGAAACTAACACACCATTGTAAAGCAATTATACTCCAATAAAGATGTTTAAAAAATAATAAATAAAATAAAAGCAATGTCTGCTTAGAGTGATTAGTGTCTTTATTAGACCAGCTCTGCAGTCCGATTTGGGACACTGGGGAAAAAAAACATAGATACAAATGATAGACAGTAATCATACCTATACCTGCTTGTAGTAGACATTTGTCTTTTATAGCTGTCCCACATTTGAACACCCTACCAATTTGGAAGGATCCCCATTGTATGAAGCTTGTGGGAAGCCCAGCTAAGAGCTAGAAACCTCTTCTCCCTGCACTCAGGCAGCTATAACATGGGCACATGATTGATGCTGAATCCGATGATCCTGCTTAGAAATCTGAACCTTGAGAGAGTGACACAAAGACACAAGGACAGTTAGAGGGGGCACTGGGAGTCCAGCAGTAGGGGTGGCTATGAGTGCTCTGGTGGCAGTGCCAGTGGCAGTCTTCTAACCAAACCATTAACCTTGGTTTGACCTTGGCTGGGCTGTCTCCTGCTAAGCTTTCCTTGGCTTCCAGCATTCCTAAAGATGCTGGGAACTACCTAATATTTTTACAATAAATCCTTTTCTACTCAGGCTAGTTGGAGTCAATTTCTGTTGTTTATCATCAAGAATCTTGACTGATACGATGATCATTACAGAAAAAAGTGGAAAATTCCATAAAGTAGAAGGAAGACAGAAACTCATTGCTCTACATCCAGAACAAAAACTATTAACACTTTCTTCCAGTCTTTTACCACATACATATTTTGACATAATTGCAATTATTTAATTAAATAAAAATTTATATATTCTAAGCTAATTTTAAATTGTTGTATTATTTCAAAGATGATATATATTCATTGTAGAAATTTTGAGAATACAAGAAAAAAAAAGGTACAACCAGAGATAATTGCCGTTAATAATTTTGTGTATTTCCTAAAAAAATTTCTCTATATTTTTATACTTTACATAACCAAGAATACACTGATGATTCCAACTGTTTATGCATTGCTAACTGAGAAACTTTAACAGTTCCTACATAAAAGATGATATGAAGAGAAGCCAGGAGATAGATGTGGATAATATCTGCCATTCACGTGGTGTATTACTCAATACGAATTAAAAAGCCTTAATGGATTCAGGGCTTTAAAGATGCAGAAGATCATTATGCAAGTTTCTTGGCAGTGAACACGCATATTATGCTGCCCTTCACAACTCTGCTTCTACTGACAAAAATACAGAAGCCTTTTTGTTCAGCTATTTTCCTGGCACAGTGTTCCAAGCTCTTAAAAATTTGTCCATTATGGGCAAGTGCTGAAACACAATAGGAATCATTATTGTTTTCAGTGTCATCAAACATGGCAAAGATACCACATGAATTGTGGAATGAATTATGGAGCTTGAGAAACACTTCTCCAGGAACTGGGAGAGGAGTGGGACAGAAGAGAAACAGCTGACAAGCTGATTCAGTGACGTGACAAGGAACATGCATCCTGGGACCAAACTGCTCAGGCTGACTCTTGGTTCTTACCCCTCGGTTGTTTTGTGACCTTGGAGAAGTTACTTTAAACTCTCTGGGCCTGTTTCCTCATCTGTAAAATAAGGAATGATGCTTGCTAATACATTCAGATTTTGCAACTCTCTTCAAAATGAGGGTGAGGTGGGTGATAAGAATAATACAAATTTCATAGGCCACTGTTTATTTGGAGAGAATTGAATACGTGAAAAAATAGAGTACTCAGCTCTACTACTGAGTGGCAGGGTCCATATATGACAGAATTCAACTGGCTCACGGCATTTGAGAAGCCTTATAAGTTCTTTATATCACCAGTTTCCATTTCCTAAATTATCCATTTTTTATTAAAACTTTTACTGAATGAAAACATTACATTCAGAAAAATGCACAAACCATAAGTGCACAGCTTGATTGCAACAGAGTGAACACATTTGTGAAACCACCACCCAGGTCAAGAAACAGGATGACCAGCATCAGAAATCTTCTCTCACAGCCCCTCTTGGTCATTATCCTCTACTATCCTGACTTCTAACACCATAGATAAGTTTTGTCTGTTTTTAAGCTTTTTATAAATGAAATCATATGGTATGTACTCTTCTGAGTTTAGCTTCCTTCACTCCATGTTCTGTTTATGGAATTCATCCATGTTGCTGTATGTAGTAGTAGTGTCTTCATTCTCATTGCTGAATACATTCAATTGTATTATTATCTTATGATGAACTGACACATTCTATTGTTGAAGAACATTTGGGTTGCTTCCAGTCTTTAGGTTATTTAGAGTGGTGCTTCTGTGAATATTCTTGAGCCTTCCAATCCATGAACATGGTATCTCCCTCCCTTCCTTTATTCAGGTCTTCATTCATTTCTCTCAGTAATGTTGTGTGTCATCTTGTACACTTTTCATTAGACTTTTTCCTATATATAGGAATAAATATATTTATATATTTATATATAGCAATATATATATTGCTTTTTTGATGACATTATAAATGGTCTCATTTTTGAATTTCAGAAATTGTAGCTGGTTAATAGAAGTACTGCTGACTTTTGTATATAGGCAGTGTTTCCAGCAACACTGCTAAATTTAACTAATAAATTAATTGATTGTTTTTCTCTATTGTTTATTTTCCTATTTCATTCACTTTTGTTATTATTATTTCCTTCCTTCTACTTTGTTTGGGCTTAGTTTTCTGTTTTTTTTTTTTCCTAGCTTCTTGCTCCGTAGAGAGATGGGCGGCGGGGGGGGGGGGGTGTCTTCTTCTGTTCCCATTGTCTGGTCTCTGCCATTCTGGATCAATTGGAGTCTGTGAAAAACTGTGCCCTACCTCATGGATCATTACCAGTTCTTCCCCTTCTGTACCTGCTCCCACCTCAGTGCTTTACCTTGAGATTCTTCACCTTCAGTATGCTAAGTGCCAGCCCCAGGCTTTCCTACTTTCTCTCCTTTTGTTATTTTGGGATTGAAACCTCATTTAGTTGCAGAAAGGTAGATGCAAGAAGGACAGGAATTTAAGAACACTGGGCTGGCTATCTCAAAAAGCAGCCCATTTACAGCACAGGGGCAGCTGCACAATTTTCTAGTTGTTAGATAGTTTGGGTCTCTGGATGACAGGAAAATTAAGTGTATTTCTAGCTTTATTTACGTGAATGGATTGTTTTGTTTCCTAGTTGAAGCACGGGCAAGCAAAATTGTTTTGCTGTTCAGATTCTAGTAATTGATTGTCTGTCAGTTTTGATTTTCAAAATTGTTTTTCATTTTTGTGTTTTTCAGGTAAGAAGCGCAGAAGGCTGTAATGGGGGCTGCTCTCCAGACACCATTTAGAACAAGACATCTCACAGGACAATCTTTCTAAAATGCAACTCTGACCACGCCTTACCCTCACTTAAAGGATTTTAATAATTCTCACTGTCTACTGAATAGAGACCAAACTCCCAGCTTGGCTAAATGACCCTTTGTAACAAAGCCCCTGGCTGAGACTCAGGACACACTGAGCTACTTTCAGTTTTCAAAAACTGCCTTGCCCTCGCTCCCCTCCTGGCCTTTGAATATGTTACGCACGTGGCCTGGAATGCCCACTCTCATCCCCTTTTACCTTGAAGGACTGCTCATCCTTCAAGATTCAGCTCAGACTTCACTTCCAGAAAGGCTTCCTGATCTACCCCCTGAAGCTGGGTTAAATCCTCTTCCCTGAATTCTGACAAACCCCTCTCCCCCCATGCATTCTGCTAGCAAACCACTTGCCACATTGGCTTGTGACAGACTGTGCTATGAGCTCCTTTTGAAAAAGGACTGTTTCTTATGCATTCCTTTATCCCATGCCCCTGGGAGGAATTCAGTAATGGTCTGTAGGTTGAACAGTGTGGCTCCTGCTGGGCTAGGAGCTCCTATCAGATGTGATTCTGGTGGTATTAAGGCCGCCACACATATGAAGATGCTGGTGCACTGAAAAGGCAAGGACAGCCCCATTTACTTCCATAAGACCCACTGCCCCTGCTAGCTGTGCCCCGGTGTGCGTGCAGACAAATGACAAGTATTGCCTCCCATGCCTCACACTGTGCAGGCTAATTGCCCTCTTCCATCCATCAGGGTCCCTCTCTGTTAACACCCCCAGTCTGTTTCACTGAGGGTAGAAGAGAGACAGGAACAAGTGTGAAAGCTGCTCCTTTCTACCACCAGAGCGGAGAGAAGGCTGCTTCAACCAGTGGAAGGAGCACAGCCTTGGGGTCAAATATCTTAGAGTGAAATCCTGGCTCTGCATCTACTATGACACCTTGAGCACAGAGGATTTTCAGGGCAGTGAAACTACTCTATACGATACTATAATGGTGGCTACATGCCATTATATATTTGTCAAAACCCACAGAATGTACAGCACGAAAAGTGAACCCTAATCTAAACTATGGACTTTGGTTGTAAAAAGAAATTGTATCACTTTATGATATGCAATGATTGCCAGGACTGTTAAGTGAAAAAAGCAAGATACAGAACAATATATATAGTATGCTACCTTTGTGTAAGGAAGAGGGTTGGGGAATAAGAAATATATATTCACAATTGCTTATATCTGCATAAAGAAAACTGGAAAAGATATACCAGAAATTATAAAAGTGGTTACCTCTGGGGACTAA
The DNA here is from genome assembly GCF_964374135.1 of Grampus griseus. Classification (NCBI taxonomy): domain Eukaryota; kingdom Metazoa; phylum Chordata; class Mammalia; order Artiodactyla; family Delphinidae; genus Grampus; species Grampus griseus. The sequence continues at coordinate 118,322,399 of NC_139018.1, read as the reverse complement.
GGAATAGGGTATATGGGGACAGGGGTGGAAGCACAACTTCCCAATGTATGCCTTTCTGTTTTGTTTTGATTTGTGAACCATATGAATGTATTACCCATTAAACCTGTTTAAAAAACTTAATTCATTCTATAACGTCTAAATTGCATGGTACAAAAACCTACTCATGAGACTCAACGGGGGAAGTGTGCTAATGTATCACACGGAAAAATAACCTGGACCCAGGTAGTGCTTAGGAATCATGGGATTGGGAAACTTACAGGACAGTGGCTCGTCTCTTACTCATGCTTCTGCCTTTCTACCAAGGGGCTCTGCAGTTACATCTGTCTGGGCTTCTTCTCCACCACTTAGACTCCCCACCTACTCATGCCTCAGCACCAGAGCGACGCCTCTTCTCCCTGTTTATTTGAAGCTGTGGTTAGAGACAGTTTCAAAGAACAGGGGTTTGGGCAGGAGCACCATGATAGGCTTGCGTGGTACGGGCTATTGCTGGACAAGTCACTCAGATGTTAGGGCAAAGAGCCAACCGGAACTGGGCTCCCCTAGACATGGATGAGCAGAGGATGGCTCTAGGGTGCCTGGAGAAGAGAGGCAGAGAGACAAACTTGACAGGTTAGGAGTCTGTCCCCACCTCCTGTGTGACCTGGGCAAATCCCTTCTTCTCTCTGAGCTTCAGTTTCTCATTTGTGGGACAAGGGGATTGGACTAGATCCCTTCGGTCTCAAAAGGGGAAAGCAGCAAAGTGCAGTGAAAAGAACATTGAACTAGGGGTGGGGAGACCTGGTTTCCAGGGCCTCTACTCCCATAGCCTTGCTATTGGGCCTTCATCAGGCCATGTGACCTCCATGAACCTCAGTTTCCTCTACCAGAAAATGGGGATAACACTCTCTGCAGATTGCTGTGAGTTAAATAAACTCACGTGCATGAAAGTGCCTTGTCAACTGTCCTGTGAGTGTAGGTATGAGGGGTGATTATAAAGGCTACCACCTCTATAAAACTGAGGTATAACCCCTTCCTTGTCCCTCTGTCAGGATGACTGTGGGGGGCACATGAGACAGTATAGGATGGGTGCAGTGACTGAGCCCTGGACTGGGACACAAGAGCTGGGCTCTATCGCTTGCCACCTGTGTGACCGTGACCAAGGGTCCTTTCTCTCTGGGCTTCCATTTTTCATCTGTGGCCTGGGAATGATAGGGCCTGCCTGACAGGTTATAGTGAGGGTAGATGTGAGGGTGAGCCTGAGGGTGTTGTGTGGACTGTGGTGTGATTTTTGGTGAGAGGAATGATTAATGGGACTGTTCCCTGGCTCCCTAGTTCCTGATGGAAACTATTCTGTGATGCTAATTAAGCTCACTTACACAGGCCTCCTCCAAGGCCCTGGGAGGGGGCCAGCAATGTATTTACACGGTCATAATGTTTCTGTAAAACTTATAGAAGTAAAATGTTTCAGTTAAGACCACAGTCTCTTCCACTCTGAGGTTTCTGTCAGATTTCCACTCATGTTGGATGGTGTTGGATGGTCATGGGCATTTTGGGGATCTGGCTAAGGGGAGGTTGAGTTGAAGGTACATTTATTTGACTTAGTGGATATATTTATGTAGTTTATAGTCATTTCTGGGTATACTCACTTCTGTGTATTGCTAGCCATTCTGGCAATCATACTTCTACCCACCAATACCCACCACGCAGACTCACCCATTATCATGACGTGAAGGTGCAGGCCAGAGACCATGTTGAAATATGAACGTGTCAATGCCCAGCACTGGCAGGCTGTGGAGGAGAAACAAAGTGTGAAGTGTATAGAGCCAGAAGCTAGTCTGTGGAAAATCCTTCCATCATCAGAACATCGATTTATTTCTCATGGATGCCCAGTCAAAATGGAAATTCCCTCCTCTCAAAAAATATACTCAGTAACGCCACGTATACAATTATAAATGCACCACACATTTTGCTTCTCTTTAATGGGATTCATGCAAAATAAAATATATCAGAAGTCCATTGTTTGTAGGGCTTGAGCACTATAGCAGTCCTACTAACAGGAGGTATTTCTGTGTGTGAAGCTGCATGTTTTATGCATCCCAATATATGGAATCACATTTTGGTGTAACTGATGCATCATGTTCTGATGAGGTCTGGCAGTTCCAGGTGAAATGGCACACAAAATTGCCCAACACAGCAAGACGGCCTGGAGAAACAAGGACTGCAGTGACAAAACTCCTGCACATACTCATCAATAAGTACAGTGTATGGAGCATAAGAGTAATTTTATTACACAATCATGTAGCTCAAAGCAATGTAGTAGCAATTTAAGAATGCATCTGAATTGCTCTGGTTAACGAGCCATCAGTTCAGAGTTTTTAAGACTGGTCCTTACCCTGAAATCTTACAGTTCACTTATAAAAGTGGGATAGAAGTTTCCCCCAATTTGAAAACAATCCTAAAAATTTACAACTTTACCAACAAGCTGTGAAGCTGAAAGAAACTTTCCTAAACGATTAACAATAAAATAACAGATTGGCTAACACACAAGAGGAAACACTGAATTATCTTTCTAGTCTCCTTATAGAAAATGCCATATACTATACTTTATAGTATTGTCATACGAAGAGGACATCAAAATGTATGCAGCCAAAAATCAAGGAAAATAAGGTATTACAAAGGCACGTTAGGCACTTAAAAATATTATGCTCTTTGGGGGGGTGGGGTTTGTGATATTTGTAGTACGTCAGCTTTCCTTATTTGTAGGTTGTTTTGCTTTCTTTTCTCATTCTAAGTGCTATTCATGCTTGTACCTGATTTTGTATTTATAATTTTTTATTATTTTTTCCTTTTGGAAGGCCTCCAGTTGTATAAACTTAGGGCCCCACAGAACTTGGATCTGCTGCTGCCTGAGGGGCTGCACTGACTCCCACCCCCAACAGACCCCTCCGGAACGGCCCCCCACCGTTCTCTCCAGCCACCTTGGACCTTGCACACCGCACCCTGCAGCTGGTGCCCTCCATCTGAGCCAGCCCCAGCCTCAGCCCCGGGCACAGCAGGCAGCAGTAACAGGCACCTCCCAGGAGGAACAGGGCCTGGCCCTGGGAGCTCCCACCCTCTCGCACACTCTGTATTCCGCTTCCTAACCCGGGCCTCACTGCTCTCACATCTTCTCTGGCTCTTCAACACCTTCAGGACAAGATTGTCTGACATTCAAGGCTCTTCTGGGTCTGGTTTTATTTTACATTGAAAATGGGATTTTAAAAATTACATTTCCTTGAAGAATAAAGCTAATAAATAGGAAAGCAGTTTTGTATCTGGTCACCACAGTAAATTATTTCATGTATTTATTTTTTCTTTTTTGTCTATTTTTTTCCTGTTGATTCTCTAGGAATTTCTAGGAAGGCAAGCATGTCATCTGCAAATAGCCGTGTGGACTATTCCTTGCCAATATTTATATTTCTGTACCAGGCAGAGGTTTTGTTTGCAAACAACAGAAACCAACTCTACTTTAACATTGGAAGGCTATTGGAAGAGGCAAACTCTGGGGAGTCAAAATAACTAACCAAGTCCCACTAGAAATTCAGACTTCTTTCCATGCTTAAGTGATTCCCCCTGACCCCCAAAATAAGTTCCAGCCTAGCAAACTGAAAATATCTTCACTCTTTTATCAGTTACCCTGAACAACTCCAAGTCCAGGATTTCCGGGCAAGGTCCATTCCTTCTCTAATTCTGTCCTAATCCTATCTCAATACTCTGCAAACAATATATACAATAATGGATTAAAGGAAAATACAAGAGAAATTCATTGAAGTATTTAAATATATACATGGCAGAGAAGAGAAGGAAATATGGGTAGAGAATATGGGGCTCTATGCCTTGGCTCGGATGTATGACCTCCCTCCTCTACCATTTATTCCATGTTGACTTTGCCGTCAGCCAACACCTCATCTGGTAGGGTTTTTTTACCTGTTGGGGTGGCCTAGACCATCATTCCTGAGGGGTCTGGGCCCTGGTGGTTTTGCCTAACATGTTTGTTGTAGTCTTCTTTCTATATATACCGCTATGCATGGCAGTATTGGCAAGCAGAGCAGAGGGTTCCCGGAGAGTCAGCCTCATTTCTTCATTGTAATGTAATTGTAATGTTGTAATTGTAATGACCTCGCCATTACCCTTTAATACTCTCAGTCAGCACTGTCCAGTAGAACTTTCTGCAATGATGGACATGTTCCACACCTCCTCTGCATGAAATGGTAGCCAACAGCCATATGTTATAGCCCAATAAGGTAGACACTAGCCATAAGTGGATACTGACCACTTGAAATGTGACTAGTGTGACTGATGGACTGAACTTCTAATTTAGCTTAAATTAAATTTAAATATAATAGCCACAGGTGGCTAGTGGCTACAGTATTGGACAGCCACATGTAAATCAATCCTTCCAGCTAACACCATGACCTCCCTTGGGCCTGTTCGTCCACTGGCATGAGAGCCCATGATGGCTGGTTGGCAGTATTAACTTCCTATTCGCTGGAACCATTATGTGTCCCAGACAGAAGCTTTCCTCCCTTGCATATCAAAACCTCTCCACCCACAGATGTAGAATTGTGGAAGCAAAAAGCAAATTTTTTGAAAGGGGGTTACTTGGTTTAATAGTGACACATGCCATTCCCACATCCATGCCTTAGTGCCAAGATTGCTATAAACTTATCATTATAAGTTGGTTGCTGGTTGAGCTCATATACCACATCCTGGAGGACAATGTCCCAAACCACAAGATGTTGTCTACCAGGGTGCTGTAACTGATTCTTCATCTGTCTGTCTACTCTTCTCTCAGGCCAGCTCTCCTGGTGTATGCTAAGACCTGTGAATCCCATGACCAGTGGCCCATTGCTTCACTTCTTTGACTGTAAAATGAGTTCCTTGGGCAGAAACAGTATTGTAGGGGCTGTTCTGATGGTATTTATGAAGTCCACTGATGTTGGTCCTGATGGAAGCATGATGGAGAGAAAATGTCTATTCAACTCCAGTCTACATATTTACTCCCATGAGGACAAATCACTGCATCTCCATGATGGAAGGAGTCCAGTATAACCAACTTGCTCTCACAGAGCTGACTGTTTCTCTCGAGTCATGGTATGGAGAGTCCAGTAGTATGATATCAGATGTGCAGAACTGGCCTCCACTGCTGGAAGTTAGACCCTTGTCAGCAGCAGTGGCTGTTAAGTCCTTACTTGGACGGTCTCTGCAGCTTCCAAAACCACCTTATTCCTGTGTAGGCCCAGGAGCAGCTGGGGAAAGAAGTTGATAGATGTCAGCTCATCCACTAGGTGGGTCATCATGTCCACCTGGTTACTGAGAACTTCCTCCACAGTAAGGACATTTTAGAGAGCATTCATGGGAGACACGTAGTCTCTGTCTCTGGGTCACTTCTGACAGATCCATCCATATTATCTTTCCCAGACCACATGGTCACCAATCTCCAATCTTGTTCTTTCCAAGCCCCTGGTCATCCAGCCAGACCATTAGCTACTGCTCACGAACCAATGTAGATCTGTATCTCAGGCCATCTTGCCTTCAAGGAAAGAGGCCAACAAGATACAATGTTCTAAAGTCTGCCCTTGAGAAGATTTCTCTTCCCCACCATCTTTAGGGGCCACCTCTGAGTGGGACAGTTGCACCACAGAAGCCCACTTCTGGTGAACCAGCTCTGTGTAAACCCTGCTCAGTTCTTTTCCTCCCCCGTCAACTGGCTGTAGGAAATACTCCATGAAATTATAGATGTGGGGGGTGATGGGAGGGCAGGACCACAGTATCTGAGATGTCCCTACAGCTGTGTCTTGGTGACAGGCCACTCATGTGCTCAAGTGAACGCACAGAGCGCCTCTTGCTGCAACAACTTCCTCAGGGCAGTTTGTACTCCAGCCTTCTTGCTCTCCCTGCATCTAAGCATCTAAATTCTTGTAATTATAATTCCATGGTTTATTTTGTGTATCAGATTTCAGTACGCCAGCTTTGCAAAAGAGTCTCTTTCCATCTTTATGTCCTACATAGGGTAAATAAGAATATCAGTGCCTCGAAACTTTGTCAAATTTTACTTTGAAAAAAAAAAACAAAACAAAAATAATTTTACTTTGAAATCATTTATGTATTTTTGTGTTTTGGTGGGTAGAAACTGAACAATCTTTACAATTTTTTCTGTAGTTATTGGACCACTTCAGTCTTCCACCACTTACTGAGTCAACTTAGGTAATTTACATATTTCTAGTAATTTTTCCATTTTATCAATAATAGCTTTCTATTTTACCTAAGTTTTCAAAAAATGTTTGACATTGTGTTATACATATCATTTGCCTAAAATCTGTATAATCTCTTCTGTATCTGCAGCTGTATCATTCCCTTTGCCATTTATAATGATACACATCTATGATTTCTCTCCTTTTTCTTAGTCAGCTTGGCAGTCTGATCAGATCTTAACTTTATCAATTCTGTTTTATTTTTCTGTCATAAATTTTTTACATTTTCTTTATTCCTCTCTCTTACTTTCCTGAGAATATTTTATTGTTCCTTTCCAGCTTCTCGAATTGAATACTCAGGATATTTTAAAAAATAATTCTTACAATTATCCACTTGGATGTAAGCTCCACAAAGAGAAACTTTCTCTCTTTTGCTCATTGCTCTATCCTCAGCACCAGAGCAGTGCTGGCCTATAAGAGACACTCGAAATATCTTTGTGGAATGCATGAATGAGTTATTGACTTTACACAAAAGAGCTTAAGACTATGACACTGCTCTGAGGAAACTTTCAGTCAGATTATCTAGGTTTTAGTATAAAATACTCTCATTGTTAACAATTTCATGCATTTTGCAATCAGAATTTTTTTTTTTTTTTTTTTTTTTTGCGGTACGCGGGCCTCTCACTGGTGTGGCCTCTCTCGTTGCGGAGCACAGGCTCCGGACGCGCAGGCTCAGCGGCCATGGCTCACGGGCCCAGTCGCTCCGCGGCATGTGGGATCTTCCTGGACCGGGGCACGAACCCGTGTCCCCTGCATCGGCAGGCAGACTCTCAACCACTGCGTCACCAGAGAAGCCCTGCAATCAGAATTTTTATTTTTCAATTTAACTTGAGCTATTTAGAGGAATGTTTGAAAATTTCCAAGTAGTTAGACTTGAGATGAAAACCTTCTCTTTTTGTTGTTAACGTCTAGATTTATTATGTTATGAGCAGGGAATGTGGCCCATCTGATTTTTACTTTTTGGTTTCTGAGATCTTTGTGGCCTGGTATGCAGTCAATTTTTGTTACTGTTCCATGAGGATCTAAAAATAAAACAGATAGTTTGCTTTTGGGCTACACATGAAGCTTGTAAAATTTGATATTCAAATCTTCTCTTTACTAAATTTGATTCTGGGTTATGATAAATCCTTCCACTATGCCTATGGTTTGGTTGAAGTCACTGTGTATTTCATATCTTCTTGGCAGACTATATCTTTTATTTGAAAAAAATTATGTTCTTTATCTTGCTTAATGCATCTTGCCTTGAATTCTACTTTGTCTGATATGAGCATATCCTACATTGCTTTATTTTTGTCAGCTTTTTCCGGGGATATCTTTGCCAGACCTTTAATGTTAATCTTCGTCATTTTGTTTTAAGTGAGTATTTTGTGACTGATTGGTGTGTAACTAGATTTGTGTGTGTGAGTGTGTATAAGAATATGTGTGTGCGTGCCCAATAAAGAGATTTAACTATAAGTCACAGGTATACTGTAACAATGAAATGTTTGGTCTTCCTGACATTTAATTTCATGTTTTCTGTTTATTATTCTTTCTCAATATTTCCCTTTTTCCCTTTTCTGAATTTAGTTGGGTTGACAAAGCATTGTCTGTTCCTTGTTTTCCTCTTGTGGTTTTTAACTTCCATATCATACCCATATTATTAGTGCTTATCTTTATTTATCCACTGAATAAGACAAGTCTTTTATAAGAGATAGATACCCAGCTTAAACTGGCTTAAGAAAGATTTTCATAACCGAGGAGCCCAGATGTCCAGACGAAGTTTAGATGTCAGCTTCTCAGAGAGCTGTCTAGGAATACTAACTGCTGGCATCTGGTGGCGTGGTGAAAAACTGAACTTTGGCTGCTGAGATAAGGGTAGCCTTCAGTGGACATTCAGCTTGTTACCAGGCAACATGAGCTTCCACAGTCATTTGCTGGGTAATCCCTCTCTATCTCTTCATGTCCTTATTTTTTCTGTTCCCTGGAATAATTTAATGAGCTTTGAGAATGTCTGTTCCTTCAACTTTGTAGAACTCCCCTCTGAAATCTTTTTTAGGGATTAGCTCTTTAACAACTTTCTCTATTTCTTTTATTCAGATTTATCTATTTAGACTTTCTATCTCTTCTGGGGTCAGTTTTGATAAATAATGTACTCCTGGAAAATCAATATTTCAACTAGAGTTTTCAAAGTTATATGCACAGTTATGCAGAGAAACCATTTATAATTTTGAAATTCCCTCAGTTTCAAAGGTTATTCCCACTGTCTTTCTTGTTTTGGATGTGTGTGCTTTCTCATGCATAATCCTCTCATTCTCTGACGGATGGATGTCAATGCTCAGAGCAACGTTGGAGCTCACTTGTTGAAGATGACAGTGCTTCTTTTAGCCTGGGTCTTGAGAAAACTGTGGGCAGCAAAATCCCCACCTCACTCTACTCCCTTCAGTTGGACTCCACATGAGCAAAAACTAAACTATTGTGCTAAGCCACTGATATTTTTGGAATTTACCCATTACAGCACCTTATCTAATATCCACATTTTCTTCTATTATTTTTATAACTTCATTTTTACAATTAAGATCCATCTGGAATTTGTTTTAGAATAAGAAGTAACATGGAAAGTCATCTTTTTTATTTTCTTTTAGATACATGGTGAGTTATACCAAAACCCTTTATTGAATGGTATTTCCCCCTGCTGACTTAAAGTACGATCTTTACCTTAAACTAAATTCTCCTATTATTTCTGTCCTTTTTTTGAGGTCTTAATTTTTTCTTTAATCTGCTGACATGCCAAGACCAAATGCTGTTGGTCTTGTTTGTTCTTTATCAAGTTTTCCCTGAGATGTACTGTACTTTTTCAAAATGATAATTCAAGTCTTCCCTTACTTTAGGAAATTTTCCTCTAACTTTCTTGAGCTCTTTGTTCTCTCTCCACGTCACCTTTTGCATTTTCAGCATTCTCCTTTTGGATGTTTCTTAACTGACCTTCATTTTGGCAGTCATGTTAGTAATTTCCAAATTCTCTTTCTCCTTCATAGCAGCCTGCTCCAGTTTTATCTATGTGACATCCTTCAAATCTCTCAAACAATGCAGCTCAGAATTTTTCCAAAGTTACCTCTTATTTACTGAACTCAAATATTTCCACTGGAGGCTTGTTCTCAGTTCTTGCCTTTGTCCCCTCTTTTGAGCCTCTCTTTCTCCTCTCATTCCGATTTATTGTTGTAGCTAACTTTTTTTTTTTTGAATTTTTGAATTTTATTTATTTTTTGTATAGCAGGTTCTTATTAGTTATCCATTTTATACATCTTAGTGTATATATGTCAAACTCAATCTCCCAATTCATCACACCACCACCCTCCCTGCCACTTTCCCCCCTTGGGGTCCATATGTTTGTTCTCTACATCTGTGTCCTGCAAACCAGTTCATCTGTACAATTTTTCTAGGTTCCACATATATGCATTAATATACGATATTTGTTTTTCACTTTCTGACTAACTTCACTCTGTACGACAGTCTCTAGATCCATCCACGTCTCTACAAATGACCCAATTTCGTTCCTTTTTATGTCTGAGTAATATTCCATTGTATATATGTACCACATCTTCTTTATCCATTCATCTGTCGATGGGTATTTAGGTTGCTTCCATGACCTGGCTATTGTAAATAGTGTTGCAGTGAACATTGGGGTACATGACTCTTTTTGAATTATGGTTTTCTCAGGGTATATGCCCAGTAGTGGGATTGCTGGGTCATATGATAATTCTATTTTCAGTTTTTTAAGGAACCTCCATAGTGCCTGTATCAATTTACATTCCCACCAACAGTGCAAGAGGGTTCGTTTTTCTCCACACCCTCTCCAGCATTTGTTGTTTGTAGATTTTCTGATGATGCCCATTCTAACTAGTATGAGGTGATACCTCATTGTACTTTTGATTTGCATTTCTCTAATAATTAGTGATGTTGAGCAGCTTTTCATGTGCTTCTTGGCCATCTGTATGTCTTCTTTGGAGAAATGTCTACTTAGGTCTTCTGCCCATTTTTGGATTGGGTTGTTTTTTTTAATATTGAGCTGCATGAGCTGTTTATATATTTTGGAGATTATTCCTTTGTCAGTTGCTTCATTTGCAAATATTTTCTCCCATTCTGAGTGTTGTCTTTTCGTCTCGTTTGTAGTTTCCGTTGCTTTGCAAAAGTAAGTTTCATTAGGTCCCATTTGTTTATTTTCATTTTTATTTCCATTACTTTAGGAAGTGGATCACAAAAGATCTTGCTGTGATTTATGTCAAAGGGTGCTCTTCCTATGTTTTCCTCTAAGAGTTTTATAGTGTCTGGCCTTACATTTAGGTCTTTAATCCATTTTGAGTTAATTTTTGTGTATGGTGTTAGGGAGTGTTCTAATTTCATTCTTTTACATGTAGCTGACCAGTTTTTCCAGCACCACTTTTTGAAGAGGCTGTCTTTTCTCCATCGTATATCTTTGCCTCCTTTGTCATAGATTAGTTGACCATAGGTGCGTGGGTTTATCTCTGGGCTTTCTATCCTGTTCCATTGATCTATATTTCTGTTTTTGTGCCAGTACCATATTGTCTTGATTACTATAGCTTTGTAGTATAGTCTGAAGTCAGGGAGTCTGATTCCTCCAGCTCCGTTTTCTTCCCTCAAGACTGCTTTGGCTATTTGGGATCTTTTGTGTCTACATACTAATTTTAAGACTTTTTGTTCTAGTTCTGTAAAAAATGCCAGTGGTAATTTGATAGGGATTGCACTGAATCTGTAGATTGCTTTGGATAGTATAGTCTTTTTCACAATATTGATACTTCCAATCCAAGAACATGGTATATCCTTCGATCTGTTTATATCATCTTTAATTTCTTTCATCAGTGTCTTACAGATTTCTGCATACAGGTCTTTTGTCTCCCTCCGTAGGTTTATTGCTAGGTATTTTATTCTTTTTGTTGCAGTGGTAAATGGGAGTGTTTCCTTAATATCTCTTTCAGATTTTTCATCATTAGTGTATAGGAATGCAAGAGATTTCTGTGCATTAATTTTGTATCCTGAAACTTTACCAAATTCATTGATTAGCTCTAGTAGTTTTCTGTTGGCATCTTTAGGATTTTCTATGTATAGTATCATGTCATCTGCAAACAGTGACAGTTTTACTTCTTCTTTTCCAATTAGGATGAATTTAACTTCTTTTTCTTCTCTGATTGCCATGGCTAGGACTTCCGAAACTATGTTGAATAATAGTGGTGAGACTGGACATCCTTGTCTCGTTCCTGATCTTAGAGGAAATGCTTTCAGTTTTTCACAATTGAGAATGATGTTTGCTGTGGGTTTGTTGTATATGGCCTTTATTATGTTGAGGTAGTTTCCCTCTATGCCCACTTTCTGGAGAGTTCTTATCATAAATGGGTGTTGAATTTTGTCAAAACCTTTTTCTGCATTTATTGAGATGATCATATGATTTTTATTCTTCAATTTGTTAATATGGTGTATCACACTGATTGATTTGCATATATTGAAGAATCCTTGCATCCCTGGGATAAATCCCACTTGATCATGGTGTATGATCCTTTTAATGTGTTGTTGGATTCTGTTTGCTAGTATTTTGTTGAGGATTTTTGCATCTATATTCATCAGTGATATTGGTCTGTAATTTTCTTTTTTTTTGTAGTATCTTTGTCTGGTTTTGGTATCATGGTGATGGTGGCCTCATAGGATGAGTTTAGGAGTGTTCCTTCCTCTGCAATTTTTTGGAAGAGTTTGAGAAGGATGAGTGTTAGCTCTTCTCTAAATGTTTGATAGAATTCACCTATGTAGCCATCTGGTCTTGCACTTTTTTTTATTGGAAGGTTTTGAATCCCAGTTTCAATTTCATTACTTGTGATTGGTCTGTTCATATTTTCTGTTTCTTCCTGGTTCAGTCTTGGAAGGTAATACCTTTCTACGAACTTGTCCATTTCTTCCAGGTTGTCCATTTTATTGGCATAGAGTTGCTTGTAGTAGTTTCTTAGGATGCTTTGTATTTCTGCGATGTCTGTTGTAACTTCTCCCTTTCCATTTCTAATTTTATTGATTTGAGTCCTCTCCTTCTTTTTCTTGATGAGTCTGGCTAATGGTTTATCAATTTTGTTTATCTTCTCAAAGAACCAGCTTTTAATTTTATTGATCTTTGCTATTGTTTCTATTTCATTTATTTCTGCTCTGATCTTTATGATTTCTTTCCTTCTACTAACTTTGAGTTTTGTTTTTTCTTTTTTCTTTAGTTCTTTTAGGTGTAAGGTTAGATTGTTTATTTGAGATTTTTGTTGTTTCTTGAGGTGTGCTTGTATTGCTATAAACTTCCCTCTTAGAACTGCTTTTGCTGCATCCCATAGGTTTTGGATCGTCATATTTTCATTGTCATTTGTCTCTAGGTATTTTTTGGTTTCCTCTTTGATTTCTTCAGTGATCTCTTGGTTATTTAGTAACGTATGGTTTAGCTTCAATGTGTTTGTGTTTTGTACATTTTTTTCCCTGTAACTGATTTCTAATCTCATAGCGTTGTGGTCAGAAAAGATGCTTGATATGATTTCAACTTCCTTAACTTTACTGAGGCTTGATTTGTGACCCAAGATGTGATCTATACTGGAGAATGTTCTGTGCACACTTGAGAAGAAAGTGTAATCTGCTGTTTCTGGGTGGAATGTCCTATAAATATTAATTAAATCTGTCTGGTCTATTGTGTCACTTAAAGCTTTTCTGTCTGGATGATTTGTCCACTGGTGTAAGTGACGTGTTAAAGTCCATCACTATTATTGTGTTACTGTCGATTTCCTCTTTTATAGCTGTTAGCAGTTGCCTTATGTATTGAGGTGCTCCTATGTTGGGTGCATATATATTTATAATTGTTATATCTTCTTCTTGGATTGATCCCTTGATCATTATGCAGAGACTTTCTTTGTCTCTTGTAACAGTCTTTATTTTAAAGTCTGTTTTATCTGATATGAGTATTGCTACTCCAGCTTTCTTGTGATTTCCATTTGCATGGAATATCTTTTCCATTCCCTCACTTTCAGTCTGTTTGTGTTCCTAGGTCTGAAGTGGGTCTCTTGTAGACAGCATATATATGGGTCTTGTTTTTGCATCCATTCAGTGAGCCTGTGTCTTTTGGTTGGAGCATTTAATCCATTCATGTTTAAGGTAATCATCGATATGTATATTCCTATTACCATTTTCTTAATTGTTATGGGTTTGTTTTTGTAGGTCCTTTTCTTCTCTTGTGTTTCCCACTTAGAGAAGTACCTTCAGCATTTGTTGTACACCTGGTTTGGTGGTGCTGAATTCTCTTAGCTTTTGCTTGTCTGTAAAACTTTTGATTTCTCCATGGAATCTGAATGAGATCCTTGCCGGGTAGAGCAATCTTGGTTGTAGGTTCTTCCCTTTCATCACTTTAAATATTTCATGCCACTCCCTTCTGGTAGAGTTTCTGCTGAGAAATCGGCTCTTAACCTTATAGGAGTTCCCTTGTATGTTATTTGTCATTTTTCCCTTGTTGCTTTCAATGATTTTTCTTTGTCTTTAATTTTTGCCAATTTGATTACTATGTGTCTCAGTGTGTTTCTCCTTAGGTTTATTCTGCCTGGGACTCTCTGTGCTTCCTGGACTTGGGTGGCTATTTCCTTTCCCATGTTAGGGAACTTTTCAACTATAATCTCTTCAAATATTTTCTCGGGTCCTTTCTCTCTCTCTTCTCCTTCTGGGACCCCTATGATGCAAATGTTGTTGAGTTTAATGTTGTCCCAGAGGTCTCTTAAGCTGTCTTCGTTTCTTTTCATTCTTTTTTCTTTATTCTGTTTTGCAGCAGTGAATTCCACCATTCTGTCTTCCAGGTCACTTATCGTCCTTCTGCCTCAGTTATTCTGCTACTGATTCTTTCTAGTGTATTTTTCATTTCAGTTATTGTATTGTTCATCTCTGTTTGTTTGTTCTTTAATTCTTCTAGGTGTATGTTCTTTAATTCTTCTAGGTCTTTGCTAAACATTTCTTGCATCTCTTGATCTTTGCCTCCATTCTTTTTCCGACGTCCTGGATCATATTCACTACGATTATTCTGAATTCTTTTTCTGGAAGGTTGCCTATCTCCACTTCATTTAGTTGTTTTTCTGGGGTTTTATCTTGTTCCTTCATCTGGTACATAGTCCTCTGCCTTTTCATCTTGTCTGTCTTTCTGTGAATGTGGTTTTTGTTCCACAGGCTATGGGATTGTTGTTCTTCTTGCTTCTGCTGTCTGCCCTCTGGTGGATGAGGCTGTCTAAGAGGTTTGTGCAAGTTTCCTGATGGGAGGGACTGGTGGTGGGTAGAGCTGGGTGTTGCTCTGTTGGGCAGAGCTCAGTAAAACTTTAATTCGATTGTCTGCTGATGGGTGGGGCTGGGTTCCCTCCCTGTTGGTTGTTTGGCCTGAGGCGACCCAACACTGGAGCCTACCCAGGCATTTTGGTGGGGCTAATGGCGGACTCTGGGAGGGCTCACGCCAAGGAGTACTTCCCAGAACTTCTGCTGCCAGTGTCCTTGTCCTCACAGTGAGCCACAGCCACCCCCTGCCTCTGCAGGAGACCCTCCAACACCAGCAGGTAGGTCTGGTTCAGTCTCTTATGGGGTCAATGCTCCTTCCCCTGGGTCCCGGTGTGCACAGACTACTTTGTGTGTGCCCTCCAAGAGTGCAGTCTCTGTTTCCCCCAGTTCTGTCGAAGTCCTGCAATTCAGTCCCACTGGCCTTCAAAGTCTGATTCTCTCGAAATTCCTCTTCCCATTGCCAGACCCCCAGGTTGGGAAGCCTGATGTGGGGCTCAGAACCTTCACTCTAGTGGGTGGAATTCTGTGGTATAAGTGTTCTCCAGTTTGTGAGTCACCCACCCAGCAGTTATGGGATTTGATTTTATTGTGATTGCACCCCTCCTACCGTCTCATTGTGGCTTCTCCTTTGTCTTTGGTTTTGGGGTATCTTTTTTGGTGAGTTCCAGTGTCTTCCTGTTGATGATTGTTCAGCAGTTAGTTGTGATTCCGGTGCTCTCGCAAGAGGGAGTGAGAGCACGCCCCACTACTCTGCCATCTTGAACCAATCTCTCTAGCTAATGTTTTGATTTCTCCTATTTATGAATGAAGGTCTACAGCCTTACTCTCCAAATGAATTCTGCTGCACACTGGTTCCGTGGGATATTAAAAGAGATCATAAGACAAAAGTTCAGTCGTTCTGCAAGTGTGAGAAATGATGAGTTAAACAAAATATTTTTTAAAGTTACTGAAGAAATAACACTAAATAATGGTGAGGATATGGAGCCACAGAGACTCTCACATGTTTCTGGGGGGAGAGTGTAAACTGGTACTCTGGAAACTAGTTTGGCAGTTTGCATACACCTGTAAATTCCATTTCTGGGTGTAACTATCCAGGAAAAAGGTGAAACTTGTTCACAAAAAGTGTAGTACAGAGAAGTATTTATAGCAACTTTGTTCAAGCAAAAACTGGAAAACTCTATTTACCAACAGGAAGAGAGATAAACACATTGTAATAAATATGTATCTTACAGTGGAATACTCCTCAACCGTTAAAGGTAATGAACCACAGACACATGCAGCAACATGGGTGGACTGTACAGATACTATTTTGAGTGAAAGAAGCCAGACACAGAAGAGCACACGCTGTATAAGAATCCATATACGTGAAGCTTTAGAATAGGCGAAACTAATCTATCGTTATAAAGCAGTTGCCTTGGGGGTGGGGGTAGGGGTGATGGGCAAGGGATGTGAGGGGACTTTCTGGGGTGATGAAAATGTTCAAAATCTTGATATAAATGTGGGTTATATGGGTGTGATCTTTTGTCAAAATTCACTGAACGTGGTAACTGCACTGAATGTCAATTAGACAATGAAAGTGACTGCAAGATCTCTCGGAACCTTTGATAAGCTAAGACATATTATGAATGTCAAGAGCGGGGTGTGGCACATAGGGTTTCCCGGCCTAATCTGAGCCTTGCTGGAGGGGTGTGGGCAGAAAGTGTTCCCTCCTAAGTGTAGGAACTGGGAGCAAATGGCTGTGTCGGGCACGAACCACAGGATTCCTTGTGCCTAGTGTCCCAGGTCTCTTAGAGTGCTGCCTGCACCAAGAGGCTGGAGCTGGGGAGGGGCAGGTCTCTGTCCCCTGCTCTGGGGAGTCCAGGCCATGCCACCTGCTCCCCACCCACCCAGTCCTACAGCTTCTGCTAGTGGGGCCTCAGGGTGTCCACAAGGGGATTAGGCTGTAATAGTCAATAGCAGTAGAGAAGTTTCTGGCATGGTGGGAGCTACCATTGCTACCAAGACCCACTTATGCTTCCCTCTGTGGTGGTTGTGGGGTCCTATCCCCTCTGTCCTGTGCAGGCCTTCCAGAGCCCTCACTGACTCAGCACACAGTCCTAATCCGGCAAAGCCTGGAGACAAAGGCTGGGCTGGGTCCGGCTCCAGAGGCCCCCTCCCACCCCTTTGCTCAGCCCTGCCGCCCAGACTCAGGAGGCTCTCAGGGCTCTGGTGGAAAAACTGGTCCCCAGACTTCTCTGAGTGGGTCACGGGCTATGCTGCACCAGTGGGCTTCTCATTTTGCTTGTTCTCATCTGCTTCTCAGCTTCTAGAAATCCTGCAGAATGACTAATTTGTCAATGGTACTTTTGCCGTTTTCGAACACTGCTATAGAGATGTTCTTATTTTTCTCTTCTGTCAATGCAAATGGGGCAGAACAGGTAATTTATGAATGAACCAGGGTGTGTGTGTGTGAATGTCCATTCAGCCTGAGCCCAGGCGAAAAGAAGGGGCTGGAGGAGAGACCAGGGAGGCGGCCTGGCAGGCAGTGGACAGCCCGCCCCATGAAAGGTCCTTGCTACGCACGGGAATGACATTGCTGTGTGGTGGGGCTGACAGATGCTCCACGGGAGATTAGGAAATAAGTCTGCATCTCCCCTGGGCCCTGATACCATCAGCGGTTAAGAGGCCTGTCTGATTTCATTACAAATCTTCCATTCCCAGGGCTTAGAGCTCAGCCTCCAGACTCACAGGTGTGGGAGGACAGTGGGCCACAGCAAGGGCATTTTGCTTTTAATTGTGGTCATTAATCTGACACCAACAGCTGGTCTATCCTGCAGGTGAAGGGGGGGGTGACAGGAAAGCCATCAACTGGGAGCCCGCTGACTCTGCTGCTTTGCTCTCTAGGAAGTGGGGAGAGAGAGGGAAAAGCTTCCTAATCTTGCTTTCAGGGCCCCCTTTCCTGGCCTCACTGGGAAGGATCTAGGTTTGCTTTCTCCCCGGATTTTGTGGGAGTTTCCTGGAGGCTGTAGATGACTAGCTCCCAAGTCATGTTCCTCTTATTTTTCCAGGGCCACAGTGGTGTATGGTGGCACCTTGCCTCAGGCCAGGCCCTGTCCCAAAGTCAGGTTATGTCCCAGTGAGAAGGGTGGAGTGGGACTCCTTACCAGGGCTTACCAGGTAAGCATCTGGAGCAGCCCAATGAGGCGCACGACACAGTAGGGAGAGGCCCAGAGCCAGGTGGGACAGAGCTAGAGAGAAGGCCAGCATAGCCACAAAATGGGAAGGTGGGCCAGACAGCATATGTGTGTGCACGCGTTTGCGTGTGATGGGGAGGGTGGACAGGAGAATTTCACCCTGGCAAATTCTATCCCATCTCCATCCATCCACAACCCTGAGCTGGCACTCCACAGGAACAGCTCTGACAGGCCCCGGGGGCTATTTAGAGGCGTGGGTCCACCCTGGGAGCTTGCCAGCATCGGACAAGTACCCAGTGGCAGATGGGCCAGAATGGGGCAGAGAGCAGGTGGGGAGAGGCCCCACGGGGTTGGGGAGGATGTAGGCAGATAAGAGACCTTGAAGGTTGAATGGAATCCTGACAGGCAGAGACAGCGTGGTGAGTACATGGGGAAGGGGTGTACTGCTGGGTGTCCTGGCAAAGCACCGACCAAAGGGTTTGCTGAAGGGTGGGGACCTACTAAAAAGAGGGTCCACTAAGAGTGAGCTTGATTCCTAGGTGGCAGGCCTGGGGTCCAATTTCTGGGGTTAGAGGCTGCCTCTGTGAGGACACCTTTCGTAAGATGGTCCTCAGATCCCCTCAGCCTGAAGGGGGCCAAGAGCAAGGCTGGGGCAGCCATAATCACAGCAGTCATCGACTACCATGTGCCAGGACCCTGGGGACCCCACGCCAGCCCTGGGGGCGGGGGCTGATGACGGCGTGGTGAGTCACTGAGGCTTGGAGAGGACAGGGACTGGTCCAGGGTCACACAGGGCGAAGCGTGTTTGAACCCAGGCCCTTCTTGCTATACTGTGGGGCCTTCAAGAGGGAAGTGCAGCCTGGCTCAACTCCTCCCACCAGCAAGAAGGGCCTGGGCATCGATGGGGGAGGAAACAAGATGCCCAGGTCGGCCCTGGTGCTTCTGCAGATGACGTTTGGCGCTGGGAAGGTCTTTCGATTCCTCAAAGGAAAACCTAGACACTTGTCATCTATTAGGGATAATTTGGGGTAAAGAGTCCATAAGGCCCCATTCGAACGTGGAGTACACTTATTTGGTTGGGGTAGGTCTGGCTCAGCCTGGGGAGCTGCTGCTTGCTCTCCCACTTGCGAAGCTTAGTGACCTTGGGCAAGTCATCGCCCCTCTCCATGCCCAGGCTTTCTCACTGGTGAAATAGGGTAAGAACAGGATCCACCTCACAGGGTTATACTGAAGATGGAATGCATCATGCAGGCAAAGCACAGGTAATGGTATCTGGCTGAAGAAAGCTGCTAGAGGTGAGCTATTGCTGCCATTGCAAGTCTTAGCACCTCGCAGAACCATTCAGAGGAAGAACAACAACCATTCAACAACAACTTGGCTCCAAGTTGCCAAGGAGCTTGTCCAAAAGGGAAGGTGTCACCCCTCCCTTCCTCCTCACCTGCTCCCTCCCAGGGTTTCCTCGGGACACCTGACCAAGCCAGGAAACGTTGACTCTACTTCGTAAATATTTCAGGACCCAGCGCTGCTCTTCCATCTCTATGGCAATGAGCTGAGCTGAGGGGCTCCCAGCTTCCCTCACCTTACAGGCAGGTTCTCCCTGCCCATAGATTCCCCCTCTGGACCCTCCTCTACTGCAGCAGCTAGAGGGATTTTCCTCCAGTGCAAATCTGAGCTTCTGAGAGCCTCCTGTGACTCTCACGTGTTTGCCGGAACATGCCAGAATAAATTTGGCTTTGCACTTGCAGACATTCCTCTGTCTGGAATGCCCTTCTCCCCATTTTGTCCACCTGCTGAACTCCCTTTTATCCTTCAAAATCTAGTGCTGACACGCCTCATCTTGAAGGCTTCCAGACCACCCTTCCTCCCCAACAAGTCTGAGGCACTATGCCTGGCCTTTTATGCTGCCTTTTATGTTGTGTGGACCCCTCTGTTGTCACCCAGTTTACATAATCGTTACCATTGTGCATTCTCCTTTGGACCTATCTCCACCCTCACCCCTAACCCAGGGTCTGGCTCGTGTCAGTTTTAGCTGACCCAAACTGAATTTGTTATTAGTCAAAGACTCCATGAGCTATAGATGTCACTAGATCAGGGCCACACTGTGTGGCCTTGGTCATGCCCTTTCCCTCTCTGGGCTGCAGTTTCAGCATCTCTATAATGAGGAAGCTGCCAGGGTCTCTGGGTTGTTCTGAGTTTCTGGAACTTCCCAGGTCTGCCTGCCTACTCTAGGGGTGGACAAAAAGTTTGGGGGGGGGTCTCCACGCCTCGCAGACCACCTACTTCTCTGGTCAGCTGTGCCCACGGGAACCAGCAACTTCATCCCCCTGGAATCTGGTGACTAGCATTCTTGGGAAACACAAGGATGTTTGCAGAACTTAATATTTCTTTCTTTTCCCCCAAGCAATGGATAAACCTCATTAAGCCAAGACAAGAGAACTGGGTCATGCCCTGCTGATGCCAAGCAGGGGCTTGTGAATGAAGCAGGCTGTTGAATTTCAGACATAAGAAATAATCTGCTCCTTGCACCCGCCTGATCACTTTATTAGCACAAAAGATAAATTTAAACCTCTGACTTATGACAAAAGGAAGTAAGTCTGCACTATCCTCCTAATTAAACCAAGAGAAGCCAGCTAGATGCAAGGACACCAGGCCCACTCAATTAATTAACATTTATTACAATCAGAAAATAATCTAATTCAATTAAAATGTCTCCACAAAAGCGGTTTAATGACTTTCCCCAAAATAAAGTACATTCGACTGGAGCATTTATTATGCCAGGGACCAGTGTCATTCATGAGGGAGCTGAAATGACAGCCCTGATGTGGCTCTGTGGAAAGGGGAGGACAGGGCAGGCGGGGCCGGGGAGGGCTTGGCCGAGCCCCTCGTCAAGAGAGAGGGGATGCTTCTGGACAGCAACCCTCTAGTGAAGAGGCAGGCCCAGAGCCAGAGGAGCTGCCCACAGCTGCCTTCACCCTCACCCCCACTTCCTGCTTCAGACCCCTTCCCTCCTGCCAGCTCATCACTGTGCCTGGTACCCCCTTCCCCTTATAGGATCAAGCTTGGGTAAGGTAAGGAATTAAGGGGCAGGCTTGGATTCAGGAGCCTGAGCCCCTTTCTGCCTGTGTCACCTTGGGCAGGTAGGAGGTGTTTAGAGAAAGGACTGTTAGCAGGGCTTTCTGAAACTTAGCCAGGAGATATTTGCAAAGCTGGAGAAACTGCCATTTGAAAGCTGCAAGCAGTTTTCTGACTCTCATGAGGCAGAGATTTGAATTCATAGTGCCTTTGTTCAGCAAAAATCCCGTGGTGGGTCCTTAGTTATAAAAACAGAAAGCAAATACTTGGAGCTCATCCTTCGGAGCTAACAATATCTGACCACGTACTATTGCCAGGCAGAGGGCTAAACACATTTGTTGGACTACGTCCTTTAATCCTCACAACAACCCTGCAAGTTAGAACTCTCCATTGAAACCAAGGCCCAAAGTGTGCCTGAGGACCACGGTTAGTTAGAGGCGAACCCTGGATCCAAACCTGGGCAGCCAGACTCAGGGCAGAGAGGCCCCCAGCAAGCTCAGAATAACTGTGGGACTCGGCGGGGGTGGGGGTGGGGACGGAGGGAGGCCTCTGTCATTGGATTTGGGTGGGGCCCCAGAGTCTGTCCTTTTGAAAAGCCCCCTGGAGACTCTGGTGCTCTGATCTTGGAGACTGAAATCTCTACATCCACCCTGTCTCCTGGCGTCACACCTTGCCCAACACCCCTGCTCAGCTGTGGCCTCAGAAAAAGGACAGTATGAATTAAGCCCCTTCTCATCCAGTTCAATTGCACCTACATTGTCTGAACTTTATACAGTCACCAGCATTGAGTATAAGCTTTAAAAAGAGCTCTGTTAACTTGATGGGCTAACAACAGGATCCTAACTAAAAAAGAAAAAGGCGGAGGAAACAACACTTGCGGGATATATAGCAAACGTTAGTGATGGTCACTTCTGGATGGTGACCAGCTTCTGGTGGGTCAACTTTATTTTCGATTTTCTACTGTAAACAGACATCACTTTTATAATCAGAAAAAGCTATGAAAATGGTTTTTAGGTATGCCCTCTTAGTTTTTCATTTCTCTTATTTCTAGAAAGTTTAAGTGTTTGGATTCTTCTATGACTTGTCTGTTCTCATCTCTCTATTGGCATTTTACGTTCTTAATGATGTGTATAAGCTTTTTATAACAGGATTTTAACCCTATGTCCATTATATTTGTTGAAATGGTTTTCCTGGCTGGTTATTTACTTTTCAATTTTGTTTCTAATGTTTTCAGTGCTCGAAGGTTTATCATCTTTATGTAGTCAAACCTATTGATCTTTTCCTTTCAGGTGCCTTCTGTTGCTTTATAAGTTAGAAAATCCTTTATCAACAGCAGATAAAACAGGTATTGACTTAGCTTTCTTCCTAGTTCTTAGGGTTTCTTTTCTTTTTTCTTTCCTTTGTGCCATGTAGCTCCTTGTTTGATCTGCTTGGATTTATTTGAGTTTACAGAGTGCAGATTATTTTCCAAATAGCTAACTGATTGTACCAGCACATCTTATTGGATAAGACTTTCTTTCCCTTCCATATGGTAATATCTTACTGATCCTATATTGCATTTTTGTAGATAATAAGCTTTGTTTTTTAAGTTACCTATTCCATTACACTGACCTTTTTTTTCTTGTATCTGTATCACACTGTTTTATTGATCATAGCTTTTTCATATACTTAAATAGCCTCTCAATTTCAATAATTCCTGGGTTTCTTTCACCTATTCATTTTTCCAAGTGCCTCTGAGAACCATTCTGTAAAGGTCAAAACAGCAACAACAACCCACTGAGGTTTAAGATTCAAATTTCATTGAAATATTTGAGGAGATACATGGCCTTTCTACCCAACCTGGGGGCTCATCTCTCTATCTGCGCATCTTCCATTATAATTCTTGGGAGAGTTTTGTAGTTGCTCGTATTTCTTTGTTTACCCATCCCTACAAGAATGTGACTAGATGCCCAGAGAAGCAGAAATGATAAGAAGAATAAATTTACATATGTTATATAATACTGTCATTTTTAGTGAGAGAAGCTGTCTTTTGAAAAGTGCCATGATCGTGATGTCTATTGGGTCAGCCCTTAAGTGAGTTAAGTGAGGAAAGCAATTTGAAGAATATTGTACACATCGTACAGGTGTATGTGTATGTTTTGCACAAAAATGGGGCAAGGGGTTGAGCACTTTACCATCTAGATCACCACGGCATGGGGGGAATGGAGAGGGTGGAGGAATGGAAGGTAGATTCCCGTCCATCCCTTTGCTTCCCACCCCCACCCCTACACACAGGAAAAGAAAGTTGCCAAAGTGGCCAGTTACCTCTATGGTGGCTGATGGTCACTCAGTTGCCTTTTTTTGTCCCAGAAGCAGTCCTAGGAGGCCCCCATGGTAGGCACCTGCTGGGCGGGTGAAACTGGGGTTTACTTGCTTGGCAAACTTTGCCCCTCTCCACCTGCAGAGTTGGGGTGGGGGGAGGCAAGTCTGCTCTGGGGCATCTTGAGTGGGAAGTTTCCACAGGCGGCCAGTACCTCCCTCTCCTCAGCAGACACCCCGTTCCTGGCCAGCTCCTTACAGAAGGAGCCAGGATCTGACTGCTCAGCCTGGCAGGCCCTTTCTGGATTTGCCCCCTTCCCCATCCCCACTCTGCTTGCTTCAGGAAGCCTTCCTAGGCTGCCCCAGTCTGTCACAGTTGGAGTGAATGACCCTAGGACCCAGTTATACATTGGCATAGAAACAGGCTAGCAGACTTGTGACGTGGTGGGGAAGAGAACTGGCTTCTGAGTGAGCCAGGCTGGGCTTGAATCTCAGCCCTACTACTTACCAGCTGTGCAGCCTTGGACAAGTTTTTCTTTTTTTTTTTTTAACATCTTTATTGGAGTATAATTGCTTTACAATGGTGTGTTAGTTTCTGCTGTATAACAAAGTGAATCAGCCATACATATACATACATCCCTATATCTCCTCCCTCTTGCGTCTCCCTCCCACCCTCCCTATCCCACCCCTCTAGGTGGTCACAGAGCACCGAGCTGATCTCCCTGTGCTAGGTAGCTGATTCCCACTAGCTAGCTATTTTACATTTGATAGTGTATATATGTCCATGCCACTCTCTCACTTCGTCCCAGCTTCCCCTTCCCCCTCCCTGTGTCCTCAAGTCCATTCTCTACGTCTGCGTCTTTATTTGGGAAAGTTTCTTACTCACTCTGAGTTTCAATCTCCTCATGTGTAGAATGGGGGTCAGAGGGCTGGAGTGAGGATGGGCAGTGGGGAAGCCCGGCCCAGGACCCGTGAGCCGCAGTTCTGCCCCTGCCCCTCCTGCGAGTCTCGCTCAGACTCTTGAGGAGACAGATGGGAGGCGAGAGCGGAGGCAGGAGGCAGGACACACACCAGGCCGAGAGCTGAGTCTGAGGTGCAAGTTGGTGATTGCAGATAGCTGAGGGAACACTTCCAGCTGGAGTCACCCCAACAGCTTCTTGGCTGAATGGGGCCCTGAAGAATGGGGAGGAAAAAGGACAAGAACCCTGTGGGCAGGGAAATCTCCAGGTGTGTTTGACGAGCAGCAAGGAGGCCAGCCGAAGCAGGGCCTGGGGGTCTGGTCAGCAGTAAGCATGACCGGGTGGCGGGACTCGGGCTCTGCAATTGGGTTGTCTTCTCTGGGCACCAGGGAGCCACTGATTATTCTGGGGCAACAGCAGGGGGTGAGGGAGGAAGGCCATGAGCTCTGGGAAGCTGGGAGGAGGAGCCGGACCGTCTTGAGGACAAATGCTAGTTCCCTCACTAGGGATTTGGGGCAAACAAAACCTCTCTGGCTTGTCTTCTCATGGGTAAAATGGGGATAATTCTAGAACCTACCTCATAGGGTTGTTGTGAAGATAAAATGAAGCTAGTTCAACCCTAAGAAGCTCTCCCTTGCTCTCCTTTGTGCTCCTAGAAAACAGCACTGACAAGAAGGCACACAGATCTGGGTTCATACCCTGAGTCTGATTAGTTGAGTGAAAATGGGCAGAATGGAGCCATCTCCTTGGAAGGCTGTGGGGATGAAGCACACTCTCACCTTTGGTAGTGTTGACGCTCCCACCGGCGGCAGCCCAGGGCCTCTCTGAGCAGCACCCAGGCCACAGAGCGTGGGGGAAAGGCTGGCTGCCCTGACCTGCAGGAGGCCCAGGGTCAGGAGGCAGAGGTAAGTCAGTGGGGGACGCTGAGCCACTCAGAGCCTGAGGGAAAGAGGCCTGCAGAGCCTGACACCCACAGTGGGGCTCTGTCCTCAGCATTGGGGAGGGGCCTGGGTGGCCTGGCCTGGGATGGCCGTGGCAGCAGGGTTAGGGTGTTTTCGGATGTGCCCTGGGTGTGTGGTGGAGGGAGGCGCAGGGAGGAAAGGCGCTTGTGGGGAGAGGAAGAGCTGATAAGGAGCCACGGCCTTGCAGGTTTTCACTCTGCCTGACCTCCGACCCCTGGTTCCAAGACTCCAGCCCAGGTGTAGGCTGCTGAGTGATGGGTGGTGGAGGTGATGGACTCAGAGAGCTGACAGCTCTGTCCCCCGACAGAGATTCGGAGCCCCTCTACTCCTGGGGCCCCCGGGTCCCCCTCACCGAGCACATTCCCCAGCACCCAGTAGCCCTGCTTGGATTCTCAAACTGGGACTGGTGACCAGTAAGGCTCAGCCTTTTGGTTGCTTCCATGTACCTTCCAGAGGGTAAGGGAATAGTTGGTTGGGATATGTGTGTGCAGAGAGTTATGTTATCTCCAGGAGATCGGGGGTTCTACCCAGGCAGCCTGTTTCCACTCAGAGGTCTGCAAGTTTGAGGGAACCGGACCTTGGCAGCCAACTCCCTACTCACCACCCCCACCCCCACCCCCGTATGCAATCCAATTTTTAAGTTTCAGCTGTTAATTACCTCGGCCTGCTCTTACTGGCAACCTGTGATCCGCCAACTGCAGTTCTTGGCTCCTGAGGCACTAATGAAGTTCTTTCCCTCGTAGAGCACAGGCTCACTTAAAAGGAAGTATAATTTGCTAGGCCTTGGAAAGCAGCAAGAGCTCCCGGAGCAGAGGGTGTACACTCAGTGCCAGGCAGCCAGAGAGCTTCTCGTACCAGTTAATTCCAGGTAGGAAAGAACTCAAGATTCTTTGTGGCCTGCGTTGAAAGAAGCCAGTTCTCAGGCATGTAGGAAGCCAAAGGCCCTACTCAAATGTCAGTGGCCCATCACCTCTGGACAACCCAGAATCAAAAGGGAAGAGTGGTCTTCCTGAGGGCCCACTAACGGAATTCCTAGGAATGGATCCCATGCTGTGCAAGGTGATGGAGGGGAAATAGGATCTGTCTCCAGCTACACCAAAGGACAAAGTGATCCCATTGATGACCATGCTCCACCTCACTTGGAGTCAGGCTTGGGCAGCCCTGAACTGGTCCCACCATCCAAGCTTGTATCTTTTCAGGGGCCCCGGTTGGCCACTCACCAGCAGAGCATTAGACAGCAACCCAAGCCTAGTGTGCTCCATCCCTGGAACAGCTCCAGCTGTCTGTCTTTGTCTTTGGTTCTCTTCCTCCAGAAGCCAGTGTGCTGTGCTCACAACGAGGAAGGCTAGCTCCCCGGCTCCTCTCCAGCAAGCAGAGCCCGTGTCCCTGGGGGTCGTCTCTCAGTTTTTTTGCTGACCCTTCCTCCTAGGCCCAGGCAACAGAGAGAGCTTTGAGGCCCACATCAATATGGGTGTTGCCTCCTCAGCAACATAAAACTTGAGTATGGCAATCAGTTTTCTGGAATATCCCTTAAATACCATGTCTGAAAATTCCAGAGCGGAGAGAAGCAGAAACACTGGGCTGGAGACAGTGCCCACTGTCCGGGGTTTAGAGCTCATGTTTGCACTTTCACTCATTCTACTCCAATAACGTGCCAGCTGTCACTGCCACTGCCCACTGCCGACTCGTCCTGCCTGAGCCCGGTGGCCTCCTCTCCCGGCTCCTGAAGTGTCTACACATTGGCTTGTCTGCCTTTGTGAGGACACTGTGTGTGACCGTGTACCTTTAGGAACAGGCAAACGATGTGGATTCTGTAGCAGATGACATTGTACAAGGCCCTGCCTTGCTCATATTGTCTGCAGAGCTCTGAGATGGCCACTCAGAGGCTCAGCCTCAGCCTGCTAACCAAACCTCTCAAACGCGTAATAGTACAAACCCAGGAAGTCTATATGGTGACTGGTCACCAGGGGGCGACCTCACACAGCAAACCCGCAGCCCTCTGAGCTCTGGGGGAAAGCTGAAGGCCTTCTCGTTCCCTTCCATGCCTAGTTTTCTCAGTTTAGGGAGGGAACGAATCGAAATATAGTCCAGGTCAGCAGGGAGGAGCATTCAAGAGGGCATGCATCCTGGGATTTAAGATGTAACCATGTCTGCAACCAAACTCCCCCTCCCCCGCAGCACGTCAGTGTGGGAGAGCTGCTGAAAGGACAAGCGCTCGTCTGGTTTTTAGTGTATATGAAAATGAATTTATTTACACAGTAACATGATGCCACAGAGAACACAGCAAAGTACCACAGCAAACCAAAGGGCGGCGCCACCTGGTGACAGAGGAGACCTTTCATTGGTAGGTTTATACAACTCCAAAACATGTTAAGTAGAGGTGAAGCTCCAGGAAAGAGCAAAAGAAACAAGATTTTCAAAAAGAGAGCATGGGCAGAGCCATGGGGAATGAAAGAGAGAGTGGAATGAGGGCTGCCATGATCCAAATCACTGAGAAGGACAACATCTGGCTTCTGCCCTCATCTCACGCCAAAATGCCCGGCATATCATCAACAGAAAAATCCCATCCCAGTGTGTTCACACATCTGCTAAGGGAAGGGATAACCAAGTAGTATTTGGAGCAAGTTTCCTGAAGCAGTGTGGTTTATCTTTCAAAAACGCTACCCTGAAGCCATAGGACTGGTTCAACATTCAAGTTATCATGAGTGCGGACACACACATACTTTCCACACACTACACGGGCAAAGTGGATTTTCCATAATATAATATTTGTAGCAAAATATATGACTCTGTACTTCTGCTAGGTTAGAAAATGTCCGACCTCTTTGGATTCCCTGAAACTTTCTGGATTAAAAAAAAAACAACAACAAACATGGAGGCAAATGGATGGGTAAAGGTGAGAAGCTGGAATAAACGCGGAGGCTCTCTGGAGTGGGAAACATGCGATGGGATGTCCGGATGCAAGCCCCTGCCGCCAGCCCAGGTGGGGAAAGCTTCTAGCAGTGGCTGACGCAAAAACCTACTCTAATTTCAAACAGCTGCAGAGAGGGGGGGTGTTTAACAGCTATATAGCACCTTGTACATTCTGGGCACTTATAAATATTAAATGGTGGTGATGGTGAGTGATAAACACCTCAGTAGGAAGGTTTATAAAAAAATATTAAAATTTGTTAAGAAATTTCCCACGAGTTCTTTAAACAAACCTATGGAAACTACCATATCTCTTTTAAAAAATTCCTCAGCTCTCAGTATTACGTGGATATGATGTTCCCAAACTGAAGTTTGGGCAGTAGTCACAACCATGTCAACGAGAGAGGAAACAGTTCCTTCTCCTTAAATACTGGGGAACTTTATAATCTGCGCAAGGTTTTCTTCATCATCATCATCATCATCTTTTTTTTCCTAATACACAAAATGGACTTGTTTTAAAAAAATAGGTGCTTATTTGAGGATGCATTATTTTATCAGCTGAATACCTGGATGTGGAATGTACGTGAATTCTCCTCCCATGGCATCTGTCATAACTCAACCTCATCACCTAAGAAGCATCAGGACAAAAGGGCTTGATTTCTTTGGCATAATCTCTACCTAGGATCTTGCACTGCACCTCTTGTGGCTTCCCTTATGGCATCATTTTTGGTCCAACGGAATCCCCACTTTCAGCGCTGCCATCAGCGTGGACAGCTGGGCTGCAGTGCGCACTTCAGCAAGAGCATCACTTGGATTCGTCTCAGCACAGCACTTAGGGCCTTTGAGAACATGAGCTTCAATGAGGTAAAACTAATAACCCGGTTTCGTGGGCAGCCATCCTGTTTACTCATTAGGCTGAACCAGAATCTTTAATCCTTATCAACTAGTGAGGGGAATAAAAAACATGTCAGAGTTAACCCAGGGAGTCAAGTTCCTCCCCCCCCCACCCCAAAGTAGGCTCACACTTCATTTATACATCTAGAATCATTTGGAATATAGTGCAGAATAAGAAGTCCATCCCAATTTCTGGAACTAGCCTGTATTTTTTTCAGATCACTGCTGGTAACATCTAGGGAAAAATCCTAGTTGCAGGTTATCAGCAAAACCAAGTCAGGTTACTTCCCAGCACCAAAGTATTCCTAATTCAAATTTGGGAAGCTGAGTGCAATCCTTCTACGCCCTACCGTTTAGTAGGCCCCAAAGATCTTTCATGGAAATTTTACAATGCTGGAAACTTTAAAATACAATTTTGGGTAGTTTAACTCCCAGAAATATCATTAATATTTCTAGAGGTTCAGATCTCTTGGCTTAGAGTTTTCTAAGTTCACAAACTTATTCTGAGTTTGGAAGCACAACTATCCCCCACTGACAATGAAAGGTTACTCAGAGTCTTGAAATCCTAACAAATAGGTTTTACTTTTAGCCCCGCAACATCAGTAGGCTAGGGAGTGTGGGTGCTTGTGCCCCCCCCATATATCTCACCCGGTTTATCTTCCGAGGGCAAAACTTGAAACCCACTGCCATATTCCTGGCTTCCAACTCAGACTTAGCCTAGGGGTTGGTGGACGTCCTTCCCGATTCTTTTGTTGTTGATTCCACATGTTGCAACTGCTCTTTTCCCCATCCTGCTGTTATTCTTGATGAATTAGCTTCTGGGCATCACACTAGTACACCAAAGGGGCTCTCCTCAGGCTAGCAAAAGAGCCCTCTCACAGCCCCCGTCCTTCCTGTGGAACATCTAATTCCCTTCCTTCCCAGACGAGGTTATCATGCTAACAAGGCACTCTGCTGTACATTCAGTCTTGGTCTTGGCTACTCCAGCCATTGTCCTGTTTCTCTAGTACCCAAATGTGTACGAGAGATTATTCTTGCTCATGTGGCTTAAGGAAAAGTTCCAATAGCGGCTTAATTGTTCAAATTCTCAATATAAATGGAAGAATCTATAGTATAAATTTCAATAGAAGAGAAAAAATCCAATCAGTATTGAAGACAATAACTTGACATTACTTGAGAAAACAAAGTGCTATACTAGTCACAATCCAAAACTCATATATATATATATATATATATATATATAAATATGTATGTATGTCTGTCTGTGTCTGAGGGCGGGATTTCTTTCCAGTTGATGAATGTATTCGAAGTTCCTACTACAATTAAAATGGAAATGTAAAATATTTGTGATAAGATGAGATTGACTGAATTTCATCATATTTGGAAAAATATTTGGAGGACCACCTGATGTAAATACTTCTTGCCTAGAAATAAGGTTATTTTGCCTATTCTGCTCTAACCTGTAACACCTTCTTCCCTCCCCACCTTACATTCCTTGGCCCTCACTCAGAGAGCTGTTAATCTAGCCACCTGTCTCAGGGAAGCCTGAGTCCCTTCTCTGACTAGTTGGCATTACTCTTTTGCCCTTAACAAATCTGAATATGAAAACAGTACTAAACACATCTGATGTGAAGAGGTGCTTGGTTTGCCAGTGCTATGAGATAACGGTAGTGGAGGGTGTCCATGATTATAATACTATAGAGTTAAAATGAAGAAGACTGGGTCCAAGGCAAAACAGAAACAGAGAAAAAAAGTGTGTGTGGTGGGGGAGGGAGGATACCTAGAGAACAAATAGAGGGACCAGGAAACATTCTTCATTAAATATGAAACCTCATTAAATAGTCAACATTCAAATTTACATGGGCAAGGCACCACGGGAGTGACATTGAGAAAGTGTCTCAATATGCAAACCACGGAGGGGGGCTGCTAAGGGAACGTGCTGGCTGACAGGGTCAGTGGTCTGTGCACTGCCACTTCAGTGTATAATTGGGCAGGGAGTTATGTGCACGTGGGCTATGCTAAGGTGAACCGAACACCAGCCTGCTAGGCAAGGTGTGGTCATGTCACAGGACACCGAGAGAGAGAGTGGACTGCTGGCCTGCAGCGGCATGCCCACCTTGTGGCCATTCCTAGGGGCAGAGCCTTGTACTCTGGCCAGAGGAGACAAGACTCTTTGTGGGCCAACCAGCTCTCTTCCCTGGAAGTCCTGTACTGCTGGCCAGGAGGACAGGCACATGTTCCATAGGGAGTCTCACATGTCCCATTCTCTAAAAAAAAAAAAGAAAAAGAAACAAAAAAGAGCACAATAAAATACATTCTTCTCCTTTCTTGATCCTCTTTGATATAGGTGAATCACATGAAAGGTTGTTAATAATGTTAAAAGTTTAGAAATTACCAAAAGGCCACTAACGTGCTATCTAAGTAATACTGCACAATCAGGCTTGGCTTTAACAAATTCTGCACCGGTAGATGAGGGGCCCAGGGCTGTCTCACCAACCAGTGCAGAGAACGCGTCTATCAACCCTGCCACAGGTTGCTCCCCCAGAGGCCTGGCCTCTACTTCCAGCGTGCATGTGCACACACACGGGTACATACGTGTACACACTCTCACACTGTCTGAGTGACTCTTGGGATTTCAAGGTTGAAGTAAACAGAACAGATACTCACAGTTTTGAATAAAACACACACACATACACACACACACACACACACACACACGCACACACCCCGGTGGAAGGAACACTCGTCACTCAGCTCAAATATGTGCCAAGGGAAGAAGGGGAGGGTTTCTGGAGATATTGCTTCAGGTGAAGTCGCAACATAAACATTGTATATACAGCTAAAAAAAAATACATACCAAAATTGCACATATATCCATAGAGGAGGAGCACAGACCCCACGTGCGGTGAACAGCTCTCAGCCACCCACCTCAGCAATCCAAGTTCCCTGGGAGCTGTCCTCCAGAGCCATTTCAGAGGGTCACAAGGAGCAATGTGCCTGTGCACTGGGAGGCAGTCTCTCTAGAAAAGGCCGGCATTCTGGGGAGGAGGTCAGCAGTCTCATCAGCGGCCTTCTCCCCTTCCCCTGCCTTCTGGCCGTCCTAACAGCCAGCCACGCCATGCCCTCTAAGGAGACGTTACAGCTCCACTGACAGCCGTTTCGTGCAGGGCTGTTGTCTACAGCATTTGGTAGACTAGTTAACGCTGGCTACTGACAGAAGGAAGCTGGCCAATTACTGCTCGAGGGAAAACTGTGATCTGGGCACCGGCAGCCCTGGCTGCCAACGTTGACAGCTCTGACAGTAATCAAAGAACAGTACTTTAAACTCTGTCCCCCTGATGTCCCCTAGAGAATTGCACATGCAGGAAAATCATCTCCTTGTGTCCTGCCAGCTATTTATAAGATCTGAACTGCACTCCACCCTGCTGAGGCACTGGTGACACCACCTTGGGTCAGCTCTGTAATGGGCCACAAGTGGCCGATAAACCCAAACTTCATTGGCAAGTGGGGAGAGAGTAGAGGTGAAGGAGAATCAGGCAGTGGCAGCAGAGGGGAGACGGTTAGGGCCGCCCTCCATGCAGTGCACACACTTATCGATAATAGAAATGAAAATGGGTTCATGACCCAGAGGGTGGGATCTCTCCTCGTCCTTCTACTCCTCCTGGAACAAAGGATACAGTCCCCGGAACCAAAACTGGGCTGATGCTAAGGATGGCAGTTCCGCCTGGTAAGAGAGTCAGTTATTGATCCTTTAAAGGAAGAAAGTCTGTTGTGAGAGCTTAGTGGATGGTGGTAAGGACTGGTTAAATCCGTCTATTGCTAGTGAGAATAAATACACGGTGTTAAAAAGATAGGGGCTATTCAGAATTATGGAGGAACTGGACCCAGCTCACTGAGTTCAAACCAGAGGAGCTGTCCCTTCAAGGACATGTCTTCACTTCCCCTGCATCTGGGGGACAGTTAGGGCGGAAGGCATTCCCATGGAAGGCAGCTGCGTGTTTGTGCGGCTGACTTTCTGTGAAATTAAGAGGGACTCAGCGTCTCACTGGATTTAGAGCTGAGGACAACCTTTCAGAGTGGACTCATCTGTTCATGGATGGGGATGGAAGGCTCGTCTCTCCCCTTTCCTCGAATTCTGTGTGAGTACTAGGAAGAGGAAGTATGTGAGCCACTTGAAGAAGGCGACAATGAAGTAAGAGCAGCAACTGGGACATGTTAACGGGGCTGCAGGATTTTCACGACGCAGCTGAGGGAGTCTGGAGTAGCAAAAGCCAAATACTGAGCACAAAGCCAGTCCTCCAGGCTGACGCCACCTTCCCTGTCCAGGGACTTCTCAGCAAACTTGATCATGAGCAGTGTTCGCTTGATGTCTAGCCAGTTTTGGAGCAGGGCATTCCTCTGCACTGGGCTGGGGGAGGCAGTGAAAGTCTGGAAGAGGCCTTCCCGGGGGCCCCAGAGCAGACACTGGAGGATGCCTTTGGCGCCTGAAATGAGGAGTCGCTCAGAAGGGTTGGGGTTCAGGAGGCAGCTGGCCAGCTGCTGCAGGCCCCGGGAATAGGGGGAGCGGAGTGGGATGCGAGGCAGGTCTGCTCGAGTGTATTCCTTCTCCTTCAGCTCTGGGTTCTCATCGAAGGGGTTGGGCAGGTGCAGCATCTCGTAGATGAGGATGCCTGTCTGGAACTCATCACACTTTTTATACTGGGTGGCTGTGATGATCTCTGGGGCGAGGCGGGACTGGTCCCGGAGGATCTCAGGGTCTACCAGATGGCTCTTCTGCTTGGCTTGAGAGAAATTGCTTACTATGAGCCTCGTGGGACAAGAAGAGGTGGGGCTGGGCTCCGCAGGCCCAAGGCCCTGGGCGGGTCCCCCGGGCTGGTAGTGGACAAGTAGCAGGTTCTCCAGACGCAGATCGCAGTGAGTGACGTGGTAGGGTTTGAGGTGCTCCAGGCCGGAGCACAGCTGTAAGAGCAGCAGACACACTTGCCTCTCATACACGTCAGGGCTTTTCCCATGCTGCGCTAGAGAGTCTCGCACGAAGTCGGCCACGGTGAGACAGGGAACCTCTCTGGTGATGACCACGACGTGGCTTCTCTGCTTCCTGCTAACGACTGCCTGGCTTTCTTTGTGGGATGACTCTGCTTCAGAGCTGGGCTCTGGGCTTTTTCCATCAGTTTCTCCTTTCACCTCTTCCGTCGTTTCCATTTCATCCTCTTCCTCTTCCGGGGCATCAGGGTCCTCCCAGGGAAGCAGACGTTTAGGAACTTCAGCAAGGAAGTGACCACAGTCCTGTTGGATGTTAAAATGGACAGCCAGACTCTGCCGGACAGCCAAGCTGTGATAATACTGCTGCGATTCTTTAGCTTTGCTCTTACAGATCTGTAAGAAGAAAGCAAAGAACACAATTTAAAATGCACACTTTCATAATAAGGCTTATGATGTGTAAAGAAGTGTTACCTGGAAGGTGACTGGTGGGAGTCTGGAGTGGCAAAGGCAACAGTGTTGCAGTGAAGACACAGCGTTAAGAGCTGAGTCTTCAGAAAGGGTCTTGGCAATCCTGTGCTGAGTGACAGCAACAGTGTCTACATGCTTAACTTCATGTGTATTATCTCTACTCCTTACACTAACTCTTCAAAGTAGGCGGAGGACCTAAGAATTAAAGAAACAAACCAAAACCAAAACAAAGCAAAACAAAAAAACCCCAGGGTCACCAGTTTGCAAACCTAAGTCTGTCTAACACCAAAGCTTCCTCTTTCCACTGTACCTTGCCCCTCATCTAGAAAACTGAACAACAAAAAGTCATTTTCTACCCGCTTTCTGTGGAGGTTTACAGCCTAGACTTATACAGCAGCTCAATAAATGGCTCATAAAGTAGGCCAGAATACCTTATTACATCACCGGTCAGGAGAGTGACATACAATTGGCCAGGTAAACTGTGGGTTTTCCTAACTTTTTAACGAATGTCATGGTGATGGTCACAACTCAGGCACTCATGGTTCACTGGCAGGGTAGAGATGAAAGAGTGAGAGAATCGTTGGTCTCAACTAGTCAGAGCAAGGCCAACATTTCAATGGCAGGAGTCTGAGTTTTACACTTTCTCTTAACAGGCCTCACTGAAGGCCTAATATTCAAGCAATAAGCCCTCTCAAAGAGACCTTAAGTGGTTACGGATCAAGGAAGAGTTGCTTGATCAAAAACATTAGCCAAGAGTTCTACATACTAAAACAACTATTGTATTTCTGGTCTGAAAGGGTTAGAAAAGCAAAGAGTAAATAAAATCACCCCTAAAGGGATTCTCCTCATGATATGATATGAGAAGTTGACAACGGAAGGCTGAGTCTCCAACACTAGTTCATAGATCATAATAGTCTAGTCCAGACAGATCCTCCACGACCCTGGGAACCAGGTACACACTTGCCACTCTTCCTCCCCAGCAGGAGCACACTGCTGCATCTGACAAACACCAAAGCCTCCCAGCAACAGGTGCTCTGTAGTGTTTACATTTGCCCGTTTATTGCAGTAACACAGAAATGCAAATTTTAAAAAGCTTTTCTAGTCATTTCTATTTAAAAAGAAAAATGTACGTCTTAGGAGGACGCTGATGGGTTCTCAGTTCGGAGAAGCAGCATGCTCTGATTTCCATTCAAATAGATATTAAAAGAAAAAGGACCAAAGGCAAAGGAGTCTCAAGAGAGAGGAACATCCCTCTCTCATTTACTGTATTTATACATATTTATTACAGTTAGAGACTTGACATGAGTGATTCAGTGCCACACACACACACGCATGCACACACGCGCGCACACACACACAGAGGTCTGAAAACAAGTTTCTTCAAGTCTTCTACCACCTACCTAATAAGTTTGAGGGCACAGTAAGCATCTCTTCTTTAAGCAACCTTCTGGTCTTAAAACAGAGATATCCCCAGACTGAGTTCAAGTTCAAACATATATCTTTGGGAAAGTATTATCTTTGGAAAGCTCTCAAAGTCTCAGCACATGCGGTATAATATATAATCCTATACGCTCGTTAGTCACAACATGAAATCTTTCTATACTATACTGTTGGCAATATTTCATATTTATAGGTCACTAGGTATTTAAAAATCCTATACTAGTCATCACTTATTTGTATGGGAGTTAGATCCAGGACATGGTACCATTAACCCCATTTCCAGTTTTAATAATTTGCTCAATATCACACTGCCTACTGGAATGAAAGTTCAAAGGTCCCAACTCCTCAGCCTTTGAAAAGTCAATCAAATACCACTGAATTTGGCTGAATTAGACTGTGTAGTTAAACTCTAACTGTCATCCTATAGAAAGGACACTCACCAAAGACTTGAGAGGCCTAGCATTTAGCCTCGCTACTAGCTGTGTAACCTTGGGCATTTCTCTTAATTTCTCTGGGTCCCAGTCTTTCTAATGAAGGAGACAATATAAAGAATACTGAAATCTACTTCACAGGGCAATTATGAGAATCAAATGAGATCAAGTATGTAGAGCATATCTGTAAACTACAAAGCTGTACAAATGTAACATTCATAATGACTAAAACAGTTAACAGGGCTTCCCTGGTGGTGCAGTGGTTGGGGGTCTGCCTGCCGATGCAGGGGACATGGGTTCGTGCCCCGGTCCGGGAGGATCCCACATGCTGCGGAGTGGCTGGGCCCGTGAGCCATGGCCGCTGAGCCTGCGCGTCTGGAGCCTGTGCTCCGCAGCGGGAGAGGCCACAGCAGTGAGAGGCCCGCGTACCGCAAAAAAAAAAACAAAACAGTTAACAATTTGTAAATGCTAAAATGATGCATTATAGAATCCTCATATTTTTTCGAACAAAGAGAGCAAGATAGAAAAATGCATCTTTGTTTTGAGTCTGAGAGCTACTAGCCTCAGCAAGGAGGCTCTCTGACCATAGGTTTCACAGAGGGCAGCTAAAGAGGGACCGTTAAAGTTTCACACCTCCATGCCAGGTCAGCCCTGACAAACAAGTCAAGATCAACAGCATGTTCTGATCTAAGACGGGACAACCTAAGGCTAAGAGAGAGAGAAGTGTTTGGCCCAACTGTAGTTTTCACTATGCCAAGTTGCACTGAAAAAAACTTGCCACCTTGTGGTTTGGCATTAGAAGCAGAGATGATACTCTAATTGTTATTTCTATTCTAATTTTATCTACACACACACACACACACACACACACACACACACACACACGTTTATATAAGATATCCTAGAGCTTTGTCAGTAGACAAGAGCATGGATCCTACAACAAGAATTTATGTTTAGCTTCACAGATCAACTTGAGATAAAAGTTCAAAGTGATTTACAAAGAAGAAATGATAAATTGTTCAGTCATTTTGGATGCTCTGAAGGAAAATGGTCTGCCTAAATAGTCAAGCTGAGGAGGCAGCACTTCCTTATCTCTTCATCTTACAATATGTAGACAGGCTGGAGAATAATGGGTCACTCTAGTTGTAAGGGCAAAGGAGAAAGGGAGAAGACTGGAGTGTGAAAGAGGAAAACAAAATACCAGGGCTTCTGATTGGCTCATAACCATGAGAACAGTTACAACCAAAACACAGACCTATGGAGATCTCCATAATAGGATTTCTCACATGATGAGTATCTCATAAATCTTTATTATGGAGCCTGCGATGATGTTAATTTAGGTAGGAGTATTATGTTATTCTATGTACCACATAGTAGCCATTTTTCTTCAGATGATAAATTTCTAGTCCAAAAGTCATTTCAGAAAACGAGCCACTCTTTTCAGAACAAATGGACAGGGTTCTTCCAGCTGGTTGTTGTATTTTTTCCTTCTTCCCTTACCCAGTATTTTCTCTAGCAGAGATCAAAGTAACTTCTTCTTGGCCTCCCATTTTTATTTACTTTTCTTGAAAGGAATTCATACTCCTTCCTTACAAAGTGTAGCTGGCTTGAACTGAAAGATCCACTCCTCAAGAAGAATGATTTCCACAGGACTCCTAGCCTTCACAAAATTTTGAAATAGGAACAAAACTGGAGCTGGAATGGTCCCATATCTTCATGTAAGATTCCCTTTTGTAATGGGAGAAAAATCATCTCATATTTGTTTTGACTGTATATGGGAAAGCCTATTTAAAATGCTGCCAATTTTGACAGACTGTACTGTGTACATTTTCTGAATGGGAAGAAAAGCCCTAGGAGAGCCTGAGCCACAGTGACACTAGAGGGAGCTGCAACATCAAGATCCTGGAGTCGTTTGCACGGAGACTGCAGCAAGAGAACAAAACCAGGCTGGTAAAGGTTGAATCTTGTAAAATATGCCATAGGTCCTCTTTGTGGACAAGTTCTCGGTTCTACGAAGGTGGCAATGCCTAATTCATGAAAAGGGAACGCTTCGTGTGAGGAGCACAAGCACGAAGGGATGCCCATCCTGGGCACAGTGACCCTTGCCTCTCTGCCCACTCACAAGGCACACCTTCTGGAGCTACCTCTCCAGAGGAAGCCAGAAGAATATCAAAAGGGACAGTCAGCCAGC
This sequence comes from Grampus griseus, assembly GCF_964374135.1. Lineage (NCBI taxonomy): Eukaryota > Metazoa > Chordata > Mammalia > Artiodactyla > Delphinidae > Grampus > Grampus griseus. Next base: position 118,284,036 of record NC_139018.1, on the reverse strand, counting down.
TGGTGGCTCCACGCCCACCAATGTGGACAATACGTTGTCACAAAAACAGAGTTTTGGGGGAAACTGAGTGCTTGTCTGAGTTAATAAAGATGAGTGAAAACAGAGAAGGGGAAGGAGAAATATTGATTCCTATCAATTGTGCATTCAAACAAGTATCTGACAGCTCCTTAAGCTTCCTATCTGTGGAACACAGCATCCTGAAGCAATCTGGCCAGAGCCCCTAAATACAGTGGGGTGGGGGACTCCTCAACCACTGTTAAATCATCTGTTGGAAAATGGGGGAAAAAATGCTTCCAGAATCAGAGCCAAATTAATCTCTCCTGAGACCTTCTTAGACCCAGGTCAAAATATACAACACTTAACACAAGCCTGATCTTAGTGGAGAAACAGAGCTGACAATGGATCCTCTCACACAACCTGAGAAGTTTAATTTCAAACATTCATTTCAGTGCAGGAGCTCATTTTCTGTGTTGCTCATGGTAACTACTCTGCATACCTTTGAGGCAAATTTGCCATTATAAAGCATTTATGTTTGTTATAATAATCTCAACCTAGACAGCTAACTTTAAAAAAGTATACTGTGGGGGGCTTTGACTGTAAAGCCTCATTAAAAGCAGCTGGGAAGGAGAAGACAGCGTTATGTGTCTAATGCTACTGACCCCTTCAGAATGCCTACGATGCCTGGGACCTGTAAAGAGGGTGTACATCTTGCTGCCCTTTCAGTATTGGGGAGTGGAATAGATATTCAGTTTAAGGCAACAAAGTAGGGAGGTGGGGGAAAAAGGTGGACATTTGGCAAAACAGGATGGCTATGGAATAAATCAGTTGTTGAATGGGGAGTGGTATTATCTGTTCTTACTTACGCTACCTTCCTCCCAAAGGCTTCCTGAAATGCTGGTGTTTGAGGGGTCTGCTCTCTATCCTCTTTTCTCATTGACATACTCCCTTCAGTAAGCTCATGGCTTCAGCCATCTTGATATACTGCTGGCTTTCACATCTACATTTGCAATCCAAACTTGTCTCTGAGCTTCAGACTTATCTATACAACGGCCTACTTGATTTCTCTCAATGTATGTCCCATGGATGCCTTAAACTCAACATAACCAAACCTGAACTTTTCCCCACCAAATTCCCTGTTATTCCAGTACGCCCTCTATTGGTGAATGGCTCTGTTATCTGTCCCAACAACTAGATGAGATATGAAGTTCACTCTGGATTTCTCCTCCATCTTCCCTGCATCTAGTTAATTACCAACTTCTACTGATTTTGTTCCCATATAACTTTCAAATTATCCTCTTTTCTCCATCTCTATGGCTACCACTATCATTTGCTGGTCTACCACAAAAGATTTCCAACTGGTCTCCCTGCCTCTCATGTGATTCCCCTCAAATACACCTTCTACGTGGTCACCAGAGCCACCTTTCAAAAAAAAAAAAAATTGGATAAACTTCCTCATGGTTCCTCATTATCTTCACAGGATAAGGTCCTGGCTTGGCCTCTGTTTCTAGTTTTATTTCTCACCCCTCTTCCACTTTTGCCACACTGAACTACATGCAGCCAGAGCCCTACTCCTACCCTCCAGGTGTTCTCTCTGACTTAGGCTCCTCTTCTCCCCTCATATGCCTGAGGGATTCCCACTTACTTTTTTCAAAGTCATCACATGCATCATGTGTGTCAAGGAGAGAAAGTGCTATATACCCTAAACCTCCTTTCTGTTTCACCTGCATCTCATGTACATGTCTCTGTTATTACAGCTATCACATTTTTCTTTTGTCTGTCTTAAGAGCAGATATTTGTATCTTTGGGTTCCAGCACAGAGCAAGGCACCTAGTGCATGCTCAGTATGTCTGCACAAATACTAAGAAAGGTGACATCTGACCTGGTGTAGCCATAAGGCTTATTTACTCAGAACAGCTAGAATATATGCATAGCTTTTATTAAACACATGGAAGTTGGCAAGGTGATGGGGAGGGGGTAATGGCCGACAAATCTGGGTAATAAACACTCATGACCTGACTACACAAATGAGTAAAATCTGAACAATGAGGGCTGTCTGCTGAGTCCAGGCTGCCTTGGAGGCTCAGGGGTTTTATATTGCACAAAACCACACAAAACGACACTGTTCTTCATCATTCCATTCAATTTTCTCTTTTCCCCAAAGAAAGCAATAATTACAAAATACAGGACTCTTCAAAAATATTCTACATTAGCTTTTATTTTTCTATTATGGGCCCAGTCGGCCTAGTATGCCTTCAGCTGACTTCCACTTTATCAGCAGGGATTCTCATTTCCAGCTCGCACTATGCACTTTACAGTTTCTCAGTCAACTTTAAGTGAGATGGATATGGTAGGGAATGAATGGTAGAGGGACAAAAATGAGAAACACTGAAGATCACACACACACTATACCATCTGTGGTATTTTGTCACATTACCCAAAAGCATAACTCCATACAGGAAAGAGTATAGAATGAAAACTGGCAAATTCTAAATTGATATCCATTATTTGGTACAACCTCACTCTAAGAATACAGGCTGATCACCGATTGACCTCAATTCCTTGATCTGCCCAGGAGGAGTACTGCTTTACTTGCTGCTACACAGCTAAGACCTATACACACTCAATGCTGTTACAAATATATTCAAAATGGATTAAGTGTTTAATATATAAATGCTGTCTGGGCCCCAAGTACTCAGAACTCCATGCTTTAGGAATCTGCTATGAGACCTGGCAGGTAGGCCAGGTTTTTTACAGCTTAAATTGCTGCAAAAATATTCACATGCCCAGAAAACATTTTGGAGTCTAGAAGAGAAATTCAAGAAGGCAACTGTATAAGATTTTACTATTTTATTTGTGATTTGTACTCATCAAATCTTTTTATGCTCCCACTCAGCATATGGATCAAAAGAAAATCACCTGTAATCACCTGTTCCTGAGCCAGTAATTTAGGCTGACAGAATGACACCCAGGATGATCACACTAGAGAAACTGAGGCACAGCACAGTTCAATAACCTGCTGAGGGCCGAGATTAGGAATTCACTTAATTTGAATCCCAATTTATAATTCCTATCTATGTCCTCTCACCTCATTAATTAAATCTATGGCTCTCTTTTCCTACTAGACAATTCATTTTGACTCTAGGTTTACATGAGTACTCCAAACTTCTCCTTTCTAAATCAATTTCCAGTTGAGACTTTAAGGCACTTCTGTATGCATTCAGCTCTGAAATAAAGTGAACACTGACCTAGGATGGCTATGAGTCTGTAGAGCTGGCTGCTGATTAATCACTTTCTGTGAAGTTCTAACGCTGGGCATATTTGTGTTGAATTATGATAATGAAAGTGGTTTCCTCTATAGCTTTTTCCTTGTCACTAAGCCAGTAATTAATTGCCTGATCCTATAGTCTGAACTAGTTGTAAATTCCTACCAACCATAGTTATTCCTATTAATGCTTTTTAATTTAGTGTCTTGCTTTCTCAGCATCCACCTAAATGAGATCATCGGAGACTCTAGAGTCAAAATGCAATAAAAGATGCTGGTCTCCACAGTTCACCTCTACTTTATTACAAGCTTTTAACAAGATTCTTGGCATAGCTGGAAGAAAAGAAGCTGCTCCAGTGCTGTAATAGGAAAGTGTACCTCTTCACTGAGCTTGGTGTGCTCTATCCCTGAGAACAAAGCCCAGGACTACTTTAAAAAGAGAAGATACCTAGTATTACAGAGTTGGAACTACTGGAAAAATAAGTCAGAAATTTATTCTTTTTGCTTATAAAAGATTTTCATCACCTTCCTCGAGGTAATTTCATCAATTTCTCACGTGGTCTCACATAGCAGTGTTTGTTATAAAATGATCTCATGACAACAGTGAAAAAAGAACATCCCACTGACACTGAGTCATAATTTTACCAACTGTCCACCCTGCTTCTAGGCAAAAGGCTGTCATTTGTCCATTCAGGGATAACACTGAGACACAGCAGGGTCAATCTATTGACTCAGGTATGATATAACAAGACAAGTTCCACATAGGAATAAGGAGGCAGCCTGCCATAAAGCTAATGACGATATGCAAAAATAATTGTTCCTCTCTGCTCTCAGTTTCTTCCTGTGTAGAATGACGAAGGCCCGCCCTTCTAAAGTTGACAAGTGTACTTTGAAGACTACATGTTTGGTCAGAATCTGGCTACCCAGATTCTTTGAAAGGTGGCAAAAGCAAGGTGGATTTTATTTAGAGCAGGGAAGTTAAGGGCTGGAGGCCAGCCAGCGTGTAGCCACAGAGACAGACGGTCCAATCTACCGCGTGGTGGCTCACCAAATGGTGACGAGGGGATAAAAGGAGACACAAATAACACAGAAACAGGAGTTGAACGTTAAATATTGTCTGGGAATCAATTTGGCCTTTCCTTCACCAAAACATTTAAAAATACAGTGTGCTCACTGCCTCCTCAGCCTCCCCGTTCCATATTCCCACTAACTCACTGCATTGGATATCCACTTCCACTAGTACCAAGATTGTATTTTTTTTTGAGGTTTACCAGAGATTCAACTCCTGCCTTCTCCTCATTCTGCTCAAGCCTTCTGCAATCTTGGACTCTGATCTGTGGGCCCTTGTTCTTTGCTACATCCTCTCCGAATTTTCCTGCTTTAGGTCACTTAGCTCTGTGGGCCTTTTCCCAATTTGCAGACTCTACCACTACAATCTCATACATTCCCACAGTTTGAACTAAATCAAGTTTATGAGAGGACTAGGTAAACTTGACCTCCCTTCTGAATACCGAACTCACATTTTTGTCTGGTTATAGGCTTTCTCTTTACTTGGCTATCTCATGGGCATGCTCCACAGAGAGCTCATCTTGCTGGTTTTTCTGATTCATATTTCAGTTAATGGCATCACCATCCTCCTGGGGTTGCTCCTCCGTGAAATCTTAGCACAGTGCCCTCATCCTACATCCAGCCACGCACCAGACATGGTCGACGGCCTGCCTCAGCTCTTTCACTGCCTGTCTCTTCTTTTCCATGGTCCTATTTCAGGATCTCTTTATTATTTACCTGGATAATTGCAATAGTATAATGACTGGCTTCCCTGCTTCCGATTCTTATGGACTCTTCCACTGCAGTTTACTTCCAAAATCATTAATCTTATGTCATCTTTCTGTTTAAAAATCCTTAATGGTTTCCCACAAAACACAAAATAAAGCCTAACCTCTTAAGCTCATCAATCAAAGCCTCTAAATTTGGTCCCAAATCTTTCCATGGTTCAATTTTCCACTGTTCTCTCCATGCACTGTATTCACCCCTAAGAATCGTGTGAAAGGGACACTAGAGGCCCTTTTTTATTGGCCCTGAGGTAAGTGTTAACAATGACTTCTTTCATTCATTAATCTTTATTTATCTTTACATCTCCACACCACTGTGAACCTTTATTATCCGTCTTGTTTAAAAGTTATTTATGCCTTTGTCTTTCCCACTGGAATATATGCTCTTTGAGGGCAAGGTTTTTGTCTTATTCATATGTATTTCTGTATTCTGTTAAATGTGATATAACAGAGATATCACAATGTTTTATACAGTAAATGTTTGCTGAAAGGTCAAGAAATATTTATTGAATGCTCATTATGTACACGTGGTGCGGTGGATAAGATGCTGCACTCCCAATGCAGGGGGCCTGGGTTCTAACCCTGGTTAGGGAGCTAGATCCCACATGCATGCCACAACTAAGAGTTTGCATGCCACAATTAAGGAGCCTGCTAGCCGCAACTAAGGAGCCCGCCTGCCACAACTAAGACCTGGTGTAAATAAATAAATAAATAAATAAGATCAGAGAAGAAAATTCACAGAGCTGGATTCTTTAAGAAAACAGAGGTGTTTTCTAGGTACATGAGAAGAAGAGTGGTAAAATAAATAGCTACCATTTACTGAATGCTTACTTTGTGTCAAATGATGCTCTGAGCACTACATACATCTCTATGTACATACTGCCTCTTGTGATTTTTCACAATGGCTTTAAGAAGAATGAAGTTTTTTCTCCATTTTACAGATAAAGACACTAGGCTTAGAAAAGGCAAGTAACTGGGCCAAGGTAACACAGCTAATAAGCTGGTAAAGCACAAATTTAAAGCTCAGTATCAAATGATCCCAAATCTCCAATTCCTTAGCTTTTTCAATGAAAAGACATTATGACATCATTTTTAAACAAAATAAAAACTGCCTATAATCCTCACCACTCTAAATTTAGAAATTATTTGCATATTATGGTCATAGTATTTGGTATTCTGCTATATTAATGTGACATTTTACAAAAAATGTTTTCCATGATTTTATACAGTCTTCATGATGACCGTTTTTAATGGCTGCAAACATTCCATTGGGATGATATACCATAATTCATTACATTGTTTCCTTAATATCAGGCACTTTGTTTCCAATTTTTGGCAGTGCTAAAATTCTGAGGGATTGTAACATGAGTAGCTTTCTCTCATAATTTTAAGGAAAGATGTTTATGACTTTGAAGGAATGAGAAAGAAAATAAGTGCAGAGCCTATTAAAAATATGCTCAGGCTAGTGCCTAATATTAATGAAGAATAACAGAGAGTGACAAAAGAATGTTGAGAAGTAATTTTCTATTATTGTTAACAACAATAATGCAGTTTTATTATATTTTATATATACTTCATAGTTTACAAAAGCAGTTTCACTACATAAACACATACACATATAACAATCTTACAAGGTAGGAAGGGCAGTGAAAATCAAGGGAGATTACATGACTTGTTTGGGAATACACAATGATAGATTCAGAATTTGGACTCATGTCAGCTGACTACTTTTAGTTGAAGACCGATACAATTCAGATATCACACTGAATGAAAAACAGAATAAAGCTATGAACTGAACTGTGTCTTCCCAAGATTCATATGTTAAAGCCCCAACCCCCAATGTGACATATTCTCTCCCCCACCCTCCCAAGCCCTGACATAAGGACACAGAAAGAAGGTGGCTGTCTATAAGCCAGGAATAGAATCCTCCTTTCCAGTCTCTAGAACTGGGAGGAAATAAATTTCTGTTGTTCCTAAAGCCATCCAGTCTATGGTATTTTGTTATGGCAGCCCAAGCAGACTAAGACCTTGTTACTGAGAAGTGGGGCACTGCTGTAACCAATACCCAAAAATGTAGAAGTGGGTTTGGAATTGGGTAGCAGCTGGAAGAGTTTTAAGATTCATAATAGAAAAAGACTAGATACTTATGAACAGACTGTTGCTAGAAATATGGACATTAAGGGTGATTCTGGTGAGGTCTCGGAAACGAGGAACATATTATTAGAAAATAGAAAAAAAGGTGAGATTTCTAATAAAATGGCAAAGAACCTGGCTAAACTGTGTTCCAGTATTTTGCGAAAGGTAGAACTAGTGAGCAATGAAATTGGGTATTTAGCTGAGAGACTTCTAAATAAAGGGTTAAAGGAACGACTTGTTTCCTCTTGGTTGTTTATAGTGAAGTGCAAAGGGAGAAAGAACTGAAGAAGGAATTGTTAAGCAAAAACGAACCAGGGCTTGAAGATTTAGAAAACTCTCAACCTACTCACAGATTGGGAAGGCCGGGAGGAACCTGCTCAGTGCCTCCAGGGGTAGGCTGCCCTGGCAGAGAGTCATGTGGGCAGGGTCCCTACAAAGAGCCAAAGGATCAGGGTGCCCAGCAGAGCCACAGCGGTGATGCTATTATCTCAGTGGGCCTGGAGGGCAGAGTACTGAGTCAAAGAGGATTATTCTTGAGCCTTAATATCTAACAGAATTTGCCTTGCAAGGTTTTGGACTTGCTTGGGACCCATCATCCTTTCCTTCCTTCTGATTTCTCCCTTTTAGAATGGGATTGTGTGTCCTATCCTTGTCCGCCACTGTATTTTGGAAGCACATAACTTGACTAGTTTCACAGGTTTACAGTTGGAAAGGAAATTTGTCTCAGGATTTAACAGACCTTGAATTTCACACATATCTCATTTAGATAATATTTAGATGAGACTTTGGACTTTAGACTTCAGAGTTGATGCTAGAATGAGTTAAGACCTTTGGGGCTGTTGGGATGGACTGAACATAGTTTGCATGTGTTAAGAACATGAATTTTGGGGGACCAGGAGCAGAATGCTATGCACTGAATTGTGAACCCCCCAATTCATATGTTGACGTGTTAACCCCCAATGTTACTATATTTAGAGATAGGGCCTACAAAGAGGTAATTAGGGTTAAATGAGATCACAAGGGTGGGGCCTTGATATGGATTAGTGTCCTTATAAGAAGAGACACTAGACAGCCCCCACCCCTTCAGCCATGTGGGGACTTAGGAAGAAGGCAGCCACCTGCAAGGCAGAAAGAGCCCTGATTAGAAACTAAATCAGCTGGAAACTTGATCTTGGACTTGCCAGCATTCGGAACTGTGAGAAAATAAATTTATGTTGTTTAAGCCAGCCAGTCTTAGTATTTTGTTACGGCTAAGACAACACCCAAAGTTAAGATCTTAGTACTCTATCACTGCAGTGGACTTGTTATTTAAGGGGTAGTATCCTTTGGTTTTCAAATTGTTAAATTCTAGCACCAACTTCCTTTTGTAACATTTGAAAAGACCTTTCAGTCTCTTCAACAGACATAGAGAAGAGACTTGTGGTTGTGGAGTTGGCAGGGGGTGTGGGGTGTGGGATGTGGGTAGGGGGAGGGAGGGAGGGGCTGGGAGTTTGGGGTTACTAGATGCAAACTATTACATATAGAATGGATGGACAACAAGGTCCTACTGTATAGCACAGGGAACTATATTCAACGTCCTAGGATAAATCATAATGGAAAAGAATATAAAAAAAGAATGTATATATATGTATAACTGAGTCACCTTGTTGTACAGCAGAAATTAACACAACGTTGTAGATCAACTATACTTCAATTAAAACAAAAAGAGAGAGAGAAAGACAGTCATACCTGTTAAGCTACTCTAAATTCCATTAGTACGGAAAGGGATATTTTAAGAAGACAAACAGTAAAAAGTTGTTTGTGTGAGCCAACTGCTGGTCTTTTTTGCTTATCTCTGCAAAGGCAGGGTTCACAGTGTGCTAGGAGTTTATTCCTTTAAGGTTGTACTATCAACTGGATCCTTCTACAAACGCCTAGAGGGTCTTCAAGGAGACATTTATAGTCACCATTTAGTGCAAAACATCCTTTCCCAAACCTGCCAAGAACCCTCAGTATATAACCACTTGCCACCTGTTCTTTGGAGATTGCTTTTGCATCATTACAAGCAAATAAATCAATACCAAACCACTGATTTGGGAAAGAGACAGGATTGCACAGCAATAATACATAAAGTTAGTCAAGCCCTACTTCTTAGTTGTTTTGAACAACAGATAGTTCAATGTCCCTTTCTGAAATAGGTACTCATCTTGCTTGCACTGGTGATCTTGTAGCAATACAGGCCCAAGATAGATGAGGCCCCATAACTCCAACCGGTATAACAGTTCTTGAATGCTACACAGTATCTCAAAATTCCTTTTTAGACTCAACAGTAACGTGTTAACTCGAATCTAGATCCTCTCTCTGCAGTTTACCCCTCAGTTTAATTTAAAAAGTGTGCGCTGGGGCACAGGGTCACTCTGCGAGTGTCACCAGAGGGTGAAGTGGCTTAGGTGCTGCAAATGCAGGGAGCAGCCAGCTGAAGGTCTGGTGCAAAAATATATTCTGTCTTGATAGACAGGCAAGACCAATCGTTTACCTTATCCATTAATTTACTAAGACACCATCTGGTCTTTCTAAGTCAAATTAACACGTACAAGTCCTTTAGATATGTTAATTAGTTTTGAACCAGTGAACAGAATCAGTAAAAAGGGACTATGGGAAGGGAGAACACTACCTTAAGTTTACACAGAGCTTTATGTTTTTAGAAACTCTTTCACATGCATTATCTTACTTGATCCTAACCTCAATCCCACAAAGTAGATGGATCATTGTTGTAAACATCTGAAAGAGGAGGAAATTGAGGCTCAAAAGATTGTTGTTCTCCTAAAATAATCTAGGGAAGACGCTAAGGGATAGTGAAATAAGTGAATACCTATCAGGGGCATTTTGTTCTCTTTTAGCCAAACGGCCCCATAAGATGGGTATCATTATTATTCCTTTCTAAAGCTGAGGAAACTGAGACTTAGAATAGCAACTTATAACAGGGCTACTAAGTGGCAGAGTCAGGATTTGAACCCAGATCTTTTGGACTTCAAAGTCCATGCTTTATTTATTACATTGATGAAGCCTATGGCTTACTGTTACAGTGAATGTAATTGCTCAAGAATTCTTGATTTTAAGAGTTTTAGCGTTCTTAAAGAAGTGTGTTGTCTGGTATGGGTGATATACATTTAAGAAGTTAATATGTGACATAACAGACAAAGTGTAGGCTATGGAGTCAAAGAGATCTGTGTTTAAATCCTAGCTCTACTAATTGCTAGCTGTGTGACCCTAAGCTTTATTCTCCTCATCTGTCAAATGGATAAAAAGATCTTAACCCCATGAAGTCGATGTGAAGATTAAATTATATAACACTAAAAAGTTCCTGGTACATCAACAAATATTGGTTACCTTCCTCTATAAAAATGTTTCTCCAGGGCTTCCCTGGTGGCGCAGTGGTTGAGAGTCCGCCTGCCGATGCAGGGGACATGGGTTTGTGCCCCGGTCCGGGAAGATCCCACGTGCCACGGAGCGGCTGGGCCCGTGAGCCATGGCCGCTGAGCCTGTGCGTCCAGAGCCTGTGCTCCGCAATGGGAGAGGTCACAGCAGTGAGGCCTGAGTACCGCAAAAAAAAAAAAAAGCTTCTCCAGGAAGCAGAGGAGTTAGAAATTAGGGATAGACAAGAGTCTCTTATTTGCTAGAGGATAAAGACAGAAGTATAGAATGGAAGGCACATAACAGACCTCATTTGTACAGGAAATCTTTGCAAACAATCACAGCTCAAGTATTACCTACTTCAAGAAGAATTCTCTGGCATCGAGAGTCTGGGTTAAGGTCCTTCTAAGCTCCCACAGAATTCTGTTTACTTCTATCTTAGCATTCAGTATACTGTGTTATGTCTGTCTCTTTACATATCTGTTTTCTCCTCTAGATAATAAGTTAACCTCTCTTTTATCACAATATCTGGTGTAAGGTAGATGCTCAGTAAGTTTTTGCTGATTGGAGGAATGAAGAAAAATAAAATAAAACCAGACCCATCTCAATAACAGTGTGTCAGAGAAGATTAAAATCAGATTTATAAAATTTTCTTACCTTGACTGCATAGTTATTAAGTGGATCTTTTGCATATGAAGCTGTGTAGTAAACTGCATCGCCTGCCTCACAACATGGCTTGTCACTGGTTAGCCTGAAGTCTGACCAGCTGTCCACCCCAAAACGGAGCTGGTCTTTCTGTCCAGCCATGAAGAGGTCTTCACATTTAATAGCCAGTTTCTTCAAGGCATCTGTATGAAGGCTTCGGATTTTACCCACCACTTCTTCACGATTCTCAAGTCCTCGATAAAGTGCTTGTCTCTGTGGCTTCTGGATACTCCGGCCCTGTCTACAAGAGGGACCACGCCGGCTGGACAGGGACTCTGTGCTATTGGAAAATCTATCCTTAATACTGAGAGTGGTTAAGCTGGAGATGCTGTTTGCTGCTGAGGGCACAGGTCTCTCCTTGTGCAAAGGTCTCTCCAAGGAGTCATAAGACTCAATGTCCAGTCCCTTGAGTTCATAACTGATTGAAGAGCCAGCACTGCTGGCATCCCAGTTGGGGTCGATATCATAGGTGGGATTAGCCATGACACAAAGAGTAGTTTCCAGGGATTTTTGGAGGTCTTTGGAGATTGGCTCTGTGTTGGCTCTTATGATCATTTTCTTTGGCAGTGGAGGTGGTGTAGGTTGAGAAGCATTAGGTGCTTCTTGGTCTGTTTTCCCACCGAAGGCAATGGCATCATCCAAAGCTCCCTTAGGCTGCCGTGGATGCTTGGGAGGTATCATGGCTGCTCTAGATTGCCCTGTATTGTTTTAAAATAAAGAAAGAAAGGGAAAAGAAAGAATAAGTAAAGTTTTCATTCTTGTTACATAATTGAAACTTAAGCAGAAATAAGGGAGGTGGCCACGAGAATATAAGAGGTCAATGCTTTAATCCAAAAATGGTAAAAGAAAACAAAGAACAAATAGCTTAATTTAAAGATAAGAGTTCAAGACTTGATGGAAGCAACAAATGTGAACAATGTCTCTGTACTTCTTTGCCATAGGAACAGGGCAATGGGCTTTGTTTTCAAGAAGGAATTCATATTCTCCATTCCTGGCCCCAAGAGTGCTGTATTCACCACTCTAGAGTACTAACGAGTGACAGACATTCAAATAACTGTACTGTGACAGAACAGAGATGATAGTATTTGTGCATAAAAAAAAATTACTTGGGAGCATTATTAAAAACAATTGGGATTAGCAAATGAGACCGCTAGACTGGTGCTCAGAAGATACTATTCTATTCTTTTAACTTTGTTCCAAAGTTACACTGTATTGTATAGAGCACTTGTCATTCTCCATCCAATACATATGAATACAATTTCATAAACCATATTATTTCACTTCACTACAGAGATGGATTCCAGCACCACTTAAACTGGTCTATGTATAAGATCCCTGAGAATGTGGTAAGGGGAACCATGTATATGAGCAGTCAACTGCTGTTTCAAACATCTTTCACAAACCCTTACATGATTCTGTTTTATTTTGGGGGACATATAAACTGTGATTTGAGGGATGCTACTTTTGAAATTCTCTTACAACAAGCCCTAGTTACAGGACCAGTCATCTTTGTTTCCTTTCTAGAATTTATGCTTAGAAGAAGATAAAACGCATAAGTATGTGATCAATGACACCTTCAGGACTTATTGTATAATGGGAAGGAGCATTATTTTTTTAAAGAGAGAAATATACCATGAAAGTTTAATAAAAGCTATTAAAATCAGTAATGTTACTAAAATGAAATCTCCACTCAATATTTCAGAGTTAGAGCATAATGCTCTGTTATGGGTGGAATTATGTGCTCTCTCCCAAAATATACTGAAGTCCTAACCTCTGGTACCTGTGAATGTGATCTTATTCGGAAATAGAATCTTTGTAGAGGTAATCAAGTTAAGATAAGGTCATTAGGGTGGGCCTCAATCCAATATGGCTGGTGTCCTTATAAGAAGGGGAAAATGTGATATAAAGACAGACACACAGGGAGAACACCATGTGATGACAGAGGCAGAGATTGGAGTAATGCAGTTGCAAGCCAGGGATGCTAAGGATTGATGGCCACCACCAGATGCTAGGAAGAAATAAGGAAGGATTCTACCTAGAATCTCAGAGGGAACGTGACCTTGCTAACACCTTAATTCGCCTCCAAGCTGCCAGAACTACAGGACAATAAATTTCTCTTGTTTTAAGCCACCCACTTTGTGGTACTTTGTTATAGAAGCCGTAGGAAACTATGCTACTACTGATGATTAGACAGAACAGAAGGCATCAGATGGTCTTGAGGATGATAATGAATAAAGATCGTGGCTTGTTTTATTAAAAATCATGTCCTTGTAGCAATGCCAAGGGGAAGCACCATACAAACTGTGATTGTAACAACAGTATACTCCATTTCCCACATATGCAACTCTCTTCAAGAACACCCAAGAGTTTACACAAACTATGACAATATATAAGCAAACCTAAGGATGCCCTTTCTCCATCAATGGCATGTAGCAATATTCTTTTTTTTTTTTGGCAGTACGCGGGCCTCTCACTGTTGTGGCCTCTCCCGTTGCAGAGCACAGGCTCTGGACGCGCAGGGTCAGCGGCCATGGCTCACGGGCCCAGCCACTCTGCGGCATGTGGGATCTTCCCGGACCGGGGCACAAACCCGTGTCCCCTGCATCAGCAGGCAGACGCTCAACCACTGCGCCACCAGGGAAGCCCAGCAATATTCTTTTACAAGGAACAGAGCTACATTACATATAAATAAGAAATATGAATATATAGACAGCATGAGAATGAGACAGAGAAAGAGTATGAGAATGCTAAACTCTAAGAGGGCCAGGACTTTTGTTTTACTAATTGCTGTACCCTCTATGTCAAAAATCAGGGCCTGTATTTAATTGATCCTCAATAAATATTTCTTGAATGACTAAAGGAATAAATATTTAGGGCTAAAACAGGCAAAACTGTATAGGTACCTGTAACAAGTAAAGATACTGAATTAATAATTTACAAAATCCCCACAAAGAAAAGTCCAGGACCATATGGCTTCATTGATGAATTCTACCAAACATTTAAAGAAGTATTAAAACCAATCATTCACCAACTCTTCCAAAAAATATAAAGGGAGGGAACACTTACCAACTTGAAACCTATGAAAGGCCAATATTACCTATATATCAAAACAAGAGAAAGACATTACAAGAAAACTATAGACTAATATCCCTTATTACTAGACACAAAAATCCTCACAAAATACTAGCAAACTGAATCCAGCAACATATGAAAAGGATTATACATCACAACAAATTTGGATTTATCCCAGGAATGCAAGGTTGGTTTAACATCTGAAAATCAATCAATGTAATACACCATGTAAACAAAATAAAGAGTGAAAAAACCTCACATGGTCAGCTCAACAGATGCGGAAAAAGCATTTCAGCAAATCCAATACTTTTCATAATGAAAACACCGAACAAACTGGGAAAAGAAGGGATCATCCTCATCCTGATAAAGGTCACCTATGAAAAACCAAGAGCTAAATTATACTTAATGGCAAAAGACTCGATTTTTCCCCACAAAGATCAGGAACAAGACAATGATTTCCATTCTTGTCACTTCTAGTCTACATTGTACTGGAGGACCTAGCCAGGGAAATCATGAAAGGAAAAGAAATAAGAACATGCAGATTGGAAAAGAGGTAAAATTATCTCTATTCACAGGTGACATAATCTTGTATATAGGAAAGGCTAAGGAATCCACAAAAAAACTATTAGAACTAATATACCAGTTCAGCAAGATTGCAGGATATAAGATCAATATAAAAAATCAACTGTAACCTAAACAGACATTTCTCCAAAGAAGATGTACAGATGGCCAGCAAACACATGAAAAGATGCTCAATATCACTAACCATTAGAGAAAAGCAAATCAAAACCACAATGAGGTATCACCTCATGCCGGTCAGAATGGCCATCATCAAAAAATCTAGAAACAATAAATGGAGAGGGTGTAGAGAAAAGGGAACCCTCCTGAACTGTTGGTGGGAATGTAAATTGATACAGCTACTATGGAGATTCCTTAAAAAACTAAAAACAGAATTACCATATGACCCAGCAATCCCACTACTGGGCATCTACCCTGAGAAAACCATAATTCAAAAAGAGACATGTACCACAATGTTCATTGCAGCACTATTTACAATAGCCAGGACATAGAAGCAACCTAAATGTCCATCGACAGATGAATGGATAAAGATGATGTGGTACATATATACAATGGAGTATTACTCAGCCATAAAAAGGAGTGAAACTGAGTTATTTGTAGTGAGGTGGATGGACCTAGAGTCTATCATACAGAGTGAAGTAAGTCAGAAAGAGAAAAACAAATACCGTATGCTAACGCATATGTATGGAATACAAAAAAACCCTACTGATGAACCTAGTGGCAGGGCAATAATAAAGACAGAGACATAGAGAATGGACTTGAGGACACAGGTGGGGAAGGGGAAGCTGGGACAAAGTGAGACAGTAACACTGACATATATACACTACCAAATGTAAAATGGATGTCTAGTGGGAAGCTTCTGCATAGCACAGCGAGATCAACTCAATGCTTTGTGATGACCTAGAGGGGTGGGATAGGGACGGTGGGAGGGAGGCTCAAGAGGGAGGGGATATAGGGAGATATGTATACATATAGCAGATTCACTTTGTTGTACAGTGGAAACTAACACAACATTGTAAAGCAATTATACTCCAATAAAGATGTGAAAAAAATCAATTGTATTTCTACACACTGGCAATGAATAATCCAAAAGTTAAATTAAGAAAACAATTCCATTTACAATATCATCAAAAAGAATAAAGTATTTAGGAAAAAAATTAGGAAATTAAGTGTAAGACTTGTACATGGAAAACTACCAAACACTGATGAAGGACATTAAAGATCTAAATAAATGAAAAGACAACTTATGTTCATGGATTAGACTTAATATATTCAGATGGAAATATTCCTCAAATTGATCTAAAAATTTAATGTAATCCCCATCAAAATCCCAGCTGGCCTTCTTGCAGAAATTGACAGGATGATCCTAAAATTTATATGGAAACACAAAGGATCAAGAGTAGGCCTCCCTGCCCAAATCTTGAAAAAGAGAACAGTCGAAGAACCCACATTTCCCGACTTCAAAACTTACTTCACAACTACGGTAATCAAGACTGTGGGGTACTGGCATAAGAATAGAAATACAGATGAATGGAATAGAATTGAGAGTCCAGAAATAAACTCATATTTATGGTCAACTGATTTTCAACAAGGATGCCAAGACAATTCAATGGAGAAAGAGAAGTCTTTTCAACAAATGGTGCTGGGACAACTTGGTATCCACATGCAAAAGAATGAAGTTGAACCCCTGCGTCATAGTATACACAAAAATTAACTCAAAATGTATGAAAGATCTAAATGTTAAGAGCTAAATCTATAAAACTCCTGGAAGAAAACATAGGAATAAATTTTTTCGACCTTGGGTCAGTCAATGATTACTTAAATATAACACCTAAAGCAACAAAAGAAAAGCAACAAGAGAAAAAAATAAATAAATTGGAATTCATAAAAATGAAAAACTTTCGTGCTTCAAAGGTTAACTTCAAGAAAGTGAAAAGACGGCCCTTAGAATGGGAGAGAATATGTGTAAATTATATATCTGATAAGAGACTTGTATCTAGAATTTATAAATAACTCTTACAATGAAAATATAAATAACCCATTAAAAGTGGGTAAAGGATTTGCATAGACATTTCTCCAAAGAAGATATACAAATGGCCAATAAGCACATGTAAAGGTGCTCAGCATTTCTCACTAGGTAAATGCAAACTAAAACCACGAGACATCACTTCACATCCACAAAGCTGGCTTCAATTAAATAGATGAGCAAGTATTAGTAAAGATATGGAGAAATTCAAACCCTCATACATTGCTAGTGGGAATCTAAAATGGTGCCACCACCTTGGAAAACAGTTTGGTAGTTACTCAAAAAATAAAACACAGAGTTACCACATGACCCAGAATTTCTAATCCTAGGGATATATCTGAGAGAAATGAAAACATATGTTCACACAAAAACTTGTACTCAAATGTTCACAGCAACACTTGAGTCGAAGTATAAGATAAGAGCCCAAAAGTGGAAACAACTCAAACGTCCATCAACTGATGATGAATGGATAAACAAAACGTAGCATAGCCACACAAAGGAATATTATTCATCCATAAAAAGAAATGAAGTACTGATATGTGCTACAACCTGTATGAACCTTGGAAACATTATGCTAAGTGAGAGAAGCCAGTAATAAAAAACCACATATCATATGATTCCACTTATACGAAATGTCTAGAAATACACAAATTCATAGAGACAGACAGTAGATTAGTGGTTGCCATGGCTCGGGGGAAGGGAGAATGGAAACAGACAGTGATTGTTAATGGGTTTCTGTTTGGGGTGATGAAAATGTTCTGGAATTAGATACTGGTAGTGGCTGTAAAATTCTGTTAACATACTAAAACTCACTGAATTGCACACTCAAAAAGGGTGAATTTTATGGTATGTAAATTATATCTAAATAAAGCAAATCAACAATCTATTTTTAGAAACCACCATAAATTCAGTTTTCAGTCATATCTTCCCATTTTTCTGTGCTCTTAACAATATGAAGGATGTAGGGGCTTGGCATTTACTGAACTCTTCCTGTGATGGTGAGGCCTCCCTCCCAGTGGTCAGCAAAGTAGGTCAGCCCTACTTTGCCTCAGCTAATGTGAGAAGTCAGAAGCACAGTTTATTTACAAGATGACAGAAATATGCTTTGTAACAAATTTTCATTTTCCATTTGCTGACCCAGACAGTAGAAAAGGTTAGAAGTAGTGAACTGCACCAGCACCTTATCTTCCTGTCCTGACTACTGTGGCAGTGTCCTGTTACCACTGTCTCCAGTTTTGCCTTCCTCACCACACTAGCCATTAGAGACTTTACTCAAACACCAAAGCTGATCATGGCACTCCTCTACTTCAAAAATTCCGTCCTTGAGAATTTGGACTTGATCCTGAGGGTGGAGTTCTCTTTGCTTCAGCACAGAAAGCAAGGCTTTTATGACCTTGCCCTGGTTGTTCTGTTCCTCTCATAGCATTTCCCCTGTGTCATAAGTTGGGGCTACCAAACTGCTTGTGGTTTCTCCAGCACTCTTGGCTACTTCATGTTGTGTCTGTGTTCATGTTGACCCTCTTCCAGGAATGATTTCCCTCTCCTCTCATCTTTAAACATTCTGCCTCTGAGGAATGTTTCTTACTCCACTTCGCAAAACTGACCTCTCCTTCCTTGGGACCACAGATACATTCTGTGAACATTTCTCTCTAAGCACTTAGAATACTTGACTTGTGTCCCTGTCTGAATTCCCCATGGGTTTGTTCATTGAGGACAGAGACCTGCCTCATTTGTACACCCAGGACAAAGCAAAGAGTCTGGCTCAGGGGGAAATGGAAGGAAGAAAGGAATTAATAGAAAAACTAGAAACATGAACCTATTCTCACTCCTTCCAATGTGGACCTTAGGAGAATCTTTATGGGATGGTCATTTTCTTTCCATTTTTCTAAATCAGAACAAACGAAAACAATCATGGACACAGAAGGAATGGAGGATTCCAAAAGTGCTTTTCTTTTCTTTTAAATGACCTCAGAACTGACAGGTGAGACAAGGTCTATCGTCATCAGCAGCTCTTTAGTGCTTACCAGAGGAGGTAGAAGAGGGCTGATCATGCCATTTTCCACCACCTTCAGAATAAAGTCCAAACTCCTCAGGAAATTGGTCAAGGCTGTCAGCCTTATCTACCACTATTTCTCATCAACCCCCCCACAAGAATCACTCAATTCCTGTTCTTTTGATATGCACCATGTTTTTATTCTTACATCTCTGCCTTAGTAAATGTGTTCTGTCCTAAGCCCAGCTCAAATAACCCTTTCTCTACTGAAACCCTCCCTCCTCTATAATCCCCACCTCCAAACTGGGAGCCATCCCTTCTTCCTCTGTGTTCTCTTACCACTTTTCACTCTATGATAGCATTTTTAGCCTTTTATAATGTGTATGTATTTTTAAATTTTTTTTACATTTCCTCAGAACTTTGGGCATGGTGTGAGACACGCAGCGTGCAGGAAACAGCTGCCAGACTGAAGGACAGAGTGTCAGCAGAGTTGGTCATCATTCCGAAATGAAAATGGACAGCCAAGGCAGCAAGAAGGTAAAGATAATTAATAGTGGTTTCTCTGCCTAAACAGTGGGATATGGTCTCCTGGGAGCTAAGATTTCCACATGGGAATAAGAAATGTTTGCGTTCCAAATGAAACCATGAACATTCTACAGCCCATGCAAGTAGGTCAAGCCATTCGCCCAAGTCTAAAAGCGTCCTGTGTTTTTTAATTTTTTTCTTCTGAGAAGGACAAGTTCTCCTAACTGAATTCCAATCATCTGGGTCAATGTTTTAAAAGCTTGGTATCTTAGTTGTTTTTATTTTAAACTTTTAATCCTGTACATTCTTCTCAAGCCTCCGGGACCAGACGCTAAGCTCAGCTTTCAGCAGGCCTGATATAACATCACATACTCTACATTTTTGTGGCATGCCAGCTCTCTAAACAGAAAGAAAAATAGATTGTGTTCTAAACCTTGCCTTATAGACTAAAAAGTTCTTTTGGACAAATATATTTGACTAAACCACACTCAATCTTTCCTTTCCTTTCTTTTTGAGTTTCTAAACTCTATCTTTATACTTTCTCTTCACTTAAAAATGTCTTCAGACTGACAAATAAGGCCTTATATCACATTCTGAAAAGCAAATGATGAAAGATGGATTAAAAGGGAATAATTTAATGACACTACTTCAAAGAAGCAAAAAGGTGTTTAAAACTCCTCAGGAAGGAAGATTATTGATATAGGCTCTAAAAACTTACACAATTGGTATAATAAATAGAAAGGAAATAAGAAAAATATTATCTCTAAAGATCAACATTTTAAAGATGATTATACAGTAAAAAACTCAAAATAATAATTACATCACTATAGACATCTACTGGAAGGCACTATCATTTGAAGACACACTCAGGACAAATCACAGCAAATGTTTACTTAAGACCTGACAATCACTACAATCTTAGGGTGCTAGGGATTAAAGGCACTTAAGGATAACCCATTTAGACAGGAACAGTATGTTAATGAGTACAATTAGCTCTTTATTCCAGTAAGACAGGAATGTCATGGTCTCCTGGTCAGTCTCCCTGCCTCCAGTCATTCTGTAGGTAGCTTCCAGAATGATCTTTAAAAAATCCCGATCATGTCCCTCTATCCAAAATTCTTCAGTGGCTCTCCATTTCCTATAGGTAAAAGATACACTCATTGTGATACATACATACCATTTATGATCTGGCCTTGCTTTCCCACTCTGCCCCATTTTGCCAACTCTGCCTCTTTCACTCTGCACTTAAGCTACCTTTAATTAATTACTGGTAGTTAACTGAACATTCATTTTTCTATCAAGCTTTAGGCCTTTGTACATACTCTTCCCTCTACCTGGAATGTTCTCCCTTGCTTGTCAATCTGGCAAACAACTACTCCTCTTTCAAGCTTGAAAACTTAGTGACCCTCTCCTAGACTCCTCAAGGCAGGGGCTTTTATTGAACCTTTAAATACCTGCATCACAGCAACTATCACATGAGCTCCTAAGAGGCCAGCCCCCATGCCTGTCTTTCCCAAAGAGCAGAAGTCCTTGAAGATAGCACTAGTATTCCCAGTGCCTAGCCTGGTTCCCAGGAGATAGCTGGCACTCAACAAACGAAAGTGTTAAAGCCAAAATAAATGGAATATATTTTTCTATTTAAATTGTAATTTCAATATTCACCCTTAATCTTTTCCCAGGGCTCATGACAAGTAACACAGATGAGAACGGGAAGGGAGAGGACAACAGAAGAGATGATCATCACCAAACTGGGAAAGATGCACTGGAGTTTATAAATATAGATGCCACATAGCACACTGTGCACCAGCCTTGTCAAATAAGTAGGCCTCTCCTTGGCTGCCCCCAGCACTCACTGTATCACCCCCTGGCAGTGGGCATCAGCAACTTAGGAGGAAGGGTCTTAATCTATCTGGGCATTATTACTGTGCTAGGTCCCACCACAGTTAAATGTAAGCACCAGCTGGCAAACCACAGGGGACATCAACTTCATGCCAAATGATAAAACGAAGCTTTAAGACCACTTCAGGCTCAGGCTTAGCCTCAAATAAAGAGATACGTGGACCAATTTAAAGAATGTCAGTGGTGTAGCAGCTGACAGACTCAATTTTTAAAGATCTCATTAATGAGAACCTCTCCAAGAACAGAGATTATTTATTTGGGGGTATGTTATCTATGTAATTTGAATATTGCACTCTGCCAACAAATTCCAGTACATGGGAAACTATTTTTAAATGTGAATGAAGCTAACTTAAAAGATAGGAACACAGTCTATAGTTTCTTTTTAAATAGAGATAATTACATTTTTAGGAAGTACAACAAATGCACAAACAAATGTTCAGAGCTGTCACTCTCACTTTTTTAAAAAACATCCAGATAATCTAAAAATGTGCAATTCTTTCATCTTTGGTTCAAATAGTTAACTTTGCATTGTGTGGCACAGAACTGTTATTCCTCAATAATTATTTGTTGAGTAAATGAATGAATGATATACTTTTCAGAATGATTTTTTTTAAAGCTGCCATTTATGATGACATTACTCCATAATTACAACCATCAAGGCTGGCAATGTAATGACATTCCTTTAAGTTTATCTATTCTTTAAAATTTAACACCGATGGTCAATACATTGCCAAAGGAAGTTCTGGAGATAGAAGACTTTCAGGTGTTTTCTTTCAGTGTTTGAACAGTGCAGCCTTGAGGAGATGCTCTAGGTAAGTAAGATGAGAAATGTGGACAGTTTCACGTGGAAAGGAAACTGAAGTATGGCTTACATAATTCCTTAATTAGGAACCCCCTGATTAAGTCTCATTTTAGAAAAAAAAGCCAGTTGATAAATGGAACACACAAACTAGGACTTGAAATTTTCCTGTATGAACTTTCCTCAGGAGAGCTCAGTTTCCCTAACCGGAAACTTACATAGTCAAATGCTAAGTCATTTTTGGCACATTCATCCAAACACGTTCTCAGCACCTTCTGTGTGTTTTAGATAACGTGCTAGGTTGTAGGCACAAAGACAGAGGAACAAGCCAAAATTCTGTCCAGTAAAGGGAGACTAGATAGATCTTTCTAAAAAGTAACGTCTAGAGTACTCGGTTAAAAAGTGAGTGAAGGAGAGCTGAAGTCACCAACCAATTTCCAACAGAGTAGAAGTCATTACAAGATCCTGATTTCAGCAGGCTGATAAAGTGGTCAGGTGTGCCACATAAAAATCTAGCGATATTCTAGACATTTTGAGACAGACATAAGAAACGTGGGGAAATGCTGAAGGTCTGATTAAAAAAACTTTCTATCACTTCTTTAGGAAATCATTTTGGTGGCAGATACCCTGCTAAATTCAGTTTCGGGTGTATTAAAGTGCTATAGATCAGAGTTTGTTCAGTGATCATCACATATCACCATCACCCAGAGGAAAACCATCACTCTA
The DNA here is from genome assembly GCF_964374135.1 of Grampus griseus. Classification (NCBI taxonomy): domain Eukaryota; kingdom Metazoa; phylum Chordata; class Mammalia; order Artiodactyla; family Delphinidae; genus Grampus; species Grampus griseus. The sequence continues at coordinate 118,261,089 of NC_139018.1, read as the reverse complement.
TAAGGGGCAACCTTCCTAAGCAGTTGTCAAGCGCATAAAAACCAATAATGATTTTTGTGCCCACAGAAAACAATACAAATCCCCCAAATAAGCAAGTCTTTAAAGCAGTGCTGTCCAACAGAACTTTCTGTGATGACAGAAATGTTCTGTATCTCTGCATGTTGAATACAGTAGCTATTAGCCACATGTGGCTACTGAGCGCTTGAAATGTTGCTAGTCAGACTGAAGAACTGAATTTTTATTTACATTTCAATGAATTTAAATTTAAATAGCCAGATGTGGCTAGTGGCTACCATACTGTATACTGTAGCTCTAAAATCTATAATTAATTCTGTTATAAACAAAATAAAGTTTGCTTTACTTATGTTAAGGACAAGAAAAAAGGCAGCTGAATTAACCCTGGAGAGGAATCTCTAAGGTGAAAAACAAACGGATGGTTCGCATAAGTCGGTAGCTTTTCGTGGGAATGGCTGAATCACAACAGCTCTTGTTATACCATAGCAGAGAAAGGAAGCTGTCTCAAAGGTAGAGGTCTAACGGGAGATTCTGACATACGGTAATCAAGGCCTATTCCAATCCAGTTTTTTTTTTTTTTTTTGACTTATTAGTTTTCAGAACTATCTAAGAAATGTGGGAACTACAAAACAAATGCAAACCATGTCCCTTTGTTTCGCTAAAACTAGCAGACCTTGGGGGACTGGGTGTGTCGCAGTACTTCGCTGTTATTTGTTATGTCTCCTCTGGTCCCTGTTGGCCACCTTGGTGTCCTGTCTCCTCTATCATGTTTCACTCTCTCAGTCATCAGTTGTATAGGCAGTCCACAACTTTTTGGACTTGGATTTTGTTGCTCTGCTTATTCAACATTTCTAATAAACATTCAAAATTATTTCTGCTTTATGCTACATTTTCTGGCTAGCACATCAAACATATTGAAAAAAGAAAGCAACAGTATATTTTGGTGTAGAAATAAAGGAACTTCACAATTATTAAGCACTTCTATGTATCAAGTACTTCCTTTGCCATCAGCCCTACAAAGCAGATGCTACTATTCCCTCATGTCAGATGAGGAAACTGAAGCTCAGAGATGGTAAATAACTGACCCACAATCATGTAGGTGGGCAGTGATACAGCTGTCGTATAAACCTAAACTTGTCTGATCCCCCAAACCTACGTTTTTTTCCTACTATATAACACTGCTTCCTAAGCCCACTTCACAATGCAATTTTCAGAAATAAATTCCACAGCAAAAATTATGGTAACCCTTAACTTCCCTCCTTCAGTTTCTTCTATCAGTCCATCCGCCCTCTGACTCATTTTTTTAAAAAAAGAAGAAGAATTTAGGAAAGAAAATGAGAAAGAAATATGTAACTATACACCTAGACATAAATGAGTATATCCTAGAGATAGAAGACTTTACAACTAAAAATAGAAAAGTATACTGTTAGAGATAGAAGACTTTACACCTATAGATAGAGCAGTATACTCCTAGACATAGAAGACTTTACACCTACAGATAGAAAATTATACTTCTACAGATAGAACACTATACAGCTAGAGACAAAAGAGTGTACTCCTAGAGATAGAAGACATTATACCTAGAGATAGAAGATTATACTTCTAGAGACAGAAGACATTATACATAGAGATAGAAGATTATACTTCTAGAGATAGAAGACTATACACCAAGATAGAAGAGTATACTCGTAGACATAGAAGAATTTACACCTAGAAATAGAAAAGTATACTCCTAGACATAGAAGACTTTACATCTAAAGATAGAACTGTATACTCCTAGACATAGAAGACTTTACACGTAGAGATAGAAGAGTATACTTCTAGAGATAGAGGACTATACACACACACACAAAAAAAAATAAAATAAAAAATAATAAAAAAAAATAAAAAAAGAAGAAATTAGGAAAGAAAATGAAAAAGAAATATGTAACATGTGTTTGTGGAATGGTTCTAGAATATTTAAAAGGATCTGAAGCTATTATATTAGGTTTTGTTTCCTTTTGGTCTTAAAACACATTTTTTTTTTTTTAAAGCTACCAGGTCATTAAATTATAAGAAATTACTCCAAGGGATAGTTTAAAACTTCATGCAAATGATTTATTGAAAATATTAAAAAAGGTAAGTTCCAAATGCCACCTGAAATACTTGTTCCATTAGGAAAAATAACAACAAAACAAAAAATAACACCTATCAGTTTGTAGAACTGATGGAGCCAATCCTATCTATTATTCAGTTATTATTTTACTCACATAGTAAAACCTTTCCAAAGAAGCAACTAACCATGTATCATATCCTATGGAGTCAAGTTATCACCACTTAAGCACTTAAGGAAAGTTAGGCAACATTTTATGAGTATCACATACTTTTAAAAGTAAAGCAACAGGTAGAAAGAAAGCTATTTTTCTGATGGGGCATCTGTAACTTGGTATTTTTGTACTCTATCATAATCTTTTTAAAAAAAAGTCTTAAATTTTGTGTCTCAAAGTAGATGACTTAAAAAAAAAGGGGGAGACAGCTGCAGCCCTTCAGTATCTTCTAAGAATTTAGTGGTTGCAATCATTATAGTCTAGTAATATAGACCAACTGGGTTCCAATCTTGGTTCAGTTCTTACAGGTTCTGTGACTCTGGGCACGGCACTCTGATGTACTTTCCTCATCTGAAAAATGGGGATAATAATTCCTAAGGTTGTTGTGAGGATTAAATGAGTTAATATGTAAGGCACTTAGCGTATTCTTGAAAGCAATGCTCTATTTTTTTCTAACAATCTACATAACTGGGACGATAATAAGATAAAACAGTTAACTTTAACTGATGTGGGCAAATGGATATTTTTAAAGAAAAGATGCCATAAGATAACATACAATCAGTAAAAATTTGTATATATTTTACTGAGGATGTCATGAAAGAAATTTCAGTGCAGTAAGAATGTCTGAAATATAATTCCTGATATATATGCTATCTGAGGACATATACTAAATAAAAAAAAATAAAATTTTCATCTCATAATATGTCTCATAAAATGTAAAAGAATGGAAAAAGTTCAATAAACCACTTGACTATAAAATCTATTCCAACTGGAAAATGGTATCCAAGATGGTTGCTTGGGTAAACTGCAAGGGTTTACTCTCCCCTACCCACAAATCACAGAAGGCTTCAGGAACTTAGAATGGAAGTCTTCTCCTTATGGAATGTATTTTCAACTGCATGTGGGTTGTTATGATTGAGTTTCCCAAAAGGACATAGTAGAGGGCTTCCCTGGTGGCGCAGTGGTTGGGGGTCCGCCTGCCGATGCAGGGGACGCGGGTTCATGCCCCGGTCCGGGAGGATCCCGCGTGCCGCGGAGCAGCTGGGCCCGTGAGCCGTGGCCGCTGAGCCTGCGCTCCGCGGCGCAGTGGTGAAGGGCCCGCGTACCGCAAAAAAAAAAAAAAAGGACATAGTAGAGCATTTCTCCAATAGTTTTACCTAACCTTTTGGTCCTCTTAAGGATGCCCTTATTTCCAAGTACACTAGCTGATCATAGAATGATTTAGCCTTACAATAACCTGACAGAGGAAAAAGACAAAGAAAGGAGGTGAGACACTAGGTAGAAGAACGCTTTGATATTATATGCCACTGGTTTCCAGACAGATGTGAGAACTGGTCAGTGGTCCATAAGAATCTTACTAGGACTACGCATGTGGCAGTGCAGCTCATGCTACTCATCTCTCTCTTGACTTCATGGGAGAAGAGCACTAAGAAATCCTTGTCCAGCCCCAAGCTTTGCTTTTCAGAAGGAAACTCAGTGACCCTCAAGGGAGAGACAGATCAGAAGTCACTGGGCAGTCAAGGAAGAAGAGTGAAGATGATTTCAAAATTGAATAATCTTTGCATTAATAAGTACATTAGAGATAATTTAGTTCAACCCTCTGTGTAGTGCAGGATTCGCCTTCACAGCATCTCTGAGAGATGATTCCTCAGGCTCTGCCTAAACACCTCCAATAACTGGGATCTTCCCTCCTCAAATCTGCTAGCCCCAAGCCAGAAATCTGGGATATATTATAGATTCTTTTTTTTTTTTTTAACATCTTTATTGGAGTATAATTGCTTTACAATGGTGTGTTAGTTTCTGCTTTATAACAAAGTAAATCAGTTATACATATACATATGTTCCCATATCTCTTCCCTCTTGCATCTCCCTCCCCCCGACACTCCCTATTATTATAGATTCTTTACATCATTCATATCCAATTAATCACTGAGGTAATTTACCTGTCAAATCTCCCTTAAATCTGTTCACTGTTCCCCTTCCCCACTATCTTAGTTGAGGCCTTTCTTTCTCATCCCTTTATGTGGTTCTGCAATAGTATCCAACTACCAGATTTCCTGCTACCAAATAATTTGCCTCTAATTCATCCTCACAAGGCAGCCTGCAGTGGACGTTCTAAAACACAAATCTTTTTTTAGATTTTCTTTTTTTTGATGTGGACCATATTGAATTTATTACGATATTGCTTCTGTTTTATGTTTTGGTTTTTTGGTCGCGAGGCATGTGGGATCTTAGCTCCCTGACCGGGATCGAACCCACACCCCCTGCATTGGAAGGTGAAATCTTTTTTTCTTCTTTTAAATAAATTTATTTATTTATTTATGGCTGCATTGGGTCTTGGTTGCTGCTCGCGGGCTTTCTCTAGTTGCAGTGAGCGGGGGCTACTCTTAGTTGTGGTGCCTGGGCTTCTCATTGAGGTGGCTTCTCTTGTTGAGGAGCACGGGCTCTAGACGTGCAGGCTTCTGTAGTTGTGGCTCGTGGGCTCTAGAGCGCAGGCTCAGTAGTTGTGGCGCACCAGCTTAGTTGTTCTGCGGCATGTGGGATCTTCCCGGAACAGGCCTTGAACCCATGTCCCCTGCATTGGCAGGTGGATTCTTAACCACTGTGCCACCAGGGAGGTCCTGGAAGGCGAAGTCTTAACCACTGGACTTCCAGGGAAGTCCCTAAAACACAAATCTAATCATATCATACCTCTGCTTAAAACCCTTTACCCTTTAGTGGTTCACTACCACAAACAGCAAAAAAAATCCAAGGTTTTAGCCTGAAATGCATGATCTTGCCTAACTCTCCAGGGCACACCTCAGCAACACTAAATGGTTGTGTTATCCACACGTACCAAGCCGTTTTGCATCTCCATACTTTTTGCTCATGTGTTGCCTCTTCTTTGCTCATGTTGTTACTCTTCTTTCCCTCTGTCAACCAGCTAAATAAGTTCAGAAATTATCTCCAGGAAGGCATCTTTCTTCCTTCTTAAAAAAATTTTAATTTTATTTAATTAATTATTTGTGTGTGTGTGTGGCTGCATCGTGCGGCATGCGGGATCTTAGTTCCCTGACCAGGGATCGAACCCACACCCCCTGCAGCGGCAGCGCAGAGTCTTAACCACTGGACTGCCAGGGAAGTCCCCTGGAAGGCATCTTTTGACACCCTTCCCTGTGTAATATAAAAATATTCTGTGTGGGGAATTCCCTGGCAGTCCATTGGTTGGGACTCTGCGCTTTCACTGCTGCGGGCCCAGGTTCAATCCCTGGTCGGGGAACTAGGATCCCGCTAGCTGCATGGCATGGCCAAAAAAGCAAAACAAAAAAATTCCATGTGTACTCTCTATCACTGCACTCATATTATACTGAAATCATTAACTAGCTCATCTCTTTCCCTCCAGGTGAGTCTCTCAAGGCAGGGACATCTCTTTCCCTCCAGGTGAGTCTCTCAAGTCAGAATCCTAGCACATGGCACAGGACTCATGGTAACAGGTGTTTAATATATGCCTAGTACAAATTAAATACAGGACTTTTTCTGATGTGAGTTAAAATTTATAACTCCAATTTCCAACTTTTGTCCCATGGAACAATAAAAACCATCTTTCCAGGGAAATAAGCATTAGGCTGGTACATAAAAAGACAAACTTTAAATACTCTTTACCTGACATTTGCACTTACCTAAGTTGCTGTATGTTGCACTACAGGGATTCGGGTCCATAGGACCTGAAATGTCTCCCTTTTCCTCTTCCCTTTCCAGTTCAGGCAGCGGCAATGCCGATGTGACTGAAGTACAGCTCCCACCATCTTGCTTCACAACAGTGCTTGGATCCCGAGGAGAAAAATCCTCTGTCACTTCACGGGTCACGTGACTGAAACAAATCAGACCACCATCACACTGGCATTCAAAGGTTTTTGCTAAAATTTAGATTTGTGGAAGGCACATATTGCCATAAATGTAAATAACTGGCCCTATAGTCACAGCAATGGGTCATAAACCCCAACATACTTGTCTGAATATAAGGCAGTCTTTCATGCAGGCAGATACTTCTATCATATATATATTGGGATACGTGATACATACTTGATTCATACATATTGAGAATTCAGTTTGGTAGAGGAGCTATAGTAGGCTCAGAGGGAAGTTTGAGAATAACAGGTAAGGAGTGGAACTTTTTTTTAGGTAGTAGGGGTAGAGGGAACTGAATGCTTACCTTGTTAAAGAGTAATACACTAAAGTATTTAAGAAAGTATTTAGCATATTTACTCTATTTACCATACTATAGTACAGTCATCCCTTGGTATCTGAAGGGGGCCGGTTCTAGGACCACCCACAGGATACCAAAATCCACAGATGCTCAAGTCCCTTATATAAAATGGCATTTGCATATAACCTACACACATCCTCCCATATACTTTAAATCATCTCTAGATTACTTATAATACCCAATACAATGTAAATGCTATGTAAGCAGTTGCCGGTGCACTGCGAATTCAATTTTTGCTTTTTGGAACTTTCTGGAATTTCTTTTCCCCTAATATTTTTATTTATTTTTTTCTTTTTTTTCTTTTTCTTTTTTTTTTTTTTTTTGCGGTACGCGGGCCTCTCACTGTTGGGGCCTCTCCCTTGCGGAGCACAATCTCCGGACACGCAGGCTCATGGGCCATGGCTCATGGACCCAGCTGCTCCGCGGCATGTGGGATCTTCCCGGACCAGGGCATGAACCAGTGTCCCCTGCATCGGCAGGCAGACTCTCAACCACTGCGCCACCGGGGAAGCCCCCCTAATATTTTTAATCCATGGTTGGTTGAATCTGCAGATGTGGAACTCGCAAATAAAAAGGGTGAACTGTGCTATAATACTATAATAAATATGAAATACTTTACAGTATTTACTTTATTTAGTATATAATATTTACTACACACTAAAGTATTTACGAAACTATTTAGTAAAGGATCAGGAGTAAAGTTGAGATTTAAAAAAGGAAGTAAAGCAATTATTTTAGGTAAACTGAGGCCTGGAAGCCTTGTTGCTAGGAGCACAGTGAAGCATCAACCTTTGGCCTGTATGCATGCAGCAGGCAAGGCAAATGGAAAAGAAAGTTCTAACCTCTAGTTAATCCCATCTATTAAAATGAATCTGAAGCATCCCACTGGCCACATACCAGAGGATGGTCATCCATAGTGCTTTGTGTTTCCCGAACTTGTTTCACTGCTGCCTGCTCATTTGCTTATAGCTATCTCTTCCAGTCTTCCCCACATCCCACTCTGCCTGAACTTCCAATTCTGTTGCTATAGAGTACAAGGGGGTGTAATGATTATTAAATGTTGGTGGAGAAAACCGGCCTAGTTAGAAAATCTCATTGGGCTGGTTCAATGAAACAAATTCAAAATCAAGCACCTTTAATGGTTTCTGGGTCTACTAAAAGTATTCCTAGACTGTCACACACTCACCAGCTAGCTCTTCTTCCTGTTTTTTGTTTTGTTTTGTTTTAATGGGCAAAGAGGAAGAATGAAAGGAAACATCTTATATACTGTGACATGTTATTTCTGGATTTTCAAATGGCAGTGAGTCATGGTGACATTTACAAGTTTCTTTAAAAGAGGTACTTTGTTTGATCATGTGTCAGCAGAACATATATCACCTGTGGATTTGAGGGAGTAGATCTGAAGGAGGAGTACTTTCTTATCAATTTTTCATTATGGAAATTATGCATGTGCCAGAACAGAAAAATAAGCCTTGAAGTCTGCTGGATACACAACTTCAAAAATATTCTTTCAAAGCTGGCAGAGCCAGAGGTCTCTCTATACTGAGAGTAAGCAATGAGTGGGAGGTACCATTATGGAATCTGGCTTTTGGGGATAGGGTGAGGTGGGAAGGGATCAGTTCACTAGCAGTCAGCAGGGTGGTTTATGTAAAGGAGGCCTCACATGCTAAAGCATGCTGACTCTTCTTAATGGGCCGCCTTAGGTTATCAACCCAAAACAAAGCTAGTTTCTCATAATATGGAACATCATAAATTCAAGGTAACAAGGGGCTCTACTTCCACGCGTTAGCGAAGAAAGCAAAGTGACACTTCTGAGACCCTCTTAGACGCCACTTAGTGTCACTGAGAAGTTATCAACGTGCTTCAGGAGAGGGAAAATGATCTTTGCTGGGCAAAAGTTAATTTAAGCCATTTTAAATTTCAAAGCAATAAATATAGTGATTAAAAAACATCATCCCCCTTTGACAGGAAAAACATTAAACCTCCAGACGCTCTCTTCTTATTCTCGAGTCAACTTGAGAGGTTTCTAAAAAGGTGTTTTTAGGCTCCTAATCTCTGCAGCCTTGCTCTTGCCTTTTCTCTTACTTCCCCCAATCTCATCGTTATTACTAAAAGGAAGCTCTCTTTTCCATTTGTCAAAAATGATTGGTGAAGGCGGGTTCAGAAACCATGACTCCACCCTTGCTTGTCTGTTTTCCTCCCAGGGAATGGGCTATTTATATTAAGCCTATTGTAAAAACTACAAGAAAGAGTTGCTGCTATTAACCAGTGAGGAATTCCCTGGGCCTGTTCCCACATACATGAAACATAGCTCTGTACTCTTAAGGGGTTCTCAAAACAAAATATGGATGCTAAAAAGCAAGAAATATTAAAGACTCACCCACTGTACTCACTCATACAATTCCCCATTAAAGGAAATTCTACAGGGCCTTCTTCAGTCTGTTAATCATGTTCTGAAGCTCTGATGAACCATAGCTCCCACTGAGTTCCGGAGGACTACAAGTCGGGCAAGATATAAGAGGCTCGAATCCTGCACCTTAATATAACCCACTGCACCTTGACCTTTACCTGAGGGGTTTGGTCTGGGAAATGAGCCAAATTACCTTTGGGAAACTAAGCAAAGTGAAAGCTAGTTTTATTAACTCTTTGAGGACCAGGGCAGCACAACCTATATTCTCTACAAAGGTCAGTTTTCACAAGCACATTTTAAATAAGTGCACTGGTATATTAAATCACCAGTTAAAACAATTGTCATCTATGAAGAACTATGCAAAAGAGTTGATGAAAGTTAAATCACATGGATTTGCAAATGGATACTAAGATGTTTAACCTGCATTTACAGTGACAGCAGTGTCTAAAAGGAAGAACTTTAAAAATGCATCAATGATATGTCATGTCGATGCTTGAGGGAAGAAAAGCTCTTTGTATGATTAAAATGGTAAAAGAGAGAGGAAAGGGGAAAGGAAGAGGTTTTGAGAGTTCAAGCTTAGATGTGGTAACATGCTGTGACTAAAAAATGAAAAAGAATCAAGAACAGCATCAGAGAAGGTGATTCAGTCACTATGAATAAACAAATTGTCCAGGAAGAAAAAAGGAAGTAAAATCCTATAATTAATTTATCTTAGGCATATTAATTTTATAAGGGAATATAATTTTTGACCATTGACTTTTTTAATGTTTCATATTTAGATATAAAATCAGAAAACCCTCCCAAATAGTAATATGACGCTTTCCAAATACAGGCTTTATCTCCTAACAAAGTGGTTCACCACTGACCTTTCATTGGGAAATGTTTGATGTAATGGAGAAAACACCAAAACAGGAATCAGAGAAGCCAGATTCTGTTTCCCTATTACTTTGATCTTCTGTACAAACTAGATGACAACATCAGGAGGGAGTTAAAGGAGAAAATGAAATGTCCCCCATTTCGCCCATGAGATAGATGGTTAAAAAAAAAATTCTTTAAAATGAAATTACAAGAAATCTACTAGGATTTCTAATACAATATATCTTAGCACATGTCTTGAAGTAGCAAATAATGATGAAGGTAATGATTTTTTTCAGGATAAGTACAAGTTGATATTCATTATTATAAAACAGAACTGTTAACTGATAAATGGCCCACAGAGAGGAAGTTATGGCTTTTCTATTCCTGCTATTTAAATTCATGTTGAAACAATCCCTAGTTCTGTAATGCAATGTAGGATATCTGTAGTAACTATGGCACTGACATCTAGGTCCTTGATCATCAGGCTGGGTCAAACCCTGACTTTGTCTCTCTTTTCCTGACCCTCAGCATTTGTTCTACTTTCAGAATGGGAGATAGCACGCATTTCTTTTTACCTCAAACTCTTTGACCAATGTTTCATTAATGACCAGTTTTTAATTGAGATTTGGTAATGCCTGACCTGACACAAAAAAAATCACGTCACTATCTCCACAAAGACACATCTCATTTTCTGAACATGGAGGATGAACTTAAGGTATTCAAAGGAAATGGTAACATTGTTACAGATTTGTCTGTAATACAAATGAAGCCCTTGGTAAGTTTATATCTCAACAGTCTGCAATAGTCATACATAATTCAAAGCCGCAGAAGCAATCTGCGGGAAGCTCACTTGGCTTACCCAGGTAGTAGGATTAATCATTACACCATCAAATGAAATAATCCTTTTTTTTTCCCCCTGGCAAATTCATTCAAGACAGATTTTGGTAGAAATTCTGTTAATGTCTGAGTATACTTTTTAAAAAGGCAAATCAAATGCCACATTAGAAAGGATTAAAGGCCTTTATGTATCCAAGTATTTCCACAATTTCAGTTCAACTTTTTCTTCAAATTCAACCACCTTCATTCAGCTTCAGAAGGGACAGTAAATGAAATCAGGCTTCTATAGAGACCATCTGCCTCTTGGGGCAAATGGTATCCTAAATTCTCATTTGCCAGCTCTCTTCAGCAGCTGCATCTGTCTTTAGTTGTCCAGGTCAGCCAATAAGCAAATGCGTGATTTTTAAAACCTCCTTTTACCCCTAAAGATCAGATCAAAGCAATCAGAAACAGCATTTCATGGTTTTATTACTGGTTTCCAAAGCTGCTTATTTCTGGAGTTGCTGGGGATGATGGACCTTTGCAGAAACGGGATGTGAATCAACACGAGGAGGAAAGATCAAAGTTATCGAATCCCACACTGTTTATTTACTGAAAGGGGGAAAAACTCCATTTCCTTCTGTCTCCCTACCTCTAGGACCTCCCACCAATATGACATTTCTTAATCCTATCTTAGTTTCCAGGTCATCTACTTGATTTCGCTACACTTTCCAATTACTGGCATTCTCAGGTAGAAAAGTGTTGTGTCCATTGATCACTATCTTAGTGTCTCCAATTTTCCACTAAGCCTTCTGTCGTCTTTAACTGAAAACTTCAAACTTCTTATCCTGGACTGAGATTAACCTTTAACTGAGATCTGATGAGTTCTTGCTAATACGTCTAACATAGTCTGGTCAGACAAAGGTAGCTCTTCCTGGTGTGAATGAAGTGGCTAGGTCTTGGGATAGGGAAGACTGGCAGCCATGTGCAAGGTCTTGAATAGACTAATTTCCAGACACTGCACAGTTTCAATTTTTTTTTCTTTAACAAATGTGTTTTTTTTTCTTTAACAAATTTTTTCTTTAGCAAATTACAAGTGTCTTCAAGGCACTAGACTGCAAGACAGCAAAGTAGATAAAAACACAGGCCACTGTAAATCACTGTCACCTTCATAATACTAAGAAAAATTACAGTTTTAAAATCCTATGAAATAAAAATTCAGAATGGCATCTGTACAAATTAACAGAAAAGATAAATTAATCTTGGAAAAGAGCAACAAAATAGGGCTGCTTTTCTCAATAACAGAGGTGTGGAAGGAGATTCTCAGCGTCACCATTTGGCCTTAGCTCACTTCTAAAGAATGGGGTCAGATATTGATGTTTACTTCCTGGAAAGGCAAGTATGAGAAGAAACTATCAACAGGCCTCTCTAACAGGACTAACCTAAGGACGATATGGAACAGTCATTTTCGGGTCCTGGACTTTTCCCGCATGCCCAGAAGCTCTGGAGAAGTGAGTCACTGCACCTTTCCCCAATGTCCTCTTATCTCCCTCAACTGCCCGTTTGCCCTTTGAGTCGGGGAAGCGAGATGATTATGTATACTAAACTCTCCAGAACATGGCACGCTCGCTGAAGGAATGGATATAGGGAGGGAACAGGAACAAACACTGCTCAGAACCTATTCCTACTCTACGCTGCACAAGCTGCACACTATTCTGTTTAACTCACAAAAACACCTCAAGAGGTAAAGGCGATTATTCTCACTTTACAGATGGGGAAACCAAGACTGAAAAAAGTGAAATGAATTGTCTAAGGTTATGGGTGTACTTAGGTGACAGAGTCAGGATCTGAATTCAATACTATGCAACTCTAACATCCGTATTCTTTCCACCACACTGATACCATTAGGTAAGCCTGGTGCATTGTAAAGATTCAAGAATAAATGCTTGATTATGAAGATGAAGAAGTAAAAGTGTTTTGAAAAGAAAAAAGCTATTATTGAAATGTGGGGTATTAATGATTACAGATGGATTCTTTTGAAAAATTCTAAACAAAGTCATTGTTTACATTGCAAAAGGATTTCTTTACATGGGAACTGCTCTGGTATAGAAAGACTGTGTTTATAGATGTTTGGCTTCCTAATAATAATCACCACCACTACCTCCACATCTGCTGACTGCTAGGTACTGTGTGCTTAAATATATATCTCCTAACAATAACACTCTGAGTAAGGGTTGTTATTCCCATAATAGCAAATGATAATAGTAGCCAAAACTTACACAGTGCTTATTATGTCCCTGTTCTAAGCCATGTCTCTCAACAGTGGCACTACTGACATTTTGGACCAGATAATTGTCGTGGAGGGCCTTCCTGTGCGTAGTAGAATCACACTAACATCTCTTACCTTCTATCCAATAGGTGTTGGAATTACTCTCTGCTTCCCCAGTTGTGACAACCAAATAGTCTCCAGACATTGCCAAATATACCCTAGGGGTATAAAAATCCCTTCCCCTCCCCTCCTGTTTAACACTTAACATTAATTCTTTTAAGTCATACAAGGTTATTATCTCTGTTTTACAAATGAAGAAATATTAAGCCCAGAGTGGTTAAGTTATTTGCCTCAGGTAACACAGCTAATACCTGGTGGAGCTGAGATTCAAACCCAGCACTTCAGCTCTAGTCTGTGCTCTAAACAGATACATTATTCTGTCTCTCAGTTTATAGATGAGGAAACTAAGAAGCAGAGCTCAAGAAACTTGTCCCAGATGACACAGCTAATAAGTGGTGAAAGCAGGATTCAAATCCAGTTCTGAGTGACTTCAAAGCCTATGTTCTAATATATTATGCCAATTGTTATCAGACTTTAACATGTCTAAGAGTTACCTTGTTAAAGATGCAGATTTGCGGCCCTCACCCCCAGGGGTTGATTCTACAGCTCTGTGGTATGATCCAGGGATCTGCATTTATATAAACACCCCAGGTGATTCTGATGCAGTTGTTCCTAGGGCCACAATTTGAGAAACTATTTTTTACTGCCTCTCTCTCTGCAGAGAGAAGAGGGAAATTAAGTATAAAAGGAGTAAAGTATAAGAAGTGAGGAAGAAAATTTTAAGTGAAGGAGCATCATTGCTCAGAAGCAATATGGCTGAACAGGGGAAATAAAATAATTTAAGTAGTCACAGATAAGAGATTCATAATGGGCTATTAAAAAAGGGAGGGAGTGCTTTGGGACCAATCCTTACCTTCTGAGGTTTATTCTTAGAATACAATTATACAAACTTACAAAATGTTAGGAAATGAGGATATGGCCTAGTATGACATTTATGATTTTTATTAGAAGGCCTGGCTGGATGAAGACCACTCTGAAAATAGGAAATGGCAACTGTGACACCAGCAATAAGTCTTCCAACGTGCAGTACTATCCCAGTTCTTTGTATCAACAGAGGACAGAGGTGAACACAAAAGGCAGGCCCCTATGATGAAAAAGCTGCTCCAAGACAGACCACAGCACCGGTACCTTCTACCCACCCTACCAGGGGACTCTTCTTAAAATCTCTCTTTTGTTCTGCTGTTCCTCTGTTCTATATCAGCCATTGATCCTTGTGACCTGTTGAGGTCAGGTCCAGACTACGTGTAGGACTTCAAAGCCCTTCACCATGAGGCTGCAACATATGTTTTTATCTTTATTCCAGACTTTCTGAGACACAATCCTTCAGCTCCAGACAATGTATTTACATAACTCCCTGTCCCTTGGACACACCATATTCTACATTTCTGCTGTACCTACTTTCCCTTCCTAGAGTTGCCTCCCTTCTTCTTTCCATCTATTCCAAACTCAGCCAGTCATTAAAGACTATTCAAATCTCACATTACCCATGATGTCTTACTGTCCATGGGGAATCTTCCTTCTCTGAACACCCATGGCAGATGTTATAGACTGTTTGTGTCCCCTTCAGATTCATATGTGGAAACTCTAACCCCCAGTGTGGCTGTAGTTGGAGATGGGGCCTCTAAGGAAATAATATTAAATGAGGTCATAAGGATGGGGCCCTGTCAGACAGGATTTGTGTCCTTTTAAGAAAAGGCACCAGAGAGCGTGGTTTCTCTCTCTGTACACATTATGGAGGAAAGTGAGGACATAATGAGAAAGTGGCCATCGAGTCAGAAAGAGAGCCCTCACCAGAAACCAAATCAGCTGGAAACTTAATCTTGGACTTTTGGCCTCCAGACTGTGAGAAAATAAATTTCTGCTGTTTAAGCCATATGTCTGTGGTATTTTGTTATGGAGCCCAAGCTAAGGCAGCAGGGACTGAGGATCACAGAAAGCACTCAGTAAATGGGTGTTGAATAAATCAAATCAGGTGGGATCTGGGCAGCAAGGCACTAGAAAGTAGTACCAGGATCTGTATCTACATTCCTCCCAGCAAAATTTCTGCCTATATCACGATGGAGAATGGAATAGGGACAGGTTCCAATGTGGAGCATCCAAAGAGGGGTTCCTCTCCCCAACTAGGAAGTCAGAGGAACAGAACATCTTCTCTGATGCAGAGTGGAGCTTCATGTGCCAGCAGCACAGAAAGGCCAACGGCTGAATCTTGAGGCTGTTTCTCTCTATGATAACTAGGAGTTGGTGTGGGGAGCGGATCAGTGTGCACTGCTATCATCACTTTGCTCTTTTCAGGCAAGCCTTTCTCCCTGCTATTAACAAATCACCATTATAGAGGTACCATATGAGGATAAACTGCTTGTCCTGGGTTAAACCTTTAAATATCACCTGATGACTCTAATCAATATTCTACTGCAGTTATATTAAATAATCACTGACTGAAACTGTGGCCTAGAGGTTTGAATAAAGGCCTAGAAATTAGAAACTCAAATTTAATCCCAGCTCTGCCACCGATGCTACTCTGTCCATGTCTCCCATTATTCATCTATAAAATGGGTGTAGCGACATTTACAGGAGTATGTATTAACTAGGAATTTCACATAAAGTGCTTCGAAGAGAGTGAACAACTGTGCCAATGTTGAGTACTTTAAGAGTGCTCGACAGGTCAATGAATCAGTATGCATCACTGTGGCCCTTAGTGGTCACAGACATGCCTTCTTGAACTTAGGCTGCCTTTATAAAAGACATGGTAGATACCAACAGACTCAATGACCACCAAAAGAGTGCAACAAAAATTACTAACAGGCCAAACATCTCTAAAGTCAGAGTCTGGCTCTGACACCTACTTGCAGAGTGGCCCTGGGACTGTCGATGAGCCTCTCTGTTTCTCAATTTCCTATAATAGGAAGAATGCACCGTCAGAGATACTGGGACAACTGAGGTAACGTGAATGAAAATTACAAATTATATAATAAGATACAGGTATTTAATTTCAGATTCATTAGGTGAACAAAGAAACAAAACGGACCAAATAAGTAGAGGAATTCTCAGTTTGATTCTTTACTTTGTAATACATTCATTATGAGACTCTAAACAAGTCAGTTTACTTCTCTGGATTTTTAATCACCTCCCCAAAGAGAAAGGAACATAAAGCTATCTGAAGACCACCCCATAACCATTCTGCATCATTTTGTGATTACAATAAAGTGAGGTATTTATCAGTTTTCTCTAAAAGAGGATTATTTAAAAATTCAATAGTAAGGACTTTATGAACTCATCTAAGCTTTAGGAACAATATGTCAGCAAACGTAGATGTGCTGATAGTCTAGAAGTTTCTTTAGAGCAAAGAACATATGATCAGAAGAACGAGCTGCTACTTTCAGCTTCTGTCTCCAATTTTTTTCTTTATGAGAAATAGGAATTTGATCTTCAAGGCCAGTTTGGTCTGAAAAGATGACTTTGATAGGTTGTCTTAGCAAAGAGTAGAGATAATACAAATTAAGATATAACTGGAGCACATCTGAAACTAATATAACATTGTAAATCAACTATACTTCAATTAAAAAAAGTGTTCTTAAAAAATTTTTTTAAAAAAGATTGTACATACCAAAAAAAAAAAAAAAAGATGTATAACTGGAGCATAAACATAAAAAAAAAAATTCTAGCTGAACTTTCCAGAGAGAAGAACATCACATTGTACCATAATCTAAGAAGTATTTGGACTTTCTTTTCCCATACTCTGTGTGCATACACACATGTATATAAAGAGACTCAGACTCTGGTTATTTTAGTGAGTAGCAAACCTGACTAGTGTTTGACCAGAATGGCTACAGGCCACTAGCATGCCTGATGACTACAGACAAATCAGATATTATAACTTAGTCCAGGGGTCAGCAAACTTTTCTATGAAGAGTCAGATAGTAAATATTTTAGGCTTTACAGGCCATATGGTGTCTATTGCAACTATTCAACCCTGCTGTTATGGTGCAAAAGCAGCTGTAGATAACATGTAAAAAAAAAATGAGTGTGGCTGTTTTCTGGTAAAACTTCATTTATAGAAACAGGTGAAAGGTCAGATTTGGCCCACAGGTCACAGTTTGCCAATCCCTGGTCTATACCCCTGAACCTTGGAGTGGATTAGAGGGACTCCGAGGATTGACTCCTGGATTATTTAGGAATATAGCTGAGTTCTAAGGACCCTAAGAAGATCAAAATGGTCTTGGAAGGGTATAAGAAGGCTTATACAGATGACTAGCATTCCTAAGGGAGCAAAGGTGTGCCAAATCTAATCTGCGTGTCCAGAACAGAAGTTGGCTGAGGTTTGGACAGCAGTGTAAGGCATAGCTGGATTCCTGAAATGGTTCTGGGAGTCCTAAAGAAACTGGACTTATATGGTATCCAGGATGGATACATGGTAGGGGTCTTTGCTAATTAGGAACATGATGTTCAGGGATGGTGGAGCTAGAAAGGTTAGTCAAAGGTCAAGAGGCCATTCAGGGGGCAAATGATATCCTTAACTTCGGCTGAGAGTGTTATAGTTATTTTAGGCGAGTTACAGTGATTTTCTTAGTTATTGACTATTTTTCTAATTGATTAGAAAGAAAATTTTTGAGCTAAAATTTTTTTGTTTTTCTTTTATGGGCTGTGCTGTGCAGCATGCGGGATCTTAGTTCCTGACCAGGGATTGAACCCGTGCCCCCTGCAGGGGAAGCATGGAGTCTTAACCCTTAGTTAGACATGGAGTCTTAGTCTCTTGAGCTAAATTTTTAAGTACATGTATGTGACTGGCAATAGATATTGCCTACCAATTATGAAATAAATACGATTTTAGTCAATAATCAAGAATTTACCACCAGTTTACTGAAAAGACTACTAAAAGGGTATATACTTTGGGAAGAAGTAAATTGAATCCAGAAGGGAAGAATGAAATAAAGATGGAATAGTTTTAAAAAAAGTGATAAACATGTGATTAAATCTAAAATTAAAAAAGATGATGCAATGTGATGGGGAGTGACTGAGAGTGGGGGGAGTTTCTTATGATTGGGTAGCCAGTGAAGAATCTTCTGAGGGAGTGACATTTAAATCGAGAGCTGAATGACAAGGAGCCAGCCATGCAAAGATCTGAAAGAAGCATACCAAACAGAGTGAACAGCTGATATAAAGGGATTAGGCCTGGCACTTTGAAGAACAGAAAGAAAACTCCTATTGTGAGAAGTTTATGAGCAAGGTGGTGAGCAGGAGACAGGTTATATTGGTAGTTAGAGGTCAGATTGTATAGGGACTTCCTTCACTGTGTTGAAACAATGGGATCTGCATTTTAGAAAGAGTACAAGACTGTTCCAGAGAGACTAGATTAGAAGGGGCGAGAGATTAGGCAGGGAGATCAATTAGGAAAACACTTTATGATATTTTGGGCGTAGGGGATGAAGGGAAGAGAAAAATCAAAGATGACTCCTGGGCTTCCCTGGTGGCACAGTGGTTGAGAGTCCGCCTGCTGATGCAGGAGCCACTGGTTCGTGCCCCGGTCCGGGAAGATCCCACATGCCGCGGAGTGGCTAGGCCCGTGGGCCATGGCCGAGGAGCCTGCGCGTCCGGAGCCTGTGCTCTGCAACGGGAGAGGCCACAAAAGTGAGAGAGAGGCCCGCGTACCGCAAAGAAAAAAAAAAAAAAAGATGACTCCTAGTTTTCTAATCCGAGCGACTAGATGGATGGTGGGACCATTTATCAAGGGAAGGCTTGGGATTGAATAAATTTGTAGGGAAAAATAAAGAGTTATGTTTTGAACACGTTTCATCTGAGATGTCCAGTTGATGTTTAAGTGGAGATATCAAGTGGATAAGTTATATGTGAATCATGGGGGAAAGAGATCAGGATTGGAGATATAACAGTTGACTTCTTTACAAATTATGCTTAGGACATCAGAATTTAAGATAATCCTTGCTTAATGTTTCCCCCCTGCATGCTATTCTTAGAACAGCTAAGTGCTCTTTCTTAAATATAAAACCAGTCATATCTCCAAACTGAAGAAGGCCCTATATATGTGACCTCTGTCTACCTGATTAATCTTACTTACCCTCTTGCTCATGTACCTCTGGTTATTCAGGCTTGCTTTCTTCCTGAGTGCCTTGTTTAAAATGTTGACCATGGAATTGTTACCACCTTTTAATGGGGGACCACCTTTTAATCCCAAATCTATTTACTTCTCTCCATCTCTGCTTCTACCACTTTTAATGGAGACTAGCTTAAAATAGTTCCTTTTATTTACTTTCTTTAAAAAAAATTGTTTTTTTATTTTTGGCCACAACGCACGGCTTGTGAGACCTTAGTTCCCTGACCAGGGATTGAATCCGGGCCCTCAGCAGTGACAGCGCAGAGTCCTAACCACTGGACTGCCAGGGAATTCTTCTCTTTTTTTTTGACTGGTATCCCTGTCACCAATATTTTGCCCTTCCAGTTCATTTTTAATACTTCTGCCAGTAGAGATTTTATTTAAAAAAGAAAATCACACTACTTTCATCCTTAAAAACTGTTTCTGCTACAAAATTTATAACATAAAGGGCCAAACATTTCAATGTAGCATGCAAGGCTCTTCAGTTTTTCTCAGCAGTTCTCAAACTTTTTCTCTTAAAAATTATTGAGAACTGTAAGGGCTCTTGCTTATGTGGATTATATCTATTGACATTTATTATATTTGAAATTAAAACTGAAAAATTAAAAAATAATTCATTAAAAAATAGTAAACACTTTAAATATTAACCAAAATAATATTTTTTTTCAAATCTCTTTAATATCTGGCTTAATAGAAGACAGCTGAATGCTCATATGTGCCTCTGCATTTGATCTGCTGTGATATGTTGCTTTGGTTAAAGTATATGAAAAAGATCTGGTCTCATCCACATACGTAGGTGGGAAAGGTAGTATTTATAGTCTTCTAGGTAATCGTGGATATTCTTCTTTGGTACTACATCAGAACTTGGCAAGTGGTAGTTTCTTAAAAGTTACTTGCAATATGGAATCTAAAACCATACCAATGAACTTTTTGTACTCAGTTACATTAAATCCCTTGGTCTAACTTGCAGTTTCAATGGATCTTTTACTCATGCATAATTCTGTCACATCCTGCATTGGGTCATTTGGAAATAACCGGTTCACTGAGTTATGTGGATCTTCCAAATGTTGACACATTTCATTATATAATTTTAACAATCTTTTTTGCTAATGCCACCACCAATCTCATCAGAAAAAATGTTTAAGTATTAGGAAGCTGTCACGGTAGCAGATACAAGTTTGCAAAAGTTCTTATTTTGCTTGAAAGCGTGAATTTTATTATTGACAACAAATACTGTCCGTTGTTTTCCTTGAAGTAATAGGCTCACTATGTTCATTAAGAAAATATCTGCCAAACACCCAGGTCTGTATAACCACAGCTGGTCTGCCCCTTGTTCTTTCAAGGTGGTCCATGGAAAAGGTGCTGGTTCAGCTTTGTAATTCAAATTTTGAAACTCAAACTATTTTACAAGCGTTTTTCCTTGAGACAGCCATACTTTGGTATGCAGCGTAAGTACTCCCTGTGTACTTCTCATTTTAGCACACAGAATTTTTAAACAGACATATATTCAAGGGTTGAGATTTAATAAAATTTAGTACTTTATCAAGGACATTCATAAGTGAAACTGGTGTTTGTTTTTTAAAGCTACTAGTACCATATGGTGCCATGGTTCTGATTTGTGCAGGTGTAAGTAGTTTTACCCATTATTGTTTTTGCATCATCAGTGCAAATGTCAACACAGTGAAAAAGACAAATAATGTCTTAGTATTATAACGAAAATGGTGACTTTTACATGGTCACTATTTGACCTTGCATGGACCACATTTGAAGAACCACTGGTCTATTCATTATCCTTTTCCAGTCACCGGTCCTGCTTCTGTTTGTCATCATCATCTATGACTGCATATATTCTTCCTTTTGCCTACAGTGTCTTCCTCAGCCTGCTGGCAAAATCTTATTTGTCTTTTAAGATCTGGTTTGTATTTCATCTCTGAGAAGCTGATTTCATGTCTTTTTTTCTTTCTTTTTTTTTTTTTTTTTTTGCGGTGCGCGGGCCCCTCACTGTTGTGGCCTCTCCCGTTGCGGAGCACAGGCTCCGGACACGCAGGCTCAGCGACCATGGCTCACGGGCCCAGCCGCTCCACGGCATGTGGGATCTTCCCGGACCGGGGCACGAACCCGTGTCCCCTGCATCGGCAGGCGGACTCTCAACCACTGCGCCACCAGGGAGGCCCTGATTTCATGTCTTTTAAGCTGATTTAATCCTTCTGATTTTTGCGCTTCTGTGCCACTCTGAACATACGTTGTTTTAGCATTTATCACATTGAGGGCAGAGGGGTTAGTATCATTTTCAAGCACCCACTATGTGCCAGACCCTGTGCTAAGTCTTTTACATATTTTCTTATTATATCCTCAATCAATTCTATGTGATAGGTATCATTACAGCCACTGTACACTGAAGGACCAGATAGATAGCTGAAGCTGAAGTCAAACCCAAGCCCACTATTTCGGCAGTGTGGTAATCTTTCCCCCTATTTATCCCTATGGCACATATACAGCACAGTTAAGATATTCCATTTATGTCACCTGAACAGGCAAATAAATGAACTTCGTAACAATCTCATCTCATAATGCAAGACTCTACAAAGTCCCTCATCTTTCAGAGCCTAGAGTTTGGCCTTCAGTAGAGTATTTTTCATTCCTTATATACCATTTAGATTTGGAATCTTCATTTACTTATAGAAAAACTGGCATTTTCATATCTTCCAGCAATGTGTTCCCAGCCGTGGGATGGTAATTTAATGATTACACTGCCATCAAGCTGGAAACATAAATGTTGACATTTGACAGTAATGTTTTTCCTCTCAAAGATGCTTCAAGTAAATACTAATGGTGTATCCAAGTAAATGAAGTAACTGTTGGAAAAGCAAATGGTGTATATTTTTCAACATGAGTATTCAAGTTTTAAAAAGTTAAAAAAAAAACCTATTTGATGCTAATACCTCTTTTTCTACTTAGTCTGGGACCTTATGAAATGTGAAAATTCCAGTGTGCCTCTACAAAAAGCTTAACACCTCAAATTTGCTTTACTTAGACTACAGTACATTATGTTAAGAATGGTGGGAAGACCAGTGGTTCTCAAAGTGTGGCCCCAGGATTAGCAACAGCATCATCACCTGGAAACTTGTTAGAAAGGACCCAACTCAGACCAACTGAATCAAAAACTCTGGGGGCAGGGCCCAGCAATTTGTGTTTTAATAGCCCTCCATTTATTGTGATGCATGGTTAAATCTGACAACCAATGGGGCAAATGTGCTGCATCATTTGGATAGATGGATGTTACCTATAAAGAACTAATAAATGTTGGAAGATACGATTGGCCCATATACAAGCAAATCTGTGAAAATATAAGCTGTATAGTAAGAGGTCTGCCATACCGAGGACCCAGGCTATCCTCAAGCCTATATACAGTGGCACGCAGCCAAAGTAGAGAAATCTCACTCCACGGAGGAGAAGCCAAATTATTCCTTGACCCTGCCTTCCAGGATGCGGATAAACACACCACAGCCATACTGAATGAGGAGTAAAGCCATTTGTTGATCTGCAAGAACTATCTGCCATTCCGTCATAGGTGACTCCAACCATGTGCTGTTTAAATTGCTTCTTTTCTACATAAAACAGCAACCTGCGATACATGTGTTTTATTACTACTACTTTCAACTACCAATGACAAGCCTATTCTACCCAGAAATATATTCCACTATTCTACTTGCTTTGTTATTACATGGATTTAAGGAAAATAGGGACTTGTTAGCATTTTGACTAGTTGGGGGTATGTAAAAAGCTTATTTTAGTAAAGAATATATATAAAACTTCCTGGCATTTTGCTAGAAAAAGTGAAGGCATTAAGTGTTCATTTTTATTTACACTTTTCTAAAGAAAAGCTGGTGAGAGAATCTGCTCTGAATCAGAGTTTTCTGTCTTTGCTGGGAGGAAGCCAGGCCTGGTAGAGAAAGCTCACTGTAAATCAAGAGGGAGGAAGACTCAGAATCAGATGAATGGACTACTCAGGGTATATCTTTGCTAAGAACAGAAAGGACAGGTGATATAAGGAAATCATCCCATTTGTTAATACAAACTTGGATAACAGTTCCTTGTTTTTATTGCCAGTACATTAATTTTGATTAAAATACAAATGAGAAAGAAAAAACTTAGGCTTCCTAAACATCAATGTTTATGTGAATGATTACAAGTGAAAATATAAAAATTTTGTTTGATTTTATGTTCATTAACAATGCAACATTATAGGAAGAATACCAGTTTTACAGTGAGACAGATCAAGGTTTGAATTCTCCCTCTGACAATTACTAACTGTGTGAATCTGGCCAATTCTAATTTCTCTAATTTTCAGTTTGTAGGGCTGTTACAAGGATTTGAGATAAATATTTGGGATGTGCCTTATACAGGCTAGGTGATCAATAAACAGTTATTCAAGTATTAAAGAAAACTGATGCTTAGAGAACTGGTGTGGGTGTACAATTTGCCTAGTTGGATCGAGAATTATATCACTGGGTCTCAATGTCAGTAACCAACTTCTCTTATTTCACCTACATGTTAAAAAAATATAAACTGCTTGCCCTTTCCCCCACCTTTCCACAACATATGAAATAAGGACAGAAAGAGACAGAAATTAAAAAAACAAATATTCCCTTAAAAAAAATAATGGAGATAGAGATAACACCTTGGTGAAAGCCAAAAAAAAAAAAAAAAAGCTTAAGAGCTTGATTTCATTTATAGTGAAGGAAAGAACAGTATCACCATTTATTCATTTGATCCTGTTTCTTCCTCACACTATCATAGCAGTTCAAAGCAACAAATTATTTATTGCTCTTAAAGTATTATGGATTTGCTTTTCTTTTAAAGCCCCTCTGCATTTATCAGAATGCAGCAGGCTACTTTAGCTAAAGATCCAGGGCCATAAACCTTGTTCAGTGCAATAAGATCACTTTAATAATATTCTAATCTTGAAATGCAGTTGAAAAGATAGATGATGGTCGCTGAGTGCTACTTACAAACAAAAATGGCTCTCAAACAATCTTAAAGATGCAAAAAACTTAGCAACTGAAAATGTGTTTAAAAAAATTCCCACATTCTGCCAGTATATTTTACATACCTGAGAATTTTCTTAGGAATCTGTGATGGAGAAGAATGACTCCTTTTCTTCTTCTCTGAGTCCTGTAGTAACCCATCCTCTGCTCTACCCTTCTCTGTGACTGCTGACTGCTCTGCCCTGGCTTTGCCCTGATCCACACTGAGCTGGCCTTGGGCAGGGTCACACCTGTACATGAAGACGATGGCTGGCTTCTCGCTGGACTCTCCTTTTGCCTCTGTGAACCAGTGATGGCGCTGAACTGGAGGAGGGGGCAGCATGTGGATGACTGTGCCGTCCAGGCCCACCAGTTTCCCTTTCTCTCGGTCTTTCTCTTTGTCATCCTCTTCATCTGTTTTCCGACGGCGGAAGAAACTTTTAAATGATATCCAGCGTTTAGGTTTTGCATCAGCGGCCCGCCTGCTGCCTTCAGAGTGCAAAACTGATTCAGCTTCCGTTGACCTGGTAGGGCTAGTTGGCTTGGTCCAGTTGGTGAAATGCCTCTGCAAAAGGTTACTTGCATGGTAAGGGGAGGAAGTCGAGCGTGGTGGGGGAAAGGGGGGTGGCGGCTCACTCTGGGGGTTAGTCACTAACTTGGAGGGAGGGGTGGTGACTGGCTTTGTGAGTGGATCTTTCTGTACTTTGGTGGTAGGACTTTCCGTGGTCTGAGGTGCTTCAGCCTCACCGCTGGGCTGGGATGTGAAGAGAGACTTGGGCCGGACTGGTGTACTCTTAGGTGTACTCTTAGCAGCACTGGCATCGGGAGGAATGGCATAAAGCTCTTCCACACTGCAAGCTTTAGGGCCAGACTGGGGCATTTCTGGAGGAGACTGTGGGGGCTGGATCGAAGCCACGATCTGAGAGAGCACGGTGCTTGCCTTCTCCCTGGCGCTGCTGCTGCTCACTGTCGGAGACTCCTGAGTGCTTTCTGTTTGGGCCACAGGTTCTTGAGTGGTTCTCTGGAGCTTTGCTGGGGAGCTGTGGCTGGAACTGTAGCTCCTCTGTGGTGAGGACTGACCTCTGTTAAGACAGCTGTTAAACTCCTGAACCTTCTGAGCCACTGAACCCCTTTTACGCTCTGTGCTGTTTAAAAACCCTTTAGCTTGGGGACATTCAGTGGCTTTGCTAGTGGTGTTATCAGACACTTTGCTTTCAGTTTCTATCTCTTCATAAGTATGGCTTATTACACTTGTGGTTTTTTCCTTCACTGAAAGTTCTCCACTTGTTCCGAGAAAACTTTTGTAAATGGCTAGATTGTCATATGCATTTGGATTGATTACAATGGGAACTTTGATAGCATTTTTGGAACTCCGAGCATAAGTTGGCTCATCGTGAATGATAATTGGAAAAGGTGGCATACCGGCATTGTTATAACTATTAAATTTTATTTCAGACAAATTAGGTGACTTAACAGGGATGGTTTTGGAGGAAATGTTTGTAGCTGTGGGTGAAGTAGGTGCTGATTTGTGACAGTTTTTCCTTGGAGGGACATTTGGTCCAGTCCCACCGCTAATTAATTCCACCTTAGGTATCTTTTGTCGTGGACTGGTACTGGAAGTCCATACTTCCTGGTAGCGGATTGCACTGGATTTTTGGAAATGGGCACTTATTTGTCCTGATGTCAGTGTGGGTGATGTCACTGGAGAGTTTGGAGTAGAAGATGAGCTTTTCGTCTTGGGACTGTTAATAGGGCCCTCGAGGTGCTCACTGGCCATGGCTGCTGACACATCCACAACAGTATATGGCTTGCACAAAGGCTGTTCTAGATTCACAACTCGGTAGGGCTTTGCTTGCTCTTCTACAGGAACGAGGTTTATTGTTACTGCTTGCCCAGTAATATCTGTAGGGGCTTTACTTTCTTGCTTCTCAGTTTGTACGGCAATCTTGCCATCCTTCTCTTCCAATCGGAGAGCAAGGACTGCTTTGTGCGTCTCTGGAACTTTTACTGAGCTTTTGGATGCTTGTGCTGAGTCCTTCTCCTGATTATTACCAGAGAGGCTTTCATAATTGGGCTCACTTTCCTTCATGTCCTTAGAATCTGCCGGGTTACCAGGAACTATTCCCACATTACAAATCTTCTGGGATAAACTACTGGCTGTCTCAGAACGTGATTCTTCTGTTAAAGAGGAATCTGGGGATGTGGAGTCAGACGACACTATGCTCTGAATGCTTCCTGGTCCATAGGAGACCACAGAATTCTCTTCATAACCATTCAGGATTTCATCATAACTGTCATCATAGTCTACAGCACAGATTCTTTGCAGAGATTTATTTCGCAGGGGGACAGTATTCCATTTTTTGTCCACAAAGAATCGAACAGGAGACAAAGTGTTTGCCCTAAAGTTGGCAAAGCGAGGTTGCCCTCTCATGCGAATCTCCATGGCCAGCAGTTCTTCATCACTCTCATCCCAGCTCTCGTGCTCCTCCTCCATGTTACTCAAAAGCACATCTTCCTCACTCTCTTCGCCACTAGAAAACTCTGGGTAACAGAATCGACCCCCTTCATTACTGATCACTTCTGTGCTCCCACTCAGAATAACATGCTTGCCCTGAGTATCCTTTATTCCGCCCATCATGCAACTTGGTGGAAGCTTTCTTTCCAGTGATCGTTTATAGCAATCATTTATTCTTCCTAAGAATGTTTCTCTGGAGTTTGTTTCACTTCCTTTTATTTGAGGGGTGGTATCCAAGCCTGCTATCTCCTTTAACACCTCAGTTAGTCCACTATTGTTATTTGATATCTTCTTTGCACTATCATTATTCCCATAAGGCTTAGGAACATGGCTAAATCCTTCAATGTCCTCTTCATTATTATTATTAAGTGGTTTCTGATTCAAGGCCATCCTGTTTCGGTTCCATCCTATGATGACAGGTTTGTTCTCACAGTGTTCTTGGATACTAAGCTCACCACACATACTTTGCCCATCTGCCACCATCATAGTGGGCTTCACAGCTATAGTGGGTTTTTTAGCCACAGGAGGCCGGAAATTTCCGGTGTTCCTGATTCGGTGGTTGTTACTCTGATTGGCATTAGTTTTATTGCCATGGGTGATGGGTGCCTTCTCAGGGTCTGGGGGGAGCTGATGTAAGCTTTTAGGTTTAAAGCAGTTCTTGCATTCACCAGGTTTCCAAACGTGTTCAGTAAAGGTATTACAAGCAGACATTTTTAAAAATAGAACTTCACAGACAACGCTTTCCTTTCAGTGCATGGCAAAACTTTCATCTGTTAGTTTTCACCTCCCCTATGTTTCATAGCAGCTCTTGTAAGTGTGATCAATCTGTTGGGGGAAGGGGGAGAGAAGAAGAAAATCTGAATGGAAAAGGTACTATGAGGCTTATCATGATGAATAATTTGAAAATACTGGCTCCAACTTTTCCTTAAAATAAAAGATTGAGAGATAAACTAATTTGGGCACTTTATGAACTCTCTTTGGCTAATGAGCAGTTTTGGAATGTTAGTTTTTTAACCATAATTTTATGCACTCTCATTGAACCAAGTATAACATTTCATTTGATGTCTCTGTGACAATGATACTGTGAGCTTCCCCTCCCAGAAATGTCTACACCGTTCTTTCTGTTATCCTCCAACCTGAAGCTTCTTGGTCCATTGTGGGTTCCTCTTCTTCTGCCCACCCTTTATATTTGGATATCTCATAGACTCCTCAAACACAATGCATTCAGGACTAATCTTCTGTCCACCTCTTTTCTCAACTCTAAGGAACTTTTGTACTCTAACCAGCCCTCCTCTACCCTCCAGGCCACCTTCTTCCTCTGTCTTTATCCTAGTTCAGTTACTGTCACTATCATCCACCTACATAGCTAAGCTTCAACCTTCAGACCATTCTTGACACCCCTCCCCTCACTTCTAACGCCACATCCTCAATCCTTTTGTAAATTAGTCTTGCCAATTTTTTTATATTTTGTAAAAATATTTATTTAGGGCTTCTCTGGTGGCGCAGTGGTTGAGAGTCCGCCTGCCGATGCAGGGGACACGGGTTCGTGCCCCGGTCCGGGAAGATCCCACATGCCGTGGAGCAGCTAGGCCCGTGAGCCATGGCCGCTGAGCCTGCGCGTCCAGAGCCTGTGCTCCGCAATGGGAGAGGCCACAACAGTGAGAGGCCCGCGTACCGCAAAAAAAAAAATATATATATATATTTATTGATTTATTTATTTTGGCTGCGCCAGGTCTTCGTTGCGGCATGTGGGCTCTTTTTTTAGTTGCGGCATGCAGACTTCTTAGTTGCGGCATCTAGTTCCCCGACCAGGGATCAAACCTGGGCCCCATGCATTGGGAGCACAGCGTCTTACCCACTGGACCACCAGGGAAGTCCCTAGTCTTGCCAATTTTATCTATTACATTTCACTGGAACACCTTTCCATTACCAGATACTGCTAGTAGTTCAGATGCCCACCATCTTTTGCCTAGATTCCTGCAATAGGTTGTTAACTGATCTCCATGCCTGTAGTCTCACCCCTTTCCAATCCAACCTCTCTACCCTTGATACTCAAATTATGGTTCTCAGACGAGCAGTATCAGCCTCATCTTGAAGCTTGTTAGAAATGTATTATCTTAGACTTGCAGTTTATCCTCAAGATCCTTAAAGAATCTGAAAAAGAATGAATATATGTATAACTGAATCACTTTGCTGTACACCTGAAACTAACACAACATTGTAAATCAACTATACTCCAATAAAAATTTGAAAAACAGAAAAAAGAAAAAAAAAGAAATGTAGTATCTTAGGTCCAATCCCAGACCTACTGGATCAGAATTTGCATTTTAATGAATTCTCAGGTTGACTCCATGGTTTCGTACTACTATCAGATTTTCCTTTCTAAAATGCTAATATGATCATCTTATTACCTAGCTTAACTATTCTGTGGTTCAATATTACCTAATGCATTGGCTCCCAAACGTCAGATAGGGGTTGCTAGATAGGTAAGAACCACCTGGGGAAACACCCAAGTCAATCTCTAAAGGAAGAGTCCAGGAATCTGATTTTTACTACAGGTAATTCTATGTGCATTGAGGTAATGGAACCTCTGAGTCACAGGATGGAATACAATCCCCTTAGGTTTGCATGATATAGTCCTTGCCTCCCTTCTAGCCTTATGTATTAAAAATCAACTAGTCTTATCATACTCTAAATGCCGCTGGGCCACTCATTTCTCCTGGGTACCATCGAAGCCACTTGGACATACCTCCATGAACAAGCACTTTCATTTTTAATTATCTGTTTTCTCACTAGTTTTTGAGCTTCTTTAAGCCTGGGATATATCATACTCATCTCTGTATGTCTAGCATAAGGAGCTGGATAAACACTGGTTCATTAAATGTGCTGGTTTTGAGGCTTATCTTTAAAAAATAATCTCGTGGTTCTCTCTCTGTCTCTCTCTCTCTCGTTTCTCTCTTAGGCACATAGCTATAGACCTTCCCACAGAACACCACTACAGTCTTACATTTCCACTTTGGATATTATCATAAAGCTGGCAGTAGGCATGTACTTGTAAGAACTATTTTAATAGCTGAAAAGTTTAACTTCATTCCTGTACAATGACAGTGACAGGATCCTTGGTTTGGTCAGAAATGCAGCCTTTACCCAAGTTTCAGCACATTTATAAGGAAGGAAAGAACATTTTATTTAGTTAATATATACAGAGCTACGCCCCTTGTAAACAACACTCATAGAGCACTTTGCCTCAGTGGATGAAGTGCAGACAAAGATCAAAGAATTCCACACAGAGAGCCCAATGACTTGGCCAAAATCTAAGTTCACTCTTTACTAGAGACCACTGAATGGCTTTTTTCAATAAAGTAAAAATATATTTTTCAAGTGTCTGTTTGAAAATATTTATTTACTCTTTCAGATATTCAAAAAGCTATATCCCTTAGTTGATAAAACCATTTCCTGCTAGTCTGAGACTGAAACATTTTGAGCAAGGAGAAGAATGGCATAAAATTAGGCTGAAAAAGAGAGCAGGGTCCAGATCATGTGGGGGCTTCTATAAGCTTTTAAAGATTATGGAGTTTATCCTAAGAACAGCAGGAACCTGCCAAAGGGTTTTAAACAGGGGAAACAAGATGATATAATCGGCATTTAAAAAAGACAGCTCTGACCAAAAAACATGAAATACTTAGGTATAAGTCTAACAAAACATGTGCAAAATCTAAAATCTATATGCAGAAAACTATAAAAGACTGAAGATATCAAAGACCTAAAAAAGAAATATATCAAGTTCTCTCCATGTTGTTAAGATGTCAATTCTCCCCAAGCTGCTCTGCAGATTCAATGCAATTCTAACCAAAATCCGAGTAGGATTTTCTGTAGAAATCAACAAGCTGATTCTAAAACGTATATGGAAAGGCAAAGAAACTAAAATAGCCAGAAACAATTTCAAAAAAGAACAAAGTTGGAGGACTCATATTACCTGATTTCAAGACTTTTTAGCTACAGTAATCCTGATAATGTGGTATTGGCAAAAGGACAGAAACATAGATGGGGGAAATGGGATACGCAAACTACAACCCATAGCCCAAATCTAGCCTGTTGCCTGTTTTCGTATGTCCCTAAGCTAAAGATGTTTTTTAAATGGTTGAAAAAAAATTTTTTTTTAATATTTTGTGACAAGTGAAAATTATATGAAACTCAGATTTCAGTGCCCATAAATAAAGCTTTATTGGAACATAGCCAGGCTCATTTGTTTGCATATTGTCTCTGGTGGCTTTTGTGCTACAATGGAGAGCTGAGTAGTTATGACAAAATATGTGGCACTCTCATCACTTTGCAGTGCTTTTCAGCACTCTACAAACTGCAGCGTTTCCACTGCTACATGAATCACATGTGTGAAAAGACATTTTCTTTTTAAATTAATTTTTTTATTTTTGGCTGTGTTGGGTCTTCACTGCTGTGCGCGGGCTTTCTCTAGTTTTGGTGAGTGGGGGCTACTCTTTGTTGCGGTGCACGGGCTTCTCATTGCAGTGGCTTCTCTTGTTGCGGAGCACGGGTTCTATGCACGTGGGCTTCAGTAGTTGTGGTGCACGGGCTCAGTAGTTGTGGCTCGCTGGCTTAGCTGCTCCATGGCATGTGGGATCTTCCTGGACCAGGGATCGAACCCGTGTCCCCTGCATTCAGGTGGATTCTTAACCACTGAGCCACCCGGAAAGTCCCGAAAAGACATTTTCAAAGATAAAAATATGTGAAATTTCATTACAGATATGCATCAATAGATGAACATGTGTAATCAGTTTTTTTTTTTTTTTTTTTTTTTTTGCGGTATGCGGGCCTCTCACTGTTGTGGCCTCTCCCGTTGCGGAGCACAGGCTCCAGACGCACAGGCTCAGCAGCCATGGCTCACGGGCCCAGCCACTCCGCGGCATGTGGGATCCTCCCGCACTGGGGCACGAACCCGTGTCCCCTGCATCGGCAGGTTGACTCTCAACCACTGCGCCATCAGGGAAGCCCTGTAATCAATTTTGATGACAGGAAGCACTAACTTTGAACCCGAATTAAGCAAAATTAATCATTGGTGATCTTAGCACAAACTATCCCTGTCCCCAAAAAAGAATTCCATTCTTCTTATTAAGTAGAGCTGTGTTACAAAAAACTATACTCAATTTTTATATTTTGAATTTTGTCCAAAAAATTCATGGCAATTTATTTTCTTTCTTGTTATACAAGTACCTATATAATACCTTGGGTTTTGCTCTTTGGCATGCAAAACCTAAAATGTTTATGATTTGGTTCTTTAAAGAAAAAGGTTGCTGATGCCAGATATAGATCAGAATAGACATAGAACAGAATAGAGACCAGAAATAGAGCCTCACAAATATAGTTAACTGATTTTTGATATAGGTGAGAAGGATACTCTTCAACAAATGTGCTAGAAAAACTGGATATCCATAGGCAAAAAAATGAACCTTGATCCATACATCACACCCCATACACAAAAATGAACTCAAAAGGGATCACAGATTGAAGTACAAAATGTAAAGCTACAAAACTTTTGGAAGAAAACATAGAAGAAAATCTTTGCAACCCTGGGATAGGGAGAGTTCTTAGATACAACATCAAAAGCATGATCCATAAAAGAAAAAACAGATAACTTGGTCTTCAACAAAATTAAAAACCTTTGTTCTTGTATATGTATAACTGATTCATTTTGTTATAAAGCAGAAACTAACACACCATTGTAAAGCAATTATACTCCAATAAAGATGTTAAAAAAAAAAGAATTCAATTCACAGCTATTGACTTTTTTCCTCCTGTATTTTTCTTCCCTCTTATAAAAGAAATAAACTTTACTGATATATTAAAAAAAAAAACCTTTGTTCTGACAAAGGTACTGATGGTAAGAGAATGAAAAGACAAGCCACAGATGAGAAATTTTTTGCAAAATACATATCTGACAAAGAACTTTGTATCCAGAATATACAAAGAACTTTCAAAATTCAACAAAACAAATCCGATAAAAATAAATAGGCAAAAGATTTGAGCAGATATTCCACCAAAGGTTAATGGATTGTATATAAACACCAGAATATCATTAGTCGTACGGAAATACAAATTAAAACTACAATGAGTACCACCATACATCTATCAGAATGATTAAAATAAATTAAAACAAAACCAAAAGCTGGGGCTAGGGAGGATGTGGAGCAAATGAGAGTCCCACATAGTGCTGGTGGGAATGCTAATGGTCCAGCCACTTTAGAAAACAGTTTGGCAGTTTCTTATGAAGTTAAACATAAACTTTCCATGTAACCCAGTGATCACATTCCTAGGTATGAAAAATTGTGTTTACACTAAACACTGTACACAAAGGTTGACAGGCAAAAACTGGAAACAACCCAAATGTTGTGTGGTGGTTATATGCCTGCATGCATTTGTCAAAACTCATAGAATTGGACAGTTAAAAAAAAGGTGTTTTACTGTATATAAATCAAACCTCAATAAATCTGACTTAAAAAAATAAAAGGCAGTTCTGGTTGCTCTACAGAGAATGCACTGGGGGGAGAACAGTACAGGAGGCCAGGAGACTGTTTAAAGGGCTGTTGTGGACAAAATGAGATATGATAAGGATCTGGATTAGGATGTAGCTTCAGGGAAGGCAGATAAAGGTATATGAATGAAACACTGGATTTTGGATCTTGAAGTTTTGGGTTTATGTATTCAAATGATTTGTGGGGCCATTTATTGAGACAGACAATATTGGAGGATGTGTAACTTTTGGAGGGAAGATTGTGAGTCCGTATTTTGTTAGCCTGCATACTATACAGCAAGTAGCTGAATTTAGAAGTTTGAAACACAGAAGGGAATTCTGCTGTTCTTGTCTGTTTGGGAACTACTAGTATAGGAATCTCTAGGCCAAAAAGAAATTAGAGTGAGCTGGGGAGGTAGCCTTGGTGGGTGAACCCGGGAGAAGAGGATAACCCCCAAAGAAAACTCAAAAATAACAGCCGTAAGTGTGATGATATAGAAGCCGGATGAGATTTCATTGTAGCGGGGAGGGGCTGGGGGGGGAGCAGAAGACTTCAAATGCTGCTGAGAGGTAACAGAGAATGAGGACTTAAATGTGCCCACTGAACTTGGCAATGTGAGTGAACTTGGCAATGTGAGCTCACTGGTGATCTCAGCACAGAGTATTTTGGTGAGGTGGTGGGGATGGAAAGCAGACTGCAGTGAGTTGAAGAGGGAAGAGATAGAGTAATTTTAGATAACTTTTTGGAAAAGTTTAAGTGGGAGGTGGAAGAAAGAAAGAGCTGGGAGTATGGAGGAGGGGGTCCAGAAAGGATTTCCTTATTTTAAGATGACAGAAACTAGATCATGTTGACTACAAATACTGGAAAAAGACACGGGAGTGGGAGAGGCTGAAAAGACAGAAAAAAAAGCAGTAGATAATTACAAACCTTAGAATGTTAAAACTGAGCAGGCCCCTAGTTCAATACTTCTGTTTTATGGACAAGGGAAACTGAAGCCCAGAATAGGCCACATAAGTGAATGAGAAAGACTGAGAACAGCAACTCAAGGCTATAGCTACCTACAATATGTTTTATTTTTAAATTACTTTTTTTGTTGTTATATAAGATATTTTTTCTTTTCTTATATACGCTCACTGTGAAAACTCAGAAAAGCATAAAGAAAATGAAATCATGCATAATCCTGTTATTCTGAAGTAACTTCTATTAACAGTTTGAGGAAGTTCCTGTCAGTCACCAAGAATCTTTAAAAAAAAAAAAAAATTCCTGTCTATGTGGTACTGACGACAAAGAATACGGCGTCCTGGCCTAATATCTTGTTAACCAAGTTAAAACCCACTGATGATAAGAGAGGGACTAAATTTTCTCTTTATAAGTAGTCCAGTATATTTTCTTTTTCCAAGACTGGTAGATAAATAGTAAAAATAATTCTCCACTTTGAGTGCAAGTAAATTAATTCAGTCAAGAGATGCTGTTGAATTGATAAGCAGCTATCACATTACCAACAGGACAGACAAATAAGATTCACCGGGAACACAATTAGCTTATGTCAGTGCTGTGTGCAGTAGAAAGCCATCAATAAAACTGAGACCTTGGATTTGACATTCTAAGTTCTGTGTACATCTGTATTCATGCTGTTATAAAACCAAGAGATGAACCAAGGAAACAGCTTTAGCAAGCACCAGATGGGGCTGCTGTCTCAGCCACAAAGCCTTAACTATGAGGGTTTCATTTTTCAATACTAATTATGTTTGGAGACAAAGATGTGCACTTAAAGATACTGTCAAAACTATTTTAACTTATAACAGGCTCTTAGAAAGAGAAGCTATACCAGTTGTAGCTCTGTCCAAAGAGCAATCCTTGGGCCTTACTGCCTTTGTAAAATGACTTCAATGGCAATCAATAACTAGCAGCTTTGCCTGCTCAACACTGACACCTCCGAAATAGGAAACGCTAGCCACCAAAGTTATGCTTGAGAAATAAAAAATGTGCCTCCTGAGGCACTTAAGCAAGGATTTTTGACAGTCTACCCTGGTGTCTTCTATTTATTTGCCAAAAGAGGTCTGCTATGGAGCATCAAAATGGAATGTTTGATAAGAAAAAACTCATTTGCCTCCACATTCCTTATAATCTCAAAGCAAATCCTGCAGATGAAATGGTCGATGGGAGAGTTTAATGGCTGAAGCTGCCCCGAGGAGCTAGCTAGGATTCCATGATCTAAAATCTGACTTCATATTTGACAGTTTTCAAGACCAAAGCCCTTCGGGCTATAGATGAAGCTATTCAAGAGTAGCCTAATTTCACTTCCAGTCATGACAGCTTTTTAAGAATCTATTACTGTTTTTTACTCTCTCTATTGCTATACGGACAATGACATAATTAGTTTGCTTCTAGTCTAACAGTTTCAAGCAGATTTGATACAAAACAACCAAATCCACACAGGATTTCAATCTTGAATAGACTCCTCAAGCTAGCTGCAATTTTCAAGTCAGTGAAGAAGGTGAGAGTGGGTAGGTGGTATATTAAACACCATATATGGAGCATTTCCTAAAGGCACCCAAGGAGAATCTGTTAATAAGCGAGGATGGGGAATGGACTGCTCAGCTCCTTCCCCAATCCTGTGACTCCCAGAGTCCATTATCTCTCTTCATAAAATCTGTCACATCACCAAAGAGGCAAAATCAAGCATCCTCGCTGTTGTACATGGGCTTTTAAGGATACTCTTCACTGAGAAACTATCGCCCATATGTCATCCGGCACATTACTATAGTTCATCTCCTGGCTACTAAAGTAAAATGTACACGCCAAGGTTCTCATTAGGCTTCTGTAATGGAGGAAGTAGGTCACTTAAATAAAAAAAGGAAAGGAAAATGTGACAAGTACCCCCATGTCACTGTTTCTAACCTTTCCTCCTTCCACAGAGAAAAATGCTGACCCGATACCTCAACCAGCTGCCAAACCCTTCAGTATATGACTAAAAGGGTGGGGAGAGGAAGTGAAAGCAAAGCTGCAGGAAAAGGCTTTGTAGGAGATAAAACACAGCTTTAATTTGGTGCACAAATGGAAATTCCATGAGTAAAAGGAACCTTCTTAATTTGAGATCTGACCAAAAAAAAAAAAAAAAAAAATCACAGTTCTTTGCTATGACAAGAATAGGTAAGATCTTAAGACCTAAGGTTTCTGTCTAAAGAAGAAACCAAGGTAAAACCTGCTTAATTTAGAAAACTTAACCAAAGCTCTGTTGAAAGGAGGAAGCCCATCCACTTCCAGTTGTTCTAACCACAAATTTTTTCTAACAATTTATTGTTCCTGTCACATGGTAGTCATCTCAGGATAAGAATTGTGAAATAGCAGATGCTCCACTGTAAAGAGGCACTGCTAAGGTCCCAACTCATCTTTAAGTTCAAACTCTTTGATGAACCAGTTAAATAATAATAATAATCATCATTATTATAAACTAGGTAACAGCTAGTTGTAAGATTATAAGTTCCAAAATGTTCACTGAACCCACCTCAGACCCCTACTTAAGAAGGCATACATCAGAGAGCAATTTAAAATGTTATCTAATGACAGCCAAGCACTCCATAGTCTTTTACAGTTTTAATATGTTCACAAACGATTCCCTCTGCTTGGAATGTATATTCTCTAATGCTGTTCCATTTGGCAACACCCTGTTTACCCTTCGAGACCCAGTTCAAAATTTACCTGTGATGAAGCTTTACCTAACTCCCTAAATACCTTTATTATAAGACCATGTTGTATTATGTAAGTTCCTAGAAGGCAGGTTGTGCCTTTTTGATCTCTATATCTTTTGGATTGCTTGGAATATACTAGATACTAAATAAGTGCTTCCTGAATAATAATAATTTTAGCTAACATTTACTACTAAATGCCAGGCACCATTTAAAGCTCTTTACCCATGAAAACTGTTAATTCTCACAAAACCCTATGATGTACATACTATTATTAGCCTCACCTTACTGATGAAGAAACTGAGACATACCCAAGATCACGTAGCTAACATGGCAGAGCCAGAATGGATGAACGCATGTACACATAAATGGTAGAGTTTAGCTACCCATGGCATCTGGAGGCTGTTTTAGATGTAAGCATGGTGGTACCTGAAAAGCAGTCCACTCAGCAGCAGCAGCAGCACTGCTTCCAATAGAGGAATTCCATCTTGAACAAAGAAGTGTTAGAAGCAAGCAAAATCATACCTTCCCCTGCTCACCTCTGAGGTGGCAGGGTCCATGTACTCATTGCAGAGCAAGCTAGGAGTAAACTAAGAGGCAAACAGCTAGCTGGGCTGCCCCAAAGGGTTTTGTTTTTTGCTTCAGAGTGTTGGAGTGAATATTCTGAGGCAAATTAGGTATGATCTTTCATCCAGCCCAGCCTGAGTCAGGAGCCACCCTTATTTGGAAGGGCCTATGAAGTTGCTGGTTGAGAGCGAATGGTGAGATGCTGCTAGAAGTTGCTTTGCTGTGTTCTTCTTCACCGACATCAACTGTCAAGTGAATAAAGCCGGACTGTAGGCTAATTGAGATGTGAAAAGATAGGTGATCTCTGGTTTGAAAGAAGGGAATAAGCAAGAGGGGAAATGAGGGCAGTGAAAGATTCAAAGGTAAGAGAAAGTAGAAAAGGAGAGGAGGAAGAGGTTGGGAAGGAAAAAGAAGTAATAAGAAACAGCTGATTATTTTGAGAGAAATTCCACTTGAATGTTTACAGCAACATAATCAGAGGAAGTAATAACATCCTTTGTTACCGCTCTTCACCATTTCTGGAGGCTTTATTGTCTTGCATGACTTGTACATTTGGTAGGAGGCATTATTTTTCCAGTCAAACTAAAATTTACCTTCCCCAGTTACAGAACAGAGTGAACAATACATTCTGTAAGACATTTATAACTTAGACTTTTAAAGGGAAAAAGTACTTCTAAATTATTGAAAGTCTGAATTATATAGTACTTTAAAGGAATATGAATTTATTGCTTTCAAAGAGATACCATAATAAGTTATCAACAGTATAACAGTCTTTCCTGGTTGAGGTATCTGGAGGACTTTTCTAATAAATGTATAAGAATTATTTTTATAATGGTTATAAATAAATAATGGCTTAAAATACATTAAGAGTATCTTTCCACCTGGGATCCAGGATGTATTTTCAAGGGTCTATGAGTTCTCCAAAACAGTTCTCATATTGAACTGAAAGCAAAGTTTACAATATAAAATAAATTAATGTAAACATATGATAGAGTATTGCAATGGCCACTTATTAACTAAGCACAGCAACATGATTTGTAACATTATTACAAAGGTACATATACATTTATTTGTTTTCCTAATCTGAGCTGGTATCAAGCACACTGCTTTAATTGTACGGAATAATGAGAAAAGGAGGCTCACTTAATATGTAAATGACACAGTCCCACTAAGTAAAGACCAAAATGACATCATTGGTACACTGTAACAATCTTGGATTTTCAATATCCTAGAAAGAAGTGTGGCAGAAGAAGAGAGCCAAAGGTAATGAAAACTGCCAAGAAGACTGTGGGGCTGTAGGCAGTTCCATATTCATATTGTGAGCTGCAATTGTTTCAGCAAAACATCATGTATCATATAAAAATAATGTTGTTAATTTGAATTTTATTAGTTTTATAGGCTTTTTTTTCTACTTAACTTTTAAATTTGTTTCACTTTATAGCTAAATGAGAAATATAAGCATAAAGAATTTATACCTAATTTTATGTTTGTTCATATTTAAGTAAAATAAAAATAATGTACATCAATACTAAAAGACTGCAGTTTTAAAATCAGTTAAAAGCAGCCTATAAATTACTAAAGTTTGAAAAGCAGTGCTTAAAAACAATATTCTCTTATGTCAGGTAAGCATTCCTCTTGTATTCTCATTTACATTATTAATTTGCTAAGCATATGTTAAAGGAGTATAATAATCATCTACCCCACAGAGCTGTTG
The DNA here is from genome assembly GCF_964374135.1 of Grampus griseus. NCBI lineage: Eukaryota > Metazoa > Chordata > Mammalia > Artiodactyla > Delphinidae > Grampus > Grampus griseus. Next base: position 118,221,904 of record NC_139018.1, on the reverse strand, counting down.
TTAAAATGAATTAAGATAACATATATTGGGATTGAATAGATTCTACAGATAGCTTTGGGTAGTAAGGACATTTTAACAATATTAATTCTTCTAATCCACAAACACAGAATATCTTTCCATTTGTGTCTTCTTCAATTTCTTGCAACAAAATCTTGTTTTCATTGTACAGATCTTTCACTTCCTTGGTTAAATTTATTCCTAAGTATTTTATTGTCTTTGATACTATTGTAAATGGGATTGCTTTATTTATTTTTCAGATATTTCATTGTTAGTGTGTAGAATCACAACTGATTTCTGTACATTGATTTTATATCTCAAAACTTTACTGAATTCATTGATTAGTTTCAAGTGTTTTTGGTTGAGTCTTTAGGATTGTCTATATATGAGATCATATCATATGCTGTTTAAATTTTAATAGCATTTTTCATAGAAATAGAAAAAACAAACCCTAAAATTTGTATGGAACCACAAAAGACCCTGAATAGTCAAAGCAATTCTGAGAAAGAAAAAGGCAGAGGCTTCACACGTTCTGATCTCAAAGTATACTGCAAAGCTATAGTAACTAAAACAGTATGGTACTGGCATAAAACTAGACATACAAACAAATGGAACAGAGAGCTCAGAATTAAACCCATGCATATATAGCCAACTAGTTTATGACAAAGGAGCCAAGAATAATACAGTGGAGAAAGGAGAGTCTCTTCAATAAATGGTGTTGGGAAAACTGGACAGCCACATGCAAAAGAATGAAACTGGACCCCTATCTTAGAACACACACAAAAACCATTCAAAATGGGCTGAAGAGTTAAACATAAGACCTGAAACTGTTAAACTTCTAGAAGAAAACATAGGGAAAAAGCTCCTTGACATTGGTTTTGGCAATGATCTTTTGGATATACATCAAAGGTAAAGCAACAAAAGCAAAAATTGACAAATGGAACTACATTACACTAAAAAGCTTTTGCACAGCAAAAGAAACAATCAACAAAATGAAAAGGGAACCTATGGAATGGGAGAAAATATTTGCAAACCATATACTGGATAAGGGGCTAATATCCAAATATATAAAGAACTCAAACAACTCAATAATAAAAAGACAAAAATATGACTTAAAAATGGGCAGAAGAACTGAACAGATATTTTTCCAAAGAAGACATCCAAATGGTATATGAAAAGATGCTCAACATCACTAGTCATCAGGAAATGCAAATCAAAACCACAATGAGATATCACCTCACACCTGTTAGAATGACTATCATCAAGAAGACAAGAGATAAAAAGTATTGATGAGGATGTGGAGAAAAGGGAATTTTTGTGCACTGCTGAAAGGAATGTAAATTGGTTAGGCCACTATGGAAAACAGTATGGAGGTTCCTCAAAAAATTAAAAAACAGGACTGCAATATGATCCAGCAATTCCACTTCTGTGTATATATATATATCCAAAGGAAATGAAAACAGGTTATTGAAAAGACATCTGCACTCTCACATTTGCTGCAGCATTATTTACAATAGCCAAGAAATGGAAACAACTTGAGAGTCCATCAGCAGATGAATAGCTAAAGAAGATGTGGTATATATATACAATGCCATATTATTCAGCCATGAGAAGGAAGGAATCCTGCCATTTGTGACAACATGGATAGACCTTGAGGGTGTTATGTTAAGTGAGATAATTCAGACAGAGAAAGACAAATACTATATCACTTATATGTACACTCTAAAAAAAAGTCAATCTCATAGAAACAGAGTAAAATGGTGGTTACCAGGGACTGAAGGGTGGGAGAATTAGGGAGATGTTGGTCAAAAGATACAAACTTGCAGTTAGATGAATAAGTTTTGGATATCTAATGCAGAGCATAGTGATTATAGTCAACAATACTGCATTTATTACATATTTCAAAGTTGCTAAGAGACTAGATCTTAAATGTTCTACCACAAAAAAGAAATGATAATTATATGATGTGACAGTGGTGACAGCTAATGCTATGGTATGCTATGGTGGTAATCATACTGCAATATATAAATGTATCAAATCAACACACTGTATACCTTAAACTTATACAATGTTAAATGTCAATTATATCTCAAAAACGATAAATTATATAACACGCCTAACAGAGGCTGATGAATAATAAGCACTTAATAAATATTAGTTCTTTCCTCCTTTACTAAATCTCTATATCCAGTGGAGGGCAGGAAAGGAAATGACCTCTTCCAATAGCTTCTACACATATTTGGACCCCATCTTGACATTCCAGGTGGAAAGCTATTTCTATGGGAACCCTGTTAACTATGCTGGCAAGCTTCAATTATCACGGATGGTTTAATTGAAAGTTTCATCTATCTTGTAAACCTATCTACCATTTATTCTTTCTACAGGAAAATGTATGCCAAGCTCTGAACAACTGATTTGCAAAGAAACTTTAGCATCCCATTTTGGACTTGTGTTTTGCATTATTTGCAAGAGATGCTGTCAGATTGTATCAGGAAGGAGTTGTTGAGCAATAGGGTAATATGATACTACTGTGCTTTAAGAATTCAGGTGGATATGGAAAGGATACATTGATAAGAGGCAAGGTTGAAGAAGATGTGGTTGGTTCAACTTTTATAATACCAGACCAGGTAAGGCCCCAAACTAATGCGTGGCAGTAGAAATTAATGGGCAGGGGTTAATTTGAGAGGCTGAATGGACAGCACATATCAACCAGCAGGACACTGGGGGAGAGGGACAGTGACTTAAGATGACCCTGGGGTCTCCCTAGATGAAGATCCAGAATGGTTTTCCCAGAGGCATACTGAGAAGTGTGGACAATTAAGTTAGCAACAATTGTACTACTTCAACTGTGGAAAATGAGAAAACTGATGTTTGAATGAAAATATTTAACACATAGTCTAAAACCAAATAGTATTTGATTAAAATTCTTCCCATTAAAAAAAGTTTAATTGCAGTTTCTTATATAAACTTGATTCTAAATCTTGAGTGCAAATGGTTTAATGAGAATAATATAAAAGATCCAGGATACTGACATGGATATGGGAAGGAAAGAAAAAGGCAAAGTGACAATTTTCTAGTTACCTTTATTTTAATATAGATAAAGTCAGAAAAATAAAACTTGGGCTGAGTAACTGAAGTGATGGAGCCAGTGATGGAGCATGAAGGATGTCAACTGTGGCCAAAGGATTCACACTGTCCAGATGGGCATGAGCATATGCCAACAGGTTTCCTCAGGGCTGGTCTCAAGAAAACAGCAAAAGCTTGGACGCCAGGGAGTTTATTAGATACTAATATATAAAAGGACCACAGTCTGATAGAAGAAAGCTAAATTACCTTCAAAAGTATGCTGGGGGGCTTCCCTGGTGGCGCAGTGGCTGAGAATCTGCCTGCTAATGCAGGGGACATGGGTTCGAGCCCTGGTGTGGGAAGATCCCACACGCTGCGGAGCAACTAAGCCAACGTGCCACAACTACTGAGCCTGCGCATCTGGAGCCTGTGCTCCGCAACAAGAGAGGCCGCGATAGTGAGAGGCCCGGGCACCACGATGAAGAGTGGCCCCCGCTTGCCACAACTAGAGAAAGCCCTCGCACAGAAATGAAGACCCAACATAGCATACGCGGGCCTCTCACTGTTGTGGCCTCTCCCATTGCGGAGCACAGGCTCCAGAAGCACAGGCTCAGCGGCCATGGCTCACGGGCCTAGCCACTCCACGGCATGTGGGATCTTCCCAGACCGGGGCACGAACCCGTGTCCCCTGCATCGGCAGGCATACTGAACCACTGCGCCACCAGGGAAGCCCTTGAAGCCCTTTTTTTAAAAAAAAAAGTATGCTGGGTCTTTAATCTCCTTATCAGTAAACATACTTGCCTGTGGTCTGTAACACTGGACCACTACAGAGAGCCAATGCTTCTCTGCATGGAAAGTGACAGGTAGGATACCAGACATTTCTAAATAGGTGCTGGGCTCCTGGTCCTTGTGGTTGCCAGAATATCGGGTAGCATTTCCATTCCTATCATAACAACCTACCAATCAATCGAACCCTCAGAGGCACAAATGAACAAGGCTCAAGGCCATTACTAATTGGATATAAGTTTATACAAGTTATCAAACTCTCTAGGCCTCCTGGCTATTATCTTTTTAAAAAAATGAGAAATAACTTGATTTCTTATATTATGAAAGCAATTGGAAAATACAGATATGCAAACAAATAAAACCCCAAACCAAAAATCTTACTATTTGCCCTTCCAGGTCTTTTTCCTGTACACAGATCAGTTGTACACACATTGATACACAGGCATATTTAACACAATGAACATGCTGTTTGATAACACAAATATCTTTAAAATTGTTTCCAAAATTTACTACCAATTCAAAATTATGTAAATGTGTATTAAGATGCCAATTTGAATCATTCAATTTTTTTTTTTCTTTTGGGCTGCGCCATGTGGCTTGCAGGATCTTAGTTTTTTGACCAGGGATTGAATCTCCGGGCCCACAGCAGTGAAAGTGCCCAAGTCCTAACCACTGGACTGCCAGGAAATTCCCCATTCAAACAAATTTAACAATGAAAGAAATGAAGTTGTAGTCAGAGCCCCTCAACAACCTTAAACAATTAAAAATATTTCTCATATATAATAAGAAACAACTCTCCCTATGGAAATAGTTACCTGGCAAGATTACCTATTCAGGGCATATTTGAAAACTAGACAAAGTAGGAAAGAGCCTTAAGGTCTCATTTATAGACTCTTTACTCTTGTTTTACACACAAATTTAACTTGATCAACTGAAATCGGTATTTTTGTACAGAACTAATAATGAATGCTCTACTTATAATCCGATGAATTATAACTCTCTCACGCTGCCCTTGACTTGTACACGCCCTATCTACTTTACTATGAACCCACTGAGATAACAGCATTATTTTATTTGAATGGAGATACGTGTGCCCCATTGCTCTTTCAAAAAGATGCCCAAACGCCCCTTCCACTATCACCCTTTATGAAAGACTCTCTTTCTGACCATCTATTCTGTGACCTTGTCTATTCCCAAATATATAAGGGTGAAATATCTCCCCAGAACCTATACCTCTTACTCCTGGTCCTCTGAAGCTCCAGACTTCAGCTTCCAAATGTCTACTAGACCACTCAAAACAAAACTAATTCTCCCTCCTCCAAAATGTGCTCCACCTTTTTCAGGGCACTACAACAATCAATGGTATCACAACAGTGGTAGGCTTTCAGGCTGGGTCAACTTGATCGTCCTGGTCCTCCTCATACTATATACAATCAGTGCCAGGTTCTGTCTCTCAAATCTGTCCTCTCCCTTTAACAACCCTAGGTACAACTTAAGTCCTGGATTTCATCACTCTTTGTCCGAAGCACTGGGATAGTATCTTGTCGTCTCCTAATTCCTCTAAAATACAAATCTTTACCACTTTCCTTACTTCTTCATAAAACCCTTAGTGGTTCTCAGATGCCAATACAATACATTTGAACTCTTTAGAATAAAGTATAATGCTCTTCTGTGATCAGATACTGTTTTACCCTTTAAGAAAATCATCTCCTACATGTCCACCATATAACAACTGTTCAAAATTCTACAAAACTTTTGCTGCTTCAGTCAAATGCCAACTCCCCTGTGAAGTTATGGATCATCTTCTTAGAATTAACTGCTTCCTCCTCAAATTTCCCATTATGTGGTATTTATGCCTATTTGTATACAACTTTCTCTCTCACACTCACTAGTCTTAGCTCCTTGAAGACAGGAGACATTAGTTTTGGTACTTTATATTTCTTGAACAGATGAATAAATGATGCTTTATTATCTGGTTTCAGAGGTCAAAATAACTTCGAAAGGGACAGAAGAATTCAGACAGAAACGGCAAGTGACAAGTGACTACCTGACAGCAAAGGGGGAGGAAAAAAATACAAAAAAAATCCTTAAGAACTCAAAAAGAATTTCAGTGCGGGGCAAATAGCCCTATATCTTTTAGGGGCATCACTCTATTTTCCAGAATAGCACTGTGATTGACACTGATATTAATTACAGCAAGATATCAAGAAAATGTTAAACTATGTTTGGTATCCTGAATTTAAGAAGGGAAGAAAACAGCAGAAGTTTGAGATGTATTTTAGAAAGACTTTTATACAAATGGTTTTATTATTTAAAGGTTTATTTATCCAATTATAAAATAAATACCCATTATAGCAAACTTGGAGATAAACAAAGACAGACAGAATGAAGGAAAAGCACCCCAAATCTTAGTCTGTATTTTTAAAAAAATATAGGTCACATAAGCACCAAATGATTATTCTAACTAAAAACACTTTAATGCTTAAAGAGCTCAAACTAACAGTTACCCAGAAAAATTTGGCCAACTAGAACTCATTGTAGTTCTAGGACACAGAGAGCTAATGTTTTACTGAATCACTACATAGTTATTCATCCAACACTTCTGTTTTTAATGGGTGATTGAAGAATGATGGGGTGGGGAAGAGATAAGGAAATGGGGAACAACAACATTGAAAAAAGGCAGATAAAAATGGAGGGTGAGAGAGAAAGAAAGGGAACACAAAATAAAGAAAAGGTGGGAGGACAATTAAGAAAAGTGTGTGCCAGGAAGAATAGGAACACAAAGAGAAAGCCCAATATATGAGCAGACACATTCAGAAAAAGGACAGACAGTTCTTGAATTTCCTCTCTCTTGACTTCCTTTGTTGTAATTGATTTCAAGCTGATGTGTATACCCTTAGATGCATGCTGAATTCCAATGAAGTCTTCCTACACATATACTTTATACCAACACAATCCAGTTAAAAGGATTTTAATTGGTGTGCACCATTCCCTATAATTTCAACATTTTAAAAATGAATAGTCTCACTAAGTACCAGATGGTGACATGTACTAATTCATCAGGCCTATTCAATGAATGAGCATATTAAAATGAATGCACCTATTAGACATGTGTTGCCAACGCTCCATCCGGAGGAAGCCTCCCCTTAAATGAGTGCTCATGGAAGGTGCAGCTTTACTGTGCAATACCCACAAGTGCCTCCTGCAATTATTTGCAGCAGCAATACCATCACTCTTGCAATTCCCTCTAGATCACTCGATATTTCATGCTAAGCAGCCTGTGAGCCCTGCTATTCCTCCATAAACTATTTGACCTTTGTAGGCAGGAGTCAGCTAAATATTGGGTCTACCATTTTTCTACTAAAGAGAAGATTTTATAAGCTTATGAAGGTCATTTGTTAAGTGGACAAACAGGTGAGGGATAGGTCAAAGGAAGCTCTTGATCCAACTCCCTTTTCCCTCAATTTGTCTGTATGGCAGTGAAAGCCTTAGCTTTGCTAGGTCAGGGAATAAAACAGTGCAAGTGGAAATCCTGCATGACAGGTTACCATGCTCTGATTTTCTTTAAATATTGTTAGCATTGAAGAGAAAGGTATAATCTACTGGTAGGTCTCAAAATACTACTAGGTACAATTTTTGTTAGAGAAAAGAACTCCTAGAAGCCGTTTGTTTTCTTAGCTTCTCTTACTTACATAACACTCTTCCATTTTATATTGTCTTGGATCATTACAATTCCAAATATATCCTAATGGTAGCAAATTTCCCAAATCTTTGTAGATGTACAGAGAGAGACTAGTTTCTGATTTGCTGATGGCACTAAAAACCGAGCGGCTGATTAAGTAAGGAAGTAGCAAAGCACAGACAAAACCTAGACTTTGGAGAAGAAAGGGGTATTGTGAAACACGTATGTCATGTGGTGCACAGCAGGCACTGACAAATGTTAGTTCCCTCCCCAAATAATAACAAATAGTAGGGCAAATTTCTGTTTGCTCATTAAAAAATCAACCCGAAGGGAAACCTAACTGAACAGAAGTCTAAATATGAATACATTTGGAGAATTTTGAGATTATGGTAGAAAATGTGATCTTGGGGCATACCTTTAAAATTAAAGACAATATACTTTACCTTACAAAATAAGCCTAGAAGACAGAATTTTGAGAAATCTGTGCTTGTTTATGATAAAGGGCAATGGTTATTGCTTAAAATCAGAGTATTACCCAAAAGAATTCTTAGGGGAGGGCAAACCAATAAGAGAAGCAAGAAAATTTATAGTTATAGACTAGAAAAGCCTCCCTAATGGCAAAGGTAATTTAAATTTTATTACTTTCCCTGGGCTCTTGCCTAAAAATGAGGGGTAGAAATAATTATTCAAGCAGAATTTAATTAATTTAGACACAATTAAAAGTCCAAAATAACATGAACATTTTCATCAAGAGGTTTTTGTGCAATGCTTCAATAATTAATTTTTTTCTATTATTTTAATTAATAATTTTGGTAATTTCTATTATTTTTCAAATTTTGGTTCTACCTTTTTCCCCCTTAAATAAGAGGATATTTTGGTAGAGTGTTCAGCAGACAAACAAGTTCTTCTTAAGAGTTCTGTGTTCTGAGACAAGACAAAACTCAAGAAGACAAGATATCAAAACCAATCACAATTCCTAGCCCAAATACTTAGGAAACATGTTAGAAAAATGGAACTCTGCCTAACTGGAGAGAAAGCAATGATTTATACTAACCTAGGTAGACTGAGACGACTTTTGGACAACTCAAAAAAATAATCTATTGTTAAATTATGAAGAGCACAATTACCCCACAAATCCAGACAGAAAGGCAGAAAACACAACGCTTCTTGAACATAGAGGGTATGAATAGCTTACTGTGAAACTATCTGATAAAAGGCACAGCACCCACTTTCATTTTACAGGTAGCTCTAACTAGAAGACTGCATTAATATTAAAGCTTACCTTGATTTGGAACAATATAAGAGTCTAAAGTAAACACTGAGTTTGACGAAAAGCAGATGAGTTAGATGCACAAAGGGAGCTGGTATGGTCTAAGTCTGACATCTAACACTGGGTTGGGGATTCTACTTCTGCCTCTGTCTTTAAGACACAACTCTGTAGTAACATTTATGCCTCTGGCTACATGGCAAGCTACCTCCAAGGTGCCTGGAATTCCTTGGAAAGGCGCCATCAATATATTAATGTAAAGACAGACTGAATTAGCTTCTCCCAGATGATATACACCAAAACAATGAAAAGACAATATTTAAAATGTTAGTTTATCTCGTCTTTTAATTGTCTGATTGGTAGATCTGAAATGACAGACTCAACATAAATGAAGAAGAAGAAAAAAAAACTTCCACATCCTGAATGTGGTCTTCAAATTGTGAGGGGACTTTCAAATTGTAAAACGTGAAGTTACTATGCCATATTCAAGGTTAGATAAAACTTGTTTTTTACAGTAGGGCTTCTTAAACTTTAATGTGCCTGCAAAGCACCTGAGTGTCTTGTAAAAGTCAGATTCTGATTTAGTAGGTCTGGAGACACAGATCATTCTCTGAGTAGCAGGTTTTAGAGTATATACAAAATATGGGGATGATAAAAATCTGGGAAAAATAGTATTATATGGAAAAATAATTTATACTGCTCTTTGGACATGTAGCTAAGGTAGAATACCATGATGAAGTTTTATTCCACAGCTACATAACATAGTCTATGGAATTAAAATCAAGAGCACAACTCAGAAGAGCCAACACAATTTTGAAGAAGAAGAAAACTGGAGGACTGACACTACCCATCTTTAACACTAACTATAAAGCTACAATAATCAAGACAATGTGGTATTGGTGAAAGAACAGACAAATGAATCAGTGGAACACAAAAGAGAGTCCAGAAATAGATCCATACAAATATAGTAAATTGATTTTTGACAAAGGAGCAAATGCAATTCAATGGAGAAAATACAGTCATTTCCACAAATAATATTGGAACAACTAGAAATCTATATGAAAGAAAGAGAAGGAAGGAAGGAAGGAAGGAAGGAAGGAAAGGACAGAAGGAAGGAAGGAAAGAAGGAAGGAAGGAAAAGAAAGAATGCAAGGAAGGGAGGGAGGGAGGGAATCTACACAAAACATTATACCCTTTACAAAAATTAACTCAAAATGGATCAAAGACTTAAATGAAAATGCATCACTATAAAATTCCTAAAAGGTAACACAGGAAAAATCCAGATGACCTTGGGTTTAGCAATGACTTTTTCGATATTATACCAAAGGCACGATCCATGAAAGAAAGAATTGATAAATTGGACTTCATTAAATTAAAAACATATGTTCAGTGAAAGACAATGTCAAGAGAATGAGAAGATGAGCCACATAATGGGAGAAAATATTTGCAAAAGATAGATCTGAAAAAGAACTGCTGGGGCTTCCCTGGTGGCGCAATGGTTAAGAATCTGCCTGCCAATGCAGGGGACACAGGTTTGAGCCCTGGTCTGGGAAGATCCCACATGTCGCGGAGCAACTAAGCCCATGAGCCACAACTACTGAAGCCCGTGCGCCTGGAGCCCATGCTCTGCAACAAGAGAAGCCACCCAATGAGAAGCCCGCGCACTGCAGCGAAGAGTAGCCACCGCTTGCTGCAACCAGAGAAAAGCCCATGTGCAGCAACAAAGACCCAACGCGGCCAAATATAAACTTATTAAAAAAAAAAAAGAACTTCTATCCAAAATATACAGAGAATTCTTAAAACATAACAATAAGAAAACGAACAACCCAACTAAAAAATGGGCAAAAGATCTGAAAAGATACATAATTCACCACAGAAGATATACAGATAACAAATAAGTATGTGAAAAGATGCTCAAAATCATATGTTGAGCAATCATCCTCCCTGGTGTTTACCCAAAAGAGTTGAAAATTTATGTCCATACAAAACATGCACACAAATGTTTATAGTGGCTTTATTCATAATTGTTAAAACTTGGAAGCAACCAAGACGTCCTTCAGTAGGTGAGTGGATAAACTGTGGTACATTGACAAAATGGAATATTATTCAGTGATAGAAATAAATGAGCTGGCAAGCCATGAAGATATGTAAGAATCTTAAATGTGCATTACTAAGTAAAAATAGTCATCTGAAAACACTCCATACTAGTATATGATTCCAACTGGTATATGATATTCTGGAAAAGGCAAAACTATGGAGACAGTAAAAAGATTAGTGGTTGCCAGGGGTTTTGGGGAAGAGAAGTATGAATAGGTGGAGCACAGGGGAATTTCAGGGCAGTGAAACTATTCTGAATCGCGGTATAATGGTAGATACATGTCATTATACATTTGTCAAAATCCACAGAATGTACAACACGAAGAATGAAACACTGGGCTTTGGCTGATAATGATGTGTCAATGTTGGTTCATTTGATTGTAATGAACGTACCACATTAGTGTGGGATCTTGATGGTGGGGGAGGGTGTGTACGTGTGTGAAGAGCAGATATATGGGAACTCTCCTTACTTTCTGCTCAGTTTTGCTGTAAACCTAAAACTGCTCTAAAAAAGGTCTATTAATTAAAGAAAATTAAGAGCACACATATCTCTAATGCTTAAGAAAAGAATTAATGGTTCACTATAAGCATGGAAATTGTCCGTAGCTAAATCAGTATAGCAGTAAAATAATTTTAGTTTATGTAAGATGGCACATAATTTTTTTTAATTTAAAAATTTTCAGTGAGACTTTGTTTTCCAAAAGGGTATTATTTGATTGATTGACGAGACAGAAGGGAGTCCTTCCTTCAACAACAGGGATCCATAAGAGAGCATCCCCTGGTAGTGCCGTGGGTACTAGAGGCGAATGTGCAGGGATGATGGAGGGTTTCTTTCAAAGAGCGCTATGTTTTCCATTTCCAGTTATATTTTCAATTTTCCCTTCAGGACTCTCACAGTGCTCCTCCTCAGCTCCAGGCTCAGTGCAGGTCTGCCTGAGACCAGGCTGGGCTGAAAATGGACCTGTGCTACTCTGAAATAAGGGGCAAGGCTCTGAGTACAGCTCTTTCCCCTAAGACTTTCTAGACAGAGTTGGTGAGAAAAATCCAACTTTAAGTAAACTCTGCTATGCCTCTGCCCACCAACTGCAATCTATTGTTTTTTATCCTTTAGTTCCTATTTACTGGGCTACTACTAATATGAATACTATGCATGTCATATCTCTAATTCATACAATAACCTTGAGGGGCAGCAATTACCATTTTAGTAAATGAAGTGAGGGATTGAAGAGATTAAGTTCCTTGCCCAGTGCCACACAGCTTTTTAGTAGTAAGCTGAGATATGAACCCAGTCCTGACTTGCTTCAAAGTCCCACACAATTCTATTAAATCATGCTGTTTCTATATTCCTTGATAACCACCATGCGCCCTCTTTGCTGAGTTGAAACACTTCTCTAGTTTCTGATCCTAGCATATCCCATCCCACTCTGTACTTGGCCACTCCCTTAGCGAAAGCCACCAGTAGCTCTGGGAAAATGATATCCCCATTCTCAGTATTGTTTCCATGGGACTTACACTGGCCAGGACAGTAGCTTCTTCTCAAGGTGAAGATTATTAGTCATTGTTAACTATTGTGTTCATCTTTCCTTCCAGTCTTGTTAGTTTAACTGCTGACATTATCTAGAAGATCTATGAGTTCTAGGCAATAGTACAGAGGAAAAAAACTGTCCTTCTTGTTCAGGAAAAAAGCTAGGAAAATGGCTCAAAAATCAAAACGCTGTTTAGAATAACAGAAACCAAACACAACAATAAAAAATGATGGATTATGGAACAAAGTCTAATGTGTGAAATGTGTGAAAATATCTGGTTTTGGTAAGATAGAAACATCTAACTACGAGAGCTAACCTATGGATGAAAAACTGAAGTCATGGCCTAAAAATAAAACCAAAACAAGTCATAAGCAATTAGCAAATAACACATGTCCTTTACTTCCTCCATTACCACTTCATATAGTAGTTATAAAATAAAGGTTCTGTAAAGGGTTCCTTTTAATTGTTATTCATTTTTGAAACACTATCTTCTCTCTATTGCTACTATTTTTGAAAATAAGAGTTAGGTATCTACCGAATAGCAAGTAAATTTACAGTACAGATTCAACTACTTACTGGCATAATGGAAAGACAGGATATAAGTGTTGAAAAAAGTTCTATAAAAAGAAAATAAATTGAAACCAGATTTTTAAAGAAACTGTATTGTAAGATAACCCTTTTATCTCTCTTTTTAATACAATACTTAAAATTTTTATTGGTGACATATAGAGATTATATAGAAAGTTCAATATTTCCATATACCCTCAAACATTGAGTCTAAACACTAGCAAAGAGAGATTTTCAAAGTAACTGATTAAAGTCAAACCTCTGCATCCATTTTATCCTTAGCATAATTCTTTATCTTTTAGGAAAAGATGCTCCCCCCCCTTTTTTTTTACCAGAAACTATCAAACAAGCTAACAGATGGCAAGGGCATCAAATCAAGTCTAATTTGGGTTGAATTCAAGTTTGATTGTCTAGAGACATGAAAGCAATTTACTTATATTAGCATCAAATGCCTAATACTGATAAAAATCTTATGGAAGTATGATCCAGTAGAAAGCCTTCTGTATTGGGACTTAAAAGACCCCCCTCAGGCTAACTAGTTATAAAACTGCAGCAAAGTCACACATTACTTCTGCCTCAGGATTCTTTATCTGCCCAAAGGGATGACAATATCTAGTCCTCCTTTCTATGAGATACTGAGAGTATAAAATGGAATCTTAAAAAAATGTTTTTCTTCACTGGGTGTGGTAGGCAGAATAATGGCCTTGCAAAATCCACATCCTAATCCCCAGAACCTGTGAAAATGTTACCTTATATAGCAAAAGGATCTTTGCAGATATGATTACATTAGGATCTTGAGAAGAGGAGGTTATCCAGGATTATCTGGGTGAGTCTAAAGTAATGACAAGGGTCCTTAAAAATGAAGGAGAGAAGTAGAAGGATTAGAGACTGACTGATGCAATAAGACAAAGACTTGACCAGCCATTGTTGGCTTTTAAGATGGAAATGGGCCATAAGAGTGATGGTGGCCTCGTAGAAAGAGTTTGGGAGTGTTCCTCCCTCTGCTATATTTTGGAAGAGTTTTAGAAGGATAGGTGTTAGCTCTTCTCTAAATGTTTGACAGAATTCGCCTGTGAAGCCACCTGGTCCTGGGCTTTTGTCTGTTGGAAGATTTTTAACCACAGTTTCAATTTCAGTGTTTGTGATTGGTCTGTTCATATTTTCTATTTCTTCCTGGTTCAGTCTCGGAAGGTTCTGCATTTCTAAGAATTTGTCCATTTCTTCCAGGTTGTCCATTTTATTGCCATAGAGTTCCTTGTACTAATCTCTCATGATCCTTTGTATTTCTGCAGTGTCAGTTGTTACTTCTTTTTCATTTCTAATTCTATTGATTTGAGTCTTCTCCCTTTTTTTCTTGATAAGTCTGGCTAATGGTTTATCAATTCTGTTTATCTTCTCAAAGAACCAGCTTTTAGTTTTAATGATGTAGTTTTATTCACCTTTGCTGTCGTTTCCTTCATTTCTTTTTCACTTACTTCTAATCTGATCTTTATGATTTCTTTCCTTCTGCTAATTTTGGGTATTTTTTGTTCTTCTTTCTCTAATTGCATTAGGTGTAAGTTTAGGTTGTTTATTTGAGATGTTTGCTGTTTCTTAAGGTAGGCTTGTATAGCTATAAACTTCCCTCTTAGAACTGCTTTCGCTGCATCCCATAAGGTTTGGGGTCGTTGTGTTTTCATTGTCATTTATTTCTAGGTATTTTTTGATTTCCTCTTTGATTTCTTCAGTGATCTCTTGGTTATGAAGTAGTGTGTTGTTTAGCCTCCATGTGTTTGTATTTCTTTTTTCTTTTTCTTTTTTTTTTTTTTTGCGGTACGCGGGCCTCTCACTGTTGTGGCCTCTCCCGTTGCAGAGCACAGGCTCCGGACGCGCAGGCTCAGTGGCCATGGCTCACGGGCCTAGCCGCTCCGCGCCATGTGGGATCTTCCCGGACCGGGCACGAACTTGCGTCCCCTGCATCGGCAAGCGGACTCTCAACCACTGCGCCACCAGGGAAGCCCGTGTTTGTATTTCTTAGATTTTTCCCTGTAATTGATATCTAGTCTCATAGCGTTGTGGTTGGAAAACATACTTGATACAATTCCAGTTTTCTTAAATTTACCAACGCTTGATTTTGTGACCCAAGATATGATCTATCCTGGAGAATATTCCATGAGCACTTGAGAAGAATGTGTATTCTGTTGTTTTTGGGTGGAATGTCCTACAAATATCAATTAAGTCCATCTTGTTTAATGTATCATTTAAGGCTTGTGTTTCCTTATTTATTTTCATTTTGGATGATCTGTCCATTGGTGAAAGTGGGGTGTTAAATTCTCCTACTAACAGTGTTAGTGTCCAGTTCGCCTCCTATGTCTGTTAGTATTTGCCTTATGTACTGAGGTGCTCCTATGTTGGGTGCATAAATATTTACAATTGTTATATCTTCTTCTTGGAATGATCCCTTGATCATTATGTAGTGTCCTTCTTTGTCTCTCTAATAGTCTTTGTTTTAAAGTCTATTTTGTCTGATATGAGAATTGCTACTCCAGCTTTCTTTTGATTTCCATTTGCACAGAATATCTTTTTCCATCCCCTCACTTTCAGTCTGTATGTGTCCCTAGGTCAGAAGTGGGTCTCTTGAAGACAGCATAATAACGGGTCTTGTTTTTGTATCCATTCAGCCAGTCTATGTCTTTTGGTTGGAGCATTTAATCCATTTACATTTAAGGTAGTTATCGATATGTATGTTCCTATTACCATTTTCTGAATTGTTTTGGGTTTATTATTGTAGTTCTTTTCCTTCTCTTGTGTTTCCTGCCTAGAGAAGTTCCTTTAGGATTTGTTGTAAAGCTGGTTTGGTGGTGCTGAATTCTCTTAGCTGTTGCTTGTCTGTAAAGCTTTTAATTTCTCCATCAAATCTGAATGAGTTCCATGCTGGCTAGAGTAATCTTGGTTGTAGGTTTTTCTCTTTCATCACTTTAAATATGTCCTGCCACTCCCTTCTGGCTTACAGAGTTTCTGCTGAAAGATCAGCTGTTAACCTTATGGGGATTCCCTTATGTGCTACTTGTTGCTTTTCCCTTGCTGATTTTAATATTTTTTCTTTGTATTTAATTTTTGATAGTTTGATTAATATGTGTCTTAGTGTGTTTCTCCTTGGATTTATCCTGTATGGGACTCTCTGTGCTTCCTGGACTTGACTAACTATTTCCTTTCCCATACTAGAACAAAAAATTTCACAATTTGTACGGAAACACAAAAGACCCCGAATAGCCAAAGCAATCTTGAGAAAGAAAAACGGAGCTGGAGGGATCAGGCTCCCTGACTTCAGACTATACTACAAAGCTACAGTAATCAAGACAGTATGGTACTGGCACAAAAACAGAAATATAGATCAAGGGAACAGGATAGAAAGCCCAGAGATAAACCTACGCACATATGGTCACCTTATTTTTGATAAAGGAGGCAAGAATACACAGTGGAGAAAAGACAGCCTCTTCAATACGTGGTGCTGGGAAAACTGGACAGCTACATGTAAAAGAATGAAATTAGAACATTCCCTAATACCACACACAAAAAAACTCAAAATGGATTAAAGACCTAAATGTAAGGCCAGATACCAACAAACTCTTAGACGAAAACATAGGCAGAACACTCTATGACATAAATCACAGCAAGATCCTTTTTGACCCACCTCCTAGAGAAATGGAAATAAAAACAGAAATAAACAAATGGGACCTAATGAAACTTAAAAGCTTTTGCACAGCAAATGAAACCATAAACAAGACAAAAAGACAACCCTCAGAATGGGAGAAAATATTTGCAAATGAAGCAACTGACAAAGGATTAATCTCCAAAACATACAAACAACTCATGAAGCTCAATATCAAAAAACCAAACAACCCAACCCAAAAATGGGCAGAAGACCTAAATCGACATTTCTCCAAAGAAGATATACAGATTGCCAAAAAACACATGAAAGAATACTCAACATCATTAATCATTAGAGAAATGCAAATCAAAACTACAATGAGATATCATCTCACACCAGTCAGAATGGCCATCATCAAAAAATCTACAAACAATAAATGCTGGAGAGGGTGTGGAGAAAAGGAAACCCTCCTGCACTGTTGGTGGGAATGTAAATTGATACAGCCACTATGGAGAACAGTATGGAGATTCCTTGAAAAACTAATAATAGAACTACCACACGACCCAGCAGTCCCACTACTGGGCATATACCCTGAGAAAACCATAATTCAAAAACAGTCATGTACCAAAATGTTCACTGCAGCTCTATTTACAGTAGCCAGGACATGGAAGCAACCTAAGTGTCCATCAACAGATGAATGGATAAAGAAGATGTGGCAGATATATACAATGGAATATTACTCAGCCATAAAATGGAATGAAACTGAGTTATTAGTAGTGAGGTGGATGGACCTAGAGACTGTCATTCAGAGTGAAGTAAGTCAGAAAGAGAAAAACAAATACCGTATGCTAACACATATATATCGAATCTAAAATAAACAAAAAACAGAAAAACGTCACAAGAAACTAGGTGCAAGATGGGAATAAAGATGAAGACCTACTAGAGAATGGACTTGAGGATACGGGGAGGGGGAAGGGTAAGCTAGGACAAAGTGAGAGAGTGGCATGGACATATATACACTACCAAACCTAAAACAGATAGCTAGTGGGAAGCAGCTGCATAGCACAGGGAGATCAGCTCGGTGCTTTGTGACCACCTAGAGGGGTGGAATGGGTGGGAGGGAGGGAGGGAGACGCAAGAGGGAAGAGATATGGGGACATATGTATACGTATAATTGATTCAGTTTGTTATAAAGCAGAAACTGACACACCATTGTAAAGCAATTATACTCTAATAAAGATGCTAAAAAAAAAAAAAGAAAGAAATGGGCCATAAGGCAAGGAATCCAAGGCAGCCTTTAGAAGCTGGAAAAGGCAAGCAAAAGAACTCTCCTTCAAAAGGAATGCAATCCTGACAAAAATGCAATTCTAAACCATTGAGACTAATTTTAGACTTCTGATCTCCAGAACTGTTAAGATAATAAATTTGTGTTGTTTTAAACCACTAAGTCCACTATAATTTCTTAGAGCAGTAATAGGAAACTAATGCACTGGGATCAATCTCAGCTCTGACACTTGGGTCAGTTTTTAATGTTTGTGAACTTCAGTTTCCTTATCTGGAAAATGGGGATTAAGATTGGCAACTACTGGTTGCAACAGATATCAAATAGGATAAGTGCTGAGTGCTATTCAGTGATTTTTTTTAAAAGTTAGCTATTTGTTTACTACTTCTTATGTTACACTAAGGCAATATAATGCAATTATTTTACAAAATCTAAATGCAACTCATAGTTTCCATATACTGTACACAAGAAATGTGCATTAAAGATTCTATCATTATATAGAAGTCATTGGCTTGTTCTCATAGACTGTAAGGTTGATGTTCTTTTAGATCTCAAATTTACCAAAGAAGAAATATGTGTGTAATTTGTTTTAAACCCGGTTTATACATCCAGTATAAAGTCAAGACTCACCACTAATTTTTATTATTTTTTTCTCTTTATCCTTCAGGAAAAGGTGTCTTATATACCACAAAACTTTCAACGACAAAGATAATAAAATTTAAGATAGAAAGACAGATCATCATACTCCCACCTTTTTTTTTTTTTGCGGTATGCAGGCCTCTCACTGTTGTGGCCTCTCCCGTTGCGGAGCACAGGCTCCGGACGCGCAGGCTCAGTGGCCATGGCTCACGGACCCAGCCACTCCGCGGCATGTGGGATCTTCCCGGACCAGGGCACGAACCTGTGTCCCCTGCATCGGCAGGCGGACTCTCAACCACTGCGCCACCAGGGAAGCCCCCATACTCCCACCTTTTAGTTTTACTAATAAAGAAAGAAATTCATGAGGAAGTTAAATGGATTTGGTTTGTTACCAATACTCAGCCAGTTCATGTCAGAGATGGATTACGTCCTGGGTTTTCTACCTCCAGATTTGTGCTATTTTTTTACAGTAGGGAGTAACAATCTACAGCCCATGGGTCAAATCTTGTCTGCCACCTGTTTTTTGTAAATAAAATTTTATTGGAACACAGGCACACCCATCATTTACATATTGTCTGCAGCTGTTTTCCTAATACCAAGGCAGAGCTGAGCAGTTGCACAGACTGTGTGGGTGGCAAAGCTTAAGGTATTTATGACCTGGCCCTTTTACAGGAAGATTGCTGATCCCTGTACTACAATGCATTGCTTCTCAAGGCATGGAAGCTTAATTTATCTTATAAAATGTTTCAAAACAATAGATTTTGAAAATGAACTTGCAGCAAAGTTTTACACACATAAAGGAATACTATGGCTTAATGTATCATACAACATTAAATATGTATGAAATTCTGTGCAGTGCAGGTACTATGGCTCCACTAAGATACCATGGGGGTGAGTTCAACAACTTTGACTAAATGATGTTGATTTAATAACAGCAAAAAAATTCACCTCAGCATACAAATGCCAAGCAAAATAAGGTAATAACTTGTCATTGCTGTAATCATTATTTAATAGGAACTACTGTAAACATATTTGATCATAATTTATCTTAAACATTGATAATTATTAAAAATAATGTAAAACACTATGTTTCCTTCATAAAACATTTATTCATTAATATTTATTGAGTACCTCATCCTAGTGGGATTAAACACCTTTTATAAGACAAACACCCATGTTTTCTTATGATCAAGTAAGGGGAAAGGCACTAATAATTATTGGGTGTGAAGAAGTACCAGAAACTAAAACATATAACCACTGAATTTTCAAAATAAACACATGAAGAAAGAATTCTTATTTCCATTTTTACAGCTGAAGAAACAGACTCAGGGAAAGTGAGCATCCCACCAAGGTTACACCAGTAGGGCTATTAGGTGGCTGAGCTGGGACTTTGGCCCAGGCTTTTCAGTCTCTAAGATTCCCTTTTCATTACTTCTCTACTGTTAATAATGTGTTCAGATTCAACAATCTCTTGTATATTTGGTATAGAACTGTGGATCTCAGATGACTACTTGTTCAAGTACTTTGGATTCAAAGTACCTTTTGAGAAAATTAAAAATTGGCCTTGCCTTTAGTTACTTTCCATGGGGAAGTGAAACAGTCCTAAGTTTGGGCAAAAAGATAAATCAGGCTCCTAAATTTTTAAAAACTAAATGTCAATTTTGCCATTTATACATTTCATCATGCAAAGTATGTTGATCTCCCTTGGACTCAATAATACAGGATACAGGAGAGAGACCTCTGAGATGGCAGAGGAGTAAGACGAGGAGATCACCTTCCTCCCCACAAATACATCAGAAATACATCTACATGTGGAACAACTCCTACAGAACACCTACTGAACGCTGGCAGAAGACCTCAAACTTCCCAAAAGGCAAGAAACTCCCCACGTACCTGGGTAGGGCAAAAGAAAAAAGAAAAAAACAGAGACAAAAGAATGGGGACGGGACCTGCACCTCGGGTAGGAGTTGTAAAGGAGGAAAAGTTTCCACATACTAGGAAGCCCCTTCACTGGTGGAGACAGGGGGTGGCTGTGGGGAAGCTTTGGAGCCACGGAGAGCGCAGCAACAGGGGTGCAGAGGGCAAAGCGGAGAGATTCCCGCACAGAGGATCGGTGCCGACCAGCACTCACCAGCCCGACAGGTTTGTCTGCTCACCCACCGGGGAAGGTGGGGGCTGGGAACTAAGGCTCCGGCTTCGGAGGTCAGATCCCAGGGAGAGGACTGAGGTTGGCTGCATGAACACAGCCTGAAGGGGGCTAGTGCACCACAGCTAGCCCAGAGGGAGTCCGGGAAAAAGTCTGGAACTGCCTAAGGGGCAAGAGACCATTGTTTCCGGGTGCGCGAGGAGAGGATTCACAGCACCGCCTAAACGAGCTCCAGAGACGGGCACAAGCTGTGGCTATCAGCGTGGACCCCATAGACGGGCATGAAATGCTAAGGCTGCTGCTGAAGTCACCAAGAAGCCCGTGTGCGAGCACAGGTCACTATCCGCACTTCCTCTCCCCAGAGCCTGTGCAGCCCGCCACTGCCAGGGTCCCATGATCCAGGGACAACTTCCCCAGAAGAACACACGGCGCGCCTCAGACTGTTGCAACATCACGCTGGCCTCTGCCGCCTCAGGCTCGCCCCACATTCCATACCCGCCTTCCCCCTAGCCTGAGTGAGCCAGAGGCCCTGAATCAGCTGCTACTTTAACACCGTCCTGTCTGGGAAGAAACAGAGGCACTCAGGCAACCAACACACAGAGGCGGGGCCCGTGCAAAGCTGAACCCCAGGAGCTGTGCGAACAAAGAAGAGAAAGGGAAATTTCTCACATCAGCCTCAGGAGCAGTGGATTAAATCTCCACAATCAACTTGATGTACCCTGCATCTGTGGAATACCTAGTGAATAGACAACGAATCATCCCAAATCGAAGCAGTGGACTTTGGGAGCAACTGTACACTTGGAGTTTGCTTTCTGCAAATAATTTGTTTCTGGTTATATGTTTATCTTAGTTTAGTATTTAGAGTTTATTTTCATTGGTAGATTTGTTTATTGATTTCGTTGCTCTCTTCCTTTCTTTTTTATATATATACAGATACATATATATATTTTTTTCTTTTTTCTCTTTTTGTGAGTGTGTATGTGTATGCTTCTTTGTGTGATTTTGTCTGTATAGCTTTGCTTTTACCATTTGTCCTAGGGCTCTCTCTGTCCATTTTTTTTTTAAATATAGTTTTTAGCGCTTGTTATCATTGGTGGATTTGTTTTTTGGTTTGGTTGCTCTCTTTCTTTCTTTCTTTTCTATTTTGTTAAAATTACTTTTTAATTTTTTAATAATTTAAAATTTTTTTCAATTTAAGAACTTTATTTATTTTATTTTTTCTTTCTTTCTTTTTTTCTCCCTTTTGCTCTGAGCCGTGTGGCTGACAGGGTCCTGTTGCTCCGGACAGGTGTCAGGCCTGTGCCTCTGAGGAGGAAGAGCCGAGTTCAGGACATTGGATCACCAGAGACCTCCCAGCTCCACATAATATCAAATGGCGAGAACTCTCCCAGAGACCTCCATCTCAACGCTAAGACTCAGCTCCACTCAACAACCAGCAAGCTCCAGTGTTGGACACCCTATGCCAAACAACTAGCAAGACAGTAACACAACCCCACCCATTAGCAGAGAGGCTGCCTACAATCATAAGAAGGTCACAGACAGCCCAAAACACATCACAGGATGTGGTCTTGCCCACCAGAATGACAAGATCCAGCCTCATCAACCAGAACACAGGCACAAGTCCCCTCCACCAGGAGGCCTACACAACCCACTAAACCAAACTTAGACACTGGGGGAAGACACCAAAAACAATGGGAACTACAAACCTGCAGCCTGCAAAAAAGGAGACCCCAGGGCTTCCCTGGTGGCACAGTGGTTGAGAATCTGCCTGCCAATGCAGGGGACACGGGTTCAAGCCCTGGTCTGGAAAGATCCCACATGCCGCAGAGCAACTAGGCCCATGAGCCACAGCTACTGAGCCTGCGCGTCTGGAGCCTGTGCTCCACAACAAGACAGGCCGCGATAGTGAGAGGCCCGCGCACCGCGATGAAGAGTGGCCACCACTTGCCGCAACTAGAGTAAGCCCTCGCACAGAAACAAAGACCCAACACAGCCAAAAATAAATAAATAATTAATTAAGACCACATATTAAAAATAAATAAATAAATAAAATCTTTTAAATAAAAAAAATTAAAAAAAAAGGAGACCCCAAACACAGTAAGTTAAGCAAGATGAGAAGACAGAGAAACACACAGCAGATGAAGGAGCAAGGTAAAACCCCACCAGACCAAACAAATGAAGAGGAAATAGGCAGTCTACCTGAAAAAGAATTCCGAGTAATGATAGTAAAGATGATCCAAAATCTTGGAAATAGAATGGAGAAAATACAAGAAACTATTAACAAGGAACTAGAAGAACTAAAGAGCAAACAAACAGTGATGAAGAACACAATAAATGAAATTAAAAATTCTCTAGAAAGAATCAGTAGCAGAATAACTGCGGCAGAACGGATAAGTGACCTGGAAGACAAAATAGTGGAAATAATGACTGCAGAGCAGAATAAAGAAAAAAGAATGAAAACAAGTGAGGACCGTCTTGGAGACCTCTGGGACAACATTAAACACACCAGCATTTGGATTATAGGGGTCCCAGAAGAAGAAGAGAAAAAGAAAGGGACTGAGAAAATATTTGAAGAGATTATAGTTGAAAACTTACCTAATATGGGAAAGGAAATAGTCAATCAAGTCCAGGAAGTGCAGAGAGTCCCATACAGGATAAATCCAAGGAGAAACATGCCAAGACACACATTAATCAAACTATCAAAAATTAAATACAAAGAACAAATATTAAAAGCAGCAAGGGAAAAGCAACAAATAACATACAAGGGAATCCCCATAAGGTTAACAGCTGATCTTTCAACAGAAACTTGCCACTCCATTCTGCAAGCCAGAATGGAGTGGCAAGATATATTTAAAGTGATGAAAGGGAAAAACCTACAACCACGATTACTCTACCCAGCAAGGATCTCATTCAGATTCAACAGAGATATTAAAACTTTTACAGACAAGCAAAAGCTAAGAGAACTCAGCACCACCAAACCACCTTTACAACAAATGCTAAAGGAACTTCTCTAGGCAGGAAACACAAGAGAAGGAAAAGACCTACAATAACAAACCCAACACAATTAAGAAAATGGTAATAGGAACACACATATTGATAACTACCTTAAATGTAAATGGTTAAAACGCTCCAACCAAAAGACACAGACTGGCTGAATGGATACAAAAACAAGACCCCATATATATGCTGTCTACAAGAGACCCACTTCAGACCTAGGGACACATACAGACTGATAGTGAGGGGATGGAAAAAGATATTCTATGCAAATGGAAATCAGAAGAAAGCTGGAGTAGCAATTCTCATATCAGAAAAAAGAGACTTTAAAATAAAGACTATTACAAGAGACGAAGAAGGACAGTACATAATGATCAAGGGAGCAATCCAAGAAGAAGATATAACAATTGTAAATATTTATACACCCAACATAAGAGCACCTCAAAACATAAGGCAAATGCTAACAGCCATAAAAGGGGAAATCAACAGTAACACAATCATAGTAGGGGGCTTTAAAACCTCACTTCCACCAATGGACAGATCACCCAAAATGAAAATAAATAAGGAAACACAAGCTTTAAATGAAACATTAAACAAGATGCACTTAATTGATATTTATAGGACATCCCATATAAAAACAGCAGAATACACTTTTTCTCAAATGCTCATGGAATATTCTCCAGGATAGATCATATCTTGGGTCATAAATCAAGCCTTGGTAAATTTAAGAAAACTGAGATTGTATCAGGTATCTTTTCCAACCACAATGCTATGAGGCTAGATATCAATTACAGGAAAAAATCTGTAAAAAATACAAACACATGGAGGCTACACAGTACACTACTTAATAACCAAGAGATCACTGAAGAAATCAAAGAGGAAATCAAAAAATACCTAGAAACAAATGACAATGAAAAAACGATGACTGCAAACCTATGGGATGCAGCAAAAGCAGTTCTAAGAGGGAAGTTTATAACAATACAATCCTACCTGAAGAACAAGAAACATCTCAAATAAATAACCTAACCTCACATCTAAAGAAATTAGACAAAGAAGAACAAAAAACCCACAAAGTTAGGAGAAGGAAAGAAATCATAAAGATCAGATCAGAAATAAATGAAAAAGAAATGACGGAAATGATAGCAAATATCAATAAAACTAAAAGTTGGTTCTTTGAGATGATACACAACATTGATAAACCATTAGCCAGACTCATCAAGAAAAAACAGGGGAAGATTTTGGGCTTCCTTGGTGGCGCAGTGGTTGAGAGTCCGCCTGCTGATGTGGGAGACGTGGGTTTGTGCCCCGGTCCGGCAGGATCCCGCATGCTGTGGAGAGGCTGGGACCGTGAGCCATGGCCGCTGAACCTGCGTGTCCGGAGCCTGTGCTCCGCAACGGGAGAGGCCACAACAGTGAGTGGCCCACGTACCGCAAAAAAACAAAACAAAACAAAACAAAACAGAAGATTCAAATCAATAGAATTAGAAATGAAAAAGGAGAAGTAACAACTGACACTGCAGAAAAACAAAGGATCATGAGAGACTACTACAAGTGACTTAATGCCAATAAAATGGACAACCTGGAAGAAATTGGCAAATTGTTAGAAAAACACAACCTTCCAAGACTGAACCAGGAAGAAACAGAAAATATAAACAGACCAACCACAAGCACTGAAATTGAGACTGTGATTAAAAATCTTCCAACCAAAAAAAGCACAGGATCAGATGGCTTCACAGGCAAATTCTATCAAACATTTAGAGAAGAGCTAACACCTTCTCAAACTCTTCCAAAATACAACAGAGGGAGGAACACCACCAAACTCATTCTACGAGGCCACCATCATCCTGATACCAAAACCAGACAAAGATGTCACAAAGAAAAAAAACTACAGGCCAATATCACTGATGAATATAGATACAAAAATCCTCAACAAAATACTAGCAAGCAGAACCCAACAGCACATTAAAAGGATTATACATCATGATCAAGTGGGCTTTACCCCAAGAATGCAAGGATTCTTCAATATATGCAAATCAATCAATGTGATAAACCATATTAACAAATTGAAGGAGAAAAATCATATGATCATCTCAATAGACGCAGAAAAAGCTTTTGACAAAATCCAACACTCATTTATGATAACAACCCTCCAGAAAGTAGGCATAGAGGGAACTAACCTCAATAAAATAAAGGCCATATATGACAAACCCACAGCCAACATCATCCTCAATGGTGAAAAACTGAAACCATTTCCACTAAGATCAGGAAGAAGACAAGGTTGCTCACTCACACCACTATTATTCAACATTGTTTTCGAAGTTTTAGTCACAGCAATCAGAGAAGATAAAGAAATAAAAGGAATCCAAGTTGGAAAAGAAGCAGAGCTGTCACTGTTTGCAGATGACATGATACTATACATAGAGAATCCTAAAGATGCCACCAGAAAACTACTAGAGCTAATCAATGAATTTGGTAAAGTAGCAAGGATACAAAATTAATGCACAGAAATCTCTTGCATTCCTATACACTAATAATGAAAAATCTGAAAGAGAAATTAAGGAAACACTCCCATTTACCATTGCAACAAAAAGAATAATATACCTAGAAATAAACCTACCTAAGGAGACAAAAGACCTGTATGCAGAAAACTATAAGACACTGATGAAAGAAATTAAAGATGAGAAAAACAGATGGAGAGATATACCATGTTCTTGTATTGGAAGAATCAACATTGTGAAAATGACTATACTACCCAAAGCAATCTACAGATTCAATGCAATCCATATCAAATTACCAATGGCATTTTTCACAGAACTAGAACAAAAAACTTCACAATTTGTATGGAAACACAAAAGACTCCGAAGAGCCAAAGCAATCTTGAGAAAGAAAAATGGAGCTGGAGGAATCAGGCTCCCGGATTTTAGACTATACTACAAAGCTACAGTAATCAAGGCAGTATGGTACTGGCAGAAAAATAGAAATATACATCAATGGAACAGGATAGAAAGCCCAAGAAAGAAACCCACGCACATATGGTCACCTTAAGTTTGATAAAGTAGGCAAGAATATACAATGGAGAAAAGACACCCTCTTCAATAAGTGGTGCTGGGAAAACTGGAAAGCTACATGTAAAAGAATGTAATTAGAACACTCCCTAATACCATACACAAAAATAAACTCAAAATGGATTAAAGACGTAAATGTAAGGCCAGACACCATCAAACTCTTAGAGGAAAACATAGGTAGAACACTCTGTGACATAAGTCACAGCAAGATCCTTTTTGACCCACCTCCTAGGGAAATGGAAATAAAAACAAAAATAAACAAATGGGGCCTAATGAAACTTAAAAGCTTTGCACAGCAAAGGAAATCATAAACAAGACGAAAAGACAACCCTCAGAATGGGAGAAAATATTTGCAAATGAAGCAACTGACAAAGGATTCATCTCCAAAATTTACAAGCAGCTCATGCAGCTCAATATCAAAAAAACAAACAACCCAACCCAAAAATGGGCAGATGACCTAAATCGACATTTCTCCAAAGAAGATATCTCCAAAGATTGCCAAATCTCCAAAGATTGCCAACAAACACATGAAAGAATGCTCATCATCACTAATCATTAGAGAAATGCAAATCAAAACTACAATGAGGTATCACCTCACACCAGTCAGAATGGCCATTATCGAAAAATCTACAAACAGTAAATGCTGGAGAGGGTGTGGAGAAAAGGGAACCCTCTTTCACTGTTGGTGGCAATGTAAATTGATACAGCCACTATGGAGAACAGTATGGAGTTTCCTTAAAAAACTAAAAAGAGAACTACCATATGACCCAGCAATCCCACTACTGGGCATATACCCTGAGAAAACCATAATTCAAAAAGAGTCATATATCACAATGTTCACTGCAGCTCTATTTACAACAGCCAGGACATGGAAGCAACCTAAGTGTCCAGCGACAGATGAATGGGTAAAGAAAATGTGGCACATATATACAATGAAGTATTACTCAGCCATAAAAAGAAATGAAATTGAGTTATTTGTAGTGAGGTGGATGGACTTAGAGTCTGTCATACAGAGTGAAGTAAGCCAGAAGGAGAAATACAAATACCATATGCTAACACATATATATGCAATCTAAGGAAAAAAAAAATGGTCATGAAGAACCCAGGGGCAGGACGGGAATAGAGTCACAGACCTACTAGAGAATGGACTTGACATGGGTAGGGGGAAGGGTAAGCTGGGACAAAGTGAGAGAGTGTCATGGACATATATACACTACCAAATGTAAATCCGATAGCTAGTGGGAAGCAGCTGCATAGCACAGGGAGATCAGCTCGGTGCTTTGTGACAGCCTGGAGGGGTGGGATAGGGAGGGTGGGAGGGAGGGAGGCTCAAGAGGGAAGAGATATGGGGATATATATATATGTATAGCTGATTCACTTTGTTATAAAGCAGAAACTGACACACCATTGCAAAGCAGTTATACTCCAATAAAGATGTTTAAAAATTTTATATATATGTAAATTAAAAGAGAAAAAAATAATACAGGATACCAGAATATCTGAGACTCATGAAAGAATCTGATAAAATTGATGAAATCCAGTTTATTCTGACAGTCTGCTTGCTACTCTTTGGTAGAAGCCAAACAAGGGAGATTTTCATTATCTGGCCCCTTCACTAAATTCTATACATGTGTATACATCATCTACAAGCAAGAAAATAGGGCAATGTTATCCCAAAAGTCCTGTGAAAAGGTCTCCAATGAATTTGGACTTAATATTATGCATCTGGCTTTTTTATTAAAAGCAATATGGGAAACATCTAATCCGAGAACATTTATAGCTCTTTTGCAAAACCCCACTGAGTTGTTTATTATACCCAATGTCCCATACATAGGATCCATGTAATATCTCCTAGAGTTTAGTGTAAGCAAAAATCATCTTTTTCATTTAACAAATGAGAAACTTTTTAAAGAAACATATAAACTAGTAATCTGAAAAAAAATAGGAGATTCGTTTGTTGGATAAAGTAAATTTTGAGATATCACAATTCCCTATGCTAAATTCCCAAAGCAATACGTTTGCAATCAGAAAAGACTGAAATCCAGTTAACTGGAACCTTTCATTAAATGGAATGATGTTCTACTGCTTTCGAAAAGAGAAAATAAATAACAAGATATGCAAAAATCAGATTCTGGGGGATCTAAGATAAATTAGAAATGGTCCCTGACTCCATTCACCTCAAAATTAGCCTAGTAGGGGAGTTGAAATGTACAAATAAAATGACAAAATATAGAAACATAGAAAATGAGAAGTAGCATCCCAAGACTTATAGATAAAGAATTCCGGGAGTTCAGAGAAATGAACTAGTGCCCAGGTATTTAGAATGTCTGATGTTCTTATTCTTTACTAAATGTTCAAGTTTCCATCTAGAATTATTTATCTCCAGTCTAAAGAACTTCCCTTAGCATTTCTTGTGGTGCAGGTCCCTTGGTAGCAAATTCTCCCTGTTTTTTTACCTGAAAATGTAATTTGTCTTCATTCTTTTTATTAAATTGATGTATAATTTACATATCATTAGTTTTAGGTGCACAATGTAATGTGATACTTGAATATTGTATATATTGCAAAATGATCACCACAGTAAGTCCAGCCTTCCTTCTTGAATAATGTTTTTGCTGGGTATAGAATTCTAGGTTGACAGTTCATTTTTTTCCAGATGCTATTCTACTCTTTTCTGTCCTCAGTGATTTCTGATGAGAAGCCAACTATTATATACCTACCATCTAACAGATCTTTGAGGCTTTGTTCATTTCCCCCCATCTTTCTTTTTTTTCTCTTGGATAATTAATATTCATTGATTTGAGATCACTTACTCTTTCCTCTGTTATGTCCACTCAGCTGTTTTTCAGTTCTAGAACTTCCATTTGGTCTTTTTTTGTTTCTGTTTTACTGCCAAGACTTTCCCTTTCTCTGCTGAGATTTTCATGCATTGAAAACATGTTTTACTTCATTGATAACAGTTATAATAGCTGTTTTGAAACCCTTGTATATTAATTCCAACACCTGGTTTGCCTTGATGTTGGAAACAACAGATCGTCTTTTCAACTGAGAATGTGTTTCATTTTCCTGGTTCTTTGTATATCAAATAATTTTGGATTGTAATCTGTGTTGTGGAGACTTTGGATTCTGTTATTTTTCTCTTGTGAGTATTTTTTTGTTTTAGTGATTCTTTTATTTAAAAATTTTTTTTGGCTAGTCTCTAACTGTAAACATTTCTTTTTGTATAGATCTTTTGCTTTCAGTTGGGCTGGGCTGAGTCTATTCTAGGCGTGTATGGTTCAAAGGTCAATCATAGATGTAGGCAGACAAATATCTGGAGACCTTCTGTCTGGCTCTTTCTTTTGCACACCACACTCTCTTCAGCATTCCCAGTTTCCCATTTTCTCTTTTCTGATTCACCAGACCACAAAGGCTACAGGTTTTTCTGTGTCTGCACCATTGTCATCCATTTTGCACTGCAAAGACTGCATTTACTCCCTGGTTGAAAGGGACTTAGTTGTATAGCTCCTTGCCTCCCTTCTCCAAGTGAGTATGGGTTATTTGTAAGGGTGGTATGGAGAAAGAAGTGTAGGGCATTCTAAGCTATTTAAGGAAAGGTATGTATGTAAGAAAGCATATGAACAGTGAGATGAAGTGAGGTGGGAAATAATGATGAAATGTTAAGTTAGGATTAAATTATGTAACTTGTTGAATGCTAGCTATGCCTAGGAGTATGACCAATAAAATACACATTTCAGGTAGAAGGATGATATGCTCATATCTATATTTTAGCTTGAGATAAATCTATCTGTACTGTTTAAAATGAACTGCAATATAGAGAATGATGGGAGGTAGGGAGAGTAGTAAGGTAGCAGTTCCAGTAGTGCAGGTGGGAGGTAATGAGGTCTTAACTAGGCTACTGGCAGAGGGAATAGAAAGGAAGAAATAGAAATGAAATGATTTAGCAAATGACTTACTGATGACTCTAAAATTCATCAATAATCTGAATTACCACAAAAGAATAAATCTTCCTGTTATTAGGCAGGGAGTATCCCTTTCATTATTTATTTAATAGTGAGGACTACTATAAAAGCAAATCAATGTAAAATTACTCTTTAGATGTATGAGTCTGGTTCATCTGGTGAGCAACAGATAATTATAGACTGTAGTTATCTATATCAGATACCATATAGCAGGTATCCTTCTATCAGGATATACCTATATGGTGGGAAATGAAAACCAAACTTATTTCCCACACCCACAACCTAGTAGGGTGTAAAGCTGCCATTAATGCAAGCCCAGTTATAGGACTGTTCATACTACTGTCTCATCAATACTTCTATAACCAAAGAATCTGAACTGTAGACTGGAAAAGAACTAAAACCTCTTTTTGATTGATACTGCAAAAACAAAATTGACTTTCAAGCCATCATAGGTTCAATCCCCTGGTCAGGGAACTAAGATCCTACATGCCGTGAGGAGCAGCTCCCTGCACCCCCCCACCCCCCCCAAAAGTAGAAGTCTTTTCAAGAGTGATAAGGCATACATAAAACATCCCCAAACATACAAAGAAACAAAGGTAAAAACAAAAATAAGCACATTAAATACATGTGTTTTGATCTTGCAATTTCTAAGAATTTATCTAAAGGAAGGCATGCTATGCTTTATGATTAACTTACATGCACAAACAATTTTCTATAGGATGTTCACTACAGTGTTATTTATGATAGGGAAATGAGAGACAACTTAAATATCCCATAATAGGGTATTGGTAACTTAAGAGAGTATGGCAATATGACAGAATATTATACAGTTAATGAAATAGAGATGGTTACTTAAAGACATTGAAAATAGTCTATAAAACATAACTAGGTTTAAAAAGTATACTACATCTAGAATAATCCCAGTTTTGCTAAAAACAATGCACATAAATCTAATAAAAAAGATTGAAAGACTAATAAACAAAATGTTAAATGAAAATGTATATATTCCAGATTTTCTACTACAAGCATATTTCACTCAACATCACTTTCATAATCTGAAAAAAATTACATTGAGTTACTAAAAAAGAGTCGCATATGCCCTTTACCCACATGCAATATACTCTAGATATTCTTGCTCTGATGGCTACACATAAATCTTCTGTTCTGTCACTGCAGTTCTGAATGAGTCTGGCAAAGATAATTCTGAATGTCTATCAATAGTCAGTCACCTGGGAGGGATTACATCAAACTGTTATGAGTTTGGGGACCCAAATGACCGCCCTCTATTGCGGACCAATACTAAAGTAAGACTATGTGTGTCCTAGGCAATATTTGTTCTCTAGAGGTGAGAGGCTAGTGCATTAACCAGGTTTTATATTAAATGTCTTCATCATTTGTGAGCAGCCAGATGGTTGGTAATATGTGTAGATATTTTGAAACATAGGCTGGCTGATTTCAATTAGCTTTGAAGTGAGACAAATGATAGTGCAGATCTAAGCCCAGGGGTACTGAGAGAATATTTTCTTTCAGATGAATACCCCAACCTAGAGTTCCCAATTATATAACAAAGCTAATGGGTTATCCTGGAACATGTGCTGTTAGAAAGAATCTCTGTTATGAAGCACCTAACTGGGCAAATAATTCATGCCCAGGGTCAGGAAAACCAGCTAATGTGAGGAAAGGGAAGTTTTTTTAAAAAAAACCCAGTATAGTCTATATGCTTGTGTTTCAGAGTGCACTAAGGTTTGCGAGGGATTTCGACAGCAAATAAAAATACTTCTATGGGAAGGTGAAGTAGTTTTGGGCCAAATCAAAGGCTCTGCCTGAAAAGATTAGTAACTGAACAAATGTTGGCTTTTCCAGGCTTAGCATACAATGCCAATTTTATGTCATTTTCCTCAAGATGCCAGCTGTGCTGTTCCTGATGATTCTCCTCTCTACTATACTGAGAAAAAGGACACAGAAGAGTCCTTGAGAATGTCACTATGTGGGCATATCTTGGCCTCAAAAATTCAGACAAGTCAGGATAGAATGGAATTAATTCTCTTTTTCAAAATAGGCTGAGAATCTAAAATTTACTTTCATTTATGAATCATAGGGATCTAACGGTCATTGAGAAAAGTGATTTGACTCCAAGTCTCCCAAAGAAATCAAATGAGTTATCTTTTTTTTTTTTTTTTTTGCGGTACGCGGGCCTCTCACTGCCGTGGCCTCTCCCGCCGCGGAGCACAGGCTGCGGACGCGCAGGCTCAGCGGCACATGGCTCACGGGCCCATGGCTCACGGGCCAAGCCGCTCCGCGGCACGTGGGATCCTCCCGGACCAGGGCACGAACCCGCGTCCCCTGCATCGGCAGGCGGACCTTCAACCACTGCGCCACCAGGGAAGCCCCAAATGAGTTATCTTTTTAAAAACATAAAGTAAAACAGAAACATAAATAAAAATTGAACATAATTTTAACTTTTAATTTTCTTTCACAGGAAACAGTTCACTTTCTTTTTCCCTTCGTGTTAGCTACATTGCTAATGAAATCCCTGATGTTAAGCAAATTAAATGGTTTTTAATGCTTGTTTCATCCCATTCAGTGACTAAGATGCTTATTATTAACTGCTAAATGCATACCATACTATAGGTACTATACCAGGTACTTCATACACATTATTGCTAATCACTAACTATCCCAATGACCTTATGTAGGTAACTATTTTCAGTTTACAGACTAATGAATTGAGAGTCAAAGAAATTAAGTAACCTGACCAAGATCACACAGTCCAGGTCCCACTCCAAAACCCATGCCCTCTCCATATAACCATAATTAAATGGAAAGATCTCTGTTAGTCAATTGCTCTCAGTGACTCAATTATCTTACAATGAAGAAACAATGAAAGACCGCTATGGCTTGAGACAAAGCATGGAGTTTCCACTAATAAAGGGGCACATCTTCCAGATGCAATTTTCTTTCTCATAGGATAAATAACCATTCTGAAATAGTCTGAAGTGGCCAAATAAATGGCAAACAGCTCATCTTTTTTTTTTAATGCTTAATTTTTTTTTTTTTTTTGGCCGCACCATGCAGCACGTGGGGAACTTAGTTCCCTGACCAGGGATCGAACCCATGCCCCCTCCAGTGGAAGCGTGCAGTCTTAACCATTGGACCGCCAGGGAAGTTCCCCAAACAGCCAATCTTATAGGCAAAAAGGCAAACACAGTAAGGAGACAGGAGCTACAAGGTAATAAGGGCAATTATTTAGACTCCTCCTACTCAAAATGTGGTCCAGTAACCTGCAGCATTGGTACACACATGCTGGCTTGTTAGAAATGCAGACTCTCAGGCCCCACTCCAGACCTACTAAATCAGTGTTTTAAAAGATCAGTATGTTCATGAAAGCTTGAGAAGCAACTGTTTTAATTATAATTAAGCTAGTAATGACTAAATGATGCTCAAAACTAGTCTGAAGGGGTAGAAATTAGCCTATGGCCAACAATACTTCCAGGAAAAAAACAAGTATTTTCATGCATTTCCATCATGTGATTAATTCTGTAAATTATGAACAGTAGCTTTACAGGCTCCGGACGCGCCGGCTCAGCGGCCATGGCTCACGGGCCCAGCCGCTCTGCGGCATGTGGGATCTTCCCGGACCGGGGCACGAATCCGTGTCCCCTGTATCGGCAGGCGGACTCTCAACCACTGCGCCACCAGGGAAGCCCCTGAACAGTAGCTTTTGCTTCACTTGCTAAGACCACTTTTGCAGCAAATTTTGAAGTCATTATTCCATTCTTTGATTCCTACCTGGTAAGAACTTAGTTTCATCTCTCACTTTTCGCCCACTCATTCTTAGAAAACATTCAAGTCTAAACAGAAAAGCAATAGCACGTGCCTAGTCAGAGTTTTACCTTAGATTGATGAGGGCCAAAGGGCCGTGATATGACCTACAGGAATGAAATGCATTTATAAGCAATAGCTGCCCTCACCTAAATTCAAGGTTCTCCTTATGATTTAACTATAGTAGCAAGCAACCTGGATATCACCCTACAAAACAGAATTTTCTCTATCAACGGTGGTCTCTAATACCATGGCTAACCGAAAGGATTTATGATTTGTCAAGACAAAAGATCTTGTAAAAATGTCTTACTTCTCTTATACATCTAGCTGCTACCCAAACCATTAAGACTAGTGGGAAGAGTAAAATGCATCTGATTATAGAGAGAAGACAATTACAATTAAGTAATTGATTGAAAATAAAATTACCACTGTCCTGTTACATAAACTAAAACATAAAATTACTGAGGGATGCCTCTCCTCACTGAAAACAGGAGCTTTGTCAGACAGTTAAAAACAACCTGCTTGAAATAACTGACCAGATGACAATGTGTTAATTTTAAAGGGAGAACAATAGCCTCGCTTGAGAGATTTTTTTAAAACTTATTATTTACAATTGTTAGGTTTATAAAGTACTCGTGTGGGACAACAATAAAGACTACCTCTGAGTTGAAATCTATGCCTTTGAGTATAATTTAAGGGAATTCTCTCTTAAACCAACATTCTTACTTTTTGTCAGGGTTATTCTTTATCATATATAAACATAAAAAATATCTGAGTCAAAATCCTCAAAAAGCTTAAAAATTAGGTAGAATATTGTTTTTTTCTACTTTAACTCCAAGAATCTCTCTAACCAAAGAAAAACAAATTCAGACAGCGATACTGAGACACTATGTGGTTTCTAATTCCAGAGTCTTCTACTTCATCATAATCTTATAAATCTAACATTCTTATACCCTACAACAAAAAGGACTGAAAAAGACTAGTGTCACCCAGATAATACCATAAAAACAAGAAAAGATTAGTAATACAATGCAATGTTTAAATTATAATAAAAGTTTCTTAATTGGTTTTCACTAATACAGCGTTCTTTTGTCTGATGGTGCCTTCTGTCTTTGCTTCTTTTCTCCTTCAACAGGATTGTTGACCTTGCTTAAAAGAGGGCTGATTTGTCTCTGACTTATCAGATGGTAAAAGTCTGCCTAATTTGAGTAAGCTCTTAAAAAAATGCTGCTTTAGAAAGGTCAATTAGTTCTAAACAAAGGCATTCAGTTCAGTAAGCATCTCCTATAGAGACAGGTCCTACAGGGATAAGCCAATATTTCCTGTTGTGCTCTAGTGTATAAAGGGGCAAAGGAAGCTGTAAGTGAATGCACACATTACCAGCTGGAGTCCCCAGAGTTTATAATTTCTGACAGCACTTACAGGAGATTTCCACTGAGCTGCTACACCAGCATTTTCTAAGATTTTGCTGAATTATGCCATTTGTAGGGAGAGGGGTGTTTAAAGACACATCCAATCCATCACAAAATCTGGATGTTTTTTCCTCCACAGTGATTTCTGGTCTTGCCCATCTATTTCCACTTCTACAGTTGCACCATTCATGTTTACAGTGCTCTGGCATCTTCTGCTGTTCTGTTCTGGTGTCTTTGCCTCTAGGCCCTCTCACTCCATCCATATACACTCATTAAAATAATGTTCCTCAACTAATTTAATCATGTAACTTGTCTGTTCAAAAAATTACCATGACTTCCTGTTTCTCAGGGCACTGAACCCAAATTTCTTAACTTGGGTCTCAAAACCCTCTACACTTCAAATCAATTACTATCTCCACTTTAAAGATGAAGCACTTTGAGATATTGACCAGGGTCACACAGTTAGTAGAGGAGTTGGGATTTCAGCCCAGGCTATCTGGTTTCAAAGTTTATGCTCTCAAGCATTATACTACATTACACCTGTTAAGAGTCTGGTGTGTGATGTTACCTTGCAATTGCCTTTATGGGTCTCTGGATAGTTCCCCCACTACATTATTCTCTGAGACAGTCCACTTCTTTGATATGTTCACACAAAGGCTATACAAAGTAGACAACTTAATGTTTCATTGACTGGTGTTACACTAGGATGATTGTTCAGGTCTCTGAATGTATAAGGTGGTTAAAATGGTTTTTGTCTATTCATAACCTCATCTGCTAAAGGGTTTGTGCATTTCCTTGTCTAACAATAGCTGCAGTTTTAAATTCTCCTATATGCTGTTCTGGTCTAGAAATATGCAATGGTGCAATCTCAGCAGAGGTTTATGAAGAAAAAATCAAATAACTAATGGAAGACCAGTCCTGATGTGTTAAAGGTAATCCTAGAAATAAAACAAGTAGGAAGGCTACATCAAGCATGATGTTATGTAATCTCTAGCACTTGCAACGCTTAAATTCGAAATAACATTTAATACACTGTTTTCTATATATGATGAAGCCAACAAAGTAAATAAAGGGGGAGCCCTTGCTGAGAAGGCATTGTGAATATACATTTCATGAGAGAAATCAGCTACCCATAGCCTTGTTAAATCCTAGGTAAAGTTTGTGTAAATTAAATATTCATGCTTAGCATTGTGCTCTAAGTATTTGATCAATCCTTAACTAAGAAATAAAGAAGGAAATCAATACTTTCCTTTTAATTCTGTCGAGTTTGCAGCAACTGAAAATAAAAGGATATGTGGGTGATATTATACAGACAGAAAGACCATAACCAGGAACAGAAGAGTCTCTCTCCTCTTCTTTCTCTTGTAGTTTTTCACCATTATCAGTTAAATTTACCTGAGATGTTTCAAAAGAAATCTGAAACATTATCATTTACAAATCTACAGAGATTAACCATACAAACATATATGATAGAGTTGCCAATATAAAGAATTAAGCATCCATATGTTCTTTCATTAACAAAAACCTATTGTTCTAAGGTTTTGGAACTAACAAGTTTATGTCCGAAGTTCAGGATATACCAATAGGCCTGTTTTTATTTTTTTTTAATTTTTTTTTCAAGTGCAACTTATTTATTTTTTAACATCTTTATAGGAGTATAACTGCTTTACAATGTTGTATTAGTTTCTGCTGTATAACAAAGTGAATCAGCTATATATATACATATATCCCCATATACCCTCCCTCTTGTGTCTCCCTCCCACCCTTCCTATCCCACCCTCCCTATCCCACCCCTCTAGGTGGTCACAAAGCACGGAGCTGATCTCCCTGTGCTACGCAGCTGCTTCCCATTAGCTATCTATCTATTTTACATTGGTAGTGTATATGTCAATGCTACTCTCTCACTTCGTCCCAGCTTACCCTTCCCCCTCCCCGTGTCCTCAAGTCCATTCTCTACCTGTGTCTTTATTCCTGTCCTTCCCCTAAGCTCGTCAGAACTTTTTTTTTTTTTTTTAGATTCCATATATATGTGTGTTAGCATACGGTATTTGTTCTTCTCTTTCTGACTTACTTCACTCTGTATGACAGACTCTAGGTCCATCCACCTCACTACAAATAGTTCAATTTCGTTTCTTTTTATGGCTGAGTAATATTCCATTGTATGTATGTGCCACATCTTCTTTAGCCATTCATCTGTTGATGGACACTTAGGTTGCTTCCATGTCCTGGCTATCGTAAATAGTGAGGCCTGTTTTTAAAATAAGACAATGAATAACTTTGAAACTAGATCCAGAGATAATTAGCTACTCCAGAGGATGCTAAGGAAACTGAAAGCCAAGATGACACCTACTTTCTCTATTATTTTCAGAGTAGTCCGAATGCAAACTTGGAGGAAAGTTCAAAGCCCAAAGTAAATCTGTCTAATTAAAAGACAGTTGGAGGAAGTTCTGCATAAATATGTTTCTGGATGCAGAAAAGAGCTATTGTGAGAAAAACCTCACTCTTTATAAGTCAACATGAAAACTGAGGATAACTTCACACTACTAGAATAACAATACTAGCTATCACTTACTGTCAAGAACTTTTATTATCTCCTTTAATCCCCCCAACTACTGTATTACCATTCCTATTTTATAGACAAGGAAATTGAAGCTCAGAGAAATTAAGTAACTTGGTCATAGACCTAGGTCTTGGTTCACACAACTAGATTGTGGTAGACCTGGACTCTGGACTCAGATGTACCTAAGTCTAAAGTCTATGCTTCTTTCTATTTTACTATACTTCAGAAGTTCTCAACCTTTAGTGCCTGTCACAATCATCTGGGATCTTTTTCAAAATACAGATGCATGGGATACATCCCGATAGATCCTAAACCAGCAGGTCTGAGATGGCACCGAAATATCTTTATTTTTTTAAAATGTAGTTCAGGTGCTTCTGATGTATATCAAAAGACTAGACTGGAAAAAAAAAAGGCAATCTAGAAGTAAATTCTTTGTCATTTTGTAATACCTGTTTTTCAGCATATTTACCTTTCTAATCATATGTTTTGTAGGCATCCATTAAATCATCTTGTTTCCTATCAGTATGCTATCCCTAAGCAAATAAGGAGGTTGGAGTAGTATAACTGATACAAAGGCCCATTTACTATAGGAGGAACATCAAATAGGCATTGACCATTTTCCACAAATAATCTAAAAAATGGACAATATACAGACAGTAGAGGTAGAAGTTAGAGAAATACTGTTCTAATATCTTAATATAGCACACATTTTGGATTATACAGAAAAGGATAAAACCTTATAAATAAACAGAAAATAACAATTTAATTCTGGGCTTAATCTTCAGAATCTTACAATTTGTAGAAATGAAATTTAAATATTTTATATACAACCATCTCCAAAATGTTTTCTGCTATTTTTCTGTAGAGAATAAGAAAAAAAAATCCCACAGGTTAATACTTTTTCTGGTAAATACAGATTTCTCTTAAGAAAATAAGCTAATATTTTATATACATCATTATTTTATCCATTCATTTTTACTGAGTA
Source organism: Grampus griseus (assembly GCF_964374135.1). Lineage (NCBI taxonomy): Eukaryota > Metazoa > Chordata > Mammalia > Artiodactyla > Delphinidae > Grampus > Grampus griseus. Next base: position 118,182,418 of record NC_139018.1, on the reverse strand, counting down.
CTTACAACATACAAGGCATTTTACTACTTCTAATTTTTTACCAGTTGCATTCTAATACCACATAAAGTGGTATGCTTTTATCATTTCTGAACTTGTACTTCTAACTGGACTCAAAAAATATAGGGTGGTTACCAGGCCTATTCTGTGTCTATATGGGTTCTCAAAGGACCTGAGTTCACAATAAGGTCATGTTAGATAACCTGCTTTGGCCTGCAACTTTTCCAGAGCTTCTGATGCAGGACTTCACTGAACAAAGTTTGACTTGCAAAAACCCTCACAGGTTGCTTGATCCATACTCCTCATCAGGCAGATGAAGATACTAAGATGAAGAGAGGGAGAAGAAGTGGATTAAAATATCATACATCTGGCCAAACCTGCTGCTCTTTCACAGTCTAGCACCAACCTTGAGAGGTGGGTAGGTCTCAGGCAGCGATGCATTGTGACTTTTATGGGCCCTGGACACTTTGTTTATCTAAGTCTTTGTCCTTCATAAAAAAAATGAAAAATCACATGTTATGGCTGTTTTGGTATGAGGACAAATATATTAATGTCATTTGTTAAAACGTTTTGTTCATTTTTTCCTTCTCATTTTAAAAGATTTTAAACATTTTCATGAGCCCCTAAAAGTACTGAGGGCCCTTGGGCACTAATGGATAAAATGGCCCTGGTTTTAGATGACCCATTTGACAGTCGAAACCAGCTTTACTCTCCTCCAAGAGACATGGTTCTGCCACGGGGGACTATCCATGTGGCTTCTCTATCGCTCAGAATGTACCAGCCACAGAAAGCTCAGCCTTTTACCAGGCTATTCCAGTGATTCTCATTCCAGCAGCTCTTCAGAACCTACCTCCTCATTCTAAACCAGGCAGTCCCCTACAAAACCGTTCTGAGAGAGTGTGGAGTACTCAACAGAGATCAGCTGCCAGGCCTCTGGGAATGAAAACCATCTTCAGAGTCCCACATGCATTTGAAAGGAATATTAGGCAGATCACTTCATTGGGATTTACGGTATTTCACAACATGGCTGGTTATCACGCACAGAGACACCTTTACTCTGAGAACAGGTACGTGCATTTTCTAGATTAGATAAGATTTTGTTTCCAGTATATTCACTATGTGAAAAGGCTATATCATTCATAAAATGGAGAAAGTTGTAACTCTATTGTAACCAGGGGAAATCAAAGACTATCAAATCTCCCAATATTTACCCACTTTAAGAAAACTGCCATTTAAAAATGGAATTTATCATTCTCATAGCACCTGCTCTGATTGGTTTTACTTTAGGGTCCTCAGGTATGAGGCCTAACTCAAGTCCTATCTTCCTCTGCAGTAACTCAACATTGATCACCGCTCTCATGGTCAGAGGTATTTGACTCTTGACCCCTTTTGTCACATATGTTATTTTTCTTTAGCTATTTCTGATTCTTTAACTCAACATACATTATTTTGTGACTACTAAATGCCAGGTATGACATGGTGTATACAAAGGTCAGTAAAATAAGACACTACTCTTGAGGAGCTAATTTCAAGTAAGGGGGAGAATAATATAAAATATATTAATATTTAAAACAGGGCAATATAAGTGTCACTATAGGGAATTTATTGGATGAAGGAAGTGTCTGGAAAGATATCATGCAGGTGATAGCATTTGAGATGAGTGTGTTAATGAGGAAAGATTACCCAGAATTGGAAATGAGGTGGAAGAGAAACAGTACAGCAAAGACACAAAACAGCAAAGTGTCCAATATATTTATAAAACAATAATTTGTTTTACAACAGGCAGTACTAGTATTAAGAAGTGAAAAGCAAAATTAGGGGTGAAATATAAACAACTAAAAGGCATACTAACATCTGGGACCTCATTTTGTATTTTGTTTGTTTTGTTTTTTTTTTTTTTTTTTTGCGGTACGCAGGCCTCTCACTGTTGTGGCCTCTCCCGTTACGAAGCACGGGCTCCGGACACACAGGCTCAGCGGCCATGGCCCACGGGCCTAGCCGCCCTGCGGCATGTAAGATCCTCCTGGACTGGGGCACGAACCCGCGTCCCCTGCATCGGCAGGCGGATATCTCAACCACTGCGCCACCAGGGAAGCTCTGTTTGTATTCTTAAAGCCCAGCCTAGTGCTGGCCATTTATAACACCTGGTAATTGATTTAAGCTGCTAGAAAAAGCATCAACAATGTACATAATAAGGCGTCACCTGTCCAAAAGCATCTAATAATTACAGTAAATATACAATGACATAAGGCACTTGGAAAAAAATGCCCCCATTGGGGGCAATCATTCTAACCTTTCTTTTAATAAAATTTGATAGTTTGAAATATTCCAATAGGCCCCACTAATTTCATGACATTTCCTTCACTGAAGCTCAGAAATAAACTATGTGAAAAACTACATATGCACGTTTCAATAAAAAAGAATGTCTAGTGGTTTAGCCTACTCAGTCCACTTTTCATCAAGTCTTCCGAGACAGGTGAAATTTAATTTAATAAAGGAAAACTGCAATGGTTTACAAAGCAAAGGGAGGCAGCTAAAACTAAAGACAAAGTTTTACTGAGAACAATTTGCAATTGGATAATTAGGTATAACACAGGGAATTAAAGATGGCATCTTCAATTTGAGAAACTGCCCAGATTAAACTAAAATTCAGAATTTTCTTGCAGTAAAAAAAAGTTTATTTTCAGATGTGGGCAAAATATTGTAATTACAATACACAAATAGATTCAAAATTCCAGAAATCCATAAATGGAAGTTAACTATTGGAGCAATATAATTATTTTACATGAAAAATTATAATGCATGCAGGTACAACATAATAGCTGTTCAATTAACAATACGTTTTAAAAGCTAAATTTGTAATAAAACAATGTTATACTCATTTTCTCTGACAGTTAATCTAGTTACTTCTAAAGTCTTGATGATTAATATCTTCTAACACACATGTATAAATTCACTTTTTCTTACAAGCACCTCTGCCTATATTTAAATAGATATACTGTGAAAGTTGAACAAAAACAGATATTTGCTCTAAGACTACCATTACGACTCAAAACTATTGTCAACGTTTCTTCAAGAGTGGCCCACATTCCACGTGAATCATATCACACCTGGGATGTTTGCTTGAAATGCAGATCTTTATTCCAACAATTCTTGGATCGAACCAAGATACAAAATCATTGCCCTTATTGTTGTAATGAGCATTCTTATTTCCCTCTTACTTGGAATAAATTCCACGAACAATTATGTTTTCCACTTTGCAAACACTCTCTTGTCCTTTCTTCCCCTTCTCTACTAGTAAAATGCCAATTCAACCCTCTAAGCCTGCTTCTGAGTCGATGAACAGCACCAGAGAAAAACCACACCACTGTGCTGACTGTATTCACTTAAAATGTATTACTATATTACTACAGGTCTCAAATGGGGACTTAACACTGCCAGAAACAGAATTCAAATCAGTTCTTTCTATACGCTTACTTTGCCACTCTGAGATAACTATTTCACAATTTTTCTTGTCTCCTCCAATCTCTGATATCCTTTTCCCAGGTCACTTATTACTGATGACCCTGCCTCATACTTGAGTGGGAAAATAGATCCAAACAGATGAATTTTATCTCATCTTCCCATTAATTCTACCAACCTGATTTCATACACTTTACCTTCATTGCCCTTACAATGGAAGAAGTGCTTTTGTCCCTCTTTAAGTCCAACCCTTCCAGCTGTGGTCAGAATCTCACCCATCTGTGACTCTCAAGGACTGTTCCTGCAATATCTTTTCTCTTCTGCATCATCAATTTCTTCATTCCAGATAATTCCCACGGGCATATGAATATATATTAATCTCATTCATTTTAAAAAACAAAACTTTCCCTGCACTCATGTCTCCCTCTAGGTACTGCTGCATTACTTCATTACCTTCCACAACAAAACTGCTCAAGAAGAGTACCCTTTCCATACAAATTTAAAAATTTTTTCTAGTTCTGTGAAAAATGCCATTGGTAATGTGACAGGGATTGCACTAAATCTGAAGATTGTCTTGAAGAGTACAGTCATTTTAACAATATTGATTCTTCCAATTCAGGAACACAGTATACATCTCCATCTGTTTGTGTCATCTTCAATTTCTTTCACCCGTCTCTTATAGTTTTCAGAGTACAGGTCTTTTGCCTCCTTCAGTAGGTTTATTCCTAGTATTTTATTCTTTTTGATGTGATGGTAAATGGGAATGATTCCTTAACTTCTCCTTCTATCTTTCATTGCTCGTGTATAGAAATGCAACAGATTTCTATGTATTAATTTTGTATCCTGCAACTTTACCAAATTCATTGATGAGCTCTATTAGTTTTCTGGTAGCATCTTTAGGATTTTCTATGTATAGTATCACATCATCTGCAAACAGTGACAGTTTTACTTCTTCTTTTCCAATTTGGATTCCTTTTATTTCTTTTTCTTCTCTGATTGCTGTGGCTAGGACTTCGAATAGTATGTTGAATACGAGTGGCAAGAGTGGGCATCCTTGTCTTGCTCCTGAGCTTAGAGAATATACTTTCAGCTTTTCACCATTGAGTATGATGTTAGCCTTGGGTTTGTCATATATGGCCTTTATTACTTGATGTATGTTCCCTCTATGTCCACTTTCTGGACAGTTTTTATCATAAATGGATGTTGAATTTGATCAAAAAGCTTTTCCTGCATCTACTGATATGACCATATGGTTTTTATTCTTCAATTTCTTAATGTGGTGTATCACACTGATTGATTTGTGGATACTGAATAATCCTTGCATCCCTGGGATAAGTCCCACTTGATCATGGTGTATAATCCTGTTAATGTAATTTTTAAATTTGTATGGAATCACAAAGGACCTTGAATAGCCAAAGCAATCTTGAGAAAGACAAATGAAGCTGGAGGAATCAGACTCCCTGACTTCAGGCTATACTACCAAGCTACAGTAATCAAAACAGTATAGTACTGGCACAAAAACACACATATAGATCAATGGAACAGGATAGAAAGCCCAGAAATAAACCTACACACCTATGGTCAATTAATCTACAATAAAGGAGGCAAGAATATATTAATACAAGAGAGAAAAGACAGTCTCTTCAATAAGTGGTGCTGGGAAAACTGGACAGCTACATGTAAAAGAATGAAATTAGAACATTCTCTAACACCATATACAAAAATAAACTCAAAATGGATTAAAGACCTAAATGTAAGACTGGATACTATAAAACTCCTAGAGGAATACATAGGCAGAACACTCTTTGACATAAATCACAGCAATATCTTTTTGGATCTGTCTCCTAGAGTAATGGAAATAAAAACAAAAATAAACAAATGGGACCTAATTAACCTTAAAAGCTTTTGTACAACAAAAGAAACTACAAACAAAATGAAAAGGCAACCTACAGAATGGGAGAAAATATTTGCAAATGATGTGACCAAGAAGGCATTAATTTCCAAAATATACAAACAGCTCATACAGCTCAATATCAAAAAAACAAACCAATCAAAAAATGGGCAGAATATCTAAACAGACATTTCTCCAAAGAAGACATACAGATGGCCAAGAGGCAGATGAAAACATGCTCAACAGTGCTAATTATTAGAGAAATGCAAATCAAAACTACAACGAGGTATCCCCTCACACTAGTCAGAATGGCCATCGTCAAAAAGTCTACAAATAGACTGAACTACCCTGGAGCCCAAGGGGAGGGCGGCCTCACTGAGGCTGCCGGCTCTGGAGGGGCCCCACCAGCTGAAGCCACGACAGTCCTTGGGACTGCAGACCAGGAGTTGCCAGTCTGCCACATGCTAAAGAAGAGGATGTGTCACCAATATCTGCCATTGGAATTTCTCCCCGGGCAGAGAGTGAGTACAACTTGGAGGAGCTTCAAGATGGCGGAAGAGTAAGGCACGGAGATCACCTTCCGCTCTGCAAATACATCAGAAATACATCTACACGTGGAACAACTCCTACAGAACACCTACTGAACGCTGGCAGAAGACCTCAGACCTCCCAAAATGCAAGAAACTCCCCACGTACCTGGGTAGGGTAAAAGGAAAAAAGAAAAAAACAGAGACAAAGAATAGGGACGGGACCTGCACCAGTGGGAGGGAGCTGTGAAGGAGGAAAGGTTTCCACACGCTAGGAAGCCCCCCTTCGCGGGCGGAGGCTGCTGGTGGCAGAGGGGGTGAAGCTTCGGAGCCATGGAGGAGAGTGCAGCAACAGGGGTGCAGAGGGCAAAGCGGAGAGATTCCCACACAGAGGATTGGTGCAGACCAGCACTCACCAGCCTGAGAGGCTTGTCTGCTCACCCACCGGGGCCGGTGGGGGCTGGGAACTAAGGCTCTGGCTTCGGAGGTCAGACCCCAGGGAGAGGACTGAGGTTGGCTACGTAAACACAGTCTGAAGGGGGCTCGTGCGCCACAGCTAGCCGGGAGGGAGTCTGGGAAAAAGTCTGGATCTACCAAAGAGACAAAAGACATTTTCATGCCTCTTTGTTTCCTGGTGTGGGAGGAGAGGGGATTAAGAGGGCCGCTTAAAAGAGCTCCAGAAATGGGCATGAACCGCGGCTATCAGCGCGGACCCAGAAACGGGCATGGGACGCTAAGACTGCTGCTGCAGCCACCAAGAAGCCTGTGTGCAAGCACAGGTCACAGTTCACACCTCCCCTCCCGGGAGCCTGTGCATCCCGCCACTGCCAGGGTCCCGTGATCCAGGGACAACTTCCCCGGGAGAACACACAGCGCGCCTCAGGCTGGTGCAACATCACGCTGGCCTCTGCCGCCGCAGGTTCGCCCTGCATCTGTACCTCACCCTTCCCTCGGCCTGAGTGAGCCAGAGCCCCCGAATCAGCTGCTACTTTAACCGCGTCCTGTCTGAGCGAAGAACAGATGCCCTCAGGCGACCTACATGCAGAGGCGGGGCCAAATTCAAAGCTGAACCCAAGGAGCTGTGCAAAGAAGAGAAAGGGAAATTTCTCCCAGCAGCCTCAGGAGCAGCGGATTAAATTTCCACAATCAACTTGATGTACCCTGCATCTGTGGAATACCTGAATAGACAACGAATCATCCCAAATTGAGGAGGTGGACTTAGGGAGCAAAGATACATATTTTTTATTCCCCTTTTTCTCTTTTTGTGAGTGTGTATGTGTATGCTTCTGTGTGTGATTTTGTCTGTATAGCTTTGCTTTTACCATTTGTCCTAGGGTTCTGTTGGTCCGTTTTTTGTTGGGTTTTTTTTTAACTTAAAAATTTCTTTTTATCTTAATAATTATTCTTTATTCTAATAACTTTATTTTATTTTATCTTCTTCTTTCTTTCTTTCTGTTTTTCTCCCTTTTATTTTGAGCCATGTGGAGGACAGGCTCTTGGTGCTACAGCCAGGAGTCAGGGCTGTGCCACTGAGGTAGGGGAGCCAAGTTCAGGACACTGGTCCACAAGAGACCTCCCAGTTCCATGTAATATCAAACGGCGAAAATCTCCAAGAGGTCTCCATCTCAATGCCAAGACCCAGCTCCACTCAACGACCAGCAAGCTACAGTGCAGGGCACCCTATGCCAAACAACTAGCAACACAGGAACACAACCCCATCCATTAGCACAGAGGCTGCCTAAAATCATAATAAGGCCACAGACACGCCAAACCACACCTACAGACGTGGACCTGCCCACCAGAAAGAAAAGATCCAGCTTCATCCACCAGAACACAGGCACTAGTCCCTTCCACCAGGAAGGCTACACAACCCACTAAATCAACATTAGACACTGGGAACAGACACCAAAAACAACGGAAACTACGAACCTGCAGCCTGCGAAAAGGAGACCCCAAACACAGTAAGTTAAGCAAAATGAGAAGACAGAGAAACACACAGCAGATGAAGGACCAAGGTAAAAACCCATCAGACCAAACAAGTGAAGAGGAAATAGGCAGTCTACCTGAAAAAGACTTCAGAATAATGATAGTAAAGATGATCCAAAATCTTAGAAACAGAATGGAGAACATACAAGAAATGTTTAACAAGGACGTAGAAGAACTAAGGAGCAAACAAACAGAGATGAACACCACAATAAATGAAATTAAAAATTATCTAGAAGGGATCAAGAGCAGAATAACTGAGGTAGAAGAATGGATAAGTGACCTGGAAGTTAAAATAGTGGAAATAACTACTGCAGAGCAGAATAAAGAAATAAGAATGAAAAGAATTGAGGACAGTCTCAGAGACCTCTGGGACAACATTAAATGCACCAGCATTCGAATTATAGGGGTCCCAGAAGAAGAAGAGAAAAAGGAACTGAGAAAATATTTGAAGAGATTATAGTTGAAAACTTCCCTAACATGGGAAAGGAAATAGTTAATCAAGTCCAGGAAGCACAGAGAGTCCCATACAGGATAAATCCAAGGCAAAACACGCCAAGACACATATTAATCAAACTATCAAAAATTAAATACAAAGAAAGAATATTAAAAGCAGCAAGGGAAAAAAAACAAATAACATACAAGGGAATCCCCATTAGGTAACAGCTGATCTTTCAGCAGAAACTCTGCAAGCCAGAAGGGAGTGGCAGGACATATTTAAAGTGATGAAAGAGAAAAAACCTACAACCAAGATGACTCTACCCAGCAAGGATCTCATTCAGATTTGATGGAGAAATTAAAAGCTTTACAGGCAAGCAACAGCTAAGAGAATTCAGCACCACCAAACCAGCTTTACAACAAATGCTAAAGGAACTTCCCTAGGCAGGAAACACAAGAGAAGGAAAAGACCTACACTAATAAACCCAAAACAATTAAGAAAATGGTAAAAGGAACATACATATCAATAATTACCTTAAATGTAAATGGATTAAATGCTCCAACCAAAAGACACAGACTGGCTGGATGGATACAGAAACAAGTCCCATATATATGCCAGCTACAAGAGACCCGCTTCAGACCAAAGGACACATATGGACTGAAAGTGAGGGGATGAAAAGAGATATTCCATGCAAATGTAAATCAAAAGAAAGCTGGAGTAGCAATTCTCATATCAGAGAAAAGAGACTTTAAAATAAAGACTATTACAAGAGACGAAGAAGGACACTGCATAATGATCAAGGGATCAATCCAAGAAGAAGATATAACAATTGTAAATATGTATTCACCCAACATAGGAGCACCTCAATACATAAGGCAAATACTAACAGCCATAAGAGGTGAAATCGACAGTAACACAATCACATTAGGGGACTTCAAAACCCCACTTTCACCAATGGACAGATCATCCAAAATGAAAATAAATAAGAAAACACAAGCTTTTTTATTTTTTTAATTTTTATTTACTTATTTATTTTGCTGTACGCAGGCCTTGCACTGTTTTGGCCTCTCCCGTTGCGGAGCACAGGCTCCGGACGCGCAGCCCCAGTGGACATGGCTCATGGGCCCAGCCGCTCCACGGCATGTGGGATCTTCCCAGAACGGGGCACAAACCCGTGTCCCCTGCATCGGCAGGCGGACTCTCAACCACTGCGCCACCGGGGAAGCCCAGGAAACACAAGCTTTAAATGATACATTAAACAAGATGGACTTAATTGATATTTATAGGACATTCAACCCAAAACAACAGAATATACATTCTTCTCAAGTGCTCATGGAACATTCACCAGGGTAGATCATATCTTGGGTCACAAATCAAGCCCTGGTAAATTTAAAAAAATTGAAATCATATCAAGTATCTTTTCCGACCACAACACCATGAGACTAGATATCAATTATAGGGAAAAATCTGTAAGAAATACAAACACATGGAGGCTAAACAACACACTACTTAAAAACGGAGAGATCACTGAAGAAATCAAAGAGGAAATCAAAAAATACCTAGAAACAAATGACAATGAAAACACAACGACCCAAAACCTATGGGATGCAGCAAAAGCAGTTCTAAGAGGGAAGTTTATAGCTATACAAGGCTACCTTAAGAAACAAGAAACATCTCAAATAAACAACCTAACCTTACACCTAAAGCAATTAGAGAAAGAAGAACAAAAAACCCCCAAAGTTAGCAGAAGGAATGCAATCATAAAGATCAGATCAGAAATAAATGAAAAAGAAATGAAGGAAACAAGAGCAAAGATCAATAAAACTAAAAGCTGGTTCTTTGAGAAGATAAACAATATTGATAAACCATTAGCCAGACTCATCAAGAAAAAAAGGGAGAAGACTCAAATCAATAGAATTAGAAATGAAAAAGGAGAAGTAACAACTAACACTGCAGAAATACAAAGGATCATGAGAGATTATTACAAGCAACTACATGCCAATAAAATGGACAACCTGGAAGAAATGGACAAATGCTTAAAAATGCACAACCTTCCAAGACTGAACCAGGAAAAAATAGAAAATATGAACAAACCAATCCAAGCAGTGAAATTGAAACTGTGATTAAAAATCTTCCAAGAAACAAAAGCGCAGGACCAGATGGCTTCACAGGCAAATTCTATCAAACATTTAGAGAAGAGCAAACACCTATCCTTCTCAAACTCTTCCAAAATATAGCAGAGGGAGGAACACTCCCAAACTCATTCTACAAGGCCACCATCACTCTGATACCAAAAGCAGACAAAGATGTAACAAAGAAAGAAAACTACAGGCCAATATCACTGATGAACATAGATGCAAAAATCCTCAACAAAATACTAGCAAACAGAATCCAACAGCACATTAAAGGATCATACATTATGAACAAGTGGGGTTTATCCCAGTAATGCAAGGATTCTTCAATATACGCAAATCAATCAACGTGATACACCATATTAACAAATTGAAGGAGAAAAACCATATGATCATCTCTATAGATGCAGAGAAAGCTTCCAACAAAATTCAACACCACTTTATGATAAAAACCCTTCAGAGAGTAGGCATAGAGGGAACTTTCCTCAACATAATAAAGGCCATATATGACAAACCCACAGCCAACATCGTCCTCAATGGTGAAAAACTGAAACCATTTCCACTAAGATCAGGAACAAGACAGGTTGCCCACTCTCACCACTATTATTCAACATAGTTTTGGAAGTTTTAGCCACAGCAATCAGAGAAGAAAAAGAAATAAAAGGAATCCAAATTGGAAAAGAAGAAGTAAAACTGTCACTGTTTGAAGATGACATGATACTATACATAGAGAATCCTAAAGATGCTACCAGAAAACTACTAGAGCTAATCAATGAATTTGGAAATGTAGCAGGATACAAAATTAATGCACAGAAATCTCTTGCATTCCTATACACTAATGATGAAAAATCTGAAAGTGAAATTAAGAAAACACTCCCATTTACAATTGCAACAAAAAGAATACAATATCTAGGAATAAACCTACCTAAGGAGACAGAAGACCTGTATGCAGAAAACTATAAGACACTGATGAAAGAAATTAAAGATGATACAAATAGATGGAGAGATATACCATGTTCTTGGATTGGAAGAATCAACATTGTGAAAATGACTCTACTACCCAAAGCAATCTACAGATTCAATGCAATCCCTACCAAACTACCACTGGCATTTTTCACAGAACTAGAACTAAAAATTTCACAATTCGTATGGAAACACAAAAGACCCTGAATAGCCAAAGCAATCCTGAGAAAGAAAAACGGAGCTGGAGGAATCAGGCTCCCTGACTTTAGACTATACTACAAAGCTACAGTAATCAAGACAGTATGGTACTGGCACGAAAACAGAAATATAGATAAATGAAATAGGATACAAAGCCCAGAGATAAACCCACGCACATATGGTCACCTTATCTTTGATAAAGGAGGCAAGAATATACAGTGGAGAAAAGACAGCCTCTTCAATAAGTGGTGCTGGGAAAACTGGACAGCTTCACGTAAATGAATGAAATTAGACACTCCCTAATACCACACACACAAAAGAACTCCAAATGGATTAAAGACCTAAATGTAAGGCCAGACACCATCAAACTCTTAGAGGAAAACATAGGCAGAACACTCTACGACATAAATCACTGCAAGATCCTTTGTGACCCACCTCCTAGAGAAATGGAAATAAAAACAGAAATAAACAAACGGGACCTAATGAAACTTAAAAGCTTTTGCACAGCAAATGAAACCATAAACAAGACAAAAAGACAACCCTCAGAATGGGAGAAAATATTTGCACATGAAGCAACTGACAAAGGATTTATCTCCAAAACGTACAAGCAACTCATGCAGCTCAATATCAAAAAAAATATAACCCAATCCACAAATGGCCAGAAGACCTAAATAGCCATTTCTCCAAAGAAGATATACAGATTGCCAACAAACACATGAAAGAATGCTCAACATCATTAATCATTAGAGAAATGCAAATCAAAACTAAAATGAGATATCATCTCACACCAGTCAGAATGGCCATCATCAAAAAATCTACAAACAATAAATGCTGGAGAAGGTGTGGAGAAAAGGGAACCCTCTTGCACTGTTGGTGGGAATGTAAATGGACATAGCCACTATGGAGAACAGTATGGAGTTTCCTTAAAAAACTACAAATAGCACTACCATACGACCCAGCAATCCTACTACTAGGCATATACCCTGAGAAAACCATAATTCAAAGAGTCATGTACCGAAATGTTCATTGCAGCTCTATTTACAATAGCCACGATATGGAAGCAACCTAAGTGTCCATCAACAGATGAATGGATAAAGAACATGTGGCACATATATATACAACGGAATATTACTCAGCCATAAAATGGAACAAAACTGAGTTATTTGTAGTGAGGTGGATGGACCTAGAGACTGTCATACAGAGTGAAGTAAATCAGAAAGAGAAAAGCAAATACCGTATGCTAAGATATATATGGAATCTAAATAAAAAAGGTCAGAAGAACCTAGGGGCAAGATGGGAATAAAGTTGCAGAACTACTAGAGAGTGGACTTGATGATACGGGGAGGGGAAGGGTAAGCTGGGACAAAGTGAGAGAGTGGCATGGACATAAATACACTACCAAACATAAAATAGATAGCTAGTGGGAAGCAACTGTATAGCACAGGGAGATCAGCTCAGTGCTTTGTGATCACCTAGAGGGGTGGGAGGGAGGGAGATGCAAGAGGGAAGAGATATGGGGACATATGTATATGTATAACTGATTCACTTTGTTATAAAGCAGAAACTGACACACCATTGTAAAGCAATTATACTCTAGTAACGATGTTAAAAAAAAAGTCTAAAAATAATAAATGCTGGAGAGGGTGTAGAGAAAAAGGAACCCTCTTACACTGTCAGTGGAAATGTAAATTGGTACAGCCACTATGGAGAACAGTATGGAGGTTCCTTAAAAAACTAAAAATAGAGTTACTGTATGATCCAGGATCCCACTCCTGGGCGTATATCCAGAACAAACTCTTAATTCGAAAAGGTACATGTACCCCAGTGTTCACTGCAGCAGTATTTACAATAGCTAAGACATGGAAGCAACCTAAATGTTCATCAAAAGATGAATGGATAAAGAAGATGTGATGTATATATTTTATAAACACACACATACACATAATGGAATATTAGTCAGCCATGAAAAAGAATGAAACATGCCATTTGCGCAATATGGAGGGACCTAGAGGTTATCATACTAAGTGAAGCAACCCAGATAAAGACAAATATCATATGATATCACTTATATGTGGAATCTTAAAAAAAATGATACAAAGGAACTTATTTACAAAACAGAAATAGACCCACAGATATAGAGAACAAACTTATAGTTACCAAAAGGGAAAGGGGGGCGAGCGATAAATTAGGAGTTTGGGGTTATCATATACACACTACTGAAACAGAAGAGAAAGTGGAAGGGCACAACCTTTAAAAGAATGACATAGTCCTTGTGGATACAACATAAACTGGTAAGAACTTCCAAGACGACGGAAGAATTGACTTCCAGTATACCTTGAGACTCATTATATGCTCATTGTAATATATTAGCATGCTAAATGACACACCCACAGGTGCCATGACATTTCCGAGGTTAATCATAAAAAGCCAAAAAGTGGGCGGTGGCCCAATTCCTGGAAATCTTTGCCCCTTCTCCAAATCTCATATCTGATATGGGTAAGCTGAAAGTGAGTCCCTTTTACACGTCTGAAGCCAGGTTCTATGTTGTGTCAACTCCACTTCCACGCCCCTTATCCCTGTCTTCTCCTTGTCAAATTCACAGTTACCAGTATAGTTCAAAGTCCTCATTTTCTCATTTAAACAACTGCCTCAGCCATCTAACTAGTCTTTCTGACTCTCAAATCTCTCACCTTGTAAGCCACTCTTCACACTGTTATTAGTCAGTGCTCTAAAACCTTTGGTGGATCCTCAACATTAATGGAACAAAACCTAACTTTCTTGTTAGGATATTCAAAACTCTTCCATGATTTTAATTCATCTTGTCTTTTCAGTCCCATCTCTCAGGTCATTTCCTTCAACTATCCTTTAATATGCAAGACCGCATGCCTTAGACATGATATGTACTGAACTACCGCTAAGCTTTGGCTCATGCTATTCCTTCGCCCTAGGAACAATCATGGAATACAAAGAATACTGCACTGGCATTAGGAGACTTGGGTAAGGGTTCCAACTCTGCCATGTGTCATCTCTGAGTTCAATTCTTGATAGGTAAAATAAGGACAAAGTACCAGCCCCAGGATTAAATAAGAATGCATTTCAGAGTTCTTTATGAATTCTACAGGTACACAAAATACGGCCAAATTCTTCTAGATAATGACTTTCCAATTTTACAACCCACAGTTATTAAGAGGATATCCATTTCTCCACATACTTGCCACCACTGGATATACCAATTTAAAAATTTTCTGCCAATCCGGTAGAATAAAACAATTTTATTATCTTTAAAATTTGCATTTCCCTGACTATGAGTGATATTGAACATCTTTCCCAATGTTTATTGGCTATATTCTTTTCTTTGAATTCCCTGCTCATATTCTTTGCCCATTTTTCTATTTCCTCCTCCCTTTTTCTTATTATGGATATATAACTGTTCTGTTCCATCCATTCAAAATATTTTTTTTAGGTCTGGCACTTGTCCTCTTAATTTATTGAAAGTGTCTTTTGTTATTGAGAAGTTTTTATTTTGTTATATCTAAGTTTAACAATCTATTTTTTTAATGGTTTTTGATCTTGATAGCTGATTTTAAGGCCTTCCCTACCTCATGGTCATAAACATTTTCTTCTAACATTTGCAAAGTGTTTCTTATATATTTAGACTTTTATTACATTTTGATTTTATTTTTTGTTAATGGTGTGAAAATTTTATATATCTTTCTAAATGCACACCATTTATTGAATAGTCCGTTCCTTAAATATTGATTTAAAATACCACATGTATTCTACATTTAAATTGGGAGATATACGTGAGTCTGTCTCATAATCTTTTTTTTTTTTTTTTTTTTTTGCGGTATGTGGGCCTCTCACTGTTGTGGCCTCCCCCGTTGCGGAGCACAGGCTCCGGACGCGCAGGCTCAACGGCCATGGCTCACGGGCCCAGCCGCTTCGCGGCATGTGGGATCTTCCCGGACCGGGGCATGAACCCATGTCCCCTGCTTTGGCAGGCAGACTCTCAACCACTGAGCCACCAGGGAAGCTCTGTCTCAGAATCTTTACTCTGTTTTTGATCTAGTTGTCTTTCCCTATGCCAAAACCACACTGTTGCATTTTACTGAATGCTTTCGGGGGTGTTATAGAGAGGATTGTGAAGTTTCCTTCTCTAATAACTACAAAATAAGTTATACAAATAGATTTTATAGTGCTGACTCATCTTTACATTCTTGGGATAAATCCTAACTAAATAATACTTTAATTCAATATTCTAATATTTTATTTATGATTTTTTTAGTCCTATCTCCAGAAGTAAGGTAGCACTGTAGTGTTCCTTTCCTTTCTGCACCCCCACCCTCTTTTCTCTCTCTCTCTTTTTCTGTGTCTCTCTTTGGTTTGGGTATTAGTGCTAATGTATTAGCATCATAAAACCAGTTGGGTAGGGTCCTATCTTTTTATATATCATCCAAGTCTATATGAGTTCTTTAAAAGTTTCCTAGAACTCACCTGTAAAACCTGGGCCGTTGTAGGGACAAATCTTTAAATTTCTTTTCAATTTCTTCTTATAATTATTAGTTAACTCAAGGTTTTTACCTTTTCTTGTGATAACTGGAATAAGTCATATATTTCTGAAAAATTACCCACTGAATCTCAGCTTTCACATTTTATTAGTATACATTTATACAGAGTTCTTGCAACTTTACAAATCTCTGTATATTTAGTCGTGCTTACTTTTTAATTTTTAATATTTTTTTGTTCTTTTCCACACCTGCCATGATTTATCCATGTTATAAATTTTTCAATCAAAAATGCTGCTAATTTCTGATCTTACCCTTATTAATCTGGACCTTTATTTTCTTTGAATTATTTTATCAATTTCTTTTTTAAATCTTTAAGTCAATTATTTAATTCATTAATTTTATTTAAGCAAATGACTTAATTTTTATGAAACGAAACATGCTTCCATAAAAACTTTAATAACCCAAAAGTACAATATAGTAAGCAACAAACCAACCAGCACCCCATTACCCAGAAAGAAAAAGTGTCAATATTAATTGAATGTCATTCCACACATCTCTCTAAGCATTTATGGAGATGAATGGATGACTCCAAGCCTCCTAATTTATCCTTTTTCTTCCCAATTTTATGGTCTTTCCTTTTAAACTGTTCTTAATTTCAAAAAGCTCTAAAATTTTCTTTTTTAATAAATGCAGTGTCATCCTGCATGTCTCTGTGGATATTATATTTATTCTAAAGTTCTGTTTTGCTCTTTTAACTCTGATTCCTTGGGTATTAGTTCTTCCATTTGCATAGTTCGGTATCCTCCTTCACAGTATTAGTTTTCTTTAAATATTTTATGATAATTGGGTTGTGGGCTCATCTTTGTTTAGGCTTTAGAGATACCTTGTTCGTCTGATGTATGTGATTACAGCAGCATTTTTTTAGGGGAAGGGCAAAATTTTCCATTGGGTAGTGAACATGGTTAGTATCTGGGGGGGCTCCCTATCCTTTCTGAATATTGACAACACTGGGGAATTGCCTTGGCTTTTAAAGCACCCACACTTCCTGGTTTTGCATCATACACACTAAGGAGAAATGAAGGTAGGAAGAGGTAGATCCATATGTTTGCTTGCCCAGCAGGCTAGACATAAAGCACCCCTATAATCTCACATCTTTTATAGTATTCTGTGCGTGTTTTCTCATCTGCATTCCAATCCTATTTTCAAGGGTTTTTTTCATGGGTTTTGGCCAATTTTGCTTCTTTTCACAGTTGTGTTTGATCGGTACCATACATTTTTTGGAGGCGGAAGGAAGGATCACTTTTAGGAATGAGCAGTAGCAAAGGGAGGCTTCAGCATGTTCTCAGTGCATTGGAAGTTTCACACAGATGTTTTGGCAGAGATAAATGGACAATACTGTACATACTTTTAAAGGAAAATATGGTTTTTTTTTAAACTATACTTTCTCTTCTATTGATGTATGGTCTCATAATAGTAAGCACAGGGTGTTATCCAGTGGTTTCTAACCCTTGATGCACATTACTTATCTGGGAGAGCTGCTCAAACATATTAAAACCTAACCCCAGAAATTCCATTTTAATTGGGCTGGGGTAAGAACCACTGGTATAGTGGGAAAACTACAGGCTTTAGGATTAGACAAATTTGAGTTCAAATCACCATTTACTGTGGTCTGTGACTTTAGGCAAGAAACAAACTCTTAAAAACAAACAACACCAACAACAAAAAAGAAACAAACTCTTGAGCTTTAGTTTCATCTGTAAATTGGGTTTACAAGATTGTGGTAAGGATTAGAGATAATGTAAGAAGAGAGACTAGCACCATGCAAGACAAATAGCAAATGGTTAACAAATGTTAGCTCTTCTAAATACAGTTATAAGTAAGCAGACAAAAAACCATGGCATTAGGAAAGAGACCAAGTAAAATAGGACATCCCTTCATATGCTAAAATCTTACAAATGACAAATTTAACTCCAAAAGTCACAAAACTGTTCATAGGAGTTGACGATCATTCCCAGATATTCCAAACTAAGAGAGACTGTGAGATTTACAGAGTGTTCCTACTACATTTTATTGTACCCCCTGGGCTCTTTTAACATGCTTATTTCAATGCATTTCTTTTTTTCAAAGGATAACTCTCTAGGCTATTACAAGGTTTCTGAGCCATTCTTCATTCCTACATTTCAATACCTGAGAGTAAAAACAGCAGCTAATAATAGTGGCAACCTGGTTATACATTTCTGTCTGTACTCATTCAAATATTTTGTGAGAAATAGATGAGCACTTTGAAGTTGCAGGAAATGAGCAAAATAACTAGAAAACTGTGGGACCCATGAATTGAACCAACTTTAGTGTCTCTGATGCATGAAACAATCCAATCCTAATTATAACCAGCTGGAGACAACTCCATTTTCAGAGATACTACCCAAACACAATGATGCCCATTTGCTGACAAGTAAATGTGCATACCTTTATCATCTGTATCATTCAGAAGCACAAGTATGCCATTTGGCATAATATAACTTCTTAATTAGTAATATCAACCGAATTCTTTTAGAAGTTTTAACGTATGCCCAATTACAGCTATAATTATTCACCTATCAACAATAGAGGAAAATTATTTTCTTCTTGTTCTTTAAAATGTTTCAATGTTCAGAAGTTATTCATGTTCATATACATTACATAATAGGACTTAAATTTGTCAAATCTTTAGTATAAAAGTAGACCCAAAGCAATACTAACAGTCAATTTGACAATAACACCTTAATTTAGAGGCCCACACTAAACATTAAGAGGGCCTGACTCCTATTGTATTCAATGTACATTTACATGGTAAATTATCTGACATTGATTTTCAATGTGAAGACCCTCTCAAAAACAAATTCTATGGCCAAGAAACACATGGAAAAGTGTCCAATGTCATTAGTCACCAGTGAAAAACAAATTAGAATTCCAATGAAATACAATTACAGACTGACTAGAATGGCTAAAATGATACAGCATAATAATACCAAATGCTGGAAAGTATGTGGAATAACTGCAACTCTAATATCTTCAAGGTGGGAGTGAAAGACACGATAAAGGATATTTATGCAAAACCCACAGCCAACATTATATTCAATGAAGAAAAACTGAAAGATTTCCCCTTAAGATCAAGAATAAGACATGAATCCCCATTTTCACTACTTCTATTCAGCATTGTCCTGGAAGTTCTAGCCAGAGCAATGTTAGGCAAGAATAAAAATAAGAAGCATCCCAACTGAACAGGAAGAAGTAAAATTATCTTTACTCACAGATAACAAGACCTTATAGATAAAAATTCCTAAAGAATAGACACACACACAAAACTATTAGAACAAATAAAAAATTTTGCAAGAATTTCAGGATACAAGACCAACACACAAAAATCAGTTGTATTTCTATACACTAAAAATGAACATGAAAATGAAATTAAGAAAACAATTCCATTCACAATAGCATAAAAAAAGAATAAAATACTTAGGAAAAAAATCAATCAAGGAGGTGCAAGACTGTATACTAAAAACCACAAAACATAAGTGAAAGAAATTAAAGGAAACCTAAATAAAAAAGTATCCTATGTTCATGGATTGGAAAACTTAATATTGTTAAGATGTCAATATTTCCAAAACTGATCCTGTGATTCAATGCAATCCCTATGAAAACCTCAGTTTCCCTTTATGTAGAAATTAACAAGCTGATTACAAAATTCATATGGAATCTCAAGGGACCCAGAATAACCAAGAAGATCTGATGAAAAACAAAACTGAAGGCCTCACACTTCCCCAGTTCAAAACTTATTACAAAGCTACAGTAATCAAAGTAGTGTGGTATGGGCATAAGAACAGACAAATGGAACAGAATTGGGAATTCAGAAATAAACCCATACATCTTTGGTCAACTGAGTTTTGACAAGGATGCAAAGATCATCCAATAGGCCAAAGAACAGTTTCTTCAACAAATAGTGCTGGTACAACTAATACCAACATGTAAAAGAATGAAGTTGGACCCCTACCTCATATCATATACAAAAATTCATTCAAAATGGGTCAACAACCTAAATGTAAGCACTAAAACTATAGAATTTTTAGAAGAAAACACAGGGGAAAGTTTCATTATTTTGGCTTTGGCAATGGATGCTTAGATATGACACCCAAAGCACAAGAAATAAAAGAAAAAACAGATATACTGGGCTCCATCAAAATTAAAATTTTTGTGCATCAAAAGACACTATCAAGAAAATGAACAGGGCTTCCCTGGTGGCGCAGTGGCTGAGAGTCCGCGTGCTGAGGCAGGGGACACGGGTTCGTGCTCCGGTCCGGGAAGATCCCATGTGCCGCGGAGCGGCTGGGCCCGTGAGCCGTGGCCGCTGAGCCTGCGCGTCCGGAGCCTGTGCTCCGCAACGGGAGAGGCCACAACAGTGAGAGGCCCGCGTACCGCAAAAAAAAAAAAAAAAAAAAAAAAAAAGAAAATGAACAAACCTATACAATGGGAGAAAATATTTGAAAATCATATATCTAATAAAAGATCTGTATCTAAGAAATATCAAGAACTCTCACAACTCAATAGCAAAAAGACAAGCAACCCAATTAAAAAATGAGCAAAGACTTGAATACATTTCTCCAAAAGAGGTACAAAATGGCCAACAAGCAAACAAAAACGTGCTCAACATCATCAGTCATTAAGTAAAGTGCAAATCAAAACCATGAGATACTACTTTAATCCACTAGCATGGCCATAATCATAAAAACAAAAAAACAGGTATTGGTGAGGATATGGATCTTGTACATTGATGGTGGGAAAGTAAAATGGTGCAGCCACTGTGGAAAGCAGTGTGGAAGTTCCTCAAAATTTAAACATAGCATTACCATATCACCCAGCAGTTCTACTGCTGGCTGTATACCTCAAAGAACTAAAAAGAGGGACTCAGACAAATACTTGTATGTGAATGTTCATGGCAGCATTATTCTCAATAGCCAAAAGGTGGAAGCAACCCAAGTGCCCACTGACAGATGAATGGATAAACAAAACATAGCATATTCATATCATGGAACATTATTCAGCCATAGAAATGAATGAAGTATTGATACATGCCACAAACATAGATGAAACTCAAAAACATTATGATAAGTAAGGAAGCCAGACACAAAAGATCACAGATATTAGTACATTTCTATGAAATCTGAAGAATAGTTAAAACCAGATAGAAAGCAGATTAGTTTACAGGGGCTGAGAGAAGGTGGGAATGGAGAATGGATAGGTCTCCTTTTGGGGTGATGAAATGTTTTGAAACTTGATAGAGGTGGTAGTTGCACAACATTGTGAATGTACTAAATGCCACTGAATTATGACTTTAAAATGGTTAATATTATGTTACATCAATTCTGCCTCAATAAAAATAAATAAAGGAATAAGAAAAAATTCTGATGCCTCTTATGAGCAGTTATTAAAACTCTTCTGGGTCTTGGCCAAAGAGGACACACACAGTAAAAAGGATTTAGAAATTATAAGAAGAAAATGATTATAGCTGCATTATAAAAAATAATCTTTTATTTCACTTAGGAAAGTACAAGAGCAAATACCTTGAGGGATAAACAACCACTAATCATATAAACATTGTTCTGTTTAGTTTTCTGTATAATTACTCTTAACAGAACTTTTGAATCAAATGTAAAACTAGAAAGTCTCAGCAAAGAGATAGAAGATATGCAGAATAATCAAATGGAAATTTTGGAATTGAAAAATACATTTTAAATGAAAAAATTCACTGGGAAGGCTCAATAGCAGACGATAAAGGAAAGTCAGTGAATTTGTGGATAGTTCAATAGAAATTATACAATTTGAAAAATAGAAATAAATTTGAGCCAAAAAAAAAAAAAAAGAAAGAAAGAAAAAGAAGAGAGCCTCAGAGACCTGTAGAAAAATAACCAAAGGCCTATCATCGATGTTACTGGAGTTCCAGAAGGAAAGGAAAAAGAATATGGTGCTAAAAATACATTAGAAGAAACTTCCCAAGTTTGGCAAAAGACATAATCCTACAGATTTAAAAAGCCCAGTGAACTCAATAAAGGACAAGCCCAAAGAAATCCACACCCAGGATATCATAATCAAACTGATGAAAACTAAGAAACAAAAGTTGAAACCAGCCAAAGAAAAACAACATTTTTAGGGAATCAATTGGAATGACTATAGATTACTCATCAGAAACAGCGGAGGACAGTTGGAAGCGACACAATATTTTTAAAGTCCTGGAAGAAAAGAACTGTCAACTAAGAATTCTATATTCAACAAAAATGTCCTTCACCTGAAGGTCAAATAAAGACACTTTAGATGAAGGAGAACAGGAGAAGAGGTTGCCAGCAGATACGCTATAAAAGAATTGCTTTTTCTGTTGTTCAGAGAGAAGCTATCAGAAGGAAATTTGGAGGATTAAGATAAAGAATGAGAAAGAGAAATGGTAACTATCTGGATAAACATAACAGACTATTCTCCCCTCTTGAATTTTTAAAAATATGTTTGACATCTGAAAGCAAAAAATAATATTGTCTGATAGAGTTTTCAATGCATGTAGTGTAATATATAAGTAACTATAACCTAAAGAGGGCAAAGATAAAGCCATTTATATGGTGATACGGTTTCTACATTTTACTTGAAGTGGTAAAATATTGATTCTCAGTAGATTGTACAAGGTTTAGTATGTACATGGTAATCCTTAGAGTATCTACAAAGACACAGAGTAAAACACACAACAGGTAAGTTAAATAGAATACCAAAAGATGTTCAAATAAATCAGGAAAGAGAAAACAGGATAAAAAACAAAGGGAACAAACAGATAATAAATGGTCAACCTAGGGACTTCCCTGGTGGTGAAGTGGTTAAGAATCCACCTGCCAATGCAGGGGACACAGGTTTGATCCCTGGCCTGGGAAGATCCCACATGCCGCGGAGCAACTAAACCCATGCGCCACAACTACTGAGCCCGTGCACCACAACTACTGAAACCTGTGCACCCTAGAGCTTGTGTACCACAACTACTAAGCCTGCGTGCCAAGAGCCCATGCTCCACAATAGAGGAAGCCACCACAATGAGAAGCCCATGCACTGCAACGAAGAGTAGCCCTCACTCGCCGCAACTAGAGAAAGCCTGTGTGCAGCAACGAAGACCCAACACAGCCTAGATAAATAAATAAATTAATTAAATGGTCGCCCTAAACTTAAATGTCAATTACATTAAATGTAAATAGTATAAACATTAAAGAAATTATCAGAATGGCTTTGGAAAATCATGACCCAATTACTTGCTACAAGAAACACACTTCAAATATAATTATATAGGTAGGTTAAAAGTTTTTTTTAAAAGAGGAAAAAGATAGATATAACATGAAACCATTAATCAAAATAAAGCTGGAGTGGTTATATTATCAAAGTAGACTTCAGAGTAAAGAAAATTAACAGTAACAAAGAGCAACCCTTATATACTAATAAAATGTAAATTCTCCAAGAAGGCACAATAATTCTGAATGTGTATGCATCTAACAAGAGAGATTCAAAATACATGAAGCAAAAACTGACAGATCTGAAAGGAGAAATAGACAAACCTACAATTACATTTGGAAATCTCGGCATTCCTCTCTCAGTAAACAACAGTGAACAATCAGCAATGATACAGAAGAGTTAAACAACACCATCAGCCTACTGAATCTAACTGACATTTAAAGACATTTATACAACAACAGCAGAATATACATTCTTCTCAATTTTACATGAAACATTCGCCAAGACACCCCATATCCTAGGTCATGAAAGAAATCTTAAGAAATTTAAAAGAAATCAAGAATATTCTCTGCCCATAACAAATAGAAATTAATAACAGAAATTACCAAGAAAATCTCCAAATACCTGGAAACTGCCTAAACCAACAATCTATGATTCAAAGAGGAAGATTCAAGGGAAATTAGAAAATATTTTGAACTGAACAAAAATAAATATAAAATTTAAAAAATTTGTGGAATACAGTTAAAGCAGTATTTACAGGGAAACTTAAATAGTAAATATTTATATTACAAAAGGAAAGTCTCAAACCAATAATCTAATGCCCTCCTAATTAAATCTTTGCAAACATCTTTATCTCCTTAGATTTTACAGGTATATATATATTAAAATTTTTTTTGGTATATATTGCTTAAATGCCCTCAGAAAGGTCTTTAAATTTTGACTCAAAACTTACCTTCGCTGAAAAACTTTCTCTAATTAGCCTTTTCCCACTGTTCCATCTGTGTAACTATTTGGTCTCATTAAATTACTGTTATATTTATTGGACCATATAAGCAATTACTGCTTTAATAAGACATTAAGCCTCTAGGCTATCTGCTTACAAAGCACATGATATCTTAGAGGAAATCTAAGTGAGGGGATAATAAACCTATGGGCTATGAAATGGGTAGCAAAATTGGCATAAAAAGATGAGTTATTAGGATTAATTTTAACACCCCATTTCCATGAATAGAGCATATTCTAATCATTTTTCGATTTGCCTATTGTTCTAGTTTGTGTGCCCCATAAAAGGCAGTGGCTGCAGGTACAGTTTGCATTGGCTGTATTATCTTTGGAATTAGTAAAAAAAAAAAGTTCAAACTCTGAAAAATTGTGTCAAATTATCCATATCTTCAAACTCCATAAATGCCCTCTCTAGATTTCTATCGTGCCTCATTTATAAAGCATGAAATTGAAGGCTAACTGCTGTCCTGTGACAGAAAAGTGTAATAATAATTCAGAAACACTGCCTATTGTGTTTTATTCCACTTGTGAAATGAAACCACATACATTAAAATAAGAATAAAGTCTCAAACTGTGCATTTTCAGCATCTGACATCACTCACAAACAATTAGCTAGTACTAATTCGGTCCAATATTGTGAATGTTTCATTAATAAAAATTAATTAGCTCTGTTAGTTATGAATGTCACAGGAAAACCCAGCCTCGGGTGCTCTGATTGTTACTGTTATTTGTTTTTAGGAATCACTTGCTGAGAATTGTTTCCCCTAGTTTTATTTCTATGCCTCAATTATACAACCTTAAAACATGGCAGCCCCTTGTATTATACATTTCCTGCAAATATTAAGCAAATATGCTAAAGCAGAGCATATTTTACATAACCACATATGTCAGACTAAATTTGAGCCAAGAAAGAGAATGAATGTACTCACATCTGAATTATATTTGGCAAATACAGAGATATCATAAGCTCCTGGTTTAAATGCCTACATGCTATTTCCATGGCAACTACATAAACATTTTCCTCATAACACAAAACTATCTTCATTCTTTATATCCCATTATTTATTTTTTCACTCTCAGGGGAAAGCCTAATTTATTCCCTAGGAAAAATCAATCAATGGTTTCTTAATCAGTGGCATTTGAAGAGTAGGTGGCACAGTTCTTTTTATGGAAAAGCAATTTCCACCAACGCTCTTGTTACGTGACAGAAGACTAGAGGAGAATAAAAGTAGTACTTGCTTTAAGGAAAGTGTGTGTATAAGTTGCAATGAACAGTCCTTCAAAGAGAGATGAGAATGTGCATTAGAAACCTGCAAAAGGTTGGCCAAAGTGATCACGTGCAACTCCAACTTCTCTTTTGTATGTGAGTGGAGTATCATGGAAACTCCTTTATGGAAAAAAAAAAGTGATATTTCATTCCTACAGAGTTGTGGCAGTCTTTAAAAAAATTCCTTTGCTGCTTTCCTTGTGTGATAGAGATTATATATAGAATGGTCAACAACTAGAGGCAAGAGAAAGACTACCTACTTAAAAGCAGATCAAATGACAGTTAAAAGGAAAGGTAAAGGGAAACCACATCAGGTTCCTTCACTTTGTCTACTCTTTGAGCCTGAGGTAGCTATCACAGATTCAAACAGCACCAGATGGAAGAGATCCCTTATTGCATTTTAGCTATCAAATGAACAACAATTTCTCAAAGTGCTCTAAGGGACAGTGGATCAACTAACATTCTTCAGTGTACTCAGAGCTCAGTGGGCTAGCAAGGGAAGCCCATTCAGGATGAGTGTAGATATTAGCCAGTCCCTTCCTCTGAGTTTCCCTGGCACCACTATGATAGCACTTATCACTGTTTTGTTATTGTTTATGTATGATTCCCTCAAGGGACCTTTATAATACCCCTCCAATCTAACACAGTGCTCTGTGAATGGTAGGGTGCTTAATAAGCTAGTGGATTAAATGCATATTCAGCTATAATGTATACACATTTCCTACAATACACAATGCTCCTCATTCAAAAGATTAAACTGTTTTACAATAATTCCCTCTACCATTTTGATGTTTCAATTCTCATGGCAGTTTTATTACTTCCTCTATTTCTACAAGGCAAATTTCTTACAATCTCCTCTCTTTCATTTATCTCCAAGGCCTATGTCCAGTTATGAAGCAAGGGCTTTTTGTTTCTTTTTGGTTTAGCTTCTAATGTTCCAGTACCATTTGTTGGAAAGACTAATCTTTCTTCACTGGGCTGCTTCTGCACCTTTGTCAAAAATCAATTGATCATATATATACATATCTAAACAAAGCATCTGCATCTGGTTTCCTTTTAAATATTCCCCATATGAAACTTACCTGTGCTTTAGCACTAGTTATACAATGGCCCATTATATATCATCAGAGAGTTCTAAAGCACCAGAATGTTTCGTGTTTTCCTTCCTATGTATGTCAAACCAACAGAAAGAAACAAAAGCTGGGCCTGACTCCAAGAAGAATGAGTTTCTTAGGGATCAAGTGTTTCCTTTCATTTCTACAATTTGGTATTTTTAGATAAGCTTTCCTGTGACCATGTGCCAGAATTGTTAAACATCAAAATGTACAAGCCAGAATGATAATACTAACTTCTTCCCTCCATTATTCTGTTGCTACTGCATGGGGACAACTACTTCAGAATTCAAATACCAGTGAGGTTAGGAATAACTGGCTTGTTTATTACAAGCATTTGTGCAGATTTCTAGTTTTCACTGTTATAGAATGTGGTGGGTGAATCTCCCTTCTAGTAACAGAAACAAGGGGACTCTTTGCATTTATTATGCTCCTCAATCGCCACATATGTTTAGTGGTATTCCAGCTGATTGTCGTTAACTTAAAACATTTACTGCTAATTACAGTTGGCACAATAAATCAAAGGGTAAAAATGTGTTCTCAACACCCACAGTAATCCCCTCCTTCACAATAAAATTTCTATCTCTTCCCCCATCATCCCCCATGCCAGGACCAGGCCCTTGGTGAAAGGACTTCTAAGCTCTTTTCGAAGTCCAGATAAACATCCTCTTCCTGGGTCATCCTGTCATGGCGTTTTCAGAGGCTAACTCTTCCCACACATCACGACTGACTTCTTACTACCTAGCATTGTTGTCTTGCCAGCAATACATGTGTGAAGGGAGACTTTATGCCACATGGTATAGTCATTTCTTGGTCATTTGACTCTACTAGAGAGTATTCCTGCTACAACAATCTCAGTAGTAAAGAATTAAAAGAGCTAATGTGAGAGATGTAAGCTCACAGAAATAACTGTTTTCCAAAAAAAGCCTTAAAAATACATTTGAAAACGTACAGAATGAAAGAATTACATTCTTTCAAAACAGTGCAGAATTAACAAGAAGACGGTGGCACTTTAGGTACCAAGAAGAAAACACAAGAGGACAAAGTCACAACACAGCAGCAAATCTGCACTATTGACTAGAGTATGTTGCCTACTCATCTATGCTATGTTTTATTTTGAGCTCATATGAAAAAATACAGTTAAATAAATATCACACATCAATGAAAGATGCAGAACGTACATCTAGTATATCATCATTTATCCTTCATATTGTTTACGAGTACTTACATAAGAATATATATTCACCAACCTCATAGAGCATTTTCTCTGGAGAAGGAGGCTAGGAATGAAATTGGAGAGAGATACCAAGAGGATTTCAATCGTTCCTAAATTGTTTTGTTTCTTTTAGCAAAAATGACAAAATGTTAGCATTCAATTAATTCTTGGTGGTAAGATAACAGATGTTTGTTATATGATTCTGAATTCATGGAATTTCATAATAAAAAAATTTTAAGAGAAATAGAAATAACACCTAATTACATTTTAGCCTGGAAGTAAAGCAGATTTATAAACACAGAAAACATGAGGAAGAACCTTCTTTCTTGGAATAGAGTTATAGCTGACCAAAATACATTTTGAATTACATAAGTCTGAAAGAATACTTAAAACGATACTGTAATTTCTAAGTAATATTGGGCAAGTAGATTTGCCTCCAAGAGCTTCCATTTAATTTTATGTAAAGCAAGGATGTTGAAGTAAAATATCTTGGATAATCTCTTCAACTTTAAAAGTCTGTAACTCTTTTTCCCCAAGAGGAGGTAAGTATACCTCTGCACATGTTATTCCTTTTGCCTAGAATAGGAATACTCTTTTCCTCTAGCTTGTTCCCTGGCAGTAAAATCCTATTTATCCGGTAACACTCACTACATAGGATACCTTCGTGCTTTGGGAAGCCTTCCCTCACCCTTCCTAAGGAGGAAAAAGCACCGTCACATCTCTGTTCTCATACTCCCATTAAGCACTTGATACACTATCTTTCCATTTATGTGTTGCCTGTTCTGTTAGATGGTGAGCCACTGATGACGGGACCTGCACTCTACCCTTCTTTGTATCCCCTGAACCTTCCACACTATTGCAAATATTGTTTTCCCCAAGTAAATGATGAATGAATGAATGAGTCAGTATGTAAAATGGCATGAAGTTCACTCCATCATTCAGGTCAGTTGATCGTGCCACTAGAAGGTAGGGGTGTAACCCAGACGATCACTTAATATTCTTTCCAAAAGAATCCATAGGATCATTTCGAATTTTATGCTCTTAGTTTAGAAAGCAAGGATGACATAACTTTTCTTCTTCTCCTTTTGCTTTTCCTCATACTACACAGCTTTTTACAAAGAACATGAAACACTCTTCTTACTTAAGCAAAATATCAGAAACTTAAGATACACTAAACCTTGAACTGAAAAACTGTTACAAAGAAGTGAAACATTTTATCATATATATTTGGATAATATGCAGTTGGCTGCAACAGTTCATTCAACCCTTGTTCTCAAATGGGGCTGGCTACAGTTCCTAAGGTGGAAGAGGGATAGTGTGATAACATGGAGGGGAGAGAGTGGAAAATAGCCAGTAATCCCTCCCAGGAACCCAAGGAAGCAGGAGGGTAGATCTCAGCACCCCTAGTTCTTTCTTGGATCAATCTCCCCAGATTTGGCTCCTGAAATAGTTGTTAACTGGGAGATTCTTGGAATCAATGGGAGTGTCCTGGGAGTCTGCCAACCAGCCACAAGACCTAGAAATGCCCTTGACAATATTTAAGCCAAAGCAGACAACTGCCACCAGATGCGATGGGGGGAATTTGGAGCTCAAAGCTGCACCCTCAGAACTTCTAACCAGGTACTAGTGTAGCTCACCCTAGTCATTTCATTAATTCAGAAGTAACATGACCTTGCATTTTACAGGACTGAATATTCTGGACCATACTTATTAATTATAATAGGGTTATTTTTTTAAACTTTTTATTTTGAAATTGAAGATTCACAGGAAGTTGCAAAGATAGTACTGAGAAGCCTCATTTACCCTTAAACAAGTTTGCCCCAATAGTCACATCTTGTGTAAATACAATACAATATCAAAACCAGGAAATTGACATGGGTACAATGTATGTGTATTCACTGTCACTTTATGACACATGTAGATTACTCTAGCTATCACCACAATCAAGACAGACTATCGCTTCACTGCAAAGATACCCCTTGGTGCTATCTCTTTAAAGTCACACCCATCCACCTACCCCTCAACCTTCCCAAACCCCTGGCAACAACTGTCTTGTTCTCCATCATCATAATTTTGTCATTTTGAGAATGTCATATAAATGGAATAATACATTATGTGACTTTTTGAGACTGGCTTTTTTCATTCAGCATAATGTTCTTGAGATCCGTCCAAGCTGTGGTGTATATCAGTAGATCATTCCTTTTTATTACTGATATCATATTCCATGGTATGGATATACCACAGTTTGTTTAACCGTTTACCTATTGTAGAACATGTTGGTTGGTACAATCTGTGGCTAGTACAAATAAAGCTGGTATGAAAAACAATGCACATGTTTTTGTGTGGATATAAGTTTCCATTTTACCGGGTTTAATGCCCAAGAGTGGGATTGCTGCATCATATGGTAAGTGTACATTTAATTTTTAAAGAAACTATCAAATTATTTTCCAGTGTCTGTACCATTTTATATTCTACCAGCAATATATGAAAGATCTAGTTTCTCTGCATCCTCACCAGCATTTGGTATTGCTACTATTTTTTATTTTAGCTATTCTAACAAGTGTATAGTGATAACTCATCATGGCATTAATTTTCATTTCCCTTAAAGCAAGTGATGTTGAACATCTTTTTAATATGCTTATCTGCCAATGCTATTAAGAATATATCCTCTTTGGTGAAATATTTCATGCCTTTTGCCCATTTTTTAAATGATTGTTTTAACTGTTGAGTTTTGAGAGTACTTTATGTATTCTACATATGACTGTTTTGTCTTCTCATCCTTTTAACTGGGTCTTCTACAGAGTAAAAGTTTTAAATTTTGATCAAGTCCAACTTACCCATTTTTCCTTCTTTTATAGATTGTGCTTTGCTGTACTATCTAACTACTCTTCACTAAGCCCCAGATCCTAAAGATTTTCTCCCATATAAAACTTCTAAAAAGTTTTATAGTTTTACATTTAAATCTATGATCCACTTTGAGTTAATTTTTGTATAAGGTGTGAGACTTAGGCTGAGGTTCTTTTTTTCCACCCCCATGAATATTCAATTGTTCTGCACTATTTGATGAAAAGACAATCCATTCTCCATTGAATTGCCTTTACACTTTTGTTAAAAAAAAAAAATCAGCTGGCTATACTTGTGTGGGGTTATCTATTCTGTTACTGATTTATGTGCCTATCCTACTGCCAATACCAGTCTTGAGTATTGTGGCTATATAAATTTTGCAATCAGGTGGAGTGGTTCCTTCCATTTTTTTCTTCTTTTTCAAAATCGTTTTAGCTGTTCTAATTTGCCTTTCCATATAAATTTCAAAATCTTGCCAGGAGTTTAGGAATTGAGTTAAGCCTATATATCAAATTAGGGAGAACTGATATCTTTAATATGTTGAGTCTTGATGATAAATTTTACCATATTAAACTTTGATAATAGGTTAATGTACTTAGTTTTCTACCATTTGGACAAGAAGTACCTATTTGAAAAGGACTGTATATATTTAACAGAAAATTTATGCCACTACTATATTTAAAATAGATAACCAACAAGGACCTACTGTATAGCCATAGCACAGGAAACACTGATCAATATTCTGTAATAACCTAAATGGGAAAAGAATTTGAAAAAGAATAGATACGTGTATATGCGTAACTGAATCAGTTTATTGTACACCTGAAACTAACACAACATTGTTAATCAACTGTGCTCCAATATAAAATAAAAATTAAAAAAAAGACAAACTGGTTTCCAGATTCATTACTATTTTAGTTTTTAGTAACAGTATCAGTTACTGAGACTGAAAAACAAGGAAGAATTTTCTTGGGATAAAGAGAAAGGCAAATAATACTTCAAGGGAGGACAGCTGAGTAAAGAGGTCAGTTTTGCATTTTTTCCTCACCCACGTCTCCTATCTTTCTCTGTCTTCTGTTATCTCAGATAAAATTCGGGTCTAATGATATCATCTTCAAGTAATTTAACCTTTACTTAGTAGATTAAGTTGTCTTTTCCATTAAATAATAACTAACACTTTAAGAACATAATCAAAACAATGATAAATTATTGACAAAATAAAACTGATGTTGCAAAAGAAAAATACTGTGTATCTAAAGGGAACATAATTTTACAAAGCTGAAATGAGAATGCTGCTAATAAGACCTTTCGCTTAAAAAAAAAAAAAGACCTCTCCTTATCTGCCACTAGGTAAATAAAAACTTCACAAGTTGAAGTTTTGAAATATTGAATGTTTGTAAACTAGAATAAACTCCTAGTTAAGAGCTCAGGTCATGGAGTCAGATAGACCTGGCTCTACCTTGAACTAGCAACTTGATGTAGGGCAATTTACATAACTTCTTTGAGAATGTGTTTCCTCGTATGTAAGATGGATATATTTAATAACAGGACCTATGTCAAATAGAGTGGTGAAGCTTCAGATAATGTATATTAAGCACTAATTCGAATGCTTGGCATATGGTAATCACTCAATACACATTAATTACTATTATTTTTAATTCCTTTTTGTCTGGGCAAATTACATTTAGGCTTCCCTCCATAAGGACAGTTGTCCTAAATGGAGCCTATCAAGCTTTATGAATTTTAAGATTCCTGATAGATACATTGTTTAGAGTGGTCTTACTGTCTGCAAGTATACACTTCCCTTACTCCCAAGAACCATAATTTTAAGCTAATGAACTGAACTTAGATAAAACTGGGTGTTTGGTTCAACTTTAACATAGCTAGAACCCATCTTTTGAATTTCAGCCTCTTCAAAGTGGCCATGATAGTTTGCACAGTTAGAAATATGAATTTCTAATTGTACAAATTAGAAATTCTGTCAGTTGCACAATCAGAAGTCTGATTCTATTCCTTCATCAAAAGCCATAGTAGATTTGGGATTCTGGAGGCACCCAGCTTAGATGGGGCCAGAAAAATTAAATAATATGTAATTCAGGTGGTCTCATGTAGGTGAATTACATGACCTCTGAACTGGACTTGATGGGAGAATCAAGGCAATTCTTTTGTTTTATTTTGTAGAGAGGTCAAGTTCTAATTTAATCTGTTCCTTGTTAATATTATGAGACTAAAAACAAATTTGGTAGTTAAAAAAAGTGGAAATTAATGATTAAAAAAATCCACTGCCTATGGATTTCAATGATCCTATCCATGGTTACCAAAAATCACTGAGAGATGAATTTAAATAGAATTAAGAGTTTGATAAGGAGTGGTAAAAGTATCATGATAAAAATTTTGATAATGTTGTTTGTTTTTGGTTCATTAATGAACCTGTGGTTATATGAGATTATAGAATCAAATATAATCAAACGGGTAAAGAAAACTCAGATCATTAATGGAGAAGACAGAGACGTTTGGTGACTTTCTTTTTTTCTTTTCTTTTTTTTTTTGGCCACACCACGTGGCTTGTGGGATCTTAGTTCCCTGATCAGGGATCGAACCCAGGCCCAGGGCAGTGAAAGCGCAGAGTTCTAACCACTGGACTGCCAGAGAATTCCCCAGGGACTTTCTGCACATTATCTTGCTTGTATGAGTGAACACTCAGCACTTAAATTTCTGCTGTGTTTCAAAAGTTACTTTCTCCAACTTTAATTTTTTAATGGTTCAGGACTAGAAAGAATTTGCTGGACATTTTTAAAAGGCCACATGCTGGTACATGGTTGGTAGTGAAAAGAACATGGAAAGTTCTAATTATGCCATAAGTAGAAGTTTAACCAATAACTGGATAATTTTTTTAAAAAAATCAAGGTATTTTCTATCCAGGTTAATGTTAACACATTAACAGGGAAGAGTGATTAGAACATTCATTCCTTACATACTACTTATCCTGGGTTACACTTGCCAATTTAAATCATTTTCTTGAAATAATAGGTCCTGCATTCCTTAGAATCATTAGGACTAGTAATGGATACTGTATTTGACTGATTTTTCACATGCCCTGATTTCACAGCAAGGACCCAGTTGTACTCAATTACACCCACTCACTACCAAGACACACTGACTCAAGCAAACAAATGATTATACCTCAAAATCAAATTAATAGACTTCCAATGAATAAAAGTTCTAATTCTTCACTAGGATGTGATTAAAAAATTGTAAACATTTGAGTCTTTACAAAACATGTACTGAAACAATTTTGGCCTAAGATCAAGGAGATTTAAGAAGACTGACAAAGAATCTTTAAGTCTTTCTATAATTGCTTTCCACTCTACTTAAAATATAACAGTCACTGCAATTTCATAATAAGAAATAATTTTATAATCTTTTCAAATTTCTCTCTCCTTTTCTATTTTGGATCCTTGTGTCTTTTTTTTTTTAATGACATAAAGACTTAAAACCTTGTATCTTTTATAAACTTAAATTCCTAAGAAACAGGGGCAGAGGATAAAATAAAGATTAAATTAAAATAAGATGTCAGATATGAAAGGAAAAAGATCAAGAGACCAGATGTCACATAAGGAAACTAAAAAATAATATGAAAACAAAACTAAAAACCATTTGCATGTGTGATAGGATACCACCATTTACGTTGCCTGGGTTATTTCTATGAAAGGAAAAAATATCTGGTAAAGGACGGATCTATAAGTATACTAGTATTATGCCATATTCGTACTCAAATAAGCTTACCTGTTTCTGTGTTAAGAAGTTCATAACCTGGGAAAAAAGCAACATTCTTTTGGCTAATATCAGGGTCAAGCATTAAGAGGCAAAATAAAATCCTGACTATGCTAAATAAGTTATAAAATTATCTACTCTATCTACACTTTGGTATTTGTAAGGTAAATATTTAAACTTAAAAATAAACCCTTTCAAGTCATCTAAAGTTCTTGGTGGAAATGTAACATGATATGATAAATCTGGTTACCATTTAAATTTGAAGTACTTCATCCATTTTGGTGACAAAGGCGGTTTTAGCAGCTATCATTACATTCATTTAAATTTCAAAGTGCTTTGGGTCCTTCCAAGATGAACGTCCTTTCTTCCTTGCCTCTCATTCCTTAACTTATTTTCTGAAGATAGCAATGTTTACTGCAAGAGAACAACAAAAAATAGAGCTAAACTGGAGAAGTAAACTAGTTTTAAATATATTGGACATTTTCTTTCCTTTAGGATATTCTTAATTTCACACTCACTCAACCGTTAAAATTAGACTTATTCATTTAAGAAGTAACTTCCTTACTTAGGAAGAGACATGGATAGAATCCTACACACTCAAGAACTATCCATGCCATACCTAAGAACCAAGTAACTTATAGGAATCAAACTAGCTAGCACTGATGCACTTGAGGCTTTCTAAGACTTCATCTGATTGTTCTTGTATATTTCATTTTTTGGCTAGAAATATAAAAATAAGAAACATTAAACTCTATTTCACCTTTATAAAAATCCAATTCTAACAGTCACAATTTCCAACTTTGATATAGCCTCTGTTAAATATGAAAGTAGACATCTCCAATTGCAAAAGTTTCTCTAGCCACTTTGTAGTTTTACTTTAGGCTTAAGTATAAAATATATTTATAATCTGGTATACAAAACATCAATTTGCAGAGACATGGATGGATCTAGAGACTGTCATACAGAGTGAAGTAAGCCAGAAAGAGAAAAGCAAATATCGAATATTAACACATATATGTGGAATCTAGAAAAATGGTAAAGATGAACCTATTTGCAAAGCAGAAATAGAGACATAGATGTAGAGAACAAACATACGGGCACCAAGGGAGGAAGTGGGGGTGGGATGTTGGGAGACTGGGATTGAGATATATACACTACTATGTATAAAATAGATAACTAATGAGAACCTACTATATAGCACAGGGAACTCTACTTAATGCTCCGTGGTGACCTAAATGGAAAGGAAATCCAAAAAGGAGAGGATGTATGTATAGTTATAGCTGATTCACTTTACTGTACAGCAGAAACTAACACAACATATTAAAGCAACTATACTCCAATAAAAAAAGTTTAAATTAATAACTTCCTATTTCTGACTCTTGAGCACCAATTACATGCATGTTTAACTGGCCCAACCCCTAATTTGTTTTCTCTATAACACCAAATACAAGGAAAATAATTGGAAAAGTTAAGAAGAAAGAAAAAGATAATGTGATCACTTTTTTTTAACTTTTTAATATGGGAATTTTCAAATACATATACAAAAGTAAAGAGAATGATGAACCCACATACCCATCACCCAACTTTAACAGTTATCAACATTTTACCATTCATCTTCATCTGTCCCTCACCTCAATTCATTCTCTCTCCTGGAATTATTTTTGTTGTTGTTGTTAGTTTCTGCTTTATAACAAAGTGAATCAGCTATACATATACATACGTTCCCATAAATCCTCCCTCTTGCGCCTCCCTCCCACCCTCTAGGTGGTCACAAAGCACCGAGCTGATCTCCCTGTGCTATGCAGCTGCTGCCCACTAGCTAGCTATTTTCATTTGGTAGTGTATATGTGTCCGTGCCACTCTCTCACTTCGTCCCAGTTTACCCTTGTCCCTCCCCGTGTCCTCAAGTCCATTCTCTATGTCTGCATCTTTATTCCTGTCCTGTCCCGAAATTCTTCAGAACCACTTTTTTTTTTTTTTTTTAGATTCTATATATATGTGTTAGCATACAGTATTTGTTTTTCTCTTTCTGACTTACTTCACTCTGTATCACAGACTCTAGGCCTATCCACCTCACTACAAATAACAATTTTGATTCTTTTTATGGCTGAGTAATATTCCATTGTATATATGTGCCACATCTTCTTTATCCATTCATCTGTCGATGGACACTTAGGTTGCTTCCATGTCCTGGCTATTGTAAATAGAGCTGCAATGAACATTGTGGTACATGACTCTTTGAATTACGGTCTTCAATGTGATCACTTTTAAATGATTCATGACTGTGCTTACATACTGTAGAACTGAAACTCTCAATAAATTTTAAGAAACAAAAAAGCATTTTAAAAAGGACGTTTTTGTTTGTGCAACATCAAACAATATCTAACTCTGACACAGCTGGGTTATTCATGATGAAAACAATACCCAATGTTCTTACAGTGCTTAAATCCACCACTTCATGTGGTACATAACAATGATGAGCAGCATGTAGGAGAAATATTACCAAGAAAAAAAAAATATATATCACCAATATATAGATGAAATGATGATGCCCAGTATCACATAAAGAGTGGCAAAATTAGTCTTCTTTCCATTGTAAGTCTTTAAAGAAGAAAAATGCAATTAATGCTTATTTTATTTTGAAATTTGAATATGAAAAGAAATTGAACTTATGGATATACAAATACTGATAACCTAGAAAAGTACTGATAGAGAAGTGAAGTGATTTCCCATGGGTAAGTGTTGGTTAGTGGAAAAACTGAAATGAGAACATACCTCTCCTTACTCTTTCCTAATGCAGTGATTGATTATCCTTCCATAATCCACCCTGCATTCCTTTCCTCTCAGTCCCCAAAATAGTCTTTTTCTGAATGCTTTATTCTGATGTGTTTGGTAGAACTCAAACTCCAAATCTGAAATATCACCTCAACAACTTCCCATGTCAGCTATTACTTTCCACTAGGCTCTACGGAGTCTCCTCTACACATATGAACTTAGTGATCAAAGATATGAAAGGAAAGACATATGCAGATTTTGAGGCTGCCTACTCTGTGCCTCCCTCCTTCCTAGGGATGCTCACCAATGAATTCCAGAACAACTGGCATGACTTGAACAGGGTTGTAGGTTAGATGGTAGTAACCTATCAACATTGAATTCCTGATTGTGATTATTTTATCCTGGTTATGTGGCAGAATGTCTTTGTAGGAAATGTACTCTAAAGAATTCAGAGGTGATGCAGTATAATGTCAGCAACTTACACTCAAGTGATTTAGGAAAAATTATCTGTACTATTCTTACAATTTGTATATAAGTTTGAAATTATTATAAAAGGAAAAAACAATTAAATATATCAGTACATCTGTCACATTTCCAAAATGTCTTCTGTGGAAGTCTAACACAGCTAAATGCTTAAAGAAAAAGTAGTTCTACAGTGAAATAAATTTGGGTAAAGTTACTCACTGTATTCTTTCTTGGTGACTCACAATACATGTGAGCCTATCAAATATTCCTACAGATCATGCATTAGACATACGTTCAATTATCCATCCTTCCAGCCACATATAAATTACATACTTAAGGCCTACTATATGAAAGGAAATGTTCTGAGTAGTACAGATAGACAGATAATAGGGAAGGCAAGATCTCTCACCTCAGAGAGCTTACTGTTTTAATACAGAAAGAGACAAATAAATAAATAAACTAATTTCAGATGGTGATAAGTGCTTTGAAGAAAATAAAACTGGGTGTTAGAGACTGGGAAGGTGGAGGTGCTGTTTTAGACAGTGTATCAAGGAAGGCCCTCTGAAGAGATGATGTTCAAGTTGAAATGAGCCAGAAATGGAAAAGTTTAGGGGAAGCATCTTCCAGACATAGGGCATACACGTCATTAAGATAGGAATAAGCTTATAATACTCATGGGGAAAAGTTTCTAAATTATCAAAATAATGAAATTTGTATAAAAAATTTCTTAAAAATTCGTAACTTTTTTTAAAGTAACTAGGCAAATTCTCTTTGGATGATAATTTTCTATTACTTCATAGCTTCTTTCAGAACCAATCCTTATTTTTATTTTACATTTGAAAACAAAGGTTATTCTCTCTCTGCATGTAAAAAGAAATGAATTGCCTGGTTTTTTTTTTTGGTTTTTTTGTTTTCTGTTTGTTTTTTTCCTGGATGGTGTACTAGTGTGTTGGGAAAACATCATGAAGACATGTAGGCAGAAAAAGTATCCCCTGAATGAATGACTATATGCAGCTACGTTACTACCCACTCACTGAGGCAACAGCAGCATATACCTAAATTCAAGCCCTCTCTTCTAGAACTTCCACAGCACTGGATTTTGCGTATTGCCAAAGAACAACTTCAATTATATACCTTAAGGAAGGAAAATACACTTATGATTAGAGAACACAAACTACATAATCATTCAAGTGTGGCTCGAGTTAACTGTGTGAACATAACACCAAACAAAGTCATAGACTGTATATATTGACACTGCTTTACATATTAGACAAATTCTGAGTATTCTAAGAGGGGCCTGACTAGTATGCTAAGCTACAACAGGTAGAAAAAGAGAATATGCTTTGAAATGTGTTTTGTGTTCTAACTGGCTAACAGGGTTATGTGGAAGACAATACAGAAGCAAAGATGATGAAGAGAAGAGGCTGTATTCTCAAAATTGTGAACTAAGAAGAAAAATCCCTAGATCCTGTTAAGTGGGGACAGCATGAAGTTAAAAATGATATAATGCTGGTGCGGGGTGGGGGGGGGCATTTTGTTTATGAGTACCAGGGCAACTTCATCACAAAATAAATAAATTTAGGATACATATATGCCAATTTTTAAACATTAATATGATAGGCATATTGAAACAAAATAGGAAGGAAGGAATTTAACCTTGCATAATTAAAAAGAGAAAAGGTGTCAGTTTGAGAGTAAGATAAACTGGACATTAGCCCCAATTCCCCATTAACTGAGGAACCTCTGATATAACCTTTGACATTTTAAAATCTATCAAAGTCCTATAGGCTCAGTACTGTGTGATCTTATTTACTTTGCTATTTAATTTAATAGTAGGGAACTATTTATTTAGTTCCCTAAGTAAAAGCATTACTTAGAATGAAAACACAACAGTCCGACAGGAATCCTACCGCTTACTTGGGAGCTTTTTATTCACATAGAGCAGGGACTGTCAAACTGTGACCCAGGGGCCAAGTCTGACCAGCCACCTGTTTATGTATGACCTGCAAGGTAAGAATGTAGTTTTTACATTTTTAAATAGCAGGAAAAAAAGATAAAAAGAAGAAAAATATTTTGAGGCATAAAAATCATATGAAACTCAAATTTCATTTTTATAGATAAAGTTTTATCAGAACACAGCTAGCACATTTAAAAATGTATCATCTAAGGGGCTTCCCTTGTGGCGCAGTGGTTGAGAGTCCGCCTGCCGATGCAGGGGACACGGGTTCGTGCCCTGGTCCGGGAAGATCCCACATGCCGCAGAGCGGCTAGGCCCGTGAGCCATGGCCGCTGAGCCTGCGCGTCTGGAGCCTGTGCTCCACAACGGGAGAGGCCATAACAGTCAGAGGCCCACGTACCACAAAAAAAAAAAAAAAAAAAAAATCATCTAAGGCTGCTTTTGTACTACGAAGGATTAGCTGAGTGGGTGCAACAAGGGCTGTATGGCCCACAAAGTCTAAAATATACACTATCTGGCCCTTTCCAGATAACATTTGCCGGTTCCTGATATAAAGTACATATACTCACATGGTTATGCTCTAAAATGATAGGACTTATATTTTAACACTAGATCAAATGGTTCATTTTTTCCTTATCTCCAAGTATTTCATTCCAAGTCTTTCATGTTTCTAATGAAATATTAAATAATAATTTTATATTTAAAATGACTATTCCATAATATTGAGAGAATTTTTGTATACTCGAAAATCCATTTTCCTGATTTGTGAGATTTCTTAGGTATGATAAATTATTTTCTTTGGGTCAGCTTCTGATTTAAAGTTTGTAATGGGCTCCCTGAATTGAAAAATAAATAATAGTTCCTACAGTCGATACAAGATCTTTATAACAATACTGAGGAAAAAGTGAATAAATGGTTAAAAGTTATGTAAAAAATAATAACTCCTTGAGAGCTTCACAATTTTGTAAAAGTGTTAGTATTAAAACTCATTCTAGAATGATTCAACTTCTGCTTCTGAGGGCATGAGGGGGTAAAAAGTCCAGAGTAATCCTCTTACTGCAAACAACTAGAACACAGTATAAAATATAGGAGAGGACTATTTTCAGACACTAGCAGTGCAGGACTGTGATCCCTGCGAAAAGGGAAACAAATAAGGCGAGCCCTACCATCACCCAAGGCTCTCAGCCAGGAAGCAATTTACTACTCCAGTACAGGAGGAAGAACCCAAATAGAGTCTGGCAATCTTGTTGACGTGAGGAGATGGAGAAAAAAGTACAAGGAGGCCAAGGTAGCTAGAATTTATGGGGTAGAGTTCCAGAGAAGCAGTGAAAGTGTTCCAGCAGTTTAAATGAGGGTTCCCTTGAGTATTTAGCTAAATAAAAACCTGTACATGAGAAGGGTAAATTTCTTGAGACCAGCCAAGAAGAACTTCTAAGGAAAAACGTTACCAGGGAGTTCTAAGACAAAGGATTCACAGAGCTGATATGGGGCCAATATTTCAACAAGTTCCCTCCAGCGAGAGGGGAAAAACCTCACTGAATATACAAGACTATCAGTAATGACCCCAGAAGGGCCACGTGCAGAAGCAGGGGAAAAGTAGCCCTAAAGTAAAAGTTCCTCTAGACCCTCCTGAAAGGTGCTTGGAAGCCTAGAAAGCCTAGAAAGGATCAAACTAATATGCAATTTAAAATGCCTATTAGGAAAAAGTCCAATACACTTTAAAGAAATACTACAAAATCAAGAACTCAACATGTAAAATTCACAAATACCTGACATTTAATTAAAAATTACTGGACATACAAAGAAGTAGGAAAATGTGGCCCATAACCAGAAAAGTATCTGTCAACACAGAGAGACCCAGAAATGACAGACATGGTGGAATTAACAGGCAAAGACATTGAAAGGGTGTTATAAATATGCTCCATATAAATGAAAACAGGAATACAGGGAAGAGAGAAATGGAGAATTTTCAAAAAGACCCAAATAGAACTTCTAGAGATAATATATATATATAATATCTGAAGTGAAAATTTCACTGGATGAGATAAGCACTGCAGAAAAAAAGAAATCAGTGAACTTGAAGACACAGCAATAAAATCTAGCCAAAATCAAGTTCAGAGAGAAAAAGATGACTGTGAGACAAAGGAAGAATACTGTTATAAATGTACTACATTATATGAGATGGTATAAAATTATTTGATAGTAGAATGCAATAACAGGCATATTATAAATCCTAGAGCAACCACTAAAATAAGTAAATAAAAAGGTAGAAAAAAGAATAAGCCAATAAAGGAAAAAAACAATAGAGAAGATTAAATAGAATTCAAAGTAAAATTAATTCAAAGGAACGGTTAATAGAAAAAGAACAGCAAAGATGGTAGATATAAACCTAACCACATTAATATATACATTAAATGTAAATTATCTAAATACTCCAACTAAAAGACAGATTAAAAAAGCAAAACCAAATATATGTTATGAGAATCTCACACTAAAATAAGGAAATAGTTAAAAAATAAAAGGATAGAAGATATACCATGCAAACCAAAATCTTAAGAAATAGCCACATTTATATCAGAGAAGACAGAAGACAAGAGAAAAATAGTATCAGAGATGATGAGGGATATTTCATAATGATCAAGGGATCACTTCATTTGGAAGATGGAATAATTCTAAATGTATATGTACATAATACCAGAACTACAAAATACATTAAACAAAAACTGACAGAACTGAGGGGAGAAACAAACAAGCACCCAAAACAGTTGGAGACATCAACACTCCTCCCTCAGTACCTGAAAAGAACAGGTACACTGAAAGTCCAGCAAAGATAAAGAAGACTCGAACAGCACTATCAACTGAATTGATGTTTATAGAACATTTCAACCAACAACAGCAAAATATAAACTTTTATACTGCCCATGAAACACTCACCAAGATAGCCCATCTACTGAACCAGGAATAAGTCTTAACAAATTTTAAAAAATTGAAACTACACATAGTATATTATATTCCCTTAGCACAGTGGGATTAAATCAGAAATCAAAACCAAAATGATACTTGGAAAATTCCCAAACATTTAGAAATTTAACATCTTCTAAAATAACCTAAGTGCCAGAAATCACAAGGGAAATTAGAAAATACTTTGAAATGAATGAAAATGAAACCTATCAAAATTTTTGATGCAGCTAACAAGATGCTTTGAGGAAATTTACAGTTTTCTATGCATATATTAGGCAGAAAAGACCTAAAATCAATTATCTAAGCTACCATGGTAAGAGGCTACAATTTAAACCAAATAAGTAGATAGTTACAAATTAACAAAGAATAGAAACCAATGAAATAGATAACTGAAAAACAGAGAAATATCAATGAAACCAAAAACAGGTTCTTTGAAAAAAAAAATATAGTGTAATTGACAGACCTCTAACTAGACTGAATGAGAAAAGACAGAAATCAGCAATATTAGGAACAAAAGGGGAAACATTACTGAAGAGTCTACAAATATTAAAAGAACAAGAGACCATTTATGAATGATTTTTTTTTAATTAAGTTATTTATTTATTTATTTTTGGCTGTGTTGGGTCTTCGTTGCTGTGCACAGGCTTTCTCTAGCTGCGGCGAGTGGGGGCTATTCTTCGTTGCAGTGCACGGGCTTCTCATTGCAGTGGCTTCTCTTGTTGTGGAGCACGGGCTCTAGGCACGCGGACTTCAGTAGTTGTGGCTCATGGGCTCAGTAGTTGTGGCTCATGAGCTCTAGAGCTCAGGCTCAGTAGTTGTGGTGCACGGGCTTAGCTGCTCCGTGGCATGTGGGATCTTCCCGGACCAGGGCTCGAACCCGTGTCCCCTGCATTGGCAGGTGGATTCTTAACCACTG
Source organism: Grampus griseus (assembly GCF_964374135.1). Classification (NCBI taxonomy): domain Eukaryota; kingdom Metazoa; phylum Chordata; class Mammalia; order Artiodactyla; family Delphinidae; genus Grampus; species Grampus griseus. Next base: position 118,138,739 of record NC_139018.1, on the reverse strand, counting down.
CGCCACCACGGAAGTCCCTATGAATGCTTTTATCTCAATAAATTTGACAACTATGATGAAATGAACAAATTCCTTAAAAGACACATTACCATAATGACTCAGGAAATAATACATAACCCAAATAACACTGTATCTATTAAAGAAATTGAATTTGTAATTTAAAATATTCCCACAAAGTAAACTCCAGTCCCCAATGCTTCATTGTAAATCCTATCTAACATATAAAGACAGAAGTAATACAAATCCTACATAAATTCTCCCAGAAAGTAGAGGAGGACACATTTCTCAACTGATTTTATAGGGCCAGCATTAGATTGATTCCAAAACCAGAAAAAGACATTATGAGAAAACTACACACCAATACCTCTCATAAACATACTTTCAAAAATCTTCAACAAAATAGCAAAATCAAATTCAGCAATATATGAGAAGAAATACAAGGTTGATTTTACATTTTTAAAAATCAATGTTATTAACTATATTAACAGAATAGAGGAGAAAAACAATATAATCCTCTCAATAGAGAAAAAATATTTAATAAATTTCAACACATATTCAAAATAGAAACTTCAGAAAACTCAGAATGGAAAAGAACTACCATTTGATAAAGGGCATCTGTAAAATACTGACATAATAATAAATAATAAATGTTCTGTTCAACATTATACTGGAGATCATAGCTATATGGAGGCACAAAAAAGAAATGAAAAGCATAAAGATGGGAAAGGAAGAAGTTAAAATGTCTTTATTTACAGGAGACAAAATTATTTGCATAGGAAATTCTAAGGCGTATACAAACTATATAGGGATTTCAGCAAGACTGTAGAACTTGTGTTCAATATACATATATCCATTGTATTTCTATATCAAACAACTAGAAATTTAAAAATTTTTAAATGCCATTATAATAGCATTAAACAAAATTAAATACCTGAGTTTATCCCTAACAAAATATGTGTAAGACCTATAAAATGAAAGCTACAAAACAAAGCTAAGACAAATTACAGAAAACTGAAATAAATAAAAATATATAACATAGTCATGAATTGGAAGATTCAAAATTGTTAATATGGCAATTCTTCGCAAATTCATCTACACATTCAATTCAATCTAAATCAAAATCCCAGGTTTTTTTTGTAGAAATGTACAAGCTGATTCTAAAATGTATATGAATATCCAAATGAACAGAATAATTAAAATAATTTTGAAAATGAAGAACAAAGTAGGAATACTTACAATACCTGATTTCTGGAGTTAACATTAACTTACAGCAATCCATATAGTTTGGTAATAGCCTAATGATAACATATAGAAAACTGAAACTGAATGGAGAATCCAAAAATAGACTATAAAATACTTGGTCAATTAATTTTTAAAAGTGCCATGGTAACTCAATGCAGAAAGAAAATATTTTCAACAAGTGTTGCTGAAACAACTGGATATTCATATGGAATAAAAATGAATTTTGCTTTTATATGACAGGATTTTGTATATGTAAAAATACTAAATGAAAATACATCATAAACCTAAGAGTAGAATGTAAAACTATAAAGCTTCAAGAAGAAAACAGGGAAAAGTTTTTATGACTTTAGGATAGACAAAGATTCAAAAGCATGAACCATAAAAAAAAAAAGAAATATAGAAACAGTCACCTGATAAACCATACTTTATCAAATTAAAAACTTCTGCTGTCTTAAAAACATCATTATAGGGACTTTCCTGGTGGTCCAGTGGGTAAGACTCCATGCTCCCAAGGAACCCAGGAACCCAGGGGGCCTGGGTTCCATCCTTGGTCAGGGAACTAGATCCTGCATGCATGCCACAACTAAGAGTCCACATGCCACAACTAAGAAACCCACATGCTGCAACTAAAGATCCTGCATGCCGCAACTAAGACCCAGCACAGTCTAAATAAATAAATAAATAATTTTTTTAAAAAGTCAACAAACAAAAATAATTGCATTTCAAAAAAATCATTATAAAAATTAAGTGGCCAATAATTACATTAAATGATTAAAACCACAAGATACCATTTCACACTCATTAAATGGCTAAATTTAGAAAGACTGACAATTCTAAATATCGGTGAGGACGTACAGCTGTGGTGCCTAAATACTGGTGAGGCTGTAGAGCTGCATTGATTCACCTTCTAATACAGCAGCCACTAGCCACATGTAGCCATTTAAATTTAAATTGATAAACTGAATAAAATAAAAAATTCACTTCCTCAGATGTACTAGCCATATTTCACCTGCTCAACAGCCACATGTGGCTAGTGGTTACAGTATTAGACGGTGCTGATATAGAACATTTTCATTATTGCAGAAAGTTCTATAGGATAACATTAATTTAGAACATCTAAAATGTTCACACATTGCTGGTAGGTATGTAAAATTTTACCACCACTTTAAAAAAGTTTGACACCTTCTTTGAAAGTTGAACAAAACTTACCATATAACCCAACAATTCCACTCCTAGGTATTTACCCAGCAGGGTTGGTGTCATTAGAGTGGGGAGCTGGAACTTCCACCCCTGCCCAGAAGTACAGCCATCTCCTCCCCAGATGTCAATGGAGGGTAAGTGGGACTCTGAACTTATACTTCTAGGTGGCAATAATGAGGCAGCACCCTTTCACCCTGGCAGGGAAGTATCAAAAGAGGCCTGCTAAATTGATATAAAATATAAAGTCTCATGACATAATACCCAAAATGTTCAGGTTTTAACTGAAAACCACTAATCATACCCCAAATCAGGAAAACCTCAACATAAATGAGAAAAGACAAACAATGGATGCCAATACCAAGATGACAAAGATTTAAGAATTATCTCACAAGGATTTTAAAGCAGCCACAATAAAAAGTTTCAATGAGAATTTTTAAGGGAGACAACACACTGGAAACAAATGAAAAATAGAAAGTCTAAGAAACAGAAGGTCTTAGCAAAGAAATAGAAGATACAAAGAATAAAATTACAGAACTGAAATTAAAAAGCCAAAGGATGGGCTAAACAGGAGAATGGAGGGGACAGAAGAAAGAATCAGTGAACTAAAAGATAAAACAACAGAAGTTACCCAATCTAAATAACAAAAGACATAGACTGAATACAAATGAACAGAGCTTCAGGGAGCTGCGAAATTATAACAAAAGATCCAACATTAATGTCATCAGAGTCTTGGAAGTAGAGGAGAAAAAGGGTAGGGCTGAAAAAATATTGGAAAAAATATGGTTGAAAAAAGTTTCCCAAATTTGGCAAAAGACATAAACCTATAGATTCAAGAAGCTGAACAAATCTCAAACAGCATAAATCCATAGAAATCCACACCACATATAGTCAAATTTCTGAAAACTAAAGACAATGAAAAAATCTTAAAAGCAGCAAGAGAAAAATGATCCTTTACCTACAGGGGAAAACCAATTTGACTATCAGTGGATTTCTCATAAAAAGCTATAGGGGTCAGAAGGAACTGGCACAATCTCTTTCAGGTGCTGAAAGAAAAAGAACTGTCAAGCCAGAATTTTTCCTCTAGAAAAATATCCTTAAGGAATGAAGAGAAAATCAACATATTCTTAGATAAAGGAAAGCTAAGAGAATTTTTTGCTAGTAGACTTGCCCTAAAAGAATGGATAAAGGAAGTTCTCTAAATAGAAAGGGAGTGAAAAAAGACGGAATCTTGGAACATCAGGAGGAAGGCCAAAAAGAGTAAAAATATGGATACATACAGTAAGAGTTCTTCTCCTCTTGTCTTCCAAATTATGCCTGACTGTTTAAGCAAAAATTATAACACTGTCTGATATGGTTCACAATGTATGTAAAGGAAATATTTAAAACAAGTACATATAAAATACATGTATGCATGCATATAATATACACCTATAAATAATACATCTACACATAAAAATATTAATTAAATGAGGGAGGATAAAGGAACTAATGGAAGGTAAGCGTTCTACACTTTGCTTGAAGTAGTAAAATGTAGCAGTGCCAGTGGTACTGTGGTACAGGAGACTGTGATCTGCTATAAATATACAATGTAATATCTAGAGCAATGATGAAAAAGTTATACAAAGAAATACATTTTAAAACACTATAGTAAATCAACATGGAATTCTAAAAAGTATTTAAGTAACCCACAGGAAAGCAGGAAAAGGAAAACAGAAATGAAAAAGAGGAAACAAACAGAAAACAAAAAATTAAATGGCAGACTTATTATTTGTTAACATATCAATAATACCTTCATTAGCAACAGACCCAAACTGGAAACAACTAAAATGTCCTAAAACAGGTGAATTGTTAAACAAATTGTGGTACATCTATACCATGAAATATACTAAATCAGCAATAAAAAGGAATGAACACACCACAATTTGGGTGGATCTCAAGGGCATTATGCTAAATGAAAATAGCCAATCTCAAAGTTTATATACATACTATATCATTCCATTTTTATGACATTCTTGAAATGACAAAATTATAGAGATGGGTGACAGATTAGTGGTGTCCAGGAGTGAAGGGTGGGTGTGTGTGTGTGTGTGTGTGTGACTATAAAGGGACAGAAGGAGGGAAATCTTTCTGGTGAGATTGCCGTCTTGGTTACATGAATGTACACATGTGATAAAATGCCAAAGAACTATTATTCACTTTATATCAATATCAATTTCTTGATTTTGGTATTATTATTCTATAGTTATATAAGATGCAACTAATAGGAGAAACTGGGTGAATGGTACAGGGGACATCTCTGTACGATACTATCTTTGCAACTTCCTGTGAATCTATAATTATTTCAAAGTATGAAGTGAATCACCTTTGTGAATACTTTAGGAGCTCACTATTGGGGTCCGTATAATATGTATGAATAAAATTTTTTCCTTTTCTCTTTAAAAAAACGATCACAACAGCTTTATTCATAATAGCTAAAACCTGGAAACAACTCAAATGTTCATTAACAGGTGAATGGCTAAACAAATGGTTATGTAGTTGTACAATGGAATACTACTCATAAATTTAAAAAAGAATAAACCACTATACGCACAACATGGATGAATCTCAAAAATATTAAGCTGAGAGAAAGAAGCCACACACAAAAGAGCTCACAGTGAACAGTTCCATTTATACAACATTCTGGAATAGGCAAAACTAAGGTGATCAGTAGTTGCTAGGGCTTAAATGTAGGTAGAGGTTTTGAACAAAAAGGGACAGTTTGAAGTTTTCTGGGATGATGGATCTACCTGTATCCTGTTTGTAGCAGTAGTTTACATGGATCTGTACATGTGTTAAAGCTCACAGAACTAATAAAAAAGTAAATTTTACTGTATGTAGAAATTTAAAACAACAATAATAAAAACCATCATTTCCCATCACAGCTTTTAAGTCCCATCTTCAATTATTTGATAGATAAGAGTTGAACCTTGAACGTTAGTTTGAACGGCATGGGTCCACTTACATGCAGATATTTTTTAATACTAAATTCAATACTCAATATTTTTCAGTACTACATGGTCCATGGTTGGTTGAATCCGTGGATGTGGACGAAATGGAGATGCAGAGGGCTGACTATAAATGACACCTGGATCAACCCCTCTGTTATTCAAGGGTGAGCTGTATTCTACTCCTACTACTGTCACTACCTAGTTGGTACTGAGTAAGTAATTTACCCCCTAACCCTTGGTTTCTTTTTGTAAAATGAAAGGAAATAATTAAATGATCTGTAAAGCTTCCTATTCCATGCTTCTGTTAAATTTGTATTATCTCATAATTAATAAGGAACACAAAATATTTCTATGCACTCAAGCGGATTCTATAATCTTGCTTCAGACAGTATGGTCTGGCTTTCAATATTCTCTGCTATTGGTTTTCTGTGATCTTTTTATGGGCTCTTAATGTCTGACCTTAGTTACTAGCTTTGAGTAGATGACTCAGACTATATGGGCTATACAAGATTTCTATTCTCTTTATCACATCAGACCTTCTCTATATTTTGCTTTTAAAAAGTCTGTGAACCAGTATTCATGCTAGAAAAATGACATCTGCTATTTTTAATTTTATAAGACATGTGGTATTGGCATTACTGGAAAAGAGACAGTAAGCCACTTTAAATGGTTTCACTCAATAGAATAAAGTACTTTTTTTTTTAAACCTGTATGGAAAATCTGCAGTTCTCCAAATCTCTTACAATCCTTCATATCTCCTGTAGAAGACCAGGAGACTAGCAACATCTCAGACTACCAAGTCTTATATTGAAATGTTCTGTTCCTATATAAGAATGAGCAAAGCCAGCAAGGGAATTCATACAATTTTAATTTCAAATTCAGTGTTCATAGAAAACCCTGGTTGCAATCCCAAATAGCCTTTGGTTTAATTTTTTTTTTTTTTTGGAGATGGGGTTTCATAAAAGAAATAAGACTGGAGAAAAAATGAGTATCTATTTCAACAACACTCTCAATTACATCCAACAGAATAATTTCTGAATACTTATAAAAATTATCCAATATTCTCACTTTGAGAAATAAGAAAAATAAAAGTGGCATATATATATGCCAACAAATATTCCATTAACTATACTTGCTTGATACTATTTTTCTCTGATAAATCCAAATAACCAGGCAACTACAGATGAACTGATAATACAAATGTAGGCCAACTGATTGTTACTCTCCTTTATTACCTACATTTCTTTTCTTTTCTTTTTTTTTTTTTTTTGCGGTACGCGGGCCTCTCACTGTTGTGGCCTCTCCCGTTGCGGAGCACAGGCTCCAGACGCGCAGGCTCAGTGACCATGGCTCACAGGCCCAGCCACTCTGCGGCATGTGGGATCCTCCCAGACCGGGGCACGAACTCGTGTCCCCTGTATCGGCAGGCGGACTCTCAACCACTGCGCCACCAGAGAAGCCCTACATTTCTTTTTTAAAAAATATGAATCAATTCATTTAATTCTTTAAAATACATACTAAGATATAAAATAAGTCCTGAGCTACATATAACTGTTAAATAGCAATACATTTGGAAAAGGAAAACTAATCAGTATTTCCTTATAACTCCACTGTCATGTTAACCTTTAAGAAGGAAGCTGCAAATCTAAGTTTATCGCACTTCCTCAGTGTTGAGACCACACATGCAAACACACATACATACACCCCCACACACAAACCAACATCTCTGTGTTTCCCTCACTGCCATCCTTAGATTTACTGAAGATGACATTGAAAAGGATCTGACAGTTCCTCAAATTTCCATACATCTATTAAGAACTTATCTCATTCTTAGAAAGTACCCTGGTACAGAAACTAAACCCCATACAAAAAAGCAAATCTAGTGATATATTAATACTGAATCAATCTCCTGGCAGAACATTTTATTTAGTGCTACCAAATTTGTAAACAAGACTGAAAAAAAAAGTGTTTCAACAATTTCTTTATAGAAGTAGTTTTATAAAAAATTAAAAGGCTTAATGTATTGAACCCATGTCTTCTGAACTACTGGTATACTGAGGGAATCTTTTAAAATGAATGAGGCACCATCCTGGAAGCCTGGCTCTTTAACCCTAAAGCCAAACAAGGGAAACTCAAAAATCACAGAAAAAAAAAAAAATCAAAGTCCTCAGCTCAATGTCATAACTTTATTATGACCACTAAATCACAGCTGGCCAATGAAAAGCTAACTGTAGTCCTTAAAACTCACTGTAGTCTGGGTAAGCAAGACAGTCATATTATAATAGGTACAATTCAGTAAAAAAAACTGTTTATGTCAGGTGTTTAAAGTTTCCAGGAGACTAGCTCTTGAGTTATCTCAAAACAAAACCTAAATATCAACTACTGTGAAGTGGCCTTTTCATTTTTTCCTTTAAAGAGCTTTAAAAGCAGTGGTTGAAAAAACTCTTGCGCATGTTTTGAGGCCAGATTCAAAACAGAACTAAAGACCAGTCTATTCAAGTTTTCCTCAAATGCCATTTCCCTGGATACCATGGATCTGATGACATTAGAATGGGAGCTGGTTGCGAGGCGGGGCTCTGTAGGGAAGGGCATGTGGAAGAAACGTCAGCCAACAGGGCAAAAGAATCTTTAAAATTCTCTTAAGGAAGAAAGACTTTAGGAAAAACATTCTTCTTCTCTAACTTAAGAGAAGTTAAGAAATCTTACACTGTTAAGAAGTTAAGAAATCTTACACTGTTACTTTCAATTTTGTTGTGTACCTATTCCATCCTTTATTGTTTTATTTGATTAGAAACATATGGAAGATCCTCCTTCCATTTATTAGTTCTATAGAATATAGTTTATAAAAAACTTTAATATAGAATAAAAATAGAAATTTTATTAATGACCGAATTTTCATTTCCACAGAGAAAGCACCATCACATCATGTAATCTAGAAAATCACCTCCTTTTAAAGGAAGGAAAATTGGGGGTCAAGACTGTAAAAGAATAACTGCTAACATCCATATTCTAGTTTTAAGATAATTTTCTTTCCAATTAAAAAAATACATATTATTTACAGAAAGCTACCAAGGTAAAGCAATTTGTTGTTCTGCACAGCAGGATCACTGGCATGGGGACAGTTAATGTTTCCACAGCTACAGAGTGGAAATAGGAAAGAAAATTCAGTTCACATCACTAAAGGCAATGAAATAATTAAATAATTTCGTGTAAAATTTAGCTTCCTACACGAATTTGTTCGTTTGTCTTATATCCTTTTGAATTAACTGTCTTAAGTTCTCCTTAGCTCATCTACAATTTACAAGTACTTTATTACGAAGTATGGTTTCTCTATGAATTATCAATACTTTGTTGAGGATAAAACAATTCAAATAGTACACTATTGATAAACACAAAAATACTAAAAGTCAATTATACCTACTCCTAATCCAGGAATAAATGAAAACAAATATTAAATCAACTTGTAGACCCTAGTTTTTGCCCCCCTCCTTCCCTCTTTGTTTCTGCTATTTATACTGCTGTAGTCATTACTACTTTTATACTAGGGAATGTTTCTTTTTCCTGCTTGGATTTGTTTCATAAATCATTGAATTCTCACTTTCTCCCACAACAGGACTTCATCACAAAGATGTAATTAATCCCACTAAAGCAAGGAAACATGGCAAACTTTAGGTTGACAGTCAGTCATTTAGTTTAGGCTCAGCTATGTGACCCTAGACCAATTCAATTGCTCATCTGTACAATGATGATGATGATATTTAATCCACAAGATTGTGGTGAAGCTTGTATGAGATTAATGTATGTGAAAGAGCTTTGGACGTTTAAAGTGTCATACAAATGTAAGGGTCTCAGTTTCTTCATCTATCATATAGGAGGATTCAGTTAGGTGATCTCTAAAGACTTCTCATCTCTAAAAAGTCTTTGATATTTACGTATGAATCACATTAAAAAATCTACTTACTCTTGGGATAATTTCATAGTTCTAAGAGACTTAGGGAACCATTAACTCAACCTTCTCATCTCACAAAATGAGTCCAAAAGCAGGCTAAGAGACTGGCAGATCACAAAAGTCAGTAGGAAAGTTGGGAGTAGGAAGGACTCAGACCTGACTCCTACCTCAACATCCTTTCTATCATGTGATGTTGTTCACTATTCTGTGAATTTAAACTCTCTCTTCATCACAGCTTAAACAATTATCTTTACAAACAGATTACAATGAAAAGCTTATTAAGAAAATGTGAATATTACTCTGGTGAAGATGACTTAACTATTAATAGTCCAATTAAAAATGTTTACAAATGTCACTAATAGCAAAAGGAGCTTAGATCAAACTGTCCAGCTATTCAGTTGGTTTGTGTGATATTCAATTTTAAGTCAATAGGTATGATGTAAATCCTACCTAACCTTTCACAGTACAGAGTTTTAATTCTGCTTTTGTTACTTACTAGCTATGTGATTTTGGGCAATTTATTTCTCTGAGCTTCAGTCTCTTCCTGTTTCTTTAAAACAGGGATAATACCAAGTATGTCACCTGGCTGTTGTGAATTAAGTGATCTAGCTCATGTTAAGACCCTATGACAGTGTCTGGCACATACTAAGTGCTCTACAAATATTAGTTTCCTTCTCTAATCTTCTAAGCTTTAGGAGAATAGAGACTGTTTCCTCTCCTTTTACTTTATCAAAAATATTTATTAAATTAAATATATGGGGTCCTGGTCCTCAACTTCAGTTATAAGCAATTGTACAACTAAACCTAAATAAAATGAGGAGCAGTGTGACAAAATGGAAGGTAAATGGGGTTTGGAGTCAACAAATCTGAGTTTGAATCCTTGACTGACTATCTAATAGCTTTTTTACCTTGAGCAATTTACCAGACCTCTCAAGCTTCTTATCTGAAAATGTGACTTTTATCTAGCTTTTTATGATTCTGTTGTTCATATTAACAGACATCACAAATACCTAGAAAGGGGCCTATCTTATTCATCTTTGTCTCTTCCATACTAAGGCAAAGTTCAAAATTATAAGTTCTGCTGTTGGAATAAGGCAGGAGATTGAAAAAAAAAAAGAGATTCAAGATTAGAATAAATGTGTTACATTAAGAAAAGAAAAAGTACAAACCCAGTTTAACTGGCACCAACTCTAGGCATTATGTCATTGCTTCCTTTTCTTTCCTGAGGAATGGACCTCAAATATTCTTTTCCTACAGGAAGAGCAAAGTGGGGAATGTTTATTAGTGAAGGTCATTTGACTCACACTTTAAAACTGAGCATTTTAAAATTTACCATAACGAAGTGAGAGAGTGGCATGGACATATATATACTACCAAATGTAAAATAGATAGCTAGTGGGAAGCAGCCACATAGCACAGGGAGATCAGCTCCGTGCTTTGTGACCACCTACAGGGGTGGGATAGGGAGGGTGGGAGGGAGACGCAAGACGGAAGAGATATGGGGATATATGTATATATATATATATAGCTGATTCACTTTGTTATAAAGCAGAAACTAACACACCATTGTAAAGCAATTATACTCCAATAAAGATGTTAAAAATAAAATAAAATAAAATTTACTATAAGACAGTACTTACCATAAGCCAATACTCACTCTATTTAATGGACTTGTTTTTAAGAGATAAAATAACCAAGAGGTGTTTTACTTTAGAAAATACTACAGGTCTAAATAGACAAAAAGTATCCTTACCTCAAAAATTACTTTCAATGAATAACAATGCTTTGTTAAAGATGACTTAAACTACTCAGAAAAGGATTGCACAAAGCACTGTAGTTTATTACAGTATGCAAAAATACTTCTAGAGCTATACTTAATCTTTTGAGTGAAGGGTGAGTGGTGAGGTATACACAACTATGAGAATCTGATGAAAACTATGAATTGATGCCCAGAAAAATGCACATACGTGCATCAAATTTTGCATATAATTTTAGCTGAGTCATGAAACACAGTCATTATCCTATAGATCTCTAAAACCTGTTAGCAGATGCTAAGCAACCTCTGTTTTTGAGTTTTTCAAAATAATGGATTTATAGGATTTTAGAACCGTAAGCAATTTAGCAGTCATCTAATGCAAACTGCTAATAGAAAAATGAAAAAATAGTCCCCCAGAAAGTTAAAAAGAATTAGGTAAAGCCTTACTGCACTCAGGAACAGAGAGGTGTCCAACTACCATGCTAATCCACATAAGACTGACAGTGCAAAATTTAGTATAAGTCAGTGCCTTTGGGTCAGAGTAATTATCACAATGGAAACAGAACTGACCTTCAAATGGTCGTTTGGTCTAAACACATAATAGATCATCATTGATGGTTAAGAAAATGAAATTTGGACATGTGAAAAAGCTGATCAAGTCATTTAATCTTTCTTATCCTCAGGTTCTTCAAAACAAAATGGAAATAATAAAACCTACCGTTATAGGATTATTTTAAGGATAAAATCTGATAATATGCATAAAGTATTTAACACAGTGCCTAGGTACATAGTAGGTGCTCATGAAATGATATGAATTTTAAAATATTTCTTGTCAAGTCATGGAATTGGGTAAAATATTAAATAAAATCTCAAAGTAAATGAGATGCTTTCCAGCTAAACAAAATAACTAGCAAACATTTACTGAGTATCTATACTATATTATTCAAGGTGTTACCGAGGATACAAAAAGGATAAAGTTGTCCTCCTTTCAAGGGAAACTAGGCAAAGACACAGAGTTTTTTTCCTTCTCAGTTTCCTTCTTGGGTTCCTTTTTCATTTCCCCTCAGGGCTCAGCTTTCTGCCCACTTCATACTCTACCCATATTCTCTGTACTCCCAACAGGACTGAGAGGACCCTCACATGAATACTTCTAATCCTGACCTTTCACCTGAGCATCAGACTCCTATATCTTGTTGTCTTCTGTATGCTTCCACCTGAAAGTACCATAGTAAAATACATTAAAAACTTTTCCTAATATCTATTCCTTCTTTAAATCCCCTGCTATAGTTATTAACAGCCACTTAGACACTCAAATCAAAGTCCAACGGTAATCTCACATTTCACCAATCACTTTAAATGTCTGATTCATTTCTACTCTAAACACTTTCCATGTCTATGTCCTCAATTCATCCCTATTAATAGTATCCAAATCCAGGGCATTATCTCTCAGTATGACTAAATCAGTAATCTAACTGGTCTACCCACCTCTACTCTTACCCTACCTCAAAATCATTTACCATACTCCTGCCAAAATGATCACTCTAAAATGAAAATCTTGCCACACCGTATGTCAAACCCTTCAATAGCTATCTATTATCCACAGAATAAAGTCCAAGTTCACCCAAAAAATAAATGCCCAAGTATGACATATAAAGTCCTCATGGCTCATGCCTATCTCTTCAGCTTCATTTCCTATCTCCCACTTCATCACACTACGGCCATACTGAACTATTTGTCAAGCTTCACGCTGTTCTCTTTGTTGATATAAACTTACACTTCTTCCATGAATAGGAAATTCTTACTTGTTCTTCAAGATTCAGGTCCAAGATCATCTTCTCTGGGAAGCTTCCAGAGTATACTTCCCTACCCCACCAAGCTCACGCATTATCACAACAAGCACTCAGGAGGTATTTGTTAAACGGAACTGAAACTAAGAAAACTAACAACAAGCAGCAAATAATTTATACATATCAAGCCAGTGAGAAGGGCAACTAGATGGATTTCATTGTTTCTTTGGAAAAAAGTCTTGATCTAGGGATACGAGGAGTAATAGTTCAGATTGTTGAAGAAAGGAAATTAAAGTATTTGAGTGAGTAAAACAGAGATGGAAATGGACACATTTAGAGGAGACGTGTAAGACAAGACTGGAGGGATAGTAAACAGCAGATATAAACACACGAATGTAGCCATCCATATAAAAAAATTTAGAGACACAACCAATAAATCACCAAAGATTTTTAAACAGTTTCCTCTGAAACTGTATGATGTAGTTGCCATTTACACACTACCCTCTACTTCAATTAAAGAGATATTAGTTTAGAAAGATGTTTTCATCTTTTAGTTAATCTCTTGCATTTTTATAAGTTTGAGGAGATACTCTCATTTAATTAGCATGTACTGAAGAACTTTACATAAAATCCTGAAATTATAACATATCTCTATATGGCACAATAGTTTACTGAAATTGGAATAAGGTAACACAGACTCTCTCTTTCAGTTAGTTCAAGGGCTAGTCAATCTCATTAAATAATCTTTAATATTAGAACATTAGGTTGCTCCAAATCAGCAGGCGAAAATGAAAATATAGTAAGCTTAATGCCAATTCACAGAGGAATTCAACTGTAAATATTTTGCTTTCTGAATGCAGAATTAAAGAATATCAATCCTGAAACTTAAATACACTAGTCATAGTACAGAAGAACAGATGTATGAGGTATTCCCATATGAAGAGTGAAGATTAAGGTTATCTACCATGAATAAGAAGAGGAAAAAAATGCTGTTATCCCTGAACTATACTTCATGACACAAAATCTACTGCTTGCAGTAAAAACAGAGAAGACTCACCCTAATATATTAACTAGAAAACCACACAATAGTCAGAAGAGGATCACGTTAGAGGAATAAATAAAACAATTAAATCAGCCACCCCAAACTGAAGCATCTCTAAGTGGATGTCTGTATCATTGTATCATTGTTATTTTATATACTTGACAATATAGCTGTATAAGGTAATAACAACCCTAGGCACATCTTCTATATCAAGAGGAAAGGTGATCAGAAAACAGATATATGTAAATAAGCACAGAAGCACTTTGGAGCTTAAAAATCATTTGCATGGAGTTGTATGTCTTCTTGTCCTTGACTGTAAATGCCAATTCCCTGCTTTCAGGTTTGCAGACAGTAAAAAGAGAGATACAAAGCTGAATGTTAATTTTCAACATAACACTGATGTTATGACAGAAGAGATGGATGATTCTCACTCTCACATCATACCTGCCATTTTAAAACAACCCTACTGATATGAACTAACATTCATGAATAACAGGTTAAAAAAAACCTTTTGAGCTGTTGTATTTAAGCAAATTGACAGATATGAATGCACAAACACTAGTCTTGGATCATGAAATCCCCTCACACGTGAACATCACTGTAAAATAAATTTTTCTAAGAGAATAGACACTGAAAATGTTGCAAGTCTGCTAAAGAGAAAAACATCAAGCTATAAAAGAAACTGGCAGCCTACCAATATGATGGTGATGAACATGTTATGCTCAAGTGTGCTGTAAATGATCATTTAAGATGCTGTCAGTCAATGTCACCTATATTTCTTTAATATTCTGTTTTGTGAAAAGACCATTGGCTTAGGGAATATGGAGTCATCCATCTGCAAGAGCAAACTGTTTTTGTCTGATATGGATTTATTTTTTCAACAAGAAAAGAGAGATATATATTTCTTGGGACCATAATCTCAAGCATATATTGGGACTAGTGTCTGTACTGTACAAGTGTAAGGATTATTCATAAAAGAGTAGATTTTATACACACACAGTCGATTCTTGCTATGTGTGGTAGTTAGGTTCTATAAAGTTTCTGTGAACACTGAATTGGTGAATACTGTGCTTCCATTGCTTCTAGGAAATGGGAAACACAGGGTTAGGTTCCTGCAAGCCTCTGCTTACAACATTTTATCAGCCTATCAATATGTAAGTTTTTTTTTAATGTGTACTTCTGTTAAGAGATACCTTATTTAATATATACTGTTGATTCATTAAAATCGAACTCACAGCCAACAGCACAGCTCATAACTGAACAAAAGCTTATCTAACACACTTACTTTCGCCATTAGGCACATCACAACCTTCTTGTGCTTAAGCACACTACACGGTACTTCAGCACAATATCTGGAGGCCATGTTAAACAGTGAAATCACCCCCCAAAAAAGCATAAAAATGTGAAAAACATGGCACTAAGGAGATGGCAAAAAAGATGCTTCTTTATAGTACGTGAGTTGAAATAAGAAGGCAAGATGTCACCTTGCTCAACCTTAGCTGAGAATGTACACATCAGGCATCTCAATTTTTTTGCCACTCTGCCTATGTCTGCAAATGATTGTGAAAGCACGACAATTACTGATTTGGGAGTTTAAATCTTAGCAAGTAAGTGAATTTACAAATATGGAATCCATGAATAATGAGGATCAAATGTGTATATATATTTACATATGTGTGTGTGTATATGTACACACACATATGAACGATGTGATATATGACATCTGGCAGGAAAGACAAGTTATGGGACTCTCTGGTTTGAGACTCCCCTAAGGTCCAGTCCTATATTTCCTTTTGGCACACCAGATACATCTACCTGAATGTCCTACCAGCACTTCAAACTTAAAAGACCAAGCTCATCTTCTGCACCTACCTAAACCTGTCTTCTGCTATATTACTTCTCCAATAATAGCACCATCTCATCTACTCATTGTGACTCTGACTCCCTTCTCCACCCTAGCCAGGGAGTAAATCATGTTGATTCTTCCTCTGAAATACCTCTTAAAGTTACCTCCCCTTGCCCAACCCCACTACAGTTACCACTAAATGCCTTTCTATCATTTGGACCATTGGCACAGTTTACTGTCTTCCCTCTCTATCTTCTACCCCAGAATCACAGGTGATATTATTGTCAGTGTTATTTTTCCAAACCTAGTTACAGTCTCTTGTACCTATAAGATGAGCTTGAGACTTCTTGGTATGGTATACACGTTCTTTTATGACTTGACACCAAACCATCTTTTTAGACTCACCTACTGACACACTTCTCTGATAAACTGTATATTCTAGCCATGATAATTCATTTCCCGTTATTTGAATATATCATACTTTTTAAAGGCCCTTTATGCATGTTATAAATTTCACTAGCAATCTTCTTTCTTCCATTTTCTACTTGCCCTTAAGGCTTCTGCTGATGGTACCTCCTCTGTGAAGTCTTTCCTGATAAGCCTCTATCTCCACCTCAGGCCAAGTTAGTCAGTCTTGCCTGTTCTTCCACAGTATTTTCACATACTTCTATTACAGAATTCCTTAAGTTCTAATTATTAACAGAGAAAGTACGAGAATGCACAAGGTTGGCCAATTACTATTATAGTTAGGTGGTGATGGGGATTCATTATACCACTGTGTACCATAGTGTGTATGTTAAATGTCCATTAAAGGAAAGCTACAAAATTTAGGGTGGGGGTGGGGGGAGGAAGGAGGAGGGAAGAAGGTAAGGTGGGAGGGAGGGAGGGAGGAAGGGAGGGAGGGAGAGAGGGAGGGAGAGAATTTGTCTACAAGTAATCGAAAACCTGACTTAATGTGTGACTTAAACAAATAGGGTACTAATTTTTTCCTCCCACATAAGAAGTCCAGAGATAGGTAGTCAAGGGTTGGTATCGAGGCTCAAGAAGGTCATCAAAGACCAAGGCTCCTTCTATCTTTTTGCTCCATTAATTGTGTTGATTTGCTGCTTCAAAGCTGTTTGCTATAGATGCAGGCATTACCTCTGCATTCAAGGCAAGAAAAAGGACAGTGTCAGTCACACCTTTACCTCTTCAATAGAAAAAACAAAAGCTTTTTTCGGTGCCCTCAGGAAACTCAGCTTATATCACATTGTCTATGGCTGTCCAACAGTGCCTTAATGGCCTGATCCCCTTGAGGGCAGAGACAATTTTACTTTAGCAACCAATCCAGTACCTAGCACATAGAGGTTCTTTGTAATTAATGAATGTATGAGTCTAATAAAGGAAACAGTGGCAAGTATCATAACACAAACTCTGCTTTCCTAATTTTCTTTTTTGTTAAATAATATAATAAAAGGTGCTCTAAAAATTACCAGTGCTATACAAATAAGAGATTATTAGTATTACAGTAGTTTGACATCTACAATCATGAAATATTTTACAATTATTGCTCTCTCTGTAGAGTACCAGAGGATTAATAAGAAGTCAAGAGAGCTGAATTTTTGTCCAAGCAAAACACCCAATCTTGATGAACCTCAGTTTACCTAAAAAATAATGTTTATTTCCTAGGGTTGTTCTCAGGATAAAGTAAATATAAATAATATGAATGCACACTAAAATATATAAAACACTATAAACACATGCATTATAAAAATAATGGTTCTGTTAAGTCTTGAGAGGAATCTTACAGTTCTTACGTATTATGCATAGAGTTATATACCATCTGGCACACCAATAATATCAATTGAAACTTAAAACACTATCAATATCTGGTATGGATGCTGGGCATTAGTCCATGGGTAGATGAGATTCTGGACTTGCCCCGGTTCTTTCATGACTATAGGGAAGTAAACTAATAACTGTACCTTACATTTATACCTATTAAAGAAAGAATGCTTTATAAAATAAAATTGGTGTCTCAATGCAATTATATAATACATACAATTTGCAAAGCAGGATATGAAAAACAAAATAAACTGGTTAACACAGAACAGATGACATCAAATCCCAATTCATCAATTAATAATTGCTACCAGTAAATATGAACGGCACTAAAGTATGCCAAGGTCCTAAAGCACTTCTAAGTTAAGTCAAGTGAGACTTAAAACAGTAGAAACATTGAATACTAATTTTCCTCTGGCTTTAAAAACCCTGACTGAGCTGATAAAGAATACGCCTCAAGGTGACCTTATAGTTCATACATACAGGCAACACTGGTGGTCAGAACTATTTCTGATCAATGATAACCTCAGTGGCCTGGTTTCCAGGCTTTTATTAAGCTGTATATTTCCTCATATGTAAGAATGTTATATTAAAATAAGCATTGCATATATATAACAAAAAACAGAGGCCAATACTAAAGAAGAGAAAAATGACAGTTCTAAATCAATAAAGTCTCCACAGAATATTATAGTAAGAACTGATGCATCTTCACTTTTATTGGATTTGGAGACAACAGCTGCTGTGAAGGAAAACAGTCTTCTGTCAAGTCTGTTTAATTAACTCTCACTTCTCAAACATTCAAATACCTTACTTAACCTTATTACTAAAGGCTTACCATTTCCTGATTCATTTAAGCAGAAACTATTCTCTGTGTAGGTTACCATGGAATTATTTAATACTGGAAACTGACTCATCTTACTACAAAAAACTGCATCAAGACATAGGCCAGTAAATTCCAGCAGAGCACTGCATAAAGCATCATCAGGTCATAAACAGAACTGAAAAATTCTAAGAGTGGATCAGACTTCTTACTGTACAATTATGCCCACAGGAGGAACAACTATTTCAGTAAGTGACGTAAATGTTAGAATGGTAAGAATGAGTTTATGTTTTACAGCTGGTAACTACCCAGTTTCAATTACTTTGATTCTTGTTTTTAAACAGGGAGAAACACAAGGTTTCTCTTTCTGTTTTATGTGCATACATAGCTTTATCAGCTAAAACTTCAACAGGGAATGCTTCTCCAATAAGAATTTAGAAGTACCTGATATAAGCAATAAATTATTTGTCAATGTTTGTAAAAATAAAAGTTATAAGTGATATGTTTACAATGAGGAACTATTTAAAATATTTAACTTTGCAAATGAAGGAGGAAGTATATTAACTTAAAGATTCATTGTTCTTTAAAATACTCATTTTCTCTCATTAAAAAAGAGGATATCATATATTAATAAAAGGTTCAATACAGCAAGAAGATGTAACAATTATGAATGTTAACCCACCTACTGACAGACCATCAAAATATATGAAGCAAAAATCGACAAAATTGAAAGGTGAAATAGACAATTCTACAATAATAGCTGGAAACTTCAATATCCCACTCTCAATAATGGACAGAACGACCAGACGGAAGTAAGGAAACAGAGGATTTAACATAATAAACCAACTAGATCTAACAGACAAATACAGAACGCTCTACCCAACAACAGAATACACATACACATTCTTCTCAAGTGTACACGGGACATTTTCCAGGACAGACCATATTTTAGGCCACAAATTAAGTCTCAACAGACTTAGGAAGATAAATATCATACAAAATATCTTTTCTGACCACAACAAGATGAACTTAGAAACCAACAACAAAAGTGAAACTGGAAAATCCACAAATTTGTAGAAATTAAACAACACACTTTTCAACAACCAACGGATCAAAGAAGAAATCACCTGGGAAATTAGAAAATCCTTAGGGATGAATGAAAATGAAAGCAAAACATACCCAAACTTATGGAATGCAGGGAAATTTTATAGCTATAAATGCTTACATTAAAAAACAGAAAAGATCTCAAATTAACAACTTAACTTTACCACTTAAGGAACTAGGAAAAGAAGAACAAACTTAACCAAAATCTAGCAGAAAGAAGGAAATAATAAAGATTAGAGCAGAGATAAATGAAGTAGAGAAAAAGAACAGAGAAAAATCAATGAACCCAAAAGTTGCTTCTTTAAAAAGATCAACAAAACTGACAAACATTTAGCTAGATGAATGAAGAAAAAAAGAGAGAAGACTCAAATTACTACAATCAGAATTGGAAGTGGGGACATTAGTACCAACTCCACAGAAATAAAAGGGATTATAAAAGAGTACTATGAACATTTGTATGCAAACAAATTGGATAACCTACCTGAAATGGACAAATTCCTAGAAATACAAAACCTACCAAGACTGAATCACAAAGAAATAGAAAATATGAGTAGACCTATAACTAGTATGGAGATTGAATCAGTAATTTAAAAATTCTCCCAAAAGAAAAGCCCTGTACCTGATGGCTTCACTGCTGAAATCTACCAAACATTTAACGAAGAACTAATACTAGTCCTTTTCAAACTCTTCCCAAAAATTGAAGAGGAGGGAATACTTCCAAACTCATTCTATGAGGCCAGCAGTACCCTGATACCAAAGCCAAAGACACTACAAAAGAGAAAACCACACACCAATATCTCTTAAGAACACTGAGCAAAAATTGTCCACAAAACAGCAAACCAAGTTCATATTAATCAGATGATACATCATGACCAAGTGGAATTTATTCCTAAAACGCAAGGATGGTTCAACATATGACAACTGATCGATGTAATACACCACATTAATAGAATGAAGGGAAAAAACCATATGATCATCTCAACTGATGCAGAAAAAGCATTTGACAGAATTCAACACCCTTTCATGATAAAAACACTTAACAAACTAAAAATGGAAGGAAATATTAACCTCAACATAACAAAAGTCATATATAAAATAACTCACAGGGAACATCATACTCAATGGTGAAAGACTGAAAGTTTTTCCTCTAAGATCACGAATAAGTGAAGGATACCAGCTTTTGCCACTTCTATTCAACACAGTACTGAAGGTCTAGCTAGAGTAATTTAGGCAAGAAAAAGAAATAAACGGCAACACAAAAATCAGTTGCATTTCTATAAACTGACAATGAACAATCTGAAAAGAAAAATACAAAAACAATTCCATTTATGATAACATCAAAAGGAATAAAATACTTAGGAATTAACCAAAGAGATGAAACATTTGTACACTGAAAACTACAAAAAACATTATTGAACAAAATTAAGGAATAACTAAATCAATGGAAACACATTCTATCTTAATGGATTGGAAAAGTTAGTTGTGTTAGAATGGACATCCAAAAAGCAATCTGGGACTTCCCTGGTGGTGCAGTGGTTAAGAATCCGCCTGCCAATGCAGGGGACACAGGTTCAAGCTCTGGTCCAGGAAGATTCCACATGCCTTGGAGAAACTAAGCCCGTGCGCCAAAACTACCGAGCCTGCACTCTAGAGCCCGCGAGCCACAACTACTGAGCCCATGTGCCACAACTACCAAAGTCCATGCACCTAGTCCATGTGCTCCGTAACAAGAGAAGCCACTGCAAAAACAAACCCACGCACCACAACGAAGAGTAGCCCCCACTCGCCACAGCTAGAGAAAAGCCCACGCGCAGCAACGAAGACCCAATGCAGCCAAAAATAAATAAATAAATAAATTTATTACAAACAAACAAACAAAAAAAACCCAAAAAGCAATCTATAGATTCAATGCAATCCCTATCAATATCTCAATGACATTTTTTGCAGAAATAGAAAAAGTCATCCTAAAATTCATATGAGATCTTAAGGGACTCTGAAGAGCCAAAACAATCTTGAAAAAGAAGAACAAAGCTAGAGGACTTATACTTCCTGGTTTTAAAATTTATTACAGTGCTAGTATGGTACTAGCATTAAAACAAGACAAAAAGAGCAATGGAACACAATAAAGAGCCCAGATATAAACCTTTGTATATATGGTCAAATGATTTTTGACAAGGGTGCCAAGACGATTCAATGGGGAAAGGACAATCTTTTCAACAAATGGTGCTGGGAAAACTGGATATCCACATGCCAAAGAATGATGTTGGACCCTTACCTAACACCATATACAAAAATGAACTCAAAATGGACCAAAGACCTAAATGTAAAACCTAAAACTGTAAAACTCATAGAAGAAAAGATAAGGCAAAAGCTTCATAACATTGGATTTTGCAGTGATTTCTTGACATAACACCAAAAGCACAGGCAACCGAAGAAAAAATAAACAAATTGGACTTCATGAAAATTTTTAAATTTTGTGCATCAAAAGACACTATCCACAGAGTAAAAAGACAACTCTCAGAGTGGGAGAACGTATCTTCATATTTGCACATCATATATCTGATAAAGGATTAATATCCAGAATATATAGAGAACTCCTAAAACTCAACAACAAAAAACCAAACAACCCAGCTCAAAAATGGGCTAAGAACTCGAAATGACATTTCTCCAAAGATGCCATATAAATGGCCAGTATACGCACGAAAAGAAATTTAAACAAGTTTAACATCACTGTTTATTCAGAAAATGAAAATCAATCAAAACTACAGTAAGATACCACCTCACATCCATTAGGATGGCTACTATTATAAAAAAATAGAAAGTAACAAGGGCTGGTGAGGATGTGGAGAAAATGGAACCCTTGTGCACTATTGGTGGGAACTTAAAATGATACAAGCTGCTGTGGAAAACAGTACAGTGGTTCCAGAAAAATTAAAATAGAATATTATCCAGCAATTCCACTTCTGGGTACATACCCAAAAAAATTGAAAGCAAGGTCTTGAAGAGATATTTGTATACCCACATTCATAGCAACACTACTCACAAAAGAAAAAAATGAGAAAGCAACCTAAGTGTCCATTGACAGGTAAATGCATAAACAAAATGAGGTATATACATACAATGGAATATCATTCAGTCTTAAAAAGGAAGTGTATTCTGCAACATGCTACAACATGGATGAACCTTGAAGACATTATGCTAAGTGAAATAATCCAGTCACAAAAAGACAAATACTGTATGATTCCAGTTATATAAGGTACTTAAAGTAGTCAAAATCATAGAGTTGGAAAGCAGAATGATGGTTGCCAGGGGCTGGGTGGGGGAAGGTGAATGGGGAGTTGTTTACTGGGTATTTCAGTTTTACAAGATGAAAAGAGTTATAGAGATGGGTGGTGGTGATGGTTCATCAACATTATGAATGTATTTAATACTAACTTTATATCTAAAATGGTTAAGATGGTACATTTTATGCTAAATGTATTTTAGCTCATTTTAAAAAATGGAAAAAATTAAAAGGAGGGTGAGGATGGGGGAGAGGGAGGAGTAAATGGGCCACTGGGGAACAAGGAAAATATAAATGTCATCAGGAAGGAGAAAACAGTATAAGAAAGGAAGGAAGAGAGGAAGGAAGGAAGGAAGGAAGGAAGGAAGGAAGGAAGGAAAAGGAAGGGAGGGAGGGAGGGAAGAAGGAAGGAAGAAAGGAACGCAGGGAGGGAAAGATAGAGGAAGAGAAGTAGGAATGGACACACACAAACATACACACACATACACACACTCTGAACTTTGGCCCAAAGCACCAGGTACTGCAGCAGAGAGAATGCCCAGGAGATAATCACTGTCATATTCTGACATCAAGATCAAAATTCCAGCCTAGTCTAAAATAGACAAAATTGGCCTTAATCAGAAGAAATCAGCTGTAAAAACTGCAGATCTGAAAGGTCCAGACTGTGTTCCACTGTCATTCCCAGTTAGAATATCAAATTGAATTTAGAAGAGTTTAGTATGACTTGCATCTGTTAAAATTCTCAGGGTATACACAGAATGTGAATGCTCCTTGGAGCAGCTGACTTGATGGATGTTATGGGGAAGTATACTTCTGCCATTCACAGGAAAAAGCACATATTTCACAGAAGCTACTTAAAATCAACATTTTCACTGCTTCAAATGGTAAGTGAAGTAAAAATTCTAATTTCAAACTCACTCTAAGCTGCAAATAAAAAATGTATGTTCTTATACACTTCTGTTTACAAGACCAGAAAGGAATGTGTTTCTAACACCTGTGACTGCCGTGTCCCTAAAGCACGTGTCACTTCAGCTAACATACGAGCTCATCCTCCTTGGAGAAATTCAATCACTCTGTCAATAGTCCCGGTCAAGCAGGTGAAAATATTTCTCGCGGGATTCTCTTAGTGCAATAAGATGTCTCAACAACTCTTTAAAATCTGTAGGCACATGAAATCTGAGGACAGGATGAAAAAAGAAGAAATGTACTAACGTTTTTACCTCAAAAGTCCCAGTGATACTGCTTTACAAACTACATAAGTCAGTGGGTTCTAAGAATATATGCTTTGTAAATTGTAATGGATAAACAAATAACCAGTAGCATTAATAAAACAGGTATACTAAAAATTTCAGTTACTCCTGGCCCTTATTTTTCTGCCTATGCTAAGTTCCAGATAATATCTGTAAGGAAAACAAATGGACTGAATTTAGATTAAAGGAAAAAATGGCTCTTTAGTTCAGATATTTTTAAAAACCCTATTTAGTTGCTGATTTATTAAGAAATATTAATTTTTTTAAGTTACCCTCTCTTTTTCATCTACGCCTTTAAATAAAAACAAAATTTATGACAGATTATAGGTTCCCTCTGGAGTTTTGCACAAAAATTTTGCTTACCAATATCCTAATTACAAACCAGGACAACTGCAGGATATTTAAAGCAGGTAATCTAGCTAAAAATCACAAAGAATCCTCGAAGAAAATTTAGCTTAAGAGTACTTGCTGCCTCTTTTCCTTTGGGTACTTCGATGATTGTCCTAAGATAAAGGAGTCTTTCCCTTGTAAAACAGAAAAACTTCTCTGCCATATTCTTCCTTACATTTCACACTGTCCTATTTTGCTATATTTCAGCTCCTACAGGAAATTATTACATGACATGACTGTCATTTCCTATAACCAAGATATTTGTGCACCTGAATGAGCCGACTGCAGAGAGATTTCAGATTTACAAGCTCAAATATACCAATCTTCTCATAATATTGGCTTGGGATAGGGCTGGGGAGGATGAGGATAGCTTGAGGAAAAAGAAAACTGCTTGCAAAGAAGGAATTCTGCTATAAACAGGCAGAATGTTCTATTTTTCTGGCAGCCACAGGGATATAACAATATAAAAAAAACTATGAGCTGGAAAGGACTTCTCCTATGACCTAAGAAAGTAAACTAGGCAATATACCACGTCAATCACTCTAGTTTGCCACCAGCCACTGGCAGCACAGCAGATTTAGTAACATAGGTTTTTAAATATTTTTTTAATTTATTTATTTATTCTTCTTTTTTTTTTTTTGGCTGTGTTGGGTCTTTGTTGCTGTGCGTGGCTTTTCTCTAGTTGAGGCGAGCAGGGGCTACTCTTCATTGCGGTGTGTGGGCTTTTCATTGAGGTGGCTTCTCTTGTTGCGGAGCACGGGCTCTAGGTGCGCCGGCTTCAGTAGTTGTGGCACGCAGGCTCAGTAGTTGTGCCTTGCAGGCTCTAGAGCGCAGGCTCAGTAGTTGTGGCACACGGGCTTAGTTGCTCCGTGGTATGTGGGATCCTCCCGGAGGGCTCGAACCCGTGTCCCCTGCACTGGCAGGTGGATTCTTAACCACTGAGCCACCAGGGACATCCCAGAGGTTTTTAAATGGTAATAGATTTTAAAAGTCTCTTTGAAAATGGGCAGTATCACTGCAGCTATGCTGTATGCTACATTTTAAAAAATTGTGGCAAAGAAAATGAAACTGATCTTGCTGTTTAATGATTAGGTTTTTTCCCTCTACGTGATTTCCATTAAAGGTTAACATGAATACCTTCCATTTATATCACATCCTAAATTCTTTACTGAGTAGAAAACAAGAACTGAATAATATGGGTAAGACATTTCTTCTTTCTCAATGAGAAATTAATGCCAATCTTTTCCAATCTTTTTAGATTATTCAACATTCATTTCACAGCAACATTCATTGAACCTACTATATTCCAGGGACTTCAATCATCCAAAGAACATAAGCACTATATTTTTAAAATTTTAAGGTACTGTTAAACACATGGTTTCCAAGGAGGTAGCTATTTTTATTACATTTTAGGTTTTCAATTTAAAGTTTTTAGGAAAACTCAGCCATTTTAAAATAGTCTAACAACTGTACTGCTGTCAGATATTCTAGCATTTTAAACTAGACAAATATGGAACAAAGATGTATTGTTGGTTTACATGTTGATTACATATTGAACTAGCAACATAAGAGAGAATAAACATTTTCAGCAATTTGGGGGGAATAAAAATCACAGTATTTCAGGTCAAGTCACAGAAATCTGCCCTCTGATCATTTTTATTATTAATGGAAAAAGTCCTATGGTTTCTTTTGTTTGTTATCTTTAATTCCAACTTTAAGGAGACCCAGTAATTGTCCCGTATCATATTTCTTACCTAGGCTGATTGCTGGGTGGAATATAATGGATTAAATGGTCCTTTAAAAATTATTCTTTCGAAACTAACACACCATTGTAAAGCAATTATACCCCAATAAAGATGTTAAAAAAAAAAAAAAAAAAAAAACTGAAAACCCTACACCATTTTCTTACTTTTCAGCACTTTGCTTTATTCACTTGATATTTCACAGAAATATTTCCAAGTTAAATGATAACTCTAATTTCTTCTAATGGCTGCATATCGTTACTTATTAAACAGTCCTTACTGAAGGCAAAAAAAAAAAAAATATATAATTATTTTTCTGGATATTGTGGATGATTAGGGTATTTATCATCTTTTTAAGTTTGTAACTTACTGTGATTTCTTTCTTCATTCCAAATAAATATTCTTTCTTATATAAAAAAAAAAATTATTCTTTCTTAAAACTCTTAATTCAAACTGCGTAATAGGAAACCACATGCCTCAGATATCAAGGATCATGGTTTAGGATAGCAGAATGGTATAGTCCAAATTATTCTATCAATTCTACCTCAAATTTTCATTCTTTTCCTCATCACTGGTAGCTTCTCCTCAGTCAATGTTTTTTCCTTACCTCCAAAACACTGTCCCTCCTCTGTGTTTCCCTGGTTTTAGCAGGGCCCACTGGAAGTTAAACTTCCATCCTTCTGGACAGCACCTAGGCAGAACAAGACAGCACAAAGTGGTGCTAGGTGGCACGTCGATTCCCCTCCTTCCCTAACTCCTGTGCCAGCGGGACCCAGCAGGAAGCTAAACTTCCACTCCCACCCTTGGTAATGAGGAAGGCCAATGAAAAGCTTTAACTACCAAAATGCATTCAATACAAAGTTTCCAAGGCAATTTATAAATTTTTTTCCTTACAAAAAATTCTCTCCATGAGCTCTTACTTCTAGAATTGATACCTGATCATCTTAGTATTTCCTTTAATGTCTGCAATTTTCCTCAAGGTCTGGAAATCTTTAATTGATCAGAGCTATTCTGAATAAATTCCTCCTCTAATCCTCTTAACCCACATTGTCTTTTATCAAAAGTTTTTAAAGACAATTTTTTTTAAATTTCAGAAAATTTCAAAAACAGTATGAAGAACATTTTTTTCTGAACCATTTGAGAGTTGCTGACGTTATGTCCCATCATCCCTGAAAACTTAGGTTTATAATTCCTCCAATAAAGATATTCTCCCAAATATCCATGATACAATCATCAAAATCAACAAATTAATGATATGTTACCACCTTGTAATCTATCTTCCCTACTGAAGTTTCACCAATCATCCCATTAATGTCTTTTTTTTTTAAATTTTGGAGTATAGTTGCTTTACAATATTTTGTTAGTTTATACTGTACAGCAAAGTGAATCAGCTATACGTATACATATATCCCCTCTTTTTTGGATTTCCTTCTCATTTAGGTAACCACAGAGCATTGAGTAGAGTTCCCTGTGCTATACAGTAGGTTCTCATTAGTTATCTATTTTATACATAGTATCAACAGTGTATATATGTCAATCCCAATCTCCCAATTCATCCCCCCCTCTTCCCCCTTGGTATCCATATGTTTGTTCTCTATGTTTCTATTTCTGCTTTGTAAATAAGATCGTCTATACCATTTTTTTCAGATTCCACATATATGCGTTAACGTAAGATCTTTTTTTTCTCTTTCCAACTTGCTTCACTCTGTATGACAGTCTCTAGGTCCATCCATGTCTCTACATATGACCCAATTTCGTTCCTTCTTATGGCTGAGTAATATTCCATTGTATATATGTACCACATCTTCTTTATCCATTCCTCTGTCGATGGACATTTAGATTGCATTAATGTCTTTTGTAGCAAAGGGATCAGATCTAGTATCATGAGTTGCATTTAATTTTCATGTTTCTGTATTGTCTAAATATGGAATAGTTCTTAACTTTTTCCTTGACTTTCATAAACTTTAAAAATTAGAAAGTTACAGGCCAGGTATCTTGTAGACAGTCTCTCCTTTAGGAATTCTCTGATGTTTCCTCAAGGTTAGACTTAGGTTATGCATTTTTGGTAGAAGTACTGAACAAACTGATTATACTATACCAGTTCTCAAATTGTGATTTTTCTAATTCCGTAATTCATTTTCTTCTCTCCATTAATTTACTCCATGACAACAAATTTCTATTTTATTCAACAGGCTATAATTTGATAATGAGTATTATTTTGAGGCTCAATATGTTCAAAAATTGGCCAGCAGGTGCTGCTTCAAGGTGACTTCCATTTCCTTCAGATACAACCCCTCATTCTGTGAGCAATTCCCTACTTTCTGGTACAGGATGATGTGTCCAGCATATCTTGTCATGTTCTTTCTCTACCCTAGCCCTAGAATCAGCTATTTCTCCAAGCAGCCCTACCACAAACACCTACCTTCTCAGGCCCTGTCTGATGACTTCTAGACTGAATTATTCAGGAAGGAAAGAAGGACAGCAATAAGAAAGCCAAAGGGCTACTTTGTTTAGAATGGGTGACTTGCACTGATTCCCTCTGTAGCTGGATAGGTCTGTCTCCCCAGTGACCTCATCTGCCTTGAATGGCAAGGCTGACTACATGCTCTGTTTAAGAAATAGAGGAGTCCTGTTAATAGGCAAACTTCCCCCAGCTCATAATTACAACAGTAAGGAAACACTTGCTCTGGGAGTAGAATATTCTGGGTTCATTTTATTCCCTGGAAAGGTACCTCTTCCTTTTCTTAATACATCTTTTATTTTAGAACAGCTTTAGATGTGTAGACAAATTGTGAAGACAGCAGAGAGTTCCCATGTGTCCTCCACCAAGTTTCCCTTATTAACATCCTATATTAGTATGATACACTTGTCAAAATTAATGAACCCATATAAATATTATTAACTAAAGTCCATACTTTATTCAGATATCCTCAGTTTTCCTCCAACATCCATTTTCTGTTTCAGGATCCCATCCAAGATAACGTATTACATTTAGTAGTTACATCTCCTTAGGCTACTCTTGGTTGTGACAGTTTCTCAAACTTCAATGATAATAACTTGTCTTTAATGACTATATTAGTTTCCTGTGACTGCTGTAACAAATTACCATAAACTTGACGTCTTAGAAAAAGAGAAATTTATTCTCTTACAGTTTTTGAGGCCATAAGCCTGAAATCAAGCTATCAGGGTCACACTCTCTGAAGGCCTTCAGGAAAAATCATTCCATGCCTCTTCTACCTTCTGGTAGCTTAAAGGCATCCCTTGGTTTGTGGCTG
The DNA here is from genome assembly GCF_964374135.1 of Grampus griseus. Classification (NCBI taxonomy): domain Eukaryota; kingdom Metazoa; phylum Chordata; class Mammalia; order Artiodactyla; family Delphinidae; genus Grampus; species Grampus griseus. The sequence continues at coordinate 118,109,245 of NC_139018.1, read as the reverse complement.
ACTCACTCCAATCTCTGCCTCTGTCTTCTCTGTGTCTATGCATGTCTTTTTTTCTGTGTCTTATAAGGACACACCATTTGATTTACAATCCACCCAGATAATCTGGGATGATCTCATTTTAAAGTCCTTGCCTTAAATACATCTGCAAAGACTCTTTTTCCAAATAAAGTCACATTCATAGGTTCTGGAGGTTAGGACATGGACACATCTTTTGAGGGGCCTCACCATTCAACCTACTACAATGAAGTCTACAGTTTTGAGGATCACTTGTCAGATATTCTGTAGAACTGTGATTTGCCTTCTCATGGTTAGACTGGGATAATGCATTTGAGTACCATACAGATAAAGTGTCACGTGTATGATATCATACCAGGGGCACATACTATCAACAAGACTTATCATTGTTGATGTTGACCTCGATCACCTGGCATTAGAGTTTGTCAGGTTTCGGCACTATATCGTTACCGTTTCCATACTGTTTTCTTTGGAGAAAAGTCACTATGAGCAGCTCAACTTAAGGAGTTGGGGAGTTATATCTCACTTCGTTGAGGGTGGGGTAGCTAAACAAATTATTTGCAATTCTTCTATATGGGAGATTTGCTTTTTTTCCTCCAAAGTCAACATCAATCATTTGTTTATGTCAGTATGGACTCATCGATATTTACTTTATACTTAGGGTTTTAACCTAATATTACTTTATGTATTTTGTTGCTCAAACTGTTATAGCTTTGGTCATTGGGAGATCTTTCAGTTGGCTCTTTTGTCCCTTTGGCATACTCCTGTTATCATGTTTTATTTTATTTTTTGGCACTGCAAGATGCTCCAGACTCATCTTGTATATTTCCTGCCCAACTGCAAGAATCAGCCACTTCTCCAAGAAGCCCTGATTCCTCCTATTGGAGAATGGTATTAGAAACCAAACTTTGCACACTAGGTGTGGTCACTGCTACTGGGGTTTCATTGCTTCTAGGCCCTCTCAGCTGACAGAGCAATTAGATGTAGATCTATGTCTACGTATATATGTATACATAGACATATATTACAGGCATACTCAGAGATATTGTAGGTTCAGTTCCAGACCACTGCAATAAAGCAAATATCACAACAGTCACAAATTTTTGTTTTCAAGTGCACATAAAAGTTATGTTTACACTACACTGTAGTCTATTAAATGCACAAAAGCATTATATCTAAAAAAACGATGTACATACCTTAATTTTAAAAATATTTTATTGCTAAGAAATGCTAACCATCATCTGGACCTTCAGTGAGTCATAATCTTTTTGCTGGTGGAGGATTTGAAATATATTGAGAATTACCAAAATGTACCAGAGGGACATGAAATGAGCAAATGCTGTTGGGAAAATGGCACCCACAGACTTGTTTTATGCAGGGTTGCCACAAACCTTCAATTTGTAGAAAAAGCAATATCTGTGAAATGCAATAAACAAGGTATGCCTATATAAACATTTCTATATGTAACCACCTGTATCTGTATTAAGCTAACATGAATTCATACTGTCTCCAGCTCTACTCCATTACCACATGGATGATTCTAGTCTCTTCTCCTTGCTTACTTGTACACTACAACAGTGAGAAACCTGACTTCCACCAATACATGTATATTAGTTTCAGAATTCTTAACCCATACCCTGCCCCCTATGTGATACAACTTTATCAACTAGAGTACAGTCCTTTTGTATACAGTTCCTTTTGCCTTTTAGTCTTATAGATTCCACTCATTTCCAAAATTACTTAGGTCAGCACCTTATTCTGCCACCCCCTTCAGTAAGATTGTTTCATTTATTTGTAATATATTTAGAGTCTTCTGTCACATTTTATATTTCATCCTGGAATCCCTGAGGTTTTAAATGAGGTTTAAAAGATTTCTATATGTTAAGGTAGAAGTCTCCAACCTTTTTGGCACCAAGAACCAGTTTTGTGGAAGACAATTTTTCCATGGACTGGGGGTGGGGTGGGGTGGGGGATGGTTTCGGGATGATTCAAGCGCATTACATTTATTGTGCACTTTATTTCTATTATTATTACATTGAATATATAATGAAATAATTATACAACTCAACATAATACAAAATCAGTGGGAGCCCTGAGCTTATTTTCCTGCAACTAGATGGTCCCATCTGGGGGTCACGGGGGACAGTGATACCCAAAGGGTGTTGCTTATGTCCAGTCTACTCTATAATCTCGTTTTGGTTGCTGTCACTGCAGAAAACCCTGCTTCACAAAGATAGGATGTCGGAAATGGAAGCAGGCTTTTCAGTGCTTTTGTGGCAATCTCAGGATACTCCACCTTGACTTTAATCCAGAACGTATGGAGATTTGAAGTTGTCTCAAACATACTTTTAAGGCCACTGTCATTTGCAATCTCAAGCAGTTGATGATCCTCCTCTAGCACGGACAAAGTCGATTCACCCGGCTTATTCACAGATGGGTTGCGGATCCATTCCTTCCCAGTTCGGGGGTCTTTTGTGGTTGGGAATTAATGCTCAAACTCTTTTGAAAGCTGAGATAAGTGAGCAGTTTTGAAGGTTTCATGGCTTTGTTGGATAGTCGGTCGCCACATATTATACAAAGCAGTCTTGGAGAATGTGAATCACCTGTTGCAATGAACCCATAATTTAAGAACTCTTGGCATTTTCTTTTAAATGCAGCTTTCTTTTTGTTGGCAGTCTTAGTCTTCTGCTGTCTCATCATTGGGTCTTTCCCCCTTTTCAAAGAAGCTCTCCAGCAACGTTTGCTTTTTACTCATTTTGGCTAGGGTTAGCTTGTGGGCTTACCAAAACTGTGACTGAGACAAGTGCGCAGTGCGGGAAAGAGGCACGGACAGAAGTGGTAAATAAAATAATGGGTGGGCCATGCACGGACCAAAATAAGTGTCAGATTCTGACTTAAAGCCTGCCACCAGACGCAGCTGTACAGTTGCATCAACTCACCTGCCACTATAAAGCCTGACACCAGATGCAGCTTAATTGTCACTTGCCACTCACTGACAGAGTTTTGATATGGGTCTGCAACTGATTTATTATGGTCTCTGTGCAGTCAAACCTCTCTGCTAATGATAATCTGTATTTGCAGCCACTCCCCAGCGCTAGCATCACTGCCTCAGCTCCACCTCAGATCATCAAAGCATTAGATTCTCATAAGGAGCGCACAACCTAGATCCCTCACATGCGCAGTTCACAGCAGCGTTTGTGCTCCTATGAGAACCTAATGCAGCTGATCTGACAGGAGGCAGAGCTGAGGCAGTAATGCGAGCGATGGGGAGAGGCTGTAAATACTGATGAAGCGTCGCTTGCTCGCCCACGGCTCACCTTCTGCTGGTGCAGCCTGGTTCCTAACAGGCCACGGACCGGTACCGGCCCATGGCCCGGGGGTTGGGGACCCCTGTGTTAAGGTCCACTCTTTCTGTCATAAAGTTCTATAGATTTTGGCAAATGCTTAATGTCTTATATTCACCATTACAGTATAATACAAATAGTTTTAGTACCCTAAAAAAGCCCCTGGGCTTCACCTTCCCCTAACTCCTTGCTCCCCCAGGCTCCTGGCAACTACGGATCTTTTCACTGACTCTATTTTTTTGCTTTTTTCCAGAATGTCATATAACTGGACTCACATAGTATGTGGCATTTTCAGACTGGCTCCTATAACTGGGCAATATTTAAGATTCATTCATGTCTTTTCATGGTCTAATAGCTTTATTCTTTTTATCACTGAATAATATTCCATTGTATGGGTGTTTATCCATTCACCTACTGAAGGATATCTTGGCTGCTTCCAGTTTGGGGAGATTATGAATAAAGCTGCTATAAATGTCTGTGTGCAGGTTTGGTGGATATAAGTTTTCAAATTAGTTGGGTAAGTACCTGGGAGCATGCTTGCTGATTTGGATGGTAAGCCACATTTAGTTTTGTTAAGAACTGTCAAACTGTTTTCCCAAGTGGCTGTACCATTTTGCATTCCCACTAGCAATGCATGAATGTTCTAATTGCTCCACATCCTTGCCATAATCTGGTCTTGTCAGTGTTTTGGATTTTAGCCATTCTAACAGGTATGTAATGGTATCTCACTATCGTTTCAACTTGCAATTCAGTAATAACATGGTGCTGAACATCTTTTTATATACTTATTTGCCATCTGAATATCTTCTTTGATGAGGTGTCTCTTCAAAACTTTTGCTCATTTTTAAATTGGGTTGATTATTTTCTTACTGTTGAGTTTTAAGACTTCTTTATGTATTTTGGATACAAGTTCTTTATCAGATGTGTTTTTGCAAATATTTTCTCCCCATCTGTGGCTTTTCATTGTCTTACTAATGTCTTGCATTGAACAGTTTTCTATTTTAACTAAGCCCCTTATCCATTTTTTTCTTGCATGGATTGTGTTACTAATGTATTTTAAAACTCATTGCCAAACCCAAGGTCATATAGATTTTCTCCTATGTTTTCTTTAATAACTGTTTCAGTTTTGCATTTTACATTTAAGTCTATGATCCATTCTGAGTTAATTATTGTGTAAATTGTAAGGTCTGTGTCTGAGTTCACTTCTTTTTCACAGGGATATCCAATTGTTCCAGCACCATTTATTGAAAAGACTATCCTTTCTCCACTGAACTACCTTTGCTCTTTTGTCAAAAATCGGTTGACGATATTGTGCCGATTTATTTTGTACTCCCTTTCTGTTTTATTAATCTGTGGGTCTATTCTTTTGCTCATACCATTGTCTTGATTACTGTAGCCTAACGTTAAGTCTTGAAATCAGGTGGTGTGAGTACTCCAACTTTGTTCATTTTCAGTACTGTGTTAGCTACCCTAGGTCTTTTGTTTTCCATTAAAACTTTAGAATCAGAATGTTGATATCTACAAAATAGCTTGGTAGGGTTTTGACTGGGGTCATGTTGTATCTATAGATTGAACTGGAAAAATTTGACATTTTAATAATATTGAGCCTTCCAACACAGAAGGCTCAATGAACACACAACACATGAACACAGAATATTTCTCCATTTATTTAGATCTTCTTTGATTTGTTTTTCTTAAAACAATGTTTTATAGTTTTCCACTTATAGATCTGTTTATATTTTCTTAGAGTTACACCTAAGTATTTCATTTCAGGGGGGTCTATTGTAAATGGTATTTTCTGTGCTCATTACTTGAAAGGGTTACTGTAAAGATGAAATGACAATATATGGAAAAATTGTATGCAAACTAGAAATCACTAAACAAGTATAAGGGTCATTAAATCCATTATCCTTTTTATAAGGGTGAAGAAACTAAATTCCAGAGAAATTAAGTCACTTGACAAAATTTTATTTGGAGCATGGAACAATTTAGAGCGCACACAGCAGAGCTGAAGGATATTAAATAAACAAAACTGGCCAGAGGGGAAGATTCTTAAAGAGCGGTAGGAAGGGCAGTTAGAAGCAGAATTCAGGCTCAATTACATATATAATGAGGGCCCACTAAAAGACAAAGAAATTGATAATTAATGTAGTGTTTTCTGGAAATTAATATGACTGATAGGGCAGAATAAAATGGAAAATGGAAGGACTTAGAACTGTGTAATAGATGAGGGTCTTTGTAAGAATTTTAGAACATGAAAGGGATTTAAAATTTTTTGTATACACTGCAGGTTATTTTCACTAGCAAAGATATATGCTAGTATAATAGATGAGCAAAGACATATGACACCACCTGCTTTGTTCTAATTTTAACTGCAGTTAACATGTGCATTTTTGCTCAGCCATTTTCGCTTTTTGGTCTTGAATTTATTTTGAGTATTTTTAAGAAAATTGAAGGAGAAGGAATAACTAGTCAGGAAGAGTTTAAAGACGTAAGTGATGGAGTCAATAAGACCTCTTAAATACTTCCAAAGTCTAAACCCTCCCTTGGACTTTACTATGGAAATTCTGAGGACACCTTTTATCTTTTTGCTCTTACATCATTTGCATTGTTTTTCAGAAATTATTTGGCTCTATCCAAACACATTCTATCTCCTGGGTAAGGCACTACAAGAAAGCTGACGGTAGACCCCGAATACTTTCTTTTTTTTTTTTTTTCACATGTTTTGATTTTTGTTTCTTAGAGTTCAAATGTCCACCATTCACCTTGGTCTAAGCTTAAGGAACCATTCAAGGAGATACAATGCAGATGGGAGGAGAAAACAGAACCCTCACACAAGCTGTGCTGCGTTGCAATCAGGCTTCCGTTTGAAAAATAATCTTCTCTATAACTTTAAAGTGAACTTTGTACCGGCAATGCTTCTTGTTTCAAACTGATTTTCTCTGGCTCTTCCTGAACACTTTCTGAGGAATCATCGACCTCTTCGATTTCTGAGGAGGAAGGACTCTCTACTGTCACCGTCACAGGAAATTCTGATGGAACTTTGTTAACATAGTTACGTCTCTCTCTCTCAGAACTAGCCCACTTAGCTCCACGTTCCTTAGTGCACCCGACACACTTATACAGCATTTATGAGCTTTACACAACTGGAAGTCACATCTTTATTTCTTATCACAGGAACACGACTTCTGCAAACTTTATTTCTGTCACAACCTGTCTCAACAAGTCGTGGCTGGAAGAAGCTCTGGATACAGATCAGGGGCAGCGGGTGCTCAGGAGCGGCGCCCAGTCTACCCTGCGGAGGCGGTCGGCGTTAAGTCCAGCAGGCCCTCCCACAGGGAAGCGCGCACGGCGGGCAGAGGCACCGAGTCCTGCAGCGCGCACAGGTCCTCAGAGCGCGAGAAGAAGCCGGTCGCGCTGTCCCGGCGCAGCTTCACCAAGTGATCATGGCCCGAGCGCGGCCTCGGGGATGCTGGCTGCGGACACGATGCCCACACCCGCCTGGGGGACCCAGCTTGCCTCCCGGACCCTTGGGCGCCCACCGCCCGGCGGCTGTGGTCCCACAGCGTGTGCAGGACCAGCATTGCAGCCAGAAGACATAGGGCCACGGGCCCCAGCTAGGCCAGGCCCTCCATGCTGCACTCCGGAGCCCCCGCACGGCCTGATGTCGGCGCCGGCATCCCCGAATACTTTCTTATGCCATTCAGAATCGAAGTGCATTTGCAGATTCAGAAAAAGAACAGCTATGATCATTTAAAATCCCAGGAAATGGCTCTGTGATAGAATTTGGCATTTACATTTCGAACTGCTTAATCATTCTTTTATAGACTAGTTGACTGTTATTTTGTCTCTCTGGCATTTTCTTGTGTCTCAGCTGCCTTCCTCTGTCATCCAGGGCTCAGTTCCAAGGGTGAAATACATTATGATAATCACAGTCAACCAAAGACAACCCAGTTCCAAACTCTCTATAACTTCATGCTTTTCCCATCAATTTTACTTCAGTTAAAAGGCCAGTTAAAGGAAGAATGTATGAATAAATCTGAGCTTACAAGTTCTATTGCCACTATTACCTCACATGAGAAGGCTTTTTAGTCAATTCACCATCTTCACACTATATTATACACTGTAAAGATGGCATATGTACATAAACATCTTCAGAAATTAAATGACTCCACTTTAGAAATACGAACTTTCTGAAGTAAAGGTTCCACATGCTTTACCTAAATAAATTATTGTCCACATTCCACCTTAAATATTTCCATTACTTCATATTTCTTCAATTACTTCTCTCTGCAAGCCAATGAAGAAAAACAATAAAAAGAAATAGAAACTATTTTAAAGTATTAAACCACTACTAACCTTCATGCATTTTTCAACAAGAGCTTCAGGACAGAAACCATGACTATAAGCCAAGCCAAGTCCCAGGTCTGATGCTTACAGTATCTGACATTAAGCACCTCACAGCTTATTTGGGCCTTGGCTTCTTTGTGTGCAATATGAGGGAACTGGAAACGATGACTGGCAAATTTTCTTAAACATCAACAATCCAAAGCTTTTAACTTCTACTGCTGACATTTTCACAAAGAATGTACGGCCCTTTTGAAAACATCACTGGAATAAAAGATCTACAGAATCATAGTAGATCACAAAGAAAGAGTAATATAAGCAATTGATAGATATAAACATTTGGGTTAATAAAACGTGAGAATCCTAACAAAACCCTTCCCTTAGATTCTGTACTAACCAGGTTTCCTTTGTCTTGGTTCAAATGACAATTTTTCTGTAAAACCTCTCCCGCTTGAGGAGGTCTTATGCTAACCACCTCTCTAGGTTCTCATTGCACACGATTTCCCCTCTATCAAAGCATTTTATCCAGACTATGAGCTCATTCCTCACTCATCCTTGTGAGCTGATCATACAGATGTCCATTGCGCTGCCTATTTTAGCTTTTGTGTGTACTTTCCCATCTCAGCAGAAGGGGGATAATTTGGAGGGGTCTAGCTAACAGTCACAAAATACTGAAAAAAAGAACCTTGCTCTCTTTGATTCCACTTTGAAATTGTGTGTGTATAAGGCTGAAATATTTATCCGTTTCTAAACTCTAAGGGGGGGAAAACTGGGTCTTCTAAATTGGTACAGCCCTCATAATACTTATCAAGTGTTAGGAAAATACTAGCTGCTTAATAATGTTGAACATGGAACAAATAAAAGGTTAAAAATTTATGAATTAACACAGCACAAATCAACTTTTCAGGTATACTATTGGGTATTCAGCAGAATTAATATGAAAAAATGACTATTTCAACATAAGCTTTCATCTGAAAAACAGTTTGAAGTAATGGAGAGTACAGGTATAATGAGACACACCTGTGTAACAATGGCTATGAGCCTGTGTCTTCATTCTAAAACTGGAACCAACTTAGTTTACAGAATTGCTATAAGCATTAAAGATAACATAAGGAAACCATCTATTAGCCCAGGTCCCACAGCAGGTGTTCAACAAATACATGGCAATATTATGTGACTTGTTCCTCAGTATAATTTCAGACTTTAAATAGAGATTAAACCTTTTTCTTCCTGCTTCATTTTCAACATACCCCTCATTTGTATTTAAGTCCCTTCTTAAAACTTTCAAGTATGTATGCTTTTCTCAAATATTAGCTTCATTACAAAGTTCTATTAAGAGGAAAACCTTCCCTACTTTAACGGTAAAGAAAAAAATCAGTTTTGGTATTTCGCTGCTTTTCTGAAGTCCTAGAAAAGTAATAATATTTATGACACTGAGCACTGAGGTTTATGAAGCAGTAAATAGCTTTTGTGGCTGATTAAGCATCTCTGTTTCACTTCACATACCCTGGTACCATAGGCATTACCCCTTAATTAAATGCTTGTTTACGGTACACAAGGACCTTTTCTGATCATACACTTTTCAACAAATATTAGAATGAGGGAGAAGGGAAAAAAAAGCTAAATTACTGGAGGAGATGTTATTAATACTGAAACTTCTGCTCAAAGCCTGGTCAACAAGATGATATGATGCCAAAGTTCTACTGTTAAAAACCAAAATCAAAACGAAAAAAATCATCCAGAAAAAGCTACACTTTAGAAAGGTATCAATTACATTTGAAATGTTTGAGTTTAGGGATACAAGTAAAACCACAAACATCACATAAAAGAAGGAGAATGTTCCTTTCCCAATTTTTGTTGGAAATAAAATAATTAGTTATAAATTCATTTTATAATTTTCATTTGATATAAATAACTTAGCACTTGAGTGGCAAAAAATCAGAAAGGCACAAGTTTGTGTCATTACCAAAGATGAATGTGTCTTCTCTCATCTGTGGGGTTTTTATCCCAGAGTAAAATAAGGGAAAAGTTAAAAGAGAAACCTTAGAAATCCCTGACGAATTATCCTCAGGGCTGAACAGTTCACAGGATGTTCAGCTGCCACCAGTACTTTCGACTCTCCTAATTCAGGCAGCAGCTGATAAATCTGTACTTTTGCACAGACAGGAGGAATGACATGTTAAGGCTGCCACATCTTATAATTCATGATAGAAAGTGAGTTTTTCAGCAACGGAAACAAACAAACAAACAAAAACCCCACCTTTACAGTTCTAGAAAAAAAACAGTCTATATGTCCTGCATGGCAAAATGTTGGATATACTGTATTTATGAAATTGAGCAACTGATCACAGATGGAAAATGATGGTGCTATGCAAATGTAATGGTGTAATAAAGTGAAAGAAGTGATCATACATCAGATAAATCATCGCCTATACCAGTTTCCATCACTCAAATGTTCTCTGCCTCTACCCCCTATTTAACCCACCAAAAAAAGTTTGGGTAGAGAGCTTTTTCTGATCTGTAAGCTAAACACCCAATTGTATATCATAGGTTCTCTCAACTAATTTGCCTTTGTATATTTTGCATTTGCCATAAATACCTATCAACTTGTTTTATTTGCAATCACCTTTATTATTTACACCAATGGAAAGGAGACAGAGTAGTAAATAATCTAAAACATTCAAAAATAAAAATTTTATAAATTCAAATAAGATGATAAAAGAACGTTAAGCCATGATATATGAGGAACTGGGGCTATTCTTCCTGGAGAAAAACAACTTATGGAGGACATGATGGGTGTCTTCAAATACATGAGTTGTCATAACACAAACACTGCTAAGAATTAAAGCTGGTAGATGAAAACTGAGGCAAGTTTCAGTTCATTGAAAAAAAGACAATCTCATATATGGGTGATAGAGAACACTCAGAAACCAAATGACATTGTATAGAGAGGTGGTTGGTCTAAAACTAAATGATAGGGACTTCCCTGGTGGCACAGTGAATACGACTCCGCACTCCCAATGCAGGGAGCCTGGGTCTGATCCCTGGTCAGGGAACTAGATCTCACATGCATGCCACAACTAAGGAGCCCACGTGCCGCAACTAAGGAGCTGGCCTGCCACAACTTAGACCCAGAGCAACCAAATAAATAAATAAATATTTTTTTAAAATAAAATAAAATGCAATGATCCCTAAAACCTCTTTCAACTCTTGAGTCTATGATTTTGCTATATGTGTTTAAATTATGATCAAATCTGAATGTCTGACAGCAGTTCACGAAATCACACAAAGTAAAGTTTGGGCCTGAGGGTCAGTGAGAAATAGAATGCTGGCCCTGAATCATTCCTTTTAATGTTCCTACCTTGTTCATAATACCCATTTAAGCAGAGCTTATATTACTCAGAACTTTTCTGAACAAAGCAAACAATTGCTAACTTTCTCTATGAGTTTCTTACCAAAACATGAAAAACAAAGTAAACCAAAACTAAAAAACTGGAGAGAAAAATGGGTTGGTCTGTAAAAAAGGTTTTAAGCAAAAGAATCTAGAGTTCTGACAAGAGCCATATTTAAGGAATTGATCATGAAGTCTAGACAGGACACGAATCTAATGGGATGAGTGAAATGAGTAGTTTGTACAGAAGGAACGAAGGTTTCTAGAAGGGTAGATGCAGAAAAGCTACTTTTAAAGAAAGGAGCTATAATCGTTGTTGAAAATTAAATGCTATATGCTCTCCACCTTGCTCAATTCTACAAGTTGATGCAAAAGGCAGAGTAAATGAAACACATAACAAAGGACTCTGACCTAGAGTTGGGTGGAGATATCCTGAAGAAGTATTGAGATTGGAAGGATGAGATCTAAGTGATAACTGTTTCAGATAAGAGAATGACATGTGCAAAGGCCCTAAGATGAGAGGGAGCATAGTATGTCTAAAGAATGAAAACAAGTGAGGCTAGAGAAGTAGGTTTGCAGGAACCAATTTGTACAGTACATTACAGGCGACGTTAGGATTTAGTTTGTAGCCTAAGATCATTAGGAAATCAGGGAAGGACTTTTAAACACAGGGCCATAATGATCAGATCTGGAGTTTAAAAAGATCACTGGATACTGGGTAAAGAACGTACTTTTACAAATTACCAAAGCTGAGCAGAGGGACCATTTAAATAGGTTATGATGATGGTGGTCTAGAACAAACAAAGTGGTGGTAATGGAGATGGAAATTAGATGAATTCAAGAGGTATTTCAAATATAACAGCCAGTTATGGGATAACAGAGGTTGAGTACAGGGGTCTTTGAGAAGGATGGGAGAGAATTAGGGAAGGTCTTCTGAAACACCAGCTCTGAGTCTTAAAAAACTAAAGGCATGGAGGGTAATAAGGATTCCTGGCTGAAGGAATGTTCTGAGATAAATAAGGACAAAGAAAACTAAAGACAGAACTCGTTACATGTTTGGGATGAAGCTGGGGGGTGGTATGTCCTGTGGGGTGGTGTGTGTGTGGGGACACTGCCATAAGATGAATTGGACAGCCAGGAAAAGTCAGATCCAAAGGGCTTTCAAGAGAAAAAAATTTGAATTTTATACTAGAGACTATACAAAGCTAAACATGATTTTACTGAAGACAGAAACAAGATTTTATATGCCTTTTGGAAAGACTCCTTTGCCAGTGGTGTGGGGAGAAATCGTTACCGAGCACAAGTCCGTGTGTCCAACGCACAGTGAGGCCAAACAATACCAAAACATCAGAGTTTTTGAGCAGAGAAAGGTTTATTGCAGAGCCATGCAAAGAGACGAATGGCTCATGCCTTTAAAAAAACCCAAACTCCCCGAAAGCTTTCAGCAAAGCCCTCTTATAGGAAAGGTGAGGGAGGGGTATGGTTAGTTGTTGCAAACTTCTTGGTGTCAGATTCTTTGTTCTTAAGGTCAGGTCACAATGTTCCTGTTAACCTCCACCAAAACAAATGTTATTCTCTGTTCTGACAAGAAAGGGCAAGGTAGTGAATACCAATCAGGTTAATTCCCAACTCACAACAATTGCCCTTCTTTGAGAATAGCCCCAACCACAGAGGCGGACCTGAAGTAATGATGTGCAATGTCCTTGCAACTTAAACCTGATCTCTGGCCACCTCCTAGAAGTAGACAACTGATCTGAGCTGTACCAATTTGTTTTTAATTAATTAATTTATTTATTTTTTGGCTGCATTGGGTGTTCATTGCTGTGTGCGGGCTTTCTCTAGTTGCAGCTAGCGGGGGCTACTCTTTGTTGCGATGCACAGGCTTCTCATTGCAGTGGCTTCTCTGTCGTGGAGCACGGGCTCTAGGCATGCGGGCTTCAGTAGTTGTGGCACACGGGCTCAGTAGCTGTGGCTCGCAGGCTCTAGAGTGCAGGCTCAGTAGTTGTGGCGCACGGGCTTAGTTGCTCTGAGGCATGTGGAATCTTCCCAGACCAGGGCTCAAACCCGTGTCCCCTGCATTGGCAGGTGGATTCTTAACCACTTCACTACCAGGGAAGTCCTAAGCTGTACCAATTTTTGAAACTTGAACGGAGAGACTGAAGCTGGTTGAAGCTGTTACCTTAATGGCAGTGTTCATATACTTCAGTTGCTGAGACCTCCATGGACTGAGACCCATGCAGACTGCTGCTGCCGTTAGGTTGCAAAGGTCGGGGTTGGGGAGAGGTTCGCTGCTGCTTCAAGGCCTGGGCCTGGCCAGTGGGCAGCCGTGGCGAGGGCTCTGGAGCTCTGCAGGACACAGCCATCAGCCTGTCCCCGGGTCACCCAGCTCACCCGCCGGCCCCGAGGAGAAGGCCAAGATCCGCCTCTCACTGCACTTTCTGCTGGCAGGGCCACCCAGAGTCTGAATATTAGAGCAGGACCTCTAGCTGCCCCGCTAAGGATCTCACACTAATGCTCATGTACTAAGGGCTGGGCACCTGCTCCGCCCCGTTACATCCTGGGAGGGCACAGCAGGGACCTGGATTGCAGCCAAGCGAGAGGTTTGCACCATCTAGTAGCATATGCCTGGCATGTGGGTGGGCGGGCAGAGGCTGGTATCTTGGGCCCCAGGCCGGGGCACCAAACGTCCCCTATACTGGAGTGAAGGGGCCATGGGGAGTGGTATGTGTCAAATCCTGGATCCTAGCGGGGCAGCCCCAACTGGCCCGCCTGTCCAAGTAGGCATGCAGCCTGGCCTTGGGGATAGCTTGGTAGGAAGTGGCAGGCCAGACATGCAGGCAGCTGCATTATCACCTCCAGGGCCATTTCCTCTCCTCCCTGACCTCGAGAGGGCAAATGCCAGTGCCTCCTGGCCTCCCTCTACTCCTGGTGGCGCCCCCACGGTGGCCTCCGCTCGTCCAACTGGAGTAGCCCCACCGGGCCACGTCCGCCTCTATTACAAAATGAACTGGGGGCAGGGAAACTAGGTATGAAGGGTCATAATGATCTGTATGAGAGAAATTTATGAGGTTCGATACTAGTAGAGGAGCAAAGGAATTTTAAAAGATGGGACAAAAAATATTTAAAAGGAAAGAAAACGGGCTGTGGTAACCAAATGGATATGGAGAGTGAGAGAAAAGGAAGAGACTAGGACTATTCTTATGTTTCTGTCCTGGAACTAGGTAAACTGTGAAAATATTTGCATATACAAAGAACAGAGTAAGATAAATTGAAGGGACAATGAGTAACTGTGACCAAGTAAATAACAAATATTACTATATTCTGGTTTTAATCACAGTTGCTCATATAATTATCCTATTCTACATACCATTATTAAACTTGGATTCAGTGGGAACAGGGATAATATCAACAGAGTTCCTCTATTTTCGCCCCATATTATGGAGGCTTACACGTGGTAGGTCCTCAACAAATATGTCTTAAATGAATAATAATTTTGTCAACCAAGTTGATATGTGAATCAGCTAAGACTGTGTGCTTAAGTTGTAGCAATTACAGGCAAACCAAGTAACAACAGTTTAAACACACAGGAGTTTATTTTATTTCAGGCAACAAGCAATCTGGAGCTGGGCAGACCAGGGATGGTTCAACCCTAAATCAGCAATGACATCACAGAGCAAGGTTCGTTCTGTTGCCCTATTGTGCATTCCCTAGCATTTGCTTTCATATTCATGCTCAACACCCAGGTATCAGTTCCATTTTCCTGATGGGAAGAAGGCTGAAAGGCCCAAAGATATCTCCCTTCAGGTTTTGAATTTCAATTTTACAAAGAAAGCCCTTCCCGGGATATTTATACTTACATCTCCCTGTCCAGCACTATGTCACACGGCCAACCCTGAAAGATGTCTAAAGGAGAAGGGAGGGAGGGAGAGAGAAGGTAGTTGGAAACATATTTAATGAGGCAACCTAAATTTGCCATGGTAGAATTCATATTTCTTTTACCAGAGGTTTTAAGGGGAAAAGACAGGGAGAGAGAGAATCAGAGTTAGGAAAAAAAATAGTAAGAGAAAAATGCAATAGCACCCAACTCTTGGTTTCTAATACAAGTCCCCAATAAAAGGAAGCAAGGCTCCTTGGAAAAATGGCTGATTCTTGGTCTGTGGCAGGAAATACACAAGATAAGCCTGGAACATGTTGTAGTGTCATAAAATAAGGAAGTGCTTAGAAAATAAACAAACAAAATCTTGTTAATGGGAGTATGTCCAAGGGGCGCACAAGAGGCAATTGAAAGCCAATTTAATGGCCCAAAGCTTGAACAATTTGAACAATAAAATAAAGTAGTATTGGATTAAAACCCAAAGCATAAAATACATCTCCATGAGTCCATCCTCATGATTGAATATGTAAATAAATGGAGGAGAAAAGATAAATCTTCTGTGCAGAAGAAATCCAAGTAATTTATGTAGATACTCTTCCCTCAAGGAAGTGAAGCATAACTCTCTTTAAGTGTAGGCTGTGCATAGAGACTTCCTTGTAAAAAGCAGTATATGGAAAGGAGAGGGGCAAAAAAACTTTACCATGGAGAAACCTGACAAACACTACTTCAGCCAGTTGATCAAGGATAACATCAACGGTGATGAATCATGTTGATATGATATGATCATATGATATGATGAGAATGGCACTTTATATGATATGATATGATGAGAATGGCACTTTACCTCTATGATCTCCTCCCAAAAACCCACATTGCAGTATGATCATGAAAAAAAACAGACAAATCCCAATAGAGGGACATTCTACAAAATACTAGTACGCCTCAGAACTGTCAAGAACATCAAAAATAAAGTCTGAGAAACTGTCACAACCAAAAGGAGTTTAAAGAGACATGAAAACTAAACATAATGTGGCACCTTGGATGGGCTCCTGGAACAGAAGAAGTATATTAAGTAAAAACTAAAGCAACCTGAATAAACACTGGGTGGTTAATAGTAATGTATCAATATTGGTTTATTAATTGTAACAAATGTCCACACTACTGTAAGATGTTAATAGGGGAAAGTGTGTGTGTGTGTGTGTATATGTGTGTGTGTGTGTGTGTGTGTGTGTGTGCGTTTTGGCAGGGGAGGGTATATGGGAACTCTCTATACCATCTTCTCAATTTTTCAATAAAGCTAATGCTACTCTTAAAAAGTCTGTTAAAAAAAAAAAAAGGTACCTGTAATACCACCACAGTATTAACACTTTGAGATATATTTTACCAATTTTGTTTTCCTCTATGAGCATGTGTATTCAAACATCCAATAGGTTTATGGCTTTTCATTTTAGTTAAATGATAAATACATTAATATCTACTCATCTATGTATTACTCCTTCATCACCCATACCCTAATTCACACATAGTTATCCTTAGGTTTTAGCTCAAAAGTTATATTCTCTGGGAGATCCTCCTTGTTTCCCAGACCCGGTTGAGTCCCTCTGACAGGCACATGCATGGCTCTTTATACTGCTTTTCCCTAGTGCATATTACATTTGTAATCAAATAAGAAATTAATCATTATTAATGTCTGTCTTCCCTCTAAAATGTAAGCTTCATGTATTATTAATCACATTTTCCCCAGCATGGTGCCTTGAGCACAGCAGGCATTCGATAAAGAGTAACTAAATAAATGAAAGAACAGTACATGTGCACAGCGAAGTAACTATATAGCTATTAAAGTCATGTGTACAGATATGGAAAAATGTTCAAGATACCTTAGTAAAAAAGAAAGATGCAAAACAACGTGCATAGGAAATTCTTATTTTTGTTTTAACAATAACTAAAGCTTACTCTATGTATACCAAAACAAATAAACAAACAATAGTTCATAGTAGTTAACTTTGGGTGAGAAATTTAAGTATGCTCTCACTTTCTAATGTATATAATTGTTATGTTTCAATTTTTAATAAGTATGCATTATTTTTATAAATAGAAAAACAAAGATAAAATGCATTCATTATGGAGATGTTGGAAAATAAAGACAAGTTATTTTTTTAAAAACACATACCACCTCTTATTGTCAATCTCGTTATACCAAACAGAACCACAGTTAACATTTGTACCTTACATACTTACTTTTGTTTGCCATGGAATGGAAAAATTTATATTTTGAGTTTTATATCTCACTTCATTCACATAATCACTCACTCAGGTAGGGAGCCCTTGGCCACAGACAAAGGGGTTACATTTGAGCATGTGATGCCAGGACTGGTTAGAAACAGTCAGAAGAATGGTGTCTCCTGACACTCAGTCTTGCACTCCTTATTAGCCTTGACAGTTCGGCAATAAATGGTGAAAGCTGAAATTTCATGCATACTGTGTAACAACTCAATTTGAATTTAACACCTCTACAAGTTTAAATCACTTTTATAATATTTCAAATGTCATTCATATAGACAAATATTTATTGTGGCCTTAAAGAAGACATCAATAATGATTAAACAAAATTGGGGTAACTATTGATACTGTGACAACTTGGATATACCTCAAGGGAATTATGCTGGGTGAAAAAAGCCAATCTCAAAGGCTATATACTATATGGTTCCATTTATATAAAATTCTTGAAATGACAAAATTTCAGAGAGAGGCAGCAGGTAAGTGTTTGCCCGGGATAGGGGGAGAGGACTGGGTGTGACTATAAAGGGGTAGTATGAGGGAGCTCTTTGTGTGTATGGAACAGTTCTATATCTTGACTATAGTGGTAGTTAGACAAATCTACACATGACAAAATTGTATAGAACCCCCCACGCCCCCCACACACAGAAATACGTGTAAGACAGGTGAAATCTAAATAAGGTTTATGAATTGTATGGATATCAATTTCCTGGTTTTGCTACAGTACTATAGTTTTGTAAGAAGTTACCATTGGGGAAAACTAGGTAAAGAACACACAAGAACTCTCTGTACTATTTTGACAACTTACTGTGAATATTTACCAATTTGAAATTAAAAATTGTTTTAAATGGGCAAATAAAAAAGTTGATAAATGATACCAAAAAAATCACCTCTCATAATTTACCCTTGCCAGAAACCCTGTATATCAGGTTTTCATGAACATTCAATACATAAAGCAATAACTGGATTGGAAGAAATATGATACTGCAGAGCTGTCCGGCAACAGAATGGGATCTCGGGCAGGCAGTGAGTTCCTCGCTGGAGGTATTTCAACAAAGAGAGGATGATTTTCTGACAAGAGATATGGTAAGAATGACTCATATTAGTTTTTAAGTGGGGCTAAATACCTACTCTAAGGCACCTTTATGGATTTGGCTAACATATGGCATAGGTAACACAAATCCCACTCCCTCCTTCCCCAACTTGCGATCATATCAGACATTAAGAGATTGTACCACTTCTTTCCAAATGTCCCCTAAAAGCCTCCTAATCGTTAACCGATAATCTAGGCAGTTACTGACAGTCAGTCAGAGTTGATACCTCCTTAACAATGCAGTCAATATTCTATAAAATCTCCAATAATGGCAAAATGATAAACTTTAATTCAAAATAAAGCTTTGCCAAACCTTTCACTAGAAGCAAGAAGACTAATAACCTAACAGGTTCTAGAGAAGACTGTCTCCAGCTGCAAGAGTAATCATAATCACTATGATAATGCTTTGAAATTTAATAGCCACTCTGATCTAATGACCTATTAGTACTTTAACACTCAAAATAAATTAGACTTACCTTTTAAACTATTCTTACAGAAAAGGTGAGAAATTATTCTTGGTCTATAACAGGTGAAATTCTAGCACATGGAAAGTGAGCAATAATTTGCCCCAAACATAGTTAAAAACAAGCAAACAAAAAAGCATACCCTAGTACCACCATCTATAAAACTCAGGACTTTGAATCTTTTGAGTGTTCTAAAAACACTTTAATTTCAAAAGGATTATTAAAAAAAATATCTCAAATGGGAAAAATAAGTTTATACTCAGTAATTAAAACTATTATCTCTGAAGTAAACAAAGAGTTAATAACTAATTTTGAAAGTTCCTAAATAAAAGAAAGTAAAGGGAATCAAAACTGGCTGTAACTGCCAGGTAAGAAAACTTTTGTTGGATACATGGAATTCTAGGAGCAGCTCATGATACTAATGGAAAAGTACACTTCAGCTAATAAACAGATCTAAAGCATAGAGATTAAGGGTTCTTTGAAGTGTTTCATGGTTTCTTAAGATGTTTTAAGGAATAAGAAAGGTTAATACCACCACTTTAGCTAGCTGAGAAATGAAATAAAAATATCAGATGTGTACCTCCCATAGACCTCCATTTTCTAATTTGGTCCATCATCGAGAACTGCATCAAATAGCAGTTCTACTCCACAAGGCTATTTGTCCCAATGTTCTGGGCCTGCTAACACCAAATTTACAGATGTACCTACTTAGAGCAGAGCAAACTGATTGGCATTTTTGGCAGTATCACTATAGATGGTCCTTTATTCTTTCTTTATTCACTTTTTTTACTTGCAAAATAAGAAGTTGCTCCCAAAAGAAAATATCTTTAAAGGGTCAACTACAAAGCAAGACCAATATATGAGGTTTTATTATGATAGCCAAAATCCTTCTTTGTAACAAAAATACTCTCATGTTTTATGAAATATTTTGATTTTTCTCTTGGTAAGCATCATTGAAATTGCTGATACATGATGTAAAAGTAAAGAAGAGCTTTTGAAAGATTCTCCTAGGCAAGAATGGCTATCTCCCTCAGTCAGCAGTGACTTTTGACCTCCTGACCCTAGTCTCTCCTTATTCCCTAGTGTCACTGCAACCAAGAGAAATCACTTGGTACAAAATTTGGTAATAATCTGTCTACCCCTACCGTATTATAATTATTTGTATATATACCTCTCCCTCCCACTGTCCTCGTTTAGAATAAAACGCTTTATCTCATACACTTTATATCCCTAGTGTTGAGCATGATACTTGCACACAGTAGGCCTTGAAGAAATGTTTATGAAAACATTTAATAATCACTGCAAAACCCTCTAGAGAGGAACAAGTCCGCTGTTTACTAGAATTCTATTTTCCAGGTTTTTCTAGACAAAATAAAACAGAACAGCAACATCCAACAACTCGTGCTTTGCCTCTGAAGTTCATTATTTTTCACGTCCAGGAGACTAGCTAGTTGAGTCTCTTATTTCTTTGTGTCAAAGTTTAAGACTTTTGAGGCAGACAATGAGCTCCTCAAGGGCAGCAATCACATCTTATTTATCTCTGTACTCCTAG
This sequence comes from Grampus griseus, assembly GCF_964374135.1. Lineage (NCBI taxonomy): Eukaryota > Metazoa > Chordata > Mammalia > Artiodactyla > Delphinidae > Grampus > Grampus griseus. The sequence goes on along the minus strand of NC_139018.1, from coordinate 118,088,888 downwards.
TACCTGTTTATGGAATATGAGCTCAATAAATGTCTGCTGAGTAAATGCATTATTAAATTGATCCACAGTGTATTTTCCATACTGGCTAAAAATAATTTCTAATATTGCACCCATAATCCATGTAGAAAAATCCTGAAATATCTGTCCCACTAGTGTTTATAAGGCAATTTGGTGCAGAGCAGTGATGCATCAAATTGAATTCAGTTCCTAAGTCCCATGTAGAGTAAAATCTGAAGATAGTATGTTTAAAAAAAAGAGGGAAAAAAAACCCCAGCTAGAATACATTCTGAAAACCCTTGCCTTAGCATGACCACAGCAAATAGGTGGAGCTGAGCAGCCAAGCACTTTTATATTGAGAGGATAAATGAGCAGTGATAGGGCCACAGAAGAGCCAGAAGCAGTTCAACTCCTTGTAAACTCTACATTTTCTGGGCAAATTCAAGTTCTCAAGAGGAAGTCCTACCTTCCTATTTTGGAAGTGGTTTTAAAAAGATGTTTGTGAAGTCTTTGGATCTAGTTCTCTTCAGCAATATACAGATGAAATTTTCTCAGCTTATAAGTTGAAAGATGATTTTTCAAACTGGGATCTGAAAATCCACCTGCATCCTACTCACTGCTTTTTTTTTACAGCTCTCCCTTTCAGTGACTAAGATTCTTTGATATGAATGTAATCAACATAAATTTTGTTAAGTTACTTGAAGTTAAAGTCATTACGAAGAATGGATTAAGGTTAAAAAATAGTTACAAATATAAGATAATAATATAAATAGGACAGAGAACTGGAGCAAACTACTTTTTCAAAAATAAACTATAACCATAGACTGCATCTAACTTCTACAGTTTAGAAACCTAATACTATATAGTTTGAATTTGCCTATTAAATGTTCTAAATTTTAAGAGAAATAGGATCTCAAAATATTCTCCACAGACTACAGGACATAAAATCTCCCCGTCTGCTAAGCCATTTCAGCCATCTATCTTAAGCACTTAACATCCTTCTCCTGCTTCCCTGGCCCACTCCCACCCAGATTCATCTTTGGATTTTAGAGAATGATATAATGAACTCCATCATTACTGGCCTATTAACTTTGAAAAAGGGACTCTCTAAAACATCAATAACAAACACTTTCAACTATTCTCTTGTGATAAAAAACCACAATACTCTGGGTCTTACTCTGGGTCTTGACAATCTTTCAAACAGATGAGTAAACACAGAATTTTTAAATTAAAGAGAAATAAAAGAAAGGACACAAAGTCCTTTATATCCAATAAAAGCATAAATGCCAGAACCATTTCAAAACAAAGTCATACCCACTTCATTAGAATGAAAATTAATCCACATTTTCTCCTGGCATAAATGAAACATAGGGCTAGAAAGTTTTGTTCTGAGACTCCCACACTCCTTATTTCAATTTGTACTTTCCATCTGATGACAGCATTCTCTGAATGTAGGGAATATTTCCCTCATCATAGAAACTTCCTGACTGGTAATCTAGGAGGAAAAAAATCACTCTTGGCTCCCAATCCAATAGCCTAGCAATGGTAGAAAGACGACTCCCTAAGATAGTAAGATGGTTCTGAAACTGATATTTCATTTACCCCCAAACATAGAATCAATCAGGGTCTGTATTCTTGATATTATTCTGTTTAGAAAGCAGCTTGTCATTTGGGATGTATTAAAAAAATTATCTGTGACAAATGAGTTCTTGCTAGAGGCAGACGGAAGAAAAACTATTCCATGTATACTACATTTTGAAAATCCTCAGAAATTAAGTTTAGTAAGGCAAAATAATCCCAATGGATTCCACGACTATTTGCTTCGAGTAAACATATTTAACAACAAGCTACATCCAAGAATATTTATCACAATAATGATATTCAACTATCATTTAAAGTAAGCCTTCAGAATATGCAATGAAAATCCAAATACTTCTGATAGGGCCCACTGTTTTCCACAGAAATTAATAATACCATTGGACAAATTATATTTTGAAAAGACCAAAAATAAGTAACCAGGATTTTAGAAATAAGAACCAAAGCTTTTCATACTAAAAAGTATTCCCAAATGATTACCAACACAATGGTGAATAGCTTATATTGATTTTTTTAATAACTATAGAATCAAATATTTGGATGCTAAGTTAAACTAGTCCCTGCACTCATCAGATTACTGTTCTAAATTAAGTAAATCATTGTTGGGAAAAGGGTATATTTAAACTGAAACCAGTCAGTTAAATAAAGAAACGACCCAATGAATCATTGTAAATTCCTATGCCAATAAGATAAAAACTCAAACTTGGCTCTAATGTACTCAAAACATCTGTCTGTGTTTCTGTTACACTCAGAGTCTTTGTAAATAAGAGGCAGATAATTATGAAACAAGTTCCCTTTTATAACTTATATATAAATATGTGTAACAACTGAGCAATTTTAAACATTAGTGGAACATTATGTCAGCAACAACAAAATACACTAAAACCATAATTAAATATTTAACAGAATAAAATTAAGTATAGATTATTATTGAATTCTTTTATGTGACTCCTGAAAAACTAAAACACTATACCAACTTTAAAAAAATACACTAGATTTTCCTTTTGATATAATCAGAATCATTAAAAAGAATCTGTTTTAAGGGGAAAACAACGTTATTACAAAAGCCAAAGATAAAATAATTAAAATTAAGGAAGATACAGTATGAAGATTTAAGAATTAACTGACACACTATGGACAATTAATCTTCGACAAAAGAGGTAAGAATACACAATGGGGAAAAGACAGTCTCTTCAGCAAGTGGTGTTAGGAAAGTTGAACAGGCGCATGTAAATCAATGAAGCTAGGACACACCCTCACACCTTAAACAAAAATAGACTCAAAATGGTTTAAAGACTTACAAATATAAAACAAGACACCATAAAACTCCTAGATGAGAAAATAGGCAAAACATTCTCTGACATAAATGGTATCAATGTTTTCTTAGGTCAGTCTCCCAAGGCAATAGAAATGAAAGTAAAAATAAACAAATGGGACCTATCAAACTTACAAGCTTTTGCACAGCAAAGGAAACCATAAGCAAAATGAAAAGACAGCCTATGGAGTAGGAGAAAATATTTGCAAATGATGTGACTGACGAGAGCTAATTTCCAAAATACACAAACAGCTCGTACAATTCAATAACAAAAAAGCAAACAACCCAATTGAAAAATGGGCAGAAGACCTAAGTAGGCATTTCTCCAAAGAAGACATACAGATGGCCACTAGGCACATGGAAAGATGCTCATCATCACTAATTATTAGAGAAATGCAAATCAAAACAACAATGAGGTACCACCTCACACTTGTCAGAATGGCAATTATTAAAAAGTCTACAAATAATAAATGCTAGAGAGGGTGTGGAGAAAAGGGAACCCTCTTATACTGTTGGTGGGAATGTAAATTGGTACAGCCACTATGGAAAAAGTATGGAGGTTCCTCAAAAAACTGAAACAGGGCTTCCCTGGTGGCGCAGTGGTTGAGAGTCCGCCTGACGATGCAGGGGACACAGGTTCGTGCCCCGGTCCGGGAAGATCCCACGTGCCGCAGAGCGGCTGGGCCTGTGAGCCATGGCCGCTGAGCCTGCACGTCCGGAGCCTGTGCTCTGCAACGGGAGAGGCCACAACAGTGAGAGGCCCGCGTACTGCAAAAAAAAAAAACTAAAACAGAGTTGCCATATGATCCAGCAATTCCACTCCTGGGCATATATCCAGAGAAAACTCTAATTTGAAAAGATACATGCACCCCTACGTTCACAGCAGCACTATTTACAATAGTGAAGACGTGGAAACAACCTAAGTGTCCATCAACAGATAAATGGACAAAGAAGATGTGGTATACATACACAATGGAATATTACTCAGCCATAAAAAGAATGGAATAATGCCATTTGCAGCAACATGGATACAACTAGAGATTATCATATTAAGTGAAGTAAGTCAGAAAGAGAAAGACAAATACCATATGATATCACTTACATGTGGTATCTAAAATATGACAAATGAACATATCTATGAAACAAAAACAGACTCAAAATACAGAGAACAGGGGCTTCCCTGGTGGCGCAGTGGTTGAGAGTCCGCCTGCCAATGCAGGGGACATGGGTTCATGCACCGGTCCGGGAAGATCCCACATGCCGCGGAGCGGCTAGGCCCGTGATCCATGGCCACTGAGCCTGCCAATGCAGGGGACACAGGTTTGAGCCCTGGTCTGGGAGGATCTCACATGCCACCGAGCAACTAGGCCTATGTGCCACAACTACTGAGCCTGCACTTCGGGGCCCGCGAGCCACAACTACTGAGCCCACATGCTACAACTTCTGAAGCCTGCTTACCTAGAGCCCATGCTCCGCAGCGAGCCAGGCCACCGCAATGAGAAGCCTGCACACTGCAACGAAGAGTAGCCCCGGCTCTCCGCAACTAGAGCGAGCCCGCACGTAGCAACAAAGACCCAATGCAGCCAAAAAAAACAAAAATACAGAGGATAGATTTGTGGTTGCCAAGGAGGAGGTGGGTGGGGGAGGGAAAGATTAGGAGTTTGGGATTAGCAGATGCAAACTATTACGTATAGGATAAGCAACAAGGTCCTACTGTATATCACAGGGAACTATATTCAGTACCCTGTAATAAACCATTATGGAAAAAAATATGAAAAAGAATATATATATGTATAACCGAGTCACTTTGCTGTACAGCAGAAATTAAACATAACACTGTAAATCAACTATACTTCAATAAAATCTAAAAAAAAAAAAAGAATTAATTGATAACATATTATGGGAAAAGGGGGGAGCCCTCTAACAGTTCACCATGACTTCACGGATGATTTAATATCACAAGTAACAGCAAAGGCTCAACTCCCTCACAGCTTCTTAACAACCACTACTCTGAAGTCCAGTGGAAATGACTCTAGTCTAATAATGGAAGCTTCACTCTCCAATAACATGGCAGAAGATCAGTTTACAGTATACCATATGGATTTTAATCCATAACTATAGGCCCATTATTATACACACATTTTTTAAAGCTTTCCAGATATGATCCTAAGTTTTCTGTTCAATGAAAAAAAGTGTATCTACCCTATACAGCTGTGGGGATTAGAGACAATGTTTACAAAGCTTCTAGCACAGAGAACTTGCAGGGTATGTGGCACAGGTACATGTTTTGAATATACTATGAAACTGCACGTTAAACATCTTTAAAAAGAATGAAAAAAGCAAGACTTGAGGTAAAGATCTAACATCACGTAGACCAAATTTAGTAACTAACATTCATTTTTTTAAATTAACGAATTTATTTATTTATTTATTTTTGGCTGCGTTGGGTCTTTGTTGCTGCACGCGGGGGCTACTCTTCGCTGCGGTGTGCGGGCTTATTGCGGTGGCTTCTCTTGTTGCGGAGCACGGGCTCTAGGTGCGCAGGCTTCAGTAGTTGTGGCACGCGGGCTCAGTAGTTGTGGCTCATGGGCTCTAAAGCACAGGCTCAGTAGTTGCGGCGCACAGGCTTAGTTGCTCTGCAGCATGTGGGATCTTCCCAGACCAGGGCTCGAACCCATGTCCCCTGCATTGGCAGATGGATTCTTAACCACTGCGCCACCAGGGAAGTCCATTAACTAACATTCTTTTTTTTTTTTTTTTAAGATGTTGGGGGTAGGAGTTTATTAATTAATTTATTTTATTTTTGCTGTGTTGGGTCTTCGTTTCTGTGCGAGGGCTTTCACTAGTTGGGGCAAGCGGGGGCCACTCTTCATCGCGGTGCGTGGGCCTCTCACTATCTCGGCCTCTCTTGTTGCGGAGCACAGGCTCCAGACATGCAGGCTCAGTAGTTGAGCTCACAGGCTTAGTTGCTCCGCAGCATGTGGGATCCTCCCAGACCAGGGCTCAAACCTGTGTCCCCTGTATTAGCAGGCAGATTCTCAACCACTGCGCCACAAGGGAAGCCCAACTGACATTTTTTTGTACACTGTTCTGTACAAAAACTTTCTTACATTGTAACAAAATCACCAAAGGTTCTAGTCAATATAGGAGCCAAATTAAAAACATAAATAAAGAAAACAGAACAAGTAATATTTACTGGCTGCCTACTACCACACACTAGGCATAATGCTAGAGGCATATCACAACAAATCTATAATATGGTTTTATTGATGAGGAAACTGAGGCTCTGACAACTATTTATACAGCTATTCAGTGGCAGAGCTGGGATTCAACAACAGGGTCTGAGTGATGGCAGACTATTTCCTTTCCACAATACCACACAAAATTCATAGAAAAGTATTGATAATTAAGAAATTCAGAAAGCATAAACAAAATAGGCAAGATAGTTGTTTTTGAAGCAAAGTAATTATTCTCACTTAAACATTCAGGGGACAACAAAAACACCAGTTTTAGATCACTGGAAAACTTAACTGAAAAATCTACATGCCAATTAGGCAAACAAACAAACAGAACAAGTCAAAAGCAACCATACCCCAATAAAAATTAAAAAAAAAAAAAAAGATTTAGGATCACATTTAAAAAACAAAAAAGTCGGATGTAGCAAAACATCTACCATCAAGTTGCTTAATAGGTATACAAAGATACAGAAGGTATAGAAAGATTTTTAGACTACAGAAACAGTAACTCATGTATTAAATTTCTTCATAATCTAAAATTTAAGATATTTCTTTTTCTATAAGAAAGAAAAAAATCGGGCTTCCCTGGTGGCGCAGTAGTTGAGAGTCCGCCTGCCGATGCAGGGGACACGGGTTCGTGCCCCGGTCCGGGAAGATCCCACATGCCGTGGAGCGGCTAGGCCCGTGAGCCATGGCCGCTGAGCCTTCGCGTCCGGAGCCTGTGCTCCACAATGGGAGAGGCCACAACAGTGACAGGCCTGCGTACCGCAAAAAAAAAAAAAAAAAAAATGTTCTCTTAAATTTATCCTTCTAGGTCCATTTCAGAAAAATCTGTTAAATTTCCCTATGCACTCCACCTCTGGATCAAAAACAGTTGGTTAGGATTTTGACTAGGATTGCATTAAATCATGGATTTGGAAAGAATCTGTATAATACTGAGTCTTCCTAATCAGAAACATGTTTAATCTTTCTACTTATTCAAGTCTCTTTATATTCTGATGTAAAATTAAGTTTCCTTAAAATAATTCCTATACTTTTGGGGTTTTTTTCTCTCTAAATACTTATGGGATTTCTTTTTTCCATTACAGTTTCTAAATAGGTATTGCTAGAATATTGAAAAATCACTAATTTTGGTATGCTTAGTTGGTAAACAACCATGTAACTTAATATTAGTTCAGATAGGTTTTCAGGTAATTTTCTTTAGATTTTTAGGTAGATCATTGTATCACCTGCGAATAATGATAATTCTTTCTTCTCTTTTCTAATGATCAAACCCCAACATGTAGTCTTTCTGGTCCTGACTACCCTTTATTCCAGGATGAAAGCCTCCCATCTTGCCAGCTTTCTACCTGTTGCTCCTGCTTGCTCTTGTCCTCAGAAGTGGAGCATATTTAGTAGGATATACTTAGCATCACTTCCATTTACAACCCAGGTAGTCTGTTCTTTCATGGGAGGAGAATTTAGGAATTGGCTCTCTGTACCTCCATCAGTTCAGTTCCTTTTATACTGTCACTAGTAGAAATGCCTCCAAATCTGAAAAGTCCAGTAGGATACAGTTTCATATTTGTTTGTATTAATTTTGGGTCAGCAATGTTTTCTTCTATTATTTCTCTGAACAATGTATCTGCTGCATCTCTTTCTCTCTGAAAGCCCTACAATTTGTACATTTTTTTCTCCCTACCTATCCTTCCCTTATCTTATTTTCTGATCATTTTCATTGCCCCATCTTTTGCCTTTGTAGTTTGGAAAACATTTCACAAGTTTGTCTTTCTGTAGTGTCTAATTTGTTATCTACTGCATCCATAGCAGATTTTAACTTGGTCACTATAGTTTTCATCCCTCAGAACCCTTTCAGGTTGCTCCCTTCTCACAACTGATATTCAGCTTTCACACCTTTTAATGACAATGTTTCTGAGAACAAAAACCTCACTAGATTGATAGGTGGGAGATCCAGCAACCAGAATGGAGGTTGGAAACGGTGGTGTTGGTAGCTGGGAACTTAGTGACTAGACCACTTATATGGACAGGCTCCTTTTAGGGAGGTACTAGAGACAAACTCTGGATCTATGAACACTGTTTACAAAGTATCAATACTTCTGGTCCAAGAGACCAGAGAGAAATTTAAGTGTTGTGCCTTGTAGGACCATTCTTATAGACTTGGCCCCTCCCAAATGAGGAGTTCTCTCTCAGGAAGGTTCTCCTCAGGTGTACTCCATCAATTACTTCTTTCATTCATCAACAATGCTGCTTAACAAAAATTATTCTGGGCTTTTTGGCATGTGAGTGGCATCAAGCTTTAGTTTCCAACACATATGCAGGTATTTCCCCATCCATCTATTCATCTATTGGTTTTTTCAATGGGAACTTAGAGTGTAAAGATTGGAAGGTGTGTTTTGTCTGCTATTTTGACCAACACTATTATCTGTATTCTTGCCACTATACAATAATATAATTTAATTAATCCATGCTTCTAGATAATATTTTCTGATTTCCATTTCACCAATTCAAAGGGACTTACCAACATGCCATCCCTCACACCCCAATCATCACACTTCAGGATACAAATGCCACACAAATAACACCCCTTCCTAAGGGGTCTTTTACCAGGTCAGGTACGATGATAACTGGTGAGATCCCAGAAAGCAAAGTAGAAAGAATTAACAGTGACCAAGGAGGGCTGCCATGAAAGACTGCATGATCAGATATAACTTCTCACAGATGAAGCAAAGAAGTCTCCTGAAAAAAGAGATAACCACACAGTACTGCATCCACTTGCCCTACAACCAAAGAGCTTCAGGAGCAGAGGGTCTGCTTCATCCACATCTGTATTTCAAAAACCATGCTTGACACAAAGAATCTAATCATGCACAGCTTGCTGAGCTAAACTCCACATGGCTGGTAGGCCAAGGTATTTGGTAATGAGGGCTCACCTTCACAGTCTCTCATCAAAAATCTCCCTTTATAGAGAAGTTTACTAGGAACAATGGCAGTTTTTCCACTCATGAGTCCCTTCTCAGTGGAGGACTGATAGCAACCTGTTTTGGTTTTATCTTATTCCTAGACAAATAAATTGGGAGCTTACAAATCATGCCCATAAAAGCAACTCCTCAGGCCAGTTAGGTGGCCACATTGCTTACATGGAAAATGGTCTGTGAGCCCTCATGCACAGCTCAAAGGAGTATAAACTGTCTAGTCTTTCTACAGAGCAATCTGGTAATACTTAGCAAACTTAATAATGGAAACCCAAAAACCCACCAATCCCACTCTTCAGTATATATCTCCATAAAATAAAACAAAGATTATTACTGTAGCATTGTTTACGGAACATAAACATCAGTAGGGGAGTATAAGTAAGATGGATACGTAGCATGCATGGATAAGAGTATGAACATAGAATACAACAGTCAGAAGTAAGGAACCAGAATTACATACAGCCACAGGATAAATCATTTAAATGCAGGGCTGAATTTTTTTAAAAAGAATAAAGTAAGATGTACAGTCAATGCCATTTATGAAAATTACAAACTATACACAGAAAACACTATGTATTTTCCAAAGATATAGAAAGATCTAAAGACGTATATTAGGGATTTCCCTGGTGGCGCAGTGGATAAGCCTCTACATTCCCAATGCAGGGGGCCTGGGTTCGATCCCTGGTCAGGGAACTAGATCCCACATGCATGCCACAACTAAGGAGGCTGCATGCCACAACTGAGGAGCTGGCAAGCCGCAATTAAGACCCAGAGCAACCAAATAAATATTTTAAAAAATAAAATAGGGCTTCCCTGGTGGCGCAGTGGTTGAGAGTCCACCTGCTGATGCAGCGGACACGGGTTCGTGTCCCGGTCCAGGAGGACCCCACATGCCACAGAGTGGCTGGGCCCGTGAGCCATGGCCGCTGAGCCTGTGTGTCCGGAGCCTGCACGTCTGGAGCCTGTGCTCCACAATGGGAGAGGCCACAACAGTGAGAGGCCTGCATACCGCAAAAAAAAAAATAAATAAATAAATAAAATAAAGATGTATACTAACTAGATTAGAGTGGGTGCTTATGGGAGGAAGCAAAATGAGTAGAAACAGGGAAATGAGTGGGATAAAAATAACAACAAAATAACCAATCAAGACATGGGTCTAGCCCTTGGGATGCCAAAAGTGAGAAGCATGACTCTTCTCCTAAAGTTTGGGAAATAGGTAGGGGAGAAAAGGAAATCCAAATAAACTCACCTGGGACAATATATTCGTAAGAGCTCTACTTAAACAAAAAACTGTTCTAAGTATGCTAAGACAAAATTAATATCATTTATTTTTAAAGGAGCCAGGAATATTTTACATATTTGAGAGAAAAATTCAGTAAATATTGATTTTTTTAAATCAAGAAAGTATGATCATTAAGATTATAATCCATAATCTAAAGCAACCATATGACCAAACTGACCAAACAGAGAATCTGATGATTTGTCTGAAATTAATAGGTCTATAACATCCTGAGATTAATCTGAGTACAACACCTGCCATATAAAGACCCTGAAGATAAAATCCCAAACAGGGGATACACTATAACCTGGCACAGAGAATCTACACAAACTCAATTTTTAATTTACACACTTGTCATAGAAATCATGTTACAAAATGTTTATACCACGGACCAATTCCTGTGAATGAAATAACATCTAAAACCATGGCATCATGTAGAAAATGAACTTTAGAAAATTAAGTAGGAAGAAAGTCACTGTTCAGTACCCCTTTATTAGTATAGCACTGATACAAACACAGTCTTAAACAGAAAGGGTGGGGAGAAAAAATCTGGAACACATTTCATCCTTGAAATGGACAAAGAGGAAGAAACTATTTTAGCATTTCACACAACACAGCTGAGCAGGAAGAGCAAGAACTTAAAAAATCACTTCCCTTGGCATATTGGTCTATTCTCATTAAATTACAACTGAATCTGCCAGTGATGCTTTACAATATAATAGGTTCTTCAGGATGTCGTTAGCAAAATAATCTGGATTGGATGTGCCATTACACAGCTTTCTGAAATCTATAATAAATGATCTGGGGGAAGAGGGAGGTCATTATTTTTCAAGTGTACAAAACAGTAGAAATTTCAAGCTTTTTTTGCTACTGAACCCAAACTATACACCAAAGGATGTAAAATGAGCAACAATAATCAAATCAACAAATGCACAACTAATACAACAGACAAAGGGAGTAGCCTTCTCTAAAGACTGCAATCCTGTGTGATGCAGATTTAATTTAGGTCACAGAAAATTCTACAAAGACCTGACAGCTTCTGCTTTGACTGGATGAAACTTGCTGCATACATCAGCATAAATAGTTAGCTTCAACCCTACCTACTACACCAAGCAAAATCAAGTAACCTTCCTAAAGCTGAGAGAGGAAGCTACAGCTTTACCTCCACCTTGAATTGTAGGGACCTTCTGATTTATCCTAGAAATGGTGCTCTCTTTCAGAAACTGATGATTATAGTAAAGAAAACCCACAGCTTAAAAAGAGCCCCCAGAAAGAAATCTATAAAAGGTAGGCTCTCCAACTAGAAGCACACTTTAAATAATTAAGTCTTTCTGGCTTCTGTTGAGTATCCTTAACAGGGTAGCTGTGGAACACCATATCACTGATCTAATGTCACTTGTGTTTGCATTCTAAAAACCTCCCACACACACACCAAAAAAAAAAAAAAAAAAATTCGTAAAACAAAAAATAGCTTTTTAGAATCACTTCAGTACACCTCTAAAAACCACATCCTATAATAAAGTTTAAATACAATGTTTGAGGGTTGAAAAATTTAATCCACAGGTCAGAACTAGTCTGTCTATACTAATATAGGAAACCAAGATAAAATACAACTGCTAATAAATTAATTATTTAACATTAAATTGCTCACTAATTAAAGAAACATTCTTTCCTACGGTAAAAAAAAAAAAAAAAAAATCCCCTAAATCGCAAAAACAATGCAGAGTTTGAAATAAGTTGCTGAAATAGGTGTAACATACACAATGTTGGGTTTTTAAAAAATATTTATTTACTTATTTGGTTGCACCAGGTCTTACTTGTGGCAGGCGGGCTCCTTAGTTGTGGCTCCAGGGCTCCTTAGTTGTGGCATGCAAACTCCTAGTTGCAGCACGCATGTGGGATCTAGTTCCCTCAACAGGGATCGAACCCAGGCCCACTGCGTTGGAAGCGTGGAGTCTTATTCACTGCACCACCAGGGAAATCTCCATAATGTTGTTAATGTGAAATTTTGAAACTTATAAAAGCACCATATAATATGATACACAAATATTTAGTAAACTATAAAAACATGGATAGGTTTGAAAAACAGCAAATTCATAAAACTGATTACTTCTGAGACAGGGAGAGGGATGAGACTGGGAGGGATGCACAGGGGTCTCAACTACCTTGATTTTATAATCTGTATATTTATAAGATAAACTGGTAATATATTTTTGGTAGGCACTTTATATATTGGTCAATATGTTAGTCTTAATATGGATCTGCATGCTTCAAATATCTTATAATTTTTAAAAAATGAAAACAAAACACACAAAATTAACTCAAAATAGATCACAAAGCTAAATGTAAAACACAAAACTAAAATTCTGGAAAATAACAGGAAAAAAATCTAAGTGACCTTGGGTTTGATGATGACTTTTTTTTTTTTTAAGATTTTTTGATGTGGACCATTTTTAAAGTCTTTATGCAATTTGTTACAATATTGCTTCTGCTTTATGTTTTGGTTTTTTGGCTGTGAGGCATGTGGGATCTTGTGGGATCTTACCTCCCTGACCAGGGATTAAACTTGCATCCCCTGCACTGGAAGGCGAAGTCCTAAGCACTGGACCACAAGGGAAGTCCCTAATGATGACTTTTTAGATACTACACCAAAAGCATGATCCAAGTAATAAAGAAACCTATAAGTTGGACTTCATTAAAATTAAAAACTTCTGTTCTGTGAAAGACATAGTTAATGAAAAGACAAGTAACGCACTGGGAGAAATATTAGCAAAAGTAAATCTGATAAAGGAGTGTTACCCAAAATATACAAAGAACTCAAACTCAACAATAAGAAAACAAAAACATGATTAAAAGTAGATGGGGGGGGGCTTCCCTGGTGGCACAGTGGTTGGGAATCTGCCTGCCAATGCAGGGAACACAGGTTCGAGCCCTGGTCTGGGAAGATCCCACATGCCACGGAGCAACTAGGACCGTGAGCCACAACTACTGAGCCTGCGCATCTGGAGCCCGTGCTCTGCAACACGAGAGGCCGCGATAGTGAGAGGCCCACGCACTGCGATGAAGAGTGGCCCCCGCTTGCCGCAACTAGAGAAAGCCCTCACACAGAAATGAAGACCCAACACAGCCAAAAATAAATAAATAAAGAGTGAAGTAAGTCAGAAAGAGAAAGACAAATACCGTATGCTAACACATATATATGGAATCTAAGAAAAAAAAATGTCATGAAGAACCTAGGGGTAAGATAGGAATAAAGACACAGACCTACTAGAGAATGGACTTGAAGATATGGGGAGGGGGAACGGTAAGCTGTGACAAAGTGATAGAGTGGCATGGACACATATACACTACCAAATGTAAAATAGATAGCTAGTGGGAAGCAGCCTCATAGCACAGGGAGATCAGCTCCATGCTTTGTGACCACCTAGAGGGGTGGGATAGGGAGGGTGGGAGGGAGGGAGACGCAAGAGGGAAGAGATATGGGAACATATGTATATGTATAACTGATTCACTTTGTTATAAAGCAGAAACTAACACACCATTGTAAAGCAATTATACTCCAATAAAGATGTTTAAAAAAATAAAAAATAAATAGATGAGCATTTAAAAAAAAAGTAGATGGGGGACTTCCCTGGTGGTGCAATGGATAAGAATCCGCCTGCCAATGCAGAGGACATGGGTTCGAGCCCTGGTCCGGGAAGATCCCACATGCCACAGAGCAACTAAGCCCGTGCACCACAACTACTGAGCCTGTGCTCTAGAGCTGGCGTGCCACAACTACTGAGCCCGCGTGCCACAACTAATGAAGCCCACATGCCCAGAGCCCGTGCTCCACAACAACAGAAGCCACCACAACGAGAAGCCCGTACACCGCAATGAAGAGTAGCCCCCGCTCACAGCAACCAGAGAAAGCCCGCGCACAGCAATGAAGACCCAACACAGCCAAAAATAAATAAATTTATTTATTTTTTAAAAAAAAGGATCAAGAGAAACCAATGCCATGTTTGCTAACATTGAGGCATATGTCAATATAAAACCCAGAACTGGCATACTGTTAATATAAAACCCATTTAAATCCATTTTTAAATGCATACATTGGTTATAGCACATAACAATGGTTATGATCTATCATGATCAAATGGAATCCATATTGAATGAATTAACAGTAGGGGAATAAAATGGAATGTAAATCAAGTTGCATTCTTTCCAAAACCTGCCCCTTTCCATAGAGTTAAGTGAAGGAGCAAGGACTCAAAAACTATGTCACAAACCAAAGCGTTGAGGGTCAAAAATTATATTTTATAGAACTGTCATTTTCCTCACCAACACCAATAAATAAGTTATTAAATCTACCCTTTTGGCAAAATAAAGTCATTTCAATAGAACTAAAAGTTCTACAGTTTCAATGTCAACTCTTCTAAAAATAAACGTTGCTGCCGTGCCTCATAATTCAAATTGCAGCAGCAGATCATTATTCTGTTTTATTCTTTTGACACATTTTAACTCATTTTATAAACCAAGAATTTGTTTCTGTTCTATAATTCTCGAAAAAAATGTTTATGGGAAGGCAATTTCATTTTGCTAGGTTGACAGTGACAGTCCCTTGGGGGAGAGACCAACTCAAGCAGGACTGAAGCAGCTGTTAGGAGCCAATTTTCCTACCTGTTAATTGCTTTTGTGACTAGGCTGCACCAGCTCAGACATCCACCTGGCAAGCAGTAGATAAATCGAAATAGTCATATCTCAGGAGTTTGAAAATTAGAAGGCTTTCCCCTTTCCTCTGAAAGAATTTAACTAGGGAACAGAACAGCAAAGGAAGAGAAAAACGTCAAAAGTACATAAACATTTATTGCAAAAACACTCATTGTACCTTCCTGATTACCAGAAAATAAAGAAATAAAGAAAAGAAAAAGCTTTAAAAAAAAGAATTTTATAAGTAGCCAATAGAAAAAGCATTCTTTTCGTCATTCAACAAATATTAACTGGAATGCCTACTATGGCAGACATTGTTCTAAGTGCTGGGGATACAGCATTAAACAAAACAGAATGTCTATGTCCCCAACAGAGGAGATAAACAAGAAATAAATAACTATCAGTTAGTCATTAGGTGCTAAGAAGAAAATAAAATATGGCCATTTGATAGTGTTGGAGAAGCACTAATTTATAGTGAGTTATCAAGGAAAACCTCTTTGAAGAAGGAACATTTAAAGCTGAGACTTAAAAATGACAAGAAGGATACAGCCAAGCAACAGTCTGGGGGAAAACAATTCCCACAGAGCTACAAGTAGTAGAAGTCCCTGAAGCTAGAATGACTTTACAGAACAGAAAAGAAGGTCTATGTGGCTGGAGTTTCATGAATAGGGTTAAGAATGACAGCAGATAAGGTCTCCTTCAAAATGCCACAGCCATTTCGAAGTCATCAGTTGGGAAGATAAAAATAAAACTGTGACCAATGAGCTATTCATGGGAACTTGCTTTTGGACTAGTAATGACCACCAGGAAACTGTCAATAGAAAAAAGGAGAAACATGAGTTAAGGAATGTCCCAAGGGCAGAGGTTTCTGAATCAGAAAGGATCAGCATCACAGTCTTAGCAGAACCAGTGTTTCAGTCACTCTAAGAGCAATAATGTTCTAAGTAAGATCAATATCTAAGGCTGGCATGTTAAAACACAGAAATCATAAATGAACTCTAGACGGAAATGAATATTTCTGGACATGCTTGTCCTAATCCCTGCCAGATCTACTTATTCCAGATAGTCCAGAGATAGATCTCTTTTTAAAATTTAAATATAAACAATGGATACCATAAAATAATACCTGCCTAGAACAGAAATTTTTGAAAAGTTTGCCATGGGTAATGCTTTTCCTAGAATCACAAATTAGGATTTAAAAAAAAAAAATTTAGTAAGTACTGGTAAGCATAAAATAAGTCTTTGAGTTTAAAAGCATCTATAACATTAAAGGATGCTATATTTTAAAAATAAAACACATCTATTAAAATAGAACTCATCTTATTTGAAGGACAAACTATATTTTCCAGCACTGAAAGATTCACGGATATACAGCACTGCTGCATAATGCCAACAAGATTTTTTGTAATGGTCTATAATGTAAAAATTCCCGAACCATGCTTACTGCTATTGAATAGACACATTTCTCTACAAAAGCATTTTGGTAAGGCTCTATTCATTTTGGGACAAAAGAATAGAAAAATAATGGAGATCAAAAGCTTGCTTTAGATGAGGTATGTGGCAATGTGTCTTCAAGCCACATGCTATTTTAAAAAAAAGAACACTGGCATCTAGAATCCTACCTCTAACACTAAATTGAACCTCAGTTTTCCTCATCAGTAAAATGAGGATAATACCAACTCCTTTCACAAGATTGAGAGGAAGATTAAATGAAACGTAATAGGTGAAGATTAATGGAATCCAGTCTTACACGGTAATCACAATATCCATTAACGGAATAGGGGCAAACACATGTTAAAAAAAGAGAGAAAAATAATAATAAATTATAGGTTATAAGCAATAAATACAATGTAAATAGTACTCCTCCCGTTGAATATACTACAGGCCAAACTCCTCTGTTTTACCTATGAAGAAATAAAAGCTCAGAGAGGTTAAGTGACCAGCCCAAAGTTAAAAAGCAGGCAGAAAAGGGGCTAAAATCTTGCTTAACTACTAAATGTGGCATACATTTTATAGAGGACTTTCACATACAAGATCCAGTTGATCTTCACTATGAGGTAGTTAATTTGACTCATGAGAAAACCCAAGGCACCAAAGTTAGCTGCCAGTTAGTGATGGAACCATGAGTAAAACCTGGGACACTGAATACTGCTTCTCTTAAGACAGAGACTGAAAGCCTTTCTTACTCATAACTTGACTAATACAAAAAACTATGCCTTAGCAAGCAATCACATTCTTGTACTCAATTAATAATTATGTTAAAGTCATACTACAAAGACATAGATGTTTCCATTCTGTATTTAATAGAATCAATCAGCTTCTTAACATAAAAATGCTCAAATCAAAGACAAGTTTTTTGACATATTTCCCAAACTAAAACCTCAGTAGATACTGGTTTAGTGCACGGCAGCAAGAATTATTTTTATTCTGTTTGTTCATAGATTATTTAAACAGGACAGCTGGGTTAGTGAGTTGCTGAATATTTTATCATATCAAGCAGTACGTTGTTTCTATCACTGATGACCCCAATATTCACATTCTTAAAAATTACTTAATCCTTTAAATTGCCCTTTCTTTCATGTAAGATTCTGTAGTTAACCCGTAGATCAATCAGTTCTTGTACTTAAGATGATTCACTTTCATAAAATAATTATGCTACAAATACTGCATTATTATGCAGCTGAAGGGACAGGCTGGGACACTGATTAAAAGGACTCAAGTAGAGATAAGCCAATTGAAAAATACAGCATCTAAATAATAGTTACATTTACAGTACATTTTTCTGAATATCATTAAAAATATATATACATCTGCTTGATATTCCAAATTCTTGCTTTAAAAGGGATCAAGCTTTGAAGGAAGATTTCTAGGTTTAACAAGAGAACATGGCACAGCAATGTAGGAGGTCAGAGCTCAGCTACCATGAAGGTTTTCAGACCGTTTGTGCAAATAAGAGTGTGTTCCCTGAGTTCCAAACAGGTCTCTGCTCAAAACCACGTTCAAAGATGTGAAAATGGAGGGCCAAATGCATAAAAGTAATTTCTGAGTTTTGCAACTAATAATGGCAACATTATTTTTGGGTGAGTGAGAGAAAAGAACCATTACATTAACACACAAATGAGCAGCAATCACTCACACTAGCTTCCTACGTAAGAGAAGAATAAATATATAACTGGGGTGGGGATCAAGCACTTGAAATAGTTATGGCCAGAGATTACCATCAAAGTAACTGCTTAGCTCAGTTCATAAGACTTCACTTGGACTCATCAAGGATTGTCATCCAAAAGGCACAGCCTGAATGTACTAAGCTTTCTGGTGAATTGAGATTGTGCATACACCTTAAGGTACGTTGCTTGCCTGTCTTCTGAGCATTTTTAAAACTATATTTGATAATAATGCAATTTTGAATCCCTTTTACCTAGTGTTAATTTTATAGTATACTTTTTAGGTAGACAAAACACTCAGTAAATGTGTTAGCGATTCAATTGATAAAACAAGGCCCAGCTTGTGAAAAAGCAACACTACAGGTAACACTTGATCCTCACAGCTTCCTCAGCCATAGCTCTAAAAAAGCCACACAATTCAGAATGATCATGCTGAAGCATCTTATGAATTAATACAGATAAATTCTGTATTAATCCATTTTGTTCTGTATTAAAATTATCTAAAATTGATCATTTGAAATTCACTGTTATGTAGCATAATCAATAATTGAAATACTCCATTCCTCAATCACCTTGGTTATGCAGGAGTTTTCTGCAAACATAGTTCTCTAGAGAAATTCACATTTAAAGTGTTCCACTAATTACAGTCTTCATTCAACACACATTTATTAAGCACTTATTGTGTACCACGCACTATCAGTACAAGAAACAGCATGCTGAATCAAATTAGCCCTTGCCTTTGGAGGCAGAGGGCATGGCTTACAGAAAGGCAAATATTACAAAATGTAACAAGTGCTATAAAAAATGTGCACTAATCACTGAGCATTAAACGATTAGTAGGAGTTTGGTAAATATACTAGAGATTGCTCATGAGGAGAGGGGAGCAGGACAGACCTACAGCCTGTGCAAAGTTGTATAGGTAGAAAAGAGTACTTATTTGGCAGGGCAACAACAGAGCTCAATAATAGCAAAAGTAAGCAATGACCAGAACAGGGCACAAAGGATCTTCAAAAAGCCACGTCAGGAGTTTAGCCTTTATCTCAACGAAAATGTGAAGCACTAAAAAGTTTCAAGCAGGGATGTGATAATGATTTTGGTTTAGAGAAATCCTTCTGGCTATACAACAGAAGGAAGGAATAAACTTGGAGGCAACTAAATCTAGTAGATTTATTAAAAGACTATTAAAATCACTACTACCCTTAGATCAAGGCAACAGGATCTGGCCTTCCTGTGGCCACACCTCTCTCCATGTAATAAGCAGAGAAAAGGGCCAAGAGGAAGTGTCACTTTACTTGGTCTCACCCCAAGAGACCACTTTCCACCAACCTGGAATCCCAGAACTCCTAGCCTAAATGGCAGAGCCCATTTCCAGGAAAGGTCCTCATGCAGGTATGTGCAACCCTAGGCCTGAAAGGTAGCCAAAGGGCAGTTGCTGAGGGAAGATAGGGGCTGTGGAGAAAGCTTAGACATTTTACCACAATTTTAAATATATATATATGTATGTATATATATAATATTTGTAATATTGTATATATTATAAATAAACATTTAAGAAATATTTTATTGCGGTAAAATATATTTTATAATATATAAGTTTATATATACATAAGTATATATAATATATACAATATTACAATATTGCATATATTTTATGCAATATTGAAAATTAGCAATTTCATACCATACTCATGTATAAATGAATATTTGTGCCTAGAAACCTAACTTTTTTAATGATATATAGTCCTGATCTGAAATTTTTAATTTTTTAACTTTTTGAGAATTTCTGAAGAATTCTCTGACAGAAAATATTTCCCCTATAAAACAGACATACTAAAGTCAGGATCAACATACTAGAAAGTCAAAGCAATTTGAAGACAGATAAGCCAACCAGGTGTTGATAACAGGCTGGTGAAACAAAAAAGAAAAATCATTTAGTGAAGGATCAATGTGTGGCTAAAGGCAGATATTTGTTATACACAAATGAGCTACTGTATTGCACAGCTCTTCTCATGAGTGTACAGAGATGCATTACCCTCACATTAAATAAAGACTCTGAGCAAAACACTGTGGCAAGCATCTGTTGGTTAATGACAAAGAAAACCATAGACCCTTTGAAGTCAATTTCCATCCAGCTGTAAGCATGGAAGCAGCAAACACACATACTGCTTTTCAATATCAATCCCAAATAACCATGAAAAAGAAGCTCCTCGGCTTTCAAAGGCATTACAAGTATTAATTACATATGCTAAACAATACATTTAGAAAAAGTTAACTCTAAATAAGCAGATATCGAAATATATAACTGCATTTTATTCTCATTCCACCTTTCTTTGTCTCCATATCCATAGTAAGGAGAACTGGCCTACAGAAGGCACTAAACAAAACTGTAAACTAGGCAAAGTTTGTCTTCTGCATCCAATCACTTACATTATCAGTTACTTTTTTCTGTCTTTATTTCACTACCTTTTCCTGCCTACCCTAATCCCAAAATTCTTTTATTTTCCAGGACCTCTGCTGTAACGTTCTCTGAGGCCCGCCTTGGCCTCCCTCGCTCCTGTGTTGAATTTATTTATCTATATTTTTCTCAATGCATGTGACCTGATAAAAGAACAGCACCTGCAAACATCCATAACTCCCTTCCTTTTGCCTCTCCTTCCATCCAGGACTAATGCTTTCACCTAAGCTCAAGACCACACTCTCTCTTGCCTTCTCAGAAACCTTTGAAATACCCTTTATCTTACCAATGTATTCAACTTTCTCTCTTCACTAGTATCTTTCCTTCATTACATAAACACATTTAAGTCTCTACCTAAAAAAACAACAAAACCTTTAGCTTAAAAGGCAAATAAATCCTACTATATAGAACTTACCCTATGGTGTCCTCCCTTTCGTCTCTGCCCTCATGCAAATTCCCTCTCCAGTCCACAGCAATATGACTTCTGCTAACACCATTATATTAATCCAAGAGTTCTTAACCTAGGGCAGTAGGGTCTGTGGATAGAATTCAGAAGATCCATGAACTTAGATGGCAAAATAAATTATTTCTTTATTTTCTCCAAACCTCTAAAATTACTAATATATATACTGTACTTACAAATTTACTAAATTACTATTGGCCTGCCACTATATCTTGTTGTGTAGTATGTTAATTAAGCACATATTACTTTATCACAATTTGTTTGGTAATGATATTTTAGTATAATTGCTTTCCTTTGTAATCCTATGTATTTTATTTCATCCATCTGGGGCAAACTGTATTTTCCGAATATGCTGCAAAAATATCTCCCATTCCACATGCTCTTCTATGATGTCAATTTGCCACTTCCCCATAAAGAGGTAGAGCCTAATTCCCTTCTCCTTAAATCCAGAGTGGCACTTAACTTGCTAGTAACCAAGAGAGTGTGGTGGAAGTGACACTGAGTGACTTCTAATGCTGGTTAAGGAAAAGTCATGCAGGTTCTGGGACTAGGTTTGGGGTGATTTGTTAAACAGCGATTAACCAGCGATTACCAGAACAAAATTCAGTACCTGGAACTAGAGTACTAACATAACAAAAACATGTGATACTGGCTTTGGGATTGGGTGGTAGACACAAGGTGGAAGGGCCCTAAGAATCTCATTAGCAAAAGCTTGATGAGCCTTGGGAAGGTTACTGGAGAAGCCTTAAAGGAGTGAGTAAAATGCTCTCAGAAGCTGGAGGAAAGAAGACCCTTGTTAAAAAGCGGCAGAAAATTTAGTAAAACTGTTGCCTGTGCTAAGTTAAAAAGCAGAAAATGTTGATAATGAACTGTTACTTCTAGCTAAGGTAATTCCCAAGCAGAAGGTCCAAAGTGTCAACTGATTTCTTTTATATGTATAGTATTGTAGAAGGTACAGATAGAGAGATGAGTTAAAGAAAGTATTCTGTTTTCAAGCAAAATTTAAGGAAATATAAAGGAACCAGCAATTGCTGGGTTCAAAAGTAAAACTATTTTCATCTACAATCTCTCGCAGCAGAGAATGCTCAAAGTAAGAAAAGGTCTGAAGACAAAGATCAAATAGAGGGTGCTGAAAGGAAAATCTGGTCTCCAGGAAGAGAGGAAGCCAACGGTGTTACTGAAAAATCCTTTATTAACACCCGGTTTCTCCTTGATCTCCTTCCCAGTGCCTTTTTCTGTACTTGTCCACTAAAACTAGATGTGCTCAAGGCTTTTGTACTCAAATCCTGAGCAATTTCTTCTTCAACCACTCCTGAAAATCTATTAACCCAAAAATCTCTCCCTCAAGCCCCCACCTCTCTCCAAGAATTATACACAGATCTGCACATCTCCACTTGAATATCTCAGAGAAATCTCAAACTAAATTATTTCAAAACCCTATCCATCCCTACTCCACAAGTTATTTCTACACATGAACATGCATTGGGAATAAATAGCACTACCATCCATTTAATTGCACAATGTAGGAGTCATCCCTGATTTCTTCCTCTCCTTCTCCCTGCCCCCATCCTCCCCCAACCAACAGTTAATAATATCAGTCATCAAGTTCTATAGATTCTACCTGCTAAACCTCTCTGGAGTCTACCCCCTCTTCAGTTACATCCTGTCTGGACTACCTTCCAAGCAGTCTCTCTGTTCCAATATATATTTCATACTATTCTCAAAATCACCTTCTTAAAACAAAATATTAAACATGTTAACCTCCTGCTTAAGACCCTTCAGAGATCCCTATCAAACCCTTTTGACAGGGCTTCCCTGGTGGCACAGTGGTGGAGGGTCCGCCTGCCGATGCAGGCCACACGGGTTCATGCCCCAGTCCGGGAAGATCCCACATGCCGCGGAGCAGCTAGGCACGTGAGTCATGGCCGCTGAGCCTGCACGTCCAGAGTCTGTGTCCGCAACGGGAGAGGCCACAATAGTGAGAGGCCCGCGTACCGCCAAAAAAAAATAACCTTTTGACATAGCTTACAAGTAAGTACTTTTCAATCCAGCCTTCCCCTACAAACCACCCCACATACCATTTATTCTAACTACGCCAAAATAAGGACCCAACATGATTATGAGTACATACTTTTCCCCCTAGGAAGCAACTCCTGTTATGAATCCTAAATACTTTGCTATGTATTTACTGCTTCAACAATTATAGAGCACCTACTCTGTGGCAAATCTGGCAGGACCTATGCCAGAGCTAGGAATACAAAAATAAATGAGAAACAGGTCCTGGCCTCTCCCCTGGAAGCGCACAGAAAGAAGGAAAATAAGTACAACACATGGATTTATAATGGAAGATAGCATGATGTGGTGGATTGACTATTTGAGGGGGGCAGAGAGGTAGAGCAGAGAGTAAGAAAAACAACAGGATAAATATAGTACTTTCTCCTGGAGCACCAAGTCTCTTTGATGTAGAAACTTAAAACATTTTAATATTAATATACTCATTATAAGCAGAATACAAATTACATGAAAGATGCAATAAAATACTTTAAAATTCATGGGCCATTTTGGGTAAGAATGACTATCCAGAGTTAGAATTTAAAGTAATATGACTAAGCAGAAAGACAGCCAGGTTAAGTCAGAGACCCTCTTAGAATTGAGCAACTCACACCACCTAAAGGCTGGCTTTTTGGCTCCAAAAAGCCAAGACTGGCTGGGTGAAAATTCAGTGAAATACCACTGGATGGTCAAAAAGATTCTGTAGGACTCTTTGTTACAGCCAGCCTACACCTCTACACAGCCTCTATAGAGGGCTTCAGACATGGCAAGAAGGCTTACAGGTGACTGAGGAATCTTCAACTTACTCACTTGGCTCGGTCAGATTAAAGTTACCTGTAATTATACAAAGGAAGTCTAAGAAGACCAGGAAAAATTATACACTGGCTCCAACTCCTACAGAGATGAAGAGTTAGCAAAACTGCTGATGCCCTTTCAGAAGATCAGCCCTTGGGGAAGTTACACAGGAAAAATGGAGAGACCTATGAGAAACACCTGCGGTGACAAGGACCCATTTTGAACTGGTATGTGTGGAATGGTGGCTTTGGCCTGAGGCAAGAGGCAGCCCACCAAAGCCATGGGATAACAAAACAGAAAAAGAACTACTGAAGTTCTGTTTTTGCTTTTCTTGTGTCCCAGCAACTATGTGCACACGACGTGGTCCCATTTATGGGACAACCTCTGGTCTCTGGTCCTCAGGAAAATAGGAGCTGAGAAAAATAGCTGGATTCACACTAACCTCCCTTGGCTGCTTCTTCACATCACCCTCTGCTCCTACACAAACCTCTTCCTCAAGAGAAACAGTAAAGAAGTGACCTGAGATTATATTGTATGGGGTTAGGAGTGACTGACTGACTCAAGCTCTCTGAGGCCTGGGGCTCTCTAACTCCTACCCTGATATCACTGAGACATAAACCTGATCCTCCCCCACAGAAGCACTGTCTGACAGAGTAAAATATCAAGTACCAAAGAGTAAGTGTAAAACAAGATGTTTTAGTCTTTTCGAGCTACCATTACAAAATACCATAGACAAGATAGCTTAAACAACAGAAATACTTCCTCACAGTTCTGGAGGCTGGAGGTCTGCAATTAGGGTGCCAGCACGGTCAGGTTCTGGTGAGAGCTCCCTTTTTGGCTTGCAGATGGCCACCTTCTGGCTGTGTCCACATAGAAGACATAAAGGAACAGCAAGCTCTCTGGTTATCTATTCTTATAAAAGCACTAACCTCACTGAACCAGGGCCCCACCTTCATGACCTCATCTAACCCTAATTATCTCCCAAAGGCCCCACCTCCAAATACCACACATTGGACGTTAGAGCTTCAACATACGAATTTGGGGTAGGGGGAATGACATACAGTCAGTCCATAACATCTATTTATTTTTAAAAAGGTGAAATTTGATCCTAACATTGTACCATACGAAAAATCAACACCAGATGGATCAAAGACTTAAACATCGAAAACAACTTTAAAAAACTTAGTGGAAAAGATGACTATCTTTTGACCACAGGGTAAGGAAAATTTTCTTAAATAAGAAAAATTTGACTATACTAAGAACCACTGTTCATCAAAAAATACCTTCAAGAAAGTAAAAATACAAGTTATAAACTAGCAAAAGGTGTTCACAATACACACAACTTGTAATGCACTATTATCAATAACATATAAAGGAGTAACACACACATACACACACAATCAGAACATGGCCAGAAAAATGGGCAAGAGACAATGAAGAGGCATTTCACAGCAGAATGCAACATATAACCAACACATGTACGAAAAACTGTTCATCACTGGGGATCACAGATTTTCAAAGCAAGACCCTGTGTCACGAAAAACCATGGAAAGCTTTGTAATGGACCAAAAAACAAAGAAACAAACAAATAAAAATCAGTCAATCTTCTTTCAAGTTCACACATACATCACCTCCATCTTTCATTGCCTTTGAGCAATTTTTCAATTTGATGAAATGTAGAAAATTGATGATAATGTGAATTATTCTTGTGTACAACAGAGCAAATTACTTGTGTCCAGTGGATTACAATTGGTAATTGCACAGGAGATATACGAATTTTTGCATTTATTTGAAAATTTTATTTCAGCATCCCTTTACTACACATAAATGAGTAGCTCTTCAAATTTCCCTTTGAACTGATTTTAACATCTTACCAGTTTCCTCAATAGTGAGTTAAATAAAATACTTGACAAGTGACAATTTTATATCTGTATGAGAGTCACAATTATATCTCCTTTTAAAAATCCTTTATGACCACAATTAAAATTCAACATCATCCACTATGATTTAAAAAAAAACAAAAAACAAAAAACCTTACAGCAATAGAGGAATACAGGAATAGAGGATATAGGAATACAGGAATAGAAAGGGTTACTCAACCCAAGGATAACACCTTCATGGTGAAAGACTGAAAACTTTCTCCCCCAAATCAGGAACAATCCAAGGATGTCTGCTCTCACCACTTGCATTCAAAATTGTACTAGAGGTTCTAGTTAGTAAATAAGGCAAGGGAAAAATGATAGGATGATAGAAAGAATTTAAAAAATAAATGATAGGAAGAAGTAAAACTGTCTTTACTTACAAACATATCAGTTACATAGTAAAGCCTAGAAAATCTTAAGAAAAAAAAGGCTACTAAAACTTACAAAGGCCAATATACAAAATTAAATGATATACTAGTAATGAACAACTGGAAATGAAACACTTTTAAAATGCCATTACAATAGCATTAAAAAATCAAAGTAGAAGACTTGTACACTGAAAACTAAAAAAAATACATAGCTCTTGAGAAATTAAAGATGATCTAAATAAGTGGAGTGAGATATCATGTTTATAAAGTGTTAAGATGCCTATTCACTCCAAATTGACCTGTGGAGTAAGTACAGTGTGAAGCAAAATCTACAAACGTTTTTTCAGAAAATGAAAAGCTAATCCTAAAACCTAAGTGGTAAAGTGGATTTTAATATTTAAATGAAAATACAAGGAGCCTAGAAGAGCCAAAACAAATCTTTAAGAAAAACAAAATTAGAGAACTTACGCTATCTGACTTCCAAACTTATAAAGCTACTGTAATCAAGATAGTATGGTATCAGCAAAAAGAAGAAAAATACATCAATGGAACAGAAGACAGAACCCAGACACACACATACAAAGTCAACTGACTTTTTTTTTTTTTTTTGGCTGCATTGGATCTTTGTTGCTGCACGCACGCTTTCTCTAATTGCGGTGAGCAGGAGTCACTCTTTGTTGAGGTGTGCGGGCTTCTCACTGTGGTGGCTTATCTTGCTACGGAGCATGGGCTCTAGGCACACGGGCTTCAGTAGTTGTGGCACACTGGCTCAGTAGTTGTGGCTCGTGGGCTCTAGAGCGCAGGCTCAGTAGTTGTGGCGCACAGGCTTAGTTGCTCTGCGGCATGTGGGATCTTCCCGGACCAGAGCTCGAATCCACGTCCCCTGCATTGGCAGGCGGATTCTTAACCACTGTGCCACCAGGGAAGTCCCTGTCAACTGATTTTTGACAAAGTCATCAAAGCAATTCAATGAGGCAAAGAAAGTCTTTTCAACAAATGGTACTGGGAAAACTGGTTATCCACATGCAAAAGTTGAACCCTCACCAGCACCATATACAAAAGTTAACTCAAAATGGATCAAATACTTAAATGTAAGACCTAAAACAAATACCTAAATGTAAGACCTTTCTCTTAGAAGAAAACATATGGCAAAAGTTTCAGAGCATTGGATTTGGCAATGATTTCTTGGATTTAACACCAAAGGCATAGATAACAAAAGACAAAACAGACAAATTGGACTTCGTGAAAATTTTTGTTTTGTGCATCCAAAGACACTATTCATGGAGTAAAAAGGCAAGCCACAGAATGGGAGAAAATATTTGCAAGTCATATATATGATAAGGGATTAATATCAAAAATATATAGAGAACTCCTAAAACTCAACAACAACAACAAAAATAACCCTATTCAAAAATGGGCAAAGGACTTGAATAGACATTTCCCCAAGAAGATATATGAATGGCCAATAAGCACAGGAAAAGATGCTCAACATCACTAATCATTAGGGAAATGCAAATCAAAACTACATCTCACACCCACTAGTATGGCTACTATGAAAAAAATAGTAAACAAGTTTTGGCAAAATGTGGAGAAACTGGAACTCTTGTGCACTGTTCAGGGGAATTTTAAATGGTACTTCTGCTGTGGAAAGCAATATGGTGATTCCTCAAAAATGAGAACAGAATTACCAAATGATCCAGCAAATCCACTTCTGGGTATAAACCCAAAAGAACTGAAAGCAGGATCATGAAGAGATATTGGTACACCCAAGTTCACAGGAGCATTTTTCATAATAGCTAAAACATAGAAGCAACCCAAGTATCCATCAACAGATGAATAGATAAGCAAAATATGGTATATACATATAATGGAATATTATTCAGCTTTACAAAGAAAGGGAAAATATACTACAACACAGATGAACCTTGAGGACATTATGCTAAGTGAAATAAGCCAGTCACTAAAAGACAAATACTGTATGATTCCACTTACATGAGGTACTTAGAGTAGTCAAAGTCATAAAGACAGAAAGCATTATTGTGGTTGCCTGGGACTGGGGGGAGGGGAAAATGGGGGTTTGTTTCACAAGATGAAAGGAGTTATGGGGATAGATGGTGGTGATCGTTGCACAACGTGAAAGCATTTAATACCACTGAACTGTACACTTAAATATGGTTAAAATGATAAATTTTTTGTTACGTATATTTGACCACAAATTTTTTAAAAGACATATTAAGAAAGAGAGCGAGAATGGGAGAAAAGAAGTTTGTGATGGTGAGAAAAGATGATTTTTTTTTAAAAAAATTGATAGAAATCAGAATAGTGGTTCACTCTGGTGAGGGAAAAGAACGTCAAGGAAGGAGCCTGAGGAAACTGAAGGGGTAATAAAAATGTTCTAAATTTTTATAGGAGATTGGATTATATAGGTATATGCACATGTCAAAACTCACTGAACTGTATATTTAAGATCTGTGCATTTTATTGTAAAGTTGAAAATTATATCTCGCTTTTAAAGTTTTTTTAAAGATCACAACTAGATACTATTTTAGATCATTCAACTAGCAAATTTTTAAAGTCTGAAAACACCAAGTACTGGAAAGACTGTAAAACAACAGGATCTCTTTCTTATACACTGATGGTATGGTAGAAGGATAAAATGGGGCAATCACTCTAGAAATAAACTTTGGATTATCTTTTTAAGTTTAATATTTACTACTGATACTGTATGACCCAGCAATTCCATTCATAGTTCCATACCCAGGAGAATCTCTTGCACATGAACTATAAGAGTCATGTATAGGAATGTTTCTTGGATCAGTGTTAAAAATAGCAAACACCTGAAGACAGAATTTTTTATCACTCAAACCCAGAAATAAATTGAGCGTGATAACTAAGGGTATCAGTTTCAAATATTGAAGATGTCTTTATGTTTTAAAGACAACTCAGTTTTAGTATGTATATATTATCAGTTTGTTCAAGGTGTGTGTGTACAGAACAAATCCAAAATTAAGGCACAGAATTAAGGTACTATAATGAATTTTTATTTTTAAAGGTAGAATTTATTCATTCAACATGGCTTTTATGAGAGTAAAGATTGGAACTTATCTAAATGCTGGTTACATCATCTATACTATATTCATACACAAAATATCCTGCAGCTGTAAACATGAATGAAGTAGATCTAAATATACAGAAAGATCTCCAAGTTATGAAAGGAAGCTGAAAAAGGAAGAAGTAGAACAGTACATTCTCATGGATTAAAATAAATTCCAATATAGATATTTTAAAATTTATATTTATATTTGCAAAAATAATTTGAAAGCTAATAAACTGCTAATGGAACTTTCTTCTGAAAATAAGGACAGGGGATCTAAGGTGAAAGGAAGATTTACTTTTCACTGTAAATCCTTTGGTACCATCTGTATTTCTGACCACATACCTGCTTTTTCAATTTACATGGAGGGAAGGGAGAAAGAGGCTCTCAGACTTCGATGTTTCTGGCAAGCAACCTCTCCCATGCCTCACAGCAGATATGCCAAACCTTCACCACTCCCTTCAAACTCCATATCTCACCCCTGTTGCCTCCCTCCAGAACATCGCCAACCACAACATCACCAAGTCAAGGACCTTGTTTTCCACTTCAGAGAAAAAGGGAACTGCCTATATTTCCTAATTCATTCCCATAAATTTATCTCTGGCTACATCCATGGACATATCCTTCCCTCAGAAGAAACAGGCCACTTCAGGCAAATATGTATTCCAGATGCAATCTTTCACCTCTGCAGGGGAGCCTATTCTCTGTGTCATTCCTCTCTCCACTTCCACAAGCTTGCTCGTAACTGGTCCCTTCTCCCACCAGCTCTGTACATACACATGCTCAAAAGTCTCTCCTATATTAAAAATATTTTATGTTCTCCTCTATGTAGCACCCTAAACTCATTCTTCCCCTTCACAGTTAAACCTCTCACAACAGTAGTCCTTAATCCCTGACAGTCTCTTCTTCATTTCCCATTCACTGCTTAACCTACCAGAATCTTGTTTCCGTCCCCACCACTAAAAAAACAAAAACAAAAACAAAAACCACTCTTGTTACTCTTGCTAAAATCACTAAAAGACTAAACCAATAGTCATTTTGTGAACCTTACTTTACTTGATCTCTCTGCAGTATCTGACACTGCTGACTTCTGCCACTCTTTTTTTTTTAAATAAATTTTTATTTATTTATTTTTGGCTGTGTTGCTGCACGCGGGCTTTCTCTAGTTGCGGCAAGCGGGAGCTACTCTTCGTTGTGGTGCGCAGCCTTCTCATTGTGGTGGCTTCTCTTGTTGCAGAGCATGGGCTCTAGGTGCACGGTCTTCAGTAGCTGTGGCTTGCAGGCTCTAGAACTCAGGCTCAGTAGTTGTGGCACACAGGCTTAGCTGCTCTGCGGCATGTGGGATCCTGCCGGAGGGCTCAAGCCTGTGTCCCCTGCATTGGCAGGCAGATTCTTAACCACTGAGCCACCAGGGAAGTTCCTGACACTCTTCTTGAAACCCTCTAATCCCCTGGCTTCTGTGACACATCTCTCTTCTATCTGTACGATATGCATTGGAGATTCAAAGATGTATACGACAAAGTCCCTGACTTCAAGGAGCACAGATTCTAAAATGAGAGAAATATATGCAAACGATCACAACACAGTGAAACAGTACTATGACAGTTATAGGTACAAAGTGCTGCAGTAGCTGCATGATGCAGAAAGAGAGGGAGCATGCATTCTAAGAGGCAGCAACTAGAATGTATAAAGTCACACATATAAATCAGCATGGTATGTACAGGGAATTTAATTGATAATCGTTCAGCATACAAGTTCTGAAATCTGATTCTACTATTTACCAGCTCAATGACATAAAATAACAATCTCTATTTCAAAGGACTACTATGAAAATTAAATTAAATAGGGTCTTAGCATAGGGTCTGGCATATATTGAAAGGTCTCAATACATGTTAACTTTTTCATGACAAAAACACTGAACAAACTAGGAATAAAAGGGAACTTCCTCAACCTGATAAAGGGCAGTTAGGAAAAACCCACAGGTAACATCATACTTAATGCTAAAAGACTGAATTCTTTCCCCCTAAGATCAGGAACAAGATGAGGATGACTGCTCTCACCACTTCTATTTAACACTGTGCTGAAGGTTTTAGTCAGGGCAATTAGGTAATAAAAAGACATAAAAGGCATCCAGATTGGAAAGGAAGAAATAAAACTATCACTATTTGCAGATGACAAGATATTAAATGTAAAAAAATTCTAAGTAATAACTACTAGAACTAATAGTTGAACTAAGAGTTCAGCAAGGGTGCACGATTTAAAAATCAATTACATTTCTATACTCCAGCAATGAACAATCCAAAAACAAAAGTAAAGAAACTATGCCATTCACAATACTATGAAAAAGAGTAAAGGACTTAAGAATAAATTTGACAAAAAAAGCACAACACATACATTGAAAATTATATAACATCATTGAAAGAAATTAAAGAACACCTAAATAAATGAAGAGACCTCCAATGTTCATGGATTGGAAGGCTTACTATTGTAAAGTTTCCAAACTGATTTACAGATTCATAATACAGATCAACACAGTCTCTATCAAAATCCCAGACGGATCTTTTTATGTAGAACTTGACAAGCTGATCCTAAAATTCATATGAAAATGCAAGGGGGGACTTCCCTGGTGGTCCAGTGGTTAAGAATCCATCTTGCAATGCACAGACACCCGTTCAATCCCTGGTCTGGGAACTAAGATCCCACATGCCGTGGGGCAACTAAGCCTGCACGCCACAACTACAGAGCCCACGCGCTCTGGAGACTGTGCACCACAACTAGAGAGAAGCCCACATGTGCACTGCAATGAAGAGCCCGCGTGCCACAACTAAGACCTGACACAGCCATAAAATAAATAAATAAATATTTTAAAAAAAGAAAAGAAAGAAAGAAAATGCAAGCACCAGAAGAGTCAAAACAACCTTGAATAAGAACAAACTTGGAGAATTCACACTTCGTGATTTCAAAACTTCCTACAAAACTACAGTAATCAGACAATGTGATACTAGCACAAGGAAAGATGTATAAATCAATGGAATCGAATTAAAAGTCCAGAAATAAATCCTTACATTTATGGTCAACTGATATTCTTTAAGGGTGCCAAGATAATCCAATGGCCTAGGACAACTAGATATCTGAATGCAAAAGAATGAAGCTGAGCCTCTACTTCACTCCATACATAAAAATTAACTCAAAATGAATCATAGACCTAAATTTGAGAGCTAAAACAATAAAACTTACATTTAGAAGAAAATATGAATAAATCTCCATCACGTTGGATTAGGCAATGGTTTCTTAGATAAAACACCAAAATCATAAGCAACAAAAGAAACATAGATAAAATTAAAAACTTTTGTGCTTTAAAGAATAATATTGAGAAAGTGAAAAGACAACTCACAGAATGGGAGAAAATATTTGCAAATCATATATTTCATAAGTGACTTGTATCCAGAATATATAAAGCACTCTTACAATAAAAGGATAACCTAATTTTTAAATGGGCAAAGGATTTGAATAGACATTTCTCAAAGTAAGATATACAAATGGCCATTAAGCGCATGAAAAGGTATTCAACATCATTAGCCACTAGGGAAATACAAATCAAAAGCACAATGAGGGCTTCCCTGGTGGCACAGTGGTTGAGAGTCCACCTGCCGATGCAGGGGACACGGGTTCGTGCCCCGGTCCTGGAAGATCCCACATGTGGCAGAGCGGCTGGGCCCATGAGCCATGGCCGCTAAGCCTGCGCGTCCGGAGCCCGTGCTCCGCAACGGGAGAGGCCACAACAGTGAGAGGCCCGCGTACGGCAAAAAAAAAAAAAAAAAAAAAGCACAATGAGACCACTTTACATCCATTAGAATGGCTGTAATTTAAAAAAAGAAAAAAAGGAAGAGGATAATAACAAATGTTGGTGACAATATGGAGAAACAAATCCTCATACATCACTGGTGGGAACGAAAAATGATACAGTCTCTTTGGAAAAATGTTTGGCAGCTCCTCAAAATGTTAAACATGGATTTACCAAATGACCCAGCAATTCCACTCTTAGGTATGTACCCAAGAGAAATGAAAACATGTACACACAAAAACTTATACACAAATGTTCATAGCAAAATATTCATAATAACCCAAATGTAGAAACAACCTAAATGTCCACCAACTGATGAACGGATAAGCAAAATATGGTACATGCATATTGCAGAGTCCAGCTCCTGACCAAGAAATCGACGTGTGACTTTTCCAACCTGACCATAAATGACTACAAAGGCCCTGGCAGGCCTCACATAGGAAATCTGCCCTCCCCTGACCAGACTTGGCGCACAGTCAGTGCACTGCAGTCTCTGAAGAGAGTTGCAGTCAAGGACCCAGGCACCCCTGACTGACCATGCTCTTTAGCACAGCTGTATCCCTAGCCCAGGTACCTTCTTCCAGAAGTTTCTTTATATGTGGCCTGCAGCTGAGGCCTTTCTTCAGGTGCCTCTTCTGAGATCTTCTCATTAGGAAGGAAACATTAAAGACACTTTTTCTCTACTCTGACTCAGTACTTTTCCACTCCAAGTCCTTCCATCTCACCCTCCAACCAGCCCTGGGTCCATAAAACTGCAGGAACCTTTTGTTTGGGGCTCCCTCAGCAGTGAGACAACCCCCCCACTCCCGTACTGATTCACCTGAGTGAGAGGGCCTGCACTTTCTCAGGTTTAGCCTCTTGCTTATACTATCTCAGTAAGTGAATAAAGACTAGAATGTTTCTTTCATTTTGGAATGTTGTTTTTAATCAGCTACCTTGATACCTGGAAGCTCAGCGCTTACCCCTGCCCCCCAACCCACTTCTCTCTCACAAGCTCAGCTAAACTCCTGACACATAAAATATAATATTATTTAGCTATAAAAAGGAATGAAGTACTGGTTCATGATGAACCATGGATGAACCTTGAAAACTTTATGCTAAATGGAAGAAATAAGTCACAAAAGACCACATACTATACAATTCCATTTATATGAAATGTCCAGAATAGGCAGCTCTATAGAGAGAAAGTAGATTAGTAGCTGCCAGGGACTGAGTAGAGAGAGGAATGGATAGTGACTGCTAATGAGTTCTGATGTCTCTTTGAAGTGATGAAAATATTCTAGAATTAGACTGTGGTGATAGTTGCATAATGCTGTAAATACAATAAATTACATCAAATTTAAATAAATGGATGAATTTCATGGTATGTAAATTATTTCTCAGTAAAGCTGTTTTCTTAAAATGTTAGTTCCTAACATTCCTAGAGCGCTAGTGAGATGGAAAAATGGATATAAAGCAGATTATACTGCTCTGCAGGAGTCTAAAATATCGTTTGAACACTGTAAAGGTACTGAAGGATTCTGAGTCATGGACTAACATGATGACATTTATCTTTTAGAAAAAGCACCCTCGTAAGTGTGACAAGAATGGCTTAGAGAGCAGCTGGACTCAAGGTGGAAAGACCAGATGATGGACTTATAATGTTACATTTATAAAATTAAAAGATGAAGAAGATTTGAGCCAAGACATGTAAGAAAAGGGAAAGAGCTATGATACGATCTTTAGAGTGGAATGCTATCTATAGAAACCAAACACTAACATACTAAAGGATATATCCTTATTTTATAAGCACCCCCCCCCCAAACAGAGGGAACTAGAGAAAATAATCAACTCCAAGAGAACAGAGTGGTAGAAAACTCTTAATAACTGAACTATTAAAATAGTTACCAGTTGTTGTAATCTATGACTTAACTAATTGAAGGTTTGCCTTCAAGAATATCAGATTATAATGCCAATATCTTTCTCAAGTGCGTGTCAGGGAACAGCAGGGTGAACTTCAAACTTTGAGTATAAAAAACAAAGGAAAAATTCACTCAAAACTATTTTAATTGCTAGAACCAGCTTCATTTGTTTCAATCAAATGTCCTACAAAGTAAAAGTAAGCATGCTATATATGTAGCTTTATAATAAATAGTATTTGCCTCCTATTAAAACTCAGAGGAAAAGACATTAAATTTTTAATGCCTTAAATTTTTCAGAAACAATTATTTCTCATTATAAAATATATCTTAAAAGGCAAATGCATTTATAAAATATCTCACCTTAGGTTTTCAGACAAATCCACAAAGAAATCTCTATAGCATAACTTCCAGTTTAGGCAGATACCTGAATTGAAAAAAAGGAAAAAGACATGGTCAATATGACTAAATCTGAGTAGGGAACTTCATTTTTTCAAGAGAAGAACCCTAACTTGATCATTTA
Organism: Grampus griseus; assembly: GCF_964374135.1. NCBI lineage: Eukaryota > Metazoa > Chordata > Mammalia > Artiodactyla > Delphinidae > Grampus > Grampus griseus. The sequence continues at coordinate 118,053,223 of NC_139018.1, read as the reverse complement.
CCCCCTAAAATTTTGTGCTCAAGTTGTTCTTTAGAAGCTTGTAAAATGTCAAGGATCTTAATTCTGCTAGACTTTCTATTGTCTATAATTATTTAAACATTTTGACAAATCTTGAAATATAAAACTTATCAAAACATATATTATATTAACAAGGGTGAGGGGGATCAATTCAAGAAAAATAATTTTTGTTCACCTGCTCAAGTTTTCAAAACAGAAGGCATTTTCTAAAAGTCTGCACTCCCCATAATACCACCACCATGACCTCCTATCCTCACAAAAACGACAGAATTCAAAAATATGGAAATATAAAAGTAAACCAACAGCATGTGTTTGTAAAACAAGAAAAGGGAAGATTAAATAAAACAAATGGCTAATAAGTTATGAAAATTTCACCTACATTGGCAAAGGAAATCAAATTGAGATATCATCTTTCATCAATAAAATTTGAGTTGTTTTTTAAATAAGATGTTAGTTATTAGTGCTGTTCCAGTCCTCCTCCTTCCTAGACTCACAGTAGAACTGCACTTCACTGCCCTGTTTCAACTTAGTTCTGGTTACATGACTTGCTTTAACCACTAAAATGTACATAGACATGATATATTATTAGGCATAAGCTTTAGGAACCAGTACACAACTGGAAGACCTACCCACTGCTGCAGTGATTATGGAAAGAAGTAACCAGATGGAGCTCTGATCAGGATGGTTCACTAAATGACTCCAAAGAGAGAGAGAAGACGCCCTGCTGATATGTGTTAGACATGTAGCACGAGCAAAAAGTAAACGTTGTATTAAACCACTGAGATTTTGGGGATTGTTACTATACCATAATCTACAGCTATACTGATAGCTACAAATTATAATGTAATATAATAACATAATTATAGTAATATAATGATACAATATAATGGGCATCTTTGCACATACCCCTATTGTGATAGTGTAAATAGGTAAAGTCTTTCTGGAAAGCAATTTTGCAATATACAAGAGCTTTAAAAAGTTCAAACCCTTTGACCTAGTAACTTCTCTCTCAGAACTCTGTTCTAAATAATAAAAAATCCAAAGATTTATATCATAGCACATTTATGACTGTAAAGAACTGAAAATAAACTAAAAGTTCATGGCCCAATTCAACATTCATGACACCATCAAGAAGCTTATAATTCAAAAGAAAACATAGTTCAGGTACATACAAAAAAAGTAAAAAATAAATATCCCAAAAGGTGCAACAAACAAAATGTTATAGAAATTCCAAAGAGTAAAATGTCAAGGGAAATGTTTAGGTAAGGTTTTGGGAAAGACTTTGATAAGAAAAGGGGGCATTTCAGGAAGTAGAAATGGAATGAACAAAGGTACAAAAGGGCAATTTGTTACAGCAAGGATTCTCACCATCTTTTTGTTTCCCTAGATCTGGCTCTAGCCAAGTGATAGCATACAGAATGTCCTTAATTTCTAAAGTAACTGAGCTACCCACAATATGAAATAAGTAAAAAGAAAAACACAGATGTAATATGCTGGTTAAGGTAGTCAGTATTCAAAAAGTAGACAGTCTACACCTTCTTAAGTTTTCCGATAGCCTCTGTGAACAACAAAAAAAATACAACATACCTGCAAAACCAAAGGTAAATTCTGTGCATTTAAGACTGACTCTGTTATTTTCATAACATTAAGCATACCAAAAGAGCTGAAAGTTTTCACGTTTTTATTATTTTAGCTTCCTTTCTACTGAGTAATTTTATTCTATGGATAGCAAACTTTGCTATTCAGCTCACTCCATACCTAGGGCCTAGTAGATGCTATCTAAATACTTGTTGAATTAATATTGGGATTTAATATATATTTCACAGAAAATACTCATTTCTAATTATTCAGAGTAATGGGAAGTAGAAAGAAAATAAGTAACATTAATTGAAAATGCTGTAAAAAATGAAGCCATAAAAGAACTTAAACCATTATTTTCAAAACGCTCCTTGAAGCAAATAATCTGTTTACCAGTAACTCAAGCCTTTATTGTAGCCTTTGTTGTTATGCTACACACATACACCATCAAGACAGTCATTTTTACTAAATATAGCTTGAGAGAAAAAAATCACATAATTTGATACCCAGAAAAATGCCAGTAGTTCACCTTTGTATTCCACACAATTCCTAGCACATAGTGGGTGCTTTCAAATCATTCACTGAGTTGAACAGTCACAGAGAAAATGTTTATTCTGCTGTCCATATGAGTTCATTATATTTCAAAGGTATGAGTCATCAACTCTGACAATAAAAGCAAAACTTACACCCCTACAAATCCTTGACATATCTCAAGAGCTCTCAGAAATGAGAAGAGATATCCATAGACATGTTCCCTAAGTTACACAAATGTAAGAAGATAAAGCATTTTCACTGTTGCAGATTTGCTATATTTAGATGGCTCTGAATTGAATTATTCAAGCATATACAAATACAACATTGAAGGGGTCCACATACTTGCTCCTGACAGTCTGGAAACAAAAGCTGCTATTCAGATAAAAGATGATAGGCAACAGGAATCTGACAGGCCAGTAATTTACTTCCTTTTCCACACGTTTGAATTCGTAGGCCTCCACAGTTATTAAGCAAAATTAGTTTCATGATGTCAGCCAAAAAGCCTCATGGGCAACAGTTTTATGTCATTAAAAAAAAAAACTACCATCCTCAATCTGTAGGAATTTGTGTTTGCTCATTAGAAGCCTCTCAGTGAATCAGCAGAGAAGTTTTCTCATTGCACTCTTGCTCTATCAATCTTTAGTATAGCCCTGAACTGTAACAAATTCCTATTCTCCCTTCTTTCCCTACACCTAAAATAATTAGATACAGTTAAAGAAACTGAATATCAAACAGTCTTGCAGTTCTTTACCAAAAATGGAGCAATTTCAAAGATACAAATGTGGTCTTAATATATATTTATTCAGCTTAAAAAATCAAAGGTCAGAGAAAGACATCTTCATCTTCCACCTCTCCTATTTGTTCATGTCTGAATCCACCATGCTCTTTCACACTCCTTTGCCTTTGCAAATGCTATTTTCCCCTCAGCTTGGTTAGAACCTCCTCCTCAAATCTGACTATGGCAAATTTCTAGTCACCATAGAAGTCTTTACTAGTTTTCCCCCAAAAGGCTCATGCAAACCTTCCCCTATGTACTGTCTATACACTTTCATTAAGTACTTCTCAAACTGGGTAGTAACTCTGACTCTACAGTCAGAGAACTGAACACCTCTTGGCAGAGCTAATATTCAGCTGGTACATACCAGTACAGCATTAAGGGTTGTGCTGAAATACTTCCGTAATATGGTCTGGCAAACAGTCACTGCCCCAAACTTCACCAGCTCTAAGGTACCTGCTGCTGATGGCCCAGTCTTCCCACCCCACTATCACCACCACCACCACGCCAACTCAACAACAAAAGCAGCAAAGCCTGATGCAGTATAAAGAATGCAGGGGTCCTTCAAGACCCTGAATCCAGTGCTATGGCCATCTTGACTGGCTGGTGTCTGTGTTGTAGTGACTGACAAATACCCTGAAAATCATTCCTGCCTCTTTGTACCCAAAGCCTAGCATATGATAGACCTTTAATGAACTGTTTTTTATCAAAATAATGAATGAATTAATACCAGCTCTACTCAATGACCCAAGGCCAATGGATATGCTGCCAAAATTATGCAGACAGTGATCAGACTGGCAAGAAAAATCCAGGTCCTTAAGTACAACACAGGAAAAGTGGTCAAGTCTGCCTATTTTCTATGTTTGTCTTCAGCCTCTGATAAAATAAATGCTTAATTTGACAATGTGGGCAAAAATCTTCAGTGTGATACTTTATAGAGCATATGATTCAAGGTTTTTTTTTTTTTACATTATTAAGCAAAGTTTAAAAACAAAGTTCTTATAAAAACCATACTCTCTATAAAAATACCACAGTGATCACTGAACTCTAATCAGTGTCTTGAACATGAAGACAGGTATCACTAAGGAAGAACACAAGTAATTAATTCAAATGGAGAGGAAAAGGCAAGAATAAGAAGAGTCAGTTAATTATGAATCACATGTCTAATTACAGATTCTGCCAGGGGTTTCAGATACTTCTAATTAGTTTTACTTGGTATATTAATTATAAATAGAACACCATGAGAGAATTTTCTAATCACAGGAATTTACTGAGTATGTAAAATCAGATTTTAAGTTATCATCTTTCTAATTTAATAATTAAATGTTCAATAATGCATGACAGGACTTCCCTGGTGGCGCAGTGGTTAAGAATCCGCCTGCCAATGCAGGGGACACGGGTTCAAGCCCTGGTCCGGGAAGATCCCACATGCCGTGGATCAACTAAGCCTGTGCGCCACAACTACTGAGCCTGCGCTCTGGAGCCTGCAAGCCAAAACTATTGAGTCCGCCTGCCACAACTACTGAAGCCCGCGTGCCTAGAGCCCGTGCTCCGCAACAAGAGAAACCACCACAGTGAGAAGGCTGCGCACCACAACGAAGAGTAGCCCCCGCTTAACACAACTAGAGAAAGCCCGCGCACAGCAACAAAGACCCAATACAGCCAAAAATAAATAAATAAATTTATTTTTTTTAAAAAATGCATGATAATTTTTTGAAAGTCATCAGTAAAATACACAGCACATTAAAGTCAAGCTACTCAGAACACTACTAAGGTAGTGACAGAAGCTTTAAAAAATCCATAAGGTAGAAGATGTATAGCTGAAAGAAGGATGAATACGGAGCTTTAATAAGAATTTTGAACTTATAAGTGGTGATATACCGATCATTCTAGGCCACTTTCTGGTAGGAAAATCATCTTTCAGTCATCCTATAGGGAGTTTCAGAGAGTTATAAAATTTAAGTATTATAAAAATCATGATGCAAGGAAGAATAATAGCAACATTTTCTACAAGAGAAGCTTAATTATCTAATTTCACATTGTCCCATTAATTATCAATCTTTAGTAAAACAAGGCTGATCAACATACATAGCTGCTAATGAAAAATTCTAGAAGGTAACAAAATCTCAAAAAGCATCATGTAGTATTTAGAACAAATCGAGGAAAACCAGCCTGAATTTTCTTTTTGGTAGTTATTAAATTAGAAACAAGAGAAGAGAAAACAATACTATAATGATTTTAATGTTAATAAATGCTTTTAAAGTCTCACTAATCCTAATTTGAAACAACCATGTAAATTATCTTGGCTATTAGCACAACCATATGAATTTAAACAGCAACTGTATACAATGAATAGGTTAAGTAATAGTAACAGTAGCTACCACTACTGAGTAACTATATACTATACCAGATAGAATGCAAGGTGCTTTACATAGTTCAAATACCAAAAAGATAAGAGAAAATCAATTATTAAGTAACAATTGTTTGTCCCTCAAAGACAGGCATTCCCCTACTATTACGAACAGCAAATGGATAGGTGTGTTTCTGGAAACCCTGGAACACCATGTTCACCAACCTAAGATTATCTACCTCCAATCACACGACCTTCTATGAGGGACTTATGCCTTAGGTAACTTTAGATTGAAGGATGTTTGCCAAGGGAAAAAAAGTTTTATTTAGACAATACAAATTAATAATACGATTTGTTTTATTAGGTCAGACTCAATTCCCCAGCACATCCCAAGCTTTCCTCTCCCCATTCACAGAGAATATTACAGAGATTCTAAGGAACTCAAAAAGACCAATAAATAAATAAATAAATTTTAAAATGGTAGTATGGATTTTTTAATTAAGGGAATAACATGATGAAAATCGTGTTTTAAGAAGATTAGTGTAAGCGGGGGATAAATTGGGAGGTTGGGAATGACAATATACACACTACTACATATAAAATAGATAACTAATAAGGACCTACTGTATAGCACAAGGAACTCTACTCAATACTCTGTAATGGCCTATATGGGGAAAGAATTTAAAAAAGAGTGGATATATGTAGATATGTAACTTTGCTGTATACCTGAAACTAACACAACATTGTAAATCAACTATACTCCAACAACAATTTTTTAAAAAAGAAGATTAATAACATGACAAAACAATCTGGGACTGCAGCTGGGAGATAATGGAAGCAAGTAGACCAACCCAACATGAGATGATAACTGGTCCATTCGGAATAAGACAATGGCTGATGGAATAGTAAAGAAGAGCTGAACCTGACATTACCAACAACTTTCACCTTTCTATTACAAGTTCAGTTCATCCTGGGAATAAGGTAGATGCAAATTATTATTTTCTTAATTTGTCTGATAGAAGAAAGGGAACTTTAAGAGTTCACTTGTGAGGTCTTAAGGTCTTCATTTTCTACCCAGGTTACAGAGCGCCTGAAATTCAACCACCAGGAAATCATCCTTCTCAATTACAACGTCCTACTGTCCTGGAATTTTCTGCCAAAATACCCTAGAAAGAATAATTTCAGAAGTACTCATTTAACCATTATTGATGGAAATTAGCTTGCTTGCCTGCCTTCTCCATGAGCACCCACCTCCATCTCCACCCCCATCTTCATAAACAGGACCAGGGCAGAAACAAGGGTCCAAGAACCTAATTTTATCTGACCTGGATGTGAGACTAAAAGAGACTAGATGCTCTGCCAAAATTAGTAATGAAATCAGAATCAGAGCCAAGAGCTTTAAACTCCTAATCTCAGAGCTTTAAGATAACTCATATATTCTCTGCCATTGGATATAATAAAAATTTTTTAAAACTTCTTAATGTAATAATAACAAAAAAAAAAAATCACAGAGCTTTCAAACTAGACTCCATCCTCCTTTGTTGTTGTTGTTTTAACACATTAGTGGGGCAAGAGCAGTAATAAACACAGCTAAGGGCTTCCCTGGTGGCGCAGTGGTTGAGAGTCCGCCTGCTGATGCAGGGTACACAGGTTCGTGCCCCGGTCTGGGAAGATCCCACATGTCGCAGAGCGGCTGGGGCCATAAGCCATGGCCGTTGAGCCTGCGCATCCGGAGCCTGTGCTCCGCAACGAAAGAGGCCACAACAGTGAGAGGCCCACATACCGCAAAAAATAAAAAATAAACACAGCTAATAAATCAAAGAGGATATGAATCTAAGTTTCCTTCAGGGACTCCCTGCCACAGTCAAGGCAAAGTTCAGATGCTATAGCCTGGTAAATAAGGTCCTTAGTATTTAAAACCCAACAATCCTTTTCAACCTCATCCTTCACCACACCACTTTCCACTTCCTCATTTTATCACCATATCTACTGAATGAATACAGATGCCCAGTGTTCAATGTCTTCTCATACCTCCATGCCTTAGCTCATTCCACTTTTCTTCATAGAACACTCTTTTCCCCTGCTGGCATGGCTACACTGAGCTCCTGCTCTCTCTTAGAAATAATTTCTTGACAGGTCTCCTTTTGGACCCTGAAACACATTCCTCCCCTAACCCACACCAAGTCTGAAATAGGCTCCCTCCTTTATGCACATCTCTACCAAACTTCTCAGAGGGTATTTCAATTCCCAAACTAGTGAATTAGTTTTGTACATTATAGGTACTAAAATAATCATTAGTTCCCAGTGCTGTGTTCTTTCTACATAACAGTATTCAATCTACTCCATCATGATGTACATCTGAGGTTTCTTCCCCTTCTTTTTGTATTTTGGTTTGCTGTCTAAGAATCCTCAGTATATTTCCTATTAACTCGACAGGTTTAAGTACATTTAGAATGTGGTTATTAGCTTCTTAAAAGAGAATCCAACTGAAATTAAATACAAATGGAAGTTTTTCCATTATAAGGCTTGATGGGTCAATCTGACCAAAAAAGGAACTTTTATGAATATTCATAATCTTGCTAAAAAAAACTTCACTTAAAATGTTCTCTGGGGCTTCCCTGGTGGTGCAGTGGTTGAGAGTCCACCTGCCAATGCAGGGGACACAGGTTTGTGCCCCAGTCCGGGAAGATCCCACATGCCATGGAGCGGCTAGGCCCGTGAGCCATGGCCGCTGAGCCTGTGCGTCCAGAGCCTTTGCTCCACAACAGGAGAGGCCACAGCAGTGAGAGGCCCGCGTACGGAAAAAAAAACAAAAAAAAAAACAAAACAAAAAAAAACGTTCTCTGTATCTACTTGGAAAATGTATTCATACAACAGCTTCTGAATGATCAAAAAGGTGAAATATCAAACCAGTTTATGTCATTATTTTAAATAGAGGATGGTATCCACACTGCAATAGGAAATATCTGCCTTCAGAAAAAACATCAGAGTTAAAACTTGCAACATCCATGTTCCCTTGATCTTTTTAGGTAGGATAATTGTTAAAGGATACATCAAAATCTGACAACCACACTCCTCAGAACCCTGTTCAAAACTTTCCTACTAGGGTACCAAAATGTTCATTGCAGCTCTATTTACAATAGCCAGGACATTGGAGCAACCTAAGTGTCCATCAACAGAGGAATGGATAAAGAAGATGTGGTACATATATACAACGGAATATTACTCAGCCATAAAAAGGAATGAAATTGAGTTATTTGTAGTGAGGTGGATGGACCCAGAGTCTGTCATACAGAGTGAAGTAAGTCAGAAAGAGAAAAACAAATACCATATGCTAACACATATATATGGAATCTAAAAAAAAAAATGGTCATGAAGAACCTAGGGGCAAGATGAGAATAAAGATGCAGACGTAGAGAGAATGGACTTGAGGATATGGGGAGGGGGGATGGTAAGCTGGGACAAAGTGAGAGAGTTTCACGGACATATATACACTACCAAATGTAAAATAGATAGCTAGCGGGAAGCAGCCGCATAGCACGGGGAGATCAGCTCCGTGCTTTGTGACCACCTAGAGGGGTGGGATAGAGAGGGTGGGAGGGAGGGAGATGCAAGAGGGAAGAGATATGGGGACATATGTATATGTATAACTGATTCACTTTGTTATAAAGCAGAAACTAACACACCACTGTAAAGCAATTATACTCCAATAAAGATGTTTAAAAAAAAACTTTCCTACTAGGGATTCAGACTAGGGCTCCATGACACCCCAATGCCACTACTGTAAAACAAACAAATAGCAGCTTCAAACAAAACACCATCCAAAACTACACCCAGCTATAGCCTGAAATTGGTGACAAACCCCAAGTCTGTTGCAACCCCATATTCAAAATAGTTTCTATAATAATACTACGTTGAGAACTTTTACCAAATCAATGGTTCTAACAAAAGCACAAAATGTAATCTAAGATAAAATACTCATATGGGTGTTACTTTGCTTTTCAGAATGACTTTCGTTAATCTATTTAACCTATTCTGTCTACACATTAAGGTCTAAAATGTAGTACTTGTAAAGTTACTATTTTAAAATGTTTTCTAAGCCATTTGGCACACCTTAAGTCCATTACTCTTGTTCTAAAACAGAATTACTACTCACTGAAGGGAACATACTTAGAATTAAACTTTTTAAAATACAGATCACAAATAAGAATATTAGTCAACTTGAATCAGAAGGTTAAAATCTAACAAAATGATTTATTACCATACCTCAAAAATAAAGATATGTTACTGAACTCATTCTAATTGTAATAAGATGGAATTTCCTTTATTTACTTGAGGGGGATATAGAATGTAGAAAATAAACTAGGTACTCTAAAGATCAGAGTGAAAGAAAATACAACCTAACTCGATGTGAAATTTAGTACCAAACATCCCCACACACACACACACACAAAACAAGCTCGCAAAGTATTATATTTTTGCCCTCTCCTTCACTTTTCCCTGCTGCCAGTTGCCTGTTTCAGATGTTCTCGTGCAGAGGAAATAGCAACAATGCCATTTTCCTTCCAAATGCAATCAGGTTTTGGCAAACTTAAGTCAGTATGTCAGTTAAAAATAGAAACTCAACTCAAAATGTGTTTGGCAAATATCTACTTAAGTATTGAGTAGTTCTCCTCTCTTGAATGGTATTGAATTTTCCACTTATCATTTTTAAATGTACAAATAAAACTAAAAACCTGCACATGTAGCTGACCAAGTAATAGCTTCCAAATTAATAATACATTATGCAAGACTCTTTTATAAGCATTCACTAAGAGCAAAATTATGCCATTTTGGAAAGAGAATTCCTGTGAGATTGGTCCTTAGTAGCCATGATATTTCAAAACACTGCTTTTGTTTTTAAATAAACACTATTGTGACTCCTTTATAAGTTGGCAGGCAACTTTGCCAGAAGCTCAAACAACTGTTTTCATCAAATAAGTGTCTTCACTGGACCCTCCACCAGATCCATTCAAGAGTATTAAAACAGGTCTACATAAATAAAGTTTTATTGAAACATAGTCACACCCATATGGTTATGTTTTGCTATGGTTACTTGTGCTCTACAAAGGCAGAGTTGAGTAGAGACAACATGAGTTGTGACAGAGATCATATGGCCTACAAAACCTAAAATATTTACTCTCTAGCCCTTTACAGAAAAAAATCACCTATACCAGAACTTTTTCAAAATAAACTGGATAAAATTATCTCACCATTAACTCCACTGTTCACCTGTCTATGAAATGAAAGTGACAGAGTACTTACAGAATTTCTTAAATGCAATTCACTCTTTAATATTTATATTACTAGGAACCCATGTATAAGATACTGTTCTGAAATACTGAACAAAGACTCAGCAACTCAGATGAAGCTAAAATCTTCTCAGACTCAAAATGCAAAATGTCTACACCCAGCACCATCCTAATTACTATTACTCAGCATTAAGTATGGTATTGTCATAGGAGGTTCAGTAATGACAGAAGCCTATTTGTGTGCCATTATTTCTGTTAAAGGATTTTCAAGGGACAAAAAACAAAACTGGCTATAGGTAGTTAAAACAAATGCAGTTTAAAGTTTTGTAAATACAGAATAATAGGTGTTAAATTTTCAATGAGGCTGTTTCACTGTAAAGCCATTTTTAAGTTTTCAAATGAAAAATCCAAGATCTAAACCCCAGATTAAAATGTCAGATACCTAGATATTCAAAAAATATCGGTGACGGGCTTCCCTGGTGGCACAGTGGTTGAGAGTCCGCCTGCCGATGCAGGGGACACGGGTTCGTGCCCCGGTCCGGGAAGATCCCACACGCCGCAGAGAAGCTGGGCCCGTGAGCCATGGCCGTTGAACCTGCGCGTCCGGAGCCTGTGCTCCGCAATGGGAGAGGCCACAACAGTGAGAAGCCCGCGTACCGCAAAAAAAAAAAAAAAAAAATCTGATGAATATGGGGCTTCCCTGGTGGTGCAGTGGTTGAGAGTCCGCCTGCCGATGCAGGGCACATGGGTTCGTGCCCCGGTCCGGGAAGATACCACATGCCGCGGAGCGGCTGGGCCCGTGAGCCATGGCCGCTGAGCCTGCGCGTCCGGAGCTTGTGCTCCGCAACGGGAGAGGCCACAACAGTGAGAGGCCCAAGTACAGCAAAAAAAAAAAAAAAAAAAAAAAATCTGATGAATAAAGAGAGAGTTATATGGATGGTCAGGTTATTACCTTCACTGCAATTATTTTTGTATGTTACAATTTTCACTCTCCTCAGTTAAGGATAGACCTAGCAAAGGAGTCTTTTCTAATCCAGCCCAGATACTCCCCAAGACCATTGTCAAGCAAAGCCTATATGGGACTGGGTGCTGATACTGCCTCAGTCTGCAGAGGACATGGAAAAAAAGAAAAAAAAACATTGTATGAAAACAATTCACAGAAAACCCTGAGGCCTGAAAGACACATCATTTTTTCCTGGTGATAAAAGAGGCATTCAGATGCTATCTGGGCCTTTGGTCTCACCAATTGTCTCCTTAAGTCAAAGCCCAGCGAGTAATTAACAGCATTTAGAATTTCCAAAAGACTGGGCTTAGAGCAGTATATATAAATAAGGAAGGAGCCTGGGTTTTGGAATGAGTCAGAAAGACCTACTAGTTTCATGACTCTTGCATCTATTTCCTATGTGATGCAAGTTATTTAACCTCTCTGAGCCTCTGTCTCTTTATGAGAATAATGATGGTACTACTTTCATAGGATTATTATGATGATTAAAGGAGATATCATAGGAGCGCCTGAACCCTGGAATGTAAAAATAATTAATACACAGTAGCACCTAAGTATGTATAGAATCATAGGCCAGGCATATATTCATTCCTCAGCAAACCTATTAGGTAGGTACTGTCACTAAAACTTGCTCAAAGTCACAAAATGAGCAAGGGGCAGAGCCAGATGTGGGGCAGAGCCAGATGTGGGCCAGGAAGTACAGCTCCAGTGTCCATGCTCTTAACTATACCTCATTATACATACTGCAGTTATTATTAGAATGAGCATCCCAGATATTCGTAAGAATGGCTCTATGTAAAACAAAGTGTTTGAAGCCCTTCTACGTCAACATTTGAATTATAATAGATTTCTAGTTTGGGAATAATCCTGCTCTTGCTAAAATGCTGTTGGTAGCACAAAGCTAATACTATGGTCAAAGCTCAGTATCTGTTTAGGTCATGTAACTTCAAACAGACAAAAAAAATTTCCAAAACTCCAGAACATTTAGGCTGGCTTTGAGAGACCATAAAAGGCTATGGAACAAACACTTCCTCTCCAAGAAAACACTTCAAAAGTGACTTGAGTGGCACCACAAAAATCAGAGACTCAGAGCTGGAAAGGTCCTCAGTTTAATTCTTATACTACAGAGTGGAAATCGAAGCCAAGAGAGAAGTATGGCTTCCTTCATGTCCTACAGCTAGTCATCCATCATGTCAGACAACTTTTCCACTACACCACTCTGTCTAGATTCCTACTGAACTGCAAACTCAGTGCCTCATTAATGTAATACCTCAACTGAAAAGTCATGTATAGTTTGTTGCACAACATAAATACACTGGAAATCAGTGATGGGGAAGGAGTCTTTTACCAACAATCTTTAAAACAATCTATCTGAACAAGACATAGTCAACTTGTTGACTCTGAATAAACTGCAGACATATATTAGTACACATTCCTAATGTCCTTCTGACTGTTGCTGTGTTCTCAACATATACCAAGCCTCCAACAAAAATTATCTCCTTTTTAGTATTCCCAACAAGAAAATTGCCATTAAGGCCCAATTACTGCCATTAAGGCCCAAAGATTCCTGGTAATCTTTTCTACAAAAACACTGCCCCCTTAAATTAATAAATTATAAAACTCATTCTTCTTGAAAACAAAATACATCAACACTTTTAAAATAAAATGATCATATACTTTACCATCCTCTCAGATAACCCAGGTGTAAACATAATTAGCTTGCTCCAAAAATAATTTTGTAAGGTTCCCTCATAGTAAGCTGCACATATTTGTCTTCAAACATATCTTAACTTTGGTTTAAGGTAAAACAGATGAATTTGTTGTTCAAATTCAAAACAATCACATAGGGAAAGTGATTTTATTACTGTTAACAGCTGATGTTTTCAACTCCTCTTATGCCACCCCTGACTAACGCCAATGCCTATGGAGACGTCTCCTCCTTTAGCAGAACTGAAACTTACAGTTCCGATAGGGAGCTAACTCTTCAGTGACATACTCTAACCGCAAAACTAAGGTGAAATAACTAAAGCAAAAAAAGAAAGGCACTATCCAGAAAGATGTCTTGCAAAAATTACTTGGAGAGCCTTATGGGAATTCTTGAAAAACAAGAAACAACTATCTTTTCCTCTATAGAGAAAAAAGGAAAAAATTCAACTAGTAGTGATGAACAGAAAGGGACAAACAATACATTCCAAAGGAAGAACTACAAGACTTCGCAAGATACCAAGATGAGGAGTTGATGAATCAAAAGTGACCTCAGTATTTTTGTGTCTGGGCAGCCATATAGATGAGAACCTCCCTGACAAACTCAGAAGCCAGAAAAGAGCTTGTTAATGGGGAAGGGAGGTCAGGCCATTTATCCCCTGTAAGTGAATGTTAGCAAGTGGGTATATTTCGTACATCTTAAGTATGTGCAGCTGGATATAGGTAAGTTGAAGATGCATAATTTGAACGTCTTGCTGGGGTTTAAACACATGAAAATGTTAAATAAGGAAGGTGGGCCTCTTAGGTAAAAGCTAAAGCCTCAGAGTGACAGGTATGATGTGCTTTAATATACAGGTAATGAAATGCACTTCTGAACCCTTAGTGTATTACAAATACCTCCTCAGAGTTGCAGTAGTTACTCAGCGTTTACCTCCTTGGCCCCTGCTTAAAACAAATTCCAAATAAAAAACAGAAGGCCTCACAATGGAATGTCATTTCTAGAAAGATGTAATTTAACACTATGGCAACAAACTCCAGAATGCTTATCTGAATCTTCTCTCCCTGAATCAAAGAATGTTTGTAATTAGCCTTCTCTGAACCATATCTACATTAAACCCCCACTTAGCCCATATATCTTTATCTCGATACACCTTAGCTAGATCACTTTTCTATTAAATATACATAACATTTCTATTTATACATTTTCCTTTCCACTGATATTATTTTCACCCTCTGCTCTAGATATATTTTTAACTTTTAATTCTGAATCTCCAAGTTAAAATGTGACAACTATCAAAAAAAAAATCCTCTATCATACAGGACAACTGCCTTGTAAGAATTGTTTCAATTCCAGAAGTGCTTCAATGATATTTTCAGCTTCCTTTTATAGTTGATCCACAATATCAACTTAACCTTCTTCACACTTTCTTTCCACCTATTTACTTTCTTTTACCTATTCTCTTTATTTAGTCATACCATTTATAAGTTTCTCTAGGAAAAATTTTGACCCTAACTTTTGGGATTCAACTTTCTAATTTTGGACGAAAAAAAAAAAAAAATCTGTGGAGTGAATCAACTCTGTCTCTCTAAACAGCTGTGCAATCTTAGACAAATTGTTTAACCTTTCTGAGCCTCCATTTTCTCATTTGTAAATGGGAGATGATACCACCCATCATGCAGGGATGTTTTTCAAATTAAAGGAAAAGAAATGTAACAAATCTAGGATGATAAGTGGTAAAAAGTATTTAATAAACTGGTGGTTATACATAAAAAATTTGTGTGTTATTATCAAAGTAATTATCTCATAGGCCATTACAGAACTTTCCTACCAAAAGCACTGCATGTACTTCCTAATTCTGGCCTCACTTCAAGGACAAAATACAAATTACATTGCTGCAATTTTAATGGAGAAGCCATCAAAGGGAGTGTGTAATGGAAATCTGGGCTACAACATTTGGGTAGAAAGAAGCTGGAATACAGGACCAGGAAAGCCGACTCTCAGGGTTTACTGTGTTCCACAATTCCTATATGTACACCCTTGAAGGCAGTAAAATCTTGACTGCAAAAGAAAGGTTACAGTACATGTCAAGCAGAGAGTAGCTACATTTCATTTAGTTTCCCAATTCCAAGCAGAAATGAGGATTAGTGCGAGTTTGCCTTTCACTGCTGATTTAAAACATGGAAAAACAATGACCACAGTGATGATGCTGACAGATATATTAACTCTGCAACTAATATTTGAGACTTACTACATGCCAGTATGCACACTATGCTGTGTTTTGTATTCATCATTAACTCTCACAACAATGCTATGACGTGGATACTTTTATCCTGTTTAACAAACAAAAGAAACAAAAAGACCCTGAAGCTTAGCAGAGCTGGGATTCAAACCCAGGTAACAGTAAAAATTTAATAACACAAGTTATGTGCTGACAGTAAGATACCTAATATTTCAGCAGTCAGAGCTATTTGGGTATCTGTGTGGGAAGCAGAGCATCGTATTCACTCAACTGTATAAGCAAAAGCAGGGGAGAGGTAGAAAAAGGGTTACATCACACAGTAGCAATTCTGGAACTTTCAAATATTAAAAATCATGACACTGTCAAATTGAGCATGGCCTGCTATGGGGATAATTAGAGCCCCCCAGATCAAAGGTTCTCTACTGTTTTCCACCTTACACATGCTGATGGATGAGGGCATTAGAAGCTGATGCTATGTGCCATCATATGCTCAAAAGACCTCCATGAGCCTCCACACGCCTCCACACACCTCCTGTGTGAGATTCTCAGAACATCACCTGCACCTCTTTACCTTCTCACCCTTTTCAGGAAAGCACATTAGAGTGAAAATGAGTTAAAATAGGTATGAATTTTCTCTGCATCAAATAAGTAAATATTAATATTTATTGAACAGTAGTACTATATACCAGGCATGTTCTAAGCCCTTTGCCTATATTAATCCTCAAATGACATTATATATTAGGTACTATTTTATTCCCATTTTACAGATGAGGTAACTGAGATGCAAAATAAGTAACTTGCTGAAGATCACACATAAGAAAAATGACAGTGCCAAGATTCAACAAGGAGGTCTGGTTGCAGATCCTCAGCTCTTAAACACAAAAATAAACTGCATCTCAGCTTTACTCGGGCATAACCTAGTGGACAGGTACCCTGGGAAATTCCAGAAACTCTCTGCACCATGCCACAACTGAAAAAATAAGAACTTCTGCCTCTGTGGATACACCCAAAAGGCTGGTCTCTAAAATCTTGCACAAGGATTTTAGTTTAAAAGGACCTCAGATCCCAAACCCAAGGGCCAGAAGAAGACTTCATTTAGCACCTCTCCTCTTATCCCTGGGTAAACCGAGCAACAGGAATTTTCTTAGTAGCCCAGCAAATGATACTGGTTATGAGACAGTCCAGCCCCATCATGCTATTGCTGGACTATAAGGAATCAACAAAGCTTCACATAAAGAATAGGAACACAACCCCTTGCTCTGAAAAGATCTATGCATTAAAGATTCATTCAGTCTTCTGGGTAGGGTTGTTCACATACTGTCCAGGCACTATGTTAAGTGCTGGAATATAGAGGTCCTACACTCATGGAGCTTCTATTCTAGTGTCACAGAAAAATGGGTCTATATGGACCCTATATTTGGAGTCCCTATAAAGGTCAACTCCAAATATAAGAGGAAAGGGTGCTGGCACCATCCTGAATTCAGGGTGGAAAAAAGATGTGAGGAAACGGGGCTCTATTACTCTGAATGGCATGAATGCTGGAATATTTTCAACTACAACTTGGAACACCAGGCCAAACTACTGCACTGCTGCCAAAGCTGCTGCCAACTTGAAATGAAAAGCAATATAGTTGGATGGCACTGTTTCTACCTCAGGCTGACATTAACAGTGCCCACCTGCAAGTACCTGAAGGGAGAAAGGGAAAAGACAAAGACATAGAAGCTTGGATTGTTTTTCTCTTTTTAGAACCTCCTCCCAAAATAGGGAAAAGAAATCACTAGCAGAGGATCCTAAATTCTGCCCTATCTTGACAATGTTAATATCAGTGTTCAAACTAATAACAGGAAAAAGGATAACAAACAACATCAAAGAAATGATAATGGGAGACAAGTTCTTTTTCCAATAGCAGGTGGAAGCTGAGGCCAGACATGGCTTATAGTCTTTTCTCTGACAGAGCAGTTCATACACAAGAAATTGAAAGAGGGAGGCGAGAACACCACATACATACTAAAAACTGGTTATTCACCTGTAGGTTCTCCTTAAGTAATAATGCCAGAATGTAAAACATGATGAAGTGTTAGAGATACTTTAAACTCCAGGCCTACAGACTGTCTCAATCTCAGAATGGCCAAACTGACACCAAATCACAAAATTCTAGTTCAGCATATACCCCTACAATTGCACTTTGTATTCCCCTCTGGGCACTGAGATGCAGGAAGGCCAAGAAGGTACTTCATTCATTTTTTTGAACCCCAGCATCTACCATCAACCCTGTTACAAGGCAGGCACTCAAAAAGTGCTTCTTTCCAAGCTGAACTAAAAACAGCAATCATCCTCAATTGGGAAATAATTAAAATAGGAACCACTGGTGGGAGACACACCAAAAACTTCTCATCGTGATTGTTCATTTTGAATGGTTTGGCCAAAGTTTACCTAAGTAAATGTAACTTAGGTAATAACTTAGATATGCTAATCCACCTGAAAAAAAGAGAAACAGTACTTATAAAAGAAAATAAAGCATAGCAGGAGAGCAAAATAACTCAAATTTCTGATAATTTATCAAACAGCTTAGGTGCTCAGCATGATAGATGTGTTAATACCAATGCAATTCAAGGCCAATCTCTGCAGCCTTAACTGCTGGGTTATTTTCAGCTCATGGCTCAAAGACTGACATGCTTCATATATATGGCATTTATGCACTCATTCACTCATTCATACATCTTCCTGTCTTTGTCACACTAGGCACAATGGGAGGTGCAGGGGATCTAACATTGAACAGGAAAATACAGGGCTCCTACCTTCATGGATGGGCTTTCTTTCTAGTCACATTCATCAAAGAAGATCTATATAGCTTAAATATAAGCTGCTTTTATCCATTCTGTCTCACTGCAGAAAAACCGTAATGATTTTTGTTCTCCCCAACTCCAAGTGGAAACCCAGTGATGCAAGTGCAACTCAGTTTCAACTGCATTAAATCATATACCTAGATACCTAGGACAGTATGACACACTCCAGGCATTTTAAAAAGAAGTTGAAGTAATCCAACTATGGATTAACCAATTTTTGCTTCCTCCCACAGTTCTGATAAAAAACTTAACGTGTTCTGCCTACTTAGAGAACAAAATTAAAGAAACCAAATGGTTTTCACCATTTCCAGATTAAAAGCTCTAAGCTTGCGCACAATGGGTCTATTTCAAGAGCATCGTTTTTAATTTTTCAAAAGATGTAATAAACTTAAACGATAATAACTATGCTAAGGAATACTATGTAGCAGTTAAAGAATGACTCAGAACTATATGTAGTGACATGAAAAGATATTCTATATTGGCATAGAGGATAAAATGCACAACAATATATGCAACATGTTAAAAATATAGAGACAAAGTAAAACTGCACACAC
The DNA here is from genome assembly GCF_964374135.1 of Grampus griseus. Taxonomy (NCBI): domain Eukaryota; kingdom Metazoa; phylum Chordata; class Mammalia; order Artiodactyla; family Delphinidae; genus Grampus; species Grampus griseus. The sequence continues at coordinate 118,034,330 of NC_139018.1, read as the reverse complement.
ACATACACATGCACACAGAATAAAAGATCTGGAAAGATATCAAGCTGACTGCAGTGATTACCCCTGGGACGCAAATAAAGAAAGGGAGAGATATGCAGGAGGAATTTGGCTCCTTTTTCTATATATTGCAGTATCATTTGATTTCTTCTGAGATATTATTCATCTATTACTTGTTTAATTTAAAAAAATTTTTAAACTGTCTCTAAAACCAGATAAACATCCAAAATTATTTGGTCCTTAACATTCCTACAGAAAGAAACAATCTTGTTTGAATAGTCAGAATAAATGACATAGCATTTTTTAATATAATTTTTATTTTCTGTTGGAATATAGTTGATTTACAATGTTGTATTAGTTTCAGGTGTACAGCAAAGTGATTTAGTTATACATATATCTATTCTTTTCCCATATAGGTTATTACAGCATATTGAGTAGAGTTTACTGTGCTATACACTAGGTCCTTGTTGATTATATAATAGTGCATGTATGTTAATCCTAACCTCCTAATTTATCCCTCCCCCCACCTTTCCTCTTTGGTAACTATAAGTTTGTTTTCTAAGTCTGTGAGTCTGTTTCTGTTTTGTAAATAAGTTCATTTGTATCACTTTTTAGATTTCACATATAAGTGATATCATATTTGTCTTTCTCTGCCTGACATACTTCACTTAGTATGATAATCTCTAGGTCCATCCATGTTGCTGCAAATGGCATTATTTCATTCTTTTTTATGGCTGAGTAATATTCCATTACATCTTCTTTATCCATTCATCTGTCGATGGACATTTAGGTTGCTTCCATGTCTTGGCTATTGTAAATAGTGCTGCAATGAACATTGGGGTGCGTGTATCTTTTCCAAGTATGGTTTTCTACAGATATATGCCCAGGAGTGGGATTGCTGCATCATATGGAAGCTCTATTTTCAGTTTTTTAAGGAACCACTATACTGTTCTCCATAGTGGCTGTACCAATTTACATTCCCACCAACAGCATAGGAGGGTTCCCTTTTCTCCTCACCTTCTCTAGCATTTATTGTTTACAGACTTTTTTTTTTTGGCCACACTGTGCAGCATGCAGGATCTTAGTTCCCCAACCAGGGATCAAACCCGCACCCCCTGCAGTGAAAGCACAGAAACTTAACCACTGGACTGCCAGGGAAGTCCCTGTAGACTTTTTAATCGTAGCCATTCTGACTGGTGTGAGGTGATGTCTCATTGTAGTTTTGATTTGCATTTCTCTAGTAATTAGCAATTCTGAGCATCTTTTCATGTGCTTCTTGGTCAACTGTATGTCTTCTTTGGAGAAATGTGACATAGCATTTAGACCCAACGAAACACATTATACAATAAATGGCAGGAACTTGGAAAAATTAAACTCTAAAAGGAGTAGGTCAGAGAAAGAAATCCTATACTACTTTCAAAATACATACTCTAAGCTACTGGAACTAGGTTAGATACTATAAAAACTGCTTCCAGATATACCCTGTAACTCATTTATTATAAATGTGCTTTACAGATTAACAGTTCACAATATCCTAAACTGAAAACTACTATCTCCAAAATAATCATCTTATAAAGATGAGCACCTCTTTTTTCTTCCCTAGAGAAAAGTTTTGCTATATATACATACCATTTCTTTTCCTCTGAACAGTTCAATTTGCTGGCAATTCAAGCAGTGGTTCAACTATAGCACTCAACCTTAAGAATATATTGTCTTCTTATTCTCTCAATATCTTCCCAGAAATGATATCTAAGAACCAGCAATTGAAAAATCAATCAACAACTGACAGTCAATCTGCTCTAGTCATAATATAACTGTTAAGGGTATGAAAAGTACTCGTGACTAAAATCATGTTCCTTTTCTTCTGCTTCTTTAAAAACTCAACACAAAAGTTGTAGCTCATGGCTCAACTACATTCCCAAATCAGCTAGGAATATTATTTTTTTTATTTTTCACAGATTATTACTCATTTGAACTCATCAGTCAGACATTAACATCAAAGAACCAAAACTTAATGCAGAGCATATTGTCAAATGCATGAGCTACAATTTGGTATATATTAAATGTGCCGGTTTACTGTTCTTGGGAGCTTTTGCTGATTTGGATTCAAATTTTTAAGGGCCTAATAAAAAAATTATTCAGAACTAGATTACAATCAGCAGTTATGAAGTTAACTTCTTGTTTTAACCAATTATTATTAGCATTTTCTAAGCAAAGAATGAGCAGATGCAAGATACATAAGAAACAAAATTAAAGAAAAAGGACAAGATTTCAATTCTCTTGCCCTTATGCCTGAGCACAGTACCAAACAGTAAAATTCAGAATGGAATAGAAATAAGCAGAGAATTTTTCATAACAGAATTGCCTAAAAAATGCATATCTAGCCATCAGGAGGAAAGATCAACAAGGGAAGAAAAGGAGCTAGTTCCCTTTTCCCTGCTTGAACTAAGGCAAATCATTTCATTTCATCACTAGATCACTCATTTTTCATTTGGCCAACTGATCTACACTGTCACTGCATATATGTTTTAGTAATATGCACTGTATTTCTTCTCATCAAAAATTTTAATATTTACTGTCATGTGGAGAAAAAGGAAAACAAAGTCAAGCGTGATTTGTTATCTTTCTGTTACCAAATACCCAAAGATACTCAAAGTTTTGGGGTAAAGGTAGAAGTGGGGGAATATAATGAAAACAGAAAACTATTCCAACTACTCCCAGAGAGTATCATTTAGATAATGGTGTCCTAGTACACTGTCAACATTTAGCTGCTCCCTAAAGTTCCTCACTTACTCCCAGGAAACAACAAGGCATATGTCACAGTGCACATGCTATCTCACATGGAGGTTGCTTCCTTCATTCATAATAGGTAAAAGAAATATACCCTGAAAATGAGAAATATCCCTAAAAACGGGAAATATCCCTAAAAATGGGGAAATGTACCCTGAAAATGGGAAATATCCAAAGTTTCAATTGCTACAGATGGCTCAGTAAGCGTGCAGTTACAGAAACTCATAACTGATGCTAGAAAAAGCTAATGTTTTCCTGAAGATCACTTTGAAATGCTGTTCTGGGTGAACATTACTTGCTCTTTCATTATAATTTTGTTTTAGTTCCACACTAAGCATTTATGAAGTGCTTCATCCCTTGTAGAGGAAAAAGATGGAGTTTCTCCCATCATTATAGAAATAAGAAAGCCATATTTTTTTAATTATTTTTTTATTTTGTTGGCTGCATTGGCTCTTCATTGCTGCACATGGGCTTTCTCTAGTTGCAGCGAGCAGGGGCTACTCTTCATTGCAGTGCGTGGGCTTCTCATTGCAGTGGCTTCTCTTGTTGCGGAACACGGGCTCTAGGCGCACGGGCTTCAGTAGTTGCAGCACTCAGACTCAGTAGTTGCAGCACGCAGGCCCTAGCGCATCCGGGCTTCAGTAGTTGCCATGCATGGGCTCAGTAGTTGTGGCTCGTGGGCTCTAGAGCACAGGCTCAGTAGTTGTGGCCCACGGGCTTAGTTGCTCCACGGCATGTGGGATCTTCCCAGACCAGGGCTCAAACCTGTGTCTCCTGCGCTGGCAGGTGGATTCTTAACCACTGTGCCACCAGGGAAGTCCCAAGAAAGCCATTCTTATTGGAGGCATTTTCTAGTTACTAGACCATAGTCAAGTAATTTAAATATTGCTCCTTTGCCTCCACAATTTTGGCATTCAATGAGCTTGCATTTGTGTCTCAATTAGTCTTATTTTTAAGCTGATAAAAGATTGGGCACAGTAAAAACAGTCATGTCTATCTCACAATAACAACAAAATTTCTAACTGTATACTCTTAACAGATGTAAAGATATTTAAGTGCTAAACATCTTTTAAAATAAAATTATAACGTATTTTAGAAATATATATAATGTTTAAAACAAAATTTGATAAATAAAATATTAATAGTATGGAAAAATACAACCACAATGGGCAATCCTATTCATTGATTGTATAGGTAAATATTAATTATTATACTTCTCATATTCCAGTAAATAACTTAAATAAGAAGAAATAGTACAAAGGAAGTACAGTAAAAATAATAGCTTCCACTTGTAAGACTCTCAGTTTAGAAAGTTCTTTTATATATATCCAGCCTCTGAATTCAATATTTATAGGGTATCAGCATGTCAGACCCTATACTAAATCCTGGTGACAAAAAGATGAATAAGGTACGTCCCTTTAGCCTTCATTCATCCAATTTGATAATCAAAATCATATTAAGAAAAAAGGGCAGGATTGGGGCACTTCCCTGGTGGCTCAGTGGTTAAGAATCCGCCTGCCATGCAGGGGACACAGGTTCAAGCTCTGGTCCGGGAAGATCCCACATGCCGTGGAGCAACCCGTGCGCCACAACTACTGAGCCTGCGCTCTAGAGCCAGTGAGCCACAACTACTGAAGCCTGCATGCCACAATTACTGAAGTCCACATGCCTACAGATTGTGCACCGCAACAAGAGAAGCCACCGCAGTGAGAAGCTGGCACACCACAATGAAGAGTAGCCGCTGCTCACACCACAACTAGAGAAAGCCTGCACACAGCAATGAAGATCCAACACAGCCATAAATAGATAGATAGATAGATAGATAGAACAGAATAAAAGAAAAAAGGGCAGGATTATCTCCATCTTACAGAACAAAATAAAGCTTAGAGATGTTAAGGAATTTTTTTTGTCACATGATCACAAACTAAATTAAAGCAAAGCTTTTTCAATATTCTTCTACTTTATATTATACATTCAGTTTATATCACTAACCTTAGGAATGTTCCTGGTCATGCTACATCTTTCTTATCATGTTACAAATTCATTTTAAAAAGAAGAGAATGATTTTAATTGCTACTGTTTCTTGAGAGTAATGATAAGGATTATGATAAATGGGTGCATGTATGTATATATATAGATATATAATTTATATATGCATATGTAACACGTACATGTGTATATGTCTTTGTTACTCACTTCATAAAGGTTTTCTGTACAGGATTAATAAAAATTTATTTCTCCTCAGGTCTTAAACTCTTGCAAACTCTTCGTTATCCAAAATCCTTAGTATATGGATTTGATCTTACTGACTATCTGAGAATTACTTCAAGTATTAGACCCAGTAAACCTTTCGGCAACTACAAATTTAACATTATTATGTAACATGAAGATCTGTAAGTACAGGAAGATGTATTTTTATTGAGGCAAAGTTTTAAAATTTCATGAGACACCAAAATGAGTACTCAGCATCCATGGTGCACCCTGGATTTGCTATTTTCTTCTCTTTACACCCCTCTCTAGAGTACCTGCAAAGTGCTATCTTATCACATCTTATGGGGAAAATAATATACTCCAGGACAGCGGTCCCCAACCTTTTTGGCACCAGGGACAGGTTTCATGGAAGACAATTTTTCCAGGGATGAGTTGGGGGGAGGAAGAGGGGATGGTTCCGGTGGTAATGAGAGTGATGGGGAGTGGCAGATGAAGCTTCACTCACTCGCCCACCACTCACCTCCTGCTGTGCAGCCTCCCTCCTAACAGGCCATGGACCAGTACTGGTCTGTGGCCTAGGGGGTGGGGACCCCTGCTCTAGGACTGTGCTAATACTAGCCACGTGTAACTACGGAGCACTTGAAATGGGGCTAGTCTGTATTGATATGTGCTGTTAAGTGGAAAATATAAACTGGAGTTTGAAGGCTTAATAAGAAAAAGAAGACTATAAAACAGCTCAATAATTTTTTATATTGAATATATGTTGCAATGATAATATTTTAGTTATACTGGACTAAATAAAATATATCATTAAAATTAATTTCACCTATTTTCTTTGTACTTTTTAAAATGCAGCTACTATAAAATTTGAAATTACATATGTAGCATACATCATTTCTATTGGACAGCACAATTTTAAGATATGCCCAAGAGATGTGAGACATATTCTTTTAGACTATCAAGGGCCTATTCAACTAATATATCCTATATCACTGCCAGTTCTCAGTCTATCAGATGGTAAACATGGAGTGGGAAAAAAGTAGGATTTTTTGATACGGGAAAATGTCCATAATATGTTATCAGAAAAAAAGTAAGATAAGAGATTATTAAAAAGTGGAGCTGCTTCAAACATGCATGTAAGTTATTCAGATTTAGCCATATGAAAAAAAAAGAAACATACCAATTCCTCTAAATGAAAAGCACCTCCTGGTGAGCATGAATGTACTGTCTCCTCTGCCAGTCTTAGCCCTGCATCCTCTCACCTGCTTACTGCACTGACTATGCTGATACATCAACCGTATCTCTACAATATACAGTACGATGTCAACTAGGTATTTTGAAAAGCAATACATGCTAAAAAAAAGTGGTGTGGGGAGGCAACAAATTATTAGTACTGGTTATCCCTAGATGGTAGAATAACAGATTTCCTCTTATTTACTTATTTTACAAATTTTTTCTACAATAAAAGTTAACTTTGAAAGGGTTGAAGGTGGTGGTGTAGGAAGATCCTAAACTCACCACCTCTGATGAACACAACAAATCTACAACTACGTATGGAATAATTCCCTCAGAAAGGGACCTGAAAACTGGATAAACAGAAACTCTACAACAAAGGGTAAAAGGACATCATTGAGATGGGGAATAGAGGTAGAGACTCAGTCTCACCAAGGAAAAACCCATAGCCCAGCCACAGTGATTCACAATTGGGAGGGATCACAAAAGAACAAATCTTTTCCCTCAGGGACAAGGGATTTGAGCTCCACACCAACCCCTAGGTCCTGCACAGGAAATATGAGCCCTCAAAAGACCTGGCTTTGAAAATCAACAGAGAATATGTCCAGGAAAACTGCAGTGCTTCAGGGAACAGAAAACATACTCTTAAAGGGCTCACGCATAAATTCACTGTACCCGAAAACCAGTGCAAAAACAACAGACTGGAAAGCCCATGGACCATAAGTGAAAGGGACATACTTATTAATCTTGAAGCAACTGTCGGAGAGGCAGGAACCAGTTAGGATACTTCCCAGGGACTGAGTCACTGGCAGGAGCCATTTATGCAATTTCAGTCTACCCTGCTAATATCAGCACTGGCAGGTGCTATTTTAGAATTCTCCACCTAACCTGATAGCACCAGTGGGCATGCCCCAATGAGAGCCCTACCCACCCCTGTGTCTTGGCCAGACCTCACAGCCAGCCAAGCAATAACCATGCCAGCACCCCACAGTAGCTGCTTCAGGGCCACACAGCAAGTCCAGAAGCCAGGCCTGCCCACCAGCGGCCCCTGGCAACAACAGTAGGGTGTACACAGCCCACATATGGGTTGAGCACCTAGCTCTGGTGGCCAGGTGACACTGCACTTCTGAGCCCCAAAGGACATCTCCTAAATAAGGCCACTCCTTTAAAACTGGGAGAGATAGCTGATATACTCAATACATAGAAATAAACAGAGAATCAGGCAAAATGAGAAGACAAAGGAATATGTTCCAATTGAAAAAACAAGACAAACCTCAGAAAAAGAACTAAAACAAAACATTGTTAAGCAATCTACCTGAAAAAGAGTTCAAAGTAATGGGCATAAATATACTCACTGAACTGAAGAGAAGAATGGATGAACACAGTGAGAACTTAACAAAAAAATTAAAAATATAAGCAAGTATCAAACAGAAGTTATACCTGAACTGAAAAATACACCAGAGGGATTCAGCAACTGACTGGATGAATTACAGTGAAGAAGTGAGCTGGAAGACAAAACAATGGAACTCACCAGACAGAGAAGCAAAATGAAAAAAGAAAGAAAAAAAGTAAAGATACCTTAAGGGACCTTTGGGACAATACCAAGCAAAATAACATTTACATTATAGGGGTTCTAGAAGGAGAAGAGAAAAAGAAAGGGCCAAAAAAATTATCTGAAGAAAGAGTCACTGAAAACTTCCCTAATCTAAGGAAAGAAACAGATATTCAGGTCCAGCAAGCCCAGAGAACTCCAAATAAGATAAAGACAATGAGACAGACACGAAGACACATCATAATTGAAATGGTAAAAGTTAAGAATAAAGAGAGACTCCTAAAAGCAGCAAGAAAAACACAACATGTTATATACAAGGGAAATGAAATAAGGCTTTCAGCAGATTTTTCAGCAGAAACTTTACAGGCCAGAAGGAAGTAGCATGACATATTCAAAGTTCTGAAAAGGAAAGAATTCCAACCAAAATTCTCTACCCAGTAAGGTTATCATTCAGAATTGAAGGACAGATCAAGATAAGCAAAAGCTAAATGAATTATCACCACTAAAACAGCGCTAGAAGAAATATTGAAGGGACTTCTTTAAGCTGAAAGGAAATGGCACTAATCAATAATAAAAAAAATATGAAAGTAAAAATCTCACTGGAAAAAGCAAATATATAATAAAGGTAGTAGATCAATCACTTATTAAGCAAGCATGAAAATTAAAAGACTAGTAAAAGTAACTAAAATTACAATATTTATTAAGGGATGTATAAAATAAAAAGATATAAAATGTGTCATCAAAAGTATAAAACGTTGGAGGGAGGGAGTAAAAAGATAAATTTGAATCCATTCCAAAGCCTTAAGTTGCTACCAACTTAAAACAGGTACTATTTACATAGGATGTCATATATGAATCTCACAGCAACCACAAGGAAAAAACTTATAGTACCTACACAAAAGAATATGAGGAAGGAATAACATAACACTAAAGAAAACCACCAAAACACAAAGGAAGAGAAAAAGAACAGAAGAAAGCAACAGAGAAGAACTACAAAAACCACCAGAAAACATTTAACAAAATTGCAGTAAGTACATACCTATCAATAATTACTTTAAATGTAAATAGACTAAATTTGCCAATCAAAAGGAAGTGGCTGAATGGATGAAAAAACAAGGCCCATCTATATGCTTGCTGCCTACAAGAGACTCACTTCAGAAGAAAGGACACACACAGACTGAAACTGAAGGGTTGGAAAAAGATATTCCTTGGCTAACAGGCATGAAAAGAAAGCTGGAGTAGCTAACTTTCAGACAAAATACACTTTAAGACAAAGATTTTAATAAAAAACAAAGAAAGGCATTACATAATGACGATGGGGTCAATTCAGCAAGAAGATACAACATTTATAAGTATATATGCACCCAACATAGAAGCACCAGGATACATATAAAGCAAATATTAATGAACTTAGAGAGAAACTGAAGGCAATACAATAATAGCAGGGAATTTAACACCCCCCTTACATCAATGTACAGATCATCCAGATAGAAAATCAGTAAGAAAATACTGAACTTAAATGATACATTAAAGCAGAGGTACTTAATGGAAATATACAGAACACTGCATCCAAAAGCAGAATACACATTCTCAAATGGACATGGAACACTCTCCAGGATAGCTCACATCAGGTCACAAAGCAAGTCTCAATAAATTCAAGAAGACTGAAATCATGTCAAACATATTCTCTGACCACAGTGCTATGAAACTGGAAATCAATCACAAGAAAAAGAAAATGAGAAAACGCACAAAAACATGGAGATTAGACAACTCACTACTGAACAACCAATGGGTCATCAAAGGAATCAAAGAAGAAATCAAAAAATACCTAGAGACAAATGAAAACAAATTCGACATACCAAAATCTATGGGATGCAGCAAAAGCAGTTCTAAGAGAAAAGTTCATAGCAACACAGACCTAATTCAAGAAACAAATGAACTACAACAAAATAAAAAAACAATCTAACTATACACCTAAAGGAACTAGAAAAAGAACAAATGAAGTTCAAAATCAGTAGAAGGAAATAATAAACATCAGACTGGAAATAAATAGAGATTAAAAAACAATTTTAAAATATCAGTGAAACTAAGAACTGGTTCTTTGAAAAGATAAACAAAATCAACAAACCTTTAGCTAGATTAACCAAGAAAAAGAGAGAACTCAAATAAATTAAATCAGAGATAAAAGAGAAGTTACAACTGATACCACAGAACTACAAAGGATCATAAGAGACTACTATGAACAATTATATGCCCACAAATTGGACAACTAGATAAATTCCTAGAAACATATAATCTTGCAAGATTGAATTATAAAGAACTATAAAATCTTAATAGATCAATTACTAGTAGGAAGAATCAAACAGTAATCAAAAATCTCCCAACAAACAAAAGCCCAGGACCAGGCAGCTTCACTGGTGAATTCTACAAAACATTCAAAGACTTACCCTTCTCAAACTCTACCCAAAAAAACTGAATGGGAGGAAAACCTTCCAAACATATATTACGAAGCCAGCATTACCCTGATACCAAAACCATACAAAGACAACAAGACAACAAGAAAGGAAGGAAGGAAGGAAGGAAGGGAGGGAGGGAGGGAGGGAGGAAGGAAGGAAGAAAGAAAAGAAGAACAGGAAATTGAAAGCCAATAACCTTGATGAACATAGATGCAAAAATGCTCAACAAAATACTAGCAAACCAAATCCAACAATATGTTAAAAGGATCATACACCATGATCAAGTATGATTTATTCCAGGGATGCAAGGATGGGTGGATATCCACAAAAATCAATCAATGTGATACATCATACTAACAAAATGAAGAATAAAGATCATATGATCATCTCAATAGACCTATTCAGGATTAAAAACTCTCAACAAAGTGGATATAGAAAATGAACTTCCACAAAACAAAAGCCATATATGATAAACCCACAGCTAACATCCTACTCAATGCTGAAAAGCCGAAAGCTTTCCTCTAAGATTAAGAACAAGACAAGGATGCCTACTCTTACCACTTTTATTCAACACAGTACTGGAAGTGCTAGCCACAGCAATTAGGAAAGAAAATGAAATAAAAGTCATCCAAAGTGGAAAAAAAGGAGTAAAATCTACTATTTGCAGATGACATGATACTATATACAAAAAGCCCTAAAGAAAGAGATGCGAGTCTGACAAAGGTGTGATGAACTGTTGGTGGCTGTCAGACTGGGGGCCCTGAGTGGGGTCTCTAGGAGCTAAGGATGGTACGCAGTTGACAGCCAGACAGGAAACCCGACCTCAGCCCTTCCACTCCACAGAATTTTATTCCACCAACAACGTGAGTGAACTTGCAAGCAGATTCTTTCCAGAGCCTCCCAACGACAACCCAGGACGGCTGACACCCTGGTTCTGTCCTACAACTTGCAGCAGAGACCAGTCAAGATGACCCGCATTCTTCACCGACAGAACGTCTAAAACTGATACGAGAGGAGGAGCTTCAAGATGGAGGAAGGGTAAGAAATGGAGATCACCTTCCTCCCCACAAATACATCAGAAATACATCTACATGTGGAACAATTCCTACACAACACCTACTGAATGCTGGCAGAAGACCTCAGACCTCCAAAAAGGCAAGAAACTCCCCACATACCTGGGTAGGGCAAAAGAAAAAACAGAGACAAAAGGATAGGGACGGGACCTGCACCTCTGGGAGGGAGCTGTGAAGGAGGAAAGGTTCCCATACACTAGGAAACCCTTTCGTGGGCGGAGACTGCAGGCGGCAGAGGGGGGAAGCTTCCGAGCCATGGAGGAGAGGGCAGCAACAGGGGTGCATAAGGCAAAGCGGAGAGATTCCCACACAGAGGATCAGTGCTGACCAGCACTGACCAGCCAGAGAGGCTTGCCTGCTCACACGCCGAGGTGGGCAGGGGCTGGGAGCTGAGGCTCAGGCTTCGGAGGTCAGACCCCAGGGAGAGGATCGGGGATGGCTGCGTGAACACAGCCTGAAGGGGGCTAGCGCACCACAGCTAGCCGGGAGGGAGTCCGGGAAAAAGTCTGGAGCTGCCAAAGAGGCAAGAGACTTTTTCTTGCCACTTTGTTTCCTGGTGTGCAAGGAGAGGGGATTAAGAGCTCCACTTAAAGAAGCTCCAGAGATGGGCGTGAGCCGCAGCTACCAGCACGGACTCCAGAGACGGCATGGGACACTAAGACTGCTGGTGCAGCCACCAAGAAGCCTGTGTGCAAGCACAGGTCACTATCCACACCTCCCCTCCAGGGAGCCTGTGCAGCCCGCCACTGCCAGGGTCCCATGATCCAGGGACAACTTCCCCGGGAGGACACACGGCATGCCTCAGGCTGCTGCAATGTCATGCTGGCCTCTGCCGCCGCAGCCTCGCCCCACACTCCATACCCCATCCTCCCCCCCAGCCTGAGTGAGCCAGAGCCCCTGAATCAGCTGCTACTTTAACCCTGTCCTTTCTGAGCAAAGAACAGACGCCCTCAGGCGACCTACATGCAGAGGCTTGGCCAGATCCAAAACTGAACCCCAGGAGCTGTGAGAACAAAGAAAAGAATGGGAAATTTCTCCCAGCAGCCTCAGGAGCAGCAGATTAAATCTCCACAATCAACTCGATGTACGCTGCATCTGGAATACCTGAACAGACAACGAATCATTCCAAATTGAGGAGGTGGAGTTTGAGAGCAATGATATATTTTTTTTCCCCTTTTTCTCTTTGTCTGACTGTGTATGTGTATGCTTCTGTGTGTGATTTTGTCTGTATAGCTTTGCTTTCACCATTTGTTCTAGGGTTCTGTTGGTCTGTTTTTTTGTTTTGTTTTAATTTTTAGTATAATTTTTGCGCTTGTTATCATTGGTGGATTTGTTTTTTGGTTTGGCTGCTCTTTTCTTTCTTTTTTTTTGTTACTTAAAAAAAATTATTTTAATAATTATCTTTTATTTTAATAACATTATTTTATTTTACCTTCTTCTTTCTTTCTTTCTTCCTTTTTCTCTCTTTTATTCTGAGCTGTGTGGATGACAGGCTCTTGGTGCTCCAGCCAGGCGTCAGGGCTGTGCCTCAGAGGTGGGACAGCCAAGTACAGGACACTGGTCCACAAGAGACCTCCCAGCTCCACATAATATCAAACGGCAAAAATCTCCCAGGGATCTCTATCTCAAGGCCAAGACCAAGCTCCACTCAACAACCAGCAAGCTACAGTGCTGAACACCCTATACCAAACAACTAGCAAGACAGGAATACAACACCACCCATTAGCAGAGAGGCTGCCTAAAATCACAACAAGGCCACAGACACCCCAAAACACACCACCAGACGTGGACCTCCCCACCAGAAAGACAAGATCCAGCCTCATCCACCAGAACACAGGCACTAGTCCCCGCCACCAGGAAGCCTACACAACTCACCAAACCAACCTTAGCCACTGGGGGCAGACACCAAAAATGGGAACTACGAACGTGCAGCCTGTGAAAAGGAGATCCCTTACTCCCCGAAAAAGAATAAGTTAAGCAAAATGAGAAGACAGAGAAACACACAGCAGATAAAGGTAAAAACCCACCACACCTAACAAATGAAGAGGAAATAGACAGTCTACCTGAAAAAGAATTCAGAATAATGATAGTAAAGATGATCCAAAATCTTGGAAACAAAATGGAGAAAATACAAGAAACGTTTAACAAAGAACTAGAAAAACTAAAGAGCAAACAAACAGTCATGAACAACACAATAAATGAAATTAAAAATTCTCTAGAAGGGATCAATAGCAGAATAACTGAGGCAGAAGAACTAATAAGCGACCTGGAAGATAAAATAGTGGAAATAACGAGTGCAGAGCACTATAAAGAAAAAAGAATGAAAAGAATTGAGGAGAATCTCAGAGACCTCTCGGACAACATTAAACGCACCAACATTCGAATTATAGGGGTCCCAGAAGAAGAGAAAAAGAAAGGGACTGAGAAAATATTTTAAGACATTATAGTTGAAAACTTCCCTAACATGGGAAAGGAAATAGTTAATCAAGTCCAGCAAGCACAGAGAGTCCCATACAGGATAAATCCAAGGAGAAACATACCAAGACACATATTAATCAAACTATAAAAAGTAAATACAAAGAACAAATATTAAAAGCAACAAGGGAAAAACAACAAATAACACACAAGGAAATCCCCATAAGGTTAACAGCTGATCTTTCAGCAGAAACTCTGCAAGCCAGAAGGGAGTGGCAGGACATATTTAAATTGCTGAAGGGGAAAAACCTACAACCAAGATTACTCTACCTAGCAAGGATCTCATTCAGATTTGACAGAGAAATTAAAACCTTTACACACAAGCAAAAGCTAAGAGAATTCAGCACCACCAAACCAGCTTTACAACAAATGCTAAAAGAACTTCTCTAGGCAGGAAACACAAAAGAAGGAAAAGACCTACAATAACAAACCCAAAACAATTAAGAAAATGGTAATAAGAACAAACATATCGATAATTAACTTAAATGCAAATGGATTAAATGCTCCAAACAAAAGACATAGACTGGCTGAATGGATACAAAAACAAGACCTGTATATATACTGCCTACAAGAGACCCACTTCAGACCTAGGGACACATACAGACTGAAAGTGAGGGGATGGAAAAAGATATTCCATGCAAATGGAAATCAAAAGAAAGCTGGAGTAGCAATTCTCATATCAGACAAAATAGACTTTAAAACAAAAACTATTGCAAGAGACAAAGAAGGACATTACATAATGATCAAGGGATCAATCCAAGAAGAAGATACAACAATTGTAAATACTTATGCACCCAACATAGGAGTACCTCAATACATAAGACAAATACTAAAAGCCGTTAAGAGGGGAAATTGACAGTAACACAATCATGGTAGGGGACTTTAACACACCACTTTCACCAATGGACAGATCATCCAAAATGAAAATAAATAAGGAAACACAAGCTTAAAATGATACATTAAACAGGATGGACTTAATTGATATTTATAGGACATTCCACCCAAAAACAACAGAATACACTTTCTTCTCAAGTGCTCATGGAACATTCTCCAGGACAGATCATATCTTGGGTCACAAATCAAGCTTTGGTAAACTTAAGAAAATTGAAATCGCATCAAGTATCTTTTCTGACCACACGCTATGAGACTAGATATCAACTACAGGAAAAACCTGTAAAAAATACAAACACATGGAGGTTAAACAATACACTACTTAATACCCAAGAGATCACTGAAGAAATCAACGAGAAAATCAAAAAATACCTAGAAACAAATGACAATGAAAACACGATGACCCAAAACCTATGGGATGCAGCAAAAGCAGTTCTAAGAGGGAAGTTTATAGCAATACAGTCCTACCTTAACAAACAAGAAAAATCTCAAATAAACAACCTAACCTTACACCTAAAGCAATCAGAGAAAGAAAAAACAAAAAAAACCCAAAGTTAGCAGAAGGAAAGAAATCATAAAGATCAGATCAGAATAAATGAAAAAGAAACGAAGGAAACAATAGCAAAGATCAATAAAACTAAAATCTGGTTATTTGAGAAGATAAACAAAATTGATAAACCATTAGCCAGACTCATCAAGAAAAAAAGTGAGAAGACCCAAATCAATAGAATGAGAAATGAAAAAGGAGAAGTAACAACTGACACTGCAGAAATACAAAGGATCATGAGAGATTACTACAAGCAACTACATGCCAATAAAATGGACAACCTGGAAGAAATGGACAAATTCTTAGAAATGCACAACCTTCCAAGACTGAACCAGGAAGAAATAGAAAATATGAACAGACCAATCACAGGTACTGAAATTGAAACCGTGATTAAAAATCTTTCAACAAACAAAAGCCCAGGACCAAATGGCTTCACAGGTGAATTCTATCAAACATTTAGAGAAGAGTTAACACCTATCCTTCTCAAACTCTTCCAAAATATAGCAGAGGGAGGAACACTCCCAAACTCATTCTATGAGACCACCATCACCCTGATATCAAAACCAGACAAAGATGTCACAAAGAAAGAAAACTAAAGGCGAATATCACTAATGAACATAGATGCAAAAATCCTCAACAAAATACTAGCAAACAGAATCCAACAGCACATTAAAAGGATCATACACCATGGTCTAGTGTTTATCCTAGGAATGCAAGGATTCTTCAATGAAAATCAATCAATGTGATACATCATATTAACAAATTGAAGGAGAAAAACCATATGATCATCTCAATAGATGCAGAGAAAGCTTTCGACAAAATTCAACACCCATTTATGATAAAAACCCTCCAGGAAGTAGGCATACAGGGAACTTACCTCAACATAATAAAGGCCATATATGACAAAGCCTCAGCCAACATCGTTCACAATGGTGAAAAACTGAAACCATTTCCACTAAGATCAACAACAAGACAAGGTTGCCCACTCTCACCACTATTATTCAACATAGTTCTGTAAGTTTTAGCCACAGCCATCAGAGAAGAAAAAGAAATAAAAGGAATCCAAATAGGAAAAGAAGAAGTAAAGCTGTTACTGTTTGCAGATGACACGATACTATACATAGAGAATCCTAAAGATGCTACCAGAGAACTACTAGAGCTAATCAATGAATTTGGTAAAGTAGTAGGATACAAAATTAATGCACAGAAATCTCTTGCATTCCTATACACTAATAATGAAAAACCTGAAAGTGAAATTAAGAAAACACTCCCATTTACCACTGCAACAAAAAGAATAAAATATCTAGGAATAAACCTACCTAAGAAGACAAAAGACCTGTATGCAGAAAATTATAAGACACTGATGGAAGAAATTAAAGATGATACAAACAGATGGAGAGATATACCATGTTCTTGGATTGGAAGAATCAACATTGTGAAAATGACTATACTATCCAAAGCAATCTACAGATTCAGTGCAATCCCTATCAAAGTACCACTGGCATTTTTCACAGAACTAGAACAAAAAATTTCACAGTTTGTATGGAAATGCAAAAGACCCTGAATCGCCAAAACAATCTTGAGAAAGAAAAACGGAGCTGGAGAAATCAGGCTCCCTGACTTCAGACTATACTACAAAGCTACATTAATCAAGATAGTATGGTACTGGCACAAAAACAGAAATATAGATGAATGGAACAGGATAGAAAGCCCAGAGATAAACCCACGCACATATGGTCACCTTATCTTTGATAAAGGAGGCAAGAATATACAGTGGAGAAAAGACAGCCTCTTCAATAAGTGGTGCTGGGAAAACTGGACAGCTACATGTAAAAGAATGAAATTAGAACACTCCCTATCACCATACACAAAAATAAACTCCAAATGGATTAAAAACCTAAATGTAAGGCCAGACACTATCAAACTCTTAGAGGAAAACATAGGCAGAACACTCTATGACATAAATCACAGCATGATCCTTTTTTACCCACTTCCTAGAGAAATGGAAATAAAAACAAAAATAAACAAATGGGACCTAGTGAAACTTAAAAGCCTTCACACAGCAAAGGAAACCATAAACAAGACGAAAAGACAACCCTCAGAATGGGAGAAAATATTTGCAAATGAAGCAACTGACAAAGGATTCATCTCCAAAAGTTACAAGCAGTTCATGCAGCTCTGTATCAAAAAAATAAACAACCCAATCCAAAAATGGGCAGAAGACCTAAATCGACATTTCTCCAAAGAAGATATACAGATTGCCAACAAATATATGAAAGAATGCTCACCATCATTAATCATTAGAGAAATGCAAATCAAAACTACAATGAGATATCATCTCACACCAGTCAGAATGGCCATTATCAAAAAATCTACAAACAATAAATGCTGGAGAGAGTGTGGAGAAAAGGGAACACTCTTGCACTGTTGGTGGGAATGTAAATTGATACAGCCACTATGGAGAAAAGTATGGAGGTTCCTTAAAAAACTATAAATAGAACTACCATATGACCCAGCAATCCCACTACTGGGCATATACCCTGAGAAAACCATAATTCAAAAAGAGTCATGTACCAAAATGTTCACTGCAGCTCTATTTACAATAGCCAGAACATGGAAGCAACCTAAGTGTCCATCAACAGAGGAATGGATAAAGAAGATGTGGCATATATATACAATGGAATATTACTCAGCCATAAAAGAAACGAAATTGAGTCATTTGTAGTGAGGTGGGTGGACCCAGAGTCTGTCATACAGATTGAAGTAAGTCAGGAAGAGAAAGACAAATACCGTATGCTAACATATATATATGGAATCTAAAAAACAAAAAACAAATGGTCATTAAGAACCTAGGGGCGAGATGGGAATAAAGACACAGATCTACTAGAGAATGGACTTGAGGATACGCAGAGGGGGAAGGGTAAGCTGGGACAAAGTGAGAGAGTGGCATGGACATATACACACTACTAAATGTAAAACAGATAGCTGGTGGGAGGCAGCCGCATAGCACAGGGAGATAAACTCAGTGCCTTGTGGCCACCTAGAGGGGTGGGATAGGGACAGTGGGAGGGAGGGAGACTCAAGAGGGAGGAGATATGGGGATATATGTCTATGTATTACTGATTCACTTTGTTATAAAGCAGAAACTAACATTGTAAAGCAATTATACTCCAATAAAGATGTTAAAAAAACCTAAAGACTCCACTAAAAAACTGTTAGAACTAATAAATGAATTCAGTAAAGCTACAGGATACAAGATCAACATACAGAAATCTGTGATATTTCTATACACTAATAATGAACTATCAGAAAGAGAAATTAAGGAAACAATCCCATTTATAAGTGCATCAAAAAGAATAAAATACCTGGAAATAACTTTAACCAAGGAGATGAAAGACCTGTACAATGAACACTGTAAGACACAGCAAAAAAAACTGAAGACACACAAAAAAATGGAAAGATATTCTGTGTTCATGGATAGAAAGAACAGATATTGTTACAATGTCCATATTACCCAAAGCAATCTACAGATTCAATACAATCCCTATCAAAATTCCAACGGCACATTTCAGTGAACTAAAACAAACAAATCTAAAATTTGTATGGAACCACAAAAGATCCCAAATAGCCAAAACAACACTGAGAAAGAACAAAGCTGGAAACAACATGCTCCTTGATTTCAAACTATACTACAAAGCTTTAGTAATCAAAATGGTATGGTACCAGCACAAAAACAGACACACAGATCAACAGAACAGAATTGAGAGCCCAGAAATAAACCCACACATATATGTAAATTAATTTCTGACAAGGGAGCAAAGAACATACAGTGGAGGAAGGATAGTCTCTTCAGTAAATAATATTGGGAAAACTGAACAGCCACGTGCAAGAGAATGAAACTAGACCACTGTCTTACACTAGACACAAAAATTAACTCAAAATGGATTAAAGACTTGAATGTAAGACATGAAACTATAAAATTCCTAGAAGAAAACAAAAGCAGTAATTTCACTGATATCAGTTTTAGCAATGTTTTGTGTGTTCTGACTTCAAAGGCAAGGGAAACAAAAGCAAAAATAAACAAACAGGATATCAAACTAAAGAAGCTTCTGCTTTTAGGAAACCATCATCAAAACAAAAAGGCAACTTACTGAATGGGAAAAGGTATTTGCAAATCACATATCCAAAAAGGGGTTAATATCCAAAATATATAAAGAACTCACACAACTCAAGAACAAAAAAACAAAACAAAACAAAAAAAGCCTGATTAAAAAATGGGCAGAAGATCTGAGTACATTTTTCCAAAGAAGACATACAGATGGCCAACAGGCACATGAAAAGATGTTCAACATCACTAATTATGAGGAAAATGCCAATCAAACCCACAATGAGATATTATTTCACATTTGTTAGAATGGTTATCATTGAAAAGACAAGAAATAAAAAAATTTAAAAAAAGAAAAGACAAGAAATAACAAATGTTGGACAGGATGTGGAGAAAAGGGAACCCTTGTATAATGTTGGTGGGACTGTAAATTGGTGCAGCCACTATGGAAAACATTATGGAGATGTCTCAAAACATTATGGAGATGTCTCAAAAAATAATAATAATAATAGAACTACCATATGATCCAGCTATTCCACTTCTGGGTATTTATCTGATGAACACAAAAACACTAATTGAAAAGAATATATACACAGCTATGTTTACTGCAGTACTATTTACAATAGCCAACATATGGAAACAACTGTCCACTGATGAATGTATATGTGTGTGTATACACACACACACACACAAACACAGTGGACTATTAACTCACCATAAAAAAGAATAGAATCCTGCCATTTGTGACAACATGGATAGACCATAAAGGTATTATACCAAGTGAAATAAGTCAGATGGAAAAATAAAAATACTATATGATTTCACTTATATGTGGAATCTAAAAAAAACAAAACAAATGAACAAACAAAATAAAACAAAAACAAACTCAAAAATACAGAGAACAGATTAGTGGTTACCAGAGGGGAAGAGGATTAAGGGGTGGGCAAAGTGGGCAAAGGAAGTCAACAGTATTGTGACGGATGGGAACTAGACTTGTGGTGGTGACCACTTTGTAGTATATACAGATATCAAATTATAATGCTGTACACCTGAAACTTACATAATTTTTAAAAAGCTAATTTTTTTCTATCATAAAATTTAAAGATGTATAGTATAATAGGTAATATCAAACTCTACTTCAGATCTGAAGCCAAAAAAGACAGAGAGAATTAGAAAGAAATCTGTACAGTAGGATTCGGTTTCCTAGTCAGACAGCTAGTCCATGAAAACCCAGACCATGCAGTCCCATAGGAGATAAGAGAAGAGAGGGTCAACATTCCTGCAACATAAAACCCTGTAGTTGCCTTTTACAAAAGAATACAAAACACATCCTTTTCTAGACGACAAGATCTTTTAACAGACTTTTGGAATGCAAAACTGACAACAGAACTACAAGTTGCATTTATAATAGGATTCAAATTTTATTTGCACATGTTTAATAAACATATATATGTGAAATAAAATCTAAGTCAATAATTAAAGTTCAACTCTCTAAATTAGGAACTACTATATTTATAAATTATTTCTATGCTGCTTATAGTGCAACTTACATATTCACTGATGCTATCATTCCACAAGCTGCATTTGTAAGGAAAGGAGTATATAAGAAACAATGTATACTTTGTCTTATTCTATATAGAAGAAAAAGATTATCAAACTACAGGATTCTCTTCTCTCCTTATATTAACTTCATTGAATCTGGAAACCAACAACCTCTTTTAACTTCAGGACCATAGTTGAATTAAGAACTGGCAATCTACCTGAAATATTTAGTTCTGAGGTTTAACACTGTGAATGCAGCCAGTCCCCAAAGGCAAATGCTGAAAAACAGTCTAAGGATATTGCTGCAAAAACAATTTCTCAAGTCAAGGAGAGAACTGACATTAGGAAAATACTTTTTATTGCTTCTCCAATGCCTTAAATCTTCTTTCACACAAACTCCCACAATTACTCCTACTTCATACCCAAATAAAATCTATAAAAACTGTTTCACACCTGGGAAGAAGGCAGTTTCTCAGCATTTGAAATATTCAACTCATTATTTCAAAATATTTAAGAAGTATACCATGGCATCTTCCCTTGTAATAACAAAAGTAAATCAATCTCTTATGAAAATTACGGGTGGGGGAGAATACTAAGTTTAAACAATGCAAAGTGCTCCTGTCATATAAAGGATTTAGGAGGAAAGAGTTTTCCTGCTCCTCCATCATCAAGGGAACCAAAGAAGATTAGGGAGGGAGAGAGGGGATTATGAGGAAAACTTTCCTCTAAAAGATAAGAAACGAAATAGTCTACGTAATGTGGGTGAACCTATAAATATACTGGAAAGCTAAAATCTTTCATTAATTTTTAAATGTAATATTTCTACCATTATTTTATTCAACAGCACATGATACTTACTATGCCCCAGACATTATTTTAAACACTTTTCGATTATTAGTTCATTAACCCTCCGAGGTAGGTACTATCAATATCCCAATTTTACAGATGAGAACACTAAGGATAGAGAAATAAAGTAATTTTCCCAAGACCACACCGCTATTAAGCGTCAGAGATGAGATTTGATCCCAGGCCATCTGGGTTCACAATCCACACTCTTAACCACAATGCAATGCTGACTCTCTAAAAAGCAATATGCTCATGAAAGCCCAGTGTCTTATCGTTAAACAGTTAATAAAATCTGCTAAGCAAATTAAAAGTGAAAAAAATGGAGACAGCAAAAAGTAGAAAACCTATTATTCATAGTTCAAACACATTACTATGAGTATAATTTCCCATCAGTCTTCTTTCCTTGTTCACATAGAGTTTTTGTTTTCCCTTTAGTTATCATTCAGCAGACATAATTTTCTAGAAAATGAAAAACTAAAATATTACTCTCTCAACACTTTTATAATAACAGTTAAAATTAAAGACATTGTGTATCAAACACTTACATGCTTGCTATTATTCTTCTTTCACCTCACAACCCCATAAAGTAGGTGTAAGTATTATCCCCATTTTACAAATGAGGAAACTGAAGCACAGTTAAGAAACTAACTTAAGGGCCCAAGGCTAGTAAGCAGTTGAGCCAGGATTCAAATTCAGGCTGCTTGACTCCTGAACTAGAATTCTTTTCTACTCATGGAGGATAGGATTATGAGCTACTTGATACATAAGGATCATGTTTTTAAAGAGTAGTATTGTTTGTTTGGCTTAGCCTAAAATGAGTATGTTAGCATACAGATTTATTTTATTTTGCCCTAATTCTTACTTACACAACGGAAGTTCTCAGTATCTTCAGGTTTCTTGAGCAAGCTAAATAACTCTTCAGGTCTTACTTTACAAGGGTAAAGTATTTTACGTAATTCCTTCATTCAACAACCATTTGAGTATCCATTACATGCTAGGAACTGCGCTAATAAGACAGTCTTTGCACTCAAGGCAGAGTCTCTTTTCACTCAGCATATTAATATGCTAAAGTTTCTCCCAATTAATAAATACAACACACTGTACATACAAATGGTTAATAGCTTTGCCACCCATTCAGTGGCAGAATTGAGAATGGAATCCCGTGATTTTTTGCCCCCATGCTATAAAGTAGATAAACCCCTCATTTTTCTTAAGTTCCTAGAGAGTGACTGATAAATAATTACTCAATAGGTACAATCTGCCTTTCTCATGCTATACCACCTTTTATCAGCTGGCAATGAAAGCCTATCCATTTTTAGTGCAAAGGAGTTGAAATTAAAATATTTTACTAAAACCTTGGTTTACTAGGTTAGACATTTAAATTACTTGTAAAGTTCCATAATCGCATTGGGGTGTGACTTTAGTAACCAAGTGACAAATGTGAATGTCTAAAACTATCCATGAAAGAAGCAGTCAAAAATGTTGCATGTTCGCAGAAGATGAACGCCAATTCTGCTTGATTTTACACTGAAACATTTTATTTTAAGCAGTCTTAAGATGAATCCAACTGACTGTGAAAAGATGGCAGAGAGATAAAAGTTAAAAAGTCAAGTGTAGGGCTTCCCTGGTGGCGCAGTGGTTGATAGAGTCCACCTGCCAATGCAGGGGACACGGGTTCGTACCCCGGTCCGGGAAGATCCCACATGCCATAGAGCGGCTGGGCCCGTGAGCCATGACCGCTGAGCCTGCGCGTCCGGAGCCTGTGCTCCGCAACGGGAGAGTCCACAACAGTGAGAGGCCCACGTACCACCAAAAAAAAAAAAAAAAAAAGTCAAGTGTAGCAGAAACCCTCCTAACCAGTTCACTGAGTGGTTTAATTGATAGCAATAACTAAAGGCACAATTACCCACCTAAGAGCTTAATGAAACCTTGACAAGTTCTTTGACTGATACATATTTACATTAGTGTTTATATGTAGCTGGCACAGGCTTGAGTTCATTATTTCTTATGCCTATGTCCTCTAAGAAGCTTCTCTAGTAATGTTATTTGAACCATTATCTGGTATTTGCCTTTCACTGCTACTTTCTTTTTCAGTCTGTAATTTGTCTCATCCTAGATTGTAAATTTACGGCACAATGTTAACTCCCAAAATGGCTCAGTGCCTTGCCAATAACAGGTATTAAAAAAGTGCTTATTAATAATAGATATGAAATCCACCCTATAGCCACACCCCAATCCTTATCATTTTGCAGAACTGCTTCTCCTCATCTCTCTGACTAGGATGCCCTGGGGTCAGCCCTTGAACCTCTTTTCTAGCTACGTTCACTCCTCAGGTGATCTTATCTATACTGACAACTTCTAAATGTATTCAACCTGGACCATTCTCCTCTGAACTACAGATTCATTTGTTCAACTGCTGACTTGACATCTCGATTACACGTCTCTTAGACATCTCAAAAACGTAGCCAGTCTGGAACAGAACTCTTGAACTCTACCCAGAAACCTGCTCTGCTCACAGTCTTCCCATCTCTGAAAATGGCAACTCCATCCTTCCAGTTGCTTAAGCCAAAAGCCTTGAAGTCATCCTTGACTCTTCTCTTTTCACATTCCACATCCAATCCATCAGCAAACCTTGCTGGATCAAAACATACCCAGTTAGAGTCAGAGATATATTTTACACACCGAAAAAAATATAGATGTGTGGATACACAGATTAGTATGCATACATATATTTCCTAGCTCTGTCCACTGACAGCATCTAGCAGCAGTAGCAACAAGCACACCTAACATCCAGATCTTGACCTCAAAATATCATTCTCCAATAAAAGGAATCAGAATTTCTTGATGAAATGAGTCTAGGGCAGAGGCAGGAAAAATACAAGATGAGCCTGAAACATCTAGTAGTGCCAGAAAATAAAGAAGTGTAACATGTACACATACAAAGGATAGGAGCACATCAAAAAGACACAGAAGTCAACCTAAAAGAGCTCCCAATGGGCAAAGCTGGAATAATTCAGGCAACAAAATAAATAATGATACCAAGTGAATTATAACCCTAAGAATAAAGTAAGTATCCATAAATTAGAACTGATATAAATGATTAGATAGATAAGGAACAAACTTTCCTTACAAAAGAATTCCAATTAATAAATGTAGTAAGAATGAGGGAAAATAAACAGTACATGCAGGCAAGATTACTGATGAATGCTAAAATTAGTGAGGAGAGGGGCTTCCCTGGTGGCTCAGTGGTTAAAAGTCCGCCTGCCAATGCAGGGGACACTGGTTCGAGCCCTGGTCCAGGAAGATCCCACATGCCGCGGAGCAACTAAGCCCATGTGCCACAACTACTGGGTCTGTGCTATAGAGCCTGCGAGCCACAATTACTGAAGCCTGCACGCCTAGAGCCCGTGCTCTGCAACAAAAGAAGCCACCGCAATGAGAAGCCCACGCGCCGCAATGAAGAGTAGCCCCCGCTCACCGCAACTAGAGAAAGCCTGCGCGCAGCAATGAAGACTCAATGCAGCCAAAAATAAATAAATAAATTTTTTAAAATAAATAAAATCAGTGAGCAGAAACAGGATACTGGCAAAGGCTCAAAGTATCTCTCCCAAAATATTTACCAATTACTGTGGTGGTTGTAATATATGTCCAGAAATTCTTTGATACATCTGCCTCCAGGAAGTGGAGTTTAATTCCCCTCCCCTTGAGTGTGGGCTGAATTTAATGACTTGCTTCTAATGGTCAGAGTATGGAAGGTGAAAAATAATGGAGAAATCTGGCAGAAACCACCTTAACAAAGTGATCACCCAGTGACGTCATGTTGATAATATGGATCTCCTCTATGGCATGATAAGAAGGGCACTTCACTCTGTGATACTCTTCCTCAAACCTCAGTAACTAATCATGAGAAGATCTCAGAAAACCCAAATTGAGGAACATCCTACAAGATACTTGACCAGTACTCTTTAAAAATAAGTATCAAGGTGGGCTTCCCTGGTGGCGCAGTGGTTGGGAGTCCGCCTGCCGATGCAGGGGACGCGGGTTCGTGCCCCGGTCCGGGAGGATCCCACGTGCTGCGGAGCGGCTGGGCCCATGGGGCCGCAGCTGCTGGGTCTGCACGTCCGGAGCCTGTGCTCCGCAGCGGGAGAGGGCACGGCGGTGAGGGGCCCGCGTGCCGCAAAAAAAAAAAAAAAGTATCAAGGTCATAAAAGGTAAGGAAAGACCAAGAAACTGTCATGCATTAGAAGAGATAAGGGAGACTTGACAACTAAAAGCAATGTAGTATCCTGGTTTGGATAATGGAATGGAAAAGGAATATTAGTGGGAAAACTGGTGAAATACAAATAAAGTCTGCAGTTTGTCTGAAGCATTGTACCAATGTTAATTTCTTAGCTTGACAAATGTACCATGGTTATGTAAGATGTTAACATTAGGGAGAAAAGGATGAAGGGTATACAGCAGTGATTCTTAATAGGAGCAATTTTGCCCCACGGGGGCATTTGGCAATGTCTAAAGACATTTTTGATTGTTACAACAGGGGTGTGGTACTGGCATCTATAGATAGAGACCAGGGATGCTGCTTAACATCCTGTATAGCACTGGGCAATCCCCACAACAAAGGTTTAGCCGGTCCAAAATGTCAGTAAGGCTGAGGCTGAGAAACACTGGCATAAAGAAACTCTATGCATTATCTGTGCAACTCCTCCGTAAATCTAAAATTATTTCAAAATACAAAGTTAAAAATATATCCAAATCCAATCATTTCTCATCAATTTCCTAGTCTAAGACACCACTACCCTCAACTAGATTTTTAAAGAGAGCCTCCTAACTGACCTTCTAGTTTTTACTCTTCACCTCTTTAGACTACTTTCAACACAGTAGCCAGAGTGAAGTTTTTAAAGCATTAATCTGATCATGTCACTCTGCTCAAAAACCTGTAATGGTTTCCATCTCAAAAAATAAACACCCAAGTCCTTCCAATGTTCTACAGGCTCTATGTAATCTGGACCCAGTTATCTCTCCACTTTGTTTCTCCACAAAGTAGAAACCACTTTCTACTCTACTATTCACTCCAGTCCAGGCACACTGACCTCCTAGTGTTCTGGGAATACACCAAGCACACCTCTGCTTCAGGGCCAATGCAAACTGTTTCTTAGACCTAGTGTGCTCCTGATTACCTCCATCCTTCAAGCCTTTGCTCATTCCTCACCAAGTCCTTCCCAGACATCCTTTTTAAAAGTGCACACACCCCTTGGCATACCTATCCCTCTTGCCTGCTTAATTTTCCTCCACAGCACCTATCTATCACCTTCTAATACTGTATAACAAGTTACTTATTTTGTTTAATGTCTGTCTCACCCACTCTAGAATGTAAGATCCACGAGGGCAGGGATTTTTGTCTGTTTGGTTCACTACTATAACCTCTGCACCTAGAACAATGCCTAGCATGCTCATAATGCTCAACAAACATTTGTTAAATGAATGATACACCTTTGAAGTCCTAAATTTAATATCCCAGTGTCGTTCTACCACTTTTCATCATTACTGCATTTTCTTTCTTATCTCCTTACTTGAGAACACTATGGTTTGGAGAAGAAAGAATGGGTATTGGATCCTGGTTGTATCACTTGATAGTGTGTGTCTCTCTGGATATGTAACTTAACCTTTCTAATCCTCAGTTTCTTCATCTGAAGGAGAATGACAAAGGGATGGATGTAAGATTAATAACACTCATGTTAGGATTAGAAATAAGGTATTAAAGTGTCTAGCATATAGTAGGTAATCCATAAGTAAAAGCTAATATTTTTGCTCCCTCTTCACTAGTTCTTCGGCTTCACACTGACCTCTAACTTTCACGCCCTTCATTTTCTCCCAGTTGAATCACCCCTTCTATGATTCCTGCTCATGAACCAACCTGGACTCTACAGTTCATTTCAGTCAGTCCTTAACATCATTAATTCCCTCAACCAACTGCCCTTTAGGTATTTCTACCAAGCAGGCATCTGCAAAGCAGTGGGTAACAGCCTGGGCTCTGGAATTGAACCACCAGGGTTTGACCGCCAGCTGTTCATTTTACAATCAAGGAGAATAACAACAGTACCTACCTTATGAGCTCTTGTGAGTATTAAATGGTTTCTTCAGCTGTACATACCCAGAGTGATCAGTGCTGGAGAAAAATCAAACCATGCAAATTGGTATCCCTACAAATCCAAGGTCTACAACCTCAAATGGGTCCTCAATGCTACCTAACAATCCTTTTTCATTATCTTAGTCGTGAGTCTGTCTGTCTGACTCTCCCCCACACCACTGCTTGGAAGCTGTTATACACTTACACTCTCTTTTTAAAGAATCCCTATTCTACCATGTTCCCCATCATTCTAAGCAGGTACTCAAAAATGATATAAGACACATCAATTCGTTCTCCTTCCTGCCCCTATCATTTAGAAACTTATTTACAGTGCCTCCAATTTCACCTCCTTCGTTTCTGCTCAATGAAAAAGGAAAATCGGGCTCCCCTGGTGGCGCAGTGGTTGAGAGTCCACCCGCCGATGCAGGGGACACGGGTTCGTGCCCCGGTCTGGGAAGATCCCACATGCCGCGGAGCGGATGGGCCTGTGAGCCATGGCCGCTGAGCCTGCGCGTCCGGAGCCTGTGCTCCGCGGCGGGAGAGGCCACAACAGTGAGAGGCCCGTGTACCGCCAAAAAAAAAAAAAAAGAAGGAAAATCATCTCCTACGCAAGGCCAACTTCTCTACCTATGCCTTGGATCCCATCCCCTCCTACTGTCTCCAAATCCTTGGCTCCATCAATCACCTCTGTCCCCCATCTCTCCACCTCCCCAGCACTGCTTCAATTTCTCCCCTCCACTGGTGCTTTCCAATCCCACATAAACATGCCCAAGACCCTCTTAATTTAAAAAAGGGGTAGAAGGAGTAAACTTCTCTAAATCCCCTGCATCCCCCTTCACCTATACTATTTGTTCAGTCCTTTGTTGAAAACACTGTATCCCTCTCAATTAGCTACCTTCCTAGCCGTCACTGACTCTTCAATCCCCTTACCCCCAAAGCACTACAATGTAGCTACCTGCTCTAGCTGAAGTTACAAATGACTTAATCACCAAGTTTCAGGGACTTTTTTCAGTTATCTTACTTGGCCTTTTCATGGCAGGATACAGTACTGTCCACTCCTACTCCTTGAAATATTCTTCTCCCTCAGCTTCTGTGACAATTCTCGCATAGTTCTTTTTTTCAGCTTTGGTCTGTCTGGCACAGATGTTTGGCTTCTCTTAGTTGTCTGCCCCATTCAGTAGCTCACAACAGAAATATGGGAATCATGCTAAATCTTCAATCTTGCTCAACTCTGTAATCTGATTATTTACCCTGTCCTGTTGATAATACTTCCTAAACCTCTTATACATCCACCCCTCTTCTACCTCTCTCATCATTTCTCATCAGGAATATGGCTTCCTAACTGGTCTTGCTTCCAGTTTTGCCCTTCTCTAATCCAGCATTCACCTCACTGCCTAGAACACAAATATGATTCTATCACAGCATAATTTTTCCCCCCACTAAATCCTCACAGCCTTCAGGACAAAGTTAAAGCTCCTTAGTTTGGTTCATAAGGCATTCAGTGATTTGGCTTCTTATCAGTTCATCAGCTCCTGTTCTAAAACTCTGCTGTCCACTTGTGCCTACTGAGTACTTGAACATGGCTAGACACAACTGAGATGTGGTATTAGTATAAAATACATACCAGATTCTGAAGACTTCGTATGAAAAAGAGAATGTCAAATATCTCAATAATGCTTTTTTATAGTGATTACAGATTGAAATAAAATTTTAGATATATCAGCTTAAATAAAATATATTACTAAAATTAATTTCACCTTTTCCTTTTTTAACATGGTTAATAGAAACTTTTAAAATACATATGTGAATTACATTTGTGACTTGTATTATTATATTTTTACAGAACAGCACTGGTCTAGAATGTCCTTTCCCTTTTTCTGAACCTAGTTAACTGCTATCTATTTTTGAAGATTAGCTCAGGTAACCCACTAAGATGCATTTTGGGACATGCCCCTCCCAAGACCCCAAGTCTTAGTCAACTACCCCTCCTGCTCTGTGCTTCCATCCAAAGGAATCTGCTTACACCTGTTATATATCACTCCACATTATAATTATTGGTTATCAGCTATCTTCTCCTCCTAAACTATATGCTCCTTGCAAAAAGGCATATCATTGTACATATACTCAGGGCTTACCACCATGTTTACCACTTAAAAGGCACTCAAAATATTTGCTGAACAAATGTGAACTATCTATTCCTGGCCTGAAAGTTACTAGAATTTCTCCAAGGAAAACAAACCAGCAAAGAAGGAGTCTAGACTTTCCCAAGAGCTCCAGTAATGAAAGGATCAGAACGAAGGTAGGGAGTAGGAATTAAAGTAAAGAGAAGAGCAATAAGAAAATAAGGCTCATCACACACAACTACCTCTTAACAGTGAAAACAGGAATTTGCAGCAGTGAAATGGAGCCTTGAACTCAACTTGGCATGCCAGGGGCCACAGTTTGGTTCCTAAATTACTCAAATAACCCATCCAACAAAAGAGTATGATTTGGCAGGTTTCAACACAAGCAGCTAGAGCCCAGCACCTGTTCCACTTAAACAGAGCATCATTACAGTTAAAAACAACAACAAATCTCTCTTATGAAGCAAACACTAATCTCATGGTGCTTCACCACAGAACAATTTAGAAGAGTTATTATGTGCCAAAGCATGAATTTATGGATGATGCTTATTTGGCAAATATGGTTGGTACTGCTAGATGTTGAAAAACATGTATGCAAATAAGCAAATAAAATTTTTAAGCTCTCAGACTTAAATATTTACATTATCATAAATGTACAAAGATAAATGTTTATATGAGAACACATACAACACATTCCAGGAACACATTTTTTAATGTGATTGTTGGGAACAGTTATGAAGTGGCATTATTTCTTTATGGGCCTCAGGATAGACTCTTAAAAATGACTTCTGACAGAATGTTAATGGGGTACAAAAATTATGGAAGAAGTTTTTCTGTACTATCTCTGGGTAAAATGAATAGTCACAGTATCATAATAGTTCAAAGCAATCTTATCTTTTCCTTTCACCAAAATACTTTTCTTCCCATCCTGGAACCCAGCCAAACATAAATGTCAAACCATAAATGCGCGGGGGCGGGGAAAGGATGAAGAAGAGGACCACACATCAAAAAGGCTTAAAGAAAATAATGACATTTTTTTCCCCACATAATATAGTCATGTTAGAGTCTCCAAAAATAAAGACATGATAAAATATTTCCCCTCTTCCCCTCTGACAGTTTTGGAAAGATGTTTGTTTTTTTCACATAGTTTGTGAGTTGGTCATAGCCAAAACTCACTAGCAATGGTATGAATTCTGCTTCCATTGTTAACTGTTAATCTCTGGGTCGAGGCTACAACTCCCATCTCTGAAGTCAAGTAAATGTACCATACTTGCCATTACAGTTTACTAAACGAGTCACCGAAGAGAAGTGCCAGGCACTTCAGAAAGTAATTAGGGTAGTCAGTGGACTGAGCTATCTAGAAATGTTCTGAGATTATAGAGAAGCCATCATGAAGCAAGTATTCAAGATTGCTCATGGAAAGTTTTACCCCTGTGGATAATTCACGGTTTTCACTTCTACACTGCAGAGAGCAATATGGGTTCTCCGACTATACACATTACCACATCATTTCGTTTATCAGGGGGAAAAAAAGAAAAGAAAAAAAGGCGTTGTGGCTGAACAAAAATCAAGAGGTAGGCCCCAAAACAGAATCCTCAAGGCAATCCCAATTCAGGTGAAAAGCTGTGGACATACATAATACAATGACCTAAATATAACCTTTCATGTAAATCTCCAAGTATTTAATTCAACGTATAATCTTACCACATTTAACAGAGGCAAAAGAAAATGTATTAGGTTTTCTATAACAAGGCCAATAAAGATGAAATCAGTTTTCCTTTAACTCGTCACTATCCCCTCAACCCCAACCTTGCAATAACTCCATTCCACAGCTCTCAAATTCCTAAACGGGGATCTTAAAAAACACAACGTATTGCAAAAAAGTTAACATTTAAAGGTGGGAGGGCTCCTCTTTCCTGTTGCTCTCAGCAGTCTTTAATGCAGTCAAAGGACGAAAAAATGAAATCAAGCTCTCAGACGTATGGTGCAGGCAACAAGGAGGGGGTAGAGAAGGGGCTCAGACGGCAAGTCCTCAACGCGGGAGGTGAGAAAAGTTGCAAGAAAGGACGAGTCAAAGGGCGAAGGAGAAACAAAACTGACCCAACGAACCACTCAAAATCCCCCCAAAACCGAGGAAACCCGCACGTTAGGGGGCTCACAAACCGTAGAGCCAAGTGAGCAGGCAAAGAGTCACCGGGTTTCACCCTGGCGCTGCTGGCCAGGCTGCGCCGGATCCTCCCGGGTTTGGAGGTGGATGTCCGTGCAGACTTAGCAGGAGCGAAAGGAGTCCTTCCTGCCCCAGCCTCACCGCGTCCGGCTCCTCCAAGATTCACTTTCCCCAGCAGCCTTCCAGCCGCGCCCGGGGGCGTCCCTCGCCGCCAGGTCCCAACTTTCCCTCCTCTGGGGGGCGCCGAGCTGCCGGGGCCGCCGCCGCCACAGCCACCGAGAGAAGGGGCGGGAGCGGGGGCGCTTGGGGGCGCGCGGCGCCAGCGGGCTCCGGGGGCGGCAGGGCGCGGGGGTGGCCGTGGCCGGAGAGCCCGCGCCGGGCCGGACGCACCGGCCGCCAAAGCCCCCGCGGCGGCGCCACCCAGACCCCACGCCGCCCCGCCCGGATTCCCCCAGGTCAGCGCCCTCACCCCGTGGCGACCCAGGTCCCACAAGCCGGCGCGAGAGGAGAAGGGAAAGGAGGCGACGTGGGCAACCTTGCCCCAGTTACCTGAGGGGCTCACACGCCGCCGCGGTGACTACCTTCGCCGGCCGTCCAGTACTCTTCCTGGTGACCGCGGCCGCCACCGCCGAGCAACTGACACTGACTAACAACAACTAACTAACTACTAGCCGCCGCCGAGTCCACCGCGCGCTCCCGGCCGCCCGTAGACCGCCCGGCCCACCAGCCTGCCCGCCTCCTCCCAGCCCGGCGCGCCGCCCCTCCGCGCGCGCACTCGCTGCCGCGCTCCTTGAGCGAACACGCGCGCGCGCGCGCACGAGGCCACGGCCCTCTCCCAGTCTCGCCTCAGCCCCGAGGGAGGAGTCACCATGAGGCCCCTCCTCTCGCGTTCCTACCTCCAGAGGAAGAGAACTAGAGAGCGTCTGATTGGCTGAGGGAGGCGTGGCCAAAGGAAGAGGGCGGGACGACCAGGACCTTGGGCCGGCGTGAAGGGAAATTTCAGTTCAATTACGTACCAGGGGAAAAAAGGGAACGAAGTATTGGTCCATTTGGTGCCTAAGCCCCTTAGGTCTGCCTACAGTCGAATACAGGATATGTGTCTTCAAGGATTCCAGCACATAGTAATAACCAATTTAAGTCCCAATACTTTCTGCAGGCCTTAGCAATGTAAAAAACTACATCTCCCAGAAACCTCCGCGAAAATAAGTCTCACCTTGCGTAATCACGTAGTCCTTCGCCTCCTTTGAACAAAATAATCCCTCCATTTTTCTGAAGGTATGGGGAATAATATTTCATTTTTCTCCTCACCAGAACAGCCTTAAGTGCTGCATTAGAGAAGTTACCTATGGGAAGGTGGTTAAGCGATTAGGTAAAGGGAAAGAAAAGACATCAAAATAAAGTACTGCGGAGGAATTTTTGTCAAGCTGTGAGGCGACGCAGTGAGAAGAGTGAAGGCGATTGAGAGGGGCTCAGGGAATTGTCCCCTGTGCCAGGGACTTTCTTTAGGCCCCAGGCCCCTGCCTACCCCTGTCGTCAGCAGGTCAGTAAGCAAGGCGAGCTTGGGGGTGGCCACAGTGGATGTGCCCTTCACCCCTTGAAGATCATCCCTCTTTTGCTGTTATTGGTTTGTCTCGGTTTGAGGCCGACTGAATGGGGGCGCCTCACTTCCGGTTGGGGGAGGGGAGGAAGGCCATTCTGGGGGAGGGGGGAACATAACTCACTTCCTGTGGGGGTAGGGTGATGGGTTGGGGTGTCCAACCCACTTCCTGTGCCGGCGAGGGCTTGAAAAGGTGATGCTTGGTGCCATATGGATAGACGGTATCTTAAAGCTTTGGGATTGTGCCTTACGTGAAAAGTTAGGTTATTCCACGAAGTTGTGCTAATCACCAGCCTCCAGTCAGAATTTATGTGACTTTTGGTTCCAAGTGTAAGAGGAAAATTTTCTCCCCAGCAGAATTTTCTTAATGAGTTATTCAAAGAATTCGAAACCCCTTGTTAAAACCCTTTACTCGTCTCTACAATACGACATGCTTTCTTGTGTGACTCATGAATTGCCCACCCCTTCTCCCTTACTCAAGTCCAACCTTGACTTAGTGAGGTTTAGGGGTGTTCTCTGCCTTGACATGCCACAGGAACTCTGTAGCTATTCTTAAGGAGGTCGTTTATTACGGACCTCCTTAAGGACTCAATATTTTACATAAATTTTGAAGCATTTTCACCTTATCGGAGTGAAAATATCATACTGAAGTACTCAATTACTTGGTGTTATCTTAACTGATGTGATCGGGATCTTAAATCCTTAGACCTGTTGATTTTAGGCTACAGATTCTGCCCTGGGCCTGAAAACAACTTCCTCAGCTTTAAAAATTCTTATTGGTAACTTACATGTAACAACTGAAAGTTGCAGTGTAGTACATTTTCCCCCTTTGTGATTTAATTAAATTCAGCACCGATTAAAAAATGGTGTCTGCACTTTGTAGTTTTAAGGCATGGTGCAGGGATCATGAGATTCAGCTCAGATTTTAAGAAGGGGGAAAATTTGGCTCACAAAGGACTAAAGATGAATACCAGAATTTTCTGTTTTTCCTATATTCTCAATATTTTATAAGAAACTATACGTAAAGTGGTAATGAACAGTCAACAGTTTGATTTTTTGGTTTCTGTTTTCAAGTACCACAGTACTTGGTAAGTTGGGGTGGTCAGGGTACTGAAGGAATCAATCTATTTGGAGTTTACGAAATCTCAACAACTTTAGTAATTTTAGAATATCAAGTGAATTGTAGTGTCTTTCAAGAATTTTTAAAAGAATAAGGCCTGTGTATTTTTTCCTTTGGGGTTGTCACCTAATCTACTCTCAGAATTTGCAACTGTTTTAATTCTGGTTCTTTTCGAAAGCTAGTTTGTTTAGAGTTTATTAGAAAATGTGATTTAAACTAAAATATTTAAACAACTGTAACTTAAATGTTACAGTAAGGAAAAAATATATGTTTTAACTTTCTATAGACATTAAAAAAAAAAAAACCTAAGACCCTAAAATCAGTGAGTTATCTTTTGAAGAACTATAGAATTTCTGCAGAAGTTGAAAAGGCAAGACACAATTATGTCTGTGTTGTTATTAATAGAAGGTTAGGGACATGTATACTGCCTCAAGCAACTATTAATTGATTAGAAAGAAAGTGTTCATTATCTTCTATATTAGTGTAATATAGAAGAATATATGATATGATCACCCTGACAAATTAAACTATTAAACTACAGTATTAAGAATTACTGGAGTGAGTAAAGATTGTGGAACTAAATGAAATAGATAGAGAAAAGATAGTTAAAATATTGATTGAGATACAGCAGTATTGCCTGTAGGAAATTATCTTTGTAAAGCAAAGGAGTTTTTAAAATTGGTCTTTATACTATTCCAGGGAAGAAATGCAGTATAATAGAAATAAGAAAACTTGTTGCAGCTGAGAGACTTGAGCAGCTTGAAGAACTGTCTGTTCAGAAGAAAGCAATTTTTAAAGCACATATTTGAAAAAAGATGTTTTGTGATAACAGGCAGTTATTCATTAGTTCCGTCAAAGAAGAAATATTAGAAAAGCTTGTGAAAAATAGAGGGAAGTTCATGGAACCTGCTTTTATTCTCTTTAAAAGTTTCTGTAGAGAGGCTTGCTGTCTTCCAAAGGCTTTTTTTTTTCCCTTAATGTTCTTTGTTGCAGTTTTCTTTGCATGTTCTAATAGAAACATACTATCAAAATTAGAAAAGTAAAGACTTTTGTAAGTGTACTCTGTTACTTCTATAAGTAAATGAATTTGAGGTTTTCATTTCATTCCTTGTCATCAATAATAAAGAGATTGTCCATTTTTTTCAGAATATTTAGATTAGATAACCATTTTCATTTCCAAAAAGCAGTCATTGGATATACGGCTCACAGCTCACAGCAGTTTGAAATATTAAAACAGTAGGTCAAAATTCTGGATTCCATCTCACTGAAATTTGATTACCCACGAAGTACTAGATGCTATCTATAATGCAAAAGGGTCTTTTCATTCTTTTGTCTACCTTCTTTTAAAAAATCATGCTGTTGTTTTACAACTACTGCTTTTTTGTATGTTTGTTGTTTTGGAGTTGCTTGTTTTTGCCATGGGGTTGAGTGTTAAAGAGAATATGCTAACAACATGAATGGTTTTTAAACCTACTGTTCTGCTGTCTTTATTTCAGGGCCTTCAAGAGTATTCAAACGAGAATACCCCTTATGTGACTTTTCATTATTTCAAGAAAAGTTTATTGAGTGCTTACTGTATACTAGTCTCTGTTTTAGGGACTTGGGATACATCAGTGAATACAGACAAATATCCGTGTTCGCTTGGAGTTTACTCTCTAGTTTCCAAATCAAAGCTGGAATTTTGCTCCCTGGATATTCCTAAATAAGCTCTATAGTGTGATCATTGTTCAAACTGATCAAGAAACAGCCCTAAGCTTGATCTCTCTTGGTCTTGATCTCTAAGCCATTCTAAACCCAGTTTTGAATATTTCAGTCTAATTTTTCTCCAGACCTTTAAAGCCCATCTGTTAAATATTCAGCCTTTTTCTTTGATGCATGCATCATGACCCTACCATTCTAGCCTCCTTTGTTCACAAATAAAAGTGAACAATGGGGAAAATATGGGATCAGACAGGCCTGGGTTCAAAAGTGATGTCTACATTTTACTAGCTGAGCTTCTTATTAGCTTGGTAACCTCTAACAATTTACTTGACCTCTCTGAGCCTCACTTGCCATAAACTTAAATGAGGTTATTTGGTGGATCAGGTATATTATATGTAAATCACCTGGCACAATTCCTGGTGTTAGCAGCTTAATGAATGCTATTATTTTTCCCCCAGTTTGCTTCTGTTATTCTAGCTATGGGGATTTGCCTACATGTCTGTTTTAAGCCTTACATATTCCCGGAAGTATCGGGATGCAGTGCTAGAATTATTCAAATTCATCCTTCCCCAGTCTCAGTGAGC
Source organism: Grampus griseus (assembly GCF_964374135.1). Taxonomy (NCBI): domain Eukaryota; kingdom Metazoa; phylum Chordata; class Mammalia; order Artiodactyla; family Delphinidae; genus Grampus; species Grampus griseus. The sequence continues at coordinate 117,997,193 of NC_139018.1, read as the reverse complement.
TAAGCATGCTCACTTAGCTGTCAAGAGTTCATTTTTTGTTCCTTGTGGAAGGAGAAATCACTAATTTCCATGATTACTTTAGATAATAAGCATAATAGAAAAGTTTCAAGAAAAGGTTAAGGAATCACTAAAGTAATTTGAATTGTTAACGGAAGACTTTTTGAATCATTCTTCTAAACCTATTTAAATATTAAACCTAATATTCAAGTCTCTTCTGTCATTACCCATCCACACATTCCTAACTAGATTGGTCTCTGAAAAAAAAATTCTATACAGTATCCAGCCTTTTCTGTCTTTGTTCATGCGATTCTCTGTGTGGAACACTTTCTCTTTTCCTGGGAATCCTTATCTATCAGAATGCCACCTTCTTTGTGGCCCTTTCTCAAGTACCACCTTCAGCTTCAAGGAGTATTGTCTGATGTCTGTCCTCTTCTCTGTCCATTCTCCCAACCATATGTGTGTCTGTTGACACTCCAGAGCATTTTGTACTTTTCTTATGGCATTTAATATACAGTGCTACTGCTGTTGTTGTATGTTTCTGTTGTTACTGTACTGTCATGTAGAGTTTATGAACTGTCATAAAAGTCTGCAGACTATAACATATTCCTATCTGTGTCTGCTGTCAAACCTAGCACAATACCATTCACATCATAAGTATTCAGTAAATATTTGTGGAGTTGAATTGGCAGTTGGGGTAGATGAAACTGATGAATAACGTTTGTCCACTATAGCCAGTAGTAAACACAGTGACCTATGTACAGTAGACACTCAAAGATCTGCTGAATGAAAGGGTAAGTAATTCTCCCATTTGTGAGCATAGGGTATCAATATATTGAGCATACATTAAACACCTACTATATGATGAGATCTATGAGAACTGATCCCTGCCCTCAATTTAATTGGAAACAACTAAGTGGTAATTAATATGTACAGATTCTGAAGACTGAAGGTGTTTGAGTGAAGGTGGGGTAGGGAGTCAGTGTAGAGTTGTTTGCATTTTGAGAGATATCCCAGGCTGTCTGAACTCAGAAACAGAATAGAGTTAGGTATCAAGAGATACTTAACTTGCAGTTCCACTCCTAGTTACATACCCAAAAGAATTAGAAATGTGTTCACACAAAAACTTTTCCCCAAATGTTCCTAGCAGCATTATTCATAAGAGCCAAAAAATGGAAACAGACCAAATTGTGCATGAATGAATAAACAAAATGTAGTATAGTCATACGGTGGAAAATATTCATCAATAAAAAGGAATACAGTATTGATACATGCTATAAAATGGATGAATCTTGAAAATATTACACTAAAGTGAAAGAAGCCAGACACAAAAGGCCACATACTGTATGATTCCATTTATATGCAATGTCTAGAATAGGAAAATCCATAGAGACAGAAAGTATATTAGTGTGCCAGGGAGTGGAGGGCAAGAATGGGGAGTGACTGCTAATGTGTATGGGATTTCTTTGAGGGGGTGATGAAAATGTCCTGGAATTAGATAGTGGTGATGAGTCCACAACCTTGATACTAAAATACCTTGTATACCAATATACTAAAAACCACTAATTGTACACTGAAGGGGTGAATTTTATGGTATGTGAATTATACCGTTAAAAAAGAGAGGGGGAGATACATAAACTTGAAGAATTTGGATTTTGGATGGAGCTAGAAGGAAAGCAGGAGGTGATAATTCTTTCTCAGATCCTAGAGGGAAATGTAAGTGTCTAGGTACAGGACTAAAGGTATGTTGAGGTTCAGTTGAGGATGGATGTGAAGGTTTCTGCTATTTGTGTCTTATGAAGCAGGCAGTGAGGTGAATGACTAGAGTAGAAGGGTGTTGACAAAGAAGAACGACATTTTAGGAACTTGAAGGAAGCTTCAGATTTCTTTTTGATTGGGTCAAGGATGTGGTATGTGGTCAACTTAGTTTCAGTGTGAAGGTCAACTAAGTTCAGATGGTGAAAGTATCATAAGGGAGTCTGATAGCAATCACCAGTGAAGTTACTGGAGAAGATGGGAGAACAGAGACTAGACACAAATATTATAGTTTGATTCTTAAACTATCCCCATATAATGAAAATAGTTAGATCATAATGGGAAGGAACCAAGGGCAGTGATTTGGAGAAGTCAGTACGCGTGAAGGTATTCATTTGAAGAAGTACTTGAGTACCTTTTATGTGCCAGGCACTATTAAATAAAATCATAGTTACTTTCCTTATTGAATTATTTTCCTAGAATAAAGTCTTATGAGTGGGATTATTCATTCTAAGAGTGGGCATTTTATAGTTCTTGATACAATAGCTATATTATTTCTCTAAAAGGTTGTGCTAACTTCTGATGCCACCAGCAACATACAGCTGTGTTGTTTTAACCACAATTTCACCAGCAAAAATTTTTGGCTAATTGGATAGGCATAAAATTATTCTTCTCTTTGGTTATTGCTTGTAATATGGTTAAGTGTTTCTGTACCATGGAATTGGCATCTGTTGGAGCATGAAGGTATTCAAAGCCTTTATATTTGCTACCTCATCTGGAATAGCTTCCTTAAAGGGTATGGATTTTTAAGAACCCTAGGAATCAAACCAGCCTCTAATTTGAATCAGCTCAAAAACTACTTTTATTCAGTGGTGTTCTCCTTATTTTCTAAATGATATTCACATTTAAACTACATTTAGCCATAATTGCAATTCCCATTCAACTAACTTAATTCTCATAATTTGGTGTTGTAGGTATTAACTGACTTCACTTTGCATATGAGAAGATACAGGCTTAGAGAGGTTAGGTCATTTGCCCAAAGTCACTTAACCAGTAAGTGACAGAGACAGGATTTGAATGCAGCCGATTATCAGTCGCAAACTCCATGATCTCTCAGTATCACTACTAAAATTTCATGGAGACTAATGGAAACTGGAAGAGAAATCTGAAATGGAACTTGGACGATCAGGCGCTTACTTACATATGAACATAGTGAAGCAGTTAGCAGAGAAAGTTTTTTTATTTTATTTTTTTATTGGGGAGGCTATGGCACATAGACAAAGAGAGGAAGGACTCTCTTTAAGCCCAAATTTTCAAGGCCCTTTCTGTTTCTCCCTGATGAACAGGTACGTACTACTCCAAAATCTATGATAGGGGCAAAGTGGGAGGAAGGTAGTAGTAGGAAAGCAACTGCCTTTAAATATATACATTGACAGTCATCTGATGGTAGAAGGAACAGACGAAATGGCCCTCAGAGAGGCCCACAAAGTATTCAGTAACTTTTTTTTTTTTCAGTAACTTTTAAAATAACAAGTCTAACATGATAACAAGGTTAATGAGATATTTAAAGCACAGTACATATTAGTGAAGGAAGAGAGATTCTTTCATTTTTATTCAATATAGTATGCTCACTAGACAAATTTTAGATCAGGAATATAAAACAAGAGATGCCATGTTCTAATGCTGGCTTTTAGTCAGATAAAATACCCCAATATATAGATAAGACAATTAAGGCTCAAAATTACACACCAAATAAAGTCACACAGTGGGCCCTAGAACATAGGCCTCCTGCTTCCGAGTACATTTTGCTAAATTGAGCTAAGTGAAAACAACAATCTATGTGGTGGTTTTGTAATTTGTATTATAATTTTTTATAATTTAATGTTATTCTTAAAAGAGATCATTTCTCTGTGTGTTTTAAAACAACAATAATAAAGATCCACACACCAGATTACTAAATGTTTGGTGATAGGTTAGAATAAGAAGTGATACTGAAGATCAGGTTGAACCCTAATATATCAGATAGTCCATCTGTAAATTACACCTAAATAGTATTTATCTGTATCCCAGATTGCATTGAGGTGGGGTGGAAGACACAGATCTTTTGAAAACTATCATAGAAACATTACTCTTGAAAGATTTTGATGTGTACATATGTGTATTTGTATTTAAGCATTTGGAATTTTCAACAAAGCCCAGCCCTTTTCTTCCATCCCTACTCCTTTAAGTGAAACTAATACCCCTTGCTTCACAAGAAATATCAATAGTATCCAGATACTCCACTTTTTTCTTTCATAGCCTCAAAATTTATATCTCCCTTCTCTTTCCATCGCCACACTTCCTTCATTCCTATACTTCATAGCTTTAATTAATGTTCTCTTGACACAAACCTTTCATTTTTATTGCCAGTGATTCCACAATTACTACAACTCTTTGAGAAAACAACATAGCTGTTGTGTCAGCAATAATAAAATGCTCATATCTTGAGCCAGTATTCCACTGATACGATTTTATTCTGAGAAAATGCTTCAAGTAAGGAAAATAGTGAAAGGGACAAAATGTTAATGGCACTGATATCTATTATGTTTTAAAAAATGGAAACCTTCTAGATATCCAACAATAGAATAATGGTTAAGCAAATTATTACCTATTCATTCAGTAGGCTATTAGACATTCATTTTTCACAATAGCTTCTTTTAAAATATATTGAAAGATGTTGTAAGTATCTTTATGCCAAAATGAAAAAGGAGAAAAATAAATCAATGAAAAAAGTAGAAAAACTGATCTGATTAGTATATTTCTGAAGCATTTGTATTTTCTGTATCATAATAATTGACATTTATTGAGCACACACCAGTGTCAGGCACAATACTAAAGCTATATTATAGAAGCAATATTGAGTAGTTAGTAAGAAAAATGCTCTTAAGTCAAGTCCTAGCTCCATCACTTACTAGTATGTGATCTTGAAAAGGAAATGGGAGATAGTAACTATATCTACATTAAGTTATTAAATCCATTTAAAGTGTCTGGTATGTAGTAAGCCCTCATTAAAGTGTTTTTGTTACTAGACATTTTACAGACATTTAATCTTCACATCCTCACAACACTTATGAGATGGTGTTATTTTCATTTACATAAGAGAAAATTGAAATTCAGAATGTTTAAATAGTTTGGTCAAATAACTTGCCAAAGTCACACAGCTAATAAGCAGTAGAGTTTTGATTGAGAACCCAAGCTATGACTTCCATTCCTGGCTCTGAGGGACTAGGTTGTTGCAGACTAATCCTTTTGCCGAGAACAACATGAAAGGGTGGATTTAAAAAAAGAAAAGAGAGGGCTTCCCTGGTGGCGCAGTGGCGCAGTGGTTGAGAGTCCGCCTGCCGATGCAGGGGACATGGGTTCGTGCCCCGGTCTGGGAAGATCCCACATGCCGCGGAGCTAGGCCCGTGAGCCATGGCCGCTGAGCCTGCGCGTCCAGAGCACAGGCTCCGCAACGGGAGAGGCCACAACAGTGAGAGGCCCACGTACCGCAAAAAAAAAAAAAAAAAAAAAAAAAAAAAAAAAAAAACAGGGAAAGCATCAGAGACCTACTGAGGCAGCCAGGACTTAAACCAAAATTATGCAGCCAAGGGAACTTCAAAAAAGCATGCTGATGTTCTAAGCTTCTCTTTTCCCCTTGAAGAATTTGCTGAATACATGGTGCAGAACAAGAATCTATGAAATTTAGCAGAGGATTTCTGCTAGAGGTAGAGAGCCAGTAGTCTCATGGGGCTTAGTACATAAAAATTGGAGTTTAGGTGTCCCCAGGTGGCCTGGACTGAGGGGCCAAGACCCTAGTAGGGAAGGGAAGCACCAAGAAATGATTTTGCTGCAGAGTCAGAGGCTAAGCAGAGCAGAAGCTAAGCAAGCTAAGCAGAAAATCCCTATAAAGCAGAGTGAATTTCTGTCCATCTCATGATGTTGACAAGCAAACATTCAAATTCAGGTCCCTCCAAGGAAGAAAGGACCTATAACCACCCCGGACTCTCAATTAGCATTCCCTAGAGGACTATACCCTCTATACACAATAGACTTGAATACAAGAATAACTAGAAATAAGGAAGAATATTTCATAATTGTAAAAGGGTCATTCTACCAGGGAAAATGTGAGAACTATAAATTTGTATATATCTAATTCCAGTAATATGGCTTCAAAAAAATATTTTTTCAAGTTCACATGGGACATTTAACAAAGTAGATCTTATGATAGACCATAAAGCAAGTCTCAACAAATTTCGTCTAGGATATGTTATCTGACTACAGTTCAATTAAGTAAGAAATGGATTATAAAATAGTAGCTAGCAAACTCCCCCCAAAATACGTTTTGAATGACCCATTTGGTCAAAAAAGAAATCACAATTAAGACACATTTGCAACAGAATAGTAATGAAAATACAGTATATCAAAATATATGTGAATCAGCTAAAGCTATACTTGATGGGAAATTTATAACCTTAAATGCCTATACTGGAAGAGAAAAAAGTCCAAAACTAGTGATTTAAATATCATTCTCAAGAAATTAGGAAAAGAACTGCAAATTAAACCCAAAGTAAGTAGAAGAAAGGGAATTATAAAAAGTAGAAATTAATTAAATAGAAAACAAGTGCACAATAGGAAATATCTAGAGCCAAGAGTTCACTCTCTGAAAAGATCAGTAAAATATGTAGACCTCTAGCAATACTGATCAAGAAAAGAACATATTCAATATTAAACTCTTGATCTTTTCCCTAATTCTACATCTCCAGTCTTATTTCTATAAATCGAATCTTCATAAATATCTACTAATACCTCAATTAGAAGTCTTGGGATTGAGACACGGAACTGGGAAAAGAGAGGCAGAGGAGGCTGAGGCCGACCCGGGCGCCGAGACCAAGCAACAGACCGGCGGGGCTGGGCCATGCAGACCCGGCCCAGTGAGTCCCCCCCGCCCCGCGACCTGAGCAAGGTCCCCAAGAGCCTGCCTCAGACTGGCCTGGGAGCCAGAGGCACCAGAGCAGATCCCGAATCAGGCTTTCCTCGGCTTCCTATGAGGGCTGGCCCTTTGGAAGGTGCCGCCTTCAGCAGCAGGACCAGGCAGGCCACCATGACCGAGAACTCCACATCCACCCCTGCGACCAAGCCCAAGTGGGCCAAGGCCTCCAAGAAGTCCACAGACCACCCCAAGTATTCAGACATGATCGTGGCTGCCATCCAGGCAGAGAACTGTGCTGGCTCTTCATGCCAGTCCATCCAGAAGTACAAGAACCACTACAAGGTGGGTGAGAATGCCAACTCCCAGATCAAATTGTCCATCAAGCACTTGGTCACCACTGGGGTCCTCAAGCAGACCAAAAGGTGGGTGCCTCAGGGTCTTTCCGGCTGCCGAAGAGCAACGAGCCCAAGAGGTCAGTGGCCTTCAAGAAGACAAAGAAGGAAGTCAAGAAGGTGACCACGCCAAAGAAGGCCGCCAAGCCCATGAAGCCTGCCTCCAAAGCCCCAAGCAAGAAGCCCAAAGCTACCCCAGTCAAGAAGGCCAGAAGAAGCCGGCTGCCACGCCCAAGAAAACCAAAAAACCCAAGACTGTCAAAGCCAAGCCAGTCAAGGCATCCAAGCCTAAGAAGGCCAAACCAGTGAAGCCCAAAGCCAAGTCCAGTGCCAGGAGGGCCGGCAAGAAGTGACAATGAGGCTTTCCTTGTGGACACTCCTGCCTGTCTCCTATTTTCTGTAAATACTTTTCTCCTTTCTTCTCTCTTGATCCTCATCTGCAACCCTTTGCCCCTTTCCCTTCTGACTTTATAAACAGACAGAATTTGTATTCCTCAGAAATTAGGGAATAATTCATTTTTCCTTAACCAATTATGCAAGGACAGCAACAACAAATCTGGTCTCTGTAATGATGAGAATGTACTTATATTTTGTTTTGTTAATTTGTTACTAATCTGCTTATGGGTTTGGGAATTTGTGTGGGTTTGTGTGTTTTGTTTAGTTACATGGTTGGTTCACTCTGAAGGTAAAAGTTGGGGTCAGGGGGACGGGGAGAATGGGCAAGGCAGCTTCTTGTGGCTAGATGACAGGGAGCCCAGGAATTGGACTGTTTGTAGGAGTACCTATGAGGCCATCGAGTTTTCTTTAAGCTGAGCACTGCTTGTGAGAGTTTCAGAACCTTGACCCTGAGGAGAGGGGCGGCAGCAGCTGGACGGCAAAGGAGGGAGGTGGAAAAAAGCCCTCTCTAGGCTGACTTCCACCTCCCAGTGGTGAGCAGTGGGGCGTCCAAATCCAGTTTCCTTCTCACTTCTGTTAGTCTGCCCCAGTGGCCTCCCTATTGTCCTAGGGACGTGGAGGAGGTTGAAGTGACAGCTGGTCCGAGAAACTGTGGCTTCTCTCAGTCAGCTGGAAACTAGCCACTGGTGGAGGGGGGTGGTCTCTGGCTTCCAAAAGTCTCCTGTTAAACATGAGTAGAAACTTTGGGGGAAGGGTGGAGAGTCAGTCAGCCAAGTGCCTCAGTGTGCCCTGTTGAAACTTGGGTTTTTCGACACAATTGGATTGTATCCTAGGAGGACGTTTTTCCTTTACCCCTGATTTTTTGTTCCTCCTGTACAAGAGGTGGGCTTTGCTTAGCAGTCTGGTGGCGCTCCAGCCCTGCCACCCACCACTTAAAAACCTCCCAACCTCTACTTCTGAATCTAAGTAGTTGTAGATGGGGGAGAAGGGGAGGGCGGGGAGTGGACAGTAAGACATACTGCAGTCGACTTTGAATTGCTAAGTAGTTTTACAGAGCTAGGTCTGTGTGTATGTGTGTGTATATGTATATATACACATCTAGGGCTAGTACTTAAGTTTCACAACTGGGAGCTGGGAGAAAAAACCTGTACAGTCGTCTCTCCCTTTTCTTTTTAGTAAAATAGAAAAATGCGCAATTGTGCATCTCCCTCCCCCCCCTTTATTTGTAAACAAGTTATTTGTGCCTGGAAGAATCTGCTGTCTTTGTAATTTTCAAACTTTAAAATAAAATTGAAAAAACAAGGGAAAAAAAAGTCTTGGGATTATTCTTGAGACCTCTCACTACTACACATACACACACATACACCATTCAGACCACTACAAAATTTTATTGATTCTACCTCTTAAATATATTGAATCCACCCTATATACTATATCTTCATTGCTATACCCTATTCTAAGCCACCATCACGCTGTGGTGGACTGTTGCAGTAGCTTCCCAACGGTAGCTTCCTGGATTCGTTCTTACTACCCATCAATCCATTCTTTCCATAGAAGTAAGAATGATCCTTTAAAAAGCATAAATATCATATCATGCCGCTCTTAAGAATTCTTGAAAGGTTTGCTCTTATGCTTTGGTGAAAACTCAGATGTTTAAGATAACCCCATGTCTCCGCAGGTATAGTCCCTGCTGCTGTCTCCTGACCACTTTACTCCAGCCCACTCTAGCCTTCTTTCACTTTTTCCAAAGCGCCAAATTCTTACTCAAGTCCTAGTTCTTCAGCATGGAATGTACTTAACATTCAGCTCTCACTTTACTTCTTCAGAGAGGTCCCCTGTTTAAGTGACATCTCCTACTGTTTTTCTTTAGTGTTCTGTTCTTTTCCTTCATGGCAGTTTTCACAACTTAAAATTGTATTTATTGGTATGTTTGCTTAATCTTTCACCTCAAACCATAATTTTCCTGAAAGCAGAGACTGTTCACTGTTGTAGTCCTGGTGTCTTAACTAAGTGCCTGGTACATATTACGTGTTTGGTAAATATATGATGAATGAGAAAAGATAGCATGTCACCTTAGGTAAACTGTATAGGTCAGGAACCGTTTCATAGGTGTGCCCTGTACCCTGGGAGCATGGAGGGATTGTTTCTTCTGGTTTAATCCTTTATTTCTTCAAAATAACTCTGAGAAAGGCACCATGTAATCATTGTAATGCCTGGAGACAGTTTCTGATGATTAGCCTGTCTTCTCAGTGATGTATATTTTATGTGCTAAGCTAAACTGGCAGTTGTGGGCAGATTTTATTTAAGCCCCCGCAAAGGAATATACCTGCCCGCATTTCTTAGATTGGAGCTCTTGGAAACTAGAGGCAGAGTGTTCTTAGTGGCAGTCCTGGCTAAACAACTTATCTTCTTTTCTAGAACTACTTTTTTTTTTTAAAAAAACATTAGAGCCCTACAAAGGAAATTGTGGTCTAATTACATTTGCTTACTACTGAGATTGACAGTATTGTTTGTGTAAAGGTTGTTAGCTGTTCTTTAGTCATATAAATATGCCATAATGTTACCAAAGTACATGACTTGCCTTTTAATCACAAGGCAAAAATGACCACATTTCACAATACTAATGTCTTCATATGTTTTATAAGATATACAGAGCTATTATGACTTGATATTACAAAGTATTCTACATTTTCTTAGAGAGCTTGTGTTTTCTTTCTTCATCTTAGACCTAATTTTTAATTAAATTTTTAATTGTTTTTAAGCTAATTTCAGTAAAATGAGATGCTTAATTGTATGTTTGGTATAAAATTATAAGTTCAACAATTTGAGACAGCTTTCAGGCCACTAGGATTTCTTGAAACTCATGAAAAAAATGTTTACTACCAATTTTAGACGTAAATTTCATTTCAAAAGAAAATGTTTTATATACCTGAAACTAACTCAATACTAAATCAACTATACTTCAATTTTTTTAGAAAAGAAAATGTTTTAGGGACTTATATTTCTTAATGTATAGTTAATGAGGTATTCTTATTTATTTCTAAAGTCTAGGTACCATACTTAGAATTCTCCCATAAACTGAAAAAAGCATGCTGAATATTTCTTATGCATATTATCAGGTTCAGGGCCATGATGGGAAAGGGAAATGACACAAAAAGGGTGAGAATTCTCAATGACTGGTTTCTCACATCATCATATCATTATTATTGCTATTATTAATTCTGCCTTTAACAAAATTGTTAATTCTTAGTGAAATAATTTTTAAAGCTTCATCTACTTATTGATATCTGTGGATTTACCAGACATTCATAGCTATTCTCAGGTCAATGAAATTGGGAGTTTATAAATCATAAGAATTTGTAAATGTCTGCCGTCAGGTATGACTAAGTAAGTTTCTGAATTTCATAATCCTCTGGTTGCTACTGCGGGTTCTTTCTTGAGTTTTTGAAATGTAAATCACTGACTCTAGAGCTAGTGAAAGAATATGAGGAATATTGAAATTCTTCCTATAGTACTATAGCAATGTACAAATATGGTGCATTATGGTTATAGAAGGGGTGAGGAGACTTAAGTACTGGAAACTCTGCCATTATGTGCAAAGTCTTCTCAAGCGAATTGCCAATTTAGAGACTATATTAAATAAATGTAATGGAGTGGTTTTTATGTTTATTTCTAGAAAGGGGAAAGAGCAGCTTTATTTTGCCAGAAAGACAGTGTCAGCTCTAGCCATTTATTTCCTAGCAAAACAAACTACCTGCAGAATTCTAATTGGCCTATTTCTTCTCCCTCACGTTTAATTAAAATCTTTCTCTAGCAATAGGTGATACCGAGGATAGTGTATGGATTCATTTATTGTACCAAGAAAGACTTGGGTTAACTATATATTTCTAGCTGCCAGCCTTTACTAGTTATTTATCTTCTACTTGTTTAGCAGTCTTGTCTAACAGCACTAACACTGGTAAAGAGTAGGGTAGTTAAACTGTTTACGGTCTTTACCTTCTCTGCCTATGTCACCATCCGTAGAGTTGTATTCCGTTCTGCAGAGTGTTTAATGTTTACTTAGATAAGTAAAACCTTATCACACTAGAAATTACAACTCAATTTTACTTTGTAGCTTAATTCCATCATGTAATAAAATAATCCTGGTGCATAGGATTCGGAATTGATCTCTACTTGCATCCTACCTTAGAGTGCTGCCCTTTAGATAAATATTGCTGCTCCAGGGGGGCTAGGTAGAAGACTAAGGATGAGTTGATATAATTGCATCCTTGTTATTAAAAAATAGAAAATGCCTCACCAATGGTGAAACAGCAATCATTTTTATATATCAAGGATAGCTAAAAATTGATCATCATCCAATAGGAAGCTTGAGTTCAAAGATTTTAAATTCAGAACACTGTTTTTCAAATAGAATAAGTGGATTTAAGTTCAGTAGTGTATCATTTATGAACTGTTTTAGAAAGCAGTTAATACATTATAATGATTGAGAGCTTTTATCCTCCTGGGTATTAAATTGATAATTAAATTGTTCTTTTTTTCAAACTATGCCCTCTTAGAGGGTAGGGAAGGCATGTTTAACCTGGTGTATTCAACTCTTTGCTGGGCTACATGTTTATTGTTTCAGTACTTAATAAATATGTATAATAAATAAATTGTAGCTGCAGTTCTGAATCTACTTTGCTGTGACCTGTAATAGTCTGTTCTACACTCTGCTCTCTTTGTCTTTCAAGCAAATCACATCACCCGAAACTTATGACCCACTTTACTACAATAGTGCTGACATGTTTGGAGAGCCTAGAAAAAAGAATTGAAATTTAACTGGCATCATGGGATCTCAGTTGGTTTAACAGTTTCTCTTACCTTACTTGGTAATGCATGTATCATAATACTGAATGGCATTTGCTCTCAAGGGATTTTAGAGTTGATTACAACAGAAATATATTGCAGGAAAGAACATAGATACTGTAATTAAAAGGGTTATGGGAGAGACTAGAAATTACTCTATCTGTTAACCTGTTAATTTCAAGACCTAAAGCATGTATTTAAATATGATACTGTGAAAAATTATCTTCCTAGTTCAAAAATTAATAGTAAGCTCCATCATAAGTAGTTATGTATATTGAGCATTAAATCTTATGATACTCATTTATTTCATCTCTTTTCTTAAAAACTGTTTATTTCCTGGACATAAGCTATTTGATACACAGGCATACCTCAGAGATATTGCAGGTTTGGTTCCAGACCACCGCAATAATGTGATAACTGCAACAAAGCAAGGCATACGAATCTTTTGGTTTCCCAGTGCATATAAAAGTTAATGTTTATTCTGTACTGTAGTCTATTAAGTCTGCAATAGCATTATGTCTAAAAAATAATACAATACTTAATTTTAAAATATTGCTGAAAAATGCCAACCATCATCTGAGCCTTCAACAAGTTATAATCTTTTTGCAACATCAAAGATCACAGATCGCCATAACAAATAGAATAATAATGAAAAAGCTTAAAATATTGCAAGAATTGCCAAAATGTCACACAGAGACACGAAGTGAGCAAATGCTATTGGAAAAATGTCACTGATAGACTTGCTTGACACAAGGTTGCTGCAATGTACCAATTTGTAAAAAAAAAAAACACACAGTATCCACAAATCACAATAAAACGAGGTGTGCCTGGAGTTTACTGTTCTTTTATTTACTTAAAGAAAAGAGGTCAGGACTGCATTTTTTTACTATTTGTCATCTATATATAATAGTCTTATTGGCAAGTCAGCTGAATTTTATTCCCTAAGGGATAAATTTGTAAGATGTTTCATGTGAACAAATAGAGGGTATCAAAGATGTGAATTCAACGTAGAGAAGACTTAGTTTTTTTAATATATTGTTTTCAATAACTATACTTTTTGTGTTCTAGTTCATTTAAACATATCAAAATTCCTTTTTCTGATCCCAAAACTGGTTTAAATGTGGCCATTCACTATTATGGGGCCAAGTTTTATTGTTTATTCTAATGATAAAAGTATGTATCCTTACTGTAAGACATTCAAACTTTAAGCATTCAAAACAGGCACAACGTTTTTTGCTTTCAAACAGAATTTTAAAAAGTAAAAATCACTGGAAGACAGTGGGGAGCCTCTTGAATGATTTTAAACAAGGAATGATGCATAAGTAGATTTGTATTTTAGAAAGATCACTGGCAGCTGTATGGAAACAGATTGGAGGCAGGAAGGACAGACAGGATGGACACTGTTAGAGTATGCAGGCCAAGAAAAATAAAGGCTTTAACTGAGACGGTAATCACGGGAACATGGAAGAGGAGACAGGATCAACTGGGTTTTGGTAAGGGATTGCATGTGGTAAGAAGGACAGGGGAAATGCTGAAAAGGACGCCCAGGTTTTTAGCCTCAGTGACGAGTAGCGTACCCTCAACTGACATAGAGAACATGGGAGATGGAACAGGTTTCGAGGAAAAGATTACGGATTCAGTTTTATACATGTAAAGTGTGAGTTGCCTGTGGCACACCAAGGAGGATAATCTTTGCCATTTGAGATACAGGCCTGGAATTTGAGAGTTGGTTTTAGATGTCATCAGTATAAGGGGTTGTTGAAACATTGGGACTGAGAGAGATCACTAGGAAAACATGTAGAGAGAAAAGGGCCAAAGTCTGAAGAAATGGCTGAAGAGATGGGGGAAAAAACAAGAGGGTAGTAAATAGGAAACAATGGAAGAAGAGTTTGAAGAGGAAGAGTCATTTAGAGCATCAAATACCAGTTAGCGACCAAAGAGATTGAAGATTGAGAAGTGTTCATTGAAATTAGCAACTTAGAGATGACTGGTATCTGAGAATAGTAGAGTGAGTTAGGGAAAGAAACCAGATAACTGTGTGTTTCAGATTGGGTAGCAGCAGTGACTAGAATAATCTTTCAGGTAGTTTGGTTATAAAGAAAAGGTAAATGTATGGGCAGTTGCTTAGAATGGAGGATAGGAATTAATGGAGGGTTTTATTATGAATTTTGATTTCTTTCTTTCTTAGGAACAGAGTATATTTATATCTGAAGGAAAAAAGAATAGTCATTGTTGCAAAAGAGGTTAAAATAATGGTAAGAGAACCAAAATACTTGAAGAAGCTAGAAGGATATCCAGAGCATGGTGTCTTCCATGGAGAAGACAGATACTTACATAAAAAATTTATAGCACAAACTGATATAATTCCTGATGATAGAATTTAAGTGCCACGTGTTCGATGAATAAAAAGAGAAGGCTGGTAGCTCCAGAGGAGTTGAGAAAATTTTGATAGTCTGATGTCAAATGCTAAACTCAGTTGGGTATCCTTCATTTAGTTTTCTACTTTGATAATCAGTGCATCATTTAGAAGTATGTAACATAAGCCTTCAGTTCATTATTGCTGATGAGAATCTTTAGTTGTGTATAAGATTTCCCTGGCTCAGTCTGATAGATGACCTTCACTGTCTTCAGGCATTTAATCCATCTTTGTTTCTATGCCAGCTCCATAAAACCATCAGTGGTACCTTTTCTCTTGGAAAGCACAGCCATGCAAGAATTTCTTTCGCAGATTACAATAAAGCTTTACTATTAGTAAGTTTTCCTTCTCATTATTACTTTTTTTTTAATATAAATTTATTTATTTATTTACTTTTGGCTGCGTTCGGTCTTCGCTGTTGCACATAGGCTTTCTCTAGTTGCGGCGAGTGGGGGCCACTCTTAGTTGCAGTGCGTGGGCTTCTCATTGTGGTGGCTTCTCTTGTTGCGGAGCTCCAGCTCTAGGCTTGCGGCCTTCAGTAGTTGTGGCACATGGGCTCAGTAGTTGTGGCTCGTGGGCTTAGTTGCTCCACTGCATGTGGGATCTTCCTGGACCAGGGCTCGAACCCATGTCCCCTGCATTGGCAGGAGGATTCTTAACCACTGCGCCACCAGGGAAGTCCCTCATTATTACTTCATATTCTTCCTCAAAACTTCCCCAGAATCATGAAATAATGACATTTTGTTTTTACAAAGTTCATGTTGCAGATAATCTATCTGTAGATAATTTTGAGTCTGTCTTGATTATTGTTCTCTTCTGTACAATAAAGGACAACACAGTAAGAATATGAGGTTGTAATAGTAAATGGGCAACCATAGATGTGAAGTGATCGTATAGGCAAAGTGTTAGTGTTTAACTTTTTAAACAGAAGGACTGAATTCTATGAATATTACTAGAACATATATTATCTTGAGTGTGAGAAAAATCTCATTCTGGTTTTCCATTCATCTCCTAAACTTTTACTCTATAGAGGCTTTTTAATGCCTTAACATACACAATTCTATGAATTAATTGTCCAGTTGGCTCTTTGAGGTTAGGGAAGTGCTTTTATGTTTGTTCATGAAGTCCAATATGATTCATTGCTTTAGGCATAACAGTGCTTCCATATATTTATCTTTATTCCCAGTGTACAGGTCAAAATAATCACCATTGACTTGACTTATTTTTTTGTCTAAGAAATACACTTCTCATCTTCCCAGTCTAAACATTTGGTGGTAAACACTCTCCAAATCCAAGTGAGTTAGTATGTTTCATGAGGAACTCTGATATTCTAATGCGTTAAGCTTTGAGAGATACCCGTTTCTGCTCTCGTGAGCACACAGATGTGGCCAGCTATTGATATATACTGTTAATATTGACATACATTTAAAATTATTTTGAGTAAAAATCTACAAGCTGGTTATCTACTCAGATTGATGCATAGCATTAGAATACTTCGGTTGAAAGAGTAAAGTTCAACAGAGGTGTAAAGGACGAGTAAATGAAAGAAATAAGGACTAATAAAAATATAGAATTCTAGAATTTTTAGAGCGGAAAGAGATCTCAGCAGTTATCAGATAAGCCTTGGGATAACTGAGTGTATATGACTTAGAAAAGGGAGCACACTTATTCTCTATGTTCCTGAAAGAGTAGAATGAAAATCTCATATAGAAACTCCTTGGGATAAGTTTGGAGCTCATTATAAAGAAGAACCTTCTAGGGACTTCCCTGGCAGTCCAGTGGTTAAGACTCCGTGCTTCCACTGCAGGGGGCACGGGTTTGATCCCTGGTCAGAGAACGAAGATCCCGCATGCTGCAGGGCTCAGCCAAAAAAAGGAAAAAAGAAAAACCTTCTAGTGGTCAGAGCTATTTGGAAGTGGGAGTAGACATCCCCAAGTGAGATATTCAGGTCGGGAGCTGAGCATTGGATGTGTAGTTGGACCCAGTGACATTTGTGCGATCTTCCAATCCTTGAATTCTTACCTAAACCAATGACCAACGTTTCTCTTTTCTTTTAACTTTTTAAAACTGTGGTATATACAGTAAAGTGTACAAATCTTAAATGTACAAGTCAATGAATGTTTATGTATATATGCACCTGAGAATATTTCCAGCACTTCAGGAGGCTCTAGTCAGTACCCTCTCTCCCCCTATTATAGATAATCACTATTCTGATTTCTGCCACCAAAAAATAGTTTTACCTATACTTAAACATCACATAAATAGATTCACAGAATATTTACTGTTGTGGGTCTGGCGGCTTTTGCTCATCGTTGTGTCTATGAGGTTCATCCATGCTACATGTAGCAGTAGTTCAATCTCTGTAATATTCCACTAATGTCATTGTAGGAATGTCTCATAATATAGCCATGCCACTGTTGATGGACATGTGGATTGGTTCCACTTTGAGACTGTAAATAACTGTGCTATGAACAATCTTTACATGTCTTTTGGTAGACACCTGCACTCATATCTCTAGGATATGTTACTAGGAATGGATTGCTGTTTCATAGGGTAGGTTTAGGTTTATTTTAGCAGTTACTGCCAAGCAATTTTCCAAAGTGACTGTGCACATTAGATTCCCACTAGCAACATAATGAGAATTTCAGTTCCTGCTCATCCCTGCCAACACTGTGTATTGTCAGTCTTTTTTATTTTAGCTATTGAATATGTTGTAGTATTTCTTTTTTGATGGTTATTGATCATTTGGATAGTCTCTCTTAGGAAGTGCTTATTTTATTTTTAGCCTTATTTTAAATTGGCTCATTTATCTTTATCTTGCTGATTTTTAGGAATTCTGTACATATTCTGAATATGAGTCTTTAGGGAATTATATGTATTACAAATATAATTTCCCAGTCTATGCCTTACTTTTTCACTCTTTTAACATGGTCTGTGATGAACAGACGTTCTTAATTTTAGTTAAGTGCAATTTATCATTTTTCTCTTTTGTGGTTAGTGCTTTTTGTTTCCTCTTCAAGAAGTCTTTGTCTAGCCCAAGGTCATGAAGACATTTAGACCAATAATTCTTTTTTTTTTTTTTTTTTTTAATTTTTTGGCCACACCATGCGGCATGTGGGGATCTTAGTTCCCTGACCAGGGATCAAACCTGTGCCCCCTGCAGCGGAAACAGGGAGTCTTAACCACTGGACGGCCAGAGAAGTCCCCCAGAGCAATCATTCTTGAATTACAATACTAAATTAGATAATGGTAAACTTTCATTTGTTCATACACCAAAAAAAGAAAGAAATGTATAGAACTGTACTATTTTCTCCCATATTTTAATTCTTAAGCTTTTGGCATTAGCTGTGAATAAGTAGATAATTATGATACTAAATCTGAAATTTACTGTCAGGATACTTGGTTATTGCTATGTTAACAAAACCACTGCAAAATCTCAGTGGCTTTTTTTCTCACTCATGCTACTTGTACAAAGTGGGTTAACAGGGGGGCTATGCTGTTTTTGTTCACTTAGGCAAACATGTTGATGTAAACTCCATTATAATATATACTTTCATGAGCACTGTAATAGGGGAAGGGAAACATGGAAAATTGCTTTTGGACTCTTAAACTTTCTGCCTGGAAGTATCATGTGCCACTATGAGTTGACCCTGTGAGTTCCATCAACCTTGCCTAATTTCAGAGGTTGTGAGGAAGTGTAATCTTACACTTCCTGAAAGGAGAGCTAAAATATTTGTGAATAGCCATAATAATGGCTGTCACAGTTAACTTGGGCAAGTTACTTAATGTCTCTCTATGGATCGGTTTGTTCACTATAAAATAGAGGCTAATGATAGTATCTATCTCATGTGGTAGTTGTGAGGATTAAATGGGGTAATACATGTAAACCCTTAGAATACTGCCTGATACTTAGTAAACACTCAATATATGTGTGCTAATATTACTTCTATCATCGTTACTAGGCTCTTACTTGTGATGGACACCATACTACCTGCTTTACATGGATTGATAGATTATTCAAATAACTCCCATAGTATCTACTATTACTATCCTCATTTACAGATGAGAAAACTTAGCTTCAGAGATATTAACTAACTTGCTCACGTTCCACAACTAAAAAATGAAAGGTGGGATTTGAATTCAGGCAGTCTGATTTCAGAGCCTGCAATATTAACCATGACTCCCTCCCAGATAGCAAATAAATATTAACAGAAGAATTCAGAAATGCATCCTGTGCTTAGAGAACTCTGTGTCTGTGTATGTACAGTTCATGGTTATGAGTTTATAGTGAACTTTTAATATATTTCTATTTTCTGCTAGTTTGTAAAGTTGTTTCTAGTTCATATCATTTAATTAACAGTACTATTTCATGGTGTTCTGTCATGGTCTTACATCTAAACAAATTTAGAACTGATCTTGTCCTTCATTAACAGATGAAGAAACTTAAGCCAGAATGGTTTCGTGATCCCAGAAGACATAGCTAGTTGGTGTCATGCCTGAACTCAGACTCAGACTTCCTGACTTCAGTTCAGAAGTAACTTCCTACTGCCTCGGGTTACCTCCCTGTAGTTTACATACCACATAATCCTTTATCAAAAATTTGAAATGCTTTGGTTCTTCCTCCCCCCAAATTTGAGTGAGTTTGTTGTAGAAAACTGCAATTGTTCTTCTTCCTCATAGCTCACATTGGTACATCTTGATTTTAAGTTACTAATTTTGTCTTTTAAATATTCTAATGTTACTAAACACAAAGAGCCAAATTAGATATTTGGAGAGACTTTGTAATAAGAATAAATACCTCCAGAGAAAATGCCTCTGTGGGAAAACATTGTAATGATGAGCTTTTTCATGTAAGCCAGATTTGGAGTCAAATTTCTGAAGGAAAAGGGATGACAGTGGAATTAAAGATGGATCAAGTATACTATATTTGAGGTATATCTCAAGATATATTAGCAAGAAGTAAAATGACTATTTACTCATAAACAGCTTGTTACTTTTCCTACCAGTGCCATGAGAATGTACATTTATCAACCTCAGATATGTTGTAGTTTTCAGAATTAAACCTTTTAAGGAAATGCCAAACCATATTAATTTCATGGTCATGGTCTGTTTTCCCATAATTAAATGGGATTTTTGTATGATATTTGCAGTGTATTGTCATGTCATTTTATCTGGAAGGTTAACAGGATATAAATTGAGTTAACCTATAGTTCTAGCCAATAATAACAATTACTCATTCTATTGCTGTATAGTAGAGAAGTAGGAAGGAAGTCACGGCACTTCTTTTTCTCTCAGTATCGAAAGTTGTCAGGTATCTGCCAGGAAGATGAACCTAACCTGTGCCACATGGTAATGCATTCATAGGGAAATATATTGTTGTCTTGAGAGTACATTATCCTTTTCCTGCTCTCCTATAGTTTCAAACATTTATTTTTGCTTTAGAATAAACACTGTTTTATAAAATTGAATGCAGAATTTAAATGAATTTTTTAATATAAAACACAAAGTTTATAAACTGTGCTGTCATACTCTTCCTGCTAGACATGTTTTACTCTTCTCTGTCCTGAAGGGCTCATTCTGATTTGAGAGAGCAAGACAATGAATTTATCACTAGAAATTATCTCTAAGGCTCCTTTCAGCAATAAGGTAGTATATTTTCTGGAGAGGAAAATGGGAAGAGTCTGGTCAAAGGGAATTTTAGTTCTATGTGTAGTAAAAAGTTTTAAAAAGAAAGTGTATTCATAAAAAGAAAGTATTGCATGTGAAATTAAAATTGAAGTTTAAAAGGTCTGTGATTTTTTATGGTACTTTCCTCTTTCTTTAAAGTAACACAACCATATTACTGAATGTTAGGGAGTAAAAACAAAGATTGGAAAGTAATTACTCATAATTTCATCATCCTAAAACATTACTACTTTGAGCATTTGGGTGTGTTTCCTTCCAATCTTATGTATCCGTTCTTTTGATATAACTATAATATGTGTAATATACTTTTTTTATATAGCAGGTTTTTATTAATTATTCATTTTATACATATTAGTGTATATACGTCAATCCCAATTCATCACACCACCCCCCCACCACCACTTTCCCCCTTTGGTGTCCATACATTTCTTCTCTACATCTGTGTCTCTATTTCTGCCCTGCAAACCGGTTCACGTGTACCATTTTCCTAGGTTCCACATATATGCATTAATATATTTGTTTTTCTCTTTCTGACTTCACTCTGTATTACAGTCTCTAGATCCAGCCATGTCTCTACAAATGACCCGATTTCGTTCCTTTTTATGGCTGAGTCATATTCCATTGTATATATGTACCACATCTTCTTTATCCATTTGTCTGTTGATGGGCATTTAGGTTGCTTCCATGACCTGGCTATTGTAAATAGTGCTGCAATGAACATTGGGGTGCATGTGTCTTTTTTTATTTATTTAATTTTATTTTTTTATAGAGCAGGTTCTTATTAGTTATCCATTTTATACATATTAGTGTATATATGTCAATCCCAATCTCCCAATTCATCACACCACCACCACCACCACCACCACTTTCCCCCTTTGGTGTCCATACGTTTGTTCTCTGCATCTGTGTCACAATTTCTGCCCTGCAAACTGGTTCATCTGTACCATTTTCCTAGGTTCCACATATATGCATTAATATACGATCTTTGATTTTCTCTTTCTGACTTACTTCACTCTGTATGACAGTCTCTAGATCTATCCACATCTCTACAAATGACCCGATTTCATTCCTTTTTATAGCTGAGTCATATTCCATTGTATATATGTACCACATCTTCTTTATCTATTCATCTGTTGATGGGCATTTAGGTTGCTTCCATGTCCTGGCTGTGGTAAATAGTGCTGCAATGAACATTGGGGTGCATGTATCTTTTTGAATTATGGTTTTCTTAGGGTATACGCCCAGTAATGGGATTGCTGGGTCATATGGTAATTCTACTTTTAGTTTTTTAAGGAACCTCCATACTGTTCTCCATAGTGGCTGTATCAGTTTACATTCCCACCAACAGTGCAAGAGGGTTCCCTTTTCTCCACACCCTCTCCAGCATTTGTTGTTTGTAGATTTTCTGATGATGCCCATTCTAACTGGTGTGAGGTGATACCTCGTTGTAGCTTTCATGTGCATTTCTCTAATAATTAGTGATGTTGAGCAGTTTTTCATGTGCTTCTTGGCCATCTGTATGTCTTCTTTGGAGAAATGTCTATTTAGGTCTTCTGCCCATTTTTGGATTGGGTTGTTTGTTTTTTTAATATTGAGCTGCATGAGCTGTTTATATATTTTGGAGATTAATCCTTTGTCTGTTGATTCGTTTGCAAATATTTTCTCCCATTCTGAGGGTTGTCTTTTCATCTTGTTTGTAGTTTGCTTTGCAAAGGCTTTGAAGTTTCATTAGGTCCCATTTGTTTATTTTTGTTTTTATTTCCATTACTCTAGGAGGTGGATCAAAAAAGATCTTGCTGTGATTTATGTCCAAGAGTGTTCTTCCTATGTTTTCCTCTAAGAGTTTTATAGTGTCCGGTCTTACATTTAGGTCTTTAATCCATTTTGAGTTTATTTTTGTCTATGGTGTTAGGGAGTGTTCTAATTTCATTCTTTTACATGTAGCTGTCCAGTTTTCCCAGCACCACTTATTGGAGAGACTGTCATTTCTCCGTTGTATATCCTTGCCTCCTTTGTCATAGATTAGTTGACCATAGGTGTGTGGGTTTATCTCTGGGCTTTCTATCCTATTCCATTCATCTATATTTCTGTTTTTGTGCCAGTACCATATTGTCTTCATGACTTTAGCTTTGTAGTATAGTCTGAAGTCAGGGAGTCTGATTCCTCCAGCTCCGCTTTTTTCCCTCAAGAGTGCTTTGACTATTCAGGGTCTTCTGTGTCTCCATACGAATTTTAAGATTTTTTGTTCTAGTTCTGTAAAAAATGCCATTGGTAATTTGATAGGGATTGCATTGATTCTGTAGATTGCTTTGGATAGTATAGTCATTTTCACAATGTTGATTCTTCCGGCCCAAGAACATGGTATATCTCTCCATCTGTTTGTTTCATCTTTAATTTCTTTCATCAGTGTCTTATAGTTTTCTGCATACAGGTCTTTTGTCTCCCTAGGTAAATTTATTCCTAGGTATTTTATTCTTTTTGTTACAGTGGTAAATGCCAGTGTTTCCTTAATTTCTCTTTCAGATTTTTCATCATTCGTGTATAGGAATGCAAGAGATTTCTGTGCATGGATTTTGTATCCTGCAACTTTACCAAATTCATTGATTAGCTCTAGTAGTTTTCTGGTGGCATCTTTAGGATTCTCTATGTATAGTATCATGTCATCTGCAAACAGTGACAGTTTTACTTCTTCTTTTCCAATTTGTAGTCCTTTTATTTCTTTTTCTTCTCTGATTGCCGTGGCTAGGACTTCCAAAGCTATGTTGAATAATAGTGAGAGTGGACATCCTTGTCTTCTTCCTGATCTTAGAAGAAATGCTTTCAGTTTTTCACCATTGAGAATGACGTTTGCTGTGGGTTTGTCATATATGGCCCCTATTATGTTGAGGTAGGTTCCCTCTATGCCCACTTTCTGGAGAGTTCTTTTGTTTTGTTTTGTTTTGTTTTTTCGGTACGCGGGCCTCTCACCGTTGTGGCCTCTCCCGTTGCGGAGCACAGGCTCCAGACGCACGCGCAGGCTCAGCGGCCATGGCTTACGGGCCTAACCACTCCACGGCATGTGGGATCCTCCCGGACCTGGGCACGAACCCATGTCCCCTGCATCGGCAGGCGGACTCTCAACCACTGCGCCACCAGGGAAGCCCTGGAGAGTTTTTATCATAAATCGTTGTTGAATTTTGTCAAAAGCTTTTTCTGCATCTATTGAGATGATCATATGGTTTTTATTCTTCAATTTGTTAATATGGTGTATCACAATATGTGTAATATACTTTCTCATAAATATTTCATTGAAAACTTTGTATCATAATTAGCAAAAATAGCTTTTACATTATTTTATTGTTTGCAGATAATATAAAGAAATACTTATTTGCTCCTCACAATATCTTTTTGAGTTAAGTAGAGAAGGTATTATTAGCACCATTTTACATATCAGGGTATTGAAAGCAGAAATCACATAATGCCTCTACTTGGTCCTGTAGTGAATTTCTGTTCTCCACAGTACTTTCTACCGCACGTGAGTGAATGCGTTTAAGGTAGAAAGAAGAGCAAAACAAATCATTCTGCAAATTCTTATTCCGTGGGACATAGTCCTGCCTTACTGGACTAGGTGAGCCTTTCAACAGCAATAGGCAACTCTGGAAATACAAATTTTGTTATATTTTAGTAAATACACTCAAACACCAAGAATCCTGAGGTGATTTAGTCTGGTTACTCCTCAGTTAGTTACTGCTAATATGTGGTTGTTTTTTTACTATTGCTCTTTTTTTTTTGAATTTTATTTTATTTATTTTTTTATTTTTTACTTTATTTTATTTTATTTTATTTTTTTATACAGTTCTTATTCGTTATCCATTTTATACATATTAGTATATACATGTCAATCCCAATCTCCCAATTCATTCCACCACCACCACCACCCCACCACCACTTTACCCCCTTGGTGTCCATACATTAGTTCTCTACATCTGTGTCTCTATTTCTGCCCTGCAAACTGGTTCATCTGTACCATTTTCCTAGGTTCCACATATATGTGTTAATAAACGATATTTGTTTTTCTCTTTCTGACTTACTTCACTCTGTATGACAGTCTCTAGATCCATCCATGTCTCTACAAATGACCCAATTTCGTTCCTTTTTATGGCTGAGTCATATTCCATTGTATATATGTACCACATCTTCTTTATCCATTTGTCTGTTTTTAAACTTGGTTTTGTTTCACCTAGAAACAACGGAAACAAAATCAGTAGCTTGTAAACCAGGAAGATAACATCTAAGCGCTTGATTGGAATTGCCGTCTGTGTAGGAAGGGCGAAGCCTTTTCATACTGGGTAGGGTATTTAAAGGAAAAATGTTCCTGGGAAACTGGTCTTCTAGAGCTTTAAATGTGTCCAGTTTGAATTCTATGGCTATTTGATTTACTTTCTGAAGTCCTGAGCTTTATCAGCTTTAGGATTCAAAAGCAAAATATAGCAAAATAATTCTGAGTTTTAAGTTTTGTCTCTTTCCTTAAACTGCTCTGTTAAACTGCAACTGTGCCTATTTGTTTTGTAGGGAAAAGTGTGAATTTCAAAAGCAAAATATAGCAAAATCTGAGTTTTAAATATTCTCTTTCAGTTTAAACTGTTCTGTTAAACTGCAATTGTGCCTATTTGTTTTGTGAGGAAAACTGTGAATTTCACTTTATTATTCCATTAACTGCCTCTGACTCACTGCAGCTAATGTTTTTTTTGTTGTTTTGTTGTTGTTTTTGTCTTCAACTTTTGACTAAAGAAAACTTCCTTACTATCCAGAGCTCTCTGTTTTTTCTTTTAGGAATTCTCCCTAGGAAGAGAATTTACTTTGTATTAAATTAAATTGATTGATTAAAATAAAGTTGATTAAAATGAAGAACCTTTGGGATCTATTTCCTTTTATTACACTATAGTTTTTATAAGTGATCTCTGACTTTCCTTAAACATCATCTTTTACTTTTAGTATTCATCAGATTTGGAAGGGTAAAAGGTTTGGGAATTATTGACTGTAGCAGAAAAGAACATCCTTTCCATCTCTTCTTTGCAGTGTTGTTTCACAGCTGTAAGTTTGAGCTGAAGAAAGCAGTGTAAAACATAAGAAAATAGAGGAGCAATGTTCCTTGAACCAGTAAGGACCCTTGCCCTAGAACTGTTAACTATTAAGTTTTTGTTTGGGTCAAGATACTAGAGACCTTTGTTGCTTCTGCTTTCTCATATATAGCTTTCTCAGACTCCAGGCTTAAATAATTTTGTTTAAGAACTAGAAATGAATACCATCTGCCTTCTGAATATGAGTCTGGATTCTAAACATGTAAGTACCCTGAGCTAAGTGTTCCTTCTCAGGATTTACTCAGTTAGTAGTTTCTGTTTCCTTCAGATCTCGAATGCTCTGTGAATTCACTACGGTCATTAGCAGTTATCTTAGCTGGTCACCCCATCTATATAATTCATCTGTATTTCTTCCCTGTTTTCTCATATATTTAAATAGATAAATAAGTAAGTAAGTAACTTTACACACATCAGCTACTACAGCCTTTGCAATTTTTTTTTACTGTTTGCCCTTCTGTGCCCCAATAGATTATGAACTCTAAAGGACAAGAATTTCTTCTTAATCTTAATTACCTCTGTGTCTTTGATGCCTAATACAGTGACATGTAGTAAACTGTGAAAAGCATTGCTTTATCAAAATTCATTTCCCTCTTGGTAAACATAAAATTCCTCTTTTCTGATATAACCTCCATGAGAATCACTAAGAAGTGAGTGAAAAAATATATATCATGTGGCTTCCTAAATGGAGTAGGAAGTTCCCATCTCTCACTTCTCCTCCCCTACCTCATACACACCTACCTACCTTTTACTGTTTCATAGTACCTAGTGTCCCAGGAAATTGTTTGGGAAAGTACTCTACACTAAGGAAGTACTCCCAAATTTTATTGGATTACTTTAACTCTTATTTCCGGCACTAGTCCAGAAGTTTCTTACTTGGGCAGTTATCTGTTTACTAATAATAAAAGCAGTGCTTGAATAGGTTGTATAGGAAGGGCAACTTGGGACCAACAGTCACCATGAAAAAGCCAAATATGTGGACTTTGACCTCAAAAGGCAACACCCTGCTTGTAAAGTGACAGATTTGCTTTGGCAGAGGAAAATGTTTCTTATTTTCTCTGTGTTATCACAGTGCTTTAACCTGATACAAAACACTATGTCTAGATGTTCAGGGTTATTTTCTTTTTCACAACATATTTTGTGTCCTGATGGTAACAATTCTCCATCAAGATTCCACTGAGAAGAAAAAAATGCATGTACAGGGATCAAACTATCTCAAAAGAAATCTAAACTGTGCCCAGTTTCTTTTGATGATCTAGTACTTCTATATTTTTTAGAAAATACCTAACTCAAAAGTTTGCAAAACTCTCACTTCAAAAAATCATAAACAAGGATAGAAGATTTATGTTTGTTTCTAACCCTGGCATCTTCTTCCCGCTTATCATTCTCGTCTGAAAACAGTGTCTCTAGACCAAGGAGAATAACAGCACACACCACTTGACACCAGGCACGATCTTAGTCACACGTAAAGGTACTCAACAAATGTTTGTTGTTCAAATATAAATTCTGCGAGCACTTGCCTTCAAAAGAGGCTGGGTTATTTCCTTTATGGCCCCCCAAAAAACACTATATTTAACTACAAAATATTGGAAGTAATATATTGTCAGTATAGCTTTATCACTAAACAGGTTATAAAACTGCAGTTAAAATATATGTAGGCCGGGCTTCCCTGGTGGCACAGTGGTTGAGAGTCCGCCTGCCGATGCAGGGAACACGGGTTCGTGCCCCGGTCCGGGAAGATCCAACATGCCGCGGAGCAGCTGGGCCTGTAAGCCATGGCCGCTGAGCCTGCGCATCCGGAGCCTGTGCTCCGCAACGGGAGAGGCCACAACAGTGAGAGGCCCGCGTACCGCAAAATATATATATATATATATATATATATATGCAGGCCACAGTTAGATTCTATTCCTAATTTTTTTTCCAGTTATTTTGAACTGAGAAATTGGCTTTACCTTAAAAATATATCAAGAATTTGACTACTTCTCATCACCTCCACTACTACCACTGTTGATCCAATCCACCATCAACTTTCCGATGGATTACTGCAATAGATTCCTAAGTGATCTCCTTACTTCTACCCTTGACCCTCTTCACCCTTCATTCTGTTCTCAAAACTGCAGCCATGGTGATCTTATAAAAATGGTTGATTCCATGCCTTATCTACTCAGAATGTTCTAGTGGCTTTGCATCTCAGGGTAAAGGCCAGTCTTTACTATGAGTTACAAAACCATATATGGTCTGGTCCCCTACAGCAGTCAGCATCATCTACTATTTTTGCCCCTATTTCAATCCAGCCAGATTTGCTGCCTCCTTCAATCATACCAAGTGTACACCTTGCATGTGTTCCCACTGCCTGGACCACTCTGTCCTCACACATGTGCACAGCTCTTCATTTCCTTTAGGTCTCTCCCCAAAGGTTACCTCAGTAAAGCCTTTCCTAGCCTCTATTTAAAATTCCAGAACCCTCTTCCCTTGAACTCTTCCTGGGCTCTTTCCTTGCTCTCTTTTTTTCTTTGTACTTATCACTATGTAACATTATTCATTTTACTTATTTTGTCTGTATCCCATTATACTGAGCTCAGTAAGGGTGGGGACTTTTGCCTGTTTTGATTGCTGCTATATCCCCAGTACATATAAAGTGCCTACAATGTTAGATACCCAATAAATACTTGTTGAATGAATGAATCAGTTTCTCTATTATTTAGTTCTTAGACTAGCCTACTACATTTTTAAAAATTAACAGTAGTCATGGTTACAGGAGCCTGGGCTCTAGATTCTAGGAATAGAGAGCCACATTTTCTGTTCACTCCGTCCAACACCCAGCCAAACACACACCTCTATGCCCTTCTTAGGTACTGAAACAACCCTAAGCCTTAAACTCTAATTATCTCCCCGATCCTACCCATCCCCCAAAAAGTAAGTACTTAATTACCACCAAATTACCTAGCCTTATCTTTTGCCCCCTCATCTCCCGTATCAAAACCTACAGTTAGAGAGTTCTTAATGAACCCCAGTTAACTGCCTGGGGTTTAGCCAGTGTTCTTATTTCCTCTGTAAAACATATTGATTAATGCCTGCAGCCTGCTTAATGCTCTTAGCTAAATGTTCACAGCTGGTAGATCATTCTGTAGTAAGCCGCCTTCTTTCACTTGCTCCTGTTAAATTGCATGCATATAAAAATCAGTTGTATTTATTCCTCAACTGCAGGGCTATCTTACAATAACTTGTATAATTATAATATATTAAATTAATTTTTAAATTAATAAACTTTATATTTTAGAGCAGTTTTAGGTTCACAGCAAAATTAAGCAGAAAGTACAGAGTTCCCATATACTCCATGTCTCCATATGTGTATAACCTCCTCCATTCTTTTTTTTTTTTTTTTTTTTTTTTTTGCAGTATGCTGGCCTCTCACTGTTGTGGCCTCTCCCGTTGCGGAGCACAGGCTCCGGACGCGCAGGCTCAGCGGCCATGGTTTACGGGCCCAGCTGCTCCGCGGCATGTGGGATCTTCCCGGACCGGGGCACGAACCCGTGTCCCCTGCATCGGCAGGCAGACTCTCAACCACTGCGCCACCAGGGAAGCCCCCTTCCCCACTCTTAACATCCCCTACCAGAGTGGTACATATGTTATAGTTAATAAGCCTACATTGACACATAATCACCCAATTCCATAGTTTACATTAGGGTTCACTCTTGATGTTGTACCTTCTATGGGATTTGACAAATATATGACATATATCTATTATTCTAGTGTTATGCAGAATAGTTTCACAGCCCTAAAAATCCTCTGTGTTCTGCCTTTTCACTCCTGCGTCCCCCCAACCCCTCCCAATCATTCATCTTTTTACTGTCTCCATAGTTTTACCTTATCTGGAATGTAGTGATATTGGACTCATACACTACGTAGCCTTTTCAGATTGGCTTTTTTCTGTTTGTATTATGCATTTAAGTTTTCTCCATGTTCTTTCTTGGCTTGGTAACTTCTTTTTAGCACTGAATAGTATTCCATTATCTGGATGTACCACAGTTTGTTTATCCACCCACCTACTGAAGGATGTCTCAATTGTGTCCAAATTTTGACATTATAAATAAAGCTGCTATAAACATCCATGTGCAGGTTTTTGTATGGACATAACTTTTTAATTCCTTTGGATAAATACCAAAGAACCCAGTTGCTGGTAAGAGTATGAGTAGTTTTGTAAGAAACTACCAAATGGTCTTCTTTAGTGGCTGTACCATTTTGCATTCATTTCTACCAGTAATGAATAAGATCTCCTGTTGCTCCATATCCTAGCCAGTATTTGGTGTTGACAGTGTTTTGCATTTTAACAGTTCTAATAGATGTGTAGTGGTATCTCATTGTTTTAATTTTCAATTCCCAACTGACATGATATTAAACATCTTTTCATATGCTATTTGTCATCTGTACATATGCATTGTTGAGGAGTCTGTTCAGGTCTTTGGCCCATATTTTAATTGGGTCGTTCATTTCCTTATTGATGAGTTTTAGGAGTTCTGTGTATATTTTGGATAAATTTCTTTATCAGATGTATCTTCTGCAAATACTTTTTCCACATCTACAGCTTATCTTCTCATTCTCTTGACATTGTCTTTCACAGAGCAAAAGTTTTTCATTTTAATGAAATCCAGCTTATCAGTTCTTTCACAGATTGTGCCTTTGGTGTTATATCTAAAAATTCATAATCATACCCAAAGTCATCTAGATTTTTCTCCTATATTGTCTTCTACGAATTTTATAGTTTTAAAATTTAAATTTTATATTTAGGTTTATGATGCGTTTTGAGTTAATATTTGTGAAGGGTGTCAGGTCTGTTTCAAGTTGTTTTTGTTTGTTTATTTGTTTTGCATATGGATGTCCAGTTGTTCCAGCACCATTTGTTGAAAGACTATCTTTATTTCATTGTTTTGCCTTTGCTCCTTTGTCAAAGATCAGTTGACTGTATTTATATAGGTTTATTTCTAGCTAGGATCTCTATTCTGTTTCAATAATTTATTTGTCTTTTCTTTCCCAAGTACACACTGTCTTGATTATTGTAGCTTAATAGGAAGTCTTGAAGTTGGGTAGTGTCAGTCCTTCAACTTTGTTGTTATCCTTCAATATTTACTTGGCTATTCTGAGTCTTTTGCCTCTCCATATAAACTTTAGAATCAGTTTATTGATATCCACAAAATTACTTGCTGGGATTTTTTTGGGATTGAGTTGAATGTAAAGCTCAAACTGTGAAGAACTGACATCTTGACAATATTGAGTCTTCCTACCCGTGAACGCAGAATATTTTTTTCATTTATTTTGTCCTTCTTTGATATCTTTCATCTGAGTTTTGTAGTTTTCCTCATAGAGATCTTGTAAAATATTGTTAGATTTATACCTAAGTATTTCATTTGTTGGGGGGGGGGGTGCTAATATAAATGGTAATGTGTTTTTAATTTCAAATTTCACTTGTTCATTGCTAGTATATAGAAAAGCAATTAAATTTTATATACAGTTGAACAACATGGGTGTTAGCGGTGCTGACCCTCTGCACAGGAGAAGACTAAGCCACATGCTACCAAAAAATCCAATGGGCCAATGAAGAAATCAAAGAGGAAATTAGAAAATACCTTGAGACAAATGAAAATAGAAATACAACTTTCTAAAATCTGTGGGATGCAACAAAAGCATTTCTAAGCGTTAAGGTTATAGCAATTCAAGACCTACCTCAAGAAACAAGAAAAATCTCAAACAAACAACCTAACTTTCCACCTAAAGGAATTAGAAAAAGAAGAACAAAGCCCAAAGTCAGCAGAAGGAAACAAAAAAGATCATAGTGAAAATACCAAAATAACAAAACGAAAACAAAAAACAATAGAAAAGATCAATGAAACTAAGATCTGGCTTTTTGAAAAGATAGACAAGACTGATAAACCTTTAGCCAGACTCATTAAGCAAAAAAGAAAGTGGGCCCAAATAAACAAAATTAGAAATGAAAGAGGAGAAGTTACAACTGATATTACAGAAATACAGACAACCCTAGGAGAATACTATGAACAGCTATACAGTGACAAATTGGACAACCTCAAAGAAATGGATAAATTCATACAAACATACACTCTTCCAAGACTGAATCAGGAAGAAGTAGAAAATCTGAACAGACCGATCACTAGTATTGAAATTGAATCAGTAATTAAAAACTCCCAACAATTAAAAGTCCAGGACCAGATGGCTTCACAGAGGAAGTCTACAAAACATTTAAAGAAGAGTTAATGTCTATCCAAACTATTCCAAAAAATTGAAGGGGAGGGAACACTCCCTAACTCATTCTACAAGGCCAGCATTACCCTGATACCCAAACCAGACAGAGACACTACAAAAAAAGAAAAATACAGGCCAGTATCCCTGATGAACATAGATGGAAAAATCCTCAACAAAATACTAGCAGACTGAATCAACAATATGTAAAAAGGATTATACATCATGATCAAGTGAGATTTATTCCAGGGATGCAGGGATGGTTCACTATTCACAAATCAATCAATATGTTACACCATATTAACAAAATGGAAGATAATCATGATCAGCTTAAAAATGCAGTGAAGGCATTTGATAAAATTCATGATTAAAAACTCTCAACAAGTGGGTATAGAGGGAACATACCTTAACATAATAAAGGCCACTTATGACAAACCCACAGCTAGTATCATACTGAGTGTTGAAATGTTGAAAGCTTTTCCGCTAAGATCAGGAACAAGACAAGGATGCACACTCTCACCATTTCTATTTAATTTATATTGGAAGTCCTAGCCACAGAAATCAGACAAGAAAAAGAAAGGGCATCCAAATTGGAAAGGAAGAAGTAAAACTGTCACTATTTGCAGATGACATGATTCTATATATAGAAAACCCTAACAACCCCACCAAAAAAAATATTAGAACTAATAAATTAATTCAGTCAAGTGCAGGGTACGATATTAATATACAGAAATCTGTTGCATTTCTTTACATTAATAATGAACTTTAGAAAGAGAAATCAAGAAAACAATACCATTTACAATTGCATCAAAAAGAATAAAATACCTAGGAATAAATTTAACCAAGGAGGTGAAAGACCTGTATTCCAAAAACTGTAAGACATTCATGAAGGAAACTGAAGATGATACAAATAAATGGAAAGATATTCCATGTTCATGGATTGGAAGGATTAAAATTATTAAAATGACCATACTGCCCAAAGCAGTCTACAGATTTAATACAATTCCTATCAAAATACCCATGACATTTGTAACAGAACTAGAACAAATAATCCTAAAACTTATATGGAACCACAGAAGACCCTGAACAGCCAAAGCAGTCTTGAGAAAAAAGAACAAAGCTGGAGGTATCATGCTGCCTGACTTCAGACTATACTACAAAGCTACAGTAATCAAAACAATATGGTACTGGCACAAACGCAGACACATAGATCAATGGAACAGAATAGAGAGCCCAGAAATAAACCCACACAAATATGGTAAATTAATCTGTGACAAAGGAGACAAGAATATACAATGAGGAAAAGACAGGCTCTTCAATAAGTGGTTTGGGGAAACTGGACAGCTATATGTAAAAGAATGAAATTAGAACATTTTTTCACACCATATGCAATAATAAACTCAAATGGATTAAACACCTAAATGTAAGACGTGAAACTATAAAACTCCTAGAAGAAAACGTAGACAGTGGGCTCTTTGACATTGGTCTTAGTGATTTTTTTTTTTGGATCTTTCTCCTCAGGCAAGGGAGACAAAACCAAAAATAAACAGATGGGACCTAATCAAACTTAAAAACTTTTGTGTGGGAAAGAAAACCATCCACAAAATGAAAAGGCAGCCTACTGAATGGGAGAAGATATCTGCAAATGATATGTTTGTTAAGGGGTTAATATCCAAAATATATAAAGAACTCATACAACTCAATATCAAAAAAAAAAAAAAAAACAACCCAATTTAGAAATGAGCAGAGAACCTAAATAAGCATTTTTCCAAAGAAGACATACAGATGGCCAACAGACACATGAAAAGATGCTCAATATCACTAATCATCAGGGTAATGCAAATCAAAACCACAGTGAGATATCACCTCACACCTGTTAGAATGGCTATCGTCAAAAAGACAAGAAATAATAAATGTTGACAAGGATGTGGAGAAAAGAGAACCCTAGCACTTTGTTGGTAGGAATGTAAATTGGAATAGTCACTATGGAAAACAGTATGGAGTTTTCTCAAAAATTAAAAGCAGAACTACCATAAAATCCAGGAGTTCCACTCCTGGGTATTTATTTGAAGAAAACAAAAACACTAATTTGAAAAGATATATGCACCCCAACATTCATAGCAGCGTTATTTATAATAGCCAAGCATCCTAAGTGTCCATCAACAAATGAATGGATAAAGATGTGCTATATATATATAATGGAATATTACTCAGTCTTTAAAAAAAAATGGAATTTTGCCACTTGCAACAACATGGATGGACCTAGAGGGTATTATGCTTAGTGAAATAAGTGAGACAGAGAAAGACAAATACTGTATGTTTTCACTTATATGTAGAATTTTGTAAATGAAACAAACAAATGAGTATAACAAAACAGAAACAGACTTACAGATACAGGTAGCAAACTAGTGGTTACCAGAGGGAAGAATGGGTGGGAAAGACTAAAATAGGTGAAGGGAATTAAGAGGTACAAACTACTAGGTCTAAAATAAATAAATTACAAGGATGTACTATTACACCACAGGGAGTATAGCCAATATTTTATAATAACTTTTTATGGAGTATAATCTGGAAAAATATTAATCACTATATTATACACTTGAAACTAATATAATATTGTAAGCCAACTGTATTTCAATTTTTTTAAAGTTAAGAAATAAAAACCATGGTGTATCTTACTCTGGTTCTAATCCTTGTTCAGTCTCTTCAAATCGTTTTTTGGCTTTTAGTATGCCTTGTAAATTTTTGTTGAAACGTAGAAATGATGTCCTGGGTGAAAGGAACTGTGGTATATAGCCCTTTAGTGATGTAGTGGTAAGGTGTGAGGGGAGGAGAAGCATTCTGTAGTACTATGATTAGGTCACAGTCTTTTGGTGAGCCTGTGCCCCCTGGACTATAAACTTTACCGGTGCTTCTTAGTTTTTTCCCCCTTTCAGTGGGACAGGATGGCTGAAGTGGGCTGGAGTTCTGTATTTCCCTTAGCCCATGTGGAAAGCTGGAGGAGGGTAGAATTGATATTTCTTTAGGACTCCTAAAAAGTGTGGTAAGGGTATGGGGAATTTGGAAATCTCATACTTTGCTAGTGGGAATGTAAAATGGTGCAGGTGCTTTGAAAACAGTTTGGCAGTTCCTTAAAATGTTAAACATGGAGTTATCATATGACCCAGCAATTCCATTTCTAGGTATAGGCCTAAGAAAATTGAAAACATGTCCACACAAAAACTGTACACAAATGTTCTTAAGCAGCATTATTCACTATAGACAAAAAATACAAACAACCCAAGTCTATCAGTCTTTGAATGGATAAACAAAATGTGGTATTATTTATCCATGAAAAGATATGAAATACTGATACATGCTAAAATGTGATGAACCTTGAAAACTTTATGCTAAGTGAATGAAGCCAGACACAAAAGGTCAGAGAATATGATTAAATTTATATGAAATGTTAAGAATATGTATATCTATAAAGACAGAAGGCAGATTAGTGATTACCTGGGCCTAGGGGGAGGGGGGAATGGGCAGTGACTGCTAATGGGTACCGAGTTTCTTTTAGGGATGATGAAAATGTTGTAAAATCAATTATGGTGTTGGTAGGAATATGTGAAAGTCACCCTGTAAATATATGAAAGCCACTGAACTGTATAACTTAAATTAGGAATAAATTTTATGGTATATAAATTATATATTTTTAAAATAAAACTACTTATGATGGTTTTGGTGTGAGTCAGGAATGAGAAGTTTGAAGAGATGAGCCTGAATATTCAGGAGCGTTTGAGTGAGTTAGGTTTGATTTGATTGGAAAATTTTGACAGAGCTAATGTGGCAGTTGATAACCTAAGAACATGTAAAATGACAGCTGAGAGCATTGTGGGCTCAGCTATAGTTGATACCATAAATTTATAGTAGCACCCTTTATTTTGTGATTTTTCTCCAACACCATGTTGAGCTAAAACTCAGAGTTGATCTACATCCAGGGTATAGAAGAACAACATGGCAAAGGAATTGAGAGTGTTGGCAAAAAAATATTTGAAATGCAGCCACAGAATCTAAGCTAGACAGAGAAGGGAAAATCAAGAGTCGACAAATAGAGGTTTGTGTGGTTAAAGGTCAGTTGTAGTAGAACCAAAATGATAGGAGGTAATGATCAGAGATTGGTATAGCGAATTAACATGACTTTTAAAGGAACTGGAAATTTTGCATAAAGGTTGTAGTATGGAAAAATGAGGGCAGAATCCTACCTCTGAACTCTGAGGTGTACTGTTGGGGATGGTGTGGTAGGGAAGGAATATGGTGCATCTCCATGAGAGGGCTTAATGAAGTGGGATTAACATATGTAAAGTGGGGAAAGGGTACCTGAAAAGAGCCAACCCCAGAAAACAGAAGTATAAATTATACTTTCAGCACTGTCCAACACATTTGGAATAATATAGTCTCATTGGTGAGATCATCCCTTTTGTTGGGAAAGGTTACTAGAACAATCTTAGTTGAGGAAGATTTCTTAAGCTACACCTGAGTGCCTTTATTCTGGCCCAAAAAAATGTTCTGATTATGATTAGTGGCTTAATATAATTTTTATTACAATTTTTATAATTGTTATTAAAATATCTTAAATTGTCACTCTGTTTTATACATCAATGTTTTCAGTGAGCGATTAGTGTTAGAGGGGATTTTTGAGTTTCCAAAGTTACAGTCCAGACCTTGGCTCAAAGTGTAAGCCCCAAGGTAATACCACTTACCTCCAGGTGGAAGCCTTCACTGGGTGAATCCCTTCTGCAAGAAAACATCTGCATGATATACCTGTTTCTGTAAACTGCAGTGGAAAACCAAACTTGTATATTGCCTTGCCTTTGTACATATATCTCTTCTTTCCCCTTCCAGAGCAGCATTCATTACATTTCTTAAGTGCTTTGCATAGAATTTCAGAGTTTAGTGTGACCTCTGTACTGGGACATTATCAGGCACAGATGCTACACTGAAGGGCTTTTGGCAATCAGTGGCTTGGTAGCTGTGATTCAGTTTGAATCACCCCCTCATGAACCATATGAAAGCAGATTCTTGCAGGATCCCAGCCAATTCTTGCGAATCATTTTATTTTCCCAACTAGTTTAGAGGCCTTTGAGTTTCACTGGACTTTTTCCTCATTTCCTTCTTTTGTTGATTTTGGCCCCTTAACCTTCCACCCACTTTATTACTCATTTCTTAGGGACCTGACTACTCAGTAACACTAGAGAAAATATATCTGAAGCCATATGGATTGAGTAAAACACACTTAAGAGGAAAAAACAACAACAAGAAATGTATTCTCTGAACTTCCTTTGTTTATATGATCTATTTATATGTTGTTAAGGTTGTGTTGTCCAGCTGCCTCCCCATATTTCAAAAATGACTAAAGATATCTGGGAAACACTCTAAGAGGATCATGTTGGTATAGTGAATGAAAAGATACTTCATTTGTCCCCCACCAGGTAATATATCTTCTTTTGAGGTGGGATGACGCCAAGAGCTTCCAATGCTGAATCTTGAGGCTCTCGAAAAGTCCTTTACTTCTAAGGAGACTTTTAGAAAGAAGCCAATTAAATGAGTCCTTTTAAGGTTTGTGGATATATACCTGACTATTTGAATGTTTGCTTGTGGTTTATAACTAGATTATATGGCATCTAATTGATTAATTTTCTTTTGATAAAATGAATATTGGTGTAAGGTGATGTTAGCAGCCCTTAAAGCCTGGGCTCTAATCTGGTCTGTGCATAATGTGAAGTAAAACATAAGTGCACTTGTGTCAAGATTATCCTAGAAAACATCTAGAATGGAATTTTGCAGTATTTGTTAGAGCCCCTTGTAACCCCCCCTTTCTTGAAGGAGTTGAAAAGTTAGCAAGTATCCCTGCATGTGGAATAAACTCCATACTCTGTGGTTGAGTGGGAAGTTCCCCTCTGCCTTCCATGCTCTCCCACTATAATGGGTGGTGAATATACAAAGATGCATTTTTTTCAGAGTAAGCTATTTATGGAATTTGGTCTGCTAAGTAACAAAGAAGTGAAAACAAGAAAATAAGTAAGAATAAGAAATAAATCATCACTGTTATCATTTTGTAAGTAAATTATTATATTGAACATTTTAGAATATGGCATCACTGTCATCTGCATTTTCTTCGTATTTCCGTCTTAGTGGGATGAATCCTAGCTCTGCTTGGGCTGCTGTGCTTTTCTTTTAATTGCTATTTCACTAGGTCTCTTAGCAGCAGCACCTGAAATAACTGCTGAGGGAGCTCCTGAGTGAATTTTCATAATCTGTTCCTCAATTCTCCCAGGTGATTGAGGCACTTTTTTTCTTGAGTGGTTTGCAGTTCCACTTAAGTGGCTGATGTTTAGGGTCACTATTGAATGTTTTGTTTGAATATCATTTTCATGGTGAATGGAAGGCTTCTGCTTTTAGCTATATGGGGTGAAGCCCCTGGTAGTAAACCTTGAAAGGGAAAAATCTTTCTTTGTAGCGATATGCTAAATGAAATTACTCTCTTTGTCACTTTGTCCTTTTATCCTTTCATTCTGATAACCTCAGGTTCTTCTGATTTATTTGCTTTCTTCAATTAGGCTTAGTTATTTCCTGTGCCCAGGTGCATGCTATTTCCACTGTTGGTCATCATGGTGATGTGGAGCATATTTCTGACCTGGAAGTGTGGTTTCTTTCATTTTGAACCACATCAGTATGCCTTCCATCCTCTACTTCCTTTGCATTATTTCCTTTTGGAGGACTCAGATTGTCACCATTTAATCTAAGGATGATTCATCTGGGATTAAGAACTCGTAATGCTGTATTAACAATACCTTTCTTTATATAATAATACTCAGAGCACTTACGATCTTAGCCTTTCTCTGTTTATGAAGCACTTTCAGTTTAATCCTTCACAATAACCCTGTGGGTTAAGTCAGCAATTTTGTCTGTGTCTAAGATGGTGAAATTGTATCTCAAAGAGGCTGAATAGCTTGCTCAGGGTTGCCGTGCTTCTGAGTTACTCTGCTTAACAGTTTTTACTGGAAATGAAGCATACTTTTGAAGATATTCTGAATGAACAAAAAGGAATTTTCCAAACTGTGTCCTGGTTGTTAAAATCTGTTTTTAGTCTGGTCAGTTGATAAGACCAGGGTTAAAAGCCCATTAACCATAAAGTTCAAATTGATGTGTCCAAGTCAAGAAAATAAATATTTAGGTCAGTTTCTATTCTGCTGCTGATGTGATAAAGTTAAGGAAGGCTGACTCTTAAATTAATGCAACTTGAACTGGAAATAATTAAGCCATTAAATTTTTTTTTTATTCTGTCTTCCTTTTAGAGAGATGGAAACCTTGATGACTGGTTCCACCCTGCCTCCCCTTTTTGCTGATGAAGATGGCTCCAAGGAGAGTAATGATCTGGCTACAACTGGGTAAGCAGCTGCTTTGGGACACTGGGCCTCTGCCTAGGCTTCAGAACAGCTTCTGACAACATATGAGGTGCTAAAGAGGCAGTTTTATATCAAAACTAGAAGGTGCGTTTGTTATGCTTTGCAAAGAGAATGAGAGCCATTGTAAACTGCTTTAATATCTGTATTCAGCTGTCATTTGCAATGCTCTGGTTCCTGTGAACTGGAACAGCAGTACTGTGGGGTCTAGGAAACATCAGTGACTCCCAGTTAAGAGAATTACATAGTCACCATTAAGGAAATACTTGCCACAGGGCTAGCTTCGAAAATCAAATTCATTTTCTGTCTAAATTGCCACAGATATTAAAATAATTTTTTCCCCAAACATCAGGGTTTTTTGTTGTTGTTTTAAGATTAGATTTTTAATTATGGTTCTTTATTCAAGATGCCTAGGAGCTCTAGCTGACTTCTGTTCTTCCCAACCTACCCCTCCCCCCAACTCCAACTCCTTTCTTTGGTATTTTTGGACAGATATATAAAGAAATGTAGAAAAGGGCTAATAGCAGTAGTCCCTCTTCCACTGAAAATCTCTGTTCCACTTGAATTTTTATCTTTTCTATTAGACATTACTTGCCAAAGAAGAAATGTATTCACTAATAGATTGAAGTGCTAGCTAATGCCTAAGATGAATTATTTTAATATTCCTTAGAGCTCTTTAAAAACAGACTACACTTTATAATTGTTTCCTTCCCTGGCATTCTTTCTTAACTCATTAATATCTGCCTTCTGACTTTATTCAGATGAAACTATTCTCTAAAACTTTTCTAAAAGCTGCCTACTTGCTGAGTCCAACTTGTACAATAAAAATGTTCTGAGTGTCTGCTATGTGCCAGGCACCATTCTAGGCACTAGACATTAAGCAATAACCAAGATGGACAAAAATCCCAACCCCTATAGAGCTTAAATTCTACTGCAGAAGTCAGACAACAGACAGGATAAATAAGTAAAATGCATACTACATTGATAAGAACTATGGATTAAAAAATAAAGTAAGGAAGAGGGACAGGAGGGGCTTGAGGTGCCATCTTAGATAAGATGACCCAGAAAGGCTTTACAAGTGACTTGAATAAAAACCTGAAGGAAGTAAATTAGCTAGCCTACAGTTATGGGGGAAGATTATTCTAGGCAGAGGGAGCAGTGAGTGGGAAAGCCTTGAGGTAGGAGTGTTTCTGCCTTTTAGAAATAGCCAGGAGGCCAGTGTGACTGGAGCAGAGTATACCAGGGGGAAGGGTAATAGGCTCCATCAGTGTTTCTCAAAATTCAATGCACTTATGAATTGCCTAGACATCTTATTAAAATGCAAACGCTGAGTCAGAAAGTCTGAGTTAGGGCCAGAGATTCTACATTCTAATAAGTTCCCAAATGATGCCTGTGCTGCTGGTGTAAGGCCGGTACTTTGAGTAGCAAGGGACTAGATCGTGTAGGATCTTATGGGTCAGAGTAAGCACTTTAACTGTTACTCTGAGTGAGGTGGGAAAGCATGGGGAGATTTTGAGCGGAATGATATGATCTGACATTTTAAAATAGTATCCCTGTGGCTGTTATATAGAGAATAGAGTGAAGGGAGCAGGGACTGAAGCAAGAAGACCAGTTACGGTTCTAAAATAATTCAAGTGAGAGATGATGACTCAAAGAACTTCACTAGTGACTTTGACAGGAGTATTTTTGGCAGAGTAGTAGGGACAAAAACCTCACTGGAGTGGGTTTCAAAGATAATAGGAATGGGGGGTGTTGAGAAGTATAGAATTCTAGATATATCTTGAAGGTAAGCCAAACAGGATTTGCCTGAAAGACCAGATGAGATGTGAGAAGGGAGAAAAAAGCAGTTAAAGACAGCTCCAAATTTTTGGCTTAAGCAACTGAAGGGATGGAATTGCCATTAAATTAGATGGGGAAAACTGAGCAAGTGGAGGAGGGAATTTTAGGAGCTCGGTTTTAGAGATTTTAAAATAGAGATTCTTATTAGCTATCCAAGCAGAGATGTCAAATAGGCAGCTTGATACAGGGCTCTAAAGTTAGGGGCTGTCTACACTAAAAAGAGAAACCTGGGAGTCAATCAACATATTAGAGCTGATATTTAAGGCTGTAGGACTGGTTGAGATCATCAAACAAATGAGCACTGTGTAGGTAGAAAAGAGAAGAGACCTGACACTGGAACTCGGGGATACTCCAGCATTTACAAGTCAGGGAGGAGAGGAAGAGTCAACAAAGTAGACTCAAGGGGGTACCTGAAAAGGTATCAGAAAAAACAGAGGAGTGCAGGGTCCTGAAAACCAGGTAAAAAATATATTTCAAGGGAGGGGAAGAGATGAACTGTGTCAAATACTTCTGGAAAATCTGGTAAGATGAGGTCTGAGAAATGACATTGGATTTAGCATGGAGGTCACTGGTGGCCTTGACAAGAGTTGTGAACACTTATCTCCTTTGGGTTGGATTTAAGAAAGAATGAAGGGAGATCAATTGAAGTCAATAACTATAAACAATTCTTTCCACTATAAACAATTGAAGTCAGTAAGTACCCCCTTATCCATGGTTTCACTTTCCGTGGCTTCTGTTACCTGCCACGGTCAGCCATGGTTGGAAAATATTAAATGGAAAATTTCAGAAATAAACAGTTTATAAGTTTTAAAGTGCCCGCCACTCTGAATATTATGATAAAATCTCACACCATCCCACCGTGTCCTGCCTGGGACGTGAATCATTGCTCTGTCCAGCATATCCCACCTGTTAGTCACTTGGTAGCTGCCTGTTATCAGATGGACTGTCATAGTATCTTAGTGCTTGTGTTCAGGTAACTCTTATTTTACTTAATAATGGCCCCAAAGCGCAAGAGTAGTGATGCTGGCAATTCAGATACGCCAAAGAGAAGCCCTAATGTGCTTCCTTTAAGTGAAAAGGTGAAAGTTCTTGACTTAATAAGGAAAGAAAAAAAAAATAGTAATATGCTGAGGTTGCTGAGATCTATGGTGAGAATGAATCTTCTATCTGCGAAATTGTGAAGAAGGAAAAAGAAATTCGTGCTAGTTTTGCTATCACATCTCAAACTGCAAAAGTTATGGACACAGTGCATGATAAGTGCTTAGTTAAGATAGAAAAGGCATTAAATTTGTGGGTGGAAGACAGAACAGAAAACAGAGTTCAGTATACTGGGGATCTTGGAACATACCACCCTCAGGTCAGGTCCATAAAGGAAAGGAGAAAAATGAAGTGGAATCAAGAAAGTGTGTTTTTTGTTTTGTTTCCAGATAAGAGTAATAATGCCACATTTGTTTGCTGATTAGGCTAATCTAGTAGAGAGGAAAGAATTGGTGATGCCAGAGAGGGCAGAATTGCTGAAACTTGTTGTTGAGTAGGCTAGAGGGTGTGGGATCCAGGGCGCAAATGGAAGGGTTGTTGGCTTTAGCTAAGAGCATGGACAATTCATTCATTGGAACAAAGGAGCCTTTT
Organism: Grampus griseus; assembly: GCF_964374135.1. NCBI lineage: Eukaryota > Metazoa > Chordata > Mammalia > Artiodactyla > Delphinidae > Grampus > Grampus griseus. The sequence goes on along the minus strand of NC_139018.1, from coordinate 117,954,477 downwards.
TTTTTTTTTCAGTCTTTACTCAACTTGTCATCTCTAAGGCATTTGCTGCTTTTGACCACTCCCTCTGATTCCTATCCATTTCAGTCAAGGGATTCACAGGATTGGTACTCTTTCCTAAACCTAGTTTTCATATTTTACTGAAATAAGAATGTGCAAGAGTTAGTAACTTAAAAATGGATGGCACAGTTGAAATGAAGAATGACAGTGAAAGAAAAGACATTGTAAGACATCCAAAATGATTGAAATATTTGAAAAACAAAGCTGCCAAGATCAAACTGGATCTCTAATGGCAACTCTTCAGAGAACATAGTTAGCATTGAGTTAATAACTTCTCCTATCTACCCTTTTTCACAGGACCTCAAAAATGTAGGAGCCTCCTAGTTATAATACTCTATTTTTTATAGAAGTGTTCAGAAAAATAAAATTTCTGTCCTTTCAAGGACAGTCTGAATCTGCTTTCATTCTTTTCTCAGTCCACTGTAATCTGGTTTTTATTCCCATAACTCCACTAAAACTGTACTCCCTTGAAGTACAGGGAGTACAGCTGAAGTCCTTCAGATCTTCAGATTTAGCAGATACTTTTTAGCCTATCTTATGTGACATCTGCAACTTTTTGCCTGTGTAATAACCCCTTCTCAAAAGTCTTCCTGCCTTGGCCTCTGTAACAGTATTCTCTCCTAGATTTCTTAACGTCCTCCTTAGTCTTTCCCAGCCCGTCTAACACTTGCTTCTAAAATATTGTTCCAACAGAGTTCTATCCTGATTTTTCTTCTCACTGTCTTTCTGGAGAATATCTAGCACTTCCCATTATTTCCATGAGCTGATGCCTCCCAAAATATCTCCTGCCTTTTCTTCACTTCTGTTCTCTCAGGGCATGTTTCCAGTTGTCGGTGGGACAGCCCCACCTAATTATGCCATGAGTGTTTCAAACTTAGCATTTTCTCATCTGTCTTTCTTACACACACACACACACACACACACACACACACACACACACACACACACACACACACACACACACACACACACACACTCCAGTTGTTACATTGATTAATAGTACATTATCACCCAATCTAGAAACCTCAGAATTGCCTTTGACTCTTCTTTTTCCCTCACTATTTATATTCGATCTATCATTCTACCTCTTAATTATCTCTTAGCTTTCTCTCCCCTATTCTCCTGTTTGCCCTTGTCTCCCCCTTAGTCTATTGCAGTAGCCTCCTGAAGAGTTGCCCTTTCTCCTATTAATACCCTGTTCTTTCTACCTGTAATAATGTTGTTTACCTGATGAATGCCTCTTCAACTTTTAAGACCTCCTCTGTAAAATCTTTCTTAACATTCTCTCCATACATATAAAATTCCTCATCCCCTCTACTGTACCTTTATGGCACATTTTACAGACCTCTGTTTCAGTACTTACATTGCATTGTAAGTATTTTCTGTAACCCTATGGAGTATACATTCTTCCAGAATAATGACTGAATATTACTGTCTTGTACATCTTCCTCCACCTTCCCCACTACCTGCCCCAAACCCCAAACTCCCTAGCGCATGGTGTTACTTTTATTTCCATTCCTTTATCTAAATGCGATAGGGTATAACTTAGTCTAAGATCCAATCGTCATCTGTACCTTCTCGTGTCCACTTTTCAGAAGGATGAGATCTGGTTTGCTGACTCATCTGGAACAGAATGATAGGAACAGAAAATGTATATCTCTGATTTATTAACATTTATACCTGAACTTACTGAACTTGATAATATTGTTCTTAGATGATCTCATTGTCAATAAACACTATAATCCAAGGAGTAGCCTATGGAATGTACCATAAGAGATACTTCTTATGCCCTTAAAGAACGCTCTCTTTTGTGATAGGGGGGCAAACTTCCTCTTCAACTCCCATTCCTGTTCTTTTCCATTAATAGTATTTTCCTTTTATTACATGAAAAGGAGATACATGAAACTAGCATATAAAAGTTGCATGCTCAGAACTAAAATGTAAAGTCTACGTTGAGGAGAGAGGTAATTTGTGGGGGAAAGATTATAGTTGTTTTTAGTAGGAGATTTCTTCATGGAACTGACCTGATCCAATCAAGCACTGAAACCTTTTTCAAAATGCTCTATAATTGCTATGGAGACATTGTTTACATTTATACAGAATGAGGTGGGGGAATTAATTCAAGGGCTGGCATGTGATTTTGCTGGCAGTGAAATTTGTCTTGAACCTTGGTAAGTCGGAGTTTTTGATGCTGTTGATACTGAACTTTTCCACTCTGCCTATCATTCTTCAGGATAACCCACCCAGAGGTTCCATATAGTAGTGGAGCCTCATCATCCACAAATAATCCAGAATTTGTTGAGGATCTCTCCCAAGGTCAGTTGCTTCAGAATGAGTCTTCAAATACAGCAGAAGGCAATGAACAGAGGCACGAAGATGAGGTAAGCTGAAGCATCTCCTCCTGTTACTGGTCTCTGAGGCTTCTGAAGAAGCAGTCAGCAAGGGAGTTGACCGAGGTGTTCATCCTCTGGCCTCCTTACATTCTGCAGAATATTCTGTTTTATATTTCTTGTTTCACATAGAACCATATTAATGGTTTTAATGATACAGAGACAAGTAGACTCTTCTTTTTCCCCTACCTAGAAAATTTATACCTGCATCAGATTAGACGCTCAACAAATGCTTACTGAATGAGTTGCATGATTTAATTAAATAAGTAATTAGGGCTTCCCTGGTGGTGCAGTGGTTAAGAATCCGCCTGCCAATGCAGGGGACATGGGTTCGAGCCCTGCTCTGAGAAGATCCCACATGCTGCAACTAAGCCCGTGAGCCACGGGCTATCTAACTACTGAGTCTGTGCTCTAGAGCCTGCGAGCCACAACCACTGAGCCCGCGCACCTAGAGCCCGTGCTCTGCAACAAGAGAAGCCTGCGCACCGCAACAAAGAGTAGCCCCCACTCGCCACAACTAGAGAAAGCCCACATGCAGCAGTGAAGACCCAACACAGCCAAAAATAAATAAATAAAATAAATAAATTTTTTTTTAAAGTAATTAACGAGGAGTCCACATGCCCTTACTCAAGACCACACTCTGCTCACCAAACCCTGCAGCATGGAGTCATATGTGCCCAAAGGGTTCACACGACTTACCAAGTCATTCATTGTCCCATAGGGGGCATCTTTTTCTAATTCACACAAAGGTTCTGTATGGACCTGGGCCATCATTCCCTTGTTGGACTTTCAGTGTTCCTCACAAATGACTGATTACATTGTCTATGTTTTAAGGTACTCTTTTTTTGTTTTTAGCTATAAAAGAGTACCACCATTGACTTTTGTCTTTGTTCTTATTTTGAAAGAGCTTATTCTTTTTATGTTGGCATTCTTAAAGATTATGACGAATGCTTAAGGCTTCTTAAACATCTTAAATCCGTAGTAGCTTTAATGTTAAATGTTACTAGGTTTACAAAACAAAACCAAAAAGAAAAACAAAAAAACTGATACCAAATACACCATTTGCCCAATGCTGAATTATTGTACCATTTTATATATATTTGGAGGAGTGCAGTATGGTAATTAATATTTAGATATTTTTGTCCCATTTGGCTTATCTTTCTCTTCTCTGAAATAAAAATGCTTATATCCATAAAACTTTATTAACTGATAGGCTATGTGTATTTGTAAAATTATGAAGTAAAAGTACCTTGCATCCTGTTTAAAAGGACAAAGAAAAAGGCTGTGGTAAAACAATAGTGGTACTTCAGTCCTTTAAACTTTTTTGGGGGCGATATTGTCTTTTGATTTAGCTAATAACATATAAAGACCTCTGCCTTTATAAAATAAACATCTTAAGAAATAAACCAGCAAGGCAAAGAACTAGTATTCATTTTGGATATATTATAGTTGCTGAAATTTTTCTAAGTCTTAGATATTAATTTTAAAATCTATAGTGCTATCTGCTGTGGGAAATAAACTGGTCTTTGAATGATATCAATGAGAAACACACTTCATGAATGATTTTAATCCTAGTACTACAACTTGTCTCCTCTTCTTTTGCCCAGTGCTTGTGACAGCATCTTGTTCTGATCTACTGTAGCAATGTCTGCTTTCCTGGCACAGTGCTGTATATGTGCTGCATTTCTCATTTAGAATATTCCCCTGTCAGGAGTCAGGATTTGTTAAGTGAATATGAAGGCCAGAGCTTATGTGATCATGGTACCCCTCATTCTTATCTGTTGGGATTAGCACTAAAATAGCCCCTTAGTGTAACATTGTGTAGCATGGTACATAAAAAGGTCTGCAGGTGAACCATCTGGGGTCCCTTCTTGAAAACTGCATTGCAGCCATTTGTACCTATAACAGGTTTGGAGAGCTTTGAATATCAGGGCCTTAATGGTAGCAAAATGCAATTATTAATCCTGTTTTGTTTGTTGATGTTGATTATTGTGTTATTTGGGGAAATTTTTGTTGTTGTAATTTGGTTTGGGGTTTTTTATTTTTTCTTGTTTTGTAGCAAAGAAGTAAACGAGGAGGTTGGTCCAAAGGAAGAAAGAGGAAGAAACCTCTTCGAGACAGCAATGCACCTAAATCCCCCCTTACAGGATATGTTCGGTTCATGAACGAGCGTCGAGAACAGCTTCGAGCAAAAAGACCAGAAGTCCCATTTCCAGAAATTACAAGGATGTTAGGCAATGAATGGAGTAAACTTCCTCCGGAGGAAAAACAGGTAATTGTTCCTATTCCTGATCCTTTGCTTGGTTTTGATTATATCTCAAAAATAACTTTTGTCAGAAAAGCAAAGAGAATGGACTGTTGATTCTCCAAGTTTGTCATGGGCCTAGGAGACCAGAATAGCAGGGTCCTTCATAGCTCTTTTCTCCTCAGTGGTTTTTATACTCTTTCAGGGTCTGCTGCAGGGACGTGAGCAGGAGGGACTCTAGGATCCCCCCCAAACCAAAGCAGCTCCACTTTTATTTGCTTTATATGCTGAGAGTTCATGTAAGATTTTTGTAAAAAGTAGTTCAATATTAAGAAATCTATCAGCATGGTTTATTCTGCCGAGTTAAGTGAAAAGTCATGAGTTAAATGAGAAAAGGTCTTTTGATAAAATTCTGATATTCACATAAGAATTTTGTTTAAGAAAAAGATGTTACTGCTTTAATAAACTTTTTAAACTGGAGTTCTGGCAAATTTAACCTACTATGAAAAATAAAGCAAGAACTATTTGAATTCTCTTTCCTCCAAGACAGAAACTAACCTTATTGCCAAACTGAAACAAATCCATTTGTTAGATTTGAGAGGAATTAAAGACAAGTTAGCCACGAACTGGTTGAAATGCCACAAAATTGTTGGGATTGTAGGGATTGTCGGAGGGGTTGAAAGTTCCCAGCATTTTCAGTATCTGATATATGTCTATATTTCTCTTATGTCTTACACTCCTTAAAAAGGATTCCAAACAAACTAAAACCAAATTGAAAAATACTCTTGGGAATTAACTGAATTCAAAAAATTTCAAAGAGATCAGATTGAGTTTCAACTTGAAGCTCTGTGTTTGTGGTAGCAAGCTAATAGAAAACAGAGTATATCATCCATTGTTTTAGCTCTAATGTATAAATGGATTATGAGCTGTACATAGTAGTTACTCTTTTCTCTTTAATTTTTTTATTTCAAAATTAATACACCCTCATCGTTTAAAATTTTTTCAGACAATACAGAAGTATATAAGGAAAAACGCAAAAGTCATTTCCAGGGATAACAAACAGTGATAACTAACTAGTTAGGCAGGGCAAGGGTTTTCATGTTTGTTTTTGTTCTTAAATTTTTATTTGAAAATAATTTTTCAAATGTACAAAAAGTTACAAACATAGAATAATACAAAGAACACCCAAATACCCTTACCCAGATTGACCTGTCATTAACACATTTTCTCTTTTCGCACATGCGCTCATACTCTCCTGGGCAAGATTGGGCATGTGGTTTCTCTTTTCTCTCTCTCTCTCTCTCTCTCTCTCTCTCTCTCTCTCTCTCTCTCTCTCACACACACACACACACACACACACACACACACAATTTTTTTCTGAATTATTTGATATAAGTTACATACATCATAGCCCTTTACCCTTAAATATTTCAGTGTGAATTTCCTAAGAATAGACATGTTCTCTCACTTAACCACAGTTTAGTTAACAACCTCATAATTTTGTATTAACACAATACTTTTATCTAACTTGCCATCCATATTCCAGTTTTGTCAGTTGACCTGTAACATCATTCTTCTGTAACATTTTCCCCCTCCAGTTCAGATTCCAGTCCAGGGGTCAGGCTCTGAGTTTAGTAGTCAAATCTCTAGATTCCTTTAATCCAGGATATTTCCACAGCCTTTCTTTGTCTTTTATGACATTAATATTTTTTTAGGAATACCGTCTCTCCCTCTTCCTCCCCCTCCTTTTTGTTTACTTTCAACAGAACATTCCTCATTTTATATTTGTCTGATGTTTCCTCATGATTAGATTGAGGTTATGCATTCTTGGTCAGAATACTGCATAGGTGGACGTTGGTCCTTCTCAGGGTATCGCATATGCAGGCACACAATGTCTTTTATTCCTCATTCCTCATTCCTTTTATTCGTAATGTTAATTTTGCTCACTCACTGAAGTTTTTTACTCTCCCTTGTAATTAATAAGTAGTCTGTGCAGAGACATTTTAAGAACATTCAAATAGTCTGTTCCATATCAAAATTTCCCCCTAGATTTAGCATTCATTAATAACTTTTGCCTGATCTAATATTTACCATGATGGTTGCAAAATGATGATTTTCCAACTCTAGCACTCCCTCCACATTTGCCAGTTGCCCTTCAGCATTCTAATCTAAGCAAGAGCCTTCTTCCTCCCTCCATTTATGTATCTGTTTGTTATTTATTTACAATTGGCTTAGGCATATGAATTTCTTTTTTTCCCAATGGTTTATAAATTATTACTATACTTGAGTATTTTGATACTTAAATTGTCCCAGATTTGGCCATTTGACCCCTACATGTGGCTCTTGTGTAGGACAAGGCTTTTAACATAATTTCTAACTCTTGTTTGTGTTCATTTAGAAGAGTATTTTTATACTTTATTTCTTAAACCTAACGATGAATGAAAAGTACAAGGCATTAAACAAAATTATCCTAGTAGATCAATGAACTTTGTTTAAATAATTAATAGCACAAAGCATGTAGATACAGGCTGTCTCATAGTAGTCCATTTTAGGTCCATAGGGTGAGGTCATTCTTTTTTATGTTCCTTGTATCTCCACTCTTCTGGCTCTTAAAGGCCAATTGATGTATGAGATCATCTCCTCAGAGTGGGTTGGGGATAAAGAAACAAAGTAATATTCCATCCTTTCCCCTGGGAAGATTAAGTGTGCCTATGTGGTGTTCAGTCTTCTTGAGGACTCTAGGGCCATGTGTAGTTCTATCTATAGGATTAGTAGAAGAACTATAATCTTCTTGTGAATTTTTTATGAGAATGACCTCAATAGAAGTTGTCTTCAATAAGTTAAGAAAGGCAGTAGTCTAAAAAGTTAGAATCACCTATTTCTTTTATAACTAAGAGATATTTTATTCTATTCACATGACTTTTTTTTTTTTAATTCTCAAAGCTTATCCCACTTGTACTTTTCTTTCCATGTGCTAATTATCCTTTGCTTTCTTCAAAGAGTTCATTGGTATTTTACGTCAGTAAGACCTATTTCTTGAAAATAATTCCATATTTCTTCCCCAGCGCTACCTTGATGAAGCAGACAGAGATAAGGAGCGTTACATGAAGGAGCTGGAGCAGTATCAGAAGACTGAGGCCTACAAGGTTTTCAGTAGGAAAACCCAGGACCGTCAGAAAGGCAAATCTCATAGGCAAGGTATCAGAACCAGAACCAAATGTATTTGTAGTTTGTTTTGCATGATGGAGTGTCACAAAGCCAAGTATTAGAGTGAGAATATAAAAGATATATTTCTATCATTTCTCTATTATACTACATTCACTTACAAGCATCATCTTGGAATTTTATTAAAATCACATTGCTCTCATTTAGAAATTTCAGTTGGGTTTCCATATCCAGTATCAGCAATTTGGCTTGTGCTCCAAGACCCTTTTAGTTGTCTGTGCTTTTTCTTCTATTTCCAATTTAGTCATTTCTCTACCTCTAAACAAATCTGTCTGCTACACTACATAACCACCTTGCTGTAACACCTCTAAGCCTTTCATGTGATCATTTCTCCCAGCTACCAGTGATCAATCATCCTTTTAATTCACTCATTCATGTATGCGTGTATTCAAAAAATGTATTGAACACCTCCTATTACATATCAGGATCTCATCTAGGCATTAAGGATGCAAAGGTAAACAAGATACAGAAGATCCCAGTCTTCACGGATCTTTTGTTTTCCGTTAAAATTGTTCATCACACTCTTAAAATATTGCTAAAAGTTCCCCTTCTTCAGGAAACACTGCCAAAGAAAGAAGCCCCACTCATAATAGCTTGTCATTCCTGAGCTATTGCGTCTTCTCCACATTTGGGCATCTTGCCTGCTAAACTGTAATGTTCTGCAAACATCCTTTGGCATGTATTTCCTGTCCACTCTCCCACCCTGTTCTCCTCAAAGGTAAGAACTGTGTCTGCTGTTTCTCTTGTGTCTAACTGTGTAACCTGTAAGATGGGGTTCCCTTTAACTTTTGTTGACTGATTAATAAAGCTATCAGAGAAAATATGATATGTTTTGAGAGCCCACATATACCAGCAGTTTTTGTAGCTTAGCATAGTCATTTCCTTAGGTTTTGTTATTTTGTTTTGTTTTTCAGCTTAATGTTCTTATTCTATCATATTTTTAGATGCAGCCCGACAGGCCACTCATGATCATGAGGTAATTAACTTTCTCTCTACATAGCGTGCGTGTGTGTGTGTGTGTGTGTGTGTGTGTGTGTGTGAGATATATGTATATAATAATGATGCTATTTGAAATGCTATTGGACTGTTTTTTAATGAATGGCAGAGTATTTCCTATCCTGTAATTAGGATTGGGTTAGTTGCCTTTAGCTCAAGGACTCTTAGCATATGGCAGACACTTATGTCATGAGTCTGTCCTTGAATTAAAGCCCCTAACTCTAGTCCTTTCTTATGGTCCAAGAATTTTATTGGCTTTAAATGCTGAAGATGGCTGGAATTTGGAGTGAGGTATAGAAATGAGGACCAACTAAAAGCTATACCTTGACCATAGTTTATCATCATCAGATACTATATTCTGACTCTCAAAAAGTTGTTATTTAGGGAATCCAGCATTTGGTTAAAATGAACTATTCAACTTACAGCATCTACAGACCACAAGTGACATTATCTTGATTACTATGCCTACTTTCCTCACTGGTGCGTATTTGTTTACTGGCCTTTTCCCCTCCATTGGTTCAGTCTCAGCAATAGGATTTAGACCTGTGTTCCTGTATAGGACTGAGGCCTGTGTGTGTTGGCTCTGCTGCATAGAGAGCTTTAAATATATATGTAGCCTATGATTAATATATGGTTCTAAGAAAATAAAATTTGTGGTAATTTCATGCATGAAAATGCTCAATGACTCCTCATTGCTTACCAAATCACATTCAAACTCAGCAATCAGGGTTTTCTGTAATTAAGCCCCTATTTCCCTTTCCAAATACCTTAATTCCCATATTTCCCATATATATCTTATGTACTTAAAAACCTTTAATACTGGACTTCCCTGGTGGCGCAGTGGTTGAGAGTCCGCCTGCCGATGCAGGGCACACGGGTTCGTGCCCCGGTCCGGGAAGATCCCACATGCCGCGGAGCGGCTGGGCCTGTGAGCCATGGCCGCTGAGCCTGCGCGTCCCGAGCCTGTGCTCCGCAACGGGAGAGGCCACAGCAGTGAGAGGCCCGCGTATAGCAAAAAAAAAAAAAAAAAAAAAAAAAAAAACCTTTAATACTCACTGTCCTCCAGGTGCCCCATCCTTTTCTGCCTCATGCCTGTGCTCATATTCTTCCTTTCACGAGAATACTTTCTTTCCCTCACTCATTTTTTCTGTTACCCTCTCCCATCATCCAATTTTGCCTCTAAATTCTAGTCATCCATCAAACCCTATTTCAAGTTCTATTTCCTCCTTCAAGCTTTTCCTGTTTCCTCCAACTTCTTTTAAACCTCACAGCTCTCTATATTACTCTTACGCACTTAGCTGATCTGGCTAAGGTGCCAAAGTTACTCAAGTGCTTCTGTTATTGACACGCTTGGATTATAATCTCTTTGAAGGCATGCATGGTCTAGTTCCACCCATCCCATCTAGCATGATGCCCTTGCATGGAAGAGTTCTTCCATAAATACTTACTTGTTTCTATACAAAACCCATTTGTTGAAATAACAGTGGATATTTACACAAAAAGAATTTTCTGATATACTCTTTTGCATGTATTGGGTTTTTTACTAAATCAAGGAAATCATTTCTTCAAAATAATAATGTATTTATCTTGGAGTTGTAGTTCTCATACCTAATTTGATATTGGTGACCTTCAAAACATAGAGAATACTTTTAGATTCGCAAGTCAAATAGATTTATTATCATCCATGAATTAGAAAGTGAGAAGCATAGTAAATATTAGCATTTTATTATTCATATAAATCCTATATAAATGGAGTTATATATGACATCTCTGTGTTTCAATTAGGATGAAATCTTATTTTTTTTTTTGCTTGAGAAACTGTATGTACACTATATATTTTAAATCATAATTGAATAGTGTTGCAAGCTTTCCATATTGCCAAATACTTATATAATTACTTATTTCTCCTTCCTTTGTGTGCCCAACCCACCAATATCATTAAATTACCAAACTTCCTTTTTTCCCTATTAAGCATCCTTTATAGCTTCTCTGTCCTTAATGGTTACAAAAGAGAGTATGAACAGTAATCTAAAATATTAGAGCTCACATTTTCTAGTCAATGACTGACTCCTTTCATCACTATGGATTTTACTGCCCAAACCATATGTGGCATTTTTGCTTCTCATAAAGTTAACAGTTGCCATCAGAAAAGATTTAGTAGACTTAGTCATAGAAGCTGCTGCTACTGATTTGAGAAATGAAGGTTTTTTTAAATACATTATTTAGTATGATATGAATTTCCATGATATATGAAAAGGAATAAGTCTCTGTGTGATTCCCCTGTTTCAGGATTAGACTCATGTGAAACACAGAAAAGGAGGGAGTAGGTGGAGAGCCAGCAGTAATTTCTCAAATGTGTGTACAGTAGGGTCTATAAATCTGTTGTATGCCCACATCAGGATAAAGCTCTCTTAGTAAGGTTGTTGACCCAATTAGTGCCCCCCACTTTATCAGTTTTTATTGAATAATATCTTACTAAACTAGGTTATTTCAAAAGAGTTGCAATTGAAAAAAAACCTCTTTGACAATTGTTAAACATATTTACACATAACCTCTTAGAGTGTAATAAGAGTTAAGAAAAATAAGAAAACACTACAAGTGGAAAACAAAAGGAGCCACAGAAGCCCCCATGGAAAGGAGGAACTGAATCAGACCTTAAAGATGACCCAGGTTTTGTGGGGCACTTCAGATATATTTATATTCATATATATATATATATATATATATATATGTAAAATGGCTTGAGCAGAGTTATGAGGAAGTTAATAAAAGAGCAAGTACCTTGCAAAGTGCCTAAAACATCACAGTTTCTAAAAACATGCTTATTTCCCTTTACTTATCCTATTAGGAATAAAATGGCAAATGCCATAAAATAGCCTTCGGGCTCACTTCAAAACTACTAAGACCTCAGAAATCCTCTCGACTGACCCCCTCATTTTGCCGGTGAGGAAAATGACTTGCCTGAGACAGGAAAGAACTTCCCAGAGTCACTTATTGAATTAATTAGAGGCAGAATTGTGACTGAAAGCCAGGCCTCTGTAGCCCCATCTTATTTAGCAGTCCTGGCAGCACCTGCCACGTTATATGGAATAAACAGCGTTGCAAGTTAAAATGGGCCAGGTTGCCTGTGATGTCAGCAAAATTTGTTGCCACTTGAGACAGAAACAATTTGATTTGTGTGTATGTAGTAAAGAAACCTATTGTATTCCCTAATGGAACTTAGATTCCTAAGACATTGTTGCCAAGGCAGTTACTGGAGAGCATATTAGAGCCAAAGAAATGCTGACCTGAAAGCCATTCAAGCCATTCTGCATAGCAGTGGGGCACTTAAGCCTGGTACACAATATTAAGAGCATTCCTTAAGGTAAAGGGCACTTGAGAGAAGCATATCACTCTCTATGAATTTCTGGCCCTGAGCCTAGATCACAGCAAAATAGTTTCAGTTCAAAAGGCCTCTGTTCTCTTACCCTCCACTCAATATATAGAATGAAAACCAAAGTGAAGAGTATTCTTGCTCCTCTCAAATCAAGAGCCAGCCTGCTAGACCCAGGAGTCAGCTAGTGTTACTCTCAAGAAAGTGTCTAAATCTCATGTGAGGACTAAGATAGAAACAATAATTTTGTTTCTCCTTTAATTTATGGGAAATGACAAAATGACACTCAGCCTGAACAAATTAGACCCTTTCAATGAAAAGGTAATGAAATCCTTATGATTTTAATCCCTTGAGTGACCCTTGGAGCAGCTTAAGTATATCTGAGCCCCCAAGAGGATCCTCTCCAATGCCAAGTAATGTACTCAGTAATGGAAGAGTGCTGATGGGTTTTATGACCACTCTTCAGTTAAGTAGAATTCTCTGTTGCCTCTCAGAGACTGAACAGTTTCATTTAATTGCGTTGGTGTTTCTTTCTTTGCACTCTAAGAATCTATACCAAAAGGCAGTGTGTTAATGCACCTATGTGGTGCTGTCCTCTGCCCTTATGTAGTTAGCCTGGTTTGGTTTGGACTGCTTTGGCAGGGAAAAGAGCAGAATTACCCATCTGAGCAGAATCTAGGCCTTGGAGAGGGCTCTCGGTACCATGGTAATGGAAGCCAAGCATCCCCACCTACCCATCTGACTGGCAGATATTCAGACCTATGGCTAGGTAAACTGATCTCATATAAGCCTGTGCAGTTAACTAAGAGACTGAACAAGATGGGATGATAAAATCATAAGGCCTCATCCTAAGTCATTTATGGACTTATGCTTATATCTGTTATGTCTTGTATAGTAACAGTTAAAGAATATGGTAAGCCAGCAGAGTAGAGAGAAAGTCACTGAGAAATATGCCTAAGATGCCTTCTGGAACCAGCCTTTCTTGTCCATACATTAGTTCTCTTTGAAATCCACCAAGAGCTGGCTAGAGGTAGAGCTTTGCATGTTGAAACTGGGGCTTTCAGTGGTAATCTTGTTGTTTGTTTTTAAATTGTTCTGAAAAACTTCACTTTCTTTCTTTAAGAGGTAAAAGATAGGGTAAAAATTAAGTGCTGTGAAAGTATCTTCAGGTAAATACATTGTTTTTCAGACTTCCATCTTAGACGTCTCTCTTGATCAGATGCCATTGGCAGGCAGCTTACACAGCACAGCCCTGACCCCTAAGGAGGCAGACACCAGTATGAAAACAGGATCTTGGCTGTCAGAATTCCCTCATAGGCTGTTAAGTGTTTAACCTTTCTACTGGGCCCCAAATCATATTTGTGTTCAAAGATAAAAGACTAGTGGTGGCAAAAGTAGGAAAGATACATTCTATCTCTGGCATTAAATGTGTTTCTATAGGAATGATTTCTAGATTTTTTAAACTGTTCTTTATGTTATAAAGGTTTTGGAATCTTCAGATTTCACTATCAATTTCTTCAGTACTCATTTCCCACTGTTCTCTTTACCATCTTATATTATGCAAGATTTTAAATACTGCCAAGACACTTATAATTTATGTTCTTAATGCTTTCAACTTCAAATTCATTGTAGAAACTGCAGACAAAGCATTTTGGAATATTGACTTTATTCACAAGGATCATTGTGGAATATATTTTGCAGTGGTTTTGTGAGACTTTTATTTTTAATGGCTTATTGGTGAATTCATTTTAGGTTTATTATTCTTTTCTATCTCACTAATCCTTGGGATTTTCATACTTAGAGCCCAGTTATTTCTGGATTTTTGGTTTTGTTTGTTTGTTTTTCCTGTGTCTGAAGAAAGTCTAAAAGATCCCCAACTATAGGCTGCCCTTGTAAATAAGTAGAAGTAAAAGTAGAAATCCCAGTGGAATACCATTATTATTACTCATGGCTGGCAGATCTCTGCTTAAAATTCTTATTGTCCACTCTGCAAATTTAGATTGCATAATCCTATCTCAGAGAACACTTTATGTATATAAAGTGTATATACATAAATGTATATAAATGTATATACATGTATATAAAGTGCTTTATGTATATAAAGTGCTTTATGTATATAAAGCACTTAATGTATAAAAAGCACTTTATGTATATAACCAACAGAAAAAAAACCTAGAAATTCTCTTTCTATATTCCTACCTCAACCACTTTCTCCACTGTATACTGTTGACTATTCAAAGCACAGAGCTAAGAAATGGTTTCCAAAATCTCCATTAGGGAAGTTTATGTAGGTTTGTTTTAAGGTTTCTCATTGCACAGCAGTTGTCACCTGAGAGATCTGAATATTTGACCTCCTTGAGCTCTATGAAAGTTTGGTTCCAAAGAAAAGGTGAATACATTTTCCTCACAGCCCCACCTAGACTGATTCCTGCTCATCCTACTATTTCTTTAAGGAAAACATGACCATTGTGCCTTTAGGCACTACTGTTTAATTTAGCTTCTGTTTAAGAATTAACTATTTTGTTACTCTTGATTCACAGAAAGAAGCAGAGGTAAAGGAACGGTCTGTTTTTGACATCCCTATATTTACAGAGGAATTCCTGAACCACAGCAAAGGTGATTACCAAATGATCGTTTTGTGTTACTCAGGTCTATGACAGGGGATTTAGTTGTCGGGAGGAATTCATTGCTGAAAAGCAACGGTAGTGATATTCCAGACCCTGGGACTGGTCTGGAAGAAGAAAACTGCTTCCATTTCACTCTGTATTAAAAGCAGCTACTCAGAGACCCGTGGAGGACAGCTGAGCCAGTGTTGTCAAAGCTGCTTTAGTCTCTGGATCAGAGGAAATAAATATACATCACTAATTCAATTGCTTTCAGGCTCTTAGCCTAGAACCCTTTGTACAAATGAAAGCTTACATGGATGTCCAAAATATAAAATAAATATGAGTAAAGCTGACCCCACTGCAGTAAAGATGTGGACCCACAGCTGTGCTTGCCCAGTCTCCCAGGATCCCCTTGTGGAACCCCTCAGGCTTATCATTGCACAGCTTTAAAAAATCAAACAAACAAACAAATACTGGGAATTACAGCTGTTCCTTACAATCTTAAGTATAGAATATGACCAGCTTTAAGAATTAAAATAACTCTGGGGAGCCAGGCGTTTTACTGCTAAAATTGCTATCTGGAAGGCCATAATGAGAATAGGGACATGAGGAGGGGTAGCTAATTAGAGACAGCTAAGCAGGACTTCCTGTAAGAGTCATCGGGACTCCTCAGAGAGGCTGGTATTACCTGTGTTTTGTCGGGGTTTTGTCCTCAGCTCGGGAGGCAGAGCTCCGTCAGCTTCGAAAATCCAACATGGAGTTTGAGGAAAGGAACGCAGCCCTGCAAAAGCACGTGGAGAGCATGCGCACAGCGGTGGAGAAGCTGGAGGTGGACGTGATCCAGGAGCGGAGCCGCAACACCGTCTTACAGCAGCACCTGGAGACCCTGCGGCAGGTGTTGACAAGCAGCTTCGCCAGCATGCCCTTGCCTGGTAATGTCATCCCTAGCTGAGCCCTGTAAAGTGGCAGGGGTGGGGGGAGGTGCTGTTCATGTTGGTACTGGTGTGGTGAGGCTGAAGTCTCACCTCCAGAGGAAAATTAGTAAACTCAGGGGTCTTTTCCTCAGAGGTTTCTGTGGGCCATGTAATAGAATCTCAGTATTGGTTAAAATCATCCAGAATTTCAGGCTCTCTGCTCAGTTAAATTTTTCTTCAGTTGTATTTTCATACAGTCTATTTTCTATTAAGCTTAATTTGATATTCTGAACAGTGGAAACTGTGTAATATTAAAGTCCTGAGTGGAGCACTTTTCTTTTTTTGTTTTCTAAATTGTGGTGTAATTGACATATAACATTGTGTTAGTTTCAGGTGTACAACGTAATGATTCACTATCTGTATACACTGTGAAATGATCACCACAATCTAGTACCATGCATCACCATACAGAGTTACCAAAAAAATTTTTTCTTGTGATGAGAACTTTTAAGATATACTTTCTTGGCAACTGTCAAACATGTAGTACAATATTATTGACTACAGTCACCATGCTGTACATTACATCCCCATGACTTAATTTATAACTAAAAGTTTTTATTTCTTGATCCCCTCCCCCAACTCACCCATCCCCCCCAGAGCATTTTTCTGATGTATATTTTCTTGCTTTGTAATATTGTCTTAATGGGAAGGAAAAGGAAAATAAATACTAGTATTTCTTTTTTTCTTTTTTTTTTGCGGTACGCGGGCCTCTCACCGCTGCGGCCTCTCCCGCCGCGGAGCACAGGCTCCGGACGCGCAGGCCCAGCGGCCATGGCGCACGGGCCCAGCCGCTCCACGGCACGTGGGATCCTCCCGGACCGGGGCACAAACCCGTGTCCCCCGCATCAGCAGGCGGACTCTCAACCACTGCGCCACCAGGGAAACCCATAGTATTTCTTATATACTCTTTCATTTTGAAAATAGTTACAGCAGAGCTGGGAGAGTCTTTAACCTTTTGTGCTATGCAACTACACCTATATACTGCACAGCAATTATATAGCCCATCTGTTTATTTAGAGTATGTGGATTAATTTCATTTCTTTGAGGTCTAAAAGTCTCTCCTCTGAAAATAAAATCTTCTCTATGGAGCAGACCACATTAGAGTCAAGTTTCTTTTGCTGTGGAATCACTGATCTGTGTTATGGTTGAACTGAATGGGAGGATTTTCTTACTTTCTCTTCTTATCTCACTTCAGGAAGTGGAGAGACACCTACAGTGGACACTATCGACTCCTATATGAACAGACTGCACAGTATTATTTTAGCTAATCCCCAAGACAATGAAAACTTCATAGCTACAGTTCGAGAAGTTGTGAACAGGCTTGATCGTTAGGGAATGGTGAGTGCTCACTGACATGATTCGTACGTGCCAGCGTGTCATCAAAAATAAGATGGCATTAGACTTTATCAATACTAGTAAAACCCTGGAATTACATTGAATAAGTGAGTTGGAGACTTGATTAAGATTCCTGTTGCATGGTTGCTAAATGTAGTGTTGGAAAACTGAATCAAGATAGTTTTTCTTCATGCATGCCTCCGCATGGCTTAATGGAAAGAGCGTGATTTTTGTGGTTGGACCTCAGTTCTAGCTTTGTCACTTATGAGCTGTATTCTCAGGTATTAGTTTCCCAAAGAGCTTTGAAGGGTGAGTGAGAAATTTAGAGAAAACAACCCTCCAAACAACACATAGAACAAAATAAATATAACTTAATTGCTAAGCTTCCTTTCCCCTGTAAAGTTAATGATAATTTACAATAGTCAGTGAGACATTGTATGTGTACAAGACTCTATAAGTAAGAAGCTTTTCATTTATCACTCAATATCAGAGTAACTGTAGTATGTTAAATGTTAATGTGGACTAACCTTACAGTAAAACAGTTAATGCCTTGATTAAATATATTAAAAAATAAATGAACTCTCAATAAGTACAAAGAGAGAAAAGAGAAAATAAGCTTTTTAAAAACATATTCAACAAATGACTAGTAGTATGTGTTGCATCCTTTTAGAAGAGAAAAAAGTACATTTCCCGAAGGGATCTGCTTATATAAACTTTGTGGTACTAACGGTCAGTCATCAGGTATCATCACTCAAATTCCTGTAGAGATAGGGTACCCTTTAGTATGTCATTCCACAAAATTGACAGCCCTTTGGTCTATCAGTTAAATTGTTCCATACCTGCAGACATATAAACTGTGTGGAAATCTTGGGGTTGGACCATACAATGAGTGGCCATATATGAATACTAAAACAAGAGTGGATAGCAGGATATGCTCCTTAGAATGGCTGGTCATGGGCTTGGATCCTTATTTATTTGTCTTGCAGGTACATGAGCACACTCATATACATACTAACATTCTAACATGGTCTGGACCTTGAGCAACATGTGCAAGAATAAATAAAACCCATGATTCTTTATCCAGTGAGGCCACATCTGGCAGCATAGACAAAAGCAGTAGTCTTTATCCTTCTTGTCCAAGCCCTCAAATAGTAACTGTATAAGGCAATTTATTATACTTTAGCCTCAGCCGTGCTCTGATGGGGAAAGGATTACTGTCCCTCTAGTGAGTAGCCAGATGGAACAGACCATACTTCTAAGAGATGGCTGGACTCCCTGCAGAATAAAGAAATGGCATTACTGCTGCTGTATGTGAAGGGAACAGCTTGTAAATCTAGGCTTGGGATTTTTAGGAGCTCGTCATCTTTCTCATTTTCACACAGTGTTTTCAATTAACACTCTTGTAGGCTTGAAAAGAGAGAGCTGGGAGAAACAGTGTGGAGGACTGTGAAAGAACACAGTAATTGATAACGTGGTGTCTCCTCACATAGGTATAGGACAGTTATTGCAAGTTCTGAGCCAAAAATGGTTTTCCATTTTGAGCATTTGGCCAGTAAGACTCTCCTAAAGCTTTATCTATCTTAAGGATATAAACTGTAGTATCTGCTTTCCGAGGTGTCTTTGAAAACCTAGAATGTGATGATTATTCTTGATTTTAACCTACAAATATTTTGCCCTTGAAAGAAACAGTACCTGAAAATGTGAACCATTTTATTACCGCAGATTCTTACAATCTAGCCATATAAACATAACTAAGAATGGATAGTTCTCCGTACCCTCTGAAACTGTCAAATGAAACAATTATAAAGACTGTGACTAACACTAGCTTGCCCTCATTATACAAATATGTACAGACAGCTAGGCCTGATGTCCCCAGCATTCATGGTGCAATTAATTACTCTGACATGAGCTTGGCAAAGGTTTCTTCCATTGTCAGGACCCAGTGAGTGAAAGGAAGCTAATGGTCTACAGCTTTAGAGGAGCATATTAGAGCTGGAAGGGGTGTTTAGAAATCCCATTATTTTACATACGAAGAAACTGAGTCCCAAAGAGGCAGAATCTCTTGCCTGAAAATACCTGAGTATGTGGATGCAGAATCCAGAACTAGAACACATGTATCTAAACTCAGTGGGGTTTCTAAAACGTTGATACAAGGAGGTAGGGATGGGTGTAAGGGGAAAGCACTAAAAAAAATCTTAGAATGAGAGCATTAAGATAAATGGGAGGTAATTAGGAAAAAATTACAATCCAGCAATTATAATGTTAAAAAATTTTGGTCAGCCATTTTATAATTATTTTTATAGTTATACAATGGAAGAATTACCCCAGCTGTCATCTTTCTTTGTGGCTGACTTGTACTTAGAAAAAGTGGAGCTGGGAGGAAGTCATGGGGGTGATTTCATATTGACAGATGACTACTGTATATAAACTATCAAAAGCCATATGTTGCTTGATTTCAGTTGAACCAAGTGATAAATATTTGCCTGTTTGAGGATTGGAAAAATATGTATATATGTGATTGCCTTTTTATCAGTGTAAAAATGTATTCATCTTATGCACACAGTACATCCCTATCCATGCAGAGGGCCTTAGATTTATACTTGAAGAAAATTGGTTTTGATTGACCAGGACTAAAGTAAAGTACTAATTTTTCATCATCAGATTTGTCCCTGATACTTGCTTTTCTGTGTTCGGCTGGCAATTTTCCAACCTCCCCATTGTGGCTGAGCTGGAGCAGGGCCACATTTTTCATTGAAATGTTGTCTAAAATGCCTCAGTGAGGTTGGTTGCTTGCAGCTTTATGAGCTCTTTAGTTTACATACGCCCTGCTACTCACCGTAACCCTTTTTTTTTTTTTTTTTTTTTTGGCCACGTAGCACTGGGTGTTTATTCTGCATAATAATAATAATAAACAACACTGTGAGCATTTACACATGCCGGCACATCCTAAGTACTTTACGTGTGCTGGCTCATTGACTCCTTGCCACAACTCCATGAAGTTTTTCTTTTTTCCATTTAATTTAATTTTATTTTTTTATTAATTTTAACTGGAGTACAGTTGCTTTACAATGTTGTGTTAGTTTCTGCTGTACAGCAAAGTGAATCAGCCATAGTATACACATATCCCCTCTTTTTTGGATTTCCTTCCCATTTAGGTCACCACAGAGCACTGAGTAGAGCTCCCTGTGCTCTACAGTCGGTTCTCATTAGTCATCTACTTTATACATAGTATCAAGAGTGTATATATGTCGATCCCAATCTCCCAGTTCCTCCCACACCCCCCTCCCCCTTGGTATCCATATGTTTGTTCTCTACATCTGTGTCTCTATTTCTGCTTTGTAAATAAGAACATCTATACCATTCTTCTAGGTTCCACGTACCTTAACCCTTTTGAAAATAGAGCAAGGCATTATTTTAACCCATAGCCCTAACCCTTTCTGATCTGTGCTTACGTTTTGGTATCCTTTTTTTTTTTCTCCCAATTCTACAGGTCTTAGAGCTCCAAGATGTTCTGTAAGTGGTTTTACTTGTTTGGAATGAGAAGCCATCCATGGAAATTTGAATTGAGTGGAGGCAGAGAGGGAGGTACAGATTACTCTGCTTGTGAAGGAACTGTCAGTTGAGTTAAATGCCTTCACCCCAGGAAGCCATATGAGGGAGCAACAAAAGGAACATGTATGTGAACTTCCTATGGAATCGTCTTCGTGAAGCTTTGACCGTGTACAGCCACTCTCCCGAGTCTTCAGTTTCCTATCATTTCTATTTCTGTTGAAGTGGGTCTGCATATATTCTGCTGACCAGGTGCCCCTGAGACTGGCATCTTCTGCAGCAGAAAGGAAGCCTTCTTATTGTTCTGCTTCATTCAGATTGGACTCTTTTATCAGTGGCTCTGTGGTTTTATCAGTGGTTTTCCTACCTAGCTGTCACTTTTTCTTAATGCTTTTGGGGGTTATTTTTTTATTTCCTTCACCCCCACCAAGCTAGACATCTCCATTTTCTGACCTCTTGGCTTTGTTGCTCAGCAGGGTTCTGAAGGAGAGTTTCTCTCATTGGACAGGCCCAGTCTTCTCCCATCATTGTCCTGCTGTGACTCCAAAGAAAGGAGCTTCTTGTTGACAGTGTCCTGTGGAGTGAGGCTGTGTTTCGTATCCCACACAGCGCTCAGGGTGCCAGCCCTCGTGGAGGCTTTGTGGTTGCTGCCCTGAAGGAGAATGCTCTTTCCTTCCTCCTTGGTACTGCCTGCTGTTTTCTGAGCATTGCTCGTGCACATACCCTGCGTCCCAGCCCCAGCAAGGCTCTTCTGTTCCCATCTGTTGGCAGTGACTTGTGGAATATTTTTGCTGAGGAAAAGGTCATTGGTAAACAGGACAGAACGAGAAAAGTCGTTTCTCATTTGGTATTGAAAAAAATCCTAAAGTTTATCATAAGTGAAAACAGAGAGAATCCCTGTCTGCTTGAGGTGTACCGATTCATGGATACGGATGGGTGGAAATGCCATTCAGAATAGCCTCCAGCTGATGGAGAAGGACACGGGGGAATTCTCATGTCCTTTGTCTTCCTTCTGTAATCATAACTGCAGAGTCTGTGTCAAAAGGACAGGCTTCCCTTCCTTCTCCCTGCTTAATTAGTAAGTGATTTTTTTTTTTTTTTTTTTTTTTTTAAACACCAAAAGGGAAGAAGGGTTTCTGTTTCTCACCTCAGGGTTTGGTTTTGTTGTGTTGTGTTTGGATGCTCTGGAGCACGAGGCTGATGGTTGCAGCTGAGATCTTTGGAGCCAAAGCAGGGCTCCTGAGCCCATTGTCTAGGCACCACACCACCGAAGGCGGGTGGAAGTGTGGCCCCCTCACAATATGCTCACAGGCCAGGGTGAAAGCCAGAAACCCCCGTCATGTTGCTGCCTCATCCTGTCTTCTCAGCATCTCCTCCCCTGATTTCTTTCTTAACCCAAAGGAAAAAAAACAACAAAAAAAAACCTTTTTGAAAATTCTGATATGAACACACATCAAATTTCCATGTACCGAAGCCCATGTATCACCACTTGGCAGGCTTTTAGAATAAGAGCCCATCATTATCTATCTCTGTAAACCTAGCCAGCTCACCTGCTCTTCTCTATTTTCCTGTTTTCCTTCTCTCACCTGCCATTCCTCTGACTTCTTTCAGACTCCCTGCCTGCTAAGTCCAAGCTGGAATGCACTGTCTGTGGCAGGACATCCAAGCCGGTTCTGGAAGTTTGTGTCTGCCTTCTGCCAAATACTTTCTCTCCTTTCTTCCTCCTACTCTCTGTTTCTCCTTTGTGTCAGTTTTGCACAGCGTTCTTAGCAGTGCCGTAGACCAGGAAAGGCTGTAAGCTGGTCCAAAGATCGTCGTTCTCCTGAGTCTAGCTAGGATACCTGACATTGACTTGAGACATCTGCGTATTTAGGAAAGCATGAGATCTCGAGAAAGCCTACAGTCTGAAATCATTTTCACAAAATAACAGCCTGCTTTTGACATGCTGGCTGGCCCTCCTAGCAGCGACACACCTGACTCACTGGTGGCTGGGATTCAGCTGCCACAAAACAAGCAGGTCTGCGTCACCTCCTCTCTCCTCTGTGCCCAGCCAGGAGGTACTAAATGAGGTCACAGGCTAACATGATACCTAATTCACATTTCCCAGTAAACTTGTAGATGTTATTGCACTTACATGTTCTTCTCAAGAAATAAGTTGTTGCCTATTCAGTGTTACAGATTTCTTTCTTTTTATTGAAACACAAGGAGCAGCTGAGGAAAATGAGACAAAGTGTTTTATTTCTGACAAAATAAAATTTTAGAAAAAAATGTGTGTACATGTGTTTGAAACTGTTGAAATGCCAAGTTTTCTGTACAAGTGTTTTTGTAATTAAACTTTTAGATTTTCTTTGTTTTTTAAGAAGTCGATATGCTTGCTTGACATTTGCCTCATTAAAACTTTTCTGTGTTGAATCCACCCGATTCAATTTTTACCTGCATTGCCTTTTCATCGTAAAGACTTTGTCAACTCTACATTAATCATCAAGTCTGTTATGCTTTTAAAGCAGTAACACATTCATTTTACTAATTGCTTATTCAAAATGTGTCCTAGCCTGTTTGAGAATTCGGCTCTCTTAATGTATGTTGTAAGAATACAATGAGTTATAATTCATTTTAATGTAGCAGTAGTATTCTGGAGGCAACTTGAAAGTCTGATGTTCTTAAAGTCAGTGACTTCAGTCCCCTTGATAGGAGACTTTTGACTTCCTTTTGACTGAAGAGATAAATTGTCCTTAAATGCTTGCTTTTAAAAATAATCACTACTTCACCAATCAGAATCATTTTTAAAGGTAATTTGTCACCTACTTCCACCATGCTTTTAAAATCCTAGGGGTGAGCTCACCTGGCTTCCAAACCCTGCAGCTCTCCAAGTAGCTAGTTGTGTGGCATTGGGTGAGACTTGCTTTGTTCCAGCTTCAGTTTTCTCATCTGACATGCCTCAGCTCTCTTACACTTGTTAGAAAGATAGAATCAGGCAACAGAATCGACCATGCCTTGGAGGATATGAAGACTCTGTTACATGAATGCGAAGAATTGTTGAGGTAACTCAGTTAGGATCAGGCTTGACTACATTTAACAGAAACTCAAATCAGCAAAAGCTTGAATAAGAAACTTATCTCTCTCACTGAAAAGTATTCCAAAGGTAGGCAGTCCAAGACCAATATAGAGGCTCCTGTCTGCACCACAATATGGTTCCTTTCTCAGGGTCACCTCAAGGTCCAAAATAGCCACTTGACCATCAGCCGTCATTTGAAATTCCTGGCAGCATAAAGGAAAGAAAAAACTGGCAAGGACAAAACGGGCAAACTCAGCTGAGTCAGCACCACCCTTTAAAGAGCCTTCCTGGAAGCCACACTCAACTTCCAGAACACAATCATATGACAACAGCTAGCTATATGGAAGGCAGAGGAATCTCATCTTTCCTTGGACATTACTGCCCCCAATAATATACAGGTTTTAGTCAGTAAGGAAGGAGAAAATAAATACAGAGTAGGCAGCTCGGTTAATTTCATGACTCACATGTATGACTCCATGCATACACTAAGGCCAGCCCTGCTATATTAGTAAACAAGATGCGTCATCCTGCCTTTGCCTCTTGGCTATCGAGAATGACCACGTACTTCCTTGGCACCTTTTTCCCCCTTAAACAGTCAGAAAGCTGACAACTTGAGTTAGCATTTCCTGTTCCCACCTTAGCTCCTCCCTTACCCTCAACACTGGTGGCCAGTCTTGTTTGGTAAAAGTCAACATAAACAGGTGGCAATATCTCCCCCAGTTGTTTGTTCCCTTTCTCTAACTGCTCAGCATCTGCTGGGTTAAAACAACAACAGGATAATCTTTCCCTGAGGGTGGGGAAATTGAAGTATTGCTTGGCGGAAAAGCTCATAGCTACTTCCTGCCCTCTAAATTTCCTGCCTTGCAACTGAGGGTTCCAAGGGCCTTTTCTTTGTTTTATTTATTTGCCTTTTGATACATAGCCTGTGCTCAGAAATATATTTTATAATATCTATAGAAATAAACACTAGCTCATACACCAACTCACAAAAAAGATGAGGATCAAGAGTTACAAAGGTCAACTGAAAAATGTTAATGTACTTCCTCTCACCCAGAAGCCATTTCAGTTTAGTTTTCATGGGAAGGTGGTCTATAGGGAGAAACTTCTGCCAGAAGCATAAATGTAAGCTCTGTTAGCCTAGAAAAATGCAGGAAGGAGAAGGAGCCATGAGATAGGGATGGCTTTGGGAAATTAAGAGCGGGGTCAATGCAAATTGTCCAAATAGAAGGATTTTTGTAAACCACCTACAGCACTGCGTTGGTGAAGAAGATGTTTAGATAATATATAAGACAGTGGGTATAGAAGTAGTCTTTTGTCTGAGTCTCAAACACCACCTGACACTTGAGAGGCAGTTCTTTATAATCAGCTGCTGTGTTCCCCATTGCATGTCAGTTCACTATTTGGGACCACAAGAGTATTTATAAAACATGTTTCTGCCCTTGGCGTGACAGTCTAGTGGGAAAGACAGACATCTGCATCAATTGTTCTAACACAGGACAGCTTGTATTGAATTTTAATAGTGGTAAATAATTTTGAAAGAATTGCTTGAATCTCATCTGACAAGAGCTGGTTTTTCCATAATTGCCAGAGAGTTTGCATGGGGAGCACATCTGAGTCTTAGGAGATCAGCATCTTAACTAATAAGGACTTTATCTGAAATGTAAATGAAATATAAAAGTCTAGACTGATAACTATCGGAGTTTTTGTAGTAGAAGTTGAGGTAACTGGAAGGTAAGAGCAGTTGGATTATTGTAATTTAGACAATACTTTTTCAAAGTATGGTTTTGACTCATTAAGGGGACATTAAATCAATAAGTTGGTCAATAACATTTTTAATTAAATTGAAGAGAAATGATCAGAATGCATTCCACATAGTAAGGGTAAATATTATTTTGTGAAAACTTGTTTCCACTTCAGAACAGACACACGTGATGGGTTACAATGTGAAACGTACTTCTTACTGTAGGGTCACAATAAAGATAATCAATGACTGTTTCACTCCCTCTTAAATTGGATTGAACTGCTGGGTTCAAGTTTGGGCTCTGTGGTTTTCTACTTGTGTGACCTTAGATAAATTGCTTAAACCACTCTGTGGCTCAGCCTGTAACACAGGGATATTTATAGTGTCTATTGTGTAGAATTTTTATGTGGATTAGTTAATCCATGTAAGGTATTTAGTACCTGTCACAGAATAGACACCTAAGTAAATATTAGCTACTGTAATTAATGGAAGACTCAAGGCGAAAGAACAATTAGATACATACTATAGGCCAAGCACTTTGCTCTGCTTTTTATATAAATTATATATATCATTTAATTTGTACTACAACGTTATAGAGTAGGACTATTACACCCATTATCCAGTACGTAAATTAAGACTCAAAGCTGATAAGCACCTTGCAGGTTATACAACTGGGAAAAGGCAAAGAAGAGATTTATACCCAGATCGTTCTGACTCCAAATTCCACTGTGGTGGTCCTGTCTTAGAGATATTTAAGGAGACTGACAAGAGTTCAAGCAGCAACACAGTTTGGGGGTTCTGAGAACCAGAATTTGACCTAATCATTCAGTGGTATTTGTTGAATACCTTTCTTGTGTTAGGAGCTAACCTAGGTCCCTGTCCCCATGGAGTTTATACCCTGCTGGGGGAAAAAAGACTATAAACAAGTAACCTAACAGACTCATATCAGCTAGTTGCCTAGAGGAGATGAAATGACACAAACTAACTAGGGTAGAGGAAAAGCCTCTCTGAAAAAGTAATGTTTAGAGAAAGCAGATTGATGTGAAGAAGCCAGCCCTGTGACGACTGGGAATAGAAAAAAAGCCAAAGTCCTGAGGCAGGAATGAACTCTTTGGGTTCAAGGAAAAAAAAACTAGTGAGGCTGGAACAGAGTAAATGAGAGGTAGAGTGCTTTGAAGATGCAAGGAAGGCAATAATGAGATTCTATAACACACAAATAACACACCTTGTAAAGCATGGTAAAGAGTTTAAATTGTATCCTAAGTATAGCGTGAAGAGAGTTCTACGTAAGCGGCAAGATCTGATTTATATTTTTAAAGGATCACCCTGGCTGCTGTGAAGGGAATTGTGAGGAGGCAAGAGAGGAATCAGAAAGGTTAATTAGGGCTTCACTGGTGGCGCAGTGGTTGGGAGTTCGCCTACCGATGGGGGGGACGCGGGGTCGTGCCCCGGTCAGGGAGGATCCCGCGTGTCGTGGAGCGGCTGGGCCCGTGGGCCATGGCTGCTGGGCCTGCGCGTCTGGAGCCTGTGCTCCGCGGCAGGAGAGACCACAGCAGTGAGAGGCCAGCGTACCGCAAAAAAAAAAAAAAAAGAGAAAGGCTAATTAGAAGGTTGGCCCATGGGGCTTCCCTGGTGGCACAGTGGTTAAGAATCCACCTGCCAATGCAGGGAACACGGGTTCAAGCCCTGGTCCAGGAAGATCCCACATGCTGCGGAGCAACTAAGCCTGTGCGCCACAACTACAGAGGCTGCACTCTAGAGCCCACGAGCCACAACTACTGAGCCCACCCACCGCAACTACTGAAGCCTGCGCACCTGGAGCCCGTGCTCTGCAGCAAAAGAAGCCACCACACCGCAATGAAGAGTAGCCCCCGCTCACGGCAACTAGAGAAAGCCTGCGCACAGCAATGAAGACCCAACGCAGCCAAAAATAAAATCAATTAATTAAAAAATAAATAAAGAAGTTTGGTCCAGGTGACAGTGGCTTAGTCTAGAGTGGAGGCAGTGGGGGCAAAAAAGAAAGAACTGCTAATGAATTCAGAACATATTTTGGAAGTATAATGAACATAAGTTACTGAGGGATTGGATGTGGAGAATGAAGGTAAAAGAATCAAGAATGACCTGACCCCTAGACTTCTGGGCTTGAGCAACTGGGTAGTGGACAGAGGTGCCATGGCCTGAGAATGCATAGAGTTAAGGATGAAACATCGTGGAGGAAAAGAGCAAGAATTCTGTATGTGGACTTGCTAAATTTGAGATTCAACCAGCAGATCAACCCCTGGGCAAGACCCATCTCTCAGCTATTCGTTAAAAGGTTCCTTTCAGCTCTTAAAAGTCTGTGGTTCCGTGAGATTCTAACTTCAGGTCAGGGCTGCTAACATTCCTTTCATCCTCAGTGCCTGCGCACACACGCGTAGATCTGGTTACTCAAGCTGTTCACTGAACTATGAAATTAAGGAATGGTCTCCTTATTAATTTTTCAAGCTCCTTAGGAAAAGAATTTTTTAAACCTTCCATCTGCATTTGTTTAAGATTGGCATAAAGCAGCTGAATGTTCTAGGATATAAAAATCATACCATAACCTGATGGTTAGAAAATCCTGGGCAAGTAATAGAAAGCGTCTGCTTGAAGGAGACTGGATGAAAATATATTTGGCATCAGTCAAAGAAGGGAAATATGAGAAGACATTAGTGATACAGCCAAAAGGTTTATGGAATCAGCAAATGGGTTCCTGCTAGGGATGCTTCTGCTATCTTCAAGGATAGAAATTAACTAAAGGCAGCTGGGTCCAGGCAGTGACTGTAAGATGATAACCTTCTATTTTTCTTGGGGCTGGTGGATTTTTCAAGTGGGCTTTTATGTATCAAAAGAAGTTCTTGTTTTGCAGGACAAACTAATGTGGTCGTTATGGATTTTACTCATCCCTCAGGAGAATGAGTATTTTACATATATTCATTCATTCAAATATTTTCAAACAAGTACTTACTATGTGTCTAAGGTATAAAGTTGAGGACGTCTGTCTCCTCAAGAAGTTCCCAATGTAACACAAAAGAAACACAGGATCTGATAAATTATCAAATAGCTATAAGCAAAGTGTTCCTGAAAATGCAAAGGAAGGATTCAGTGGTTGTGCTTGGGTGAAGTCAAAAGAGGGCTTTACCAGGGTAACATTTTGAGGTAGACCTTAAAAAAAGAGTAGTTCTTGAAGAGAAGCTAAAAATAGACCTGGGGCTATGAGTGCATTTTTGGTGTACTCCAGTAATTTGGTGCGACTGGAACACAGGTTGTATCCAGGGTACTGATAAAAAATGAAGATAGTAAGGTTTTTTGAAAATGGATTACAAATGGGCCTTGAATTCCATACGAAGGGATTTAGCTTTTACTTTGCAGCCAGGGGAAAGGAATTAAGGCTGTTTTGCAAGGCAGTGATACGAGATGAAGAAAAACTGGACCAGAGGTTCTTAACCTTTTTTCTGCCACGAACACTTTAGGCAGTCTGGTGAAGCCTGTAAACCCTTCTCAGAATAATGTTTCAAGTGCAGAAAATGAAATGCATAGCATTACCAAGGAAATCAACTATACTGAAAAATAACTATCAAAATATTAGCATTACTACTAAATATATTAATATGAAAAAAGTTATATGGGAAGATCTGTGTTTCTTACTGAAGGATTAAATAATGTAATCTAGCAGCAGCTCTAATAACTACCATAATTTTAAAGCTGTAATGATCATAAATGATATTTCAACATCTGTAACAGCAGTAATGTGTTGTAAAAATATCTGTGATTCAAGGGGCTTCCCTGGTGGTGCAGTGGTTGGAAGTCCGCCTGCCGGTGCAGGGGACGCGGGTTCGTGCCCCGGTCCGGGAGGATCCCACGAGCCGTGAGGCAGCTGGGCCCATGGGCCATAGCCGCTGGGCCTGCGCTCCGCGGCGGGAGGGTCTGCAGCGGTGAGAGGCTCGCGTACCGCAAAAAAAAAAATAATAATAATATCTGTGATTCTGTGGGTGCCGAAGTCACTGGTCCTGTCAGTACTCCTGGGACTGGTTGCCAACATTTATAATCAAAGGAAGTGCAAATTTTCAGTTAGAGGTTTATGAAAATCAAGATGTAATTTTTTCCGCATCCATGCCTGCAGTTCTTAGTCCTTGCCAGATTCCTAAATTCAAGACAGTATGGAGATATACTGGTTAGGAGACTGTCAAAAAACTCAGGTCAAGAAGTAAGAAGAGCCTGTATTGGGAGTGGTAAAGGAGCAGATTGGACAAACATTTGGTAATTTGGCTTGGTTTCTCCCAACCCACAATGAGGAATCCTTCTCAAGGAGGAATCTGGGGGTAACATGTGGTCTGACCAGGCAGATTCCCCAGGAAGGAAGCATAAATCCTTTTAGCAGCTGTCCATATTGCAGTATAGTTTTCATTCATTTGTTCAGCTGATACTGATTACACTCTGTGGCAGACTCGAGGAATACAGCAACACAGACACGGTTCTTGCTTTCATGGAGCTTACTGTCTAGTGGAAGAAACATGATGAAACAAAACTAAACAGACAAAAATTTCCCTGGTGGTCCAGCTGTTATGACTCCATACTCCCAATGCAGGGGGGGCCTGGGTTCGATCCCTGGTCAGGGAACTAGATCCCACATGCTGCAACTAAAAGAGCCCGCATGCCGCAACTAAGACCCTACATGCCGCAACAAAGATGCAGACGGCAGGGTTTTTTTTGTTTGTTCTTGGTTTCTTGGTGCTTTAGAGGAACTGAATGAAAATCAAGGGAGTGGGGCAGAAAAAGCAAGGGGAAGAGTGGCAAAAGGCAGAGAGGAGCTAGACCATATGAGGTCTTGTGGACCATCCAAAGGATTTTGGATATGAAGTGCAGGGGGAAACCATTGAAGGTTTCAAAGAGGGAAGTGATATAATCCAATTTGTGGTTTTCAAAAATTCTCCTGGCTGCTTTCTGAATAGTGGGTTGTGGAGAGCACTCACTGAAGTAGGGAGGTCAGCTGAGGCTGTGGTCTCTGGTGAGAGATGATGGGAGCTCGGACTGAGGCTGTAGCAGAGAAGAATGAAGGGGAGAAGAGTGTGGAACAAATAACAGGAAGAGCTATGGGCTAGAGGTGGGAAGGAGGGAGGGAGAGAGAGCAGCTGCAGATGAACCTCAGGCTTCAAACAGATCCATTGGAGCACTGTTTAGTGGGATACATGTGGCACCATTTATTGAGATGGGCAGCTGGGGGAGCAGCAGACCAGGGCAGGTGAGAGAGGCTAGAAGCCAGAGATCCTTGTGGGCATGTTCGTTTGAGATGCAGGAGGGTAGGTGTTAAGTAAGCATCTATATTGACAACTCTAAAGCTTAAAAGATAGGTCTGGACTTGGGGTGACATTTACTAAAGACCCCCAAGGAGGCTTTTTGTGTTAACTTTTTTCTCTCAGATCCTGGCTCTGCTCTGCTGGCAAACCGATCCCTCCAACCTCTACCAGCCTGGCTAAAAATTTCACTGTTTTGGATCCACTGTTTGGATCCTGGGCCCTATTACCAACTTTGACTATTCTTTTGTCCTGCCCTTGACACCAGAAACAGCATCTGGACCCAGCTGCAACTTATCTGTTGGCTTAAATCAGGCAGTATCTCTAAAGGTGTTCAGAGCATTTAACTTACATAGGTTTCTTGTGTGGGATTTCTGCAGGGAGAGCTTTGCATCTGTAAAGATGCTAAACATCCTAGAGGCTTACCGTGAAATAATATCTGTTTACCGTGGCTAATTTTATAGCGAATATGATTGGGACATTTACTCGTTTCTTAGAACTGGATGAAAATAACAGGACAGAACAAGTGAATTGCAGCAACTAACTATGCTAACAACATGGGGTAAAGGGCTACAGATTATAGAAAATTGTAAATTGTGATCATGCAAAGAAAGGGTTTCACTGTAGCTTGAAAACCTGACCCACAGCTAAATGAGGCCAAGATTAATCATGTCTTGATCTTATACATAAGCCAAAGGATCTTTTCTAAAGATCATGCCTATTAACGCAGTAAAGACTTTTCTGCAGTTTATACCATAATGAGCTCCAGGCATTTAATGAGAGAGGCAAGTACTATTGTTGAAAGTGGTAACCTTCAGCATCTAACCCGAAAATGAAATAGGTCTGCTTGCTCTGCAAAATGAGGGCCCAATTCAGTCCACGAGATGAAGAGGACTCTCACAATTTTAGATGCTCTGGTGCAGGCCAACTTAAATCTTCTGGGAAAGGGGGAAAGGTTTTTGTTTGGTTGGTTCTGTTTTTATAATTAGGTAAGGATTTTATCTGCAAGGAGCAAGTCACTGACTCCAGGTTGCAGGCCCAGAAGCTTCTAAAGGCAGTAAAATAAAACCAGCATTAAGGAACAAACCAGCCTAAGGAGTTTGATGGAGTTTCCCAAAAGCCCCTGGAAGAATAATATAGCATTCTGAGGAGGGGAGACGCTGCTTCCAACTCTGTCACGATGGCTGTCTCAGATGAGGGTAATTGCCTGGCAAAAAATACTATCAGCATGAAAGAAAAAGTGTCATCGCACCCTGATCCTTGTTTTCCAGCCCCCAGAAGTCTCTCATCTAAGGATTTATGTTAAGTTGTATCCGCTCCTACTTTGCTATGCAGTAGGAAGTGCCAGGACATAAGCCTGACCCTCCTCCCTCCAGTGCGGCCGTCACTGACTGTCCTGCAAGACAGGATGCTGCCTCACGTCCTGGACCTCACTGCAAATCCCTGCCCCACTTGCTGCTTTCTGGCTTCCTCTTGCAATCCCAAGAGGCAGAGGGCTGCAGGGACAGGAAGGGAATGAACAGGGCCTCTGAAGCTGAAACCCTTTAGATGTCTGAGCCTCAACTGGTTTGCCTTGGTGGGTCTGGGTCGGCCTTTCTGGGCAGGAGGAAGGGGATTCTCAGCTGCTTCCGAATGTCCCTTTCTTAAAACTATGGCAGCGCAAAACAAGCCAGGTCATTGTATTCTTGGATATAAATATTGATTCTAGATGGTGTTAACATTCTGTTCATAAAACGATGTAACATATTTCTCCCACACCATATTAGACTGATGTGTTGTTTGGCTGAGAGAAGTACAGACTGCTGGCTTCTGCGGGAAAATGTGGACATTTAAATGCATGCAGCTTTCAGAAGTCTAGGGAGCAGTCTCTGGAATAGAAACCAGGCCTCTTCCCTGGCTCCAGCCCTGCCCTCCTCCATCCAGTTTCTCCCTTCCCAACTTCATGTTGCATATCGCATTAGCATTTCTAATCGCTTGTAATTTAGGAAGATGCTTTCTTAGAATTAGCTCTTAAGGACCTGGAAGTGTGAGCACTTCTCTCTTCAGGAGGCATGGAAGGGTAAGGCCAAACATTTTTCGCTTTCTTCCCCTGGGGGAAAGATCTGGGAGGTCCCACTCTTCTGTTTTCTTTTTCACCCTGCACGTGGGAGGCAAGGGCAAAGCCTTCAGACCAGAGGTGGTCCCTCCAAACATTCCACCCAGGCCTGACCAAGCCCCAAACTCAGATGTGCTGGCTGCCCGGCAAGGCAAATGCCCCACGTTCCACAAGTGCTCTTGAGGGGGAAATAGCACTAATGAGAAAGTGGAGTTCTTGATGTGTGTGCGTGCTCACTCGGGTGCCAGCACATCTCACAGACAGATCCTCATCCAGTATTTCGTAAGACAGTCGTAGAGCCTATTTCCAGATGTGTGGGAGAGCCGCGGTGACAGAAGTGCTGTCAGGAGAGCCAGTGCCCTCTGCTGTCCCGGCCCGGAAGCACCACAATGGTGGGGCAGAACCTGGGGCTCCAGGAAAGCTGGCGGCTGTTAAAATCCACCACAGACCCAGGCCAGTGTGGAGGGGGCGTGCAGCTCCTCGCTATTCAGAGGTAGAGTCTGTGAGGGGCTGAATTCCCTCCGTCTAGCTGGCTCTCTTTATGTTTGGTGGTTGAGAACGAGCCAGAGATGAAGAGGATTTATAATAAAACCCCAGCCCCCAGCAGCATCTGCTGGTCCCATTCCCGAGAAGGTAAGGAACAGTGGGCTGGCTCCTGCCGGTGAAGCTGGCCAGCAGGCCCAGGCACAGCCCGACAAAGAGGGCGGCTCGCCCAAGAGGAGACCGTCCACTGCATAGCAGCCCTTCGGCCACTCCCTCGCCTGGGAATGCGGCTTCTAGAGGCCTTGCTGGCTCCAAGGCTTCCAGCCGAGGGGAAGTTGTAACTGCTCCCACTCAGGCATGCCGGCATCTCCAAGGGGCCTCTAGAGCTGGCACCTCCGAGGGGCTGGCTCAGCTTACAAGCTGAGACGGAGCTGCCACCACCTCTGCTCCACCGCCTGCCAAGACAGCGGCTCAGCAGCGGCCTGGGGCCGGGCCCAGGGTCAGGCTTGCTGCTGCAGGAGTGAGTGAGTGAGTGAGTGAGTGAGTGAGTGAGTGTGTGTGTGTGTGTGTGTGTGTGTGTGTGTGTGATGGTGAAAGATGGGGTGGAGATATTCAGGTGGGGGTCAGAGGGAGGCTGGTGAACAGAACGGCTTGGATGGTCTTGCAGTTTTGCAAAAAGGCACAAAACAATCAGTTATTGTTTTTTGGAAGGTTTCTGATTTTTTTTTTTTTTTTTGTAAACGGATCTCCTCCCTGTTGGGAGAAGAAAAACCCAACCTGCCAAACAAACCCCTAACAACAATGCCCTTCTCTCTCTGGGACCAATTTCCAGACTGCACAGCAGTCCTGACAAGGTCAACCAGCTGGAGCTGTAAGCGGAAGATCTTTATCTATGTGGGAAATAGGAAAATCATTTGACTGATAAAAGGAAATACAATAAATAGCATCTAAATTCCTGGCTGCATTCCCCCGGGCCCCTCCTCTGCTGGAGAAAGTACACGGGGCAGGAATACATGTGCTGCTCCAGCATGTTTAAAAATAGCACACAGCACACAGCCCTTTCTTACCTTCCAGAAAGACTTCATTACTGGATCCTCAGCCCTGAGCCTGCAGAGCTGCTGCCGGCGCTTTCTTCTCCCCGCTCTGGATTTTTCTTTTTTGGAAACGTTAAGGCAGCGCCTGTGATACATTTTACTCACGGGCCAGCTCCTGCTCAACTAGTTTCAATCTGGGCTCGTCTCAAGCTCACATTGAAAGTCCATTGTATTTAATGGGGTGTTAACTCTGTTTATTCTCTGGGACTTGTGCAATAATTTTACACTCTGCAAAACCAGCAACTTGAACTTGAAGTGGTGTGCCTCTCTCCCCATCCCCACCCCGTGAGCCTCAGTCCACAGGCACCTCTGGCCCTGACTCTAGCCTTCCTTCAGCTCAGGTGGCCAAACAAGGCCTGGACAGAGCTGGGTTCACACCCACGGCAGCCGCCCGTTAGCATTGGTCTCTTTATCTCTTGGAGACTCAGTTTTCTCATCTGTAAAATGGGGATTTTAATCAGCCCTATGTACCTTGAAAGGCTGTTTACAAACAACAATTCCATAGTGGAGAAACATTCGGTGGGGCTCTGCAAAGACCCCCTTTCTATTATTCCCAACCAGGCCACTTCTGTATCACCTTGCAACGGCTCCAGACTATCTCTCCACCAAAACCTGGGGGATTTGGGTTCACTGCGAAGCCCATTGATAGGACTGTGTCTTCACTGTACTGCTGTGATTTTCTAATTCCATTATTCCTTCTATGTCTATTAGTGGGCACTCTACACTCAGGAAGCAGCTTTTTCTTTTCTCCTTTTATTTATTCACAGTGCCTGGCCCTAAAAAGTGGTGAATAAAGAAAGACTAGGTGCTCCCTTCTAGCTCTGAATCTCTGGGTCTAGATCAAAATAAATGGAGTGCATGCAGTTTCTAATAAACTAAAGTTCCGTATGAATTACGTCTTGGATTATTCCCTCCTGATCTAAAAACTGGATTCTTAGGGACCTTCCAGAGTCCCCGCTGCTCAGACGCCATCTGGACCTTGGCCCTCTCTCTCCAGGAGCCAGGCTTTCCCTCCTGCATGTCAACAGCTCAGATCTGAATCTCCAGGCCCCTCCTCGCTGGAGTTCCTGATCTCTATTTCCAGCTCCCTCAGGCCTTCTCCATCTGGCATTCTGCAGAATCTTCAAACTCAATTTGTCCAAAATTAAATAGTCTCCCCAAATCCACATTTTCTCCTGCATCTGCCAGCTCAGTTAAGAACTCCACTGCCCACTCAAGCTAGAGAACCTGTCATTCTCCTTCCCTCCCCTTCACTCTTTGCCCTGCTCCCCCCACTGTCCCCCTACATCCCCTCATTCACAGAAACCACCCTCATTCAGCCATGGAACCCCCTATGCAGTGGTCCCTCTCACCATCCCCAGGCCAAGCTTCTGTAAGTTACTCAGCATTCGGCTCTCTTCTGAGCTCCCACAATAGCTCACTGTCTTGTTTTTCCTCTTGATTAACTAGTTCTAAAGTAGCTCCTTACTGGCCTTAGTACCTCCAGCCTCCCATTTGTCCCCTCCCCGGCGCCCCCGCCTTCTGTCCTGCACACCGCTACAAGAGCCACCTTTCTAAAACACAAGTTTAATCTTGCAAATATCACTCTATTGTAAATTATCGTTCTGGGGGCTTCCCTGGTGGCTCAGTGGTTGAGAGTCCGCCTGCCGATGCAGGGGATACGGGTTCGTGACCCGGTCCGGGAGGATCCCACATGCCGCGGAACGGCTGGGCCTGTGAGCCATGGCTGCTGAGCCTGCGCGTCCGGAGCCTGTGCTCTGCAACGGGAGAGGCCACAACAGTGAGAGGCCCATGTACCGCAAAACAAAAGAAAACAACAACAAAAAATTATCGTTCCGGTGGTGGCTTTTACTTTTATGACCCTGTTTAAGCCTTGTGATAATTCTATATGATAAGCATTATCCCTTCCATGTTACAGGTGAAACTGAGACTTGCTGGGTTAAAGGACCCAAGGCCACATAGCTGTCACAGCTTGCAGACCAGGATTTGGGCTGTCTTATACCTCAAAATTTTGTCTGTCTTATACCTCAAAAGCACATAGGGTAGCAGCTCCGTGCCTGGCACATAGCAGGTGGACCAATGTGTTTTTCCTCCCATTCCACCTTTTTACAAACTTCAATCTCTTTAGCAAGGTGCAGAGGTCTGTTCTGTCGTGGCCAATTATGTCTCTAAAGGTGTTTCCTGTCATTCCCTGTGCCCCATCATCACCACCACCTATCAGATCACATCAGATCACTTGCTGGTCCCCCAAACTCTCCCTGCTCTTTCTTAACTCTGTCCTTTTGAAATCCTCTTTCCCATTGTTCAGCAAGTGTTTTCTTCCTCTATCTTCCTCATCTGCAAGTATCAGGCCAGATAGCGCTTACTCTGGGATGCTTTTTCTGATCCCCAAACATAGAATCCGTGGCTCCAACATTCCTCTTGCCAACACCATTCGCTGTGTACACCTTATTTGGATGCTGGTCATATTGGAGTGTGGGTATCTGGGCCCGTCTCTTCCCACCTTTGTATCCTTGGTGCCTGGCACTGTGCCTGGGACAGAGTGGGCACTCACAGAAGAGTGTGGAATTTAGTTCGATCCCTCATCCTTCCCTATGACTAACGCTTAATTTCATCCGCTTTGCAAAGGGGAGAATGTCCCCAAAGAATGGTTTGCGTCACCTCCGTTCTCTCTGATTCCCACGCCCACCTCCTCACTAATCTGCTCTTGTGAAGTCACCAGAGACCCCCACATCACCAGGTCCCCAAACACTTGCTCGTCCTCATCCTCTCGAGCTCTCAGCAGCGCTGGGCACAGCTGCCACTCCCTTCTTAAATCACTCTTTCCTCCTGGCTTCTGGGCATCACAGTCTGCTATTTGCCTCTTGCCTCTCCAGGCTCTCCTGGTCCTCAGCTGACTCCCAGAATCGGAACACCTCAGAGCTCTGTCCCAGGCTGCATTCTCTTCTCTCCCTACATTCTTTTCCTGAATGGGCTTGTCTCTTCCCAGAATTTAAATATTTATTTATTTATTTCGGTGGCACCGGGGGTCTTAGTTGCAGCAGGCGGGATCTTCGTTGCAGCATGTGGACTCTTAGTTGCGGCATGCATGTGGGATCTAGTTCCGCGACCAGGGATCGAACCCGGGCCCCCTGCGTTGGGAGCACAGAGCCTTACCCACTGGACCACGAGGGAAGTCCCTCTTCCCAGAATTTAAAATACTGTCTCCATCTTCAGCTCTGAGCTCCAGAGTCAATATTCAATAACCTCAGTGATTTAATTGAACCACTTAGATGTCAGACTCTCAGGTTTATCCCCCAAACCTTTCCTCCCTCACTTGGTCTTGCCCCTTTCAGTGAAAGGCAAAATCATGGATCCCCTTCCTGGGATCTTGGGAGTCACTTGTCTAGGAAGAATGTGTCTTGGAAGAGGGGTCCAATTTAGGGATGTCTGAATATCATGGTTTCCTACATCTGACGCAGGTTTGGAAAAACACCAGATTCTTTAACCTGGTATTCAATGGTCAGTATCATGTGACCACCCCCCAGATGTTCCAGCCCCAACTTTTACCCTGCCCCTAGATCAGAAATGGTCTTCTGCAGAAAAAGTTTCCTGACCTCTTGCTATGGTCTGAGTGCCTGTGTGTGTCCTCCCACACCAAATTCGTGTGTTGAAATCCTAACCCCCATGTGATAGTATTTGAAGGTGGGGCCTTTGGGAGGTGATGAGGCATGAGGGAGGAGCCCTCAAGGATGGTATTAGTGCCCTTATAAAAGGGACCCCGGAGAGCCAGAAAGCTCCCTTGCCCCTTCCACTGTGTGAGGACAGAGCAAAAAGACACCATCTATGAACAGGAAGTGGGCCCTCGCCAGCCACCAAATCCCCCCTTGCCTTGATCTTGGACTTCCAGCCTCTAGAACTCTGAGAAATAAACTTCTGTTGTTTGTAAGCCACCCAGTTTCTGGTACTTTGTTGCAGCAGCTTGAACAGACTAACCTGAGCTCCAGATGAATCAAGCCATCCCCTGTCCCTTAAATGCACCTTGCAAATGTACACTTTTGCACTCGTTGCTTTCTGTTCCTCTCCATCTAAATCCTACGTGCCTTCAGGCCTTTCCAGTCCAGCATCTTCTAGAATCTTCCATGTCTGCTCCACCCAACAATGTCTCATCCTTCTCAAAACCCCTCTAGTAACACATAACTTTGGTATACTTAGCACCCAGGGCCTTGTACTGACTGTTAGCTTTCCTGGTGCTTATGTCGTGTGTCCTTCCCAGATTGGGAGCAAGGTGAGGACTGGATGGTATCTTGTTCATCACGTATCGCAGGGCCCAGCCAATGCCTGGAAACATTACAAGTGCTTAGAACATAGGTGTAGAAACACTCCTGTCCGAGTGGTCTCATCTATCCTGACATTCCCCTATTTAAGTCTGAGAAGGAACTATCCATTTACTTGCTTAAGTATTCTTTTTTTTTTTTAATTTATTTTTGGCTGCATTGGGTCTTTGTTGCTGTGCACAGGCTTTCTCTAGTTGCGGCAAGAGAGGGCTACTCTTCGTTGCAGTGCACGGGCTTCTCACTGTGGTGGCTTCTCTTGTTGCGGAGCACATGCTCTAGGCGCGTGGGCTTCAGTAGTTGTGGCTCGTGGGCTTAGTTGCTCCACGGCGTGTGGGATCTTCCCAGACCAGGGATTGAACCCGTGTCCCCTGCATTGGCAGGTGGATTCTTTCTTTTTTTTCTAAATATCTTTATTGGAGTATAATTGCTTTACATCGTTGTGTTAGTTTCTGCTGTATAACAAAGTGAATCAGCTATACGTATACATATATCCCCATATCCCCTCCCTCTTGCGTCTCCCTCCCACCCTCCCTATCCCACCCCTCTAGGTGGTCACAAAGCACCGAGCTGATCTCCCTGTGCTATGCGGCTGCTTCCCACTAGCTATCTATTTTACATTTGGTAGTGTAATATGTCCGTGCCACTCTCTCACCTCATCCCAGCTTTTTCTTCCCTCTCCCCATGTCCTCACGTCCATTCTCTACATCTGGCAGGTGGATTCTTAACCACTGAGCCACTAAGGAAGTCCCTTGCTTAGGTATTGTATCTTTAAAAGATGTAAAGTTCATCCAGTTTATCTCCATGAGTTGCTGAGGACAGGCATAGATGGATAAGTTACAAGAACAGTTTTAGGAGACTGCCTGGACTTAAGCGTCAGCAAGGTAAAAAAGGCCCCAGGGTCCAATCTCTGCTCAGCCACTGACCATCATGTTTGCTATTTCACCTCTCTTTCCTCGGTTTAATCATCTGTAAAATTGCTGAGTGAAAACTGGGTATCTGCTTGAGCAGAGGATTCCCTAAAATCCTTTCTAGCTCCTCAGACTAAGGATCTTATTTTCCCTAAAAGCCCTCAGTGTGGTGAGAATTCCCAAGCTCCCTTCCCAGGAGAGACAGGGGTGAGTGACTACCTGAGCCCCCCACCTTGGGCACCAGCCCTCTCAGGTTCCTTCCTCATTCCAGCTTCACAGCAGCTCTGAGGGAAAGGTGTTATTATCTACATTTGGGAGACCAGGAAATGAGACCCAAAGAGGATTTGCCTGAGCACGGCCAGCATGTTGCAGAACTCCAGGGGTGTCACTCACATCATGGCCTTTGTGTGTGGTGCTCCCCGGGATCGTTATACATCAGTGATTCTCAGACTTTAATGTTTGGATCACCTGGGGATCTTCTTAAAACAGATTTTGATTCATTCACTCTGAAGTGTGGCCCAAGATTCTGTATTTCTAACAAGTTCCCAGGCGATAAGGCGGCTGCCTGGTCTCTGGACCTCACTTTTAATAGCCATAGTGTACAACCTGCGCAGCTGCGCATGGCAGCCCTGCCAAACATGTAGCACAAAAGTGGCAGAGCCGGGACTTCAATTTAAGTCTTTTGACTCAAAGTCCAGTGTACTCTATGCTGAGCCAGGACTTTGCAAAAAGCACCTCTGCTCTGAGCACACAGGTCTCTGGAGATCTAGAGAAAGCTTGATAAGGAAAGACTTAACTAAAGAGAAACTAAGTCCTGCCCCACTGGTCAGGAGTCCTCAGCTGGGCCCCTTTTGGAGCTGGCACAGGTAGATGTCTGCAGGAGCCAAGGGACCACGTGCCTGGCCTAGAGGGGATCTGGGGCCGGGAGGATGGAGCAGCAGCCAGACCCCGGGTCTGCAGCTCCCGGGGCAGCTGATGAGCAGGGTGTTCTGTTCTCCACGCAGGTGCTGAGAAGTGCCGATGCTTACAAGGAAAGAGAGGTGATGAGCCGCAGCCTGGGAGGCCTTAATTCCTGGGATCCTCCCCTCGACCGCTGAGCTGGCTCGGGGCCTGTTTCTGTTTACTTGGAACAGCCTGACATTTTACAAGGAACGCTTTGCACATGGGTGCTCCTTCTGGCCTCTCAAGGGTAATTGCCCAAGAGGCGCAGGTGCTCCCTGCTGGGTCTGGAGTCTCAGCTGGGGAAACCAACATGACATAATATACTGGGACAGGTTTTGTAAACTCTAGAGAGCTGTGCAAATGCCAAGAGTCCCGGGGTGGAAGGTGGGGTGTGGTGAGACGCAGCGCTGGAGGGGCGTTAGGGGGCAATGAGGAAAGGAGGGCTTCAGCAGGAGAAGCCTGGGAGGCCTTGGGGAAAACCAGCAGCAGAGAGCTCGATGAACAGACAAACAGAGGAGAGGACAGAGGGAGCAGCCCTTTGCTCGTGGGGACCTGGGGTTAAATGCGAGCCCTGCCATTCACCAGCTTCAGGCAAGTATCTGCAGTCCTGTGAGCCTCCTTTGCCTCATGTGTACATGGGAACAATGAAGCAACGGGGGCTGGGACATCTCTGCCGGGTTATTGGGGGTTTACATGTTCCTCGGGGTGCCTAGCACAGAATATATGAGTTGACTCTGAGGCTTGGCGTCATGTGTGGCAGGCTGCTGAGCACAGAGCAGGGGCTGTGAGCCCTGATTGTCCATGGAGTCCTGGACTGGCCTTGGGCAAATGCCTTCCACTTGCAGGGCCTTGGCTCCCCCGTGTTCATAGTGGGGAGGGGTAGGTGTGAATGGCCTGCAAGTGCCCTTCTAGCTCTGGGCCTAAGCTCCAGATGGCCACAGGTTCTGGCCAACAAGGCCTGAATTGGGAATCTCCTCTGAGGCTTTGCCCTCTTCAAC
This sequence comes from Grampus griseus, assembly GCF_964374135.1. Classification (NCBI taxonomy): domain Eukaryota; kingdom Metazoa; phylum Chordata; class Mammalia; order Artiodactyla; family Delphinidae; genus Grampus; species Grampus griseus. The sequence goes on along the minus strand of NC_139018.1, from coordinate 117,912,783 downwards.
AAGGCTAAGCTGGCAGAGGCTTCCAAGGGCCAAGGTGAAGGGCCTCAGCCTCCACTGGGGCTGGATCCTGAAGCCAGTGGCCACACAGAAGCATCTCTCCTCCAGGAGGGGGAACAGGGCTGCCCAGTGGCCAGATGCTGGGCTAAATGGAGGAAGACCTTGCAGGGCCATGTCTGGGCAGCATGATGAGTCCCATGGGCCTGGTCTCAGGGCTCTGCTTCACCCTCTTTGCTCCCACGTCCACAGGCAGGAGAACCAGGGAGACACACTGGTCTCTACATCCTTACCAGGCCATGTTCCAGAAACTCAGGGCAGTCATGCTGGAGAAATATGATGGGAATAAGGAAAGAAACCAGGCTGGTATGGTCCACAGGGCCTGTGAGGTCAGAGGGCATGTCCACAGAGAATACAGATGGGGAGACCGAGGCTCAGAGGCAGAACATACTCAGGGTTGCATGGAAGTTGGTGGCAGGGCCAGATCTGAAACCAACACTGTATCTTTTTTCTGCTACTTACTCTCTTCTAGAACAGACCATATAGCTGCTATTTCAAAATATAATTGTTTTCATCCTCTGATTCTAACTCTCTCACAGGACAACCCTTCTGAAATTGAAAGCCAAGGCACCTGTCCCCCGGTGTCAGCTGGCTGCCGGGATAAACATCCTGTTTCTTCAACCATCTTGTTCCCTGCTAGGGTTGCTAGATTTAGGAGAAAAAAAATATTGCTTAATGAATACAGGACACTCAGTTAAATTTAAATTTCAGAGAAACAACGAATAATTCTTTAGTATAAGTACATCCTATGCAATGTTGAGGACAAGCTTATACTAAAAATTATTCATTGTTTCTCTGAGATTCAAATTTAACTGGGTGTCTTGTATTTTATCTCGTAACCCTACCTACCCACCCCCGACCCCATCCTGGCCAACCTTCTCTGGGGAGTGCTGGAGAAGGTTCAAGTACAGCAAGGGTCTCGCTTTGGCTCAGGGTGGCTTTAAGGGGCAGCCCCTAACCACTCCACGGTCCTGCTTCCACCCTCGCTGGCTGGTGGGCTCCCCTCCCTTAGGCCTGCAGGTGTTTTGTGTGGGAGGAGGGGGGACGCGTTCTCTGTAGCAATCTTGTTTATTGTCTCCGTGCTCCTTCAGGCTCCAGGCGTGCGCCTGCCCTCTTGACTCCCTGCTCGAGCTATTCATTACTGCCATTCAGTCACTTTGCCTTTGTTGCTGGGCACCTAGAACACAATTTATTCTTCTCTTCCCCCCAGAGTGGGAGTTCTGGGAAGGGCGCCAAGGATTTGAGAAGGGCCACTGAAAGACGGAGTTTGCCCTGCCTCACCTGCCTCGCTATGGCTGGCCTCACACCTGTGCAATGGGTGTGCCCTGCTCCATGCCACATGGGTGGCTCCCAGACTCTCGCAGAAGTGCTCTGCTGAAGAAGGAGGTGACCTAAAATCCCAACCCTTGGCCCCCATGGGCATGGGGTCCAGACCCACTCTATGCGATCAGAAAGCTCAGTCAGCACCCCCATCCACTCCAGGGCTACAGAGGAGAGAGGTGAGTGAGGCCCCTTCCTCCCCCTGCCCCTCTGTAAGGACAGAGGCCAACCGGGCACACACAGCACACACAGCTCCCTCTCCCAGACTCCGCCCTCGGCTGTGCCTGGTCCTGTGTTCCCCTGAGGCCGACTGAACGCAGCAGAATTTGTGCAACAGTGATTTATCAGGAAGCTCTCAAGGAGAAAAGCACAGCAGAGGAATGGGGAAGTGGGACAGGGAAGCAAAGAGAAAGAAGCCAAGCAAGAGTATAGATTCAAGGGAAGCTGCACAGAGGGTGACTTTGGCCGAATCCCACGCGGAGCTTCTGGGGGCACCTCAGAGCTGTCCCAATCGGGGCAAAGAGAGCTGGGGTATTGATACCTCGGCACCGCCAGTCCTTGGGGGACATAAATTTCCGGGCACTTCCTGTTCTGGTGGTTACAGGCAGAGTGGTTCTGACAGCCTGGGGCAGTCCTCCAACAGAGAGGGTGTGAAGGCCCCGGGGTGGTCAAAGGCCGGAGAAATGTGGAGGGAAGTCGAGGGGGTCATGCCGGGTGTAGGGGGTGTAAGTCAGGAGAGTAGCGGAGGGGCAGGTTGAGGAGAGCTTGCCTTTGGATGGGCCACCCGAAGCACGCCTCTGAGTCTGTTTCGCTCAGAAAAAAGTTTCCCTATAATCTTGAGTAACATTCAGCACTCCCGCCCTACCCCTGGAATTCTCCATTTCCAAAGCTATTACTCCAATAACAATAAGCCCATTGTGCACACTTCCTGACTAATCCCCTCCGTGTGGCCCAGAGGACAGAGGGGCAGGTCCAAGGACTGAAGGCCCCTCTCAGGCCAGGAATTAAGGCTGAGCCGTCTGGCTAGGTCAGGTGTGGGAGAGACCCGGGCTCCCAGGCCAGGCGCTGCCGCCCCACCCCCTCTAACTCAGTTGGCTTCCAGATTCTGCTCCATCAAAGCCAAGGCCTGCTTCTGGCGGGAGCTGCTGAAAGCTAAGGACTTGCCCGGTGCTCCCTGAGCAGCCACTGTGCACAAGATCCCGAGCTAGGCCCTCACACTCCTCATTTCATCTTCCTTCATGCCCAATCCCGCAATGTAGCTACTAGCGTCCACTGTACAGAGAAGGAAGCTGCAGCTCACAGAGACTCAGAGGCTGATCCGAATGTACAGGGCCGCTGAGTGATGATGTCACAGTCAAATCCAGGCCTGCTGGACCCCTCAGCTGGGCGTGAGTCTGCATTTCCAAGGTCCTATCTCCAGGAGTACACACTAGAGTCAGTAAGAGGTGGAGCCTCCAAGATAGGGCTGGATGGGCCACGCCTCGTATGTGCCTTGGCACCAGCAAAGCAGGGCACACCCCAAATGAGAAGTTTTGGAGAAATGATCCATTTGAAAAAATCATCGTAGAGTCATAGTGGAAAAGCTCAGACCATTGTAGGACTTCCTTTCTCTTATTTTGTGATTTAGGACTAGCTTTATTTTAATTTGTAATTTGAAAGCAGGGACATTTTATACTTTTCCAGGCTTAGGTCCCCTAAATAGAGGTCTTCATCTGACCCTGCCCAGGCCCGCCTTACAGGTCCTTCAGGGAGATTCTTCCTGGACTCTACGGCCCTTTTGTTAACTCAGCAAAGATGAACTGTGTACCTTCTGTCTGCCATGCAGGGGATACAGTTGTTTCTACTTCCCTACCTACTCCTGGGGACAACTACACACACTGACGTGCTTTGTAAACTGTAAAGTGCTGTGCACTCACTTCCAAGTTCCATAGATCTCCTTCCTCTCTGCCCTCCAACAGGAAGCCACTCCATGACCAGACAGGATCACGCCTACTCTGAACACACATGGCACCCTGCCTGGGCCTCCTGTGGCCGCTGACACACTCTGCTGAGTGTGACAGCAGTTACTCAAGCTCTCTGGGTAGGAATCAGTCTGCTAGCCCAGCACCCAGGCCCACATACGTGGCAGCCACTCAGGAAATGTTGGTTCCACTTTTCCGAACTGAATTGACCTCAGTCACTACAGAGCCTCAGGGGGTCATACTTTTCGAAGAGAGGGGAGGGGGGTGCTCCCTGACTGGATTCCAATTGGCTTCTTACCACCTTGCTCCTTTCTTGAGTGTGTGTCCCATACCTGCTCCCAATCCCCACTTCCCACCTGGTTCCCATGCTCCCCTTTCTGGTAAGACATGGTTTCTCCAGCTTCCCCTTCCTGCCTGATATCCCACTCCCCTGTATCACCCACAGGCGGAAAGGACATGAGCTTTGGAGTCTGGCAGAACAGGTTCAAATCTAGGCCCCTTCACTTACTATCTGGGCAAGTCAGACAAATAGTTCCCTCCCTAAATCTCAGTTTCCCTATCTGTAAAATGGGAGAATGGGTTGTTGGGATTAGTAGAACAGAGTAACACATGGAAGTTGCCTGGCACGTAATTAAAGTTTAAAGTATCTCTCCCCTTAACAAAATCTTGTTACTTCCTTCCTTTCTTCTATTTGTTCTATTAATGCTTATTAAGCACTTGCTTTCTACTAGAGACAGTGTAAGGAAGACATAGTACCTACCCTTAAGAACTCTAGAAGGGGAGAGAGAAAAATGAACAGAACTACATGCTCTGGAATAGAGAGGAGGGTCCTGAGCCAGCTCTGAAAGTCTTCCTGAGGACATGAGGCCTGGGGAGCCGTGAACAGCCAGGAATCTCCAGGTGAGGACAGGCTGATAGCCAGGAGGAGCTTTCCAAGTCAGCTAATGAAGCTCAAGGTTCAGGACATCTTCCAAGATCCTGTATCAATTCTGTTCATAATTTTGCATTATTTATCTTTCAGAGCCCCCAAATTCTATAAGGTTCAGGCCCACTTAAATGTACCCCAGTCATCTGTTGGAAAGCCTGACCTGCCTTTCTGGGGATTCTCTGCCAGATTTTCCATCACCCTCACCGCTTCCAGCACCCTCAGGGTGCTTGCTCCCTCAGCCTTAGTCCCTGGCAGGGCGTCTCTGGGTGTACAGGGCAGGGCTTCCGCTTCCTGCCTGGGTGGGGATCTGTGACATCCAATGGACTGTGAGCTCCCTTAGGATGGGAGCTCTTCCCATTGCCCCCAAAGGCCCTGCACATGGCAGGTCTCAGTGAGCTCTCATGCCTATGGCTTCCCTGGGCTGAGAGGCAGGCTGGGCATGGGTTGGCCTGGCTGCCAAGGATGGCTGAAACCTAGTGGTGGGCCCGAGCAGGGCTTCTTTTGGACAGACATGCCCACCCCACCCCAGGTTCCAGTGTTAGTGGAAAGGCTGGAATACAATGGCAGGCAAAACCTTTCATATTCTGGTGGCTGGAATGGCTGGGAAACCTTTAAACAATTTGGACTTATAACGTGTAGCTTAAATGCATGGGTTGGGGGGAAGGTAGTGAGAAGGTGGCGCTCAGCTAAGAGCTTCTGTATCAGTTATGAATCTCTTCCAATTTCCAGCCTGACCTCCTGGGATCAGCCTGCCCAGGTTCCTCTGGCTGGCTGTGGAGGCCCAAGGCCCCCGCAACGTGCCTGACCCTGCCAGGGCCAGGGGCTCTGGGTGGGGTTCAGGTGCTGAGTGGGCCCAGGGCAGCATCGCCACCTCCAGCAGCTGCCGACATTCATCCAGGCTTACAAGTGCAGAGCCAGAGCAGACTGGGTTGTTATGGTATGGGAGGCATCCCTGCACCAGAGGCCAGCCTGGAGCCTCCCAGGAACACTGAAGCAGAGGTGAAGTCACAGCCCTGGGGGCCATTAAAGGCCAGTCCCTGGGCTTTCAGCTAATTACATAGGGCAGAAATGCACAGAAGCTGTCCACCTGCTCTTCAAAGCCCAACACAGTCCTTCCTTCCTTCCTTCCTTCCTTCCTTCCTCCCTTCCTTCCTTCCTTCCTTCCTTCCTTCCTTCCTTCCTTCCTCCCTCCCTTCCTCCCTTCCTTCCTTCCTCTCTTCCTTCTTTCCTTCCTTCCTTTCTTCCTGAATAATTGAATAATTCACTCAAAAAGCCATTAGGATCCCTACCCCTTTCCTAATACTTGTTGAAGGCAGCAGGGCGGGGTTGGGGTGAAGCAAGGAGATGGACAAGTGAAGTGGCAGCCATTGCGGTCAGGAGATTGGCTACATACAGAGGGACTGAGCAATAAGTAAATATATTGAGGGTGGTGGGAGCCAGATTTCTTGCTGTTGGAGAAGGAAGTTACAAATATGCAAAGGGGAGAAGCTAGAATGAATCCTGCGGTGGTGGATTGGAAATAGAGTTATTGATATGACTTATGGTTTTCAATATATGGATATAGAAATAAATATAAGTACACACACATATTCTCTAGCTCTGACCACTGACAGAGCCCAGGAACAGCAACCACCCCCTCTCCCACAGGAGCAGTGTGCAAACCTGGAACCCAGATCTGCTTCTAAATGCCATTCTCCACTAAAAGAAACCAGGGTTCCTTGGAGAAATGGCTGCTTCCAGGGGTGAAGCAGGGGAAGTAGCAGAACATCTGAAACATCTTATGGTTTCAGTTGGAAAGTACCCAAAGGATGATGGGGACATGTCAAAAGGAAACAAGATAATATCCAGAATATATAAAGAATTCCTACACTCAACAATAAAAAAACAAACAACCCAATTAAAATATAGGCAAAGAACCTGAATAGACATTACACCAAAGAAGATATACAAAAGGCCAACAGGTACATGAAAAGATGCTCGATGTCACTAATCATTAGAGAAATGCAAATCGAAACCGCAATGAGATACCACCTCACCAGGATTAAGATGGCTACTATCAAAAAACCAAAAATAGCAAGTATTGGCAAGGATGTAAAGAAACTGAAAACACTTTTTGACTATTGGTGTAGCTGCTATGAAACACAGTATGGTGGTTCCTCAAAAAATTGAAAATAGAATTACCATATGATCCAGAAATCTCACTTCTGGGTATATACTCAAAAGCATTGAAAGCAGGAGACTCAAAGAAATATTTGTACACTCACGTTCATAGCAACATTATTCACAATAGCCAAAAGGTGAAAGCAACTCAAATGTTCCACTGATGAATGAATGGATAAACAAAATGTGGTCACACATATGGTGGGATATTATTAGGCCTTAAAAAGGAAGGAAATTCTGACATATGCTACAACATGAATGAACCTGGAATACATTATGCTAAGTAAAATAAGCCAGTCACAAAAGGACAAATACTATATCATTTCACTTATAAGAGGTGCCTAGAGTCGTCACAGTCATAGAAATAGAGAGGAGAACGGTGGTTGCCAGGGGCTGGGAGTATAATGAGTGCAGAGTTTCAATTTTGTAAGATGAAAAGAGTTCTGGAGGGACTTCCCTGGTGGCACAGTGGTTAAGAATCCACAAAAACTAACTAACTAACTAACTAATTAATTAATTAATTAAATCAATAAAATCATCAAGCAAATAATCAAGTGAATATCCCAGAGCTGAGGAACCAAAAAATGCCCTCACTTAAACGTGTCATTGGGAAATTTCCAAAACCCAAGAACAAAGGGAAGATTCTAAAAAAAAAAAAAAAGAATCCGCCTGTCAATGCAGGGGACACAGGTTCGAGCCCTGGTCCAGGAAGATCCCACATGCCTCAGAGCAACTAAGCCCATGTACCACAAATACTGAGCCTGCACTCTAGAGCCTACGAGCTACAACTACTGAGCCCACGTGCCACAACTACTGACACCCACGCACCTAGAGCCTGTGCTTGGCAACAAGAGAAGCCACCACAAAGGGAAGCCCAAGCACCGCAATAAAGAGTAGCCCCCGCTAGCTGCAACTAGAGAAAGCCCATGCGCAGCAACGAAGACCCAATGCAGCCAAAAATAAATAAATAAATGAATAAATAAAATGAAAAATAAATAAAGTATAAAAAAAAACTCCTCACGTGGGCTTGGGTCTCCCTGAAAAAAAAAAAAAGAGTTCTGGAGATGAATAGTGGTAATAGTGGCACAACAATGCAAATGTCCTTAATACAAATGAACTGTACACTAAAATATGTAAATGATACATTTTATTTTATGCGTATTTTACCACAATTTAAAAAATTTTTTTTAAAGGACACAAAAATCAACTTGAAAGGCTCCCAATTCCCAGATCTGGGACAATTTGAGCATCAAAATAAATAATGAAAGCATTCATCAGTCTGTATTCACATAAAGAAATAAATCAATAAACAAATGGGGAGAAGAGAAACCTCCTCCGTAGAGTAGAATGCCAACTAATAAATGTAGAAGGAATAATGGAATTAGAAAAACCACATCTTGCAACCATTGTAGAAATATTTGATTCGGGCAAGACTCATCAGTGGATGCTAAAACTATTGGGTGAAATTATCATGAGGAACAGGATATTTACATAATCTCAAACTCTCTTCCCACAAAATATTTACTTGTTGTTCTTATTAATTAATTTAACAGTGGAGAAGTCTGGCAGACTCCATCTTAACCAAGTGTTAAAAGTTAATATCCCCAGTAATGGGACAAATTGACCAGGTACAAACTGTTAGGATACAGTGGGAAGAACACGGCATCACTTCAGTGATATTCCTGACAAAGATGAATAATACCAGGTAAACTCAAATTGAGAGACATTCTACAAAGTAACGAGACTGTAATCTTCACAAGTGTCAAAGTCATGAAAGTAAAGATTGAGGGACTGTCTCAGACTGAAGGAGACGAAAGATGCTTGACAACAAAAAGCAACATGTGATTGTGGACTGGACCCTTTTGATATAAAGGACAGTATTGGGATAATTGGTGAAATTGGAATTGGGTCTATAGATTAGATGGTAGTAATATAGTGTCCTGACTTCACTGGTTGTAATGTGGTTTTGTGAGACAAATAAGTTCCCTTCCTTCCTTCCTTCCTTCCTTCCTTTTTCTTTCTTGCTGTCATCTTCCTTCCTTCCCTCCACCCTCCCTCCCTCCTCTTTTCTTTCTTTCTTTCTTCCTCTCTTTCTTTTTATCAATGCATCTACTCTGTGACCCACTCCTGGAGATATACTCAACAGAAGTAAGTGCTTATGTCTACCAAAAGTCATGTAGAACAATATTTAAGTAGCTTTCTTGTAATAGACCCTAATTAGAAACTACTTGTATTAGTCTAATCAGGGTGCCATAACAGAATACTATGGACTGGGTGGCTTTAACAACAGAAATTTATTTTCTCACAGTTCTGGAGGTTGGAAGTCCAAGATCAAGGTACCACTGGGGTTGGTTTATGATGAGACCTCTCTCCTTAGCTTGCAGACAGCTGCCTTCTTGCTGTGTCCTCACATGGCCTTTCCTTTGTACACTACCACTTCCATGTCTCTCTCTCTTCTTATAAGGGCACCAGTTCTATTGGATTAGGGCCCCACCCTTGTGATCTCATTTAACCGTAATGACCTCCTTAAAGTCCGATTTCCAAATACCATTGGTGCTTAGGGCTTCAATCCATGAATTTTGGCAGGACAAAATTCAGCCCATAACACTACCCAAATGCCCATTAATAGTGGAAGGCATAAATAGTGGTATATTTTTATACAGTGGAATGCTACACAGAAATGAGAATGAACTACTAATACACACCACAACATGGATGAATTTCACAGGCATAATGTTGCGCAAACAATCCAGACACAAAAGGACACATACTATATGATTTCATCTATATGAAGGTCAAGAACAGGCAAAGCTAACCTGTAGTGAAGTTGGTTTAATAACGGGGGTGGTAGGTGTTGCCTGAAAGGAACATGAAGGAGACTTCTGGGGTACTGAAATGTTCTATGTCTCAGTTTGAGCAGTGGTTTCATGGCTATTTACATATGTAAAAATCAGTCAAGCTGAAACCATAGAAGCAGCCCGAGTGACCAGTGACTGATGAATGAATAAGCAAACCATGTTTACACATATGGCAGAATTTTATTCAACCTTAAAAAGGAAAGAAATTCTGCAATATGCTACAACATGGATGAAACTTGAGGACATTATGCTAAGTGAAAAAAGCCAGTCACAAAAGAACAAGTACTTTATGATTCCACTTATATGAGGTACCTAGAGGAGTCAAATTCATAGAGATGGAAAGTAGATGGTGGTTGCCAGGGGCTGGGAGGACAGGGAAATGGGGAGTTATTGTTTAACGGGTACAGAGTTTCAGTTATACATGATGAAAGAGTTATGGAGGTGGATGGTAGTGATGGTGATACAGCATTATGAATGTATTTAATACCACTGAACTGTATGCTTAAAATGGTTAATATAGTACATTTTATGTAAAATATTTTATCACCATGAAAAAATTGGAGAAGAAAATCAATCAGGCTGTAACAGAAGATGTGTAGAGTTTACTGTATAAAGATCACGTCTCCTGTTTTAAAAATATGAAAAAATATGGAGGGTAATGAGCTGAAATATGGTGAGAATGTATGGTATGGAGAGAAAATAGGGGAGGGCGTGGGAAGAGGCTGGAAGGGAGACGTGCCTTGGTTCTAGGCCCTTGTAGAGTATGGATTTTTTTCCTTATAAGGAGTTTGGGTTTTTCCCCAAGAAAAAGAGGAAGCCATCAAAAAGGTCTAAGCAGGAAGTGACACGATCATGTTGCATTTTAAAGACCTTTTTGGCTGCAGAGGGCTCAGCAGATTTGAGGGGCAGGAGTGGAGACAGGAAGACCGGTCACAAGGCTCCTGTGGTCCCAGCCAGGGATGACAGTGGCTTGGCTCAGGCAGGGGGCAGGTTTGCAAAACCGTCAGTGTTGTTGCTGAATCGTTAGTAGGATGAGGGAGAGACAGGAGTCCCAGAGATGCCCAGGCCTTTGCCTTCGGTGACTGGATGGGTTGTGATTCATCGTTTAGGACTGGGAATACTGGAGGGGAAGAGGTTTGGGGCACAGGGGAAGAGGATGTGAGCTCAGTCGTGATGTGTTGAGTTTGAGGTACCCATGGAACATCCAGGAGGCAGTGGGAAATAAAAGTTTGGAGAACACAAAGAGAACTGGCTTGAATGCCTATTCTAGGGGCAGGTACACAAATGAGGAAAATGGCCATGAGTAGAATAGAGAGTAGTGGAGACTGCAGCAAAATGGGGAGGTCATATCTTTTGTGAAGGTGGCAGCTGTTAGCCACAGCTCATGTAGAATAAAGGTCCGGCAGTGCAGCCCTTCCAAGTGTTTAAGAAAAGGTGGGAATCAGGATTTTGAAATCTGCAGATTAAAACAATATATATATATATATATATATATATATTTTTTTTTTTTTTTTTTTTTTTTGCGGTACACGGACCTCTCACTGTTGTGGCCTCTCCCATTGCAGAGCACAGGCTCCGGACGTGCAGGCTCAGCGGCCACCGCTCACGGGCCCAGCCGCTCCGTGGCATGTGGCATCTTCCCGGACTGGGGCACGAACCCGTGTCCCCTGCATCGGCAGGCGGACTCTCAACCACTGTGTCACCAGGGAAGCCCTAAAACAATATTTTTAATTGAAATATACATACAGGAAAGTACATGAACTCTAAGTGTACAGCTTGAAAAATTATCATAAAGTGAACTGACTCATAGAAATCTGCTGATTTTCAAATGTTAAGCAACCAATTTAAACACTTTTAAAGATACTGCAGGTGAAACAGAACATATCTTCATGAACCTGGGGCCACTATTTCAGAAAATGAGGTGGAGGTTTCAGAAGGAACATGTAGCTAGGCTGTGGTGTCAGGGTTGTGGAAGAAACAGAGAAACCGAAAGTGGAGAGCAAGAGGAGAGAGAGCTGGGGTGGAGCTCCCGGGAACGCCAGGTCCCATTTAAACGTGTGGGGAAGAGAGGAAGCTCCAGGGCCCTTGGATTCCAGTGAGGTGACCGGCTGTGGCTTGGAGATCTGTGGTTGGGCCATCCAAGGAGGCTTCAGAGAAGCGGTGGAAAAACCTAAAGGGTCATGGTCATTTAGGAACCCCTAGACACTGGGGCAGAGTGTGAATGCTGCTTAGGAAAACAGATTAGAGAAACTGATGGTGCTTTGATTTCATTTTCTCTTTTGATGAAAAATAGATGACTTTTACGTGGTTGCAGAACAAACAGAAGCTAGAGTATGGACACAACGGCATCGTCGATGCTGTGAACTTTTTCCAGCTCGTTCACGCACCATCCCCCAATTCATGACTCATCGTGGGTCCAACACCCAGCTCCTTCCCCAAAGTCACTCACCATCCAGTGAGGGAGACAGACAAGAAAACAAACAACACTGTGACCGAGGAGGGATGGGGAGGGGTGGGTGCTGTCAGAGCCACAAGGAGGGCATGGATCTCTATCTGAGGCTTTACAAGGAGGTGAGGGCCAGGCTGAACATCAGACAGTGTCTGCCAGGGGAAGAAGAGGGATGGGGTGGGGGCATCCCAGGAGAAGGGGACAGCGTGAGCAAAGGCTCAGAGGTGAGAAAGAGTTTGGTTGTGTGGGAAACCACAAGGGTCTAGCAAGGGTTGCGCGTGAGGATCAGAGTAAAAGGAACTAAGGCGGGGCACTGGGTGCGTCACTGGTGTGGGACTAGCGGGGCCAAAGCTGTCTCCCCGCAGCCCCGCCAGAAGGGCCACCTCATCTTCCGGCCTCTCTTAGTCCCTTCTCCTTTCCTTCACTCAAGCCAGTCTTTGCTCCGGAATTCTCTTCCCCACCGTCATCCTTTACCTCAGTTCTAGAAAACCTCATGTTTCTTGAGGGCCTGGCCCAGGCCACTTAGCTGTCAGAATTCCCCACAAGGGGCCTGTATCCTTCCTATCACCTTGCCAACCCTGTCACTGCAAAGCCAATCACTACGCACCCCGAGCCTCTATTGCTAAGGTTCTAACCCTGTAGAGTGTCTGTCTTTCCCTGAGACCCCGGCACATCCAGACCTAGTTTCACATACTTTGGTGTTCCCAGTGCCCAGCAAAGTGCTAGGCCCACAGCAGACATTTAGTGAGTGCTTGTTGAAGAAATTGCCGGTGAATCCAGCCCTTTGCATGAAATGACACCCAGAGCCTGCTACTTGGAGATAGTCATGAGAATATTGTTTCACAAACTGGCAGTTGGAGGAGTTATATGGCAGCATTTTTTAAAAGCACAAAATACTGCAGAATGTGCTCCCTTAGTGGGAGGACTCCAGAGGCATCAAGAAAGCTGTGTCTAATTTGAACACAATTTCCCTCTTCCTGTTAACATCTTCTTTTGTACTTTAAAAAGACCACGACCCCGCACCTTCAGGCAGGCACACCCAGTTGGGGAGATCACCAGGGCAGCTCTATGCGGAAGAGCATTTGGAGGTCCTCAGGACTGCACCTCAAGGACCAAGTGGGCACTAGGCCCAGGCTTCCCTTCTCACCAGACTCCTGGAGACACGTCACACACACCCGCCTGGGGCATCATAACAGGGTCAGGCTTTGTGGACAGATTCATTATGTGGATAATTTAGGCTGCCCAGACCTCAGTTTCTTTATCTGTAAAATGGGACTAATCCCCTTCTAATAGAGTTGTTACAAATGGTAAGTGAGATATTGAACGTAGAACATTTAGCATACAGTCTGGCACTGGTGAATGTTTAACAAATACTTCCTTCACCCCCATCCCTACACCCACCCTCACAAACACATAGTCTGGACTTGGCCTCTGGAATCAGAGCTCTCTAAGGATCCTAGGCTGAGCAGCTAATCACATCAAGGTTTGAACTGGCATCCAGAGTTTTCACTTTAGCAGGGCCTCTTGGACCTGGAAAAGTCTTTGGGTCCCTAAGGAAGGGAGTTCAAATGGTGGAAGCAGGTTGGGGAGACTCTGTGGGCCCAGGGCCTTCCATAGGTGAGCATCTGTGATCATCTCTGATTATATCACCCCGTACTAACCCCTCTCAAAAGGACCAGTGGCTCCCTGGCCATTACCCATGGGATAAAATCCCACATCAGCCAGGGTTTCAAGGTCCTTGGTGATCTAACCCCTATCTGCCCTCATCATTCATCCCATGAACATGCCCAGGTCCCCAGCTCTGTGTCTGTGCTAAGGCTGTAAACTTGGCCTGGAACATCTTCCCTCACTGTCAGCATATCCCCATTACCCATCAGCCTTCTAGATAGAGGCCATCTGGGCCTCTCCTGGAACATACTTTATAGTTGTTTGTGTTATAGTTGTTTGTGTCTGTGTTTCAGCTTCCCCCCAAGGTCCTGGGCCTCAGGAGCCGTCAAGAGGACACACTTCAGAGCACAACCCAGGGCCTGTGCAGTGCCACGCTCAACGTCTCCTTTGAGAGAATGAGGCGCTGGGCTTCCAAATCTAAGCCTTGCCCAGATCTGAACAATACAGGTGTGTTAAGGGATGGAAGTGTAGGAATGCACTCCTCCCGTGGGCTCTCTGAGGGGATTTGGGAGTCCTGCTTGGGGGTGCTCTTCTTTCTTCACTGACACACAGGCACATGGAAGCTGCTTGCATGTCTCTTTGGCCATTCTAAGTACACAAAGAGAGTTTGTCTATCTCTCATCTGTTAAAATGCTCTGATGAACTCCTCTAGCACTGCACAAAAGAGCACTAGCGCAGCAGTTTGCAAAGTGCCCCAGAGATGCTGCAGGCAGTCCCCGGGTCTCCAGCTCTTTGTCTGGAAACCAACCTCAGATCACAGGCAATAGAGAAAGCCACAGGCAAATGGGTGCTCTCCTGGGTCCATCCGTTGCTCTTTCTAGGCGCTGCCTCATAGGGAAGGAAGATGGAGGTGATCAGGGAAATCTTTCTGGTGGAGGAAACCATAAGATACCATTGAAGGAAGAAAAAGATCCAGGACAGAAGCAGAGATAAGATTGGCATGTGGGTGAGTGTATCCCTGTCTTATGTATAGCCGGTGCCCATGAAGCAGGGAGCCAGACTTGGACAAAAGAGGCCTGGGGACTCTGCCGTTTCTGATGTCAGTATGTGTCTACTGCAAAAGCAGGCCAAGGGCCATTATTCCCATTGTACAGATGAGAAAACTGAGGCTTAGATAGGTCAAGATCACACAACTCAGCCAACCAAGGTTGGCCAAAACAGGTTTTCTGATTCCAGGGCCAGAGCCCCTTCATTACACCAGGCTGCTTCTCACAGGGGACCAGTTTGGTGGTGATAAAGGGAAAAAGTGCTCTTGGTCTGGTGTTGGTGAGTGTGATATTGTGATTTATAATAAGAAATGTATATTTCATCTTTGTCCTGTTCCTGGCACAGAGTTCTCCAATCATTGGAATTTCCTAAGAGATGAGCGGAATAAAGATGTCTTTTGTTACGTTATTGAAGTGACTTTTGGAAAGCCCCTAGATCACCTAAGGATGGGGGCTGGTCACCAGAGGAACCAACCATGTGTAATTAGAGGGTTGGAACTTTCAGTTCCAACTCCCTGCTCCCATCAGCCCCTCCCATCCCCAACCTCCAGGGAGAAGAGAGAGGCTACAGGTTAGGTTCAATCGCCAATGGCTAATGATTTAATCAATCGTACTTATGTCATGAAATCTCCATAAAAAAAAATCCAAAAGGACTGGGTTTGGAGAGCTTCTGAGTGGTGGACATGTGGAGGTGTGGTGTGAGTGACACTCAAAGAACATGCAAGTTCTGTGCCCTCCCCCGTACCTTGCCCTTCCCATCGCTTCCATCTGGCTGTTTCTGAGTTATTATATCTTTGTATAATAAACCAGTACTCTAGTAAGTAAATGTTTTTCGAATTCTGTGAGCTGCTCTAGAAAATTAATCGAATCCAAGGAAGGGGCACTGGAACCTTCTCCAGTCTATAGCCGGTAGGTCAGAAGCACTGAACTTGTGACTGGCACCTGAAGTGGGTGGCAGAGAGCAGTCTTGTAGGACTGAGGCCCTGTGGGGATTTGATGCTACCTCCAGGTAGATAGTGTCAGAACTGAGTTGGACTGTGGGACACACAGCTGGTGTCACAGAATTTCTTGGTGTAGGGAAGAAAACCCACAGGTTAGAATTGGGAGCAGAATTGAAATGAGCAATTGGAACAGTTACACATGACTGGTAGGAATGTAAACTTGTATAGTTACACTTCACAAAAGTGTTTAACAGCATCTGCTAAAGCTGAACATATGCATACCTGATAACCCAGCAACTCTATCCCTATGGACCAAACACATTCTAGGTACCAGAATGTTCATAGTAGCGCTGGCCATAAAGCAAAAAAAACCTGGAAATCCCCAACTGCCCATAAACAATATAATGGATTAAACTATTGTAATATATTTATACAATGGAATACTAAATAGCAATATGAATGAACAAACTACAACTGCACACAACCAGGTGGATAAACGTCCCAAACATAATGCTGAGCAAAAGAAGCAGACACCAAAGAGTGAATATTCTATGAACCTATTTATACAGCATTCAAACCAGGCAACTAATCACGTGAACCCCCCACCCACTGTAACCAGCCCCCTGGAAGTCCCTAACTTCTAACACCATTTTCTGTGTGTATGTTATTCTTCAATAAACATGCAACCTTTTAAATAATGTGGACAATCTCCATAAACTGATATAGAGGGATTCCAGAATGTGTTGTTAAGTGAAAAAAATCAAAGTGCAAAAATATACCTATAGTATGTAACTTTTTGTGGAAGAAAGAGAGGGAAATAAGAAAATTTATATGCTTAATTTTGAAAAAAGAAACACAGGAAAGGTAAACTAATGAGATCAGTTACCCACAGAGGTTGGGTGGGAATGGGGTGGAAGGGATATGAGTATTGTTCTCAGTATAACTTCTTTGAATAGAATTGACTTTTGGAACCATGTTAAAGCTTTACATACTCAAATAATAAAATAATAACAATAATAAAAGATGGGGGGAAATCCCTAAAATGAAATACAAACACAAACAAACCTAACTGTATTTCAAATGAATAATATACTGAAAGAGAAAAAAGAGTACTCTAATAGGACATCTCTAGTGGCACAGTGGTTAAGAACCTGCCTGCCAATGCAGGGGCACGGGTTCGAGCCCTGGTCTGGGAAGATGCCACATGCCACGGAGCAACTAAGCCCCTGCACCACAACTACTGAGCCCGCGTGCCACAACTACTGAAGCCCATGCGCCTAGAGCCCGTGCTCTGCAACAAGAGAAGCCACCACAATGAGAAGCCCACGCATCGCAATGAAAAGTAACCCTGCTCACCACAACTAGAGAAAGTCCATGCACAGCAATGAAGACCCAAAGCAGCCAAAAAATAAGTAAAATTGAAAAAAAAGGAGTACCCTAAGGAAGTTTTGAACACAATATTTTGACTATATGCACCCAGTCGAAGGAGAGGGCTGCAAAAACATCAGACTCAAGTTAGCAGGTTTGTTTTTCACAGTGGTATGGGTTAGCAATTCTGAAACGACTTCCTTTGTGTTCTAGGCTTGAACAAATGAGTGGATATGATGAAAGTCATGGATCTAGGTTTCTCACTGTTGGAGAAGTGAGTTACAAATATGGCAACAGGGGAGACAAGAATATACCTCTAGGTATTGGACAGGAATTGGAGGTAACAATATGAGCTCACGAGTTTATAAATAGATATTAAAATAGATATGGTTATGGATATTCTACCTGACAGACCATTCTCTGCTAAAATAAACAAGTGCTCCTTGGCGAATGGCTGATTCCTAGGCAAGTACATGATGTGTCTGAAAGTGAGGAAATGCTCAGAGAATAATGGGGAAATGTCAAAAGGACACAGGGGCCAGTTTGAAGGGGCTTCCACCAGCCAAATCTGGGACAATTTAAGCATCAAAATAAATAGTGATAGGAATGAATTATGACCCACTGAATAAAATAAGAATCCATGAGTTCATACAAATATAAGATAATGAATATAAATAAATACATGGGGGAAAGAAAAAGCTCTTCCTTATATTAGAATTTGAACGAATAAATAAAGAGGAAATTATGGGGTTAGAAAAAATCCCATTTGGCCACCATCATAGTAATAATTGATTCAGGCAAGAATTATCAATGGATGCTAAAATTAGTGGGTGAAAATTTTGATAAACGGTATTCATATAGTCTTCAGGTGACTCCCCCCAAAATACTTGTTAAATGCAAGTGGAAAAGCAGTAACTTTATAGCAGTAGACGCTACCTTAACCAGTGACCCAAGTTAGTATCACTAGAAATTGGACAAATAGACATCAGGTACCTCCGGATATGATTTGCCAAGAAGAACATAATGTCACTTCTGTGATAATCCTGCCAAAAATCACTAACCTGAATCTAATCATGAGGAAACACCAGACAAACCCAAAGTGAAGAATATTCATTAAAATAACCAGCCTGTACTTTTCAGAAATGTCAGGCTCATGAAAGACAAAGAAAGGCTGAGGAATTATTTCAAATCAAATGAGACTAAAAGACACGACAACTAAATGCAAATTGTGATCTTGGATCCAATTCTGGACCAGAAAAAAATTTTTTTTTAATAAAGGATATTATTGGGACAATTAGTAAAATTTGAGTAAGAAGGTCTATAGATTAGATAATATTTTATTAATGTTAATATCCCAATTTTGATAACAGAGGCAAGAAAATATCCTGTTCTCGGGAAATACGCACTGAAATATTGGGGGGTAATATTCATAGCAGGCTTACTCATAATAACACAAAACTAGGAACAACCCAAATGCCCATCAGCAATGGGTAAACTGTGTTACATTGATACAATGAAATAGTACTCAGTCATAAAAAGGAATGAATTGCTGATACATGCAGCTACATGATGAATCACAAAACGATTACGCAGACTACTCTCAAATGGCTCAGAGGGCTTTCCTGGTGGCACAGTGGTTAAGAATCCGCCTGCAAATGCAGGGGACACTGGTTCGAGCCCTGGTCCAGGAAGATCCCACATGCCGCGGAGCAACTAAGCCCGTGCACCACAACTACTGAGCCTGCACTCTAGAGCCCGCGTGTCACAGCTACTGAAGCCTGTGTGCCTAGAGCCCATGCTCCGCAACAAGAGAAGCCACCACAATGAGAAGCCTGAGCACCTCAGTGAAGAGTAGTCCCCGCTCGCCACAACTAGAGAAAGCCCGCGCTCAGCACGGAAGACCCAACAAAGCCAAAAATCAATAAAGAAAAATTTTAAAAATCCAACACTTCAAATGGCTCAGAAAAAACCCCATATATGTATATAATTGCATGTATATATATTGTAATTGTAATAATATGCATATATATGTACAGAGAGAAAGAATGGTAGGGTAAATGTGGTAAATGTTAATTATTGAAGACTTTGGGTGAAGGATAATGGGGGTTCTTTGGCCTGGTTTTGCAAATTTTCTGTAAGTTCACAATTATTTCAAAATAAAGATTTAACTAACTGACTAAACAAATGCTATTTGGCATGCTTGTATTATTTACATATTTATTTATGAGGTAAAATTTATATACAGCCTTAAGTGTACCATTCTGTAGGCTTTGACAATTGTTCACATACACACACCCGCCACCCAAATCAAGATACAGAAGGCTTCTGTCACATCACTCCAGAAAGTCCTCTCATGCCTCCTTCCTGTCATCCCCTCCCCTCCACCCTGAGGCAACCACTCTTCTGATTTCTATCACCAGGATTTCTATCTGATTTCTGGCTTTTCACATAGATGGAATCATGCAGCATGTTCTCATTTGTGCCCGGCTGCTCTCACTCAGCGTAATGGTTTTGAGATTCATCTATCCATGTGGTTACATGTATCAGCAGCTCATCCCTTTTGACAGCTGAGTAGTATTTCACTGTATCGATGTACCACAGTGTATCCAGTGTTGATGGACATTGGGGTTGTTTCTAGTTTTGGGTTATTATGAATAAGACTGCTATGGATATTCTTGTACAAGTCTCTGTGTGGACCGAGGTTTTCACAGCACTACCCATCTGCCTCTGGAGATACCAACTCTGTCTTGACTTCACGCACGTACATGGGTAGAAACACAACCTTGGGCTTTTAAGAATACCAGAAAAGATTCCTGACCCAAATTATCTCTTTTGAGAATGCTTAAATTTCCACCATTAGCTGTCTCTTCTTTTGAGGCTACTCTAGCTCTGGCTGGTCTGAAATTCTATTGGAAGAGAGTTTACTAACATTTTTCTTCTGGCCAGGAAGGCCTCCGGATAGGGCTATGGAAAGTGGGTGAAGGGGATGCAGAGAAAAGTTCCCCACGTTACCATTTTCCGGGCAGTGTATACTTTACTCTTGGATTGTGTCCTCCTTAGCAGTTCCTATCAGAAAACCATCCCTAGGCTAAGTCATCAAGTCCATTTATGAACTTGGAATCCCAGACCTGTCCATCCCCAGATGTCCTGGAAGGAGGGAGAGGTACCCATGTGGAGTCTCCGTACTCCTGAATCTGCAAGGCTCCCCGGAGGCCTGGGTGTTGGGGGCAAGGTGGGCAAAGGGACACGAAGGGTGTGTGTGCTGGAGAGAGGGAGCCTGCAGATGCGTGCAGGGATGGACCTGCTGGTCCTCATGGGAGCAAGCCTCTTTCTGGATCAGTGGAATAAACCAATTTGTGCCCCCACCGCCTTCCCCCCAGGAAGGATTCAGTGGGCTTTGTGTAAAGGGATTAAGGCTTTAGCCTGCTCAGCAGGGAGAAGGGCTCTCGGCTCCAAGTTCTGTGCCTGTGTGGCCATGCTTCCCTGTGTCCATGTGGCCATGAGCGCTGCTGTAGGCCCTGACTCCAGGGCAGCAGGAGCTGCAGTTGGAGCTAGGAGCTGCTGCCGACAGCCTTCCTAGGGAGGTGGGTCTGTGCACCATGCATCTGTGTCCTCTGAAGTTCTCAAGAAGGAGTCCTTTGGGGGTGGGGTGTGGAGATGGGCAGAAAGGCATGCCCCGGAAAGATCCAAGCCCAGGTAGGAGTGATGGTGGGGTCTGCAAGAACTCCTTCTCTGTGTCTGCTGGGCCTGGGCTGGGTGCTGAAGCAGATACCTTTTGTGTAGGTTCAGACCTGAACTCGGAGTTAGAAAGCCAGAGTCTGAACCTTGGGCTACACTCACCAGCTCTGGGAGTCTGGTGTTCCCTGTGGTCAAGTGGGAATGAGTCTCCTCCATGACAGGATGGCCCAGGAATGAGAAAACTGTCCACCTGAGGGACTTTTGTTGGGACTGTGACACTCTGAAGTCTGTGGTGGTATGTCTCTTGGAGGCCCGGGGATGACCAAGGCAGTGTCAGGTGGCATGGGGGTGGCAGAGGTGGGGACAGGACTGGGGGCTCTGCCTCTGCTTGGGAAGAAAGCTGCCCGCACACCCTCTGCTCACCACCCCCTCATCCCCAGGGAACAAGTCCTGGATGTCATCTGGCTCCCTGCCCCCCTTCACTTCCTTCTCCACTTGACAGAAGCCCCAAGCCAGAGGCCAGGCCAGGCCCTGGGAGAAAAGCTGGGGGGCGGGGGAGGAGAGGATGGGGACAAACCTGTCCACTCTCCACTGCTCTCCCCACCATCCAGCCTGGCCTGCACTTGCCAGGGCCTTCCTGAGTTTCCTCAAGGCCTTGGGCTCAGAACCTCGAAGCCAGGACTCGGAGCCCAACTCCACCTCTGTGTGGCTGGCCTGGGAACACCTCGGTCTCCTCTTCTCTAAAACAGTATGTGGAGGACGAGACCTAGATTAAATGCCCGCACAGAGCCCTCCTGCTATAGAGTCCCTCGGGCAGCCCTCTCTCTTCTCCCTTCTTGGCTGACCACCCTGTGCCATGTTCTAGGATCAAGTTCTGAGCACTTGGCAAGGACTTTAGAAAGCAGCTGAAGTGCTGCACCCAGTGTTCAGATGGGAACAGTGAGGCCCAGGGAGGGATGGGGCTTACCCCATCCAGTGAGTCAGCACCAGGCTGACTCCATCTCCTGGTACCCGGCCTGTTCTCTCTGCCCCTGGCTCTTATTGGGAAGCAGAGCATTTTCTTGGTCTGAGCAGGGGGGCAGGGAGGCAGCTGGCTCCTCCCTCAGGGCCCCAGGCTAGTCCAGACAGGCTCAGCAGGAATCTGCTCTGGTCATAGCTGCCTTCCATTGGGCTGCCTCAGGCTGGGCCCAGGGCCTCGAGGTCCTGGGGACATTGCTTTCTGTTTATTTTCTGCCTGGCTTCTGCATACATTGTGGTTTCCACTTGGAAGGGCTGCAGTGGGAACTGTGGGCCCTGCTCTGGGGGCTGGGCTGCATGTGTGGGAAAGTTTGGGTTCTGCTGATGGCTTGCAGCCACTGCCGAGACCCTAGTCCCTGAATTCCCACGCCGTGGGCTGTGGCCTCAGCACCTCCACCCGCTGCCTCTGCCTGGGCCAGTTTAGAGTGAGTGGATGGCCAGATCCTCCACGTGTGAGCCAGAGGGATCTTCTAGTCCATACTCCTCACCTTCTATTTCGCAGATGGGGGAACTGGGGGCAGAGATGGGCAGGAACCTGTCCAAGGCCCATCCTAACCCATGACAGAGCTGGGGCTGGAACAGGGCTGCCTGGTTCCCAGGTCAGAGAGCTGTCCATGGGGCCTGAAATCCCCTCAACACTTGGGGCTTCGCTGGAGTGGAGTGGACGCCTGCGGGATGCCTGAAGCCCTGAGTTTCCCATGACTTCTCTCTGGAAGGGGTCTGGCCCTCCTTCCCCACTGTGCCCTGGCCACAGCCCAGACTCTGGGCAGAAGGGAAGTTGGGAGGGGGCCACCCCTGCTCTTGTTCTCCCTGGGGTTCCTGAGAACCTGACCCACTGCTGAGAGGGCTGTGCTCAGGCCTGGGAACCAACCCTTGCATTTGAATTCCAGCTCCCCTCTCCCCTGCACCCTGGCTGAGCAACTCTAGGCAAATGGTCCCAGCCCCCTGCGCCTCAGTTTCCTTGCGTGTAAAGTGGACTTGTGACAATCGCCACCTTACAGAGGCTAACAACGGGAGGAGAAGTACCACCGAGCTGTAAAGTGCTCGAAGCACGCATGGGAGTTGAGGCCAGCAGCCAAGGACCTGCTCAAAGCAGCAGCTGGGAAAGGCCAAGGTGCTGTCTTGCCTAGACAGGCCTGCAGCGGGGCCCCGGCAGCGTGGTGAAAGTGCTAAGCTCTCTCTAGGGAATGTGGGTAGGGAGCAGTGTGGCCTGGTGGGTGGCCCCACTTTGCAGGGGCCAGAGTCCAGCACCAGCGGCTAGCGAGGTGCTCTCTGTAGGGGTAGCTGATAATTGAGCCATCTTTCAGGGAGCCGACTCTGATTTCTATTAATCTGCAGGACAAAGGAAGCAGAGCTGTCCGGCAGAGGAGACTGTGACAAGGAGATGAGATGAAAGGGAAGTCGTTTATCTTCCCAGGCTCTCCTGCTTGGGGGATTTTCCTGGCGTGTGACAGAGGAAGAGGAAGCCAACACCAGAGCCTTGGAGGAGGAGGGCTCCGAGGCTCCATCCCTAGTACGGCTTTGCCCCTCGTCCCCCAGCCACCTACCTCTTTAATCCGTTTCATGCCTCTTCATTGCTGTTTTGTTGTTTGTTTTTTTGTTTGCTTTTAATACTTTTCCTCAGCTCAGGCCCCCCGGGGCCTCCTTGACAAATGAGAAACTCCCAGGGTCCCAGTCGCAGCAGCCCCTGGGCTTGCAGCTCCTGGAACTGGCTGGGCTGTTCCCCAGGAGGGTACGAGGCTTCAAGGTCAGGCTGACGCTGGCTGACCTTGAAAGCTTCCCCTGCCTCCCCTGACGTGCCTCTGCTCTCCAAGCTCAGTGAGCTCCGTCACATTAAAAAGCTGTTAAAAGCGCCCATCTGGTTCGCTGCCTCCGCGGCTCTGTAATCAATGGTCGGAGGGCAGCCTCAGTTCCGGGATGAGCCTCTGCAAAGGTCTGCCCTGGGGACCCGGCCTGCAGGGCCGCCTGGCACCTTCCCATTCACCTACTCTCACTCGAGGGAGGGCAGTGGGAAGAGGACAAAATAGTCAGGGTGGGGACGTGGTGCACTGTACATTATATGTATGTGAAAGGCGCCCCCTGGAGTTGTGCTGTGACCGGGATTAACATGTACCCTATGCCAGGCGTTAGCCTACGTGCTTTAAGTAGATGAATTCATTTATCGTTACAGCAACCTGGTGAAGTAAGGCTATTATTAATCCCATTTTGCAGCTGGGAACATGAGGCACAGAGAGGTTAAGTAACTTACTCAAGGCCACACAGCTGGTAAAGTGGCCAGGCTGGGATGGGAACCCAGGAATTTTGGCTCCAGAACTCGCTGCAGCATCTGATGCTGCCTGGGCTGCTCCAGGGAGGGGACAAGGCTATACTTTTCCCTGACAGCTTCACAGCAATCTTGAGAGAAGTATAATCATGATCGTATTGCAAATAAAAGACCTGGGGCTCAGGAACATTAAGACACTTCTCCAGGGTCACACAGCTAGTAAGCAGATGAGGAGACACTCAACCCCAGAACTCATTGGCTTCAACCTCACCTGCAGGGGGTTTCGATGTCCACCTTCCCACTCTGCACGTGGTGTATTGCCTGGGCTGCAGGTAGCAACCTCCTCTGGGCTGTGACTACCCTGTCTGGATTACTAGGGTAGCCTGAGCTGGGCCTCAGAACCCCAGGGCTTTCGCCTTGAGTTGCTGTGTGGCCACAGACAAGCCCTTCCCTCCCTGGGCCTGCGTTTCCTCAGGCGAGGGATCTGGAGCTGCTGGGTTAGATAGGTCAGATAATCAGAAGGCCTTGGGGGTGGTATGGGGAGTGTGCACAGAGGGGTGAGCTGGGCTTTGGGCCCTTCATTAAATTCCAAACAAACCTAGCTGCATGGTGGGCTCCATGGGCCTCCGGAGCCTTTTGTCTGCCTGCTCATGGTTTTTAGTGCTCCTGCAGGGCCTGGTAACAGCCAAGCCCTCAAAGACTAGCAGTCAGACCCTCCCAGGCTGAGGAAGCCTCCGCGGGAGGCACTGACCTTCCTGTGCCACCCCAGCCTGACCCGGCCTCCCTGGGGACACGTCACAAGCAGAGCTGGGGGAAGGGAAGGGATGAGAGGGGTCCACAGGGGAGATGAGAGATCATGCCCCACACCCAACTCTGCTAGATGACCCCACTCCCATTCTGGTCCCAGCTGGCTGCCACATGTGGCTGTGATGAGCCCACAACTCCATCATTTGTGGGATCTTCAGGTTAACCCATGAAGGCCCACCTTCCAATGACAATATTAAGGCCAAGGCCAAATGATCTGTCCCTCTCTCTCCATCACCTTCCCCACCTCTTCACCTCCCGCTCTTCCCCCGTTCACTCTGCTCCAGCCACACTGGCCGCCCTGCTGTCCTCAAGCACACCAGGCCCACTGCCACCTCGGGGCCTTTGCCCTGGTGACCCCTCCGCTGCCGTGCCCCTCCCCCGCGGTCCTCATGGTTGGCTCACTTCTTCAGCTGCTTCAAGTCTGCTCTTGATTTTCACCTTCTCACCGAGGCCTGCCTTGACCACTTGACTTCAAACTGCCCCCTCCCGGCCCTCCCCATCCTCCTGACCCTTGCTCTGTTGCATTTCACAGATTTATCCCCTTCTGACACTTTGTAATTGACTTTATATTGTTTCCTCTTTCTCCTCCATTAAAATATAAGCTCCAGGAAGGCAGGGACTTTTTTTTTTTTTTTTTGCAGTACGTGGGCCTCTCACCGTTGCAGAGCACAGGCTCTGGACGCGCAGACTCAGCAGCCATGGCTCACGGGCCCAGCCCCTCCATGGCATGTGGGATCTTCCCGGACCGGGACACGAACCCATGTCCCCTGCATCGGCAGGCGGACTCTCAACCACTGCACCACCAGGGAAGCCCAAGGCAGGGACTTTTGTTTGTCTTGATCAACATCAAATCCCTCCCCAGCACTTCGAACAGTAGCTAAACACGGTGTAGGTGCTTAATAAATACCTGTGGGACAAATGAATGGGTGAATGGGTGGATTTCAGTACATCCCAAAGCAGAGTAACCGTATGTCTTGTTTGTTTAGGGACCAGGGAATGAAGTCTTGGAACACTTAGGTTGGAGCCTCACCTCTGCCCTGTCTGCTGTGTGACCTTGAGCAGATGCCTCGACTCAGGGAGCCTCAACTTACTAACTGCCCTGGCCCCTCACAGGACTGCACCTTCGAAGAGATGGCTTCTAGGAAGGGCTTGGCAGCTGGCACACCCATAGGACCGCCTGGCTGCTCTCTGCGCCCATGCAGTCCCCACATACTGGCTGTGTGGCATCAATGCTGGACAGATCACCTGACCTCTCTGAGGCTCACTTTCTCCACCTCTAAAACGGAGGATGATGAAGATTGAGGCCCCATGAGCAGGTGGCACTGAGCCTGGGACTTGGTGAGCACTCTGCAAAAGTTTGCTCTATTTAGGTGTTGCCAGGTCAATGGGATGGAATGGCCTTCACCACTCAGTGTCGGGCCATCAGACAGTCCTAGTGAAGGAGGGGGCCCACCAGAGTAGAGGACAGCAGAGCTGGCAGGGACTTTGGAGGTCAGTGGGTGGCTGCTGACCTCAGAGAGGAACAGGAGCTTGTCCAAGGCTGTGCAGACTCAGACTCGGCCCTTCCCTGAGCACCTGTTGTAGGTTTCACCTCACAGTTCCCTGGGTGTCAAGCAGCCCTCGCCGTCCTGTCCAAAGCCTGCCAAGGGTCGGGATACACGAACTTTCAGGTGTACGTGCATCCTCTTCCTACATCTTCTTCCCATCAGGTGAGGGTGTGTGTAGGAGGGTAAGACGCAGACCCTGGGTGGAGAACTAAGACCCTGGTTCTGAAGAGTCTGGGTTCTAGAAACCCTCTGATGAAAGCTATGGCCTTTTCCTCAAAGAGAAGCACATATCCACATTCAGAGTTAGGAACCACTGACCCCTAGGACCCTGTAAATGAGTTAGTCATCATCGGTGGCACTGCCCCTGTGGTAGGGCTGGGCTTGATCCCTGTTACTTGATTCCATCTGTCCATGCCATCCAGCTGCCTTGTCAGATCTCTAGCACCAGCATCCCATCTAAAACGAGGATGGTCACTGCCATGGTATTGGCCAGGGGTCCATTTTCAGCGGCTGGGCCTTGGAGGGCAGCACACAGCATCCTGGACGTACACGATCAGGTTAGGATGGGGGAGATGGAGCAGATGGTGAGAGCCATCCCCAGCTCTGCCTCTCTCAGGACCCTCTTGGGGCTCAGGCATGGGGGCCACTGAGAAAGACCCAGGTTGGTGTGGTTGGGGTGACAAGACAGGCAGGGAGAAGCAGAAAGAGTGCAGTCTAAGAGAGTATTCTCTAGGTCTGGTCCTTGAAAGGAAGGCGGGAAAAGGACCACTTACCCATTTCACAGATAAAGACATTGAGGCTCAAAGTAGCCACAGAGCACACAGATCAAGGAAATGAAAACCAGGATTTGAATCTGCTCTGACTGCCTCCAGAGTTCATGTCTTGTCCCAATGGATGGAACATCCTCAGCAATTTAACTTGACTTTGAGCAGCTCCTATCTACAGAATCCTATGTCAGACAACTTGGGAGGACACAGATCCATGGGGAGCATAGAACCCACTGGAAGCATCCAGGGCCATAATAATAACAACAACAACCAAGGCATAACAATAGCTAACATTTTGGGAGCACTAACTAGGGGCCAGCGTTATGCCAAACAAATTTTCATGAATTATCTCATTTAAGCTTTTAAGTACTTTGAGGTATAAGTAGCAGTATGTCCATTATTCTTGTTTGCTTTTGGGATCCAGAAATGTGTACTCATTTTTGAGACTAGAAGCTCAGCGAGGTTAGGTGGCTTGCCCTCAACAAAGGTGCTATCTTGCTAAGGCTCCATCTCTCACTACCTGGGCATTGTCTGGGCCTGAGTCAGCCTGGGCAGGTGTCACCTAGACCCGGCTCAAGTTGGCTGGGGCAGGATGAGTAGATGACAGGTTGCAGTAGGCATCACTCCTGGATTGTTCTAGAAGAATTGTATTCCTTGTGCCCTCTCCAGGCCTCATTTTCCCCACCTTTGTATCCTCTGACCTCTAATGTCCTTGAGTCTGTGATCTGAGCCATTCTCCCATTCCAGATGCTTGAGGCTGAGTGAAAGGTTAGGTCTGCAAGAGCAAAGAATGACTTGATAGAGGAGAGAAGGGCTGCCAGGGTGGAGGGGGATGGCATAGGCAAGAGCAAATGAGGAAAATACCCAGGTGGCAACATAGCCTTCCAGAGGTGAGGCCCTGTGCTCAGAGGGTTTTGGGGGAGAAGGGCCAGACTTCCTCCCAGCCCTACCCTCAACAAACCCCAGGCAGCCTTACCACCCCTGTCCCCCCAAAAAGGCTGGTATAATGTCAAATCAACCAGGGCAGCAAAGAAAACAATGATAGGAGAAGAGGGGCCAGCGTTCAGCCACATCACTCCTCTCTCTGGACCTCAGTTTCCCCTTTGTGAAGAGAGGGAGCTGGCCCTTCAGTCATTTGGGGGATATTCAGGCCAGGCTGGCTCTGAATCTGGAGAAGTCAAGGGGTCCCTCCGTTCCCTGCCCCAGGTCTGTGATTGGTGTTGTCTCCTGCCTTCCCCTCCCCTCTCCTGCCTTCCCCTCCCCTCTCCTCCTCTCCCCTCCCCTCCCACTCTTTCACAGCGCCCAGCGTGCTGTGCAGTTATTAGTTTAGGTTCATTTAGAATCGGCTTAGCCACCCCACACCCCTGGAACCTGGAAGCTTAAAGCACAAGATGTCTGGCAAATGGAAATTCAATTGCTTTAATATAGAGACTATTTTGCTGCAGTCGAACTGGAGCCTCTTATTAAGAATCTGATGGAATTTCTAAACAGGGAGAGAGGCCCCAAGGAGGGGGCATCGCCCATCACACACCAACATTGCTCTTGACATATTTATGGCTCCAATAAAATCTCCCATCTGGTATATTTTAAAATAAAATTGAAAATTTATCACTTTCCCTGAGTCGGTTTGTCGTTCTCCCCAGGAGGAGATAGCCAGCCCGAGATTACCGGCAGCGGTGGCGGCAGCTGCAGCAGCTGGTGCAGGCGGGCAGAGGGGTTACCGGGCTCTGATTTAAATTTCAATACCTTCCCCATTACAGCTGTCTGGGCTGGGAAAATTACTAGGGGGAAGCAGGCCATGTGCTTCTCCTGTTTCTCTGGACACCAGCTCGGCTCTCCCCACCAGGGCCCACAGGCTTGGTTTGTTCTATCCCCTGGTTTGGAAGGTCTGGATAAACCACAACCTGGGAGACATAGGAGAAACCCCGGTTTTCCGGGATGGTGGTTCTCTAGGCCTGGGAATCCGCATTATCCTTATTCACTCCTCTGGAGCCCAGTGGACATCTTTGGAAACTGCCTGATGGTTCAAGAGGGCCTCTCTGTTTATTAGGGTTCAGAGATCAAGATCAGGGCTTAGACTCAGGTGGGGATCCAGGTTCAGTTTATCACCAGCATTAAGGGTTGTCTAAAACTAAGATCAGAACCTAAACTCGTGTCAGGATCAAGGCTTGGTGGATAAGCAAGTTCAGGGCTCTGGGATCAAGGTTCAGTCTATTAACAAAGACAAGGCTCAGACTTCCTCTTTAGAGAAGTCAATTCATATCTCTGGGCTTTAATTTCTTTTTCAGTCAAATGGAGAGATAAGAATTGCGCTACCTTCTTCCAAAGGCTATTTAGCAAAACAATTAAAACAATATCTTTCATTTCTATAGCATTTCATAGTCTATGAAAATGCCTGCACATACTTCATATCTTTTGGTCCTTATAATAATCCCTATTTTGAAGATAAGAATACAGGTTGAGAGATGTTAAGAAGCTTATCCGAGGTCCCACAGCTGGTAAAACACAGGCAGGAAGTAGGGATTGGGCCTAGCTCTTCCTGACTCCAGCTGGTTTCTAGAATACAGAAACACAAAGAAGCAGTGACAAGACTGCACTTGTCTACCCAGTACTCATTTCCCCTTTTTTCTCTGGTAACAGAATGCTTATTCTATTCTTGGGGACAATGTGTCCACCTAAAATACTACATGTCCCAGCTTCCCTTGCAGCCAGAAGTGGCCAATGAGATATGAGAATTGTTGAGTGGGACTCCTGGGAAAGTTCTGTAATAGGGAGATGGATTAAAAGTATGCAGATTCCTCCCTTGTCTCCTCCTTGCTTCCTGCCTGGAATGCAGACACAATGGAGCCCAGCAGCCATATTAGACCATGAGGTGACACTGAAGACAGACAGCAGTGCTGAGGACAAAGCTGAAAAAGAGAAGGAGCCTGGGACACTGATGACATGGTGGAGCCAACACACCAGCCCTGGGCTGCCAGCCTCCAGATGTGCAAGAGTAAATGACACAGCTGAAACCGTGCACCTCAGATTGGGACTTGAATCCACGTTCCAGGACTCAAACCCAGCCAAAACCCACAGTCTTCCAACTGAGATCTCACACCTGGTTTCAGGACTTAATGAAGCTCAGGTTCTTGACGTCTCATTGCAGAAAGAATTCAGTGAGAGACAAAGTGATAGGTAAGAAGTGGATTTATTTAGAGAGAAACACACTCCACAGACAGAGTGTGGGCCATCTCAGAAGGTGAGAAAGGCACCAGGGTATGGGGTTGTCAGTTTTTATAGGGGTGGGTAATTTCATAGGCTAATGAGTGGGAGGAGTATTCCAGCTATTTCAGGAAGGGGCGGGATGTCCAGGAATTGGGCCACTGCCCACTTTTTGATCCTTATGGTCAGTCTTGGAACTGTCATGGTGTTTGTGGGTGTGTCATTTAGCCTGCTGATGTGTTACAGTGAGCGTATACTGAGGCTCAAGGTCTAGTGGAAGTTTTTTGTTTTGTTTTCTTATAAATTTATTTATTTATTTTATTTTTGGCTGCGTTGGGTCTTTGTTGCTGCGTGCAGGCTTTCTCTAGTTGTAGCGAGCGGGGGCTACTCTTTGTTGCGGTGCGTGGGCTTCTCATCGTGGTGGCTTCTCTTGTTGCGGAGCATGGGCTCTAGGGTGCGGGCTTCAGTAGTTGTGGCACACGGACTCAGTAGTTGTGGTGCACAGGCTTAGTTGCTCCGTGGCATGTGGGATCTTCCCAGAGCAGGGCTTGAACCAGTGTCCCCTGCATTGGCAGGCAGATTCTTAACCACTGTGCCACCAGGGAAGTCCTGGTCTAGTGGAAGTTGACTTGTCCGCCATCTTGGACCCATTTGGTTCTAATCAGTTTATGCCATGTCCTCTGGCTCTATCACTCTTTCAAAGGTTGTGCCCTGCCCCCTTCCCTCCTGTTTCACAACTATAGATAATTTGTTTAGGCCATTATGCTCGGGTCTCTGTTACCGGCAGGCAAATGTAATTTCTGATTCAAAGTTGTTACCCTGAAAAAGAGTATGGCCAAGTAAGCTTGAGAAACACCAAGTTAAACAGAGTCTTTCTGGTATGACTTCCAGAGCCTTTAAGTGCTAACCAGTTGGCTTTTCATGGATCCCTTTTTTTTTTTTTTTTGCGGTACGCGGGCCTCTCACTGTTGTGGCCTCTCCCGTTGTGGAGCACAGGCTCCAGACGCGCAGGCTCAGCGGCCATGGCTCACGGGAGCAGCCACTCCGCGGCATGTGGGATCTTCCCGGACCGGGGCACGAACCCGCGTCCCCTGCATCGGCAGGCAGACGCTCAACCACTGCGCCACCAGGGAAGCCCCCTTTTTTTTTGTGGCACACTGTGTGTGTGTGTGTGTGTGTGTGTGTGACCGTGTGTCTGGGTGCTGGGAGAATATTCCTGATGTCTGACAGGGACTGGAAAGTACTTTGCCCAGTGCTCTCATTATTAAAACAAAGGAAGCCACTGGCCCCTTCTGACATTTTCTTGAGCTTCAGCTAGCATTCTGATTTTGTCTCCTGAGTGTTTAAGGAATGTAGGGCCAAGCAAAGAGGGCTAATTTAGGGACAAAGCTGGAAGGACTGTCTGGATCAAGAGGGTCTCCTTGTGGCATCTGGAGCCTTCTTGGACTGGGGCTTGCTTCACAGGTGTGTGGGCCGTTACGGGGGAAAGAGGACCCTGGGCACCCTTCATATCATACGTAGGGCACTAGCAGCCTGTCCCTCTCCCCACCCCAAGGCAAAGGGGGACATAGAGGGCATAGAGAGTGAGAGGGACTCATCCTGGTCACGGAAAGAGTGACTGGTGCCCCCTCCCCAACCTGCCCCTAGCCCTTCAGTTTTCCAGAAAGCTCTGGCTGAGTCATGTACTTTGCTGCAGTGGCTGTCTCTCACTCCTCTGTGAGGGTCCCATTGCAGGCTGCAAGATCTTGACACGCCCTTTCAATGCCATTTTAAGAGACTCATAACACAGTAACAGTAATGGAGGCACCTGCTCCCTGGCTTGGTGATTACCGCACTCCCTTTTGGAGAATTGTTTACTGCTTTGCAAAGGGTGAAGTCTCCCCCTACGTTTTAAATGTGTCCTCCTTGGAGAGCATGGCCATAGCAGGGGCAGTTAATCACCAGCCTGGACCAAGGAGAGAAAGGCATGGAGCCCCACTGTGGCAGCCCAGATGGAGGAGAGGGGTAGAGGGAATGTGGAATCCAGAATCCCAGACTGAGGATGCCTGAGGACTCGAGGTCCCCCTTCCCCTGTTCTGCTGTGGCCAAGTGCAGTCCATTCCCCAGACCTCAGTCTCTCTGTCGGTGCAATGGGGCATTAGATCAGGCCTCTGAGAACTTGTCCAGGCCTAGAATTCTAAAGTTCTGCTTTTCTAAGGAGATTGTAGGGAATTGAGGACAGAAGAGAAAGACAACTAGCTTCCTCTCTTGCCAGCAAACTCCTGGAGAGCAGGAATCATGCCTATTTCCTCTCTTTAGCCCAAAACCTGACTCTGGCATGGTGGGATGGAAGAACCCATCCTGGCCAGAGGGGGAAGCATGGCCACGTTCTAGGGGAGGGTGGAGTGGATGGGAAGGGAGTGGTGTGTGGAAAAAACGGAAGCCTGAGGCTCCGTCTGAAGAAAATCCAATATCAAAACTTTAACAAGAGCCCCATAAACCAAGAAATGAATCTTGGACTCAGGAGGTGAAGGGTCATTTAAATGGCAAATTCCCCTTGTGCCTGCAAGGGCTTGTTTATAGAATAAGGAGATGAGAGCGCAGGTGGTCCCACACAGAAAACTGGAAGCTTTTCTTTTTAAACTCCCCGAAGATTCATCTGCAATGCAGATGAAGCATCTTAGAAACAAGAATGAAAACAGGGTTTGATTTTCACAAAGGCCAATTCAGAGGCGTACTTCCTGTCCAGCCCAGGGCACCAGCATCTGTGTGTGAGATAACTGTCCCCAGCTGGATGGGAGACTGCCCAGGTCCTGCCAAGGTCAGGTAGGTCTACACACGTGCCTACATGTAAACTCATACTGCACACGCTTATACACACACATAGACTCTCTCATTTACTCAGATCTACAGCAGAGTCATTTTGGATTCGTAAGTTCTAGTCTGTGCCCAGCTCTGGATCAAGAAAATTCATTTACTCTGCAGTTATTGAGTACGCAGTAAGAGCCAGGAGTTAGGGATACCATGACGAATAAGATGCAGCCCCTCAAGGAACTCACAAGCCAGGCAGAGAGATAGATAAAGAGACAAACACCTTAGAGAACAGAGCACTATGGGAGCATAGCGGATGGGCCTCTAGTACAGGCTTGGGAGGTCAGGGAGGGCTTCCTGAAAGAGATGACATCTTTAAGCTGCACTGTTTAATATGATAGCCACTGGCCACATGTGGCTATTTATATTTAATTAGTTTAAGGTAAATAAAATTTAAAAATGGTTCCTCTGTAGCACTGATCACATTTCAAGTGGCTACCATATTGGACAGGGCAGAGATAGGATATTTCCATCATCACAGAAAGTTCTATTGGACAGCACTGTGAGGAGGAACAGATCTTCCCCAGGCTAGGGCCATGGAGAGGTTTTCCAGTTCCAGGGAGCAGCTTGTATAAAGGCCTGGAAGCAAAATGCATCAGGTCCAGGGGTGTGAGGAGGAGGGAGAATGGTGATGGTTGAAGCTGGAGAGGAGGGAAGGACCTAAACGGCAGCTGAAGCCTGCACGTGCTGGTAAGGAGCTGGGATTTTGTCCTGAATGTTTGGGAAGCCTTGGATGCGTTTTCAGTGGGGAGTAGCAAGGTCAGCTTTTCATGTTAGAAGAGCTTGCTTGGGAAATGGACTGGAAGGGAGCAAGCCTGGAGGCCAGAAACCCGTGGGGAGAGAGCAGGTGCCAGCATCCAGGTGAGAGCCCAGGTAGAGAGGAGGCGCTGGCCTGGGAGCTAAGTTGAGAGGACCTGGAGTTGGATTGGCTGTGGGCCCCAGGGAGACGGGCTCTGGCTTGAATGGCAGGGGAGCTGGGCTGCCCTTTGTCGGGAAGAGGGAGAATCTGGGAGAGGAGTTCAGTTTGGGCTGTGCTAAGTGTAAGGGGAAGTGGAGACCTCACACCTGGCAGGTAGGTGAGGGCACCTGGTCCGCTGGAGAAAGTTAGAGCTGGAAATACTGAGGGGGTGGTCGTCAGCAAATAGACATGGATGCAGGTCCTGCAAGGGGCTGAGGTCCCAGGAGGTCCCAGAAGACAATGTTGGAGCCTTGGGAAACACAGGTGAGTTAGTGGCCAAGAGAGGAGAAGGAACCGGAGTGCCAGAGAAGAGTGAGGGAGACCAGATGTCCCTTTGGAGGTGCACGTGTGGTTGTGGCTCCATCCCCTGGTGTGTGGGAGCTGCAGCTGCCCGTCTAGGCAGGGTTTCTGGAGGAGACAGGGCAGTAGCTGGGTGCCAAGGAGACTGGGCTTAGAGAGGAAGGCAACTCATGACAGCAGTGACAGAAAGGCAGTGGGGCAGCTTGTATTTTCTGCAGATGGTCACAACAATCTCCCCTACCCCACAGGCTCTTCTAAAGTGTGACCTTGCCACCTGCTCCTGGAGCCATGGGTCTGTGTCCCTCCTCTTAAACCTGGGCAAGCTTGTGACTGCTTTGACCAATAGAGTACAGCAGAAGTGACACTCTGGGACTTCTGAGGTTGGGTTATAAAATGCAATGCAGCTTCCACCGTGTCTGCTGGGATATTCACTCTTAGAGCTCTGAGCTATCGTGTCAGAAGGCTTACTAGGTCTGAGGCCACCATGCTATGAGGAAGCCCAGGCCATGTGAATGGGCCCTATGTGGGTGTCCTGGTCAACAGCCCCAGCCTAGCTCCCAGCCCCATCAGCATCTATTGCCAGACATGTGAGTGGATGGACCTCAGGATGATTCCAGACCCCAGACTTTGTCACCCCCAGACACTAAGGCCCCAGACATCATGGAGCCAGACACAAGCTGTCCCTTCTGTACCCTGTCTGAATGTCTGAATCCATGAGCATAATAAAATGGTCAGTGTTTTATACCACTGCCTCTTGGGGTGGTTTGTTATGCAATAATATTAGTAACAGGAACAGACAAGAAGCAAACAGGCCAGGCGGTGGGTGTGCGGCAGGGACACGGGGAGATGATTGGACTGGATGGTGGGCTGGGGCCTCAAATGCTGGGGGAGGGGTGAGCTTTACCCTGCAGGCAGGTTAAGGAGAGGAGGCTGGGTAGGCTGAGCAGAGGCTGATGCTATGGAAGCTGGAGTCTGGAGACCAGACATGAATGTCAGAGACAGTTCTGGCCTGGGAGGTTACCCCAAGGGTGGCATCAGAGAGGTCCTGGTGGGAGCAACAGCAAGAGGTGGGGAGGGCTTTGGAGTTCTACAGTTTTGTGTTTAGCTCCCAGTGCTCTCACTAACCAGCGCTTTCTGAAGCCTCAGTTTACTGATCTGGAAAATGGGAGTATAAATTCCTCCCTGACATAGAGCAAATGCAACGTAAATGTGACTTCCCTTCCTTTTATCAATTTTTACCCATTTGTTTCTTATTATCTTAACAAGGGATGCTCACATGTGTATAGACTAAACTGTTGATAAACACATTTAAGGGCAAGGTTATTTGCCGTATTTTATAAACACAAAATGAGGCCCAGAGTGTCTGAGAATGTCCCAAAGCCTCAGAGGCCTGTGGCCTTCAGCTTGTACTTTTTCTGCAACTGTTCCTCCCCTGGATAGAAGGAGGGAGGAGGAGAGGGCAGGCTGGTGCCCCAGCAGGTCCCAGAGGGCCTGGGCAAGGCTGCCAGCGCTGAATTAAATATTCCTCCCCAGCCCTGCTCCAGCCCCAGCCTCGGCAACTGCTTGAGCTCTGGAGTCTCAGACAAATTGTAGCCCCAAGAGTGAAAGCAACTGTGGGGAGCTTACAAATGTGTCAGGCCCAGCTCTCCCCACCCCTGCTTCCACTCCGAAAGCCTGCCTCTAGGTGCACTGGGGTCAAAGCAGCCTCTAAGGAACTTCTACCAGGGCCTCCACACACACCCAGGCCTCCTGGGGTCCTTGCTGCCTGGGCAACCCTTACCCCCAAGCCCTGAGAGTCCTGGATGTGCCACCTGGACCCCAGCTCCTCTCCTCCTGCCACCCTCCTAGGCATCTGGTTCCTTCTCAGAATGCCTTGCTGTTGCCCCTAGCAACAGAGCTCCTGGCCCCAACCTGGTCCTCCTTCCTCCTCCCTCCCCTCTTTTCCTCCTCCCCCTTCTGCTTCCTCATTCCCATGCTTCCTCCCTCCCCCAACCTGTGGAGACAGTGCCAAGGGCTGGGAGACTCCCCTCAACCCCCCCGGCCAGCTGGGTGACGAAGCCAAGCTCCCTAGTCTTTCTGGGTTGCTAACTGACTGAAGATCACAGTCGGTACTCTCTGCCGACCTGAGGGACTCGGTACTGCAACTCTAGGACCCAGGGAATGTCCTGGGAAGACTCTCAAGCAGGGCTCTCAGGGTACCCCAGGCACAGGGCTAACAATTATAGAGAAGAGAGTAGACTTAGGAGCCAAAGGGAATTTCTCCCCCTCAGAGCTGTTTGAGGTGGTGAGCTTCCCAGAGTTGGAGGCATGCAAGAAGAGACCTATCCCAAGATGATGTTGCTGGTGCTGGTATGGTGCAGAGCAGTGAGGGTCCTGCAGCCCTGACTTGGGCAGGCTTGAGAAGGAAGTCAGTGAGGACTCGGCCCATGTCTCCTCTCACTGTCCTTTTTATCCTCATCTCCTTTCCCCCAACCCCTGAATTCCCAGAACCCTTTAGCAACATGCCCAGTCCCCCGCACTGCCCTCCCAGAGGCTCCATCTTTCTCAGCTAGGCCCTAGGGAGGGAGGACAGTACTAATGTGGGGTCCTCATCCACCTAGTACTCAGCACAGGTGTTTCAGAGTGAACACACACAGGGGCCCAAGGGAGCTGGGCAGTGTGCACCCAGCCACCCCACCCTCACAGCCCCTAAATGCCCAGCCTCCCTCCCAGACTCCTCAGCTCACACTCATGGCCAACCCTAGGCCTGGTCCCCTCATCACCTCCCCAGTGCCCTGCTGCGGCCCATTTAAACTGTGCGCCAGACACGACAAATTTGCCACCTACTCGGCCTGTTCTTACTCTTCCCTCCCTGCCTGGAGATGCTCTTCTCTGCCTTTTCACTCCACTTCTGCTCAGAGGTCACCTCCTCCAGGAAGCCTGCCCTGATAGCCCAGACTGTACTCTGCTAGGCTCCCCAGCCCCGTGCTTGCCCGTCTTACAGCTCTTTACCCCACTGAGTGGTCACCATCTTCTTGCACATCTTTCTCCTGAGTGCTCCTACCTCTCTCTGGGCCTCAGTTTCCTTCATCTGTAATGTGAGAGGAACAGGCCAGTGGTCTTTGAGGATCCTTTTGGCTGGTGAGGGTGAGTAAGTAAGTCTGGGCTGTTAGAACAAGAAAGGGGAAATCTGGGTCATCTTTGCCCTCCTCTCCCTCCACTGCATCCACTCTGAGTGTCAGGCCCTGGGTGTGAGGCCCAAGCATTCTCTGTGTGGCCCTGGGTCAGTCCTGACCTTTTCTGGGACCTCAGTTCCTCATCTGCTAAATGGGGAGAAAAATCGCTGAGACCTGTCTCTTCAGGCTGCCGCGAGGCCTGGGATGCAGCTACCACACCAGACTTCTCCGTCAGCATCAGCCAGAACCCAGGTTGCCAAAGGGAACAGCTCCAGCTCGGCCGCCTCCCCCTTCTGGACGGTCCAGCCCTTGGGCTCAGGGGTCCCTGGGGCTCTGCTGCCCTCCAGTGGCCAGAGGCCCCTGGGCACTTAGAACCAGTGAGTTTCTGGCTAATACAATTGGTGTCCGACTCAACCTGAGACAGAGGGAGACAAATGCTAAGGCCCAGAAGGTGGAAGGGACTTGTTGGGGGTCACACAGCAAGTCAGGGGCAGTGTCTAGACCAGAACCTGGGCCTCCTGGCTCCCAGCACTTCCATGCCCAGGGTGGGGCTTGTCCTCTTGTGTCAGACTGACAAGAAGGAGCTGCTACCTCACCTGCCCAACCTGCCTCACCTGGGGACCCCCATGTGTGGTGGGCCCTGCCCTGCCGGCCCCTCTGAGAAGGGTTCCTCGTCCCTACCCAGGGGTCATCCCTGACTGGGGCGGGGGGGCCTGTAAGAGGGGCTGGGTGGGGTGCTTTAACTCCCTCCCTCTTGATTAATCAAATACTTAAAATAATGACCTCAGTCATGATTGATGGACAGAGCATAGCTTATTACCCTGGAGAGTAAAATGACTGTTTCTGTTTAAAAAGGCTGCAAATGAGTTAATTATTTCCTTTGCTCACCTCTCTAACCTCGTTACACTTCTAAATGAATAGCAATATTGATCTTGGAACTGATTTTTGTGTTACACCGCCCGAGCGGGTTTAATTAGGGTTTGAAAATGCTGCAGTGCCTCCTCCTTCTGACTGAGGAAATTAGCCTTGGGTTTTACTTACATTTCACAGCCATGTCCTCACAGACAGAAGGGCTAGAACACGGCGCGGTGATGCCTGATGCCCACCAACTCCTGCCCTGCTCTGGCTCCCAGCTCCCTGCCCACCCAGAGCAGCACTAATCATCCCTTGCCTCTCACCTCTCAGGAAGATGTGGCAGGAAGCTCACTGGGGGCAGCTAGTTTAGCCTCTTCTGGTCACAGTGGGGATTTGGAGGTTCAGACATGAGAGGGAAGAGCCCAGCATTGCTTGGTGAGGTGGGGGCACGTCTGGGACCAGAAACTGTCATGGGTTCCTAGCTCTAGACCTTGACGGCTCCCTGGCTAAATAAATATTTCTTCTCCAGATCCCTAAGGAGCCACCTGGTCCTCTACCCCCACTTGCAGCTCCCTCCTGCCTTTCCTCTCCTAGGGCCACGTGCAGCAAAGGCTGCCAGACTGACTGAAGGTGGGAAACAGTAGGAGGAGCC
This sequence comes from Grampus griseus, assembly GCF_964374135.1. Taxonomy (NCBI): domain Eukaryota; kingdom Metazoa; phylum Chordata; class Mammalia; order Artiodactyla; family Delphinidae; genus Grampus; species Grampus griseus. The sequence continues at coordinate 117,874,037 of NC_139018.1, read as the reverse complement.
GGGGCAGGAGATCAGGAGCCTTAACCTGGTGGGTTACGCTGTGTTACTGCAGGCAAGACAGCCCGGGGGCTTGTGGGATAAAGGCAGCACCGCATTCAAGCCATGGGGACGCTAGGAGCCCAGCATTCATACCTGATCTGCCCAGAGAAATCCAGGAGCCCTGTCACACGCCCAGCCTCATCAAACAAGGAAAGGAAGGTGGATTTGAGAATGAGAGACTCCTGGCTGAATCTGACCCCAGTCGCATACTGAGTCCTAACCCGGCTCACACACGGAGACCCGAGCCTGGAGACAGACTGTGCCCCGACCCTGATCACATGTACAGCCACCACCTTTGTCACACCCTGAGCCCCATCCTCCTCACCTATTCAGCCCCAACCCTGGAGCCTGGGCCCTGGTCACAAACCAAGCCTCGACCCTCCTTACACACGGAGCCAGTCCTAGTCACGCCCTAAGCCCCAAATCGGGTCACACTGATCCCAACCCTGAACACGTACTGAGCTCCCACCCTGGAGCCCCAACCCTGGTAACAAATAGAGCCCCACCCTCCCCAAACATGGTGCCCCGACCCTCCTACACATGGAGCCCTGACCCTGGTTAGACACTGAGCCTCGATCCTCCTCACAAACGGAGCCCTGACACTCCTCACACAAAGCCTCCACCCCAGTCACACACTGAGCCCTGCCCCTGGTTGGTCTGCGGGAACAGGTTTGACTGGCCTCTTCTTGTTCCAGCTCCGCTTTCTGTCCCCTGGGCTGCGGGTGAAGGAGAGGGAGCTCAGTACACCAAAAATGTCAGTCCTCTGGTCAAAGGCAAGGTAAACTAGGTCCGTTGTGCAGGCCCAGGAGATCTCAGCTTTGCTGTGTCCGTGGCTCGTGTGTGAATACTGGAAGTTTTGGTGGCACAGCTGAAGAAGCTGAAAGACCCAAGGTCACCTTCAAGGAGCCAGTGGCAGCATTCTTGCAGTAACACTGTGCTATCAGGAGCCTCAGGGGCCTGTGAAACTCTCCAGTTGCTGGGTCCTGTGGGCAGAGCGGCCTTTGAAGGGAGCTTTCTGTTGTCCTCACTGTGCTGCCATTTCCTGTCTCACTGTGTCCTGTGACCCACTCAGTTCAACTTGGTCCACTTCTCATAGATGGAACATTATGTTCCCTTGGTCCAATGTGGTGGCTGAGTTCTCGGCTCTACAGCCGGACTGCCTGGAATGCAAATCCAGGGGCTGCCCATCCCAGCTGTGTGGTTACGGGCAAGTTACCTCACCTCTCTGGGCCTCAGTTGCCTCATCTGTAAAATGGAGGTGATAATAGCACTTACCCCATAGGGTAAGGATTCTAAGGATTAACATGAATTAATTTCTGTTAAGTGCTTGGTGCCTGGCCTGTGGTAAGTGCTGTATTTGGTTGGGTGTTGTGCTCATTTTGCCTGTTGGTGCACACTTGGCTGACACTGACGAGATCACAACACTCGAGGGAGGTCTGTATCCAGGCCCTGAGGGACCAGTACAGTTCAATGGCAATTAATTGATGTTTACTCTCTGCTGGGCACTGGTGACTCAGGGAGTAAAATACCACAATCCTGCTCTCAGGGGACTTCACTGTCTGTGCAGAGACCATCCTGACACATGTATGTGGGCTATGTTGGGGGAAAGAGGACCAGATGAGCTCATTGCGGGGGTTGGTGGATGTTCATAACAAATACCGTTTATTGAGCACCTACTGTGTACCAGGACCTGCTTTGGGACTTTATAGACACTGTCTCATTTCAGCCTCACAAGAGGATGTTATGTAACAATATAACAATTATCCTCGCCATCTATAGATAACTCTGAGGCTCTGAAAGGGTGGGACTGCAGAAGCCTGAGGGTTTTCTGTGCTAGGGAAAGGTGTGAGCAGAGGTGTGACTGAGTTCCAGGGACCCAGAGACCAAGGGTGCTGCCTGGATGAGCAGCCCGAGAGAGGCGTGGGCATAAGCGAGGGCCGTAAAGGCCAGGCTGAGGAACTCTGTTCAATGAACATTCTGGATTTGAACTGAGCAGAGCTCCAGCATAGGAGAGCAGCAGGAGGACCACCCCCAAACCCAACACCCAGCTCTGAACACCATACTTTCCAGAGAGCTCTGTGGTGGATGTATGCCCAGGTGTGTACATGCACAGGTGTGCTGGTTTGGGGTCAGGGGTCACATTCCCAGATCCCAACCCCATAGACCCAGGCAGGGTAGGGCTCAGGACAGAGCACATGGCTGGCCTGGCTGGGAAGTGCAACCCCAGCTCCTTGGGGGTGAGCAGGGCCAGCAGAGGGGGTGGAAGGGAGGTGCTGCTACAATGGTGGTGACAGCTTCCTGGGTAAGGAGACCTGCAGGCTGGGCTGTGGGTAGGCCTAGAGGCCTAGCAGGGCAGCGGCCTGTGGGGTTAGGGGCCTCCCACTCAGCTCTCCACCGTGGCCCCGAGAAGCCTCCTCCCGCACTGTGGACCCTGCCAACTTCCACCTCAGACTGGGAGGAGAGGCTGGAGGCCACCAGGCAGACACTGGGAGTGTGGGGCGCCTGTACCTCCTTGTCCCTCCTAGCCGGGACTCACACCCCCCCACACACACCCAGGGCGCAGTTAGTTGCTCTTGTCTCTAATTGATTCCTCTGGTACTCGCAGGACAATTAGAATTTAAAATGCCTTTTACAAAGGTCACAAAAACATGATCAAAGTGGAATCTATTAGAGGGGCTGGGGTGGCCCCTCCTTCTCGGCCTCCTAGAGCTGGGGGGGTGTGGAGGCCAGGCGCGTGCAAGGGGCCCTATTATCACCCCAAAGTCTTTCCCAAGACTTCTAGGCCCCTGCTCTGTGAAAGGGGGAGGGCAAGTCTAAACCCCACTGCCTCATTTCTGCTCCTCCCCCCGGCCCTGGTGTTGCTCTTACCAGAGCCTGTTGCCCCCAGCTGCGTGACCTTAAGTAAGCCACTCACCCCTCCGAATCTCAGTGGCTTCATCTGTGAAATGGAGCCAGTACATTTTGCTTCCTAAAGGTGGGAGGCGCCACATGAAGAACACCTGGCCTCTCTCCAGCTGTGGACTCTGCTTCTCTGATCCCATTTGTTTTTCTTCCTCTTCCAGGAAGCGGTCTCTGGGGGCTCATCCTCTGGCTCCTCCAGCCCGACTGTGGCCCCTGCCTGGTCGTGCTCCTCAGGCTGCCCAAGGGGTGAGGCAGCCTGTCTCACTGGAGTCCAAGGCAGGACTCTGCCCACTCCTTCCTTTGGCTCCTTCAGCAGGCCTCACAGGGCTGGGCACATGGGGAAAAGGGTCTACCTGACAGATGGAGAAGTTGGCTGAAAGAGAGTCCAGCTCCCTACCTACGTGGGGCTCACCCTCTGGCGGGGCAGACAGGAGGCCTGGGCAGCAGGGGTGACCAGCCAGCACCGGTGTCAGACCTGAGGAGGATTGCTGTGGGCCTCCACCTCCCATCCGTGCACCAGGCACGGAGCTGGAAGGTCTCCGATGGCCCTGCTAACTCAAGTTCTTGGTCTTGGGTCAACTGGGGATTGCTGGGGCTGGGGCCCCGGGCTGGAGGAGGCTGGATGGAGTGGACTTGACAGTATCGGAAAGCCGCTTCAGGCCAGCCCAGTGGTCTGTGCCAGCCTGGCCTGGCCTGGCCCAGCTACTGGACTTGGTGAGCGGGTGGGCAGCAAGAGTCCAGGAGGGGCTCGGCTTCCTCGAGGAAGGTCCTGAGCCGAGCCGACCAGCTCTAGGAGGAGAACCTGGTGGCAGCCGCAGCCCTAGCCCTACCTTATTCCTTTCACCCAAGCTGTGAGGGCCGCCCTTAGAAAGCAAGTGGCAGAGCACATCCTGCCAGACTGGCTCCATGTGGAAAGCAGAGATGAGGCATGGCTACTTCCCCTGGCCTGGGTCTCCTTCCGCTGAGAGGCAGCCCACCTGGCAGCTCCGTCAGACTTCAGAAAGGGAGTGATGTCCACTGAGCAGCTAGGATAAGGCAACCCTGGGCTGGAAACTTTTAGGTGTCTTACCTCACAGAATCCTCCCAGCAGTCCTATATATCACCACTTCACAAGTGAGAAAACAGGCTCAGAGAGGTCGAGCACCTTGCCCAAGGTCACACAGCAAGGAACTGACAGAGCTGGGATTTAAACTCGGGCTTGCCTGGCTCCAAAGTAGAAGGTCTGTATGGCCCAGCCCTGTGGCTGGTACTGGCTGTGAGGGATCTCATTAATTTGGGATTCAAACCAGCACTAGGGACACCACAGGACATCATGTGTCTCCGTGGGGTGGGCGGGGAACCCCGTAGGGAGTCTATGTGGACTCTGGGCGGAGATGAGCAAGGTATCAGTATTCCTGTTTTCCCTGTGGTGGCCCCCAAGGTCAGGAGGCATCATCATTCCTCATTCCAAAGCAGGCCCAGAGCCGCAGAGCACAGAGATAACGCAAGGGATCCAGCCCGATTACCAGAACTGGCAGAACGTCATTTGGATGCCAAAGGAGGCAGCTTTGGGACCCAGGCCTACGGTGTAGTCAACGAACGCCCTGCCCACTGACCTGGTGTGCACAGGAGCTGCCTCCTAGAGGAGGTCCCTATTAAAGTGAAGAAGCGTGTGGGGGGCACAAAGGAGCCCACTCAGTATCCTCAGAGCAGGTGGGGGAAGACTCCCCTGTATTCAGGGATGGGAACCTGGTAGAACCATCCATCTGTGCCCCTGTCTTGGGGACCCTCAGTCTTGCCTGCTAGCAGAAGGGACATGTCTAAGGGTGGAGTGGGAGGCTGGGGGTGCCCAGGGAGAGGATGGAGGGGCTGCTGTCACCTGGAACACGCTCGCTGGCAGGGTTTCTTGCTCTGACCCCGGGCTGCGCCAGGGCTGGGTGGGGCCGGGCATCCAGCCAGTGCCTGAAGCATAAGAAGGTCTCTCTGGGGCCGTAAGTTCCACGGGCCCAGGAAAGCAGGCCCACAAAGCTGTTGTGACAGCAGTGGTTAAATTAAGTGGCTGTCGCGGAGCCAGGCAGGGGCTGGTTTCCTGAAAGGGGATTTATGGCCTCCCTGCGTCATTTACTGCCCGATCAGCCTGGGACCCCCCACTATGTGCCTGCCTGACAGAGGCCCATTCTCAGAGCCCAGGAGCTCCTGCCACATGGGGGAGCCAGCTGGTACTGTCATGCCTGGGCCGCCAGCAATTGGGGGCCTCTAGGGTTAGGTTTCTGGGGCCGTACCACTGCCTGCCCCTGCCCCTCGGAAAAGGGGCCCAAAGGCCGTGAGAGGGCATGAGGTCACGTGAGGCCTGGCCCAGTCTCTGGCTCCCAGATGACACATCCACACTCCCTCCAGGATTCTGCTCAACCTGCTTGCTGTCTCTGAGACCCTGCTGGCTGGGGCCTAGCCCCTCGCCTTGCTCCTATCACCTGCCATGTTCCCTGACCTTTTCCCGGGCCGCTCCCCTCCAGGCCTTCCTTCTCTCCTGGAGTCTAGTCTGTGGTGACAGAGTAGGAGGCAGGGGGGCTGGCCATGCCTCGCCTCATTCTCACACACACCCACACCCACACCCACACACACACACACACGTATTGAGTAGCAACATAAACGTGCCAACATTTCAGGTCATTGTAGGGTAAGACACTGTGCTCGGAGCATTTCACCTGCCAAATCCCCTGACCTGGACATTGTCAGATGTTTACTGGGAATGTCAAATAAAGCATCAATGATAACAGTACAGAAACAATACATAAAACATGTAAGAACTGGAGTCCCCAAAAGCGTCCTCTGACCGACCTCTTCCCTAGAGTCGTCTGGCCTTAGACCCCCAGGGGCACAAAACATCTCAGCCAATGAGGGTCCAATAGGGCCGGCACTCCCCTCCTGGACCCCACCCTGGGTCCACAACAAGCCTGTGGACAAGCCAGAGAGCAGGACCCACCCTCTTCCCTGGTACTCATTCCTGGGACCCTCCTAAGTCACATTAGTGACATTGAAAAGGTGAATTGTGGATGGCCAAGGACCAAGTCCCAAATAATAAAATCACACCCAGCTCAAAGATGTCCTTGAGCAAAAGCATGTGGAGACTGGGACCTGCCGCCCATCTCAGGTGGGTCTGCTTGGGCCACACTTGCAGGGCAACCTCTGGGCCCCAGACAGCGCCTGGGACACAGCCGTCAGGAGCAGCCGGACCCCCACCCTCCCTGCTCTAAATGGGTTCCTGTGGTCTTGACTCTCTGAGGCCTTGAGGGGGCAGGTTCTCACCTGGATTCTCCCCTGAAGGTCACGGATGTCAGGAAGGCCAGGAGGGGCTCCCTCTCCTCAGCTTGGCCCCAGGACCCCAGGCTTAAGCTCCAGCCAGCCTTTCCAAATCTCCTCCCTCTGCTTCTCGTGTGCACGAGTTGGAGGATTGCGGGTGTCATTGGTACCCTGTACTTTCCCACCTGCTAGCCTTTGCTCAAGCTGTTACCTCCTCCTGGAGGAGCCTCCCCCTCCATCTCCACCTTTTCTGATCCTCTCCAGCCACCAAGGCCCAGGTCAGATGGGGCTGCATCTGAACACTGGAGAGGGTCTGGCCTTCATGCTGCTAGATTTGGGGATCCTAGGCTTTCCCTTCAGTTGAAAGAAGGCTGATCTGGGATGAGTATAGACAAAAGATCCGTTTGCCCTGTTGGATCCTCATTGACCTGATCTGTAAAATGGAGAGAACAGCCCTGCTCATTTCCCTGCCCCACCGTCCCCCAGACTCTGCCCCTGTCCACTGGGTCTCAGGCTTAGAAGAAAGGAGTCAGCATTGGAGGACGGGGCAGCCTGGAGCAGAGGGTGGAATTAGGAGGGGAGAGGCTGCTGCGTCAGGACCAGCTGGGGAGCAAACGGGAGGAGTTAGAGTGAAGCGGGGGGCTCTCTCTGCCTCAAGGCTCATGAATGGAGAGGGGTTTGTAGGCAAGGCAAGGAGATGCAAACTCTGTAGCTTGTGCCTGGAGGGCAGCCTGGGCTCTTCGTGCGTGTGTGTGTGTGTGTGTGTGTGTGTGTGTGTGTGCAGAGCACATGCTGCTGTTAAATGTGTGACGTGCAAATATGTGCATGTGTGTATGCCTCGTGTATTTCTGTGTATCTTTGTGAGCTTGTATGTGTGTCTATATCTATGTATGTGGTATGTTTGTGTGTCCTTGAGCAGGGTGGCCGCGGCCCTCTTGTTATTCTGCCGCATCCCTGGAGTCCCACCCTGAGCTTTCAGGGGTTCCATCCCCTTTCCTCCACCTGCTCCTTCAGGTTCTAAGGCTTTGTAAGGTTCGTCACCAGTTATTCATTCACTGGCACCTGGCCCTGGCCTGCTTTGCACCGCAAGAAAACAAACGAAGCCTTACACTGTGGGTGCCTGGCTGAGGGGTAGGGGGATCCAGGCCCTGACTTTGAGGGTCTCCCTGGTGGGAGGCCAGGAGATACTGCACACACACGTACACACATGTAGCACACGCATGAGCACGAAACAGTGAGATGATGGGGTGAGGGAGCCAGTGGGGGTCTTGGTCAGGGACAGATTCAGCCCTTGGGGAGCCCTTGGGGACCACAAGGCCAGAGCATGCTGGTAAGCCCCATTCAGATCAAGGGCTGGGCAGAGGTGGAGGTTCCTGGCCCCGGGCTGAGACAGGGGCAGAGCTGGGCAGATGCAGAGAGAAGGGAGATGGAGAAGGCTCCGAGGAGAGAGCCAGATGAACAGTGCGGGAAGGAGAGATGCTGGAAGGGGCAAGCGGCCCTGGGGCAGTGGAAAGGGGGAGGAGGGGCTGCTGCTATCCTGGCCAAGTTGGCTGAACTGGACATCAAAACTTAGAGTGTGTTCTGAGGAAGCTGGTCTCTCTCTCCCGCGGAGAGACAGATGTCCCTTTGATGGTGAGAAGAAAGGATGTTGTACAGAGAGGGTGGAGGAGGGGGGCAGGGGGAGACAGAGTCTCCTCCCTGTGGCCACGTCTCCTCCCTGTGGCCACCCAGGGAATGGGAGAGACCACACAGTGTCACGTCTTCCATCTCCAGTGCACTGTGACACCAGACCCACCGCTGGGGTCTCCTCTGCCAACAGAATGGGCAGATGTCCTGGGGTCAGGGTCTGGTCACCAGTTGACCACTGGCTACTTCCTGGCACCTGAAGCCCCGTGGCTGGCTCAGTGGGAGTGGGCCAGTCCTGCAATGGTGGAACAGCCGTGTCCCATGGGAGCTGGAGCAGAGCAGGCTCAATGCCCGCTGGCCACTTCACACCTCCCTGCAGCCACCTTGGTTAGGCATCTCACCTGTGCCAATGTGTGTGTGCACACATGTTTATCAGCCACGAGAGGTTCTGTGCTGTGTGCAGGGCTTGCCCCTCCAGCCCCAGCTGGCCCTCTCACTCCAGCAAGAGACAGAAACTCTCCCTTTACAGTCCCTGGACTTCTCTGAGTCCCACCTCTACTCCTGGCTCACAGTTTCCTGGCCTGGCATACTTTCTGCACCACCACTACGTCATAGGATGCCTTTGTAAGAATTTGCATAAGGCACCCCTTCCTCCAGATGCTTTCCTGCCATCTGTCAGAACGATGTCATGCTAAATGTACACATCTATGAGGGACTGGAGTTGTGAAGTGAGGACCTGGAACCCTCTACCTGCTCCCCTCTTGGTGGCCCCAATCCACCATGTTCCTGCGTGAGGCGCTCTCTGATCACTCCAGCCCTGGGGTTTCCATAGTGGGGAGCAGCTCTTGGTGAGAGCAGTGGTGGCCTTGGGCATCCCTTCTGAGAGCCAGACTCGGGGAGCTCTTCCTAAGAGAGGGCCAGCCTCCTCCACTCCACTGTCACAGCCCGGAGAGGGCACACTTCGGGGCTCCAACCCCATCTCCACCAGTGCCTGAGGGGCCCTGCGTCGCAGGCAGCAGCTGGGTCATGGCTGGGTCCAGGGCAGATTTCAGTCCAGGTGGGGAAAGCATCCCCCCTGCCAGCCATCTAGCTGAAGAAGGGGGCTTCGCTCATGGTTCCAGTTCCAGAACTAGCAGGAAATGTCTTAGAAAGGTCCCTGGTGTAGCTACTGGCTCTGAAAGCCACGGGGCCTCTATGGCCTTCTTATTCCACGTTCTTTGGAAAAGCCCCTTTTGTATGGAACACAAGCTCCCCCAGCCACACCACCCTACCAGCCTGTGGGTGTTCATGGATCATCACAAAGGGAATAACCTTTCTCTGCCCAGGCAGGACCACAAGCTCTGACAGTTTCTGGGGTGTCTCACCTGCACTTACACTCCTCTTACATTCTTCGCTCTACGCCACAGCCTATAACCACGCCCCCTGCGAAGGGGATGCCTCACCACATCCTTCTGCCCACACCCACTGTGGGAAGGCTCTTCCTGTGCCCAGGGCCTGGTCTTTACTTGTGCCAAGGTGCTGCTGGCTAGGTCTGTAGGGACCTACAGACCCCTTACCCCAGCTCTGCCCAGCTTTTGCACCTGCTCCTGGGACTCCAGCCTTTGTGCTGTCAGCCCCTCCAGCCTCTGCCCATAGCCTCTCCCCTCCATGTCCATAAGGCCGAGCCATTCCAAAGACACCTGGCTGCCTTCCCACTTCCTCCTAGATACAGATGCTTGCAGACTGCAGCGTCCACACCTGCTAACCAGACATGCATGGACCCCCTGGGACAGAAACGCAGCAGAGCCTCTGCTTTTCATGTCTGGGGAAGTTCACACCACCCACCACTTGGGCCCAGGCTCCATCAGCAACCCGATGGAAAAACCCAGCCAGCCCCAATGGACTTGGCTCTGACCCCTTGGGAAGGAAAATGGGAAATGAAACGGAGGTGGGGGAGATGTGGAAAAATAAATTTCCAAGCCCTGTATGTGACGGTGACATCCCAACAGCCGCTACTGACGTGGAGAAATAAAAGTTGCTGGCTTGTTTCCTCGCCTTCTCTTTCTGAATGATTTGATGTTTTATTCCCCCCCGTCAAACTCTCTATTCTCTGCTAATGGCAGAATAATAAAAAATTATCCCTCATAGCGCGTGAGTGAGAGGCCAAGACGGGAGTCCAGGAGAGGGAGGAAGGAGAGGAAGAAAAAGGTTATTATAAATGTGTCAGCCTTGTTTACGGCCCTTTATCAGCGAGGGAGAGACGGGGAGGGAGAGACACCATGAGCGCACACTTTAAAGCGGCCTGCCAGCTTGGTTGAGGAGTGTAAATAATTTTTATTTTCAGCTGCATTTAGAGATTTTAAAATATATGCCCGCCAGCCAGCCATTGCGGGGAGCCAGCCGTGCTGCTGCGGAGAAGAGGGGTGGGGGTGGCTTGCCTTTTGGCCCCTTTGATGGGCCCGTGCTTGACAATTATGGGTTTCAGAAGCAGTGTTCACTGATAAGGGCTTCCTTCCCAAGGAGCCAGGAGAGATAGTGAGGCCAGCCTCGGTGGCTGCCAAACTCCCCAGCTGGCTGGCTGGGGCCGATCTAACGGAGCAGGATTGGGGAAGGCCGCTCAGCCATCCGGTGTCCTTCCCAATAAGGCCGCCAAAGGCCCAGGCTGCGCTGGGTCAGCGCCCCACCCTCCCTGCGCCGCTGGATGCCACACCTGCATCACAGGCTTGAGACCGTGTAGCTTCAGCCCCTCAGGTTTCATTCATGCTGTCACTCACTAGTCAACATTTATTGAGCACCCACTCCATGCCAGGATCATAAGGGTTCAAGGGCAGGGGAATTTAAAGATTGTCTCACCTAACTGGTCCTCTGATCCCTCCTCCTTGATTGCCTGCCAAGAGCAGTCCTTCATGACCTCTTGTGCTAGCCCACTGCATTCTGGGCTTGAAATAGGCTGTCCTAAGGCTGTGTGATCCAGTGGTTAGGAACACACACTCCATAACTGAGTCATGGCAGACCCCTTGGGCAAATGACTCCCTAGGGCTGAGCCTCCATTTCTCCTTCTGTAAAATGGGGATAATACTGGTACTAACCTCATATGGTTGTGGAGAGGATGAGCATAAAGACGTTGCTGTCTGACACACAGGAAGCACATACTAAACAATGTCTCTCGTCATTGGCTGTGCATATTAAATCCCACCAGTAACCCCTAAATGTCCAGTGTGCTAGTACAGGGTCAAGGGGACGCTGCAAGGAGCTGAACTCTGTCTTCCAGAATCTCATGGGCCAGGCTGGACAGAGGACCTGTGTGTGTGAAAGGCTCATCAGCACAGGTTCTGGCAGAAGGGTCCCTGGAGGAGGAGTAGGATGGGTGGGGGAATAGGGAGGAGCCTGGCCTGGCAGGAGAGGAAGAGCCAGTCAGTGCCCCAATGGCCTGGTGCCCTCCCCCAGGCTGGGTCCCAAACCAGCTCAGAGAGGGGATTTGGCACAAATACCCCCATGAGAGTTGTGTCCCAGGTATGTGGCCAGCACATTACCGTCCCCTGTGTCTTGGGGCTTCTAATTTTGGTGCCCACTGAATTCTACTTCTGTCTGATGGAAATGGGAGACAGCTTCCGTGCCCTACGTGCCCCTCCAGACTCTTGGGCTGGGCAGGCTCACAGAAACAAAGGAGAACAGAACCAAATCCCCAGGTCTGTGACTGGTAATTACAGGAGAGCTAGCCTCTTGGGTCCTCCCAGTTAAGTTCCTTCTGGCTGGAAGGACAGGTCACATCAAGTCAAAGGCAGCTGAGTGCTTAGCCCTGAGTATGGATTTGAACAAGAGCACTGAGCTGGGCAGGAGCAGACCCAGGATTGTGCTAGGCCTGGCAGGGGGTCTGCAGGTTGAGAGCAAACCACAAAGCACGGGAGAGAGAGAAGGCAGAGGGACAGGGTGAAGAGGGAGCAGAAAGGGGCTCTGCACCTGCCTCCTACCTCTTGTCAACCCTTCGGTCAAACTTTCATGCCATAAACACACTACTGCCTGCTCTGAGCCTGGACCTCAAAGCACTAACAGCCCCAGAAGGAGATAAATGTGTAAACAGACAAGGACAAGCCAGCATACGAATTGGTGGTCTATGGTGGTCCAAAGGTGGGAAGGGGTAGGCATCAGCGAAGGAGGCACAGAGCAGGAGAGATTGAGTGGGCTTCAGAAGTAGACACAGGAGGGCTTCCCTGGTGGCGCAGTGGTTGAGAGTCCGCCTGCCGATGCAGGGGACACGGGCTCGTGCCCCGGTCCAGGAAAGTCCCACGTGCCGCGGAGCGGCTGGGCCCGTGAGCCATGGCCGCTGAGCCTGCGCGTCCGGAGCCTGTGCTCGGCGATGGGAGAGGCCACAACAGTGAGAGGCCCGCGTACCGCAAAAAAAAAAAAAAAAAAGAAGTAGACACAGGAGTTTTCCAAGCACACACTGCTTATAGAGGGTGCAGCATGACCAAAGGCCTGAAAGCACACAGCCACATGGATCACTGGGAAAAGTACTAGGTAATTATGAAGGCCTGGGTTATGTTTCCCAAAAGTGTCCTGAGGAACATTAGTCCTGGGAGATGTTGATCAATGTTACTTGAAACAAGAGTTCCCCTGGTGGGATATATTTGGGAAATGTTAGACTAAACAATGAAGAGCACAGGGTACAAGATCAATATACAAAAATCAATTGTATTTCTATCATAGCAGTGAAAAATGAAATTAAGAAAGCAATTGCATTTACAATAGCATCAAAAAGAATAATATACTTAGGAATAAATTTAACCAAGGAAGTACAAGATTTGTACACTGTAAACTACAAAATACTTCTGAAAGAAATTAAAGAAGACTGAAATTAAAGAAGACTGAAAGAAATTAAATTAAATGAAATTAAATTAAAGAAGACTGAAATTAAAGAAGACTGAAATTAAAGAAGACTGAAAGAAATTAAAGAAAGACATCCAATGTTCGTGGATTGGAAGGCTTAATATTGTTAAAGTTGCGATACTCCTTAAATCGATGTACAGATTCAGTGAAATCCATATCAAAATCTCAGATGGCTTTTTCTGCAGAAATTGACAAACCGATCCTAAAATGTATATGAACATGCATGGGACTGCTGGTGGGAATACAAAACGGTACAGCCACTTCAAAAGACAAGTTGGCAATTTCTTACAAAAGTAAACATACTCTTGCCATATGATCCATCACTTACGCTCCTTCGTATTTACCCAAAGGAGTTGAAAATTTATGTCCACACAAAAACTTGCACACTAATGTTCATAGCAGCTTTATTCGTAATTGCCCAAAGTTGTAATCAACCAAGATGTTATTCAGTAGGTAAATGGATAAACAAACCGTGGTACATCCAGATAATGGAATATTATCCAATGCTAAAAAGAAATGAGCTATCAAGCTATGAAAAGACATGCAGGAATCTCAACTGCATATTACTAAGTGAAAGAAGCCAATCTGTAAAAGCTACATACTGTATAATTCCAACTATATGACAGTTTGGAAAAGGCAAAACTACGGAGACAACAAAAAAAATTCAGTGAGTTTTAGTGGTTGGAGGGAGGGAAGGATAAGTAGGTGAAGCACAAAGCATTTTAGGGTAGTGAACTACTCTATATGGTACTGTAATGCTGGATACATGTCATTATACATTTATCTAAACCTATAGAATGTGAAACACCAAGAGCAAACCCTAATGTAAACTGTGGACTCCGACTGATAACGATGTGTCGATGTAGGTTCCTCAACCGTAACAAATGGACCTCTCTGGGGTGAGATGTTGATCACAAGGGAGGATGCGCATGTGTGAGGGCAGGGGTTATACGGGAAATTTCTATTTTGCTGTGAACGTAAAACTGCTCTAAAAAATTGTCTATTTAAAAATAAGTCTATTCTTAAAATGCAAGGGACCCAGAATAGCCAAAATAATCTTGAAAAAGAACAAAGTTGTCAGACTCATACTTGCCAATTTCAAAACTCACTACAAGCCTACAGTAATCAACACAATGTGGTACTGGCATAAGGATAGACATATAGATCAGTGGAATAGAAATGAGAGTTCAGGGCTTCCCTGGTGGCGCAGTGGTTGAGAGTCCGCCTGCCGATGCAGGGGACACGGGTTCGTGCCCCGATCCGGGAAGGTCCCACATGCTGCAGAGCGGCTGTGCCCGTGAGCCATGGCCACTGAGCCTGCGCGTCCGGAGCCTGTGCTCCACAACGGGAGAGGCCACAGCAGTGAGAGGCCGGCGTACAGAAAAAAAAAAAAAAAAAAAAAAGAAATGAGAGTTCAAAAACAAACCCGCACATTTATAGTCAATTGATTTTCAGCAAAGGAACCAAGACAATTCAATGGGGGAAATATTAGTCTTTTCAACAAATGATGCTGGGACATGACGCTGAATACCCACATGCAAGAGTGAAGCTGGACCCCTTCCTCACACCATACATAAAAATCCCTCAATACAGATTAAAGACCTAAATATAAGGCCTGAGATTGGGAAAGGCTGGGCTCTTGGGGCTAGAGGAGAGTTGGAGGAGAGATTGGATTACCACCTGGTCAGATCCTCTAAGTCTTCTACAATAATCATTATTATTTATTTTGCTCTAAAATTCAGAGGTTGGCAAGTGTCAGCAACAGATCTTGGGGTGAATCAGTAGAGACAGGAAGGGTCTCTAAAGGTTTTCCATCTCTCTTCCAATTTATCTGCTTTGAAAGTTGATGGGAGTAGATATTGGTACAGCCTTTTGGAGGACAGCTTTGCAGTTAATAATGCCCTCCCTGAAGAATGTGAGAGCCCTACCACCCTTTAGCATTTGCAGAAAATACAACTGTGATGGAGCAGAGAGAAGGAAGTACAAAGCTGTTCATCACAGAATTGTTCATAACAGTCTTTTTGGTAGACCAATTACAAAAATGGTCCCAGTTCCCCATACTTTCCTGTATCCCTTTCCAATGTCATTTTGCAGTCTTTCCAGCAAGAGATGGAGTTGATTTCTCCACTCCTTAAATCTGGACTGGCCTCTGACTAGATTTGGCCAGTGGAATATGGTGGAAGTGATCCTGTGCCAGTTGCAAGTGTTGGCCTCAAGAGCCCTTGTATGCTCCCACTTGCTCTCTTGGACACCTGCTACCAACACGAGGACAAGTCCAGGCCAGTTTGCTGCAGGATGAGAGACCACGTGGAAGAGAAGAGAATCATCTCGGGCGAGACCATTGTAGAGCAGCCAGCCCCCAGGTGATCCTCCAGCTGACTGCAGGTGCCTGAGTGGACCCCTAGGAATCAGCCTAGCCTGGCCCAGACCAGGGCTGCCCAGCTGACTTCCAGACTCATGAACATAATAAATGCTTGTTTTAAACAGCTAAGCTTTGGGGTTGTCAGGTAGCCATTACTTATGGTACTAAAAAACAGATACAGCCCCAAACTGGAGGCAATCTAGCTGCCCATTGACGCGAGGCTGGAGGAATAAACGGTGGTTCAGCCATACGGTGGAACACCCTGCGACCATTAACAAATGAGGTTGATCCATAAGTACTGACCTGGACGATGTGCATGATATATGGTGAGGGGAAAAAGCAAGTGACTGACTGACCACTATGTATGCCATGACCCCATTTTTGTTTTTGAAAAGTCTGTGTATTAAAATATATAGAATTTGCTACGAAAAAGTCAACAATGATACACAGCAAACTATTCATAAGGGTTTCCTCTTAGGGAGACAGGGAGGAGTTTTATATTTTTTGTTTTCTTTCTAGTATTTTTTTTTAAAAAGTGAAGATTATTTGGGAATAAAACGCCAAAGGTGGTATTTTCAATGGCTGAGTTTGTTGTTGAAACCGAGGCCCAGCTGTCCTTATATGGATTCTCCAGCTTTTCCTCTTCTGCCCTGGCCCAAGCCCAACCCCTCCTGCAGCAAACCCGCACCCCTGCATATCCCTCGATCACTTGGGCACTCACCACCCATCCCTCACCCCTGTAGGTACTTAGCTGCAGATACCAGAGCAGGAAGATCCTTTGGGGATCAAGCCCCACCTTCGTGGTACACATAGAGGGAAACTGAGGCACAGAGGTGACAGGGACATATTGGAGGCCTTCTTGAGAGGCTGCAGCTGAGCTGAGGCAAGACGCAGGTGTCCTGAGGGCCCGTCCGCCTCGAGGAGCCCAGAGCAATCCCCAGCCCAGACTGGACCTCTGCTGGGTCCCAGTTCCCTCAGAGGGTGACTCGAGGATCAGGGCCAAGCTTATTCCTTCTCAGGAGATGGAGGAGGGGCTGTGAAGGAGAGGAAAAGGGACAGAGCCAAAGGGAAGGATGGGTGGGGGTGGGCGTCCGTGCCAGCGCAGCCAGATAATAAGCAAGAATAATAGAGGAAAGAGAGCGAACTGTCACCCAGGCTCGGGTGCCATTAGCCACCAGAGAAGGAAAATATCGCATAATTAGGCCAGGCCTTTGTTTGCTTTTGTGGAGGGGGAGTATGAGGGGCCCCTGGTTGTTGGAGGGAACTGTGCCTCTGAGGATGGGCCTGTTTACCTGGGGCAGGGGAGAGGCAATGGTGTGAGGATTCAAGCCTGGTGCTCTGCGACCCTTGTCCCTGGGCCTGATGTGCCTCAGAGAGCATGGTTGGGAAGGGGGCCAGGGAGGGGATGGGACTTGTTCCACCTTGAAACAGAAATGTGGAGCTCAGAGACCTCCTTGCTAAACCGCTTTTGCTGCTGTTTGTTTATATTTCCCTCATAATTTCCCAAGTCACAGAAACACCCGGTTAATAACTGTAGAATTTCACACCCGCGGCTAGTACGGGCACGTTTTAAAGAGAAATAAGCAAGGCCTGAAATAAAAGTCGGCAGGAATACAAACCTGCGGCAACGAGGCCCCCTCCCCGCCTTCCCCATGCAACAACCAGCATGTACGTCACTCTCTCCACGTGTGCACACACTTTCACCCAGGCACGAGGATCCACAGGCCAGCCTTCCCCATTCCCTTCAGGACTACTTGAAGGGACTCTTATCACTGCTCCCTCCACTCTAATCTGAGTTGTGCCAGGTCCTTGTTTTTGCAGACCCAGGCTCTTCTTCTGACTCCCTTCCTCTGGGGGTGCCCACCTTCCATCTCCCCTAGCTGAAGAGGTTCTAACCACCAGCTCACCATTCATTCATTCAACATGTGTTTCTTGAGCACATACTTTGTGCCGGGCCTAGTGGAGAGAAAATACAGACATGGGTTCTTTCTTGTCTGGTGTAAGAAACAGATATTAGATAACTAAATGCATGAATAAACGTATAATAACAAGCTAGGATAAGTGCTCTAAAGGAAAAGGACAGTGTGCAATGAGAGCAGAGAAGGGAGGACCTGCTTCAGATTGTGGGTTCAGGAAAGGCTTCTTGTAGGGGAAAGGAAAGGCCTATTTGAATTGAGGCCCGGAATTGAGTGCTGAGTGGAGAGTAGAGTATTCCAGGTGGAGGGAATAGCATGGGCAAAGGCCCTGAGGCAGGAAGGCCAGTGTGGCCGGTGAGCAGGGAGCTTGGGGGGAATGTAACGTGAACTGGCCTGGAGAGACCACGTAGGTGCTGTAGGCCATCTTAGGGAGTTGGGAAGAGTTATAAGATTCTAAGGAAAGAGGGAATGAGATCTGAGTTACAGTCTTGGAAGATCTCTCTGCTTGGCTGGAAGAGGCTTGCAGAGGAGTGAGAGGGGGTATGAGCTGTGGGGTGGGGGTGGGTGATTGTAGGTTTCCTAGTGAGAGATGACAGTGGCTTGTGAAGAGACTGTGGTGATGAGAACAAGAAGAGGAGGGGTGAAGGGGATCCCAAAGGCGGACAGGACTTGGATTTCCGGGACGAGGGAGAAGGAGTCACACGGGGCTTGTGGATGGAGGTTCATTTCCCTAGATGGAGAGTCTGTAGGAAGGAAGGTCTGGGACGTGTGTCTGAGGTGTACAGAGATAACACTCAAGGCCACGGGGACAGACAAGGTTGCCTATGGAGAGAGAGAAGTGGGGAGAGGTGTTTGCCCATGTGTGACTCTCAGCTCGGACTCTCTGTGATGGAATGCCCCTCCCTCCATCACTAACAACATCAGAATAAATGTCCCAAGCACAATTTGTGGAGAGGATTAAAGAGGAAAGAGTGTCAGCCCAGTTGCATCAGATGCAGCCCCACCTACCTTTCACCACCCTTGGGATGTGCTCCAACCAAGTGTCTATGGCCTGGGAGGTTGGTAGGGGGAGAGGGTGTGGGAACCTGGGAGAACCCATGGAGTCACCCCAGAGATGGGAGAGGTGAAGGATGACAGGTGAGAGCAGGAGGGGAGGCAGAGGGAGAAGATGGTTGGCTGGGCTGGGCGGGGAGGACCGAAGAGACAGAAGGCAGTCAGGGAGTTGGGCCGGGGCAGCAAGGGGTCCCCATCTCCACCAGGAAGGCCCGGGCTGCAGGAACTAATTAGCACAGAACAATGTCCTAACGAGCCCCTCTGACTCTGGCTCACGCCCACATGGTGGAGTGTGAGGGAGTGTAAGCGTGTGAGCTGCGCTGGGGGTGAGGATGCCAGGCCCCTCCCCTCCCTCTGCCCTCTCTTCCTGAGAAACCTGGGGACCGGGTGGGGGAACCCAAGCAGGAAGGCAGGAGGCCCTGGTTTGCCAGAGTCCCCGACTCTGCCTGGTCCCCAGGCTCCCTGTGAGGGGTTGATGGAGTTCCTGCCTGGCCATTTAAGCCTCAGAACACCTTTGGCCTAACCCCAGGCCCTCTGACTCCAAGTTCCACTGTCCCTCACTGCTCGTCCATCTGTGTGTGTGGCGGGGGACATACACACTCAGGTGCACAGATTTTCCATGTTCCCGTGTGTACTTATAAAACATGCACAAATATGCTTGCACACATATGTGCACATGCATGTGTATGCAGAGGTGCGTGAGTGCGAGGAGAGTGGTGCGACCCAAGCTGAAGTGGTGAGTAGCAGTGTCCCGAGGCCCAGCTCAGCCTCCCTCCCCAGGGGATTCACCTCCACCCAATTGCAGGGCTCCTCTGTCCTTGTGCTCCTGCAGTGGGAATTGCACCCACTGTCCTGGGGTTGGGCCACAGGCCTTCTCTGGGGACCTCAGGCTGACTGAGAGCTGCCCTGGAAGATGTTGGGACCCAAGGGTCTAGGACCTGCTGAGGGGAAGCTGCTGGCCTTAGGCTGCCAAGGCAGCTTTGTGCTTCAGCAGCACCTAGCGGGACTCAGGAGACACCAAACAAGGTCAGCCTCCGGTCTCCTTGCCTCTTGGGGGAGCTCTGGGAGGGAGAGGCTACAGCCAAGTGACCCCCTCGTAGCCAAGGATACTTGGATAAAGGAGGTCTTACCAGACATTTTTTTTGACTTTTTATTTAATATTGGAGTATAGTTGATTAACAATGTTGTGGTAGTTTCAGGTGTACAGCAAAGTGATTCAGGTATACATAAACATGTATCTATTCTTTTTCAAATTTTTTTCCCATTTAGGTTATTACAGAGTATTGACCAGAGTTCCCTGTGTTATACAGTAGGTCCTTGTCGGTTATCTATTTTAAATATAGCAGTGTGTACATGTCAATCCCAAACTCCCAATCTATCCCTCCCCCCAACCCTTCCCCCCTGGTAACCATAAGTTCATTCTGTACGTCTGTGAGTGGTTTTTTTAGATTTCACGTATGTGATATCATACGATATTGTCTTTCTCTTTCTGACTTAACTTCACTCAGTGTTACAACCTCTAGGTCCATCCATGTTGCTGCAAATGGCATTATTTCATTCTTCTTTAATTGCCATACATTGTTGAATGAAGTTTGGCTTATACACCATAAATTGTCTAAGTCTGAGGTCCAGCCCTGCCACTGACATGCCCTTTGATGCTGGACAACACCCTCCTCTCAGGCCTCAGTTTGTGCATCCACAAAATCGGTAGGGGTGGATGGTAGTGGACTGGATGACCCCTGAGGGCCTGTCCAGCTCCAGTGCTTTGCTGCATAATTGAGGCTGAGGCAAGCAACCCCGGGCCAATGAAGACCAACCCAGCGGCGTGAGTGCGGGGCACAGGCAGGAAGTCAAGAGGGCACAGTGGCCGGAAGCAGCCCTAGGACACTTTTGCTGAAGAATGCATTTGTACCACCTTGCATTGCTTATGTCTGCAGTACAGAGAGCCTCTTCCTAAAATATTCAGGCTCACGTAATAGCTGGGTACTCATCTGAGCTCTGTGATTTCTGGAACTTGCAGGCCCACAGGGAGACAGAGGCTGTACCATCACAAGCCCAGAGCTCTTGGAGAAGCCAGTGCAACCGCTGGTTCTCCCCTGCCCCCAGCCAGTTCCCAGACCCTGGGGAGGTCCCTGTTTAGACCTTCCTATCTTCTTTGCCATAACTAAACAGGACTAGGGAGATAGTGGCCCCAGGAGCAGCTTAAATTTTTTATTTATTATTTTGAAAAAAGAACACTTTCACGTTTCAAAAATCAAAAAATTATAGCACGGTATGGAGTCAAAACCTTCCCTCCCACTCCCTGCTCTGTAAACCCTGCTTTTAGTTTCCTGTGTGTTCTTTCAAGGTTTCATTTGCTTTCAGAAGCAAATACAAATATGAACAGCTTCTGAATGGATGCCTAAGTGATTTGGGGACTTCCGTGGTGTGGTGAGAGCCGGGCCTCCTATCCCTGTCCATCCTCAAACCCAGGGATGCAACCATCCCAGGATGATATCAATCGGACGCTTTCAAATATTTATGAAACACTGATGGATTCTCTCCGTCTGGAGTTGTAGCTTTCATGGAATTTGGCTTTAGTAGCCAGAAAGTCAGTATCTTCCCTGGGCCACCGCTGAGCTGCATGCATTCCTGTCGTGTCCCTGGTCCTGTGGGCCTGGCTACTTCTGCTGTGTCAGCTTCCTGCCGGCGGCTCGCAACCTCTCTGCTGTTGGGAGCTGGCAGGGAAGGACACAGAAAGGCCACACTTCGGGCTGAGCAGCTCTGCGGAGACTCACTCTGGGGCGTGGGCAGGTCAATTTCCCTCCCTGAGCCTCAGTTACCTGATCTGAAAAATGAGAAGTTTGGCCAGCCATTGAGCTCTACTGTTATTTGGTGCTCAAGGGGAGCCTGTAAGGTTTCCCAGATGGGGGCTGCCCAAGTGCAGAGCTAGGTCTTCTCTTCCTCCTTTATCTTCCCCCAGCATCCCCAGGCCTAGGGCAAAGCTCAGGCTTGGGCTCTTTCCTTCTCATAGTATAACAGACTCAAGGCTCCATTATTCTGGGAAGAGGGTGTTTCCCTGGGCTCTAAGGAGACCAGGGCTCCTGGGTCTCATCACAACTTGTCCCTCGTTCATGGCTTCTTCACTCTGGGGCCAGAGGAAGCAGTTGTTATAAAGCTGATGGGATCCGAGTCTGATAAGGGGTGAGGGATGGTCACAGAGCAGGACTGATGGGAAGTTATGAAAACAGAGCTGATGTTTCTGCAACACTGAGGTCAGAACCAGGGGCAGCAGAGAGAACTGGCTGTGATGGGGTGGGTGGGTGGGAGCCAGGACTGCAGGGGGGTGGGCGGGTACAGCAAGAGCGGAGCCAGGCAAGGGTCCACCTGGTGTCAGGGAAGCTGAGGCAGGGCGCCCTCACCCTGTCCAGTCTTTTGAAATACGTGTGTGTATTTAATTTTATGGTCTTATGACCTTAAAAATATTTAAACATATATTCAAGTAGTATGAATACATGAATACATTTTTACCACAAAAACTCAAACAATATACAAGCATATAACACAGGAGGTTTCCTTTCCCTACAGAGCAACCTCCACTGTTTACTATCGTTAACTGTTTGATATGTAGCTCGCAGACTTTCTCCTACATATATTTATACACAAAATATCTACATGTGCACAGATAAGATGTTGTTTAACAACATAAAGAGGATGCTACTGATATATCTTGTCCTGGAATTTACTTTTTTCCCCCGTAAGCTTGGGGGATCTCAACTGCTTCCAGGTATTTCTTACAAGGGATGGGCCTTAGTTCTACTAACAGTTCCCCTATCGACGGGCATTCAGGTTGTTTCTGGATTTTTTTGCTATTACAAACAGGGATGCTGGGAATATCCTAGATGATCCTGCTCTCTCGGCCTAGCTCAGACCTCTTGTCGGTTCCCAGGTGCATGGGGACCACTGGGCCAAAGGAAAGCATCTGATCCACCGTGGTGCCCTGAGTAGGAAGGGCTGAAGGCATGCTCTGCCTCTGGTGGGAGAAGCCGAACACTGAGCCCAAGCGTAGATACACCTAGGGTGACATTTCAGGCAGTGAGATGGCAGTGGTGGGGTTAATGCGGTGCCCATTACATTATGCCATGTTTCTTACTACCCACTCTCTCTGGTTCTTGCCCAAGACAGCCCCAGAAGGGGAAACATGAAGACGCTGAAGGAGGAGGCTGGCAGTGGAGAGGTCACTGGGGGCCGCAAACCAAAATGGTCAGAAGGGAGCTTGGGCTTGACTGGGCCTTGATGAGAACACCATTCAAGGTCACAAGGCAGGGTATGGAGCTGGGAGTTTGCTTTCTCTGAGTGTTTACTGTATGCCAGGCACTGTGCTAGGGGATTTGTACACGATTTTACTTCGATCCTATGTGGTAGCGGTGATTCCATTATAGACGCTGATGCTGCAGCTCAGGTGAGGTAGCTTGCCCCAGGCCACACAGCCACTTTACCTGACTGCACAGCCCAAGTCCATCCATCTTCCCTGGCTGCCTCCCTTTGGCCTTTTGACCCCCTGCTGGGTGATGCCAGGTCGGGAGCCCCACAGGCCTCCTGCCACCCTGGGGCTTACAGGTAAGTGGTCAGTAGAGACAGGTGGACTAGGGGCCTCTCCTGAGAGGAGCAGGGCCACCACAGGGCTGGCATAGGATGCCTGAGCTCAGCCCATCGTGGTGTCACTTGGCTCAGAAGCAGGCCCTAGAATTTGGATGGGCCTTGGGAGAGTCAGGCAGAGCTCGGGTTTGCTCAGGCAAGGCTAGGTTTGGGGTCAAAGCGCAAGTTGGCTGGGTGTGAAAAGCCAAGGCCTTTCTTACTTATCCCTTCATATCTCTGTGTTAGGGCAGGATTTAGGGTTTTCTTCAGAGTCTCAAAAGCATGTGTGGTTCCCAAAGAGGTTCCAACTCTGCGGACAAAAGCACAGTCTCCAGAGGGCACCTGGTGCAGAGCAAGCAAGGTGGGAACCCTAGTTAGGACCCCACCTCTATCCTGACTCAGCGTCCCCATCTGCACTATCCCGGCCTGGACATGAGCATCCCTAAGGGCCTTCCCGGCACCTCTAACTGGACACCCCTTCCCGTCCCAGGGGAGAGCAAACCATTCTGGGAGGCCCAAGTAAGGGTGCTCTTTGAGGGTCCCTGGGCTCCAGGGGACAAAGAACAGGAGAGCTGGCTCCTGCCTTGGGGAGCAGGAGGTACCGAGAGAAGTAGAAGGTGGTACAAGAATAAGTTTCTCTCTTTTTTTTCCTCCAATGGAACTCGGCAGGGAGGGAGGGTCAAACATGAAGAATTGGGAATCTGTGTATTGGGTGCTGGAAGAGCTCTCCAGGCTGGGGGGCCCAGACTCCTCTGCTGCCCAGGTGGCAGGGGTGCCCAGCTCTGTGCTGGTCTATAGCAGGAAGTGTTCTGGCAGGGACAGAAGAGGGGAGTACTGCCCTCCCGTTAGAGAGCTCTTACCAGGCCTGGTAGACAAATTCCAGGCAGAGCCACAGAGTTTGGACTCTGGGGCTGTAGAGGTTAAGGGAAGGAAGCAGCCCAAGTCCTGGATCCATCAGTTAATGAGGCCCTGACATTGGCAGATGGCTTTAGCATCACACAAGCAGGGCAGGCTTCCTGGAGGAGGAGGAGGGAGACTGCACTGAGCAGGTCTCCTATGTGTGTGCCCTGGAGCCAGACACACCTGGGTAACCCTCCCACCTCATCACTTACTGGATGTACAACTATGAACAACTGACTTTCCCTCCCTGGGCCACAGTCCCCTTGTCTCTGAAACAGGAATAATGATAGATTCTAACCCAGAGGGCTAGGATCCCAATTTTTCATAATGGTGTCTGGCACAAAGCAACTGCTCAACTAAGATGAGCCATTTTTGTGATTATTTTCATCAATGTGATTAGAGGATGGGAAGAATATGAAAAGATGAAGGAGCAGGTAGTCCAGGTGGCTGCCAGGGTGGGGCTAAGAAACCCAAGTCTGGAATAATCTCCAAGGAGGTTCCACCTCTCTGGGAACAAGGAGACCCAGCACAAATTTACAAGCAACTGGATCATCTAGTGCCATGTACAAGTCCAACTCTTCTGGGAGGTGATGGGTGGGTGGACCAGACTGAGTCACTTAACAGCTTCTCAAGGGACGGGGCAAGTCCCTTTCCTAGTCTGGACCTCTATATCCTCATCTGTACAAGGGAGCATCTGTACAAGGGAAGGGAGCGGCTAAACCAGGGGACCAGAAAGGCCCAGACATCAGTGATTATCTCTGAGCTAGCCGTCTAGGGAAGAAGCCAGATGTGGAGGGTAGGGTAGAAGGTCTGACCTTGGGGAGGCTCCCCCAGAGGGAAAGTTGGCAGGAAACTGGGATAGGGCAGATCCTGTCCCCCCTTCTTACTGCCTGGTGGGTGACAGCTCCTCCACTCCCTGAACGAGACTGAGGCTGATTGACTGAGAAGGCTCCAGAGCCAGGCTGTCAGCAAGTGCTCCCTGCCACCTTTGTGTGGTTAATTTGCATAAAATTTACACAAATCTGCATAATTTAGGAAGCAGCCAGTGCTCATCTTGGGCAGTCCAATTCACTGTGATTTTATGAGCTTTGAAGTAGCCCTTTTTTCTCCTGCTCACTCTCCCTCCTGCTTCCCTTTTCTCTGAGTCTGGCCTGTCAGATCCTGTTGCCTCTGCCCACCTTTCCAGGGCTGGAGGATGGGCCTCCCAGGCTTGCTTGGGTCTCCAGAGAGAGCCCCTCTGCAGCTGCTGGGTGTAGTTGCCTGTAAGCTTGACATTGGTTCCAGCCCAACCCTCCAAGAGGCCTTCACAAAGGAAGTTTGGGTACCCAGAGAAAGCTCTAGGTGATTCATCAAGAATAAGTAAGGGGCTTCCCCGGTGGCGCGGTGGTTGAGAGTCTGCCTGCCAATGCAGGGGACACGGGTTCGTGCCCCAGTCCAGGAAGATCCCACATGCCGCGGAGCGGCTAGGCCCGTGAACCATGGCCGCTGAGCCT
This sequence comes from Grampus griseus, assembly GCF_964374135.1. NCBI lineage: Eukaryota > Metazoa > Chordata > Mammalia > Artiodactyla > Delphinidae > Grampus > Grampus griseus. The sequence goes on along the minus strand of NC_139018.1, from coordinate 117,848,985 downwards.
GTGCGTCCGGAGCCTGTGCTCCGCAATGGGAGAGGCCACAACAGTGACAGGAACGCGTACCGCAAAAAAAAAAAAAAAAAAAAAAAAGAATAAGTCAGGCCAAAGGACAAAATCCTTTTTCCTGACAGGGCACTAGGGCACAGGGTGTGTCTAGGTGCCTGCAAAGCTTTGCACCTGTTGTTGGTAAGGCCAAGATGGTACCCTGAGGCTGGAATACAGAGCATGGACTTCAACTGACTGATCAAACAACTGTCCCTGACAGTTCCTAGATTACTGACTCACGGGAACTGACTCATGGATCCCTGTCGGCCCAGATGGATGTCCCTACAGCTGTGCCACAGGACTCTGTTCCTGCCCTTTCAACATTTTTATTCTTGAATTAGTCAATAATCTTTTGGGTACAAGTAACATTAACTCAACTCCAACTGGCTTAAGCAAAAGAAAAAAAGAGAGAAAAGGAACTTATTGGCTAATGTAACTGAGAAATCCAAGGGTATGGACTTCAGGCACGGCTGGATCTTGAAGCTCAAATACTGTCATAAGAAAATTGTCTCTTTCCTTGGTGTTGGATTAAACTGGCCCCCTTGCTTTTAGGGCCCCTGGAAGCTCCAGTGTGATATCCTGCCAGCTCCAAGTCCAGGAGAATCAGAGGTTCTTCCCGTCACTTCCAATTAAAGTCTAGAGTGCAGTCTTAGTGGTTTATCTTGAGTCATGTGTCCAAGGCTGAACCAATCACAGTGATCAGAAGCATGTGGCCCTCTCACTGGCCAGGCAAAGGTCACATGGGCATCTGGGGCTGGGGAAGGGTCAGCCCTACTATAAGGATTGAGAGTGGGAAGGGGGAGGTTCCTCTGGGCAAAATCAGGGACCCTTTCCAGAAGACAGGTGGGGGTACTTGGTAGGCTGACTCCAACTGGGCACATAGCGCTTTCTGTGTATAAATATGTTTTTGCCAACCTGAAGTACAGGGAAATTGGGAAGAGGGAAGTCTGTGAGGACTCACTGAGACTATGCAAGGAGAGCACATAGCGGGTGCCTGGGGATGTAAATTTCTCATCTTTATGAGCTGAGGAAAAACTTGGGCAGGATTTGAACCCAGCCCCACTGGTATCTGGGCACTTGGTGGGGAAGCCATGAAGTCACCCAGTGACTGCAGAGCCCTGAGCCACCTGGCCACTGAAAAACAAAGACAATGAGCTTTGTAGAGCAAAAGGGACTGCAGCGGCCATCTGGATAAGGAATGGGAGATACTGTCATTTAGCTCTGATGGAAAGTGGGCAGGAAGACCCTGGGTTTCCTTCCCACAAATGCTGATGGAGCCCTGGCCCTTTAAAGCTAGGGAGGCTGAGAGGAAGGGAGTAATTATGGACACAAGAAACCTCCATTTTAACGCAATCCCTCATCAACTGCAGGCCCTCCATCCCATCCTGAGGCCAGAACTGCTGAGTCTGCCCTCCATGTCAGACAAGCTCAGCACTTTCCCTGTTCACTGGGGTCCCTGTGCTGCCCAGTCCAGCGTGGAGGCTGTAGCTCAGGCCTGGAGCTCCCAGCTCCGCCTACAGGTTGTGCCACGTGGGCCATTGCAGTGGAGCAGATGCTGCCAGCTTTGCCTGGGATCTGGTAGAGCTCAGGCTCCTTCTGGTGGGGACCCTGCCCCAGGGAAGGGCCAACAGTCTCCAAGCACTCAAGATGAGCCAGACACTGGGCTAAGTGCTTTTACTCATTTAATCCTCAACAGCCTATGAGAAGGATAGGGTTATCACCATAAGCTTCCTCCTTGTTTTAGGACTGAGGTGTCTGAGACCCAGAGAGGTTAAGCAACTTGCTCAAGGTGGTACATCCAGCAAACAGCAGTGGGATCTGAACCTCAAAGATCTGGGTTCTTTATGTTGTCCTGTGTCCCTCCTCTTTTTGTACCATCTGCACAGTGCGCAGAAAATCACCTGTGTCCCATGCTGCCAGAGGTATAGGGAGGACTGAGTAAGATTTTAGAAGACAGGGCTTGAGAAAGTGTCTTCTAAGACAGAGCCCGTGCCCACTCCCAGGGAGCTGGGAGGCTGCAGGCCCAGAAGACCTGCGTGGATGGAATGTGCAAAGGAAGACGGTCAGCTGTGTCGCCCACTGCAGAGGAAGAGGAGGAGGACGAGGGGAATAAGCGTGAGCCTTTAGGGGTGGAGATTGGCGCCTTAGCTGAGCAGTGAAGGTGGGTGGCAGGCAGGTGCCCATGCCTGAGGGAGCTGGCTCACACCAACAACTTGTGGAGAATTTTAGCTGGAAGTAGAGAAAGGAAGAAGGGAGGATAGGAACAGAAGTAGGAGAGGGCTTTTTTTTTTTTTTTTTTTTTTTATTTATTTTTGGCTGCATTGGGTCTTTGTTGCTGCGCGTGGGGGACTTTCTCTAGTTGCAGCGAGCAGGGGCTATTCTTCATTGTGGTGCGCAGGCTTCTCATTGCAGTGGCTTCTTTTGTAGCGGAGCACGGGCTCTAGGCATGCGGGCTTCAGTAGTTGTGGCATGCGGGCTCAGTAGTTGTGGCACACGGGCTTAGTTGCTCCGCGGCATGTGGGATCTTCCCGGACCAGGGCTCGAACCTGTGTCCCCTGCATTGGCAGGCAGATTCTTAACCACGGCGCCACCAGGGAAGCCCAGAAGAAGGCTTTTGATGAAGAGGAAACAGGGCACGCTTGGGTCAGAGCAGGGACATCAGGAGGGGAAAAGGGGACAACCACCTCATCTCCCAGTTCCAGAGTCCCCTGTAGTACTGGTGTCATGCCCATTTTACAGAGGGGGAAATAGAAGCTCAGAAAAGCAAAGCCACCGATGGGTCTCCCAGCTGGGGTGCTGGGGCTGGAGTTCACAAAGGGCCGAGCTGGATGCTGCTCTCTGCCTGCACATGCTCTCTGTGGTTTGGGAGGCATAGATGGATGCCTCGTTTTTGTACATTGTCATACTGTTTTCCAGAGCTTGGGCATTGCAAGCCCTCCTTTGGAAATCTCAGGGGCTCCCAGGGCAGGAGGGTAACCCACCTGGGATCATCACAGCCTCACACATGAACAGCATTCTCTCCCATAGCCCCTGCCTTCCCCTAGAGGAAAAGCCAGGCTCGGGTTCAGGAACTTTCTACCAGTCACTGCTGTCTCCAACATGAGCAACTGTTTCTTGAGATGGTGAGTTCCCCATTCCTCGGGGTGTGCAAGCAGGGGCTGGTTGCTGTCTGGGCCTAGGCTACTGTGTTTGAGATTGCTGCCCTGCATGGAAGGTATCCTGGCCCACCTCCAACGTCCTTTCCGACTCTTAGGGAAGTCCCATACCTGATGGTGGAGTTTCTGGCAGGCCAGACAACAGAAGTGTGTGTGTGTGTGTGTGTGTGTGTGTGTGGTGGGTGCCCTCCAGAGCCCCTCCAATTTCACTGTGTAGGGGGTTGCCTCCTCTGTTTCTGTGTATGCTTGCCCCTGGCTCAAGTTTCCCTGAACACAGGGTGGGCAGATCCCCACAGAAACAACCAATACACCTGTGGGTACCCATGGCAGCTGCCCAGAGCAAGAGAGGGAGAAGCCAGGGCCTGGGAGCTGGAGCAGTGAGCCCCCTGCCCCGCTGTGCCACGCGGCCAGAGCCACGTGAGCTCATTTGTGAGCTGCCTCATGCCGAGTGGGTCTCCCTGGGAAGCCACTAATCCCATCTCACGCCTCCTGTCTCCCGGGGGACAGCTTCCGGAGGATCAGCTCGCCCCACACAGGAGACATTTGGGGTGCTTCCTGACTTCACTGACGGTTTCTGATTCCAGGCCCTGAGCGGCTGGGTGACTTTCCTTCCAAGTCCCCGGTTCCACAGATGCCAGCTTGCAGGGCCAACTGGTGGTTACCCAGCAACGCGGCAAATATTTGAGCCAGCCAGGCTGGTCTGTGCCCCCCATCCTGGGTTTAGTGAGACCTTAGAAGGCAGGCAACCCCAAGGGTTTTGCCTATTTTTTAAAATATCTGGGCACTAAGTAAAAATAACTCCACTTGGGAAAAACCCTTTTGCTGACCCCTTCTCCAGGGCTTTCCATTTGGGGACCTGGGAGGAAGGGATGGGTGAGAAAGCAGCATACAGCAGTGGAGAGAGGAAGCAAGGGCTTTGGGGGTGAGAAGGCCCAGGTTTAAACCTGGCTCCGGGAACTTTGGCGGGTAGGAGAGAGTGGACCCCTCCCTCTCAGATCTACTCTGCCCCGGAGAGTTCCCCATCTCAGTCCCTGGCCTGCAGCATCCCCACCTGATCTGCCCCAGCTAAAACTGGCTCCCCGCAGTGGGTCTCATACTGTTGCCCCTTCAGGCACCCCATCTGTTTCCTGGATGCCTCATTGGTCCTCTTGGCCCCTCCAATTCAACCTCCAGGAGCCAGAGATTTGCACTAAAATGATAATCTGATTACCTCATGAGGCCTTGCTTAGAAACATCTCCTGCAAGCCCCTTAGCCGGCACCCATGCCCAGCCCAGCTCCCCTGCCTCCTCTCCCCTCCCCTGCAAACCCTCTGCTCTGGCCATCTGCCACTGTTTAAACCATGCTTCCTCAGGCCTCCAGGCCCCGGTTGGGGCTGGTCCCTGGGTACCACCCCACCCACTACTCCCCACCTTCCCAGTGTCCACCTGGCTGCTCCAGGGCCTTCTTGAGGATGTACAGACTGGGCTAATTCCTCTGGCATTCCTGGTCTGATGCCTGTCAGTACACTCTGAGCAGTGGTTATTCTCTTTACTGACCTGTCCCACACCCTCCCTGTGCCCCTGTCACCCTGCCCTGGTCTGGTCCACACTGAATGGGGAGCACCTTGGGGCAGGGACTTGGTAGGACCAAGGCAGGGACCTCGGGTAGGGCCACTGCTGGCCCATAAGGTGCCTTTGTGTGAATTAGAAAGAGACGTCCTTCCTCAGGTAGACACAGCCCCGCGCTGGGCTGCCGGGCTTGACAAGTGGAATGTGGGCTAGACTTCAGTCCCTCTTCCTCCCCAGCCAGGCACTGTGACCCTGGACTTGGCTTGTCCTGGCTGAGTCCCCCAGGGCTGGCAGTGCACCCAGCACAGCACGGGTACTCAGAGGGAACGGGGTGAGTTAAGCTGGACTGGGCCATGTCCCTCCCAGGGGGCCCCGTGTCTCCCGCCTTCTGCCCTGGGCCGGTCATGGCTCCCACAGGGGGTTTATGTTTTCTTCTTGGTCATGGGCACTTTCTAGTGTGTCTGCTGCAGCGAAGCTGTCCCCTGGGTGGGGTTTCCAACCCGGCATCTGGCCAGGGTCTGCCTGGCACTCTGTCCATTTTTGTAGTTGCTTATTCTCATGGACTGAATCGATTTCATTCCTCTTCTTGTTGAGACTGTACAAACAAAATCCACGGTTGTAACTGGCAGGTTGGGTGTCCAGGATAGGAAGGGCACTGGGAACTGTGAGGCTAGAACCCGGGGCAGGGAGAGGCAGACCCTGGGGACCAGTCACTGTGGCCCCAGTTGCTGCCCTGAGGCAGAGGGGCCTGCAGAGGGGCTGGGGCCTGGAGGTCCCTCAGCCACCCCCATCTTTCCCTGTCACAGGCTGCAGCTCCTTCAGGGGCATTTTCGAAGAAGGGTCCGTGACTCTGGCTTATCTATCCTCTGCTGTGTGAGGAGCAGGTACCTCGATCACTGGGTCAGGAAGAGAGACAACAAGCCTCCCACTCACTCCTTGAGCATCTGACGGGAGTAGGATAACCCTGCAGTGGCTCCCGTCATATTCAGAGAAAAAGCCCAAGTCTCCACAGTGGCCTACATGGTCTTATTGATTTGGCCCCATCCCCTCTCTGACCTCATGTTTTCCACTCTCCCCCTCAACTCCCCCGCCTCAACTCACTCTGCCTCCACACTGCTGGCCCTTTTGATGTCCCTCCTACATGCCAGACACACTCCCACCTCAGGGCCTTTGCGCTTGCTGTTCCCGTGATCTCCTATTCTCTTAGCTCAGGCCCCACAGGACTCACTCTCTCACCTCCTTTCCATCTGTACTCAAGGGCCACCTTCTCAGCGAGGGCTTTGCTGACCACTTGTTTAAACCGCAACCCCTCCCCAGAGCCCCCAGGTTCCTGCTTATTTTTGTCCACAACACCTATCATCATCTACAGTACAATTTATCTTCCTTTCTGATTTTGTCTGGTGATGGTCTCCCCTCTAGAATGTAAGCCCCATGAGGTCACTTTTCACTGCTCTAGTCCCAGTGCCTGTCAGAGAGTAGTTAGAATGAATGAGAGTTTGCAGAATGAACAAAAGGGTGAATAAATTACCACAGTGATAAGGTAGAGCAGCTGCCTTGTGTGGGCAACCACTTGTGCCAGCCCTTTGCATCCACTGTCTCCTTGAATCCTCCCAGCACCCCTCCACCTCATATGGTGAGAAGACTGAGGCTCAGGAGGTTAAGACTTCCCCAAGGTCACTCGGACTGTGGGTGGCCAGGCCAGGCTAGTTGGACCCTGCAGGCCAGCATGCACCCACAGTGTAGCCACTACAGCAGGTAGGGGGCGGTCCAACGTCTGCCCTCTGGAGGCTCACTTGACTTTGGCCTTGGGATCCCAATGTACCTGCAGACTCTGACATTCCCAACATTCCCAAGGCCAGAGCCTTGGGCTGGGGAGGGAGGGAAGAGGGTGTGTGGGAGCATCCATCCTCTGTTCCTGCAGGCTGTGGACCCCTCCTCTCTGCCTCCTGCAAGGTCCCTTCATGGTCCCAGGCCATCTGACCTTGTCCCATGGCTGGCCCACATCGATGTTCCTACTTGCAGCTTCTCAAGGGCACGACTGAAAAGGCACAGTTTTAACCTCCCTTCTGCCCAGCCCGCCCACCGACGGTCATTTCAGTGGCGCAGGAAATATATTCTGACTCAACCTCTTTATAAATCTACTTGTCGCTCTCTCTTCTCATCTTAGCACCCTCCCCAGCCCCTCATTCCCCGCTATCCTCTGCCATTGCCCCCTCCAGCAGAGCCCTCAGGGAATGTTGTATATGAAATTATTTTGTGAAATCCAATAAAAATTTTAATCAGGTCAACATCATTACAGCAAAAGGAAATGATGGATCTTCTCTGGCACAGAAAAAAGAAGGGGAAGAGAAAAGTCCTCCAACCCACCCATGCACCAGTGTGTGCCCTTGTGTGCACTCACTCCCATGTGTGTGTGCAGCCCCACTGACGTACATGGTGCCCTGCACTTGCACACATTTGTGCGTTTACACGAGGTTTGTGTACATCATTGGCAAGTCCCTGGCACCCTCTAGGCCTCAGTTTTACCATCTGTACAATGGAGCCTTGATTACTGGACTCAGATCCCTATCAGCTGGGAAACTCTGTAATCTGGTGCCTGCTCACAGCTGTGCCCATGGTCACATCACCTGGTGGAGGTGGCAGCCTTGCCCCACACGTCTGACAGATGCCATCTCAGAGCACAGAGATTTGAGTCCAGCTCCAGGCCCACTCCTAACATTTGTGGGGTCTGGGGCAATGGTACAAATGGAAGCCCATATACCCTGTGTCTAGATATTTAAATGATAAATCAAGCTAACTGTTAAATAAAACATGCTCTAGTCTCCTCCCTTGACAAACATACCTTCATAGCAACCTGAAAGGCCAGGTTCAAATACAGAATTCTTGGGAGGAGCTGGCCCCCAGATTCCAGCCCCAGGCCCTGGCCTGCCCCTCACCTTTCCCTCTACCCCTGGCTCTGTCCCAACCCTGAGAAGGGCCTTGCTCACATGCGTGGGGACAGACATCCCAGTTTGCAAGGCCAAGCTCTGTCTGCACCCCTACCCCTGCACACAGCCCCTTGGACTTTCTTCAGGCCTGAAGCATGGACATCAGTGGCATGGTGCCCTCTTTATTAGGAGGGGGGGTGTCCAAGGAAGAAGCCCCTCACGGAAGAAAGTTCCAGGCCAGAGCAGGGCTCTAAAATGCAGGGCTCAGGGCAGGAACCCCTCTTACCTGGGTTTAGGGTGATGCTGTCCTCTCTCCCCACCATAGGGAAGAATGGACAAAGAAGCAAGAGCCACTCCTTGGGTCCTGACAAGGCCTATGGCTTTAGCCCGGCCCCTCTTCCCCCACACTTCCCTCCAGAGGCTCCCTCCGTGACTGTTCTACAGCATTTAAGGGGTGCGTGTCAGGGAGGCCCCGGCACAGACATGCCCCAAAGTGGGTAAGAAAGTGCTCTGCACCTGCCCCATGTGTGTTGTGAGCTTCCTCGCTCAGGGATGTGGGTGGAAGCTGGCCACGGGGACACGGATAGAGAGGGACACCAGGACACTCACCCTGGGGAGACGTCAGGCTTTCTGCCCGGGAGGGTCAGGGCAGATGCGCATGTGGGGGAAGCCATAACCCTGGTGGGAGTTTTGTGGGTACTTTCAGAGCGCTGCTCCAAGGATGCCCCAAGCCACCGGAAACTCTCAGTATCTATGATTCTGGATGACAAATCAATTAACCCATTGGTGCCCACGGCCCCACTGCAAGGACGGGAGTCCAGAAGACAGATGGAAGACCCAGCCTCACCTTCATGTCCCCCACCCATAAAGCAGGGCAGTGACACTGGCCACTCTGGGGTTCCTGGGACAATTACAGGGGGCTGCGTCTCTGAAGTGAATAGTGGGGAACAGGAGAGACCCGCCCCCTCCACCATTCCCTCTCTTCTCCAGCCCTGCCCCCACCGGAATCCAGGAAGCTGCTTTATCCTTCTAACATTCACAGAAGCCTGCCCTCCTCTCCTTCCTGATGACACCTGAGCCTCCACCTGGGCCAGCAGGGCTGTCTTGAGGGCAGGGCTGGGAGGCTGCTTAGCCTGACCCTCTCCTCAGGGGTCCCCAGGGGCAGGAGTTTAGAGCCCCAGCCCTCCCCCAGGCTGATGTGGAGGGGGAGGGAAGGGAGGAGAAGTAAAAGAGAGCCAGAAGGACTAGGGGGAGGCTCCCACGCCAAGGAGTCTGTCCTCTCACCAGAGGCCTTCCTTCTCCCGGAACTCCTCCCCAGCATCCCAGGGTGAGGAAACACCGACCCCATGCAGACCCACCATAATCCCCGTCGATTCTTGCCGATGTTTACTGTGTAATCAGAGGCCTAGGATTGGTCAATATCCTGCACAGCCCACCTCCCCTCTACCTTGGTCTTCCCAGGCTTGGCTCTGTGGGAGGTGACAGGTGGATAAATATTCCACCTCCTCACCCCATGACAGGACATCTCTGCGGTGTGCTTCACGCAGTCCCTCCGAAGTCCCCGGGTCCCCAGGCAGACTAGGCTCCCCGCTGCCCACATCAGTCCCCCGTACTGGTTTCCTTCTCTGCTCCATCCCGCTTCCCTTCTCTCCTCCCTTCCTGGGATCACTTTGCACTCAAATGTCTCAGTGTCTGCTTCTGGGGAACCTAGCCTACGACAGTTATGCATGCAGCGAGTGCCAGCTGGGACTGGATCCCCAGGGGAGAGAGGACGTTTTCAATCCCACAAAAGCAAAGCTTGTGTTCTGATCTCACTCCTTCCTGCAGGGCTCCCCATGTCCCTTGGAACACAGTCTGCGTTCCTGAGCGGGGGCTCTTCTGGCTCCCATGTCCTCCTAGCTTACATCAGCTCACTCTCCAGGCTACCTGTTCCCTCCCCTCTCACCCGCTAGGCTATGAGTCCCGGGAGGGCAGGGACTGGGACCTGGCTCCAGTGTGGCTCATAGAAGATGCTCAGGGCTAGCTCTTGAGTGAATGAGGATGCTGACTGTGCTCTGGGAGCTCAGGACAAGGGCTTAGTCACTTCCTGGAGGATTTGGCTGGGATGGGGGGAAACGCCTTCCCCACTACCAGTCCAAGGAGGCTGCTTGCTAAAGGCTGTGATGGGAAGATGTGAATCATGGAAACAATGATTTCTTGCTTACTGTGATTATTGGAGCATTCATGCCACTGTCCTTTACAATTTGAGAGAAGAGGACTTTCTGCCAGAAGGAAGCTTCCTAGCTCTTCAACAAGATGGTCTTGGGGTCTGCCATGCCGTCCCCCTCCAAGTGGCGGGAGCCTTGGGGAAGTGGATCCAGGTGTGTAGGATGTGACGAGCAGGCTGAGAGGGAAAGCAGGGCCTGCCTGAAGGAGCTGCTAAGTGATCAGGGAGAGCAGGAAGAGGCCAGGGAGCGAAGAGACACGAGGGCTGTCACCATACAGGCTCCACATTGAGTCTGTGATTTTCTTCAGGTGTAGAACTGGAGATGCACGTCCTCCCGCCAGGCCTGTCCTATCATTAAGTCTGGTGTGACTCCGGGCAGGGGGTCTTTGTCACTCTAAGTATAATATGAGAGGCCTGAATAAAATGCCATTTTGCAAGGAGCAGTGTGGCTTCAAATCCTGCCTCTGCCACTTGCTGGCTTGTGACCCTGGCCTTAGTTTTTTCATCCGTAAAACCGGGATAGTGAAAGCGTCATCTGCTTTCTGCCGCTGTTGAGGGGATAAGATTCCTTGTTTCATTCGACAAAAATTTACTGAGCCCTTTCTAGGAACTGAGGACACAACAGTGAACAAAACAGACAAAAATCCCTGCCTTGGGATTTCCCTGGAGGTCCAGTGGTCAAGGTTCTGCGCTTCCACTGCAGTGGGCACGGGTTCGATCCCTGGTCGGGGAACTAAGTTCCCACATGCTGCACAGCGTGGCCAGAAAGAAAAAAAAGAAAAATCCCTTCCTTCGTGAAGTTTGTGCTCTAGGGGGAACACAGTCAATAAACCAGGTAAATAAGTGAAATAGATAGTCTGTTAGATACCGATAAATGCCAAGGAGAAAAATAAATCAGGAAAGGAGAAGAGAAAGTGTCAGTGGCGATGGGGATGGCGGGCCTGCAATTTTCGGGCGGCCAGGGAGGGCCGCGCTGAAAACCTGACACTGGAGCAAGATCTGAAGGAGGTGATGGAGGAAGTCAGGTAGGCCCTGGGAAAAGCAAGTCAGGCATAGGAAACAGCAAGTACCCAGGCCCTCGGGTGAGTCACGCAGCCTAGGAAGCAGGAGGCTGGGGTGGAGGGAGCTGGGAGACGTTAAGGGCAGGGGTTGGAGGAGTAATGCGGCATCACATCGTCATGATAGGGACTTCGGCTTTTGCTCTGAGTGAGGTGGAAGCCGCTGGGGAGAGGAGTGACAGGACCTGAACGAACGTTTGAACAAATCACGTTGTCATGGGGGGAGCCCCCTGGCTGCTGAGGGGAAAGGAGGCAGGGGTAGAAGCAGGAATCCCATTAGGAGGCTGTTGAAATAGTCTTGGTCAGAGGTTCAGACCTTGTGATGACTGGTGGTAGGGAGATGATTTTATGTCACAGAAGGACGTGTCGTCATGTCATCAAATTGTCACTGGATAAGAAGGTTATTCTATTTTCAGTTAGTTTCAAAAGTCTTCTGGAAACATTGAGAAAGTCTCCAGGCGATGCTGGTATGCCTTCAGCACACCTCACTCTTAGGAATCTCCTCCCCTTAAACCCCAAATGACAGGCCTCAGACTCAAGGACTCCTGGCTTTTATGTCTAGTTAATCTTTCCGAATGGGGTCATTTTTATCATTTTCATGGCATGTGGTTTCACACTTACCTTCTATTTATGAAAATTGAGACTGATTTTCTCTTAAGTTACTAATAGAAAAGCTTCTTTTAAAATAAATTTATCTAAGTAAAATGTAAGTTGGGGATTCCCTGGAGGCCCAGTGCTTATGACTCCACACTTCCACTGCAGGGGGCGTGGGTTCGATCCCTGGTCGGGGAACTAGGATCCTGCAAGCCATGAGGCACGATCAAAAATAATAATAATTTTAAAAATAAGCAAAATGTAAGTTGGCTTAAAGGATTTTAGGACAACAGTACAGCTAGTATAAAAGTTGAGCAGAAGTTGTGGGGTGAGCCTGAATGGCTGCAGGCGGGGAATCTCAGATCTAAGGTAGAGAGCTGGTTTTCAGCTGTGTGCTGTGTGCTAAGGCACTGGGGCTCTGGGCAGTGCTTTGTACATCCAGGTGTCTCGCAGACCTCTGCTGGCCCCTGAATCCCAACAGTGCCTCCACTGACCAGCCCTGCTCTCCCAACCCTCCTCCCATCCTGCTCTGGTAAGGGAAGGTGGGCCGACGCCATGGGTTAAGAGCTGGGAGACAGGGTGCCACACGGGGCAGGGCTGGGGTCAGGAAACAGGGACTGAATCCTCCCTGCAATGGCCCCCTTACAGCCCCCTCCAAGGGAGGGTCCTGAGAGCGTGAAGGGAAGGCTTCGGTTTGAGGCTCACTGGACCTGGGTGGGGGGGCTGGAGAGGACTTTAATCACCATGCCTGTCATGCCCCCAGGCCAGCCGCCAGCTCTTGCCTGTTCCCAGGGAGGTGAACCATCGTCACATTTTCTTAGCCTTCTCTTCAATCTCAACTTGCCCTTTCTCCACATGCGGCCTATAGATCATCCTTAAAGGTTGGTACGAACTGGAAGGGAGGGAGGAAGGAGGGCAGCAGCCTGTGGGGACATCCCCAGGATGGAAGTTTATTTTGGCCCCAGCGCAGCAGTCTTGTGGCTCCAATGAAGAAGGATGGGTCTGCACCGCCACCCACCCAGCCTTGGGGCTGGCTGGATCCCACTCACCCTGCCCAGAAAATGTACGGTCCACGTGAGGCCAGCTTAGCCTGGGGCTGGTCATTTCGAGCGGGGCCATTGTCACAGCTTCTGACCCCAGTGCCCCTCTCGTGCATTCTGCACACAGTACTCGCTGGGCTCCCGTGCTGCTTGCAGATTTGACTTCAGAATGAGCACACTGAGCACCTCCTATGCTCTGAGCAAGATTCTCGGTGCTTCCACAGATAACACCATTTTCGAAAGGCTCTTCTACAGCGGGGGAAGGGCCGGAGGAAGGGATAGTTAGGGAGTTTGGGACTGACATGTACACACTGCTATGTTTAAAATGCATAACCAACAAGGACCTACTGTATAGCACAGGGAACTCTGCTCAGTATTATGTAACAACCAAAATTGGAAAAGAATTTGAAAAAGAATAGATACATGTATACCTGAATCACTTTGCTGTACACCTGAAACTATCACAACATTGTTAATCAACTATACTCCAATATAAAATAAAAAGTTAAAAAAAAAAAAGAAGAAAGACTCTTCTAGGATTCTAAGGCTGTTCTGGCATCTCCCTGGGGTTTTGGCTAAAGAAGATCAATGTGGCCTGGCCAGACCTCTGCTGCCCGCCTACCCTTACTGTCCCAGCTGCTTTTCCTGGACGCAGCCCCCAGCCGCCCTCATGGGCAAAGCTCCGGTGTGTTCAGGCTCTGGTCCTGGACCCCCTGACCGAGCCCACCTGGGATGTTCACATCCAAGAAGGACCAGAAGGACACATCCATCCCGTCCATCCGTCTTTACTTGGCATGTAGGCCTCCCAGTCACCTGCCTGGGGCCCATTCCCTTTGGCTTTTCTCCAGCTGTTTGAGCTCCCCCGACACCTTTCCCTCCAGCCAGGACCCATTCCAGCCCTGGCTCTGTCATTGACTTACTACATTAATTGGGGTTCTGGGGAGTGGAGATAGGCCCTGGACAGACTTGCCAGCTCAGAAACCCCAGGGTTGGCCTGGCCTTGCCCACTTTATTCCTTCGTCTAGACTCTCCTCCGACTTTAGTGGCCCCAGCCTCTCCAAATCCTCCCCTGATGCCTCACCTGTTACTCAGGGGCTGGGGCTATCTCAGCTAGTTATTGAGGTCCCAGATGGCCCCCTGAAGGGCTTCTTATCCAGGTTTTGTCAGCTAGGTTGGGAGGAGGGAGCTATCCCTTCATGGACCCAGAACTTGACCCAGGAGCCTGGGTTGGTGGGGAGCAGAGGGTCAGAGAGGCTGTTCTGCTAGCTGTGCCCCCTTTCCTCTTGGAGAGCTGGGCATCTGGGTTGCCAGTTTCTTCTGAGGACTGACAGAGGGTCCTCACTGCTCTTAAGGCCTCTTCTTCTGGGATAGACTGGGAGACAGTCTGTCCAGTTTCTGAGGTGTCCTGGAGCAGCTCTGCCTGGATAACAGGAATGGCAAGGAGAATTCCCAGGAACCTTCCTAAGGAATCGGAGCACCGAGGATCTAAGACCAAAGGCCAGGAGGGTAGGCAGTGGGCTTGTGGGATGGGGGTGGGGAGATAACACAACAAGCCCAGGTGAAGGAAGTCTGGGAGCTGGGGTATGAGCAGGAGCAGAGTTTTACCAGAACATTCCAGATCCCCATAGTCAAGGGTTCAGACATTCACAAAAGTGTGTGTCAAGGACACGCGAAGGAAATCGGTCCTAGCTATGGCCCACCTGAGAGGAAAGTCCTGGGATGGTGTGGGTCAGGACAAAGCAGTTCAGACAGAGTTCTGCCACAGCAAGGGCCGGGGGTGTGGGAGCGACACAGGCAGCACCTCAGTCCAACGCAGTTACAAGCTCTTCAAACAAGCCACTTCTAAGGGACCCATGTTCTTCTAGACTTCCGTTCCAAGCATCTAAACTGGAAGAATCTATGATGACAGCTCTAAGGAGTGAAAGATTCCAAGAACAGATTCCAAGAGTCCGAGGTGTGGAGCCCCCCACCTCTTGAGTCCCCAGTGTCTGTTCCTTGTTGGCACGTATCCAGGAACCTTTCTCCTGGGCTCGAGGGAGAGGATGGGGAGTTACCAGAGATGTTTATGGTGTCGGCTTTGATCTCCCAACATCTCTGAAGACCAAGCACCGATTTGTTTGGACGATACAGCCACTGCTTTCTCAAGGGACAGGGCTATCTTCCTTCCTCGCTGAGCCGGGCCAGGCCAGGCCGTGGGTTGTTCTCGCTAAGGGAGACTGTGGCAGCAGCATGCTCGCCCCAGGGAATGAGGAACGGCTCCACTTAGCAAAATGTTGAGCCTCCCTCCGCCTGCCGAGGGGGAAGGGGCAGGAGTGAGGTGGGCTTGGCTCTGGGGAGCACCTACTCTCTGCTCACCTGGGGCTCTCGACCCCTCCAGGGAGACAGGGCAGCCTCTGGTTTAGCTCCATCCCCCAGGAGACCCCCCCAGGCTCAGAGTGGCAGCTGCTAGGGGTACGCGGAGAGGAGGGAGCAAAGGATGAGGTTCCTTTGAGGTTCCACCTCCCTTATCTGCCTAGACCCCCCAAGGTCCACTTTCCCACGGGTGACTCCTCTCTTCTCCCCTCCCCAGATAACCCCTAACGGGGAGGAAATGTACCTGTTACCCAATAGTCCTCCCTGCGGTTTTTCTCCCACAGCTCCCCTTGCTTGAGTGAGCTCACGGTGCCCTCAAAGCAGGAATCCCATCTTCCCTTTCTCATAACATTTTTTTTTTTTTTTTTTTTTTTTTTTGCTGTACGCCGGCCTCTCACTGCTGTGGCCTCTCCCGTTGCGGAGCATAGGCTCCAGACGCGCAGGCTCAGCAGCCATGGCTCATGGGCCCAGCTGCTCCGCGGCATGTGGGATCTTCCCGGACCGGGGCACGAACCCGTGTCCCCTGCATCGGCAGGCGGACTCTCAACCACTGCGCCACCAGGGAAGCCCCTCATAGCATTTTAACAGGACACAGGGTGTGACTGTCCAAGGCTGCACTGTCCAGCACAGGAGCTATCAGCCATATGTGGCCACTGAGCCCTTGAGATGTGGCTCGTCTGAACTGGGATGTGCTGTAAGTGGAAAATACATATCAGACTTCAGAAACTTGGAACCATAAAAGAATGTAAAATAGCTCAATAATTTTTAATACTGATTACACCTTGAAATGATAATATTTTCAACACATTGGGTTAAATATATTTTAAAATTCATCTCACCTGTTTCTTTTTTTTCTTTTCTTTTTAATGTGGTTACTAGAAATTTTAAATTCCACGTGTGGCCTTGCACTTGTGGCTCATGTTATATGTCTGTCGGCCAATGTTAGTCTAAGGGCAGGTTTCCAGACCTCCCTAAACACAGAGCTGCCTGTACAGGAGGACTGGGGACTCCTAGGTGTTGAGCATGTGAGCCCTGGAAGGAGTTTCAGCCTCTCACCTAAAAGCAGGCTCTGGGCTTGTGGAGGAGCACTGTGGCAGGTGTGGGATCTACCCAGCCAGGGCACTGAGGTCTCTGCTGGCTCCTGTACAGAGTCCACGCCGTTCAAGGCAGTCCTTAGCAGCAAGGTCCCAACGCCAGTGCCCTTAGTGCTTAAGGGCTCTGGAGCAAGCACCGTGGGTTCAAATCCTAGCTCTGCCATCAACTAGCTGCTGACACTGGGTGCTCTGTGCCTCAGTTTCCTCATCTTAAAATGGAATTAACATTAGTACCTCCCTCATGGGTTTGTTTTGAGGATTGAATGGGCTGACACACATAAAGCAGTCAGAATAGCATACGGCACATAGTAAGTGCTCAGCACACAGCAGTCAGGGGTGTCAGAGCCCTGGCCTGGGTCCCTCAGAGGAGAGAGGAGACAGGAGGTGAGTGGATGGGGCCAGCCAGGCTTGAAGCCCAGTTCTGCATTGGCCTCCCTTCCTGCTGTCATGTGAGGGTAACCAGAACCCTGATGACCCAGGCTGGCGACAGAGGTCAGTGAACACGCACTTTCCTCCTGATCCCCTTGCCCTTCAGGTGCCCCGCCACCTCCTCCAGAAAGCATGTGTGGAAAACTGGAGTCCCACTCTGATCTGACCGGCTGGGGAAGGTGACCTTGAGGCCGGGCAGGGCGGGAGCAGGCCAGGCTGGTGAGGGGCTAATAGCTGGAGGACTCAGGAGCCTCAGTTCTGCCAGCCCCTTGGAAAGCCTGGTCTTAACACCGCTGGAAATTCTTAAGCTGGGATTTCGGTTTAATTACATATTGATTAAAGGGAACAAAGGCACAGGGGCTCCAGGGACCAGGCTCAGGGAGTGCCTGATGGAACTTCAATCCTGCTTTTTTCCTGTCTCCCACTCGCTTAGAGGCTCAGCGCTCTCTCCGCAGAGGAGGCCTGGCCTTATGTGAGCTCTGCGGGCAACAAAGACCCTGCCATGAACAGAGGGGCAGCAGGTGGGCCTTGGCTACACAGTGCTGGGGTTGCTTCCCTGCCTTAGCTCCCAGCAATCCCATCTACCCACCACCCCCCAAACCCAGTCAGGTCCGGAAAAGTCCTGTCCAAGGTCACACCCAAGGCCAGAGGAGGCAGATCTGGTGCTTGAACCTGGGTCTTTCCCTGGAAGGCCCTGGGTGGCATGGAGACCTGCTCTGTCTGCCAGGCTCACCACAACTCCACACAGAAAGGTACCCAAAGACAGTCCTATTCAAGAAGTATTTACTGAGCACCTACTCTATGCAGGTTCAGTGCTAGGCACTGGGAAGTGAGTCTGCTATGGTCTCTGTCCTTCTTCATGGACCCTTGGCCTGATCTTGGGAACCAGGCATGGTCTTCCTATGGAGATGGCATCTGGCCTGAGGCTTAGAGGACAAGAAGAAGTAGCCAACCAAAGGTGGGGAGGGAGGCAGAGAATGGGAAAAGTGTTCCAAGCAGAAGGAACAGCATGTGTGAAGACTAAGAAGCAAAAGGGGCGTTTTGGTGGGCCAGAGCCAGCTAGATCACAGCGTGTGAGGCAGGACATGGTAGGCGTAAACTGGAGGCCTGAGCTGGACCCATCTCGTGAGGCCAGTGGTGGACAGTGGGGCTTTACATCTTCCCCACCCCTTCCCCAGCAATGCAGTCTGAGGGACTGAACGCAGCTCAAGGGAATGGAGTTGTCGTTCTATTTCCTCATCAGTGTTTGGCTCAGGGAGGGGTGTGTGACCCACTTCAGGCCAATGAGAGTTGAGAGGAGGCCCACCTACTTCTAGACTTCATGCTTTGTGAGCCAGTACATTTCTCTATGGTTTAAGCCAGTACTAGCTTGACATTTGTTATTAGCAGCAGAAGGCACATACCAGTGTAGACCACCGTAAGGACTTTGGACTTTACCTTAAGAGCGATGGGGAGCCACTGAAGAATTTTAACATTTAAAATATTTTGTTTTTAAAAATGTCACTCAGGGTGCAAAGTCGAGAAGGGAGGAGGAGTGAAATCAGAGACCCCAGCTGGGAGGAACAGGCTGCTTGGGGAGAGAATGAACTTCCCATCAGGGTAGTGAGTAAGCAGGGGCTGGACTGCCATCTGTCGAGGGCAAGAGTTGGGCAGGATGATACCTCTTAGTTCTTGTCTGCTGATAAGATCCGACAGTGCTGCAGACGGCCTCCCTACTTCCTGCTTCCCTGGGAATTACGAGATCCTTGGCCTGAGTAAAATTCCCAGACTTAGGAACAGCCCAGGAGCCCAAGGCACTCCTGACCAGCACTCCCTATCCCCCTTCCCTGCTTTATGGTCCTCCGTGGCACTTATCACCTTCAAATATCTGTCGTATTTTATTTATTTACCTTGCTTATTGCCTGTTTCTCCTGTAGACCTTCATGCTGTCCAATCTGGTGGCCACTGGCCACAGGTGACTGTTTGATCACTTGAGATGTGGAGAGTCCGAACTGAGATATGCCATTGGTATAAAATATACACCAGATGTTGAAGACTTAGTAAGAAAAGAAGAATGTAAAATGTCTAACCAATTAAAAAATATCGATTACATGTAGAAATGATAATATTGTGGATATATTTGCTTAAATAAGCTATATTATTAAAATGAATTTCATCTGTTTCCTTTTACTTTGTTAAATGCAGCTAGTAAAATTTTAACTTACTCACGTGACATGCATTATTTTTCTGTTGGACAGCGTTATACTAGCAAACTATGGCCTGTGGGCCAAATTCAGCCAGTAGCCTGTTTCTCTGCAGCCCATGAACCAAGAATGTTACGTTCTTACAGGATTGTCAGAAAGCAAACAAAGACGAATATGCAGCAGAGTCTGTGTGAGGCCCACAAAGCATAAGATATCTACTTCTAGCCGTTTACAGAAAATGCTTACACTAGACTATAAGATTGACAAAGGCAGGAACTTCTGTCGGCTTTGCTCTTCACCGTGTCCCCAATGCCTACAACAATAGGAGCACTGCCTGGCACAGAGCTGGTGTTCCATAAGCATTTGATGAACGAATAAATGAATGAATGAATGAATGGTTGCCAAACCTTATGTGGCTGCCTTTTGTTCCTACCCCGGATGCTGTCCCCTAACTGGCCTGGCTGCCGTCAAGAGCAGAGATGCGCCTTTTCTCATATAACCCACTACACAGCTCAACATGGGGCCCATGGGTTGGGGGCAGGGGCAGGAACGACACACACGGAGTAGCGTGCTGCTTCCTCCCCTCCTTGTGGAGGTCAAAACCACCACTGTCTGTTCCTGCTGCCAAGAGCCTTGAGGGCAGGAGAGATGGATGGCATTCACCCACCCCTTAAATCGGAGAAATCCAGATTCCTCTATGGAACAAGCTCGTGAAGGAAAGAGGGAATCAGCCTGGGCCTGGGGAAGCTGGGGTTTGGATTATTTAGTCTTCAGGGTTCAGTTCGTCTCCAAGGAGTCTGTTAGTGGGAGGCAACATGACCCAGAGCACACAGAACTAGGCCCAGCAGAAATGAGGTTCTGCCTGCCTCGAGCAGGATGCTGTGGTTTTGACAGATTAGAAACTAGGACTTGGCAAAAACATCAAAAGCTTTCATGCTTTATAAAAAATTGGGTCTGGGGGGTTTGTTTTTGGCTCCTTTGTGCTTTGCTTTTACATCCCTTGCAATAAAATTGCTCCTGACCATCTCCATCCACCCAGCACATGCAGTTAGAAAGGGGAAAGGATGTTGGTGGCTTCCCTTGTCCATAGACAACCCCGAGAGAAAAAAGAAAGAGTATATAGTATCTCCTTGCTGGGGCAGCAGAGATAATGATGTGAGAGCCCCAAGAGATGCTCAGACCATCCCTCAGAGCGGGCAGGCTTGCTCATGTGGGAAGCAGCACAATTTCATGGAAAGCGTAGACTCTGAAATCAGACCCACTTCCTAGTGGAGCATCACTTCATCCTCCTAGTCCTCCATTTCCCACTGTGTAGAATAGCTGATGGTAAGGGCTGCTGTGAGGATCAGAGTAGTGGTTGAGCAGAGCTCCCGGCACACAGAAGGCCCTCAATAAACAGCCGTTGTAATTGATTATCTTTGTTTAGGAGACAATTCCCTCATCGAGAGCCAGAGAAAGGAGAGGTCTAGAGAGCTCCTACCTGCCTGGAGTGGCCAAGAAAGCCTCTGGCCTGGAGAGGCCCCACTGCAGCTCTTCTGGGAGCCAGGGGAGATGAGGGGTCACTAAGTACCAGACTGAGAGCCGTTCTCCCGGCTGAAAGCCTCCCCACCCCCTCCCTCTCTCCCACCCACCAATTTTGTCCAGGCTCAGAAGCTCCTGGGATGTGGCAACAAGAGATTGGCAGCTTCCTGCTTTCCTTCCCTCTCTCCCTCCCTCCTTCCTTTGTCATTTGTTACATGGGCTATAATCAAGGAGGAAAAATCTGTAAAAATTAAGTGATTCTGAAGGGGCTGAACAGGGAACAGTGGGGTGGGGGTAGGGAAGGGATTGGGAGGGAGGCGGTGCCCTTCCTTCTTCTCAAAGGCCTTTTGGAGAAAGGATGCCGGAGGAAGCACCTGCTGTGTACCAAGCCCTAGGTGAGACAGAGCTGGACTAGGCCTCACTCAAGAGGATGGTAGCCTGGTGGGGATGACAGACACCTAAACAGACAACAACACTGCCAATGACAGCAGGAGGCTGGGCCCCTGTCCAGACTTCTCTTCTCTTCTTGACTTGCTGAGGAACAAGCCCTCCAGGACTATTCCTCTTGGGGAAAGTAGAGCTTCTTTTAAGTTTGTCCAAAATGTAAGCTCCCTTATGGGTGGTTCCTTGAGGTGGGCCCGGAGAGAGACCACCCAACCCAGCCTGGGTTGGGATGGTCAGGGAAGCCTTCCTGGTGCTGGTAACATTGGCACAGGGCTTTGTAGGCTGCTCGGGAGGTTAGCAGCCTGGGAGAAGGTAGAGTTGAATTTGTAGTCAGAAGGAACAGCATGGCGAAGGCTGGAGACAGGTTGGTGCCCAGTGTGTGAAGGGAACAAGGGGGTGCAGGTGTGTGTGAGTACATGAATCTGGGGACAGGACAGGTCAGGCAGCCTGGAACGCAAGAGCTTGGGAATCTTGGCCTGTGTGTGATGGAAGCCATCTGAGAGGGCATTTATGCCCCGATTTACAGGTGAGGGTCTTGTAAAATGAGACCTTGCCCAAGTTCCCCAGACCGTGGGCTGGGCTTGGAGGGAGGCGCCGACCTCTGCTTGCCTCTGATAACAGTGTTAATGGCTCTAATTCACTTTGGTCCATTAATGAGTCTTTACTGAGCAGAAGCAGGCGCCAGGATTGTGGGAGCGTGAGCTACCATGTGGGTCCTCCAGAGCCCTGCTCCCGGGGAAGAGGGCCATCTGAGCCGCCCTGGACAGCCGTCTCGGAGGCCAAGATATCACCTCCTGCTCCGTCACCACCCCTGGGCTGCAGGGCCCCCCAGTGTCCCTCCTGGCTAGTGAAGCCTTCATTCAGGGAGTAGATGGCAGACAAGGAGGCAGGCTGTCACTGTAATACTTTGTGACCTAGCCTCAGCCTGGTCCCTCCTAGGGTCCAACCTAGGCCTGGAGGTTGTGGTGGGGGCTTGTGTGGCAGGATTGGCCCAGGTGATGCAAGTGTGTCTTTCCACCTGGAGTAAGGGTGCAAAGGCAGCCACAGCAGCAGCCAGAGGAAGAAGGGAGTCAGCCTGGCACCCAGAATGAGTCCCCTGGCCAGCAGGCCCCCTTCAGCTCCCAGTGTGGGCTGCCAAGAGGTAAGGTGGGGCTGTTGGTGGGTTCCCTGAAAGAGGCCTAGGAACTCAGGCAGACAGGCAGGGTCCGAGAGCACAGGAGAACCCTAGCCAGAAAGCACCACCTCAGCTCAGCCTATAATAGGAATGAATCATGCATATGCATGAGACCTCATGACTATTCATATTAGGGAGAAGCCTAAATGCTCCCAGGTTCTGACTCAGGTGTGCTTGGGACAGGGCAGGGGTCTCTGGCTCCACCATCCCTGTGACCCTAGGACCCTGGCTTATGTGGCTGACAGCTGTTGGAGCAGCTGGAGCAGGAACCCCAGTTCCTATCTTGGTTCTACTCCTGTCTCTCCCTATGACACAGAGCAAATCACTGCCCTGCCTTAGGCCTCAGCTATCCCATCTGCAGAATGGGAATAAGTCTCAGCTCAAATACCTCCAGGGGTTGTTCTGAAGGTCAAATCCAGGCAATAGCCATCATGTGGATTGGATTCCCCTGGAAGTTTAAGAAGGGTCTTTAAGAGTCAGAGGTTGCCCAAGATTTTCAGTCAAGGTCTCAGAGAAGCAGTGCTGCATATTAATTAACTTATTAACTCCTCTCACAAACTCAAAAACTGTGGCCCAGAAAGGTAGAGAGACTTGACCAAGGTTACGCTAGTGGATTCTAAGCCCTGCGGCCTGGTCCTTGCCCTGGTCAACTTTAGGACACTAGGCAGGGCTGCTCTCCCCAACCTAGGCACCTACGCTGTTTCCTGTCACTTCACCAGGGCTTTCTGAGCCATTTGTTCTTTTGTCTGTCTGTTGGGTGGCCTGCAAGTGGGGCTGGCGTCTGCCTGTGAGTATAAAACTGACAAGAGGCGCTGGCAGAGTGTGGAAACTGTCAGCAGAGCAGCCGCCTGTGAAATTAACATGATATCCAAAGCGTCAATGTTTATTTACTGGAAATATCTGGACAGGATGCAAAGCAGGCCTGCAGCTGCTGCCTCGAGGGTGAGGGTGACGGTCACCCCTCCTGTCCCTCCTCACCAGCTACTAGGTCCTGCTAGCAGAATCAGTTGAGCCCCTAGTTGAGACTCCCACTCTCTTCTTGACTTGCTGAGGAACAAGCTCTCAGGGAGAAAGTGCGGCTTCATTTAAGGCTATCCAAAAGTAATCTCCCTCATGTGCCAGGGTTCCAGTAGTGGTGAGTCCTGGATCTGGTGAATGAGGATGAGTCCTTGTTCTCCATAGCAGCCCTCCCCAAGCCCCAGCTGATTGGGCCAGGTTGAGGTCACCTGACTAAAATGTGGCCAATCACAGGATGTCTTGTGGGAATTTGCAATCAGGGCACAGAGATGAGGTTAGCAGCAGGGAATTGAGATTGGAGATTGTGTTGGCTCCAGGCAGGGGCTACCATCTTGGGGTGGTCAAGCTCAGCTAAGCACACGCTGATGAGTGAGGGAAAAGTCAGCAGAGAGGAGGAGGAGAACAGAGCGGATATACAGAGGGGAGAAGACATGAGAGACCTCCTAGCTCCTGAAGGAGACAGACACAGATGGTTTTCATCTCAGGATAGGGAAGCCTGGTAGTTCATTGTGCAATTGTGTTTCTTCAAATTTCTCTGTAACCTTACATTCAAAGGCACTTTTGGGAGAAAGGGCAGAAATCCACTGAAACTGGCCCTAAGACAGAGACTGACTCTAGGACTTGAGGTGACAAGAAACAGACCCTCGGATAAAGTGTGGAATTAGCTGGGAAGGAGTGAAGGGGGTGTCAGTAACCCATAGCAAATGGTAGCAAACCTGCTAATTCTGCTGTGCCCATAGTCGTTGGGACCCAGACCTGGGGACCACTAAGAGCCAGGCTCAAGGAACCACAGAAAAAAAGTAGAATCAGGGACATGCCCCACAGCTTGCCTCTGCTGCTCTCTGCATCCACTGTGAATTGGAAACATGGCTCTTGGTAGCTCCCAGGCTCACATTTCCCAGCCTCAACTCCAGAGAAAAACCAATACTGGTATTCTCTGTTCCCAAGTTCAAATATCCTAGAAAAGGGTTCTGATTAGCCAGACTTGGGGCAGGTACATACCAATTTCTTGTCCACTCACACTAGCAAGGAGATGTGGGTTGGGTATAGGTTAGCCCAGCTTGGGTTGGATACCTTCCCCTAGGCCGGGGCATGTCCAGGGGGTGGGTTCCATAAGAAGACAGCAGTTCCTAGTCACACCACAAGGTTGGAGGTGTGGGCACCTCACATAAAGCAGGCAGAACAACTGATACCCCACTCCATTCTTTAAGCACAGAGACCTGGGGGCATCAGGCCTGCTCCCATCACCTACTTCTCTCCAGAGGATACAGGTTGGTATCTACTGATGGCAGCTATGCAGTGTTGGGCTGAAAGCTGTTTTCTTCTTCCCCCTTTGCTACATGGAAGCTTTCATGGCACTTGAGCTGATCTCCCAACCCCTGCCCCAACCCCCATGACTGCATGCCAGGTGCAGGGATAGGTGGTAAATTACCATTTAGCCCAGTGTCCCCAACTTGATCGGTGACAAGAATCAGCAGAGCACCTTCCCAGACATTTGGATTCAGTTTGGCTGGACTGGGCCTGGGAATCAGAATTCTGACATCATCTTATCTGGAGGATGACTTGGGAATCACTGATTTAGGTCATGGAGGGTGAAAGTCTCACCTGGCCTAAAATGAGACCAAAGTAGAGGGATAGATGGTACCCACAGTGTGGACTCAGCCCTGGGAAGTCTTTTAAGTGGTGATCTGCACCTTGGCGGCACATTAGAATCGTCTGGGGAACTCTTGAGAATCCTATTACTCAGGCAGCACCCCAGACCAATGAAATCAGGATCTCGGGGAGTGGGAGTTAAATAGCAGTTCTGTTTTGTTTTGTTTTTAAAGGTCCCCTGGTGATTTCAGTGTGCAGCCAGGGTTGAGAACCACACTGATCTAGAGAAAGCCACACTTTCACTTCACTCACACTCCTACTTACAGACCCCAACCCGCCCACAGCCTACAAGAGGTGGCCTTCCCTATCTCCTGGCCCTGCCTCGGCTGATGGGACAAAGGGTAGACCCCTCACATAATCCCGGCAGATCACAGTTTCTCTTCAGAATTTAGAATTGAACACGAAGGCTGAGTGAGTTGCCATGGAGAGCTGAGGTTGTCCTCTTAGGGGAGCTGGGCTCAGACACCCCCTAACTGGGCAGCAGAGGAGGGGACAGGTGACTTGAGCCTCTGGACAGCCAGAGGCCGAGCCAAGAGGGAGAGAAGAAGCCTCCTGTGATGGGCTTCCCTGAGACTATATCCTTGCAGCAATCCCCTTGTTAGAGAACATCTTTATATGGGCTTCTGTTCGTTGCAGTGCGGTCAAATCGTTTTGGATACTGACAGCACTGGAAGCTCAAACTTACCCCAGCCCAAGAGCCCCACATCCCCCTGCAGCCTCCACCGTTCTGCCCTGGAGGGCCCAGTGAGGAGCAGCAGGCTGGTGCCTACTGGGCACATTCCACAAGCCAGCTACTTTCCACCAGCTTTGTCTCTAAGCTTCCCAACAAGCCTGCAAGGTGGGAATGATTATCACCGTTTTATGGAGCAGTGCAGTGTTGTGCCCCAGGCTGCCAGGCTGATTAGTGTGGAGCAGAGACATAAAGCTGGGTGTGCCAAACCGCTTCCAGTGTATCTCCCCGGAAGCCAATTATGCAAAGCAGGGCAGAGTGGTCCTGCTGCGAAAGGGGGTGGGGCTGCTGCTTGCCTGGGAGGAGGGGGGCTGACCATTTGAAAACAACACCACTGTGGCCTAGGCCCTGGGACATACACGGGCATGCTCAGAAGCTGGGAGCTGTGATTACTCTCATCGTCCCTGTCACTGTTGTCACACAGGCTACAGAGTGCTTTGTGAACCACAGCCCCCCTCTTACCCCACCTGGTGTGATTCCTCATAACGCCTGGTACCTGTAGCTCTGATCACACTTTTAAAGTGTGTATTATCTGAGTGATTGGCTAGCTGGAGTCTGTCTCCCCCACCAGACTGGAAGTTCCCCAAGGGCAGGAACTTTCCTCATAATATCCCTGGTGCCTAGCCCAGTGCCTGCTGAGAGGAGGTGCTCCATGAATACGTGGAAGGGAGGGAGTGCTCAAAAGCAAGAATTATGACTCCATTTTCTAGATGGGGAAAGTGAAACCCAGAAAGGGGAAACCAAGTGACCAGGGTCAGACAGGGAGCAACCGCTAAGCTGGGCTAGGACCTGACCCAGAGCAGGGGGTGGAGGCCCAAGAAGTGAGAATTCAGGACGGCTGTAGGCATAAGTAATCCTGGACAAATGCATAACTACACACTGAGTGTGGGATGAGAAAGTGGTGTTAAGACCCTGAGTGAACCCCTTCCTGCGACTGAGGCCTCCCCTCTCTGACGGGGAACCACCACCCCTTCCAGCACGAGCAGGTGGAATGAGCAGTGGCGGCTCTCCCAGAGGCTGAGAACCATAGGCCCGACCCAGAGTGAGCAGTAGGTGGGCCACGAACTGGAGAAGCTGAAAGGCCTGCAGAACCTCACTACAGGGCCCATTAGAAACCATGCTTGCTTTTAATGTTCCTAAAGAAAGAAAGGTGGGCTTGTCCGCCCAATAGGGTAAAAGACAATTATGACTGGTTTTCACCATGGGCTCTTAATTTCTACCCTGATGAGACAAGTCTCCCTCTTGGACAGGGCACCTGGTATTGGAATGGGTCTGGCTGTGCGTCAGGGACAAACCCTCCATTGCTCACCACCTGTGAGTCTCCTGGTCCAGGGCCCCATGCTTGTTCTGAATGTGCTGAGTGAAGGCTGGGGGCAGGAAGCCGTATTGAGAAGGTGGCATTATATATAACGGGGAGTCCATAAGAAGCATAATAGTAGAAGCAAACATTGATCGGTCACTTGCTCCGTGCCAGACACTGTTCGAAGTGCTTTGCAGGCATGATATAATTTAATCCTCATAAGTTACACGGGCAAACTGCCCAAAGGCACACAGCTGGTATGTGGCAGAGCCAAGATTTAGACCCAGGTCATCTGGCTCCAGATCCCATGCTCTCAACTTCCTACACTCGGCCCCTTTGACAGGACTGCATCTCTTGGTATGCTTTGTGTTTCAATGTGATTCAAATATTTAGGGGATGATTTTGCCTAATCCCACTGTTTGCAGGCCTTAGGCCAGGGGATTGATTCAGAAGGGGGTGGGGGAGAGGGCGGGGTGGTGGTGATGAGGAAAGGACTATTTGGGGAAGTGACCTATACCATGAGTTGAAGGTTGGCAGAAAAAAGAAGTGGGCGTGTGTGTGTGTGTGTGTGTGTGTGTGTGTGTGTGTGTGTGTGATGGGGGAAGAGGGAGGTGGGGGGTAGGGAGCATCCCAAGCAGAGGCAAGAACATGTGGGGAGGTCTGGAGGGGAAGGAACTTGGGCATTTCAGGAAAAGGAGGTCAGTGCAAGCTGTTCAGAACCCTCTGGAGAGAGGAGACCATACTGGGTCATAAAGGCCCCCCCGGAGTCTTTGAGCCAGGTCCCTTCACAAACCTCGTGGGGTTGGCCCCACAAGGCGCTACTGGCCAGGGCTGACCTGCCGCGCCCATCCAGGGGGACCAGCGTCACGGGGATTTATTTCGGGCTCGTTATCTGGGCGCCTCTGAAGAACCCCTACCATTCCTGCCCTCAGCCTAACCCTGCCTTCCAACCCTGTAAAGGAAGAGGGCCGCGGCACAAGGGTCCGGAGTCGGGGAGGGGGATAAAGGGAGGGTCCCTTGGCCACGCTCCTCCCGGCCGGCCCCTCCCAGCCCTTAGCAGGGCACCTCCGCTGGTCTCCTAGGAGATAGCGCCCGGTTCGCTCTCATTGGCCAGCCGCGTCTCGGAAGGCGGGAGCAAGGCTCCCGGCTGCTGTCCGCACGTGCACGTGTGTGAGCGGGCTCACGTGTGTGTGCAGGGTGCGGGGGCATTGAGCACAGGGCTGGTCTGGGCACGCTGTGATCCCAGGAAGGAGGGAAGCCGCGGTATGGGAGGCGGGGTGTGGACCCTTGGGAGGACCCAGATGGTCAGAGCTTGGCTGGGGGTGGCTTATCCAGGGTGCGCCCGTGAGCTGCGGGAGGGGGCTGTTCTGCAGATCTGTGCTTTAGTGTGAGTGCTCGGGTGAGAGGATCCAGTGTGGTATACCAGTGTGAACAGCTATTATCTGTACCAAAGTGTACACTGAGGGTGTCTGCTTGCATAGGTGAAAAGGTTTGTGTGTGGACACATACATTGCTGCCTGTGTGGGAGAATGTGTGAGGCTGTATAGATACGAGCTCTTCCATGTGCACGTGTGCCCACTGCAGTGTGTGTGTGCATGTGCGTGCATGGGTAGCAGAGAGGTGTGCATACTCATGTGTGCATGCTCTGCCTCTGCTGCTCCCGCACCTCAGATCTTTCCTCCATAGACTCTGAGATGTGTCACTCTCGTGCTCAAGCACCCACCATAGCTCCCCATTGCCCCATGGCACCCTACAGAACACCCACCTCGGCTTCCCCAGCCCCTCACGCTCAAGTCGCCCTCCCTCCCACAGGAGCACCGAGAGCCAACAGGAGCGGGGATTCTGTCCCTGGTGCAGGGGAGGCTTCAAGGGCAGGCGTGAAGAGTTCAAAGCAGATTTTCTTAAACCTAAGCCAGGGGAACTGGAGCTGAGGGCCCTAGGAGCCTTGGAAAGCGGGGACCTGCCTTTTGTCTCCCCTATTTTCTCTCTCTACACGAATGGTAACCTTCCCTTAGGCCCCCACTGCCTGTGGGACACTGGACTCCACAGCTGTGGGGTGCTTACCAGGTGTTATTCCCTCATCTACCTCCCCACCCCATCCTCCCCTGCCTGCAAGTGTGTTTGGGAAACTTTCTTTCGTGCGGGAGGGCTAGAGGCCAGCTGGAGCGCCCAGCTGGGACCTGGGAACCCATCATAGCCTTTCCAGCTCTGGGCCTCACCACAAAACAATCCTCCCATCTACCCCACACTTTCAGCAGTCCTGTCTGCGTCTGGGCAACTACAGGAGCCCATCAACCTTGCAGTGTCCCTAACCCTTCCAGCTGCCCCGCAGGACAAAGGAAACAGCTGTTCTCCTGACTCCTGGCCAGCCAGGTGCCAGCCAGTGGCCAGGCAGTCCTGCTTGGCACTTCTGGTTGAAGGGCCTTCCACCAGTCCTACCTCTATGCTGGTGGCTCTACCTGGACTCACCATGGGGCAGAGGATCTTGTCCCACTCCTCATGGGCCATCCTGCCTAGCTGAGCCCTTGGGGCCCACCTGGTCCAACCCTAGCTGTGCAGAGAGGGGAAGTGAGGCAGAGGGGCAGGGACTCACCCCAAGTGGCAGAAGATTGGCAGGCTCCCTGAGGAGGACACAGGAAGACTCCAGAAAGGTGACCTCCAGGGTATGTGTGGGGAGGGGGCTGCTCTGATGACTGGGCCTCTGGGGGCTTTGGCTGTCCCTGCTGCAGACTGAGAAGCATCTGAGGAAGGTTGAGGTGGCCTGAGGCGGCCAGGGCCGGGGCAGGTGGATGGGCCAGCAGACCCCTTGGGCCTCTGTGCCAGGTGACTGAGCAGTTGGTATCAAGCATGGCGAGGGGGATTTATGGGCCCAGGCCAGGGCTGGGCAGTAAACGTTGTTGTGCTAGAGAGGCTGTAACTCTACTTTGCTTCAGCAGCAGTGTGGAGGCAGGGAAGTGAGACGGGAACACCGCTGAGTTCTGGGGTGAACCCTGAAGCTGGAAGGGAGTAGGGAGACCCAGTTGGTATAGTCCTTCCTCAGGCACCTGGGAGGGTCGGCCCAGGAACGCTCAGGGATCGGTGCAAGGTCACACAAAGAAGTGTCTTCCCCTCCCAGTGCTCGGCGCTGGACAGAGCCCAGGAGACAGGCACACGGACAGCCTCACTCTGACCCAGCTCTGTGCTACCGGGGGCGGGGGCAGACGAACTCCCCTTCCCACCCAGGGCTGCTCCCTGTGCCCTTGGCGTGTCCTGAAAGAGGCTCTGGCGCTGACAGGAAATGGAAGGGACAAGGGTTTATTGTGCCTGTGTCTCTCCTCTTTACGACACTATATATTTTAACGAGCTATGTAAATGTCTGCTAGTTGGAGAGCAAAGTCAGGGCCCCCAGCTGCCCCCCTCCTCTGGGGCTGGGTGCCCCCTGAGGCCAGCCTGACCTTGTGTTTCCTATGGGAAAGCTTTCTGGATGCTACAGTGGTTGCCTCCCTGTCACCACATCCCAGTTCAGCTGAGTCAGAGCTGGTGCTACTACTGATTCATTTTGTGACCTTGGACCTGTCACTCCCCCTCTCTGAATCTCAGTTTCCTCATCTGCAAAACGGGAGCACACACTGGGCATTGTGTGCGTTCTGAGGTGCCACGCCTTAGCTGTGCAACTTCGCACATTGACTCAGCCTCTCTGAGACCCGTGTTTCTCATCATCAAAACAGGGAGACGGGGCTTCCCTGGTGGTACAGTGGTTGAGAGTCCGCCTGCCAATGCAGGGGACGCGGGTTCGTGCCCCGGTCCGGGAAGATCCCACATGCCGCGGAGCGGCTGGGCCCGTGAGCCATGGCCGCTGAGCCTGCGTGTCCGGAGCCTGTGCTACGCAACGGGAGAGGCCACAGCAGTGAGAGGCCCACGTACCGCAAAAAAAAAAAATACAGGGAGACAGTCATGCTGATCACTGCTTTGGGCTCAGCTTTGGACACTGGGGCCTGGGAATGGTGGACCATTGGGAGGGTCCGCAGTCCTCTCACCTGCCTGGCTTTCTCTTTCCTCCACCTCCAGCTTTACCTCCAGCTTCCTCCTCCTCCTCTGTTCCTCCAGATCATCCGGTTGCTGCATCCCCAGGATTGGCTGTCTCCATGGTGGTGTGTCTCAGCCCAGGCTGGGAGTGAGGAGGTGTGGGACAGGGTGGAGCTGGTGGGGGGTACAGGGACAGCATGCTCTGGTTCCTGCTGGGGTCACATCCAGGGCATGAACTGGCATGGGGGTTGGGGTGTGAAGGAACTGGGAGAGGAGGAGTTTGGGGCTGAGACACTGGGGCATCCCTCAGTCTCCGTGGCCCCCAAGTCCCCAGCCTAGCCTTCCCAGACAACAGAAATCACCTGGCCTGGGCTGGGGCATAGGATGAGCCATAATAGGTTTATGGGGAGGCAGTAAATCCCTTCACAGGCTAAGCAGTCAGTTCCCTCAGGCAGTCAGAGCCAGGGCTTAGTTACATGGCCACTGTTCTCAGACCCCCGCCCCATAGTCCCCAGTTGCCTGGCAGGTACCAGGGCCCAATTGCCAGGTCCTTAGAACAGGCTGCTGGGCCTTGTGTATACCATGCTCTGATCTCAGGGCCCCACAGAGATGCCAGGTAGACCGGGAGCCAGGAGGGGAGAATTGATTAGCAGAAGCTTTGATTGTGACCCCCACCCATGCACTCACCCACCTGTGCCAAAGCACACCCTCCATCGCTGACTCATTCCCATCCCACAAAGGAAGGAGGCCGCAGGAGGTGACGGGACCATGCCCACTCCACCGCTGAGAAGCCTGAGCCTAGAGTGGCTCAAAGTAGAGACCAGTCCGGTGCTTGTTTCTGCCAGGAAGTACTGGTGCCGAGTATGGATCCTGGCTTCGTCACTTACCTGGCGGTGAGCCCCAGGCAACCACGTCTCCTCCCTGAGCCTCAGTGTTCTCATTCAAAAGGAAGCACATGAGAACATCCTTGTGACGGGATTAAATAAGAGATTGTGGGTAAAGTGTCTGGCCTGGTGCCTGGCACAGCCCTTGATAAACAACAGCTGTTACTATTATTGCTATATTAACCCTGGTGCCACCTGCCTCCTGCTTCTGCTTGAAAGGACACTGCACCAGGGGCAGCAAACTTGGGCTCAAGTCCTGGCTCTTACTTACCACCTGTAGATCATCTGTAGCCCTGTCACCATCACTCTCTAAGTCCCCTACTCCTGGGTAAACCGTAGAGGCCTGTTCACAAATGAATAGCTCCTGAAAGAAAAAAGGCCCTGTGGAGGTTCCTCTGGAGGGTGACTTCCAACAGCGGCTGCATCGACCCTCGCATCGATGTGACTTTGCAGCTCCTCCCACCCAGAGCTGGGTCTGACCTCCCTCACCTGAATCTAGGTGGGCCTGTGACTTGCCTTGACCAATAGAATGCAGCAAACGTAAAGCTGTGGGACTTCCTGGCCTAGGCCTCAAGAGACCTGGCAGCTTCCGTTTCGCCCTTCTTGGAGCGCTGAGCTACCATAAAGAAGTCCAGCTAGCCTACTTAGAGAGACCACGTGGAAAGAGAGAAGCCTGCTGTCCTCCAGCCCTTCCAGCCTCCCCGGCTCAGGTGACAGACATAGCCAGAAGCGGCCCCGGATCTTTCAGCCCCAGTCCGTTCTCCCCAGCTAACACCAGGCAGAGCAGAGATGAGCGGTCCTTATCAAGCCTGCCCAGATTATGAGCAAACAATAAATGGTTGCTGTTGTTTTAAACCACTAAGTTTTGGGGTGGTTGTCACGCAGCAACAGATAACTGATACAGTCCTTTAGCCCTTTCTGTACCATCATTACCCAGACTTGGCCTGGATGGGTGGAGCTCCTTGGCATCAGTTGTTTGGACGGGAGATGAGCACCTGACTTAGAGGCAGCACATCCATTGGCTGACAGGTGGCCAATCAGATTGTTTTTCCTCTGGAGACTATGAATGAAAAGATCAGAGATCCTAGCAAGTCAGAATATGAAGGCAGCTGAAGCTGGGGTTTTGGATGGGAGCTGAGGACGACTTTCAGCCCTATGCAGGCTGTCCTGTCATCAAAGGACGCCAAACTGGGGAGAGGAGCAGGAAAGCTGATAGACCATGGAACCAGGTTCTGTGAGGGCCCAAATAAGTCACGTAACTCCAGTTGGTCTGCTCTGACCTTGCTTCTTATACCTCACTTCAGGCCCCGAAAGGCTCAAGGTGCCCCAGGACTCCTAATACTTGCCAGGGGTCTACATTGCTCCTCTGACTCCCTCTCCTTTGCTCCCTGTGACCTCCATCCCCCGAAACACACACAGGTTGTGGCCTTGTCCTCCAAGGCCCCAGGGCATGGCCACTCTTTTTCCATCCTGGGCAGTCAGGGCTGATAGCCTAGAGTCTGTTGCCATCCAACCCACACAGCCCCAAGGCCTTTCGTGGCAAACCAGAGGGTATGACCAGGTTTGGTTTCTACCCCAACCCCACTGGAGTTCCAGCTCTTTGGGATTCCCCATTATGTTCCCCACGCAGTTCCTGAGTTCAACCACCACTTCTCTGCTTGTCCATAATGATGTCATGATAATAACAGTGGTCACTGTTGTACACCAAACAGGTGCCACACCTGAGATGGTGTTTGAACCAGGGTCTGCCTAACTCCAAAGTCCATGCCCCATCCGCCACTCTGCTGTGTGACTCTAGGCAGGTTACTTCCCCTCTCTGAGCTTCAGATTCACAGTTCTGACGGATAAGCCGGGGGGGGGGGGGTCATGGTGTTTTCTGCTCCCTCTAGTACTTACCCTGCTGGATGCTATCCTTGGCCCAGTCCACTTGCTTGTCCAAGGGTAGGCTCCCAGTCTTATCACCCTTTCTCTTTAAGGTATGCTGTATCCTGAAGGAACAGGCCTGGAGGCTGCCTCTGGTCTTGGTCTTCTGGAAAGCAGGCTAAACTCTCAGGATTCAGTATCTTGCCTTTTCCCCAGTAGCTTGGACCCAGGCTGAAAGGTGAGCAGAGAAGCCAGCTCCCTATAGGGCTTGACGTGGCAGGACACCCTGACTCCACAACCCCATTGGGTCTGAGGCAGACTGCGGTCATGTGGTGAGTAGTATCTGTGCCTTCTCTTTCTCTGTCGGAGGCTGCCAGCCCATGGAGAAAGTAACCTCTCCAGTCTGACTTTCCACGCTATTCCCCCTTAAATCTGCCAGGATTCTTAGCAGTTGAGTTCATTACCCTCTTCTATAGATGAAGGTCCCACAGTTAGGAAGGGGCAGCATTAAAACCCAAGCTGCCTAGCTCCCAGCTTGGGCTTTTCCTGGGGCCCAGGCTCTTTGGCTTGGGCCTACCCAGCCCCCTGACCCGGGGTGCCCACATCCCCGTGAACTGACTCTCTCCCCCATCTGAAAGCAACCTCACAATTTTCTTCTGTACTGAATTTCCTCAGGGGTCCTGTTCCTTCCCAGTAGCCGGGAAGATATTGGCCCTGCTCTTACTAGAACCTCGTGAAGCCCGACGGATCCCGGCATCCCAGATGGGTTAAGTAATAATCCCATGGGCTGCCTTCTGCGTGAGGTGGGTGCCCATCAGGGCATCCAGGGCTGTGGCGATGGAGAGCCTGTGCTCTGGTCTCTCTCTGGAGATGGGCAGGCCTGTCGAGTTCTTGAAGCCTCATGCGATACCACTGGCCTCTTGTTGCATACAAACCACCCCCATGTCCAAGGACTCCTCTCCCTGCTCTTGAGGTCCCCAAAGTTGTCTCCTGCCAGATGGGGGTCCCCAGGCCTGGCCCTGAGAAGCCCTGAGCCAGGCTTAGAAGTCTGCGGCTCTGGAATTTCCAGGCCCTGGTCCTGTCACTTAGATGCTGCGTGACTTTGGCTAAGTTACCACCCTCTCTGCTCCTGGCTCTGCATCACAGTTGGACCCAACAGTAATCATCACCACCACCACTGGTAGAGGGTTGACTGAGTGCCAGGCACTACATCAACCAACAAATATACCTGTGCTCCCTCATTTAACCTCCTAATGGCCAAAAGGCTTAAGATCATCTTCATGTTACAGATGAGAAGACCGAGGCTCAGAGGGGTTAAGAAACAGTCCCAAACAGCTAGTAAGTGCTAGAACAGGACCTCAAACTCAGACCTGACCTCAAACCTCAGGGTCTTATCATCACTCGTCTAGGCTGCCCCCCGACCCCGGGACCAGCAACCTTTTCCACATCAAAATTCTAGGATCCTGTGGGGAAAGGATCCTGTTTCTTCCCAGGATAGAACCACAGTTCAGAGGGCTTGAGGCTTCCCCAGAACCAGGGACAGTCTGGGGTGGTGGTTGGGAGATGAGGGCAAGTGTACACAGACTGCCTGGAGCAGAGCAGGCTCCTGGGTACCTCTGTAAACTGAATGAATGAATGAGTGAATGAATGAATGAGTGCCAACTCCATGCCAGACTCTGCTCGCCCTGCCATTCCCACCAGAGGCTTGGTTTAGAAGTTGCTAGGCATGCAGCTACCCAGTTCATGCCAGCACGGGTGGGGGTGTGTGAGCCCCAGGAGGAGCCCTGATTGGAGGAGCTGCATTCTTGAAGTTTCCTGCTGCTGAGGGCTAACTTCCCTATTGCATCCCCCGACTCCCAAGTTCAGCTAAGTTTGTACCCATGGGTTCCTGCATTGCTGGATTCTCCCCTAGCCTGAGGGTTAATGGGCAGCAGGGTCACCCTGGGCCCACTGTGGGGCTGAATGCAAGGAGTCCCCCAGTAGAAAGAGGAAACTTGGAGGGGTGAAGCCAAGCTTTCCCGAACCTGGTGCCCCCACCTGTCTGACAGAGATGGGGGGTGAGCACATAGTCTGCTGGCTGAGCTACGGCCCCAGATTCTAGAGCCCATGGATTCCGGAAAAGTCACAAGCTGACCTGTCTGGCTCTTCACACTTCTATCATCACTCAGAGCATCCCTTTCCAGGGTTGAGTTTGGAGCGTCTAGGTTTGGTGAGAATGAACAGGGCCACTTCTGACTCTCCTGGTCAGCTCACATGCAGGTGGCTCCAAGCCCAAACCCAGAGCCCTTCAAAGCCCAGGGGAGGCTCAGAGTAAAGCCTGGTGGAAGATGGGGCGTGACTGGGTTGGTGACCTGGGTCTGGGCAGTCCTCAGGGCAGCCCCAGAACTGCCTTCCTAGCCCCAAAGACTGGGGACTCTACATGGGAAGTGGCATACAGTAGGCACTCGATAAATGCTTATGGCAAGAAGGCTTGGAGAGATCTGGTGTTCCCAATCCCTGGGCAGGTCCAGGTCAAAGCTGCAAGGGGCTTCTGCCTGGGGGGACCCCACACCAGAGGTGGTGGAAGTGATGATGCTCATGGGCCTTGGGACTCCTCGGGGGGTCTAGAGCCCTGGCCATCCAGGAAATGCTTGTGGTCACCGCCAGGCAGCTGTCCTTGGAGAAGCCTCTGGAAGTCCCTGGAGGCGGCCTTCCCCTGGCATGCCCCCAACCCCGACACCATGGAGATCCCTTAGGAGCCCCACCACCCACAGTGAGATAATAATGACCATAATGAGAACAGTCACCCACACATGTGCACAGCACTTTACAGGTTACAAAGTGTTTCACATACATCATCTCATCAATTCCTCACAACAGCCCTGTGAGGTAGGCAGGGCGGGGAGTAGCGTTTCCGTTTATACAGATGTGGAGACTGAGGCCCAGAGAGGGTCGATGACCTGTTCGAGGCCACACAGCAAGTCAGCAGCAAAGCTGGGACCAGAGTTAGGCCTCGGCCCCTGGCTCTCTCCACTGACTGTGCTGTCCTCCAGGAGGACCCCAGCCCCTGTCCAGTCTCAGCCACACCCGAGCCAGGCCCCGCCCCCTGGCAGTAGTGCTGCCTGGCAGCTCAGCAGACAGGCCCTCATCCCCATCGGGCAGCCCTGTCCCCTCCACCCGCTCTCTGCAAACAGCCAGCCCAGAGCTGGGCCCAGACCCACCACCAAACCTGCTCCTGGCGACTGCCCTGGCCGGGTGGGCAGGCAAGTGGGGCTGGAACCTCCTTCCCTGTTTTCCTGAGTGATCCCTCCCCACAGGGGAAGAGAAGAGAAAGGAGGAAGAGGAGGAAGAGAAAAACAAGAAACTGAGTTGGAAGAGGGCCCTGGAGCAATCAGGACGTCAAAAGTTTGCATTCCGACTAGCTATAGGAAATAGTTTTTTTTTTTTCTCTTTTTATTATTTCAAGTTTTCATAAAAATCCATAATTACTGAAACCCAAGTTACAGAGGAAGTTCGTAACCTTTTTATTGAATTATTGACTGTGCCGTGTCAGCTTCCGACTCCAGTCTGTCAACGTGTGCCCCTGTGCAGGTGGGGTCCCCAGACCTGGACTTCTGAGGTCCTGGTAGAAAGAGGGCAGGCGGTGAGGGCCAGCGGGGGCAGCAGGGGACGGCGTGGGAGGGAGAAAAAGAGTGTGTGTGGAGGGGCTGGGAGGAGGTGGGAAGGACTGGAGAGCGAGCGGATGGCGGCCAGGTCCCTTCCCCTGCCCGGCACGCCCCAGGGTCCCCGCCCCCCGCCCTGGCCTCAGATCATCTTCATATTGAACTTGCGAGGTGCGTCGGCGGAGCTGATGCCTGCGTCCGACTTGCGGGGCACATACTCGATCTCGATGTTGTGCTTGGTGTTGCCCTTGCCCCGGCTCCAGAGAAACAGCAGCACCAGACAGAAGAGGACGACGCCCAAGAAAGAGATAAAGCCCATGGTGGTGGCGATGATGAGGGTCTTGATGTCGAAGGGGAAAGGCACGGTGGCGCGGGTGCTGTTGGCCTCTCCCTCGCCCGGCTGGTTGGAGATGAAGGCGAAGGTCTTGTTGGGCTGATGGGGCCAGTCGGGCGAGTAGCTGCGCACGTGCAGGTGGGCAGGCATGGAATCGTTGCCTCCCGCGTTGGCCGCGATGCACAGGTAAGTGCCGTTGTCCTGTACCTGGGCGTAGCGCACCTCCAGCGTGCCATCGGGGAAGACCGTGAGCCGCCCGTTGCTCTTGGCCGAGACCAGGTGCTTGCGGGGCGAGAGCCAGAGGATGGCGGGCGGCGGGTCGCCATCTGCCCGGCACACGAACTGCACTGTGTGGCCCTCATCCACAAACACCTGCTGGGCCTTGCGGTCCCGGATGCGGGCACGGCGGCAGGTGAAGTAGTTGGGCAGGAGCACATCAGGGAAGTCCTTGAACTCCTTGCCCTGGACGAACTCGGGCGTGGCACACGTGGGCTGCTGCCGGTTGAAGTTGAGCCGCCAGCGGCGCCGGAACACCCACAGGAGCCGGCAGTCGCAGGCCAGTGGGTTGGAGTCCAGGATGAGCGTCTCCAGGTTGCCCACCGAGTGGAAGGCCGACTCCTCCAGTGTGGTCAGCTGGTTGCCGGAGACATTGAGCACGCGCAGGTAGTTGAGGCCGCGGAAGGCGTAGGGCTCCACCACGGCCAGCTGCCCACCCACCAGCTGGATCTCCTGCAGCCTTAGCAGCTCATGCAACATGGAGCCCTCAATGGTGTTGATGGGGTTGTAGGAGAGGTTGAGGAAGCGGAGATAGACCAGGTGGCGCACCGCCAGGTAGGGCACAGCAGTCAGGTTGCAGTGCGTGATAGACAGGGACGTCAGGTTGAGGCCGTAGAGACAGTTGGGAGTCATGGTGTCCAAGTAGGGCCAGTGAGAGATCTCCAAGACCTTGAGCCGGTACAACCTCTTGAAGGAATAGTCCCGGATGGCATTGATGTTGAGGTGCCGGAGCCGCAGGACAATGAGACCGTGCAGGTGGGACAGCGCCTCGGTGGGGATGGAGGTCAGGTTGCATTTCTCCAGCGTCAGCTGCTCCAGGCTGTTGAGGCCGCTGAAGGCTCGGTGGGAGATGTAGACGAGGTCGTTGTCGCCGACTTCCAGTGACTTGAGGTTGTACAGGTCCTGGAACATGTAGTCCAGCAGGATGACGATCTTGTTCTCGCTGATGTCCAGCTTGGTCAGGTTACTGAGGCCGGTGAAGACGCCCAGGGGGATGAGCTTCAGGCGGTTGCTGCGGAGCCCCAGCGTCCGGAGGTTGAAGAGGTTGTTGAAGGCACCAGGCTCCACGGCGCTCACGATGTTCTCATTGAGCTCCAGCTCCTCCAGGTGCGGGAAGCTGGCAAACTCGTCCTGGTTGAGCGTTTTGATGCGGTTCTTGCCCAGGTCCAGCAGGCGGGTCTCAGTGGGGATGCCCTCAGGCACCGCCACAAAGCGCTTGCGGTGGCAGAGCACTGCGCGGTCCTGGGCGGAGCACTCGCAGCGGGGCGGGCAGCCTGTGGCTGAGCCTGACAGCACCGAGCCCAGCACCAGCAGGAGGATGGGCTGCCAGCAGGCCAGGAGGGGGCTGGGCATGCTCCTCACGCCCCCCGCCAGCATCCTCTCGCTCACCTGTGGCCAGAAGCAAGCACAGGACAGAGGGCGCGGTTAGAGGGCAGTGTCTGCTGGACCCCCGCCCAGAGCCCGCTGTGCCCTCTGCCCTCCTGCCCTGTCAGGATGTCCCTGACACACAGAGAGAGGCAGGGGTCCAGAGTGGCATATGACACCTGCCTGGGACCCCACAGTGAGGTCCAGATGCCCAGGCCAGAGGGCCTCCTGCCACCCCATGCTGCTTCCTCCTTGCCCCTTACCCCACCCAGAGCCCTCCTGAAGGACCCTCCGGCATCCCGGGATCCAGGGGGATCATGGAAGGGGCAGGGTCACTTCAGATGAGCCTGGGGTTGGCACCCTAGGCTGCAGCCACCTCCTTTCCATTTTACATTTTACAGACAATGCAACTCCAGGCACGCACCTCACACCCCACCTGGCACGCTGAGCCTCAGCTTCCCCTGGTGTTCATCAGGGATAAAGCGAGACCTGTTGAGTTGCCTTCAGGGCTCACAGAGGGAATCAAAGGGGCTCAAAGGCTGAGGCCTCTAGGAATAGCCAGCAGAGGAGCACGTCTGGGCCCCAGCGTGCCAGGCAAGGGCTTCTGAGGCTGCTGGGGCCCACCCTCTCAGAACTTCAGCCTGAGCATCCCCAGACACAGACACCACGGCTCCCTCTCCATCAACACTGTGCTGAGCTCGAAGCCCAGGAATCTTGGGCAACCAGCATACCCAGTGGTTCCCGCCAGTGTTTGTGTCACTGCTCCCCAGTGGGGTTTCTGGATCAGTGGAGGGCACCCCCTTCCAGAAAGCCAGGACCCAGCCGTAGTGCCTCCCTGGGGAATCTTTCCAACTCTACCCTTCGTCTGGGTCCCCATGGTGACCCACCCAGGCTCCTGAGCCCAGGCCCCTGCTATTCTTTCCTCCTGGAATGTCCCTTCCCCCGGTGTGTTGAAACCCCATCTTCAAGGCCATTGCTCTGAGAAGCTTTTTCTGATCCCCAGTTGGAAGTGTACTCCCCTTCAAAGACTCCCCCCAGGCTTCATCCATCTGTCTCTCCGGCTTCCAATCACCCTCCTCCTAGTACCAGGGTTCTGTGCAGCTGCTGGTCCGATGGGGGAGCAGTCAGACCCCCACAGCCCAGGACGGCGCAGGCAGCCCTGGAGGTGCTGGTCCACACTGGGGCAATGGGGACGTGAGGCTTGTTACAGCTGGGCCCTGAGGAACGTGCAGGATTTGGGTGGTGATGACAAGGGAGACGGTGCCAGGATAGGGGTCCAGCCTGAGTACAGGCTGCAGGTGGTGTGAGCGAGGGGTGTGCGGGAGCTCGCCCCTGATTACTCTCTCCTAGCCCGCATTCAGAGGCCACTTGCTCCCACTTCTGCTAGACTGCTCTTCCCTCCTCTATCTCTGTTCCGCCCTACGGGAAACTGGCCCAGCAGGGTCCTTAGGGGGCTGGGAGGACTAGTCTGGACTCCTTCAAACTCCAGAGGCTGGACCAGATGGTCTCTGGGGGCCGAGCTGAAGGTCTTCTACTGCTAGTGGGGGTGAAGACCCATCCCACCCAGCCTGGCACCCTTGGGGCTCTGCTGCCATCCACATAGCCCACACTCATGGCCCTGAGGGGACCTGACTGCAGGAAGGGGATGCCCAAGCTGGGAAGGTCCCATCTCTCTTCCCCAGCTCAGGCCCTTCTTCCACCCCTTCAAGCTCCTCCCCACACTTGCACACAGCCTCCACTTCCAAAGCTATAGTTCTTATCATCTGCACTTCAACCCTTATGGCAACTGGGGCTCGGAGAGATTGTGGCTGCCCAAGGACACCCAGCCGGTTGAGGAGGTGGATTTGGGTCCAAGGCTCTGGTCTGTCGGACTTCAATGACAATGCTCCAGCGGTCTCCCAGGACTGACAGGCACTCCCTGGTTGTTGATCGACTAAGTGACTGATTAACTAGAGAGGGCTCCTGGTGTCACTGACATGTTATAGAATCTACAAGGTTTTGTTATTCCCAAGGGCTCTGTCCACCACCACCCCCCTCCCCTCAGCCCCTCTCATCCTCTCTCCAGAGTTTTCTGTGGTTTGGCCTCCCCCACCCCACCCTCATCAGGCCATTTTCCACAAGTCACACATGCTCCAGTGACCCACCAGAAAAGCAAACATCCTGATAGGCAATCAATAAGTAATTGGGACGGCAGCTGGGGCTGGCGCGGGTGTGAGCTTGGGGACCGGGAGAGGGAAATAGGACTTTTAGCACCCAGCTCACCACTGCGCTGGGGCGTGGGGTAGGCTGATGGAGAGGATGCTAAGGAATGAGAGAGGGGATAGCGAGTGCACAGGCTACCTTGAGATGTCGGTAAGACCCTCATACAGACAAGAATCTGGCATACGAAGATTCCACCCCCTTGTCTCAACATACCCATCTACCTCCTCTCCCACCATTCCCCCCAGGGAAAACACCCAGGTATCGCGGCCTTGTCCAGCACATTCCTGGCTCTAAACCATCTCCTTTTGGAGATCTCTCCCAGACTCACTGCCCCAGCGGCCTTTGTGACCATCCATCCCAAAAGCCATCTCCTCCATGAGGCCACCCCTGATCTCCTCAGTCAGAAATTATCTCTTGCCCACAACTCTGAAGTACCTTAGATTTATTAGTAATGACATTATGTAACTGATGTATAGCACATCTCATTCTAAAAATGATTTGAGCCAATGACCAGAAAAATTATGTTACAAGATGATAAGAAGATAAAGCTAAAGAAGGCAAGCCAGTCAAGAAAGAAGGTCGCAAAATCCTATATAATGATTAAAGATGAGAGCTTCCTAGTGACCTGAGCAAAGAGGGAAATGTGCTCCAAAGCCTCAGCATTTGGCGCCTCTCCTGTGTCGTATGTTTAATCCTGGGTCAAACTCCCACGGGTACATTTCTCTCACCTGCTAGAGAGTGAGGTGCCTGAGGGCAGATGATGTGTCTGCAGCCTCAGACCAAGGTGTGGCACTGAAAAGACTCAGCTGAATGTTCTTTGACAGGAAGTGTGTGTGCGTGAGAGAGTTGTTGCAGGGGCTGAAGTCACTCTGATGAAGCTGACCCTGGAGCAGGCCCACTGAGCAAAGAGAGACCTGGTGGATTCAAATATGTTGATAGAAAAGCTAGTCGGCATTGCCCTGTGTGGCAGGCCCGGCAGTTAGACCCCCAGAGCAATGGGCCATACTCCACGGGACCAGGATAACTCCAGAAGGGCACATCCTCCGAATTGCCTTTTACATGTGACTGTCCTGAAAGATGGGGAAACTGAGGCCAAGAGGGGCTAACATGGCTTCCCAAGCTGGTTTAGCACACTGGGCCTGGTCTCCAGGCCGAACACCCCCACGGGGTCCCTGTCATCTAGGGATACTGGTAGGGTCGTGTCTGACGGGGTCACCAAAACTGCTGAGTGAGCAACGTGCTGCTCCCGCCCTCCTGGCACCATTAATCCTGCTGGTTATTCCTGCAGTGGCCAAGGAGAAGTGTTTTACGCATTTTAATCAGTGCTTTATTTTGGATCCTTGCCCCCTGAAGGGCTTCCCACAAGGGCAAGACTTTAAAAATCGGACCAATAAATACAAAGGAAATGAACATCGAAGGCTGGCTGGTGGGCAGGCAGAGGAGAGCCATGCCCGGGCCACAGCATACAGAGCCGACAGCAGCCTGCGTCCTCCCGACCCCAGAGCAGTGGGAGCAACCGAGCCATCAGACCTGCACTGCAGAGGGCCACCTGCCACCATCACACCCTCACTCACGTGGTGGGGCAGATACAGCCTGGCTCACTTGCTCCCCACACCAGCCACTCCACTGTGTGCCCCTCAGGGACGCCTGCCCTCTCTGCCCTTTCCCCCCGCTGTGCAGGGAGGGGCTGATTCCAGGGTCCCTGAGGGAACACACACAGAAACTGGATCTTCCCCAGCTCGAAAGTCAACATCCTCAAACCTGCATGAGGAATGAAGAGGAGTAAGGGCTCAGGCCCCAAACTGCAGCTTTACTGGGACTGGAAGGATCTGAGGTCGGCATCCCCAGTTGGGGCCTCACACTGGGGCTGTCCCTCAGGGCTCAGGGTTGAAGAGCATAGCTGGTGGAGACAGAAGGGGCATGGGATCATCCATGGGTGGACTTGGAGAACCCTAAGGGAGGACAGGGGTCATTCTATCTCCTAAGGCAGCATCTGGAGGCCCCTGGGGGCAGGGGCGTGCCTCTACCACGCAGCCAGCCTGGCCCATACGAGCTGGTCAGACGCCTACACTTAGGGAAGGGCTGGGACTAGCATCTTCAGACCACCTGCTACAGACCAGGTTTTAGGCTTTATACGCACTGTCTTAGAAACCCTCACCCAGCATTCAGAGATACTTCCTACCCATTTTACAGATGAGAAAAGCTGAGGCTTCCAAAAGGAAATTCCTTTGCCTTTAGGCCTAGGCTACAAAGCTAGGAAATAGCAGAGCTCCGTTCCTCCTGGTCAGGCTGCCTGCCCCAAGAGCTACCACAAGGGGAGCAGGACTTCTTTCAGACACACAGGCCAGTTCAGAGCCAAAGGAGGGGCAGGCATGTCATGGCAGCGCTAGGGTAAGGCCCCCAGGGCTAAGGGAAGGCACTAGTCCTTAGGTAGCTGCATGTAGGTAACTTGCCCCTAAATGACAAAAGCTTTTCCCCAACTGTCAGAAAATGGTATGTTGAACACACTGAATTTTTTCAGTGTTTTCCCACCATAACCATTCTCCTTTGCCTGCTGCCACTGTCAATGCTAGAATCTCACCTAATTTGGGGTCGGCTGCAGCACAGGATGGAAGGTTGTTATTTTGGGTTTACAGTATCAATATTTCATGGTGTTCCCACTCAGTGCTCCTCAGGGACCGCAGGCATCCCCAGTACACACAGGCATGAGATCCCTGGCATGGAGGTGCCCACTGCCATCCCCGGGGCCTGTGGCCCCCTGGGTTCTCAGCCTGGCTGTGTGACCTGGGACTACTGCGACAGGCTGCTTCTTCACTGGTAAATGAGGCTGTTATGCACGATCTCATCTTGTCCTGACACTCTACATTCCTAAGACTGGGCCTGCAGCAGGAAGGAGGGAGGAGGGAGGGCAGACTTGGGATGGGGGACTGAGGGCTTCAGAGAGTCTGCCTTGGGCCCCGCCCAACTCTACTACCCTTTCCTACTGATTGTCAAAAGCCCTGGGCCTGTTAGCACATCCCGTTCCCACCGCCACCCCTTGAGGTGGGTCGATTACTCGGAAAGGTGAAGGGACTTACGCTGTGTCACCAAAGACTGGAGGCAAGGCAAGGTCTAGATTCTTCAGGACTTGCCCTGTCCCCAAGCTCCTGCCTGTCTGCAGTCCCTTCTCTGCCTTCAGCTCCAGGGCACAGAGCAGCTGGATCCACTCC
Source organism: Grampus griseus (assembly GCF_964374135.1). Lineage (NCBI taxonomy): Eukaryota > Metazoa > Chordata > Mammalia > Artiodactyla > Delphinidae > Grampus > Grampus griseus. The sequence goes on along the minus strand of NC_139018.1, from coordinate 117,804,739 downwards.
ATGAAATGATAAAGCACGTTCGTGATACGAGTACCTGTTCAGAGGCAGCTGTGGCCACGTGGCTGAAGGTAGGGTAATGGCAGGGTGGAGTGAGGCCTGTCTAGGAAGCCCCGATGGTCGCTCCATCCCGGGGCCTTTCTCCCACAGCGATGGTCGACCATCTGCCCCATGCCTGGAGATCTCCCGCTCAGCCTTCAGAATCCAGCTCAAGGGTCTTCTACCCCAAGCCACTCTTTGCAAGTCCCCAGGAAGAAGGGATCACCTCCTGGGGGTCCCTCTGGATCTTGGGTGGCCCTCTGCCAAGCACTGCTGGTGTGCTTACCTCTCTCCCTTCCTCCCTCTGTTAGAGCCTCTGCTGCCTCCCCTTCTGTGGCCCCCAGATTGAGAGCCCCCAGTACAGGGCTGGGGCTGCTATAGCTCAGCACCGCCAGGCCCAGCTTCAAGGGCCCCCGACACACAGCTGCTGGGACAGCTCCCCAGCACAGCTCTTGACTCCTAGTCTAAGCTCTTTACAGAGGCTTCAAGGAGGAGGAGGAGGTGTCATGTGGGCTCAGGCTGAACTACAGATACATTTCCACCGGCCAAAGTCAGGGGCGGGAGAGGCGGCATTTCAGCCAAAAGAACGGTGCAGGCAAAGGTGTGCAGAGTGGAGGTGACTCGTGTCCGGGAACATTTGAGAGCATCCAGGGGCTCCTAATTGCTTCTCTCCTACCCCAAATCCTGACCCGGGTCCCTGGACTCCTTTTAAAGATCCTCCATTCTGGCTTTCCCGGGCTAATCCCTGCTGAGGTGTGAATGGCTGATAATGGCTTAAGGTGTGAGCTGCTAATGGGGGCAACTTGGTCTTCCCTGGCCAGTCTAATCCAGCAGGGCTATGCTGAGAGCCTGGGGAAGGGCAGGGGCTGCCCCCTGGCACACGGGGAGGGGGTATGGGGGCAAAGGAAACCCTGGGAGGAGGGGTTAGCACCAGGTTGAGCTCTGGCAGGAGAAATCCAGACCGACTGTGGCCCGCAGGCAGGCAGCTGGGCCGCTTCCGTCTGTCTGTCTCCTCCTGGGCTGGTCTGCCTGTCTTTGCCTGCCCTCTCCCTCTCCCTTCTCCTCCTCCTTCATCCGCCCCCAACGGGGAGAGAAAAATCAACCTGAAAGAAAATTGAGGGCATGTCCTTTGTCGTGTATCATTCTTTATTTTCCTCTTGCTCTTGGTTCTAGCAAAGAGTTGCTGGGCCCCCGGGGTGTCTGTGTGTGACGTTTGTGAGCAGGCAGCCATGTGTGGCCTATGTGGATGTGTGTGCCTGCTGTCCCCCCTCCTGCCACTGCCGCTCCCTGCACCCACCCTCACCCACGGCCACTGCCATCAGCCCCATCTCTTAGGTGCACTTGGAAACTCAGTCCTCTCCCAAAGGTGCTCACCTGGCCTCTCAGCCATGGCCGGGCTGGAGGGTGCTGACTGGGCGCAGTGTGGCTGCCTGCCTGTTTGCTAGGGCCGCTGCCCCTGTGTGGCCCTGGGCAAGCACCCGTGCCCCCTGCACCTAAGGGAGGGTCGCCCCTGCCCACCCCACTGCCTACCCCACTGAGCGCAGCTGATCTCAGGAGCTGACAGCCTTCCACCCAGTTCACAGCCCCAGGCCACTTGTGGGATAAATTATGAAATTTAATGGCAAAGCATCTTAGTGTTTAAAGGCTTCTATGTACAGGCTTTGCTCTCTAGTGGCTGCTGGCTTGTTGCGGAGGAGCAAGGGTGGGGCAAGGCCTAGAGAAGGCTACTTCTGAGCGGGCAAAGGGCAGTGGGCTCTGGCCAGGGCACCCTGCCCTGCTGTGTGAACTTGGGTGAGTCCTGGACCACTCTGGACCATGCCTGCCCTTCCACACGGTTGTTCTGAGGTGAGAGGCCAGTGGGGAAGCTAGGAGCCGGCCTGGGGGAGGCAGGAGGGAGCCACTGGTTCTGGGAAGCTTCCTTGTTGTCTGCTGTGGGCCTGCCTGAGCGGACAGCACTCCTAGTTGGACTGGTGCGGTCCCAGAATTGAGGAGGGGTACACAAGCACCCATGTGGTGACCTGACGGGTCTCAAGGAAAGTGATGGTCCTGCACCCCCATACCTCCCTTCCCATCTCTCTCCAGGTCTGAGATGCCAACCCAGGCCCTTGGGGACAGCAAGATGCCCCCGAAGGACTCTGGCCCCATCCACCGCCCAGGCCAGGGGCCCCTTGGGAGGTGCCTAGCAGAATGCCTGCTTCATCTCCCCTCAGCCCCCCTCTTTCTGGGGCGCCCAGGGCCCTCTCCCAGTTGCTCCAGCCCTCAGGCTCCTCTACCTTGGGAACAGCTTAGGTTGGCCCATTTCGGACTTTGGAGGCCTGAAAACCAGCCAATCCCCACCTGGGAGGGTCACAAGCCTTGGGCTTGGGAGAGGGGGGAGGTCACAGCCTCAGAAATCCAGGGTGGAGATGGAGGAGCTGAGGGGAGTGGTGGATCTAATGTGGGATTTGAAGGCCAGAGACCTGTGATGATGATGATGATGATGATTGGAAAAACCCTAACAGAGGACTTTTCTGGTGTGCCGGCATTATTCTAAGTACTTTACATATAAAAATTAATTTAACCTCACCACAATCTGTTGAGGTAGGTCCTGTTATTGTTCCCATTGTGCAGATGGAAAAGACAGAAGCACAAGGAGGTTCTGAAACTTGCTCAAGGTCACAAAGCTAGCAGGAGATGAACGCAAACATGAACTTGTTTAATCTTCACAACAGTCCTATTAGGTTGGTACTATTATCCTCATTTTAAAGATTAGATAACTGGGGCCAAGAGAGGTGATGTAACTTGGCCCAAATCACACAGCCGTGAGTAGCAGAGCTGGAATTAGTCCTGAGGCAGTTAGACCACAGGTTGTCCTGACCACTCTTATATACTGCCTCTCTGATTCAAGTTCAAGGGCTGCTGAGCTGCATGATCGTGGGCAAGTGGCTTTATGCCTCGGGGCCCTAAACTCCTCATTTAGAAAAGGGAATGGCAGATTTTATACTGCTCTCATAGGGCTGGGGGCAGAGAATTCAAGGAGAAGGAAGGGAAGAGACATTTATATGGAGCACATAAACTAAATGCTTTGCAGAATGATCCCACCAACCCTCACCACATACCCTGGGAGGGAAGTACCATTAGCCCCATTTTACTGATGAGGAAACTGAGGCTCCAAGCCATTACTTCACCTGCCAAAGGTCACTGAGCCTGTCTAACTCCAGAGGCATGAGAACCCTAGAGACCATCACTCAGATGAGGAAACAGAGGCCCAAGAGCACCAGCAACTTGTCCGAGGCCCCACAGCATCTCAGGGTTAGGGCCTAGGAAGAAGCCCGGCCTCCTGATGGCAGCAACCTTCTCTCCCCAACATCATGCAAGGATAACATAGCCTCTCCGTTCATGCTGCAGCCACGTCAGGGACAGGTGAAGGTTTGCATGATTTCTGCCTCAGAAAAGGGAGAAGACTTAAAAACAACCCCCCTGTACATCACAAACCAAGGTCCAGCGAGTTATTTATACCACGGACAGGCAAACTATAAATAAAAACACTTGCCCTTCTCTTGGCACTGACTGTTCAAAGCCCTCTCTGCTCAGCTGAATCTTGGCCAATCTCTTGCCAAAGCCCATTTTTTCCAACCTGCTATGTATACTATGCTCAGTATCAAGAGGTGATGAACCCCTCTGGTCAGACACATACAGGTGGTGTGTTCTGCTCAGGCACAACTGATGCCATCACCTGACTGTGCATTCACGAGAAGCCCAAACTTGGGACGGTCCTGGCATCTCTGCAAATCTCTAAGGTGTGTCCCAAGGCAGAGGGTATAAAGGGTCCAAGTGCACGCCCACAGGGTAGAACCAAAGAGCCATGTGCGGAGTCATAGAGGCCTATTCAGTTCAGTATGAGGAATCAAATAGAAGATCAGACGGCTCAGGATAGAAGATGTACCTTGGTAGATAATGAGTGAGCAGGCTGTCATGAGAGGTATGCAAGCAGAGACCGTGGATCAGGGACACTGCAGGAAGACTCCTCTGCTGGGTCCACACCTCAGCGGCCCCTCTTAGCTCTGAGATACTCCCATCTTGCACCCCAGTAAAGGGAGTTGACATGGCCAGCCCCCCAACTGCATCTGCAACCCTGTGCTGGGCCAGACAGAGGAAGCATGCTGGCCGGGCCCCCACCCGCTCCTGGAGCCACGAGCCGGTTCTCTGCAGAGGGAAGCAGAGGAGGTGGCAGAGAGAGATTAATTCCCTGAAATGGGAAAAAATAGAAAAACACACACACACCACACACCCTAATAACACGTAATAAGAGGTTGGATACAAGGAACAATGCCCTGGTAATGTCACCCTGGCGGCAATCAATTTGGGTGTCACATGAAATAGGCATAATTATTCCGCCAGCCCCGTCGCTCATCTCTAACCAGCTCCAGGGGCCCAGGCCCGGGCGGGGAAAGCGCTGTAGAATCAATTGCTGGTGCTCCAGGCTGGCAGAGGGAGCCGCTCCAGATTAGCTTGCCAGCACCAGGTTTCTCAGCCCCTGAGGGCAGGCAGGGGCTTGAGGGCCTTGCAAATGCCCAGGAGGCGCCTTGCTCAGCCATCCCTCACTTGCTCAGTGGGCAAGGGAAATCAGGGAGGACTCCCCAAGGAGGTGGGAAAGAAGGAGGAGCGAACATACGTATGTTCATCATTGTTCATTCCTCAGGTCACCACACTCTTAGCACTCACTAAGGCCAAGCCCCACACCAGGTGCCAGGGGTTTATCGGGGGCTGTGCATTATTAAAATAATGAAGCAAAGTCTCCTTCTACCTCCCAAGCTAGGGCCACCCCTGCCCATCCTGTGGGTGAACACAGAGCCACTAGGATTCCTTTGGCTCTAAGTGTGCAGGGACTTAAGCTCTCCTTGCTCCTCCTTCATTCCCACTTCATTGGGGAGAACTCCCTGACTGCTCTTGCCTGTCCCTGACCCGCTTGCCCAGGGTTTATACAGACAGCACCTCAACACCTGGGGAAACTGAGGTGCAAAGGGAATGATTGCTTAGTGAGCACCCATTACACACTGGCTGCTGCTGCCTATCTCAACCCCCTTTCCATACACCAGAAACTGTGAATTTCAGATATGCAAATCAAGGCCGTAATATAAGATCATTTTACACTCATTCAATCATTAAAAGTCAAGATGTCTGAGCATACCGAGTGTAGGTGCAGGTGGGGAATAATGGGGATACTCATCTCCTGCTGGGGGAAGCATAAACGGTCCAACCAATTTGGAAAACACTGTGGCACATTTCCTAGTAAAGCTGAATACGAATATGACCTACGGCAATTCCGCTCCTAGCTGTGTGCCCCAGAGACGCTCTGCCTGTTGTCTTAGGGGAAGGGACAAGAAAGTTCACCGCAGCACTGTTTGTAAGAGTAAAAAGGGAAACAACTCACATGCCCATTAATAGAAGAATAAATACACTGTTTATGTTCAAACAACAGAACATTATGCATCAGTGAAAATGAATGAACTACATTTATCATTATTTGTAACAATATAGATGAAACTTAGGCATACGGTATTGAAGAAAAAAGGCAAATTCCAGAGGACTGCACGGTTTCATGTTCCTTTTACAAAGTTCAAAACTAACTAAAACTGAACAATTTCTCTATATTAAAATGTGATTTTTAAAAGGCAAGGGAATACTAAATAGATAATTTAGGGTAGTGGCTGCCAAAGGATGGGGTGAGAAGAAACACATGGGAAGATGCATATCATTATTAAAGTGCTAGTGTTCAGCTTAGGGAGTAGGGTCATGGTGTTCATTATATTAGTAGTCGTAGTAGTAGTAATACTAACTACATTAATTAATTAACAGACCATGCCTGGATTGGTGAGCAAGAGTCGCAGACCAGAGCTCGGGAAGAAGGCATTCTAGACTGAGCCCCATGCTTGTAAGCTGGGGTCTTTGGGCAAGTTGTTCTACCTCTCTGGCTCTCAGTTTTCTCAGCTATAAAATCAAATCTCTGTACCACCTACAAGGCTAAGATTGAGAGCACATCACTGATACAAACTATGAGTAGCCAGCAGTTCTGCAGAGTTTACTGTGTACCAGGCACTGTTCTAACTGCCTTGCATACATGAACACACTTAGTCTTCATAATGGCCCTCTGTTATCCTCACTTTACGGATAAGGAGACTGAGGTCCAAAAGATTAAGTTACTTGCCCACAGTCACAGAGCTAGGCAGTGTGGAGCTGAGATTTGAACCCAGGCATCTGGCTCCAGGTACCACACTCAACAACCTCACTATAAAATGACACTAAAGGAACTGAACACAGGAGGAGGGAACTGTTGTCAGAACAGCTCTACTGGGTCCACAGAGCCCAAGGATATTCATTCATTCATTCATTCAACACATAAATGAAGGTCAGCATCCCTCAAATGCATTTGGAAATGAACTTGCCTTCCCACTGTCTTTCTACAAAATAACCGTCGCTGATTCTGGAATCCTGCTTTCTGTGTCTCTGCCAAATCTTTTACTGCCTCAAGAGATACCCAGTCTCTCTCTCTTCCTGGAGGACCCCTGACTGCCGCAGCCCCCAGGAGCAAATCCCATCCTTCTCTGAGTACCAGTGTGTGCTACTGAATACCCTGCCTTTGCTCTCCCCAACCCCTGCCTGGGGCATCCTTGACACCACCTACCTCTGTCCATCCATTGCAGGCTGAAGACACTGTGTTCCTTCCAGGTAGTTTTTGCTACCAGAATCAGATGCTCCCTGGTGCCTCCCAGCATCTTTCCTATCCCCAAGGCCAGGCAAGGGAGCCCAGGGGATGGGTCCAGGATTGCCCCGGGTGTTCAAGGCAATCCATGGGGGCCATGGGAGGGCCTAGCCCAGAGCAGAGCAGGCAGCTCAGCCAGCATGTGTAGAATAAATGCATGAATGAATTGGCTGGTACAATATTAGGTGCAAACCAGGCACCGTAGCTGCATGGAGGAGGAGGGTGAGTGACGTGGAGCAGTCAGGGAGGCTTCCTAGAGGAGTGGCCAGGAGAAGAGAAGACCTTCTGGGTAGGTCTTCTCACAGCTAGACCAAGAGACCCCCAGCCAGCAAAACCAAGGCTCTCACTCTGAAACCACCACCACCTACAGCCTCCCCTCCCTGGCCCTTCCCTAGTCCCACAGGACCCACTTCCTCATCCCTCCACCTGACACACTGCCTCATGCCTCCATGGGACCCTGTGCAAACCACTGCACTGCTTCATCTCTCAGCAGGAATGCATTTCTCCCACCCTCCGGACCCAATCATGATCCTCTCACCATTTGCTGTGGTGGCACGTGGAGAGCAGTACCAGATGAGCCATCGCTGGTACCAGGGATCCTGTCTGGCTTTATGCTGTCCAACCCTCACAAGACTTTTTTTTCTTTTCTTTTTGATATCCCCCCGGAATTCTGGGTTTTAGAAAATAATATCTAGTATAGGAAAAATGGGTGCTCCAGGGCAGGGGATAGGGGAACTGATCCCTAGGAAGAAGACTACTGCAAGGGGTAGAGTGGTCTCTACAATGCCCTCAGCCCACAAGCCATGATACCTTAGCCTTGAGCACCCACCCATCCCCCCAAACCTGGCCCCTTGGATTCGGTACCCACTCTAACTCCAGGCACTGGGGAGCACTGCAGCCTTGACCAAGCCCTACCGAAGGCCCATCTCACACATAAACTGGCAGGGAGTGGGAAAAGGGGCAGAGACAAGAATACCACAGGGGGCCCGCCCTCGCCTTTGCTAAGCCTCCCTCCAGGAAGGGCAGCTGGGTGCTGTCGGGAGCCGCTATCTGGGTTCCGAGGACTTCTTGGCCTCTCCCTTCTGTCACCTAATCCCCTGTCTCCTGCCTCAGGCCATGGGGAGAAAGCAGGAAGGGCAGGCAAGCTGTCCCAGCAGACCAGGCGCTGGCATCTTCCCAGAGGTGTAAGGACTCTGAGCCCCTCCTGGCCCACACAAGGACAAAGGGTCTGGGAGCAGCTGACCCTCCCTTCCCTCACAGCACTCCTTGCTGGATGTGCGGAAGCCCCAGGCTCTCTGCCGCCTCAATGCCCCGGCTCATTGCTCCCTGGGCATGGGAGGCACTGGTGCTGGAGCCATTGGCATAACGACCAGCAGGGCTGAGCCAGAGCCGGAGCCGCGGGCCAGGTTGGACTGCGCACCCTCCAGCTGCCCAAGCCGAGCAGAGGAGGACGGAGGGAGGGCTGGGCTGGCAGGAAAGAGGCTTGCCCAGATGGTGCTGCCCCCACCTCAGGGCTTCCTGCACTCCCACCCCACCAGGGCAGAGCTGTTGCCATCCTCTCAGATGCCCCAACTCCCCCAGCCCGACCCCAGGACCTCTGAGAACAAAGAGGAGATGCCGATGCCGGCACAACCAGGGCTGGATGGAGCTGGGCTGGGACCCAGGGCAAGAGACAGGAGGGGACTGTCCACTGGGCCTGGCCCCACCCCTCCTCAAAGTGGGATCCACCTGGAGGTGCCTGGGGGAGCAGGAAGCCCACAGCCCACCTTGCAGAGGTGGGGGGCCGAGAAGGAGACCTCTTCTTCTCAGCCGGTTCCTACCTCCCACCAGCTCTGCTTCGGAATGAAAAGTGGGGCAGGGGGAAGTGAGAAGCCTGGGCTGAAGACGAAGGGGAGGGCCCCCAATGGTTCCGGGGTCCTCCTCCACCCCAACTCCCTCTCCTCCACTCTCCTAGCCCCTATTTCCCCTTTTCTCCCCCTCACTGGGCAGGAGCTGGAAAGGGGCTGCCCCTTGTTAGGCGAGTCAGGAGGCGCCCAGCCCCGTGCCTGCATCCACCGGCTTGGGGGTGCCTGGTGCAGGCTAGGGCTGCCTGGGGGTGTCTGGGGTCTATAGAGAGAGGCAACCACCCAGTGCTGAGCAGGGGGCTTACCCTTCAGGGTGACCAGTGCTCAGAATGGGAGGTGGGACAGAGGACGAGCAGGACTGTGACCCCTCCCCAGCTCAGGGGGTCCCAGCTAGACAACCTGGAATTTGTTGGGTGGGAGGGGCGGGAAAGAAGAAACCTTCATTTCTGAGGCTTCGCTGGGCGGGGGGGGGCGATCAGATCTGTGACCCCCAAAGCGGGTTTGGGTGACGCTGGGGTGCCCCACAGCCCCAAGATGGGCACAGCCCGGGCCGACGGCGGCCCCCAGGGGCGCTCGCCGTGGGGCTGCCCACTCGGGGCTGGGCCGCGGCCGCCGGGCTCACCTGCATTTCGGGCGCGCTGTCCGTCCGCTCCGCTCGGTCACCAATCGCATGTCTCCCCCGCCAGGGCCCCAGCCCCTGCCCAGCCCCTGCCCAGCCCCCTCCTTCGTCTCCTCCTCCTTGTCCGACACCTCCGCCCGGCAGTCCGCTCGCCCTCGCGGGGCTAGCCGTCCGTCTGTCTGCCCCACGCGGGCAGGAGCCAAGCCGGAGCCGGGGCCGGGGCAAGGGCCGGGGAGTGGGGAGGCGGGAGGCCGGGGCCCCGGCGGGCGGAGGGGCGGGTGCGCTCAGGACTGGCGACGCGGGCTCTACGAGCCTCGTTCTGTGCCCCGGGCCAGCCTGGAGCCGCCGCCGCCGCCGCCTCTGCCACTGGGGCCGGGGTCGAGGCCGGGCGCGCTCCGCAGCGGGGCCGGGGCCAGGGCTGAGGCCGGCGGGCAGCGGCCGCGCATGCTGCTCGGAGCCCCGCGTCGGGAGAGGAGCCGGAGCGGCGCGGGTGGGGACTCCGCGCGCTCCGGGGCCGGGACCGGGACCCGCCGCCGCCGCCTGTGCTGTCGCCGGCCGGCCGCCCGCTCCGGCTCCCGCGCCGACTCCCGCCCGGGCTCCGCGCTCTGCCGCGGCGCGGGGAGGGAGCGCGAGGAGCGAGCCAGGGAGGGAGGAGGGAGGGAGCGAGAGAGCGAGCGAGCTAGCGGCGGGAGCCGGGCGGGGGAGGAGAAGGCGCGGCCGCAAAACCGAGGGTGGGGGGGAGGGAAGTAAGGTGGAGGACTCGGCTCCTTTCAGCGAAGGGGGCGGAGAGGGAGGAGCGCCCCAACCACCGCCCTGCACTGATGGGGCAGCGAAACTGACAAAGGGGAGCGGGCTAGGGGCGTGCCAGCCTTGCGCGGGGGCCGGAGCCTCTGAGCTCCAGCCCAGCACACGACCGCGCTCCTCCGAGTCCCAGGCCAGCGCGGCCGCGGGGAGTCCGGTCTGCGGTCCTCCCTGGGGCTGTGTGCCCACCCTCGCGTGTGGCCACTTGCGTGCACATGTGAGCGCGTGTGTTCACACGTGTTAACTGGGGTCATTGCACACTGCCATGTGGACCGACACACGCACGTGAACCGGCAAGGCTCCCCACCGACCAGGGTTGTTTGGAGGACGGCGTGGGAAGGGTGAGGCCTGGAGCCGCGGTCAAGCGCCTTGTCCCCTCTTCTCGGAATTGTCTGCGAATCCCTGGAGGGCCCACATCCTGGCGGCCTTGGAGCTTGGCAGGTAGAGAGGAAAGCTCCGGGGCACGCCGAAGAAGGCGCGCCAGCCCCGCGGCTCTACCACAAGCGTGGTCTCGCGCCCTCTTTTGCAGCCTGGGTCCCCGCCCAGCCTGGCTTCCTGTCCAGCAGAGGGCAGCAGGCCGTTCTGGCCAGCTCTGGCCGCGGGCACTGCACCCAGAGACCAGCAGAGGGCAACGCAGAGCCTCCGGACTCGGCTCCCCAAGGGTCCAAGGGATCCTGAGTTGAGGCACATACTCAGATAGGCCCAAGGAATGGGACCTCTCCTCAGATCCACATCCTCCTTGACCTGCAGATACAGAGATTCGGCTGGTGGAGGTCTCTTGGCAAAGCCTGCAGAGTGGGCTACGACCCTTGGGACCTCACCTCCTTCCACTGTACACCCCCTTCCATCTCCTTGAAGCCAGATGCCCTTTAACACTAAGCTAGTTTGATTAGAATAACCATCAATGCTGACACCACCCAGCATGCCCGCCCCTTCACTGTTGGGAGTGCATCACATGAGCACATTAGGGGTAGGGGTCCCGGCAGGCAGAAAAGGAAACTGAGGCTGGGGGGCACAGAAGTGGGGGAGGAGACTGGCCCAAAGCCCTTCAGTCTCTGGGGAAGAAATGGGGAATCCTGCTCCCAGTGCCCTGACCCCCATGGAGCCTGTCTGACATTCACTGCAGTTACCTGGCTAGCATGGTGGGGCCGCCAGTTCCCCCCTCACCCCCGCCCCAGCACCATCTTACTTCTCCACTGTTCAGCCTCACACACAGCCCAAAGAGTCGCACAGACCTTCTGTTCTAGCTCGACAGAGTTTGCGTACTTCTCAGTCTCACAGCCACACCACAGCTCTGAACAGTCATGCCTGGAGAACCATCTCCTGTCTCCTATGTCCATCCTCATCCTAGGCCTAGCTGGAGCCCCCTCCTAGTAAGTGAGGATGCTGTGCTGTGCACTCTACATTCATCCTCCAGCGACCCTGGGAGAAGGCACTGTCGCTCCCCCTGTGACAGAGAGAAGGAACCCCAGGCTCAGAGAGGTTCTGTGATTTCCCTGTGGTTAAACAGCTAGTAAAGCCTGAAAAGGGAATTTGAATCGCCTTCCAGGGCCAATTCCAGCAGGGGGCAGGCTTGGCAGAGGGACTTATAAAAGCTGGGAGGGGAAGAGAGAAGGCGACACAGGAGTCCCCTTCGCTTCAATAGCCCAGCGCAGGCGGTTCCCCGGCCCCTCAACCCTGTGCCGCCTGGACCCCCATCCCAGGCTGCCCAGCTCCCCCACCCCGGCTGTTTGTGAGTTACCCGTGAGCTCCCTCCCTCCCGCGCCGCCTCCTCCCACCAGCCAGACAGGAATAGACGCTCTCTCGCTCCTGCGTAAAGGCTCCGCCAGGCACCCGGCGGGCGAGCAGACCCGCTGCGGGGCGGCGGCGGGGGCGGGGGCTATTCCTGGTGCGGCGGCTGACGCAGACACTGCACGGCCACGGCGTATCTCCGCCCCCGACTCACCTGCTCCCTGCCTCAGTGATCTCGACGGAGAAATGGGGGAGAGCCCACTGCTCCCACCCCCAACCCCCAGATGCTGGCTGAGGAAGTTGGCGTCCTGAGGTGAGGTCTTCTGGGGCCCACAATTGTCCCTCTGCACCTTGGAGGCAGCAGGGATGACCAAAGAGCTGTGTGTCTGGGAGGAATTGCCCCAGAGTCTTAGTTCTCCATGTGAACAGTATCCAAGCCATTTCCCCTTCCGTTTCTCTAAACGAAATGACCCCTCCCAGCATTCCCTGTCTTATTTCACCAATGGGAACAATGGGGAAGGGAAGGCTTCGGGGAGGGAAGAATTTGGAGAAAAGGTCTTTTTGAGGGTCCAGCCTGGGCCTGGTGAGAGTGCAGGTCCCTGGCCTTGTCACCAGAGACCCCATGAAAGGGGGAGGGTGTCACTAGGGACAGGTATCTTTCCACCTCTGTCTGGCGGGGCGGTCCCCAACACAGCCCTCTCAGGGATCCCAGGGCCATGAAGAGTATGGAACATCAGAATGGCCCAGTCCAAGATTTCACTGGTACAACCTGGAGATCATAACCCTGGAGCTTCAGCTGAAGAATGTTCACCCACACCTCCAGGCCTTTATCCTTACTGGTCCACCTGCTCGGCCTGTCCTCTCCCTGGTTCCCACCTGTGCTTCAAGACCAAACTAAGACCATTTGCATCTATTCCTGTCTCTCCTCCTCAGGCTGAAATGCCCTTAGAGGCAAGGGCCCAGTCTCCTCCCTCTCTGTCCTCAGACTAGGAGCTCCCAAGAGCAGGCCTGAGACAGCATGTTCCTGGCTTCAGGGTGAAAACTCAGCAAGTCCCAGTGAAGCGGGAATTAGTGGCTGCAAGGAGTCAGTCTGCTACAGCCTGAGTGCTCACAACAAAGCAGAGAAGCTGGGAATGGGTTTGTCAGGGGACTGTGGAGGAGGGGCAGGACCCTCCAACATTTATTTGGCTCCTACTGTAAGCCAGGGTCTAAGCTATACTTTACATACTTCATCCCAATTCAAGATTGAGATTGCTATCCCCATTGTACAGATGAAAAAACTGAGGCTCTTGGGAGGGCTGGTGACTTGCTCAAGTTTACTCTGTGAAAGAGGTAGAGCTGGGCTTAGAAGCTCTGTGTGTGTCTGGTATCAGAGCACAAGCCCTGCTCTCCCCCACTGTGGGAGACTGAGGAGGCAGGGCCTAGTCCCCTGTGGCACAGGAAGGAATGGGTGGCACACACAGGCCTGCATGCGTGCCTGCTTTGTGCTGGTCCTGCCCGCTTGCATCCCAGCAGTTCTCAGGGTTTTACAGTGATGATTATTTCTGAAGGCACTTGAAATTAATGACAGCTCTAAAATGGCTGGGACAGTGGAGTCATTACTGAGACCTCTAATTAGCAAGAAAAACGGAGACCTGGAGCCAGGGAGGCAGGTGGGGGCTGGGCAAGTGGCCCTGGGCATGGAGCAGGGCTGGGGAAGCGGGTTGGAGCTGGCATCCAGCTGGAGGTCTCTGTGGGGCAGGTGGAACCCATGTCCCACTTTATGCCACACATTTGATTCTGAGCACTCATTCATTTGCTGTGTCATCTTGGGGGGAGTCACTGCCCCCCCCGGTGAAAGTTTCCCCAGTTACACAGTAAGGAGTTGGCCTGGGGGGGTCTCTAAGTTCAGGGTTCTATGGGGAGAATAGGATGAAGCCGCAAGAGGGGGCTCTTTGAAAGACCCTGAGTCCCTAGAAGGCTGAAGCCCAGAAGCTGGAGGTCCTATAGCCTCCGGGAGCCACTGAAGAAGCCCTGCATAGCTCTCACAGCCCTCCATGTTGGGGATGCTGAGGCTGCTGGTATAATAAAGTCCTAAAGACTCAGGCTGGAGTGAAGTGGATCAGGAAGTGGCAGAAAATCCATAGGTCAGAGCCCCGTGCTGGTGCAGCTATGGAGGGGGCAAGGGATGGGGGGACACCTGAGGGGGCCGGCAGGAAAGTCCCCTCTAGGAGGTAGGCCTGGAGCTGTGGCCAGGCTTAAGGCCTTCCTGCTCCCTCTGAAGTCCTTCCCTAAGAGCCAGAAGGGACTCAGGGACTCCAGGGTCCCACCTAGGCATGTTACAGAGGGTCTGCCTGAGGTACCTAAAAGGGAAAGGACTTACTCAAGGTCATTTGTCCAGGTGCACCCTAGCTCTTGGTCTGCCACATCCTTCATGGGGCAGCTGGCACAGGGAGGGGCGCCAGGGGTCAGCTGAAGGAGTCCTATTTGCACCAGTGGCTGGCCCAGCTGGATGTGGAGATGTGCTGGTTGACATGGAGGGACACCCACTGTGGGTACAGGCTGAGGCCAAGACTCTAAGGGCAGGGGTGTGAAGAGCCCACCCTCACTTCCTTGGGGCATCCTCTTCCCTGGCAGCCCCCACTTCAGCCACGTCTTATTTATCATTAACAGCCTTAAGACCCTAGACCCACTTCCTTGAATCCTTTCACCCACTCCCCTTCCAACGCAGGGTGCTATGTGGCCCCCTCCCTCCAGAAGCCTGCTCGAAGCACCTCAGTCTCCTGCTCTTGAGCTGGCCTTTGCATCCTTGGGCACCTCTCTAAGCCTCAGTTTCCTCCTCTGTAAGATGGGAATATCAGTAGAACGCATTTCATGGGGCTGGTGTGAGGATCTCATGACAATGTACAGTCATCCCTCCAGGACCCCCCACAGACACCAAAATCCACAGATGCTCAAGTCCCTTAAAGTCGGCCCTCTGAATCTGTGGACGTGGAAACTGTGGATACAAAGGACCAAAATGTATATCTAGTACTTGATGCTGGGCCTGGCACACAGTAGGTGCTTGATAAACGTAGGTATTTTTATGGTTATTATACTTACTGTTATGGTTGCTCTCTGCCCTCTGACCCTGCAGCCCCTCCTCCGTAAAGACAGGGGTCTACCCTAAGCTGCCTTTCAGCATTCCCATCAGGAGAAGCCTGGACCAAGTTCTTCATTCTCTAAGAACCAGGAACACCCTGAAGGCAGGGACTGTTCTTGTGTCTCCTCCAGTTTCCTCAGAGAGCCCGAAGCCCAGATTCCAGACTCTGCTGTGTGCAAATTAAACTCAACTGAGATCCATTCATCAGGAAGGACCAATGGGCTCCTCTGGAGAAGGGAACCAGGGCATGGTGGGGTGGGGTGGGGTGAGCAGGGATACTCTTGAATCCCCAGCTCTCACCTCCCCTCATCTTGGGGGCCTCGATCACCCACGCCTCCACTGGAAATGTTCCAGCATCCGTGATGTTCACTTATCTAGAAGCAATGTAGGTAGCAGCCTCCACTACTTGGAATTGTACTGAGAACTGGGGGAGGCCAAAAGGCTCCTGGAGGACCCAAGGCAGAAGCCCGCAGAGAGATGAGGTCCCGGGGGTGGCCCCTACTCCGTGTGCTGAGCTTGGTGCCTGGTTGCTGCATCCACAATGGCTGAGAAGCAGGAAATTTGCCTGGGGCCAGTCAGTGAAGGGGCTCATCTGCCCTGCCCACCCTGAAGTCCCTCCAGGGGAATCACTGATGTTCCTGACCTTGAAGTTAGCTCTCCTTAAGAACACAGGGAAGCGTGCACGCCATTAAACACGCACACACGTGCGCGCGCGCACACACACACACACACACACACACACACACACACACAATATCCAAATGATTAAATTGAGAGCAAAAACAAAACAGCAAATGTAAAAAGTAGTTTGTATAAAGGGACACTTCCTGGCTCCTTGGGAATCTGGACTCCAGGCTTGGCAGAGCGACTTCTCCCAAGAGTTTGGGCTCGGCTGTCCCCACAGATCACGTCAGGGGGAACTTGAGCTAATGTGTGTAAACAGACAGCACTATTAACAAATCCATTTATTAAGCACTTGTCTTGAGTTCTGTTGTGCAGGAGACTTGTTTATTAACTCGGAACCTGTTATTAACTTGAGCCAAAGGCAGCAAGGCAGCTTGGAAGACGTCCAGCCCTAGAGCCAAGCAGTCTTGAGTTCCAGTCCTGGCTTTGTCTCTAACCACTGCATGACACTGGGCAAGCCACTTCACCTCTCTGAGCCTCAGCTGCCCTGTGATAGGCAGCCCCGAAGATGGCCACAAATGGTCCCTGCCTTCTGGTATTTACCCTCCTTGTGTAATCTCCTCCCCTTGATTGTGGTCTGGACTAATTGACCCAATTCTAGTGAACAGAATATGGCAGAAGTGATGGGATATCACTTCTGAGATTAGGTTACAAAAAGACTGTGGCTTCCATCTTGGGCACCCTCTCTCCATCACTTGCTTATTCACTATGACAGAGGCCAGCTGCCATGTTATTAGCTGTCCTTTTGAGAAGCCTGAATGGAAAGGAACTGATGTCTCTAACCAACACTCCACGAGGGCCTGAGACCTGCCAATAGCCACACAAGCAAGCATGAAAGTAGACCCTCCCCAAGTCCAGCCGTGAGATGACTGATGCTCTGGTGGACGTCTTGATTGTATCCTCGTGAGACACCTTTAGCCAGAGGCACCCAACTAAGGCTCACCCAGATTCCTGACCTACAGAAACTGTGAGATAATAAATATTTGTTGTTTTAAGCCACTATGTTTGGGGATGATTTGTTATGCAGCAATAGATAACTAATACATGCTTCATCTGTAAAATGGGCATAAAAATTCCTTCCTCCCAGTATGGCTGGGGGCATTCAGAGAATGCAGGAAAAGTGCCTGCTGCCTGTCAGGGTGAGGAATGACACAGCAACTAGGTGGTTATCTGGTAAAGCTGAGGAGATGCACACTCTATGACCTAACAATATCCTCCTGGGTATACACCCTGGAGAAGCACGTCCACAGAAGACAAGCACAGGAATGTTCCCAGGGGTAGTGTTTATATTAGTGAAAAATTGGAAATGCCCTAAGTGCCCATCGTGGGGAGAAGGCATAAACAGAATGTGGCATAACCATGCAGTGGAATACTACGCAGCGATGAAAATGGACAGGCTGGAGCCACACATGTCAGTGTGGGTTCTCTCACAAACACAAAGTTGAGGGAAAAAAACAAAGACGGTACCATTTATATAATTTTAAAATAAACCCCAAACTCTGTAAATTACGAATGGACATCTGCATATATAAGAAAAGCATACAAACATGCCTGAGATGATCAACTCTGATTCCAGGGGAGTGTTACCTCTGGGGACAGAGGAAGGGAGGGTGGTAGAGTTGGGCTTATCCTGAACCCCATACTCCAGAGTGTTTACCATGAGCATGCACAGTGGTTTTAAGTCACTCATTTAATACTTTCAACAACCCCATGGGGTCCATTCTATTATTCTCTCTTCTTACAGAGGGGTAAACTGAGGCACGGGATCTCCAGGGATATTTTCCTGGAGTGCAGTGGGAGGCCACGGCTTGGTTCCTCACTTTATTGCTAACTTGGGGGAGGCCACATTACCACCCTGGTCTCGGTCTATTCTTCTGTAGCATGGGAGAGACTTGCCCCCCTTCTCCCTTTCCCCTTCCCCCTTCCTAGGTGTGGATTGAGATGCTGGGAAAGTCTTGATTAATCAATCTGGAATATTTGCAGAGGCCCCCCCCCATAAGCCAAGCCTGGGGCCAGCTACATAGTAGGGGAGACTAAAATCAAGGAGGTGTGGACAAGAGAAGGTGTGAATAAGATGGCTGATTCAACACAATGCAGTTCAGTTCAATTTTTTTTTTTGCGGTATGCGGGCCTCTCACTGTTGTGGCCTCTCCCGTTGCTGAGCACAGGCTCCAGACGCGCAGGCTCAGCGGCCATGGCTCACGGGCCCAGCTGCTCTGCGGCATGTGGGTTCTTCCCGGACCGGGGCACGAACCCGTGTCCCCTGCATCGGCAGGCGGACTCTCAACCACTGCGCCACCAGAGAAGCCCTCAGTTCAGTTTTGCATTGACTCAGTTCACAAACAATAGTTAAGGTGAAGGACTATTGCTTGAGCACCTACAACATGCTGGGCCCTGTATTAGGTGCTTTTTCTAAATTATCTCGTGTAAGCCTCAACCACAACCCAGTAAGTAGGAACTGTTATTATCCCCACATAACCAATGAGGAAACAAAATCAGGGAGGGTGAGCAACTTCCCCAGGTGGCACAGCAGAGCTGAGATTGTCAGGATTTGTCCTCCCTCCACCCTGACCTGCCCTCTGTTTGGTGCTAGGGGCAGAGATGGAGGGCCCAGGCCTTGTTGCCCTCTGGGGATCCCAGCTCAGACCAGGAAGGTCTGGAGGAGTTGGGAGGAGAGAAAGATGTGTGTGGCTGGAGCAATCAGGTCAGGTTTCCTGGAGGAGGGGGAGGGGGAGGTGCTTCAGTGAGCTCATTAATGGTGAAGTAGATGGAAGCATTCATCCATCCCTTCTCCCATTCATACCCTCAACAAACATTCACTACAGCTTTCTCTGTGCCCCAAAGAGCCCATGGTCTCATGCACAAGACTCAGCGCAGCGTGATCTAGGCTGAGGCAAGGGAAGCATGGGGGCTCGTGCACACACACAGCAGGCACTGGGCAGGCAGGATAGACAACCAGGAGCTGGTGATGGCTGAGCTGAAATCCAAAGGGTGAGTAGGAGTCAACCAGAAGACGGAAGGTGGGGGATGGTACTCCAAGCAAGGAAAACAGCAGGTGCAAAGGCCCTAGGACGGTGGGGAGAGACAGCAGACCCCAAGGAAGGCCAGCAATGACCAAGATGGTTCCAACTCAGCTGAGAAGCGGGTGTGGGGCTGAGGCTGCCACCATCTCTCTCCCGAGTAGGGAGAGTGTCTGCCTGCTGGGTTCTCTAACCAGCTGGGTTCCCATGCCAGCTCAGCCCTGTTGGGCAGGCAGGGCCCCTCTCCAGAAGGCTTAAGAGCAGGGGAGTTCGAACCATAACGGCGTATGTAATTATGTGCAAAAATGAAGGAGCGCTCCGTACTAACTGATAGTGGGAGAGAGTAAATATCGGCAGAGGCACCCGGCTGCATCTCCCCGTCCAGTCTGGCTGGGACCCAGGGCAGCCGCCTGGCCACTAATATACCCATAAATTATTGAAGTTATAAAGAAGAAAGCAGGTATCGTGTGACACCCATAAACAGCTTGTTAGCTAAGACTAATGAAGGGGCAGCCCACTGCTTGGCGTTGCGTGGGGTCCCCCCACACCCTCCCTGATTGCAGAGGGAGATGCATGTGGGTGGGTGTGGAGAGAGGCAGAGAGAATGGCTGCCCCCCTCCCTGCCCCCCTCCAACATCCTGACCCACTGTGGAGTCCGGTGGTGCTGGGAGAGAGAGGAGGTCCACAGACATAAAGAGCCCAAAACGGGCCATGAGTTCCCCATCACTGCAGCGTGCAAGCAGAGGCTGGACAAACCTGTCACAGAGGACAAGGAGCCAGAAAAACTCTGAGGCCTGCCCAGTCTGATGTGCTTAGGCCAACTGGGTGCTGGGAAAAACCGGATGCTGAGGCTAGACACACAGGGTGCACATCACAGGAAAGCCACCTGCCAGCTGTGTGACCTTGGGTAAGTCACCCACCCTCTGAGCCACTTTCCATCCATGCTACCTGGGTATAGCCATGCCTATCACGGAGGATTGTGGAGGGGGTCCTAGGAGCATATGTATGTGATACTCTGGGTGCACATAAGCCCTTGTGCATAGGACACTCCTCTACCTCCCACATCCACCCCCAATCTCACAGGGTGCTTCTAATTAGATCAGGCCTAATGAGGCTTCCCTCTGCCAGGCTCTGTTTACGCTTCATTTAAGCCTGAGTCTGGGACATTAGGAGGAAGGGGGGGGCAGCCGAGGAGGGGGAAGGTGTCCAGCTGCCAGGTCTTGGCCCACCCCAGGCTCCACCTCACACAGGGCACCCTCACCCCAGGGGAAGAGAGGAAGAAGATGGAGGGGGTGCTCTAGAGCTAGAGCTGCCAACAGAGAGGCCTCAGGGGGAGTGGGGAGGGGTAGGAGTGATGGTTGGGAACGCTAGCATTTTGCCTCCTTGATGATGAAGAGCTTGAACCTCGCTGTCTCTCAGGCTGGGGGTCTGTAGTCTCTAAGATGCTTTCTTCCAGGAGGTGCAGCCAGGCAGCCTGATTGGGGCACTTGGGTGCCCATGGTGTGCTCAGCGGCCGAGGGCCACGCAAGACAAGAGGAGGGGACTAGGGAAGGTGCCCTGGGGACTAGGGAAGGTGCCCTGGAGAGGCAGCCAGATCGCCCTCCATAACCGGCTTGAGGCCACACAGGGAGCAGAAGGGGGTGACAACTGGGCTTGGCTTCGGGCAACAGATGGGTTCCGCTCCCCAGTCCTGAAATACCCCCATGAGAGCGTTCGTTCTGTCAGTGGTTTCCTTCTTCCAGAAGAAAGAAGGGAATCCTGAGAGTTTCTATCAGCTATGCTTCGGGCTGGGCCTCTCCTCCAGGGGTCCTCTCTGTACCCCTTATCTTATCTTGTACAGGCTTGGTCTGTCCCACTGCAGCCTGTTTTGCAGATGCACAGAGAGGCATCATCGCTGCCCCAGGTCACACAGCAAGTCAGTGCTGATGCCTGAAGCTGGGGCCTCCTGCCTCTCCCCACACCTGTTGGACTCAGCCCTGGGAGGAAGTGGGAGACTCACACTGTCACACTGGGCGCTGGGCATTGTGCCGTGACTGTTGGGATGAGCGCACTCTGACAGCCACTGTGGTGTGGCATTCCCAGGAGCGCCCTTCCTGCCTAAGGACTCCCAGCCCTCAGCACCTGCCTATCTATCACCTGCCCAGCGGGGTGGGGGCAGCTGGGGTAGCTGCCTGCAGTGACAGCCAGGTGGCCCGGTCAGAGAGGGATGGAGGCATTTTGGAGGGACAGCTCTTGGGGCTGGGTGCTGACCTGGGACCTAAGGACATCTCCCCCCACCTCCAACCTGAGAGGGGACATCTTTTGCCCAAGATCATAAGTCAGATGTGGGGGGAGCTGGAACATATCTGTCTGGTTGCAAAGTCTGCACCAAACTAAACGGGGGGAGCATGTAGACGGTGCAGCGGTGTGGCCACTGGCTGGTGTGTACTGTGGGCCGCTCAGGTCAGCCCACAGACCCTCATGGCCCCGAGACCAGCATCAGCCCCTCCTTGACCCCTTGAGGGTCTGTCTCTCCCTCCATCTCTCTGGCTTACCCTCCTTCTCTCAAAGGGTCAGGGGAAAGAAAGGCAGGCCAGACCCCTGGGCCAGTGACAAGTGGATCTGACCAGGCCTCCTGGATGGTGCTGGGAGCTGAGGAGTGGAGAGCAGGAAGGCTGCCTGGGCTGGACCAGGTGGGAAAGCAGGGCTGTCCAGGGGGTCAGGGGAAACACAGGGCCCTGGTAGGACTGGGGGCTGAGGCAACCCTCAAAGGCGAGAAGGACCTTCTCTCCTCCCTTAGCTAGGTCAGCCCTTGATAAGGACTGCAGACCGTCAGCAATAGTCAGCCTACACAGAGGGAAGGAGAGGCTCATGGGGGAGTGTGGAGGGTGGGCACACAGGGAGGAAGGCCCAGGAGCCTCAGGTCTGCGGCACTCCCTCAGGGCCTCTTCTGGCTACGTGGGCCTGCACCTCCTTTCCTGCCATTCTTGAGTGTGCCGTCCCGCCAGGCATAGCCCCGGTGTCAGGGAGGGCCCACCCCAGGAGGGCCCACCCCAAGCTCAATGGTTTAGGGTTTCTACCTTGAGAGGAGCCACAGCTCTGGCCCAGAGGCAGCAAGTCAGAGGAAAATCTCAGGTAGGGATGTGGGAAACCAGGGCATCCCTCCTGAGAGTCTGGTGCCGCCCCCAGGCAGGATGCCTGGGATTTTTGCCCTCCTATCCTTTCTCCCTCTAGTATGGGACTGGGCAGGGGGATGATATATCTGCAAACAGGGAAATGGGTGGGTGTAATGAGTGGGAGAACGTTCTGGAACATGGAACCCTCTGGGCAGAGCACTTAGGCAAGTCCCTTAACCTGCTCCAAAGTGTCGTGAGGATTAAATGACATAATCTATTCAGGTCCCCGGGAACAGGGCCCAGCACATAGTCAGCCCTCAAGAGGGTGCACTGTCGTGACCATGAGTCTAGCTGGTGCAGGGATGTCTGCTTTGTGTGTGTATTCAGGTTGTTGTGTTATGGTTTTTTATGATAATGGTGTTGTATTGCAGATCTACTCTGTGTGTATCACTGTTAAACGTGATGTGTCCTCGCTGTTGTGTGTGTCAGGGTTAGGTGTCCTGAGCAGGACTTTTCTGCATCTCCCCCATTCTCTTAGCTCCATCAGTCCACAGACAGAAAACCCAAGCCCTCATTCAGGGCTTCCAGCTGTGTGGAGAGGAGCAGCAATTGTGGTCTATACCTGGAGGCCTTCCCTCTCTATCCCTTCTCTGCCCATGTTGTCCTAGAAGCCCACCTCCCACAACTGGCTGACCAGAGCCTGGAGGGCAGGTGGGTGAGGGAGGTACCCTGGTTCCAGGAGTCCCAAGGGCAGACCTGAGTATCTACCTGCTCCTTCTGGGCCTACCACCTACTTGTGGCATTTCTATAACCTGGGAAATGAGGTTGGCACTGATAGAAGTATGAGTGATACCAGGAGGGCAAGAAAGAACCTAGCACATGTGCCCCTGAGATGACAGGAAATGGGTCCCAAAGCAGGGTTGAGCCAGGGGCAGGCTGAGCCCTGGCTGACTTCTCACTGGTCACCCCTGAAGCTGATGGACACAGCATTGGGCTGGTTCCCTCACTCCCTTCAAGCAACACGTGCAGAGGGCGTTACTGTGCCCATTTCACAGACAAGAAAACTGAGGCTCAGAAAAGTGAGGTGACTTGTCCTAGTCAGTGGAGCCAGGACTAACAGCCAGGTCTGGCCCTGGTGATAGTCACAGAGGTTTGGGGGTGGAAGGAGGAACCCCAAATGGAAACTTCTCCGTGGGGCAAATGATGTGGCTCAGGCTGGCAGCCTGAGGTGCAAAGATCTGGAAGGCCCCAAATAATGGGGGCCCCCCACCCTGAACCAAAACATGGACTCATACACTCAGATGCAGTGTGCTCACACCACCTGCTGGGGTGCGAAAACCAGCCATAAATACCTGCATTGTCGTGGTGGCTCATCAGGCAAGTGGGAAGAGAGGTCTGGTGTGCCCTCAGGAAATTTCAGTGACTCACAGACTTGTGGACCCACGCCTCCGCACACCCAGACGCTCCTCCCACATGCACACCCCCGAAACTGGCTTGTCTGGGAGCCTCCTTCCTCCCCCAAAGAGAGCGGGGTAGAGGAGACCACCCATCCACTCCTCGACTCAGGGGGCTGAGGGGTCTGGGAGGGAGGAGCCCTGGCCAGCCAGCTTGCAAAGACTCCATACATCCCAGCCCAGGAAGCAGGGGCCAGGGAGGGTCCCAGGGCACACAATGGGGTTGGGAGAATGGGGTGGAGCGGAGGGCTGAGCCCGAGGCCCACTCCTTCTCACTGTCTCTCTCCCCAGAGGCAGCCCAAGCAGAAGTGGAGAGGTGGAACCTATCACCACTCATTCCACCAGTGCCCAGCTCTCTCTCCGTTCTTGAACTTGGCAGGGACAGCTTCACATTTAGTTAACACGCAGGAGGTGTGTGTTGGGGTGGAGGGGGTACCTGCACATCCCATGGCTAAAGATAAATTCCAGCTAATGTCTGAAGTGTAGGAAGCATCGTGAACAAATTCAGGCCCACAGCGTGTGCCCTCCCATCCCCAGGCAGGTTGTCCCCTAATGCAGGCAGGGCGGCTGCCTCAGACCCTCGCTCACTTTGTTACACACCTTCACTCACTGCACAGCTTACTGGTCCCCCTGGAGAGCGGGCTCCAGACCCCCATTAGAAAGGCTAGCGGGCTTTCCTTAAGCCATTAGTTAGCTCTGGGAACTGAAGAATAAAGAGAAGCAAAGTTAAACATCTTGCTGATAATTCTCCCCTTGGGGTGGACATTAGTCTGCCTTCCCAGTGGACGAGGAGACAGCCCAGGGTCATAGGATGCCCCAGAAGAGCCTCAGCTTGGCTGGTAGTCCAGGGTGAGTGCAGGGAATGAGCGAGTGCATGACGAGACCTCAGTTTCCCCATCTACACATTGGGACTGCACGGTCTATCCTGCCTGCCTCCTGAAGGGGTCAGAGACACGAGAAGGGCCCTCTGCATGAGCCTGGTGGGGGTGTGATGGGGGCAGACACCCAGCCACTGAGGGGAAGGACACATCTATGGCCCCCATAGTCAGTAAAGGCCTCGATTGTTCCTGCCTGTGCTTAGCTACATGTCAGGGAAGTGTGTGTGTGAATCAGGCCTGCAGCCCTGCAGGGACCCCACCCAAACACATGGCCCCCACCGCTACCCCACCACACCCCAGTGTGCGGGAGGACCCGGGCACGTACACGAAGCTCCCCGCTCCGGGCACACAGGCTGGCAAACTCTGGTTCTGTCCCCATACGGAGTCCCGCTTCCCAGAGCCCTGCTGTCATGGCAACCAAGAGAGCTGAGTCAGGGCAGGGATGGGGAAAGAGGAGTGGGCTGAGGGAACTGGGCTGCGGCTCACAGCCCACTTGAGAGGGCCAAGTGCCCCTTCCCTCCTCTTTCTCTGTGCCCCCTATATAGGTCACAAATCTCTGAGCAGGTAGAGCCCAGGCAGGAACCTGGAGCTTCCCCCACCCCCAAGGAGACCAGAGCAGAGGCCGCCGGCCCTCTCTCCTGGGAACCGATGCGGAGAGGAGAAACCCACATTCAGGGCAAGGTTTGAGAGCCAACCCCTGGCCCAGACAGCTCCCCCTGCTGAGTCTGCTGTGATTCTGCTCCCATCTGCATCCCCGCTGCCTGAGGTTCCAACATAAGCGATGTCCTCCTTGGAGCCTCTGAGGTAGGTGTCTCTGTCCTCAGGAGTACCCCAGGAAGGGCGGGGACTTTGACAGTCACAAATGACTGGGCTGGGATTAGCTGACAGTCAGGTAGGGTGTGCTCCTCTAAACTAGGCCCAGAAGAGAGGCAGGCCCCACCACAGATGGTAGGAAAAAATAGAAATGCCTGACGCTTCCGGAACGTTTACTCTGTGCCAGGTACCAGGGCCCTCCTGTAATCTAGGCATTAACTTATTTCATACTCTCAACAAGTCTATGAGGAAGGTGCTATGAGCGTCCCCATTTTACAGGTGAGGAAACACAGGCACAGAAAAGCACAGTAACTTACACAAGGTCATAGAGAAGTAAGTGGCCCCCTGGGTACATTCCAGCTGTAGAGTGTGGAGGTCGGGGAAGGCTCTAAGCTGGTTGAGTGTGTGGTAGGGGACCTAGAATTCATTTGTCTAATTGCCTATTTTATACGTGCTAATGCTGAAGCTGGGAGGACAGTTTTTCTTGTAGCTTTCCTGGTGGGAGTCTAGGGATGGGCCAGTGCCCTGCTGAGAATCAAGGCCCCTGGAGGCTCCCAGACCAGGCCCTGCTATGGCCCCCATGCTGTCCTGCCCCTGACAGAAGGCACTAGGAAGCCAGAGATGAAAGGGTCCCAGTCCGTTTGCCAGAGCACAAGCCAGGGGATAGGTAGGCCCAGCTCACAGGAGGGTCTGACACAAGATGAGTAGTGATCAGAGCAGGAAAGGAGGAAAGATGAACCCCAGGGAAGGGAGGAAATCCCAGTGGCTTCCCTGGAGGAGGCAGTCTTTCAGGATTGGTAGGATCCTGACCTTCAGAGAGGGGCACAGACATTCTAGGAGGAAGGAACAGTAGGTATAAAGGTATGAAGGCTGGACAGAGTGGGGTCCGTACAAGGCCCATGGAGTGGCCACAACTGCCCAGCATGGGGTCAGAGTCAGAATACAGTCAGAGGCTGAGTGGAAGCCTGGGAATTCCTCTCCAAGGTCTCCCTCCCCAGCACTGAGGGCAGTGTTTTAACTCATTGCTGAGATGCAACCTTTTCTAAAAAGCCAAAATCCAAAGGGATCCGAGCCCCTCCCTGAAATTGACTAGGAAGACTCACAAAAACAATCCCAGTGTTAAAGATCACAGACGGTTTCTTTCACTAGAGCACATGCTGGGTCAATGGCAGCCTTGCTGAATGCTGTCCCAGGCAGCCTGAGAAAGGCCCTGGCAAAACCTTGCTCCCCTCTCTGCTGCTGTGCCCCATGCCCTCTCTTCCCTGTCTGCTTTGCCCACCCCTCCCTTCCCTCCCTCCCTCCCCTCCCTCCCTTCTTTCCTTGTGTCTTTCTATCATTGTTCCTTATTTTATTTTCAGCCCTCAGCACTTTTCCTGAAAGAGAACAGCTGGGCTGCTGGAGTCAAAGAGAAAATATTTTTTTTGACTACTTTGCAGATTCCCCTTCTCATGAAAACTGATGCCACCATTGCTAACTGATGGATGGACGGTAAGATATCTATTTCCTTGTCTCCTTCTTTCCTCCCCCTCTCTGGGCTCTGTTCTATGGGAATCTAGGAAAGACCGGGCAGTCATACAGCAGCTGGGGGAGAAGGGTAGTAAATGGGGATGACTTTGGCATCAGGTGGGCAGCTGGGGCCCTCAGTAGCATCATTAAGCCCATTTTACAGATGAGGAGACTGAGGCCCAAGATCACCCAGATACAACAATAATTACAATACTAACACTAACCATAGAGTCAGCACTTAAGGAGCACTTGCTGCATGCCAGGCACTGTGCTAGACATTTCACATGCAATGAACCTATGAGGCAGATACATTACTGACCCTGTTTTACAGAGGGGGAAACTGAGGCTCAAAGAAGGGAAGTCACTAGCCCAAGACCACACAGCTGGGCCCGTAGAGCTGGAATGTCCCCCCATACAGCCATGCCCATTTTCACTCTGCGAGCTGCAACCTTCCCCTGCCCTCCAGCTGGCTGCTAATGGGAGAATCAAGATTTGAACCCACACTTGTCTACATTCTCATTCCAAAGCTGGGCTCTACTCTGTGTTGATTGCTGTTGCCAAGAGAACATTAAACAGCAGTTCTAATCACAGGATGACCTGGCCTGATCCTGACCCACACCTGATTCCTCAGGCCAAGGGGTACAGAGCTCCCAGCTAAGCCTGGCTCATCCTCATGACCTGCCCTGTCCGGGCCTCAGAGACCCTGCTAAGAAAGGGGGAGATTGGACAGCCTGGGCCCTGGATAGCAACACATGAACTGGGGCCAAGGCCCCCCAGGACCATGCTGAGCAACTCATGCCTCCTTCCCAAAGGTTACCTTTTGCTCACTCTGTTCTGCAGGGCTGGAGACCACAGGCAGGGCCCTGCTCCTCTGGGATCCCAGTCTGCTCCCTGTGGCCAGAAGACACAAGGAGAGGACAACAGGAACCCTGGCCTGGGCCTCAAACCTGCTGTTACACAGCCCAGTGGCTCCCAGGAATCTTGCACACACACCCTGGAGCACCCCTGTAAGGCCAGGTGGCCCTCAGCTATGCATGTGTTATTGTGGGTCTAGATCTGTGTACCCTCAAGTCCAAACTTAGGGAAAGTGCTTTTAAGACACATCCAAGGAATGACTATCAATCCTGCAAGCTAAGAAAGGTTGTTTGGATCAGACCTGGGAGTAATATAGGATAGCAGTCTGTTATCTGCAAACCCAGAGCCCTGCTTGGCTGTCCAACGTAAATGTGTTTAAATAGCAACACACATGTTCATGTCAATGGGAATGTTCTAGGCTAATTGTGGCTGGTGTAAATGTTCATGAATTCAAAGTGAACATGATAGGTGGTGATGCTGTGTTCAGTGTAAATGTCCAGTCTTTGGTAAGACAGAGGACTTGATGAAAAATACATTTGGTCGATGGAAATGCACACGTGGGGTCAGTGGTAACGCACGTGTTCACTACAGATGCAAGCTTGAGGCAAATACCCATGTGAATCTGCAATATGGGGGTGACTATCAGAGATGGAAATCACGGTGAGAAAGGGTGGCACAGGGAGAGGAAAGACCCAGGGGCACGATGTGGAACGGAGAGGAGGATTCTGAGCGGGGAAGAGGGTGCAGAAAGAAGCTGGGGGTAGTGGATTCTGGCTCCTGGGTCAAGGTGGAGAACCTGCTCAGCTGGCGTCCAGACGTGGCTGGGGAAGGCCTCTAGCTGGAAAACAGAAGCCAAGGGAACACGAAGTGCAATTAGGGGACCTTGGAATCCTGTGTGCCCAGCTGGACCCAGGCTGGGCTCCACTGCTCAGGACTGGGCAAGTGAGGCCCTACCAAGGGGAGAGCGGGGAGGATGAAAGGGTGGGGATCCTTCCACCACCACCCCCAACTCTATCATCCCAGGGGGTCAATGACAGAAAAATAAAACAAGAGTGTCAAGAAGCCTTAGTTCCAGCCCTAGTCAGCCAGCAAATAATACTGGTCAATGCACCTAAGACCCCAAGCCTCAATCTTCTCCCATGAAAAATGGAGGCTGTGTTAATACCTCCTGTGCGGTTCCCACACGAGATAGGATGTGAAAGGGCTTTGAAAACTGTAAAGTGATGTGCAATGTGAGGTGGAGGAGTCCTGGTCCCTGGGGCTTTGCTGTTGATTGATAAGCACCAGGGAGGCCAATTTCATGTCTACGTGGTGTGTAAGCATGTGCACAGCACGTACACACATGTGTGTATGGTTTTTTTAACATCTTTATTGGAGTATAATTGCTTTACAATGGCGTGTTAGTTTCTGCTTTATAACAAAGTGAATCCGCTATGCATATGCATATGTTCCCATATCTCTTCCCTCTTCCGTCTCCCTCCCACCCTCCCTATCCCACCCCTCTAGGCGGTCACAAACCACCTAGCTGATCTCCCCGTGCTACGCGGCTGCTTCCCAACTACCTATCCACTTTACGCTTGGTAGTGTATATATGTCCATGCCACTCTCTCACTTTGTCACAGCTTACCCTTCCCCCTCCCCATATCCTCAAGTCCGTGCTCTAGTAGGTCTGTGTCTTTATTCTCATCTTACCCCTAGGTTCTTCATGACCTTTTTGGAGACTCTGCCACAGAGGTTTGAAGTGAGGGGGAAGAGAAGGAAGTGAGATTTCAGGATAATCTTAAAAGCAAAAAAAAAAAAAAATTTTACGTGTCAAAAGGAGTGGGGAGGCTTAAATGGCTCCCAGGTGGGACACAGAATAAAACAGTCTTTGCTGTTTGTATTTTTCGATTGTCTCCACGCAGGGAAGACAGGCAGAGGGTCGCCATAGCAACTCTGGGCATCCGGCAGGGGGCAACCTGGACTCTGCAGGTTTCTCTGGGCTGAACAGAGTGAGTCAGCCCAGCAGATGCTAGAAGGTGGGGCTGGGTCCAGTACTGCACCCTTGTCCTGGAGGTCACCAGTTCCTTCTCTTCTGGAGGCCACCACGATGGACAAACAGGAGTTGCCTAGTGGTGGGGCCAGGCCAGGTTGAGACTAGGAGCTGAGTCTGAAGGTAGAGACGTCTCAGGATGGGGAGGGGATGAGATGGGGACGCTGAAGGATTGCCAGAGGCAGCAAGGGAGTCCCACATGGTGGTCACAGAGGGGAGAGGCCATGCATGGCTAATACAGATGATGGAATAAGGATTGGGAGATGGAGTAAGTGTTGGAGGGTCCAGGTGCTGGAGTGGACAGGGCATGGTGTGGAAGCTAGTGGCTCTCCCAAGCCACCCCTGAGCCTATGTTAATGGAGGGCAAGTAGTCATTTTAGAGGCTGGGTCTAGAGTGAATTTGGCCTCAGGGTTGGGCTTCAAAGGCAGGGGTCAGGCAGGAGAGAAATGTGGATAAGAAAAATCCTGATTGGAAAAAAGTAGCTATGGCGGATTCATGCATCTGGGTACGCACAGAGGCCACTTTTAATGGAAAACTGAACTGGGGGGAAGAGAGAGTCCTACATTTGTGGAAAGTAGCTGGGAGTTCACTACCTCTTTTATTGTGTATCCTTAGTGCCTGACTTCAAGAAATACTTTTTTGAACAAATGAATGAATGACAAAGGACTGAATGTATGGTGTTCAGAAAGCTACATGGAAGCTCTAAGGAGGCAGCTGACACCTTGTCTCTGATCATTTGCAGGCTGGTATTGAAAGCTAAGCAGCAAAAGAAGCCAAGCCAACCTAAAAATACAAATGAGGAGGTTGCTGGCCCAGGAGATCAAAGGACTCTGAACATCACGTGGCCCAGGGCACACCCAGAGCGTCTGGCAACACAAATTTGGAAAAAGGGGTCACAGTTCCTTCTTAAGGTCAAATGATAAAAGCCCAAATTTGTATCAAGTAGTGACTGATAACAGTCCATTTCTACCAAGAAAGTACCACATTGTACCCACGTGTTTAGATTTCTTTAGGTCGTGCTCTAACTTAATAAGCCATGATTCTGAAGCTCGTGCTAACCTCACGGCTTGAAGTCCTGGAAGTCACGCTTTCCAAACAGCTTCAAATGAAGAACACATACAAACTCAAAACTTCTTGATGGGTAAGTAATTCCGGCTAGTGGAAATATAGATTCTGGGGCAGGGTCGTGGCTGACCCCTTCACCCAATGAACTGGCTACTTTTGCCACAGTCTTGCTTCAAGGGAAAGAGGCTTTGAAGTAATTTGGGGCCTGGGGTCTTTGGATCTCTGGGTTTGGTCAAGCCCTCGGGGACTCTCAGCTGAAGGCTGGGCAAGGTAGCCTTGGGAGACCTCTCAAACTCGAGAAGTCAAGGACAGCCACAGAGCAGTGACTCTAGAATCCATTTCCCACTCATGCGAGAACCCTGCTCCCTTTCCTCACCAAGGAGTTGAGGAGCTTCCCCCTCATGAGGGCCCACGTGGCTTCTGAAAAGCAGGCAGAATACACCATGGAGTCAAAGGGCGTGAGCACACCTCCTGGACCCACCGGCTTTGGGCAAAACGTTTGCCTTCTCTGTGAATCAGGGAATCAATGGGACAGAGCACCCCTCAAAGAGCCACTGTGAGGATTGAATAAGACGATGAATACTCGAGTACTTCATTAACAGTAAAGTGCCAAAAAGAATTACTACTATTCTTGTTGCTGTTATTGATTCACTGAGTAGAAGGGGGGGGGGGGTCCCTTCCTACAGTCCCCGGGGATTCAGAAGCCTGTCTGGGCCTTCCAGCAGCATCTCTGCTCTGCACTATGAAATCTTGGCTGACAGTTCTTCTGTCTTCCTGGACAATCCCAACATCCCTTGCCTGTGGCTGCAGCTGGGGAAAGTGTGTGTATGTGTGTATGTGTGTGTGTGTGTTGCTAGAACATGGAAATCACCTTTCTCCATGTAAATATATCCTCCAGGTGACATCTGTCACTCACACCCAGTCCAGATGCACCCCACCTCCAAGCTATTGCTCCTGCTGTTCTCCACCTAGAACCTGCTCCCGCTCCTTGTCCAGCTAAGTGGTTCAGGGTCCAGATCCAATTCCTCCTTCACCAGGGAGTCCTCCTGGATTTCTCCAGCCCAGTAGTGGTCAATGGCAGGACCAGGGAAGAGAAGGCAGGAAATTGGGCTCAACCTATAGCCTGTCTGGTTTGTGCCATGGCTGGTAAGGAGTGAGCCTCCCTGGAGGGAGTGTGTCTCTGTCTCACTACCTGGTCTTTGCCTGGTTACCTGCCTATCTCTTCCTCTGACTGTGAGCTACTGCAGGGGAGGGCAGGGTCTTACTGGCCCAGTGAATATAGGGTGAGGGGTAGGGTAAGGGAAAGCCACCTCACTTTGGGGAGGGGGAAATGCTGGTTGGTAAAGAAGTTCTCAGAACCCTGATGTCAGAGGTGGGGGTGGGGACCTAGGTCAATCCCTTCATTGGAGGAGACTGAGGGCCAAAATGAGAAAGGGACATGACCAAGGTCACACAGCCTTACGTGGCCATGGACTCAAGCCCAAGTCCTAAGTCACTGTCCCTGCCCCCCGTCCCCTCCCTGCCCCAGCTCTTGGTTACTCATCTTGGACTCTAAGTTAGATGTATGGCCTCCAGCCAGGGGGGGGGGTGGCACCTTCCTGAGTGATGAGGGAAGGTGCTGAGTGAGAGGAGGGGTCCTCAGCCTGGTGGGTCACGCAGACCACCCCAGGCCTTCTCCATGTCAAATGCAACATTTGTTGAACAGAATTGAATTTACTGTTCAATTGCAGGAGGTGTAATTTGATCTGGGTCTTATAAAGCCCTTAATAAAGTCAAGGTATTACTGGTATCTCCTGCTTTTTTTCATTTGTTAAAAGAGGCACTGGCGGGGGGGGGGGGTAGGGGGTGAGGAGGGGTGCTCAGCTGGGAGTGAGGACATCTGTCTGCTTTCTGCTTGTCCTGGCTCTGCTGCCACCATGCCATGTGCCCCAGAGGAAGACACCGATCTGCTCTGTCCCAGAAGCAAAAGTCTTCATCCTCGGGCTTCCCTGGTGGTGCAGTGGTTGAGAGTCCGCCTGCCGATGCAGGGGACACGGGTTCGTGCCCCGGTCCGGGAAGATCCCACGTGCCGCGGAGCGGCTGGGCCTGTGAGCCATGGCCGCTGAGCCTGCGCGTCCAGAGCCTGTGCCCCGCAACGGCAGAGGCCACAACAGTGAGAGGCCCGCGTACCAGAAAAAAAAAAAAAGTCTTCATCCTCAAGGTGGGGACTGTCGGTCAGCCCTGATGACATCAGGGGAGACAGCCAGAAAAGGAAAGGGGGTTGGATTCCCTACGAGTTGGAAGTGCAGGGGAAGAGAGCTAACAGTTATTAGGCACATTCTGTGTGCCAGGGTCTCCATTGTATTAGCACATCGTATGCTCATGGCATCCCTGTGGGGCAGTGCCGGTGGTCATCAGTAAGCAATGTTTGCTAAGATCTCAGTTTTCTTCTTTCAGGCATGTGGTAAGGAAATGTACTTCCCTATTGCCTTTGAAGCTGGGCATGGCCATGTGACTTGCTTTGGCCAATGAACTGTTAGTGGCAATTACCTGTGTCGCTTACAGGAGGGAGCTTTAGAGCCGCTGCCAGCTTGGCCATGCCTCTTCCTGTTGCTACGGTATCATGGGTGCACATGTTGAAATGGGGGCAGCTCCTTCAGCCTAAGGTCCTGAGTGACCATTAAGAACAGACCCTCCCTCCCCCTGTCACAGTCATGCAAGAAATGCACCTAAGCTGTTTTAAGTCTCTGAGATTTTGAAGGTTGTTTGTTATCGCAGCAAAACCTATCTCGTCTGACTGTTACAGTGCCGCTCTGTTTTCTAGATGAGAAAACCGAGGCATAGAGAGGTTCAGTACCTTGTTGGGGAACCAGAGTGAGTAAGAAGCAAATTTCGGTCAGTCTCAATGTACCTGATGCCAAGACCATGCTCTTCCTAAGCTGGGGTCCTGTGTCTGCCCCAGGCTGGCTGGGTGTGGTCAGACTCCAGCCACTGGGGATCGGGGCCTGCTTCTCAGCATCCATTTCTCCTCATTTTCCACCTGCTGAGCAGAGTGTCCCTGTAACCCCTCCCAGTGGCCCATTGGAGAGGCCGGACTGGGGCCTTTCAGTCTGTGAGGGCTGGTGGAGGTCAGAGGAGAGAGGCTTGGAGAGGTCATGGATAGGGTTACGAGTTACGCAGACCTGGGTTCTAGTCCTAGCTCTGCTACCCTAGCTGGGTGACCTTGGGCAAGTTACTGTCCTTCTCTGAGCCTCAGTCTTCTCAGGTGTCAAATGGGAATAATGCTACTTCCCTAGTTATTGCAAGAATGAAATGAGATGCAAAGATCTTGGCACATAGTAGGACCTGATACTTGGGCTCTGTTATCACTGGAGGCAACACCCAGAGCTGAGGCCACCCCAACTCTCCACCTCTGCCCTCCCCACCTCCTCAACC
Source organism: Grampus griseus (assembly GCF_964374135.1). NCBI lineage: Eukaryota > Metazoa > Chordata > Mammalia > Artiodactyla > Delphinidae > Grampus > Grampus griseus. Next base: position 117,771,028 of record NC_139018.1, on the reverse strand, counting down.
GGAATAAAGCCAGACTTCCCTGCCCTGTTTTCTCTAGACACATCCTAAAGGAAGCTTGCCCCGTCCTCTCACAGGGCCCTACCAGCCCCTGGAGGAGGGAAGGATAGCTCTCTGTAAACCCATTTAGAGTCAGAGAGGAGAGGCTTTTCCAGCATCACACGTCAGGAAGTTCTGGTGGAGCTGGTGTCACAGTGTTGCTCAGTAGCCCCATTTTCCAAGGGTCTGGAGGGGACTTCCCGAGAAGGAAGGCTGGCCGCCCCAGACACGCCAGGCAGGGCTTCCAGGAAGAGGAGCTAGGGGAGAGCTGGAGATTCAATGGAGGTGACGGTCCTGCCTTAGAGCTGCCCACATGGCCCGGTTCTGCCCCCAGAGCCAAGATCCCTAGTTGCCATCCCAGCCTCTTTCCTGCCAGCTCACTCTTCTTGATCCGGATAGCCCCTCTCTATACTGCTGCCTACCTGGAACGTGGCCACACTAGGTCTCACCACCACGCCTCTGCTCAGGGCATGTCCCCCTCCAGGCTCAGGACCACATAAAACATCCCTATGTCCCCAGCAAATGCCAGAGATCATGTCCTGAATGACCACACCAGTGGCAGCTACCACTTCATGAGACCTACTCTAGCCCCGGTGCTGTGTGCACACCACAGGAACCCTTCAAGGTAGGGGCTATCAGCCCCATTTTACAGAATGAGGAAACTGAGGCTCAGGGAGGCTCATTTACCGGAGGTACCACAGGTATGAAAAGAGGGAGCTGGACTCACAGCCATGTCCCCAAAGCCTGTACTCTTAGCACACCTACCCCCTCAATCCCTGACCAGATGGATGGGTGGAAACAGTCCTCTCCTTTCAGCTCCCCCAATCCTTCCGAGCCTCACCTCCCACCTCCCACCTCTGCACGGTTCCCTGTTCTCCAGGCAGCCTTCCGCATCTGCCCTGGCCATGTGGAGTTCCACGACCACCCAATGAGTCTAGGATGTACTCCAGTTAGATTTTGATGCCTGCCCCTGACCAGGAGAAGGGCCCGAGTCTTCTGCTGTCTCTGCCCCAGTGTCACTGTCCACAGGGTGAACACTCAGGAGACAGGGATAGGATGAGGAACCCAGAAAGGGCCACGGAGTTGATGTGAACCCTCAGGCAGTGCCCAGGGCTACATGTTCTAAGGGAAAGTTTTACCCAAGGCCTGGACAGGGGGTCACAGGGGACACCAGGCCTGTTTTGGCCCTGGGCTGAGTTCTGGGGAACACAGGACCCCAATCAACCCTCAACAGCCCCACAGAGCTCCCGCCCTCGTACTGCTCCCTCGGTCTTACTCCGTCTCTCCCTCCTTGCCTTTCCCACCCCCCTCCCCTGCCCTTTTTCCCTTCCTAAAAAACACAGAGAAATGGGATTCAGAAGCCTACACCGCCTGCGAAGTATGGTTCAGCCTCCCCCAAAGAGGAAATGCCAGCATGCGGGTTCTCATGGCAACCCCAGCTCCTCCCTGCCACAGCCGCCCTGCGCCCATATGGTGAGATTCACATGGCATTGACTCAGCTGGGCCCTGGGGTCCCAGGCCTAGGCCTCAACGGAGACTATGTTGGTTTATTCGGCTGCCCTGGGCAGAACCTACCCTCCTGAACAAACAAGACCACCTCCTGCAGGGACTCTTTGGGGGTGCTAAGTCCTACCCAGGGTGCAGGGAGGGGGGGCAATATTCAGAAGCTGCCTCAGCCCTGGGGAGGGGGCTTTTCTGATCTGATTCAGACTTTGTTTCTCACCCTTAAAGGCAGAGCAGAGTGGGCTGGCCTAACAGGGTAGGAGGGAGCTCCCTTGCCTCCCCCTTCCCTCTGCCTTTGCTCCCCGGTACGTTCCCTGGACTTTAGGATTTCCATGTTAGGTGTGGATGGATACAGGAGACAGTATGGAACTGGGGCTTGTTTCTTGGCTCCTGGCAATCGTGCACCAGCTACTCGCCCCCATCCCAAGACACAGCAGCTCTGGTCTCTGAGCTGTGGAATGAGGAAGCACGGCTTGGGCCCTTGCCATGGCTGAGCTGCCCCAGGGCACTGCCCATTCATGCCTCTAACTGCTCTCCATGCCCAGGGCAGCGCCTACCAGCCTACTATGTGGACTCATGGTTTTCCAGGCCAGTTAGCATTTCCATGACTAATGAAATGGAAGCTAGTGCCAGGCAGGCTTGGAGACAGCAGGGCAGGCGGCTAAGAAACAAATCTTCCAGGGCCTGGCACCCACTCTGCTTCCTTTCCCAGGGCCCTGCAGGACAGACAAGCACAGCGGTGCAGTGGAGGGACGTCTAGGTCCCTAGTACTGCCTGGATCCCTCTACCTGACCCTGGAGCAGCTGCCCAGAACTCAGATCACCTGCAAAGAACCACCCTGGGTGGGTTAGGTGTAGTGGGAGTTAATGGGGGGACCAAGCCCCAAACCTGAGGGGAGTGAAGGTTGGGACCCACTTAGTCTGGCTTCATGAATGTGGCTCCCTTCACCATCTTGGGGCCATTCTCCCTGGATGCTCTAAACCCAAAACTTCCCTGTCTTGATCCCTCCTGTATTCCCCCATTTCTAATCCCCTCTCCCCAGACATTTCTGTGAGTGTCAGAGTCAGGGAACCCCAAAGGGGATGGGCCTGTGCCCTTAGGAGCACATAGTTGGGGCCCAGAGAAGGTCAGAAACTACACAAGGTCACACAGCAAGTCTGGTGTCAAGTAGCCCCAGAAATAGGGCCCCTGCCTCCCTGCCCAGTGTCCTCTTGGAGTACCAACCTGCTTCCTCTGATTCTCCCTCCCTCTCAGCTGATGGGAGAAAAGGAAGGAAGGATGGAGGGAAGGATGGGTGGATGGGTGGATGGATGGGGGCGGGGGGAGCCGGGAGCAGGGATTCAGGAACAGATGGGCTTTGAGGCTCCTCCGCAGGGGCTTGGGGGAGGGGGAGGAGGCCTGGAGAAACTGGAACTGTTACAAAGTTGCGAGTTAAAACATTCTTCACACTCCCGCCTCCTTTACTGTTCTGATGCAGCAAGATGTGACAAAAATGTGTCCGATTTTTAAAAAACCGCACACACACACAAATGCCAGTCTCCATCTCCGCCGCCCGCCCAGGCCTGGGCCATCTGTTCCCCGGGGGTGGGAGGGGAGTGGGGCTCGGCAGTTGGTGTCATCACTCTGGACACCCCCAGTCCTAGGTCTGGACCAGTGTCCTGGTCCAGAAATGGCCCTCAGGTAACGGCGGGATGTCTAAGAAGGTGAGCGCTTAGATCCTTGCTCTCCCCCCGCCGTGCTGCCCCACCCTGCTGCCAGGCCACCGCCAGCTCTGCCCACCCTGCAGTCCAGCCCATGCGCAGCCCCTCACTGAGCTGGGCACAGCCCTTCCTCTCCAGTCTGCTGCATTTGGATGCACTGGGGCTGGGAGCCCACCCTCATGGTATCGATGGGAAACCGAGGCCAGAGAGGAGGAGGGGCTTGCCCAGGTCCAAGTCCATGCCCCTCATTCATTCACTCAGTGAATGAATGTCTTCCAGCAGAAGGGTGGTGAAGACAAGAAAACAGGTGGGCCTGGCAGCAGGGCTGGAGGGGAATTAAGGTGACCAGTCATCCTGATGTCTCTGGGACTGTCCTGGTTTTAGCTTTAGAGCTTCTGCACCCTGGAGATACCTCGGTCCCAGGTGGACCGGGATGGTACGGACCACCTGGTGGCTACTTTTAAGCTGGGCATAGATAAGCTGAGTTGCAAACATGGGGATTCAGTGTGAGGGTCTGGGACGCGGAGAGAGAGCGGGTGGGCTCTAGGGGGAGGGAGTAGGCAGATCCTAGGGCCTTGTGGGCCCTGGAAGGGAGTAGGGGTTTTATTTGGTCACAGAGTCAAATTTTATCGTGGTCATAGAGTCAAATTAGGGAGCAGCTGGTGCAAAGGTTATAGCCTGTAGAGAATTTTTTTAAAATTCATCAAGGCTGGAGACAGTGGCTCGAGTATGTGAAGCTGGCAGAGACCAGATCTTGCCAGGCCCCCGAAGCTTCCCAAGGGAACGGGGACTTTAGCCCGAGGGTGTCAGGGAGCCACTGAAGGGTATAAAAGTAGGGGCTTGATGTGGTCAGATTTGCAAGTAAGAAATCCTAAGGCCCCAGGCTGGTCATGCCTCCATGTAGGGCCCTAGAATACCACACATCACTGTCTCCACCCCCAAATGTAGGAGAGTCTGGTCATCCTTCAGGGCCCAGCCCAAATGCCACCTCCTCTGAGAAGTCTTCCTGACTTGCTGAGGGAGGAAGGTGCAATCATGCCCTACTCTGGGCTCCTCCACCCTGAGGCCCCTCAAGCATGGTTCCCAAGGGAACCCTCATCACAGTGGCCACCCTGCCAGCTCCCATACATTGTCACACTAGCCCCCCCAAAGCCATCTGACCAGATCCACGTCCCAGATGTGGACACGGAGGCTCAGAGAGGGGAAGTGGCTTGCTTGAGACCATACAGCATTTGGTGGTTGAGGTCAGTTCAGAGCCATGTCACTTCTTTCTGAATTCAGAGTCCCTGGGGCCCCGCCCACAGGGCTGTGGGGATGAGGAAAACAAGGAATAGATGAGCGGTCATTACCAGGGAAAGCTGGACGGAATGGGCTGCGGGATAGGGCAGCTGGCTGTATGGGAAAAGCTGGCCACGGCTGGGAGATTTATAATGGAAGTCTCCCAGAACAATTACTGAATTACCAGGCCACCTGACCTTGCAAGCTGGCAGGCAGGAGAGGCGGAGGTGAGGTGAGGGGGTAGCCTAGGAGCAAGTGTTCAGCCTCCTCCAACGGGGGGCCCCCAGGGGAAACAGGAGACCGCCTGGTGGAGAGGGAAAGGGGTGGGGACTGAAATGCCACCATTAACTCACACTTGTCTGTTTAAAGTGGTGAGGTCCCTGTCAGAATGCAATAAGCCCTCCTCGCCCCGCACTACAGAGTTCATCAGGGCATCCTTCTGGATAGGAGGATTCAGCAGTTATTTCTCTGCTCTGAGTCTCCGTCTCCCCATCTGCAGAATGGGGATCCTCATCCCAGCTCCACTCACCCTGTAGGGTTTGTTTGAAGCTCACGTTAAGTCAAGCTTATAGACGGGCTCTGGGTCATGTCCAGCCTACTGTAGGGTCAAGTGTGTGGCCAGAGGGCCGGGCAGCTGCTCGGCCACAGGAGACTCGGAGGGGTTCAGAGACCACGGAGGACGTTGCCTTTGACTTCTCAGGGGGCCTGTGAGATGACCCTCAGCACCAAGGGACTTTCTAAGGGATGCTCTGAGGTTCCTGCAGGAAGGCTGCCAACCCTGGAGCACCAACCTCCCAGGTGTCTCCTGGGAGAACCGTGAGCCCCCAGGGAGGAGCAGAGACTCGCTCTTGCCCTTGCAAGGCGACCTCAAGTGAATGCCTGACATGGTTTGCAGTGCAAACAACTGGACGCTCTTCTCTGTGCCAAGTGGGAGGTAATCCCTGTACAATGGGGATGTACTGGTACTTCTCTGTACACCTGGGGTAGAGGTTTGGAGGAGGCAGGGGTTTGCCGTCTGCTCCCCCATTCTCCTCCTGCCCCTCAACACTCTTCCCCTCAACACTCTTCCCAATTAATTTGGGTTATTAGATTAATTAAATGGCTTAATACAGGTTTTTAAGACTTGTACAGTGTTAACAACAGTGCCTGACCCACAGTAAAAACTGTTAGTGATTATTATTGCTATTATTATTAACACTATTACTCTAATGCTCTTCTGTTCAAATCCAAATACCATAGGCAGGATAAGTTGCTACCAATCACTCACACCTTAGTATGAATTAGTTTAAAAAACCATCTTGCTTTCCTGCTCAACCATCTAAGGTCAGCTTCTCTTGGGATGAGGGTAAATCTGGAGCTTGTCGTGTGGGGGGCACATAATAAGAAAGACCTTGGCCTCTGAGCATTGTACTTCAGGGTGATGTCGCCCAGGTCTTCCTAGCCTGCGTGGGTGGAGAAGGTAAAGAGTGAAGGGTGAAAAGCCTTCAAGGGCTCAAGAGTCTGACCCTAGTTCTCGACCAAACCAGGAGTCTGGTCTGGTAGCAGGGAAATCCACAGAGGTAGGGGCGAGATGCCTGCCTGGAACACAGACCTCTTCCCAAGACAGGCAGGAGGGAAGGCTGGCAGTAGAGGGGAGGCACTGAGCTGTGCCCAAGCCTGGCTGCCTGCCCGCCACTGCTCTGGACACTGCAGGGGGAGGCTGGGGAGATGGGGATGGGTTGGAGGGTGATTATGGGCAAACAGAGTAGAAAATGAAGCCCTTCAGATGGCAAATGAGTTTAACAGAAATGAGATGGGCAGAAACTGTGATGAGAATGGCAATGCTGGGCAAAGGTGAGCTGATTCTCAAACAGGCCTGGCTGGGAAGGCTGGGGTAGGTCAGCTTCGCCCCTTGCCCTCACGGGCTAGCCAGGCCGCGGGGGCCAGTGTGCATGCCCCCGTACCCACCTGGAATGAAGAAGGTAGAGGAACCGAGGAGAGGCAGTAGGGCCTTTGGATTAACAAGATCCCACAGGAGTGGCAGGGTGAAGTTAAAGCATGAGGGACTGTGGTCAGACTTGCAGAAGAAATTCTCGGCCAGCACAAGGAACAAACTGAGGAGTCTGGTGTCCTAAAGGCAAGCGTCGGCCTCTCAGAGGAGCTGGTCCCAGCTCTGCCTCAAGGGAGCAAGAGAAGTTCCCTTTGCTAAGAGTGTTCAGTTGTGGGAGACCCCTCACCAGGAGCAGGTCTGTCTCCTATGCGCAGGCACTGTCCCTCCCTATACATAGGCCTTGGAAAGGCCTCCCTTTGGGCCTCAGTTTGTGCATATGAAATGGGGATAACAGTGCCTACCCTGCCAGGCCATATGAGGCTCCAAGTGAGACACAGTGCAGGTCACTCCATTCCCCAGCTGGGCCACCATCCCTGAGGGCAGGGCGGAGACAAGCCCTTCTCTGGCCCAGGGGAGTAGATGTCGTTCGCCGGGTGAACAGTTGGTCACATCCTCACACCACTCTAGATCCTACACCCCTTTCCTCCCTGACCTCCCCACCCTCTGCTCCTTTTTGCCCCCTATCCTTCTCAGAGCAGGCTGAGCAAGCTGGGACAGGGCGGCCCTCTACCTTCGCTGGGCCTCGATTTCCCTGTCTGCACGATGGCTGTGCTGACTCAGATGTTCTTACAGACCCTCCAAGGGCCAATGGCTCTGGGCAGGGAGAGGCTGTCCCAGATTCTGCCTCAGTCTTCACGGGTCATTCCTACCCGGGACACTGCCCACGCTGCATGCGGCCCAGCTCTCCTTCCAGCCAGGATCCTGCTTGGCCCTCTGAATGGAGGCGAGAGGAGAAGCAGAGCAGGGGCAGGAACCACCGCCAGCACAGTAACTAGTAACGGGGCCGACAGATTGAATTATACCTTTTGCACTTCCTTACCCTATTGATCCGGGAGGACTCACACGTGTGAGCATGTGTGCGCCCCTAGTCCGGGGGGTTCTGGGGCCTCCAGTGCACGCGCTGAGCCAGTCAGCTTATCAGGGGATGACGTGCTGGCAGCTCGGGCCCTCCCGGTGGGAACTGAGCTTGCCCCGGCCGCCCCAGCTGTCTGGCTCCTGCCCGAGGGGCCCTGAGCCTGTGCTGGCAGCTCAGCCTGGCCAGGGCCTAGAGAGCAGGAGCGAGGGAAGGGCCCGGGCGTAGTGAGAAGGGAAGAGGGATGGGCCTGGCTGGGGCCCTTGGGAATGAGGGGGCAGGAAACTCTTTTCCACAGGTTCTCAAGGAGGGGCCAGGCTGTCCAGGAGCCTAAATAATGCCACAGGGACCCCAGTGTGAGAAAAAAAACCCAAGTCCTGCCCTGGGGCCCCATCTCAAGAGGCCATGCATGACCCTGCCCTCACCTCTCAAACCTCCACCCGCGCCACCCTCTCTTCCCTGACCCTAGTTAACTCCTCTCACAGCCAGACCTGTGTTTCCCTGAATGCTCCAGCCCGTAAGTCTTCACTCCATAAGTGGCTGGTGAGTCAAGGGAGGCCAGCCACCCTCTCCATGGCCTCAACAACAATCCCTTTAGCCCCTTCTAAAGATAGATGGTCTCTGCTGCCATATTTCAAAAGAGTTTTTAAGTCCATGAAGCGACTCCTGAGCCATCCTGTGCACATACACACACAGCGCAGATGTGTTCTGACACATCCACACAAGTGACACCAGCATTTCAACAGCCAACCCTCACATGGGACACACGCCCTCTGAAAAGAGACGAGCATCCCGGCGGGCTCTGGGCCTGGAGGTTCTGGGACAAGCTGAAGCCCCCGCAGGCAGGCAGCCACCGCTCCCCACACCTGGCAGGCGGGAACTGGCCTCTACGGAAGCTGGGGGTGGCTGGGGTCCCCCCTTCCACATGACAGCCCTTTCGAGGATCTGTCTCACCTCCATCTGCGTCACACCCTGAGGCTAAGGCTACCCCAGTGGCATTAGGAAGTCTTTCCTATGTCTAGCTTAAATGAAATCAATTCTCTGTCCTTTCACTAAACAGACATTCTTGGGCAGGCACTGAGTACCCCATGGTCATGCCCTGGTAGAAGGAAGGAGAGATTTGCTGGGTCACCTGAGAACTGTGTGCCAGGGGCAGTAAGAAGGAAGTGGCTTTGGTGTCTCCCAGGGGTGGAGGTAGGGGAAGGCGTCCAGTGTCCCTGGGTGACTTCAACCACAGCAATTCCCCGTGATCCAGTTTTCCCAGCTGAAGAGGAAACACCCCTCCCCGCTCTGCCCCCAGTCCAGTGAATGTCTCCCTGAGCTCGCTGGGAGTGGCGAGGCTCCCACCCTGGACTTAGGTCCTGTCTCAGACATTGATTTAACTTAGCTGAGTCCATCCTGAAATGGCAGTAATGTCTTTAGCCGTTTATCTGTCCACCTTCTCTTGGAAACCCCTTCCCACCCCTGAGGCATCCTACCAGACCTCAGACCCTGCCTATTGCCTGAAACTCCACCACTAGGGGTCCCTCCTCTGTGTCAGACATTCTCTCCATGAGAGTGCTATTACACAGGCCCTAGCTCCAGCCAGGCCTCCCCAACCACTCCGCCCCTCATCCCCAGAACCCAGGGGCTGAAGCTGGAGGGTCCAATGTGGGAAGGGAGAGCTTCTGCCACCCTCCATGCAATCAGCAGAGAGTGGCAAAAATGAACTGTGAGTCCCGGGGCCGGGCTGGGGAAACACTGAGGCCAGAACATGAGGTCACCTGAACAGAGAGGCCCAGGGAGGGGCCAAGAGGGGTGAGTCTGGGGTCCCACCACAGGGCATCTGAGGCAGGACTGAGACAGGCCTTGGTCTTCAGACCACGGTCTGAGTTTGCAACACTGAGCATCTGCTGGGGAAGGTGGGGAGATGTCACGGAGCTTTCCCTGGGAGACTGACCCAGATTTCTCTCCCTCTCTCTCAGCCACATAGGAACACCGGGTATGAGTGTGTGTGCGTGCATGTGTGCGTGCGTGTGTTATTCGCAGTCCTGGCAGGCAGAGGGGTGGTGGGAAGGGAGGAAGCTTGCTGAAAGCTCTGGGAAATGAGAGAGAAATCCTCCCCAAATCCCTTGCTCTATCGCTAATAGCTAAAATATGCTCTTGACAACAAGGTGAAAGGCTCAGAATACTCGGGCCTGACCTTGCCACCAGGAGCTGGAGCCCCAGGCCTGGCTGTTGGGGGAGAGCCCAGGCCCTGCGTGGTCAGGGCTGAGCCTTAACCCCACCCTTTGGCCTCTCTGACCTCTCCTTCCTGGGCAGTGTCCCACAGGTCACACTGATGCTGCCCTGGGAGGCAATGAGCTCCCCATCATGGGGGCTGTACAAGTGGCAGGGGGAGGGCACCTACCTCTCAGGATCCCATGGCAGGCACTTAGGGATGGGTAGGGAGGGGGCGAGCACGAAAAGGAGCTGGATGGCCCCTCCCAGCGTGAGCTGTCCCCTTGATGCCAGGTCTACCCACAATGCCTGTCCCCAAGGGATTAGACCTTAGCACTCAGGGTAGGGCTTTGTGAGGGGAGGGCAGAGCTGGGCCCAGGCCTGGCAGTGGGAGGTTCGGTAGCTTTCTGGCTCCGGTGGAAGGAAAAGGGTTTGTCCGGTAGGGCTGCTGGTTGTGGCCGGGGGCTGTGGTGTACACATACAGATGCAGAATTGTACTCACAGGGTCGCGCTCCATCAGACACACACACATGACAAACACAGAGACCTGCATGTGCAAACGGGAGCAGGGCTGTACACTCAAGTATGAGCTGGTACACTCACAGGCACACAGTGGGCAATGGTCGGTTCCCTCGTGGGCTCTTCTGGGCCCCATGAGGCATGGGAGAGAAACTTTCCCCAGAGACTACTAGGGGCTCAAGGTAAATCCTTGAAAACCTTCCTGTGATAAGACTCCAAAGGGAGGTGTCCTCCTCTGCCACATTCCAGGCTCCTTGCCAGACCTCTGCCCTCAGCAGGCCCGGCACCAACTCCTCTCCAGACAGGCCTTCTCTGAGCCCTGCACGGCGGCCACCCTGGCTCCATCCTGAACCCTGAGAGCTGGGGGGTTTGTCCTTGCTGAGGACCCCAACATCCCTCTGAAGGGCAGGAGGAACCCTATGCTCACCCACCGCTCGTGTGAGACCCTGGGCATGGCCCTGCCCCTGTGGAGCCTCAGTCTCCCTTCTGCCCGATAAGGCTGACCCCACCGGAGGGGTCACTGTGAGGACTGGTGGTGTGGCACTGATGGATGCAGCCACAGCCATGGGTGCCCTCCAGGCCAGCTGGAGCCCAGAGCACCTAGTTCCTGAGCCCGAGGCAGCCTCCCAGCATGGTCAGGATACCCTTTGTCCTCACACACCCCCTCCACAGCGGGCTCAGTCACCACCCATGGATGCTGACCTGTCCACGCCTCACCCGACACCAGGCAGGAAAGGAGCAACGCTGAGCTTCCCCGACACGTGGGCTGGGCCTGTGACAATCTGCAGAAGCCCTGGCCTCTGTCCTCACACGCCCTGCAGTGCATCTCTCCAGCATCTGCAGGAGAGAGGAGGTGCACCCGTCCTCCCGACAGCTCCCTCAGCCACCCCTACCCTGTCTCCACAGCCAGGCCCCCTTGGGTATTCTGTAATTGAACTTCTTGCCTTTTCCTGAGTCTGCCTGGCCCTCTCAGACTCAGAGCCTTTGCACAGGCTGTTCCTTTGCTGTGATGACCTTCCCTCTCCATCAGTCTGAAAACGCTTCCCTCTCCTTAATGAATCTATTCAAATGTTTCCTCCTCTGTGCAGCCTTCCTCCCGCATTGTGCCCATACCCACATGATGCTCTGGTACTGTCTCCACGGGGCAAGTCTTAACCCGGCACTGGTCAGGTCTGGCTATGCTCTTGTCCTGACTGGATGTGGGCTCCCCCAGGGTATGGCCAGAACCTTGATCTCAGCATGCTTAAGGCTCTCCTTAGGGCCTGGCACTGAGTACCCAGCATCCAGCAAATATTTATTGAATGAATGAATGAACGATGCGAACATGTGGACATCCTTACCAAGTCCCAGCATAAGCTGAGACACAGCTTTGAAGGTCTCTTTCAAGGGGGTAGATGTGCTTTAGGGAGTCTCACATCTCCCTCATTCAGCAGACACCACCAGCGAGGCATACAGTGTATGAAGCCTCCGTCCTCGGCGAGTGCACAGTGCTCCTGAGAGCAGCAAAGAGCCCTGGGAGGGGAACCATCTACATGACGCAGAGCTCCGAAGAATATGTTGTTGCCACCACTACCTCATTTGCCGACTATAAGCACCTGCTGCGGGACCAAGGACAATGTGGTCCCTGCCTGCCCTGGGAGCTCATGAAGTAGAGGTGCAGGTGGAAGAAACGACTTGATGGGCTAAAGCTAGAGGCAGAGGAGGGTGGCTTGGGAACCACACATCCTGGTTCACGCTGCCCACCTCTTAGCGGCCCTGTGATCTTGGGCAGCAAGCTTAATTTCCTTGCATCTCAGTTTTCTTCATCTGTAAAATGGGGATGATACGTGTATTTATCCCATAGGGTTGTTTTGAGGATCAAATGCTTATAAGATGCTTTTAACAGTGCCTGGCACAGAATAAGCACCCAAGGAACAAGAACGGCCACTATTATTTGTTTTATCATTAGTTAGAAGCAGCCCTAGACCAGGCGTGCAGAGAACAGGCAGGCTGGCAGCAAAGGAGGTGGGGAGATGTCTAGGGCTGAGTAAATCAACCTCAGCAGAGGATGTCTGGTTTGGCTTTCTCTGCTCAAGGAACCAACAGATCTAAAGAGATCTGGGTGGAGGGACCCTGAGAGGAGGAAGGAGGGGAAGCCTTCACTGAATGGACAAGTAGTTTCCCAAGGGTCTGGGAGTGCTAATCTTAGCCCTTTTGCTCAGAATGTACACGGATGAGAGAAGGTGTGCTAGGACCTGCTGGAAGGGGCTGTGTTTGCCTTGCCGTGGAGGCCAGCGCCAGCAGGGGGATGCGATCTGATGTGGCAGGACTGGGGGTGGGGTTGGGGGGCATTCTCCCAGCTGGAGGAGAAAGAGGGCTGAGGAGCTGCTTTCCCACCTCTGGGGAGGCTTCCTGAGATGTGGGGGACCTCAGGCTGATGCCTGTGGACTTTCCCAGGGGTGCGGATGCCTCTGTTTAATCCAAGCTGTCCTGGCAGAACAGGGAGGGGCGAGGGGGCATGGGGTAAAGGAGGCAACCTGGGAAGCAAACTCTCTTGGGGTACACGGGACGAAGGGTGCTCTAGTGGGCTGTGCTCAAGGAGAACAAGTGCCTGGGAGGAGGGAAGAGCTGTAGACCTCCTGCTCAGCCTCTCACTTCTCTTTCTCCCTACCTAAGGCCACCCCCCCCCATCAGCCATGTCAGTGTGACATTAATGAGCTGGAGCTCCTCCACTTGTCTGCCAGATGGAGCCTCAGCCATGGAAGAATTGCTAATTACAGCCACAATAAGGAAATATCAATGATGGACGTCAATATTATTGCCTCTGCGTCCCTGCCTGTTGATTTGGAGATGAAAAGAGCCCTGTGGCTGTCTCCCCAGGACAATGTTGAATGATGACAGAGGAGAGGAGAGCTCCATGCGGAGAAGGAGCACCCTCCAGCTCGATTCATTCATGAAACTGGGGACTGTTTCCTCTGGGCAGGGTCCCCTCTACCAAGGGCCAGGGCTGCGGCTGCAGGCAAAGGGTTCATACACAGGGAGGAGAAGCTAGTGATCTTGCTTGAAGCCCTGGTTCACCACGTGACTTCAGGCATGCCTTTTGCCTCTCTGGATCTCAGTTTCCACAACTGCCAAATGGGTACAATAATTCTAGTCCTGCCTATCTTGTGCAAGGTGTAGGAGTAAATTAAGTGCAAAAGCAAGGGTTGAGAAGGGTGACCTTCAGTGCAAATACAGGGGCTTTAAGGGCCAGAGGAGACAAGTGGGGTTAGGGTTAGGGGCTCGGGGGCACTGACAAAGAGACAGACATGTCCCAGTTCAATGAACTCTCAGAAGCAAACATGCTCCCCCAAGCCTCCATCAAGCCCTCAACACTTGGTGGAAACAAAACAAACGATAAGCCAGAGAGAAGAGAGACAAAGCTTGACTCTAATGCGCAGCAAACCAGCTGACACCTCTGAGCCCCCGAACCTGTGAGGACTTCAAGGCTTTCAGTGCAAACCCACAACCCTGAGTGCCATGCCGGTCACAGGCAGAACTCACACACAGGGTGGACTTTCACCCACCAAGAGAGTCTCATAGGCAGCCTCCCCAGAATCAGAGAACAGGGCACAGCGGAGAAGCACCTTCAGAGACAACCCAGAGAGCCGTGTGAAATGCACTGTCCGTGCCAGGGTGCATCACAGGCATGTGTAAGCACGCACCCTCAGAACACACACGCACGGCCAAGTTCATAAATGAATGTGCAGAGGCGACACAGGCAAACACACACCACACACACGTATGTACGCAGCGTCTTGGGCCCAAAGCCAAGGTTCTTCCTAGTCCATGAAAAACTCTCCCTATGGAGAAGGAAATAAAAAGCCCCATGTGGCCTTCTAGGCATGTGTGGCCTCTCAAACTGTGGCCAAGCCAAGCAGCAGTGGTTAGGTGCCTGCTAAACGAAGCCCAGCATGGCCTGAATATTTCACGGGCGATTTTGCTTCACAGAAAATCCCTTCTTTGCCTCCGTGCATGTCAGGGTATAATTACCCATTAGGTAGTGGAGCAGAAACCTGGGAAGATGTGTGCGCAGCTCCGAGTCTGGGCCCCTCGCTGTGCCCCTGCCTGCAGGCCTGGTCCAGCCTAGCGGGGCCCATCCCACCTCTCACCTGCCCCCGAGGGAGGGAAAATTGCATGCCATTTGGGACATGGAGTGTTCTGGCTCAGGGTCACCTCTGCGCTAGGTTCTCGGACTCGGCCCCTAGCTAAGGAAGGGCCGCAGTCCCCCATCCTTTTGCCCCTCACCCCACCCTGCTCTCTCTGCAGGGGCTTAAGACCACTGGCTTATCTCACTCCCTCATCTTCCCTCTTCTCCTCTCCAGCCGGTTGAACTGTTTGCAGTTTCCCAAACAAACGACAGAGAGAACAGAAGAAAAAAGAAAACAGAGAAACAGAGAAGACTGAGAGAGAGAGAAGACAGACAGGAAGTAAACGCTAGAGGAAGGGAGAGAGGGTAGCTCAGCTGGCCCCTGGAGCACCGCCCCCCCACCCCCCCCAGGGCTCACCCTTCAGGGAAGAGAAAGAGGAAAAGGTTTCACACCTCTTTGCTTCCGCTTCCTGCTGGAGCACTCTCCCTCACTCCTTTTGCCCTTAAAAATGTCCACTCAGGGGACTTCCCTGGTGGCGCAGTGGTTAAGAATCCGCCTGCCAATGCAGGGGACACGGGTTCAATCTCTGGTCCGGGAAGATCCCACGTGGCCAAAGAGTAACTAAGCCCGTGCGCCACGACTACTGAACCTGCGCTCTAGAGCCTGAGAGCCACAACTGCTGAGCCCACGCGCCTGGAGCCCAGGCTCACGGCAAGAGAAGCCACCACGATGAGAAGCCCTCGCACCACAACTAATAGTAGCCCCTGCTTGCTGCAACTAGAGAAAGCCCCCCAACAGCAACGAAGACCCAACGCGGCCAAAAATAAGTAAATAAATAAGTAAATAAATTTATTTAAAAAAAAAGTCCACTCAGGACTTCCCTGGCAGTCCAGTGGTTAAGACTCCGTGCTTCCACTGCAGGGGGCTCGGGTTCGATCCTTGTCAGGGAACTAAGATCCCACATGCCACGTGGTGCAGCTAAAAGTTTAACAACAACAAAAAATGTCCACTCAGGCTAAATTAAGCTCAGGTGATAACTCCTCCAGAAAGCCCTCCCGGACCCCTCCCCAGGTCAGGAGTCTTCTCTGACTCCTACAGCCCCCTGTGTTTCTCTCCATCACTGTTCTGTAATCAACGGCTGAAAACCTAGATGCCTACAGGGACCAGAGAGGAAGTGACAGTGAGTGAAGAAGTGCAGGTAATGCAATCGGGAGATGGGCAGGACTTGAGAAGTAGAGCGCACACACCCTGCCCGAGGCATCAACACCAAGCCACTTTATGGCCCATTGGTTCCACTCCTGGGATAAACCCAAGAGAATGGAAAACAGGTTCCCACAAAGACCGTTACACAAATGCTCATAGTGGCAGTATTCCTAATTGCCAAAACGTGGAAATATCTAGATGTCCATGAACGAATGGATACACAAAATATGGAATATCCGGAGAGTGGAATATTATCAGGCCATAAAAAGGAAGGAAATACCGACACATGCTACAGCATGGATGAACTTTGGAAACATTGTTCTGTGAAAGAAGCTCGTCACAGAAAGCCACCTCTTGTATGATTCTATTTATATGAAATGTCCAGAACCGGCAAATCCATAGAGACAGAAAGGAGATGAGTGGTTGCCAGGGCCTGGGGGATGGAAAGAGGGGGAGTAACTGCTAATGAGTACAGGGTTTCCTTTTGAGGTGAGGAAAATGCTCTGGAATTAGATACTGATGATGGTTGCATAATCTTGTGAATACACTAAAAAAGACTGAATTGTACACTTTAAAATGGTAAGTTTTATGGTACGTGAATTATATCTCAGTGAGAAAAAACAAATTGTTTAAAATGGAACAAAACCTATCCATAAGCCACATCCCTGGCTGGGGCCTCCAATTTTCAACCTCTAGTTCATACATCTGTCTCCCCCATAAGAATGGGGATTCGGCCCTACCTGAGGCTCCTCGGTGGTCCCCAGAGCTGGTGCCCCAAGGGCAGGCACTTGAGCCACAACAGTGGCCACAGCAGCATGTTAACCCAGGCCACATTTTGTGCTTTGGTCCAGAGTCCCTCCCTCAGACAGCTCTGGCCCAGAGTTACAGACATGTCTCAGGTAAGGCCACAGAGGCCCAGGTTCAGGATTGACTGAACTAAGGTCACATGGCAAGTCGGGGGCAGAACAGAGAAGCCAGGCCTCCCAACCCAGTACAGGATGACCAGGGCAGCTGGTGGGCAGAGGAAGGTGGACACAAAAGCATGGACAGCTCTGCCGCTGCTTCCTGCCTCAAGGCCCCCCAGATTCCCCAGGCCTCAGAATCAAGTGCACCTACTGGATCTGGCCTCAATCCCCTGGGGCCCTAAAGGCATCTCAGCCACTGCGGTGAGGCCCCTGCCCCTCGCTCCTTCCTCAGCACCCCCGCCCCCCAGGGAGCCCAGAGTTGCTTCCCACAATTCCTAGGCACAGCCGGCACCATGACCTAGACATCCAGGTCCTAAGAGGCCCAGCACGGCTTGCCTGGACGCTGTGCGTTGCCAGGGGCAGAGGCTGAGCCTCCGGTGCAGAATGGCTTTCTGGTAGGGTGACCAACCATCCCAGGACTGAGAAGTGTTAAAACTGGGACAGTCCTGGGCCAAATGGGACAGTTGCCCACGATGCCTCAGAGGCATCTGGTAGGAGCCGCAGAGGGAGGGGGCTCCTTTCCTCAGAGGCCTTTCTCCCCTTCCTCTCGTTCTCACCTTCTTGTCTCGGCCATCCTCCCTCCCAGAACCATCCCTCAGCAGAAGGGAATCCTCTCTTTCAGCTTCCCCTTCAGGTCCCTCAAGGACAGCAGGTTTCTAGCACTAGCCCCGTGAGCCCCTGTGTTTGTGGAGATGCCCTGAAGGCCACTGGGTGGACGGGAGGAGGCGGGCAGGGTGAGGCCCTTTACTCCTCCTTCAGTCATGGCCTCCCTGTAGACTGGCAGGTCCTGCAGGGCAGGAAACTACTTTTTGTTTGGTTCACAGATGTCTAGAACTAGTCACCCCTCCCCTCTCCTGGCCTTCCCCAGCCCAGATACACATGGAACAGGTCCCCCTTCAGTGTCCTCAACTGGCTGTCAGTTAATCCCTGCAGAGGTGTTAACTGGTAATTAAGATGTTAGCTGTAACATCTTAGTTGTCTAGACAACTAGGTGCCCATTTGCTGAGTGAAAGATTGGGTCTATTTTCCACTCTAGGCATCCCTACTGCAGGTTTGAACTGCTAAAGAGGTCTTCAGGTGGCCACGGAGGCCTCCTCCATCTGACCCCTCACACCTCCCAGCCGCCCCCCAACTCACTGGCAGGCCCCACCTCCAGCACCTCCAGAGACCCCCAGCCTTTTCTCCCATAGGTCCCCTTTCTGGAGCCTCTCTCAGCCTGTTCCTAGGGATCAAGCTCAGTTCCTCCCCTCCTGGAAGTCCGACTTCATCACTACCTGCCCCTCCCATGAGGCTCCCTCCCCCCTCCCATGAGGCTCCCTCCCCACTTGAGCCCTTGAACACCTTAGGGAGGGTGTGCAGGTGAGAAGAAGGGAAGAGCTGGAGGTGTGCCTGACTGCAGGTTACGCAGGACTCGGGCCAGCCTCGAGGTGGAAGCGTATCTGGGTGTCTCCGGGTCTGTCTGCCAGCAACTGGGTACAAGGCCAGCATTGGCTGGCAGAGGAGAGGAGGGGAGAGGAAGGGAGAAAAGCGGAGAGGAGGGACAAGATAGGGAGGAATAGGGAAGATGAGGGAGCTGCTCCTAGCCCCGGAGTCCCAGGAAGGCTAAGTCAGAGTCCAACACAGTGATGAAGCAGCTGGGCAGCCAGTTACGTGGGGACACAAATATCCCCCAAAGACACAGATCATTCCCCCGCTGTTCAGAGTGAAGTAAAGGGGGGAGAAAGCCCCTCCTAAGCCTGTTCATACATTGACCCTTGAGCCTGGTCACACACTGAATGCCAATCCTGTTCACACAAGGAGCCCTGACCTTCTTCCCACACACCCAGACCCCGGTCCTCACACACTGAGCCCAAAGCCTGCTCACACCGAGTCCCGACCCCCCCTCACACAAGGAGCTGCAGCACTGGCCACACGCTAAGCCCTGACCCTAGTCACACGGGACCCCCGACCCTGATCACACAGGGAGCCAAGACTCTGGTCACACACCAAACCCCACTCTGGTGACACAGGGAGCCCAGACCTTCCTGACGCATGGAGCTCCAACCCCCATTGCACAAGGAGCCTTGATGCTAGGCAAACACAGAGCTTCGTCCTTAGTCACACAGTGAGCTTGGACCCTCCTCACACACAGAGCTGCGACCGAGGTCACGCACAGAGCCCTGGCCCGCAGAGCAGACTGGCTCTCAAAGATAGAGAGGAGGTTCCAGAGGCATCAGCCTCTCACCTCCCCCAATTCCTCAGGCCTGGGTGACAGATCCAGTGTTTGGGTGCCTGAGACAGAGCCCAGCTCTGAGCGACTGTTGGCAGCTGGTGCCCAAGGTGGATCGTGGTGGCTGATTTCCTGACTTTCTCGAGACCAAGACTGAGCAGATGACAATCTCCTCTGTGTCCAGGACACAGCACGTGTCTAGTAGACACCAGGTCCTCTAGGAGCCCCAGCCCCAGGCTTCCGTGGAGAAGCTGCCATGCCCCCTCCCTTCCCCTCCCCACAGCTCTGCAGAGCTGGCTCCCTTGCTCCTCTCCCCCTTCCCCTCCCACAAGGATCCAGCTCCACCTCCCTCTTTTCCAGGAAAAAGCTGTGAATTGCCAGGTACCTGTCCCCTCCGCTTTCACCCCTCCCCTCTCCTGGCCTTCCCCAGCCCAGATACACGTGGAACAGGCCCCCCTTCAGTGTCCTCCACTGGCTGTCAGTTAATCCCTGCAGAGGTGTTAACTGATAATTAAGATGTTAGCTGTAAACTTAACGTGTGATTCCCTGCCAGGAGTATTTTGGTTTTAACAGGTTGCTCTTTGAAATGGGAAAACCTTCAAGTTCCAGCCAAATGGCAGGCGGGAATGCTGAGCCGGGGGGTGGGGTGGTATTTTGTGTCTGGAGCCCGTCCAGCCTTCCTGAAACCCAACCCCTCTCACCTCCCCTGTCACTGGGATGGATAGAACACAGGCATGGGAGCCAAGAGAGCAGCCTCCCAGGCTGACTCCACCTGCTAAGAGTTGACGCCGCGGGACACGTGATGAAACCTCGCTGAACCTCAGTTTCCTCATCTGGAGACGCGTATATAGAATACCAACCTTGCGGAATTGTGACAGCACATAGGAGGCCCTCAACACTGTAGAGCTCCCATCATCCCTAACTTCCCTTTGTTTCTTCCTTCCACTCCTCCCACCTCCTCACACTCTAGCCCGAATCAATCTCCAAGTCTACCTATTCTCTGGACTTCCTAAATCTTTCCCCAGGCAAAGATCAATGGAATCAAACAGCAAGGCCTGGACAGACATGAGAGCAAGAGGACATTTGGCACAAGATAGAAGTGTAGCTTCAGAGCAGGGAGAAAGGACAGCTCACTCAATAAACAGTGTCCAAACAACTGGCTAGTCATTTGGGGAAAAACCATGTAGATCCCTATCCTCAAACATTCCGAATGAACTAGGTATTTAAATATTTTTAAATATCATAAAAACTAGAAAACAACATAAGAGAACTTTTCAAAACTCTTCAGTGGGTAAGGCCAGAAACTCTAAAGGAAAATAGTGACAGACTTGACCACGGGACAATTTAAAACTTTTAAGGAGTTAAAAAAAAAAACTCCATAAATTTAAATGACAAAAAAACCCCCACAAAACTGTGAAAAAAAAATTTGCAACATATGGCAGGCAAAAGGGTTAAATCTCTTACCCTCTTACAAATCAGTTTGCTCTTGCAAGTCAATAAGATGCATTGCACACACCCTCCCACCATCACTGAACCAAGGTCCCCTGTGACCTCCCCACTGCTAATGCATGATCAATGCTCAGTCTGCATCTTACTCCACCTTATGCTTGAAACATGTCTTGCCCTTGGCTTCCAGGATAGCATACCTGGCTCTCTTCCACCTCATTCATTGCATCTTCTCAGTCACCTTTTCCGTGCCTCCTCAGCTCCCTAACTTCGGACCAAAGGAGGCTCCAGGACTAGTTCTTCTCTTTTCTACCTATACTCAACTCCCTTGATGCTCTTATCCAATCCCATAGCTTTAAATGCTATCTTTATGCTGATGACCCCATATTTGTATCTGCAGCTCAGACCTAGCCCCTGAACTCCATCCTCACGTATCCATCTCTACTCAGATGTCTACTAGCATCTCACACTTTACATGTCCACAGCCAAGGCCTGCTCACAGGTATGCCACCTGGGCAGTCATACTGGGCCCTACACTCAGAAAGGTCCCAGGCTTAATTTAACGCTCTACTGTCACCACTTTGAAATTATTAATATTATTTTTTAAACAAAGGGCTACCCACTTTCATTTAGCTCTGGCCCCAAAACATTATGTAGCCAGTCCTATCCACAGCTGAGCTCTTCTCCTCCCTTACACCAAACCCACTTCTCTGCCCCGTCTCTGTTGATGGCAGCTCCATCCTTTTCCCTACTTGGGCCAAAACCTTTGGAGTCATTGTTATGGACGGAATGTTTGTGTCTCCCAAAATTCATATGTTGAAGCCCAACTCCCAATGTGATGGTATCTGGAGGTGGGACTTTTGGGAGGTAATTTGGGCTACATGAGGTCATGAAGGTGGCGCCCTCATGATGGTATTAGTGACCTTGTAAGAAGAGGAAGGGACACCAGAGCTTGGTCTCTCCGTGTGCACAGAAAGAAGTCGCGTAAGCACATAGCGAGATGGTAGTCATCTGCTAGCCAAGCAAAGGGTCCTCGTCAAGAACTGAGTCTGCCAGCACCTTGATCTTGGACTGCCCAGTGTAAAGAAGTATGAGAAATATATGTGTGTTGTTTAAGCCACCCAGCCTATGGTATTTGGTTATGGAAGCTTAAAATGACTAAGACAGTAATCTTTGGCTCCCTCTCTCTCTGACACACACACACCACCTCATCCAATCTGCCAGGAAATCCTATTGGCTCCACCATTAACAAGCACCCAGAATCTGCCCACTTCTCCCCACCTCCATCAAGACCCCCTGGTCCAAGCCCCCACCATCTCTTCCCTGGATCATTCCAACAGTCTACTGACGGATCTCCCTGCTTCCATTCTGGCCCCCTTCACAGTAGCTGGAATGATCTAGTTAAAACGAAATTCAGATCGTGTCATATCACTATTCAGAAACTTCCACGTCTCCCTGCTTTCCCTGCTTCATTCTGAGTAAAAGCCAAGGCTTTAGGGTGGCCCACAAGGCCTTGCGTGATCTGGCTCTTGATCCCTCTCTGGTCGCACATCCCACTCTCTCCCTCCCTCACCCTGTTCCAGCCACACTGGCCTTCTCACTGAGCCCTGAACAGGCCAGGCCTCCTCCTGACTCGGGGTCCCAGACATTTGTGTGACTCATTCTCTCGCTTCCTACAGGTCTTTTCTTTACTGCCACCTCCCAGTAAGGCCTTCCTGACTACCATATTCAAGTCACCCAACACCTCCCATCCCCTCACCTGCTTTATTTTTTTCTCCTTAGCACCTAATACTTATACTACACGCACTGTATTTCACTTGTTTATTTTCCCTTGGCTGTCTCTCCTTCACTAGAGCTCGTTCCATGGAGCAGCAGGGGATTTTTTTGATCAATTTTGTTCACTGTTAGGTCCCTAACCAAAACAGTATCTAACACGTAGTAGGTGCTCAATCAATGCTTACTGAATAAAGGGACAGATGAATAGAAAACTGAGCTGAGGGCGTGACATACATAGGCAATTCACAGATAAGTTGAAATGGCCAAAAAATGTACACAGATATGCTCAACTTCATTAGTGATCAAAGAAATGTAAAAGAAATCAGTTTTAACTATCAGATTGGTGGGGATTTAAGTGATTGATAATGTCATGGTTGGCAAGGGTGAAGGGAGGAGGCCTCTTGTACACGATAAGTGGGCACAAGTTTCTGCAGGTCGATCTGGCCTATGGATCAAACCTTGAAATGTGCGTAACCTCTGACCCAGACAGTCTACTTCCAGAAACATTCCCAAAGGACCCATAACACAAGTGCACACAGAGGTACGAACTGGGAGGTTCTCTGAGTGAGGTTTATAAATAGTCAAACACTGGAAACAATCGAAATGGCCACCAACGGGATTAATAATTGATAAAATGATTTAAAGACCGTCCATACAATGGGCGTAAAAGGATAGAGAAGAAGGTTAGAATGATTTACACCATATATTAAGTGAAAAATCAAGTGACGGGGCAGTATATCTAGTGTGATCTCATGTTTTTCCTTTTAAAATATGTTTATAAGTACACAGAAAAAAGACGGAAA
This sequence comes from Grampus griseus, assembly GCF_964374135.1. Taxonomy (NCBI): domain Eukaryota; kingdom Metazoa; phylum Chordata; class Mammalia; order Artiodactyla; family Delphinidae; genus Grampus; species Grampus griseus. The sequence goes on along the minus strand of NC_139018.1, from coordinate 117,748,340 downwards.
GGATATGATATGTGGAACTAGTTAGCAGTGGTTAGCCCTGGCGAGGAAGAGATTATGGGAAGGGGTTGAACTGCATGCTTTAAATACTTCTACATTGTTAGATAGATAGATAGATAGATAGATAGATAGATGATAGATAGATAGATAAACACATAGAGAACATGTTACCTGAACAGTTGGAAAAATGACTCCGCCTAAGGAGAAGACACTTCCTTTGTCTCCCCAAATGTTGAAGGATGCAGAAATAGGACATTCTAAGCCCTCATGATCTGGCCCTGCCTCATCCCTGATACCCCACCACCTCCACCCCAACACCCTCAGCATGCTGGGTTCCAAGCTCACGAGACCATTTTCTATTCCTAGATCCTCTCGCAGCTCTGATCACGGGCCCAAAGGCCTGACCAACCCCGCCCAGTGACCGCCTCAGCCTGAATTCTGCTGTCAGAGAGCCAGAGGGGAAGACAAGGACCCAAAGAGCACTCTTAACAGCCAGGACTGCTGCCCCAGCGTCCAGCAGGAACCCCTGGTCTCTGCCCCAGGGACAGCCTGCAGGACCTGGGAGATTAGCAAATACCATTGATTGTGGCCTGAGTAGACTCGGCCGCCCTTGGCTCCAGGGCACCCTCCACAGGCGCTGGATGCAGCTGACATGAGGGGACCAAGGTGAGCCCAGCACAGAGGACTGAACAGAGGAAGAGGGAGCCTGGGGTTTCAGCTCCCACTAGGGTTGCCAGATTTAATAAATAGAATTGTTCGTCCCATGCAATATTGGGGACATACTTATGCTAAAAAAATAATTTGTTGTCTTTCTGAAGTTCAGATTTAACTGGACACCTTATATTTTTCCTGGCAAGCCTAGCTCCCACCACATCCCAGCCCTCGGGGAACTTGGCCCCAAGCAGAAAGACTCCCTCCACCTGGGGCTCCCAGGAGCAGCAGAGAAATGTCCTCTCTCAGACCCAACGACCGAGGGGATTAAAAGTGAGCAGGGCTGTTCTTGGTGCCGGAAAGAGCACCTCTGCTCTGAGGGTGTCCTGTAGAGAGCAGGGACCTTTTGGAGTAAGAGCCACCACTCACAGAATCACAAACATCAGGGTTGTGAGTACAGCGACTCTGGCAGGGAAAAGCCAGTGACAGCAACGGGTGAGAAACCTCAGATGCAAAACCTCCCACTGCCAAAGAAATTGGCGGGTGTGTACCGCGAAGGATCCGTAACAAACTGCAGACAGCGAACATGTGAGAGCCAAACGGGGGGCCTCTCAGTGTCCCAGGGAGGCGGCCTGGTGAGGATGGCTTGCTGCTGGAGTGGCCCACTTCTTGGAGGTCTGGGAACGCCTCCCCAGGAGGCCCTGCAGTGACTGGGGACTTCAAACCCCACGCTCTGCCCCTCCCCATTGCCCTGACACTGGCCCATTCAGCCGGGGCGGGGGTCCTTACACTTAGAGCCCTCCCACCCAGTGCAGGAACATAAGGCAGGGAGAGCCCCCCCTTGATCTCCCCCTACCTGGGTTAGACGGCACCAGGAGGCAAACAGATGGTCCTCTGGGGGCCCGAGGAGTGGCAGGAGGAGAAGCAGCCTGTCCGTCTCGGTCCCAGCATGCACTGTGGGAAGAGCAGGAAGGTTAGTGTGGACAAAGATGGGGCCTCTGCTACCCGGGCTGGGCTCGCCTCGGCATGGGTCCCCCAAGGCAGATCCTGACCCTCTAGCCCAGCGGGCTCAGCGCTGCCTCCCACCTCAGGGATGGGCCTTGTGGCAGCGGCCTCCCTACCGTCTCCCAGCCCCCTGGACTGCCCTCCCAGGCCTGGTGTCCAAGGGCCTGTTCGAACCCCTCCCTTCTCACCATCTCACACTGTCTTCAATAGGTCAGGCCCATCTCAGCGAGTCTTGTTCAAAACACACACACACACACACACACACACACACACACACACACACACCACACACACCAGAGGCAGCTCTACCTCGTTCTCTCTGAGGTTCCCTTTGCTACCCACGAAGTCTGTCCCCTGCCTCCTGGAAGCTTCACTCACATGTCCTCACCCCCAGCACCCTCAACCCAGGATGTCTGGCTTCTGTCCCACCACTGCCCACAATACCCTCAGCAAGGACCCCCACCTGCCCGTGCCAGTCCTCCTGCCCCAGCCTGCTGGGTCTCTGGCTGGCTGGCCACTCCCTCCCGTAGGAGGCTCCTGACACACACTCTCCTCATTTTCATCGCACCCCTTCATCACTCCTCCTTACACATGGTCACAAGCTGCTGTTTCCATCCTCCCCTCCCTTCTCCTCCCTGGGCCATCTCACTCACACCAGTGTTTCAATCACCCTCTATCTATGCCCCCCAGTAGCTCCCATCATGCCCAGAGGAGAGTGGAGGACCCTGACCTGTCTCCCACCCTCCCCTCTCCTCCCTCAGCTCCAGCCACAAGGGCCGCCCCACGGTTCTCTCTGCTTCCCTCCAGATCCACACAGGCCTGGCCCCTCTTCGTCCGGGTTCAGCTCAGGACACCTCCTCAGAAAGTCTTCCCTGACCACCATGTGCAGGAGCCCCTCCTTACCCGTGTCACACTACCTGATTGACTGATTTCTCATTTGGTTTTCCCTGTCTCAACAATCCCACAGTGAGCTTTATTGCCAGTCAGGTTAATTGAGGTATAATTTACTTGCAGCAAAATTTACCCTTTTCAGATAACAAATACTAGTGAGGATGTGAAGAAAAGAGAAGCCTTGTGCACTGTTGGTGGGAATGTAAATTGGTGCAGCCACTATGGAGAACAGTATGGAGGGTCCTCAAAAAATTAAAAATAGAACTACCATATGATTCAGCAATTCCACTTCTGGGTATATATCCAGAGGAAATGAAAACACTAACTCAAAAAGATATATGCACTCCTGTGTTCACTGAAGCATTATTCACAATAGCCAAGATACGGAAACAATCAAAGTGTCCATCAATGGATGAATGGATAAAGAAGATGTGAGATATATATCTATGTAACAAAATATTATTCAGCCATAAAAAATAAGGAAATCCTACCATTTCTGACAACATGGATGGACCTTGAAGGCATTATGCTAAGTGAAATAAGTCAGACAAATACTGTATGTGGAATCTAAAAAAATAAAAATAAAAAAACAAACTCATAGGAAAGGAGATCAGACTTATGGTTATCAGAGGCAGAGGGTTGGGGGAGGAGGAATTGGAGGAAAGTGATCAAAACTTCCAGTTACAAGATAAATAAGTTCTAGGGACATAGAGTACAACATGATGACTATAGTTAACACCACTGTCTGTTATATAGGAAAGTTATTAAGAGAGTAGATCCTAAGAGTTCTTATTTCAAGGAGAAAACACTTTATCTCTTTTCTTCCTCCTTTTCTTTCTATTGTACCTATATGAGATGATGGATATTAGGTGGTAATCGTTTCACGATATATGTAAATCAAGCCATCATGCTGTATGCCTTAAATATATACAGTGATGTATGTCAATTATTTCTCAATAAAACTGGATCAAACTTTACCCTTTTTAGTGCACAGTTCTAAGCTTTGATAGCTGCATACTGCGTGTAACCACTATTGCAATTAAGATACAGAACAATTCTATTAACCCCCAGATCCAAAAATCTCCATGAGCTGTCCCTTTGTAGTCAACTTCCCCCACTCCCTACCTCTCACAACCACTGAACTGTTTTCTGCCTCTATAGTTTTGTCTTTTCCAGAATGTCATACAAATGGAATCATCTATATGTAGCCTTTTGAGTCTAGCTTTGTTCATCTATCAAATAATGCATTTGAGATTTACCTGTGTTGTTTCTTGTACCAGAATTTCATTCTTTTTTTTTTTTTAATTGCTGAGTAGTATTTGATTGTTTATCCATTCATTCACCAGCTGAAGGACATTGGGATTTTTTTTTCCAGTTTTTGGTGATTATGAATAAAGCCACTATAAATATTCGCATACAGGTTTTTGCATGAACATAAGTTTATATTTCTCTTGGGTAAATACCTAGCAGTAGGATTGCTGGGTTATATGGTAAGCATATTTTTAACTTTATAAGGAACTGCCAGACAGTTTTCCAAAGTGGCTGTACCATTTTGCATTCCCACCAGCAACATATAAGAGTTTCAGTTGCTCTGTATCCTCACCAGCACTTACTGTTGTCAATTTTGCAAGAGTCATTGTAAGAGATACGCAGTGGTATCTCACTGGGGTTTTAATTTGCACTTCCCTAATGACTAATGATGATGAGTGATTTTTTTTATGTGCCTGGTTTATTATTTTAGTACCATCACTATTTGAAAGTACCATCTTGATTTAATTATTTCTGTTTGTTTTCCATTTCTCCCATCATATGTGAGAACAGGGACCTTGGCATCTACTCCCCCAATATCTAGAAGATTATCTGGTACTGGATAATGATGATGATGATGATGATATCGAGCATTTATAGAGTCCTTATCTTGTGCCCAGTGCTGTTTTGGGTGCTTTACAAATATTAACTCATTTAATCCTCATAACCACCCTAAGAGAGACAGATGCTATCCCCTTTTTAAAGAGGAGAAAACAAAGGCAGAGAGAAGTAATTCACCGGTAGCTAATAAGGGACTGAGCCCAGCTTCAATCCCAGGTCTTCTGGAGTCAGAGTCTACAGTCATAATCAATACATTACCTGGCCCATAGCAGCCACATTTGCTAAAGGAATGAAAATGTGGAAGAAAGGCAACAACTTCAATCCAGCATGCCATGGACTGAATGTTTGTGTCCCCCCAAAATTCATATGTTGAAACCTGATCTCCAATGTGATGGTATTTGGAGGTGCAGCTTTGGGGAGGTGATTAGGTCATGAGAGTGCAGCCCTCATGAACGGGATTAGTGCCCTTATAAAAGAGACACTGGAGAACCCTGTCACCCCTTGTGCCATGTGAGCTCACAGCGAGAAGATGGGATCTATGAACCAGGAAGCAGGCCCTCACCAGATGCTGAATCTTCCAGCACCTTGATCTTGGATTTCCAGTCTCCAGACTGTAAGAATTAAACTACTGTTGTTTATAAGCCACTCAGTCTCCGGTATTTTGTTATAGTAGCCTGAACAGACTAAGACAGAGTGGCTTCTAGACGCCGCCTCTTGGATTTTCTCCCTCCAAGGCTGAACTCATTCTCACTCTCAATCCTGCTTCTCCTCCTAAAAAATTCATTTTATGTTGGTATGGCAGGTGTCCAATGGGGATAAGAGGGGTGAGGCTGAGTCAAACCTGGAGTCTGATGGTAGAGGGCCTGGGCCGGCCATGGGGCTTATTCATTCGCGGGGACTCTTCCTCAAAGCTTTTCCCATCAGTCCCTCCCACAAACCCTGGGCCTCCCCAGGAGGAGAGAATGAACAGGAAGTCATGGCCTTGGCAATTCTGAAACCCTTGCTCTGAGAGCACCCCATAAAACCCCTGCTACAGATAACTTTACTGCTCACTGAAGGTCTGGGCACATTTCCTCCATGCCCTCCCCCACACAGAATGTCCCCACACTTCCTCAGATCCTTCACAGGTAGTTGAGGCCATATGAGAAGTTCTGGCCAGTGGGCTGTGAACAAAAGTGATGTGTGTCACTGCTGGGCCAATGCATTTAGGAGCCAGTGTGTGCCTCTACCACTTTCTCTTCTTTGCCACAGTGGCTGAAGGAGGCCACAGGTTCCAGATGGGGCAGCTACCACATGGTGGTAGAGCCTGGGTCAGCCTGTCAGCCTGGGTCCCTGCGTGACTAAATGGACCAGAGGCTGCCACCCTCCCCACTTCCCACATCAAACATGTAATGTGAATTCGTATGGTAAAGGAAGAAAGAAGAAAGGAGCCTTGTCGCATTAAATCACTGAGAGTTCAGAGAGAACTTGTTCGTGCAGCATATCACTATGCTACCTACACCCCCACTGGCCACATGGGGGCGTATGGTTTGAGAACACGTTTGGATGACTTTCTGGGTGACAGAATTAAGCTCCATTTGGGAGCCCCTAAATGACTAGGATTTCAGTGGGGGATGGAATATCTCAATCACCAAGTTGAAAGGTTCCCCATTCGCAAGGGAAAGGGGGCAGTTCCAGGCCCTTTGGCAGGATCCACTAGCAGGTCCATCCCCATCTGGGGAAGGGAGGTGTGAGCCGAGGCAGCTGGGAGCATCTCCATGAGAGCTGGGGCCTTGGCCTACATTCAAGGGCTTGAACTTGACTTTAGAACAAAGGCTGGAGTGTCTTTAGAGCTTTATCCCTAACTCAGGTTTGGGACCAGCTCTCAGAAAGGCGCTTGGACCCCAAACTGGTCTGTCCTGGATGGACAGTTTGGGGTCGGGGAGGGGGAAGGAAACTCCAACAGGGCCTTGGAGCCGCAAATGACAATGCACTGCAAGCTTAATTGTAGGTTTATATTTTGAACTTACTGACACTTTAGCAATGATCACCTTGAATGTTGTATGATCCTGTGGGACAACACAGGGAATAGGGAGAAGAGGCCTCCCCTCAAGATAAGAGTGGGGCGCTGGTAGACAATCTGAGGGGAAAGCCCTTAGTTCATATAAAGCCCCTGTGACTTCTTGCCTTTTCCAAGAAGTAAGATTTGGCTACAGTAAAATACACTGTCTCCTGCCACACCCCCTCCAAACTGGTACAATACGGCTTCTTCGAGGCCATTAAAAAGACTTCTTGAGAACGAGCGCTGGATGCCGGTGTCAATCCTTGTCTACGTGCATCCAAAGGCCTGTGGTTTTGAAATGGGGCCAGGGTAGCTGGAAACTGTGGCCTTGCATGGCGCCCTGCAGGGGTACTGGGGTGGGGACTTGGATCAGAGGCAGGGGTGGGGTTGTTTAAAGTGTAGAAGCCCCTTGGGCAAAGGTGGACTTGGTGAAACCCAGGGACCTGGGGACAGGGGCTTCTAAAAGAGCAGTCGTAAGAAATCCTCTCTCAGAGCCTTTGGGGGTGGGGGGCCTGCAGTTGGGTGTGGCTGTTCCCTGGGAAGGACTGAAGCAAGTTTTGCCATCATTTTGGCTAAGAATAAAAGGGTGTGACTGGGCTTCCCTGGTGGCGCAGTGGCTGAGAGTCCGCCTGCCGATGCAGGGGACACGGGTTCGTGCCCCGGTCCGGGAAGATCCCACATGCCGTGGAGCGACTGGGCCCGTGAGCCATAGCCGCTGAGCCTGCACGTCCGGAGGCTGTGCTCCGCAACGGGAGGGGCCACACAGTGAGAGGCCCGCGTACCGCAAAGAAGAAAAAATAAAAGGGTGTGACTGATACAGTTCAACTGAAAACAAAATCCCCCAAAGAAACAGGCAATAACTGCTCCATTCTTTACCACGAGGGTTTATTTACTTGGGGGGTTATTTTTTTTTTTTATTTTATTTATTTTTTTGGCTGCGTTGGGTCTTCATTGCTGCACGTGGGCTTTTCGCTCTAGTTGTGGCGAGTGGGAGCTACTCTTTGTTGCGGTGCGCGGGCTTCAGTAGTTGTGGCACGCAGGCTGGCACACGGCCTCTAGGGCACAGGCTCAGTAGTTGCGGCGCCCAGGCTTAGTTGCTCCGCGGCATGTGGGAATCTTCCCGGACCAGGGATTGAACCCATGTCCTCTGCATTGGCAGGCGGATTCTTAACCACTGTGCCACCAGGGAAGTCCCTATTTGGGGATTTATTTACTTGGGGGTTTATTTTGATGATGAGAAATCCATAATGATAAGTTTGGTGATTTCAGTGAGTTTTTTTAGCATAGGAGAAAATCTAAATTGGGTGCAGACCTGAGATTTTAACCCAACTTGGACACCTTGCACCTACCCTCATGACCACAGGATCTGCTTAGATATGCTAGCGGTAAGGAACTGTGCCCAGAATTTGCTGTGCTTTCTGCTTTTGTTTCCTACAGGCAAGTTTCCTGAGAATTACTCATCCTGGGGTCAAGGATCCAGCGATGGCTTGTGGCTAGAGTGGAGATTTGGCTGGGCTGGCGTCAGCTCAGACCCCTGGCTCGAAAGTAAACTTGAGGATCCCCACTCAGGGAGGAAGGGGTTTTAGATTTGGAGCTTATGGTCTGGTATCCAGAGGCCTGGGCAATGTTGGGATGAACGCATTGGCTCGTGGAGAATGCCTGACTAGAACTGCTTGGGGGAGGATTCCGTGAGCGCGACATAAATCGTTTTCCCCTGAATGGTTTTTGCTGACTGACTGGGCTTTAATTCACTGTCTGCTAAGGGTTTGGGGGATGAAAACAGAGGAAGAAGTTTCAAAGGCAATTTTTTTTTTTTTTTTTTTTTTGTGGTACGCGGGCCTCTCACTGCTGTGGCCTCTCTCGTTGCGGAGCACAGGCTCCGGACGCGCAGGCTCACGGGCCCAGCCACTCCGCGGCATGTGGGATCTTCCCAGACCGGGGCACGAACCCGTGTCCCCTGCATCGGCAGGCGGACTCTCAACTACTGCGCCACCAGGGAAGCCCAAAGGCAAATATTGAAAGAAGTTCCTGTGGGGAATTGAGGAAGAGCTGGCACAGGAGAGAGGTGGCAAGTGGAGGAAGGATGGAGAGGGATGGGAGAGGGTAAAGGGGCACAGACATCACCATCTCATCGCAGTCACCATAGACAGCATCCTGAGAGCTCCGCCCTCACTGGGCTAAGCACTTCCCATGCAAGAACATGTTCAATGCCCACCAGCACCCTAGGAGGTGGTACTGTCACTGTGTGCATTTTCAGGATGGGGATACCGAGGTACAGAGAGGGGGAGTAACTTGCCTTATAAGGAATGGGGCTGAGTTTCAAACCCAGGCACTCAGGTTCCAGCACTCATCCTAAGAGTCCCTGATGAAACTGGGTTGGTCAGGCTAGAAATGGATGAAAGGCTCCTCAATGCCATTGGCAGGAATTCTGTCTGTGGGGGGTTAGATCTAAGTTGTCCAAAATATCCCCTTTCTGACAGTCACTAGCTCTGTGACCTTGAGCGAGTTACTTACACTGAGTCTGCTTCCTTATCTGTAGAACATACTTTATATGGCAGTAAAGATTACAGAGCATGTGTGAGTGTGTGCGTGTGTGTGTGTGTGTGTGCGTGTGTGTGTGTGTGTGTTGCCTTGTACAGTACTCGGTAGAGAACAGGAATTCCACAAAAAGTAGACACCCCTCCTCCCTGCCATGGAGCCACAGCACAGATGTGCTAGTCTCCAGAACTTCCAAGCATGGACATGGGCATGGACCTGTATATTCATGTATGTACTCATATATCCACATGTCCCTGCCTGGGGGAGCACTCACGTGCACAGGCATGCATTTCCCTCCCTGGTCCTGTCCCTAACTCAGGCTCGTGGTGCTATCAGCCATGCAGTCCGCAGCCAAACACCCAGATGTCACTCTCGAGTCCTTTCTTTCCCTCTCTCACCCTCACATCCTCTCCCCATAGTCAGCCAATTCCTGAATATTTCTCAAACTCCTCTTCTCCCGGTTCTCCCTCACTCCCACCCCAGCTGGCTTGCAGTCCTCCCTCCACCCACCCTCCACACAGTGGCAACCAGAATGACCTTTCCCAGTCACAAATTTGACCTCACCCCCGCTCCGCTTAAAAGCATTCCAGGAAGCCTGGCCAAGCAAGACGTGAAACTCAGAAGCCCTAAGGAGAAGTCTGACAGATTTGACAGAATAAAGATATCAAGCTTCTGTATGGCCAAAGATACCATAAACAAAGTTAAAAAGACAAACAGCGGACTAAGGGAAATATTTCCAACACGATAACAGACGAACATTTTAAAATTCCTAATATACTAAAAGCTCCTTTTTACCAATAAGAAAAAGGCAAAAAGAAAAGAAAAATAAGCAAAGGATGTGAATAGTTAATTCACCAAGAAGAAAATACAAATGGCCAATAACCACATGAAAAGATGCTCAGCCTTACTGGGGAGAAGGGAAGTGAGTGTCGAAACCACAGTGAGATGTTCTCCTGGATCGGCAAAAATTAAAAAGCTTGATAATGTTCAGTGAGAGGATGGCTGGGGAAATGGCTACCTGCAGATACCAAGGGTGGCCCAACCTTTTGGAAGAGCAATGTGACAGTAGCTATCAAAATTTAATAAGCATACCTTTTGCCCTGGCAATTCCACATCTAGGAGTCTATCCTATAGAAAGGCTTACACGTGTCAGCCAAGGTATATATACAAGGATGTTCACTGAAGCATTATTTGCAAGAGTGAAAAATTGAAGACCACCCAGATATCCATCAACCCAGGACTAGTTACATACATTACGTTATGTCCAAACAATGGAGTATTAGGCAACAATTAAAAAGAACATGGGAGATCTGTATGCGGTGACACTGACAGATGCCCACAACACACTGGTAAATGGAAGTTGTAGAGTAATGTGCATAATACAGTTCCATCTCTTTTCTCAGATAATATACAATAAGTATGTTTATAAAAGCACAGAAAAACTTCTGGAAGGAGGCATACAGACCAACAATAGTGGGACCTCGGCAAAATGAGATCTAAGGGCAAAGAGGGAACTTCCCTACTTAATAGGACACACTTCTATATTGTTTCAATTTTTGCATGAGCAAACATTGCTTTTGTGGTAAAAAAAAAAAAAAAAAAAAAAGGAAAGGAAAAAAGAAGAAAAATACTCCATCCATGGCCCCTCACTGGCTGTAAGAGAAAGTCCAAACTCCTCGGGGTGGCCCCTAAGGTCCCTCAGGACACAGCCCTTGTGTGCCACCAGCCTAGGTCTCCCCTTGTCCCATTCTTTGCCTAAGTCTAGATAGACAAGCTCAGCTCCCTTTTAGTCCCCCAGACTGCCTCTGGGCCTCTGTCCCTGTGGTTCTATCTTCCCGCAGTGTCCTTTCCTGCCTCCTGTGTCTTATCTTTCGAGTCGTTTCTCGTGTGTCGCCACCTTCTGGAAACTCTCCCTGAACATTCCCCCACACTCTGCCTTCTCTCTCCCTCCCAGCAACGGTGACAGCCAACAACCAGGGAGCACACATGTGTCTGTGTCGGGGCTGTGCTGTATGCTTGCATTGTACTGATTTCTTCAATCCTCATAGCAACCCTAGGAAGGTCTGTCATCACCTCATTTAACAGATGAGGAAACTGAGGCAGAGAGGGGTTACCCAACTTGCTCAAAGTCACACAGCCAACAATCAGCAGAGCCAGTGAGTGGTCCGGGCAGGGCACCCGTGCAGCCCCCCAACAGCGCTCAGCACAAAGTAGCTATACCGGCCAGGCTTCAAGACTTGCCTGGGAGTCTCAAAGTTGGGGTTTGTCTTGTTCTTGCCCCCAGAACCTGGGCAGGTCAGGCGTGCACAGGGAGGTCTGCTGGGCCTGGAAGCCAGCCCCCAACGCCACCCAGCCAGGGCTAAAGGAAGCAGCTGGTCTCCTCAGGGAGCTCGGGCGGCGGTGAGGAAGGGGGCTGGGACCAGCGCAGCTGGGGGCCAGCTGACCCAGGACTGCTGAGGAAAGGGATGGTTTGTGGAGCTGCAGCCCCACCCGAGGCGGGTACCCAAGCTACTCCCCGCACACCTACTGTGTGTCAGGCCCTGGGGGTAACGGGCCAGGGAAGCCGGGGGCCAGGAGACTACTCTGCCCTCCACGTGCTGTAAAGCCAGACACATGGAGGCCAGGAGCCTAAGAGAGGGACAGGCCAAGAGCCGTTGGAATGTGCTCGCAGGAGCGGGAGCCTGGCTTCTTATTGGGATGAAGCAGACAGGGGGTCTCCATGAAGGAAGTGGCACCTGGGCCCAGCCTAAAAAGATGAAGGGGATCTGGGCAGATGGAGTTGGGAAGGGAACTCCGGGGGGCTGGAACAGCTGGAACAAGGGCCTGGGGGTAGGCAGGTGTGCGGAGCATTGGGGAAGAGTCACTGGTCTTGGCTGGAGCACAGGACAAGTAGGGAAGCAGCAGTGGATGCAGGGGCAGGGGTGCTGGGGGCCCTTGCAGGGGCAGATGCCTGCAGGTGAGGAGGGGGCACTCTGGAGCGGGTGGATTGCCTACGATCGGAACCTGGCAGGCAAATCCACCTTTGCAGTTAGCTGCAGGACAGTGGCTTAGCTCTCCACCTCAGTGCCCTCATCTAGAAAGTCATGCACCTTCCTAGACTGCTGAGAGAATTCAATGAGACAGTGATTTGAAGCACCTGGGACCCAGGGAGGGGGGGATGGCCGCGTCTGGCGGGGGCGCCGTGCCCAAGGAGGCCAAGGTGGCTCGCGGGGCATCTGCCCGTGTGATGTGAACTTGTGGGGGCAGATGAGCCACAGGGCCTCCCAGCCCAGCAAAAGTATTCACATACTATCCCTGTGTTTAAAGTATAAACTCCAGGTAATGTCATTTCACACTCTGCACCTTAAAGAGACACGAGAGGCAGAGCCCCACGATCTTGAGCAGGTCCCTGCCCCTCCCAGGGCCTCAGTTTCCCCATGCGAGTGGTAGGTGACTGGTCGGGTGGCTTCTCCAGGGCTGGTTATTCAGAAGGGGTTGAGCCATGGAAGGAGGGAACTGGGGGGGCAGGGGGAGGTGCAGAAATCCAGAGGGTGGGATTCAGAGAGGGGAGGAGTGGGGATGGAGGAAGGAGAAGACCCTCCTTCCTGGGGCTAGTCCCCTACCCAGCCAAGGCCCTCCTCACACCCGCTACTCCGAGGCCCACCAGCCCCCGCCCGTGCCCGGGTCGTATTCACTCAGTTCGGGGTGGAGAAGTTGGAAGAAGAGGAGCCCCTACCTCCCAGGGCAAGTTACTCGCGGGAACAGTGGTGTGCAGGCCCGGAGACAAGTAAGACCTGCGACCATGCCCCACTGGGCTACTTCAGGCGGAGGGTCATTAGGCAAGTCCCCGCACGTCTCCATTTCCTCTTCTGTGAAATGGATAAAAATGCTTTCCTTGTAAGTACTATGGCCAGCCCAGTGCCCAGCACACCACCAACCTGCCCCAGAGGTGAGGCCTTTGGCTCACCAGGAGCTGAGCACGCCCTGGGGGAGTCACAGCCAGCTCTTGGAGGCGGGGAGAATCACTCACCCTAGGCACCCCCAAGACCCCCACGGGTGCTGTCCTCCTCATCGCTCACAGGGACCCTATCTTAGCTGCTTCCCCACTGGCCCATCTCCAGCACCTCCCCCTCCCACTTGCTGCCAGAGGAAGGCTTCAAGTGAGGCCCACTTCGACTCTGATCACTCGGCCGTCGTTGAATGCTTGCTTGCTTGCCACCTCCCCCACCAGCCCTGTGGGCAGGAACCACATCTGATTCATCTTATCCATTGCAGAGTGTGGGGTCTGGCACAGGAGTCCTGCCCACAGGCAGCAGAGCTAGCAGTGGGAACGAACAAACACGACCATTCACCCCTCCCACCCGGCACCTGTTGCTCTACTGAGTATCCGTGACAATGCTGGGCCCAGTGTGGGGCTGGGGTCAGAGCTTAGCGTGGGACCAGGATCAAGATTCAGTCTGCACAAGATCGGGCTCAGTGTGGGGCTGGGATCAAAGTTCAGTCTGTCCAGGATCAAGGCTCAGTGTGGGGCTGGGGTCAGAGCTTAGCGTGGGACCAGGATCAAGATTCAGTCTGCACAAGATCGGGCTCAGTGTGGGGCTGGGATCAAAGTTCAGTCTGTCCAGGATCCAGGCTCAGTGTGGGACTTGGGTCAGGGTTCAATGAAGGAAGTTTTCTGCCCCCTACCGTGAAGGGCTCAGGACTTCTCCCAGCCTTACCCACTGCTTTGAAAACAACCTATCCTATCCCTGGGGTGCTGGGGCCTGTCTTCTGAGTCTCCACTGTGCCCACCCTCTACTCAGGCAAGGCCTGTCCTCTGCTCCACTCCAGGCGGCTATGCCGGGATTGCCATACTCACTATGCCCCAGCCGCCACCTGATTCCTACAGAAGGGGCTCAAGGCAGGAAGTGCTTCCTTGCATCCTTAACTGGCCTTCAGAGACACAGCAGGACAGTCAGCCTTCTGGCATGAATGCATTCCTAAGCCTAAGAGAAGCGGTTTGTGAGTTAGCGCAGATTTTTCTATTATCCACCCCACTGTCCCCACTCCATTAGCCCAGAGGATCCAGTGCCAACAGAGGTCTGGCCCAGGTCTGGCTGAACATGAAGGTGAAAGTGTCAGCTGGTACATGGCCGTGAGATATGCCACCCAAATACCTCCTCCTATCACAGTGCCTGAAATCCCTCCTTTGTGCTCCTTGCTTTAAGTAACTCTTGCTGACCCTCCTCGGAAACCTCCATCCTGAATCAGTTTTCAGCTGGGTGCGGGGACTGCTGGATCCCTCAGCCCTGGGCGACTCAGGTCTAGCCCAGGTCTGGCACTCACAGGGCTCAGAAACGGGAGCTGAATCAGAGACTGGCCTGAGTGGGCATCGGAGCTGGGCAGAAGGCTGCGCCCGCCCCTCAGCAGCCCCACTCACCCAGCCAAACCCTCTACGACTACTCTGCCTGCTACTCTCAAGCAGAGGGTCAAGCTGGTTTGCTGGAAAGACACATGGTTCTAATTTTAATTAATTAAAGAAAAAATCTAATCACTGCATTAAACTTCTCATTACTCCACTTGAATACCCTTTAAGTAAATTTAATTACCAGAGGGTTGGGTTTCCTAGCCTCTTTCATTAGCTTCTGATAAGATGAGGAATGGGAAGGGAAGAGGGTGGGAAACAGAACGATGCCATTTTTAACCCAAGGAGGGCAAGGTGGGCATTGTACTGGGGCTACCACGGTCAGGCTTTGGTGCCGCCCTGAGGACAGGCTTGGCCTTGGGCCTGGGGAGACCCCCACTCCAGCTGCTTCTAGAAAGGAAAAGGCCTAGCATTTGGCTGCAGTCAGCACTGAATGCTTCATTTATGGCCACTCTTGGTTATTTATACCCCACCTCCTTCTAAAAGAGTTTGAGGCTGCTAAGAACAGCACAAACTGAAACATAAGAGAAGAGATCAGAACAAGGGAAAAATATGAGAGAGAAGAAGATGAAGCCAATGGCAAGACTACTGAGCAACTGCATGCCACAGCATCCTGAGCACTTATCAGAAATGGGCCACGAACCAGCTATGAGCTTCCTAGCAGCCAAGGCAAAGAGAGCAACACATCTTGGCACTAATGCAGTAACCAATAGAGTATTCATAAGGAAATGCACACTGAGCCTCAGGCTTTCCATCTGTAAAAAGGGTGGAGCTGGCGGATGAACTAAAGGAAATAACCATTGGCTGGAGCAGTCAGCAAAGGTTTCCTAGAGAAGGAGAGACCTAAACTGGGCCTTAAAAAAAAGGATAGGGCAGGGGCTTCCCTGGTGGCGCAGTGGTTGAGAGTCCGCCTGCTGATTCAGGGGACACGGGTTCGTACCCCGGTCCGGGAGGATCCCACATGCCGCGGAGCGGCTGGGCCCATGGGCCATGTCCGCTGGGCCTGCGCGTCCGGAGCCTGTGCCCCGCAACGGGAGAGGCCACAACAGTGAGAGGCCCGCATACTGCAAAAAAAAAAAAAAAAAAAAAAAGGATAGGGCAGACTCATCTATAATAATCATTTGTTATTTGCCTCCCCCAGTTGGAGGCATCTCTTCCTGCCAGCAGGACCCTGAGCTTCCTTTAGGAAACACTCTCCCCCTCATTCCTGGTCACATGGTTGGGGAAGGACAGACCCTTATCCCCAGCCCATCCATGTTTCCAAGCCCTGCGGACCCAATTAAAGGAGCAGGACGATCTTAATCCTGCCAATAGGGCCCAAGAGATCAACCCCAGGACTTTTATTTGTTCTATCAGGAAAGCAGATTTTGTCTCTAGCCCAGACCCCAGATTTCAACCTGGTAGCATGTTGCCCCAGAAACTGCTGGCATGTGAAAAGCCACTAGGAGTGGAGCCATCACCAAAAAAGAGAAGCAGAGACATACAGACAGAAAACAGATCCTGTTCACATTGTTGAAACCACTGGATCAAGCCCTGCCTGAAGCCCAACCTACCGCTGGACACTTCAGTCACATGAGCTGATCATTTAATTTTATTGAAATAAGATTTTTGCTACTTGCAACCAAAGGGATCCTGACAGAGACAGTGTTCAGAAATGTATCCTTCCTGTTCCAGAACGCAAGACGGCTCAGACATCCCCAGGAGCTAGGGAGTAGGCAGGGTGGGTATGCCACCTACCGTGACCGCTATTGCGCCTGCTGAGTCCTGAAGCTTGAGGAGTCCCTGCGGCGCAGGCTGAGGTGAGGAACAGGCGTGGGATCGGGTGCAGGGGCTGGACAGGGCCAGAGCCCTGGAACGCCGGCAGGAGGCAGACTCAAGGCAGCCAGGACATGGCTGTGGGGTCCCTAGAAAAAGGAGAAGCAAGAGTGAGCAGTACAGTTAACATGGGGGACAGAGGGGCACAGGGCGTAAGGCAGATGGTGGCCACACCTTGACAAAGGTGAGACCAAAGTCAGCCAAGTTTACCTTCACCTCCTCACATCTTGTATCTCATTTCCCCTATTTACTGCCCCCTTCCCCTGGAGTACCTTGAGGCTGTAGGAGAGCATCTGTAGAAGGCCTTCCCTCTGAAGAGAAGGGAGGGCTCTGGGGCAGGCATGGCTGGAATCCATGTCCCAGAGTGTATGTGCCTGGTGTGGGGAGAGGGCGGGGGAGCTTTACCCTCAGTACTGTGGACTCATTTCTCACAGTTCCTCTCCCAGTGCGTGCCCAGAACTAGGCCTAGGGCAGCCAGAATAGGACAAAACTGAGTGAGGCAGCGCCTCCTTTGATATCTGGTCTGGACTTCTAAAAGAATCCTAGAGAGGACAATGCTTAACCCAAGGGCATGAACGGTGGCGTTCCAGGCATAGGCAGAGAGCAGTGCAGGCCCTCCAAGTGCCTTACTCTTTGAGGAACCAGGAAACCAACTACTCTGGCTTCACACCAGCCTCCCTTGGGCACTGTCCCTGGCTGGGGGGCCACCCCTCGAGGGGCCCACACTCTTCTGCAGCTTCTCTCTGAGACCAAGCTGGGACCTTTGGGGAGACAAAGAGGGTGAGGATATTTCAGACTCAGGACACTGCCAGAGGTCCTGGGCTTTGGAAAGTCACTAAGCCTCTTTAGGTCCTTAATGAATCCTCTGATCTAAAGGATGCTGGCTTTCTTCCCGGCTCCAGAAAAAGGCATGATGACAGAGATCTTGAATCACAGAACATTGGGCTGATTGGATCTCTAGAAACGTCTCTAGACCAGCACAGTCGAATAGCGCTTTCTGCAATGATGAATGTGTTCAGTACCTGTGCTGCCCGATACGGTAGCCACTAGCCACACGCGGATATTGGAATGTGGATAGTGACACTAAGAATCTGATTTTTTTTCTTTTCTTTTATTCATTTGTATTTAAATCAAAATAGCCACATGTGGCTAGTGGCTTCCACATTGAATAATACAGCCCTGGACCAACACTTGCCCTAAAAAAATTTCTAAATTTTTTTAGAAAAACACATACACAAAAACGAAAACATTCAAACTGAAGCTATTGATGCATCCAAGAGACCTCGACTGTGAACGTAATCCACCTCCTGGCAGTCCCTGGCCACAGTACCCAGAGAAAACTGAGGTCCAGAGAGGAGAAGGGATTTGCTCAGGGTCACATAGAGAGCGGCAAAGGCAAAACCCAGAACTTAGGTCCTCAGACTCCTAGCCCCCGCTCTCCACGGCACCCGCTGCCCTTCCCATGGTGGCCTAATGTTCTCCCATCTTGCTCAGCACTGTCACGGAGTGTCTTGCTGCCCCACTACCCAAGCTGCTGCTCCTGGGGCAGGGTATCAGGCCGCTTTTGAAGGGACCTAACTCTCCCAGACACTGCTGCTGTCCCAGCCCCCAGCACCCCCGCAAAGCAGCCTCAGTGACTAGCCCTGAGGTTGGCTGGGGAAATCATCTATCAGAGAAGAAGTGCTCTGGGCACAGAGCTGTTCACTGCAGGGTTACTAATAACACCAAAATGCTGGAAGCTGCCTAAACATCCCACACTGGAGATGACAGAGTGCATCATGACACCTCTGTTGGATGGAATATTACACAGCCATTAAAAATGATAAACACAGGGCTTCCCTGGTGGCGCAGTGGTTGAGAGTCCGTCCGCCGATGCAGGGGACACGGGTTCGTGCCCCAGTCCGGGAAGATCCCACATGCCGCGGAGCGGCTGGGCCCGTGAGCCACGGCCGCTGAGCCTGCGCGTCCGGAGCCTATGCTCCGCAACGGAAGAGGCTGCAACAGTGAGAGGCCCGCGTACCGCAAAAAAAAAAAATGATAAACACAGAGACTGGTAGCAGAACAGAGCAATGTTTACCTAACAATATTGAGCAAGAAAACAGAAAATGGATGAGGGTGGGGCTGGGTTGCAGCGGTGTGCAGGTCTCTGGGCTCACGGAGCCCACTTATATCTATTACCCCCAGCCCGCACCGCAGCATCACGACCTCCAGATTTCCTAACCATTCTACAGATGCAGGAGCTGAGGCTTCGAGAAGCCACACACATATGCCAGGTTACATGGGGAGTGAGGGCAGAGTCGGGGCTCAAACTCTTGATTTCTGACTCTAAGGACAGACTTCCACTGCTGCCTCTTTGTGCCATGATGGTGGCATTAATGGTGCCCTTTCTTTTCTATTAATTAACTCATCCTGTTTAACAAAAACACATTCTAAGTGCTTTACAAATGTTGGCCCATGTGGTCTGTACAACAACTGTACGAGGAGCAATTTATACTCTTATTTTTGGGATCAGGAAACTGAGGCACAGAGGTCAAGGGCCACTTCTACTTCCCACATGTTCTGCAAGCTTCCAGTATTGTCTTCACAGGAAAAGGGTAAGGGGGCAGGGAGGGAACAGCTGTTGACTTGGAGCAGTAGAAATACAGATGTGTGTGTGTTTTCCCTTTTTAATTGCATGGAAATTCTTTCTGTAGCAATTGAAAGAAAAAAAATTCCAGAAGTAAAACATGGTATCAAAAAATTTTTTTAGAAAAACACATACACAGAAACGAAAACATTCAAACTGCAGCTACTGATGCATCCAAGAGACCTCGACTGTGAACGTAATCCACCTCCTGGCAGCAACGCTCACGTCTCCAGGCTCTCCTGCCAATTTCCTGACCTCGGACTACTCCCTCCTGCCTGGGTGAGATCCTCACCTCAGAGGGCAGCGGGGAGCAGCTCTGTACGGAGGTGGACTTCAATAAACACCTCCTGGCACCCCTCGGCACAGCACAGCAGGCCAGCAGACAGGCCTCAGAGCGCCAGCTGCCTGCAGTGCTGCTGTCGCTGGCCGGGGCTGACCTCAAGAGGCCAAGATATCCAGTCCTCTGCCTCCAGCCCCAGGCAGCCCTATTCTACAAGTGAAGCAACTGAGGCCCAAAGGTAAAAGACCTCGTCAGAGGTCACACTGCTACTGAACAGGGAAACGAGTGTGTGCACATGCACGTGCATGCCTACAGCCCACATGTGCACATGTGTGTCTCCCATATGTGCAATGCTTCAGGCCCAGGCACCCTCAAGCCTATAATTAAAAGGGCAGGTGATCCCCGGCTTATACACACACACACACACACACACCAATTATTACATTATTAACTGCTACCATATCCACAATTGTATTTCTATTTCTCCTTTACATTTTTCTCTGTTATTTTCATTCTGTCACCAAATACTTATTGGGCACTTACTATATAGTAAGTATACTATAGGTGCTGGAGATACAGTGGAGTACCCCTCATGGGGATGGGGGGCACAGATGATAAGCAAATAAATAAGCAAATAAAGGAACAAGATAATTCCAAAGAGTGACAAGTGCAATTAAGAAAATCGAGCCTGGTAATGTGAGAGAGAGTACCTGGGATGAGGCTAAGGGGTCACTCTAGCTGGAGAATCAGAGGAGGCCTTTCTGCAGAGGTCACATCTGAATTTATACGTGGACGATAAGAACTCAGTCACTCCTAGAGCAGCAGGAGCAAGGCAAAGAGCAGTGTGGGGGGCTTCCCTGGTGGCGCAGTGGTTAAGAATCCACCTGCCAATGCAGGGACACGGGTTTGAGCCCTGGTCCGGGAAGATCCCACATGCCGTGGAGCAACTAAGCCCGTGCGCCACAACTGCTGAAGCACGCGCGCCTAGAGCCCGTGCTCCGCAACAAGAGAAGCCACCGCAATGAGAAGCCCGCACACCGCAACGAAGAGTAGCCCCCACTCGCCGCAACTAGAGAAAAGCCCGTGCGCAGCAACAAAGACCCAATGCAGCCAATAAATAAAATATTAAAAAAAAAAAAAAGAGCAGAGCTGGGAAGGAGCCTGGTGTTTTTGAGGAGCAACAGCACGCGGAATGAGATGGGCAGAGGTAGGGGCAACAGCAGGAAAGGAGGCCACAGAGGGAGGGTGGACCCTGAAGGCCAAGGTAAAGTTTCGGACTTCATCCCTAGTGCAAGGAAGAGTCACCTGGGAAGTGCTGGGATGTTTTATTCATTGTGAAAAGTTCCTTTGGGCTGCTGAGTGGAGCCTGGATTGAAGGGGAACAGGCACAGGAGCAGGGGACCAGTGGGCTGACTGTCGCAGTCACCCAAGACAGGAAGATGAGGCTCGGGCTAGGGTGAGGGAGGGACCAGACAGATGCAGGATATATGTTATAGCAAAAAACAACTCATCGGCAGTTAGTGGATGAGTTGGATGTGAGGAGGTGAGGGTAAGAAAAAGGAATCAAGTATGACTGCTAGATCTTCTACCACAGACACGTACTATTTTTACTACCAGACCCCCCCACAAAAAAATTTAAATAACTATTAAAAAATAACAGCAGATGAGCCACCAGGAATACTGCCACCCCACACACACGCTGAGTCTCACACACACCCCGGGGAGCATCTTTCTTCCCAAGCCCCTGCTCTGTTCTCTGGTCCTATGCGTGGCACACAGGGAGGGGCAGAGATTGGGGCCCACCCTCAGGCTGACAGGAGACAAGATTGTCCAAAAAGACAGGACAGGGCGGGACGAGGGAGGGTGCAGAGGGGCTGGCCCAGAGCAGGCCCCCAGCACATGCTTGTAAAGAACATGCTGGTTGAACCTGAAAAGTTATACCAAGGGGTGTGGGGACTGGGGAGGTAGGGCCCAGAATCTGGGAACAGCAGGAGTTTGAAGCTAAGACAATCCTGGGTCTGAGTCCTAGCTCCACCTCTTGCTCTCCGTGGGACCCTGGGTAAAAGCTACTTCACTTCCCAAGGCTCAGATCCCTCATCTTCCAAGTGGTAACCACAATCCTCCCACAGAGAGCTGTGATGAAGACTTGCTGAAATGATACACGTCAAGGACTGGCATTTATAAATATTAGCATCTCTCCCCTTTTTAATAAAAAGGGGGCTTAAAAAGCCAATCTAAGCTTAGACTGCGAAGCTTACAGCTATTCCAATAGAGAGTCTAGAAGTGCTGCCCAGACGCCAGGAAAGACAATAGTAAGTTTGAGAAGTTCACTACCAAAGAGTCCTGCGGGACAACTGCATGTCCTCTCTTGGCTGCTCAAAATGATGACATGCGCTCCAACCAGCCACGAGCGAGGCCCCCGTGACATCCCTGATGGATGAGACAGAAAAATATGGGCTGGGCTCCTCAGTGGTTAGCTACATAACCATGTCCAAGAATGCGGGATAGCGGGTCAGACTGGTCCCTGGGGTGGAACCTCACTGGCATCAGCAGAGCTGGTCCTTGGCCCTGCCTGGAACGACCTCTTTTGGCAGACACTAGGATGGAGCTTCGAAAGTAGGTCCAACCTTGGAGGGGTCAATTAGGGAGGCAGGATCCCCTGTTCGAAGCCCTCCACTTGCCCTAGGAAAGGGCCAAAGTGGACAAGAGAGAGTTACTAGGCTCTGGCTGAGTTCTGTGAGTAGCTCCGTGAGTGGCCAGGGAGTCGTGGCCTCTGTGGAGCCTGGTGGCCGGGAGACGTGGGGGCTGGGTGAGCCAGTCACTCCAGCTCTGGAGACGGTGTAGCCACCTCCAGATAGCCATGTCAGTCGTCAAGGTAACTGTCTAGAAGATTTTTGATACAGTGGGGTCTGTTCACAGGGGCTTGACAGGAGGAGGTGGGCCTGGAACCCGTGTTCCCTGGGAAAGCCTCCGGGGGCCTGGTCAGGACTTCAGGTTCCTGATAAAGACACTTGGCATTTATGGGCCCAGAGAGCAGAGCTAGGCCCAGTGAGAGAAGATTCCAGGAAGAGAGATCTCTCTTCAGCATGAGGAGTAGTGAGCTCCCTGTCCCTGGGGGCATGCAAGCAGAGTTCTAGAGAACATATATTTTGGGTAGGGATTTGCACTAAATGGGAGGTTGCCTTCAGCCATGAGTTTCTTTAATTCTATTCACACATGAATCAGGGCTAGATTGTGTGGATCAAAAAGGGTTTTACAGAGAGTGAAACAAAGGCAAGATAATGGCCACAATAATAGTTGTTATTATTATTACTACATTATAGATCACCACACATTCCCATCTATTCTCTAACTGGATCTTCTGCCCACCCCATGAGGAACATAGGGCAGGATGATTAACCCCATTTAGCAAGTGTGGAAATTGAGGCCCAGAGAGGGAATGGGACCAGCTCGAGGTCCGACCAGCACGTCAGCCCCAGACCTAGGGGCCTTCCCCTCCTGCACTCCAGTGGTCATCCTGCCACCCCTGCCTCAGAAGGAGGGAACAGGAATCTCCCCTCCACCCTGGGCTCCTGTCCAGCTGCCACAACTCCCCATCCCTGAAGGTTAGAGGCTCTCTTTGCACACCACCCCACTGAAACCTGGGAGGGGAGTCCCAGCCCAGAAGCCTTCTCCTCCCAGGTTACAGAGGCCCTGCTCTCCCACCCTTTTGTCTCATTCCCCTGGTAGTACTGCCACAGTCCCTTAGGTTGGATCCTTCAAACCAGACCCAGGACCAGACACTAGGCTTTGCCCAGGAAATGAACTCGAGGAGAAGGGTCCCTCCCACTCAGCCTTATTCTTTGCCTCACCCCTATACAGGCAGCTTGTATCCAGGGGGAACCAGAGCCCACCTGCCAGGTATCCCTCCTGAACACCTTCCCTTTTCCTAGCCGGAGGGTCAGAGAGAGGGCATCTGGGCAGGAGAGGTGGGAGCGTCAGGAGGTAGGGAGACTGGGACCACCGAGGCAGGAAAGCTGCCACCCCTTAGCACCACTCCATGTCACATCACACACTGAACCCCAGGATATTCCTGTGAGCCAAGTATCAGCATCTCACTTTACAGATGATGGAATGAAGGCTCAGAGAGATTAAGAACTTGCCCAAACTCAAAATATTAAACCGAACAGAAACAGCCTGTAAGTTCTAGAGCCAGGATTTGAACCCAGGACTGGCTGATTTGAAATACCCTGTGCTTTCCATGCTCCCTGCTGCCTCCACAGAAGTGCAAGGAAGCTCAAATAGGCAGCCTGGTGAGCAGATGAAAGAGGGACAGGGGCGGCAGAGAGAGGAAGACAGAAGGCAAGACAAAGACAAGACAGAGAGCAGCAGGGACAGACGAATTGACAAGTGGACCCTGCAGGGGCCAGGAGGCAATTGCAGAAACCACTGTCTTGATCAATGAAAGGCCCTCCAGTGCCACCTCTGCAGCCATCTGCTCCTCCAGTTTAGCTACTAGTCTCCCCTAGGTCCTTCCCAGGATGCCCAGGTCCAAGGAGCAGAAGAAACCTGCCCTAGCAGCCCCCAGTCAGCGAGGGTGTCAGGTCAGATCCCTGGGCCAGGGAGGTGGGCAGAGAAAGTAGGGGGCCAGTTTTATCCCTGGGCAAGGCCATCTGCCGGGCCTCTGTCTGCCCAGGCCAGGCTGGAGGGTCCAGCTGCCCAGACCGCCCACCAGGTACAGCATACCCGCTGGCCCCACGTGGCTGTGGGAGTGTTCCGGGCTCGCCAGGGGTTCCCGTGCCCCACTGGCAGCTGAGCGCAATTGGCCTGTCCCCAGAGCATGCAGGGTTTAAGCAACAGCCTCTCAACTGAATATTTAAAAAGAAAAATACCTTTGTTTTTTTAAGAAAGAGAGAAAGGGAGAGAGGAGGAAGCCAGCAAAGGAGGGGGAGGGAAGGAGGGTGGGAGAAACCTACCCCATCACCGCAGTCAAGGTCACAGGCATCCTTGTGGGGCAGGCGCAGGCAAGGAGCCTTTAATCTGGGAGTTCAGGCTGAGGAAACTAAATGCTTGAAGCCGGAGTGCATTACTGCCCTGAATGATCTGTCGGCTTCTATTAGGCTAAATATCTCTGTATCATGGGGAATTATCCTCTGAAAAGGCAAACTGCCGGCCTCTCCAGAAAGGGGGCACGGTGGGAACCTCTCATCATGAGGGCTCTTCCACGGGGGTGGGGGGAGGGAAGAACAGGACCAACTAGGAAAGCCACCCCCCCATCCCACACCCCCTCCCCGGAAAGTCACAGTCACCAGCTGTGTGATGCTTGCGGCGGGTGCCAGCATCCCGCCCCCTCCTCCCCAGACTCTCCCTCCACTAAGGAGTCTGAAAAGATGCTAGACGTGGAGTCGAGGCCTGACAATGCCTCAGTGATAGCGGGTGACCCTGGGTGAGTTCCTGCCCCCTTTGAACCTCTGTGCCCCTGCCTGTTAGATGGAGCTGATGATACGAACCCGAAGGCTGTGCGGTGGGGGTGGGAAGCTGGCACAGAGCCAGCACAAAGTGGGCACCCAGGACAATTTTGCTCACGCTGTTCTGCCCACGGGTGAAACCCTCCTCTTCATCCCCTCCTTCTCGTCCTCACTGGCCCCCATAGGCACCACCACCTCTGCCAGGAAACCCTCCCTGACTGCCCCCCCACCCCGGGTATCTCCTACAGCCAGAACCCCAGCTTCTGGGTTCTGCCATTCTCCGGTGGTGGTTTACATGTGGGCCCTTCAGCCTTAGGGATGAAGCATTTCCTCCTTCCCATCCTCCCCAAGCCCTCTCACACGCAGGACTGGCACTCAGGACTGCCCAGATTTGCAGGCTAGTAGGCGAGGGCTGGAGGAAACCAGGATCAGGCATGGACTGGGTCCACTGAAGGGCATCACTCACGGTAACACATTCAGCACCAGGGAAGCCGGGCCCGGAAGCCAGAAATTCCAGGCCATGAGTCTGCAAGAGCAGGGTGGCAGGCAGACCACCTGCAGGCTGGCCAGGGCACAAGGCAGGGCTGGGGCCAGGTTAGAGGAGCGTAGAGCTGGGACTCAGTGCTGGGTTCCTGGCACAGTACTGAGGCGCTGGAGGTGCTCAGGCCAGTAAGGGTCTCAGGGGTCAAGAGGAGCAGGGCTGACCAGTGTGGGGAGAGGCAAAGGTCAAATGGCTCTAGCTGGGTGGGGAGCAGGAACGCCCGCTGAGTATCATGGCTGCTCGTGTCCAAACAACACTGTCCGACTCTGCAAAGCCCTTTTAAATCCATCAGTTACTTTGATCTGCCCAGCCCTCAGGGATTAGTTACTTAGTTCATTAATTCAACAAGAACTTCTCGAGTGCCTACTCTGTTCCAGGCATTGTTCTGGCTCACTCAACAGAGGGGAAACTGAGTCCCACAAGTGCTGCCCAGGAAGTTCCATGGCCACATGGGGTGGGCAGAAGTTCAGGGCTGCTGTCTGTCTCCATTAGTGACAGGTGCTATAGGGCTTCTGCTACAGCCCAAGGGTCTGCAGGAGTGATCGGGAATGACCACGGGCTGGGGGATCCAGGTAACCCTCCAGAGCTGGGGAACGAGCAGGGGCGGGAGCCAGACGGGAGCTGTGGAAAGGGGAAACCTGATGGGGGTGAGGGGGGGGGATCACGGTGGGGGCAGGGAGGAGCCTCAGCCTGCAGTGAAAACTCCTCTTCCTCTAAGGCAGGGGTGGGAAGCCAGAGAGAAAGTGTGAGGGGACGGAGGCAAGTTCACGATGGAGTTCTCCTCCGTGGGCAAGAGGCTGGAAAGGGCGCAAGAGGCACAAGTGAGGAATGACAAGGTCAACAGCCCCACCTAAGGAGACGAAGGGGCACACAGGCAGGGCCAGAGGGTGAGAGGGGTCAGAGTGGGCACATCAGGAGGACCCAGAGCTGGGCTGAGCCCCCTAAGATGTCTGAGCTAGGGGAAGGGCAGAAGGCAGGGAACCCCAGCAGGGAGAAGCAGGCCCCATGACTGCCCTAGCAGGTGCCCCATACAGTAACCTCAGGCTGCCCTGTGCTCCTGGGGCACTAAGAACCTCCTCAGAGTGTGGGCTCCCGAGGGCCCAGCCACAGCCCAGAGCAGCCCAAGTGCCTCCAGACTCTCCCTGCCGCTGATGGGAGCCACCTGGGTCAGCTCAGGGGCAGCTCTTCCCTTTTGGTTCCTCAAGGCCAGCCCGTCACACGGAGCATTCGCCAGCAGGCTCCTCACTCCCCTGGGCCCTACTCTCCTCATCAGTAAACTGAGACAGACCCCATCTCTCAGTGGTCTGGTCAGGAAAGCACTGCCCCGTGCCCGGATGCACACACGGTAGGTGCCCGTGGATGACTGCCCCCTTCCCGTCCCTTGTGGTGGAGTCTCCTCTAGTCCTCACAGCATTCCCAGTGTCTCACACACACTTTTGCTCAATTCACTCTTACTGGACTGAGTTCAACTGCCAACCGGCTAGTAGAAATGTAGGGAGGTGAGAATTCTGCCCACTGGACCCAGTGGGGAAGGGGCTGAGAGGAAGGAGGACATCACAGAGGGACACGGCAGATGCCCCCAGGGAGCAGACATGAGGATGAAGCAGAGGCCCAGGTTGCTGGGGCAGCAGAGGCCCTGCTCTCAGCACACGTATTAGCACTCCTTAATCATTTAGCAGGCCAGCAGGGGAGCCCGAGGAGGGGAGTGAGGGCTGGGGAATGGGGTTCACTCGAGTGGAGGGTCCCTGGGCAGATGGGCCTCCTGGGCCCAGGCCTCCTCATAGCACCCATAGCCTTGTGAGCTGCTCCTCCAACTCACCCCGCCCACCTCAGAACCTACCCCACTGTGTGTCGGGCCCTAGCCAACCAAGAACATTGGAGAGAAACAAACAAGTCAGGAGGAAGGAAGAGCCACTTCTGGGAGAAGGGGCACAATCTGGAAGGCTTTACAGAGGTGGTGGCTTTTCAACTACTCTGGGCCTCACCTTGCTTTTCTGTGAAATGGGACTGCTATACTACTAAGTACTAATACTACTACTACTAATAACAATAATAATAATGATAGCTTAAGAATTTGGAGCGCCTACCCTGTGCTAGGCTTTGTGTGAGCACTTTGTGCCCAGAGAGACTGAGGTGGAGCTGAGGGCAAGCCCGCCCCTCTCCTAGACTCTCTTTGGCTGGACCAGCTGGTGGAGGGTTGACTGAGGTCTGAGCCTCGGGCCAGCTGCAGGCACGGCGGTAGGTGAGGTGGGTGTCACCAGTGGCCAAGGTCTACGGGTTGCCCCATGTTTTCAGCATAACTCCAAGTGACCACTCCTGAGCCTGGGTGAGTGGGGTGGGGGTAGGGGTTGGGGGAGGGAACCTTCCAGAGTCAGGTCAGAGGTAGCAAGGTCAGAGGTTACACAGTGGCTATGGTGGCAGCTCAGTCTGGCCATCCCAGTGTTTAAGACGCTGGTGCTGAGTATGGCCTATACCTGCAGCTCCCCCCGCCTGTCTCCCACAGGACCCACCTCACCCACATGCCAGGTTCCAGGAGATCTCGGGCTCTAAGGAGGCACGGTGGTGAAACTGCACAACAATGTCAGGCAGTAGATGTTATTATTCCCACTTGATGTGGAAACAGGTTCCGGGGGATTATATTATACTTGCCCAAGGTCACAGATGGGAATGGCCAGGCTGGTACTCACACCTAGGACTGTTTCTAATGAACAAGGAGATGCCAACGGCGGAACAGGCTCATGGGGCTGAAGTTGGAGGGTATCTCAAGCATAATCAGTAGGCCTGAGAGAGGTCTTTGGGGGTGAAGTCTTCCTGGCTCCCCTCCCAGTGGCTTCAAGTTGTCCCACGCCCAGGACTCAGGGGGTCAGGCAGTTTGAGAAGATGAGGAGGTAAGAGGCAGGGGAGGGCGAGGGATCTCTCTCCTGCGGCTTCCAGCAGCCCTCTGCCTCATTCCACCCCTGCTCAAAGCATTCGTCTCCCTGGTGAGATGGGGCACCCTGGAGGCCTGATGTTGCCAACAGGGCTTGAGAAGCACCTTCGTATGAGGTCAGGGCGGGTAAGGGTGTGGTTAAAGAGAGATGAAATTCAACCCAGAGCTAGGATAAGGGGGCTGAGGCTAGGTGGGCGGTGGGGAGGCGGTCAGGAAGGCCCAAGAGAACAGGTGTCCATTGCCTGGACTCCCACTATTTGAGTCCCCAGAGGTATCTAGTTTCCATAAGCTTTGAGCCAGGGAGAGGCACCATCTAAGAATACTGGCAGTGGGAGGTAGGGCCCTGAGGTTCTGGTCCTCCTCTACTTACACGCTGTGTTTCTTGGCACAAGTATCTTCCCCACTCTGGTCCCCAGTTGCCCCATCTGCAACACGAGGTGTCCAGGCCTAAAGGCTGGGGGACACGGAAGGGGAGTGGAGACGCCCCAGACAGGCCACCCCTCTCAATGCCTGTATCAACTGTATGCAGGCTGCGTGCTCAGCACGATCCTCTGTGACCTTCCTTTATCCTCTCAACAAGGCTGTGACGTAGGTTCCGGTACTCCAGTTGTCTAGGTGAGCAAACTGAGGCTCAGACATGAGAAAGGACACTCCAAGGCTCCAGGAAGACAGGGGGAGCTGAGGAAAAGTCCCGTGAGTGCTGTTTTGTTCAGCACCCTGGACAGCTGCCTTCCTGACCACCACCTGGTCACCTCCACCACACACACACCCTTAGCTATGCCTGCTTTTCCCAATTCCCTCTTCCTATACAAACTTCACCCACCTTCCCCTAACTGCTCTAGCTGCACTGATCTCTCCCGGGCTCCTGGCATGGCTAGCATCTGTGCTCACAGCACTGAGACCTAGCTCAGTAGCTCTTGCTCCCTTTTATGTCTCTGACTTACATCTCATTCTCTCAGCAGCTCCTTGAGGGCAGGGAACCATCTTCCTCTCTATGCCCCAGTCTGGGCACACAGAGGGGACGCCACTGGCGTTAGATCAGATGTGGGTGAGAATTGGCTGGAAAGCTCTAGGCCCATCACTTCACTTCATTCACTGAGTTTCAGATTCCCCAGCTGGGAAATGAGCTGATCCTGTCCACCTCACAAGCCTGCTGGGGTTTACACAACAGAGTGCAGATAAGCCATGCCAGGGGCTGCTGCCTCCCATGTCAGTGTGGCTGCCTGCTGACCCCACTTCAGTACCCTCCCGGGACCTCGTTCAAATTCTGGACCGCTTCTCCCCATGAAATATTCTAAATGACTCACAAATGGGCAGATTCTTATCGCTGAGAAATGTCTGAGGCTAGTAGAGGAGTCAGGAAAGCCCAAGAGAATAGCTGGTACAGTGCTCGGAGTCCCACTATTACAACTGATTCCTTTGTGGGCTCATGAGTGTTCAGTTTCCACAATCGTCTTGAGCTTGAAGGAGGGAACACCTAGGAATACTGACGGTGGAGGTAGGGTGCTGGGGTTCTGGTCCCTCTTCTCTACTAACATACTGTTTCTTAGTACAAGTGTCTTCTCTTCTCTGGCCTGCAACATGAGCTGTCCAGGCCTACAGGAGGTGGAGTGGCCCTCTTTGCACCACTTCCTAGAAGCAGAGGAGGAAAATGCCTGTAGGGGTGATGTCAGAGGTGCTGGGAAGGACCCTCTAAAGCTCTCCAATCCAGATGCCCAAAGGCCTCCACTGGGATTGCCATGCTCCTTTGTCCTCTAATAGGGCAAAGCCAAACCCCTGGTCCTTATGGGACCCAGCAGACTTACTTACTGCATCTCCTAGTCCATCCTCAGGCCCAACTGACTTACCCAGGGAACTTCAGCCTGAGGAAGACTGAACTTACACCCCCAATCTAGATGGAAAAGGGAATAAGATTCTATGGGGGGACCTGGGCAGGAAGAGCTCTGCTGAAGGCCCCTCTCTGCCCCAGGGAGGGATGCTGAGGGAAAGGGGAAAAGGGACAGAGAGTTTTATCCTGGCTCCATCACTCAACTAGCTGGCTGACCTCAGGAAGTTGCTTTTCTTCTTTGAGTTCTAGTTTCCTAATCTATAAAATGGGGGAAATAATCACACTATACAGTGTCCAGTAGTGGCAAGTTCTGGAGGAACTGTAGACATTATGACCAGATTCCTGGCCAGGGCTTTGGTTCTTTCATATCAAGCCCCAGAGTGGGTGACATCAGCCTTGGGCACGTAAATAACAGGGCCCGTGGGGGAGATGAGTGCTGAGAGCTCAGAGGAAGTGTGGATGAGGTGGGTACCAAACCTGCTCCAGCAGGGTTCTACCTAGAGAACCAGTCTGAGCCCTGACCCTGGACACACACCGGGTCCCAACCCTGGTCACACTGAGCCTTGAACCAGTCACCAGCCACTGCAGCCAGTCCCCACCAGAGACCAATGTCATAGTCAGCCCTAAGGAGGGCTGTCGGGCTCCCATCTTCTTGTAGAAAAACTGCTGAGTAATCTTCCATCAAAGAACTGGCTCATCCCTGGTGGGGAGGAGGCGGAAGTCTGTGGGCTCAGTGTGTGCTCCCGGCCTTTTGCCCCTCTGTTCACACCCTCCCCACACCTTTCCCCTATGCCACTGGCTTTTGTCTGAAGATGCCCCCCCACACACCCCAGCCCTGCTTCCATCATCCTGGCCATGTTTTCCAGGCCCCCTGACGAGTTTTGTCCCCTGATCACAGCCCCACGACCCAAGCTCTTGGTATGTTTTGCCACTCTGACCTCAGAAGGTGGAGATCCTGGGATGCCTGAGGGAAAGGGCCCCCGGCCTCACCCACTCACTGGGCTCACTATCCAGGTGGGGACACTAAGGTCACTGGGGGTAAACGGCAGCCTCAGGACTCCCATCCTGGTTCTGCACTTTTTTTTTCCCCGCCCTCCGGCTGCCAAATGGCTTCCCTTCTCTCAGTGCCCCACCCAGCCAACAGAGGAGGGGCCCCTGCAGATGGGAGTCAGGCAAACCCCAAGCATCCAGGAAGGTAGCAGGAAGTGGCAGAGCCTCAGGGAACCACCCTGTGCTGGGCTCCTCTGTCCTCGGAAAGCCCCAACTCCTGGCTAATTTTGGACATCTCAGGCTGAACAACTGAAGAGATTTTCCAGATCCTCCCTGGCGTTATGGGGCCACGGGGATGAGCTGCCCCCTCCCTTCCCAGGGCAGCTGAGGCCTCCCGGCCAACAGCACTACAGTGTGATACTAGGGGGAGAGTGTGCCTCTGAATGCAGACAGGGCCCTGGGTGAGGACCAAGGTGGCGGCACAGGGAGATGACCTGCCCACCCAGGCCTGAAGTCCCACCACTGGTGACTCATCCTTTTGGGTAAAGCACTGCCCTCCTCAAACACAAGACTAGGCAAGGGTGGGGAGTCACCCCTAGAGGTGACGGCTCTCAGGACTACCAGCTGTGAGCTTCAGGCTCCCACATAAGCTGTGGGATTATGGGAATGATAATATGTCAGTCACCTGACTGTTACCACTAATATCCTGACATCCTTGCCATGTCCCCCAGGATGTCCCACAAACCCCTCACCCCCCATCTTCCTCCAAGCCTGCTCCTCCTCCTATGCTCCTGCCTCTGTGAATGTCTCCACCGTCAACCCAGCAGCGCAGGCCAGAAACGTGGGAGCCCTTGTAACGCCTCGTGACTCCTCCCGCACTCCCTCCCCCATCCCACCCAGCACAGTCCTAAAAGTGTCTCCAGTCCAAACGCGTCTCTGCACCTCCGTCCAGGCCAAGCCTACCACTGCCTGCTGGAACGCCACCCTTTGTCCTTATGCCTCTCCACTCTGTTTCTCACATGGCCGCCAGGGCAGTATTAGTGAACCCTAAATTAGATTAGGTTCCCTTCCCTCCTTAAAACCCTCCGGCAACTTCCTCCCTCTCTTAGAGCAAAACCCACCCACCCTCCTCACCATGGTCCACAGACTCTGCCTGACCCACCCCCACCGGCTTTGTTCCCCTCACCCCACAAGCTTCCTTCCAGCTCCTCAAAACACCAAGGTTCCCCCAGGCATGGAATGCTCTTCCCCACTCCTTGCACACAGCTCCCGCCCCCTCATCCATCTGATTATGGGATGAGACACCTCCTAAGGAAGCCCTCCCAGACTGCCCCGTCTCAGCGGGCCTGGAGCCTTCCCCACCTCCGCATTCTCTATTATTCCCTTGTACCACTTGTCACAGTTTGCAATTATACATCTATTTGTTTGTTTACTTGTTTATTGTCTGTCCCCGTCCCCACCCTAACAAAAGCTGTGAGCTTCACAAGGGAAGGGGCCAGAGCTGCCTTGTTCAGCCCTGGATCCCCAGTGCCTCGACATTGTAGAGGCTCAGTAAACAGGAATGCCCCCTGAGGTTCATCACCCAGGAGCCGATCAGAGAGTCCACTGGCTTCCACAGCCAGTTCCAAAAGCCATATCTGGAGTCTCAGAGGAGGCCTTGGCAAGCACAGACACCCAGAAAGGTACGATGCTGCCTCCCTGGCTGGTGCCCACAGCCTCTGCTGTGCCAAGGTACCATGCAGATCCCCTGTAGGGGGCAGTGCAGCGAGGGACGGAGCAGGGCAGGACCTCAGCAGCTGCTGAGACCGTGCCAGGGGCTGGCTCACAGCAAACCATCTCAGCGGGAGGCAGGCAGTGGGCAGGCATGTGGGGAGGGATAAGATGTGCCCACACGTCCTGATGCTCCAGAAAGGAGAGCGAGACAGAGAGAGAAAGACAAAAAAAATCCAAGCTCGCCCCTCTGATTGTTACTTCTCAGCACTGGGCTCTGGTAAGCCCCTGAGCCTGGCCCTACCCACAGCAGCCTCGGCCCGTCAGCCCTTTGTGGCTGACCCCTGCTGCACCCAGGCTCAGGGTTGTGGAGGCGGGGGCGGGGAGGGGAGTGGCCGGCTATGACTGGGTCTCACACACGGGGTTCCTGGAACTCAAATCATGGAATTGAACTGCTAGAGGTGCTGGCAGGGCAGGGAACCAAACAGCATCTGTCCCCTGGCATCTGGGGTCCAGGCATCTCCCAAGCTGACCCCTTCAACATCCTCCCACACTGATCTTCCTCAAAATTCAGATTCCCGTTTTCCTGCCAGCAGACCATGGACGTCCAGTCACACCTTTGCATCTTCCTCTGCCTGGAAAGCCCTTCCTCCTCTCTCTATCCAGATTTCGTCCTGATCAAGTCCCACTTCTTGCAGGAAGCATTCTTGGACTCCCCAGCCCCAGGGAGCTCCCAGGGAGCAGTACTCTGTTCCCATCATTGTTTCTGCAGGTGGAGGTCAGCACACCTGGGAGACGGGATGGAGACCTGGTGAGAATAGTTGGAGTGCTGGCAGCAAACCAAGGCCATGTATGTGGTGAGCGTCCAGCACCTCCTGCTCCTTTGCTAGTCGTGCTCTTCTGAAAGAGGGTGGAGGTTGGGGGGAGACACCCTCCACCCTCAGATGAGCCTCAGTCTTAGAGCCAGGCGGGATCCCTGCCCCTAAGATTCGCTGGCCTGATGAACGAGATCTAGCCACGAGGGCCAACCCTCCTATTGTCCAATCATTGAGCAAATCTGCACCAGGCACCTGGCGCTGCTTGGGCACTAGGGGTACCAGAGTGAATAAGCCCGGCACGGTTCCCTGCTTGACTACTGGGAGAGAGGACCGCACAGATAACATTCCTTCAAGCTTGCCTGCTCAGGGCCCCCCAGGTCTGGGCGGTGCACAGGTGAGGGGAGGGAAAGCTTTGTGGTGGCTGTCCAGGGTGCTGAGAGGGCTCACAGTAGGGCCACCTAGACCAGACTGGGAGGGCTCAGGGATCCTGGAGACAGATGTCCTGGAGGAAGCATGTCTGTGCTGAGATGCAGAGTGGGACAGAGGCTACGGGAGAGGTGCGGTGGCAGGGAGGGTCTCGGGCACCTGGCACTAAACCCCAGGAGCCCTGTCCTCCCACTCAGGGGCCTCCTCACCCAGACTCCACCCCCAGCTGCTGACCACCTGGCCTGTGGGGGGAGGGAACTTGGTGTCTCCTCATAGCTGTCCTAACACTGATACAGCAGCCCCCCTCCCGAGAGAGCCACTTTGCCAGGCTCCACGGACGTCACTGACATTTCCACATGCCGCCATCTCCTGGCTGTGGCCCATCTAACTAGTCAGTGGGGGCTAAGGCAGTCCCTGGAGCCTATCACAAAGCCGAGAATTGAAAAGTTCAGGATGGCCAGAAGGCTCCATGGGGGGGGTGGGTATCTCCAGTGAGGGGCACCCTGATGCCCTCTCTTCCCTCCCACTGCAACTCCCCCAATATGCTGGTGACCTCAGGGGAGGGTGAGGCTTAAGGAGTGGCCCGGGCTGTGCCCACAGCTCTGGCCTGGGCACGACTAGGAGGGGAACCAAGAAAAGGGAAGTAATCATCCCTGCAACCAGCCCCAAACACACACACACACACCCCTGGGCTGGGGAGGGTGGACAGTGTATGAGGGAGGAGAGCCACACCCACCCAGGGCCACTGAGGGATGCTGGGGAGCCATTCCTCAAGTCACCAGAGGGGCCACTCGGTCCAGCATTAAGCAGAGAGGAGAGGGAAAGAAGCCCCCACGGCCAGTCTCTTCTGGGAAAGGAAGCAGTGTGGACTCACTTCCCACTACGCGCCAACACCAGGTGTTCCACGTGGGCAGCCATAGCCCACCTCACTACACCCTTGAAGCAGAAACGATCTTGACCATTCTGCAGGTGAGGAAGTTCACCTCAGAAATATCACATGACTTGCCCACGGTCACACAGCCAGCAAGAGAGGGGCTTAAAATCAGGTCAGCACTGGGGCAGCAAGGGGTTTTAGCCAGACACGAAAGAAATCCTCCGAAAGGTTGGAAAAAACTTGATGATTCCAGGAAGGCTGGAGTCCCTTCTCAGAAGGCTGCTGGGGAAGACTGGGTAAGAGGCTGAGGGCAGGGACTGGACCTATTGACCCCCAGGGTCCCGCCCCACCGTGATTTTCTTTGACAACTGGGCAAGCCGCACATACCTCCTGGAGGGTGGGCTCGGGAAGAGCTAGGCAGCCCCTGAAAATGGCTGGGGGAGGCTCTGACCATTGGAGCATAGGCCCCCATCCAAGGCCGCCACCCCCAGCCCTGGCCACTCTGCAGCTCTGCTCTCTCTATGGGAGGCTCTGACCTCCTGAGGCCACCAACAGTGACAAGGGTGCCCAGATCCCAGAAGAAAAGGGACTGGAGAGGATTAAATGGGGGAGAGGAGGAGCTCAACCCTAGTGGCCAAACCAGCAAGTGGTAAACCCTCTGGAGGTTTGGACAGCGCTGGGCACCAGCTCATCCAGAGCCTCCTTCTTGTGCAAGATAATTACAGTTCTTCCTGTGTAATGAGATGGTTTTTAAAGGCCATTCAAAAGAAATTTCCTATAATGAGGTGAAGGGGTTTAAAGTATTATACATCAAGGCAGCTGGTAATTGGTGGGACCTGGGCTGAGTCCTGGAGTGGAGTGATGGGAGTTCCATGTCTAAAGGCAAGAAGATGAAGAACCTAGGGGCAGGACAGGAATAAAGATGCAGTCACAGAGAATGGTCTTGAGGACACGGGGAGGGGGAAGGGTAAGCTGTGACAAAGCGAGAGAGTGGCATGGACATAGATGCACTACCAAACGTAAAATAGATAGCTAGTGGGAAGCAGCCGCATAGCACAGGGAGATCAGCTCGCTGCTCTGTGACCACCTAGAGGGGTGGGATAGGGAGGGTGGGAGGGAGACGCAAGACGGAAGAGATATGGGGATATATGTATATATATATATATAGCTGATTCACTTTGTTATAAAGCAGAAACTAACACACCATTGTAAAGCAATTATACTGCAATAAAAATGTTAAAAAATTAAATAAATGAAGGCGAGAAGAGCAGGAGGAGGGATGCCAGAACCTGGCAGGTAAGACGGACACTCTGCCAGAAATGTTCCTGCAACAGCAAAAGGTGTCCCGGAAGAGCAGACAAGGGCATGGGAGGCTGATAGAGCTGGGGCTGGGCAGGGGATAATTTCTGGGGGTGGGGTCATAGGGGTGGCGTCAGGAGAAGGAAAATAAATGTACTGGTTGAATTGTGTCCCCAAAATTCATGTCCACCTGGAACCTCAGAATGTGACTTTATTTGGAAACAGGGTAATTAGCAATTGCAGACATAGTTAAGATGAGGTCATACTGGATTAGGGTGAGTTCTGATCCAGTGACTGGTGTCTTTATAAGAAGAGGGAAATTTGGACATAGACACACAAACATGAAAGAATGCCCCGTGAAGAGGGAGGTAGAGATTGGAATGATGAATCTACAAGCCAAGCAATGCCAAACCACCACCAAAAGCTGGGAGAGGCAAGAAACGTGCATCCCTAGAACCTGCAGAGAGAGCATAGCCCTGCCAACACCTTGATTTCAGACTTCTAGCCTCTAGAACTGAGAAGATAAGTTTCTGTCGTTTTAATCTACTAGGTGTGTGGTAATTTGTTACGGCAGCCCTAGGCAATTAATACAATGACCATTCTAACAACTGCACCTATCCAGCAATTAAAAAGGCAGCCTCGGGCTTCCCTGGTGGCGCAGTGGCTGAGAGTCCGCCTGCCGATGCGGGGGGCGCGGGTTCGTACCCCGGTTCGGGAGGATCCCGCGTGCCACGGAGCGGCTGGGCCCGTGAGCCATGGCTGCTGAGCCTGTGTGTCCGGAGCCTGTGCTCCGTGGCGGGAGAGGCCACAGCAGTGAGAGGCCCACAAACCGTAAAAAAAAAAAAAAAAAAAAAAAAGGCAGCCTGAAAAGTGGTGAGCACCTCACCTCTGGAGGTGTGCAAGCAAATCTGGGAGTGTCCCCATTCCTCCCGACCCCGTACTCTGAACAGATGCCAGGGCAGGTTCACACTTAGTCCCCCATCTGACCTTACTGTATGCAGTCCAGAGAACTGGATAGGAAAGAATTATCATTCCCATCCCACAGATTTGGAAACTGAGGCCCAGAGAAGGCAAATAACCTGTTCAAGAGCACAAGGTAGCCAGTCAGTGCCGACCACAGGCCTGAAATCCTGGAATCCTGAATGCCAGTCCTGGCCTTTTTCAGGTTCATGACCCTGAGTCTTCCTTCTGTGCCTCCCCTGTCTCTAGACTCAACTGTAGTTCAACACCCTGAAAGGCAGAGAAAGATCCACCGTCTCCCTGAACCCAGATGTTCCAGACTGAAAGTGACGTCACTGCTGAAAGCCTTGCCCAACTCTAAACGGAAACTTCTCAGCAGCACTGTTGGCCGTTGCATCCTGGTGCCATCACTAGCCTCTCACACAGCATTCAGCTAAGAGAGGGAGGTGCCGAGACCCTCACTGAGCACCTACTCTGTCAGTGCAAAGCCCTTGGCACAGGGTGGGGTGGGGCTGAAAACCAGGGAAGGCAGGTTACTGAATCTCCTTGGGGACCCAGAGTCCATGCAGATGAGACCACCCAGCAAGACCCCATAGACCAAGTGTGACCTCTGGCTGGACGTCCTAGGTCCTCTTCTGGGGCCTCCGGAGGAGGAGCTGGACCTGGAAGTTGAAGGATGGGAGGCGACAGTATGGCCTTCTCCAGCTCCTTCCAGGCCCTGAGCCCCGGTGGACTGCACCGCACCCCAACCTGCATCTGGCACGTGGCTCCGTCTACCCCAGGAGGAGCAGCGTGGAGGCCCCCAGCTCTGGCACCAAACGGAGCATGAGCGCAGCCAAGCTCACCAGCCAGGGCAGCCAGCTCTTAATGTTGGTTAGCTGGCACCGCAGAGCAGAGCCGAGGGCCGGGAGGAGTGGGCTTTGAAGTCACCTGGTGTGAACTGTCCTGCGGGAACAATGGGCCACCAGCCGGTGGAGAGTCTCGGCTCTTTCTAATTAGGTGCCTCTTTGAACACGGAGGCATCAGATTAATGAGGTTTACAGAGCTCAGTTTCATGGCGTGGCCGGCTGCCTCTGTTCTCTGATCGCAGTTTGATGCCAAAACCTTGTTCTCTAAATCAAAGTTTCTCTCGAAATTCTGCTTTCTGACGTGCCTTGGGTTTCTGCTGGGTGTCTAAAAGCCTTCACCTCCATCCCATCACTCCCAGTGCCAGCATTTGTTTCGCTGAAGAAGACTTCACAGGGCTGTGACACCTCACACAGCCCGCCTGGGAGAGGCAAGGGGCGGCTGGGGTAGCCCCATTTTGCATAGCTTGCTGGCCCAGTGCACCCCGGGGCCAAGAGCCCCCCTCCAGCCTGCAGGCCCCTCCGCTTCAGCTCTTGGCGGCTTCAGGCATGCTGGGCCATAGAGAATCCACTGGCCAATCTCCCACTGTTGGCATCTGTTCACAAGCCTTAGGGACAACTGGTTCACCAGTCTTGGAGAAGATTGAGACATCGCAGGAGACAGCCTGCAAGGCCTCGCCCTCCCACCTCTTCTGCTCTAGTGGAAGCCTCCTCCCCTCCCCCGCTCTGGGCCTTTGCTAGTACAGCTCCCCTCTCCTTACCCCCCACCCCCAAATGCCCCTCTCTCTAAACTCACACGACCCTTCAAAACCCAGCTACACCCTTGCTCCTCCTTCGCCACCACAGTCACCAGACTTCTTTCGCCCTCCGAGATCTCCCAGCCCCATATCCCTGTCACCTTGAGCAACTGTTCCTTGCCTTGTATTCCATTGTTTAATGCTACTACCTTGACTCATTATTTTGTCCTGTCTCCCCTGTGAGACTGTGGCACAGGGACAGGAACAGTGTCTGTGTCAACTCTGTGTCCCCCACAGTAAAGACTGGCTGATAATAAAGGTTCTACCCGCCCTTGGCACTCTGGGATGCATAGAGAGGAAAGATACCATCCTGCCCTCAGCTTCCCCATCTGCCAAATGGGAACGAGACCCTCATCCTGCTTGCTTCCTGGGGCTGCTGGAGCGTCCAGGATGACCCTGACAGAAGCATGTGTTTGGGGGAAGTGGGGCAGTGCAGTGGGTGGGGTACCCCTGGAGCAGGGCGGTGGGCTCTGGCAGGGAAGCTGGGAACCACTGGGGCTTGGACAAGTCAATGCCTCTCTCTGAGCCTCAGTTTCCCTGTATGTAAATAGGGTTGGCTCCAGGACTCACAGAACGTGTGCATTAACTCACTCAATCCTCGTGCCCACCTCTGGAGTAGACACTGTTACTAGCTCCATTTCACAAATGAAGAAAGGCCCAGAAAGGTTTAGAAAACAGCTTATAGGTGGCTGGAAGCAGGACTCAAACCCAGCAATATGCTAGCTCCTGTATCTACCTTCTTCACCACTCCACTGACTTTCAAGTGGGCCCTGGCTAAGCTTCCACAGAGCCTATCATTTATGAAGCTTGTTTAACCTCTCTGGGCCTCTATTTTCCCATCTGAGGGGTGGGTGCACAGTGACACTCTGTAGATGGTTTCTGCTAGGCCAGGCAAGGCTGGCGTGCTCCCTGCTCCCCTGAGTCCCTTCCAGACCTCAGCTCCAAACCTCTCCCACCTAGAATTTTCCTGCCCTTTGGATGCCTACCCCATCGGGCTGTGCCTCGCCCATCTCTTCCTTCCAACTTCCTGGCCACCCCTTCTCACCCACCGAAGGCTCCCATCTCCCTCCGAGTCTCAGCGCTTGTCATCCTCTTGGGGACTTCACCACGCTAGGGAAGACAAACTCTGGGGCTCTCCGTTCCCTCACCTCCTGCCTCCAGTGACTTTTGGCTTCCATGCCCTCCAGCTTCCATCCCAGGCTGTAGCCTGGCCCTTGTCTCCACCACAGCTTCTGACCAAGCCTCCCAGCCCAGCCCACCTGTGCCTCTGCTTGGCTCTCTGCCACCACTGAGACCTTCACACCTCCCTCTCTCCCTCACTGCTCTTCCATCCTCAGACTCTTTGCCTAGCTTGGGTTCCACGGTCCATCAGTATAATAAATCCTTCAAGCACATTGCCCCCCTCTCTCCCTTGGCCACACTTTCATGAAACCCATGTCTGGAGGAACCCAGTTAGCACCCTCTTCACACGTATAGCTGGAAAGTCAAATGTGATTGGAAAAAATGAGCCCACCATGCAGGCTGTGCCCTCCGTGAGCTCAAAATCTCAGAAT
This sequence comes from Grampus griseus, assembly GCF_964374135.1. Lineage (NCBI taxonomy): Eukaryota > Metazoa > Chordata > Mammalia > Artiodactyla > Delphinidae > Grampus > Grampus griseus. The sequence continues at coordinate 117,708,227 of NC_139018.1, read as the reverse complement.
TTGAGTGGTCCCAGGACTGCCCAGCAGTCCCAGCTTGTGTCACGGGCTGGCTCGCTTTCCTGCTCTCCAAGATGGCAATGTCTCCCCTACTGCACTTACCTCATACCTCCCATCTCTGTCTGACCCGTCACTCTCAACTGAGCCCTCCCTTCAGTCTCCCTGAGGAAGCAGAAGCCGGCAGATGTGAACTCCCTCAACTGTCTATGGTAGATTCCAGAAGCCCACCTGCTTCTGCCTGTGTCCCCTCTTCCTGCCTGAGGAGGGGTCACGCTGCCTGTCGAAGGTTAGTTGCTCCACTTGGACTCTGAACCGATCACCTCTGGTCCCAAGAATTTGGCTCCCACCACTGTGCTGTCTCTTGACATCACCCATCTTGCCCTCTACTGGATCCATCATCCCCACCCCCAGCAGCAATCATGTTCTGGTATCTCTCGTCCTTTTAAAACTCCTTCCTTAATTATGCTGAGTTTAAAAAAACTCAATCTCAGAAGGTTCTATACTATATGATTCCATTTATATAACACTCACAAAATCACAAAACTACAGAGATGGCGGATAAAGTGGTGGTAGCTGCGGGGGAGGGACGGTGGGGGAGGGGAGGGGTATGTGGTAGCACAGGGAACCTCGTGCTTATGGAACAGTCTGTCTTAACTGTGGTGGTGGTGGTGGTTACAAAGCTACGCATGCAATACAATTACACAGTACTGATGCACACGCACACACGCACATGCGCGCGCACACACACACACACACACACACACACACACACAACTGGGAAATCTGAATAAGGTCTGTGGCTTGTACCAATGTCAGTGACCTGGTTTGATATTTGATGTGTATTACAGTTATACAGAACATCACCGCTGAGGGCAGCTAGGTAGAGGGTGTCCGGGACTTACACATTCTTTGGATTTTCCTGTGACTCTCCCCCTTCCAGCCCCCACTCCATCCACTTCTCTTCCTCTCTTCACAAAATTTCTAGGAAGAGTCAACTACACCCTTTCTCCCTTTCTCTCCACCCATTACCCTCAGCCCACTTGAAGCTGGATTCGTTCATCCCTTCACAACACTTCTCTCATCCAAGCCTGCCATGGCCTCCTTGTTGTCAAAGGAAATGGCGGTGTCTATGTCTCCATCTTCCCCACCCTCGCAGCATCCTCGACCATGGCCGACTTTGCCCTTCTGTTTGGAAGCCTCTCCTGGCTTCTGAGTTGCCACACCATCCTGGTGTGGAGCTTTCCTTACTCTCCCTGGATATGCCCCGTCAGCCTCCTGTGCTGGCTCTTTCACCTCCAGCAACTCTCCACGTTGGTGAGCCCAGGGCCCAAGCCTGGGTCCTCTCTCTCCACCATCCACATCTCTTCCTGGGCGATCAGCACTTATGTCTATAAACACCACCTACAGCTTCTGGTTCCTGCATCTCCATCCCCTGCTCAACTTTCTCCCTGAGCTCCAGCCTTATGAAACCAACCATCAGTGGACATTTCTGCTCCAGGAGGCGGTCAGAACCAAACTCCTATCTGAATCCCAATCTCAAACCTCATCTGGTCCTCCGCATCTCAGAAAATAGCCACAGCGGCTGAAGTCAGAAATCAAGGCGTCCTCCTTGCTTCCTTCATGTCTTTCCCCCAACTCCCAGTTCTGCCTCCACAATGGGTCTGGAATCATCTACCTCTCCCCATCCCCGTGGCTACCATTTTGGCCCAAGCTTCCATCACTTCTGCCTTACCCTGTTTCCCCTCTTGGTCCCTCCTACAGCAGCCAGAGAACTCTTTTTAAATCCTAAATCACATCAGTCACTCCCCGGCTTAACCCATCAAGAGCTAGCTGGACGTTGCCCCTTGGAAAACATCTCAGCTCCTCCCCACAGCCCCAGAGTGCCATGCAAATGCCCTCGTGTGAGGCCACCTCCCTCCCACCACACAGTCTCCTCTTCCCAGCTCAGGGCCCTCTCACAGGTGCTCCCTCACCTGAGAGGGAGCTGGGCCTCATCTCACAGGTGACCCCATTCATCCCATCACTGCACCATTAGCAATTTCGAATCTCCTGTTTGCCTTTATTTTGTTTGTCTTCCTTACCCACCAGCCAGAGGGAGTTTGCACGTCAGTGCCTGGTGCATAGTAGGTGCTCCGTAATGCTTGTTGAGTGAATGGACAAGAGCTCCCTGGTCTCCTCCCCCAGCAGCATCCTCTCTCCCCTGAGGAGGCAGGCTCGTCTGCACATGGGGGAGGGTGCACGTGTCTATAAATATCCACATACTCCAGTCTCCCCAAAACAGTAACTGTTACCCAGATGACTCGATGACATGATAATTTCCCCACGTCCTGCTGGGAGCTGCTTCCAGCAGTAAAAGTTTGCTGTTTTATGGCCCCAAGAAGACATCAGCTGTAATGTGCTAAAATTATAACCTAGTAGAATCATCTGTTTAAATACTCTGGAAACCAAATACTCGGGGCTGAGCACTATTCTGGATTGTCCTGGATGCCAGTGGTGGACCTGGTTGTGTGGAACACTGAACGCCCGGGACTGGGCACCAGCCTATTCTATAGGGTGACCGTGGTCACAGGTGGAACGCGGCGGTGCCGTGCATCACGTCCGGCACACTGCAGGCACTCAATATAGCGCAATTTCCATTCCTTTCACACGTCAGTCGGGCCCACTCAGCATGGGCCCGTTGGGCAGGGCATGGCCGAGGGGGTGTGCGGTGTATAAGGGATGAGTTATAGCAACTGGATTTTAGCTGAGCCTGAATATCACGGTTAGAGTGCAACCATGTGAAAATGACATGAACTGTCCTGAAAGGTAGTGAACTCCTGTCAGTAGAGGTGTCCAGCAGAGCAGGACACTGCAGGGGAAGGGTTTGGACCGGCTGCCTTTCTCCAGCCTTGCAGCACTGGGACTTGAGCCACGAGTGGAGGAGAGCTTCAGGGTCAAACAGACACGCATTCAAATCCCACCTTTGCTACAGACAGCTTGGGTGACCCTGGGCAAGTCACAACTCAGTGCTCAGATGTAGTTTCCTCATCTCCACAGAGAGGTAACATATACAAGATGTCTGCATGTAGTAGGTGCCTACTAAATGTTTGTCCTTCCCCTCCCTGCTTCCCTCTGAATCAATGTAAGCACAACCATCTGGGCCTTGGGACTCTCCAAATATTCTTCCTGCCCTTGCAGGTCCACCCTCCTATCTACCTGAACCCTAGTATTGGCACCACCTCCGCCAAGAAGCCTCCCCAGGCTGCTCTGATAGACGCTGAGCTCCTCCTCACTTGCAAGCTGTGTTGCACACCAGATGTTGGAGGCTGGTGGGTCTGGGCACATGTGCCTACTGCATCTCTGGTCTCTCATGGTTTGGGGAGGGGAGCTTGCTCTGTGTGCGTGTGTCTTAAACAATGACGACAGTAAACATTTACATTGCACTTACTACGTACCAGGCACTTTACAGGCAACTAACTCATTAATGTGTACAACAAAATTATGAGGGAAGCACTATTTTATCTCTATTTTACAGATGGGGTAACTGAGGCTCAGAGAGGTTAAGTGACTTATCCAAGGTCACACAGCAGTAAATGGCAAAGCCAGAATTACACCCAGGCGGTGTGACCCCCAGAGTCTGTGCTCCTAACCTCGACCAGCACCATTCAGCCTCTCAATGCAGACGTGGTTCCCCGTGTGAGCTCTTTCACAAGTCCTGCAGAGGGTCAGAAGTCATCTTAGGTGAACAGTGGTGGTGATTCATGACCCTGGAGGCCAAGACACTTGCATAAACACTCACACACAAACGTATATACAGATGCAGGCATTAGTGAACATGCAGATTCATGCACAGAAAAGGAATGAAGAGCCATCACTACCAGTCCCTCTGCCCGAGAGGCTCTCACCTCTCCCCTCCCCAAGCCACCATGGGCAGGGGAGTAACAGGGGGAATCTCAGGCACTGCCCACCTCTGCTGTCAAGTCTATCCTAGATGTTAAAAATCAAATCCTCATCTGCCCATGTGGTGAGATCCATTTCTTATATAGGTGGTGACCTGGAAGCTCAGAGAGGCTCCTGTTAGGTCACACGGCAAGTCAGGACAAAACTGGGCCAGTGCCCAGACCTAGGAAGCTCTCAACAAACGCTTTCTCACACCATCCCAGGGTCTCCTCAACAATCTCCAATTCCAGGCATCTCCTCTATTCCTTTTTGCTTTGAGCAGGACAGAAATAAAGGACAGAGATGAAGAGAAGACAAGAAGAGAAAGAGGGGAAACAGAGGCAAGAAGGAGAGAGACTTGGGAGAAGAGAGGAGAGGAGGGGAGCAGCGGGAAACACTGAGCAGTGAGCTGCAGGGAGCCCGGCTCAGCTCACCAGCCCCCCTCGCCCGCCTGAAGCTGCCCGCCTCCGAGAGGAATACAGCGAGGTGGGGGTTAACTCTCTGCCGTGGAGCAGAAAATGAGGTTCCAGTTATTAGTTGATTTATTGCTCTGTCCTCACTCTGCGCTCAGGTCCTGGAAGGAAATGTTCCACTCAAAAGCATTAAGCGTCTTCAAAGAGCAGAGGCATTAAAAATTGAAATCATAAAATAGACACGTAAATACAGTGGAGGTGAGAGGGGGGCAGCCTTCTAGGCAGGCTGAGGTAGGGGCGGCAGGTCCAGGTCCAAGCAGGCCTGTGGGGCCGCCACACGCATGCAGGGGCCACCACACGCATGCAGGAGCCGCCACACGCATGCAGGGGCCGCCACACGCATGCAGGAGCCGCCACACGCATGCAGGGGCCGCTACACGCATGCAGGAGCCGCCACACGCATGCAGGGGCCGCCACACGCATGCAGGGGCCGCCACACGCATGCAGGGGCCGCCACATGCATGCAGGAGCCAACTGTGTCTGCTGAGGCGAGGGGGCGTTCCTGCCCAAAAGGGGAGCACGGGCATTGCTCACAGTGCCTGAAACCCCTCCATCAGCACACCGTGTCTTAGGGGTCGGAATTGTCCCATCTTTGAAAACACATTCCCTCTTGGTAGAGGGACAGCCCCGGGGCCTGTCAGATAATGGGAGGAGAGAGAAGGGAGGGGAGGCAGACAGACTGCAAGGGCTGAGTTGACCCCACCTTAGCCAGAGTGCTGGTGGGAAGAGGAAGAGGCAGCCCTGGGAACCTAGGGCAAGCGCAGCTTCTTCTGTGCCAGGGCCCAGGTTGCTCTGTGCGAAGGGAGCCCCAGCAGACAGGCACCCAGTCCCAGGCCCTCCTCAGTGGTGCTCAGACCCCACTGCACAGCCAGGCTTTGGTTGGGCCATGTGGGGACTGGCCCACCCCCAGCCACGGCTGGGCCTCAGGGGGAGTGGACGAGGAGGGTCCCTGCTCTGCCCTCAGTACATCTGGGCAGTGGAGTCACGGGGCAGGTTATACAGCCCATGCTCTCTCCACACAAGGGCTAGCGGGCCGGACAGCTGCCAGTGGGGTGCAAGGCCCACCTAGAAACCAGCACCCAAGAGGATACTCACTAGCATCCTGAGGGGGCCGGCTCCCAGCACAGTCCACACATACACACAAGCACACACGCACACGCCTATGGGGCAGATCCTGCCTGAGCAGCATCTGTGATCCTGGCCTAGGCAGAGGTGAAGAATCGAGGCTGAGAGACAGTGAGGCCAGGCTCAGAGTCACACAGCACGTCGCTGGAGACCCAGGCCCAGAACTCAGATTTCTGCCATCAAGTCCCCGCTCTCATCCCCTTCCAGCTCAGCTTCACTGGGAGTGGGAAACAGGTGTCATCCCCATCTCCCCCTCTTCCTGCCCTCCCTCCGTCCCTCCCTCACTCCATCTCTCACCCCTGCACAGCAACAACTATCCCACTGTATTAGGGAAAGCCCCCTGCTCCCTACCCCCCAGATAACCCTCCTCCCCCCACTCTCCCCACTCCCACTCACCAAGGCCAGGATGGGGTCATCCCCCAGGCTCACCCCTCAATTCTAGAACTACTCCTGGCCCGGGCACCTCTTTCCCCCATATGTAATTTTTCTTAAATGGGAGCTCGTTAATTATCCCTATGTTTTCCAGAGGAAATAAGGAGCAATTAGAGAAATAAGTGGTTCCTTTTTTTTTTTTTTTTCCGGTACGCGGGCTTCTCACCGTCGCGGCCTCTTCCGTTGCGGAGCACAGGCTCAGGACGCGCAGGCTCAGCGGCCATGGCTCACAGGCCCAGCCTCTCCGCGGCATGTGGGATCTTCCCGGACCGGGGCACGAACCCATGTCCCCTGCATCGGCAGGCGGACTCTCAACCACTGCGCCACCAGGGAAGCCCAATAAGTGGTATTTTTATTCTCCAGCAGACTCAGCAGCACGGTGCCCCATCCCATCCCCATCCCGATGGCCAGTCCAGCCGCCTGCCAGGTCTGCTCTCTTGCCCTCCCTCCCTACATCCGTCCCCACGTGTATGTGAGCAAAGTGCCTGCCACCAGGCCACCCAGCAGCAGGTCGCCTCTTGGAATCTGCGTGAAGAACCATAAATTGCTGAGAAAGGGCCTCCTTCCCCGCGCAACAGAAGGTTAGAGTGTTAAAGAGAACAGTGAAACTGTTTTTATTAATCAGAACTGCTATAAAGAAAGCATTTTAATTAACATAATTATCCCAATTGAGAAAAGCAGTCCTTACCCCATAGATACTTTTCAGACTAAAGATGCAAGCTGTCACAATCAGTCATAATTAAGTAAAAGCGAGCCACTTTCTTCTTCTCGCGCTCCCTTCCCCTCTCGGGCACCCGCTCCTCCCTAGGTTAGATCTCAAAGTGGAGACAAGGCAGATGTCACACCTTCAACGCACTCATGCTCTCACACCCCGGCTGCCTCTTGAGCTGCATTTCAGAGAGGGTGTGCCCCCCAGGCCAGTGGGCCCTGCACCATGACCTCCTCTCATGCCTGACCTCAGAAGGGCCTCCCCACCTCCTAGGGAAGGAAGGAGACCCATCTCCAAAGGCACCCACCTCACCCCTGCTGGCTGACAAGTCCTAGAGCACTGTCCCTCCCGGACACCTGCAGGGACTTTCCTGGGTCAGCAGGCCTAGAAGGAATAATTGGGGAGGACAGCCAGTGGGCACCCCAGACCATCACCCTGGTCCAAGCTACCAGCCCCCTCTCACCTGGATGTTCACCTTCACCCCCTAACTACATCTCCAATCCACTCTTGACTCCAATTCAGGCCATTTCCCCCACAAAACAGCCAGAAATCTGTTCATACCACAAATGTAAGTGTATAACCCTCCTCGGCCCTCATGGAGGTCTGGCCCAGCCCCCTTCGGCCACATTTCCCACTACTCCTCCCCTGGCTTTCTCCACTCCAGCCACACTGGCCTTTCCTCAGTCCTCCTCAGCTCACATGCTATTCCCTCTACCTCCTGCCCTCATCCCTCCAGCCACCACCTACCACCCTCTCAGCTCACATGTTCATCCTGCAGTGCTCAGCTCATGTGTCACCTCCTCAGGGAAGCCCTCCTTGACCTCCTGGACCTGGTCCATCCCCTCTTGAATCCTCTCACAGCACCGCATATCCGCCCCTTGCTAGTGTGCACACGGTGGCTTTACGACAGTGCTGTGATTCTTTATCTAGCTTTAGTCTCCTCTGTTCAACTATAAACTTCATGAAGCAGCCAGACCCTTTATTATTTTGCTTGGATTGTGTTTTTGTTTGTTCACTGTTGTGTCCCCAGTGTCCATCACAGTGCTTGGCTTGTGGTAGGTACTTAAGAAATATTCGTGGAAGGAAAGAAGGAAGAGAGGGAGGAGGGAAGGGGAGGGAGCCCCGGCCCACGGCACTCTCTAGGAGACTGTCACAGCCCCCATGTCAGCTGAGGGCATTTCGAGGAGGTAAGGGGTCACCCCAACAAACTGTGAAACTCTCCACTCCCCTCGTCCCATCTGGGCGTCATTACTCTCCCCATTTTACAGATATGGTCATTAAGGTGTAGAGAAGCAGGATATGCCCAAGGTTACAGTGAACCAGTACAAGAGTCTGGGCCTGTCTGATCTGAGAATATCTGCTTTGAGGTGGGATGAGGAGGGAGGAGAGAGAGACAGGACCACCCACTGTGGATATAGTGTCCCCCTTGGGCTTGGGGGTGCTGAGAACTGCTGGGAGCACCTCTTAGGATGTGTGACCTGGGACTTTTCAGCCCATCTGAGCCTTAGCTTCTCCATCTGTGAAACGGGTGGTCTGGAGCGGGGAACATCCTCCGCCCTCCACCCATGACTCCCACTCCACCCCACCCTGACATCTAACACCCCCAAAGCTTCAGACCTCCCTCCTCCTCCCCCACAGAGCTGGCGATGCTGACAAACGCACCTGCTCACTGAGTACGTGCCACCCTCTGTGGCCATACAGGGAGGGGGAAACTGGGAGCTTGCTGCTCCCGAAACAGCACCTACAGTGTGACACGTGCATAGGTGACACCACAGGTGTATTTTACCCCAACATGCTTCAGCTTCCTCCCTGAAAAGGTGCTTATTTTTCAGTACATCTTAAATAGGAGCCGCAAAGTGTATCGTCAGCTCTTTTTAAATGGCTTGTTAATGCTCCTGTAAGGCTCAGCACTGGCCGGAGGAGACAGCTCACTCCCGGTCCTGGTGTGGCCTGGACTCCCTTGCAGCCTGCGCTCTGAGCACACAGCTGTGCTGAGTCTTGCACCGGACTCTGGCATGGCCAGGAAGCCTAGGAACTAGACACTCCTCGACAAAAACATGCCCAGATCCCTGCTGGGGTCACAAGATTTGACAACTCTTTGGAAATGGCTAGGAGCCGAGTTGGACCCTGCCTGGCGGAGGAAAGAGGAATGAGCACCGGCTTTATAGTCAGGTGGCCCAGGTTCAAATCCCTTCTTGGCCACGTACCAGCTGTGTGACCTAAATCCAGTTGCCAAACCTCTCTGAGCCCCAAGTTTCCTCATCTATAAAATGGCAATGCTAACGCCTGTCTCAGGGCTTTTTTGCAGAGTGAATCAGGTAATACATACCAAGTGCGAGATAACGTTCCATTTTTAAGGTGTGGTAATGGCATCATGGTTATGTTTCTTAAAGCGTCCTTACCTTTTAAAGATATACACTGAAACATTTATGGATAAACTTATACAATGTCAAAATACCCAGTGGTGGTGGGTATAGAGGAAACCAGTCTGGTCATGAATTGATGCTCGATGATGAGAATGTGGAGCTCCGTAGACTAGTCTCTCTGCTTTCGGACAGGTTGACATTTTCACACTGAACCATCACACAGGCATCCACTAGGTGTTCATTAAATCCAGGAGTGCACTCTCCCAGCCGCAGAAACCTTGGACCCCTTGTACAGCAAGATTCAGAGACAGGTGGCAGTAAGACAACATAAAGCACCAGGAAGGCGCATGGGGTGGGGGGCTAAACCTTCATAGAGGTACCCCCAGAGGCTCCTGCAGTCCACAGAAGGAGAGACAGGCAAGTGAGGGGCACCTATAACCTGGAAACTTGGGATCCCAGGGGAGTCAGGCAGCCTCTGTTTCAGGTCCGCTGTCCCAGCTGTGTGACCCAGGGACTATGGCTTTCCCTCTCTGAGCTCCAGTTTCCTATCATTATAATAGGGGTGGCAACACCTCACCCCACTTGACACATCTGACCTGCCCGGGCAGCAGGAGCCTAGCCTGAGGCAGGTGCTTAATCACCCTTCTACTGGCCCCACCTTCCTCAGCAAATTTAAATACAACCATCTTCAGCTACTGAAGGCTGGGGTGGGCAGACCTGCTTCCCACTGGGCACAGGGATGCAGACCTGATAAGAGCCATCCTGCCCTCAGGAAGCTCCCAGGGATAAAGTAATTTTTTTAAACCACTCTGTACCCAGCAAAGCCTCAGGAAACGGGGCTGAGAGGACTCCAGGCCTCAGGAAAAGAGGGACTCCGGGCCAGGAAAAAGGCAAGGATGATAGTAGTAATAGGAACAACGATGATGGGGCCTGACTTACTGGCACCGGGTCACAGCCTTCACCTGCACCTCTTGTTCTATCCTCACCACCACCTACCAGGTACACGGTACCATTATCCCCCCTGTAGCTGAGGAAACCGAGGCTCCGGGGGAGATGTTGCAGTAAGAGAGTGCAGAGCCTCGCCTGAACCCTGCCACCCAAGTCCAAGGCCCAACAGGGTGGGGAGATGCTGGGGACACCTGGGCATCCCAAGGGGCCATCAGCAGAAAGTGCTGTGTCTGGGAGCCTGCGGCCCCAGCGAAGCCAGCCCTCTCCAGGCCTCAGTTTCTTCATCTGTGAAATGGGGGCAGGGAGACCCCAGCCCCACCTAGCGGGCAAGAGGGGAAAGCAGCACAGGTTGGGGAGGAGGCCACATCTCGAAGGTTCCAAAGGGAACCGAGGCGGCTGTAAGGTAAGTCAGGGCGCGGGGGTGGGAGGCGAGAGAATGAGACAGATCTCTCAGGCTCCGGCTCTGGCGCTGTGATATTTTCCCCGGGTTATATTTTTAGATGGACTACTTTCTCTCCCCTCCCCCCTGCCTCAGTAGGAGGAAGAACACAGAAATAGCTGGGTGTGTGTGTCTGAGCAGCTATATATAGTGGGCACAAACCCTCACCCAGGGCATCTCCCACTCGCTGCCCCCTGGAGAAGGAGCGGGGAGGGGTGGGGGCCCTCCTCTTGCCCAGTAGCCACAGAGTCTGCTCGGCTTCCCCGGCTCCCTCCGGGCACATCCCTCACCCCAGCACACGCATGTGCACACGTACACACAGCCAGACCCGCATCACCAGTGACTGCCGGCTCGGACCCGAGCCTCAGGGGGCGTTGGAGAGGGCCCGGAGCAGCCAGCAAGCCCTACCCGGGAGGGTGGATGGGGTGAGGCGGGAAAGGGGGTGACTTCCAAAGACCTAACTCTAATTCTCTCTGCCTCGGGTTCGCTGGTCTACAGACTGCGATCAGGGCCCTTCCTTGGACTTGTCAAATCTTCAAAGCTGTGGATACTCTGACACTTCAGCATCCTTAGCAGAATATATATCTGAAGTCAAACACATTCCCCCAGAGGCATCTGTCTGAGTCTTCATTGCTCAGATGTGGCAACTGAGAGCTGAAGGTCACAAGCAATCAGTGGCAGAGCCGCTTTCTAGCTTCGAGCTCACCTCTCTGAGCTCAGTTCCGTCATCAGTAAAGTGGGGATAAGGTTGGCACCCACTTTGTGGGCTACTGTGAGGAACAAATGAAGTGAGGCACGTGAAGCCACCATTCCATAATGAGGAGGAGGGCCACGAGCTCCCAAGGGCCGGAAGTACCCCACAGCCTCCCTTGGCCAGAGGCCCCACCGGGCCAGGCTCCAGCCTCATGGCCAGGGGCTGGTCCATTTCCACCCAACATCCCACCCTGGCAGGTCTCCACAAAGCTCACACCCAGCCCACCGTAGGTGCTTCCCAGATGGCAGGCGGACCCTGTTACTACCTACCCTGGGGGAGCCTGAGCTGGAGTCCTGGCCTCCTCTCCATCCTCCCACCGGTCACATAAGCTATGGTGGAGGATCAGGGTAGAAGGATTTACCCTCATGACCACTCCCCTCCAGGTGGCGGGGCTCCCACCTGGGTATCGGAAGCTGGTTTGGGTGTACCCAGTCCAGAGGCAGGTCTAATTGAGCTTAGCTGATTCCCTGTGCGAGGACCTGAATAGGACAAAGAGCCCTGGATGGGGCATTCAGTGACTGGAGTCTGAGTCCTGGATCAGCCATATGAGCTTGAGGGTATCAGTTCCCCCATCCATACAGTGCACGGAGTGGATTCGTGGTCCCTGGGAACCTTCGGGCTCACAGTCAACTCTTAGCACACCTGACTCCCCACAGACAGACTTACAGCCATCATCATTTTGAACCCTCAAAATTCCTCTATGGGAAGGAAACAGTGGTCATTTTACAGATGAAGAAACTGAGGCCCAGGGAGGGGAAAAGCCCTGCCTGGGTCACACAGAAGGCTAGTGGCAGACTGTTTAACCCCCTGGCTCCACGGGCAGCCTTGTCAGAGGTAGAGCCTGCATCTGCCAGGCCTGGGGAAGTCAGGACACCTGGGACACCTGTGCTGAACCACTGGCTCGCAAGATTCCTGAACATGTGCCAATGGACACACCTCGAGGAGGAGGTGTGCAAGCTGGCTCCAGCACAGCACTGCTGCAGTGTGTGTGAAAGTGGCCCTGTCCCCTTCCTGCACCCATCCCCTGGCCACCGAGTTTTTGTACCCAAGTGCAGAACTTCATTTTTCTACCCCTAAGATTCCATTTGGTTTGGTGGGTTTTAGCCCAGAGCTTCCATCAGCTGAGGACCCAAGGTGAGAACCACCTCTCCCTGGCAAATGTGGGACTCTGTGCCTTCGTCTAAGTCACCAGAAGATTGGGGCAGAATGAGGCCAGAGCCCTAAGGTGCCCCACTGGGGACCTTCTTCCCGCAGACCAACATCCAGTGTTGCCTCTTTGGGCCCTTGGCCCTGCCCAAGTCCTCCTGAGCGCACTGTCACTGGGCACCGGTATCTGTCCCGTCACAGAGCCTCTGAATCCACCCAGCGGCCCCAGCGGCCCTGGAGATGGGCATGGAAGAAGCCTGCATCCCTGCAATGGTCCACACCACCCTAGTGGGGCCGTAGCCCCCTGTCCTGCCTAACCGGGCCTGGGTACAGCAGTGCCTAAAGAGGGGAGGAGGAAGGACTCATGACCAGGGCAACAGTCATTCCCCAGGGGGAAAGGATGTGGGCCTGATGGACCTGGGTATATAGATATTGCACAAGAAAGAAGAAGCTTGCAGTTGCTACAGCCTATGTTCAGTTTCAGGACATCCACATGCAAAAAAAAAAATGAGTTGGACCCTTATGGTACACCATATACAAAAATTAACTCAAAATGGGTTAAAAATCTAAATGTAATCCCTGAAACTATAAAACTCCTAAAGGAAAACATAAGGGAAGAGCTTCATGACATTGGACCTGGCAATGATTTCTTGGATATAAAACCAAATGCAGGGCTTCCCTGGTGGCGCAGTGGTTGAGAGTCCGCCTGCCGATGCAGGGGACACGAGTTCGTGCCCCGGTCCGGGAAGATCCCACATGCCGCGGAGCAGCTGGGCCCATGAGCCATGGCCGCTGAGCCTGCGCGTCCGGAGCCTGTGCTCTGCAACGGGAGAGGCCGCAACAGTGAGAGGCCTGTGTACCGCAAAAAAAACCCAAAAACAAATGCACAGGCAACAAAAGCAAAAATAGACAAATGGGGCTACATCAAACTTAAAACCTTCTGCGTGTCAAAGGAAACAATCAACAAAGTGAAAAGGCAACCTAGCGAACGGGAGAAAATATTTGCAAATCATATATCTGATAGGGCTTAATATCCAGAATATATAAAGAATTCCTATGACTCAACACCAAAAACCAAATAATCCGACCCAAAAGTGGGCAAAGGACTTGAAAAGATGTTTCTCCAAAGAAGATATACATATGGGGGGCGGGGGGATGAGGAGGGCCCTCAAACTGAGCCTCTTCAGATATGACCCCCAGATCAAGGCTGTTTCTCCTCACTCAGGCTGGGCCCCCTTCCCCTCCACCCCTGGCTGCCCCCTCACCCTCCCAGTCCAGCCAGGCCTGGTGGTGATAGATGCTGTCCCAGAGCAGGCATTTCAGGCAGCTGCCTCTCCCGCCGCCCGGCAATATGATTAATGCTTAGCCTGCCAGGAGCCCATTCATCACGGCCATGCCACATCCCCACGAGCGCAGGGCAGATGGGCTGCACTGGGGCCTGCCTGAGTCCTGGCCCACAGAGTCTTCCCAGGTCCCAGCCAGGCCAGAGACCAAAGCCTCGCTGAGGGGTGGGGCCCAAGTGATGGCCACATAGGGAAGAGGGCTTTCTGCAGCCCTCACCACCTCACTCCTGCCCCTTCCTTTCAGCCTCCAGGGAGGGACCTCCAGGGGCAGCTCTAGGGGATCAGATAGAGCTAATGGGAACACCACCCCGTGTACTCCTTCCCAGCTATGTGGCCTTGCAGACCTCATCTTCTCTTCACAGCTCAGCTTCCATATCTGTAACATAAGAGCAGTAAGAAGCTGCCGGCAGGTTCAGTTGAGGTGACTTATATCACGTGCTCCCCTGAGGCCTGGCCTGCAGCAGGGCTGGGGCAGGATCCTGACTCCTTAGACCTTGCGGGGCTCTCCTGGGACTGCCCGCTGAGCAAAACCAGAGCTGCGCCCCACCACCCAGGTCAGAACCCTGTCCCACAACTGCATAGTCACTACACCCGCTCCGGCCTCAATTTCCGCAGCAGCAGAATGGGCATAATAAAATTATCACTAACCCACGCTTGGCCTACAACGTCTTAGCCACTGATCGTTTTTATTATCCTGGGGCGCTTTCCAGCCCACCTTCGGCACCCCCCTCCTGGCAGGTAGGCTGGGTGGGGGGCTGGACAGAGTCACGGGAGGCCTGTGCAGGAGAACAGGCTGGGCCCGGGCACCAGGCTCTGATGTAGAAGCCGCCCCCAGGTGCCAATACCGTAGGAGGTGTCAGGGAGCCGCCCTACTGCCCCAGTTTCCCAGAAGTGTCCAGCCGAAGTCGGGGAGCGAGGAGGACGTGCAGTCACATATGCACATCCAGGACCACGCATGACCACTGCCCGGGACAGTCAGAGCCTAGCGCTAGAGCCCCACCCGTTCCTGGTGCCCTGCATGCCCCCCAGGGCAGAGGACACAGGTGGGTTCAATCCCACCCCTGACTCTTCTGTGACTTGGGTCAACTCACCTTCCCCACACGGGCCTCTGTTTTTCGTATGGCAACAGGGCTAGTGACATCCCTCTCCTGTATGAGGAATGAACAATGCTACGTGTGTGAAAACTGTGCCAGGTGCCTGGCAGGTGGCATGTGCCAGGTCTTTCTCCTTCCCCTCTCTCCTCCCTGTCTCCCACCTCCACCTGCCAGGCCTTTCAGGCCAGCCCCGTCGTTACCACTGCTGCCCCCCACTGCGCCCCATTCAAGCAGCCTCCTCATCTCCTCACAACTTGGATTTCACCCCTCTGTGCCCATCACCACCCTGGTGGCTGAAAGCACCAATCACCAAAGCGGGGACAAGCTGCCTCCACCTCATACCCAGCAGTGCCCCCGGCAGCCTTCAGTAATTGATACCCAGAGGAAGGCAGCAGAAAAGAAGCCAGAGCCGCCACCCCAACCACAGCCACAGGAGCTGGAGGACAGAGATACCACTGGCTTCAGCTGGAGCTGGCTCTGCTGCCCGCCCCACCCATAAGAGCAACCGGCTACCAATCCTGGCAATAATAATAGCTCCACTGACGGGGTCCTCACCACGTGACAGGCCATGTTTAAAGGCTTCTCATGCATCCTCTTATCCAATCTTCCCAACATCCCTATGAGGAAGCGACTGTTATGCCCATTTTACAGATGAGGAGACTGAAGCACAGAGACGTTAGGAAACTTGCTCAAAGTCACACAGCTCACAAGCAGTGACAACAGTATGAACCCAGGTGGTCTGGCTCAGAACTTGGGCTCTTAACTCTATACTTTTCTGCTAAGTCCATCCCCCAGCACCACAGAAATGCCCATGACCGGAGATCTGGTGGGGAGAAGGGAGAAGGCCATGGGGTCTCCCTTCTGTGCTGTGTTGAGCTGACTGAGGTGAAAACCAAGGAAACAGAGCAGTATTTGAAGCAGAGACACTGACTTCTTAAAGCTGAAAATTACATCCCCAAGAATAGGATGTCAATTAGGGCATGGGCCTGACACCCAGCCCCATCATTCCCCTGTTTTAGAAATGAGGGCAGTCACAGCTTGGGTCTGCATCTCAGACCCACATGAAAAAGGCCAGTGAACTCTGGCAGCGATGATAGAATCGGGGTGGGTGCCTGGCAAGCCCACCAATCCAGCCAAGACCCTTTCCCCAGGCCTCCTGCGCTCTTCTGGGGGGGGCCCAGGCCTCTTCCGGAGTGGCCCTCACACTTCTGGTCCTCTCAGATGAGTGGACACCCCTTGGTGCCCACGTGGGGCTTCACGTGGGGCAGAACATTGGCCAAGGCTGGCCACCACCCACGCCGAGCCCGGACTGCAGATGGAGCCCGTGCCCTGGTGTGACCTGCGGAGCTGCGGCTCCTCCTTCTGCCCCTGGACAGATGCTGTTGTAACTGTGGCTCCCAGACTTGCATAATGCCTCCCCGCCAGGCTCCCCATGCACCACACACACACACACACACACACACACACACACACACACACGCACACACGCTCTGATCCAGCACAGGTTTCTTCTATTCCAAAGATTTCTCGGGCCATCCCACAGTCATAAACAATCAAACACGCATCGGATGCCAGCTCCAGGTGTGCCAGATGCCATCCCTTCAGGTCTGTGGTCAGCCTCGTGGATTTGAAGCTGCCCTTCCCAGCCTACCCTTAGTAGCATCCCTGCTACTGAATCCCACGTCTGGGACAAGCGCCTGGAGCTTGCTCTCAGTCAACTGAATGGGGCTAGAGCCCACTCAGCCACCCAAGGGATGGCGGGCTGGGGAGGGCAGCTAAGGGCAGTTACTGTGGGCTAGCTCCTAAGAGTGGGGACAAACTCTAAGCAGAGGGGCTGTCAGTGTGCAGGCACAGAGGAGAGGGAAGTGGGTCGTGTCTAGGAAGGATAGATGTGCCCCGGAGAGGGAACCTGAGAGAGCAGCAAAGTGGCTTCATCTTGCAGCCCCGCTGATTGTGGCCTCCTGGTCCAGACAGGAGTCCAGCTCCCACCCCACATACCATGGCTTCTCTGGAGGGCAGACCCCAACCCCTGGGGGCCTGGCCAGGGGACATGGTGGCCAAAGGTGTGGCCTCTAACCATGCCTCTCCCCTTGGGAGGCCCCAGACTGGGAGGAAAGGTGCAGAGTAGTGGAGAGTGATACACAGACTGTGGGACTTGGAGGGAGAACCTGAGCCAAGTTCTACCTTGGCCGCCAGGGTCCATCCCCACCTCTCAGCTTCGGCTCTAGGCTCCTTTCCACCTCTAGGAAGGGAACAAACTGCTCCCTCTCATGAGTTGTTGGTAAGATTAATGAGCTAATTAAAGTGTGAAAAATATTTCTTGTAGACTTAAAAGAGGTGATCAACCATGGCAAATTAATAACAATTAACACCCCTCCTCCAGGCAGTCTGCCTGGATTGGGTCCACTGGGCACAGTTTTCCCTCGCAAGAATGGCAGGAAGGCTGCGCCAGCCTTCGCAGGAGTGTCTGAGCCGCTGTGGGCTGCTCTTCTCTGTTCCCCAGAGTCCTGCAGACTCTTCCCGATAACCAGACCCACCCTGTGCCTGGCCCTGGGCTCTGTGTTCACAGAACTCAGTCCATGAGGCAAAATAACTGGTGTGTCTTTTAACATTTACTGAGCATCAACTGTGTGCCAGCCTCTGTACCAGTCCTTCTCCATACAACACAATGCCCGGAAGGATACACTGGGAGGAGCCCCCTTTCAGAGATGAGGAAATGCGGAGGAGTGGGTCGCACAGACAAGGGGGAAGCCAGAACTCCAGCCGGTTATCTCAGTTACCCCCGTCCTGGGCTGTGTAGCAAGGTTAGGCTGCCAGACGAGGGTGGAGAGCCAGGGAGGCCCGCCCTCAGGTCCCCCACTGCTCCCCACTGGCTGCTGCTATTGCTGTGAAAGGCTTTCGGGGGGAATGGTGCCACCTCCCCTACTTCACACCCCTCTGCTCCCTCCTGTGTGTGGAGGCGAGGCTGACTCGGCAGACACACTTGGGCCCTCTGACGCCAAATTAAAGCCAGAACCCTCTTAGAAATCATTCACTCAGCAAAGCCTCCTTGGAACTGCAGTCCGAGGAGACACAGGGAGCTGGGGGGAGGGAAAGCACCTGCCCCGAGACCTGCTGGGGCCTGCCTGTGCAACCCCTCATCAAACAGTGTTCCCCAGACCCAGGAATCGTGTCCCCAAAATGCTCACTCATTGAAGAGCATGGCCAGGCCCCCAAAGCCTGAGCTCGACCACCTAGAGCACCTACAGCCTAACTTAGACCTTGGCCTGCCCCCCACAGGCAGGCCCACCTCCCCTGAGTGGCCCACAGCTCTGCCCCCTGCTCAGTGAGGGGCCTCCAGGGTCCCTCCAGGGTCTCACTCCTGGCTGGTGCCTCCGCCAGCAGCCCCCAAACCCCAACAGCACCCATAACCCTGACCCCTCAGACCAAGGAGCCATCCTCCTCTTTTCTTCCCCAAAGCTGATTCCCAAACCCTTTTTTTCACCCTGCAACTCAACAGGACCCCCAGGAGCATGGCTGGAGGAGGGCAAAGGTGGGCTCCAGGAGATGGAAGAGGAGAAATGGTGGCAGAGAGGGCCGAGCAGAGGGAGACAAGGCCCCTGGAACCTGCCCTGCATGCACACACCCTAGGGCCCAGACTCATCCACCAACCCAGACAGCTGCTGCTGCTTACCTCTCGGGGGTTAGCGTGAGCGGGCTCAGGGGCTCTTCAGAGGGACACCTGCAGAGACAAAGCAGAGAAGGGGTGAGACCGCAGTCAGACGGAGACCAGCAGACTCCTCACCCACAGGACCCATCTGGCAATCAACCCCACCAAACCTCTGCCCACAGCCCGGGACAGAGGGAGCAGCAGACTGGGCAGCCAAAGGATGCCAGACTCACTCCAGGGTCAAGAATGCACTTTCTATAAAGCAAGTACCTGGCTGCAGCTGGCTGGGGAGGGGCCTCAGGAGGGATGGAGCTGGGGGGAGGGGTGCTCCCTGTGGCAGGCCCGAGTGCCCATAAACAGAGAGCAGCTGTCTCCACCTCGCCATACCTGTGGGCTCTCTGGCCCCTGGACACACAGGACTAAACCTCAAATTCTCCCTCCTGAGGTCAGATGTGGTGGCCACAGGGAGCACCCAGGCCCTCTCCTTCATCTCTAACTGGGACCTTGACATGGTCATCTCAGCTTTGTCACTGGCTCGCCCCATGACCCTGGGCCGGCCCTTCCCCTCACTGTGCCTCGGCTTCCCCATCAATACAAGTAAGTGCATCAGAGTTACCTGGAGGGCTTAGGAAAACATGGCATGCTGGACCCCACCCCCAGAGTTTCTGATTCAGCAGGTCCAGGGTGGGGCCTGAGAATCAGCATTTCCAAGAAGCTCCCAGGTGCTGCTGCTGCTGCTGCCATTTGGGGATCACACTTTGGGAACTGCCAGTCTAGATGTGTCTGGCCTGTAAAGTGCATAGTCCACACCCTCAAGGAGTTCATAGGCTGACTGAGGAGACCACACTCATGTGCACACACGGCTGATTCAAAGCAGCCACCGCAGGTCAGCTTATATTGAATAGATCCGATAGGTGTGGGATATGGGCCAGTACAGTCATGGAAGGCTTCCTGGAGGAGGTAGAGACTAAATTTACTATCTTTACATATTGTAGTCTTATCACTATACAAGTAATACAGGCGTACCTTGTTTTATTGCACTTCACAGATATTGTGGTTTTTACAAATTAAAGGTTTGTGGCAACCCTTCATCGAGTAAGTCTGTCAGCACCATTTTTCCAACAGCATTTGCTCACTTCATGTCTGTGTCACATTTTGGTAATTCTTGCAATATTTGAAACCCTCCACCAGCAAAAAGATTGACTCACTGAAAGCTCAGATGATGTTTAGCATTTTTTTAGCAATAAAGTATTTTTTAATTAAGGTATGTACTTTGTTTTTTCAGACACAATGCTATTACTTAATAGACTACAGTATAGTATAAACATAACTTTTATATACACTGGGAGACCAAAAACTTCACATGACTCACTTTATTGCAATATTCACTTTATTGTGGTGGTCTGGAACCAAACCCACAATATCTCCAAGGTATGCCTGTACATGAAAGCTCTCTCTTGTTAAGAGCTTCAGATACAGGTATTTGTAGGGTAAACATGCTCTCACTCCCAACCACATCTCCAGAGGTCCTGACTGCCGGGCTGGTGTGAAACTTTCACTATGCATTTGCACAGACGTACAGAGAGGTGCACAAGTGTTTACATAGAGAACAAACCTGCAGTTACGCGCCAGAGAGTATGGTCTCTATGCTGGTGTATAATCGCGTTCCTCACGATAGATTCTGGAGATCTTTCCCTGTCTGTACATAAAGATAACAATAATCACTGCTTGTACTCACTGAGCACCTACTATGTGCCAGATACTGGGTTGAGCACTGTGTGTATTAACCCATTTAATTCTCATAACAACCCCCCCAAGACGGGTGCTGCCATTAGCCTAATTTGTAGATGAGAAAACCAAAGTGCAGAGTAACCTGCCCAAGAACGCCCAGCCTAGGGAGTGGCTGAGCCCATGAAGCGCCAGTGTCTGTGCTCCAAACAGAGCCCCACTATGCTCGGTGCTACGTGGAGGAATTCCACGTGGTGAGCATACCCTCACCTACGTAATCAGACCTCCCAGGATGAGTGCTTAGGGGGTTCCAGTTTCTTATTTCAAACATTGCCGGAAAAAAAGCCCCTCTTTGTACACACGTATTTCTAAAAAGCAGGTCAAAAGGTATACACATTTTAAATTTTGATACTCACTGCCGAATTGTCCTCCAAAAATGTCCGTGCCAGTGCCAAGCTGACCACTCCCTCAGGTGAACACCTACTTAAGAACAATTCCCATTTACTGAGTACCTACTAGGTGCCAGATGCAGTAACATCTGGGTTGTCCTCTCTATTTTGCAGATGTGGAACTGAGGCTCAGAGAGGTTAAGTTACTTGCCCAAGGTCACACAGCTGGTAAACAGCATATCAGTTTGCCTCAATATTATGAAGGAAGAAAGGGAAGAAGAGGAGGGAGGAAAAGACAAAGGGAGAGAGGGAAGGAGATTCCTCAATCCACGTGCCCTTCCATCTTTCTGCTCCCTTTTATAGCAAAACTCAAGAGCTCTCTCTACTAAGTGTCTCATTCTCCACTCCCTCACCTCCTGCTCTCCCTCACCCCCTCTCCAATTGTGCTTCCATCCCCATCACCCCACAAAACTGCTCTTATCAAGGTTCCCAGAAACCTCATTTTTGCCAAACCCAGTAGTCACTCTCTGACACAGCTGACTGCTTCCTCCATCGGGAAACACTATCTCTGGGCTCCCAGGATTCAGCCTCTCCTGGTTGTGCTCCCAGGCTTTCCTCCCTTCTTACCCCACCCGCCTCCAAACATCCGAGGTCACAGGGCTGGCCGGGGCTCTCTGCTCTCTCCTATCTATGCATTCCCTGGTGGGTCGGACATGTAGCTTTAAATCCCAGCCACGCCCCCAGATCTCTCTGCAGCCCCAGCCCTCTCCTGAGCACCAGCTGCGTGAATCCACAGGCCTATTTGTCATCTCCACTTGCTCATCTAACAGACCTGTCCAAAAGAGAACTCTTAATTTTTATCCCCCAAATTATGTCTCCCTCAGCCTTGACTCCTCTCTTTCTCACCCTACACCCAAGCCATCAACACACCGTGTCAGTTCAACCCCAAAAACACATCCAGATCCTGCCCACTTCCCTGGCTCATCTGCTTCCGCCCCTGTCAGCCCTTGCCTGGATAATTGCAGCAGTCTCCTGCCTCCCCAGGCTCCCTGATCCCACCCTGGCCCCAAACTATCAGGGCAGCCACATGATGGTACAAATGGAATCCTGTCACTCTCCAGCCATAGCAAGGGCTTTCCATGGCAGAGAGAATCAGTCTAGACGCCTCAAAGCCTACCCACTGCTCAGAACTCACCTTTGACCACAACCTGGCCCCCTCCCACACTGGCCAGTTTCGGGGACTCTGTCATTGTTGCTCCTGCTGCCCAGAACGCTCTTTCCCCAGACCTCCCTATCACCCTGGTCAAATGGGACCTCCTTTATCTTCCCTGGTCATCCCCATGCACCCCAATCTCTACCATCTTTCATAGACTTTATCCCTACCTGACGTTATCTTACTGATTTAGTCCTTGTTTCTCAGGGATCTCCTCATCATAATACAAACCCAGTTAGGCAGGGAGGGACCGTGTCCATCTTGTTCAGCTCTATATCCACCTCTCGCTATGTGCAGTACTCAGCACATAGCAGACACTCAGTAAATATTTGTTGAATAAATGAATAAAAGAATGAAGAGGCAGAGGCAGCTCTATCTGGCTCCAAAGCCTGTGCTTCTATTTTCTACACAGTCTGCTGCCATATGAAGTGGGAAGGAGCCGGAAGGCACACCCAGCAGGGCAGGACCCTCTGAGCAAAGGCTGGGAGGTGGGCACAAAGCTGGGACAAGGCCAGCTGGAGTGGCGGATGCACACTCAAGAGCAGTGGGGCCTGAGGCCTCCCTGGGATGCCAAGCCCAGCAGCCCCACCCCAGGTGGGAACTGGGGCTCTCACACCTGCCAACCTGTCCCATTCAGGAGGGAGCCTTGGGGGGCAGCCGGCAACTGAGCATGACTGGCAGGGGGCCAGGATGCCTGCCAACAGCTGGCACTGCTGCTTGGCCGCCAAGTTATCGTGTTAGCCAGCGGAAATTGGTCCAGGGAGCTTTTTCCTTCGCCTCCCATTTTCATTCTCTTCCCTTCCCCCTTCGAGCTGCAAGACTCGGAAGATTGATCTTTGCCTGAAACGGAGGAGATAACTCGATATAATGAACTCTACTGTCCCTCTTGCTGTTTGGAGGTTTTAAAACATTTTAAAGGGCTAGGGACAAAACAGCTTGTCCTCAGGGCTCTCTGGGGCTGCCCATCCTCCCCTGGTAGCCCCCACCTCCGCTCATGCCTCTGCTCATGCCCCTCTCCCAATTCTCTATCTGCCTCCTTCCCCCTTCTTTTTCCCTTGGGATGCCTTGATGGAACAAAGGTTAAAAATATCCCCTTTCTCTTGCAGGTTTTAAAAATAATTTCGGTGAGGTCAGGGCTGGATCCGCCAATCGCCCTGTCTCCCACTGCCCCGCCCCTGTGGCTGCCCCCCACTCCCCAGAGTCACCAGCCAGCCTGGGGGTGACAAGTTGGCTCAGTCCACCTGTTCTCAGAGCATTTCCAAAGGGAGCCAGCGAGGCCCCGGCCAGAGATGGCTTTTGTTCCAGCAAACGGCTCTTTAAAGAACCGCCTAATGACACACAAAGGACGCAAAGCTCTATCTGGGACCCAGGTTTTGCCCCACCTCACTGGAGGTGCGTGCCTCCCCCTACCCAATCAGCCCCACCGTCCAGCCTGGGACTCACAGCCCTGTGCCCCTACATACATCCACATAATCAATCGACATTTATTGAGCACCTACGCTGTGCCAAGCATTGGGCTGGGAGCTGGGGATGCAGGGGACAACCAATCCCTTCTGATTCCTGCCCTCAGTGGCCTGAAAGCCTGGCGAGCAATCAATGGTCACACTGATGGGGGGGCAGGGGGGAAGCCCACTCCACACTGGGATGAGGGGGCTCTGATCGCATGGACAGTGGTCAGGGAAGGCTTGCCTGAGGAACTGTCCTTAGAGCAGAAATCTACAGGACAAGTAGAAGATCATAGGGCGGAGGGTGTGGGTGGAGGGCTCCAGGCATTATAGGGAGGGTCTGCTCTCAGGAGGATGCCACCCAATAGGGGTGGGGGGAGGAGTTCTCCCCCAGGGCTCTCCACCTGCAAAGGGAGGCCAGATCCCATGATTCCCTACCTGGCATTCAAGGCCCTTCCTAGCCTGGTCTCTGACCCCAAGACTCCCTCATCTCCAGCCTCCCCTTTCAAGGTACAGCTCAAGTGTTGCCTCATCGGCCCCAGGGCAGGAATTTCTGCTCCCTCTGGGCTCCTACACCCGTGCTCCTCCCCATGCCAGCCTCCTGCTGGATGTTACAGGCCCACCTGCTCACACAGGCAATGCTGAGCAGTCTCTGTGTAGCCGCAGCCCCGCACAGAGCCAGGAGTGTGTGCCAAGTAGAAGGGAGCAACTGGGGACACCATCAGGTTCCAACTCAGATCAGGGACAGCCGAAGGTATCAGAGAGAGCTTCCTGAAGAGGTAGGTCAGGGCTCTGAATAAAGAAGGATTTGGACAATATAAGGGGGGTGGGCGGGGGATCCAGTAACCAACAAGGACCTACTGCATGGCACAGGGAACTCTGCTCAATGTTATGTGGCAGCCTGGATGGGAGGGGAGTTTGGGGGAGAATGGATACATGTATATGTATGGCTGTGTTGCTTTGCTGTGCACCTGAAACTATCACAACATTGTTAATCTGCTATACTCCAATATAAAACAAAAAGTTTAATAAATAAAATGAAAAAAAAAAAAAGGTGGGTGGGTGGGACTTCCCAGGCTGTCCAGTGGTTAAGACTTCACCTTCCAATGCAGGGCGTGTGGGTTCAATGGGAGCT
The DNA here is from genome assembly GCF_964374135.1 of Grampus griseus. Classification (NCBI taxonomy): domain Eukaryota; kingdom Metazoa; phylum Chordata; class Mammalia; order Artiodactyla; family Delphinidae; genus Grampus; species Grampus griseus. The sequence continues at coordinate 117,683,924 of NC_139018.1, read as the reverse complement.
AAGATCCCGCATGCCTCAAGGCCAAAAAACCAAAACAGAAACAATATTGTAACAAATTCAATAAAGACTTTAAAAATGGTCCACATAAAAAAAAAAAAAAAGGGACTTTCCTGGTGGTCCAGTGGCAAAAAATCCGCCTTCCAATGCAGGGGACGCAAGTTCAATCCCTGGTGGGGGAACTAAGATCCCACATGCCGCAGGGCAACTAGGCCCACGTGCCACAACTACTGAGCTCGCGCGCCTCATCTAGAGAGCCCGTGTGCCGCAAACTACACAGCCCACGCACTCTGGAGCCCATGTGCCACAACTAGAGAAGAGAAAACCCGCACGCCACGGCCAGAGAGAAGAGACCCGTGCGCCACAGCTAGAGTGAAGCCTGAGTGCCACAACGAAGAGCCCACGTGCCACAACGAAAAGATCCTGCATGCATCAATGAAGATCCTGTGTGCCTGCAACTAAGACCCGGTGCCACCTAAATAAATTAATTAAATATTTTTTTTAAAAAAAAAGGTGGGGGGGATCCAGGGCGGCAGAGACAGAGCAGCTCAGAAAAAGCCCAAGGAGGTGGGCACCCAAAGCCTTGAAGCCTGCCTAGGCTGATCTCTAAGCTGCAGCACTTAAGAAGTCAAGTTGGAGAGGGGGAAACTGAGGCTCAGAGAGCAGCTGCTTCCACTAGGCTATGCAGCCAGGCAACAGCGGCAGGCAGGATGCTGTCCAAGGGTCCTTAAGCAGGCACTGTCCACCAGCACCCATTTCCAGCACCCTCGACCCCCACTAGCAGAGCTCACGGACTAGTACTCAGGCAGCTACCACACCATGTGGCCCATGGAAGGAGGATGGGAGCCCGGAGAGCCCAAACCTGAGCTAGGGAGGCAAGAGGTACCTGAAGTGGTTCTCTAAGATGTTTGCTGGGCTAAGAAAGGCACTCCAGACGGGAGTCATCCTGGGCAAGGCCCCAGAAGAACCTCCGCCAGATTTGCTTCCCTGCCCACACCCAGGGTTTCTGGCCTGGCTGGGCTCCTGGGAACATGGGTCAGCCCACTCAAGCCCGAACCTTGAAGAAACCAACCCCTTCCCCGCCTACCACCACATTGCCCTGAGAGGCTGTTCTGGGAAACCCGTAGCCAGTCTCAGGCTTCCTGTCCCCCACTTTTGGCCCTGAGGTCCCAGCCCCCTTGGGTCAAGGACACAGCAGAGGCTAAGGGCTCTTGCCCAGGAAGGTCCCTGACTACCCCTCCAGCATCCCCCAGGCGGCCCTGGAAACCAAGCCACGGCCCCTACAGATTGCAGTGTGGCTAGCCTCTCTCCCCAGGGCCCACCACCACCAGGAAGAAACGGAAAGGCCCAGCCTGCCCCCGTGGTTCTGCAGGTGAGTGGCTTCCCGCCTCAGCTTCTCCAACACGACCCCCTGGGGCCGCGGGCTCTGCGGGTCTCAGGCTGGTTGGAGGTACAGGAAGCTCAATGTAACCAGCCCAGCCCCGCTGCTGGGGACTGAAGCCCTGGTCCCATACAGACCAGGGAAGCCTCACCCAGAAGGTCCACACACAAGGCTTCCCAGGACCTCAGCTGAACCCAGAGAGGAAATCAGCGTTCAGCTAGAGGGGGGAGAGAGTCTGGTGGGGGGAGGGGCAGAGAGCGGCTTGGGCCATACTCAGTGGGCAGAGCCTGGATGTCAGGCGGATGGAAATATTGGGCATCAGCCTCTGTGCCCAGTAGCTTCATGGGTTGAGCCAAGCAGAGGAGTAGGGCCTTCAGCCAGTTACTGGCAAATGCAAGGCTGGACAGAGGGGCCACTCCAGGGGAGCCGGCTGACCTGGCTCAGCCCCCCAAGCCCAGCTTGGGCCAGGCCAGAAAAACTGCCACTGGGCATGTGTGGAGCTGAACGTTCTTTCCTAAGCCTCTGAGGGGTAAGAAGGCCCAGGCTGGTCCCCCAACCACGGCCTCCGGCCAGCCCAGCCAGAGCTGGCCCTCCCTGTCACTGTACCCGCGGCCTTTGGGAAGCAGAGTCACAGCAGACAGGGTCTTGCAGAGCCACCATCTGGGTGGCTGACACAGCAGCTTACCTACCCTCCCAGCAGCCCTCTGAGGGGGCTGTGAGCATCCCCCTTACAGGGGGGAAAACCGAGGCTGAGTAGAAGACACAGAGAATCCTGCTCCCAGCCCAGTGATGAGAGAAAAACCAGATGATGGGCAAAATCATAACTTTTATCCAGCCCATCAGAGAGCTGAGGTCACAAGGCAACCAGGGGAACCAAACTGCAGAGGATGACAAGCTGCTCCAAGGAGAGTGGGACACACAGGCGGCTTCACCTCTGGCAGAGTCGGGAGGAAAGGGTGCTGTCAAAACAGCAGGTGAGGGCTTCCCTGGTGGCGCAGTGGTTGGGAGTCCGCCTGCCGATGCAGGGGACACGGGTTCGTGCCACGGTCCGGGAAGATCCCACATGCCGCGGAGCGGCTGGGCCCATGAGCCATGGCCGCTGAGCCTGCGCGTCCGGAGCTTGTGCTCCGCAACGGGAGAGGCCACAACAGTGAGAGGCCCGCATACCGCAAAAAAAAAAAAAAAAAGCAGGTGAGGGGCGCTAGAGCCCGCGAGCCACAACTACTGAGCTCAAGTGCCACAACTACTGAAGCCCGCGCGCCTAGAGCCTGTGCTCCGCAACAAGGGAAGTCCCCGCTCACCACAACTAGAGGAAGCCCGCACGCAGCAATGAAGACCCAATGCAGCCAAAAATAAAATAAATTAAATAAATTTAAAAAACAGGTGAGCAGAAAGCAGCGACAGGTGGAGGAAATCGCAGGGGCTGAGTGTGGATCAGCATATGACCATCTAGATCCCACGGTCCCAGACAAAATGGGGGTTGGCCCTCCCCACCAGCTTGTTTCCACAGCCGCTCACAACACTCATGAGAAAGCGTGGGGCACAGTGGGAGATGGAAGAAACATCCCTCAGTGCGCAGACAGAACACCAGCCACCTCCCCTCCCTGCTGACTCGGTTGTCCCCCAACTGCCCGCCAGCCTTCCCTGCCAGGAGGGGGTCTCACTAGGGGATTTGGGCAACCCCTTCTCCTCTCTGGGCTCCTTCCCTTGTCAGTCACGTCCATCACGACCATCACCTTTGCTACGGCCCACAGGGTAATGAGAGTGGGCCTGCAGGGAGCCCAGGGACCAGGGGAGGGGAAAGAGAGCACCAGGGCCCACACCTTCTCTGTGGAAGGGGGAGCATGACCCCGATACCCCGAAAGCGGAGTTGAGGGGCTGAAAGGGCACAGATTACTGGGGGCGGGGGTCAGAGCTGAGGCTTCCTAGCCTCACGCCTGTGCCCTGTGCCCTTCCTAAAGGAGCCCCAGCCAAAGGAGGGTGGGCAGGGTCTGCTCCATTCCTTCTGAAAGTGGTCTACTCTGGGCAGGGAGTGGGGGTTGATTTTCGTTTCTCTCTCCTCGAAGAACCTTTAGACAGTCAAATTATAGTTCGATATAAAAGCAGAGGCAAAGACATCAAGTTCAGGAGTTATTCTCTTCTTAATGAGCAAGTGGGGAAGACGGAGGGAGGCAGGAGAGAGGCTGAAGATTTGCAGTGACTGAAGGTGGGGGGCAGAGTAGAAGAAAAAGCCCCTAGGCCACCGCTCTGGGGGAGGGCAGCAGCAAGGCAGGGAGCTGGGTGGGCATCGCAAAGGCCAGAGGGGATGCTGCTGTGAACCTGGGGGGAGCGGGCGTGTTACCTCCCAACCAGGCAGGAAAGGTGGCATCTGAGGAGCTCATGCAGTGAGCACTGCACGCTCCAGGAGTAAGTGGGGAGCCCACCCCACTTTCTTTTATGCAGCCAGACAATCAACAAGTATTTCTTGAGCACCTATTATATGCCAAGCCTTGAGGGTCCTCAGTGCAAGACAGACAAGGTCCTCGGAAGGGAAGAGGATATACATTGTAGGCAGGCCTGGTCCAACACCTCCAGGGAGGCCTTGACACTGGTTGTACATTGGACCCATCTGTCAGACACCGGGAAAGCCCAGAGTAGAAGAAAGAGCAGAGGTTTGGAATTAAACAGGCATTGGCCTGAATCCTAAACCTTCATCACAAGCTGTGTCCATGGGCAAGTCCCCAAGTGTCTCTGAGCCTCAGTAAGAAGAACGATAGCAGCTAACTTTTATTAAACAGTTACTATGTACTCAGATTTGTTCCACAACTTTACATGTATAAACTCACTTAATCAGTACAACACTATGAGGTAGGTACTATCATTTTCCCCCTTTCCTTGGAGGAAACCAAAACACTGAGAGGTTTAGTGCCTCTCCCAAGGTCACACAGCTAGTAAGTGCAGTAGCCAGGATTCACAGTGGGGACAGCCTGGCTCCAGAGACTGCACCCTTAACCACTGCATCATGGTCAAGAAGCTGTTCCCAACAGAGGCCTTTAGCACTGTTCCAGGCATTCCACTATAATCTAGAATTATTGCCACCCCAACCTGTCTCTGCCCACTGAACTCCTATTCACGCTCTGGAGCCCATCTCAAATGCCCTCTCTGCAGTGAAACCTGACAATTTCTCTCATACCTAAGGAGGATTAAGGCTCAAAAAGATGAAGTGGCTTGTCCAAAGTCACTTAGCTGGGTGAGGGCAGAACCTGCCATATACCACACGCACCACATGCCTCTAGCAGGGATGAATGTGGGGATGCTATGTGAATGGAGGCCAGCATACGGTCACCTAATAGTTCCTGGGCCACCTGGGAAGGATGTAGAGTACCTGAGCCTGAAAGAGCAGGAGATTATAAGACCTGGGAACAGGATCAATCAGTTAGTCAACAGCACTGCCTAGGCGCCCTCCATAAGGAACATGGGTATGAATGAGGGATCTCCTCCACTTCGTTCCATGGTCTCCCATCCCTCCCCCAACCTCAAGGCTGAAAGCACCTACTCTTCTCTCCACCTGTCCAATTCCTGCCCAGCTATTTTTTCAGGTCCAGAACCAGTACTGCTACCTCCTCCAAGAAGCCAGCCCTGATTGTCCAGCACCCTTTAGAGCACCTTGAACCTGCAATCTAAATGAAGACTAAAGCAGATCTAGAGGGTTGCCCCCATGCCACGGGGAAAGGGCAGTCAGGTGTAGAAGCATGTCGGGTGGGGAGGAGAACACTGCCTGGAGGATAACAAGGCACCCTACCCTGCAGGAGACTCAGGCAAGACACTGCACTCGCTGGCTTGTTGGATGACACCATTCAGTAAGAAACAAATCCCGAGACCCGTTCGCCAGGTGAACTGGGCAGGGGCGGGGGTGGGGGGTGGGTATCCATCATACAGATGCTTAATGAATGTGCCGGTCGCAGCGGATGGCAGCACGTACATCTGCCTCCTACCCCTCTCCAGCTCCTTGTGCTCTGGGACCACCCTCTTCCCCCACCCTCAGGCTCAGCCCTTTCCCTAAGCTTTCCTAGAATCATGGACGGAGGACGCAGAGATTAGCTGGTCCAGACCAAAATTCCCATTGCACAGACTCGAAAACTGAGGCCCAGAGAGAGCAGCAATTTACCCAAGGTCACATAGGAAGGCCAAATGTAGAACCTGGACTAGAGCCCAGGCCTCCAGCCAAAGCCCACATGGCCACTCCCTTAGACTCAACTCTCCAGGGACTTCTCCAAACCCTCCCTGCCTTCAAATTCTGCTGAGTCCACCCCCATCCCCAGGCTCAGGGCACCTCCAGAGCACCAGTCCTGGATCTCTCTATCCTTCTGTTCCCCTCGTCTACCCATGACAACATGGCCACACCATGGCAGGCACCCGGGGCTCATGGCCACTTCTGGTAGGACTGAGTGGATGAGGGTTCACAATGAGTCAGAGTGGGAGCACAGGAAGGTCCTGAGGGTCTGCATTAATGACCAGATAAGACCCATCCCCAGAGAGTCTTCCCAAGGACCGTACCCCCAGGTTCCCTCCCCCGGGGTTAATCACTCCTGCTGTTTGCCTGTTAATTATTCTCTGCCTGGTGACCCCTCACTTCCTAGAAGAGCAGAGGTCAGGCTGGCCCTGGCTGCATCAGAATGTCTACCAATTCCCAGGCTGGGCTTTCACCAAGCTGATGGGCAAGTACGCTCGGAACAAATCCCTCGATCAAATTAACGAGACGTTGATCTGCCCTCTGCCTGTGAGCAGAGCAGAGGGAGCCTTGGGGAAGGGGGCTGGAGAAGGGCCAGAGAATGAGGCTGCACACGACACAGGAACCAGGCAAGCCCCCACCCCAGCGTCTCCCACAGCTGCCACCACACCTGAAATGTCACCGTTAAAGGGAAACTTCGTTCCTTTGGGGTTCAGAGGCATTAAAGTCTCCTATTAAAGTGAAAATATCCCGGAGAGAAATCACACCCCCAGTCATTACCCAGCTCCACGCATCAGCAGAGGAGTGGGCGGAGGGAGGGGGAAGCACCGAGAACCTACTATGTGCCCAGTGTTGGAGGCGACACCGAGGCTTAGGGGCCAAGTGGCTGGCCGGACGCCACTCAGTCTGTGGGTGGCAGGGCTAGGATTTGAACCCAGAGCCAAGCTCGCTCCTTCCATACGATCCAGACAGGGGCTGTGGCTGCCTCCCTGAGACTCCCTCTGGCAGGATGAGCTGCTGCCCACCCTCCCACGCCCAACAGCCCTGCAGGGCTTCAGGGCAGAGCTTCGCTGGGCCCCTGTGGGTGTGAAAACCAGGAATCGAATCCTTCTAGGACAGGTACTCTGAGCCCTCCTAATGAGGTGTACTTTCCACACTATCCCACCCTCTGGACATGCCACCCCCTACCCCCACCCCTGCAGCCACCAGTTTACCACCGAGGAAAAGGAACTGTCCTCGGAATCAGGCGACCCAAATTCTAATCATGTCCCTTAACCTCTCTGGGCCTCAGTCTCTCCATCTGTAAAATGGAGAGAGTAACACCGTCCTTGCAACAGCACTGAGGGGACTCCCTGGGAGAAGATCTGGAAGAAGTCCAGCCCCTAGAGTAGCCCCCTCTGCCTCCATGTGTAGCCACCCCACTTGACTTCCTGCAGAGCCCAGCCCTCCTGGAACTCCTGGAACCCTGAAGTGGATGCCACGAGAGGAGGGCTCGGGCCCAGTGAGCAGAGCCAGGAGGACACAGGAAGAAGCAATGGGTAGAGAAAGGCCGGGTCCCTGCCCTGTCTTCCCAGCCCCAGCCCAGGTCCCCCTGGTGGTCCTGGAGGGAGGTCTGGGCCCAGCATCACCTGCCTGGCCCAGTACAGGGCTCCTCTGAGGCCCCTGCCTTTCCTGCCAGGAAACAAGCACAACTCCATACGCTGGGCGAGGCCCCAGTGGGCACCCCTCCACAACCGTGTCTCTGGGCAAGTCTCCCTGACGCTCTTCCTCTCACTCAGTCCTCCCACACCCTGGCCTCGTGGCCCGGAGGAGGAAGCAGGCTCAGCGGGGGCTGCTGGATGGCCCAGAATCTCCGCAGCTGAGCAAAGACTGGAGAAGGGAGGGGTCTCTAGCTCCTGACCTATTGCCAGCCAGGTCTGGGGACATGGCTCCTTAGGAATGGCTCTTCTTTGTCCCCTCCCACAGCCACTTCATTGGCCTCCTCGTTGCTGCCCAGTGAGGCTGCTCCAGCTCCTCTGGGGTCCTCCCACAAGACCACCCATCAACCCACCCCACACCAAGCCATCACCAAGGGGTCCTCTGAAAAAAGGGGCATGACCCCAGCTACTTACTGGCCCTTGAGTTAGTCAATCACCTTCTCTCTGCCATGAGGGCTGTCTGGGAGCAGCCAGAGAGGTTGAAACACAGAGAAGTGACCAGCTTGGGGGTTGGTGAGGGGAGTAAGGAGGGTATAGGAACACGCGTTAATTAAGCACCAGATATGGGGCAGGCTTGCTCTATTTCATTAAATCCTCCTAACAGCCCCTTATATTATGCCCACTTTACAGATGGAGAAAGTGAGCCTCTCCGAGGTTAAGGCACATGGCTTAACTTGGGATTTGAACCTGGATCTACCTGACTCTCCATTGTTCCCCTGACCCCCACCCCAGGTGCTGAATAGACACCATCAGATGGACTAACCGCCCTGGCGACACAGCTGGTGCCATTTCCCAGATCTCCCTTGGGACAACCTTGCCAGTGACCCCTTCCTCCCTGACCTCAGGGTCAACAGCTGGCCTGGCCGATCCCAGGGTTGGAGGACGCCTGCTGCCTTCCTGTGGGGCTGTCTCCCTCCCACCCTCCTCTCCATTCTCGCTTACAAATGAGAAAGAAGAATAGAATTACACTTTGGCTACACAAGACACAGAATTAGCAGGATTAAATATAAATAGCTATTAAAAGTGCCTTATAATTAAATTCATTTTCCAGTTATTTGTTTTACACACACACACCCGCCCACACTCGTGCACACACGCATGCGCTCCAGGCCGCAGCTCCACACAGAGTGGGTGTCAGGGCCCCAGCTGCCAACCAGCCTCCTCCCTACTGTTGCCTCTTCTTTGGAGTTCTGGTGCCTGCCTCTCTCCCTCTTCCGCCTCTCTTCCTCACCCCCCTCCCTGGCCCTGTTTCGGGTCCCTCCACGGAAACCACGGCCACTGCTGTTCCCACGTGCTGAGCCTACTATGAGCCAGACACCTGACACCGTCACCTCCTTTGTTCCATCCGAAGATACAGTTTTCATTCAATAAATATTTGTCGAATGCCAAGTACTTAACATGCACGATCTCATTTAATCCACACAATGACACTCATTCCTTCATTAGACAAGAATTAGTTGAACACCGACTACACGCCAGGGTCTGGTAAGTGCTAGCAATACTTCAGCCAACAAGACCGGAGCCTCTGTTCTTGGGAGCCCACTTTGAAGAAAGCGCAGAGCCAGAGACCAGGCCAGGTGATGGGAAAGATGCAGACGTCACCTGAGTTGGGCCAGGAGGAGGTCAGGTGGGACGGGGATGCACAGAGTGGGTGTGTTGGGGAGATTCTTCCCACTGTGAGCTCCTCGAGAGCCAGAGTGTGTCCCACCATCTCCCTGTGTCCAGGGGAAGAGGTGGGGCACAGAGTGGGCACGTCATTCATGATTGTCAGCCTAAACTGACCTAGCCAGGTGTGAGCCCGTCTCTGCCGCCTCTCACGCTATGCCCTCGAGAGGCCCCTCCTCCCCTTTAGGACTCAACTTCCTTCTCTGTAAAATGGGAGTAAACCTAGCCCTGTCTACATAAAGTACAGAGGTGAATACATGTAGAGAGCTTTGAACTGTGCCTGGCACATAGTAAGTGCTCAATAAGGGCTAGTTGCTTTTATGACTACCATTATTACTACGATTACTGCTATTACTGTTAACCATCTCACCTATGGAGTTGATCAGTCACGATAGGAGAGAACTTAGAAAAAGCGTCATAGAGATGGGAAGGATTATAAGACCTGAAATAGTGGGGGTGGGGAGGATGCCCTGAGAGGAGTACAGTGAAAGTCTATGTGGAAGGGGTCACACAGGGAAGGAATATTTCCAGCTAATCCCTGGAGGGCTTCCTGGAGGAGGGAGCAGTGCTTTTGGCCTCTCCATCCCAGCTCCCTCCCCTCTGCTCTCTTGGCCTGATCTTCAGCTCCTTCCCATGGGAAGACCCCAGCTCCAGAGCCTGGACTGTAAGGGAAGGGGCACTTCAAAACCTTCAGCCTTTGAATCCAGCCATTCAACCAGCCTCACTGCCTCCTGAACCCTGGGAAAGGAATGAGAAGAAAACCCCATCCTTCTAAGGGATCAGATGGCTAGGAGGAGGGCACATGTGTCCAAGATGAACAGGGTCTGAGACAACGCCAAAGTAAGGGCATGACCCCAAGCAGTGAACTGTGAGGCCACCAACATTTTCTAGTCCCTGCTGTGCATCGAGCACTCTGCTCCATCATCTCTCTCAGGCCGAACAGCCACCCTCTCACACAGTGGTACGACCCTGGCCCCTTCTTCGGAGGAAGAGACTCAAAACCCAGAGAGGTCGGCAGTGACTTGCCCAAGGTCACAAGACCTGCAAGTCGGGGATGGATAGACCCCAGATCCATCTGATCCAAGGCCTTTCCTTACCCCATGCTGCCCCTGAACCAGGCAGGCTCTGCTGGGGGCCACAGGGCCAAGGAAGCAGTGCTCCTGGACTGCCCACCCTACTCGTCCCCCGCAGAGCCCCTGCACTCAGCCAGCCCCAGGAGCCCAAGAGTAAAGGCTTCTTGTCCTCAAAGTAGGCAGCTGAGCTTGTTAGCACAGACTCTATCCTTTCCTCAGCGAGGACATTACTTCATTATCCAAAGCCAAACATAGCCCCACGGTGTCCAGCAAACACTCTCAGGCACCTGGCAAAAGCAGCGCAAATCGATGGGCAGCAAGAGGCCTGCTCTGGCCCAGTTTCCACACAGGGCTTTGGGGCTCTGTCCCACCTTTCTGACAAATACCAGGGAAGAGAAAGGAGCCTGTGTCGGATGAGAAAGATTACAGGTCGAGCAATAAGACACAAAGACCCCACAGACAACCCACACCTATTGTCACTTCCAGACGAAATCGGCCAACCCCAGGTGAAGGAGGGAGGGCGGGAGAGGTGGGGGTGGGATTCTGGTAGCAGGCCAGGCTGCAGCACCGGAGAGCCGAGTGGAAATCCCGCAGTGTCCATGGTGATGGACAGTCTTCCCTTGTGCCCACAGGCCAGAGACCAGCCCCTCAGCAGGGGCACAGCCTACGTTCTTAGATTCATCGCTGCCACCTGCCCTAAGCCCATTGGATGGGCTTCTCACCATCTCCCCCACACACAGGTGGCCTCACGCCAGTCCCCTCTTCGGTGACCATGCGCTTTCCCCCTCCTTTCTGTCTGGCCAGAATTGGTGCCACCTGTCTCAGGGGACTCTCTGACTATTGCATCCTGCAGGGACCTGCTCTGCCTCATGGCTGGAGCACTTCTCACAGGCCCCACAGAATCAGGCACACGGTTCTGGGGTGCCTGTCGTGCCCAGCTCTCGTTGCTGTGGTTGCTGTTGATGTGTGGGTCCTGTTGTGGGGAGAACAGAGATCTGGCTGCCTCCATCTCTGCTCCATCGTTGAGCTTGGAGTAGAGACAGGCCCACGGTAGGTGCCTGATAAGCGTTGATTGAACACTAGGAAATCCTCCTAAAGCCTCCCTGCGCTGCGACGGGGGACACCTGGGGAGTTTAGAGACCAGTGCTGTAGTCAGCTCTCATGCTAAGCTTCTGTGCGCTCTGGGAAAAGTCACTGGCATCCTCTTGGCCTTGGTGCTCTCACCTGACAAAGCAGGGCTCGAGTCAGAAGGACAAGCTGCAGGAGACGGTGAGCCCCAGGCTGAGCTAGGTGCTGTTCGTGGTGCTGAATCTGGGTGTGGCCCTCTCTGAGGCTGGTGGGCAGGAGAGCTGAACCGAGCCCAGAGACAGAGGACTGGAGGGAGGGAAGGCAGGCACAGCTGAGAGACAATTTATTTGGACTGCTGGCTCTGGGCACTGCCAGGGTCTGTCAGCATGGGGGCCACATGCTCAAGCCTCAGCCATTGGGAGACCAACAGTCTGGCCAGGGACCCAGAGTCACACTGAGAACACCGGTGGAGGAGAGGCTGGAAGCACACGCATCATAATGTCTCCATAAACAACGTAGGCAAGCCTCGCAGGCATCGAGCTTCCCAGCCCAGAGCGCCCTCCCAGGCACTGCCACACTCCCTCCCCGCACACCTGAGGCGGCACAGGGAACCCCTTATGGACCCGCTTAAAAGAAGAGGCAAGTAAGGCTCGGTTCCTGAACGCTTCTCACTTGCAGAGTGTGAGAGGCTACTGCCGGATCCCCTCCTTCTCCAAACTGGGCCAGGTGCCTGTCTTCATGAGAGATGAGACAAAGAAAGCATTCGCTCTGGAAGGGCGGGCAGCAGGCCCAGAGCTGGGAGAGAAAGTGTGAGCAGGGAGGGGTGGGGGAAGGGAGGGAGGAAAAGAGAAAGGGAGGGAGGGAGGGAAGGAAGGGAGGAAGACAGATTCCACTGCGATTGAGGAACAGATCTTAGCAGGGCCTTCTGCGGGGCCAGCGACCGTCCGCTTCTGAATCATCTCTCCAGCAGAAACTCCATAATTATGGGTAATAACCATCACTCTGATTTGCACACATTGAGCACCTTTCAGCCTGAGATCTCCAAGTGCTTTGCCAACATTAATTAATTCATTAGGCATGCCTGCTTCCCTGGGCCAGGGTGACATGACGCCCCACCCAGCAAAGCACAACTGACTCGGCTACTCAGCCGGTGGGTGGCAGTCCCAGCATGGGCACATGTTGGGTGTCCTGGGGGAGGGGCTCTGAGGAGGAGAAGACTGCAGAGCGGCCCCTCTGGCCCTGCATCCTGGCTCAGTTGCCCCCCTCAGAGGTCGAGTCCCTGCCCCGAGGCACAGCTTCCCTGCCCCAGCCTACTAGAGGACCAGGGCCAGAATTGTCCGGCGCACAGAGTCGCGGAGCCTCAGCTGTGCCCTCAGTCACTGGAGATCTTGGGAAACTCACAAGCTTCCAGGAAATCGTTTCTTCACTTGTAAAAAGGGGCCCGGGGTCTCCAGCTGCTAGGGTGGTTGTGGAGATCGCGGCAGGCAATGTGGGTGGGAAGCATTTAGACCTGACCAGGGTTCTGCAAAAGAAGGACGCTGCTTCACCCTCTGCCAGCCTGGTCTGTGGGAAATGGGACCAGATGGTCACAGATGGACGCACAAACCTTCCCTACTGGCTAGGACCCTCCTACGACTATACTTGGGCACTCAGTCCCCTTCAGAAACATGGAGACGCCCCTCACTCCTCACTCAGTCCTGCCCCTATTGCCCACCCCAGGCCCCGTCCCACAGTGGCCTCAGTGTCGGAGGCCCTAGGGATCTGACTGGGAAGGAAGCAGTTCCCTGAAGGCCAGGCTCAGAATCAGGGCCAAAAGGGAACTCAGGGGTCAGCAGGCTGTAGCCCCAAAGCAAGGCCCTCCCCAAAATCAAAGAGGGCGGCCAAATCCAAGTCATATCCTCCAGGTCCTGAGAGTGCAGATGGGAAAAACTGAAGCACAGAAGGGAGACGGATACAAGCTTTGAAGTCCCACCTGGCATCGAATCCTAGTACCACCATTTCTTTGTGCTGTCACCTAGAGCACGTCACTACCTCCCTGAGCCTCCGTTTCCTTGTCTGGAAGATGAAGTGGTAAAATACCTTGGCTAACAGCACTGCCTACACGGCAGGTGCCTAACAAATGGAGCCGTTGTCATTAATTACGCTGCAGTTATGCTGCCTATTTAACACCTTCCCTAAGGTCACATAGAAAACTCCATAACTGGATCCTGGCTTCACCTCACAACTCTTTACTGAGCATCTACTATGTGCCAGGCACTCTGCTGCCCACCTCTCCAGCCCCTCTGCTTTGTACATGTCCTCTGCCCAGGTGGTTGGCTTCCTCCCTGGGGAGGCAAAGTCTCAACTGCAAGGAACATGCGAGTCCACATCCATGCAGAAGGGCTAGGGTAGGCCACCTCCTGCCCCCCACCACTGGCTACACCCTGCCCAGCTGGGCCCACTTCCTTCCTTGACGGGTCCTGATTTCTACATGGACTTCTCCTCATATGGTGACAGAAGATGACCCCTCACGTGCAAAGAGTGCTTTACAGTTATAGAGCCCATGGTCCCCTTGGGGTCCATGAGGAACTCAGGGTCCAAGAAGCTCAGACACTTGATACCCACACTCACAAGCACAGTCCCACATGCATAAACACTAGCACACAATGACACAATCAGGTGTGCACTGTCATACACACAATCACACGAAATACATGGTGACACACACCCATGGACACACCCTCTCACACAGAGCTACACAACACACACTGACACACAATGACAACTACACACCCACGAACACACACCATGAAGGGGAGGCCAAGCCAAAGCGGTGGCCCAGGCTCAGCACGGCTGGTTGGTGAGGCAATGAACACAAGACTTTTTCCCTCCATCTGGGCATCTAACTGGTTTCCCGTCCTTCTTCTGCACATTTTCATCACGGTCTTGAGAACACTTGTGTCAACACGCTAACTTGAAAGATGATTACAAAAGTGCCGCCTCAGGGGAATGTGCCCAGGGCACTGACCCTGCATTCCCCTATTTCCACCCACACATCTTCCCCCACAGGGCACTGGATGGCTCTACACGTGTGCACGCATGCCCAGTGCTCCACTACCCGCACACACTCACAGGCACTGCCTCTCCTGCACACTCACCCGGGCTCACACATGCTGACCTTAGGGACACCTCGGAGCCCAGCCCTAGGGAATGGCCCCACTTCTGCTGTGCAGGTCTCCCCACACATACCTGCAGCCCCTGCACCCGGGGGAGTGGGCCAGAAACCCAAGGAGTCCCTCTATCCTTGAATAAGGTGAGATGCTCAGGGCCTGCTGCCTCCCTCCTTGGCCAAGCCACCCTCCCTTCTCCCTCCCCAACCAGTGTCCCTGTCTCCGGATCATCTCTTCCAGGAGGCCTCCCTGGTCCCCAGGAATCATCTTGGCTTGATGTTTGAGACTATGTCTTCGAGAATGGCCTTCTCAGGCAGTCTGCCCCGGGGTCTTGGCTGTGGGCTGACACGGAAGGAGGTCCAAGCCTCTGGAACAAGAATGGTTGTGAACCACTCTTGCGGGATGGTAGGGTGCTTCCCCAGGCTTGGGTTCCTGCCTCGCGCCCCCAGACTGGGCTCCTTAGGCATCGACCATGCGTAGGGGTTGACTCCAGGGACAAGGCATCACAGGGGAGGGGCGTCCAGTCAGCCAGAGCAAATCTGAGGTGGGCATGGGAGCACCACATCGGCAGAGACTGGGCCCCCATGGACCTTATGGTGGTCACTTTCCATCTTGGTACCTCAGTTTCTTCATCAGTCAATGGAGATATTGTGAAGACCAAGCCAATGTGCTTTTGATCTAAAAATGCCATGTAGGTGTTAGGATCTCATGGTGTTTTCCTGCAGGGTGTCCTCAGGGAAATCTTTTATTCCCTTGACCACACAGGGTCCTCAGTGGACCCTGAGCCACAGAGATGTCCCTTCAAGTCCCCAGAGGAGAAGAAAGAAGGTATGGAGACAGGGTAAAGAGAGCCAGCAAGGGGCGGGAGGTTGCCCTAAGGCACTGATAGAAGGATGAAGAGGAAAAGAAAGGCAGCCATAGGCATCTATGAGCACGGGCTGCCTGGAACTGCCCAGAACCTGGGGCTCAGGCCCCCACCCCGGCACAGGCCTCAGGGCACAGGGCCCCTGGTAAGAAGCCCAACCACCAGCTTGTTAGCCAAGACCTGCTCTTTAATCACCGCAGCCGCCTCTCTCTGCCTTGGCTGTGTCAGGCCACAATAATATATGAAGAACATTCATTTATTCACCAACTTCCCACTCAAGAAAAGATATATGACGTTGTAGGAATGGGTTTATCCTGACACCCAGCTTTCCGCAAAGTGAGGCTAATTTAAACATTTAAGTCAACAGCTCACCCCTCCCATTGTCTCCCAATTTTTTTTTTTTTTTAATGGTGGGAGGTGAAGGATGGGAGGGAAGTTGAAAATGCACAAGCCTGCATGGCTTGAGGGTTAGAGGCAATGGAGGGAGAGGAAAGGGATTCTCGGCCGGCTTTCCCTCTGGCCTCTCCCCCCACCACTCATCCTGGCCCCATCTCGGAAATAAAATCAGTGCAACAAGTGGGTGTGGAGGAGAGAGCACTGACCCTGGGGTCCAGAGTCCTGCTCCATCTCTAACTCACTGCACCCTGAAAAGCCCCTCCCCGTCTCCGGCCTCCATTCCCTTGTCTGTAGAGCAGCGGGTTGAGCAAACTCGACCGCATCCAGCTCATCTCCAGTTTCTGGAGCCGGGTTCCTTTGTCCACTTCTGGGCATCTCCTCACCCCTGTGGTCCACCTGCACGCTCTTAGGAGACTAAGCAGGACTATAGGCCCTGCCACAGAGAGCCCTCAGGAAGGGCTGGGATGGCTGCCCTGCTAGGGAGAGTCAGCTGAACCTGGGGGAGCTCAGAGCAGGCTGGGCAGTGAGGGTGTGCTTCCCGGAGGAGGCAAGGCTTACATTCGGGCCAAGGGAGCAGCTCTTGAAGAGCACAGCCTCTGGGGCTGGATGCTTGGCCTCAAATCCCTGCTCTCCCATCTATTCTGTGGCCTTAGCAGATTGCTTACCCTCCCTATGTCTCAGTTTCCTCGTCTGAAACATGATAACGAGAGGGCCTGCCCCACAGGGTTCTTGAGAGCATCAGATGGGGCCACCGTCCATGAAAAGCCCCTGGTACCACGCTCCACACAGAGGAAGTACTCAAGCAACACCAGCATCACCATCATCAGGGGTGGGCCGAGGTGGGGGGGAATATCTGGGTGAGGTCCGTCTGCCCCAAGTCTCCCCACTTCAGCCCAGGCCTGTCTGAGGTGTCCCAGGGCGGGGTCTGCTCCTCTCAGCCCATCGGAAGCCCACCAGGCCTCCGACCAAGGCAGCAAGATTTCTCTTTGCTGCAGGCCGAGACCCAACCACCCCACCCTCCATGAGTAAGAATTAAAATCAGGGGCTTCTCTGAAGCCCTGGAAAGCACTTAATAGCAGGGCAGGGGAGCAAGTAGCAGGCACCCAGGGGGCAGGCACGTGACATGAGTAAATGAACGGCCCTCGTGTGTGTGCGTGTGTGTGCGTGTGTGTGTGTGTGTGTGTGCGCGCCTGTGTGTACGAGCACACACGTAGGCACACACTAACTTTCCCACAGCTCCCCCTCCCTTCACTGGCCTCTGACCTGAGGTTACAAGCCACCAGCTGCCCCCAGAATCCTTGGGCCTGAGAGTGGGCTAGTGTGGAGGTGAGGTACAGACTGCAAGGGCCCTGTCCAGATGGAAGACTGGAGATCAACTGGGAAGAAGGACAGGAAGCCTGCTAACCCCCTCAAGTGGGCCCGGGGCAGCAGGCCATGGCCAAGTTACTCTCAGAACCTCAGTTTCCTCACCTGAAAAAATGAAGCCAATTAACACCAACTTCACAAGGTGGCTGTAAAGATTAAGCGAGGTCATATACTGAAGCACCAAACCCAGGGCCTGGCACACAGTCGGTGCTCAGTGAGCATCCCCCACTGCCCCTCCTCTAATTTCGTGGGTGCTGAGAAAGCGGAAAGCAGTTTTCCCCTCACACCCCACCGGAACAGGAGACCCCATTAGACAGTGACAGATTGGAGCTGGCGACTGGGGAAAAAGGAGGCAGCTTATGTGGGGGGCGTCTGCATCTCTGCAAATCTCACTCTCATTGAGCGTCCCATGAAAACACGTTGATTGGTAGCACAGCCACTCTAATAAAAGAGTTCCTGTGTTATTTTTACAAGTCATGACTGAACAAACATGCCAGATCCTCTCCCCTGGCCACGCCCGAAGGGAGCCTGGCATCTGAGCCACATCTTGTAACTGGGATGCCACTGCTCACCTGATGCCAGCAGCGTCCATACCTCAAGAGGCCTGGAAGGTGGCCACGCCCCAGAAGGTGACAGCCAGAGGGCCCCAGAGAGACACGCCCCAGAAAGCGTCACCCAGGCAGGCCTGGGTGACAATTCTTAGGAGGCAGCTTTTTTTTTCCTCCTCGAAAGGAAGCTTGTCAGTGACTCACGCCTGTTTCCCCGCAGCAGCCCGCTTCTGTGTTGTCGCTCAAGCACACCTGATGGCTCCCTCCCCTGCAGGGGTGGAGGGCGCCCGGGGGTGGGGAAGGTGACATTTAACAGCCCAGGCTGGGTGTGGAAATGTTCAAGGAGGCAGAGTGAGCCCGACCACTGACGGTGTCCTGGGCCCCAGCCAGTGACCCCAGCCCCGCTGGGCCTCAGTGCCTATCTATAAAAGCAGAGGTTGGACCATACACAGCGCTTGCAAACTGGGCAACGGAATGCTTTATTGGGCCTGCTCAGTGGTTTTTAAAAGGTTCGAGTCAGTTGCCAACTTTTATGAATCACATAGAAATCTGCACTTCTGGTTTCTCTTGGAAAAATCTGATCTGGCCACAGAGGTCCCACATTTCCACGTGGCAGCAGTCAGCTGGGGCTGACAGTGGCCCTCCAGGTCCCCACAGTCCCCACCCAGCCTGCTTCGCTCATTTCCATTCCCTGCCTGGCCCCTGGAACCTTTGAGTCTGAGACCCCCCGGGCTTCCAGTTCTGAGGTTCCAAATCTCTAAATCAGTATGAGCTCACTGTGCTCTGCCTGGGGCTGGGGGAAATGAGGAAAAGGAGGAAAAGGAGGCTAACAGGACTCGCAGCTAGACCCAGATTGCGGATACAATCTAGGAACATATAAACCGTGGACTCTATTGTGAAAGGTTTTATTTTGTTGCTGCTATTAATAAGTATCCATGTTTAATTCACACCATTCTGTTAAACCAAACACTTGCTCCAGTGTATGGGGTGGGACAGTGCTGGGACCAGCCACCCAACTGTGAGGGACCAGGCCATGAGAGCCCAGTCTAGACATAGGACCCCACACACGATCAAAGGCTGTCCTAGTAATTTGCTGATAGCACAGAAGCTCAGATGAACATTCTCTGTTTTCAAATTTGGGGACATACTAACCACTTTAAAGGGTTGAGTTGTAATTGTGCAAATACACAGAATGAAATAAAAGCTTTTTTCCACTATGATTGTGCTCTTTCCAGTTAAGATGCCCAGTCTCTAAAAATACCATTAATCTGGTCCAGGTCAGGTACAGGACATCCCAGGTAAATAACCTCCCACTGTAATTAAGGGCTGGAAGGAGAGATTCTGACAGAGGAGTTCTCAGGAGGGAGGGCATCAAGGGTTGAGGGAGCCCAGGCAGTTTCTTGGCCTCAGGGCATGAAACCAAGTCCCCTTATGGCTGCCTGTAGCTCCTATGCCCAAGAATTCCCCCAGGGGAGTGATGTCAGAGGAGATGACCCAAAGGAGCTCACTGAGGCCCTGCCACATGCCCAGCCCACAGAGCTTCCATCCCGGCTCATGGCCTCTCTGAGCCTCAGTTTTCCCATCTATAAAGTGGACATGAATGATGGAGTGAGGCTTGGCTTGCAACTGTGTTCAGGGAGCAGGCTTCTGCTTCCATTTCCCATGTTCCCCAAGAAAAGGCCCACAAGCCACCTGAGACCCAGTTCTAGGCTGTGCTATGCTACTAACTGCTGGCTGTGTGACCCCCAGGCTAGACCCTGAACATCTCTGGCCTCGTGTCCCCCATCTGTAAAATGGGGCTTTACACCCTCTTGGGTCTTCTGAGCCCTAAAACTTGATGAGCCAGCCCTGAAATCACCTGGGCAGTCTTTGTTGAAGCCAGAACAGTCTAAGGCCTCCTGGTACCTGGGGGTGGAAGAGGACAAGGAACAGGCTTGGGAGGTGCTGAGTGAAGGCAGAGCAGGTCGAGGGGTGGGTAAAAAGCAGTGACACGAGGACAGTGAATGCAAGCCAGTCTTTTAGGACCCTGGCTGTGGTGGTCAGGCCTGGATGGAACGTGGGGCAATGGCACACACCAAGCGCATCTTATGCTCAAAGACCCAAGTGCAAGGGCAAGATATAGTCTCAGAGCTCCAGAGGAGCAGGACTTGGGCAAGCCTCCTCCGGTAAGCCTGCACTGATCACCTTCCTCTCAGGACCCCACTCCCCACAGGCCCACATCGATTCCTGATCAGGCCCTCAGTGTACAGATGGAGTGAGGTACCCTGCCCAAGGCTCTCTGCACGGAGCCTCCCAACCATCCCGTGTTTCACAGCCAGGAGATCTGGATTGGAGCCTGGGAAAGCAAGACCACAGTGGGAGAGCCCTTTGGGGAAGCTACACAATGGACAAGGCTTCAACCACCAGGTCTTTGCCCTTCACCCAAACTCAGGCCTCTTATCTACCTGGTCAACACCTTTCCACTTCTAGCACTCAGTCCGTGGGCCCCGTCCTCCACGAAGCCTTCCCTGACCCCCCACCCAAGGGATACACCACTTCCTCCACTGGACCACCCACCCCGCGAAGCAGTCCCTCACATCTCTACCTCTGTCCCAGGGGCCTTCACTGTAACATCTACTCACAAGGCTGCCTCCCCACGGGGCTGGGAGCTCCCTGAGGGAGGGACCAGGTCTGACTGTTCTCTGTCACCCCGGTACCAGCTTCAGGACCCTGCTTGGCACATAGTAGGTGCTTAATAGATGTCTAAGGAACTACTGGAGGACCAAAGGTGAGAAGGCAAGAGAGACCTGGCCCAGAAAGGGAGATGCCCACCCACCCCCGCCTCCCAGGCAGGCAGGCATGCCCCTCCCCACCCCGCCCTCACCCAGTTGGCAAAAGCTGCAGAATTAAGCACAAGTTATAATTAAGACGGGATGTTTGAAGAGAAACATAATCTCCGTTTCCGTGGGATCCGCGGGCACAACAGTAATTAACATCTCATTAACATTTGCCTAATTAAGCAGTTTATGAAAGTGTATGGATTTGCATACTGCCATGCCAGGCTCAAGGCGGCAAAATTAACCCCTCAGGCCCCGGGTCGGGCTGGGAGGCTGGGAGGGCTGGGTGAGGCCTGGGGAGGAGATGGGGTGGAGTGACACCAGTCAGCAGAGGCTGGGGGAGGGGATGGTCCTCACCTGCCCACCTAGCACCACCTCCAGCCCTGCCTTACCAGCCTCTCCGCCAGCCTGAGGGCAGCCAGTTCACTCCTCCCCTCTCCCCACTCTCTGGGCCAACAGCAGAGTTTCTCAAAAAAGACATTTTTTGACAAGGAAATGAAGGTCATTGGTCCCACCCCCTTCACTACCCACAAGCTTTTCCCGACCTCCCCACCAACCCCTGAGGGTCTGCCTGGAAGCCCACGGCTCACCCCAGCTCCTGGGTGCC
This sequence comes from Grampus griseus, assembly GCF_964374135.1. Lineage (NCBI taxonomy): Eukaryota > Metazoa > Chordata > Mammalia > Artiodactyla > Delphinidae > Grampus > Grampus griseus. Next base: position 117,663,087 of record NC_139018.1, on the reverse strand, counting down.
CACCCTTCCCTGTGGCTCTCTGCAGGGAACAGACCTTCTACCTAAGAAAACCTTTTTAGCTTCAGGTGCTTTTACCTGCATTATCTCATCTCACTCAGCAGCTCCTCCCACCACCTCCCCGAGGGCTGTGTGAGTGTCACCCCATTTTATCCCAAAGGAGAGAGGCTCAAGGCTGTCCAAGATCACAGAGCTGGCGGTGGCAGACCCCTGGGCTCTGTGACCCCCAAACCCCTCCCATTTCCCCAGGGGCTCAATTCTGGGGGCACAAAGACTCCCAGCCAACAGTAACAACACACACAGCACACTTGTAGCCCCACCTTGGGAAAAGGCAGTCTGCTCCTTCTCGGCTCCCCTGGACTCCTATTAACCACCCTCCTGGGGGCCTCCTCAACGCCCAGCCCAGCCACCACAGGTGGATCTGAGTCGAACCAGAGTCACCCGTGATGGGCCATGGCGGGAGGCCTCGGTTCTCCAAAGGAGACAAAGAAAGGGGCCTTTTAGGACGGTGTCAAGGATCAAGAAAAGCATTTCTCTCTAGAGCACTTTGAAGCCTTGAGCACTGCGTGAATTTTGGTGTTCATTAATTATCCTCTTACTCCTTGATCTCCGCTCCCACCGCAGTGATGCCCACCGTTCGTGCTCCTGGGACATCTGTCAACTCTCTCCTTCCGAGGGCAGGTGCGGACAACTTTTCTCAGTGAAAATTTAGCAAGATATATCACGAGCCTTAAAAAAATTCTCATTCCCAACAGGCTATAAAAAGCATAAGCCATAAAGGTGAGAAATCTGACTTTGTTACAATTTAAAGCATCTGTGCTATCAAAGACACCACAGAGGGAAAAGACAAGCCAGAGACAGACCCGAGGAGTACACCTGCAGTACGTATAGCCAACAAAAAACTTGTTTCCAGGCTGTATAAAGAACTCTGCAAATCAATAAGAAAAAGACAAATCGCCCACTTTTTGTAAAAGGGAAAAAATAGGAACAGTCAATTGGTGGATGAGGAGACCCAAAGGGCCAAACGCATGACAAGACGTGCCTCAGGGCAGCAGAGTTCCCAGCAATGCCAAGTAAAACGAGATACAACTCTGTACCCATTAAGTGGGTAGGCATCTAAAAAGTCACAGTGCCAAGTGTTGTTGGGGACTATGGGGCAACAGGACAACTCCTGCATTGCTGGTGGAAGCAGAAGCTGTCGCGAGCATTTGGGGAAACAATCTGGCCTTATCTCATAAAGCTGAAGTTGCATACAGCCTACCACCAAGCAATTCCCCTTCAAGAGAGACTCACACACACACACCAGGAGGATGCACAGTGCTCACAGCCGCCTTGTTTGTGAGAGTGAAAAAGGGCAGCGCTCTGAATGTCCGCCGGCAGGACAATGGATCAGGGGCAGGATGTACAGATTAACTGTGGCAGGTTGAACACGTGCATCTACCTTCACTCCTTTCCAAAACCCCATTACAACAAGAAAGGATCTTTTTTTGTACATAAATCCACCAGGACAAAGAACGGAAGAAGAGGAAAAGAGCAACATAATTTTGGAAGTTGGAAAGCAGATAGGTGAGCGGTAATTGATTCGGCAGAGCTGAGAAAGCAAGTGCCGGTCCTAGTACCTGGCAGAACCCACCAAAGGCTCGGCAACTGGAGGCACCAGGTAACCCTGCACAGAAGGACTGGTCAGAAGGCAAGAAGCAGGTAGACCCCAAGGAGCTCCCAGCTCTGCCCAGAGAAGACTGGGAGACACCAGGCCGAGTGGGGTGTGGGGCACCATACTGAACACGGAAGGAGTCGGAGAAAGTTTATGCGCTGGATTTCAGGTCTCGGCTCCAGCCTTCCACCCCCACTCAGCTCCAGGAGGCCCTGCCATCAGGGCTCCCAGTGAACCAGCCACAGCGAAGCCACAGTTGATGAGTCTGCCCCCAAACAGGGGACACCAATCAGCCTTTAGTGCCCCAATGCTAAATAAGAGCTACCAAACAAGCATTACCAGACATTTGAATGTCAGCTCCACCAGCTCGAGGACTTTTGACCATTTTGTTCAGGGCTACAGAATGGGGCTGGTGCAGAGTAGGTACTCCATAAATTTCTGCCAAGTGAATTAACTGAGGAAACCTCTAATAGGCAAGACAGAGTCCCAAACAAGTAAGCAAACAGAAAAAAAAAAAAAAGCCGACCTGAAGGAAACAGGCAATGCAGATAAAAGGAAACTTTAAAAAAAATAGAGAGAGAGTGCTATTATTATCCTCAGAAATAAAATACAGTATCCATGAAATAAGAGTTGGATGCAACATATTTTAAAGAGAACATTCAGCAAATAAAAAGGAATCTTTGAAATTTAAAATTTACAAAGCAGAAATCAAAAACTCTATTAGAAGGGTAGAATGATAACACAGAAGAGATCTCCTAGGAACAGGGACAGAAAGGTAAAGAGATGTGACAAAGGAGGGAAAAGATAAGGAAGTTAGGGGTCCCTCCGAGAAGCACAACACGTGGCTAATTGGAGTTATAGAAAGGGAGAACAGAGAAAATAGAGGTCAGGAAATCACGAAGGAGGAAATCAAAAACTTTTCTGGAGCCGAAGAACATGAACTTCTAGCTTGAAAGGGCAGACCCTCACCAAGGCCCAGCACAGTGAGTTCTCAGAACATGGAGGGAAAGAGAAGGTCCTACAGGCTTCCAGAAAGAAAATCCCAGGTAGGATGCCCAGAATCTATGCCAGAGCAGCCATGGACCCCTCAACACCAGCACCATAAGCAACGTTAAAGCAACAACTTTAAAGGGAGGGCCCCCTCTAAATTCTGGGAAAACAGATCTCCATCTGGAATTCTATACCCAGTCAGACTATCAATAAAGATTCGGGCAGAAGGAAGAATTTTCAGACGTGCAAGGTCTCAAAACATGTACCTCCCACGCACCTTTTCTGGAAGCTATTGGAGGATGTGTTCCACCAAAATGAGAGTGTCAACTAAGAAGGGAAGCAAGACATCCAACCCAAGAGAGGTGAAGGGAACCCAAGTAACGGAGGGGGCCCATCCCAGTGTGCCCGCAGCACAACGGGCATCTAAATAAACTGAATTGGAGCAGGCCAGAAGGCTCAGGGAGAAATTTCATCCAGAAGATGAAATTGATAGAGTACTTTACGTGTTTACTTATGTTGAGAGGAGATTACCCAACTGGGGGAGAATTGGGAATCGAATAAGTGATAAGTATTTAAAAAAAAAAAAAAAAAAGGCCCTAATCCCTCCCACCCCTCCAGCCCTGCAAGAAGATAATGATAAGCTCCAGGGAAAACAGCTCTCAAGAAAGGAAAAGTAGGGCTTCCCTGGTGGCGCAGTGGTTGAGGGGACGCAGGTTCGTGCCCCGGTCCAGGAAGATCCCACATGCCGCGGAGCGGCTGGGCCCATGAGCCATGGCTGCTGAGCCTGTGCGTCCGGAGCCGGTGCTCTGCCGCGGGAGGGGCCACAACAGTGAGAGGCCCGCGTACCGCAAAAAAAAAAAAAAAAAGAAAAGCAAGGAAAAGTAATCAGAGTATTCTATGTGGCTCAGCTGGGAAGCTCGGCCGACCAAGAATGTGGTGCCTGGAGTGGAAGCAGGGGGATGGTGATCAAATGGAACTAAATCCTCAGCTTCTTTTTTTTTTTTTTAATATTTATTTATTTATTTTTGGCTGTGTCGGGTCTTAGTTGCGGCACGTGGGATCTTTTGTTGCAGCGTGAAGACTTCTCTCTAGCTGTGGCGTGCGGACTTAGTTGCCCACGGCATGTGGGATCTTAGTTCTCCGGCCAGGGATCAAACCCGTGTCCCCTGCATTGGAAGGCCGATTCTCAACCATTAGACCACCAGGGAAGTCCCTAAATCCTCAGCTTCTATAGTAAAACTCACTAGGTAATGCCTGAAACGAAACCAAGGAACAGCCATACAAGCCAGTTCTTTAGAAGAAGGGAAGTAAACACACAAACGAGCCACAAAAAAGTTGACCGAGTTTGCTCCAGAGGAGTGGCAAATGGCCCAGGGAAGGGCAGAGGACTGTAGGGTTTATGACAAAGTAACACACGCGGCCTCACCCACTGCCAGTGGGGCCACCTCTGGCCCTAAACACCACAACCCCTGCCCTAACCTGTGACTGTTCATCGTCCCACCAGCACCCCAGCCTCCTGGCCAGCTCCTGCCTCCACCCCTGCTGGGTTTCAACACCTGGGCCCCTCGCCCTCCCTCAAAGGGGCAGAAGCAGGTCCCCTGGGGCAGACAGGGAGGCCCTCAGCTTCCTCTTCCTCTGCCTCTTCTCCCTGGTTGGGGGCTTCCTGAGGGTGGGAGTCTGTCCAAGCCCGCAGTCTACTGAGTTTTTCTTTCCACTTTTCATTCAACAAATAGTTACTGAGCACCTCCTCTGTCCCAGGCACTGGAGACAGGGCTGTGAACAAGGCAGCAGCACATTAAGCAAATAAAGCAATAAATACAAATTGTGGGGAGAGCTATGAAGGAGCAGAACCAGGTCTGTGGAAGGAGAACTCTGATTTCTTCATGGGGACACTGAGGGGCAGACTGGGATGGTGACAGGGACACAAGTCTCCTGTCTAGAAGGAGGAGAGGAATAAGGTGGTGGGGAAGGAGAAGCATAAGAGTCTCTACCCCCACCCCCCTCACCCGCTCCCCTTTGTTCCCCACCCATCACCCAGAGCTCTACCCCCATCCCCCCTCACCCGCCCCCCTTTGCTCCCCACCCATCACCCAGAGCTCTACCCCCATCCCCCCTCACCCGCCCCCCTTTGCTCCCCACCCATCACCCAGAGCTCTACCCCCATCCCCCCCTCACCCGCCCCCCCTTTGCTCCCCACCCATCACCCAGAGCTCTACCCCCATCCCCCCTCACCCGCCCCCCTTTGCTCCCCACCCATCACCCAGAGCTCTACCCCCATCCCCCCTCACCCACCCCCCTTTGCTCCCCACCCATCACCCAGCCAAGACCAGGGCCAGGCTTGTCAGAGGACAGCAGGAGAGAGCAATTCACGGCCCAGGCTTTTAATGGCAATTGATGCCCACCTTGCCAGGGTGTTCTACACTCTCAATTCATTCCTCTCTCAGGTCAGATGAGGCACCTCAGCCCAGTGGGGAGGGCAGGGCAGCAGGGTGTGGGCGCAGGGTCCCTCTGCCAGAGAGTTCTCTCTGCCTGCTGCAGCCCTGTCACCGCAGGTCTTCCTGCCCTGTCCTTCCTCCATGAGCCCTGCTTTCATTCAGGTCCCCCTCGCTCAAGATCCTTCCATGGCTCCCACTGCTCTCGGGCAGTTTATAGGCTCTGGCGTGCAGTCCCGGCTGCAGCCTGCCCCAGGCCAGGCTCATGGCCACAGAGCTGAACTAGGGGCTGATGACCGCTTAGCACCATCCTGGCAGAAACAGAGGAGGCTTCCCATCGCAGGGCGAGGCTCAGAGCAGGAAGCCCCCACCAGCTGCCACAAAGTCAGCAAAGGCCTCCAGAGGGGCCACGCTGAAGCCGGCCTTGGGATGAGCGGAAGTCTGCCAAGAGCTCCAGGAGAGGGCCAAAACCCCACTTGGCCCATTCCTACCTCCAGGGCTTTGCTCTTGCTGGGCCACTTGCCCAAGGGCCCTCCCTTCTCCCCCCTGGTTAGCCCACTTCAAGTCCTCCTGAGGCTGCTCCTTCAAGCAGCTTTCCATGACCTCTCAGTCTCCCCCGTGACTTGGGCCTCTCTCCTTCCTCCCCTAGCACAGAGCAGGTGCTTTGGGAGGTCTGTCGGCCGACAGAGTGGCCAGGGTCAGCAAGGGGTCAAGGAGGGTACCTTCCCATGGGAGGAATCGCCCTCCTTCCCTGCCATACTCCAGCTTGGGCTGGGCGATGTCAAAGCCGAACACAGCCATGGACGGAGACAGGGGAACTGACATGGAGAGAGAACGAGGGAAGGAAGCCAACCCCTCAGCCCCTCGCCCACTGCTGTGGACAGCGACCACAGCTGACGGTGCCGGACCGCTGTCATCCACTTGCCTATGCTCCCTCCCTCACCTCACACCATGAGCAGAGACGGTCCCTGGGAAGAGACGTCAGGGCGGACCTGAAATAGCCACCATCACCCAGCACCTCCTAGGTACCAGGCACCTCACGTAAGACCTGCCTTTCGTTACATGCTCCCTCAACGCTAAATGTGCAACATACGTGAGCTTGTTTAATTCTGAGACCCTGCTGTGCCCCATTTTCCAGTTGGAGAAATTGAGTTCCAGAGAGGTTTAGTGACTTGCCCACAGTCACACTGCGGTTAGTGGTGGGGCTGGGATCTGGGGTCAAATATGCCAACCGGGGGAGCTTAATTCTTCCCAGGGACCTCCTGAGATGGGGGTCCCTGGGATGCAGGGACATACAATTTGGGGCCTGCATCCCAGGAAGCAAATTAGCCTTCGTGCTCTCAGCTGGAGTGGCGGTGCCCAGCGGGGCAGATCATTGCTGCCATAGATGGGGAAACTGAGGCTCTGGGAGGTCACAGCTAGGAAAGGTAGATTCAGATCCAAGCCTGACTCCAGACCCAGGGGCTCTTCCCCAGGAACGATTCATCCTCCTCAACTGGGCAGGAGTCAGTAGGCCCTTTCTGAGTCCCTGGACTGGCCAGGGCTGGGCTTAGCCATTCCGGGCCAGGGACACGGGAGGCTGAAGCTCCCAGCCTGGCCTGGCAGGCTGCCGCCCAGGGCCAGAGAGAGCCCAGACACCTGCCCGCTTCCACCCCCTGCCTTGGCCAGTCAAGTGGGTGGGCTGTGAAGAAAGGGGCCGGTCCCACCTTCAGGCTCCCAAGTGAGGGCTGCGACCCTTCCCTGGGCTCAAGTCACCCAGAAAGCTGAACCCCACACCGCACCCAACACAACATCTCCTCACCCGCAGGCACCTGGTGAGTGAGACAAAGTCAGAGGATGAAGCCAGATAGAGGTGGGATGAGAGCATCACAGCCCTGGGGGAGGAGCAACCCCGCTTCTCGAGTTGGGCCAGGGGCTCCAAAAATCCAACCTCTTGACAGTCGAGGACCCTGGACCTCAAAAGGTCTGTGATTCCAAGATTTCATGCTTCTCAGAATTTTACATCTGCCATCACTTTTGAGCACTGACTAATGTACAACATCGTATGGCATTTGCCCCCTCCACCATCCCACCAGGAGGTGGGTTTCAACTCACTTTTCTCGCGGGGAGCAGGGACCTGCCCAAGGTCGCCAGTGAGGAGAGGCAGGCTGGGTCAGACTCTGGTGCACTAACTGGGGCCGCTATGCACTCAGCCCACGGCCCATGAGTCCTCACAAATCCCACTGTCCCAGATGGGGCAGGAGGGGAGGGCAGAGGGTCTGCAATAGATTCCTCTGACCTAGAAAACCAAGGGTCTGAGAGCCAGGATTTCTCAGCCCCGGGATTCTCCACTGAGAGTTCTCAGAGGGTAGAAAGGAAGCGCCCACACTGCCCTGCCCTCCGAGACCTTCTCCAAGTTCTAAAGACAAGAGCTCACAGTGTTGATGGAGTGCCCTGTGCATGGTGGGGCTGGGCCTCAGGGCCCCGGAAGCCGGGCCAGGAGCCTGGGGCGGCACCCGAGAGGTAGAGGGGGCCAGCAGGGACCTCGGAAGCCACTGCCACCCCTCTGCCTGCAGGATGCTGTCGGGCCCATTCCACAGATGCAATAACTCGGGAGGGAAGATACTGGGCTCAGCTCCACATCCTGCTCCCATCCCAGCTCTGGCCCTGAAAATCTGTGGGGGGTTAGGCAGGCTGCCTGCCCTCTCTGGCCTTGAGTTTGTCTCTGCTCAGTAAATTGGGTCATCCCTCTCCAGCCAGGCTCCGGGGTCTGGTGCTAGCCCCGCACTCTGATTCAGAGGCCACTGGGAAGATGGGATGCCCATCTCCACCGTGGGCCCTGCCTCTAGACCTACAAAGAACACCATTCAGGCGGCATCCTCCGTGTGGAAAGAAGAACCCTGCAGCCCTTCTTCTAGACCAGTGTGATCACAGGTGCTCTGGGGCCAGGGCTGGCCGGTAGCCTGGAGACTCTGCTAGCTTCTCCAACCTGTGCTGCCTGTCCCTGGGAGTGACCTGGGCAGACGGTCCCACTCTGGCTGGACCCCCGCACACCCCTGGTCAGGCAGCGAGATGAAGTAGAAAGAATGTGGAGTTTGGGGTCCCACAGCCCAGGTTCAAAGGCCGCCCACCAACCCCTCCAATTCCAGAGCAGTTTGGGGCAAGTCTTTTAACTTCTCTCGACCTCCTCTCAATTTCCTCATCCACAGATGGAGCCCACAAGCACGCCCCTAAAAGGAGGGGATGCGTGTGAGCGGGCGAACTGGTGAGACAGAAGCGGGAGACTCTGCCCATGCCTCCCTGAGCAGTCAGCCTGCCCCCAGGTCCTGCCAACCTGACACCTCGGTTCCACTTTCAATGCCCAAAAGCCACTGACAAAGGGGGGAATCTGTAGTTTAAAATAAAGTGGAATTTGCCTGTCGTTAAAATGAAGTTTGTCACCTCTATCATAAATTGTCCCTCTCAGCTGCAGGAAAAGGTCCATTAACACATTTCTTTTCCTTCTCCAAATGATGTGAGAGTGGGTAGGTTTGAAAATCCCTGTGGACAGTAAAAAAAGCCAGAAAAGCCCTCCCCCCTACCACCTCCAGCTGCCCCCCAGAAGCCAAAAAAGTCATTGTAATTATCTGGCTGGGAGCATCCTCGGGAGAGCGCCTTAGCAAGGTTGTTAAGGCACTAATTAGCAGGAACCAGCTTCAGCTATGGGGATTGGGGGCCAGGGGAGCGGCCTTCAGCCTCTCCCTCTCCTCCTGCCATCCCCCAGCCTTCCACCCACTCAGCTTCACCTGGTTCATGGGCACTTGCTCTCAGAGCCCAGGTCCCTGCAATAGCCCTCTCCCTTTGAGGCCTCAGTCTCCACATCTGAGCTATGGAGACTGACCCCTGTGACTGCTGAGGACTCACAGAGCCCTGGATACCCTGTTCCTGGGAGGCTTTGACACAGACAGAACGATAGAGCATGGAGGGAGCAGGCCAGTGGGGGGAAGGGGTTGCCTGGAGCTCTGAGCACTTTCAATTCCGATGTTAGAACAATGATGACCTATATTTAATGAGCACCTACTATGTGCAGGGCTTGACGGAATGGACTCTTAATCTGGGCACAAGAGCCCCACGAGCTCGTCCCTCCCAATGTCCTTTACAGATGAGGAGGCCAGTCACAACAAAGTTGAGTGACAGCTAGTAAGTGAGATCTGAACAGAGGCAGCTAGTATCCCAACAGAGGCCGGGAAACTGAGCCTGGTCCCCACCCACCCACCACCCTTGACTCCACAGAGAAAGGACATGTGATTTTCTAGCACCTTCCAGCACAAATGACCCTATGAGAGGGAACTACTACTGTACCGTGATATACAGAGATAAAGGCACTCCCCGGGGTCACACAGACCAGGAGAGTGAGGATTTTAAGAATAGTGTCCCTGCTCCCACTTCACAGCCCCGGAAACTCACTTGGGGCCGGGCAGCCCCCCAGAGGCCCTGCCCGGAGCAGAGCTCTCCTCCAGTGCCCTCACCTGGGAACCTGCATGAGGCGCAGCTGCGCCTCCATGGTCTCAGAGACCCCATCTGTCATGCCTACTCAGCTGACTCCAGGCCCCACCCAACGCTCCCTTAAATCCTGAGAGCACCCCTCGGCTCCTGCCAGCCCTCACAAACAACATCCCTCTCATTCCCACACCTCCGTGGCTCCAAGGGGGTCACTGGGCCATGAGCTCTGGGCAGGCTCCCAACCTCTCCTGAGATCCAACCACCAGAGCAGCTCTGATCCCCGCCCCGCCAGATCTTCTGGGGGCTGCAGGCCAGCCCATGCCCTTTCTGGGGAGGATGGGTAAAGGGAGCCGGAGTCTGTGGAGGGGCAGTCTAGGGGGTGGTGAGATTGTGCAGGGAGGGTGCCTCAATTTCCCAGAAGGTTTTCTTGGCTCCTTAAGTGAGCAGGGAAGTGTGGGCCTTCACTCACACGAAACGATGGCCACGCCCGACAGGTCTGTCTCCCCTGCCTGATGCCCACTCTGTCCCCAGCCAAGCCCTCCAGCCCCTTGCCCACTTCACCCAGGGCCCGCTGCCCCTCAAGCACACCTTCCAGCTTAGATTCCGCCTCAGAATCAAGGGGCAGCCGCTACCCGATTCCACTCACACCCCCATGGACACCAGAGTTTGTGGGGCATCCTGCAGGAGCCCCGTTCCAACCACCATTGCCCAATGCGCACACACACACACACACACACACACACACACACACACACACACACACGCTCATACACACGGTCCCGGGTGCCTGCCCCCGGCAGAGCGTGAGCGCCCACCACCCACGCAATCCATGTGCCACCCAGTTCAAGCCTCTGGTATCAGTAATGAGAGCAGCAGGCCAACAGGTCACGGGGCTGATTGCCACTCAGCAGCGGCAGATGAAAGGAAGCTTCCTGACCCTGGGCTGAGCCCTGACTCTGTTCACAGGGATCAACGATGGGGATATGGGTACTCCTGGGATTCTAGCCTCCCCCTTTACCTGGGTTCAACTGTCTGCAGAGGAAAGTGGCCGAAAGGGGCTGGAGTCAGTGCCCGGCATCAGGCCCTAAGGTTCTTCCTCAGCAGCTCCCAGCCCACAGCCTCAGTGCTCCTTGCTCCTGCCCAGAGAGGCCAAGGGCTCTATCTGAAGTCACACAGCAAGTCAGACACAAGCTGGCACTAGAACTCGGGTCTCCCATCTCCTGGACCTGGGACTCAGATGCAATGCACATTGTAATAGGGGCAGAGCCACAGACACAATTCTCATGTCATGGGCCATCTTATCTCCTAGAACTCAGGATGACAGTGCCTGCCTCGGGCCTAGAAGGATAGGCCCCAAACTCTCCCCTTTCTCTATCAGGAATTCCTTCTCTGGTCTCCTTGGCCATGGTCATTGAGCCCCTGCTTGCATACTTCTGATGAGAGCAAGCTCACTACCACCCAAAGCAACCTGTCCATCTGTAGCTCTAATTGGGATGCCCCCGGCCAGACCTGGCTCTGCCATGGGGCAGTTGGTGGCCATTGCAGGTCGGGGTCTGGGGAGAGGGCTCTGGCCCCTCAGAGATTTCTGGACGACAAATGCAGCCCTCGAGCCTACCATTTTCCAGGTCCCAGTCCCTCCTTGCCTTCTACTTCCTGTTAGTGTCCCGGAGGGCCCAGGTGGAGGCCCAGGCTGGAGCACCAACTGGTCGGTGGCGGAAGACTAGTTCCTTGCTCTCTCTGAAATGAGACAATTTAGGTAAAGCCCTGGCCCCAGAGGCTCTGGCAGTGTGGGTCCATCACACTCAGCCCTGGACAGGGCCCTGCATACCAGGCACGACCAAGCCTCCCCAGTCATCTCCTCCTTCACACCAGACTCCCTGCTCCTTGTGATACAGCCTCCCACAGCCTGAGCCAAGGCTCTCCAGCACTCTGCCCTATGTCTGTGTCCCTCCAGGCCTAGAAAAACATTGTGTCTCCCTGCCAGCTTGGCCTGTCTCTGAGGTTGGCCCTGGGCCAGAGGATGGAGGGTCTCCCCCAAACCCTGGCCAGCCGCAGGCACCCCATTGTCGCCCTAGATGCCCAGTTCCAAGCCCCCATCCCTCCATCAGCATCCCTGCCATGCCCTCATTAGCACAGCCGGCTGTCCCGGAGCCCCAAGCTTGCTGAGTTACAGCCCATTCATCCCTTCCAACGTCCTTGCCACCGCCACCGTTGGCCCATATTATGGCATGCACGTCTGCCAGACTGTGGCCGCCACCACTGCCACCATTTCCAGGGAGACAGACTCCGTTTATGACATTATCAAAAAGTCCAGCCCCTCCCTCCCCCTCCCACCTCTTAGCCCCACCTCCCTTTATGGGGACGCAGATTTGGGCTGTAAATATCACCGCATGTCTTACCTGCAGATTCTGATGGGCCTGAATACATTGCTGCTGCGGAGGACACCACAACCAAAAGCACGCAGCCAGCGCGTGCTCATAGGTGCATTAAGGCCTCACTCTGGCTACCCTGGCCACCCTCCCTGCCACACCCAATGCCACCGGAGAGTCCCCAGCCCACCCCTCACCCATGCACCCCATTTCCCTCTAAGCCCTAAAGCAGAATCTGCTCACAGTAGAGGGGGGCTGGGGATGGGTCACCAACCCAGGGCTTTGCGGGAAGGAAGGTAGAGAGCTGGCCCTGACTGAGCCCCCAACTTGGGGGCCCCAACATAACAGACCCTTTACATATCAGCCACCAAGTCCTTCTCCCAGGAACCCCGCAAGCAGCTAGTGTGAAGAGGAGAAAACTGAGCATCTAAGTTCACACGGCTGGGGAAGCTGGGATTCGAACCCAGAACTGGGGACTGCAAAGCTCCTTCCGCCACGGTCCTGGCCCCCCAAGGCCCGAGGGTTAAAAGCTGACATGTTATAAGCATTTTACATGTTTACATGTAATCATTTAAGCCTCACAATGACCCCATGAGGCTAGCACTATAAATACACCCATTTTACAGACAGGACACTGAGGCAGAGCCAAGGCCACATGGCTTACAGGTGGAGGAGCCAGGATGCAAAGCCAGGCAGGCTGGCCCCAGAGCCCAGCTCTTAGGGGCTCTCCTCAGAGCAGCGTTCTAGCCTGGCCAGGTGAGGTGTTCCCACCACTCCGGGAAGACTCAGCCCCTTCCCTGCACCCACCCCACAGAGATGGGCCTTGTCACCGAGATAACACTAGAGGAGCGAAGCCCAGGCGCTGGGCCTGACACGTTGTAAGGGTTCACCTAGCCTTCCCCAGCCCCCAGTCTTAATCACAGGGGAATCATGAGGAGCAAATGTTCAAGATTTACTCATCCATCAAGGGCTGGGCAAGTGGTACATGGCAACATCATCATCATCATCATTATTATTATTATTATTGTCATTGCTATCATCACAGCAGAGGTTTGACCCCATCATTGTGGGCTTTCTGACCTCATGCCCCACAGGAGGGCACACACTCCCTCTCTCCATGACCCCGGGACACTGAGGGTGCTTCACTAACTCTCTAGGCCTGTTACAACTGTATTCATTTCCAAGGGCTGCTGTCAAAATTACCACGAACTTGGTGACCTAACAGAATTTTATTCTCTCACAGTTCCAAACTGGTTTCGCTGGGCCAAAATCAAGGTGTCAGGAGGGCTGATTCTCTCCAAAGGCTGTAGGGGAGAATCCATTCCTGGCCTCTTCCAGGTGGCCTCCAGCATTCCTTGGCTTGTGGCCACATCACTCCAATCTCTGCCTGTGCAGTCACATAGCCTTCCCCTCTTTGTAGTCAAACCCCCCTCTGCCTCCCCCTTATAAGGACATTAGTGATTGCATTTGGGGCCCACCCAGACAATCCAGAATAATCTCCCCATCTCAAAATCCTTAATTTAATCACATCTGCAAAGACTTTTTCCATATAAGGTAATTTTCACAGGTTTTAGGGATTAGGATATGGGCATCCGTGGGAGCCATTATTTAGCCTACCACAGTCACCAAATACCCAACTCAACACCCCTCCTGGACAACTAACAGGGGCATCAAGCGTCACATTATCACAGCTGAGTGCCTTACTTTACCCCAAGCCTGATCCTGCCAAAGTCCCCATTTCAAAAGTAGTTGAACCCCCATCTGCACAGCTGTCGAGGCCAAAAACCACGGGGTCAACTCTTAGTTCCTCCCTTTCTCTCACCCGGGATAGGTGATCCACTGTCAACAAGTCTCACTGATTTTCCCTTCAAAATTGATCCAGGATCTGACCATTTCTTGCCACCCGCACAGCCACCACCTGGTCCAGACACCATCCCTCTCTCCTGGATTACTGCAACAGCCTCCTCCCTGCGCACCTGCTTCCACAGTGACCTCAACAAGGCAGCCAGAGGGACCCTTAAAACCCAAGTCAAGGTGTCACTCTGTCAAAGCACTGCAGTGGCTCCCGACACACTCAGAGCAAAAACTTCACAATAGTCTGCAAGCTCTGGCCCCATTTGCTCTCAGACATCAAGTCCCACCCCTCTCTCTCTCCCTCCCCACTGTCCTGCCACTCAGTCCTCCTCCCTTTTCCTCACACAGGCCAGGCATGCTTCCAACCTGGGGGCCCTTGTTCCCTGGCCTTGAATGCTCTCCCCAGGTATCCACGCGGTTCCCTCACCTCCTTCAGGTCTTTACCTAAAGTCTTCTCAACGGAGCACTCCCGCCGCTGACGTTTCCTTTTTTCCTCCGCCTTGATTTATTTTTTTTCTCCTTGACATTATCACGATCTAACACAATACGTATTTTGCTTATGCATCTTGTTTAATGTCTGTCTCCTCTGCTAGAATGTAAGCTCCACGGAGACAGCCTCCTAGGTCCAAAAAGTGCCTAGAAAGTAGGTGCTCAGAGATAATCATGGAACCAGGCACTGAGGAGGTACTGGGACCCAGTGGTGAACCAGACACAGCCCCTGACAAGGACCATCCAGGGTATCAAACACAGAGACAGGGAAGCACAGAGTGCTGTGAGAGTTCAGAGGAGGGAGAGACTAACTCAGCCCAGAGAGTTGGGGAAGACTGTACTTCAGAGGGTTTTGCAGAATACATAGGAGTTCACCGGCCGGATGAGGAGACAGCTTTCTACCTGGCAGGAGGAACAGCTGGTACAAAAACAGGGAACAAAGTAGTAAGACCTGTTCTTGGTACAAGGGAGAAGGCAGGATGTGAGGCTAAAGGGGTCAAGCAAGGGCCAGGTTCGAAGGACCATGAAGAGTAGGCCAAGGGAGTTGAACTTTTCCCTGTGAGCAATGGTGGGGACTGAAGGGAAGGGTGTGGCAGGTGTGGATGTCTGGAGGCTCCCCTACCGTAGATGACCAGCAAGCAGCCTAGATGTGGGGAGAGGCTGGGGTACAGGGCCCACCTACCAGGTACCAGGGGAAGGAGTAGGAAATTCCCTCAAACTCTGGCCTCAGCCAGGAAGCAGCTCAAGCCACAGTGACATTATGGGGCCCCAGTGTGCCCAGGACTGTGCTGGGAGGAGACCTTGGGGAAAATTAAAGCCAACAGTTTACAACAAATTCTAGACTGTGCAGCTTCGATGCAGCCAGGGGACAGGAGAGCAGGGATGGCATTATGGATGGAATTGTATCCCTCAAAGCTCACATGTTGAAGCCCTAACCCCCAGTATGACTGTATTTGGAGTAAAGAAATAACTAAGGTTAGAGGAGGTCATAGAGTGAAGCCTTAATCCAATAAGATTAGTGCCCTTCTAAGAAGAGACACCAGAAATACCTCTCTCACCCTCTCTCCCTCTCTCCATGCCCCACTCCTCACTCCCTCTGCCATGTGAGCACACATTGAGAAGGTAGCCATTGCAAGCCACAGAGATTACTCTCACCAGAATCTGACTGTGCTGGCATCCTGGTCTCGGACTTCCAGCGTCCAGAACTGTGAGAAAATTAATTTCTGTTGTTTAAGCCACCTAGCCTATGTTATAGCCACCCAGTATTTTGTTACAGCAGTCAAGCAGACTAAGACAAATGTCAAAGTCAAGGAGAGCTTCCTGGAGGAGACAAGGTTTGGGGCCATCCTAGGGCTTGAAGACAGCTCAGATCCTGGCTGGCTGGCCCTGTGGTCACACAGCAGACCCCAGCCAAGGCCCTCCTTCATCTGGCCTGCAAAGTCTCAGCAGCTTCTTTACGGTTTAATTCCTCTGCTGAGGAGCACAGAGGTAGTTGCAGGATTGATGGAACTTTGCATCTTCCATAAAGTATAGCCAGACCCCTCAAGACAGGGGTAGGAAGTTATGTTATGGTTCCTGAGCACCGGATACCCGCATCCCCCTTCTGCCACCATGAAAGGTAACTCAGCCTGGCCCGAGCCAACCAGTAGTCAACGTGAAAGGGCCTCCCCCCAACTCAGGATCCCACCCCTAAGGGGGTTGCCTGCACATGGAGACCTGGGCTGGACTCTGAATGACAGAAATGATCAGGATATGCAGAGAAAGAAAGGTCTATAAATAAATATACATTTTTATAAAACATGTTTAATTAAAGTGGATTAAAATTAATTTGCTTTAAGAAAATTAGAAGTGCCCTAGAGGATTTCAGAAGCAGGGCAGGAGATCCTGAATCTAGAGGCTCCTTAGAAGGGCCTGGGAGTGGGATAAGGGGGGCGCCCATTCCCTGCTCGTGGTGTCCTCAGAAGGAGGTGGCTCTCATTTACACAGCACTCTGTACACCTCAAGGTGTGATCCCGTGGGATGGCAGGCACGGTCAGCCTCACTTTGCCAGGGAAACTAAAGCCCAGAAAGGGCAGTGATTTGCCCAAGGTCACACAGCACAACTGTGGCAGGGCTCAGTGGGAAGCCGCTGGTCCTTTCTGCCAGCCCTGGGCATTTTGTTCACGCTCAGCACTCCAAAAGCCCCTCACCGCACATACAGGCCCCGCTCCCCGGCCTGAGCCGCTGCCCCCCAGGATCCTCCCATCTGCAGGGCGGGGACTCTTGCTCTGTGACAATCTGGCTCCTCTGAGGCCTGGCACAAGGAAGGTGGAGGGAAGCAGCCTGGGGGGTGGGGACAGGAGGCAGAAAGGGAAAGGACCTGAAATCAACAAGCGTTCCAGAATTTTAAGCAGTTTTTGGAGGAAAATGAGGAGCAGGTTCAGCTGTAGCAATTTGCTCCAGGGGAAAATTACGTTCGCATGCTCTATTATACAGAACAGAAGGAACATTTGGTGGGTTGAATACTTGTTAATTTATTTCTCTGTTTGTTAATGGGCCTGACGCATGCGCGTGCTCGCGTACACACACACCCCAGGCGTCAGCAGGAGATGATGCCCAGCTCCCAGAGTTTTCCTGCCACCTTCCTATGAAGTATCACTCCTGTTCTTGCTGTCTCCTCTCAGTGTCGACGCCGGGGGTCTAGAGGGAGGCAGTGTGCAGTTCAGGGACTGAAGTGAGATAAGAGCCCCTCAGTTTCCTCATCTGAAAACTGGACTTGGCAATGAGATGACCCAACGTGTTTGACCTTGGAACGAGTATAAAGAGATGCAAGAAGTCATTTTGAGAGTGTCTAGAGACACGCAGTAGGTCCCCACAGGGCCTGAGGGAATGATGCTCCACTGGACAGCTCCTCGGCACCTCAACCCAGCAAGTCCAAATGAGGATTGTCACGCTTCTGCCTGGCCCAGAATCCTATCTTGGAAGTGGGGCCACTCAGGCCAAGTTGACCTCCCCAGACCTGGACTCTCAGCCTTCCCCCCACACGGCCCATCTCCAGCATCTCCCCTTCCATCCATTTCTCACCATCCCGAATCCACCTTCCTCCCCGCTGTGACCCCACAGCTCCCCTCCAGATCCTGCACCCACCTGCCCACCAGGCTCCCTGCTTTCCCTGCCACTGGCTCTAATCCATTCTCTCCCCACGGTGGCCAGAACGGAATTTGAAAAGCACTGTCAGATCCTGTCACTCTCCTGCTTAGCTCTCTCCAGAGTTCCCCCCGCCCCCAGTGCTCCGAATAAAACCTGCTACTGGTAGGGCCTCCCCTCTCCCTCCTTCCCTATCCACCAGCGTGCTGTCTTCCTCCTGGTCTTCACACACCCCCAGCTCCTTCCCATTTCCAGGCCTTAGTCTTTCTCTTCAGGCACCTGGAATGCCATTTCTTCTCAGACTTGAGGTCACCTCTTCAGAAAGTCCTGCCTGGATCCCTCCCCCTCCAAAGCCACTCAGCCCACCCCAGCCACTCCCTGTTTCATGGCCCTGTTTACTTCCCTCCCAAAATCATCACAGTCTGACACTATTGAAATTATCTGAGGTTTGCCTCACTGCCATTCCCACAAGAATGGAAACCATCCGAGGGCAGGTGAAGCATGTGTAACTTTCCTCTATCCACAGAACCTAGAAATAGCACCTGGTACTTAGGAGGTATTTTATAAACACTTGAATGAATGAATGAATGAATGAAAAGACAGGTCAGCTCTAAGCCAGAGGGGTTAGTGAGAAGGGGGCCAGGGCCTCCTGTCCCCATTGTCTTCTGTCCCAGCCTCTGAAGGGTGTCAGCACCTCTTCAACTGAGAAAAGGGAATGGGTAGGGATGAGGTTTACGGAGCAGCACCTATGATCCGGGACCTTTTCTCTAAACAATTTCATGAAGCAGTTACAGACCTGAGACTCAGGCCTGAGTCCTGGTCCCGCCACTCTGTGCAACTTGTTTGACCTCTCTGAGCCTCAGTTTCCTCATCTGCATAATGGGGATAATAACAGGACCCATCTCCTAGGACTGTTCTGTGGGTGAATGAGATCTTGTTTTCAAAAATATGAGATGAGGGATTTCCCTGGTAGTGCAGTGGTTAAGAATCCGCCTGCCAATGCAGGGGACACGGGTTCAAGCCCTGGTCCGGGAAGATCCCACATGCCTTGGAGCAACTAAGCCCATGCACCACAACTACTGAGCCTGCGCTCTAGAGCCCGTGAGCGGGAACTACTGAAGCTCCCGTGCCACAACTACTGAAGCCCTCGTGCCTAGAGCCTGTGCTCCACAATGAGAGAAGCCACCGCAATGAGAAGCCCGGGCACCACAACGAAGAGTAGGCCCAGCTCGCCGCAACTAGAGAAAGCCCACGCGCAGCAACGAAGACCCAATGCAGCCAAAATTAATTAATTAATTAATTAAAATAAATAAATTTTTTAAAAAATATATGAGACGATGATGATGATAAAGAGATCCCATCTCTTACAGATGAGGAAGCAGGAAAGGTTATGCGTGCTGTCTGGGTCCCATAGTTGGAAAGTGGGGAGCTAGGACTAAATGCAGACTTGCCCCCAGAAATCAGGGCTCTTGCCCCTGTGCTGGTTACCCCACCCCCACTGGCTGGGAGCACAGGAGGCCTGTCTGTCATTTGTGCCTTGGTGGTTGTGTTCCTTTATGTTCCCCATGTGAACTGGCTTAGCCTCCCATTCCCCCAGGTTCAGCACAAAGACACTTCAGGAGGCTGGGAGTGCTGGCCAAGGAGAAAGACGTGGCTCCCACCCCAACCGCCATGCCTGAGGCTAGGGAGCTGGGGAAGAGGCAGTGGCCCAAGCCCTGGACAGGTAAACTGAGGCAGCCTGAGAGCAAGTCTGTGCAGAGACTTCCCAGGATAGTCTAAGGGGGAGGAATGGGCAGGCCTGAGAGTCAGGAAATCTGAGAAGAGTTGGCCCACGCAGCAGGGGAGGAGGAATACCACTTAGCAAACACAGTCCTGTCCCCCGGGCCAAGGGCACAGAGCAGGGGGAGGTGGCAGGACTCCAAAGGCCCTGGGGCGGGGTTCTAAGGACAGACTCGGGGCACACGCACTCCCACTCAGACTGGCTTCTGGGTTTGGAAGGTCATCACTGAAGGTCCAGAGGCCTAGAGGTAAGGCCGCCCTAGCAGAGACCCCGCTCAGGTCCAGCAAATGAGGGACGCCGCTGCGAAGAGCCAAGGTGCCTTCCGCTTGCAGCCACGCACGTTAAGAATTATTCCTCTCGCCAGCAAACAATTGGTTACAATATCCATCGCACACTTTTCCTAGCTGGGTGCCCTCCCATACATCCTGGATTAATCCCGGAAGTCACTCCATTCATTTAGGGCACACCTGAGTGTGCCTCCTCTTTTATTAGGGAAATTTTTCATTGTTTTCAAGCACTCATAGGTTTTAATCTGGGGCTGAGATTTTAAAGCCTGCTTCAGTGGCTAAGACACATGAGTAGGCTTGTGGCTGGAAAGATTACCTCTGTCCTCAGATCTGGAAGGGCCTGGCAGGGGCCACCAGACCCTCTAGAGGAGGGGAGCAGAGCACCTCCTCTCCGGGGAGCCAGGGACTGCAGACCTCAGTGCTGTGTGGCATTGGGGCACACCCTCGACCTCTCTGAGCCTCCCCAAGAGAGGCAAAGTCAAGGAAGACTGCATATTTGGGTGTCCCTCTACTGAGCCCACCCAGAGAAATCTGGGAGATCATCACCTCTAAAACCCATAGCCCTGGGCAGTAGTGTGGGGCCACTGAAAAAGCTAAAAGTTTGGAGTTCATCAACTATATTCCAAAAAATTTTTTTAAATAAAATAAAAGTTTGGAGTTCAGATCTGAAATGACCTGGGGCAGATGAGTCATCAGCCTCTCTGAGCCTAGCTTCCAACTCCTCAGGATGAGCTGAGTGCCACCCCGTCTCTGGGCTGCTGTGCAAGCCCAAGTTCAGAGCAAGTCTGACTCAGGGCCTGGCACACAGTGGGTGCTCAATAAGAATTACTCTCCTGGCCCTCCCAACCCACCACAGACCCCTCCCACTTCTCCATCTCTCAGTCTTGTGGCCCTCAAGAAGCCAGACCCCCTGGTTCCTTAATCCAGGCTTGAGGCTGCCCTCAGGCTGCGGCACCTCCAGCCAGAGCCTCTCCGCAGGCCCATCCCGTCAGTCTGGGTATCTGCCACCAGCCTCCTCCCAGGCCTTGCACAAAGCCTCCATACCTCCCACCCGAGGCCCTGGGGCCTGGGGAGTTCTGTATGTACACAGTGAACCCCTGCCCCCCGCCACAGGCCCCATCCCATGCCAGGCTCTGTGCTGGGATTCAGGCTGCATGTTTGCTGCCCCCTGCCCTAAATCAAGAGATAGCTGTCCCACTCCCAATTTCTAGTCCCCCACCACCACCAGGGGTCCAGGGCTGGGACTTCTCTGGGCTCTGACTGCAACCCCCTCCCACCCCCCACTCCCCACCCCCATTACCATCCCCTTCCTGGTCTGTGCTCACCCAACCAGGCCTGCCCTCTCTACATTTCTCCCTGCCCCACCTCCTTCCCCAAATCTTCCTGAACACTAAGGTCCAGCTTCCTCCAGGAAGCCCTCCCTGACTTCTCCAGCCCTCATCTCCTTCCCTTTCCTGCACTCCCAGCATTTCTCCTCAGTCCCGCTAAGTTCACATTGCTACCCAAAAGCAGGAACTATGTCACCTACTCATTTCGTGGCCACCAAGCCCAGTACCACTGGGCACTCAGGAAGGATGGGCTCATTAAATGATTCAGAGGGAAGGGTGTAGAAGACCCCACTGATGGAGCACACACCTCTGTGAATAGGTCTCATCATGCCCATTGAGCTGATGGAGAAACTGAAGCTAAGAGAAGTGAAGCACCTACCAAAGCAACAGGGCTGGCATGTGAACCAGCCCCACCAAATGGTGCTGTTAAGACACAGTCCAGGAAATTCCCTGGTGGTCCAGTGGTTAGGACTCTGCGCTTTCACTGCCAAGGGGGTGGGTTCCATCCCTGGTCAGGGAACTAAGATCCCACAAGCCGCATGGTGCGGCCAAGAAAATGACAGAGTCCACAAATCCACATTCCACTGACATGACCCACCAGCCCTGCAATTCACACACACTACCCCGTGCGACCCTCAGCACCTCGGCTCCACCGTTATCTGTGTCACCCAGGAGGAAACTGGGATCCAGAGAGGCAGGGTCACTTCTCAAGGCCACACAAACTGTTAAGTGGCAGCACTGGAACTTGAATCCAAAGTCTCTCCGCTCCCAACCTGGTCAGAGGGCCTGATCAAGACCCCCCTCATGGGGTCTGTAGACCAGCCTTCCCACCCTGGTGCCCTCCCCTCCCCAGGCTGCTGGATGGCCCTCCCTGTCCCCAGCCAGCACATCACCTGCTCCCAATTATCGGCCCAACCCCAGGACTCCAGGGAGCACTTGCACGGTTGATCGACCTTTTGGAGGGGCCTGGCTCTCACGGTTCTGGGTATTTACACAGACAGCCTTGCTGCGGTGGCTCCCGGAAAGTAGGACGTGTGGGGGGAGGGTAGGAAAGCAGGTGCAGACTGAAAACACTCCCGCCATCCTCCACACCACCTGGACAGCGGAGCCACCTGTGGCACGGTCTCCTCAAATGATCTTGACAGGTCCTAGGGGCGGACCCTGTGGGGACTGGGGTAAAGGCCTGGACCGCCCGCTGAGGGAAAGGCCTTGGCCAACGTCCCCTCCAACTCCTCTCTGCTCAGTGACCTGGAAGACCTCGGGGGACATGGGAAGAGAAGCCCCTTTTTAGCAAGCACCCCTCTCTGCGTCTAGGGGTCACTTTACATCACTGCTCCCTCATCTGTAAGTGGGGTTCAGGAAATAGAGGCCTCCACATTCTAGACATTCAGGGAAACTAGGCTGTCTTATCCCAGCAGGATCTGAGGATGCAGCTCTCCTGAGACACCCAGCAGACATTCAGCTCCAAGCAGGACAGATCTGGTCTCCCAGGAAACCAGCTGTGTAGCACTGAGTAGGGGTGCCAAGCTGAAAGGCAGGTGGACACACCCACCAAACAGCTACAAAACCACACCCAGGATGTTACCACGGAGCCCGAGGTCTCAGAAGCCAAGAGGTGCTGCCCCCTCTGCAAACTGTCTGCTCCTGAGCACAAGGTCAGGTCCTGTTCACCATTACAGACTGTCATCACCACACCCCAGCCTCCTCCCAACTCTCTCCTGGCCTGAGTGGAAGAGGACAGAGGGTTCACAGTAGAAGGCACCAGTGTGTGGCGTTCAGGCTAGAGCCAGAGGGGCATAAGGGCTGCAAGGGGTGGAGGTAAGGACAGTTTCCCCCTCTTTGCCCTCCCCATGCCAATCTCCATCTCCACCGCTGAGCAGAAAGGAGCTGCACCCCACCCCCATCACACACAACCATCATTCTCAAGGCTGGGGGCACCCGTCTTCAGTGTCCCCCACCTTCTCATCTGCAGCTCAGGCTCCACTCTGTCTCTCTCCAAGCCCAGCTCAAGCACCTTTTATTATTCAGAAGAGCCTCTTGATTGAAAAGGGCTCTAAGGCATCTCGCAAATAAGAATCCTTTAATTGGGAAGTTGTTAACTTCTCAAAGAAGAATTTTAATTTTGCTTCCCCACCATCTCCTCTCCCCAAAACCTATGAAAACTGTGGACTAAAAACAAAGACTAACAAAGCCAAACACCCCAGGCACCCTGTCCCGAACGGCACAGCGCCCAAGGCGGCAGAGGCAGAAGTGGCAGCTGCCCCCCAACTTGCACAGACCCCCCCCCGGACCCCCAGCTAAGACTGTGCGAAGGCCTTGACCTCTCCCTTTGGGCATGCCTGCCCCATACCCCCCTCACCATCCACACAAAGGGTGGCAGATGACTGAGGGGTTAATAGGGTGACAGGGCACCCAGACAGGGCAGGGACTGCGTCTGTCGGGTTCCCAGAGCCAGACGCTCGATGCACATCTCCCCATAACCTCCTCTGCTGTCCTCTATCACACTGTCCTGTAGCTGATGACTTTAAATTATATTTATTGAGCACTTACTATGTTCCAGACATCGCTCTAAGCCCTTATGTGCACCAACCGACTTAATCCATACAAGGTCAATGCTATTATTACTCCCAATCTACTGATGAAGAGACTGAGGCCCAGAGAGCTTAAGTAAATGGCCTAAATTTACACCATTAGTGAGAGGCAGAGCTGGGACTGGATTCCAGGCAGTCTGACCCCAGAGTGGGCATAACCTAAAGTGCCACCTTCACCCACCCACCCGCCTCCATGGCCTGTGCGCTCCTTGAAGACCAGGGCCATAACCGTCTCATCTCTGGGTTCCTGGGGACAGCACAGAGCCTAGCAAACAGCCCGCACTTAAGAAATGTCTGCAAAAGGAAAGCACTTTCCCAGTGGTTCTCTCCTTCGAGCCTCACCAGAGGCCTGTGACAAAAACAAGCAGGCAAGATGGTCCCTGGTTCACAGTCAAGGTAGACTGAGGCTCAGAAGTGAAAGCAACTGCCCCAGGTGACCCAGCTAGGGAGTGCAGAGGCCAGGGAATTCCTCCTCCAGTCCCGACTGTGCGTACCTGCCTTCCACCCTGACTGTACAGGGACTGGGTTGTTACCGTCACACACCAGGTACCATGTTCCTGGGCCCCAATTAAAACCCCGGCCTGAGGGCTTCCCTGGTGGCGCAGTGGTTGAGAGTCTGTCTGCCGATGCAGGGGACACAGGTTCGTGCCCAGGTCCGGGAAGATCCCACATGCCGCGGAGCGGCTAGGCCCATGAGCCATGGCCGCTGAGCCTGCGCGTCCGGAGCCTGTGCTCCGCGACAGGAGAGGCCACAACGGTGAGAGGCCAGCATACCGCAAAAAAAAAAAAAAAAAAAAAACCCGGCCTGAAACAAATACCAGGAAGCCCTGGGGTAGGAATCTCCTCTCTCCATCCCTGACAGTTCAGGGCAGCCTCAGCACTACCTTGTATACCTCAAGGCATGAGATGCTCACCACCACCAGGGCTTCCTGGTCCACTGTTCACTGCTCTGGAAATCCCAGGCTAGTTGCATGCTGTTACCAGTTGAGTTTTGCCCCTCAAATTTATATGTTGAATTTCTAAACCCCAGTACCTCAGAATGTGAGCTTATCTGGAAATGGGATCATTGCAGGTGTAATTAACTAATTAGGATGAGGTCATACTGGAGTAGGGTGGGTATGGCCAACCAGTATGGCTGGTGTCCTGATAAGAAGGGAAATTTGGACATACACATACCCAGGGAGAACGCCATGTGAAGGGACACAGGGGGAAGATGACCATCTATAAGCCAAGGAGAAAAGCCTGGAATAGATCCTCCCTCACAGCCCTCAGAAGGAACCAACCCTGCTGACACCTTGATTTCAGACTTCTAGTCTCTAGAACTATGAGAAATAAACCACCCAGTTTGTGGTTACAGAAGACCTAGGGAGGGTGAGCTGACAGCAGTTTCTCCAGGCTGGTAAATCTACACAGTTTGTCTGCAAGCCTGGGGTAACAGGCCCACCCATGGGCAAGGAGCCCCCATGGGCTGGATCTCTAAGCAGTAAGGCCCAGATTCCTCCTCTACATGATCTTGTCCAGGCTCTGAGGCTTTATTTTTTATCTTTTTTTTAAAAAAATAAATTTATTTATTTATTTGTGTCGTTATTTATTTATTTATTTTTGGCTGTGTTGGGTCTTCACTGCGGTGAGCGGGCTTTTCATTGCAGTGGCTTCTCTTTGTTGCGGAACACGGGCTCTAGACACGCGGGCTTCAGTAGTTGTGGCTCGCGGGCTCTAGAGCGCAGGCTCAGTAGTTGTGGCACACGGGCTTAGTTGCTCAGCAGCATGTGGGATCTTCCCAGACCAGGGCTCGAACCCATGTCCCCTGCATTGGCAGGCGGATTCTCAACCACTGCGCCACCAGGGAAGTCCCCAGGGTCTGAGGCTTTACACACACCCTTCCCCCCCACACCCCCACCCTGGGTCAGACTGCTGACAACTCCTTCATTTACATGCCCACCCCAGCCTCTGCCCTCAGCTGCAGCTGTACAAACCCACGGTCTGTGCATCCCCTCCACGTGGATACTGGCATCTCAAACATACCACTTCCAAACAGGACTCTTCCTTTCCCTTCCAAATTCATCCTTGGCCCCCTGAGCTCAGCTCAGTCAAAGGCTCTACCAGCCACCCTGTTCTCAGGCTCTGACCCCTCACAGCCCACAGTCCATCCTTCAGTACCCCTTCAGTCTCCTACCCTCAGCCACTCCTCCCCACCCAGGCCCAGTCCGCCAGCTCTCTCCGGACTGATGCTGGGGCCTCCGCATGGGCCTACCAGCTTCTACTCTTGCCCCCGACCCACAACCCCCTCCCCAGTTTTTTCCCCATGAGGCTGTGAGAGGGAGCCTGTGAGCCATGAATAACCTCCATTCACACTCTCTAACAAGAGGCCCCGCAAGCCCATTTCTCAGCCCTTCTTCCCCACCGGCTGCTCCCTGCTCAGAGCCTATCCAGACCTCCAGGGGCCTCTTCCCTCTCCTCAGGTCTCTGCTCACAGGGCAGCTCAGCTGAGAGGCATTTCCCAGACCACCCTGCAGAGAACAGCTCTCCCGCATGCTCTCTCCCTTTTCCAGCCTTATTTTTCTCCACGGCTCTTATTATTCCCTAACCTTTATTATGAATTTACTTCTCTGGTCATTTTCTGTCTACTCTGTGAGAATTTAAGCTCTATGAGGGCAATGACCTGGTCTAACTTATTCACCTGTGAATGCTGGGCACATAGAACAGTGCCTAATACGCAGCAGGTGTTCGATAAGTATGTGTCGAATGATGAATGAGCCATGGAATGAATGAATGACTTCAGTAAGCATTTGTGCAGCACCTGGTATAAAGGGAACAGAGGGGCAAATCAGGCTAGGTCTGCCCTGAGGTCCATGGGGAGAAAGACCCACGCCCATAGGTAATCCCGCCCAGCGTGCGAGCAGTGCTGGTGTGAACACACGTGCACGGGGAAATGAGGACTGGGAGGGGGCCACCAGATGGGCCCAGAGGTCAGGGAAGCTTCCTGGAAGAGACACCCCACCCCCAGCCTCCCTTCCTGGCTCTCCAAGGTCATGGGCCACCTCCCACCCTCCACCAAGGGGGAGAAGGGAGGCCTGTCTGAGCTGCAGCACTGATTCAGAAGTCGGTAAGTGTTCAGAGCTGGTGTGTGTGTCCCTCCTGCAATGAGACCTGGGCAGGGCTCACCAGAGAGAGAGGGGGGCTTGAGTTAAATGCCATTGATCCCTCCAGGGAGCGAGAGGTCAAGGGCTGTGGCATCTGGGACCCCCAGCCGCATCTGCCCTTCCCCACTCCACCAACCTGCCCCCTCCCCTCCGACCACAGGAGCAGCCAGAGGAGGCAGGAGACGGCAAAGAAAGACCTGAGCTCCCTCCAGGGCTTTGCTTAGTCAAGTCTCAACTCCTCAGCAGGTCTCGAAGGCTCCCGGTGACCAGCCCTGCCCCCCTCCTGGGCACCTCACTCCGCAAACACTCCAAAGTCCCCCACCTCTATACCTCTGCTTAGCCTGGACCCTCCTCCTCCCCCAATCCTTTTCCACCCATCATAACTCTACATACGTCATCTTGTTCATCCAGGAATTCTTTATGATGACACACCACGGGAAACAATCAAACCCTACCACAGAGAATTGGTTAAACATGCTACACAGGCTGGAACATTACACTGCCATAAAAAATCACATTACAGGGCTTCCCTGGTGGCGCAGTGGTTGAGAATCTGCCTGCTAATGCAGGGGACACGGGTTCGAGCCCTGGTCCGGGAGGATCCCACATGCCGCGGAGCAACTAGGCCCGTGAGCCATGGCCGCTGAGCCTGCGCGTCTGGAGCCTGTGCTCTGCAACAAGAGAGGCCGCGATAGTGAGAGGCCCGCGCACCGCGATGAAGAGTGGCCCCCACTTGCCACAACTAGAGAAAGCCCTCGCACAGAAACGAAGACCCAACACAGCCATAAATAAATAAATAAATAATCACATTACAGAAGAGTATTTAATGATGGGAAAATGATCTTAGTATAGTATTAAGTGCAAAAGGCAGGTTAGAAAACAGTGCAGTTTGATCCCAATTATGATATAAATATGTATTTTGTAAAAGACTGACAGGTAAAACACCCAAGTGTTCACATTTTCTATGGAGAAATGCAGGCTTTTTTATTATCAGAAAAACAGAACATTTTAAATGAATCCTACAGCCTTCCAGGCTCAGCTCAGGCAGCCCTTCTTCAGGGCTCTCCAGCCCCCCAGCTGAGAGGGGCCCCTGTTAGTTCCCCTGTCTCCCTGCCCACTGAGCTTCCTGGTGCCTCACACTGTCGCCTAGCCAGCGGGAAGGCTGCTGCAGCCCCTGATGGGGAAGTGGGGGGCGGGGGGCAGGGCCCAGCCACCGCCTCCCTGACGCCCCTGCCCCCAGTCCTCCCATCACCCCTGGCTGCCTTGCAGATAACCCTGACCACATCCTCTCTCCCCATCTCCCAGCAGCAATTACAGGTTAAACTGGAGGGGCTAATCAGCTGCTCATTCCACCAGGGGCTGACTGATTAGCAGGAATATGTTGATGGAGGTAACTGGACTTCAAAACGAGCCCTAGCACCCAGGAAGGAAACCCAGCCGTCTGCTCCCTGCCACACCCCGCGGCCTCCTGAGTGGGAGGACGGTGTCGGCTGAGCCGCAGCCATACCACGACTGTCACCCAGTCCTTCAGCAGAAGGGGTCGAGGCCCACTGCCCTGCTGAGCCGCGAGGTCTTCTCTCTCTGAAAAATGGGGTTAACATTCCAGTCCAGACTGCTGCCCTGAGCCCTCCCCCAGTGCTCCTTCTGTGTAGCAAACTTTCTCAGGGGTCCCAGAGGCCTGTCCAGAACAAAGCACTGGCCGGGAAAAAGGGTGGAAGTCACCTGTTCAAAGTCACAGGCAAGGCAGCAACCCAGGCTCCCCTCCTTCCCCATCTACCACCTCTTTGGGACTTGCTATAGTTTCTCCACATCCCCTCCCGTGAGACACAGAGTGGGAAGGCCTGTCACCTCCCACATTCTGGGTGCCCTGCTCCTTGTAATACAGTCCAAGAGGCCATCTACTCTGCTCACACGGAGCCAAGGTCACCTGGCCCCCAGTGCTTGTCACAGGCACACACCTGGGGCTGAGCCTCATCCTGCCCTGAAGGTGTGGGCATCCACACACTGACTCTGGCTCGGAGCCCCATTAAATTCCACACGTTGGAGCCACTGCCAGCCTCTTGACAGTTTCCTGGACCCTGATTGTCTCCGTCCGCACGTTCCCACTCCCTCCTGACCTAGAGTCATGCACACATTTGGTCAACGATGGGACAGAACCAAGGACAGAGCCCTTCAGCTCATCCCATTAGAGACATGCCATGCCGCGCGGGAACCCAGCAGCTGGCACGCCCGTGAGACCGCGTCACTCAGAATAATGCCCCCGGCTTCTGAGCTGGCTGCCAGGGCCCTGCCGCAGCAAAAGCACTACTGGGAGGTGGCCCAGCCAAATCAAACCTCCTGGACTTGAACTCACGTGGGGATGGAGAGACGGGAACAACCCCCGGAAAGACTGCCCCTCGATGGCCTTCCCACAGCCTCTCCCTTGGGGACACCATATCCACCCCCCATGGCCCACACCAGCCCCGCTCTCCCAGCGGCCCAGAGCAGCTTCTTACCTCAGGTCGGGCAGGCGTTTGGGGAGTGCAGCTGCTGGGGGATCAGCCTGGTTTGACTCGGTCTCTCTCTTTGCCTGTGGGCACAGGAGCCTCAGGGCCTGTGGGAGCAGGAGGCTGTGGGAAAAGGAGATGAGCCGTCAGCCAGAGCGGAGCAGCAGAGGGCAGTTCTGGGGAGCAGCGGGGGGCCATGCACACAGGGAGTCTGCTCCCACCCGGCTGGGCAATAAACACTCACACATCTCACACACACACACACACACACACACACACACTCTCCCTCTTGCTAACACACTCACACTTGCACACTCGCACGTGCCCTCACTCATTGGCACACTTGTGCTTATACACACTCACGTGCTCTCACATGTACACACACATGCACTTAATCTCTGACACACTCACATATCACTCACACACTGGCATTTACACACACATGCTCTCACTCACTGACACTCACATGCACTCACATGCACTCACATGCCACCATCTAGGGCAGGTGGGGCTCTGGGAATGATGGAGCTTCTGGTAGCAGGCAGAGAGGGGGGTGTCTGAACATGCCTCCTCCACCCACTGGCTCTGTGACCTTAGGAAAGTCAAGTCCCTGAGCCTCACTTCCCTCATCCGTAAAATGGGGATACCGTCCCTCCCGCCAGGACTGCTGGGAAGATACAAGCAGACAAGGGATGCACGGCCTGAGGCACAGCAGGTGCCCAGCCAACACCAGGGCCTGCCTCCCCCCCAGCCTGGCTCCAGGAAGCAGTCCCTGGGGCTGGCCCCTGAGGGCGGGCACAGCAGAGCACCAGGGGTGCCTCTCCCTGGGCCTGAGCCCCAGCTTCCTGGTTCCCAAGGATGCCCTCTGCTCCCAGCCACCCACCTCCCCTCCTTCCTTCCCCAGCCTCTTCTAGTTCATTCCTTCACCAAACACTCTCCAAGAGCAGCTCAGGTCCCCGTCCCCCCACCCTCCACGAGTGGAGGAAGACACTAGGGAGTCCTGTCTCCTTGGCAAGGGCCCGAGACACAGGCCTGGGGCTGGAAGTCCAAGGAGGCAGGTCGACTCCCAGCTTCCTCACTTGCTGGCTGTGTGGCCCTGGGCCAAGCTTCCCCCTCTGAGCCTTAGTTTCCTCAGCCTCTCAGACCAAGACCCAAATCCCCCTCTCACATAAAGACCTAAATCCCTTTCTGAGCTATTGCCAAGAGGTTCCAACCCCATCAGCGATTCTCTAAGCGTGGGACACGCTGCTGGAGGTACATAAGGGGATTCTAGGTGGGATGTAGACAAACATTTTTATTTTCATAGGTGTGTGTTTATATTTCTGTGTATTTTTTTTAAAAATGACAAGTATATCACGGCTGTGATTTCATGGATGTGTGGCGTGGGGAGCGCTGGGTAATCCACCTTCAAACGTGAGTCAACGCAAAGACAAGGGTTAAGAAAACGCGAGTGCAGGTAGCACCCAGAGGTGGCTATAACCATGATGGTGAAAGGGAGACACAGAAAGTCGGCATCTAATAGGGTCTGGCTCCCAGCAGCCCTCACGAGGGTTAGCAGCTCCCTTCTTCCCTGACAGGCCAGGCAAGCCCCTCCGTTTCCTCTTAATTGCCCACATGGCACCATAAAACACAGGCCTAAGTCCCCAGGGGGATTCACAAGGCCTTCCAGATGGGATGGATGGACGCGTGGATGGAGGGGGCTTGGAGGTAGTTGCCATAACGTGGGCGGAAGATGGCAAAGGCCTCTGAGTCTCTCCCGAAGTCAACATTCCCTCAAGTCTAACATGCAAAGATGGAATTTCTAGCTACATGGTAGGTGAAGTTGGAGGGACTCTCTAAAGGCAAGTCTTCACGTTTCATGGGCTGTAGACTTCTCCTCCAAGAAAGAGGCAGAGAATTGGGCGGGTTTCAGGGTCCACCTTGGCTTTCCTCTCCTGACAACAGAGCCACAAGCAGTGTGGACCCAATAAGAGAGGCCTGCCTAGCCCCACAGTTCACCAGCCCCAAATTATGCCCCCTGCTGCCAGCAGGTCCCCAGGGTGCCTCCCAATGGCTGCTGACCCTGGAGGACAGGACAGGACAGGACATAGTGATGCTAGCCTGGGAGAGAGGGGTAGCCAGAGCCTGGGCAGTTCCTCAGGCCTGGGTCCTCCAAGCCAGGTCTATCCAGGCAGGGGTACCCTGAGTGGACACCCAAGCTGGCTCCCAGTAGACTGGCACAAGTCAGCAAAGCCCTGTCCCGGGCAGGCCTCCGGACCACCTGGCTGGCAGCCCTGAGCCCATTTCCACCTGAGCTGGCAGGACAAAACATAGTCACAGCTCCTCTCCAAGCACCCAGCTGCCATGTTCCATGATAATGAATGGGCCTCCTGATCCCTTCTTCCCAAACCTTCCTGAAGCTCCCACTCTCCACGGTGGCATCACAAGGAGTTGCTATGGAAATGCAACCACAGGCAGAGCATGACAATGATTTGGGGCAGGGGAGGAGACACAGTGGGAGCCGTGAGCTCTCCTGGACACGGGGCCTGCCTGTGTTCTGAGTCCTAGAAAGGACATGAAATCCCAGCTGCAGGCCTCACAGCCCAGGGGGGTGATGGGGACCATGGCAGAGGTGGTGGTGGGGGGAGGTGGTTCCAACCTGCCCTCCTGGCTCCTTACCCCCTCAGTGGAGCCCAGGGAGCCCTGGGAATCAGATGCCTGCGTCTTCAACAGAATTAACACATGCCCCGGGGAATATGAGACTTCCACAGAAACAGCTACTTCAGGATGCTGCTGAAGTGGCTTCAGTACTATGGGGGGCTGGCACCAGTAGGTGCTCAGCGAACACTGTGATCAAAGAGGATAGTACTGGCATGTGTATATGCAAGTGTGTGTGTGTGTGTGTGTGTGTGTGTGTGTGTGTGTGTGTGTGTGTGTGTGTGTGTATAAGAGAGAGAGATAGAGACAAGTGCCTGCTCTGGTCAACACAGTCACAGAATCACAGAGCTTGAAAGGCCCACTGTACAGATGGAAACACTGAGGCCCAGTGAGGGTCAGGGTCAACCCAGCAAGTCAGCCAAAAAGTCAAGTCCAGAACCCAGGTCTCCTCTTCCCCAGACCTGAACCCTCTACCTAATACCCCTGGTTTTTCATTCATTCATTCATTCATTCTACTTTTGGTAAGCACCTACTATGTGCTTGGTGACTGGGATAAAGAGATGTGAAGGACACCACCCCTGCCTGCCAGAAGCTCAGAGAGGAGAGAGGCCATCATAGTCAGGGGGAGGGGGCTGGGACAGAAGTCCAAGGGGCTGCAGGAGCCCAGGGAAGTTTACCTCAGAGATTTCAGTTATGTGCTTCTGAGTCATGCTTCAAAGAGACCCCGACTTGTCTCCCAACTGCTCCCTCAGCCCAAGGTCCCCTACAGCCCCCACACAGAGGTCTGCAGTGTGAGGCAGTACTGAGCCCACCTGCCCTCACCTCCAGGAGGTCATGGGGTATTCCCCATTAGCACCCCCAATCCCCAGAAATGAGGAAGCATGAGAAAAGTACCTTGCTACACAGAAGGAGCTCAAAGAAAGTTGGTGCCCTGGCTGCCCTTCTCCTCCCCCAGGCTCAGCATCTTCCTGCACTATTCACTCTTTCCTTGTTCATTCTTGCTTTCCTGGGCACCTCCCATGAGCCAAGCATAGCACTGGGCCTGGGGTGGAGCAGAGAACAAGTGAGCGCTAGTCATCAGCCATCACACTCGTGGAATTCAAGTCTCCATCTCTGTCAGCAGCACACAAATTCTCTCCTGTAGTGGGTTTTTCGGAGGGCGTAGTACTGAGAGAGCAAGAGGGGACACCTTCCAGAGCTTGGCTTGGAAGACCTGCCAGCTCCGCTGTATCCCACACGGGCCACACCTCCCAGCAGCTGTTACATATGCCCACAACCAATTTCACACAGGCGGAAACCAAGACCCTGAGAGGTGGCCAGGTGGACCCCAGGTTGCTCAGCGCTGAGAAGGCAGGGGACAGGGAAAGAGCAGTAAGGACAGAAGGGAAAGGCCAGGTCCAGGGCTGTGGAAGTGGAGGAAGGGGCTGTCTGGGATGACTTCCTGGTGGAGGAGGGAGGGGGGTTAGCTCAGAGCCTTCCCTCAGCCTCCCAACAGGAAATGAGTTTCTGTGAGAAAGAGAACTGAGCCAGGGGCCGTTCTGCCAGCCTGTGTGACTTGGGGCTGTGCTGGCAGGCGGAGGATGAGGGGGGCATGTTCCCTAACAGCCACTGTCCCATCCCAACCCACTGAGGGCTGCCACAGCCACCATCTCACATCCCTAATTACCGCTGCTCAATGGGGAACCAGCTGGGGATGGGAAAACAGTAGAGACACAGAAAGGGAGGAACAGAGCACACGAGAGACAGAGGCCCGAAGAAAGAGCAACTGTCTCCCCAAAGCCAGAGGACAGAGAGAGAGTCAGAGAGATGAAATGGATACGCCGATGGGGCCATCCCTCCCTCCCCCAGAGCCAGTGCTGCAGCTGCCAGGAGGAGCCCATAAACCAGGGCTTTGCAAAGATTTCTCAGCAATAAAATTCTTATTTGAAATGAAACCTTACGCAGTGGGGGAAGTCTTCTATGCCAGACATTAAATCCAGAAACCATAAAGTGAAAATTTGATAAATCCGACTATATAAACACGTAAAAACATCTGTACAGCAAAGACACTATAAACAAAGTTAAAAGGCAAGTGAGACACTGGAAGAAAATATCACTAATATACAAAGAGCCACTACAAATCAATAAGAAAAAAAGACAAATGAAGAGAAAAATTGGCAGTGAATTAGAAATCCGTAGAGGAGGAACTAAATTGGCCAATAAACATATGAAAAGCTGTTCTATCTCTATAGCAATCAGGGGAACGCAAATGAAAACAACACGATATCATTTTTTGCCCATCAGACTGGGAAAAATTAAAATGATTGATAACAACCAGTGCTGGCAAGGATGTGAGGAAATGAGCACTCATGGACCATCGGAAGGAGAGGGAATTGGCTCAACCTTTGGAAGTGTAACTTGGCAGTAGTGAATAACGTTGTAAACCCACACATCCTACCACCTAGTGATCTCACTTCTAGGAGCTTCTCCTACAGAAATGATAGCATAGGCACTCACATATAAATATTCTAAGATGCTCATAGCTGCATTGCTGCTAAGAGTAAAAAAGAAATGGCCTAAATGTTTATCAATAAGGGTCTGTTTAAACAAAATACAGCACAACCATACTAGGGAACACTCCACAGCCACGCAGCCCTTCGACAGAAGGAGGCACCTCTATGTATAACAATACGAACAAAAATCAAGCTGTATAATGCTATTTCAGAAGGAACCCATTTCTATAAAGAGCAGATTGTTGGTTTAGGCCCCAAAAGGCTGGAGGATAATATCCAGACAGTACAGTGATCGCCTCTTAGGTGGGGGACGAGGGGGCTTTCATGGTCTCCATTGCCTACAAGATGTGTTATGGAATTTTCAATAAAGAGTTAATTTTTTTCTTTAAATCCTGCCGGGAACCCAATATAAAATGCAGATCTGAGCAGATCTGCTGTGGTTGAAATGGGAGGGACCTATGCAGCCCCACCACCACCCCCATAGCCCCCAGGCCCCTTCAGGGACACCAGGGCTCTAGGACCAGTTTGAGAACCTCAGCTGGAGAATGTGGAGCCCATAACTTCACTCTCCCAAACCAAGGCCAGCGGGGCAGAGGGTGGCCCAAGTCACACAGGCAGTACAGACAGGTCGGGGCTAGAGGCCTCTGGCTCCTCGGCTGGGCTCCCAGGGCTGGGGCGGGAGGTTTCCCTAGGTGTCCAGGAAACCCTGGAACATCACAGTCTTGGGAACCCTAGGCTGAGGCTCAGGGGAGCCCAGGGGGTGAGGGCAACACAGGAAGGGCCTTGGTAGAAAACTCCAGGGGAGGGGGCTTTGAGGTCCAGCTCTGAGCTCTCACAGGGCTCCTGTGCTAGGGAAGGAGAGGGAGGGAAAGAGGAGAAGGGAAAGCAACAGGGAAGCTGTGGTGTGCTTCCCTCTGTGCAGAGAGAGGCTGGGGCGAGCCCGTGGGTACGGGTAGAGGGCACTGCTGTGTGCAGGTGTGCGGTGCTCGGAGAGAGGGGGCTCGTGTGGGTCTGCGGCAGTGACTGTGAAGGGCGTGTGTGTCGTCGTGTCTACATCTAAAGTCTGTGTGTGTGTGTGTGTGTGTTAGGGTGTCTGGGCAGCCAGCAGGCCCGTAGAGAGGCCAGGAGCGGGTGGCAAATTCCAGAGACCCATCCCCAACTGGCCCTCAGCCTCATGCCTGACCCAGTGCCTCCCAATACTGCCCTACCCTCCAATGAGAGGAGGCATAAAGGACTCAAGTTTGTGGAAAGAATGAGCGGGTTCTCACAGCACTCAGGCCCCAGCCAGGCACCGGGTGGAGCCGCAAGAGCGTGGCTGCGGGACCGACACGCCTAGCTTCCCATCCTAGGACAACACGACAGGTCACATTCACCATGTCACCTGGGAATCGATTAAAGCAGAGCTCTTAACAGGGGTCCCCTGGGATGGGGAACTTAGGAGGTCTGTGAGCGCTGAAACTGCACAAAACTAGATGTGCATTTATGCATATGGTGCAGGCAGGGGAGGGTACATTGTTTCAGGTCGAGGGCCCTGTCTTTCATCAGATTCCCCAAGTGGCCCACAGACCAAAAGGACTCAGAACCACTGAGCAGGAAGGGAGCAAGGCTGGGCGTCCGAAGGACAGAGGTCTCAGGGGCTCGGCGTCTGCCTGTACGTCCATGGGGGGTGTTGGAAGGCAGGGGCTAGGACAGGTTCTGCGGCTTCAGGCCCCAACCAGGACCCCCGCGAGAGTCCCATGGGGTAGATGCTAGCTCCAAGCAGGAACGAGAGCCGTCCAAGGTGAGCGGGGCTGCCTCGGCAACGGGGAAGCACCTCGTCGTGCAGGGGTGAGAGCACAGGCTGGACAGGCAGAGGTCAGGGTGAGCAAGTGGCGACCCTGAGTCTCATTCTCAGACTCTGTGGGCCTCAGTATCCCCATGTGACACCCCAGAGCTACACAAGGTGTACCCTGGGAGTCCATTCTGAGCGTGTGAAAGGAAGGGCCAGGGCCATGCATGGGTGCGGCTCAGGCTGTAGGGCTGCGCGTACAGTCCTGCATTTGGGAGTCCTCCCCCCTGGTGTTGGCCTCAGACCCTCTTCCCTCCTGGGGTAGGGGGGCAGGCTGCCCCGGCTGCCCCACACTGCTGACTAGGTCTGCAGAGTCCAAGACCTTCTTGGGTGTCACCATCTCCCACATGACAGTGACCCCAGAAAGTACAGGAATAAGAGGTTTCATTACAATCCTGGACTGGGGCCAAGGGAGCCCAAGGGCTGGACAGAAGCACTGAGCAGGGCTGACAGCAAGGCCAAGGCATATGAGCTCAGTGGAGCCCCCCAAACTCTCTCTGAGCCCTCCAGGGGCCTCTCTCAGCCTGACCTGGGGAAACTGAGGCACAGAGCGAGCCCTCTGTCCTGGGTCACACAGGGAGTTGGTGGCAGATCTGGGCCAGGATCCCAGGCCTCCCGCTGGGCTTACTCTGGGCACAAACGCAGCTCGTCCCCCTCAGGTGACTCAGTGCCTGTCTCAGCACCCCTACTCCTGCCAGAAAGAGGCAGCTGGCACTGGGGCTCCAACACACTGATTCACATGCAGGCCGGCAGGGCCCCCTGGATCCAAACACCCTGAGCCTCAGTTTCCCCCTCTCTAAAACACAGGTACAAAAACTCCTCTTGTGAGGATTAGAAGAGCACAGATGCACAGGCTGCTTAGGGGCACTTTCCAACCTCCCATCTCTGGGCCTCAGTTTCCCCATCTCTAAACAAGAGGGTTACTCTGAGTGATTCCCCAGGTCCCCAGAGCCCCTGAGGCTTCTGGAAAACTTGCCTGGGTGCCCAGCCCATACCCATGTCTGTGGGGAGACAGGCTGCAGGGGCAGAGACCAGGGCCTGTCCTCAAGGAACTCCTTGCTAGTTGGAAAGGGAGAAGTGTGGGGACTTCCCTGGTGGCACAGTGGTTAAGAATCCACCTGCCAGTGCAGGGGACATGGGTTTGATCCCTGGTCCAGGAAGATCCCACATGGCATGGAGCAACTAAGCCCGTGCACCACAACTACTGAACCTGTGCTCTAGAGCCCGCGAGCCACAACGACTGAGCCCATGTGCTGCAACTACTGAGCCCGTATGCCACAACTACTGAGCCTGCGTGCCACAACTACTGAAGCCTGCGTGCCTAGAGCCCATACTCCACAACAAAAGAAGCCACCACAATGAGAAGCCCGCGCACCACAATGAAGAGTAGACCCCGCTTGCCACGACTAGAGAAAGCCTGCGCGCAGCAATGAAGACCCAACACAGCCAAAAATTTAAAATTTAAAATTTAAAAAAAAAGAAAGTGAGAAGGGTGACTGTGGAGCAAAGACTACTTAGCAGAGCTGGGTGTGAAAGCGTCCATGGAAGAGCTCCCAAACATGCCTGCACACTGCCACAGTCTCCACCTCTCCCTTTTGCTTCACACCCAGCCTGCTCCACTCATTACCTGCCCGTCCCCTTTAGACCCCGGCTCCAGGGGCCACAAGAAGCTTGAAAATAGAAAACCCATTGTGAGCTGGGCAGTAATCAAGGAAGGCTTTCTGGAGGAGACAGGACAAAAAGAATCAAGTTCACACAGGGGACCTTGAATACCCAGATGAGGAATCCAGACCCTGAGGAGCCACTGGCAGTTTCATATGGGCCCCCCCACCCTGGGCAGAGATGCCAGACCCCACCCCAGACTGGCTTCAGAGCTGTGTCCCCAGCAGAGGGCTTGAGGGGGTGGGGGACCCAGGCACCAGGCCCCCTCCACCCCTCCTCCACAGCCATGGACTCTGACTCCATCCCAGAGAAATCAGTCCTGGTCGGTGATGCCCAGCGGCCGCGGAGGCCTCATTGCAAACAGCTTTGCTGCCAGTGAATGCCGTCTGGCCAGTGAGGGCTCCCCGACTGATTAAGAGCTATGCCGGCCCGGGACTCATTCATATTCCGGTCTGGCTGCTGGCTTCAATATGGCTGAGAGACGCAAGGGCAGAGGCGGTCCTCCGAGAATGCCCGGCGATGATTCCACTCCGATTCCAATTTATTTTCTATCATTAATGCTTTTGAAAAGCCCCACATGCTCTGCAAACAGGGAAGGAGCACGGGGCTCGGGAGGGGAGGAGAGGAGAGGGCTGGGGGTGGATGGGGGCGCAACAGAGGCGGTGTGGGCAGCCGGCGAGGGGCCCTGAGACCTGGGTTCAAATCCGCACCCCATCTCCACCTGCCTAGAGAACCCTGGGGGTAAACCTGGCCTATACCTGGCAGTGGGGAACGGCCCCTGCTCTGCCTACCTCAGGGCACAGTTTCCAAGATCTTCTGAGGGGTCAGAGGTGAGCAGGCTTTATATATTGTGAAGGGCTGTACACCTTGAGGAACCGAGAGCGAAGCAAACCTGACTGACCATGGCAACAGAGGCCTATGAACTGGACGCCTGCCTCCCCAGCTACACTGGGGGACCCCCACCCCAGGGTGCAGGAAAGGCCTGGGCTGCCTCTCACCCCAGCACAAGCAGAGGAGATAAGGATTTGGGTCCCCTGTCCCCTGCCTTGTCTGTCTCAGACTCACACTGCCAGCCTCCCTACACCCCCTGCCCCCAACAGGCTTACC
The DNA here is from genome assembly GCF_964374135.1 of Grampus griseus. NCBI lineage: Eukaryota > Metazoa > Chordata > Mammalia > Artiodactyla > Delphinidae > Grampus > Grampus griseus. The sequence goes on along the minus strand of NC_139018.1, from coordinate 117,624,374 downwards.
AGGACCAAAAGGCCCTAATCCCTCCCCCCGCTCCAACCCTGCAAGAAGAAGAGAGTTATAAGCTTCCCAGCTGAGCCACATAGAAGACTCTGATTACTTTTCCTTTCTTGACAGCTCTGTTTTCCCTGGAGCTTATAACTACCCTTGGGATCAAGTCCAAACTCCCCACCTCCATGCAAAGCTCTCCCAGGTAACTCAGGCCCATCTGGGCAGCCTCAACTCCTCCCTGGCCTGACCCCACCCTCAGTTCCAGTGCTGACCACCCCTGGTCTTCGCACATGTTATTTCCTGTCTGGAACTCCCTCCTCCTTGGCCACAGTTCAAACTCCTACTCCCTCTTCAAGATGCAGCCCAAGTTCTCCTCTATGCAGCTTTTCCCAGCTTCCCTGGCCAGCCCTGCTCTGTGCTTCTAAGTATCCTGTACCCACCTATGTTACAACTCAGCAATATGGTAATTATGTTTGTGTGGCAGCTCCCCTCCATTCAGCCAGTGGCCAGGGGCTGCGTCTGATTCATCCCCTGCATTCCCAGTGCTTGGCAAAGTGCCTGGCTCACAGTAGAGCCACTGATTCAGTCAACTGATCTTAATAGAGCACCTACTGTGTGTCAGGCTCTGTGCTGGGTGCGGGGGGTGCAGCAACAAAGACAGAGCCCGTCCCTGTCCTCAAGTTCTTCCAGTGGACGTACTCAGGGTAATGTCTGTTGAATGAACAGACATACGACCACCTTGTAAATGGGAAAACTGAGGCCCAGAGAGGCAAAATGCCCTGTCCAAGGGTGCCTCTGCCTCCTTGCCCACACCTCTTTCTACTCCATTTCTCTCCCAGAACCTTAGCAGCAGTGAGGAGGAACTCAAAACTAAAGGTTAGAATCAAAAAAAAAAAAAAAAGGAAGAAGAGAACGTGGTGGATTTTCCTCCTTTCTCAATAATGTAAAGAAAACTGCTTTTGCCAACTACGGCAGCTTAAAAGCAATTAGAGTTTTTGGAGGGGACTCTGGGCACGAGCAGAAGAGACAGAGTGAGCGCCCGGCACAGAATTTTTCCAGCATTCGTTTGTATCAAGCAAAAGGGGGAAAAAAAGTGTTAAAAGCAGCAATTTCTAGCAGCAGAGATGGTGGAGATAAAATATTTACAGCCTCCAAGGGAGGGGCCCGAGAGGGGCCAAAGACCCCCACTCCTACTTCTCTGGAGGCAGGAAAAGGGAGGGCAAAAAAATGGGAGACAAGGAGAGATGAGTCACCTCCCCACCGCTCCTGTCCCGACGGGAGCCGTGGGGCAAGGAGGGGAGAAGCCCCCAGATGCCCCTACTCTCTCACCCCTTCCCCACCATTCATGGCCCACAGCCACTAACCAGCCCCCAGATGTCAGAGATCCATCCCTCCAATCCTCAGACCTGGCTCTGCTCAAAATCCAGAGAACATCACCACTCCGAGCTGGCATTTGAGGCCTGCACAGCCCAGGCCCCTCTCCAGCCTCTTCTCCAGATGCTCCCTACAGGGCACACTGCCCTGACTGTTTTCCGAGGACCCTCGCTCAGTCCCACCTCCAGGCCTTAGCCTGAGGAGGGACTATAAGGAGTGTGCACCCCTCCCCTCAGGGGGAGGTAAGTCAGGTTGGAGGGTGTAGACCCTGAGCAGATGACGGAGCCAAGGACACACAGCTCTAGACCGCATGCTAGACTCCCAACCACGCCTCTCCCACTGAACTCTTCCTTCCCTACCTGGACCCTTCACTTGCCCCTTGTCCTCCTCTCTCCAAATACACAGCAGCCTCCAGCGGCATCTTCCTGAACCCTAACTTCCTCCGTCCCAGCTGCAGCACAGACTCCCCTCGTGTGGCACACAAATGACATAGTCTCTGTTAGAAGCAGACGTTCCTAGATTCAAATGTCAGCTCCTCCACTCACTAACCGTGTGACCTTTGCAAGTCCCTCAATCTCTCTAAGCCTCAGTTTCCTCATCTGTTAAATGGGAATAGTAATAGTACATATCTCACGGGATTGTTTTTAGGATTAAATGAGGTAATGTATGTAAAGCACCTGGCACTATGACTAACATTTAGTAGGTGTTCAATGAACTCACCTCTGCCCTACTTCCTGTTCAGTCCTCAAGTGTGGCTCTCCAGGCCTCAAGATGGCCCATACAGTTGCACACAGCCTCCCGCACCATCTCGTCATCACCTGATAAATGCACGGAAGGCACACGCCAGCTGAGAGCAGAGGGTGGAGGAGGTGCTGAAGGGCTCTGCACACTCAGAGGCCCAATCCTTCTGCACAGAGCCAGGGAGCCTCTCACTTTGCTTAGCTTAGGAAGGATTCCTCCAAGAACAGCAGGAGGCCTCAGTCAGAACCCTGAGAACTTGCCAAGCCAGGAGGAGGTGACTGGAGGCTCAGCCTTCCCTCCAGCCTGTGGCTGCAGCGCCTCCCTCAGCCATCCTTCCAGCCCTACTGGACAAAGGCAAACACCAAGGCCCAGGGAACAGAAGCTAGTAGTAAATCCCAGAGCAGAAGCCAAGTCTCGAAGACAGTGTGGTCCAGCAAAGCTGGGTAGTTCTGGTCTCAAATCCCAGTCCCACCGTTGACCAGCTGGGTGACCTCTCTAATCCTCAGTTTCCTCATCTGTAAAATGGAACCCATAATGCCCACTTTGCAGGGCAGTTGTATGCACTAACAAAGGCAGCGCTCTTCCAACACCCTGCCGAGGTTCCAGCATGCAGTCAGTCAGCATGGGGACGTGTGCTTGTTCTGTCCCACCTGCTCCCTGGACTCCAGGCACAGTGCACTCCCTACCCCGCAGCACTGGGAGAGCAGAGGGAAGGCCTGGAGGTGGGGGCAACAGGACCTGCCCTATTTCCTGTGATCCTTCCCAGCCCACTGCCCACCCAGCTGGGGGCTAAAGGACCAGCCAACAGACAAGCCAACAGCCATGGCCAATCCTCCCTGCCCCACTCTCAGAGCAGAAGAGGTCCATTCCCTGCCTCATTTTATCCAGGAGAGGTAGTGGCATGTCCCAGGTCATACAGCCCCCATCAAGCCACTTGGTGGAAGTTGGGTGTCTTCCTCTCCTTCCCCAACTTCGGAGAATACACAGCCTCGATATAGGATCTGGCAGTGCCACAGGGCTGTAGACCAGGAATCAGAAGGTGTTTTGAGGTCTCTGTCTCTTGCTTCCCCTCCGATTGCCTTCCTCCCACGGGGCTCTCCTGCCCACTGCCCCTACTCCTGTCCTCAAGAAAGAAGCCCAGCAGTAAGCCTGGCCCTAATCAGGGCTCTCCTCATTGTGGGGGCAGAGATGGGAGCACAGGAAGACCCTCTGAGCCCTGGATGGCTGAGCCTCAGGACCCCCTACTGCAGCCTCCTCCCCAGCCTACATACCCATTCTCCCCACTGGTAAGTAACTGGGGCAGGGGGGGGGTGCGTGTGTATGCAGACAGGATCACGGGTCCTAAGAACCTGGGGCCCACCCCCAGGGTGACTGATAGCCCTTCCCCAGCTGGGCCCGCCTCCACCCCTTTGCATCTAGGGGACAACTGGTCTGTCTGAACCGTAAGCCCACAAGGCCCAGGAGCTGGGGATCCTGGGACTGAGAAGCCGGATGCCTGACTTAATTGCCTAGGCTCTGCAGTGCTTTTCAATTGAGACCCAAGATGCAGTTGGCCACTCCCTGTGCCTCAGTTTCCTTATCTGGAACCTAAAAGAATGAGATCATCTCTGAGCCTGCCTTCTCCTTCCCACATTCTCCAATTGCATACCTATGACCTCTGGGACCCTCACAGAGTCAAGAGGTGCTCCCAAGTCACCAAGGGCACTAAGGGCAGAAAAAGGAGTCCCAAGCATTTGTGGGTGCTGGGGGGGCAGGATCACCCTGACCCCAAGGAGACAAGGAATCCCAGAGAGACCTGCACCTACCCTAGGCTGGCAGAGGACACCCATCCTCCCTCCCCAGGGAGGAAAGTGGGCCCAGGCAGGAGAGCGAACATGGCTCCTCAGTGAGGCTAGAGGCAGCCAGAGCCCTCTCTCCTTTCTGCACGTGCCCCAGCTCACCCCTCCATGCCTCACCTCCCATCTCTGTCCAGCCCAGATCTCAGGCTCGGCCCCAAGCTGTCCCACATGCCCCCTGGACTCCAGGCACAGTGCCCTCCCTTCCCTGCAGCACATACAACCCCAGTTCCCCCAAAGCCCCTGGCTGCCCAAGCTAGGATCCTGAGCCCTCCCTCCAGGCAGCCCTCCCCATGCCTTCCCCACTGGCCTCCAAGGCGGCTGGTGGGGGCAGCCCTACTCCTTGTGCCAGCAGGGACTCCCCTGGCCCTGCATGGCCAGAGCCTGATAACAGTCTCCTAAATTAAACAATAAACAAGAAGTTGTTCTAGATTTTCCTGACGCTGCAGTTCCTGAGTAATCCCCGTAGCAAACAAAAGGAAAAGAGCCCCAGTTACTCTAAAAGAGACTCACTTCCTGTTTCCAGGCGGAACCTCCAGCCTGAGCCAGAGGAACCCCCAGAGGGGGATTCTGCTCCAGCCACCCGCCCCGGCTCCAGACCACTCACCCCCTCCCTTTCCCCCCACCGTCTCAGCCAATCATGGGTTGACACCCTTAGCGGCCTCCTAGATCCCACCTCTCCTCCCCTCCCGCTCTGCGCCATGTGACCTTGGACAGGGCAGGTCACCTCACAGGCCTCAGTCTCCGCATCTCTCAAGCATCCTCACCTCTCAAGGATAAAATGAAATATGTGACCACTTGAGGTTAGACAGAAATTTTCTTGTATTTTTTAGAGATGGATGCTGAAATATTTAGGGGTGAAATGTCATGATGTCTATAATTTACTTTAAACTACTTCAGAAAGATAAAGCAAAATGTCAAAATGTCAACAACTGTTAAATCTAGGTGAGTGGGTATATGGGAGTTTCCTACACTATTCCCTCTATCTTTCTGTATGTTTGAAAATGTTCCTAACCAAAAGTTAAAAAAAAAAAAAAAAAAAAAGTTGGTCACATGAACCAGAGCCCCACGAATAATGCCTCATGCTCCTGGCAGGCCTGAAAGGCAACTGGATCTCTTAAGTAGGTTAAACGTCCCCCCCTGCCATCTCCTTTATGTGGTTTCCCTAGAAATCGCTTTCGCACAAATTCCGCTGAGTCCTAGCTCAACATTTAGAAGCCTTCGCACATTCAGAAGCCAGACACAGTGCTTTACTGAAGCAACTGTTGTCGTCTTTTTTTTTTTTAATTTCGTTTATTTATTTATTTTATACAGCAGGTTCTATTTTTTTTTAATTTTTGAATTTTATTTTATTTTATTTGTATACAGCAGGTTCTTATTAGTTATCTATTTTATACATATTATTGTATATATGTCAAGCCCAATCTCCCAGTTCATCCCACCACCGCCAGCGACTGTTGCCTTCTGACCCACCACCTCCCTCCGGCCCACCACTTCCCTGTCCTTTCTGCAAAGCAGCCCTGGGCTAGAGATCGTGATGCTGGCTCCATCCTCATGTGGCCACTACCCTCTCTGAGCCTCTGAATGTCGCCCCCCACCCCGCTTAAGCACAAATGATAAGTCAGTGACTGCCTAGCCTTCTCATTCAAAGGCACAATGTTACCGCACAGAGACCGATATCCCCATTTAACAGATGGGAAAGCTGAGACTCAGGCCAGGAGAGACTGGAAGCAGAACACAGAAGGTGGGAACAAAGGGAGGTGGGAGTGAGCAAAAGCTCCCTGTCTGCCCCCTCCCCACTCCTCCCCATTCCTCTATCCCAACCCTGGCAGCACAAATCAGAGAGAGGATGGCCAGCACCTCCCTTTCTCTGGTTCCTATGTACAAGCTTCCTGGTCAGGAATAAATGGCCGTGATCACAATCTCCCAGCCAGGCCCAGCTGACCCACACCGGCGTTGGCCAGGTCCACCTCTGCCGATCGATAATGGAAGAGTTAACAGTACCCCAAATAATCAATCGCTAATTGCTGAATGCCACGCAATTCATCAGGGAGAGCTACGTGTGGCCAGTGACTGGGCAGCCCTGCCCTGGCCTGGCGGAGATGGAGAGGCAGAGGCAGAGAAGGCCTCGTCTGTCGCGAGCACCTCAGCAGAAAAGCCGCCCATAACTTGGAGCTTCACAAACAGGTGTCCTAGGCCCAGCTCACATCCCCAGGCACAATGGAGAGGCGGAAGAGGCAGTGGCCGACGAGGCCCTGAGGGATGGGCCACATGCCCCTGGTCAGCTCATCTGGCCCCAGGTCCCCTGGAAGTGCCAGGTACCCAGTCCCTGTCACCAAGGCATTCCCAGGCCATGAAGAGAGACCAACTGCCATGTATCACGGGCCTTGCACACAGTAGGCCTCACATATGGTAGGTACACAGCAAACGTTTGCAAAATGTAAAGCAGATATGCTGCTCTCAGAGTTCTGAGGAAGGAGCAGCTACTCCCAGCTAGAGTGACCAGGAGGGGTTTCTAAACATGGCATTTGGGCTGAGTGTTGAAAAGTGGGTGGGATCTATGGGCAGAGACAGAGGAAGGAATCAGGCAGAGGGGACAGCAGAGCAAAACCCTGGAGGAAGGAAAGCCAGAGCGTGTGTGAAAAGGAGAGTGAGTGGCATTTGGCTGGAGCCTGGGTGCACAGAGGAATCTGGAGGGAGATGGCTGGGAGAGAGAGTCAGACAGTGCAAAACACTGACGGGTCCAAACGCCAGTCTGAGGGAATAAGAAGCCCTTGAAGGGTGCTGAGTAGGAGCATGACAACGAGCATGTGTTTGGAAGGACCGTTAAATGCCATGGCGTCCACAGTTACTGCCAGGTTGCACGCCCTAAGAGGGCGGGGGCTGGTCTTATTCATCTCTGTCCCCATAGCAGCCAGCACAGCCAGGCCCAGAGGAAGCACCCAACACGTGAATCGCTGTATGATTACAGGACCGTCAGATGTGGGACTGGGGACTCCTGGACTCACAGCTGTGGAAGATGCTGTTTGTATAAAAATACATATTTATAGTAGAGTCTCAAACACAGCCTTTTGAGGCAGGCTGGGAGAGAATTATCTCCAGTTTACAAAGAGGGAAGCTGAGGCTCAAAGAGGGAAACAGTGACCTGGCCAAGGTCACACAGCTGGCAGAACCCAGTGCTCTCCCCACCCGGCCCAGAAGGCTGAGCCCTGCTTGCCTTGGCATGGCCCAAGGCTGCCTAAGATGGGCCCAAGGCCCATCCCCTCCTCATTCCCTGTCACCGCCACCGCTAACCTGTGCTGGCCAGACAGAGAAACGCAGCAAATGTTGCCCCACTGAGCATCCCCCATACTAACTCCAGCTGGGACTGGCTGCTGTCACCATGGCAGCCTGTCCCTGCACCTATACTATCAACAGGGCTAGGCAGGGAATCGCTAGAATCCCCAAGCTTGGTCTAGACAGACCTTGTTGAAGACAGACCCACTTCTCCCCAGCCTCCGCCCCTCAAAATTTGGGAAGCATACCAATGGAGCAAGAGTCCTGGAGCAGGAATCCAGAGACAGGGTAAAGGCCAACTCACTGTGTGACTCTGGAGAATCACTTCCAAGCTTCCTCATCTGTGAAATGGGTCGGTGCTCTCTGCCTACTTTACAGAACTGCCATGAGGACTAAATGAGGAAGGGAGTATAAAAACTTATGGAAAACTAGAAAGCAAACTGTCCTGGAAAATAATAAGTCTCCTCTCTACTCCAGCCTGGAGATTGAACCTCCAACAGGACTCACTTCCCTCTCCCAGCAGAGGGCAAAACATGAGCTAACATTTACTGAGACTCTTCAGTGTATCAAGCTAGTGCACAGTTTACCTGTGTTATTTCAACGTACACTAATGACACCCCTACAAGGTAGGTATCGTTCTCCCATAATAGATGAGGAAACTGAGGCTCAGAAAAGTGATTTGACCGAACTCATCCCACTCAGAAGGAGCTGAGTCAGAATTCAAACTTGGTTCCAGATGGCATCCAAGCCCAGGCCCTTTGATTGAGGGGTCCATTTCCACACCTCAAAATCTCAGAGCTACAGAATCAGTGCTCAGGGTTAGGCTGCATGTCCACACCTGAGCTGCATGTAACACACATATACTCCTGAGGCCTGAGACCCTGACGTCAGATGCGCCGTGCCCACCCCATGGCCTGTGGACCAGCAGGGCCATTGGAGCGGCATGGGGAATGGGGGTGGGGATGGGGGTAGCTGGCACAGATGGTCTTGAGCCAATTGGATCAGTCCTGGGCATGGAGCCGCCTGTCCAGCTGCCCTGGCAGATGGGTGTCAGAACTGGAACACCTGCCAAGGCTCCACCTCCATGTCCAAACCAACCTGGACACTGAGGTCCCATTTTGGCCCCCTCCCGTCCTGACCCTGGGGGCTGGCAGTGCCTACACAGATCCAGAAGGTCAGGGTGGCAGCCGCTATCTCTCCTTCAGCAGCTGGTGTCTCCCCTGATGTGGCCATATGGCCCCATACGCTCCCTGACAGCTGGACTGCCAAAGCGACTGCCTGAGGATGTCCTCTGCAAAGGCCCCGAGGCCCCAGCCTCCCCGCCCACCACTGCCCTGGCAGGCCACAGGCGCAGCCAGGAAAACCTCAGGCTGGGACGCCCTGCCCCCAACTTGCTTTATGACGTTGTGTAAGTCACTGCCCCTCTCTGGGCCTCAAACTCTTCCTCGGTCAAACAGTGATGCCGACCGCCCCTCTACGCCTTCCCTTTGTATTCCACTTCCAAGGTCACTAACTTCCACCCAAACTCACTCCAGGTACCCAGGGAGAAAAACGTATCCGTTTTATAGACATAGAAACTGAGGCCCAAGGGACCTCAGGGACTTGCTCAAGTGTGCACAGTGGGAGGGCCAGTAGTGAAGGCTCATTTTATGACTCCAGGATGCCTGCCACCTCTGTATGCCCAGGAGGTGGGAGTGGTGATCACCGAGGCCCTGCCCCACTCGGATGGCCTACATCACCCCACCTGGCTCCCCACCCAGTCCGAATTTCTCTCCATCCTCCATCAAAGGGGAACCACGCACGGCCACTTGGCTCTCAGGGCGAAGGCTGACAAGGTGCCTGCCCCTGCTGCTGCCCTCGGCACCAGCCTGGATTCCCAAAGCAGCCTCAGGACTGCCTCCCTGCCTCCGGCTCTCCTGGCCAACCCCTCCCCCGACCACCAGAGGGAGAGGTTTAAATTGCAAATCTGATCGCGTCCCTCCAGAACTTCAACCCTACAACCCCTGAATACGGAATCAGCCCACACTCTTCAGTCGGGCACTCAAGATCCTCCTCCGTCTTGTGCCAACCTGCTCTGTGCCTGCTGTGCCCCTGCATAAACTACTCCATTGCAAACATGTTCCACCCATGCCTGGCGCCTCCCACCTCCGTGCCTTCGCTAACACTAAGCCATCTGCCTGGAAAGCCCTCACTTGGTCACATGCTCCATTCATTCACTTATTCAGCGTATTTACTGAGCATCTACCAAGTGCCAGAAACATCCCAACAGGTCAAATTGCAGCAGCCCTTCCGGTCCATCTGAAATAACCCCTTGCCAGCCTCCCTGCCCCATACCTCTGCAGGGGCCCAGCCCAGCCTGCCTCATACCCAGGGGTGTGGGTCAATGTCTGTGACCCCTTTCAGGGACAGCCCACCCAGGGAGGGGCCCAGGTTTGTCATCAGTACCCCCAGTACTCAGCCCAGGCCTCAAACCAGGAGATGCCCCCAATGTGGAGTGAGCCCCAAGTGAAGGGTTCCAGGCAGTAAAGAGCAAGGCCAAGCAAGACATGGTTCTTGGGAGCAGATGTCTGGGCCCTGGAAGTCCGCAGAAGAGACTCTGATTGGCCAGGGTGGTCCCCAGTTCCCTCAAAAGGAGGCCTGAGTGGTCAGGGGTAACTTTACCCTTTCAAGTCACCCAAGGGCCCAGCCCAATCAACAACTTATCACTGAATTTGTTATAATTTAAAAACACAGGGGCTTCCGTGGTGGCGCAGTGGTTGAGAGTCCACCTCCCGATGCAGGAGACACGGGTACATGCCCCGGTCTGGGAAGATCCCACATGCCGCGGAGCGGCTGGGCCCGTGAGCCATGGCCACTGAGCCTCCGTGTCCGGAGCCTGTGCTCCGCAATGGGAGGGACCACAGCAGTGAGGGGCCCGCGTACCGCAAAAAAAAACACAAACATGGCAGGGCCAGGGCCTGGCTGGACACAGAAATTAAGGGGGCCACACTGAGCACTACCCATTCCCAGTCAGGATGTTTAGGGAGGGGAGTGGCTGTCTTTAAAAAGACAGTGGGGGCTGCAAGCACCTGACTGGGATTTTCACCCCTAACAAACAGATCTGGGGCCAAAGAGGTACCATGTTCTCTCCCTCTCCATGGCTTGAGGTCCCATATGGAGGGCTCATCCTGCTGGAGTCAGTTGGGGGCAGTGGGGGGCGGGGAGGGGTGCGAAGTAGACATCTGGCCATGCTCCAGCCACGTGGGTATCAACCAGGGCATCAGTCAGGTCAGCACACAGGAGGCAAAAGTCCAGACTCAGGGAGCCACACAGGGACAAAGGGGTAAAGAGGTGGGGAGAGAGAGAGAGAGAAATGACAGCTAAGAAAGACTGAGTCAGCTAGAGCTGGCAGAAAGGAAGGGGTAGAGGCAGAGAGAGTCTGCCCCAGAGTGAAGCCAGCAAAGAGGCTAAGGGAGCCGCCACAGGACCCAGCAGGCCACCACCACCACCCCCAGCCCCAGGATGAGCTTTGGTCACTCCTGGGCAGCAGCCTCCCCACCAGAGGACTTCAAGGGCCTGAGTGGCCCTGGGGATGAGTCCAGGCTGTCATCGGGACTGGGCTGGGGGGAATGGTCACAGAAGTCACAGAATGGTCACAGAATGCCTGGAGTCGATAGCTACTCCAGCTGCCTATGTCTCAAGTGGGCCATTTGGGAAGGAAGTGGTCCCAGTAGTCATCAGACCCCATCCCTGCCAATGCACATTTAGACCTCCGTGTGGAGAACTCATTCACCTGAGGGTGAGCTCTTTGCCCCACAAAGGGACTCCAGGGTAGAGATCCTGAGACAGTGGGAAGGGTTCCAGGGCCCAAACAGGAGGACCTAGAGTGCCAGGCTGGGGTTGGGAAACCACTCTGATTCCCAGAATGATACCGACATCCCAGTGCCAGAACCAGGTTTGCAAACCATCAAGCAGAGCCCAGGCAGACTCTGGCCCCAGATCTAGGAGGCAAAGATGAATGAGGCTGGGGTCAAGCCAGGGAGAATCAGGCTGAGAGTGGCTGCACCCACCTCCCTGCCCATCTGGAGAGGGTGTTGGTCACAGGCAGCAGGAGAGCTGCCCTGGGGAGACCTTCCAGCAGCAGGCCCCCAGAGCCCTGCTGCCCAGTCAATAAAGAGGGCTTGAGGGCCCTCCCTGCCCCCTCCCCACCTCACCAAAGACCAGGTTTAAAGGATACCTTCACAGTGAAAGGGGCTGCCCTGAGACTGCAGATCTCCTGTCTCCATCTCTGCCTCAAAATCCTCTTCTTACAAGGTGGCAGAGAGATTCCAGAAAGGGGAGTGGAAGTGGAAGTGAGGTCTAAGCCTGAAAACTGGTCAAATAAGATATTACCATACCCCAGAGACCCAGGTAGATACTGACTGGCCCAACATCACGATCCTTCACCCAGCATCTAGGTTGAGAACAAGACTTCTGACCCCACAGGCTCATACGCTGAGTCCCAGGAAGGAGGGCACATGGACAAGGGCTGCTGGGGAACTCAGCTGCTCCAGCCCGGAATCCCAAGCCAAAAGGAAGGATTGGGAGCAATCAGAGAAGGCTTCCTAGAGGAGGAAGAACCTGCCTGGAAGCAGGGAGGATTTGGTAATGCGGAGGGGCCTGCAGGGGGCCTGAATACTGACCCTTTCTTGGGCCTCTCACTCCTGGGGACACTGGCCTCCCTCCCTCTCGGGGCACCATCCTGGACCACATCTCCCCATCCTAGCTTCTGCAGGGGCAGGGCTGGCATGGCGGGGTGGTGGGGGGTAGCTAGGAAGTTTCCTGAAGTAGTCAGCAGTGGACAGGAATGCGGGAGGAGATGCAAGAAGATGGAGGTGGGGACCGGGGTACAGCACAACCACAATCTCATCACACTGAGTGAGGCACGCAGGATCATGGCTCCAAGCAAAGCAGGGATAGGGGGCGGGGGTGGCACTATGCTGGAGCCCTAGAGGTTCCCCTTCCACTCCCTAGCCTCTTGGGAGCTCCTGCGGGCCAGGGCTGATGGGATGCACTTTGCCGGCAGTTCCCTTCTTCCAGCCGCCTGTCCCACGGAGCAGAAGGAGCAGGGACACACACACACACACACACACACACACACACACACACACACACACACGCGGGAACGTCTCCCAACTCTCCCCACCTCAAACCCGTGTCCTCAGCCTGGCTGCAAAGATGACCTCGCGGCCCTGGGACCTGGAAGCTGTGGCTGTGCCTGACCCTGGAGGGGTCCAGGGGTCCAGCGCCCGGAGCGGCTCTAGAGCGGCGCCGTGGGGCTGGACGGGTGTCCCAGAGAGCCGGCGGCTGCGCTGATGGGGTGGTGGAGATGCACCCATTGGCCCGCCGGGCGGCACAACCCGCGCCCCCGCCCCATTCCTCCCTCTCTCCTCGAGAAAGGAAGGCCGGAGTTCCACCACTAAAGAGCCTCCATCCTCTCCCCCTACACGCAAAGTTGCTCCAAGTCGCCGGGGTTCCCGCGACATGCGAGGGTTAGGCGGGGCCGCCCAGCGGGCGAGAGCGCGGTCACGAACAGGGGTGCCGAGCGCGCCCCCCTGCAGCTCCGCGCGTGCACCCTCCCACAACGGGCGCGCACCCAACACCCCACCCCCAACCCGCGGCCCCTGAGGCTCCCGCCCAATCAGAGGCCGCGCACGCGGCGCTGCCGGCAGGCAGAGACACCCGGGCTCCCTGGCCTGCGCCCCCGCGGCCCCCGCCCCGCCGCGGTCTCTCGGCCCGGCCACACTCACCGTTCCGGGCGCGCAGTCTGCGCGCAGCTCCTCTCCGGGGCCGCATTCCCCGGCTCCGTTTCCCTCCTGTTCCCGCTCCGGCTTGGGTTCCCGCTCCGCAGGGCTCGGCTCTGAGATGGTGGCCGCGGCAACGAGCGAGGCAGGGAGGGCGTGTGCGCGTGTGTGTGTATGTGTATGTGTGTGTGAGCGCGCGCGGTGTGTGTGCGTGTGCACGGGAGGGCCCCGCGCTCCCCCGCGCGCCCCGCTCCTGCCTCCTGCTCTCCACTCTGCGATGCCAGCAGAATCCCTAACGCGCGCTCCCACCCTCCTGGGCGCTCACACTCGCGCACACACGCGCACACCCGGGCGCGCACACCCCCCCCCGCCACCGCACACCCGGCTCCGCACTCCCGACTCTCGCCCTCCTGGGGCGCTCACAAAGGCCCCTGGCCCCGGCCTGCCGGAGCCCCCGGAGCGGGGCCTGAGGAGTGGCCCTGCGGTCCTACCGGGCTGGCCCCGCCTTAGGTCCTCCGGTGCTCCCAGAGGGGCCCCCTCGGGCGTCCCTGCTCCTTCACCCTGCCCTGCCGGGCCGCGGCCGTGCTCTAAGCCTGACCCCCGGCCGGGGAGCCCGACTCCGGCTTCCGGCGCTCCCACCCAGAGGCGCTGGCTCCCTCCTCCTCGCCTGCTCCGCCGCCTGCAGCCGCGTGCTCTCCCGCTCCTTTCTTTCCCCCTTTTCTGTCACTGCCTATCCTTTTATCTTCTCTCCTTTCTCCCACCTGCAGCCGCCCCGATCCCTGTCCTCAGTCTCTCCGGCTGCCTCTCTATCTTGCCGACGCCCTCTCCCGCGCCTCCTCCCCACCGCCCTGCGCTGCCCTCACATTCTCCGCATTACATGGGGTGCCGCCCGCCACTCGCCGGGCCCGAGGTGCGGACGCACTGTGGGCGGCGAGGGGACCCGCCGAGCCCGGGCCCCACCGCCCCCTCGGCTCTCCGCTTGCTCCTCGCTCCTCGCTGCGGCCTGGCGGGCGGCTACGTCCCGCGCTAGCCTCGGCTGTCGCTGACAGCTCCCATCTCGCCCGGGCTTAAAGGGATAGCGCACCGGGCTCGACCTGCCCCACCTGGGGGCGCCGAGGAGGGCGGCCTCCTGCGCCGGCACAGTCCGGGGCGGTGGCGCAGCCGGGGCGGTGCGGGCGGCGCCCTGTCCGCCGCGGTTGAGCCCAGCCCTCCCGGGCTGGAGGTGAGTCAAGGAGAGGGCGGTCGGGCCTGACCACGCCATCCAGGGGGCGCTCCGTGCTTGTTGGCGGCTAAGCCTAGGGGCAGGCTGGAGGTGTGAGGCAGTGCAGGCTGGGCGCCCAGCACTGCGGGGCGGGGAGAGGAGGGATCAGGGAAGCAGCTGTCCGGATCTGAGCACAGGGTGAGGACACCTGTCATGCTAAGAGGACAGGGTTCACAGGATGGCCTCCCGCTCTTGCTGTGTGACCTTGGGCAAATGCCTGCCTCTCTCTGGCCTCAGTTTACACTTCCTTGGAAGGCCATTGGCTTCCATCGTCTCTGGGGCTCTGATTTGGTGGTAGATCCCTCCAAAAATGAGAGAGCAGGAGGTATGACGGAACTTCGCGGCGGGTGGGGGTGGAGGAGGTCCAGGAAAGCTCCTGGAGGAGTTGACACTGAAGCTAGATATTGAAGGATGAGTAGGAATTGACTGGGCAGAAAGGGCATCCCATGGTAAGAGAAGAGGATATACAAAGACCTGGAAGCGAGAAACAGGGAAAATGCGTGTATTTGCGGGGAGGAGAAGCTGTAAGAGCCTTGAATTGAGGAGTTTCAACTTTGTTCTGGGGCAGCAGTGGGGATGCCACTTAGTTAATCTAGGCAGAGGCCTCCCCATCCTCCAGCCATCACAGAGGCATTGCTAAGGGCTCCCCAAATCCAGGAGCTTTTGAAAGAGGCCTCCTCTCCTCTCCTGTCTTCTCCTCTCCTCTCCTCTTCTCTCCTCTTCACTCCACCCAGTCCCAACTTCTCCCAATATCTCCAGCCAGGCGCAGCACAGCCTCCCCCTGCTGACCGGAGCTGAAAGTGGGAGAAGCCCAGGCCTCGCTGTAGTGGTGCTGTGAGTCCCAGAAGGGTCAGACTTTAGCACCCACCAACCAAGTTACCCTGAAAAGACCCAAGCCTTTGTTGTCAGGCCATACCCAGTGCCAACTCCAGCTTCACTGTCCTCTTCTGTACAATGGGGAAAAAAATACTCAGCCACAAAGGAGGTTGGCGAAGAATTCATGAGAATTCACACACAAGAGTGACCCAGCGCGCAGGAGGTATTCAGCAAATGTTCTTTTCCTTCTGCACACCTGGCCTTGGCTCTGGGGACCATCCCAAAGGCCCTTACTCTCTCCCTTTTCCCTTCTTCCCTGGCCATTTTCCTCCTGCCTTCCTACCAGACTTCCTGGGGGCCTCAAGGGAAACGAGCTCGCGGCTGTTGCCTGCTCTGTTTCAAAGCACCTCCTGAGGAGTCTTCCCAGGGCTTCCAGGTGGACCCTAGGGAAGCCAAACAGAGACAAACAGGCTTTCCCCAGAGTCCCTGACATCCAAGCAAAGCAGCAGTCTACGACCCCATCCATTTCTCCCACTCTCCTATTCTGGGAGCCACACAGCCTTTGTGTTTGTGCTTGGGAATATGCCCCCAGTTTTGCTGTGCAACCTCAGATAGGCAGCACACCCTCTCTGAGCCTCAGCTTCTTCCCTAAGTATGGAGACATGCTGGTGTGCCCCACAGGGGCAATGAACATAAATCTAAGTCATTTATTTTCCCTCAGCAGGCCCAGGCCATGTCCCTCTATCCAGGAACTCTGCACAGAGGCAGGCAGGTACAGAAGATTCTTTGGGACCCCTTTATGTCCTGCCGTTGTGCTAGTGACCAGGAACTGTTACCACCTCTGCCTCCCAGCAGGCTTTACAGAGAGGCAAGGTATAAATACAAACAGACCCACTTGGAGGAATCACTCTCCACTGCCAGAGCAGCAGAGGCCAGGGGCCAGCCCGCCGTGGGCAGCTCCAGGAAGGAGCTCCTTCACGAGAAGCTGGGAACTAGCTGCTTCCTGCCACAAGGGCTGAATCAGTGCCTCTGCTGATGTCTGCTCAGGGCTCCTCTGCTGTTTTCAGCCAGGTCTGCAGGCCAGTGGGGGAGACCTTGGCAATGTCCCAGACCCAGTCACTAAGCCAAGTCCAGCCAGGGGCTAAGTGGCCCACATGGAGTCCCAGGAGGCAGTGGGCATTTCCTGCCTGTCTTCTCAGCCAATCCCTGGCTTCCTGGATCAGGCTGAAAAATAAATAGGGTCACTAAGGCGTTCAGAGAAATAGCCCATCCAGGCAAGCTGTCTCTGTGCTATCTCTCGTCCCATCTCCCCACCTCCAAGTCTTTTCCCACCTGTTCTACGGCCTCTTGGCTTCCACACACCCATCCACCTCTCCAGTCCTTGCATCCCTAAGCAGCTTTCCTCAAGTACCCCCGCCCACTCCCATCTCCCTCCTCCTCTTTACTCTTAACCTACTATGTGTCAGGAGTTTTCATACATCGGTTCATCTTTACACTAATCCTGGTGTTATCATTCTCATTTCAGAGAAGAGAAAACCAAAGTTTAGTGTGCGGTTCCAGGATTTGAAGTGAGAGCCACTGTTCTTCATTCTTTCCATGAACATTTGTTGAGGGACTGCTCCATGCCAGCCTCTGTGCCAGGTGTGGCAAATATACATCAGAGGACTTAGAGTCTGGAGAAAGAAACAGACAGAGCTCAAACAGACAGAACTCTTTACATTGCAAAGAAATGTAAAATTACAACTAGGACAAGTGCCATGAAGATCTATGGGGCTGTTAGGTTGAGGCCCAGGCTGGTCTTGGGAGTCAGGAAAGGCATCCTGCAGGATGTGACATTTGACCTAGCACCAGAAGGTTGGGTAGACATTAACTTAGAGAAGTAATGAGCTCCAGAGAGAGGGACTAGCACGTGCAAAGGCCCTGTGGTGAGAGGAAGGAGAGAAAGCCCATGTGGCCAGAGCATAAGGAGAGGGAATTGGAGATGGGGCTTCATGGGGCCAGGACAACAGGTTCTGGTGGGCCCTGCAAGGAGTTGAAGGTTTAGCCTGATGGCTCTGGGCTGGCCCTGGAAGTTTGAAGCAGAGGACAGTGTCCCACTGTTCCTCCAACTGCTTCCCAGACCACCACCCAGCACCTTTGTACCCAGGGACCACTTCTACCGCCTTCTTCTGACGCCCCGGCCCTAGCACAAGGTGGGGCACGCTGGAGGCTCCTGGCAGCTGAGCTGGCAGCATGGTGGGGGGAGCAGGAGACCTTGGTTCGCCTTCACTGAGACTCCAACGGAGTGACTCTCCGCAGCCCCGCCCCTCTCCGTCCCTCATTTAACTGTAAGGCAGAGATTAAGACTGATTCCCTTTGCCATCTCTGGTTGATCTCGGGCTATAGCCCATAGCAAGGGAATGGAGAAGACACAACTGTCAAAATGACCCCACCTGAGCCAGATTCCAGGGCCTAGAGCCCCGCAGTGGGGATGGGGGTGGGGGCTGCTTGGGGCCTGCTGCTGGCCTAGTGCCTTCCCATCCCACCTCTCCCCCTGAGCTCACCCTCCCCAGCCCTTCCCAAATGAAGCACTCTAAGGGGCTTTCCTCCTCCCCTCCACCCCCAGCATGGCCCATGCCCTCACCCACTTCTCCCCCATCAGATGTCTGTTGGCCTGTAAGAGCTGAATTGGATTCTTTGGGCCTTTGGTTTTCCCATCTGTAAAAGGGTGTCATTCTTTACTCCTCCTGTCTCCCTGGGCAGGAGAGAGGATGAAGAAGTGAATTCTTGGTATAACCTCCATCTACTCCATCAGGGGCGCTGCTCCCTTGTCAAGCATCTTCCTGGGACCTTGAAGTCAACAGCACTGGGGGAAACAGACACACCAGCGAACATTCTAAAACCTACTCCTGGCAGACCGTAGCCAGCTGCCCCTCCTTAAGGACACCACATACCTTCCAATAGGACTGCATCACCCTCATGAGTGCCACTGGACAGAGACCGGTTTGTGGGTCCCAGGTATAGATGGGAAAGTGAGGCTCCAGAGACAAGAGGCTGGCCCTGGTCATCACAACAAGCCCTCCTGCCTTGCTTCATCCCAGCCACCTGGGGGGGTTCAGGGAATGGGGACTCTGTGGAGTGCCACCTCCCCTCCCCCAGTGCTCCCCTGTGCGTCCAGACAGCAGCCGGAGGGGGGCTGCTTCAGAACTTGCTCCCTTCCTGGGCAGCACTGCCCTCTGCCCTGTGGGAGGCTCTCTTCTCTCAGTTGTAATAGCTGCTTCTGAGCTGGCCTTATCTTTTTAAGGGCCCATCCTAAGGATGCTGGGATGGGCCTGCAGGAACCGTCCCCAGGTCAGCAGGGACCAAGCCAGGTCAATCCACAGTTCTGTCACATCAGCTTTTTCTACAATAATCACACCTACCTATAAGTGGGGAAGTACTTTGCTGTCCAGAAGACTATGCCGTGTGCCTTCTCAGCGAAGGCATGCTACAGCCTGGAGAAGTAGGAACAAGGATTATCCTCATTTTACAGATAAAGAAACTGAGGCACAGAGTTAAGGCCAGGATGGACATGGGGGACCTGCAGTCCAGCACAGTCACATGACGGGGTGTCAGGAAAAGATGGTGCCAGGGGCAGCAGGAGTGGTGGCTATTGGAGATCTGGGCAGAGCGGTGACCCTGCCTACTACTGAGAGCTGGGGTTGGAATTGCAGTTTGAGAGGCCAGTGGGGCAGGGGGCAGTTTAGGGACCTGGGAGTGTGCACAGCTCAGGGGATAAACCTACACTTCAGCTCCCACTCACAGAGGACGTGCTCTGTGCCAGGCTCTGTGGGGCCCTGTCCTCAGGGAATTCATAGGCTGTGAGCAGACAGGCACCAGGACAGCCACATCCACAGAGGAAGGCCAGGTCTGGAGTGGGCACTGTGTTGGGGTGGCTGGCAGGATCACAGAACTGAGTGGGGAGCCCATGGGGCATGTCCCTGAGCCTCAGAGGAGAGGAGGGGCCTCCTGCACTTACCTGGGCTGGTGTCAACCGGATCTGGCTCTGGATTGGCTGCCCTGTGGATTGGCTGCCCTGGAATGGTGCATAGGAATTCACTGGGCGTTGGAAGGGCGCCTGGGGAGGGGGAAGTGCAAGCAGGAGTCATCTCTGCGTCCTCAGCCCCCAGCAGTCCAGGCCTGGCTACTGCAGGGATTTAGGGAGTATGTGCTGGCCACTTGGATGGTGTTTGAATGAAAGAGGGAAGCCAGGGAAGGAAGGAGGGAGGAAAATAAGGAGAGAGGGAGGGAGGGAGGGAGGACTGCATGAGAACAGACAGAAAAATAAGGAAGCACCCACACTGTCGAGGGAGGGGCAGGATAGCAAGTGGGGTACACTGGGGGGAGGTGGCAGGGCAACAGGGCCAAGTCACCAAGGTCCTTGAATGCCATGGGAGGATAATTGAACTTTGAAGGATTTTGGGGGGAGGCAGACGATCAGATCCGAACTTGTGGACACTTCCTCCGGCTCCTGTGGGGAAGATGGATGGAGGGGCTAAAACTGGAGGTCAGAGCTGGAGAGGAGGCTATTGGGGTCCTCCAGGCAAGGAGATGGGGTGGGGTGGAGGGTAGATACTTAAGAATTGAAGGAGCAGCACCTGGCGAGTGTCTGGGTGTGGAGGTGAGGAAAGGAGGGGCCCCCAAGGCCTTTCAACAGAGTCTACTGTGAGCTGACCCCTCCAGGCTTCATAACTTCGTTCCAGGGAACCCTCACACCGACCTCCCTCGATCGTCTGCCATGTGCAGGGGGCACAGACCCCCTTCAGGCTGAAGCACTTCTCCCTGCTGCTGGGACAGTTGAGGCTGGCTGGCCACAGATGAGCACCTGCCTCTCAGCTGAAGAGAGAGGCTCCCTGCCCAGGGCCTTGCCCCTCCATGGACAGCTGCATCCAACGACTGGTCAAGACAGGGGATAATGGCCCAATCCTCTTGTCCCAATTCAGGACAACCCCACCAAGAGAGCTCAGGTCCAGAGATTCCCGTGGCTCTGTACTGTGAATGCATCGCAACCCAGCTTCCCCCTCTGCCCCATCCTGCTTCCCTCACTCCCTCCCCGCCAGGTGGCTTGACCCCAATAAACCTCTTGCATGCTAATCTTCCTAAATACGCTGGTATTAACATCCCCATTTCACCCACAAGGAAATTGAGGCTCAGAGATATAAAGTGACTTGTCCATGGCTGCACAGCTGATAAGTGGCAGGTCAGGGGCTGGCTAGGGAGGGAAGAGGCCAGGGACCCTGACTGGCTGAAGCAGGGAGACGGAGGTGGAGTCAGTCCCCAGGGAAGGCTGGTCCAGCCTGTAGGCCAGCACTAGACCAGGAGGGACTTATTCCATCTGCCTCTCTCTCCCCATTCCACAGACGGGGAAAAGGAGATCAGAGGAGAGGCAAGACTTACCCGGGCTCATAATGTCAGTTAATGATGGCCCTGGGAGTATTCCCTAGGGTTCTCCCTCTCAGACCAGCGTGGGTGTTTCCTTTGGACCACACTAATGTTCTCATCCCACCTGCCTCCCTTCCCAAGCCCAGCACTAGGTCTCAGGCTCAGAGACGTGGCTGGATTGACCCTTACTCGATTTCCCAAGGCTGGAATGAGGTGCCTGCAGTTCCCCAGGCCTGCAGAGACCTTGGCAGCAGCCTGAGCTGCCCAGCCCTAGCGCGAAGTTGGGATGTACTGGGCTGGGCGGACTGGATCCGACTGGCACAGCAGAGCAAACAGACGAAACAGACGGGAAGGAAATCAGTTTGAGTGTTTGATTTTCATTTTTAATTTGCACAGAGAGTAACGCAGCCCATTTGACACTGCGTACTCCCTGTGAGCTGCTAGCATTCGCCATTGCTGCCACCACTGCAGCTTGGTGTGCCCAGCGGCTCCCTGCCCTTCTGTCAGGCGAGCCAGTCCCTCGCATGGCGGAAGGGCCTTCTGCAAAGCAGGAAGGAAGGGTTTCCTCCGGGACCTCTGCCCCTTCTGGCCAGGAGAAAAGTGTCTGGTAAGCCCCTTCTGGGCAAGGTGGGAGGAGCCAAAGATGTGCTCCCTCCTGGGAGGAGACCAGCAGGCAACTGTCTGTTCCAAAGTCAGGGCTGGCAAATGAACTCTCGGGAGAGGTGACAGACCAGTTTGGGGGGAAAGGGAGATTCTGGGTGCACATCAGTTCACAAGTGCTAAGTAATTGCCCAGGCCACCTATATTCAAGGGCAACCCTGTACCTAGAGTCAAATCTGTCTTAAAACTAGGACAATCTCAGCTCTTGTGTTCTGAGACTTCACGGGTCAAAGCCCTGCTGTCTCTTTGTTGATTTGGAACTTAATCACATGCAGATGGGGAAACTTGGTCTGAATTGAAGAGACTAATTCCATCACACCCTCTTCCTGGCCCTTCCTTCTTCCCCCACTGGGCCTCATGCCCTGAGGGCATCATCCTATGGGGCTGAGAACAGAGACTGTAATGGGGCAGACCTGGTTGCAGTCCTGCTCTGCCCATTATTAGCTGTGTGACCTTGGGAAAGTCACATAATCTTTCTGAGCATGGCCTTCAAGGACCCCTTCAGACCTCATCCTCTCTTGGTATCTACAGAACACAACATTCCATGGCCTCCTCCAAGAAGCCCTCTCTGATTAAGGCTTCTATTTTCCTCACCGCTACTATTATTGGGTGCTGGCCCTGCCCCTGAGTATGAGCCCTTTGCAACCCTTCCTTGACCCTCAGTAGCTCAACTGTGTGCACTGCACACTCTGCATGGGGTGATGTGCTAGAAAGAACGTGACCTTTGATATAGACATTCCTGGTTCAAATCCAAGTTCATCTCCATGCTGGCTGCTTAGGCCCATCTCTTGAGCACCTCAGACTCAATGGATCCAAACTGAACTCATCATCCCTCCTCAAAGTCACCCTTGCCTCTTTTTCTTCCCTATCTCATTAAACAATACCCCTGTCAACCAACTGCTCAAGCCAGCGAGCTAGGAACCACTGAGACTCCTCCACCTGCTTCATTCCCAGCATCCTATCTGCCCCAGGTCCTCTGTACCCACCCTCCACTACCTACCCTCTGATGGGGCGAGGAGAGAGGTGCTCCGTGGTATTTACTCCGCTGCATGACAGGGCTGGGAGAGCCTTCAGGGAACAGTCAGTCCTCCCCTCTCATTTTATTTATTTATTTATTTATTTTTGTGGTACGCGGGCCTCTCACTGTTGCGGCCTCTCCCGTTGCGGAGCACAGGCTCCGGACGCGCAGGCTCAGCGGCCATGGCTCACGGGCACAGCCGCTCTGCAGCATGTGGGACCTTCCCGGATCGGGGCACGAACCTGTGTCCCCTGCATCGGCAGGCGGACTCTCAACCACTGCGCCACCAGGGAAGCCCTCTCTCCTGTCATTTTACAGATGAGGACACTGAAACCCAAAAAGGAACAAGGACCTGCCCTGGGCCAGATGGTGAGTTGCCCACAGCAGAGCCACTTTGAGAAGTCAGATCTCCTCTGCAGCCCAGGTGTGCATCTCAGGGAGGTCATGGTCAAGGCCAGGCCCTGTAACAGTGACAGAAGGGAACATGAAGCCCCTGAGGTCTTGGCCCACTTCCCCTCGCACCCCAAACCCAAAGAGGCTGCAGGGGAGGCCTGAGGGGCTGGGGCTGTGTTCAAGTTCCCAGGCAGAATAAATAATCAACTACTGAGAAGCTCATGAAAACCAGACATCACTCCCTGGCGACTCTGCAGCCTGGACCCTGGAGTCCTGCTTGGAAGTGGCCACGGCAGCAAGCAAGAAGGGGCCTTAGCCATGACCGGAACCAGTGGCCATTCTCTGTGTCCCCCTCCCCACACACCCAACTCTCACACTGCCTGAAATTCTACCACTGTGCCAGGCTCAAATGCAGATTAATGCGGTCTGGCCATTAGAAGAGCTGGTACAAGGGTGGGAGAGAGGGTCTGAAGAGAAATCATCCCAGTTAGAGGTCCCTGAGCGGGAACCCAGGGTGGACAAGGCTGTCCCCTTTTACTGAGCACCTTCTGCGTACTGGGCACTGTGCTGAGTGCTTCACAATCTTCCTCCCTGCTGCTCCAAGGCCCCCTGCCTGTGACCCAAGCATCATTCAACCCCTCCCGACCTGTTTCCTCTCCTATAAAATAAAATTAGTAATAATAGCTACCTCCAGAGGCTACTGGATGATTAAATAAGAAAAGGTGTGTAAAGTGCTTCCTACATTGCTGGACATAAAGTAGATGCTAATTAAATGCTCATTATAAATGAGATAACTCCTGTGATAAGGCCAAGAATGGGCCCAGTTCATGCTGGTCGAATCTGAGCTGCTAAGAAGATAAATGTTTTACCACTTGCCACTGGAATGGGGCAGAACTGTGGGTGGAGAGGGGGGCTGTCCAGGGCTATGGGACAAAGGAGTTGTCTAGGAACCCAGAGCATTAATGCTAAGACAAAGCATAGAGAAGGGGTAAGGCCACAGGAAATGGACCACTAGAGGCCAGAATCCACTCTTATCTTTTTTTTTTTTTGTGGCCTCTCCCGTTGCGGAGCACAGGCTCTGGACACGCAGGCTCAGCGGCCATGGTTCACGGGCCCAGCCGCTCTGCGCGGCATGTGGGATCCTCCCAGACCGGGGCACGAACCCGTGTCCCCTGCATCAGCAGGCGGATTCTCAACCACTGAGCCACCAGGGAAGCCCCACTCTTATCTTTTTAAAAACCTCTCTCTCTGAGGTTTGGGCCTGGATGGGCCGACTCCAAAGGTCCCCAAGTCTTTTGTATTGGACCAAGTGAGGCAGTCAAGGAGAAGGGATGAGAACTTCATCCACTGGGAGAGAGAGGGGAGTGGAAGAGACCTAAAATGAGACAGAGACATTATGAAGACAGTCATGTGACAGCCACCAATACACAGCCCTTAGAGCACGTGTGCTTGGCCTTTGCCTACATTTTCTCAACTCATTCTCCAAACAACCATGTCAAGGGTATTGTTATGCCCATACACAGTTGAAGCTCCAAGAGGCTAATAATGACTTGCCCAAGGTCATTGCCTATAAGCCTTGGAGCCAAGATTTGAGCCTAGACCTTTCTGGTTTCTCAAGACCATGCTTAGAACCATGTGAAGAAGCATCAGGGAGGGAGCTGGTGCCGGCCTCTCCTCTGGGTTCCAGAGCCCCTGGCCCAGGGCAGTGGGGCCACCCAGTTTCCAAACCAATGCTTCCTCAGGTCCTCCAACAGTTTACAAGCCCAGGAAATGTCTGCCTCTTCCCAATCTGATGCTGGAAGCAAAACTGGGAAGAACCTGGCCATGCACCAGAGCTGGGGCAGACATGCTTGAGGTTAAAAAATAATAATAACATTTTGCCGCACTAACTACATGCCAAGCACTGCTTTAAGTACTTTATATATTATGTTTCATTCTATAGCACCCTTTGAAGTAGGTGCTTTATCATCCCCATTTCACAGATGAGGAAACTGAAGCATAGAGAAGTTAACTAATGCCCCCAAGTTCACACAGCCTGGGAGAGACAGAGCCGAGATTCAGTTTCAGGCAGTGACATTGCAGAGGCCGTAACTATAACCATCTACCATGCTGCCTATCAGAAGGGCGAAGTACTGCCCCCAAACCCACAGCAACCAGGATGGTGTTGGGGGTAGGATTCGACTCACAGCACTCTTATTTGCACACACTTTTTAGAGTGAAGAAAGTGAGACACCTGTGTCTTTGCAGACTCAGCATAGAGAAGCTAGCTGGGCTGTTCCTGCTTTTGCCTCCGTTCCAGAAGACACATCCACAGGCAGTCAGGCTGCGGGGAAACCTGAGGCCACCAACCCACTGAATGACTTAGGCAAGTCATGTTCCCAGGGCTCTAGTCCCCAGGTTCCACCCATATGATGATTTCCCAGGACGAGCCAGTTCTGAAAAGCCCAACTCCGCATTCCACGCACCTCCGGGGAGTTTGGGGCACTCTCCAGGGTCCTGAAATATCTCTCCTGCCTGTAATCAGGGAGTCTGGAGACCCCAAAGCAGCTGACTTGGTTCTCTGAACACGTTCTTAAAAACCAGGAAGGTACATCAACATTTTGGACATGGGCTATTACCCTAAGCACACGTGGGGAGCTATTTCTGATTCATCACCACCACCACCAAGGACAATCCTTTTGTGAAGTCAATGAATTGATGCACCTCTCCCTCCTCCCTGTGCGTGGCTCCGTTTCCATTTGAATTTTCATGTAAAGGATGTGCCTCAATGAGGTAGGCTGGTCTGTAGCCCTGGAATTGCGGCGAGTGCAGCACGAGGTGTTTAGCCCAGGTGCTCGTAAATGCCATCGGCTGCCATCATCACCACCACAATCCTCATTTCCCCTGGGTAGACCCCTCTTCTGGGATAGCAGCCACACCCAGATGCGTACCTCCAGCTTGTGGTTCCAGAAAGCACACCTGGGGGGAAAGCAGTGGCCTCCATCGCTGCATGCAGAAGATGGCCAGATGGCAACCTTTAGGGGAAGGAGGAGGAGGGCCTTCCTTTCAGAGGCTGCTCAGATCCTCTCTGTCCAAAGTTCCCCCTTGAGAGACCTGGAATATCCTTGTCCTACCTGTGCTTTCAAGTTAAGACTGGGTAAGGATCTGAGAGGGTCTCCCTCAGTCCCCCACCCACCATTCACAAGTCCTGATGGGGAAACCCCATGAAGTGACTCCAGGACCAGTTGATTATAGAGCCATCTTCCCCCTCCATACCCGCTTCTTTGGGCCCCAAGACTCCCCATCTCAGTGGAAAATCAGGCAGCCAGATTCTAGTAATTCTTCTTCTGCCTGAAGAAGGCAGGGGCCCTCCCCATTTAAGGAAGGGGCCCAGATGCTGCGGAAAGAGCTGTGTCCCCACCACAAGGGTGGGGAGTGGGGAAAGAGAAGGACTTGCTACCCTTTGCTCCCCCCTCCCACCTTCTCCCAGTTAACCCAGCTTGGAAGGGGCAAGGTCTCAAGGCAGAGGCCCCTTACTCTTGTCATCACGTTCAGCCCCAGCCAGCCAGTACCCTGTTACTCAGTCTCTATTACAGAGCAACTCTGCAGGCTCCACTGCTGGGCCTGAGAACCCTCAAGTCCTCCTTTCAGCAGACACTTATTAAATACCTACCGTGTGCCTGACCTGTGCCAGGCAGTTCTCTTACACTTGACCCCATTTGATCCTATGACAACACATGCAAGTAGGTATTTTACAGATGAGAAAACTGAGGCTTAGAGAGGTTATTTTCCCAAAGTCACAGACCTGGGGAGGGGTGAATCAGGAACACCAGATTGCCCCTTTTCCAGTCTGATGAGAGTGGCTCTCCTAGCCCTGCCCCAAATGTTTGGTCCCACAGAGCTGACTACAGCACAAACTTTTGCCTTAGAACAGGTGAGCTTCACTGAGGAATCAGAGGGGAAAGGAATGTCTAGCCTCGTTTACACCTGCTCTGGGAGAACCTGCCCAGCTGGCTCCCTCGGTCTTGGAAGGATACCCCATGTGGGCAATGGTCAAGATGATGAAGGAGGAAAAGTAGTCACTTCCAAGGCTCGACTCCTTCCTTGCTCCCCACCTGACAGGCCATCAGGCACTGCTGAGACTGAGGGGTGGGGAACAGAGGGGGTTGTGCACCGTGAGATCCAGGAGGCAGACGTGCCCTCCTCCCCCACCAGAATAGAGGCCCCTCATTTCTCGGGGCCACCGCAGAAGACCCCTTCTGAAATGCCAACATTTTCTGAAAGGGTCAGGGGTCACTACCACCAGGGTCAGGCAGGTAACCAGAAACGGACCTGCTGAGGAAGGGCCAGGGAAATGCAGACTCTGCCTAAAAAACCCAACTACCCTATGTGGGCCTGCTGATTTTTCAAGAGAAGCCAAAAGCCAGACTTCCCGTGGAAACTGCCCATTTTTTAAATATTGGCCACTAATTCAATTTTTTAAAGTACCCTAAGGGCCAAACATTTGCCATCTCTGGCTCATGCACTTCGATGCTCCCACTGACCGAGGCTTCAGGGGAGACCAGCACAGGGTGGCCCAGCAGTTCACAGAACCCCTGCCCAGCCCCCTTCATCCGAGCCTTGGGGATCATGGTCCCCTTTTTACAGCTGTAGAAACTGAGGCTCAGAGGGAAAAGAGTCCTTGGTGAGGCCGGGCCCTGACCCCAGCCGAGGCCCCCTTCTGCTCCCCAGGGCGGTGAGCTGACCCCTCGTGGTAGCCTAGGGAGCCCAGGCAGGCTCTTCTAGGGGAGGAAACCAAGGCTCCACCCAGATGGAACTGCCCTGAGCACAGACGAGGACACTAGGCTGCTCTGAGGAGCAAGGCTCAGGAGCCTGGGGCAAAGGAGGCACAGATCTTATTCACCCCACCATCCTCAGTGGGCCCTTTTGATTGAGGTGCCAGAGCAGGGCCCCAGGGCCCAGAAGAGGTCAAACTGGGTGGCAAGAGGGCTGCCAGCAGCCCTGGTAGTGGGAAGGAATGATGGATTGGATTGGATTTTCTCCATTTGGAGGTGATGTTGGCTCCACCGTCCACTAGTCTCATCAGTATTTTTCATAGAGAAATTGCTACATTGGATGGGGTGGGGACTGAATGGGGACAAGGTTCAGGGGCCTGGGCCCCCAGGGAGCTAGAAGCCAGGCTTCTGATGGGGAGACCACAGGGGTGTGAGAAAATCCACAAGTCCAAGACAAGGAGGCCCCAATGTCCTTTCTCGGCTTTTTACACACATGCACACGTGTGTCCAAGACTTGTGCATGGAAACACCAGCACATGCACACATATGTGTATATGGGCAGGTATACGTGCAAATGTTCTCACACATGCCTCCAAAGCCCTTGCTTAAACTGCGCTCCCCGCCTAGGTTATCCTCCCCTTCTCTCTGAATCCTCCTGTATCATTTCTTGGGCCGCCTCCATGCCTAGTCTCTGGAGCCAGAGAGGCGTGTCTGGATCATGACTCAGGCCTGGGGGTAATGGGCCCTGGGTGTATGTCTGAGAGAAAGGGAAAGGGTCCTAGGGCGAGGAGAGCTCAGGGACCAGGACAGTGCCAGTGCTGGCAGCGGGGCAGGGAGGTGTCCCAACATTGCCAGGGTGGGAATGCTGAGGCTGCCGTCAGGGGACTGAGAAGGATCCACTGTTCATAGAAAAGGGCACCAAATCTGGGCCTGAAAATCTTCCTTTGGCACCCCGCTGGAAGTCCTCCAGGATTACCCCAGGCCGGGTGCTCTCTCCTTTTTCCTCTGAGCTCCGACAGCCCTGATGGTGGGCTGAACCCACTGGACACTGTGCTCAAGAAATCTTAAATCCATCTTCCCAGAGCACCCAACCTCCTGGATCAGCTCCAGACCCAGGACTGTACTTTTAAAACCCAAGCCCTTTGGTGGTGGGGAGGTAGCCTTCAGCACCTAGCAACAGAGAAACCCGGCTGAATGTGATTGGTCAGTTCCAGCTTACGGGAGGGAAAGTGTGAGCTGATTGGTTGGCGATGCTTATAAAAGGGAGACACCAGCGACCACGAAGGAGCAAGTCCATGCAAAGGTCCGTGGTAGGGCTTGGCTGTCCTACCGAGAGAGCCAGAGAGCCCGCCGGAAGGAAGAAGGAGGACAGTCTGCAGCTCAGAATTCCCCCTCCCACCCAAGCAGGCCATAGAGGAGCACTCCCATTGGAGGTAAGTGTCCAGTTTCAGATCCCAACCTTGGTGTTCCAGGAAGGTGGGCCCAATTCTCAGTCTGCTCATGGAGACTGGCAATAAAGCAAAAGTTTCTGGCACTCAGAGGGTTAAGCCTGAATTAACTAGAACAAACCTAAAAGCATTCCCCAGAGGGTCACAACACCTGTGTCCCCAGGCAAATTCCTGGAAGGTAGGCCAAGAGCTTCCAAGCTGGAGAGGCTTTGGGGATGAAGTAGCCCAGTTCCCATTACACAGATGAGGAAACTGAGGCCCAGAGGAAGCAGTGGGGGGTAAGAGGAGGATTTGTCCTTGGTCACACAGGTACTTAGAAGCGGAGCTGGGACTGGGACCCAGGTCTGCTGACTCTTGGTCTGTCCAGCAATCTTCCATCTGGCCCACACAAGCCTGTAGGTCCTTCATGAGGCCCAGCTATTGTGTACCTCCATGCTTTTGCATATGTCCCTGGAATGCCTTTCCCTCCATCTCTACCAGGCAAACCCCTACCCATCCTTCAGTTTTCAACTCAGGGATCACCTTGTCTAGGAAGCCTTCTCAGATGCCCCCTCTGTCCATCCTTGTGCTCCCATGGCTTCCTTCATGCTGCCTGTCATAGCTCTGGTCACAGTGGACTCCTACTGTCTGTTTACATGTTTGTCCCCTGACAAGGCTGTGGCCCCTCAAGGGCAGGGTCAATCTGCTCCATCCTCATGTTTCCACCACCCAGGCAGGGCCCAGGGTGCAGCTGGAAGTTGAGAATTAAATGTCTTTTCAAGAGAGGAATGAAAGACTTTGATGTTTTAATTTCAGTTTGCCTCCAACATGATTCCCATTTTCTATGTGCCCAGCCCTGTGCTTGGGAGGAGAGAAGGGGAGGACAGAGGGCCAAGCCCTGCCCTCCAGAGCTCCCAAACTGGAGCCATAGAAGATGTGTTAAGGCAGGGGTTCAGGCATGGTGTGCTCAGGGTTATTACTTAGAGGCCTGGGTGCCAGTAGTGGGAGTAGCACTAGGGCTACTAGGGCTGGGACCCTGTCTGCCCTTGCCTGGGTACCCATGCAACAGGTAGATCCAGGAGGAGGGCTGTCCCCTTCCTCAGGTCTTCCTGGTAGCTGTAGAGCTGTGAGACTGCTACCCCGAAGAGCTCTCAGGCCTCAACTGCACACCTCCAGGGGGCATTATTCATGTTGTTTCCCACTAATGGCACCCCCTGGAGCCCAACTCCATAGCCTATAATGTGAATGGTACCCCCTGGAGCTGGGTAATGTGGTGGCTCTGGGCGCTCAGGCAGCCAAGCTGATGGTGGACCCCAGAGGGAGTCTTTAGTCTCACCTTTGCAGTATCCCTAGTGGTGGTCATGGGTGGGGGCTGACTAAAGACTGCCAGCTCAGATGCCCCTGTACAAGAGAGTCTGGACACTGTCAGCCCGGAGCCTCTCTTCCCAGCCCCTGCTCCCAGCCTCCCGCCCTCAGCAGTCATCGACCAGCTAGCTGGACAGGCCCGTGGATGACATGTCTGCAGCATGTCATCCATGGCAGCCCGGCAGTTGAAAACCACAAGATGCCCATTTACTGCAGGGCAATATTTACATTTTCCAATACCAGGCGAAGAGGTGGGTAATGTAACAATATTGGGGGCATAAGGGCTGTCCCATACAACAGTGACACCATTAGAGGAGAACCCTCTGTGTGCCAGACACCATGTAGCGTCTCTGATTCTCATAAAAATCTTGGGAAAGAAGTATAATTACAGTAGAACCACTTCACATATGAGGAAACTGAGGCTCAAAGAGGCTCAGGGACTTACCAGGCCACACTGTCATGGCAGAGCTGAATTGAAGGGTGCCCTGCCTGATACCAAGGCTTTCCACCTGCCCCTAGTAGCCCAGTCCCCAGTAACCTTCTGTCCTCAAGGGCTATAAAGGCAGCAGGAACTTATGTCTGAAGTGGCTTTGGCCAGTCCAGTGTGATGAGAGGGCTGCATTGTAAGGGTCCCCTCCCCAAGGCTGTGGGCTATCCTTTCCTGTAGCAGATAAGAGCTGTCCTTGTACTGCATGCAAACATGGCTGCATGTGCATGTGACTGTATGTATCTGTGCTACATAGAACAGTCATGTGCTCTGGTCCCAAACAAGCTGGCCTCAAATCTCACTCATTCACACAGTAGCCTGGACCCTGGGGAGTCATGTCCCAGCTCTGCCACTTACCATCTGTGTGACCTTAGTGGGCTACTTAACCTCTCTGTGCCTCTGAGTCTTCATCTGTACAATGGGGATGATAATAGCACCTTCCTCAGAGGTATATGAGTTTAATACAGTGCCTGGTGCATGGTAGGTGCCATATGGGTGCTGGCTACTATATTTTTTCAGCAAAGGCTTACTGAGCACCTACTATGTGCCTGGGAGTCTGATAGGTACTAGGACCGCATACTTATCCAGACAGGCACAACTCCCACCCTCAAGGGGATCTAGCAAGGTTCCTCAAGGCTGCCTCCTTCCACAAAGATGCACTTGCAGAAGGGACGGGTAATGATTGAGACAGAAGACGGGAGAGGTGGCATCAGGGACCCTGCTCTCTCTGGTTTTCCTCCTGCCCTTCTGGCTGCACCTCCTCCAGCTGCCCTTAGGCTCCCTGTCCTCCACCAGCCCCAGCTGTGGGGGGCTCCCAGGGCTCTGTGCTTTGCCTCTTCTCTCCTCACTGCCCACCCTCGCCAGCCCACCCACCCTCTTCCATCTCCACAGCCATGGCACCCACATCTCTTTAACCTGGCACTCCCAGCTGCCTGCTCCACACCTCCACCTGGGGGTCCACCATGTCCAGATAAAAAATCACCTTCCTCCCCCACCAGGTCTACCCTCTTTCTGGGTGCCCATCTTAGAACCTAGCCCTCCCAGCTACCCAGTCACCCAAACCAGTAGCCTGGAAGCCCCCTTGTCATCTCACGCTCCATCACCCCTTCATTCAACCACTAAATCCCATCAACTCTACCTCCTAAATCACCATGAATCCATCCATTTCTCTCCAGCCCCCCCAGACTCCACCTCCCCCAGTAATAGGTGCTGTTGGTGCCTCACCCAGATCCCCTTCACCAGTGCATTTGCCCCCCAGCTGCTGTGAGTGCTGGCTGTTAACAGCTCACAGCTGCCCTTCTCTGGAGCATTGCCCTCCACCAAGGAAGACTGGCCTTATCAGAAAATGCTTGAAGGTTTGCAACCCACAGCCAATGGCTGACAGATCCAGGAACAAAAGCCCACTCCCCAGCCCCCTTGTCTCCTGACAAGTCTGACACTATTCAAGCTCCAGGGCTCCCCTGGGATCAGGCTGAGACCAGACTTCAGCTGACCCCCCTCATCCTTGCCTAGCTTCCTCCCCAACCTATCTCACTCTCTTGTGGGCATCACTTGAAAGAACTCATTTAATAAACCTCTAGACTCAGATCTCCTTCTCCTACTCTGCTTCTCAGGAACCCAATCTAAGAGACCGTCTCCTTGCTGGGCTAGTCAGAGTGACATAACCCAGCCCCTGGGGGAAAACTTGAAGGACAGGTGGGGGCCAGGCTGGTGTAGGGGACCATCGGGCCCTGGGAAGGGAAAGAAAATGAGCCCTGATTCTCCCCACCCATTCTGTATAGGCTGGCCTGAAGGAGCAGCTAGTACCCACCTGGCCTCCCAGACACTGTGATTAAGTTTTGTGCCAGAAGGAGAATGGGGAGCTAGTGCTTTCCCTCCTCCCCTTTTCTTTTTACTTCTCTTGCTTTTTTTCAAAGGCTGAGCCCAAGTTAATCAGATAAATTCTTCCCCAGTTGCACCAACAATTTTTCTAAGGTTCAGTCTCCCCAGAGCGAATCGTAATTACTCCAGACTGAGACATTAAAGCCAAGGGGAAAGAAGAGGGGGAGAAAAAAATGTTTTTAATTAAAAAATTAATTTTTCCAACAGACCCACTGATGGCTACCCGGCTGTGGTGCTTCACTACCCTGGAGACAATCCCCCTCCATCCATCTTTTCCTCATTAAATCTCGAGCAGGGGGGTGGGCCTGGAGAGAGGAGCCCCTCCCTGAACAGAGCTTTCTCACCCTCCAGCTGAAGCATCCAACTCTCTGCCCTCTTGTAAAGTAAGTGGTTGGATTGCAGGAGTCTAGGTGGGAACAGCAGACTCAGAGTGCAGGCTTTGGAGTCAGACAGACACGGGTCCCTAATCAGTCCCTTAGGACATATGCAACCTGGCAGAGGTCCCCGGCACCTCCCTACTCAAGTGAGGTCCTCTGACCAGCAGCATCGACATCACCTGTTAGAAACCAGAATCTAGGACCCCTCCCCAGATCACCTGAATCCAAATCTGTGTTTTAATAAGATCCCTGGTGATTAACGTACAGACTACATTTTATGAAGCACTGCTGGGACTTCCCTGGTGGCACAGTGGTTAAGCATCCGCGTGCCAATGCAGGGGACACAGGTTCCCTGGTCCAGGAAGATCCCACATGCCGCAGAGTAACTAAGCCCGTGCGCCACAACGACTGAGGCTGTGCTCTAGAGCCCGCAAGCCACAACCGGTGAGCCTGCCCGCCACAACTACTGAAGCCCGCGTGCCTAGAGCCCGTGCTCCGGAGCAAGAGAAGCCACCGCAATGAGAAGCCGGCGCACCACAACAAAGAATAGCGCCCGCTCGCCACAACTAGAGAAAGCCTTGGCGCAGTGATGAAGACCCAACCCAGCCAAAAAATAAATTAAAAAAAAAAAAAGAAGAAGAGGAAGAAGCACTGCCGAGTGGCTCTGAGCCTCAGTCCTTTCCTCTAGGAAATGGGCAGAATAAGGACCTCTGCCTTACAGCTTAGTTTGCAAGGATTATGAAGATGTAGAAGAAAACAGTTTGGCAAACCATAAAGCAGGAACCTCAAAAAACACTCACTACTTATTACCCTGAGCCACTTTGTTGTTTGCTGTCAAACCTCCTCACATCCAGTAGCATTTCAGGAACTTGATTTGGTGAGCCAGCGGCCTTCCTGCTCATTCGGGCACTTTGTTCCCTGTATCTGGGGCCCAACAAGGAGTCTCTTAAAGGAACTAAAGAGTTTGTAATCAGGGAACTCTCGACCAGAGGAAATAAAGTCACTCACTGTCAGAAGCATTATCTGGGTGCCTCCCCTACTCACAGCAGGCTAGGAGCTGCTGGGAGTGGGTAGGCTGGGGTGAGGGCAGCTCAAATCCCAATGTCATAAGGATGCAGGTATCCACTCTAGACAGATAACAATAGCCAGGGCCTCTGATTTTTACTTCGTCATTCCCTTCTGGGGTCTTTCCTGAAGACATAATCTCAAGTGTGGACAAAGCTTTATGCTATCAGATTACCTCTAATTAAGAGTAACTGGGGAGCTCTGCTACCCTTGTAGGGTGTGAGAGCTCCCCTTTCTGTTCTCCAACTCTATAGTAATTGAGGTTTCTGTTTATTAACTTTTTACAACATTTTACCTGAAAGTTTTGATTTTTCCCACTCTCAAGTGTCTCCATTCCTGGCGAGAACACCAGAATCACAACTAGCTGCTGAACAGTCATCCACAGGAAGACACTGGAACTCACCAAAAAAGATACCCCACATCCAAAGACAAAGGAGAAGCCAAAGTGAGACAGTAGGAGGGGCGCAATCACTATAAAATCAAATCCCATAACTGCTGGGTGGGTGACTCACAAACTGGAGAACACTTATACCACAGAAGTCCACCCACTGGAGTGAAGGTTCTGAGCCCCACGTCAGGCTTCCGAACCTGGGGGTCCGGCAATGGGAGGAGGAATTTCTAGAGAATCAGACTTTGAAGGCTAGCAGGATTTGATTGCAGAACTTCGACAGAACTTGGGGAAACAGAGACTCCACCCTTGGAGGGCACACACAAAGTAGTGTGCACGTCGGGGCCCAGGGGAAGGAGTAGTGACCCCATAAGAGACTGAACCAGACCTACCTGCTGCTGTTAGAGGATCTCCCGCAGAGGCGGGAGGTGGCTGTGGCTCATTGAGAGGACAAGGACACTGGCAGCAGAAGTTCTGGGAAATACTCCTTGGCGTGAGCCCTCCCAGAGTCCGCCATTAGCTCCACCAAAGGGCCCCGGTAGGCTCCAGTGTTGGGTCACCTCAGGCCAAACAACCAACAGGGAGGGAACCTAGCCCCACCCATCAGCAGTCAAGTGGATTAAAGTTTTACTGAGCTCTGCCCACCAGAGCAACACCCAGCTCTACCCACCACCAGTCCCTCCCATCAGGAAACTTGCACAAGCCTCTCAGAGAGCCCCATCCACCAGAGGGCAGACAGCAGAAGCAAGAAGAGCAACAATCCCGCAGCCTGTGGAGCAAAAACCACATTCACAGAAAGACAGACAAGATGAAAAGGCAGAGGGCTATGCACCAGATGAAGGAACAAGATAAAACCCCAGAAAAACAACTAAACAAAGCAGAGATAGGCAACCTTCCAGAAAAAGAATTCAGAATAAAAAAAAAAAAAAGAATTCAGAATAATGATAGTGAAGATGATCCAGGACCTCGGAAAAAGAATGGAGGCAAAGATCAAGAAGATGCAAGAAATGTTTAACAAAGACCTAGAAGAATTAAAGAACAAACAAACAGAGATGAACAACACAATAACTGAAATGAAAAATACACTAGAAGGAATCAATAGCAGAATAACTGAGGCAGAAGAACAGATAAGTGACCTGGAAGACAGAATGGTGGAATTCACTGCTGCGGAACAAAATAAAGAAAAAAGAATGAAAAGAAATGAAGACAGCCAAAGAGACCTCGGGACAACATTAAATGCAACAACATTCACATTATCGGGGTCCCAGAAGGAGAAGAGAGAGAGAAAGGACCCGAGAATATATTTGAAGAGATTATAGTCAAAAACTTCCCTAACGTGGGAAAGGAAATAGCCACCCAGTCCAGGAAGCGCAGACAGTCTCATACAGGATAAACCCAAGGAGAAACACGCCGAGACACATAGTAATCAAATTGGCAAAAATTAAAGAGAAAGAAAAATTATTGAAAACAGCAAGGGAAAAATGACAAATAACATACAAGGGAACTCCCATAAGGTTAACAGATGATTTCTCAGCAGAAACTCTACAAGCCAGAAGGGAGTGGCATGATATACTTAAAGTGATTAAAAGGAAGAACCTACAACCAAGATTACTCTCCCCGGCAAGGATCTTATTCAGATTCGATGGAGAAATCAAAAGCTTTACAGGGCTTCCCTGGTGGCGCAGTGGTTGAGAGTCCGCCTGCCGATGCAGGGGACACGGGTTCGTGCCCCGATCTGGGAGGATCCCACATGCTGCAGAGCGGCTGGGCCCGTGAGCCATGGCTGCTAAGCCTGTGCATCCGGAGCCTGTGCTCCGCAACGGGAGAGGCCACAACAGTGAGAGGTCCACGTACCACAAAAAAAAAAAAAAAGCTTTACAGACAAGCAAAAGCTAAGAGAATTCAGCACCACCAAACCAGCTCTACAACAAATGCTAAAGGAACTTCTCTAAGTGGGAAACACAAGAGAAGAAAAGGACCTACAAAAACAGACCCAAGGGCTTCCCTGGTGGCACAGTGACTGAGAGTCTGCCTGCCGATGCAGGGGACACGGGTTCGTGCCCCGGTCCGGGAAGATCCCACATGCCACGGGGAGGCTGGGCCCGTGAGCCATGGTTGCTGAGCCTGCGCGTCCGGAGCCTGTGCTCCACAACGGGAGAGGCCCCAACAGTGAGAGGCCCGCATACCGCAAAAAAAAAAAAAAAAAAAAAAAAAAAACCAAAACAATTAAGAAAATGGTCATAGGAACATACATATCGATAATTACCTTAAACGTGAATGGATTAAATGCTCCAACCAAAAGACACAGGCTTGCTGAATGGATACAAAAACAAGACCCATCTATATGCTGTCTACAAGAGACCCACTTCAGACCTAGGGACACATACAGATTGAAAGGGGATGGAAAAAGATATTCCATGCAAATGGAAATCAAAAGAAAGCTGGAGTAGCAATACTCACATCAGATAAAATAGACTTTAAAATAAAGAATGTTACAAGAGACAAGGAAGGACACTACCTTGATTGATCAAGGGATCAATCCAAGAAGAAGATATAACAATTATAAATATATATGCACCCAACATAGGAGCACCTCAATACATAAGGCAACTGCTAAAAGCTCTAAAAGAGGAAATCGACAGTAACACAATAATAGTGGGGGACTTACACCAATGAACATATCATCCAAACAAAAAATTAATAAGGAAACACAAGCTTTAAATGACACAATAGACCAGATAGATTTAATTGATATTTATAGGACATTCCATCCCAAAACAGCAGATTACACTTTCTTCTCAAGTGCACATGGAACATTCTCCAGGATAGATCACATCTTGGGTCACAAATCAAGCCTCAGTAAATTTAAGAAAATTGAAATCATTTTCAGACAACAACACTATGAGATTAGAAACCAATTACAGGGGGAAAAAACATAAAAAACACAAACACATGGAGGCTAAAGAATACATTACTAAATAACCAAGAGATCACTGAAGAAATCAAAGAGGAAATCAAAAAATACCTAGAAACAAATGACAATGAAAACATGACAATCCAAAACTTATGGGATGCAGCAAAAGCAGTTCTAACAGGGAAGCTTATAGCTATACAGGCCTACCTCAAGAAACAAGAAAAATCTCGAATAAACTATCTAACCTTACACCTAAAGGAACTACAGAAAGAAGAACAAACAAAACCCAAAGTTAGCAAAAGGAAAGAAATCATAAAGATCAGAGCAGAGATAAATGAAATAGAAACAAAGAAATCAAGAGCAAAGATCAATAAAACTAAAAGCTGGTTCTTTGAGAAGATAAACAAAATTGATAAACCATTAGCCAGACTCATCAAGAAAAAGAGGGAGAGGACTCAAATCAATAAAATTAGAAATGAAAAAGGAGAAGTTACAACAGACACCACAGAAATACAAAGCATCCTAAGAGAATACTACAAGCAACTCTATGCCAATAAAATGGACAGCCTGGAAGAAGTGGACAAATTCTTAGAAAGGTATAACCTTCCAAGACTGAACCAGGAAGAAACAGAAAATATGAACAGACCAATCACAAGTAATGAAATTGAAACTGTGATTTAAAATCTTCCAACAAACAAAAGTCCAGGACCAGATGGCTTTACAGGTGAATTCTATCAAACATTTAGAGAAGAGCTAACATCTATCCTTCTCAAACGCTTCCAAAAAATTGCAGAGGAAGGAACACTCCCAAACTCATTCTATGAGGCCACCATCACGCTGATACCAAAACCAGACAAAGAAACTACAAAAAAGGAAAATTACAGACCAATATCACTGATAAATACATATGCAAAAATCCTCAACAAAATACTAGCAAACAGAATCCAATAGCACATTAAAAGGATCATACACCAAGATCAAGTGGGATTTATCCCAGGGATGCAAGGATTCTTCAATACAAGTAAATCAAGCAATGTGATACACCATATTAACAAATTGAAGAATAAAAACCATATGATCATCTCAATAAATGCAGAAAAAGCTTTTGACAAAATTCAACACCCATTTATGATAAAAACTCTCCAGAAAGTGGGCATAGAGGGAACCTACCTCAACATAATAAAGGCCATATACAACAAACCCACAGCAAACATCATTCTCAATGGTGAAAAACTGAAAGCATTCCCTCTAAGATCAGGAACAAGACAAGGAGGTCCACTCTCACCACTACGATTCAAAATAGTTTTGGAAGTCCTAGCCACAGCAATCAGAGAAGAAAAAGAAATAAAAGGAATACAAATTGGAAGAGAAGTAAAACTGTCACTGTTTGCAGATGACATGATACTATACATAGAGAATCCTAAAGATGCCTCCAGTAAACTACTAGAGCTAATCAATGAATCTGGTAAAGTTGCAGGATACAAAATTAATGCACAGAAATCTCTTGCATTCCTATGTACTAATGATGAAAAATCTGAAAGAGAAAGTAAAGAAACACTCCCATTTACCATTGTAACAAAAAAAATAAAAACCTAGGAATAAACCTACCTACGGAGACAAAAGACTATGCAGAAAACTATAAGACACTGATGAAAGATATTAAAGATGATACCAGGGCTTCCCTGGTGGCGCAGTGGTTGGGAGTCCGCCTACCGATGTGGGGGACACAGGTTCATGCCCCGGTCCAGGAGGATCCCACATGCCTCGGAGCGGCTGGGCTCGTGAGCCATGGCCGCTGAGCCTGCACGTCCGGAGCCTGTGCTCCACAGCGGAAGAGGCCACGGCAGTGAGAGGCCCGCGTACTGCAAAAAAAAAAAAAAACCTACAATGAGGTATCACCTCACACCAGTTAGAATGGGCATCATCAGAAAATCTACAAACAGGAAATGGTGGAGAGGGTGTGGAGAAAAGGGAACCCTCTTGCACTGTTGGTGGGAATGTAAATTGATACAGCCACTATGGAGAATAGTATGGAGGTTCCTTAAAAAACTACAAATAGAATTACCACATGACCCAGCAAACCCACTACTGGGCATATACCCAGAGAAAACCATAATTCAAAAAGACACATGCACCCCAGTGTTCATTGCAGCACTGTTTACAATAGCCAGGTCATGTAAGCAACCTAAATGCCCATCGACAGACGAATGGATAAAGAAGAAGTAGTGGTACATATATACAATAGAATATTACTCAGCCATAAAAAGGAACGAAATTGGGTCATTTGTAGAGAGTGGATGGATCTAGAGACTGTCATACAGAGTGAAGTAAGTCAGAAAGAGAAAAACAAATATCGTATATTAACACATATATGTGGAACCTAGAAAAATGGTACAGATGAACTGGTTTGCAGGGCAGAAATAGAGATACAGATGTAGAGAACAAACGTATGGACACCAAGTGGGGGAAAGTGGCAGGCGTGGTGGTAGTGTGATGAATTGGGAGATTGGGATTGACATATATACACTAATATGTATAAAATAGATAACTAATAAGAACCTGCTGTATAAAAAATAAAATTCAAAAAAAAAATAAAAAAGAGTAACTGGAAATAACACTGAAAGACTGAATAAATAATAGTAAGGACCTTTGAAATATTAAACTATTAATGACAAGAAGAAATGTTTATAATGTAATGTAGGATATAGAACAGCTATAAACCTATACCTATGTTTTAAAAAATTGTAAACATAAGTTTGTGTGTGTGCAAGTATGTGTGTCTGGGCTTCTGGCCAGAGAATGCTGTAGTCCTGGTTTCCAGGGTCTCTATAAGCCCAAGTCCCCGTAGCCAAGGCATCCTGTAAGCCAGGCCCCGCCCCGGGAGAAGAGGACTGAGGGAGGAAGAGAAAATAACAGAGGCGAAGGATCAGGGCCATAGCAGACAGAGCCAGACTTCAGGGCTTATCTCCAGGACCCACAGAGAACTGCAGAGACCAAGAGAGGGAAAACAGAGAATGAGGCAGGCATGGACCACATTGCAGGGGTGTGAGGGGAAGGCTGAGGCCCCAAGATGGAGCTCACTCTGAGCCATGGGATGCAGGGCAGAGCAGCTCCCAGTATACTCCAAGCGTGGCTCCTGGAGCTGGGGCCAAAGCTTCAGCATCAAGCCTTACAGTTACGTTAGCCCAGAATAGGCAGGAACTGACACCTTGTCACAATATCCAAAGGTCTTTGGCACTGGCAGTGTTTAGGGGGAAAGATGCTGGAGTTATAGTAATGTTGAAGTCTATCCAATAGCTAAAACGAGTGGAGCTTCAGTCAACATGCTTCTCTAAATTTGTGCTCTGTGGGTCTACCACTAACTCCCTCTACTTTTCTGCAAAACTTGAACAGTGACAGAGAAAATTTAAAAAGAAAAAATAATAAATAAGGCATAACCTAGGAAGGCCAGAGGAAGATGACCCAGCAAAGCCACATTCTGGCTCTGGGACTGGGTTTGCAATACCTACAAAATCACCAAGGGATAAGAGCCTTAAGCAGGGTATAAAAGGAGGGTAAAACCAAAATTTTAGACAATAATAAAAAAAAAATAATAAGACCTGGTTTTGCACTTGGGACTTCAGGGGATTAAGGGAGCAACTGCAAAACCAACAGTTGTTAGGGACAAAAAGACAGAGAAAAACTTTGTTTTGAAAGTTATCACTTGTTTGGGTAACCCCATTATATCTGATGTTTTTCTTTTCAGGAGGTTTGATGATGGACTTTAAATACAGGCCTGAATGTTTTGACCAGGGAGTGGGGGTAGAAATCTTTGCCAAATACTTTTAGGCTTCCTACCTCATCCCCATCCTCTCAACACCCAGTGAAGTGGAAGGTGGGGCTATCACTGAGGGCCAGAGAGGCAGAGACTGTGGACAATGGCTAGTGGCACAGCCAGAAACAGAATCCATGTACCCCCCCCCCACAACCCCAGTTTTTCCTGTGTCTCCCCAGGCCACCTCCTAGTTGCAGGGGGTTGTGAAGTCCTTGAAGTCTCCTTCCTGGGACTGATTCAAACCAACCTCACGCATATGACCTCATTCAAGATGCCAGAGGTGAGAAAACGCCAATGCCCCTGGGGGACACTGCCAAGCAGTCCAGCCTCCCCTCACTCTCACTTGGGGAGTACGACAGATCTTAGACCAGGAGAGCTCTGCACTGGAGCGCAGTCTCCAGCACCTGGTGTTTGAGGCTCACCTTTGCAGGCAGACAGCAGGGAGGGGCTGCCTTATAAGATCAAAGACAGCTTTTTCCAGATGGACAGAAGAAAAAGCTCTTGTGAAGAAAATCATCGTTCTTTGGATCTGCTTAAGGTGATGCCCAGCCGTTCTTTAGTTAATCTCTCCACCTACTTAGGAAGAAAGGTAAATCATTGACAGCTTCTCACTAGAATGACTTGGCCCAATATTGTGGTTATAAAACCTTAGGCTGGTAAATTCCCTCATCTGTGAAACGTCCTTCCCCAGAGAGCTACTGGAGCACGGCAGACATCCAGCGATCTGAGACTGGGCACAATTAGATCCAGCCTGAGATGGGCCAGAGAGGCCTGCACTGCCACCCTTCTCCCTGCATGGTCTGCTCCATGTTTATTGAATCAAGATGGCATCTGGTTCCCCCACAAGCTCTGACCTAATAATGGGTTGGACTCTAAGACAACCTTAAAGAGAGTCACCAACCACTGGCCTGGGGGCTAGTAACATGTTTCCCTGGAGGAGAAAGAAGGATGCCCTCATTGCCTGGGGTTCCTGTGGGGCGAAGGGAAGACAGAATCAGCGTGCCCACCCAATTCCTTCACACTGTCATGATCTTGGAAGAAAACACTGCAATTTGCTTTGAAATCTTAAAAAAAAAAACAAAAAAGCTAAGTCACAGGAACCTCAGAGAACAACTGGTCCAACCCCCTGACTGTTCTGAGAAGGAAACTAAGGCCCAAGGTCACACAAGGAGGATGAGGTGGACCTCAGTCCGCAGCCCCCAGGGTTGGCCTCCACTGCCTACAGCTCACATCCCCAAGACCCAAGCTGCAACGGGGACTGAATCTCAGCTGCCCAGTGGGGAAGTCTAAGGAGCAGGAGAGAGAGGAAAAGAAGGGGAAGGACAAAACACAAGGTGGCAGGGAGCAGTGTGAACTTGCTCAGCGCAGTTTTACTTGATCAATCGTAAGAGGGGCGTGGGAACGGAAGCGGGAGCCGCTGCTGGAAGCACAGGTCCCCGGAGTCCCATCACTCAGCGATATGATGGGTGGCCGGGGCTGGAAAAATGCTATGAGATTCCAGAGAGCTCAGTCTCATCCTGCTGGATAATAACCCTGTTATTGACACCCCTGAGGCTTGTTCTGTCTCCCTCGGCCCCAGGAGGGGATGCAGGCTGACCCAAGCCCAGGGCTGGGAGAGAGGGGAGGTAGGTGGCAGGAGAAACTGACTCCCCAGGGCCACACCTGCCATCAATGTCCCTTGAACCCCAACTCCTGTGTCCACTGAGCCCTCAGCCATTCACGGGCTGTGCCATGAGGGACAGCGGGAGGAAAAACTGGGGTCAGGCTTGAGGGTCCTGGAGTGCTGGGAGCACAGTCCTCACCTGCCAAAAGGTTAGCAGATAGCAGAGATTGTGCGGTTCAGCTGTTGATACTCAGAAGACAGAAAAGGCCATGGGGGTTTCAGAGGGGAAGACAAGCTTCCGGGGGGAGGTGCGGCTACACCGGGCTGGAAGGGTCATCATTCTATTCCGGAACCATTGCCACAGGCTCCCACACATGGATCAGAGAGCATCCTTAACAGCAGGCGCCCGCTGTCATTCTACAAGAAACTCTCCCCAGCAGGCCAACACTTCCAGGAGAAAGTCAAATCCCATCACGTAACAATAATATTCAGCCATGACCAGAAATGAAATTCTGATACATGCTACAACATG
The DNA here is from genome assembly GCF_964374135.1 of Grampus griseus. Taxonomy (NCBI): domain Eukaryota; kingdom Metazoa; phylum Chordata; class Mammalia; order Artiodactyla; family Delphinidae; genus Grampus; species Grampus griseus. The sequence goes on along the minus strand of NC_139018.1, from coordinate 117,581,243 downwards.
GGTGACACTTGGAGTCATTATGCCAAGTGAAATAAGCCAGACACAAAAGGACAGATACTGTATGATTCCACGTATAGGCTGTACCTAGAATAGGCAAATTAGTAGAGACAAAGTAGCATGGTGGCCGTCAGGGGCTGGAGGCAGAGGAGGGGGGTGGGGAATTACTGCTTAATGGGTACAGAGTTTCTGTTTGGGAAAATGAAAACGTTCTTGAAATGGATAGTGGTAGTGGTTGCACTACGTTGTGAATGTACTTAATGCCAATGACTTGTACACTTAAAAATGGTTAAAATGGTAAGTAAACTTCATGTTATATATATTTTACTACAATTTTTAAAAAATCTTTACCCTTGAAACTAATGTTGTATGCGAATTATATCTCAATTTTTAAAAAATCCATCACACGCTGCCATGCAAGGTGCCTGCCACCTCTCCCTAATTTCAAGAGGGCATGGGACTTCCCTGGTGGCGCAGTGGTTGAGAGTCCACCTGCCAATGCAGGGGACACAGGTTTGAGCCCTGGTCTGGGAAGATCCCACATGTCACAGAGCAACTAAGCCCGTGTGCCACAACTACTGAAGCCCGCACGCCTAGAGCCCGTGCTCTGCAACAAGAGAAGCCACCGCAATGAGAAGCCCACACACCGCAACAAAGAGTAGCCCCTGCTCGCTGCAACTAGAGAAAGCCCGCGCGCAGCAACAAAGACCCAATGCAGCCAAAAATAAAATATAATAAAATCAAAAAAAAAGAGAGCATGTGCCTAGAATGATGGGAGAAGCAGAAGTCTTGCTGAGCACAGGTAAAGTCACCACAGGCACGTGGTTCATCCCCTGAATGACCCTCTGTCCTAGCCTCTGCAAACTGATGCCGCCTCCTGTCGGCACCATGTCCTGTCCTGTCTCCGTGACTTTGCACATGCTGTTCCTTGGCCTAGAACTCCAGCTCCCCCTTCACTTCCTGGCTAATGCCAGCTGGTTCTTCAGGACTCTACGGATGTGACACCTCTCTGTGAATTCTCTCCCACCATGCTCGCTACACAAGCAGAGTTAGAGCCACCCTCCTCTGGGCATCCACATCTCCTTGGATGCCTGCATCAAGGAACCTATGCCGACATGTGCTGAATTTGTGGACACATAAGATGATACCACCCTCTTGAAGTGAGGCTGGACAAGACAGCCCAAGACATCAGAGAGAAGACTTCAGTTTCACTTGCTGTAGGTATTCTTTTTTTTTTTTTTTTTTTTGCGGTACACGGGCCTCTCACTGTTGTGGCCTCTCCCGTTGCGGAGCACAGGCTCTGGACACGCAGGCTCAGCGGCCATGGCTCACGGGCCCAGCCGCTCCGCGGCATGTGGGATCTTCCCAGACCGGGGCACGAACCCGTGTCCCCTGCATCGGCAGGCGGGCTCTCAACCACTGCGCCATCAGGGAAGCCCTGCTGTAGGTATTCTTAATTAAAGCAACAACAATAAGCCACATCGCTGATCAGAGGTAGAATCTGGGTTACTTCCTAAGCACTTTCAATTTGAATGTAAGCCATGGCTTAAAAGCAGTAGATTCATTTCTAGGGTCAAGCTTAATATTAACTTCCCAAGAGAATGCAGTGATATTTTGGTCCACCAGCAACTGAGAAAAAAAAAAAAGAAGATAAGGACTTAGAGAAAAATCAGAAAAGCAGCTAAAAGCTGGAGCTACACATCTCTCTAGGAGAATTTTTAAGTGGCCCCAACTAGAAGAACTTAAAACATGGATATTAGCTTAAAACCTTTATGATCTATAAAAATGATAATCTACCAATCACGATTTGATTTCCTATTCTATTTCGGTACAGAGGATACTGAATTTACATAAGTAAGATCACATTCACTAGACGGATGGATAGATAGATAAATAGAGACATGGAGACATAGAGACATAGACGTATATGTAACTAAAAACACTTACATTATTTGAATTCTTGTAAACCCACGATGTGACTTGCACCCCTGCACATCTTATACATCAGCAAGTCCAGTACAGTGTCTATGTCCCTGTTTCCTCATCTAGACCGGGAACCACTTGAGGACAGGTCCCTTTGTTTGTGGTCCCAGCCCAACAGAGTTTGGCGCTTTGTAATTTAATGAGTTAGTCTTTATTTCTCCAGCGCCCAGCACAGGATGTGGTTCTCAGCCAAAGCTTAGTGTGTGCTGGAAAAAAGGAAGGAAGGACCCGACCACTGACACAGTGTCCTCCACTGTAAAATGGCCCGCCTCCTGACATAAGCACATGGAGAAGCAGAAGTAGCTGCAGACAGAGAGCTGTGTGTCCCTGCTCACTAGTCCTTCCGCTGGGGAGGACAGCAGGAAGGTGAGGAGGCCCAGCAGAGTTGCCTCCGTCGCTGAGAGGCCAGAATGCCTGAGTTCTGGGGCCACAAAGGCTGAGGCAGGAGCCGCTTGGAATTCTCCATGAGCAGCTCAAAATCTGCAGTTTGGGATGATGAAATCCAAGTGAAATTTCAAGATGAGACTGTTCACAGTAGCAGTGTTTGTAAAAGCAAAAACCAAAACAAACACAAACAAATAAAACCTGAACAATCCAAATGCTCTTTGAAAGGAAAATGGGTACATGGTGATGGAATCATTCTATGAAATACTGAACTGTAATAAAACGGGAGAAATCACAGCTACATACAATCGTATGAATAAATCTTAGCAACATAATGTTGAGTGAAGAAGTAAATCTCAGAAGATCACATGTAACATGATGGATGCCTTTCTATAAGGTTCACAACTAAAATCAAAAACATATTTTCACTCATCACAAGGAAAAAAATTTTTCTATTTCTTTAATGTTGTAGCTATATGAGATGATAGATGTTCACTAAACCTATTGTGGTCATCATTTCATGATGTACATAAGTAAAATCATTATGCTCTCTACACCTTAAATTTATACAGCACTGTACGTCAATAATATCTCAATAAAAACAGAAGAAAAACAAAAACCTATTATTTCGGTATACACAGGTATGTGATTTTGGTAACATTACCCAAGCTCGACAAAACTTGCAGTTCTTCCTTCTTTCTAGGTACCTGCCCTCTTGAAATTAGGGAGAACCATGGGAAGAGCTTTGGCAGTGAAACATCACCGAAGTGTTCAGTGTCACTTTGGAGCAGAAACATCTAACTACGTGTGCTTTGTTCTTACTCTCTTCCCCTCCCAAAGCAAACCCCAGATCTTAGTGTTGAATAGCAATCTCGGAGGATGGTGGCTGCACCGTGCCTGGGGCCCATGTCTGCAGTGGTCTCGGCCAGTCTACATTTATTTCTCAGCATGAGTGAGAAATAAACTTTTGTTGGGTAAAGCTACTGAGATTAGGGGTTATTTGTTACTGTGGCATAACCTAGTTTATCCTGACTGATACAATAATAAAATTATATTTAAAGTCAAGAGAATAATAAACACAAAATTCAGCATTGTAATTAACTCTGAGAGGCAGTCAGGAGAATAGGATAAGGGAGGAGCACAAGACAGGTGCAAATATTGTTAAGGCTATGGATCTTGGGTTGAGTTCTGAGCCCATACGTGTTCACTATATTGTTGTAAACAAAAATATATCACTGTAAACTAATGACTTCATTAATTAAAGTGGCCCTGCATGGGCCAATAATGAGCGTGTCATAACCAGGGTTTGTGATTGCCCAGCTCTGTGTACCTGAGGTCCATTTAAAAAGGAAAAGAAAAGAAAAGAGAGTGTCGTTCAGATATGAGCTGGAAACCCAGCCACCGTACCTGCCGAAGGGCGCTTGCCTCTCATCCTGTAGCAATGAACACCCACCAAAGTGCGGAAGGAGGGCAGGGGACGAGCTCAAATGTGTGGCTTTTTCCCCTAATTCCCTGAGGTCCAGGGCCAGAGATGCCATTCCCCGCAGCCCTCCTCCAGACTCCCCCAAGGAAACTGTCCGGCCAGCTGGTGGGGGAGGTGGGAGACAGGAGCATCACAGAGCCTTTGTTCCTGGCAGCTTATCAAATCCGCCCAAAGCCTCATTTCAATATATTTGCATGAAATGGTTTCATCCCAGAGTCTCCTCCTCCCTCTCCCCATCGCCGCCCCGCCCCCCCAGGGTGCTCGCAGGCCTGGCCTGGCTCAGTGTCCTCACAGGCCCCTGGACCAACACCAGGCCCCCTTTGATGATGTCACATTTACCAGGAAGAATTCTGCTTTTTCTGCACCCTGGGCATCATGAATCTTACATATTTTTTTCTCCCTCCACCATGATGCTAAAATCACTGCACTCGATGGGGAGCCATTGGGGAGTTTTCAGCAGAAGAGGATGTGGTGGGATTTGCGACTTGAAGGCTGCTCTAGTTACCAGGGAGGGACAAGGGCAGAGGCGGGGGGACCGCTGGGGCAACAAACAAGGCATCCGAACTTGGGGTGGGGGGAGGGAGGCAGAGGTGTGGGAGGCCCCTGGGCAGACCCGAGAGCCACTCAGAAGGTGGAATCAGAGAGTCAGAGAGGCAAAGCCTGACTCCACGGTCCCTGGGGAGGAAAGAGGAGCAGGCCTGCCACCCACCTGCTCCCGACACCACTCGGGGTGTGGAGAGGGAGAGAAATATCCGGGGAAATGCCTGCGTGAAGTTGTGGCCTCTGGAGGAGACTGGGCCGTAGGAGGGGGTGAAGCGAGGACAGACATTTATCTTTGAACTTTTAAAACTAGTTGTATATATTAATTTGACCCAAAAAAATCAACTGAAAAAAAAGCCCTTAGAGCCAGAGCTCCTCAGTCATGCTTTCTTACACATGTGAGGTTCCAGGAGTTCATAGTCCAAGAGATTATGCCAAGTTGGGTTATGCGGGTGCGGGTTTTTTCTGAAAAGGGGTCTATATGTTTTATTGAATTCTCAGAAGAGACTGGTGACCTGGTAGTACTAATTAACATTTACATAACACCATACTTCAGGCTCCGCACTATATATATGTGCATTTAATCTTCACAGCAGTCCTGTGAGACAATCTACTGTCAGCCCCATTTTACATATGTAGGGACTGAGGCACAGGGAGACGAAGCAAGGTGCTGAGGTTTGCTCGGGTCAGTGAGATTTGAGTTTCCAGAGCGCCAGCCACTAACCTGGACCCAGTCTGGCTCTATACTGAACTTGCCCAGACGGACAAGTAAGGGCCCAGGACACAAGCGTTCACCCCAGGTCTGAGGTCAGACAAAGCTGGGCAGCCAGGGCGCGTGGACCTCTGTGCTCCCAGCCCTTCTCATGATCAAGTTCAGGGGCAATAGGAAATCTGGGCCCCTCACTGTCATCCCGGCCCATGGCAGGAAAGGCAATTTTGCACCAGGGTCATCTCAGGAGCAAACGTGGGGGAGGGAAGCCTCCTTCCAACACCCACTGGTACCCCTGCTGCTACTGGTCTCCCAGGCACCACTGCAGACGCCAGCCTAGCCTGGCCGACCCCCTGCAGGGACAGGGATCCTCCTTCCTCAATAACCAAGCCTTGTTGTCTCCCTGGCCTCTCCCCCACACCTCTGCCATCAGCCTCATCTGTGGCTGAGGACGAGCCCCAGGCTCTCCATGCTGGGTGGGCCCAGCACCTCTAGCCTCACTTTCCCTGTCTCTCCTCCCTGCTGTCTAGCCCGAGCAGGGGTTGGTCCCTGCCCACCAGGTCTTGTCCTCTGAAGCCTTGACTGGGTCTAGCCCCGCTCCCTCCTGGGAGTACGTGAGCCCCTCGGCCAGGCTGGAGCCCTCCCCCAGGGAACTGTGACAGAGGCAGGGCCTGGAGTAGAGGCAGGGTAAGAGGCTGCCAGCAGGGTGGGGCTGCCTCAGGAAGTAGCGAGGGCCCTGCCCTAGGAGACATGTGAGCAGAGGCTAGACCCCCAGTCTCTGAGAGGGGCGTGGACCAGCGGTCGTGCCCAGATCTCCAATTCTCCCCTTCTAGGACTCTGTGGGGAGCATGGCGACACTTACAGGATGTCACAATAGCATGTCCAATGGGCTCCAACCAGATGGACCTCAGAGCCTGCTCTACCTTGATTTCACAGAGGGACAGTGGTGTGTCCAAGGTGCCACAGCATCTTGAGGTGCACTAGGGGAAGGGCAGCCCTGGGGGGAGAGGGCTATGTTTGGAGGAGTGGCTGGTCCCTTGAACAGGAGGATCCGAGTAGCTTCCTGGAGGACAGAAGACATACACAAGAGTCCCTCAAGGTAGATGGGACATCTGCAAGCAAAGCGGATGGCTGGACTCAGACATCCTGATGGTGGGTCTCAGTGGGGACGCTGAGAGCTTGAATGCCGAGCCTAGCAGGAGAGTCCCCTGTCGACAGCCCCCCACCCCGCAGCCCACCTAGGACAGAACCCATCCCGGTGCACCGTCTCAGCCTGACAGGGGGACTGCCCCAATTATCCTAACAGTGTGGCAGTCGGGGGGGGGGGGGCATTTCTGGGCCTCCCCACACACCCTCAAGTCGGAGCTCTGTCTGCCCGCCACAGCCTTCCCAGAGCAGGGTCCTGGCTCTCACCAGCCCCACCCACCTCCGGCCCGGCAGGCGACGCCGACGACGCCGGAGAGGTTGCCCCAGCTGCAGCTCCTGAGCTGATTTTTCCCGGTTCCGGTGGTGGCGTCAGCCAGGAGGGAGCGGGCTATTTTTAGCGGGTTCTCCGCAGCAGCGAGAGGGCTCAGAAGTGCCGGCGTGGTCGGTCCCACACCGTTCTCAGCTTTTAGCTCGTGCAGGGAATGATTCTCGCACCCAGCACGCTCTGATTACCAGGGTGACCTGAGCAGCTGCCAGACATCTCCTTGTGGGCTAAGCCCGCAGGCGGGAGACATGAGAGGAGCCAGGGCAGGCCTCCCCACCACTCTGGTGCCCGTCACATTCCAGGACCACGGGGGCAGAGGGTGGGGTGGGTGAGTGACTTCACTGGACTTCGTTGGCTTGATTGGCGTAGCCTACCTGGTGCTTCACGGGGTGTGAGGAACATTCCAGGAGCCCACCTGCCTCCGCCCTTTGCAGAAGGACATGCCATGGAGGGGGTAGACATAGGTCACCCCAGTGAAGCGGAGCTCTTTGAGAAGGGCCCCGCGCACTCCCCTTGACAGGGGTCAGACACTCAAATGTTTTCAGGGGGGTTCAGCGGGTGCCAGGAGTGAAATGATCTGCTTTGCATGTAAATCGTTTGTGCCATTCTTCAATTCCAGAGGGATATATGCACACCGTGTGGATAGGGCTTCTCGTTTTTTTAAGAGAACTTTAAAATTCAAAATCTGTTGTGGAATCTCCCAGGTTTTAAATGTTGGCACCCGGGTCAAATTTTAAAAGAACATTGTGTGATTTAAACAAAACACATTCGGGAACCACACCTGATCCACAGGCCCGGAGATGGGAGCAGTGTTAACAGTGGCAGCTTTCTAATGCCTCTCTTGCCCCAAACCAAGATGTGTCCCCATGAGAGGCCCCTCCGTACCCGGGGGGGGAGCAGGCCTCAGGACCCCAGACCCCAAAGGACAAGGCACCACGCGTTAGGGCCCATCCAGCATTTTTCAAACAGTGATCCAGGGAAACTAGTTCCTAGAGCAGTTCAAAGATGTTCCTTATTTATGGGCAAACACTCCGGGAATCTCTGCCTTAATTAAAGAGAAACAGACTTCTTTACTGCAGGACTTGTCTGATCCTTGAACATGCAACAAAGCGCCTTGTGAATCTCTGGGAGCTGAAGCATATGCAGTGCTTCTCAAAATAGTTCCACGCGGACCCCGTTTTCAAGGCAGGCACACACGTTAACTCTGGAAAAACACTAGTGTTCTATGGAATATGGTTCTGGAAGTAGGGCTCACAACACTGACCTACGCAGTCCACAAACCAACATCCTAGGGTGGCTGGAGCACGGGAAGGGTGTGGAGAGTGGCATCAGAGAAGCTGAGACCAGCAGGCACTGGTCAGGAGCATGGCTTTGTCCTCAGGGCAGTGGGAACCACCGAAGGGTTTAGACAAAGAGGGGTGTAGTTGGTGGACCGCTCTCACTGCATGGCGAGCAGACTGAAGAAGGGACGCCAGGCCGGAGGCAGGGAAGCTGGTGCAGAGGGGATGGGTCCCAGGGGTGTTTTGGAGGTGGAACAAATTGTCAGGACTAGGTGGCTGGAAGGCTGTGGGGAGTGTAGGGGAGGGAGGAGGTGAAGACGAGGCCAGGCGATAAGCTAAATGGGCAGAGCCCAGACGGAGGCTCTGAGCCAAAGGAGGGGAGAACTTCAGAGCCCAGGCTGGGAATCAGTCCTCTTCCTGCTCGTCTCATCAGGGAGCCGGCTTCAGGTAAACTTCAGCCACCTGGGGTTCCCATGGCAACCGGGAGAGAGAATCAGCTGAGCATCTGGGCAAGCAGAAGGTGGGGAAGGGGTCAGGAAGGGTTTCTGGCCTGATCAGTGTGCTATGGGCCCCAGGAGTTCAGAACCTGGTCACCCCATCCCCCAGGCAGCTGGCAGTGGCCAAGGGGTGGCCAGGAGAGAAAAGCTCCTACCCCCCAAGGCTCCTGATCCCAGAGCCAATATAGGAGGGCTGTGCGGGTTCTTGCTGCTGCAGTAAACCCAGCCCCGCTCTGGGACCAGGCCTGTGTCCCTCATCTTTCAGCAGCCCTGGTTACTTCCTCTGAGAGAAAAGGCAGGGCGATTCCCATGACTGTGTTTCCTGCTGCCCTCACAGCCACGAGGCTAATTTTAGCCCTGACATCAGCTTGTAGCTTGGGCGCTGGGTCGGAGAGGGCCATGTGTCTGCCCAGCTCAGAATGTAGGCCCCGGGAGCCCTACCCCCAAACGAGCCAAGCAGCTCAGCCGCACAGCCCTTCCGACACTCCCACCTCCGCCCCCAGCACCCGCCTCCCTCTGCACACCCTCGCCCACCCTCAGGCCTCCAGGAGCTGACCCTGCCCACTTTTCAGCTAACTCCCGAGGCTCTGGGCTCTCTCACCAACCGAGTTTAGACTGGTTGGCAGTCAGCTCCCCCAGTCCCCAAAGCAGAGCAAACATGCTACACCATCTATGTCGACAAAGATAGGATGCTTCCAGCAACCCCAGAACCACATGCTAACCACATCCCACCTTGTGGCGCTGGTCAAATATCACCCCCTCCGTGAAGCACCCCTACTCCTCAGTCAAAGCTAAATTCTCCCTCCTCTGTGCACCCCAAGCTCCCCGTGTCCCCATATGTCACTGTTTTGGGACACACTGTCTCCCGCGTGAGACTCTAAGCCCCTGAGAGTAAGGACTGAGTCTTGTTCATCTCCGTCCCCCCATAAGCCCAGCGTGGTGCTCGGCACACGGTAAGCATTACTGGACCCCAGGTGGAGGGGTCCGGGGTGGGGGGCGTGAGTGTAACCTCTGAGCCAGGGAAGACAAGGCTGCTGAGCCCAGCTCAGCCACCAGTTTGCCCGGTGGTCGTGGTCCCCCGTCCCCCCTCCCTCCCTCCAAGGAAAACAGCATCACTCCCAGGTCTGATGGCTCCCTCTGGGTCACCCTGGAGCCTATGAATGTCTGACCTCTGAGGCCACGCTGTGGGCTGTTCACTGACCGTTGGCCTGGTGGGAAATAACCCAGACCAGACTGTCCCCCTAAGTAACTTGACCTGGGACCTTCCACATGATGCAGTCAGTTCATGGCAGAGGCAGAAGCAAAGAGCATACGTCTAGAGTGGCCAGGATGTAGAGTCAGGACCATAATGGAGATGTAGGAGATGAAGATGAGGAACAAGCAAGGAAGAGAAGGAACAGTTCCACCCGGGGCTCAGCCTCAGCCCTCCCTCCACTGATGCCCCACCTCCCACTCAGCCCGCCCACCCAGCCCCGCCCCAATCCCTGCTCTGTGCAGAGGCCGTGGGCCATTCTGCCTGGCAGGTTCATGAGGCTCATTCAGTGCCTGCAACCCCCCTAAATAGACTCCCCATGCAGCCCAGGTGGTGGGTGACGGTCCAGCTCCCTCTTGCCCAGGTGGGCTCTCGCTCAGGGCAGGGAAGCCCAACCTTACCCCTCCCTGGAGGAGAAGGCTCAGGGACGGTGGAAGGACCGCAGCAGGGAGAACACTGTGCCCTCCCACAGAGGTCAATGGCTTCTCTGCTGGGGGAAAGTGGGCTCCCGAACACGGCTATGGGCCCCAGCTCTAAGGAAAAGACACCCCTCAGCTGTACAGGCCACAGGGATCAGGGTCTCCAAGTCCATGCCACTGCTCTGGGAGGAGAGACAGGGAGTTTCCTCAGGGCCTCTACTTGCCAGCCAACAGAGAAGGGTCCAGGAAGCCAGCATCAGGCAAGGCCCGTGACCTCTCCAGCGGGTGCCAGAGAGCTCCCTGCCCACGGGCCACGGCCTCTGCTGTCCAGTCCTGCTGCAAGGACCCTGATGCTTCACCTCCTAGGCCGGCAGCTACGGATGTGCTGGGCTGAGGCAGGATACCACTGGCCACGGGATCCTCCCCCTGGGTCTCAGTTGCCCCTTGTGTGAGCTCCTGAGGGCAGGACCCAGGGTGGCCCCTCTGTCTCCCAGTCTGGACCCTCTGTCTCCCAGTCTGGACATTCTCCCAGGAAGGGGTGGAGCTCTTCTGATTCTATCCAAGGGCACCAGGGCTGGGCACACGCCAGGCCTGACACAGATTTGTTCCCTCCCACCCCCCTGAGCCAGGAGATGCTGGAGGAGGGGAAGGTGGAGAGGCCCCAAAGCCTGGGATACAGCAGGCCCAGGAACGACCACGCTGCCTTGCCTCACCCCCACCACGGGCAGCAGTCCCGAGGAGCCCCTTCCCAGGTGGCAGCTGGCGGTCACATAGCCATCTCAGAAATGCTCCCGGCAGCCAAACATAAGTGCCCGTGCCACCGTGAGTAGCACAGCTGATAAATTACCACTGAGGGCTGCACACACGCCCCTTCTCTATTTACATCCGCCTTGGTGCCTAAAACTGGATATTTATGCATTTTCAATATTCAGGGCAAACGCTCCAGCACTCAGCGCCGCGTGGCTGCAGCACATTACCCCGGCCCCGCCGAGACACTCCTCTTCCACCTGGTGTGCCAAACCACCTGGTGTGCTTCCAAGTACAGCCTAGACCCTGAGCCCCTGCACATCCCCCACCCCCATCTGCAGGCCTGTGTGCCCCAAGGGGAAGTGGAGGGAACAAAGGGCCAGGCCAGCCTCCCCGCGGGGCCCCAGGGGTCCCCTCCCCCACTTTACAAACCAGCAGCCAAGGCTCAGAGAGGTAGGGTGGCCTGGGCAAGGTCACACAGCATCTCCTCTAGGTCGGGGTTACACCCCCATGTCCCCAGGTGGAGTGGCTCCCTCGTCACCAAGGAAAGTGGCGGAGCTGGGCTGTCTCTCCCGCTCTCCCAATCCTTCTTTGCCTCCTTTACTTGAGGTCTGTCTCCTCTGGCTCTGATTCTCTCTCTAGATTCCTCTCTGTGTCTCTGCACCTGGCTGGCTCTCACCAGCTCAGTCTCAGCGTCTCTCACATCTGTCTCTGTCTCTCCTTAGTGTTCCCATCTCTTTCATCTCTGGTCCCTGTGTCTCTGTCTTCCTCCCACACACACCCCCCACACGCACCCTTTCTCTTCCTCAGAGACCCTGTCCACCCTGTCTGAGATCAGGGTGGGGGGGAGGCAGATGTACTGATGTCCAGGAGGGGCCTCCTTGGGCCATCGTGTCTCCCCCCACACTGGCCCTGTGAAAGGGGAGCCTCCACGGCCCCTGAGCTGACAGACCCACAGAGCAGAGTGGGGCTGAGGTGAGAGGTTCAGGGGGGCAGATTTCCACTCACTGGAAGCAAGTGAAAGATGGGCTGAGTTTCCCATCCCAGGATCTACAAGATTTATACATCAGCCCAAACACTTGACTTTAAAGGACCCATCTGGTTTGGTGATTGGGGCAGAGTGATGGGGTCCTGGGCCTGCCCTGAGCTGAAAGGGTTAATGCCCTGGGCCCTGAGGACTTCTCACACCTGCTCCCACCCCCCCTTCACCTGCACCCCTCCAGCTGCTCCTTTTGCTCTCTCTCTCTCTCTCTCTGTCTCTCCATCCATCCCTCTCTCCCTCTGTCAGGAATGATAAGAATTAATTAAATGTGTCCTCAGCTCCTGTCTGCTCACTTCCCCCAGGGAATTAACCAGTCCCAGCACTTCAGGCCTTGTTAGATTCCAAGAAAAACATACCACTTGTGCATCTGTAACATGTATGTGTGCACATAGCTGTCCCTGCACACAAAAGTGCACGTCCCGTCTGCTGGCTCATCAACACGTACAAGACTGTGTACAGCTCCATATGTGCTCCTGAATGTGGAGACACGTCAGGATGTTGTGAGTACGCATACGAGTCTCTTGGTGTGGCCGTGTGTCTACGCCCTGAGTGGGCATGCACACGTGTGCATAGTATGTCTTCACATTCAGGTTCACTCTGTGTGTGGACAGGTCTCTACTGAGTCTCTGTGCTTGTACTGTGAGTCTGGTTAGACCTCATTACCATGCAAGTCTGTTTGGATGTAAACATATATGTCTCTGTGTTCTGTGTGTGTGTGTGTGTGCATAAACCTGTGTGTGCACATCTAACAGTATGCATGCACTGGTGCATGAGCATGTTGGGGGGAGCACATGGGCCGTGTGTGTGTGGTGTACACACACCCATACACCCTGGCTGCCTTGCACTCACATCTCCTTCCTGGCTCCCCGGGAGCCGGCAGCCTTGTCCCCGGCAAGAGCCGTCTTGCCGCATCTCCGGGGGGATGATGGTGGCAGCAGTGGCAGTACAGGTGGCAGAAGCCCGAAGTTAGGGAGGGGGAGGTGGTGGAGGTGAAGACGCTCGCTAATGAGGCCACCTTCCTTGCCAGCCTGGGAGCTGGTGCCACTCATTATCGTCTCAGTAAGCAGCTCCCCTAGGAAGAGCTGCTGCCGGAGCCCTGCTCTCTCCCTCCCCTGGGATCCCCTTCCCCACCTCCCCACCAATCGTAAGACACTGCAGGAGCCCTGGGCACCAAGAAGAAGGGCAGACAGAGAGGAAGGCCAGTGCCTGGTCCCACCAGGGGACCCAGAATGCCCTCCTGCCTGCCTTCCTGCTGCCAGGAAGCCCACCTTTCAGTGTACTCCTCTGTGTCAGGACCTGGTTTCCAAAAGACTTCTGGAAATCCAAATGTGCTTCTGGAGAAAGGAAAGCCTACGCACCCTGACCAGTCCCATCACAAACAATGAGCGTGCTCCTGTAAAATAAGCACTAGGCGAGAGTCAGCTTGTCTGGCTGATAATCCCAGTGCTGTGTGACCTTGGGCAAGTGCCCATACCTCTCTGGCTCTTGGTTTTCTTGTCTGTAAAATAGGGGAAGAAGACTAGAGCCACTGTTCTCAAAGAATGGTGCATGCATCGTTGGTGAGATATAAGACTATTTTAGATAATACACAGAGATGGGCATCTGCTATTTTAACTATGTATTTATTTTCATGTATATACTCTCATGTATGTGTGTGTGTGTTTGTGTGTATTTAACTAGCACATCAGACCCCTGACTTCACAAACATTGCTTAAGACGAGGCTTAACACATTTAAATTTTTCTTTTTTTTAAAGAAAATGTTGGGAGTAGGAGTTTATTTATTTATTTTGGCTGTGTTGGGTCTTCGTTTCTGTGCGAGGGCTTGCTCTAGTTGTGGCAAGCGGGGGCCACTCTTCATCGCGAGGCGCAGGACTCTCACTATCACAGCCTCTCTTGTTGCGGAGCACAGGCTCCAGATGCGCAGGCTCAGTAGTTGTGGCTCACGGGCCTAGTTGCTCCGCGGCATGTGGGATCCTCCCAGACCAGGGCTCAAACCCGTGTCCCCTGCACTGGCAGGCAGATTCTCAACCACTGCACCACCAGGGAAGCCCCAACACATTTAAATTTTAAAAGTGAGCCAGTTTAAAGAAAAATATTAAGTAAATGAGAGGAAAGGCTAGCATCTGAGTATGACCAAGTCCTGGTGGAAGCTGACAAATGACTGTGGCCCTGGGCCAGAGCATCTCTGAGGCCCTTCCCTCTCTGAGAGGCAGTGGATTTAGGACCCCAGACCCCCGAGAATGAGAAATACACAGATTGGGCCCCGGTTCCCACCTCATCCTCATCATCACCGAGACAGACCATCACGAGGAGTGGCAGGAGAAGCTGCTATGCAGTAAGTGGGGTGGTCCCTCCTGGCACAGGCCCCCATGAGAACTCAGAGGACACAGAAAGTGTCCACACATGTGACCCCTTGGTGTGATTCAGGCCAGATCAGGCCGGGGCACAGGAATGGCTGAGACTGAAGGCAGAGGTAGCTGGGGTCTGGACAGAGAGGGCTCAGGCTGGGCCCGATGTGCCACGCAGAGTCGGCAGCCGCATCTCCCATAGAGGCTGGAGGGGAGGCTGTCTGAGCCCCCAGGCCGGTGAATGAGCTATTCTACCTGCGCTGCCCAGGGAGGAGCAGCCTGTCCCACAGCCCCAACGCCTCTGTCCTCCAAGTGGCCGAGTGTGAATCCCAGGAATTTACAGCCCAGCTTCCAGTGGGATTTATGAGTCTGCCTCAAGCCTGGCCTGCAGGGAGTGGCCGCCCCCCCATCGCCCCCCATGGCTGCTGATTGATGAGGATGTTTCCTGCCAAGAAAAACTCCCCTCTGTGTCAGGCAGCAGAGGGAAAGTTTCCCAGGCCCAAGGGCCAGCCCCTCACCCCATACCTGTCCTCGATCTGGTCCCTTCTCCTTCCCTTACAGCCCACGCCTTCCCACGATCCCCGCAGCCCCACGCGCTGACACCCAAACAGGAGGTGCGCCCAAGGAGCCCAACTCCTGGGCCAGAGCTCCACCTTCCCAGACCTGCCACTTGCTCATCCCTTCCCAGTGCCCTTCAAAACAGATCCATCCCGGAGCCCAAGGCTAGAATGCCAAATTCCAGAATGAATTACTGAGGGAATCCAGCACACACACACACACACACACACATACTTCACAGATGAGGAACCAGAAGTCCAGAGAGGGATGGGCCTTGCCCGAAGTCACACAGCAGAACAGTGGTGTGGCTGAGACCTGAACCCACAAGACCCTGGACTAGTCATGTCCATGTCTGGTCACGGCTGATTGTCACACAGTCATGCAGATAGTTTTCGTCTCCAGATAAGGACTCCTCCTCTCCAGAGAACTGACGGACCTGGGTTTGAATTTCTCCTCTGTCACTTTGGATCTGAAAGTCACCACTTCTCTGTGCCTGTTTCCTCACCTGAAAAATGGGGCTCAAAAATAATCCTGACCTCCTGGGGTCATTATGAGGTTCAAGTGATATAATACAGGTGAAGTCCCAGGACAGAGCTGGGACCCTGGCAGTGCTCACTAGGTGGTGGAGATTGTCCTCCTGCATTCCTGATGTCTCAAAGGGCCCCACTCCCTGATTTGCTAGGGGATGGGATAGGGTAGTTTAGGGCAGCTGGAGCAGGAGGAAAAGGAGAGGATGTATGTGGGGCTGCAGGGCAGGACTGAGGCCATTTCTTGCTGGGGGAACTCCTGGAAGCATCCCTGGAAGAGGTGACTTCAAGCAGAGGACGCAGAGCTCTACCTCTCTTGCTCTGAGGCCGCTTGGGGACTTCCTGAACACCACAGGGCTGAGGGGAAGCGCCCTGCCCTGGAAGCCAAGCCCAGCCCCAGCCCGAGCTGCTTCTCTGAGTGATCAGGGTCAAGTCTCTCCCCTCTCGAGGCATCTGCAAAACAGGGCCAGAGAGGACCAGAGAACACACTCTACAGGCATCTTCCAGCTCTGACCTTTATGCAAGCCCATCTAGACCCATCCCATGCAATACCTAAGTTTTACCACTGGGTGGAAGAAGAGAGCGCAACTGGAAGCCAGCCTCCCCGCAGCTGCCGCTGGTCACTCCCTCGCCCAGCACCAGATGTTCTTTGCTCCCCCACACCATCAGCTGGCTCTCCAGGGAACCAGAACTGAGTGATCACCCATATCCAGACATCTGCTTCTCCCCACAGCCCTGCAGTGCAGCCAGCATTCTCTACTTTTCAGATGGGGAAACTGAGACCAGAAGCGGGGAGGCCTTGTTCAAGGTCACACATCAGACAAGGCAGAGCCAAATCTCTAACCCTTTTTCCCAGCCCCCCACAGCCAGCCCCCTAGCTGAGGCTGTGTGAAGGGAGGACTGGAGTCAGGTAGACTTGGGCTGGAATCCTGGTGCCCCCACCCCTAGCTGTGCATCACTAGGCAGGTTCCCCACCCTCTCTGATCCTTGGCTTATGTAGGCGTCTGGCACATGGCAAGTGCTGAACACACGAAGCCACTGCTTTGTTTCCGGTATATTTTACACTCCACGAGAGCAGACACCTGTCTATCTTACTCACCTTGGTGTCCCCAGAGCTAGCATGGGGTGGATGTCCAGAGAATAGCGCCTGGAGGCCCTCTCCCTCCTGGCCCTGTCTGGCACTCAGTATAAGGGTCTAGCCTCTTCCCGTCCCTTCCACCATCCCGGATCAACCCCTTTCCTTCCCCTCCCCCCACACCCTTGGCAGCCCACACCCACCCAGGCCCTGAGGTAGTGGCTCCTTCCCACCTGCTCACCTTTTCTCCCCGTGTCTCTCAGCCCCACTTTTCCCTGTCCCTGCCTCTCCCTCAGCCCCTGTCTCCTGCTGAGCCCCCGCTCTGCACCATACACTGTGTTTACAAGAAAACCATGACAGTTTTTTATTTCTGTCTTTTGTCTCCCTTCCTCCCCTGAAAGGAATGCGCTTCCACTCTCCTAGGAAAAAAGGAAGGCTCCGGAAGAGAAAGAGCAAACAAAGGACAGTGGGGCCATGGGTGTCCCCAGCCCCACCCATGGGCCACACGCACACGCGCACACACAATCCTCCTCTTGTCCAGGCCTCCAAGAGCCATTCTGTTATTTGGGGGGTTAATTGAAAAATGTCGATCTTTATTGTAGAGGATAAACTAGGCAGAGGGACATGGGGAGCAAGAGGGAGAGAGAGACGAGAACCAGAGGGAGGCAGAAAGACTTAGAGAGGAGAAGAGTCAGATGGGAGAACGTGGACTTGGAGAGGAGAGAGGAGAAGCCAGAAGGAGCAGGTCAGTGGCAGACTCTTCCCCTACAGGGAGGCTGGCAAGGCAGCTTCTGACCCCACCGGGGATCCCGGGAGAGCCGGGCGGCAGGAGCTCCTATTCGAGCCCTCCTGTCCCTGGGCAGCCCCTGGAGTGGGGTCTCGGAGTGCTGGGGGCAGGGAGAAGGGGTCTGGCTTGGTCAGGGAGGACTCACAACCACATGCGCCCCATCCAGAGGTGGGACCCCAGCCTGGGACCCTGCTGAGCTCCCTTCCCGAAGCCCTCCCCCACTCCACTCCCTCTGCACGGTGTCGGGGAGGGGAGGGTTCTCACGGTTTATCTACTCTGAATCTCCAGGGCAGTGGGCTCTGCAAGGGAGCCTGGGGGACATGAGTACGTACGTGAGATAAGGAGGAGCCTGGAGAGAGGGGTGTGTGTGGTAGTAAATGTGCGTGGAGTATGCGTGTGTCTGTGTCTATGCCTTTCCCTGGGAATGTAATTTAAGGCCCGTGTTTGAGTGGGTTTGGTGTCAGGGTGTGTGTATGGAGTAGGATGCGCGTGCCTGCGCGTGCACGTGTGAGCAGTTCTGTCAGGAGCCTCTGTGTCCTGTCTCCATGCGTATGTGGGTAAAGGACATGTGTTTGTGCACAACCCCCACCTGTGAGCCTGTGTGTGGTGTGGCAGTGTGTCCCCGCAGGCAGGGTCCCTCTTTTGCCCCTGGCCCAGGGCCATCATCCCCCCAGCCCTGGGAGCCAGAGTGACAACTGGCCCTCAGAGTCCCTCCAGCAACAGCAGAATGACGGCGACCTATCATCCACCCCGGCCAGTGTCCAGGAGGGTTATGTGACTTCAGTTTTACCATCAAGCCCTGGCAGGGGCGACCCACGGTGGCCAGGCCTCCCCCTGGCCCTGGGAAAGGAGGGCGGAAGCGCTGGTAGGTGCCCTGCCATGCACTGACCCTCACCCACCCTCCTATGTCTGCCCCCTCTTGGAGAGCGCTGCTTCCACCAAGCCACGCTCTGAATTCCTGGAGGGCGCAGCTGGGACTCCGAGGCACAGCCAGAGCCTGGCATAGGGCGGGAGCTTAGCAAATGTTTGTTGAACGAATGAATGATTGTGTCTGTGTGATCATGTGCCAGGCTCAGGACCTAAGTACCTGAGGGCACAGGCTGAAGTCCTACAAGAATCAGACCAGGGCTTCCTGCCAGGTCAAGCGTGGCCCCCGATTTGTTCAGAAGGGGCAGGGTCATCACCCGGCCAGGCCTGAGACGCCATGCCCACTGACCTTCTCCAAGTCATCTACGTGGTCACCACCACAGGAGAGGCAAGGCCAAGAGACGGGGACTGCTTCGTCCAAAGGTCCGTCTCAAGCTAAATGACCCTGTCACTTCGTGGGCTGAGGCACAAGGGAGGCCCCGTTTATCTTCTCTGGAGGCCACATCCCTTTCTTGGCGGGGCCATCTCTCTTCCAAACATCTTCATCCCCCGAAGATTCATACTGAATCCTCCAGCCTCCTCTCCTTCCCTTGGGACCTCAAACCAAGGGTTAGTTCTAGCTTTAGGGCTAACACCCAGCCCCTGCCCATAACTGGTGGCAGCTGGGGCCAGGCTGAAGGTCTGTCACAGACTGAGCCATGGAGGCAAAAACTAGGATTTAGTCCTAATGTAAGTCAAGGGTCTCACCCCAGACTGCGCCCTCACTCTAATCACACTGCCAAACCTGGTCACACCCTGAGCCCTGACCCTGTCACACATTGAACCCTGACCCTGTCACACACTGAGCCCTAACCCTGATCACAAACTGAGCCTGGACTTTTATTTAGAGACAGGCTATTAATTTGTCATAGAGCCAAAGCTGTTTCCCTGCCTCTGGGCCTCAGTTTTCTTCTCTCTTTAATGGAGGGCCTTGGGATGGGCTGAACGCTAAATCAGAAAACCCCTACTCAGAGGTTGACCTGTAGCTTCCCTGACCTGGTGACACAAGAGAGCATCAGCCATGCCACCTGCCAACCTCCACCCCTACACAACACTTTCAGCCCAAGCTTCCCTAATTTTTGCAGCCACCGTGATAAATGGCATTGTCAGCAAAATGACATCTTTCCAATCTGCTGCAAGACAGATGGGTCCCCAAGCTCACTTGCTGTCTCTTGAGCCTGCCCAGACCAGCCCTGTGGACAAGTGGGGAGGACAGGACAGACACAATATCCCAGGCATGGGGGCTGGGGCGGGAGGGGGAGGAAATTTCAGGCCCAGAGTCAGGTATGACCCCAGTGGGGTTTTCTACAAGCCCCTTTTTTAAATATTCAGTTGTTTGTTTCTTTTTGATATTCCAAAGATGTTCTCTGCTCCTTTCTATCTGAAATTAGTTCTTCAATACCATTTTCATTTTCAATTAAAACCTGAATATTGCTCAAATTCGCAGTGATGAGTCACCAGACACTGGTTCCTAGTGCCCTTTTCCTCCTGCCTCCCTGCGCTTTGGGGAGAGTGGCTGCAGAAGGACATGCCTCTGCCTGAGCCCTCAGGCCTGGGGGACATTCAGCCTCCACTCCTCCTTCCCTAAGCCCCTCTCCCTCCACAGTTCCTGCCCTCCCTTCCCCACTTCCGCAGGCTGCAGAGCAGGTGTGGAATTCCTCCCCACATCTCCTGTGACCGGGGGAGCTGGGAGAGGGGCTGGTCCTAGGGCTGGGGACAAGTCGGAACAGGGGATCTGGATACCAAGAATTCAGGAAAGATGACTACCAGACCCTGAGACCCCAGCCTCCCCAGATACCGGCAGGAGAGCTGGCACCAGTCTGTCCAAAAGCGGCGGCGAAGCCAGAAGAGGTAGGGGCTGCGGGAACCGCCTGGACTCATGAGTGAGGCGATACTGCCCCCTCCTGGCTGGTTCATGTCTCCTCCTCTCCTCCTCCACGGGGCCCCGGACGGCTAGGCCGTTGAGGCTGGAGACACACAGGCAAATCTCCAAAGACAGCCTGTGACATGCAGACCCTCCTCCCAGCAGCCCCCCTGCGCTTTGCCTATTCCCTAGGCTGATCGGTAGCTTCCAGGCTCTGCCCATCTTGTCCAGCTTTCTCTCACTGCCCAAGGAATTCTGAAAAGACCACGTCTTATCTAGCCCCACTCACCAGCTATTCCTGCCCAGCTACAGCCCAGGCGCCTGCCCTCTGAGCCTCCCCCGGTTCCCTGCCCCTGTACACTTTGGTCCCACCTGCACACCTTCCCTCTCATCTTTACCTCCACCAAGGATACCCTCCCTCCTACACACTGTCTCTGCTTGTCCTCTTGGGTTCCTCCCGCAGGAAAACTGCCCTGTCCCCCCAGCCCAGCCAGAATGGCTCCTCCCTCCTGCTCCTCTCTTGGGGGCTGACCACCGTCAGGGATCAGAATCAAACAGTTCGGAAGCTGGAGGGAACTTGGACATCCTCCAGGTCCACCGTCCCCCCTCACAGAGGCCCAGAGAGGTGAGGGAGCTGCACAAGTCCACACAGCACATTAGTGGCAGAGGTAGGCCTAGAACTCAGCTCCCCGGCGCCTCTGCCCAGGGCTCCTTGGAGGACACCTGGTGAGCCACAGCAGAACATCCCCCAGACAGGGACTCCTACTACACTGCCAGTATCCCCAGCCCCTCATCAGGGCCCAAAGAAAGTCACTGTGAGTGTTTGCAAAACGAAGGAATAAATGAAAATATTTATCTAATGCCTTCTATGTGCTGGACACAGCAGACATCATCTCTGCTACATAAAACCTTGCTAAGTTGCTCGATTTGGTATAGAAACATAACTTCTGGGGACGGGGGGTGGGGTGAGTGCACCAGGAGGGGCCTCAGTCATGAATGTCAACAACCAGTGGGCACAGGTGGGGCGAGTGCTTGATGCCCATGGTGAAAGCAGGCGTGCGGGACTTGTGCACCGTGACCTGCTGGACGTCATGGGAGCCGGGGCCGGGCCGAGGTGTGTGGTCCAGCGGGTAGGCAAAGCGCCTGGCCATGCTGTACATGGGGCTGCGGTTCTGGTAGACAGATGGCTCAGGCCGGGCGTGCATGGCAGGTCCAGGGCCTCCTGCCACATCCTCCTTGTAGAACCAATTCTTGTGCAAGGGGCTCAGGCTGTAGCAAGGAGCAGCTCTGTTGGCGGGCAAGTTGGGCCCCAGCAGGAGTGGCAGCTGGTAATGGTTGGGGCCCGGGTTGGGGTCCATCACTCTGTATGGGCATCGGTAGCCAAAGGTGTACTTGGGAGCCCTGCGCTCCCCAGGCGGGTGGATCTTCTCCAGGTGGTAATGGCAGGAGGCCAGGGTGGGGCTCAGGCCTGAAAGTGGATGAATGAAGGGGAGGGGTCTCAGGGCAGGAGCCAGGCCACATCTCCTGGTGTCCAACTAACGGGTCTAGGGAAGGAGCTGAGGTCTTGGTTAGCCTGGTATGACTTCTCTATAACCACCTTAGCATAGGGCAGGAATATCACCGCCCCTGTGTGGGACTAAGGGATGGAGGGACTTCGGCCATCCTGATATCAGGATTGTGACACTGTTTTCATAATATAAAAACCCCAGGTATCATAAGAACATCACCCTTGGGCTGTCATTGTCCCTGTGACAGCACCAAGAAAACATCCTGAAATCACTACAGTCCGTGAACTCATTAGCATGACAGTATTCCTACCGAGACACGAGCCCTTTGATGTTTTTATCATAACATCACCCTGCAACATACATGCATAACATCGGCCTCAAGACGTTAAGTACTGTGACACAGACACTGTGACATCAGTGTCGATATGACATTGCAGGCAGAGGCCAAAATCCGCAGACACACCTGGCGAAGGGAGTCATCACCCCTTTGCCCCTGCTCCTGTCCCAAGCATGGACCCCCATCCTCCAACCTCCCAACCCCGACCTCCCTCTCCCGGCCCATCTTACGCAGGTTAGAGATGCGCTCCGCCATGGGAACCTGAGGGCAGCTGGACATTCCAAACCGAGTTATTTTAGGATCCAAGAAATAGCAAGGCCCAGGGTTGCATATGTCCATGATCCCTGCAAGGCAGCCAAGGAAAGGCCCAGTCAGCCCCAGAGGCCGCCCCAGGGTGAGTCTGGCCTGCCTCCAGGCAAGATCCCCCTCCCCCAAAAAAGATCGAAGGCTCCTTTCCAGTTCCTCGGGCTCTTGAGTGTTTCGGGAGCCTTGATTTCCTCATCCATAAAATGGGGCTTTTAACACATGAACTTGTTCAGAGGAACAGATAAAATAACAGGTGCGCAGGAGTTTGGTCAGCCCCCACCCCGCCGGGGATTGGTGCCAAGGGGATAATAATAGGCATAGTGGCTACTGTTAGTATGAAGAAGGGACCCAGCCCTGGAAAGGGGGTTCCCCTGCTGAGGAGGGTGGGTCACCTCTGGGAGGGGCCGAGGTCTCAGACCCCCAGACACACGCCCCTGCCCACCTTCTCCTCTCACTGGCCTTGGCTGTCATCCCCAGCTCTTCGATGGCCCTCTGCTCCCCACCTTCCAGGGGTTTCTAAGCCACCTGGGAAGCTTTGAGGCCGCCCCCCACCACCACTTTCCCTCCACTCACCAGCTATTCCTGCCCAGCTGCTATGGCAGTTGAACCCATGGCAGCCAGAGTGGAAGGGTCCCAGCCAGAGACCACACAGAAGGGAGACCCTTCCAGCTGGATGCAACAGATCCCTCGAAGCTCCCTCAGGAGGTCCAGTTGGGAAATGCCCGGAGTTGCCTTCAGAGGGATGGGTCACCTCGCACCCCTGCTGGCTTCCTTGTGGACCCAGCAGGCCACGTGGGTGTCCCACTCAGGACAGGCCTGGGTTCCCAGGCCTCCGGCTACAGATCATGACTCCTCACCTCTCAGCACAGCCCCAAACATCCAACAATAGTAATCCTACGCCCAGGGGGATGATGGTGTGGTGGGCACTCACGCTTCTCCGAATGCAGGGTGTGCAGGGTGTAGGCTGGCTCCTGGAACATGGAGACGTCATGGTCTACGTAGCCCGTGCAGGATGGCCGGAGGTATTTAGCAGGCCCTGGACCTGTGAGCACCGACAGAGTGGCCCTCAGCCTGGGCCCGCCAGATCAGAGGCAGGGGAAGCCCCAGATACAGGGTGCCTTAAGAACTCTGGGGTCTTTGCTCTCACTGATGTCGCCCTGAGACAAAGACCACCATTGAGGTGCTTCCTTTGGGGAAAGTGTTCCCAGATAAAATGTGATTTCCCTTGGACAGGCAATGCATAATCAGAAAAGTAATAGTTACAAGTAACTGAGACCTTATTCTGTGCTGAGTACTATGCTAAGCATTTTCTGTGGGTTATTTCAGTTAAGCCTCTCGACAATTCTGTAAGACAGATACCCTTGTTTTTCCCATCTTATGGATGAGAAAATTGAGGCATAGAAATATCAATTTACCCAAAGTCACACAAGCCATTATTGTGAAAATTCTGAGACACCAGCCAACAGAGCCTAAACGTTTAATCACATACTAAACCACCTCCCACATAGAGCAACCATCAGTCATTAACAATGTAGTAAGAATTAGTTTGTCTGCCTTCAGTTGAGAGTAAGATTCAAGGGAAGTGAGGAAAGCTAGAGCTGGGCTAAAGATGACACAGAATCCCTAGCCTTTTTCCAAAACTGGCCTCACTTCAAACCCCTTCCTCCCACCTCTCCTCCCCCCTCCCCCGCCCAAAAAATTTCCCAGCAGCTAATACCGCCTGCAAAGTTTAGCTTAGAAGTGCTGATCTTCTGTGGCTTTGAGGAGAGTCTGCAAGGGCTTTGCAGGAGGCAGGACTGGAAGGCTAGGACACCTTCAGCAGCTCTGCAGAGAGACGAATGAGCCCAAGCCCAGGTCTCACCTTTAAGTGTTGCCAGGACAACAGGGGTCTGCTTTATCTCCTGCCCTGAGGGCACCTGCACCTTCTTCTCTGGCTGCTGCCCATAGAACACAGGGTTCCTGACCCCCTTGGGTAGTTTCATGTCTGGGGCCAAGCAGAGGGCAGTAGCAGCTGCTGAGAGACCCTAAGCAGCGGACAAGGAGCTGGGCCTGGGTGGGGCCTGTTCCAGAGGCCCCTGCCCAAGCCCCTCTTTCCACTTTCTCTCCCTGAAGCCAGAGGCTGTGTGGAGGCTGGGAAGCAAGACCGTCCTCCTGCTTGTGCAGCTGAGGCCGTCTGGGGTACAGCCAGCTGCAGGGCTCGGCAGGCTGGAGCTGGGGATGACATCACTGCAGAACTTAGACTGTTTATTTCCTCCAGTTGCCGTGGCGCCTGAACTATAGCGTAGAAATTCTACGCTGGCAGCTCAGCTGTGGAACCCTGAGAACTCGGCCCCCCTGTCCCTGCTCCCAACCTGGCTAAGTAGCCTGAGGGTCCCCAGAACCTTGGGGCAGGAAAGAAAAATGGAGAAGTGGAGTGACAGATCCAGCTCTTCACTCCTGGTGGGTGCCCTGAGGTTTCTGAAAGAGCGGACGGGTCATGGGTGAAGGGTTCTTGCCACCTGCACAGCCCCCTGGGGTGGTCCTCTGTTCCCTGTCCCTCCCACCTATCTTCCAGGCTCTGGACATGCCCTCCCTTCTATCACAGTCTGTTTTTTCTTGGGAAAGTATCAAGCCAATTATTTCACACTAAGGTGTGACTGTCTGGTAGCTTCCCAGACTCCTATCCCACAGTGTCTTTAGGGATCCACGTCTAGCTCAAGGAATACCTGCCTGCTGCTGGCATTTCAGGCAGGCAATGGGGAGCAAATAAAGGAGGAGGGAGGGTGGTGCTGAGGCCTCAAGAAGCTACTTCCTGTGCCTGCGGTCAAGAGCACCCCCTGTGGGGGCGGAAGTGTGAGAGAAAACATTGAGGGATAGGGAATATACCCAGCTACCATATGATTGATAGATGAGCCCCAGGGCTGAGGAAATGCTAGACACTCCTTCACCCCGAAAAACCCCAGAGGCTCAGGGGCCCTGGGGCCTGCTTGCACCTAGCGATTCATAGCTCAGACTAAGGGTTTGATCTAGAGGTGTTTCCATCTCGGGGAACAGATGACTGCTGACGTTAGAGAGAGTGTCTGTCACAGCCCCGGTACACAGATAAGGAAACTGAAGACCAGAAAGGGGCAAAGACTTGCCCAAAGTTTTCCATTACATTAGTAGCAGAGACAGAACCAGAACACAAACCCCAGATCTCTCTTTAGATCCTAGCCTCTGATCTAATGGAAACCAAACCATACTCTGAACTCATTCCAACCAACAGGCGCAATGAGGACTCAGAGCAGACCAGCCAGGTGTGCTGGGTGCTCCAGAAACCCCTGGTGGGGCTGAAAGGCTTGGAACAGAAGGCAGGGCTCCCCCCTCCACCAGCGGCAGCAGATCTTTCCTGTGCCTCTCTCATAACCCGTGGGGCAGCCAAGCCTCTGATTTCTGGAGACGGAGGGCTGGGCAAGGCTGGGATTGGCCCAGCCTCAGCTGGCCTCGGGCCACAGGCAGTGCCTCTTCCTCACCTCCGTCACTGTCAGCTTTTCCTGGAGGAAGCTGCAGGTCTGCTGGGCCCAAGCCCTGACGGTCCCCTCTTGCTGATGGGGGCCAGATGTGGGGCTGGGCTCTTCACCTTCCTGGGTTGGGGGGAAGGTGGTGATCTACAAGTATTTCAGACCCAGGGAGCCTTCCTGACACCCACACAAACACTGTTGCTGTCTGCCGTCCTTGTACCTGGCTCTCTTAGGGAAACCGAGCCACTCTACACCCCAGAATGTCACAAGCCACCCCACTTCTGCTCCAAAGGCTCCCTTCCCTCCAACTTTAACAGAGACTTAGCTCACCCCTGGAGACAGCCTTTGGCTAGCTTCAAAGCTGCTGCTCTGTCCCTCAGAGCCCAAGGTGAAGTAAGTCCCTGGTTTCCTTGGTATCCACCCAGGCAGTGTCCCCTCCCTGACAAGAGCACATCTCCCCAAGACTCCAGCCTCCAGGGTGCCCCGCTTCATCTCTCAGGGGCGCCATCTGTCTTGACGTGTTGACCTGGTGGCCCTGGCTCATGGTCTTCTTCCCCAGCCCCCAACTCCTGCTATTACCCCAGTGACTTAGGCCTCCCCAGGGACCACCCACCATCCCTTGGCCTCCCAGGTCCCAGACCTCCTCATCTCCAAACGCCTCTGCTCCACTCCCTCTCAGCCACCCTCCCCAGCACATCCTGGGCTTCTCACCCTCCTCCCAGGAGCACCATTCCCTGTCCTTCCATTTCTCACCCTGTACAGATTGCCTGCTACCACTGAGGTCCCATCGGTGACACTGCACCTCCTCCGCATCCTTCAGGTTGCCCTCCTTGTCCCACTTCTTTGCTGGTAAATCCCAGCCCTGAGTCACCGTGTCTGCCTTGCCCTCCTGTACCAGGCAGCTAAAAGCTGCGGGGGGTAGACCCATGACCCACAGACACTGGACTTTTGTCCATGCCTCCCAGTTGCCCATGTCCGCGCTGGTCAGCTTGCTCTCTCCCTCTCCCCAGAGATCATTCAGACATGGCTTATTCCCCTCTGTGTGCCCGGCCCTCCCTGCAGCCCCTGCTCTACCTCCTGCTCACAGAGAGAACAGAGGACATCAGACTGGCCTTGGACTCAAACCCTCCGTACCGCGCTGTCAGAACCAGCAGCTTCCATCTGCTGTCACCTGCTCCCACTTCCCTCCTGGGGTTTAGGAGGACCCACCAAGACCTCCTCCCATCTCCTCTGTGTCTCAAGAACATTTCACTGTTCATTGTCACCTTCTCCTTTCTTTAAAGGAGCCTCATCTGGCTCCTTGCTATCATGTTCTACATACTCTGCATCCCTTCCATCTATTAAGAACCATCCAACACAGGAAACTATATTCAATATCCTGTGATAAATCATAGTGGAAAAGAATATTTAAAAAAGAATGTCTCTATATGTATAACTGAGTCACTTTGCTGTACAGCAGAGATTGGTACAACATTGTAAATCAACTATACATCAATTAAATTTTTTTTTAATTACTGCTATCGAAAAAAATAATTAAAATATTTTTTAAATTTAAAAAATAAAAACCATCTTCCTGGCCACGCACACCTCTCCCCAGTCCACAGACAAACTTCCCCAAAGAGGCATTTTTCCTACAGTCTCATTCTCACCTCCCTTTCACATTCTGACTCCCTGCAGGCTGGCTTCAAGCCCATCGCTGCACCTAAACTGTGACCTGCATGTGGAAGCTGCTGCCAATAGCCACCTCTCACCCTCACTGGACCGGCCTCTCAGCAGCCCTGGGCCACGATGACCGGCCACTGCCTCCTTCTTGCAGGACCTCTTCCTGGTTCCAAGATGTTCTGGTCTTCCTCCCATGTTCCCATTGCCCCTTCCCAAGCTTTCTTCCTGGCTCTTCTTCCTCAGCCTGACCTTTCAGTGTTGGCATATGCTCATTAATTGCAAAGGGAAAAACAGTAACTTTACAGGCAGAATCTTGGCAGGCACCACCCCAACCAAGGGATGTAAGTTAACATTATTGGGACTTCCCTGGTGGCACAGTGGTTAAGAATCCGCCTGGCAATTCAGGGGACACGGGTTCAAGCCCCGGTCCACGAAGATCCCACATGCTGTGGAGCAACTAAGCCCGTGTGCCACAACTACTGAGCCCACGTGCCACAACTACTGAAGCCCGCATGCCTAGAGCCCATGCTCCACAATAAGAGAAGCCACCACAATGGGAAGCCTGCGCACCACAATGAAGAGTAGCCTCCACTCGATGCAACTAGAAAAAGCCCGCACACAGCAACAAAGACCCAACGCAGCCAAAAATTAATTAATTAATTTTTAAAAAAGAGTTCTTTGTACGTTAAAAGAAGAGAGCCACACTGGTTTAAAATAAAGAGAGAATAAAAAGAAAAAAAAATCATCAACAATGGGAGAGATAGATGCTGTGTACCTCCTGAGAGGATGCACTGAGAAGGACACAGGATCACTTCTGGGGTGTTCCCACCAAGGGTACATAACCTGAATCTAATTGCAAAGAAACCAGATAAACTCGAATCAAGATTCATGTTCCAAAATAAAATAGGTCTGTACTTGCCAAAAATGGCAATAGCGTGAAAGACAAAGAAACACTGAAGAGCTTTTCCAGGTTAATAGAAACTCAATGTCGTTTCTATTCAAATGCAATATAGGAGCCAGGAGTTTCTTTTGCTGTCAGGGATATTCCTGGGGAAATTGGCAAAGCCAGAAAAAAACCTGTAGCTAGTTAAAAGTATTGTACCAATGTTAGTTTCCTGATCTGGATTTTGAAAGAGAAGATCTGGATTTTGAAAGAGAAGGTCCTTGTTCTCAGAAAATACATATTGAAGTATTTAAGGATAAAGGAGCATTATATCTGCAACTTACTCTCAAAAAATGCTTACAGGCAAAAAATATGTATATACGTAGAAAAGAATTTAAAGGTGATAAAACATTACCATTTGGGAAATCTAGGTGAAGAGTATGTGAAAAATATTTGTAATGGCCTTGCTACTTTTCTCTAAGTCTGAAACTATGTTAAAATAAAAATTTTTTAAGAAAAAAAATGTTGGTGTCTCAAAGTTCAGTCCTGCAGTCTTTTATTGATCACTCTCTCATATATCACAGCAACAAAACATGTATGCAAATTTGTTTAAAATTTGTTTCCTATAACCATAAATAGTAAATAATTATTAAATTAAAAAAAAAAAGTTCAGTCCTGGGCCTTCCTCTCCCATTTCACCACCCTCCTCTCACTGGGAAGTATCCCCACTTGTTGCTTCAATCCCATTATCTGTACCCCAACAATTCCCGAATATATATGTCTCTGGCTCAGATCTTCTTAGGAGTTTAGACTCCCATATCTGACAGCCTGCACAGTGTCACTTGAGATTCTCACAAACATCTAAAAGTCAATAAGCCCAGAGCTTTTCTCATGAGATGCTCCCTGTCCCCCATTTATCTCAATGAATGATGTTACCACCTATCCAAGCCAGAAATCTGGGCTTGTCCTGGACACCTCCCTTGTCCTTACTCCCCACATCCAACAATCACCAAGTCATTTGGGGAGCCTGTGAGCTCCCAAAGGCAGGGCTCTGTCACTTACCCTTGTGTCTCCAGCCCCCAGCATAGTGCCCTGACATATGGTAAGTGCTTAAGAAAGGTTTGTGGAATGAATAAATGAGTTGATCCATTGATTGATCAAGGAAACATCATTCCTCCTCATGGGAACAGAGTCTTACTTTCTGAACCCAGACACAGACCCAGACTGGCTGACTGGACTGCAATTTACATGCGTGGAGGTCTGTGTCAGTTATCTCTTGCTGTGTAACAAATCATCCTCAAAGCCTGAGAGCTTAAAATAGCAACACACATTATCACACACAGCTTCAAGAGTTTAGGGGCCAGGAGTTTAGAAGTGGCTTAGTTGGATGGATCTGGCTCCAGGTCTCTCCAGAAGTAGCAGTCAAGATGTCAGTAGGAGCTGCAGTCATCCGAAAGTGTGACTGGGACCGGCACATCCACTTCCTAGACGGCTCACTCGTGTGAATGGTGGGCTGGTGCTGACCATTGACAAAAGGTCTCGGTTCCTCTCCACAGGGGCCTTCCGCAGGCTGCTTAACTGTCCTCAGGCCATGGTGGCTGGCTTCCCCCAGAGCAAGGCAGAGGCCGCCATGTCTCTTGTGACCTGACCTTGGAGATCATACTCCTTCATTTCTGCAATGCCCTATTGGCCATTTGGGTCAGCCTTATTCAATGTGTGGGCGGTGACTCCGCAAGGTTGTGAATGCCCAAAGTTGAGGACCATTGAGGGCCACATCTTGGAGGCTGGCTACCACAGGTTTGTCACTATACAAGGACACCTAGCCAATGGGGACAATAGGAGCTGAAATTCAAGCTGTATGTTCTTGGGTGAAGTGGCTGAAGACAGCCCTGACAGCTTGCTCCAGCTGCCTCTTGGTCGTCAATCTTGCCTCCCCTTCAAAGGATTCCTGGAAGACGTGCAGAGAACACAACCCTGGCCTCATCATAGCCACCAGGCACTGCCCTTCATAGTTTATAAAGCCCCAGCACCTCTGTTGGAAGGCATCACCCAAGCATCATGGCGGTTCTACTGTTTACAAATGAGGGAAAAGGTGCCTAGAAGTGAAGAGACTTGCCTGAGGCCACACAGAAAAGGCTTGGCAGAACCAGGCTTCTGGCTCCTAAACCCACATTCTTTTCACTGCCCTGCCCAGTCGCCAGCTCAGACCCACGTCTCCTAAAGCCCACTGAAGCCTCATTCCCAGTTCTGAGCAGGTATTTCTAACCCTCCTTTTGGGAGCCCCACCCCAGCCCCCAAAGTACCTGTCCCACGCTAGACCCTGAGCAAGTATGTTCACAAATATTCCCTCCAAACGAGGACTATTCATTCCCCCTCCCAGAGGCTCTCTCTGCAGCCAGCTGAATGTCCATTGGTGGAGCAGAGCAGAGGGTAACAGCATGAACCAATATTTAGAAATAGCACAACCCCAGGAGGAATCAGCTGCGGCCAGCTTGTCATAGCCACTGAAGCCACAGCCTTTGTGGATGTGGTGTGCAAGATGACTTCCTGCTCCCGGGAACAGAGGCTCTGAGAGGGTCCTCTACCACCCCCAGCCCCTGTCTCCCCAAGACAGCTTTCCCCTGGCCAGGGAAAGCCCTGCCACCGGCCACCCGACCACAGCCCACAGCCAGCTCCCGAGGGCAGCAAACATAACATTTCAGCTCCTGAATTGTGCAATGTTGGGAAGAGCTGCCCCCATCCCTCCTGATCCTGGCTGCCTGCACTTGGAGGAGCCCCACGGATGCCGCCAGCCACGAGTGGGAGCAAGACCACGCCTAGCAGAGGCCCTGGCCTGGGGCCCACCACCGTGGAGCTCCTGGCCATGTGACTACAGGGCCACAGAATCGGGGCCAAAAAGCCCATGTCCCCTTGCACAGTAGTGGCCTGAGTGCTATATGCTTCATGGCAGAGGTCACTTCCCTGAGGTTAGGACACAGCGTGAGCTGAGGCACTGTCCCATCTAGGACACAAGCACCGGCCATTCACCAGCAAGCTGGCTTTGGCCACAAGCTCCCTGGGTGGGGCCCAGGCGGTCAGGGTGCGAAACACAGAGGCATTCAGATGCCAGGCCCTGGCCAAGGGCAGGACTGAGCCATGGCCGCTGCCAGAGCAGGCGCTCTTCGTCCAAGAGGCATGAGGATAAGAATGACCAGGAGGGCCTGGCCGGCACGCCTGGCTGAACTCTGCCAGCAGAGAAGCGGCAGAGTTGTCTGTTCTCCCAGAGGCCGATCACTTGGGGAAACTGAGGCAGCACAAACCACAGGTCACTGTAGCTTCAGAAAAATTTGAATCCTCCTTCATCCCTGGGGCGTGGGCATCCTTCTTCAAGTGTGTTCTTGAGTCTTCCTCTCCCCTATCCCAGGTACCCTTGTCTGGTGATTTGCTGGGAAGAAATCTGTCCAGTGGGCCAGGAGGCATTGACTCAACTATGTGTGCCCTGGGGGGCACTGGGAGAATACAGAGATCAGTACTCGAGGGAGTCTATGGAAAGGGAGGTCAGTGGTGAGAAGGAAGGCTGCGAGGGCTTCCTGGAGGAAGGTGAGATATGGCCACAGAGGCAAGGGCAGTCGGGGATGGTCACCAGGGACACCCGGCCAACCCAAGCCAGAGAAAGTCAGGGCAAAAGTCAGAAGGCAGAGGAAGAAGGCCTGAGGATGCTAGGGAGGCCCTGGTGGGCTCTACTCAGGATGGGGATGTGGTGGGGGCTTCAGCGGGGGCATGCCGCGGAGGCTGGGGAGAGGACAGTTGAGGAGCAGGCACTGCCTGGTCTAACAGCCTTTGCTCTGAGACAGTAAGAGGAAGTCAGGGATCAGTTCCCAGGCAACAGGAGGCCTCAACTTTCTGCCGGTTTTCCTGGCATGAGGCTGCTCGGCACAAGGCGGGGGGTCAAGTTCTAGGCTATAGGCTGAACAAAGGCCAGGCCTATGTGCGCCGGTGCCCCAGCATCCCTTCTCCACTAGAGCCTCAGTCTTCTCATCAGTGAAAAGGGAACACTGTCTCCCAACACACACACTCCCCAGGGTTGCCAAAAAACCAGGTCAATGTTTTGTAAACTGAGAAGTCCCAGCAGAGAAGCCAGTGTGGGCTATTACTGCCGTGCTTGTTGCCATTATTTTTCCAGGCCTGTGTTTCTCTCCCCGGTTAGCAACCAGGCAGGGGGAGGCTGCAAGCTAATCCTGACCTGAATCTCAGCTGTGGGCGGGAATTCCGTTTGGAGGCTCCACAGACAGACCAATGACTCCTGGTAGCGCTGGGTAAATCTGTGTGGGTGGGGATCAGGGGAGGACATGGGAGAAGATGGGGAGGGGGAAGGATGGGCAGATGGGGTGGGTAGAAAGCGCCACCCACATTTTTGATTCATAAGCAAAAGTCTTCTCCTCCTTTCTTTTTTCATTTCTAAAAAGAAATCTCTTTTCCTCCAAATGTTGTCTTCTCAGCAGCCTCCGCAACTCTGGGCCCACACTTCGCCAGTAATTAGCCCTTAACAAGGACCAGGTGCCTTGCTGACCTGGGGAGAAGGAAAAACAAGGGACAAGTGCAGAATCAATGGCTTTATTGCCACCGAGGCCAGCTGAGCATAGCCCCGACCCAGGCTTCCTAGGGTGAACTGGATGGGAGTTGTTGCGTTTGCCAAAATCCCCACAGAACAGCAACAACTGGCTTCTAACTCAACCCCAGCATGCATTTATTGAGTATCTACTGTGTGCAGCCGCCTCTGGAAGCTAAATGCAAACTTTGAGACACATGGAGCATGTATAGCAGGACTACAGGGCAAGGAGGAAAAAAGACAAGCATATGTTGAACACCTGCTGTATACCTCGGGCTGGGCACTTGAGGTACGTTAAAGGATTTAATTCTGGGACTTCCCTGGTGGAGCAGTGGTTAAGAATCCGCCTGTCAATGCAGGGGACACGGGTTCGAGCCCTGGTCCAGGAAGATCCCACATGCCGCGGAGCAACTAAGCCCGTGAGCCACAACTACTGAGCCTGCGCTCTAGAGCCTGCAAGCCACAACTACTGAGCCCACGTGCCACAACTACCGAAGCCTGCATGCCTAGAGCCCGTGCTCCGCAACAAAGAAAAGCCACCGCAGTGAGAAGCCAGCGCACCACAACAAAAGAGTAGCCCCCACTCGCCACAACTAGAGAAAGCGCACGCACAGCAACAAAGACCCAATGCGGCCAAAACTAAATAAATAAATTTATTTTTTTAAAACAGCATTTAATCCTCACAAAGCCAATTTTACAGATGAGGAAACTGAACTACAGAGAAGTGAAGTGACTTGCTCAAGGTTGGACAGCTAAGCAGGAGAGCTGGGATTTGAACCCAGAGCCCTGGTTACCACTGTGCTGTGGTGGTAAGAGCCCTGGGCTTGGGGTCAAAGACCTGGCTCCACCTCTTTGCAGCTGTGTAGACTTGCTCAAGTCCCTTAATCTTCCTCAGCTTCAGTTTCTCCTATTGCAAAACGGGGCAAAATTTTGTTGCAAACTCTGAAGGGCTGTACCCATGATAGGACTGTCATCAGGCAAGGGGAGGGGCTGGGGAGACAGCAAGTGGTGGGATGGGGTTGGGGGGTGGGCTGAAGCAGGCAGGTGTGACAGAGAGATTCTGATGGAGGAAAGGAGGGGGAAACACTCCAGGGGTACTCTTCCACCCATTCACTGGACAGAGAAACCGAAGCCAGGCACCGCTGATGCTGGGGCTAGGCAGAGCGCAGGCAGAGCCTCTAGGTGCTGGACGCTCTGCGATAATATTGCCCTTTCTCCTGCTTGGGACAAGGCTGATATTGTTGCCTGGGAGGGAACCAAGAGGAGCAGGACCCCAGCCTGAAGCTGTTAGGTAGGTGCTAAATCCAGGGTCAGATTTCCAGGAGGCAGCCCAGGAAGTTGAAACAGCCAGATTCAGGAGTCAGGCGGCCTGGGGTTCTGGTCCCATGTGGCCAGGGACCTACTCTCCATCTGGCGGCCTTGCAAGAACCACTTCCAGCTCTGAGCCAGCTTCCTCCTCCATAAAGTGTGGGCAGGAGTGTTGTCACCCACCTTGCAGGATTAGTTAGAGGCAACTAAATGATACCAGGGAGTTGAGAATCCCTCCTGCCTTGTGGAAGACTCTAGAACATCTCTCCTTTAGAGACTGGGAAACTGAGGCCCTGTCAGGGTTGCAATGCCAGTGGGCACAGAGCGGGGTAGAACCTCAGGCTGGGGCTTCTCTGTCCAAATGGCGTCCTGAAGAGACTTCAGAGGCAAAGCAGCCCAAAAGCTGTCTGTGGGGTGGAGGGCATCTGTCCTTCCTCCTAGGCCTGGCGTGAGGACGCCCCTGCCACAACCCAGGCGAGAGCAGAGGGCAGAGAAGTGACGGGATTAGCTCAGCTCACATCTCCTCCCGGCGGAGCTCTCCGGGAGCCCTTGCGCCAGAGCCCAGGAAGTCTGGGCTCCTCTGGGATTTTGTCCCAAATCTCTAACGTGGAGCCTGGGACTGATCGAGCTATAAGGGTCCCCTGACCCCTGGCGGGGAGGAGCAGCCCAGCACGGGCCCTTTAAGAAGACTAGGGGTTGGGGGCAGACAGGACAGCCCCGGCCTGAAACCGGAGCGCGCGCGCCGGTCGGCGCCTGCCCCGCCCCCGTGTTAAGTAGGCGGCGGGACGCCCAGAGCCCCAGCCCGCGCCAGTTCTCTCGACTCGAGACTCTGGCGTCCAAGCTCCGGGCTCCAAACTCCGCTCCTCGCCAGTCCCGCTGCCCAGCCCGCCGCGATGCGCTCCGGCCCGCGGCTCCTGCTCTCAGCCCCCGCCCTGACCCTGGCTCTGACCTTCGCTACGTTGGTAAGACCAGCATCCACAGGTGAGTGAGGGGCCTGAGACGCCGACCTAGACTGGCAAGAGCTGTGGAGGGTTTCTTAGGTAGAGGAAAGGGACAGGAGGACCCAGAGGGGGCCCCCAGACTGGGAAACGAGGGGACTGCACTTCTGCCACCCCAGGTTGGGGTCTCTGGCAGTACCACCCCACCCCCAGGGGATGCAGGACCCCCAGCCGTGGCTCTCAATCTAGGGGGTCATGTGGGCTCTGGTTATCTGAGGTTGGCCCCAGGGTCACTTCCCTAGGGTGTGGCTCTGTGCAGGATTGTTCTCTAGACCCAGTGGAGACACCCCAGTGCCGCCTGGGCTCCCTGTGCCCAGCAGGCTTTCTGTGACTGAGTTGGTGCCCAAAGGACACATAGTGACAGTGAGAAGCGAGTCCCCCACCTCAGACACCCAGGCAAGGAAGGGGGAGTGCTGCAAGGCGTGAAATGGGGAGGAAGCCACCCTGCCCGACCCTGTGTGGGGCCCCACAAGCACCCCAGCCTCCTGGGGCCTCCTCCAGCTGCGCCCCAGCTCTGCTCCTGTTCCCCTTGTTCCTGGGTGCATTTTCTGTCTGGCCTCTTCACCACCACCTTCCTCCTGGCCTCCTCCTCCTCCTCCTGTCTTCTCTCTCCTCTCTCCTCACTGAGAAGGCCTAGTTAGTGACAGACAGGACCACCCACTCTTCAGCCTCCTAGAGGCAGGGCTGGTGCCCCTCAGATATCCTGTGCCCCTCAGGCAGCTCTGGGCACCCCCCTGCCACACCTACCTGTCCCAGGCATTGGTGCTTGCTTCCAGCAGAGACTGCCGTCTGAGAGGTGCTAGGATGTAACCGTCTCTATTGCAATGCCAGAAATCCCACCGTTATGGCATTCTTCCCTTAGTTAAGGCATGGTCTAGTTATGCCGTAAGAACTGTGGCCTCAGGACCCATCAGTCATTACTACCCATGTACGTATGAATCAGTGCTTCAGCCTACATCTTTCGGGACCATTCCCAAGAACAACTTTGAGCAGAAGAAGGGCCTGAGTCTCCCTTCCAGGGACCTAGGCCACACCCCTGTCCCCATTAGATGGCGAAGCCAGTTAGAATGGACAGTAATCACGAGGCACCCAAAAGGGAAATGAGTCAGGAGAGGACCCCCCAGTGGGGTGAGTCAGAGCTGGATCCCCAGGCTCCCTGTTCCTGTCCCCAGGGACCCCATCTTTCAAGGTCTCAGGGCCTGGGTTGTGGGCTGGGCCTCTAGAGGGATAGGAAGGGGGCATCTGAGCTGACTAGAGAGGTCTGCTTGCCCAGCCTCCAGCCAAGGGAGGGACTCCGGTACCCACCTCCTTGGGCTTCAACTGAGAGCCACTCTCAAATACCTTCTCAGCATCAACAGTGTGCAGACATTGTGCTGGGCAGTCAGGAGTGCACAGAAATGCATAGGCTGGACTTGGACTCATTCAGGAGGCAGAAAAGCAAATTAAAACTCAAACAGCAATTCCGATCGTGTCTGCAAAGATCCAGATGAGGAGAATGGTGAAGAGAAATTCAGAGGCAAGCTGGGGCGGGGCAGAGGGTGATCCTTGAGCCAAGCCTTGGAGGATGGGAAGGGGATCTGAACTCCAGGCGAGGACTCGACGAGCAAAGGCTCTGAGGGCGGATGAGCAGAGGGAGGTTGAGATACGGAGTTCCAGCAGCCTGGCTGGAAGGTATATATATTTTGAGCACAAGCCAGGAAGAGCCATTGGGCTGGGGCACAGAAACCTGAGATGGCTGTACCCTATTGGCAGTGGGGAGCCGGCGAAGCTTCTAGAGAGGAGAGCAACATGGTGCCAGTGGGGTTTTATAACATCAAGCTGACCCCGGCCCTTAGGAGGGATTTGGAAGTGGTGAGGGGGTGGGCGAGCTAGTATCCTGTCCCCCTCACAGGCAGAGCTCCCCTCCAAGAGCCCACCTCTGTTTCCATGCCATGTCCCCCTCTGTCCCCCATCCTGGTCTCTGCAATAGGGACAGCCCCTACCGAGGAAGGTATCACTCCCACCCCTCCTGGACACCCATAGCCCCAAAGGCCCCCAAGTCTCAGGTACCAGAGTGAGGCACACTGGGATGCTTTCCCTGCACTCATCAACATTCCAGGGCATCCAGGTCATGGGACCTGAGAGTCAAGCACCTTTGGAGACCATCTGGGCCAACCTTCCAATTGTACAGACGAGGAAACTGAGGACCCAGGGAGGAAGCCAAGTGCTGTAACCCACAGAGAAGCCCAGCTGCCCAACAAGAGCCCCTAGGCGCACTTTGTGGGAGCTCCCCGCCTGCGTGGGCGGCTAGACTTGACCCCTGTGCCAGTGTGGATGCTAAGTGTGATGTCCAGCCGCTTCTAAGCCCTGTGGGAGGCCCAGCAGAGCCACAGGCATTGGGGAGATTGGGTTTGAGCCGAGACTGGGTTTGAGCGGATGTGCTTCCAGCCAGGGGGTACAGCACAAGCAAAACTGGGAGGCCAGAGTGAGCACAGAGCACGCATTGCCGGTGGCTCCCGCACCTCCTCCCTGCCTGGCATAGCTGACTTTGAAAGGCAGAGGGTGAGGGGCTCACATGGGACTCAGGTGGGAGTAGCTGGCAGAGAGGGTTCCTGCGTAATCTGGGTGAGGGCTCTGAACTGATGGGGGTGTCTTATAGAGCAGGGCTGGGGTGGGGACGGGGGAGCCTCAGGTGCAAGGAATTGAACCAGGGTAGATTCTGTTGCCTCTAAGGATGGTCTGGGGGAACGAGTGGTGCTGGAGACAGCCTCTCAGCCTTGTGTGTGTCTGTGTGTCTGTGTGTGTACGTACACTGCCCCAGCCCTCTAGAGCAGGGCAGGGGCCAGGGCCCTAGGCCCAGCGCCACCCCCCGCCCCCCGGACTCTGAAAAAGCTGTTCTAGACCAAGTATAACTGAGCCCCGCTCCCAACATCCACCCGCCTGCCCAGCCAGGACAACAAGAGACTTTCAGTGCTGCCCGCCTAGGGGGCCCAAGGAGGGGGTTGCGCCAGGTGGGCCAGGCGGCTGATGAAGGGCCGGAGGGGAGTGGAGTGTGAGGAACTGGGCGTGCTGCCAAGGAGGGGGCGGGCAGGGGAGGGGGAGTTGGAAATAGCCCTGACTACACACTCGCTGGCGCACACACATGTGAGCCCGCGCAACCGTGCACACAACCAGCGGTGCTCGCAGACCTGGGCTGGGTGGGGCCTTCAGGGAAGGAGGTGAGGACAAGATGGGAGCAGGGGCTGCTGAGCTGCAGCTGGGGCTCCTATTCAGTGCCAAGAGCAAATAAACAAGGGGGCCTTTGGGTCTGGGACTTGAGCCTGTTCCCTTCCAGGTCCCTCCGCTCCTTTACCGCCTTGCCGCCGGCTCCTGGCCCCATCCAGCTCCCCTCTTGCCTCCAACATGCCCCTGACCCAGCATGGGTCCAGTTCTGTAGAGCCTTCCAGAGTTACGACTCGTCCTCCAGGTGCACGCGTAGGGTGTGTTTCAGAAGTATTGTATTACCATTATTACTGAGTGTGTATGAGTAATTTTTGAATGAACCGAATTTGTGTGAACAGTTTTGTACTTGGATTCTCCCTGGGGTAGGGGCTCCTGGCTCTCTGCTTCTCAGGAGGGCCCGTAACTCCAAACAGGGGAGAGGATGGAGCTCTCTTATAACAGAGCTCCTACCTCCCGAGACACCCCGTGGGGGGCACTAACCATGTTATCCTGCAGCTTCACAGCAGCCCTGTAAGTCAAGAAACATTCCCCATTTTACAGATGAGGAAACTGAGGCTCTGAGAACGAGAAGGACTGGCCTCAGGTCCCTCTTGGGGTACACAGGCCATGGTGTTCTCACTCACCCCAACTACAGCCGCCTTTCCCAGATCAGGCCAGGTGGGCGGCCACCGACCAGTGGACTCAGGCCCCCCAGCAGAGGAGAGAGACAGGTCCTCAGGAGAGAGACAGGTCCCTGAGGACCCCAGATCTCTGTTCCCATCTCTGCAGACCCCTCCAGTAAGTGACCCCTACCTTTCCAAACCCTCCCCACTTCCTCACAGCATAAGCAGATCTTCTTCAAGGAAGCCCCCCACTCCTCCACCGACAGCTGGGGTGGCAAATGAAGCCCCATCTGTCTCAGATGTAGGGTGGTGGCTCTGGGGCTGCCGCCAAGGTGGCTTGGTGGCACGGCTCCCTCATCTTCTGGACAGTGCCTCTCCTGTTGACCATTCCTTCCTCCCACCCAGCTCCTGCCCACGCCCGTGCCGCTCCCCGCCTGCAGAAGAGCCGGCCCCGCCAGCTCTGACGTGCATTAGCTAGGCCTCCCGCCACTGCTCATGCTAAACCGTTTCAGTGTGTGTGTCTCTTGCGGTTTAAGTGTCATGGTGGGTCAGTAAGTCAGCCTCCCCTCCCGGACCTCACTGCAGAGACTCCGCAGCCCAGGCCAGCCCCCCATGGTTCATAGGGAAACCAGGGCCCAGAGAGGGACAGCTATTTTCTCAGAGTCACACAGCAGATCCTTAGCAGGGTAGGGGGTAGACCTCTCTGCTGTTTGTCCTTGTACCCTGGTTTGGGTGTGGCCTTCCCCACAGGACCAGCAGCTCCCCGAGGGCAGACCTCCCATCTACTTTTCTCTGAGGTCTCCACTATCTTGCTGCACCCAGGACTGGGCCCACAAGGGGCATAGAGATCACTGAGCCAACCAGGGGTTTTCAAACTCTGTCCACGGTGCTCCGGGGCTTTACATTCCCATATCTGGGAATACGGGATGCTTGCACCGCCCCGATCCATGCACAGCAGTCTCATGAACATGTGTTTACAGATCGGTGTTTGACGTAAGATACAGTTTTGATAAAGTGTTCTGTGGCTTAAAAGAAAGGCTTGAAAACCAATTAATTGCTTTGAGTTAAGACATACTGAGAGCAGGGGAGAGTCAGGTCACATACAAGAAAGGACTTCCTGGCTTTCAAAGAATACGGATCAAGATTGATATCAACGGCCCCTGGAAGGTGTCCTTCCCCAGGTGGAGCAAAGTCTGGGGACTTGAAGGCAGGGAGCAGAATGTAGTCCCAGCTTCCTCCCAGCCAGCCCTGGGGACCTGGCCTCTCCTGCCCCAGCATCCCATTCCTGTCCCTCTCGGAACCAAATGGGACACTCCTGAGTATCCAGGTAGACAGCAGCCTCATGGTGCCACCTGCCTGCAGGCCCAGAGACACCATGGCTGTGGCTGGGCCCTCTCTCCCCCCAGGAGATCAGCCTCCACATTCAAGATGATGCTGTGTCCCACAGGCTGGCTGATGAACTAGACCATCAGATAATAGTCCACAACCCCTGGCACCCTTCCACCTTTGCCCAAGCTGTTCCTTGCAACGGCTCTTCTTTTCTTCTCTCCATCCTTCAACGTCCAGCTCCAGCATCACCACCCCGGGAGGCTTTTCCAACCATTGATTTTTCAGGCCTACAGCCTGGTCTGCCCCCCTTCTGGGGCCCTGCCCTCCATCTCTGTGAGATTACAGGCCTTTCTCCCCCTACCTTCATCTGGCCCCTGCCCCTGTTCTGTGACCTCCATCAGCGTGACACCCAGTAGGTTTACGTACATGGGTGTGCAGACACACACTTGCAAACACACACACACACGTAGTGTTCTCAGAAGCCTGGCTCAGGGCCTAGCAAAGAGAGTGTCCATCCCGGAGCCAGAAGCCTGGGGGAAGCCCCCAACTCAGGACACACAGCCCCCAGCTCCACCACCAGGCCGGGGCCTCTAGCCTGCGCCATCCTTCTCTCTGGGAAGATGGAGAGGGGGTGGAGGAAAGGAGACCAACTTCCGTTCCCACCTAAGAGCAGCCCCCACCCCCGCATTCAGCTATAAATATCAAAGGGCCCAGGATGCTGATTCCCACGACACCAGCCCTCCCTGCCCCTTCCCTTGTGTGCAGTGACTGGGGCAAGTCCAGCTCTCCTACAGCTGGAGGCCAGCCAGGCAGGCCTCCAGCCCAGACACACACACACACACACACACACACACACACACACTTCTCACCGTGGTGAGGGCAGGAACGAATCACCCTTTTTGGGCGTCTTGGAGCAGCTGAGAGTAAGCTTCCCTCCCGCCCCTGTCCTGACTCAGGCCCCACCTCTCCCTCCTCTGAGTCCTCAGCTCCTGGAACCTCTACAGGGCTGGGGGAGACCGGAGGCCAGGCTCATGGTGGTAAAGAACATGGTGTTAGAGAGCTTAGAATTTAATTCCAGCCTCGATACCGGTGACCTGGCCTTTCTGAGCCTCAGTTTTCTCCTCTCTGAAATGGGATGAATAATTCCTACCTCCTATGTGTGTTGGGGATTAAAGCCCTTTGCTTGGAGTAAATGCTCAGTAGATGCCTGGTCCTGAGGTTGCTGTTATCCTCTTATTCCCATCTTCTTCTGGAGCGGGGCAGGCCCAGCAATGGTGGCGGGGGACGGGTGGGGGGTGGTTCCTGCTTAGGAATCTTTGAGAAAGTTTCCAAAGCAGGGGATTGGAGAGGGTCTGTGTGGGATGAAGTGACACGGAAAGGGGGAGGCAGGCTCCCAGGGGACCTGTCAAGCCAGCCTCTGCCCGCCAGCCCAGGACCCTTCAGAAAGGGGGGTGGGGATGGGTCCTGCAT
This sequence comes from Grampus griseus, assembly GCF_964374135.1. Classification (NCBI taxonomy): domain Eukaryota; kingdom Metazoa; phylum Chordata; class Mammalia; order Artiodactyla; family Delphinidae; genus Grampus; species Grampus griseus. Next base: position 117,539,702 of record NC_139018.1, on the reverse strand, counting down.
CTGACTGACTCACTGGGCTGAGGTCCACACACCTCTCCTGTGTGAGGAGAAGCAGGACAGCCCCTTGCAGCCCCACCCCAAAGCCTAACGGTCCCTTGGATGGAGATGGTTGAGCCAGGACGTAGCACAATCAATCTGTTGAACGAATGACCAAATGAAACTCGGACCCTGTCCCAAGAGCGGATGGCTGGGGATGGAGAGAAGGAGCAGGCCTCGGGACCTTTTATAGGATGGGGAGCCTAGAAGCCTGTCTTTTCCCTGCTCTCTGCCCACCCTTCAGGGGCCCCTCTGGAGGTAGGGGCTGGAGGCCAGGGCCCAGTGATGTGAGACGGCTCCCATGAAGCTCCCTGGGGCTATTACCACCACTCTTTAAGCAGTAGTGGCTGCATCGTGAGGAGCAGGATCCAGAATGAAGGACTGAGGGATTCTGTCTCTCCTGGGCTGCTTGGACCCATCAGGGGTATTGGTGACGCCTGAGTCCATGTATGCGTAAGATCAGAGTTGGTGGAGGAGAGGGGAAGTGAGTCTCGGGAAATGGCTACAGAGTGGGGCGAGCAGCCTTGGGGAGTGCCAACTGGAGGGACACTCTGGATAAAAAGCCTGGGCCCCCAAGTCAAGATCCCAGTGTGGGGGCATCCTCGACTTTCACCCCCAGAGAGGTAACCTTCTGAACAGACTGTTGGGCAAAGACTGGTCAGCTCCCCAGATGTGTGCCAATAGAATCCAGGCTCCTGCCCCCGGCTGAGGCTCTATCTCTGGACATCTGGTGCCCATGTGCTTCCGGACACTCATCTGGAGCCCAGCTGAGCCTCGCCAGGGGCAGGTACTCAAATGGGAGCCCATCCTTCCAACTGTTGACAGCCCCGGGATAGAAGAGATATTGTAGGGACATGAGCCAAATGTGTAATGGCAGCCCTTGGGATACCTGGCCCTGCTGTGTGGCCTTGAGCAGACCTCTGTCCGTCTCTGGGCCTCTGGGTAGGATCTTCATTCTCCAAGGTCAGCTCTAAGCCTCTTGGGAAAAGGACAAAGATCTCTGCTTCTATCCAGAGACAGCCGGCTGCTTATCTGGGTCCACACAGCAAGGCAGGCTAGGCTCAGAACGGGGCTGAGAGGCGGCCCAGCCTGCCAGAGCTCTCTGGCATCAAGAAACCGTTTTCCTAAGTTGGCACGGAGCCCTGGGGCTCTCCTGGGATGAGAGCAGCGGCTCCTCTCCACCCCCAGTTCCCCTCTTCCACCCCCACCCCCGGCCCCAGCCCCACCCTACCAAAAATAAACCCAGTCACCCCATCTTGTACCAGCCAGACCCACCCAGCCCCTCCAGAGCCAGTTGAGTCACTGCTCAAAGCTGCTCCTTTTTTTAACTGTCTGAGTCACCCGCTGTGGCTGTAGCTGCATGACACATGCCCCAGGCTGTAGCCATCCCACAGCCCCCAACGGCACAACCAAGGGAGGGGAGGGGTCTGAATAGAGGCTGGCAGCAGGTGTGAGCCCAGGCCATAGCCTCAGCCTGTAACTCCTCCAGGCCCGGGGAATTCACCTCCTAGCAAGTCAGAGCCCAGACCTGTCCCCAGCAGTCCTGGAATTGCCCTGCCCGCTCTGTCCAGGACAGTCCTTCCACGATCTTGGTGACAAAGCCCGTGTGCATCAGCTCTGCCCCCACAGCTTTGCTTTGCCTCCAAACGGACCTGGGCCTCCCAGCATTAGATTGCCGGGAACAGAGGGTCTCCAGGTCCTGGGGGTGGGAGGAGGAGGCCACAGAGATGCCTAATTCTTGCCCTTTCTCGCCTGGATCCAACTGACCAGTCTGCCCAGAGCACTGTGAAGACTTTCTGTGGGACGGAACCCCCCACTTCAGATCTCCCCTTGCTTCCTCTATCTCCCCTCTATTCAGGGCGTCCGCTGGGCTGCAGATCTCTCTCCGCGGACCCCTGCCTGTCTCTGTGTCCTCACCAAGGCTGTCTCTCCATCTCTCTCTCCCCATCCCTGCGTCTCTCTCTCTGGCTGCCCTGTTCTCTTTCCTTTACCCAGTGCGCTGGCAGGCGGCACCCGCACCCCCAGAGGTCCTTCTCTGCCTCCTGTGCCTTGCAGACATGTAACACACCCTCACCTCCACCCATTCCCACAAAGGACTCTGGGCCCCAGGGACCGATTCTGAGAGAAAATTTCCATCCTCCTCACCCAAGTCCCCTCCTTCCCCTGCCCCAAAGAGCAGGCTACATCCTGTCCCAGGGAATGTCAGGATCCCACAGGCACTGCCTTGGGGGCTGAGAAAGGGGGGCAGGGGGCCTGGGAATGGCTCCACCCCCAGCGCCTGCCTGAGCGGGAGCTGCGCAGCCTCAGACCCCATCCGTCTCCTGTCTGTGGCTGTGGCCTCCAGCTATAAATAGGTGTTCTGATTCTATTTTCTTTAAAAACAAGCACCAGACTGTCACCACAGGCCCAGAAAAGCTCTCCCTGGATGGGGCAGTGCCCCACTCCACCCCAGCCATTGTGTCCAGCCTCACCCCACCCCCGGCTGCAGGCACCGGGGCCCTGCAGGGCAGAGGAGGACTGAAAGAAGCTTGGAGGTAAGACAAGTGGGGGGCAGAGCTGGGGCAAGCTCCCAGGTGCAGCCCCTCGCTGCTGGGTCAGCCAGGGAATGTGGCACCCCTCCTGCCCCGTTGGGCCCCTCCCTCCTATCTTGCCATCTCCCGTCACCAGTCTTGTCCCTTTGAGGCTCACAGTGTTAACAGAGAGAGGTGACAGTCACACAACTCCCCAAGCCACGGTTGAGTCTCTTTGCACCCCAAATGCGGAGAAGGAGCTATGGGGAAGGGTGGGGGAGGACTTCTTCCCTGAAGGGGCATGAGGGCATTTCACAGGCAAAAAGGAAAGAAGAGCTTGCTGGGCAGAAGGCCCAGCCTGAGCGAAGGCCAGAATGGGGACCTGTTAGGTGCCCAGGGTCTGGTGAGGCTGGCACGTGGGGTGTTCCAAGGAGTGAACAGGAAAGCCTGGCGGGGCAGGGGCAAGGTCACCCAGCACCTTCAGTGCCACACCAGAGGGCAGGGGCTCGAAGGCATCCAGGCAAGGGAGGAGGATGGAGCACCTCAGTTTAGGTTAACTGTGACTGCACCTAGCAAAGGGAGGCAGCAAGGGATGGTGACCATGTGTCTTGTGGGATGGCACAGAGAAGCAAGAGGGGGAGACAGACTTGAAGGACAAGTCATGGAGCTGAATGGAGGGAACGTTCATTCATGGTCAGGAAGAGGGAGAGGGTCAGAGCAACTCTCAGGTTTCTGCCCAGCGGTGGGTGCGTGTGGGGCCTTCACTGGGTGGTGAGCAGGTTGGAGGAGAGATGATACTGAGTCTGGCTTGAGCGGGTGGGCTTGGGTTTGGGGGTTCCTATAGATGTTCCCGGTGTAGACGTCTAGGGGGCATTGACCAGCAGGCCCAGAGCCCTGGAGACTTGGTGCTTGAGACAGAGATATGGGTACGACAGCAAAGAGGCAGTGCCTGAGGTCAGGGGAGAAGAGGTCAGCTGGAGAGAGGGTGGCAGAGGTGGGGCACAGCTCAGTGAGTGCTGACGGACTGAAGGGGTCTGCGGAGTTGTCAGATGGGGGTACTAGGCAAGGAACTATTCCAAGAGGAGTCAGGCCTGCCCAGCAGTGGAGCAGGGGCCGGGGGGTCTGGGGATCTCTGGCAGAAGCTGGTTAGCACAGAGGCCACCAGCAAGGACACTGTGGTGTCCTGGTCCACCCTCCTAGGCCAGGCACAGCACCAGTGCCAGGAACTTGCTCCTCTGCTTGGCTGCTGTGAGACAGCAATGCTGTTAGAAAATCCCTCCTACGGGGCAAATGTCACCACCATTTGATCCTTGCATTCCCTTAGGTGCTCATGTTTCATCTGTTGGTACCTGTGTATGGGCCTCCTGGATGGCAGATGCGCTGGCCCGGAGATACAAGCCCTGGGTCCTGTCCTCAAGAGCCTCCAGTCTAGCCAGGCCTGTGGCCTCTCAGGCCAGAGGTGGCTGTGCTGTACCCACTGTAGTGATCACACCTCCCCACCAGCCCCTTCCTGCTGGGCTGGGCTGGCCAGGGGCCAGGTGTGTGTGTGTGTGTGTGTGTGTGTGTGTGTGTGTGTGTGTGTGTGTGTGTGTGTGTGTGTGTGTGTGTGTGTGTGTGTGTTGGGGGGCTGATCCCTGACCCAAGCCTCTGCTACCCCCAGTCTCCTGGATGTGGGACTTCTGTCTGTGGGGTCCTCCCACCCCTCCTTCCTATATTTCAGATGGGGGAACTGAGGCACAGATGGCTGTGGCTTCGCCAAGGCACAGCCCGTTGAGCACAATCTGTGCCAAATTCGTCCAGGCTTCTGTCCAAACCCACAGTCATTGCTTCCACTGTCCCCCATCCCAGCTCACACACTCACTGTCTCCAAGGCCAGCCTGCCAGGCTGGGGGAAGCCCTGAGACACCTCCCCAGCAGCCCTGCCCTTAGCGGTTTCTCATCCCAGAGCGATGGGGAGACTTGGAGATGAGCAACAGGCGTCCCACCTCTGGCTTCTGCCCAAGAGAGGGCTGGCCCATCAGAGAGCAGGCTTCTCACCCTGGGCAGAGCCCACACCCCCTGCCTCTCCACCCTCATCTCTCACCTCCAAGACCCCCATGGGCATGGGTAGCACTATCAGAGGTTTCTGGAATGCGCCATCTGCAGCCAGCCTTGAAGAAGGTCCCTCCCTGATCTGGTGGCCCCAGACCAGACCCCATCCAGCCACACTGGGAAAGGCCAGCTGCCAAACCACCCATCGAAAGCAGATGCTTTCCCCTCCCTTCCTCACTCCCCCCCACCTCCAACCCCGACCCTGTCCGAGGACCGGAAAGGAAGGGGAAAAAGTGTGTCTTCCCAGGCAGGAGGCCAGCTCTCACACCCTCCTCCCACTGGGGCCAGCCACAGATGCTCCACTTCCGATTCACAGGCAGCAACAAAACCCACCCCCACCCTCCCGCCTTCTGTGTGCACACCCCCCTCCCGCCTTCTGTGTGCACACCCCCCTCCCACCTTCTGTGTGCACACCCCCCTCCCTGAACCCACAGCACTCAGCTCTGGAGCCACACCCACAGGGGCTCGAATCCCAGCCTTGCAGCTGCTCAGCAAACAGATAACTGCTATCTTGGCCCCTCAGTTTCCTCACCCGTAAAATGGGAGCAGCTTCACAAGGACCCTGTTGCAGTGGGGGACTGCAGACCCATGCCAGGCGAGGGTCCTTCGCTCTGTTTCTTCCCTGCCGGGACCCCTACCTCAGCCTGGGCCCACTGAGATGAGGATCCCACCTTGCTTCTGGGGCCAAGAAAGCCAGAAGGAACGGGATGTGGAAAAGGGCGTAGACATCCACTCAGCTGCCCTATAAGAAGGAAAATTATAAGGCAAGGAAAGGCCGCTCGGAATTGCTCCATGCCACAGCAGCCCCACCCTGGGGAGCAGCAGGGCCTCCACAAAGACTCCATTGAGGGCCCGCTTCCTCCACGCCCCTGCCCTCCAGCCTGGGTGGACTCTGGGCTGCTTCCTCCAGCAAAACCTCTCATTTTCCCTCCCACTTCCTCTGTGCCCCACGTGGCCCCGGGGTTGGAACATGTGGCTGGGATCCCAGGACACCAACCCTGCCCCTGTTGACGTCTGTGGACCAAGCTCAGCACCTCCCACCCCAACCCGTTCCCTGCTTCCTCTCCAGGGGTACTCACCTTCCAGAGGGGATCCCTGAATTGGAAGTGTTCCCCAGTGTATGCCACTCAGCATGGGTGGCCTCCGGATGCCTGGTTAGAGGACCAGTAGCTGAGATCAGTGACCAGAGTCAGGGCTCAGCCAATAGCTAAGGAAACTGTTGTCCTGCCCTGGCCTCCTTGGCCTTGCAAGGAACCAGAAAGGCAACCAAAGACGTCAAGTACCCCGAGAGTGAGTCTCAGGGCTCAAGAGTTCTTGGAGCGAGGAGGGATGGGGCCACCTTGACCCCAGCGAGATCTTCGTAGTGTTGAGACGGGGAGGTGGTCAGACAGGGCCTGGCGTTCCTGCTCTCTGCTGAGACAGCTTTTGTCTCCCAAGAGGAAGGCTGCTTCTTTAAGTCCCATGTGATTTTGAACTAACCTACCGTTGTTCCTATGGCTGTGGCTCACAGGGCAGGAGAGGAGCAGGCGGTCGGTAGGCCTCTGGGTTATTCCCCGGTCTGGAATCAGTGGGTAGGAGAGCCAGCGCGGTGAGCACAGTGGGTCTGCAGGTGTGTGAGCCTCTCGCAGGCAACCAGCCCTGGCAGGTAGTGAGCCACCTAGCCTTGGCTCTATGACCCCTGTGTCACCACCAAGGGCAGGTTATGTTGCCCCTTTGGTCTGACCTGAAGTCATCCCCGTCACTTTCGCCCGTTACCTTCAGTGGTAACAGACTTGGTGGAAGGTCATAGCTCGGTTTGGGAGGGCTGAGCCTTGGGGGGGACTATGGAACATGCTGAGGGAGGGGCAGACACCTGAATAGATGCCGTGACCGCTTCTCCCTTGCCCCAGAGCCCAGGGAGGCAGGCGTGGCCAGGGAGTCATGGTCCAGTACCCAGAGCCAGACTGGGCCCACCGCACCAGATCCTCACCTGCCCACGCTCACCTCGACCCGCTGTGACGCGTGGCGCTGACCTGCACTCATTCACACTCAGGCCCACACGCAGCCCACTGTGTCCATTCAGGAGTCTGCAGTGCTCTGTGGGGCTGAGTCCTCATCTCAGAGTATTTGCTTTCCCAGCCCTGAAATGGGCAGGAGCAGTCAGCCTCACCTCCCCCAGGCAGTCCTGGGAGCTGAAGCTCTGGTTCTAAATCAGAGGCAACTTTGCACCCCATCCTCCTCAGGGGTCCCCTGGCTTGGCGGCAGAGTGCTGGTAAAGAAAAAGCAAGTCCCTTGGAGGCGTGAGAGGAGGGGATCAGGCCTGAGGTCCAGAGGGCCTGGGTGATGGGAGCAGAGCCCCGGGCCCATCCCTGCTCTCACACAGGGCCGGCATTCAGCCCGCAGGTGGGCCACTCCACACACACACACACACACACACACACACACAAACACACACACACGAGGGGAGACAGAGAGCCCTTCATCCCTGCCTTGGCCCTCCCGGAACATCCCACCCCGCAGCTCCCCGTCAGACTCCCTCAGGGGGACTCTCCCAGCCTCACCACTGCCTACCCAGGGCCGGGATCTGGAACCAGCATCTGTCACCCCTGGTGCCAAACCCCAAGAGGCTACGGTGGAAGAGCCCAGCTTCGCCCCTCCCTCCGCAGCTGGCTGGTGGGGTGCCCCCTCCTCACTCTCCTGGATCCTGTGCACAGCAGCAGGCTCACTGCCAACATCCTGCCTTTTCTGTCTCTCTTGGTTTTTCCTCCCCCATCTCCTTCCTCAGGCCTCCGTCTGGATCCCTGAGTTCAGTCTTTGTGGAGGAGGGGGTCTTTATGTCTCATTCTCACTTTTACTGCCTTTCTCAGGCTTTCTGTATCTCCCAGGTTAGTTCTCCTCTTCCATCCCCGTCGCTACATTATTATATTTGTGCGTGAATGAATGAATGAATGAATGAATAATGGTTCCCAAGTCTCTCCCCATCCGTCTCTCACCTCCTGCTCCGCCTTGGTACCACTGGTTGTACCTTCCCCACATCCTCACGTCCAGGTCTCCCACCACCCACCCTTGACTGTGGGGCCGGGCACTTTCCACCGGCCATCCTGCCGGCAGCTCTGGGCTCCCAAACTTTCTCCCTTATAAAGTCAGGCAGCAGCAGACACCCAGGAATGCTGCCGCTGCCCGTGACGCATGCCGGCTCTGGGGCCGCCTGGCTGCTCCCAGGCAACCAGGAATGTGGTGGGAGGGAGCGCACAGAGATTGACTGCCTGGGGTGGGGTGCCAACAGGTGGCAAGGCCAGGAGCTGCAGGCTTTCTGCTTCTCTCTGTCAGATTGCTTCTCCCCTGGAGCCTCAGTTTGTCTGTCTGGTAAGTGGAAGCCAAGTACCCTACTGCAGACAAGGGCCACAGAGAATCTGATGTTGTGGAACCCATCACCAAGAAGCGAGGGTCCCGGGGCTGGGGAGGCACATCTGGCTCTCTGGACTGTTCTGGGGCAAGGGCGGTACTCCCAGTTACAGCCGGGATGGGACAGAGGGAAGAGGGGGGCCAAAGACCAAGAGAGGGAGAGAAGAGGAAAAGCAGAGGCAGAGACAAGGGAGATGTGGGACAGAGACGGGGAGAGAGACAGACTGGCCAGCCCCAGGGGTTCTGAGGACCCAGAAGGAGCAGGGTCTGCAGCAGCCCCAAGACTGGAAAGGCACTCATGCTTGAGACCCTGCCCCTGGCCAGCCTGGGAGGGAGTGGGGAGCCTGAGAGAGACTGAGAGGCCAAAACCCCGCTGATAGGCAGAGGGTTGAGCGCCATGATGGAAGTAAGCCTCATGTTTGGGGTCCCCCAGGGACAGGGACCAGGTCCCCATTCATAAACATCCTAGGAGTGGCCCAGGGAGCCAGGAGATGCCAGCATAACCCATGCTGTGCCAGAGGGTGGCTTGTTGGGGGACCTTGGCCTAGGCTTCATCCCCCTGTGTGAGAAAGGGCCACAGTGGGGACGGATACAGACTCTTTCTGTGCCCCCAGCCCTCCTCTCAGGAAGAGGGATGGAGCGCCCACCCTGGGCCCAGACAGCAGCGCCCTGTTCGTGGGCAGGAAGGGTGGGAAGCTGTGGGATTCTCCACCTTCAGCAAACCTCTCGGGTGGATGGGTGCCGGGTGGGAGGGGCTGCAACCCTCCAGGAACACACTGCCCCTTTCATGGAGCCAGGCACAGCCAAAGTCATGGCGGGCGGGCACCGAGGGGCAGGACAGGCCTGGGCACAATCACTGCTCTGTCCTGGCAGCTCCCAGCCCACACGCATACACATGCACAAGCACACAGCCTTATGCAAACCCAAAATACACTCCCAGCAGCCACCCACACACTTGCACACACATGCAAGTACACATCTACACCCCCCTGGACATTCAGCTGTGTATCCTCTTCCAGGCAGAGAAACCCATACCTGTGGCACTCGTCCTGACCCTCCTACTTGTCCCCCAGACCCTTTGGGGCATCCTGCCCCCCCCATGCCAAAGGCCTGGAGCCACCCAAGCAGTCCACACCATTAACCCTCCGCACAGTCACGTTTGAGAGCAGACCCAGACCAGAAAGGGACCTCCAGGACTAATCCCCACAGACAGGAGAAGGAAAGAGTGGGAAGGAGTGCCCATTTTACGGAATGGTGACACTGAGGCCTGAGTTGGGCCCCTTCTTCTGGCCCAGAGGGCAGCACGCATAGCTGCTGCAGGCCTGAACTGGTGTTTTGATGAATCATGGGTCTTCTTGGCCCAGGAGAGTCAAGGACAGTTCTCCAGGCAGTAATGATGCCTCCTCTCCTCCCCCCACTGCCCTGGCAGCCCTCTCAGGCTGCTGAGCCTGGTGTGGCCCATGCTTCTTTTCTCTCTACTCCTCGGTCTTCAACATTTCCAGAACCTGTATATCCCTGCCAGTCTCTTGTCCTTGCTTCCCTCTGAGACTGCCCATTTCCCTCCCTCTCTGCTCCTCTACACAACCCTCACCTCCCCCAGGAAGCCCTCCAGGATTGACTCCAAGCTCATGACTTCTTTATCCTGCATCCCCTCTCCATTCGAAGTCCCTCTCCAACTGTCCCCCTGCCCCCAGCCCAGAAAAGGGACTCTGGGTTCTTACAACTGCAGCCCATCAGAGACAGTAAGAGAGGCAGCAGAAGGAGACCAGGAGGTGGGGGGAGTGGCACTGTCAGAGTTTCCAAAATCCTGGCCAGCAAGGCCTCAGAGGCCTCCGTTGGGGCGAGGGGGCTGCCCGGCCTGTGCGCTCCCAGCAGCACAAGGCAGCTTGTGTGAGCCCTTTCCCGCCTGGCCCCGCAGGAAACAGCAGGGCTCAGCCCCTCAATGGGCCCATTCAGCCCCCAGCTCTCTGGAAAGAACCTCTGCTTCCTGTCACCCTCCCACTCTGGCCTGGAGAACCAGGCCTAACAAGCTGCTACTCTCCCCTGCTGGGAGGGTGCTGGAGGCAGGTGGTTCAGGAGTTAGAGACAGCCAGCTACTTAAGTTCCTGCCTGCTCCTCTGCTTGACTGTGCCCTGACAGGTTGACATCCACCTTTAGCGAAAGGGAGTATGGGTGAGGGCTTGTGCTCACTCCCACACAGGGGAAGCAGTGGGCCCCCAACTCCTGCGTGGCAGGCAGGTAAATGTTTAGCAACAGACTCTCCTGGAGACAGGTAGCCCTGATTTGCAGTGTTTGCCTCTTCCCGTGGTATAAATATTCTCACTGGGCAACGTCACCTGGCTTGCAAAATTCCTGAAAATGTAACAATCAGCTCTTGCCAGCCGTCCTGAGTTCCTACGTGCCACCGTGGTGGCCCCACCCTCTGGGGCCACCTGCCCCCACTCTTCGGCTGCGGCTGCCCTCAGCTTAGCGTGCTGCGTTTTGTCCTTAAGAATCGATGATCTTGCAGATAAGGCACCCCCGTAGGTGCCTGCCAGCTGCCAGTTCCCTGGTCTGTCCCTCACGGGCACCGAGGTGTCCTGGGCCTGCTGGGCTGTGTCCGCCTGGATGGTTTTGCAGTTCTCCTTTGATTCCTTTAGCTTCGCAGACAAGGCTCTGGTGTTGCCAGCAAGTGCTGGCCAGAGGGGATAAGTAGAAGGGCTTTCAGCTCAACCCCGCGGGGAAGAGCGTCATCCTTCTTGGGCATCCCTCCATCCCTCCAGGCTGTGTTGGCTGCCCTTAGGACATACACGTCTGGGACTCCTCCAGTGGTTGATGCTACTTCTTCAGGTGCATGTCAGCTGGCTCAGGCTGCCCGGGGACCAGCATGTGTATGGCTGGTGCCAGATCATTCCTATCAAGGCCATCAGCCTTTACTCACTCTCACCGGATTTAAGAGAAGCCCAAGGGGGGGTGAATCATCTCTGTAACCCATTCCCGTCTCCCCAGCCCTGGGTGTCAAGTGGGGAGAGTCAACATTATATTTGGCACTAAACTCCACAAAAGGAATGGACCAGAAATTGTGGCATCAGGTTAGAGGCCAAGGGAGGCTAATTTGGGGAAACTGCCTGGAGGGGGTGACAACTTAAAAAGAGGAGGTGTCCCTACCCAGGGACCCCTGACCCTGGGAAACCCCAAATATGACCTCCTGTCTTGGGAGGCCCTCTGGCCTGCCCATCAGGCCATCATCCCCTCCCAGGCCTTGTCTTCAGCCTCAGACCGAGGCTTGAAGAACTCAGCTCTTGTCATCCCTGGCTTCCTGGCCATGGTGGAAATAAAGGGGCCGGATCTGACCGCTCACCGGGGACCTTTAATAGCTAAGCAGCAGGAAGCGATACAGGGTGATGGAGGAAGTTTGGCCCATTTTGGGTCCGGCACTGCACGTGGTTTCCGTCTAGCCTCAGAGCCTTTGCTCTTTGATGGACTCAGGCCAACAAGCTGCCCCCCCTGACCCCCAAAGACGGCTGGGAGCATGGCCCAAGAGAGATGCAGGGATGGGTGGGTTGCCTGACTTACCACCACCAGAGCCCAGCTGTGGTCCCAGCCAACCCAGGGGCTAAACCATACGGGCGCTTAGAAGGAATTTGAGCAGAGATCAGTTTGGGTAGAGGTGGTTCTCCTAGAGCTTCATTCCTGGGGGTTTTGACCATCGAGCCAGGTGATCAGGCCAGTGACCATTTCCCTTTGAGCCAGACCCAGGATGGAGATTCCTCTGGGGCCCAGGGGAAGAGAGCCAGAGCTGCCAGAGGCCTCTGGCCCCAGAAACCTCCGAGGAAGAGACCTGAGATGCTTGAAATGCTGGGTCTGGCCTCCTTCAGAGCCAGGGTCTGGGCTGGACACAAGGTGAGGCCGTGCCTTCTGGTGCCAGGACCAAGCAGGTGCTGGGACCAGCTGAGGTCACGGGAGAGCGCCACATAGAAGAACCGTGAGGGTGTACCAGCATGCAATGCCCTCCCTGCAGCCCACCCGTCCACCCTGCAGCACCTCTCCTCCAGGCAAGGGGCTAAGCGTCACCACAGCTCTCTCTGTCACACAGCCTCCTTCTTCGGAGAGAACCACCTGGAGGTTCCTGTGGCCATGTCTCTGACTGACATAGACCTACAGCTGGAGTTTTCTACGTCCCAGCCCGAAGCCCTGCTTCTCCTGGCGGCAGGCCCGGCTGACTACCTCCTCCTGCAGCTCCACTCTGGACGCCTGCAGGTCAGTGACATCTCCCTGCTGGATTCCTTCTCTAGCTTTGAGTGGCCCCCAACCGGCTGTGTGACCTTGTGGAAGTCACTTTTGCCTTGAGGTCTCAAGTTCCCCACTGTGAGATGGACAGAAACATCCCAGAAGGTGTGACTTCCTCGTGAACCAGCTCTGCCCTCCTGCCCTCTAGCCACACTTCTCACCACGACCCCTGGCCGGTCCTTTGTGTCCTGACCACCCTGGCTGCTTTCAGCTCCCTGCTGCCTTGTGGTCTCTCGCTTTTGCTCACTACACTCCCTCTGCCTCGTGCAAGCCTCGCTCGTTCCCTGCACCTGCCTAACTCCAGCCTCTCCTTGAAGTCTCAGCATGGGCATCCCTTCCTCACCTGGACTGGGTCCCCTCTCCTGGGTCCCAGCACCCCCGTGCGCTCCTCTAGCGTAGCACCAATCACCCTGATTCACCACGGTCTGTCGATGGAACGACCAATACTGCCACAGCTTCCTCAGTTTTCCGTTTCATCCTTCAAGTCACCACAAGCTTTATTGGCAAAGAGTCTTCTGGCTCTCTCTTGAGGCTTCCCCCTAACCATGAAGAGTTTGAGAACATGAGGTCTTAGTCCAAATTTGGGGGAGCCATCTGCTTCCACACCCCAGGGGAGAGAGGCCTCTGGTCCTCTGAATCCCTCAGCTGCTTTCAGTCCATCTGATGCTGCCATTGCTTCTCACTGCCACAAGGTGTCACTGTTGAACACGGCCTGGTACAACCTAGCACTGATGCTCTTCCTCCCTGCCAGGTATATTGGTGCCACACCCCTAGAAAGGTGCTCCATACGTGGACTCTCAAGGCCATACGTTCTTAGTGCTCTGCTCTTTCAGCTTCCGTACCACCCATTTTACCATCTGGTTGTGGGAACACCACACCAGAGCCAGCTCTGGTGTCAGTGTCCTGGGGACAGAACCATGTCTCTCTTCTCTCCCCAAGGACCTCCCCTTGGACAGGTCAAAACACAGAGCATCTGATTGGGCTCCCCATTTCTGAACAGTGAGCCTGGCTGCCTCAGTGACCCCACGGTGTTTTGGTCTACTTAGGGGGACTCATCAGGGGATTCCCAGGTGCCCGTTGTGCCAGGGGAAGAATCTTCCGTATGCCAAGGTGATTTTTCTAGCACCTCTCACCCAAGGAAAGAGGGGAGACATAAAGGAATCTAGGCTGAATCCCTAGGAAAGCATCTTGCTGTATGACAGGTCTGTGTGGGCAGGGACCACATCGGATTCACATCGGGGTCCCCTGAGCCCATCCAGGCCTGGCACAGAGATCACTTTGGTGAGTGTTTGGGGGATGCGTAAAGAGATGGCAGGAAAGGGAGAGGAGTGGCGTGAGAAGCCTTTGTCCTAGGCCCTCTGCTCTGGGGACCCCAAGTGTGGGGGACCAGTTATGCTTTTACTGCAGAAGTGATGGATTCAGTGTGCCTCGTCCATCCCCCATTCCCCCGTCTCTCCTCAGGTCAGATTTATCCTGGGCCAGGAGGAGGTAAGGATGCAGACCCTGGCAGAGACACTGCTGAGCGACTCCATTCCCCACACTGTGGGGCTGACCGTGTCAGACAGCTGGGCCTTGTTGTCAGTCGATGGGCTCCTGAATGCCTCCGCCCAAGTCCAGCAGGCCCCCCTGGAGGTCCCCTATGGGCTCTTCCTGGGGGGCACCGGGAGCCTTGGCCTGCCCTACGTGAGCAGAGCCAGCCGACCCCTGCGGGGTTGCCTCCACACAGCCACCCTCAATGGCCGCAACCTCCTTCGGCCACTGACCCCAGACGTGCCTGAGGGCTGTGCTGAGGAGTTCTCTGCCGGTGATGACGTGGCCATGGGCTTCTCTGGGCCCCACTCACTGGCTGCCTTCCCTGCCTGGGGCACTCGGGACGAAGGCACCCTGGAGTTTACACTCACCACACGGAGCCGGCAGGCGCCCCTGGCCTTCCAGGCAGGGGGCCGGCATGGGGACTTCATCTACGTGGACATATTTGAGGGCCACCTGCGGGCTGTGGTGGAGAAGGGCCAGGGCACCGTATTGCTCCACAACAGTGTGCCTGTGGCCGATGGGCAGCCCCACGAGGTCAGCGTCCACGTGGATGCTCACAGGCTGGAAATCTCCGTGGACCAGTACCCCACACGTACTTCCAACCGTGGGGTCCTTAGCTACCTAGAGCCACGAGGCAGTCTCCTCCTTGGAGGGCTGGATGCAGAGGGCTCTCGCCATCTCCAGGAACACCGCCTGGGCCTGGCTGTCAACGTCTCCCTGCTGGGCTGCCTGGAGGATCTCAGCATCAATGGTCAGAGACGGGGGCTCCGGGAAGCCTTGCTGACTCGCAGCATGGAGGCTGGCTGCAGGCTGGAGGAGGAGGAGGAGGATGCCTACGGCCCATACGAAGCTTTCTCCACCCTGGCACCTGAGGCTTGGCCGGCCACGGAGCTGCCTGAGCCCTGCGCCCCTGAACCAGGGCTGCCTCCGATCTTTGCCAATTTCACCCAGCTGCTGACCGTCCGCCCGCTGGTGGTGGCCGAGGGCGGCACAGCCTGGCTGGAGTGGCGGCACGTGCAGCCCACGCTGGATCTGAGCGAGGCCGAGCTGCGCAAATCCCAGGTGCTGTTCAGCGTGAGCCGTGGGGCCCGCCACGGCGAGCTGGAGCTGGACATCCCGGGTGCCCAGGCACGGAAAATGTTCACCCTCCTGGACGTGGTGAACCGCAAGGCCCGCTTCGTCCACGATGGCTCCGAGGACACCTCCGACCAGCTTGTGCTTGAGGTGTCGGTGACAGCTCGGGGGCCCGTGCCCTCCTGCCTTCGGAGGGGCCAAACGTACATCCTGCCCATTCAGATAAACCCTGTCAACGACCCGCCCCGCATCATCTTCCCGCATGGCAGCCACATGGTGATCCTGGAACACACTCAGAAGCTGCTGGGGCCGGAGGTCTTCCAGGCCGATGACCCAGACTCCGCCTGCGAGGGCCTCACCTTCCAGCTCCTCGGTGTCCCCGCCGGCCTCCCTGTGGAGCGCCAAGACCAGCCTGGGGAGCCAGCGACCGAGTTCTCCTGCCGGGAGCTGGATGCGGGCAGCCTAGTGTACGTCCACCGCGGCGGGCCCGCCCCGGACCTGACGTTCCGGGTCAGCGACGGGCTGCAAGCCAGCCCCCCGGTCACGCTGAAGGTGGTGGCCGTCCGGCCGGCCATTCAGGTCCGCCACAACACGGGGCTGCGCCTGGCCCAGGGTTCCACTGCACCTGTCTTGCTCTCCAACCTGTCGGTTGAGACAAATGCTGTGGGGCAGGATGTGAGCGTGCTGTTCCGACTCACCAGGGCCCTGCAGTTTGGGGAGCTGCAGAAGCAGGGGGCGGGCGGGGCGGAGGGCACCGAGTGGCGGGCCACACAGGCCTTCCACCAGCGGGACGTGGAGCAGGGCCGCGTGAGGTACCTGAGCACCGACCCGCAGCACCGTGCCGAGGACACCGTGGAGAACGTGGCCCTGGAGGTGCAGGTGGGCCAGGAGACCCTGCGCAATCTGTCCTTCCCAGTGACAGTCCAGAGAGCCACCGTGTGGCTGCTGCGGCTGGAGCCTCTGCACCCCCAGAACGCCCAGCAGGAGGCCATCACCACAGCCCACCTGGAAGCCACCCTGGAGGAGGCAGGCCCGAACCCCACCGCCTTCCACTATGAGGTGGTTCAGGCCCCCAGGAAGGGTAATCTTCAGCTGCAGGGCCTGCGGCTGTCGGACGGTCAGAGCTTCACCCAGGATGACCTGCAGGCTGGCCGGTTGACTTATGGGGCCACAGCACGTGCCTCAGAGGCAGTCGAGGACTCCTTCCGTTTCCGGGTCACAGCCCCGCCACACTTCTCCCCACTGTACACCTTCCCCATCCACATCGGTGGTGATCCGGACGCCCCTGTCCTCACCAACGTCCTCCTCTCCGTGCCTGAGGGTGGCGAGGGCGTCCTCTCTGCCGATCACCTCTTTGTCAAGAGTCTCAACAGTGCCAGCTACCTCTATGAGGTCATGGAGCGGCCCCGCCACGGCAGGTTGGTGTGGCAGGGGGCACAGGACAGTGTCCCCGTGGTGACATCCTTCACCAATGAGGACCTGCTGCACGGCCGGCTGGTCTATCAGCATGACGACTCTGAGACCACGGAAGATGACATCCCCTTTGTGGCTACCCGCCAGGGTGAGGGCAGTGGTGACGTGGCCTGGGAGGAGGTACGGGGTGTCTTCCGGGTGGCCATCCAGCCCGTGAATGACCACGCCCCTGTGCAGACCGTCAGCCGCGTCTTCCACGTGGCCCGCGGTGGGCAGCGGCTGCTGACCACCGATGACATGGCCTTCAGCGATGCTGACTCCGGCTTTGCTGATGCTCAGCTGGTGCTGACCCGCAAGGACCTCCTCTTCGGCAGCATCGTGGCTGTAGATGAGCCCACTCGGCCCATCTACCGCTTCACCCAGGAGGACCTCAGGAAGAGGCGGGTCCTGTTCGTGCACTCGGGAGCCGACCGCGGCTGGATCCAGCTGCAGGTGTCCGATGGGCAGCACCAGGCCACAGCGCTGCTCGAAGTTCAGGCCTCAGAGCCCTACCTCCGTGTGGCCAACGGCTCCAGCCTTGTGGTCCCTCAAGGAGGCCAGGGCACCATCGACACAGCTGTGCTCCACCTGGACACCAACCTAGATATCCGCGGTGGGGATGAGGTCCACTACCATGTCACAGCTGGCCCACGCTGGGGGCTGCTGCTCCGGGCTGGCCAGCCAGTCACAACCTTCTCCCAGCAGGACCTGCTGGATGGGGCCATTCTCTACAGCCACAACGGCAGCCTCAGCCCCCGTGATACCCTGGGCTTCTCTGTGGAGGCAGGGCCTGTGCACACAGATGCCGCCCTACAAGTGACCATTGCCCTAGAGGGGCCGCTGGCCCCACTGCACCTGGTCCAGAACAAGAAGATCTATGTCTTCCAGGGGGAGGCGGCTGAGATCAGAAGAGACCAGCTGGAGGTAAAGGGCTGAGGGCGTGAGCAGGGGTATGGGCCAGGTGAAGGGGATCCTTCCCTCCAGCCTTCATGCCACGCGTGCTTGGATGGTTTGGGATGTGCCTGTGGTGGCTTCTGGGCCAGTGTGTGTATGTGCCTTAGGTATGTAACTGTACATGTGCATGTTGGGTGCCTGAGGGTTTCTGGGGAGTTTATTGTACATATGGCTGCCTATGGGTTACGTGTTCCTCCACATGTCATGTGCACACATGTACATGCTGTGGCCAACCATTCAAATTCCTGGGCCCCACCCAGACCATAGACTCTGATATGGAGCCTGGGAACCTGTATTCGAACAAGAGTAGGCTCTCTGGAGGATTTTAACAGGTACAAACTTTGAGGACTATAGGCCTTGAAGACAGGCTTGGTTGCCCCCACCGCCCAGCTCCCATGTCCTCAGTTCTTTTTTTTTTTTAAATATTTATCTATTTATTTTTATTTTTGGCTGCATTGGGTCTTAGTTGAGGCATGCAGGGCCTTTGTTGCAGCTTGCAGGCTTAGTTGCCCCGAGGCATGTGGGATCTTAATTCCCCCGACCAGGGATCAAACCCACGTCCTCTGCATTGGAAGGTGGATTCTTAACCACTGGACCACCAGGGAAGTTCCCCATGTCCTCAGTTCTTTCCACAGACCAGACCTCAGGGTCTGGACAGGCCTGCTGACCACCCAGGAACCTCACAGAGCAACCACAGGCCATCCAGCAGACCCATTGCCTTGCTGTGCAACCTCACACCAGTTGCTTGCCCTCTCTGGGCCTTATTCTCTTACACTGCCAACTTCTGAGCCTCTTGTGGTTCTGGCTGTCTGGACTTTAGGGCAGACTGTGACTAAACATGTCTGTTGTCGGGAAGTCTTCTGCCGGGAGAAGGCAGCATTTGAGCCAGGCTTTGAAGAGTCTGGGATTTAACAGCAGAGAATGAGGGGACAGTATTCCAGGCAGAGGGACAGAACAGGAATGTGAGTTTGGGGGTGGTGTATAGCCTTTTATGGCTGGACCATCAGATGAGGAAGCACCTTCCCTCCAGGCCCTAGACTGGACTAGGGTCTGCAAGCTGCCTGGGGCCTGTACTGTAGGAGTCTGTGTCGCTGAGAAGGATGGGGCGCCCTCTTGTGGCAGTAGCACGGCAGGGGGAGTCAGTGTGTGTGTGTGTGTGTGTGTGTGTGTGTGCGCACACGTGTGCAACATATATGTGTCTCTGTCCAAACCTTTGTGTGTGGTGAGACTGTGTGTCCGTGTCACTGAATCTGAGGTTGTGTGATTGTGTGCGTCGCCGAGGGAGTGTGTACCTCAGAGGCTTCAACAGCCTCCTTCTGTGACCCCTCTCCTAACCAGGCAGCCCAGGAGGCAGTGCCACCGGCAGACATTGTGTTCTCAGTGAAGACCCCACCGCGCTCTGGCCACCTGGTGATGTTGTCCCACGGCGCCACGGCAGCCGAGCTGCCCAGCCTGGACCCTGTGCACAGCTTCTCTCAGGAGGCGGTGGACGCGGGCAGGCTCCTGTACCTGCACTCCCGCCCTGAGGCCTGGAGTGATGTCTTCTCCCTGGATGTGTCCTCAGGCCTGGGTGCGCCCCTCGAGGGCATCCACGTGGAGCTGGAGGTGCTGCCCGCTGCCATCCCACTGGAGGCGCTGAACTTCAGCGTCCCCGAGGGCGGCACCCGCACGCTGGCCCCTCCACTGCTCCGCATCACTGGGCCCTACTTCCCCACGCTGCCGGGCCTTGACCTGCAGGTGCTGGAGCCACCCCAGCATGGGGTCCTGAAGAGAGAGGAAGGACCTCAAGACAGGACCCTCAGCACCTTCTCCTGGAGAGAGGTATGGTCAGGGAGGCCCAGGGTGCAGCCCAGCTCTGGGGGCAGAGTCTGGGGGTATGCACAGATAGGAGGCAGGAGCCCGCGTTTACAGAGCACCTCATCTCACCCTCCCTCACTGGCAGAGAGAGATGAATGTCCCCATTTCCTCCACTCCTTCATTCCTTTGCTCTGGGAGAAATGATTGTCCCCATTGCCACCTGCAGAAACGGAAGCTCTGGAGGAGTCAATCTCCTCCTGCACCCAAAGGCAGGGCATGAAACGTGCTGGGCCTGAGACCCACCATGGGTCTCAGGCCTGCTGGGGCCTGACCTCTAGCCCTGGGCCTGCCTGCAGGTGGAACAGCAGCTGATTCTCTATGTGCATGACGGGAGCGAGACGCTGGCAGACAGTTTCGTCCTAGTGGCTAATGCCTCAGAGATGGACCGCCAGAGCCGTCCCGTGACCTTCACCATCACCATCCTGCCTGTCAATGACCAACCCCCCATCCTCACCACAAACACAGGCCTGCAGGTGAGAGCATTCTAGGACCACCTCCCACCTCCCCTCACAGAGAGAGGCCAGCACATAGCTCCCCGTCTGTGAGCCTCAGTTTCCTCCTCTGTAAAATGGGGATCCTGCCACATGCCTCACTAGGTTATTGGGAAGAGAGAAGAGCAACTGCACTGAAAATAGAACACAGGTGTGGGGCTTTATCACTGGACACTTATAAGTGCAATAGACAGCCTTGTGAATGGACATGCTTGGTCCTGCTGTTCCCTGGACTCACCCTCATCAGGAAGCTTTTTCCATGGCTCAGGACCAGGACTCCTGAAGAAAGCTCTTTCAGACCCTTAAGGGTGGATTCCAACTGCTCTCTACTCCCACCGCCAGCAAGTGAAGGCCACCGCTTGGCTGGCCGATCCCCTGCCTCTTACGCTACTGCAGAGTAGTGGTGCTGCCATCCAGCAGCGGTGGAAGTTGAGGCCCAGAAAGGTGACGAGACTTCTCCAGGGTCACAGTAGAAGTCACTGGTGGAACAGAAAGGGTGTGGCTTGACCAGGGCCGCACAGCAGGGTAGCAAATGGGCAGGGCCTTGAATGCTGACTTCTAGAGTGTGGACTCTGGGTCAGCAGCAGCCATGGAAGGTTTCAAAAGAAGGCTGACTTGGGCTGCCTGTGACGTGGGGCTCTGGGAATCTTTGGTCGTGTAGGATGTGCCTGTGGAGAGCAGCCCCGTGGTGGGGAGGCCAGCAGAGGTTAGGTTTCAGGCTAAGGGCTGCCCTGGACCCACAGTCAGATGGTGCTGTGTAGCACTTCAGCCACCAGGTGGTGCTGTCCACCGTGTTTGTGCCAGGAGCCCGGTGCTAAAGCCTGGCATCTATGCCTTGCCGCCTTCTTTCCAGAGCTCTGGCTGAGGTCAGCCTTGGTGGGGGAGGGAATCCGAGAGGGCTCAGTTTTCCAGGTATGGGAGCCCCTCCCCAGTACCGCTCATAAGTTGCTGACGCAGCAGGACCTGTAACAGGACCCTTGGAACAGGAACAGGATCCTGCCCTGCTCGCAGGTGGGAGGCTTGAGGGGGGATCCCCTTCACTCTGAGCGTGGGGTGGCGCTGCCTGCCCCCAGGAAGCCTTCACGCACCTGCCTGGGGGCTCGTGATTGCACTGGAAACACCTGGGCCCCCATCCCAGTGCTGCAAGACCCTGGCCTCTCCAGCTCACCAAGCCTCCCGCCCCATCCCTCACCAGGAAAGGGAGCCCATTTCTAAGTATCCTGGGCAGACAAAAGTCACGATTCCCATCGTGTGCCAGCCCCTGCCCAGACTCACCATGGAGGGTCTGAAGGGAAACCCCTGCCCTGCCAGTGAGCCACACTGAGCAGCACTTCGGGTCAGGGTTGGGGATCTCTGGGGAGGGGGTGAGAGCTGGGGTCTTCTTGGGGTTCATGAGCTGGCCTTGACGGACAAGCAGGACTAGAGCAGATGGAGAGCAGGGAGCCTGGGCGTGGGAGCCCTGGGCCAACAGGGGAAGATGAATGAGATGGAGGGCCCTTTGCGCAGGGGAGCCCAGATGGCAGTGTGGTTGGAGCCCTGATGGTGGCCCCAGGGCCAGGGAGGAAAGAAGTGGGTAAGCTTGGTGGGGGCAGAACCTTCGCACGCTTGTATCCCCAGATGTGGGAGGGGGCCACTGTGCCCATCCCTCCGGAGGCCCTTAGGGGCACAGACAGCGACTCAGGCCCCGAGGACCTGGTCTACACCCTTGAGGAGCCCAGCAACGGACAGGTGGTGCTGCGGACAGCGCCGGGCGCCGAGGTCCACAGCTTCACCCAGGCCCAGCTTGACGGCGGGCTCGTGCTGTTCTCACACAGAGGTGGGTGCCGAGAGGTGGGGGTGCCCCGAGGATGGGCGCCGGCGTGGGCCAGCGAGACCCAACTCCACGTTTGTCCTAGGAGCCCCAGACGGAGGCTTCCGCTTCATCCTCTCTGATGGCGAGCATACTTCCACTGGACACTTCTTCCGGGTGACGGCCCAGAAGCAGCTGCTCCTCTCACTGGAGGGCAGCCGGACGCTGACCATCTGCCCAGGTGGGTGTGCCATGCCAGGGGCAGGCTGCCTCCCCAGCAGTCACAGGCCTTGCCCTGCCTCCTGGTCAGAGGCTGACCGTCCCCTTTTGCCTCTCGCAGGGTCCATCCAGCCACTCAGCAGCCAGAGCTTGAGAGCCAGTTCCAGCACAGGCATCGACCCCCACCACCTGTTCTACCGTGTGGTACGGGGGCCCCGGCTTGGCCGGCTATTCCACACCCAGCAGGGCAGCACCGGGGAGGCCCTGGAGAATTTCACTCAGGCAGAGGTAAGGACCACTCTCTACAGCCACCACTTAGACTCCATCCAGCGTCAAGTGGCCCACTCTGCCCCTGGACACACGTGTAGACACGGGTACCAGCTCCAGCCTCGTTGGCAGCCACTCCCTGGGGCTGCCGTGGTCCAGGTTGTGCATGCCCCGCCCTCCAGGAGCTACCAGGCTGGTAGGGCAGATGGGGCTTAGCGTTCCAGGGGGAGGAAGAAGGATGCGGGGAATCAGGGCTATAGGGTCCCAGGGCAGGGATCAGGTTCTGGGGCTTGGCTTCCAGAAGGAACTGCTGTTGGACCCTAGGGGGCTGGAAAAGGCACACTGCGTAGGGGACCCTAGACAATCCAGTGGCTGGTGAGGGGCAGTGTTTGGTCTGGAGGGAATAGAGTTTGAGATAAAGGCAGCTGTTGGGCTTGTGGGCAGAGGTGTGAGCCTGGGGCTCAGGTCAAGAGCCAGCCAGAAGCAGAGTGGGTCCTGAAAGCAGACGAGTGGACAGAAGCAGACGAGTAAGTCAAGCTGGATGTGGAGCTGCCATCCATCCGTCGTGGCAGCTTCAGGACACAGCTATCCCAGAGCACAGCAGAGGCCACCAGCCGTGGGAAGAGGCAGACCTCTAGGCTGCCTCTGCTGGCATCACAGAGCTCTCTGTGCTAACTGTGCCAGTGGGGCCAGCAGCCATCGCTTAAATTAAGGCCCCTTCTAAGTGCAGGAGGTACCAAGCATTCCAGGGCAGCCTTGGATCTCCCTGAAGGCGGAGTGCGGTGGAGGTGGTCTTTCAGGCATGGGGAAGGAAGTAACTTTAACGAGGGTGGGAAGATTTCTCAGGTCGCTGACATCAACATCCCCCAGGCCTGGGTTCTCTGTTCTCCCAGCTTCTGCCATGGCTCCCTTCCTGCCCCTCCCCACAATGAAATATTGAGCAGGCTGCAGCAGCTGTGCACCTGAATCCCTGGGAGGCTTTGTCATCGGATGCCCAGGAAGGGGGAGGGAACAGGATGAGCCCTTCAGGCCCCTCCCCCACCCTGCAGTGCTTCCCTCACACCCCAGCAATCTGAAGGACTGAATTGAATGGCCACCAGGGGGCCAGGCTGGCAGCGCCACCCGGGGAAGCTGGGAGGAGGCTTCGTGGCAGACACACCCTCCCCCCTTGGAGAAGTGGGCAGGGCAGGACTGGGTGGTATCTGACAGTGCCACTGTGCCACAATACTCTGAGCTGGGTAGGGCAGGGACCAGGTGTCCCCATTTTACAGATAAGGAAACTGAGGCTCACGAAGGTCAGGTGACTCTATTTAGAGCCCATGGCTAGTAAGAAGCAAAACCAGGGCTATGCCTTCGGACTGCTAGGCCAAGATTCTTTGACCGAAGGACACTACTGATTCCCAGAGGTCAGGGACCCCTCCCCACCTTGCCTGTGACTTACTTCATCCCCAGCCAGACACCTCCCACCCACAAGTAGCTCCTGTACGCAGGCATCCAGGCTGTCACCCCCACTCCTGAGGGTCTCCGTTTCCTTCCTGCCCACCCGTCAGCCTGAGCCAGAGGTTACAGCTGGCAGTCCTCGCGGGCCACAGCTGGCCCACAGATGTGTTTTATTTGGCCTGCACATGCATTTAATATTTTAAAATTAGGGGAATCACACACACCCAAAAAAACCAAAACCCTGATTTCCGTTTCTTAAAAGGCCTGTGTTCCCTCTTCCGACCATCAGCTGAAGAGCAGCTACCCCTCTGACTGGGCTCTGCTCCCCTTCTCGACCATGCGGGGCTCCCCACTTCACCACAACCCCGCTGCTCCTAGAATCTCCTGCACACCGTGACCCCAGTCGGCTTCCATCTCACTATTGCATAAGTCTTGTTTTTCTGAGAGAAGGAAAATAGTTCCCTGTGTCTCCTAAGAGGGGAAAACAGAAGATAAGCCAGGAGGACACACTGGGATTAGAAGGGGGAGGGAACGGATTTCTTGATGGAAGTGGAGACTATTCCTTGGTGTTTAACAGCGGAGGGCCCTAGAGAACAGTGGGTGTGGCTGGAGTGGAGTTGCCATGGGAGGAGTTGGAGGAGGTGAGGTCATGGGTAACGGGGTCACATGGGGTCTTTGAAG
Organism: Grampus griseus; assembly: GCF_964374135.1. Lineage (NCBI taxonomy): Eukaryota > Metazoa > Chordata > Mammalia > Artiodactyla > Delphinidae > Grampus > Grampus griseus. The sequence continues at coordinate 117,515,655 of NC_139018.1, read as the reverse complement.
CCAAATGGTGGCGAGCCATTTCACTGTCTGAGCAAGAGAGACAGAACCTGACTTTCGTTTTTAAAGACTCACTCTGATTTTTGCATGAAGGACAAACTGTAGAGGGGGGTGGAGCAGGGGCCAAAGCCAGGACACAGTTAAGAGGCTCTTGTGGTAATCCAGACCAGAGATGATGGTGTGTGAGGGGAGGAGAGGAATCAGGGGTGACTCCAGGGTGTGGGGCCTGAGCCACTGGAAGAACAGAGCTGTGCCCTCTGGAGTGGGAAGGCTGGGAGAGGTGGGGCAGGTCAGGGATTGTCTGGGACATGCTGAGTTTGAGATGTCCCTCGGACATCCTCGAGGAGCTGCCCAGGAAGCAGGTGGCTACGAGCCTGGAGTTCAGGAGAGCACAGCCCGGGCTGGAGATACAAATAAGGGGGTCATCTCATGGCTGGCATTTGAGGACATGAGACCCACTAAGAGCACATGGGCAGTGCCTGTAGACAGAGTCTCAAGGCCAAGCCACAGACATTGCGGAGAAGGGGAGGGACCAGCCAGAGCATCTGTGAAGAAGCGACTAGTGAGGTTGGAGGAAAACCAAGGGAGCAGAACTTCCTGGAAGCCACCGGGTGGGCTGGGGGAAGGAATGCTCAATTGTGTCCAGTGCCTCTGAGAACCAGCCACCGGGTCCAGCAACACAGAGGCCGTCGTGCCCTTGGTGACAACAGGAGTGGAAGCCTGGGTGGAGTGCACTCGAGACAGCACGGGGGAGAATATAGACTATTCTTTTTGGATTTTTGCAGCAAAGAAGAGCAAAAGTGCGGGAGGTGGGACAGCAAATGTTGGTGTAAAAAGTGAAGTCGAGAAGTTTCTTCTTTACGGTGGGCGGATAGCATAGTTGCGTAAGGATGGGAATAATCCGTTTGGGGGGAAATGGATGCCATGGGAGAAAGACAGGAGTTGGTAGAAGCAGTGTCTTCACTAAGGAAGAGGGTAAGGGATTTCATGCAAAAGAGGAAAGGCCTGCTGTCGAGAGAAGCACGGATAGAGCATTGCTTTTCCCAGGGGCTCAGAGGTTTGAGGTGACTTGCCCAAGGTGGCAGAGCTGGGATTTGACACAGGCATCTGGCTCTAGAGCCTGGCTCTTCACTGTCACGTGACTGTTTTCTGGCGACCCACTGAGTTGGTGAGGGAGAGCATGGGCTACAGACATAGAGCGAGGCACAGTGGGGAGATCCTCCAGGGAGGCTGGGCTCCGAGGGGCTGCCAGGGAGACCCAAGTGCCCAGTGCTCCTGGGCACCATGGGCTGGACCTGCCTCTCGTCCCAGTAATGGGCTCTCCCCGCAGGTATATGCTGGGAATGTTCTGTATGAGCACGAGATGCCCCCCGAGCCCTTCTGGGAGGCCCATGACGCCCTGGAGCTCCAGCTGTCCTCACCACCTGCCCCTGACATGGCCGCCACCCTTGCTGTGACTGTGTCTTTTGAAGCTACCTGTCCCCAGCGCCCCAGCCGCCTCTGGAAGAACAAAGGTGAACAGCATGGTGGGATGGCAACGTTGGGGGGGCTGGACACTGGGAGAGGCCCAGATAGGAGGGGACACAAGGCCAAGGTCAGCAGCTCATGTCAACTCCCAGGACCTGGTAAATTATAGGGAGGGTGGGCAGGTGGGGAGGCTTTGAGGTCAGAAGGAGGGACACGATCCTGGTCCTCCTGGGACCCTGAGCCCCAACCTGGGGTACCTGGTCTGAGGAGGGAGGGACAAACCTGGCCTTGGGGACCCTAATCTGAGGGTCCATGGCTCTCCCCTCAGTGGACGGGACCTTCATAGCCTGTGTCCCACCCCCAGGTCTCTGGGTCTCGGAAGGCCAGCGGGCCGAAATCACCACAGCCGCCCTCGATGCCTCCAACTTCCTGGCCAGCGTTCCGGCCCCCCGGCGCTCGGAGCACGATGTGCTCTTCCAGGTCACACAGTTCCCCCAGCGGGGCCAGCTGTGGGTGTCCGAGGAGCCCCTCCACATCGGGCGGCCCCACTTCCTGCAGTCTGAGCTGGCCGCAGGACAGCTTGTATACTCCCACGGCGGCGGGGGCACCCAGCAGGACGGCTTCCACTTCCGTGCCCACCTCCAGGGGCCCGCGGGGGCCTCCGTGGCGGGACCCCAAACCTCAGAGGCTTTCGCCATCACGGTGCGGGATGTGAATGAGCGGCCGCCGCAGCCGCAGACCTCCATCCCGCTCCGGCTCACCCGGGGCTCCCGCAGCCCCGTCTCCCGGGCCCAGCTGAGCGTGGTGGACCCAGACTCGGCTCCGGGGGAGATCGAGTACCAGGTGCAGCGGGCCCCCCACAATGGCTTCCTGAGCCTGGCAGGGGCCAGCCCGGGGCCTGTGACCTGCTTCACTCAGGCCGACGTGGATGCAGGGCGGCTGGCCTTTGTGGCCAATGGGAGCAGCGTGGCGGGCATCTTCCAGCTGAGTGTGTCTGATGGGGCCAGCCCTCCCCTGCCCATGTCCCTGGCCGTGGACGTCTTGCCCTCGGCCATTGAGGTGCAGCTGCGGGCACCCCTAGAGGTGCCCCAAGCTTCAGGGCGCGCCTCCCTGAGCCGGCAGCAGCTCCGGGTGGTTTCCGATCGGGAGGAGGCAGACGCAGCCTACCGCCTCACCCAGGGGCCCCGGCATGGGCGTCTCCTGGTGCACGGGCAGCCTGCCACAGCCTTCAGCCAGTTCCAGGTAGACCAGGGCGAAGTGGTCTTTGCTTTCACCAGCTTCTCCTCCTCTCACGACCAATTCAGCATCCTGGCACTGGCCAGGGGTGCCAACGCGTCCGCCACGGTGAATGTCACCGTGAGGGCTCTGCTGCATGTGTGGACAGGTGGGCCGTGGCCCCAGGGTGCCACCCTACGCCTGGACCCCACTGTCTTAGATGCGGGCGAGCTGGCCAACCGCACAGGCAGTGTGCCGCGTTTCCGGCTCCTGGCGGGACCCCGGCACGGCCGCGTGGTCCGCGTGCCCCGGACCAGGACAGAGCCCAGGGGCGGCCAGCTTGTGGAGCAGTTCACCCAGCAGGACCTTGAGGACGGGAGGCTGGGGCTGGAGGTGGGCAGGCCGGAGAGTAGCTCTCCTGGACCTGCCGGCGACAGTCTCACTCTGGAGCTGTGGGCCAGGGGTGTCCCTCCTGCCGTGGCCTCACTGGACTTTGCCACGGAGCCTTACAACGCAGCCCGGCCCTACAGAGTGGCCCTGCTCAGTCTGCCTGCTCGGACAGAAGCAGGGGAGCCAGGGAGCAGCGCCCCCACTGGTGAGCCAGGCCTGGCGGCCTCCAGCCCCACGCCCACCGCGGCCAGGGGGCGCTTCCTGGGCTTTCTCGAGGCCAACATGTTCAGCATCATCGTCCCTGTGTGCCTGGTCCTCCTGCTCCTGGCACTCATCGTGCCTCTGCTCTTCTACCTCCGCAAACGCAACAAGATGGGCAAGCACAACGTCCAGGTGCTGACTGCCAAGCCCCGAAATGGCCTGGCCGGCGACACGGAGACCTTCCGCAAGGTGGAGCCGGGCCAGGCCATCCCCCTCACAGCGGTGCCTGGCCAGGGGGCCCCGCCGGGGGGGCAGCCTGACCCAGAGCTGCTGCAGTTCTGCCGGACATCCAACCCTGCCCTCAAGAACGGCCAGTACTGGGTGTGAGGCCTGGCCTGGGCCCAGATGCTGATGGGGCCAGAGACAGGCTTGCTCAGGCCCCGGCCCCAGAGAGCCCTGGGGACACCAGGGGTGGAGGGTGCTGAGAGGAAGCCCCAGGAGTCCGGGACCAAGTGGAGTCAAGAGCTGCAACCTCCCCAGCTCACTCTGAGCCAGGAGAACTGCAAGGGGCCAAGGGCAGAGGCAGGCTTGGAGTCAGTCCCCTGCCCTGGAGCTAGTGTGGGCTGTCAAAACCAGAGCCACTTCCTAGATGGTCAGGACTCTGGGTCCTGGGTCTGTGACCTTGGGTAAGTCACACCTGACCCAGGCTGCTAAGAAGGCAAGGAGAAGAAAGGGAAGGGAGGGACAGATGGGGATTCCTGGCTTTTCCGCTCCAAGCCAGGCCTCCCCTCATCTCTGCCCCAGGACTGAGAGGAAAACTTTTTCCCTTGGTTTTTTAGGGAGATGGTATTTCCTGGAGCAGAGGGCAGGAGGAGAGAGTCCTCCCACTCTCTAGAAGGCATAAGCCAGTGGAGTAATGTATCCAGGGTGTAAGGTGGGGGGGTTGCTCTGGGATGGGTTTATTTAAGGGGCATTGCAAGGAAGCTATTTAGCGTGGTGCTGAGCTAGCCCAGACTGCTGGAGCCCCTGGGGTGAGGAATAGAGGAGGGTCTGAGGCCAGCTCATTCCCAGGGCCCCGCCTTGATGGGCTGATGGCTAGACAAGCATGGGTCTGTGGCCCCAGAGTGGGCTGGGCTGGGGAGCGGGCAGGGTCTCAGGCCATGGGCCCCCGCGGTGCCTGTGCTCCCCTGAGGACTGGGGCGGGTACTTGGGGACACTCGGCTCCATGGGGCCTGGATAAACGGTGCTTCTGGATAAGAGGTTCTGGACAGCCGTGTGTTGTTTGTCTGACCGTGCACTGGGCCCTTGGCCACACAAGCCTGCACTCCACCAGGGTAGGCCATCCCGCCAGACCTCAGCCACCAGGAGAGATGGGGCCCAAATTCCCACCTGTGGCCGCACCGCGCGGCTTGCAGGATCTCAGTTCCCTGACCAGGGATTGAACCCGGGCCACAGCAGTGAAAGCCTGGAATCCTAACCACTAGGCCACCAGGGTCTGTTCCTCTCTATTCATCTCTCAAGAGGTTGGAGCAGCAAAAATGAGGAGGGAGGGGGACTTGGGGATCCCAAGGCTGGGGGCAGAGGGGGACCACCAGAGGTGCCTTCCCTCAGCTCCCTGGAGATTTTCACAAGGCAGATTTCTGCTGGTCTTTACCCTTCCAACAAGAGGACCAGGAGTGCTGCTTCTCAAAGGCAGAGCAAGCAGCAAGGGTTCTGAAAAGTCAGCTGTCCCTGTACATGGCCCGAGCGTCCATCATGTGGTCAGCGATGGACCTGAAACACAGCATCCTCAGAAGGCCCTCGAGTTGCCGAGGAGCCACCACTCTCTGGTCCTTTCCCTCTAGAGGGTTTCCCAGGGTCATGGGCAATGGAGACAGATTCTGGGTCCCAGGGAATACCCCAAGCCCTGGAAGCAGGTTGACGTCCTCAGAAGAAAAGCAGCTGGAGAGCTGTCTGTGCTCTGGGGGGAGGTGGGAGGGGGTGGCTGAGGCCTGAGCACAGCTGCATTGGGGGTAGAGAGCACCGGCCAGCTGAGCGGCATCACCTATCCCTTGTGCTCGACATCTGTAACACCTGAACCGAGAGTTAGGGCAAGGGAGAAGATTCCCTCTCCCCGTGGTGCTGCCCCTGGACCACCCCTCCCCACAATGCCTTTCGCATTTCAGCATCCAGCCTCCTAGAGCCTCCCCCACGCTCAGAAGTTTCGGGGAGGAAACCCAGAATCCTGGTAGATCCCTGCCGGAAGGGCCCCCAGAGAACCAAGAGGGGATTGAGAAAGAGGAGATGAGGCTTGTCCAGAGTCTTACACAGCAAGGCAACCATAGAGTAGACCAGAGGCACAGCCAACTCCTGTTGCCACACCGAAAGCCTCCGCCTCGTGGAACGTGGCCAGGACCCATAAGTGGGGGGCTCTGCAGAGATCCCTCCATACCCAGAGCTCGCGATCCTGGCCCCAGCTTCCTTTACAAGCCTGGTCTCTCCAGCACACCCCAGGCCAGCCTCATCCAGAGGCCCTGCCCAGGGCATCTCTACGCCACACCCCACACTCTGCCCAGCTTCTCCCGGGAGCTCAAGGCTGCATCCTCAGGGCCCTGATATCTGGGACCGGTCTCCACCCAGGGCGACGACCAGTTTCCCGGGGAGAGTAAGCCGAGAAGAGGGTGATAGACCTGCCAGGCAGGATCTGGCCTCAGCTCAGGTTTCTCCAGAGGCCTGATGACACCCTCTCTGTTCACATGGCCTGGCCTGGCCTGGCCCCGGTGACCTGGCACGGGCTGACACTGATCCGGCCCCCCTCAAGCCTGGGCTGGACAGTGGGCAGGACCTGGGAGAGGGTCTTTCACTGGGACACCAACCTCGGAACCCATTCTAAATGCGGGGCCTCAATTTATTAGGTAAATACCTTGCAGATTTCAGATATACACCCCAGGCTTAAGGAGGTTGCTACCCACCTTACAAAATAACTCGCCATTCGTTCCTTTAAGGAGCTGGTTCCTCCCAGGCGCTGAGGATAGGAGCCAACCTATGCACAAGTGCTCAGGAATGTCCAGGAAACTCTGACCCTCTTACACACACACACACACACACACACACACACACACACACAATGTGCACTTGTGCTCACAGCTGTGCACTTACAGACCTTCAGAAACAACACAGAGATCAATACTTTCCTATGTCATTCATAGGCACACACACACAGGTGCACATACAAACTTCAGAGTTAAGTGCTCCTTGCCTATGGCCTTCCCACAGTCCCAGGAGCTGGCCACGTTGGGCCAAGGGCCAGGATGTCCTGCCCATCACCAGACCCAAGTTGACATCAGCAGAGCTGGGAAGTGACCCCACAGTAAGGAGGATGGTGAAGGGGGTGTGGGGAACAGAGTAGGGGTTGCCAGAGAAGCCCAGATTCCCAGGTCCCCAGCTTGGAAACCCTGCCCACCACCCTCAATGGTTTAGCCTCTTGGGTGCTAAAGGTGGGGTTCCTTTTGAGCCCCTCTCCTCATGCTACGAGCTGGCCCTTTAAGTGGAGTTGCTGTGGCAGCTGTGGAACCCATAGAGCTGGAACCATTGTCCTCCAATAGGAAGCAAGAGAAATGGTCCTCCTCCTCCTCCTCCTCCTACCCCCCGCCCCAACCAACCACTCCTGACCAGTGGGAACTGCCAGGGGTGCTAGCATCTTCCTCTGGGCCCTGAAGATTCCAGATTTTAAACGGATAGAGGTACCTGGGCAGCCCCCCCAGAATTCTCTCTTTGGGTCTCCTGTTCTCCTGGGTTTTGGGGGTTTTTTTGCTGTCAGTGGCTTTTATTGGAGTTGGGCACGGTTCCTGCCCTCGTGGGGCTCACAGTCTGGTGGGAGGGACAGGTGTGCAGACAGGAAGTTATGACACAGGGCAGTTTGGCATGGCGCAAGCATGGGGCTCTGTGTGAGCAGCTGTCCCTACTCTTATCCAAGAGGAACACAGGGAGTTCATGCAGCGCTGTCAGTCATCTAACCACCATAACACAGCTGCCCTTCCTGAGGGCTCCTCTGGCCGGGCACCACACCTTTGGTCACTGGGTCCTGACGCTGCTGCCACTGGGTGTGTTAGGGGTATACATAGCATCCAGGCTATCCTCCGAGGGGTGCTGCAGCACCTGGGGTTGGCAGCAGTGGGGAACTCATACTGCCCGGGGCCGAGGAGTCAGAGTTTGCAGAACTTGGAGGCCACGCTGCGCTCGCTGGAGAGATGGGGTACACGGATGATGTCACAAGTGAGGGAGCCCCGCAAGTGAGTGGAGCCAAGATGGAGGCCAGACGTGCTGGACCCCTCTCTCTACAGCCCCTGTCCCATCCCGGGTCCTCTCATAGTTAATGCCATCCCTGGGTAGTTACCGCTAGGATTAGTCAGGCATTTTTGGCAAGGGCATTTGGTGCCAAAAATGCTGTGGGAGATGCAGATAGAAATTTACCTGGCCCTTCCTGAAGAAGCCCAGACATGCCAATGAGTAACTACCACACCATGTATGCCCTAACCCAGCGGCATGAGCTCGCTGGTGCGGGGAAGCCCAGAGTAGGAGGGCAGCTGGCTCTGGCTGCTTCCTTCTCTCCTTACAGAGTGTCGGGCCTTTCCGTGGAAGGAGCAGCAGGGGCTAACGTCAAGCATGACCAACCTACCTCCTGCTCACATTTCCATTCTCAGTGCAATGAGGTACAGTATTTAACTGATAGCTGCTGTCCTCATAAAACATGCCAACTCCTCAGAGAGCCCCTTGTGGCCACCAGGATAACTGGTGGGTTGCGCTTCACAGTTCAGATGTCCTAAGAGCCCCTAAACACAGGAGCAGCCCTTGGTTACATCAACCAGTGGCCAAGAAGGAATTTTCTACCCAAACGCAGCCTCAGCTGGGAGCTGGAAGAGCTCCCCGGCTCCCCAACACGGCGACTGCCAGCTCTGGTAGCCCAGAGCCTAGAGCTAAACCCAAGGCTTCCTTCTGATGCCTTGTAAGTTCACAGAGGGCTCAAGTGTCAGTCCTGAAGCCCAAATTAGACGGGTTGTCTAAGTCCTTGAAGCAGAGGAGGGTGAGGCCGGCAGCCAGGTCCGATCCAGTGGGGAGGGTCTGCAGGGAGTTGTCCACTCCCACCCTTACCTCCCAAAGACAGGTCCCTGGACAGTGCAGCAGCTCCCTGCACCCTGCCTTCTGCAATCCAGCTGGTCTTTCCCTCCCAGGCCCCTCCCTGCCTGCAGAGGGAGGGACTAAGGGAGGGGTCCAGCCAAGGTCACTAGTCAGTGCATTGGGTCTCCCCCAGGGCAGAGCAACAGCAGCAGAGGAGTGGAGAAGCTGCTGTCCGGCCCAGGCCTGATCAAGAAGGGAAGACGGGCCTCCCAGAGCTCTCTATCCTACAGAGGGTGGGGAGCAAGAAAGGCTGAACGGAGGCTGCCAAGCTGTCCCTTCTGCCCCCCAAAACAAATGCTGGCTGTGACCCCCAGCCTATGTGCTGCCCTGGTACTGGGAGTGCCTTTGGGGCACCAACTCCCCTCCCCTCCAAGGCTGCTGAGGCCCCCAAGCCTGGCGAAGGCCTCAGCCCTCTGCACCTTGTAGTAAACGTAGTTCAGGGCTTCCCTGGTGGCGCAGTGGTTGAGAGTCCGCCTGCCAATGCAGGGGACATGGGTTCGTGCCCCGGTCCGGGAAGATCCCACATGCCGCGGAGCGGCTGGGCCCGTGAGCCATGGCCGCTGAGCCTGCGCGTCCAGAGCCTGTGCTCCGCAACGGGAGAGGCCACAACAGTGAGAGGCCCGCGTACCGCAAAAAAAAAAAAAAAGTAAAATAAAATAAAAAAACATAGTTCAATGCTGTGTGCTCCCTTGGGTCAGTGTCCAGCCAGCCCAGTGCTAGGCATGGAGAGATGACTGGGAAACACCTATTGCCAGAATGTATCCCCTTCTTTCCCGCAGGCCTGGAAGGTCTCTAACCACCAGTCCCACCCAGACTTCCTTTCCCGGCTTCTCTCATCCCCCAGGAGGGCAGGTGAGGCTCCCTACTGCTGCTCTGGCCCCCATCCAGAGCCCAGGCAGACGTTAAGTTTCTAAGGAGCCTGTTTGACTCTGTCCCTTCTCGCTTCTCTGTCTCTCCACGCCCACCCATGGCTCCCTCCCATCCAGACACCTGGGGTCTATCTGCTCCGAACCTCATGGGCAGAACATTTTGACCACATCAAACGTGGAAGCCCACCACAGAGTCAAAGTGGATTAAATAGGGCAGGAGCGGGGAGACCACCCGGAACCCCTCCTACTCAGATTCTCCCTGCTTCTCCAGCCCCTTCTCAGAACACCCTGTGCCAGCTGGTTTAACCACCTGATCCCAGCCTCTGTGGGCAAGGAGTAGAGCAGAGCCAAGGGTGGCCCCCCTCTCCCCTACCCACGGGACCCCCTGCACTCAACTTGGAGTCCCAACCTTAGAGGAGTGACTTGCCACCATCACACAGCCATTCACTGGCAGAGCTGGGCCTCCTGGAGGCTCAGAACCCCTCCAGATGCCAAGGCTGTGTCTCTCAGCAGTGGGATTCCTGGCACCCAGAAAGGCATCGGGGCAAGTGCAGGTGGGCCAGGGCTGCCAGACATATTGGCCAGGACAGAGACCTCCAAGAACCAGAGAGCGGCAAGGGGAGCCCTGATGGGTCTTGTTGGGGAAGGCGGAGCCTGTTGGAAAGGGCTGTTGAGCAAGCAGGAAGGTAGGCGAGGCTGGCAGAGCCTGGGCACGCCTGGAAGGCGGTGACTCAGGCCGGAAGGGCCCTTTCTGAGTCAGCCCTGCTAAAAGGTTGCCTTGTGGGAGTGGCACCTGGACAGGTGGCTGGGGCAGGGCCTGGGGACTCCAAGAAGGTTCCAGGTCTCAGCACCTTAGCCCTTGCGCCCCATGATCTGCCCTGAGAACCTCAGAGTCTGGCGACAGAACACATGAACTGAAGGAGGGAGGGCAGAGGCCGTGACTGTGTCTGCCCAATGAACTTGTACAAGTCCACCCACCTGTTTGAACTCATGATGGGATAATTGACCCTAGAGAGGATGGAGCCAGGCCTGGGGGAGCAGGCTGCCTGCTTTCTGCCTAGGGCCCCACTTCTTCATTTCTGCCCCATTTCCTGTCCCTACTGGCAGCCATGGGATGTGGCTAGCTAGAGGGCCAGGCCAGCGCCCACTCCTCTGCCTGAGTTAGGACCTATCAAAACAGAGCAACTGGGGGCTTCCCTGGTGGCACAGTGGTTGAGAGTCCGCCTGCTGATGCAGGGGACACGGGTTCATGCCCCGGTCCAAGAGGATCCCACATGCTGCAGAGCAACTAAGCCCATGCGCCACAACTACTGAGCCAGCATGCCACAACTACTGAAGCCCGCGCGCCTACAGCCCATGCTCTGCAACAAGAGAAGTCACCACAATGATAAGTCCGCGCACAACAACAAAGAGTAGCCCTGGATCGCCGCAACTAGAGAAAGCCCGCGCGCAGCAACGAAGACCCAACGCAGCCAAAAATAAATAAATAAACGAATTTATTTTTAAAAAAGCAGAGCAACTGACCAAGGCTTCTTCTCAAAGGGTCATTGCTATAGCAAAGCTCTTAGAACAGCACCAGGCACATAGTAAACACTCAGTAAACGTTGACCGTTGTGACGAGTTGCTGTTATAAGAGCAGCTGTTACTGAACAGCCTAGCGTGGGTCTGGTATGGTGTAGGTGCTTCACAAATGTTCAAAGTTGGGGTTATTGTTATTTTTATAATTTATTACAGGCATCACGGTGCCTGGCTCATAGTAGGTGCTGAACAAATGTTCAGTCTTCCTGGAAGGCCAAATGCAAGCATCCCCCATGTGGCAAGAGGGACATGGAGACACTCTGCTTTGCTGGCTTGGGCAGGGAGAGTGAGGTGTACAGCAAGGGGTCAAGTTCTGGGTAGGAGAAGCCAGCAGCCCCACTCTGACCTCCTCCCTTCACCCCCGCCCCACTGATTCAGAGGACCTCCCTGAGGCTGTAGGGGGCGAACATCTGGCTACCTTGGAAGAGGCTTGGCTCCAGGGACCCAAGAGGGAGGAGGCCCACTGGAACCTGCCTGCCCGGGGGGAGGAGGGCAGGGTGGTGGGGTGAACTCAGGGGGGTCCAGAGCTCCAGGGCCTCCTGGAAGAGGAGGCTAGGCTGTGCCCTGAAGAACAGGGAGTGCTGAGGCTAAGGCAGAGCTTGTGGAGGGAAGAAGATGATGCAAAGCCTGAGCGAGGAGGCGATGGACCCTGGGGCAGACAGGGCTCTGGGGACCAGACTGAGGGACACTCCTGTGGAAGCCGGGTCTGAGTGGAAGCAGCCCCCAGGAGTAAACTGGTGCTAGGCTGGAAGCACTTCTTCCCACTGCCCACCTCCCAGGCTCAACCCCTTACAGTGCAGAACTGGGGTGGGGAATGGGGGGCTCTGAGCCCTGGACCAGAACTTGGCACCCAGTTGCCCCCAGTTTGAGTGGCCTCAGTTGCCCAACTACCCAGGAGTCACCCGAGGAGCCTTAGGAGTTGGCCAGGATGGGATACCACTACCCCTCAAACATACCTACTCAACACCCCACCCAGCTGATGCCCAACAGGGCAGGTTGCACTGTCAGGGAGGAAGGGGGCTGCCTGCTCTGCCGGCTGGAACAGCACAGCCTCCTGCTATGCTGTGTGTGGAGAACAGGGAGGGGCTCTCCAGGCCACCTTGGCCTGGAACCCAGCCCTCCAGAGCGGGGGTGGGGGGGGTGGGGTCTGATGCGTATCCCCTTCCCACCCTTTCACACCCCATGCCTTGCTGAGAAAGAGGGAAATGCTCCCCAGAGCGAGTCACTGGGTCCTGGGCGGTGTGGTAGATGACTCCAGGGAGGAAGCATGCATTCAGCCACCAGCTGCCGCGGCAACACACACGTATGCACACACACACGCATATTCAAGGGACTGCCACATGCGGCCACGCACACAGGCACGTGCAGATTCACTCCCTGACAGCAGCCGACCTGTGCAAACCAGAACCCACACACACCCCCTCCCCAGAGACCTGAGACACAGCCGTGTAGCCATCCCGGGTCACTGGCTATGAGCCAGGCACCGTGCTGAGCACTGGGAATAGAGCACCGGGCAAGACAGAGTAACACCAGCTCCCTGGTAGGCTGCCCTCTAACAAACAGATACATTTAAAATCTAACTTTTGCACTGAAGTATTTGCAGAGGAGGTTGTGTGGTGCTAGAGTTTCCTGGAAGCAAGTGTTATGGGGGAGTAAGATACTGGCCCAGGATTGGTAAGTGTTGAAGCTGAGGTGTGGACACACAGGGATCCGCTATATTAGCTTCTCTATTTTTGTATATGTTTGAAACTCTCCAAAATAAAAAGTTAAATACATACACATATATAATTGGCAATTGATAGAAAGTAAAATGAAGAAAAATAAGGCAGGGTAAAGGGACAGAAGACAAGAACTAAGAAGTTAAGGAAGGCTTCTCCAAGGAGGTGACATTTTAAGAAAAGACTTGAATTAACTGAGGTTCACACCGCACAGACATCTGGGCGGAAGAACATTCCAGACAGAGGGAACCAACAAAGGCAAAGGCCCTGAGGTGCAACAAGCTTGGCATATTAAGAAATAGCAGTAGGTCTGGAATTCTGTGACCTAAAGGAACAGGGTTCCAAAGTGAGATCAGAGGCCCTCGTGGGCTGAGGTAGGAGTTTGAAATCTGGCCTAAGAATGGCAGGGTGTCCTGGAGGTTGAAAGCACAGGACAGACATGATTTGATTTAGAATATGGTCTTAAAAGATCACTCTGGCTCCTGTTAGACCGTCGGGGAACGGGAGAGAGCAGAAGAAAGCTTGGAGACTACTGCTGTAGTCCAGGCAGGCGTGGCGATGTCTTGAGCCTCACGGTGAGATGGTGAGACAGGTCAGATGTGGGATCTCTTTTGAGGAGCTAACAGGGCTTTGCTCACAGCTGGCTATGGAGCGAGAGATAGAGAGGAGCTAAGCATGATTCCAAAGCAGGACCAGAGCTTCGAGGTCAGGGGTGTCACCTTTTCCAGGCGGGGACACGGGGAAAGTCATGTGCAGCCAGATGACTGCAAGCAAAGAGCGTCCCGGTGGGGACCTACACACGGGCACAGGAGCGCACACCGGCCGGCCCCCAGCGAACACACAGGAGGATGCACGCACTCCGGGACACCAGGCACAGGCACAGACACATCGCCCCACCTCGGCCTGCCCCACCCTGCCCCACGTGGCAGCCCCAGGACCAGAGCCCACACCCTCCCCAGCTCAGCCTCGGCACTCGCAGGATCCCCAGTCCTAGCATTTCCCTCCCAGCTCTCACTCCCATCCCCCATATTGGCCCCTTGAACAAGGAGGCTCCTGACTCACTCTCTTCCTTCCCCAGAATCCTGCCTCTGACCCCAGCTCCCTGCCCTTGACCTCATCTGTCCAGCCGCCTCCACCGCAGCCGGATCCTGCTCGCACACCCCAGCCTGAGGCCCTACAGAAAATTAGCATCGCATATTTGCTCATGCTCTCTATGGGCCAAGCCCTCTGCCCTTCCACCTGCTGCCTTGAAGGCACGCAGCCACCTCCACCCAATGCCCACCAGCTACCCCCACTGCCCCACTCCCCTCAATGCCCCGCACTCCTGCAGTCGCTCTACAGCAGGACGGTTGCCCCCACCCTGCCCAGCCTGCCAGCCTTGGAAGGGTGGCCTGGTGCAGTGGGAACAGCACAGCTCTGTGTCCAGGCAGAATCAGCCCTACCACTGAGCAGCTGCACGATCTCACACAGGTGACTCAGTGCCCCTGAGTCTCCATGTGCTGTAAAATATTGGCAGTAGCTCTCACCTTCCAGACCGCTGTGACCAGTGAGCTAACTCATGGGAGGTACTTAGCCCAATGCCCAGCACAGAGCAGCACACGGTCGCTGTTGCGCACTCGGGCCCAGCCCTGACATCCACCCACCGTGTGGCCTTAGAGGGTTCATCCAATCAGTTTTCTCAACTCATTTAGTCGGGTAACAATATTCTTGGCCCTGCCTCTCTCAAGTGCTGCTCAGAGGCTGGTAATCCCAGCTACTCCTTACTGGGCACTTGCTATGTGCTCATATAACCCTCCTAACAGCCATCTGGAACTCCTGTTATAAATGGAGAAATGGAAGCATGGAACAGTTAAGAAACATCCCTAAAACAAGCAGGTGTAGAGAGGATTTGCACTGAGGCACAGCCACTCGGGTCCTGCCTCTGAGGAGTGGAGGGAAAGGGGCTTTGCTGTCTGGGGGGCAGCAAAGGCTGTCTGCTGGAGCCTCATTCTACCCTCACTCAGAGCACTGCCTCCAAAATGGCAACAAAGGGAATAAGGTCAGCCTGGAAGAGGCTCCAGGTGCCTCCAGGCTCCAGCTAGCCTCTAGCTCCGACCTCAGGCATCAGCCATTTGCCTCCCAACACGGGTGGCCCAGGCCTGCGTACCACTCACAACGGCTCGGTTACTCTACACGTCCCTCGCTGGGCCCCATTTCCTGGCCTGCAAAATGATGTTGATAATCTCTTGCATACAGGGTGGTTGTGCAATACTGGCCATCCAGTGTCCACCACAGTGCCACTTGCACTGGGGGAGGTAGAAGCCCCCGAGGCTGGAGATCCAGGGGGATTGGAGACTTGGACCCCTTCCCAGGTAGAACCTGACCTCAGGAGACACAGGGTTACACAGGGTAAGCAGCCTCCCAGAGCGCCTTGTGCTTGAGCGTGCGGTGGAGGCTGTGGAATGATTGTGCCAGCCCCTTGAGGTTCCCTGAGGCCCACAGGGGCAATTGAGGGAATCTGGAGTGCCCCAAACTGAGAAAAGGCCAGACCCACAGAGGCTTAAGGGTGGGGATCAAAGGAGCAGGTGGTGGGAAGGCAGGAGGTAGGGGAAAATGACCAAAGGGTCCAATGCTAACCTAGGACCATGGTGGGCACCACAGGCCTAGTGCCAGGGTCCAGGAGCCCTGCGAGAACCCACAACAATGTTTGCAGCCAAGGGGTAAAAAAAGTAGCAGAACACCAAAAGGCAAAAGAAAGAAAAGACAAAAATCAAAATGAAGAAAATTTAATTAAATATCTACAAGACATTGTCAAGTAATTAACAGAACCCAGCTCAAGTAGGTATATGTGAACGACCTTTAATGTGGAATGCCGGCAAATTTTCATGAGTGATAGGATGAGGGAATTCAGCTTCTAAAATTCAAAGTGCCAGGGGCCTGCGTAGGGTCTTCAAATGTACCATCCCCAAAACTTACATGCCTCCCTGGGGAAGGGAGGGGTCCCCAAATTGACGTCAGATTACTTTTCTGTCAGGTGGGTTAATGAGAAAGCAAAAGAGAAAGTCAGGTCAGTTACAGGAAAGTGAAGTGATGTTCCTCGCACACGTTCATTTGTAATCGGAGACCCTGAGTCACTGCAGACGTCACTGTGCAATGCTGCCCTCAGCCTCTTCATC
This sequence comes from Grampus griseus, assembly GCF_964374135.1. Taxonomy (NCBI): domain Eukaryota; kingdom Metazoa; phylum Chordata; class Mammalia; order Artiodactyla; family Delphinidae; genus Grampus; species Grampus griseus. Next base: position 117,499,908 of record NC_139018.1, on the reverse strand, counting down.
CCTGGGGGGCTGGCGGGACTCACCGGACCCTCAAAGCCCCTGCACATTTCAGCAGTTGGTTTGCCAGCCTCCCATTCTTTCACAACTCTGGAGCGAAGATCTGCTACCCCTTCTTCCTCCAGACCTACGTGAGTTAATCAAGGTGACTTTAGGGAATGAAGCCAGAGCGCTGGGCTCAAGCCCAGCCCCACCTCGGCCCCACTGTGTGATCCTAAGCAGTTCCCATCCTCCCTGTGGCCAAGCCTCAGTCTCTCTGTCTGTGAAATGGAATAATAATGCCTACCAGGGCTGCCATGCGGACCAAGGAGGCCACAGTTGTGAAACAGACTGGACTGCATCGGGATTTGACTAACAAAACCAAACCAAAGGAAAAAAGCTTTGTTGAACCCGGGAGTGGGGTTTCACAATCAACCCTTCTGAGCTATGTCTGGGGAGGTGAATTTTTATGTTTCCTCATGGTCTTTTTGCCAGGGTTCATCATCTCCTCTTGCCCCAAACAGCGTAAGGAGGTACCAGAGCCGCAGTGGTGGGGAAGCAGATTGGGGTGGGCTGGGGTGGGTGAGGGAGCCAAGCTGGCTTGGCTCCTGGAGGACTGAGTCAGCGGGCAGGCAGGCAGGGCGGGCCCAGTCCTCGAAGGCTTGGGGAGGAGATGGTGCAGGAATGTTCCTCCCGCCCAGGCCTGGGCCCTGCCCACCACATTCTGGCTCCTGCTCTCTGATGCTGCAGCCTCAGCTCTGGCTCCGAAGATGGGAGATGCTTGGAGCTTTGTTGAGTAGGTTCAGCCAGGGGCCTTCAGAGGCAGTCTGGCCCTCGGGACTGACCCAGGGGTGGGCAAGGCCAGGCCAGAGCCTGATGGGAATTGGGCTCTGCCCCTAGAGCAGACCCCCGCCCCACTGGGTGATGCAGCCAAACGCCACCGCTCACTAAACCTCAAGTTTCCCGTCTCTGCAACGAGGAACTGAACTTGGTGGTGTCAGATGAGGGATGATCGCGGCTGGCTCCCCCAGGAGGCGGTGCAGGTGGAGTCCAAGAGCATCTACATCTGTGACACATGGGCCATGTGCATGTGTGACTTCATGGCCGCGTGTGTCTGAGTGTGTGTGTCGCTATGTGAGTGTATGACCGTGCACAGTACTATGGTATGGCTGTGAGTGACGACGTGGCTGAGACTGACGACATGTATGTGGGCGTGGACGAGTGTGGACGTGGCTGTGAATGTGTGGCAGTCTGTGGCACTGTGGCTGGGAGTGCAGTTGTGCAAGCACATGACCGTGCGTATGTGTGTGAGTGTGGAGCCTGGTGTGACCTGTGTGCCGCACGCAGGTTGTATGGCTCTGTCTGCTTTGGGTTGGGCAACTGCGTCTGTGACCAGGCCTGGCTCTGCTACAGCCGTGGCACAGCTGTGGCATGGTGGTTCATGGCACTCCTGTGTCCAGGAAGCAATAGGATGCAGAATCTGAGGGCTGCCTCCATCCCCAACCCCCATATGTGGCCACAAAGCAGACTCCTTTCCTGGGCTGGGCCAAGAGTGGGGATCAGAGGTCCCCCACCCCCCAGCTCCAGGTCCTGGTAGTTGCCCAGCACAGAAAGAGAAGCCTTGTTTTCCACCCGCCTCAGGGAGGAAACTGGAGGCAGCTGGGCTCAGCTCAGTCTGGAACATCTGCCTGGCATGAGACTGAGGCCAGCCCGCAGGCCCAGCCACCACCAGGATACCCCCACACACACACTGGTCCCCAGTCCCCTGCCAAAAGAGGCTCCGGCCAGCCCAGACAAATCTCAAATTCCCCCAACACTCAAACCCACACAGAGATAGAAAGAAACCAGAGAGAAGGGCTGTGACGTCCTCACTTCCCATCACATGTATGTCTGTCCCTGCCTAGAGCCCTCAGGATGCCTGGAGGAGGACTGGCCCATCCCCAGACTTCACGTTCTGATGCTTTTCCTAGGCACAAGCCCCTCCTGAGAAAAGCGTCAGACCAACTTCTCACCCGGAGGATGGAAGGCATGGGAGGTGGCCCCCCGCTCAAGAAAGAGACACAAGAGGGCAATACTATTCCCAGGGCAAGAAGAGTGAACAGGGGACTTTCCAGGCACTGTGTGTTGAGAAGAGCATTCCCACCGCCCCAGCGCTGACTGGGCCTGGGAAGGAGACCCCCACCGCTCTGCCCATGGTCAGAGCGCTCACTGCAGAAGGCCGCAGTGAGGTTGGAGCGGGGAAGAGGTTAAGGGTGGGAAGGTCCTCGGATGTGTTGGAAAATGAACGAAGGAGGGCAGGGAGGAGAGAAAGGAAAATTCCACAGAAAGTCCCAAATCTGACCTAATTTTGACCCAGGGCCAGGGGCCCATTCCAGAAGTTCCTCTGAGGACTCTCTGCCCTGAACAGGGAGCCTCTGCTGCCCCTTCCCCACTGCACCTGCCACCCCTTACTCTACCTCACTGCCATGAGCTCCCCTGCCCCCAGCCCGGCCAAAGCCTCCCCTGATGTCCAGACCCCAGCAGCCCTCCCTCCACCAAGTCCCCATTGCCCCAAGAGAACCGCGGCCCCCCAGCCCTCCTCTTTCCCGTGTGCAAACAGATTCCTGTTCATCCTGCCTGGGACACCCCCAAGGGCACAGCTGGGGGGTCCACCTCAGTTTACAACTGGGCAGCCACAGCAGGCCTGGGCAGCCTGGACTGGACGGCTTGGGGAAGGACACAGGTTCTGAGACCCACCCCCTCCCCTGGACTGGGGCTTTCCTGGGGGCAAGGCTGGGACATGCCCTCCCGGGGAGAGGAACCCCCTATCGATTAGACTGTCCCTTCCTCACGTGACCTTCAGTCCTAGATCACAGAGCAGCAGAGCCAAACCCCTGGCAAGACTCCACCCATTTGAGAGATGAGGACAGTGAGGTCTGGGAAGGGTATGCATCCAGCTGGGGTCCAGGGCCACCCAGAGGTCCCCAGCTAGCTCCTGCCTCCAGCACCGTCCTCCCCCCAGCTTCTGAGGTTCTGGGGTAAATGTTGTGCCCATCACGACCTCAGAATCTGGTCCAATCGCTCCCAGGGACAATTAGGGCTGTATCCTTCCCCACCCCCTCATCCCCCGCTGGGATCCAAATAAGGAGTCATATTTTTGTTATCTTAACTGTAAAAGGTTTATCAAGAAAACAAGAAAGAAAGAAGATTGAAGCAGCAGCAGCCAGGAACAGCCATGACCTCCGGGGGGGGCCAGCAGTGGCACCTGTCAGTTCCCCCAACCCACTGCTGGACCACGCGCTGGCCTGGGGGTGTGGGGGGAGCCCCCTCGAGGATGTAAACATGGGTGGGAGACAGCACAATCCCACCAGGACCTGAACCGGCATCACAGTGAGGCTGGCTGTGGGCAGGTGGGCCGAGGATCCCTGGGGTGGTGGGTAAGCTGGCCCCTGGGAGCCTGAGGCCCAAGCCTGCTTGGAGTGTGGGAGCTATTGCTGGTGAACTCAAATACCCGGTAACTTCTGGGTGTCCCCTCCAGAAAGGTGCCACCAGGGTCCTGGGATCCGAGGCTTGTCTTAGCACCTTGAGCCCAGGGCAAAGATGCTGCATGGTCCCCTAACCAAGGGGTGAGGGGGCTCAGCTGGTGAAGGGGAGTCAGGAGGGAGTTGGCCTGCAGCCCCTCCTGTGGGCGGGGGTGGTGGTGGAGGTGGGGTGGGGACAGGGGCATGGGAGCAAGGCAGATCCTTCCCCTCTGTCACACAAGGGGACACCACTGAGGGGTGCACCAGACTTGCTTGGGAGGGGCTTCCCTGGTGGCGCAGTGGTTGGGAGTCCGCCTGCCGATGCGGGGGGCGCGGGTTCGTGCCCCTGTCCGGGAGGATCCCGTGTGCCGCGGAGTGGCTAGGCCCGTGAGCCGTGGCCACTGGGCCTGCGCGTCCGGGGCCTGTGCTCCGTGGCAGGAGAGGCCACGGCAGTGAGGGGCACGTGTACCGCAAAAACAAACAAACAAACAAAAAACTTGCTTGGGAAAGTAGAGGAGAGAAGACGGGGTCTTTCCATGCCTCCACAGCCTTGCCCATGCTGTTCTTCTCCTCTGAATGCCCTCCCCACCTACTGTCCCCACTTACTGTCCAGCAGGTCCTTGTCATTCTTCAAGACAGTACGCCATGGAGTCATCCCTAACTGGCAGAACGAGTGGTCCCTTCTGCGAGCTATTTACCATCAATCTTTCTGTACTGCCCCTGCCTGTTTCTGGGTCTGACCCCCACCTCAACTGGGGACTCCCCAAGAGCAGGCGTGTCGCAGCCCTGGATGCCCAGTGTCTGACCCGGGGCCGCAGCAGGCCTGCGCGTCTGCTGAATGAACGAGGGGATGGTGGCCAGGTGAGCGAGCGCTATAGGCTCTAGGGGAGGCTAAGACCCTGGCCTGACCTCAAGTGACTGACCAGCAGCCCAGGCCTTGGCCTGGAGGGCTTCTGGCCCCATCCTCACCCCTGCTGTGCCCCTATCTCTAAGGGGTGGGGGACTTCCCCAGGGATATCCATGACTCCTCCAAAGCCCACCCCTGACCAGCCAGGCACTGCTGGTGTGGGAAGGTCTGGAGGGCAGCATGCATCGCAGCCACCAGGCCCCAGGGGCGGGGAGAGGACCAGGGACACGTGGTCAGAGGCTGTCATACATGTGCAGCGTCTTCTCCAGCTGCTGGCCTACCCGCTGGTAGAAGAGGATCTGCTGGCGCAGGTAGTTCTGCATCATGTGCTTGAAGTCGAGCTCGCGGCGCTGGTGGAAGTGGTTCATCTCAGCCTGCAGGGCGAAGCCCACCACGCGGCAGCGCCTGCGAATGCCATCTGCCTCGTCCTGTGCCATGCGGCCCTCGTCACTCATGCGCTGGCTCTCCTTCACCTTGGCGAAGGCACCTGGCACGGGCAGAGCAGAGGACAAGGACAAGTTAGGGCTCCGGGCTCCCCAGTTCGCTCCCTAACCCCACGGTGAGACCCGGGTCCAGGCAGACAATACCCTCATCGGCTGAACTCAGGCCTCGCTCTTGGACTCCACGGAGTCCAGACCCATGGTCCAGCCGCCTGGGTGTCTCCACCAGGATGTCCACCAAACCCTCACCTTCAGCACATCCTAAACCAGATGCACCATCTTCCCTCCAAACCTGTGGCGACGCCAGCAGCCCACACCTGCCCTGCCCTGCCAGCTGATTGATTTCTAGGACCAGGCCATCCCCACCCACCACAGGCCTCGTCACCCCTCACGCTGGCTCCCCAGTCACCTCCAACATCACCTCCTCCAGGAAGCCTTCCCTGCAGCCCCAGTACATCAGGTGCCTCCCAGTGCTCTCGGGTGCCCTGGGCTTCCCTCTGCTACAGCTCTTACCACCCTGTGGTTTCTCTGACCGCTTCCTTCTGGGCTGTGAGCTCAATGTCTCTAGCATCCAGAACAAAGCCTAGCCCACAGCCGATCCTGGTATGTGTCTGCTAAGCTGATTCAACCTCACTGGACTGCTACCATAGGCCCCTCATGGGCCTCCCCACCTCAGTCTCAGCCTCTGAGAGGTTCTCCATACCCACAGCTCCAAGCCTCCCCTGGCTTCCTTCTGCCTGCAGAGCTAGGTCCCCCATTCTCCTGGCCTGTGAGGCCCTCTGGGAGTTGACCCCTGCGCCCGTTCCACGCTGACCCCACGTTCATCAAATTCAGCTTTCTTTCCTACCTTCCTATCTCTGCCCCCTGGATCCCTACGCATAATGCAAGGCTCTGACGGGGTGCCGCTTCTACACGGAGCATCCCCCAGGCAGACCGCCTCCCTATCTCAGCTCACCAGGGCTCTCCCCACCCCCATCACCCAGTCGATTCTAAAACAGAGCCTCAAAAGCCACCTGGAGTTTTCCTTTGTGTGTGTCTCCCCACATATAGGCCCTGCTCCCTCCTCACCCCAGCCCCCAGGGGACTAGAGGAAGCCATTATAATAACCAGGTGGCAGATGGGGGGGGTCAGGGGATGAACCTGGGGAAGGGACCCAATTTGGAAGAATGGGAATGAATCAACAAGCACTTGGTGAAAGAATGTCAGCTCTGAATTAACAGCACTTGACTGATTCCATGCTGAAGCCGGCGGGGGCAGTTGCTGAGGCGGTGAGGCAGTCTCCCTGCGCCTGGCAGGTACTCCTCGCAGGGCTGTAGGGAATCCACTGTGTGAAGAAGATTAAGGAGGTGGGAGGGGTTGGCACGGAGGACAGTACACTCCCCGAGCGCTTCAAAAGCATCCACTGCACACAAGTAACACGCTCGTTTTTCATGTTTCCCACCTCTCCCTTAAGGAGGTCTCTCGTGGACCTTTGAAACGTATTCCTTTTACTCCAAGCTGTTCAAATGCATCCAGGATGCATTTACGGAGCGTCTACCACAGGCTGGAAATAACTCTGAATGCCTTTAGAAGGAGCAGCACCTATATTAGATGGCAAGTGTGTGGCTAACTGGCAAAGAGGGGCATTTCGGGTGGACAGACTCAAATTTGGAGCGTTTCCAGGGCTGCTCACACAGCACCTAAAAGAACTCTGCAGTCCCCAGCTCCAGCCCACTCAGTCCTTTTGCCACCTTCTTTGAACCACTTCTCGCCTCCTGTTCCATACCGACTGCCCAGGTCTGGGCAGCAGGAGAGGGATCACCCCAAGGCCCAAGAGGAGGACCCCTTGAGAGGCTTCGGAGCTGGAGTGGCCCTAGAGACTAGCTGTCCAACACCCACATCCACCCCTCACTCTCCACCCCCACACTGTGCAGAGGAAGCTCAGGACCCGGCAGGAGGGCACTTGCCGAGGGGCTCGCAGCCTCTTTCCTGCTCCAAAAGTGGGGGATGCCTGGCCCAGAGGCATCCCTGCACAGCTGGGGGTAGACACCACTTCTACTGCAAGGAGCCTAGGCCAGGTCCCCCAGGCATACGTGTGGGGCATCCAGACAATGGACTTAGGAATTTGAGAAGGTCCCAAGGGGTAAAAAGAACCATAAGAAGCAAAGTAGGAAAGAGCAGGACAAAGAAACTAGAGTCAGGCTTCAGCAAAGGGCACCTACTAGCCTGGATTCCACCTTCCTGAGAAAGTCTGGGTGTGTTGGGGGTGGACTTGCATTTAAGAAAGCTTTTCTTGCCCATGGGCTTAGAGGAAGGAAACTGAGGCCCAGATAATAGGAATGAATCTATTGCAATTGCTAGGTATCCGCAGACAGGCAGGGAGCCAGAGATGGGGGGCAAAGGCTGTGGGGGAAGGGGGAGGCCCCACCCTGCTCCCTGTCACCCCTCCACCCTGTGACTCCGATGTGGGACTGGGACCAGCTAACACTAATGCACCCCAGAGACAGACTGGGACTCAGGACTCAGGCCTGTCTCCCGTCACCTGACACATTCCACCTAGGACTCAACCTGAGAACTGAGGGCCCAGGGGCACCTCCTAACCTGGCAGTTGTCCTGTAGGCTGGGTCCCAGGAACAGGGAAAGGAGGGTTGGAGCTTCAGAGCCCCAGGGTCCCAGGCATATCCCCTAAACTGCCACCTTAATCTATCTTGTCCCTACCTCTTGGAGGTAGTTACCACCCACCCTAGGTTGAGGGCAGGAGGTCTGAGTCCTAGTCCCACTGTGTCACCTCCAACAAGGGCTGCAGGCCTCCCCACTGTCAAATGGGACACACGTTGGACTAGATGTGATGCTGCTGACAATTGCTCACAGCGGAACAGCGCTTTAGAGTTTCCACATCAGTAAAATGGGATGATAATAGTACCCACCCTATAGGTATACCTGAGTTTAACTGAACTAATATGTTTAAAGTACTTAGGATGGCACCTGACAGAGTAAGAGCTCCCCTCGCAACTATGTGCGAACTGCTTTTCAGTCCCAGCCAAGACCCAGCTGGTGGTGGCTCCTGGTGATACAATTCTTTGTTCATCAGCGCCTAGGAGGGGAGGTAGAGGGAGAGCTAGATGATGGCCCACAGCATAGAGGCTGGACCCACCTATTCCCCCAGGCAAGAACTTGGTCCTGCAAAAGGGCCACTTTGCCTTGGCCAACCTGAGAGCTCCATGGCCCCTCCAGCATGCTCTGTGGTCCAGGGCCTGCCTCCAGCCTGCAGAGGATGCCAGCTCAGTTGGTGCTAGAACACCCAACCCCCTCCCTGCTCCCTCCCCTTCTGGCTTGTCTACCCCAGGCACCCATCCCTTAGGGAGTTCCCTCCGCTATCTGTCTGGCACAGTAGAAACAGCCTGGCTGTGGAGTCAGAGACACCTGGGCTCCAGCTCCTGCTCTGATTATCATTCCTCCTCACCGCCCCTCACCTGAAAACGGAGGGAAGCACACCAGTCTCCGCAGCTTGTGATGAGTCTTAGGACCGAGCCCTGCCCTGGCTGGCTCTCAGGCAGGGGCCCTGGACAGTCACTGTTGCCCCTTGGCGTCCCAGGGTAACTATTACTAAGGCTCTCTTTCACCCCCAAGATTGCCCTGGTTTGGATGGTAAATTACATGGTTGCCCTTCTCTTAGGAGACCCCTAAAGTGAGCTCCAGGGGCTGGGCCAGTGGGCAGACAGGCTGGCACCTCAGTGCCAACCAGGTTCCACGGCCCATTTTTCTAAGTTTTCTGAGGCGAGGAAACTCTTTCAGGGTCACCTCAGAGGCAACATTTGTCCAAATCCTGGTCTCCTGACCTCTCCTAGGCCTCCCATCTCCTTCCTTCCAAGGCCGGTCCCACATGCTTGCCATCTTTCAGATGTATGAACAGGCTGGACAGAATCCTGGGGACCCAGGGCCCAATTTTCTTTCTCCTTCCTCTGTGAAAGGGCTCCATCCACAGGGCCAACACGGGATCCCCCCTCCCCCCATCAGGCTGTGGTTCCCCCAATTCTGTCTCAGCCAGATTCCAAGCCCCCCTCCCTAACTTGCCCCACCACGGGCCTAGGAGTGGCAGTGCAGAGCCCAGAAGGGGGAAGAGTAAGCCCAAAAGAACCTGGCTTATTGGGGAGGGGTCCTCCAGGTCTGGGAAGGTGGGGCAGCCTCTGCCTGAGGTTGAACACATCACCCCAGGCCCCTCACCTTAGAAACACCTCCAGTGGAAACTCAGAAGTGGCCTCTCTCAGCTCTGTCTCCCTGCCCCAGGGTCAGAAAGGCCAGTCTGGCTTTACTCCCTCCTGCTTCAGTGGGAGCCTGGGAGTATGAGTATGGGGTTGCCTTCCTGCCCCCTGCTCTGCCCTGGGTGAGGGTCCCCAGACACTGCATGGGGGCAGCTGTTTAATCACTATGTCCCTGCTTCCCCCCATCCTGCTGCCCACACAGGAACATGCCATCCAAGGAGCTGGTTGAACCAGCTTTCCCAGGCCGTAGCACAGCAGTGAGCGTGGCTCCACTTCCGCACAGGGTGACGCCTGCCCCAGTGGGCCCCAGCCACCAGCCCTGCCCAATCCCTGCCCAGAGCTCAGAGCCAGATCTAAGGCATCACTCTGTCCTCGACCAGACCCTCCCCAGGAGTCTCTCCCCTACCCACCCCTTTGAAGGCCTAAGAGCTCACTGTGTCCGCCCTCCCTTGTCTTACAGATCGGGAAACTAACTCCCAGAGAGGGGAAAGCACTTCCCAGGGACACACAGCAAACTGGGGGCAGAGCCAAGACCAGAACTCAGGCCTCATGTCTCCTGAAGCTGAAAGAAGGGAAGGAGGAAGAGAGGAATGTGGAGAAGAGAAAAAAACGGCAGAGGAGAAGGAGGAAGAGAAAGTGAGGGAAGAAAGGAGGCTGGGAGCTGGAGAAGTTCTAGAAGTTAACCTCCTGGTAAAGGAGAACAAGGCGGGTTTACTCCAGACTCTCCTGGGGACCAGGTAGTGTGGTGGTGTTTGCTGTCCCCCAGGCAGTCCAGAGGCCTGCCTCCTGGCCTCACCCAGAGGAAAACTCCCCACCAAGCCAGGCCTGACCTCAGGGCCTAGGGGCCTGGGAGCCAGCCCCACGCCCTGCAGACGTTCTTCCTTAGTTACCAAGCAGCCCTGGGGAGGACCACACCTCTCTCCTGCCCTGCCTGTAGTCCCCAAGACTCAGCCACCTGCCGGGTCAGCTCCTGACTCACTGCTCAGGCAAGAAGAGAAGCCAGGCTGGGGAAGGGGGAATTGGATGGACCATGGGGGTAGTGCCCTGGACCCCCGCTTCCTCCCCCAACCCAGCCCGGCTGCCCCTAGGTGACCCGGCTATGAGTCACTTCCCTGGAAGTTCCTTGACAGCCCCACAGTAACAAGGACCCATCCTGTCCCTCCCGTAGGGAGGGGGCCGTGAGAACTGAACACATGGCTGGGCTTGGGAGGTGGCCGAGATGGATGTGTCCTTGGGGAGGTGCAGGAGGAAGGGGCAGCCCCAGCTGGGCCATGGACTCCTTGTGCAAGCACCATTCTGTGGACGCAGCTTCTTCATCTGCAAAATAGGGGCAGCCACCCTCCAGAACACAGATAGGGAGGGAGCTCACAGATAGGATATGCAGCGGTGAAAACAGCCTCTGCAGCTGCAAAGGCAGGGAGGCAAGCTTGTGACAAGTGGGAAGACAGGCTACACTCTGTGCTCCTGTTATCTGGGTCTGTGTCCATGACCCCTTGCGGGCTCCTCAAGGGCAAGTCCTGGGCCCCAGTCAGCTCCGTGTTCCCAGACCCCAGCCTGATATCTTGAAGGGCTCAAAGCATGATGGGTAAATGAGTAAATGAGACAGAAACAGAGAAAACGAATGAATGAATGAACGAACGAACAGACAACAAGAAGGTAAGCAGTGAACTCCATGAGGACAGGGATCAGACCTGCCCATAATAATATCCCTGCACCTAGAATAGCACCTGCCACCTGGTAGGTGCTCGACACACTTGTTGAACGTATGAATGAGACACAGACAGAAATTCTAGCTGCACCGTTCTGCTCGGTCTAGGCCATCTTCATACCCCCAGTGCCCAGCAGAGTGCAGATGCTGTAAGGATCTCCAGTCCACACTGGCTCTTACCTTTCTGCAGGTGGATGATGTCGGGGAAGTTGGAGAGCAGGCCCTGGTAGAGAGACAGCGTGTCGAGCATCTGGAAGAGGTCGTTCTTGGGCTGCTCGGCAAACATCTCACCCACGGCTTCATAGGTACGGCCCGTGTGAGAAATGGCGCTGTTGAGGGCTTCGGAGCTGAAGGGGGGGTCCATCTGGAAGGCATGACTGATGGCCTGGAAGGCATTGCCCAGCTTCTGGAATTCCTTGCGGAAGCCCCCCACATGCTTGCGCACCAGCTCCGATGCTACGGTGCTGAGCTGCAGGACGCTGTCGTCCATCTTCTTGCTGAAGGCTTTGAAGGTGTCCACACGGTCCTCCACATCCTGCAGGTCCTGGTGCTCCGTGGGGATCTGGAAGGTGAGCAGGAAGCTGGCGCCCACCATCTCGTCCTTCTCGGCCCGGCGTTTGCCCATCTTCCACTGCTTGGCATCCAGGCAGCTAAGGAAATGTTGGAAGCCCTCATACTGGGACAGCACGGGGTGGCTAGTCATGTGGTCCATCCAGAGGATGAGCCGCCGCTTCCGCTTCTCAATGAAGTCCTCCTCGAAGCGGCCTGTGGCCTGCTTCTCTGGCAGGTGGGGCACCGAGATGACAGTGAACTTGTGCAGCAGGCGGTTGTAGAGCCAGTCGAAGTGTTTGTAGCGCCTGTAGACAGGGGAGCCAGCGTGTGTGGGTGTGAGCTTGTAGGAGATGTAGCTTTTGATGCCCTTGAATTTGGTCTGTTTGGTGGGGTCCTCCACGGAGCAGGCAAATGGGTGGGGGTTGGCCTTCCACTGGGGGCCGCGAGGGCCCATTTCAATGGAGTATGTCTCAGCGATCTTGGCCATCATGGGCACGTCACCCAGGATGAAGGCCTCCACGCCAGAGCGCACAAAGCACGAGAAGCGGTTGAGGTTGCGTCCCACCACGCTGCCTCGCTTGGCAGATGCCAGGCTGTCCTGCCGCTCCAGGGGTGGCTTGGGCCGGAAGGCCGTGTGTTGGCTGGGGTAGGCACCAGGGTAGGAGAGGTTGAGTGGGGGGTGCCCGTTGGTGCCCAGCCCACCAGCCCGTGGCTCCTCCACCACTGTGCATCCATCATCCCAGTCATCCCAGTCATCATCATCGTCCTCCTCGAAACTACCCTGGTTTGAGAGGAAGCCACTGCCCCCCCCACTCCAGGAAGGGTCTGCCACGCTGGAGCCGTCGTATAAGCTCACCTGAGTGCCCAGAGAGCCTGCAGGACTGCTGGAGTAGTTGGCATGGTTGGAGCTGGTGCCAGAACGGATGATCTCCACGTAAGAGGCAGGGAAGAGCCCTGTCTCACCGCGGCTGTTCTGGCCCTGCAGCCATCCATCCAGCGAGGTCTCGCTGAAAACAACCAGGTCCTCATCCTGCTGGATGCTGATTTCCTCCTTGTTCTCGCTGCGGAAGTCATAGAGGGCTCGGCCTTTTAGTGCCATGTCTGGGCCAGTGGTAGAGAAAGATGAGGACAGAGTCCTGCCCAGAACTGGGGACACTTGCTAGGGTGTCCAAGAATGCACTAGCAACTCAAGGTCCGCCACAGCCCTCAGTCTCTCAGCCCCTACGGTGGGGTCTCAGCACCCACAGATGGTGTCCAGCCTCCCTCTCTTCAAAGCAATGTCCACGGCCCAGAAACAGGTCTCCCTGCACATGCCTGTGAGCAGGGAGAGCTCATGTCCATGGTCTTCCTCCCTTCCTTCCTCAGTCCCTAAAAGGGAGAGTCTCTCTTCCTCCCACTCCCAGAAGAAAAGACAAGTGACTCGGAGAAGTCAGCTCTGAGAGGGCAAGAATTTGACACTCTCCACTGGAACAATGTTCTAAAATAGAAGAGAATCACTCAGAAACCACCGTCCCAGAAACCCCAGCAGCTCTGGCTCCCAGCTCCTTCTGGCTCCACAGGCCTTGGGAGGCTCTCACATTCCTCTGTAGATCTGCTCCTTCCTCCTTCCTCCTCCTCTTCCTGGGCCACTGGGTTTTCAAAAATCCAGAAAATCCAAGAGGGGCAAGGAGAAAAGCAGCAGCCTCCTGAATCGAATCCAAGGGTGGATGTGTCCGGCTTCACAACGAGCCAGGCCGGGAAAACAAGGACTGAGGCTTACACAACAGGCCGCCAACGCTTCGACCCCGGCGGCCCGGCCCGGCCCGGCCCCCAGCCCGCAGCCGGCTGGGGCGCCCTCTCCCCGCCCCCAAGTGACCGGCCCCCGCCCCGGGGAAAGGAGGGGACGCGACGAGGCGCTCGGGCGACTTCTGGCCACTAGCTGAGTGGCCTCTTTTGTTTGCCTAATTTCTCAGCAGTTTCTGAGCCTGAAGCTGACCCAGATCTGAGTCCAAGGACCTCCGGCCAAAGGTAACCCCGCGGTAACCGGTCCCCGCACGCGGGACGTGGACCCCCACCCTTCGCGTGCACGCACACACTCAACAGGAGTTTGAAGAGTGAGCTCTGGAGAGCAGATGGCCCGGCCGACTGTCCGTCCTCCGCTCTGCCCCGCGGGGTCCCGCCGGTGGGCGGCGGGCTGCGCCCCCAGCCCGCCTTCCTCTCCAGCGTTCGCAGCCCCTCTGCGCCGCCAGTGAGAAGCCAGCTCCAAAACAACAACAAAAAAGGCGATTCCGGGAGGTGGCGTCCCGAGGAAAGAAGGAATAGCCGACGGGGGGGAGGTGAGGCGGGGGGGAGGTGAGGGGTGGGGAGAGGGAGGGAGAAGGACAAGCAGGCTGGGGAATTGGGCGAACTCCACAGCACTTCCGTGCGTCCTGGCTGGCCGCGGACTGCCCGGCTCCGCCCTCCCACTGGCCTGGGGCGCAGGAGCCGGGGCTCCCGCCTACTCCTCGCTTTTCCTTCTGGCAGTCACCCTCACTCACTTGCGCTGAGATCTGGATGCGAGAGAGAAAGGAGACGGTCGGGGAATAGGGCCAGCCCGTCCGCCCTGGCTGGGAGACACCTCTCACCCCGAGGGGCTTAAGCGCCGAGGGACGGAGCTCTGCGGCCGCCGCCTCGCCTCCTCGCCTCCTCGCCTCCTGGGCTCCGTCACCCTCCTGCCTTTTCCGCGACGCAAGTGAGGCAAACTCCTAAAGTTTGTGAAGTGCGGTGCTTACAAGGAGGGCGCCGGAGCCGGGACCCCGGAGAGAGGGTGGAGGAAGTGCGTGGAGACCCGCAGACGCCCCCCTCTCGTTCTCCTGCCCCCCATCCCAGCTCCTGGGAGGGGAACGGGGCCGTGGCGCCGCCCGGGGATTGCTCTCTGGAGGGGGCCCCAGAGCCAGCGGCGCCTCCTGGAAGAAGCCTGAGAAGGTTTGGATAGTTTAGATACGGGCTGCTGCGGGTCCTAGTACCCTAGCCAGACAAGGCCAGGAGCACCCCTGTCTTGGGCGACTTCCTTCGGGGCGGGGGAAGACAAGACTCTACATCTGTAACGACGGTAACAAGACCCGGCAGGATCGGGTTCCGTTTCGCTTCGTGCGGCGGCCGGCGGAGACTGGATGTCCTGTCTTTGCCGGCAGCACCCAGGAGAGAGGAGTGGTCGGGGTAGGGTTCCGGGAAGAGGTAAAGGGGACTTGACCCTGGGCATTGATTCTGCCAGGCACTGTGCTGGGCACTGGAGATTACAGTACAACAAGGCAGTCGGAGAGTTTGACACCCTCTTGTCAAATGACAAGTCCACCCTCTTGTTCTTCATTCATTCATTCTGTCTCTCATTCATTCAACCTTCCACTCAAGGAAACATTAACTGAGTATTCTGTACCAGCCCCCTTGGTTTACAAAGACGAATAAGGCATTGTCCTTACCTACCAGAAGCTCAGATGTGTCAGGACAAGTAAAGAGATGTTCCCTGCCCGGTGAGACCAGTGCCATGAAATGTGAATGGGAGGGCACCTATTCCAGCCTGGGTTGAGCAAGGATCAAGGAAGGCTTTCTGGAGGAGGAGGTACCTAAGGTGAAGCAAAGGCTTTGGGCCTTACTCCCCTTCCTGGCTAAGCCCTGGAGCCTTGTCTACCGCTCTAACTAGAACTTCCTTCCCCCTCATTCTCATTCCTCCCACTTGTTGCAGATGAACTGGCACAAGGTAGCACTATAAAGGTGGGCACCTTAGGCTGTTTTGAGGGGTGTAATTTGCATGCCTCTGGCTCCAAAAACCAATTTCACTGATGCAGTAAGTAGATCCAATTCCCTAGGCAGAGCTGGCATTTGGCCAGGATACAGGCTTACGTCCAAACCCCAGAAGCCCAGGTATTAACTTACACAGAGAAATTCAACTGTCAGACCCAAATATTTGTATCAATAGATCAAGGCAGTTTGGGCTGCTTCTTAGGAAGCCCAGTTACCAGAAGTTTAGCGCAGGGAACCTGGAAACCCCAGGAGGGAAAGAAAGGATGGTATAAGTCTCTCAGCCAAGAAGCCTTGAGATCTTGTCTCCCGCCATAGGGGCAGTCTTGATTCTAAGGACTCAGTTCAGCCTAGTATCTTCAGGACCAGAGCCTGAATATGTTTCCCCAGCTGCTTTGGGGCACCCCTTTTCTTTGATCTTCTGTTCGCAGAGCCTCTCTCCAAGCTGGATTTAAGAGTAGCAGCTACTTCCTTAGTGCTTGCTGAGTGCTAGACTCCTGTAAACATTTTACCTTTATTAGCTCACTTAATACAATTGATGGGATCTCTGCTCACCCAGCTAGGGGCCTAGTGTAGCCCCACCCCACTGAGGGGCCCACAGCCACCACCCTGGTGGTCTTTAGTTGGTTCCCAAATACTTCAGTCACATATTTATGCATATTTACACCTTGGATTTACTCTCATATCTGTTCAGGGGCGGAGGGAGGGTGGTTTCTATCTCACAGTGGCCACCTTATTTCCAGGTTCTTGGGGGAAACTCATTCTGCAGCTTCACAGAGATTTCCAGAACCTATATCTTCTATTTCCAACCCTCTTCAAATCTCTGGGTAACAGGGCCCGCAGTTACTTATCTCAGGCAACTGCACTAACTTTTGTGGTTCCCTACACCCTGCCCATGCCTTTGGAAAAAGTCCCTTTATTAAATTCTCCTCACATTACTCTAATTGGAGTGTGTTCTCTCTTTCCTGATGGGACCCTGATTTGGACACAGGAAACAGCATCCATCCCCCATCCAGATAGCTAACTTTCCTCCTTTAGGAAAGGAATCAGCAAGGGAGAACTGTGGCCAGTGGTTTCCAGGCTGACTCCACTGGTGGCAGCGTGGTGGACACACTGGACTATTACTATAGTGATGCAGACAAGAGATGATGAGGGCCTGACGTAGGGCAGGGGTAATGGGCTGGGGAGAAGTAAATTTGAGATTCTATGGGGGTAGAACAGACTGGAATGACAACCAACAAGATGTAGGTATTGAGGGAAAAGTCAACCCACATCTTTAGAACATAGATTCTCAACTCCACTTTCCCACCAGCTATTTCCCCATTTATGTGCTCACCTTTGCAGCAAATTCCTCAAAATAGCCATCTCTACTAGTTGCCTGCAACATCTTACCTCCCTTTCTCTTCTTAAACCCCTCTAGCTATTCTTTCACCCTCACACTCCACTGAAACTATGCTTATCAAAGTCATCTGTGACCTAATGGCTATTCTCAGCCCTCCTCTTAGCCTCTCAGTAGCATTTGACCAGGTTGATCACTGCTTCCCCCTGGATACACTGTCTTCACTTGCACTGGGGAGACCATACTCTCCCGGTTTCCCTTCTACTACACTGGTTCATCCGCTTCTCTCCAATAATTCTTTTCTTTTTTTAAGATTTATTTATTGGATGCTTTTGGGGTCTTCGCAGACCAGGGCTTGAACCCCTGTCCCCTGCATTGGCAGGAGGATGCTTAACCACTGCGCCACCAGGGCAGCCCCTCTCCAATAATTCTTAACACTAGAGTGACTATTAGTTAAGTGGTTCTCTTGTCTTTTTATCTCTATATTCACTTCTTTGACGATCTCACCCAGGCTCATGGCATCCAACACCATCTTTCTACCAATAATACTCCAAATTTTAAATCACCAGCCCAGGCCTTTCTCTAAAATACCAGACTCAGGGAATTCCCTGGTGGTCCAGTGGTTAGGACTCCGCACTTCCATTGCAGGGGGCACGGGTTCAGTCGGGGAACTCAGATCCTGCATGCCGCAAGGTTTGGCCAAAAATAACAAAGTAAAAATAAAAAATAAAATACCAGACTCACATATCTTTCTCCTTGACATCTCCCTTTGAATGTCTAATAGACACCTCCAACCGAACATGTCCAAAATTGAATTTCTAATCTTGCCCCCCAAATCTGACCTATTTGGCAGCCTTCCCCATCTCAGGTGATGAGTACTTTCTTCCACTTGCTTAGGTCCCAAACTGGAGCCATCCTTTGACCCTCTCCTTATTCTGGGACTCCTCTCTCATTGGCATCTCACAGCTGCTTTCCTGGTCCCAGCTACCACCTTTCTTGCGTGCACCACCACAACAGCTTCCTAATGGCCTCTATGTTTCCAGCCCTGCCTCCTGAGAATATGTCTATTCTCAACACAGCAGTCAGAGCGATCCTTTTAAAACATGTTAGATGTCAATTCTCGGCTCAAGACCCTTCAGTGTCCTCATCTCACTTAACCTAAAAACCAAAGTCCTTAAAAGAGCCTATGGGGCCTCTGTTATCTGAGCCCCCTTTCCTCACCCCCTAGAGCACTCTGCTCCAACCAAGATGGCTTCGTTATTCTTCTTCTGATATGCCAGGCACATTCCTGTCTTAAGGCATTTGCACTCACTGTTTCCTCTTCCTGAAATGTTCTTCCCCTACATATCCACATGGCTAACCCCCTATGAAATATCACCTTCTCAGTAAGACCTACCCTGACATGCCCTGCTTAAAATTACAGCCCATCCTCATCCCAAGCTCTCCTATATCCTGCTCAGTTTTGTTTCATGACACTTATCACCTGCTAACATATATAGTTTACTTATTATGTTTATTGTCTGGGGAGAAGGAAGTTAACCAAGAGTCCTCCTGCAGACACATTGAGCAAGAGCTGAAGATAGAAGGGAGTGAGGCTGGGGGAGTATGAAGGGTGGGGATAAAGTGCAAACTGGGAAAAGGTATTTGCACCATAGATAACTGATTAAGGATTAATATCCAGAACATACAAAGTACACCTTCAAATCAATTAGAAAAAAGCAAACAGTCTGTATTAGTTTCCTATTGCAGCTGTAACAAATTACCACAAACTTAGTGGCTTAAAACAACACAAATTTATTATCTTACAGTATTGGAGACCAGAAATCCAAACTGGATCTCACTCGGCTCAAATCAAGGTGTCAGCAAGGGCTGTGTTCCTTCTGGAGGCTCTAAGTAAAATTCCATTTCCTTGCCTTTTCCAGCTTCTAGAGGTTGCCCACAATCCTTTGCTCATGGCCCCCATTCATCTTCAAAGCAAGCAATCACACCTCAGACTTCTGTATGTATCACCACATCTCCCTGACTCTTCTGCCTCCCTTTTTCACTTATAAGGACACTTGTGATTACATGAGACTCACCCAGTTAATCCAGGACAATGTCATGGTCTCAAGATCCTTAATTTAATCACATCTGCAAAATCCCTTTTTTCACGTAAGGTAACATTCACAGGTTCTGGGTGAACATCTTTGGGGGGCCATTATTCTACTTACCCCATAATCCAATAGAAAAATACACAAAAGACACAAAGAGGCATTCTATAGAGGAGGAAACACATATGAAACCTTTATTCATCAGGAAATGCAAATTAAAATCACAGTTAAATACCATCACACACTCATCAGATTGGCAAATATTTTAAAAATCTAACAACCAAGTGTTGTCAAGAATGAGGGGCAAAGGGAACTCCCATGCACTGTCAAAGGAATATAAACTGGTACAGCCCCTTTGGAAAACAATTTGGCA
The DNA here is from genome assembly GCF_964374135.1 of Grampus griseus. Classification (NCBI taxonomy): domain Eukaryota; kingdom Metazoa; phylum Chordata; class Mammalia; order Artiodactyla; family Delphinidae; genus Grampus; species Grampus griseus. The sequence continues at coordinate 117,481,026 of NC_139018.1, read as the reverse complement.
ATATCTAGTAAAGCTCAACATGCACTTTACATGTTCATGCATACTTTACATGCATACTTTACAACTGAGCAATTCAACTTCAAGATGTATACTATTCAACAGAAGCTACTACATATGTGCAACAGGAAACCTACAAGAATTTTAATAGTAGCACTGCTAAAAATATTCCCTCCAAAAAAATCCAACAGGAGATGGATTAATAAATTAGATAGAACCAAACAATGGAATATAATGCAACAGTTAAAAAAAAAACTGCAGCTACAGATAAAAAACTCCACACGATGTGATGTCTTCTAAGCAACACTTCTCAAATGTCAGTGTGCATGCAGATTACCTGGGGGTCTGGTTAAATGCAGATTCTGATTCTGTAGGTCAGAAATGGGGCCTGAAATTCTGCATTTCCAACAGCTCTCTGCTGATCCATGGACTACTTTGAGTAAGAAGGTTCTCAGTATTTAGGGATGCATTTACAATGATAAAACTATTTTCCTTTTTAAATTTTTTTAAATTAAAAAATTTTTTCTGTTTAAACAAAAGGTAAAAATAAACACTAAATTCAGGAGAGTAGATACCTTTACCTCTCACTGGGGGCGTGGCTGGAATATGTAGATGAAGTGGTCCTGGTGATGCTTTTCTTAAACTGGCTCTTGGGTCCACAAGTATTCATTATACTTTGTATCTTACATATAGTATATTCCATATATCAAATATTATATTTTAAAAAAACAATGAGAAGTGTACAAAAATAAAACAAAATGATAGGCGAAGAAGCTAGGTGGCGTCAAAGTCTTGGGCAAATAAAGAAGTTAGTCCTGTAGCGCTACACTAAGCTAAAACAGATATAACTAGCAGAAAAAGTGTTAACTAAATACTCGGCACCAGAAATGCACCCTGTCAAGCTAATTCGTTTGAGCCCGGATTAAAGGGTCAGCACTTGTACTATCCAAGCTTTTCAAACTTACTGGGTTTTATGAATCACCTGGCATTCTTGTTAACAATACAGATTTCCAGGTGACTCCGGTGTATATCCCGATTCTGTGGGTGTAGGAAGCAGCCTGGGAATCGGTATTTCATAGGTTCGGTGGCGCCTAGCCCCACTTGGCAGGGAGAAACCGTTCCGCCCGCCTGCTAATGGACCTGGCGCTAGTGGGCGGTGGGCATACCCGATCAGCCCCGGCCGGCTCAGGAAAGCCCGCCACGAGGTGGGAGGACCCCCCCACCCCGCCACGGTCAGCACAGTAAATTCAACCAAACTAGCGCGACAGTCACCCCCCTTTCCAGGAACTGGCCTTTTAAGCCAGTTTCAGAGAGGCACTGAATGGCAGAAATCTAAATGAGAGGAAATAATTACGGCACTAGGTGATTAATTCTAGGCGACTTAAAACCGCGCAGACTCGTCTTTGGGGCCTCCCCTCTCGTCCCAGGTGTCCACCAGCGCTCTTTCCCCGCCTCCCTCAGAGAACGCGAAGAAGAGAAGAATCGCGAGATACGGACGCGGGGCGTGGCCCCACCCTGACCAGTGGAAACAGAGGGCGTAGCACTGAGCCTTTCTTTTATTGGCCCAGGGTCCCCAGGCCCAGTCTAGCAGTGCTGAGGCGGAAGTCGCGCGGGCGCCGGAACGCGCGCTGAGCCACGGGTCCTGCAGCGTCCAAGCCGCCGTCATGGTGCGGAAGCTTAAGTTCCACGAGCAGAAGCTGCTGAAGCAGGTGGACTTCCTGAACTGGGAGGTCACCGATCACAACTTGCACGAGCTGCGCGTGTTGCGGCGTTATCGGCTGCAACGGCGCGAGGACTACACGCGCTACAACCAGCTGAGCCGTGCTGTGCGCGAGCTGGCGCGGCGCCTGCGGGACCTGCCGGAGCGCGACCCGTTTCGCGTGCGCTCCTCGGCCGCGCTGCTGGACAAACTGTATGCTCTCGGCCTAATCCCCACGCGCGGGTCTCTGGAGCTCTGCGATTTCGTCACAGCCTCGTCCTTCTGCCGCCGCCGCCTGCCCACCGTGCTCCTTAAGCTGCGCATGGCGCAGCACCTCCAGGCCGCCGTGGCATTCGTGGAGCAGGGTCACGTGCGCGTGGGCCCCGACGTGGTCACCGACCCCGCCTTCCTTGTCACGCGCAGCATGGAGGACTTCGTCACCTGGGTTGACTCGTCCAAGATCAAGCGGCACGTGCTGGAGTACAATGAGGAGCGTGATGACTTCGATCTGGAAGCCTAGCGGGTCTTCCCTCGCCAGGACTGCATTTTATTGATGAAGCTGAGACCTGATGCCTGAGATTCTGTGAAGGCGCCCTCCCCAAGAGTGTGTCAGCCAAGAACTTGGCTCCTCAGCTACAGGCCCTCACAGAGCCAAAGGGTACGCCCTTTTTCCACAAAATTTTCTTAGCCTTTGGACAATTGGTAATTAAATGACTGCCTTAAGAGACAATGGGAAGCGGTTTTGCGCTGCCCTAAGGAATTGTTACATTCTTGTACCTGAAACATTGTAGTGTGAAAGCAGTGATTTTTGGCGGGGGGGGGGGGGGGGGCTACCCCCGCCCCCAGCTTTCCTTTCATTTCTTTGTAGCAGGACAGTTTAGTTTAATTTGTATTTAACCCGAATTCTTGCGCTTGTTCGTGATTAAGCTGTGTACAGATGTTGGAGAGTTTGGTCTCAAGTTTTCATAAAGTGGATGAGATTTTAGTGTTCAGAGTCCTTTCTCTTGTTTAAAAGAATGCTCTCCTAATGCCAATAAATGGTCTAACTGCTGTTTAAGTGCAAATTTCTGTCTGGGTTTCTCACATAGGGTCACATCTATAAGTCTCCCTGGCACAGGAATCCAGAGAAGACTAGAGACAGCAGCGATCTGCCTGTGGGTGAAGCCTGCAGCAGAGCCTGCGTGTGGAAGTTGCAGAATGTTGTACAGGGCTGGGCAAATTTGTCAGTTTACCAATCCCTTCCTCGGAATGAGTGTTTTGGCAGAGCTCTTCCCCACAGGACTTCCTGTTGATATTCCAGCCCCAGGAAATACCATATTAGAGGGCTGAAGTGTTTGCTTGCCTAAGGAAATAATCACCCTGTAGCTTGGCCATCTAGCGGTTAGAAGTGGCCCAGGAGGTTCCTGGAAACTTCTTATGAATGGAGCCCTCAGGAGGCCCCAGGGCTGCCTTCCCGGAGCAGCACCTGCACAGCCTCTGCCCATCACAGCCCGCCATGGCTCCCTGCCAAGCCTTTAATTTAGACAGAGATTAATTCTAATTCCCCAATTGGAATGGGTTTTACTGAAAGAAGCAAAGGATGGGTTGGGAGTCAGGGAGCCTAGCCTGATGACAGTGGAGGAATGTGAAGCAAGAAGATCTGCTCTAAGCCACCCCCCTCACTGGAAGGGAGAGTAGGGAGACTACCTCATTTATCCAAGACTTCTACAAGGAGAATAATAGAATGCCAAGACCAATGGATTGCTTTTATGTGTGCCTTCTCCATTTCCCCAGGTGTAAGGCAGCATTTGGTGAAGAAACAAGGGAAGGTGACACTGGGGATGACAGTAATAGCAAATGCTTCTACTGTATGTCAGGCACTAAATGCATTACATATCTTAATCCGTTTAATCCAACAATCCAATGACGTGGGGAACCCAATTCTCTACTTTTCAGATGAGGGAACAGAGGCAGAGATGGGTCAAACTGCCCCAGACTGTATAGCCAAGAAGTGGTAGAGCTGGAATGCTCCTTTAAGAGTCGTGTGAACATTGGCACAGCCAGCCCAAGGGATACATCAGGATTTAGAGAGAGTCCCTGAATCAGTTTCTAAGCCAGCAGAGAAGCAGCAGCACTAGCCAACGTTGTTGGTCCCCAACAGGGTGCTGTGTAAAGGTTTGAACAAGGAGCAGGCACTGAGCTGCTAAGCCTTGGCTAACATTCATTGAGGCCCTGCTTGTGCTAGGCTGCCCATTTGCTTTTCCCAACAACCCTGACGGGTAGGTGGTGTTAGTCACACCTTTTCAGTTTGGCAAACAGATTTGGGACAAGAACTTGTCCAAGACTGTGGTTCAAGTCCAGGCTCATGCAACTCCAAAGGCCATGTTTTTTTTCAGTGCCATTCCTTTAGGAGAGGAAGGAGAGAGAATCCCATTCATCAGCTCTGGTGGCTAGGCATAATCTTTGCCCATTTGAGGAGGGCTCCCAGGATTAGGGATCTCATGGGGGAGAGTTTGGTGGCTCTAGAAAGCAGGAACCTCCTGCGGCCCTCCAGCTCTCACCAGGCCCCACAGGGCAAGACAGGTAAACGGGTCCCTTTGGTGTAGTTGAATCCTGCCCTTATCACCCAAGCAGATACAACTTCAAAGTTTGCTTGAAGGAAACTGGGTTTAAGAACTTAGGAGTAAAATTCAAGATTCTTCAGAAAAGCTATTCCTTTTCTCCTTTGGGGGAAAATGAGAAAGAAATGACTTACCAGAACGTGTAACCAGAAACTTTGGGCTTTAAAAAAAATAATAAAATTGGGGACATCCCTGACGATCCGGTGGTTAAGACTCTGTGCTTCCAATGCAGGGGCTGCGGGTTTGATCCCTGGTCAGGGAACTAAGATCCCACATGCCACGTGGCGTGGCCAAAAAATTTTTTTTTAATTAAAAAAAAAAAGGGGGGGACTTCCCTGGTGGTCCAATGGTTAAGACTCTATGCTACCAATGCAGGAGGCACAGGTTCAATCCCTGGTTGGGGAACTAAGATCCCGCATGCCGCACAGGGCAACCAAAAAGAATAAAAAATAAAACTGCAAGACAAGCGATTCAGAAGGAGGCTAAAGCCGGACTGCCAGGTCTGGATTGGGGCTTCTGTGCCTAACTTGCTGTGTAACATTGATTATTTTACTTAGCTTCTCTGTGCCTCCATTTTCCTTGTCACAGATATATGGTAATAGAGGGTGGGAGGAAAGAATGCAAAATTATTGTTTAATGGGTCCAGAGTTTCTATTTGGGGCAATGAAAAAAATTGGAAATAATGGTGGTGATTGTGCAACATTGTGAATATAATTAATACCACTGAATTGTACACTTAAAAATGGCTAAAATGACAAATTTTATGTTTTATATATATATATATATATATATATATATATACACCACAGTTTTTAAAAAGTGAAAAAAAGGGGGGTGGGTAATAATAGTACTGACATTAAAAATTATAGAGAGGGACTTCCCTGGTGGCACAGTGGTTAAAATCCGTTCAGTACCTGGTCCAGGAAGATCCCATATGCCTCAGAGCAACCAAGCCCGTCTGACACAACTACTGAGCCCACATGCCACAACTACTGAAGCCTGTGCGCCTACAGGCTGTGCTCTGCAACAAGAGAAGCCACCGCAATGAGAAGCCCGTGCACTGCAACGAAGAGTAGCCCCCACTTGCTGCAACTAGAGAAAGCCTGCACACAGCAACAAAAGACCCAACGCAGCCAAAAATTAATTAATTAATCAATTAAAAATTATAGAGAGAAGTAAATGGCATAATTCCTACAAAGCCCTTAGAGAAGCTCCTTGCATGTGGTAAAACCCCAAAGCTGAGCTCCCCACCTGCTATCTCTCCCCAGGCCCCAGAAGAAGTACAGGGAGCTAAACATTTTACAACAACAAAAAAGCCTAATGGATTACAACAATGTAAACACAGTGGGCAGCAGGGCAAATTGGTACCTTTCAGGAGAACAGTTTTACAACATGTATCAAGAACCTTAGAAACATACATTATATACCCTTTCACCTAGAACTGCCACTTTCAAGAATTCAGCTTAAATTAATTATGGATATTTGCAAAAAATTAACTACAAGGATCTTCATCACTGTGTTTATAATATAATATAACAGAAAAATTGAAAATGTATCCACAAGGGACTGATTAAATTACTAGATAGCCTTATGATGAAGCTCAACTACTAAAAATTATTGTAGCAAGATAGTTAAGGACTCAAAAAGTTAACAGTTAAATAAAACATTAAACAGTACCAATAGGGGCTTCCCTGGTGGCGCAATGGTTAAGAATCTGCCTGCCAATGCAGGGGACGCGGGTTCGTGCCCCGGTCCGAGAGGATCCCACATGCCGCAGAGCGTCTGGGCCCGTGAGCCATGGCCGCTGAGCCTGCGCGTCCGGAGCCTGTGCTCCGCAACGGGAGAGGCCACAACAGTGAGAGGCCCGCGTACCGCAAAAAATTAAATAAATAAATAAATAAATAATGGCGTGTAACAAACCCAACCCAAAACTCAAGAGCTAAAACAATAAGCATTTATTTAGCTCATGAATTTGCAGGTCAGCTGGGCACTTCAGATCTTTGCTGGGCTCACGCAGAGTTTGTGATTAAATGTGTGCTGGATTAATGACTCTGCTGACCTTGACTGTGCTTGCCCTTAAGTCTGGGGGTAGGCTGGCTGGCTGTCAGCTGGTCTAGGATGCCTTGGCTGGGGTAACTGTGGCAACTTGGCTGGGATGCATTTATCTCATCCTTCAGCAGCAGCAATTAACCTGCATGACATTTTAATATTACTCTCAAGTTGCCTGTGGTGGGTATGACTACCCAAGAGAGTGGCTCAGGCACAATGGAAAACTAGCTATATCACCACCATGGCCCCCAGGATGAGGCCCTGCATACAGTAGGTAATTAATAACTGCTTCAAATTCAGCCTCTTTGTTGTGACCAGCTAGGCTGGGATCAAGGTGAGGCAAGGGAGGTACCTAGGGCACTTGTCAGACCCCAAGAATGAGCACCTCCTTACATTTTGCACCCTAGGTCCTAAAACTGTACACTTCAGATTGGGACTTGAACCCATGTGCCAGGACTCGAACCCAGCCAAAACCCACGGTCTTCCAACTGAGATCACACACCTGGTTTCAGGACTTAATGAAGCTCAGGCTCTTGATGTCTCATGGCAGAAAGAATTCAGTGAGAGACAAAGTGATAGGTGAGAAGTGGATTTATTTAGAGAGAAACACACTCCACAGTCAGAGTGTGGGCCATCTCAGAAGGTGAGAAAAGGCACCAAGGTATGGGTTGTCAGTTTTTATAGGGATGGGTAATTTCTTTTTTTTTTAATTTAATTTTATTTATTTTTTTATACAGCAGGTTCTTATTAGTTATCCATTTTATACATATTAGTGTATACATGTCAATCCCAATCTCCCAATTCATCCCACCACCACCACCCCCCCACTCCCCTGCCACTTTCATAGGGGTGGGTAATTTCATAGGTAATGAGTGGGAGGAGTATTCCAACTATCTCAGGAAGGGGCGGGGATTTCCAGGAATTGGGCCACCTCCACTTTTTTTTTTTTTTTTTTTGTGGTAGGCGGGTCTCTCACTGTTGTGGCCTCTCCCGTTGCGGAGCACAGGCTCCAGACGCGCAGGCTCAGCGGCCATGGCTCACCAGCCCAGCCGCTCCGCGGCATGTGGGATCCTCCCGGACCGGGGCACGAACCCGTGTCCCCTGCATCGGCAGGCGGACTCTCAACCACTGCGCCACCAGGGAAGCCCCCACCTCCACTTTTTGATCCTTATGGTGGGTCTTGGAACTGTCACAGCGCCTGTGGGGTGCCATTTAGCTTGCTGATGTGTTACAGTGAGCATATACTGAGGCTCAAGGTCTAGTGCAGGTCGACTTGTCTGCCATCTTGGACCCATTTGGTTCTAATCAGATTATGTCATGTCCTCGGGCTATGTCATTCTTTCAAAGGTTGTGCCCTGCCCCCTTGCCTCCTGTTTTCACTCCATTTGCCTCTCCTTAGCTCCATCCCTGGTGATACGCATGGTGCTCTCAAAGCAAGGGAGATATGAGTACAGAGGAGGCACGGTCCCTATCCTGAGAGGACAGAGGCTACAGTAAGCTGGCTACTTACATCTCTGGGTTCAGCTCTGGGCTCGGCCAGCCCAGCCAGGCCTCATGCTGTGTTTCCCAAGGTCTGGTCATTCTGAACCATTATCACACCATTTGCCATAGCCGCTTCCCACTAGTATTATAGTATAGTAAAGAATTTAACATTGCCCCAAAAGCTCATCGCCCTTTCTTCTGGGAGGTAATCCCTAAACCTTTGGAATGCCATGTCTGTTAGGAGTGTCTTTGTTTGCCTGGGGTCCTTGGAGCAGTCAGATAACGACAATGTGACTAAGGGTAGGGCTCTGAGCCACACTCACAATATGGTGGAGGGCGGGAACTTTGGGGCAGCAGCTGGGCTTCCTGAGGGGGCTGAAAACTGCCCCCAGGTGGACACTTAACCATCTCTGTGCAATGGAGCCCCAATAAAGACTCTGGCCCAGAGATCTTCCCTGGGTGGCAGCACTCCATGCATATAGTCATCCACGGATGCTGGCAGAGGAATGCTGTCCTGACCCCACAGGGAGAGGACGATGCAAGCTTTTCAGTCTGGGCTTCTTCCCTTAGGTGACTTTAATCAGATCTTTTCCCTTTCCCATAACTGAGAATAACAACTTTCAGTGAGTCTTTCTAGTGAGTTATCAAAGCTGAGGGTGGTTTGGGGAGCCCTGTGAATTTGCAAGTGCTGTCAGAAATGAGGACAATCTTATGTTGACTGAACCCCCCTACTTTGCACTTGGCTAACTCTCACAACTATTATTTTCTCAATCATTTTCTTTACGTTATCTTTCTTTTCTTTCAACTTAAGTTTATTTTAAAAGGAAACTGCCCAGGGAAAAGCTTTAAGGATGTTAATCTTCTAGAATCGCACATTCAGGTCTAAGAGAGAAGGCAAGACAAATCACCTTGATGCCTTTGGACTTAAAAGTGAATCGAAGATATATTCTACACCAGTGAAATTACAGAATAAAAGCACTGAAGTCATAGCAGGTGGATGTCAACTGAAGAATGTCGCTCACCATCTGGCTCTACAAGGGTTGAGTCATTAGTCACTGCGGTCGCTGACCTTCAACACACCCTAAAAGGAGTTCAGAGTGGCGATGAGGCATGAGGCACTCCGTGCTCTGGGAAAACTGGCAGAACAGGCCTTCAGATAGTTAGATATTTTCAGGAGAAAATTTTATGAAACTAATTTCTTGCACCTTCCCTCATTTAGAAAAACACTAAAAGCATTAACTAAGGTATGTGTTCCTTGTGACTAGCAGTAGCCTTCTACCAAGATGTGTGCTTAATTGCATGTACCCCTTCTCCAAAATCACATATGTGCTGCCCACCCCTGCCACTACCTTTTAGGAGCAATTCCTTGGAGTTATCTGAGAGGCTGTCTGCTTGGCTACAGTCCTAAATCCCCAAATAAAACAAAATCAGCTCTCACGTTGTGCATTTTTATTTCAGTCAACATAGGTTAACATATCAATATTTCCCCATTAACAAACACCTACTAATACCTGCTCGAAATGAAGGATACATTCCACAGGAGATAACTATAAGCTTTTTTTTTAATTCAAATATAGTTGATTTACAATGTCGTGTTAATTTCAATAAGCTTTTAATATTAAAATGTCTCCAGAGAACTTCCTGACAAACTAGCCAGGCCATTTTCATGAAAATAGGAAAATGAATAAGCATATATCGAATAAGAAAGCAGCTTCAAGGTAACATTGATTTTTTTAATTATAATCAAAGAAAAATACACTTCAAGCATTTTCCATTTCTTTTTTTATTGAGATAACACATACATAAAATTTTACCATTTTAACCGTTTAAGTGTACAGTTCAGTGGCATTAAGGACATTCATACTGTTGTGTAACCGTCACCACCATCCATCTCCAGAACTTTTTCATCATCCCCAACTGAAACTCTATACCTATTAAACAATATCTCTCCATTTCCCCTTCCCGCAGCCCCTGGCAATCACCCTTCTACTTGAAGGGTGAACATCTACTATGAACATTACTACTCTAGGTATGTAAAGAAAAACTCTTCTGTGTCTCTTCTCTACCCTACTACAACGCTACTCACAGAATACTTACTTCACTTCTGACACTTCCGGTCACCAAATGTGTGTGGCGTTTTTCACACATCAAGCAGTTCTGCAACACAACTGGTTGTCTACAATTCAATTCAGTTCTGACACTATCTAGAGATAATGTCAGATCCCACAGGTTAAGGGTTCAGTCCCACAGGACTGCATCTTCCCTCCCCAATTGAAACCGTTAAGTGTCGTTTCGGGGGGCTCTGAAGAGCTCCAGTCCTTTATGTCTCAGCACAGAAAGAATTCAGCGAGAGACAAAGTGATGGATAAGACGTGATTTATTAGAATAGGATGCTTGTGAAGCTTACAAGCGGGTGGGTGGGTGCCATGCCCTGAGAACATAGTGAGCTACAGTTTTATAATCAAAGGAAAAGTGGGGAGGGGGAAAAGACCATTTTCTTCGTCATTCTTGAGTAGACATCAAACTTCCATCATCAGCTCCTCCTCCAGGTTGGGCAGGGGAGTTTTCTTGTCCCTACATGGTCAGGCTAGGACTGTCATGGCACTATGGAAAAATTATTTCAAGTCTCAGTACTATGAGGGTCTTTCACTTTGAAATGTCACCTTTCCATAAATTATTGATTTTTATGTGTGCAGAGAGCATGTCTTAGGGGTCATTCACTTACTGAGCTCACTTGGCAGGATGTGGGTCTCATGCCACCACTGTTTTACTGTTTGGGGGCATGTCTCATGCTTCTGTTGCATGGTTTGTTGCTAAGCAAGCCTACTTGGTTTTGTGGTTAAGCAAACCTGCTTTTCTGAATGATCATTAACTTACAGGGGTCTCCCAAGCTTTTTTCTTTACTTACAATCCCTAGTGGAGTTAACTATTTAATTACCTACTTTGTCCCTTTACTCTGCCCCATCACAATTTCAGGTGCCAATTAAAAATCTAGGTTATTATGCATGCTTTTGGATGGGCTGGCTATAAATCAGAGGTTCCCATGACCCCCCTTCCTGGCTAATTTGCTAGAGCCATTCACAGAACTCAGGAAAACGGCCTACTTATTAGATTGCCAGTTTATTATAAAAGGATGTGGGATTTCCCTGGTGGCGCAGTGGTTAAGAATCCGCCTGCCAATGCAGGGCACACGGGTTCGATCCCTGGTCTGGGAAGATTCCACATGCTGCAGAGCAACTAAGCCCGTGTGCCTCAAATACTGAGCCTGCGCTCTAGAGCCCATGAGCCACAACTACTGAGCCGGCATGCTGCAACTACTGAAGCCTGCGCGCCTAGATCCCGTGCTCCGCAACAAGAGAAGCCGCAGCAATAAAAAGCCCATGCATCGCAAGGATGAGTAGCTCCCGCCGCAACTAGAGAAAGCCTGCACACAGCAACGAAGACCAAATGCAGCCAAAAATCAATCAATCAATAAATAGAATTTTTTAAATAAATAAACAAATAAAAGGATATAACTCAGGAACAGCCAAATAGAAGAGAAGCATAGGGCAAGGTATGGGGGCAGGGGCACTGAGCTTCCATGACCTCTTTAGGTATGCCACCCTCCCAGCATCTCCACATTTTCAGCAGCTCAGGTGCTTTCCAAACCTGGTTGGTAGTTTTAAGATTTTTAATGGAGGCTTCATTACATAGGCATAATTGAGGATTATGATTAAGTCAACCTCCAGCCCCTCTCCCCTCCCTGGAGGTGAGGGGAGGGCATTAGACTAAAAGTTAAAACCCTCTGGGACTTCCCTGGCTGTCCAGTGGTTGACTCCCCTTCAAATGCAGGGGGCGTGGGTTTGATTCCTGGTCAGGGACTAAGATCCCACGTGCTGCCAAAAAAAAAAAAATTAAAACCCTCCAATCTCACATTGGTTCCCCTTGCAACCAGCCCATCCTTAGGGGCTTTCTAAAAATTACCTCACTAACTTAAATTCAGGTGTGGCTGAAAGGGAGCTTGCTACAAGTAGCAAAAGACATCTTTATCACTCTTCTCATATAGGAAATCCCGAGGGTTTTAGGAGCTCTGTGTCAGAAACAGGAATAAAACCAAATGCATATTTCTTACTAGAAATCACAGTATAACAAATTACCTCATATAAGTGGAATCATACAATATTTGTCTTTTGTGACTGGCTTATTTAACAACATGTCCTCAATCCACATTGTAAGATGTCTCAGAATTTTCTTCCTTTTTAAGGCTGAATAATATTCCATAGTATGTAGTATGCATACACCACATTTTGTTTATCCATTTATCTCTCTATGGACACTTGAATGCTTTCACCTTTCGGCTATTGTGAATAATGTTGCTATGAACCTGTGTGTACAAATATCTTTTTGAGTCTCTGCTTTGAATTACTTGGGGTATATACCCAGAAGTGGAATTTTTGGGTCACATGGTAATTTTATGCTTAATTTTTTGAGGAACCACCATACTGTTTTCCATAGTGGCTACACCATTTTATATTCCCACCAGCAATGCATATGGGTTCCAATTTCTCCACATCCTCACCAATATTGAGTTTTGTTTTGTTTGTTTGTTTTTTAATAATAGCCATCCTGATGGGTGTGAAGTGGTATCTTACTGTAGTTTTGATTTGTCTTTCCCTAATGATTAGTGATGAGCATCTTTTTATGAGCTATTGGCCATTTGTATATCTTCTTTGGAGAAATGTCTATTCAAGGGACTTCTCTGGTGGTCCAGTGGCTAAGACTCTGTGCTCCCAGTGCAGAGAGTTGGGGTTCAGCCCTGGTCAGCATCCCATATGCTAAAACTAAAGATCCTGCCTGCCACAACAAGGACTTGATGCAGCCAAATAAATAATTTTTAAATGTCTATCCAAATAAAAAATTAAAATAAACAAAACTAAAAAAGTCTATCCAAGTCCTTTTATTTTTTTTAATTTTTTATAAACTTATTTTTTTATTATTTATTTTTGGCTGCATTGAGTCTTCGTTGCTGCATGCAGGCTTTCTCTAGTTGCAGCTAGCGGAAGCTACTCCTCGTTGCAGTGCACGGGCTTCTCCCTGCGGTGGCTTCTCTTGTTTCAGAACATGGGCTCTAGGTGCGCGGGCTTCAGTAGTTGTGGCGCGCGGGCTTCAGTAGCTGTGGCGCAGTAGTTGTGGCGCACGGACTTAGTTGCTCCGTGGTATGTGGGATCTTCCCGGACCAGGGCATGAACCCGTGTCCCCTGCATTGGCAGGCAGATTCTTAACCACTGCGCCACCAGGGAAGTCCCTCTATTCACTCTTGATAGTGTCCATTTTTGTTGTTGTTGTTTTTGGGTTTTTTGTTTGCTTGCTTTGGCCACGCCAAGCGGTGTGCGAGACCTTAGTTCCCCAACCAGGCCTCAAACCTGGGCCCCCGGCAGTGAAAGCGCAGAGTCCTAACCACTGGACTGCCAGGAACTCCTGACAGTGTCCCTTGATGCACAAAAATTTTTAATTTTGATGAAGCCCAATTTATCTACTTTTTTCTTTTGTTGCCTGTGCTTTTGGTGTCATAACCAAGCTATCATTGGCAAATTCAATGTCATAAAGATTTTCCCTTGTGTTTTCTTCTACGTTATAGTTTCAGTCCTAGTTTTTTTTTTCAGTTCTACTTATTTCTTTTTTTAAAAATTAATTTATTTATTTAATTTATTTATTTTTGGCTGCGTTGGGTCTTCGTTGTTGTGCGCGGGCTTTCTCTAGTTGTGCCGAGCGGGGGCTACTCTTCGTTGCGGTGCGTGGGCTTCTCATTGTGGTGGATTCTCTTGTTGCAGAGCACGGGCTCTAGTCACGTGGGCTTCAGTAGTTGTGGCTCACGGGCTCTAGAGCGCGGGCTCAGTAGTTGTGGCACACGGGCTTTGTTGCTCTGTGGCATGTGGGAACTTCCCAGACCAGGGCTCGAACCCGTGTCCCCTGCATTGGCAGGCGGATTCTTAACCACTGCACCACCAGGGAAGCTCTAGTTATTTCTTAATATAACTTTCATTTGAGAATAGTTTAGATTTACAGAAAAACTGGGATGATAGTACAGTGTTCCCATGTATCCCACATCCAGTTTCCTTTATTATTAACATCTCGGGTCAGTATGGTACATTTGTCACAGTTAATGAACCAGTAGTGACACACTATTATAAACTAAAGTCCATATTTTATTTATTCAGATTTCCTTATTTTTTACCCAATATCTTTTTTCTGTTCTGGGATCCTATCCAGGATACATTATATTTAGCTGCCATGTCTCCTTAGGCTTTTCTTAGCTTTTGCAGTTTCTCAAACTTGCCTTTATTTTATTTTTTTAATAAATTTATTTATTTTATTTATTTTTGTCTGCGTTTGTCTTCGCTGCTGCGCGCAGGCTTTCTCTAGTTGCGGCAGGCGAGGACTACTCTTCATTGTGGTGCGCAGGTTTCTCATTGCAGTGACTCCTCTTGTTGCAGAGCATGGGCTCTAGGTGCGTCGGCTTCAGTAGTTGTGGCACATGGGCTCAGTAGTTGTGACCTGCAGGCTCTAGAGCACAGTCTCAGTAGTTGTGGCACACGGGCTTAGTTGCTCCGCGGCATGTGGGATCTTCCCGGACCAGGGCTTGAACCCGTGTCCCCAGCATTGGCAGGCGGATTCCTAACCACTGGGCCACCAGGGAAGTCCAAACTTGCCTTGATTTTGATGAAGTTGATAGTTTTGAGGAGTTGATAGTTTCAGGCATTTTGAACATTGTCCTTCAATTGGACTTGGGCATTTTGTGGGTTTTCATCCTTATCTGAGTTCAGGGCCCTGCCTCCTGGGTGTATCTGTGTTGACACTGTTTGTTCTCTCAAGGTTTTTCTTTTCTTTCCTTTTCTTTTTTTCTTTTTCTATTTTTTGGCCACACTGTGTGGCATGTGGGATCTTAGTTCCCTGACCAGGGATCGAACCCATGCCCCCTGCAGTGGAAGCACAGTGTCTTAACCACTGGACCGCCAGGGAAGTCCCTCTGAAGGTTTTTCATTGGAGCTGCTAGCTGAAGCTCACAGCTGTGGCTCTGCTTTAATCTGTAGTTAGGGCTGAATTGAAGAATGTGGATTTTATCATTTTCTCTTTCCACAAAACTTTTTGTATCACTACCGTAAATGGAAAAGCAGTTGCATTTGGAGCAAACAGGTAAAAATAAACACAAAGGAAACAATAGTGTTATTCATTATTAGCTGGCTACAGTTGCTGGCTGAAAGCACTAAACCCGAGATAGGCTGTCCCTGACTGGGTGCTTCTACTCACCACGCTTCGTGCTATCTCATGGAGTCCTCACAATAACCCCTGTGAGTACTATTATTACGACCATTTTATAGATGAGGAAACTGAAGTTCAGGGACAATAACTTGCCCAAGTCACAGAGTTAGTAAGTGATGGAGGCAGTTTGAACCTAGGTCCCTCTGTCTCCAAGTTCCACACACCTATGGCTTAGAGCAGTGATTCTCAAACTTGAGCAGACATCGGAATCACCAGGAGAGCTTGCGAGAACAGATACTGCCCATCCCCTCTGAGTTTCTGATTCAAGAGATCTGGAATGGGCCTGAGAATTTGCTTTTTTTTTTTTTTTTTTGGCCACGCTGCACAGCTTGTGGGATCCTCGGTAGTGAAAGCTTGGAGTCTTAACCACTGGACTGCAAGGGAATTCCAGAATTTGCATTTAGAACAAGGTCCCAGGTGATGTTGGTGCTGCTGGTCGGGGTGTCTCACTATGAGAAGCATGAGCCTTGTGCCTATAGCCTAGCCCTTGGCACAGAGCAACCACCACTGAAATATTAGATCATCTGCCAACAGCTGAGGGGCAGAGGTTGGACCAGCTGCAGGGAAGGGTGGGCAAAAAAGAAAGTGAAGTGGAGTCTTAGCTCTGCAGATGACTGGCCCTGTGACTTGGGGCACATCCCTCTCCTGCTCTGAGTCTCACTCCATCTCCTCTCTGTAATAAGAGGAGGCTGAATCAGATGGCCTCTAATTTCTGCCCTGAAAGTTTCTGATTTGGAGGACAGGAAATAAAAAAAGTGCAGTCTGCACTTACAAAGAGACAGAGAAGAAATTAGAGGTGCTTTGCCTGGCCCAGCATCCCCACCCCTGACTCAGGATGAAAGCTGTGCAAGTTTGGTCTTAGCATCTGAGAATGGGCTCCAACTACCTGGCCCTGGGGAAGTTTCCAGAGGATAGCCCTCCTCCCGCCCCCATCTGGAGTTGTGACTCTTCCCAGCACATAGGGGCAATGTAGAGATAAGCCAGGTCACCCATTCAGCTCACCAGCTGAAAATCAGAAGTGAAACTAGACCTCTTAAAATATAGAACAGGTAATGTCCAATAGGGTAAAGATTAGGACTTTGGAATCAATAGGGCCTGGATTAAAATCCTGGCCCCATCGCCTTCTGGATGAGCTGCTTCAAGACCTTTAATCTGGGCAAGCAGTTTTATCTGCAGTGAAGAGCTTCTCTTGGGCTCACCTAGAGGTTGATTTATTGATTTTTTTATGATGTAAGTAAATCAGTAAGGGAAAGGTTATCTTGGTTTTATGTTTGTTTGTTTTTTTCAGCTGCACCATGTGGCATGCGGAACTTCCCTGACCAGGGACGGAACTTGTGCCCTCCACAGTGGAAGCGCGATGTCTTAACCACCGGACCACCAAGGAAGTCGGGGAAAAGTTGTCTTGTAATAAGAAGTTAAATACTAACAAAACAACATTTTTGAGGACTTGGTCTGTGCCAGGTATTATTCTAATCATCCGACGTGGATTGACTCCCTTAACTAACTATAACAATCTTATGAGGTAGATACTAGTATTAGCCACATTTTACAGAGGGGAAAACTGAGGCATATGGAGGTGAAATAACTCCACCCAGGCCACAGAGCCAGCATGTAGCTGAGTCAGGATTTAGACCCAAGCCATCTAGCTCCAGAGCCTAAAACCCTAATCACTCTGATGTGCTTCCTGCAACCCAGAGCTGAGCCCCAGGGACCTTGTAGTGATGGAGAAGAGGTTTGCCACCTCCCAGAGCTCTACAGTCTCCTGTGACTGCAGTTTCTGCCTCCTGGCACATGTGAGTCCCACTGATACATGACTTTGTCACCCTCTCAGGTCAGCTTCTCCTTCCTGCCACAAATGGCTGAAGAAGCCCTCTCCTACAGGTGTCTCCAAGTGGGCGGTGAGAAGCATTGGTCCTCAAGATGACTTAGATGGTGGCCTGGGTGAGTTATTTCACCTCCATAATCTCAGTTTCCCCCTCTAGGCCTTAAATAATAACAAATTACATGGGAGAAAGCTATTCCCTTTTCAGTTCCAATAACCTCAAGGGGAAAGTCTTCGCTGGGGGCTAGACTTGCACGTGTGTATAATTCTTGCTGACTTCCCCCTTTTAAGAACAGTAAGTCCTCTTGGTTTTCTTTCCAGACTATATCCCAAATCCCGCCCTTCCTACCATGTCCACTGCCACAACCTGAGTGCAAGCGCTGCTTACTGGCCTCCTGACCTCCATGCTTGCTTGGCTAAATTCAGTTCTCTACCCAGTAGCCAGTGTGCTCTCTCTACAGCTCAAATTCAGTTATGTCACAACTGTTTAAAAACCTTCATCTGCAATGGAGGTAAAATCCAAACTACTCATTTTGGCCTACAGGCCTCTGTATCCCACCTGCCTCAGTGCCCCCATCTCCCTCTGTTCCCCCTCCTCCTGGCCTTCTGTCTACCACTCACACAAAGCCTCTCTTTACACCCACTAGAAATGGTTGGTCCCCCCGTCCTTGTAACTGACTCCTTCTCATCATTTAGGCCTAGATTCAAATGTCACCTCCTGGGAGAGGAGTTCCCCAACACTGTAACTTCAGCAGCTCCACCTGTCTCATTCTCTACCCAGCCACCTGAGCTCCCTGGTACTAGTCTGCACTCAGCTACAGTATCTATCTTTTGTCTTTCCTACCACAGTTGGGCTGTAAGCTCCTGAAGGGCAGGGACCAACTCAGTCTTGGTCATTTTAGTATCTCCTGGGCCTGGCACAGTACTTGACCAACGGCAGGCATTAAACACACATTTGTTAATTGACTGAGAGTGACACTCAGGGCTCCTGGCAAGAGCCTCCTCTTGAGAAAAGGGGGGACACCTTCCTGCCCTCAAAGTCCTGTTTTCTAGATAGAGATTCCCCTGCCTGTAGGTGCTTACGAGATTTTGGGGGGTACACAAATTCCACCTTACTTATTTTTTTTTCTTGGCCCTGCAGCACAGCATGCAAGATCTTTGTTCCCCAAGCAGGGATTGAACCAGAGTCTTAACCAGTGGACCGCCAGGGAAGTCCCCAAATTCCACCTTAAGTAACATTAAATCATAGCGTGAGAAAGTGGATCTTCTGTTCTCTGTGAATTTTTCTGATTACATAAAAGAAAAATTCTGTTAGTGTTACTCCTTATCAGTTTTCCAACACTTGCTAATCTCTGATTTTTACAAAGTCCACAGTCTTACAGTTTTCTACAGACATCAGTATGTAGCAGATTATAACATTATACTATTTTCACTATAGAGTTCATAGATGCTTTCTATTAAAGTGGGAAGTGATTTAAGGTAATGTTATGGTGTTCCTCTTTCAAATAAATGTATTAGGCTTTTTTAAAAAGTAAATTGGTTTAAAGACATCAAATATAGGTGTATGTGTATGTGGCCAAGGTTGTGAAGGTGGAGTGCCAATGGCTACAGTTGGAGAATCACTGTTCCAGGTAGAGCAGCCCTTTATGGAACACTAACTGGCCCCAAATGAGCCCCTGGGCTGAGTGACATTTAGTTGGTTTTTTAGTGATATGAGAAGTTATTCAGCTGGTGTGAATGAGGGGCTGGAGCCTTCCTCCTGGACCTCAGTGCATGAATTTGTCCATCTCAGTCTATTTTCCTCCAGCGTAGGGCCTTTGTTCTTTTCTGTGACTTCTGTGGTCGTGGGTAGAGAATGGTGGGTTCTGAGACACAAAATACTTAATATCCTGGTGTCAAAGTTTCCTAGTGAAGTCAGGTCCTGGGCTCTTCTTTGTCAGTCTCATAATCAGCTTTTATTTGTCGATGCACCAAATAACCTAGTGCACAGCCTGACCACTGAAAGTTAGAGCTCACCTATGTAAATTCTGAAGTAAAAAAAAAGAAAAGAAAAATTGGTCTTCCACAGCCCCAAGCACCCTCTACCCTCCCTGTCAATCTGACCTCCAAATGGACGGAGTCATGTACATAAAATATGCAACAAGTCCACACCTTGGACTCAAAATGTGCCAACTTTGTGTACGTTGTTTCTGTAGTGTGGTATTGTAATATCCAACTTCTCTGTAAGTCAGACATGCAGCAAACTTAAATATTTGGCTCAAAAGCCGTGTAACTTTGGCCAAGTTGCTTAACCTCTCTGAGCTTTAGTCTCTACTTTCTTGTGCTATTTTAAGATTAAATAAGATAATTCATGCAAAGCACGGGGTCTGCCTCAATGTAAGTATTCAATAAATGGCTATTCACAGTTTTATTTTGCATCTCTTCAATCTTAGCCCACAAAGGCTGCTCTCCAGTTTTATTAAGTTCGTAAATCTCGGCTGCTTCCCTCCACCCTTCGCACCAATTCATTCCTTCACCAGAGCCATGCCTTGTGCCGGATGCAGGAATCAAACCAGGTCCCTACCATTGCCAAGCCCACAGGCGAGAAGGAAAGAGAAACTCCTAAAGCGAGCAAATGGCTGTAATCGAGGTTTCTTTTCAGTGTTCTAAGGGGCGAATGGGTAGGGGACGACTAATTGTCTGAGACTTAGTGGTGGGTGTATGTGTGGGCGGGGGAGGGCGTCATTCAGGCAGCGCTTTCCCGTATAAAGCATGGTCACGGGAGAGGGAGCGGACCGTTGGTGCACTCCTAAGGACTGTGCGTATCTGCGGGAGGCGGCAGGATCCAGGGCCTGGAGGGCCTTGAACGCCCGGCCACGAGACCGGGGTTCCAGCTTTTGGCGAAAGTAACCCGGAGAAGCTTCTGCCCAGGAGTGAGGCTTCGGCCCGGCCAAGTCACCTTGCAGGAGGGTAGCAACACAAAAGCAGAAGGAGGACTCCCGCCCGGCCGGACTGGAAAAACCCCGGTAGTTGAGGGCGGAAGTAACCGCAAGCCCGTGACAGAACCGCGGAAGAACTCCCGGCGTTCTCTACGTCCGGAGGAGCCGGAAACTCCCAGCACTAGGTGGGTGAGCCCGGCGGCACGGCGGCGGCCAAGGGAGCGGGGCCGGCTCTCTAAAGGCAGCTGATTGGTCGGCCCCCGGCGGCGGCGTTGGCGGCTGCGCGTGGAATTGTCACCTCGGCTTGGTGAGTCGTCGGTTCTAGCTTGGGCCCCGCCGGCTCCTGAACTGACCCTGGGCGCCCGGCTGTAACTCTCTGTGGCCGGCTGCACACTCCCGGCTTCCCGAGCCATGACCTGGAGGGGCAGAGCGAGGCCGGGGCCTCTCCTTGGGCGCGCTTCCACTCTTCAGTTCCAGGCTGTCGGGCCAGGACCCCTCAGGGATTTTCTTTGTGGGGGAGGGGCGAATCATGCAAGGCCTAGATGACCCCATCCATAGAGAAAAGCTGTGCGCGCCTGTAGCGGGGAGGGCGGCCGAGTGGAGTTCAGTTCCCCCGGCCGCATTGAAGCCCGGTGGGAGACGCTGAGGAGGCCTAGATCCTGGCTGGGGGATTCGAGGCGGGGCGCCCCCGGAGGGGGAGGAGGAGGGAGAGGAGGAAGAGGCAGTAGCGGGGGACAATTGGAGTCTGGAGCTCGGGGGAGGGGCCTGGGTGGGTCGGAAATGGGATACAGGTGGAGTTTGAGACCGCCAGGTCAGAACCCTTGGAGTCATCATCCTCCGAAGAATGGGTTGAAAGAGCAGGAGCCAGCCAAGGACAGCCATAAAGGGAGGTACAGCCAGCCGCCCCAGTATCCAAGGCATCAGTTTTAAGAAGGATTTTATGCTTCTTGGTAGAGCATGAACCCACACCGAGATAAAGCACGATGAGGCCTAATAAATGTATTTTAGATTGGGTCATTACTTTGGTAAGACGAAGACATAATGAATTTTTAAAAGATTTTATTATGGAAGTGTTCAAACTTACACAAAGGTATAGGAAAATACAGAAAGTAGCATACCATTTAGGATCCTAAGTACTCATCACCCAGCCTCAACTACGAATGGCCACCCCGGTTGCATAACATACATGTTAAGACACGCCTCAAATCCACACATAATATGCTAATCTTAAGTTTTAAAAAGGTGGGTTTTTTTGTTTTTGTTTCTGTTTTTTTCGTGTTTAATGGGTATAAAGGTTCCATTTTGCAAGAATAATAGAGTTCTGGAAATTGCACAGCAATGTGAATGTAATTAACACAACTGGAGTGTACATTTAAAAAGGGTTAAATGGGGCTTCCCTGGTGGCGCAGTGGTTGAGAGTCCGCCTGCCGATGCAAGGGACACGGGTTCGTGCCCCGGTCCAGGAAGATCCCACATGCCGCGGAGCGGCTGGGCCCGTGAGCCATGGCCGCTGAGCCATGGCCGCTGAGCCTGCGCGTCCGGAGCCTGTGCTCCTCAACGGGAGAGGCCACAACTGTGAGAGACCCGTGTACCACAAAAAAAAAAAAAAAAAATGGTTAAGTGGTAAACTTTATGTCATGCGTTTTTAACCACACACACAAAAAAAGTTCCTTTCAAATTAGAAAAAAGAAATCTAGGGAATTCCCTGGTGGTCCAGTGGTTAGGACTTGGCGCTTTCACTCTGGGGGCTTGATCCCTGGTCTGGGAACTAATATCCCGAAAGCCGCATGGTGCGGGCATTAAAAAAAAAAAATCTAATGCTGTAAATTAAGAAAGAAAATCTGAATTCAAATGCGCAATGGAAAATAACTCTTTGCCAAGTAGAGGCCCATAGAGTTGTATTTTTAACTGTGGAGGCTCTGCAATGAACCTGTTGGTTTTGAGGCTCAGAGCATTGGGACCTGGACTGGGGTGGAGTTTAAGCACTGGTGGTACCCTCTGGTTTATACTAGAACTTGAAGGGTTGGGCCAGCCCAGGTGTGTGAATAAAATTTCTCCCAAATGTTCCTCTTTTCTTGCAGTCTGAGGCACACTTTTTTTTTTTTTTTTCTTCCGGCCGTGGCGGCTTGTGAGATCTTAGTTCCCCCACCAGGGATTGAACCTGGGCCCTTGGCAGTGAAAGTACAGAGTCCTAACCAATGGACTGCCAGGGAATTCCTTGAGGTGCACATTTAATCTTTAGGTGAGCTCCTGTGCTACCTCATACCTTCATTCATGGAAGGGTGAGTGAAGTGTGAATTCACATCTTTCTCTCTACTCCCGTTCTTTAGGGTGGCCCTTGGTAGTCTGTCTCCAATATGATTTACTCTCTGTCTCCCAAGTGTACCACATGTCTGTCCTTCACATTTTCTAGAGCAGCTGGTGTTAACTGGGAGGCAGCCTTACATATTTTAGCTCTTTTCGAAATGAGTCCTGCATAGGTAGCCCTGAAACCTTCCTTCTGCCCACCCCAAACAAGCAAATAAACAAAACAAGCTATAAAGCAAGAAAGTAACTGCCAGGTTTGGGTTTTTGGCTCCTCTTGTCTTCCTCCCTGGGCTCCAGAACCAGTACTTCTCCTGGAACTAAATTTTCTTGATATGAGTTGGCATTTATTGGAGAACTAAACAGCCAATCAGATAAAACTTGCATCAGAAAATTACATATTTTATTTATTTATTTAAGTTTATTTATTTTTGGCTGCCTTGGGTCTTCGTTGCTGTGTGTGGGCTTTCTCTAGTTGCGGTGAGGGGGGCTACTCTTCCTTGTGGTGCGCGGGCTTCTCATTGCAGTGGCTTCTCTTGTTGTGGAGCACGGGCTCCAGGCGCGCGGGCTTCAGTAGTTGTGGCTCGTGGGCTCTAGAGCGCAGGCTCAGTAGTTGCGGTGCATGGGCTTAGTTGCTCCGCGGCACGTGGGATCTTCCCGGACCAGGGCTCGAACCCGTGTCCCCTGCGTTGGCAGGTGTATTCTTAACCATTGTGCCACCAGGGAAGCCCTACATTAAAAAAAAAAAAAAAAAAAAAATGTTAAGAAAATTACATTAGTTATTGAGTAACAGCTTTTTAGAACTATTCAGGAAAAAAATTAGATGATCGATTACTTCACTGCATGTCAATGATTGTAAGAAGGAATTAATGACAGGGTCCCTGGTGAATGATGACAAAGAGCAAAAGTTAGATTCAATCACAAGGTGAATTTGATTGATGTTGAAGTTTATACACTCAGAGCTATCAAAATGCTCATTATTAAAATACCTGCGAGAAAAACATTACTGCTCATATGTAACTCACTTACCCTTTAACTTCTTTTTTTTTTCCCATAGAAATAATTGTGATTTTGGATTAAGTGAGGTTTTTTAGGAATGTAGCCATCATGTTACACCATAACTGCCTGTACCCGAAAGGTGATACAAAACGATTGAACAATTTTCTGATGTTTTCCTTTGTAGGGAAGATGGAAGAGCTGAGTCAAGCCCTGGCTAGTAGCTTTTCTGTGTCTCAAGATCTGAACAGCACAGCTGCCCCACACCCCCGCCTGTCCCAGTACAAGTCCAAGTACAGTTCCTTGGAGCAGAGTGAGCGGCGCCGCCGGTTACTGGAACTGCAGAAATCGTAAGGGATACTTTAACTCCTTGGCTTCTCTCTGTAGGCTGGGAGCTGTGAACCATTCAGGAGGCTCCAGGCTTGTCTCTACAGAGCCACCTTCAAAGTGGACCCTTTGTAGGTTGTTCTTCTTGCCCACAAGGTTGGGAGGGGTAAATCCTGGCAGAGGTAGACATCCTTTACACCCAGAGCTTGGGAAAAATGAGGGAGTAGGGAGAGACTGAAGTTTGAAAGCAAAAGCTCAACTCTCTGGTTAAATTTTTCTTTTCTTTTTTCCTGGCAGCAGTACTGAGCTTTGTAGTTTAGGGACTTGTGAAAGCCACTCCCATACTTCCACTCCCCACATTCCCTGTGTGCCTTCTCCTGCAGTCTGACTCCCAGCTTTGGTGTGGGCTTCCTGTCTTCCTTCAGCCCAGATGTTTCTGTGGAGCCCTTGGGAATTCAAGACAATTCCACAGGGAATCTGAGGAAATGTGTTCCATACACTTCGGTCTCAATACCAAGATGAGCAAACAGGGAAAGAGATTGATTGCAGGATAGGAGTGTTTGAGGATGGGCTGCTCTGAAGGCAGGGCCTATCCTTTTATTCTCAGTGCAACACAGGCCTCTTCTGGTTAAGGAATTAAGGATTAGGAGGAACTATCGACAGCTGCATTTTGCCCACTGCTTCATCACTAGATGTGTTTAGCAGAGATGGTTCCCTGTGGCCTCTGGGTTGCTTGCAGATTACATTCTCAGATCACGCATTCCCCCGATCCCCAGTTTTTAAAAATTGTGATTAATTTGGAATAGGTAATATGTTCGTATGGTTCAAAATTCACAATACATAAAAGAGTATATGGAGAAGGGACTTCCCTGGTGGTGCAGTGGTTAAGAATCCGCCTGCCAATGCAGGGGACATGGGTTTGAGCCCTGATCCAGGAAGATCCCACATGCCGTGGAGCAGCTAAGCCTGTGCACCACAGCTACTGAAGCCCGTGTGCCTAGAGCCTGTGTTCCGCAACAAGAAAAGCCACCACAATGAGAAGCCCCCGCTCGCCACAACCAGAGAAAGCCCGCATGCAGCAACGAAGACCCAACACAGCCATAAATAAATAAATAAGTGTTTTTAAAAAAGAGTATGTGGTGAAAAGTCTCCCTCCAAAATGTCAAGTTCCTCTCTCTCTTTTTTTTTTTGGCCACGCTGAGCAGCTTGCAGGATCTTAGTTCCCCAACCAGGGATTGAACCTGGGCCCGCGGCAGTGAAAGTGCCGAGTCCTAACCACTGGACCGCTAGGGAATTCCCAACATCTTATAGTACACTTGTTACAACTAATGAACAAATATTGATACATTATTATTAACTAAAATCCATACTTCTTTACTCAGATTTCCTTAGTTTTTTCTAAGTGGCCTTTTTGAAAGTTAGGAACTGCAAAAAGGTCTGGCTGTTCCTCAGAAAGTCCCAGAAGCTGTCCTTGTCTCAAACTTCTCACAGCATCTCGGTGTTTCCTCTCTGCAATCCCTGGGAGCCTTCAGACGGTATATCTGCCAGGCAGGGAAGTGTCAGCTCTCACCTGGGGTGGAGATGGGAGTCTAGGGTGGGGTGGGTAGGAGTAGGATCAGCCACTAGCGAACCCTGAGAATTCCTTTAAATATTGTACCTTGCCTATTCTTAGGAAACTGAGGAAAGCTGAGTGTGTTCAGAGGGGGTTTCCTATTTAGGATCTGTGAGGAGGTGGTCACTAGTTAAGGCTTACAAAGGAAATTTTGTCATCTCTTACCCCACCACAATTCCCAAGTTGCTCTTGAATTTGGAGACTTTGAATTACATCTGTCACATTTCAGGGTGTCTTCCTATAAGACATAAAGACCTGTCCTTATGCCTTTTCTTTTCTCAGAAAGCGGCTGGATTATGTGAACCATGCCAGAAGACTCGCTGAAGATGACTGGACAGGGATGGAGAGTGAGGAAGAAGAAGAAAAGAAAGATGATGAGGAAATGGACGTTGACACTGGCAAGAAGTTACCAAAACGCTATGCTAATCAAGTGAGTGCTCCAGAGAAGATTAGGCGCAGCTGGTCCTGCTCCCTTTACTGTGCAGTCAAAGCTCTTTACTTGCCCTAAAGAGGAGGATGAGGCAGGAAGAAGGAATAGCATCTGCAACGAAAGTGCTGATGTACATAAAAGTTATGAGATGAAAAGAGGTGACTTACAGTTTTGTGTGCTGACAGGGGTCACTGATAGAGTCTGGGTAGTGGATTTGGGAATCATTACCCCATGCTGTTAGCAAAGGCTTCCGGCCTGCTGCATTTAAAGCCCCTGAGCTACTGATATGCTAGCGGACGCCATTCTTTACTAGCCGTTATACAGCCGTTTTGGATCAGGCCTGCCCAGCCCAGCACTGTCCCCCACCCCACCTCCCAAGCTGGTAGTCTTTCCCAAGTGGTGGACTAACATGCCAGCCTTGGGTCTTCACACTCAGGTGGTAGGAGCTTGGAGGTCCTTGAATACTGGGAGCCTGCCTAGCCACCCCAGGCCAGCCAGTTGGCCTAGGTGAGGTTGAGGCCATGAAACAACAGATCGCTATAACAAACTTGACTAAGTGGCCTGTTGATTCCGGAGAGGAAATCAGTGTGGCTTGTGGCGCCATAGGTGAAGCAGGCATGGAGACTGTCCAGTGCTCTAGGCAACCCAGTTATTCTCCAGAAGGCAGGGCATGTGTCTGAGTGGGGCTGGGGGTCTACCCTGCTATTGTATACTTCTCTCTATAACCCAAGTGTCTTGTCACTTCAGAATCCTCTCCCACCTTAAGAATATGGTTCCTGGGTGCACACACTCCCATCCTCTTTCTCTGCCTCAAATATAGCACAGACATCTTCTATGATAAAGTACAATTCTGTTGAGCAAACATTGTTTTTTTTGTTGTTTTTTAAATTTTTTGGCCATACTGCACAGCATGCGGTATCTTAGTTCCCTGACCAGGGATTGAACCAATGCCCTCTGCAGTGGAAGCACAGAGTCTTAACTACTGCACCACTAGGGAAGTCCCGAGCAAGCATTGTTTTGTTTTGTTTTTGTTTAAAACAGAATGTTGGCTTTTTAAAAAACATTTATTTATCTATCTATCTGCGCCGGGTCTCAGTTGCACTACGCAGGATCTCTGTTGCTGCATGTGGGATCTTTACTTGTGGCATGCAGGGTCTAGTTCCCTGACCAGGGATTGAACCCCGGACCCCCTGCATTGGGAGTGTGGAGTCTTAGCCACTGGATCACCAGAAAAGTCCCCCCCAAGCAAGCATTGTTGAAGGCCCTGTTCTATGTTAAGCTAGGCTATTCTCAGGGGAAGATAGACATGGGCCAGAAATAGCCCATGCACTCCTCTAATAAGTGTAGATTATGGTTTTTGCAATAAGAAAGTGAAATTAACTTCCAACAGAGAAGGAAGCAGGGTTGTGAAATCAGGAAAAGCTTAATGAAAGAGGAGACAGTTTGGAAACATGGGTAGGACAGGTGGAGGTACAGAGCATTTCAGGGCATTCCAGGCCGCAGGATCAGGCTGAGCAAGAGCCCAGAGGTGGGAGAAGAATATATGATGTGTTCAGGAGGGGTGTGCAGAGTGTGTGTGAGGATGGAGCAACATAGGGTAGGGGGAGGAATATAGCAGAAATATGTACAAGGTTTTAGACTCTGGGTCTAGATTGTGAGGAACCACCGAGACTTTTTGAGCCAGAGGCAGAGGTGGGACTTCATGTGATGACTACCACATCAGTGTAGAAAGGCCTGGAAGAGAGAGACTGTGGTAGGGGGCTTAGGTTTGCTAAAAGATCTGATGAGTGCTAAGGGCAGTGGAAGTGGGAAGGAAAAGAGGTCATGAGTATGAGAGATGTTGCCAGGTGGAATGAACAGAATTTATGGCTAGGAGAGGCAATATGAGAAGCGGGTAAGGGTTTAAGCTCAGGTCGCATGGACTGACCTCAAAGTCAGGCTCTGTGTTGACCATGGGCAAGTTACTTAACCAGTCTAAGTCTCTAGTTTCTTATCCGTAAAATGGGACATCGTAATAGTACCTATCTCATAGGATTGTTAGAAGGATTAAATGAAATAGTGTACCTTAAATACCTAGCCCAGAGCCCATAATGAATGCCCCACAGTATTAGCTGCTACTGCTATTTTTTTAAACAGCCATATTGAGATACAATTCACATAACATACAATTCACCCATTTACAGTGTACAATTCAGTATTTTTTTAGTAATTCACAGAGCTGTGCAACCATCACCACTATCTAATTCTAGAATATTTTCACACCCATTAGCCGTCACTCCCCATTTCCCCTTCCCTCCAGGCCCAGCAATCACTGATCTACTTTCTGTCTCTATGGATTTGTCTGTTTTGGACATTTCATATAAATGGAATCATATGAGATACATCCTTTTGCTTCTGGCTTCTTTCACTTAGAAGGTTTTCAAGATTCATTTATGTTGTAGCATGTGTTAGAACTTCATTCCTTTTCATGTCTTTTCAAATAATATTCTGTTGTATAGATATACCACATTTTGTTTATCCATTCATCAGTTGATGGCCTTTTGAGTTGTTTCCACTTTGGAGCTATTATGAATATTGCTGCGATGAACATTTATTTACATGTTTTTACATGGACATATGTTTTCATTTCTCTTGGGTATATACCTGGGAGTGGAGTTACTAGGCCATATGATAACTCTGGAGCTATCAGACTATTTTTCAGAGTGACTACACCATTTTACATTCCCACCAGCAATGTTTGAGAGTTTGTTTCTCCACATCTTTGCCAATACTCGTTATTGTCCGTCCTTTTGAATATAACCATCCTAGTGGGTGTGAAGTGGTGTTTCATGGTTTTGATTTTCATTTCCCTAGTAACTAATGATATTGAGCTTCTTTTCATGTGTTTATTAGCCATTCGTATATCTTTGGAGAAATGTCTATTCAAATCCTTTGCCCATTTAAAAATTGGGCTGTTTGTCTTTTATTATTGAGTTATAAGAGTTCTTTATATATTCTAGATACAAGTTCCTTATGAGATACATGATTTGCAAATATTTCTCATTCTGTGGGTTGTCTTTTCACTTTCTTGATGATGTTTTTGGCAGCACAGAAGTTTTACATTTTGATGTAGTCTAATTTATCTATCTTTTGTTTCGTCATTTGTGCTTTTGGTGTTGTATTACTATTATTCTTTAAGGGAGTGTTCATTATGCCTTGGGTTTAATTGAATAACAGAGAGGAAGGTGATGATATTAACAGGGCACAGAACGCAGAAGGGGAAGGGTGGGTGTTTCAGGGATGGGAGGTACTTGGGCAACAGAAGCCAGTGAATTCTGTTTCGGCTATGCTGAGTTTAAGGTACAGAGAGGACCAACAGAGAAAGAGATAGCAAATGGACAGCTGGAAATATAGGTTTGGAGGAAAGGAAAGAAGTCTGGAGATGAAAAAGAAGAGAATTAGGGGACTTCCCTGGTGGCGCAGTGGCTAAGAACCTGCCTGCCAGTGCAGGGGACACGGGTTCGAGCCCTGGTCAAGGAAGATCCCACATGCCATGGAGCAACTAAGCACATGCGCCACAACTGCTGAGCCTGCGCTCTAGAGCCCGCAAGCCACAACTACTGAGCCCGTGTGCCACAACTACTGAAGCCCGTGCACCTAGAGCCTGTGCTCCACAAGAGAAACCACTGCAATGAGAAGCCCGTGCACCGCAATGAAGAGTAGCCTCCACTCGCCACAACTAGAGAAAGCCCGCACATAGCAACAAAGACCCAACGCAGCCAAAACAAAAAAAAAAGAGAGAATTAGGAGGCATCATCTTAGAAATGACAAGTGAAGTAGATGAGTTCCACCCCCACGGGGGGAACAGCATCTAAGAGAAAAGAAAAGGGGGACCTAAAACAGCCCCCTGAAGATTATCTACATGTTTTGGGGGAGTGTGTGGAGGAATGTTTGGAGGAAAAACAGAAAAGTACTGTCATGGGACCAAGGGAGCATGTGTCAAGGAGGAGGATGTGACT
Source organism: Grampus griseus (assembly GCF_964374135.1). Lineage (NCBI taxonomy): Eukaryota > Metazoa > Chordata > Mammalia > Artiodactyla > Delphinidae > Grampus > Grampus griseus. The sequence goes on along the minus strand of NC_139018.1, from coordinate 117,451,493 downwards.
GGCAGCATTACACCAGGAGTAGAGGAAGGAGGGGGAGGTGAGGAAATAGAGGTACTTGGCTGCAAGGAGGTCAAGTGGGGCTGTGAGGTAGCAAATCTGGACTGCGGGTGTCAGAGTGGGTGGGAAGGCAGCAGCAAGAAATACGAAGTAGTTGGAGGGTGGGAGGGAGGGAGACACAAGAGGGAAGAGATATGGGAACATATGTATATGTATAACTGATTCACTTTGTTATAAAGCAGAAACTAACACACCATGGTAAAGCAATTATACCCCAATAAAGATGTTTAAAAAAAAAAAAGAAATACGAAGTAGTTGAAAAAAGAGGGAACGTGGAATATCTTAATAGAAATGTAGAGTGATAAAAGGTTTTCATTTTTGCCTTGGTTTTGAGGATTAGGGGTTAAGTATTTTGTGGCCTAAGGGGAAGGAGAGATGGGAGAGATGAGAGATTCAGTGGGAAGTATTAATTGATAGGCTAAAGTCTTGTATAGATGGGAGGGACTAGTGATGAATGGAAGAGTAAATTTTTTCAAATTCATTTCACCACAGCCCTTTTTTTAAAAAAAAATTTAAGGTAGATTTCCTAACATCCTTTAGTATAGTATTTGGGTCACTAGTTTGGGAAATGATCTAGTTTAGAGCATCTCAAGGTCAGGGACTTGATTCATCTCTGAGGTATAGCCCCTGGAACATAATGGTTGTGATAGTGGTAGGTGGGTGGACAAAGTAAGGAAAGATAGAGGGTCCCATCCCCCCATACAGGAGGTGAAGTAGTAAGAATGGATATGGATGCAGATAATGAAGGTGAGAAGTTGAAGTTCACAGTGAGCAGGAGATGAGTTGACTACTAAGAGCTAGTGGGGTGGAGGTCCCACTGTCACCCTTTTCTGTTCTCATTCTTTTACATGTATTTTTATTATATATATAGGACGTGAATTCTTTGTCATTGTAAACATGGGAGCAGCACAGCCCTGTTGATTTTTAACACCATTTTTTGTGTTCCCAGTTAATGCTGTCAGAGTGGTTAATTGACGTCCCTTCAGATTTGGGTCAGGAATGGATTGTGGTCGTGTGCCCTGTTGGAAAAAGAGCCCTTATTGTGGCCTCCAGGGTGAGTAGCTGCTCCTGCCCCCGGCACCAGCATGCCTGGCCTGTGGCGGGAGGGGTTCTCTGCACACTCTGTGTTCCTCATCTGCCACAGCAGCTGTCCCTGCCATGGGGATTGAAACGCTTTCCTGCAGGAGGGATTTGATGAGAGCCATCTTTGGGCTGATGGCACCCCTGCAGAATGTGGAAGCAGGAGGGTAAGGAGACCTTGATGCCTGACAAGAATGGTAATTGTCCACACAGGGCTCTACCAGTGCCTACACCAAGAGTGGCTACTGCGTCAGCAGCTTTTCTTCCCTTCTGCCAGGAGGCAACAGGCGAAACTCAGCAACAACAAAAGGTACCTACATACAATTGACTGTTTATTAACTTTTATAATCAGTGCTTGGTTAGTTGCTTAGTTAGTTGTTTTAAAGACCCACTTTAAAAGCATACTTTTGAAACTGCGCACAGGTAATATCCTGCCCACTGGGCTCTCCCTCAAGGTCAGGCCTCCTCAGTAGCAGAATAGTTGCAACTTGTGAGGCCTGCTGGGCAATAAACCCCTAAATTAAAGTCAATGCACCTTTCCCATGGACTTCCATCACAAGATGACAGGTGCCGTTTTCTGGGGAAAGGACCCCCAGAAGGCCAAATGTAATGTACTGTTGCTGCGACTTCCTGCCGAATTCCCTTTTCTCCTTTCTCAGTGTCCTAATCTTAGCTTATTCCTCCCACCTGGGCCCAGCCAGGGAGACTAAGGTCACGAAAGTTTGCCCAGGGTCATTCAGCGAGGAGTTGGCAGAGCTGCCAGAACCGTTCTTTCACCTCTGTCTGCCCAGGCTCTGCTGGTGGTTATTCCTGTCCTCTGTTCTGAGACCTCTATTGGCTTTTTTTACTCGAGCCTGAAATGCGCTCCCAGCTCCCCTCTACCCTGTTATTTTAGTCCTCTGATCCCAAAAGATTGTTCATATCCCATCTCTTCCATGAAGCATTTTCTGGAACTCTCGTTTTTCTTAGTTTATGCTGTATAATTCAGGTCTTGGTTCTTTCCTCTGTAATCATCTTATCTCCTTAACTGGATTGTAACTTCCTTAAAGGCAGGGATTACTTATAGTTAATATTCCCCACAGAACACAGTGCCTGTGTTAGGAACTCAAAAAGTAATTGTAAACTAAAATGGAAGATTACTTCCCTTCAAACTTGAGCTTCTCTAAGGTGAGTAAATGTCCCAGTTTTTCTAAAGGTTCAGAGTTCACACTTGGCATTGCCTTGATCCTTCTTGTGCTGTCATACCTCAGGTCACCCCTAGACTGTGCCAGGTAGCCAGAAAAGGCTGTGAAGAACTTTGTCCTGTAGTGCCGGTGCTTGCCGTGAGCACTGAGGATTGTTGGATTCAGTTCCCAAGCCCCTAAGATGGGGCTCCCCAGATTGTGGTGGAGGGAACCCTGATGGGAAGGGGTACCCTGTACTGACTTTCTACTTTGCGTCTCCAGACTACACCATTCTGGACTGCATTTACAGTGAGGTGAACCAGACGTACTACGTTCTGGACGTGATGTGCTGGCGGGGACACCCTTTTTATGACTGCCAGGTAAGGACTGATACTCCCCTCAAGTCTTCTCCTGTTTTCTCCTCTCCTCCCAGGAAAGTGGCTCAGCATGTGTGTTTAGTACGTGACCAACTTCTTGGTGTGTACAGGATGTGGTATATCAAGAACATTGTCTAATGTTCCTTGCATCTTTGGGTGTGTTTAAATTAGCTTCATTTATAAAAAGAGGTAGGAGGAACTAAGGGAAGCATAGCAATTCTTGAGGGGAGGAAGGAGAAACAGAGTGTAGGGTAGGCTGGGACTTCGTAGAAGCTGTAACCGCCCCCTCCGCTCTCTCCAGAGTGTGGGAGGCTTGCTGGCAGGGAAGGTTGCAGGTGAAGGGGATGCTGCCTTGTGCAGGCGGCACAAGGAAGAGAAGGTGGAATGTTAAGCACCATCAAATAGACTTCTGTCACCTCCACTCTTCACCAACCACATCTTGACCCTGAAAATGTCAGGGCCTCCTTGGTATGACCGTAAGGCCTCGAATATCTGAGGGGTTAGCTTTGGAAGGAGATTTTCCAAATGGGGAGAGGCCCCCCACCCAATATTCTCCCCTTAGGTTTCACCTTCCCACAACATTTTTCTCAGATTGGTGATTTTTTCGAGTGACAGACGCAGTCATCAGAGAGAGGCTAGGTCAATATTCTCCCCTTAGGTTTCACCTTCCCACAACATTTTTCTCAGATTGGTGATTTTTTCGAGTGACAGACGCAGTCATCAGAGAGAGGCTAGGTCACCCCACAGGGTCCATCTCTGCTCCTATGCTCCCCATCGTTGTCCCAGTTTTAAAGTGGTGGGTTTTTTATGCTCCCTGTCAATTAGTTTATCATAGTGGTTCTCAGAATGTTGAATGTGTGGCCTCAGAAAGTTGTTAGTAATGCAAATTCTTAGACCTACTGAATCAGAAACTCTGGGGATGAGACTTACGTTTTAATAAACCTCCAGGCGATTCTCATGCAGGCCCACGTGTCCGAATCACAGGTTATCACCACAGGCTGCTTCTTTCTGTAGCCATTACCCCAAGCTAGGTTTCCAAATTGTGCTAGGTGCTGGTACTTCAGAATTCTAGCATGCATCTCATTCAAAAAATAATAGCCAAGGGACTTCCCTGGCGGTCCAGTTTAAGACTCTGCACTTCCAATGCAGGGGCCATGGGTTCAATCCCCAGTCAGGGAACTAAGTTCACACATGCTGCACGGTGTGGCCAAAAGATAAAAAAACAAAAACAACAACAAAAAAATAGCCAAGACCTGCATTGCTAAGCACTTTGTGAGCATGATCTCATTGAATCCCTTACAACTCTAAAAAGTAAGTATGTACTATTGTTATTACTCCTCATCGTTTAGATATGAAAGCTGAGAGCCACAGATGTTAAGTACCTTGCCCAAATGCAGAGCCAAGCCTAAAACTCAGAACTCAAAAGTTCAATTGAGGGACTTCCCTGGTGGTGCAGTGTTAAGAATCTGCCTGCCAGTGCAGGGGACACAGGTTCAAGCCCTGGTCTGGGAAGATCCCACATGCCGCAGAGCAACTAAGCCCGTGCACCACAACTACTGAGCCTGTGCTCTAGAGCCCACGAACCACAACTACTGAAGCCCACATGCCTAGAGCCCATGCTGCGCAACAAGAGAAGCCACCGCAATGAGAAGCCCGCACACCACAGCGAAGAGTAGCTCCCACTCACCGTAACTAGAAAAAACCCACGGGCAGCAACGAAGACCCAGTGCAACCAAAAATAAATAAATAAATAAATTTATTTTTTAAAAAAAGAGAGAGAAAGGCCGCGCAGCAACGAAGACCCAATGTGGCCAAAAATTAATTAATTAATTTTTAAAAATTAAAAAAATTAAAAAATTAAAATTCAATCAGGAACATATTCTCCTATAATTCTGTTGAAGGATGTTTCATAACATGCATTTACAACCTACAAATTTGATAACTAAAGCCACCTATATTTTGACAATATAAAGAAAAGATTGTGGGTTTTTTATTTTTGGTTTTGGAAATTAAAAAAAAAAGAAAGAAAAGTCCCTAAATAACAACAGAAGCATATGTATCAGTAATTTAGATCAATAGTAATTTGGAATAAAGTAGTTTATGTGAAGCTACAGCTATATAGTTTCTAATCCTTAGGTAAAATAAAACAGAGGTTAACGTGATGTGCTTTGGAGTTGGTGAGTCCTGGTCCCATAGTATTTCTGTGTGCACCTCGGTGAGTGATGTAATCTCTCTGAGCCTCAGAGTCCTCACCTGTAAAATGGAGATAATAATAATACAATTCTCAGAGGATGGTTGAGGATTAATACGATTATGTATGTAAGGTCCTTAGCATGGAGCCTGAGACATAGTAGGCCTTCAGTGATAAATGTTGGCATTACTACTATTAATAATTCTATTGGATTTTAAGGAAAAAACATTTAAAGATTTTATGAACATCTTCCTGACCTTATGGCAGTGTTTTAAGGGAAATGAGGGTGAGAGAAGGGCTTAGGTCTTCATAAATCAGGTGGCTCTTTTTTTCCCAGTTTTATTGAAATTAAACTGACATGCAACACTGTAAGTTTAAGGTGTATAGCACAATGATTTGACTTACATATATTTTGCAGTAGTTACCTGAGTAAGTTTAGTTAACACCCACCATCTCATATAGATACCAAAAAGAAAAGAAAAGAAAAAAATAAATGTTTTTTTTCCCTTGCCATGAGAACTCTTAGGATCTACTCTCAACAACTGTCATGTATATACCAGACAACAGAGTTAACTATTGTCATTGTGTTGTACTTTCCATCCCTAGTACTTATTTATCTTATAACTGGAGGTTTGTACCTTTTGACCATCAGGTACCTTTTTAGAATGGGGTGTTTTTGTTCGTATTAGAGTTTGAGGTGAGCAGTTTTTAATCTTTCCCTTTCTCTTCTCTGGCAGACTGATTTCCGATTCTACTGGATGCATTCAAAGTTACCAGAAGAAGGACTGGGAGAGAAAACCAAGCTCAATCCCGTAAGGCCTGGTGTTAGGATTGCAGTGGGAAAAGTATGGACTTAACAGTTATCTAGATTCCAGTTTTCGCTTTAACAATTACCAGGTTAAGTTAATATCTTTACTTGACCTTAGTTTCTTCATCTGTTTAATAGGGTTAATAATACCTACTTTACAGGGTTGTTCTAAGAACCAAATTATATAAATATACAAGTCTTTCTAGCATAATACTTACGGTGAGCACTCAATAAACAGTGGTTGGTATAAAATGCTAATAACTGTTTTTATTAATAACACTGTTTAGAATTCTCCAACTGCAGCCTGCATCAGCAGCCTCTGGAGGCTTGGTAAAACGTAGGCTCCTGGGCCTCACCCCCAGAATTTCTGATTCAGTAGGTCTGGGGTAAAGCCTGAGAATTTGCATTTCTAACAAGTTCTCCAGTGAAACTGATACTGCTGGTCCATGGACCACACTTTGAGAACCTCTGCCTTTGCATCTGAGCTAAGAGTGACCTCATCTAGTCAGTCCCCTCTGTTTATAGATTAGTATATAGGCTCAGAGAAGGGACTGCCTTCCCCAAGGTCCCATAGTCCAGGATGATAACCCAAATGTCTTGGCTCTTCGCTCAGTGATTAAATATGGGACAGTTGTTTCCATTGCATTTTATTAGTTAAGCCCTGTAGACTGGCATTTGCTTGGGTTGCTTACAGCATTTTTAAAAGCAACTGAGTAACCAGTTACAGGACAATAAATGGGACCAGTACTTCCAGTGATGTTATCAATAAGGTCCTAGAAGAACATGCACTGAGGAAAGGGAACATCGGTACTACTTTCTCTGAGATGCTCTTTTGTGTGTGCTACATGTACTATCTCATTGTATTTGCATAACAATCCTATGAAGTAGATATTTTATTATCCCTTTTTACAGATGGGAAAATGGAGGCATATGGAGATTAAATGATTGACAGAGCTGGGATTCAAACCTAGGCAATCTGACTCAGAGGTTGTCATAGTCCTAATCACTTTGGTATACTGCTTAAGTGTAAAAACTTTTGCTGGTGTGAAAGGGGCTTCACCAGTCCTTCATTAGGGGCAACTCTCATAGAGCTGGGAGAATAACATAGAATCTCTAAACCTAGCACAGGGCAGTGGTTCTCAGTCCTGACTGCATGAATCAACTGGAGAGCTTAAAAAAAAAAAAAAGACTGGATCCCACCCCAGAGCAGTTCAGTCAGAATCTCGGGGTGGTGCTTGGGCATGAGTAATTTTTAAGAGTTTCCCAGATGGTTCTCCTGTATAAAGCAAGGTTGAGAACTCCTGACCTAGTAATTCAGAGGATAAGTAGAGGGGAGTGGGTAGGGAAGGATGAGACTGAAAACTTCTCTTCTTTGATACAGCTGTTCAGTTGCTGGAACCAATATTGTTTGTAACATGTACTAATTCTTTGTTCTAATTTATGTTTTAGTTTAAATTTGTGGGGCTAAAGAATTTCCCTTGTACCCCTGAGAGCCTGTGTAAGGTGCTGTCTATGGATTTCCCTTTTGAGGTAACAAAACCATTGTTTTTATTGCTCTGATCTGATTGTAGGACACAGGGAAACTTGGTTATACAGTCTTAAGAGAGCCTCTGACTTTGCTGTGTCAAAGCATCAGAAAACGGCTAAATGCTGACTCTTGGAAAAGGATGTGCTCGTGGCCCTTCATAGCCTCAGTGCCACCCTGCCAGATAAGTCAGAATGCCAGAGCTGGAAGGGCCCTTGAAAGGACAGCTCATCTAACTCCCTCATTTTACAGATGGAGAAACTGAGGCCCAGAGAGGGGTGAGGCTTCCATTCCTAGGTCCTTCTTGTGTGCCTCTTTCTGCTACAAGCCAGAGAACGAGGCCCCTTGTTTGACTGCCACAGCTGGGGCTTCTGTGACTGACAGACTGCAGGGCTGTGAATTCCTAATCCTTCCTTCCTCCGAAGAGCAAATGGTCCCCAGGGATGGCAGTGCTTGCTGAGCAGTGGCATGGCAGTGGGGCGACCAACTTGTCCAAGGTTGCCCAGGACTTCCCTGAAAGTCTCACCTCCCCAGAATCTCCTCAGTCCTGGGCAGTCTTTGGTCATCCTCAGAACCTGCAGTTACCCTACAAGCAGACTTCCTTTGCCCATGATACCCTTTAAAATTCTGCCTGGTCACCTGCAAGTATTTGCTTGAACTGGATATAATTTTGCTAAAAGGATCACAGCTTCCCAAATGATGAAATGGCAAAGGCTGAGTTGCCTTCATTTCTGGGAGTCAGTTAAGAAGGTGGTAAGAACACCATCTTTGTTTATAACCCTTATGCCCCAGTGACAATAAATGCTTTTTAGAGATGAGTCACTGAATCACAGAAAAGAACATATGGGACTGTGGGAGGTCTTCCCGTTGAGAAAAACTGAGTTTCCCAGAACATAGCTCACAGACAATTTAGGGGGAGGTTTAGGCAGCCAGCAATGGCTGGGGAGCAGGGCTTCTTGACAGGCTGTTTCCCCTGCACTCAGCAGTCCAGCATCTTGGAGGGGCTTGTCCAGTCCCCCGGCTTTGTTCCCGGTGTGGAGCACATCCCCTACTACAGATACCTCCGGGTGGTGGAAAGTGAATGGGATTTGAGGAGAGAAGACCTGGGTTCAAGCTGAATTTCTGCTTCATACTCACTGTGTGTTTGAGGGAGGCTCCAGAACTCCCTGAGTCTGAGCAGCTTCATCTCCCAGACACTTCCATGGTGGGTAAGAGGGTGAAATAGTAGGTAGGAAAGCACGCTGTAAACGGGAAAGTACTTTTTATGTTTTTATTTTCTAAAATTTAGTTTTCTAGGCCATGTCTTCTTTTAGAGAAATTCATGTGTGAGAAGCAAAGACTCTTTTTCTTCTGGCAGTGACCCAGAAAAAAGAGCTGGACCACAAGAGCTACCCCAGTGCATATAGGTCTCCTACAAACATGTGGCCCCAGAAGTCATTCTGATCCCTGGTTTTCTTTCTTGTAGGTAGATGGGCTTCTCTTCTACCACAAGCAGACCCACTATAGCCCTGGAAGCACTCCTCTGGTGGGCTGGCTGCGCCCCTACATGGTGTCAGATGTTCTTGGCGTAGCTGTGCCAGCTGGCCCGCTGACTGCCAAGCCAGAATATGCTGGGTACCAGCTCCAGCAGATTATTGAGCACAAGAGGAGCCAGAAGGAGGGAATAAAGAAGATACTCACACACAAGTCCTCTGAGAATGGACGCTATGAGTTGGAGCACCTGTCTACCCCCAAGCTGAAGAGCCCTCCCCATAGCCCCAAGCACCCAGGGAGCCTCATGGATAACTAGAGAGGGCAGCGTCCTTTGGGAGTCACAGGATGGGGGGTTGGTCCCAGAAGGAAGGCTGGGGAGGAGGACAGTGACGAGAACAAGATGACTTCATTTTAGAGCAGACTTTCTAAAGCCACTCCAGCTGGAAACAGCTTATCTCCTATCTGAAGTGCTGGCTTTAACAGTTGGGGGAGGTTTCCAGATTGGGCAGTCTTTGCATTTGAGCAGCAACTCCTGTGAAAATGTATTTCAGATCCACAATGTAAATATATGTAATTCTTACGGAAGAAGTTGTTCGTGATTGTTAAACTTTATTTATTTTATTTTTGTGTGTGTGTGATTCTTAAACTTTAGATAGTCAGGAATCTCCCCCACCTCTACCCCTTCAGGCCCCCTAAACCATGACTGTTCAAGTCTTGGCCCATTTCACTCTGTTTTTAGCACTTAAGCATTCTGCTGAGTTTCCAGTTGCTGCTGTTGGTAACGTCATTTTCTCAAAGGTCTTACCAGGAACTGCAGTTCTTGGTATTTGAATATGTTCCCTCTTCTGAGAAGACAAGTGTGATTTTCTTTGGTTTAGACACAGCCAGAGATAAAATGCAAATGGAGTTCATTCACTACTTCAGCCAACATTTGAGCACCTTCCAGAAGATAAGCCTTGTGCTTATGTAGAGTGGGTTATGGTGAGGGACCATACTTCATCCCTGCCCTTGAGGAGCTCACGATCCAGTGAGAAAATAAACCCACCAGCATCTAGAGTGGGTCCAGATGGTGGGATGATTGCTTTAGTGCAGAAAGGGGCATAGAGCATGGGGTGTGGGGGGATGCTGGGAAGAGCAGAGGGAGGTTTCACAGAGGAGTTCAAAGCTGGGCTGAGGCTCAGAGGAGGGACAGAAATGTGCTCTGCAGACAAGGAGGGCAGGAGTTTCTCACAGAGGCAGGAGGGTGTGCAGATGCACCCCTCCAGAGCTGGGAAGGACTTGCTCTGGGACCTGAAGTCGGTTCAGCATGGCTCAGTTGTCAAGTAGGGCTGGATAGCTATGGGAAAGGAGGCTGGAAAGAGATGGGTCTGATCATAAATGGCCTGTGTGTTATGCAGAGGTTTTGGGTTTTACGTATGGATGAAAGGGAGCTGATGAAGTGCTTTGAGCAGGCAGGATCCATTCAGATTTGTGAACTAGAGCTCTTTGGCAGCTGTGGGAGTGGAAGATGGCGTCTAACACCAACCAGTTTCTGCTCTGTGTTCAGGAAATGTGTCCCATTTCCCGTGGCCTCAATCTGCTCCCCATACTACTTTCCACTTTTCTAGGACTTCTCTTACAAGAGAAAAGGACTTCACTGTTCCACTCCAGCAGTACTAGTATCCTGTGGACAAAATTTCAGAGGGATCCAGGGCAGATCTTGTCTGACACGCAGTTGTTTCTTTGTGTTGATTAGTTCTGGGAACAGATCCGGGCAGAAGTTGTGGTTAAGCAGAGCCTCATTACACAAATTCAGAACACCATTGGAACTAGCCTCAGTGTTGGGCTCTTAAAGAGCTGCTCGGGCTGACTCTGTAAAATTGGTGAAGGAAGAAACCCCTTCCTCCCCTACCCAATGATGACCCAGCTGGCTGCAGATTTAAGCGTGCCTATATCAATAAGCTCTTTCCTGAATTTAGGTCAACTCTGCAATAGAAACATTGTGTTCCTCTTGCCAAAAAGCTTGTTGTAGGCTGCTTAAAGGTTTAGTCTCTTCTGAATGCTCTAGTCTGCTCTCAGCAGCCAACTGTATCATTTCAGGAGATGTGCATGCTAGTATCAGTAGAGACTTGTCTGGGCTCTGCCCAGAAATAATCGGTCTGGAAGGACTACTTCCCCAAAGAACACTCTCTGGGGACAGATGCATGAACCAAAGAACATATTAGCCAAACTTATCACCATGCACGAGTTGATACTGCTGAATGGTAGCTTGAAGGCTGTATCTCAGGGGAGTGCTCTTATATTTTTAACTGAGGAGCCAGTATTATTTATCATCACTGAATAGAATATGTCTCTTGGTCATATTTCTCTGCGAATTATAAAGTCACCTCCTGCCACCTGTTTCAAATATGGTTGCGTTATAGGTTTCTGGGATTGGATATTGGTTATTTTAATGTTAACTCATAACTTAGATTGTAGAGGAAATGGAGAAGAAAGAGGTGGGACCTAAGGACATGGTGACTCACTAGCTATGAAAGGTAAGAAATGGACAGGAATCATCAGAATGATTCCTAGGTTCCTAACTTGGGTGACTAAATGCTATTAACAAGGACAAGAATCCCAGGAAGAACATAATTGAGGGGGACTGGGGGGAAAGATAATGAGTTCAGTTTGGGACATGCTGAGTTTTAAGTGACTGGGAGACTGACTGGTAAGTAGTTAGGCCTTAATTCAAGTCTTCATCATTTCTTTTCTGCAGCACTGCCAGAGGCTCTTACTCTGCCACCAGTTTCCCTGCCACCAGTCTTCCCCCCTCCCCAACAGCTCCAATCCACCCCTGTCACAACTGGCAGAGTGATCCTTTCTAAAAATGCACATCTGATCATGTTACTTCAAGGACTTCCCTTCGCCTACAGGGCACATGTGAAGCTTCTTGGCCTGCTATGCAAGTTTCTTCATGACCTGGCCTTAGTGTATCCGTCTAGTCTCATAAAATACCTTGCTTCCTTTTCTGCCTCCTTTCTAGTGATGCTGCTTTATAGTTCACAGTACAAACACACGTGTTTCATATTTTTTCCCCCCAAAACCATCCCTTCTCACTCTGATTTTATCCACCTGGTGAATATACCTACTCATCTGTTGAATAAACAGATACCTGTTTGAAACTTTACCTCTGCAGGTAGAATTAGCCATTCTCATCTTTGTGCCCTCCCCATCCCACTACACATCTGTTTCCCAAAGTTACGGAGAGTCCCCAAGACTGCTCTTTGGTTTGATAATTCACCAGAAGGACTCACACATTCACTGAAAACTGTTTTACTCACAGTTACAGTTTATCACAGTGAAATGAAACAGATTTAAGTCAGCCAAGGGAAGAAATGCATGGAGAAGAGTCCAGGAAAGTTTCAAACATGGATCTTCCAGTTGTCTTCTCCCAGTGGAGTCATGGACAGCTTTAAACTTCCTACTAATTGTGTGACAAAACTCATGGAGTATTGTCAACCAGAAAATCTCACCTGAGCCTTGGTGTCCAAAGTTTTTTATTGGACTTGGTCACACAGAACTGGTTGGCCAACCTCAATCTCCAGCCCTTCCTGGGGTCTAGCTGATAACATGTGGTCCAAAGTCCCCCTCCCTCCTAGTCACATTACTGGATTATCTAGTGTGGCAAAAGACCCCCATGCAAACAAAGACACCTTTATTAGGCAGGACATTCCAAGGGCTTAGAGATTCCTTACCAGGAACCAAGGGCAAAGGTCAGCCTCTCTTTGGGCAAGATTAAATTCTTTTTTTTTTTTTTGCAGCACGCGGGCCTCTCACTGTTGTGGCCTCTCCCGTTGCGGAGCACAGGCTCCGGATGCGCAGGCTCAGCGGCCATGGCTCACGGGCCCAGCCGCTCCACGGCACGTGGGATCTTCCCGGCCCGGGGCACGAACTCGTGTCCCCTGCATTGGCAGGCAGACTCAACCACTGCACCACCAGGGAAGCCCCAAGGTTAAATTCTTTATTGCACACTTCCTCTATTAGATTGTAAGCACTTTGAGGTCAGGGACCTTGTCTTATTTATCTTTAGGTCGCTGGTGCCTGGCATCATGCCTGCTACTTGTTGTACCAATATATGTTTGCTGAGTGAATGAAATGATGAACTGGAATGAGAATGCAGTCTGGAGGGAAGCCCCTCCACTCTCTGCTGCCCAGGTTAGTGACCCTGGAGAGAAGACTGAGTGGAGGTGTGTGGCAGGCTGCTAAAAGTTGTTTGGATATGTTTCAGACTTCTAAGAACAAGAACTGTATTTAATTCTGTGAATGTGATTAAAAGGATAGCCAAAAACCTTCTCACTACGTACATTGGAAGAGGGAAAGAAATGATCTTCCTAGCTATAGACTTCCTTTCTAATAAAGAAATGAGTAAAAAACCCATAATATGTATTTTTTAAGCAAATGCGGTCTTTTGGTTTATGCCTTCAGATATGTAGGGCAGGAAAAGTTGACAAAAAGCCTTGAGGTTTTAGCCAGAGTATGACTGGTTGCTTTGGTAAAATAAGCTGATTTTTGAGTCCCATGTTATGTTAGGATTCTGTTTTTATACCCAATCTTTACATCAAAGAAGGACCAGATTAATCTGTGGACTTAATTTATCCATTCTGCTCTGGCCTCCCCATTAACACAGGTAAGTCAAAGAGAGTGAGAGTAAAGTAACTCAGTTGGTACCTCTCTCCTGTATTGAATGTTTTCCCGTGAGCAATTAAGTACCCAAGGTAACCAAACCTGTTTGGTACTCTTTGGCAAGAATTGTACCTTGTTTGCTGGAAAAGGATGGGTGCATTCTTTCAGCAAACATTGATTGAGCACCAGCTACTCTGAACTACATATTATGCTAGGTTCTGAAGAGAGAGCGATGAATAAGACATGGCCTCTGCCCTCAAGGAACTCATGGTCTAGTGGGAGAGACAGACAAATAAGCAAATAATTACAATTCAGAGTGTTAGGTAAACTCTAGACAACAGGTATCAAGTATTGAAGTAACAACAGGTATCAAGAATAGTGACTGATTAACCTGTGATCTGGGAGTAGTAAATAGGGGTGTCAGATGAGAAAATTGTTTGTGTGAGGAAGAAGCCAGATCATATTTTAGTTTAGAGAAAAAGAAAAGAATAGAAAAAGCAGAGAATAGCAGTAGGTAAATACCAGGCCCTAAAGTATTGGGTAATGGGGGAAATGTTATCTACAAGGGACAAGATTTTTCACCTTCCTTACATAGCTTACTTCAGCCATCCTAGTGATTATAGCTTTGGCCTATGAGTAAACAAGAAAAAATTTTCACCCTAGACATCGGTTAGTACTTTGACCTTACTTATTCTGTATCTGTCTTTTAGACATGTCTCTTTCATAGGCAGTAGGTATTTTGGAGCAATTTCTGAGAGAAGCTTTAGAGTTCAGAAGTAAAGGTGTTTTGGGGGAAAGGTTACAAAATTCTAATCACAGCTTTGGAAGTATCTCTATTCCTAGATCCAAACAAATATAAAAAAAGGCAGGAGAGGGACTTCCCTGGTAGCGCAATTGTTGAGAATCTGCCTGCCAATATAGGGGAAATGGGTTTGATCCCTGGTCCAGGAAGATCCCACATGCCCCAGAGCAACTAAGCCTGTGTGCCACAACTACTGAGCCTGCGCTCTAGAGCCCACGAGCCACAACTACTGAAGCCCACGCGCCTAGAGCCCATGCTCTGCAACAAGAGAAACCAACACGATGAGAAGCCCTCGCACCTCAATGAAGAGTAGCGCCCGCTTGCTGCAACTAGAGAAAGTCCGCACCCAGGAACGAAGACCCAGTGCAGCCAAAAAGAAAAAAAAAAGGCATACGACAATGGCAAGACAGAGGTCTCAGAGTTAAGGTGGCTGTCTTTTTTTTTTTTTGTAATATTTATTTATTTATTTGGCTGCACCGGGTTGGGGATGAAACCCGGGCCCCCTGCATTGGGAGTGTGGAGTCTTAACCACTGGACCACCAGGGAAGTCCCAAGGTGGTTGTCTTTTTTTTAAGAGAATTTTTTAAAATTAATTTATTTTATTTTTGGCTGTGTTGAGTCTTCGTTGCTGCCCGTGGGCTTTCTCTAGTTGCAGCGAGCGGGGGCTACTCTTCGTTGCAGTGTGCTGGCTTCTCATTGCGGTGGCTTCTCTTGTTGCGGAGCGCGGACTCTAGAGCACACGCTTCAGTAGTTGTGGCATGCAGGCTTCGTTGCTCCGTGGCATGTGGGATCTACCCGGAGCAGGGCTTGAACCCGTGTCCCCTGCATTGGCAGGCGGATTCTTAACCTCTGTGCCGCCAGGAAAGTCTGGTTATCTTCTTAATTCAGTCATTCAATACATATTTATGAAGAATCTGTGTACGAGGTTCTAGGCTCTAGGCACTGAGGGTACAGGGGCCTACAGATGTGGTTCCCGCCTTCCTGGCTAAGCAGGCAGACTCTAGGCCAATGACGTGGAAACACGTACACAATTACAAATTGTGATCAACTCTCTTTTAAAAAAAACAAGATGGTGCTAGGAGAGAGAGTAACAAGGAGCAGTTCAGGGAGTAGTCAAGGAAGATCTTGCTGAGGAAGTGACTTTTGAGCTGAGACCTTAAGGATGAGTCAGATTTGTCTGGTGAAGGAGGTGGGAGGAAGGGGAGGATAAGCTTTCTAGACAGAGACCTGAAACCTACGCTTTAAAAGCAAAAAACAAAAGTTCAACCCATAACACCCCTCCCCCAAAGGGTCCCTCTTTGTAATTTATTTTCCATTTTCAGATTTCAGTTCATGTTAATTTAATAAAAATGTGATTGTCTGTCACCTATACTCCCCCAACCCTACCCTAGCCTTCCTTCTGAGGTCCTGCAGCCAAGCATTCAAAAGTCCAGGGCTATGTCAACACATATGGATCTACCTTATATATATATTTTGAAGATCAAAACTTCAGCTATCTCATACTGTGATGGAGAGATTAGATGAATGAAACTCATTTAGAACAGTGTCTGGCACCTGGTAAGGATACAATAAGTGGAACTTATTAGTTCAGTGTATGTGTGTACCATGATTTATTTACTGAGTTTCTTATTGATGGGCCATTATATTGTTTCCAATCTTTTGTATTACAAATTGTTTTACAGTCTCTAAGATCTGATTGAGCAGGATGACAGTATCATTCTTGATTTTGTTAGTTCAAGCCTGCAGTTAAAGGCAAGACTTTGTACTCTGATTCTCCTAAGCTTTGCCACTCAGAGCAAATCCAGCCAGCTGCCTTGCACTTGGTTTTGTTCCCCACGCCTCTGCTCAAAAACTTCCAAACATTGTCCTGTTTGGACTGTGATAGGCAACAGTTCCAGAAAACTGTTCCCTTACACACCCACACGCCCACACACACAGCTGTGCCTCTGAAAACTCCGCTGAGTTCTCTCTCCTAGCTCATTCTGTTAAACTTCTCTCTTTTAAAATTTTCCTCACCCAATACCTGCACAAGGAGTCAGAATGCTTGGATTCAAGTTCTAGTTCAATACTAATTAATTAGCTGTGCGACACCAACCACTGGCGTCCTGAGGATCACTGGGCAAAACAAATGTAAAAATGTAAATAGTGGGTTGAGAGACTCCATCCTCTTCTGTGTCCACTCAGTGGTTTGTACTACTCAGGTTCTGCAATTTCTTACTCTAGCTTAGTCCTAGAGCCATTTGCCTGCTTAGGGAGAAAAACTAGATTTGTTACTATTTAAAAAAATTTTGGAAAAGTTTATACATCCACGTGCAAAATTTAAACATACATACACACAATGTTGTTAGAAGCCAAGATAGTGGTAACTTGAGTAATGACTGGGAGGGGACATAAGGAGGGCTTTGGAAAGTTGGGAATTTCTTGATCTGTGTGCTGGTTACGTGGGTGTGTTTAGTTTATGAAATTCACCATGCTGTACACATATTTTCATCTTTCTGTATGTATATTATATGTTGTTGACTTAAAAAAAATTCACAACGTGAGAGTTGCAAGTTAAGTTTTATTTGGGGCAAAATGAGGACCGCAGCTGGGGAGACAGCATTTCAGATAGCTCTGAGAAACTGCTTCAAAGAGGCAGGGGGGAAGGTCAGTATATATGTGATTCTGGTTAAGGGGGAGTACATGCAATCAAGCACATATTTTTTACAGAAGATTTCTGCTAGTCTCGTACAGGTTACTGCTAGTCACGAGGAGCAGACGTCACCACGAAGGATTTTAGTGCTTTTCTAGATATGAGGAGATACAAGAATTGGGCTCATAAAATTGGCTCTTGAAAATATCTAACTATCTGAAGACCTGTTCTGCCAGTTTTTCCCAGAGCACAGAGTGCCTCATGTCTGCTCTCCACCTGAACTCCTTTCAAGGGGTGTTGAAAGTCAGCAGCTGCAGCAGCACATGACTTAATCCTTGTAGAGGTAGATGGCAAGTGCCAATGGAAAATGCCAATTTGTAGTTGACAATGTCAATAAAAAGCTTTAAAAAAACCTTAAAGGGACTTTCCTGGTGGTGCAGTGGTTAAGAATCCCCCTGCCAATGCAGGGGACACAGGTTCGATCCCTAGTCCAGGAAGGTCCCACATGCTCCGGAGCAACTAAGCCCATGTGCCACAACTAATGAGCCTATGCTCTAGCGCCCGCAAGCCACAACTGCTAAGCCCACACGCCACAACTACTGAAGCCCCCACGCCTAGAGCCCATGCTCCACAACAAGAGAGGCCACCGCAATGAGAAGCCCGCGCACCGCAATGAAGAGTAGCCCCTGCTCGCTGCAACTAGAGAACGCCCACGCACAGCAATGAAGACCCAACGCAGCCAAAAATAAATAAACACACAAAAAACCCTTAAAATGTATAATTGACCATATAGCGAAAAGTCTCCCTCTTCCCTTCTGTTCCTTAGAATCCCAGTTCCCCTCCTGGGAGACAGTCACTGCTATCTTTCTTGTGTATCCTCTCAAAGCTTTTCTATGTATAAATAAATTTACAAATACACATTTTTTCTTTATACAAATGACAGCATATTATACACACTATTTGGTTCTTGCTTTTTTTCCCTTAATAACATAGCTCAGGGATCATTCCATTCCTTACATGTGGAAGAGACCACTGTCTTGTTCATTGTTGTAAACTTAGTGCAGACCCCAGTGCCTGGCATATAAACATACTTGCTAAATAGTCTTCCAGAGGAGCATCTGGTTACAATACTGAAACTGTAACTCCTGTATGGGGTAATGAACTCAACCTAGAGTCAGCCTTATTGGTGCAAAGGATAAAGTAACCCACCTGAGACAGAAACAGTACCAACCACCAGGGGTTTCTTCTCTAACCAAGTGCAGCCTGAAGTTTCTATTGCAATGGTGCAGAAATGAGGTGAGGTCAGAGGTTGCTTTTAAAGTCCTAGAAGGAGCATCAGAACTCAGGACATCTTCCTCAGTTGTCTGAAGACCTCTCCTGTGGGCCTAGCTCTGTGCGCTCTCCAGGTTTCAGCCTTTGGCACTAGTTGTGGCACTCACTTGTTAGCTGGGTCCCTTTTAGAGTATTTATTTTTGGTCTGGAATGATGTAAAAACATGCCAGACCCAGCCCTGCCTTCCCAGTGCCCCCTCTACTCCCAAACTGACTCCCGTAAGACACCCAAGCTCTTTGCCGCGCTCGCCTTAGTGAAAATCAAAGGCTTGCAAATGCTGCATGATTCCTGAAAGAGGTTCGAAATCTGATGCTGTTTTCCTGAGAGACTAAAATTAGCCATAGGTGATGGATTACAGGATACCGCGGGCCAGGGTCTGCTCCTTCCACCTGCGCATCCTGGACTTAGTAAGCAACCTTTTCAGGGTCTTTCAGTCAGGAAGTGACGTGGGAATAGATGAGGATTGCGGGTTCCTCACAAGTAAGTGGTAGTAGCAAGTAACCCCAGGCCAGGTGTCCGTGGGCAGCTAGTTTTCAAACATATGCATTTTTCCCCTCCTCCACGGAGCTTAACCTCTTGAAACTCTTCCTTTTTTTCGCTCCACGCTCCTCCAGTCGCCGAAGCCCCTCCCCCGCCCTGGTTCCTCTGGGTCTCCCCTCCCCCCGCCGGCCTCCCCCGCCCCCTCCTCTTGGCGTCCCCCTCCTCTAGCTCCGCTGCCCCCGCCCCCGGGCTCCTCTCTGTCTCCCCCTCCCGGGCTGCGTCCGAGCTCTGCCGGGCCCTTTTCGTCGCCTGTCTGTGAATGAGACGCTCAGTTTCTCAATGGAGCCGCGGGGGGCTCGGGCGGCCGCAGTGCGGCCGCAGCACTGGCCTTGAGCCGGGAGGGGGGCGCGTTTCCCTCGCTCCCTCCCTCCCTCCCGTCACCGCGGCTTTTGAGGAACGGGGCTGAGAGGCTGCAGCGCAGGTCGCAGGGCCCCGCATCCCCGAGGACTCCTGCAGGAGCCGGAGTGCCGCCGAGGAAGCTGGACGCCG
This sequence comes from Grampus griseus, assembly GCF_964374135.1. Lineage (NCBI taxonomy): Eukaryota > Metazoa > Chordata > Mammalia > Artiodactyla > Delphinidae > Grampus > Grampus griseus. Next base: position 117,432,380 of record NC_139018.1, on the reverse strand, counting down.
AGGAGGCCGGGGGCCTTCCGAAAATTTCCCCCGCGGCCCTTCGTTCTGGGCTTAGAAAGTTCTCGATTTCACGTTTCCTTTTTTTAATCCCGATTAGCTCCTCGCCTGCACTATTTTTTTTTTTTTCCGGGAGAGGTGGGGGAGTGTGAGGAACGGAACGAAGAAAATAAAAAAGGATTTCCGCCCAGAAGAGAGCGACAGTTCTGAGAGCTTTTTCTTAAGGAAACAGAAGCGGCGTTTGCGGCCGCTGCGGGCGCCGGGCCCCGCCGGCCTAGCTATGCGCGAGCCGGCCCCGGGCTGCTGAGGCGCGGGCACGCGGAAGCGGAGGCCCACCGCACCGGGCTCCCCGCGCTCCCGGGCGACTTCTGTTCGCCGGCGGGAGTGGCGGCGGCGACGGCGGTGGCGGGATGGAGCCCACGACCGCGCCCCAGCCCGACATGGCGCCGGAGCTGACCCCGGAGGAGGAGCAGGTAAGCGGGGCTGCGGCCGCGGCGGTGGGTGTGTCCGGACACCTCAGGCCTAGCCCGGCTGTGCTCTTCGCGGCCGGGGGTCCGTGGTGGCCTCCAACCCCCCGCTCCCGGCGGCCGCGCCCCAGGCCGTCATCCCCCGAAGCCGGGGGGCGCTGCTGGTCGCTGCTCTCGCTCCCGGCCTCTTCTGTCTGCTGCTTACCGGTCGCATATTGCCCCCTCCCCTATTCCGGTGATGATTAAAGTTTCTCGAATTGGGGGCCTCCCTTTACCTCTGCCAACATCTCCCCGCCCCCGACGTTTGCAGAACACCTACTTTGCCTCCGGCCCTGCCATCCCTGTACGTGTTTTGCTTCATTCCGTGAGGGTTTGTGGTTTTTTAAGGGCAGGAAAAGCCCCACTTTGGGGGCCGGATTCCTGCGGGGACTGTCTCCCCTCCCCAGGACAGTGATAGGCACTGGGTCCATAGATGCCCTAGATTTTCAGACGAGCCCCTCGGGCTTCTTAGAGGGCTGTGGCCTACTTGGACAGATTCTGGAAGATCCAGGCCTTCTCAGGCTCCCGAAGTCCCTAGCCTTGACCGCCCTCTTTAGCTCTCTGCCGCTGGGCGCATCCCCTCACCCCCACTTCCCTCCCCTCATCTCATCTCACTGTCTCCATCTTTCTGGAGCCTGCATTGAGCTCCATTGTCCCTTAAAGCTTAAGACTTTCAGTTCCCAGAAGGAAGTGGTTTGTCATGTCATTTGGGGGGCTTGGGTAAGGGAAGAGCTCAGGGCCTTTATAACTTTCCCTCGCCCACATTCCTGTTGGGGAGACATGGACCACTCCTGAGGATGGTAGGAAAGTCTTGTTAGCTGAGATTGGAACCCTAAAGTCTTTTCGCTGTCTCTTCCTTGGCACTGCCCACACCCATGCTCAAATAAATATAGCCATGGTCTGATTTGTTTAAAAACAAAACAAACAAAAAACCCCTAAAATAAGAAAAAGGTGCACTATGCTGGTAACCCATTTCAAGCTTGCCAGCCCTTGCTCCCAAAGGACCACATTTGGTAGTACAGTCTCTAGTGTGGAGACAGTCTGGTTTTACAAACTAATATTGGTTAATGGGCTTAAGACCTGATTTTTAAAAAACCCTTGACTTTTCTCCTCGTTTGTGGAGATGACATTTTTCATATTTGGCTTCAGACCACAGTCTTTTCTTTTGACGCCTAGAGATAAAATCAGCATGGGGAAAAAAAAATCTGCTGCTCTGTATAAGCAATAGTAATATCCTGGTAACTGAAATTAATGTTAATAAAATGCTAGTCAGGGCCTAGTGCAAGCAGGTGGCCAAGGAACCCACCTTGCCAAAATTAGGGAAATACTATCAGTACTTCAGCACTAAGGTGTGATGGTGTTCGGTTGATTTTAAAGGGGCAAAACTCTTTCACTTCTTTTTCTAGGGCTAGTCAGATTTGAAGTTTTTATGTTTCTAAGACTTGAGGGAATCAGTATTCCACTATGAAAATGCCATGTGAGTGTGAATTAAAAAATTAAAACTGAGAAAAGTAAATATTAAAGTATTCATAGTATTGATAAAGTATTAGCTTTACTCTGTATATGTATGTGTGTATGCATATATACAACTGTGTTTAGTAAAAATCTTTTACATCGAATGAATGTGATGAGAATTAACAAGGACTGGATGGAAATAGTAAAATATATATATATTACGATCAAGAAGTTATGTGGGTTTTTTTTAACCATATGTTTTCCTACAAAATACCAAGGTTTCTACAGGCACTTCAAAATGTTGAAACACAAACATAAAAGCATAATTCCAATTGTGGTAATGCCAGATAAAATTTCATATTTTAGTTTAATATCACATGGGAGTACTCTTTTTGTTTTTTGAGAGTGCTCTTAACTGTTAAGATTTCTTTAAAATATCTAAATTAAACAGCAACAAATGCATGTTAGTCTTATCAAAGTAGTTGTCATGGGAAATGACATATTCATTCCATAATGCTGCCTCATTGTTCAAACCAGTTTTAGAACTCATTTGGAGTTGATTTCAAAGCTTGTGGCAGAATCTTTGAAATATCTTCAGTGTTGGAAAAATCTTGTACATTTGAGAGTCAGTTTGATATTTGGAAATAGAAAAAAATCTTTTGGAATCCTATTTCATGGGTAAAGTAGGGGATCAAACTGGATAACACAGTTTCAGACCCTTTGTGCGCTGTGTAAACTGCTTTAAAGATGTTTCTGGAGCAGATCCCTCTCAAATGGTAACCTCTTTCTGTACAGTCATGCAAATCATAAACCCAAAAGTTTTCTTGGATACTTTGTTCTCCCTCAGCCCCTGTGTATTATATACATCATCAGGTTTTCCTGAATATCTCCTGAACTCTTTAACTTCTTCCACCACCACCACCATTATCATCATTCTAGTCCAAGCACTGTCATATCCTGACAGAATTTTTGTTTCCTACTTGATCCATCTGCATTCCTTAGCTCTTATTCGAGAAACCAAAGGCAAACTGCAAATCTGATTGCATCTTCCCTTTGGCCTACCTGCCACCAAAATAAGCATTCATAAAACCCTCAGTGGCTTTTCATCACTCTTGGGATTGACAGCTCTTGAATGATTGTTACAGCTCTTGAATATGGTCTACAATGCCTCAGCCCTTGTGCGGTTTAGATCCCTAGCTAATTCTCACACTTCATCTTTGCTCCAGGCACACTGGCCCTTTGGTCCTGCATTCTTGCCTGTTTCCTTCTGTTACAGGGTCTTTGCACAAGTTGCTTTCCTCTCTCTGGAAATACCCTCCACTGGTAACTCCCTCTTCATCCTTCAGCTCCCAGCTTTCACTTCCTCGGGAAGGTGTTCCTTGATCTCCCCAATTAGGTTAGATCTGCTGCTGGCTCTCAGAGTACCATGTACCGTCCTTTATATCACTTATCACAAGTTTACACTATTTGTATGATTGTATGACTGGAAGCTCCGTGAGGCTTGGAACTGTGTCTGCATTTGCTCACCATCATACACACATTGCCAGTCATAATGACTGGCACTCAATGGACGTTCAGGAAGTACTTGTGGGATGAAAAGTAGTTCTCTATGTGATTTGTACATAGACAACGTCGTCTCCTTTCAGAGTGGCTTATACAAATAAGGACGGGGGCTTCCCTGGTGGTGCAGTGGTTAAGAATCCGCCTTCCAATGCAGGGGACACGGGTTTGAGCCCTGGTCCGGGAAGATCCCACATGCCGCGGAGCAACTAAGCCCATGTGCCACGACTACTGAGTCTGCATTCTAGAGCCCATGAGCCTGTGTGCTACAACTACTGAAGCCCGCGCGCCTAGAGCCTGTGCTCCACAACAAGAGAAGCCACTGCAGTGAGAAGCCCGCGCACCGCAACAAAGACTAGCCCCCACGCGCCGCAACTAGAGAAAGCCTGCACGCAGCAATGAAGACCCAATGCAGCCAAAAATAAATAAATAAAATAATTAATTAAAAAAATAAAGATGTTCCTTATTTTTATATATGTTTTGAAGGTCATCATTATTACTTCATAGTTTCATTTCCTATCTAGGCATGTGCTGAACTGATATTATACCAAGTCGTTTGTAACTTACGATGTTTCTTGCTTTTATGTTTTCAGTTCTCAATATTATAAAGCCTACAGTTGAGTTACAAGAAAAATGTATGCTTTGCCTTTAACAAGTTTACGTGAATAACAACAGAGTAATAATAGTAATTGTTTCCTGTGCTCCTGCTTTGAGTCAGGCTCTGTGCTGGGCATTTCACATACAGCTAATCCTCATAAGATTGGAATAATTATCTCATTTTGCAAACGAGGAAACTCAGACTGAGAGGAGGAAATTGCCCAAGTTCACATAGCTAGCAAGTGATGGAGCCAAGATTTCCACCCAGCTCTAGGTTATTCTGCCTCCACTGCAAATGTTCCCTCTATTACACTAACTACCTTACATCTCATGAAGCAATTAACCAGTTTAATAAGATGCCTACATGGGTGTATGTTAGCTAATTTTGTGGGGTTTGGTATTGATATGTGTGTTTGGTTTTGAAGATGCTTTTTTAAAAAATAAATTATTTATTTATGGCTGTGTTGGGTCTTCATTGCTGTGTGCAGCTTTCTCTAGGTGCGGCGAGCAGGGGCTACTCTTCGTTGCAGTGTGCGGGTTTCTCATTGCAGTGGCTTCTCTCGTTGCAGAGCATGGGCTCTGGAGCGCAGGCTCAGTAGTTGTGGCGCACGCGCTTAGTTGCTCCGCGGCATGTGGGATCTTCCCAGACCTGGGCTCGAACCTGTATCCCTTGCATTGGCAGGCAGATTCTTAACCACTGAGCAACCAGGGAAGCCCTGATGATGCTTCTTAAAATATAATTTAAAAAATGCAGACAGGAAAAAATTTGGAAAACCTTTACTCAGACCTGTTTATTGCTAGCAGAAACATATTGTACAGCCTGTGCAAGAAATTATTTTATTATTATTATTTTAATATATTTTTTGCATTTGCTTTATTTATTTATTTATTTTTGGCTGCGTTGGTCTTCGTTGCTGCACGGGCTTTCTCTAGTTGCGGCGAGTGGGAAGAACTCTTCGTTGCGGTGCGCGGGCTTCTCACTGAGGTGGCTTCTCTTGTTGCGGAGCACGGGCTCTAGAGCGCAGGCTCAGTAGTTGTGGTGCACGGGCTTAGTTGCTCCGCGGCATGTGGGATCTTCCCAGACCAGGGCTCAAACCCGTGTCCCCTGCACTGGCAGGCGGATTTTTAACCACTGCGCCACCAGGGAAGCCCTGTGCAAGAAATTATGATGAAAATTACTCTTGGAAAAAATTTTTTCCTTAAGATAGAGTTGGCAACTCTGTTTTGAGGTGTGGTCACAATAAAAATTTATTTTTTAAAATGTGTCCTTTTTCTTTTGTATAAGAGAAATAACTATTCTTAGAGCCAAATATGAAGAATATTATTTCTCCAAACTGTAAAAACCAAGGTGTTTTTGTGTCAGGAATACATTCTTTTTTTGATATTTTTATGTGTAAATATAAAAGCCTTTCTTAATAGGTTGGCAAAATTGTAAATTTGCCAGTGTGAAGGGTAATTTCTACATTTCAGTACTAATCTTCATTCTTATTATGTTATTGTCTTAATTTTATTTTTCCAAAGCATACACTCACATTTGTAACTTGACCTGAAGTTGGTAATTTTATCAAATTTACTAAATTATAATTAACTTGACCACCAGGGATAGTTAAGGGTGTCTTATTCAACTGTTCTATGTCCATGTAACCTACAGAAAGTGGGGCACCTTCGGTTACGTCTATTTGGGGTAAGTTGTGAGGAGAACACCCTCTTTGCAATAAACCATAACAGAAAGACTTTTAGCACGGATTATAAGGCTATTTGATGGAATATCCAAGGAATTATAGCCTTTTAGGGTCTTTTGGGTTTTCATGGATTTCCCAGTAATGACCGATAGGACAGAATAGTAGAGTAGTTTTCTAAAGTAGTTATGCTTTTATTCATATCTTCATTTTAGATGGTTTTAATATCTTACATAGTATTTCTATCACATTAAAAATAATTCATGAGTTTTTAAAAGTTGTTGCAACAAATAATCTACTAGTATTGATTTTCAAAGTCTCCAAAGAAAATTTTTATTTTCGAGTTCATGTTGTGTAGAGCTTATAGCATTGTTGTAAAGATTAATAAGCTAGTGCACATAGATAGTAATGTATTACATAGTAAGCACTCAGTTAAGTTAGCCATTATCATGATATTCTCCGTCTTTGAATAGTGAAAGATTTTAGAGCCAAGTTAGCTTAAACCAATCCCAAGAGGGGAAAATATTCATGCTGGGGACCATCGCTTAGCATGGATTTTTATGAATGCCAGAAAATAATCATCTTGCAACTTCATAGTATAGTTTTCAAAAACCTATTTTAATTCTGTGCTGTGGTTTGTATTCTTATAACGGGATTTTCTAAAGTTAAAAATTTAACTGCCTTGCAGTGGATTTCAGAGATTTTTGGAATTTTTCCCAAGGGCAGGGGTTTTGTCCTGGTTCTTGTGGCCAAGAACTTCCCTTTTCCCACAGCCTCACATGTCCTGTGCTAAATGTCATCTGTCCCCGTGGAAGTAACCATACGTCAAGGACCAAATGATTCATAATGTTGAGGCCTTCCACAGAGGGGAAGGAGAGGAGGGATAGATGAAGAAGACTCATTCTTTTCATTATTGCCAGTAACTAAAGATATTGTAATTAGCAATTAGGTGAAATCTCATTTGGATGTGAGAATTTTATTCTCTTAAAACTTCTGAGCGTATCAAGGGTCTTGGGCTTTAGGTTTGAATGTTAAAGAGACCTGGAGGTTTTCTCCAAGGAACCTGACCTCTAATACTTACTAATGAATTGAAAAGTAAGACAGACACTCTAAAAAGGAGCTGAACTGTTTTACAGAGGTAAAAGTTAAAACTCATTGTAGATCAGTACATCTGAGTCTCATTTTATGACTTGTATATACCTTTTTTGTGTTGGAAAAGACATACTAATGTGGGAATACTCCAACTTTGATTTCTACATATTAAGACCCATTTTATAGTAGAATGGCTGGTCCACTGCAGTGTCAAGATTAGATGTCATAACCCCTAACTCTGGTTATTTGTTCAGATACTTGGAAGTTCAGTGAAATTTCAGGCATTTCTCACCAGTTTTATCATTCTGCTTTGATGTCTCAGACAATTAGGGGTACTTTCTTTTTCCAAGTCAATCACTATCTTCCCCCACCACCCCACCCTATGCCTCCACACAAGAGATCCTTGGTTGGCCTTTCTGGACACTGGAATAGTCACTGTTGTTTTTTTTTAAATGAAATTTAAAAAAAATTTTTTTTAGTTTATTTTTTGCTGCGTCGGGTCTTTATTGCTGTGCGCGGGCTTTCTCTAGTTGCAGCGAGCAGGGGCTACTCTTCGTTGCAGTGTGTGGGCTTCTCATTGTGGTGGCTTCTCTTGTTGAAGAGCACGGGCTCTAGGCACGCGGGCTTCAGTAGTTGCAGCAGGCGGGCTCAGTAGTTGTAGCTTGCGGGCTCTGGAGCCCAGGCTCAGTAGTTGTGGCGAACAGGCCTAGTTGCTCCACAGCACGTGGGATCTTCCCAGACCAGGGATAGAATCCAAGTCCCCTGCATTGTCAGGTAGATTCTTAACCACTGCGCCACCAGGGAAGTCCCCTAATCACTGTTTTCTATTCCTCTTCCTCTGGAGTAGGGCCAGATATTCCTAGAACAGGTAGTTTAGCCTGCACTGTTTAGTGCTGAAGGACCTGTACTTACTGGAATGAGCCCTTTCATATATGATTTTGAAAAGGCTCATTAGAACCTAAATGAGATGGCCTGGGGATGCGGGCTGGGAGTGGGAGGCTGGGAAGCTTCAGAGCGCATGGGAAGAGTTGTTTGTTTATTAAGGATTGGTTATCTCTTAGGTCCAGACTATAAAATGATGAAACCAAAACGGTAGATTAGAGGTGACTTTTTCTTTAATTTCTGCTTCTGACGGAAGTATTCCATTTTTTCTCTGGGAAAGACAGTTTCTGTTATATGTACTGGTTTCCTCTGGAATACCAAATCCATTCAAAACACACATGCACACTTCTTGTCTTTTTATCCAGCATGGGTGGCACAGATCTGACTAGCCTAATAGAATTATTATGAAACCAGAATTTATTCTCAGAATTGATGGGTGGATTCTAAAGAGCCATCCATGACTTTAGTACTGAAGTGTTTGGGGACATTAATCCATTAATTACTTTTTCATTGCTTGAACAACTGGCTAATCTTTACCTTTGCATTTGTTTTTCTATACCTCATTATTACACAATAGACATCATTATTAAAATCAGTCTTTTTTAAAATAGGTTTTTTATATTCTCTACAATGACCATATGTTTCTTTTATAATTAAAACGAATAACTTTTTGTGGAAAGTGCTGCATGCTCTATACAGGTTTAGTATTATACTTATATATAATTATACATTATAAACTGGTGAGATCACAGTATTTAAGATTAATGCAAATCTGGCCCTTTTCTAAACAGAGCTATTTACAAGTGAAATCTGGGCCTTTGGGGAGATGATGGCAATAAGTCTTAGGTAAATTTCAGGAATCCCCGGCTTGCTTTGTGGCTCCAGGCATTTTAATTAATATTTTTGAGTCTGTTTTGTGTTCTTTCCTTAAGGAGCTTTTAGGAGACCTGCTGAATTTAAGTAAAATCTCTATGGTTACAAAATGCTCAGTAGATATCTGCGATAATAGTATTCTTGACCTCTATGCTACAGGAGACAATTTTTTTCAGATAAGAATAGGAGGAAAAATTAAGAATCCTACTTTGTAGCAGTGAAATAGAAGATTTCTAGGTAGTCTAAGACTTCTGACAGTTGCCATGAACAAATACTGTATCTAGAAGGTGGTAGTGAGGCTACCTGTGCTCATTTTTTTGTTTGTTTGTTTTTAATTTATTTTATTTATTTATTTTTGGCTGTGTTGGGTCCTCTTTGGGTCCAGGCGAATTCTTAACCCCTGGGCCATCAGGGAAGTCCCTATCTGTGCTCATTTTATGCTGTTAACGCTTAATGAACTATCCATTGGTTCATTTGTTTATTTATTCTTCTAGGTTATAGATTTCTTCTTTAGGTGCACTGATTATCATCTTTTTTTTTTCAGATAAAACTTCAAATGGTCATCTGATGATCTAAAAATGACTCATATTTAGAGTGAAAAGAGTGACAGTTTATATCCTCTTCCATATCTTATTTGAACAGCCTTTGTGAAAAAAATTCTCATTCCACTGTTTATCTCAGTGGTTCTCAACCAGGGTGATTTTAAAACACACCCCCACCCAACATTTGTCAATGACTAGAGATACATTTGATTGTCACGGTTGGGGGGTGCTACTAGGATCTAGTGGGTAGAGGCCAATAATGCTGCCAAACATCTTATAATGGTGGGCATACAGCCTACCACAACCAAAAGTTAACTGGCCCAAAATGTCAATAGTGCCAAGATTGAAAGACCCTAGTTTATAACTGAAGAATTTTGTAGTTCTTAGGGACAGAGTTACAAATTCTTACTTTTTAATTCAAGGTAAGTCTTTGTTTCACATATTAACTATTCAAATTCTGTGTCCCCAAATACTGGTTTCTGCAATTGACTTCACATACTGAAAAACTCCAGTCTAAAACATAATTATTTTGCAGCATAACCATCACAGAAGATAAAATGAGACGTTTCCACAGCCTTTGCAGGGGTTTTCAGAGATGGGGAGATTTTGTATGACAAGCAGAACACTACTGAGTCCTGCCATGGAATGATGATAATGGGAATTGTAATTTTTGCTTTCCCTTCCAAATATTTCTGTGTTGCTACCAAGTGTCTCTGTTCCTCCAGTGAGTGAGGTGATTATTCTGTATCAATCTCTTTTCCTTTTCATGTTAACGTCTACTAAGAGGAAGGTTTAACAGATCATAAACAGAAATACAATTTGTTCATTCAGGAGTCATTTATTGTCTGTTGCTGTGTGCTAGGTTCTTGTTCAGCATGGATTGAGGACTCTCTGTCCTTAAGGAATTGCCCTCCAGTTCTCTGTAGGCAGTTCTTGAATTGTGGGGTACCCACCAAGGAGGAGGACCTCTTATCTACAGTGAGGACAGGGACTCAATCTTATACATCCTTAGTGTACATTGTGAGAGTTCAAAATATGTTTGCTGAAGAATGAGTGAAACTGTATACATTGAAATTATTTATTCCTCACACACCCATAAAGTATTATTTTGTTTAGGATGATTATCTTCCTGACATAGGAATGATGTTCAGAGGCTTTCAGTAATCCACCGAGGAGGCAACACTGGAACTCAAACTCTTCTGATTAAATGTAGTGCTCTCTCTAGTAGACTTCATCTCTCTTAACCACGTGTTTCTATGTATGACACACCTATATACATATACACCAGAAACGGCTCTTTCTTGGCGTTTGTGGGTTAAACGTTCCTGGTTTCAGCCATTCACAAGTTTCTCTACAGAGATGTGCCTAAATTGTTCCTAGCTGCTTATTGTACATTTATGAAAAATTATATGCTTTAATGGGGTCAGTGAACTTGAAGTTTCATATAGGTCTCTGGCTGTACCTCTCAGAATGTTGTAGGTCTGCTCTTTGCCTTTATAAAACCAGTCTTTAGTTTTCTATAGGTAGAGTTTAATCTTTCAGATATTATTATCAGCATAATGGGGAAGTATATATGGTATATTTGCCTACCAGTAATTAGGATTAGACTACAGCTCTTTAAATTGTTTTGTCCATGACACCTTCAGTTTGCCCATGTTTTTGTCTGTACTTAAGCTACTACTAGATTTCCCTTCTTAACTCTCGCCAAGTGTAAAAGTTGAGGATGAAAATTTTTCCAAAAAAAGGATTTTTTTCTCCTTTTTACTTTCTATACTTACAAATTTTCTCTTTCTTAGATTTGTAAAGGAAGAAAAAGAGTTACTAAGAGAGAGACCTGAAACCTTGAACATGAACATGAGCAAAAGAAAACAGATTTATTTGGGAATGGCCATTTGTCTCATTGACTTTAGCTCTTCTGTCCCAGGAAACTCCAGAAGTGAAGAGAAAACACTATTTCTGGCTAGGTCAGGGATATAGCTAGTAAGATTAAAATATACAGAATTTTCCATCATACTTTTGTTTTCAAAAATAAATCTTTTTAGATTAGGATTCTAAATGTTTTAGAGAAACCATCTGACATTTCTCGTACTGAATGCTGGTATACCATTTTGTTTATAGGAAAAACTCAGCATTGTTATGGAATTAAGTTAACAGAAACATTTTTAAAAAATTGAAAACCATCCATCTTTTTTTTTTTTTTTCCTTTAAGCACCCAAAGCATCATTTTCTTTCATAGTTGATATCAAGCTAGGGAAATGTTAGCTTTGGAGGTGATTTTGTCAGAAAATTAGAAGCAACTAGAAACTTGTGTTTTGAATGAAATTGCTAAGACCATTTGAACATGGAAACTAGTCAGAACCTCTAATTGTTGTCATGCTGTCCTTACAGTGCTACAAGTAATTGTAAAAGCCCACGTCAAACTCATGATAATAATAGTGGCTAAGCACTAATTAGGATGGCTATAATTTTAAAAAAAAGAGAGAGAGAAAGAAAATAATAAATGTTGGCATTGCTGGTGGGAATGTAAAATGGTACAGCCACAGTGGAAAACAGTCTGATGGTTTCTCAAAAGATTAAACATAGAACTACCATATGACGCAGGAATTTCGTTTGTAGGTATATATCCAAAAGAATTAAAAGCAGGGAATTCCCTGGCGGTCCAGTGGTTAGGACTCCACACTTCCACTGTAGGGGGCGCAGGTTCGATCCCTGGTCGGGGAGCTGAGATCCTGCATGCCATGCAGCGCAGCCAAAAACAAACAAAAAACAAAGTTATAAAAGAATTAAAAGCAGGCATTCAAATAGATACATGTACATGCATGTCATGGCAACCCAAGTGGCCAATGATAGATGAATAGCTAAGCAAAATGTAGTATATACATACAATGGAATATTATTCAGCTTTAAAAAGGAATGAAGTTTTGATATATGATACAATATGGATGGACCTTGAAAACATTCTGATTACTGAAGTAAGCCAGACACAGAAGACAAATGTATGAGGTACCTAGATAGCCAAATTCATGGAGACAGAGAGTAGAATACCAGGGGCTGGGAGGAGATGGAAAGGAGGAGTTATTGTTTGATAGGTACACAGTTTCTGTTGAGGGTGATGGAAAAGTTTTGGGTATAGATAGTGGTGATGGTTACCCAACTTTGTGAATGCATTTAATGCCACTGAATTGTATACTTATGAATGGTAAAAATTATAAATATTTTGTATATTTTACCACAGTAAAAAAATAATGGCTAAGCACTATTCAAAGTGCTTTACGGGTTTTAGTTCATTTAGTGAATAATGCGGCTGGTGAGTCAAAGGAAAGAGAATAGGTGTTACTTCCATTTCTCCTCTGGCTGCTGATCTTGAGCCTAGAATCTCTTACATAAGTACCATTTATTGGTTACAGGATGTATCTATGTTAATGATTTGTTAGAATGTGAATTGTCATCTGTTTGAACTCCGGAATATTTCACCTGTGAGATCCAGTTGAGGTTTACTCTGTAGGAGAAAAAGGAGTTTTCTGTGTAGGACAAAGCACTGAGTGTTATGATGCAAACGAACCCATATATGTATAGTGTCCTCATCTCCCCCCGTCCCCCGTCCCAGAACTATACTGGGAATGACTTGAAATATTGTTGATCTAGAGCAGTGGTTCTCAATGTGTAGTCTCCAGACCAGAAACATGGGCGTGCCCTCGGAGCTCGTTAAAAGCGCACATATTCAAGTGCATCCCAGACCTACTGAATCAGAAACTCTAGAGGTGAGGTCCAACAATATGCATTTTAACAAGTCTCCAAATGCACGTTCAAGTTTGAGAACTAGTAGTCCAGAGAATAACTAGGGTGCTGTTGTGCTTGTCGGGAAACCATCTAGAAGTGAGTTTAGACACTTAGGCTCACTTCAGAAAGGGAAGGCCTGGATTTACTAATTGGCTGTGGAACTCTAGGTATTAGAGCTAGTCTGAACTGGATGAAACCTGCAGGAATCATCTGATTCTGTACTAGAACTGTGCTGTTCCAAGGGAGAGGAACTGTAAGGCAAGGTTCTCAAAGACTAGCATTTACCTTGATTTCTCTGATCCAAAGAAAGAGCAGAGGGCTTCTCTGGTGGCGCAGTGGTTAAGAATCCGCCTGCCAATGCAGGGGACACGGGTGTGAGCCCTGGTCCGGGAAAATCCCACATGCTGTGGAGCAACTAAGCCCGTGTGCCACAACTACTGAGCCTGCACTCTAGAGCCCGCGAGTCACAACTACTGAGCCCACGTGCCACAACTACTGAAGCCCGTGCGCCTAGAGCCCGTGCTCTGCAACAAGAGAAGCTGCCTCAATGAGAAGCCCATGCACCGCAATGAAGAGTAGCCCCCACTCACTGCAACTAGAGAAAGCCTGCGCGCAGCAACGAAGACCCAACACAGCCAAAAAATAAATAAAATAAATAAGTAAATAAATAAATAATAACAAAGAGCAGAGCCCTTATCTACTTGAGAAATAGAAATGGAACCAGGATGTCTGCAAAACAAGGCATTGAGACACTTGATGTCCACTGCTGATGGCATTACCTAGAGAGATGCTTGGCTTCCAAGGGAGTATTGAATGAAAGAAGACACAGGCTGTTCTGACTCAGCCAAGAAAACCTGCCAGCTTTGACAAGGCCAGTCCATAGGAAAGCTCGTGTTACTCCAATGTCAGTTGCCCTTAGAATCTGGACCTAGGAGTTACCAGATTTTACTGTCTGAGTCCTGCCTGGGAGCTGAGCCCAGTTCTGTTCAGAGTTGAAAATGGGGCACTGCAGTGAGGACAGCCAGATTGTAGGCAGCTTTTCCAGGCTTCATTCTTTGTAGGTTTGCAAATGGCCTCTGAGGTACAGTAAGCTGATCTACTTGTACTATTTTATGAGCATGAATAGGTTTGTCCTTTAGTTTATCTGAGAGGCCTTCTTGGATTTGGAAGTATTGATGCAGTGAGTTTGAGATGGCTGAGGTCTGAAATGACTGATGTTGCCTAATTGCAATTTCCCAGCCAGCTGTATGCCTTTGAGGGAGTAATGAAGCTCTAGGTCATGGTCCCAGTTTCCTGAATGTGTGACACTCAGGATTCGGTCACCTGAGGCATAAGTTGGGCTTGGCCTCAGGAAGAAAACAGGAGGGCCAGTTAAATTTGGGGTCGATTAGCAACAGCAGGTCTAATCTGCAGGCCAGGGCCAGATTAGCCTCAGGTCTGACGTGCTGAATCCTAAAGTGTTGGACTAGAAGTCCTCAAGTCACTCCTGTCAGATCCATTTGACATTGGCAAAATTGAGCTTGACGTGTGGGAGAGGGAGAGGAGAGGGGAAGGGAGGGAAAGAGGGAGATGAAGATGGAGGGGAGGAGGTATGGGGGGTGGTGTGTTAGTTATTAGGGAGCAAAGCAGGTGAGAGGTAGCTTCATTGTGTGGAGTGGGAGGGAATATAGAACCAGGAAAGAAGGAACTAGCTACTATGTTTTCAAAGCATCTCACCATTCTCATCTTTTCCTGGACTGATTCTGATTTGCCAGTGACCTTCTTAAAGTTTAGCATCAGAACTGAAGACAGTATTACAAATGAAGTCTGATAGGCCCCTTGTTTTGGGCACCGTGCTTCTGTAAGGTGCTCCAAATTCAAAATAATTTTTGGCAGTTTTAGTAAACTGTTGACTCATAGATTCAAGTCAGCTAAGATTCCTAAGTCTTTTCTTTTTCTTTTTTTTTTTTGTGGTACGCAGGGCTCGCACTGTCGTGGCCTCTCCCGTTGCGGAGCACAGGCTCCAGATGCGCAGGCTTAGCGGCCATGGCTCACGGGCCTAGCCGCTCCATGGCATGTGGGATCTTCCCAGACCGGGGCACGAACCTGTGTCCCCTGCATCGGCAGGCGGACTCTCAACCGCTGCGCCACCAGGGAAGCCCCCTAAGTCTTTTCTTATGTGCTTCTGTTAAATTTCATCTGGTGCCTCTACAATTGATTTTCTTGCACTTATCCTTAAATATCATTTTGTTAGATTTAATGTTCATTACAATTTGTTGAGCTTTATGAGCCAAAAACTTTACAAATATTATGTTTTCTCCCCTCTTACACCAATTCTATGGGGGTATTACTCCCATTTTAAAGGTGTAGACATTAAGGCTCAAAGAAGTAACTTGCTTGCATTCTAAACAATAAGTGTTAGAACCTGATATTCAAACCCTTGTCTGTCTGACTCCAAAGCCTCGCCTTTGAGTACCATTCTAGCCCATTGTTCTGTCCTGTTTTGATCTTTTAGATCTGTGTTCTCTTTTACAATATATTTGTTCTCTTAGTTTATCTCTCCTCTTACATTGTCATCGTGACCCAGTGCCCTTATCTAAGTCATTTATAGCAATGGGACCAGGCCAGGGATGGATGCAGAGCAAATCAAGGGAAAGAGTGTGAGCTTTAGAGTCAGACTTGGTTTTGGAATCTTGGTTGTATCATCACGAGTAGTGTGAGTTGGCAAGGTCCTTAACTTGTCTCGGCCTCCATTTCTTCATATATAAAATGCCTTAATACCTGCTGTTGGAAAGATTGAATAAAACATGGATGCAGAGTGCTTGACTTATGGCCTGGCAAGCATACTGTAGGCTCTCAATAAACATTAGTCTATTTGTCTCCCTCCTTTCAGGGAATTCCTTTAAAATCTTTTTTTTTTTTTTTTTTTAATATTCTTTGGGTATGTTTGTGTATTGTTTCCCGCAGGGTATCGTCTGCCCCACTGTGGCAGCACACTTGGCTATAGGAAGGAGTGGTTAAGAACTGTACCATAAATTTCTCTGTGATTATGAGTAAGTAGCTTAATCTCTTTCTGCCTTAGTTTCATCATATATAAAATGTACGTAATACTAGTACCTACCATAAAGAATTGTTATGAGGATTAAATAACTTAATATATGTGAAATCCTTGGAACAGTGCCTGGCAGATCGTGCTGTTTATAATCTTTGCTACTGTGAATATCTGCAAATTACAGATAATAATGCCTACTTTGTAGGGTTATTATGAGAATTAAATGAGGTAAGTAGTCAGCTGCTTGACATTTTGACTGGCCAATATACAAATTAATAGAAGGATATCTTATTGTCCACAAAGATGCCATGAAATGCTCATCAAATGCCTTGCTGAAAGTAGGTCTGTTCTGTGTTTCAGTGATTTTCAAACTTCATCATGCACAGGAATCATCTGGGATCTTGTTAACATGCAGATTCTGATTAAACAGGTTTGTGATGAGGCCTGTGGTCTGCATTTCTGACTTCCTAGGTTGATGCCACTGCTACTGTAAAGTAAGACTGCTGAAGTAAGACTTCACTTTGAGTAGCACTGCTGTATATATAGTACATTCCTTTACTTTTCAGTCTAATGTATTCTTTCTTGAAAGACTTGTTTTCAGTAAATCACTTCTGGTGATCAGTATTCCCCTTCCTAAAAGCTCAAAACCCACTTTTTTTTGTTTGTTTGTTTTTGGGTTTTTTTTGGCCACGCCACTCAGCTTGCGGGACCTTAGTTTCCCGACCAGGGATCGAACCTGGGCCCTGGAAGTGAAAGTGCTGACCCCTAACCACTGGACCGCCGGGGAATTCCCTCAAAACCCGCCTTTTTAAAAAAAGAATCTATTGGCCAGGGCTAGGTGTATATGTATGTGAAAGAAAGATCAGTTGTGCAGTTTGCCAAGAATTGATGTCAAAATTGTCAGGGACTGGGAACTTTTGTAGCCCTCGGTAGATGCCCCCTCTTGAAGTTAGGACTATGTTTGCTCATTCTCAGGCTTTGACACCTTTCTTGTCTTTTAAGTTCTATAGCAGATGTTCATCAGGTTCCTATGGAGTTCCCAGGATTGTCAGGTTTTGTAGGTCTGGAGGCTTGAACCGATTTGGAATAATTATGGGCTCTATTATTTTGAACTTCAGCTCTTGCTTTCCACAAGGCTTGTTCTTCCCCTCTTCAGGTTGAAGGTTGTACTTTTTTTTTTTTTTTTTGCGGTACGCGGGCCCCCCACTGTTGTGGCCTCTCCCGTTGTGGAGCACAGGCTCCGGACGCGCAGGCTCAGCGGCCATGGCTCACGGGCCCAGCCGCTCCGCGGCACGTGGGATCTTCCCGGACCGGGTCATGAACCCGTGTCCCCTGCATCGGCAGGCAGTCTCTCAACCACTGCGCCACCAGGGAAGCCCGAAGGTTGTACTTTTTGATAGAGAAATAAAAGAAGCAGGAGTTGATCTAGACAGTTCTCACAAAGCTCTTTTTGTTATCTTTAGTTTACAGGCCTTGGCTCATTCTGGGCTGTGACTTTCCCAGCACTTTTCCTTTAGGTCAGAACCACCACTCTATTATTATTATTATTTTTTTTACTGTGCCCTCTTCCTTTATACATATGTGTGTTTGTGGGAGTGCTTTTAACATCTGTACTCCTTGGAGAATGCTATGCAACCATACTACTGGTTTCTTTAGCTTGTTATTTTAAATTTGAATTGGCAGGAAGGGGGTGGGATGAACTGAGAGATTGGGATTGACATATATACACTAATATGTATAAAATAGATAACTAATAAGAGCCTGCTGTCTAGCACAGGGAACTCTACTCCACTTCAGTGTACAGTAGAAACTGACACAACATTGTAAAACAACTATACCCCAATTAAAAAAAAAGCAATAGGTTATATCATATCCAATTTAAGTGTAAGCCAGATTGCTCCCACCCTCCAAAAAGAAAAAAAAATAAATTTGAATTGGTATAATTCATAATTAATTGCACAATTTATTGTCAGAATCTTGCTTTTGAGGATTTCTTTAAAAAAATACCAACAACTGCCTTCTCTTTAGAGTTTTAGATTATGAGATTTACTTTTGTGAAATCTACATTTTGAAAGCAATATAAAGCACAATGGATAAAAATGTGAGCTTTCTAGAGTCAGAAAACCTGGATTCTGAGTCAGGTTCCACCAATTTTTTTGTTTGGGGGCCTTGGGCATGTTACTTAACAGTTGGAAATCTTAGTTTTCTCAACTGTAATATGGGGATAATGAGAGTATCCACCTCCTAGGGCCACTGAGAGGACTTGACCATCCCTGTAAAACTAAGTGTCTGGCGGTTAGAGCTCAATACCCAATAAATATTTTCTGTTGTTAATAGCTAATTTTGTTAACGGTCTGGTGTTATTTACTGATGTGTAGTAAGGTTTACATAATGCCTTCCCAGATAGCCAGTTATTGGATCCTGTGAAGTAGGCGGGTATTATCCTTTTTTGGTTGAGGAAATTATGGGGTGAAAAATTTTGACTGACTTGAGGGCACATAGCTGTGGCAGAATTAGGTCTTTAATACAGGATTGCTGGTGCCACATCTAGGACTTGCTCTCTTTACTGCAGCCTTCTGACAGCACTCAGCTGTTGGCTATCAACCTTTTTTCTCTCTTTTTTTTTCCTTTTTTATTGAAGTATAATTGACATACAATATTATATTATTTTCAGGGGTACAGCACAGTGATTTGACATTTATATATATTACAAAAACTGAGGAACAGCCAGATGGAAGAGATGCATAGGGCAAGGTATGTGGGAAGGGGTGCAGAACTTCCATGTCCTCTCCAGGCCCAGGTGCGCCACTCTCCCCAGATCTCTGTGTGTTCACCAACCCAGAAGCTCCTTGGTTATCACACTTTCAAAGATTACATGGTTACTTTCTCTTTGAGACCCTTTCAGTTTTTCAACTAGTTTATGTTCTTGATCTGAATTAAGGCCAGTATAGTAGTTCCCCCATCCTTTTATTTTTTTAGATTATATATTTACTTATTTAATTTATTTTTGACTGCATCAGGTCTTAGTTGAGGCATGCAGGATCTTCGTTGAGGCATGCAGGATTTTTCGTTGCGTTGCGTGGGCTTCTCTCTAGTTGTGGCGTGCAGGTTTTCTCTTCTATAGTTGTAATGTGCAAGCTCCAGGGCACGTGGGCTCTGTACTTGCGGCGCGGGTTCCAGAGTGCGTGGGCTCTGTAGTTTGCGGCATGCAGGCTCTCTAGTTGAGGCGTGCGAGCTCAGTAGTTGTGGTGCGCAGGCTTTAGTTGCCCTGCGGCATATGGGATCTTAGTTCCCTGACCAGGGATCGAACCCACTTGCCCCTCATTGTAAGACAGATTTTTTACCACTGGACCACCAGGGAAGTCCCCCCTCATCCTTTTAGAATGAAACTGTCAGCAAGATTTTATTAGATTTTCAGTCCCTACCCCCTTTTAAGATAAATTTGATATCCAACTAATGATGAGGTACCTGAAGTTTCCTATCTCTAACATCATCATTACCAGGCCAATTTGGGGATCTGAACCAAGAAACTAATCTATATTCTCCATTATCGAGCAGGCTGAAGTGTACTCCAGCAGCTGTATCATGTCCATTACTCTCTTTTATCCTCATTCAGAAATTCTTTAGTGTGGTTTATAGATTTCTACTGGGAATATCATTTTGAGACACACTGCCGTCCCACTTCCCCCTTTAAGATTTGAATGAGATTTGCCCATCATTGGCATACGGCATTCACAAATTCATTAAACTCAGATTTTTGTGGATAGGGACCATGTCTTATTTACTTCATAAAAGTCATGAACTTTAACTGATTTTGGATATCTCTATTATAGATGTCTTTTTAAAAAAAATAATAAACTTCCTTTATTCCTTTGCTTTTTCTCTTTCCTTCAGTCCTTTTTATTTTATCTTATTTATTTATTTTTTGGCTGTGCTGTGTGGCTTGCAGGATCTTAGTTCCCCAACCAGGGATCGAACCCGTCTGTGCCCCCTGCAATGGAAGTGCAGAGACCTAATCATTGGACCACCAGGGAATTCCCTAGATGTCTTCAGTTAAGATATTGGCAACTTAATTTTCAGATATTTTCTTTTGTGGCTTAATAGTTACCTCTCCCATTGCTTTTCTTATGTCATTCCTGATGTTCTTTCCCAGTTTTATCTGGGAATTTTTCTCTCTTTATTTTCAATTTTAAGCTCTCATAATCAGATTGGCAAGTATTCAGACAAACATGTTCTTCCTACTCCCTGTCAACAACACTCTTTTAGCAGGCTGAGAGCCCATCATCATTCGTATATTTACTCATCAGTATGGAGCCATATGCTGTGCTTGGTGCTGAGTATGCATTTGTGAGCATGGAAGACTTGGCCCTTGCACCTCTCTAAACTTACAGGCTAATGGGAGCAGGTAGACAATAACATAAGCTTTTATAACACTGTGTGCCTGGGTGGAAGACAGTAAAAACTTCCGAATGAAGAAGTGGGATTTAGACTGATCTAAAGGGCGAATAGGAGTAAGCCAGGGTTGGGAGGAAGGGAAGGAGAAGAATGTTCCAGCAGGATCTGGAAGGTCAACTCCAATTTATTGACAGTCATAAACATTCCTCCTTTCTTTCTGAAGTCTCAGCCATCAATTGGAAGCAGAGAGAAAAATTGTTACTAAAGGCCTCCCCCACCCCTAGGTTCTCCAAATCCTTTTAGATTTTTTTTCCCTAGAAAGACTTTCCAGGGTTCTTCTGGTTGTGTGGTTCACCCCCTTATTAACCAGCTGGAATGGGTAGCAGCTGGCAAGCTGCCTTTGGGTTCTTCCTTATAGGGAGTGACCAATTATGCACCCTCCCCCCGCCACTCCCCCCAACCCCTGTCTCCTTCTGGGAAGCTGGATGACTTTGCACTTGCTGATGGTGAGGAGCTTCCTGTTTATTCTCCAGATTTCTGTTTTTTTCTATGTTTCTATTCTGTGTTATATTCTTCTGCCCCTCAGCCTCTTGACATGAATTTTCTCCTGTGACAATTTAGAAATGTTTACTTCCTTATTTTCTTGTTGAATTATTTCCTCCATTGTCTCTGGGAGTTCTTCATCCTCTTTGATAACCTTTGTCTGGAGAGTGGTATTTAAGCCTGAGAATAGAGATGCCAGCTTATGTTTAGTAAACATGCTGTTGGCAAAAAACCTCCAGCAGGAAAGCGAGTGTGGCACAGTTGCCCCACTGCAAGGGCCTTGGAGCATCCCCTGTTTAGTGCTAAAGCTCCTAAAAGCAGCTATAATCCTTTACCCCTTTGTAGAGCTCCCTAACTCATTATCTTTGGTCTTGATAGGAAGACTATAGAGTATCAACAGACTCATCATTTGGTGGCATAGTTTAAAGTACCCCGCCACCCCCGTCACGTGGCTTGTGGGATCTTAGTTCCCCGACCAGGGATTGAACCTGGGCCCCAGCAGTGAAAGCACTGAGTCCTAACCACTGGACTGCCAAGGAATTCCCTAAAGTACTTTTTTAAACATTATGTTCAGATGTCCTTATTATATATATATTTTAGTTAAAGACTATATAAAATTGGTACATTTTATTTTGGGGGTGGATAATATAGTCACATGATTTAAACTTAAAAA
The DNA here is from genome assembly GCF_964374135.1 of Grampus griseus. Classification (NCBI taxonomy): domain Eukaryota; kingdom Metazoa; phylum Chordata; class Mammalia; order Artiodactyla; family Delphinidae; genus Grampus; species Grampus griseus. Next base: position 117,410,775 of record NC_139018.1, on the reverse strand, counting down.
GGTACAGAGGAGAATTTGGTAAATATTCTCCTTCTTGCCATGTCTCTCAGCCACCTAGTTCTCTGAGGCAACCAACGTTACCAGTTTCTTGTATATCCTTCCAGAGTAATTTTGTGCATAGACAAAGACACGACTTAGTATATATGTCATAATATATATGTCAGATAACATATCTGCTGATGAGATGAATGATGTGTATCCTGTATTTCTCAAGGCCACTTAGTGAGTGGGAAGACTGGAATTTGAAAAGTTTTGAATTCAAACCTCAAAACCTCAGCTATGCCATTTATTAGTTGAGTGACCTTGGGCAGTTTGCTTAGACTCTGTATGCTTTGATTTCTTTATGTGGTTAATAATGCTCAGTGTGCCAAGGCTGTTGAGTATGATGTATGTACAGTTCTTCCTCTGGTGCATGTCAAAATGCTTCACAAATGGTTGCTACCTTTGCTGTTTCTTGCTGGACCACACTCTTTGGCCTGTGTGAACTGGGAGGGGCAAAGTCTTGCTCTAAAAAATGAATGGATTGAATTGCCTTTACTGTAATATGTGATCAATGCTCTCTACTTATGAAGGGAACCATGAGCCAAGGGAGATAGAAATAGCACTTTGAAAAGAATAGAACATTTTTTGCTCCCCAGGTATTGGAGAACAGCTGTTCCTGGTCTGGGGTCTTCACACTTGGCTGGTGGAGTGCTGATAAACCCTAGGACTTCACTTCCCCTGGTAGGAAGTTATTAACACTGAGGAGCTTTTCATGTTTAATGGCTGAATTAGCTCCGGCCCTTCAGTATTGCTTGAAGCTTTGGACTCTTATGGGAAGCTTCACTTGGTCAGTCCTATTTTGGGTTTCCTGCTATTCAGTTCCCATTGTTATGTTAATCCTTTGATAGCAGTTAGCTTTCATTCTTTTTGGTTCTTGCACAATGCTTGATGTAATAGATGGAAGAGTCTCGAATTTCAGAACCAGTCCCATGTGGTTTCATCAGGAGGATGGTGTTAAGCCTTCCTTCATGGTTATCTGGACTCAGCATTCTTTTAAAAATTATTATTTATTCTTTTTTATTTTTGGGTGCTTTGGGTTTTCCTTGCTGCGCGCGGGCTATTCTCTGGTTGTAGCCGGTAGAGGCAACTCTTCCTTGAGGTGCAACTCTTCCTTGAGGGCTTCTCATTGTGGCGGCTTCTCTTGTTGTGGAGCACAGGCTCTAGGCGCGCGGGCTTCAGTAGTTGTGGCACGTGGGCTCAGTAGTTGTGGTTTGTAGGCTCTAGAGCACAGGCTCAGTAGTTGTGGTGCATGGGCCCAGTTGTTCCACAGTAAGTGGGATCTTCCCGGACTAGGGATTGAACCTGTGTCCCCTGCATTGGCAGGCGGATTCTTAACCACTGCGCCACCAGGGAAGGTCCCTAGTTTGCTCATTTTTAAACAAAGTCATAATGGGTGTTGAATTTTATTCAGTGCATTTTCAGCATCTGTTGAGACGGTTATATACGTTTTCTTCTTTAGTATCTGGTAATATAGAAAATTGTGTTGGTAGATGTCCCTAGGTTAAACTGTCTTTTCATTCCTAGGATAAGCCCTCTTTGGTTATGATGTATTTGTCCTCTGTTAAACTACTCTTTCTACAACATCAGAGTTATCTGGACGATGAAGGTTTAATAGAATATGGCATAAAAACCATCTGAGCCTGTAGGTATTTTTTTGTGTGTGTGTGTAGGGGATATTTGACAACTCTTGTTTTTTCATTCACATTTCTTTGATGCTCAGTGGTCACTAGTACTTCTAAAAGTGAATCTTAAAAGTTCCTTGGTTTTTCCTCCTCTGCCCTCTAAATGTTAATGTTCTTTAGAGTTCTGTTGTTCATTATTCATTCATACATATTTATTAGATATTATTAGAGATATTTATTAATGCCAGGCACAGTGCTAGGAACTTCCCTCCCTGCTGCTAGATTTTTTCCTTCTTGTCTGGCTTCCCCACTGCTGGCAGAGTCATTTTTAGCTGGAAGAGGAAGACTAAATGTATTTCATACCTTCTCTTAAAAATCTCTGTTAAGGGACTTCCCTGGTGGTGCAGTGGTTAAGAATCTGCCTGCCAGTGCAGGGGACATGGGTTTGAGCCCTGGTCCGGGAAGATCCCACATGCCGCGGAGCATCTAAGCCCGTGTGCCACAACTACTGAGCCCACACGCTGCACTACTGAAGCCTACGTGCCTAGAGCCTGTGCTCCGCAACAAAGGGATGCCACCGCAATGAGAAGACCCTGTACCGCAACGAAGAGTAGCCCCTGCTCGTTGCAACTAGAGAAAGCCCGCGTGCAGAAACGAAGACCCAACACAGCCAGAAAAAAAAAAAAAGTCTCTGTTGAGTCCTTCATGTGTATAGGATCATGGGCCTTTCCTGTGTGGCTCAGCCTCCATGTCAGCTCATATCCCACCATTCTCTGTCATATACACTGGACACACTGGCTACACTGTATCCCCCAGTAATCCCTGTTCTTTCATGACTCTGCCTTTACACATTTTGTTTTCTCTAAAGAGAATTCTTGTCTCTTCCTGGCAAATTTCTATTCATCCTTCAAGGCACTCTTTTAAAAAGATTTGTTGTTGGCCAGAACATGCTGAGCGGAGTGTGCGGCCGGCTCGCCTCAGCGCTGTGGGGGACACGTACACAGCCATCTGCGGTCGCCCAGAGGTATCTGCACATGTTGTCCACAGACAAGAGCGAGAGGACAAGGAAACCTCCCCGCGCCTTCGACCCAGCGCTGCTGGAGTTCCTGGTGTGCCCGCTCTCCAAGAAGCTGCTCAGATATGAAGCATCGACAAATGAATTGATTAACGAAGAGTTAGGAATAGCCTATCCAATTATTGATGGGATTCCTAATATGATACCACAGGCAGCCAGGATGACACATCAAAATAAGAAGCAAGAAGAAATGGAGCAGCATTAGATCATACTTAAAAATAACAACACACACAACTAAATTTTCTAAATACCATCCACCTTTTAAAAAGTCGGAGTGACGGGTAATAAGTGGAGGAAAAGAATGTTTCTGTCTCTTCCTGCATTGACTGTCCTTATTCCATTGGTCTCTTTAGCAGGACTGTTATACTCGTCCTCTGTGGAAGAAAACTTCCCACAGGGCTGCACTAGCACAACCAGCCTGTGCTTTTACAGTCTGCTCTTGCCGATTACCATACCCGTTTATGTGTTCTTCCACCTTTGCACTTGGATGGGTATTAAACTCTTCAGGCATAATTAATACAACCAGAGCCAAGATGGTGTATCCTCGTGATATGCTTGAGTGTCTGTCTCTGAAAGCCCAACTACATGGAAATACTGGACACCCACTTAATTTGCACGAAAGATGCTTTGCCTGGCTTCTGTCAGAGGTTTAGGACTAGGGGAGGCTTAAGCTGCAGAGGCTTCTTTATTGTACTTTGGTCTTCCCTTGTTTTTTGAAGGTTCTCATTTATACCTGGGGTATCAGAAGAAACATTTCAACAAAGTGTCTTGTTGGAAGTTAATAGCCCCAGACATCATCTGATGGCTTTATTTCTTATCCCATTCATAATTAAAAGTTACTAATTTGAAATTTTATATGTTTATTTTACATTCAAAGTCTGGTAAAGTCACATGTTAAGGATGACTGAAGTAATTCTAGAGGAGCTCTGTTGGAGTAGTTGTAGAGAAATGCATTTGAACTAATGTGGTATAAAACTGTAATAAAATGGAAATTTCATGTATGTGCCAAAAAAAAAAAGATTTGTTTTTAATTCTCGTAGAGAGTTTGAATCCCATAGTACTCTGTTCATAGATCTGTCTTAGAACTTATCAAATTATATGATGCTGATCCATTTATACATGTCTCCATGTTTAAATGACTGTAACCTGCTCAGAATGGGTCTTTCTCTCTCTAAATTATGTCTCCTCAACAGCTACTGTACTGCTTAGCATAGAGTAGGCCCTCAGCAAATACTTGTGAATGCTTGACTGACTACATGAGTGGATGCCTGAAAGAGCTCTGCTGTGCTCTTGCCTTGAAGGGGGATACTACTGCTACTAGTCATGGAAGGTTGCCAGAGAGGAAACAAGTCTCTGCACTAAAACAATGTCTACTTGAATAGTCCCTCTTTCTTCTTCCCTTCCCCCAAGATGCGTGTGTGTGTGTGTGAGGGGGGTGTGTGTGGTTGTGTGGACATAAACTTAGAAAAGTATATATCTATTAGTATTTTTCTGTTGACTTTAACTTTTAAATTATTATTTTTTTTAATTAATTAATTTATTTTTGGCTGTGTTAGGTTTTCGTTGCTGTTCGCGGGCTTTCTGTAGTTGCGGCAAGCGGGGGCTACTCTTCATTGCGATGCGTGGGCTTCTCATTGCAGTGGCTTCTCTTGTTGCGGAGCACGGGCTCTAGGTGTGCCAGCTTCAGTAGTTGTGACTCGTGGGCTCTAGAGCGCAGGCTCAGTAGTTGTGGCGCATTGGCTTAGTTGCTCTGCGGCATGTGGGATCTTCCCAGACCAGGGCTCGAACCTGTGTTCCCTGCACTGGCAGGCGGATTCTTAACCACTGCGCCACCAGGGAAGTCCACTTTTAAATGATTAAAACATGAAAACAGCTGTAGGGTGATGGGATTTTTGGTTGACCTTTTCCTTTTTTTTTTTTAATTAAACAAACATTTTAAAATATAGTAATAAGTCAATAAGGGAACTGAACCAGATTCAGGATTGAAATAATGCAGTCTTTTTTAAAAAAACATTTATTTATTTATTTGGCTGCGTCGGGTCTTAGTTGCAGCATGTGGGATCTTCATTGCAGCATGCAGGATGTTTCGTTGTGACACATGGTCTTCTCTCTAGTTGTGGCGCGTGGGCTCAGTACTTGCAGTGCGTGGGCTTAGTTGCCCCAAGGCATGTGGGATCTTAGTTCCCCGACCAAGGATCGAACCCACATCCCCTGCATGGGAAGGTGGATTCTTAATCACTGGACCACCAGGGAAGTCCTGAAATAATGCAGTCTTCCATGAAGATATCAAAGCCATATTTTTCACCTCAACCTCCAACATTTCATGTAGGTTAAGGATGTCCCTCAAGCATCTCTAAGCCCTCCGTCCCCCAGCTTCTAACTCATGGTGTTCTGCATGGTGACCTGTGTAGGACCACCAATGCTTATACACAGTGGACCACCTTAGACTCTCAGGAGGCCTGGCCCAGCCTGCAGAGACTGACGGCAGCCCACCCTCAGCCGTTCAGTCCTGGAGGCACCCGCTGGCTGACCGCTTCCTTTTTTTTTTTTTTTTTTGACAGATTTTCTTACATTATTTCATAACAGAAGTTATGAAATAAAATCAGAAAGTTTTTCTTAAAACTTTTTCCTTCCAAGATGCAGTAAAACCCTATTTAAGAAAGCACTGGGGACTTCCCTGGTGGCGCAGTGGTTAAGAATCCACCTGCCAATGCAGGGGACATGAGTTCGAGCCCTGGTCTGGAAAGATCCCACACGTCGAAGAGCAACTAAGTCCGTGTGCCATGACTACTGAGCCTGTGCTCTAGAGCCTGCAAGCCACAACTACTGAAGCCCACACGCCTAGAGCCCATGTGCCATGACTACTGAGGCTGCGCTCTAGAGCCTGCAAGCCACAACTACTGAAGCCCACACACCTAGAGCCTGTGCTCTGCAACAAGAGAAGCCACTGCAATGAGAAGCCTGTGCACCTCAACGAAGAGTAGCCCCTGCTCGCCGCAACTAGAGAAAGCCCACGCGCAGCAACGAAGACCCAATGTGGCCAAAAATAAATAAATTAAATAATTAATTAAAAAAAGAAAGCACTGGCTCTTACATGTAAGGCTTACATATGTTGGGTTCTATTATCAATGAAACATTAATTCATTTAAACCTCAACGTTCCTATGAGCAGGGTACTCATCACTTTTAACAGATAAGGAAACAGCACAGAGCTAGTAAGTTGTAGAGCTGGGATCGAGCAGAGTGGTTACTCCAGCAGTTAGAAGTGCTGAATTTAATATTGCTCCACCTCTAGCTTCATTTAAAGTTTGGGTGCCCAAACAGCACCACTGTTATAGTGATTTGAATTAGTAGCAGAGTTACTAAGGTTTAAGGGTGGCAGTCTTGGGGGAGAATACTTTGCTAGGGACTCAGCACTTCAAAATTGATTTGTCAAATTTACTCCCAAACCTTCCCCTCCCCTTTTTTCTGACTACAAAAGTAACGCATGTTTATTGTAAGGAAAAACTGGGGAAATACAGGAAAACACCAAGATTTCAGAGTGTTCATCTTAACACTTAGTGGTGGTAATAACTACTGCAAACATTTTCATATTTTTATGTATTCAGACTTTAAGAAATGAAAATGAGATTCTGTTGTTACCTATTTGTTAATGATCTGTGTTAATGTTTAATGAGCATTTTTTCATCTTAATGTTACATTCTGTGTACTACCATTGTTTCACCAATTCATATTTTGAGGTGATTTGTACTGTTTTGTTAATTATCCTTATTGATGAAAATGTTCACAGATCTAGGTTATTTTTCTGGGAGTGGAATTGCGGGGTCAAAGAATATGCTGTTTTTTATAGTCTTTTAGTGACTGCTTGAGTGCCTTTGCTGAACCCTCACCAACACTAGGTAGTAGCATTGAGCGGGGTGGAAGGGAACCTTGGCTGGTTTTGGTTACATTTCCATGATTACTAATGAGGTTGAATATTTTCTGTAACTTTATTGGCCAGTTGAGTTTCTTTGAAGAATTGCTTATCCATCCTTTACTTGTTATTAATTATTCAAGTATTTTTGCTGAGTGCCAAGCACTGTTGTAAACCTCAGATATAAGGCAATAAAATAATAATAAAAGAAAAAGAAAGCAAGCACTGGCTCTTTTATTTATTTTAGGCTGCATCGGGTCTTAGTTGTGGCACGCGGAATCTTCTTTGAGGCACCCGCGTGCCTTTTTTCGTTGTGGTGCTTGGGCTCTTCGTTGTGGTGCGTGGACTTCTCTCTAGTTGTGGCCTGTAGTTCTCTAGTTGTGGCCCACAGGTTCCAGAGCATGAGGGCTCTGTAATTTGCAGCATGTGGGCTCTAGTTGAGGCACGCGAGTTCAGTAGTTGTGATATGTGGGCTTTAGTTGTCCCCCTGGTGTATGGGATCTTAGTTCCCTATCCAGGGATCGAACCCGTGTCCCCTGCATTGGAAGGCGGATTCTTTACCACTGGACCACCAGGAAAGTCCCAGCACTGGCTCTTTTTTTTTTTTATTTTATTTATTTTATTTTTGGCTGCGTTGGATCTTTGTTGCTGTGTATGGGCTTTCTCCAGTTGCGGCGATCGGGGGCTACTCTTTGTTGCGGTGTGCGGGCTTCTCATTGTGGTGGCTTCTCTTGTTGAGGAGCATGGGCTCTAGGCACGCAGGCTCAGTAGTTGTGGCGCACGGGCTTAGTTGCTCTGTGGCATGTGGGATCTTCCCAGACCAGGGCTTGAACCCATGTCCCCTCCATTGGCAGGCGGATTCTTAACCACTGCACCTCCAGGAAAGCCCCTGGCTCTTTTTAAAATTAATTAATTAATTAAAAAATAATTTTATTTTTGGCTGTGTTGGGTCTTCATTGCTGCACACAGGCTTTCTCTAGTAGTGGGGAGCGGGGGCTACTCTTCATTGCAGTGCGCGGGCTTCTCATCGTGGTGGCTTCTCTTGTTGCAGAGCATGGGTTCTAGGCACGCGGGCTTCAGTAGTTGCGGCACATGCAGGCTCTGTAGTTGTGGCTCGCAGGCTCCAGAGCTCAGGCTCAGTAGTTGTGGCACACGGGCTTAGTTGCTCCGCAGCATGTGAGATTCTCCTGGACCAGGGATTGAACCTGTGTCCCCTGCATTGGCAGGCAGATTCTTAACCACTGCAACCACCAGGGAAGTCCCAAGAGCGTAGTTTTTAGGTTGAAAATTCAGCAAACTTCACCTTGCTGCCTTATAGCAAGCTAGTGTACTTTAGCTCAGATTCTGTTTCCTGGCAGATTGATGTGGACTAAAGGGATTACTAGACATTACAAGAAAATTCACAATGAAGGAAAGGTGGGAAAACAGGCATAAGAGGAAGGTAATTTACTAATGCATCTGTCACTGAAATTAATGGGGAAATGGCATATTTGCTGAAATACGGAGGTAACCTCACATTTGTTAAAAGGCAGACACTGAGTCTTATATTGAATCACTTTCCTTATTTAGGTATTCAGTGCAGGGTGACTGATTGCATTTTTTGCATGGTGTTTGTCCTGAGCAAAATTGTTCCTGTATTATGATGAGAAATACTCTCAAGTCAGTTTGATGCTGTTAAAAAGGATTAGTGCTCAGGATGGCAGTGTTAATCTCCAGAGCTGCCAGTGTAGGGACAAAAGCATTGAGAGTTGGGAGCAAGGGTATAAATACTTCTTTTTGTTTGTTTGTTTGTTTTTACATCTTTATTGGAGTATAATTGCTTTACGATGGTGTGTTAGTTTCTGCTTTATAACAAAGTGAATCAGTTATACGTATACATATGTTCCCATATCTCTTCCCTCTTGCATCTCCCTCCCTCCCACCCTGCCTATCCCACCCCTCCAGGCGGTCACAAAGCACCAAGCTGATCTCCCTGTGCTATGGGGTATAAATACTTCTGGACCTAGCTTTTCCTATGTTGCCACAGAGCCCTGAATGAGGATAAGTTGATCCTTTAGAGACTTTTGTATTACAGTTTAACACATATTGGAAGTTTCTAATTTAAATTTATGCTTTTGGATAAAATGGATTAGAGAGATTGAATTGCTACAGGCTAAAGAGAAACAACAAAGGTCACTTGATTTTGAGGAACTCTCTGTTGAAAGAAGTTTTAGTGTGAAATGACTGGAGTTAAGAAAAAAAGAGAATGGGCTTCCCTGGTGGCGCAGTGGTTAAGAATCCACCTACCAATGCAGGGGACATGGGTTCGAGCCCTGGCCCAGGAAGATCCCACATGCTGTGGAGCAACAAAGCCTGTGCGCCACAACTACTGAGCCTGTGCTCTAGAGCGCGCGAGCCACAACTACTGAAGCCTGTGCGCCTAGAGCCCGTGCTCTGCAACAAGAGAAGCCACTGCAATGAGAAGCCCACGCACCTCAACAAAGAGTAGCCACCTCTCGCTGCAACTAGAGAAAGCCCGCGAACAGCAACGAAGACCCAATGCAGCCAAAAATAAATAAATTAAAAAAAAAAAAAGAAGAAAGAATGAACATCCATTCAGAGACTGCCTACCAAGTGCCAGGTAGTGTGGTGAATGCTTCTTATCTGTTGTCTTGTTCAAGCCTTATCTTTTCATGAAGAAATAGAGGCTCAGAGAGGTTAAGTGACTTGCCCAGATCATACAGGAGTGAGTGAGAGGATGGGTTCTTTCTGACTCCCAAACCCACTACACTGCTAGACTTGTTTCTTGGTGGTTAGATGGCTGACATCCCAGGACTTTATTTCAAGAATAGGTTTCACTCTTGCCCACATTGTCTTGGAATACAGAATTTTAGGTACTAACTGTGGAACCAAGGGTGCCAGCTCATTCTTCTGGACCTTTTGGGTTGCTGGCCCCTTGCCTAGAGTTCATCTGAAAATTATAGCTGCTCTTGGGAGCTTAATATAACATGAAGATTATGTTGTTGGTTTTATTCTCTCCTATACCATACAACACCAGTAGATAGTGTCCAGGGTGTAATCACTTAACTGACAGATTTCTCAGCCATTTTATAGTGGTTCTCTGGTTTCTTAGTCAAGAAACTTGTTTTTATCAATTTAAACATGATTGTGGGAGAAGTATGTAATTACAGTAAGCTTTGACTATGCTGTAACAAATCTTACCCATACCTAACAAGCTGGTTGAGGAGGGTTGTAAGTGATAATGTTAGTTTTTCTGTACATCAGTTCGGACCTTTTCCCAAAGGAAGACCAAAGCTGTTTGAACTGTGACCACGCCTTTGTTGCCAGGTGTGAACAACTTGTGATTACTCATAAGCCTAGATAGCTTCAAATTATTCACCTTGATCTGAAGTATTTTGTAAGCTGTGACTTAACCATTTGGCTCATTCTTTCTTTCACCAGGAAATACACTGAATATTAATTTCAGGAATTTCAGTGATCCCTTCTGAAGAGTGTATCGCTCATTAAAATATCTGGGGCTTGTTTTTCTGGTAACAAACAGAACCACAAATTGGTCTGTACTTCGTGGCTGTGCCAAACCCTTGTGTAGACGGAGGGAGAGACCTGATGAACTGTTTAGAGAGGGGCTGTGGAAGATGAGACCATCTTTCTAGCTTGTCTAAGAGGCTCATCTCTTTGACCAGAGGAATGGGCATGCAGGAGAGAGAGAATGAGGCTGAACATAGCAGGCGATGTATGAGTGTATTTGTATCCGTAAATATCACATCACTGTTTATAGTACACTGGACTCTCTTCATGCAAGGCCTAGTCCTGCCAAATCTGGAGGAATTGTTCCCATGCTTAAAGCCAAGAACAACATCCTGACCAGCGGGGGACAGAGGTCAGCTCAAGGCAGCAGCTCTTGGGAGCTACAGGACATTAAGAACCTTGAAGGAACTGAGTTTAATGAGAAGGAAGCCAATATGTACCTGGAAGGAAGTGTGTGAAACCTGTGTGACTCTTGTTGGGGTGTGGCTTATTTATGAGAAATGAAAAATCATCTTAATAGTTGGATTTCATATCACCTCCTGGTCATTTAACTATATTTCCCCCTCCCACCTGCATATTGTTTTGTCTTTTGATTGTTTTTATTAGAAAAAGGGGAAAAAGATATTCTGTTATTCTGGTGTTTTACTCTACAGGCAGCTTCAGAGATGCCCAGGAGAGAGCTGGCTTGAGAAGATGATATGTTAATTAAACAAATAGCCTTTACAAAATCTCCTAGGACCTTCCGGACTTGCCACACTTTTGTTTCTGGGATCTTTCTGTGCCGGCTTCTTTTCCCTTCCGTCTTTCCTCATTCTGATGCTGGCCACTCACCCCACAGAGGCAACTCCAACTGTTTTCTGGTGGAGCATTCTAAGTTTGTCCTGTTGTCTTCTCTGGGACTCATTTCTCTGGTCTGACTGTAACTGGTTCTGGGCCAAAGTGATCGTCTGAAAGCTTTTCTTCATAGCCTTTATTTCTTGGCTCTCTTTATGCACTTTGCCTGATTAGTTTTGCTGGTTCTCTCCTTTTCCAGTTGATGTGAGGTATGTTGCCTCAGTTGGAGGGTTCTAAAGCTCAGGTGCAGCCCCAGGCCTCTTAGATTTTACCCTGGTTTGTAAAGTGCCTTTATCCTTTCCTAGAAATTGGGGGAATGAATCAGGTGCTCTGTTATATGAGGTACTGCTGACCCTCCTGGGATTCTAGTTTGCTAGTTATTTAAACACGTATGTAGCAATTTGGATTGTATTTGCAAGGTAGGACTTGTTGCCAAGACTCTGAAGTAGGTCATTCCTGTTACCCTTTCTCCCCTGTTTTTTTTTTTTTTTTTTTTTTGGCCACACCATGTGGCATGTGGAACTTCCCAGACCAGGGATCAAACCCATGCCCCCTGCAGTGGAAGCGTGGAGTCTTAACCAGTGGACCACCGGGGAAGTCCTCTCCCCTGTTTTTGAATTGAAAAATTAGAGACTGGGACTTCCCTGGTGGTTCAGTGGGTAAGACTCCCTGCTCCCAATACAGGGGGCCTGGGTTCAATCCCTGGTCGGGGAACTAGATCCCGCATGCATGCCACAACTAAGAGTTCGCATGCCACAACTAAGAGTTCATGTGCTGCAACTGAGAAGCCCCCATGCCACAACTAAAAAAATATCCCACATACCGCAACGAAAAAAGATCCCGTGTACTGCAACTAAGACCCGGTGCAGCCAAAATAAATAAACAAATATTTTTAAAAAGTAAAGAAATATTAGAGACCACGGTCACATAGTAGGTTGATCTTACACCTCTTGAAACATTTTTTTGTATTCCTTATATGTAGCACAGATATTAACAAATAGTTAAATACACAATAGTTTATTTTTTAAAAAATATTTATTTATTTTGGCTGCGCCGGATCTTCATTGCGACAGGCGGGATCTTCATTGCGGCATGTGGACTCTTAGTTGTGGCATGCACATGGGATCTAGTTCTCTGACCAGGGATCGAACCCAGGCCCTCTGCATTGGGAACGCAGAGTCCTACTGACTGGACCACCAGGGAAGTCCCCACAATAGTTTAATAAATACATCTTAACTGAGGGGTTGGTTGGTTGATCAATTAAATTTCAGAATTCTCATCAAGTTGATCACATTTTGGACCAATAAGTGAGAAACGTTTCTGATTGGAAGGGAAAAAATAACCATGCAGAAAACGTTTAGCAATTTAGAAAATGCATGCAAAAAAATCCTATTCTAAAATGAAGAAACAGAAGGGTGGTTTGGTTAGAGCGGAGGCTGGTTAAAATGTAAGGAGAAATAGGGTGAGAGAGTATAAAAGAGCATGGATTAATCAAGAGATAGGAATAATTATGGAAATAGGCATCTTATCAGCTTGGGATTAAACAGTAAAAATGAAAATTCCCACTCTTCCCCCAGTAGTAGGTTCTCTACCCTCACACCCCTCTCCCAAACCACTATCCAGAGGAGCCGTTAATGACCCTCTGGGCACTGGTGTCCAGTTTTGGGGGCTGCCATATGAAGCACAAAGAGGTCCTGTGGGGTCAGTCAGTGCAAAGAGCAGTTGGCCTTTACATTTGTTAAATTCTTCTAATCATTTTGCTGCTCTCAACAGTATTGCTAATTTCAGAACTAAAACCATTTTCTGATTGTTTTACTTTGTGTGACTGGCTCACGGGACCAAAACAGCAGCTGAGACTGCTATACTACACTGTGCGTTAGGCAATAACTCTTCAGAGGGCCCATCCACTTTTTTTTTAGCCTTAAAAAAAAAACAACAACAAAAAACAAACTCTGCTGTGTTTTTTTTTTTTTTTTTTGCTTTGGGGCCAGTAATTTGCATCATATTTGGGAGCCTTGATCTTCCCCTCATTATATTTCTTCATACATTCCTGTGCTAAGCCCTGCTCTCTGGACCTGGCTCTGGCTTCTGGCCTCATTGAGTTGTATGAAATTTAACAATTTCTGGTTTCAGATCTGTTTCCAACTTTTGTTTTCCCTGTTCCGTCTAGTAAACTTTGGGTTCAAACTTGCTTGGGGAAAGTTTATTTTTTTTCTTGCTTATTTTTTTGTTTCTGTAAATATATTCTCTAATAACTATCTTTACTTTCTTTGTCAAACAGGCCACCAAGCAGTTTCTTGAAGAGATTAACAAGTGGACAGTTCAGTACAACGTTTCCCCCCTCTCTTGGAATGTGGCCGTCAAGTTCCTCATGGCCCGGAAGTTTGATGTGCTCCGTGCCATAGAGTTGTTTCACTCCTACAGAGTATGTACCTCAGGGATGGACCTGCCATGTGGCACCTGGGTTCTCTATGTTGCTGTTGTTTCTGCCACAGTCTACACAAACAGTGGTTCTCCCCACTCCCATTAAAAAAAAAGTGGATCGGTATCTAAGAGCCCTACCTTGGAGTGAGAAAATCCTTCTGAAGATACTTAGAAGCTCCCTAAATAAATTTAAAAAAAAAAAAAAAAAGGAGACTGAGATAAGAGGCACTAGGATTAATTTAAGAGTTTAAAACTAAAGCTCACTTACACCCATTTTGTGGGTCATCTTGTTCAATATTCATTCATTTATTCAACAGATATTTTGTATATCTACTATGTTCCCAGTACAGAGATTACTATTTAGAAAGAGAGTAAGTAAACAATTATAGAAATGTTATGATACGACAGTGCTGGGTTCTGTGGAAAGCACATTTAATTAAGAGGGTCAAGGAAGCTTTCCTGAAGGAAATGACTTCTAAATTAAGAGTAGAAGAATGAGTAGGAATCAGACAGTAGGGGAGTATGGCAGAGAGAACAGCAAGTTCAGATGCCTAGTGGCAGGAGACAAATTGAGCTGATCAGAAATGCTGAGTGCGAGAAGGGGGCATGGCAAGAGATTGAGCAGCAGGTAAACAAGGCCAGATCAGAGAGTATCTGCTTTTTCTTAAGGGCAGAGAAATTCACTGAAGGTATAAACAACAGAATGCCTTGATCAGATTTGCTTTCTGAAAGATTATTTTCACTGTGATTTAGAGGATGGACCAGAAGGGCTATACTGGAGACAGACCAATTATAAGGCTGTTGTACTTACTAGGAGAGAGATGATTGTGGTGTCATTAAATGTAGTGTCAGGGAGATAGAGAAAAAGTGGTCAGATTCTAGAAGTAAAATTGATAGGACAGAGTTGCTTATTAAATTAGTGTGAGGCAAGGGAAGTGGAGAATTCCAGGTCTCTGACTTGGGTGGCAGGGTGGTAAATGGTGGTGGCATTCACTAATTAAGAGACACTGAATGGGTACAGGTACGTGGAGAGAGTAGGTCATGAGTTCAGTTTGGCCGTGTTAAGGTTGAAGTGCCAATGGGATATCCAAATAGACATGTCCTCTAAGCAGTTGGGATGTGAGTCTAGGGTTGGGAAAAGAAGGCTGGACTGGAAGTAGTGATTTCAGAGTGACCAAAGTAGAATATTGGAGGTGAATATTGGAGCCATGAGAATGGGTGAGGTCATCCTGGGAGAGTGTGAGGAATAGGGAGATGTGTAGGGCAGAACTTCATTTCAGACCTTTTGCTTTCTTTGGTCCAGTGTTGTTTTTTAAAGTTAAGTTTGAATGCTTTATGTAAGGCATGCACTCTCCTGTGATTCCAGCACTCATACTGTCTTCACTTGCTGCCTTGCCTCTGAAGGCGTTTGAATTTGATTTTAGGGATGAATTGGGGAAGAATATAAACAAAGACCTAGTTTGTTTTATTCACCAGAGTGTTCTTAGCACTTAGCTGAGTGCCTGGCACATAATAGTTGCTCAACAAATACTGACAGAATGAATGAATGAGTCAGTGAGTGAAATGAGTGAACAAATGAATGAAAAAAAGCCCACAAGAGACTTAGAAGGAGTAGCTGAAGAAATAGAAAAACCAAGAGAGTATTTTTTTTTTTTTTAGTCAAAAATAGAGAATGTCTCAGGAAAAAGAGAATGTGAGTAGTCACCCTTGTCATGTAGAAGGAGGACTGAAAATGCCCATTGGATTGAGCAGGAGCTCTGGATGGTATAGTTAGTTTGGGAGGAAACGAGAGTGCAGTGGAATGAGTGTGAGGGAACTGAGGATGAGTTTAAAGAATCTGGCTGTGAAGATGAATTAAAATGAGCTCATGGTAGCTGTTGTTGGAGAGTATATTGAGGGGAGGGATGGCTCCTATTTAAGACAGGAGAGGCCTAAGCCTGGAGGATGTGTTAGGATATCTGTTTCCAGACAGTTTGGGGTGCATATTTTAATATCAGTGCTGCTGCATGTTTAAGAGCTTTGACCTTGCACTGTAATGATTGATATATAGTGGTTGGTCTTCAGGGTTAGGATTCTCACTGATTCAAAGAAAAAACCTAAGCCCGAAGGGGCTGATAAGCTGGCATTGGACAAGAATTCTGACAACACTCAGTTGGCCTAGAGGGGGGTTACAAAGGAATTCATGATTCAGTAAGCTGATTTCCAAAATCCCTTATCTCTGAGATTTGGTGGTTACATAAAGCTGTCATGGGTGTACAGTATTTTTATATTAATTCATCTTGCTTTTTTTATTTTCAGGAAACACGAAGGAAGGAGGGCATTGTGAAGCTGAAACCTCATGAGGAACCTCTCCGTTCTGAGATCCTTAGTGGAAAATTCACCATCTTAGTGAGTATTAATGAACCCCTCTTGTAGTATCTTGTTATTTTCTTGTGTAGCTGTTCTCTTTGGACTTTGTTCCTAGATATCTTATCCTGAATCAGAGAGTCTCAACAGTGGAGAGCAGATGTGAAGTTTGGCATAAAATTATTCCAGTAATAATTGAAATAATTGAAAATCAGTTGTACAGTACATTTAGAAAAGTTTCTTCACTGGTCCATTAAGGTTAGTTAAGGCCTTTGGGATGGGTATAAAATGTGTCAGAGGTCCATCCTTCCTTATTTAATGCAAGCTCTCTCCACTTAGAGACCACAGCCTTTCCAGTAACTATCCAGCAGTACTTTTAAGGCAGAGTATAGAAACCATTGTTATATTCTATGGATTTCTCCTGTTGCTTATTTCTTTGCTATCCTGCCTGGGAAAATTAGCTAGGCAGCCAGTGTAGACCATTGTTTAATTTCTCTGTAATTGAAGAGTTAAGAGAATGTGGTTTTTTCCTACCACAGGGGGAAGGAATCCAGGGGGTGCTGAGAATCAGACATGGGATGATAAAAAGCTTTCTTCCTTTTCTGGAGCAATTGATGCAAGTCAGAGAAGTATTATCAGCATCTATTCTCTTCATAACAAACCTTTGTGCAGGATAAGAGGGCTTCGTGATTTCTGTGATTTTCTATTTGATTTCTAAATATTTCTTGTTTTGTTTGCTCTAGAATGTTCGGGACCCAACAGGAGCCTCCATTGCCCTCTTCACTGCCAGATTACATCATCCCCACAAGTCAGTCCAACATGTGGTACTTCAGGCTCTGTTTTACTTGCTAGACAGAGCTGTGGATAGGTGAGCATGGAAATTATCTTTTGGGTGTTCTACATCCAGATGGGAAAGTGACACTGTTTGATTTGATTAAACTCAGCAGTGCATTCACTATGCTCCTAGAATGTGCCCTGGGCAGTGCTATGAATGGAAAACATTCCATGTCTTTAGGGCTTGGCATGTTTCCAGGTACTATGCAGATGATGGGTATTCTGCATCTTGACCTGCTTGGCTGTATTTCAGGGTAACAGAAGCTGAGAAAGCTAGTTAACTAGCAATTCTTAGTGTATTGAGAATGACGTTATTGAAAGGGAGTGAAGGTGAGATGACCTGTGCTGGTTCTTTCCGATCAATCTCCCCTGATGTTGAAGACCCTGTGGGACCTCAGTTTCTTTGTCTGTAAAACAGGAATAATGCAGAGGATTTTGAGACTCAACATTCAGGAGAGAGGAGTCCAAGAGTATAAGTTAAGCAAAATCATTTTTATAAATAGGTGCATAAGCCAAAAGAACCAACTCAGGTCATGTCTCCCTCCCTGCTCTTACGTAAGTAGTATCATCACTGTTCTATAGACAGAGAAACTGAAGCCCCAAGAAGTTTTGTGGCTCTTTTACAGTCATCACATATTGATCCAGCTGGACTAAGGTCCTGGTTTCTTCACTCTTGGTCAGAGCTATTTGTACCCTACTATGTTGTCTTCCACTTTTACTTTCTTTTTTCCCTGGTGCTTGCCATTTACAGTTTGTTATTGCTCTCAATGTCATTGGCTGGTCCTCTGGGTTAGATGTGATATATCGAGGGCTAAGACCAGAGATAGAGACAACTGTGCACTTCAGTCATACTTCTGGACTTAGAGGATGGGAATAGCCAAAGGATTGTCTGAAGCGGGGCTCTCTGTCTAGTTCACTTGTTGCTGCCTTGTTAATGTTAATACTTTCATATACTTAGCTTCTGCTGGTGGTGTTCGGTGAGAGATATATCCAAACCACACACACAGCATTATTCTGAAAAAGAGAAGTTACTAAGGAGAGAGGGCCAGCGGTCAGCAGCCAGTCAGAAATGTGGAATTTCTCAGTTCTTCTTTCTTATGCTTGGTCTTCAGGCATAATTTCTAGAGTATAGTTCCCTTTGAAATGTTTCTTTAGCTCGGGAATGAATGGAAGGCTCTTTTACCAGAAAATTTAGCATTGCCTTCCTCTTTGAGCAGCTTAGAGAGTCGGAGCTCTTGTGTAGGCATGACAGTGGCCAAAGCTTGCTTTTTCTAGTGTGAGTATTGAATCCCATAGGAATACCACACAGGTAAATGTAATTAAAACTTTGTTCTCGTGATGTCCATCCCTTTCTTAAAAACCCTCAGTGACTCCTCATTATTCAGAGGGTGCATGTAAGGTAAGTAAATGTGAACCTTTTTTTTTTTTTTTTTTTTTTTTGTGGTACGCGGGCCTCTCACTGTTGTGGTCTCTCCCGTTGCGGAGCACAGGCTCCGGATGCGCAGGCTCAGCGGCCATGGCTCACGGGCCTAGCCGCTCCGCGGCATGTGGGATCTTCCTGGACCGGGGCACGAACCTGCGTCCCCTGCATCGGCAGGCGGACTCTCAACCACTGCGCCACCAGGGAAGCCCAGTGTGAACCCTTTTTTTTTCTGAATGAAATATTCTTACTAATGAATAGAAGTTCTTGTTTTCCTTTGTTACCGTGAACCAGAATGGAAGAGGAGGAAACCCTTCCTCTTCACTTAATCTTCCCCTTTCTTTAAGGCCCAACTTCTGTGACTGGTTCCCTCACCACTCCAACTTGTCATAAAATTCTTTTTACTCTGACTTTAATCGCAGTTATTATTAATACCAGTCATTTCATATTTAATTATACATGGCCTTATGATGTCATTTGTCTTATATGAATGTTTTTTTCATCTACCGGTAGATGGTAAGCTCCAGGAGGGCAGGGAACCTTCTTTTCAACATTATATAATGGGAAATTCCCAAATCTCCATGGTGGAGAGGAAGTGGTGTCATCAACTTTCACATGCCTTTCATTCATCTTCTTCAAAGTGATCTGTAACCAATCTTGTTTCATTGAAAGCCCCTCACCCACCCCTTTACCCTAGATTATTTTGAAACAAATGTCAGGGACTGTGGTAATCTTGGTGTTCCCAGTAACATCCTAGCTCGGGAATCAAACTCAATAGGGTAGGGAAGCAATTATTCTTAGTAGGGAACTAGCGCTATTATTGTAAACCTCATCTTCTGTACCCAGAAAAGTGAAAATGCTATTGCATTTGTATTTATTTCATGTGCCTTCAAAGGATGAGCAATTTCAGGTCTATGAATATAGAACCTGCATCATTATGCACCATAGCTTCTTTTTATTAAATTCTATTTCCCCTGGCACTGACTTCTCTTTGTTTTAGTGTCCTGCCGCAGGCTGGAGCTGTGAGGGGAAAACCTGTAATTCTTTGAGTTTGGCCCCTGTTGAGCTTGTGGAGAAAAGGGAAGTCTCTAGATCTGGATAGTCTACTCAATGACTGTGCCACTCATTGAACAGAATCTTTGATCTTGGTGAATCAGTCTCTCTGGGGTCATGAAAAAAGGAGACAAGATTTAGCACTCACTTTATCATGTTAAGGGCCATTTGAAATTAAGTCTGCTGGAGAAACTTGGGTCTACTTCAGAGATTTTTTAAATTAATTAATTTATTTTTGGCTGCATTGGGTTTTCCTTGCTGCATGCGGGCTTTCTCTAGTTGCGGAGAGTGGTGGATACTCTTCGTTGCGGTACGTGGGCTTCTCATTGCGTTGGCTTCTCTTGTTGCGGAGCACAGACTCTAGGCATGCGGGCGTGCGTAGTTGTGGCTCGCGGGCTCTAGAGCGCAGACTCAGTAGTTGTGGCGCACGGGCTTCATTACTCCGCGGCATGTGGGAACTTCCCGGACCAGGGCTTGAACCCTTGTCCCCTGCATTGGCAGGCGGATTCTTAACCACTGCGCCACCAGGGAAGCCCTACTTAAGAGATTTTTGAAATGCTGCTTCATGGGTAGGTGCTTCCGCCTTGTATTCTGTTGAAAGGATGAAGATACGGAGGCTTCCAGGAGGTGATGCAAAAAAAAAATACAGATACAAAATAACATGGAGACTTCTGATTTCAAGAATGTGTTTTGTGTCAAAAAGTTTTCTCAATTGTAAATAAATGTGAACACTGTTGCTATCATCAGTGAGTAGTCCAATCAAATAATTTATTCTGAACAACGATTTAGGTGTGCAGATCAGGAGCAGTAAGGATCAGGCTTGGTGGAAGAGTGCAGCTTTGAGAAATCTTTAGGAATTAAGAAGATGGGATTGAGTAATACTTTTTGTATCTTCACATGTTCCTAACCTCAATCTGGGAATAGGCTCACCACCTCTTAATCTACTTTTTAACATGCCTTCCAAAGGCCATTTGTGGGTTTATTCTCTTCCTCCATTAAAGTCATAAGAGACAGATACACCATCATTGAGCTTAGAATTTTGCTTTACAGTTTTCTATAGGCCTAAAGTATTTTTTTAGTGATGGGCTGTAGCCCACTGAATTAAAAATCTGTGACCATTTATTATGTATCTGTTTGCAAGGACTGTGCTGGGGACTGTTGAGGGTTATGAGGTAAACTTTTGTTTGGGCCCTCTAGGAGAGACTCAGATGGCTACACAAGGTGGGAGTACATTAAGAGCCACAAGAAAAATCCACAGAAAGATTTATGGGGCTTCAAGTGGGTGAAGGATGGTAGTACATTTGGTGACAATTATCAGGGGCACCTTCATAGAAGAGGAAGCTTTTGAGTTGAACATAGAATGGTATAGAATTTGGATAGGCAGATTCAGAGATATAGGAGGAAACAGTTCAAACTTTGATAACCTAGATGCTCTGGAACATTCTCAGCCTGTGAGTTTGGTACTTGATGAATCTGGATAAATATGCATCAATAAGTATAATTCCAATTCCAACATGTGGGGTATTCCCTCCATACCACCAAGCAATTCTCCCCCATAAACTGGGTGTTCTGCAGTTCATTTCAACTCTGACACTATGTACCTGGAGATAGCCTCAGATCACACAGGTTAAAGGCTCAGTCCTAAAAGACTGTCCCCTGCCCCCTTCAGACTCCAGTGGCAAGTCCAGGTTGTCACCTCTGCTTCTGACCATAGATCAGAGGTTCCAATGCCCCCTCCTTGGGTTCGATTAATTTGCTAGAACGGTTCACAGACTCAAATGTTATACTTTAATAGGTTACCAATTTCCAAGTTCATCAACTTGGAAATTCTCCAAATCTCATCCTTTTGGTATTTTGTGGAGGCTTCATTCATTACAAGGCATGATTGATTAAATCATTGGCCATTGGTGACTGAGCTCAATCTCCAGCCCCACAACCCTTCCTGAGTGTGTGTGGGGGGGATGGGACTGGAAGTCCCAACTCCCAACCCTTTCTAGTCATGTGGTTGGTTCCTCTGGCAACCAGCCCCCATCCTTAGATGATCTAAGGGCATTCTAAAAGTCACCTCATTAATATAGCAATGGATGCCTTCCTCGCACTCCTGGAAATTCTAAGTTTTAGGAAGTTTGCCAGGAAACAGGGTCAAAGACCAAATATATATTTCTTATTATAAATTCTTCTTGTAAGGCCAGTCACAAAAGTTCAGGCCAGTTCAGGAAGGCAATTATTTCAGTCCCAGATATGTCCCACATTCTCTGTGTCTTTGTTTTGACCCAGGTTTTCAATTTACCTCATCCATCTTATTACTTATAAATGTTTTCATTCAATGGTTGCTTTACAGCTTTGAAACTCAGAGGAATGGACTGGTGTTTATCTATGACATGTGCGGTTCTAATTATGCCAACTTTGAGCTGGATCTTGGCAAGAAAGTCCTAAACTTGCTGAAGGTAAGGCTGTGAAATGGCCCTTTCAACCCCCCTTCAATGGTTAGGGTGATTTTTTTCTATTCTTTATGAGATTTAGGAATGATGTAAACTTCAGACATTGTGTTCAGTTTAAAGGTCACCTGTAAATGATGACCAATATCTGCTTCCTCAGAACAAGAAACAATCTTAAAAGTAAAGTGGGAGGAATTAAAATAAAATACACAGGAACACTGAGTCATAAAGGTGGGATGTCTCTTTCCGGGAGTTTTTTTTTTTTTTTGCGGTAAGTGGGCCTCTCACTGTTGTGGCCTCTCCCATTGCGGAGCACAGGCTCCGGACGCGCAGGCTCAGCGGCCATGGCTCACGGGCCTAGCCGCTCCGCGGCATGTGGGATCTTCCCGGACCGGGGCACGAACTCGTGTCCCCTGCATCAGCAGGTGGACTCTCAACCACTGTGCCACCAGGGAAGCCCTCTTTCCGGGAGTTTTGTAGAATAAGAATTAATGAAGCCTAGGTATGGCCATTGTCTATGAAAAATGTCACCTAACCAGTAACTTGCAGACTTTTTGTCTCAACCTAGTCAGAAATATGTTTTACATTGCAACTTAGTGTACAATAATATCAATATATGTACACTAACTATACATATACATGTAAAGTTATATACATAGATAGGTTCTTAATCTCTTACCTCAAACTCTTAGGTTCAGAGATATTATTTAATATTTTGAACTTTAAAAGATAATATGGTCTGTATGTCACTTTAATATCAAATATTTCTGCAATGAAATGTATTATTCATATCATAACCTTTGGAGAAGAACAAAGGTTATAAATAGCTTATGGGATTTCAGGTCAGATTTTGCTGTCCCATGAATTTTTGCACCAAACTTACAAAAGAAACTAGTGGCTTTCAGAGCTGTTTAGATTTCAGAATTTGAGCATACAGGTGTATGTATGTGTGTGTACATATTTATAAAACAAAAAGTTTCACAAAACAAGCTTTACTTTTACTCTGTACAATCATTTTGATTATTCTGTTCTATAACATTTTAAAAATGTTAGTCATAACCTACTAAATTGATTTCAGGACCCACTGAGTGACAACCTGCAGTTGGAAAAACATTGATCGAGGAGTCTGTGTAGTCTTTTTTTTTTTTTTTTTGGCCAAACTGTGTGGCATGTGGGATCTTAGTTCCCCCACCACGTATTGAACCCATGCCCCCTGCATTGGCAGCGCAGAGTCTTAACCACTGGACCACCAGGGAAGTCCTGTAGGAGTCTGTGCAGTCTTTGTTCCAGGACCTCACTTGGGAGTACTGTGGAACTAGATGTTTAGAAGTGTTTATTTACTATTACAGCTTTACAACAGAAATTATATAAAGAGAGTACTATACTGCATGTTGTTTTCTGGGACTTCACTTGTGATTGTATTACTAAAATTCCTATTGTGGCATTTAGCTTTGATTCATTCCTTTTTATTGATGGGTGAAGGATTTATACCTTTTAATTCCTCATCCATTGATGAATACACCAGTTTATTTATCTACTTCTTTTGATGGCTCTTTGGGTCATTTTCTGATTTTTGCTATTGTGAACAGTGCTGCTATGAACATTTTTATACATGTCTTCTGGTGCATATGTGCAAGAATATCTCTAGGGCAGTGTTTCTCAACCATTTTTTCATTATTGCCTCACTAAGGAGTCTTTTTTAGACTCCCCCCACCCCCAGTTGTTGTTCTTCTAATGAAATTTTAATACCACAGATATAATGTATATATCTTGATGTACTGAATGTATTAATATATATATCTTGATGTACTGAACATATATCTATGCTTTATGCACAAAAAGAGTGTGTATGTTTGGGTTGTTTTTCCCATTCCCCACTCTCCTCAGAATAATTTCACCCCCTTGGGTGTGATATCACCTCTATTGAAAATGCATGCTCTAGGGGAATTCCCTGGTGGTCCAGTGATTAGGACTCCGCACTTCCACTGCTGGGGGCCCGAGTTTGATCCCTGGTTGGGGAACTAGATCCCGCATGCATACCGCAACTAAGAGTGCACATGCTGCAACTAAGAAGCCCGCATGCCACAACTATGAACCCACATGCCGCAACAAAGGATCCTGCATGCCAAAACTAAGACCTGGCGCAGCCAAAATAAATAAATAAATATTAAAAAAAGAAAAGAAAATGCATGCTCTAGAGCATACATCTAGGAGTAGAATTACTGGGTCGTAAGGTCTGGGAAGATTCAGTTTTATAAGATAGTGTTTAATTGTTTTCCTAAGTGGTTGTACCCACCTGCCATGTGTAAAATTTCCACATCCTCTCCAATACATGATAATGTCACACTTCTTAATTTTTCCCAATCGAGTGGGTATAAAATGGTATCTTGTGGTATAACTTACCTCTCTCTTATTAGTGAGGTTAAGTATCCCTTCATATATTTATTGGCCATATATGTTTTCTTCTGCTGCAAAGTGCCTGTTTATGGCTTTTACCTATTTTCCTATCATCCATTTATGTAGTTTTGTACTAATCTATTTCTCTGTGTGTGTGTATATGTATATACATACACTGTCTCAGTTTATAGCTTGTTTTTTCACTTTTTATACAGTCCTTTTGACTAACATAAGTTCTTAGTTTTAGTATGATTAAATGAGTCTGTATTTTATTTTCTGCTTAATATGTTTTGCATTGTAAATCCTTCCCTATTCCAAAGTCAGAAAAAATTAATTAGCTATTTTATTTTATTTTACTGCTGTACCACTGATTCCACCATGTGTATTAATGTTTTTAGTGATTTTTTTTATTGTGGTAAAATATACATAACAAAATTTACCATTTTAACCATTTTAAGTGTACAATTCAGTAGCATTAAGTACATTCACAATGCAACCCATCACCACTGTCCATTTTCAAAACTATTCATCATCCCAAACAGAAACTCTGTGCCCGTTAATCAATATATCCCCACCCTGCCCCCCAGCCCCTGGTAACCTTTATTCTACTTTCTGTCGCTATGAATTTGCCTATTCTAGGTCCTCATGTAAGTGGAATCATGCAGCATTTGTCCTTTGTGTCTGATCACTTAGCATAATATTTTTAAGATTCATCCATATTGTAACATGTATCAGAATTTCATTCCTTTTTAAGGCTGAATAATATTTTATTGTATGTATATACCACGTGTTGTTAATCCATTCATCTGTCAAACAGTTGGGTTCTTTCCACTTTTTGGCTATTGTGAATAATGGTGCTATGAACATTGGTGTTACAGCATCTGTTTCAGTCCTTGCTTTCAGTTCTTTTGTGTATATGCCTAGAAGTGGAATTGTTGGATCATGTGGTAGTTCTATGTTTAACTTTTTGAGAAGCTATTTTCTTTTAAAAATTTAAAATTTTGTTTTTGTCATTTAAGACCTTAATCCATCTGGAGTTGATTTTTGAGTATGGTATGAGATGTAGGAATCTGACTTTTTTTTCCATATGGATAGCTAATTTTTTTCCAGTTTTGCATACTAAATAGTCCCTCCTTTCCACAAAATAGGCTTTCTGTTTCTGTTTTAACAGAGTCACAATAACCTGGTAAGTTAATATATCACAGACAGTTTAATCATCTAACCATCTTTCTGTATTATTCATATTGTTTTCAGGTTTAAATAATACTATTATGATCATTTAAGCTTTTTCTTTTAAATTATTTTAAGAAGGTATTTCTAAGACATGGATTATTTGGCTAAAGATTATGAATATTCTTAATCTCTCTTATACATTACTAGGTTACCCTCCATAAAAGTGGAAAAAAAATTTACACTGTCACCAAGAAATACGGGTATCTATTTCCTTCAGCCATCCCAGTACAGCGTTCCATAAATTTTCTCTTTTTTTCTTTTTTTTAACATCTTTATTGGAGTATAATTGCTTTACAATGGTGTGTTAGTTTCTGCTTTATAGCAAAGTGAATCAGCTGTACATATACATATATCCCCATATCTCCTCCCTCTTGCGTCTCCCTCCCACCCTCACTATCCCACCCCTCTAGGTGGTCACAGGGCACCGAGCTGATCTCGCTGAGCTATGTGGCTGCTTCCCACTAGCTATCTGTTTTACATTTGTTAGTGTATATATGTCCATGCCACTCTCTCACTTTGTCCCAGCTTACCCTTCCCCCTCCCCATGTCCTCAAGCCCATTCTCTATGTCTGCATCTTTTTTTTTTCATGTCAGACGGGTAATGTGCCACAAGGTTGGAAGGAGGCACATGTCACACAAGCGTGTGAACACCCAGTCATCACACTTATGAACTACAAAAGGATCGATGTCTGCATCTTTATTCCTATCCTGCCCCTAGGTTTTTCAGAACCTTTTTTTTTTTTTTTTGGATTCCATATATATGTGTTAGCATACAGTATTTGTTTTTCTTTTTCTGACTTACTTCATTCCGTGTGACAGACTCTAGGTCCATCCACCTCACTATAAATAACTCAATTTCATTTCTTTGTATGGCTGAGTAATATTCCATTGTATATATGTGCCACATCTTCTTTATCCATTCATCTGTCGATAGACACTTAAGTTGCTTCCATGTCCTGGCTATTGTAACTAGAGCTGCAATGAACATTGTGGTATGTGACTCTTTTTGAATTATGGTTTTCTCAGGATATATGCCCAGTAATGGGATGGCTGGGTCGTATGGTAGTTCTATTTTTAGTTTCTTAAGGAACCTCCATACTGTTCTCCATAGTGGCTGTACCAATTTACATTCCCACCAACAGTGCAAGAGGGTTCCCTTTTCTCCGTACTCTCTCCAGCATTTATTGTTTGTAGATTTTTTGATGGCCATTCTGACTGGTGTGAGGTGTTACCTCATTGTTGTTTTGATTTGCATTTCTCTAAAGATAAATGATGTTGAACATCCTTTCATGTGTTTGTTGGCAGTCTGTATATCTTCTTTGTTGGCAGTCTGTATATCTTGGAGGAATGCCTGTTTAGGTCTTCTGCCCATTTTTGGATTGGATTGTTTGTTTTTTTGATACTGAGCTACATGAGCTGCTTATAAATTTTAGAGATTAATCCTTTGTCAGTTACTTCATTTGCAAATATTTTCTCCCACTCTGAGGGTTGTCTTTTCATCTTGTTTATGTTTTCCTCTGCTGTGCAAAAGCTTTTAAGTTTCATAAGGTCCCATTTGTTTATTGTTGTTTTTATTTCCATTCTCTAGGAGGTGGGTCAAAAAGGATCTTGCTGTGATTTATGTCATAGAGTGTTCTGCTTATGTTTTCCTCTTAGAGTTTTATAGTGTCTGGTCTTACATTTAGGTCTCTAATCCATTTTGAGTTTATTTTTGTGTATGGTGTTAGGGAGTGTTCTAATTTCACTCTTTTACATGCAGCTGTCCAGTTTTCCCAGCACCACTTATGGAAGAGGCTGGCTTTTCTCCATTGTACATTCTTGCCTCCTTTATCAAAAATAAGGTGACCATATGTGCATGGGTTTATCTCTGGGCTTTCTATCCTGTTCCATTGATCTAAATTTCTTGTTTTTGTGCCAGTACCATATTGTCTTGATTTACTGTAGCTTTGTAGTATAGTCTGAAGTCAGGGAACCTGATTCCTCCAGCTCCGTTTTTCTTTCTCAAGATTGCATTGGCTATTCGGCATCTTTTGTGTTTCCATACAAATTGTGAAATCTTTTGTTCTAGTTCTATGAAAAATGCCATTGGTAGTTTGATAAGGATTGCATTGAATCTGTAGCTTGCTTTGGGTAGTATAGTTATTTTCACAATGTTGAGTCTTCCAATCCAAGAACATGGTACATCTCTCCATCTGTTTGTATCATTTTTAATTTCTTTCATCAGTGTCTTATAGTTTTCTGCATACAGGTCTTTTGTCTCCTTAGGTAGGTTTATTCCTAGGCATTTTATTCTTTTTGTTGCAATGGTAAATGGGAGTGTTTCCTTAATTTCTGTTTCTGATCTTTCGTTCTTAGTGTATAGGAATGCAAGAGATTTCTGTGCATTAATTTTGTATCCTGCTACTTTACCAAATGCATTGATTAGCTCTAGTAGTTTTCTGGTAGCATGTTTAGGATTCTCTACGTACAGTATCATGTCATCTGCAAACAGTGACAGCTTTACTTCTTCTTTTCTGATTTGGATTCCTTTTATTTCTTTTTCTTCTCTGATTGCTGTGGCTAAAACTTCCAAAACTATGTTGAGTAATAGTGGTGAGAGTGGACAACCTTGTCTTCTTCCTGATCTTAGAGGAAATGGTTTCAGTTTTTCACCATAGAGAACAATGTTGGCTGTGGGTTTGTCATATATAGCCTTTATTTATTATGTTGAGGTAAGTTCCCTCTATGCCTGCTTACTGGAGGGTTTTTATCATAAATGGGTGTTGAATTTTGTCAAAAGCTTTTTCTGCATCTATTGAGTTGATCATATGGTTTTTCTCCTACAATTTGTTGATATGGTTTATCACACTGATTGATTTGCGTATATTGAAGAATCCTTGCATTCCTGAGGTAAACCCCACTTGATCATGGTGTATGATCCTTTTAATGTGCTGTTGGATTCTGTTTTCTACTGTTTTGTTGAGGATTTTTGCCTCTATGTTCATCAGTGATATTGGCCTGTAGTTTTCTTTCTTTGTGACATCTTTGTCTGGTTTTGGTATCAGGGTGATGGTGGCCTCGCAGAATGAGTTTGGGAGTGTTCCTCCCTCTGCTATATTTTGGAAGAGTTTGAGAAGGATAGGTGTTAGCTCTTCTCTAAATGTTTGATAGAATTCGCCTGTGAAGCCACCTGGTCCTAGGCTTTTGTTTGTTGGAAGATTTTTAATCACAGTCTCAATTTCAGTGCTTATGATTGGTCTGTTTATATTTTCTATTTCTTCCTGGTTCAGTCTCGGAAGGTTGTGCTTTTCTAAGAATTTGTCCATTTCTTCCAGGTTGTTCATTTTACTGGCATATAGTTGCTTGTAGTAATCTCTCATGATCCTTTGTATTTCTGCAGTGTCAATGGTTACTTCTCCTTTTTCATTTCTAATTCTATTGATTTGAGTCCTCTCCCTTTTTTCTTGATGAGTCTGGCTAATGGTTTATCAATTTTGTTTATCTTCTCAAAGAACCAGCTTTTAGTTGTTTTGATCTTTGCTATTGTTTCCTTCATGTCTTTTTCATTTATTTCTGCTCTGATCTTTATGATTTCTTTCCTTCTGCTAACTGTGGGATTTGTTTTGTTCTTCTTTCTCTAATTGCTTTAGGTGTAAGGTTAGTTTGTTTATTTGAGATATTTCTTGTTTCTTGTATTGCTATAAACTTCCCTCTTAGATCTGCTTTTTCTGCATCCCATAGGTTTTGGGTTGTTGTGTTTTCATTGTCATTTGTTTCTAGGTATTTTTAAATTTCTTCTTTGATTTCTTCAGTTATCTCTTGGTTATTTAGTAGTGTACTGTGTAGCCTCCATGTGTTTGTATTTTTTACAGATTTTTTTTCCTGTAATTGATATCCAGTCTCATAGAGTTGTGGTCGGAAAAGATACTTGATGCGATTTCAGTTTTCTTAAATTTACCAAGACTTGATTTGTGACCCAAGATACGATCTATCCTGGAGAATGTTCCATGAGCACTTGAGAAGAAAGTGTATTGTGTTGTTTTTGGATGGAATGTCCTATAAATGTCAATTAAGTCCATCTTGTTTAAGGTATCATTTAAAGCTTGTGTTTCCTTATTTATTTTCATTTTGGATTATCTGTCCATTGGTGAAAGTGGAGTGTTAACGTCCCCTACTGTGATTGTGTTACTGTTGATTTCCCCTTTTATGACTGTTAGCATTTGCCTTATGTATTTAGGTGCTCCTATGTTGGGTGCATAAATATTTACAATTGTTATATCTTCTTCTTGGATTGATCCCTTGATCATTATGTACTGTCCTTCTTTGTCTCTTGTAATAGTCTTTATTTTAAAGTCTCTTTTGTCTGATATGAGAATTGCTACTCCAGCTTTCTTTTGATTTTCCATTTGCATGGAATATCTTTTTCCATCCCCTCACTTTCAGTCTGTATGTGTCCCTAGGTCTGAAGTGGGTCTCTTGTAGACAGCATATTTATCGGTCTTGTTTCTGTATCTATTCAGCCAGTCTGTGTCTTTTTGGTTGGAGCATTTAATCCATTTACATTTAAGGTAGTTAATCAATATGTATGTTCCTGTTACCATTTTCTTAATTGTTTTGGGTTTGTTATTGTAGGTCTTTACCTTCTCTTGTGTTTCTTGCCTAGAGAAGTTCCTTTAGCTTTTTTTGTAAAGCTGGTTTGGCGGTGCTGAATTCTCTTAGCTTTTGCTTGTCTGTAAAGGTTTTAATTTCTCTGTCGAATCTGAATGAGATCCTTGCTGCCTAGAGTAATCTTGGTTGTAGGTTTTTCTCTTTCATCACTTTAAATATGTCCTGCCACTCCCTTCTGGCTTGCAGAGTTCCTGCTGAAAGATCAGCTGTTACCTAATGGGGATTCCCTTGTGTGTTATTTGTTTTTTTTCCCTTGCTGCTTTTAATATTCTTTCTTTGTATTTAATTTTTGATAGTTTGATTAATATGTGTCTTGGCGTGTTTCTCCTTGGATTTATCCTGTATGGGACTCTCTGTGCTTCCTGGGCTTGATTGAATATTTCCTTTCCTATATTAGGGAAATTTTCAACTATAATCTGTTCAAATATTTTCTCAGTCCCTTTCTTTTTCTCCTCTTCTTCCAGGATCCCTATAATTCGAATGTTGGTGTGTTTAATGTTGTCCCAGAGGTCTCTGAGACTGTCCTCAATTCTTTTCATTCTTTTTTCTTCATTCTGCTCTGTGGTAGTTATTTCCACTATTTTATCTTCCAGGTCACTTATCCGTTCTTCTGCCTCTGTTATTCTGCTATTGATTCTTTCTAGAGAATTTTAAATTTCATTTATTGTGTTGTTCATCATTGTTTGTTTGCTCTTTAGTTCTTTTAGGTCCTTGTTAAACATTTCTTGTATTTTCTCCATTCTATTTCCAGGATTTTTGATCATCTTTACTGTCAGTATTGTGAAGTCTTTTTCAGGTAGACTGCCTGTTTCCTCTTCATTTGTTTGGTCTGTAGGGTTTTTACCTTGCTCCTTCATCTGCTGTGTGTTTCTCTGTCTTCTCATTTTGCTTAACTTACTGTGTTTGGTATCCCCTTTTCACAGGCTGCAGGTTCGTAGTTCCCGTTGTTTTTGGTGTGTGCCCCCAGTGGCTAAGGTTGTTTTGGTGGGTTGTGTAGGCTTCCTGGTGGAGGGGACTGGTGCCTGTGTTCTGGTGGGTGAGGCTGGATCTTGTCTTTCTGGTTGGCGGGACTGCGTCCGGTACTGTGTTTTGGGGTGTCTATGACCTTATTATGATTTTAGGCAGCCTCTCTGCTAATGGGTGGGATTGTGTTCCTGTCTTGTTAGTTGTTTGGCATAGGGTGTCCAGCACTGTAGCTTGCTGGTCGTTGAGTGGAGCTGGGTCTTAGCATTTAGATGGAGATCTCTGGGAGAGCTTTCGCCTCCTGGGAGCCAGGAGGTCTCTGGTGGACCAGTGTCCTGAACTCGGCTCTCCTACCTCAGAGGCACAGGCCTGACACCCGGCCGGAGCACCAAGACCTGGTCAGGACACACGGTACGGCTTCATCCAGGGGCACTTGCGGGCAGGTAGGGCACACCCGATTGGTGCAGTCACCGAGAGGGC
This sequence comes from Grampus griseus, assembly GCF_964374135.1. Taxonomy (NCBI): domain Eukaryota; kingdom Metazoa; phylum Chordata; class Mammalia; order Artiodactyla; family Delphinidae; genus Grampus; species Grampus griseus. The sequence continues at coordinate 117,379,527 of NC_139018.1, read as the reverse complement.
GAGTCCGCCTGCCCGCCCGCTGGTCCCGTCCCCTTCCCTCTGACTGCCTGAGCAGGTGCAGTCTCGCTTCCTCCAGACAGAGTCTGGGAACCCCACCTCCCTTTGCTCTTTTTTTGAATTTAGAAGTTCTAAAATAATAACATCCTTTTTTTTGTTGTTTGAACTCCTTTAAATAATAACATTGTAGTATCTTTTTTTTTTTCAAATGTTCTTTTGCTGTTAATGTGTCCTCCTTTATCTGGTTCAAAACAATGAAACTACTATGGATGTTTTGTTGTTGTTTTGCTATATAAATTCAAAGAGAATGAAATAAAAGTTTGGTTGCCTTAAAATCCATATCATGTTTTTCTTAGTGACTTACTGCTCTGTCATTGGGAGCAGGTAAAATTTTAGGTATAGTCCCCTAACATCCTCATTCTCATGAAAGTTGTAAGTAGAAGTTTAATGCACAGTCTCATACTTCAGATTTTTTAAAATTAATTAATTAATTAATTAAATTTTGGCTGCGTTGGGTCTTTGTTGCTGTGCGTGGGCTTTCTCTAGTTGCGGCGAGTGGGGGCTACTCTTTGTTGTGGTATGCGGGCTGCTCATAGCGGTGGCTTCTCTTGTTGCGGAACATGGGCTGTAGGCACGCGGGCTTCAGTAGTTCTGGCACACGGGCTCTAAAGTGCAGGCTCAGTAGTTGTGGCGCACAGGCTTAGCTGCTCCGCAGCATGTGGGATCTTCCCAGAGCAGGGCTTGAGCCCATGTCCCCTGCATTGGCAGGTGGATTGTTAACCACTGTGCCACCAGGGAAGTCCTTACTGATTTTTCTATTGAAGTGTTTGTCTCATTGATTTACAAGACTTGTTATTAAGAATATTAAGAGTATTGTTAAGTATGTGTTACCAGCATTTTTGCAGTTTATAATTTGTTCAACTTTATAGTGTCTTTTGTCATACTACTATGTTTTCTTAATTTTTCATTATCGTTTTAATATACTATATTACATGTAGTATATTTAATAATATATCATATTATATATGGTACATAATATTATGGACAAATTTGTTTTCAAATAGCTGTCCTGGCAACATTTGTTAACTAATACATTTATTTCCCTACTCATTTGGGATAACACCTTTATCTTATACTTAATTTCCATATGGTAAGTATGTCTATTTCTGGACTCCCTGTTCTGTTGATCTAGGCATCAAGACCAACATATTCACTTTTTAATTTATTGTAGCCTTATAATAAAGTTTAATATCTTATACAACAAGCTTCCCTGTATTCTTTTATTTCTAAAAGTTGTTTTGACCTTTTTGCACTTTTATTCTTTTACATGCGCTTTCATGTGTTTTTATTTAAATATTTACTGATATATAACATGCATACTAAAAACAAACTTTATAACTAGTTTTTATAAATTATAAAAGCAATTAAAAAGTAATTCAAGGAAAAGTCTCTGACCACTCCCTCACACACCCCAGTGCCATTCCCCAGAGATAACCACTTATTCAAAATTATAAATCTGATGAGAAAATATTTTAAAAAATCATCATCTTTTTTTTTTTTTTTTTTTGCGGTACGCGGGCCTCTCACTGCTGTGGCCTCCCCCGTCGTGGAGCACAGGCTCCGGACGCGCAGGCCCAGCGGCCATGGCTCACGGGCCCAGCCTCTCCGCGGCATGTGGGATCCTCCCGGACCAGGGCACGAACCCGCGTCCCCTGCATCAGCAGGCGGACTCTCAACCACTGCGCCACCAGGGAAGCCCAATCATCATCTTTTGATTAGATGAATGTTAGAGTCATTCAGTCAAGTTCTGGAAGATAAAACACTTTGGGATTTAATTTGGATATAATGAATTAATTGGAGAATTGACATCTTTACAGCATCATCTTCTCCTGTCCAGGAATGCTATGTTTTGTTTTATGGATTTTTTTAAAGTCTTTTGTTATGTCTTTCAATAAGATTTTAAAATTATGTGTCTTACATGTTTCTTATGATATATATTCCTAGGCTAAAAAAATGTATACCTATATATGTATGTATAAACGTAGCAGACACCAAGGATAAATCATCTTTTTTGTATGACCAGTGACTTACAGGGGGAGAGAGACAGGGAAGGAGATGGTGCTTGTGTGCACAAGTGCTATTATAAACCAGAGGCTTTTTACCATTATACTTTTATGCTGATTATTATTTATAGGGTGGCTAAATTTTTCATATTTATCTTTTATACTTTAAAATACTATTATAATTTATATTTATCTTTTGTACTTTAAAATGCTATTATAATACTTTAAAATACTATTATAGGGACTTCCCTGGTGGCGCAGTGGTTAAGAATCCGCCTGCCAATGCAGGGGACACGGGTTTGAGCCCTGGTCCGGGAAGATCCCACATGCCGCAGAGCAACTAGGCCTGTGCGCCGTGGCGGCTGGGCCTGCGCTCTGGAGCCTGCGAGCCACAACTACTGAGCCCGTGTGCCACAACTACTGAAGCCTGTGCGCCTAGAGCCTGTGCTCCACAACAAGAGAAGCCACTGCAATGATAAGCCTGTGCACCACAACGAAGAGTTGCCCCCGCTCACTGCAACTAGAGAAAGCCTCCACGCAGCAACAAAGACCTAACACAGCCAAAAAAAAAAAAATACTATTATAGTGGCGACTGCCCTGGTGGTCCAGTGGTTAAGGATCTGACTTTCGCTGCAGGGGACGTGGGTTCAATCCCTGGTGGAAGAGCTAAGATCCCATGTGCCGCAGGGCAACTAAGCCTGCATGCCACTAGAGAGCCCACGTGCCATAACTAGAGAGCCTATGTGCCACAACTACTGAGCCTGTGCACTCTGGAGCCCGCACAGCACAACTAGAGAAGGCTGCGTGCCACAATGAAGAAACAGAGCGGCCAAAAATAAATAAATAATTTTTTTTTTTTTTTTTTTTTTTTTTTTGCGGTACACGAGCCTCTCACTGTTGCGGCCTCTCCCGTTGCGGAGCACAGGCTCCGGATGCGCAGGCTCAGCGGCCATGGCTCACGGGCCCAGCCGCTCTGCGGCATGTGGGATCTTCCCAGACCGGGGCACGAACCCATGTCCCCTGCATTGGCAGGTGGACTCTCAACCACTGCGCCACCAGGGAAGCCCAGTAAAAATATTTTTTAAAACTACTATTATAATCTAACTGGGAATAATTTCTTTCCAGTTAGAATACCAATATTATTCAGTGTCCCTGCCTATGAGAAGTGCTGAAATATTGAGAAACTAAATGAAACTAAGAGCTATGGATTAAGAAGGAATAATTTTTCATTCTTATGCCTTGTGCAGATCAGGGTGTCTCTTTTCTTTTAGACCTCATTTGCCCTTGTGCCCGCTAGATCATATTGATTGATTGAATGAATGAATACGTAAATAGATGAAGAGATGAGTGGAAAATCAATGATTATAAACACACAGATATCAGAATAAAGGAAAGATTATGAGAAATGTTTCATGTTCATTTTGTTCGTGATCTAGTTGTTCCTTAAAGTTTTAATAATCAGAACTTAAGGATGCACACATGTATGCTGACAAGAAAAATCAGAGTAGTTTTGATCCATAAAGCTTATATTGACAACATAACATTGTTACTTTTATTTTTTATTTTATTTATTTGCTTCACAAATAAGATTTTCTCTGAAAATGCAGCATTGTGCTGACAATAAAAATCATAGAGAACTCATGTGATCAGGGAAATATAATCACGGGAAAAAATGGTAAGGAGATATCCATCTGTTATCAAAGTTTCCTTTGAGATTCCTCTTTCAGATCTGCCGGAAGACTTGAGAATCTTTAGAGTATCTCTTACTAATGTAACTACAAGTCCTGAAGTCTTTCTCTGTCATTAAATGGGTCCAGATCAAATAACTCAAAGCCCATGCATTTAAATGTGCAGATTCCAGCACACTCACCTATAATTCTGAGGTGTCCCAGGCCAAACTTTTGTTCTTCTCTGTTTCTCCATAACATGATTACAATTAAAGGTAAATCAATTTAAAAAATTTTTATTGGAGTTTAGTTGATTTACAATGTTGTGTTAGTTTCAGGTGTACAAATCAGTTATATTGATATATCTACGTATGTACACTCTTTTTTTTTTTTGTATTCATTTCCCATATAGGCCATTACAGAGTATAGAGTTCCCTGTGCTATACAGCAGGTTCTTATTATCTATTTTCTATATAGTAGTGTGTATATATCAATACCAATCTCCCAATTTATCCCTCTCCCCGCTTCATCCCCTGGTAACCATAAGTTTGTTTTCTACATCCGTGACTCTACTTCTGTTTTGTAAATAAGTTCATTTGTACACTTTTTGTAGATTCCACATATAAGCGATATATGATATTTGTATTTTTGTGTCTGACTTACTTCACTCAGTATGACAATCTCTAGGTTCATCCATGTTGCTGCAAATGGCATTATTTTGTTTTTTTTATGGCTGAGTAATATTCCATTATATATATATATACGTACCACATCTTCTTTATCCATTCCTCTGTTGATGGGCATTTAGGTTGCTTCCATTTCTTTCTTTTTAACCACTTTTTCTCTAGCTACTAAGTGAAACCTGAATTAAGCTATAGACTCCCCCTGCTGGGTAAGAATGGTGAGAAGAGCAAAAAACCTAAACTTTGTACTTGAACAGTCAAAGGTCCCATTAGGCACTGTTGCAGTGCCCTAACTGGTATTTTTAAATCCTTGTATTGTTCTCCGCAGGGAGCTTTTCCAGCTCGTTTGAAGAAAGTGCTGATTGTGGGAGCACCCATATGGTTCCGAGTGCCCTATTCCATCATCAGCCTCCTTCTGAAGGACAAAGTCCGGGAGAGGGTAAAGGAAGCTAACTTAATTTTATTTGGGGGTGGGATAGATACATTTCCATCTCTACTGCTGAAACCTGCCAATTAATTTTCTACCTTCAAAAAACCTTCCTGGCTTGTTTCTCTTTCTGCTTCTGTTAGTGTGTTCACTTATATTCTCTGCTTTATTCTTTACTCAGCCCAGTATAGGCTGCCTTTCTTACTGTACAAGTTCCTTGGAGTTAGGACCTGGACATAGTTTGGGCACTTCCCCTGTATGTAGCACCTTGCATGCAGATAGTATCGAAGGAATGTGTCCCATGAGTGACTCAGAGATAGCTACTACTTCCAAAATTTAGTCCTGTGGCTCTACAGGCTTTTAATATTTAACAACTTCTAATATAATTACATCAGTTGAACTGGTGTTTGAATTTGTTCAACTGGAAATATTCAGTCCCCTTGACCACCACGGTGGTGGAGGAGACTCTCAATCTCTCTTTTACTTTATTCCTGGCATTTTCTCTTAAAACAGCTTGTTGCTTCCCAACTTCAAAAGCATTGTCTAAAATTATCTTGATTCTATTATCATCCACTGAGTATTCCAGGATGGAAAGATTATGGTTTCAGTCATTTACTCATTCATTTCTCACCCTTGAAAGAAAGGGTATATGAAACATTGGTATAATAGAATAAGATAATAATGTTGTAAAATATTATCAGAGGGTTTTTTTTTTTAGTATGAGATTATATGAATAATAACAATACAGATCTTTGTAGCTGAGGCGACTTGGGTTGGAGAGGGGAAACTAAAGGTGTTTGATTCTGCGGAAGCTACTTAGTGACCTAGTGACCCCAGAGTAGGAGATTTCTTTCCTAAGATAACTCTTTGAGAGGACTCCTTAGGCAAGTTCTTAACACTTGAATTATATACAAGTATATACATGCATGTATGAACTCAGAATATATTGAGCACCTTTACAGTCCAGGCTCTGGGCCCTGGGAATTAAAAGTTGAGTAAGATAGCGCTTATTCCTGAGGAGCTTATGGTCCTGAAAGGGGACACAGACATGTTCAGAGAACTGTGGCTCTGAGAAACATAGAGGAGAATGTTATCTCAGACTGTCAGGGAGGGCTTCACAGAAGAGGTTGAGCTATAAGCTCGTCCTTGAAGAGGCCAAAGAGGAAAAGAGGGCATTCCAGGAAGCAGCATTCCAGGAAGAGGCAACAGCAAGCAAGGCAAACATTCCCATTCCACACAGATTCCAAAAAGAACCAACTAGGCTAATTTGGTCCAGTATGGCTGTGTCCAAGCAGAGAGAGGAATTAAGTATTACAATTACTTCTCTAGCATTTTTCCTGGGCTACCCAGCCTCTGGGAGGCTGGCCTTGTCTTGCTTTCACGGAAACCTATCTTTGAGAATGTCCGTACCAAGCTGTGAGTAAAACACAAGCCAACAGGCTTAGAATTGATTGCCTTAGTATGGGGTTGACAAAAATAACCACTTCCCATGCATTCTTAGTAGTCAAAAAGGCGAATACCCACATGAGATGGTACTGGAAAGCCTTGTAAATAGTATAAAGCCTTGGTTCACTATACCTACGTTTATATAAGGTTTATAACAGGGCCCCTAATTCCAGGAATGAATTTGCTATACATTGTGGGAAGTCAAACCTTTTCTGGGAAATTCGTAGGACTTCATTCCCAAGCAGATGAAATTCAGTCTACTCCTTTTCTAAGTTTACCAGGTATTTCAAGCAAATCTCATATCATTCTCCAAAGCACTTTTGTTCTTTATCTTTTTGTTCCCCTCCCTCCCCACATACTCACGTGGTTCTTTCTGGCTTTCCAGATTCAGATATTAAAGACATCTGAAGTCACCCAGCACCTGCCCAGGGAGTGCCTTCCAGAAAACCTGGGTGGGTACGTCAAAATTGACCTCGCCACTTGGAATTTCCAGTTTCTATCCCAGATGAACGGCCACCCAGATCCCTTCGATGAGATCATCCTGTTCTCCCTCCCTCCGACCTTAGACTGGGACTCAGTGCATGTCCCAGGTCCCCATGCCATGACCATCCAAGAGTTGATGGACTATGTTAGCACCAGGCAAAAGCGGGGGATATATGAGGAGTATGAAGACATCCGTCGTGAGAACCCTGTTGGCACTTTCCACTGTTCCATGTAAGTAGGAAAAGTTTGGGCCAGCGATCACTTTCCAGGATGCTGTGGCATGCATTGGTACCCCTCCTTCCACACCTCACTTCCTTAACAGAGGCTTTTCCTTGTGTTAGGAGCCTCACTCTCACTTAGATGATAGTTTCTCTCATCCAGAAAGAGGCAACTCTTGGTGCTTGTTTCCAACAGTGTATACTGTGAAATTTCTGAAGGTCTTTGGTCCCAGTGGAGGAACTGTGTACTAATGGATACATTTTTTGATATTTCCCTGATATGCAAGTGTTTTTAGGAAAAAAACAAAAATGTAGGCTCAAAATGTAGGCTGTCGATTTGATCTCTGGTCCTTTCATTTGGGCAGTTTCTCCCTACAGCGTTTATAGTATTACATTACTTTCTGGGGAGGGGTACTGGTCCATTTAAGATAATCCACAGTCAGTAAGAGAAAGGAGTTGCCTCTTAGGAATTCAGCCTTGTGGGATTTTCCTTCTACCTGAATTCTGTCACTGGTTTATAACCACTTGATAACTATTGTTGGCAATAGAGCATGGATCATTTCCCTTACTGCTGCTGTCATTTATCTTACCATGTTTTCATTGGCTGTTGCAAAAGCTTCTTTTTCTCCAAGTTTTGAGACTGTTTGTTGAAAATTAAGGAAGCTCAGGGACTTCCCTGGCGGTCCAGTGGTTAGGACTTTGCCTTCCAATGCAGGGGGTTGCAGGTTCGTTCCCTGGTCAGGGAGCTAAGATCCCATATGCCTCGCAGCCAAAAATCCAAACGTAAAACAGAAGCAATATTGTACCAAATTCAATAAAGACTTTAAAAATGGTCCACATCAAAAAAAAAAAAAATCTTAAAAAAAAAAAAAGAAAATTAAGGAAGCTCTCCCCAGTGGGTCCCAGGCTCAAGTTCCAGCTTAGCCAGAAATACCCTCTGTAACTTACCCAAGTTATTTCTCTTCTGTGCACCTCAGTTTTCCTGTGTGTAGTATTTGATATTAGACTCACTGATATCTACTTACTCTTTTGTAGCTTAAATGTTTTAGGAATCCGTGATTCTGTGAGTACCTCTTTCCCCTTGTAATTCCTGTCCAGCTTAGTCAGTGTGCTGTAAAGAAGGTATGCAGGGAGTGAGGAAAGAGGGAAAAGGAAAAGAAAAAGAGGGAAAATAATGAGTTAGGAAACAAATAAGGGAAGTAAGAGAGAAGAAGCAATTGAGAAAAAAAAATCAATAAGCAGAACAAGAATGCAAAGGAAAATAAGAAATAAAAAAGAGAGAGAGAAAGCAGAGTATATATCATGTGGGGAGAGTATTCTTCTCTCCCACACAGCTCTGTTTCACCCCTACCAGCTCAAGACCCTTGTATGTATCCAGTCTTTTTCCCAGCCAGTGCAGAGGATGCACACTTGTCCTGGGTATTTCTGACCCTGCTCTGGGTGCTTCTACTGAGGGGTCCTTGAGGTGTCATTTCTACAATGGTTCCCCTTCCCTACATTAAAAAAGTGGGTTTGGATTGTGCTCCTTGCACCACCCAAGCCAGCTGTCGGGTTATAATCAGAGAATATGTCCTAGTCCTATGGAAGGACTTCCCAATCTTGCCTCTTTATTTATTGAATCAATGAAAACGTCCCACTTCAGGAACTAGAAACCAGAATCCTCAACATCTTCAGGCCCCTGTCTTACACCAAGTTCCAGTAGAACTACTTACACAGAACAAACTGTTTCCCATGGAATTCTAGATTAAGAAGTAGATAGAATATTCACTGCTGTCCAGGATGCCCGTGGACCAAGAGACTTTCTTTCCCTTTTTTTTCCTCCCCTATACCATCCTTTCAAAGGATTTTTAAAAATTCAACTTTAAATTTTAACTTTATTATGAGATGATTGTAGATTCACATGCATTTGTAAGAAATAATAGAGATCATGTGTACCCTTTCCACAGCTATCCCACGGTAACATCTCCCAGAAGTTTAATATAGTATCACAACCAGGATCTTGATACAATCCACCAATCTTATTCAGATTTCCCCAGTTTCAGTGTGTGTGTATGTATTTAGTTCTTTACAATTTTTATCACACAGGTAAGTTTGTGTATACATAACTGCAGTCAAGATACAGAATTCCATAACCACATACCTCCATTCCACCCCTCCCCATCCCTAGCCCCTGCAACCACTAATCAATTCTCCATTACTATAATTTTATCATTTTAAGAATGTTATTATATAAATGGAATCATGCTATGTGTAAACTTTTGGGATTGCCTTTTTTCACTCAGTAGAATTCTCGGGAGATTCACCCAAGTTGTTATTTGTATCAAGTTTGTTCCTTTTTATTGCTGAGTAATATTCCATGGTATGGATGAACCACAGTACAAACTGTTAACCAATTAACCATTTACCTGTTGAAGGACATCTGGGTTGTTTCCAGTTTCTATTATAATTAAAGCTGCTCTGAACATTTGTGTCGAGGTTTTGTGTGAAAATAGTTTCTATTTTTCTGGGATAAATGTCCAAGAGTGGGATTGATAGGTCATATGGTAACTATGTGTTTAGCTTTATGAAAAACTGCCCAGCTCTTTTCCAGAGTGGCTGTACCCTTCTGCATTCCTCCCAGCAATATATGAATGATGCATTTTCTTTGCATCCTCACCATTGTTCAGTGTTGTCACTAGTTTTTATTTTAGCTGTTCTGATAGGTGTGTGATGAGATCCCTAAATTAAAATTAGAATTGTGGTTTTAATGTACATTTTCCTACTATCTAATGATATTGAGCATCTTTTCATGTGCTTCTTTGCCGTCTGTATATTCTCTTTGTAAAATGTCTTTTGCCCATTTTCTATTTGGATTTTTTTTTAAACTGTTGGGATTTGAGAGTTCTTTATATTCTAGGTACTGGTTCTTTGTTGGATACATGGTTTGCGAATATTTTCTTCCAGTCTGTAGCTTTTTTTTTCATCCTTTTCTGGGTCTCTTGTGAAGCAGAAGTTTATTTTGATGAAGTTCCTTTAACAGTTATTCCTTGTACGGATCATGCTCTTGGTGTCAAGTCTAAGAACACATTGCCTAGCCCTAGAATCCAAAGATTTTTCTACGTTTTTTTTCCTAAAATTTTTATAAGTTTATGTTTTACATTTAATTTAAGTCTGTGATCCATTTTGAATGAACTTTTGTGTAAGGTGTAAGGTTTAGGTTGATGTTCAAATTTTTTTCCCTATAGGTATCTAATTACTCCAGCACTGTTGGTCGAAGAGTATTCCTTTTATTGAATTGTTCTTGGAACTTTGTAAAATATCAGCTGGGCTTATTTGTGTGGGAAGAAGGATTTTTTTTTTTTAAATCCACAGAGTACTCAAACTGTGTTTAATAAATTTATTTATTTTTGGCTGCGTTGGGTCTTCATTGCGGCATGCAGGCTTTCTCTAGTTGCAACAAGCGGGGACTGTTCTTCGTTGTGGAGCGCAGGCTTCTCATTGTGGTGGCTTCTCTTGTTGTAGAGTATGGGCTCTGGGTGTGTGGGCTTCAGTAGTTGTGGCATGCGGGCTCAGTAGTTGTGGCTTGCGGGCTCTAGAGTGCAGGCTCAGTAGTTGCGGTGCACAGGCTTAGTTGCTCCGTGGTATGTGGGATCTTCCTGGACCAGGGCTCGAACCCGTGTCCCCTGCATTGGCAGGTGGATTCTCAACTACTGCACCACCAGGGAAGCCCGGCAGGTGGATTCTTAACCCTGGTGCCACCAGGGAAGTCCGGGAATTTTTTTTTTAAATATGAAAAAGAACAGAGCATAACGTGACAAACAACTATTTCCTATCACCCCATTAGTACTGACAGTGTTTAGCATTTTGTTGGATTTGCTTCATCTTTTTTATTGTATAAAAGAATTAATTGTAAAGTTGAAATCCTTCTAATCCTCACCATCAGTTCTCCTCATTCCCCAGAAGCAGTCACTAGTATGAATGTGGTATGTTTCCTACCAGATCATTTTGTTTATACTGTTACATATACATTCATACCTATGAACAGTATAGAGTATTACTTTATATGTGTGGTCTTTATAAGTTTTTTTTTTTGCTTTTAATCAATATGTATGCAAATGATTTTTTCAAAACCAAATAGTACCAAAAAGAAAAAGTAATGAATGACAACAATCTCCTGACTTGCGCTCAGTTCCACTTGCATTGTCATCCATTTTCAACTCTTGTAGCTGTTTTTTTTTCCTTTATTTTAGTTTGTTTCATTTCCTTCAGGTCTCCAGGAAACCTAGAGAAGAACCGCTATGGGGATGTACCCTGCCTGGACCAAACTAGAGTGAAGCTGACGAAACGAAGCGGCCACGCTCAGGTAGAAAGATAAATGCCATCCTTTTAGGAGCACTGAGGGAAATTTAAGCCTTTCCAAAGTGAAGCTTACTAATACTGTAGTAGAAAGAACATGGACTCTAAGCCAGAGAGAGAAGGTTTGAGTTTTACTTTTTTAAACTATATATATATATATATATATATATATATATATATATATATATATATATATATATATATATTTTAAATTTATTTATTTATTTTTGGCTACGTTGGGTCTTCGTTGCCGCGCGTGGGCTTTCTCTAGTTGCAGTGAGCAGGGGCTGCTCTGTTGCGGTGCACGGGCTTCTCATTGCGGTGGCTTATCTTCTTGCAGAGCAGGGGCTCTAGGTGCGCGGGCTTCAGTAGTTGTGGCACGAGGGCTCAGTAGTTGTGGCTCGCGGGCTTAGTTGCTCTGCGGCATGTGGGATCTTCCTGGACCAGGGCTGGAACCCATGTCCCCTGCATTGGCGGCGGATTCTTAACCACTGCGCCACCAGAGCAGCCTCAAGGTTTTCGTTTTAGACTACATACTAGTTATTAACATACACAAGTCCCTATGTGCCCATCTCACAGTACTAAGTAGAAATTAAATGAAATATTTTATGTACATGCTGATAGCACAAAGTTTGGCATATTACTGTAGGTGCTTGATAAATGTTCAATTATTTCGCCTTTTACTCCTAATAAAGTCATAGTCATGTCATCCACCATACTGGTGAGTGTATATGGTCAATACCAGGCGACTCTTGTTATAAGTGACCTCTAGGACTTCCCTCGTGGTCCAGTGATTAAGACTCCACGCTCCCAATGCAGGGGGCCTGGGTTCGATCCCTGGTCGGGGAACTAGATCCTGCATACCGCAACTAAGACCCAGGGCAACCAAATAAATAAATATTAAAAAAAAAAAAAAGAAATCCAACTCTTAAAAGAAAAAAGTGACCTCTGATTTTTCCATCCAGAAGATCTGACAAAAATTTTGGACAACTAGTGTATACATAAATATATAGGGATAGAGATAAATTGGTCAGATGCCTCTATTATTTAATGTATTAATTTGATCATGTCTGTGCATATTAAAAATCACATGTACTTAGTAGAGATATTTAGTGAAAAGTTATTCAAACTTTTCACATACACCTTTAACATCAGTTTCTTTGTCCTCATTTGAGCTACTTTTTGAGTCAATCGAACACAGTTTTCCAGAACACATCATTTTTATTTCCTTTTTTAAGTGCCTGGTATTGTCACTGGAAAGTTTATTCTAAGTCAGAAAAGTGTATTAGCATAACATTAGCACAGTTTTTTCTTTTCATTCATCCTGTATCTCATGCATCCTCTGTAGCATTATCATTTACTTATACCTTTTTAAAGTCCTCTTTATTATAACTTGTTTACAGCAGCATCCAACACTTAAGAATTTTGAGGTCAACAATTAAATAGGTGTTACATTTCTTCTTTTTCCTTCCGATACAACAGTTCTGTCTGGTGACCTCTGTACACATCAAAAAACAGCATTGATTGAGGTTGCTGTTCACTATTTAAAAGGAGTTTAAATAGTGCCCCTTAACGTGACACAGTATAGGGACTTGTTATATCCCCCCTTTTTTCTGGAGGATAATTCTTAGGAACATCATTGCCTTATATTTGGGTATGTATGGTACATGAGTCAGTACCCTAGGATCATGGTTTTAATCTCTTTTGACCCTAGTGTTTCAAGCACATAAACTGAATTCATAATCCTGTCTAGGATCCTTACAGAGGGTTTTCCTGCAGTGGCATTAGCTAAGAGTCTGGCTGACTGAAGGCAAATTCACCAGTATTATTAAGATCATCTTAGTTGAGTTGGGGTTCTGGAGTCAGAGATAATCTGAATGTATGTCTTGTTGACTACTCTGTCTCTAAGACCTAGAACAGTGACTGGCATGTATCAGACATTCAGTAAATTATTTGTGAATGAATGAGTGAATCCCAGTGTACCAGGAGACTATTCTAGTCATCCTGTAATTAATCTGAAGTTCATCGCTTGAGTTATAGTCCCTCTCATTACTACAAATATTGGTATAGCCTTTATTTCCACAATAAGTGGAGGATTCAGGTTTATTAGTGAATTGTTCAACAGATTTCACCTGGAATTACAAAGCCGTTAGTCCAGTTTCAGTTGAACTTGGCCCATAACATAATGTGCATGCTGTGTTTCTTCCTACTATTTCAGTTTGCCCCTAAGTCTATACTTTATCTCTGAGGTCATTTTCAATTTTTAATATGTAATGATTCTTCTGAAATTGCTGATTTTAATTCCCAGTGCTCTCAGAGACAAGGATGCTAAGAGCTGGTATCCTTAGTTATAAAGAAATGTCTCCTTTAAATAGGTGGCATTTCTTTTCAAAGCATGAAGGTAGCTCCAAGAGTAACAGCTCATATATTACTTATATAATATGTTGATTGGCATGTACCAGGTAAATCCTTTGTACTTTTCTATGCCTTCTCACCTGGGTCCTGCAGTGTATACCATTTGAATGTGCCAGGCTGAACAGAGGATGGGCTTTGGCTGACTATGGGTGGGCCCTGGATTGAGAAGCCTGGTTGGGGTGAGTGAGACTTTTAGCTTTCTGGGTCTGCTGCAGATGATCCATTAGCTCAGTGAAGGTGTCCAAGTCAGGGTAGAACACTAGTAGTATGAGGTCAATACCAGTTGCTGTGGGAGAAGAACAGAGCAGGAAACTCTTGAATAAATAATTAGTGGGAGGATAAGTTGGTAGACTGACTATCTAATGGACATATATCCAAATAACATGGGTTTGACCATGAGATGGAGATGTTTTTTTTTTTTTTTTTTGGCCGAGCCATGTAGCTTGCAGGATCTTAGTTCCCCTACCAGGGATTGAACCCGGGCCTACGGCAGTGAAAGCACCAAGTCCTAACCACTGGACCGCCAGGGAACTCCCTGGAGATGTTTTCTTAGGGTGGCTGTGTGGTACTGACAGTTCAGACTGTCCTCCAAGTGTTGGAACACAGTGGAGAAAGGGTTGATGGGGAGTCATTCCCATCTCTCTAGAGTGGAGTGGAGTATGGATTTTCCCTAGTTTGCTGTTGAAACTTTTTTACTTTTGTCCTCCTGTAACCCTCCATATCCTATTTAATTTCCCTGATGGCTAATGATGTAAATAAGACCGAGGACATTGCGAGGTGGGAAAAGGCCCGCAGAAGAGAGTGAGTCAGGAGCTATTCATTGAGACTCTTCTGAATGTGTGTGGCTTTTTGCTTTGTGTTAATTTAGGCAGTAATGGAGCCCGTTTGGCCCATGCTGTTGATGGTCCTAGCTGTGAGGTATAGCTTTCTTCCTTCTCCAGTCACACTTTGCCTTTTGTGTGTCACAGCATGGACAGGTGTTCCCGTTTATGTTGCTTGGCTTGCCTGCCTTTTGGTTTTGGTTCTGAGCTATAGTGCTACAAGGCCTAATGAACTCCTTTTTTGTAAATAACAGCTTTACCGAGATATAATCCACATACCATACAGTTCACTCATTAAAAGTGTACAAGTCATTGGTTTTTAATATATTTTCAGAGTCATGCAATTATCACCCCAATCAACTTTAGAACATTTTATCACCTAAAGAAGAAACTCACCTTGGTAGTCACTCCCCATTTCCCCCAAACCCACCTACTTTTTGTCCACTCTTTTTGCCTATTGTGGACATTTCACATAGATAGAATCATACAGTATGATTGTGGGTTTCTCTCAGCATGTTTTCAAGGTTCATACATGTTGTAGCATGTATCAGTATTTCACTCCTTTTTATTGCTAAATAATATTCCATTGTATGATATATACCACATTTTATTTACCCATTCATTAGTTGATAAACAATTGAATTGTCTCCATTTTTTGGCTATTATGAATGATGCTGCTGTGAATATTGTTTATGAGGCTTTTTGGTTACATCTGTGTCTTCATTTCCCTTGGGAGTGGAATTGCTGGGTCATATGGTAGCTCTGTGTTTAACCTTTTGAGGAAGTGCCAGACGGTTTTCCAAAGTGACTGCACCATTTTACATTACCACTAGCAGTGTATGAGGATTCCAGTTTCTCTACATCTTTGCCAATATTTGTTATTATATTTTACCTGTAGCCATTCTAGTGAGTGTGAAGTGGTATATCTCAGTGTGGTTTTGAT
The DNA here is from genome assembly GCF_964374135.1 of Grampus griseus. Lineage (NCBI taxonomy): Eukaryota > Metazoa > Chordata > Mammalia > Artiodactyla > Delphinidae > Grampus > Grampus griseus. Next base: position 117,364,029 of record NC_139018.1, on the reverse strand, counting down.
TTGCATTTCCCTGATGACTAATGATGTTGAGCAACTTTTCACGTTGCTCATTGGCCATTTATATATCATCTTGGAAAAATGGCTATTCTGATTCTTTGCCCATTTTAAAACTGAGTTGTCTTTTTACTATTTATTTGTGGGAGTTCTTTACATAGTCTAGATACAAATCCCTTATCAAATGTGTGCATTCTGTGGGTGGGTTTTTCATTTTCTTTCTTTTTTCTTTTTTTTTTTTTAAATATTTATTTATTTATTTAGTTTGGCTGCACTGGGTCTTAGTTGTGACATGCGGGATCTTTAGTTGCTGCATGCATATGGGATCTAGTTCCCTGACCAGGGATCGAACCCAGGCTCCCTGTATTGGGAGCGCAGAGTCTCAGCCACTGGACCACCTGGGAAATCCCCTGTTTTTTTCACTTTCTTGATGGTGTCCTTTGAAGCACAAAAGTTTTCAGTTTTAATGTAGTTCAATTTATCTGTTTTTTCTTTTGTTGCTTGTGCTTTTGGTGTCATATCTAAGGAGGATTTGCCTAACCCAAGGTCACAAATATTTAATCCTATGTTTTCTTCTAAGAGTTTTATAGTTTTAGCTCTTACATTAGGTCTGTGATCCATTTGGAGTTAGGTTTTTTGTTTGTTTGTTTTTGTTTTTTGGGGGGGTTTTTTGGCCTCGCTGTGCGGCTTGCAGAACCTTAGTTCCATGACCAGGGAGTGAACACCGACCATAGCAGTGAAAGCACTGAGTCCTAACCACTGGACCACCAGGGAATTTCCTGGAGTTAGTTTTTGTATATGATGTGGGGAAGGGGTAAGCTTCATTTTTTTCTGCATGTGGATATACACTTGTCCCAGTAACATTTGTGGAAGTGAGGTTTTGAATTGGTCCTTTCACTCCTCGTTTTCTGCATGACAAAAAGAGAAAATTCATACCTTGAGTTTTATTTACTTAGTACATCATTTTCCTACCCAAATGGTATATCCCACACAGCTGCAACGATATTTCCTTTTTATCATTAGACAGATTACATCAATGCCAGTTTCATGGATGGCTACAAACAGAAGAATGCTTACATTGGGACACAAGGTAAGTAGTCTGCCCCTCACAAATTGGTTTTGTGTCATCTACCTGTGATTGTTGGCATCAGATGATAGCATAATTTTTAAAGGAAATGGTAGCTTGAGGTGATGTTGCAGCCACTAGATCCTGGCCTTTCATAAAGATTGAGGGTTATTGAGGAAGGCAGATGAGAGGTGTAGAGTTTCTGTACCAGATGTGCCTGGAAACTCACTGCATAGAGATAGACTAGAGATTTGAACACACAACATTACTACAAGTTTTTGGACTGTGTCTTAGTGTTGCCAACCCAAGGGAATGGGACATCAGAGTTCACTGGGCAGTGAGATGCTCTTTATGTCAAGTAGGACATAAAGGAATGGCAATGGAACTTCCCAGAGATTGAGTTCAGTCTATGAATGGGTGTTGCTGGCTTAAGAGGCCTTTGCTGGTCCCTGTACCATCACAGAGCACGCCAGCAGTCTCTGACATGGATAGTCTCTGCTAGGTCTGACAGTGAAGTATTGGGCGCTCTAGGAGGATTTCAGATGGAGCCTCTGTTAATATTCTTGTGGGCCCTAGTACTACTCCTGACCTGTTTTTTGCCATCTCAAGGAGAATACCAGGTTTTCTTCAAAGAGGGTGGTGAGAAATCACAACATAGGAGGACATGACAGGCCATCATATGGAATTAAGGTCCTTTGACCATTGTGGAAAATGGCCAGCAAGAGATCTGGCGGATACCTCCTTAACCAAGTGATCACACTTAATATCACCAATAATGGACAAATAGATATTATATGCCTCCTGTTGTGGTATAGTGAGAACTACACAACATTACCTGTGTTGTATGTTGCCAGTTTTGGGGGGTTTTTAAAATAAATTTATTTATTTTTTAAAATTTTGGCTGCGTTGGGTCTTTGTTGCTGCGTGCAGGCTTTCTCTAGTTGCAGCTAGTGGGGGATACTCTTCGTTGTGGAGCACGGGCTCTACACGCGCGGGCTTTAGTTGTGGCATGTGGGCTCAGTAGCTGTGGCTCGTGGGCTGTAGAGCACAGGCTCCATAGCTGTGGCGCCCGGGCTTAGTTGCTCCGCAGCATGTGGGGTCTTCCTAGACCAGGGCTTGAACCTGTGTCCCCTGCATTAGCAGGCGGATTCTTAACCACTGTGCCACCAGGGAAGTCCTGTTGCCAGTTTTTAAGTCTGAATCTAATAATGAGAGAGAAACCTGACAAATCCAGATTGTGGAACATACTAGAGACCTGGGTTAGACTTTTCAAAGTTAATGCCATGGGGGAAAAAAAAAGACAGGGAACTGTTCTGGATTAAAGGAGACTAAAGAGACATTGATAACCAAAGGCAGTGTGTCATCCATACTTGCAAACTCAATTTGGAAAAAAATTTGTTAAGGACAAACTATTGGGACAGTTGGAGACTGTGTATTAGATAATATTATTGTATTAATGTTTAATTGCAGTGTGATAATGGTATTGTTCTACAGGAGAATGTTCTTGTTCTTCTAAATACGTGTTCAAGTATTTAGGAGTGAAATGTCATAATGTCTGAAACTTAAATAGTTCAGTAAAAGAGAAAATATGTGTTGTGTATATATAGAGAAGCAGGCTTTGCAAAACGATAGCCAAAAATGATAGCTTTCGAGCTAAAGAATGTATGAGTACGTTGTACCGTTCTTTCAACTTTTTTTTTTTTTTTTTGATTTATTTTTGGCTGTGTTGGGTCTTCGTTGCTGCGCACGGGCTTTCTCTAGTTGCGGCGAGCGAGGGCTACTCTTCGTGGTGGTGCGCAGGCTTCTCATGGCAGTGGCTTCTCTTGTTGTGGAGCATGGGCTCTAGGTGCGCAAGCTTCAGTAGTTGGGGCACGTGGGCTCAGTAGTTGTGGCTCGCGGGCTCTAGAGCGCACGCTCAGTAGTTGTGGCACATGGGCTTAGTTGCTCCAAGGCATGTGGGATCTTCCCAGACCAGGGATCGAACCCATGTCCCTTGCATTGGCAGGCAGATTCTTAACCACTGTGCCACCAGGGAAGCCCCTCAACTTTTTGTAGGTTTCAGATTTTTCAAAATAGAAGTTGAGGGAGAAGAAAAGGGAAAAGGACCTTTGGATTCTTAGTATATTGTAATTGGTCTGATGGTCACAGATTTATTGTTTGTCCCTTAGGAGGGACTACTCTCTCCAACAAGTCCTTTCAAGACCCTAGGAACAAATAAGAGAACTATCAGGAAAGATTTTGGGCAGGTATAGATTAGGATGTGATCTGCCTGAGAGTAGGACTTTGTTGAGGAGGATGACCGTGGCATGGATGGGCTTATGGAGGGTAAGGATTGACTCTAAGGGTCTCAGAATGCTCCTCTCTCCAGGTTTAGAAGGCAAGGGCACTTCTTAGAGTTGCTAGTTCTGCAGAATCCAGGGATTGAATCCTTTAGGCTGGCTCTGAAGGCCCTGTGCAGGAGAAGAAGCTCATCCAGGAGTATGAGAAAGAGGATTTCTTAAGTTAAACACTGATCATCTTCAGAAGGCATCAGCACTCTGTTACGACTGGAAAATGGGATCCTGTGATGTTGAGAAGGCTGGTTTGGTTTGTCTGGTTAACCTTCTTGGCTGTGTTCAGTATTCTGATTTTTATTCATAATATTTCTAATAATATCTGTCATTTATTGAAAGTATCTATTATATATTAGATATATAATCACCATCTAATTATTATAGACACTCTGCAAGGAAGGTTTATTAATCCACGAACAAACAAGCTCAAAGAGATTAGGTGACCTTGGGTCACACAGCTAGTAAGTGACACAGACAGGATTGGGCACATGTCTGTTTGATTCAAAAGTCCTTGCAAACCAGGTTAGTGGATTGTTTCATCCATGTCAGCATAAACTGCTGACTTTATTTCTTCGCAGAAGTCTACTGTTAAAGAGTCTAACCTGGGAAGTGTAACTTTCCCTTCTAAATCTCTCTTTTATGCCTTTGAGGAAATTATGACCATTCTCCATCTAGCCTTGAGTCTAAGTGGTATTATCAGGTGCTCTGATTGGCAACACCAATTTTGCCAGTGGTTTGAATGTGGAAAATAAAGTATATGAGAGCTGCTGTGATGCAGTATAGTGCGATGTGAACAAGGCTAAGAGTCAGAGGTGGGGAAAGGGTGTTTTTATTATCTTCTTGACATGCATGCTATGGTAATGCCATGTCCATTGTAGAAAATGAAGATGAAAATCACTCATAACCCAGAGACCCAGAGAAAATGTTAACATTTTGCAGCATCTCCTTCTAAACCTCATTCTGTGCATACAAATAGATATGGACATATGAACTATCTAACAAAATGGGCTTTTTCTGTACATTATCTCTTTTTTCTGTTGATGGTTGTCTTGTGGATACCTTTCCATAGCAAAAATACAAATCTTATAATATCACCTTTATGGACTGCATAAATTTGGGGGTATGCCATAATTTAACATCCTCTCTTGTTAGACATTTAACTTGTTTCCAAGACTTCACATGCTCCTGGGAGTGTCCACTTCTGCAAAGAGGGAATTCTAGTATCATAAAATGTTAGTGCTTCCTAAGAGACTTCACCAAAAATGGTAGTGCAATTAGCAGATTTCCACGACAAAATCAGCCCTTGGTAGTGCCCTGCTTCCCTGAAAGCAAAGGAGAAAAAAGCACTGGGGAAGTACAAGGAATTATCCTCAGTTGTTACTCACTTGATTGAAAGGGAGTTATTGGCTCACAGGCATCTTCAACGTTCCTGCTGAGTGCCCAGCCCTGTACAGATTCTAACTCTAAAAGGAGTAGTTGATGACATAGCCCTTGCCCTCAGCACCATGTTTGCCTGAGATATGATTACTTCTCACAAAGTAAAATGACTGATGTAAGACCATATACATTAAATGGTTAAGATGTTTTGATCCAGATGTGCCATCAAGAGCTGAGATGAGAGGAAGCCCTACAAGGAATATGGTGTTGGGGCTTCCCTGGTGGCGCAGTGGTTAAGAATCCGCCTGCCAATGCAGGGGACACGGGTTTGAGCGTGGTCCGGGAAGATCCCACATGCCGCGGAGCAGCTAAGCCCGTGAGCCACAGCTACTGAGCCATGCGCCACAACTACTGAAGCCCGCGCGCCTAGAGCCCGTGCTTTGCAACAAGAGAAGCCACCGCAATGAGAAGCCCACGCACTGCAACGAAGAGTAGCCCTCACTTGCCACAACTAGAAGAAAGCCCACGTGCAGCAACGAAGACCCAACACAGCCATAAATAAAGAAATAAATAAATGTTTAAAAAAAGGGATGTGGTGTTAAGAAAAAGCTTTAAGGAAGAGGCAGCACTTGAAAATGGGTAGAGTGTTGATCATTTTGCAGTGTATAGAAATATCGAAAAACATATAAATCCCTGTATGTTGTACACCGGGAACTAACGTAGTGTTGTAGGCCAATTATACTTCGAAAACAAACTCGTAGAAAAAGAGATCATATTTATGGTTACCAGGGGTTGCGGGGAGGGGGAAATTGGATGAAGGCAGTCAGAAGGTACAAATTTATTGATATAAGCTGAATAAGTACTAGGGATGTAATGCGCAGTGTGATAAATATAATTAACACTGCTGTGTGTTATACATGAAAGCTGTTAAGAAAGTAGAACCTAAGAGTTCTCATCACAAGGAAAAAAGTTTTTTTTTTCCTTTTAAATTTTGTATTTATATGAGATGATGGATGTTCACTAAACTTATTGTGGTAATCATTTCATGATATAAATAAGTCAAATCATATGCTCTCTATACCTTAAACTTACACAGTGCTGTTTGCCAATTATAGCTCAATAAAACCGGAAGAAAAAAAAACAGAAAATGGGTAGAAAGTCCCATGGCAATGGAGGTGAGAGAATGTGAACAAAGGAATAGAGGCAGAAGTGCGCTTGTGTGTCTATATTGTGATGAAGCAATTTTTTAGAAAGATTAAACTGGCAAGGGTATCCAGAATAGACCGGAAGAAAAATTCCTATTCAGAAAAGTAAACCAAGATGGTACTACAGGAACTCAGACAAAAGATGATATGGTCTTTGTGGCAGTGAATTTCGGCAGGAAGACCAGGATAGGGGCAAAAGGGTAAAAACCAAAAATATTCCAAAGGCAAAAAAAATCTAGGACTTGGTGTCTGTTTCTGGGATATGAAAGAAATGGGTAAGTCAGAGTTGACTCCAACTTTTTGAGACTGAGTCATTTAAGAATGCCAGTACTGTTAACAGAGTTGAGAAAGTAGAGAGAGAAAGCTAATTTTGAAGGAGGAGACTGAATTGCGAACATGCGGGGTCTGAGGAGATGGATGAGGGGACATGGAAGGGGAATGGTTTAGTAGGCAACTGGTGATTATAAGGCTTAGGTGAGGTGAAAGCAGCTAGAGACATGTGCACAGTTGACACTCTCAGTCTGGATGTGGTAGCTGAAGCCCTGTTGATGAGGCTCTAAGAGGATATGTAGCAATGCTTCTCAAACTGTAGCCTACCTACAGTTTTACCTGGGAATCTTGATAAAATGCAGATTGTGCATTTCTAATACTCTCCCATACGATGCTGGTGCTGCTTGCCCAAGGACCACCCTGAATAGCAGGGATATAGTCAAAAAGGCAGGGAGCCAACGTATGTGCTTTGGATTTAGTAGTTGGGAAAAAACAGAAGAGCCTAAGAAGGAAAGAAGAGCTTCCCAGGGTCACGTTCCTTGTCTTCTACTTTCATTGTAGGCCCTTTGGAGAATACCTATCGTGATTTCTGGCTCATGGTATGGGAGCAAAAAGTTTTGGTGATTGTCATGACCACCCGGTGAGTTCATCCCTTTTCTACCCATTGCACTTCCCCCCCTCCCCCCATCCCCAAGCATGGGTGATTCTAGAGGGGAGTTTAGCTCTTAGAAACAATGAGGATTAAGAAAGCCATGGCAAAGAGTTTGAGATGTCTTAGCTTTTTTCTTAGCTGACCCAGAGTTACCAGAGCCAGGGTATGGTGGAGATTGATAGATCTAACTTGTCAAAGCTTTAATCCATGGCTCTGGTGACCCTGTGCCAGTTACAGCCTATCCTGAGGTCCTGGCCTTAACTACTAGAGGAAGCATTGGGAAACATGGAGCAATTTACTTTTAGCCTGCTCCCTACTTCCAAAGGTCAGCCGTCTTCCTGGCTTCTGAATTACCAGTTCCCCTTAGTTCTCCCTTTCCCTGCTACTTTTGACCATTTTTCTTCTTGTTCATATTTCCACCTGTAGGAGATCTTGAAAAAAAGAGGTGAAACATAATAGGTCAGGCAGGAAGCTCTTGACGAAAGGAATATTTTTGAAATTTTGGTGTACGTATCTGCCAAAACTTTAGGAATTAATATTTCATGAGTATCTTCATTATCATTATGATAATTATAACCCATTTCAGATGAGGAGAAAAAAATTAATGAGAATGTTTGCTCAGGTCCCTTCCTCATGGCACTGTTACAAGCCACCTTTGATTTGGAGGGGAGGTAGTGGAAGAAGTACCACCTTGGAGTACTTTGGAGCCACTGAAGAGTAGTGAGGTGGACTTTAGGCCTTTACATAAACCTCCTGTTGGCATCCCAGGAACTGTGCCTTTCCCACTCGTCTGTCAGCCAAGGGCTCTCACTGGGGAAGAGAATGAACAGTAACTGAGATACAGGGCAGGGAGTTCGACCTGGCCCACCATATTTTCTCTACTGTCTTTCTTTGTACACCCAGTATTTATGCCAGATATGTGAGGAGTACCAAGAGGTATCAGGAAAGGGACCAAATGGATGTAGCTGGTGCTCAGTAAATGTCCACTGAATGAGTACATGCAGAAAATTTAGCTGTTGTTACATCTGTTTAGAATGAAGGTTTCCTTTTTCTGCCAAGAAGCAAGGGGATAGATTAGACAGAAGCAATGCAAGAGATGACATTTCTGCCTAAGGGTACAGCAGGTCATGGGTAGAGCAGAGTTGTTGCTGTGGAGAAGGATGGAAGGCTTATCTTTCTCTGTGTGTCTTCAGCTTTGAGGAGGGCGGCAGGAGAAAGTGTGGCCAATACTGGCCTTTAGAAAAAGACTCTCGGATCCGATTTGGCTTCCTCACAGTGACCAATCTAGGCGTGGAGAATATGAACCATTATAAGAAAACAACGCTAGAAATTCACAACACAGAGGTAAATTTTATTTTCTCACTCTTTTGAAGCTGGGGGAAAACCTTTACTGTAAAGAAAATCTCCAAAGGGAATAGGCAGGATTCCAGGGAGCTTATAAGTTACTTCCATTCCTCTGGAAACAGGATCAGGATATTCGACTCAGAGCCAGAATAGCCATATTGTCTCAACACAACAGTGGCATTACTTAGGAATGAAACTTTTTATAACGTAAGAAATCTGGATCATATAATATAGAAATTCTGCCCTCTCCAGACATTTAATCTTTCCTTTGCGTTCGTAGGGAAGCAATTGTGGAGAAAGTTGAGGGTGATAGGAACCTTGGTGATAGCAATTCCAGAGGGTTGAGAATCTGGAAAAGCCAAAGGTAGTCAGAGGCAAGGAGAAATGACCTCATTAACTTTTGCTTCTTTTTTCATCCAAGGAACGGCAGAAACGCCACGTGACCCACTTTCAGTTCCTGAGTTGGCCAGATTATGGTGTCCCGTCCTCGGCAGCTTCCCTTATTGATTTCTTGAGAGCCGTCAGGAACCAGCAAAGGCTGGCCGTCAGCAGCATGGGAGCACGCTCCAAAGGGCAGTGCCCTGAGCCACCCATTGTGGTCCATTGCAGTGCAGGCATTGGCAGGACAGGTAATGCACCTGATGCAGCTCTTGGAGCATCCAGAGGCACTAAGGGTGGGGGAGGAATAACAAAGCTCTTAGTTGCCAGAATGTGAGTATTTGATCCATTGGTGGTGAATTACCATGAAAAATTCCTCTTTAATGTCCTTTTAGTATCCCTAGTGTTAGGTGTACTGGCCAGAATATATACTTCACAAGCCAAGTCCTCTAGGGGTTTGATGCTTTATACATCCCATCAGCATGATTATCTTCTGATCCCATCACTGTCACCTGGGTGTCCCAGAGAGCTTCAGCTGGGCTGTTGCTTTCTTCCCATACCCTTCCCTGGGGAGCTTTCCACCCTGGACCGTGCTCTCCATTCTGGAACCAGTTAGCAGCTTTTGCCTTAAGGGGATGTACATTGCAGGGACTGTTAGCCTTCTAGTTCAGAGGTCCCTTTGGGAGAAAGGAAGAATAGGTTTGTGATAGGTCTCTGTGGAGAAGTTGTGGATTCTGAAAATTCGGGCCCAGGTGTGGGAGTGCTGTCATTCTATCTGTCTGGGATTGAAGCAAGAAGTCCCTCTGGGGCTTCCCTGGTGGCGCAGTGGTTGAGAGTCCGCCTGCCGATGCAGGGGACACGAGTTCATGCCCCGGTCCGGGAGGATCCCACATGCCGTGGAGCGGCTGGGCCCGTGAGCCGTGGCCGCTGAGCCTGCGCGTCCGGAGCCTGTGCTCCGCAACGGGAGAGGCCACAACAGTGAGAGGCCTGCGTACTGCAAAAAAAAAAAAAAAAGAAGTCCCTCTGTCACCTTCCCACCTACTCTTCCTATTACCCCCATATATGTCCTGAGAGACAAGAGGCCTTCTCATTTCTCTGGCCTTCAACACTCCCTGTGACCTCCTCCTTGATCCCTTTCAGGCCTAAGGCCAACTGGCCTCCTGCCATGAGGCACCTTGCCATTGAATTCATTCATCCAATCCTGCCTGGGTTATTTGGTAGAGGGAGGGAAAGAGGAGAGGTAGATCAGGTATGACCACTTCCTTCCTTCCTTCAGGTACCTTCTGTTCATTGGACATCTGCCTGGCACAGCTGGAGGAGCTTGGCACCCTAAATGTGTTCCAGACGGTGTCCCGCATGAGGACCCAGAGGGCCTTCAGCATCCAGACCCCTGAGCAGTACTATTTCTGCTACAAGGCAATCCTGGAGTTTGCAGAGAGGGAGGGCATGGTGCCCTCCAGCCACAACCTCCTGGCCATGGAGGGTCAGTAACTGTCCCACGAGCCTCCTATCTGCTGCCCAGACTTCCTTAAACTACCCTGGACACCGCTGAGCCTATAGGTTGCCATCAGTTACACTGAAGCCATGGACCAACCTCTTTCTCGTGTCTCCCGGCGCACGCGTGCACGCAAGGCAGCCTTTCCCTTTGGCTAGATAGATGTGGTGAAATTGCCACTAGAAAGGGCCAGCAGCAATGTGTTCTTAATTCCTAGCACCTGCTATCGAACTGTGCCTTATTAAAACCAAATTGTGGCTATCGATTTTTGCCAGGGGCCCCGAGGTAAGTGGGGAAGGAACCTCCCTCCCCCCTTCCCCAATGCCATTCTCCTTCTCAAGGTCTCTTTCCATTCCTTCCCTTTGCTAGGATTTCATGGGGAGGTTTGGTGAGCATCCACCTCCTTCCCAGAGAGCTTGACCAAGTTACATATTCTAGAGAACGTCCTGAGTGCCAAGCACGTTTATACCTAGGGCGTGTATTCCAGTCTTTTCTGTCATTCTCTGTGTGTGCGTGTGTGTATGTGCACTTATGTGTATGAGTCCATACGTACGTGTGTATATAATATATACTGTATGTGATAATATGGTCGTATTCTATAAATACATATACACAGAGATACTCCTTTGTAGAAGTTCCTGGGGCTTCTTGTTGCAGTTCAGGACTCCTCGCTTTTTGGATCCTACTGTTTATCCTGGACGAGCTGGGGTTGGGGATCATGTTGCCTGTTGTCAGACCGCAGAGTGGTGGAAGAGGACACACACACATCCACTCTCCATGCTCCTGCCACAGGCCCTCATCCTTATATAATGACTTATCTCTCTCGAGGATGCTGCCTGTTGGAGCCAAGAATACTGGTTTGTGGTGACACTGGTTTAATTCAGCATGGATTGCCCTTATCTAATGGTTTTTCCTCCGTTTACTTTGCCAATTTTGGGAATAGACCGCCACTGTGATTCCAGACCCTCTCTCCCCTCTCCCTATCCCTTGAGGATTGGGATCTGGGCAGAGATGAATTCACTGAGCAGCCAGAGCCAAAAGCAATCGGTACGAAGTCTTAGAAGGAGAGAGAGGGAGCCCACGTGTGAGAGAGAAGAAACTACATACCATGAGACTCCCTCCCTGAGAGAATGAGCTGGGGCCCCTTTTTCTTTTGCTAGAATGTTCTTTTTCTTATGCAGCTTGGCCCTGTCCACTCATATGCCCATCTCTGTCTTGCCTCTAGCCTGCCAGACCCTGGAGCTCAAGCTGGGTGGGTTCTGTGTCAATCAAAAGCTTAACCCCTGTCTGGGTGAAGCAGTCCCCTGCAATCACTGTTTTCCCCCTATTCATTCAACCTGTCCCTGTCTGCTCCCGGCCTACCTAGCCTGATATGCCAGGGATGGAATCAAGACTCCCAGCATTCCACATTCCCAAGAAAATCCCAGGAACCCCTAAAACTTCTTCCCCTATCACAGATGAGGTTGGCAGCTGATCAGACCTCAATAATTTTATACTGTAATAAGCTTTTTGAATGTATATATTCTTATTTTTACAATCTTTTCATTTTGTATTTAACGTCAATGGACTGAGTCAGATTCAGAAAATAATTGTAATGTTCATATTCGATATCTTACAGCGATACAGTTTTGTATTTACATATAAATATACCGACATGATCAAATCCTTTTAGCTTCATCAATTTAGTAGCAGTCTGGGGCTGGGAAGGTGAGGAGGGGCTCCAAGAGCTGGTCTGGGAGGGATGGGGAGGCAGGGAGGAACCCAAGGCCTCATAGCCTTTCAGTTCTGAGAGCTGCCCATCTTGCCCAAGGCCATGGCCCAGCTCTGGGCAGACAAAGGGAACCAGCACCAGTTGACTGCTTGCCAAGTGCCAATCGCTGTGTTTGGTGCTTCCCCCCCCCCCATTACCTCATTTAAACCTCACAACAATCCAGTGAGATGTTACTCTCCCTTCCTTCTGTTTCTGTGTAGATGAGAAAGGTAAGGTACAGAGGGTTACAGTGAAGGTAAGGTTTAGCAGGTCCAGCTCTAGAACTGGAGCTCAGGCTGGTCTGCTTACAAAGCTTTGGCCTCTTTACTGCATTGCTATCTCAAAGAGCGAGATAGTGTTTTCTCTTTGGAAATGAGTTTTTTTAATGTTCTATTCAAGGTATAGACAGTTCTTAAGTTCCAGGTAGTTGATCTTGACTAGATCTGTATGTAATAGACAAGAAGGGTTTCTGACAGAGTTGGTGACTGATTCTCCCAGGTAGGACCTCCTGGTACAGGTCCTCAAGTCTGCAGGGTACCAGAGGGGTCATTCTCCCAGGGAAACCCCATACATTTGGTTACACTGGTACCTTTGTGGGAAGATCTTGAGTCATTTGCATCTCTCTCTCAGAGTAGAACCAGAAGCTTTGTCCACGTAGGACCACTCCCCATGCTGTGTAGCTCCTCCCTGTTGGCCAGTGACACCTGTGCAGTTGGAGCAGTTCTGGCATGGGGTGATCTTAATAAAAGTGACAGCAGCTGACATTTACTGGTTGCTTAACTCTGTTCCAGGTACTGTTCAAAGTGCTTTCTCGGTATTATCTCATTCACCCTCAAACCAAACTTTTGAGGTAGGTATTATTTCCTGAGGCACAGGAAAATTAATTTGCCACAGCAAGAACTTGGACCGTCTGACTCAGACCTCTAAGGATCCACCTCCTGATCTTCTAACAAAATATTCTTGAGTTTCTTACCTTAATCAAGAGCTGACGTATAGTGCAAAAATTAAGCCAGACCTTTCTTTGGATGTTCCCTTGGGGACAAGCAAGCATAATAGGTAAACAGATACATGAAATCTGGGAAATCAGAGAGGTTAGGGGTTTGGGGAAGTATGTAGGAAACAAGATTAATGATAAAAGATTTGGAGGAGGTGGCCTTGAACTGTCATTTATTTGAAGAGACTGTAGCCCAACTGCTGTTAAATTCAGAAGTTATACATGAGTTCTTCATTGCACATCTAAGGATTGGTGAGGTTATCACTTGCGAGGGCTCCATACAAATGCAGTTTCCTGGGTCCTGCCCAATAGGTGGTTGAGTGAGCGGCAGGATGAGCCAGGTTTTTGAACCATTGTTTTAGTCCATGCCCCTGACTCTAAGGAAGGTTAGCGAATTGATGTCTCCTAAATCTGAGAGAAAGAGATTAATAGCTTCCCCCCCACTGCTGTAGTCTGCTTGTAGCCTTTACCCTTGGGAAGATAATTAATACTCAGTGTGCGCCTACCTGTGTTGGGTGTTAAAGGAGATAAAGGGGAAGAGAGAGAAGGAGCCCTGAATCTGTCCAGGAAGTCAAGGCTGTCACATAGGAGATTTGGTGAACAAAGCAAGAGAACCCACAATGAAATGCTGGATTGCACAGTTGAGAACGTAAGATGAAGGAAGTGTTCAGGGGGGAGAGAATATTGTGGGTAACTCAGGCTTCTGCTTCTGATTTGACTATTTTTTCACTTAATTTACTCCCTCTAGGCTTAGTCCCTTCATTCTGCCCATCCCTGTTAGCTAGGATGGGACTCCTGAGGTGAAGGGTACCCTCACATCCTCAGCCTGGGAGGTTCACCATTGTCAATCTCCATGTCACAGTGTGCAGGCAAATGACAGAATGCGACTGGTTCTTGGGAGGCTGGACTGTTTAGCATCATATCTTGAGGAAGATGGGACTCCTGCCCTTATGGTCTTCCCATCTCTAGAGACAACCAGACACATATGGAAACTCTCATAAATCAGACGCCTGCAGGTAGGTGGGTCAGGAGGTATGGCCAGGTAGAAAAGCCTTCTTAGAGTGACTGAGCTCTTTGGTAGTTTTGAGATCTCACCACTCAACTCAAGCCAGGTCCTAGCTTTTGTAAAAGAATGTGCTCTATTAGATGATCCTACTGCAGGCCCTTCAACTCTGAGGGTCTAGTTCTTTGCTGGACGGTGCAGATGTCTATAGAGGAACTATCAGACCCTTCTCTGGTTGGGTCAGCTCCCACTTGAAATCCCCAGTTTTAGCTTGTTTTGAAAGTCTCCTCTTTCAAGGTGCAGCCACCTCCGTATTCCCTCAGTTCCCTTCCCACTTGGCCCCCAACTTGGTAAGCAGCAAGTCTCCCCTATAATCCCCAGGCCATCCCATAGACCTTTAAGGTTTCTACGCTGTTACATGTGGGGCAGACAGAATGACTCAGAGCGGAGGAATGAGCTAATCAAGCTACCAGAGCTCCCAACCGAGGTCTTAGGTTTGTCTCCAGCCTGGGTTACTACCAAGATTACTACCCCCAGACCATCATTAGCTAACCAAGGACAGGAGCTAAAAGCTCCACCAGTTTGGGAACTGTATTTCCTCTTGGGAGATTCACCCTATAGTTAACCATTCACACATGAATGTGAACATCACATTCACAGTTGTGAATATCAAGTGTTTTGGACTGCACTGCTCTTAACTGACCACAGAGAAGACTGGGTCTTTTCCACAGATAGAAATCTAGCACTCAGAAACCTGTTGCAGTGTTTAGCCTTCCTTCACCCCTCACCATAGCTTTCACAAAATCCTTCTTTTTCTTTAAGCTAAATCTGGCGTTCTGCAGTCTTAAATGCTCTCATTTTTTTCTGGCTAAGGCCAACATGGACATAACTAACTAAACCGGAAACCTAGAGTGTTGGATGGAGATGGGGAGCAGTGACCCCTTTTTGACAACTTAGGGTAATATGTTCCTGACATGGAAATATGTTCCTGATACAGTTTTTAGGACTAAGATGAAGGTGAAAGTAGGAAAGCAAGACAGTGAGTTGTGTAGAGAAGGTAGTCAAAAAAGGCACAGCGCCGTCTTCCCCACTCTAGGCTCACTTCTTTCTACCCCTCCCCCTGCATCAGCACCTGGTTACTTCTCTAAGCTAATATAATTATCTTAGCCTCAAGACTGGCCAGATGCACAGCTGAGTCTAGGTCACCCACTTTATCTTGTGAAGTCTGTTTTACCTCCTTGACCTTTAATGAATACCTATTCTGTGGCCAGCAGCCAGTGGACGTATGGAGTACGATGTACAGAGCAGATGCTGGGCTGGAGATATCAGTTGGGGACTTAGTTTAGATAGAAGCTAGGAGCCTTGGAAGTGGGTGTGAACAAAGAGGAATGAAGAGAGCAAGAAGACAGGAGAGACCCTTGGGAGCCACCAATATTTAGGGGAGGATGGAGGAAGAAAAACCTGGGACAGATTCTGATTAATAGGCAGAGGTAACCAAGGTCAAGACTAGGCTGTGTTCTCACAGACTGGTGAGAGGTGGGGAGTAGCTGGGATGAATGAACAGGATTAATAAATGGAGGTTCACTAGTGATCTTGGGGCAGGGGCTGACAAGGAGGAGGCATGAGTGGGAGGTGAAGGGATAGAGACTGCAGTGCTTGGGGTTCGCTTCAACCAAAGCAAGGCCCACCTTTATCTCTTATGTGTTAGACCTCTGAATGAGATTTCATTTGAACAAAGGAACCTGCTGCCTTAAAAAAAAATCATCAAACAACTGATATGCAGAATAAAACACTTTGAAAGCATAAAGCTGGGTAAACTGGGAACATATTGTTACATCTGTTTTCTAGATTTGGGCTGAAGTGACCTAGAGGGGTAAATAACGCTAGGTGAGAGCAAAACATTTCAAGGCAGTGAATAGCAGTCTTAAAATCCAATAAAAAAATTCCAAGCCTCCACTCACCTAGAAATCAGAAATATGGCATATGTACAACTTATAAACCAGTTGGTTGCCAGACAAATGCAGTTTCTAATTTACAGAGTGGAATTTTGGGGTTCTTTAAGCCTGTCCTGGTCTCTCAAACTGGAACACCAGGGACTTTGCATTTGAAAGACCAGGAGAAGAGAGAGTGTCGACAAGATAAAGGAAGAAAGGGTCCTGCAACATTTGAGTGCTAGGCATACTTTATTTTTAATCTCACAACAACCCACTGCAGTAGGTATTCTTAGTTTACAGATAAGGGAATTGAAAAGATAAATGACTTGCCAAAGACATCCAGCTAGGAAGTGGCTAAACTGGGATTCTGACCAATAGCTTGAGCTTTTCCCCTTAAACGTATAGATGCCCCTCACCTGGATATTCCCAAACTGGCAATGGTCTTCTTTAGCTGGCAGAGTTTCTGTCATCAGGGCACTGGCACTGACATCTTTTTGGCAGAGCCACTGAGGTGCAGACCCTAAATATCTCTCAATCACCACCCACCATAAGCACCCTAAAGAACTGTGAGGGTGTGTGTGTGTGATGCCTAGGAGGTAGGGTGTCAGAAGGTGTGATAGTTTTTTGAGTATATGTGGTTGTGAGTTGAGGATGCATGTATGTGACTGGGAGACAAATTGCTTCTTAGAGGATAATTTTTTTGGAAAGGGCCAGAAATCATTTAAAACTACCTGGGTACAAACTGCTCTCGGAGTCAGGGAGGGAAGGCGTGTGGAGCAAGAGGGGAAGCTGTTTTTCTCCAGAAGTCCCAACTTGGATCATGGATCTTAATGTGTATAGAGACAGCATGTGGTGGAATGGAAAAAGCTCAGGCAGACTCGCCTTGGCAACTTGGCTTGGGCAAGTCACTCTACTACTCTGAGCCTCAGTTTGCTCAACTACAAATACGATAATCCCTAACTCACACAAAAGAGGACTCCTGGGAATCAGAACCTGGCTTCCCCACGTGACTTCTCCAAGGAAGGCCTTCACCCAGATCTATTCACTCTTTTGTCCTCACTGATAGGGTGGGGGAGAGGTGGAGTGGATGCAACCTTCAGTGAAGCTGGAAGGCCAATGTCTCCAAATCAAATTCTTAATTTCCCAGAGTCTGGGAGTGGCTGTGCTACGCAGGCATCAATGTACTGAGTCAGAAACCATCACTGGACGCCTTCTGAGGGACTTTCTTGCCTGACCGCTGGGGGCACTGGGGGTTCAGAGGTGAATTAGATGGAGTTGCTTCCCTCGAGGAGCTCAGTCTAGGGAGCATTCAAGAGGGGATTTCCATCAGCGTGGTGCACTTAGGAGGGTCAGAAGTGTCAGCGAAGTCTGGTTCTCTGAGGAGTAACGGTTCTGGTTGCAAATGCTCCATAAGTAACTTCCTTCAGCGTATACCCCCTGCAGTCCAGGCTCACAGTCAGATGCTTGGGCCTTTGGCCTCCACAGAAGTTCAGAGCCTCACTGGGTGTATTAAAGCGCACTTTTATCATCACATGTGATCTTCATAACAGGGTAAGGACTGCCATGTTAACTTGTACAGGACAGGAGGCTGAACCACAGGTAATAAGAAGACTAAGTGTAAACTAGTCAGCTTCCAGACTAATGTTCTTTCTGCTCTACCCACTCTGCCTCATCTTACATTCACACAGTATCTGTTATGCCTTCATTTAGGGCAGAACCTCTTAGGAAATAGAGCACAAATCTGAGATAGGGCTCCAGACATCAGAAGGTGTCTGTTCTGATATAGAAAAACTTGGTCTTCCCTCTAGGGAGCCCCCAGTCTGAGAATGAACCTCAACTTCCATGGCCCTGCCAGGTGCTGGGCCTCCCACTGAACACACACTCTTTACCTCCTGGTCTTTCCCCCTTTACACCCTTCAGTGATTCCACCAACCAAGTTGCCACCCAAATTCTAGTCCCTACTTCACCTGAGATGACCTACTTCCCTTCCTAAATCAGTATTTCTTCCCACCTGCCCTCTCTCCTTAGTAGCAAGCTTCCCTCCCCATCAGAGTCCCCCCAACCCCTGTGGACTCTGAGAGAGGGAAGTGTCCTTAGAGCCTGTCTTTCTACCCCAGTTTTCACCCCTATTTCACAGGAGAGAAACAGGCCCATAGGGAGGAAGGGACTTGCCTAAGGATATAGTACTAAGTCACTGGCCACACTAAATCTGGAAGCCAGCTTACCAAACCACTAACCTCAAGGCTCTTCTACCTCTTCACACACCAGGCCACTGACTCCTCCTTTCCTTCCACTACCTACACTGAATCAGTCACCCAGTCCTCTGGAGTCTTTCTCAAACACATCTCTCTGTTTTTATTCTTGCTTATCCATTGCCGCTGCCCTAGTCAGGTCTTCATTACATCTCACCTGAACTGTTAGGACAGCCTAACTGGCAGTAGGCTCCCATTCTGCCCACAGGCCTTTAAGGCCCTTCACATTCTGCACACCCCACCTCATCCACACTAGCTTCCTTTACTGGATACCTCAATCAACAGGTCTTTCCCACTCACTCATCTTGTATTCTGGCCCCAGGCTCAGCTCTGTTGAGCACAGACATGTGGGGTAGCTTCACTCACCCCTCCAAAACACTACAAATGATTCAGGGAAGCATCTGAGTCAGAGTTTTGACTTGAGGGCTGCTGAAGGTAGGGAAGGGTTTCTGGATTGGGGGGCTGGGAGAAAGAAGAAACCTCTTGGCTCCCTCCACCTACCCCTCCCACCAGAAGATGTACCTCTGTAGTCTCCAAACCCACTATTACAACAGCCTTTCTGCCTCACCTTGCTGCCTGTAGGCACCCCTCATTCAACCCACCCTCAGAATCCATCCAGCTGCTGGGATGTTGAGCATCTTAAACCATAGTTCTGGGCCTGTGGTCCTGTGAGCGGCCATGCTGCTTGCACATTCTGCTCTGCAAGTCTAAGAATGTTAACAAGGTAGTAAAGTCTTCTGCTCTTTGCATCTTTCCAACCCTGAGTTTCATTACTACAGCCACACTTTAAATGGTTCTTAATGTTTCTTTGCATTTACCTCTTTGTGTCCTTTGCTGAGAATAACTTGCCCCTCCATTTCTACCTGAGTGCCACCTTCTCCATGAAGACTTCATCCAGTTTTCCTCAGCTAGAAAGAATCTCCATGCTCTGAGCTTCTGTGGATGTCTAATTACATATACATTTTCCACCTTGCCTTAGCTCTTTCTGTAGCATCTCCTCAGCTAGGTCTTATGCCCTTGGACGGTACATAGTGAGCATCTCATTCAGTCTCTGTAATCGCACCCAAGCAGCAGGTGCGGTATGAATGTGTCTGCCTCACCCCAGTAGGTGCTTGGGCAAATGCCTGTTGCCCCAACACAGGACTTCCAGCTTATACCGCTCATTTTTAGGCAGGCACTTAACGGAATGGGCCAGACACAGGTTACACAGACAGGGGGGTCGGGACATTCCAGCCAGTCGGTAGGGTATCCTTACCCGCCTCCCTCTGCCCAGCTCCAAATGGGGTGTGTGTATGAAGGAAGTGGGGGCTAGGTAGCCCCGCTAGCTCCTCCTCCGGGTCCACCCAGCGGATCTTTGAGTCCCAGGAGGTCTCCTAGTCCAAGGGCCGCAAGAAACTCAAAGCGGCGGTGCGGCAGAGATAGGGACCTCTGCCAGAGATGCGCCTCCCACTCACGACTAGTTCAATTAATTTGTTTATATTTTTTGGAGGGAGGGGGCGTTCAATGAAGGGGAAGAGGTGGAGCGAGGGGAGGAGGCGGGCCCAGTATGACTGACGAGAGCACCGGGGAGCCAATGGCCCGTGGGGGGCGTTCCCCCCATTCAGTACTCCTCGCCTGGCTCGGAAGGTATGTTAAACAGCTGCTTTTAATTTGGTCTCCCCAATCTCGAGGGTTTGGGGGGCTTGTTTGCCGGCCGGTCGCTTTGGCCAGTCCGCCATGGTGTAGGCGCCGCGGTCCCTGGGACGGAACTAGGGGAGGCTCGGAGTCCGGCGGCCGAGGGAGCTGAGCGAGGGGCAGGCCAGGAAGGAGAGCTCTTGGCGCCGCCCGCTCGCCAGTGTGCATTTCCAAGCCGGGCCGGATCCGTGGGGAGGGGGTCGGCCCGGCCCGGGGTCGCCAGTGCGCTGACCGTGCTGCCTAGTTTATTTCACCGAGCGGTCGGTTTCGGTAGGTTTGGGCGACGGACTGGGTAAGGGGCCGGCAGGAGGAGATCCCCCTCGCTCCTGCAATGCCTTAAAAAATTATTGTAGAGAAGAAAAAAGGGGAGATTCCATACACCAACTGGAACCGGGCCCGGGCTGCGGCGCGCGGGCTCGGCAGGGGGCGGCGGCCTGAGCCAAGCCGGCCGGGCTCACTGAGCCCGCGGCGCCGGGAGTTGGTCGAGAGCTGGAGTTAGCGAGCGAGACCGGGCCCGCGGCTTTCCCCGCTAACCACGCCGGGCGAGGGCGGCAGCCGCCCGAGGGTTTTGTTTCTGTCCGCAAACTTGTCGGAGGGGGCGGTGGGCGCGCTCCGAAGAGGCGCGGGCGCCTAGGGCCCGCGGTTGTTATGGACTCTGGGGGCGGGGGCAACGCCGGACTTGCGGGAGGGGCGGCCGGGGGCGGGGGAGGCCACCGGAAAGAGCACCAGCGCCTCTTCACTAGACCCATGCGCCGGTCTGGGCTCTCCGACCTCCCGGGCCGTGGCAGTAGAGCCAGCATTCGGCGCTGGAACCCGGCCTGGGGGTGTGGAAAACCTCCACAAACTCGGCGGCTGCGACCCGCGGCCCCAGCTGATCCCCTTGCAAACATGGAGCTGCCTCCTTCCCCGCCCACCCCAAGGCAGCGACGGTGGCTCCCTTCCCCTCCCCCGGCCGTGCTGTTTGCCCGCGGATGGGACGGGGGTGGGGGCACGGACGTGTGAGCGCTCCCACGAGGGGGTGGCCTGAAAGGGGCAGTGAAGGTCGGAAACTGGGAAAACAGTCTCCACGCTCGGAATCGGGAAAAGGAAATGCATCAGCCGGCGGGAGGGGCGCGGGGGGCGCGCCTGTCAGCCGGGATGGCGGCCGTGGGCTGGGAGGCGGGGCGCCGGCGCGAACCGCCGAGGTCGGGCGGGGCGACGCCGGGAGAAGAGGCGCAGGGGCCCGGGCTTATGGAGCGCCGGGCTGCCCCTGCCTCCACTCCTTGGCCTAGCCTGTTTACTATCTACTCCAGCGACGGCTTGTGCAACCGGCCCGGAGAGGAGCCGAGGGGCGGGGCCTTTCCCTCTCTCTTCCACCCATCTCGGGCTCCTCCAGAGGGCCCGCCTTCTCTTGTCTTCCACTGGCTGGGCGAAGCTCCCTTTTTTCCTTCTCGGTTGTTGATTGGATGATATTCTCCCGAGCTCCGCCTATCGGAGGCCGGGCTGGAGTTTAAGTTGCTAAGATTTTTTTCCGTGAAGGGCGGAGGGAGGATTCCTGCGGCTTACGTGAGGCGCAAGGGTCCCGCCCCTACTTCTCATTGGTGGGGCGGATAGTCCCGCCTCCTCCGGCGCAGAGAGCTTGGAGGGGGAAGTCCACCCCTGTTCCCCGCCCCCTCCCCTAGCGTGTGTGCGCGCTCAGCACATGTGTGAGGCCCGCCTAGCTCCTTCGAACAGTCCTCCCGCCCGGAAGTCCCGGGCTTGGAGCCCTTGGCAAGGGGGGCGGGGAGAGGCAAGAGACACACAATGATTTCTCCAAGTCTCGAGATCTGGTAACCTTTGCGATGAAGTTAGGAGTTGACAGTGTACGGTGGCTTTGGGGGACTTAGCTCTCGGGGTTCTGCAAGGGTTGGGAGGAGGGTGTGGGGTCTATCCTTCCTCGCCAAGTACTAAAGTTGTGCCCCTGTGGCCTGGCTTTTCCCGCGACTCTCGACTTCCTGGAAATCGCCCTAGGCTTAAGCTTGAGAACGCTGCGGACGCTGGCAGTGTGTTTTCTTCCCAGCACAAGGCAGCCGCTGTCCTTGCTTGGCTTTATCAAAAACTCTGAGCAACTTAGGATTGGCCTGGATGCCTTAGGCAAGACCCAGGGCAGCTCATCCCCTGTTGACAGAAAAGTCGAGGGCGGCCCAATTATGCTTGGGTTCCAAGTGGTTCTTGATGTCCAGGTGGGAGCGCCGTGTGGCACCCAGTCCAGGGAGCGGAGGACGGCCCAAATTTAAAATAGCCCTCGGTCAGTTCTGCATAATTACCTCTTCTTCGTAACCTCCTAGAGGTTTGGCCTGGCGGTCTCGTTTGTTTCGTTGGTGTGACTTATTTTTTGAGCTCGGTTCTGGGGCAGGGCTTAGCTCCCGGCGAGGCTGCTCCCATCTGTCGGCTATTCATGGAGTTCACAGTTCGCTGCCTTGTCCTTGCGGCTTGGGAGTCAGGCCCACCTGTTGCCAGCGCTCATTTCTTGTGGTCTCCGGCAGATTGCAGAGGGAGGACAAGGTAGGACCTAGGAGTGAGTTACCTGGGGCCTGCCTCTTGGATACTGACTCAGCTCTCTTGGGGGAGTAGCCTTTTTGCGGAAGAGAGCGGGAAAACTCTAGTCCCGCCCCCTCCCCTCCTGGCGCTCCGTGAGCGCCCCCCGAAGCAAGGCCAGCGTCAGTTCGCCCTATTTAGTGAATAAATAAAAGCCACCTAGGTATCGCAAGCACTTTGTCTCTCTGTTCAAGGCCATATTACCTACACAGAGAGCGCCTAGGGACTGTCATTAACACTCGTTGGCCAAGAAGGAGGGAACAGCTGTTATTATTGTCCCCAACTCTGGAATTTTTATCATTTCTCTTTAAGTGTGGCGTAGGATTCATTTATGCCGTGGCCTGTTTGGTCTCCTTCCTCAGTTCTTCGAGTCTTGATTCCTCCAGCTCTACTCTGGAGATCGCTAATGCCTTACGCTTCACGCTCCGCCTTCCGGAGGCTTGCCAGGGCGTTGGCTCTTAGGGCCCTGCCCTCATTTTGGTTATCTCCGCCCTCTTAGGACTGCATATTCAGGTTTAGGGAGTGTCGGCGATAGAAGTATGCAGCCACCACTAGCTGCGGGCTGAACAACCCCTGGGGCTATTCCTCGATTTTGGTCTCCAGCCCTTAATCTTGTATTCTATACTTACTGAAAGGAGCTGTCGGCTGCTCCGTATATTTGTGTTTACAAGGAGGCAGTGTGCGGAAATGTAAATTGTAGAGAACTGGATGGGAATGATGAGGTTCTCTTTATCATTTTTTGTAAGGGGGTCCTGATGCTGCTGCCTCTCCCTTACAAATCCCAGGGCATCGAATTCCCGCTGCTGAGCTCCGCACCACCTCCTGTTTCAGGCCCTGGAACTCTCTGCGCTTCAGTCTCTAGTGTAAACATTCCACAAAAGGACTGCTAAGGTTCAGCCTCCTCGCGCAGGGCGGAGTCAGCTTCTTCCTAGACGGGCATCCTAGCCAATAGAGGCTCCTACCGGCGTCGAGATACCCAATCCGATGGTTGGGGGCGGGGCCTGGCCCGGCGGTGCGGTAGGAGGAGACTATCTCACGGACATTTTTACCCCACATCGGTTACTTACCTTCCTGGGGCAGCCAGAGAGCTAGGGGTAGCCTTCCAATGCAATGACTGGCGAGGGCGGGAGCGGAGTTGTTGGGCCTGTAGCTGAGAGGGCAAGGGGCGGGACATATGGAGTCCTCCAATGAGGCGTGAAGAGCTTCCCTGCTCCTCCAATAGTGTTGCGGCTTGGGGGTGGGATTCAGCAATTCGTCTCCAATAGGCGGGGTTGAGTTAGGGAAGCTCCCCGCCAATAGGGGCGTGGAGAAGGTGAGCGGCTTTCCCCCCCCCACTGCCCTCCCAGCCGGGGGGGAAGGGGCGGGTAGTCGGCAGCCAGGGTGCAGCGATTGGCTAAACCTTTGACAGGCGGATAGTACGGCCTGTGCGGAGCGAAGTTGAGTCTTCCCTCTGCGGGGCGGGCCGGGTGAGTGGGCGGGATTTCCCGGGTAACAGAGAAGCGGCCGCGGCGGTAGAGGCGGCGGAGACGGTTTCTCCATCTTCCCCCCCTCCCCTTCCCCCCTTGGAGTTTCCCTCCCTCCCTCCCTCCCTCCTTCCCAGTCTGGGCACTGGGGCCTGTGACCGCTTCGTTAGCGGAGAGGAGGCTGCCAGTCCGCTTTGGCGGGCCTGTGCCCCGCGCGTTTCTCGGGGCCTCCGTGCTGAGCCTGAGGCTCATGCTAGGAGGAACACGCAGTGAGAGCGGCCGAAGCAGCTTTGCGGTGAGAGCACGCCGGGCCGGGGTCGGGGCAGGGAGCCTGGTGGCGGGTAACGCCGGACTCGAGGGTGTGTATTTTTGGGGGGGACTGACCTCCTCGGCTTCCCGTAGAGCAGGCGGGCGGGAGGCGTGTGGATGTGTGAGGGGGGTGGGGGGCGGAGCGGGGTAGCTCTCGGTGCGGGAGGGGGAGGAGAGCGTAGTCCCGGTGCGCGCGGAGGGGGCGGGCTCTCGCGCCGCCGCTCAGGGGCGGGGCCGGCGCGCGCGTGCGATTGTGGAGAAAGGGGCGGGGCTGGGCCCTGTGCTAAGTGCTGTTTGCGGTCGACCACCCCTCCGGTCTTCCCGGGTTGGGCGGGGCCTCGGCTGGGCGGCCTTGCACTGGCCTGCTGGGGTGAAGGGACGGCCTGGGGGGTCTCCCGCTTGTGGCTTCGGGGCGCGGCAGGGAGGGGGCGTGAAGTCCGCCTTCCTCCGCCTTCCCGGGATCCGGTTGGCCGGAGGGGCAGTATGGAGCGGCGATGCCACTCCCCCTGGTCGTCCTCCCCCTTCCGCGGGTTTCCGCCTCCTTGGCAAGTGAGGCGGGGCTCGGGAAAGCCCGCTGTCCGGTCTGGCTGGGAGTCGCGGCGCCTAGATCTGCCCCGCCCTACGTCTCTTTGGGGTGGGAGGGGCCCCCAGACTGCAAACTGTGGAGATGTCAGGGCTTTCTCTTGTGGCTCAGCCATGCCTTTTGCCTGGGGCACGAGGGTCAGGTGCCAGAGCTGTTGTGTCTGCTTTTCTTGGTGCAGCATGGATGGCACCATGCAGCCTGGACAGTGGGATCGTGGTCCCCGCCCCTCCCCTCTCGGTTGTAATTATTGGGGCGAGGTGCTCAAGGTCCTTTCGTTGCAGTCTGCGGTCGAGTGCTGCTCGTGCTGAGACCGTGCTTCCGCAGCGGTGATGGTGGGGGGAGGGGCAGAGACTCATCAGAGACTAGAAATGTGGCCGGGGACAACCTTTCCTGGAGTTCCCTTGATGTTGGGTTACCGTGGCTGTACGGGGCGGGGTTTCCTCTGAGCCAATGGGATGGTGGGTAGTTAGACTTCGCCACTATTTCGGTGCCTTAGAACTTCAAACCCAGTTAGCCAAGAAAAGGATGTGCAAACTCCTCTTCCCAAGGCTGAAATTTAGAAAAGGAAGGGTTGGACTTACATTATATTAAAAAAATGATCTTTTATAGAAGATGGTGATTTTTTTTTTAAAACTCAGACTTTGAATGAAATACTCCAATTTCCTCAGCTTCTGCATTTTTGAATGCTGTAATTGTACTGGTGGTTCTGTTATTTAATTTCTCAAATAAATAAGTTGCAATTTAGGTAGCTTCAGGTGTTCTTGAAAAGTCTGCTTGTTTTATGTAATTCTGTTAGAACATCTAGACCACTTTCTATTTATATTCTATAAAACACTGTTCTTGCCCTATTTTTTTACAGAGAGTAGGGTGAAATCGAGGACTAGTGTAGCCTTGTGTATGTGACTTGTTGCCCTCCAACCTGTATTGGGAAATTGCCTTAGGACATTTCAAGTTTAATGAACCAGTTTAATTGAGGGTTTTGCTCTGAGTTGAGACATTATCTTTTCTTAAGAGAAATTACTTGTGTTTTCGATATTTTTCATGAGAAATTAAACAAGGAACAAATATGTTTATTTATGCACTAATATCTGAGCAAGCCCTCTGGCTAATTAGCTGAACTGAAGTTAAATTCTAGGTTTGTGCTTTGCTCAGTTGGGACTGAGAGCGTGGTGCCGTGTGCTATACTCATGTGAAGAGATTAAGTCTCACCTTCTTAGCTAAAGAAGTAGCAATGGCAACAGTAGCTTTTTAGTTTGGTTTATGGTGACTGTGGTAGAACTGGTGTGGAGGCAGAAAACCTGGGTGTTTTTCCTGATGCCATAAACTGACAAAGTTTGTGAAAAGAGTGGAGAATTTACCATTGGGAAAGTTTGGTCAACACATAATTGTACCTACCATTTGCAATGCTGTGTGCTGGGAAACATAAAAGACCTAATTTATACCCTTAAAGAATATGTTGGGACTTCCCTGGTGGTGCAGTGGTTAAGAATCTGCCAGCCAATGCAGGGAACACGGGTTCGATCCCTGGTCCGGGAAGATCCCACATGCTGTGGAGCAACTAAGCACGTGCACCACAACTACTGAAACCCGCGTGCCACAACTACTGAAACCTGCGAGCCACAACTACTGAGCCCACGTGCCACAACTACTGAAGCCTGCGTGTCTAGAGCCTGTGCTCCGCAACAAGAGAAGTCACCTCAATGAGAAGCCCGCGCACCACAACTAGAGAAAGCCTGCATGCAGCAACAAAGACCCAACGCAACCAAAAATAAATAAATAAATAAATAATTTTAGTTATTTAAAAAAAAAAAAGAATATGGTGTCTGTTGGCGAACCAGAGTCAGAAGTCCCACATAGGCTTTAAGAATTCAAGTAAGAGCCTGGATATGCTGTATTAGGAAAGTTTTCATAAATGCTTTTTCTCTCTTCAAATATCAGTATCATATACTATAGTTTTGTCAGAGTCAGAGACCCTAGAGAGATTTGCATTTTGTAATTAAGATGTTTTCACCTAAAGAGTAAAAAAAAATTTATTTTTTTTTATTTTTTAATTTTTTTGCGGTACGTGGGCCTCTCACTGTTGTGACCTCTCCCGTTGCGGAACACAGGCTCCGGACGCGCAGGCTCAGCGGCCATGGTTCACGGGCCCAGCCGCTCCTCGGCATGTGGGATCCTCCCGGACCGGGGCATGAACCCGTGTCCCCTGCATCGGCAGGCGAACTCTCAACCACTGCGTCACCAGGGAAGCCCTCAAATTTTATTTTTTTAAGGAAGGTGGTGTGTAGTAATTTGATAAAATTCCTGGCAAAGCATAGTCATGTTTACATCTTAAGTGCAAACAGACAAGATACTGGAGGGCTATTTGAGGCAGATATTAATGGCTGTGAATTTTAGTTGGAATTAAAAGATTATGTCCATGGCATTCAGTAATCTAGTGCAGTGCTTTCAAAGGCTTTCTTACTCTTCTGGATAACTCCATCAACCAAAAGTTTGTTAAGCTTTATTTTCTGTAGATTCTTATATAGATGATGTTAAATGCTTTTTCAAACTACACCCTCTGTCTCCTTGAATAATAATAAGAGAACTTAACATTTATCGAGCCCTTTACTACCCCCCAGGCACTGAGTTAAGTATTATATATTTATTAATCTGTTTAATCTTCACTACAACCCTATGTAGTGGGTACTATGAAATCTATGTTTTAAAGGTGAGGAAACAGTGGGAAAGAGAAGTTAGACATATGCTAAGTGGCTAATCCAGAATTCGAACCCAGACATTCTGGTTCCAGAGTCCACACTCTTAATGCTATACTTCAGCTGCCTCTGGTCTAAGGGTAGTAAATGGAGAAGGAGCAGCGTGGGGTTTTTTTTTTCCCCCACTTGTGGTAAAACATATATAATGTAAAATTTATGATTTTATCTATTTTTTAAATGTACAATTCAGTGATATTAAGTACATACACATTGTTGTGCAGTCATCACCATCATCCACATTTTGTTTATCTATTCATGTGTTGATAGACGTTTGGGTCGTTTCCACTTCTTGGCTATTGTGAGTAATGCGGCTGTGAACATGGGTGTATAAATATCTCTTCAAGTACTTGCTTTGAATTCTTTTGGATATATACCCAGAAGTGGAATTGCTAGGTCATATGGTAATTTTATGTTTAATTTTTGGAGGAAGCAGAATGTGCTTTTTTTTTAAAATATTTATTTATTTGGTTGCATTGGGTCTTAGTTGTGGCACGCAGGATCTTTGTTGCCGCATGAGGGATCTTAAGTTGCGGCATGCAAACCCTTTGTTGCCGCATGTGGGATCTAGTTCCCTGATCAGGGATCAAACCCAGGCCCCCTGCATTGGGAGTGTGGAGTCTTAGCCACTGGACCACCAGGGAAGTCCCCAGCAATGTGCTTTTGAAAGCACATTGGGGGAAAAGATTGGGATTCAGGTTCTAAAGGTAAATTGAGTCAACATGCATTCTTTTTTAAAATTTATTTATTTGGCTGTGTTGGGTCTTAGTTGTAGCGCGTGGGATCTTTCATTGTGGTGTGCAGGCTTCTCTCTGGTTGTGGTGCGCAGGCTCCAGAGCACGTGGGCTCAGTAGTTGCAGCGTGAGGGCTTATTTGCCCAGTGGCATGTGGGATCTTAGTTCCCTGACCAGGGATTGAATCCGCATCTCCTTTATTGGAAGGTGGATTCTTAACCACTTGACCACCAGCGAAGTCCCTCAGCATGCGTTCTTTTTTTTTTCCTCTTAATTTATTTAATTAATTTATTCTTGGCTGCATTGGGTCTTCGTTGCTGTGCATGGGCTTTCTCTAGTTGCGGTGAGCGGGGGCTACTCTCCGTTGCGGTGCGCGGGCTTCTCATTGCAGTGGCTTCTCTTTGTTGCGGAGCACAGGCTCTTGGCGTGTGGGCTTCAGTAGTTGTGGCTCGCAGGCTCTAGAGCACAGGCTCAGTAGTTGTGGCGCATGGACTTAGTTGCTCTACGGCATGTGGGATCTTCCCCGACCAGGGCTTGAACCTGTGTCCCCTGCATTGGCAGGCAGACTCCTAACCATTGCGCCACCAGGGAAGCCCTCAACATGCATTCTTGACCACCTTTTTTTTTAATTGAAGTATAGTTGATGTACAATATTATGTAAGTTTCAGGTGTACAACAGTGATTCACAATTTTAAAGGTTATTGAGCATCTAAAATAGCTCTGGACTGACACAGGAAGAGTCTCTGTTCCCAAGAAGTTTACAGTCTTAGAAGGAAAGGTAAATATACATATAATATGATTTTACTACACATCAGTGTAGGTTGAGTGCATAAGAGTCAAGTGCAAAGAGCTGTAAGGAATTCAGAGGAGAGCCCACCTTTTGGTGGGAAGAAGAAGAGGGGACACCGAATGAGAAACAGGAGGGAGGAGTCTGAAATCATACATCTAGTTTAAGGGAGTTGTTAGGCTCAAAATACCCCCAGAGAGTGCTTTGGAATGTTAGAAGGGGTGGCATTGTATTGAAAATGGCACATGAATTGTCTCTCTTCCAGAGTTTGTGCATCCTGTTCTCTTCAGTTCGCAGATGTGATTGCTTCTACTGCTTTGGAAGGTAGTTAAGAATCACAGTGAAGAAATTCTGGACTTGGCATAACTTGTTGCTGTTACTCTGTCAAGCTGAAGATATATTATTAATATGGTCAACTATTATTTCCTAATACTTCTTTTCTTTCACATGCCTTCCTGTTTCTGCTACTTTAATAAGTGAGTAGTAGAGGTAATATCTTAGGATTTTAATCTTTTTCTTGTTACAGTTTAAGTAATTAATTCTGGGTGTTTGTTTTTTGTTGAGGTTAAGGTCAAATAATGAAATTCATCTAGCAGCATACTTGGGTAGTCTGAATCAGGGTTCTGCCATTATTACATTATATTCTTTCCAAATGTCTCAAGGAGTTTTGTTTTTCTGACAGACATCTTTCTTTTTAAATATGAATTTTAATTGTCTTTATACAGTTATCTGTTCAATTGTCTTTTAACAACACATTACAAAAAAAACTTTGACTTTCTTTAGTTTTGTAACTTTCTTTTGGGATCTTTCTTCAAAAGACACGCCCCCCCCCAAAAAACAAAACCAAACCAAACAAAAAGTCACACAAAAGACATGCCCAGTGGGATTTGTTGTCAGTTATAACCAAATGCAGATTTTTTTTTTTTTTTTGTCCTTGTATATTTGCAGGTCAACAACCTGATACTGGTTTTCATCAGGGAGAGCTATACAGTGGCTCACAGTTCATCTAGATTGGGACTTTACTTTCTTGATAGCCTCAGTGCCTAGGACAATGCTGGCACACAGGTGATAGATAAGTAGTTTACAGCCTGAACTCTGTTGGCATTTTAAAGTTTGCTAACTAGAGGATACCTCTGTTTAGTTGGCAGTTGGCTTCAAAATTAGTTAGGCGTTTATTGGTAGCAGTTCCTAACTGATACATCTCTTTTTTGCCCCTCCCTTCTTTTGCTTTTGTACTCCTCACCCCCTCTTCTGTGTGTGTGCCTGCATGTTACTTGTATTTATCAGCTTCGTGGCAATGGATGTTTCCTCAGTCCTGCTGGTATCCTCCAGGTGCCAGGCTTATTGACTTGCAGGCTGTTGAAGGATATATGGAGCCACAGTCTCTTGTCTGCAGCTCTGAAATGCAAGAATTTTTGTTTGTTTGTTTTTTGGTAAGTTTGGTTCCACAACTAATTTAGGGGGACAACCTGTTCTACGCTGTCCCACTTGGTACAGAAATGTGAACGTGCGTGATTATAGAGAGCTACTCTATGCGCCGTATTAGCTTTCCAAAATCTAAACAATACTGATAACTCTCAAATTTCTGTCTCTCCCTGGGGACCTCTCCTTTGTACTGTAGATGAACGAATCCAGTGGCCCACTTCATATTTCCTCTTGGATATCTAACAGGCATCTTTGACTTCTCTCTTTTTCACACGTGGTCTATCAGCAAATAAATACTATTTGCTCTCTATTCAAAATACTATCCAGAATTTGACCAACTTGATACCACCCCCTAGCCCCCAACTACAGCAGTGAGTGCCACTAACATCTCTAGCTTGGGTTATATCAGTAGCACCTTAACTGTTCTCTTTGCTTTGTTATTGCCCCTCTTCAGTCTGTTCTTAACATATTGATAGCAACCCAAGTGATTCTCTGCTTAAAACCCTCCAACGGCTTCCCATTTCAGTCTGAGTTCTTATTATGACCTACGAGAACAAACACGGTATGCTCCCTATCTACTACCCCCAACTCCATTACCTCTCTGACTTCATTTCCTACTAGTCTCTCTTTCCTCCATTCTGCTCCAACTACGTGGCCTTTTTGCTTTTCTCGGAAAATACCAAGCACATATGTATATCAGAGTCTTCGTGTTTGCTGTCCCCTCTGCCCATAATGGTTCTTCTACTGATTTCTACATGGGTAACTCCTTACTTCATTTACTCAAAAGTTACTTTATATTAGTGAGGTACTCTTTGGTCACCCTTGTCTAAAATTTCAAAAATCTTCTGCTTTTTCTTCTTAGCACTTGTCACTGTCTGATATTCTGAACACTGTTTATTATCTTGTTGTCTATTTCTCCCACTAAAATGTAAACTTCCTGAGGGAGGAGAGTTTTGTTTTATTTACATCTATATCCCTAGCTCCCAGAACAATTCCTGGCACATAGTATGTGCTCAGTAAATATTAGAGGATGCATGCATGTGTGAATGAATGATTTGGTTTCCATCACAGCAAAGCACTATGCTAAGCACGGTGGAGGATACAAAGATGGTTAAAAGTTTGTGTGCCCATGTCTGTGTAGGGGCAGAAATATAGCTAATAGGATAGAGGCGGTATGAGGTGAGTGACACATCTATCATCTTAAGAACTACCTTGCGTTCTATTCTTTATAATGCTTTCTTTATAGCTTCGGCTAGTGTATCTTCTGTTACACTTAGTCTTGTTTTATACCATTCCTAGTTAGTTTATAGAAACCTTGTCACACAAACTAAATGTTAATGTCCTTGAGAATAGGTATACACAATGATTTCCTTCTTTTATATTCCCCTACTATTATACTTAATTTTTTAAAAACTTCAAAAAAATTTATTTATTTGGCTGCGCCAGTTCATAGTCACAGCACATGAGATTTTTAGTTGTGGCATGCAGGATCTTTAGTTGTGGCATGCGGGATCTAGTTCCCTGACCAGGGATCGAACCCGGGCCCCCTGCATTGGGAGTGTGGAGTCTTAACCACTGGACCACCAGGGGAGTCCCTAAACTTTTCATTTTGAAATAATTTTAGGCTTAAAAGAAGTTGCAAAAAATAATACAAAGAATTGCCATAGTACAGTGATCAAATCAGAATGTGAACATTGATATAATTATTAATATCTTTTGAATTGAACCAAATATTTTCTTGTCCATATTCTACCTATAACATCAGTGTCAGTTAGACCCAATATTAGTTTTTGAGTTTCTTTTTGAGCAGTATTAACTACTTGTAAAGATTTATATTTAATGACTTTATTCTTTATTAGAGGTCTTCAGAAGAACGAAGAGAAAATTTACTTATTTTCTTTTTAATGGAATAAACTCATTTTAGCTATTACCGCTTATACATCTGACCTATATTGTAGGATATTGATGATCTTAGTTATCCTATATCTTGAAATGTTTTGGTCTTTTATCATCTTAGGAATTACTTTAGCATTACTCATCAATTATTCCCAACTGTGCTAAAAAAAAAACTAAAATAATAAGAAAATGGAAGAATGATTAATTGCCTAGAAGGATGATGCAGTAGTAAAATAAGTCATCACTACTTCAATTTTCTTCTTTGCCCAAAGCATTACAGCATCTTTCGAGAAAGTGTACAAGAAGTTGGGGGATGCCATCTTAAACATTATGTAAGATGTTACCATTTGGGGTGAAAAGGATATGAAAGTTCTTTATACTACTGTTTTTACAGTTTTTTTACATTTTCATTCAACATGTTTGATAACCCGTAATCTTTCGTTTTCCTCTAATAATGGCAAAGACAAGAAAACTAACAGGAAGACATTTCACAGTTATTAGAGGAACTAATAGATGAAAGCAGTGCAACTGATAGCGACACTGTAGGCTGTAATGATGATGATAGAATTGATTGTATAAGCCAAGCTGCAGACTTTGAGTCTTCAGATGACAGTATCCTAGATGAATTTTCTCAAACTGAAGAATTTATGAGTGGACAATATACTTCTGAGGGCGGGGTGTGGGCGGGGAGTATGATGTCCTCATCGAGGAATCATTCAACAGGAAGGACTTCAGAATGCAATATTTTCTTTCTTTCTTTCTTTCTTTCTTTCTTTCTTTCTTTCTTTGTCTGTGCCGGGTCTTAGTTGCAGCATGCGGGAATCTTCATTGTGGCATGCAGGATCTTCGTTGCGGCATGTGGGATCTAGTTCCCTGACTAGGGATGGAACCTGGGCCCCCTGCATTGGGAGTGTGGAGTCTTAGCCACTGGACCACCAGGGAAGTCCCCAGAGTGCAATATTTTCAAGAAGAATCCAAACCATTCCAATTTGCTAAAAGCATGTACAATGGTGTTCTTTCATCTTTTATGATGTTTTTATACCAAAACTTACTTGATGTGGTTTGTAAGTGGACAGATGCCAAAGACAGGTGTGTGTACGGAGGTGACTGGAAGGAAACATGTAGAAATGAAAAAGAAAAATCATTGGATTGATAGTTTAATTGGTATTTATCAGTCTAAAACTGAGAACGCTTGCATTTGTGGAGCGTAGAAGATGATCGTCCTGGGCTTCCCTGGTGGCGCAGTGGTTGGGAGTCCGCCTGCCGATGCAGGGGATGCGGGTTCGTGCCCGAGTCCGGGAAGATCCCACATGCCACGGAGCGGCTGGGCCTGTGAGCCATGGCTGCTGAGCCTGTGCGTCCGGAGCCTGTGCTCTGCAACGGGAGAGGCCACAACAGTGAGAGGCACCGCAAAAAAAAAAAAAAAAAAAAAAGATGATCGTCCTCTCTTCAGCAAAATTAAGAAGTAAGTTTTCAAAGTTGTGTTTGATCATGTGAGGGGGGGAAAAAAAAACCCAAGACTGACAGTAAGCTAGAACTTTACTTGAGATTTACGTGAAATCTAGAATCAAAGTTTATAGAATGGCTATGTTCCAAGTTCATCCATGACAGTTGATGACTAGTCAGTTGCATTGTAAAGAATAGTGCCTGTTTTGGGTATTTATATCTTCAAAACCAGGAAAATACGGAATAAAAATTTGGATTTGCTGTTCAAATTCTTTTTTTTAATTAACTAATTAATTTATTTTAAAATTAATTTATTTATTTTTGGCTGTGTTGGGTCTTCATTGCTGTGCACAGGCTTTCTCTAGTTGTGGCGAGCGAGGGCTACTCTTCTTTGCGGTGTGCCGGCTTCTCATTGCGTTGGCTTCTCTTGTTGCGGAGCACAGGCTCTAGGCGTGTGGGCTTTGGTAGTTGTGGCGCACGGGCTTAGTTGCTCCGCAGCATGTGGGATCTTCCTGGACCAGGGATCGAACCCGTGTCCCCTGCATTGGCAGGCGGATTCTTAAACACTGCGCCACCAGGCAAGTCCTAAATTCTTACTAAAATTTCTAATAAAGGTATTTTTAGCCCAAATGATAAATGATAATGCAATGATAAGTTTTTGTGGTATACTGAGGGTTAAAGGTGAATCACATGTCGTAAAGAAAGCAGTGTTATTGTCTGCATATACAAAATAATTGTCCTGAGTCACCTTGTTAAAAATTGTTGTTACACTGTAGTATGACATAACTCCACCAAAGTTCACAGAAGGTATATGTCAAATGGGATTGTCATTATATTATATCGTTTCTCAACCTTGGCACTATTGATATTTTGGGCTGAATGATTCTTTGTTGTGGGGGGCTATCCTGTACACTGTAGGATGTTTGGCAACATCCCTGGCCTCTATTCATGAGATGCCAGTAGCACCCCTCTCCTGGAATTGTGACAACCAAAAATGTCTTCCAACATTGCCAAATGTGCCCTGGGGGCAAAATCTCCCCAGGTTGGGGGACCACCTCATCAGAAGAATGTGAAACTACTTTCAGGGGAGGCTTGGGTATCAGATATTATGGTGTTTTGAGAAGAATGGGTTGTTAATTTTGTTGAGTGATTATTCTGAGTAGTATGGGAAATATAAATAGATTGACTTTTTCATTCTGGAACACTTTTTTCATTTTCTAGCAGATTTAAATCCAGAAGTGGATCTTTGGACAGATTTTGAAGTAGACTGTGGCAGGCAGTTTTACTGGGTT
Source organism: Grampus griseus (assembly GCF_964374135.1). Lineage (NCBI taxonomy): Eukaryota > Metazoa > Chordata > Mammalia > Artiodactyla > Delphinidae > Grampus > Grampus griseus. Next base: position 117,329,067 of record NC_139018.1, on the reverse strand, counting down.
GAAATAATTACATTCACTTAATGCTTTGATAAAAATTTCTTTGCTTTTGAAGAGAAGCCTTCCATTTTTTCAAGAGTATTCATTGAAATAAACTGACCAGGGCACAATTTTATGTGATTTCATGTGATGTTGACCACCAGGAAGAGAATAATTTCAGATTTTTTTCTTATATAAATAAAAGAACTTTAAAGTGTGCCTAATTCAAGATAATATCAACACAAAATCAAGAGGCACTAAAGGGTCAACCATAAATTAAATGCATTTCAAAAAGAAAGCGTGTAGACTTAAAACCCTCTGTAATAAGGTGGTTTGTTCCATACACACTGTTACTTTGAACTTATCTTGACTGAAATAATTCTATTGTTTCCATTTAAGCCAATTTGTGAAATTTAATTTAAATGAAAATATTCTTTAAAGTTAGATTTTCCATTTGGATTCTAATAATTATGGAGAGATGTCTGGATATTTAGGAGGCCAACTCTTTATTGTGATTAAAGACATTTAGGTTGTAAAACTAGAAAGTTGGTTTTTATTTTTCTTGTTCTGAAAGGATTAGCTTTTACCTCTGCCCTTCTAACATTTGTCCGAAACGTGTCACATTCGCTCGTCAGTTGTCTTGCCCTACTCCAGAATACTCCCCTGCAATATCAGAATTATCCTGCTCTAGTTACTTTATTTGGGAATTATGATTTCTTTGCTGATGATTTGGAGCTATTCCCACTTTTTATTATAACACATGGCCAGATGACTATGTAGTGTTCTGTGCCATTGTTTGTTCACATTAGTCTCTCTTTACTAGTTTCTGTCCCTCAAAGTGCCTTTATTTTTGGCTTTTTAAATTCCGTCTTCTTAGACTAGTGTTTTGATAACAGGGTAAGCTTCAGATCTGAAACAGTTGGAGACTGTAGTGGCAGACGAAAATCATGTCAGCTGAAGCAGGACTTGAAAGTAGTTTTCTGTCTTGTGGCTCCATCATTTGGCATTCGAATACTTACATTTCTACTCCAGATTGATCATGTATTCCAAGGAGAAAGGGTCTATCTACCATCTTGTTCCTTTAACCAGCTATGTGACCTTGAAAACGTCACTTAATTTGAGTATTAGTTTGCCTCTAAATAGGAGGCTTCTGGGTGTGCTCGTGTGACAGGACAGTTGTGAGGAGCACATCAACTGATAGCAGTTAGATATGGAAGACTTGATTGTTGTGGATCAGGAAATGTCCTGTTCAGTGCTGGAGCCCCAACACTAAAGCACAGGGCCTGGCACTCGGGAATTATTTGTGGGGCGAATGAATTGGCAAAGATTTTAAATAGCTGTTTATTGCCTGTAAGTCCAAAGTTACTGTAATATTTTAATTTCATCCTGTATCCCCCATGCCCTAATTCATCCCTAATTTTCAAGATATAACTAAACATTTACCTTCTCCGTAGACTCTTTCTCACTGTACACACTTCTTCTCCCTTCCAAGTTTCTAGTGCTCGTTAGTACCACTTGTGAACTAGTTTGTATTGTTAGCTTATCCTTCCAAGATTTGATATAATTTTGTAGTTGACACCCATATATACACACTACCTGGATTTTACCATTACCATTTTTACAGTACTTCCTTTATCATATCCATCTATCCATTCTTCCATCTATCAATCCAAACTGATTTCTTGATGGTATTCTAAGTACATTTCAGACATTAGTACACTTTCTTTTTTTCAGGCCCTTGAAAGTGAAAGCGTGGTGTCCTGGCCACTGGACCGCCAGAGAATTCCTTACACTTTCGTCTAAGTACCTGAGCATGCATTTCCTTATCTAGAGTTCAATGCTTGTTTCTAGCCTTTTCCTTTTGATGCAGATTTATATACAATGAAATGCACAAATCTTAAGAGTACATTGTGTATGTGTTGAGATCACCCTGTATATATTCTGTAGCTTATTCTTTTCACTTATTATGTCCAGGACAGCTTTCCTTGTAGATGAACCCTGATCTTTCTAATTGCTACATAGTTTTCCTAATATGGATGGATCAAGTTTATTTAGCTATTGATAGACATTTAAATTTTTTATACTTTGCTGCAGTAAATATATTTGGCAGATGTATAGTATAGAGACCTAGAAGTGGAGTTGCTAGGTGATTAAAGGGTATGCACATTTTCAATTTAATTAAAAAATTTAATAAAAGCCTGCAAGTTGCCAACCAAATAGTCTATAACAATTAAAACTTACACCAGTAGTGTTTCCCTGCATTCTCACCTACGCTGAATATCATCATTCTCTTAATTTTTGGCAGTTCCTTTGGGAAATCGTTTTACTTTATATTTCTTTGAATACTAGTGAGGCTGTATATGGTCTTTCCAACTAGTTTTTAAGCTTTTCTAGGGCAAGGGCTGAGATCATCTACCACCTTCATATCTGCTCCCTGAGTATTTGCTAACTGAATGGATGAGTGCTGCCAAAGCATTCCTGCTGTTGGGTTGAGGCTGAAGAAGGGATGAATGAGCTAAGTGTGTGAGACGTTAAAGCTGAAGTTGCTCAATGCATGTGTGTGTTAAATAAATAAAGGAACTCTTCTTTCCTCCTTGTTTTCTCCTCTTCTGTGTGAGGCAGGATAGTGAGGTAGTTAAGAATCCAGGCTCTGGGGACTTACCTGGTGGTCCAGTGGTTAAGACTCCACGCACCCAATGCAGGGGGCCTGGGTTCGATCCCTGATCGGGGAACTAAGATCCCACATACCGCAACTAAGCCCACATGTGCTGCAGCTACTGAGCCTGTACGCTCTAGGGCCCTCGTACTGCAACTAGGGAAGCCCGCACGCCAAAACTAGAGAGCCCAAACACCACAATGAAGAGCCAGTGCAGCCAAAATAAATAAATTAATTAATTTTTTAAAAAGGATATACTTCTGTATTCAATTTAAAAAAAAAAAAAAGAATCCAGGCTCTGGAGACAGATTTTGTGGATTCATATCCCAGCTTTGCCTTTTAGCTGTTCAACCTTGGGCAATTTTAATCTTTGTGTTTCAGTTTTCTCATTTATAACATAGAGAATAGTAGTACCTTGCTTATAGGGTTGTTGTAGGCATTAAATTATTATTGGTAAATTGTATAGAATGGTGCTTGGCATTCAGTATATGCTGTTATTATGTTACCTATGTTATCTTTCCCTTCTGCATGTACAGTATTTGAGCATCTGTGATGAGTGTCTGGAATGTGACAGTTGAAAAGGACTCTACCTTGAAGCTTATAGACTTGAGGCTTGTTTAGGGGAGTGGGAAGACACTTGACAGGCCTGGATGATAGGGTGGGGACTGAAAGGATGTAATTGGTAAGTTAAATTGTCCCCCCAGTGAGTAAGGAAGAATTTTGAAGGCCAAGTTAAGGAATTTAGGTTGTTATTGTTGTTTTGTTTTGGGGGGGTTTTTGTTTGTTTGGTTTTGGTTTTTGGGGTTTTTTGGCTGTGCTGCGCGGCTTGAGATCTTAGTTCCCCGACCAGGGATTGAACCCAGACCCTCAGCAGTGAGAGTGCCGAACCTTAACCACTGGACCACCAGGGAATTCCTGGATTGTTTTCTTAAGTGATGGGAAGCCATCACTTAAGATGATGGATTTACAGCTGGATTGGATTTGCATTTGAGACCAACTTTTTTTTTTTTAATATTTATTTATTATTTATTTATTTTGGCTGCGCTGGGTCTTAGTTGCAGCTTGCAGGATCTTCACTGCGGCATGCAGGATCCTTAGTTGCGGCACGCATGCAGGATCTAGTTCCCCAACCAGGGATCAAACCCAGGCCCCCTGCATTGGGAGCGCGGAGTCTTACCCACTGGACTACCAGGGAAGTCCTGAGGCTGACCATTTTGAAAGCAGTGTAGAGGGTAGACTAGATGGGAGAGAGGCTGGAGGGTGTTGGTAACAATTGAGGTAAGGGATGATAAGGTCTTGAAATGAGGGCGTGTCTGTATGGCTAGAGAAGAAGCAATTGATTTGAGAACCACTTCGGGAATAGAATTAAGAGTGGTTATTGTTAAAGAAGTAAAGTACAGTTCAGAGAAAGTGCAGACCCTGGGCGGTCTCTATAGTGTCATAGAGATGGTCTGGAAGGCAAACTCTGTAGAGGCAAATGAAGTTAAATACTTTATAGAATCACAGTCACTTTATAAAACAAATGATATTTTAATAGCTAAAAGATAGGACATGATCTCAGAGTAAAGCATAGTTCTTTAATACTTAACCTATGAAAAACTCACTGCAATCCCCTCTCCCCCCGCTCTTTTTCATTTTCCTATAGACTTCTCCACAGACCAGCATTTGGCAATCACTAGAGTAGTCTAATTACATCCTTTTGCAAGTAAGGAAGCAGGACCAAAGTTATACAGCTTCGAGTCAGAGTTTGGACTAGAATCCAGGTCTTGACAGGTACTTTAGTTTTTTTCCATAGTCCTATGCTGTGCTCTTCTGATCTAAATTTGGTTTTCCATTTATGAGATATTGACTGGCTTTTGGTTCCAGAGATTAATCTCAGATGTGTTTAAGCATCTAAGTTTCAAGCCAGTGGAACCCAAAAACAAACTGTGATCTAGATCATGGGTATACATAGAAGTAGCAGCCAAAAAGTCTTTAAGACATTTCAGTCTTGTCCATTTATTAGACTTATCCCCAAGTAGGTTGAGATTGAGTGTTCATAGAAATTTGGGAGACTTAGTCCTTTGATCTAAAGTTATAGTCAATAGGGACTTCCCTGGTGGTTCAGTGGTTAAGACTTTGCGCTTCCAATGCAGGGGGTGTGGGTTCGATCCCTTGTAGGGGAACTAAGATCCCACATGCCGCACAGCGTGGCTAAATAAATAAGTAAATAAATAAGTTATAGTCAACAGAAAGGATATTTATAGCTTGCGATTTACAGAAAAGATAACATTGAAAATAGCTGGCTTGCAAATGAAACAGTTGTGCTCCTGTGTCAGAGTCTAACTTAGGTTTGTAAGGTGTGAGAAAAACCCAAGACACTATTTCAAGGCTGAGCATTCGAGTGGCAGGCAGGTTGAGGATGATGGCGAGGATGATGGTGAGGACGGAGAAGGGGTGAAGCAGCCTTGAGGAGTCCTTGTGAGGACTGCTTCCCCTCAGAGCATGCACGGTCCCAGGGAATGAAGAAAAAAGGTATGGGTGGATGTAGAAAGTAGGTAAAAGCCCCCCACCCCCAGTCTTAAAAAGAGCCTTACTTTAGGTGGAGAGGGAGTGCCTTGGAGATCTGTTACTGTATTTTTAATCTTACCACAGCAGTGGTGTCTTTTTAAAGTTTTTTTTGTGACCAAAAATTGGTAGGCCTTGGCCCTATTTTGTCTTCGGATGACTGGAGCATTCTTTCGTATTGATATGCTTATGTTAATGATACCGATGTTGGAAAAGCTCTGAGAAGACCCATCTGGATTCCTGGCCATAGTGTTTATTAGACTTTTTGTGTGCTGCAGGAAAGGAAGTGTTCCCCTACAGGGAGATTATTAAACTAAGGGATTCTGGAATCACTTTAGGATTAAAGAATGTTAGAATCAGGAGAAACCTTAGCAATGGTCTATTTCAATCTTATTTTATTTTCGGAGAAACAAACTCACATGGAACGAGGAACTTGTTGAGGCGTACATAGTTTCTTAAATTGCCAAGTCTAGAACCATCGTCTTCTTACTCCTGGCCTAGTGTTCTTACCATGATACCATTTAATTGTTGAAACAATTCATATTTTAAAAAGTAGACGGGAATTATAGTACTAGCTTTTGAGAGGAGTTAGGAAGAAACACTTGAATGTTTTTATAGCATGTGAATAATATAATTAATGTTAGGGATGATGACGCTTGACAAAACCAGAGAATGAAGAAAGGTGTATCTTTGTGTTTTTAAATTGGAGGTTATTTTTCAACTCTAGTACCAGAGTAATTCAAACTATGTTATTATTTAAATTTTGTCTTTCAGTTATAATAATCTGTCCACTGTTGGGAGTGTGTGCACCAGCGTGCACAAAACTACCCAGTGATTATCTCTAGGATGAAGTAGATAATCATTGATTCTGGGAGTTGAGCTTATACCAGTTTGGATGACTGGTTGTACACATTGTATTGGAGTGCGAATTGGTTTGCATGTCATTGCTTTTCATTTCTGCAGGTTTTGTAGTGCATCCCTGAGCATGAGTGCAGAATGAAGCGACGTTTGGATGACCAGGAGTCACCGGTGTATGCGGCCCAGCAGCGTCGGATCCCTGGTAGCACAGAGGCTTTTCCTCACCAGCACCGGGTGCTTGCCCCTGCCCCTCCTGTGTATGAAGCGGTGTCTGAGACCATGCAGTCAGCCACAGGAATTCAGTACTCTGTGACACCTAGTTACCAGGTAAACTGGAGCCCATCAAGGGACTAGGGGTGAAAGAGGAACACTGGTGATTTTACCCAATTAAAAAATTTTTATTAAACATTCATATATTAAAAAACTTATTTATGGGGGCTTCCCTGGTGGCGCAGTGGTTGAGAGTCCGCCTGCTGATGCAGGGGACACGGGTTCGTGCCCCGGTCCGGGAAGATCCCACATGCCGCGGAGCGGCTGGGCCCATGAGCCATGGCCACTGAGCCTGCACGTCCAGAGTCTGTGCTCCGCAACGGGAGAGGCCACAACAGTGAGAGGCCTGCGTATCGCAAAAACAACAACAACAACAAAAAATTTATTTATGAGATATATGTAAGGTATAAAAAATAATGTAAACAGTGTACACTTGTGTATTTACCATGCACATTTTTTAAAAAAAAATGTTGTCATGACCTTTGAAGTTCACTGTCTCTCCCTGATCCCTTTTCCTTTTCCCTCCCTTTAGAGGTAGCCACTAATCTGAACTCTGGGTTTATTATTCCCTTGACTTTATTTCGTGTTTTAAAATCATTTATTTATTTTTGATTGATTGGAGTATAGTTGATTTATAATGTTGTGTTAGTTTCAGGTGTACAGCAAAGTGAATCAGTTATACATATACATATATCCACTCTTTTTTAGGTTCTTTTCCCATCTAGGCCATTACAGAGTATTGAGTAGAACTCCCTGTGCTATATAAAATCATTTTGTTTATACCGCTAGACAATAAAGTTGTTTAGTTTGGGTATTTTTGAACTTGTATATAAATGAAAACATATATTTTCTTCTTTGACTCACTTTTTTTTTCACTCAGTGTGGTTCCTAAGACTTACCCATATTTAGTATGTGACCAATTGAGTGAGTCATTCTCATTTAGTTATGAATTATATTAATATATCCAATTAATTTATCCATTCTTCTGTTGATGGACTATCAGGCTGTTTCCAGACTTTTCCTGTTAGACAGGAACTGTGGTGAACGTTCTTAGGTTCTCCTAGTGCAGTGGTACTCACAGTGGCAATTCACAGTGACAAGACAAGCTTGCAACAGAATGTAAGTCAATGCACTACGTCTTTTATCAAGAGGGTTTTGCTATAGGAATTTAAAACGGCAGTGGAATTAAACAGTGTGCTTAGTTGTGAAGCACAACTGTGTGAAGTAGTTGGTTTACATCCTGGTGCAAGCTCTTTGTTTTTGCAGACCACTCAGTGGGTCTGAGGGCACGGTAGGAAGTTTCTTGAGTGCCTAGGAGACGGATTACTGGGTCATAGGGTGTGCACATCTTCACCCTTAGCAGGTAATGTCAAATTGTTTTTCAAAGCTGTACCAGTTTGTTGTTGTTGGGTTTCTTTTTGGTGCATTGGGTCTTTGTTGCTGCACACGGGCTTTCTCTAGTTGTGGCGATCAGGGGCTACTCTTCGTCGTGGTGCACAGGCTTCTCATTGTGGTGGCTTCTCGTTGTGGAGCATGGGCTCTAGGTGCGCAGCCTTCAGTAGTTGTGGCACGTGGGCTCAGTAGTTGAGGCACGCGGGCGCTAGAGCATGCGGGCACCAGTAGTTGTGGCACGTGGGCTCAGTAGCTGTGGCTCTTGGGCTCTAGAGCGCAGGCTCAGTAGTTGTGGTGCACGGGCTTAGTTGCTCTGCGGCATGTGGGATCTTCCTGGACCAGGTATTGAACCCGTGTCCCCCTGCATTGGCAGGCAGATTCCCAACCACTGCACCACCAGGAAGTCCCAAAGCTGTACCAATTTATTTATATTTACATAGCACTCTATATTGCTATCATTGCATATCCTGATCAACAACTGATCATTCATCTCTTGTCTGTTCACTCTGTTCTGTAAAAATGGAAGAAATTTGTGTTTTGCCTTTTTTTTTTTTTTTTTTTTTTTGCGGTACGCGGGCCTCTCACTGTTGTGGCCTCTCCCGTTGCGGAGCACAGGCTCCGGACGCACAGGCTCAGCGGCCATGGCTCACGGGCACAGCCACCCCGCGGCATGTGGGATCTTCCCGGACCAGGGCACGAACCCGTGTCCCCTGCATCGATAGGCGGACTCTCAACCACTGCGCCACCAGGGAAGCCCTGCCCTTTTTAATTATATGAAAATAAATATCACCATTTAAAGAAAAATGATATAATGTGACTTCTGACCCCTCAGACTTTATCCCACTGGTGCATTTCTCGGGTATCCAAAATTTTGTATGCATATACAAGCATATATTTATTTACCTGCCTAATTATTTAGATACACTTCTCTCTTCTCATAATTTGGACCATACAGTGTATACTGTTCTACTGTTTGTTCTTTTCACTTAATATATAGTGGACAACTTTCCACTTGAATGTGTGTATAGATCCAAGTAAGTTTTTAAAAAATCATTGCATTTATAATATTCCATTCCAGGTCAGTCTGAACCATAATTTATTTAACTAGTCTGGAGAGGCCTTCTTCTACCTAAGTTATTAGTGACTTTTAAAAAGGTTTGGCTGGCACAGGAGTTCCCTGGTGGCCTAGTGGTTAGGATTCTGGGCTTTCACTGCTGTGGCCTGGGTTCAGTCCCTGGTCAGGGAACTGAGATCCCGCAAGCCATGTGGTGTGGCCAGAAAAAATAAAGTAAAAATTAAAAAAATAAAAATAAAAAGATTTGGCTGGTACTGGGAACATAAATTGGCATAATCTTCCTTGAGAGCAATTTGACAGTTTGTGTCAGATTCTTTAGTTATTTTTTTACCTAGAAATGGAATTTCTAGGAATTTATTATAAGAAAACAATCAAGGAAGAGGGAAACCCAGGTGAAATAGGAAATGGTAATTCCTTAGGTGTCACTCTTCCTTTGGAGTCCCCCTTGAAGCAGTATAGTGCCTTCATATGGGACTGGGTGCAGCAGTCGGAGGACTGCTACAGATCAAATCGTTAGGTTAGGACTTAGAGGAAAGAAAAGTTGCGTGTTTCCCTTGGGTGATTACTTTTTTTTTTAAGATTTATTTATTTTTTATTTATTTATTTTTTTGGCTGCGTGTGGTACGCTGGATCTTTCATTGCAGTACATGGGCTCTTCGTTGCAGCGTGTGGGTTTTCTCTCTCTAGGTGAGGCGCACGAGCTCAGTAGTTGTGGCACACGGGCTTAGTTGCCCCGAGGCATGTGGGATCTTAGTTTCCTGACCAGGGATCAAACCTGCGTCCCCTGCATTGTAAGGTGGATTCTTTACCACTGGACCACCAGGGAAGTCCCTGGGTGATTACTTTTATCTGAACTAGTTCAGGACTTTTTCCTACACTGGGGATAGTTACATTTATTCCTAAACTGGAAGCTATAATGTGCTCTTATAAAACCAGCCATCTCAAATATTTATAAACTCCAATTAAGTCTTGTAAAAACCTGTCCAGCACATGCATGTTGGAATATAGAAGCTCAGAATAATAACTCTTCTTGCAAGAGATATATTAGAGCTTTTAGAATTGTCTAAATAGTTTCTTTTTACTCCTAAGGTTTATTGTTTCTGTGGATTTGTAAATAGTTGCTGTATTTCCCACCCTCCGCTCTGCCCAGGGTAATCTTTATAAATCTGTGGGGACTTGGAAAAAAACATTCTCTCTTAAGTTGTAGTACACAGCTTACATTGGTTTTTTTTGTTTTTTGTGGTACGCGGGCCTCTCACTGTTGTGGCCTCTCCCGTTGTGGGGCACAGGCTCCAGACGCGCAGGCTCAGTGGCCATGGCTCACGGGCCCAGCCGCTCCACGGCACGTGGGATCCTCCCAGACCGGGGCACGAACCCGTGTCCCCTGCATCAGCAGGCGGACTCTCAACCACTGCGTCACCAGGGAAGCCCTGCAACTTACATTGTTTTAAGGTGTCATGTTATTCGGTCTCCTTGTTTTGGAGATGTGGCAACTCAGGTATATTGTCCTTAGTTGTCTTCTGCAGTGATTAACAGTTCTGAAATAGGAAAATTTTAAAAGCTTTGGAAATTTTATATAGCATTTCTTGCAACAGAAATAGAAGGAAAGGGGCTTGTGCTTTTATTTTACTCTTAAACTTATAAGAGGACAAGAGAGAGTAAAAAAGAAATATGTTTGAGGCCAAACCACCAACGATTTGGAAGAAATTTTAAAATTTTAATTTTAGAAGTAGCAAATAAGGGAGTTCCCTGGTGGTCCAGTGGTTAGGACTCAGCGCTTTCACTGCCAGGGCCCAGGTTCAATCCCTGGTAGGGGTACTAAGATCCAGAAAGCCGTGCAGTGCGGCCAAAAAAAAAAAAAAAAATTAGTAGCAGGTAAGGATAAGCAGCATAAATAAAACAAAATAAAAATCTTCTCTAATCCTACTACCACAAGATAAAATGCTAACATTTTACTATATATTTGTTGTCTAGGATTTAAAATCTTAATTGTATTTTTTTTCTGAGTGTTGACTAAGAATTTTTTTATTCTAGTATAGTTGATTTACAGTGTTGTGTTAGTTTCAGGTGTACAGCAAAGCGCTACAGAAAAATTATATATATATATATATATTCTTTTTAAAATTCTTTTCCATTACAGGTTATTAAAAGATACTGAGTATAGGGCTTCCCTGGTGGCGCAGTGGTTGAGAGTCCGCCTGCCAATGCAGGGGACGCGGGTTCGTGCCCCGGTCCGGGAGGATCCCACATGCCGTGGAGCGGCTGCGCCTGTGAGCCATGGCCGCTGAGCCTGCGCGTCCGGAGCCTGTGCTCCGCGACGGGAGAGGCCACAGCGGTGAGAGGCCCGCATACCGCAAAAAAAAAAAAAAAAAAAAGATACTGAGTATAATTCCCTGTGCCATACTGTAGGTCCTTGTTGGTTATCTGTTTTATATATAGTATGTGTACATACATATTAATTCCAAACTCCTAATTTATTCTTAGTGTATGTATTATATATACTGCTTTGTAATGTGCTTTTTAAAAAATTAAAAGTTTAAATCCATATGCAACACATGAGTACATTCAATTTATGGATTGTGAACATTTTTAAATGTTAAATGATATATATGCATCTATATCAGTGCTATTCAAACTGTGGTCCACAGATGGCTGATGTGAATACTTTCATACTAGTCTGTAATGAGATAAGTACAGAAATGAAGCATGTTTAGAAACTTTTATAGTAGTTGGACGTTGTAATTTTATATTTGTAAAACCTAGTAATGAAAATTATGGGCTTATGTATTTTTTATCTCACTTTTCTAGTAATTCATTTTTATTGTATTTTATAAAAGTAGTGGTCCATGATGGATTGGAATTTAAGAAAAAAGAAAAACTTGTCCTTTACCACAGATAGTTTGAGATGTGCTGAGCTATATAATTTTTAATAGCTGCAGAATTCTGTTGTAATCTGGGTGGGCTATAATTTATTTCACCAGTTCCCTTTTGTGGGAAATTTGAGTTTCTGATTATCTTTGTGTATGCAAAGATATGTGTGCATGTTCTTTAGAGGCATCTGGGGAAGAATGCGTAAAGCTTGAAGCTTCTTACCTGTATTTTGTCCATTCCAGGTTTCAGCCGTTCCACAGAGCTCCGGCAGTCATGGGCCCACCATAGCAGCAGTTCATAGCAGCCATCATCACCCAACAGCTGTGCAGCCCCATGGAGGCCAGGTGGTCCAGAGTCATGCTCATCCAGCTCCACCAGTTGCACCAGTGCAGGGGCAGCAGCAGTTTCAGAGGCTCAAGGTGGTATTCAACTCCTTCCATTTCTCTCTTAGCAAGTAACATTGGCTTCAGCCTATTGGTAGTGGTGTAACAACTTTTAACAGTAGACTGGGGGCGTTGAATCACAAGAAGTTTTACTTTGCTTTTGTTTTGAAACCTACTTAGATTTCCTGTCTTAGCACCAGTGCCTGATCCAGAAAATACATTCAAGAAATGTTTTTGGAATGTATGAATGCATGGTATTCAAACGTTCCAGGACTGAGGGGCTATTTTCATATGAAATAAAGTCCATTTTTTGGATGCCTCCTTCTGAACTCTTAGTTCTTAGCATGGAATAAGGTTTTATTAACATACACATAGTTGGCTACAGTCCTGTATAGTTAATGGGCCCGGTATTATGGTTTAATCTTTTTATTCTTGTTTATGACTAGCTAAATTGGCTGGGATCATCAAGTCCATCCTTAGTAAAACACATGCTCCTTTGGGGGAACCTTTATGAAGTTTGGGAAAGGCTGTTATTGTGAATGAAGTGTCAGTGTTTTCATCTGATCTGCTGAGTATATGCTGTAGGTTTTCACCACTTTGAAATTCATGAGGCATCTGTGGAGAAGTGAAGCTTGTACGCCCAGCTAACCTTCTCTCTCTGTTGAGTGTTACTTTTCAAAACGTGTGATTGTGGTAACAAGTTTTCCAGATTTCATTTTCTTCTAGTTTTACATTTGTATAAAATTCAGAATCTAGTGCAAGAAATATAAAATTAAAGAACTATAAAGAGATAAGATGTTGGATCTTTATTTGGTCATACCAGGCTAATTATATCAAGTAGCTTGTAAGTAGGAATGAACAGTATATCCTTGAAGTATATATTTTTGTAGCAAATATTTCGGCCCTCTCTTTTCCTTGATACTTAATCTAGTTCTCCCTGACTCCTGCCCTCGTTGGTTTGGGTTCTCGGGAATTTCAGTATTGGCCTATGGAAATTAAATGTTACATAAATAAAAAGCACACCAAAGCTAAGCTATGTAGAGGGATTTTGTAAAAATTTACTCTGTCTATATTAGCTTAAGTAATTAAGAGTTGATTATACATAAGCATAGTTCTTAAAGAGAGTACAAATTATTTGGGCCTGTAACTTTACTCTGGGCTCTGTCTTTGGGAAAATATTTGTAAGTTATATTGATGTTTTCCTTAAAACATTTTTACTCTCTGCTTGTAGAGTGATGGCTGTGTACCAAAATGTATTATTGCTATGGACTTAGCACTTCACCAAGTCCTGAAAATATTTTTTTTTAAGTTGGTTTGGTGTGACTTAATTCCATATTAATACTGTATTCAGCACTTAATACCTTAATGTTGCAAAAGAGCTTATAAACTTACTGTTAAACTAACAAAAAAATATATTTATTTCTATATCCCTTTTCCAGTCAGTCCTATCAAAGGTATAACACCTATTTTATTCTCTTTCTTCACTTGTGTATAAGTATATAGAGTGTGCTTTGTATGTTTTACAGAAGCTGTCAAGGAAGCATGAAAGGGCTTTAGAGTTGGGGTTATAGAGTGAGTCAGGTAGAGTTAGGTCTTTTTGCTCTGTTCTTTAGTCACAAGCTCTTGAATGTGATTCCTGGGCATAATAACTTGTTGAATTTCCTTTCTAATGAGGAGAGGTAAAATGCTTTCTTGTGCCTCCATGTAATTTCATTCAGTATTCTCACATTGCTTGCCGTTTTTGGATCAGTCTTAAAATGCTTTATAAGCATTTGAATCAACTTCAATAAATCATTTATATTCTATAATAAGGAAGTGTTCAGTGAGAATACTTAGGTTATTTCAAGCATCAACATTGTCTGTACTTTCTTTGTCTTTGGCAGATTGATGACAAGGAAGATTTGAATAATTTGAGGCATGTTTGGTGTGATTTCGTTATTTGTTGAATGCCAGTAGCATACATATTTGGCACATATTTAGCAAGTCCTCTTTAGAGTTGTTTGTGTTTGTCTCCCCAACAAGATTGTGGACTTTAGGAGGTTAGGGACCTTACTGATAAACGCCTGTTGAAATGAGCCAGGAAAATTCATCAGCAGAATTTGAGCCTCCCCAAGTGCCTCCTTAAACTTGCAGCTTTCAAATGACTAGTTCCAAGTTGTTTTTTTCTAAGCTGTGATTCCTAGAACGTATATGTGCTTTTATAAAGAGTTGTACTACACTTCAGGTAACTAGAGGATTTCCTCACTGTTCTTACATGCAGGTTTCTATTTATAATGTAGGTGTCGTGCTGGCTTTTTTAAGTGTAGTGTTATTTTATAACTAATATTTAAACAGTGGTTCATTATGACCTGTACCTTTTTCTTCCAAACACACACACATCACATATAATTTCCTTCCTTCAGGTTTCAGCACTTTTTCCCTCTGTGTATTAATTATGTTACACCATAGAGTGCTTTTTTTTGTTTTAAATTTTTTTGTGTATTTATTTTTGATAACTCCTCTGTTGTGACTGTGAATGCTATTCTTAAATATCTTCCATAGTCTTTGTTTCTTCTGCAAACTTAGTGAGTTTTAAGTTCCATCAATTTGGTCATTAATGAACCATTTCAATATGGAAAATTCTGAATATGAATTAAATAATCCATTGAATTTCAACAAAAATTGTCAAGTTATTTCTAAACTACCAAAAGACCAACCATCAAATGAGTGGGTATTGACCAAGTATACACTTTTTTCTCTAGCAACACTGAAATGCTCTGATTAACCATGGCCATAGTGGAAGTTTGGGCTACTCTTGGAATACTGTTTAATGGCTTATTTGAACATAAATGTTCTATTTCACGATATATCACAAGAGTAGTGCTTATCAAATCAGATGTTTACTTGTGAAACTTTCCTAAACTTGATGTTTTATATAATTAAAAATAATCCCAGAGTATGTAAGGTACACCTAGTAGGCAGTTCCCTTGGATATCTCCTGAGTAACTAACACTTAAGCTGTCCTAAATCACATTCATAACTTCCTAGCCTTTCAAACTTGTTCCGCTTTGTGAATGCCCAAATAATTTATAATTTAGTGAATGCTCCCTCTGCCTTATCTCCCATATCCAATCAGTCAGTCCCCAAACCCTGTTACTTCTATCTCCTAAAAAGCTTTTCTGTCCATTTCTCTCTTTTCCTTTGGTCAGTACTATAATTTATGCCACTCGTGTTCACACATGAGTTAGCCTTATACAATGACTGGTTTTACCTCCTTTTAATCTATTCTGCCTTGCACCAACTCGTTCTCAACACTGTAACCAAATTGAGTACACTAAAGTGCAGATGATAAAAATCTAAATTGCTTTTTAAAAAATTATTTATTTATTTTTGGCTGAGTTGGGTCTTCTTTGCTGCGTGTGGGCTTTTTCTAGTTGTGGCGAGCGGGGGCTGCTCTTCGTTGTGTGGGCTTCTCATTGCGGTGGCTTCTCTTGTTGCAGAGCATGGACTCTAGGCGCACGGGCTTCAGTAGTTGTGGCATGCGGGCTTCAGTAGTTGTGGCTCGCTGGCTTTAGAGCACAGGCTCAGTAGTTGTGGCGCACGGGCTTAGTTGCTCCACAGCATGTGGGATCTTCCCAGACCAGGGCTCAGACCCGTGTCCTCTGCATTGGCAGGTGGATTCTTAACCACTGCGCCACCAAGGAAGACCTAAATTGCTTTTTAACAAGATTTACAAGACCTTTCAGGGTCTAGGTCCTGCATCCTCTCCTGTGTTATCTCTTGTCACTCTTCCTACCACCATTTCTCCTTTTCACCACAGATCCTCTAGCCAAACTGAACTGTTTTCAGTTTTCCAAATGTACCAGATGGTGTCCAGTCTGGGATGCTGCTTCCTCTGACTTTCTTCATGGGTCTTCACTTTTGCTAATTAGTACTCATCCTTAGGACTTGGTTTAGACACCACTTCTGGGGGAATCCCTCCCTATGTCCCCATAGGGTTTTTTTTTTTAGTGTGTGAAGGGGTGCCCTTCCCATGTGCTCTCTGGGCATTTGGTGATTGCCCACTTGCCCCACTGTGTTATGATTTCCAACTGGATGTGAAATGAATTTCTGTAGAGCAGGGACTGTGGCTTATTTGTCATACTCCTTAGTACCTCACATTGGGCCTGGCCTGGCATGTTGTTGCTGCTTAGTAGATATTTGTGAAATGAATCAATAAACGAATAAGTGAATGATGTATTAATGTGACTGTTCTTCACTAATAATGCTATGCACAATTATCCAAAGCAAGGCTTCAGGTTTTATGAGTTGATTTTTATTTTAAGCTTGAGTTTTATTACTGGTAACATACTAATTTTTAATATTTTTATGTATGTTTACTATATATTTCTATTTCATTTACTATGCTGATTTTATTTAGGCATAAATCATTTTTTAAAAAATAATTCTTGACTTTCTTTTTATAACCTTGAGATTTATCCCTGCCTCAGGTGGAGGATGCACTATCCTATCTTGACCAAGTGAAGCTGCAATTTGGTAGTCAGCCTCAGGTCTACAATGATTTCCTTGACATCATGAAGGAATTTAAATCTCAGAGGTAAAAGATATACACGGTTGTACTCAAGCTTTGTGCTTGTTATGTTGATTTTGGAAGGAGGATATACCTTATTCTTATCTGCTGAAAGATAAAGGATGCTCTTTTGGGGGGGTTTATGCTTTTATTTTCATGAGTCGTGCTTTTATATACTGCTTTATGAAAATTGCAGGCCCTAGACCTTTGTTTTCTGCATACTGGTAAATTTTTCTTAAGTAAAATTTTTCTTAGTACTTCACCTCAATCAGGGAAGTAAACTGGTAATGATTAGGCTACTTGCTTTTTGGATTGATTTAAGATACACTAATATTGTGGCATGGTTCATTATTATAAAAGAGTAACTGGTCTGAACAATGTAGATAGATACATTATGATTTATACTGGTGTATCAGAGGTTGTATCTTCCATGGGAATTGAAGTGTTAGACTTACTGCCTGAGTATCTGCTTGATAGGACTGTTACCATGCGTGATTGTATATTCTGTTTAAATTGTGACCAGACCTCTTTGATTATGAAGCTAAATGACTTTGGAATTTCAGAGTTCTTTGTGTGTTGTTAATTTTGTAATATTCAGGTTGATTTTTAGTTTCCTGTGTAGAGAACCTAGTGGAATGTGATTTTTTTCTTGCTAGGGTGCTTGTTAAGCTTGCCACTTTAATATTTGTTTTTCCATCAGCATCGACACTCCAGGAGTGATTAGTCGTGTGTCCCAGCTGTTCAAAGGCCACCCTGACTTGATCATGGGCTTCAATACCTTCTTGCCTCCTGGCTACAAGATTGAGGTGCAAACCAATGACATGGTGAATGTGACAACTCCTGGCCAGGTTCATCAGATTCCAACCCATGGCATCCAGCCCCAGCCTCAACCACCACCCCAACATCCTTCCCAGCCTTCAGCCCAGTCAGCCCCAGCTCCTGCCCAGCCAGCTCCTCAGCCCCCACCTGCCAAAGTCAGCAAGGTGAGCACTTGGAAAACTCTGCACCGTGTGAAATCCATCCCTAGAAAGCACCCTCCTTTGAC
Organism: Grampus griseus; assembly: GCF_964374135.1. Taxonomy (NCBI): domain Eukaryota; kingdom Metazoa; phylum Chordata; class Mammalia; order Artiodactyla; family Delphinidae; genus Grampus; species Grampus griseus. The sequence goes on along the minus strand of NC_139018.1, from coordinate 117,311,445 downwards.
ATTTTCCCTTAGTATAAGACTTAGATAGATCACACAAGTTAAAATTTCATCGGAGGAGATGCAGTAGTCGCATCCCTGTAAAGTGGTTCACATTTACATACCACATATTTATGTATCTGTTTAAATCAACACATCAACAACCTACAAGGACTCTTTTGCCCCCAACTTCTGCTTTTTGAACCATGAGCGTCCCAACAGATGGCAGCTTTGTGTAGTAGTACTTGGATAGCACAGGCAGAAATGGTCATCTTATGATCAGATTACACTGTTTTCCGCACGGTCATCATTTTACAAAAGTTACTCCATTTACCAGATTAGGTCGTATCAAGCTAAGCAGAAGATCTTGTTGATGACGATGATGATGGGGTGTTCTTAGTCTAGAAATGTATTGATACCGTAGTCATTAAGCACATATGTCTATATTTAAATTTAAATTAATTAAAATAAATTTTGTTTTTCGGTTGCACCAGCTACATTTCAAGTGCTCAGTAGCCTCGTGTGGCTAGTGGCTATTGTGCAGGATAGTGCAAATAAGGAACATTTCCATCACCTCAGAGTTTTCTATTGGGCAGAGCTGGTTTAGAAGACTTTTTTTTATGTGAAGTTAACTGCAACAATTGAATTGTCTTTTTTGATATTAAAGATTTATGTAGAATGAGGGTTTTTTTCCTATTCTATTTGCACCTGTTCAGCAAGTGAGCTTAAAAATTGCATATGAAAATTCTTCCTTGTAGTTGGAGACATAGCCCACTTTTAAGGTTGTGTTTAGAAAACTGGAGACTGGAACTTTTATATTAGAATGTGTGAACCCTCTACACTTTCCACCCCTACCCAGTGTGATTTGAGTTGGGCTAAAGTGGCCTGGCCAGAGTGAATAAAGTATTATATATGTTGATCAGACACCTTGTTTCTCTTTACTTTGACCTTTCTTTCATATGTTAAACCATCTGTGTTCCTGAGGAGAATAACGACTTTTTCCTTTTAGCCTTCCCAACTACAAGCACATACTCCAGCCAGTCAGCAGACTCCCCCACTCCCACCATATGCGTCCCCACGTTCTCCACCTGTCCAGCCTCATACACCAGTGACAATCTCGTTGGGAACAGCCCCGCCCTTGCAGAACAATCAACCTGTGGAGTTTAACCATGCCATCAACTATGTCAATAAGATCAAGAACAGGTTCCAGGGCCAACCAGACATCTACAAAGCGTTCCTGGAGATTTTGCACACATACCAGGTAAGACAGTTGCCCTTTCAACCTGTCTTAACCAGGTTGCTCTCCGGGGATGGCTAGTCCAAGAAGACTTGAATAACCATTATTGTGTCCACTGATTCTTACTGGAAATTAACCAGTTAGAAACTGTGATGTGTGTTTATAAAGCCAGTGTGATTTACCTGACTTTAATTGCCTTGTAGCAGCCGGTCAGGATTTTTAAAGTCACTGCTCTGTGAAATGAATGCTTATTTATCTGGAAAGTTTAAAGAATGATTTAGGTAATATAGTTAACCTACAATAGAAGGAGGAATTTCTCTAATACTTTGTGTTTTATCAGTTGGTAGTGGTCCCCTGAGCATTCACATATACTGCCCTGGTTTTCAAAAGGAATTGTCAGCCACCATCTTCCACTCCTTTCTCAACTACAAAGTTTGAAGCCAAAACAGGTGCTGAGAACATAGACTTTCCTCTTAAGTGCAGCCCAAATAGATAACATACAAAGCCCCTACCAGACATCTCAGAAAGTGTGCAAAAGTGAGTCACTCAAAACAGTGGCCTTCTAATATGATCTCTTCCCATTTGCAATTTCCCATCAGAAAGAGCAGCGGAATGCCAAGGAAGCTGGAGGAAACTACACTCCAGCGTTGACTGAGCAGGAGGTGTATGCCCAGGTGGCTCGCCTTTTTAAAAATCAGGAAGACCTGTTATCAGAGTTTGGACAGTTCCTACCAGATGCCAACAGCTCTGTGGTAAGTTTTATTTAGAACTACACTGTTGAGAATGGTTATCTTAGATAAGTTAGGAAGCTGGAATCAGGAGACTTTTTCTAAATGAAACTTACTTGCTTTAATAAGAGCATTCATCTCTTTCATGTGTCTTAATTAGCTTTTAAGCAAAACAACTGCTGAGAAGGTCGATTCTGTGAGAAATGACCATGGAGGCACTGTGAAGAAACCTCAACTGAACAATAAGCCGCAGAGGCCCAGCCAGAATGGCTGCCAGATCCGCAGGCACTCTGGAACGGGAGCCACCCCTCCAGTGAAGGTAAGAAGGGCGCAGCTGCTCATTTTGACTTTGCGGGGCAATACTAGTGGACAGTGCTCAAGGGTTGACAGTTGGATCCTGGGTATTGGGAGTTAGTTGGTGTATGTCACAGAAACTCAATGCAAAGCTTTTTATCTGGCTTGTGAAGGAATGTTAGAATAGTGCTAATTGCTCAGATTACTGTACTTTCGAGTTCTTACTGGTTTTCTTTATATTTTCCCTCTTCTTTGCTGGTAGCTCGAATCTGTTTTTTTTGTTTCCTGCCAAGGATTTCTGAGACTTAATTAATTTTTCCTGCCTTGTGCTAAGAAAGAAGATTTTTAAGTTTGATAATTGTTTCCTAAACAAGTCAGTAGTCTCTGAGGTCCTCTTGTGAAAAGCACATATGCTCTGTGGGATCTCTTTGGTCTAGAGGCCTATCCTGTCCATGGTTCTTTGTTGGGTTACCAGATCTTATCTGTATCATCTTAATCTCCAAGGAAGGACCTTTGGGCTGCAGCAGAGGGCAGGAGTCTTCAATTCCTGTTAGTGACCTATCACGTGATGTTTCTTGTTAGAGTAAACACTGATGGTCTGCCTACAGAAAGCTGAGCCCACTCCCTTCCTCTTTGACGTGGGGCAGCTGTGCTAGGGAGTGGGCTAGGTGTATGTATTGAATGTTGCTTCAGTGAATCCTAAAGCTGTATATAACGCTGAAGAGATGTGTTGGCAGAATTTAGTTAAAAAATAGCAAAAGCTAGTGGAATTTCTTATGGTAAGAAGTGACTGGTAAATAAGCAAATAACCACAAAGACTGACCTGTTAGGTGTTGTTGACACTTTTGAAGTACTACTGAAGAACTATTTTTCAGTGTTTATAATGGTTTCTCCTTTTGAAAGCAAGTTGAACATAGTAATAGATTATATTTCTTCACTTTAGTAAGGAGTGTTACAGGAGTAGCAGGAATCAGGTCAGCAGATAGAGGCCAATGTTAGTCTCCTCCCACACTGGATTACCCACAGGTGGAAACCCTATATTGGGAGATTAGGATTCCCTATCTACCTTCTCCTTATGCAGTGTAAGCAGAGGCTATGGCTCCTAAGAGAGTGTACTGCAACGTGGCGAAGGTAAACGTGCTGCTTCTCCAAACATTTATGCATTTCTTCACAGGTAGTTGAGAGGTGGCTTTTTTAAAGTAAAATTTTTGCCTGGTAGTTACGTATGGCCAATGCATATGCTTTGAAAGAGCAATCTTAAGTTGGTCTGAGTGGATATTGCTCACAAGGTGGTTATTCCTCCTGTTAGGAAAATAAACTTTTTTTTTTCATGAATTTTTAAATTGAACGATTAAAAGGTAAAGGTTAAAGATTGATTTCTGTGTATTCCAGCTATTTTTACAGCCTCTTCTGCCTCCACAGCTAGGAAGACAAGGCAATGGCGTTAGGTTCCAAATAAAGTTACTTTTGGCCCATGGAAAAAAGTGAGGATATTAATTCTAACGTCACAGTAATGCTGTGACCATTTATAGAGAGAGTATTTGGGAAGTAGAATGATCTGTGAACCTCTGGGAAAAAAACTGACAGGCAATTTAAAATAGAGAATCTAAAATAGAGGAGTGGAAATTTTTTAGGATGTAAAGCAAGTCAGTGGCTTGAATTCTCTCATTTGTTGCAAATTAGTAATCAGTGGTGGTCAGTGATGGAACCTTAGAACAGAGACGAAAATAAAATTCAGAGAGGGAATTCCCTGGTGGTCCAGTGGTTAGGACTCTGGTCTCTCACTGCCAGGGGCCCAGGTTCAATCCCTGGTTGGGGAACTAAGATCCCATAAAGCCAAGAGGCTCAGCCAAAAAAACAAAAAGAAGAAAATAAAACCCAGAGAAACCCATGCTTTGAATCTTACATGTTTGTGTTTTTCCTTTTTTGCAGAAGAAACCCAAACTGCTCAGCCTCAAGGATTCTTCTATGGCAGATGCCAGCAAACATGGTGTAGGAACGGAATCATTATTTTTTGATAAGGTGAGTAATGAGTGAATTGGATTTAAAATTAGCTACTAATGCCGAAAGAAAATCACCCTGTCCCCAAGAAGATTTTGTTTTAGAGGCATCAAGCTGATTAGGACTTTCTACTTTTTAATATAGTTTTCAAATTGTAGGTCCTTTCAGTCTATGAGAACTATTAGCACAGCTGGAGAAATGGTAGCGTTGTTTGCTTCAGTTTTGTGAAGTAGCTACCACAAAATACAGCATTTGCTATGGTGGAAGAAAGCTTTAAAAGAAATGCATGATATTACTCTCAAAAGATATCTGGGGGCTTCCCTGGTGGCGCAGTGGTTGAGAGTCCGCCTGCCGATGCAGGGGACACGGGTTCGTGCCCTGGTCCGGGAAGATCCCACATGCCGCGGAGCGGCTGGGCCCGTGAGCCATGGCCGCTGAGCCTGCGCGTCCAGAGCCTGTGCTCCGCAACGGAAGAGGCCACAACAGTGAGAGGCCCGCGTACAGAAAAAAAAAAAAAAAAAAGATATCTGGAACTCCCTGCTGTAGCTATCCAGATCTGTATAGTGGGGAGTGTCAGTGCACCAATTGTTGAGGACTTAAGTTGACTTTTAACCTTCTGATTGCTTGTGATACTTATTTGTGGTATCGCATATTGGGTTCATGGGAATTCTGATTTAACTGTATGTTGTCAGAGCTCCCCAGGTGATTCTAATGAGCAGCCAGAGTTGAGATTACTGGTCTGAACGGTGTTGTGTGGTATGTGCCTGACTTCCTCCTTGGAGTCAACTTGATTAGCAGACTACTTTCATCATGGTAGCTGGCAAACATCAGACTTCTCACTGGCAGGAACCAGCCTGGATTGATCTGGTGGTGACTTAACCTGTCTTGCACCTCTGGGGTTTTTTTTTTGGTTTTTTTTTTGCGGTACGCGGGCCTCTCACTGTTGTGGCCTCTCCCGTTGTGGAGCACAGGCTCCGGATGCGCAGGCTCAGCGGCCATGGCTCGCGGGCCCAGCCGCTCCGCGGCATGTGGGATCTTCCCAGACCGGGGCACGAACCCATGTCCCCTGCATCGGCAGGCGGACTCTCAACCACTGTGCCACCAGGGAAGCCCCTCACCTCTGTGTTTTTGCAAAAGGGCAAATGATTTAGCATCTCCATGATTGGTGCCTCCCGATTGCTCTCTGCCTGTGTGAGCTGTGCTGCAAAACAGTTAAGCATCCCTGGCTCTGACTTGAACCATTTCTGAGGGCAGCCCGGTCATTGGTGCTTTTGAGACAAATGTAGAAGTCCAGGTCACAACCAACAAATGGTAAGGAAAGGGTGAGGGATGGGGGACCGAGTAAGTTAATTTTTAAAAGAGTGGTGGTATTTTTTTTGGTCATTTTTGAAGTACTTATTTCTTAGAGATACATACTGAAGTGTGTGTAGATGAAAAGTCTGGAGTTTGCTTTAAAATTCAGTGGTGGGGGAAATGGGCATAGATGAAACAAAATTTACTATGTATTGATCATTGCGGCTAGGTGAGTACAAGAGGTTCGTTAGACTATTCTGTCTGCTTTTGTATATGTTTACAAGTTAATAAAAATTAAAAGTAAATATTCGTCATTTGCTCTGAAGGTACACATTCGGTATAGTGTCTACTGATGGATCGTTATGAAAAGTATATGGGAGCCTGGAGAAGGGGTTTTTGATAAACTGCTTGGCTTGGTGTGAGGGTCTCCACCCCCCACAATACTAAGTACATATCTATATATGAAATTAAAGTCCAGATTGCTCATCTCGCCAGGCTAGTATTACTTTGTCTATGCCATTTTTTTAAGCATTTTGGATATTAAAATTCTCAATATTATAAATGGAGAAAGGAAAAGAATCAGGTCAGAGGACAAAAAGTACCTTATTTTAAAAGGTCATTATTCAAGATTACCAGAGTTCGAAAAGAGTGTTGTCAAAGATTCTTTCTGTACATACCTGTTAGGAGAGGCAATAAAAGCTTGGGTAACTCTGATATGGTCCAGAGAATCAGGCATGTGAGACGGTGAATGTCTTCTTTACTCCAGGATCTCTTTTTCAGAATTTTTATTATGGAAAACTTTAAACATGTAAAATTAAAGTGAACAGTAAAATGACTCCTCATGCCACCGCCATCTAACCTCAGCGGTTCTCAATTCCTACCCCGTGTACTTGTTTCATGTGTACTCTTATTTGGGGACAAATCTCAGATAATGTATTATTTCATCCATAAGTATTTTACTGTTTCCTTTTTAAATGATACCTTTTTTCAAGCATAAGCATTAACACATCTAAGAAAACCAACATTGATTGCTTAATATTGTCAAATACAGTTCAAATTTCCCCAGTCTTTTTTTTTTTTTGTGGTATGCGGGCCTCTCACTGTTGTGGCCTCTCCCGTTGTGGAGCACAGGCTCCGGACGCGCAGGCCCAGCGGCCATGGCTCACGGGCCCAGCCGCTCCGCGGCATGTGGGATCCCCCCGGACCGGGGCACGAACCCGCGTCCCCTGCACCGGCAGGCGGACCCCCAACCACTGCGCCACCAGGGAAGCCCTCCCCAGTCTTTTAAAAGCAATCCAGGATCTCTTGATTCCTTGCTTAATTATTTTTCTTTCGGCTGTCTCCATAAGGTCCGAAAGGCTCTGCGGAGTGCAGAGGCCTATGAAAATTTCCTGCGCTGTCTTGTTATCTTTAACCAGGAGGTGATCTCTCGGGCGGAGCTTGTGCAGTTAGTCTCTCCGTTCCTGGGGTAAGTGGAGTCAGGAGCTTAGCCCTGATGTGTGATATGGAGGTGAAATAAAACTTAGTTTGTGGGAGTATGTGATAGGCAAAATTAATTTGATTGTGGTGGGTCAGTTGACTCATAAAATGTCGGTGTCAAGAGAGTCCTCTGGGAAGTCTTCTAGTTCAACTTCGGAGATGAAAAAATAGGCAGAGAGGACATTGGCCAAGACTAGTGGTCTCCTGATCCCCTGACCAATGTTGGAGGTTTTATAGAGACCAATCTCTTCCAGGGTTCTAGAATCTTGACTTTGACAACCTAAGAATTATCTGAACATTGAAGCAATATTCCTGATTAGAAAATGGCTTGTTATTGCCTGGTACAGTTCTTCCATCACCACCTTAATTGGTCTTAGAGCACTTTATAAGAAAAGGAGAAGCCAGGTATTCAGAAGTACTGCTTCTTAGGCAGGAAATAATAATTGTCATTGGAATTTGTCCAATGGTAGTAGAGTTCTGAGCCAACACCAGATAGTGGTAGTCACACCTCAGGATTACTGCATCATGCTTCTAATTGCTCACCAATTTTTGGTTTGATTCTTCAGGAAATTCCCAGAATTGTTTAATTGGTTTAAAAACTTTCTGGGCTATAAGGAGTCTGTACATCTGGAAACCTTTCCAAAGGAACGAGCCACAGAGGGCATTGCCATGGAGATAGATTATGCCTCTTGTAAACGGTTGGGCTCCAGCTATCGAGCCCTGCCAAAGAGTTACCAGCAGCCCAAGTGTACAGGACGGACTCCTCTCTGTAAAGAGGTAAGACCTCCCTGAGAAAGGATCAGCCCTGAATCCGCAGCTTCCTCCAGAAGGGAGTGGTACCTGGGATGGAGAATTTACATGAATGAGGAAATCAAAATGCTTTTCTGTCTTTTTTCAAAAGAAAATGTTTTATACCTTTATTGAGAGCCTTTTTCTTACTATCTTTTTAAACTTGCTAAAGGTGAAAATTGTAATGTTAACTGTTTCTTCCCTCCCCTAAAGTGTTGTCTTTTTTATTGAGAACGCTGAATCACCTGAAAACTTTGTTACACTTCTGTTTCAATTTCTCTTCTTTTACCCAAAGGTTTTAAATGATACCTGGGTTTCCTTCCCCTCCTGGTCTGAGGACTCCACCTTTGTTAGTTCCAAGAAAACTCAGTATGAAGAACATATCTATCGTTGTGAAGATGAACGTTTTGAGGTACAAGCTCCTTTATCATTTGAAATTTGGGGAAATGGGAGATTTGGAACAAGAGGATATCTTAAATACCTACCTGGGAGGGTTGGTTTTTTAAGACAAAGGAGCAAGAGGCTCACGTTCTTCTGTGGTAAATGCTTATTGTATTTACCATGTTTTACGACTTTGTCAAATATATTAGTAATATTTTTATGACAAATGTTACTTACCCTTTGTAACTGAAATTATCCATTGATGGCTGAATAATACTCCTTTGAATTTTCAATAGCGTTTTAAAGGTTATTGTGTCTACATGGTATGTAAAATCAGTATCTTAAGACCTAGTGGGCTTTCTTGCAGCTGTTTTAAATTATTTATCTTAAAGTGTGTATTATTTTTAGCAGGTATCTTAAAATGGTTAGCAAACCAGCTCTTCTGTGAGAACTGGAACTCCTCTTTCATATTTCTGATATTGATTTGGCTCCATTTGAAAGAAAGTTGAGTTAGGGACTTTATTTTAAAGTAGTTGGGAAAGGAAGAGCTGGAGTGAAGAAATGAGCTGGTAGACAGCCCCAATACCAGGAGTGGGAGTACTGAAAATGGACTCAATTCTCAGTGTCTAGTTCACTGATAGCAACAAAAATGGAATGTTAACTGTGTCTTGAGAGGTAAAATTACGTGCATCCTATTTAATGTATTTATTATATAAAACCGACTGCCCCTGCTCATTCATATGGATGGGAGATATTTTGCTCCTTTTTTCATCCATACTGATTTAGCTCTCTGCCAGTTATCCCCCTTCACACTTGCTTCATCTGTTTCTGGCATGTTTTGAATGAAGAGCCCCATGTTGCTTGGCCACTGGCAGGTGGTTGGCCATCTCTGCCCCAGCGTTTATGAGGAGCTTCAACCATTTGCAGAAAACTCAATCGTGACAGATGTTAACTTCTATAGAAAGTTTTATCAAGCTAAAGAAAGCATTTCTTTTTTACCTATGTTTAGTAAGTTTAGATGATGTGTGAGAAAGCAGAGACTGGCCTCTGTTTTTGACAGGGTATTCCTATTCTTGACTAGTATGCCTGCAAATGAGAGGCAACAGCCTCATTTCCCACTTGCAGAGAGTTAAGACGCAAGAAATGTGTGTGTGTGCACATGCACATACTTAGGATTGGATGGGATGGACTAGTTTGAATCCTTTATACATCAGTATAGGTTAACATTCCTGCAATACAGACAACCCCCAAATCTCAGTGGCTTATAAAAATAGATTTATTTCTTCATCATACTACATGTGCATGATGTTTAGCAGGAGATTCTGCTCATCAGAATTACTTGGGGACCTAGGCTGACAGAGTGCCACCATCTTGAACAGTGCCAGTGACTAGAGGGAAAAAGAGCTCAGATGGATCTTGCACCCTTAAATGCTCTAGCCTAGACGTAATAGACATTACTTTGACTCACCTGTGCAAAACTCATTTGCTAGAACTAGTTGCATGGCCCTATCTAATCACAAGGGAGCCAGGAAGTTCAATCCATCATTTATCCATAACTGGGGAAAAGTGGGGGGACAACCAGAAATATTTGACAAAATGACTGCCATAGTCCTGAAACTACAAAAATTAGGAAACACACAGACATTTGGTCATAGACCTTTGAGACTGCTCATTTATTTCATTTTCTTTTTCTCATCTGGAGAATTTTGTGTTAAGCCTTGGAAAAAAGTTAACTCAAAGGTTGCTAGTCATATCCTTAACCAGGTCAGGGCTAAGCCCTTGCCAGAAAATAAAATGCCAGAAATTCAGTAAGAATTTAAATGGTTACCCACAGATACGACATTGAAGTCCATAAGGAATGATAGCCACTGCTCTTATTATTACTAGATGTGGAACAAGGCTATTAAATATTTAAACATTTCAAGTTACCCTGAAAAACCTTACTCATGAGACTGATTGGTAATCTTGAATGGTCTTTTTGGGATTTCGTTGTAGTGGTTGTTATTGTTTGTAACATCTTAGTAATTCATGAAAGTTCAGGGGAAAGTGTCTGTAAGGTTGTTTCCTATTAGGTCCCTCTGGTGTGGGGGCCGGGGGCCAGTAGTCCTAAGTAAAGCACACTGGTGGTGGTACAAGTATTAACTACCGCTTAGCCATCATTTATTGGATGTTTGTTGCATGCCTGGCGTCGTGCTAAATCCTTTACATGGATTGTACTGTTAAATCCAGAAAACAACCTTATGGGAGTAGGTGGTGTTATCCCTGTTTTACCTATAAGGACACAGTTTTATATGGCTATGGTATGGCAGAGCCAGGGTTCAAATCCAAGGAGTTTGACTTCTTCTACCTTATACGCCTGACAGCTATTCTGTTCTGGTTGGGGTCCTGAACATACTTTGTCTTTTTCTTTAGCTTGATGTAGTTTTAGAGACTAATCTGGCAACGATCCGGGTTTTGGAAGCAATACAGAAGAAGCTTTCCCGCTTGTCTGCTGAGGAACAAGCCAAATTTCGCTTGGACAACACCCTCGGGGGCACATCAGAAGTCATCCATCGAAAAGCCCTCCAAAGGATATATGCTGATAAAGCAGCTGACATCATTGATGGTCTGAGGAAGAACCCCTCCATTGCCGTCCCAATTGTCCTTAAAAGGTACCTGAGTGAATATGCCCTTCATGCTTCAGTGTGCTCCTTGACAGACTAGTGTCCCATTAAATAAGATTCTCCTTTTCGACTTGGTTATCCCATGAGACCTCCATTTCTCCCCAACCCTGGTTGTGGGAAATCAGGTGGAGTGTGGGGTAGTGGAGCTTCCCGATAGGCTTCTGTGTAGCCAGCAGTGGAGAACAAACCTTTAAAGTCCATAGTGGAATGCTCTGTGTGTTTGAGGTAATATTTTAAAATAGAGAAAAGAACAAAGAAGAAAACAGCCACCCATGTTCCTGTCACTCAGTACTAACCAATGTTCACATCTTTGTTTTTTAATAAGAAAAATCACGTTGTCTTTGTAAAATTGATATGTGTTATTAAAAAAGACTTAGCTTGCCATTTTTACCAAGAATGTCTTCTTTCTCATAACAAAACTTCAGCCTGAGGTATAGAGGGGCTGTTGAACCCACCTAAGGCTGGGTATCATGGAGGAGGCCAGGGCTGAGCCCCAGGCTCCTCCAAGCACATGGCACTCTGTACTACACTATGAATCCCAGCTAAGATTCATAGGGGCCTCTGTCTGTATCACCTGGTGAAAACTTACCTGCTGCACAATGCACAAGTGCCCAGATTTTATTGTTCCTCCCTAGTCTTCTCCTCAAGAGCTGGCACAAGCTGTTCCTCTCCTTGCCAGTAGCATTTAACTTTTGTCTTTGAGATGGAGGATATTCTTCAGTTCTAGTGCTGGTTTTGATTTTACTCTCCTCTCTTCTAGAGTATCAGGATCAGTCGTTCTCATTAGAACTTCCAAACTGTGGCCAGAGGAACGTTATTGTGCAAGTTCTCTGCTCTTAGACTTTTGCATTTACATTAGCATAATAAACGTTCTCAGAAGTCCTGAGCAAAGAAACTTGTTTCACTTTGTTTTAGCTGGCCAAGGAAGAGAACCTCCTTTTCTAGGGTATTCTGTGGAATGTTGTTTGAGAAATAACTATTCTTGGCAAGATTTCTGACTTTGGGACAAATTACTTCCCCAAAGTAAGTCTTGAATGAGTAAGTTTCTCATGTATCAGAGTTCAAGACTGGTTTGAATAAAATTTACCCCAAAGTTGCCAACAGTTTTGGCAGATCTGCTATATCTTTTGACCTTCGAAATAAAATAAACCTGACATATTTCTTGCTTCTAAACCCTTATGAGATTAGGTGCTGTTACCCCTATTTTACTGATAAAGAGACAGTCTTATATGGCTAATATGGCAGAGCCAGGATTCCAGTATGACTCCCTGCCTTAAAATTCCCTCATCTCGATTCCCATGTCTTGTTTTTCCACCTTCCACTCCACTAGGTTGAAAATGAAAGAGGAAGAATGGCGAGAAGCTCAGAGAGGCTTTAACAAGGTGTGGAGAGAGCAAAATGAGAAATACTACTTGAAATCTCTGGACCACCAAGGCATCAACTTTAAACAAAATGACACCAAGGTCCTGAGGTCTAAGAGCTTACTCAACGAGATTGAGAGTATCTATGATGAGGTGAGCTGGAGGTCTCTACATCTGTGCGACATCCCCAGTCTGTATGTTCAGCGTAGCTTTGACTGCTGCAGATTACCTTTGTTATATGAATGTGAGACCCTCCAAAACTTGTTGATTCTTGCTTCATAGCATAGACTTCTATTCCCGATTCTACCATTTTAAATCTAAGCCTCACTAAGCTGTTTTACTAGTTTCCCATCCTGGTTTCAGTTCATGCCCACTACCCCCCTCTCCCACTTCTCTCCCTATCTGTTTCCTTCCAACAGTACCTTATATTCCTTCAGGTAGCCCATCTCAACTTCCCACAGCTTAAAATACTATCATTGATCCCCAGACTTTTTTTTTTTTTGGCCGCACCGTGTGGCTTGTGGGATTTTAGTTCCTCGAAGCTGGGCCCTCCACACTGAGTGTGTGGAGTCCTAACCACTGGACTGCCAGAGAACTCCCCCTAGACTCTTCCTAATCCTTGTTTATTCGGCATCCTTACCAGGATTATATAGAGTACTGGGAGCTAGGATACAGAGATGAATAAGAAATTAATCCTGCTTTCTTTGAGCTCACAGTCTTAGGGGATGGATAGAAACAAATACAGTGTGATTGAGAATTCCTAGAAATGGTGTGATCTTGAATTTGAAAAAACTTTGTATTATGAAACTATCAAACATACACAAAAGGGGAGAGAATAGTAAAATGATCTCTTACATAAACTTAATCACCTCTATTTTGCCAATTTTGTTATATCTGCCATCATCCACACTCCCACCCCAGAAGGATTTTAAAGTAAATCCTAGACTTCATATCGTATCCTCCATAAATACTAATCCGGAATTTTAAAAGATGATCCCAGTTCTGTCCCATTGTCTCTTATAAGTCTTCAATGTCCAGAAGGCACCGATCATTTTGTTATCAAACCACATCTCGCACATCATCTTTTTGTTTCTGGAAGTTTTGGGTTAGAAAATAATGGCCACTGTGGTTAATAGAAAGTACTGCTGGTGTAGTCTCATAGGTCTGTTTGTTGTTCCTGTAGGTACATCGCGTAATACTTTGTCTCTCTCTCCTGTTAGAGGCAAGAGCAGGCTACGGAAGAAAATGCTGGTGTACCTGTTGGCCCACACCTCTCACTTGCCTACGAAGACAAACAGATTCTGGAAGATGCTGCTGCTCTGATTATCCACCATGTGAAGAGGCAGACAGGCATTCAGAAGGAGGACAAATATAAAATCAAGCAAATCATGCATCATTTTATTCCAGATCTGCTCTTTGCTCAGAGAGGTGATCTCTCGGATGTAGAGGAAGAGGAAGAAGAAGAGATGGATGTAGATGAAGCCACAGGGGCGGCTAAGAAGCACAATGGTGTTGGGGGCAGTCCCCCTAAGTCCAAGCTACTGTTCAGTAACACAGCAGCTCAGAAGTTAAGAGGGATGGATGAAGTATACAACCTCTTCTATGTTAATAATAACTGGTATATCTTTATGCGACTGCACCAGATACTCTGCTTGAGGCTGCTGCGGATTTGTTCCCAGGCTGAACGGCAAATTGAAGAAGAAAACCGAGAGAGAGAGTGGGAACGGGAAGTGTTGGGCATAAAGCGAGACAAGAGTGACAGCCCCGCCATCCAGCTACGTCTCAAAGAACCTAGTGAGTGCTTAGATTGTCAGTCTACAGAAGATGTGAGGGGTTGGGGACCTCAGGGCCTAGTTAGACTCAGGACTGCTTTCTTTTATACATAGAGCACAGGCAGGCCTTAGAGGCTGGCTAGGTTCAAATCCTAGCACCGCAGTTTACTGGTTGTGTGACCTTACTTAAACTCTGTGAACCTGTTTACCTGTAAAATGGAGGTACTACTTGTCTCTTGGGGTTGTTGGGACAATTGGAGAAAATATGAGAAGCACCCTGTGCACTGCTTGGATCATGGACACTCAATAGCTGGTACTATGGACACCAGGGAAGTGGGTGTCAGTTACTGTCAGTTTCCCAAATGGCAGATCTCTGGGTTATTGCAAAGTGTTTGAAAGGACAGAGACGTGACTCAAACGTCATAGTTGGTTTCATTCCATGACAGAACATAAATTCCTAGTTGTTCATGCCTGAGACAGATGCAAAAGAGGAGATGGGGACTCAAGAGATGGTTTGAGACAGCAGAACAGGCAGAGCAGGAATGAAGATAGAAGACTCAGGAAAAGGAAAATAAATGAGGATTAAGGAAGCCACCATATCCTCTAAGTAATTCTATGCTGCTTGCTTCTAGATATCTCTTCAGGTCATAAGTTAGGTACTTAAGCTGTGAGCCAAAAGCTTTTTTGTGAAGCCTTTCTTCTGTGCTCTTTAGGAAATAGCCAATCTTTGGAGTGAATTATCCTTTCTTTTCTTTTCTTTCCTTTTTTTTTAAAAAAAAAAAAACTGTTACTGGTGTAAGAAGCCCATTTGAAGCCCTGGCCTTCTATCTGTTGAAGAGCTAATGAACCTGGGAATTAATTCTAAAAGCCTTTATCTGGATTAATACTAGCTTGAGAGACTTCAGTATAGTGATTCCATCTGCTTGGGTAGAAATGAGACAGAAGATGACCTAATCCTGGCTTGACCGTTGACTTAACCTGGTTTGAGGCTTACAGTTTGTTCTTGAGTAATAATGTCAAGCCTCACACTGATCGTGGGTCATGTGGTTTGCGCTAATAGCACTCAGCTTTATTCTGACATGAAAGCATTTTTTCATGGCAGTAGCACAGCCCGTTCCTATGCTGTGGATCCGAACAAGGTAATGTTCTGTAATGAAACTCAAGCCAGTTGCTTCTTTTAAACAGTAGTTGTCCTGTTTAACCTGTCTTGAATGAATCCATCACACTTCAGATAAATGGAAATGGACTCAGCTTTTGCTCTCAGCCTTTTTTCCCCTATATTTTACAAAGAGGTAACTAAATGTCAAAGACAAAGAGTTCTTGTTGTAATTTTTTTTCATTTCAGTGAACTTTTTATTGCAGTGCAAAACATAGACAGAAAAGTATACACATCCGAATTGTGTAGCTCAGCGAATTTTTACAAAGCAAACACACCTGATAACCAGCACCCTGATCAAGAAACAGAACATAACCGGTAGCCCCGTCGTGCCACAGTCTTGATTGCCAGCGCTGGAGATCAGAGTTGCCTGTTTTTGAGCTTTATGTAAATGGGTCTTATTTTAGTAAACTAAAGGCGGAGTCCTTTCACCTTTCCTTGTGCACACTGCTAGTTGCCAGACGTCTCTGTAACAACTGATTAGATTCCAGCTGGTGGTTGAAGTGATTCATATGCAGCAAGTACAAATCATTTAATGTAATTTGTGAAGTACAATATTGGGAATCCATTTTTAAACAAAAGGACTTTGACAAATGCAGATCACTTCATTATTCATAGAGGATTTAATTTGCACTCCTCTTTTTCTGTTCCCGAGAGGTTTCCTAGTGCTAGAGTATGGTTCCGCCTGCCTTTTCTCTTCAGCCCTTGATGCTCCGTTGAAAGAGCTGTATGAGCAGGCGACCTGTGTGAGGGATGCTCTTTGTAGGCTGCGAGAGCAGGTTCCTGTCTTAGCAGGGGAGCCAAGAACTTTTTGACGAAACTTCTTCCCTGGGATATTTTGCTCTCCTGTCACGCATAGCCAGGCCATACTGTAAATAAGTGTTTTTCAGGCACGGTCAGTCGGAGTGTTAGAAGCCGCTGTTAAAGTTGCAGAGTCACTCTCCTTTAATAGACAGTGCTGGGGGTTGTAGCCACCTGTCAGATCTCATCTCTCTGCAGCAGACTAAACACCTAGATTTGTTCTGTTAAGTGCTCTTTAGGCCAGCTGTGGGATTTGCCCTGCCTTCTCTTCCAGTCTTTTCTTAGCAGGGTAAGGCCTCATCTCTCCCATCTCTCCCACAGTGGACGTTGATGTAGAAGATTATTACCCAGCTTTCCTGGATATGGTGCGGAGCCTGCTGGATGGCAACATAGACTCTTCACAGTATGAAGATTCGCTAAGAGAGATGTTTACCATTCATGCCTACATTGCCTTTACCATGGACAAACTCATCCAGAGCATTGTCAGACAGGTGAGGGCATGGCGGAGGCTAGGGTTGGTGAGGGAGAAAGTCTACAGATGGATTCAGGAAAGAGAAAAGGCAAGATTTCTGTTGGGAAAGCAGTCAGTTTCCTCATATAATGATGTTTATGAACGCATGGTTCTGTAGAGGGGAGGGAGAGGTTAATGTGATGTGATGTCGGATTTCTCCTGTTAACAGAGTGGGAGTACTTCAGCCATGTGGTTGACTCCTTTGCTTTGCTCAGCGTGCCCTGGGAGTATGAGCCTACCTGAGACGTGATGTTTTACCCCCAGCACTGGTCCTGACCCCCTGCCCTACCCTCCCAGCTCTTACGTCGGGTACCAGGCGTGAGCTCAGTTTCCTCTTCTTTAGGTGTTGGTAATTCTATGGACTTTCCGTATTTAACATTTGAAATTCTTTTTACAGGAAGGGTTTCATACAACATCTTTTATACTCTGTCCACCTCACTATCTGAGATTCCCTCTGAGTTAGATTTGTAGTTGGTTTTTTGGTTTATTCTTGTGGCACCCTAGAAGTTTGTAAATATGTTGTTCTTTACAACAATAATTTTATAGCAAATAACATGTAATAGGTTTCCATTCCTTTGCCTTTAGTTCTGAACTTTTGAAGGGATCGGAGTCTGTTGATAGTGCACCACTTTCTTTAAAGTGGAAACTTTTTTTTTTTTTTTGCGATACGCGGGCCTCTCACTGTTGTGGCCTCTCCCATTGCGGAGCACAGGCTCCGGATGCACAGACTCAGTGGCCATGGCTCACGGGCTCAGCCGCTCCGCGGCACGTGGGATCTTCCCGGATTGGGGCACGAACCCGTGTCCCCTGCATCGGCAGGCGGACTCTCAGCCACTGCGCCACCAGGGAAGCCCAAAGTGAAAACTTTTAAAAAGACAATTCTAATTCTAGAGTCCACACCGCTACTATGGAAAGAAAAGCTTGTTCAGTGTTTTCCTCAGATAAAATATGGAATCCTTCGCAAAGTACTCATGCTTTTACCTTGAATTTAGAAGGATGCATGGCTCTGCACCCCTCTCACAGGATCTACTCAGAGTCAAGGAATGTTGCTTCACATAACTGAATCTTGGCATCTTCACAAAAGTTGTCAGGCAGAGAGCTGAAAGTTGAAGTGGTTATTAGGCCTTCCCTTAAGGGGTCTTAATGGTGATGGACAGAAATCTTTACATGTATACAATCAGCTATGGTCATAATTTTTTTTTTTTTTTTTTTTTGCTGTACGCGGGCCTCTCACTGTTGTGGCCTCTCCCGTTGCGGAGCGCAGGCTCAGCGGCCATGGCTCACGGGCCCAGCCACCCCACGGCACGTGGGATCCTCCCAGACCGGGGCACGAACCTGTGCCGTCTGCATCGGCAGGCGGACTCTCAACCACTGCGCCACCAGGGAAGCCCTGGTCATAATTTTTGAGAGACTAATGCCTGTTAATGTCCCCTAGATTTACATAAAAGACTTCAGTTACCATGTGCTTATGTTTCTGTTTACAAGTTTGCTGTTGCTACAGCTAGAAATAAAGTCTTTCATACTACCAGTACAACTTTAAAAATCTAATACAACAAGGCTCAGCGGCCATGGCTCACAGGCCCAGCCGCTCTGAGGCATGTGGGAACTTCCCAGACCGGGGCACGAACCCGTGTCCCCTGCATCGGCAGGCGGACTCTCAACCACTGCGCCACCAGGGAAGCCCGCAAGGTTGGTTTTTTAAATAGATATAATTAGTCTATTTACTAGAAGCACCTGGTTATGATTTTGAGTCAATAATACATAAGGTCCGATCTTTTTTTATGGAGACAGGTTTTATCCAGAAATCTGAATCCATTGTTTTTAAAATACGTTTATGCTCCTCAGCTTAACTCCTGAATTGGAGGCATAACATTTCTTACTCTCCTTATCTCCTTTGCTGTTCTCCAGAGTTCATTGCTGACTGGAGGTAGAACATATATTTCAAGGTCAAACCATATATTTATCTTACTTTTCTAGACTAGTTTAAGAGGGTTTTGTCTTAAGAATACAATAGGCAGTCTCACAGACATCTGGTGTGGGACTCAAAATATGGCCAGACCATCTAAGGGTTAGACTGGGGAGGTTTTTTTTTTCCCTCTCCTGCATGCCTCCTTTCTGGACATCTCCCCCATCCTCATGCTTCTCTCTTCAGATGAACACTCAGCACGTACTCAAGGCTTCTCCAGCACCTGAGGCTTTCACTTGGCACGGCAGTGCCTCTGGCCCTGGCATTACCAACCATCCAGGTGCTCCTCTGTAAAAAGTCTACCAGACACACTCATTGTGTCATTTCAATTTAGCAGGAGAGAGAATCTAACCAGCCTAGTGTGGGGATGAGAGTTGCCTAGTTGTCCCTGGATTTATAATGCTGCCCTTTCCAAAGACTAGAAGGGGCCAGATATCCAAGGAGAGGGTGCGGATAGGGAGTCGGTGACGTGGTCTCCTTTAACAGGAAGGTATAAAGAAGTATCTACATGATAGAGACCATGCTTTGGACGTGCACTGCTTTTTTTCTCTCTTAAACACTGTATTTTAAGCCTTCCCCCGTATTAGCAAGTTATCATAAGCATTATTTTAATGGTCACATTAAAAGCCGTTGTATAGACTAATTGTAATTTAACGACCTCCAGTTGCTGGCCTTTCTACCACCATCAGGTCACTCACCCTTCTGACCTTGCACCTTGTCCATTTATCTACAAATACACATACTTGTCACTTAAGAGTTTTTTAAATGTTAAAAATAAGTAGTTGTCATAGTTACTAGCACTTCAAAAAGAGTGTATCTTCCTAAAAATAGAATGGCTTAGTGGTTATGAGAATTTTAAAGTAAAATAGACAAATTGATACTGCAATTAACATTTTGCTTTCTTGTATCTGTTTTTCACATTCTCTGGCATTTTAATGGGTAAAGTTTCATTTGAGAGAATCTTTATTTCACAGTAGATATGTCGTCATGACCTATGAGAATAGAATCTCTGAAAGATTCAACTTTCTAGTCATCAGATAGTTTAATAAGATAGTTTCAGAAGTTACCAGTAGTCAGTCGTGATTGACCTGTGTTGAAAATGAGTTAATTTACCTACAATTTTAAATACTATACTTTTATTATCAGATGTGGAAAAATAGAGGATGTGTTAGAAAGAATATTAGTCCTAACTCAGCTCCTTCAGCTGAGCACCCATGACAGATTAATTCAGTAACAGCTTCCTCAGTGCCTATTGAGTTTCAGACTTTGTACTAGGGCTGTGAATGTAGACATGGATCTTGCTTTCATGGTTCTCCGAAGTCCCTCTCCTCACCTTAGCACACGTGAGTTTTCTTATCTAACATGTAAATTTGTCTCATATATCAATATAGTAGGGTACCCTTCTCCAGCCTGCTTCCCAGGGTAGTTGTGTGGATCAACTGAGAATACGTATGAAAGGAAATTGTAAATGGTAAAGAAGTGCCATAAAATTAGGAAGCCATGGAAATTTTCTTTCATGTAAAAAAATTTTTCTTAAGTTCCTTAGAACTTTAAATGAGCAGCACATTAACCTGAGTTGCTTATGGTTTTGCTTTTAAATATGTATGAACATTTTATTCATGGACCAGAGATATGGTTGAAGATTTTGGCTTGGTTATTCTCCAAGAAAATAAGATAGTGGTTTTGTATGATTAATGTTCTAAAATGATCAACCAGAAAACCCTTCTTTTTTTTTCTTTTTGCGGTACGCGGGCCTCTCACTGTTGTGGCCTCTCCCGTTGCAGAGCACGGGCTCTGGACGCGCAGGCTCATCGGCCATGGCTCACGGGCCCAGCCGCTCCGCGGCATGTGGGATCTTCCCGGACCGGGGCATGAACCCGTATGCCCTGCATCGGCAGGCAGACTCTCAACCACTGCGCCACCAGGGAGGCCCTGGAAAAAACCTTTTTGAGCTGAGTGATTGGAACCACCAAAGGGAGGCTGAGTGTGTGACAGGGAGAACTATATTTTTGGTTCCCTGATGACTTGCCTTTGCTTGATTCCAGCTGCAGCACATCGTGAGTGATGAGATCTGTGTACAAGTGACTGACCTGTACCTGGCGGAAAACAATAATGGGGCCACTGGAGGCCAGCTGAATACACAGACCTCAAGGAGCCTCCTGGAGTCAACATATCAGCGGAAGGCTGAGCAGCTCATGTCAGATGAGAATTGCTTTAAGGTGAGAGGTACTCAGGTAGTCAGGGACCATGCTGACGACAGTGTGAGCTGTTGGGGCTCTCTCCACCAGAAGTCAAAGCCATACCAGGGTACTTTGACCCAGTGATTCCACTCCTAGACCTCCTTGGAGAGCCTGTGAACTCACTGGAATAAATGCAAAAAAACATGGAAAAGTAAAGTCTCTTGTGGGTAGTCTGTTTCTTGCCTTTTAAAAAAATTAGCTCTTACATATGATGTTTATAATTTTGTATTCTTCTTCGCTGAACATTTATTTGGGTATTAAATGCTTCGTAAATATTATTGTTTAAAAGTGTAATCCATGGTCGTTGTAGAAAAGATAGGAAACGCAGAGAAAAGAAAAACTAGTCACCTACAGTTCTTCCCAGAAATAATCATTGATGACATTTCTAAACTTTTCTATGCTAATACGTATTTTGAAAAAGATTATACTGGGCAAAATGTTCTGGAACTTATTTTGCTCAGTTAGCAACACCTCTGGGTCTTCAGCATCTTTTTATGACTATTTGATATTTAATTTTATAGAAAATTATGCCTGTCTAGTTGGACATATAGGTTGTTTCCGGTTTTCTACCATTATAATAGCTAATTAGAAAAACAAATAGCTGGAAACAGTCTAGGTGTCCAACCCTTTACGGGAATGGTTAATGGCAGCCTATTGTGTGAATGCTGGATGGCATATTTTGCAGCTCTTAAAAGTTAATTATAAATTATAAAAATACTGAAACAAATAAAGGACACAAAATTATATGTGTTATGATTGCATCTATGTAATAAACGTGTATAGTTGAACAAAGCCTGTATGTATTAATGTAAGCACAGGTTTAGGTGGCCCAGAATAAGGTTTGTAGTTGGCCTAGCAGAGAGAGCTAAGCTAAATAAAAGTTTGACCTTGGTGGGCATGTTCCATGTACTTTAATGATCTGACCCTCAAATTGTTCACTTCTATTTTCAGCTATTTCTTTAGTTTCTGATCTATCACCGGTACTGTTGGCTTAATTTAGAATCAAAGACCTGGAAATGAGTTTTCTAGTTCAGTCACAGATCTAATGTTCTACTATCCGAGGACTTTCCCACTACAGAAGAGATTTCCTAAGCCTTTCAGAGTTTTAAATCTATAAATGTTTATTATGAGTTTAGTGGGTGTTTACTTTCATGGTGGACAGAATTATCATCCCCATCTACAATGAGTTAACAGTGTATTAAATTGTGTGGTGAGGGCCTATGAAGGAATGGGTAGACTCACCCAGTAGATAAGAATAGTTGTCAGAATAGCAGAGGGAATAGCAGGAACAGAAGGCTTGGTAACCAGGAAAATCGTGTCATCACAGTGACCTTTTTCTTTCAAATGTTTATATAGAGAATAAAAGTCCATATAGTATTAGCATTAAGCTAAGAATAAGCAGCCCTTCAAATCCTCTGCCCAGCCCCACCTCCCGCCTCCTCTCCCTTCATTTTTTTTCTATGCATATTCTACAGTGCTTTTTTAAAAATCAGGCATGTTTAGCTCTCTGTGTATCCATTCAGACCCTTTTCTGTGCATTTGCATATATTGACACATAGATGTTTATATAGAAATTAATGATTAGATTTAGATTGGATTAGCGTATTTTACATCTGGCTTTTTTTTTTTTTTTTACATGTCTTAGAATTTGCTCTATTTTGGTTTACATAGATCCAGCTCATTTTTTCAACTGCTGTGTCATACATAATAGTATGAATGTACCATAGTTTTTTGCGGGTTTTTTTGTTTGTTTGTTTTTGGGGTTTTTTTTTTGGCTATGCCACGTGGCCTGTGGGATATTAGTTCCCCCACCAGGGATGGAACCTGGGCCCCCAGCAGTGAAAGCGCCAAGTCCTTAACCACTGGACTGCCGGGGAATTCCCTGTACTATAGTTTTTTAAAAAAATCATTGCCTGATGGGTAAACGTTTTAAACTATTTCCATTTTTTACTATCTCAAATAGTGCTTCATTGAACCGCATTTTGTATCCTTGCGTGCACGTGGTAGTGTTTGTTTAGGGTAGAGGCAGAGAAATGAAATTACTAGGTTAAATGGTATGCATATTTTAAAATTTAAACTTTAATGGGTATTCCCATTTCACTCTCCAAAGTGACTGGCTATACCAGTGTGCACTTTGATAAGAGCATTTATTTCCCCATTCTTAGTCAACACTTAGTATTATCAAACTTATTTTTGCCAATTAGATGATTAGAAAAATATTTTAATTCACATTTCCCTGTTCGCTACTGTTTCCTGTTTTTCTCTTCTGTGTATTGCCTACTCGCATCCTTCACCTTTTGCGGGGGAGAGGGGTCGTAGTTTTTTTTTGTTTGTTTTTTTGTTTTTTTTTTTTTTTCAGTACACGGGCCTCTCACTGTTGTGGCCTCTCCCGTTGCGGAGCATAGGCTCCGGACACGCAGGCTCAGCGGCCATGGCTCACGGGCCCAGCCGCTCCACAGCACGTGGGATCTTCTTGGACTAGGCATGAACCCGTGTCCCCTGCATCGGCAGGCGGACTCTCAACCACTGCGCCACCAGGGAAGCCCTGTAGTTCTTTTTATGTACTTTTTCAAATATGATTTTCTTTGTCATGATTTCTCTGAAATCGATTGGTCTTCCTCTATGTCCTGTCCTTCAGTGCTCAGCTGAGTGTCACTTCAGTGAAGTGAAATCTTTCTCATCTCACTGAGGGGGGATAACATATTGTGCATGTTTCTAGAGTAGTACCTTTGTAGTTATTTTGTTGTAATGTAAATATAGCTATTTGTATCCCTTTTCCTTCACTAAATTGAGCTCCTCCAAGCAAGAAACCATGTTCTCTTCTGCGTGTCCCTCTGCCTAATAAATGGCAAACATTCAGTGACTATGTGTTAGTTGAATGAAGCCTAGGAGATTGGCAGAGGAGGCATGGAGAGGAGGTGGGGGTGTCCAAATGGTAGAGGATCTTCACAGCCATAACTAAGGAAAAGGTATGAATTTTGTTGTGGTTGGCGAGCAGTGAAGCATTTTTAAGGACTAAATATTCCACTGGCTTTGAGCTTTCAGGAAGATTAGTAACACTGAGTAACGAGGAGGGGAGGAATCAGAGTCATGTTTACAACTGGAGGCAGTTACCAAATTTGGGTGATGGATGTGGGCAATCTAATAATAAAGTTAGTCAAGATTTGGAGAGTGGTTGCAGAGGTCAGAGAGTTGGGGTGAACACATGGTAAAGGACCTAACAAGACAGGTGTCAGGCGAGGAGCCTGTTGGGATGAAATTGAGTTCAGTTTTAGGCATGTAGAGGAGACTTGTCTTCTCAATATTACTTTGAAGAGTGGTTTCTTTACAGCAGTGGGACAAATCTCGACACTCTAGGTTTTTTCATCCTAAATCCAGGGAGGTTTAGCAAACTCCTAGGAGCAGTTTTTTTCATATCTATTTTGGAAGTAACTATGTTTGTATGTGTGTATGTTATGTTCTTGTTACTTTTTAAATTTTACTAGCAAATAGGAATTCTTCTTCTCCAGAAGAACTGTGAACCAGAACTGGTTTCTGGTCCTGTTTGCTTACTGACTAGCTGTGTGGCCTTGAGAAATCAGAACTTTCTGAATTTTAGGTTTTTCCCTGTGTAAAATGAAGAATGTTGAAATAAATGATTCTCAAGCTTTCTTCTAATCGCTGATCTTCACCATTGATTCCTATAGTGATCTGGTCTGCAGCGAGCCCTTAGGATCAGGGCATTGAGAATCCTGGGATTCCAAAAGGGGAGATCTGTGTGCCATCACCATTTGATACTTCTTTTGTGCAAAATGTGACTTGGTTTTGCCTCTATCAGTGTACTGCTTTTAAATATGAATTTTTTTAAAAAATCACACAAATAGTATTAGCAGAACTCAGTTTCAAATATGATTGGTACCATTGCAGCAGATCACTTCTTATGTTGATGTTTTGTGTTCCTTACCTCATGGTATGTGTGATTTCTTGGGTAGTCTTTATTGTGGTGGAAATGTGATTGCTATTTTCTGTTTGATGTTTTCCATTTCACTTTGGTATGAGAAGTTTCCTTTTTTTTTTTAAACACTGTAGGCTTGTTTACATCTTTGTATCAAGTCCCATAAATGGGATTATCAAGTGAAATGGCATTGACATTTTATGGTTCTGACTTTTGAGCACTCTCTGATATTGATTACTGTTTTAGCTAATTCAAGAAGTAAGAAACATGAAATGGTGCTTCTTGCTCTAACATTTCATTTTGCTGGTAGCAAGATTGGACCTTTGCCTTTTTATCACCTGCTTAAGCTTTTGAGTTATCTTCCTCATCTCTTCAATTGGAGCAAAATTTTTTTTATAACTTTATTGCCTCCCCACCTCTCAACCCTTGAGAATCTGTTTACAGCTTTGGAGATGGTCTTTTGTTTACATTCAGGTTTCTTATTTGCAGCTTATGTTCATTCAGAGCCAAGGCCAGGTTCAGCTGACCATCGAGCTTTTGGACACGGAAGAGGAGAACTCGGATGACCCTGTAGAAGCAGAGGTATGGATGAGTATACTGCAGAAACTGGAGAGAGTATGTCATGTTCTGAGAGTCTGCCCAGTGAGTGTCTTCTAGAAGCCCAGCCAGTGTTAGCCTGTTTAAGGGTCAGGACCTGACGCTTAAGTACAGGTCATTTCAGCCATATCTTCAGCTGAAGAAAAGGACTGCCTGGTGGTAAGATATTTAGGATTGATGGCAGTCTCATCTAGCTTTCAGGAAAGCCCTCTCCTCTGAGGAAGTCTCATGGTTGGCAGCTTTCTTGTTTTTCTCCTAAAGCACAAGAAACAACAAATGAGGTGCCATCTGCCCAGTATCATCTTGACTCTTTGTGTCATGTTTACTTTTTATTGGGATAGATGGAGCCAGGAGTTCTCAACCCCACGGGGTAGACAGAGTGAATTGGTTATCATAGTTGGGTCTAGCGGGTAATATTAATGAGAAATGCAAGCCACATGTATGTATGGTGCTGAGGGCATATGGAGGGGAGGAGATTGTTGTTTTATGGGAATATTGGCTCGTGGTTGCCAAATCTTAAACTTTTTTAAAAGAGATGCCAGAAATTTAGATTTTGATGTGAAAGATACTGATTTTCAAACATTTGCCACTATACATTTTGTTCTTTAACAAAACCCTCTGTAGGGAAATAAAACTTGTCAGTGAGCCAGCTTCTAACCATTTATGACTTCTGGTAACTGTTAAGTATCTCAGAGAAACTTTCGGTTTTGCATTCTCACAGATTTTTTTAAGCTGTGTTTTAATACCAAGTAACAAGCATGTCATTATGGAAAGAGATTTTTTTGATCTTGTATTTAAATATTTCAGACATTTTAGTCATAGAATTTGCTAGACAACCTGATGAGGTTGGAGTTCAGTTTTTGTGCTCTCTCCCCCACCCCCATTTTGTGTTTACAATCCTAGCGCTGGTCAGACTATGTGGAGCGATACATGAATTCTGATACTACCTCTCCTGAGCTTCGTGAGCACCTGGCACGGAAACCAGTGTTTCTCCCACGGTGAGTGAACCAACTCATGTGTCGGCAGCATAACACTAATGCACAGTCCAGGAACGAGGAGTTAGATGACTTTCAGTTTCTTGGTTTTCACTTATTCTGTTGTTCTGTCTACTGAGGATGCTAATTCAGGGTTTGTATGGTTTTACACCATGAGCTTACCTGGAGCACGTGCCAAAGCATCAGGGAGGCAAGAGTTTTAGGAGTCAGTAGTAACTTCCCTTCAGGAATGTGTGTCAGAGTCTCCAGGGTTTGATGATTCACTTGGAGGACTCAAGGACTCAGCATGTAGGCATACCCACAGGGATGGTTTACTGTAGCGAAAGGATACAAAGCTACATCAGCAAAGGGAGAAGGTGCCTGTGACAAAATCAGAGGATGCCAGGCGCAAGCTTCTAAGGGGCTGTGACTTCCACTGGAGGCACAAGGACACTCTTCATTCCTCCAGCAGCAAATTATGACAATATGTTTGAGATGCTGCCTACCAGAGAAGCTCATTGGAGACTTGGTACTGAGGGTTTTATTGGGTGCTGCTCCTGCAGGCACCCTCTGCCTAGCTTGTACCAAAATTCCAGACTTCCAGAAGGAAAGCAGGTTTTCAGCATAAACCATTTATTTTGTACAAACAGTTTAGGTACAGTGAGGCACTCTTATCATTCAGGGAATGGGGGAAACTCTCCCAAAATCCAAGATGCCAGAACCCAGCCAAGGGACAACCTTGTAAGCACGGTTTGCAAAGGATAGCAGTCTTAGGCCTGCTATGTTAACTCTCTTCATGGAATTTTAAAAATTTCCTGGGCTTCTCTGGTGGCGCAGTGGTTGAGAGTCTGCCTGCTGATGCAGGGGACGCGGGTTCGTGCCCCGGACCAGGAAGATCCCACATGCCGCGGAGCAACTGGGCCTGTGAGCCATGGCCGCTGAGCCTGCGCATCTGGAGCCTGTGCTCCGCAACAGTAGAGGCCACAACAGTGAGAGGCTCGCGTACCGGAAAAAAAAAAAAAAAATTTCCTCCCCATATATGGGCAAATTGTATGCTGGACCTCTGTCTGAGGATGAAGACAGAGTTTCAGAAGTAGAAAATAGATTTTGCTGTAGTAGATTGGCTTTCTTTCTTCCCCAAATTTTGCGAATTGAAATCTCATGTCTTACATTCCCAGAAAGGTATTATCCCAGTATTATTAGACTTAGTCCTAATTGGAACATGGAAAGGGGTGAGAACAGAAGGGCCCTGCCAGCTTCTTCCATTCACTGAGTCATTTAACAGACTTCAGGCAGCTGCTCTGTGCCAGGCCCCTTTCTTAACAAAACAGATTTAGTCTCCATGCTTTTTTTTTTTTAATTTATTTTATTTATTTATTTTTGGCTGCATTGGGTCTTTGTTGCCGCGCACGGGCTTTCTCTTCGTTGTGGTGTGTGGGCTTCTCATGGCAGTGGCTTCTCTTGTTGTGGAGCACGGGCTCTAGGCGCGTGGGCTTCAGTAGTTGTGGCACACAGGCTCAGTAGTTGTGGCTCACGGGCTCTAGAGCACAGACTCAGTAGTTGTGGCGCATGGGCTTAGCTGCTCCGCAGCATGTGGGATCTTCCCGGACCAGGGCTCAAACCTGTGTCCCCTGCATTGGCGGGCGGATTCTTAACCACTGCCCCAGCAGGGAAGTCCCTCCATGCTTATGAAACATAACATTGTATATTTCTCAACAGATTGGCAAAATTCTTAAAAAGATTTGTAATCTTTGTTATGGAGTGTGTGGGGAAGAGGGGAGGCACTTTGATTTACTGTGGGGGGAAATATTGATACAATCATTCCAGAATCAGAGCAGTTAAAATGTATAGGACCTTTACCCTGGAACTTTAATTTTTAATAATTTGCCTTACAGCTGTTACAGCTGAGGTTCTTTCTCAGTCTTTTTGTCCTTAAGACCCCTTACAGTCTTAGAGATTGAATACACCAAAAAAACTTTTGTTTATGTGGATTATATCTAGTAATATTTACCACATTAGAAATTAAAACTGAAAAACGTTTACTATGTTTATGAATTCATTAAAAACAATGCTAAATACATTCTGTGTTATCATAAGTAATATTTTAATGAAAAGCTACTTCAAAACAACAAATTAGTGAAGAGTGGCATTGCTTTACATTTTTGTAAATCTGTTTCATGTCTGGCTTAATAGAAGAACAGCTGGATTCTCATATCTGCTTCTACATTCATTCTGTTGCACTATTTTGTTTCGTCAAAATACATGAAGAAAATCTGGCCTTACTGAAACATGTAGCTCAAAAAAGTAGTATTTCCATATCCTTTCAGATAATTATGGATATTCTTTGATATGACAGCAGAACTGTCCAAGTAGTAGTTTCTTAAAGGTTAGTTGCAGTATCAGTGAACTTTTCATGTGGTTATGTCAAAATCCATTGGTTTATCTTGTACTTTGAATTTTTTCATGCATGGTTTTATAACTTCATGCAATTGGTTATTTGGAACATTTTAGTTCACTAAGTTATGCAGACCTACCAAATGTTGACACGTCTTCATTTTACAGTATTCCCACCCCCCACCCAGCACCCCCAAAAACACCACATTTATTAATATTGCCGTTGACCTCATCAGTCACATTTTTTTTTTTTTTTGCGGACGCGGGCCTTTCACTGTTGTGGCCTCTCCCGTTGCGGAGCACAGGCTCCGGATGCGCAGGCTCAGCGGCCATGGCTCACGGGCCTAGCTGCTCCGCGGCATGTGGGATCTTCCTGGACCGGGGCACGAACCCGTGTCCCCTGCATCGGCAGGCGGACTCTCAACCACTGCGCCACCAGGGAAGCCCCAGTCACATCTTTAAGTAGTGGGAAGTTGTCACACCTCATGCCGGCCAATACCAGTTTACCAAAATTCCGAGTTTTACTTGAAAGCTTAAATTTTATCATTGGCAACGAATGTGCTCAGTTGTTTTCCTTGAAGTACCAGTCTCCCTTGTTCACTTTTGAGAAAATATTTGCCAAATACCCCAGATCGGCTAGTCAGCTATTCTTTCAGGTAAAAATGGCGAACCATGTGCAGCTCAAGCAGTGCTCAAGTGCTTTCCTTCATGAATCCCATTGTACTTTGGCACACAAAGGTACTTTATGTTTAGTTCCCATTTCGTCACCCAGTATGTTAAAAAGATGTGAACTAACGGCCTTATCAATAATAAGAGATGTTATTGTTTCATCAAGGACATTCTTAAGTCAGAGCAGCTTTCCTTTTTGAATTGCCGGTGTGTGGCCAGAGAAGAGTACAAAGATATCTAAGGACAGATCGGTGCCATCACCAATTGGTTTTTTTCTAATAGTCACTATTATTTTTGCACTGCCAATGCTAATGTTAATACTGTTTTTTTTTTTTTAAAGAAAGAAAGACACTGTTTTAGTAGTATTATGACAGTAGTTTTGATCTTACAACTTCCTAAAAAGCATCGTGGGGGCCCCAATAGTCCTTGGACCAAAGAACTGCTGTCCTACGGAAATGTGTGTACACAAAGATATTCACTGAAGCAACGTTTTTTTTGTTTTGTTTTGTTTTGTTTGCGGTACGCGGGCCTCTCACTGTTGTGGCCGCCCCCGCTGCGGAGCACAGGCTCCGGACGCGCAGGCTCAGCGGCCATGGCTCATGGGCCCAGCCGCTCCGCGGCATGTGGGATCTTCCTGGACCGGGGCACGAACCTGTGTCCCCTGAATCGGCAGGCGGACTCTCAACCACTGCGCCACCAGGGAAGCCCTGAAGCAATGTTTTTAATAGCAAAGTGTAGGAAACAGTAGAACTGTCTAGCTGACAACCTTTCTCTGCTTGTGTTGGAGGGAATTAAGCCTGCCAAGGCATCCACTAATGTGAATTATCTTCTTTCCTAGATGTGTAGAATAGCACTAGTTATGTACCATCTGTGGGAGAATTGAAAAAAATAGACATTTAAGTAATTTTCTGTGCTCTGTGGTTCAGATGAAGGACCTGATTAATTCCTGTTAAGGAATTGTTCAATTAAGACACATTCCTCTGTAGCAGTTAAAGAGAATGACACAAATCTATCTGTAGTGAAATGAAAAAATCTTCATGACATTAAGTGAAAAGTTGAGAGAGACCTAGAAGATTTTAAATGAAAACTGCTAACAGTGGCTACCTGTGGCAAGGCAAGTGGGATTTCGAGAATTGGGGTAGGGGGTTAGTTGGCAATTTCTTTTTATTCTTTATATCTCTGCAGTTGAAAAAAATTTTTTTTTAACAATAAAACCACTGGACATTTAAAAAATGTATGTAATTAAAATTGTGATACGTGCTGTGAAGGCAAATAAAAAACTTTTGGGGCAGTCATGGGAACCTGCACCTGGAGGAGCTCTCATCCTGCAGGGCTTTGCTGCTTTGTAGGAATCTGCGGCGGATCCGGAAGTGTCAGCGTGGTCGAGAACAGCAGGAAAAGGAAGGGAAGGAAGGGAACAGCAAGAAGACCATGGAGAATGCGGATAGCCTGGATAAGCTGGAGTGTAGGTTCAAGCTGAATTCCTATAAGATGGTATATGTGATCAAGTCAGAGGACTACATGTATCGGAGGACCGCCTTGCTCCGGGCTCATCAGGTGAGAACCAGTAACTGGAATTTCTCCACATTTCTCCCTCCTCAGCCAGGACCAGGCCTGCCCCAGAGGCTTCTGGTTGTTTCTCTCCCTTTGTGAAAATCTCTTGGATTTGAGAATTGTTGAGTAAGGATGCCGTAACAAAGTCCCACAGACTGCGTGGCTTAAACAACAGAAATTTATTGTCCTACAGTTCTAGAGGTTGGAAGTCCAAGGTTGAAGTGTTGGCAGAGTTGCTTTGAACCTTCTGAGGGCTGTGAGGGAAAAACTATTCCTTGCCTTTCCTAGCCTCTGGTGGTTTGCTGGCAATCATTGGCATTGCTTGGCTTGCATATTTCTGCCTTCATTTTTACATGGCATTCTCCCTAAATGCATGTCTGTGTCCAAATTTCCCCCTTTTAAAGAATGCCAGCCATGTGGGATTATGGGTCCACCCTACAACAGACAGTATGAGCTCACCTTAACTAATTACATCTGCAACAACGTTATTTCCAAATAACATCACATTCTGGGGGGTGGAAGCTAGGATTTCAACATATGAATTTGTGGGGACACAATTCAGTTGATAACAGCTGGTCGCACCTTCCAGTGAAGCTACTCCTAGCATTTACATTTCAGGTAGTATTGCTTGTGTGAATCCTGTCTGTTTTCACATGCTACCTGAATTGTGAAAGTCCTAGTGCAGTTATGTACCAAGGTATTGTGCCAGGCCCTGGGACTACAACCGTGAGGTAGAGCATATAAGGTAGTGTGATGATGTGCACTACCAAGGAGAGAAACTAGGTGAAGTGATCAAGGGTAACTGGCAGGCAGGGCCCTGCTTTTGTTGGGGAAGACCTCTCTAAAGAGGTGACGCTTGAGGCCTAAACAATGACAAGGATCCAACCTGGTGCAGAGTTGGGGGTTGGTACTTTTTAGGCAAAGGAAACAAGCAAGCACAAGGCTGGGAAGGAGGAAAGGACTTGGCATTTTCAAGAAAATGAAAACATCAATGTGGCTTGCGCCATAGGGAAAGTGGGGTGCATGAAGTTGGAAGGGTGGGCAGAGGCTACATTACTTATTCTCTTAGGCTGCGATTTGGATTTTGTTTGAGGTACATTGAGACATCGTTGACAAAGACATAGACTGATGAGAGCGAGTGAGGGCACCAAGTTGGAAGGGCAGAGACCACTCGAAAGACTGCTTTCATTCATATGAGATGTGATGTCTACCCAGACTACCAGGGTTGTAGAGGAATTATAATTAGATTGGAGGGACTTCCCTGGTGGTCCAGGGGTTAAGATTCCACGCTTCCAATGCAAGAGGCGTGGGTTCAATCCCTGGTCGGGGAACTAGGATCCCACATGCTGCGTAGCACAGCCAAAAAAAAAAAAAAGATTGGACATATAACTGTCAGGATGTGGTAATGTTTGGATGTAGGGAGGTTAAGAGAAAGGGGAACATTAAGGATGATGCCTGGTGGTTTTTGTTTTTTGGTTTTGTTTCTTTGCTCATTTTGCTTGAGTAAATGGGAAGTTTAGGGGTACATCTGTTAATAGGAAGGGGTTACCAGGTTTGGGAGGCAGATGAAAAGACTACAGAACATTCAAGTGGGAACCATAGGTTGGGCGATTTTTAATGTACTTCTCTCATGGTGCTGTGTGTTGTATGCCTGCATGTTTCTGATTCAAATGATTTGGGGAGCTGGGCAACACCTTATTTATCTTTGTATCCCCTTCTCTGCCTTGCTTGTGGGCACTAATAAATATTTACCAGATGTATAGGTAGGAACAAAAACCTCCACTGAAGATCTGCTATGCCCAGCACTGTGCTGGGCAGGGTGGGGTAATAGCGGGAAGGGAGAGTGGGTTTTAAGCCCTTTACCTTGTTTTACTTAGAAGTGGATTGCCACGCTGACAGAAATGACTAACGGCCTCAACTCAGTGTCTCACTCCGGGTATGTTAGAATCAGCTGGGTTGCTGGTTTAAAACTGCGGATTGATCAAGTTGTTCTCTCCCCACCCCCGCCCCCCTATGTGATAATGATGCAGGAGGCTAAAATCGAGAAGCACTGAGCTAGTTCTGCCCAGTTGGTATTTCTTTGGGAGCTTTTTGAATTCCAACTCCTTAATGTGTTCTAGGTTCTTAATCTTCAATTCTTTTCTTTAAACAGACTCCTAATTTTTTTTTTTTTTTTAACTTATCAGTGGTATCAGCACTGATAAGCCCACATCTTTCTTCTGGCACTTTAGGAGAAAATTGGGCTTTGTATTTGAAGGTTTTTAGTCCTAGTTCATGGGTTTTTTTCTTCTTCATTCTATTTTGCAGTCCCATGAGCGGGTAAGCAAGCGGCTACATCAGAGGTTCCAGGCCTGGGTAGATAAATGGACCAAGGAGCATGTGCCCCGTGAAATGGCAGCGGAGACCAGCAAGTGGCTCATGGGTGAGGGGCTGGAGGGCCTGGTGCCCTGCACCACCACCTGTGACACAGAGACCCTGCACTTTGTGAGCATTAACAAGTACCGTGTCAAATATGGCACAGTGTTCAAAGCCCCATAACTGCAGAGCCAGAGCAGATAACTTGAGGGGTGTGTGTGTGTTGGGGGGGGGGCACGTGTACTCGCACACACTGAAGAAACAAGGAAGATGCCTTTCAAGCCTCACTGGGCCTCTCTGGGACATGGCCACCTGATCTGTGTGTGGCTGGTGCAACCTGGCACCAAGTGGGCTACATATAAGGAACGTGGATACCTTACAAAGCTGGAGCTGGAACTTTTCCCAGGGGGTTTGGGCATTACCCTGCCCTGGAGGGGAAGAAATCCATGCAAGCACAGGGATATGCAGCTTGCTTGCACACACCAGCAGAGCTAAGACTGCAGCCTCCTGGGGCCTGACCTTCAGTGAGGGAACCGGATGCTGTTCACACCTTGATTGGATGGGCGAGCATTGACTGACAGACTGGGGAAGGACTCAATGCTTAGATGGATTGTAACTCTGATGGTCACTGCTCCTTTCCTCTTCCCCCCCAAAAGGAAAAAAAACTGTATTGGATTTTTTTTTCCTGGTCACTTGAGCACATCTAGATCACCCATTAAGATTTTCTCTGGGACCTGCAGTTTGGCTTTGGGATTGATCATCTTGTGGATTTGATTCCTGACGAATCCCTTGCTGCCCACCCGTTATTCTCTCCTCTGGTTCTCAACCTCAACAAGTTCAAATCAGTCGTCCTTTTTAGCTCCCGTGGAACTGTTTTGTACCTGCTTCTTTACTAGTCTACCCTAGTGCCATCCACCAGCTTTACTCACTCACACACACACACACACACACACACAAACACACACACAGTTTTAACTTGGTTTTTCTTTTTTTTTTTGTAAATAATGTACATACTGTCAATTTTTTATTAAAAGAAATATGCTTTGATGTGCTAGCATAACTGCTCTAGCTCCTTGTGTACCATAGTTCTATGTGGCTTCAGATTTAGTACCTATGAACAGATGTACAAGACATTTATTACACTTTTTACCAAAGGGAGTTACCGTTGTAGTACTTTTGTGTAAAACTTGTCTTCCCCTTGCCCCAACTTTTTTTTTTTTTTTTTTTGTAAATAAATAAAGCTTGATTCTTACTTAAGGAATAAACTCTCAACCCAAGTCCCTTGTCCTCACCAGAGAACTACTGTGAAGCAGGGATTTTGGCTTCAGTTCCTTATCTACGGTACAAACAGGATTTTGCTTTAAATAGTTAGCAGTCAGTTGTATGTGTTCCAAATCAAAATATCTTAAATTTTTTAAATAGAATTATTCATTCTTTTAGTACGTGTTTTCCCCCCTTATTTCAGCTGTTTGGAAATATTTTATATTTGGGTAAGTTGTGCAGCTATGTAGTTTGTACTTTTCTGTATTTTTTCTTATCCTTATTGGAAATGGGAGTGAACAGCTTAAATACCAAACCAGTGTTTGAAAGAAGTGTGTACAGAGTGTGTGGTATAAATGGGGCTGGGAGGGAGATTCAATACATTTCGTTAGCAACTGCAAATGGAATATATACATATATATTTTTTTAAATTACATAAATTTAAACTGGCAGATATTTAAACTTGACTGATTAGGATTTTTATATGTGGTCAGCCTGGACTTTCTGAACAAAGACCAACTGAGCCCCTCCCAGTACTCTGGTGAATTTTTCTCCAGCAACCATTACCCTAGTCATAGCTGTAAAGTAACCAGCAGTGATTTGTGTGGTTTTGTTTGCTTTTTAATTAAAAATTCCCAACATCACCACCACAAAACCACAAATTTTTTGGCTCTGGACTTTCATAACACATGGTAGACTTTTCCGATTTTAGAGTTTTTTGTTGGGTGTGGTGGGGAGCAGTGGAGGGATGGGACAACTACAGGAGACTCAGAGCCCAAAAGTGTAGGGTGGCAAAAGAGCCTTGTGGGAGGAGATTCTCTGGTGAAGCTGGGGCCAATGCCTGACTTGGGAGATGGAGTGATACTGACTGGGGGGGAAGATCTTCAGGTTTTCCCAGCAATAACTCACCTCTGCTTGCTTAAGACCATGTTGAATTGGAATTACGGCCGGGGTGGGTTGGGGGGGAACTGATGGGACCTGACCAGGGGCAGCCCCAGCTGTTGCTGTCTCTGCATAGGGTTACGCCCAGAGCAGCTGCTTGCAGGTCAGGATAGGGTTTCAGGGCCAATAGAGGAGAAAACCCCATCCTACCAGTGCAACCAAAAGAAGGGGGAGCTTCACTGACAGCCAGGGTTTCACAAACAGCATTTATATCCCTCCTGCCATCTGAGCTCCAAGCTCAACTCAGCCTGTCTTATAGCAGGAAGTTATATTTTAAATCTCGTTTGGTATTCTGTACTTAATCACCTTTCCCTATGATTTGCATTTGAAATGTTGTAAACTTGGTCAGTATTTCTATTAAAATATCAGGGCTCATGTTGTGTATATACTTTTCTTCCTAATGATTTTATAGACAAGGACTTCATAGCATTCCCAGGAGGGGGGAACAAGCTGCCAACAGATTACCAGAGAAACGTGAGGATGAAATTGGAGGTGTTTCTGGCATTATGGCTTCTCTGAACTCTTCAGTCCCGTGTAGGGAAATACATTATTCTGTTAGGATCATGAATTCTATGTCTGTGATCTGCAATCTCAAATCAAAATCTTCGGAGTTTCTGGCGATGGGCAGCACTTAGCCATATACATAAAATAAAACATGTAGTAGAGGAAGCTGAGGTTACTGGGGTGCAAAGCTCTATTTAACGCATGTCTGCCGATTGGCTTTAAAGCACCGGTCCTGGCGCCCCGGCTCTTGCCACGTTAAGCGGACACGGGTGTTCGAGATAGCCAGAGGGCGGGCTGGGACCAGAGGGCAAGGAGGTTCCCGCTTGCAGCTTCTGAGACTAGGTGACCTGCGTCGGCAGCAACCCAGGCTCCCACCCGTCGTGCCTAACGGCTTGTGTCTGTCCCAGGCCTTTTGCAGAATCAAAGCGTCAAGCTTCCTATTTTATTTAGGGATTTGCCCTAAACGGCCACCAGCTCGGACGAGATAAGAGGAGAGCATCGGAAGTGCGGCTTTTAGCTTTCAGCTCCCTGCTCAAAGTTCAGAGCAGCGAGACTTCACAGAGCCGCTGGTGTTCCAAGAAAAGCTGTCCGGGCCTGGAAGGCGCCCTTCGGACGCCGGAACCTTTGGTTCCAGGCCGTGGACCGCGCCGGCAGGGTTTGGGGCCTTCCGGGGAGAGGAGAGAGCGCGCGGCGATGGCGGCGGCGCCGGCCCTGAAGCACTGGCGCACTACGCTGGAGCGGGTGGAGAAATTCGTGTCGCCGCTCTACTTTACCGACTGTAATCTCCGCGGCAGGTGTGGCCACCTCGTCCATGGCGCCGGCCGGCCGCATCCACGCGTCTCTAGCCTTCCCGTCCGGGGGGAAACCCAAGCTTCGGCCACCTGGGCCGAGGGACAAAGTGCCCGCCGCGGAAAGGGCTGGGGCCCAGGAGGAGGGATGGGGGGAGACCGAGCTGTGAGGCAGCCCTCCCGGCGGTGGATCGAGGGAATGCGAGTCCCCACCCGCCGGCTGGCCCAGTGGCGCGTGCCCACCTGCCCCTCCCGCCCAGGCTCTTCGGAGACAGCTGCCCAGTGGCCGAGCTCTCCAGCTTCTTGACGCCCGAAAGGCTTCCCTACCAGGAGGCAGTCCAGCAGGATTTCCGCCCCGCGCAGGTCGGCGACAGCTTCGGACCCACGTGGGTAACGCTCCAGAGGGAGGGCGGGGCCGACAGGGCCCCGCTCCCGGCTTACTCGCCTCCCCTAAGGGCCACACCTCCATTGTCGGCCCTGTGCCCTAGACCGTCACTTGGGGCAGAGCAGCACCCTCTGCTGGGAGCAGATCCCTGATCCCTCAAGACTTAATGGGAGAATTTTCATTTCCCCCCCTTCTCCCAGTCCCTGGACATCCCTTAGGCAGGACACTCTGCCTAAGGCAGGACAAATCACAGACCCCTGATTCTCTGCCTCTTTCCCTCACCTTGCTGTACACCCCGTTGGTCCTTGCTTGTGGATCAAAGCTGAATACCTTGTGATGCTGCAGATACTTGGTGAAAGTCTCAAGCCCCTGCTGACCCTTAGTCCAAGGAAGTATGTCGAAAGGAAAGGGCTTTGACCCCTAGGCCCATCTTAGTGGTTCTGTTGCAGATGGTGGACCTGTTGGTTCCGGGTGGAGCTGACCATCCCAGAGGCATGGGTGGGTCAGGAAGTTCACCTTCGCTGGGAAAGTGATGGAGAAGGCCTGGTGTGGCGTGATGGGGAACCTGTCCAGGTGAGGAGCCCTGCCCTAGGTCAGGTATGGCCACATTTCAGCCCTGGTCTCTGGAGAAGCCACAGCTGAGTGGCTATGCCTGCAGGGTGGTATCAGGATTTCAGGACTGGAGAGGTTGTTGCTTGGGCCCCGGTGTAATTGTTCCTTCTCATGTTTGAGAGGATCGCTGAGGGTCTCAACATAATTAATACTAAACCAACCCTGCCACTGACTGGTCACCCTCCCATTCTGGGATGAAAATAGTTATTAATCAAGTACAATAATAGGTACAGCAGATCCATTTATTAACCCTTTACTAGGTGCCAGACTAGTGACTTTGCAGACTATACCACTTTCTATTTTTAGTTTTAAATAAACTGGTTTTTATTATATGGAATATATGCTTATGGCAGTCGGGGAGGGAGACTTCGAAACAGTTCTGGATAATATAAAGTTTAAAAAGTCCTCTTCACCTGAAATAATGGATATCTCCCTGCTACCTCACCCACAGTTCCCCAGATATAACCACTATTAAGTACCTTGTTTATGCATCCAACCTTAACAGGTTTAACCTTTAAAATCCTATGTGGTAGGTCTTTATGGCCATTTACAGACTAAGAAACAGATATATAGATGTTAACACACTTGTTCAGGTTCACACAGCTTCCATTTCAGTTTGACTAACCCTCAGTCTCAGGTCAGGACTGTTGTTCTTCCTGTACAGAAAGATGGCAGACCCCTCCCTCCCTCCCTTCACTGGCTCAGCAGGATGTCTCCTGAGTGCCCTCTCTGGCAGGTCCCTGTGCTAAGCACTGGGGATATAGTGGGGAATGAGGTAAACCTGTCCCTGACTTCAGAGAGTTTCCCTTCAGATGCTTATTCAGGGGTACAGAGGCCACCAGAAGCCACCAAGGACCTGATACCTCCCCAAGACTCCACAAGACCAGTGGCTTTTCTGCTGGCAGATAGGTGCCATTTGGTGGTCATGGCACTGACTGCCATGGGGGTTGGGGCACCTGCTACCAGAGGTCCCTGATTTGTCAATCTTGGCCTTGTCTGGGAGAGAGGAGCCAGTGCTAGGGACCCGGTAGAGGGGACTGGCCTCCCTCAGCTTATACTTCATCTGAGCTGTTCACAAGCCTCAGGTCCTGTCTCTTTCACTGCACTCCCCACCAGGGTTTGACCAAAGAGGGGGAGAAGACCAGCTATGTCCTGACTGAAAAGCTGGGGGAAGAAGACCCCCGGAGGTGAGTGAGTCCCTGTGCTGTGGTTGACCAGTGCTGTAGGGGAGGGAGCATCAGTGGGCAAGGAGGAGCTGAGGCCCAGAGCCATCTGAGAAACACACCCACTTTCAATACAACCATCTTCAACTCTCATAGTTTATTTTTGAAAAGCAGGATTTCTCTGGCTATAAAGATAGTGTTTTCGTTCTTGGGTTAAATACAGAAAAGCACAAAGAAGTAAATAACTCCCATTATCCCATCACTTAGTGATGTCCATTATTAACATCTCAGCATTCTTCTCGGGAATTCTTTCAAATGTAGTTTTTACTAGTTGAGGTTGTATTTCTTTGATATTTTGAATCCTGATTTTTAAAAAATCCATATTATAACATGCATTTTATGACACTATCAAAAACTCTTCTTAGGTATTATATTTATTGAACATTGTGTATCTGATGTTTCCAGGCACTGGGACTGATGGTGAATGATGTGATTCTTGACAGCAAGGGCGACTCACATATACTTAATAATTGCAAAACTGATGAGGGCTTTGAAAGAAAAAACTTTCAACATAAGAAATTTGTTCTAGACTAGGGAGAGGGATAAGAGGAGAGTCATGGAAGGCTTCCCGAAGGAAGTCATGTTTGCTCTCTGAAGACTGAGTAGAACAGCACCACAGCCCACCATGCTCTCCAAACAGTGGCCTGCCCATATTGGCTGATGGATCTTTGTTCTGAAAGACTGGACCTGGGAGATCCAAACATGTTTTTAATGTGCAAAGAGGGTTCTGAGACCAAGGCAGTGCATTGTAAAGACAGCTTTGGAAATAAAAGTCTAAACAGTATAATTCACATGGTTCCAAACTTGGCTACTTATTCACCCCAACCAAGGCAGAACACTCATCAGCAGAATTTGGTGTAGTCTGTTGTTTCTACCATGACCCTCTCTTACACGCACCTGACATAACTGTGAGATCCTCTGGGTGGTAGATCCTGGGGGTGAATAGGGAGGGGTCTGCTGGATGCCTCTTTGGTCCTCCCTCCCCAAGCCCCAGAGTCCTCTGCCAGTCCCTTGGCCTGAGGCTGCCTCCCCGCATTTGTAGCCTGACCCTCTATGTGGAAGTAGCCTGCAGTGGGCTCCTGGGGGCCGGGAAGGGAACCATGATCGCAGCCCCTGACCCAGAGAAGATGTTCCAGGTGAGCCGGGCTGAGCTGGCCGTGTTCCACCGGGATGTCCACAAGCTCCTGGTGGATCTGGAGCTGCTGCTGGGGATGGCCAAGGTACTCGACACCCCCGCGCCACCTGCTCACACTCTAGAGCCCTGTTCCAGGCAGGCTGTTTCTTGGGTCAGATAGTTGGAGCTCTGGGAATCCAGAATAGGGAGGGTGTTTCATGCCTGCCTGAGTGTTGAGAGGATTTCCCTGTGTAAAGGGGAGGAAGGAGACAGTGCTGAGCAGGGGGGCCAGCAGGAGCACAGGGTTGGAGGTAGGGAGGAGCTCTGCTGAGAACCCGTGGGAGATCAGCTGGGGTCTAATTTTGGAGACTCTGCTTGCTTGAGATGGGGATTAAGGGACAGAACCCTGCTGCAGGGCCTCGGGGAGGACAACCAGCGCAGCTACCAGGCCCTGTACACAGCCAACCAGATGGTGAACATATGTGACCCCGCCCAGCCGGAGACCTTCCCAGTGGCCCAGGCCCTGGCCTCCAAGTTCTTTGGCCAACGTGGGGGTGAAAGCCAGCATACCATCCATGCCCTGGGGCACTGCCACATTGATACAGGTAGGGCAGCAGTTGTCTGGGCTGGTTCGGGGAGGCAGGAGTGGCCTCGAAGACCTGGCTGTGCCCTGGAAGCACTGTGTGATCCACATCGAGTTCTTGCCCCTCTTGGACCCCAGTTTTCCCTTGGGAAAGGGGAATGGGCTGTAGGCTCTGCTAGACGTGGCTTCGTTTATTCTTTCAACAAAATCTGATGCCCCGTGTGGCCCCATGCTAGATATTGGGAGGCTAGGACTATAGAGACTGGTGATCACAAAATAGGCAGACACAGTTGCTGCCAGGATGGAGGGAAGGATCGGGGGCTGGGGAGCCCAGAAGAGGCATTTAACCCAGCTGGGTCTGGGGGATTCAAGAAAGGTTTCTCAGAGGAGATGACCTTTGAACAGAGTGAGGATGAGTAAGAATTTGACAAGTGCCCAAGTCCTCAGATAGGAGTGATGTGGAAGTAGTTGAGATGGGGACTCAAGCCCAGGGGGAGGTTTCCTGGGGAGGATCAGGAGGTCAGTTTTGAACCTGGTTAAGTCTGCAATGTCTGTGAGGCTTATGGGAAATTACATTTTTAAAAAACTCCCCAAAGTATTGATTCTGATGCAGCTAAAGTTTCTGAACCACAGAACAAGGGCTTTCTCTGCTGTGCCAAAGCATGGGATGTAGAGTTCTGGGCTGGTAAAGAAGGAACTGAGGCCTAGAGGTTGCAAGAGGCTGTAGTGCCTCACGCGGGACAGCTGGCCCAGGCAGGTCCATCTCAGGAAGCTGTGCCCTCTGTTCCAGGCTGTCCTTCAATGTGCGTGCAGGGGAAGGGCCAACCCCCACTGCCTCTTACAGGATCCTCTCAGGGGTGTCTGAACCTCAGAGTAAGGCTATTCCAGGGACTGGGGCCTCCATTTCCTGATGTAAAATTGATCCGATAGGCCCAGCCAACCTCCTTTCCCCAGTCCCTACTCCTACCTTGCAAGAGTGATGTAAAGTGACAGCTCAGGAGAGATGCCACAGGACTTTGCAGGGAAAGGGCCTGGGATGGACGGAAGGCTAGGATGACCCTCTGGAGGCCCAGGCTGGGCGTGATTGGATGCTGGGGGGCAGGGGTGCGGCTGGAGATCTGTGAGGAGCTGGGGACCTTGCTGCTCTCTTATCCTCCACCCTCCTCCCCGTCTAGCCTGGCTCTGGCCCTTCAAGGAGACCGTGCGGAAATGTGCCCGGAGCTGGGTGACAGTCGTTCAGCTCATGGAGCGGAATCCTGAGTTCATCTTTGCCTGCTCCCAGGTCAGAGGGACGGCTGTGCGGTGGTACCTGGAGCCCAATGGGGGCTAGTGTGAGGTTCCGAGGGCTTCTGGGGCCTGAGGGGCAGGGCTACTCACCCTCAGCCACCCACTGGGCCCCAGGTGCTCAGCCCTGGATGGGGTTCTTGTCCCCCTGGCCCAGCTCCTGCCTCGTCTGCCCCACAGGCACAGCAGCTCGCGTGGGTGAAGAGCCACTACCCTGGCCTGCATGCCCGGCTCCAGGAGTTCGCCTGCCGTGGGCAATTTGTGCCCGTCGGGGGCACCTGGGTGGAGATGGTAAGTGCAGTCCACAGCCCTGGCCCCAGAAACCTCCCCTCTGGCAGACAGACAGGTGGGCCTGTGAGGAGATGGACACTCCCTGGGCACTGACTATAACCCAGTGTCACAGCCCTGGCTGCTCCTGTCCGGGTGGTTGGCCTGAGCTCCACCTGGTGCTGACCCCGGCTGCCTCCCTGTTCCCTCACTGCCAGGATGGGAACCTTCCCAGTGGAGAGGCCATGGTGAGGCAGTTCCTGCAGGGACAGAGCTTCTTCCTGCAGGAGTTTGGGAAGATGTGCTCTGAGGTAGGCTGGGAGCCGGCTGCGCCTGCAGGCGCATGGGGCTGGAGCTTGCCCTTGAGTGATGAGGGGCAGAGGCTGTGGCCGTGCTGCCGAGCCGTGGTTCCCGTGCCCA
Source organism: Grampus griseus (assembly GCF_964374135.1). Taxonomy (NCBI): domain Eukaryota; kingdom Metazoa; phylum Chordata; class Mammalia; order Artiodactyla; family Delphinidae; genus Grampus; species Grampus griseus. Next base: position 117,268,938 of record NC_139018.1, on the reverse strand, counting down.
GAGGCCCTTTCCCTGCAGTTCTGGCTGCCAGACACATTCGGCTACTCAGCGCAGCTCCCACAGATCATGCGCAGCTGTGGCATCAGGCACTTCCTCACCCAAAAACTGAGCTGGAACCTGGTGAACAACTTCCCGGTGAGCAGGCCCCAGGGAACCAGGCTCAGAGTGGGCCTGGGTCCCACCTAGCCCATACATCTCCGTCCAGGCTTATTGAGGGGCCCTGGACAAGCCACCCAACCCCGACCCAGAGAAGGCATGCCTCCCCCAGGGTCACACAACAGGAGGGGCAGGTCTAGGAGGCCCAGCTCTGCCTCAGCCCTGACTCTGCCCTCTCTCTTCTACCTGTTTCCCTGCCTGCAGCACCATACCTTTTTCTGGGAGGGGCTGGATGGCTCCCGGGTGCTGGCCCACTTCCCACCTGGTGACTCATATGGGATGCAGGGCAGTGTGGAGGAGGTGAGAGGGCACCTAGTGGCCAAGGTCGGGGATGGGAGGCAGGCTGGAGAGGGCTGGGTGTCCTGTTCTAAGCTGACCCTGAGCCCACCTGTGCAGGTGCTGAAGACTGTGGCCAAAAACCGGGACAAGGGGCGTACCAACCACAGTGCCTTCCTCTTTGGCTTTGGGGATGGGGGTGGTGGCCCCACCCAGACCATGGTGGACCGCTTGAAGCGGCTGTGCAATACAGATGGGCTGCCCAGGTCAGGCCTGGGCTCACTCAGCCCTACCCTCCACCCTTGCCCTTAGTCCCTTCTGCTCAAATATTGCGCCCGACACCTCCCCTAAACCTTGTCCCCCTCCAATCCCAGACCATGGGCTCCTCCCAACTTCTACCCTGGTGGTAGGGTGAGGGGAAAGCTAAAGGTGGGACGGGGCTTAAACCTACTAGAGAGAAAACTCTCCTGGGGTATCCAGAACTGGCTTTGTGTGGACAGGGAGCTTTCTGGGCGTGGCTCCTTTCTGTCGGGACTGGGTCTCTTGTCACCCTTGCATGGAAGAAGGGTGAATCACACGGCCAAGCTGGGAGACCCAGGCTTGCAGTCTCCCTCAGGGTGCAGTTCTCTTCTCCGGAGCGACTCTTCTCGGCGCTGGAGGGCCACTCGGAGCAGCTGTGCACGTGGGTCGGAGAGCTCTTCCTGGAGCTACATAATGGCACCTACACCACCCATGCCCAGGTCAGGAGCTGGTTGCTGAGCCAAATGGGGAGGGCGTGCCCTTGAGAGGCCCAGAGGGTCAGAGGAGGAAGCAGGGGACAGAGCCCAGCCCAGACCTGGGGGAAGAGGCTTGTGTTCCACGGAGGAGCCGAGAGGAGAGAAGTGCAAGAGCCGGGTGGTCAGGAGCCTGGAGGAGGCAGGACTGAGCATCCCTGAGGGAGGAAGGGCTTGGGCTGAGGGGGGGGAGGGAGGCATCTGGGGTAGATAACTCACAAGAGGCCCTGGGGAGCCACCAGGGGTTCTGAGCAAGGGAAGGCTTTGGAAGGTGTCCTGGGATGCTTGAACAGACTCTAGACTGATTCTCCCTACCCTGGGCTCAGATCAAGAAGGGGAACCGGGAGTGTGAGCGGATCCTGCATGACGTGGAGCTGCTCAGCAGCCTGGCCCTGGCCCGCAGTGCCCAGTTCCTCTACCCGGCCGCCCAGCTACAGGACCTCTGGAGGTCAGTCTGTCTTCTGCCCCCCTGCCACCCACTAACCTCACCCCAGACACCTCTGCGGCTGCCCCTCCCTCCCAGCCTTCCGCAGCCCTGCCCTTGGCCCCCCGCAGGCTCCTGCTTCTGAACCAGTTCCACGATGTGGTGACTGGAAGCTGCATCCAGCTGGTGGCAGAGGAAGCCATGTGCCACTACGAAGGTGAGGCTGACAACATTTCCGCTGCTCTCCAGCACCCAGGGCAGAGTGTCTCCTGTGGGACATTCAGGGGTCACCCAGACCCACTGCCCACCCATGACCAGCCAGTCTCTCCCCAGACATCCGTTCCCGTGGCAACACGCTGCTCAGCGCTGCAGCCGCAGCCCTTTGTGCTGGGGAGCCAGGTCCTGAGGGCCTCCTCATTGTCAACACACTGCCCTGGAAGCGCACTGAAGTGCTGGCCCTGCCCAGGCCTGGTGGGGCCCACTGCCTAGGTATGAGCTGGGGAGAAGGGTGGCTACTGTAGCAGGAGGGATCAAGGCCAAATCGAGAGTTGGGGACATTCCCCTGGAGATCTCTGCCCCGGGTTGCCCCAGGCTAGAGAGTACTAGTAATGCTCACCCCCTCCAGCCCCCCACCCCGCCCCGAGTATGGTTCCTGGAAGGTGAAGGAGGCTGCGCTGATGCCCAGGCCTCATCCCCAGCTCTGGTGACAGTGCCCAGCATGGGCTATGCTCCCGCTCCCACCCCCACCTCGCTGCAGCCCCTGCTGCCCCAGCAGCCTGTGTTTGTAGTGCAGGAGGTGAGTGCTGGCACATCGCCGTGGGCGGGGGCTGGCTGTCCTGGGCTGTCCCTGACAACGTGGGGGTTCTGAGCTCCCCAACCTGGAGCAGGTGGCAAGGCAGGGCTGGGGCTGGTGTTGGGCGGGCTGTTGGTGGCGGGAAGCCTCTGCAGACTTAGCCTCAAGGCCCCCTCCCACCAAGACTGACGGTTCTGTGACTCTGGACAACGGCATCATCCGGGTGAGGCTGGACCCAACTGGCCGCCTGACGTCTCTGGTGCTGGTGGCCTCTGGCAGGTGCTAACCCCTCACTGCCCTCTCCCAGTGCCTGGCAGGGGACCCCAGACCTCTCATTCCCTCTGTCCCCTGGCCACAGCTGACCACAGTAGCCCACAGGTGGCTCAGGACTGGGACCCACACATGGAATGGGGCCGGCTGGGTTAGGAGTCTCCTGTCCTCTGGGCCTACTCACCCTACCTCCCACCCCACCCACCTCACTCAGCTGGAGAGACTGCGGTCATACAGTTATAAAGCGCCAGTCTCCATGTCCTTCCAGGGAGGCCATTGCTGAGGGTGCCGTGGGGAACCAGTTTGTGCTGTTCGATGATGTCCCCCTGTACTGGGACGCGTGGGACGTCATGGACTACCACCTAGAAACACGGTGCGGGGTGGGCAGGACTCGGGGGCGGCGTGGGATAGGAGAGTATTGGGCCCCCTCCGCCAGGCCGTCCTGCCTCAGCGCCTCCCTCCCCTGTTCCCCAGGAAGCCAGTGCTGGGCCAGGCAGGGACCTTGGCCGTGGGCACTCAGGGTGGCGTGCGGGGCAGCGCCTGGTTTCTGCTGCAGATCAGCCCCAATAGTCAGCTCAGCCAAGAGGTGGTGCTGGACGTCGGCTGCCCCTATGTCCGCTTCCACACCAAGGTAGCAGGGGGCAGGGCGGTGGGTATCTTCCCTGGGTGTGGCCGGCGAGGAGGGGTCCCTCCCCTTGCACCCCTACCTCCACCCCCGACAGGTGCACTGGCACGAGGCCCACAAGTTCCTGAAGGTGGAGTTCCCTGCCCGTGTGCGGAGCCCCCAGGCCACCTTTGAGGTCCAGTTCGGACATCTGCAGCGGCCCACCCACTACAACACCTCTTGGGACTGGGCTCGATTTGAGGTCTGACGTGGGGTGGTGTGGGGCGGGGTGTGGTGGAGGGTTTGGATCCTCCCTGGCTGGGGAGAGACTCGTTGTGTGGTATGGGGTGAGGAGGAGGAAGATGATGGTCAGCATTTGCTGGTTCCTGACACGTATGCCAGGCATGGTGCTAAATGCTTTCTGTTTAGTCTGATATTCATGCCCATTTGGTGGGGTAATTACCCTTATCCCCCTTTCCCAGATGAGGAGCCGGGGCTTAGACAGGTTGTGTGGTGTGCGCAGGGCCTCCTGTAGTGAGAGCTGGCATTCAATCGTGTGGTCCCAGAGCTTCCCTCAGTCTACTGACAGGAGCTCTGGAGCACGAGGAGGCGGCGGGGCCACCAAGTGGGTCTCCGATCTACCCTCCAGGTGTGGGCCCACCGCTGGATCGATCTGTCAGAGCACGGCTTTGGGCTGGCTCTGCTCAATGACTGCAAGTATGGCGCGTCAGTGCGAGGCAGCGTCCTCAGCCTCTCCCTGTGAGTGGGGTGCCTCCCAGGGACGGGTATGGGAGCGCGGTCTTCCCAGGACAGAACTTCGGCGGCTCCAGCCTGGCCCTTACCACCCTCCCCACCCCAGCTTGCGGGCGCCCAAGTCCCCTGACGCCACGGTTGACATGGGGCGCCACGATTTCACCTACGCGCTGATGCCGCATGAGGGTGAGTGCTGCGGCCCCGATACCTCTCTGCCCCGCTCAGCCTCGGTTGCCCCAACGGTAAGTGGGGAGCTCTCCAGCAGTCCCACGCCCCTACCCTCATTTTCCACGACGCGTCCCTTTCCGGTCTGCGCCCAGGGTCCTTCCAAGACGCTGGCGTTATTCCCGCTGCCTACAGCCTCAACTTCCCCCTGTTGGCGCTGCCCGCCCCAGGCCCGGCACCCGCCGCCGCCTGGAGCGCCTTTTCAGTGTCCTCGCCCGCAGTCGTGTTGGAGACCGTCAAGCAGGCAAGGGCCGGTGGAGTGCGGGGAGCGGGCCGGGGTCCCGAGCTGGGCCCGCCCTCGGCCCCACCCACCACCACCTCCCTCCGTAGGCGGAGACCAGCCTCCAGGGCCGCAAGCTGGTCCTGAGGCTGTACGAGGCCCACGGCAGCCACGTGGACTGCTGGCTGCACATGTCGCTGCCGGTTCAGGAGGCCGTCCTGTGAGTGGGGGCGCGGGGTGGGAGTGGGAGTCCTGCCCTCGCGGAGCCCTCATGGTCCCTCCTGTTCTCCAGCTGTGACCTCCTGGAGCGCCGTGACCCTGCTGGCCCCCTGCCCCTTCGGGACAGCCGCCTGAAGCTCACCTTTTCTCCCTTCCAAGTGCAGTCCCTGTTGCTCGTGCTGCAGCCCGCACCGAGCTGAGATGAGTCCCTGAGCGTGGGGTTTTGTTTGTGGAAGGCTTTGGGGGCTCATCATTTCTGCCTCTCAAGCCTGAAGCAAGGATAGTTACCTCTTGAACAATAAACGCTTGGCTTAGGAACCCTGCTGGTAGCCCCTGCTCAGTCCCCTCAGGTCCCAAACTCAGGCATTGAGGGGGGAAGTTTTTACCCCAGGCATCTGGGGACAGGGGCAAGATCTAAGGTTATCTGTGCGCGCAGGGTCTGGATTGCAGGCCCCATGACAGAGACGGGGGATATCGGTGACCATAAGCTGACTGTAAGACCACGATATAAGACGCTCTTCTGGGACTTCCCTGGCGGTCCAGTGGTTAAGACTCTGAGCTTCCAATGCAGGGGACGGGTCGGGAAACTAAGATCCCGCATGCCATGTGGTGCGGCCGGTGGGGTGGGGGGAAAAGAAGCAGCAGCAGCTCTTCCCCCGTGTCCACAGGCAGAGGGCCTGGGGCTGGGGAGGAGGCCTGGTGGGTGGGTTCTGGCTGGTCCCCACTAGGAGGGGAGCATTGACTAGTCTGGACTAGGCTAGGGGAGCAGCCACATGAGGAATCCTGGACTGGAGGAGCTATAGAGCCTGGGCTGCCCCGGGGGACGGGGTGGGTCTCTGCACCACCTCTGAAGGGCTGTCCCTGCAGAGGCAGACTGTCCTGAGAGCCAGGGCCTTGAGGCCTGGGATGGGGCTCAGTCTGCCATGCTGAGGCAGTGGCCCTCCTGTCCCCAGGGCTGGGCACCAGGCCCTCCACATTCGGTTTTCCCAGACCTTCTGCAGCCAACCCAAGAAGTTCAAGGTTTATCAGTTTACTAAAAATTACAGCCTTTTTCACGTGGGCTTAAAAAATGGGGACAATGGGTACAATTAAAAACATCATAGTTGTACAGGGAATGGCCACAGGGCCAGGGGCAGCCAGTCCCCTGCAACTTCCAGGAAGCCGCACAGGCCCAGATCCAGGGCAGCAGGAAGGGGTGGATGCAAGCAAGGAGACCCTCCTGCTAAGAGGCTGAGGTCTCCTCAGGCTCCGAGGATGGGGTGTCAGCCTTGATCTTTTGGGGTCTGCGGCGGCCTGTGGGGAGGACAGGTGAGGTGGCAGCTCGGACCCTAGGCTGAGGACTCTGTCCCAACAGCCTCCCTGCCACCTTTGTCGACGTGTTCCTCCCACCCGCACTGCCATCCCTTCCTCTCCTGGAGAGCCCGTTTTGGTGGTGCCCCTTCCCTCCCTAGAGGAAGATGCTGAGGAAGGCCCACCTGAGGTCGCTGGTTGCCTCCTCCTCTTCCCTTTCTCAGGGACGCAGGGGGCTTCTGGGTCCCGTTGGAGGCTGGTCCCCTCGGGCTGCTGGGCCGCAGTCTGCTCAGGAAGGCCTCTCCGTGCCCTTCGTGTCCTTGAAGGGGCCTTGTTTGGAGATGGAGGATTCTGGGTGGAGAAGACACGGGTCCCTGAAGAGCTCAGCAAGTCACAGGTTGGTTAGAACCCACCATTGCCCTCCATTGTCAAGGGAAGGAGCTGCCCAAGAGCCTGGCCTGGGAGGTACAGCCAGGACAGGAGAGGGTACAGGGAGGGGGTAGGAGCAGGGAGACATACCTCCACTTGGTCCTCAGGACCCCTCTGTGCTCCCTTGGATTTCTTCTTGCGGGACTTGCCCCCTGCAGGATACTGTTGCTGATGGGGTTGGAGGGCCTTGTGGCCGCAGCCCCCTTTCTCTAGACTCCCATGCTCCCACTCTGGAGTGCCTCCGAGGGTTGGGGTGGGGACTGGGATGGAGAAGGGTGCTGTAGCCCTTGCAGGCAACTAGTCCTTTTCCCTCTCATTACATTAGGCATAGCTTACCTTTGGGCGCCAAGGGTCCAGGATCCCCCTAAAATGGAATCAGGAGAATTCAGGAGTCAATCTGGCAGGGGTAGTTTTCCTTGGAGAGGCAGAACTCACTCCTGTCCTTCCAGATCAGTGAAGCCCCTCCCCTAGGAAGCCTCTCTGACCGTCCCCTCCCCCCCGGGTCAGAGCCAACAGCAAGGTAACCCTGCCCTGGGCTGCTCCACTAGCTGGGACCCTGGGACTCCGAGGAGGGGAGGGGCATAGCACAGGGAAAGCTTAGATCCTCAGGAACAGTGCAACCCCAGGTCTTTCCATCCCACCAGCTTCCTTAGGGCTCCATTTGCCTGTGTGAGCATTAGAGCCCAAACCTGGAACCAGATGGTGCGGCCATGCCGGTCCCGCAGGGAGCTCATGCCTGGCGTGCCATAACACCGCAGCCAGGCTTGGAAGGCAGCAAAGTCCTCCTCCGTGCTCTCCGGCCCATAGCCTTTGCCCCCTGTGGGACAGAGGAGCCAGGCGAAGGTCAGAGGGCTGACTTAGGCTGGGAGGGGGGGGAGCCCAGTTAGACCTGGCTCAGACCTCAGCTTTACAAGCTGATGGACTGAGTCAGGGGGCCAAGGCTCTCCCTCCTCCAGCTGTGTGACCTCAGGCTGGTGTCTTCCCCACTCTGGGCCATGGCTTTCCCATCCTGGAGTTGAGTTAAGAATCCTTGCCCTGCCTGCCTCATGGGGCAGCTCAGGGGACATAGACACCCGACACGTGAAGATCAGTGAAGGAGGCCTAGTCCATTTAAGAACGACTAGGTTGACAAACTTCCATTCCCCAGGCAGGGAACCAGGCCCAGAGAGGGGCAGGAACTGTCCCAGGTTACACGATATGCCAAAGCAGACCTAGCTGGCCATCTTTGCCTCCCAGGCCTCACCCAGCTGGACCACTTCCTTGGGCACTGAGTGGCACAGCTCCAGTAGGTCTGGGTTCTGCAGCTTGGCCCTGATCTTCTGGCTCAGGGTCAGCTCCGGGCTCTGGAGAAGAGGCAGGGGTAGGACCTGGATGTCAGTATGAGGCAGGGCCACTCAGAAGGCAGCTGACCCCTTGAGGAACAGACCCCTTCTGAGCTTGGCAGGACTCAGACAGTTCATCTGCCCCCCCATCACCTCCCCCACGCACACACATTGTAGAGATGGGGAAACAGGCTGGAAACCGAGAATGGACCTGCTTGAGTTAAGCTGGAGACGCCTGACCCAGCCCAGACCCTTGTCGGCCTGCACTAATAGGTGCGTGCATCCCTCCCTGCAGCCTCACCGGCCTGCGCTGCTGCAGTGCCTCCAGAACCGTGCGGGCCTTCTCGAAGGGGGGTATCCTCAGCCTGCAGTGAGGTGGAGAGAGGGCGCCACGCTAAGCAGTGGGGAATGTGGGCACACCCAGCCACCCCAGCCCTCATGCCCAGGGCCTGCCTGCTGACCGGTATAGGATCTCTGCCCGCAGATAGTTGCCAATGCCATTGAAGAACCTCTGGTCCAAGAGGGCCTCACAAATGGGCCGGTCAAAGGCCTTGTCTGCTAGGTTTCGTAACACATTCTCCCTGGAGGGACAGAGTCTGGGCACATGAGACCCATTCTGCCCACCCCACCCCTCCCTGCCTCCCAATGGGTTAGGGGAGAGGAGCTGGGGGAACCCATTCCTGAGTGCAAGGGAAGGAAATGGGGAGTCCCAGTTCCCCTCTTCCCAGCCTCAGTGGTGTTTTGGCAGTGGGAACCTCAGTTTTCTGTTAAATGGGAACAACAGTGTGGGATTTTAATGCATTACAAAAGGTTAAAAAATACCAGTCAAAAGCAGCCTGTTCAAGAAAACACATGAGTCTAGGTATGTGGTGTGTATATCACCAAAGTGCCTCAGACTCAAGACATTTTTGGGAACAAGGTGACCACAGGACCTCAGGTGTGACCGCAGTCTGGAACTCCCTGTCTAGGACTTCTGGTTGGTTAGATATGAAGGTTTGATATTGGCGGGGTCAGGTCTTTTCAAGAAGCTGAAGATCTTCCAGGAAGCTGGTACTGGCACTGTTTATTTAGCAGGAGTGAGGGGGCAAGCCCTGGCTGGTGAGTGCCCCAGCAGCTCCCACCCCACCTCCGAGGGTCATGGGTCTCTCTTCACCACCATGAAGGGTACATGTATCTTGTTTCTTTGTGGAAAAGGATCATGGCAAGACTGACTCAGTGATGGGCGTGAGAAGCAAGTGAAATAGGGGGCCAGAAGACAGAGTTTTGGGGTAAAGGTAAGAGTGGAAGGTTGGCCTGGGTGTTCAGATCCCTGAGGGGGGCGGATCCCCACAGGCTCCGCAGCTGGAGGACAAAACAAGCCGAAACGCTCATTTCGTGAGAGAAGCTTCAGCTGGCAAAGGGTTAACTTGTGGCATAACTCCCCAGAGGAGGTGAAGTGGGAGAAATCCAAGACAACACAGACACTTCCTTAGGGGTGCACTTGGGGGCATACCTGGGAAGGCCAGCAGTCTGCTGCCTTCTGTGGCACCAGAGACGCCCTGACCCACCCCAAGGGGCAGCCGAAGGCGTGCCTTCCCCAAGAAAGGATTTGCCAAGTCCACTCCAAGCCTTTGTGTTTGTGATTCTTGTCAGATTGCTTTTACTTTAGAGCTATGCACAGCTGGCTCCTTCTCATCAGGCAGGCCTCAGCTCACACGTCACCTGGGGTGGCCTTTCCTAATGCACCCTCCTCCTCCCCCCACCTCCACAGCTCAAAGTCATTCTCTACCTCTTGGATTTTTCTTCAGGCATGTGTCTATTTGAATTAATCTAGTCCCCTTTTTCCCCCTGCCCTACCTGAACTAGCTCTGTGGGAGCAGGGACCACATCCCTCTTGATCACTGCTGAACCCCCAACACTTAGAGTTGGCCTGGCACGAAGCAGAGACTCATACATGTTTTATCTTTAGAGGAGGGGAAGTGGCTGACACTGTGCCATCTTATGTGACCTGGATCACATCCCAGGTGGGGCCGTTACCCCTCCCTCAGGCAGAAGACGGGCACAGAGACCATGGGACACAGACCAGTGGGTAGGCAGAATATGGGAGACCACAGTCTGATTCAGAAACCACATTAGGCAGTCCTCTCCCCACTCCCTTGAAGCAATTCCTTCCTGCTCAGCCTCCTTTCTTAGGTTGTTAGAGCCTCTCCACCTTTCTTCTTAGCCTCTTGAGGGTGCCAAAAGACAGAGTGGGATGCTGACCTGAGACCCAGCTCTCACACTAACTGGCCATGTCCTCATCCACCTCTTGCTCCCACCCTCTACCACGTCAGTTTTGGGTTTCCACATCCATTAGCTCAGGGAACTGTCCCCAGGAAAGCACACTGTCTTGGTCTACAGGTGAAGGGGCTGGAACTCACTTCTTGGCCACCGAGGCACTAACGGCCAGGAGCCCAGGGCTGTATTCATCACACCTGGTGCGGGCCCTACCTGAACTGCTCGTACTCCAGCAAGACACACGGCCCGCGGCCTGGCTGCCACTTGCCCCTGAGGTCCCAGCGGCCAAAGCGGCGGATGTCCACGAAGCAGAGGGCAAGTCGGGGGCCAGGGGGAGCCGTGTAAAAGCGCAGATGGGCATGGGGTGGCAGCGCATCGCTGGGCACCAGCTGGAAGGAGCCGGTCATGCCAAAGCGGAAGACAAGGGCCAGTGGCCCTCGTGGGGGCTGAGCCCCAGGCAGGGGGCTCAGTGTCAGGCGCAGCTCCTTGCCTCGGGCTAAAGCTGAGATGTGGTAGGCGCTGCTCTCAAAGGGCACCTCAGGGTTGCGGCTGACAGGTGACTTCTCCACACACCCGCCAAACACCAGCTCGCTGCATGCCTCGTTCACAAAGTGACTGGCCAGATGTAGCTCAGGGCCCTCAGGCATTCTGTGGGAGGGGTGGCCAGGCCCTGTGGGGGAAGATGACAGCAGGTTGGGCCAGGTGTGCATCCAGTGAGGTAGCAATTATCACTCCCAGTTTTCAGAGGGTCAGAGGGGGCCATGGTCAACTGATAACTGGCAGGAAGTCAGCTGGCTTGGCCACAGCCCCTGCTCCACAACCCTTCCCCCGCCCCCCGCCGAAAATGCTGAGAAAGCTCAGACTAGGGAAACGTGACTCCCTTGCTCATTAACGCGTTCCATGGGCTTCCATGAACCCTTCCTGATTTTAGAATAACGTCCAGATCCTTCCCGGGCCCACACTGTCATCTCATTTCCTCCCACGCTCCCTCTGACTCACTTGCTTCAAGCACACTGCTCTTCTTTCCCCCATGCCTTCGCCCCTGCTGTCCCCCTCAGTCTGGGAACATCCAAGAGAGGACCTCCCTGACCACCCTATCCAAGGCAGCATCGTACCCCCCCGACCCCCTACACGTTTTCCTTCCTTCGTGGCACTCCCAGAACCTGAAATTATTTTATCATCTCTTCTCTGCCTCTACCTCCACTCCCACCCCAGAGTGGAAGCTCTGCTTGCTCATCACCCCACCGCTTGGAATCAGGCCTGCATCGGTTGTCACAATGACTGAGGGAATGAGCCTGGAAGAGAAGAGCTGGGAAAACGGTTGCTCAGAGGCTCAGCCGGCATTGTGGAGGCCTGCCACCACCCACTGGTCAGGACCATAGCGAGGACAAGGAAGAGGGAATGCAGGTGTCTCCAGGTACATCAGCGCTGGAGTCAGGTACACACGACTTCGAGGGAGGAGATAGGGGAGTCAGAAGGGCTCCCCAAGCTCTAGCCCATGGTCCAGGGGGTAATAGGAAACGCCCCGGTCAGCGGTCAGCGCCTCGGGCCGAGAGAGGCGTACTCCCCTTCCTCACCCTCGCTGGCGTAGAGAGGAGAGTTTGCCACTTTCCTCTTCGCCAGATCGACGGTGAAGGTATGTGTTGGGCAGAGGGGGACATTTAGCCAGGGCAGACTCCTTTGCCCTCCCCCCCGCCCCCGCCGCAACCTCAGCGCCGCCCCGGACCTGGCACCCGAAAGGGTTCGTTTTGCTGGAAAAGGTGAACTTCCAGGTTCTTAATTTCGCGAGGGGCGGACGCTCTATGGCTCGCCTCCCACCCACCCCCATCCTCCACCCCCGCTGTCTGTCCTCGGTTAACCCTGGCTCCCTTCCTCCCCAAGGCCCCCAAACCCGTCCTCTCCTCAGCTCTGCTGCACACCCACCCCGACCCCGGGCCCACTCGCAGGCTACCTGCGCCCGTCGCCGCTCCCGCCAGCCTGCAGGCACTATGGGGTTAAGGCCGGGGGCGGAGCGGCGCCTGGGAGCACACTGGGAGCTGCGGTCGCTGCTCCAGCGCCTGATGGGAAGTGTAGTTCCTCAGTAGGTGGCAAAGACTGTTCCGGGTGGGGTCCCCGAGCTGGGGGCTTGGGGTGTGGGAAAGGCTTTGGGGCAGTCACCTGGCTGGGGGGTGGCGGAAGAACCTGGCTTCCCGCTGCCCGGCGCCGGCGGGATCCGGCGTCAGGTCTGAGGTCCCGGGTTGCAGCTGTCTCTGTGGCTGTGAAAAGCCACCCGGCTAGTCCGGGACCGGGTCGGCACTCCCAGCAGGAAACAGAAGCACCGTCCCAAAGCAGAGGCGCCTGCAGCTGTGCGCAGAGCGCGAACAGGTGCGCGATAAATGCAGGCTCTGGGGACCCGGTGGTGGCTCTAAGTTTCAACGCTAGTCAGACATAACAAGTAAACATCATCACCACGGGCGATGAAGCGTAGCCAAGCAGCCAAAGGCAGGAGCCGAGAGCGGAACCTATTTCCGTTGTGGAGGAGGGTCTCTCTGCGATGACATTTAGGCTGAAACCTCAGAAGGAGCCATCCGGAAAAGAGAGGGGACGAGTCGCTACGGCGGGCGGAAAGAACTGCCAATGCAAAGGCTTGGAGGCTGGAAAGCAAGCGATTGGCCCACGCAAAGAAGGTGGCTGGGGGTAGTGCTGAGAGGTGAGGACAGACACACAAGCAAGAGCTGGTCTGGTCTGGTCCGACCTCTGGAGGCCTCTGTAAGGAGCTGGCCTTTCATCCTAAGTGTAGCAGGCACTGGTCCCTGACCCACAGCCAGGATTCATACTACTTCTCCTTCCTCCCCCCTTAATCTATTTATTCATTTATTTTGACAGTATTTAAAATGAGACAATGCCTTTATCGAGCTAGTAAAGTTAACAACTTTATTAAAAATATGTTTATTTATTATTTATTTTGGCTGCACCGGGTCCTAGTTGTAGCATGCTGGATTTAGTTCCCTGACCAGGGATCGACTCCAGCTCGGAGTCTTAGCCACTGCACCACCAGGGAAGTCCCAACAATAACTTGTTAATATTACCTAATACATAGCCCACATTCAGATTTCCCTAACTGTCCGCAAAATGTCTTTGATAGCTAGTTTGTTCAAATCAGAGACCAAATAAGGATTCTGTGTCTCTTCAGTCACTTTAATCTAGATGGAACCACCCTCCCCACCTCTTACCCACCTCACCTCCTTTTTTTTTGGTCTTCATGATACTGACCTTTCTGATGATTCCAAGCCAATTGTCCTTTGAGATGCCCCATCACATTCTGGATTTGTCTGATGTTTCCTTGGGTGTCGTTAACTTGTTCCTCTATCTCTAGTTTTCCCTGCACACCAGAAATTAGATCTAAAGCTTGGAAATACATATGTCTCCTGGGTGCTGTTCTGTACTCCAAACTGCATCACATTAGGAGGCGCCCAACATCTGGTTGTCTCACTTTAGTGAGGCTGAAATTGATCACTGGTGAGGCTCTGACAGCCAGACTTCTGTGTTGTAAAGGTATGTTTCACACCTTGTGACCACTAAATAATCTATGGGGTGATTTCTTTGTTTTGTTGGTCTATTTTTGTTTGTTTAAATTAAGTTAAAATGTACATACAGTAAAATTCATCTCTTTTAGAATGTGAGTTTCTTGTTTTGTTTGTTTTTGGTAGGTTTTTTTTTTTTTTTGGTGGCGCCTTACAGCATGGAGGATCTTAGTTCCCCAGTCGGGATTGGACCCGTGGCCCCCTGCATTGGAAGCGTGAAGTCTTAACCACTGGACCGCCAAGGAAGTCCCTAGAGTGTGAGGTTTTTTTTTTTGTGTGTGTGTTACGCGGGCCTCTCACTGTTGTGGCCTCTCCCATTGCAGAGCACAGGCTCCGGACGCGCAGGCTCAGCGGCCATGGCTCACGGGCCCAGCCACTCCGCGGCATGTGGGATCTTCCCAGACCGGGGCACGAACCCGTGTCCGCTGCATCGGCAGGCGGACTCTCAACCACTGCGCCACCAGGGAAGCCCTAGAGTGTGAGTTTTGACAAATTCATACACTCATAATCATCACCACAATCAAGAGATAATACATTTCTGTCACCCCCCTAAAATTTGCCCGTACACCTTTTTAGTCAACACTTACACCGTACTCTCTGGCAACCACTGATCTGTTTTCCGCCCCTATAGTTTTTTGCCAATATCATACACTGGCATATCTCATTTATTGCGCTCCACTTTGTTGCACTTAACAGATATTGCTTTCTTTTTTTTTACAAATTGAAGGTTTGTGGCAATCCTCCATTGTCAGATGATGGTTAGCATTTTTTAAGCAATAAAGTATTTTTAAAATTTATTTTATTGAAGTATAGTTGATTTACAATGTTGTATTAGTTTCTGCTGTACAGCAAAGTGATTCAGTTATACATTTATATATATATTCTTTTTCATATTCTTTTCCATTATGGTTTATTACAAGATATTGAATATAATTCCCTGTGCTATACAGTAGAACCTTGTTGTTTATCCATTCTACATATAATGGTTTGCATCTGCCAATCCCAAACTCCCAATCCATCCTTTGCCCACACCCCCAGCAATAAAGTATTTTTTAATTAGGGTTTGTACATTGTTTTTTTAGACACGGTGCTATTGCACACTTAATAGACTACAGTATGGTGTAAACAAAACTTTTCTATGCACTGGGAAACCAAGAAGTTCACGTGACTCACCTTATTGCCATACTTGCTTTACTGCAGTGTTCTGGAACCAAACCTGCAGTTAACTCCGAGGTATGCCTGTACATGGAATCTTCAGCCCGTAGCCTTGTGCATCTGCTTTCTTCCTCATAGCATAATGCATTTGAGAACCATCCACGTTGTTATGCTTATCAATCAGTTCATTCCTTTTTTTTTTTTTTTTTTTTTTTTTGTGGTACACAGGCCTCTCGCTGTTGTGGCCTCTCCCGCTGCAGAGCACAGGCTCCGGACGCGCAGGCTCAATGGCCATGGCTCACGGGCCTAGCCGCTCCACGGCATGTGGGATCCTCCCAGTCCGGGGCACGAACCCGTGTCCCCTGCATCGGCAGGCGGACTCTCAACCACTGCGCCACCAGGGAAGCCCCTAGTTCATTCCTTTTTATTGCTGAGTAGTATTCCACTGTGTAGATGTACCAGCATGTTTATCCACTCACCAGCTGAGGGACATTGGGTTGTTTACATGTGGTGATTCTTTAGCACCACGCAAATACCCAGTTTCACATCACATCATCCTTTCACCTAATGGCTTTATCATCACTGGTGATCCTTGCCTCAATCAAGTATTTAATTGGGAGTTACAAAATGGTGATTTTCTGATTCTGTCATTCCTTCTACATTAGCTGGAATTCTTCTGTAAAGAAGAGATTTACTTCATTGACTAGGGTTATTTGGATATTCTGAAATACTAAAAAGACAGGATAAATTCTGAAACGCTTCTCTTTAATTATCAATTTTTAGACTAAGAATTTAGTGCAATAATATCCAATGGTGACAAATTAGAATTGATTTGGGGGGGTTATCTTTTATGGACTCATAGATTTTTTTCCACATTTCATATCTTTAAATTTGTTGCAATCTTTATCTTTTACCCCCACTTATTGAAAGAGTACTATATTAGTCTTTGGGGCTATACAAAGGGATATACAGGGATAAACAGGGATATACAATTCCCATCTTTAAAAAAGGCTGGTAAAAGGCGGGTGGTAAATACAAAATTAATGCAGTGCTACAATAGCAATGAGAGGAGATTCTATGGGATTCTGTGACAACACAGAAGAGGGAATGCTACCTAGGAAACCAAGTTCATATTATACATTTGATGAGACTTGGAAATTTCTTTGTGATTTTTTGTCTGCCACTTTATTTGTGCTTTGTTTATTCCCTGTTTTTCGTTTTGTCTTCTTTTCCTTGCCCTCCTGTGGGCTACTTGAACATCTTTTAGAATTCCAGTTTGACTTACCTATATTGTTTTTGAGTGTGTTATATTGCATACCCGTTGAAGTGGTTGCTGTAGGTGTTACACTATACACATGTATGTACTTGTCACAGTTCACTGGTGTCGACATTTTATCAATTTGAGTATAGAGAAACCTTACTTCCCTTTGCCCTCCCGTGTTTATAATAACCTTAAATATCTGTTCTACATACATTGAGAACCACATCTAACAGTATTTTGTTTTGCTTCAACTGTCGAACATATTTCAAAATACTCAAGAGAAGGAAAGTCTACTGCATCCACGTTTTTAGTCTTTCCATTGTTCTTCCTTCCTGATGTTTCAAGATTTCTTCTTCTATCATTTCCTTTCTGTTTGGAGATCCTCCTTTAGCCTTTTTTTAAAAAAAAAATTTATTTTATATTGGAGGATAGTTGATTTACAATGTTGTGTTAGCTTCAGGTGTACAGCAGAGTGATTCAGCTATACATATACATATATCTATTCTTTTTCAGATTCCTTTCCCATATAGGTTATTACAGAGTATTGAGTAGACTTCCCTGTGCTATACAGTAGGTCCTTGTTGATTATCTATTTTATAAATAGTAGTGTGTATATGTTAATCCTGACCTCCCAGTTTATCCCTCCCCCCCCCCCACCTTTCCCCTTTGGTAACCATAAGTTTGTTTTCCACATCTGTGACTCTGTTTCTGTTTTGTAAATAAGTTCATTTGTATCATATTTTAGATTCCACATATAAGTAATATCATATGACACTTGTCTTTCTTTGTCTGACTTACTTCACTTAGTATGATAATCTCTAGGTTGATCCATGTTGCTACAAATGGCATTATTTCATTCTTTTTTTATGGGTGAGTAATATTCCACTGTATATAGGTACTGCACCTTCTTTATCCGTTGATGGACATTTAGGTTGTTTCCATGACGTGGCTATTGTAAATAGTGCCGCAGTGAACACTGAGGTGCATGTATCTTTTTGAATCATGGTTTTCTCTGGATATGTGCCCAGGAATGGGATTGCTGGATCATATGATAGCTCTGTTTTTAATTTTTTAAGGAACTTCCACACTGTTCTCCATAGTGGCTGTACCGATTTACATTCCCACCAACAGTGTAGGAAGGTTCCCTTTTCTCCACACCCTCTCCATCATTTATTGTTTGTAGACTTTTTGATGATGGCCATTCTAACTGGTGTGGAGTGATACCTCACTGTACTTTTGATTTGCATTTCTCTAATAATTAGCGACGTTGAGCATCGCTTTTCATGTGCTTTTTGGCCATCTGTGTGTCTTCTTTGGAAAAATGTCTATTTAGATCTTCTGCCCATTTTTTCATCGGGTTGTTTGTTTTTTTTTAACAATTTTTTTTTATATATTTATTTACTTTATTATTTTATTTTTTTGGCTGCGTTGGGTCTTTGTTGCTGCGCACCAGCTTTCTCTAGTTGCATCGAGTAGGGGCTACTCTTCACTGCGGTGCGCCGGCTCCTCGTTGCAGTGGATTTTCTTGTTGCGGAGCATGGGCTCCAGGTGCGCAGGCTTCAGTAGTTGTGGCTCGCAGGCTCTAGAGCACAGGCTCAGTAGTTGTGGCGCACAGGCCCAGTTGCTCCGCGGCATGTGGGATCTTCCCGGACCAGGGCTTGAACCCGTGTCCCCTGCATTGGCAGGCAGACTCCCAACCACTGTGCCACCAGGGAAGCCCTGTTTGTTTTTTTGATATTGAACTGCATGAGTTGTTTATATGTTTTGGAGATTAATCGCTTGTCAGTCACATCGTTTGCAAATATTTTCTCCCATGCTGTGGGTTGCCTTTTTGTTTTGTTTATGGTTTCCTTTTAGCCTTTTTATTTTTAGATTAGGTCTGCTGGTGACAAATTATATTAGTTATCCTTCATCTGTGAATGTCTTGATTTCCCCCTTTACTCTTTTTTAAAATGCCTTACAATTTTGTCACTTTTCAAATTGAAGTATAGTTGATTTACAATACTATATTAGTTTCAGGTGTACAACATAGTGATCCAATATTTTTATAATTATACTCCATTTAAAGTTATTATCAAACATTGACTATATATCCTGTGCTGTACATATGTCCTTGAAGCTTATTTATTTTACACATAGTAGTTTGTACCTCTTAATCCTCTATTCCTATCTTGCCCCTCCCCCTTCTGTCTCCCCACTGGTAACCACTAGTTTGTTCTCTATATCTGTGAGTCTATTTGTTTTGTTATATTCATTCATTTCATTTATTAGATTTCACATATAAGTGATATCATACACTATTTGTCTTTCTCTAACTTATTTCACTAAGCATAATACCCTCCAGGTCCATCCATGTTTTTGTAAATAGCAAAATTTAATTATTTCTTATGGCTGAGTGATATCATATATATATATATATATATATATATATATATACACATACACACACACACACACACTATGAACATTGGGGTGCATGTATGTTTTTGAATTAGTGTCTTTGTCTTCTTCAGATAAATACCCAGAAGTAGGAATGCTGGATTACATTGTAGTTCTATTGCTAGTTTTTTGAGGAACCTCCATACTGCTTTCACAGTGGCTACACCAATTTACATTCAGACCAACAATGTACAAGGGTTCCCCTTTCTCCACATCCTTACCAACATTTGTTATTTGTGGTCTTTTTGATGATAGTCATTCTGACAGGTGTGAGGTGATATTTCATTGTGGTTGTGATTTGCATTTCTCTAATAATTGGTGATGCTGGGCATCTTTTCATATGCCTGTTGGCCATCTCTATGTCTTCTTTGGAAAAATATCTTTTCAGGTCTTCTGCCCAGTTTTTAATTGGGTTGCTTGTTTTTTTTTGATATTGAATTGTATGAGCTATTTATATATTTTGAATATTAACCCCTTATCGGTCATATCATTTGCAAATATTTTCTCCCATTCTGTAGATTGTCTTTTCATTTTGTCAGTGGTTTCCTTTGCTGTGCCAAAGCTTTATGTTTAATTAGGTGCAATTTGTTTAATTTTGCTTTTGTTTCCTTTGCCTTAGGAGACAGATCCAAAAAAATATTGCTACAATTTATGTCAGAGTGTTCTGCCTACATTTTCTTCGAGTTTTATGGTATCCAGTCTTACATTTAGGTCTTTAATCCATTTTGAGTTTATTTTTGTATATGGTGTGAGAAAAATGTTCTAATTTCATTCTTTTACTCCCCCTTTACTCTTGAGGTGATTTTCGCTGAATATAAAATTCTGGGTTGACAATTCTTTTCTTTCAGGGCCCGAAACGTGTTGCGCTTTTTGTTTCTGGCCTTTGTGGTTTCTGATGAGATATTCAGTCATTCGAATTGTTTCCCCCCTATATGTAAGGTGTCATCACTCTCTTGCTGCTTTCAAAATTTTTTTTCTTTAGTTCTCAGAAGTTTGATTATGACGTACCTTGACATAGATTTCTTTGGGTTCAACCTGTGTGGAGTTCATTCAGTTTCTTGACTCTGTAGGTTTGTGTCTTTTGCCATATTTTGGAAAATTTTAGCCATTATTTCTTAGAATACTTTTTCTGTCCTACCTTCTTTCTCCTCACCTTCTGGGACTCTGACAACACAAATACTAGATTTTTTGTTATAGTCCTACAGGTCCCTGAAACTCTGTTTTATTGTTTTGTTGTTGTTGTTGTTTGTTTTCCAAACTATTTTCTCTCTGTTATTCAGGCTGGGTAATTTCTATTGATTTAGCTTCAAATCCACTGATTCTTTCTTCTGTTGTTAAGTCTACCCATTGAGATTTTTACTTGGGTTATTGTAGTTTTCAGTTCTAAAATTTTTATCTGGTTCTTTATATCTTCTGTTTCTCTGCTGAGACTTGAGGCATTTTTATGATAGCTGTTTTAAAATCCTTAGCATAGAATTCTAACAGCTGAGTCATATTGGTGTTGGCATTTGTTGTCTTTTTTCATTCACGTTGAGATTTTCTTGGTTCTTGGTACAACGATTTTTTAAATTGAATCCTAGACATTTTGGGTATTATAAGACTGCATCTTATTTAAATCTTCTCTTTTAGCAGGGCTCCTCTGACACAGTACCAGTGGGGAAAGGGGTATGCCACCTCCTTATTGCTGGATGGGGTGGGAGTCTAGGCTTCCACTCAGCCTTTGCAGTCAGGGGTCGAAGAAGGGCTGCAGTTCTGCAGGGTGTGGCTGGAGTACAGCCGTTACTGTCTGTAACTTTTTCTGTCCTGCTGGACTGTCCTTTTCCCAGTCCTTTGCCTAGAGAGAGTAGGCTTTTGTTGGGCCTTCCTTTGTCTGTGTGTTGTTTCTAGGTGGATGGCTTCTCCAGCTCCCAGCTTGGGATACATGAAGCAAAAAGAAAATCTAAGGAATTCTCTGCTGTGTTGTTCTTCAGGTCTTGAGGTCTAGCCAGTCTGCCTTCTTCTCGTCACCTTTCATAGTCTTATGTTTGTTTTACATATAACGTCTAAGGTTTTTAGCTGAACTTAGTGGAAGGAACAGAGAAAAGCCCATCTGCTCCATTTCTCCAGAAGCAGAAGGAGGGGAGTGAGTCCTTATATCTTTGATGCTTAAATTGTCCCATCTTTAGCCAGTGGGATGAGCTGGCTGCTGTTGACATTACTTATTATTCTTTGATAGCTTCCTTGGATCCCGAGATGTTCTAGGCTTACCTTGTATTCTCCCTGCCCCACACCTGGAATCAGTCTGTTCTACAAGGGACCCTAGCTGGCCTAAGCCAGTCCTGGGAGGCCATTTGTCTTAGTCTGTTCAGGCTGCTATAACAAAACACCATGGACTGGGTGGCTTAAAAAACAGACATTTAGGGACTTCCCTGGTGGCGCAGTGGTTAAGAATCCGCCTGCCAATGCACGGGACACGGGTTTGAGCCCTGGTCCAGGAAGATTCCACATGCCGCAGAGCAGCAAAGCCCGTGTGCTACAACTACTGAGCCTGCACTCTAGAGCTCGTGAGCCACAACTACTGAGCCTGCATGCCCTGGAGCCTGTGCTCCGAAACAAGAGAAGCCACTGTAATGAGAAACCTGTGCACCGCAACAAAGAGTAGCCTCCGCTCTCCACAACTAGAGAAAGCCTGCACACAGCAGTGAAGACCCAACACAGCCAAAAAATAAATTTATTTTTTTTAAAAAAAAATCCAAAAAACCAGACATTTATTTCTCGTAGTTCTAGAGGCTGGGACGTCCAAGTTCGAGTCAGAATCAGTTCTTGGTGAGGACTCTCTCCTGCCTTGTTAGACAGCTGTCTTCTCCCTATGTTCTCATATGGCCTTTCCACGGTATAGAGAGTCTGTCTTCCTTTTCTTATAAGAGTGCTAATCATCACAAGGGTCCCACTCTCATGACTTCATCTGAACTTAATTATTCCCCAAAGCCCCACCTCCTAAAACCATCTCACTGGGAGTGGGGGCTTAGACATATGAATTTGGCAGGGGGTGGGGAATGGGTACATCACAAACATTCAGCCCATTATCCCATTCCACTTGCCAGTGAGTGGTTCCGGCATGGGGCTTCTCTCTTCCTAAAGAAGATGACAGAGAGGCAAGGGCTCTCTCCTTTCTCTACCTACCTGGGGTATCTGGTGTTGGGGCCAACCACTTGCTGCCAGCCTAAGGACAGGGCCAGCACAGAGAGGGCAGAGTCAAGAGCATCATAGGACTGGGAGCTAGAACCCTGATTTTCCTGTCTACAGACAAGCTGTTTCATTTTGGCTCTTGTTCTGCCTCAACCCTGACCTGCCTCAATCAGCAGCTGAGCAAAGAAAAAAGAAAACGTGCAATAGGTCAGGGAGGTCAGTATGTCACTTGGTCTCTCTCCTGAAAACCTCTGATCTGAACCCAAAAGAAATCCATGCACACACTTCTTTACACCTCTGTTTATTCTTCCTTCTCATGAAAACCACTGACATGTGCCTTTCATGGGGGAGCGAAGACAATGCTGCAAGAGTGTTCAGGATCCCTAGGCTGAATTCTCAGGTGGTAACCTAGGAAGCCAGACATGCAGGAGGCCAGGCCCCTAGGGTCCTGGAGCTGGGGCAGCCCCTGAAGAGAAGTTCGGAGGGCAGCTCCACATGGGCCCCGTGAGCTCTTCTTCTCAGCCCAGGGAGCTCATCAGGGTCTGGGCCTGCTTCAGTTCTGCAGGGGCAAGAGGTAGGTAGGCAGGCGGCAATTAGGCAGGATCTGGGAGGGCCCCTTACCCTCCAGGTATACAGCTGAGCCTCACCTGCCAGGAGGACCTGGAACTTGTCTGCTGAGAGGGACATGGTAACAGGCTGGGCCGGGGCACCCGAGGCAGCTGCCACCTCCAGCCGCAGGTGCACCATGGGCTCTTCCACGGACCGCAGCAGGCTAGAACTCAGGGTGTAGTCCACCCGCCAGCCCACGCCTGTCAGCCTGTTCACTGCAAGACCGAAAGGGGCTCAGGGTCACAGACAGGGGAGCCAGGCAGCCCTAGCCCATATGCTGGTTCAGCCCTGAACCCTTCAGGGCTATGTGGCCTTTGAGAAGCTCTCATCCCTCTGATCCAGGAGCTCAGATTACCCATAGCAGATCTCAGAGGAAAGAAACCGGGGCTGGTGTCAGGAATCCCAGCTCTGTGACTGCTCGACATATGATGTGGTTAAGTCTCCTTTCTGAGGACAAACACCTCCCAAGCCACATGCACCTTCTAGAATGGAGCCCAGCCCCCACCCGGGCACCCCACACTCACCTCGCAAGCTGCAGGCCCGCAGGTGCTCCTGCAGGGAGCTTTGCTTCTCCTCATAACAGCGACACAGGCTGGCTGCATGCTCTGGGGGCCGAAGGGAGGTCCCCTGAGCTAGCAGGTGGGTGCTGGGGCTTAGGCCACTCAAAGGGCAGGTCTCAGGCTCCTGGCCCAGAGAGGGCAAGGTGCATCTCAGGGTCACACAGCCTGACCTTTGCCTGGCACCCCTTGGCCCACAGGTTACCCACCTGCCTGCCCTCATCCCTGTACCTTTGGGCAGCCCCAGCTGCTGCAGTTCACTGGACAAGGACTCGCCATCCACGCTATGCTTGGCCGCACTGGAGAGGATGAAACTCAGCACTGCCACTGTGGCCTTCACATCACCCGACTCTGGGGGGAGCCGTGGGTGGAATGGGGGGTGTCACTGTGGCCCCAGCCACCTCCTTGACACCCCACTATCTTCAGCTCAGAGCCTCCAGGCCTCCTTGAGCCATGAGCACCGCTACTGCCCCACTGGGAGTGGGCAGAGGACCCTAGGGCTGGCAATGTCTTTCTTCCCTCATGCTCCTCTGCTGAGGCAGGTGGGTCAGAGTGGGCTGTTGGGAGGAGGGGCCTCTGTGCCGGGCCCCAGGCTGAATACCCGGGTTTGCCCAAAGGTCTGCGGACCCAGTGGGGTACTCACCAAACCTGGCATCAGCGGTGAGCTTCAGGATCTTCTCATACTGTGGAGAAAGGAGGCCCTCAAGGGGTGCCGGACCCCCGCTCACTAGCCCCCAACCCCTGGCCTGGATCCTGTGGTAAGGACACGAGGTATCTAGGGAGGGTGGGAGCTGATCACCCGTCTCCCTGGGTCTGGTGCACTTTCAGGGCAGTGGGGGTCACAGGGTCATGGGACAGTGGGGTGCGGGGCCCTGCACTCACGTCAATCCCCTGTCCCAGAAGGTCCTTCAGCACCTGGCTACACAGCAGCCTCAGCTTCACGGAGGACTGGAGGGGAAGGCCTTACATCAGCCAGACTGACCCACCTCACCCCTCCATGCTGGTGGGCTGGCTCAGAGAAGGCTGGCCACGTACCTGACCAGTCACACAGCATGTTCGGACAGCCCGAGAGCGCTGAGGCCCCAGCCCAAGAGTGACCTCCCCACCCTCCACCCTCAGAGCCCCCACCCCCAAGACCCCATGCACTCAACGATTTTGGCCAGCGTGCTGATCTCTGCCAGGACCCAGTCAGGACAGTCCAGGTCACCACAGAACCGGAACCTCTGCAAGGGAGTAAGGTAGGTGGTCAGGCTGGAGGGCCGGCTGACGTATGGCCAGGTGTCTCTCACGCCACTGCTCCTCAGGGCTCCTGCTGCCTGTCCAAGATGCGTGCCCTCCGGCCCACGTCTTCTCCCCCAGTACCAGGCTGTTTGGAGAACCCTCTGCCTGACTCACACTGCCACCAAACCTTGTTCTCATGGCTGTCCCAGCAGACATGACTGGGCACCTTCTCCGTGGGAGAGCCCACTCTAGGCGCTGGGGGTGCAGCATGGAACACAACAAAGTACCTGGCCTCAGGGTGCGCGTGACCATCTCACCTTCTCCTCCTTTCCCTCCCCAGCTCCAGCCATACTGGCCTCCCTGCTGCTCCTGTTGCAGATTAAACGTGGCTTGCTCTCTCACTTCACTCAGGATTCTGCTCAAATGACACCTCTTCTGATGGACTTTCTCTGACTTTGCTTTCTTAAATAGCCCCTCACACAAGGAAATTTTTGGGGTCAGTGGATGTATTCATTATCTTGATCATGGTAATGTTTTCATGAGCATATATGCATCGAAACTTATTGAACCATATATTTGCACACACATGGTTTGTTTTATGTCGATATTATCTCAAGGAAGCTGTTAAAAAAAAATAAAACAGCTCTTCACCATCATGCTTTAGCTGTTTATCTTTCCTTCTTGATCTCCATGGCATTTATCACAGAATATATCACGTTTTATTACTTATTCAAGGCCCATCTCCTCTGTCAGGATGCAAACCCACCTGGTTAACCACATCTTGACAATATCGTCCACCCCCCGATCAACTGTCCTTTGTCCTGTTTCTGTGGCAAAGCTCTAACGCACAGCAATATACATGTTCATCTTCCCACGCCTCTGTCTGGGCTGCTTACAGATGATGGGAACAAAACCCGCAAACTGGGTACACGGTCAGTCCACGTTCTCCTGATTCTGCTGGGCCCTCAGTGCAGCCCCATAATCCCATGTCCTCTACTTGGCCCCATCGTTCACCTTATCAATCACTTCAGACCTGCTCCATGACCCTTCAACCTCCAATCCTTTTCACCTGTCATCCCCCTGATCACACCTGACTCCACTGCCCTGGGGCTTCTACATGGGCCTCCAATGAAGTTCTCTAGCCATGGTCACAAATGACTTTCTTCACTAAATCTAGTCTTCCTCTTCCTTAACTCCTCAGCAGCATCTGACACAAACACATCCTTCTTCCTGAAGCCACATACTCTTCTGGATTTCTCCCTATGGCCTAGCCTCTGTCTCATTTTCTGGCTCACCCTCCTTTCTCCAGCCCCAAATGGTGATCCCTGCAGACTGCCTACTGTCATTATTCTGGGGCAGGGGACTAGGACTGCTGGTGAGGTGGTGGGAGTGTTAAGGACAGCCTTGTACTTCTCCTATTTCAGGAGTTTTTACCCATTTTGTGGCATCGACTCATCAGGCATCTGGTGAAGTCTATAGGCTTTTCCCAAAATGATGTTTTTAGATGTACAAAATACACAGGACGGTCTTCCCTGGTGGTCCAGTGGTAAAGAATCTGCCTTCCAATGCAGGGGATGTGGGTTCGATCCCTGGTCAGGGAACTAAGATCCCACATGCCGCGGGGCAACTAAGCCCACGTGCCGTAACTAAAGAGCCCTGTGTCACAAACTACAGAGCCCACGCGCTCTGGAGGCCACACAACAACTAGAGAAGAGAAAACCCGCACGCCACAACTAGAGAGAAGCCCGCGCACTGCAAGAAGCTCTGCAACGAAAGATCCCACGTGCCGCAACGAGGACCCGACTCAGCCAAATAAATATTTTTTTAAATACATAGGAAAAACTCCATACTAAAAGGAACTAATTAAAAGTTATCAAAATAGGGAGTTCCCTGGTGGCCTAGTGGTTAGGATTCTGGGCTTTCACTGCCATGGCCCTGGGTTCAACCCCTGGTCAGGGAACGTAGATCCTGCAAGCCGCGTCGAGTGGCAAAAAAAAGTTATCAAAGTATTCAAAACAAATTGGTGATGTGACATATGTTTCAAGTCAAATAATGACAGTAATTTAGAAATGAGCATAAACAATAGGTAAACAATGCCAATAGCTGTAATGTGATATGAAAATATCTGATTTCTATTAGTGACAGTCAGAGGTGCTGCTAATCATAGTGGGTTGCCAACACTCATAATTGAAGAAAATACTAAATTTCAGTTTGAGGTCAGCCAAAATTGAGAGGTAATATTTCTCCTAACTTCATGGGTCCCTGACTTCTACCCACAGAAGTCTTCTACCATCATCTCTGTATTATTTACTTTTTTACCATAAGCACGTGTTCCTTGTGCAATTTCTTAAAATGCTGGCTTTTCTCTGAGTTCTGTCCTAGGTCCTCTCTTCCCAACTAATATTCTGGCTGAGACAGGTTACACATTTCAGGGTTCAATGATCATCTTTGTGCTGATGACTCCCAAATTTATAACTGCCATTGTAGATTCTCTTCTGAGCTCCAGACACTTAAATCTAGACTGTCTCCTAGCCAGCTGCACCTGGCAGCTCAGACGCCTCACTCAGCGCGTATCAAAGTAACTGGTTCTCTTCCAGCTGAAACCTGCCCCCACCCCAGTGAGCACCACCACCTGGGAACCACGCCCAGACCCCTCCCTCTCCTTTTTCCCTCATGCATTTAGTCCCTGAGCCCTGCTGATTTCCCCCACTTCTATCTCCACTCTCTCCACCATATCTCAAGTCACTACCATCTCCTGGGGGGCCTGCTGCCCCTGGCTGGGCTCTCTGTTCCTCTCTTGCTCCCTCCACAAGTCAGCTGAAAGGCTCTTCCTAGCTTCCCAGCACCCTCTTCTTAAAGTCCAACCTCCTCTATGTGGCTCTCAAGACCCAGCAAGCTTTGGTCTATGCTTACCTGTCGAGCTTCATCTTTCAATAGCCTGCAGTTTCTACTCTTCCAGGTGATGAAATGCATTCATTCCTAGGGAGCCATGCTCCCTCTCACCTGAAGCCTTTGAATGCTGTTCCCTGTCTGAAGATACAGCCTCCCACCAGCCCCGCTCCATGCCTCCTAACCCCTGATACGCAAACTGCACTGCACCCAGCTAGCTTTCTTCCCTGCTCCCAGGCCCTCATATGATGTCATCCTTGGGTCGCCTCCCTGACACTATGCACAAGGTGAGTTTGGTCCCTTCCCCTCAAGTCTTAACTATGACTGCCCATTCAAACTTCCAGCTTGGCCCTTCCCTCCTGCAGCCAAAGTCTCAGTGCCTGGCACAGTGCATGGTATACAGCAGGCACTCACAACCTGTTGAAGGAATGAATGGATGTATGACTTGGGAAATCCCAACCCCAAATCTACTCCTTTCTGGCTCTGGGAAGAGCGAAGGGCCTTCCTAACAGTGCAGGAGACTGAGCTTAACTGTAAGCAAGTTTTTCTCCAGGTCCCACAGGAGCGCTGGGAAGTGGGCACCTTTGGGAGGGCCTCTTGGGGCAGAGGAAGGCGTGGAGGGACAAGCCCCAGCTCGTGTCCCGGGGGTGCGCGGGCCCTTCCTTTCCGTCAAGGCACTCCTAGCCTGCCGGCCCGCCCTGCCCTACCCATCCTGCAGGGAGGAGGGTGAAGGGAGGCTTTTTTCTACCAGAGCCTCGGCCCTCACGACTGCACCCAAGTGTCTGCTGAGGGGCCCGGCAGACTTCCCATCTCCTCGCACCCGGCGCCCCACCCTTCCCGCAGCCGCGGCGGTGAGATTTGGGGTCTCGTACTCTGCCCGCCCCCAGCACCCACTGCCTCGCATCACCCCTCATCGCTCACCATCGCGCCAGGAAGCCCGCGCCCAAGACTTCCACTTTCCGGTCGCGCCGGGTCAGGTGATGTGGCGGTCACGTGACGCTGGGGCGCGGGGGCGGAGGCCTCCTCGGATCGGGGCGGGAGCAAGTCGGCCAGCTCCGAGCTGTTGGGGCGGAATACCGGGTCCCTTTCTCAGTCCCCAGAACCTTTCCCTGGAAAGGGCCAGCGCCAACCCCCAGGTTAACTGAGAACAGAACCAAAGCAGTAGGAAGAGGTAGTAGAAACCGTTTAATTTGTTCTCCTTAAGGGAGCGGGAGCCTTCCGTTCTGCCGGGGTATTCAGGTCGTCTCCGTGTTTTGCGTCAGTAAGCAATGCCATTACATACAGCTGTGGGCTGTGGCAAAAGACGTATTTTAAAAATTTATTGGAATAGAATGCACATACAGGAAATTGTACGTAGTGTAAACACAGGGCTTAATGAATTTTCTTTTTTTAATTAATTATTTATTGGCTGCGTTGGGTCTTCCGTTGCTGTGCGCGGGCTTTCTCTAGTTGCGGCGAGTAGGGTCTACTCTTTGTTGTGGTGCGCGGGCTTCTCATTGCGATGGCTTCTCTTGCTCCAGAGCACAGGCTCTAGGCACGCGGGCTTCAGTAGTTGTGCCTCGTGGGCTCAGTAGTTGTGGCTTGCGGGCTCTAGAGCGCAGGCTCAGTAGTGTGGCGCACGTGCAGAGCTGCTCCGCGGCATGTGGAATCTTCCCGGACCAGGGATGGAACCCGTGTCCCCTGCATTGGCAGGCGGATTCTTAACCACTGCACCACCAAGGAAGCCCCTTAATGAATTTTCATAAACCATACACCCCATGTAACCAGCACCCAAATAAGGAAACATTACCAGTACCCCAGATATCTCCTTCAAGTGCCTAGGTATTTTATTTCATTTCGATGAATCCCTTAAGGTGCCTAGCAAAAAGGCCTGGAACAGTTGACACCCTCAGGAGAACTGTTTTGCAGCTTCACCAACATCAGATGTTTGTCTTAATTTTTCCCAACTTAATGGGAGAAAAATAGGTTGCTTTAAATTGCATTAGTCTGCTTACTTGTGAGTTTGAGCTAATGGCTTGTCTAGGAAAACTAAGTTTCCCATGTTCACTTGAAGAGGAAAAAACAAAAAAACCCAAAATAGCAACAACAAAAATACACTAGAGAATAGACTAATAAAGAAGAAATTGAACAGTTTGAGATCTGTCTTCAATTCCATGCCCCTCACCCATACACTAGGCCCTGCTTGTTTTATTGTTGCAGGCTTTCAAAGTACAGATGGAGCCTATGGCAATTAAACTGCTCCCTAAATAGAAAGAGATGGAACGCTAATTCCTGCTAAAATTGATCTCACTTATAAAGAGCTTTCTAAAAATCATAAACATCATCATGTTGAAGTCAAGAGTGTGTTACAATACACCATATCAATAAAAAATTTTAAGAGTATAAGAATAGTTCCATTTGTATTTCATCATCTCAGTAGGTTAAAGAAAAGAACTGATACATTTGGGAAACCATTTTTTTTTATTAAAAAGAAAAAAAATAGTAATAGATGAAAACTGCCTTAAGTTGATAGAGTATTTGCAAAACAAAACCGCAAACATCAAAGGGACATATTATTTAAATTTGGAAATAAGGCAAAAAGGTGGGTGGCCTGTCCTTTTAATGTCATACCGGAGCATTGGCTCACAGATTTGTTTCACAAATAAAGATGATTTGCCTATTTAGGGCAGTGGTTCTCGGACTTTACAGCGTATCAGGATCATCTGCTGGGCTTGTTAAAACAGTGTTGGGCCCCACCCCCAGAGTTTTTAATTAAATAGGTCTCGGGTGGGACTTGAAAATCTGCATTTCCAACGAGTTCCAGGTGTGCTGAGATTTCCAGTTTGGGGACTACACTTTGAAAACCACTCATGTAGGAAAATGTACCTGAGAAATTATGTTAACTCACAGATTTCTGTCCAATAGAAAAGTTAACCCCAAAGATTAGAGTTTTATTGCCCCATGGGAAATTAGCAGGTTTTGTCTCTAACTTAGCACACACTTCAAAGTGCCTTTGCCAGTGCACTAGAAATACTTCTCAGAATGTTCTTCGAGTTAGCTTTACCATCTTACTGTTCCCTCATTAATTGAATAAAATATTTGACATGCATTCCTTCACTTGTATGAAAGTCACGTTTTTCATTTTTTCAAATTAAACTTTGATAGAGTATACTTGTGTACTAGTCCTGGACAGGAGTATACAGATACTAGTGTATATGTTTTTAAATATTTTATTTATTTAGCTGCGCAAGGTCTTAGCTGCGGGATCTTCCTTGCCACGTGCGGGATCTTCAGTTGCAGCATATGGGATCTAGTTCCCTGACCGGGGACCGAACCAGGGCCCCCTGCATTAGGAAGTCTTAGCTACTGGACCACCAGGGAAGTCCCACTAGTGTATATTTTAATACTAGACGTATTCCTGTTAAAGTCAGAATCAGTAACGCACTCTCATTGTGACCCAACATTGTCCTAGAGGTGTTAAGGCCAGGGGTTCTCAACTGGGGGTGATTTTGTATTCCGGGGGGATATTTGGCAATGTCTGGAGATACTCTTAGTTGTCACAACTAGGGAGTATTGCTGACGTGCAGAGGGCAGAAGCCAGGGATACTGCTAAACATCCTACAAGGTGTAGGACGGTCCCCAGTAACAAAGAATTAAAAGGTGGTCGGTAGCTAGTGGAATGTGCTGGAGCACTGTATGTAGACCAGGCTCTCCAGGCCCACCTGGTGCAGAGGAGTCAGCGGTCCACAGGTGAGCGCCTGCTTGTCCCAGCCCCACACACCTCACAGGTGGAGAGAGGAAGACTTTGTAAGGAGGTGGAGGCAAGCAGGGGAGCCCAGGCCTCATCTGTCTGACCTCCTGCCTGCCTGAGAGAAAGCCCCAGGTCAGCTCTGGGAGGGTCAGCCCAAGTTACTGAGCCCATAAGGGGAGAGCCCTGACCAGAGCCCTGGGACCCTGGGCTAGTTGAAGACCCTATCCTTTTGCCCCACAGATCATCATGGGAGTCCGGTCCAGCCTCTGGCCAGGATGTGATTTTTTTGGCTTCTAATGCCCAGGCCGTCACCTTTCTCTCTTGCCTGCCACACTCGTGCAGCCCCACAGCGGAGGTGAGTGTCTCCTTGAGGGGGTCTGAGGGGCTGGGGGTGCAGGCCCATGGTCCAGGGTCAGTTCCTCGGGCTGGGCCAGGGGGCCAGTCCCAGACAAGTCCCTGTGCATCTTCACCCTCAGCTAGGACTTCCCACACCGCACAGTGCAGCCACGGCTGCGGGCAAGGGGGGGACCCAAGGACTGACCTCCGTGAGACTGGCAACCTCCTAGCGGCCCTGCAGCAGCTCTGCCCCCCCAGACCCCACCTCAAGCCCCGTGTCCATCCGGTCTGCCTCCCCAGGCTTCAGAAAACATTGGGCTTTGGGGACTTCCCTGGTGGTGAAGTGGTTAAGAATCCGCCTGCCAGTGCAGGGAACACAGGTTCGAGCCCTGGTCCGGGAAGATCCCACATGCCGCGGAGCAACTAAGCCCATGCGCCACAACTACTGAGCCTGCGCTCTAGAGCCCGTGAGCCACAACTACTGAAGCCCACGCGCCTGGAGCCCATGCTCTGCAACAAGAGAAGCCACCCAATGAGAAGCCCGTGCACCGCAACGAAGAGTAGCCCCCGCTCACCGCAACTAGAGAAAGCCTGCGCGCAGCAACGAAGACCCGATGCAGCCAAAAATAAATAAATAATTTTTAAAAAGCCAACAAACATTGGGCTTTGTACCCGCTACTCCTCACACTAGGTTCCCTGTCCAGGAGGCTGCTGAAAGGGGAACTGGTCGCACCTGTTGGAGAAAGGTCTTAGGAAATCACCTTCTTTGGGATTAGTTCCACCTTCATTCACTCATTTACCAAATACTCACTGTCTCTTTCTCTATGTCAGGCTCTGGGGTGATAGGTCAAGCAGGGTGCCCACCCTGAGGAGTTCCCCCAACTCTGTTGGTTGTTTTATTTTTTTAATATTTATTTATTTGACTGTGCCTGGTCTTAGTTGTGGCGCACGGGACTTTTTGTTGCAGCATGCGGGATCTGGTCCCCTGACCAGGGAATGAACCCAGGCCCCCCGCATTGGGAGCGTGGAGGCTTAACCACTGGACCACCAGGGAAGTTCCTTCCCTCTCTGTTTAGAGACAGACAGACAGGCAGACTCATATGTCTTCTGATTGTGTGGGCACCCAGGGTTGAGAAGGGGAAGGCCTCATTCACAGGAGGTGATGGTAGGTGTGAATGTGGAAGGGGTGTGGGCGACCATAGGGCAAGGGTGTCCAGGCAGAGCCCAGCTTTTGAAACTGGGGTGGGGACAGGCCCTGCTCTATCTGGAAGGCTTCCTGACCCTGCCAACTGCAGGCCCTGGCTGGATCACAGGTAATGGTTTCATGTTGATTTTTCAAAATGATAGTTGGTACATTTGAATTATATAACTAAACATTATTGTAATAAAAATCACAAAATAGAAGTTAAAGAAACAAACAAAAATCAGTAAACCCCTTCTCTCCCCAAATAACTACTCTAACAGCCCTTTCTGACTTTTTTCCCATGCATACGCAACTCTGACCCAGTAAGAAATGTACATTTGGTCTTCACCGTGGGTTCCTGACACAGAGCTCCTAAATCCCTTGGAGTTTCCTGGGCAATAGGAGCCTCTTTTGTTCTAAAGAGGTGACTCTGGGTGGGCTCCTGGGTAGCTCCAGGATGGGGGCTGGTCGCCAGGAAGACCAAGCCATGATTAGAAGCTTGGAGAGGGTCTGCAGAGTGAATTAACTGTTGATTCTACCTACATGATGAAGCCTATAATGATCTGGGAACCACACCCCAACTCCACGGGGACAGAAGCTCCTGTGCTCGGGACCCCCCCAGCCTTTGCCCTATGTGTCTCTTCATCTGGCTGTTTATCTGTGTCCTTTATCATATCCTTTAATGAGCCATTCGCAGTTTCACTGTACCGGCCATGCGTACTTAGACATGCATGGCTTAATCTTTGAGACAAGCATATGCTACTGGCAGGATTAGAGCTGGAATTACCGTGGGTGCTGGCACCAGACTTGCCCTCCAATGGATCCTCGCAAAAGGATTTACATATCCTTTATTATATAGTAAATTGGTGAGCGTAAGCGTTTGCCTAACTTCTGTGAGCTGTTGTAGCAAATTATCTAACCCAAGGAAGGGGTGGTGAGGACCCTGATTTGCAGTCAAGTTGGACCGACTGGGGGACCGACTACTTGGCGATTGGTGTCTGAAGTAAGGGGCAGTCTTGTGGGACTGAGCCTTATCCTGTGTGGTCTAATGCTATCTTCCGGTAGACAGTGTCAGAACTGAATTGAATTGTAAGACACTCAGCTGGAGAATTGGTTGGTGTGGGGAGAAACCCACACATTTGATGTCAGAGTATTCAGTGTGGAAGAATAGCGTTTTTCCTTTTAGCAAATGTGAAAATAAGCTTTATAAAATAGTATCCTATCCTATATTCTGTTTTGGAACCTAATTTTTCACTCAGTGGTGACTAGTGGCAGGCTTTGAATAGGCCAGGAATTGTGCGGGCCCTGCCCTGGGTTCCAGCAGCGGTGAGAGCACTGGAAGAGGAGCCTAACCAGGCTGCTGGGTGACCTTGGGTAAGTCTCTGCCCTCCTCAGAGCCTCGATTTTCTTGGTCAAATTAAGGGTGTGGGTAGTACTGGATCAGTGTCTGAAAGTCAGAGCTGCACTGCACAGCTCCAGGGGGAGGAGGAGGGGTATTCTTGTCATAATCTGTGTGAATGGCGTGCCCAGAGTTGAGTAATGAATGGGCCCTGCCCGAAATGTGGTGTGTGAACCTGTTGGTACACAAGATGATTTTAGGTGGCATGCAAATGCATTCAGTTTTATAGTTACCTTCTATTTGTAGTAAATGATACCGATTTTCCACTTGAAGGCTTATTAAACCACATTTGTTGTTTTTTGTTTGTTTTGGCCATGCTGTGTGGCTTGCGGGATCTTAGCTTCCCAACCAGGGATCAAACCCGGGCCCTCGGTAGTGAAAGCGCTGAGTCCTAACCACTGTACTGCCAGGGAATTCCCTCCCCAGAGTTTCTGATTCAGTAGATCTGAGGTGGAGCCTGATAATGTGCATTTCTAACAAGTTCCCAGGTGGTGTTGCTGCTGCTGGTTCAGGGACCACACTTTGAGAATCACTTACCAAATTGCCTTTTTATTATTTTTTTATATGATAAAATATAATAAAAATAGATTTATTATAAGGAATTGGTTCACAAGATTATGGAGGCTGACAAGTCCCAAGATCTACAGAGTGAGTTGGCAAGTTGGAGACCCAGGTGATGTGATGGTGTTGTTCCAATATGAGGATGGCAGGCTTCAGACCAAGGAAGAGCTGAGGTTTCAGTTTGAGTCTGATGGCAGGAAAAAGTCGATGTCCCAGCTAGAAGGCAGTCAGGCAGGAGGAATTCTCTCTTTCTGGGGGAGGATCATCCTTTCTGTTATCAGGCCTTCAGTGGGTTGGATGAGCCCTCCCTGCTTCCAACCCCAGCCCACCCCGACCCACCCATATTAGGGAGGGCTTTACTCAGACTATTGATTTAAATGTTAACCTCACCCCAAAACACTCTCACAGAAACACCCAGAAAAATGTTTGACCAAATATCTGCAAATTGCCTTTTTAAATACATTTGTTTAGGTTTTAAAAATGAGTAGATGTTCAACATCACTAACCATTAGGGAAATGCAAATTCAGACCATGGTAAGAGAACACTACATACTTATTAGAACAGCTGAACTAAAAAGTAGTGAACTAAAAAGTAGTGACAATATCAATACAGATGAAACTGGATCTCTCATGTGTTGCTGATAGGAATATAAAATGGTACAAACACTCTGGGAAATAGTTTGACAGTTTCTTTTAAAAACTAAACATATACCTAATATGACCTAGCAATTGTACTCCTGGTCATTTATCACAGAAAGATAAAAACTTATGCCTGCACAAAACCCTATATATGATTGTTCATGGCAGATTTATTTGTAAGAGCCCCAAACTGGAAACAGCCCAATATCCCTCGAATGATGGTGAAGCAAACTGTTTTATATCCATACTGCAAACTACTATTGTTGACCTTAGAAATAAAGTTATTTTACTAGCAAAAATGGGTTTGTTTGGAAATGGCAGAGGAATTGCAATTCTGGATAAGCAAGCTACAGCAAAAGTCATAAGCAAGTCCAACAAACAAAGGAGAGGAACATTATAGAGTAAAAGGAGGAAGTTAAGAGGGTTTGTTCTGAATGAAAGTCCGTTGCAGAAAAGTGAGAGTTCAGGGTGATGGTGGTTTCTGTTTGGCTGAGTTGGGGAGGTAGTCAATGTCTTGTAGAAGATGCAATGTACATCTTTTCCTGTTGGGGTCTGTAATTGACAATTCTTCCTGTAATTGACATGGAGTGGTACTGCACAAGAGCTCCCCCTTCTGGCCTTCTGACTCCATTTTTAGTGAGATTTCCCTTTATTTTCACACTATT